>NC_072406.2:61670000-66670000 GCF_028858775.2 Pan troglodytes
TTGACAAGACCTTCAAAGGCAGCCCAGGGAGGAAATAGGAAGGGAGACGGATGAGGAATCTACCTCCCTCCGAGACTCTGGGCCTGGATGGAAATCCCAGGGAGGCTCCTCACAGAGAGGGCTCTGCTGCCACCAAGTACCATCGGGATCTGTTGCCAAAGAAGCCAGGACAACACTGCCGCATTGGTGGGACTCCAGAGGGACGCTCCAGGTGCCAAGGGAGCTGTGGGTCTCACTTGCCCGTCCTGGGTCCATGCAGAGGCCCTGGGGCCGCAGGCTTCTCCTTGCTATTTGGAGAGTTTTCTGTAGGGGCTGAGGCTGGGAGAAGGAGGGGCGGGGGAGGGTAGGCCGGGTGGGGCACTGTGGACCCTCATACACTCTTCTCTGCCTCGCTCTGTTCCTTGGTGGGAGAGGTCTTTTCCTGGCTGCCATCTGGGGGCGCCGGCTTGGCGACAGGGCCGGGGCTGCTGCTGGTGGAAGGCAGGAGGTTGGCTGACTGCAGGACAGCTTCTGAGTGCTCGCGGGCCTTCATGCGCAGGGCGGCCACGCTGGCCGTGCGGTTACTCTGGCAGCCATAGGTGGGAAGGAAGGAGAGTCCCATGGGGTCTGGGACGCAGCAAGAGCACAGTGGGCCCCCTGGAAAAAGGAAAAACAACAGGCTCCCATCACTGTCTACTTTCTGCCTCTCAGGGCTGGGTGACAGGAAATGATCTGAGTTCTAAAGGACAGAAAGATGGATTCCCTCTGGTGCCAGATACTAAAGGGAGAAGGACAAGTGCTCAGAACCTCAAAGACGCACAAATAAGGGACCTAGTTAATCGTTCAAAGGATTGTCAGAGCATCAGGGACACCTGGCGAGTCCTGGCTCCCTTGCCAAGCAGCTGTGTGGCCTTAGGCCAATATCTTGGCTTCTCTGAGCCTCAGTTTCTACTTCTGTAAAATGGGGTAATACCTACATTGCAGGATTATAAGGAGGTTCCCATTAAGTCATTCCACACTCCCAAACTGTGTCAAGGCACCCCTAAGAACTCACTGGGGCACTGCGGGGATACCTTAAATGGAAGGAAACCCAGCCACACATGTCAGGTGCCGGGCAAGCTGCTGGCTGCAGGCAGTTCCCAGCCTAACCACGAGATCCTGCTGCATTCCTGTCAAGAATTTTATTGCTTTGTGAAGCTGGATTTTTCAAGCACCACACAAAATTCCACATTGGAATATAAAATGTGTGTGGTGGAGTCTAATAGGATTCCAGGATTAGAGAAGCTGTACAAAGCTTATAAGGCACATAAGCCCCTTAGAAAGGAATAGTGGCTATTTAAAAATGAAAGCAGTCAGGTACAGTGGCTCACACCTACAATCCCAACAGTTTGGGAGTCTGAGGTAGGAGGATCGCCTGAGCACAAGAGTTCAAGACCAGCATGGGCAACATAGTGAGACCCTATCGCTACAAAATAAAAATAAAAAATAAATTAACCAGGCATCATGGTATGTGCCGATAGTCCTAGCTACTTGGAAGGCTGAGGCAGGAAGATCACTTGAGCCCAGGAGTTCAAGGGTGCAGTGAGCCATGATTGCATCACTGCATTCCAGCCTGGGCAACAGAGCAAGTCCCTGTCTCTAAAAAATAATATTAAAAAGAAAAAGAAAAAGAAAAGAAAAGAAAAACATTATTTTTCTTTCAATTTATAAGTATTATTTTTCAAATGGCTACTAAGTTGTCAGGACATACTTAGTGAGCTGCTTGGACCTAACCATTGAATGAACAGAACTGTTAACTGTTAGATATTGCTTATGGCCCACGGGTGTCATGAACTGAGGTCTGAGAACCTCAGAGGGAACCAATTTGGAAAGTGCTTAGTGTAGGTCCAAGCCCAGTCAATCCTTCTCACCCACGTGTTGCCTCTTGGCTGCTGATAATGGAAAATATGGAGAAGAGGGAATTTCTGAAGTGGTCCCAGCCAAGGCTGAGGGCTGCAGCAAGGTCAGCACCAAGGTCAGCACACTTGTGTCCCAGCTCCCCTGCAGTCCTGGACATGTCCTCAGGCTGCAAGTGAGCTTTGAGCTGCTGTTCTGCCTTTCTGAGCATGCTCTGGAGTCCTTCCTCAAGCCACCAAGGGGCAGTAATCGTGAGACAAATGTCTGTGCTCACTGGAGCCTGGAAGGCCACCCAGGCCTGGCACCCACTTGTAGAGATCAACCTCAGGGGCAGCCGGAGCTGCACCAGCTTTTCCGGCAGCTGGGACTTCCCCACCTCCCTTCTCAAGACAGCCTTCCTAATGCCAAAGCCAGGGTAACTTCTGCTCCCCTCAAGCATATTCACGTATCCTCCTCTTCCTTGCCAAGCCTGCTGAGAGACAAAGGGAAGCTCACCTTTACCACCCGCTGCTCCTCTCATCACATTATGGCCACCCATAATGTAGGCGTGGTTCATCCCCCTCTCCAGGTAAGAAAACTGAGGCTCCAGATTTGCAGTTTATTGTAGAGATGGGACCAGAACCTCCTGGTGGCCTTTCCCTCTCCTGTATTGTAATGGGAGGTTTAAATGCAGCTTCGCCTCCTACCTCAAGTTTGACTGAGGGACTGATCCCGTAGGCAGCAGATACCAAGATGAGTGTGAGGCAGCACACACGCAGAGTGTGCAAGGGAGCTCTGAGACCAGCCCCACTGCCCTGCAGGCCCGCTGGCCTCCAGCCTGTCATGCTTTTGGTCAAACCCCGGGGCCTGGCTGCTCCACTTCTCCTAGGGGCTCTTACACAGGCATAGCCACACCCTGACACCAGTCACTGAGAGACTCTCATGGGAGATGACAGCTTTTGCTGGGAACAATGCCTGCTATGAGCCTCAGTCCTTCCTGATGGTTAGAACCCACCCCCATGGGGCCTTATCTTCCTCCAAGTCTTCCTGCCCAAACGCACTCACTGGTGAGGAGCACCTAACGTGTGAAGACACCAAGTTATTAAGAATGGTGGTCCCCCTTGGAGCGGGTATGCTGTAGATTTGTATTTTCCTCTCTATATCTATTTAGAATTTTTCTTGTTTTTCTACAATGAAAATGAATGTCTTTTAAACTTAGAAACATAATGTTAATTTTAAATGAATGTTAAAAAGAAGGAAGGCTGAAGACAGACCCAGCAGGCACACCTGAGAGCAGAGACTGGTTGGGACTATAGGCTCTCAGGGACCTGGAAGGGGCCACTGTCCTTAGGCTTAGCCCTGGGTAGTCGGCCCTGGGTCAGGCCAGATGAGAAAGATGGGCTCAATCCATCTCAGGCTGATATTAACCCAGTCAAGGGCTTGCTCCAATGTAAGCATCAATGGTGAGTTCAATGCTCTGTAACTCAGTGGCAAATCTAGCCATGTGCCAGACGTAGAAGTGACAGAGCCTCCTTGCCCTGGAGCCATAGCCTACAGCTGCTAGGTCACACCTGCAGCAGACCCCAAGAAAGCTACCCATAACTATACTCCTGACCCTCAAAACCCAAACTTGGAAGTTAAGAGGAATAAATTAACTCACAGAACCAAGGCTGCAGCAGGGTAAAGAGTCTATGTGTGCCTGGCTCACCCCCTACACACATACTCACACAGCACTGGATTGATGGGAAACTGAGGACCAAGTGAAGCCAAGGACCCTGTGGTTAAAAACCATAAGGACTGTACATACCATGAAATATGACTCAGACTTAAAAGGAAGGGAATTCTGACGCTCGCTCCAACAGGGGTCATTATGAAGACATTATGCTAAGTGAAATAAGCCAGTCACTAAAAGAACAAATCCTGCAGGAGTCCTCTTCTGTGAGGTCCCCAGAGTACTCAAATTCCCAGAGACAGAAGTAGAATGACATGGACCTGCGGCCGGGGAGGGGAAGTGGGAATTGTTCGCAGGTCAGAGCTTCGGTTTTGCAAGATGAAGAGTTCGGGAGATTGGCTGCACAACAGCAGGAATGTGCTTAATACGACTGACTCATACACTTAAAAATGGTTAAGATGGTAAATTTTATGTTACGCATGTTTTACCATAATCAAAAAGAAAATAAGTTGTTTTTTTTTTTTTAAGTGTGCTGGCCAGAGGGGAGTTGAGGGCAAAGTGATCCAGGAAGATGAAGTGCACACAGGGCAGCCTGGGCTGTTTTTATGGCTCCTGCAGTGAGCAACAATCTTCAAAGCCCCTTGAGCCGCCAAACACTCACCCAGCCACACCCAGTCCCACATCCATGGGGCTGGCACTCTCAACCCACCGCACTCACCGGGCCTTTGCCTAAGGAGGCTTCGCAGGGTTTTCTCACGTCCCTCCAGCTCTTGACTATTGGTGAGAGGGGCAGGTGGGGGTGGCATTCCTCAGCAGGCAGCTGACCCTGATAGGTGTGCACTGACCAACAAGAGTCTTGGGGCCTGGCACAGTGGCTCACACCTGTAAAACCAGCACTTTGGGAGGCCTAGGCGAGTGGATCACCTGAGGTCTGGAGTTCGAGACCAGCCTGACCAATATGGTGAAATCCCGTCTCTACTAAAAATACAAAAATTAGCCAGGTGTGGTGGCTTGCACCTGTAGTCCCAGCTACTCCAGAGGCTGAGATAGGAGAATTGCTTGAACCTGGGAAGTGGAGGTTGCAGTGAGCCAAGATCGTGCCACTGCACTCCAGTCTGGGTGAAAGAGTGAGACTCCTTCTCAAAAAAATAAAAAGAGCCTTGGGCACACAGCCCGACACGTGCCGTCGCTCCCTTTCCTCATCTGCACCCCAAGCCTGGACTGCAGCAAAAGTGTCCATCAAAGGGGGCGGATGCCTGCAGGTGGACGCACAAACACGGTAACAGCCACACCTAGGAATGTGGCAAATGAGCCCTGGCCATCTGAAGGGAGGTCCTCAGAGGCTGCCAAAGGGGCTTCCCCTGGACCTGCCCAGACCTGAATGAGAACTGGGAAGATGTGTGGATCCAAGACAGAGGTATGGAAAAGACTGAGAGAGGCCATCTGTGTAAGAGACAAGATTAAAAGCAAACAGGGGACAAATCTAGTGAGATGGTTAACAAGGAAAAGTATAAAGTCTATAATCTGCATCCAAGGATCCAACTACACAAAGGAGACATGGCTCAGCAATCAATCATGTGGTCAATACGACTTCACAGTAACTTCACTGCCATCCCACAGGGTTGTGGGTTGCCTTAACAGAGGCAGAACCTGCAGAAAAAGGGAGGGTAAAGTCCTTCTCTCCTGTGTGATGGTCACACCCTGCCTTATGTCTCCCATCCACAGACACCTCTGTCATCACCCTAAAGAGAAAAGCAGTGGGGGGATAGGAACTACAGTGATCTGGGCACATACATATGTTAACTTAAATTGTCCAACAACCAGCATCTCCCTTGAATTCTATAGCCATTTTTTGCAAAGGAAAAAAATGATTTCCACAAGCAGGATTCTTAAAAAACTGACTCTTGATTTCTCAGTGATCTGACAGTATCAATATGCTGCCTGCACAAACAACTTCATGGACCCTGAACACTGCTGAGAACTTGAAATAACATGATGGAGCTTCATCCTCTGGGGTTCCCACGGTGACTTATTAGTAAATAGCTACTGAGTAAAAATCCAGACCCAAAGCTCATGCACTTTGGCCATGAAACGTGTGCTCAAGTAGAGGCCAGGCACAGTGGCTCGCACCTGTAATCCCAGCACTTTGGGAGGCTGAGGTGGGTGGATCGCTTGAGCCCAGGAGTTTTGAGACCAGCCTTGGCAACATGGCAAAACCCTGTCTCTACAAAATATACAAAAAAATTAGCCAGGTGTGATGGCAGGCACCTGTAATCCCAGCACTTTGGGAGGCCAAGGCAGGGGGATCACCTGAGGTCAGGAGTTCAAGACCAGCCTGGTCAACATGGTGAAACCCCATCTCTACTAAAAATACAAAAATTAGCCAGGCATGATGGTGTGCTCCTGTAATCCCAGGTACTTCGGAGGCTAAGGTAGGAGAATCACTTGAACCCAGGAGGTGGAGGTTGCAGGGAACTGAGATCATGCCACTGCACTCCAGCCTGGACAACAGAGTGAGACTCTATCTCAAAAAAAAAAAAAAAGCCAGGTGTGGTAGCACACAGTTGTAGTCCCAGCTACTAGGACCCTCACCAAATGCTTGAAGATTCTCCTATGTGCAAAGTGCATTTCTAACATAAGTTGTCTGATTTCCAAGACTGCCACAAACTAGAAAGAAATGTGACTGCTAGTGGCAGACACATTGATGGTTAATGCTGAGAAAAGAGACAAAATTTTCTGAAACAGCCCAAAACACTCAAAATACACAATAACCTGGAGCCATTTGCACAGAGGCAAGCAGAGCAGAATCCCAGGATGGCCCAAAGCCATCACAGTGGTGACTGTGGGTCACAAGACATGATGTTTGACAGGGCTTTGAAAACTGCACCAAGCCTGTGACTATTAGTCATGGGGCCACTGAGTTGGCCGTGAGAGGAGCTAGGCACCGCCTCTTTATTATGTCATAAGGTGACAAACACACTTAGAAAACGTCTACCCTAAAACCAAGTCATCATTATGGAAATCCTATAAACGAGTGACAATAGGACATCTCTGGGGCCAGAAAAGCCAATGCAGCTGTGTAGAGCAGAAGAAGGTAATCAAAAGAAGAAGGTGGACAGAAGAAGGTGGTAGAAGAAGTCTGGCCCCTGACCCCACTGTTAACCAGACACGGGACCCGCCTTCATCCACTCAAGCTTCAGCTTCTTCGCCTTAACACACCTACTTTGGGGATAAATCCTATAAAGCACCTGGTACTTAATCCTCAAACAATTATTTCCACAATTCCATACAAATTAAAGGACAATTCTAAGTCACAATTCACAGCTTATTCCAATTTCTGGTTCAATTCCATGACCAACTGAAGAACCCAAGTTGTCCCGAGTATTCCCCAGAGGACACCGTGATGGACACGAGACCTGCAACAGTACTCATGCACACACACGTAACACTACATACATGCACATATGGTACATGCAGTGACTGCTCTCACCAGCACTGCGTGCCTACCCTGCCATTGGCACAAGCCGTACACTTTTTCACAGCTGTATTTTTTCCTCAGTGAAATCTTCCCATCTGGCCAAAAAGTAATTTATACTGCCAAGAGAATTTTGAAGAGTAAGCCAAACAAACTTTCAAAACCCCCTCCTAATTACTTGATTTCTAGACATGGGACTCTAGAAGGGAGTAGCAGAGTATTGTTTTTGTTTTTGTTTTTGTTTTAATTTATCAAAAAGCTATCATGGCTCACTTCAGCAGCACATGCACTAAAATTGGAACAATAAAGAGAAGATAAGCAAATAATATTTTTTAAAGATAAAAAATTTAAATAAAAAAATTTTAAGCTATTATGAATGGGCTAAAAATTAAATTAGCTACTAAGGAATTCATCCTTGTGCACATATAGCAGCAAAAAATCATGAATCAACCCATGGCCCAGTAATAGGGAACTGGCTGAATAAGTTATACCCGTATAGAACACACTACAACTACGACAAATTATATTAAAGGAGGATATTTAGTACCATGAAAAAGATACTAATGAAATAAGACATTTAAAAATAGGTAAAGGAGCAGTAAATAAACAATAAGTCATCAGTAAGTCAACATGAATACATTTTGGAATATATATGCGTGTGTATAAAACATACACATGGATAGACTGAATGGTGATGTCCCCCCACCCCAAAATTCATATGTTGAAATCCTAAACCCCAAGGTGACAGCATTGGGAGGTGGGGCTTTTGGAAGATGATTAAGTCATGAGCACAGATCTCTCAGGGACTAATGTCCTTACGTAAGAGACCCCAGAGGGTTGCCCTGTCTCTTCCTCTTCCACTATACAAGGACACAGCAACAAGACACCATCTATGAATCCAGTGCCCTCACATGACACTGAGTCTTCCAGCACCTTGATCTTAGACTTCCCAGCCTCCAGAACCGTGAGAAATAAATTTCCATTGTTTATAAGTCCCCGGGTTTATGGTATTTAGTTATAGCAGCCCAAATGGACTAAGATGATCCATATCCACATATACTAAAACACATATATGCATGTAGTGTACATATGTATATATACAGCCATAGACCACATCAATCTAGCTTCATAGGTATATGTATATAAATATAAATTTACTTAGAAATAGAAAAATGTATAAATTTAAAATCTTAATTTAAACTTTTTAATTTAAAAGTTATTAAACATATGTTTATTAGGGATATATATTCATAAATGACATTTTAAAATGTTCCAATACCAGAATATTCACAGTGGCTGGTTCTGGGTGTTGAGGCTATGAATTTTTTTTATTTGTGTTTTATTGTATGTTTTGCTCTTTCTAAACTGACCAGGTATTACTCTCATAGAAAGGGTAATCTCCTTGGGGTTTGTGATTTCCTGTCTTCTCTCATTCAGACGATGGTGACAGATGTTCTCCTTCAGCACAGAGTCCCACACAGGTTGCAAAGGGATAAAGACCGTGTCTTCATCACCCAGTGAAGACTCCAAGATGACTAATGGCCTCCGCCTGCACTCAGGGTATTGACAGCAAACATGGGGCTGAGGGTGCGCCATGAGATTCACCAGCAACCTTCTATTCATCTCCCCTCCCATTTGTGTGGACCGAAGTCAGTGAGTCCCTTCCTGCCTGCCCCCACCCCATGAAGCCCCTAAAAGGCCATGACTCCCTTCCTCCCACTGGCAGGCTTGTGCCATCACAAAAGTCTATGTAAGAGCCCTCTGGTCCTTAAATGCAGCCTGAGAACATGCTACTACCTCCTGGACACTAAATTCAAACACACAATTTGATTTCCGTTAAGTTCCATCAAATTCTGCTGAATTGATCTAATCGGCCTCCATTCCTATATGACATCATGCTTTAAAGGCTTGGTCTGAATATAAATACTTAATGTAATAAATACAGTCTGAAATATTTGATCTCCTTGGCAGTTTAATTGATCTACTACCAAGACTGACAGGAAAAATTAAGTTAGCTCTGTCTCGTCTCTGCCAATAGCACATTTTCATCATAAAGGTATGTAGACTGCAATGCCAGTGACAAGGAGAGCTCTCACACACGGTTTTCCTGTTGAACGTTCAGGTTAGGGTAACAAGAGTTGAACAGAAAATGAATACATGGGTTTATGAGACGTCTAACGCAAACAGCATAGTTCACTTATTTCCACTTTGTAGTAAAATAAATAAACTAATAAACATTTTGTGAGTCATCACACCAGTTCCTTATAGTTCACAAGGAGAGTTTAAGTGGGAATATTGGTAGATGCCTACCATATTTAAGCATATTTTTAGCTGCTGTGTTTAAATGCAGTCACCAATAATCAAACAAAAAACAAGGCCAAATTCACTCCTGGACCCACTGTCTTCTACTAACAGAACTCCTGAAGTACTTTCTCTTCCTCTTGTTTTATGGTTTATTTCTTGTCTTTTCACCATGAACCGTGTTTGTTTTTGTACACACCTCACCTACCAAGCTTGATGTATGTGCCTCCCCCATCCAATCTCACAGCCCTGGTTGCAGAACAAAACTGTCCCATTTTGGTACAAAGTAAACACTCAGTGAATATTTGGTGAAGGGAGAAAAGGAGAGAGAATCTATCTTTCTTGACCGAGTTGGCACATTTTAGTTCCTCAAAGTTGCCGTCTCCCAGGTTCTAAGCTTCCTCAATACCCCATGGAAAGAAAAACTGTATTCTTAACGAAGTTAACCAATCTGATTAATGTCAAAATCCCTGAGTTAATTTGGAAGGGGTTTTGGTGGAATCAGCTCTAAATCCCACCCGTCCCTTAATTTCACCTATTACATGTAAGGCCTCTGTTTCGACAATTACTTATTCACTCAGCAAACACTCATTGATGGGGGCCAACTCAGCCGACCATTCCAACCAGAGCCTTGTGCTGTGACACAGTCTCAGGGCCAGCGCACATGTTCTTTTTCTGCTTGGATGTCTCTGCAGGGTCAAACAAGTAATGACAGTTGCCCCCAGATCCAAGGACACAGCCAAAGCAGTCACAGGGACGCATGTTCCTGGCAGTCAGATGCCAATTCACACAACCCTCCCTCCTTCCAGCGGCAGCCAGATCTCGGCATGGGCAGGCTGCTTCTCCTGCTGCCTCTGGCACCAGCCAGACCCTTCTGCTCAGCTCTGTGCACTCCAGGGCCCCATTGATTAGCAGGAAGGGCAAACCCATCAGCACCCATAGGAAATGGCTTCTGCAGAGTGAGTTGCAGGTTTTCAAGCCAGAAGATGACAGAAGGTGCCTGTCAAAAGAGCAGAATCAATACAGGCTGTAGGGGGCTGGAAGGTTGCACACCCAGGTCCCTGAATTGTTGTGCCTCTGACATTCATGCTATGTGACCTTGGACAGTTCTATCTCTTCTCCAGGCCTCAGGTTCCCCCACTATATTCTGCAGAAGCAGTGGTAACATGCTCAACAAAGAGATCTCCTACAAATCTTAAGTGCCAGGATTCTCCACCTGTCTTCCTGACATCAGCTAGGCATGGAGGGGCCAGGGCTGACCCAGCCACTTTCCCCATGAAGGAACGACCACTTCTGTCCCCTTGAGTCCTCTGCTCCCCAAATACCTGTATCCTCAGTAACAAGCCAGGAGCCCTGGGAGACTGTGTTGCTTTCCTGGAGCCCTATGTGCTGCCCACACACCATGAACCCCAGTCACCATGCACTGGGTACTGGGAGACTCTCCCATGGGAGAGTAAATGCTTGCAGGAAGCAGAAACCTCTGCCTCAGCAATCCAAACCCAAGCCCTAATCAGATCCCAAGTGACTTTTTGGCTCAACATCATGACTCTAACAACAATTACGAGCACTTAGGTGGATTTGGATGTGCCAGATGCATGGGCACCATTAGGTATGGCTGTTACAGTCTTTGTTTCACAGGTGAGGAGCCTGGCATCCACCCCAAGGTGACCCAGTGTCAAGAAGGAGGCAGCATTGCCAGGCTTCTTCCTGGTGTTCATGTTTCTCTCTGCCTGGGGGACCCTCACTCACTGCACAGCTCAAGCATCTTCTCTGGAAAGACTTCTTCCTGTGGAGAAAGTTCCTCCCTCCTCTGGGCTTCCCCATACTTTGTATGCCCTTGTTTGCTTCTATGAGAGTCCATGACTGTCACCTGAACTAGGATTCTTGGTGGACCTGTCTGTCTCTCCAAGCCCACCCCCTAGCTCTCCAGATCCTTCACATAGGGATGAGTCTAATTCATTGCTAGATGCTCAACCTGTGGTTCAGAGTCTGGCAAAGTGTAGCTGCTCAGTGGGTGCTGAATGAAGAACAGGAGAGCCTCGAGGTCTCTGGAGTCCTGCAGGTGGCCAGCAGTGCAAAGCCAGGGCCAATATCTTTGGAATCTCCTAAGAGAGGACCTTCTCCCAGGCCCAGAGCAGCACAAGATTCTTTCCTTCTTTTCCCAAACTGCATTACATTTTACTCTGCACCAGACTCTGTGCTGGGGCAGAGGTAGGTGGAAGGATCCAGAGGTGTGTTGGATGTGACTAGTGCCCTTAAAGTATAAATAGTCCCAAATGGAAGTACGGGTGGTCAAAAACAAACACCCCAACTCATGGCAGGGGCCAGCATAACCTTGATACCTGTGGCAGTTAGTGTCTGCAGTCAGTCTTCAATGGACCACACCTCCCAGGACTCACACCCACGTGCAGTCCCCTCTGCCTGAGTCTGGGCTGGCCCGGCGATTGGCTTTAATCAATAGGATGCAGCAGCAGTGACACTGTACCCATTCTGGGTGTGACCCTTAAGAAGGCCTGGCATCCTCTGCTTTTATACTCTTGGTATCCAACCACCATTCAACCCTACCCCAAGCTAACCATGGGAGAGACCATGTGGAGAAAGAGGGAGTGGTTCCAGCCTCCCAGCATCTCTGTAAAAGCACCAGACACCTAAGTAATGCCATCTTGTATATACCAGGCCCAGCTGCCATCTGACTGCAACCTCACGAAAGATCCTAAGGAAAAGCAGCAGAAGAACTGCCCAGTTGAGCCCAGCCAGCCCTCAGAATGATGAGAGATAACACAACAGTTGCTATTTTATAATACTAAATTTTGGGGCAACCACAGTTAAATAAAACCATACCAAAACCTGGAATGGAGATTATAAGAAAAAAACCACAGGCCCATCTCCTCATGATCATAGCTTCAAACTCCCTAAAGAAACCATTAGCAAACCAAATTCAGTAATATGTAAAAAGAATAGCATGTCACATCTAATTTGGGTCTATTCCAGGAATGTGCAGTTGTTTTAACATTTAAAAAAAGAATCAATATAATTCATCCTACTAGTATATTGAGAAAGAAAAAAAATCATGCAGTCAGCTCAACAGTTACAGAAGAAGTGATGAAATTCAATATTCATTAATATTAGTAATTTTTAAAAATGATAAGATAAAATTCTTAGAAAACTAGGATGAAGAAAATATATTTAATTGATAAAGGGTATCTTTTAAAAAAAAAAAAAAGGCAGCTAATACAACTGTGAAACCCTAAGAGCTTCCTCATGAGATCAATAAAGCAACATCAGGTCACACACACCACGTATTGCACGATTCCATTCACATGAGATGTCCACAGTCTGCAGAGACAGAGGGCAGAGTCAGGGTTGCCCTGGGCTGTGCAAAATGGAGAAAGTGCCAGTGACTGATAATGAGTACAGAGTGGTGAAAACGTTCTAAAATTTATTGTAGTGATGGTGAACACTCAAATGGTGAATACACTAAAATTACTGAATTGTACACTTTAATGGATGAATTGTATAGAATGCAAATTATATCTCAATAAAGCTTTAAAAACATTAGAATAAGGCCAGATGCCTGTTTTCACCACTTCTGTTCAATACTGTACTAGAGGTTCTAGCCAGCACAGTCCAGCAAGAAAAAGAAATTGAAAAGTATAAGCTTGGAAAAGAATAGACAAACTGTCTTTATAGACATGCTTGTGTACATACAATATCATAAAGAATCTATGACTAAACTTAATTGCAACAAATCTTGTAAACATAGTGCTGAGCCGAAGAACTCAGACACAAAAAAATACATACTGTAAGACTCCATGTATATGTGTGTGTGTATATGCATGTGTGTATATATATGCTGTATATCTACTATATATATAGTACATATATGTATATGTGAAGTTCAAAAAACTCAAGACTATAGATTGAGCCTCCCAAGTCCAAAATTTGAAATGCTGTAAATCTTGAACTTTTGCATGCTAACATGACACACAAATAAAATGCTCATTGGAGTGTTTCAGATTTAGAATTTTCAGATTTGGGATGCTCAACCACTAAGTAAAATGCAAATATTCTGAAATCCAAAAAAAATGCAAAATCAGAAACACTTCTGGTCCAACCACTGTGGATAAGGGAAACTAACTGGTACAGTGTTTCAGAATGCCTACTTCAGTGGTAAAGTTATATCATCATAAAAGTCAGCAGAGCGGTGTCTTTTGCTGGGAAGAAAAGTGACGTGAGTAAAACAAGGCACATGGAGTTAGGAGTGTGGAGTGCAAGCAAGGCCATTTGGATGCTTGAAGCCATTAATAAAGTCCTAGGTGCAAGCTTCGTGCATTTTTCTAATGAATATTCTATTTTACAATAAAACCATTATAAAAATTGTTTTTTAAATTTTTTAAAACATCACAATTTTTTTAAAAAGGAAAACATTGTTAAAGAAGAAGAGGGGAAAGATGGTTTCGGGGGGCCTCAGAGGAGGAAGAGGTCACTTCTGACTCTGAGGTCAGCCTCTGTGGACAAACGCTATGGCCAGTACAGCCCTCAGAAGCTGGACACTTCAGCCTGGCCTGGAAGTTCAAGGGCAAAGACCAAAGCAAAGCAAAACATCCTTGACTAATGCAGGGGCCTTGCCCTTAGGAAGGCCATGGCCAGACCTCTGCTAGCACTCCCTTCCCCTGAACATCCTTCCCCTCATCTTCAGACACTCGGTGCAGGACCAGGACTGCGGCTCAATTGCTCGTGTCTAGTGAGTGCCATCGCATGCCTGCACCACGCGGGGCACGTGACCTACAGCAGCTCCTTCAGTCCTGACAGCGTCCAAGGCCTCTGTGGGGAAGATGGGGCCAGACTCCATCCTATCTGTCCCCACACTCCTCCCAGCCTGGGCCTTACCTGCAACTGGCTGGAACCATGTCACCTCTCCAGAGGGGATGAGGAGGAAGGCAAGGAGTCAGATCTTACTCCATTGTCCTGCCACTGTTCTCTGGCCTCGGGCTCTGACTCTAGGGAACCACGCTGGGGATGAGGGTCCCCATCATGTCCACCTTGCCCAGAAGGCTGACCCCTCCCACCTGGGAAGGTCAGCTATGATGCCGCCACTTGGCAGGCTGTCCTGCCCAGTGCAGGGGGGTGGCTGTGACTCCTGCAGCATGAGCGTGCAGTGAGTTATGAAAGCTCTCCCCTGGCAGCTGTAATTATGTCCCACCTCACACCCAGCTCTGTGAATCACAGGTTAGAGGCAGACCAGCTAATGCACCGGGGAGAGCACCTCCTCCGCTGACTGTGGCTCTCCAGCCCCAGCCACTCCTGCCCGGCCTGTGGCCAGCACTTCTCCGGAACAAACCCAAGCACCTCCCTGGCCATTAATAACCTCCTCTGCATTAATGAATTGTGAATGAAATCCTGGCCATTAAGACAGCCTAAGAAAATTCTTTGTATTGGGACAGATTTTTCTCTGGACACCCATTGTTGTCATGTTAGTCCTCCCTGCACAGGAGTAGGGTTCCTGCTCTCTTCTTATTTGAGAGTTTCCATAAAATAAAACATGCCCACAGTGAGCCCAGCAAGCCTGCCTGGCCATCCCAGAGGACAAAAGCACATCACTGCTTGAAGCCCCAGGGAGCCCCAACCAGGAAATCCTACAAAGGACATCTCATGGTCAAAAATTGGAGCAACAAGGATTACAAGGAAAAGGTAAATTTCAGTAGCAATAAAGTTCAGAGAAATGGGAGAGGTTTTGGAGAAGGTACTTCATTGGGTCCTTTAAAAGTGAATGGGGTCTAGGGACTGCAGCTGGGCATGAGAATGGAGGACTCTGGTCAACAATAGTAGTTGGTGTTCAATGATGGTTAGTGATAGTGTCGCTTCCCACATGCTACCCACTGTCCTGAGGGCCTCGAATGCTCTAGCTCGTGTTCTGCTCATTCAGTCTTATGAATTCAGTGCTATTATGATCAAGATCCCCATTCTGCAGATGAGTGAGCAGAAGTACAGAGCATTTCGGTGATTTACTCAAGATGTGCATGGCTACAGAATAGAAGAACTACGGTTCACACCAGCAGGCCCTTGCTGGAAGCCACTGTGCTAGTCAGCTGCTTCAGAATTAAAGGAGAAAATCCCCGCAAGAGCCTGGTTTCTGATTGCCTAGCTCTGTCCCTGGTGGGCAGCTTCCTGACTCGAGGCAGCCAGTTGCCTCACGGCCTGATGGGGGCAGCCCGAGGGCCATCCAGGCGCCCACCTGGTAACCCTGCAGACTCGTCTGCCACACCTGCACCTGTGGACACTCCACCTGGCCAGCCTCACTGGAGTGGCCAGAATCTCCTTCCCAAAAACGGCTGCCATCTCCCACAAACCTCCAACCCTTGCCCGGCTCCCTCTGGCCCGAGCAGCCCTGCTGACCTTGGCAGCCACATCTTTCTCATGCACGTGCTGCCCCACAGGCCCCAGCACCAACCCTGCTGTGCTAGCATACCCAGCTCTCTCAATATGTGGAGGCTCTCTCAATATGTGCAAGACAAGGACTTCACATCCATGACAACCATGCCCAGAACCAAAAGACCAGGACCCCCAGCTCAGAGTCCTCTGATGTGTAACCACACATAATGCTCTCGGCGGTGCCCCAGTTGCTCACTGGGAGAACAGGTCTTGCCCTGGGGCATTGGGAGCCCTGCATCGGCCTCACATTCTAGCTGGGGGCTGGTGCAGCACAGAACAGCCTTGGCTTGGATCCTCAGTCACAGGGGAGCAGCACCCAGGGGGTATCTAGGGCTGGGCCCGAACCTCCGTGGCCTACCCAGAGATGTTTGCTATCTTTGGTCCAAAGCTGTATGATCCCAGTAAGACCACAAAGCCTGGGGAAGGAGAGTAGCACTGATTTGGGTCTGGGAGCTGAAAACAACTTTGATTCATTTCTTCTGGGTGAATTGCAAGCTGCCACGGGCTTGGAGAAGTGGTTGGGATGTCTGGACTAGAAGGGCCCCCAGGGCTCAGCCCACATTGGTTCTGGTCTCTGTGGTCCTTGGCAAGTCCGGCCCCTCCCCCAGTAGATTTATGACTGTCACTACTTGCTGGGGAGCAGCAAGGAGGGATGTCCAAGGCCTCTCATTGTCCCCCAACCAGCCATGCTCATCCAGAGTAATTAATGAAAAAGTGGTGTCTGGTAGTTCCAGGCAGCCAGGGAAGGACACATCAGGAACCTGAGGACAGCAGCCTCCATCCCAAGGGGGAGACCCACCAGAATCAGTGATGTGTGAGCAAGTGACTTCCCCTCCCCAAGCCTCAGTTTCTCATTTATAAAAAGAGCTCAGTCAGGTGCCTTCTAGCACCAGCATGCATGCTGTGCTAGTCCCCGAGTTGGCTAGCAGCCCCTAGGAAGCAGGGTTCAGGCCTGAGAAAAGGAGAACTAGTTCAGCCAACAGCTGTGCCCAGCTACCTCTGGGGATGCAGGAAGATGAGGGAGGCTATGTCATAGCCCAGAGCTCCTCAAACTGAGTAGGACCTAAAAAATTGAGGTCATTCCTTGCCCAGGCCTAGATTGGGCTGTGTGCTTAATTTCTATAGCCTGGGGAAACCTAAGAGAAGGAGAAGACTGGGCTGCAAGAGTCAGAAAGCTGTGCTGGCCCCAAGCCACGTAACACATGTTCCACCCTCACCCTACCTCTGGGCACTCTCCCATAGGCACCCAACACACCAGCCATTCTCCAGAGGGGTCTGGTTCTCCTCCTCGCCCCTGGAACGCTTTGCCTATGCCATTCCCTACACCCAGAATCCCTTCCCTCCTTCTTCCTGGACACTGTCTAGGGAGACTCTATCATATTCTCTTTCTGTCTCCAGAAACCACCTTTGAAACACAGATTGCCACACTGTGTGTGTGTGTGTCCCACCTGCTGGAGAGGGACCCCGGGGAGAATTGAACCTTGGCGGTGTTCGAAGCTGACTAAGCCGCAAGCACACACCTCCCACCCCCACCCAGGGTCCTGGAGCAGAGATCCCCACACACCTCCAAGGGCAAGGCAGCGCTGACCTGCTGACTCCAAGGCAGCCCCAGGGACTGGCAGCTCAGAAGACCTCACTTCCAGAAGTGTCCCACAATGGAGCCAGGCACTTTTAGAATGCAGAGGTGCCGCGACTCACATAAGCAATCCCAGCTTCACCCACTGGTTGTACAACTACAGACCCCCTCTTGCTATAATGCTGACCACACTACCATGAGAATTGAATGGCAGGTTGCCTGGTAGAGCACAGGAGAACTTTCCATAATCGCTCACTTGCCTCCCTTTCCAACATGACTTAGCTTGTCGGAGATTTAAAAGCCACTGCTCAGAAAGGCCAGGCAGGAGTGGGCCATGGAAGGGGAAGGTGTCAGGATGAGCCCAGGGAGGAGAGCTTTGCTGGGGGCAGGAGGTAGGTATGCAGAGAGAACTCAGAAAGCAGAAATGGGACACCCCCTCACAGCCTGTCACAAAACAGCAGGGCCATGGCAGGTCCAAACAAGGACCTGCCAATTTGGCCCAAAGACTTGGAGGCGACATTTAAAAGATGGAAATTGTTACGGACTGAATGCTTGTGTGTCCCTCCCAAAATTCATAGGTTGAAATCTTGTGATGGCGTTCAGAGGCAGGGCCTTTGGGAGGACATCAGCCATGAGGGCGGAGCTCTCGTGAATGGGATTCGTGCCCTCTTAAGAAGAGTCCTGAGAGGAGCTTGCTCTCTTTCCACAAGGAGCAGTCAGCAGCCTGCAGCCCCAGAAGAGATCCCTCACTAGAACCCAACCCTGCTGGCGTCCTGATCGCAGACTTCCTGCCTCCAGCACTGTGAGACATAAACTTCTGTGTCTAAGCCACCCAGCATAGGGCACTGTGTTATAGCAGCCTGAACCAACTAAGACAGGAATACTTCAAATATAAATACAAATCTCCAGCTACTCTGGAAAATGCAGCGATTCTGGCAACACAGCATCCACGTTCCCACACAGCCACAATCAGCTGGCTGAGCAACGGCTGCCCTTTGAGTGGGCAAAGGTGCCCCAGCCTGCCTCTGCCCAACCCGAATCTGAGGGTGCCCCCAGCATGGCTCCTTGCATAGCTGCTTCTGGTGGTAGCGACATGTGCCTTTTACCCAGGCCTCTCTCAGAAGTGGGAAAATGACAAACAGACCCAGAGGGCCTCCTGTTTCAAGAAAAGGGAGCAAGAGCTCATTTGTAACTGGGGGAAAAAAGACAACACCTGCACACGCTCACTTTGCGCCCACCTGCCTGGCTCTGGAAACACGGTATGTCGCCAACCTCAAGGGCCCGCCATGCCCCTGACTAGTCAGGAAGGGGATCTCACAGGGGTGTGCTGGCTGCCCCTGAAGGGCCCCTACAGTGCACAAAGACACGTCCAAGTTTGATGAGCACACTGTGGTTCCTGCCACCTCCACAGGGCCCTGCACCGCCCAAGATCCGACAAGAAAGGCAGCAACAGAGAAAAGTCCGTCTCCAGCAAGGCAGGCATGGGGCAGGCTCCGGGGCGGGGTGGCAGGTCACAGCCCAGCCAGAAGGGCTTAGGGAAGGGGTGGAGGGGAGAGGAAGAGGATGGACAGATGTTTGTGGCCACGTTCACTCAGGCCAGTTGGTCCAGTTCAGCACCACCCCCTCCTGTCCGCACCAGCCTCTGTCCTGGGTTGGTGCTGAGCTGGGAGCACCCCCAGGGTATGGGAGCCACAAGCCCAGTTCTGTCTCCCTCTCACACACTGCCCTTGGTCTCCCCACCCTCCTGGCTGCAGTCTAGTCCTCAAGCCCCCTTCAGCCACTGCTGGCGTCCAACGGGGCCTCAGCTCAGCCTATCAGAGACGCCGTGGGAATCACTTCCTATTCATGAGGCCAGAGTAGGGCGAGCGACCCTCATTTGTAAAAGAGAAGATGACTCTCAGGAGCTGACCTGGCCCTTGCCGAAGCAGACAGGGCTGGGTGGACATAGGATTAATTGCTCCTTTGCCAAGCGCCAGCCCCTTGGATGATGCCCACATCCCACTGGTAATCTTCTGGATCCCCCTTCTAATTGGCTGCCTGCACAACTGTAGCCCCTGAGCAGCCCACTGTGTCTTGTAAATATGTCCCAATGTTGCTCTATGGGGTTGGGGAGTGGGGGGGTTCTATGCGGCCCCCAGAGCACCTGGACCCTGGAGCTGAAGGAAGTACCAGGAGAAGGTACTGAGCTAAGCCTTGTCCATATCAGCCGACTGAGCCAGGGGATGCACCCAGCTGCCTGGACCACTCAGAAGCAGCCCCAGGCTAAAAGGGCTCCACCTTCTGCAGTGGAAAGTCCAGACTCAGGATCCTGGCATCCAGGGCCATCAAGCTCTGGCCCCTGCTGGGCACCCTCACCCTATCTCTGGGCACTCTCCCATGGGCACCCTCCTCGCCCCTGGAACTCTTTGCATATGCTGTTCCCTACACCCAGAATCCCTTCCCTCCTTCTTCCTGGACACTGTCTAGGGAGACTCCATCATATTCTCCTTCTGTCTCCAGAAACCACCTTTGCAACACAGATTGCCATACTGTGTGTGTGTGTGTATGTGTGTGTCCCACCTGCTGGAGAGGGACCCTCCTCGAGAGCAGGGAGACCTCAGGCCTTAGCAGAACATGCAGGGGACACCCTAAGGGTGTGTCTCCTACTTCCTATTATCAGAAAAAAAAGCCTACAGCCTGCACCTATGCCCCCACCTCCCAGACCCCCTGTGACAAACGAGCCCCCTAACACTCACTCCCCCAGACGCACACTGGGGCCCAGCTCTGTTCCTGGCCAACACAGCTGTGCAGCCTGATCACTGAAGGAATAGGTTTGGGGCCAGAATCTGAGAAACACTGGATAAGCCCATTTCAGTGAGTCTGCTCAGAAATCCCAAGGGCCAATCCACAGAGGCTCCTCTCTCTGAGTCTGAAAAAATGCCCCTAACGATTTCCATCCTTCAGATGAAACAACAGCCACCAAGAAGAGAGCACATACTGGAAAACCACAAATCCTAACGGCTCAGACCTCTGGCATCAGGATACCTGGGGAAGGCAAGTGGCCCAGTCGCATGCATGGAGAGGGAGCTGGGAGCAGGGATGATTGTCCCACACAGGCCCCACCCGTGAGCTGCAGGTTGGCACCTAACACTGTTACCAGGGAGCAGGAGAAAGCCGTGAACATGGAAGGTCACTGTGGGGCAGCCTCCTCTAGGACCAGCCCTCTGTGGGTGAAATGATGCTTAGGACATTCTCTCTATGCTCAGGCCGCATGTAGGAAGCAATCAAGATAGCACTGGACAGCACCAGTGGCCCTGGCTGTGACTGACAGGAGGCAAGGAAGCTGCACAGGCCCAGGTGCAAGGACGGCCTAGCCAAGGCCCAGGCTGGTCACACAACCTCCACCACCCCCACGAGGCCACGCCCACCAGCCCAGCCGAACCCAAACTCACCTTTGAGGGAAGCCACATGGGACAAGGCCTGGGCGTAGGTGGCCGTGTTCAGGAGAGTCCCCGGCAAGCAGGAGGGGAAGAAAGGCCCTGCAGGACCTACCGTTCGCCCCAGGCTGGCAAAGGAAGGAGATCATATTGAGGTCTCGCCCTGTGTCTGCAGTGCTGCCCGCGGCCCACTGGGCCCAGAGACCCACAGCCTCACCTCTGCTGGGCCTCCAGCGCCTCCTTCTTACTCCGGGCTTGGTCCCCAGGGGGCGGGGAGTTGATGTTTCTCACTGGAGGAGGCGTCACCTCTGCCATGGGCTCCTTGGCTCCTGGCTCCTGGTCTGAGGCCCCTCTCTCTGTCTTCCTCCATTTGGCCCTTCTGTTCTGGAACCAAACCTGAATCCCAGATGGAAACATATACCCAGTGAAAATCAGACAGGAGGAAGAAGCCAGAACCCTGGACCCGGTGCTGGCACTCACAGCTCACCCTGCAGCCTCCTCTCCACACCATGCCCTCTGAACTGCAGCATCAGGCCCACAGAGGGGTCAGAAGATCCACTTAAAAGGTTAGGACAGGCATTTTTTAATGAATGTTAAATAATAGAAAGTATCCGAATGCCCATAGTAAGGGTAAAAGCACTGTCTTGTGGAAATCCTTAACGTTGAGTCACACGAAAGTTCATTTATTTGTTGTGAAATGTATTTCCTACTGGAGGTGGAGGATCACCAGCAAAGCAGCTTAAGAAACCTGACCCGGGGCTTCCTTATCACAGACTCACTAGCTCTTCTGACAGCCGTGGCCTGGGTACCTGGGTGTGTCTGGTCTGGCCTCATATCTATGATATCATCTGGATACACATCATGACATATTCGTGATCAGCAGCCCAGTGCACTCATTAGAAACATTGACTCTGGGTCAGGCGTGGTGGCTCAGGCATGCAGTCCCAGGACTTTCGGAGGCCAAGGTGGGCGGATCACTTGAAGTTGGGAGTTTGAGACCAGCGTGGCCAACATGATGAAACCCCATCTCTTTTTGTAAAAATACAAAAAGTTAGACGGGTGTGGTGGTACATGCCTGTAATCCCAGCTATTCAGGAAGCTGAGGCAAGATAATCACTTGAACCCAGGAGGTAGAGGTCGCAGTGAGCCGAGATCATGCCACTGCACACCAGCCTGGGTGACACAGTGAGACTCCATCACAAAAAAAAAAAAAAAAAAAAAAAAAAGACAGAAAGAAAAGAAAGAAAGAAAAGAAACACTGACTCTGGATCTAGCCATGGCCTAGAATTTGGGACCTCAGTAAATCTGGTTTAGAATCCACTGCATCCCTATGAGGTAAGTAGTCCTGTTATCCCCATTTTTCAGATGAGAAAATTAAGTGCAGAGAGGTTAATTAACTTGCCTAAGGCCATCCAGGTGGTAAATGGCAGATCCACAGTTTGAAGCCCAGTGGCTTGGCTGGGAACTGTGATTCAACCTGTTTGGGGGTAATAACTGTGGCCACCCCATAAGCCTTGTTAGGAAGATTGGCATGTCTGCAAAACACCGAGCACAGGGCCTGATGCATAGCCATCCATCACTCAGTAAACACGTACTCATGTCATCTCCGTCACCCTCAGGTTACAAAAAAGCTGGTAATTCACCTTGACCTAAGCACCTTCTTAGAGGTAGGTGCAGGGTTCTTTAAGCCTTAGAAACCAAAACTGTATTCTGCAGGATGGCCTCATGGAAGCCGGGCAGCCCAGATTCAAGGAGTTTCCAGAGGTCAGTGAAATCCTGCTGCTGTTTACTCCTTCCAGCAAAACCTCTTCCCTCCTCTCCTGGGAGATAATTCCTGACTACAAAGAAAAAAGAAATGCTTGGCAAGACCTCCCTTCAATTCCCCAGGGCATCCTCTCCACCCCTGGCTGCTGGCACACTGGCCCCAGAGAGAGCCTGGGTCCTTGAGGCTGAGCCCTCTGCTGGGCTGGCCCACCCTATCTCTTAACTTTCATTCTCCTTTAACTGGGTTTCTTTCTTTCTTTTCTAATCTACTTGGCTTTTAATTGCACATATCAGCAACCATTGAATAATGATTTTATCTATATTCTAAATTTAGGGCAGTTAAATGCAAAGCAAAATGCAGACACTTTCTTGCGTCTTAATTGAATGAAGGTCACAGCTATAACAACATTTAATTGAGCTATTTTTCATTATCATATTTTAATGACTTTGCACTGACAGTTCGCCTGCTTCTGAGGAAAGAGCATGATGGAGTCGTTTATTTCCCTGTTTAGTTATTGTTTGACAACATCAGCTTCGATTAAGACCCTGCTTTATAGAACATTAATCATATTTGAATGAGCAAGGGGTATAAAATGTAAACACATCTCCCTTCCCACCACCGAAGCCCACGTCCCCACACGGAGGCTCACTAAACAAACGCTTCACAGCCATTGTCTGTCTGCATAATAGCCAACAACAGCCTGAACAACAATTCCCGGCTTTAATTGTCACCACCCCTATCTTACCCTTGCACCTTTCAGGGAGAAGTTATGATCTTCCACTTCTGAATGCTCAATAATTGTGTCATTTATCTCAATTTGCAGTTCAGTCTTTAGGCAGCTATTGGCAAGCTGGCATTAAAAAAAGAAAGGATAGACGGTATCCTGGCCAAAGGAGATTTTCATTTCCAAATAATAATCAGTTTAATTTGCCCGCATATGACCAATGATTCATGTTCAGATTTAATAATCAGGATCACATAATCTGATTATAGGGGAAATAATTTGTTTACAACCCCCAATTTACTGCTCAGAATTCCATTATCTCTCTTCAGCCATTGGTTTTTAAGAGATACTAACATGACCCAGGGGAACCGAAAGCAAACTATTATATTTCCTACAATTAGATCTTTGCATAGTCTTAACCCCAAGCCCCTACATAAAAAAGAACAGAAACAGCATGGAGGAAACCCCATAAATAAAATGAATATATAATTGTGCTCAAAGAATAGCTCGCCCAGAGAGGCGGCACCGTGAATCCCTTCCTCTCGCACTTGGGCACATCTGCTGGGTTCGGCGGGCAGGTTTGTGTGCCTAAATGTAATCACCGTGTAGCTTCTAAACAGAAATCCTGTTTAGAGACGGTCACCGCGGGCCATACTCATCTCTGAAGCAGCCCTATCACTACTGCTGTTTAAAGATTTTTAAATTGCACATCTTCTTCGGATCCACTTTGTTGAAAGAGTCCGAGGGCAGGGGAAAAGTTGGACATGATGCAATTTCTGGAAAGCAGATCCTACTCTGCTTCCCATCTGAAAACGCAGTTCTCTGCAATTGACCAGTCTTACCCCAGAGCGGTCAGAGCTGCTTTTAGAATAGCATCTCAGCTCTTTTCTTTCTTTCTTTCTTTTTTTTTTTTTTTCCAAAGCAAGGAAATGGATGTGCATTGATGTAATTTAGTACCTTAGAGACGCGGACAAATTAGTGTAGAACATTATCACTAGTTAATTATGAATGACCGATTAATCAACCTAATCTAATATTCCACATTATGTTGATGTTATTAAAGTGCATCATGAAAATGACAGATAGTCTTCATTTGCTTTCTTTGGCCAAATGTGCACTCTGCAGTCATGATGTCAAAAAAAAGTTTGCCAGTTTTAATATTAGAGAGTTAAATAATTAAAAAGAAGGTTTACCTGCACTCTGGCTTCTGTGAGGTTTATTTTCATGGCGAGCTCTTCTCTGGTGAAGACATCTGGATAGTGTGTTTGGGCAAAAACGGCCTCAAGAGCTTCCAGCTGGTAAAAGGAAAAAATATGTACTGGTGAGAGGCTGTGGCTAGGTGAGGGGAAGCAGATGCATATTTCAAATCTCCTGTGAGTGGTGAGGAAGCAGTTTCACAGATCAAATCGAGGAAGGACAGGGAGAAGAGAGCTCTTTGGAAAGATCCCACAGAATGAGAATTTCAACCGCGGATGACTTAGGAGCTACGGCTTACTAGCAACCTCAGTGCTCTGGCAAGAAGTAGAAATAAGAGAGGTGTGAATATTTATATGCATTTACATTTAAGTATTGTCATAGGAATCAAAAAAAAACTAACAGTCACCTTATGAACTGTTAGAGTAATTGTTATCGCTTTCACCATAGGAAGCCAGGGAACAGAAACAACTTGCAGAAGCCTCATGGTGTCATCCCACAAAACGCCATAGGGATATTTGGTCACCTTCACAGCCACTCCAGTTCACAGCTCTGGGAAACACAGTATCAAGGTCCCAGTTGTAGCCCTTCCACTTGTGGGCAACTATACCTTATCCAAGTCAGCCAACTTCCAGGGATCCGGTTTTTCATCTCTGCACTGAGAATGAGAATGTCTGACCTGCCTTCCTCAGAGGATCACTGTGAGGTTCAAATGATATTGCTGACATGGAAGTGTTCCCCAAACTATCCACCTAAGGCAAGTGGGAGAGAACGTTGTTGCCTCTTCACTCATCTGGGATTACAAGGTTAGCGTCATCTGCACGCCTCCTAAATTTTGATTCCATGGCACATAAGTTGTTCAAGAAAACAGAAAGATTCAGTTAGCATAATCAATTGGTCTTATTTTAAAAGACAAAGAAGAGTTGCTCAACTTTGATTTGGGGGAGGTAGGAAGTAGCTGATGTTTGAAAGGAGAATCAACGTTGGTACCTGCTGAAGAGTGAACGTCGTCCGGTTCCGGCGCTGTTTTCTACGCAGAAACCCGTCATCAAAATCCCCCGAAGAGTGATTGCCAAAGGTTGCAGTGCCTACCAAGAGCAAACTGATCAACCTGGGCAGGAAGGGGCCCCAGTCCTCAGACCGCCCCCAGACACAGTTCAGAGGGCACCCACCTGACCCACCAGACAGGAAGCCCTGTTTGTCCCAAAGGATATTTTTCTGTTCCTCCTATTAAATCCTCCTCTTTTCCACTCTGTCCCCAAAACCTCTGACTTTAAATCCAGTTATCCCTATTACATAGGGCGAGTGGTGACCTTAATCCCCAAGATGGCCAAGTTCAATTCTTGTGAAATTCTAGACTCTGAACCAGGAAGGGTCACTGGCTTGAGGCAGAGCCTTCCCGTGCTCTCCAGCTCCCGGCTCCACCCCTGTTCAATGTGCCTTTATCTCACCCCTACTCCAGATCCTTTAATAGAAGCCTGTGTGTCTCCCTTTGGCTCAAATGGTAGTTTACTTTCCCTTGTTTCTATTAACAAGAATTAAAATCTGGGGGTTAGGAGAGGCTGGGGGAGGAAAGAAAACACCAAGAGCTTTTCACGGCACTTTTCTCCTATAAGTGCAGAACGTGAGGAGGTAAGAAGTTTATAAATGAATATTAATTACCGTTGGTCACAGCTCATCAGCACCATAGTGGATCTGTTATATAGATGTCAATTAACAAGAGATCTGCACCAATAGTGACTGTCCTGAATGCCAAGCAGACTTGAACAAGGCCACTCTCAAAGGGCACCCCACCCTCTGGCCAAGCGTTATAAAGCACCTACTGCTTCTATTTCCCCACAAAACAAAGACGTTGTCCTCCCCAGCAGGCTTCCAAGCTCGTTATAAACCCAGAACAGAGTTTGGCCCCAAATGTGCATTCAGATCATTTTCCAAATGTGCTCTATTTACTTGATAGTCCACAACGGCTTCTTAGGAAAACAAATGAGCAAGTTGCCATTAACCAGTGAATACTTTACCTGCCATGGGCTCTGTTCTCAGAATCACGGCATTAGGAGTTCTGGAGCTACACTGTCCCAGACAAGGACCCTCAGAAGGACCTCAGTCTCAAAGATTGAAAGTCCTTTGGGCTTCTTAAAATTCTGTCTACTAGAGGAAGTTCCTTTTAGTTATTCTTTCACCCTCCAGGGCCACATCCTTTGCCAAACACCCTGACTCTCTGCTAAAGCGTTCTCCTTCCATCTTCCTGTCCAAATTGCATTGTTCCTCAAAACCTTAGTTACAGGTATTTCTCTCCAGCTCATTGGAAACTTAAAGGAAATGACCTCAAAGCAGTCTTATTTTCATTACTTTGCAAGAAAACAAATTGTCTTTTTTTGAAACAATGCACTTGACTGGTGAGGATGGAACACAATCTCTGAGGATCTCCATTCACAATTTCGCTCAGTCTTCTAATTTATACATCATGGTACCAAAGTGGCTCACAACGTGTACATGCAGAATCTTTAAGTAAAACACTGCATGTCGAACTGAATCCTAAAAAAGGGCTGACAGTTCACCAAATTAATAAAAGATTGACAACCTAATAGAAAAGAGGAAAAAATGAGAATAGCTCTTTTACTTAAAAATAAGTAGAATAGTCGATAATATTATGAAAATGCTAAACCTTGATGATAATTCAACCAAACACAACAGAACAATGGAATATTATTTTCAACATTTTGAAGAAAAAATGAGGTGCATAAAGACATCCAGTACAGATATGAGTGTCATAAGATGTGCAGGCTTATTCACCATTTGTAGGAGTACAAATTGGGTACAGCCTTATTAGAAGGTAATTTGACAACATCCATCAAAAATGTAAGTACACATACAGGTATTTAATCTATAAATATATTTGTAATGTGTGCCAAAATAGAAAAAAAAAGTGCTTCTGGAAATACTGTACTTGAAAAAAAATGAAAACAACCAAAATGCCCATCAGCAGATGCTTTCTTCACAACATACAATGGAATACTACACAGCAGTTTAAAAGAAATCAGTAGATCTATATGCATTGGCATGAACAAATCTCCAAGATACATTACAAAGTAAAAAAAGCAAAGTACAGAATGATGTAGCAATATAATTTCAGTGCAAATAAGGCAAAACACATATTTTAAAAATACATAAATGAGAATTAAATCATGTTTTTCTTGAAGGAATCACAAAAAAAATAGCAGATACTTTTAGGAAAAGAGGTGGAAAAGGAGGATTTTGCTTTTCAATGTATAAGTTTCTGTTGTATTCAAACTTCTCAGGCAGGTGCCAGTAGTACTTTTTAATGTAACATCAGCAAAATTATCTGAGAAGTAAGATTATGAGCCATTCTTTCTTTTCTCCCTTATGCCTATCTAGATTAACAAAAAATTAAAATAAAAAAGATGATAGGCTATAATTATGTCATATTCCAAGGGTCTGTTCTCAACTTTTCCATTTGCAGGAGATCCCTTTCACCCAGCAACACTAAACTAAACTAAATTACTCCTTTCTGCAAAACTGGCATAGAATCACATCTACAAAGGGATGAAAGGCTCTTAAAGACCCATCTCCTTTTCTTCTGGTTATATCACAGAGTCAGCACTGAGGTGGGATGTGCCCAGGGTGTGGGGAGCACAGTAAGCCAGCTGAGCTGGGCTGAGAGCTGGGGTCACGGCAGGCCAGGCCAGGACTCTCCCTAACTCACTGCTGCAGTCCACCCCGCAGACAGACATTCATGACGTCCCCTACCTGCCAAATGCCCAAACTTCTGCCTTACCCACTTTGACCAGAAGGGTGGGACACTGGCTGGCAATTAGTCCAGACCCCTGGTTCAGATGCACAGAGAAGGCACCCTTAACATACAGAAAGTCTCCCTCATCCCCTAGGGTACACTGTCAGGGGATGCACGTCTCCCACCCTTCCATAAAACCCACCCTGCATGGGACCTTGGGGATAAAATGTGAAATGCAGGCAAATGTGTGGCCTTCCCTTCCTAGGAATGCTGACAGAGCTAGCAGGGCTTAAACACTGGTCCTCATTAGCCTCCTTTAGAAAATCCTATTGGACTCTTAAGAGCTTTTATGAGAAAAACAAAAACAAACTTTCTGAGGCTCAGCCACTGCTCAGGGCAGCCTGCGGCAAGACTGACAAGCATCACCTGAAGTCTCAGGCCTCCTAGCGCCTCACAACATATACCCTGCCCCTTGTCTCCCACAACTACTTGGCTTCCCAAATTCTCCCACCACAATAATAAATCAAAGGAGTAGGTTGCCAAATGCTAGTCCCACGGTTACAAAAGTCCCAATACCCCAGCGCTGAGACTGCTGCTCTGCAGAAGGCCCCATTAAAGCCCACAGTGTGGCATTGGCTCACCTGATGGCTACTAATTGGCCCCCTGATGTGAAGACCCCATCCTTGGATCCCTCGGGTCCTGAGCAGGGGCATGCTGAGGTCCCAACTGTCCCCTTCTCACCAACCCACGCCCCCACTAACAACTGGGTGCAGAAGCCAGACTGGGGATCCTGAGGGGAAATTTCTTCTCAGGCCTGGAGACACTCAAAGATGGAAATTCTGGCCTGGGGAGTGGGGAGTGGTCGACATTTAGGGTTAGTGAGTCACAGAGAAGGAGCCATGATAGGTCAGTCCGGGCAGGTGGTGGGCAGGGGCACCTGGTTCCAGGGACAGCCAGGAGGCCGGGAAGGGAATTGAGCTGCCCAGAATCCAGGGCGGACGAGGCCCCTGCAGTGTTCTCGCCAGCGGCCCCAGTGAGAGCAGCCCCGCGACGGGCCCTTGTAGGCTCGTGCAGCTCGTGATCGGGGCCAGGACGCGGCGGGTCCACTCGCCTTTGCTTTCTGGGATGTTTGCAAAAGCACCGTGAAAGATTGATGCGGCCCCCTGGGTTGCGGAGCCCCAATTAGAGGCGTGACACCAGCATCTGTGCTGGGAGGATTCGGCCGGTCCCCGCGGCACGCCTAGCCCGGGGCGTCCTGGCCCAGGCGGGGAGGGAGCTGGGAGGCAGGTGGCGACGGGGCGGGGAGCTGGAGCGGGGCTGGAGTGGGGTGTAGGGAGGGGGCCAGGGAGGCCCCTACTCACCGGCAGGCGGCTGCGCCCCCCGCAGGGCGGGGACCCAGCCACCCACCAGCCCTGCTGCCGCTCCGGCCCTTTCTGGCCGGCTCTGGCTTCATGGAGACCCTGGGGCGCAGCGCTTACTTACCCTCTAGCTGTGGCGGGCAGTGGAAATAAAACATCGCCGGCTGTCAGATCGGCTGGACGGCCGAGACCTGGGAGGGTGGCAGCAGAACGGACCCGCGCGCGTTGCTCCTGCCTGGCTGCAAAGCAAACAGCGATAGAGCTTCAAGTCTCCCTCTGCCAGCGCTCCCGCCCGGCCCTAGGGCGCACCCGGCGCTCCCCTCCTGGAAAGTCCCTCCCAACGCCCTCATCTCACTGCGGGGGACAGGAGGGAAGGCGGCAGCCCCGTCGCAAGCAGCAACCCCACGGGCAGTCCTTCGGGTGTGTCCACCTCCCGGACTGCCGTGCCCTCACCCTGGCCCCAGCACCAAACCCGCGCAGCGTAGTTTCTGGCTCTCCGGGGTCCCAGCCAGAAGCCCTGCACCCGGGCCACCGCAGCCAGGTCCGGCTAGCGCGCAAGGCCATCTGCGAGCTGCAGCTCAGGCCAGGAAGGCAGCCGAGCCCCAAGGCCCGGCGCTCGGGGCCCGGCGAGTGGGTCAGGAGCCGAGCATACCTCGGCGGGCCGCGGTCGAGGAGGCCGGAGCGTGACCGCCTCCGATCCGCAAGCCCTGCTCGGCTGGCGGCGGGCGGGGCTTGGCGCGGCTGGCGCCCGCAGGACCAAAAAAGTGACTCGGGAAGTGGCCAGATGTCTTGCTGTCTGTCTGCAGCGCGCGCCGCCGCTCAGCACTCGCCTTTATAATCTCACGCATAATTGGCCTTAATCTGATTATTTCCAGCGCTGTCTACAGCGAGTAACTTGGATAGGTCTATTGGGCCTTACAAATGGCCCACGTGGTGTTAAAAAAAAAAAAATCCGTCATTTCTCAGCAAACATCAGGAATGTTTTTTCCTCTTTTAAAAGAGAACGATACAACCACCACCACCATCACCCCCAAAAACATACATTTTCCGAAAATACACTAGGCCCCACCCCCCACCTCATGTCCCCTCAGAGGCAAACCTTTCTCCGAGAGAGCCTGGTTTGGGCTGCCCTTGTCAAAGGCCTGGCGACTCCCGGGCTGCAAATTGACAAAGCGCTGCTAATTGTCGCCGCCGGATGGGTTTTGGGGGGACTCTTTGCACACGGCTTCCCTTTCCAAACGATCGTACAAAAGGAAAGTTTGATTTTGTTCTCAGCAAGGGGTCCCTGAATTTATGTTCGCTTCTCGATGCAAATGATATGCGGTGGGACCCTTTGCAATTACTTTTAAAATGCATCCGAGGCAGACACTCAACGGAGAGAGACCGCCCTTCTCTCTGCCTGGGTGAAAATTAAACTCTAAAGTACCGGGCTGAAATTTTCAAGTCAGGGGCGCGGGATTGGATCAAATCACATAAACTGCAAAAAAAGCAAGTCTAATGGCGCATAATTGGTTCTGTAATAGCATTACACCAGGATAATAGCCCGTTACGGCCCCCTGCACTATTAAGTGCTTCCCTGGCGGAAAGCCTTTATGATATTAAAGGGGGAATATAATGATATTTTGGTTATTAAATGCGTGTAATTAATTTATGCACCACTGAAAATAAAGTTGGTATTATGACCCACTCAAGATGCATCAGAAGATGCAAGTCAGACAACTGTTGATAAGTTCTGGTGTCTGTGCTCCGTCTAGACTGCTGATTTTATTTTGGGACGATGGCTTCTTGGACAGACTACATAAATTGAATATTTTATAAACATTCTAATGCTGCGTTAGGGAGCCTTGGCGAGGTGGTGGGTCGGGTCCCTGCACGGCCCGGGATACAGCCTTGATCTTAAAGACGCAGCGCTTTGGAAACAAAAGGCCTGGCAGGCCCGCCGCTGGACACCAGCGCTGGGCAAGGAGCATCGAGCTGCAGGACAGAGCGCTGGGTCCCGGCCGCCGTCGACGCCCCTCCGAAAACAGCCGGAAGACCAGTCCCGCTCCGGTCGAGGCAAGTCAGGATCTATTCCAGTGAAGCGGCCCTTCCTGGGCTCAGTCGCTCCAGAGCAGAGTCTGCTCTGCCTCGGGGAAAGAATCACAGGAAACTCCCGCTCGTTTCAGAGCGGAGAGAGCTCGGGGCGCCATTTCCGCCAGGGCCACCGACTCCGAGAGTCCAGGCAGCCGGCCCGGGAGGAGCGGCTAGCAGGTCCCGAAGGCGGGTGCGGTGGCAGGCAGGGGCCGGCAGGGCAGCCGAGGGCCTTTCCTACGCCATGCCAAGAGGGCTGGGAGCCCCTGGAGCTGATCCTCCCTTAGCCCAGGTCAAGAGACTGGCTCGCGCGCGCTGTCTCTCTCCCTGTCTCCCTCAGAGGGCCCCTGCTCTCTGGAGCTCTTGACAAGAGCCCGAGGCTCCTCTTGCCGCCTAGGTCTGCCGAAAGTCCCCTCGGGTTCCCTCCTGCCCTAGGCAGCAGTTCCCTGCCTGTGCGCTTTGGGAACCCGGTGGCCGTGAAGTGAGGTGCGGACAGCTTCTGGGCCGCCTCGGCCAAGATGCTCAGGCGCACCTGGGGGTGTGTGCGGGAACCCTCAGCGGCAGCAGCCCAGCGCGGGGTGCAGTGTTGGCCCCAGAAACCAATGAGGTCCAAACGCCAGTCTCAGTTCCCCATCCCTGACATTGACCGAGGCAAGTTCCTATTAAGGCCCAGAGATGACCCCGGGACGAGACAGGCTCATCCGGCGCGGATGAGACAGGCTCAGACCGGAGCGGTCTGAGGACGGCGCGCTCGCCGAGCATCCCGGCAGGTCAGAACCCTGGACAGCGGCGCCGGTTTCCGCACCCCCACCCACCCCCGGCTGCTGCGGAGAAAGAAGCCGTACCGGGGGCCCAGCCGGGGCCCCTCGCGGCTCAGGGGTGGGATCCGCCCGGCCGGACCCCAGGCGTCCGGGGACCGACCCCAATCCTCTCCCAGTCCAAACCTGCGAAAGTTACTCCGGACATGCGCTCAGCGCTGGCAACAGAGACAAAACTCCCTTCTCCGCAGTACCACGCGCCGCTCCTACCCGGCCGCTGCAGCCGGAAACCATCTCGCGGCCCCCGAGGAGAGTCCGGCCGCCTCACTGACTAGATAACCAGCCGAGCTCCCGCAACACACCCACCTCGCGGGGGCTCTAAGCCGGCTTGGGACCCTCGGCCTCGCCTCCCCCGGCGCTCCTCTCCCGGAGCCGCTAGGCTGGGCTCCTTCCCGTTGGCAAAACAGCGAGTAAACAAACAACCAAACAACCTTAGAAACGAAAGGCTGCACCAAACTTTGATGACGCCAGCCCCCTTTTTTTCCGAATGTCTCGACACCCGGGAGAAGGTGACTAATAGGTGTTCGCTACGGTCCCCCTCCCACTAAAAAAGGGCGTTAGTAACGAAAAGGTTATTTTTCCTTAATTCTTGTGCGGTAAAATGTATTTTCCAATTAACCAAATTCGCCGATCTGTCTCGCTTGGACACACTGATAATTTACAACCTAAAAGTGTACTTTCTTTATCTAAAGACCAAGGTGACTGCTTTTAATTTTCTCTAACCTCTTTACACTTGATGTTCACCGGACTCATAATGTTAATTGGCTTCATATACGGATCATCAGTTTAATGAAGAAATAAATCCTGTGTTGCTTTATGTTTTAACAGTGATTGCTTTAATGAGGAATGTGACGTGTTCCAAAATCAAAGCTGCAGGAGACATTAGAGGGGCTTCCACTAGGACGGAAATGCTTATTTAAAGTTAAAACCGCGGGGTCGTATTTCAGCAGATTCACAGTCCTCCCCACCCCCTCCCCCGCTCCCCGCCCTCACCTAGCCTGCCTCCCGCCTCTGTAGGGAGACAATCCTGGGTCCTCAGTGCCCCTTCTCTCCGCATCTCATACCCGCAGCCACAGCATCTGCATCCTCGAGAATCATTTCCTGGTTGCTAAATAGGGTGTGCTACTTTGCCTCCTGTCCCACAGGGAAGAGAGAAGCCAGCTCAGGGTGGGGAGTTCAAATTTCAAAGTTGTTCATGTTTTTAAAAATAAAATGGGAAGACAGTAACACACACGCCTGAAGACTGGCGTGCAGATGTTGTTACAGATGCAGCTCCCCCAGAGCCGCATGTCTTAGTGCTGAAAATTCGAGGCTTGGCTCCCAAAGGCTGACAGCTCCGGCTCAGGCCCAGTGAGTGGGCTGCTGACCCCCCAGGTTCTAGCCACTGCAACTGTCTGCAGGGATGCGCTAGGCTTCTGCCCAGGTGATGGAAGTTTTACATCTCTATATCAATTAATAGCAGAGTAAATCTGCTTTCTCTAATGGGTGTTTGATTTTTCTAATTTTAAGCTGGTTCTATGAAAGGAAAACTGTCATCTCAGAAACACTAAGAGCAGCAATAAAAAGCTGGAAATGTGAGCATCTATTTAAGCCCTCAATTGTTTTCAGTTGAATTATGAATCATTTTAAATTGATTCCTGAAAGGAATTCCAAATCCTTAGAAAATGTAGGGGTTTGAAGGCTCCGAGTTGAGGTCTTAAATACCATACATAGTATTCATTTCTTACTGTTTGCCTTGTTTTAGGAAAATTGGAAAAATATTTGGAGACACCTCTGTCCTCATCTTTTGAGCCCAAATACAAAAATATGTGTTGGGTTTGACATCTTAATTGTGCTCAGAAAGGATTTTCACAACCTCCCTTTTAAAACTTTCCTTAGCAGAAATGACTTCAGTACACATGGCTTAAACCCATAGCAACAGGGTAAAGCAGGTAAAATACTTAAATTATCAGGGAGGAAAAAACCACACTGAATTCCTAATTATATGTTTTGGAAGGGCCCAGGTTTGATATTTTTACAAATGTTTTAAAGGCTCTCTAGCATAATCCCCGGTGGATATATCTCAGTGTGAATATGGTGTATTCTCTACTTGTCGGCAAATCTATCGTTATATTGTAGTTTCGGAAATTGCCAAAAAAGTTAGCTTAGCTAAGCTAAACATGAGAGAATATGTGAAGGACATAGCAGTTAATGGAAATTCCAGATTTCCCGGGGACTTAGGAACAGAAAATATGTATACACAACAAGGGATAGATATGCATTTTATCATCCTGGAAATTCCCTATAATTCACTAGTTTTACTGCCATATAAAACATAATAGCTGCTCAAATGCAAGCCAACTTCCAATAACTTCACCTGTTCTTGTCCAGTGACCACAGGACAAAGTATATTCCCATGTGGTTCCCAGGGATCTCAGAGCTCAGCTTCAACCTTTGGCCCTGTGTTTGCTGCAGAGCTTGGAGGGTTGCCCATGGCCTCCTAACTCTCACAAGGAAAGAGAGCACAGCCCAGGAGGAAGACCCACCACCTGTGGAGTCTGTGCCCCTGCCTCCATTCAAGCAGGCTTCGGTCCTCAGGAGACCAGTGAGCTTGAGCAGGTCACTTACTCTCTCAGGGCCTCCCTGTCTCATTGTGTGACATGGGACAACAATGCCACATCAAGTGCTGGAGGGAGGATTAAAAGACAGTGCCAGCCGTGTGCGGTGGCTCACGGCTGTAATCCCAACACTTAGGGAGGCCGAGGCGGGCGGATCACAAGGTCAAGAGATCGAGACCGTCCTGGCCAACATGGTGAAACCCTGTCTCTAATAAAAACACAAAAATTAGCTGGGCATGGTGGCACATGCCTCTAGTCCCAGCTACTCGGGAGGCTGAGGCAGGAGAATCACTTGAACCCAGGAGGCAGAGGTTGCAGTGAGCTGAGATTGCACCACTGCACTCCAGCCTGTCGACAGAGTGAGACTCCGTCTCAAAAAAAAAAAAAAAAAGACAGTGCTAAAAGACTTTTAGGACAGTTAAAACTATTTTAACAGTAGATATAGGTCATTTGACATTTGTCTAAACTCATAGAATGTACAACACCAAGATGAACCCTAATGTAAATGGTGGCCTCTGATGACATGTCAATGCAGGTTCACCCACTGTAACAAACGTGCCACTCTGGTGCTAATGTTAACAGTTGGGGAGGCTGGGGGGTGGATATATGGGAACTTGCTGCACTTCCTGCTCAATTCTGCAGTGCATAGAAAACTCCTCTACAAAATAAAGTCTATTTTAAAAATTAAAAAATTTTAAAGACGGTGCTGAACACAATGCCCAGTACATAGCAACTGCCCTGTGAACATCAGCTGCAACTGTGGCATTATCATCATTATTATTGTCTTGCTCCTAGGGCCACGTTCCTGGAGAGATGAACCTGTGAGCCATTTTGGGAACTTACAGATGGCACCTGAATCTTCTGGTGGTCTCCTAAATGAGCCCTGTTCCTCACCAGGCCAAAGCCACACCACCCTTGGGAGAGCTCCCACTTGCCTGTCTGCCACACTTGCTTCCTTACCGTTTTTTGTTCTTCATACTTAATTGCCTGGTTTGTTGAACTGTACTCAAAACACCTATTTTGCTAGAAAACCTAAACCAAGGTCCTTTGAGCTCAATCAAAGGCATCTTATCCAGTTAATAGAAATGTTTTAGAAATTTAAATCCATTGCCTTTAGATTGGGCATGTCAACTACTTGGTCACAGACCTCACTATTCCCTACTACTTTCCTCTCTCCAGGTTGTGTAACCCCCCGGCTCCTGCAGTTATCTGTCTTTCCCACCCCTGACATAAATTCTATGTGAGTTTATCATTATTTTCAGACTGATAATGACTTTTTGTCAAGTGTTAGGATAAGAAAGGGGTGTGTTGAGGAAGGCCAAGTCTTCGGCTTCTAGCATTTCAGGGTCTTGTTCAGTCCATTTCAACTCTTCTCTCCTTCTCCCTTCTTTCTTTCTCTCTCTCCTTCTTTCTCTCTCATTCTCTCTCTCTCTCCTTTCTCTCCTTCTTTCTTTCTCTGTCTCTCCTTCTTTCTCTCCCCTTCTTTCAGGTATCTAGCACCTTCTCTGTGCCATGCCAGGGGATGCAGGTCTGAGCTCACAGCCCTGGGGAACCAGCCCCTAGCGATTCTGGCTAGGGAAGGAGATGGGGATGCAGAGGTAAGGGAAACTCGTACCATGTGGAAACCACACCCAAAGGTACTGGATCCACTGTACCTTGTCTCCACCGCCCTAGAGGAACTTCTGGATGGGCAGCTCTGAGAACATAGCTCACCTCTAGCTGGGGAGGAGCTCCTGTCCTTATGTGCTCTCCTGCAGCTTCCAGAGGAGAAGAGCCCAAAGACACAGTATCTCTTCTGTCCCCAGAGTTCTCGCCAGAGTCTTGTCAAGGGGTCTTGACAGGGCTAAGCATCAGCCGTCAGCCTCCTAATGGGACAATCTTGAGGGGCTAGGAGACCCACATTGGTCTGGGAGACGTCCTCCGGGTACACCCACAGTTTCGATTTCTAAGATCCCAGCATCCAAGACTGCTCTAATTGATTCACTGGAGTCACTGACTTGGAGCAAAATACTTTTATAAGTATTTAGTTGGTAAGTCTAGCTATTATTAACATGCAATAATGAATTGCTAATAAGAAAACTAAATCAATCTAAGGAAATCTCAAATTGGGACCGGCCAGAAATAGAAGAAAGATCTCAGTCTCCAAGTCTAAATTATTTCACCAATAAACCTCTAGAAAAAAAAATAGCTTTCAAGGTCAGGTCTTGGGTGCAAAGCTCTTTGGGTGCATTCATATGACTTGAATGGAGCTGTGGTACATGGAGAGGGGACTGGGAACAGCAGAGGCAGGGTTGGCGGCCAGTCCTCCTGATCCCCAGCCCGACACCCCCGGCTGCTCCCCTCTAAATAGGACATGGCTCCCCTCAAACAAAACGCACGTTCAATTGCCCATATTAAGTGCTCAATAAATGTGTGGAATTTAATGGAAATTACTATGGAAGGAATGAAGTAAGTTTGCTACATGAATAATTAGCAAACACAATGAATCTTTTCCATTTCTAAGACTTGGATTATGTACATAGCTGCAGCAGGAGGCGTATGGGTTTTCAACCAGGAGAACTTGGGGTCAAGTCTGGCCTCTTAAACCTCCCTATTGACAAGGTCTGCCTGTCAGTACTTGATCCAGGCATCAGTAGGTTATTCTCGCTGCCCCCAGCACTCTCTCTTCTTTCTCTCTTTCCCTCTCCCCGTCTCTCTTTCTTCCTTTCACCACTTCATTCTTTCTCTTTCCAGCCCTCTCTCCCTTCCTCTTTTTTCTCTCCCTCTCTCTCTTGCTCTTTCTCTCCTTCTCTCCCTCTTCCTCTCTCTCCCTTCTTTCTCTCTCTCCTTTCTCTCTCATTCTCTTCTTTCTCTCCTTCTTTCTGTCTCTCTCTCCTTTCTCGCTCTCCCCTTTTTTCTCTCCCCTTCTGTCTCTCCTTTCTTTCCTTCTTTCTCTCTCTCTCTTTCTCTCTCTCCTTCTTTCTCTCTCTCCTTCTTTCCCTCCCTTTCTCTTTCTCTCCCACCCTTCTTTCTCTCTCTCCTCTCTCTCTCCCCCTCCCACTCTCTCACACACGCAAAGACACACACAGTGAATACTTCTCAGCTGTGACTTCACTGTCATGCTCTTGCAATCCTGGATCAGCAAGGCCCTCCGTCTCCCCACCTGACCAGCCCACTCCCATCCACATCGGTCCCACCTCTCCAGGACTGCCCTCTGCCCTCCCCAACACCTCACTGCTCTGCTCTTGGTGACTCTGTTGGCCATGACCTTGCGTGGCATAGCCAGGCCATAACAGGACTCCTCAGCACATTTCCCAGGGGTGGGGCACTGCCTCCCTCTCCTCCCCGTGGCCTCAGTCTCACTCAACAGCAGACTCTCAGAGCACATTTAGATCCCAATAGAAATATTTATTCCATGAAATTGTCTGCTGTCTAAGCAAGGCTGGCCCAGGCAATTCCCACTTTTCAGCCCCATCCCCAATCAGCCTGCAGCCCCCACAGGCCAGCCTGGCGAGAGGCAAGGTAACACACAGGGGGGCATGCACCTTTGCCCACCCATCCATCCGCCTCCTTATCCATTATTCAGACAGCTGTGCAGCCCCGTTTCGGCGGTCAGGTAACATTCAGCAGATGTACCTGGGGACCTGGGGAGGTTGGGGTGTTGGGAGGGCCTCGTACAGACACTGTAGCAAAGCTTGCCAAATCGAGACCTCCAGCAACAGGAAGTAGGTCCCCTGGATGCAGCCCTGGAGAGGACCTCAGCTGTCCAAGGCAGCCCCTCAGCCCCGGCAGCTTGGGCTCAGGGAGTCCCAGCCAGCCAGGCTGTCCATGGCGTCTTCACTCCCCAGCCGCACCAGCCCAACTCAGGACCAGGCCTCCCTTTTGCTGGAGGATGGAGGCCCCTCCTGTCGCCTGCACATTCTTCTTCTCCCTTATCCACTCATTTCTTCAACAGATGCTCACTGAGAACCCTGTTCATGCCAGCCTTACGTGGGGGCAAAAGAAAAGAGATGTCATTTCCTTCACAGTGCTTAAACCTTTTAATATAATATTTGTATGTGTTCATGTATGTGTGTTTACCAATATTATTTCCCCAACTAGACTGTAAATACTGACTGTAAACAGCAGGTCAGCATGGGCTTAGCAGTGCTGGCACCTAGTAGGCATAAAATAAAGATCTGTTCGATGCATACATTAATAAGACAAGATCTACAGCTTCAAGTCACAGAGGACATAGCCGTGAACAAAGCATTTGGAGATAAGTGCCTCAGACAGTGAACAAAGCCAGTGCCTCCCTGCAGTGCTGGGCTGGTGTCCTTCAGTGCTCTCTGGGACAAGTCAGGCCTTGAATAATCGCATGAATTAAAGAGGGACAATCAATTGTCTCTTCTTTCCTGTATCTGTTACTAAAGGTTGCTGAGGGCCTTTAGAGAGTCACCTTCTACATGGTCATGGGGATACACGGTGTGCGAGCCAGGTGAACACCCTGTCCAGTCTTACAGGAAAGGCTGCAGCAGTGGGAAGGCACTTCTCCCTAGCCTGCTTCTCTTGACTGCTCCCACAAACCATCCCAATGGCTACTCTCCCACCACGCTGCAGCTGAAGTCATAGAATGGATATGGGGCTTCATGTCCCAAATCCTTATTGCTGCTTTCCAGCTCTTTGGTTGTCTTAGCTTTTTGAGCATCATTTTTCCCATCTGCAAAGCCAAAAGGATTCCCATCATGGAAGAACTACTGTGTGAAATGGTAACATTCTCCACAGCTGATGGTGGTGGTTAGCAACTGTGACAGCCTTTCAGAAAACAGAGGAGAGCGGCAGCCCTTCCACATCTGCATATCTGTCCTCACTCCTGAAATGCCCCCGTCTTTCTCTCTCTCCCTCCCTCTCCTTCGTCCTTTTCTCTCTCCTCCTCCTCTTCCCTTTTTCCCAACCTCTCTCCCTACTCTCCCCTCCACTCCCTCCTTCCCTTCCTCTTTCCCTTCCCTCCCATTCCCTCTCCCTCTCTCCTCACCCCTTTCCCTCTCCCCTCCCTTCTGTCCCTCTTCCTCCTTTTCCTTCTCCTCCTGCCTGTCCCCACCCAGGTCCAGCCTCTGTCTGGCAACATCTATGCTAAACTCTGCTGTGTCCAAGTAATGCCTACTCCCCATTCCCTGCGATGGCTCTCCCAGGAGCACCTGCCTTGGCTCTCATGTCCTCGCCCCTTTAACCAGGAAATTGTGTTTGGAGTTGGGGGGTAGGAATGCAGAAGGGGTGAAGGGAAGGGGACCCTCATTTCTTACTTTAGGCAAAGGTTACCTTCTGGCTGTCCCGCCAGTGTGAGCATTGAGTTGTTTGTCCAGTGTCAGTATTAGAGTTGTTTTGTATTTCCTAAAATGTGAAAACAATTGCACGGAATGCATCTGGCGGAGGTTCTGGTCCCTTGGAATATCTCACCCCTCACACAAGGATACTTTCTGTCTCATGTCTGAAGGCAGCTGAACTTATAATCCCTGAATGGATTTTTTAAGTGGTTTGTTTATGGCTGACTTTCCTTTTATTATGCTCTTCAGAAAAAGTTGTCTAAAGGAAAATCAATCAATCAATGAATTAAATGTTTAAAAAAATTTTAACGAAGGACATAAGACAAAAAATTAAAACTAGCAGTGGGAGGTGGCTCATGCCTGTAGTCCCAGCACATTGGGAGGCTGCGGCAGGCCCAGGAGTTCCAGACAAGCCTGGACAACATGGCAAAACCCCATCTGTACAAAAAATACAAAAATTTGCTGGGCTAATTTTTGTTATTTTCTTAAAATAAATTTTCAGTAGATACATGATCTAATCAAAGAATAAGCATATTGCAGATGCCTCAAATTACTCACAGTCCTTCCTATTTCTGTGAAAGCCCATCAGTGACCAGTGGCATGCAAGTATTTTTCTCTTCATCTTCACTTCCACCTTGAGCACCCTTCAGCTCCCCCTCCTTAACCAAGTGGTCCATCCTCTTGGGTGGTGAGACACCCACGAGCACAGCTCCATGTGGAAAACTACATCCATCATGCAAATCCCACAGGCCTCTGAGTCAGCCACTCTAGTCAGTGGTGGCAAAGTTAGAGCCAGGCAGGGTCTCAGGGACGGCCTGGGATGTTGGACACTTATGTGAGGACCCAGGCCAGGGACAGAGGTCTGTAGGGAAGCCCTGAGCTTCCAGATAGATGCTTCAGCAAAGAGGCTGGCTGGGGGAAGAGGTCATAAGCAGGTAGCCCAAGGCTAAAAGTCTCTGGGGTAGAGCTGGAAGCCTGTAGAGGCAGGTCCTAGGACAATCAGTCATGAGGTCAGGGGTCTGTTTTCCGTGGCCAGGAAAAAAGATACTCACAAGTTCAGATAGTAAAGTAGTCAAGGTCAAGGCTGCTGGCTGTTTCTCCCAGGCAGGGTCATCTAGCATGTGGCATATGGTGGTCCTCAGAGCCTCCCCTGAACCCGCTTGGCTCCTCCCACGGTCTCAGAGGGCTGTCAGCAGCAGATGGGGCTCTCTGCCTACAGCCCTACAGAGAGACTCCTCAGTGGCCATACTTTCTGGGTCACTGGACAGAACTATAAACTCCATAAAAATGTAAATTCAGAGTAGTAACCACTGCCTCCGAGGGAGCACAGGGGAAACAGTGGGAAGCCAGGTAGCCTGCCACCAATCGTGGGAAAAGGGAAGTGGGGGCAGGGAGGGGTCTCTGCATCCCCAACATTCTCCCAGCTCAACTTCCTCAGACTGGGCTGAGAAGAGGCATTAACCTACTTGGTACTTTCTGAAACAGCTGCTGCTATCCTGAAGTTGCACAGAGCCACCCAGCCCAGAATCATCCTCACTGATTTCAGCCAGAGCCAACAGCTGCCACCAGGTGGCACCAAACTGCAGACGGAGTTGCTCCTTTTCCGCTGGAGAGACAGCTTCATGTGGATGGCAGGAGCCAGGGCCAATCTGGGTGTTCCTGCTCCTACTAAGGCCCTGGAACAGCCTGGGGTATCAGAAATTGCAAATGCCTGCTGGGTGGAGAATGGATGGATAGGTGGGTGGATGGAAGGAGGAAGGAGGAATGAACAAATGGATGGATGAAGGGACAGATGATGGAGTTCATTCCACCTCCCTAGCCCCACAGGAGCTGGGCACCCCTTCTCCTTTAGGTGGACACCACAGGTGAAGCTGGAGATGTGCCCTGGACCTCACAACTCCTCCCAGGTGCCTCTGCCTCTAGCTCCACCTGAGGTACACAGCCTGGAGAGAGGGCCTTTATTGAATAAATTAGTGGGGACAAGGTCTGCCTTCTGTGTCAGGGGGTAGAGAGCAAGAGGTCACTGGGGTGTCCTCACACTCTGCATCACACCGGGGGCAGTCGGGGAGAAAACCCCTTCCTGTACCCCGTTCCCACTCCAGCCTGGCCAGACACCATCACCCACCTTCCCACCAGTCCTTGCCCTTCCCACTGTCTGGAAAGCTGCCCCTGGGTGGCCTTCAAGACTCTGGCCCTCACTTCATCCTAATCTCGGCTTAAAGTCTTCTCTTCAAGAGAAGACTTCCGAGACGAAAGAAGCCCAATTCTCGTCCCCACTACTCTCCACCTTTATTCCTGCTTTGGTTTCCTGCTTAGCTGTTAAGTCCTTCTCGAATGCTTTATTGGCACATGCTTGGTGTCTGTCTCAGTGCTCTCATGCAAGCTCCACGGTGCACCCTGGCTTCTAGAACAGCACCTGGCATGCAGCATTTTGTTACGTAAATGAGCCCCAGCTTCCCTACTGGCTGGACCAGCAATAGGCAGCCCCTGGTCCCCATGGCTACCCCCAGCCGGACTCCCCTCCACCAGGAGAGTTCATTATCCCTGAGAAGTGCACCGTTGCAGTAAAAAGGCGACACCTCCTTAATTACCCTGCTAATTACAAGTCCTGTAGTCCTCAACTGTGCACCAACACCGTTGCAAATCTCATTTCCTTGCAAAGTCCAGGATAAACAAATCCAATATATTTTGTTTTAATTATTGCTGTTTAATGGACCATAATGAAACTATAGTGAGGGTGCACAAAAGGAGATCATTTGGAGTATCCACCTGTGCAGGTCCAGTGGTGAGTGGGAGCCTCGATGTTCAGGTTTCATTTACCGTAATCCCAGCTGCCTCTCTGTGCCCAGAAATCCCATCACTTATTTATCGGCCTTGCCTTTGGCTCTGAGCCCGCCACCGGGGCAGGATGTCTGCCCTCCTGGAGAGCAATCCAAAACCCAGGGACCTTGGGGATGGTGGAATTTCTCTACATGCCAGGTGCCTGGATTTGACAAGCCACACAAAAAGGCATTTTGTTTTATCTCAGGGTTTTTTCTTTTTTCCATTTTTACAGGCTAAAACAGTTTATCATACATATATTGACTATATTGTATTTTTTTAAGTTGTTTGTGCCGGGCCAAGGTGGGGGGACTTCCTCTTCTCCGCTTGTTTTCTTTTTGAAAGGTTCGTAACTTGTGAGAGCTTTTAATGTCATAAGGCTTTCATCTTCCATTTGTCATCTGTGACACAGATGTTTTTCCCAATTTCTTGTGTGGCAGTGGTTGTGTGTCCACTCACATGACAGTCTCAATTGCCTCGGCCCTTTTAGTCTTGGTGAGGGTGGGAGACAGCCCCCAAGGCCCCATTCCCCCACAAGGTCCTTGCGGCAGGAACATCAGAGCTCCACCAGTTGGGTGACGCAGCACCCGGCACTGATTCTGTGGCTACCCAAGAAGAGAGACCCTCTCCTTGCCAGCCCCAGCAGGGCCTGTCTCACCCATCTTCCCCCCAAGGGCCTTCTTCCTTCCTGCCCTCCTGCATCCCTGGCTTTTCAACCTCTTTATTCCCATCTTGCATTCAGGCTCCTGGCTTTTTGAGTCTTTGTTTCTACTTAGGAAGGGACTAGGGGAGGACAAAACAACCTGGGACAGCAAAGAGGGAAGAAGGGGGAAAGAAATCTGCAAGAAAGCCACACAGTCCAGGAGCGCGTCCAGCAGGACAGCTGGACTTCACCGGTGTGTTTTCTCAGAAAGTCTTCTAAACCCTGTGGCCCTCCCCAGGTCTGCAGGTGGGGGTCCTTTCAGAATTCACCATCATCAAAGGAGCACTAGATGGCAGGATTGGGGGAGGCTGTGTCAGCAGCAGAGAAGGTGGGAGGACCTTTGAGACTGCTGCAGGTGAAGCTGGGCTCTGCAGACCCACATCGGGCTCCTTACTCACTGTCCTTGACCCTAGAGAGCCCAGACAGCCCCAGGAGGAAGTGGCAGATGCCCCTCTCTGGGATTCCTTGGCTCAGCCTGGGGCCGGCCCCGGGCACACAAAAAACCAGAGGGGAGCTGAGGCAAGTAGCGGGCTTATCTGGCTCCTAATTATGGTCCTGGGGTTATTGGGAGAAAGTGGGTCTTGTATGTGCTGCTATCTATTCAATCAACAAACTGTTGCCAGGCCAGAGGGTCCCAGGCATTCCCAGGGTTGTCCTGCTGTGGGGCACCTGCGTAGTGATGGGACAGAGGGCTCTGCAGGTGCACTGAGTTTATTCCCATTTTGCTGCTGCCAGCAGCCTGTGCTTTTATAGATTCATTCCTGCGGTCCTGTTACCTCCCCCTTATCTTTATTAAGTAGCAGACATGTTCCTAACACCAGGCCTGGGCACTCTACCCAGCCTGGGCACTGCCAGGCCTGGGCACTGCAGAGGAGTGCTGGAAAAACCAGCTCCCGGGTGCTCCCAGCCCAGCCCCACACCATCTTCTTGGCTGGCTTTTATGTGAACTAGTGTTTGTCTCATCTCCTCACTAGAGATGAGTGTCTCTTGCTTTCTATTTGCTTACTGTGCCATTTATTCCCCCATGAGCCCTTTAAGAGACGTGGTATTTCCCATTCTTTGCAGATAAGAAGCCCGCCACTCACAGAGGTGAGGGAATTTTCCTAAGGTCACACAGCTGGGTGGCCAGGGACAGAGCCAGGTTCAAATGCAGGACTTTGAACATATCCTCGGTTCACGGAGGGCTGGGATGGGACTGTCTTCACCTCCCCGCACCCCAGGTCTGCAGGGCACCGAGAGACTGTCCTTGAATGGCACCTTAGGTTGATCTAGGAACCCTGAGTTAGGAGAAGCCTCAGAGATCACCAGAACCTCATTCATGCCAGGCAGGAGCCCACCAGGACCTGGCAAATGAAGCCTGAAGATGCCCCTGCCTGGCTGTCCCCACCTTCCCCCACAGACACCCCTGTCTCCCAGTCAGATCCAAAGAACACAGAGAACACATCTGCTCTCTTTTTAAATCAGTTACGTTTTTTCTTTTAAATAAAATTAATATATCTTCACTGAAGAAAATGTAGAAAACATAGCTAAATAAGAAGAGAATAAAAACCACACATGATCTCACTAATGAGAGAAAAGCTTTCCTGTGTTGACTGTAATGAATTTCTGCCTGGTGTTTTTTCTATACAAATAGTTGTAAACAAAAATAGGATCATATTGTGAAGACTTCTGTGACCAGCTTTTTGAATCAAACAGTGTTGTTGAACATCTTGCTATAAACATCATCTTCAATGTCTTCTCCATAATTTGGATGGATGGATGAATGGATGGATGGATAGATGGAAGGATGGATGGATGGATGGAAGGATGGATGGATGGGTTTGCTTCACTTTAATCTAAGCAATACCACACATCCACAATGGACAACAGAGGAAGTTGTTCTCTTTCCACTACCTGATTGAGAGTGGTAGCTTACTGGAACGGCAGGGCTCTTGTTCTGATTTCATTAGATCTCAAATGGTCTCACTTGTGCTCCAGGAGGGTGGTCAAGAAGAGTGAAGATCAAAAAGGTTTTTCTCTCCACCACTCTGTCCCAGTGGTACAGAAACACAGGTGCCACTGGCCACCAGCTGTGCAGGGTCTCAGCTCTGCCAGTGACCTGCTTCCCTAAGCTTTATAAATTCCACTGCTGATCACCTGCTAAAGCTGACCAATTCCACCATCTCCCAGTCAGCCAGCCAGGAGAGTTTAGGTTCTGCCCCCAAACCAGGACTTCTGGACCTAAGCTGGGAAGGAGGTGGGGGAAGGCAAGAAAGCTATAAAACTCTTCCTCCTGCTTTAAAAAAACAGGACATCGCCTTGTGAGAGAAATAGCTAAATATGATCACACTGGGATTTAAGTGGAAAAAAGAGTTAAAAAGAAAAAGAATGACAAGAGAAGCCTCTGATCCGTTCGTTATTCATTCAATAAATACCAACGGCTGTCTCTGTGCTGGGCCAGTGTTGCCCTGGGGAACCCAGCTGTATGTTTTATGGAATAGAATAACACAGGAGGCAATAGTCCCCCCTAAACTGGCCCCCATACCTCCCCTCAGCCAGCACCATTCCCAGGATGGATAAACCGAGGCTTAGGGAGAGTCTATGCCTCACCCAAGATCACACAGGGACTTCAATGTCATCATTAAATGAGATCTAGTGCTCTGAGCTCCCAAGTGGATATCATTTCTTCCCACAACATTCCCACTGCTCACCCTACTCAGCAGTCATGAAAAGTCAAGAGAAGCTCATGCCAGGGGGGGACCCTCCCCACAGCCACACTCTCCAGCGCTCTGTTTGCATACTGCCTCAGCAAGACCATCTTCTGTGAGCCCAAGTAAAGGAGTCTGGTGGAGTTGAGCTTGTTGGGGACATAAGCGGGGTTGGAGATGTCAGGGTTCACCTTGAAGTGAAAGAAGAAGGACATGAAGGAGGTGTGATGGGAGGCATTGTTCTTGTGGCCCACTGGGAAGACACACCAACCCTTGCAGTAATTGACTCGGTAGCTTGATGGGTGGTGGGAAGACTCAGCCAATGTCCTGGAAGTCCACTTTGTGTCTCACACTCCTCAGCCACCTGGGCTGGCTGGCGGTGATGTCTGGAAGTGACTCCCACTGGGGCAGACGCTACAGGCCCAAGGGCAGCTGCAGAGCAGTGGAGAGCATCAGAGGGGGCTCAGTATGACCATCCCCACTTGACCCTGCCCTGCATCCCAGCTCCCTCTGCCTGTGCCCCAGCACTTGCACACCACTTCTGGCCTCACAGGCAAAGCTTTACTGGCCAACCAAGAACCACTTCCTACCTTTTCCTTACCTCGTGGCCACGAGTAACACAACCAGGAGCCAGGCACTGAGCTGTGTGCTTCCCCGTGTTAACTCTGCACCAGGTGCCAAATGGATGGGAGCTAAACAGGATGCCTGCAGCCACACTGCCTGGGTTCAAACTCTGGCTCAGGCTCTTACCAGCTGAGTGGCCTTTTTGTGCCTTCGTTTTCCTAGCTGTATAATAGTAATAATAATGATATAATTCTCCTAGGCCTGCTGAGAACATTAAATTCATATGACTTGGTATAAATGACAATTGATTCAGCTCCACATGAGAGGAACCAAATTGACCCCAGCTTGGGGCTCAAGTGATTCTCCCACCTAGCCTCCCAAGTAGCTAGGACTACAGGTGTGCAACACTACATCTAGCTCTTTTTTTTTTTTTTTTTTTTTTTTTTTGGTAGAGACGGGGTCTTGCTATGTTGCCAAGCTAATCTCAAACTCCTGGGTTCAAGCCATCCACCTGCCTCAGCCTCCCACAGTGCTGGGCTTACAGGGCATAAGACACTGAGCCCAGCCTAATACCATATTTTTACTGCACCTCTTCTATGTTTAGATACGGTTAGAGACACAGATATTTACCACTGTGTTACAATCACCTGCTGTACTCAGGACAGTAAAAGGCTGTACAAGTGTGTAGCCTGGGTGTGTAGTAGGCTATATCATCTAGGTCTGTGTAAGTACACTCTATGATGTTCACACAACAACAAAATCACCTAATGATGCATTTCTCAGAATGTATCCCCATCATTAATCAACACATGACCGTACCCACCAATTCCCTTTCAGATAAACTGAATGAGCAAGTCATTGCTTCCAAGCCAGTGCACATTTGCAATGGAAAGACAACCCCAATAAACATTTTATCTTTGAATATTAGCAATAGAAAAAATCTTCAATTTTGTGCAGTCTGACATCCCATACCCCAAAGTAGGAACCCAGAGAACAATGTCCCTGATTGCCATTATAGATTTGAGTTCCTAGAGCACTAAGGTGCCCCGCCTCATTGATTGGCATTTTGTGCCTCGGTTTCCCCATCTGTACAATAGCAGTAATACTGGTAAACCTCACAGGCTTGCTGAGAGTATTAAACTCATATGCCTTGGCATGGATGAGCTACTTCCCATAGCCCAAGCCAATATTCACAAGGTTGGGCATTCAGTGGTTTGCGAGGATGCCAAAGGGCCCATTGGTGTTCAGACCCAAGTCCAGCACGATGTGGCCCAGGTTTTCTTGATTTTACTCATTCATATTCTCTAATTTCAGCCACATTCCATCTTTGTATCTAAGATCTACTATTGACTTCACATTTTTCTGTCAATTGCCTCACTTTGGTAACCACAAGTGTAATTTAAATGGACACTTGTTAGCACTACGATAAACTCAGTATTCTTATGCACACAAGGATCAATATAAAATAAACACATCGTACAAATGATACTCCAATAGCAACGTGCACAAAAAGGGCTCACTGGCTTCTAAATAATATTCCCCACTGCAACAGGGGCCAGGCTTGCAAATGTTACATAAGTTTGAAATTATTTCAGAATGAAGAGTTTAAAATCGGGAGGAGGGAGGAAGGGAGGGAAGGACAGGACTTCTCAGAAGGAGGTCTGATTCCAGCCAGGATACGGAATGTACACAAGGAGCTGTGCCAGGAGGTGAAGACATGGCCAAAGGCAATAGGAGCCTGTCAAAAGGCCACCAGCGCTATCTCACAGCAGCTCCTGGCCAAGACCAGGAATATTTGAGCATCAAAATAAATTATGAGGCTAATGGATTATAATCTAGTGAATAAAACAAAATTCCATGAGTCCATTCTGATGTAAATAAGTAGGAGCAGCTCTTCCTTCCAGTAAATGCCAATAGTAAATGTAGGAGTGACGGAGTCAGAAAATCCTTTGGCAGCCCTCAGTAATAATGCATTCAGGCAAAACTCATCAATGAGGTTAAAACACTGGGCAAAAGTTGGATGAGGAATAGGATACTTGCATAATCTCAGAAAGATTTCCCCACAAATTACTTATTGAGCTCAAAGGCGTTAAAAGTAGCTTACATTCGCGGGGCCTGGAGTCAATCACCCTACCCAGGGATTTCGGGACACATGTGCCCCTCCTGATGTGATCGGCTACAGATGCTTCACCCAGAGCATGAGGAAACATCAGGCAGACCCAAACCAAGAGACATTCTGTGAACTCCAAATTGTGAATGTCATGAAGGCTGAGGAAAGCCGGGGGACTATCCCAGCTGCAGGAGACTAAAGGGATAGATGACCGAATGCAGCGTGGGAGCCTGGACAGGCAGGCAGGAGAGCTGCTAAGGACAGTGTGGGAAGAGCTGGCAAAGTGTGAATGCGGATCAGTGTTGTGTCAATGTGAAGTTTCCTGGTTTTGATAACTGTACTGCGATTCTCTAAGAGATCGCCCTTGTGCCTGGGAAAAACACTGAAATACCTGCAACTTACTCTCAAACGTTTGGGGGAAAAAAAATGTGTACTTGTGTATGCATGCATGCATGCATGTGTGTCTGGAGAGAGAGAGAGGAGAGGAGAAGAGAGACAGAAGAGGAGGAGGGGAGGAGAGGGAGAAAGAGAGGAGAGGAGAGATGAGGAAAGAAGGGGAAGGGAGAGGGGAGAGAATACAAATGGTAAAATAAATGGAACAAAAACATAAACAGTTGGTGAATTTGGATCAAAAGCACATGGGAGTTATCTGCCACTCTCATAGCTTTTCCGTAAGTTTGAAGTTATTTCTAAATAGAAACATCTTTAAAGTGAAAGGTATTTGACCGTGTGCTGATTCAGATGCTCTGCTTTGGGCACCACCAAAAGAGTGACAAAGGGATGTGGCTGACAGCTCCCAGCCCCCCAGCACCTGCGTGTGAGGTATCTGGGGAGTCCTCCCAACCGTGATCTCCCCACACTTGTAAATGAGCCAGATAGGCTGGAGGAGACTCCTCTGAAATGAGGCATACGGAAGCATCAGGAGTGGTGTCTGGTAGGTCCTGGGTGCTCCATGACACTGCTCCCCTCACCGCCGGACCCCTCCAGTCCAGAAGGTCCAGACCCTCACTGTCTTACATCTGGGTGACATCAAAAGTTAGCCAGCTTTGGGAGGCCAGAGGCATGCTTCTGGCCAAGAGGAGGCTCCCTCCTTCTGACTCTGGGAGTAGATCCAAGGAATTTGTGGATTTTACCTGGGGACACAGCACTCCTGCCATGAGCATAGCCCTCACTCCCAAAAGAGAAGAAGAAAAGCTACACATCGTGCCCTTGAGAAATAAGACACAGGTGCAAGAAAAGCTTGCTGTCATGCAAGCAGGGAGGTGGAAGGTGAACGGCCTCTGACCTGGGAAGTCTTGCAAGAAACTGATGTAAAATGAGAGGGGAGAAAGATTTCATGCATGGAAATGTCCAGAGGGGTTATTTATAACAGAAGAAACTGGGAAATTGATGTTAAGTAAATTAGGATACACCCACTTGATACAATATTATGTGATCCGAAGGACTCTTCAAAGGGGAAAATGATTGGATTAAGACATCAAATGAAAATATACAGATAGATAAACTATAATCTACCATGAAAAACTATAAGAAAAAAGACTGGAAGGAAATAGATCTAGATGTTAATTACAGTTGCTCCTGAGTGGTGCGATCATGGGTGTCTTACTTGCCTCTCCTTTGGACTTTTTGTAGTTCCCATGGGTTATGTTACCTTGTTGCCTGTGGAATAAAATCCAACTTCCTTGTTCCCATTCCTGGCCTTCTGTGATGAGCCCTGGCTCATCACTCATTCCAGCAGTGCCCTCCTTGCCCATGCTCTCCTCCTCCTAGAGTCCCTCCTGGGCCTAGCAAAGTCTGTGCAGCTCTCAAGGCCAGCTTAGATGACAGGAGCGTTTCTGGGGACAACGCTGGCCTCCAGTGTTGCCCCACTGATGAGTGTGGAAGAGTGAGTGTAGTGCCACTTCGGACACCTGCCTCCTAGGCATCCAGCTCTGTCCCTTAAGACCCTCCCCAAAACGGGCATTCTCCCTGCCTCTCCATGGCTCCTGGAGAGCCTGTCTCTCCACCTTGTCTCCCCAGATCAGGGCCTTTGAGAACAGAGCCCTTACCTGACTTACCCTTAGAAATAAACAAGAAACGAGCAGTAAAGGAGTGAGGGGAACAGGGAGAGGAAAGGAGTTGGGGCTTGCTAGATCACCCGGAAACACAGAGCACCCACCCTGTGCCACCTGCATGCTGGCTGCTGGGACGCCCACCCCGGCTCCTTCAGAAACAGCCCTGGAGCCAGAGCTGCTGCCCTCGTGGCTTCTCCCCCACAGGCCACCCCCAGGCCAGGCTTGAGGCCAGGAGACTGGCTTGCAGGGAGCCCAGGGGAAATGCATCTGGACGGGTCAAAGCCGGCTGTCCTCCCCAGGAGCGCTCCCTCCAGCGTGGACGCGCAGACTGCCTCCCGGCACCGCACCACACCACAGGCCTCTCACCTGTGCTAATGCTAGGCTTTGTCTCAGGAAGTAGTCTCCTGCGGATGCCAGAGCTTGAACATGTGGAGCTGAGCTTGGCTGTCAGAACCTTCTCCAACTTGGCCCAGGGGAGACCCTGGAGGAAAAGGGCGGCAGTCGGTGCTGTTAGGAGCCCGCGCTCCCTAGCACTGGCCCTTGGGCGGGGTTGGGAATAAGGGTAAGGCCAGGGAGGCTGGGTCTGAGGAAGAAAAGCATTATGTCCGGGGTGGCGCTCCTGCCCTCCAGTAAGGGGGCCTCACTCCTGCTCCCCTTCTCCCAGTCTGTTTCCCTCTCCCCTCCCCGACACGCTCCCACCTCCAGACCCACCCTCCATCTCCCCCCCACCCACCAGACAGCCCAGCACCCTCTCCCCCTGGAGGCACCACACGTGTTGCCTGTGGCAGCGTTGGTCCTTGGTGACCCCGCTGGAGTCGGCACCCCTCTGGAAGGGGTCCCGCATGCAGCCAAGTGTGGGTGGGGGAGCACATGGTCATGCCCCTCCAGGGCAACAGGTGTTCCATCTCCAACACCAGCTGCTTCTCCTTCTCGGCCTCGTACCTGGCCACCAGTGCCCCCAGGCCCAGGAGCAGAGGACCAGGCTGGCCCAGCTCGCCACAGGCAGCAACTGCAGGGCAACGGCTCCCGCCCTGGGGGTGGGGGTGGTGACCAAGGGCTAGGTAGGTCTGGCCCCACCCTCCCTGGAAAGGAGGCCTCCTGAGGGGACAGAGTGGGTACCCTCTGTGCCCAGGACCATACTTGTGTTTGGGCCTCAGTTTCCCCATCTGCAAAGAGCTCCTGAAACCCCCATAGAGGGTACCCTGAGGTTGTAAGTGGAGCACCAGCAAAGCACAGGCACCAAATATTAACTACTTTAATGATTTCACACTAGATACCTAAAGAAAAAAATCCCAACTCCAGAAGTGCATGGGAGGAAAATCAGTGCTTCGAGGGCCCTCCTGTGCTTGCATTTGGTATTGTTTGTATTTGGAAGTGAATTGTAGGGAAGGGCATTTTACCGCTTCAGGGTTTGGGGGCTCCAAAGGCCCTTACAGAATTCTCATCTGCTTCTCATGCCCTCATGGGGGCAAGAGTGGATCCCCAATACAGATCCCTCCCAGGGCAGAATGTGGGCCCCAGGGGCATTCCTCAGCCCAGACTGCAGGCCACAAGCCCGGGCTTCTGCCCTGCCTCAGCACCCATAGCTGAGGGCAAATTACGTTGCTTTGCCCTGCCTCAGTTTCTCCATTTGCAGTCAGGGATGAACACTTCATGTGCAGGACTGCAATGAGTAATAAATCAAATGAGGGTGTGAGCCTACCCAGCTCACAACAACCACTGCTGGACAAAACCCAGCTCTGCCCACCTCATAGTTTTTTCAAATTCCTGACTAGGCTTAAAAAAGACTGGTCAATCTGGTTGGACCCCAACATTTTTAAAGCCAGAAGTCTGAGAATCTTTCAGGGGAAGTATGGGAGCAATGCTGTGGGTGTTGCACTAACTCTGTTCAGTAAAAAGAACTGGGCTTGGAGTGACAGAGACCTAACTTCCCGTTCTGCCCCTGCCGGGGATGTGTGCAAACCCAGGCATGCTGTTTGAACTCAGCTTTGTCATCCACAAACAGGAATAACAACATCCCTGCCAAGGGCTGTGGGGAAGATCAGGGATCAAGATCACTCCACTTACCGGCTCTGTGGGAGGCTTGGTGCTGGCTGAGGTGTGTCAGTGACTGCCACGGGCTGCACCCCTCACTGTTGCCCGAAGTCACCCAAGGTCACCCAAGGTCAATGGGAAATATCCAGGGATGACGGTGGATCCTGGGAGCACCTCACAACAGCTACCTTCAGCACAGCACGACTTTGGAAGGCCTAAAGTTTGAACCAAAAATGGAGCCCCTGCCGCTCTCCCCATATGGGATTCAAATTGAAAAGCTGCAAGGTAAAATAAGAGAAGCCACAGATGCAGAGTTTTCTTCCTGGGGGCAAGCCTATTACTTTTCTTTTCTTTTTTTTTTTTTTTATTGTAAATATACTTGTTTTTATTTTTTATTTATTTTTTATTTTTTTTAATTATACTTTAAGTTCTAGGGTACATGTGCACAAAGTGCAGGTTTGTTGCATATGTATACATGTGCCATATTGGTGTGATGCACCCATTAACTCATCATTTACATTAGGTATATCTCCTAATGCTATCCCTCCCCTCTCCCTCCACCCCACAACAGGCCCCAGTGTGTGCTGTCCCCCTTCCTGTGTCCAGGTGTTCTCATTGTTCAATTCCCACCTATGAGTGGAACATGCGGTGTTTGGTTTTTTGTCCTTGTGATAGTTTGCTGAGAATGATGGTTTCCAGCTTCATCCATGTCCCTACAAAGGACATGAACACATCATTTTTTATGGCTGCACAGTATTCCATGGTGTATATGTGCCATATTTTCTTAATCCAGTCTATCACTGTTGGACATTTGGGTTGGTTCCAAGTCTTTGCTATTGTGAATAGTGCCACAATAAACATACATGTGCATGCATCTTTATAGCAGCACGTTTTATAATCCTTTGGGTATATACCCAGTAATAGGATGGCTGAGTCAAATGGTATTTCTAGTTCTAGATCCTTGAGGAATCACCACACTGTCTTCCACAATGGTTGAACCAGTTTACAGTCCCACCAACAGAGTAAAAGTGTTCCTATTTCTCCACATCCTCTCCAGCACCTGTTGTTTCCTGACTTTTTAATGATCGCCATTCTAACTGGTGTGAGATGGTATCTCGTTGTGGTTTTGATTTGCATTTCTCTGATGGCCAGTGATGATGAGCATTTTTTCATGTGCCTGTTGGCTGCATAAATGTCTTCTTTTGAGAAGTCCCTGTTCATATCCTTTGCCCACTTGTTGATGGGGTTGTGTGTTTTTTTCTTGTAAATTTGTTTGAGTTCTTTGTAGATTCTGGATATTAGCCCTTTGTCAGATGAGTAGATTGCAAAAATTTTCTCCTATTCTGTAGGTTGCCTGTTCACTCTGATGATAGTTTCTTTTGCTGTGCAGAAGCCCTTTAGTTTAATTAGATCCCATTTGTCAATTTTGGCTTTTGTTGCCACTGCTTTTGGTGTTTTAGACATGAAGACTTTGCCTATGCCTATGTCCTGAATGGTATTGCCTAGATTTTCTTCTAGGGTTTTTATGGTTTTAGGTCTAATATTTAAGTCTTTAATCCATCTTGAAGTAATTTTTGTATAAGGTGTAAGGAAGGGATCCAGTATCAGCTTTCTACATATGGCTAGCCAGTTTTCCCAGCACCATTTGTTAAATAGGGAATCCTTTCCCCATTTCTTGTTTTTGTCAGGTTTATCAAAGATTAGATGTGTGGTATTATTTCTGAGGGCTCTGTTCTGTTCCATTGGTCTATACCTCTGTTTTGGTACCAGTACCATGCTGTTTTGGTACCAGTACCATGCTGTTTTGGTTACTGTAGCCTTGTAGTATAGATTGAAGTCAGGTAGCGTGATGCCTCCAGCTTTGTTCTTTTGCCTTAGGATTGATTTGGCAATGCGGGCTCTTTTTTGGTTCCATATGAACTTTGAAGTAGTTTTTTTCCAATTCTGTGAAGAAAGTCATTGCTAGCTTGATGGGGATGGCATTGAATCTATAAATTACCTTGGGCAGTACGGCCATTTTCATGATATTGATTCTTCCTATCCATGAGCATGGAATGTTCTTCCATTTGTTTGTATCCTTTTTTATTTCCTTGAGCAGTGGTTTGTAGTTCTCCTTGAAGAGTTCCTTCACATCCCTTGTAAGTTGGATTCCTAGGTATTTTATTCTCTTTGAAGCAATTGTGAATGGGAGTTCACTCATGATTTGGCTCTCTGTTTGTCTGTTATTGGTGTATAAGAATGCTTGTGATTTTTGTACATAGATTTTGTATCCTGAGACTTTGCTGAAGTTGCTTATCAGCTTAAGGAGATTTTGGACTGAGACGATGGGGTTTTCTAGATATACAATCATGTCATCTGCGAACAGGGACAATCTGACTTCCTCTTTTCCTAATTGAATACCCTTTATTTCTTTCTCCTGCCTGATTGCCCTGGCCAGAACTTCCAACACTATGTTGAATAGGAGTGGTGAGAGAGGGCATCCCTGTCTTGTGCCAGTTTTCAATGGGAATGCTTCCAGTTTTTGCCCATTCAGTATGATATTGGCTGTGGGTTTGTCATAGATAGCTCTTATTATTTTGAGATACATCCCATCAATACCTAATTTATTGAGAGTTTTTAGCATGAAGGGCTGCTGAATTTTGTCAAAGGCCTTTTCTGCATCTATTGAGATAATCATGTGGTTTTTGTCATTGGTTCTGTTTATATGCTGGATTACGTTTATTGATTTGTGTATATTGAACCAGCCTTGCATCCCAGGGATGAAGCCCACTTGACCACGGTGGATAAGATTTTTGATGTGTTGCTGGATTCGGTTTGCCAGTATTTTATTGAGGATTTTTGCATCGATGTTCATCAGGGATATTGGTCTAAAATTCTCTTTTTTTGTTGTGTTTCTGCCAGGCTTTGGTATCAGGATGATGCTGGCCTCATAAAATGAGTTAGGGAGGATTCCCTCTTTTTCTGTTGATTGGAATAGTTTCAGAAGGAATGGTACCAGCTCCTCCTTGTACCTCTGGTAGAATTCGGCTATGAATCTGTCTGGTCCTGGACTTTTTTTGGTTGGTAAGCTATTAATTATTGCCTCAATTTCAAAGCCTGTTATTGGTCTATTCAGAGATTCAGCTTCTTCCTGGTTTAGTTTTGGGAGGGTGTATGTCGAGGAATTTATCCATTTCTTCTAGATTTTCTAGTGTATTTGCGTAGAGGTGTTTATAGTATTCTCTGATGGTAGTTTGTATTTCTGTGGGATCGGTGGTGCTATCCCCTTTATCATTTTTTTATTGCGTCTATTTGATTCTTCTCTCTTTTCTTCTTTATTAGTCTTGCTAGTGGTCTATCAATTTTGTTGATCCTTTCAAAAAACCAGCTCCTGGATTCATTGATTTTTTGAAGGGTTTTTTGTGTCTCTATCTATCTCCTTCAGTTCTGCTCTGATCTTAGTTATTTCTTGCCTTCTGCTAGCTTTTGAATGTGTTTGCTCTTGCTTTTCTAGTTCTTTTAATTGTGATGTTAGGGTGTCAATTTTAGATCTTTCCTGCTTTCTCTTGTGGGCATTTAGTGCTATAAATTTCCCTCTACACACTGTTTAAATGTGTCCCAGAGATTCTGGTATGTTGTGTCTTTGTTCTCGTTGGTTTCAAAGAACATCTTTATTTCTGCCTTCATTTCATTATGTACCCAGTAGTCATTCAGGAGCAGGTTGTTCAGTTTCCATGTAGTTGAGCGGTTTTGAGTGAGTTTCTTAATCCTGAGTTCTAGTTTCATTGCACTGTGGTCTGAGAGACAGTTTGTTATAATTTCTGTTCTTTTACATTTGCTAAGGAGTGCTTTACTTCCAACTATGTGGTCAATTTTGGAATAAGTGCAGTGTGGTGCTGAGAAGGATGTATATTCTGTTGATTTGGGGTGGAAAGTTCTGTAGATGTCTATTAGGTCCGCTTGGTGCAGAGCTGAGTTCAGTTCCTGGATATCCTTGTTAATTGTCTGTCTCGTTGATCTGCCTAATGTTGACTGTGGGGTGTTAAAGTCTCCCATTATTATTGTGTGGGAGTCTAAGTCTCTTTGTAGGTCTCTAAGGACTTGCTTTATGAATCTGGGTCCTCCTGTATTGGGTGCATATATATTTAGGAAAGTTAGCTCTTCTTGTTGAATTGATCACTTTACCATTACGTAATGGCCTTCTTTGTCACTTTTGATCTTTCTTGGTTTAAAGTCCGTTTTATCAGAGACTAGGATTGCAACCCCTGCCTTTTTTTGTTTTCCATTTGCTTGGTAGATCTTCCTCCATCCCTTTATTTTGAGCCTATGTGTGTCTCTACACGTGAGATGGGTTTCCTGAATACAGCACACTGATGGGTCTTGACTCTTTATCCAATTTGCCAGTCTGTGTCTTTTAATTGGAGCATTTAGCCCATTTACATTTAAGGTTAATAGTCTTATGTGTGAATTAGATCCTGTCATTATGATGTTAGCTGGTTATTTTGCTCATTAGTTGGTGCAGTTTCTTCCTAGCCTCGATGGTCTTTACAATTTGGCATGTTTTTGCAGTGGCTGGTAACGGTTGTTCCTTTCCATGTTTAGTGCTTCCTTCAGGAGCTCTTGTAGGACAGGCCTGGTGGTGACAAAATCTCTCAGCATTTGCTTGTCTGTAAAGTATTTTATTTCTCCTTTACTTATGAAGCTTAGTTTGGCTGGATATGAAATTCTGGGTTGAAAATTCTTTTCTTTAAGAATGTTGAATATTGGCCCCCACTCTCTTCTGGCTTGTAGAGTTTCTGCCGAGAGATCAGCTGTTAGTCTGATGGGCTTCCCTTTGTGGGTAACCCGAGCTTTCTCTCTGGCTGCCCTTAACATTTTTTCCTTCATTTCAACTTTGGTGAATCTGACAGTTATGTGTCTTGGAGTTGCTCTTCTCGAGGAGTATCTCTGTGGCATTCTCTGTATTTCCTGAATTTGAATGTTGGCCTGCCTTGCTAGGTTGGGAAAGTTCTGGATAATATCCTGCAGAGTGTTTTCCAACTTGCTTCCATTCTCGCCATCACTTTCAAGTACACCAATCAGACGTAGATTTGGTCTTTTCACATAGTCCCATATTTCTTGGAGCCTTTGTTCATTTCTTTTTATTCTTTTTTCTCTAAACTTGTCTTCTTGCTTCATTTCATTCATTTGATCTGTCATCACTGATACCCTTTCTTACAGTTGATCGAATCAGCTACTGAAGCTTGTGCATTCGTCACGTAGTTCTCGTGCCATGGTTTTCAGCTCCATCAGGTCCTTTAAGGACTTCTCTGCATTGGTTATTCTAGTTAGCCATTCGTCTAATCTTTTTTCAAGGTTTGTAACTTCTTTGCTATGGGTTCGAACTTCCTCCTTTAGCTCAGAGAAGTTTGATCGTCTGGAGCCTTCCTCTCTCAACTTGTGAAAGTCATTCTCCATCCAGCTTTGTTCCGTTGCTGGTGAGGAGCTGCGTTCCTTTGGAGGAGGAGAGGTGCTCTGATTTTTAGAATTTTCAGTTTTTCTGCTCTGTTTTTTCCCCATCTTTGTTGTTTTATCTACCTTTGGTCTTTGACGATGGTGACGTACAGATGGGGTTTTGGTGTGGATGTCCTTTCTTTTTGTTAGTTTTCCTTCTAACAGTCAGGACCCACAGCTGCAGGTCTGTTGGAGTTTGCTGGAGGTCCACTTCAGACCCTGTTGGCCAGGGTATCAGCAGCGGAGGCTGCAGAACAGCGAATATTGGTGAACAGCAAATGGTGCTGCCTGTTCATTCCTCTGGAAGTTTCATCTCAGAGGGGTACCTGGCTGTGTGGGGTGTCAGTCTGCCCCTACTTGGGGGTTCCTCCCAGTTAGGCTACTTGGGGGTCAGGGACCCACTTGAGGAGGCAGTCTGTCTGTTCTCAGATCTCAAGCTCCGTGTTGGGAGAACCACTACTGTCTTCCAAGTTGTCAGACAGGGATATTTAAGTCTGCAGAGGTTTCTGCTGCCTTTTGTTTGGCTATGCCCTGCCCCCAGAGGTGGAATCTGCAGAGGCAGGCAGGCCTCCTTGAACTGTGGTGGGCTCCACCCAGTTTGAGCTTCCTGGCAGCTTTGTTTACCTACTCAAGCCTCAGCAGTGGCCAGCGCCCCTCCCCCGCCTCGCTGCCACATTACAGTTCTATCTCAGACTGCTGTGCTAGCAATGAGCGAGGCTCCATGGGCGTAGGAGCCTCCAAGCCATGCGCGGGATATAATCTCCTGGTGTGCCATTTGCTAAGACCATTGGAAAAGTGCAGTATTAGCGTGGGAGTGACCTGATTTTCCAGGTGCTATTTGTCACCCCTCCCCTTGGCTAGGAAAAGGAATTCCCTGTCCCCTTGTGCTTCCCAGGTGAGGCGATGCCTCGTCCTGCTTCGGCTCATGCTCAGTGTGCTACACCCACTGTCCTGCACCCACTGTCCGACAATCCCCGGTGAGATGAACCCGGTATCTCAGTTGGAAATGCAGAAATCACCTGTCTTCTGCATCTCTCAGGCTGGGAGCTGTAGACTGGAGCTGTTCCTATTTGGCCATCATGGAACCGCCCAAGCCCATTATTTTTCTAGAGTATGAAAATTATTCCAACCCTGTTTCTCATGTGGAGGCTTGGGTGACTGACCCAGGAGAAAGCTCTGGGGCCCTACTACCTTCCAGGCAGCTCTGGCTTCAGCATAAATGGCCTGGGGCTGTCAGTGACTCTCTTCAGGAAGAGCTTCCTGGCTGCCCAGAGCCCTCTCTCCCACTCCTGTGCATGACTCTGAGGGATGTCAGTCACCCCATGCCCAGCAGCCCAGGCTCACCAAGATGGCCTCTTCCCAGGGCTCAGAGGGATGAACAAGCATCGGTGTGTGGAGGAGGGGGCGTCTGGAGAGGGGGGTCTTGAGACTGCACCTGCCTTGGGATAGGTTCCTCCTTGGTCCAAGGGTGAGTTGGGGATGGGAAGTGTGTTAGTCCATTTGCATTATTATAAGGAGATGCCTGAGGCTGGGTAATTTATAAAGAAAAGAGGTTTATTTGGCTCAAGGTTCTGCAGGCTGTACAAGAAGCATGGCACCAGCATCTGCTTCTGGGGAGGGCTCAGGCAGCTTCCACTCATGGTGGAAGAGAGAGCAAGAGAGAGGGGGGAGGCAACAGGCTCTTAACCAGTTCTCCTGTGAACTTATAAAGCGAGAGCTCACTCATTATGGTGAGGACAGCACCAAGCCATTCATGAGGGATCCACCCCCAAACACCTCCCACTGGGCCCACCTCCAATATTGAAGGCCACATTTCAACATGAGATTTGGAGGGGACAGACATCCAAACCATATCAGGGAGAGGGGCCTGAACTGACTCCTAGCTCATGGAGAGCTCATGTGTTAAATGCCCGGCAGCTTCATGCCACTTGCACTACCATGGGCTGGCAGCTGCTCTGAGGTCTCTTCTGATGACACCGTTGGCTGATGACCACAGGCAAGAGCCAAAGTTGGGCAGAACCAAGCCTCTCAGCAGACAGATGATCAACCGCCATGTGGGTAGCACTCTTAAATCACTTGAGAGGTAGCGGCTGGCTGATGGATGGCCTTTAACCCCAGATACTTTAGTGTATATTTCCTAAGAACAAGTACATTCTCTGACATAACCACAGTCCAGTTGCCAAATCCAGAGAGTTCACAGTGACACTATGCTACTATGGGATAAACTACCCTGATTAGAGAATCAGGGGCTTCCTGGACTGCATTTAGAACTCGAGTGTTCTGTGTCTCCCCTCTTGTAGAACAGCCTTTTGGGGTGTTTTATAACTTGACATTTTTTAAGAATTCAGGCCAGATTCTTTTATACAGCACTGTTTTTAAACAAATGGTATCACATTGCAAATCCTGCTCCACAAGTTTTTTCTCACTTAGCTGTATATGTGTGAGGTATTTCTGCATCAGTAAATAAATGGCCACTGTGTCCCCTTGAAACTGCACCTCAGTATATAAATAAATACAGCACTCAGGACTGTGACTAAACCATCGTCACATTGTTCCTGCCCTGATAGATTATAGGTTGCCACAATTTGAAATGAAATGCCTGTGTATGTGCTTCTTTGTCAGAATTTAAATAGATACAGCCAAATGATCAGTTTACATTTCCATCAACAGAAAGCACCCCTTTCCAACATGGAGAACAGCATCCGTTTTTGGCTATTTTTCCCACATAATGGTTCATAGGCACCTCCGCTGTGGCTGAGTTGGGTCATTTGACTCTGCAGCCAAGATTCTGTGTCTGCACCTGATACTGATCATGTGAACTTCACACATTATTGTTTTCTTATCACTTTCTATATGGTTTCTATATTTTGGGTACAAATCCTGTGCTGGATATGTTGCAGGTATGTTGTCCCAGACTGTTTTTATCATTACTTGTAATGTCTGGTACAGCTCAGAAGCTTTAACATTATGACAGATTAAAATATATCCATCTTTTTGTCTATATTTTATAGTTCTTTATGTGGGTGTGTGGATGTGTTGCTTTTGAGAGTCTTTCCTAGTCTTTTCATACACAGGTTATTCAATAATTCCTCCCAATGCTCTTATGTATTTTTACTTTTAGTTCTTTAATTTTTTTATTTTTTTATTTTTGAGACAGGGTCTCACTCTGTCACCCAGGCTGGACAGCAGTGGCGCAATCATGGCTCACCACAGCCTCGAACACCCAGCTCAAGGGATCCTCCCACCTCCCCCTCCAGAGTAGCTGCGACCACAGGTGCACACCACCACACCCTGCTAACTTTTCTATTTTTTTGTAGAGACAGGGTTTCACCATGTTGCCTAGGCTGGTAGCGAACTCCTGGGCTCATGCAATCTGTCTGCCTTGGCCTCCCAAAGTGCTGGGATTACAGAAGTGAGCCACCTCACCTGGCCTTGAAATTAATTTGTACATAATTATCTACAACTATCTGCAATATGTTACAAGTAGATCTAGCTTTTCAGTACTGTTTGTTAAGTAAGTCTCCTTGTCCTTCTGGCCCCAGACCATGTAGAAATTTCCTGTGTGTATACGAGCTGTTACTGGATCCACTCTGGTTCACTGATAGGTTTGTCTTTTTTATAGACCAACGATGCTTTATCATTATCATTATTGTGTAACTCTGTGATCCATCTATGTGTCTGGTGAGGGCAAACTTTCCAGAAGCCCCGCAGGGCAGTGAGTAAAACAGAAAGAAAGTGCTGAAACCCAGGACATGGAAGCTTTGTTTTCACAGAGTCAGAGGGCAGGGGCCCCAGAGGAAAAGGTACTTGTCCCAGGTCACCCAGCAAGGGGTTCCTGACCCCCACTGGAGTCCCTCTCTGCTCCCTCCTGTTGAAAGAGACCCTGACCCAACCAGAGGGCCCTCCCCTCAGCACTCCACTGGAGTGGGCCTCCTTGGGTCCTCACACCGCCTGGCCAGACCACCATCTTTTATAAGGAAATCCATACTGATCTCCTTTACCCAGCCCTGATTGTGCGGCACGAGGAGGGGACCAAGAGAAGAAAGGCCCTGTTCCTGGCAGCAGCTGCCTGGGAATCTGCATTTCCCTCCCTTGGGGAACCTGCTCAGGAGGGAAAGGTTTGGGGTGACCCTGGGGCAGATGACCCTCCTGGGCAGAGGGGAGTAGGGCCCAGGCCTTCCCTCCTAGCCCCGCTCCCTGGACCTCTGGCCAGGGGCCGGGGGAGGACATATCAGAGTGCCCTTAGTGGATGGAGCTCCTTCGTGCAGCTGGGGATGATGGGTGCCTGCAGCCCAGGTCCTTCCTGAGAGATGCCATGGGCCCCTCTCCCCCAGCTCTGCTGCCAGCCTTGGCCTCTGAATTTTTCTTGGGCACCTTGGAATCACCTGCAATGGAAGTAAAATCCTCTTTTCCTGAGCCGCCTATGGCTCCAGCTCAGGGACGCTTTCTTCACCCAAAGCTAGCAATACGGGTGCCCCAGGGGTCCTGCTCCTCTCTTCTGCACAGCACAGCCTCACCCTCTCCCCCACAGGCTCCTGCCTGTCAGTCTATCACATGGCGAGAGAGGAAAGGGATGCTAGGCTCATTTTAATAATCAGATCTCACATGAGCTAGAATGAGAACTCACTTATTACCTTGAGGATGATACCAAGATATTCATGAGGGATCCACCCCCACGACCCAAACACCTCCCACTAGCTCCACCGCCAGCACTGGGGATTACATTTCAATGTGAGATTTGGAGGGGTCAACCATCACCCTCTTTCATCTGCATCCTGACTTGAAGAAAATTTTTGGTATGTCTCAACAATGGTTTCCTCCTGGTCCTCCTGCCCTTGTAGGTTTACACGATAGGGTTTCAGGAAGGAGCAGGGAAAACTGAGAGCTCAAACTCCCTTTCCAACTGAAGGCCTCTGCTTCATTTTCTAAGTGGCTGTAATGTTGTTAAGGGTGTTTCCTAACTTCGCTGGGCATGAGTAACCAACCACATTTGTAAGCCAAGAATGCCGAGTTTCAAGCATACTTAAGATCTCCCAAGTGCCCCAGGTTGTTGGGGCCCAGGATTAAGCACTGTCTTTGGGACAATAACTTTTCACTGACGGCAGACCATGGCCCTGGAGGTCACAGCATGGGGCAAAGTCTCTGCAGTAAAATTTGACATTGAAGAGACAGGGAGTCTCTGAAAAAAGAGAAAGAAAAAACGCCTATTCTGCTTCTGTATCAGGTGGGTCACTCACCTCTGGTACATAGCCTTGGCTTCCCCATCCTTATTTTGATGAAAGCACCATTGTGCAGGTTGCAGGGACCAAGGGAGGGAAATTATATCAATGATAAATGGAAAATGGTGAATGGAAGTGAATGTGGTTGGTGAATAGCAGGTGGTGGATGGTAAATAGTGAATAGTGAATGATGGATGGTGGATGGAGAATAGAAAAAGGTAGATGGTGAATGGAGATGGAGGGTGAATAGACAGAAGGTGAATAATAAATAGTGGGTGGTTAATGGAGGTGAATGGTGGATAGTGAATGGTGGATAATGAGTGGAGGTAACTGGTAGATGGTAAATGGTAGATGATGAGTAGAGGTGACTGTAGATGGTGAATGGTGGTTGGCGAATGGTGAAAAATACAAAAACTAGTCAGGCATAAGGCACGGGCCTGTAATCCCAGCTACTCAGGAGGCTGAGGTGGGAGGTCAAGGCTACAAAGAGCTATGATTGCGCCACTGCATCCTAGCGCAGGTGACAGAGTGAGACCCTGTCTCAAAAAAAAAAAAAAAATACAACAGGAGCCACAGATTGAATTATAAATGTTCTAGAAGCAACATTTTTAAAAAGTAAAATGAGACAGGTTATGTTAAATTATGTTTTATTTAAGCCAATACATCAAAACATTATTATTTCAACATGTATCCATATACAAATATATTAAAATATTTTACTTTTTTCACCCAAGTCTTTGAAATCCCGTGTGTATTTTAAGCACATCTCAATCTGTGAGAGCCACACTGCAAGCACGCAGCAGCCACCTGAGCCTGGTGCTTACCGTACTGGAAGGGGCAGCAGTGCTGGACGCTATCCCCATGCTCCCACCCACACACTCCTCTCTCTCCTCCAAGAACCTGACCTGGGGTGAAGGCATGCACCCACGACTCTGGTGGTGCCCTTCCTCTACAACTGTCTCCTTATTACTGCGAGTAGAAATTTCACCACTGATTTCATATTCAGAAGATTCACACCTGTATTTGAACATTTCTGTTGCTCACCTGTGATAATTAGCCCTATGCTTTACTGGGAGCCAATCACAATCCCAAACACCATAATCCCAAACACTATAATCCTGAATGTTGAAATACTGAGAGATTAAAATCCTGAAAATATAACTCTGGAAAAAATAATTTTAAAAAGTTATTGAAAAGATATTTACATTTTCAAAATGGGATTTATTTGAGGAACATATAAAAACATAACAGAACACAGGCTGAGATGTGTGGATCACTTGAGGCCAGGAGTTAGAGACCAGCTTGGGCCAACATGGTAAAACCCCATCTGTACTAAAAATACAAAAAAATTATCCGGTATGGTGGTGCATGCCTGTAGTTCCAGCTACTTGGGAGGCTTAGGAAGGAGAATTGCTTGAGCCTGGGAAGCAGAGGTTGCAGTGAGCAGAGATCAGGCCACTGCACTCCAGTCTGGGTGACAGAGAGCAAGACTGTGTCTCAAAAAAATTAAAATAAATAGCAGAACACTTCACAGACCACTTTACACAATAGGCAATAATAACATACATAATTTGCAAGCATAAACGCTCAGGTCTACTAAGGGCAGTCACATGAACATAACAGTAATGAGCAGATATTCATGAAGAAATAGGTCAAAAAGGGATGTATAAACACATATCATTATGGTCAGTCACTACGTGCACCCAGCTTTATAACTGTGGTCATCTGAAATACCATGATGAACAGCCTATCTTTTGAGAAGATCAATCAAAAAACCACAATGGGTCACCACCACATAAGCAGTTACCCAAACAGCCAAGATCTTAAGAAATCTCTTTTACAAATGCAGATGTACAAAAACGACATCTCTTCGTTTATTGAAGAAGTTTCAACATTCCTATGTATACACACAATGCTTACACACAGTCAACACTGTGATAATGCACTCTGGAGTCAAATCTGCAAAAAATGCATTAAACAAATTAGAACTCCCTAGAAGTCTCTATACAATTTATACCTCCAGTATTGGAAATGATGCAAAGATGAAATACATAGCCATATGCATCTCCTTAAACCATAATTAATTTTCATATAAAGACAATATGAAGGTAATAGTTCCACCTAACATGATGCAACTATCCTATGTAGAATGAAAGAGGCACTAATCCCTTCCTCAGAATTTGACTTTCAGGATTTCAACATTCAGGATTCTAATCTGTTGGGATTGTGATTTTGGGGCTTTTAGACTGTAGGAATTTAGACATTAGGGATGTCGATCTTTCGAATTCAGCATTCAAGATCATGGCATTCAGGATGTGTCCTCCAGGATTATAATCCAAACCCACTTTACCACCCCACAAAGAGATAGGAGAAGCAGCGTTGCGTGCATTCAAGCTAGAGAACTGGAACTACATAAAGCTGAGATCCCTGAGAGTGGGAGGCTGCCATGAAAGGAGAATGAGAAAAATTCTGCCCACTAGCATATAAGAGGTCAAGAAAGCTGGTATCTGCCTAGATCACTGAAGGAAAGGAGGAGAGGAGGAGGACTCTCCTAAGGGAAACTGAGACCCTGAGCTTATATTATGCACAGGTTTGAAGTCCATGTGTCACTGAAATCCCTAAACTGCAAAAGTAACATGAGAATTGTTTATAATTGGTTGAGACTTCAGTTGTCTCAGAGACAGCAAAGGCAAAACCCATCCTTAGAAAAAATTTCCCAGCCCAGAGGTTCCTACATTAAAAACTAACAAACACAAATCTTGCCATATAGGAGGTCCCAGTTTAAAAATTTCAAAACACACAAGGAAATATGACACAATGAGTAAAAATCAACAGAACTATTCCACTCAGTTTTTCTGTGAACCTCAAACTGCTGTAAAAAATAAAGCCTATTTTTTTTAAAAAAAAGCAGAAATGGCAAACTAGATTAGCTTCTCCCAACCCTCACCAAACTTGAGTCAGTAAAATATTATGAAAATGTTTATAAAATAAGACTATTTCAAAAGACTAAAGAAACTAGAAACCATATGAGAAAAGAGAACTTCTAAGAGATTAGGTAAAGGAAAAATAAAACACTTAAAAATATAAAAAGTCACTAAGAGAATAGATGTTAAATGTTCTCACTACAAAAAAAAATGGTAAGAATGTTAGGTGATAGGTTAGCCAGCTGGATTGTGGCAATCCTTTCAGAATGTATAGATATATCAAGTTATCATGTACACTGTAAATATATACAATTTTTATTTGTCAATTATACCTCAATAAAACTGAAAAATAAAATTAAAAGGCATTGAAATTAAAAACTCAATGGGCAGGTTAAATGCAAGTTAAACACCTGTGGGGAGAGAATTAGTGAAGTGGAAGATACTTCTGAGGAAATCACCTAGAATGCATCACAGAGATATAAATATTTTTTTAAAAAACCTTGAAGGGCTCAAAAACTGGAGAAAAGAATAAGAGCTGACACACAGCTGATGGGCCTATAGAAAGGAGAACTTTCTGAATGAAGAGGGAGGAGAGGCAATATTTGAGAGATTCATCATTTTAAAGAAATTATTAAAAATATAAATCCTTGGGTTGAGTAAGCACAAGTAGTTCTGAGCACAAAAAGTAAAAATGAATACATGGGCTGGGTGCAGTGGCTCATGCCTGTAATCCCAACACTTTGGGAGGCCAAGGCAGGGAAACAACTTGAGGCCAGGAGTTCAAGACCAGCCTGGTCAACATGGTGAAACCCCATCTCTACTAAAAATACAAAAAATAGCCAGGCATGATAGCACGAAACTATAGTCCCAGCTACTCAGGAGGCTGAGGCAGGAGAATCACTTGAACCCACAAGGCAGAGGTTGCAGTGAGCCAAGATCGTGCCACTGCACTCCAGACTGGGCGACAGAGCAAGACTGACTCAAAAAAAAATGACTACATGGATATACCTCAATAAAAATCATAAAATGTCAAAGACAAAGAGAAAATCTAGTTAGCAACCAGGTAGAAAAGACTAATAACCTAGCAACCAGTTTCCACTTGACGGACCGCAGATGCCTAAAGTGCAATAGAAGAGGTCTGAAGAAAAGAGAATCACATCTTCAATGTGCTGGAAACAAATAACTTTTAACTGAACATTCCATGCCCTGTTCAACAAGCATTCCAGAGTGAGAGTGAAATGAAGTGATTTTCATTCAAATAGAGCACCCCCCCACACACACACATACACACACTGAGAGAATTAGTGAAGAACATACTTCAGAAACAAAGACAGAGTGAGATGCAATGAGCAGGAAAAGTAATAAACATGCAGGGAAATCTAAACCTAGTGACCACAAACTGTTTGAAACAATACTAATGATGAATGGAGATCATTAGAAACAGGGTGGACCTAAAATTAAGACAATAGAACATGCAAGTTGAGGGAAAGATACAATAATAATAGTTAAGGAGTTCTGTGGTTCTTTTATTCTGGGGAAAGAAGATAAAAATACTGGCTTTAAAAGTGCATATTAAATTTGTAAAGACCAGGAATAAACTGTATAACTTCAGTGAAAAAGGGAAAGCGAATAACAAAAGTCCAATTAATTCATAGGAGACAGGGCCGGGCGCGGTGGCTCACGCCTGTAATCCCAACACTTTGGTAAGCTGAGTCAGGTAGATCACCTGAGGTCAGGAGTTCAAGGCCAGCCTGGCCAAAACATCTCTACTAAAAAAATACAAAAAATTAGCTGGGCATGGTGGCAGACGCCTATAATCCCAGCTACTCGCGAGGCTGAGGCAGGAGAACTGCTTGAACCCAGGAGGCAGAGGTTGCAGTGAGCTGAGATCACACCACTGCACTCCTGGGCAACAAGAGCAACCAGCCTGGGCAACAAGAGCAAAACTCCATCTCAAAAAAAAAAAAAAAATTCATAGAAGACAGGAGAGGAAAATAAAGTTAAAGATGAAAACAAAGCATGATAATAAATACAACACACACGTAATGACAGAAATAAATCCAAATTTATTAGTAATCTCAGTTCTACATTGACTATGTTTGTATACTGATGAAAATTATTTGTATACTGATGAAAATTATTTGTAAAATGATAAATGAAAAAACATACTAGGCAAATATTAATCAAAAGAGAACAGTTCTAGCTATACTTACATTAGACAAAATAAACAAGACAAAAAGCATTATTAGGGTGAAAGAAGTTATCATGTGATCATGGGAACAATTTCTATCATATATGACAATGAAAATTCACTATAAAGATATTTTTAAAATCCAGAATCTGTATGTTTCTAACAATATAGTCTTAAAACAGAAGAATCAAAAACTGATAGATTTATAAAGAGAAATTTTAAAATCCATATAATAATGGAAAAGTTCACATGCCTTCGTTCAGTAATTGATAGATTAAGCAGAGAAAATAAAGATTAGCAAGGACACAGAAAATTTAAGCAACCCAGTTTACACATTTGACCTAATGAACAGTCACAGAACACCCAACAATCAGCACATTCTGATCAGTTGCTAAGCAACAAAAGTGGCCTCAAGAAACACTAAAACAGCCGATCCCACGCAGAGCACAGTCTCTGACCACAGTGAAACAGCACTCAAAATCAATTACAGAAAGACAGTCAACCCTGCAAATGTATTTGAAAATTCAACACTTTAAATAGCTTATGAATTGGAAGAAATCATATTGAAAATTAGAAATTAGAATCAAATAATGATGAATGCATAGCATATAAAAAATATAGGATGAACCTAAAGCAGTACTTAGAGGGAAAGTTATAGCTTTAAATGCAAGTATCAAAAAGCAAGGAAGAGGGCAGGGCGCAATGGCTCACACCTGTAGTCTCAGCACTTTGGGAGGCTGAGGCGGGTGGATCACTTGAGGTCAGGAGTTCAAGACCAGCCTGGCCAACATGGTGAAACCTCGTCTCTACTAAAAATACAAGAATTTGCTGGGCATGGTGGCAGGCGCCTGTCATCCCAGCTACTCAGGAGGCTGAAGCAGGAGAATCACTTGAACCTGGGAGCCAGAGGAGGTTGCAGTGAGCTGAGATCGTGCCACTGTACTCCAGCCTGGGCGACAGAATCAGACTGTCTCAAAAAAAAGAAAGAAAGAAAGAAAAAAGCAAGGAAGACTAAAAAACTATGAAACAAGGATCTACTCAAATTATTATTTGAAGAATTAACAGACTAAATTCCAAAGCCACCAAAGGAAGAAAATGATGATGAGCATATTCATTTGGGGAAACAAATGAAATTGAACCTCTACCTCTCTCCATGCTTAAAAATTAATTCTAGCTGGATTAAGTACTTAAATGACAAAAGTAAAAATTTCAGTAGGAAATATAAGTAAAAGTCTTTCCAAATGTAGAGTAGGAAAAGATTTTTTAAAAAAGACACAGCAAACACTAGCAATAAAATAAAAGATTGATAAATTTGACTATATATAAAAAAGTAAGCTCATCAACAAATACCTTAGTGAAACAGAAAGACACATTAGAAACTTGGAGATAATATTTACATAATCTACACTGAATCTGAATCAAGAATACAAAGAACCCCTACAAATCAATAAGAGAAGGACAAACAAGCCAATAAAAATGAACAGGAAAAAGAACTGAAAAGGAAACACACATGAAGAAATGTCTGAAACCATTAGACATAAAGAAAATCAAATAAAGGTCAGAATGAGATTTTAAACTAATTTGGTCTACAAAAATTAAAGTCTGATAGCATTACATATTGGAAAGGATACAAATCAGCAGGATTTCTTATACTTAAAGTGTGATAGTTGGCACAATGGGTACAATTCCATTCCTGGCTCTATGTCCAAGAGACAGCCTCACTCATGTGTACCGGGAGGCATATATCAAAGTGTTAATAGCTGCAGTATTTATAATGGAAAAACCTGAGATAACTGAATGCCTTTCAATAAGAAATCACATAGGTAATAAGAAATTAGAACCAGGTAAGAGAGAATAGATAAATTGTGGAATATTTACAAAATGGCATATCATACCATGGTGAAACTTAAAAGTACAGTGATATGGTTTGGCTGTATCCCCACCAAATTTCATCTTGAATTGTAGCTCCCATAATTCCCACCTGTTGTGGGAGGCACCCGGTGAGAGATGATTGAATCATGGGGGGTGGTTTCCCCCATGCTGTTCTTGTGGTAGTGAATAAGTCTCAGGAGATCCGATGGTTTTATAAGGGGAAATTCCTTTTGCTTTGTTCTCATTCTCTCTCGCCTGCTGCCATATAAGACATATCTTTGTTCTTCCCTTGCCTTCCGCCATGATTATGAAGCCTCCCCAGCCATGTGGAACTGTGAGTCCATTAAACTTCTTTTTCTTTATAAATTACCCAGTCTCAGGTATGTCTTTATCAGCAGCATGAAAACGGACTAATATATACAGCTACATGCAATAATGTGGATAAAACACACCAGTATAACATTGACTTTAAAAACAAAGTCTCAGAATATTAAGTACAGCAAGATCCCTTTTTATTACATTAAGAACAACTAAAAATAATGTTCTTCTAGGTATATACAAACATATAAGCAAGGAAATAGTACAAAACTGAGAATAGTGTTTACTAGCTGGGGAAGAAAGGTGGAGGAGAGGAGAGGAATAGACAGGTAGCTGTGAGTTATTGGGGTGTCCTTTCTCTAATTCTGGAGAGTGGGTTCATGGGTGCTTACTAGTACAGGCATAACCAAAATAAAACAGGCATGACAGGATGACAGGGAGCCTCTTCTGCCAAGAATTCTGGCTTATCTGGTTCTGAGCACCTGAGGTCTGTTAGAAAGTTAACAACAGAGTAATCAAATAAATAATAAAAAGCTGATTTTTTGAAGAGACTAATAAGAGAGACAAACCTCCAGCATGAGATCAAGGTGAATAAAGGGAAGAAAAACATGGAAATAGTCTTAAAAATATTTTTAAAAAGTAATTACAGTTAAAGTCAAAATTTAAATAACCATTTGAGAATAGGACACATGTGCATATAACATAGGCACATCCTCCTGTATACTTTACACCATTTATGGACTACTTGCAATACCTAATACAATGTAAATGCTAGGCAAATAGTTGTCATACTGTATTGTTTTTTGTTTGTATTATATTTTATTGTATTGTTATTTTCTAAAAAAGTATTCTTGATCTGCAGTTGGTTGCAGATCCAACCACACTGCAGATCCAACCACACTGCAGATCCAGTGTGGACCCCAGGGACAGCGATGGCCAGGAAGCCATGGTCAGTGAATGAAGCATGCCTGGAGACCAATACACGTCAACTTTAGAAGGGGAGTATATTAGTCCATTTTCAACCTGCTGCTAAAGACAACCCGAGACTGGAAAGAAAAAGAGATTTAATTGGACTTACAGTTCTACATGGCTGGGGAGGCCTCGGAATCATGGTGGGAGGCAAAAGGCACTTCTTACATGGCAGTGGCAAGAGAAAGTGAGAAAGTAGAAAAAGTGGAAACCCCTGATAAACCCATCAGATCTCGTGAAATTTATTCACTATCACAAGAATAGCATGGGAAAGACCAGCCCCCATGATTCAATTACTTCCCACTGGGTCCCTCCCACAGCACATGGGAATTCTGGGAGCTACAGTGCAACATTTGGGAGGGGACACAGCCAAACCATATCATTCTGCCCCAACCCCTCCAAATCTCATGTCCTCACATTTGAAAACCAATCATGCCTTCCCAACAGTCCCCCAAAGTGTTAACTCATTTCAGCATGAACCCAAAAGTCAACAGTCCAAAGTCTCATCCAAGACAAGGAAAGTCCCTTCTGCCTATGAGCCTGTAAAATCAAAAGCAAGCTAGTTACTTCCTACATAGAATGGAGGTACAGGTATTGGGTAAATACAGCCGTTCCAAATGGGAGAAATTGGCCAAAACAAAAGGGTTTCAGGACCCATGCATCCAAAATCCAGCAGGGCAGTCAAATTTTAAAGCTCTAAAACGATCTCCTTTGACTCCAAGTCTCACGTCTAGGTCACGCTGATGTAAAAAGTAGGTTCCCATGGTCTTGGGAAGCTCTGCCCCTGTGGCTTTGCAGGGTACAGACTCCTGCCCAGCTGCTTTCATGGGCTGCCATTGTCTGCGGCTTTTCCAGGTGCACAGTGCAAACTGTTGGTGCATCTACCATTCTGGGGTCTGGAGGACAGTGGCCCTCTTCTTATAGCTCCACTAAGTGATGCCCCAGTAGGGACTCTGCCTGGGGGCCCTGACCCCACATTTCCTTCCACACTGCCCTAGCAAAGATTCTCCATGAGTGCCCCGCCCCTGCAGCAAACTTCTGCCTGGGCATCTAGGCATTTCCATACATCTTCTGAAATCCAGGTGGAGGTTCCCAAACCTCAATTCTTGTCTTCTGTGCATCCTCAGGCTCAACACCATGTGGAAGCTGCCAAGGCTTGGGGCTTGCACCATCTGAAGCCACGGCCTGAGCTCTGTGTTGGCCCCTTTCAGCCACAGCTGGAGCAGCTGGGATGCAGGACACCAAGTCCCTAGGCTGCACGCAGCTGGGGGACCCTGGGCCCAGCCCATGAAACCACTTTTTTCCTCCTAGGCCTTCGGGCCTGTTATGGGAGGAGCTGCTGTGAAGACCTCTGACACGTCCTGGAGACATTTTCCCCCATCCTCTTGGGGACTGACATTTGGCTCCTCGTTACTTTATGCAAATTTCTATAGCCGACTTGAATTTCTCCTCAGAAAATGGGTTTTTCTTTTCTATCACATTGTCAGGCTGCAAATTTTCCAAACTTTTATGCACTGCTTCCCTTATAAAACTAAATGCCTTTAACAGCCTCCAAGTCATCTCTTGGATGCTTTGCTGCTTGGAAATTTCTTCTGCTAGATACCCTAAATCATTGCTCTCAAGTTCAAAGTGCCACAAATCTCTAGGGCAGGGGCAAAATGCTGCCAGTATCTTTGCTAAAACATAACAAGAGTCACCTTCACTCCAGTTCCCAAAACAAGTTTCTCATCTCCATCTGAGACCACCTCAGTCTGGACCTTATTGTCCATATTGCTATCAGGCTTCTGGTCAAACCCATTCAACAAGTCTCTAGGGAGTTCCAAACTTTCCCACATTTTCCTGTCTTCTTCTGAGCCTTCCAAACTGTTCTAACCTCTGCCTATTACCCAGTTCCAAAGTCACTTCCACATTTTTGGGTATCTTTTCAGCAACATTCCATTCTACTGGTACCAACTGACTGTATTAGTCCATTTTCATGCTGCTAATAAAGACATATGCAAGACTGGGAAGAAAAAGAGGTTTAATTGGACTTACAGTTCCACATGGCTGGGCAGGCCTCAGAATCATGGCAGGAGGTGAAAGGCACTTCTTACATGGTGATGGCAAAAGAAAATGAGAAAGAAGCAAAAGCAGAAACCCCTGATAAACCCATCAGATCTCGTGAGACTTATTCACTACCATGAGAATAGCATGGGAAAGACCGGCCCTCATGATTCAATTACCTCCGCCTGGTCCCTCCCACAACACATGGGAATTCTGGGAGCTACAATTCAAGTTGAGATTTGGGTGGGGGCACAGCCACACCACATCAGAGAGTTACCTCTGCAGAGAGAGGACATGAAAAGGAACTGGGGTGGCTAATTCTTTTTGTCACATGTATGTCTTTAAGGGAAAAAGAAAAGATCTGAGACAAATTTTGCTTAATATCCTGGTAACTGTTAAACCAAAGATGCAAGGTCATCATTGCAAAAGGCAGAATGGCACCATTTAATTCTGCCTTCAAAAATGCACAAGCCTAAAAGGGAGGTTTCAAAAAGAAGTCAATAATTAACTCAAAAATAGGGAGAGGAAATCTCTGAGAGGAAACTGGTGAGCAGCCAGGTGGGGGTTACAGGAATGGGGCAGGCGTGGTGGGCACTACTTTATTGGATGCTGATGGCATGGCCTCTCTGTTAACTACAGCAGAAGCTGTAGTCACAGAAATTCCTAAAGAAGAGAAGAACCCTGGAATGGGTGGAATGGGAGGTGGTATGAGAGGTGGCATGTTCTAATTCCTAGAATAGTGCTTTACCTTTATTAATGAGCTGTGACAGGAAGCCCAAGGCAGTGTTCCTCACTAATAACTTCAGAGAAGTCAGTTGGAGAAAATGAAGAAAAGGCTGGCTGATGTTTAAGAAATCACTATAACCATCAGTTACTGGTTTCGGTTGACAAAATATATAATGGTTTATTGCTGTCATTGTCTGTGCCTACAGATAATTCATTTTGTACTTTTGAATAAAAAGACATTTGTACATTCCTGATACTGGGTACAAGAGCCACGTACCAATGTACTGCTTTCAAAGTAAGTCACTGAGGCATTTTTACTACTATTCTGTAAAAATCAGGATTTTAGTGCTTGCCACAACCATATGAGAAGTTAAGCGTCTTTCTATGGAGGCCGAGGAAAACCCTGGCTGCCCGCAGTGCAGCTTCCACACTGTGGTCACGAAGTGGAGGAGGGGCCTCCCTCTCAATACAAGTTACAATTATTCTAAAACGCGATTGTTGTGAAAGCAGGACTAATGAAAAAAATTTACTCACTTTGTCCTCTTAGTAAACTCGGAACAGCTGTTTACATTTCCCCCTCTTCCCTTGCCTGTGTAGACCCAGTTGTGCACGGTGTGCCATTTTGCATTCTGATTTCTTAACAACAAAGCGTGCTGTCCCCCAGCCGCCGGCGTCTCCGCAGGTGGGGTGCTGTATTTCCTGTCTGTGGGTGGCAGCGGGTGCGGACGGGAGCAGAGAGTTCGCAGCCAGGGTGCTCGAGTGGGCCCAACGCTGTCCGCCCGCAGCGCCAGCCCCGCTGTGCACAGGGTTTTCCTGGTGTCACAGGTAGTTACACCGCGCTTTGTTTTGGTTTGTTTATTTATATTACTGTTTACGACCAACTAAAAACTAAAAGGAGAAAAGGCAGCATATGCAAGAACCAGACAGGAACAAAAGCAGGCGGGAGAAAGTGTGCTTTACCACTGAAAGCAAAACTTCGTCCTGTGAGTTGAGCCCAAAAACTCCCGGGAGCGGCAGAAACGAACGGCCTCCTCCTCCAGGACCATCTTTGTTGCCCTAGCACATCCCTGGCCCCAGGCTGCCGGTATCCAAACAAGACCCGCGCCCCCGGGGGAAGGGGTGGGGGCCTGTCTTTTAGGAAAACCAAGCTGAATCGCCAGAACTGCAAATGTCCAACACTGCTTTTCCTCAGGCAGAAGAGTTAAACAAATGCCTGGTTTTCCTAACTTGTATCACTGTCCTCCAAACGACAGTTACGCACGGGTGAGCTGCCACTGAGGAAGAACGTGGACCCCCGCCCTCTCGCTCTCTCTGCCTCAGCGCCCGGTGCGGGGTCGGGACGCTGAGTGGGGACCCATGACCAGCTCGGCCTTGATTGTCTTGCAAAGCGAAAGCAAAGGCACAGGGCACCGAATTCCCTGTGAAGAAGAAAAGGATCAATGGTGGTGGCCAATATTGAGAAACACGGTTCCTCAAACCAAGGCACAAAGCTAAGGTGCTGCCCTTCCTCTCTCCCAAAGAAGCGGAAAGTTGAAACAACATAGAAATTCTTGACAGCCACGATGCTGGTGATATGCATTAGTCAGATTTTTCCTGTCTTAAATTCAGAAAGTGCACAAAACAATACAGTAATCTCCGTGGAAGCTGATGCCAGTCTTTTTCCAAATCTGAAACCCACAATGCACACAAGGTGAGATTGTCAGCACATCACACTGTGCTTGGTTGACCATGCTGGGGGCAGGTGGCCATGGAACCAGGAAGGCCATAGGACTACAAGAATTTCTTCTGTTCAGATGAACAATTACCTTCTCAAGCTGCTCACTGCAGACTTCTTTCCATTCTTCACTTCCATCTTTTTATTCCTATTTTTAGTGAAAAATATTTTCTATTTTAAGTTCAGTTTACTTGCTCAGCAAAATGTAATTTTTATTCTCCAGATTAAAACAATTTCAAAATTCTATTCCAAACATTAATTTTAGGATTAAAACATACCCAACAGACTGAAAATGTTAGCGTGTCACTCTGTCTGCAGATAGAGTGATTTTGTTTTCATTTACTTCTGACGCTTGTGCCAATGAGGGTGTAAAATGTACCGTTAGTGTGGCTTGGTGGGCAGGAAGTTACCTCTTCTTCTGCCTTTGCGTAAATGACGTTCCCAGTGATTTAACAGAACAGACATTGAATGGGAAACTGAATTCTAACTTCTGAAAGAACCTTTTGCCATTTGTGTTGTAAAAATTCAGATTTTAAAAATATGTTCTACAATTACTTCCATAAATTAAGTGTTTATAAACTGAGGTTAAAGGAAGTTAAATCAATGTCATTAGATGAAGGCAAAATTCCAAGACAACAGAAAAAAAAGTACACGCAAAAAAACTCATAAATACTTGTATACTATTTAGATATATACAATCATACACCGCATAATGATGTTTCAGTCAATCATGGATGGAATACACAATGGTGGTCCCAAAAGACTATAATAGAGCTAAAAAATTCTTACCACCTAGTACATCACAGCCCTCAGAACATTGCAGTGCAATATATTATGTGTTTATCTTGATGCTGTTGTAAACAACCCTACTGCACTGCCAGTTGTATAAAAGTGTACAGTAATGTCTTAGGCCTTCACATTCACTTACACTCACTGACAAACCCAGAGCAACTTCCAGTCCTCCAAGCTCCAGTCAGAAGTGTCCTATAGGGGTGTACCATTTGCTATCTTTTATACCATATTTTTCCTGCACCTTTTCTGTGTTTAGATATGTTCAGATACACAAATACCATTATGTTACAACTGCCTACAGCAATCAGTACAGTCACATGCTGTACAGGTTTGTAGCCATATAGCCTAGGTGTGTAGTAGCTGTACCACTGAGGTTTGGATAAGTCACTCTATGAGGCTAGCACAATGATAAAAGTGCCTATGACATGCTGCTCAGAACGTGTCCTCATATCCCTGTCATTAAGTGACACCTGTCTGTATATACATTCATAAGTGGTTGACGACAGGAAAAGGAAGGCCACTGTGAATCAAAAACCACATAGGATAAGAAGGAAAGCATACTCAGATGGGGCAGGTGGCGGCTGCCAAGGTGGGAGTGCTGGCAAGGAGAGGTGTGCTGGGCCCACAGGGTCACTGCATTAGGATCAGCCAAGGATTAGGTCCTCCTTCCCCTGCCCTTGCCATGCAGAGACCTTTGTCTACCCCTGCCCCAGCCATTTCTGTGGACACTTCGACAAAGAGGCCTTGCCATGCCCTCAGGGCTGGAATTCACCAGGAGAAATGGGAGCCTTCACCCTACTGAGACTCGCTCCTGGACACCCTCCTCAGCAGCCCAACCCAGCTCTCTCCACAGCGCTGGAGGCAGTTTAGGATCCACAGGATCAACAGGACAGGCAAACAGGGGGTCTCAAATATATCAAACATAGCTAAGACCACCCAAGATCTGAAGAAAACCAACACCACAAAACTCAACCAACTGCAGCACTGGAGGAGGCAAAAGGAGATGGGGAGGATATATCCTATATTTTAGGAGAGCCCAGTGCATCCATGACACAGGACAGAGCATTACGAAAGAAGGACCAAGGGCAAATCCTAGGAGAGAACAGTCGATTGTGAAATTAAAAGAAAAACATCGGGGCATGGGCAGAATATCAGAATGGACACTATTGAAAAGCAATTGAGTGAGTACGAGGATTGAGCTGAAACATTCTTCCAAAATGTACAAAAGCCCAGTTTTACAAGTAGTCTATGAAATGTGCATGTAATTCCTATGTTACAGGAACTCTTCTGAGAACATAAAAAGGTGGAGTATTTCCCAATTTATTTTCCAAGACAAGAACAACTTTCACACATGCATGCATGCACACACACACAGCACAGCAAAAAGTAAAGAAAAAATAACTATACAGCAATTTCCCTTATGATCTGAGAGGTTAAAAATCTAATAAAGTATTAGCCAATTGAAACCAGCAGTATATTAAAAGCGAAATACATCATGACCAAATAGGGGTTCCCCACCTTCATCCCAGGATTAGGAATATTCTAGGAATGATGAGTTGATTTAAAAACAACAACAACAACAAAAAAAACACTAAATATACTATACTAATCCAATTCAGAAACCTAGTAGATTAAAGAAGTATTATCATTTCAGTAAACGTAGAAAATGCAACTAAAAAATTCATCATTTGTTTCTAATGAAAACTATTTGTAAGCTAGGAACAGGAAAAGGGTTCTTAACTCATTAAAAGGTGTCAACCAGAAATTTAGAGCACATGTGCTTCACACATGCAAAGCATTCCTCATTTAAGTTAGGAAAAAGACACAGATGACCACTCCCATCACCATTCCTGGCAAATGCGGGGCTAGAGGAAGATGGTAGCACAGTAAGAAAAGAATAAAGTTTATAAATAATGAAAAGAAAGAGGCAATCATGTCGTTATTTGTAGATGATCTTTGGTATATCTAGAAAATATGAGAACCAGTTGCTGAAGCTTTAGAACTATAAAGATAATCCAGCAGTAATAAAAATAAGAAGAGTAACATAAAAATGAAACTGCTAACACACACAGCTCTTATTTTTGTGCCAGGCACTATTCTAAGCTCTTTAGACCAACATGACAAATTAAAAAATGCAATGGTTTCAGCAATGTAACAGATAAGATTACCCAAAAGGCCTTCTAAACAAGAAATGTTATTTATAATGATAAATATAATGTGACAAAAATCCTTTTAACGACATAGCTGAGATCTTAGCAAAGTCAAGTGCCAGGGGCTACAAACGAGAAAGAAACTATAAATAGAGTGGTCCATATTCCCTGAAAAGTGCTTTCCTGAAATACAGAAGTTTGGATTTAACACCAAGGCATGGGTAGCAGACAAAAATGTGGGCTTGCTTTAGAAAAAGAATCAGAACTGAGACCCCCTCATACAGGTGTGGCCCTCAGAAAAACAATGGGCTAGAATATTAATAGAATCTACCTCCCGCTACAGAGAAGCTTTGCTGTTTGAGCTGGATTCTTAGTGGGGGACTTATCCTCCCTCATATCTCACCCCACCTCTACACTCAGACAATTCATAACTATAAGTTCACATGAGTTTGAAGTCCAAACTTACATTACCACAAGATCCAAAATATTGAAAGTTAAGAAATTAACAGAAAAAATTGGTCCCAGGCTGATAATAACCATCAGATGTAAGCACATACAAAAACCACGCTGGTGAGAAAGCCCCTTTGAAGATGACTCACCCATCTTTACACACAAAAACGTCACACACACACACACACACACACATACACAAACCAATTTACTGTGAGGGAGAGCCAGCAGACACCACAAAGAGCAGGATCAACAGCAAGACCTCCAGCCAGTGCAGTAATCTGATGGAGACTATGAAACAGTGGTGTTTAAAATTATTATAGCCACAAGAAGAAAAAATAAGAAAAAAGCATTGTAAGACAAAATTGGGAAGCTTAGAGGGGAGGAAGAAACAATTTTAGAAATAAACATTATGATTATAAAATTAAAAATTCAGGCTGGGCACAGTGCCTCATACATGTAATCCCAGTGCTTTGGGAGGCCAAAGCAGGAGGATCACTTGAGCCAAGAGTTCAAGACTGGCCTGGGTGACACACCGAGACTCTGTCTCTCTGAAAAAATTTTCAAACTTCAGCCAGGTGTGGTGGCACCTGCCTGTAGCCCCAGCCTCTTGGGAGGCTGAGGCGGGAGGATCACTTGAGCCCAGGAGTTCGAGGTTGCAGTGAGCTATGGTCAAAAGTTTGCGGTGAGCTATGATCTGAGCTATGATCGTGCCACTGCACTTCAACCTGGGCAAAAGTGAAACTATGTCTCAAAAAAAAAATAATAAAAATTCAATGGATAGCTTAACCAGAAAGTTAGAAATAAAAAGTTCTGGAAGGGTGAAAGCAAATGAGGAGAGGCAGTATTCAAAGAAATAATGGCGACAGTCTTCCAGAACTGTTGAAGGACATGAATCCTTAAATTCAGGAAGCACAGGCTCCATACAGGATAAAAATAAATCCACATATCTCTGAGGACTGAACCAGAAGGGGAAAAACACCCATAAATCAGAGTGAAACTGCAGAACACCAATGACAAACAGATGATAACCACAAAGGAATAACTTTGAAAAATTTATGTGGAAAAAAAACACATAAATCATAATGAAACTGCAGAACACCAATGACAAACAGATGATATCCACAAAGGAACAACTTTTAAAACAGACAAAATAAACAATTTTCTAGAAAAATCTTACCAAAATAGACTGAAAGCAATGTTGAACACCTGAAGATATTTTTTAAAGTGTACAAATCAGCAGCCTTTAGTACATTCACAATGTTGTGCGATCACCACTTCCATCTGGTTCCAAAGCACTTTCATCACCCCATAAAAGAACCCTATACCCATTAAGAAATCACTCCCCAGCTGGGCGTGGTGGCTCACGCCTGTAATCCCAGCACTTTGGGAGGCCGAGGCGGGCAGATCACAAGGTCAGGAGATCGAGACCATCCTGGTTAATATGGTGAAACCCCATCTCTACTAAAAAAATACAAAAAAAATTAGCCGGGCATAGTGGGGGGCACCTGTAGTCCCAGCTACTTGGGAGGCTGAGGCGGGAGGCTGAGGCAGGAGAATGGCGTGAACCTGGGAGGCGGAGCTTGCAGTGAGCCAAGATCGTGCCACTGCACTCCAGCCTGGGCAGCAGAGCAAGACTCGGTCTCAAAAAAAAAAAAAGAAAGAAAGAAATCACTCCCCATCCCCCCTCCCCACCCCAGCCTCTCACAACCATTCATCTGCTTTCTGTCTACAGAATTCCCTGTTCTGTGTATCTTATATAAATGGTATCATACAATATATGTTATCTTTTGTGTCATCCTTGTTGTTGCATCAGTACTTCATCCCTTTTGTGGCTGAGTAATATTCCACTGTGTAGATATACCACATTTTGTTTATCTATTCATCTGTCAATGGACGCTTCAACTGTGTCCACATTTTGACCATTGTGAATAGTGCTACTATGAATATTCACATACAAGTATTTGTTTGAGCACCAGTTTTCAGTTTGTGGAATATTCCACAAAGTATAATTGTTGGATCATATGGTAATTGTATGTTTAACCTTTTGAGGAAACACCAAACTGTTTTTCACAGTGGTTGCACCATTTTACATTCTCACCAGCAATGTATAAAGGTTTGCTTATCCATGTCCTTGTCAACACTTGTTATTGAGTTTTAAAAAAATTATTATGGTCATGCTAGTGACTGTGAAGTGGTACCTCATCACAGTTTTGACTTGCATTTCCCTAAAGACTAATGATGTCAAGCATCTTTTCATGTGCTTTTTGGCCATTTGTATATCTTCTTTGGGAAATGTCTATTCAGATTCTTCAAACATTTTTAATTGGGTTGTCTTTTTGTTAAGCTCCCAGTTTATCTTGCACCTTATGTTAATTATTTATTAACAACTGTACTGAGATATAATTCATATACCATATAACTCATTATTTCAGTAGTACAATTCAGTAGCTTTTAGTATACTCAAAGATATATGCAACCATCACCACCTCAATTTTACATTTTCATCATCTGAAAACCTAAAAATCACCTCCAAATCCCCAACTTTTTAACTATTGTCCTCACTTATGACCCTTTAAGCAACCTACTTACCACTCTTTCTTTAAGCAACCACTAACCTACTTCCTGTTTCTATAGATTTCCCTATTCTGGACTTTTATATGGATGGGATCATAGCATGTGGTCTTTCATGACTTTTTCACTTAGCAGGAAATTTTAGAGGTTCATCAGTGTTATAGCATGTATCAGTGTATCCGTCCTTCATTGCTTTTTGGGGCTGAATAATATTCCATTGTATAGATATACTGCATTTTAAAATCCATTCACCTATTGATGTATATTTGAGCTGTTTCCACTTTTTGGCTATTATGAACAATGCTGCTAGAGACATTCATATACAAGTTTCTGTGTGGACATATGTCTTCATTTCACTTGGTTATATACCTAGGAGAGGAATTTCTAGGTCATAGGCTAGCTCTGTGTTTAATCATTTGAGAAATTGCAACTGTTTTCTAAAGTGGCTGCACCATTTTACATTCTCACCAGCAGTATCTGTGGCTTCCAATCTCTCTACAATCTCTTGTCAACACTTGTTACTATCTTTTTTATTTTAGCCAACTTAGTGGGTGTGAAGTGATATCTCATTGTGGTTTTGCTTTGCATTTCCCTGATGACTAATGATGTCAAGTATCTTTTCATGTGCTTATTGGCCATTTTTATATATTTGGGAAAATGTCTAATCAGATCCTTTGTCCATTTTTAAAGTTATTTCTGAGTCTTTATTAGATATGATTCACAAATATTTTCTCCAATTCTGTAGGTTGTCTTTTCCCTTTCTTGATGGTATCCTTCAAAGCACAAAAGCTTTAAATTTCAATGAAGTCCAAATTCTCTTCTTTTGCTGCTTGTGTTTTTAATGTCATATCTTGGAATGCTTGCCAAGCCCAAGTTCATGAAGATTTACCCATTTTCTTCTAAGAGTTTTATAGGTTTTGCTTTGATAGTTAGGTCTTTTTTTTTTTTTTTTTTTTTTTTTTTGAGACAGAGTCTCACTCTGTCACCCAGGCTGGAACGCAGTGGCACAATCTCGGCTCCTGGGTTCAAGTGATCCTTCTGCCTCAGCCTCCCAAGTAGCTGGGACTACAGGTGCACACCACCACGCCCAGCTAATTTTTGTATTTTTAGTAGAGACAGGGTTTCACCATATTGACCAGGCTGCTCTCAAACTCCTGACCTTATGATCTGCCCACCTCAGCCTCCCAAAGTGTTAGGATTACAGGCGTGAGCCACCGCGCCTGGCCTCTTTCATCTATTTTAACTTGTTTTCTTTTTTCTTTTTTTTTGAGATAGGGTCTTGCTCTGTCACCCAGGCTGGAGTACAGTGGCATGCTCATGGATCACTACAACCTTGACCTCCTGGGCTCAAGTGATCCTCTCACCATAGCCTCCTGAGTAGCTGGGACTACAGATGCACATGACCATGACCAGCTAACTTGTTTTTTCTGTAGAGACATGACTTTGCCATGTTGCCCAGGCTGGTCTGAAACTCCTGGACTCAAGCAATCTGCCCCTTTGCCTCCCAAAGTGCTAAGACTACAGGCATGGGCTGTCATACCCAGCCAACTTTTTAAATATAATGTAAGGTAAGTGTCCAACTTCATTCTTTTGCACGTGACTATCCACTTGTCCCAGCACCATTTGTTGAAAAGACTGTTCTTTCCCCACTGAATGGACTTGGCACCTTTACTGAAAATCAGTTGACTACAGATGTTTGCATTTATTTCTGGAATCACCATTTTTTAAAAAATACAATGATCTATGTCTACCCTTGTGCCAGTAACACACTTCTTAATTACTATTGTTTTGTAATTCAAAATGAAGAAATGTGGGTTTTTCTACTTTATTCTTTTTCAGGATTTCTTTGGCTATTCTGGGTCCCTTGCAATTTCATATAACTCTTAGCATCAGCTTGTCAATTTCTGCAAAGAAGTCAGCAGAGATTCTGACAGGGATCATGCTGAATCTGCAGACAAGTTTGAGGAATATTGTCATCTTAACAGCATTAACTCTTCTGATCCATGAACATGGGATGTTTTTCCATTTATTTAGGTCTTCTTTAATTACTTTCTGCAATGTTTTGTACTTTTCAGAGTGTAAGTTTTGCACTTTTTGTTAAATGTTATTAAGCACCTTATTCTTTTTGATGCTATTATGAATATTCTTAATTTCATTTTTGATTATTCATTGCAAGTGTGTAGAAATACGATTTTTTTTCTTTGAGATGGAGTCTCGCTTTGTCACCCAGGCTGGAGTGCGGTGGCACAATCTTGGCTCACTGTAAGCTCTGCCTCCCAGGTTCGTGCCATTCTCCTGCCTCAGCCTCCCAAGTAGCTGGGACTACAGGCACCCGCCACCACGCCTGGCTAATTTTTTGTATTTTTAGTGGAGACAGGGTTTCACCGTGTTAGCCAGGATGGTCTTGATCTCCTGACCTCATGATCCACCTGCCTCGGCCTCCCACAGTGCTGGGATTACAGGCATGAGCCACAATGCCCGGCCCAATTGATTTTTAAATACTGATGTTGTATCCTCCCATCTTGCTGAACTTGTTTATTAGTTTCAATAGTTTTTTTTTGGTGGATTCCCTAGAATCTTCTACATACAAGATCATGTCATTTGTGAACAGTCTTGCTTCTTCCTTTCCAACCTTTATTTTCTTCTTGCATAATTGCAATGGCTTAGACCCTCCAGTACAATGTTAAATAGAAGTGTGATAATGGGCATCCTTGTCTTATTTCTAATCTCAGTGGGAAAGCATTCAGTTTTTCACCATTAAGTATAAAGATAGCTGTAGATTTTTCATAGATGTTCTTTATCAGGTTAAGGTAGTTTCCTTCTGTTCCTCGTTTTTCAAACATTTTTATGATGAAAGAGTGTTGGATTTATTCAAATGCACCTATTTTTGCATGAGTAGAGATGACTTTTTTATTATATTGATATAATGTATTACATTGATTTTCACATGTTAAGCCAATCTTATATCCCTGGGATAAATCCTACTTGGTGCATAATTATTTTTATATGTTGCTGGATTTGGTTTGCAGCATTTAGTTGAGGATTTTTGCAGGTATTTCATAAGACATATTGGTCTGCAGTTTTCTTGTAATATCTTTGAGCAGTTTTGTTATCAGGGCAATACTGGGAAGTACTCCCTCCTATTTCTTGAAAGAGTTTGAGAATAATTGCTATAATTTATTTGATTGTTTGGTAGAACACAGTGGTAAAACTGTCTGTGCCTGGACTATTCTTTGTGGGCAATTTTCAGAATCCTGGTTTAATCTGTTCACTAGTTATAGGTCTATTCAGATTGCCCATTTCTGTAAGGTTGGTAGTAGTGTCTACTCTTTCATATCAGATCCTAGTAATTTGAGTATTGCCTTTTTATTGGTCAACCTAGTGAAATATTTGTCATATTTATTGATCTTTTCAAATTACCAGTTTCTAGTAATATTTTCTCTATTTTCTATTCTTTAATTTCTACTCTAACTTTATTATTTCCTTCCTTCTCCTTGCTTTAGGTTTAGTTTGTTCTTCTTTCTTCAGTGACTTAAGGTGGAAGAAAGGTTATTGCTTTATTTCTTCCTTAATACAGGCACTTACACCTATAAATTTCCTCTAAGCACTTTTTTAGCTGCATCCGTACAGTTTATTTGTGTCTTAATTTTCATTAGCCTCAAAGTGCTGATTACCTTCTTGTTTTCTTCTTTGGTCTATTGGTCATTTAGTAGTGTGTTGTTCAATTTCCTAATTGTGAGTTCTTCAAATGTTCCCATTTTTTATTTCTAATTTAATCCTGTGATTATGATCACAAAATGCACTTTGCATTATTTCTATTCTTTTAAACGTATTGAAGTTTCACGGTCTAGCATAAGGCCTATCCTGAAGAATGTTCTATGAGCATTTGATAATGTATATGCTGTAGCGCTTGGGTGAAGTGTTCTATAGATGTCTGTTAGGGCTAGTTGGTTTACAGCGTTGGTCAAGTTTTCTATTTCATTGTTAACATTGTGTCTAGTTTTGTCCATTACTGAAAATAGGTTATGGAGTCTCCAATTATTATTGTGACCATTTTCTTCTTCCATTTCTGTCAGTTTTTGCTTTCTGTGTTTTGATACTGTTAAGTTCATACATATGTTTACAACTGTTATATCTTTTTGATGGGTTAACCTTTTTATCATTATAAAATGTCTCTATCTCTAGGAGCATTTTTGTCTTAAAGTCTACTTTGTCTGACAGTAGTATAGCCAGTCCAGCTTTCTTATGGCAATTGTTTGCACTATTTCTTTTTGTATCCTTTTAATCTATCTGTGTCTTTGAGCCTAAAGTGTGTTATCTATGGGAGCATAGATAACATAGAGTTGGAATGTATTTTTAATCCAATCTGATAGTCTCTGCCTGATTAAATTCATTAACATTTATTATTGATAAGTTGAATACACATTACTTTTTGTTTTCTAGTATCCATTGTGTTCTTTGCATTCTCTTTTAATATTGCCTTTTGCATCGAGTATTTTCTAAGGTAGTATTTTAATTTTATTAATAAGTTTTCAACTATATTTCTGGAGTTATTAGTGGTTGCTCTAGTGTTTACCATATACATCTTATCAGAATCTGTTAGAATTACACAAGCTTAACTCCAATAATATATAGAAGCTTTACTCTTATATAGCTATATTCCCTTTCCCCCTTTTTGTGATATTTTAGGTATACATATGGTATCTATTAATGTTACAAATCCAACACATTGTTATAATTATTACTTTACCATCTGCCATCATTTAATTAGTCTACTACAGCTTTGCTCCCAGCCACCTCCTTTGTGCTGTTTTGACAAATGTTACATATATGACATTTCTGTATGTTATAGACCAATACATCATATACGTATTATTTGATACAGTTGCATTTTAATCAGTTAAGAGGAGAAAAATATGCATTTATGTGACTTTTATAATTATATAATTGCTTTTACTGGTGCTCTTCTCTTGCTTTCAGCCTAAAGAACTTCATTTAATACTTCTTATTAGGCAGGTTGGTTAACAACAATTTTTCTGTTTTTGTTTATCTGGGAAAGTATTTCACTTATATTTTTGAATAATACATTTGCTGGATATAGGATTCTTGGTTGACAGTTTTTTTTCTTCAAGCACTTTGACTGTTATACCTGCCTTCTGGCCTCCATTATTTCTTTTAAGAAGTCAAGTATTAATTTTGTTCTCTAAGTGATGTATCTTTTTTTCACTCACTACTTTCAAGGTTTTCTCATCTTTGATTTCAGCATTTTTGACTATGATGTGTCTGTGAATCCCTCTGCATTTATCATGCTGGAAGTTCACTAAGCTTCCTAGATGTTTTTCAATCAATTTGGAGAGTTTTCAGTCATTGTATCTTTAAATATTTCCTTTTTCTTCTGTTCTTCTTGTACTCCCATTACATGCATACTTAATGGTGCACATAATGATGCTTCACATTTCTCTGAGGTTTTGCTCATTTTTCATTTTTTTTCTCTCTGTTCTTTGGAAAGCATATCTCTCTTATTCTATCTGCCAGTTGGCTGACAATTTCTTCTGCCAGTTCAAATCTACTATTGAACCCCTTTAGTGCATTTTTTCCTTATTATAGTTTTTAACTTCATGAATTTAGCTCTTGCCACTTGGAGCTGGAGGGGATAAGAAATGCTGGCATCTTGCCCCTCCCTGTGAGGTACCACACCTCTGGACAGGGAGCTGAGGGAGACGGAGCTCTGTTTTCTTGGCTGCACCCACTGAAATGGGAGGGAGGGAGTGAGTGTGTTGTGGCTGAAATGTCTGACTCACTGTTCTTACCAAGATTTGGGTTTTCTTGAATAAGCGTTACTTTATTCTACATGCTTTTAGGACAATTTCCAGTGGCATTAAGTGTTTGTGTCTCTCTGTATGAGAGGAAGGTGTTTATTTTTTGTTACAATTTTCACTAGTTATAGCTAATTCCTAGGACAGTGGGTCCACAGGGCCCTTCACATTGCCATTCTGGAAGTGAAAATCTAAAAGATATTTCAATGTTAGAAAATTTAACTGTGTACTTTACTACACCAAGAAAAGCTATACAATTATATCAATATATACCAGAAAAGACTTTGAGGACAATCATTCTACCATTTGTGATAATCAATTATGATACCACAATGATAAAAACAGTGGGTTACTAGCAAAGTTAGATAAATGGACCAATTTAACAGAATGCAGAGCCAAGAAACATTTCTGTACATTATATGTAAATTGGTAAAGGTGGCCTTATACATCAGGAGGAAAATAATAAACTATTTTTTAAAGGTGCTAGGGAAACTAGCTATCCATATGGGATTAATAATTTATAAGAATGTATTCATGACCCTAGCTAGGGAATGGTTCTTAAATAAACAAAAAAAATGGAAAGACTGAATTTACTATATTTTAAAACTTCCGTATGATAAACATCACAAAATAGATATGTGAATATGCTAATTCTCCATATTTTTATGTAAGTTAAAAGACTCACAACCAAAACTAAAAATCTATAAAACACCTAGGAATAAGCCTATTATGAAATGTGCAAGACATTTATGAAGAAAGTTATTAAAATTTCATCCAAGAATATAAAAGACTTTAATAAAATGAGGCCTATCATAACACTAATCAGAAACATTATATTAATTATAAAGATGTCTATTATTCTCAAATTAATGTGTAAACAAATGCAATCCTAGTCAAAAGAACACCACAATTTTACTGGAATTTAATAAACTAATTCTTGATTCAGCTGGAACAGAAAACACCCAAGAATAAGACACTGAAGAGGGGGAGAAAGGAAAAGGAACTTGCCCATGAATGGCAAAACACAATGCAAAGCACCAAATGACAGCGTGAGGAGTGTGGTTGGTAGAACCAACACCTGGATCCACAGGACAGAAATAGACAACTTAGCATGTGATGAGTTGAAAGCTGACATTTTAAACTGGTGGAGAAAAGAATATTTGTTGATCATTGGAATAACTGCCTTTTTGTTTTTGTTTAGGGGAGCAATCCTAAAAGATAAACAACCCACAGGAAAACTAGGCCAACATAACACTAATAGGCAATGTATGGTAGAGATCTACAAATGGCCAATAAACATGGAAATGTTTGATTTTGTAAGTAATCAGGGAAATTCAAGTGAAAACAAGGTACTTTCAATCATGAGACTGGTTAAAACAAAACAAAACAACCTACCGATATTGATACCACTTACTGTTGGCAAGGATTTGGAGAAATGGGTCCTTTTATGGAGGGTGAATTAACGCAAGCAATTCTGCTACATCCACTGACATTTAAAATCTACATCATTAATCCAACAATTCTGTGTAGGCAGAGCTATACTTACAGGAATAGAAATGTCTTGCATATAATATTAAATGAAAAGTTAGTTGCAAAATAAGTTTGGTATAACGCCATTAATATAAATTACATATTTAAAGCAAACTAGTTGCTATAATAGACTTCAAAAGACAGTAGCTTAAGCAAGTCAGTATTTTATTTTACTCTTAAATAACAGGTCAAAGGAGAGCAGTTCAAGACTGGCAGGCCAACTTCTCCTTCCTCAACACATCACTTCCATCTCTTGAGATGCCAGGTCACTACTGAAGCTCCCATTGGCCTCCCAGCCAGCAAGAAAGGGGAATGTCAAGGAGAGTGCATACCCTGCTTCTTTAAAGGGCCAATTGGGAAGTTTAAAACTTAGTCATATGGCCACAATTAACTATAAGAGAGGCTGAGAAGTAGTCTTAAGCTGAGCAGCCAGACGTCCAGGTAAAACTCAAAAATTTTATTAGTAAAGGAAGAATGGGAAAATGACATTATAGCAGCAGTCTGTGTCATGTGATTCTCTAAATGCATGGAGAATACACACCAAACCTAGGGCTGTACTTAGCTGTGGAACAGGTGCAAGATGGTGTGGGGGTGGGGAGGCAGACTATTGCTTGAACATTTTTAATGGTGATGGTATTAACATTTAATTTTTTGACAAAATTTTAAAATCCTTTATTTGTGCTGATAAAGCATGTTAAATACATTAAATCTATTTACACTGTACAAAGCTTTTAAAGTTCTAAAAATCAGATTTTTATCTAAATGAATAAATTTCTCTGTATTGTTAAAACCACTCTACTTAACTGCATTGTTCTCCAAGTCCCTCCAGCCAGGAGGCACGGTAACAATGTGTCATATCTCCACACTGAGACACCACCTTCCCAAGATCATGGTACATCAGCAGCAGAACTGAGACAAAAACTGGAACAAGGACCACCTTGCTCCTACTGCATTATAGCTTTTGATAGTATTTGCTACTTGAAGAGAAGGCTATACCTTGTCTAGCTCAATACAGTTTATGTTTCAGACACTATAAGTATGATACCCAAATGCTTCATGAGTGAACAAGGTCAGCAGATCACCCTGAGAACAAGGAAGACACAATTTCCTTATAGGCTAATGATTATAAAAATAGAAATTAAGAGCTCCCCAGAAACAAACCACTTAGTCAAAAAGGAAGGAGTTTTGACTTTCTTCTAAGCCAAGTACTCAAGTTTAAGACTTATTGGCCTATTTAAAAATTCTTTCTATGACTTCTAAACAATGATGGCAAAGTGACAAAAATAATGTAATCATCTTCTTCCCTCATTATATATAAACCAAACTAAAAACAAAAGAAATGAACAAGCTATAATCCAAAAAAAACTAGAAAATCCTGACGGGAATCATATAGAACATTTACTAAGAAAAGGATTCTTGGCTTAAGCAAAATATTAGAGCAGAGAAAGCAAAACTCATGTCCTCTCATGCAGTCCGGCAAGGTCCCCCTGCCCAGAACCCTCCTCTCTGAGTCACATGGATGAGCAGACAGAAGATCTGGACACAGCTATCCATGTTAAGCATGAGAGAGATGTAAAGAAATAGCAGGGTAGGAGGGCAGGCATACTACAGAAAAATGAGAGAGAGGAAAAGAGCAGGCCAGAGAATACAAATCCAAGAAACAAACTGCACTAAGATAGCTAAGAAGAAATTTCAGGAATACGATGAATTTCAGAAAACAACACTTCAAAGATGAGATGATAAAATCATCCTGAGAAGGAAACAAGAAAAACATCAATTAGGAAAAGAGGAAGTCAAATTGTCCCTGTTTGCAGATGACATGATTGTTTATCTAGAAAACCCCATCGTCTCAGCCCAAAATCTCCTTAAGCTGATAAGCAACTTCAGCAAAGTCTCAGGATACAAAATCAATGTACAAAAATCACAAGCATTCCTATACACCAACAACAGACAAACAGAGAGCCAAATCATGAGTGAACTCCCATTCACAATTGCTTCAAAGAGAATAAAATACCTAGGAATCCAACTTACAAGGGATGTGAAGGACCTCTTCAAGGAGAACTACAAACCACTGCTCAAGGAAATAAAACAGGATACAAACAAATGGAAGAACATTCCATGCTCATGGGTAGGAAGAATCAATATCGTGAAAATGGCCATACTGCCCAAGGCAAATTACAGATTCAATGCCATCCCCATCAAGCTACCAATGACTTTCTTCACAGAATTGGAAAAAACTACTTTAAACTTCATATGGAACCAAAAAAGAGCCCGCATCGCCAAGTCAATCCTAAGCCAAAAGAACAAAGCTGGAGGCATCACACTACCTGACTTCAAACTATACTACAAGGCTACAGTAATCAAAACAGCATGGTACTGGTACCAAAACAGAGATATAGATCAATGGAACAGAACAGAGCCCTCAGAAATAACGCCGCTTACCTACAACTATCTGATCTTTGACAAACCTGAGAAAAACAAGCAATGGGGAAAGGATTCCCTATTTAATAAATGGTGCCGGGAAAACTGGCTAGCCATATGTAGAAAGCTGAAACTGGATCCCTTCCTTACACCTTATACAAAAATCAATTCAAGATGGATTAAAGATTTAAACGTTAGACCTAAAACCATAAGAACCCTAGAAGAAAACCTAGGCATTACCATTCAGGACATAGGCGTGGGCAAGGACTTCATGTCCAAAACACCAAAAGCAATGGCAACAAAAGCCAAAATTGACAAATGGGATCTAATTAAACTCAAGAGCTTCTGCACAGCAAAAGAAACTACCATCAGAGTGAACAGGCAACCTACAACATGGGAGAAAATTTTCGCAACCTATTCATCTGACAAAGGGCTAATATCCAGAATCTACAATGAACTCAAACAAATTTACAAGAAAAAAACAAACAACCCCATCAAAAAGTGGGCGAAGGACATGAACAGACACTTCTCAAAAGAAGACATTTATGCAGCCAAAAGACACATGAAAAAATGCTCATCATCACTGGCCATCAGAGAAATGCAAATCAAAACCACTATGAGATATCATCTCACACCAGTTAGAATGGCAATCATTAAAAAGTCAGGAAACAACAGGTGCTGGAGAGGATGTGGAGAAATAGGAACACTTTTACACTGTTGGTGGGACTGTAAACTAGTTCAACCATTGTGGAAGTCAGTGTGGCGATTCCTCAGGGATCTAGAACTAGAAATACCATTTGACACAGCCATCCCATTACTGGGTATATACCCAAATGACTATAAATCATGCTGCTATAAAGACACATGCACACGTATGTTTATTGCGGCATTATTCACAATAGCAAAGACTTGGAACCAACCCAAATGTCCAGCAATGATAGACTGGATTAAGAAAATGTGGCACATATACACCATGGAATACTATGCAGCCATAAAAAATGATGAGTTCATGTCCTTTGTAGGGACATGGATGAAATTGGAAACCATCATTCTCAGTAAACTATCACAAGAACAAAAAACTAAACACCGCATATTCTCACTCATAGGTGGGAATTGAACAATGAGATCACATGGACACAGGAAGGGGAATATCACACTCTGGGGACTGTGGTGGGGAGGGAGGAGGGGGGAGGGATAGCATTGGGAGATATACCTAATGCTAGATGACGAGTTAGTGGGTGCAGCGCACCAGCATGGCACATGTATACATATGTAACTAACCTGCACAATGTGCACATGTACCCTAAAACTTAAAGTATAATTAAAAAAAATAAATAAATAAATTTCCTTTTGGCCAAAAAAAAAAAAAAAAAGAAAAGAAACTGAGGATCAAAGCAACACCATCACAGAACCACAAACACATAAACAGTAGTGAGATACAAACAGCCTTGGTTGGAATCCAAACCGCAGAAACAGGAAAGCCCGTCGCAAGGAATGCAAAGGCAGGCGCAAGACAAAGGCAACTGGAGAGAAGATAGCCTGCCAGCCTGCAGACAAGAGAGGCCTGGAGTGGTGTCACTTCATGGTAACGACGGCTGGGTCTGCTGTGGGCTGCAGTGATGTTTGCGTGCATGAATGTGTGTGGTTTTTATGTACCTACTTTTGGCTTTAATTTGATTTTTTTTAATGATAACACATTTTGTGACTGTAGGAGAGAAAAAGATGCCCTCTGCTTAAAGGAAAGCCAGGGTAAACTGAATACCCTACAGCTTTCCACAAATACATGTCTTATCATTTATTACCATACTATTTCATGCTTTACTAATAAAAATACTCACCAATTTACCAGTACCTTGAAAAGAGGATCTTTCCAAGAAAATTAATATAATTATCAAACAACAAATAACAAACCTGACCTTTGTGGGTGGCAAATGGTAAATATAAATGTTTAAAGTTTAAGTATCAAAATAATGCTGTTATCAGATATTGATGAACTTATTGAACAGGTCTGACTGAATGTAAGACCTGTTTTTAGCACCAATAAAAAAAATTATTGAGATTTCTGTTCTGCAAACTTCTAACTGTGCTCCCTGACAGCATCTTTTGGGTAAAGGAACAAATGTGCTCCAAGGAGTAACTGTTAGGTACCTGATTTTACAATATAATTAGATTGCCAAAAAAAAAAAAATCAATCCAAGTATTTTCTCCTTTAGCTAGCATTATTAAAACTTTAAACTTTCAGAGAAGAGTTTCTTCTTCCTTAAAGTTTTAATTCTGAGGTAGACGTCATGCAAACAAACATCAAGTGCAGCCAACTTCCATTGACAAACATGATTATTAATAATAAATTAATAATCAGAAATGCCCGTTAGAAAAAGGGACTTGAAAGTTTAGGAAGCAATGTTGTTTAGCAGTATTCTGGCTTGAGTTTCCAAATTCCTTCACCACCAGAAGTTCTATGGAAAGTGCACAGATTTCTCAATAGTTCTCGGAAGACACAAGACTGTGATGCAGATAACTTGGATTCAAACTCCTGCAGTATCTCCCTGGTGCTGGCCTGGCCATCAGTGTGGGCCTGGAAAGCGATGAAGTTTCTCATCTCCACCAGAAGGTCATCGTGTTCTGTGGTGGGCAGCAGGGCAGAAGCTTCCTGCAGGTGCCCGCTTTCACTTTCTAAACGCTCTGGCAGAATCAGGTGGTTTCTAGCTCTCATTTTAGCCAAGAGTGAGGAGGAAGCGAGGGCCCCGGATGAAGAGTCTGCATCTTCTGCTCTTCCACTAAAATGCTCAGGGACATTATCTTTTCCCTCCTTTTTCATGATGCCATCCTATAAAAAGAAGACCACTATATTGATATATTTAATTTCTAGTTTATGCCCCCACTTCCTTCCCCAAAGGCTGTGAAGGGTCAAAAGACAACACATGTGCCAGGGTGGTGAGGTTGACAGGGTGAGACTGAGACTCCACCTAATGAAAAGGGAAAGGAGGAGGGTCTGGTATCTAAATCCTCCCACTGTTAAGAGACCATTTCCTAAAAAAAAAATAAAGACGGGGCAACCAAGCCATTCCCTTAGTCACCACCACTCAACACCGTGGTGGACAGGAAGGCAGAGTGGAGGCTTCCAGGCAAGGTTTCAGGAAAATCTGTCTCTAGGAGGCCCAGGACCACTTTCAGTACCTGTGGGCTTTTCCTGTTCTTCCTCTCAAATGGACCCTGTACACTGTGGATAAGGAACAATATCATAGCTATACTTCTTTTTCTTCACTTTTAAGTCTTCTTACTCTTTCCTACCTTACATCTAATGCAAGTTGCCTTAAAAAAACACAAATCTAACTCTGAAAGGGTCTCAAATCCCTACTGCTAAAAGCACAGAACATGGGAAGTCAAAAAGGTACTAGTATTCCTAAACATGTTCATATTAACTTAAAATTGGAGTCTGAATCTGGGAGTTTTAACATAATCCTTAATCAGAAAGACCAGAAAGACTTCCACTGAATGGTGGAGTCTGGACTAGTTTTAACCACAGTAGCACTCAAGGCAAGCAGGGCATTCTTGAGCAGAGAAAGACAGGCACTCTGCTCTAGCAGGCAGTGAGTTACAGACACCAACATTCGAGGCAGTTTTCTGGACCTTTATTTCAGAGGGTTGTGGTCTCTGGAGCTGGCACTTTCCCTCTAGACAAGGCAGGCTGTCCTAGCAGCGACACACCTATCCCTGTGTCAACCTTCTAATGGCAAAACAGAAATGCTGTTACGGATCTTGGGTTAAAGACTTTGTCTTTAGGAAATCAGCAGGTCCTTTTAGATTCAAGTGAATGTGCATTGTAAATCAGAGCACGCAACACAAATATCAGGTGTCATTACACCAGAGATGACCATTTTCTTCACATCCAGAATCAGGTGAAATTTTCACAGCATTCAATCAAGCAAGTCTCACCCTGGAAAGCAAAAAGGTTATCTATATTACCTGGCACTTCTCTGTTGGAGATGTTGATGAAGGATGCTGCACAGAGAAGTTAGAATTCCTTTTCTTACCAAATCTACTCCTAAAAAAGGAAAAGAATCACAGTAGATTAAATGTTTGCTTTTGAGACTTAGAGATCAAAATATTCTTTCAACAATGAACTTCTTCCTGGAAACATTTCCATCTGCATGCTTATTCTTTCACAGCCATGCCATTTCTGCTCTATCCCCCTCGATTCTTCCACTCCACCCTCCTAGAAAGTAACTGCTGGCCGGGCGCAGTGGCTCATGCCTGTAATCCCAACACTTTGGGAGGCTGAGGCAGGCAGATCACTTGAGGTCAGGAGGTCGAGACTAGCCTGGCCAACATGGTGAAATCCTGTCTCTACTAAAAATACAAAAATTAGCCTGGCATGGTGGTGGGAGCCTGTAATCCCAGCTACTCAGGAAGCAGAGAATGCAGTGGGCCAAGATCACACCACTGCACTCCAGCCCGGGCGAAAGGGTGAGACTCCATCTCTAAAAAAAGAAAAAAAAAAGGAACTGCTGCATCTCAGAATGAGAACCACTCAGTATCTTGTTCAAAAGATGATGGGAACCATTCTCAATTCCAAGTAGGAAAATCATTCTAAAAGAGCATACTGAATAGCAAAGTAATTAATGTGTGCTGTAAACTGGCTAATTATCTCATTAAGGTTTAATCATTATCCTGTATCTCTTACTATTTTTAACAACACCATCTCTCAGATAAAACCAATCACTTCTCCTGAAGCCACTTTGGAAAACAGGGGATGAAAGCAAGGAGGAAGGCAAAGTTATAACAGTATTTCTCCAAGTCACCCAGATTTGGCTGCTATAATCCCTCCCTGGGGATTTATTCCTGAAGAGAAATAACAGTATAAGCCTCCACACCTGCCCTGATTTTATTTCTAGCCTTAGTTGTTTGGACTCCTTGCAAGTATGGCATGCAGCAATCTCTTACTTTTTTCCTGCTGGTGCACCAGAAATCCCCCTGTGGCCAGTCCAGGTGGGAACACCAGACACTGCTCCCAGACACCGCTGACGAGAGAGCCTCAGTGCTTTCAGGGCATCCTGGGCCACTCGGTTGGCTTCTGCCTCCACCAGTACATAATCTGGGCTGGCTCCATCCATGATGGCATCGTGCTTCATGACACTGTGCACGCCAACTAGCAAGAAAAGAAATAGCAAAGTGATATTTCACTCTGTATGCAAGAAAGACACTTTTCTCCTCTGTATAAGTACAGTACTGTAGTAGACAAAAACAAAGTGATAGTACACTTAGAAAACCCTAGAGAATCAACGATAAAAAATAGTAAGATAATTCAAGCAACATAAAAAATATAAAATTCACACACAGAAACCTATAACCTTCCTATTTACAAACAATAGCCAGCTAAAAATATAATGGTGGGAAAATTCTATTTACAGTAACAGAAAACACAAAACACTTAGGAATAAACCCAAGCAATGTGTAAAGCCTATATGGAGAAGACATGAAAACACTCCTGGGAAGATAGACTATCAGACTTAAACAAACAGAAAGACATCCCTTGCATTTGAGTAGAATGACTCAATAACCATTTTCCCTGAGTTAATTTACATGTTTAATGTAATCTCAATAAAAATGTCAACCTTTCTTATGAAGCTAGACAAACTGACACTAAAGTTCATACAGAACAATAAACCTTCATGAATAGATCAGAAAACACCGAAAAGGCAAAGTAACACCCTATTGGACAATAAAACACGCTCCAATTACAACAGTTTGGTGCTGAGGAAAGAAGAGACACAACAGGAGATTGACCAGAAAACAGAAATAGATTGAACTGCATTTGGAAATGTACTACATGATAAAGGCATCTCTAATCACTGAGAAAAACTTATTTGAAATAAATGATGCTACAAACGTTGGGGCACAAACGTTGGGGCAGTTTATCTTTGAACCAAGATAAAATCCACACCTCATACTCCAAATGGATCAGAAATCTGAATGTAAAAAGCAAAACCATACAAGTAGTACAAGAAAACATGGCAAATTATCATATGATCTATATGTAGAAAAGTCTTAGAACTACAACTCCAATTAATAAAAGACTGACAAGTTTTTTTAATAAAAAAACCTGTTTCATAGGAAAAAAATCATAATAAAGGACAACCAATGAGGAAATACTTGTAACATATATGAAAAATGAAAAGCTAACATCCCTAATATATAAAGAACTCTTTAAAACCAAGGGGAAAAAGGGACCAAAAACCTGATTTAGAAAATGGACAAAAGACATGAACAGACAAGTTCACAGAAAGAAAAATTTTTTAAATATAAATGGTCCTATAAAAAGTTCAATTTCACTCAAAGAAAATAACTGGAAATTAAAACTTAAGATATCCTTTCTCACCTATCAGATTGGGAAAAATTAAAAGTGTAACACCACACTCTTGACAAGCCTCTGGGCAACAACTGCTGGTGACAATTCAAATTGATCTAAACCTTACAAAAGGGAGTTGGGCATTACTCAAACAAACAAACAAAACAAACTTACATATGTGTTTACCTTTTGATCTAGCAATTCCTCTTGTATAAGCACAGGATTATTTAGTGCAGCACTGTGGCTAAAAGAAGCTATAAAAAATCTAAATCCTCATATGTGGATAAACTGTGGTACAGGTTGAATATCTCTTACCCAAAATTCTTGGGACCAGAAGTGCTTCAGATTTTGCCTTTTTCAGATTTTGGAATAATTGCATATACCTAATGAGACATCTTGGGGATGGGCCCCAAGTCTAAACACAAAATGTATATATTTTTAACATACACCTTACACACATAGCCTGAAGGTAATTTTAATATAATACGTTTATCAATTTTGTGCAGGAAACAAAGTGTTAATTGTGTTTTGACTGTGACCCATCACATGAAGTCAGGTGTGGAATTTTCCACATCTGGCATCATGTCAGTGCACAAAAAGTTTTGGATTTTAGAGCATTTTAGATTTCAGGTTTTGGGTCAACATAGCAGAGCACTCTAGCAATAAAAATTGCTAAAGGAGGAATAGCTCTCTGTTAACTAATACTGCAGTGGCTGTCAGGATATATGAAGTTTTTTTAAAAAAAGGAACAGAAGATAATATAGTATACAACCTTTTGTGTAAGAGAATAAGGGAATATAAAATTATACATGTGCCTGCTTATTTCTACAAAAGAAACTGATATAGTTCAGCTGTGTCCCCACCCAAATCTCATCTTGAATTGTAACTCCCACAATTCCCACGTGACATGGGAGGAACCCAGTGGGAGGTGATTAATTATGAAGATGAGTCTTTCCTACACTGTTCTCATGAGTGAATGAGTTTCATGAGATCTCATGGTTTTAAAAATGGGAGTTTTCCTGCATAAGTTCTCTTTGCCTGCTGCCATCCATGTAAGATGTGACTTGCTCCTCCTTGCCTTCTGACATGACTGTGAGGCCTCCACAGCCACACAGAACTGTAAGTTGACTAAACCTCTTTCTTTTGTAAATTGCCCAGTCTTGGGTAATGTCTTTATCAGCAGCATAAAAATGCACTAATAAAGGCAATTGGTACCAGTGGGGAGGTGCGCTCCTGAAAAGATATCCCAAAATGTGGAAGCAACTTTGGAACTGGGTAACAGGTAGAGATGGGAACAGTTTGGAGGGCTCAGAAGAAGAGAGGAAAATGTGGGAAGGTTTGCAACTTCCTAGAGACTTCTTGAATAGCTTTGACAAAAATGTTGATAGTGATATGAACAGTAAGGTCCAAACTGAGGTGGTCTCAGATGGAGATGAGGAACTTGTTGGGAATTGGAGCAAAGGTGACTCTTGTTATGTTTTAGCAAAGAGACAGGCAGCATTTTGCCCCTGCCCTAGAGATCTGTGGAACTTTGAACTTGAGAGAGATGATTTAGGGTATCTGGCGGAAGAAATTTCTAAGCAGCAAAGCATTCAACAGGTGACATGGGTGCTGTTAAAGGCATTCAGTTTTATAAGGGAAGCAGTGCATAAAAGTTTGGACAATTTGCAGCCTTATAATGTGATAGGAAAGAAAACCCCATTTTCTCAAGAGAAATTCAAGCTGGCTGCAGAAATTTGCATAAGTAACGAGGAGCCAAATGTTAATCCCCAAGACAATGGGGAAAATGTCTGCAGGGCATGTCAGAGACCTTCATGGCAACCCCTCCCATCACAGGCCCAGAGGCCCAGGAGGAAAAAGTGGTTTCACGGGCCTGGCCCATGGTCCCCATGCTGTGTGCAGCCTGGGGACTTGGTGTACTGTGTCCCAGCCACTACAGCTGTGGCTGAAAGGGGCCAACAAAGAGCTCAGGCTGTGGCTTCAGATGCTGCAAGCCCCAAGCCTTGGCAGCTTCCACACGGTGTTGAGCCTGAGGGTGCACAGAAGTCAATAACTGAGGTTTGGGAACCTCTGCCTAGATTTCAAAAGATGTATGGAAACTCCTAGATGCCCAGGCAGAAGTTTGCTGCAGGGGCAGGGTTCTCATGGAGAATCTCTCCTAGGGCAGTGCCGAAGGAAAATGTTGGGTTGGAGCCCCCACACAGAGTCCCTACTGGGGCACCACCTAGTGGAGCTATGAGAAGAGGGCCACGGTCCTCCAGACCCCAGAACAGTAGATCCACTGACAGCTTGCACCATGCACCTGGAAAGGCTGCAGACACTCAATGCCACCCATGAAAGCAGCCAGGAGGGGGGCTATACCCTGCAAAGCCAAAGGGGCAGAGCTGCCCAAGACCACAGGAACCCACCTCTTGCATCAGCATGACCTGGATGCGAGACAAGGAGTCAAAGGAGATCATTTTGGAGCTTTAAGATTTGACTGCCCTGCTGGACTTCAGACTTGGGTGGGGCCTATAGCCCCTTTGTTTTGGTCAATTTCTCCCATTTGGAATGGCTGTACTTAACCAATGCCTGTAACCCTATTGTATCTAGGAAGTAACTAACTTGCTTTTGATTTTACAGGCTCATAGGCAGAAGAGACTTGCCTGGTCTTGGATGAGACTCTGGACTGTGGACTTTTGAGTTAATGCTGAAATGAGTTGAGACTTTAGGGGACTGTTGGGAAGGCATGATTGGTTTTAAAATGTGAAGATATGAGATATGGGAGGGGCCAGAGGTGGAACGATATGGTTTGGCTATGTCCCAGCCAAATCTCATCTTGAATTGTAACTCCCACAATTCCCACATGTCATGGGAGGAATCTGGTGGGAGGTGACTGAATTATGGGGTTGGGTCTTTCCTGTGCTGTTCTTGTACTAGTGAATGAGTCTCATGAGATCTGATGGTTTAAAAAATGGGAATTTCTCTGCACAAGCTCTTTGCCTGCTGCTATCCATGAAAGATGTTACTTGCTCCTCCTTGCATGATTGTAAAGCCTCCCCAGTCATGTGGAATTGTAAGTCAATTAAACCTCTTTCTTTTGTAAATTGCCCAGTCTCTGGTATGTCTTTATCAGCAGTGTGAAAACAGACTAATACAGAAACACATGAAGGAAATGCCAGAAACTCATGAGACTGGTAAGGTAAGGAAGGGGTGGGGATAGGGTGGGGGATGACACTACTCTGGTATTCCTTTTTGCATATTTTGTCTTTTGTTACTATGTTAATGTGTTACTACTCAGAAGATAACATAGAGTCAACAAGGATGGGAGGAAACCCTAAAGTGGAATACAAACAAATAAATTAACCTAACTGTATTTTAAACTGATAGCACACACTGAAAATATGATGAAGGGTGAGAAAAAAGAACTAAGTTATTTCTGACCCAAGTAGTGTTTTGACCAAAAACTTAGACTAAAGACAAAAAGAAATAAAAACAAATATTGAACTTTAGTTAGTATAAATAAAAACAAATATTGAATTCTAGTTAGTATAACTGTTTCTTGCCATAGTTCAGGTTAGAAATTGTAAAAAGCTACCATGTATCCTAGGATTGACAAGTAACTCAGTACGTTGTGAATGAAGGTCTTGAAGAAGGAAGCTACAAACATGGAAAGGGCCCTAGGGTGCTGAAATGAAATTGGAGACAACAGTATTCCCTCATCTTATTTTGCTTTTTGGAGCTTATTAGAGTGTAACTGATATGCAATAACTGCTGAAGTACAGTATTTGGTAAGTTGTGACATTATGTACATACCATGAAACTATCACTACAATCAAGACAATGAACATAGCCGTCACCTGCAAAACTCATGTCCCTTTGTAATCCCACCGTCAAATACCCCATCCAGACAACCAATCCAATTTCTGTCATGACTGTGTGTTTTCTAGAATTTTATGCAAACGGCATCAGAGTATGTACTAATCTTACTAGTCCGAAAGTCATCCATGCTGTAGCATGTATCAATACTCTACTTCCTTTTATTGTTGATTAGTATATATATTTTTTGAGACGGAGTCTTGCTCTGTCGCCCAGGCAGGAGTACAATGGTGTGATCTCGGCTCACTGCAACCTCCACTTCCCAGGTTCAAGCGATTCTCCCGCTCAGCTTCCCAAGTAGCTGGGATTCCAGACACCCACCATCATGCCTAATTTTTGTATTTTTGTAGAGATGGAGTTTCACCATGTTGTCCAGGTTGGTCTCGAACTCCTGACCTCAGGTGATTCACCCACCTCGTCCTCCCAAAGTGCTGGGATTACAGGCGTGAGCCACCAAGCCCGGCCTGTCGACTAGTATTTGATCATATGGATATGCCATGGTTAGTTTAACTATTGACTTGTTGGTAGACATTTGATTTCTACATTTTTGGCTATTACTAATAAAGCTGCTATGAATATTCATGTACAAGCCTTCGTATGGACATATTTTTCCATTTCTCTTGGGCAAATACATACCCAGGACTGAAAAAGCTATATCACAAGGAAAGTGCACGCCTAATTTTTAAGCAACTGCCAAACTGTTTTCCAAAGTGACTGTGCCATTTTACATTCCCACCAGGCGTGTATGAGACCCAACTGCTTCACATCTTTACCAACACTTAGTATGGTCAGTCTTCTTTCATTTTAGCCATTCTAGAGGGTGTATAGTGGTATCTCATTATGGTTCTAATTGGCATTTCCCTAATAACTAATAATATTAAGAAGTTTCATGTATTTATTTGCCAGCTACATATCTTTCTTGGTGAAGTCTGTTCAAATTATTTGTCCATTTAAAAAATTGGGTTATACATTTTATTATTTTTTGACATGGGGTCTCGCTCTGCTGCCCAGGCTGGAGTGCAGTGGCATGATCACAGCTCACCACAGCCTCAACCTCCCAGGCTCGAGCAATCCTCCCAGCTCAGCCTCGCAAGTAGCTGGGACCGCAGGTGTATGCTACCACACCCAGCTATTTTTTTTTTTATTTTTTGTAGAGATGGGATCTCACTATGTTGCCCAGGCTGGTTTTGAACTCCTAGGCTCAAGCAATCAACCCACCTCAGCCTCTCAAAGCGCTGGGATTACAGGCTGAGCCACCACACCCAGCCAGTAATTTTTGATTGGGTTCCAGACATTGTGAATTTCATCTTGTTGGATGTTGGGTATTTGTATATTCCTGTAAACACTCAGGTAGGGCTGAAGCAGTGCTCACTCTAAGGCTGATCATTCCCTACTACAGAGGCAAGACTCCCTACTCTGTATCATACTCAATGCCCCATGAAATATTTTTCCAGTCTTAGCTGGTGGGAACAGGCACTATCCCTGGCCATGGGTGAGCACCAGACATGTTTCCTCTAATTCGAAAAGTTAAAGAGGAAAGGCCTTTTCACTGACCTTAAGTAGTTTTCTTGCACAATGTGCTGGTCAGTATTCAGCTGAGTGCCAGTGGAGACTCTGCAGACCTGTGGGGTTCTCTCCCTGTGCAGAGCTGTCTCCGCTATCGTCTCTTGCATGTGAATGCCAGCCACCCTGGCCTCCCCTGATGCTCAGCTCTGTCTTTTCAACAGAGGGTCTGCCTGGACTCCCATCTGGGTTCTCCCTCTTTCTGTTACAGCACGAAAATTCTCTCAAGGCAGTAGGGCAGGGCAACTGGAGAGCTCAGTTCATTTGTTTCCCATCTCTCAAGAGATCACTGCCCTTTGGTGTCTGAAAACCATTGCTTCATATGTCTTGTCATTGTTTTCATTGTTTCACATGGAAGGGTAAACGTTAATCTGCCTTTGCTGGAAGCCAAATTCATGGTTTTCACAGACATAGAGACAGGTGTATCTGTGCAATTTGTTGTGCATATATATGCATGTATGTATGTGTATATGTATGTACACAACAAACACATACACACACATACATACATCTATTTCCTGATACTATTGGCTACGAAAGCAATGACATAATAGCAGCAATGAACACTCTGAGAACCCGGATCCTAGTTCCTAAATACCATTCTCCAGGGTTCCTTGAAGAAATGGCTGATTCCAGGGCTGGCACAGAATACAAATTGAGCTCAGCATATATTAGTATGCCAAGAAGAAAGGAAGTGCTCAAAGAATGGTGGGGACATACCAGAGGGACAAAGGAGCCAGCTTGAAGGAGCTCCCACCCATGAGGCAAATCTAAGACAATACGAGCATCATAATACCCCTACTAATGGATTACAGTCATGGAAAAAAAAGAATCCATTAGTCCACACTGATCTAAAAATAAATTAATAAATAAATAAGAGAGAAGGAAAACCTTCCTTACAATAGAATGTTAATCACCATTTGGCAACCATTGTAGTAATAACTGACTGAGGAAAGAATCATCAATAGATATTAAAACTAGTGGATAAAAGTTTGATGAGAAATAGGATATTTACACAGTCTCAAAGCATATTCCTTGAAAGCACAAATTAATTACAAAGGTAAAAATATTAACCTTAGCATTGAGAAACCTGGCAGACTCCACCTTAACCAAGTGATCTTAAAAATCAACTTGTAATAGGTCAAACCAGCATGTGTCTCCTGATAGATGCACTGAGTAAGATACGGTATCACCTCTGTGGCATTCCTACCAAAAAAAAAAATGTATGCATAGATGGGTGTGTGTGTGAATGATAAAGCAAAAGCTGAAAAATGTTAATAACTTAGATAAAGGATATAGGAGAGTTCTTCATATTATTCCAACTGATTTTTTTTGAGACCCAACTGATTTCTTTAAGTTTGAAATTACTTCAAAATATGAAATTAACAAAAAAATTAACCATGCTAAATAAAAGTCTTTCTGAAATGCTACACATAAACCTGCCTTCTTAAACTGAGTGCCATAAGCAGCAATCTTTGGTAACTCAAGGCCATCACATTGTGAACACAGTGACTGCTAAGGGATCACTAAGCAGGGCTATCTATATACTCCATGGTCTTGAGCAACTGTTGAGTCTACATCTCCTAACTTTTCTCCCTTGACATAAGCTATCAGCTTTCATACTTCTAGAATGTCTGTCTCTAGCCACACGCTTGTCTCTCTCCCTTATGATGTTACTTTAATCTCCTGTGGTTGGAAAATCAGATTAATGTAGCATATAGCATGTAAAGTAACTGCCTACTAATGTTCAGGTAGTACACATCTATTTAAGAATTGCACACCTCCCATGAGTGGCCATAAGTACTATTGTTTTCCAAAGTTTCAAATTATTCTAGGTCTTCAGAAAAGAGGTGTAAATACAATTTTTAAAATGTCAATATATTTCAAATCTAAATTTTTGAAGAAAAACACTAATGGCTGAGAGCCCTCTATGCACCATCAGTTAAAGACTGCTACTGCTAGAAACAGCCTACTCATTTTCTGATCCTAGCATCCCTGTGGCAAACGTATCAAATGGATTACCTGATTTTTTGAAAAGCTTTTCCAAAACATAATCGTCATTGCTCTGTTCCTTGGCCTCACTCTTGTTTTCACTGTCTTGCTTCTGGTAACGCCTTTTCTTCACCAGGTGTGGAATTCGAGTTCCTTCAAACTTGGCGTCTCTGCAATGCTTAGAGTTCTTAGGCTTTTGCTTTGGTCTCAGATGTTTCTCCAGGGTCTCTTCTTCTGCCACACTATGATGTTTTGTTTTTGACTTGTGCTTATAAAAATTATTTTCCATTTGTTTATTCTCCCAAAAAGCTTCTGTTTGAGCCTGGCTGGGTCCTTCTCTTTTGTAAGAAAGACCTAACTTTTCATCAATGCTTTCATCACCAGATGGCCTAGAAGTTTTGCCTGTTCCTGAAGAATTTGAACATTCCCCATTTCCACTAATCACTGACAACTCTTCTGGTCCAGATACTGCATTTGTCTCTTCTCCAAGCCTATCATTGCTAGTTACATTACTACTCATGTGAGGGTCATCTTTCAAAGGATCACTTCGATTAGAAGTTACTGCATTTACTTCAGCTCCTTTAGCCTCAGATTTCTCTTCAGATGATGTGGCATCATTTACAGACATGTTAGAAGCAGGGAACTTCTTGCGTTTTGGAACATCATGGTCTGCTCCAAAGGCTGGTTGAATCCTTCTTTTTAGATGGCATTTGGGTGTCTGAACATCTGATCCAGTTCCTGTAAAGAGGAAAAACACCACTGATACTATATTGTATCATCTTGTGCAATTGATTACTTTAAATTAAATGATTTTATGTAATACCTGCAAAAATTGCACTTGTTTCAGTGCTCTGGGATGCATCAGGACTAGTCAGAGTAAATAGCTCATAGAGATCATTGGATTTGAAAAACCGCCTTTGTTTTGGGTCTTTTAGCACTCTATTTGTCAAAAACTGCTTGAAGATTTGTCTAAAAAAATAAAAGATAAGCTGGTATAAAACAGTGTGTAGCTCTACCTAAAAATTCAAGTTATAAAGCAATATAAGAGAGAGATGATAACAGCTGCTGCATGAATGGCTAAATAATCCCCCAAACTTTCAGCCTTGGAAAATTACAATTCAGGAAATATATAATACATCAGTTAATCTCCCAGGTCTTGCAGAATTTAAATTAGAAATAATACCTTATTATTTACACCGAATGAGCTTTTTCAACCTCCAAGATCTAACACATTTCAAGAAACACCTTTTCACATGCCATCATGTGACTCATAGTCTCTCTTAGCCTCCTTGACTTGAATACTAAGGGTCCTGCCCTGCCTAGAACCTTCCTATCATAGGGCTCAGCAAACTCTCTTACCTGGGCTTTGCAATGTCTCCACTCTGACCTCTCTCTCCCTGCTCCCACCTGCAGGTCCACACTCTGCTGAAGCCCCACACCACTGCCACTCTGGAACAGGCACCTCCACCAGCCACCCTGTCCCTCCCTGTCATTTATTCTCCTGGCTAAAGCATGAATCTATAAAAGGAAGCTCTCTTCTCACAGGATCCAACTCGTCCTCCACCCTCACACAACACTCCCTCGAGGAAGATGTAATGTTCCAGGAATAGCCCAGCATGTGGTAAAGGGCACAGAGCTTCCTATAAAAGCTGGGCTATGGCTCAAGGATAAAGTCTGCGGTGGGGGAGTGGGAGAAGCTGGCAATGTCTTGATTCTACTGTTGAAGTTACCACTGTCTAAAATCCCCTAGTCATTATGGAAAGACAGAGGACGAAACAGCCATCCTGTCGACTTCTTTGTAAGGGGCATCAGAGTCAAAGACTGCCAGAACACCCACACTGATCCTACCTGCATAATGTGGTATGTAAACACCAATATGGTAACATTCAACCTTGTCATTTTTTAAAATTTTTCTGAAGGCAACACACCATAGCAGGCAGAAATATTCCTTTCAAATAACAATATGAAGTTTACATGTATGTGATTCTTGAGGTACAATAAGGTACAAAAATTATCAGGTTCAAAGACATTTTTTGACAACTCACAGTAAGACATCTAAGCATATTTTAAAGGGAAAGAAAAAATACAAAACAAAAACCAAAATCTTAAGTTATAGCAACTATTATTCTAAGATGTTAAGACTTTTAAAAACAACACTTTGGAAAAATTCCCTGCTCAAGACTCTGGGAACGCACAGCCAAGAGTGGCCACTGTGTGCACTGACCGGTGGTAGATCTTTTCTTCAATGGTGCCCGCAGTCAGGAGCCTGTACACAGTCACTTGCTTCTTCTGGCCTATTCTCCATGCTCGCTCCCGGGCCTGCGACAGAGAGAGAGAGACCTCTCAACGAGAATCCTTCCCAATGACAAGCACTGACTATAAGAAACAAAGCTAGCTGGTCACTACCTGTCACTCCCAGAGTTAGAATTTTGACTCATGACGTCGAGTACACCTAAGGCCTACTCAGGAAGATGAACAGCCAGTTGACAAGACATCTCTACTTGAAAAAATGTTTGTAACTTTGCCTATGTTCTTTTTACCCCAACTCTAGGAATGAATGCTATGGATAAACTGCTGAAGATGGTTCCTGTCCATTTGACTCTGAAGGGTGTCTTCTTTCACGTTGAAGAACAGGAGACAATCAAAATGTGAAACGTATGCTGAAGCCAACCAGAACATCAAAGGACAGTCAAAAGCGCTAACCATGAAACTATATTTCTACTAATACATTCTTTTAAAAAAAAAATAAAAACAAACCTGCGTGTCCGTGCTTGGGTTCCAGTCTGGGTCATAGATGACAACTCTGTTTGCCCCCGTCAGGTTGACACCTAAGCCGCCCACCCGCGTGGTCAAAAGAAACACAAATATGGATGTGTCCTAGAGGTAAGACACACAACACTGAGCACACACACTTAAGACCAGTTACAGTTCTCAGCCTCTGCCTCCACATATTGTACACATGGAATTACTGGGCTGTTCCCAATATAAGGAATGGTAATGTCCTAGAGACCTCTGGTGAATCAAAATCTCATTTCACAGCTTTTACTTTTAATATTTAATAGAAGTATTTAAAAATTGGGTTTTTAGGAGGAAAATACATGCTGTAGAAAACGCATTGTTTGTTTGAACACACACATGCCCACAATCCCCGCCCCCAAACATCCAGAAGTAGGGCATAGAGTTAAAAACAACAAGTCTCCCCTTAGGCCCCCTCCCAAGCCCAGATGTCAACGCTGCTTTGGTGGGTAAGGGTGTGGATACGCTTAGTCCTTTCCCTCCACGTACAGCAGCACCACTCAACTTCCCTGTTACATTCACATGTTACCTCATTGTATCTTGTAATCAGTGGCTGTCTTGAAGCTATTGTAGTGGTACCATCCATCTTGAGATAGGTATACTTTTGGGCTCTAAGGAATACTTCAAGTATGTCCAGCATCTGTTTGGAGGTGGGGGATAGGAATTTGCAAAGCAAATACACATTCCCAGTGAGTGCTTCTCTATTTGTGTAAATGGTAACACCTTCCCCAACAGGCCTATGTTAAAAGGAGTTTCTTGCTTTAGGACAGATAAACAGAACTGTTAAAAGAGTATTTTTGGTATTTCCGTATGGTTAATTCTTACTTTTGTAAACAGCCAAAGCTCAGGCCTAAACTTACTTGCAGACCAAAATCACATGGTGAGCTTTTTTAAAAAGTCAACTTTTAGACACCAACTCTAGAGAAAGATCTAAACTCCCAAAGAAATCGGCAGACTGCCACCTCAGCATCAGTGGTAGACTTGCTTCAGAATCCTTACTTTAGATTGAATCCCATTTTGTGAGTTGATGGCTGTCATAAAGAACCAGCCTGTTTCCCGTCTGAAGTCTGTGCACTCACCTGCCTTGACTGAGAAAACAGCAATACTCGCTGACCCTGCTTGTGCCATATTTTCAACAAAGATTCAACAACAATCATTTTCCCAGAACGTTTCCAGTACCCAAACTGATCTTCTTCTAGTTCATCATCAGGAAGACCTTTGAGATTCTTGGGACCTCCAGAAAAGAGATCAGGGTGGTTGCAAATTTTTCTTAGGGCTATAAGTCCGGAGAAAATCTGTGGTAAGAAAGAGTATATGTACACTCAGATGACCCCACGTAAAGTAAGATTCCCTAGGCAAGGAGGCTGTTTAACCTATAACACAGACTAAAAAACAGTTCTCCACCAGCTTCTTAGTTTCTTCTCTAGTCGCAGCATTATCATGAGCTGGGAGAAATTAACTTTCACTCATCTTGTTTCCCTGATAGAACAAGTTCTCAGAAACAAAAAAATTCTACTGGACTGAACACGTCTACAGGGGTCATATTCAATTGCTGATAATTCATTTTCCCTCACTAGAAAAAAGGTATGCAGTTCACGGTATTATAAACTTAATATAAAAAAGGAATTCGCCTTTTAAATATGGATCAGAAATGTCCTATCAACCTAAATTTGGAGACATCAGTCATGTGACTTATCAAATGCATTTAAATATTACACTCCTAATTACCTCACTAAAAGTTCTGCAGTTTAATATGAGTCAGAGGTTGAGGATCCATTTACCTTTAGATTATTATTATATCAGAAAAAAAAACTGCATGAAAAATGCACGAATGGGAATGCACGAATGGGAAAGATATGGTCCATGCAGAAGGGCACAGAAGACAAGGGGTGAGTGCCCCGGCCCATCCCCACAAAAGAACATTAACAAAACTTCAATAATGGGGCTCTTCCAGCCTTGAGAGGATGACTCAAATCAAACTCACTGGTCTAAAAGCTTGAGCGGAGAAGGAGAAATCACCATTAAGCCAATAATCAAAGGGTAGGGTAGCTATCACTAGTAAACAACAGTAAACAGATTAACAATAAATGATCTGAATAAGTCAGGAACATTGGTAAACCTCCCCAGAGTCATCCGCGACTCATTTTTCTTCCTTTCAATCTGCACTGTCCAATGCAGTAGTCACTAGTCACACGTGGCTACTGAGCACATGAAGTGTGGCTAGTCCAAATTGTGATGTGCTGCATATGTAAAATACATACCCAATTTCGAAGACAGAACAAAAAAGGAGTAAAATATCTTTTTAATCATTTTTAATTTTTGATTACATATTAAAATGTATTTTAGATATATGAAATAAAATATATATCAAAATTAATTTCACCTGTTTCTCTTTTTCCTTTTTAATGTGACTACTAGAAAATTTACAATTCCAAGTGTAGCTTGCATTCCCTTTCCTGGATAGTGTGATCTAGACCCCCTAACTTGGAAAGACCTGAAGAAGTTAAGGGGAGATTCATGGAGATGAATAGATGTGAATGACTGAAGAACCTCCTGTAGCAACCAATAAGAAATGAAATAAGAAATTGTGAGAGATGGTTAAAAGAACTGAAATGACCTAATCACACTCACATTATTTACACAATAGAGTCTTTTGGAGAAGACACTAGCTAGGAACTTCTGAATTCTGGACACTAGTAGAAAGAGAGCTTTCTCAGTATTGAAAGGAACAGAATCACCATAAATAAATTACTGTCCTACCCTGGGGACAATGAGAATTAGAGCCAGGGACATTTGAACCAGATTTATATCTGGTTCCTAACATGGCAATGGTTCATAAACATTTATTGGGGAATGGGGCTCCTTTAGGAAGCTGATGAAAGTTATGAATCCTCATGATCCTCTCCACAAGATATATAATTCTGGTCATAATATCTGGGAAAATGCAGCTATGTACCTGACACCCGCCCACCTACCAGGTAAGACCCTCGGAAGTAACAGTAACTGCACAGCTCGCAGCTGCATTTGCGTCTGGGTTCAGATCCACAGCGCACAGCTCTGCAACTTTCCACCTTTCACCAGTTACCTAACTCCTCTGCACCTTACGGCTCCAGGCCATAGGCTGACTGCACATCTACCATGCGGGACTGCATGCAAGTGAAGTGAGATGACAGTACGTGAAAAGCCTGGCACAATGTAGATCCTAGTTTCTTTTCCTCCCTCACTTCTCTTGGTCCACAATTCATTTCTCCAGCTTCTATTTTTTAGCTGACCTGCATCTCTCCATTGAGAATCCTGTAAACTTCTTTGGAATCAACGAAATTTTGGTAGACTTTATGCTGCTCATCTGTAAGACGGCAAAATAAGACCTACGGAGGGGAAAAACAAGGAAACTATAATTTCAAAAAAAAATTAACAGAAATAATTAAAATATCAACAAAACTTCCTGATCAAAAGAGCACAATGCATGCGATTTTAATAATATCCCTATTATTAATATTAAAACAACAAAGGGTGACAATACTTCTCACCATACCCTGCTCACCAGCCCCTCCATCTCTGTCACTTGTCTACCTCCAGGGCCCATCCCACAGTCCCCAAAGACTGGCTTCCTGCTCACGGGCAAGTTCAGTGCCCAGGTGCACAGACCATCCTCCATGTTAGCCTCCAAGTGCTCAAACCATCCCACCTCCCATGACCCATGCCATGCTCTACTCGGCAGACCTGACCAGAGACCACAACCTCACCTGGAGCTCTCCCTCTCCTGGAGCTCTAAGTGCAGGCCCATGAGTTACCAGACTTGCCTTGGACGGCAACCCTTACCCTCCCAGCCCACTGCACCAACCACTCCATGCGATCGTGCTCTGTGACCCTTCACCTCTCAACCCTCCCTCCTTCGCAAAGTCCACCACCGCCAGTTACATTCCCACGGATGCTCATTTAGCCACCCCTCTGCCACCTACCTGGACCCCTTTCAACCCCCTGCATCTTCCCTGTAAACATTCAAAGGTAGGTCAACTCAACCATCAGTCTTCTGCAGACCTATGGTCAGTGCCGGTGCTGCTGGAGAAAAGCTCATACATGGCAGCATCCTGCCATGGCCTGTCCTGCTCCAGGGGGTCCTCTACGCATGCCCGCCCAGCATCTTCCACAAGCCCAGAGCAACTGTGCCCATGCTCCTCACCACCCAAGCCACCCGCACCTCTGTCTCAACTTCTACTTAAAAACAATCAGACAAATAAAAACAAAATGAAAATCAAACCTGAACCTACCAGGATCAGGCATGATTCCCTGGTTTTCACTCCCTAACATGTCTCTACTTCTGCATCCACCTCATTTTCCTTTATTCCCAGAGGAAGAGGTTCTTGTACAGGATGGAGGGCAACCCTTCCACCTCTGCACTGTATCTGAAGACCCACTCATTCTCCTCAGTACAGTGCCTCACCCGTTAGCCTCCAAGTGGAAGATGGGGGCATTCCTGAGAAAATAAGGTACAATCCCCACCTCCACTTCCTCACCTCCAGTCACTCCTGAAGCCTGCACCCAGAGAAAGCCTCACGGGCACCTCTGTTGATGCCACTGAGGCATCACTCATGACTTCCTAGTGGCCAAACACACTGGGTCCTTTCCAGGTCACCCTACTCACCTTCCAATGCCCAGGCCTTCACTTCTGTTCATGCACCTGTCTATGCCAGCCTCCCCAGTCTTCCCAGCTAGCTCCTCCTCTTCTACCCTCCTCCTTGCTCCCAGCCCTGACCACACTGGCCTCCCTGCTGTCTATGAAGGCCCCAAAGCACTGCCACAGCTCACCATCTGCAATGCTCTGCCTTCAAAACCTACAAGACTTGCTCCTTCGCCTTCTTTAGGCCTCTGCTCAGGTGTCAGTTCATCAAAGGTCTTCTCTGACCAACCCTTACAAATGGCCCACTTCCCCAAATCCTTCCCCTCAGCATTCCCAGCTTATCCTTCAACCCTGCTTCATTTGTCTCCACACTTAATGCTGCCACCTGACATCTTCTATACCTTTTTGTGACACTCTCCCTCAAGAATAAATGTGAGTCCCCATGAGAACAAAACTTGCTTTGTTCACTGCTGTATCTCAGAGCCTAGGATCACAACAGGCATATGGTTGGCACCTAATACAATTTGTAGCATGAATGAATTAGGGGCTTAAGGAGAATGGAGATGTTTAAAAGAGTAGCTATAGGAATCCATGTGTCAGTAAGAGGGAGGTCAAAGCCTGTGGACTAGAGAAGAATCCACTGAGGGCAGACGCCACAGCGGGCCTAGCCTGCCCACAGTTCCAGGATCATACCTCACCAGACTCTCTCATCCGCAGAGGAGAATCAGAGTGAAGGGAAAGACACACTTGTGCTTTAGGAATGCTTTGTTAACTCCTGGATTTACAGACCTGTTCATTTTTATCTGGCAAAGAAAGGCTCATCTTGACATCTGACTTCATTCTCCGCAGTAGGTATGGATTTATGGTATCTCGTAAGACACATGCACACTTGTAAGCAGTTTTGACCTTTAATAAGAGCAGAGAAGGGAACATTACTATATATGTTTAAGGAACGCATTTGTTCTTACCTCTCAATTGCTTCCATTCCTTAAAAAAAAAAAAGAATAACCAACAGCTGTATAAAGTCAGTGGGAAATGATTGCAAAATGGTTTGAAAAAGCTAGCATAAGTTCCATATACTCCAAGGGGTGGTAGCTTTCATAATATTATCAGTTAAAAAAATTATCTCATTAACCAAAATGTACAACAAAAGAAAAACTGATAATTTTGTGCCTTATTTCTCTTATACACTTTCCTTTAATTATTACTATACAGTTAAACCCTAAAGTAGAGACTTACTGGGTTCTTGACCACCAGCCCTAGGGGAAAAACTGCTTTTGTACAAATCTCTGTTTATGATCTTGTATTCTCCAAAAGCTACAAAGGAACTCTGCAAAGCTGAAGATCAAAAGCTAACTCTGGGGAAAAGCTGCAGTGATGGAGCAGCCAGCCAATAAGCAGAGATTACTGTCCACTGGAGACTTACAAGAGTAAGTTCAACAAGAGCCCTCTGATCCCAGAAACGAAAGGTCACTCTGCCCTAAAATGCAGCATATGGTTCTGTAATGGAGCACGGCCACATGAGATGAGTACTAAATATACGCAAAAAAAAAAAAAAAAAAAAAAAAAAAAAAGCCCCACAGCCCAGAAAACCACTCCCTCTGCAATTCACTCACAGGCAAAGTAGTCAATAAATTATTGCTACTTCAAAAAAAATCTAAATAGGCTTAACAACTTAGTAAATTACTATTTCATGGAAAAAATTCCAACCAAAGTTTAAATTTAAGAAAGTCAGCTGTAAAATGAATGATAATAAAAAAGAGCTTGACCACACACACAGAAAAAAAAAGTTAAAAGATTAACTTGTTAAAAAATGTTCTTAAAGAACGCTAAAAATACCTCACTCATGCACATATATGTATGTGTGTGTATCTGTTGTGTGAATGCATGTGCGTAAATATTAAAATAGGCTTTACTTTGAATAATACATAAAAAAGAAGCTCAACTAATCAATGACTTTTAGTTATATATAACTCCTTAAATATATCATTCAGACTGATGAAAATCACCTTGAAGATGATGATGAGGTACATATTTTCTGATGCAGAGATGATGAAATTTCAGAATTTAAAAACATAGTCCCACTGAGGAAGCACGAATGTACAGTCTGTAAAGAAAACTGCCCCCACATCCTCCCTCCACCCACACCCCCTTCCGCAGAAGAGCGAGCATGCTGGTTGGAGGTGCTGGTCAACTAAACCAGGGCTAGGCTGGGGAACAGCCGGGCTGTGGCTCCTGCTCTCTCCTGCATGCCACCCCATGGAGATGATCTTCTGTTTCACTCCCAACTGGCTCCCAGTCTGTTCCTCTATTCATAAAAACACAAGGTGGGGACTCAGCTAGATTTCTCTACCAATGCTCACATCCCAGTGCTGTGGAAAACAGACAACTTGCTGAGCATGCCCATGCTCCTTCCCATTCTGACAAGGCAGAGCTCTGCCTCTTCCTGAGCACAGTGACCTTAGGCAAGTCACCAGAACGCTGAGAATCAAAAACCTTGCATGTGGAATAAAGAGGGTCAACTAGGCGTCCCTGCAGGCTCTTCTCAGTTCTCACAGGCCCTGCCCCAGCTGAGCACACCAACCCCAGCAGCAGTCTATATTTGGGCTGCTGACATGCTCCCCCTCACCTTCCTCACCTTTCACCCCCAGGTTAGTCATCCCTTCTCCAGGAAGCCTTTCTGAGCCCCATAAGCTCTGACACTGGGCATCTCCCCTGATCACAGTCCTCACTGCCCTGTACTGGGACCAGGTTTATTTGCCATTTTCCCCTGTGCCCACCCCTACTGGACTGGAAATACCTTCATGGGAAGGTTCTGGTTTCTAGCCCCTGCCATCATTTTAGCACCAGCATGACAGAATAAATACCGGCACACAGACTATCTTCTTAGAATTCAATAATGCAAGGCAACATGGTCTCAAACAAAAAGGAGCAAATACAACCAATACTCTGCTTCCAAAGATCTCACCCGCTAGGAAGGGGAGAAAGATAAGTACACAAATTCCTGAAACAACAACTTCAAGGAAAAAAACAGATCATAATGACATGTTCTCAAATCATTTTTCTATAAATGACTTATTAATGCCAAAGGAGAAGTGGTAATCTCACAGAGTTTAGATCTGGCCAACACCACCTTAAAGTAATCAGAGTTAACATCACCCATAGTGGAACAAACAGACAGCATGTTCCTCCAGATACCATGCACTGAGGAAGACACATCACTTCTGTGATATTCCTAGCCAAAATGTATAACCTGAATCCAATCATGAAGAAATGTAAGGCAAACCCAAACTGAGGTACATTCTACAAACTAACAGGCCTATAGTCTTTAAAAATGTCAAGGTAATGAAGGGCAAAAAAACAGTCCCAGATTAAAGGAGACTAGAGACACGGAAACTACTGGAACAACTGACAAAATATGAGTGATTATAGACTAGATAACAGACTCCTATTAATGTTAAACTTCCTTCTGATTTTGTTGCTTACACTGGCTATGTAAGAGGCGATCCTTGTTTTTGGAAATACACACTGAAGGATTTGGAGAAAGGGGCATCAGATCTGCAACCTGCCCTCAGGTGGTTAGAAAACAGTAACCTCAGCTGTGAATCTACATGGAAAGAGGTGTGGGAGAGGGAGGGGAGGAATGGTAAAGCCAATGTGGCAAAATGTTTGCAAAATGCTAACAATCAGTGAATCTGGGTGAAGTGTTAAGAGGGTTTTCTTGTTTGTTTGTTCTTTTAAAATTCTTGCAACTTTCTGTTAAGTTTGAAATTATTTCAAAATAAATTTTTTTTTAAAAAAGAATGGTATAACAGGAGATTCAGAGAAAGAAGAGACTCCTTACAAAAGTTAACTGAAAATCATTCAATCTCAAAATGTAAAATATATTAAAATTGTTTTTGACAATCTTTTAATCTTAAAGGTCTAAAATTCTTTTTCTAATTAAATACTCCAAAATACGAGAGCTTCCCTTTTGGTGGAAGGTCTCATCCCTGGCTCAGCCATGACCTGGTAGGCACAGGCCCACCCAAGAAGGGATGCACAGAAACCGTGCCTCCCACCCAGGCTGCAGCCTGCCCTACAGGCCACAAACCACCCTATGGCTAACTTCACCTCCTGGCATTTCTGCCTGTGACCACCCCATTCCATCAGGCACCCGGGCCTGAAACCTCAGGAGTCAGTCAGTCATTCACAGCAAGCTTAGCCCCTACTCCATCTCCTCGATCCTGTCAGCCTCCAAACCTTGTTTGTTCTGCCTAAAAATGCCACCTGCGTCTCCTGCCCCACCATCTTTCTCAGACCACCATCCAAGATCAGGTCCAGGTCCTCATGGCCCTCACCCCAGTGGTTCCTGCAGGTCACTCAGTGCCAGCCTCCCTCTTGTGACTACCCTGTAGCCTGAGGAACCCCTGAGAACCAGCATCCTCCAGAGTCCTGCTCAGACACTTTCAGTAACCCAGCCCTCCCTGAGTGCCACTGCTTCCCTTTCAAGGCCCCACAGTTCTAGCATCCACAGCTTTTTAGCTATGCCCCCACAAGCATCTCCAATCCAGTCAAGTGGGTCTCTTCACTGCGCCCTGCCACATATGGTGGCTGCATCCACACTGTTGCCCTAATCAAGAATGCCCTCACTCTCCATGGCCTACATTCCCAGAATCAGGTTAAGGGGCATGTCTCATTAAATCATCCCTGAACAGTCCAATCCTCCTAGTGTCCCCTTTTCTAAGTTTCTCCACTACTTTATAAGATGCACTACCCCGGTTTGCAGGACTAAATTACATGCTGTTCCAAACTGATTTGTCCTTGTTTCATAATTTCTAACTGCTCTTCTGACCACATGTGACATCTTTTTAAACATCCCAGGAACAATGCCAAAACTGTTTAATTTCCATTAAACAAGGAGATATTTTATTCTAGGGCTTTCCTCTCTGTGAATATTTTTCATGATGTTTTAAGTGAAAAAATATGATCAAGCAAAGATAATTTTGTGATTTTTTTTTTTTTTTTTTTTTTTTTTTACCAGATACCAACTTATGAGCCTGGCCATCTTTCTCACATTCTGAATGACTTGGCTACAAATTATAGTATTTAATAGGAGCACTTTAAATATTAAAATGCCAAAAGTATTATCATCCTAATATATTACCTGTACTGGGGAAGCATTTGAATATCCCCCCATGGTGATGGGGACGGAGAACTGCTCCATAAACACAGGCAACGTGCCTAACTTTCCCGGGAAGATGAAGTCAAAGAGCGACCACAGCTCTCGGAGGTTATTTTGCATCGGTGAGCCAGACAGAATGATCCGATGAGGGGTGCGAAACTATTTGAGGAAAGGAAGCACCTTTTTATTAAATTTACCTTTTAGCAATCGCCATTCCTACCCCAAAACGCTCCTCTGCAAATTATTTACACATTTACTCATCATTCTTGCATCATTTTGGTACTCTCCAAAACATACACATTTTATGAAATTACAAATCCTTAATTACATTTAGATGAAAAAATGAGAATTTTTTCTTATTGTTGAAGCTGAATACTATAGATTAGAGTTGGGTTTGGTTACATTCTAACAACTGGCCCCTACAAGAGACATTAAATAACATGAACAATCAGAATTAAAGACATGATTAAGGGCAAAAATAAAGAGTTTTCTGCATTAAGGAAAATGCACATTTTAAATTTCTTGTGCAGTTGGCACAAGGAAAGATTCAATAAATGTGTTACTAAAAGCAGATAGTTTATTCTGAATTAATTATTCTTCTCCACCTGGAAATCTCCCTTGTTAAAAGAGGTCATACCTGTTTGCAAGCAAGGGTGACAGCAGCATTTGGATTTCGAATTTTGTGTCCTTCGTCCAAGATCACATAGTGCCAGTCATACCTGCTAATGTCATCCTGCATCAATCGAATGTAGGAGTAAGATGTGATCAAAATTCCATGACAATGAGCAACATCTCGAATTAGTTTCTCCTGAGACCATAATAAAATGGTAAAGTCAGTTTTAAATAAGAAGTGACACCCTTTCAATCATGACACAATCTGAAGTACTTTATAAAAATGCACAAATACAAACATAACATGCACAATCACAGACATTATCAGCACTGGAAGTGTACTTGTTAACCTGGCAAGTAGTAAACGCTGACTAATACAGCCGTTATTAGGGGAAGGAGACTCTCAAAAAGATGACAAAGTTATAATACATATATTTATAAATATATACATATATTAAATTATTATTTTTATTTTTTCAAAACATCCTTTGTGTCCATTCTTGTCAAAACAACAATGTGGATGGAAAATATATTAATTTAAAACAAAAGCAAGAAAATAAGAGAAAATCCAAAGAGACAAGGCAGACAAATCTAGGATCTCTAACAATGTATAACAAGAATTCCAGGACAGAGTGAAAAGGATATAAAAGCAATGATTTTAAAATGATAGAAAAAAAGCCGGGTACAGTGGCTCACAACTGTAATCCCAGCACTTTGGGAGGCTGAGGTGGGTGGATTGCTTGAGCCCAGGAGTTCGAGACCAGCCTAGGCAACATGGTGAAAGCCTATCTCTAAAAAAAAAATTTTTAAAGTTAGCTGGATGTGGTTGCCAAGCACCTGTAGTCCCATCTACTCAGGAGGCTGAGGTGGGAGGATCCCTTGAGCCCAGGAGGTCAAGGCTGCAGTGAGCAGTGATGGCACCACTGCACTCCAGCCTGGGTGACAGTCAGACTCTGTCTCAAAAAAAAAAAAAAAAAAAAAGAAAATGATAGAAAACAATCACCATAAATGGAGCCGAGATTTGAATCTACAGAACAAAACATCTCCCAGAATGTCAGGCAGAGACACTAAGAAAAAGACGCATCTGTAGACATATCTTACTAGATGTCTGAATTCCAAAAATAAATAAAAACAGCCAGGCAAAGTGGCTTATGTCTGTAATCTCAGCACTTTGGGAGGCTGAGGGAGGAGAATCGCTTGAGGCCAGGAGTTCAAGACTAGCCTGAACAACAAAGCAAGACCCTGTCTCTACAAAAAATAAAAAAATTAGCAGTGCATGGTGGTGCACAGCTGCAGTGCCAGCTACTTAGCAGGCTCAGGCAAGAAGATCCCTTGAGCTCAGGAGTTAGAGTCTACAGTGAGCTATAATCTCACCACTGCATTCCAGGCTAGACAACGGCGCAAGATCCTGACTCAAAAGAGAAAAATATTTTTAAAAATAAGGAGAAAATGTCATAGATTCTAGTCAGAACAAAACAGAAAAAGAAAATATTCCCTTCAGAGGAAAAAGACTACCTGCATCAGACATCTTTTCTGCAACACTAAAAATGTCCGAAGGCAAAGAGGAAAATCTTTACGTAATTCTAAGAAGGAAAAGTGGTGACCATGGATTCTACATCAATCCAAGCTAGCAGTCATGCTTGATGAATAAAATAAACAAATTCCAGCTTCAGATAGGCAAGGACTTGGAAGATCAGTCACCAAGAGATTGGCTAACTACAGTGCACTGCACCCAGACAGTGGAGTGGCGCAGTCGTGGACAAAGAGGAAGGTATGCACAAATGCCATGCCCTGAAGAAGGAAAGACAGCAATGCTCCTGCACCACATTCTCACCACAGACCATGCTCACAGCAGCTCCCCAAGGAAGGACAGAGGGGCCACCACTAACCCCATTTTACAGATGAGGGAACTGGGGCTTGGAGATGGTAACTAATGTACCAGGTCACGCAGCTGCTAAGTGGTGGAGTCAGAATTCGAATGGAGAAAGGCAGCCAAATCCAAAGCTAGTACTATTGACACTAGGCTACACTACCTCCTACTAAAATATAAAAGAAAAAGTTTAAAAAGAAGATTATATGTGATACACATACCATTTAAAATAAATCATTAAAGCATAACAACAAAGCCTAAATATTAAACACTTAAATATGAATGAAACTGTTAAGAAGGGATCTAAAATATTAAAAGGTATATATTTTTAAATGTTACTGTAATTCCTGTTCAGTTTCATAAAAGCTGGATTGAGATTAAGGGAAAATAAAAGTGAACTAAAAATTCCACCCTGTCCAATGGTAGAAAGGGACACAGGCAATAGATATTTAATTCTTAACCATGTGAGAAAAATATGTTAAAATACATTTGCCAAAACTTTATGCTGATTACTGAGTAACAGCTGCTACTTCCACCTAAAAACTAGAAAATAGAATGTAGAACTATCAAACCATTACAGAGGAAAATAATAGAAAATAGCAAAAATCAGGACAATATAAAACAGAAAACAAAATACCAGGTTTCAAACTAAACCTAGTAACCCACCACAAGACAGTGAGTTATTAACAGGGAGACATTCCACTGGGTAAGGCAAAAACCTAGCCTTCTGTTTAAAAGAGACCCAAACCAGACTGGCACTGAAAGTTGTAATATGGGAATTATCAAAGATATATCAAAGAAATGCCAACCAAAAAAGGGCAGGCTTAGCAATGTAAATATGAAACAAAAAGGAGTGAACAGAAAGAGGGATATTTTATATTTTAATGGGGATGCCACAATAAGAAAAAAGAACCATGAACCTTTACCTACCAAAACGCACAGCAATAAACACAAAAGCAGGGCCCTTAGAGCTGTCAAAATAACACATCCACAGCCTACCCAGAGAGCTGACCACAGCCTCTCTGAGAGGAAGTCAGATCAAAGAAAATAAAACATTTACAAAGAGGATGCAAAGGATTTGAGTATCACCATCAGAGCTCCTTTTAACAGTGATCAGCAGCACTTTAGACTATACAAAGAATATTCATTCTTTACAAACACTCTATTAAGCTGAAATCAAAGAGAGCAGTCAACTTAGCCTCCCAAAAAAGGAAAATGAGAGAATTAGTAAGATAAAAATTAGTGGGTATTTAAAAAACTGGTAGAATTGATAAAACAAAATAATAATAACTCTTTGGAAAGACTAAACCAAACAAACCTCTGAAAAGTGAGCCAAAATAACAGACTGAGATGTACAGCATCAGAAATGTCAAAGGAACACAATTACAGATGTAGAGAATACAAAAGTGTTAACCAATATACATGCTACAAAATCTGAACATTTTGACAGATATGATAGCTAAAAAGTTCGTTGCAAAAATGGACCCAAGAAAAATCAGACCAACAGAACAAACCAATACTGAACAATGTGAAAAAGATGTTATACTCTTCTCACCAAAAGTCTACCAGACCCAAAGGGGTTTTATGAGTAAAGTAGGACTAGATCCTATTACTGAAATTGTTCCAAAATATAGAAAAAGAATGGATTCCAATCATTGTTACAAGGCTAGCAAACCCTGTTTTCAAAACTGACACAGCACACTTATGAGTGTGCATACACGCCTCTAAACTAGAGATCCACTACTTTACAGATATAACCTAGTAATATATTAACCTAATAAAGGCTTGTCACAGGAATACAAGAATAGCTATCAGGAAGCCTAATATAATTCATGTAATCACAATCATCTAATACAAATTTTATAAAATTCAACATCTTCAAAAAATGGTAATTTTATATCTTCTTAAAGAACTAGGATTAAAATGTGTTTTAATTCAACAGAGTATAAAAGGGTACAAGAAAGGCTAAGAAAATCTGAAGGAACAAAATAAAGAGACATTGTCTTCTCATATGTTGTAATTCATGTAACATTCAAAGAGTTAATACAATTGCTGCAGAGAATAACCACAATGCCTGGACCTATTAATAATTTGACAGGTGTGTGCCATACTTTTATTACTATTATGACTACTCATCTTCCATCTTCCCATTCACAAAATTCGACACCTGCACAATACCATATTGAAGGCCACATCTGAAAGACCCATTTCCTGACTTTTGACCTCAAAAGAATACAGCAATAAATGCCTTGGGGTGCACAACGGCCTTAAAAACACACGTACGGGTTCCCTCAGGACTCCCTCGCCACCAGCCCCACTTAGCTGCTGGTGCCAGTGAAGAAAGCAGTCTGCCCAGAGAAAAACCATCCACCTTTAGCACCTCACCTGGTCAGACCTGCGACCTTTAGAAGCCAAAGCCGAAATGAATTCTGGACATCACCTAGTGTAGCTGGAGCTTTCCCACAGTTACCAAATGAGACACCAAGCTTCCCAAATGTATACCACTGGAATGATGTTTAGTTTCTTATGCTTGCTTAAGGATTGAAATTTATCTGGAAAATTCTAAATATTATTATAGGTATAGAAATGTTAGCTATGGAAATACAAAACTTCCTGTGTTCAGGAAGATGTATTAATGATTAACAAGAATTAAAAAGATGCTTATGTAAAAAGAACAAGAAATTGTTCAAAATGTCCCAGTTGAAAATATAATCTCCACTTAGCCACTGGGCAAAACCCCATCTAAGACTATTTGTTATCACCTGATTCAATCGCAGAATTCTATAGCTGCCTAGACTGGAGTTTCAATAATGGTGAATTGTTGAATATTATGGACGTCTCTATCCAAACACTTAAGACAAATCATCTCGGGCGGTTTCAAATTAAAAGCTTGTAAAATATGTAACCTCTCCTAGTTTTTGCAATTAATAGGGTACATCTGCAATTAGCCTGACTTACTGAATGCAGTGCTGTTGTCATTAAAAGATGTCTGTGAAAGGGCTGCTGTTATTATGGAGGCTCAAGAGACCAATCCCTCCTAGAGGGCAAACAGTGGACTGGTGGAAAACAACAGCCATAAATCACACTGTCAGGCGGCGGGGAGAGGAGTGAAGCACAGGCACATGAAGGCCATTCATAGGAAACACAGTACAGCCGCTTCCTAGGCAGGATTTACTGCACCTGTAATTAATTAAAATTTCCTTCAAGCTAAATCTTTAATAAACAAGGATTTGTGCTGACAATAAGAAAAAAAAGGGCTCCAGCAACACAATTTTACAACATACCTCGCAGAACAAGCCCAGCATCTATCATGTCTTCTATAAGGTGTATACACTGACTCTAAAGTTAATAGGAATGATACCACTTTGCATTCTATTATAATTTGTGTACTCAGAATGTGTCTGAAATATTTCAGATGCTTAAGGAATAATGTGGCCTCTTTCTTTTTTTTTTTTTTTTAAAGTTTTTTACTCCCTTCTAGCTTTTTTAAAAGCCACGTCTTTTTGCTCTAGTGTTTCAGAAAACAGGCCCTTTTAAAGAACATGTTGATGGGAGTTTCATCGGATGGCCAAGTTTTTGTGTTATTTGCTTTTTTTCTTTTTGAGACAGAGTCTCGCTCTGTCGCCCAGGCTGGAGTGCAGTGGCGTGATCTCAGCTCACTGCAAGCTCCGCCTCCCAGGTTCACGCCATTCTCCTGCCTCAGCCTCCCGAGTAGCTGGGACTATAGGCGCCTGCCACCACGCCTGGCTAATTTTTTGTATTTTTAGTAGAGACGGGGTTTCACCATGTGGCCAGGATGGTCTCGATCTTCTGACCTCATGATCTGCCTGCCTCAGCCTCCCAAAGTGCTGGGATTATAGGTGTGAGCCACCACGCCAGGCCATTATTTGCTTTTTTAACCACGCGCTGCACTTCACTGTTTCCATCTGGGGCCAAATGTATCTGAACATGAGAATAAAAGGTCTAGATGATCTTGAATGACCATGAACATTTTTGATAAAGTAGATGTGTACCTTCTCTCTAGACTACATACTGAGTCAATCAGCAATGCCTCATTCAGCATCTTTTCTTTTCCCAACTACTGAGGTGAAGAGGCCTAAATATTCTTTGTTTCTAACAACAGCAAGAATTACCTGAGTAAATGTTACCTATTAGGGACCACACTAAGCTCTTCATACATACATATTAACCCAAAAAGTCCTAACAAGTTTACCAAAATTTACCCATTTTATAGGTGATCAAATCAGGCTCAGGAAGGCAAGTGATTCGCCCAAGCTTGCAAAGTTATAAAACAGCAGATCCAAGATTCGAACCCTGGTCTTGTAAGCACAAAACCAATGCACTTAAAACTGCATGCTCTTGTTGCTTTTCCCACTCTTATGCATCTACATGTCATGAATTGATCAAAATGAAACAAAACTCTTTAAATTACCTAAGATGTTACAGAACTACTAGAGACTACGTAGCAAAAAAAGGTAGGAGAGAGACAACTGTTTCAGAACATAAGCAATTTATCATTATGTATCTTCCAATAAATTGAAAAAAAAAATCCTTAATCATTAAATAAACTTTACAAGACAGTGCTAAAGATGTCACCACCTATTGTGAGTTATGGGATAGGTATCACAAGACTGCCTTCTTTCATTATCTCTTCATTTACTACATTTTCTTTCCCCAAGAAAAGAGTTGGCTTTTTAAGGTTAGTTAAAAACATCCTTTATTTTTTTTTGAGCCCTAGCAACATCAAACACCTGAAATGCAGTGTTTATTGTTGTTTTAACAAATAAATATTAATCAACTCACATGAAAGTTGCTCTATATTAGAAAAAAGGATCACGAAATATAATCAGAAAAAGGAAATCTTGAACTTTTATTAAATGCGATTTCAAGTGACCATTAAAAGAGATTCAGAAGCCTAAAAATTTCTTTATCAGATTTCATCATTTGGTTGAAACTATCAGTTGTATATTTTTTCGCATGGCTGCTGGGTGTACATTTGAGAATTCTAAATTATGCTGCCAATCAGAGACTATTAACAAAGATAACATAGGATCAAAGGGTGAGAGAGGTGGGAAGCTAAAGGGCAATTGGGGAAGAAGAATGATAAATGTGCTCAATTGAGAAATTGACCATTTGATATTTTTCCAAATGAAAAATTTTCCTTTTTTTTTTTTTTTTTTGAGACAGAGTCTCGCTCTGTTGCCCAGGCTAGAGTGCAGTGGCACAGTCCAGGCTCACTGCAACCTCCGCCTCTAGGGTTCAAGAGATTCTCCTGCCTCAGCCTCCCGAGTAGCTAGGACTATAGGCGTGTGCCACCACACCCAGCTAATTTTTGTATTTTTATACAGACAGGGTTTCACCACGTTGGCCAGGCTGGTCTCAAACCCCTGACCTCGTGATCCACCCACCTTGGCCTCCCAAAGTGCTGGGATTATAGGCATGAGCCACCACGCCCGGCCAATTTTCAAAATTTATGTCATACCAGCTACAACAAAGCATTTGGAAAATAAAGATAATCTACTTGAATGATAAACAAAACAATTCTGGCATTATTATTCTTTTAAATATTTCTAAAGAGAAATTCTCTTCTCTTCCCTGTTCCTAATACATCCAGTATTGAATGTCCCAATGTCAGAGTACCATTATTAAATTCAGACATAACAGCTGGTGGGCACAGAAAGCTCATCCACTGTAAAAAGAAATCACAGCTGATAAGGAAGTCAGGCATTAGACGCTGAGTTAGAGGACGAATCACCACAAACAGAATTTTTGAAATATGAATAAGAAACATAGACTCTATTGTAATTTAACACACGTGTAAGCCAGCAGGTATGCATGTGTGGTGACAGAGATCTGCACATACACAGAAGATGGAAGGTGCAGAGGAAGCAAATACCCCTTCAGTAGTTGAATCCAGAAACCAAAGTTATGATCTTAGAAATGTCAATAGTAAGGCCTATGGAAAGGAACTATTAATACATTTCCAATGTGTCGTCACCACAAATAAGCCAATATTAACATTAATAAAAAGTAATAAATATAGGGCTTCTAAGTTAAGAATATAGTTTGATACATATAAAAGTACATATTTTTGATCTTTTGCCTAACAGTTTACATCTTTAGTAATCTAAGATACTTTATAATGGAAAAGGAACAGTAGGAAGAGTTAAGAGTTTGAGTAAAAACACAAGGAAACTGTAATGCTGTTTTTCCTCAAAAGTTAATTAAGAATCTTCAAGTTAGAGTCCTTGGTAAACTGTAAAACACTGAAAAAATTATTAACAACCATATGTATGCAAGTGTCTGTGAAGGTAAAACAACCTCAGAAGGTAAAACCACTGCAACCAAAAGTGAAATATCTCTTCTTAGAAGTTTGCCCTCCAAAGTCAAGGAGACAAATTTCACCAAATTTACTGTCAATTCTATTTCCATAATGAGTCCACGTATGTGGTTTACACAAAGGCAGTTCTTCAAACTATGGTGACAAAGGAACTGGAGGCAAGCCATGATCCAGGTGAAGGTGTCCAATACACACACTTTACTACCCCAAAAGAAAATGAAAGGAATAACATTTTTTTAAATTGCCTTTATAAGACAAACATCAGCTAATGAGTCCTGCTACAGGATTTTGCAGCACAAAACACTAAGAGATGTTAACAGATAACAGAAATGAAAAAGGAACCACAAATGTTTTACAAGGGTAGTGACAGGATAGTTTAAGGTTTGACAAACAATTTAAGGTTTGACTAGACAACAATCTAAACTGCTATTATCTTCATACTGCTAAAAATCACTTTTTATAACTCACAGCATTTACCCTAATTTATTAATTATCTTATCCAGTTTATTTTCCATTTATCACTTAAAATTCTGGGCAAAGTCAGTTGGTTTTAACAATAACAGTGTAAGCAAAATTCCATCTCGCCTTATTTGTGCTACCAAACCATAGATTTTTCTGAGTCACTTCTATCAAAAGTTTGCTTTTCCATGAACACAAACACAACAGGAATCCTGGAGTTTCGTGGTCCCCGTGCATCTGACTCCGTGAGGCAAACACTCCATAGCCCTCGCAGCCGGCACTGCTTTCCTGGGCCCCGAGAACGAACTCAAGAGCTCAAAAGACTCAGGAAAGAACGAACTAGCTCCTAAGAGACTGCTGCTTCTCCCCAATAATGTAACCTGCAAATTCACAGTGAAACTGCGTGATTATTATTTATTCAGCAAATGCTTATGGGTCACCTGGGATATAAAAATGAATCAGACACAGTCCCTACTCAACAGAGCTCACAGTCTGGATGGTTAGACAGATGAGAAGAAAAAAGGAAGAATACAACGTATCTATGCTACCCACAGGAGCACAGATAAAGCTCTTTTTTGATACTGTGATATTACCAAACTCTAAGTGAAGAACTACAACTGTCAATACATGACGATCAAGGATTCAGGGAACAAAACACAACTAAAAAGCAACAATACTTGCGAAATTCTCAAGATGGAAGGTTAAATGCATACTAACAAATGCATTTACCAATTAAGAGTTGTTATTTTACTTCCGTATCCACCTTCCTAAAACTGTTTGAAGCCACTAATGCGCAAAGTCTCTCCTTACTGGACGCAGCCACCTGACTTATGACTTCAACCCACACTGCCAGGCTCGTGCCCTGTCTGAGATGATTCATATTTCACTGGACAACAGACATTGTCACAACACCACCACAGACTGTTAGAACAATAAGACCTATATTCATAACTGTTCTGAAAACACAGAGCTCTAAAGTAAGTCAATAATAATAAAATAACTTTAAATGCAGGAAAAAAAACACAGGAATATACACTTGAGAAACACATGGATCAGAGAAAAACCAAATATGTAAAATGGAGGACATTAAAACAAAACAAAAAGGTACTGAAATATTATGTTACCTTTTTGTGGGTATAGGAACCGGTTTCATGTAGAATTGCCACTCTGAATGGAGGCCACCACGTGTGAAATTCCTTCACCCACTGATGCATCACTGTTGTTGGACAGACAATTACAGTTGGACCCAACCCCTCAAACCTGCATCCAAACGTCCAAGAAGAAAACCAACATGAAAGAGCATATACAGTCATCAACTGCTCAAAAGATCCCCCAAAACAACAAACAAAAAACTTAGTTCAAAAAAAAAAATGCTAACTATGGAAATTTATTGATATTTTCTTTAAGAAAAAGTTACTGATGTTAAAACCCAGTAAGTAAAATCTCCATAATCTCATTCATCAATTAGTGGATGTAGGTGTTAAGAGAAAACACTTAATAATATATTAAGAGATATAACATCTATAGTAACATAAAAGATAATCAAACAAATATTATTTAACAAAAATACTCTTCTTTTCCCTTCTACTACAGATTAGTGAAGTTTTTATACAGTGTATCTTAACCTAAGTGAACATAATAGAATCTTAAATTTGTCTGAAGTTTTATAGTCTACCAAGAGTTTTCAAGCCACAGAATTTCAATCTCACTGCCCTAGGAAGCAAGTAGGCCAGAAATGCTCCACTGATGGGGGCTCATAAGGCTGGCATGGCCCAGGTGACATGGCTACCAGGGGACAGAGGGCTGCCTAGCAGCCAGTCTTCACTTACTGCAGCCTGTCCTCACTACACCACCCTGCCTGCTCCTCCACACCACCAAAGCACCATGGAGGGGCATCCCAGCGAGTGTTCTCTCCTGGGAAGCCCACACCGACAGTGTACAAGCTGGCACTGCTGTGTGGGCAGGTAGTTGGGCAGCAAAATCAAGAGCCTCAACAGCACCCATGCATTGACCCAGCAATCCCAATAAAAACATTTACACACTGGGATACACACTGGAGCATTCTTTATACTGCAGAAAAAGTGGGTGCTACCTATGTCCATGGAGAAGAGGAAAGCTGAATGAACTATCCCATTTCTTTAACAAAGCATGGGCCAGTGGTTAGAGGCACTGCCTGGATCTGAATCCAACTCTGCACACATTGTATGATCTCGGGCACACTATTTAACCTCTGGGAACCTCAGTTTTTCATTTTCAAATGGGAATAATAACAGTATTGATCTTATAGGGTTATTACGAAGATTAAATCAGTTAACATCTGTAAAGTGCTTAGAACAGGACCATATAGAAAATACTATAAGATTCTGTTAAATAAGATGGAATATCATATAACTATTAAAATCATTTTGAAGAAGTTAATAAACTAGAAAAATGTTCATCATAATTTTTTAAAATTATTTATGGAATCACCCCAATTTCCTTAGACATAGGTATAGGTAGAAAAACTGGTTGTGGCCATTGTCTCAACATGCATTCCCCTCTCCCTTTTTCCTGAAGAATCAGATCTCTGCAGGTGCCCCTCCTTCTTCCTTACTGCAGACACACAGTTTATGGGACTCTGACCACTGCCTGGCTCAGAAGCAGGAATCCTGGCTCATCTATAACCTGTCAGTGCATGGTACTCCCCTGAAACTCTCACTAGTCCATGAAGCTGGCCTGGCAAGACTGACCAACTTTGTAAGGAAAAATTACATTCTGGGTTGGGAGAGACTTTTCTCTCCTGGTCTTTCTGGCTACATGTACAGACCAATGGTCACTGGGTTACAGTGATAAGGAGATCTAATGATTACAAGGAGACCTGGCCTTAGGCAAAAATTAAAGTATCTGGGTCCCTGAAGACATCATTGAGCTGCTGATCATGCTGTGTCCACAGCCTCCCCCTCTGTAGGTTTCTAGGTGTACCATACATTTGTGAATGTTTAACCCAATTTGAGGCCAGGTTTCACTTAGGTGCAGTCAAATATCCTGATACATCCTACACTGTATTCCCTGTCTGCATCTGCACTCCTCCTGCCCTTCTGGGACAAAGGGACAAGTATCCCTTTTCTTGTTTGAGACCAATCCCTTTAGCTAAGCTCTTGAGCTTGTATCTCCACAAGCGGCACTCCCATTACTGTAGCCCATTAACCTTCAGTCTTGCTGGGAGTTGGGTGCCAGTCAGTGCATAAGATGAAAATTAAGCAGAAGTCAAAACTAACCGTGGCAACCTCTTCAACAACACTCAACTCATGCTACAAGAGGCAACTAAAAACTGGGATTAACTGAGGGCATCACAGGGCCACATGCCTGCCTCTCACACACCTGGAGCAGAGTCACTGCACTCTGCACACTGTCATTCCTCTCCTCCACTCCCTTTTCCTGCCCCACAAAGATGCTGACTGTGTGAAGCAAAATGCACATACATTACTCCACTGTATACACTACCCCTTCTATCTCACTAATTCCCACAATTTCAATTCTAGATGCTGGTAATGCCAAATCTAAGTCTCCAGCCCAGATCACTCTTCTGAACTCCAAACCACCACACACTAGAAATCTCACTGCCGATATCCCCAAAGCACCACACACCATCCTCCCCTACCTGGCTGTCCCCTGTCCCCGTGCTTCCAAACCAATGGAAAGAATTTTGTCCCACTGTCCAGGTGCCCAAATCAGAAACCTAGGCCTCATCCTTGAGCAGACCTGCTTGCTCTCCATCACGAGCAACCTACACTGAGTTCACATCATTTTTACCTCCTGAATCCTTTCAGTCGCCATGTCTCTCCGTCTACACTGTTGCTATGCCAGCTCCAGCCACTCTCCTCTCTCATCTGGGTTACTGCATCTCCGAGGATGATTATTTCAAACAGTAAAATTTGAATTCCTCATCCTCTCACTTCAAAGCCTCTAATGACTGCCCACTGCTCTTGGGACAGAGATTAAACACCTGGATGTGGCCTACGAGGCCACGAAGACTGACCTCTGCTCATCTCTCCTGCCTTACCTCTCACTGCCATTATCCTACCACTTGCTCCTGTGGCTAGCAGCCCACCAGCCTGAACCATCTTCCCTTCCTCCAATCGACCTTCACCATGTCCTGGTTACCCTCTTACCCCTCCAGCTACCTTCTACTCAACATTCAGATCTCTAGCTTCCTCGACAAAGCCTTCCCTGTCCCTTTCTCTGTAAACAAGTTAACGACTCTTCTTTAGTGCACTCCACATTAACCCTGACAAAACACAAATCACCTTTACTGTAATTGTATGAGATCCTCCCTCAACTCTGTGAGAGCAGAGATAATCTCTTCTTCAAATGATCTCAATGCCTACCTAATAGCAAGCAATTAATGAATGCTGGCTTTATTAAATTAAAACATTTTTTAAGATTGGAAGAAAATATATCAACATGCTAAAAGAGATTATTTCAGAGTTGGGGAATCATAAGTGATTTTTGTTTTCTTACTAGAGCTCAGAAATAAATTATTCCTGAACTTAAAACAATTTTTGGCCGGGTACAGTGGCTCACACCTATAATCCCAACACTTTGGGAGGCCGAGGCGGATGGATCACCTGAAGTCAGGAGTTTGAGACCAGCCTGGCCAACATGGTGAAACCCCGTCTCTACCTAAACTATAAAAATTAGCCGGGTATGGTGGTGAGTGTCTGTAATCCCAGCTACTCGGGAGGCTGAGGCAGGAGAATCACTTGAACCCGGGAGGCGGAGGTTGCAGTGAGCTGAGATTGCGCCACTGCACTCCAGCCTGGGCGACAAGAGCGAGACTCTGTCTCAGAACAAACAAACAAACAAACAAAATACAATTTTTACAAATAACTGAAGAGTAAATCATACAATGCTTGAAATATTAAAAATCATCTACTACACAACTGAAAAATAATTTGTAGTTCTACAGAAAAACAATGAAATTTTGGTAAAGCCCTAACTTAAATGAGACCTACCCTTATACTCCAACGTAACAAAATAACCTATGTCCACTTTGAAACCCTCCCTGCCTCCAGCTACAGTCACTGTCCCTGCCCTTCAACTGGGTGGAAAGGGCCAGACTACAAGAAGCCAGAGGCTACAAGAGACTCCAACACTCTTCCTACAGAGTTTCTAAGCCATGCTCCTCACCAAGGCAGGGCCTGTCCAGGCGCCCCTCGAGCTCCCCAAGGAGAGTGGGACTCTGCCTGGCCCCTTCCATGGCAGCAAGCCTTTCTAAAAGGATTAAATGCACCAGCTTCTTTCTATCCTCCAAGGGGAATAAAAGAGTTATCATCAATATGCACTTAGCAGGGATTAGGAAACAACCAATCAAAAGCTGTCTAAAATATTTTTACAACAAACTCACATTCAAATAAGCATAAACACATGCATATGTTTTTTCAGGTTATACAGTATTTTTTTCTCTTTTATAATGTGCCTTCTGCAAACTGCTACATTGATGACTCACATTTTGTTATCTAAGGCTAGTATATTCTTCTGGCTGAACATCTATCTGGCATTATCATGATGCCCTTTAATTTCTGCCATTTTCCCCTTTAGTAGAAAAAATTGGAGATTTTCACGCTGAGTTGAGATCTAGGAGCAGACCTAGACTGTTGCTGGACCACAGCAGGACAATCAACTCCATTAACAGTCACATCGTCAACTGAACCACCCTTTCCTAACTCTTAATACCAGTGAGATGAACATGAGTAATGGCTAAGTGTACTACAGTGATTAGCATCAATTACCAAACAGACTACAATTCCTTTAATCTTTGATTACCATTGATTACCTAATAAATTTAGGGAAAGCCAATAGCTCCATGGTCAAATATATCAACCTGTAGGATGGAAATCTGCTAGTCATACCCAGAACTTACCAGGAACTACAAAGTAAAATATTTATCCTTGAAAGTTTATTAAATTCAATAACATTAGGAATTACCAAATGATATCCAAGACTTTAAAAAATTAACTGAGTTTGAAAGTCAATTTATTTCCTTTTCATTATAAGATTGAGGGGCCTATCATTATAATATGAATGGCAAAGTGAAAAAAGAAGGTGGTGTATCCATTATGAAGGGGAACACAGCAACCAGTACAGATGTTTATTAACCATAAGCAATATGTTTCTCTGTCTTCTAGAAACACACATACAACACACATTTTTTAAAAAATAACAAATCAAACTTCTTTTACCATGAAGTTTCTTGGTATCACAGAGACACTGTTCCCATTTCAATGTTCATGGTCCTTAAAATTACAACACCAAAATCATCTCAAATTAGGGCCCCTCTACAGTTTGTAAGAGTTCACAGGAAATATACATAGCCAATGAGGCAATAACAGCTCACACAGAACTTCATTTGACCTTAAGAGCTATTTTTCTGTAAGACATAAATATAGAGAACTCCCAAGTTCATCTGGTTCCAGAGGAGGATGTGTTATAAAGTTGTTAGGAAGATGTGGTCCAGTCCGCCCTGGTACATATGAGCGGAGGGGACCAAACTCCTCTGTAAACTTCCATTCATGAGGAGCCCAGGTGTTTGTGGTGCAGCACCACATTCTCGCAAGCCACTTCCACCAATACCATCTTAATAAAGACAATCTGGGATGTAGTCCAATATGCCACATTATTTCATTATAGAGAAAAGGATATGAGCATTGATAGTTAATTGATTACAGCTGCTGTTCATTATTAGCCTTGACTTCATTCTTAGTAGGATTGTCACCACCCAAGAGAGCATGTTTTAATTTTTAGATCAAAACTACACTGCAGGGATGACTTTAGTTCTCCTAGGACCTGAGCACTGGACTCCACATAAGTGTGATGATAATAGGAAGGGAAGCAAAGAAAAGAAATGGGAAATAAGAAAATCCCAGAAACCATTTAAGGAAAGAAAGAGTCCTAGAAACCATTTGGAGGAGTTTGGGGTTGTCTAGTTACCAAAAACACCCAACAGAGTTGCAGAAAACAAGCCAACCAAAGAGCTTATTTGAAACAGAAAAAGCATTTTATTTGAAACAGAAAAAGCATATTAAAAAAATAACAGTCATAGATAAGACCACACTAAATGCCCACTTGGAACTTCAACTTTTCCTTTGGTCTGGAATGTTTTCACATGCTTCCAAGCAAAATGTAATAGAATTCTCATATTTGAAAAAATCCCCTGCTTCAATATAACTTCCTTGTAACAACAACAACACAATGTTTAGCATTTAAAAATCTCCAAGTGTTTTCTTCCCCTTCCTACATCTATATAAATGCAACTGGCGTTCTAAAATATTCTAAAACTCCAAACACTCCTCACAGAAGTATTGATCTGCTAACTTAACGAAAGAGTAAGAAATAAAACACTAAACTCTGGAGACTAAAGAAACATGATCTTGACTCAGTTTATGGTTCATATTTGGCTCTCTACTAAGCATTTCGCTGCTGATGAGCTGGAGAGTAGGAAGAACTTTCGGCAGTTGCTGACTTCAGGCACACTGACACTACTGTAAAGGTTATCTCCAAATCATATGTAGGGAGTGTCTGAGGTTTCCTGGGCACACCCCTCTAGCAACTACCTTGCTCTTACTCTTTATATAAGCCTACTGAAACACAAGGAGCTCGGACTTATCTGGGTTCAATATGATGAAATATCCTACATAATTTACCTACCAATATTTTTACCAATACTGATTTCTACAGAGTCAATTTACAGTTTAAATATGGAAGTACTCATAGTACTTTCTTTCAAAATAAAGTATTTCAGTCCTACCATATCAAATAGATTAAATGCTTATTCTTCTGGAATACAAAAGCCTTAATAGTTTATTTAAATTTCTAAAGAGAATAAAGATTAACATCTAAACATAGTTTTCTACCATTTTAGGTGGTCGCTTACGTTTTGGCGTTAGAATTTATTACATAAAGTTCATAGATTGGGAAGGGCAGAAAACACAGGGATCAGACAAGTAACTTCATTCAAAAACAAGAGAGAGAGCAAGCTATCTAGAAATGCTATCATGCACACTCATTATAAAGGAAATTAGGGAGAATGGCTTCTTCAAAGCTCCAACTCTCCCCATGAATAGACTTTGTACTTACTGTAATGCTCACCTGGTCTCCTGCCAGAACAAATATTTTAATGTAAAATTTAATAAATGGAACTAAAGGTATTATGTCTAATTTAAAATTCCATATTGTGTAAACTATTGATATTAACATAATTGAGTTTGTAAACAATCCATTTGTAGAAGCTAACCTTAGACATTGTATTGACCCAAAATATCTAGTGGGGCTCATCTGCAAAATGAAGCATCAATGCCTGGAATTCATTAAAAGTGTTACATGTTTAATTTCTCCTGCCCTACAGCTCCATTGTCTCGTAAAATTTTTCCTTTGATGTCCCCCACTAAAAGAATTAAAGGAATATTGTAATTGAAATGTCATCAATAATTCACAAGACCCTCCTCCACAGCAATACATCTGATGAAATATTAATTGAGCTCCACAGACTGACAGTCTGCAGAGGAGCACTTGCCTGTAATTTGAACCACGAGTCCTGATCTTGCTGTAGCTCAGACCTGCCAAGAAGGCAATTATCTGGATGGTCTTGCCCAATCCCATTTCATCTCCCAGAATTCCTCCTGCCTGCTGGCAGTGCAATTCCCACAGCCACCTAACACCTGTCTGCTGGTACCTACGACAACAAACACCAACAAGAAAAGAGAAAATGGCAAATGGTGGATAATACAGATCATAACAGAAAGTACTCATGAATTAATCATTTGGCTAGGTTCTAGTACCAGTCAGAGAAACATGCGGGATGTGTGTTTTACATGAGTATTATATTTATAAGGTCATACATTTTTGATCACCTAGGCATAAAAATCACAAATTTTTCTTTACAAAACATTAACACATTTCTAATTAAACTGACAGATGGGGTAATTAGAGACTATTTCCTTTCTTTTCAACATTAGAAATAGCTTGCTAAACAAGCATAAACTTACTATTTTTTACTCACTTTCTGGGGAAAAAAATCCCAAATATTTTTCATATATAAAGTTCCATTAATTTTTCTACAAAAAAGGGGCACTAATGTTTAGTTTTTCAATCTGAATAGCATCAAAAAAGCAGGACAGAGAACACCACAACCTATAGCTTATACTGTTGAAAAGTCACTTGGTGATCATATTATCTTTTAATAGAAAAAATTAAATTTTAAGGCCATAAACAAGTCTGAATAATAGGTCTGGTCTCAAAATTAGGACATAACAGATGATTCTGTCATATTACTAGCAGATGCAAAAAAAAAGCACAGTTTAAAGACTCAACAATACAAAAGGTCTTTTTAATATTTCAAAGCAGAAATTGATTCAGGGAGTTTACCAAAGGTACGAAAAGATCATAGCTATTAAGATTTTAAATAAGGAATATGGGTCAAAGAGAAATAATTTAACCTTAACCCCTCCCCCTGCAAAAAACAGAAGTTGATATTTTTCTTTCTCTATCAATGATATGTTTAATCTATAACCTAAAAATAAAGTTAAAAAAGGAAAAATACAAAAAAATTTTCGGAGAGTGGAAGAAACACTTAACAACAGGGAATGGTATGAAGATTATATCCCAAGTTACAAAATCTAAAGCAAAAACCACTTGAATTAAAAGATGATAGGTTAGATGAGGTGGCTCATGCCTGTAAATCCCAGCACTTTGGGAAGCCGAGGCAGGAGGATCATTTAAGCCCAGGAGTTCAAGACCAGCATGGGCAACATAGTAAGACCTCATCTCTACAAGAAAAAAAAAAAAAAAAAAATTTAGCCAGGAGTGGTGGCACGTGCCTGTAGTCCCAGCTACTTGGGAGGCTAAGATGAGAGGATTGCTTGAGCCATGGAGGTTGAGGCTGCAATGAACCATGATTGCACCACCGGATTCCAAACTGGGCAACAGAGTGAGACCCCATCTCTAATAAATAAATAAAAAAATGATGCAAGATAAGGGATTTTTTTCTTTCAAAGAAAATATCAAGGCTAATGGGCTACCCACCTTAAAAGAAGACAGTTTTGTTGTTTTGCTGTCCAAATATTTACTATCTGGTACCTATAGGTATGTCTACCTAAAATCTCATTTTGGACTTCAGCTCATTTAACTGGTTTTATTTAATCTCCTCTCAGTAAATATGTCATAATTAACTTTCTCCCAGTATTTTGCAAAGCAATTCTAGAAGTTTGACTCTAGCTGTTCCATTATTACCTATTACATAAGGAAAACTCTAAATGAGAACTTTGCTGCTTATTAAGTTTGCTAATTATAATACACACACTGGATATGCACCTTGGAGAAAAGAACTAAAAATCAAAACACGATGAAGTGTAGTACAGATACAAGATCATTTAATTTGGGAAGAAGGACAAATTCCGAAAATATGTGGTATGTAATCAGAGAATAACGGCTACCACTTAAGGAACCAACTGCTGAGGAGGCACCAGGCCAGGTGGTTTGGACACAGCCTCACAATCAACTTGCACAAAGGAGATTATCAGCACACTTTATAATTAGGAAACAAAAGCTCAGAATGGTTAAGTAACTTGCCAAAGGTCACATCACTAGAAAAAAATGAGCAAGCCAGAGCTGAAATCCAGAACTGTATGTTTCCAAAGTGATTCTGGAAATGATCTAGACCAATAGTTCTCAGCCAGGGGTAATTCTTCTCCCTATGGGACATTTGGCAATGTCTAAAGACATTTTTGTTACAACCAGAGAAGTGCAATAGTAGAGGCCAGAGAAGCTGTTCAATATCTGATACTGCACAGGACAGTCCCCACAGCAACAAATTATTTAGCCCTAAGTGTCAATTGTGTCAAGGTCGAGAAACCCTCATTTAGAACAAAAGCTGGTTCATGAACTGGCTACACTAGAATAATCTCAATTTTTGAAAAAGACATACTGCAAAAAGCTCTCCAAAAAAACTGATGTGCAATTAGTTTCCAGATCACTACATTCTAGTCAGTTGACCTCTTTTTGCTGAGATACAGAACAACTATGGGACCAGCTCCTCCAGTCGGGGAACAAAATCTCCCAGTGATTATTCTAGTATATTACTCCTACACCACACTGCCTCCATCCTACATGGGTCCAACAACTCTTTTTGCTTGGGGCTCATCAACTTAACTAAAGTAGGGAGAGTGTGGAAAGGAGCAGTTGAGAAATTATTAAAGGAATGGTAAACAGCATAGGATCCCAAAAGGAACCTGAGAGGGGGTTAAGACAACTAGATTCTGTGTGGCCCAGGAAAGGCAGCATACAATGTGCTGGGTGTTTCCTCATCTACAAATCTAATCTTCGACGGCTTTCAAACAGCATGTGAGTGTGTTTACAAGAAGATGAACAGCACTAAGAAAATGACATTAAAAAAAATCTTACTAGGCAGCATGTAAGTCATATCTCTAGCAGGATCCCCAACAACTAGGGATAGTTACAAAGATAGCAAAGAGTGGCTCTTTCTTTCCACACAATACACGAAGGCCCTCAGATGGTATTTAAAGGAAATTCACTTGCAGATTAAAAGCACTAGCCACACAGCTGGTAGATGGTATACATAGCTGGTGTTGCTAGATGAGGAATATAAGGGCCTGAGCTCAGGTTTCAGCTGTGCCACTAACTGACTTTGGTTTTATTGCTTTACCTTCCTAATAATAAACAGTGTAAACCAATTACATAGTTTAAATAAAAACATATTATAGAATCTAGTTTTCAAAATTTTTGAAAAGCATATAAAAATTACTCTTTAGGGACAGTTAAAGATTTTTATGAATATACAACATAAAAAAATTTATTCTGCTATCCCTTGAGACTGAGGCATCACAATGTGACCACAAATAATTGGTGTACATTGGCATTGCCACACTAACCCAAGATTGCATTTACTAGTGTGGCTGAAAGTAAGGTCAAAAGATTGAAGTTTGTCATTTGACTGCTAAATTAGATAGACAAATGTACTTACTGGGCAAACTGTCAAAACAGAAATTTAAAAGTTAAACATTATCTTGCAGAAAATGTACTTAAATGGCTAATTGTACCTTCTGACTCCCTTGTGTACAACTCTATACCCTGTCAATTCAATTCCACAGAATGCAGCAAATACAGTAAAAAAATATATCTACAGTTTAAAATTAAATTGGCCCCGCTAAAACGCAATCATAAAAGAAAAATGGAGACTCTATCAATCCTATTAATTTTTTTCATACAGCAAAAGAAAATGAACAGAAGTTTTATGACATAAAATATTTAAAATCCTGTTTTTGCAGATTAAAAAAACACAATACTTTCCAGGAATGTGCAATTAAGACTAATTTTTAAAAAACAAATATTATTTATATTAACTACTATAGAGTTTTGTTAATACACTGAATCCTAAATACTTTTAGTAAGCAAAGTTTAGTACTATTAATTGTGAAATATCTTTGCTAGAAAATCTGACATTTATACAAAAATGCAGACTCAACTTGATCCTTGAGGATATCTGCCAAATCACTTACTACAAATACACAGAAGTATCCTGTCTTTTTAAAATCAATTTAATCTATAATTTGGGTATTCCTTTTGCTAGTACAACACTGATGGTATTTGGCTTGTTTCTTAACAAAGAATCACTGTAGAGAAAACAAAAAGAGTTGCCAATAAAAGTGGCCTTTATTTACCTTTCCGTAGTTAATTCTCATTTGGGAGAAGCAATAAACAAAGCAACCACCTCTGTAAATATTACTACAGATTCAGATTTCAACTTCTACACAGCTGTTCCTCTGTCCAGTTAAAGCAATCACATCAAGTCACTTCACATCTTGAGAGTTTGGCTTTCTATTATGTTTAGTGGGATAAAATAACTACTCTTCACTCTCCACTACCCCAATGGAGAGAAAAATTAAAACTATAATATAAGCTCTTTGAGAGAAAATATAAAGAGCATGCTGTTTTTAAGTAGACTTCTTCCACAAGTTTAGGGCATGGCTGACAGCTGAATCTATAAAGGAGACCAAACTTAATCATCTCGAAGAAAGAACTTTGCATCCTGCTCCCAACTACAAATTGATTATACAAAAGAGACAGAAAGAAGCTATGTAATGGTTTAACTTCCTATATGCATCTAAGAAGCCTTCCTAAAGTATCTTGTTAAGTAAATCCCAGGAGTGACGAGACTGAAAATGTTCCTCAGTATTTACATTCATCACGGGAGACTGGCCAGCCCTTAGAGACAACATGAACACATCTATCAGGCAGCATCCGGTCATCTCCAATGCTTGGCCACTTACACATGAAACCTGGCTTCAAATAGCAACTTAATCATCAAGGTGTTGCCCATATCTTCTCTTTTGACATTAGAATGACATCCTACATAAAATATTTAGATGCACATTTGGTCAGCTCAAAAATATTATACCCTCAGGTACAATATAAGACACTCAAAAAAAATCTCAAAAGTTTTTTATTTCCACATAGAAGAAAAAAAATCCTTCCCAATATTGATTTTAATATGCAACTCTTCCTATTAATCTGATTTAAGAAATTAGGAGTTTGGCACCTTAAAATTACTAAGAACAAAAAAATTATTCAACATAAATGGCTTTTAAATGTGTTGCTTTTAGTCTGCTGAGACAGGTCCATATAGATTCATCAGTTTACAAACATACCCAATGCACATTTTAGTCAACTTATTATCATCCAATTTTAATGAACAGCACGTGGCTATAATTTCATTTGACAGTATCTGTTTTTGCAACAAATTGCTGCAAGTACCTTCAGGGCCCACAGGTAACTACTATGTAATTCCTAAAATGTTAATTTGTACATAATGGCTTGATAGCAAATAGAAAGGAAAGAACATATGGTACATACTTAAAAAGCTTTTTGAACAGAAAACCTGGCACTTTAAAACCTTCGTCAAATTCAGCATCACTTTCCTCAGAATCGTCCTCCAGCTTCAGACGTTTCTCTTTGTCCTGCAGTCTCAGTTTATTCCATCTCCTACCATGAAAATAAAAATCACATTTCCATTATTTTGATCACAAGACAGATTTAAAAAGATAGTTCCTGATAATGTACAAGAAAAAACAGGCAAATTAGAACGGTCTCTTAGGTTAATGCTGCCATTATTACCCAAAACACTGATATTCAAAGAGGAAAAACAATTCTCTTCTCCGGCCATCTCAATTCATTTCTTATGTAAATTATTATAGCTGCTCTAGAAATATTTCTTTAAGGTCTCATTTCATTATCAAAACTACTTGCTCCTCTTCTGGCATACCCTAAGGGAAAATTTCTCTGCTGGTTCGTAAGACATGAAATTAGTCCTAGAAAAGATTCAGTAAAAATTTCAATATAATTGAGTGTCTTCACAACCGCAATACTATGTAACAAAAAATAGATTTTATTTATAATTACTATTTCTGTTCTAAAGATATGATAGTCACAGCATAAAACAACAAAGTACCTTAAACATAAAGCAAATTTTGGGTCAAAATCACTGAATCAGGTTCACATTACTGATTACTTAACTGGGGGAAGAGGCATCAGCAATATACAAGCACTGATAGTGCTACCACTCAAAAAAATGTGTTCACTGAATAAAATCTAAGTTACAAATTTAGTAATATGATACTTTCAGATATAAAATAAGGTGAACACTTATATTTCAGAAGGAAATATATTTCATCTAAATATCTGAAAGTCTTAGCAATACACCAAGGTTGTGGAGAAGGTGCACCCATTTAACCAGACTAATTTTGCATTTATATAACTATAATGGACTCTAGTTGTCGTGAGTGGGGAAAAAAAAAAGCCTCAAATTCTATTCACTTTCAAAATAAAAAGATGATGTTTTCATTCAGCATGGTGCAACTGATGCTCTGAATTTCACAAAATGGTGGAAATGGAATAAAACAATAATACAGAGAAATGCTTTCAAACTACAATAAAAAAAAAACTCATAGGAAGCGAGTAAGAGCAGCAACACATATAAGGCATTTATCTGCCACTGACTATGCAAGAGTAAGAGAGAATGTCCGAGGGAAGGCAAGAGAAAATGAAAGGGTAATACTACACATGCTGCCTGGCCAGAGGTATGGTGTGTTGTCCAGTATCCATTACAAAACCACACAGAGCCCAATGCTAGTATCTACTGGTGGACCTTAAAGCACATCCTCTGATAAACTCTTGCCTTGTTGAAAATTTCAACTCTTCAAGGTAACATAAGGAAGGGCTAGCTGAAATTTACTTGTGATCAACAAGAACTGGTGATCTGAAATTGCACTACACGGTAGTAAAGGACCTATAAATAAGATCAATGAAGCACTGTTGGTCATTTCCAGAGAAGAACAGCAAATGGAAGAGGCAGTATATGGCCAAGTCTAAGGAAATAGCTATCATCTAACAATAGTTTAATAAGTGATACTTTTTATATAAAAATTTAATGTCCTTTTTGTGCTTAACTTCTAAAGGCAATCTCTTCTTCTCCATTGGCATTTTTTTTTTTCCTTAAAAATTATCTCCGTGCAATGGACAAAATGAATTATCTCTAGGTGGCTATAAAAGTCTTCTGGGTTTCATGTTATTTACAAATTTAGTTAAATGCAATGGTGTACAACAATCGTTCTTGACAGGGGGCAATTCTGTCCCTTCAACCCCACCCTGGGGTAATCTGACAATGCCCGGAGATATTCTTGGTTGTTAGAACTGCGGAAGGAGTCGGGAGGATATACTACTACTGGCATCTTGCAGGTGAGTCCAGGTGTGCTGCTAAACATCCTACACCACACAGGACAGCCCCCAAACCCCTCGGTAAAAAGTTATCAAGTCTCAAATGTCAATAATGTCAAAGCCAAGAAGCCCTGGCATATAGGTATCCCTTACTATCAAAACTTAGAAACTGAACAGATATATATACACTTTCCTGATACACATATCTGAATTCTTGCTACTCACTCTGAAATTCAGCAGTCGAGGAGTTTACATAATGAGAGAGTCCTCGGTATCAAAACTATGAACGCAGAGCCAAACTTCTGCATAACAAAGGATACTTGTATTTAGCAAACTTGTGGATAACATAAACCTTGGAAGAATCACAGCCACTTAAACATACTTCACTCTGCAATTTCTCCAAGATAATTTTACAGAAGGAGAAATAAAAACACCAGAATATATTGCCTTTAGAAGTTTGGCACAAGGTCATTAAATATTTTATATACAGGGTATCACTTTTTAAACTTCATTGATATATGATGACCATTTCCTTAGACTTAGCCAGTCAATCTTTGTGGCTGCTAAATTTCCCACCACATCACTCTGCATCGACAAGATTCAGTTTCCTCCTCCTCCCTCCCTTCTAAAATATACAGGCATCTTGTCGCCACAGAACTCAGCACCTAGGAAACCACATAAGCCACTACAGAAACGATTGCATTCTAGTGCCTTCCGCTTCATAAAGAAAGATGAAAAGGGCCAAACATTTATTCAGTTTGGCTAAAGGATGACTAAAAGTGGTGGGGAAAATCATTATTGCCTGCAAGTATTTGTATCATTGTGAAGACAAATTGCCCCAGTAGAATTATACACATATTAAAGACAGAAAATATCATGGTTATAAAACCACATGCATACAGAGCTCAGGCGAAGAGATTCTTCTGTTACATAAGCAATACTTCCTCATGTGACTTGTAGCCAAAATAGACCTGACCATCTGATGAGGGTCCACTGACGCAGCACAGCTAAAGATGGGGCCGACAAGTACACCGCAACACACTAGGGAAAGGGGGAGAACCAAGTTCATCTGCACATACACAGAAACATGCCTTCCTCATCCCAGACGCTGCCAAGAGACTTTAAGGGCTCTCTTTAACATGTCTAACCAGCCTGTACTGTAGTCTGGCAGGCTGAGTAGTCTGTCTGGCCAGCAGATATAAAGGATTCTGTATATAAACATCCTGGGTTTGACATATGCAGAAGTGCACGCCCAGGCACAAAAGTCTGAGCTCAGACTAGCTATAGTCAAATCCTGGTGCCATTTACTAGCTCATGAACCCTCAGCAAGTAACTTAACTTCATCAGCATCTAAGTTGCCTCCACTGAGATGGGGAGAACAGCAGCACCTACTTCACTGGGTTCTGGGAAGGATTAAATAAGGTGTCACATATAAAGCACCTTAGCACAGAACCTAGATTAGGAAGTGCTTAATAAACTACTATAGTATTATATAAAACCACATACATTTTCTGAAATCCTCACTACAACCCTGCAGCAGATATTATTACTATGTTCACTGAAAGAAGAGAAAGCAGGTTATGTATGTGGCCCAATGCAATGTGCATATTGCAACGTACTCTGTTTAACAGAACTACCTGAACATGTATACTTGAACAGAAACTATGATAGCTCATCAAATGGATGCTCAGTTAATTATTATGAATAATGTGCTCACCATAGGAGTAAAGACACCTAGTCTTCAGATGGTACCTGCTGGAATATCTCAATTTAAAAATTCTGTCACAAATTTGTAAATAGTAAACTGTCATTAAGTATGGCAGTCTTTTACATGATAGTAACAAAAATAGATACAGATTGACTTAAAATTGGTAGGGAGTGGGTAAGAATTAAAATCTGGGCCAAGTGAGCTGAAATCTTAAAAATTAGAAATGACCTCAAAATGTCTAAATTCTGTTATTTCAAAAAGTAGACCAGTTAACTGAGAAAAAGCAGAAGGGGGCAGTAAATAGTCCAATATTTACCCTTTTAGAAAACAAATGACTTTTTCATGTTCTCTATTCTCTCATTTTAAAAAATCCACACACATAATAGTCACAGCTGCAGCCACATAAAACGAAGTGGTGGGCATGGTGTTCACTGGCTGTGTTTCTAGCTCCTCACACAACTGCCAGATTCAGCCTGCTGTCAACTCCACTGGCAGCCAATTACAAGAGAAGCTGGGAACAAACATAAACCTACAATTCCAGTCAGATGCAGACAGAGAAAACACTCCCTGGTTTCCCTACATTCATGTAGGAATGAGAATCTGGCCCAGGCTGTGGGGCCTGGGGCTGAGACTGCAATAATCATCTGTCAGAAGCAACTCAGACCCAGCACAACCAGTTGAACGACACCAGGAACAATGCTTCCCCCAGTTGTAACCTATTAGGGTGCCTCGTCAATGGAACCCTGAAAGCTAGTTGCTGTCATTTAAAGTTAATTTATTTTAGAAGAATTTTCAGCATTCCAAGGATGTTCAAAATAAATAAGTGGAAAGACACAGCTAGCTACCACCGTGCCATACCATGTATGCAGCCTCATCTCTGTGCACCTGCATTCCTGTACTGTCCCCAAATCCTTCCCCTAACACACATATCCACACATTCAGCAGACCTTTCAAACCCTCACTCATGCAGCACCACCATGCACAGAAACCTCCCATGACCAGCCAGATTTAGGTGTCCTGTCTTCCAAGGGCCCTCCCAATCCCGTGACATCTTGGACACACCTGGGATCTCTACTACAGTGCCCATCAAGTGTAGCATATTGTGAAATCCATACCAGTGTCCTCCACTGGACTGGAAGCCACCTGGGGACAAACACTGTCTTAGCCATTTTTATAGCACTAGAGACTGGTATAATGCCTCCTCATGGCAGACCGTTAAGTGCTGAATGAATGAATGAAGTTCATAATTCGGTTAGGGAAAAGGAAGACACAGACAGAGAAGCGTGGCTTGAAAATGGTCAAATGGGGTCATCCAGAAATGGGTTCTGGAAACTTTCTGTTCTGTCTCATTTAGAGCCTACCTCTTGCTGCATTTCCTACTCCTTCTACCCATATGACTTTAAAGCACTGCTCCTAGCTCTGTCCACTGGATAAAAATGGTTAAGGTTTGCTACAAAAAAATGACCCATAACGAGGGTGGCTGCAACATCAGAGAAGTTCTTAATTTAGAATCTTATAACAAAAAAAAAAAGATAAGGAGAAGGAAATCTCATTATTTTGAACAATAAAAAGGTAAATAAATAAAAATTGTGTGAGTGATTTAAGTCTGAGCTCCATTTTTTGGGTGCATCACCAGTAGGTCTCCTCTGTAAGGAGCCTGGTTTCTGCACACCAGCTGATGGAAAGAACCAGGAGCCCTGAGTTTGGTCCCAAGCTTCCCCAGGACCAGGTGGGAAAGGCTGGGCAAAAGAAGCACCTTCTTATGGAAGAATTCTTATGATGGGAAAAAAGTCTAGACTTAAACTATATTTACATTACTAGGAAGGAAATAGTGTTTTTGATGTTCCCACTTTCATTTTTTTCTTTAATCTATACATGTAAAAGTCACAGCTGCACCCAAATAAAGTAAGTGTGTTGTTCATCTTCTTTTTTACTTTTTTTTTTTTTTTGAGACAAAGTCTCACTCCGTCACGTTGGCTGGAGTACAGTGGCACGATCTCAGCTCACTGCAACCTCCACTTTCCAGATTCAAGCAATCCTTGTGCCTCAGCCTCCAGAATAGCTAGGACTACAGGCATGCGCCACCATGTCCGGCTAAGTTTTGTATTTTTTGGTGTAGATGGGGTTTTGCCATGTTGGCCAAGCTGGTCTCAGACTCCTGACCTCAAGTGATCTGCCTGCCTTGCCTTCCAAAGTGCTAGGATTGCAGGCGTGAGCCACCATTCCCGACCCATCAGGGCATTTTCTAACTCCTAAAGCCCGTCTCAGGCTCCAGTGGTGGTCACTAGAGGAGAACCCAACAACAGACACAGATTTAAGATAACCACAGAGAAGTGAAAACCGAATGTAGGCAAAAGAGGTGCATTACAGGCATTTAACTGGTAAGGGGAGGCCTGAACTTTAGAAAATATAATGTAACGTTGTTGAATCTGCCTCCTCCACCACAAAATGAGCCAAATAATGACTTTTTATGAGGACTAAATGAAATTACGTATGTACATTATACTTTTGAAACTACATATATTTCAGATGCTATAACAGTTGGCAGATTACACAAAAAGATTGAGAAATTTTAATTAATTGCAGGTTAAATGTGAATAAAAAATAACAAATGTCAAAACACCTATTGCAGTCTTGAGCCAGCAGGAGCTCAGTTCAACCCCCAAGCATAGCAGACTGTCATGCTAGCTCACTCCATACTGGTCAGTCAAGATCAGCAGGACATTCCAGTCAGGACATCCTATCATCCAGGACAGCAAGGAGGCTGGAAATCAAGCCAAAAGAGAAGACACAAAAGAGATACAAGAGAAGGATCTGGTACATCTACCTCAGAATACAACTGTGAGAAACCATACTGCAATCCTGACCTACCTACACTTAGAACCAAGGGGCATGTTGCACGGTTTGTCCCCTAGACAGATGTCTAGTGCCCCCTAGTGTGTTCAAAGGAGAAATAATTATATTTCTTCCCAATATTGATGCTGTACTTACATTTTTATAGATATTTTATCATCAAGTGGGCCTTAAGCTTATTTTTAAAAAGTATGAAAGGTACCAAAAGCATAACATCAATAAAACAAAGTTTGTAACAGCTAATGATTTTACTATGCCTATGATACGTTGAACAGCCCTTATCCAAAATGCTTGGGACAAGAAGTGTTTTGGATTTTGGAATATTTGCATATACACAATGAGATATGTTGGGATGGGACCCAAGACTAAACACGAATTCATTTATGTTTCATATATAACTTATACACATAGGCTGAAGGTAATTTTATACAATATTTTGTGCATGAAACGAAGCTTTGACTGTCTTGACTGAGACCCAACATATGAGGTCAAATATGGAATTTTCCACTTGTGGCATCACGTTGCTAAAAAATTTTCAGATTTTGGATTTTCGGACTAGGGATGGTCAACCTGTAACATCAATTGTTAAACCGCCTTTACTTGTGAAAGGTCACCTTTTCATACGTATAAGTATTTATTATACACCCTCCTTCACGGTTCTCACAGACCCTCATTTCAAGCATCTTACTGCCTTGGTGGAATCTTTGTGGTAACTTTTAGCTAGCGGGCATGTAACAAGAATAGCTAATACTTACTGAGTGCCTGATGTATGCCAAATATCTTATACATATCATCACCCATGAAGAAGGTACTGCTGTGATCCCCAGCTTACAGGTGAGTGGATACACAAGACCTCAGAGCTACTCGGCTAGGCTCTGGCACTCACTCCATGGCTCGTGGTGTCTAACCCCTATGCTATATACTGCCTCCTTAAGGAAAGTCAGCTAGCTCTGGACAAGTTTTGTTTTGAGATTACATATATACACATACATACATATTTTTTAATTGGGTCAGAAAACAAATAGTAATTATGACTGACAGTGATACTGGGTACTGGGCACTATTTTAAGTATTTCACATTTATTAATTCATTTAATCTTTACAACCTAATAAGGGAGATACTATATTGTATGAGCCCATTTTCACTGCTATAAAGAAATACCCGAGACTAGGTAATTTATAAGGAAAGAGGTTTAATTGACTCACAATTCGGCACGGCTGGGAGGCCTCAGGAAACTTATAATCATGGTGGAAGGTGAAGGGCACCTTCTTCACAAGGCGGCAGGAGGAAGTGAGTGCAAGCACAGGAAAAACTTCCACTTTTAAAACCATAAGCTCTCATGAAAACTAACTATCATGAGAACAGCATGGGGGAAACCGCCCCCATAATCCAATCACTTCCCATCAGGTTCCTCCCTTGACATATGGGGACTACAATTCAAGATGAGATTTGGGTGGGGACAGAAAACCAAACCATATCGATACTATTGTTATTCTCTCTCTCTCTTTTTTTTTTTTTTTTAACAATTAAAGCAGACAGGGAGAAAGAAAGGAAGCTGTCCAAGATTACCAATGAGTTAAGGAAAAGATTCAAACCCAGATAATCAAGTTCCAGAGTCTATATTCCTATCTGTTACATAATACTGTCTTCAAAAAGTATTTTCCAAACTCCCTAGTACCACCCCTTTTCTCACAGTGCCAGCGAAGGGTCCTCTAACTGCCACAGAACGAAAGCAATTGCACAAGAACAAACCAAATTCTAAAACTTCAATCCAAATGTTGTCTTAAAAAAACATCAGGACTAAGGTTTAAAGAAGGGAAAGATTGCCTTCATTTTTGTACAATAACATGATTCCTTCCCCACCTTAATAGTGTGCAAAGTAAGTCAAAACTCACTCTTCACTACACCCCTGCAAACTTTTCCAAGTAACAGTAAAATCAGTTTAGCAGTTCTTTGAACTATACATAATATAGGCTGAACAATCATGTAATACACATTTTATACTAGACAAATCAATGTACACAACTGCCCATACCAACACACAAAAGGGACAGAATACACATATTAATGGGAATTATCAAATATTAGTTGCCTGAGATCATATTAATAAAAGAAACATGCCCTCTCCAAAACTTCAAGGAGGTCACCTACTGTGGTGCTCAAAATTCAAAACAGACCTTACTGCTCTATTGTAATATTTTTATGTTGCAAGGATCATTGTACACAGAGCAGTTTAAATCTACACCGTCTGTAAGGAAAAGGCTGTGTATCATACAGTTAAATCATTCTTAATACAGAGTGACATTTCAACCTCAAGATCATTCTCTACCTATTGCAATATCCATTTAAGAAATTCAACAACAGAGGCACAATGAGTACAATTTGATTTTTAAAAATATATTCAGGCACCAAGCTGGGTATTTAATATAGTTTGCATTCTGTAGTATGATAGGTTTTCTATTTCAGACAGCTAAGAATCCCTTACAGATTAGTCTAATTTGCTAAATTGAGATACTTGGTGTTTTACTTTTCTTATCTTCCTTTTTATGGTCTATCTGGGTAAACTTAATTGGCACATCTGAGCAGATGAAATACCCTCAGTTAGGAGTGCAGATCTCATGGAGTAAATTAAGACTGATACAGACAATTATGCCCAGAGCCAAGAATGAAAGGTGTGTGCAGAGCAGGAAGCAGAATTAGTCTTCATTTGTGTCTCAGCTTTGTTATTTAAAAGAAGGCAATGTGCTCTCTAAGAAAACATCTTTAACCCATTTATGTCTGAGGTTACAATTTTTTGAATTTTTGCATGAAATTCATATATGTTACCTAGAAAAATTCAAGGAACAAAAATTTGAAGAGAAAAAAAATTATGTTCCATTGTTATGTGACGTTCCAAAATTGGAACACTAGGCAAAACCACTGCTACACTGTACATAATGTATAAAACTATGTTTCTTATCTCAGGAGGTGGTGACACCTGCTATTCAGTGTGATAGTCAACGGAACACTTCACATGTAAGGCAACATCACATTTTTCACATCGAAAAGTTGTGTTCTTATGACATTCAGCGCATCGCGTTTGTTTTCCCTGTTTGACTATCACATGATTTATGCCATCATAACGTGAGTCAATGTTACGCTTCTGAGGTCTTCCTTTTTGGCCAGGTTCTGGAGGATGACCATGGGTCTCCAGATAATGGCATACCACACGTCGACGAAACTCCAGAAAATCCACTGGTTTCTCATCATATGTTTTATGCAATTGCCAAGCATTTTGTAAGACCAATTCGAAACAGAACAAAAGAGGGCTTGAATACCATTTCTTTCCACGGATTGATGCCCGATACTTATCAATGTTTTCATCAGCTCTGCCTACGCCTCCCATGAACTGGTTATACACTTTGATCATGTTTGGCTGCTGAACTTGGATCTTCTTTTTCAGTTTCTGGGAGTAACGACTGACAAGACACAGGGGATGGATACCAGCACCAGATGAGGCAACAGTGACAACACTGTTATCATTCCATCTGCAGACAATATTGCCTTTGCCATCAATTCGATAATCAAATGTGCCTCTTTCTTTTTTCTTTAAAGCTACATCTGATTCCAGTGGAACTTTGTCAATGTGATCCTTTCTCACTGTACCTGTTGCCTGATGTCCCATTGAACTGAGCTTATCAAGAAGTGCAATACTGGTGAAAAAGTTATTGAATACAAAATGGTATTGTCCAGGGTGTGCCTCTGTAAGTGCCTCACTAAACTGAAGGACAAGTGACGCACCGACACCATATTCCTCATGTTTAGTATTTGGGTTTTTACCCTGATACGGCTGAAACCAGCAAATGTAGCCCAGACAGGTGGCACCACACCAAAACTTATAGCCAAACCGAATGGGCTTTCCCCGAATAAATTGTTTGCACCCGTGACGACCAAAATAAGGAACCATGAATTCATCAAAGCTGAAATATGTTTCATTTGGAACAAATTTCATGCATCTCTCATTAAGTTTGCTTATGAGAGGTCGCAATTTGGAAAATTTGTCCACTGGATCCAAATTTGCATTGTCAGCAACATGCAAATTAGAAAATATAGTTTCAAACCGGTCACGTCTCATGGCAGCACTAACCAGTACATTATGCACATCTGTTCTTTGTTCCCAAAACATACGCCTTCTAGGAACTGAGACATAACCACTCAGAAAAATAATTCCCAGAAAACATTTGAATTCAGAGCTAGTCAAGCCAAGATGTACACCTTTACTGCAAGCATATAAGTTGGAGTACTTGACAATGAGTTCAATGACCTCGTCATCAAGAAAAAGTTCAAGAATTTCTGTGGGAGTTCTCATTACGGTGAAGAAATCATTTGGTGGTGCTGTAACTCTACCTGCTACGGGTTGTACAGTTAGGTCGGCTTTTTTCCATTTGCAAAGAATTTTTGTCATTTTCCTCCTCCTTGATGGTGGAGGTTGCTGCACAGTAAACGTAGATGGAACTTCATCAGGAGAGTCATCTTTAGGTGCGTATGAGGGATCATCTGAGTCAGACTCAGCATCAGAGCCATCTTGAATAAGATACGCAGCTGTGTGCAACAAAGAACCTGGCAGATTATTTATTGTTCCACCTTCTTCATCTCCTGATTCCTCATCAGAAACAGGTGCTGTAGCATTTTCAGGTGGTTGTATCACTATAGCACTTGCTTCTATGCTGTCATCTGTCTCTAAAAGGTCAGTTATTTCATGTAAACTTAGTGTTCGAGGCATCTTGGGACTAAAACGGAAAAAAGGTATTATTAGTCCTAGTGGTAGTGGTTTTGCCTAGTGTTCCAAAAATGGAACATGAAAAATGTCAAACCCATAACTAATGCAACAATAATACTTTCTGTATTTTCTTTTTACCGCACAATAGCATAACTAGTAGAGAAGTTATTTTTTAAAAATTACTAGTATAGGATGTAGTGCAGTAAAGTTGTATGTACCTGTCTTTGGATACTCAAAAATGTTTCTAAAAACTCGCATCACTTTTTGACAAGCTCCCAGCATGCCAGTATCTGTAGCAGTAACTAACTCTGTGCACCAAGTGATAACATGTACCCTCAGGAGGCAGACATGTGTGAAAAATCAGACCTTGGCAATGACCTTGAGCAGTAGGGCATAAATAACTCCCACATGCTTAGCGTTCCAATAATGGAACACTAGGCATAAACAGGTTGTAAAAGTGTAACTTTTTCTTTCAACTTATAGATTCCTAAAAGAAAATGAACATAGTCTTCTTTCTTTTTTTTTTTTCTCTCAGGCTCAAGTGATCCACCCACCTCAGCCTCCTGGGTAGCTGGGACTACAGGCGCACATCACCACACCCAGCTAACTTTTTCTATTTTTGGGGTTTCACCATGTTGCCCAGGCTGGTCTCGAACTCTTGAGCTCAGGCAATCCTCCTGCCTTGGCCTCCTAAAGTGCTGGGATTACAGGTATGAGCCATTGTGCCCGGCCAGGCTTATTTCTTGAGAAAAATGAACTCTCAGAGATGTTAAGAACATTCTTAAAATAATTGTATTTAGGTTTCTGGATAAAATCTCAAACTTTTACTAAATTCAGATTTTGGGGGAGTTTTGTTTTTTCTCTTTAATTTGGGCTTTAAAAAAAAGGCACAATCAAATCAACCTCCACATTGTGAGTTGGCCTTTGCTGAAGCACAGCCTAAAATTGCTAAATCCTCATCGGGTGCAAACCAGGATCCAACTGAAGGACAGACAGGACAATCCCAGTGCAAACAGGTGCTAGACAGAAGGGAGAAGTTCCCAGAAGACAATAAAATGGAGACAGGCTGTGAGGTTGGTGGTTCTCAGGGCACTGCCTTTAGAAGCATTTCAGGATAGGAATGGGACATTGGGTTGGAGTTGGCCCCCATCAAGTGGAGGGAGAAACCAGGCACTGAAGCAATGCTTGTCCGAGTCTGCTGCAGCAAACCAAGCTGCGAGATCACTCTCATGTGTCCCAAACCACCTTCAGACCCCTTCTCCTTCTCCAAGCCCTTCCACTGACTGCTGCCTTGAGCAAATGACTTCATCTCTCTGGGCTCAAAGTCCTATCTCCTGGGTGGCTGTAAGGATTAAACGAATTAACCTATATAACAAGAAGAACCACAAGAACCACTAAGTCGTACGCATTCAAACATGTCAGCCATCATTGTTCTTGTGCACCACTCCCGCCCCTGCCCCCACCTCCACTTGATGCCACCTTTGCTCAGGCCCTAAAGGCTGCAACGTTCCAAATCCACAAGACTCTCTTCATAACAGTCATTCTACTTGGCTTGACCCCTAGCATCTGAAATGCTGACAGCTCCCTCCTCAGAACAGTGGATGTGCACAACCCAACCCTCCCAAGCCAGGGTTCAATGGGGCCCTGGCCACAGAGGCCCAGTGCTCAGGGGAAGGACAATGACGAGTATTATCTTCGCAGGAGATTATGTCTCACAGACTATTAGAAGACATTCTGTAAGACTTACACAATTAATGGAATCTTTATCACCCCTTTACATCTCAGAGTTACTCATGTAAAAAAGGTAAAAAATAGGGCACAAGAAAAACCTTTAGGATCAAAAATTTATTAAAAACCAATTATATCAACAGGCATCAAGTCTACAGATTCAGGTTACACCAGACCATGAAGTAAATTCTGTCCCCATCCACACCATACTTGCCAGGTCTTCTAGACTCCTGAGCCATCTCCCTATATCCTCATCCAAATTCCCAGATTACAGGCTTAGGTTTTTGGTTTGGTTTTCAGTCCAATGGAGGTGGGGGCAGCTATGTGTTGATTTTTGGCACCACCCTGTGGTCATACCTAAATATTGCACCTTCTACTCAATCCCACAAAGGGAAGGAAACATGTATGTAGAGGGCCCAGCCGACTTCAAATCTCAGCTCTACTTCACAGTAAAACTGTGGGCAAGCCAATTAACTGGAGGGGCCATGATTATAACCATGTAAAGATGTGTATTCACAGAACCAAAGACTGGAATGACATGTAGAAAATAAAAACATAAAAAAAAAGAGGTCATTTTTTCATCTTAATATTGTTGTCATACTTTTACAATAAAAATAGGGACTCATCAGAAGTGCTGAAAGGTGGCGAGGGAGCCTTCAAACCATGCAGAGGAACCAACTCAAATCCACTTCAGGCTGTGCATTTAGCAGCTTAGCCCAATGCACCAGGTCATCTGAGGAGACTCAGGCACCGCCTACTGAAGAGTCCGTTTCTGAACTCCCCACTATGTTTCCCTGATCGGGGTGGGCATGGGTCGGGGACTTATCCCAGAGGCAATTATTTGCTGAGTGTGGGCCAAAGTAAAGAAAAAAGCATTACATTCTCAAGCCTCAACATCCTTACCAACAATGCTTCCCAACTGCCTCAAAGCTCTCCTAAATGAGAACATAGTTCTTTCTGAACAAGGTCCTGTGGACCATGAAGAATGTCACCAAGCTCCCCTCAGAGTCAGCGGGAGCTCAGCCAAAGCACAAGTGCAGTGCCCAGCTCCTCCCACTCCGTACCTGCTGCCTCAGACTCCCCACGTTGAGCCCAGGCCCCTACCCTCTGAAGGTGTTTCCCATGTGATTCTGACACACACACCCCACAAGAACCAGATGATCTATGACATACAGCATTTAGCTAAGGCTCCCTGCCAGGCCCTCCCCTGTGTACATACAACTGTGCAGGGCACATAAAAGAGGATTTTTGAGAAACTGATATACAAACTGCATCAGCCAAAAGCTGCAGCCCCAAAAAAGAGAAATACATAAGACTGACTTATTTCCATCCCTAGCTCCCAAACCTGACAGTGATCAGAGCCATCTGGGAACATTTTTTAAAAGTCCTGCCCGGTGACCCCACGCTACACTTCCTAAGTCAGCGTTTCCAGTGTTAGGGGCTCCCAGTGACACTGCATAATCAGTCTGTGGGTGGGGAAGCTTTGCTCTAGTCTGTGCTCGTTGCCCTCACTGTAGTCTGTGAGGGCAGCAACCTAAATAGTAACTGCCGACAGATGAAAATAGAGTAAGAACTTAGGGGAATGAGTTTAAGTCAAATGATAAACACTAACCCTAGTCCTGCCAGCAAGAAGAGACAAAAACATATCTGGAAATGCATTTTCTCACTCAGGATGCAACCCGTCTATGCCCTGCAGCCTGACCAAGCAGTGCTGACCACTGCTGGACAAAGAGGCAGGAGTCAGTGACATCTGTTTTATTATGTCAAGGCTGGCAAATACCTAGCATGAATGTTGCTAGTTCCCCACTGTGCCTATGATAGACATCACTAAGGAACTGCACACTCTTTCCCAATCCACCCAAACAGGGCCTCGGAGCCCCCTGAATAGACTACCACTCCCCAGAAATCAGAGCTGGCTGGAAAGTGAAGCCCACCTGCCCTCCCTGTCCTCAGCCTCTCTGCACATTGTGGCATCACATCAACCTCCAAGGCAATCCAAATGAGAACCCTGAGGAAATAATGTGCCTCCAAAGCAAAGCAAATTCCTTCCCTTCTCAATGATGCACCTGGAGTTTAGGGGCAAATGCGTAACATTGTTAATTTGGATAAGGGTCATATTAATATATCTGAGCCACCCAACAAGACAAGGCCCTGCACTGGATGAACTTCCTCCACAGTCTCTCCCAAATACCTCAGTCTGAATTCATTATTCCCTTCACACTTGGTTAGGTCCTACTTGTGCCCAAGTCTATTAACAGACTGCAAATTTTTTGCCAGAAACCCTTGAAGCCAGTCCAAGGATACAGACATGCATTGTTGACATGAAAGCAAAGATAAAGCTACGGAGGCTTACCTCGAATATGGCAACTGGGAAGTGAATCAATAACATGGAGGTAACAAGGACTGGGGACAAGCGACCTGATCTTTATCACCCTGAAGGGGAAAGGTTCACATGAAATGTTTGGTCTTCTGGGCCACACAGGGCTGTCTTGGCTGCACAGCCTGTACTAGGTAAGCAGCATGTAGGTGCTCACCGGGAACCCACATCACTCAAACACTGAAGGTGTGTTAGTCCTAATCTTTATTTGGCACCTGGAGCTCCCAGGCCCATAATGTGCAAAGCAGTAGTATATTTTAAGAAAGCACTAGACCTCACAACCAACAGCCATAAGCAAATGGAAACCGTGGTAGCACAAAATTAAAATGAAAAAATAATGTATGTTTTACAAGACCTGTATACCAATGACCATAGAACTGACAGAACATTTACTTCTAAGCAGTGGCTCATCCATCCTGTATGACATGAAAGGGTATGAAAACCAGGGAACCCACTGAGGAGTCAGCCTCGAGATACAGTTCAGTGCAGAGGAGGAGGCAGGAGAAACACATGGGAAGGGGGAATACACGGTTTGAAAAACGGTTAAAACTTCAAAGACTGAGCTGAGGGCTTGAGCCAAATGAAGGAAAGCAGGATCCAAAGGGCGACTGCCCAGTTCCATAAAAAAAGCTATGGAAAGGGCTTGACGGAAAATTCCTAGTAAGTATCAGCTAAAACAAAGGTACCTAGTTAGGGTGAACCTAGTGCCAGTGAAAGGCTGATGGCTCTCAAGCTGAGAGAATAAAGAGGATGAGATATCCAGAAGTCACCCACTCTCACTTCCTAGAGTTGAAAAGAGCATTATAATTAACAGGCTATACCCTCAGTAAAAGGTGTTAAGTTCAGCAAAGGGTGCCTACCCTGGGAACTATTCCTAAATTCTAACCACTAAAAAAAAACTAATTTTCTATGTTGTAAACTCTATGACTTTATTCTAATCATCCATCGTCAAACCACTGCTAAGACAAGCAACCCTAAAGGTCTTTCTGTTTCTCAAGGGAATAGCATTACCATTTCAATTAGTCTACAAAGATCAGCAATGAGTAACAAAATATAGAGAGACTGGCAGTTCTAATATGCTTCTCAATCCTGAGCATTTTATTTTCTTTCATCCCCCGATCCAAACAGCACCAAAGGAGATGTAATACAAATATTTCAACGTGGATATCTGCAGTTTAACAGCCTTAATAACTGTAGCTATAAAATGTTAAGAGCTATCGTATTTTGGTGGCAATTAAGAGTTATTGATATTTCTGAAATTCATTTGAGATTTTACTGTAGCTTTAGCAAAATATTGGCTCTGGAAATAATAAATTGTTTTACAATCTTAACATTATTAAGAAAAACTTATTGCCATCAAATTAACTAAACCCACATTTAAAATTCAATCAAAATAAATTGCTCTTGATCAAAATACTGATATATTTTAAACATATTTAATATTGACCCAATTTAATTGGAAAAATATATATTGCTCCATTTATAATCAATATGTTGAGATTAACACTTTTATTAATTCCTTGCAGTAGTTAAGAAAAAGTCTGACACTGCTCACTGTTCAAGAGTACTGGGCAACATTCCTCAAACAACTTCACAGGTAATAAACGTGCACAGAAACGAAAGCTGTGCTGAGGGATGACAAATATAAGCCAGCCCTCATCTGTGCATTACTACATAAGGTGCTACTAGAATGTGAGTGCCGCAACTCTAAAGAACAGGATTTAAGTCACAGGTCCTCAAATTACTGTTTAAAAGAATTCTGACACATCTATTCTGGAAAGGTTATGGAATGTCTGTAGTGTCTGGACAGGGGTTAATGAGCAGTTCTAAGTAACAAGAAAAAACACCAGGTCAACCTTCACTCACAAAGGCCAATAAATACAACAAACTAGGTCTCTTCACCTTGAGAAATAAGAAAAAACTGTTGAGGATTGGGAAAAAGCCATCCCACTATCAAGTATTTTAAAAGTAATAAGGTTCCTTTTTCCCTTTGACTTCCTTAGAGCTAAGTGAGCTCTAAGTCAAGGAGACTTGAAATGCGCGGCAGTAGCACAGTGTTCAGTGGGCCACCATGGGGAGGCCTGCAATGCAGATTATTTTTCCTGGCTCTCAGAAAACGTGTGGCAATATGCAATTCAGACTTCATGTTTCACATGTTCACCTTCCCTTTTATGGTGCTTGCTTTATACAATGACAATGTCATGGAGCTAAAAGCCAAAGTCAGTCTCTAACATAAAAAACAACAGTGAAAAGAAAGGTATGCTGTGCATACAAAGTACACTTTTTGCATGATGGTGGCTTATAATTATGCAGATGACTATTTTCTCAAGACAAAGGAAGGATTTACAAAAGCAAGCTTATTCTTTCTATGCCAAAGCTTAAGTTTCAGCTCTTTTTTGAAGAAAAGTTCTCTAAAATTACTTTCCTGCTTCAAAAGGGAAAACAGAAACCCCTATCCAGTATGCATTAATTCACCCTTTTCTTTTTCCTGATACTCATTCTAGGGTGACTGTCGGTATAAAGGCGACACAGCTCACACTCAGCCCTCTGTATGCCTCTTGCCCCAGCCTTCCCTTAAGTTTTTCATCTTAGACTTGCCTCCAAATCCAACTAAAGACCTAGAAGTACATGCATTTGGGGCCAGCATCATTAAGGACTCAGGGGCCCCACTGCTTCTAGCAGGTTAAGGCTGCAGAAATCCAACCTCTGTATAATCGGGGGGGTCTAATATATTAAGCTGGATCTAGAATGCTTACATATTAATAAACCTGTCACCTAAGATAAAGCAAACAGTACAATGTATTTATAATCCCCACAGACCGACCTTAACCGCTGCTTATAATAATCTTCATCTCCATCATCTCGGTATCTTCCCACTTTCCGACCTCCTCCTCCTCCTTCTCCTACAGAAGCAGCTTCAGCTTCTTCCCCAGAACTTGGGAAAAAGTCATCATCAATCTCCTGCACTGGCACTTTCTTCTGCCGTTTCCCGCCCTTGGGCAGAGGCTTCAGCTCATAGTCAGTACCATCTCCAGACAGGTCCGCCTCTGCCCCCTCTACCTCGTCATCTTCCTCCTCTTCCTCCTCCTCTGTGGGGAAATACTCAGACTCTTCACCCTCAGAGTCTCCCTCTGCCTCTGGCCTCATGTCTGACTCCCAAGGTCTCCTTGCCTTTGGCAATCCCACTTTCCCCTGGAACTGCAAAGCCCTCTTCTGGAGTTTCTTGATGTGCTTTTTCAAACGCTCCTCTTTTTTGGACAGAACTCTGGCTTTCTTGTTTGGTTTATTTTGCACTGGGGCTGGAGGCGTGACTGGGGCTGGAGTTTTTCTAGCTGCTCTTTTATTACAAGCTTGCTTCTTCCTTTCAAAAGACAGTTTTGCTTGATCTGCCAAATACTTTTCGAAGCCTGATGCTTCATTGAGCATGATTTTTCTGGGCTTTTTCTCCTGTTTCTGAGGGATCTGGGTACCAAAAGGTGTCATCTGGCCAGTGCGGATGAGCTCTTCCCAGGCAGTCTCCTGGACAGGCATGAGCATGCTGCCAAGACTGGATGGCCCCGGCTCTGAAAGAACAATAGCAATGCGTTTCGCACTAGCATGAAACTTTCCGAGGGTACAAAAGAAATGCTCACTCTTTCAAGAAATATTAGGCAGCTACAAATAACTCATATAAAAAAAGAATCATCCATGTACTAAAGCATGTTACACATGAAGGACAGAATAAAATTTATTATAGCATCATGCTATATTTAATATATTCCTGTTCAAAAAGACGACTTCTCAGTAACTTTTCCCCCAAATATTTCACTATACTCTCTGCCATCCAAAGATAGGCTTATTACTCTATAAATACAGTTATAAATAGTCAAGTTTAGCTGTGTTTCCTTATCAGCTGAGTAGTCGTCCATGAGGAAGCAAGCTCCGAAGTTCTCACGTCATTGCTAAAACCAACATTCAGATGGACTTAAATTCAAGAGACAGTAAAACCAAAAACAGGGATCACCATGTACCTAAAAAGGAAAAACATAAATGTCAGCTCTATGCTGCCCAGCATGGCAGTTACCAGTCACCTGCAGCTATTTAAATTTAAATTACATTAAGTTAAAAACTCAGTTCCACAGTTGCACTTGTCCTTTTCAAGTGCTCAAGAGCTACACGTGACTAATGGCTACTATAATGGGCAACACAGAGAACATTTTCATCACTGCAAAAAGGTCTATTGGACAGCAGCACTGTGTTAGATATGTGAAGTTAACTGACTTGAAGACATTACACCATAAGTGTAAAGTCACCAGAAAGTATCCCTCTTTCATTAGCTGAAATTCATCTCTGGCAAAATTACCACATAACCAAAATACCAAAAGACCTAAGGCTTAATAGGAAGGAATCCATATTCTAAAATCTACGATTCTTGCAGGCCAATGATACCCAGTTTTTCATTAAACTTGCACTGAAATAAAACATACATCTGAAAGTGCACAAATCATTAAGTGTAGAACTCAGTGAATATTCAGAAAAAATGTACTCATAAACTAGCAGCCATATCAACTAACAGAAATTACTAGCACCACCAGATGAGCCCTTCAGGCTACCTCCCAGCCTCTACGCCCCCCAAGATAATGATGGACCTGGACTCCTAACGTACAGACAAGTTGTGCCTGTCTCTGAACGCTACGTAAGTGGAAATGTTTGTGCCCTGTGTCCACCTTCCTTCACGCAACATTATGCTTTTGAGCTGCATCCTTACTGTTGAATGTAGCTGTAGTTTGTTAACTCTCACTGTTAATGCACATTTGAGTGGCTTCCAGGTTTTGGCTACTAGGAATAATGTTGCTATGAATATTCTGATGCACATCTTTTGGTTTTATTTATATATATATATATCTGGGTATGCTAAGCTTTAGTAGACACTGTCAGTTTTCCAAAGTGTTACGTTCCAAAGTCCCCATCAACTGTGTCAGAAAGTTCCAACTGGTGTATATTCTTGCCATTCCATGTTAACTATTTTGGTAGATGTGTAGTGGTACCACATTATGGCTATAATTTACATTTCCCTGATGACTAACAAAATAGGTGCCTTTCATGAATTTATCTTTTGGACAGCCTTTTTTGTGTAGGAAGTGTTCCAGTCTTTCGCCCATTTTTGTTTGTCTATTTCTTTAAATGATTTCTAGTTCTTTATACATCCTAGATTTGAGTCCTTTGATTCACACATGTATTGCAAATATCTTCCCCAGCTCAGTATCTTGCCCTAAATGCTATCTTCTGATGAACAGAAGTTCTTGGTTTTATATATAGCCCATTTAACAAATCTTTTCCTTTACACTGAGTATTTTGCCTCAATTAAGCCTTAGGTCTTTACACTGAGTATTTTGCTTCCTATTAAGCCTTAGGTCTTTTGGTATTTTGGTTATGTGGTAATTTTGCCGGAGATGAATTTCAACTAATGAAAGAGGGATACTTTCTGGGTGACTTTACAGTTATGGTGTAACTTCCAATTTCAGTTCATGTCTTCAAGTGTTGGCTGGTGTCCAGACGGAGAGATATAATAGGAACCAGGAACTCAAAAAAAGAGCAAAGCCAGATGTCTACAGATCTGTGTAAGGTACTAGTAGAACCTAGGTGGCTACAAAAGCCATGGGGAATAGATAACCAGGGAGAGGCAGTAGAACAAGAAGAGGGCTCAGAGAAATCCTGAGAAACATCAATATTTAAGATATGGCCAGAAATAACTATGCAGAAGTAGTCAGAGGGCTAAAAAGAAAACCAGTAGAGAAGGAGGGATCCCACAAGGAACAGAAGTGTCAGCTGCTGTGGACAGGCAGAGTGGAACAAGGATAAAAAGGGGCTCTTGGATTTGAGGAGGTAGCTATTAACCCTAGACAATGTAGCTATTAACCCTACTACCAAAGTTTTAGCTATTAACCCTAAGAGGTAGCTATTAACCCTACTACCAAAGTCACAGTAGGAGGTGAAAGACAACAGCAGATCTGAGACGGCCAGACAGGAACAAACATCTGTTATCAATGAGAAACATAGTACACAGCAGTTAAAAGCACTGGTCATAGGCCTAATGAATTCTGAGAGGCTGAACTTTAAAACCACGTACTTTTGGGCTGGGTGCAGTGGCTCACACCTGTAATCCCAGCACTTTGGGAGGCCAAGGTGAGCAGATCACCTGACGTCAGGAGTTCGAGACCAGCTTGGCTAACATGGTGAAACCCTGTTTCTACTAAAAATACAAAAAATTAGCTGGGCATGGTGGTATGCGCCTGTAATCCCAGCTACTTGGGAGGCTGAGGCAGGAGAATCGCTTGAACCTGGGAGGCAGAGGTTGCAGTGAGCTGAGATGGTGCCATTGCACTCCAACTTGGGCAACAAGAGCGAAACTCTGTTTCAAAAATATACATATTTTTTTCTATTGCTTCAATTAATTCTTCATAACAATTCTCATCTTACTGAATAAACTTCTAAAGCTAGTAGAAAATAGTTGCTTAGAGAATTTAATGCTAAGCAGCTTTAATCTGTATTTCAAATAGTCAATGCCTATGCAGCCACCAACAATTTGTACACACACACACACATACACACACACAATGACTGCAAAGATAATTTAGTTCCAGAGCTTACGAATTTTCCCAAAAAGTTTTCCAAAAGACAACCATCCAAGACAGTAATGTAAATGAAATACTGCCCAGAGTACCTGAATGAAGATGTCTTTTCTTAAACTGATGCTTGGAAAGCCTGCCAAATACGCTCTTTAAAGACACGTGAGAGCCATTCTACAAATGCGATTAATGATGTTGGGCTTCCAACATGTAATTTAATCATGATGCTAGTTGTCTTTATCAAATTAACAATATAAGAATGTTTAAGATTTCCAGTGTATTAAATGTAATAATAAATGTGTACCAGCAGCCTCCTATGAACTGAGTTAAAAGTTTACTTTAATTCTCTTTGAGAGGGATTTGGTTCTGCAGGTGTAGAGAATAAAATTTTCCTAAATCTGTTTTGACACTAAGGCAAAGAAACGTATTTTTCTCAAAACCCAGGCAAAGACTAAAGAGACACCCTCCACTGACTACAGGCATCAGGCATCAATTCAAGAACACAGAGAAACTGCTCCTAGCATCCTCACCTGCATCCTCCTCCAGACTGGCGTGATCTAGTTCAATCTTCACCTCTGCTCCTCCAAGGATGGCCTGGAGATGCTTTTGTTTTGCAGTGATCTTTTTTAGCTGTTGTTCCTTGAATGGTAAATACAGAAGACAGAAAACAGCAATGAAGTGATTTATTGTTAAATACAAAAGATAGCACTATGAAATTTTAAACTTAAATCCAAAGTAAAATAAAAATAATATACATTACATAAAAATTCCATACATTACTATTACTAGAGAGCCCTATGTGAGCAACTACCACTTTTCTAGGAGTAAAGGGGCCGTGAATATTCCCAGCAGACAGGCATGCCTGCACCCCCATGCTCTCCTGAGGACGGCAGACTGCCTTCTATGTGCCCGAGCCCTTAAATACACGGGCACTGACCTGAAAGGTGGACTTGTTCTACTTGGTTTCCCCCTTACACACTGGGCAAATCCCTAAACTACTCTGTGTTTCTGATTCAGAACCAATGGGCTATGGAAGTCAACAGGCCATAAGATAAGAAATAAAAACACAAATGTTCAATTGAAAAAGTTAGTCTCCTTTGATAACCTACTATATTTATGACTGTCCTTTTAGTATTCTACCTAATCAAAAAGCTTTAAGAAAAAAATATATCTTGCCATGCCTCTCCACCCTGGCCACTCCAGACTCCTCTTTGTGTTGTTCCCTTCCACATCACCAGAACTCAGATATGTGCCCTTGGGCTTCACTGGCGAGGCCCAATGAACTGGGCCTGTGGTACCTGGTTCATCTTTCCAAGGTCAAGAATGTTTCAACTTCAAATACGAGTGTGGGACAAGGGGAAATCCTGAACATAAATGCCACACTGCAATGACTTGCAATTTGTTTTTTCTCAGTTTTTCTCTCAGCAACATTCTGTCTAAAGCACTTTCCCTCTGAATAGTCTACCTCTAACCATCAAAGAGCTGCTAAAGACAAGAATGCATAATTAAGTTAGACTAGGACCTGAAGTGGTCTCAAGTTTGATGCTCTACACCCTTGAAATTCCAGCCCACTACAAGCCCAAGAAGGTCTCTGCACATCAATTTCACATGCTCCCACAAGAGACCAGATGTCCTCTCTCTGATTTGGGAGGACCCACCTGCCTTGGGCAACTGCTAGCTTTGACCTTTGGGCTGCTATTCTGGAAGCAAGTGAGAGAAGATGGGGTAGTGCAGGTAACAGACTGGTGAGTGGAAAGTATAATAAAAGGAGGGCCACGTGAACTGAACCAACGCACAGCCCTGCCCCTGGAGAGCTTAAAGAAAAGATGCAAGGACTCTACTCACTGCAGTGAATCAACTGTAAGCACAAGTTGGGATGGCAGAACTGAAATGGTTACAGCTAGTCATTCCTATCTATTGCAATGTATTTTCACAAAGGGGTACATAAATCACAAAAAATGTTTCAGACCTCACAAAGCTGTACATAAATCCTTAAAAAAAGTTTCAAACTTCATAAAAATAATATCCTAAGTAACAAATATTCCCTACCCTTAAGTTTTCCAAAGCTAAGTACAACCCCAGTGTGGCTGGGTGCTGACTGTAACACCCAAGGTGGGAGGAAGGGCCAAGCTCTCGCAACAGTCAGCAAAGGTGTGTGAGGGTCAATGGCTGCACCGCCAAGAAACAGAGTGGAGACAATCAGAGGAAGCAAGGGCTAAGCAGAAAAGAGTTCACAGGAGACCAGGAGACTGAGGCCAGTGTGACCCTAAGCCAGGCCAAAGAAATGGTGATGCAGGAAAACTAAGGAAGTGCGCCCAAGTGAGGCAAGCAACACCAAAAAGGAACTTTTCTCAAATACACAGATGGTCTCCAACTTATCATGGTCTGACTTGCAATTTTTCAACTTTGTGATGGGTTTATCAGGGCATAACCCCATTATAAACTGAGGAGCCTCTGGACTTAACTATGGTTTGACTTACAATATTTTGACTTTAAGATAGGTTTTTCAGGGTATTTAATGCATTTTTGACTAACAATATTTTCAATTTACGATGGGTTTGTCGGGATGTAACCCTGTTGTAAATCAAGGAGCAACTGTATACGTATGGATGTGTGTGTCTATGTATGTGTTTTTTTAAATGCAATAGAATGGGATGTTAAAGGAAAACAGCAGAAAGATTAAACATACAAAAGAAACCCAAAATTTCTCTATTGTAATTATAAGTATTTGCTTCACATCTTATAAGCACTTTTTAAAATACTTCCTAAATTAAGTGCCCCTAAATGATGACTTTTTCAAAAATGCAATACTGAATGTTATTCTGAATCACCTTATTATACTTCTGTCGTTTTACAGAATCTAGTTTCCTGTTGATGTCTCTGCTGGTGGCAGCTTGAGGGCTAAGCTGTTCAATAATTTTATTGATTTGCCTTAGGGATGTCGTACATGACCTGAAAAATAAGATAAATTGTCTATTTTCCACTCTGATAACTTTTTTATAGCATAATATAAATAGAAAAATGCTAAAAACATGTCCCTTTTACTTCTTATTAACTAAAAGATAAAGGAAACCAAACCAGAATACATACCCTTATTGGCCACAAATAAAACTGGTAGGATCATTAGAGGTTTAAGATGACTGCTAGTGTTTTCTTTTATCTAGCTGATTTAGATCAGCTCGTTCCCATTTGTAAGCTGCTTCATTCATTCTACAAGCATTATTTAAGTGCCTACTTTATTCAACACACTATGCTAGAACAATGTGCAATAAGTTGTCCTTTTACATGAAAAAATGCATACATGGGTTTTTTAAGCCCATTACGGAAGTCTTCCAAAGTCTGGAAGCATCCTAAATATGCTTAAACATTTTCTTATATAAATCACACATCTGCAACAATATTTTTCTTCTACATAAATGGAAGATTCACTTACTACAGCACTAAACTTTGTGGTGCAAAGAAAACAAATCAATTTAAAATAAATTACTCCTAAAATAGACACCATAGAATTGTAGCTTCCATTGACGCTTGTGTAATTTGCTGTTTGTATCCTCTGTGGATTACAGGATAAACAATGCGTATTACTGGCTGAGACACCACATGCCACCAGCCATCTAGCATCACTCTGCATGGAGACCCCACAACTCTCCTCTGTCACCTCTGGAGAAAGAGGACACATTTCCAAGATCAAATGTAAAAGTATCATTACAAAGAGTTGAGGTCCTCAACACTCAGACTATAACCATGAACGAGCACCTGCTCCTGAGGAGGCCAAAAGAACACACCAGGGAATGGTTAGCAGAAAACATGTCTTTGAAGTACCAACAACCACATTCATGACAGCTCCACACTCCACCCTCCCCAGCTATCCTCTGTGACACTGCTCCATCCTCCATCCCGTTCAGCCCTCGCATTCTTTCTTGCTTACCTGACACTGCCCGGAACACTGCCCAACGGGGGCCAAGCAGCAATGATAAGTGAGCTCAACCCCTCCCACTTCCCCTCTCCTGTCCTCACCTCCTAACCTTGCTCAGGTCTACAGCCTCCCCTTCTTCCCCATTAACGTGCTATGCTCAAAACAGCTCAAGTCTTCTCCCTCTCTAAGACACAAATAAAATCTCCATTTCCAGAGCCAGAACAAGGATGGAAGAAAAGAAAACCGGGGAATCTTTATTATTTCTAGAAATGCAAATCTGAAAAATTGCCCAAGGACTGAACACTAAGTTTGGGGACAGTAAGCTAGAAAGAAGCTACCGCACAGAGAAAAATGTGAAGGAGGCGCAATGTATTCCTGGCATCTCGAATAGGAAACACCCGAATTTAGGTGCACCTCTCCTGAGATCACTTTGTGCACATGCTGGTGAACAGCCCTTCTCTTCTGGACATTATGCATGCAACTGGCTTTCACGAGCTGGACAGAGACTCTAACTACCATGTACAATGCCACTCCTAAGGGGAAGGGCTGGGACTCAAAGATGAGGTTGAGGACTGCCCTTATTGACTCTGTCCTCCAAATGAAAGGTTCTACACATCTCCTAAACTTCTGGAATACTAGAGCTTTCCATTACCTGAATATCCCTGTCATGTTTTACCACCACTTTGAAAGGAAGAAGATGGGCTGCACTCACGTGAGGTCATCCAGGACCGACCGATACTCCTTCTCCACGTCAGCGAGCTGGGAGGCACGGCTGGCCTCATGGATGGCATTGTCCACCTGCTGAAGCACTCCCTGTTCCAGCACGTCCTGGTCATAGACGTCCACACCCAAACCCTGCAGCTCAAGGGCCTGGGCGCTAGGCTCTACCGCCTGGATCTGATGTCGGTCGATGTGCAGCAGGGCTGGCCCTCTCCTCGGAGCTGCTGATGCGCACCCCACAGCAGAGGTGGACAGCCCATCACCCACAGAACGAAAGGACAGGTACTCCTCCACCTCCCCACCACCACCACTTTCTTGCTTGATTGCCATTTCTTCATTATTACTGACAGGTTGACTCTGTAAACAGTCTTGCTCCTGAGTTTGACTTGAGTGGGGGATTCCCTCATTTGGCATTCTCTACAGACTACCTAAAAGGAAAAAAATTTATAAGCCTTTTCGTTATATAGGATTCATTGTAGTTCTTAAATATTTTATAATTAGAGCAGACTGATTTCTCAAAAGATCAAGTAATAATCTTTCAACTACATAAATTCAAGTTTCCAAGTATTAATTTACTAAAAAGGGACAACGTATCTTCTTGAGTTCTGATAATAAATAAGAAAAATTAACCAGAAAAAGAAATGCAGTATCATCAACAAAGGACATTTAGGCAGCCAGCTAAGAAAGCCAGCCACCAAAATCCTGGGGTGATGGCCATGGAATATTCTTCAAAACAGCTGAAGTCATTTGGCTGCTGTTTTCCAAGTTAGCATCTTCATTTCATTATGACACAAATGATTTATAATATAGTGGCAAGATCAACTGTAATGCATAGGAACAGTGATGTTAGGAAAGAGCTTCTGTGTGAATCTGAGACTAGAAACTCCTAGGCTGAATACCTATCCAGTAAATAGGAGCTTTGAACAAATCAGAAGCTCAGAAGATTAATTAGGCCAGGCACGTGGCTCAGTCCTGTAATCTCAGCACTTTGGGAGGCCAAAGCAGGAGGATAGAGACCAGCCAGGGAAACACAGCGAGCTCAGGACTTCGAGACCAGCCTGGGAAAGATAATGAGACCTTGTCTCTACTAAAAATTTAAAACCTTAGCCAGGCCTGGTGATGTGCACCTATAGTCCCAGTTACTCAAGGGGCTGAGGCAGGAGGATCACTTGAGCCTGGGAGATGGAGGCTGCAGTGAGCCATGATTGCACAACTGCACTCTAGCCTGGGCAAAAGAGCAAGACCTTGTAAAATAAATTTAAAGTTTTTTTAAAAGATTAATTAAAATATTCTCAAAAATAGGCTGGGCACGATGGCTCACATCTGTAATCCCAACACTTTGGGAGGCTGAAGCGGGCAGATTACTTAAGGTCAGGAGTTTGAGACCAGCCTGGCAAACATGGTGAAACCCGATCTCTACTAAAAATACAATAATTGGCTGGGCATGATGGTGAGCACCTGTAATCCCAGCCACTCGGGAGGCTGAAGCAGGAGAATCACTTGAACCCACGAGGCGGAGGTTGCAGTGAGATGAGATCTCACCACTGCATTCCAGCATAGGCAACAGAGTGAGACTCAATCTCAAAAAAAAAAAAAAAAAAAACACTCCATTTTAATACACAGTATAATTTCTCGCCCATCAGGTTAGCAAGAATTCAAAGCCTGATAGATAAATCCAATACAGACAAGGAGAAAGATCCCCCCTCACATAGTGCTGCTGAGAATATAAATTAGTAAAGCCCTTTGCAGGGACAACTTAGCAATATCTATTAAATTAAATGCACATGACCTTTGTCAAGCAATTCTAGGTATTTATTCCAGAGAACTAGTCACACACAGGTGCAAGGATGTTTAGTGCAGCCCATTTTTAATAGTTTAATGTAACTACTAAGTATATTCTGTATACTGATATAAAAGCCATGTTAAGTGAAAAAATTCATGGTATGAACACACTTATGTTGAAAAAAGTATGTATCCTGCACACAGAATGATCTGGCAGGATACAAACTAAGCCTGCAAGTCAGGATGGGGAAGAGAAAGCACAGGGAAAAATAAGGGAGAATGTTCACATTGTACTCCACATACTCAGGACCTGCTGCTTTAAGGAGAATATATTCACTATATTACCTATACAACTATCACATCTAATAAATATATTAAAAAGCAAAACGATAACCAAAAATCAGTCTTGCTTTTTGTTTAACTGTGAATAAGATTTCTTTGAGCACTGTAACTTTTCTGTTAAATGACAAGTTCCCCCAATGGGCCCCACTCATCCCTTATTAAGTAAAATAAGCCCAGCAATAAAGCACTGGGATACAAAGAATTCAGCATCATCTACACCCGAGTGGCTATCCACTGGAGCAGCAGTATGTCCGTTAACAACAGAGCAGGGCAGGTCAGCTAGCCCGGGACACGGACAAGAGGTCACACGAGCATCGAGCGAACTATATATGGTGTCTGGGGCCCAAGAAATATCACGGAGGAACTGAGATTTGAACACATGGGCCATGCATGGTCTGATATATAGGAGGTGCTCAATATCTGCTGAAAGGAAGTGAGGTTCAGAGCTAAGTCTAAAATAATAAAAAGTTTGGTCTGGACAAACGAGTCACCAGTGAATTCAGTCACAAAAATGAGACTCTCAAAAAGGAAGCAGATAGGAAGCAGGACTGGCAAGCAGCTTACATGTAATCAGTACCATTTGCAGCATGCAGTCAGAAATGCAAATCTGAGCTCAAGGGAAAGTCTGGGTGACACGTGGACACATCAGCAGAGTGAGCAGTTCCAGGGTTCCCAAGGCTCTGACAGGTACCTAAGGTCATTTTGGAGGGTAAGAGGAGGCTAACATTGGAAAGGTTAAAAAGTGAACAACACAGTGAGAAAGTTCCTTCTTTTGGGGCCTGCTGATTATTTTCAAGAGGAAGGCTCAGCTCACCTCACTTTCCAACAGAAGGAGCAGGATTCCAGCTCAGAGTGTCTGTACTAGCTGGCAGTTAACAATTCTGTTTTCATTTTTCTTATTTGTACACACATGAGGATTTCTTTTTAAGAAAAAAGGATGCCAATTCAACCAAAAATATTAAGTAACCATTTTTCTATTTCTGTAAAATAATATCAAAAAGCAATAGTATTGTAGTGTAAAGACAAGGTTAAAAATAAAGAAGTTTGGGGAAAACTTCTAATAATAAAAAAGGAGGAAGAGTGTCCAGTGAATTAGAAAAAGCTGAGTGAATTTGGATACCAATGGGTAACCATTTACCTTGGTAAAAGAAGTTTCAGGCCAGGCTTGGTGGCTCACACCTGTAATCCCAGCACTTTGGGAGGCCAAGGCGGGTGGATCACCTGAGGTCAGGAGTTCGTGACCAGCCTGACCCAACATGGTGAAACCCCATCTCTACTAAAATACAAAAATTAGCCAGGCGTGGTGGTGCATGCCTGTAATCCCAGCTACTCGGGAGGCTGAGGCACGAGAATCGCTTGAACCCAGGAGGCAGAGGTTGCAGTGAGCTGAGATCACACCACAGAACTCCAGCCTGGGCAACAAGAGTGAAACTCTGTCTCGAAAAAATAAAAAAGTTTCAGTGGAGCGATAGGGCCAAAAACCAGACTGTAGTGGTTGAAATGTAGTTGGTGTGTAAGGGAGTGGATGAGGAAATGGAGGCCACAAGAGAGTGGCCTGTCCTTTAAAGAGCTTGCCTCTGGCAGGGAGACAGCTACAGTGATAAAGTAATAATGGATTTGTTGGGGGTAGGGAGAGAACTAGGGCAAGAAAAACTAGAGCACGTAATGGCTGGAGGGAGACAGAGGAGATAACCCAGAAAGGTGTACCAAAAGAGACAGCAAAAGTGGAAGGTCGCAAGCAGAAATGAACAGGAGGCACAACACATCTTTCTCGGACTCTGGCAGAAGGAGGATTCCTGATAGATCTAAATTTGCAGGTGGAAAGGAGGGAAGCTGAAGTGGATTACAGACAAAATATCCCACAAAGCAGCAAGTTGGGCAGTTCCTGAGTCAGGAGACAAAGTTGGCACTGGGGCTAAAGACTAAGAGTCTGGAATAAATGTCCTGTACAAGAGAAAAGGGAGTTGACAGGGAACAAACACTGATGATTGCTGTGGAGGACCTACCTGAGGATCTCCCCAGCCCTGCAAAGCCATAGACTGCTAACAATCTCCAGGGCTGAACAATCTCCTCCTTCAGTAATTCACAGTCCTGGGGGAAATGTCACTATTGAGGGTTTTCAGAGCAGAAATGGTAGTGCAAAAGGGTCATGGGGTTGAAGATGCTGAGAAGAGTAGCTGAAGCAACTGACTTCAGGGTCCAAGCTGGGTAGGTTTAAAAAAACAAAAACAAACAAACAAAAAAAAAAAAAGAAGGGGCCTGGAAATGGGAGAAAGGGTTCAAGAAGCCCCTTAGTATCTGGCAATGGCCAGAAAACCAAGTCTTCTGGAAGTGAGAGTTGGAAACCAGAAGGCTCTTATCAGGTTAAAGAATTTCAGAAGTGAAATAAATCATACATTTGCCGGGAGCGGTGGCTCATGCCTGTAATCCCAGCACTTTGGGAGGCCGAGGCAGGAGGATCACGAGGTCAGAAGTTCGAGACCAGCCTGACCAACATAGTGAAACCCCGTCTCTACTAAAAATGCAAAAATTAGCTGGGCATGGAGGCGCGCGCCTGTAATCCCAGCTACTCGAGAGGCTAGGGCAGGAGAATCGCTTGAACCCAGGAGGCGGAGGCCACAGTGAGCGAGATCGCACCACTGCACTCCAGCCTGGGCGACAGGGCAAGACTCCGTCTCAAAAAAAAAAAAGAAAGAAAGAAAGAAATCATACATTTAACAAATAGTTACTGAGAGTTAATTACACCAGGCAATGTACTAGGTTAACTAATTCCTGTCCCCAAAGAGCTTAGAGTCTCATGGGAAAAACAGACATTTAAAAACGATATATATATATACACACACACACAAATATAATTGTGGTGACTGCTGTTAAGAGGAAAGTACAAGGCTTTCTGACAAAATGAGAGAAACCAAATTGAAATTGTGGAGGTAGATGTGGGGTCAAGGAGGCCTCTCTGATAAAGTGACATCTGATGAGTCAGTCAGGTCGAAAGTAAAGTGAACGTCTTGCAAGGAAACAACGTGTGAAATTTTTTTTTTTTGAGACGGAATTTCGCTCCGGTTGCCCAGGCTGGAGTGCAACCTCCCCCAGGCTCTGCCAGGCTCACTGCAACCTCCGCCTTCCGGGTTTAAGCGATTCTCCTGCCTTGGCCTCCCGATTAGCTGGGATTACAGGCATATGCCATCACGCCCGGCTAATTTTTCGTATTTAGTAAAGACAGGGTTTCACCACGTTGGTAAGGCTGGTCTCGAACTCCTGACCTCGGGTGATCCACCCACCTCGGCCTCCCAACAACGTGAGTAACTTTTAAGACTAGAAAGAGCTGATGCACTTGTGAAAATGCAAGAAGGCTGGAACACCGAATTTTTTACTTTATTTTTAACTTTGAGTTAAGAAGAGCAGAGAGTTAAGAAGAGCAGAGAAGGGCTCCGTTCATGGCCTAAGTCTTGCAGAGTATCTTCTAAGGCTTAATCATCTGGGACACTAGTATCTTCACCGTCCTCCCCCCATCACTGGGGCTCCCGCAGCCAGGGGCAAGCTGGGTCTCATCTGGAGGGTTGGCCGGACACAGGCACAGTTCTGAAAGGGGACAGGCAAGGGCCAAAGCACACAAGGCCTGGGAAAACACGAGCATGGATTCCACTCCCAGTGCAATGGAATGACTCTGAAAACTGTTAAGTAGGCTGATGATGGCATGACCTACTTTATGCCAGAGACCACCTGGACAACTGTGCGGATAATGGATTGGAGGAGACAAAGCAACAAGAAGATGATGGGAAAAGTTGAGGAGAAAAGCGAGGGCTGCCTGTCACAGGATGACAGCAGTTAAGACGCTGCGTGGAAGTCACGTAACAGCAGCATTTACAGGCGGCCTGCGTCATCCGCCCACACTCTTATCAATTTGACTCTATCAACGCCGAAAACGTCGGACGTACATCTAGCCCGACTCTCTTTAAAATAACAGCTCTAGCATTTTAATCGAGATCAAAAAGGACCCAGCTGACCCTGCGCGCAGGGGGCCTTATACAAAGTCGGAGAAGTAGCTGGGTCGCTGGCCGGCCAGGGACTCAAGGCGCCTCAGGTGAGCGCTCCTTGGCGCTACTTCCGGTCTCAGGTGAGGCCGCCGGAAGCGGGCGCTTGGCCCTAAGGCCCGCTACAGTGCGTCCTCGCTGACAGGCTCAATTACCACGGCGAGGCCAAGGCGCGGGGCCGCGGCCGCCCGAGAAGTCTGAGCTGGGCCCCGACACCCCCTGCCCGACATTCGGCCGGGCCCCCCGAACACTCACCCAGGGCCGCGCGACCGCCCACAAGGAAACAGAGACGCTACCGCCGCCAGCCGCCTTGGAACCCAGCTCGACTGGCCGTGGCGCCTGCGCCCTCAGCTCAACCATAGACACCGCCCCCAACAGCGACTCCGACTTCTGCTGGTGCGGGGACGCCCGCGGCGCATGCGCCTGGCTCAGCGTTTGTTTTTAAGCACGGGCAAGACCACGTGGTTTGGAGGTACGGGCTCAGCAGCGCCTTTCTACTTGCGTGCGAGCAGGGCAAGAAAGCTATCTCCGCTGCCGGTCAGCTGGGTGGCTTGCGAAGGACGCTTCGCCCCTAGCGAAAAATACCCTGCTGGCAAGGCAGTTATGAAAGTTAAGACATATTTCCACGTAGAGGGGGATGCGGGTGTGCCATGCGAATGTAAATCCTCACAATTAACCTTGAACCCTGCAGAGAAAGTCAGCTTGGGCAGGGGAGTTAGCCGCACCTTTTGGTCGCCAGGCTGTGACCTCTCTTGTTGTCTCCCACGACTGAACACGGGAAGGATGGAGAGCTGTCCTGCTTCTCTGTTGCCCCTCCGCCACGCGCGCACCTGGGCGAAGTGAGTGCCTACAGAGCCTGCTTACATGTGTACATTGCCTTAAGTCCAGCGTTTAGTATCCGTCCTCAGATCTCAGAGGTAGGCGGGGTTTCGAGGCAGGCGAGAATTTTACCGTGGTGCGTTTGAAGAAAGAAGATGTCCACACAGAGGTTCAGAACAATGGGAGGAAGTTGAGCTTCGCCTGGGGAAAGAAGCAGCCCACGATGCAGGATGGCTGTACCAGACAGAGCTTCTCAGCTCAGGATCGGCGCTAGGAGAAGGTGGACTTTCCAGGCCGCGAGGCAGGACGTCCTCTGGGAGGGCAGTGACTGCGGGTCACTGCCTGGGAAGTGCTGTCCTCACTTGGAAGCCTGAAGTCGGACAATAGGGAAATGGGGTCGGAAAGGGGACTAGGAAATGCTCCATAACATCATCTTATTCCTCCTGTCAGCGGCCCGAACCCACAATGTAACTTGTTTTTGTTGGTGGTAGTGGGTTTTTTTGTTTGTTTTGTTTTTGTTTTTGTTTTTGAGACGGAGTTTTGCTCTTGTCGCCCAGGATGGAGTACAATGGCACGATGTGGGCTCACTGCAACCTCCTCCTCCCAGGTTCAAGCGATTCTCCTGCCTCAGCCTCCCGGGTAGCTGGGATTACAGGCTCCTGCCACCATGCCCAGCTAATTTTTGTATTTTTAGTAGAGACGGGGTTTCGTCATGTTAGCCAAGCTGTCCGCGAACTCCTGACCTCAGGTGATCCACCTGCCTCGGCCTCCTAGAGTGCTGGGATTACAGGTGTGAGCCACCATGCCCGGCCTGTAACTTGCTTTTTTTTAAAAAGGAGAAAGAATTCTAGCGATTTCTTGGATAAAATATTAAGAATAGAAAGGCAGTTGATTGACATTAGTTTCAATGCTTGAAAGTAAAAGCAGATACATAGTGGATCCCAACTTTTGAGACTGAGGTTCCCTTTGCAGCTATTTTGGAGACCCTTCCTATATCAGAATTTGGACAGGAAAAAAATGGTCCACTCAAAAGGGGAAGTTGAGAGTTATTATTTACAAAGACGTGGGCGGGGTTCAGGAAAACAACTCAGGGTGGCACAACTGGAGCTATTAAGAGCCGAATTGTGTCCCCTCCCCAAAATTCATATGCTGGAGTCCTAACCGCCACTCCCCACCCCCACCCCAGGACCTCAGAATGTGACTGTATTTGAAGATAGGGTCTTTAATGAGGGAATTTAGTTAAATGAGGTCCCAAGTTATTTAGCAAGTCGTCCAGGCCCTTTTATACTCCTGCCCCATCTAATTTTTCTGCATCACTTGTGTCCTGCACTCCCTGGATGCCTATGCTCAGGATTTAGGGAACTACTTACTCTTCTCCCAGGAAGGGTGTGCTACAATTGGCTTCTACGGCCTAGCAAGCATACTGTTCACCTCTTCCCAGCTGCCTTAGCTCAGGCTGCCATAACAAATGCCATAGACTGGGCAGCTTAAACAACAGGCATTTATTTCTCATAGTTCTGGAGGCTGGGAAGTCCAAGGTCAAATGCAGGCAGATTTACCTCATTTAGGGGAAGCTCTCCTCATGGCTTGCAGATGGTTACCTTCTCACTGTGTCCTTACATGGGGTAGAGAGAGGGCTCTGTCTTCCCTTTCTTCTAAGGCATCAGCCGTATTGGATTAGGGACTCATCCTTATGATCTCATTTAACCAGATTTACTGCCTAAAGACCCTGTCTCCAAATAGTCACATTGAGGGTTAGGGATTCAGCATATGAATTTGGGGGGCACCCAGTTTAGCCCATAGCACCAACTCTGCCTTTGTTGACTTCACATTAATAGCTTGAAATCAGCCATAGTAGGAGTATTTATACCACAGAAATGGACAAACTATAAACTGGAACTTTGGGGGAGAGGCAATTATTAATCTTTTCCCACATACCCCTACTTGTTATTCTGTCACTTCTGTGATCTTACAAGCAGGTCCCTCTGCTTAGAATTATCTTACCCATTCCAAACTCAGACAAAGTTTCTCTTTTCTGAAGCTTTCCCCTACCCTCTGACAGCAATGGGCTCTTGCATCTCCTGTGTACCCCCAAACCAATATTTCTAATGTCATTATTATAGTAGTTATTGATTTGGATTTTAATCCATTTTCCCTACCATTTTCTAGCCCTTACTCTAAGCTGGGCATTATTTTAAACACCCCACCCAAGGGGTTCTTCCTGCCCACTGCATAAAGAAAGACCATAGCATTGTGGTAGAAAAAAAGCTTAATAGACACGAGGCCGACCATGCCAGGTGGGAGATGGAGTGCATGCTCAGGTCATCTGATCCAAAGTCCGAAGCTCATAGGCTGGGGGTTTTTCAAATACAGTTTGGAGGAAGGGGTGGGAGTGGCCAGGTAATAGGTGCTTGCTGCTGATTGGTTGAGGCTGAGATGAAATCATAGGGGGAGTCAAAGCTGTCCTCCTGCAGTCTGAATCACTTCTGGGTGGGGCTGTGGGAGTGGGGTTGGCGTTCCAGGTGGAGCCATGGGTGTCAGACATGCAAAAAACCTGGAAAGATATCTCAAAAAGCTACAAATAGTGGTTGTATTAGTCTGCTCTCGTGCTGCTAATAAAGACATACCCAAGACTGGGTAATTTATAAAGGAAAGAGGTTTAATTGACTCACAGTTAAGCATGGCTGGGGAGGCCTCTGGAAACTTACAATCATGGTGACAGGGGAAGCAAACATGTCCTACTTCACATGGTGGCAGCAAGGAGAAGTGCAGAGTGAAGGAGGGGGAAAGCCCCTTATAAAACCATCAGATCTCGTGAGAACTCACTATCAGAACAGCATGGAGGTAACCACCCTCACGATTCAGTTACCTCCCACCGGGTTCCTCCCACAACATGTAGGGATTATGGAAACTACAATTCAGGATGAGATTTGGGTGGGGACACAGCCAAACCATATCAGTGGTGTTATTTGCAGGAGTAATTGGGAAAGTTGAGTATCTTATAACCTCCAGAATAATGACTGACAATCGTTCATATCTGCGCCTTGGCAGGACTCAGGCTCCTCTCCTCCCCCACAGCCTGATAGCTTCCCATTAGCTTTACAAAAACAGTTGAGTTTCAGGCAAGGTCTGTTATCATGTAAACTATAGCCTAAATGTCTCTCAAACTTAGCTGGCCCCAGTAGCTTAGAAATAATTAAGGGAAAGGCAGGATAGGTGTTGGAGTGGGGGCGTTAACTCAGACCTCTTTCACTGTCATAATTTTCTAACTGATATAATTTTTGCAAAGGTGGTTTCATTGTCTTGAGTGCTTTACTAATGTTAACTTGTTTAACTATGACCATATTCATCCTTGCGCCTTTATTTCACATTTCGTGTTCAGTATAAGGAACTCTCCCACTGACCTACAGAACAGAGGTCTGAGTTGACTCTCACTTTTCAAAACTTCTGGGTAACGGCAGTGCAACAAAACCAGTTTGGTTCTCTGATCCTTATAAATGGGGAAAAACTCATGAAAAATAATTAGATGTATTGGAAACACAATAAATACTTTGTAAAAATTATAAATCAAAAAAGAAGCAAAAGCATATTATTTAGAATTGTGTTGGCAACCACTAGAAAAACATGTTAAATGTATGTTGAATAAATGAACCAGCAAGCTTAAAAGCAATGAATGTATAAAAACCATCCATTGTGAACCGTTACCAGGAAGGATTCCCGATCCACATGCCGAGAGAGTTCTTAGACCTTGAGTAAGAAAGAATTCGGGGCAAGTCCATAGAGTAAAGTGAAAGCAAGTTTATTAGGAGAGTAAAGGAATAAAGAATGGCTACTCCATAGGCAGAACAGCAACTTGGGCTGCTTGACTGAGAATACTTATAGTTATTTCTTGATTATATGCTAAAGAAGGGGTAGATTATTCCTGAGTTTTCTAGGAAAGGGGTGGGTAATTCCCAGAACTGAGGGTTCTTCCCATTTTTAAACCATATAGGGTAACTTTCTGACATTGCCATGGCATTTGTAAGCTGTCATGTGCTGATAGGAGTGTCTCTTAGCATGCTAATGCATTATAATTAGCATATAAGGAACAGTGAGGGTGACCAGACATCACTTTCATTGCCATCTTGGTTTTCGTGGGTTTTGGCCAGCTTCTTTACTACAAACTGTTTAATCAGCAAGGTCTTTGTCACCTGTATCTTGTGCCAACCTCCTACCTCATCCTGTGACTTAGAATGCCTGCCCTCTTGGGAATACAGCTCAGTAGGTCTCAGCCTTATTTCACCCAGCCCCAATTCAAGATGGAATCGCTCTGGTTCAAATGCCTCTGACATATTTCTCCCTTCCCTTTTACAAGGGAACGCCTAATCCAAAGGGTAATAGAGGGACAAAGATCCATCTTCTGTAACTTCTTCAAGCTGAATAAGGGCTATGCTATTCCTACCTAACTATTATGGTCTCTTGTATTCAGGGTAGTGAGGAGCTCAGTCAGAAGGCATCACTATGGTGAGGGACATTCATAACTCTTGAGGGCAAAAGGTGATATCTGGAGGATTAAAAAGTATTCAATTTAATTAAACATTGAGTAAGCTTATCCTGCACTCCCACACGGAGTACAACAACAATATATTCCACAACGGTAAAGCAAAATAAGTAAAACTATCCCAAGTAAACTAAATTAGAAGGCTTTCCATGAACTTGGCAACATTTGGAACTGGGCAAGCTGATATGAAGTTGCTGTACATGCTATATGTTCCAATTAGAATTAGAATATTGATCCAGATTTTTACATTACCCATTTCTGTTATTTTTTTTCTGAGCAGCAGCCAGAGATCACTGGTTAGTTGGCAGGAAAAAGTAGGGTTAGTCTAAATTGCAAGAAAAAGAAAACCCTTAAAAATAACTGATGAGACTAGAATCTAATAACAGGTGTACCATAGTTGAAACATAACTTTTTTCTCTCTTCAGGCTCCCACTTTTATTAAAGACAAATCATGGTAAGACTGATTTGCTTCCAACTAAATAAATTTAGTTTTATACTTGGCCTGATTCTTCGTAAAAAGTGCAGCAAGAATAATTATTTTTCACATGGGTTTTTTTTGTAATTGGATTTGATGGATCTTCATTCTATAAGGAATTTTAAATAAGACTTTTTTTAAAACTGAGCCCAGCCATGGGTTGCTGCCATCAAATACCTGTAAGTTGGGTAAATTCCTCTCCTCCTGAGGTCCCAAGATATTGGGGCTCCTGGGCCTATCAGAAAGTTGCATTCTTTACTTATCACAGACCAAGAACCCTGTACAAGGACTGTGTAGACAAGGTATGAGGCCAGTTTTCCCAAGGGGCTTTTATTGTCTCTATAAGTCAAGTTTGATTCCTTGAAGCAGTTTGTTTATATTTGAAAGCATGCCATTCCAGTCAAAGGCTTGGTAAAATAATCAGTTCCTCCAACTGTGTCCTGTTGTAAAAGAAAACAGATTCTTACTGCACTTATGTAAATAACTATATTGCCATAAGAATACTCACAAATAGTTTCCAAATTCTGGAGAAATCAGGTAGAGAGAAATATGCTTCAAATTTTGTTTATAGGCATACTCAGCTGCTACAAGTTGTAAATAAAAGTTTTCTTGACTGTGAAAAACAAAACAAAGGATCAGCAACACTTTAAGAAAAAAAGTCAAAAAGATTACTTCAGGCTTCTATTAGTTTACTCCATGCAGTTGACTCCTGTTCTGCTTGATAGTCATGAATATTTCAGCTCTCCATGAGAGTCCTAAATGTTTTTTCCTCTATTCTAATGTCACAATCTCCTAAGTTATCAGAAACCTGCATTTAAGAGCACCTGTCAAAGTCGTATAGTTGATTATAAACCACCTTTTGAAGAGGAACAATACAAGATAACACTTGTCTGTGGATGACAAAAAGCCTTAGGACAGTCACTATTAAAGTCACAATTGACTAGGAATTTTGGTTACTTTTGTGCATACAAAGACTTGTCATAATTATAATTATTAACAATATACACTAAGTCATACAAGAATTATAGGAGTTTCTCAGCTGGGTGTGGTGGCTCATGCCTGTAATCCCAGCTCTCTGGGAGGCTGAGGCAGGCGGATCATAAGGTCAGGAGATCAAGACCATCCTGGCTAAAACAGTGAAACCCCATCTCTACTAAAAATACAAAAAAAAAAAATTAGCTGGGCATGGTGGTGGGTGCCTGTAGTCCCAGCTACTCGGGAAGCTGAGGCAGGAGAATGGTGTGAACCCAGGATGTGGCGGTTGCAGTGAGCAGAGATCACACCACTGTACTCCAGCCTGGGTGACAGGGCAAGAATCCATCTCACAAAAAAAAAAAAAAAAAAAAAGTAAAAGAATTATAGGAGTTTCTCGTAATTTTGGAACAGATACCAATAAATATTTATAAAAATACAGCCCAAAGAAAGCCAAACACCATTTCATATTTGACAGTGCTTTCTGTATGATTTTTATACCAAATAAGCCAAATTTCACCATGGCATTAGTGCATTATTGACGTTAAACCAAATTCTTAATAAAACCTTAAAGACGAATCTATCCAATTTTAATGTCTGACCATAAGGTAAGATTCTCATAAATCTTTTATAACCCCTTACAAATTTTTGTTAAAGAGTAGATAAGTGCTCTAAGAAAAACCTGTTGTGTTTTTATTCCAATGTTCAATTTATGAAAAAACTGAATAATTCCCCTTTAACTTTAGCCAATATGTTCACACACAGAATTTCTTTTACAATATGCATTTTTCACAAACCTCCCAGCACTTGCTCAAACCTTCAGCTTTATCCTATCTAACTTAAACCAATCCTTTAGCCCTCTAAACTAGTCCAAAAAAAAAGTCCACATTCCCATGCCTTCTTATAATATTTTACCAAAAATACATTTCACTTTCCTTACATACCTTGCATGTAAAACTGTTTCCCTAGTAGTCCGTTTTTTTTGTTTTGTTTTGTTTTGCTTTGTTTTGTTTTGTTTTGTTTTGTTTTGTTTTGAGGCAAGGTCTCGTTCTATTACCCAGGCTGCAGTGCAGTGACACAATTTCAGCTCAATGCAACCTCCACCTCCTGGGCTCAAGCTATCCTCCCACCTCAGCCTCCCGAGTAGCTGGGGCTACAGACATCACCACCATGCCCAGCTACTTTTTGTATTTTTTATAAAGACAGGGTTTAGCCATGTTGCCCAGGCTAATCTGGAACTCATGAGCTTAAGCGATATTTCCACCTCAGCTTCTCAAAGTGCTGGGGATTACAAGCATAAGCCACTATGCCTGGTATATCTCTAGTAGTCTTAATTACATGTTACAATGTTAACTCTTAGCAACTTTTATTTTTGGTGAAAAACCTGGTAAGTAAGTGATTCTAATTATGTACCAGCTTTGGAGCTTAAGACACCAGACAGAAGTGTAGATAAGGTCTGACTCTTTCTAGCATAGCCAGGAGGCATGGCTAACTACACATGTCCTCAGGCCTTACTTAGAATCTAATGGCTCCAAAGCAGGTACTAGAACAATTTTTAAAAGTGAAAGAAGCAATTGACCTTAAAGTATTCAGCAACCAGTGTAATTTAGACCAAATGTTTTAATTTTACCAATAATCTGTAAAACTGTCTTTATTTCCCAAAGATTAAATCAAATAATCTTTGGGAAATACAGATTGCTTGATTGATTTAAGCTCTTATTATTTTTAAGCCAATTAATCAGAGCTCTTTCATTTATACATATCACACATACAACACATTTAAATAGACAGACAGATCTAGTAGTTGTAAGATTTTTCATTTGCCAGCTTTTAAGTTTCTCTTTAAAGTATGCAATTTCTAGGGCCTAATAAGCAGGCACAGCTGGAAGGCAAAACAGATTCCCCAAAATTTTGGGTCCCATTTTTATACCAGATCCTGGATCCCAAAAAGAGGAAATCAGCCCATTTCCCATGGGAGTCTTATCTCTCAGTGGTGAGTGGGTATATTTCCATATCTTCCAGGGGGCCAAGAGCATGTTTCTCTGATCCAAATGTGCAAAGAGTTGAGTATCCCCCCATAACTGTCATTAGCCATCCCTAAAAGTACATTTCCTCCCTTGTTATTATACACTAAAGTTCTCTCACAGTGCAAATTTCTGATACCCCCAAAAGTCAAAAATATCAGATAATGCAATGCAAAAGAGAACAGAGCCTAATATTTTAGAGGGATCTATCCACTTTCGATTCCTGGGATTTTATGAGGAAAACAGAGATTTTTCCCAAAATGAGGTCTGTGGCACCTCCTCTGTTTTTCCCAAGAAGTCCCATGCTGCTAGAAATTCTTAGGTCCTCTCATGTGTGCATCAAGAGTGGCAAGAAGACAAAATGGAGAAAAACAGTTCATTCAACTGAGAAGAAAAAAAAACCTTTTTTCCAGAAAAACATCTTCCAAGAAGAGAAGAAACATAAAGTCCTTTTAAATATATGTAAAGCTTGGCTATCCACTTTTAATTAAGCTAACTTTTAACCATACCACTCTTTTTAAAAAGTCCTTTTAAATTTCTTGTCACTGATCTCACCCAGGCCAAATGGCCAATATTTCTGGCTTTTGAATTTTACCAACAGTAACCTCTCAGGCAAAACCAGTAAGCCTTAACTAAGGTTATAACTTAACCACGAGTCAACGAGTTTTTTTCAAAGAGATGGTTAGCAGTTTTTACAAAATGTAAAATCTCCAAAGGTAGCTCAGAGAAAGGAAAATTCAAGAAGGAAGTCAGAAGTTGTTCACAGAGGGGCAGAGACTCAACAAATGGCAACATTCACACAGATAAGAACAAAAAAGTACTCATTCCCTAGGCCAGGAATTGAACCCTGAACCCGGGCCCCCATTGTGAAAAGACAAAGCCTTAGCCACTAAGCTACAGCACTGGACAGTTTCTGTTACTCTTCCCAGAAGGAGCCTAGAAGCAGCCAATTCTTAGCTTGCAAAAACTTTTAACTGCTCAAGACAATTTTTAAGGCTATGACATGAATTCCAAAATTCCTATTCTCCGGATGGTGGAGAAAGAGAAACTACTGCCCCGCAGTTACAAGATCAAGCTCCCAGGAATGTAGAACAAGATGAGAGGGAAACCTCATCCAGTTTCATTGTTTCAGGGACCTGCCGCAAAGTTTGTTACTGACCAGTTTGCTGGAGTGTGTTGAACAGTGGTTTTATGGGATACTAAGCCCATGTTCTCTCCTAAGATACTCTTCTTTATGACAGAATGATACAGAAAGACAAATTTATAGCACAAAATACATCAGATTCACTACAGCTTAAGACTAGCCTCAGAAATCCTTCTTCTCATTAATTAAAATTGCAAGAGATAATGCAAGAGATGGTGATTTTTACCATTCCTACAACAAGTTTGTGCAGAGAGAGAGGAAAGGGAAGGGAGAAAAGCATTGCCTGCAGTGGGGTAGGGAAGGCAAAGAGCTCATGGAGGCCAGAGAAAGACCCACCCATTGCAGTGACACTGAACCAGAAGTTCAGGTGGCCACTTGTCAGCCACAAAGAGATATTTTCCAGCATGCCCATCAGCTCTCAATTGTCCCCCTTTGGGGAGGAAAAAGCTCCCCATGTCCCATGGTCCTGTACATGCTTAATTCTGTCACCCACAGCCATCAGCAAAGAGTGCAAGACAGATTAATCCAGAGAGAATAATAGTCAACATCCTGCAGGGCCAAATCCATTTTTAACCAAGAAGGACTTTACTGACAGGGGCCTCTAACCCCCTAAATCTTAGGAAGGACTCTAACCTTCCTAAGTTGGGTCTCAAACTCAAGTTCAGTCAAGCATCCTTGCCTTTTATTAAGAGGGGCCTTTAACCCTCTCTGTCTTAGGAGAGACTCTAACCTTCCTAAGTTAGGCCTCTAACCCAATCTCATCCTTTACCTGAGTAAAATGTACCCCACCATGTACCCAAAGTTAGCCAATTGGTGCTGCAGTCTATTTCGTTTGGGTCAGGGTCTCCTCAGTATAGTCCCTTTGTGGTTCACCAGGAAGATGTTGCCAGAAAGGGATGTCAATCCAGACCTCAAGAGAAGGTTCCTGGATCTTGTGCAAGAAAAAATTTGAGGCAAATCCATAGAGTAAAGTAAAAGCAAGTTTATTAAGAAAGTAAAGGAATAAAGAATAGGCAGTGCAGCCCCAGGGGCTGTTGGTTGCCCATTTTTATGGTTATTTATTGATGATATGCTAAAAAAGGAATGGATTATTCATGAGTTTTCTGGGAAGGGGGTGGGCAGTTCCCAGAACTGAGGGTTCCTCCCCTTTTTAGACCATATAGGGTAACTTCCTGACATTGTCATGGCATTTGTAAACTGTCATGGTGCTTGTGGGAGTGTCTCTTAGCATGCTAACGCATTATAATTAGTATATAATGAGCAATGAGGATGACCAGAGGTCACTTCACCGCCATCTTGGTTTTAGTGGGTTTTGGCTGGCTTCTTTACTGCATCCTTTTATCACCAAGGTCTTTGTGACCTGTGTCTTGTGCTGACCTCCTGTTTGATCCTGTAATTACAAATGCCTAACCTCCTAGGAATGCAGCCCAGTAGGTCTCAGCCTTATTTTACCCAGACCCTATACAAGATGGAGTTGCTCTGGTTTAAACACCTCTGACATAACCACCCAACACATTCACCTTGCCTGCTACCTAGAGCCTAGACAGAGCCAATTTATAAAGACAGAGGAGCTGCAATAGAGAAAGGGTAATTCATGCAGAGCTGGCTGTGCAGACCAGAGTTTTATTATTACTCAAATCAGTCTCCCTAAGAATTCGGAGATCAGAGTTTTGTTTTGTTTGTTTTTTTTGAGACACAGTCTCTCTCTGTTGCCCAGGCTGGAGTGCGGTGTTGTGATTTCAGCTCGCTGCAACCTCCTTCTCCCAGGTTAAAGCAATTCTTGTGCCTCAGCCTCCTGAGTAGCTGGGATTACAGGCAAGCACCACCAAGCCCAGCTAATTTTTGTATCTTTAGTAAAGACAGGGTTTCACCACATTGGCCAGGCTGGTCTTGAACTCCTGGGCTCCAGTGATCTGCCTGCCTGGGACTCCCAAAGTGCTGGGATTACAGGTGTGAGCCACTGTGCCCGGCTGGGGATTGGAATTTTTAAGGATAGTTTGGTGGATAGGGGCCAGTCCTTAGTCATGAGTTCTGATTGGGCAGGTCAGAGATGAAATCACAGTGAGTCGAAGCTGTCCTCTTGTGCTGAGTCAGTTCCTGAGTGTGGGCCACAAGACCAGATTAGCCAGTTTATCAATCTGGGGGGGGGGGCAGCTTATTCACTGAGTACAGCAAAATATCTCAAGAACTGATCTCAGGTTTTACAATAATGATGTTATCCCCAGGAGCAATTTGAGGAGGTTTAGAATCTTGCAGCCTCCAGCTGGATGACTCCTAAACCATAATTTCTAATCTTGCAGCTAATTTGTTAGTCCTGCAAAGGCACTCTAGTCCCCAGGCAGGAAGGGGGGTTTGTTTTGGGAAAGGGCTATTATCATCTTTGTTTCAAAGCTAAACCATAAACTGAGTTCCTCCCAAGATTAGTTTGGCCTACACTCAGGAATGAACAAGGACCTCTTGGAGGTTAGAAGCAAGATGGAATCAGGTCAGATCTCTTTCCCATAGAAATTGCCTCAGTTACAATTTTTGCAAAGGCAGTTTCAATTGCAGTACATGGTGCTCCATAGAGACTAAGCCAGGACAAATGAGAGCCAGATGGGCACTGGGAGAAAAAACAACTAAATGTCGACAAAGGAGACCCTAAGAAGCTGAGAGGCAAAATGTTATCATGCATTCTTTGTGCAAGCTTGTCTGGAGGAGCAGAAGAAGAAGCACCCAGACGCTTCAGTCAGATTCTCAGAGTTTACCAAGAAGTGATCAGAGATGCGGAAGTCCATATCTGCTAAAGGGAAAGGAAAATCTGAAGACATGCCAAAGGCAGACAAGGCCTGTTATAAAAGAGAAATGAAGGCCAGGCGCCGTGGCTCACGCCTGTAATCTCAGCACTTTGAGAGGCTGAGGCGGGTGGATAACGAGCTCAGGAGTTCAAGATCAGCCTGGCCAAGATGGTGAAACCCCGTCTCTATTAAAAATACGAAAAATTAGCTGGGCGTGGTGGCAGGTGCCTGTAATCCCAGCTACTTGGGAGGCTGAGGCAGGAGAATCGCTTGAACTCGGAGGGTGGAGGTTGCAGTGAGCCGAGATCACGCCACTGCACTCCAGCCTGGGCAACAGAGTGAGACTCCGTCTCAAAAAAAAAAAAAAAAAAAAAAGAGAGAGAAATGAAAACCTATCTTCCTCCTAAGGGAGAAACAAATAAAAACTTCAGGAATTTCAGTGTGCACAAGATGATTTCTCAGGCATTTTTCTTATTCTATTCCATCACCCCAGAGTCAAAGGAAAACACCTGGACTATCCTTTGGGGATGTTGCAAAGAAGCTTGGAGAGAAGTGGAGTTGGCTTGAAAGGAAGCGGCTGAGGCAAAGTTAATATAAGTAGAGAGTTTATGTGGGCCAAGCTTGAGGACTGCAATCTGGGAGCACAGATTCAAGTTGTCCTAGATATACAGTCTGTTAAAAGTAGGTTTTTAAAGGAAAAGAAGAGGAGCTTCTTAAGTTGTTTACCAAGAATTTACATTAAAATAACATAAGCTATTGATTGTCTATATATTGTTCTGTGTGTAGGAACATGAAGATAATTCAAATTCCAAGAACATGAAGATAACGGGTGAGGCAGATAGTCAGGAACAAGGAGTCTTTAAACAATTGCCCTCGGGCATGGGTGTAGAGGACATGACTGAAGTCTCATACTTATGTCTCTGTGGACCGGATGAATTTTGCATACTTCACATAGCTCAGAATGCTCTAAGCTATTTTTCTTTTCTCAGGAATAATAATACTGCTGCAGATAACAAGCAGCCTTAGGAAAAGAAGGCTGAGAAGCTGAAGGAAAAATACAAAAAGGAAATTACTGCATACCAAGCTAAAGGAAAGCCTGCCAAAAAGGGAGTCATCAAGGCTGAAGAAAGTAAGAAAATAGAAGGAAGATGAAGAGGAGGAGGAAGAAGATAGAAGATGAAAATGATGATGAATGAATTGGTTCTAGCCCAGTTTTTTTTTTCTTATCTATAAAGCATTTAACCCCTGTGTATACAACTCACTCATTTTAAGGGAAACAATTGAAATGTGTAAGATTTGTATTTAAACTATACAGTGTCTTCCATTTGTATAGCCGACCCACTATCAAATTTGTCTTTAGATAGCCTTGATGGTATTTTCAATAGACTCTAACCTTGCCTGGTACAGTATGGGAGTTGTAAATTGGCATGGAAATTTAAAGCAGGTTCTTTGGTGCACAGCACAAATCAGTTACATATAGGAATGATGGTTTCTTCATCTTCAGTTTGCTCTGATATGGCTTGTATGAAACAATTGTTTGTTAACTGAATAACACTCAGTAATTGCAAAAAAAGAAAAAAGAAGAAGAAGTTGCTGCTAATTTGTAACTGCCAATTGGTTCTTCTTGCCTACTGTCCAGATGAAACCAGTTTAACAAGACAGGGGAATTGCAATAGAGAAAGAGTTTAATACACGTAGACCCAGCTAAATGGGAGACCATAGTTTTATTATTACTCATATCAGCCTCCCCAAAAATTTGGAGGCTAGAGTTTTTTAAAGATAGTTTGGCAGGTGGGGGACTAGAGACTGGGTCCTGCTGATTGGTTGGGAATGTAATCATATGGGTGTGGGAAAATGGTCCTCATGTGCTGAGTCTGCTTCTGGCAGGGGCCATAGGACTAGCTGTCTTCAGTGGAAGGTCTGGATGGAGCCATCTCGTTATGAGAAATGTGAAAGTCTGAAAAGACATCTCAAAAGGCCAATCTTAGGTTCTAAAATAGTGATGTTATTTACAGGAGTAATTGAGGAATTTACAAATCTTGTGACCTCCAGAACAATGGCCAGTAATTGTTTAACTACGCCTGCATCTTAGCAAGATTCAGGCCACTCTCACAGTCCTAATCTTGTGGACTTTTATTAGTTTTACAAAGGCAGGTTAGTTTTGGGAAGGGCTCTTATCAGCTAAACCGTAAACTAAATTCTTCCCAAAGTTAGCTTCGCCTACACCCGGGAATGAACAAGGATATCTTAGAAGCAAGATGGAATCAGCTATATCATAATTTAATTACTGTCATAATTTTGCAAAGGTGGTTTCAGTTTTGTTGACATTCTGAATGCTTCTAAGTAAATACAATTTTTCATTAGTAAAAAAAAAATATGATTCCATTGAATCATGTGTGTGTGTGTGTGTGCGTGTGTATAGTGGAAGGGTGAAAGGTAGGAATGAGGAACAGTCCCCTAACTTTTTAGTCCCACCTCTACCATGGTGTTCTGTGCTTTTTTTACTCTTTTTCTCATTGTTTCATATATTCTGTCCAACTTTTTCTCTGCCCTGACTTTTTGTCAAGATCTTCCCTGCTTAATTTGGGCATTGTTTTTTGGTAATCTTTTAGAGTCATTTTGATAATCTCCAACAATCATCTTACTCTTCAAAGCTGATCTAAAAGATGGATGAGCAAAGTTCTGCTCAAACTTTAGAAGAAGACATGGGCTGATCTCAGAGTACCTTAATTTCAGCAGCTCCACTATTTCAATGTAATTTTATCATTAATAACCAGCATTGTGATTAATATGTGCAGTTATACATGAAAGAGATTTTGAAGGAAATTGTAATGATTCTGAACACAAGAGGAAAAGTTATTGCTGATCTATTATTCATATCAGAGGAAACTGACTGCAAGTGTAAATATAAATAAGAATGTAGCAACAGTAAAGAATAACCTGAGGGCATGGACATGTTTTCAGGGTATTTAATTCCAGATAAAATATGTAGAAAGAAAATATAATCATATAATCTGTATTAGTCAGGGTTCTCTAGAAAGATGGAACCAATAGGATAGAGACAGAGAGATAGAGATGAAGATAGAGATAGAGATAGATAGAGATAGAGATGATAGAGATAGGTAGAGATAGAGATAGGGATGGGGGAGGGATATGGGCAGGGATAGAGATAGAGATAGCTGAGATAGAGATAGAAATAGAGATAGAGATAGAGATGATAGAGACAGAGCTAGGGATAGAGATAGAGATGTATGAGAAGGGATTTACTAGGGGAATGGGTTCATGTGATTATGGAGGCTAAAAAGTCACACAACAGACCATCTGCAAGCTGAAGACCCTGGGATAGGTCTAAATCCTAAAGCCTAAGAACCTGGGAAGCCAATGGTTTAACTCTCAGTCTGAGGCCAAAGGCCTGAAAACCCAGGAGGCCACTGTCATAAGTCCTGCAGTCCAAAGGCTGGAGTTCTGATGTCCAAGACCAAGTGTGTCCCAGCTCTGAGAGAGACAGAAAAGAATTCACCTTTCTTCTACCTCTAGCCAGGTCCCTAGCCAATTGGATGGGGCCCACCCACAGTGAGAGGGGATCTTTCCCATTCAGTCCACTAACTCACAGCCAATCTCCTCTGGAAACACCCTCACAGGCACACCCAAAAATGATGCTTTATCAGTTCTCTAGATATTCCTTAATCCGGTAAAATTGACCTAAAATCAACTATCACATGATCTTACTGTACTGTATACCATGGGGCAATTGTAATTGTTTGTTCCTTAATTGTCAGTGTCACTCCCTTTAAAATTAGCCTACTCTCAGGAATTGCTATTCAGCAAATGGCTGTGAGAGAGACCAGAACACCACCTAATGGATGTGGGCATTTTCCATTTCAACAGATTCATTTTATTGAGTGGCTGCTTGGAGCTAGGTACTCTGATGGTTGTGGGGGACATGAAATGAACAAGGCAGACAAGGTCCCTACTCTCATGGCACTTGCATTCTAGCAGAGGAAGAAAATTAAAAGTGCACTATACAAATCAAATATATAAAGTAATAAATGCTATTGAGGAACATAAAACAGAATAACAGAGAACAAGTGCCTCTTTGGTGGGTATGAAGTGGTCTCTTAATATGAGACATTTCAACTGTGGTCCAAATAACAGGAAGAAGATAGCTGTAGGAAGATCAGGCAGAAGAAGATTCTTGACAGGAAGCAGTAGTGTGAAGGGGGTAAGGCACAAAGTTGGCAAGTTTTCAGACTAGAAATTAGGACTCTGGCTGAAGCCAAGATAGAAAGGGGCCAAATATCTAGAGCTCTGTAACCTAGGCATGAAATTTGATTCTAAATGCAAATCAAATCTGTTGGAGGGTTTTAAATAAGGAAGTGACACGATTACATTTACATTTTTAAAATATTCTGGCATAAGGATGGTCATATAGATCAATGGGATAGAATTGACAGTCAAGAAATAAACTCATATATCTATGCTCAATTCATTTTCAACAAGGGTGCCAGGACCACTCAATGAGGAAATAATTGTCTTTTCAACAAAAGATCCTGGGACAAGTGGATGTCCACATGCAAAAGAATGAAGTTCAACCCCTACCTCACCCCATATACAAAAATTAATTCAACATGGATCAAACACCTAAATGTAAGTGCTAAAACTCTTAGAAGAAAACCTAGGGGTGAGTCTTTATAACCTGGAGTTTGGCAATGGATACTTTTCTTTTTTTATTTTTGTCTCAAACAACCTATATTTATTATCTGACAGTTCTGTAAGGCAGAAGTCCAACATGGGTCTCATGGGTGTCAGGTCAACTCAGGGCATGTGAGTGAAGTTATCCTAGACCATGCAGGCCCAGCTGAGCCTTTAGCTGATCTCAGCAGTCAGAAAGCTGACCCAAACCAGAGAAATTCCTAGCTGACCCATAGAATTGTAAGAACTTATGCATATTAATTATATTAAACACTGTTTTCTAATACCTTGTCATACAGCAAGAGCTAACAAATATGGGAGGTGACCTAGAAAGCTGTGACATGCTCATTGCCAAAGACGTGGAGGACAAAAAACTGGCTCCCTCTGAGGGCTTACACTACCAGACAGGACCTGCCATTTGCACGAAAGCACTGGGGCAGCCAACGGGTCACTGCACAATCACCATGGAGCAAGCAGATCCTCAGGACTTTAAAGGCTGCACAGATCACCAGCATCCAGATGAGATGCAGGAATGAGCCAGCAATGGCCGCTTCCTCCACCAGCCAGTGCTCCCTACATGAGACTCTTCTCATGCCTCCCTGAATTCTGTATGGCTAGGGCAGGGAACAGAGGAGAGGGAGGAGAGAGAGGCTTGCGGGGAGAGCAAGCCACATGATCTCCTCTGCCAGCAGCTCACTGCTGAAGACCAGGGCAGAGGATCATCACATCCAAGTAAACTAAGTATTTGCCTGAAAGGGGGTAAAAGTTTTAACTGTGAATCAGAATACTAGCCAAACTTATTGGGCAAGAGATCAAGTTTTCTTTCTGTTCCACTTTCAGGATCAGAAAAATAATCTGAAAAGGCAAAACTGATAGTAGTGGTTATTGTAGGGGCATGGGGGGGAGGAAATCACATTTGCACATTACTGGATTAAAATTCCCCAATTCAGCCTGTTACAGTCTCTCATTCCTTTTTCTCTCCCTAATATTTGGAACTAGTGGCACTCCTGGCCTTTGGAGAATGGAGGAATGAATGTCTGAGTCTTTGCTCATGTCCTCTCCAGCTAGTCAGTCTGGTAATATTCTAGGAGACCTCCATGATTTAACTGAAATTCCAGCCCTTTTCTAAGCTTTTCCAACACCCGAGGCTCAACTCTACCTCAACACTTAACCAAAGTGTTTTGTAATTGGCTGGATCAATGTCCATTTCTCCCACTGATTGGGGATTGAGATCTCTGCTGCCCCCACCCACAATCTCCGTCCTCCAGGGACACAGGATACCATGCCAGCCCCAACCCCTCCCCCACAGCTTCAGGGATGTCAGACAAAGAGATAGCCTCTCCATCCATCAGCTTGGTGGCCCCAGATCTCAGAGCCAGAAGCTGTTCCAAGGTTGTAGGAAGTGGTGAAGCTTCAACAACTTGCTTCCTCCAGCCTGCAGGAGCCCCCACCCACAGCCCACCTCATTTCTGTGAGGTTTGTGTTTTGAGACCCACAGATTCTTCAAGGTGCTTTTTAAGATTTCCTACTCTCTGCTGGCAAATTGTTAATCAGTTTGTCGCAGCATAAATAAAATTAGAGAGTTTAATTAAAATGAATGAGTGAGTGGAGACCAGCCTGGCTGCTTTGCTCTTGAGCCTGAAATGAGTAAATAATGAATGTGTCACCAGCAAGTGATGTGCTTTAGCAGAAGTGTGAGGGCAGCAGAAAGGAGGCCGTAGAGAGCTCCTCCACCCATAGCAATTTGCAAGTTGGTGGAATCTCCATTTGGGTGTATCTTGTTAATAAATTCTGCAGGAACTGTTTCTGTTTTCTAGGCCTTCCAAAAAAAGTGATGACAGGGCCACACACAGGATGCCCATTCTCTGGGCACCCCTTAATGTCATGGTCTTTGTGAAGGGGAACAGTGGACACACGGATGGGGCAGCACCATAGACATTTAGTGGACGGGATGAGGAATTCTAACATTCTCCCCGTGTAAGATGCAGAAAGAGTTGTCTTACATCCCACAGGACTTTCAAATGCTTTCCCAGACATTCATGCAGGAGAGAAATGTTTTTATGATTATTTAGGCCTAGACCTGAACTCCATGTAACATAAAGTCCTTTTTGCACAGTTTTCTATGCAAGGCATTTTTCTAGAAATGCAACTACTGTGTGGAGTGAGGTAAGCTGGGACTGGCAGCACTTTTAAAACCACATCCCTGATGGAAACACCCCTCCTAGTGTTCACGACTCTGGTATAGCACACTGTGACAGTCTGCATCCGAGACTGACGCAATGTGTTATAGCAGACATGGCCGCACTCGTGTTGACTCTACACACAGGTACAAACATCTTACTATTCACTTTGTCTTCAAGGCCAGGCCTGCCCGAATATTTACATGTTGAAATGAATATTCTTTTTTTTTTTTTTTTTTGAGACAGAGTCTCGCTCTGTCACCCAGGCTGGAGTGCAGTGGCGCAGTCTCGGCCCACTGCAACCTCCGCCTCCAGGGTTCAAGCAATTCTCCTGCCTCAGCCTCCCAAGTAGCTGGGATTACGGGTGCCTGCCACCCTGCCCAGCTGATTTTTGTATTTTTAGTAGAGACGGGGTTTCACCACGTTGGTCAGGCTGGTCTCGAACCCCTGACCTCGTGATCCACCCGCCTCAGCCTCCCAAAGCACTGGGATTACAGGCGTGAGCCACCATGCCCGGCCAATATTCTTTTATTATAAATTACTTTCCTTTTATTCAGTGAGGGCATTATACTGACTTTGGAAAAACTCTTTTGTGTGTGTGTGTGTGTGTGTGTGTGTGTGTGTTTAGGAGGTATTAAGAGATATTTGTTACAGAAATGAGTGCACTGGGCAGATGAGTTTGAGAGGATCCCTGCTCATGTCAACATATGGCCGGGAAAACTGCTGAGAGGATTTTGGATAATGTATTCTTCCACTGCTGCTCCTGTTCCCAGTCCCCATCAACCCCTCACTTCTCATTCAAGTCCTAGGAGATATCGAGAAGCCATGTCAGGGCCCCTGGAGCAGCTTGTCAGTCTGGGCACATGGGCCCAGTCTAAATCCTCCACCCAGCTGGCTGCCTGCTCCTATCCCCCATTCTGTGCCCCCGCACCCTCTCAAGGAAGCCCAAGAGTGTTCCTTACCAGGGTTTCCTGACTCTCCCACCTGCTGTTATGTCTGGGCTGGGTGGCCATGAAGGTAGGGGTCCAGGCCTGACCTGAACACAGAGGTAGCATGGTAGGGAGGATTCCTCATGTAAATCAAAGAAAATGACTGAAGTCAGTCTCAATCAATTCAGAAGTTTATTTTACCAAGGTTGAGGATGTGCCTGGGAATTGGAACAAAAATCACAGGAATATCTGTGATCCACGTTTTTTCCAAAGAGGGTTTGGAGGCTTCAGTATTGAAAGAGCAATGAGCAGGCAGAGGAAAGAGAAAAAGGGGAGGGTAGATAAAAGAGCCAAATGGTTGCATTCTTGCCAGGCTTTGGTCAGCGTTCACAGAATCCACGTTGCACATGTGAAAAGAGGGGGTAGAGGAACAGTCAACTATGCACTGGTCTTGTGCTCAGTGAATCTGCATTTTTTACATAAAATAAAGGAAATATAGAGTAAAAGATGCAGTCATATATGCCTTTGTCTCAGGTGGGCAGAGGGACGAACACAAGTCCTGTCTGTCCTGTACCTGTGAAGATAGGCTGTTGATTAAATTGTCAGAGTGAAATTCAACAGAAGTCGGTTTTAGGGTAAAGATCTTCGGCCCACAGGAATTTCCCTGTAAGCGAATTTTGAGGAGGCCCCTGGGGATGTGTGTGACTTCTATCTTTGCAGCTATCCATTTAGGAAATGGGAGGCAGTTTTGCGTGACTCAGTTCCCAAGCCTAACTTTTCCCTTTGACATAGTGAGTCTGGGGTCCCGACATTTTTATTTTCTTTTCGCACAAGATGACCTGCAGGATTTCCCAGCCCCCGCCTCTGCCTTTCTTGTAACTGCATTCCAATGGAACTTTCTCCCTCTGCCTGGTCCAGCTTCCCTCCCTTCCACACTGTACTGTTACCAAAAGCACTTCCCAATGAACTTCCTCTGCCTGAGAGTCTGTTTCCCAGGGAACATGACCTAAAACAAATGAGGCCAGGAGTAGTTCAAGGAAGTAGACTCTAAAATGGAATTTCAAGGTTGTATCGCCCACTGGTTGACACTGAGGATCCCATAACTGGGACAGGTGGAGTCAAGAGTCCCGAGCATGCAGAAGCAGGGCAGCCATTAACACACATGCCATAAACTTGAACAGCATGAAATGGGCCATGAACAGCAGTGAAGGGATAATGCAGGCACAATGATTCAGGCACCATAAAGTAATTATTAAGCCAAACTGGTTGACCCTTACTGAGTGCCATTGATACATCGAAGAAAGACTTCAGAGTGATTGATTATCAATTAAAGGCATAGTGTGAAAGTCAGAGAGCCATCTTGGCAACATAAAGAGATTCTCATCTCTTGCAGAAAAAAAGCTGAGATCAGGCCTGGGAGTTGACTCACTCTAAAAGTAGTAGAATTCTAAGGAAGTTGAATTCTCACCCCCAGCAAGTCTGCAGTTCCAAGACCAAAGCCTGAGATGGGAAGGAGTGAGACTGTGAGGGACAGGGACATCTGGGTCAATGCATTTAAGAACTTTGCCCCCTGAACTCTCTGGGTCTTCAGAAGTGGCCCACTCCTCTTTATTAAAGGCTAGAATTCTCCTTTGCTTAAAAATAGGGGGAGGTATCTGCCTTGCTACATAATATAGACCTCCTCAGGATCTCCCCCTACCCTCTCTCCTAATCACCAGACCAAGAACTAGTGTGAAAGCACAACATATATCCTGGCTATGAGTACTGAGTTGACCAAGGAAGAAAAGGAAATTTAAGACCTAGCCACCATATACCAACAGAAGCTGATAGTGTGGACAGGTGACCTGACTTGCAGAAAGGTATGGACATGAGGCAATAGAATATTGAATTCCTAAGAACAAGAGAGGAGGGAAGTCAGTGAAGGCATTGCTCAATCTATACAATCAAAAGAAAGTTAGGATGATGGGCAGAAGGCTGAGGAAAGCCACTTCAATAAAAGTCAAAATTTGTCTTAGTCATAGTGTGGTCTGCCATTATGGAATACTGTAGACCAGGTAGATTAAACAACAGAAATGTATTTCTCACAGTTCTGAAGGCTTGGAAGTCCAAGATCATGGTGCTAGCAAGGTGGGTTTTATTCTGACTTCTCTTCTCTTGGCTTGCAGGCTGCCACCTCTCACTATGTGTTCACATGAACTCTTTTTGCATGAGTCAGGGAGAAAGTAAGAAGCTCTATGGTATTTCTTATTATAAGGGCACTAATCTCATCATGACAGCTCCACCCTCATGACCCCATCTAATGCTAATTACCTTTCAAAGATCCCATTTCCGAATACCATCACATTTGAGTTAGGGCTTCAACATATGGCTTTGCGGGTAGAAGACACAAACGTCAAGCTCTAACATAAACTTTTGCCCAGTTTTTGGCCCTGAGACACTTTTGGGACCTGAAATCCATTGACTGAAAGAGAGGCCAGGTCCTCAGAAAGAAGGTCCCCCTGCAATCACACACGATCTCCCAGCTTTAAGGAACTATTATCTCGAGCGTTCTATGTCAGCCCCAGAAGTACAGGCTGTTCCTTGTATCTGCTACCACTGTGTTCTTTAGCATTCTCTTTAGTTTTTACTGCCCGATCTCTCCATTCCTCTGTTATAGTTAATAATTATTTATATTAAACTCCCTGCATTCTAATTATTGTGTGGTTTCTCTCTCCTGATTGAGCCTTGACTGATACTGAATTGGTACCCCAAATGGTTTTATCTCCCCCCCCTCTAATTTGCATATATGTTACTAAGGCATCAAAAGAACTTGCTACTTCCTGCTCCTCAGATCTCATCAGCACAATGTTATCAATGCAGTGGGCTACTGTGATGTTTCATCAGATGTCAAGATTATCCAGACCTCTGTGAACTGTAATGTGGCAGACAGCAGCAGAATTGACTAGCTCTGAGGCAAGAGTGTGAAGGAGCATAGTTGAGCCTGACAGGTGAAAAGCAAACTGATTTGCTGGTGGTCCTCATAAATAAGTGTTGAGAAAAGGGTATCAGCTAGGTCAACAGCTGCATACCAAGTACTAGGAACACTTTTTCTAGTAAAGCTATACATTTGGGACAGCAGCTGAAATTGGAGTCACCATTTAAGTTTACAGCAATCCACAGTCATTCTCCAGATTCTTCTGACTTCTACACAGGCCTCACTGATGTATTAGATAGGGATGTGACAACTATCATTACCCCTACTCTTCTTAAGTCTTTTATAGTGACATCAATCTCTGCAATTCTCCCAAGGATGTAATATGGCTTCTGGTTTACTAGAAGTTAGTTAGTTCTTAGGCATTCCAATCATAATTATCTTCATCTCATAGATCAGAGAGGCCACATAGTTGCCAAGTGTGTCTATTACCATTATACATTCAAGAACTGAGGGCTGCATGTAGTGGCTCGTGCCTATAATCCCAGCATTTTGGGAGGCCGAGACTGCCTCAGCCCAGGAGTTTGAGACCAGCCTGGGCAACATGGGGAAACCCCATCTCTACAAAAAATACAAAACTTTAGCTGGGCAGGGTGGCACATGCCTGTAGTCCCAGCCACTCAGGAGGCTGAGGTGGGAGGATCACTTGAGCCCAGGGAGGTCAAGGCTGCAGTGAGCTGTGATCAATCCCATCACTACCCTCCAGTCTGAATAACAGATCAAGACCCTGTCTCAAAAACAAAACAAAACAAAAAATGAACTGAGGAAATAACTGCAGACTTGGTCTGTAGACCACAGGGCCCACTGTGAGTCAGACCTGGGCTAAGATTCCATCACCTGACACCATAAACCCCCACTCTGACTGGTGAGCCACTGTGGTATTTTGGCTCCTCAATAATCAGTGTTAACTCAGAGCCAATGTCATAATCTTGGAAAAGTCTGGGAGTTCTCTTCTCCCAAATGCAGTCACTCTAATAAACAGCTACAGGTCGCTTTGGAGAAGACTTAAAGTAAGATTTACAGTGGAAATTTGCAATAGTGATGCAGGGTCCCTCCTCAAGGGGCTTCTTTATTCAAGGGACACGCTAAGTACATAAATTGCCTTAGGTCTAGAAATGGGGTGAGAAGCTGTGACTCAAGCCAGACTTTTGGCTACCAGACCTAGAGTTTTTCCTGTTATACAGATCAAACAATGTAGTGAGCTGTCCATCTATTTGATTCCTGGGAATGCCATATCAATTGACCACGCCAAATATCTCTGTGGTTCAAGGCATTCTGACTGCCTGCATAGCCCTGCTGCCCTTTAAAGTGAATGTGCCTTTGGCAGTTAGGTGCTGCCTCTTGGCCTATGATCCTCTGGGATTTCAACCCTATTGAAACCAGAGCCCATCTCAATGCAACATCCCCTACAGTCATATCTGCCCTGCAGAAGAAATCTACTGCAGAGCTGACCAAGGGTGCAGATGCTTTGCTCACTAATGCATTTCTCAATGCCTTAGTCAAGGGAGTGTCTTCTGGGCCTCCTGCTGGAACATAGGTTGGGGGTAGGTACACATTTGCAAATGATAAATCCAGCCCAACACTCCTATCTCCATACTCTTTGGAGTCCATTTATCGAATCATATTGGCCACTATTTTGTCCAAGTTTTAGTCAACCAACCAGGTAAGCCATTAGAATCACCTTCAGCCGCATGAGCAAACACACTAAATCCAGAATCTCCAATAAGAGCACCCATATTCACAATCAGGGCTGATCTAGTGTTAGATTCCACCCTCCTTGGTGTAACGCCCTTAGAATGCACTTCCACACATGCATCCTAGGCTTCTGACAATATACATTAACAAAACCTTATTCTTTCTGTGTGTAAGCTACTTCTTTTTGGGTCACTGTGTCTACCTGTTCTCTGGAGCATGCTGAGATTTGACACTAGTTATGGGTCTATGTGCATATGGTTTGATTGGGTCTTGAGGAGAAAGGGCATCCCCTTTCAAAGCATCTGCCTCAGGTGAGCTTATCACAAGATTCTCAAAGAAAAGGAAGGCTATTATTCTCAGACACCAGAGGGCAGGCTCCTTCCATGGGTAAAGGAATATCAGAGCGACTTGGAGGTCTAAGATTGTCAGTTTCTTCTGGGTTCAACCAGAAGCTCCCATTCAAAGTTTCAGAATCCCATTCTTTACCAATCAATGTTCTAAATTTCCAGTGCAATTCGGCAAAAAATTAAGTTGGTGTTTTATTTTCAGCATTATCAGTCCAGCTACCAAAAATAAGAGATTTTTTTAGGGCTCTCCAGTTTCCAGACTGTGACTCAAGCTGAGAGTGAACAGAACTGTGCTTCCCATTTTCTCTTTGTAAGTACCCAAGTGTGCTTAAGAAGAAAATCTGCCTCACATCGCAGTCCTCATAGTCATCATTACTGCCATCGCAGTTCAGTGCAGTGGCACTGGGGTTCCCAAGAGTCTTGCTTCTGCTCGTTCTTCATCACAATCAGCCATAGGTGACAGCTTGATTCAGTGTGGCACCGCCACATGCCATGGGTTTCTAGCATTCCACTGCCCATTGGCAAGGAGCTCAGAACTGCACTTAAGCCCAAGGGCCTGACCAAACCAATGCAAATTTCTGCCTGTGTGGCCTTTCTCCTGGGATAACTCCTGATATCCATTCTGTACCAGTGAGAATCCAGTCAGAAGAACAAAACCAGACAGTAATTTTATCAGGAAAAAATTCAACATAAAAAATTATTAATATATCAGAGGATGAGCGTGATGAAGGATTCTCTGGTAAAAAGTCAAGAGAACTTGAAATAACATCAGAATGGCAGCTATAAAGAGCAGTTACCACCCCTAGGGCTGAGATGAAGTTGCCAGAGAAGAGGTCCCTCAGGCTGAGATGCAGACCTTGTAGGAGAGGACATGGCCAAGGGTCACTGAATGGCAGAGAAGTCACAGTGGGGCTGCAGCTAGGAAGAAGAGCCTCATGGAGAGGACTTCCTGATAGGAGCTGCGACATGAGGCAAACTTGCCCAGAGAGTAAAGACCCTGGCCTCTTTGAAGGAATATACCCAAAATAATGAGCCATTTATGACAAACCCATAGCCAACATCATGCTGAATGGGCAAAAGCTGCAAGCATTCCCCTTGAAAACCAGTACAAAACAAGGATGCTGTCTCTCACTACTCCTATTCAACATAGTATTGGAAGTCCTGGCCAGGGCAGTAGGGTAAGAGAAAAAAATAAAGGGCATCCAAACTGAAAGAGATGAATCCAAGCTATACCTGTTTCCAGACAACATGATTCTATATCTAGAAAACCCCATATTCTCGGCCCAAAAGCTTCTTAAGCTGATAAAACAACTTCAGCAAGCCTCAGGATACAAAATTAATGTACAAAAATCACTAACATTCTTATACGGGACAGCAACGGTCAAGCCCAGAGCCACACCAGGAATGCAATCCCATTGACAACTGCCACACACACACACACACATACACAAATACACAAAGAAAAAAAAACCTAGGAATACAGCTAACCAGGGAGGTGAAAGACCTCTACAGGGAGAACTACAAAACACTGCTCAAAAAAATCAGAGATGACACAAACAAACGGAAAAACATTCCATGCTCATGAATAGGAAGAATCAATATAGTAAAAAAGGCCATACTGCTCAAAGCGATTTATAGATTCAATGCTATTCCTATTAAACTACCATTGACATTCTTCACAGAACTAGAAAAAACTATTTTAAAACTCATATGGAACCCCAAAAGACTCCAAATAGCCAAGGCAATTCTGAACAAAAGGAACAAAGCTGGAGGCATCATATTACCCGACTTCGAACTATACTACAGGGATACAGTAACCAAAACAGCAGTTAGTGGTACAAAAACAGATACATAGGCCAATGGAACAGAATTGAGAACCCAGAAATAAGGCTGCACATCTACAACCATCTGATCTTTGACAAAGCTGACAAAAACAAGCAATGGGGACAGGATTCCCTATTCAATAAATGGTGCTGGGATAACTGGCTAGCCATATGAAGAAGATGGAAACTGGACCCCTTCTTTACACCATATATAAAAATCAACTCGAGATGGATTAAACACTTAAATGTTAAGCCCGAAACTCTAAAAACCCTGTAAGGCGACCTAGGCAGTACCATTTAGGACATAGAAATGGGCAAAGATTTTATAACAAAGACATAAAAAGCAATTGCAACAAAAAGCAAAATTTAACAAATGGGATCTAATTAAACTTAAGAGCTTCTATACAGCAAAAGAAACTATCAACAGAGTGAACAGACAACCTACAGGATAGGAGAAAATTTTGGTAAACTATGCATCTGACAAAGGTCTAATATCCACATCTATAAGGAACTTAAACAAATTTACAAAAAAAAAAACCTCAAGCAATCCTATTAAAAAGTGGGCAAAGGACACGAACAGACACTTTTCAAAAGAAGACATACATGTGGCCAACAAACATATGAAAAAAAACTCAACATCACTGATCCTTAGAGAAATGCAAATCAAAACCACAATGAGATACAATCTCACACAAGTCAGAATGGCTATTATTAAAAAGGCAAAAAATAACAGATGCTGGTGAGGTTGAGGAGAAAAAGGAACACTTATATACTGTTGGTGGGAGTGTAAATTACTTCAACCATTGTAGAAGAGTGACCCATTTGTAGAAGAGTGACCCATTGTAGAAGAGTGATCCAACGATATAAATCGTTCTATTATAAAGGCACATGCACACACATGTTCATTGCAGCAGTATTGACACAATAGCAAAGACATTGAATCAACCTAAATGCCCATCAGTGATAGATTGGATAAAGAAAATGTGGTACATATACACCATGGAATACTATGCAGCCATTAAAAGAAACCAGATCATGTCCTTTGCAGGAACATGGATGAAGCTGGAGGCCATTATCCTTAGCAAACTAACACAGGAACAGAAAACCAAATACAGCATGTTCTCACTTATAAGTGGAAACTAGATGATGAGAACACATGGACACAGAGAGGGGAACAACAGACACTGGGATCTATTAGAAGGTGGAGGGTGGGAGGAGGGAGAGGATAAGGAAAAATAACTAATGGGTACTAAGCTTAATACCTGGGTGATGAATAATTGCACAACAAACCCCCATGACACAAGTTTACCTATATAACAAACCTGCAAATGTACCCCTGAACTTGAAATACATTTTTTTAAAAGACCCTGAACTGGCTCTTTCCTTCATGTTATCTCCCACTGGGGGTGGCCATTGGCCAAAACTTACTTGCTGTGGGTTTGACCCTCTGGGCTCTTGGTTCAGCCCTCATCATTCATCCTTTGTTGTGAAAGGTAGCACAGCTGACAGCAGTTGACCCTTGAGCAATTTTGGGGGTAGGACACAGGCCTCCCACACAGTCCAAAATCCATGTATAATTTTGGCTCCTCCCAAACTTAACTACTAGTAGCTTATTGGCTGGAAGCCTTACTGGTCATGTAAACAGTTGATTAACACAACTGTTTTGTATGTTATATGTATTATATACTATATTCTTACAATAAAATAAGCTATAGAAAAGAAAATGTTATTAAGAAGATCATAAGGAAGAGAAAATATATTTACTATTCACTAAGCAGAAGTGGATCATTATAAAGGTCTCCATCCTTACTGTCTTCACATTGATTAAGCAGGGGGAAGTAGAGGAGAAAGAGGAAGGGTTGGTCTTGTCTCAGAGGTGGCAGAAGTGGAAGAGGTGGAGGAGGTAGAAGGGGGAGCAGGAGAGGCGGGGACACTCAAAGTAAGTTTTATTGAAAAAAATCTGGGTGTAAGTGGACCCACACAATTCAAACCTACATTGTTCAAGGATCAGCTGCAGTTTTCTCACCCTGTTTCCTGCCAGGAGAGTCTCAGGGGTTCAGCAGGCATCTTTCATTTTGCACTCTCTGTCTTTTAGGACTCTTTTAGTCCAAGCTGGTAGTGTTTCTGCCAAAATAATTTTCTTAAGAATTTCATGGTCTTGTGTATTACATTAGGGTTCCTTCCATTAGACAAAACCCACACCCACACATTGTTTGAAGATGATCTCTTCTCTGTTTTTGTCTCCTGCTGAGATAGCTAAGTACAACACCCTTAAGCCTAGAAGCCCTCTGGTTTGGCCCAGAAGATCCGTGAGGCACCTTTTAACCTCAACTTGAAAAACCCCCTTGCATGACTGAATATTCTGACCTTTTGGTGTTTCTGAGGTTTCAGTAAAAGTTTGTGCAGTCACACCCTTGGCTTTTTCTCTCTGCCAGACTTTCACATGCAATCTTTTCTCTTTAGCATTTTTGCCAGCTGGATAAAGTGAGAATTTCCCAAATCATCAAGAACAGAGTTTTTTGTTTCACCGTTCCCTCAATTTATCTCTTTTTTTTCTGGCATTTTACTATAAGCAGCAAGAAGGAACCAGACTGCACTTCAATAGTTCCGTTGGACATCTCCTCAGGTAAATATCCAAGTTTATCACTTACAAGTTCCACTTTCCAAAGAACTGGAGTAGACAACTCGGCTAAGTTTACTTCCACTTCATAACTAGGATTCCTTTCCTCCCAATTTCCAATAAAGTGTTTCTCACTTCCTTATGGCTCTCACTGGCAGCACCCTTAAAGACCAGATTTCTACTAGGTTTGTTCAAAGTGACTTAAGTTTTCTCCATCATGATCTTCAAAATTCTCCTCAAATTCTCTTCAGCCCCTGCCCACTCTCAGTTCCAGAATCACTCCCACATTTTTGGTGTAATTGCCTGACAGGTTCTTCTTGCCCACTGCACATATAGAGCTGATTCACTGAGTCAGAAGTATTGCAACAGAGGAAGAATTTAATAAACACAGGGCTAGCCAAGCAGAAGACGGGAGTTATTACTCAAATCAGCCTCCCACAGAGCTCAGAGGCCAGGGCTTCTCTAGGATAGTTTGGCAGGAAGCGGGCTAGGGAATGAGAAATGATGATTGGTTGGGTCAGGCATGAAATCATGGGGGGGTCAAACCTGTCTCCTTGCACTGAGGCAGCTCCTGGCTTGGGGGCTGGGCACGTCACAAAAGAGGTTGAATTCGTTCCATGGTATGAGTCACAAGCCCAGGTGGAGTCACCAGAATGCAAAAGTCTGAAAAATATCTCAAAGATCAACCTTAGGTTTTGATAACAGTGATGTTATCTACAGGAGCAATTGGAGAAGTTACAAATCTTGTGACCTCTGGCTACATGACTCCTAAGTCATAATCCTACAAAGACAGGAGGGGTTTCATTTCTGGAAAGAACTGTTAGTTTCTGGAAAGAACTGTTATCACCTTTTTCACTAAATGCCTCCCATAGTTAGTTTGATTTATGCCCAGGAATGAGCAAAGACAGCTTGTAAGATTAGAAGCAAGATGGAGTAGGCTATGTAAGATTTCTCTCACTGTCATAATTTTTGCAAAGGTGGCTTCAGCAGTGCCCCACTCTATAGTACCAAAATCTGTCTTAGGTTTCTATTGCTGCACAACAAAGTGTCATGAATTTAGCCACTTAACATAACCATTTATCAGCTCGTGGCTTTGTAGGTCAGAAGTCCAGGCACAGCGTGACTGGGCTCTCTGCTCAGGGTCTCACAAAGTTAAAATCAAGGCATTGGCCATCACTGCATCCTCATCTGCGCCCAGGACCCCTTTCCAAGGTCATGTGGTGGTGGCAGAACTCAGTTCCTTGCAGCTGTGGGATGGAGGTCCCCTTTCTTTGCTGGCTGTCAGCTGAGAGATACTCTTAGTCCTAGAGGTCATTTATGTTCCTTACCATATCCCCTCCTCCCCATCTTTAAAGCCAGTAATGCAGAATCTCTCTCATGTCAAATCCTTCTCACGCTTCAAATCTCTTTCATCAAGAAGAGTCCAGTCCCTTTTAAGGACCCACCTGATTGGGTGTGGCCTGCCCAAAATCATCTCCCTCTCCTTAGGTCAATTTCTTCGGGATCTTAATAACATCTACAACACCCCTTTGCCATATAATTTAACATAATCATGGGAGTCAGATTATGTTTAGAAGTTCTGCCCATATTCAAAAGCAGGTGATCACACAAGGGCGAGAGTCACTGGCGATTATCTTAGAATTCAGCCTACCACCAGCACCTACCCCACAGAGTTGTTGTAAGGACTAAATAAGTTGATATATATGAAACTCTTAGGACAATGGCTGGAACATAGCTGTTGTCAAGTGTTGGCTCTTATTATTGTTGTTGTTGTTAAACACAGATTCCCAGGCCCCCTTCAGACCACTGGAACCAGAATCCTAGGGGTGAGTCAGGAAGGAGGCTGTCTCTCTAGCTCCTTGGGGACTTGGTGCCCACTGAGATGTGGCCTCTAGGATCCAGACCAGGTGGCACATGCCTTATAACTCTGCCTTCCTGGGGAAGCGCCTCTCAGCCTCTGCTGCTTATCCTCAGCATGCTCCCTCAGTGTGGCTGATGTTGCTTCTCTTTACATTTCCCTCCACCCCCTCGTTATTTCCCTGCTATCAGCTCGGCCTGTCTTGCTTACCAGAATAACTGTCATGGCGTCCAATGGTAATGTTTTTTCCAAAAGTCACAGTTTCACATTATCCACTTGAGAAATGTGGTATTTTATTTGTGGTTGGCTGTTCTAGCCTAGGGGTCAACACAGAAGGGTGCAGGTAGAAAGCAGGAGCCAGGGTGCAGAAATCAGCAAGCATCCCAGGAAAAATCCCAGTAGAACAGAACAATATTCAAGAAAAGAATGCAAAACCTTCTCAAACATTTAACACCTTGGGATCACGGCTCTAATCAAAAAATTTTAAATTCTCATTGGGGATGAGGTCTGGGAATCGCAGCCGGTGTGGTATGTGTTGTTTTCTGACTGACAAAGGAATCTGAGGCCTTTGGTCCAGCAGAGAAAATGCCGGGCTCAGCGAGTTTCCACAGTGGAAGCAATTTGGAAGTGGTTTGGAGATCAATTCCCTGCCCAAAAGGTCTAAACAAACCCAAACCAGGGCTTTTTACACAAATGATTAGAAATGAAAGCAAAATTTTCATCAAAGCAAAGGTGTGCGTGCAAGATATTGGCCCCTTGGTGTCATTTGAAGGAAATTAATGTGGAGGGCCAAAGAGATGGAGTCTGCAATATGCAATGCTCCAGAGACCTGCCTGTGAGTTTGTTCCTAGTGTAGCAGAAATAAATGCTCCCAGCAAACCTTCAGGGAGAAACGAGACATGTGCATAAGTAAGATTAATCAGTAAAGCTAGCATCCACCTAATGAGTCTTCTTTGACATCATAAAACTTGAAAAATACAAGGTTGTGGCCTGTCAGATCTCTGTACTCTCAGCAAAAGCAAAACAGTCCTGCCCTAGTGCACAGCTTAAGTGGCTCTTGAGCACACTGGGCTCGGCAGAGAGGAAATGATAGAAAAATGGCTGCATTCTGGGTTTTATTGACTTAATGTGTGAGGAGACAGGATGGAGTGCTGAGGTAAAGAAAAATGAAGGTGTAGGGCTCATGCACCTTCACTCTTCAGGGAGCCTCCTTCTTTCTATCCCAAAGAAGCCCCCAGGGGGGCTGTGTTTCCATCTGAACAAACCATCCCTCGGGGTTTTTCTGGAACACAGCTCCAGCTTCCAGGAAGCTAGGAGCAGGAGGGGTGCAGAGCATCCCACACACACCAGGCTGCTCCACCTTTAGATGCGGGTCTAGCACTGGTGCGTTCAGGGCCTGCTTGCTTGGGAGGCTGCTCTGCGTCCTTGCACATCACATTTTCATCTCGTGCCTTGGTAGTTCTGCATTCTTTGTATTATTCCCACTTTTCAGATGGACAAACTGAGGTTCTAAGTCATGCAGCAGGTACTATGTGAAGCTGAGATTCTGGGCTCAGATGTTGGCTCTTAGCAGAACCTCCATGAGGTGAGATCTTTAGAAGTTTCTGGGCCCACAGAAGAATGTTGGAACGGCCTTCCGTCCACCCATGCTGCCAGTTCTCTGCCCCATCTGTTATCAGGTCTTGCGAGCCAGCCCCCAGCTGGAATCAGCTCTGCTTCTCTGCCATCTACCCAAACCTGCTCATACACCTCTTTTACTTCCCTTGTACCTGAACATCTCTTCATGTCCCTGAAGAGATCTAGGTTTCTGCCACCCTAGCCATCAAAATGCAAATCTCTAATCCTGGGAAATCAGATGGTTACAAGCAAGTCAGACTGTGGCTGCCTGACCATACACTCCCCTGGAACTTCCCAGTTTTGAAACCTTTCTTTAAACATTTGGGATGCTGAAACCCACCTTCCCCTGATTGACCGATTCCATCCAGATGGGCAACAGCAGGCCCCAAGAGCCCTAAACAGTTCCTCCGTGGTTAGAGCCTTCTGAAAGAACATCCGGGCCCCTCTGCTGTGCACAGCCAGATTCCATGGGAGCAGCGTCCTCCCTGCAGCGACCATACCACCTGGCACCACTGCTGGCCTGCAACCTGCACCCAGAACACACAAGCCTCAGGCAGCTGGCTGCCTGGCTTATTCCACAAGACTCACTGGCAGCATCCCACAGCCTGGACACACAGCACCCTGCCCCGAGTGGCTGATCCTGACAGCCTTCAGCAAGGGGAAGATCAGGCCCTCCCTCTCAGGCCATTGACGTGCTTCCGGTGTAGCACTCAGGGAACTAGAGGTGAGGTTTCTGGGACTCTTCCTCATTATAGCCATTGAGTGTGCATCTGGCAACACACTTGGACTGGTGCCCTGGTGTTACTGGTGGGAGGTGTCTAGGTTCTTGGTGTTTTGAACAAAGAATTGGACAAAATGCACAAAGCAAGGAAAGAACGAAGCAACAAAAGCAGAGATTTATTGAAAATGAAAGTATACTCCACAGGGTGGGAGTGGTCCTGAGTACAGAGGATCAAGCGTGCCTTTACAGAATTTTCTGGGATTTAAATACCCTCCAGAGGTTTCCCATTGGTTACTTGGTGTATACCCTAGATAAATGAAATAGTGGCCTGCAATAACTATGATTGGCTGTGGAAAGCAACCAATCAGAGACTGAAGTGAAATTACAAAGTTACACTCCTATGCAAATGTCTGATCAGTTGAAGAAAGCAAATGCCTATAGTCCCAGCTACTCGGAATGGCTTGAGCCTGGGAGGTTGAGGCTGCAGTGAGCCCTGTAGAAAGCAACCGATCAGACTTACTTTCAATTTTCCATCTCCCACGCAGAAAAAGAGTGGGGTGGAGCAGGGGCAGGTTGCAAAGGGAGTAGCCTCCAGTCCTTTTGTTACTTAGGCGTGAAAAGTTTTGGTTTTCCTTTTTATTTAGTTCTAGGAAGTCAGCTTGAATTGGCCTTAGGTCCCCTGCCTCCAGACCCTATTCTTCTGCCTTACTGGCTCAGTCCCAGAGTCTTGTGCATCCCTATGAGCCAGTTAATCTATCTGAGCCTTGTTTCCGAATCCTTCACTCATTCAATGAGCATTTACTGTGCCTACCATGGGCCTGCACCGTTCTAGCCACTGAGGATATAGCAGCAAAGAACAAAGATGCAATCTCTGTTTTCTTGGCACATACATTTTAGTAGAGAAAGAAAAATGATAAATGAGTAAGCAAATAAATAAATGCAACATAGTCAGACAGTGACAAATGCCTTGAGCAAAAGAGGAAAGTTCTGTGACAGAGGAACTGTGGCTGGTCAGATGAGGGGGACTTGGTTAGAGCGGCCAGGGAAGGCGGCTCTGAGGAGTGGTCTTTGAGGTGAGGCCTGGTCACCAAGAGGAAGCCAGCGTGGGAAGACCTAGAGTGAGGTGCGAGGAGCGAGAAGCAGAGGTCAGAGGGACTTGGGTTCAAGGACCAGAAGAGGGTGAATGGACAGAGCGGGTGGGAATGATCTGAGGCCGATCTAGGGCCGAGATGTGAGTCAGGCTGGATTGCGCAGGGCCAGGGCCTGCAAGGTCCCTGTTTAAACTGCATTCTAGTCTTACTACAAAACCACTGGATGGTTTTCGGTAAGAAAACCTATACGGTAAACCCCTGTAGCATGTTACTGTATTTAATACTGTAAGCAACTATAGCACATGGTACGTATCTGTGTAACTAAACGTGAAAAGATACAGTAAAAACACAGTAAAAAGATACAAAATGGCACACCTGGATAGGACACTTACCGTGAATGGAGCTTGCAAGACTGGAAGTTGATCTGAATGGGTTAGTGAGTAGTGAGTGAATGTGAAGACCTAGACGTTATTGTATACCATAAACTTTACAAACACTGTACACTTAAACTACACTAGATTTCCTTCACATTTTTTTGCTTCAATAATAAATTAACTTTAGTTTATGTCAACTTTTTTGCTTTATAAACTTTAAATTTTTAAGAAACTTTGATTTTTGTAATAACACTTAGCTTAAAACACAAACACAGCCGGGGCAGTGGCCTTTGTATTTGATCATGCTTGTAATCCTAGCACTTTGGGAGGCTAAAGTGGGTGGCTTGAGCCCAGGAGTTTGAGATCACCCTGGCCAACATAGTGAAACTCTGTCTCTACAAAATATACATAATTAGCTGGGCGTGGTGGCAAATGCCTATAATCCCAGCTACTTGGGATGGCTTGAGCCTGGGAGGTTGAGGCTGCTGTGAGCCCTGATAGTGCCAGCCTGGGCAACAGAGCGAGACCCTATCTCAAAAAAAAAAAAAAAACCACTTTGTATACCTGTACAAAAATATTTTCTTTCTTTATATTTTTATTCTATAAGCATTTATCTATTTTTAATTTTTTTGTTTTACTTTTTAAATGTTTTTATTAAAAGTGAAGAAACAAACACACACGGCAGCCTAAGCCTACGCGGGGTCAGGATCATCAATATCACCGTCTTCCACCTCCACATCATGTCCTACCAGACAGTCTTCCGGGGTAGTAACACACCTGGAGGTTTCGTCTCCTATGATGACAAGGCCTTCTTCTAGAGTACCTCCAGAAGGCCCTGCCTGACGCCATTTTACATTTAACTGTTTTTTTTTTTTTTTTTAAGTAGAAGTACATTCTAAAATAATGATTATAGTATAGTAAGTACATAAACCAGTAACACAGTTGTTCATTATCATTATCAAGTATAAGGTACTGTACATAATTCTGTAATCCTTTTTTTTTTTTTGAGATGGGGTCTTGCTGGGGAATACAATGGTGCAATCATAGCTCACTGCACTCTCCAATTCCTAGGTTTAACCAATCCTCCCACGTCAGCCTCCTGAGTAGCTGAGACTATAAGCATGTACCACCATGCCTGGCTAATTTTTTTTCCTTTTATAAAAATGGGGTCTCACTATGTTGCCCAGGCTGATCTCAAACTCCTGGCCTTAAGCAATCCTCCCACCTCAGCCTCCCAAAACGTTGGCATTACAGGCATGAGGCACTGTACCTGGCCCTGTTCAATACTTTTATATGACTGGCAGCACAGCAGGTTTATTTACACCAGCATCACCATAAACGTGCAAGCAATACATTGCGCTATGAAGTTATGACAGCTACGATGTCACTAGGCAATAGGAATTTTTCAGATCCATTATAATCTTATGGGACCACTGTCATCTGTGTGGTCCCTCATGGACCAAGACATCATCATGTGACACGTGACTGTATGTGGATGGCACATGAATCACGAGACCAGATAAGAGTACCTTGAGGCAACGTGTAAAGGGAGAAGACAGGCCAAGCTCTGGGGCCTCTACCATGGAGAGGACAAGCACAAGCAACCACCAAAGGAGACTGAGAAAGAACAGGCCACTGGGGTAGGAGGAAAACTGGGAACGAGAGAATGCACGAAAACCAAGAAAGGAGATATGTCAAGAAGCAGGGAGGGGTTTGATGTGTTTATCCCACATACTGCCTAGGACCACTTTAAAAACTAAACAAAGTAAGAGCTCCTATGGGGCATGATGGGGCATGCCCTCTGCGCCACCATTATTATTATTCAAAGTTAGTGGCTGGGCTCGGTGGCTCACACCTGTAATCACAGCACTTTGGGATGCCAAGGCAGAAGGATCACCTGAGGTCAGGAGTTCAAGACCAGCCTGGCCAACATGGTGAAACCCTGTCTCTACTAAAAATACAAAAATTAGCCAGGCATGGTGGCATGCGCCTGCAATCCCAGCTACTTGGGAGGCTGAGGCACAAGAATTGCTTGAACCCAGGAGGCAGAGGTTGCAGTGAGCCGAGATTGTATCACTGCACTCCAGCCTGGGTGACTGAGCAAGACTCCGTCTCAAAAAAAAAAAAAAAAAAAAAAAAAAACCACAGTGGGCCTTCAGGGCCCACTGTTCTCATGAAGCTCTGTTCCACTGTGGGCCTTTCTGTTCCAAATTGCTGGTGACCTTTTTTTTTTTCTTTCTTTCTTTTTTTTTAGAGACAGCATCTTTCTCTGTCACCCAGGCTGGAGTGAAGTAAGCGTGATCACCTCTCACTACAGCCTTGAACTCCTGGGCTCAAGTGATCCTCCTGTCTCAGCCTCCCAAGTAGCTGGGTCTACAGGCACAAGCCACCATGCTTGGCTAATTTTATTTTAATTTTTGTAGAGATGGGGGTCTCACTGTGTTGCCCAGGCTGGTCTAGAACTTGAGGCCTCAAGCAGTGCTCCCTCCTTGGCCTCTGAAAGCACTGGGATTGCAGGCATGAGTGACCGTGCTCCAATTGCCAGTGACTTTTAACAAAAGAAAGAGCAATATGGCATCATTTCTCTCATGAAATCTAATTGGAATTGCAGAATACCAAGAAACTTCTAATGAAGTTCTAGAAGGATCAAATGGGAGAAGAAAATGAAGAAAAAGAACAAAAAGTTTACAAACATCATGCATGAGGGCAAGAATTTTCCCTAAGGATGCAGAAAACCGGTTGCCAGAGGAAGTGCAGAGGATCATCCCAACCTCATGAGGACATCAGACCCCAACATCACCTAGTTAGTCCTGGCTGCACATTGGATGATAAAAGGGATTATCTTATAAAGTAGTGGTTCAGCAGAAAGAACTGAGTAACTTTGGGTTTATTTATGAAAGAGCAGGCAGTATGAAACCATTGTTTCAAAAGGTAAAGCAATCCAGTCATTTCTAAACATCTCTATGCTTCTCCATGTCTTGAACAAGCCACAGTTAAACAGAGCTGCATGACAATGATGAGCTTCTCTGGTACTTGACTCTGCATGTTGTGTGTGTGTGTGTATGTGTGTGTGTGTATGTGTGTGTGAGAGAGAGAGAGAGAGAAAGAGAGAGACAGAGAGAGGGAAAGGTACAGAGATTCCCATATAACCCCTTCCCCCACACATGTACAGCCTTTCCCTTGTCAACATCTCCCCCCTCCATTTGTTGTAATTGATGAATGGCAGTGACACATCATTGTCACCCAAAATCCACAGTTTACATCAGGGTCCACGCTTGGTGTTATATATTCTATGGGTTTTTGTAAGTGTATAATGGCATGTACCCATCATTACAGTGTCACACAGTGACACAGAGTTATATCACTACCCTGAAAATCCTCTGTGCTCTGCCTGTTCATCCTTCCCTGCCACCAACCCCTAGCAAGCACCAACCTTTTTACTATCTCCACAGTTTTGCCTTTTTCTGAGCATCATATGAACGGAATCATACAGTATGTAGCCTTTTCAGAGTGGCTTCTTTCTCTTAGTAATATGCATTTGAGTTTTCTCTATGTCTTTTCATGACTTGATAGCTCATTTCTTCTTGGTGCTAAATAATATTCCATTGTCTGGATGTACCACAGCTAATCCATCCACCTACTGAAGGACATCTTGATTGCTTCCAATTTATAAATAAAACTGCTATGAACATCCATGTGGTAATGCTTTTTCAACTCCTTTGGGTGAATAGAATACGAAGGAGCACAGTTACTGGGTTGTCTGGTATATTTAGCTTTGTGAGACACCACCAAGCTGGGCCTGGCACAGTGAGTCATGCCTTAACCCCAGCGTTTGGGGAGGCTAAGGTGAGGGGAAGACTTGAGGCCAGGAGTTTGAGAGCAGCCTGAAATTAAATTTTTTTTTCAAAAAGGAAACCACCTGTCTTAAGCCATTCTTGTATTGCTGTAAAGAAATGCCTGAGGCTGGGTAATTTGTAAAGAAAAGAGGTTTTAATTGGCTCACAGTTCTGCAGCTGTACAGGAAGCACCACCTACTGGCACCATCATTTGCTTAGCTTCTGGGGAGGCCTCAGGGAGCTTTTACTCATGGTCGAAAGCAAAGCTGGAGCAGCCCCTTCACATAGTCAGAGCAGGAGCAAGAGAGAGAGGGGGTGGGGGAGGTGCCACATACTTTTAAACAACCAGATCTCATGAGTGCTCACTTACTATCACAAGGACACCACCAAGCCACAAGCGATTCACCCTCATGGTCCAAATACCTCCCACCAGGCCCCACCTCCAACACTGGGGTTTACAACTCAACATGAGATTTGGGCGGGACATATATCCAAACTATATCACAAACAAACTGCCTTCCAAAGTGCCTGCTCTGGCTGGGCATGGTGGTTCACACCTGTAATCCCAGCAATTCAGGAGGCCGAGGCAGGCAGATCACTTGAGGTCAGTTCGAGAATAGCCTGGCCAACATGCTGAAATCCTGTCTGTACTAAAAATACAAAAATTAGCCCAGCGTGGTGGCACAAGCCAGTAATCCCAGCTACTGAGGCAGGAGAATTGCTTGAACCTGGGATGCAGAGGTTGCGGTGAGCCAAGATTGCACCACTGCACTGCAGCCTGGGAGACAGAGCAAGACTCTGTCTCAAAAAAAAAAAAAAAAAAAACAAAGTGCTTGTTCCATGTTGCATCCCCACCTGCAACGAATGAGAGTTCCTGTTGATCCACCTCCTCACCAGCATTTGGTGTTGCTATGTTCTGAAGATTTGCCATTCTAGTAGGTGCATAATAGTCAAAACCAGATTTTGAAATGAAGTAACAAGGAACATATTTACCCTCCCACTTGGAACAATAAAAGATCCAGTCAAAATACATGAAACCATGGACTTCAACACATTGGACATCAGGCAATGAAGGACGGGAATTCCTGAAAGACGGGGAAAATGAGATGAACACTAGGTTCCTCAGCTCAGAACCTTGAGAGAGTTTCTAGCCTGCCGGGGGTGGGGCGGGGTGGAGGGCGCGCCAAGTAGAACTGGAAGACTGGTTTGAGAACATGCAGCTGAGAGCCTGGAGCAACTAAGCTAGAGTTCATAGGACAGAGAGCCAAAGAAGAGAGCACTGAAGAGAGCAAAGAGAGAGGTTTAGAGCATTTAGCAGAGTACTGATCGGCATGTGTGTGTAAGGAAATTACCCAGCTATGGGGAAAGAATTATCCAAAATGATTAGAAGGAGCAATGCCCCTTGCTCACGCTGAGACAGGAATAGTGCCTTTTCCTACCAGGCCAACTGGAAAACCTCATGCTTTCACAGTAGGAGACTCAGGAACGTCTTGCCTCAGTAGTACAAAATAATCAGACCGAGACTGGGCACTGATCCACACCCACCAAACAAATCATAAATCAAGACTGAAAAGATCAAGCTGTCTCTGAATTAACTGCATTCCAGAACAAAGCTCTAGAAGATTTATAGGAATGGAAAATGTTCAGCATCCAGTAAGGCAAACTCTCTTTTTTGACGTCCAAAAAAAAAAAAAAAAGAAAGGATTACCAGGCATTCACAGAGGCAGGAAAACATGACCATAATTAGAATAAGGAAGTTATTTTTTTAAAAAGACCCAAGTGAAATTCCTGAGATGAAAACTACTTTCATGGGATTAATGGCCGGGATTAATGGCAGAATAGGCACTGCAGAAGAAAAGATTATTGAACTTAAAAACACTGTAACAAAAACTACCCAAAATGAAGAGAAAAATAAATTTTAAAAATAAAAAGAATATCAGTGAGTTTTAGGACAACTTTAAGCATCTTAATAAATGTGTAACTGGAGTCTCTGAAAGGGCAGGGTTAGGCAGAAAATATTTGGTAAATAATGGCTGAAAAGATTCCAAAGTTGATGAAAACTATGAATGCACAGATTCATGAAGCTCACCAAACCCCAAGCTTAAGAAACATGAAGAAAACTACACCAAGGCATATTATAATTGAATTGCTTGCAGTGAGCCCAGATCACGCCACTGCACTCCAGCCTGAGCGACAGAGCGAGACTCCATCTCAAAAAAACAAAACAAAACAAAAAAAACAGTGATAAAGAGAAGATCTTAAAAGCAACCAGAAGAAAAAGACATGGTATGTACAGAGAACAAAGATAAGGACAACTGTAGTTTTCTCTTTGGAAACAGTGCAAGCAGAAACACAGTGGAAATATCTTTAAGCACTGATAGAAAAAAATAATAATTTCAATTTCTAAACGCCCCCACAAATCTTTCCAAAAGAAAGGTGACATAAAGACTTTTCCAACATATGAAAGCTGAAAGAATTCATCATGAGTAGACACAAACTGCAAGAAACAGTAATGGAAATTCTTCAAGCAGAAGTAAAATTATACCAAAGAGAAATCTGGATATACACAAAGAACTGAAGAGCACCAGAAATAGTGACTACATGAATAAATGAGTAAGACTTTTTTACTATTTAATTTGCTTTAAAATATAAATTGTTTAAACAAAATAATGACAATGTATTGTGTAAAATGTGACAACAACATAAAGGCCAGAGGGAGACAGTACCATAGAAGAATCTTAGACTATATGTCAGAGTTTCTCAAACACAGCACCATTGACATTTTGGGCCAGATAATTTTCCACTGTGAAAAACTATCCTGTGCATTGTTGGATTTTAGCAGGATCCCTGGCTTCTACCCACTAAAGGCCCCTAGTCCCTGCATATCGTCAATAATCCTCTGGAAGACAAAATTGTTCCCAGCTGAAAATCAATGCTATATGAGGAAAGGTTTAATATCACTTGACAATAGATGGTGATAAGTTAAAAATATACATAATAAATTCTAGAGCAAGTACTAAAATAATGAAATAAAGAGATAATAGGCCAACAGATAAAACAAAATTGAGCATTAGAAAACATTCAATCCAAAGAAGGCATAAAAAGAGTTTAAAAGAACACATTAGATGGGATACACAGAAAACAAGGAAGGTTGACAGTCTTAAACCTAACTATGTTCAAAAAATCACATTAGATGTATATGGTTTAAATACCCAATTAAAAGGTAGAGAGTGTCAAACTGAATAAAAAATCAATACTAAATGACATGCTGCCTAAAACAAATGCACTTTAAATATGAAGACAGAAACAGATTAAGAGTCAGGATGGAAAAAAAGATATATAACACTAACACCAGTCAAAGAAAGCTACAGTGGCTGTATCAACATAAGACAAAGACTTCAGAGCAAAAAATAATATTAGGGATAAGGAAGGTCATTTCATAAAGACAAAGGGGTCAATTTCCCAAGAGGACATAATAATAATAAACATGTATGCCCCTAATAAGGGAGCTTCAGAATCACGAAGTAAAAGCTGATAGAACTGTAATGAAAAGTAGCCAGATCTACAGTTATGAATATTAATACTCTTCCTCAATAATTGATAGAATAAGCAGGCAGGAAATCAGCAAAGATATAGTAGCGTTAAATATTCTCAATCAACATGACCTGTTTGACACTTATGGAATGCTCCATGGCAAAGTGTTCTTTCTTCTCCAGTGGTTGCAGAACATTTACTAAGATATTCTGGGAAACAAAATTGGTCTCAATAAATCCCAAAATATTCCAGTCATATAAACTATGTTCTCCCAACAAAATGGAATTAAATTAAGAACCAATATCAGAAAGATGTCTGAAAACTCTCCAAATATTTGGAAATTATATAACAAACTTCTAAATAATCTGTGGGTCCAGAAGAAATCAAAGAGAAGGTAGAAAGTATCTTGAATTTAATAAAAATGAAAGCACAACTTATCCGAATTTTGGGGATGCCAGTAAAACAGTACCTAGTGGGTAAGAAAGGTCTCAAATCAGTGACCTCAGTTTTCATTTTAAGAAAGTAGAAACGTTTAATATGGGTCAAATTAAATTCAAAGCCAAAGAAAAGGAAAGAATAAGGATCAATGGAGAAGTCAATTACCATTGAAAACAGAAAAACAGAGAGAAAATGAAACCAAAAGCTGGTTCTCTAGGAAGATCAGTAACCTTGGTAAACTTCTAGCCAAGCTGATCAGGAAAAATGAGAGAAGACACAAATTACCAAGGTTAGAAATAGGAATGCTGATATCAGTATAGATTATACAGGTATTAAAACAATAATAAGAGAATATTATGAACAATTTTATGCCAATAAATTCATGACCTAGATTAAGTGGACAAATTCTGGACAAATTTTGGCTATATTTCTGCTATTGCCTTATCATTTTTCAACTTCTAAATGTTGGAGCACACAAGATTGCCTTCGGCAATGTTCTCTTTTCAGCCCAACCAGCAAATAGGTCCCCAAAAATCACAGGGAAATTTGAGATGAAAACGTAAACATAACATATAAAAACTTATGGGATGCAGAAAACACAGTGCTCAGAGAGAAAGGTACAACCATACATACCTACATTAAAAGAGAAGAAAGATATCAAATCAACAACTTAACTGTGTGCATTAAATAACTACAAAAATCAGAGCAAACCAAACCCAAACCTAACAGAAGAAAGGAAATAATAAATACAAAGCAGATGAAATAGAAACAAAAAAACAACAGAGAGAATCAACAAAACAAGAAGTTGCTTATTTGAAAGTAAAATACTAAGAAACCTTTAGCTAGACTAAGTAAAAGAGACAATGCAAATACTTAAAATGAGAAATGAAAATGGGTACATTACTACTGCTTTACAGAAATAGTAAGGATTACAAAATAATACTATAAACAACTGTTGTATTAGTCCATTTTCACACTGCTGTAAAGAATACCTGAGACTGGGTAATTTACAAAGGAAAGAGGTTTAATTTACTCACAGTTCCACATGGCTAGGGAGGCCTCAGGCTTACAATCGTGGCAGAAGAGGAAACAGAAGCGAGTACCTTCTTAGAAAGATGGCAGGAGAGAGAGCGGGCAAAGGGGGAAGAGCCCCTTATGAAACCATCAGATCTTGTGAGAACACACACACACTACAATGAGAACAGCATGGGGGAAACTGCCCCCCACGATCCAATCACCTCCCACCAGGTCCCTCCCTCAACACGTGGATTACAGTTCGAGATTTGGATGGGGACACAGAGCCAAACCATATCAGTTGTACACCAACAAATTTGATAACCCGAATGAATGGGACAGATTGAAATTACCAAATTATCAAAACAGGCTCACGAAGATCTCACAACAACAATCTGCATAATCAACAGAACTATAAGAAGAAAAGAGATTGAATCAGTAATCAAAAACCTCCCAAAAAAGAAAAGCCCAGGACCATCACCATATTCACTAGTGAATTCTACAAAATATTTTAGGAAGAATTAATACCTTTTTTCAAAATCTTCTCCCCAAAATAGAAAGGACACCTCCTAACTCATTCTATGAGGTCATATTTATCCTGATACCAAAGTCAAACAGACAACACCCTACAAGAAGAGAAAACCACAGATCAATATTCCTTATGAATACAAATGCAAAACTCTCAACACTAGTAAACTAAACCCAAAAGCATGTTAAAAGAAATATACACCATGACCATATGCAATATATGCAAGGGATGCAAGAATGTTTCAACAAGAAAATTAAGCAATGTAATAAACAACATTATGAGAATAAATGGGAAAAAAACCCACATGATCATCTCAGTTGATGAAGAAAACACATTTCACCAAATCTGACACCCTTGCATGATAACAACACTAAGAAAACTAGGAATAGAAAGGAACTTCCTCAAAATAATAAAAGGCATTTATGAAAAAACAACAGCTAACATCATAATGGTGATAAACTGAAAACTTCTCCCCTGCTGTGGTTTAAATGCATGTGTCACCTTCAAATACATATGTTGGAACTTAACACCCAAAGTGGTGATATTAAGAGGTGAGGTCCTTGGGGTGATTAGGCCATAAGGGATCCAGTCTCATGAATGGGATTAATGACCTTATGAAAGGGCTTGAGGGAAAGAGTTTCTCCCTTCAGCTCCTCCCACCATGTGGGGACAGAGCAATTGTCCCCTCTGGACAATGCAGCGACATGGCACCATCTTGGAAACAGACAGTGAGCCCCTACCAGACACCAAATTTGCTAGTGTCTTGATCTTGGACTTCCCAGCTTCCAGAAGTATAAGAAATAAATTTCTGTTCTTTATAAATTACCCAGTCTAAACTGTTTTGTTATTCTAGCTTGAATGGACAAAGGCACCCTCAAAATCAGGAACAAGACAAGGAGCACCTTTTCTTCTCCCTCTTTTGCCACTGCTATTCAGCATTGTCCTAGAATTTCTAGCCAGAGCAAATAGGAAAGAAAAAGAAATAAAAGTTATCCAAGTTGGAAAAGAAGAAGTAAAACTATACCTATTCATAGGTGGCATAATTCTATACATAAGAAATCCCAAATAAATGAATGCAGCAAAGTGTAGGATACAAGATCAACACACAAAAATCAGTGGTATTTTAAACACCAGCAATGAACAATCTGAAAAGAAAATTAAGGAAACATTCCGCTATGATTAAATGCTTCTCCTCTCTAACACTATGTTGAAACTTAATGCAACAGTATTAAGATGTGGGGCCTTTTAGAGGTGATTGTGTCGTGAGGGCTCTGCCATTAACCACTAATAGGTTAATAGGTTAATGAGCTATTACAGGGGTGGGTTAGTTATGACGAGAGTGAGTCTGTTATAAAAGCCACTTTGGCATGCTCTAGCTCCCTCTCCATGTGATGCCCAGTGCTGCCGCAAAATTCTGCGGAGTCCACACCAGCAAGAAGATCCTCACCAGATGTAGCCTCCAGAACAGTAAGAAAATCCAGCAAACCTACTACTAAGTACATATCCAAGGGAAATGAAACCAGTGTATTGAAGAGGTATCTGCATTCTCATGTTTATTGCAGCACTATTCACAATAGCCAAGATATGGAACCAACCTAGGTGTCCATCAATTGATAAATGGATAAATAAAATGTGGTATAAATACACAATGGAATACTATTTAGCATAAAAATGAATGATATTCTGTCACTGGTGATGACATGGAGGGACCTGGAGGACATTATATTAAGTGAAATAAGCCAGGCACAAAAAAACCAACACTGCATGATCTCACTCAAGTGGAATCTACAAAATGTTGATCTCATAGAAATAGAGAGCAGAAAAGTGGTTACCAGAGGATGGGGAGGACAAGGGGTGGGGAGGTGGAGAGAAGTTGGTCAACAGGTACAAAGTTACAGTTAGATTGGAGGAATCAGTTCTGGTGTTCTATTGCACAATAGAGTGACTATAGTTAACAATCATATATTGTATATTTCAAAATAAGAGGATTTTTAATATCTTTACCGCAAACAAATAATAAATGTTTGAGGTAATAGATTTGCTAATCATCCTGATTTGATTATTGCACAATGTATACATGTATCAAAACAGCACACTGTGCCCCATAAATAATAATTGATTATTATATATCAATTACAAATAAAATACATCTTTTAAAAAGTACTATAAAAGGTTGGGCATGGTGGCTCACGCCTGTAATCTCAGCACTTTGAGTCAGGGGGATCACCTGAGGCCAGGAGTTCAAGACCAGCCTGGCCAACATGTTGAAACCCCGTCGCTACTAAAAATACAAAAATTAGCCAGATATGGTGGTGCATGCCTGTAATCCCAGCTACTTCGGAGGCTGAGGCAGGAGAATCACTTGAACCCAGGAGGCAGAGGTTGCAGTGAGCTGAGATTATGCCACTGCAGTCCAGCCTGGGCAACAGAGTGAGACTGTCTCAAAAAACAAACAAACAAACAAACAAACAAATAAAAGTTCTATAAAAGATAAATATATTTTCTTTATAAATTACCCAGTCTCGGCCGGGTGTGGTGGCTCACGCCTGTAATCCCAGCACTTTGGGAGGCCAAGGTGGGCAGATGACCTGAGGTCAGGAGTTCCAGACCAGCCTGGCCAACATGGTGAAACCCTGTTTCTATTAAAAATACAAAAAGTTAGCCGGGTGTGGTGGTGGGCACCTGTAGCCCCAGCTACTTGGGAGGCTGAGGCAGGAAAATCACTTGAACCCAGGAGGCAGAGGCTGCAGTGAGCCGAGATTGGGCCACTGCACTCCAGCCTGGGCAGCAGAATGAAACTCCATCTCAAAAAATAAAAGACAAACAAACAAACAAGTAAATAAATTACTCACTCTCAATTATTCAGTTATAGCAACAGAAAACAGACTAAGACAAATTTACAATAGCATCAAAAAGAATAAAATACCTAGGAATAAATCTAACCAAGAACATGTACAACTTGTACACTGAAAACTACAAAAACATTTCTGAAAGAAATTAAAGAATACTTAAAAAAAATTTCCATATTCAAGGATGATTCTTAAGATGGCAATACTACTCAAAATTATCTACAGATTCATTATAATTCCTATCAAAATTCCAATGGCCTTTTTTGCAGAAATGGAAAACCTGATCCTAAATTCATATGGAATTAAAGAGCCCCATATTGACAAAGCAACCTTGAAAAAGAAGAATAAAGTTCAAGGACTCACATTTCCTGATTTGAAAACATACCATGAAACTACAGTAATCAAAAGATCGTGGTAATGCCAGAAGTGTATACATTTACACCAGTGGAATAGAATTGAGAATCTTAGAAATAAAGAGATGTCTGTGGCTAGCTAACTGATTTTTAACAAGAGTGTCAAGGCTACTCAATGGGTAAAGAATAGTCTCTGCAACAAAGTGTGCTGAGACAACTGGATATTCACATGCAAATGAAGGACATTTGATCCTTACTTCATACCATATACAAAATTTAACACGAAAATGGATGAAAGACCTATATGTAAGAGCCAAAACTATACAACTCTTAGAAGAAAACATAGGTTAAATCATCATGACATTGGATTCACATTAGTTTCTTAGATATGACACCAAAAGCATAAACAACGAAAGAAAAAATAGATAAATTACATTTTATCAAAATTTAAAATGTTCATGTTTCAAAGGACACCACCAAGAAAGTGAAGACAGTCCACAGAAGGGGAGAAAATATTTGCAAATTGTATGTCTAATAAAACTCTAGTATCCAGAATATATAGAGAACTTCTACAATTCAATAAGAAAAAGACAGACAACCCAATTTTCAAATGGGCAAAGGACTTGAATACACATTTCTCCAAAGAATACATACAAATAGCCAATGGGCACATCAAAAGATGCTCAACACCATTAGTCATTAGGGAAACGCAAATCAAAACCACAAAATGGCACCACTTCACACCCACTACAGTGAGTACAATTTTTTTAAAACTAGAAAATAATAAGTGTTGGTAAGGATGTGGAGAAAATTGGAACACACGTGCATTACTGGTGGGAATGTAAAGGGTACAGCTGCTGTGGAAAACAGTTTGGTAGTTGTGGACAAAAAGTTAAATATTAAATTTAAACTGAATTGAACGTGGACACAAACAATGGTCACCAAGTCCCAGAACAGGTTGTGTGAGCCCCTTGAGGCATTCACCCAGCACTGTTTTGGACAAATCTCTATTTCAATCTATTCCTATATGTTAGTTATTGAAAAACAACAGACAATCCCCAGAACAAGTTGACCTTTTTGTGTTCCTTAATCCCAGTCATGAAGGTCCCTCGTGACTGGACCTCAGGCCAAACAACTCATTACAAAAAGACCTAGGGTCCCAGACCGCACCAAAGCTTCATGAGACCTTTCCTCATCAGTGCACAGACAAGTGGCTGACTCTGGAGCCCAGACTGCTGCTTCCCAGTCTGGTGGTGAAACCTCCATAGTCTGGTGAGTGTAGTGGCCAACTCTGGAACCCAGGCTGTTGCTTTGCGGTCTGGTGATGAATCCCGATAGTCTACTGAGTGTAAATATGTATATATCTTTTCCCTTCTCCCCTTCCCATTGCAATTTGCTTATTATATCAATTTGCTTATTATATCATTTTCTTATTATATCTGCATTGCCATTTACGTGGGAGAAAGGTCGTTTACCCTTAAAGGTATTGTGTGTGTGTCTTTTCTTCTCCCCTTGCATGTTTCCACACAGAACAGTGGTTCCTCAAAAATTCAAATACAGAATTCCATATGACCTAGCAATTCAAATTCTAGTTATATACCCTAAAGAATTGAAACTGGTACTTAAACAAATACTTGTACACTAATATTCATAGCAGTACTACTTGCAGTGGCAAAAGGTGGGAACAACCTAAATGTCCATCAATGGATGATAGATAAGCAGTGGGGAGGGGGGATAGAGAGTGACAGTCTAATAGATACAAAGTTTTCTTTGGGGGTGATAAAAATATTTTGCCATGTTATAGAGGTGTTAGTTACATAATATTACAAACATACTAAATGTCACTTTTAAATGGTTTCTTTTATATTATGTGAATTGTGCCTCAATAAAATATCTATCTGGCTGGGCTCGGTGGCTCACACCTGTAATCCCAGAACTTTGGGAGGCCGAGGCAGGTGGATCACCTGAGGTCAGGAGTTCGAGATCAGCCTGACCAACATGGTGAAACCCTGTCTTTACTAAAAATACAAAAATTAGCTGGGTGTGGTGGTGGGCACCTGTAATTCCAGCTACTTGGGAGGCTGAGGCAGGAGAATCACTTGAACCTGGGAGGCAGAGGTTGCAGTGAGCCGAGATCATGCCATTGCACTCCAGCCTGGGTGACAGAGTGAGAATCCCTCTCAAAAAATAAAATAAGATATTTGTTTAAAATTTGATTATATATTTTCTAAAAGATCTACTCTTTTGCTGTGTAGAGAGTTGCATTAGTCAGGATAAGATAGTTTTGGTGCAGTGTGATGAAATCAGGATATTAGTTTTGGACATTTAAATTTGAAATGTTATAAGCTATCATAGTGTAGCTGTTGAATAGAAAGCTGAATATACATGTGTTGGAGTTCAAGAGCCAGGTCAGGCTGCAGAAAAAAATCAGGAATCACAGCATTTAGATAGTGTTTAAAGGTATAGGATTAGGTGAGATCACACTGATAGTGAAAATAGGCTGTTGTTATGAGGTCATCTTGAGTCACTTTTGGTAATTTGTATGCATATTAGTCCATTCTCACACTGCTATAAAGACATACCTTAGACTGGGTAATTTATATAAAGAAAAAGAGGTTTAATTGGCTCACTGTTCTGCAGGTCTGTACAGGCTTCTGCTTCTTGGGAGGCCTCAGGAAACTTACAATCATGGCAGAGGCAAAGGGGAAGCAGGCACATATTAACGTGGCTGGCAGGAAGGAGAGAGCAATGGGGGAAGTGCTACACACTTTCAAACAACCAGATCTTGTGAGAACTGTATCACGAGGCGGCACTAGGGGGATGGCGCTAAACCATTAGAAGCCACCCTCATGATCCCACCAGGCCCCACCTCCAACAATCAGGATTACAATTCAACGTGAGATTTGGGTGGGGACACAGAGCCAAACCATATCAGTATGTGTCCCTTTCATATGGGTTATCTAATTTATAGGTGCACAATTATTCATAGTATTCTGTTATAATCCTTTTTACTTCTGTAAAGCAGTAGTAATGTATCCATTTTCATTACTGATTTTAGTTATTTGCATCTTTTCCTTTTTTTTCTTAGTCTAGCTAAAGGTTTGTCAATTTTGTTGCTCTTTTCAAATAATCAGTTTTTTGTTGTGTTGATTCTCTCTGTTGTGTTTCTAGTCTCTATTTCATTTGTCTCTGCTCTATATTTATTATTTCATTCCTTCTGTGAGCTTTGGGTTTGGTTTGCTGATTTTTCTAGTTATTTAATATATTACAGTTAAGTCGCTGAGCTCTCTCTGAGTGCTGTTTTTGCTGTATCCCCTACATTTTGGTATGTTGTGTTGATGTTTTCATCCATCTCTAAGTATTTTCTATTCCTCATACTTTGGAGGTATCTATTGGTTAAGAGTGTGTTGTTTAGTTTACACATATTTATAAACTTTTCAGTTTTCCTTCTGCTATTGATTTTTAGTTTTATTCCATTGTGGTCAAAGAAGATATTTTGTATGGTTTCAAGCTTTTTAACTTATTGAGTTGCTTTATTACCTAACATGTTCTATTCTGGAGTGCAGTCAAGTGCACTTGAAAAGAATGTGTATTCTTCTGTTGTTGGGTAGAGTGTTCTGTAGATGTATGTTAAGTCTAGTTAGATCTTTAGTGTTGCTGAAGTCCTCTATTTAATTATAGTTTTCTATTCATTATTTAAAGTAAGTATTCGAAGTCTCCAGCTATTATTATGGAAATATTTTGCTTTTTAATTCTGTTAATGTCTGCTCCATTTAATTTAGGGTTCTCTTGATTGATGTGCATATGTTTATAATTGTTACATCTTCTTGATTAATTGACCCCTTTATCAATGCACAATGACTTTCTTTGTCCCTTGTAATGATTTTTGACTTAAAGACTATTTTTTCTGATATTAGTGTAGCCATCCTAGCTTTGTTTTGGTTATTATTTGCATAGAATATCTTTCTCTATCTTCCCATGTTCAACTCACTTGTGTCTTTCGATCTAAAGTGAGTTTTCCATATACAGCCTTCAGTTGGATTGTTTTCTTAATTCATTCTGCCAATCTCTGCCTTTTGATTGGAGACTTTAATCAATTTACATTTAAAGTTATTACTGATAAGAAAGGACTTATTTCAGCCATTTTGCCATTTTTTCTGTATGTTTTACACTTTTTTGCTCCTTATTTCCTCCATTACTAATTTCTTCTGTTTAGTTTATTTTTTGGAGTGTACCTCTTTGATTCCTTTCTTATTTTTTTCTGTAATATATATTATATATATTAATTTCTGTAATATATATTCTGTTATATATTATATATTACAGAAAAGTAAGATATATATTATATATTACAGAAAAGTAAGATATATATTATATATTACAGAAAAGTAAGATATATATTATATATTACAGAAAAGTAAGATATATATTATATATTACAGAAAAGTAAGATATATATTATATATTACAGAAAAGTAAGATATATATTATATATTACAGAAAAGTAAGATATATATTATATATTACAGAAAAGTAAGATATATATTATATATATATTACTTTTGCACCAACTGGTGCCATTCCACTTCTGGAACTAGAAGTCCCATATAGTTCCAGAAGTGGAATAGCACCAGTTGGTGCAAGCTCCTAGTAACAGCCATGGGTTTGAGCAGGCACTGCATGATACAGATGGGAACCTGTGGGGTCTAGGAAGTTGGGCTGCTGCGAGGCAGTGAGGAGGATAACATTCATTCCTGACTGTTCCTGCCTCACCCCACCCAGTCCTTCCCCACTGGGTGCTCATGACCCCACAAAAGAAGGTAGATTACAAAAAGGGACATTTTTCAGGCTTTGAGTCTCAAAGCGTAAGAAGGCCCTTAGATTCTGCCTGCCACCATCAGGTGGAGCTTCACAGGGGAGGGACTCACTGAAAGATAATCGTTGACAGACGAATAGGATTTCATGGACAAGAAAAACATGGTGGATAAGAATAAGGATTCCACCACCTCTCCTTACTTCACCACCAGCCTCCCATCAATCAGGACCCCATTACCAAGGCTAACAGGAAAAAGAGGAGTTGGGGGGAACAACGAGAGAGTAGATTTGAGCAGATCCCAAAGAGGGGGTCCTGCAAGTTGCTCGCAGGCTGAGACTGAGGGAAACATAAGAATACAGGTAAGTGTGTTGGGTCTCTGAGCAGAGGCAAGCTAAGCCTGTATCCAGGTAAGACTCTGGAGATGTAGCAGGGGTGTTCTCAAGAGAAATGATCACATCAGGCTGGGCATCGTGGCTCATGCCTGTAATCCCAGCACTTTGGGAGGCTGAGGCAGGCAGATCACTTGAGGTTAGGAGTTCGAGACCAGCCTGGCCAACATGGCAAAATGGCGTCACTACTAAAAATACAAAAATCAGCCAGGCGTGGTGGCGCGCACCTGTAGTTCTAGTTACTCGGGAGGCTGAGGTATGAGAATTGCTTGAACTCGGGAGGCAGAAGTTGCAGTGAGCCAAGATTGCACCACTGCACTCAAGCCTGGGTGACAGAGTGAGACCCTGTCAAAGAAAAAAAGAAAGGAAAGAAGGAAGGAAGGAAAGAAAAAAAGAAAGAAAGAGAGAAAGAAAGAGAGAGGGAGAGAGGGAGGGATGGAGGGAAGGAAGGAAAGAATAAAAGAAAGAAAGAGAGAGGGAGAGAGGGAGGGATGGAGGGAAGGAGGAAGGAAGGGAGGGAGGGAGGGAGGGAGGAAGGAAGGAAGGGTTGCATTGGACGTCTAAGCAGAGGGAATCTTAGGTAATCTCTCAACAGAAGAATTCCTGAGAGCCAAAATCAGCCCAGAAGGGGCAGGAAGGTAGCCAGCCAGACCCTAAGAGGTCATGAGGTCACACAACAGGGATGAAGGATGCCACCCTCCCCACTCCATGACATGCACAGACAAATGATACCAAGAAGCAGAAGCCCTCTCTTCTCCAAATTCCAGCCTCAGCTATAAGGGAAGAGAGAAGGTCCTGTGTTGGCCAAGATTAGGATTCTTGCACTTCATCAGAGTGGGGGTTGGAATTAGAATAAAGAAGATTTCTATTTCCTGCATGCCTGAGTAGTGGCTACAATTTGTGCTCATTGCTGTAGAATGCAAGACAGGTAGTAGAGGCAGATGTGAGAGGGCGGAGACAGGATGTGCACTGGAGAGAAAGACATGGCGGGGCAGACAGCACCAGTTTTCCAGACTCCGCGACCAGTGCCTACCCAGAGTTATGTACCTCTCAAGGTTCCCATAGCCTGTTGGGGTGTGGTGAGGCAGGCAGGGATGCTCTGAGCATCTGTCAGGCTGGCATCTGGTCTCAGCTCTGAGTTGCAGAATGAGAGAGCTGCTGCCAAGACCCCCTTTTTGTTTCTTTTTTCACCTTTCCTTGACTCAACAGCAAATGAATGGATCAATGCAGTGAAATAACCAGGAAGTGACCACTCCTGGCTCATCTATCCGTTCATTCAAGGAACTGTGTCCCAGGCAGCAGTGTAGGGAGGTGCTGATTCTGCCTGGCACCACCAGGGGGAGCTTCACAGAGGAGGGATTCATTGAAAGGGGAACCTTGAAAGGTGAACAGGATTTCATGGACGAGACAGGGTAGGGTGAGTGGCTCTACATCCAGACACATGAGGAAAGGCTGTTGAGTCTGGAATCTGGACAGAAGGGCCATGGCCCATTTTCCTCTGTGTTCCCATCACCCAGTAGAGAAATCGACGGAAGGAGGACAGATGGTCAGACAGATAAATGGGTAAAGGAGTCAGTGGAGGGATGGTTGCACTATGGCTATTTCAAGCAAGGTGGAAAAGACTCAAGAAACACAAGAAGCAAGTTAAAGTCTCTAATACAGTCAGCCTAGGTGCCAACTCAACCTCATTTCAAGCTTGCCCCTCTGTGTGCAATGCCCTGCTCCATGGCTCAGTGTGATGAGCTCCAGCTGAGGCCGAGAGCCAGCGTGGTGTGGTGGACGCACAGGCCTCAGCTCAGCCCAGCCTCCCCTCCACCCCTTGCATCATCACACCCAGCCCTGCTCAACTCTGCATGGGTCTTGAACTGGCAGACTCCTTTCATATGGGCTGTCCCTCCTCCTGGAAAATCACTACCCTCTCCATGTCCACTGAACTCTGATTTATTCTTAGATCCATTTGGGGACCCAAAAGGGAGTCTTCACTATATTGTATGGGTGACCCTCCCTACCACTGCCCAGCTGTTAGGGGATTGCTTCTCTGCCTTTGTAGCTGTTCTCTACTCTCCCCTCGAGAACATGCGGGGTTATTCTACTTTTCTGGGGATATTCGGCTTAGCCATAGTTCCTTGGGAAACCTTCCCTGATTCTCCCACACTGGAGGAGTTGCTACTTCCTGGGTGCTCAAAGAACAACCTGTGTTTCCCACATTCAAGTGTCTATCCCACCACACCCAAGTCACATCACTCTGAGTGGCATGGCCAGGATCTGGACAGCAGCCGGTCTGAGATGAGGGCCCAGGCACTCAGTGAGTGACAGTGCTCTCTGCCTTATCTCCAAGGACCAACAGGGAGCAGGGGGCTGTATTGTCAGCTGCCCCACAGTCATCCTGCACACAAGCAACCTCTAGCCCAGTGGCTTACAGCAGGCTACAGTAAGCTGAGATCACGCCACTGTACTCCAGGCTGGGCAACAGAGTGAGACTCCATATCAAAAAAAAAAAAGAAGAAGAAAGAAATAATCAGTACAAAATACAATAGGTAAATAATCACAGATAAAATTTTTAATTGACTAAACCATGGATAAAGTAATAGTTCATAAAGAAAACTTGCAGAGGCAGGAGTTACATTGGCAAAATTTGATAAGAAGTTTTAAGGCCCAATGGATAAATCAAATCTTCATTGAGAGACCTATAAGAAAGATAATTTATCCCAGTGAAGATACTTTCAGTGAAATAAAAATTAAAATGAACAACCAGATGAATGAACGAAATTGAGGCAAACCCGAGAAAGAGCACGTCATTCTCAGGAGTGACCAGATGGTGGCAGCAAACACCAGTGATGGAATCAGCCCAGCCAAGGTTCTGGAAGTGTGGTCTTCCCACTAGTACCGGAAAGTGTAGAATCATCCCAGGCAAGGACAAACAACACGCTGCTGCGAACGTGTTAGAAAGGCAAATCCCTAACCCACTGAATCAGTAACTGCTAGGAATGAGGCCCAGCAATCTGCATTTTGAGAAGCTCTCCAGGTGATTCTGGTGCACACTCAGGTTTACCCCAAGAGCAGTTAAACCCTGCAGCCAAGCACAGGGCTATTTTCTCCAACATTAGCAGGTGCTACTCAAGGAGTCGATTATGTGTTTATTTTACCAAACAGTTTCTGCCTAGCCACTAAACTGCTTTTTTTGAAAGAAACAAAATGCAGGCAGCTCTCTGTGAGACTCAGGTGCCTGCTGCAGTCAACCTTGAGTCCAGTCTGAAACAGGGACGGGGGGTGGTCTGAGCCCTGTGTCTGCAAGAATAGCCCTGAGGCTGGCCACCCTTGCCCCAGCTGTCCTGCTGGCCTGGGCACTGTGGCTGCCGTCTCCACCTGTCTCCTCCTTTCCTGCCTCTTGCTTCTCACACTGATTCCCTGGAGCTGCTGGTTTTCTGTTGGTCTTGGGTCTCCTCTTGGGAAGAGACCCTATAATCTACCCTGGGGAATGGGGTTTGCATTTCTGGCTCTTGGCTCCTCCCAGCCCCGGCACTGGAGGTCAAACGTTATGCACCACAGAGCTCTCTTTCCATGGGTCCCCAGCTGATAAATTAGAGGAAAAACCCAAACAGGGCCCTCCTACTCCACCAGCTCTGTCCTCGTTCCTCCCACAAAAGGCCGAGTGATACCCTCAGTCACACCCAATGAGGGTGTTCCACCTGGGGTGCCTGGAGGGAGGTGAAGAGATGATGACATGACCCCCAAAGCCTTAGAACAGAAGTCTGGATACAGCAGCTGACAGAGCATGGTCTGTGGAGGAGAACAGATCTGGCCCAGTCTCAGTCCGTCACTTCCTGCAGGGTTCATCCAAGTCACCAAACGTCACCGAGACTCCATTGCTATTGAGGCCTCAGTTTGCAAATCTTTGAAATGAAGCCAAACCTACATTTCTCACAGTTCACTAAATGAGCAAGCATGTAAATGCCCAGCACAGCGAGTCACACATGGTAGGGCCCCCGTACATGGACATCCTTCCCTTCCCTCAGGAAGCAGTGAGTTTCCTGTGCCTCGCAGTTTAGGAGCAGAAAGGGCCTCCCATTTTGTCAGAAACATTGTGGAGCATAGATTACAAACTCAAATGGCTATAGGATGCAGGAGAATCACAGAAACCAGTGCAGTAGCTGGATGGGGCCCGTGAGAAACGGGAGGGTGTATGCTGGGTCTAAAGGGATCAGCGGGGCAGCTACCGGGCTAGTATGCGGCCTAGAGTCACCAGACTTTCTTGTTTTTCAAGAGAAGCTGGAAACATGGATGTGGGTGTGAAGCCCTGGCTACAGCCCGCCACTTCTGTTCTACTCAACTGTAGCAGAGGGGACCCAGGCCCAGGTCCCTCCTGCTGTGGCCTGTTGCAGCTGGCACCTGGGAGTCTCCTGGGCTTTGCAGCTTGACTCCAGCACCCACTTACAAGAGATCTAGGAGCCTCTTCTCCATCTGTAAAAGGGAGCTACTCGTCGTATTGACTTCACCAGTGCAATGGCAGTTGTGAAAGGGTTTTGAGACTGCATCCATAGTGGGGTGTTCCTGTCAACCAGGGAGAGCAAAGCACATCTAATAAGGACTCCCAGGGAGGCACCATTAGAGCCCAACACAGTCAGGTTTGTTACCTTGATGCAATGAGAGAGACTGCACAGTGCACACCCGGGAGCATGGGGCATCCCCCAAGAGGAGTAACAGGCGACTACAGGATGGGGGAAGGGTGGAGCACAGGGACAGATTTACATAAAACAGGGCTGTAGGGAAGGGCTCTGCTGAGAGATGGACCTTGGCTCCTATGCCCCTGGAAGCTACAAAGTTAAGATCAATGTGGCAGATTGTGTCTGAGGTCCCTTACCTGGAGTTCTGCAGCTGGGTTGGAAATGGAGGCTGTTTCTCTGAGCCACAGTGAGCCCCTGACTTGGGTCCTCCAGAGACTACTGGGAGGTCCCATTCTCACTTAGGATTCCAAGCAGCCCAGTGTCTGGCTGTCTAAGATTTCAGAGAAAAAGGTTTCTCAGCACCTCATCTTCTGTGGTTCTACAGATGTGGGGTCCTAACAACAGTAGGTGCCCCTCCAGCGCCGTCCAGGTTCCCCTCTCAAAGTTGCATGCAGCCAGCTCAGCCCACTCCCTCCTGCTCCTGCTGCTGTGGGCAGCCACCCATCTCTATTCCCCACTTCCTCAAATGTGCCCTCCACCTCTGTGCTTTCCTGGATCCTGGATCTCCTTTTCTGTGTTTGTTTGTTTTGTTGTGTTGCTTTTTGTTTTTCAGAGACAGGGTCTGTCTCTGGAGTGCAGTGGCTGGAGTGCAATGGCACGATCCTAGCACACCACAGCCTCAACCTCCTGACCTCAAGTGATCTGCCCACCTCAGCCTCCCAAAGTGCTGGGATTACAGGCATGAACCACTGTACCTGGCCAGGATCCTGGCTTTCTCTGGGGACACCATCCCTTTCCTGCCCTCCCTCTGGGTTAATTCAATAGCCCCTCCAGGGCCTCTGAGTACCAGCATCTGCCACCTCCAGGTCCCCATCAGAGGTGACCATGTATCCCGGGTTGGCTACATGTCATGGAATGGATGGTCACCCAGCTCCGTGGAAGCAGAAAACACCCAGAGACCTCCTCTGCATTAAAGCGTGGGTCTCTGGGCATGCTTCTCCCTCCTCTCCCCCCTTCCTGAGACCAGCAGAGTGTCAGACACCGGAAGCGTCCCCATCTCTTCTCCCATCCTCCTGCAGGGTCCTCAGGCCCTGCCCCACTCCAGCCAGCAGCAGGTGCTAGGCCCGCATGGCCAGACTCCCTCTTCTTTCCAGCTGACATCCAGCTGTTTCCTCACCCATCCCCACTTTGTTCCCTCCCCACATGTACCCTCATGTGGCATCCATTCCAGGGAGGGGGTACAGAGAGTAAACATAGTCCATAAACTATGTCGCACATCAGATGGGGAGACACACTGGAAAAAACTAAAGCATCCAAGGGGGCTAAGAAGTGCTGGTATGCAGTTTTAGACAAGGCCATCCTGGAAGCCTTCATTAACAAGGATGGATGGCAGGGAGGTGAGGGAAAGAGACAGCAGATGGGTTCCCTTCCAGGCAGAGGAAGGGCCCAGGCAAAGGACCAGAGGTGGACAGTGGGGTATGCTGAGCAGCCACTGGGAGAAGTGAGGGCAGGGCAGGGCAGGGCCTGGGAGGGAGGGATGGCACTGCCAACCATCACAGGGCCATCACTAAACAGGTTGGCTGGGATCCCACGTTAGCTTGTTGGTGTTGTAAAGGTGATTACCTTAAAGAGGCCCCATTCACAGTGGGTGAGGTGGAGCCCAGCGTTGTGCTTTTAGAGGACATTTGGCTTTCTGCACTAAGAAGTATAAAAATGGTCCTACCTCTACCTTTAGGACCAGTCATTACGCATCTGGGACTGTATCCTTACGAAAAAGCCCAAACATCAGATCCCTCAGCTTGATCCCTTTCATTAGCCATGGGAAGGCAGGTGGCTTCCTGGGCCTGGCACACTTCCTCTCTAGTCCTCAAGGCTCTGCAGTCCTACGTCCCCCTCCCCACACCTGTCTCCCATCTGGACCTGAACTGCCTGCCTGGGGTGTGGCCTAGATCTGTCCCCACCAATGCAGGAAAAAATCGTCTTCCTCACCCTTCTGTCCTAAATGCCCTCTGCCAGATGCCTCTCAGACATCCCTTCTAATGGGCTCTAAAGATGGGCCTGTCTGACATAGGAGAGGGGACAACTTGGGCCAGCCTCTCCCTCCTGCCACGAGTAACAGGTCCTGTCTGGAAGTTCTCGTGTGGGTACAGCCTGGCCCCCGTGCCTGGTCAGTGTGTCCCACCCCTCACCATAGATGGCTGAACAAGACTACTCAGGGCCAGGCCTGGCCCTGCTGGTCTCCTTCCAGCCACCAGGGAAAGGACAGAGTCTTTCTTTGAGACAGGGTCTCATTCTCACCTAGGCTGGAGCGCAGTAGTGGGATCATAGCTCACTGCAGCCTCCACCTCCTGGGCTTAAGGGGTCCTCCCACCTCAGCCTCCCAAGTAGCTGGGACCACAGGCAGATGCCACCACACTTGGGTGATTTTGTAGTGATGGGGTCTTGCTTTGTTGCCCAGGCTGGTGTCAAACTCCTGGCCTAAAAGCAATCCTCCCATCTTCAGCCTCCCAAAGTGCTGGGATCAGGTATGAGTCACTGTGCCCAGCCTGAGGCTTTCTGAGCCGATCCACCTCTGTGCAGGGAGTCTGGAATCTGCTCCTTATCTGGGGTCAGATGAGAAGAATGTCCCAGGTCATGCAGTCTGCATCCAGATGGCATCTGAGATGTTCAAATGAGGAATGGCTCCTGCCCGTTTATCACTCGGTCATTTACAAACTATGGACAGCCTGCTCTGTGCCTGCCTGGTGGGACATGGAGCCCACCGATGCTCAAACACAACTTGCTGGGGCCTCACAGCCCAGGGGAGAGAAGCACACTCCTTTATGAAAGATACATGTGTGTGTCATCAAGAATTAGTTTGAAACTAGCTTTAAATGCAGTTTAATTAATAGCATCTTAATTACCCGGGAAAACAATGCTCTGGTAATTCTTCTTGGCACTCAAAGCAGACCATGTTTTCAACTGGGTTGGAGTGCCTGGTTGATCGGCCCCACAGACATTCCCCCACGCCTGTCCCCCACACACCTGTGGGATGCACACAGCTGAAGGCTACACCTGAATTCCTATCTCTAGCTACAAAGTATCCAAGTCCCTGCCATGTCACCATCTGGAGCTCCAGGCCTATCTAGAGGACACCCCTCCCCTACTCAGACAGCCATGAGTCAGGCTTCCCTGCAGAACCTGACCAATATGGCCAGTGGGCCAGAGTTAGGGTCAGTCAGGGATGTCCCTCACACCTGCCCACACCACAAGGAGCCAGTTCTTCCCATCACGAAGTAAGCCTTTTCTCCAGGCCCCTTCTGTGACATCACTAGGAGTTTGGGGTCTGGTCCTCTCAGGATCTCGAGTCAACATTCCAGACTTTTTCTCTCATGGAGACCTCATCTTGCCACATGGACACTGTGTAGGCTACCAAGCTCCCTCAGATGTGTTTTAATATCCTGTATCTCAACAAGAGAGAATCAGAACTCTGGTCACTTAGCTTCCTGAGAGACCCTCCAAAGAAAGCCACCTTTGGTGTATTCCTTCTGCATGGGTCAGGCACGGCACCAGGTGCTGGGACACGGTGATGACAGATCTGAGAGGGTCACAGACCATGTGTGTGACACACTGTCAGACCGTAATCACATGTAGTGATAGGGGCGGCATTGCCAAGCAGCCCGCTGTTCGTGGCCCAGGACTGCCCACGTGACCACCATTCCTCCTGGATGCTGCTCTGGTGCCCTCCCTGCTCTGCTGGGGCTCTACCAGCTTCCTTTCCAGGTCCCAGCCCCATCCCTGAGCACAAACCACAGGTGAGGTAAGGGTCCCAACACCCCTCACCTCAGCACAAGCCCACTGTCCCCTGGCTCCTGCAGGGGTGAGAGGAGGGCTCTGGGCAGAGCCACCTGCAGCTGAGGCTGGACACTGGAGGGGATGGTGAATGCTTCAGCTCTTTCTTCCTGCCTCCACTTCCCAAAGGTGGGGAGGAGCTTGAAGCCACCCCTGAAGCCACTCAGTATGGCCTCCTGTGCTATGAGTCACCCAGCCCCTGGAGCCCTGATCAATCATTAAAGCTACATTCATGGGGTCTCGGCACACAGGCTCTGGGTCCACCTGCCTGGGTTCAGATCTTGGTTCTGTCACTTCCTAGTGGTGCAGTAAATTACTTCATCTCTCTGTGTGTCAGTTTCATCATATATAAAATGGGAGAGAATAATAATATGAACGTGATAAGGGTGTTGTGAGGAGCTGCAGGTTATAAAACCAAATTAGTGGGTTGTGAACTGCATTTAACAAATAAAATGAATAAAAGAGCATGCCTCACTTCAGAGAGGTTGGTATGCATGTGTGGCGCAAACCATTCCAGGTGTTTTTCTGCCTGAGGTCCCATTGTTTGGGCTTGGGAGATATGAGATGGATTCAACACAGGCCAAGAGCCCTTCATGACAAGACTGGGGTGGAGGCGTGTGCACAGGGGCCAGCACTCGCCTGTGTTGAGGACCCCACTCTGCTGGGAAAGGGGGAAAGGAAACACAGTCAGCAGTGGGACCAGGACAGCAGGACACATGTGTCCTGGGCAGGCACCCTTGTGTGTGGCAGACAGTGCAAGGTCCACACACCCAGGGCCTCAAAAGCCAAGCTGCACTGGTACATTTGACCCCAGGCAAAGAGAATATAAAGCAGGAAGATGACCCATTAGACAACTATCTAATGAGTTCCTACTATGGGGAAGAGCAACATTTCTTTTCTTTTTTTTTTTTCTTTTTTCTTGAGACAGAGTTTCACACTGTCGCCCAGGCTGGAGTGCAGTGGCATGATTTCCACTCACTGCAACCTCTGCCTCCTGGGTTCAAGCGATTCTCCTGCCTCAGCCTTCCAAGTAGCTGGGATTAGAGGCATGCACCACCATGCCTGGCTAATTTTTTGTATTTTTAGTAGAGATGGGGTTTCATCATGTTGGCCAGGCTGGTCTCGAACTCCTGACCTTGTGATCCGCCTGCCTCGGCCTCCCAAAGTGCTGGGATTATAGGTGTGAGCCACCATGCCCGGCCTGGAAGAGCTACATTTCTAAAGGTTGACTCAGGGAGCAATTTGGGGGATCAGGAGCTGGTGTCAACACCGGGTGAGGGGATTTGCCAACAGGCTACTGCAATAGCCCCAGCAAGAGCTCTTAAGGACACAGGTCAGAATGTCTAGAGAAAGAAGAGATAAAGGGTGCCCAGCCCTCTGTACTTGGGGCTGAAAAGTCCCCCTTACCCAAGGGAGGACACCTACATTGACCCTGCACACAGGTCGGAGGGACTATGGAAAGAGAAGGCCACAGAGGAACCCCTCAGACCTCCAAGCACCAAAGCCACACAGCCAAGTGGATGAAGAACTCATGAGCGTGAGTCAGATGGCCTGTGTCTCAGCACATTACTCATCCACCTGTGCTGCCAATTTTCAACTGATAAAATGGGGCCCAGAAGAGGACTGACCTCACAGGGGTGTTCTGAGAGCGAAAGCTAATGACAGTAAAAGCCTTCCACTGTGTCTGGCACCACGACATCTCCTGACCTGTCTCTCTCACATCAGACTTGCCTAGACACGGCGGTGGCTGACAGCCTGGGAAGACACACGTCATTGAAACTGGGGGACTTTGCAGGCGCCACTGCTCCTCTCTGTACCCAGCCTGCAGTGACCATGCAAGCACAGTATGCGTGCTCCTCAGGGCTCAGCCTTCCCACTAGATGGGGCTTCCTCCTGTGTCTCCCCCAACTGCATCCAGGAGCCCCTTTCAGCAGAAGCCTGTTTACCTCAAGATAGATGATCTTGAACCCATGGCTTCATTAACAAAGCACAGGTAGATGGTTGCTATCTACCCACCCAGAACAACTGGCTCCTAAACAAGCTTGTCCACTGGATTTTCACTAAGCCCCCCTCTGCCACTGTTTGCCAGGCACTGGGATATAGAGCAGAGGCATAGCATTTGTCTCCATGGGCATCCTTCCGAGGCAGTCCCCTGCACACAGCCCCACCCTCCCTCTGCCCTGGTGTCCTAGGAGACCCCTGCACCAAACCTACACTTTCCAATATGAAAAGGGAAGTGACCTGACTGATCAGTGCTGACCTTTCTAATCATGACAAGCTTCGGAATTCAGGAGAGATGGCTGCAGCCTTCATCTGTCTCCTTGGTTTTCCCAACAAAGCCAACTGACTGTAAAATACAGTTTCCCTTAAACATCTTTTCTGCCTACCTGACTAGTCAACCAGGGTAGCTGTTTCCTGGTCTCCCCAGGGTGTGTCTGGAGTATTTGTCAAGAATACTTCAACTTCCTTCTAAGTGTCCCTGCATCCACTCCAAACTCAGCAGAACTTTGGCATAATGAGAAAGCCCTAAGTCTTTTCAAAACTGACAAACAGGCTTGTTCCTCCATTCCACAGTTATTGATTCAGGGTGTTCTGTACCAGGCAGTGAGCCTGGCCACCTCAGCCCCCACCCTCAAGGCTGCATTCAGGGCGAGGAAATTGCCATGTGAACACATCCCCACCATTCAGTGTGATGAGTACAGTAGTGGATGCGTGACCATAACACAAAGGGGTTGAGGGGTGGGACACAGCTCAATTCGACCATAAAAGATGAATAGGAGTCATCCAGGAAGGCAGGAACTGGTATAATTTACAACAGGATCAGCTTACTTTACAAGTAATCTCATTCCATTCATACCAAACCCTACAAGGTATTGTCAATGCACCCATTTTATAGATGTGTAAGTAAGGTTTGGAGAGGTTAAGTAACTTGCACAAGGTCAGAGTTAGAAACTTGCAAAGAAGAGACAACTCTGTAAGATTTTTTAAATAACAGACCCTAGACCCAGAGCATGAAAGTAAATTTGTTCAAGGTTAGATAGATAGAAGGTGATGGAATCAGGAGTCAAATCCAGGCATCACATTGAGAGCATGGAGGTGGACAGATTATAGACAATCTTTTATGTTGAGAATCTGGATCTCCCATTGATGATGAAGAGGCTCTTAAGGGTTTTAATTGATGCAGCAACCTCACATCCACTCTAATTCATCCAGCCCAAGAAGTATTAGCCATAGAATCTACTAGTGAAGAAGAAGCAATAATTTTCATCCACAATGTAAATATTTGGGGCAAAGACATTCTGTTTTAAAATGTTGAGAAAAAGACTAATAGAGAAACAAGTAACAGGCAATTCTCAAAAAAGAAAATACAAATGGCCAATAAACATATAAAAAAGTACTCAGCCAATTAAACAATTAGATGATTAAAATGATAATAAATACCATTCTTCGCCCACCAGATTGATAAAATGGAAAAAGACAGATAAGAGCAAATATTGGCATGAATATGAGGAATTGTGTACAAACATCTGCCACTTACACGTGGTATGACATGATTTTTCAACTTTGCAGTGGTGCAAAAGTGATATGCATTCAGTAGTAACCATACTTCAGATTTTGAATTTTGATATTTTCCGGTCTAGTGATATGCTGTACTATACTCTCAAGATGCTGGGGCAGAGGCCATGAGCCACAACTCCCAGTCAGCCATGCAATTACAAGAGAAAACACCCAATACTCCATGATGTGTGACCAGATGATTTTGCCCAATTGTTAGCTAATGGAAGCTTTTTGAGCATGTTTAGGGTAAGCTAAGCTATGATGTTCTGTACATTAGGTGTATTAAATGCATTTTCCACTTAACAATATTTTCAGCTTCCAGTGGGTTTATCAGGACATAGTCCCATCGTAAGTGGAGGAGGATCTATACTCCTATATGCTGTTTGTGGGAGGACAAGGGAGATACATTTATACTACCACTTTATAGGGCCATTTGGAGACTTAAACTTTAAAATGTGGAGGCTGCTAGAATTGACCCAGCAGTCTCCATTGTTTTTCTATCACTTGGGGAAGCACCTCCACACAAACACAAGGAAATCCATCTCAATACTGTAACACCTAGAAATCAGACCTGACCCAATGCCCATCCATAGGGGACAGCTGAAAACACTGGGGCATGTTCATAGCCAGAAATACGCTGCAGCAGCAGCTGAGAAAATCCAACTATTTCTATGTAGGCTAAAATGGATATAATGTTGAGTGGAAAACAAGAGAAATACAGAATGATACATATATAATGAAATTTATGTGAATATGTACTTGTTTAAGTATAATGCCACTTATGTTAAATTTTATATGAGCTCATATGTATGTATGGAAACAAATTTAGAAAGGGTTTGGAAAACGCACACCAAAACAGTAAGGGTGGTGGCATCTGAGAGGTGACCACCACTCAGAACTTTCATGGTGCTCTGATTTCTATGAAAAGAATGCATATATGTATGAATTACATGATTAATTTTCATTCTAATAAATGTAGAGATGGATTTTTAAAAACGACTGACACATCAGTTCTCATGCAAAATGCTATGGCCAGTGCTGTGCAGAATGCCTAACAAGCAGAATACAGATCTTGTCTGCAAGGGGCTCTGAGGTGTAGGGGAACACCTCCAACATTGTGTGGGATACATTTCAGAAGAAGAGTAGAAAATTTGATTGGATGGGGGCATGTTCACAATGTATTGGGAATCAGGGAAGAATATGGCAACCAAGGAGAGGCAAAACTGGGCAGGAACCAAGGCAACACTGATTGAAAGGTGTGGAGGTAGGAGCTCCTGGGGCCTGTAAGGGAAGATGAAGATGGGAAGGGTGGGAGGCATTGTGGAAGGAAGGCCACCATGTGGGGAGATGATGCTGACTCCAGTCCCAGGCAGCAGGGGTCCCTGAGAGGTCTGTGAACAGACTGGAAGCTTGCCTGAAACTTTGCAGAGAAAAGAAGCTTGGCATCCCTGCAGGGGTGGATTGTCAGGGTCTGGAGGCAAGGGACAAGTGAAGGGATTAACTGTCCCACTGTGAGGGAAGACGTAGGATCTGGGCTGGGGGCAGGCAGGGAGTGGTCTCAATGGAGGAGGGAAATGAATCTGAGACATTAATTGGATTGAGATGGAAAGAAAGTGGAGAGAACAGAAACCAAAGGGATTTGGAGGCCATGCTTCCAACGAATGATTCATAGTTAGTGTCAGGGAGCCAGAAAAAAAGCAAGTGAGCAAGGTCCTGTCCCTGGGAGCTGTAGAGAGGAGCCCTGGGGCCCACCCACAAAGCAGCACCTGCAGTCTCTTTCCCTCTCGAAGCCCAGCTATGTTGTGCACAAAGCAAGTCTGGGCACCGAGGACAGGCTGGCCAAGGGCAGGCAGGCAGGCACGTAGTCCTCTGGCTTCCAGCCACCACACTCACAGGTTTCTGGGAAAGGCTGACTGGGGCCACTTTGTTCCTTTGAATCTGAGAATATATGACTGGGGAAGCCTAAATTAATTAAATGATTCTGAGGCCCGCCTGAGCCGGTGCACAGGGGACGGGTTATGGAGCCCTGAGCAAACTGCACCCCCAGCCCCCAGTGCTGGAATCCAGAGAGGCTCATGAGCTCGATTGGAACGAAGCCTGTGCTTAAGTGCTTCCAGAGAGACAAAGAAATAATAAATCAGGAGCAGGTGCCCCACCCACACACTGCCATCACCAACACCAGCCTGCTTCTCCACAGAAATACAGTGGTTTCACCTCTCTGGAACCAGATGTTTCAGGGAAGCAACAAATGGCAAAGCCCTGGAAATGACATGGCCCCATAACCTTCTCAGAAATGAGGCCAGGCTGGGCTGGCACCTCCATCCACAGCAGCACCCCAGCACCACAACCCACCCAAGACCTCCAAACACCCCCTAGACCTCACCCAGGCACTGGTGCAGCATGGCTATCCTTCCACCCCTCCCAAACTCCCACACACCAGGACTCCCCCATCCCCAGCAAGCCCCCCTCCCCTGACAGGGCACTGATCCAGCAAGGAAGAAATTTTAGTCCATCAGACTGTGGACACAGTTGTATCTTGTGGACAAAATGAGAAGAAGTGTTGTCAGCTAGAAATCACCAATTTGTCCCTATCCATATAAAATAATAACAATTAAACTCCTACTAGGTATCAAGCATTGGGCTAGACATGTTCAAGTGAGCTATCTCGCAGTCTTTAGCCATCCTGCAGCAGGGCCACATGGTGGCTGGGAGCAGGAAGCTGGAACTAAATCACCTGCATGGGAATCCCATCTTTACCACTTGTGAGCTCTCTGACTGAATACATTACTTTACCTAAGTGTCTTTGCCTATAAGAAAGTAATATGAAGGTTGGTGAGAGAATTCAATGAGTTAATGCTTATCAAATGCTTAGAACGGTGCCTGATGCCTTATAAGCTCTACTATGTGTCTAGTAAATACGTTCCTTCCTTCCTCTACTCATTCAACTTTAATTGAGTACCAGATATGAACGCTGCCCTAACAGCTGCTATTTCTGGTTGAGAAAGGAGAGAAAAATGCTTCCGTTTTCTCCTACAGGATTGGACAGGAAGTTCTCTGTTGCCTGCAAGTTACGCTCAGATAGAGGAGTCCGGAAAGGAATTTACCAAGCGTTCAAGTGAAGAGGAAGCCAGAGGGGCGGGGCCTCTGTGGGAGGCTTCTTGGTTGCGGTGGGGCCGGGGCCAGCACCCTGGACAGCTCCCGGCGGCTGGCGGGGAGAAGAGGCTTTGCCAGGTCCCATCTCGGCTCAGACCCTCCCGTAGCCTTTTGCTGCAGGGGCCTGTCGCCTCCCTGCAACCCCGGCACCCCCGTATTTGGAGCCACGATGGATTGGGGGGGCGTTGCCCTCTGATCTGAAAGTTAGAGAATGAGGGAGTTTAGTGTCTTTGGAGCCTCCTTAGGGAGCCAGCCCAGGACCTTCCTCCTCCCATGGGTCTTGATCTGCTCCTCACCCCTACACTGCCAGCGTGCGGCCACCTTGGAGATGGAGCAGCAGGAGCACGACGCCGTGCCGAGAATAGGGAAGCAGTGTGAGGACCACAAGACAGGTCCCCCAGCCTGGGTTTAATTCCAGGATCTGCTGCTGGGAGCTTGGGCAAGCACCCAGCATCTCCACGCCCAGCTTCCTCACCTGATAAGACCAGGGGAATAGCACCTACACTGCACCAGGATTGCAGGAGAATGGAGTAAAACAGCACACACAATACTCCTGGCACAAAGCAAGTAATAAATGAGTGTGCCTCCTGCCATACAGGAACCGAGGACTGGAGAGCTAGTCATGAGCCCAGAGATACCTGGCTTCATGCTCAGGAACAGCCATGTGGGCCAGAGGGCTGGAGATGTGGTCTGCACCTTGAAGGCCCTGGGAAAGTTCCTGTCTTCTATGATTCCTCTGTTCTTCAGCCACTAGACATAAAAAAAATTGTCCTTCAAGTCCTCCTTCCTCCTTTCTTTAATCAGACAGGGGAAACAGCATGTGCATAAATAATAATTGTTTTGTAGGCTGGGAGACTGCCCCTTTAAGAGCCTCATAATGGGAGAGTCAGAAGAGCCCAGAGGTCTCAAACGGAAATGACTGGAGAACCAGCAAGTGGCATAAGTGTGTGAAGTCAGCTGGGGCGAGATTGGGATGTGCTGGAGAGTGTGCATGTACTGACGAAAGGCCATCAAATACAATTTAAAATAATTAGCCCACTCCAAAGAGTCTTCTGCAGCACACACTTCTGCTAAGGGCTGCAGTGAGTGGGCTCTCACCTCAACCTGAACCAGACGGAGGCTGAGGCTGGGCCCCACTGAGGGGCTGTGACTTGCCCAAGGTCATCCAGGGCCAGGCCTGTGCCCACATCGGGACTCTTTTCCTCCCTCAGACAGAGGGCACTTCAGTCACTGCAGAGCAGGTGGCAGCAGCCCTTCAGTGGATGAGTTTCTCCTTTCCCAGGGTGACTGGGTGGGTGAAGGGATTGAGCAACAGGTGGCCAGGCTGCCGCCTCTCACCCTGACACATTGGTCCCCATCCCCTCATCCTACAGCCATCTCAGGGACAGATGGAGACATTCCAATGCCCTCCGGGTCCTCCACCAACCCAGACAGAGCCTGGAGTCACAATGCCCACCTAGCCAGAGGGATCAGCCAGCTAGCCAAGTGCCCCCTGTGTCTTTCATCCGTTCTTCACAAGACCCACAAGTGAAAAATGAGGATAAACCGCACATTCTACACACGATAACAACATAGCAAGTCCTTATACTGCTCTTACTGTGTGCCCGGCCCCCTTAGCAGTAGGTACTATTATTATTAAATTTTACAAAGAAACTAACTGAGGGACAGAGAGGCAAAGTAATTCCCTGCAGGTACTCTAATGAGTACGTGGCAGAGCTGGGAGCCATCCTGGTTGTCTGCCTCGAAAGACCACACTCTTTGCACTGCATCGCGGCACTTCCTGCGGGGTGGGGGGCACGATGGGAGAAGCATCTGCGTCTGATGCTGCTTTACTTTTGAGGCCAGAAAAATGGGAAGGCTCCCCTCTGACTCTGGAAGAGAGACGCAAACCGTAATCTCACAACACAATCCCCACCTCCAACCTCAGCCGCCCTGGAGCCTCTCTCCCGCCAGTCCGCCCACTGGAACACGGGCTCCATGTGCCATCCAGGGTCAACGCCGCTCTGGGGACGCGTCAGGCCCAGCGCACAGCCTGGGCAGCTCAGCCTGTCAGCTGAGCACGGGCGCCTCAAGGGGTGCGGCCCTCTCAGAAGGAAGGTGAGTCTCCCTGGAGCCCCTGACGACAGCGAAGCGGCTGGGCGCTCTCCGGGGAGTGGGCGCGGCACCCAAGAAGGGTTTCTTACAGTTCCAAGAGAGGACCCCAGCCACAGTCACTCCAGAGCCCACCCGGGGCTTGGAGGAGGCTCTGGAAAATGAGGGATGGGGGAGTGTGCAGAACAGGGGGCGGAGGCTGACAGGAGCCGAGGGAGGGCTTGGTCGGGTGCGAAGAGTGCCTGGGAGGAGTTAGAGTGGGGAGGGGGTGCGGCGGCGGGGAGAGAAGAGGCGGAGCTGGGGGACCAGACCGCTAAAGGAGAAAGGGGGATTCCAGGCAAGGGGAATGTGGCCAGGCAGTGCGGGAGGGCGGCAGCGGCCAGGCTAATATTCGCGACCCCGAGTGGGGGCGCGGCAACTTCTGCCCTCAGTCCCCACAAGCTCCCTGCCGGGATTCGCGGCCGAGAAATTCTGCGGAGGGGCCGGTGGGTCAGAGCCAGGCCAGGCAGTTGCTGAGCCTTCCCCTCCCCTCCTGGCGGGAGTGTGTGTGCAAGGGGCCAGGGGGCGGAGTCGGAGAAAGGGTTGGGGGTGTCCGTGTCCAGCGCTCCTCCGGACGCGGCTCCACAATCCAGCTGCGAGAACAGATGGACGCAGCGGCGGCTCACCTCGGGGGCTTCCTGCTCGCTGTGCGCCGAGGTCCAGGCTGAAGCGGAGATCGCAAGCCTCTGGCTCCCGCCTCTCCCAAGGGGCCTCGAGGAACCGGCTGCCGCGCCCCCTTCCCCAAGAGGAGAAGAGCGGGCGCTGACCCCGCGAGTCCTAGAACCGCGGGCGGGGGGCAGGCAGGGGGCGGGGGGCAGAGGGCCAGCTACCGGCGCGGAACGCCCATCCCAGGGGCTGGTTCAAGACTTCCACACCGAGAGCCCTTCCTGGGCCTCCAGCCCTGGAGCATCTGGAGAGCGGACCCCTGCCCGGCCACGCCCCGCCCCCGGCCCCCGCCCCGCCGACGTCGCATTAGCATGAGCGACGTAAGTGGCCCGGGCACCACTCGGGGGCTGGGACTCGCCGCGTCACAGCCCCGAGTGGAAGGGGAAAAAAAAAGAGGAGGCGGCGGAGGAGGCAAGAGCCGACGCGAGGGGAGGGGAGCGCAGCGGCGGGGCTAACGGGCGGGCAAGCGGGCGGGCGGCAACAGCATGCCCCTCGGCCAGCGCGGGCGGCCTCTCAGCGCGGCGGGGGCTGCTCTGGGCGCGCCCCGGGCGAAGTGCGCCCAGTCTCCGGCCCCGGCCCCTCGGCGCGCCCGACTTCCCGGCCGCCCCTGAGCCCAGCAGCCTCGGGTCCAGGGATCGGCTAAGAGTAGCTGCGACGCCTCGCCGGACGGAGTCCTTTCCTTTCCCGGGACGCTGGGCCATGAGCTCCGCGGCCACCTGAGGCACAGGGGGGTCTGCTCGGCCAGGACAGCCTCCCCGAAGTCCCGTGCCCTCGCCTCTGCACTGCGGGACGCCAGCGCTCGGCCCTGGCGGAGGCGTCCTCGGAAGAGCATCGGGGTGGGGGCATGGAATCCGCGGAACCTGCGGGCCAGGCCCGGGCGGCGGCCACCAAGCTGTCGGAGGCGGTGGGCGCGGCGCTGCAGGAGCCCCGGCGGCAGAGGCGCCTGGTGCTTGTTATCGTGTGCGTGGCGCTGTTACTGGACAACATGCTGTACATGGTCATCGTGCCCATAGTGCCCGACTACATCGCCCACATGCGCGGGGGCGGCGAGGGCCCCACCCGGACTCCCGAGGTGTGGGAGCCCACCCTGCCGCTGCCCACTCCGGCCAATGCCAGCGCCTACACGGCCAACACCTCGGCGTCCCCGACAGCTGCGTGGCCAGCGGGCTCAGCCCTTCGGCCCCGCTACCCTACGGAGAGCGAAGACGTGAAGATCGGGGTGCTGTTTGCTTCCAAGGCCATCCTGCAGCTGCTAGTGAACCCCTTGAGCGGGCCCTTCATCGACCGCATGAGCTACGACGTGCCGCTGCTGATCGGCCTGGGCGTCATGTTCGCCTCTACAGTCCTGTTCGCCTTCGCCGAGGACTACGCCACGCTGTTCGCGGCGCGCAGCCTGCAGGGCCTGGGCTCAGCCTTCGCCGACACGTCTGGCATAGCCATGATCGCCGATAAGTACCCCGAGGAGCCGGAGCGCAGTCGTGCACTGGGCGTGGCGCTGGCCTTCATTAGCTTCGGAAGCCTAGTGGCCCCGCCCTTCGGGGGCATCCTCTATGAGTTCGCCGGCAAGCGCGTGCCCTTCTTGGTGCTAGCTGCCGTGTCGCTCTTTGACGCGCTGTTGCTGCTGGCAGTGGCCAAACCCTTCTCGGCGGCTGCACGGGCTCGGGCCAACCTGCCAGTGGGCACTCCCATCCACCGCCTCATGCTAGACCCCTACATTGCCGTGGTGGCCGGCGCGCTCACCACCTGTAACATTCCCCTCGCCTTCCTCGAGCCCACCATTGCCACGTGGATGAAGCATACGATGGCGGCTTCCGAGTGGGAGATGGGCATGGCCTGGCTGCCGGCCTTCGTGCCTCATGTGCTGGGCGTCTACCTCACCGTGCGCCTGGCGGCGCGCTACCCACACCTGCAGTGGCTGTACGGCGCGCTTGGGCTGGCTGTGACCGGCGCCAGCTCGTGCATCGTGCCCTCCTGCCGCTCCTTCGCGCCGCTAGTGGTCTCACTATGCGGCCTCTGTTTTGGCATAGCCCTAGTCGACACAGCACTGCTGCCCACGCTCGCCTTCCTGGTGGACGTGCGCCATGTCTCAGTCTATGGCAGCGTCTACGCCATCGCCGACATCTCCTATTCGGTGGCCTACGCGCTCGGGCCCATAGTGGCAGGCCACATTGTGCACTCGCTGGGCTTTGAGCAGCTCAGCCTTGGCATGGGACTGGCCAACCTGCTCTATGCTCCCGTCTTGCTGCTGCTTCGCAACGTGGGCCTCCTGACGCGCTCCCGTTCCGAGCGCGATGTGTTGCTTGATGAGCCACCGCAAGGTCTGTACGATGCGGTGCGCCTGCGTGAGCGTCCTGTGTCTGGCCAGGACGGCGAGCCTCACAGCCCGCCTGGCCCTTTTGACGAGTGCGAGGACGACTACAACTACTACTACACCCGCAGCTAGCATCCCCACTCCTCCTCCAGCCCACCCACCCGCCTTGGGTCAAGGGGGCTGCTCTGCAAGCCCACTGGCCAGCTCTGGCTCAGGGCCCACCTCCTCCAGCGAGTACCCCAGCCACTCCTCAACCTTGACTTCTGCCCAAATCCCCTCCCTGTGACCCATTCCATATCCCTTTCTCTCTTGTCCAATGGGGCTTGGAGCACCGAGGCCAGCGAAGCCATCGCGCTCCTTGCGGAGGTGAAGAGGACCCTGAGTCCCCACCTGCGGCTCCCCTGTGTAGAGCCTGCATCTGTCTGTCCTTCCTTCCATTGCTCCCAGTGCCAAACTTGGGCCGCTGCACCGCGGCGCCTCCGCCCAAATCAATAAACTGTGTCTGTCCCAGGAGGCCGAGTCTCTTTACTGGTGGGGGGTGCGTGGAGGCGCGCAGGGCCAGAGCAGAGGGAAGGGTGAACTGGGTCTCCAAGTCCCAATCCAGACCTGAGCCAAACTAACACGTAGGCACCTGTAGCTGTTTTTCTACCTGGAAAAGGGGATAGGAAGGAAGCAAACCCAACAAAGGCTGTCACCCACGGTCACCAAGGAGCACCATGCTCCCCTCAGCCCAGAATAGACCCTCTTTTCCAGGCCCAGCGCAGAGCCCGGGGATGCCGCCCGGGGGAGCCTGAGGACCCGCTCCAGCTGGGCACGCCAGGCCCCGCCCTTTGAGGACACGCCCCACACCAGCCTCAGAGCTCTGAGGTGCCCGGGCTGAGCTTCCCTTCAGACCAGAATCCCGCCCCGTTGAGGCTTTGAGAAAGGAGTAGGAGCCGAGCATTCCGGCAGAGGAAGAAAAACGGCCCATCTTTTAGAGTCCGACCTCTGGAAATGTGTGTATGATGTGATGTGTGTGTTCATTAGAGAACTTGTCCTAGGAGGAGTGGGGGAGCCGTGGTTGGTGTTTGCTGTGTCCCTGTCAGTCCCGAGGGTCTGAGTCTTGAAGGGAGAGATGCGAGTGTGGGATCTGGTGCCAACTCCCACTGCCACCCTGTCCTGAGTGGGAGCAGCGGCCCAGGACTGTCAGGAAAGTTTCCCATCCTTAGTCCCAGCCCTGAGAGCCTCAAGCCAGCGTTCGCGCAACACTCCATGTCCCGAAGACCGTAGTCTGATGATCGAGGCAGAGTCTTCCCATCACAGCGTGAAGAGGCGGCTGGTCAGGGTCGCCTGTGTGTTAGCTGCGCCTGTGAGGGTCTGCTCTGCTGTTGTGCGCATGTCTGTCCTCGATCTGCGAGTCGGGCTGTGTGTGCCTGGGCGGAGTCTGCCTTTGTCGGTCTGTCTGTGCTATTTCTGTGTGGGGGTCTCTATCTGGGGTCGGGGATGCTTTTGTCTGAGAGGAGAGCCTGCCTCTTGCCGCAGTCCTTAAGCATCCTCAGGTCTGCCATCAGGATTGTCCCAAGTCTGTAGCACCCCACCTCTGCTCCCCACCCCATAGTGCCAGCAGGAATGGGATGGTAACAGAAAGAGAAGTCCTGCAGTGAATATTGATCCCAGTTATTGTTTCTTATTATTAGTTTGAAAGATGGTGTAGCAGGGTTTGAGACTGGCCTGGATAGTGGGGAGAGGAGGGCAGCGAGCAGAGACTTCCTCAGACCCAACCCTCTCCAGGATTCAGCAGCAGCACCCCACGGCTGGAATAATGGGGTTGGGGAAGTGCGGTGACTGGGAAATGCTGAGCTAGGGGCAGGAGGCATGGGCGGGACAGTGTTCTGTGCCCCCTTCTAGAGCCTAAATTTGTTGCCCGAGTTCCTCCGGGAAGCCCTCCGGGTAGATTCTGGGGGCTGGGAGCTGAGATCCCTGGGCGGGGAGCGGGGGAAGGGATGGGGCTGAGGACCGCGAAGAAGGGGGGGCTTGGGGGAGGGGGGAAATGGAAGAGAGAGGAGGGAGGAGGTACAAGAGGAAGGAGAGAAGTGCGGCCAGCTTGCTTTCTCCAGTCGGGTGGCCGCGGGGACCCGGGCGACGTCGGAGGCCCTGCCGGGAACCCAGGCTGCAGCCCCCACCCCCGCGCTTCGACACGCCCCCCACCCCTTCCGGCTCACACCCCCGCCCACACTCCTGAGTGGTGCGGTGCAGCGTCGGCCGAGGCAGCAGAGCCGAGGAGAGCAGGTGAGAAGAAGGGCTGGGCTGGGCTGGCGGAGCGCGGTGCCGGGAGCAAGGGCGGCGGTCGGGGGCTCTATCCAGGGACAGCACCGGGGCCGAGAGGCCCCAGGACTCGTGGAGTCCTCTGAGTCCTGCGCAGCAGCGGCCGTCGGGGGTCAGCTAGGAAGCTGCAGGATTGCGTTGCTTCGGTGCCTGGGCTTGGGGAGGCTTAACCATCAGGGCTTCGGGACTCCAAGCGCATGTTCTCACTTCACTTGGCCCAGCATCTGCTAAGTGACCAGGTCCGCGCTTTCTGTGTCTAGTCGGAGGGTCCGTGGGTCTGACCCGACTCGCCTGAATTGCTGGTTGGCAACCGCTTCTCCCGGGAGCAGGGGGTGGGGAAGGAGGAGCAGCGGCTGGTGGCAAGTCTGAGCCAGGACATAGCCGATGACAGCCTGTGAATGACCGGCCAGACTGGGGTTGGTCCTTCGGGGCAGAGCAGGCAGCCCTTGGAAAGCCAGGCTGGCAGGAGCATGGGTGGGAGGCACAAAACACAGACAAACAGACATATATACACATACACCCTCTAGGCATCTGCCCAGGAGTGATGGAGGAAGAAGAGTTGGCAGGTGGGACCACCAGGAAACCATCCCACCCAGCTCTGCCTTCTTCAAGCTCAGGGTCCCTGAAGCCTGACTAGTGTCTCCCGAATGGGGGCGGGGGGGGGGCTCTGGGCCAGAGCAAAAGGATGCATTGGCTGCATGGTCTGTAGGGCCTTTACCAACCTGACCTTGTCCTTGCTGTCCTCTCAAAAGACTGCCATGCTCCGGTGAATCCTCACCAGGATGCCATCTCTTTCACTTTGCAGTTGGGGGCAGCCCCTACGAACCCACAGCACTGGGAGGCCTGGGAACAAGCCTGTGGAGAGTGTCCCTGCACTGTGCCAGCAAGGGCTTTACATTCTCTGCCCAGCACTGCAAGGCAGCCCCAGGCTCCTCCATCCTTGGGCCTGGTTCATCCATCTTTCTGGACTCTCTGTTCCTGGCAACAACCCTGCCAGGTGCCCATACGTGGGCGGTGCTTGCCTCTGGGTAGGGGTGGTGTTGGGTGGGGAGAGGGGTGAGGAAATTAGCTAAACCTCAGCTTTAGACTTGAGAGAATAGAGGGTGGGCTGGTGGAAAACATGAGTATGTGCCTGTGGAGGCTTAGGTTCAGGGGGATCTCAGAGGGTAGCAATTGTGACCCACAGCCTAATAATAACAGTCTTTGCCCTCTTGGCCTGGCTCACTTCTACTGTACCTTCAAAATTAATCTGCTTCTCCCCAGACTAAGGCAGGTGACCCCTAGGGGCCCTGGCTGCCCAGCCTCCCTGCATACCTCCCTGGGCACTCCTATGGCATCTACACTGGCAGCCTGCAGATCCGAGACTGCCTAGGTCACAACCCCTCCAGCAGGCCCAGAGTCTCCCTGCCCTGGCCACAGGCCAGGCTCCCAATTAGCCCAGATGCATCCTGGAGCACAGGGCCTTAAAGGCCTCCATTCACCCACGCATGCATTCCTTTCCTTCCACCAACGGAGTGAGGGAATTCACCCTACTCCACACCAGAGATGTGGCCGGGATGCAGAGATGAAGCACTGAGCACAGTAGGTATGGTCTTACCCTTGAGAAGCTAGTGGGAAAGAGAGAGTTTGATCGGCAAAGCACTTATCTATTGGGTTCCAGGCAGGAACAAAGGCAGCACTCTGCCAGCAACCCCTGGTGGATTTGGATGGCCCCAGGGTGGTCAGCTGGCCTTGGGTGACAACAGCCTCATGAGAGCAGACCCTCACTTTAGGAACCACTCTCTCCCATATGGGGGCCCAGAGAGAACACTGTGGTCAGCACGTACAGGTAGAAGTAGAGACTGGGGCCAGGCCTGCAATGAGACCCCTATACACGGCTGTCAGGCTCTGGCCTCCTCATGGGGCTGGGGTGGGGGTCTGTTGGCGGGAGGTGGAGGGTTTGTGACAGGCCTATGTGGCTGCTGTGTTGATGCTTCCCACTTCTTGGTCCCCAGGTCCACACCTCTGCATCCCTGCACCAGGACTCACCAAGACGCCCATCCTGGAAAAGGTCCCCTGTAAGATGGCAGCAAAAACTCCCAGCAGTGAGGAGTCTGTGAGTGACTTTTGGAGCCCTCTCTCAACCCTGCTTTCCCCACCTACATGCCCTTGCTTCTAGAACAGTCCTGAGTGGGACTGGCCCCCAGCATTTGCCTGGTCCCAGCCCTGCTCTCTACTGGCACAAGGCCCAGGCTACAGCTCCACCCCCAGCTTGCCGAGGATCCCAGAAGGGCCTGGAGGGGCTGAGACGGGCCTCAGGGTGCCACGGAAATGCTAAGAGCTTAACTTCCAAATCCCCTGGCCAGGCTAGGCCCTATCTTTCCTTCCAGGGCCTCTCTTCATCCCAGCTTCCACTTCTGATAGCTTTGAGCCCAGTGATTTTGCCTTAGGGTGGGGCTGAATTCCTACTCCAAGCCCTGCAAGTCCCAGCTCCAGCTGCTATCACTAGTTCAGCCTTGGAGCCTTAGGCACCATGTTCTCCACTGGCCTGAGACAATGCCATCCTCCCTGGGCAGGCATCCTGCCTCCCACCCCAGCCAGCCTTCGGGTGGCAGAGCAACACACCTGATTTCAGGTGGTTGCATGTGTTTCCCCTCTCCCACACTTGTCTTTTTGCCACTCCTCTTCCCCCTTCCCCCTTTCCCTTTCCCCCAGCCCTCATTTGAAACCCTGAGCAGAATTTTCTGGCTTCTCCCCAAGAAGCTGTTCACTCCATTGCCCTGACCTCTGCAGCTGACAAACATCTATTGTCACCTCTGGTCCACTGGCATGCTTCTCTACCCACCCCATTGGGCTGTGGCTTCCTTCAGAGCAGGCTCTGTTTCTCCATTGTCTGAGTCCAGCCCAGGATCTGACTCACATGAACTGCCCAGGAAACATGGAGTTTTGGAGCACTGATCTGAGACTCCCAGGTCCAAAGACACTCCTTAGCACAGGGCCAGAAGTCCAGGAGAGTCTGGGGAGGATCCCTGGGGGGTTGAGATGTCTGAGCTGCGATTTCCTGCTTTATTCCTTTTTACCCACTGCTGATTCCCTGTTAGCCAGGCTAAGTCACAGCGCACTGTCAGAGCCTGGAAGAAGGGGAGCAGTGTCTGGCAGAGGATCTAGCCAGACTTGTGGGCCCTTTTGGCCAGGTCACTAACTGGGCTGGGCTTTCTGTAGGTGCTCACCCACCCATCACACAGACCACCCCCCACCGCAAGAGATGGAAGAACAAGATCAGCTGGGTTGGGGGCCCAGACCTGGCTCGCTGGGGTTGGGCAGGGCAGCCTGGGATGCTGTCCAGATCCATCCTCGCGTCATTCCCCAGGGCAGGAGCAGCCCGTAGTTGGCACTGACACCCCACCGCTGCCAGAGAAGTGAACCCTAGAGGCAGGATCAGACAGGCAGAGGGCCGTCATTCATCCATCAGCAGCAGGGGCAGAGAAGAGGGTGCTTTTAAGGGGCCCCTTCACTCTGCAGCCTATGGGGAGGAACCCTTTACTGTCTCATGGAAACTCATCACTGCACAAAGAAGCCCCTGAAGGAAGGTGCCTCACTGTCTACCAGTGTGTCCCAGGAACCATGTTGCAGAATTCTGGTCATTAGGGCAGCAATGAATTATGTCTCTTATCCAAAGCCATCTTTTATCCTTCCAAATCTCTCCACAAGAGTACACCCTTCAGGTCCAGAGATCAGTTAGAGTCTGGAGCCCCAGCTGAGAACAGTTTATAAATTAAGACTGACCAGGAGACAACAATATCAATAACAGGACTATTTCATCTTAGATCTATCCTTTATGGCTTAAAAGCACTTTCACATACATTAGCTCTTTAATCCTATGAAAGGCAGGGTTTGCTACCTTTTTACAGGAGAAGAAACTGTACAATTTTAGCAATATTATTATAAGTTCTGCCTTCCTATTGTCACTGGCCAAGTGAGGGACAAGAAGAGGAAACGAATGGAAAAGGGAGTGAAAGGGAAGGGAGAGAACGACCCAGGAGAAAGAAGCAGAGTGGACATGGAAGACTGATTTTAGCTCCTAGTCTGCCATCAGATTTGTATGTGACCTTGGACCAGCTGCTCCACTCTCTGGGACTCAGTTTCCTCATTCATAAATGGGAAGTCACAAAATTGAAGCCGCACAGAAGCCTTCTGTGGTGAACGCTGCTGGTGAACTAAGAGGCACAGCATGCGTATAGGAGGGTGGAGTTGGGGGTTCTTCCTAGACTCTAGCCACACTTTGGGGCCCCCAAAGAATATGGGTTTCCTCTTGGGAATTCCTCTGGAAGTATAAGATAGCGAGGTCATAACATTTTAGATGTGTCTATTTGAGGCCAGTTGTTCCCCCATTTAATTCTCTCTGTGTTCCTCTCAGGTAGGAATTGTTATTTATGTCCTATGGATGAGGAGCAGAGGCTTGGAGAGATTCGGAGAGGAAGGACATCCACTGCCCCTAACACCCACATGAAACAAAATTCCCTGCCTGGGTTTTATAAGTAGGAGGGACTTATAAGAAGCTCAGGGCATGAATCATCTTCTGAGGAACCCTCTTTTAGAATTCTGGTCATTAGGGCAGCACTGAATTATGTCTCTCATCCAAAACCATCTTTTATCCTTCCAAATCTCTCCGTAAGAGTGCCCCCTTCAGGTCCAGAGATCAATCAGATTCTGGAGCCCCAGCTGGGAACAATCTCTAAATTAAGAGTCACCAGCAGCCAACAATATCAATAACAGGACTATTTCATCTTAGGTCCATCCTTTATGGCTTAAAAGCACTTTCATATCTATTTTCTGTTTGATCCTATGAGAGATAGGGGTTACTACTCCCATTCTACAGAGGAAGAAACTGAGGCACAGAGGGAGGCTGATTTGCCCAAGTTTGCAGAGCTGGTCAGCGGCAGGGTCAGGGTAGAAACCCAGGTCTGTCTGATGCCAATATCACCGTATTTTCCTCTGCACTTTATCCCTTTCTAGGGACAGAGCACAATGAGGTCAGGGACGCCAAACAGGAACTTCCTAAATTCATAATTTTGCTGAGCTGAGCCCTAGAAATGGAGGGGTCCCAGGGTAGAGAACAACACAGGGGCAGAACGATACAGATACTAGGGACCAACTTGGGGACAGGCATGGGGCGCACATACTAGAGGCACAATGCCTATGAACCCTTTCTTCCAGGGGCTGCCCAAACTGCCCGTGCCCCCGCTGCAGCAGACCCTGGCCACGTACCTGCAGTGCATGCGACACTTGGTGTCTGAGGAGCAGTTCAGGAAGAGCCAGGCCATTGTGCAGCGGTTTGGGGCCCCTGGTGGCCTCGGCGAGACCCTGCAGCAGAAACTCCTGGAGCGGCAGGAGAAGACAGCCAACTGGGTAAGAGGGGCAGACAAGGAACCCATAGAAGAGGGGCTGGAGGCAGACCTGGAGACAGAGGGATCTCGGTGAGAGGCAGGTAGGGGACAAAGACAGGGCAGAAGGAGAGACGAGGGACAGGGATGGGGGATAGGTGTGGGAACAGGCAGGTGGCATGGATTGGAGGACAGGAAGGGACAAGGATGAGAAACAAACAAGATGACGAATGGGAAATACGGATAGAGAAAGAGGAGGACAAATCGGGGACAGGAATGGGGACAGATGAGGACAGAGATCGCATTAGGAAAGAAGAAAGTGTGAAAGGCAGGAAGAAGACACCTGTAAGGACAGGCAGAGGACAGCGATGTAGCACCAAGCCACCAGGATGGGGACTGGGACAGAAGAAAGGAGACAGGAGGGCACAAAGGTGAAGGACAGGCCTGGTGGACTGGGAAGCTCCTGGCACATACCTGGGGCTTAGCATATATTTGTGGAATGAATGAATTAATGCTCTGGTGAAGTGTCCCGATTTTCTCTCGGGGCTGTCAGGATGGGACTATTTGGAGGGATGTGACGGCCTTCCCTGCCCTCCCCTGCAGGTGTCTGAGTACTGGCTGAATGACATGTATCTCAACAACCGCCTGGCCCTGCCTGTCAACTCCAGCCCTGCCGTGATCTTTGCTCGGCAGCACTTCCCTGGCACCGATGACCAGCTGAGGTGAGGCCTTGGTGCTCCTAGCTCATAACCTGGGGACCCACCCAAGGCAGGGGCCCTTACCCCAGTGCCAGCAAAGAAAGGCCAAAGCTGGAGCCTTGGCTGAGCTTCCTGGGGCCAAATGCCCCGAGACAGTGGACGTCCAGGCCATCAGGTGGGGAGCAAGGTTAGGTGTGGCTGCACTCGAGTGACAATCACACAATTAGCCTTAGTCTATATTTATCTTGCAGTGGAATGGACACTCATGGAGGTCATGGGTCCAAATATCCCCACAGCCTCCACCTGGCTGAGGCCCTGGGAGGAGGCATGTGTCCCTGGACCACGCCAGTACTTATTCCTGGGAAACACTGCCCCAGGCTGTCTGAGAGGGCCTCTGCTTCCTTCCAGAGCCCCCAGCTCTAAACAGAGGCCCCAGAAGGCTGGAAACAATTCCTCCCTGCCAGCAGCCAGAGCCTGTGCCATCTGCTGTAATTTCAGAGCTCACTGAGCCGTTGGAAGGGCCTCTGGCCGCTAATGACAATGGAGGATCGGTGCAGGGAGAAAGGGTTTCCCTTCTGGAGTCTCTCAGAGTCTGGTCTTAAGACCTGAGTGGGGCAAATGGTGGGGACAGTTTAGAGGGAGGGCAGACCAAAGTGGCCCGAGGACAAGAGGCAGGGCCCACCTCTCCTCTGGGCAGGGCTTAGCCATGCTAGGAAGACCTCCCCACCCCACCCTACTAGCTGGCCAGCCTTCCCTCCCACTGTAGCTGGGGTCTCCCCAGGGAAGAAGGAAGGTGTGGACAGATGAATGACTTCTGAAAACAGTTCTCACAATTGCATCTGAGGGGGTATTTTCCTCCTGGTGCAATTAAGCCAGGCCCAGAATCCTGGTATGACAGTTCCCGCTGCTCGTTTCTCCAGTGCCTTTCCCCAAGCACTCGATTTCCTTTTCATTAGTACCGGGGGGTGGGAGGAAAGGGACCAAATTACTGGCTTTTCCCAGGAGAAAATTTTCCACAAGGCCAGGGGTCCTGCCCTGTCCAGCCCCAGGGCTGGCCTTTCCAAGGAAGAACTCCACCCTTCACCCTCCACCCCTTCTGGCCTGCTCTGTGGCCTCTCCTGGCTTCCGTCTCCCTCTCTGCTCCCTCTCCTCTTCAAGGTGATTCCAGTTTCCTCTCCCTTCCCCAAGAGCTGCTCGACTCCCAGTTCTCACCAAAGGACCATTTTGAATCCAAGGCTTGTGGTGGGCTCTCGGCATTGGGCTGGGGGGCAAGAACCACATCTGATTAGTGCAGGAACCACATCTGATTAGTGCACACGGGGGCGGCATACAATGGGCGATCACAGAGTTTGGCAGTGGGGATGAGGGAGGGAGGAGGGAGGGAGAAGGGAGGGAAGAGGAAGGAGGTGGAAGGAAGAGGGAAGGAGGGAGGGGAGGCAGAAGGGAGGGAGGGGAGGCAGAAGGGAGGGAGGGAGGGAGGAAGCCAGGCCCTGGGAGGAAGGGCTCAGGCCTCCCTTCTCCCTGCAGGTTTGCAGCCAGCCTCATCTCTGGTGTACTCAGCTACAAGGCCCTGCTGGACAGGTAGGACTGGGAGGGTGGTGCACTGTTCCAGCACAGTCTGCCTATGCGTCTATCTCCCTTGCAGGGACCTTGTCTTTTTCCAGCTCTGTATTCCCATTCCTGGCTCCTGGCACAGAGCAGATGTCCCTGCCCCAACCCACTCCCCCACCATCAGGATAACCTTTAGCTTGGCTGGCCTGTCTGTTAACTGTTCCTTTTCCTGGGGCAAGCACCATCCTTCCTTGATCTTTTAAAAATGCCTCCTCCCTCCACACATACGTGCACAGGTGGAGTGAATTCACTTGAAGCTGGAGAACACATAGGAAGGCGGGGAAGGAAGAGTTGTTAGAGTAAGGTGATGGGGAGTTCTGCTTTGCCACTTGGAGGAATGGTGTCTCCAGTGGGAGACTGTATCCTCAATCCCACCAAGCTCAGTGGACATGAGGCTGTTCTGACAGATGGAGAGGGCTGCTCAAGCACCACAGGCTCTCTTTGATTTTAGGAAGAAAGTCCCTCTCCTGGCCAAGCTTAGGAGAGCAGGAGGGTGTCTGAGAGCAGCAGGGAGAGTAAGCGGGTCTGGAGGACCCAAGTCTCTCAAGGTAGAGACTATAAGGGCATTCGAAGCTGGAAGGAGAGAGAGAGGCCCAAAGAAGAATCCCTTGCACAGATGAGGAAGCTGCAGCTCAGAGAGGTTAAGTAACTCATCCATGGTTACAGAGCCAGGTGGTGGCAGAGCAAGGAGGGGGCAAGGGGCAAACTTCACTCTTTGTTCAACTTGACTCAATTCAATCTTTACCCAGCCTTGGGACAGAGGCTCAGACCCACAGCCCCTTCCAGGGTAGGGCTGTTCCCTCTGGAGATGGGCAGGCAGAGCTCCCAGACTCTCAGGGTGGAGCAGTTCAGGCTGTCCAGGGCATTCTGTACCATACGCTCCTGTGCGCTCTGCTCACTCCTCTCTAAATGCCATGGGTCACTAGGCCCTGGGCTGTTGTCTCCTCATGGTGTGTCTTTGGTCTCTCCCTTCTTCGTGGACAGCATTCTATTTCCTCCCAGAACTCGCCCCTCCAGCTCACCGTCCTGTCTGTTTTCAAACACCCTTGTCTTGCTGGGCCTGGGGACTTGGTGCCCATTCATCACTGACTGCCCCCACGAGACTTCACTTTCCTTCTGATCCCAGACTTTCACATGTGTGTGTGCACACTCACACAGACATGAATACCCACGCATATCCACGTGGAGGTTCCCATGTCCAATGATTGAAAAGGACTTAAGACTGGAACATTTTCCTGAGTGCCTGTTTTGAACCTTTAATTAATTAATTAATTAATTTACTTATTCACTTTGCAATGTAGTTATGCTGGGAAGAGGAAGAGAAATAAGGCCTCATCCTCCCCTCAAAATGTCCTTAGACTATTGGGCAAGACAGTCACTTAAACAGACACAAAATACAGCTGTGTCCCTTCCCCTGAGTCCCACACTCGCTCACCCAAGCCTCAGCCATCCCCACCGGGGTGTCTCTCAGTCATTACAAATGAGCCGGGAGAGCTTCGCCTCTCCCTCCCCGTTCCCCAACTCCTCCCACACCTTGTCGAGCCATGTCCATAAGTGCACCAGCACATGCCCTGTTGGTGAGTCTGGGAACCTAGAAGTCACCTGTGCTTGTTCTGCTTTCTCCCTTGCACCCTCATGTAACCCATGGTGCTCAGATGTGGTCATTCTCCCTCCCCACTGTGTCCCCAAGCTCCCTCCTCCCTCCCTGCTGCCCTCACAAGACATCACGTTCCTTCTCTGCCACAACCTCCTTCCTTGTTCTTCCTGTGACACCTTTCAGCCCATTCTCCCCATATAAGCAGGGTCAGTAAAACAACAAAATGGAAACCCAGTCCTGCCCCTGCGTGCTAAAGCCTCCCAAGGGCTTTCACTGCACCAAGAATAAGGCGATAGCTCCTCCCCACTGCCACTGGAGCCCCACAGGACCTGGCCTGCCCACCTCTCTGGCCCTGTCTTCACTGGGCCTCAGCCCCACTGGCTTCTCTCTGCCTTTGACCAGTGCTTCTCAAGCTGCCTCTGGGGAAGAAACAATATATTTTCTTTCATTTTGTAAAATTTGTGAAAAACAACAAAAAATTGATTACTAGAAAAACGGTATGAAATATGAGACCAAGTGTTTTATTACAGGATTCAACAGACATAAAACTCCCATCACATTGCTACAAACATTTCTGGGTTCAGGCATTACACCAAGTCATGGGTCAGTCACAGCAGTTCAGTGCAATACTCATACTTTGAGTTGCAGTGCTTTGGGACACTTCACCCTTAGGGCTCAGCTCAATCAACCTGCCTCAGTGAGACTGCCCCTGGTCACCACCTCCTGTCCCTGCCAACACTCTGTCTCACTACCTGAAAGTCTCCTGTTCACTGGTTTGCTGCTTGTGGTCTACTCCCCACCTATACATCCTAGGACTTGCACCCCAGTAGAGCAGGAGCTGCATGTCTTATTTGCTGCTGTATCCCCACATCCCAGAATGGTGCCTGGCCTATACGGAGGACGTGCTTCACAAATATTTGTTGGCTGAAAGAGTGGAAGGAAGGAAGGATGGATGGATGGATGGATGGATGGATGGAAAGATGGATGGATGGTGGATAGATGTGTGGATGGTGGATAGATGAGTGGGTGGTGGGTGGAAGGAGGGATGGATGTTTCGTGGTGGAAGTATGGTAGATGTATGGATATATGGATGGATGATGGATAGATGGATGGGTGGATGGATGGAAGAAAGGGAGGGAGAGAGGAAGGATAGGCACAAGGCATGCTGAGACCAGAGGGAAAAAGAACTTCCTGCATTGACCTCAGAAGAGGCTTCTAAAAGAGATGATAAAGGAGTAGGCTCTTGAAGGAGGGGAAGGAGTTTTCTGAATAGAACAGTTGAGTTCTGGGGTTGGGGTAAAGGCATGCCGAGAGAAGATCAGCATAAGCAAAGATGCAGAAGGCTAACTGGCAGGCTTTGCACATGCCGTGCATGAGGCAGAGGTTTGAGAAAACTCTGAGGGTCTCCATGTGTTATGGAAATGGGGCCTCCACTACTTTGAAAAGTGGAGAATTGAGCTCTGCATCTGCCATGATGATGCAATTCTGGGTTCTGTGCCCCATTTTGCCTGATCAAGTTACAATAAAACCCATTCTCTGTCTCCCCTCACCCCCCACCATCCCCTCGTGGCTGCCTCCCTTCCCACTCCTCTCCTTCAGCCACTCCATTCCCACTGACTGTGCCAAAGGCCAGCTGTCAGGGCAGCCCCTTTGCATGAAGCAATACTATGGGCTCTTCTCCTCCTACCGGCTCCCCGGCCATACCCAGGACACGCTGGTGGCTCAGAACAGCAGCATCATGCCGGAGCCTGAGCACGTCATCGTAGCCTGCTGCAATCAGGTAAGCAGCCCCTTGTCTTGGTGAGGGAGGGCACAGAGCATGCAGTGGCCATGCGTTCACGTCCATTACCTTCTCCGAGGGGGCTCAGCCTCCTTCCCTGAGTCACACAGGGAGCTGGGGCACCATGTCTCCAAAGTGAGGTCCCTACTTCCAGTCAGTCCCATGTCTCTCCACCAGTTGCCTTCTAAGAATGAGAGCCGTCAGTTTGAGAATATCCTCACTGGACTCTCACTTCAGCACTGATGCACTGAGGGTCATGATCGAGACCTCCACCTGTACATCTGTTCTTTTCCATGCAGTCACCCAGGCTCCGGCCTTTCTGGAGACCACACACAGACAGACAGTGTTACAGACTGACAAATAGGACCTTTCATGTGTCAGCCTGTGGGCTCAGCACTTAACATGCATTCATCCCACTTAATCCTTACAGTGACCGTGCAGAGGGGGCCTTAGGATCTCTGTGTGACAGTTGAGGACATGAGACTCAGACAAGTTAAGTGGTCTGTCCAAGAGTGGGAAGGACTCCTGGGTCTGGCCAGTGCCCTAAGGTCATGCTCTACCCCCTGCAGCTCAGGTCCTCAGACTGGGTTCCACAGAGCCAACAAGGACCCATGGGTCCTGGGGGACAGGCTGAGCATGAGGGCTCCTGACCTCTTCCCTGTGCCCACTGCACTATATATTCCATATATTGAGCTTCACATAAATATTTCCTCTGACAAACAGTTTTGTTTTTGTTTTTGCTTTGCTAAAACCCAAGTTTGGCAACCATCCCAGGGACTCCCCTGGTACTTGCTCTACAATGTGATCTTGGGCTGTCCTCACATTTTTAGTAAGTTGGGAGCTCTGTGGAGCCCTGACATCTGAGGGCAGCTGTGACCTCTGTTCCTAGATTTGAAGGCCATCTAGGAGCTCTCGCAGCCCACCTGACACCTTGGCCATAGACCAAGGACGTTTCCCCATCTTCATTCAAAAGTCAAGCCAAGTATTTCCCAGCTCCCACAGGCCACCGTATCCACCTCTTCCAGACATGCTCTGGGCCCCTGCACTAGACCAGGCCATACAGACACTGCTAGGGGGTTGGAGGGGAAGGGAAAACAAGGTACTCATGTCAATCAGCTGAAAAGTGTATCTTGACCTGGGTCTAGGAATAGACCCTTCACAAAGCCCAAGGCTCTAGCCTTCAAAGCTACAAAATGACAAAACCACAGGGCTGACATACAAAGCACATGTAGGTATACATGTGAAGGTGCACACGCATGCACACATGCGTAGGTGCACATGCACGCATGGTATGTGTTGGTTTTCCATTTTAATCTTCCTCTGCATATGATTGCTGGCTTGCTTTTTTCCTCCACTCACCAGTGTGTTTAAGGCCCATCACTGTGGCTCTATCTGTTGCTAATTCACTCTTTTCAATGGCTGGGTAGACATGCCCTAGACCTATACACCACATTTCACTTAGCCATTCCCCTTCTGGAGAATAGTGAGGCTCTTGCTACCATTTTGCTGTTGCAAACAAGGCCAAGAGGCACATTCCTCGTGTCTTCCGGTACACACGGGTACGTTTCTCTAAGCCTCAGGCTAAAATATGCATTTATAAGTGCAATTGCTTAGTCATAGGTATGCACATTTTTAGTTTTGATAGACACTGCCCTCCAACAGTAGCTGTGCCAATTTATATTCCATTCCCCACAAACATAATGGATTCCGTGAACCATGAAACACATTTTCTTTTGGCTAAGTTTAATGTTGCCTTCTTTGATTGGGGGCAGCGTGGAATCCAGCACAGTCAACAGCCTTGGCTTGGTCCCTAAACTGAGACTAGAACCACCAAACACCTTGGGAACCTTGGGCCTGAGCATCCCTGTCCCAAGCTTACCTGTGAAGGCTGAGTGAAGGCCTGGTGCCACGGGCCACCCAACAAGTGACATGTTTGACCTGTTTACCCCACAGTTCTTTGTCTTGGATGTTGTCATTAATTTCCGCCGTCTCAGTGAGGGGGATCTGTTCACTCAGTTGAGAAAGATAGTCAAAATGGCTTCCAACGAGGACGAGCGTTTGCCTCCAATTGGCCTGCTGACGTCTGACGGGAGGAGCGAGTGGGCCGAGGCCAGGACGGTCCTCGTGAAAGGTCAGCCGCAGTGTCCAGCACATCTCCATGCCCATCTCATGCTCGTGCCCTTTGGCTTTCCCTCCTCCAGGGTTGGGCCAGGGCCTCATCCCCATCAGCCATAGTGCGGGAGCTCAGGGCCCACAGCATGCCCTGCGGCCAGCCACAGTGCCTTGCCACTGAAGCCACCTTTTGTGCCCTCGTGTTCCATCTGACAGTATCTGGCTTTCTTGGTGGGACTAACTAGTGCTGGAATTGGGGATGTCTGAGAATACTGGGCGGGGCGGGGGAGTTAGCTGGAGGAAGGCTGGCTGCAAGTGAGCAGGTGTGTTTTCCTGGTGGGTGGCGCTCACTGATAGTGGCTGGGGGAGTCGCTGAATGGGGGTGTGGGATGGAGCCTGCCTCTGGGAAAGTGGTTCACCACCTCTTTCACCTGATCTCTCCATCCTGGGACTCTTCATCTTCAAGCTGTCCCTTATCTTGTGGCACTGTTCTGATGAAAGTCTCCAAGCATTCCCATAAGAAAGCCAGGAATATTCTTGAAAATTTTTCATCACCCTTCTGGAAATCCAAAGCTGGTCCTATTCCAGGAGCTGATGGAATGCTCTCCTTCCTTGCCCATGTTAGAGATACTGGATGAGAAGCAAGACTTCTGTGAGTCTTTATTTACCCCTCAGAATTTTACTGGGTCAGGCAATCTATTCAGACTCTCCACATCTGTTACTGAGGGCCCTGGGCTCGGCGCAGGGAGTATGGGAGACAAAGGAGTTGAGGCCTCTACCCAAGAGCAGCCCCATGATGGGAACAGGAAGAGGGGGCATGGGGAGGAGACTCACATCCAGGTGCATGCAGTGCTGACCCACTTCAGACAGGCGTCAAAAACGTGCTCCAGGACTTCAGAGAGGGGACGGAGCCCTTCCGAATGGGATTGTGAAAGGCTCTGTTAGAAGAGGTGGGAATGGAACAAAGCCCCATGCCATAAGTGAGAAAGGCTGGAGGGAAGGATGGTACCCAGGCAGGCAGACCAACCCTGGGCAAAGCCCGAGGCCCAGCAGGGACACACCCACCTTACCCCCAGGGTGAGGAGGAGAACAGCTGCCCAGCGAAGGTGGCCTGAGCCGGATGTACTGGGCCTATTTTTTCTAACAGCCACTTGCATTTTCTGGTCTCTCTCTAGAAGGGTCTTCCCCCAGACCCAGCTGGCTCCTTGCCGCACGCAGAGCTCAGCCCAGGTGTCCGGCCTCAGGCCTGCCTTGGGCATCCTTCCCGCACACTCTGTCACTGTGGCCCGTTCGCTTACCTTGACTCTGTTGCTCACTCTCTGAGGACAACTTTGCATTTGTTTGATAAATGCTGATTATCTGCCTTTCCCCCCACCTCCTACCCACTGCCTATAAGGTCAGAAGGACAGGGGCCTTGTCTGTTTGGTTTAATTTCTGAGAAACACAGTCTGGGCCCAGTTACATTTATTAAATAAAAGAATGAAGGGTGATTAAAAATGCCAGGCCCCAGACTTATTCCCCGACTTACCAATTAATTATTCTTTCATCCAATTATTGGGCACCTCCTGAATGCTGTCATAAATAGGGGGCTGTAGGAGCCAAAGAGGGGTGTGAGAGCTGACTGCCCTCCTGGACCTAACCTCGTGCTGGAGAATTAATAACTTAGCATTCCGCAGTGAGTTAATTCCCTCGGGAGACCACGGTGTAATCAAATCCCACTCTTCTCCCCTTCAGGGACAGAGACAGGCATCAAAATAATCGCCTCTGCCTCCAGCATAGTTTCCACTTTATTAGCAGGCCAGGCCCAAGACACGCCCTTCAGGGCTGGCTGGATTGCCCCAAGGTCTGAGCACTTGGGCTGTGGATCAGAATTGATTTGTTAATGGCACTTGATCTGGCTTTCTGAATGGAAGTGCTGTTTCTGAGGGAAATGCGACAGAAAGGAGGGGACACATGCGCCTCCCCTTGGGTAATCCGATTAATCCAGTTAGCGCCAACTGTGTCATCTACACAACAGGAAACTGATCCTTCACAGATCCCCCCTCCCCAGAGCAGCCCTGCCTATGGAACAGAAACAGAGAGACCATTTACAAAATGATTTCGGTTTCCCAGTGAAAGAGTATGGCAGCTTGGGACAGGGTTGAGAGTGAAGATGGAGAGACCAGTGAGGTCAAGGCCATTGAAAGCGAGAACAATTCCTGGGCTTTTTATCCAAGCCGTAAGTGGATGTTAGTGCCATTTAGTAAGATGGGAAACAGGGTCGGGGAGTGGGTACAGGATGGAGAAATCATTGCCACACATGTTGGGTTAGAGGTGCTTGGGTCATCTGGGTGGAGACGTCAAGCTTAATATATATGTTTGGAGCCCAAGGGAGAGGTCAGTACAGAGCTATAAATTTGAGGGACATCAGCGCATAAATGATCCTTAAAGTCATGGACCTGGGTGAGATAATCTAGAAACAGAAGAACAGGGAGCCTGGAGGTCAGGTAGAGAAGGATGCAAAGGGGATTGAGAAAGAGTAGCCCATGAAGTAAAGGAAAGCCAGAAGAGTCACAAAGATTCAAGACAGAGGGAACGGCCAGCCACATGGAATGCTGTGGAGAGCTGGAGGAGGAACAGGACACAGGGGACCCGGCTTGGCAACCCTGAAGTTGTCACTGGGCTTACTGAGGGTCAGACTGGAGTAGCAGGAAAACAAATGCTTGCACACTGACAGAAGTGATCCAACAGCAGAAAGAAATTGTCGATGAGGCAGTCAGTGAGTTGAACCAGTGAGTATGGTCGACTTTTTCTCAGACATTTTGATACTAAAAGGACCAGAAAAATGAGGGAGTTGCTGAAAGAGGATGAGGGTCAAGGGAGGTGTTTTTAGGAGGAGAGACAAATGTATGGAAGGAATTTAGTAAAGAAATTGTTGAAGAGATAGGAGATGAGTGGAGGGGTGGAATTCTTACAAAGGCAAAAGGAGATAGAACTCAGAAAATAAGAGGCCTTTGGTTGGTACAGGGTGAAGTGGAAAGCTTGGGCCTGAGGCAGCAGAGGTAGGAGCATGCAGAGGCTCCCAACTGGTACCTCCTGGTCTCAGATCACAACCTTGAGATAAGAGGTGGGCAGTTGGATGTTGAAGATGAAATCGACTGTGTGAAATAGCCTCCTGGAAAGTGGGAAAGAAGACTTGAAAAACTTGATAAGATTTATGGACTGTGTTGAGCTCATATATGAAGGTTCAAAGTGATACATTTTAGGAGAGGCTAATTAACATTGTTATGTGATCTTCCCCACCAATGCTCAGCTCCTCAGGTTCAGCCAGAGTTGGTGAGTGTAACTGGTAGGGACGGTGAAGGTGTGGCCGAGAACAGTCATGCTGGAATCTGAGCTGAGTAAGGAAGTGTGTTCAAGTCTGCTCAGCAGGTTCAAGTCTGCTCAGGCAGCCGTAACAAAGTACCACAGACTGGGAGGCTTCAACAACAGACACTTGCTATCTTACAGTTTAGCAGGTGGGTTTCTCCTGACACCTCTCTCCTTGGCTTGTCGATGCCACCTTCTCTGTGTGTCTTCATGTGGTCTTGCCTCTGTGCGTATCTGCATCCTAATCTCTTCTTATAAGGTGACCAGTCATATGGGATTAGGCTTCACCCAAATGGCCTCGTGTAACTTAATTGTCTCTTTAAAGGTCCCATCTTCAAATACAGTTACATTCTGAGCTTCTGGGAGTTAGGACTTCAACACAGGAATTTTGGAACGACACAATTTGGCCCATAAGAGGAATGAAGTGACAGACAGGGTAAATGACAGATGGTGAGAGCATAGCAGGGCCAAGGGGTTTGGCCGTCTCAGTGACATGAGATGTGTTCAGTGGGTATCAGAGGATGTGAACTAGAAAGCCAGGAATGTGGTCAGAGTGTGGGATGCTTGAAACTGAGACTTTAGAGGTGGTGGGCTCATGGTAGAGAGAAGTTCCCAGATGTGATACTGGCCATGGGTGCAGGGGTGAGACTGTCAAAGGTGTGGAGATGGAGGAGTTTGGAGAGGAGGATGGAGACTGGGCGTCCACATGGATGCTCATACTACCATAACGATGATTCCAGTAGCATGGGGGAAGCAGGTGAACTGAGAGCCCAGATATTCATGATGGGGACCTAGGAAGATATTGGCGCAGCACAGAAACAAGGGGGATGATGGTGATGGGGGGGTAAAACCTAACAGCTCCAGCTCCAAAACAAAGTGGGATGAGGGAGGGGGAGTTGCAGTTGAGGCAAAGCTGGGCAGACACCTACAGAAGAGTTTAGCCATGCAGGGGAATGGCCCGTCTGAGACAGGCATGAAGCGCTCCAGAAGGAGTAAAGGACAAGTGTGAGGACTGCATGCGCGTAGAGGACACATGGCCTGGGGAGTGGGGTGATGGGGGAGCCAGGGAGCCCCCAGGGTGGTTGCCTAGTGTGGCTGTTGGGGCTGAGGTGCTTTCTCACCCACAGCAGTATCCTGATTAACTCCACGGAATGGGTTGAGCTATTTTAGGGGAGCATAGCTCCCAACCCTCTCAGCTGAAGCCCTAAGATCCTGCCCCCACTTCCTGGAGCCTGGGTACAGGGACAGTGCTCATGGGCACAGAGTCCAGGCAAGCACTCGCTGGCAGGAGGCCTTGGCCAAGCTGAGCTCCTCTCAGCCTGGTGGAGGTCTAGACCAAGGAGCCTGCGCTCAGATGAAACACTTCCCCGGATTCTCATGTGGTCAACTGAGGCCTGGGGCAGGGGCTTTTCCACCCCGACCCTCCATTTTATCAACCTCTCTCCTTCAAGACACTGCCCTTGAGCCTCCACCCTGCCCCCAACCAGGATGACTCCCTCCTGTGAGCCCCAGGCTGCTTAGCCTGACCCTCTGCCACGACACTGAGGGCATGAGGCCCACAGGGTTCCAGGGACTGCCAGGGTGGCACAGCCCACGCGCAGGGGAGCAGGGCTGCCTGCCGCACCTCTCAGCTCCAGCTCAGACATGGGCTCAGACACGGTGCAGGAGTGTGTGCACTGACATCAACGAAGGTGGCCTGATCATCCACAGGCCACTACCAGTGTCCTCTGGGGGCCCAAAGCACCAGGATACACAGGCTAAACCAAAGCAGCAATTCAGACAGAGTCCTGAGGGGCTGGGAGGCCACGTCCACAGAGGAACTTGAAGCTAAAGCCAGGTGTGCTGAGGCCAGTGTGACTCAGCCCTAATTGCAGACTGGGGTTGGATGATGACATCAGGATTGTCTAGAGCATTCCTTAATAAAACAAAATAAAACAGATTCCCGGGCCCCAGTGCTTTTCTAGAGGGACAGAGTGGGGCCAAGGAATCTATTTTTATAGCACTCTGGCGTTTTCATGTGCAGCCCAGGCTGGGACCTGCTTACTCGGATATTAGCAGAGCATCCAGGTCCCCCTCTGGCTTGCTCTTTCCTGGGCACCTTCTGTCTTTTGTTACACCTGCGAGGTGGGATTTTATTCCCACTGAACCGAGGAAGAGGCTATGTCTGTCTCCTTTAGGGGTGGCCGGGGGTGAAGCAGGATCTGACACTGGAAGGGAGCATCTGCCTAGCCAGCCTGAGACCTGCAGTGCCAGGGAGGCCAGGTGGGATTCTGAAGACAGGCTTGGGGCCTCAGAGGGAGCCTGCACACCCTATTAGGACCTCCCTCCCCACCGCCTCGAAGCTGTGGCCTTCCTGAACCCAGGAGGAGCCAACCCGTTATCCTGGTCTGGAAATTTAATTAGACATTCAGCCCCGAGTCTGGGAGACTACAGCACTTGTCAATTTGTAGGAAAAGAATGGCCAGCTTGGAGAGCCCCCCAGCCCTCTGGCTTTCCTGGGTGCTGCCGTGAAGAGCCTGTGACCAGACCTCAGAGGCAGATGCTTTTCGTTTACACAGTCCCGTAAATATTTATCCCCGACAGTCAATTAGAGCTGAGCCACTGCTTGCAAGGAGGGAACTGACAGAAGGCGGCTACAGCTGCAGAAGGCCATGGTCATGGTTTACAAGAACCACTCAGGATGGGGGCATTTTGCTATTTACGTATTGTCATCCAGAGCTAGGCATGTCTGCTGATTTTAAAACCAATTACACATTAGCACTAACAGCCTCTCTGATTTAATTGGCCCAGAAATACCTCCCGAGCTCTCAAGACTGAATGTGATTTTCTTGCTCTGGAAAGGGGCTGGGCCAATGCCTCCCTCCTTCAGTAGGAGAATGAAGGCCTTTAGGGACAAGAGCATCCAGGCAGGAAAGGCAAGTGGTCCAGGGCAAGAGGCCTGCCCTTGACCTACCACAGCTGCTGTCTCCTGGGGCCTGGGCTTCCTCGTCTATATGAAGATAGCAGTCTGCACTGTGGGCAGGACCAAGGGGATGGGCGGTAAAGCAGATGGGCTGGCGCCTGGCACACAGAGGGTGTTGGCTAAATGGTAGCTCTTATTAGATTTGGGGATCACCCTGCGGATGCTTTGCCCAATGCCCACAACCCCTCTGGAAAAATCTGGTGAACTTGAACATGAGTACTGTCCTTGTGGTCAGAGGCAGGGGCCCGTGGGCCCTCAGGCTGCTTTGCTCTTTGCATGGAATCCTAATCCCTATGAACTCTGCGGTGCATTTTGCTTTCCCTGGGCCCTCCACGTACCACTCTCTCTGTGTGCACACACACTGGGCTCCTCTCTTTACCTTCTCCCTAGTCACCATCTCTCTGGCCCTCGTTTTCCATTTTATGTGCAGCACAGTAATGTTTGGGGTACAAGATAGCGAGGAGGTGTTTTGTTTTGTTGTTTTTGTTTTTGTTTTTGTTTTTGTTTTTGTATCTCCTGCCTTTCTCCCCCACCATCTTTTCCCTCAGTTCTGGAAGCCTGACAGCTCTTTATACCCTCTGCCTTTGTGGGAAGAGTGGTTAGAACCCAGAAGAAAGAGCACTTCTTGGTTCTTAAGTTCTTTTTTTAAATTAAATTGTACTTATTTTGGGATAACTGAAGATTAACATCCAGTTGTAAGAAGTAGTACAGAGATCTCATATGTACCCATCTTCCCCCAATGGTAGCATTTTCCAAAACTATAGTACAATATCACAACCAGGATACTGACATTGATACAGTCAAGATACGGAACATTCCATCACCACCAGGATCCCTCATGCTGCCCTTTTATAACCACACCCACTTCACCCCCTTCTTAACTCCTGGGCAACCACAAATCTGTTCTCTATTTCAATAATTCTATTGCTTCAGGAATATTATATACATGAAATCATATTGCATGTATGATGCAGGGTCTGGCTTTTTTCAAATAGCATAATTCTCCGGATGGAGATTTATCCAAATTGTTGCATGTATCAACAGTTCTTTCCTTTTTATTGCTGAGTGATATTCCATGGTGCTAGGTATCAGTTTCTTTCATTGTTTACCCATCAAAGGACATCCGGGTTGTTTCCAGTTTTGAGCTATTAAAAATAAAGCTACTGTGAACATTTGTGTACAGGTTTTTGTGTGAACCTATGTTTTCACTTACTGGAAGAAAATGCCCAGGAATGAAATTTCTAGGTCACACCATAGTTGTATGTTTAGTTTTTTAAGAAACTGCTAAAATGTTTTCCAGAGTGACTGTACCATTTTACATTCCTGTCAGCAATATATGTATAATCCAGTTTCTATGCATCTTTGCCAGCATTTGGTGGTGTCACTTTTTTTTATTGTAACCATTTTGATAGGTGTGAAGACAATGCAATCCACCACATTAACAAAGAAAAAAAAACATGATTATATTAATCAATACAGTAAAAGCATTTGGCAAAATTCAACATCCATTCATGATAAAATCTCTTAGAGAACTAGGACCAGAAAGGAACTTGCTCGACCTGATACAGAACATCTACAAAAAGCTTATAGCTAACATCTTATTTAAAGGTGAAAGACTGAATGCTTTCCCCCTAAGATCAGGAATAAGAGGATACCTACTCTTACCACTCTGTTTAACACAGTATTGGAGTTCTGGCCAGTGCATTAAGGCAAGAAAAGGGAATAAAAGGGATACAGATCAGAAAGAAAAAAATTAAATGATCCCTACTTTCATGAAATGATTATGTATGTAGAAAATAGTAGCAAATCTACAACTCCAAAAACTCCTAGAATACATGAATTCAGCAAGGTTGCAATATAAAAGATTAACGTACAAAACTCAATTATAGTCTTTCACCTTTAAATATGATGTTAACTATAAGCTTTTTGTAGATGTTCTTTATCAAGTCAAGTAAGTTCCCTTCTGGTACTGGTTCAATAAGAGATTTTATCATGAATGGATGTTCAATTTTGTCAAATGTTTTTACTGTATCAATTAATGTAATCATGTTATTTTTTTCTTTAGTCTGTTAATGTGGTGGACTACATTGATTGATTTTCAGATATTGAACCAGCCTTGCATCCCTGAAATGAGCCCCAGTTGGTCATGGTGTATAATTCTTTTCATATATTGCTTAATTCTACCTGCTAATATGTAGTTCAGTATTTTTTCCATCTATTTTTGTGAGGGCCACTGGTCTATAGTTGGTTTGGTTTTTTGTTTGTTGTACTGTATTTATCTTCTTTTGGTATCAGGATACCAGTTTCGTAAAATAAATTGGGAAATGTTCCCTCCTCTTATATTTTCTGAAAGAGATTGTATAAATGTGGTATCAATTCTTCCTCAAATGTTTGGTAGAATTTTTCAGTGAAATTATTTGGGCCTGAAGATTTCTTTTCGGGGAGTTTTAATGTTGCTAATTCAATACCCTTAACTCATTTATGCCTAGTGTTCCATTATTAGAACGCTAAGCTTGTGGGAGTTATTTATGTCCTACTGCTTAAGGTCATCACCAAGGTCTGATTTTTCACAAAAAAAATTTGCAACCTCCAGCATAAACGGGTTAATAATTATAGGGCTATTCAAATAATCATAATATTCAATGCATTGTGGTAGTTTATACTTTTCAAGGGGTTGGTCCATTTCATGTAAGTTGTCAGATTTATGTGTATAGAATTGTTCGTAGTATCCTCTTATTATACTTTTGATGTCTGCAGGGTCTGTAGTGATATCCTGTTTCATTCCTGATATTGGTGGTTGTGTCTTTCTCCCTCTCTTTTTTTTTGTCAGTCTCTCTGTAAATTTGATTGATCTTTTAAAATAACTACCTTTCTTTTTGTTGATTTTTTTTCCTGTTTTCAACTGTATTGATTTCTGCTCTTTATTATTTCCTTCATCTTGCTTGCTTTGGGTTTTTTTCTGCTCTTCTTTTTCTAGGTTCTTCAGGTAAGAAATTATTTATTTGAGACTTTTCTAATGTAAGCATTTAATGCTATAAATTTCCCTCTCATCAATACTTTAGCTGTGTCTCACAAATTTTCATATGGTGTATTTTAGTTTTCATTCATTTCAGTGTATTTTTAAAATTTCCCTTAAAACTCTGATATGGTTTGTCTCTAAGTCTCCACCCAAATCTCATCTCGAATTGTAATCCCCACATGTCAAGGGAGGGACCCGGTGAGAGGTGATTGGATCATGGGAGCGGTTTCCCCCATGCTGTTCTCATGACAGTCAGTGAGTTCCCAGGAGATCTGATGGTTTAAAAGTGCTTGGCAGTTCCCCCCTTGTTCTCTGTCTCTCCTGCTGCCATGGGAAGAAGGTCCTTGCTTCCCCTTCGCATTCTGCCATGATTGTAAATTTCCTGATGCCTCCCCAGCCACGTGAAACTGTGAGTAAATCAAACCTTTTTATTCATAAATTACCCAGTCTTAGGCAGTTCTTTATAGCAGTGTGAAAACAGACTAATACAGACTCCCTCTTTGACCCATTAATTGTTTAGAAGTATGTTGTTTAGTTTCCAAATGTTTGGAACTTTTTATGTTATTTTTCTGTTACTGATTTCTACTTTGATTCCACTGTGGTCAGATAACATATTTTGAATGACTTTAATTCTTTTCAATTTGTTGAGTGTTGTTTTATGGCCCTGGGTATAGTCTATCTTGGCATATGTTCCATGGGTATTTGAAGAGAATGATTGATGATATTGTTGATTTCTTCTACGTCCTTGCTGAATTTCTGTCTAGTCGTTCTAACAACTGTTGAGAGCGGTGTTACAGTCTCCAAGTACAATTGTGGATTTGGCTATTTCTCCTTTCAGTTCTGTCAGAGTTTGTTTAACGTATTTTATAGTATGCTTGGTATAGATACATTTAGGGTTGCCATGTCTTCTTGGAGGATTTATCCTTCACTTTTATATAATGCCCTTCTATGTCTCTGGTAAATTTTCTTTGCTCTAAAGTGTACTTTACCTGACATTAAGATAGCCATTTCTGCTTTCTTTTGATTAATGTTTGCATGCTATATATTTTTCCTTCCTTTTACTTATAACCAAACTATATCATTATATTTGATGTGCACTTCTTGTAGACAGCATATAGCTGGGTAATGTTTTGTCGTATATTCCATCAATCTCTGTCTTCTAATTGGTGTATTTAGAACATTTACACTTTACATAATTATCGATGTGTTAGGGCTTAACTCTGATATTTTAGTTTTTATTTTCTGTTTTTCAATTATTGTTCTCTTTCTCTTGCCTTCATGTGGGTTACCCGAACATTTTTTAGAATTCAATTTTGATATACCTGTAACTTTTTTAAAATTGTCTGTTTGTATAGCTTTTTCTAACAGTTTCTGTAGGTATTACCTTGTATATACATAACTTATCACAGTTTATTAGTGTTGAAATGTTACCAGTTCTAGTGAAGTGTAGAAAGCTTACCACCTTTTATTCTCCTTTGTTTATAATACACTTGTCTTAAATATTATCTCTATATACATTTAGAACCACATCAGGCAATTTTATGATTTTTGCTTCAACATTGAAACATAGTTTAGAAGACTTGAAAGGAGAATGAAAATGAATTTATTTACTCAGATATTTACCCTTTCTATTGTTCTTTCTTTCTTCTTGATGTTCCAATGTTTCTCTTTTTACCATTTCTTTTCTTTTAAAAAAAAAACTTTCTTAGGGACCAGCTGCGGTGGCTCACGCCTGTAATCCCAGCACTTTGGGAGGCTGAGGAGGGTGGATCATGAGGTCAGGAGTTCAAGACCAGCCTGGCCAAGCAGAGACAAACCCTGTCTCTACTAATAATACAAAAATTAGCCTGGCGTGGTGGCAGGTGCCTGTAATCCCAGCCACTCAGGAGGCTGAGGCAGAGAATTGCTTGAACCTGGGAGGCGGAAGTTGCAGTGAGCCGAGATTGGGCCACTGCACTCTCCAGCTTGGGTGACAGAGCGAGACTCCATTTCAAAACACCAAAACCAAAAACAAACAAACAAAAAAACACTTTATTTAGCCATTCTTTCAGGATATGTCTGCTTGGCATAAATTCTCTTAGTTTTCCTCATATGAAAATGTTTTGATTTCCCCTTCTTCATTTCTGAAGGATATTTTTCCTTGATATAGAATTCTGGATTGATAGTTATTTTTTTTTCAGCACTTACAAAATATTATGGCAATTCCTTCTGGTCTTCATGGTTTCTGATAAGAAAAAAAAATCTGCTGTTGTCCTAGTTGCTTTTCTCCTATAGAATATATATATAGTATATATACACACACACACACACACACACGCATATATATGGGTGTGTGTGTCTATGTATAGATACATGTGTATATATGTATATCATTTCTCTCTTGCTGCTTTCAAGATTTTCCCTTTGACTTTAGTTTTCAAAAGTTTGACTATGATATGTTTTGGTGTATACTTCTTTGAATTTATCATGTTTGGGGTTAACTTATCTTCCTGAATCTTTAGATGTGTGTCCTTTGCCAAATTTGGGGATGTGTTAGCCATTATTTCTCTGAGTTGTTTCTGCTCTGCCCTCTTTCTCCTCTCCTGGGAATTTGGTGACATAAACATCACCTTTTGTCTCAAAGGTGCCTTAGACTCTGTTCCTTTTCCCCCAGTCTAATCAGTGTTATTCTGTCTTCAAGTTCACTGATTCTTTTCTCTCCTCCCTAGGTTCTGCTGTTGAGTCCATCCACTGCGCTTTCTATATTGGTTATTCTATTATTCAGTCCTAACATTTCTATTTGGTTCTTCTTATATATTTTATTTTCTTGCTGAGAATTTGTTTCTTTGTGGAGACTTCTTTTCTTTTTCATTTGTTTCAAATATGTTAAAATTGCTTGTTGAGGCTTTTTTATGATTACTGCTTTTTATTTATTTTATTTTAATTTTATTTATTTATTTATTTGAGACGGAGTCTCACTCTGTTGCCCAGGATGGAGTACAGTGGTGTGATGTCGGCTCAATGCAGCCTCCGCCTCCCGTGTTCAAACTGAGATTTTCCTAGTTCTTGGTAGAATGAGTGATTTTCTGTTGAAACTTGGACATATTGTGTTATAAGACTTGGGATCTTATTTAAGCTTGTTTTAACTGGCTTCCTCTGACACTGGTCCAGCAAGAGAATGGGGGAGGTTATAACGAGGTGGAGGTGGAAGCACAGGCACTTCACTGGGTCTCTGTTGACACCCTGGGGGAGGGGACTCCTTATTACTGCAGGGTTGGGGGGTGGAAGTTCAAGCTCCCTACACGGTCTCTATTAATGCTGTGTGGGGAAAAGGACGGAGGGCTGGTTATTGCTCAATGGAGATAGAATTCCCAGCTTCCATCTGAGACCGTGCCTTCTCTGATACCCCAGAAGCTGAGATGCCTCATTACTGACTGGTGATGGTAGACATCTGGGCTCTCCACTTGGCCTTTGCTGGCGAGGGTGCTGGGGGAGGGAGGGATGACACGGTTTTTCTCTGTGGTGTTTGGCTGAAGTAGAACGCTTATTACCTAAAAGTTTTATGTCTTGCTATTCTGATCCTTCGACTAGAGAGAGCAGGCTTTTGTTGATTGTTTTGTTTGCTTGTTTGTTTGTTTTTAACTATACCCACTTGTGTTTTTACGTTGCTGGGTTCTTCAACTGCAAATTGGATATTTCAGGTAAAAAACAAACCAAACCAACCCCACAGTGTATTAGTCTGTAGAGCTGGCATAACAATACCACAGAGTGGTGGCTTAAACAACAGACATTTATTTCTCACAGTTTTGGAGGCTGGAAGTCCAAGATGAAGGTGTCACAGGGTAGGCAACTACAAGCCACCTTCTCACTGTGTCCTCACATGGCCTTCTCTCTGTGCACACATGCTTGGTATCTCTTCCTCTTCTTATGAGGACACCAGTTCTATTGGATTAAGACCTTATTTAACTTTATCTCTGTAAAGGCCCTCCCTCCAAATAGAGTCACACTGAGAGCTGAAGCTTCAACGTATGACTTTTCAGGGGACACAATTCAGTCCGTAATACCCAGAGAATCTGCTGCTATGATGTTCCTTGGGTCCTGAGGTCCCTGGCTGGTCTGCCTTCCTCTCGCCATCTTTCAGAGTCTTCTTACTTTTGTTTTGAATAAAATGTCCAAGTTTTTAGCGGGAGGAATGGGGAAAAGTATATGTTCCTGGAATCGGAAGACCCTCTATCCAGAGCTCTTTAAAGGTGCCTGATGTAACTCAAGTCAAAGCAGTTCTGTTTTGCAAGAGTGAGAAATACTTTTGTTTGAATTCTCATAGTCTCTGAGGACTGACAGCATAAAGATCACCCCCTAGGCCAGAGAGTCGGGAAGAATATGAGATGTGCGATGGCAGATTTACCTCCCAAAAGAAAAAAGTACTCCTTCATCAGGCGAGGAAAGATGCTGAGATAGGATTGGGAAAGGTTAAGAAGGTCTAAGCCCCTGAGAAAGAGCCCAGTTCATCCATCTCCTGGACTGTGAGAAGGGGGATGGGCATGGCATAGAAATCTGACTTGTGCTAACTTCTCAGGGAATAGATCAGAGCAAGCAAAGGCCAAGTGTCCCAAAGAGGGTGGTATATGTCCGGGGGTACTTGTGCACAGTAGTGCACATTAAAGAACATCTCCTGAGTCTTGCAGCCCTGCACAGAGAGAGGTACCAGGTGCTATTTTGTCTGTGCTCACCAGAGTCTCAGCCTGTAAGCTTCCAACCTCTAATGCCAGCCTCAGGGCTCCCCGAGGCCTCCTGGCCTCTGGAATTTCCACACTACCAAAGCTGTCAGCTCCCTCCTTGGGCATGGGTGTCAGAGCAGGCTCCTCCTATTACTCAATCCCCACCTCTCACTATTACGCCGGGCTCCTTGAGGAAGATTGATTCGCCACTTTAAAGGAGCCTCGATGTGCTCGATGAGGATGCCACAAGACAAACGGCTCCTGCCGTGCGCCTTCAGCCCGCTGTCCCGTGTTTCCATTACATTTGGGCCACAGTCATGGTGGATGAGCTTGGGTGTAGTGCTCATTTTCTGCCTTACACGATAAACTTGTCAGCATTTGACTGATCAGCTACTTATATGCAGGGAGTTCATTTGCAAGGCCACCTGGCTCCCCGCTCTGTTGTCCTGCTCCCATTTTACCCTGTCTAATGAGCCAGGACCTGGTTCCTGTTGGGCAGCGCTGGGCTCCTGGGCCCTGCAGAGCCTGCACATGATGGCAAGGCCTCAGTGCCTCCTCACAATCTGCCTCCCCTGCCTGGAGGTGACGAGGGCAGTGATGCCCAGGGAGCCATTCTTTCCTACTGCCAGCCTTGCATTGCCCAGTTAAAAAGGAGTGTGCCAGGCCTCCACTCTCCTGCCTCGAGCCTGCATCAAGGCCTGCTCTCAGCCTCCTGACTGAGCAGGCATGCTGTGGGCTGCCTCAGGAGCTGCAGTCTGCCCACTCCACACTGGCTTTGGGGCTGTTTTTAAGGAGCCCTTAGTGAAGGCAGCTACTAAGCCAGGGCTCTCAGAGTTCACCCTGAGGTATGGCCAACAGGAATGAGGTGTACAGCATTCAAGCTGCCTATGGCCCCGGCTTGGCTGGCCTTCAGGCCCATGCCTTTCCCAAGCTGCCAGGTATCCTAGACTCTGCTCTGACCACACTGAGCTCTTCCATGATCCTTCAGCACTCCCTGTTGTTGCTGGCTGAAGTCACATGACTGAGCTGGGCATTCATAGCCCTTGTTGATGAACCTGAGCACTGGGGTTGGATGCCTGAGATCAAACCCAGCTCCCTCGACTTAGTGGATGATTATTATCATCCGTGTTTACAAGAGAAACCTTGTAAATGGCCTAAGGTCAAGATATTTGGTTTCTCTGGTCCTGACCTGTAAATGAGGCATGACAATGATACCTATCTTATATGCATCAATATGCATGTTTAGATTGATATTTGGCACATGGTAGGTGCTCAACAAAGGTTAGCTAATAGCATCACATCATTATGTTCTTCCAGCCCCACCTAAATCCTGCATGCCCTCACCCATAAGCTGGAGGTCAAGCCGATCACTCACAAGCTCTGCTTACAAGCCTGGGGATCTGCTCTCCGGCCATCCAAACCACTGTCCCACCCTCCACCCACCACCCTGCACTACTATACACCTCCTGGCATGCCTCTCCCTTCTTCTTTGCTGATCTGAACCTGACCCAGACCTGGCCAAGGCCTCCCCAGGGCTCTGAAGGCACTGGCTAGCCTGAGCCTGCAGGGACCGCTAGCACAGCACATAGTGCAGGGCAAGCACTATGGCCATCTGCAGGGATGCCTAAGGAGGGGAGAAGGGCAGAGCAGGGAGCCTTGCAGGGGGGAAGAAGCCCTACCTTGTCCCAGCCTCACCCTACCCCCACTCCCCCATCAACTCATGAAGCTCAAAGCCTCAAAAGTAGTTGGGTTTTGCCCTTCATAAGGACATGGCCTTTCCCTTTCCCATTAGCCAGCTGGACACCTCCAGGCCCCCTGTCTGAACTGGGTCCACAGATCCCAGCCCGACCTTGCCCAGGCCAAGGGAAGCACACTAAAGTCCATTACCCAGCATGGACTGTGCTTGCCTTGTTCAGGAGGCCCAGGACCCACCCTCAGTGAGTGCTGATATGGGGGAGGGGACCAGACCAGGGGTCCAGGGGCTGCAAGTGCTGACTGTCCAAAGCACGGTGGTCTAGGAATGGCAGTGGGGTCATGTGCTGTGCAGCAGGGGATGGTGGTCAGGGATTGGGGGGCACCTCTGGGCTCAGGTGCTGTGCGAGGCTGGCCTGACAAGAGTGCAGTTCCACATCTGCACTGAGCAAGCTGTGGAGGCCATGTGCTCTGGGTGTTAGGAGTCCTCCAGGGCAGGGCTGGTACTGCCAGAGGATGAGCGAGCTCAGGGAGGGCTGTCATAGACAGAGGAGGAGAAGGGCCTTGTCCTGGGCACAGCCTGCATGATGATGAGGAGATGGGATGTCCACAGGATCAGGGAGGGGCAGGAGGTTGTCTGTGAGATCCACGCAGGGATCTAGGGTGGGAAGGAGGTGGCCATGGAGCCCACGTTGCCATGTTTAGAAATTTGGATTCTCCCTTGTGGGCGGTAGAAGCTGTTTCAAGTTCTAAGAGGGTAATGTGGTGACTGCACCTCCTTAAGGAGCTTACAGGAAGGGGAGTTTCCCCAGGGCCTGGGCTGGCTCTCATTTATGCTTAGATCCTCAGGGCATGGCCGGATCCTTGATGCTGATCAGACTGAGGCAGGGAAGCCCAAGAGGCCATGCAGAGAGTGAGGAGGCATCCTGCCCCCATAGGGACCAGGAGGGGTTCTGAAAGCACAGGGCTCCCAAAGCCTCATCCTCAACAGGAGGGAAGAGAGGATGTCCCAAGGTTAGGCTGGCTTCCCAGAGTAGAAGGTCTGCTGTGGGAGACATCTCCTTCCCTAGGATTTGCAAAAAGTGAGAAAAAGGGGATGCATGGGGACTGGAGACTCCTTTCAGGCAAGGGCATCTGTGGACACTCCTTGTGAACTTGGAGAATTCACCTGGGCAGAGCGAAGACCAGTGCAGTTAGCATCTGTGTACACAGCAGGTATTGAGAAGACCTAGGGGATGGTCTTAAAGATTTACTAACCACCCTGGGAAGGGGAGCTGTCCACATGCCCAAGGAAGGCAAAACGCAGGCGAGAGCTCCCACCATCATATCTGTGATCCAGGCAGCAGGATGGAGGAAGGTGGGAAGCAGGACAAAGAGCACATGCTAGTTATCTTTGAGGAGGTTCCCCGGAAGCTGTGGTGTAGTTTTTTGAGATCTTGCTCATAGAATTTAGACACCTGGTTACCCCTAGCTGTAAGGGAGGCTGGGAAGTACGGCTCTAGTTTGTTATCCATGTACCAAGCTAAAAACCAGGGGTTCTACAAGCAAGGAAAGAAAGGACATGTGGTGTGCAACTAGGAGTCTCTACCATGTAATGAACCTTTCCCTGCAAATGCCATGCACCCATCTTCCCACACACAGAGCACTGTCACCTCTGCCCTGGGTGCCTCATCCTGTCCCAGCAACCAGCCCCCAAGGTCAGGCTCTCCTGGTGATATGCAGCCCTCACCATTGGGTCTTGAAGTGACTCCTTGGAATTTTAAACCAAAATGTTAAACTTTGGGTGGACTTTTTAACTTTTGGTGAACTTTAAACCAAGAGGCAGGCTGTGTACCCCCACACCCAGTACTGAGCAGTGGAGAGAACATCGTCAGCACAAGAGACTCCTGTTTGGAAGAAATGGGAACACGCAGCGGGAGCAGGCCTGGCCCCCAACAGGTCCTGCCGGGTGGGCTTGGTGAACCTCCCTGTGCCCTGTGGAGGAAGCTGCCAGGGAGGGCAGCTTCTGGTGCTCTCTGGGAGGAACGCATGTGTCCTTGGTGAAATCACGTGCTCTGTGCCTGACTCCCGCTCCTGAAGAGCCGTCCTTGTCTGTACTCTTCCAGTGCCACCAGGGAGGGGGATTCCCTTTTGAGACCTGCTTACTGTAGAAGAATGTCTAGAGGAGCCTGGGAATTGGTAGAGGCTAACACAAAAGCCAGCTGTGGGCCAGGCTTGGAGCTCCTTTGGATCCATGAGTCCAAAACTGCCCCTACAAGCTCATCCAGATGTGGGTTCAAGGCAGCCTGGCCCTTCTGCCTGCAGCTCTGCCTCTGAACCAACAGCTTGGGGGCAGGGAGGTGAGCAATACACTTCCTTCAGGTTTTAATGTGAAATTGCCTAATTTTGAAATTGCAACAACAATTTTGAAATTGCAGTTTAGATGTCTGAAAGTCATAGTTCAGCACAAACAAGCATGCCTACACACAGATGTGGCTCACAGGAGCCCCAGTGGAGGGTGCTGTTGGGTGGGGGATTAAGGGCCCTTCCACTGATGTGGGCTGACCTGAGGGTCTAAGCATCCCGCTTCATCTTGGCATGCATGACCAATAGCCCACACATCTGGAGGAGAGCTGGTCACAGCTGGAGAGCAGGGCTCCTGCAGGGACCGTGCGAATGAGCTGGGATCCTGGGGTAGGACAGAGGCTCAGGACACTCTGGCTGACTTCACTGCCCACCCACAGTGGGGCAAGGTGGGGGGTCAGGGCTGGCTCAAGACCTGGGTCTTGTTGTGATCCCAGAAGACAGGGCTGCCCTGCCCTGTGTGGGGCTCTGAGGAGAGAAGACTGGCCTGGAGCGGGACAGGTGCTAGGGCCGTGCCTGCCTCCCCTGCAGACTCCACCAACCGGGACTCGCTGGACATGATTGAGCGCTGCATCTGCGTTGTATGCCTGGACGCGCCAGGAGGCGTGGAGCTCAGCGACACCCACAGGGCACTCCAGCTCCTTCATGGCGGAGGCTACAGCAAGAACGGGGCCAATCGCTGGTACGACAAGTCCCTGCAGGTAAGCTGTCCAGGTGGCCCTGCAAGAGCACAGCCATGCCCCCAGCGAGAGAGTGAGTAGGCAAGCGGGCACAGCCTGGTGCCCAGGCCCGCACGTGCTTGTGTCTGGCAGGCGCACTCACTGGTTTCTGCTGCCTAAGAGGCTGGGTCTGAGGGGTCAGGAGAGCTGGAGGGGTCTGAGATGTGCTGTTGATGTCAATCTCTGGACCAGCCAGAACTCTTCTCAGGAGCCAGTGGCCGAACCCAACTCAAACTCCCTAACCTTCCTGCAGCCTGTGCCAGGAAGGTCTGGGCCAGACCTGGGGCCCATTTCCCATCACCCATCACACCTGTGAGGTGGAGGTGTGCCAGGAGTAGGAGAGTATAACAGCCCCACTGAACAAATCCTTAATGCATGCTGAAATAATAATTTCTGATGCCCAGAGCTGTCAGCTTTTTGGATGTCCACCCCCGTGGCCTGGCGATTTCAACATACCTCCCTCAATCCCTGAGAAGTAGAACAGCCCAGCATCTCCATGGAAGAAAGTCTGTAAGATGAGATAAAATAATTCATATATGTTCATTTACATGACATCAGCCTAGAAGCAGGAAATTTACTTTGACCTAGAGAAAAATACCCATGCAGACGGGATGAAGTCAAGGTCAAACCATTCATTCCCATTCTGCCATCCTCCTTTTATTCCCCCAACATGCCAATCCTGAACCTAGTCTTGTTTATTTTAAAGTCACTACACTTTTATATGATATGCCATGTAGTATAAAACAGCAGGCACAAACAAAACATCTCTCTACTTTGGGTTAGCAAAGCTCACATTGATAAGCATATCTAGACAACACCTCGTTTTCCTTTCTCTCTGTCCCTACATTCTGCAGGTTTTCCTTTTTATTGGTTTGCATATTGATTCTGTTATTTCTGATGCGCTCTCCAGCTGCTGGGCCAGCTGTTTTAGCCTCTACAGTGGTGCTAATGGCTTATCATCTTTCATGGAGCAGCTGTGGGGGTGAACCGATATAATACATGCACAGAATCTGGAACTCAGCCTTGGTAGCAGTTTTTAAAAGACACCGCTTTCCTTCCTTCCTTCCTTCCTTCCTTCCTTCCTTCCTTCCTTCCTTCCTTCCTTCCTTCCTTTTAGTGACAGGCACAGATAAGTACTAATGTGGGGGGTGGGTGCAGCCCTCTCCACCACCTCTCATGGGTTAGTCTATGCTGACCTCCAGGTTCTTTTCATCAGCAGGGCAGATTATCAGGCGAACCAGAGAAGCCAGCAGGGCTTCATGGACCTGAATTCAAGATGATGGAAAACTGGTCTCAGGACAGCAAGGCAGGGGACACTGGGGGCGGGAGGGGAGGGCCTGCAAAGGGTGAGTTTGGGGAGAAGCTCTGTGGGAAGTGAGTTTCTTTGTAGAATGGGAGTAAAGATCCAGCCTCTGGCACACAAGGCAAGAGACTGGGAGGAGACCCCGATGTGAGCTATGACAGGAAACAGGGCTGAAGGGCCTCACCCAGGCCCCAAGGGCAGCTGGGCAGACTCGTCCTGAGGATGAACTCCTCAGAAATCCCTGGACTGCTCAGTCCGGAAACTTGGGGCTCCACCTTCACTGCCCACAGCTTTTACGGGAAAGAGGTCGTGAGTGCAGAGTAGTCTTGGATTCTCATATTCTCAGGCCACTGCAATCACATGCAGTGTTCTCTTCAGGAAATAATGTGCTCTGGTGTCCCTGGAGAAGAGGTGCCCTGAGAAGCCAGGGGCCTAACCTGGGGCCAAGGGGCTGCCTTGCAATGCTGACTCTCCCATGATCGCCCACTCCCTCTTTCCTGTTGCAGTTTGTGGTGGGCCGAGACGGCACCTGCGGTGTGGTGTGCGAACACTCCCCATTCGATGGCATCGTCCTGGTGCAGTGCACTGAGCATCTGCTCAAGCACATGTGAGTCTGGATCCCAGGGCTGCCATGCTGGGCCCCAAAAAATGTGGGTGGCCGCTGGGGGCTGTGTCAGTCTGGAAAGCGTCTTAACAAAAGATGAATTTGAAAAAAATGTGTACTATACACACACACACACACACACACACACACACACGATGAATTTGAAACCCAGCTTTGTATGCAACATCATGTGCTTCACGGGCCATGGATAGGAGGCAGCAGATTTACGGCAGTCAGGGAGAAGCATGGCAAGGAATTCTCAGGAACCTCTGCCTTGAGAGAGGGGAAGCCTACATCGATACCTATTGCTTATCCTGAGTCAGGGCCAGGCCCATGGCTGCCCCAGCACAGGGGGAGTTCTCTGAGTCTCACTGCTTCCAAATCCCAAGGCTGGGTCCCTCCTTAGCTCCCCAGCAGGGTTCCTCTGTGCCTTAAACACATGGTATTCCTTCCTCCATTCCCAATTTTACCCATTCTCTCCTAGAATCGTCTCCCTGCATCCAAGTCTTCAATTTCTTCCATGAAACTCAGGGTTACTGAAACCTAAACCAAGCCTAGTAGGCACAAACCTTGTAGAAGAGAACAACACAGCTTGCTCTTAAATTTCTCTCCAAGTCTTCTGTAAGGGTGTAACATGGTCTAATAGGAAAACAATGAAAAGAAATAATGGGTTTTGGAGTCAGGCGGAACTGGATGGAACCCTGGCCCTGCCACTTAATGATTTTGGTGGCCTCTCTGAGCCTCAGTTTATTCATCTGCACGGTGGTTCAGGGGCAGCTCGTACCCCCTGAAACTCCATGGCCGCAAACACTGACAGCTAAGATGATTGCACAGAGCAAAGAAGAGATGCCTTCCACAGCTCTCTGGCCGCAGAGCCTCAGGAGGTTGCCTCTGTGCCCACAGGACGCAGAGCAGCAGGAAGCTGATCCGAGCAGACTCCGTCAGCGAGCTCCCCGCCCCCCGGAGGCTGCGGTGGAAATGCTCCCCGGAAATTCAAGGCCACTTAGCCTCCTCGGCAGAAAAACTTCAACGGTAAGGATAACCGAAGTCTCCTTTGAGGGGTCCCCTAGGGACCACCCCGCCCTTGCCTACTAGCTCCCAAGGCTCCCTGGAAGTTTCCAAAGACCCCAGCTCCTCTGCCTCTCCTTGGGCTCCACCTCGTCCCCATCCCTCATGGAAATGTAGTCAAACTAAAGGAGAGATATAACTCTGGGGAAATAACCTTGCTGAAGTATCCATCATTTCCCTAAAATGCAAACGCAGGGCTATTTTTTTTTTTTTTTCAGTTTCACCTGACTGAGCAGAGTCAAGGCCGGGAAATCATCCCCTGCTTTAGGGGGGAGTAATAAACAACTGGTTTGAATAGGTCATTTGAATTCAAGCTATTTCAATTTGCTTGAATGTACAGTGCAACTTGACAAAGGGGCCTTTTTCCCCAAGGGGAGGGGGCCGTTCAGGCCCTAACGGGACCCAGGCAGGAGGGCCTGGGGCAGCAGCAAGCAGTGGTGGCAGCCACATCCTGGCAACCATGTCTGCACTGTAGCTGTTGATTCTCCCATTCAGTAAGCAAGCACGAATGCATTCATTCACTGGTTTGCTCATTCATTCATCAAACATGTGCAGAGCTCTGGTGTGCACCCGGCCTGTGGTAAGGCTCTGAGAACACAGAAAGTTAAGTACCATGGGACCTGCACTCCATATTTGAGTGGAATAAGTAGACTCCCAGGCCAAAACGTGTGATACAGTAAGATTAATGCCAAAAGCAGAAACAGCCATGCTGACCTGAACCCACAAAAATATACAAGCTGAACTCTGTCAGGACTGTGAGTGAGGGCCTTGTAGAGACGGGCCTTGAAGGATGGATAGGAGTTCATGGTGCAAGCAGATGGGGAAGAGGCAGAAAGGCAGCTTCTTCAAGCTTGTACAAGTTCATAATGATGAAGGCTGGTTTGGAGACCAGCAAGTGACAGAATGGCCAGAGCTGGGCCACAAAAAGGAAGTTGGGCCACACTGTGATGAGTGTCACTGTCCTGTTATGGGCCTAGAGCCTGCCCTGCCACTGGAGGGTTCTGTGCAGGGGGTATGGGGACGCCCCTGAGGAGGCTGTGGGAAGGGCACATGTGAGCAGGACAGAGTGTGGCCAGGCTGGGAAGCTGAAGAGCGGGAAGGACCCATCCACTGGGAGCTGCTGGAGAGGGTGCCTGGCTTCAGTGGGCATGGAGGGGCCTCAGGTGTTCTATAAAGTGGTGCTCACATCTCAGCTTTGCAGGGTTGTTCAGGAGCTAAGTCAGGGGCCAAGGCAGTGAGCTGGTGGGCTGCTGAGTCCTCAGCGGGTGAAGGAGTCCACTCACTTCCAGGGACCTGAGCAGACCCCACGTTCCCCAAGGCCCCCAGCTCCACCCTCCAGAGGCTGAGGAGAGCCAGGAAAGGCCCATGGATGGGGAAGCAGGAGGCTTCTTCCTGGGGGTCCTGAGGGGCCCATACAAGTGGGTGAGGCCCGAGTGGGCACAGCTTGGGGGAGAGGTTTCCAGGTGGCTGTGGTGATAGTGAGCTCAGTCTGTCCCAGACTCTGTCAACAGGTAGGTCTGAGGGGCGAGTACTCATGGGAACTGGGTCTCCTCCAAGTCCCCCTGTGTTCCTAGCACCTGGCCCCACCGAGAGCTGAGCTGCTGTGAGCAGGAGGAATACTTCAAGGAGAGGCAGGCAGGGAGCATGGAGTCCCGACGGAAGGTGTGCATGTGGGCTCGGTGTTCCCACTCAGGCTATGCGCTCTCCAGTGGGGAGGCACATAGACCTTGCCAGACACTGCTCCAGTGGGCAGTCAGCCCAGACCCCAGACTCCTGATGGAGGAGGAGATTGTTCAATATGAGGGTCAGCCAGTGCTCCAGAGTCTCAGTGCAGACTTGGAAAATGTTCCTGTTACTCCGACAGTGAATTACAAAATCCCGGGCATGTCACCTGTGTCACAGTGAATCCCTGCCTCACTAACACAGCCAGGCCCACCTCCCCACCCACTCTCCAGAGCAGGGCCGACACTCCACTCAGCTGAGCTCACCTTGGGTCATAGTAGTCCTGGCCTGGTTTGTCTTCTGACACTTTCATAGGTCAAGGCATGTCTCTGACACCTCAGTGCACTCCTGAAGGGCAGGGACTACGTCCGCACCTTCCAGAACGCTAGGACACAGACCAGGCTCTAGAAGCCCGGGGAAACCCCAGATGCATGCATACTGTTTTGCATGCAATAAAAACATCTTTTCTTTTTCTTCCTCAGAATAGTAAAGAACCTTGACTTCATTGTCTATAAGTTTGACAACTATGGGAAAACATTCATTAAGAAGCAGAAATGCAGCCCTGATGCCTTCATCCAGGTGGCCCTCCAGCTGGCCTTCTACAGGTGAGTGAAGGTGGAGTGAGTCTGTACCCTGGAGGGCTGACGGACACAGTGCTGTAGGATCTAGGGTCTAGAAGCATCCTGGAGGGAGGGACAGCCTTCTGTGGGCCTGGAAGACTGGAGAGGGACTGAGGCTGCATGAAGGAGGAGCAGACTGAACTGGGTTACAAATCCAACCTCAGGGAACTGCCTGGGTGATGGCACAGGGGCACGGAGCTCCAAAGGACTGGAGTGTAGAGCTGAGAAGAGCCAGGAGGGGATGAGGACCATGGTTGGGGTTGGGGGGCTGCTCTCCATCCCAATTTCCCCCACCTCACCCAAGCCCTATTGCTGCAACCTGTTCCTCCCCAGTCTTCCCAATCTTGCTAAGGAAATGGAACCAGCAGCTCCCCCAGCTGATCAAGACAAAGATTTTGGACTCATCCTTGATTCTGCCCTTTCTCGTATCCCCGCACACTGCCATATCCGTTCTCCTCCAAATGTCTCTCACCTGCCCTCCACCTCCACTGCCATTGGCCCCTCCCAGGCCACCATCAGCTCATGCTTAGCCAACGGCAGCACTTCCCTAGGGTCACTGCTTCCAGTGTTGCCCCTGGTAATCCTGTCTTCATGAAGAGTGAACTTTGAAATATGCAAATCAGACTAGATTACTTTCCACATGAAACTTCCCAGTGCCTTCACACCAGGCTTAGAACAAAAGCCAGGCTTAGAAGTGCCCCCTGTGGACTGGCCCCAACTGAGGCCCTCCCACACCCCCAGCTCTCTCCTGCCTCCTGACCTTTGCCCTGGCTGTGCCTCTGCCACCCACGGAAGGTGTGCGTGTGGGCTCAGGGTCACCACCCTCCACACGCACCAGCCCTTTCCAGCCCAGTTTCCATCCCTCGAAGCCTTTCCCCACCCCCTTATCTAATGCAGCCCCCTGTGGCCCCCTTGCCACCCATTCTCTGTCATACCACATTGAATTTTCTTTTTCTTTCAGGCAATTGTTACTCATGTGAATTATCTTGTTTGCAGGTTTGCTGGCTTTGTTTTCTAGACTATCCCCGCAACCCTGACATTCTGGGCATCTCGCATGCCTCTGAGTCCCTAGCACCCACACCATACCTGGCACAGAGTAGGTGCCAGAGACTGAATCACAGACGGGAGGTTTAGCCAGAAGTGGTCCGGCCAGGTCTGGGATTTAGACCTGGTGGCCCAGGTAGCTGTGTGTCGGGGAAGGGGTGAATAGTAGGGAAATCAGGAGTGAAGGCAGGGGGAGAGGTCAATTAGCCTTACAGGAGGCGAAGAAACCAAAATGTGAAATAGATCTTCCTGGAGATGGGGCCAGCTCCTGACAGTTCCAGGGCTGCAGAAGCAGCGGCTCATCAACTGCCTGCTATGAACGGTAAAGCTCTGCCCTCCAACCTGCTTTCAGTTTGCAACTTCCATGAAGGGCATAACGTTACCCTGCAGTAAAGCTAGGGCAAGGCATTCTCACTAATGAACAGGCAGCACCCATGCAGACACAGCAGCCCAGTGTCCCCTGCGGGGCTGTAATTCTCAAGGAAGTGAGTGCAGCCACTTTGAGTGTCTGTCCTGTCGGTACACCTTGGGGAAGGCCGATGTCATCCCACATGAGGACTGGGCTTGCTGCTGAGACTTGAAGAGGCAGAAACCTCACCAGTACTGAGATGCTGCAGGACCTGCCTGGCATTTGGAATGGTGGTCAGTGCCTTCTGATACTCAGAGGGCATGGGGCCGAGATAGGCCGTGAGGTCAGCATCCTGCCGGAGCCTCGACTGGGGATGCCACTAAGACCAGCTGCTCGGGACCTCTCTACTATGAGCACTTCCAAGTTTCAGATCCAGAGCTGAGGGGGACAGTGCAGCCTGCACAATGCACCCCTCCTCCACCTGCCTGTGGGCTGTGCTGTCACTGGACAAGGCCAGGAAAGGACATAGCCAGAGGCTCCTGGGTTCATCGAATGGCCAAAGAGGATCTGCTTCCCATGAGCAGCATTCTTCAGGCTCTAAGCTGTAATAATCACAATTGTTTTTATCTGCCCCCAGATTCAGCAGAAACCTAGAGGCTGCCTGAATTCGGGTTGGTCAATGACTGGGCAGTGATGGTGTTTGCCTCCAGGGACCATAGAGACAGGACAGGAGCTCCTTGCCAGAGTCTTGGGGAAATATGTCAGAGTGTACAGGAAGGTCATTCCCTTGCTCACCAAGCAAGACAGTGTCACACACCCTGCAGAATTGGACATGGCCTTCCCAAACCTCCAGGAGCCCAGCCAGTGAGGGAGAGACATCCTGAGAGGGCTGAGATGTGGGGCCACGACTTGCTGGGTGACACTGGGCTGTCACTGCTTCTCTCCAAGCTCTGTGTCTTTTTTCCTCCCCCACTCCCAACATCAAGGACTTTACCAAGTGGTGAGAAAGGGAGTGTGCCCACCAGGGGTGCAAGCCCAGGGACGCTGGCCCAGTTACCATGCATAAGGACAGAGGAGTCCCCTGGCTGGTGGGGAAGCGGCCACTGCTGCTCAGGACACAGTCATCAGGGAGGAGAGGCACAGCCATGGTGCCCATGGGTCTGTCAGAAGCCCAGTTGCCCCTGGAAGGGAGGGCCTGGACAGCCGTTTACGCTTACCACCATTAAGGCCCCTCCCTGCCTCCCTCTGGAGGTCATGCTTGAATCAGTTTAAATAAAACAGGATTCCCTCATAGGTGGGAATGATTAATTACACAATTATTCCATTCTGTGCTATTCATCAAACACTCAGGTCTCACAGAAAACTCTAGGTTTCCCACCAGGTTGGGAATTTTTTTTGAAGCGCTACCCGTCACTTCTTTATTTTATGTCAGTGCAGCATCCCCGGGTGTATATAAGCAAACATGGCTCTCCATGTGGGAGACTCCCCAGCGTCATCTTTGGGAATTCCCTCTAGAATTCTATTAATATTAAAATGAAATATTCTGCCAAGTCAAGTCAGGGCTGTGAAAATAAAGCTTGCTGAGGCAATTTTTCTTTCCGAGTTTATGATTTCCCAAGAATAAATTACCATGTGCCATTCATCCTTCATCCCACGCAGGCTCCACCGAAGACTGGTGCCCACCTACGAGAGCGCGTCCATCCGCCGATTCCAGGAGGGACGCGTGGACAACATCAGATCGGCCACTCCAGAGGCACTGGCTTTTGTGAGAGCCATGACTGACCACAAGGCTGCTGTGCCAGTAAGTCCCACCCCACCCCACGGCCACAGGAAACCAGTGAGGCTGCTGTGGTTGCCCTGGGTTGCAGTGGGCTCGGCCCTCTGACCACCAGACACTTTGGCTCCAAGCAGCCTTTTAAACCCCACGCTGCCTCTGTGTTCTGTTGACAGGCTTCTGAGAAGCTTCTGCTCCTGAAGGATGCCATCCATGCCCAGACTGCGTACACAGTCATGGTGAGTGACGTCGCACCACCTCACAACACTGTACTTGAGCTGTGCCTGGGGCCTGCCAGAATGGGCACCACGGCATAAGACCCTGTGTGAGGGCCCAGCCACCTGTTACTCAGGGACTTGGCAAGGCCGCTTCACCACTCGGTCTCTTGTTTCTTCGTTTTAGAACCTAAGTAACATAGCATTCCTGCTTTTGACATGGATTTTATAAGAATACAAAAGTTACCACTTTTCAAACCCTTTGAAACAACCATAATGACAATAATAGCACCTAATATGTATAGCATCTTGCAGTTAATACAAGAGGAGTCAACTGTGAGGGGAAGGGGCTCAAGCCTGGCAAGCGGTGGGGGTCACACACCTTCCCCAATCTCAGGCAAAACAGTATCTGTTCCCACCTAGGGCTGCTTTTGCCTCTCATTCTCTGTATATTCATTTATACTACCTGTGAATAAAAAGTCTTTGCTGAAAATTAATAGGGAAATCAAACTTGCAAGGGAAATGTTTCTCTAGCTTAGAGAAATAATTCATTTTCTGGCACTGCAAAGCTATTGTTTGCAATAGCAAAATAGAGAATAAGCAGTGACTTGGGCTGCTCATCAATACCTGCATTGCAAGTCATTCTAATACAGTCTTTGAAGGATCATATAATCTATGAGAAGGAGCTGAACAAATTTCACTATAGATACTTGAAAAAAGAAACAATGCATTTCTGGATTTTAGAACTAGCCAACATAGACTTCTCTCTAATTCAGTTGCTAGGTCCCTAATTCATCTAAATACTTCAGTGTTTGTTCTATTTGGGGAAAACATAGCACCCACTCATGTATTCAGTGGGTTTTGTTTTTTTGTTTTTTTTTTTTTTTTGGTCTTCATGCTTTATGCCAGGCAAGGTGCTGGGTGCTAGGAAACAAAATATGAAGTCCATAAGCCCTGTCCTTAGGGAGGTTACCATGTAGTTGGGAGAAGAGGCCCTTCAACGTGAACACCAAACCCATGTGAAAAGAGCCCTCAGAAAGTAGCAGGGGACATGGAGGAGCCAGCTGTTTCCTCTGCTTGGGAAAGCCAGGAAGAATTCCCAGGGAAAGTGGTGCTTCCTGTGAGCCACAAAGGATGAAGAGAGGCTTGTCAGGCAGACACAGAAGGGAAAGATGGCTCAAGAAGGGCACCACGTGCAAAGACTGAGAGCCTTAAGAGAATAAGACCCATTCGAGGAAAAGCAGAGCACAGCTTGCAAAGGACAGTGGGGCAGGGGAGATGTTGGATTTCCCTGTTACAAAGTGTGTTATGGTGACTGGGTGGAAGAAGGACTGGTTGGAATTGGGGGTGGGAATGTTTGCTGAGAGGCAGAGTTGCTGGTTAAGAACCTTCCTAATATGGAGGAAGAGCTGGTGTTTGGACTGGAGTAGGACAGGGGCAGGGTGAAGGGAAAGTCGTAAACTCCTCCTCTTGGTGGAAGAAACTCTTCGCGCATGGTGGACTGCACACAGGGTTACTGTCACTCTCTCTGAAACCCTCCAAAAACAACAGCAAGGGATTTTTGAAAGCCGTAAATACACCAGGGCAAAGAGAACAGGAAAGGAGTGGCAGCAACATGTTAGAGCTGGAAAGTAGAACACATGGCGACTGACTCAGCAAACAGTGAGAGAAGCTTGGGAGACTGGGTAATTTATGAAGAACAGATAATTATTTTTTAAAGTTCTGGAGGTCGGACGTCCAAGATCAAGGTGCCAGAAGGTTCAGTGTCTGGCAAAGCCTGCTCTGTGCTTCCAAGATGGTGCCATGTTGCTGCATTCTCCTGAGGGGATAAGTGCTGTGTCCTCACATAGTGGAAGGTGGAAAGGCCGAGGGCTGAACACTGTGTACAGCCTCTTGTATAAGAGCCTTAAACCCGTTTATGACCTAATCACCTCCTGAAGGTCCCACCTTCTAATACTATCATACCATTAAGTTTCAACACATGAAGTTTGGACAGGACCCAAACATCCAAACCATAGCAGTTGATGATCTATATAAAAAGCAGTTAGACCCTCAGTTCCTCTCTACCACCCCAGGCAGCCAGGCTACTAGCCCCCCTCCCCAGTGGTGGGCTAGAAGTTCATTCTCTGGAGAGGCTGAAGCAGAAGGACTCCAGACTTGAGGACACTAAGCATGGCTGAGGGAGGGAATACTGTACGGAAATTAATTGGTTAATTAAAGTCTTACTACTTTCTTCTTACTTACTATTAAGCCCTTCAGCCACTCAGCTCCATACACACTGGGAAGTAGCTCTGTAACCATCCCTCACCAAGCAGGAGATTAGAAGATTTCTCTGTGGTAAAATTGACCAAGCCAAGAGAGAACACTCACAGAAACTAATGGTTGGGGCCCACAGTGAAAGAGCCTGGTCAGCAGATGAGGTAGTGGTTTGCCAAGAGGCAGAGCTGCTAGTTAAGAACCATTTTAATATTGAAGAAGAGCTACTGTAAGGACAGTGAAGCCCCCAGGTTAACAAATACATTATCATACATAAATCTTCTAATCATATTTTCAGTGCTTTATTCTTAAATACAAATAGCCATAGATCCTCCGACATTGAGGAGACATAAAAGAGTAAAACCAACACCAACAAATATTTTTGCTAATTAAAAAAATCTTTTTAAAAAAACTTAAAATGGATCAGGCACAGTGGCTTATGCCTGTAATCCCAGCAATTTGGGAGGCCAAGGCAGGCAGATCACCTGAGGTCAGGAGATCGAGACCAGCCTGGCCAAAATGGTGAAACCCTGTCTCTACTAAAAATACAAAAAAGGCCAGGTGTGGTGGCTCACACCTGTAATCCCAGCACTTTGGGAGGCTGAGGCAGGCGGATCACCTGAGGTTGGGAGTTCAAGTCCAGCCTGACCAACATGGAGAAACCACTTTTCTACTAAAAATACAAAAAATTAGCCAGGCGTGGTTGCGCATGCCTGCAATCCCAGCTACTCGGGAAGGCTGAGGCAGGAGAATAGCTTGAACCCGGGAGGTGGAGGTTGCAGTGAGCCAAGATCACGCCATTGTACTTCAGTCTGGGCAACAAGAGTGAAACTCCATCTCAAAAAACAAAACAAACCAAAACACCACCAACAACAACAAAATTATCCAAGTGTGGTGGCACATGCCTGTAATCCCAGCTACTAGGGAGGCTGAGGCAGGAGAATCACTTGAACCCGGGAGTCGGAAGTTGCAGTGAGCTGAGATTGCACCACTGCACTCCAGCCTGGGTGACACAGCAAGACTCCTTCTCAAAAAACAAACAAACAAACAAACAAAAACTTGAAATGAAAAAAGTACAAGAAACAATTGAACAGTTTAAAAGTGATCATTGAGATTCTCTGAAAAATAAAAGGAGTTATTACATCTATATATGATAGGAAACTAAAAACATTTTTCAGAAAATAAAAATAACTCTGGGGGAAAATATGGTAGAAAAAAATTCAGTGGAAGAATTAGAAGATAATCTGAGATAATATCCCCAAAATATCAACACAATAAAGAGATGAAATATAAGAGAGAAAAGAGGCTTAGTCCAGGAGAATAATATTCCAAATAACTTGCTTAATAGATGGAAAAGACTCATAGCAAAGGAAATTTCACAACACTAAACATGAAGAGAAGATTCTAAAATCTATCAGAGGATAAAAAAATCAAATACAAAGATCCATAAAAAAGATGTAATTAATTTCTGAACAGCATCATTGGAAGGTGGAAGATAAAAAGAGCAGTGTCTTCAAATTCTGAGAGAAAGTGACCTTCAACACACATTTCATACCCAGCTAAACTGTCATCAAGTTTGAAGATACATCAAAGATATTTTTAGACAGAGAAAGTCTCAAACATTTTACTTATTAAGCACCATTTCTCATAAAGCTACTGGAGAATGTAGACTTCTAAAGTGAGAAAATAAAACATAAAAGAGGAAATCATAGGCTGAAAAAAACCAGAAGATTTAACACAAGAAAAAGATAGAGGGGTGCCCGCAGGATGACAGTAAAAGGAGATCACAAATCAACAGTTGTTGAGTACACCTAGAGAGCAATCAGTCCATAAAGAAGCAAGAAGTGAGAGGACAAATGAAATTCTTGCTGCATGTTTAGGAATCAATTAGAAACAGATACATGGGGCCTGGCACAGTGGCTCATGCCTGTAATCCTAGCACCTTGGGAGACCGAGGTGGGTGGATCACCTGAGGTCAGGAATTCAAGACCAGCCTGGCCAACATGGCAAAACCCCATCTCTACTAAAAATACAAAAAATAGCCAGGTGTGGTGGCACATACCTGTAATCCCAGCTACTCAGGAGGCTGAGGCAGGAGAATCACTTGAACCCAGGGGGTGGAAGTTGCAGTCAGCTGAGATCACGCCGCTTCACTCCAGCCTGGGTGAAAAAGCAAAACTCCATCTCAAAAGTAAATAAATAAATAAATAAAACAGATACATGGAAAGCTAAGGAAGTAAAAAAATAATTTATACATTGTCAATTCTAGGGAAAACAAAAAATTCAATAAGAAAGGAAATCTAATCATAGTACACTACATGACCCAGCTGTGAATACTTGCTTAATTATACTTATGTATATCGTTCTGTATACATGATTATGCTGTATCTTGATCAAACTACAAAGAGTTAAAACATAATCTTATTGGGAAGATGGGAGAGTAGAAGTGTGCTGGGGGAGTGGGGTCATAAAAGAGCTGAAATTGGCCGGGCGCAGTGGCTCACGCCTGTAATCCCAGCACTTTGGGAGGCCGAGGCAGGTGGATCACAAGGTCAGGAGATCGAGACCATCCTGGCTAACACGGTGAAACCCCATCTCTATTAAAAATACAAAACAATTAGCCAGGTGTGGTGGCGGGTGCCTGTAGTCCCAGCTACTCAGAAAGCTGAGGCAGGAGAATGGCATGAACCCAGGAGGCAGAGGCTGCAGTGAGCCGAGATCGCGCCACTGCACTCCAGCCTAGGCGACAGAGTGAGACTCCATCTCAGAAAAAAAAAAAAAGAGCTGAAATTTCACTGTCTATAACAAGAAGATTATAGGTAAAACTGAGAAATTCAGTAGTGGTAACCTAAGCATATGTTTGGAGGAAAGAAAGTATATACCCAAAAGAAATAGCTAAAAGACTGTAAGGAATTACCTCTGTGGGGTAGGAATCCGTGCTGGCAAAATGACCTAGGCTTTTGGTTTATTTGGATTTCTAAACGATATAAATATATGACAATAACAACTTTAAATTTATTAAAATGTCTAGGAAAACACCCTCCAAAGCATTGCCATAGGGTTGTGTTAACAATTTTAAGTTGATGAGAACAACCAAATCAAAGAGATGGGTTTGGGGAAAGGAGAGATACAAAGATGCTTAGGATGTGAATCTAGTGTGTGGTTGGACATGGAGGGTAAGGAAAGGGGGAAAGAAGCAAGGAAACCTAATAACTGGTAAGCATATTTGCCAGTGGTCGTGGAGAAATAAAGTTCCAATGGCAAGGTGGTCCAGAGCCCCCATCACTTACTCTCCCACTGTTCTATGTTTTCCCTTCCTCACACTTGAGTTTATGATCATGTTTTTTTGCATGGTTGATGAAATCTGTCCCCCACTACACCATAAGCTCCACAAGGACTGAGTCTACAACTGTCTTGTTCTCTGTTGTGGCTACAGGACCCGCGGCACCAGGCATATAGTAGGCACTCAATTAAGATTCCTTAAATGAATGAATGAAAGACTGAATTATAAGTCATTTTACTCGTTATTACTCATGGCTCTGAGCCAAACAACCTGTGAACTCAGTCTCCCTTGCTACAGTTATTCCAAGGTGGCGAAAAGAGGGGTGAGTTGACTGTTCACAGGGAAGCTGCTTCTATGGACCAACAGAAATCAGGAATTAAATAGAGGAAACCAGAGAAATTAAAAGAGTAGTCTCCTTCATAGATGGGCTCACCGTTCTTTCCTTCTGTCCTAACAGGTAGGGCACGTCTAAAGTGAGCTGTGGTTGTGTAATGTTTGTCTTTTCAGCCTCTAATTAGGTGCGTTCAGAGAGACCAGAGCCTGAGTCATCTTTATGCATTCATTCGCAACTGAAAGAGAACAGCTGTCAAATCCCTAAACGTGCCTTGTAAACCTATACCAAGTTCATTGTGAATGGGAAGTTTCCTCCTGTGCAGGGCTTTGACAGCTAACTGGCCATCCTACAGAACTGTGAAACCCCAAGAGTTACTCACAGTTACCCTGATGTTGACCCAAAAGTGATTACTATGGGTCAGGGTGGCCCCCTGAGTCTCCATCAGCCCCTAGAATTGCTCCAAATAAACATGCAGTCCAAAAAACCAGTGTGCATACTACATACCCAGCCTCAAGTGGGGGAGCTGTAGAATGAGTACCCGGCCCCACTTCCGGACACCTCACCCTCCGTGAACCCCTCCTACATTGACATCCTGGAGCTTTCTCTATATTTCTATCCTTTGATAAAAGTTTAAATATCTTGTGATAAAAAGAAAAAGAACTTTTATCATTCAACAGGCTCTTTCCCCTTGAAAATGTCAGCTGAGCCTGCTAAGGGGTCTAGTTCCTGTCTCAAAACGATTTCTTAGATTATGGATCCAGTTTAAATGAATTGATCCTGAGCCATGAAATAGCAGCCAAGATTCAGTAACAGATCTCACACCGTCTATCCTCTATCTCTTGTTCCCTGGGCTTCTACTGGAGGAGACAGCGCTGGTTGTGGTGAGAGTCTGTTCAGGACAGCCTGGGACGCCCTTCACAATGCTTGCACAGGATCCGGTAGTCTCCAAGCTCTGCACACAGCCTTCTTCCCAAACTCTCTCCCTGCCCAAGCAGTTGGTAGTTGAGAAGACCAGGCCAGCCCCATTCTTTCCACTTAGAGAACCAGGCGGATGTAGTTGTGTAGGGGATGCTCAGACTCACTAACCTTTAGCTCAGATGTCTCAAGCTAGAACCCAACCTGCTCTGGACTCATTCAGTGCATGTGGAAATGCGCAAGGGCCCAGGAGCAGAGGCCGCATGGTAGAGCGGTCAGTCCTGAGCAGCCACTCATACACATTGTTGGCAGCAGGCACTGGGTAAGCATGAGCCGTGGCTGCTGGAGTCACCAGTAGTCCTGTAGACTACAGAGGAGGGAACAAGGAGGTGCAGGGGGCCCACTTCTCATCTCCTGTTCTTTGTCCCCAACTACACAGGCCATAACAGGGATGGCCATTGACAACCACCTGCTGGCACTGCGGGAGCTGGCCCGGGCCATGTGCAAGGAGCTGCCCGAGATGTTCATGGATGAAACCTACCTGATGAGCAACCGGTTTGTCCTCTCCACTAGCCAGGTACAGCCCCGTGCAGCTATCGCCCAAGAGTAGTGTAGTCAGTAAGCTTTCTAAAGAGCAGTGACAACAAGCCCACTAGCTGGAATCAGGCAAATCCTGCCTCTGCTTTTTCTGAACTATGTGACCTTCAGCAAAATGATCTGAATGTTCATTAGAAGATGGTTTACTGACCAGGCTTGGTGGCTTACAACTATAATCCCAACACCTTGGGAGGCTGAGGCAAGAGGATTGCTCCAGCCCAGGAGTTTGAGACCAGCCTGGGCAACATGGGGAGACCTCATCTCCCTATTTTTAAAAATTAGCTGGGCATGGTGGTGCGTGCCTGAAGTCCCAGCAACTAAAGAGGCTGAAATAAGAGGATTGCTTGAGCTGGGGAGGTGGAGATTGCAGTGAGCCCTGATTGCACCACTGTATTCCAGCCCAGGTGACAGAGTGAGACCCTGTCTCAAAAAAAGAAAAAAGGAAGAAGAAGGTTTCCCATCTCCTAAATGGGAGTAATCAGCAGACCCTACTTAGCCGAGGTGGAGACAGTACAGGAACATACCCATTCTGGTGCCCTAACCATTACACCTTACTACCTTTCAATCTATTGCCACGGTTTCCACAGGCTCTGATGCCCAGCAGGTTCGCAGTGAAGTCTTGGCTTGGCCAGATACAATTATGTAGGGAGAAAGCCCAGCCCAGGGCCTGGCATGGACAGGGCCCTCTAAATAGGTCACAGATATTATTATAAAGGGCCATGCAACCAACAGCAGAACATTCGTGGCCAGCCCAACATCTAACCAGTGCCTCAGCGTGTCCTGTATGAGAGCCACTGCCACAAAGACAGAATGCAATCCATTAGAGAGAGGTCGTGGTTTAGGAGGGGAAATGCCCCACAGCCATCAATTTACTAAAATGCCACCTCATCTGCGAAAGGCTGGATGTGGGCAGTACTGGAGTTGATAAGCTGTGTTTGAGGACAGAAGCCCACTCAGTAATGGGATGTTGTCATTATGGCAGTGAGCATGCAGACGTGAATAAACGAGGACAGAACACAGCACCATAAATTTCTCAGGAAATCATCCATGGGCAAAAAGTGCTTTGGAATGGCTTTATGGCCTTCGGCTATTGCACGGCAAATTTATCTGACAATGCGGTGACTCTATTAGCAAGACTAATGGTTTGTTCTGCCCCATTAAAACAGCCAGTGTCACTTCCAAAGGCCTCAGCACACAGCACCAGAAACCTGTAGGTTTAAAACAAACCAGGCCCTGCACCTGCCCAAGAATCCTTTCTATTTTTTTCCCAAGGACCAGCTAATAAAATTAATCTGGGGTGTGGGAGTTTTGTTGTTTTCCAACTGGAAAGCAGCATTTATGGCTTGAATGCTTTCAGAAACATACTTTCTTGGTTTGTGATCTGGATTACAAAATCTCGGCACTCTGATTCAAAACATACTAGGTGCATAAGTAAAACTCCAGTTGATGGCAATCTTTGAAACACCCAACTCTGGGTAATTGTGCATGGCCAGGCTGCAGGGAGAAATCAGAGAAGCCAGGCAATACTGACAGTAATTAAGGATCTGGGGGAAATCGACAGAGAGGATGGGCCAGATTTCCTCCAGTTCATAAATTCCTCCCTCCGGAAAGCATCTAACTGTGGGATGCCACCAGGGGACCATTTAGTAAATTACCTGATTGCCTCCGTGCCTCAAGTGGCCCCCAGGTGAAGTGGAGACTCAGCCCAAGACCTAGCACCAGGTCACTCCGGGAGCTTCCAACTCCACAAGTAGAGCAGATTGCACACCAGGGAGTGGGCTTGGGGCCCCTCATCCTCTGATATCATGCAGTTAGATGAGTCTGTTTTTATGACTCTGGCTGTGTCCATCCATGCTAAAGCAATCACTTGATTTGGTTAATTCAGTCAAACCCCCAGGTGGAAAACAGAGAAGCCAAGCCCAGTCGAGGCTGACAGGCTGCATTCCAGAACAAGCAGCTCCTGACCTGTCCTCTCCTCCAGGTGCCCACAACCACGGAGATGTTCTGCTGCTATGGTCCTGTGGTCCCAAATGGGTATGGTGCCTGCTACAACCCCCAGCCAGAGACCATCCTTTTCTGCATCTCCAGCTTTCACAGCTGCAAAGAGACTTCTTCTAGCAAGTTTGCAAAAGCTGTGGAAGAAAGCCTCATTGACATGAGAGACCTCTGCAGTCTGCTGCCGCCTACTGAGAGCAAGCCATTGGCAACAAAGGAAAAAGCCACGAGGCCCAGCCAGGGACACCAACCTTGACTCCTGCCACTAGGTTTCATCTCCCAAACCCAGCCTCTAGAACAGCCAGACCCTGCAGATCCCCACTCCCGTCCCTTACCCCAGCTTTCCACAGCTCCCTGTCCTCAGGGTCCAACTCACAGACCATACAGAGACATCACACAGAGCCGGAGTGTTAGGAGGAAAGGGTCCCCTCTTCATGCATGGGAATCGTCATTTTCAAGGTGGCTTTGGGCCTGCACACTGGGAAATGGGACCTGCCTGGCTCAGAGGCAGCCTGGATGCACTGGGGAACCACACTAAGGACTCCTTCTGTGGTCCTTGGAAGCTTAGTGTTCATGTCTCCTTCCCTAGCAGGACCTAGTATGTCCAGGTGATGCTTCTGCCCAAGGAAAGGATGAGTCACTCTATTACATGCAATGTACCTAATGAGTTAGGAAGGAAGAGTCTAACTCCAGGTCATTACCTCTTTTCTTTTTTGGGGGAGAAGAGGCTGTGTTTTGAGATTCAGAGCATTCCTATCGTGGCATTCCCAGTGTCTCCACTGAGCCGTACAGTCCTGCAAGCACCCGCTCCTCCCACACACACCACAGAGCCCAAGCCCATTTAAAATATAGTGACTTGGGCCCACAAACACATTTCTGCTTTCGTGCCCAGGGGCAGCCTTCTGTTGAGCTTAGAAAATTGTGTCCAGCTATTCTGAAAGGAAAAAAAAATTTATCTGTGACTGCCCTGGAGTTGCTGCCACTCTCTGCTTAGCAGGCGGCATCAGGGCCAGTCCAAGATGGTGCACAGCCCAGGGGCACAGCCCCAAACAGATGGTGCCTGGTGCCGGTGGGTTTGCAGAGGACCTGGCCCCTTCCCGGGGTCCTGCCACTTGCATTTTTTCTGCATCTTTTCCCCTCTCCTCCCCTCCTACATGCTCCAGTAGGTGAAGAGAGATGGTTACTTTGGGTTTTTCCATTATCTGTTTTGTTTTAAGACAGAGATTTTTAAGAAAACCACCCTGACATTAATTTCAGAAATTCTTAGTGATTCAAGCAGGACCCTTAGGCAGCTGGGCTCCTTTATTTGGAGCAGGCTATCCAGGGACTCTGACAAAAACCCATGTGGTAGAGCCTAGAGCAGGGCTCTCTTCTGGCCTCAGGGACTTAGGGGACAGCTGGCAGGGAGCAGGGCTGGGAGGAGGGCACAGCCTCGTCCAGAGTCAGCCCCAGCCCCAGCCCCAGCTCCAGCTTCAGCCCCAGCTCCAGCTCCAGCATGGGCAGGACAGGCAGGTCAGCAGAGGCAGAGTTGAGATGTCTCCAGAGACTGTGATCATAGGAGAGACACAAGAGGCACTTCCTATTAGAGCACATTTTTATGGGAAGTCTAAAGGGCAGAGGGAGGGAGTAAGAAAGCAACCAGAGAAATCTACAGCATAGAGCCCGTGTGTTCTGCTCCACATCCCTCCAATCCTGCTGCTTCCTGCTGAGCACTCTGCTCTAGCCCAGCAATCCTGTAGGTCTCCCTTCTTTGTGCCACTGTGAAGGCTCTCCACACTTCGACCTGGACTGTCACAGGCTGGCAGAGGTGGGGTGGGCATTTGACCTTTGCTCAGCTCTTTGAAAACACAAGCAGCCTCAAGAAGTGAGTTCCTTGAACCCCTGGTTTTAGATGGAGGATCTCTATTAGATGTCATGGGAGATTTGGGCACTACCCTTTGAACATACAAACTTAAGTCATTGGCCTGAGATTTATGCTCCTTCCCTCCCACGGCCACCTTCCTACTCTGCTTAGGAAGTTGCAGCACAAGGGTCCTGGGTTTTCTGGGGAAAGGCAGCCCACCTGCTGTAAGTTGGCCCAAAGCTACTTGTCTGTTCTCTCCAAGTGACCACAGTGCAGATCCGAGTTCTCCTCCGGTTCCTTTCCCTCCATGGATTTCTGGGCAGACATAGAGCTCCAGCTATGGGGCCAGGCAGCCCCACCAACCTCGGCCAAATGACATGCATGCCCAGAGACGCAGTTCCTTCCACTGTCAAATGAGAACAAGAGTGTCCCCACTTGCAAGACTATGAGGATTGGAGAGCATGTGTGTCAAGGACCTTGCTGGGTCAACAATTCATTTGCCTTTGTCTGGAGTCTGCCAGCAGCAGTAGCTAATGTCTAAAAGACACAGGGGCCAGGAGAGAAAAGGGAGGAAAGAACTAAGTCTCTCCTAGTCTATGGCCTGCTATCATGGGGTCAAGTAGGGGCAGGGAGGCTTCATGGGGCCTACCTTTGGGATGACATTACCCCAGTGGGCATTGTTTGGGTGGTTTTCTTTTAAACTATTTACACTGATATGACAGACTCAAACTCATATTTGCTATTCTCCGAGCACATGGAAAGGTAACTCACTCTGTACATTCAGATATCAAACTATGCACTGTGAGGGCTATGAGAAGCGCAAACAGTAAACGCTTGGCAGGAGGGAACACTTCCTCTCTCTGAGGAAGAGGCTGGAAGCTGGTCTTCCCCCTCCAAGAATACACGGGTGCACTGAGTCTTTATGCAAAGGCAACACTGAGCCATGGCCAAGGGCATCTCTGTGGGGATCCTGGGAAAGGAGCCTGCTCCAGGTGTCCCCAAAGAGATGGAAAACAAGACAGTCATTTGGAACAGTGATGCATAATAAAATGTATGTGGCCACCTTACAATACTGCTAAGTTGCTAAAATATATAAAGTTAATATTTGAGTTCTATTTTTATAAAATAGTTCTAGATTTATGGCAATATATACGTGTATAGCCTTTTGATTTTAATTTCTAGTTTTGTGCTTTGAAGAAATATATGTAAGATTAAAGAACTGTATATTGTAAGCATTATATTCAAATTATTTAAAAATTGTTCTAAGTCTATATTCAATAAAAAGTAATGCCAAGAAAGATGATGTTGCCCATTGTTTCTACCCAGACTCGCTTTAAAATGTAATGTCATAAATTCTCTGAGCTGGGTCAACAATTCATTTGCCTTTGTCTGGGGTCTGCCACCAGCAGTAGCCAATATCTAAAAGACACAGGAGCCAGGAGAGAAAAGGGAGGAGAGAACTAAGTCTCTCCTAGTCTATGGCATGCCATCACGGGGTGGGGTAAGGGGCAGGGAGGCTTCATGGGATGCTTGTGATCAGGTTGACAGAAACCTGGGTGTAGACAGGAAGTGGGTGTCTCCACTTAAGCCTGCACAAACATGTGTGGACAGCATGGGGCAGAGAAAAGAGCACAAGGCTCAGAGGCTGGATGCCTGGACAATAAACACCGCTCTGTTTCTAACTTACTGTGGACTTTGGGGAAGTCACTTCGCCTCTCTAGGCTTAGTTTCCTCATCTGTACAATGGAAATATTGATATCAGCATTACTCACTTCCAGGGTTGTAGAGAGATGATATGAGTTGGTGACTGTTTGAAAACTTAGGAAGTGGTGTAAAAGCCAAGCCTTCTTGTTGCAGGCTCACACAGACATACGCACACAGCTTGTTTTGCCCTGCACAGCTGAAATACATTCCAAGCTGCAAGATATCCTCATAGCCATGAAAATCCACAAAATCAGAACTGAGATTCCTCCAAACGGAAGCCCAAATGCCTTCCAATTGGACCCTAAAAAAGAACCTTGAAGTGTGTGGGTTTGTGGGATTTGGGATGCTGGAAAGGCACTATTCAAAGAGATAATGGCTAAGAGTAGTCCAGCAGGAGTGGAGGGGAAAGGGAAGAACAGGATCTGAGCAATATGGGTTTTGCTCTTATCACAGATGTCACAGCCATCCCCAAAGTAACCAGATGCAGAGACAGACACCGAGAGAAGGGCAAGAGCAGGCAAGCCGACATGCAACATACAAAACCACGCCACCCTCCTGAGGCCTCTGAAGCTCCCTGCGGGGTGAGTGTTGGTACAGAAGCAGGGAAGAGTCCCTCCCAGGTTCACAAGAGCAGCTAGAAGTTTCCAAATTACTCCTAAGCAGTTCTCCTTGGAGAGTAATGAGAGAGAGAGAGAGAGAGCGTGAGAGAGCGAGCTAGGTGGAGGGAGGGAGATTGAGAGAGACAGTGTGCAGTGCCTTGGGTTCCCTTTATAAATTCAGCCTATCTCCCTGCTTTTGTGCTTCTGAGTTTTCATTTCAAAGAAGCCTCCTGAGTCTGCAAGGTGAACAATATGCCACATCTGGGAAAAGCTGGCCACACATCCCCCGAAAGGACCTTTCTAAAAGCTGTTCTCCATGGCTCCCAGGGACCAGCTCTGTCCTTGTTCTTCTGCTGTGTGCTCCTCCCACCTCCTTCTGGGATTTCTCTCCCTATTTCTGCTGTGTATATACCAATGGATCCCTTAGTCTCTGTTTCTTACATTAAGGTGCAGCAATATGGGCTGAGGTGATGCAGAAGCGCCCCTCCACCTGCAAAACCATATACAAAAAAAAGGAAAAGTTTTAAAATATATAATCAAGAGAAAGAAAGCAAGTCCTCACATTCCAGAAAAAAAGAAAGATGTCCAGAGCATAGCACTAAGCAGGAGCCCAAGGTGAAGCAGAACAGAGCCTCAGTGGCTCCAGCTGGGTTCACCGTCCCTGCAAGCAGAGAAGACATAACAACTCATGCAAGGCAGGAGAAGCAACTAAACTCCCTACACAAACCAGGACCTCCCAGAGGCATGCCGATCATGTGACAAGAACTAGAAAAACCTTTCTCATCATCTCATCAGTGCAGGAGAGGAGAAAAAAAGCCTGCCATCCACAGGGCTGTAGAGGGGGGAAAAGACATCCATGAGAAAGTAAAACCGTAAACTCATGCCATATGTGGATGAGGAGCTTGAATTCATACCGCTTATATGTAAAGCACGCATTCCAAGCCGATAATATTTTTTATTCTTGCCAAACATATTTATTTATTTTTCTTTCAATAGCCTTTGGGGTACATGTGGTTTCAGATTATATGGATGAACTGTATAGCGGTGCAGTCTGAAATTTTAGTGCACCTGTCACCTGAGTAGTGTACGTTGCACCCAATACATAATTTTTTTAATCCCTCACCACCCCCCCACACTCCCCCTTCTGAGTCTCCATAGTCCATATCACTCTGTGTGCCTTTAAATACCCATAGCTTAGCTTCCACTTATAAGTGAGAACATATATTTTTTTTTTGTTCCTGAGTTACTTCATTAATAATGGCCTCCAGCTCTGTCCAAGTTGTGCAATAGACATTTCCTTCTTTTTTTATGGCTGAGTATTATTCTATGGTATACATATTACATTTTCTTCACTCATTGGTTGATGGCCACTTAGATTGGTTCCATATCTTTGCAATTGTGAATTGTGCTGTAATAAATATACTTATGCAGGTGTCTTTTTGATATAATGACTTCTTTACCTTTTGACAGATGCCCAGTAGTGGGATTGCTGGATCAAACTGTAGATCTACTTTTCGTTCTTTAAGAAATCTCCATGTTGTTGTCCACAAAGTTTGTACTAATTTACATTCCCACTAAGAGTGTATAATTGTTCCCTTTTCACCACATCCATGCCAACATCTATTGTTTTCTGAACTTTTAGTAATGGCCATTCTTGCAGGAATAAGGTGGTATCTCATTGTGGTTTTAATTTGCATTTCCCTGATGATTAGTGATGTTGAGCATTTTTTCATGTTTCTTGGCCATTTGTATATCTTCTATTGATAAATGTCTGTTCGTATCATTTCTCACTTTTTGATGGAATTATTTGTTTTTTTTCTTGGTAATTTGTTTGAGTTCCTTGTATAATGGATTCTGGATATTAGTCCTTTGCTGAATGCATAGTTTGCAAATATTTTCTCCTATTTTGTGGGTTGTCTGTTTACTCTGTTTACTTACTTTTGCTGTACAGAAGCTTTTTAGTTGAATTAAGTCTCATTTATTTATTTTTGTTTTAGTTGCATTTGCTTTTGGAGTCTTAGTCATGAATTCTTTGCCTAGGCCAATGTCCACAAGAGTTTTTCCTAGGTTATGTTCTAAAATTTTTATGGTTTCAGGTCTTAAGATTTAAGTCTTTGATCCATATTGAGTTGATTTTTGTATAAGATGAGAGATAGAGATCCAGTTTCATTCTTCTACATGTGGCTAGCCAGTTTTTCCAGCACCATTTGCTGAATAGGGTGTCCCTTCCCCAATTTATGTTTTTGTATACTTTGTCAAAGATCAAATGGTTTTAAGTATTTGCCTTTATTCCTGGGTTTGCTATTCTGTTCTATTGGTCTATGTGTATACTTCTATGCTGATATCATGCTGTTTTGATAACTATCGCCTTGTAGTATAATTTGAAGTTCAGTAATATGATGCTTCCAGATTTGTTCTTTTTGGTTAGGATTGCTTTGGCTATTTGGTCTCTTTTTTGGTTCCATATGAATTTTAGGATCCTTTTTTCTAATTGTGGGAAAAATGATGTTGATATTTTGATAGGAATAGCATTGAATCTATAGATCGCTTTGGCCAGTATGGTCATGTTCACAATATCGATTCTATGAACCCAGGAGCATAGGATGTATTTCCATTTGTTTTGTCATTTATTATTTCTTTCAGCAGTGTTTTGTATTGTAGTTCTTCTTGTAGAGATCTTCCACCTCCGTGGTTAAGTATATTCCTAGGTATTTTATATTTTTTCCCACTGTTATTAAAGGGATTGAGTTATTAACTTGATTCTCAGCTTGGTCATTGTGGGTGTATAGCAGTGCTACTGATGTGTGTATATTGTCTTTTTAACCTGAGGCTTTCCTGAAATTGTTAATCAAATCTAGGAGTCTTTTGGAGGAGTCCTTACGGTTTCTCTAGGTATAAAATAATATCATCAGTGAACAGTGATAGTTTGACTTCCTCATTTCTAATTCGGATGCCCTTTATTTCTTTCTCTTGCCTGACTGCTCTGACTAGGACTTCTGGTATTATGTTGAATAGAATTGGTGAAAATGGGCATCCTTGCCTTGTTCCATTCCTCAGGGAGAATGCTTTCAAATCTTCCCCATTCAGTTTGATGTTGGCTGTGGGTTTGTCATATATGGCTTCTATTATTTTGAGGTAAGTCCCTTTTATGCCTAGTTTGTTGAAAGTTTCTATCATAAAGGGAAGCTGAATTTTATTGAATGCTTTTTCCGCATCTATTGAAATGATCATATGGTTTTTGTTTTTAATTCTGTTTATGTGATGTATCATATTTCTTAACTTGCATATGTTAAACTATCCCTGCATCCTTGGGATGAAACCCACTTGATCGTGGTGAATTATCTCTTTGATGTGCTCTTGGATTCAGTTAGCTAGTATTTTGTTGAGGATTTTTGCATCTATGTTCACCAGGAATATTGGTCTGTAGTTTTCTTTTTTGTTATATCCTTTCCTGGTTTTGGCTTTAGGGTGACTTCATAGAACGAGTTAGGGAGAATTCCCTTTATCTCAATATTTTGGAATAGTTTCAGTAGGATTCCAACCCAATAAAACCAAGTTGGCCCGGATCTGTAAGACCCAAAGGACCTCAGCAGACTCAAATACAAAACCACTTTCCACTCTGCACACACCAAACACCCACAGAGGAAAACATTCCATTAAAGATGAGCTTGCAGAGCTAGATATATAAAGCAAATATTATCAGATCTAAAGGGAGAGAAGACTCCAATACAATAATAATGGGTTGCTGAAGTCCCCCACTCTCAGTATACTCAGTATACAAAAAAAAAAAAAATTGGATTTAAACTGCACTTTAGACCAAACGGACCTAACAGACATTTACAGAACATTTCACTCAACAGCTACAGAATATATACATTATTCTCATTAGCACATGAAACATTCTCCAAGACAGACTATATGTTAAAACACAAAACAAATCTCAAAAAAAACTTAAAAATTGAAATCATATCAAGTATCTTCTCGTACCACAGTAGCATAAAACTAGACATCAACAAGAAGAGAAACTTTGAAAACCATATAAATACATAGAAATTAAACAACCTGCTCCTGAATGACCATTAGGTCAATGAAGAAATTAAGGAGGAAATAAAAAAATTCTTGAAACAAGTGAAAATCAAGACAAAACATACCAAAATATGGAATAAAGCAAAAGTAGTACTAAGAGGTAAGTTTATAGTGTTATAGTAACAAATGTCTATGTTTTTAAAAAAGTAGAAAGATTTCAAATAAACAATCTAATAGTACACCTCAAGGAACTGGAAAAGCAAGAACAAACCAAACCCAAAATTAATAAAAGGAAAGAACTAATAAAGATCAAGGCAGAAATAAATGAAATAGAGACTTAAAAACAATACAAATGGTCAACAATATGAAAAGTTGGTTTTTCAAAAAGATAAACAAAATTGATAAACTGCTAGCTATACTAACCAAGAAAAGAAGACAGAAGGCCCAAATAAAATCAGAAACAAAAAAGGAGACATTACAATTGATACCACAGAAATACAAAAGATCATCAGAGACTATTATGAACAACTATATGCCAACAAGCTGGAAAACCTAGAGAAAATGAATAAATTCACTGCCAAATTCTACCAAAATTACAAAGAAGAACCAACACCAATTATTCCAACTATTCCAAAAAAATTGAAGGGCAGAAACTCCTCCTAACTCATGCTACAAGGCCAGCATTACCCTGATACCAAAACCAGACAAGGACACACACAAAAAAGAGAAAACTACTGGCCAATATCCCTGATAAAAACACATGCAAAAATCCTCAACATAATACCAGCAAATCAAATCCAATGACACATTAAAATGATAGTACACCACGATCAAGTGGGATTTATCCCAGCGTTGCAAGAATGGTTCAAACATGCAAATCAATAAACATGATACATCACATCAACTGAATAAAGGACAAAAACCACATGATTTGCATCTCAATAGATGCAAATAAAGCATTTGACAAAATTCAACATCCCTCAACAAACTAGGTGTAGAAGGAACATACCTCAAAATAATAAAGCCCATATATGACAATTCCACAGCTAACATCATACTGAATGGGGAAAAGTTGAAAGTCTTTCCTCTTAGAACTGGAACAAGACAAGGATGTCCACTTTCACCTTTCACCGTAATACTGGAAGTCGTAGCCAGAACAATCAAATAAGAGAAAAATAGAAGGCTTCCAACTTGGAAAAGAAGAAGTCAAATTGTTGCTCTTTGCAGATGACATGATTTTACACCTAGAAAAACCTAAAGACTCTACCAAAAAAACCTCTCAGATCTGATAAATGAATTCAGTAAAGTTGCAGGATACAAAAGCAACCTACAGCAATCCGTAGCATTTCTATATAACATTAATGAACTATCTGAGAAAGAAATGGAAAAGGCAATCCCACTTAAAATTGCTACGAAAAACCAAACTACCTAGGAATAAATTTAACCAAGGAAGTGAAAGACCTGTACAAGGAAAACTACAAAATATGTATGAAAGAAATTGGAGATGACACAAACAAATGGAAAGACATCTTATGCTCACAGATCAGAATAATTAACATTGTTAAAATTGTCATAATACCCAAAGAAATTTGCAGATTAAATGCTATTCCTATCAAAATATCAACAGCATCTTTCCCAGAATTAGGAAAAATGATACTAAAATTCCTGTGGAACCAAAAAGGAGCCCAAATAGCCAAAGCAATTTGAGCAAAAAGAACAAAACAAGAGGCATTACTTTACCTAATTTCAAAATATATTACAGATTCTATAGTAACAAAAACAGAGTGGTATTGATATAAAAACAGACACATTACCCAATGGAACAGAATAGATAACCCAGAAATAAATCCACATATTTACAGCCAAACTGATTTTCAACAAAGGCATGAAGAACATACATTAGGGAAAAGACACCCTCTTCAATAAACGGTGTTAGGAAAACTAGATATCCTCATCCAGAAGAATGAAACTGAACTCCTATCTCTCACTATATACAAAAGCCAACTCAAGATGAGATTAAAGGCTTAAATGTAAGACTCAAAACTATAAATCTACTAGAAGAAAACATAGAGGAAACACTTTAGGACATTTGTGTAGGCAAAGATATGGCTAAGACCTCAAAAGCACAGGGAACCAAAACAAAAATATATGAATGAGACTATATTAAACTAAAAAGCTTCTGCACTACAAGGAAAGCAATCATCAGAGTAAAGACAGAACCTGTTGTATGGGAGAAAATGGTTTGCAAACTGTTCATCTGATAAGGGATTATTATCCATAATATATAAGAAACTCAAACAACTCAATAGTTAAAAAATAATAACCCCATTAAAAAGTAGTCAAAGGACATGAATAGACTTTTCTCAAAAGAAGACACACAAGTGGCCAACCGGTATACAAAAAAATGTTCAACATCACTAATCATCATCACTAATCATTAGGGAAATACAAATCAAAACCACAAAGAAATATCATCTTACCCTAATTAGAATGGCTATTATTAAAAAGACAAAAAATAACAGATGCTGGTGAGGATGCAGAGAAAAGGGAACTCATACACTGTTAGTGGGAATGTAAATTGTACAGCCATTATACAAAATAGTACGGAGATTTCTCAAAAAACAAAAAATAGAACTACCATATGATTCAGCAATCCCACTACTGAGTGTCTGTCCAAAGGAAACAAATCAGTATATCAAAAGGATACCTGGACTCTCATGTTTATTGCAGAGCTATTAGCAATAGCAAAGATATGAAATCAACCTAAGTTTCCATCGACGGATGAATGGATAAATAAAATGTGGCATATATACACAATGGAACACTATCTGACCATAAAAAAATAAAATCATGTCATTTGCAGCAACATGGATGGAACTGGAAGTTCTTATGTTAAGCGAAATAAGCCAGGCATAAAAAGACAAGTATCACATGTTTTCACTCATACGTAAAAGTTTAAAAGTCCATGTCATGGAGGTAGAGAGCAGAATGATAGTCAACAGAGGCTGGGAAGGGTGTGGAGGTGGGAGATGAAGAGAGGGTGGTTAATGGGTACAAACATATAGTTAGATACAAGAAATATGTTCTAATGTTCAATAGCAGAATAGGGTGACTATAGTTAACAACAATGTATTGTATATTTCAAAATAACTGGAAGAGAGAACTTGAAATGTTCTTAACACATAGAAATTATAAATGCTTGAGGTGATGAGTATCCTAAATACCCTGACTTGATCATTATATGTTCTGTGCATGTTACAAAATACCACATGTACCCCACAAATAGATATATTATTTATCAACTAAAAACCTCATAGTAAAATGGAATTAGAAAAGATCTAACTTGGCCTGACAAAGAGAATCTACAAAAAAACCCATGCAACATATATCATACTAAAAGGGGAATGTTGGAAATGATTGGTTCCTATAAGAATCAAGTTAAAGGGAGAATATGTACTGTCATCACTTTTATTCATTGTTGCACTAGAGATTTTAATTGGTATAATAAAAAATAAAATAAAACTGGTCATTGTCTGCAGCCACTATGACTATTTACATAGAAAACCCCAAAGAATCTACAAATAAATTAATAGAAAGCATTAAAAAGGTCAAGGTAGCTTTTATAAAATCAACACATAAAAGTCCATTTCATTTTACATACCAGCAACAAATAATAAAATCACAATTAAAAAGATGTTTACAATAGTGCCCAGGGATAAATCTAACAAAAGACATGAAGAATATGCAGATCATTACAAACGTATTGAAAGACATTGGAGAAGATCGAAATAAAGGAGAGGTATTCCAAGTTCACAAATAGGAGGGCCTCAGAAAGAAGTCGGTTCACTCAAATTGATCTATAGATTCAATGCAACTTAAGTCAAACTCTCAACAAAACTTCTGCTTCCATATGGCAGGCTAGTTAATTTGAACTAGGCTTCTTGAAGATGAGATCTTTTAAAATCTGGCATACATCTTTTAAAAAAGCATAAAAGAGCTTACTGAATGAAAATTAGAGAGAGAGCAAGAGTAAGTAAGCATAGCATTGGGGCTTCTCTTACCCCAGGGCTATCTAGTGCTCTTGAATAGGCAGTCTAGTGAATGACCTGCATTTTTTCAGTCCTTGCAGATGTAGAGGGTACAAGAACTGGAGTCCAGCACCACCAAGGATGGGGAAACCCTGATAAGTCACCACCCTCCTTAAGCTAGGATCCCAAAGGACTGCACCACAGGAATTAGGATTAAATATAAATCAACCAATCTCCAAATGGACTGTAGCCCAGTTTTGAGTCATCTGGATGGCTCAGAAAAATCTCAAACTCTGAAATTGTATGAAGATGATCCTGGGTTGGTGCAAGTAGGAGTTAACAAGAAGTAAATTTTAAAATCTTCTATAGGGGAAGATACTATCTTAGGCCTCAAATTGTTTCTACAAATACTTTTTTAATACAATGTTCAGCACACAATTAAAATAAACCAGAACTCTAGGAGACAAGATAAAATGCGTAGAAACCAGCGGAAATAATAAACCGCAGGACAAACACATGGGTTCTCCAAACAATGGAATTCTCAAACACAGTCTATAAAATACCTATCTTTACTACAATGAAGGAGATAAAGCCAGACCTAAAACACTTGGGAAGAAACTGAAAGTGGCACAGCAGATTTGAAAAGAGAACAAACTGTAAAATTCTAGAATTGAAAAATATATAACTGGAATAAACAATCAAATTTCTGGCTTTTCTTCTCAGTTAAGAGCCAAAAAGAAAATTCGTAGACTGGATTACAGGTAAAAATGAATGAATGCATGCATACAAACGTGTATACATACAACCCCAAAAGAAGTATGGAAGAAGAAAAAAGAGAAAAGCACAGAGAAGACACATGCAGATTACAATGAGAAGGTCTAACATATACCTAGCTGGAGTCCCTGAGAATGAGAAAATGGAACAAAAGCAATATGTGAAGAAATAATGACTCAAACTTTTCCAAAAACTGATGAAGGACTTTAATTCAGTTTCAAGAATCTCAACAAATCCCAAGAGAGGTAAAATATACAGTAGCATACGTTGAGAGAATTAGTGGGAAAGGGTTTTTAAAATCCTTTACTGTTACAGTAAAACTACAGAAAGCAAGAGATAAAGAAATATAAGCAGTCTTGAAAACAGAAGAGTAACGGAAAACAACTATTCATACAAAACTCTTAGCAAAGTTAAAACAACGTTAAATTTCTAATTAATAAAAACACTACAGTGAGTAGAGGATTTTTGCCTTTAAAGACGTGTACAAAGTTTACAGAGAACCAGAAAATAAGTCCTTCTAAGACAGGACAGGTAACCACACAGAGCCAAGAGGATGAATAATGACATCATGTACAGTCCTGCCTTCCTCCATAGTCTGCTGGGTTCAGCTGTGTTGGTGAATTCAGTGGTTCTTGTCCGATGGTGCGAAACTCAAGTGCTGGGGGAAATTATGTATGACCCATAATAATGTCAAAATTCTGCTGATATCATTCCTCTATTTAACAATCGTGTATAAACTAATTCTCATCAAAGAAATATGTATCATAGAACATACTGTACACGTGGAGAGAATTGAAATACACAGTAGCATACGTTGGGAGAATTAGTGGGAAAGGGTTTTTAAAATCCTTTACTGTTCAAAAGGAGGGTAAAAATATCAACTACAATTGAATATTTAGAAAGTAAAGAAATGCTGTAATCGCAAGGGTATTGCGATTGTTAGGTTGGGCTAATTTCTGTAATAAACAACCCCCAAAATCTCAGTGGTTATGGAATAAATGTTTCCTTCTTGCTTCGGTCACCAACTAATGCAGACGGGTGGGGCTCTATTCGGCGCAGCTACTCAGTGGTCCAGGTTCCTCCCACGTTTTGGGTCTGTCTCCCCGGGAGCCTCGGGTCCTCCCCGGGATCCCGTATCTGGCTACCGATAAGAAGAGGGAGACAGCAGGTGTGGAGGAGACTTTTTAGGAGCCATGCCTAGAAGTGGTGGATGTCTTTTATGTCCAAATTCCAATGAGCAGAACTGAGCAAATAAAAGGGAATTGGACGAATTCAGTTTTGGCTCCACCAAATAGCCTAACTGGTGACAGAAGGGGCCGGGGGAAGAAGGTGGGGGAAGAAGAATGATGAACGAATACTCCCAATCAATCAAAAAGAGGCAAGAAAATAGAAGAAATGCAAGGGTTTCCAATCCATACTACACCCCTGTCACTCTTGGGACCGCAACTTGCCCTCCCAGAGCCTCGGTTTTGTAAACAAAAAACATAAAATACTTCCTAGGGATGGTAAACTGATTCAACCAGATAACGCAGGGAAAGTGCTTCGCACGCCGCCTGACACGAACTTACTGTGCCTGGCTGCTGCTGTTATTTATCACTAACACTTGCCACACCAGCTCAAACGCGCGTATTTGCGGACCAGGCGCTGAGGGTCACTTGAGCAGCTTGGGGCCGGGAGGATCCCCTAGCGCCACCCCGGCCCCGCCCCGCGCGTAGCGACGCCCACCCGCCCGGGCCGGAAGAGAGGTTGCTTAGCAGCGTGTGTTTCTCCCTTGCCTCTGCGGCGGCGGAGGCCTGGCGATGCCCAAGAACGCAGTGGTCATCCTGCGCTATGGGCCCTACAGCGCGGCAGGCCTACCGGTGGAGCACCACACCTTCCGCCTGCGGGGCCTGCAAGGTGGGCCTCCTCGCCGCGTGCGCCCCTGAGGGCCCCAGCCTCTGAGCATCCGTGCAGGTGGTGCCTTGTGCCTAGGCCTTCCTCAGACCCCGACGAAGCGCCACCTCTCCAGGAAGTCTTCCCCAGGATGATGTTGCAACCTATGGCTTCCAGGGCTGGGCTAAAAGAGTGGGAACGCTCTTCTATCCAAGAGTGAGCTGTGGGCCCACCCAGTGCCCAGCAAATTACAGAAATTACCTCCATAGAAAAAATTACATAACCCTGCTTTAAGAATTGGGAAACTGAAGATCAAGAATATTAAGTGACTTTCACAACTCAAATGGCTGGGAAGTAGCGTTGCTGGTATTCCATCTCTTAATCGTTCATGCAGCAGACTTTTATTAAGCACGCAGTGTGTGTTGGACACCCTTCCAGGGACTGAGGACACACTGTTAAACAGTGATGAATGTCCTTGAAGTAATCTCCTTGTTAACTGCTAAATGACAGCTGTGCCTAAGCTCTGACTGAGGCTAGGTGGTGCCATGAGAGCTAACCATAGTGGGACCTGTGACTAGCCATAATGGGAGGGGAGAGGGAGAGGTCTGGAAAGGCTCATTTAAGTGGAGCCTTAAATGAGCCCACATTTAAGCAGACCTTTAAAGAATGAGTAGAAACTAACCAGGTAAAGAGAGGAATGCCTTCCAGGCAGAGGGACTAATAATATAGGCAATGGCTGGAGGCATTCAATAAAAGATGTATTAATATTTGTTAAACTGATGGGGGATGAGGCTGGAGAGGTAATCAGGGGCCAGATCCTGCAGTGCCGCAGATAAGTTTTAGGCAGGGGATGAAGCTGTTGCTGCTCTGAGGAGAATAGATTAGAGGGGGGCAAGAGTGGAAACAACGAAGACAAGACTGTTGGGGTGGTCCAGGGCTGAGATGAGAGTAGCTTGGACCATAAAGGAGACCATGGATCAAAGTGAAAGCAATGGTACTTCCTGAGAGGATGGAGGTGGGAGGTAAGGGTAAAAAGAATGTTTTCCGGATCTAATCAGTGTCTGACTTGAAACAGTGCTGATGGATGGATGTACTGTCCACTAAAATCAAAGACACCAAAGATGGACCAAAATTTGGAGGAATATGTGGAATCGTTCCAAAGGAACAGTCTATTTTGGTCATACAGATAGTCCCCAACTTAGACTTCTTGACTTTAGGATGGGTTTATTGGGAGGTAACCCTATCCTAAGTTGAGGCACATCTGAACCTACAATGGTTCCACTTAACGATTTTTCCACTTTATGATGGGCTTATCCAGGTATTAAGCCCACTTTCCATTTACAGTGGGCTCATTGGGACCTAGCCCCATCATAAGTCAAGGAGCATCTGAATTAAGCTTCATGTGCTTTTGGCTACCTAGACAGAGGTGCTGAATCAGCTCTGTTGTTCTGGAGTTCAGAGAAAAAGTCTGAAATGGAGATAGAAAGACGTGAGTCATTGACTTGGAGAGAACATATAGAATGAGATGAGAGCCCAGGAATGACCATTGATGAACTCCCATCATATGACCCAAACTAAGACTCTTCCAGGCAAAATACCCTGAAGTCTAAGGACACAAAAATTAGTTTTAGCTGAGCAATCAGGGAAAGCCTCCTGGAAGAGATGGCATTTGATTTTGAGTTTGAAGGATGGGTAGGATTTCAATTAGCAGAGGAAGTTACTTTCTGTGAGAGAACAGTTGATAGAGAAATTTCTGTTGCAAATACCTCCATGTTTGTATTTGTCTATTGGGATTGCCAAAACAAAATACCATAGACTATGGGACTTAAACAATAGAAATATATTTTTTCAGTCTAAAGGCTAAAAGTCCCTGATCAAGGTCTGGCAAGGTCAGCTTCTGGTGAGGGCTCTGGGCGCTCTTCCTGGCTTGCTGACAGCCACCTTCTCTTTTGTCCTCACCTGGTGGGATTATATGGGGAGAGTGGGGAGTAAGCTCTCTGGTGTCTCTTCTTATAAGAAGAAAGACACTAATCCTATCAGATTGGGTCCTCATCCTTATAACCTCATTTAACCTTAATTACCTCTTTAAGCACCTATAGTCACATTGGGAGTTAGGGCTTCCATATATGAAGTTCGGGGAAGGGGGGCAACAATTCAATTCCTAGCAGTGTTGCATGGTGATGTTTAAAATGTTTTGTAGTTTTGGGTAAGAAGATAGCCTAAATAAGTGACTTTTCTCTTCCTCCCCCTCTGATGAGCCACACCTACCCACCCTCACCTCATAATCTACCTTTAGTTTATGTTCACTTTCTCTAAAAATAACGTGGGTAAAACATATATTTAAAATTTTGCCATTTTAACCATGTTAAGCATACAATTCAGTGACATTAAATATCTTTACAATGTTGTGGAACCATCACTATTCTCTCTTTTTAAAATTTTTCAACACCCCAGACAGAAACTGTGTTCATTAAGCAACAACACCCTATCCCTCTGTGTCCAGAATTTATTCCTTCTGGTGGGTTCATGCTCTCGCTGACTTCAAGAATGAAGCCAGGGACCTCGCGGTGAGTGTTACAGCTCTTAAAGGTGGTGCGTCCAGAGTTGTTTGTTCCTCCCAGTGGGCTCGTGGGCTCGCTGACTTCAGGAATGAAGTTGCAGACCTTTGCAGTGAGTGTTACAGCTCTTAAAGGTGGTGCAGACCCAAAGAGTGAGCAGCAGCAAGATTTATTATGAAGAGTGAAAGAACAAATCTCCCACAGTGTGGAGGGGGACGGGAGCCGGTTGCGGCTGCTGGCGCAGGTGGCCAGCTTTTATTCCCTTATTTGGCCCTGCCCATGTCCTGCTGATTGGTCCATTTTACAGAGTGCTGATTGGCTCATTTTACAGAGTGCTGATTGGTGCATTTACAATCCTCTAGCTAGACACAGAGTGCTGATTGGTGCATTTACAATCCACTAGCTAGACAGAAAAGTTCTCCAAGTCCCCACCCGACCCAGAAGCCCAGCTGGCTTCACCTCTCACCTCCACCCCCAGCCGCTGGTAACCTGCAATCTACTTTGTAGCTTATTTCACTTAGCATAATATTTCAAGGTTTATCCATGCTACAGCATGTATTATACTACTTTATTCCTTTTTGTGGCAGATATGCCATATTTTGTTTATCTGTTTATCTGTTGATAGACACTTGGGTTGTTTCCACCTTTCCACTACTGTGAACAGTGCTGTTATGAACACTGGTAAACAAATATCTGTTTGAATCCCTTTGTTTTAAGGGACTGAAATTGCTGAGTCATATGGTAATTCTATATTTAACTTTTTGAGGAATGACCAAACTGTTTTCCAAAGCAGCTGCACCATTTTACATTCTGACTAGCAATGCACAAGGATTTCAATTTTCTTTGGTTTTAATTACAGCCATCGCAGTAGGTGTGAAATGGTAGCTTGTGGTTTTCACTTAAATTTCCCTAATGATTGGTGATGTTGAACATCTTTTCATGTGCTTATTGGCCATTTGTATGTCTATGGAGAAATGTCTGTTCAAGTCCTTTGCCCATTTTTTAAATTGGGTTGCACTTTTTTTGTTACTGAGTTGGAAAATTTCTTTAGATATTCTGAATATGAGACCCTTCATAGATAAATGATTTGCAAATATTTTCTCCCACTCTGTAAATTATCTTTTCACTTTCTTGATAGGGTCCTTTGATGCACAAAATTTTTAATTTTAATGAAGTCCAATTTATCTGTTTTTTTCTTATTTTGCCTGTGATATGTTGTTTAAGAAACCATTGTCTGCTGGGCATGGTGGCTCATACCTGTAATGCCTGCACTTTGGGAGGCTGAGGCAGGTGGATCACTTGAACCCAGGAGTTCAAGACCAGCCTGGTTTGAAGTTCAAAACCAGCCCTTTTTGTAGAAACCAGCCATCTCTATAGAAAACACAAAAATTAGGTGGGTAAGATGGCACGCACCTGTAGTCCCAGCTACTCAGGAGGCTGAGGTGGAAGGATTGCTTGAGCCCTAGAGGCCGAGGTTGCAGTGAATCAAGATTGTGCCACTGCATTCCAGACTGGGTGACAGAGCAAAAGACTCTGTCTAAAAAAAAGAAAGAAACCATTGTCAAATCCAAGATTATGCAGATTTGCCCCTATGTTTTCTTCTAAGAGTTTTATAATTCCTAAATTTAGATCTTTGATCCATTTTGAGTTAATTTTTGTATATGGTGTAATGTAAGGGTCCAAATTCATTCAAAAGATATTCATATGGATATCCAATTATCCCAAGACCTTTTGTTAAAGTGACTGCTCTTTACGAATTGAATGGTCTTCGCACCCATGTCAAGAATCAACTGACTGTTCATTCACATCAGTCACTGTGAACATTTATTTCTAGGCCCTCAATTCTATTCCATTGCTTTATATGTCTATCCTTATGTCAGTATCACATGAGTTTGATTACTGTAGCTTTCTAGTAAGTTTTGAAATCAGGAAATGTAAGTCTTCCAACTTAGTTTTTTCTCAAGATTGTTTTATCTATTTTAGGTCCCTTGCAGTTCCCTATGAATTTTAAGATAGGTTTTTCCACTTCTGCAAAAAACACCATTGGGAATGTGATAGGTATTGCATTGAATCTATATAATCCTTTGGGTAGTATTGTTATTTTAACAATATTAAGCCATTTAGTCCATGCACACAGGATGCATTTTCATTTATTTAGATCTTCCTTAATTTATTTTAGCAACTTTTATAGTTTTCAGTGTATAAGACTTGCACCTAATTGTTTGCATATATTCCTAAGTGTTTTGTTCTTTTAGATACTACTATAAATGGAATTGTTTTCTTTATCTCCTTTTCAGATCAATCATTGCTAGTGTGTAGAAATACAACTGCTTTTTGTGTGTTGATTTTGTTAATTCCTTCAACTTTGCCAATTTAATTTCTTAGCATTAACAACATATTTTTAAGAACACTAGCAGTTTTGGGATATAAGATTATGCAATCTGCAAATAGAGGTAGTCTTTTTCCTTTCCAATTTAGATGACTTTTATTTCTTTTTCTTGCCTAATTTATCTGGATGGTACTCCTAATACTATGTTAAATAGAAGTACAAAGGTGGGCATCCTTGCCTTGTTCTTGATCTTAAGGGGAAAACGTTCAGTGGGCCTCCTTCAATCAGTTGAAGGCCTTAAGAGAACAAACATTGATGTTTTTCAAAGAACAAGGGATTCTCCCCAAGACTGCAACATAGAAACTCTACCTCTGTCTGTAGCCTAGCCTGTGAACCAATTCCTTAAAATCTCTCTGCTCTCTTTCTCTCTCTCTCTCAAACACACACATACACACACACACACGCACACACACAGATGGTCCCTGACTTACAATTGTTTGACTTTTGATTTTTGACTATATGCTGATGCTTTCAGCTGTGTACATTAATGGTGAGTACCCATACAACCCCATTCTGTTTTTCACTTTCAGTATAGTATTCAATAAGTTATATAAAATATTCAACACTTTATTGTAAAATAGGCTTTGTATTAGATAATTTTGCCCAGCTGTAGGCTAATGTAAGTGTTCTCAGCATTTTTAAAGTAGACTAGGCTAAGCTATGATGTTCAGTATGTTAGGTGCCCTAAATGCATTTTTAACTTAAAATATTTTCAACTTACAATGGGTTCATCAAGACTTAAGTTCACTGTAAGTTGAGGAACATCTGTACATGTGTATAATGTATATATATTTGTGTATGTATATGTACACACACACACACTTACACACACATATATTTTATTGATTCTCTTTCTCTGGAGAATTCTGACCAATAAAACAGGTTCTTGTTTTTTTCCTTTCTGCACTTTAAATATGTATCCCACTGCCTTCTGGCCTCCATGGATTCTGATGAGAAAGCTTATTGAGAATCTGTATGTGATGAGTCATTTCTTTCTCACTGCTTTCAAGATTCTCTCTTTGTCTTTTGACAATTTGTTTATAATGTGTCTTAGTATAATACTTTTTGAGTTTATCCTGCTTGGAGTTGGTTGAGCTTCTTGGATAGGTATTTTCATGTCTTTCATCAAATTCGGGGAGTTTTCAGCCATTATTTCTTCAGATATTCTTTCTGTCGCTTTCTCTATTTCCTTTTCTCCTGGGACTTTCACTAGGTATATGTTGTTATACTTGAGGGCATCCCACAGGTTTCCAGGGCTGTTCATTTTTCTTCATTCTTTTTCCTTTCTACTCCTCAGACTGGGTTGTTGCAGGAAGTCAGGGACCCTGAACAGAGGGACCAGCTGGAGCTGAGGCAGAAGAACATAAATTGTGAAGATTTCATGGACATTTATCAGTTCCCAAAATTAATACTTTTATAATTTCTTACACCTGTCTTTACTGCAATCTCTGAAAATAAATTGTGAAGATTTCATGGACATTTATCACTTCCCCAATCAATACTCTTATAATTTCTTATGCCTGTCTTTGCTTTAATCTCTTAATCCTGTTATCTTCATAAGCTGAGAATGTACGTCACCTCAGGACCACTATTTTACAAATTGATTGTAAAATATGTGTGTTTGAACAATATGAAATCAGTGCACCCTGAAAAATAATAGAACAACAGCGATTTTCAGGGAATGAGGGAAGATAACCATGAGGTCTGCCTGTGGGGTTGGGCAGAATACATCCGTATTTTTCTTCTTGCAGAAAGCCTATAGACAGACGTGTGAGTAGGAGAAATATCGCTGAATTCTTTTCCCAGCAAGGAATATTAATAATTGAGACCCTGGGAAAGGAATGCATTCCTGGGGGTAGGTCTATAGACGGCTGCTCTAGGAGTGTCTGTCTTATGCGGTTGAGATAAGGACTGAAATACGCCCTGGTCTCTTGCAGTACCCTCAGGCTTACTAGGATTGAGAAATTCCAGCCTGGTAAATTCTAGTCAGACCAGTTGTCTGCTCTCGAACCCTGTTTCCTGTTAAGATGTTTATCAAGACAATGCGTGCACAGCGGGACATAGACTCTCATCAGTAATCCTAATTTTGCCTTGCCCTGTGATCTTTATTGCCCTTTGAAGCATGTGGTCCTTGTGACCTACTCCCTGTTGGTACACCTCCTCCCCTTTTAAAATCCCTAATAAAAACTTGCTGGTTTTGCAGCTCGAGGGTGCCATCATGGTCCTACCAATATGTGATGGCACCCCCAGAGGCCCAGCTATAAAATTTCTCTCTTTGTACTCTTTCTCTTTGTTTCTTAGACCAGCCAACACTAAGGGAAAATAGAAAGAACCTATATTGAAATATTGGGGGCTGGTTCCCCCATTACTGGGTAGTCTCAATTGCCCTGTCTTCAAGTTTGCTGATTTCTTCTGCTTACTCAAATCTGCTGTTGAATCTGTGTAGTACATTTTTCATTTTAGTTATTATACTTTTCAACTCCAGGACTTGTTTGGTTCCTTTTTATAATTTCTCTTTACTGATATTCTCATTTTGTTCATACATCATTTTTCTAATTTCTTTTAGTTCTTTGTCCCTGGCTTCCTTTGGCTCTTTGAGCATATTTAATATAGTTGATTTAATGTAAGCCCAATGCCTGAGCTTCCTCAGAAACAGTTTCTGTTAATTAATTTTTTCCTTTACATGGCCCATACTTTCCTGGTTTTTTGTATGCTTTGTGATTCCTTTTGTTGAAAACTGGACATTCAAATATGATAATGTATAATCTCTGGAAATCAGATTTCCCTCTTTCCCCAGAGCTTGCCATTCCTAACTGTTGAAGGCTTAGCTTGTGGTCAGTCAGTGTTTTGACTAAAGTTTTCTTGAATGCAAAGAGCTTTAAAATCAAACAAACAAATAAAAACCCTCCCATTATTTGTGTATTTGCTCCATTTTGAGACACTCCTATAACATTTGGCCAGGCTGTTACAATTTTGCCTCAGCCTTTACGTCCTGCTTTCATGAACCTATAGATCAGCCAGTGATGAAATTGCAGGATCTTCATGGTCTTTTCTGAGCATGCATCCTGATCTGAGCCTGTACTGACTTTCTAAATTCCCCAGTATACCTGGGTGCCTTTGAATGCCCTAATTTTTCAAAGAAACTCTCTCTAGCTTTTCTCTTAGGCTTTATGAAATCTATTGTGTGTCTCAACTATAATCTTTTGCCCAGGCAGCTGCAGGTTTTTCATTTGCCTAACAATGTTTGTGAGCACTGCCCACGGCTTTTCCACCCTGTGTGAGTTCCAAGTTAGGCAAACAAACACAAGTGCCTTGAGTCAGTTCTTCAGGAAGCCCACAGATGGGTTAGAACAAACACAATAATTTGTAAATAAGGTCCACCCTGCTCCCTCTGGAATCAAGAACCAGAGTCACATACTGGGAACACAGGCTGCTATCTTCAAGACTGCCACCAGGTCAGAGAAAAGGTGAGGCAAGGGCAGGCAAACATGCCACAAAGCTTTCCTACCATTTTAAAGTTGCCTTTTCTTTGATTCAGTATTCACTTGGTTGCTGTAGACCTTTGACTGTTTTCCAGAGTTTTGACAATGTTGGTTCTGACTGTTTCTGGGTTTTGTTTTGTTTTTTATGTATCTGCAGAGGAATGGGAGTTTGGAGCTGTCTGCTCTGCTGTTTTGCTGACATAAGTTCCTTGCTCCTGCCACAACCAGCATGACTGTAGGAGTTCCATTAGATCATTTACATACCAAAAATTTTATTAAAGCAGGATGCATAAATGAACATTTTGTTATAATACACAACTTATCAGTATTGGGGGGGAAACTCCCCATCTAGTTTGTCCACAAATCATGTCAGCTTTAGTTGTCACCTCTCCCTGGTCACTTATCTCCTGCCTACATTTTTGGCACTTCTGGCAGGGAGATGGCATGAGCAGAGGATAAGCACAAGGGCTCTGAAGTCAACACATATGGTTTGAATTGGGCTCCACCATTTAGTAGCTTTGCAGTCAAGGTGAAAATCAAGTGGTTTTACCTTTATGAGCCTCAGTTTCCTTGTTGGTAACAGAGGAATGTGAATCCCTGCCTCACCAATGTGAGATTCTGATGAGCAAGTGCATGTAAAGTAATTAACTCCATGCCTACACACAGTCAGGGCTCTGCAAGCGTTAGTTCTTATTGTTCCTGAGGAAGGCTCATTGCGAAGGGGAGGTGCAGGCAACCTGGGCACTTCTGGGGAGCAGCAGGCTATTGGGTCTGGTTGGAGGAGGATGTGCAACAAGAGAGTCCAGCCTGTCTCATCCTTGGCAACAGGAAGCCAGTGAAGGTTTTTGAGCTAAAGGATGATGAGATCTGGGATGTACCTTAAGAGTCCAATTTTGGAAGAAGAAATTTAAGAAGGAGAAATGGCAGGGTGTGGGGTGGAATGAACTATTAAGAAATATTAAGCCAGTGGCTGGAAATTACGTTCTGGAGTTTGGAAGAAAGATGAAGGCAGGAGATTTGAGTCAGGAGTAGCTATGACTTTAAATGACATTTATATGCGATGAACTTCCAAATTTATGTCTTTAATCAGGACCTCTCGTAGCCACTGGCATGTTGAGTAGGCATCTCAGACTTAGTATGCCCCAAATTTCCAGCTAGACCCCTAGCACTCATCCCCACCAGTAGCTCTGCCCACTTTCCCTCTCCACTGCTCACAGCAGCTCCATCTTGCAGTTTCTCAGGCCAGACACCCTGCAGGCACCTCTCACTCCTCTTTCCCTTACACTCCCTGTTTAGTCTGTCAACACAATTTGTCAGCTCTGCCCTCAAAGTACGCCCAGAATTAATCCCTCTTAGGCCTCCTGACTACCCCCTCTGCATTTTTTGTCCACCCGCCATCATCTCCTGCCTGGATTACTGCCCTGGCCTCCTGACTTCCCTGCAACCCTCATCTGCTTACAGTCTGTTCTCAGTACCACAGCCAGCTGATACTGGTAAACCTGAATCACATGAAACAGCATGACCTTTACCCCTGAGAACATTCCAGGGGCCCCCAGCTCACTCAGGGGAGAAGTCAAAGGCTCACATGGCCCTCTAGGCTCCTTATGGCCCCCCTGATCTCACCCCCTCATCTCACCCCCTCTTGCTTCTGCCTATCCTCTCCCTGGCCCGCTGCTGCAGCCACAGCCACCTCCTGCAGTCCTTCAATGATCCTAGCCAGCTCCCACCTCAGGGCTTCACAGCCGCTCCGCCTGGAATGCTCTTTCCTATGTGGTCTTCAGCTTCATTCTCTCAGTCTCAAGATATTCCTCAAAAGTCACCTTCATGGGCAGGCCTTCCTTGGGCATCCCAACAAAAATGTCAACACTTCCCTCTGCCTCCCTCTTCCTGATCTCCCTTCCCTCCTTATTTCTTCTTCGTGCTCCTAATTACCTACCTCAGCATGCACTCACCTGTATACCTTGTTACCCTTCTCCCCCACTTGGAGGCATGCTTTGAGGAGGGAAGGGGCAGGAGTTCTTTTCTGGTTCTGTTCTCTGCTGGGTCCCAGCCCAGAGCCGTACCTGGCATATTGTAAGAATAAACATTAGTTAAGAAAATCAACCTGCGTAAAGCCGAATGCTAGAACCACAGGAGGCAAGACTGCGGAGGAAGCAAGGAAAGACAGGACTGGAGATGGCAGGATGATGAGACAGCCCCCCAAGGGCAGGGTGTGTTAAGAGGAGCAGCCTGTGGACGAGCAGGGGCAGAGGGAGGAGAGAACTGGAGGCATAAGGGGGCAAGCGATGGCATTTCAGGAAGAAAATTACCAGTGGGCTCCAAATTATTGAGTAGAGGTGATTTCTAGGAGAGAAGAATTCATGGCTGATGAAAGACTGAGAAAAAAAGTATTTTCCTAATTTACCCTCGGCGGGAGAGTAAATTGAACTGTCACCTTTAGAGGACAACTTGGCAGTGTCTGTTAAAATGTGATCATATACTGTAGAATCCAGCTGTTCCATTTCTCAATATCTTCCTTATAAAAGAAAAAACAAACCTCACACACGCACTAGGATGCATGCTGTGAATGTTTTCTACAACATTCTCAGCGATAGCGAAAAATTGGAAACAATCAGAAAAAGGAATGGGTAAATAAATTGTAGTGCATACATCATGTAAAATCCTACACAGCGCTGAAGAAGAATGCAGCCAATCTATGTGTGTGACAGGGCTGGGGCACACGATGCAGTGCGAAGGGAACAAAGCATGGTCCTGAATGCCATGGTCTTACTGCCACTGAAAAAGACAGAGGGAGAGAAGAATTGGGGGTCATTTTTAAAATGTCCTTTTCTATAATTTTAAAGTTTTTTAAAAAAAGAATTATGAATCTGCATTACATTGATAACTTGATTTTTAAAATTTAGAGATCAAAAAACATATTTGTTTTTACCATCAAAAGTATTTTAAAGAAACAAGAAAGGAGGTGGGTCCGAGAGGGATGGGGAGCGCTGGGAAGCCATTGAATGTGCGATGGTTTCCTGACCTCTGAGAGAGCAGGCTCTGGACATGGCGAGCTGAAGGCTTCCCTGCAGGAGGTGAGCGGGTGGAAACACAGCAAAAAGCGAAGGCAGCAGGCGCAGGCGGCTCTTCCCACAATAGGGGAAGGGAAGAGTATTTGGAGAAAGAGCAAGAGGAGCATTTTTATGGCTGAAGGAGACTTCAGGGTTGCAAGGTATCAGTAGGTGGTTGATTTGTAAAGTCAGTTCTGTGTTTCGATGAATGATAAGTCATGTAATACCGGCAGCCAACAAGGGCCACGGTGTTCACCGCAGCAAAGCAGGGAGCATCTGCACCCCCCACAACTTTAGATCCAGCACTCACCGCACAGCAGGCAGAGAGTGGTACCTTTGCAGGCCCTCCTCTGTAAAATCTGCATCTGAATTCTGTGTGTTTCTTTTAAAATTACAGCTCTTTATCATTTCCCGAAGCCCTGCTGGCTTTAGAAATAGGCCTGATCTTTTCTGAACTTACCATGCCTTTAGCAATCTGAAAATTTTTGTTCTTTCTTTATTATCCATGAATTATAATAACTCAGCAAAATGTTTCCACTATGGCCTCAATGCTGGTGAAGCTAAACTAATGCTTAACAAAAAGTTCTAAGTAATTTCCCTGGCCACACTTGCCCCTTGCATGCTCTACTTAAGTTTGCCAAATGACCCACTCAAAGGGCTTGGAAGGAATTGAAACCAATCCATAAAATAGAATCCACCCCACGTAGCTGAGACACTCTGTGTGCCATTCTCCTGTGCTAGCTATGCATCAGCGGCCCTTGCGCGGGGGCGTGTGTATGCCTCTGTGCTGAGTAGAGAAGGGAGAGAGGTCTGTTTACCTCTACTTCCTGACCAGCGGCATTTAAATCATTCGCAGATGCTGTGCAATTCCACCAGCACCGGCAAGGAGGGAGCCTTTTCCATGTCCCTTTCGTTTATTTAGATCCCCCTTGAAGAATGAGGTGCCACTTCAAAGAGGCAGGCGGACTGCAGGTGGCCTTATAGCTTCTGGTTGATTTATGCTGGAGTTTACCCACTGCCTTCGCACAGGCTTTGTTTCAGGGAGTATATTTATCTGACCTTTCTTTGACTAGACAACCCCACAGCAGCTCATGGGAGGAAATGGGTGCTCCGTGTAGAGAAGTGGCATTTGGATGAGCTGCAGGAATTCCGGGGTGTCTAGTGTTTGATCCCTTAAGCCTGCACTGGCCACCTTAGAGCCAGCTCAACCCCTCCCAGAGTGATGGGAAGGGAATGTCCTGGGGCTGAGTATTCAATGTAGACTCTGAGGTAGCTTGTTGCTTTAGCAAGAATCAGACTTAGGTCACTCTGTGGGTCCAAAAGTGTCGTGGGCAGTGCCCAGGGCCATTCTGTGTTTGCTTCTTCAGTGAGCCTGTATTAAAACCAGGCACTTGGAGATAATTCTGGTCAGTGAGGAAGACACATGCCCTTTAAGAGCACGAGAGCCTGTGCTTTGCAACCCTGTAGAGGGCAGAGTGAGGAGTGGTGTGTCTCTTAAGAGGGTTTCTTCCTGTTGGGCTTCATTTGCTCGAAGATGAGGTGGACCCCCATTATTCGGCACCCCTCAACTCAATAGGGTGAGTGATTCGGTGGATCAATTCCTGTTGATGAGCTACACCATGCCGTATAAGTGCCACTGTCCTCTAAACTCCAAGCTCAGATGCCACGTGAGGCTCAGTCAGCAGGCCCTGCAGGAGGGCCAGGGGCAGGCTACAGTGTGCTCGCCTCCTGGGGCCTCCACCCGTATGGCTGCTCCTTGCCCACAGTCCATGCACCCTCACTTCTCCAGGCCTTAGAGAGTTGGCACTGGGTGTTAACTGCCGAGTGGCAGCACCTTGCCTCACAGGTGGAGGTTGGGGGGGCGGGTGTAAGGTGGGAATGGAGAAGTTGTTTTGCTCCTGATTTCTTCCTATCAAATTGAAGTCCATCCTCCAGGAGTGTCTTCAGACAAATGCAGCTCCGCCGTCCTGAGGAGTTGCTGCTGAGGGAGTGTGGGATCCCAGAAATCTCTGCCCATGGACTGCCTTTATGTCTCCCTAGATGATCAGCTGCCTTTCCAAACGAGCTGGACTGCTTCATTTAAACAAGTCGTGGGTCCAAGCTGAGTGCCTTCTTCAAAGACGTTTAAGAACAAGACACTTAAACAGGATGCAATATCATAAATATGCCAATGAAAAAGATGCCGGCATTTTTTTAGAGACGCATTAGCTGACATGGGTCAATTAGGGCCGCCTATGGGTATCCAGGGAGTGCTGTCTTGTTAATGGAGATCCTTGCTGAGTCTCTTTCTGAAGTTCCTTTCCAGAAGTGAAATTAAAATCGCGCAATTAAAATGTTCACAGTTGGGGCTGGATGTTCTTGAACTGATTGAAAGATGAAGAAGTGGACACACCAACATTTTGAAACAGCAATTGTCTCTGTAATTAGATGCAATTAACTGACATAACTGTTTGCTTTACTCCGTGTAAAACTGATTGAAATGGCAAGACTTTAAAGAATATGCCCCCGTCTGTTTTCTCTTTCCATCCTAAACAAAGTTCTCACCAACATATGAAGACCAACAAAGGTAATGATCGGCACACCCACTCTAATATTGATGTTATGGGTTAAATATATCCAGGAAAGTGGGGAGAAATACATTGGAAAAAATAGAGCTCTAGGCTGTCCAATGTACATCATTTCTTCTAATCCACACACCTTTGCATTTCCACAATAAAAAGATTAAATCTGACAATTATTCCATAACTGTTCTCTGGGGAAGGAGCCATTGAATGTAAGTGATAATCAAAATGCAGATTCCAAAGATGAAAATAAAAAGTTAGTTCATTAGCTTTTCTAAAAAACTTTTTTTCAGATTATTATAGGCAATCTGGAAAATGCTGAAAGAATAAAGAGAAAAAAGTTTCCCATAATCTCACCACAGACAGATAATCAATAGGTATTTTCTTCATCCTTACATACATATTTGAATTCATATTGACTATATATTTTAAATATGTATTATATATATTTGTATCCTAAGTTTTTGCTTATATTGCATGTATTTTTCTTGCCATTAAAAAAGTTCATGAACATTTTTATAAATGTCCAAATAAAATCTCATCACATGGACATTCCACCGTTTATTTGGCCATCCTCTCATTATTGGATATATAAGTTATTCACAGTATTTTGCTGTCATAATAATGGAGAAAAGACATCTTGTTGCAAAAATCTGCCTGTTTTGTTTTCCTTAGGAAGCTTTCTTTTAAGTGTAATTTCCTGGACTAAAGATTAGAATCATTTTTTGAGGCTTTTGGTAGGTACTGCCAAATTGCCCTCCAGAAGGTGTTCAATTTGTACTTTCATCAGCAGAGTAAGAAGTTGCCTATTCCCCCAAGTCTTCTCCAGCACTGAGTGTGGTCTCTGTAAGATTGAGCCTCTGGAAAGCCCAATAGCCCTTTACTAGAGGAAGCTCATTGTTTAACAGATCACCTTGGTGTAGGACAAACAGCAACTGAAACCTGAATTACTCAGGCCTCTGGCTGTGCTTCCCAGCAAAGGTGAGGGCACCTGGGGCCAGCACCCAGAAAGTGCCTACCAGGGCAGTTGAGTGATACCCATGAGCAACTAGATGGCAGACAAGCTACTGTCATCATGAGGACTGCTACCAGTCAGGTTAGTTTGAAGTCTGACCCCATGTCACTCACCTCCTTTTCTGTCCTTCCCAGCTGTGTTGGCCATAGATGGACATGAGGTCATCCTAGAGAAGATAGAAGACTGGAATGTGGTGGAACTCATGGTGAATGAAGAAGTCGTCTTCCACTGCAACATTAAGGACTTGGAGTTCGGTAAGCCCTTTGGCGATGCTTCCAGCCAGCAATTTGCCTCCTCTGAGGAGTCCCTCAATTTCTAGTTGAAATGATCAGTGTATCATGCCTGGATTCAAATTGGGTTTCTTTCTGAGTTTGAAACTTGTACTGAAAGCCCTGTGCTTTCAGTGGCACACACAGGAGAGTATCCAAAACCACACAGTAAAGTGTGTGATGCTACGAGTTTCCCCAAACATTGGAAACAGGAAGGAAAATGAAGTGAAGCCCTGGACTTCAAGGGATGTGATGGAATTAAGGGATAACAGGTTTTTGTACTTTAATAATATGTATTCTGTTATTATTTGCTTTCGAAGCTGCTTTTTTCCCACTTGTTTATTCTATCTAGACTTGCTAAGACACTTAGAGTTGATATGCCAGCAGTGCATGACACTATCAGCAACATTCAAATGAGAGCTTCTGGCCTGGCAGGCTGGCACTGTGCGTGCCTCTCTGTGCTCAGAAGTTAAAGCTTTGCAATCCACTAACACTCTATTAAAAACTAGTTAACATTTTGCCAGTCCATGGCCTTTGAAAATGCACTCTGGGTGGAAGCCATAGGTATGTCTGATATGATAACAAATTGTATATAAAGCTAACCAAAAGACAATTATATCTGTTTCCCTAGGAGGCGATGGTAAACTAGACCCACTGTGTGAAAAGGCCAGGATAGCCGTGCTGAATGCCTACTGATCTCCTCATGGAACAGGCATCTCAAGTCGGCACAATAGCAGCTGCCCCAGCCATTCTATGATGCAGGCAGAAGTGGCTGTGCCACAGTGTGGACACTGGGCTCTGCTAGTCAGAACAGGGCAACTCGGGCCTGACCTCCAGCTTATGCAGCCTCAGGATTGTCACCTGGCTGCACAGGAGCCCACAGAAATAATAAAAACCACATCATTTATAACATGTCTCAATCTCAACCCATAGGGAGAGCCCTCCAATATCAGGTACACATTGAGCTGAAGGAAACAATAAAATGCAATCAAATAACAAGGTGCCATTCCTGACTAATAACACATAGTTGCCAGAAGCATCTGAGATTCCATTGTTTAGTACTCAAAGAGCTCAGAACAGGTAAAATTAAAGAGAGGTTGGGGGAAGAGTGGGAATAAAGGCTTTTGAAAGTCTGAACCAAAAGCAAATGTTAATATTTGGAAACCTTGCTATTCCTACAGATTTATTTCTGACTCCTGAGGGAATAAATATTTTAAATTGCTATTATAAAATTAGCTGAAATCAAATCTTCAATTTCTCTCATCTAAAACAAGAAAATGACCTGCCTTCTTTTGCATTAAGATCATCTGAGGAGGGCGCGAAAGAGTCCTCAGCAGAATGTGAGATGGTTCCCTGGTCCCTCTGGAGTAGAACACAGCCCCATAGAGTTAAAGAGGGTTTTCACTATGTTCAGTGTGAAAATCAGTCATGTCGAAATGATATTTTTACTTTCCACTCTTACGCACCAATGTGTAGTATATATTCTTAACTATAGAGTAACAGAGAGGGGGAAATGCAGATACTGATCTAATGACATCAAATGGGAGGTCATGGTAAGAAGGCCTCACACCTACGGGAGAAAACCAGATTCCCTAACAGAAAACTCTGGACCCGGGGCACCTGTGCTGAAGGAGCAGGGCTTTCAGGATCGCTCAGAGACCTGCGGCTTCGCCCCCTCTGAGAGCAGTCCTAACCATCGCCCCAGGCAGCCTCAAACCCTCCTGCACCCCAGAACTTCAAAGGCCACTGGGGACCATGAAACTGCTTGCACAAGTTCCTTCTCACACAGGACAAAGTAGGGGATATAATTTTTAAAACCCCAGCCCAAGCTTCACTTGTCAGAGTTGATTCAGGGATTGTGAATCACTTAGAACTCTATGGAACTATTTAAGCATCTCCTTACTGAGAAACTGAGGCTCAAAAAAGATTCTTCCTCCCAGTGTCTGGTGCCGGTTTTCACATATCTTTTGTAACCCTACATTTAGTCCCTTTTTTTCAAAACCCAGTTTAAGTTACTATAGATGTAGCATTCAATCTTTGTTTCAATATAACATTTTACTACAAGAGAAATCCATTCTCATTAAAGAAAAATGGAAAAATACAGGTAAAAATAAAGTACAACTTTAGTAACATTTTTATATATTTCAATTTGGGTTTCTTCTATTTATGTCTGAATATTCATAAAGAGATAGACATATAGAAATTGACTTCATCCATTTGAGATTTATGCACAATTTTGTAAGTTTTTAAAAATTTTTCAACTTTTATTTTAGATACAGGGGGTACATGGGCAGGTATGTTGAATCTTTTTTAAAACGTAACAGTTTACATAGAGCCTCTTCCCGCATGATTTATTGACTGTCTGAGCATTTTGTCTTGAATCAGGAAATCTCTCCCTTGAGCTGTGATTTCTACTTTCATGGCCAAAACTTTTTCAATGCTGAGAACTGAAATTGCTAGCTTCCCCTGTCTGCATTTGGAGTGGGAACTTCATCTCCAAACACAGTGGAATCCTGTCTCCTCTAGCCCTGCAACCCCGGCATTAAACTGGTAACAAGTGCTTCCCTCGGCAGCCCCATGCCCTCCTCCAGCATCCGCCTCAACCCCGCAGGTTGTATTTGTGCCTTCAGAGTAGCACTACAAGCGAAGAAGACCTGCCCTCCTTGGCTTCATGACCAGAGCTGAAGGGCAGGTAAGGCGAGATAGTACACGGATTCTAAGAAATACCGGAGAAGCTTCTGGGAGATGCCTGTGCCCAGAGCCCTATGTTTCAGTTTGGATCAGAGGCAAATGATGTCTGAATCAGCATTGCTGGGAAAAATCACCGAGGTTTCCTCTGAGCAGTGGGATTGGGGGGTGTGGGGGGCAGGTGAGGTAGAGGGAGGAAGTTTGCAGGGCTATTCTGCCTTCCGTATTGTAAATGTTTTTAGTGATGGAATTGATTTTCACTTTGTATGTAAGTGTGTGTTAGGGGTACTTTTCAGATAAAAACTTAAAATCAGGGCCGGGCACTGTGGCTTTTGCCTGTAATCCCAGCACTTTGGGAATCCAAGGTGGGTGGATTTGTTTGAACACAGGAGTTCGAGAGCAGCCTGGCCAACATGGTGAAGCCTCATCTCTACAAAAAATACAAAAATTAGCCAGGCCTGGTGGCATGCACCTGTAGTCCCAGCTACTTGAGGGGCTGAGGCAGGAGGATCACCTGAGCCCAGGAGCTAGAGGCTGCAGCGAACCTAGATCACGCCACTGCACTCCAGCCTGGGTGACAAAGTGAGACCCTGTCTCAGAAAATAAAATAAAGATTTTGACATAAAAGCCACCTGTCTATGGCCTTATCCTCCTCTGTCACTGATTAAGAAGAACTTTCTCTATGGAAATCTCTGAAGAATGTGCTGTCATCCTCCTCCTTTGCCTCCCTCTCTCGAGCACGCACCTCCCTGCCCAGAAGCAAGAGACACAGCTCGCTCCCCATCAAAGGCAAAAGTGCCCTGTGCTTCAACGTGCTAGACATTCGGGCACCTTCATGCTTTTAAAATACCACTGATTAAATCACATTTTAAGTTTTATAAGATGTCAAGTCAATGTCGTTATGATTAACATGTAAAGAAAGTGTATTTTAAAATAAAGTTAGAAGCATAGCTGTGTCTTGTTTTTGTTTTTGAGACAGTCTTGCTCTGTCACCGAGGCTGGAGTACAGTGGCACAATCATGGTTCACTGCAACCTCTGCCTCCTGGGTTCAAACAATCCTCCTGCCTCAGCCTCCTGAACAGCTGGGATTACAGGTACTTGCCATCAAGCCCAGCTAATTTTTGTATTTTTAGTAGAGACGGGCTTTCTCCATGTTGGCCAGGCTGGTCTCCTGACCTCAAGTGATCCACTCACCTCGGCCTCCCAAAGTGCTGGGATTACAGGCATGAGCCACACTAAGCCTGGGCCTTAATTGTCTTTAAATGAAATTTGGAGTCTCTAAACTTTTTCCATTTACTTCTAAAATTTAAAAAGAATAGATTTTCAAGGGGCCTTCCTGGGCTCCTCCCTGGGGCCTTATTGGCTATATCTGCTCCCTTGGTAGGATAGCCCTTAAAATCTGATGATTGGCTGGAGGCTGTGGCTCACGCCTGTAATCCCAGTGTTTTGGGAAGCCAAGATAGGACATTTGCTTGAGGCCAGGGGTTCCAGACCAGCCTGGGCAACATAGTGAGACCTCATCTCTACAAAAAGTAAAAAATTAGCTGAGTGCAGTGGCATGCACCTGTAGTCCCAGCTATTTGGTAGACTGAGGTGGGAGGATAGCTTGAACCCAAGAGTTCAGGGCTTCAGTGAGCTACAATCACACCACTGCACTCCAGCCTGGGTGACAGTGCGACCCTGTCTCAACAAACAAACAAAAAAACCTGACAATCCTTGCAAGAGGGCCATATACAAGGGAACTGTGTGAAAAATCAGCTCTCCAGGTAGGTTGCTGGGACATCTCAGTGGTGCGGAGACGAAGGGAGGACTGAACACATGGTGCTGAGGGAGGACTGGACACATGTCCTGAACAAAATCACACTGGGATTTGTTACTCTGGTCCCCTGCTTCAGATATTCATCCCCAGCCCTGCAAGCATTACAGTTAGAGAAAGAGAACATCTCAACTGGTGACAATCAACAAATGCCCTGGGGGTGTAAGGTTTCCACTAAAAACACAGCAGTTGGCCAAATCCAGGTAAAAGACAAGAAAGTGCTAGCCCAGGTCTCGGGCATAAGGCGTGTGGAACTATTCTTCCCAAACTGTCTGAATATTGAAAATGCTGGTGGAAGGGAGCTTCCTATGAGACAGTGGTGTAATCAGGCGCTATAGTGGCAGCTGTGAGTGGATGTTCCCACTCATAGGACGGGGCACTGCACTTCTCCCCCATGCAAATCAGAGCACACACCCGAGGCCTCCGAAGTCAGGCAGCAGCAGACTGAGGGCACCATGCTGGTGTAAGACAACAACAGGGTGGACAGCGTAGTGAGTGCCAGGGACGTGGGGAGCAGGCAGCTAGGCTAACAGCGGTGGCGGCAGCTCAGCTCTAGTGATGTTGCTGTGCAGGGTATCAATCTTCTGAATTGTTCCAGAAAAGCTGGAAATCTGGATTTTTACTAGAAACTTTTGGTTTTAAAATGTTGGTTCAATTTTGCTTTTTGGCCAACAGTAAAATTTTACTAAAAGGCATTTTTAAAATAGCCCAATAATATGTCAAGATTTATCATTTTTCTTTCTCTTGTTAACTTTTTGTTTTCGTGGCTCAATCTTTTTTTTTTTTTTTTTTTTTTTTTTTTTTTTTTTTTTTTTTTTTTTTTTGACAAGGCCTTGCTCTATTGCCCAGGCTGGAGTGAGTAGCACAGTCATAGCTCACTGCAGCCTCAAACTCCTGGGCTCAAGCAATCCTCCTGCCTCAGCCTTCCGAATAGCTGAGACTACAGGTGCATGCCACCATACCCGGATACTTTTTCTTATTTTTTGGTAGAGATGGCGTCTCCTATGTCACCCAGGCTGGTCTCAAATTCCTGGGCTCAAGCAATCCTCCTGCCTTAGCCTCCCAAAGTGCCGGGATTACAGGCACAAGCCACCACACCCAGTATGGTGGCTCAATTAAAAAAAAAATTGGTGCCAACTGAAAAACCACAACAACCACATTTGTAGCCCGTTACTGTGATGATCACCTGCTCCTGATCAAGGAGCATGGGATGCTCCTTGCAGGGGGCACTCCAGTTTACACCTTTCGTCTGAGAGTCATTTTCCACATTAATTCCACCGTCACCCTTCCCAGAAGGCCCCTGGCTCTCCTGTCCACAGCTATAGTGTGTGCAGACTACTCTTGTTTTAATGAAACCACTTGACCCAACCATTTGGTTATGTAAATGAAAAAGCAAAGACTATTTGCAGATCTATGAAATAAAGACATTTGAGAAGCTAAGACCTAAAAAGCCTGATTGTTCTGTGATCAGGTACAAGAGGGCCCAGCTGTAGGCAGAGCTCATCCCCCAGATCAGGTTGCCTGAGGGGAAGAACCTCCAGGCAAGATGTGAGCCTACTTTGCCTGCATGGTCACAGGTCTTTGTGAGCATGCATGTCCCTGTTCTGTGGATGTTCTGTTTAGAGGAAGTTAAGAGCTGAGACCCAGCAGACTCAACAATTGTGAGTTAGCCCCTCCTCACATGCGAGGAACCTGTCAGGTGAGGCTTAGTCCAGACTGCACCACCGATGTCTCCATAAAAAATACTGAACACCAAAGCTTCTGACTCCAAGGAATCCATTGGCATGGCAGTCCCTTGTCAGCAGACTCCAGGCCCCATTCCCATGTTCTGATTTAATGGGTCTGGGAGGGACCCAGGAATCTACTTCTTTCACATGTGAGCCACCTGATTCCAGTGCATCCAGGCCAAATGCACTGAGAGAAGTGGCGTCAGGGTGTTAGGACAGGACTATATTGTCCCTGTAGGTAGCAGTGGGCATTTCCCCCCAAGGGGAATGAAGCTACCCTCTGTCAGTCATTCTGGGAAGTGCTAGGAAGTTTATCCCCCACCCAGACCAGGGAAATGGGATGTTTCTTCCCTCTGGGCCTCATGTTCTTGGGCCTGGATTCCAGGGACACTAGAAAGGCTTGGAAATACTCCGGGTTGGCGGTTGTGAGAGAGGCTGGTCTCTAGAGTATGGCCAGTAAACCATGGGCATGTGCACTTCTCCCTGATTCTCATATCTTTCTAACAATCACAGCACCACTGGAGCTGTGATGTGGAGAGGTCAACTCTTTTGCTAGACCTGCACCTACTCCTAGGGTGGAGGAAGGCCTGGGGGAAGAGAATATACTCCCAGGGTGAGCACAGCAGCAGCAGCAATGGCCTTCAGAGTCTCACCCTGGAACCTGCTGGAAGTGAATCCAGGCAGTGTGGACTCCCAGAGCCCAGAACTATGAGGGAAACCACTGGGCATGCAGCCCCCATCCCTCCTGTCCACAGTAAAAGCACATTAGATGATGCAGGCTGGTCCTTTAACCACACAGGAGGACTCTTTTGAGCAAACTTGGGGTTTTATTGCTAATCTGCCACTTGTACCCTGAACCAAGAAGAGCCAGGCCACATTTAGGATATATATATATGTATATATATGCACATAAATGATGTGCCTTTATTGACATATCTATTTATTAAAATCTGCATTTACATTAGTGGGTCTTTTTCTTTGGATACAAAGCAATACAGGTACTCCTCACTTTACAGATAGGTACACTCCAGCGGAGGGCAGCACTCAAATGCATCTCTTGAGAGAGAGGAGGGGAGTTGAGAGAGAGGGCACAGCTCCCTAAGGGTGTATCAGGTTTCAGCTCATTCAATCTGCAGACACTTTCAGCAGAGGCTGAAATGGTCACCTGGAGAGGGAACCTGCAGCTAACTGCCCCTCTATCACTGATGTGAGTGTGTGCTAAATGGGGGGAAACTAGGTTGAGAACCAGAGCTATATGTTTTGTACAAATTACTGCGTTTTTTTTTTTATTAACTTTTATTTTATACTTAGAAGTATATTTCTGAGTTGCTATAACTATTGTACTACAAATTGTTCCCCAAGTCATTGTGATTTTTCATACGTTTTAAGTCTGACCAGTGACCTAGACCTTATTCTACACACAATCAGGGTACCCCAAATTTCTCACAGTCCCTCAAAGTAAACCATAGTCTTTTCTCTGCCTTCCTTGTGCTGCTTCCTCCTCATGGAAGGCCATGCTGTGTTCTCTGGTTGACAAACTCTTGCTCAGCCTTCAGGTCCCTTCTCACCTATCAGGCCCTCCTTGAAGCCTGCCCTGCCCTCCCACCATTCCCACCCCCGTGGCACCAGGGATGACCTTGGTGGAGCATCGCATGCCAGAGACACTGGCTTGCTGGTCTCTCCAGTGCCTCTGTGTGATGAGCCCATCAATGACGATCTCTTCTCTTTGCCTTTGTGCTCTGGATAAGAAGAGTCAAAATCAGCAGCATGTTGAATAACGGTGGAAGAAATAACAGTGGTTGGCCGGGCGTGGTGGCTCACACCTGTAATTCCAGCACTTTGGGAGGCCGAGGTGGGTGGATCGCTTGAGGTAGGGAGTTTGAGATCAGCCTGGCTAACATGGTGAAACCCCATCTCTACTAACAAAAATTAGCCAGGCATGGTGGTGGGCGCCTGTAATCTCAGCTACTTGGGAGGCTGAGGTAGGAGAATCACTTGAATCCAGGAGGCGGAGATGGCAGTGAGCCGAGATTGCACCACCGCACTCCAGCCTGGGCCACAGCGTGAGACTCCGTCTCAAAAGAAAACAAAGAAAAGGAAGGAAGGAAGGGAGGGAGGGAGGGAGGGAGGGAGGGAGAGACAGTGGTCAAAACCAGTGGGAAGTTGGGGTGGTTAATTGTATGTATCCAGTTGACTGGGCCATGGGGTACCTAGGTATTTGATCAAACATTATTCTGGGAGTTTCTGTAAGGATATTTCTGGCTGAGATTACCATTTGAATCACTAGACTGAGTAAAGCAGATTCCACCCCCACTCAAGGTGGGAGCCTCATCCAGCCCATACCTCATCCAAATCTGAATAGAGTGAAAGGTGGGATTTGGAGAAATTTGCTTTCTCTGCCTGACTGTCCTCAAGCTGGGATGTTGATCTTCTCCTGCACTTGAACTGGGACTTACACCACTGGCTCTCCTGGTTCTCAGGTCTTCATATTTGGACTTAAACTACCACCTACTCTTGGGTCTCCAGCTTTCAGCCAGCAGGTAGCAGGACTTCTCAGCCTCCATAATTGTGACAATTCCATACAGATATAGGTTTAGCTATAGATGTAGATATAGACTATATAGATATACATATAGATCTCCTATTGGTTCTGTTTCTCTGGCGAACCCTGACTAATACAGAAGTCAAGAATTGAGGCCGCTCCTCAGTCCCAGAGACCCTGACTCCAACTACCTCTACTAATCACCATCTAAGCATGGAGTGTTCTGGTCCATGATGTCTACCAAGTTCCAGCCACCAGATATATGTTGCAGGCATCTGGAAGGAGGAAGGGACAAAAAGAGGGGTTTTCCCTGCTCCCTTCTTTTTCTCTTTTCATCAGAGGCCTACAAGGACAGTGTACCCCGCCCCGCTCCCTCAAGGGGAGGGGGGTTGCCGGGGGCCTCCCACTTATTCTACACCTCTCATGTCTCTTCACCATGCCAGACTAGAGTCAAGCTCAACAAGGTCTTCTTTCCCCGCCAATTCCTCCAAGACTTTTCCCTTGGCTGTGGTTTCACCGGATAGTAGATAGGGACAGTGAGAATTTCCACTTCATTAATTCATGCACATCACTAATTAGATGACAAGGCATTCAGCTACTTAAGAGAGTCATAGTTACTCCTTTACCTGCACTTCATTGAATGTCTTCACTTTGGCATTCAGAGCACTGGGCAGAAATTTTATCGTATCAACACATGCCATGGGCCTTCACAACACCCCCTCCCTTTTAAGAAGAATTCTCAGAAGACTCACATGAGCCTCCATTTGCATGACCAAACCTAGCTGTGAAAAGGACCGAAAATTGGAGCTGTTTAGCCAGGCAGCAGCGTTCTGCTAAAATATCTTATTAGTAAAGAGATGGAAGGAGTCCATGTAAGGCAGCCAGCAGCCCCAGCCACATACTGGCACAAGGTAGGTGCTCACGGAGTGCCTGCTACATGCAGTGAAGGGAACTTGGTCACCATTAAGGGCTTATGATGCCTGGTCTTGTGATAAACTGAGTGCTTTAGATCTGGGGACATTTCTACACCGTCCTAAAGCCCTCTCATCATAACTCCTTCCTCCTGCTGGATACAACAGGCAGACTCATCATAAAACATCAACACTCCCTAATTAATATGTAAATGTAATGCTATCCCAATAAAAATGCCAGAAAGACTTCTTGAAAACAAGACAACCTGATTATAAAGTTTATATTGAAATATGAACAATAGTAGCCAAAAATAGAATCGAAATCTAAAAATTGACAAACAGAGGAATATAGTATATGATAAAGGGCCTCTCAAATCACTGGAGAAAAGCGCTCATTCTTAAAATGTGGTTAGAACAATTGGACCACCATCTGGAGGAGCGACGCCATTCCCGCCTGTCCTTATCCTACTATAAACTCCAGATGGAGCAAATACTTACATGTAATAAAGAAAATCACAAACTTGAAACCTTTCATAAACTTGGAAGAAAGAAGGCCTTCCTAAACATGATTCAAAACCCAAAGACATAGAAGAAAAAAATGATTAAATTCAACTTCATAAGAAGAAAAGTGGTTTTGTGTTTTTAAAAACAAAGCAAATCACATCAAAAGTGAAAATACTTGTGAAAGAAGGCATTTGCAACTCATATTCTTAACCTACAGAGAGCTCCCACAAATCACTAAGAAAAAGGCTAACAGCCCACAGAAAGAAGACAAAAATGTAAGGAGGCAATTCACAGAAAAGGAAACATAAAAAGTACATAAACAGAGGAAAATATGTTTAACCTCATTCTTAATAAGATAAATGCAAATTGAAACTGAGATACTAGGCCAGGCGCAATAGCTCACACCTGTAATCCCAGCACTTTGAGAGGCAGAGGTGGATGGATCACTTGAGGTCAGGAGTTTGAGACCAGCCTGACCAATATGGTGAAACCCTATCTCTACTAAAAATACCAAAAAAATTAGCCAGGCATGGTGGTGCACGCCTGTAATCCCAGCTACTCAGGAGGCCAAGGTGTGAGAATTGCTTGAACCCAGGAGGCAGAGGTTGCAGTGAGTCGAGATTGCACCACTGCACTCCACCCTGAGTGGCAGAGCGAGACTCTGTCTCAAAAAATAAAAATAAAAAAGGAAATACTAAAACAAAAAATGTTACAGGACTCTGTGTTGGTAAGGATGTGGTAAACAGGCACTTGTGCTTGATAGAGGCAGAGTAAGTTGACAAAATGTCTACAGAGCAATCTGGCATTGTCAAAAAAATCTAAAGCATATATCTTTATACCTCCCTAAAGGGATTTGTTCTAAAGATACTATCTAAATCTATTCAACAAATTTATGTGCATACAAGGAAATGCTTGTAATAACAAAAGATTGAAAGCTACCCTGTATCACTAACAAGGGCCTGGTTAAATAAACCCTGGTTCATTCATTCAATGAAGTCCTATGTGTCCAGTCAAAAGAATGAGAGAGACTTTTGGAGTACTGTTATGGAAAGCTCTCTAAAATATATTGCTAAGGTCAAAAAAGTATGGTGTGGAGGAATATATATACTGTATGATTTATGAAAAAATGAGAAAGAACATATGGGTATGCATTGAATCTGCTTAAAATAGCAAGAAACAGGAAGAAGCTACCTCTAGAGAGGGAGGCCTGGGGTGGCAGAGGGACAGCAATGAGCAGGAGATCTTTCACTATACATCCTTTTTACCTTTGAAAATTTGTATATATTATATTACCCATTCAAAAATAATGTTTTAAAAATAAGGCAGTTGTATTTAGATTGACAGAGAAGCCAGACCCTAGCATAGCAGAGGGCCATGGAAGATACGAGAAACAGGAATTGACTGGAAGACTGTTTGGATTAATAAGATAATTCAGTTTGGAGAGAGATCCAAAAGCCACTTGCCTCAAGAAATAGTGCAGGGACAACTGGATAGCCACAGGCAAAAGAATGAAGTTGGACCCCTACCTCACAGCATATACAAAAATTAACTCAAAATAGATCAAAGACCTACATGTAAGAGCCAAAATTATAAAACTCTTAGGAAAAAAACCTACAGTTAAATCTTCATGACCTTGTATTTGGCAAGTGTTTCTTATATATTAAATCAAAACACAAAAGAAAAAATAGATAAATTGGACTTCATCAAAATTAAAAATGTTTGTCTTTCAAAGAACACCACCAAGAATGAAAAAATAACTCACAAAATGAGTTTTTAAAAATCATATATCTGATAAAGTACTTGTATCTAAAATAAAGAACTCCTACAGCTCAATAATAAAAGGACAAATAATTTAAAAACAGGCTAAGAATGGGAAAACCATTTCTCCAAAGAAGACATACAAATTATGACAAGCACAGGAAAAGATGCTCAGCATCATTAGAGGGAAATGCAAATCAAACCCACAATGACATACAATTTCACACCCACAAAGATGGGTTCTATCAAATAGTCAACAAGTGTTGGTTGATGGGGATGTAAAGAAATCAGAACCCTCATACACTGCTGGTGAAATGTCAGATGGGCAGCCACTTTGGAAAACAGTCTGGCAACCCCTAAAAAAGTAAAACATTGACCCAGCAATTCTATTCCTAGTATATACCCAAGAGAAATGAAAACATATGCTGACACAAAAAGCTGTACACAAGTATTTATAGCAGCATTTATTGATAGTAGCCGAAGTTGGAAATAACCCAAATGTCCATCAACTGATGAATAAACAAAATGTGGTCTATCCATACAATAAAATATTGTTCCACCACAAAAAGGAATGAAGTTCTGATATATGCTACAACAGGCATGAACCTTGAAAACGTCATGCTAAGTAAAGGAAGACCACGTATTGTATAAGTCCATTCATATGAAGTGTCCAAATAGGCAAACATTTGGAGACAGAAAGTGGATTAGTCGTTGCACAGCACTGGGGGAAGGGGGACTGAGAAGATGAGGGCTAAAGAATAAGGTGTTTCTTTTTTTTTAACATGATGAAAATGTCCTATAATTGATTGTAGTGATGGGGTTGTACAAGTTCATGAACATAGTAAAATCCATTGAATTGTACAGTTTAAATGGATGAATTGTACATATGTGAATTCTACCTAACTACCAAAAAACGTCAGTTGCCTCCTCCCTCCAAACTATTTGAACAACATTAAAGGCACTGATGCAGTGTTTACATCTATTGTATGTACTGGTTTTGCAAAGATGTCCATATCACATTTACATGAACAATTTTCTGGTGTGTGTATAGTGTGTGCATACTCATTTGCACAAGCAAAAATATGCCAGGAAGAATATTCTTGCCCAGGGTTACCTGAGAGCAAGATGAGTAGGTAGAAGAACAGGAGGAAAACACTCCTTTACTCCTACGTTGTTTGATTTTTTTACAATGAGCACATGCTACTTTGTTAGCATACAACAAAAATTAATAAAAAACAAAAATTGAGCTCCTTTGCTGGCATTCATCAATGATCGAGCCCTGGTCACGTGCCTCACATGGACCATCTCAGATGTAACTCCTGTCCGCTAATCCTCACAAGAGCCCTACACACCCTACAGTGTTTTCTCCATTTAACAGGTGGGGAAACTTGGTCTTAGTGGAGGTGAGGGACCTGACCAAGCTCACTCACACAGGAGAGAAGTGGCCAAGCCTGGGGGCAGAGCCCATATCCACAGGATGGACCCCAATGTTAAGCTTTCCCACTCCATCCCTTCCCATCACTGGAATGGGACTCAAGCTATTTTTGTAATTTTCCCAAAACTGACCTTAGGAAGTCTCCATCACCATAATCAATGACAAGCACAACCAGCTACAGTGCCCATATACAGTGAACCAGGTTCATGCAAAAATTCTCAGGTTTCACCAGAACTTAGGCAACAGCCTAAATAACACCAAATAAGATTCACAGCAGCTGGTGATCGAGCTCCAAGACTTGACTGATTCTTGTCTTTAAAATGTTCCAGTCGTTTAGCTGTTCAGTGGAAATTCAGCATCACTGAGGAAATGGGTTAAATGAGTGAAATACCCAATTCATAATGGAAAAATATCTTAAACCACTTGTTGATTGTTGTCTTTTCTGAAGCAAGCAGTGGAGTGGCATGGAAGCCAGGTAGCACGCGGCATTTGAATAGTGTGTGCTTCTTGGGAACTGTCTTCAGAGGGATGTCCATTTTCCTCTGTTTTGAAAATGCTTCTGAGGCATCTAATAGTATCTCAGTGATTTTCCTTAGAAATGAAAAAAAAAAAAAACCCATTGGCCTCATTGTATTTTTAACTGTCTCAAAGTTTTTCTCAATTTGCTACAAACATTAGTGCTTTATAAGAAGGGTACCAGTATTAGTGCCTGGAGTTCTAAGTGTTTCTAAATGTATTTCTGTACACCACCCAAGTACTGGCCCATCTCCTGGTTCTGTTCATGTGTTCTCCCCTGCACACTCTATTGTCATATCCACAGCTTCAGCTCCACTTCCCAACATCTTTCTCCAGCCCTGATTTCTTTGTTACGTGCTAGATCCCAAATCTCAATGGTTAAGTCAGGAAATGTTCATCTTCAAGCAGTTTAAGCCAGCTGCAATTGGCTTAAGAATATAGGAAATATATTGGTTTGTATACCTGAAAAGTCCAGCTACAGGCATAGGTGAATATGAGTGTTCAGTCGACAACAGCAGGACTCTGTCTCCGTCTCTTGATGCTGCTTTCTTCTCTGTTGCCTTTGTTCTCAGGCAAGCTCACCCCAAGTAGTGACAAGAGGACCACCAGCAGCTCCAGGCTGACATTTCACCAGCTTAGCATCCCGTGTGGGATGAAAGTTTCTCCTTTGCAACAGTTCCCACAAAAGACCCAGGACCTGACTTGTATTGTATTGGCCCAGATTGGATCATGTATCCATTTCCAAACCAATCTTTGTGACCTGGGTTGGCCAGGCCTGGATCACATGCTCACTTCTGGACTAGAGAAGAGGGGAACTCAGCCCTACTGAAATCGACAGGACAGATTGTGGGAAAGGGGTTCATTTCACAAAAGGAAAATGGTGGGTCTGTTTCCAGAATAAGGGTGAATAGATGCTGAGTCCCCCAAAACAAAAATTGTCCCACATCTCCCAAACCTCTCCAGCTAGATGTCCCACAGACAACCTGTGGCAAACCCAACACGATTCTCCCCAGCTCTGAGTCTCTACAACTGTATTCCCGTGTTGAAGTTATGATCGATGAACTACTTACTCAATTTGGGAACTTGGGGACAGCCCTCACCATCTTCTGAAGGGAACTGATCTGCCCTTTTCTCAACAATGCCAGTGCTTTCGCCCTGCTTTGGGATTTGGCATCTCTTCCCCAAGCTGTTTCACTGGATTCCTATCTCGTTACTCTGTCTCCATTATCTCCTCCTGCAAACCACTCGCCACATGGCTGCTAAAATCATCTTTCCCAAGCATTGATTTGCCCCTATTTCTTCCCTGTGCATTTATTTTTTGGCTTTCCATTGTCATGTTATACTTGGGGACCTCTCCACACTGTGAGTCTTGGTGGAAACAGAGTCTTGACATGAGCAAGTAACCCATGCTCCTCCAGGGGAATGCACTGGCCCTAGACCTCAACTCTAGGGCTTGTGGCACAAGGATGGTAAGAGAAAGAATGATGTGTTCTGTGGCTCTAGCAGCGGCAGCTACATCCAGCCTCTGGGGTCAGCCAGGGCAATCATGCCAGCTACTACATCCAGCATCTAGCAAGGTTAATGGGGTAAGCTGCCGTTTCTGGCCTCGGCAGCATGACCATGGGCTCCTTCCAGGCCTGGTTTTGTGGTATGACACAGCCTGAACCTCTGGCTTCAGAGCCTCTCCTTGTGTCCCTGTATTTTATCCAGCCTGCTTCTCCAGCCTTCTAGGCCAGTCCTTGAGATCCTGGTTTCCGCTCAAACAATTCCTTTTGAGCCCATCTCAGCCAGAACCAGCTCTGTTGCTCACAGCTACAAACCTTGACCGAGACACTCCTGTGTGGTTTCAGGAGAAAATTTAAACTCTTCAGCCAGGCATAGGAGACCCTTTATGATCTGAGCCTCACTCACCTGTTCCCTGGCCCACTGCCTACCCCACAGCCCTAAGTGATTAGCAAAGCAGGCCTTTCACATTTACAGGCCTCTGCCCTCCTGGCATCCCCTTCTCCACCTGGTAAATGCTGCCCAACTCAAGCAGCAACTCATACCATCATCTTTCCCCTTCTCCCTTCTCTCCCAGCAGAACGGCGGGCTCCCCTCTCTGGTTCCCTGCAGCCTTGCTCTGCATAGGCTCTGATGAATGCCTGGCACCCTATATCCGTGTGTGTGTGTGTGTGTGTGTGTGTCTTGGGAGGGTCATAGAGCTCCTCAAAGCAGCAGCATGTCACCTCCCCCACGCCCCACGTCTTTGTGCCTCCTACCCTAGAGCCCAGCATAGCACTTGTCCCATAGTGAGCCCTCAACAAACACACAGTTAACAAAGGATGGCAATCAATGCTCCATCCTGCCAGCCCTGGACACAACACCCAACAGTTGCTCGAGGGCCAGTGTGGCATTCTTACTTAATAAAACATGTTGGAAAATGTTTGAATGTCTCGGGGAAGAATGCTTAGTACAAACTGTTGCAGACATTTCCATGGCATCTCTCTTGGGGATTATCAGTTGACCGGCTGGGAAAACTGTCTCCCTCAGGTTCTGGTGGCTGGAAGAGCCTTGTCACTGTGGAACAGGGAAGACATGGCTGTCTCTTTTGGCCACTGTGGTGGACAGGGGCTGCTGTTGTCACTGCCTCCCTGCCTCTCCCCACTCTCAGACTATGTGGTCCCCTGGACTCCACACCTTGCCTTGTTGCAGCTGAAACTCGTGTCCAAACAGTCAGAGCACATCGCCCAGGCCACAGCAATCAGCTTTTCTTAGGCCAGTGTAAGTTAGACTTCTTATCACTTGTAATCAGAACTGAAATGTTTTTTGCTACATCAGCCACTAAACTCAACAGTGGGTGCCCAGCAGGATTAAGTGGGCCTCCTCTCACACAGGAAAGGGGTGGCTCCCTGCAGCTCCTGGCACACCCAGCTCTAGTCCGGGACTTGAGTCCCCCACACCCCGCTGCAGTAGCTGATGACTTTAGCTCCGCATTTGCCCCCTCACCCCCAGGCTCTTCTCTGTCTCACCCACCCCAGCCCAGCCCTTCCCTCCTTCTCCCCATTCCCGGGCTCTGCCTCCTCCCCCTTTTCAGGAGTAAACACTTTCCTGTTTTCTCCTCCAGCAGTTAATGCCTCCCTGTGTTTGATTCCAGGCAGACGTAGACCACAGTTCTGGAAACTTCACCCTGTTACCTGCTGTAAGCGAGGAAACCATGGCATGGGCGTCATGGATGTTCATGAGTTCTCGGCAACCTGTGAGCTAACAGGCCTTGCTATCCAGACTTTTAAAACTGTGTTTCAGAGAGTGAAGTCACTTGCCCATGGCCCCAAGGCTGGCTGGGGGCAGAGTCAGGGCTCAAACCCAGGTCTACATGACTCAGATGAAGCTGAGATGGGCAAGCAGAGTGCTGATGAGCAAAAGAGAGGCAGTGGAGGAGCCGAGAACACACAGATTCACTTCATGCGACGTGGTGAAGGTGCTAGAACATGTAAGGACTTTTAGCCAAAGTACAGACATCTAAATTGTAGAGGTTGTCCTGAAAAAAAAAATTATAACTGTGAAATATTTGGGAAAATAGCCCCCTTTTCCAATATGTTGTTCAGTTTGTCAAAGTGACTGTTGCCATTTTCCAAACAGCTTGACTTGCATGTTATATGAGTTATGGCCCCTCCCATTGTGCTGCACAGACGGCTGCTGTGTCCTTCAAAGCACACATTTCAACAGGCTCTAAGATCCCAGCAAAAAAGCGCCCCAAATCCCTTTACTGCAGAAGACAACCTTGGGCACGCCTATGTGTGAGCAAATGCTTTGAGGGTTGCTCGAATGGAAGTATGTGTGTCATTTTATGGAACGGGGGCATAGGAAAAAGAAAAGATTGCTGTCTTCTTTGTCAACCACACAATATACACAGCTCAGGGGTGGGGATGCAGAGCCGGGATGTGAATGCCCACTCCCCTCTTGCTGTTTGTAGTATTGAAAACGTACTCAGCGTCTCATTCTCAGTTTTCTCACCTATAAAATGGGGGTGGCAATAACATGTCCCTCCTGAGGCTATTATGAGGATAAAATGAAATGCTGTAAGGAGCTGAGCCCACTGGCACACGGTTAAGCCATCAGTAAATGTGAGCGACCATCATCCCGGCTTCTTTTGTTTAGGTTCTCATTTTTACTCAAAGGACATACATTGCTTTTCCACCAGGAAAAACATGAAGTTTGGTTTTTAGGATCATCTACAATAAAGCAGCAGCATTTTTTTTTTTTTTGGCCTTTCCTTCTGGGCCCAGCAGTCCTGAGAAGGAGGTGACCGCAAGGTGTTTTCATCTTACACTTCAGCTGAAGAGAGAGGTGACAGAACGCAGAGGCAGATAATGTGTAATGGAGTTCTGCCCCAGCCTCCAAATTTTGAGAATTCTTCCTTGTTATGCTGGAAATTTCCTTGGGTATTTAAAGAGAAAACAGCTCACATCATTCTCTCGCTCCCCCCATCTATGGAGAAAAGCCAGTGAGCCCCAACAGACCCACATTGACTGACCTGGCAGGCACTGAGCCACCACCAAGGACCAAGCACTGTGTCGGGGCTCTGCCTGCACCGCCTCACTCAGTTCCCACCACAGCCTTATGAAGAAGCACCTCAGTCCAGAGGCAGCATGGCTTAGGGGCTCAGTATACGAACTCTAGACCCAACCGGCCGGGTGTGAATCCCAGCTGTGTGACCTTAGGAAAGTTACTTGACCTATCTGAACCTCAACATATTAATCAGTAGCATAGAAGTAAAGACATGCCTCATGAGGTATAGTGAGGGTTAGGTGGAAGGGATGGAAAACAATGGCGGCCCCCTGGTAAGGAATTGAAATTACTTGATAAATATCAGCTGCTATTATTGTTCTCACACCTACCCAGTAGCAAAGTAGCATGGGCCTCCACAGGTGTTCTGCTCAACATCCAAATCCCCTTCTTCTGGAAACCATACCCCAATTTTATTTGGAGGCTCCTCCCCCATTCATTGTACACAGTCTTAGGTAAACTGTCAATCAAGTTAACCCAAGAAAGACATGGATAGCCCCAAAAAATTGCCAATCAGATATTTTCTCTTGGAACTTGGCTGGGCACAGTGGCTCACCCATGTAATCCCAGTACTTTGGGAGTCTGAGGCAAATGGATCAGTTGAGATCAAGAGTTTGAGATTAGCCTGGCCAACATGGTGAAACCCCATCTCTCCTAAAAATACAAAAATTAGCCGGGCATGGTGGTGCATGCCTGTAGTCCCAGCTACTCAGGAGGCTGATGCACGAGAATCGCTTAAGCCCAGGAGGCAGAGGTTGGAGTGAGCCAAAATCACCCCACTGCACGCCAGCCTGAGTGACAGAGCAAGACTCCATCTCAAAAAAATATATATATATATATATCTATAGATATATATATAGATATAGATATATATATCTATATATATATAGATATAGATATATATATCTATATATATATAGATATAGATATATATATCTATATATATAGATATAGATATATATACCTATAGATATATATATAGATATAGATATAGATATCTATAGATATATATATAGATATAGATATAGATATCTATAGATATATATATAGATATAGATATATATATCTTTGGGGCCAGAAACAGGACAGAAGTGCAATTTATGACAAGTCAGACAAGTCAAGTAACTTTCCTAAGATCACACAGCTGGGATTCACACCCAGCCACTTGGGTCTAGAGTTCGTATACTGAGCCCCTAAGCCACGCTGCCTCTGGACTCAGGTGCTTCTTCATAAGGCTGTGGTGGGAACTGAGTGAGGTGGTGCAGGGAGAGCCCCGACACAGGAGTGGCAGTAGAGAAGCTGCAAGGATCCTGAGCACTGGCTCCAGGGCAGGGAAGGAACCCAGGAGCTTGGCTTTCACAGGGTAATAGGCCTAAAAATATCCCACGTGAGGCAGAGGGCTTGCAGCAGTTTCTCTGCTTAAAACCAGTGTTGGGATGTGGATCTACTGGTCAGGAAATATGGCAAAAACAAACTCTGACCTACTACCTGGAACACTGGTTTATTTGAGGTTCTGGACTTAAAGAGGAGGCTGGATAAAGAACTTAATCAAGATCGCCTGCTGGCTTCTTGCCTGGGCCTAGCATCTGTCTAGCATCACCACAGAAGAGAATCCATAAAACTTCATTATAATGTTTAGTCCAAATGAGATTAGATGAGGCTTAGTAAAGACAACCACAAAAACGAAAAACTGATGCACAAGGCAGGAGAGAGAAGAGAAACAAAACAACACAAAAGGCCTAAAACACCCCACTCTAAATAAGCCAGCAAATCAACATTCCAAATATAAGGGAGAATGCAAGTACTGAAAAAGACGGCCAACAAAGTCAACCTCGTCGGAACATGAGCTCACTCTAGACAAAATTAGGTTTATAAAACAATCTGACAAATGCTTCACAATTATTATAAGCTGCACCAAGAGATTTTTTAAACAACATCCATGAAAAATAAAATACTTTTAAACAGGCAGAAATGAAGAATGTATACTACAATGAGAGATATCAAGGACATATGAACAATTTCAAAATCTTAGAAAAGTATAGTCATTGATATTTTTTGAAACTCACTAGTTAGGATAAATTCTATATAGAAACTAATAAAGGAAAACATGACTGAATTGGAAGATAGTCCTGGAGAATTCACCCATGACAAGACACAGAGACACAGAAAATAAAAGATTCATTTGAAAAAAACAGCTATGAGACCTGACGTCTACTTTGAAATGTTCTAACACCTATCTAACAAGGGTTACAGAAGTAGGGAATGAGAAAAATAGCAAAAAATACATATTTGAAGAGACAATAACTTAAACAAATATAGAATTGAAGAAAGGGTTCTCAGAGTACACTATGAATATGGAGCCAGGACAAAGAAAGATAAATCTACACCTAGAGAATCTGTAACAAAACTGAAGAACATCAAGGGTAAAAAAGGAAATGTTAGGCCAGGTGTGGTGGCTCACGCTTGTAATCCCAGCACTTCGGGAGGTCAAGGTGGGTTGATGATTTGAGGTCAGGAGTTCCAGACCAGCCTGGCCAACATGGTGAAACCCCATCTCTACTAAAAATACAAAAATTAGTGGGGCATGGTGGCGGGCACCTGTAGTCCCAGCTACTGGGAGGCTGAGGCATAAGAAGAGCTACTCCAGGAGGCGGAGGTTGCAGTGAGCCGAGATCACACCACTGCACTCCAGCCTGGGTGACAGAGCGAGACTCCATCACAAAAAAATAATAATAAAGAAGATGGCCGAATAGGAACAGCTCCAATCTACAGCTCCCAGCATGAGCGATGCAGAAGACGAATCATTTCTGCATTTCCAACTGAAGTACTGGGTTCATCTCACTGGGGATTGTTGGACAGTGGGTGCAGCACACCCAGCGTGAGCTGAAGCAGGGCGAGGCATTGCCTCACCCGGGAAGCACAAGAGGTCAGGGAATTCCCTTTCCTAGCCAAGAAAAGGGGTGACAGACGGCACCTGGAAAATCGGGTCACTCCCACCCTAATACTGTGTTTTTCCAATGGTCTTAGCAAACGGCACACCAGGAGATTGTATCCCGTGCATGACTCGGAGGGTGCTACACCCACGGAGCCTTGCTCATTGCTAGCACAGCAGTGTGAGATCAAACTGCAAGGCTGCAGCAAGTCTGGGGGAGGGGCGCCCTCCATTGCTGAGGGTTGAGTAGGTAAACAAAGCAGCCAGGAAGCTCGAACTGGGTGGAGCCCCCTGCAGCTGAAGGAGGCCTGCCTACCTCTGTAGACTCCACCTCTGGGGGCACGGCATAGCCAAATAAAAGGCAGCAGTAACCTCTGCAGGCTTAAATGTCCCTGTCTGACAGCTTTGAAGAGAGTAGTGGTTCTCCCAGCATGCAGCTGGAGATCTGAGAATGGACAGACTGCCTCCTCAAGTGGGTCCCTGACCCCCGAGTAGCCTAACTGGGAGGCACCCCCAAGTAGGGGCAGACTGACGCCTCACACGACTGGGTACTCCTCTGAGACAAAATTTCCAGAGGAAAGATCAGGCAGCATTTGCTGTTCACCAATATCCGCTGTTCTGCAGCCTCTGCTGCTGATACCCAGGCAAACAGGGTCTGGAGTGGACCTCCAGCAAACTCCAACAGACCTGCAGCTGAGGGTCCTGACTGGTAGAAGGACAACTAACAAATAGAAAGGACATCCACACCAAAACCCCATCTGTACGTCACCATCATCAAAGTCCAAAGGTAGATAAAACCACAAAGATGGGGAAAAAACAGAGCAGAAAAACTGAAAATTCTAAAAATCAGAGCACCTCTCCTCCTCCAAAGGAACGCAGCTCCTCACCAGCAATGGAACAAAGCTGGATGGAGAATGACTTTGACAAGTTGAGAGAAGAAGGCTTCAGATGATCAAACTACTCCGAGCTAAAGGAGGAAGTTCTAACCCATGGCAAAGAAGTTAAAAACCTTGAAAAAATATTAGACAAACGGCTAACTAGAATAACCAATGCAGAGAAGTCCTTAAAGGACCTGATGGAGCTGAAAACCATGGCACAAGAAATACGTGACGAATGCACAAGCCACAGTAACCGATTCGATCAACTGGAAGAAAGGGTATCGTGATGGAAGATCAAATGAATGAAATGAAGCGAGAAGAGAAGTTTAGAGAAAAAAGAATAAAAAGAAATGAACAAAGCCTCCAGGAAATATGGGACTATGTGAAAAGACCAAATCTACGTCTGACTGGTGTACCTGAAAGTGACGGGGAGAATGGAACCAAGTTGGAAAACACTCTGCAGGTTATTATCCAGGAGAACTTTCCCAACCTAGCAAGGCAGGCCAACATTCAGATTCAGGAAATACAGAGAACGCCACAAAGATACTCCTCGAAAAGAGCAACTCCAAGACACATAATTGTCAGATTCACCAAAATTGAAATGAAGGAAAAAATGTTAAGGGCAGCCAGAGAGAAAGCTCGGGTTACCCACAAAGGGAAGCCCATCAGACTAACAACTGATCTCTCGGCAGAAACTCTACAAGCCAGAAGAGAGTGGGGGCCAATATTCAACATTCTTAAAGAAAAGAATTTTCAACCCAGAACTTCATATCCAGCCAAACTAAGCTTCATAAGTGAAGGAGAAATAAAATACTTTACAGACAAGCAAATGCTGAGAGATTTTGTTGCCACCAGGCCTGCCCTACAAGAGCTCCTGAAGGAAGCACTAAACATGGAAAGGAACACTCAGTACCAGCCACTGCAAAAACATGCCAAATTGTAAAGACCATCAAGGCTAGGAAGAAACTGCATCAACTAACGAGCAAAATAACCAGCTAACATAAGAATGACAGGATCAAATTCACACATAACAATATTAACCTTAAATGTAAATGAACTAAATGCTCCAATTAAAAGACACAGACTGGCAAATTGGATAAAGAGTCAAGACCCATCAGTGTGCTGTATTCAGGAAACCCATCTCACGTGCAGAGACACACATAGGCTCAAAATAAAGAGATGGAGGAAGATCTACCAAGCAAATGGAAAACAAAAAAAGGCAGGGGTTGCAATCCTAGTCTCTGATAAAACGGACTTTAAACCAACACAGATCAAAAGAGACAAAGAAGGCCATTACATAATGGTAAAGGGATCAATTCAACAAGAAGAGCTAACTATCCTAAATATATATGCACCCAATACAGGAGCACCCAGATTCATAAAGCACATCCTTAGAGACCTACAAAGAGACTTAGACTCCCACACAATAATAATGGGAGACTTTAACACCCCACTGTCAACATTAGACAGTTCAACAAGACAGAAAGTTAACAAGGATATCCAGGAATTGAACTCAGCTCTGCACCAAGTGGATCTAATAGACATCTATAGAACTCTCCACCCCAAAGCAACAGAATATACATTCTTTTCAGGACCACACCACACCTGTTCCAAAATTGACCACATAGTTGGAAGTAAAGCACTCCTCAGCAAATGTAAAAGAACAGAAATTACAACAAACTGTCTCTCAGACCACAGTGCAATGAAACTAGAACTCAGGATTAAGAAACTCACTCAAAGCCAGTCAACTGCATGGAAACCGAACCACCTGCTCCTGAATGACTACTGGGTACATAACGAAATGAAGGCAGAAATAAAGATGTTCTTTGAAACCAATGAGAATAAAGATACAACATACCAGAATCTCTAGGACACATTCAAAGCAGTGTGTAGAGGGAAATTTATAGCACTACTGCAATCAAGAGAAAGCAGGAAAGATCTAAAATTGATACCCTAACATCACAATTAAAAGAACTAGAGAAGCAAGAGCAAACACATTCAGAAGCTAGCAGCAGGCAAGAAATAACTAAGATCAGAGCAGAACTGAAGGAAATAGGGACACGAAAACCCTTCAAAAAATCAGTGAATCCAGGAGCTGGTTTTTTGAAAAGATCAACAAAATTGATAGACCACTAGCAAGACTAATAAAGAAAAGAGAGAAGAATCAAATAGACACAACAAAAAATGATAAAGGGGATATCACCACCGATCCTACAGAAATAAAAACTACCATCAGAGAATACTATAAACACCTCTACGCAAATAAACTAGAAAATCTAGAAGAAATGAATAAATTCCTAGACACAAACACCCTCCCAAGACTAAACCAGGAAGAAGCTGAATCTCTGAATAGACCAATAACAGGAGCTGAAATTGAGGCAATAATTAATAGCTTACCAACCAAAAAAAGTCCAGGACCAGATGGATTCACAGCCAAATTCTACCAGAGGTACAAGGAGGAGCTGGTACCATTCCTTCTGAAACTATTCCAATCAATAGAAAAAGAGGGAATCCTCCCTAACTCATTTTATGAGGCCAGCATCATCCTGATACCAAAGCCTGGCAGAGACACAACAAAAAAAGAGAATAATAGACCAATATCCTTGCTGAACATCGATGCAAAAATCCTCAATAAAATACTGGCAAACCGAATCCAGCAGCACATCAAAAAGCTTATCCACCATGAACAAGTGGGCCTCATCCCTGGGATGCAAGGCTGGCTCAACATACGCAAATCAATAAACGTAATCCAGCATATAAACAGAACCAAAGACAAAAACCACATGATTATGTCAAGAGATGCAGAAAAGGCCTTTGACAAAATTCAACAACCCTTCATGCTAAAAACTCTCAATAAATTAGGTATTGATGAGACGTATCTCAAAATAATAAGAGCTATCTATGATGAACACACAGCCAATATCATACTGAATGGGCAAAAACTGGAAGCATTCCCTTTGATAACTGGCACAAGACAGGGATGCCCTCTCTCACCACTCCTATTCAACATAGTGTTGGAAGTTCTGGCCAGGGCAATCAGGCAGGAGAAGGAAATAAAGGGTATTCAATTAGGAAAAGAGGAAGTCAAAGTGTCCCTGTTTGCAGATGACATGATTGTATATCTAGAAAACCCCATCATCTCAGCACAAAATCTCCTTAAGCTGATAAGCAACTTCAGGAAAGTCTCAGGATACAAAGTCAATGTGCAAAAATCACAAGCATTCCTATACACCAATAACAGACAAACAGAGAGCCAAATCATGAGTGAACTCCCATTCACAATTGCTTCAAAGAGAATAAAATACCTAGGAATCCATCTTACAAGGGATGTGAAGGACCTCTTCAAGGAGAACTACAAACCACTGCTCAATGAAATAAAAGAGGATACAAACAAATGGAAGAACATTCCATGCTCATGGGTAGTTGAAAATGACCATACTGCCCAAGGTAATTTATAGATTCAATGCCATCCCCATCAAGCTACCAATGACTTTCTTCACAGAATTGGAAAAAACTACTTTAAAGCTCATATGGAACCAAAAAAGAGCCCACATTGCCAAGTCAATCCTAAGCCAAAAGAACAAAGCTGGAGGCATCACACTACCTGACTTCAAACTGTACTGCAAGGCTACAGTAACCAAAACAGCATGGTACTGGTACCAAAACAGAGATATAGACCAATGGAACAGAACAGAGCCCTCAGAAATAATGCCACATATCTACAACTATCTGATCTTTGACAAACCTGACAAAAACAAGAAATAGGGAAAAGATTCCCTATTTAATAAATGGTGCTGGGAAAACTGGCTAGCCATATGTAGAAAGCTGAAACTGGATCCCTTCCTTACACCTTATACAAAAATTAATTCAAGATGGATTAAAGACTTAAATGTTAGACCTAAAACCATAAAAATCCTAGAAGAAAACCTAGGCAATACCATTCAGGCCATAGGCATGGGCAAGGACTTCATGACTAAAACACCAAAAGCAATGGCAACAAAAGCCAAAATTGACAAATGGGATCCAATTAAACTAAAGAGCTTCTGCGCAGCAAAAGAAACTACCATCAGAGTGAACAGGCAACCTACAGAATGGGAGAAAATTTTTGCAATCTACTCATCTGACAAAGGGCTAATATCCAGAATCTACAATGAACTCAAACAAATTTACAAGAAAAAAACAAACAACCCCATCAAAAAGTGGGCAAAGGATATGAACAGACACTTCTCAAAAGAAGACATTTATGCAGCCAAAAGACACATGAAAATATGCTCATCATCACTGGCCATCAGAGAAATGCAAATCAAAACCACAATGAGATACCATCTCACACCAGTTAGAATGGCGATCATTAAAAAGTCAGGAAACAACAGGTGCTGGAGAGGATGTGGAGAAATAGGAACACTTTTACACTGTTGGTGGGACTGTAAACTAGTTCAACCATTGTGGAAGTCAGTGTGGTGATTCCTCAGGGGTCTAGAACTAGAAATACCATTTGACCCAGCCATCCTATTACTGGGTATATACCCAAAGGATTATAAATCATGCTGCTATAAAGACACATGCACACGTATGCTTATTGCGGCACTGTTCACAATAGCAAAGACTTGGAACCAACCCAAATGTCCAACAATGATAGACTGGATTAAGAAAATGTGTCACATATACATCACGGAATACTATGCAGCCACAAAAAATGATGAGTTCATGTCCTTTGTAGGGACATGGATGAAGCTGGAAACCATCATTCTCAGCAAACTATCGCAAGGACAAAAAACCAAACACCACATGTTCTCACTCATAGGTGGGAATTGAACAGTGAGAACACATGGACACAGGAAGGGGAACATCACACACATGGGCCTGTTGTCGGGTGGGGGGAAGGGGGAGGGATAGCATTAGGAGATATACCTAATGTTAAATGACGAGTTAATAGGTGCAGCACACCAACATGGGACATGTATACATATGTAACAAACCTGCACATTGTGCACATGTACCCTAAAACTTAAAGTATAATAAAAGATAATAAAATAAAATAAAATAAAATAAAATGTTAAAAGCTACCAGAAAGGAAATATAAATTGCTAAGAGCACAACAACTAAACTGATGGAAGACTTTTCATCAGCAAAATGAGAGCCAAGAAAATGGAGGAACAGCTTCCAAAGGACTGAGGGCAAAAAAACTGTCAACTTAGAATTTTATGCCACATAAACTATCATTTATGAGGAGTAATAAAAGTTTTTATAACCAAAAGACTAAGAGGGCTCACCACCGATAGATTCTCACTAAAGGCATGGCTTGTTTTAAGGGCCACTGGGTTTTGCTTTAATCAGGTGTGGTAAGACACACAAACACAGAAATGACTGTCATGAAGAAAGAAGTTTGTTTTACTCACAGCTAGATAGAAACAGGAGGTACCACATGCCAGGCATGGCACGGTGGGTCAGGGGCAGAGGGAGTGAGGAGGAAATGTGGGTAAGAGCCTTTTTATTACAGTTTCTATGGGAAGAAAAGGACAAAGGAGGGGAAGCAGGCTTACGAGTGGCTAGCTTGAATGGTTTCAGCAGGCTTTTAATCCTCATGGGGAATGGAAATGTCCTTAATTATCTGGTACCGGGCCCTAGGGTGATTAGGGCCTGTGATTGGGAAATGGGCTCTTCATTGGTTGGTTTGCATACAGAAAGCCTATTCTGGGGGGAGTTGTTTACTAACTCTACAAATTGGTTGGCCCTGGGAGGGGCAGTCCCTCCAGGGTTAGCAATGTCCAGAGATGTCAAAGCATCAGAAAATAAAAAACACGATTACAAGGTGGGTAGACTGTTTGAGGCCAGGAGTTTGAGACCAGCTTCAGCAACATAGCAAGACCCCTTCACTACAAAAAAAAATTTTAAAGGTAGGCGGGTGTAGTAACAGGTCCTTGTAGTCCCAGCTACTCTGGAGGCTGAGGCAGGAGGATCACTTGAGTCCAGGAGTTCGAGGCTGCATAAGCTATAATCATACCACTGCACTTCAATCTGGGCAACAGAGTGAGAGTCTGTCTCTAAAAGAAAAAAAAAAGATCAATTACAAAGTTGTATTTCAGTCCAAAGTAAAATAAACCAAGAGAGAAGTTGTGGGATTCAAAATACAATGCTAAGCACAGGGATGAATAAAACATCACTAAATTTAATTAACAATAAAAAATAGTTAGCTGGGCACAGTGGCTCACACCTATAATACCAGCATTTTGGGAGGCCAAGGCAGAAAGATTGCTTGAGCCCAGGAGTTAAAGACAAGCCTGGGCAACATATCAAAACCCCATCTCTTCTTGCACTTTTTGTACATAAAGTAGAAAAATTAGCAGGACATGGTGGCTCGCATCTGTAGTCCCAGCTACTGGGGAGGCTAAAGTGGGAGGATCACTTGAGCTGAGGGAGGTCGAGGCTGCAGTGAGCTGAGGTCATGCCAGTGCATGATCCTGTCTGTCTCAAAAAAAAAAAAAAAAAGGAAAATAGCCATATTAAAATAATATAATTTCTGTGTTTAACAATATTGTTTTTAGATAAAAAGACTAAAATGGGAGTTATTCAAGAAGTTCCTTTGTTAAAGAAGTTAGAAATACTAAATAACAAATTTTTAAATAAAATCATGCATACAAAAGAATTATTAAGAATAAGAATGGATACTAAAATGAATATTGATATGTATTGCTTCCAAACCAGCAGATGATAATTCGGATTATAAGAAAATTAAGCCGGGCGTGGTGGCTCACATCTGTAATCCCAGCACTTTGGGAGGCTGAGGTAGGCAGATCACGAGGTCAGGAGTTCGAGACCAGCCTGGCCAACATGGAGAAACCTTGTCTCTACTAAAAACACAAAAATGAGTTGGACATGGTGGCCTGTGCCTGCAGTCCCAGCTACTCGGGAGGCAGGGGCAGGCTTGAACCCAGGAGGCAGAGGTTACAGTGAGCAGAGATGGCGCCATTGCACTCCAGCCTGGGCGACAGAGCAAAACTCCATCTCAAAAAAAAAAAAGAAAAGAAAAAAGAAAACTAAAACTTTTATTCAACAAAAGATGGGATAAATAGAAAGATAACTTACAGTTTGGAAAATGATACCTGTACCACATGTAACTGTCAAGGCTCAGATTCTAGAATTTATAAACAACTGCTAAAACCCAAGATGAAAAAGTAACAAAGAGCTTCCACTGTATTTGTTATGCTTTATTGTTGTAAAAATATGGAAAGCATGTAGACCAAGACATCAGAATTTGATCAAGATGAGTGGTTGATGGATATACTGATGTCTGTTCTCATATCCTTTTCACTTTTCTGTATATTTTATTTTTTTGAGACAGAGTCTCACTTGGCTCACTGCAACCTCCACCTCCCGGGTTCAAGCAATTCTCCTGCTTCAGCCTCCCGAATAGCTGGGACAACAGGTGTGCACCAACACGCCCAGCTAATTTTTGTGTTTTTCATAGAGATAGGGTTTCACCATGTTAGCCAGGCTGGTCTCAAAATCCTGACCTCAGGTGATCAACCTGCCTTCATCTCCCAAAGTGCTAGGATTACAGGCATGAGCCACCATGCCCAGCCTCCTTTTCTGTATATTTTAAATATTTCATAATATTATTTAAGAATTAGAAAGAACCATAAGCATTATAGCAGAATCAAATACATCCCCATTTGATTCCCATTTTTACCTTAATTACCATAGTAGACAGCAAGTGTGGTCACTGTCCCCCCACAACCATGGTCCCAGCGTTGAGACTAGCTGACAGAGATGGTGCAGACAGGGAGCCTGGCGAACTCAGCTCTGCCAAGCAAAGATCTCCGACCCTCCACAGAGGAAGATTCCACATAGGTGGCAGGTGTGGTCCTCCAGCTGGCTTCACCCTGGGGAACCAGGGACAGGGACCCACTGGCTGCTGCATGGGGCTCACAGGGAAGGAAGAAAGACAATGCTGCCAACTGGAGCCCCCTTTCTGCTGGCTTCTCAGCACTGCTCACTCCCCTGCACCTCAAGGCCTTTGGGCTAGAGATGTCAACACAAGGAAATCCAGTTCAGCAGTTAAGAGGAAGATCAGCAAACTGAAGTAGCATTCATGCCATGGGATGTTTCAGATCCACATTCTATACTGTTTCAGGGAATATAAGCTTCATAGACACAACATTTGTAGAAGTTGCTCCTTAAGCAACAACTTAACCAGCAACTCCAATTTAAAACCAAAAAGCATGTCAATACAATCAGAGTGTTCAACTTAGCGCTGCCTAGCTTTCATATTGATCACAAAGCAGGTACTTTTTGGAGGGACCTCACAACATTTTGCTGAACGAAAAAAGCTCAATCTCAACCAGTAACACACTGTGTGATTCCATTTATATAACTTTTTTTTTTTCCAAGACAAAGCCTTGCTCTGTCACCCAGGCTGGAGGGCAGTGTCACAATCATAGCTTACTACAGCCTCAAACTCCTGAGCTCAAGGGATCCTTCTGTTTCAGCCACCCTAGTAGCTGGGATTACAGGTGCATGCCACCACCACACCCAACATATATAATATTCTTGAAATGACAAAATTTTAGAGATGGAAAAGAGATTAAAGGTTGCTAGAGGTTAGGGACAGTGGCAGAGAGGCTGTAACTATACATAGGCAGTACGAGTGAGATATTTGTGATGCTGCATAATAGTTACGCAAGTCTACATATGTAATAAAATGGCATTGGCTGGGCATGGTGGCTCACGCCTATAATCTTTGGGAGCACTTTGGGAGACTCAGTCAGGCAGATCACTTGAGGCCAGGAGTTCAAATCCAGCCTGACCAACATGGAGAAACCCTGTCTCTACAAAAAATACAAAAATGTGGCCTGGTGCAGTGGGTCATCTCTGTAATCCCAGCACTTTGGGAGGCCAAGGTGGACAGATCGCTTGAGGTTAGGCATTCAAGACCAGCCTAGCCAACATGGCGAAACCCCATATCTACTAATAGTACAAAAATCAGCCCAGCATGGTGGCAGGTGTTTGTGGTCCCAGCTACTCAGGTGGCTGAGGCACGAGAATCACTGGAACCCAGGAGGCAGAGGTTGCAGTGAGCTGAGATAGTCCAACTGCACTCCGGGCTGGGCAACAGAGTGAAGCTGTGTCTCAAAAAAAAAAAAAAAAATTAGCCTGGCATGGGGCTGCACACCTGTAATCCCAGCTACTGGAGAGGCTGAGGCATGAGAATCGTTCTGAACCCGGGAGCAGAGGTTGCAGTGAGCCAAGATTATGCCACTGCACTCCAGCCTGGGTGACAGAGAGCGAGACTGTCTCAAAAAAAAAAAAAAAAAAAAAGGTATAAAACCATACACATATTGTACCGTTGCACTGTAATTATATAAAATATACCCACTCGGGGAGACTGGCTAAAAGGTACTCTTTACTATATTTGCAAGTTCTTGTGAATTTATAATTATTTTAAAATTAAAATTTAAGAAAAAAATCACTTACTTGTGTATAAAGTTAAATAAAATCTATAGATTAGGGATTGGCAAACTATGAACAATAGATCAAATCTGGCCCACCACCTATTTTTGTATGACCTGCAATCTAAGGGTAATTTTTATATCTTTAAGTGGTTAAAAAATTTTTTAAAAGAATGTTTTGTGATACGTGAAAATTATGTGAAGTTCAAATTTCAGAATCCATAGGAAAAGTTTTATTGGAACACAGACATATATATTCATTTACATATTATCTGTACATTACCTCAGCAGAGTTGAGTTATTGCTTGCTATAGAATGAATGTTTGTGTCCCCTAAATATGTTGAAACCTAATTCCCAATGTGATGGTATTTGAAGGCAGGGTTTTTGGGAACTGATTAGGCCATGAAGGTGGAGTCTTAATAAACGAGATTAATGACCTTATAAAGGGACCTCAAAGAGCTCTCTCACCCCATCTGCCATGTGAGGACACAGTGAGAAGATAGCTATCTATGAACCACGAAGCAGGCACTAATAAGACATTGAATCGGCCAGCATCTTGATCTTGAACTTCCCAGCCTCCAGAACTGTGAGAAATAAATTTCTGTTGTTTATAAGCTACACAGACCATAGTCTTTGTTACAACAGCCTGAATAGAGTAAGACATTGCTACAGAAATCATATGGCCTACAAAGCCTAAATTACTTACAATCTAGCTATTTACAGAAAAATTTTGCCAATCCTTGCTATAGAACATTTAGAGACGTATTAATTCACTATTTTGAATAACGCTGAAATGAAAAATCTTTGTACTCATTTCTGTATACACAGGTATAAGAATATCTCTAGGACAGATACCAAGAAATGGAGGTATTTAAATTTTTAATACATACTGCCAAATCTTCCTTCAAAGATGGTGGTTGTAGGGAACAGCTTCTGGTAATGAAAGAGGAATTCATATCAGATTAACCCTCCTGCTGATAACATTTACAAAAATCTGGACAAAAATGTAAAAAGAACAACTGTTTGAGGCACTGTAGATCAACTAAAAGTAGGGAGAAATTGATGGGATATGACTACTCTTATGAGAAGAGAAGCAAAGTAAGAGCAAATGAACCCTAAAATAAGCAGAAGAAAGTAATAAAGATGAAGGCAGAGGTCAGTAACATAGAAAATGAAACAAATAGAGAAAATCAATAAGACCCAAAGTAGGTTCTTTGAAAAGAGCCAAAAAAATGATAAATATTAGTCAGACATGTCAGAAAAAAAAAGAGAAGACACAAATTGACAAAAGCAGAAATGAGAGAAGAGCCATTACTACAGAGCCTACAGACATTGAAAGAATAATAAGGCAATAGTAGGAACAATTCTATGCTAATGAATTCAACAACTTACTGAAATGGAAAAATTTTTTGAAAGACTATGTATTAGTTTCCTAGGACTGCCATAACAAAGTACCACATAATTCCTCACAATTTCTCACAATTCCGAAGACTAGAAGATTGAGATCAAGATGTCAGCAAGGTTGCTTTCTTCTGAGACCTCTCTTCTTGGTCTGCAGATGGCTATCCTCTCTCTGTGTCTTCACATTCATATGGTCTTTCCTCTGTGTATGTCTGTGTCCTAATCTTCTCTTCTTCTAAGAATGCCAGTCATTTTGGATTCAGGCCCATGCTAATGACCTCATTTTAATTGAATTATCCCTTATAGGCCATATCTCTAAATATGGCCACATTCTGAGATGCTGGGAGTGAGGACTTCAGCATGTGAATTTAGGGGATACAATCAAGCTCATAACAGGTGCAAAAACTCACTCAAGAGAAGACAGATAATACGAGTAGCCCTAAATTTATTTTTTAATTGAATTTATTATTTAAAACTCTTCCACAAAGAAAACTCCAGGCCCAAGTGGCTTCACTGGTTAACTCTACCAAATGTTTAAAGAAGAATTATGCCATGTCCACATAATCTCTTCCAGAAAACAAGAGATGATGGAACACTTCCCAACAGATATCAAAATTTGACAAAGACATTATAAGAAAAAAACTACAGAACAATGTCTCTCATAAACATAGATGTAAAAGTCTTAATCAAAATTTTAGCAAACCAAATCTATCAATATATAAAATAAGTAACACATTATGACCATGTTGTTTATCCCAGGAATGGAAAATACATTTAATATTCAAAAGTCAATCAATGTAATCCACCATATTAAAAGACTAAAAAGAAAAACTATATGATCATCACAATAGACAAGAAACAAATTTATCAAAATCCTACATACATTCCTTATAAAAACTCTCAGCAAACAGGAATAGAAAAATTGTGCTTAACCTGATAAAGAGCATCCAAGAAAAACCTTTGGTTAACATCATACTTAATAATGAAAGACTAAATGCTTTTCTCTAAGAATAGGCAACTTCTTACAACTTCTATTCAACACATTACAGAAGATCCTAGCCAGTGCAGTAAGGTAAAAATAATAATATAGGCAGAATACATAAAGATTTCAAATGAAGATATAAAACTCTATTTGCAGATTATATGATTATCTTTGTAGAAAATCCAAGGGAATCTATTTTAATAAGCCATTAGAACTAGTAAGCATGTTCTCAGTATATAAAAATCAATTCCATTTTAATACACTAACAATTAATAATTAGACATTGAAATTTTAAAAATACCATTTATGGTGGCTTTAAAAACTAAAATGTTTACAGATAAATTTAGCTAAATATATGTTATTCCTATACAATTAAAACTGTAAAATGTTGTTGAGTAGAATTTTAAAAGATATAGATACATGCAGGTATAGAACATATTGATGGATTGTAAGGTATCATTTCTCCTGAAATTGATATATACACAATACAAATCAAAATCCCATCAGGCTTTTATGGTAGTTTTATAATAAACTGTGAAATTAGGTAATGAAAGTCTTCTGCGTTCTTCCTTTTCAAAGTTGTTTTAGTTAAATATTTACAAGTAGATTTTAGAATCAACTTCTCAATTTCTATAAAACAGTTTGATATAATTTGAATGGGGGTTGTGTCAAATCTATAGATCAATTTGGGAAGGATTGATTCTTAACATGGTATAACTCTCTCCCTTTATTAGAGTTTCTTTAATTGTCTCAGTAATATTTTATACTTTCAGTGTGCAGGTCTTGCACATATTTTCTCATTTTTATGCTATGTAATTGACTATATATTATGTACGCAAAGGTGCCAAGTTAATTCCATGAGTAATGGATAGTCTTTTAAACAAATGGTACAAGGTCAATTGAGTATCATCCAGTAAATAATAAATCTTGACCCTCACCTCACACCATATACAAAATAACTCAAAATGTATGTTTATAGACCTAAACTTAAAAGTTAAAACTATTGGCCGGGCACGGTGGCTCATGCCTATAATCCCAGCACTTTGGGAGGCTGAGGCAGGCGGATCACAAGGTCAGGAGATGGAGACCGTCCTGGCTAACATGGTGAAACCCTGTCTCTACTAAAAATACAAAAAAAAAAAAAAAATTAGCCGGGCGTGGTGGTGGGCACCTGTAGTCCCAGCTACTCGGGAGGCTGAGGCAGGAGAATGGCATGACCTGGGAGGCGGAGCTTGCAGTGAGCCAAGATCACACCACTGCACTCCAGCCTGGGCGACAGAGTGAGACTCTGTCTAAAAAAAAAAAAAAAAGTTAAAACTATTAAATATATAGAAGAAAATACAAGAGAAAATCTTAACATTAGGTTTAAATTTTTTTTTAGTTAGGACACTATGATGGCTAGAATATCTGTGTTCACCAAATTCATATGTTGGAATACTGACCCCTCAGTTGATGGTGTAAAGAAATGGGACCTTTGGAAGGTGATTAGGTCATGAAGGTAGAGACCTCATGAATAGGATTAGTCCTTATAAGAAAGTTCTAGGTCTTCACAGAACAAGAAAAAACAATCCTAAAGTTAACGTGAATGGAACCAAAAAAGAGCCCACATAGTCAAAGCAAGACTAAGCAAAAAGAACAAATCTGGAGGCATTACATTATCCAACTTCAAACTATATCATAAGACTGTAGTCACCAAAACAGCATGGTACTTGTATAAAAACAGGCATATAGACCATGTGCAGTGGCTCACACCTGTAATCCCAGCACTTTGAGAGGCCGCAGTGGGCGGATCACTTGAGGCCAGGAGTTTGAGACCAGCCTGGCCAACATGGTGAAAACCTGTCTCTACTAAAAATACAAAAATTAGCCGGGTGTGGTGGCACACATCTGTAATCCCAGCTACTTGGGGGGCTGGGGCACGAGAATCGCTTGAATTCAGGAGGCGGAGGTTGCAGTGAGCCTAGATGGTGCCACTGCACTCCAGCCTGGGTGACAGAGTAAGACCCTGTCTCAAAAAAAAAAACAAAACAACAACAACAAAAACAGGCTTATGGACGAATGGAACAGAATAGAGAATCCAAAAGTAAAACCAAATACTTACAGTCAACTGATCTTCAACAAAGCAAACAAAAACAAAGTGGGGAAAGGACACCGTAATCAACAAATGGTGTTGGGATATTTGGCAAGCCACATGTAGAAGAATGAAACTGGATCTTCATCTCTCACCTTATACAAAAATCAACTCAAGATGGATCAAAGACTTAAATCTAAGAACTGAACCCATAAAAACTCTAGAAGATAACATTGGAAAAACCCTTCTAGAAATTGGCTTAGGCAAAGACTTCATGATTAAGAACCCACAAGCAAATGCAACAAAAACAAAGATAAATAGATGAGACTTAATTAAACTAAAAAGCTTCTGCACAGCAAAAGAAATAATCAGCAGAGTAAACAGACAACCCACAGAGTGGGAGAAAATCTTCACAATCTATACATTTGACAAAGGACTAATATCCAGAATCTACAAGGAACTCAAATAAATCAGCAAAAATAAAAACAAACAATCCCATCAAAAAGTGGGAGGACATGAATAGACAATTTTCAAAAGAAGATATACAAATGGCCAACAAACATGAAAAAATGCTCAACATCACTAATGATCAGGGAAATGCAAATCAAAACCATAATGCAATACCACATTACTCCTGCAAGAATGGCCATAATCAAAAAATAAAAAAAAGATAGGCGTTGGCATGGATGTGGTGAAAAGGAAACACTTTTACACTGTTGGTGGGAATGTAAATAGTACAACCACTATGCAAAACAGTGTGGAGATTCCTTAAAGAACTACAAGTAGATCTACGGTTTGATCCAGCAATCCCACTCCTGGGTATCCACCCAGAGGAAAAGAAGTGATTATACAAAAAAGATAATCGCACATGCATGCATATAGCAGCACAACTTGCAATTGCAATAATATGGAACCAGCCCAAATGCCCATCAGCCAACGAGTGGATAAAGAAAATGTAATACACACACACACACACACACACACACACACACCATGGAATACTACTCATCCATAAAAAGGAATGAAATAATGGCATTTGCAGCAACCTGGATGGAATTGGAGACCATTATTCTAAGTGAAGTAACTCAGGAATGGAAAACCAAACATTGTATGTTCTCACTCATAAGGCGAAGCTAAGCTATGAGGACGCAAAGGCATAAGAATGATACAACGGAACTGGGCATGGTGGCTCACACCTGTAATCCCAGCACTTTGGGAAGCCAAAGTAGGTAGATCACTTGAGGTCAGGAGTTCAAGACCAGCTGGACCAGCACGGTGAAACCCCATCTCTACTAAAAATACAAACATTATTTTGTATGGTGGTGTGCACCTGTAATCCCAGCTACTCAGGAGGCTGAGGCAGGAGAATCGCTTGAACCTGGGAGGTGGAGGCTGCAGTGAGCTGAGATTGCACCACTGCACTCCAGCCTGCGCAATAGAGTGAGAAAAAAAAGAAAAGAATAAAGAATGATACAATGAACTCTGGGGACTCAAGGGAAAGGGTGGGGGGGGCGGTGAGGGATAAAAGACTACACACCGGGTACAGTGTACACTGCTCAGGTGATGGGTGCACCAAAATTTCAGAAATCAACCACTAAAATTCATGTAACCACACACCACCTGTTCCCCAAAAACCTATTGAAATTTTAAAAAATTAAATTAAATTAAAAATTTTTTAAAACAGAGGTCCGGGGGCAGACTTGTTTGCCCCTTCTACCATGGAGGGCACAGCAGGAAGGCACCATCTCTGAGGAGGCCAGGCCCTTACCAGACACCAGATCTGCCAGTACCTTGATCTTAGATTTCGTAGCCGGCAGAACTGTGAGAAATATTACAAGCCACCAGTTTATGGCATTATGTTATAGCAACCCAAACAGACAAACACAAATGATTAAAAATGATAAATTGAACTTCATGAAAATAAAAATCTTTCACTCTTAGTGAAATTTAAAATACAAGCCACAGACTGACAATATCTGCAAAATACATGTGGTAAAGGACTTATTTCCAGAGTATATAAGGAACCCTTACAACTCAATAGGGAGCAGACAACTCATTTTTTAATTAAACGTTTGTATCTGATATCACTGTAAATTTGCATGCCATCATAAGAACTACATCACAGAGAGCCTTTACCCATTTTTCTCCAATAATAACATCTTACAACACTCTAGGATAATCACAACCAGGATACAGTGACATTGATACAGTCAAGAGACAGACATTCCATCATAAAGATCCCCTGTGTCTTCTCCTCCTGGGATTCCTGTTAGATGCAATATCAGCACTGTGAAACTCCTGTGTTCTCCATGTTTCTTTAAAGAATTTTAAAATATATATATTTGTTCTTTGTTCAGCTTTCTTCGGAGAATTCCTTGGCCTTGTCATCAAACTTATTTTGCATTTCAGCTGTGTTTGTTCTGCTATTCAGCCTATCTATTGAGGTTTTAATTTTGGGAAAATTTCATATTTTCTTAATATCCAATTATTTTAAAAATAGTCTGTTATTATTTCACAGCAGCAATATTCTCCTTGCCCTCTGAAGTTACTGCAGTTCATTTAAAGCCTTCTGCTTGTTCCATGAGCTTGTTTTATTTCCCAGGGTTAGTTGTTTTTTTGGTTTTGTTTTGTTTTTTTTGAGACGGCGTCTCGCTCTATCATCCAGGGTGGAGTGCAGTGGTGTGATCTCAGCTTACTGCAAGCTCCGCCTCCTGGGTTCAAGCCATTCTCCTGCCTTAGCCTCCCAACTAGCTGGGACAACAGGCGCCCACCACCACGCCCGGCTAATTTTTTTTTGTATTTTTAGTAGAGATGGGGTTTCACTGTGTTAGCCAGGATGGTCTTGATCTCCTGACCTGGTGATCTGCCCGCCTCAGCCTCCCAAAGTGCTGGGATTTCAGGCTTGAGCCACTGCGCCCGGCATCCCAGGGTTAGTTCTTATGTTTATAGGGTTTGGAGCCGTTTTTTATGTGGTTGGTTTTCCCCAGTTTGGTAATCTGGTGGTTGCACCTCTTCCCTTTTTTTTTTTCCCTAAAGAGACAGGGTCTTGCTACGTTACCCAGGCTGGTCTTAAACTCCTGGGCTCAAGTGATCCTCCTGCATCAGTCTCCTGAGTAACTGAGACTATAGCTAGGAGCCACCATGCCTGGCTGATTGTACCTCTTCCTGCAGGTGATGACCTCCGGCCTATCTACAGCCTTCCCGTACCCACACTAAGGAAGGGACTGTATGCACCTTGGGCAGGCCACATCCACCATCTGATCCCCAAGGGCTCCTGCACAGCCCAGGTGCCTCACCAGTTGCTGCCTCAGCCAATCGCAGAGAAAGCCCAGACTAGTGGATTTCTGTGGGGCCAGGAATGCATGGTATGGGAAGAGCTGATTTCCCCAAGGGAAGCAATGTGGTCTTGAGGACAGAGGTGAAGTCCAAAACCACCACTTCCTTAGCAAGTGACCTTGGGCAAATAACTTTATATGAACCTCGATTTCCTCATCTATAAAATGGAAATATTCCCAACATGCAAAGCCATGGTGAAGATTAGACAGCGTTTAATTACACACGCAAAACATCCAGCAGAAGGCCCAAGACACGACAGATACTATAAATGGGGGCTACAATTCTTTTCACTTTATGTCACTTTGAATGTCCCTGTGGTAGGATTCAAAGTATATCTCAACAAGATATACTCTTTTTTTTTTTTTGAAACAGAGTTGCTCTGTCACCCAGGCTGGAGTGCAGTGGCACGATCTTGGCTCACAGCAACCTCCGCCTCCCAGTTTCAAGCAATTCTCCTGCCTCAGCCTCCTGAGTAGCTGGGATTACAGGCACGTGTCACCATGCCCAGCTAATTTTTCAACAAGCTATTTTTGAGGCTGATAAAGCTTAACACTCCACTGTCCAACCTCACGCTGATCGTTCTTTTAGGTTGCTCATGCCAGCCCTATGGTCAGTATTTCTGTCTGTTCCAGAGAGGTTCATCACTCTTTTCCTCTTCCTTTGAACACCACCTCTTCCAGGGATCCTTCCCTGACACCCACAGCTGCCTGCATTGACTTCCAACATAACTCGTAACTCAATGAATTAAACAGCTGACATGTCTCCCCACTGGACTCCCAATGCGAAAAGCCAGCATGCAGACGGATGACTTCCACCCGGCCCCGGTGTCCCGCACGGAGAAAGTGCTCTGAGAAGGGGATAAATGAACACATGATCTGTTCCAAGCAAAACATCCCTCCTCTGTGGCAGCTTCTCCAGTATCTCCGCAGGGAAGCAAAACCCACAAAAGGCCAGAGTGGAGAAGCCAACAGACACTACCTGGTGCTCAAATGAAAATCTGGCGCAGTGGCTCACACCTGTCATCCCAGCACTTTGGGAGGCCAAGGCAGGCGGATCACTTGAGGTCAGGAGTTTGAGACCAGCCTGGCCAACATGGTGAAGCCCCGTCTATTAATAATACAAAAAAATTAGCTGGGCATAGTGGCGCATGCCTGTAATCCCAGCTACTCGGGAGGCTGAGGCAGGAGAATCACTTGAATCTGGGAGGCGGAGGTTGCAGTGAGCCAAGATCGCGCCACTCCACTCCAGCCTGGGCGACAAGAGCGAAACTCCGTCTCAAAAAAATATCCATGGAGGCGGATATTTTCTTCTCTCCATTTTTTTAACTTTCTCCCCATTCCCTACCTTCTCTCAACTGCCTATCCCTCCCCCAGTTTTACAACATGAAATGAAAACAGCAAATCTCTCTGAAGCATGTTTTTATTTCTCTGTGATTTGGTTTTCTACTTTGGTACACATGAGCTGTGGCTGCATTTCACACAGAAGCTGACACATCTCGCAGGAATGCCCCATAAAACAGAGCGCAAACACATCACCCAGCAGGTTCACTTCACCTGGCTGTTACTGCTGAACTCCCTACTTCTAAGAGCACAGAAGAGAACATCGCTTTGAATCTACAGATAAGCGAGGGTGAGGCGAGCAGCGGCCAGGGCTGCCAGGATGGGAGCGGCCACAGACACAGGCCCCCGGGTGTCTGTCTTGAGATAGAGGTGGAGAAGCCGCCCAAGAAATTCCAGCAAGATGGGAGCAGCTGGGGGATGCTCCAGCACAGTAGCCTGCCTATAGGACTCCTCTGGCTCCCTCAGTCCTGGTAGATTCTGGCATGACACCAAGGCCAGCAGTGCTGGCTCTTGGCCCTGTCACTGTGTGAGTCTGTTTTATCCTGGGGCCCTACAGCCCCTCTCCTGGGCAGGAGCTCCGCCCCTCCCCTTTTCATCACCCCCTTGGTCCCCAGCCAACCCACAGCGAGACCTACACAGGTCTTGCCCAGCTCTAAAATGTCTTGCCCTCAAAGGCCTGGAGATTGAAGGCAGTATCCAGAAACTTTTTCAGTGACACCAGGTGAGTGTTCCTGTTTCCTGTGGCTGGTGCAGCCGCTGGGTCCCGGCCAACATACCTGGAGGAGGAGAGACAAGCTAAGGGGAAGGCGGGGCCTAGCCGCCCCCCAACCGCTGCCCTCACTCCAGGACTGCAGGGGGCACGCATCTGAGAACCGCTGACCTCAAAGCCATAGACCCTGCCTTTTGGCCCTGGCACCACTTCCAATGAGCTGCAAAGCCTGGATCAAACTCAGTCACCTAGCCACAGAAGAGTGGGGAGAAACTGTCCCTCCATGTCACTGCACTTGCCCATGAGGACAACAAATGAGGCAACAACTCAAAGACTTTGGGGACAAACACACTTTTGGCTTCTTGGAGTTTCTCAGGACCCTCTCCCATCTTCCCAGGAACACATGATGCCAGTATTGGGAACCCACCATGTGCCAGAGCTAATACATACATCAGATCTAATCTTATCACCGCCCTTTGTAGAGATGCAGGGACTAAGGCTCCAAGGACTACATAACCAGCCTAAGATCTAAGGCAGGAGTTTTGAGACATGTAGCAGGTTCCCTAATTCAGTTCTGGCTGCAGAACAAACACAAAGCCAGTACTGATGATGCCCCATCATTGCTCATCACCAGAGAAGGGCAGGGCCAGTTCTGGGTAGCATGGCCTATGGGACAGACGGAGCCAGGACAGAGCCTCAGGGCCGAGGTGAGGGGCAATCAGCGGCCCCACCATGTACCATATGGGCCGTGCGCGCCTCAGGATGGTCATGAAGCGTGGGCTGATGTAGTCATAGTAGCCCATGTTCTTGTGCTCCTCCTGACACCAGACCAGCTCCGCACCTGGGTACTTCTCTGCCTCCTGCTTGATCAGGTCGAAGGGGAATGGAGAGATCTGGAGAGGCAGAAACAAAGGAGCATAGCCAGAGGAGGGGCGGTATATCCCCAGCACCCCCGGACAGGAGGCACAGGGCCTCACCGGCCTTCATCTGGCCTGCCTGGCACATTGGCCAGAGCCGGGGCCAGCAACGTGAGCTTGCCCATCACTTGACTGTACAAGGGGCTCAGGCACACCTGCTCCAGGCGCGTGATGGCCACTTTCTCCTCCAGGCCCTGGCTGCTCCGCTCCTTCACCAGGTCATAGTACACCTTTCCTGTGCAGAAGATGAGCCGCCGCACCTGCTCAGGGGCCCGTGCTGCGGTCCCATCTTCAGGAATCACCCGCTGGAAGCTGGTCCCTGAGGGACCAACAGGACATGGCAGAGGCGTTGGTACCCAGAGGGGCTGGGGCAGCTCAGGACCAGGCCTGCATCCCCAGGTTCTCCTTAGCCACTGACACTAACTGCAGGTTTGGACTTGTGGCTGCAGTGGACACCTCTTGAACTAAAAGATGGAGCAGGGGGCAGATGACACTCTGAGCTGTCATAGGGAGAGGGGTGGAGACACCCAAGGGTTGAGCCCTGGAAGCATCACATTTAAGGTGACCGGAGGTGGGGGTACAATGAGAAGCGCCCTGAAGGAGACAGAGAAGGTGACATGATGGCATCATCCTTTGCCCCAACCTTGCTTCTGCCCAGTTGTGCCCACCTCCTGCAGAGCACTGCAGTCCCCCACCACTAAGCAGATGTCCCAGGAGGCTGCTGCATGCTCCTCCTCTTTCAGCCTGGCAGCTGAGCTTCACCTCCAAGCCCCAACCATTCTTCCTTCCTGAGCCCATGATCCTGACCCCAGGTCACGCACACTGCAAAACCTCTCAGGAGGCTACTGTAGTGTCCTCACATCCCTGCATCTCAGGTGAAGACTCTGGGGTAGAGAGGACAAATGGATCCCAGGCCCTCAAGAGAGAAGCCAGCACAGGGCAGGTAGCCCAGGTAGTCCAGTCCCGACATCAGAGCTCTAACAGCTGCCCACCTGCACAGAGGGGACATCCAAACACACATGGGAGAAAATCCAACCCCTGTCCATGCTGAGGCCCTTCCCAGCCCTCCCTCTACTGCCCAGGACCATTTTCCAAGACAGCTCTGCTCCACCAGCCTCACACCTGTCCTTCCCTGGACATAGTCACCTCTCAGTTGCAACTATAGTGTTTTATCTGATCTGACTCCCAGGGAAATAAGGCCAAAGGCTCCTGGAGGGGACACCAGGACCCCAGGGCCTGTAATGTCTGTTTGGCTCACGAATTTTTAAAATGGACAAATGAATAAATGATACTCAATATCTTGCGAACTCAGCAGGCCTCTGCCAGGCCTCGACCAGCCCTGCTAGGGTCTAAGGGGGCCCCAGTGGACTCTACCATGGACGCAACCCACATGACCTGAGCTGGCCCAGGTCAGCCATTGTGCCAACCTCCCAACCCTACTGCTAGTGGGACCATGCCAGGAGCTGCTGCAGGTCAGCAGAGCCACAGGCAGAAGGGAGGTTGGAGAAGCCCCAGAAGCAGAAGCCACACAATGGGCCACCGCCCCAGTGTGGGCTGCCCCACACACCCAGGCCAGGCACGTACCGGATACCATTTGGTCAAAGCTGGACTTGGCCTCTGGGTGCCTCAGCAGAGATTTAGGTGTGAAGATAATCAGCTGGAAGGGAAACACACGCCCAGCTGCCAGCTGGCCCTGCCTGGCCAGGCCCCCTGCGTGTGACCCCTGCCCTGGGACGGAGACTCACCGGCTTGCGGAAGGGCAGCAGGATCTGCCGGCGCAGCACGTGGAAGTAGTTGGCCGGTGTGGAGCAGTTGACCACGATCCAGTTGCAGTCATAGAGCTGGCTCACCTCGAAGTCCTTGGTGAATGCCTGTGGGGACGAGATGCATATGGCCAGGGTGGCTGTCTGCTGCACCCACACCCTGGACCCCTAGCCCTGTGGGCACAATAGGGCGCGTCCCTGTCCTGGAGACAACAGCAACACTCACAGGGTAGGCATCCGAGTCGTCATTACTCATCTGCAGGAACCTCTCGGGCCTCGCTGATGAGTGCTCTGGGCCCTGAAAGCAAACGCCAGACGGCCAAGGCTGGACCCCACCATGGGACAGACATCTGGCCCTGCAGGGACCCCAGGCTCAGGGGAAAGTCTGGAGGGCTTCTCAGCAGAGGTGCCCTCACCCTGGAGCCTGAACCATAGAAAAGAACCAAGAATGTGGAACAAGAGCAGAATGGGAATCCTCAGAGTGGGGTCCGCCCAGAGCTAGCACAGTATGTGAACTTGCAGGGACAGAAGAAAAAGCAAAAAGCCCGCACTGAGACGTGCTTTCTCTGGAATGTCCTGGAACAGTGGCTGCCACTGACTGAGCACCTGCTGTACAGGAGGCGGAGTTCTAGGAATCCCACACGCCTTATCGCTAACCCCCAAAGTAGCCCCATGATGCAGACACTCTTCCCCACTGCACAGATGAAGAGGCAAGGAGAGGGTAAGAAACCACCCATGACCACACAGCCAGGCAGGGGCCAACCCAACTCGGCCTGGGCCTCGCCCACCCTCACCCACACGGACTGCTCTGCTCCATGAAAGCAGCAAGACAAGCCCAGGGGCATCTCCAAGCCAGCTCCTGCAGGACGGGGGTGACCCACTGCACAGCTGCCACTTGCCCTCTCTTGGTGGGGACGGCCAAGGACCCAGCCCCCCACACCCTGCCTGGCCCAGATCCGGCCTCCCAAGAAGCTGCCTTCACGGCAGGCAGCCCCAAGCAGGGAGCCTCACCTCCCTCCTCACTGATACCCGGTGTTGTGAGGATGCCGAGTACGCAGCCTGTAAAGTGCTCATAACATGCCACTCAGGGATAATGGTGGCAATGAGCCCCCTGCCTGTCTCCCTTCTGCCTGGTCAGGCCACCTGCCCACCAGATGGTATCACATGACACCCTGCTCCTTCCTCCCTTCCTGCTAGCCCAGGAGCCTCCGGAGGATGCACCCAGCCTGCATGTCTTCCCTCTGCCCCACGTGTGGCTGCAGAGGCAGGTCATACAGGAGGGGACCAGAGAACAGGCAGTACTGCACAGGATAGCTTCAAACCCCAGCTACTAGCTGTGAAACCTTGGGCAACCTACTCCCCAGCTCTGTGCCTCTGTTTTCTCATCTGAAAAGCAAGAACACAGCCTACTTCATTAAGTTGTACGGATTGGAAGAGTTAACATTCAGAAGCATTGAACAGTGCCTGGCGCACAGCAAGCACTCATACGTGGTAGCGCCTTCTGCTGCCAGGGGTAGCATCATCGTCTCAGCAGCTGCAGCACGCACATGTGCAGACCCCACCCTGCACAGACCCACGTGCTCCAGGGGCCTGGAAGGCATATACCGTCCAACCCGACAAGGGGCCCAGGGTCCATCCCGCCCCTTCAAGGCCCGCCAGAACCCACCAAGCCACCAGCCACCACCGCAGCCCTCACCATGCCTTCCATGCCATGGGGCAGCAGCAGCACAATGCCGTTATGCCGCACCCACTTGGCCTGGCCGGTGCTGATGAACTGGTCGATGATGCACTGGGCCGTGTTGTGGAAGTCCCCAAACTGGGCCTCCCAGAGGACCAGGGCATTGGGGCTGGCCATGGCATAGCCCAGCTCAAAGCCTAAACAGAAGACAAGATAGAGCTTGCTTCATGCAGTCACCAAGTGGCAGTGGCTCCAGTCAAATTTAGCCCTTTCTCAGTATATCCTCCATGCCCCCACCCATCCTTCTCACAAGCCAGGACAAACCCAGGGATTCCCTGGGATTCAAAGGGTACAATGTACCATCCTGGGGGCTGACAACATGCCCAGAGATGCTACCCTCAGCCCTGCTATCATGTGTGGTCAGGTTCAACCTTATTTAGGTATCCTGGGGAGGCAACAGGGACCATCTGTCAAGAACTCCTTAAAAACATGCAGAACTGCTAAGGAGAAGGGGCAGAAACAGCCCTAGAGGCATCTGCCTGGCGGCGGGGGGCTGCCTGGCCTCTAGGGGCAGGCAGTGAGGACGAGGTGAGCCAGCTAATGATGCATCTGAGGGAGAGCATGCACAGGGGACACAGGCAGGGAAGCCCAGAGCCCAGAGAAGGGATCTCAGTGCAGTGTTCCTAGGGTGCAGGGCAGAGGAGGCAAGATGGGGCTCAAAGGAATGTGAGAGGGCTGGGCCAAGACTGGACTGCTCAGCAGCTGGAACCCGCAGCAGACTGTGTTGGGCTCTCTGTCTGCGCCCACTGGGGCCCTGATACCCACAAAACCCCTCAAGGCAAGCAGGGCCCCCCAACTGGGATCCCCAAGGGGCCCAGATGGGACATGATTTCACCTCCCACATGGCCTTAGGTGAGGGCAGCCCAATCACCATCCCCCAGGGCCATCCCCTAAGGGCCTCTGAGCATCTCTCACCCCTCCCAGGCCCTGGCCCCGGCCCCTTCCCAGCCCATCTCTGGTCCCCAGGTGTCTGGGGCCTGCCTGGCCTGCAGGAGAGCGTGGACCCACCCAGGACTCCGTACTCCGAGAGGGAGCTGTTGCACACGGTGTACGGGGCCTGGTCAGGCCAGAGATGATTCATAGGCACACACGTCCTGCGGTCAACCTCCTGGTCATGGAGAACATGGTGCCGGTGACTGCAGAGACACAGACCGGGGCAGGGACAGAGGGCAGGTGGGCTGGCACCTGTTCACCTGGAGCAGGGGAGCTGGGCAGCAGGAGGCAGGCAAGCCTCCGTCACTGTCCCAGGAAGCCTGCAGGGTCCCACAACATGGCATCCAAGAAGGCTGTGGAAAACCAGAGCCATGTGGTCCCTCCTGCAGCCTGTCCCCCGCCAGGCCTCCCCAGCCTGCCCCCTGCCTGCTAGCAGCGCCCACACACCACGCACTGGGGGGTCTGGGGGAAGGAGCTGTGAGTTGTGGCACCTCTCTGAATGTCAGCTTTTCACCCATAAAGGGGACCTGATAAGACACTTCCCAGGTGCCAGCTAGAGCCAGAGACCCTAGGAGGCCACTTCCCCTGCCCCGTCTTGCTGGCTTCTTTACCATCTCACCAGCCCTGTCCCAACTCACAAGAGACAGAAACCACTGTGCAGTAGCCGAGGTGGGCACAGTAAGTGAGGGGCGCCTGGCTGAACCCCAGTCCCTGGCAAGGACTGACATGTAGCTCAGGGTACATCAGAGGGCCACCTGGGCCCTGGCTGGAGCAAGACCAGCCGAGATGAGCAACCAGGAATGAGAAAGCCAGCTGGTCAAGTCCTGGAAGCCACACCACCCTGGCTTGCTAACCAGGAGCCGACTGAGGCAGGATCTAGAACATTTTAGGAACCCGAACAAGAGGAAATGTGGTGTGGACAACTGACAAGTGTCAAGTCCCCATTTGGATTCACAAAGACAACTGCAAACAACCAAGATAGGGGCTGACTTAACAGCAGTACACACACACACCACACACATACATACACATGCCACACATACCACACACACATACACATCCCCACACACCAAACACATACATACACACACCACACACACCAAACACCACATACACACACATCACACATACCACACATACATGCAAAACACACCACACACATATACACCACACACATCCATGCACACACACCAAACACCACACACACTACACACACCACACATACATACCACACACCACACATACCACACAACACACACACACCACACAGACTACACACCACAAACACAATCACACACACCACACACACTACACTACACACACTACACACACACCACACACACCCCACATATACACCACACATGCACCAAACATGACACATACCACACATATCACACATCACACGCACACCACACTACACACCACACACTCCACACATACCACACACCACACAAACACCCTCACACACATTACACACATACACACCCTACACACATACACACCCTACACACACACCAAACATACACACACACCATACACACCCCACACACACTATACACACCCCACACATACGCACACCCCCACAAACCACACACACACACACCACACATACACACGCCACACATACCCCACACATACACCACATTCAACACACAACACACACCACACACACCACACTCAACACACAACACACAACACACACACCACAAACGCACCACACCCACCACAAACACCAGACATGACACACACCACACATGCACCACACAATACACCACACACACCCACACATACACACCACACACACCCCCACACACACCACACACACCCACACATACACACCACACACCCCCACACACACCACACACACCATACACAAATACACACCACACACACCCCCACACACACCACACACACCCACACATACACACCACACACCCCCACACACACCACACACACCATACACACATACACACCACACACATACACTCCACACACACCACACATACATCACACACACCATACACCACACACACACCACACACTACACACCACACCCACCCACGCATACCACACATATCCCCCTACATACCACACACATCCCCTACACACACACCACATACACACACCATACACATCCCCCACAGACACACATACCCCTACATACCACACACATCCCCTACACACACGCCACATACACACACCATACACATCCCCCAGACACACATACACACCACACACATACCCAAACACTGCACACATACACACCCCACACATACAACACACACGACACACCACACAACCATACAGACACAAACACATACACCACACACACCACATACACAACAAACACGCCACACACAAATACCACACACACCACATACACACACCCCCCATTCACCACACACCACATACACACCATTCACACTACACATACACTCCACACACACACCACATACACACCATACACACCACACATATCCCCACACACCACATACATACACATCCCATCCACACACACCACACACCCACACACACAACACACACACTCCAAACTCCACACACATACTCCAAACACCACACAAATACACCTACACACACATCACACACCCACACCACACACACACCACACAAACATGCCACACACATACCCCACACCATACACACACACACACACCAAATACACCACACATACGACAAACACACCACACACACGCACCACACCCCCTATACACTTCCCCCACTCACCACATACCACACACACACCACATACACACCAAACACACCACACACACACACCACACACAACTCGCCCACACTCACCACACACCCCCCACACACACATGATCCTGAGGACCACAGATGGCCACCAGCTTGACCTTAGTGGACAGCTTGGGCCCAGCAGTGAGCTCTGCACACTTGCCCTGGGGGGTCAGCGAGGTGGCCATCTGATGATGCCACCTGAGGGCAGGGGCTAGGGATGCTGTGAAGATCCCACCCCAACAAAGGCCCCCTCGGGATCCCCAAGCCAGGCCCAGCTTCTGCTCCAGGTCTCCTGTGTGGATGCTGAGCCCCACTGCGCTCACCTGAATGTGCCCCTCTCCACATCCTGCCCGCTGAGCCGCACGTGGATGCCTTCCTTCAGCAGGGAGCCAAAGGCCATGTACTCTGCCAACGCCCAGTCCACCGTCCGGTTCTTGGTCATGTCCGCACGGCCCCGCAGAATGCGAGAGAGGCCTGTGGGAAAGGAGTGCTGGCCTGAGGGCCACGAGACAGCCAGCCCTGGGGCCGGTAGGTAGGTGCTCAGCACACACCCCGCACAAAGCAGGGCAGCCATCTGTTGATTTGGTTGGAGGGCAGGGATGCTGCAGGAGGGCCCAGGGCCAGGCACCCCTCCTCCAGCTGAGACAAGGGGCCACCCTGAGCCTGTGGAGGGGTGGAGCAGGTACCACTTGGCAAGCATTGGCCACGTTGCAGACACCGTCAGGCTCAGAGTCATTTAATCAGATCACACAGCTGTCAAGGTACTCGGATTTGACTCCAAGTCCCCAGGCTTACGCTGCGCTCCTGTCAGCCCCACACACAGAGGCTAACACACAAACAGAGCGGGCACATGCCCCAAACGCTGTCGGCAGCTGCCCCAGGACATTCGGTCTCGGTGCACACTGTAAGGGAACCCCCTCAGGACTCCCCCAGGTGGGTCAGAGGGGGTGTAGGCACCCCAATACAGCCACAGGAGACCCTCCGGACTTCCCAGGCAAAGGTCACAGTGGCCCCAGCCAAGGGGTGCAGTCGGTGACCACCCACATTCTAGTCTCACCCCGGAGTGGGGGGGCTGCCCTCAGTCATTGGTCCAGGCCCCAGCAAGCCACCGTCCTTTCAGCTGCAGAATCCTGCCCACGTTCCAGGCTGCGTTCCAGCCCCTGTATGGGAGCCCTTGCTTTCCTGCTCTTCTGCCTGACCCAGGGACGCCCCGGCAAAGGCATTTGGAAAATCCAAGGTCCCCAACCTAAGACTAGTCACTGGTACCCAGCTGGGAGTGTGGCATCTGGAGCTGCCCAGCTCACCACGCCCACCCTGAAAAGAGCTACTGTCACGGGCACAGATGTGCCGAGAGCTACGTGCACCCACTACAGACTGAGCAGGAATGCGACACACCATCTCTCTTGCATCCCAACCAATCTCCCTTCGAGGCACAGTGTTGGGGTGGGGCCAGCAGCCTGGGCTGCAGCCTGCCCAGCAACCTCACCAGTGTGGATCTTAAAGTCCTCCAGGGGCACAGAGCTGGCCACGCTGCCGATGTGGGTGAGCATGTCCTCAGGGATCCCCGTGGCTGGGCATGTCATGCTCTTGGGCTCCCCATCTACGTTGAAGAAGCCTGAGAGGGAGAGAGGCTCTGTCCACACTGTGTCAGTGGTGGGCTCTGATCCCCCTGGCCAGCCTGCCTCCCCAGGACTGAGTGGCCCATGGCTTCCCAAACTCCACCAGCACTCGGACTCACCCTGAGCCCACCCTTGGGACCTGGGACAGCTGGACAGCCACAGCTGCAACTCCCCCACAGGCCCAACACCCACCTCTGGACCCCAGGGTAACAGCTCTTCTAACCCTGCCCCCCAGGGAGGCCCTCTGAGCACCCTGGCCCCAAGCATCCAGTGCCCAGGGCTTCCTCTCCCACCTGGCTGTGCCCTCCCTTTTCAGTGAGCACCTGGCCATCCATGCTCAGAGGGCAATGCTATCCTTGACTTGCAGGAATCGGCCCCACGCAGCTTTGGGGACTCAGTGATGGAGCCTGCAGCCTCTAGACTAGGCAATGACAGCTGTCACCCAGGGCCATTCCAGTCCTGATCCCAGTGCAAGACCTCAAGGCCCAGGGGAGTCCCTCTGAGCCACACACTGCTCGCTCACCAGGCCAGGGGGAGTCCAACCAGTGCTTTATATGCAGGATCTTTTTATCCTTGGACCTGCCATAAGCCTCCTCACAGATCCGGTCATATTTGGCAATTTCTTCCTGGAATCAGGATGAAGATGTGGACAGAGCACCAAAGCCCTGGGCAGCCAGACGCCCAGTCCACTTGGACTCGTAATTCCTGGTCCCCATCACCAAGTTCTTCTAGAACTCTCTGTCTCTGGCCTATAGGGACCTCATGGCTAGAAGCCAAAGTCTCAGAGTTCAGGGGATCCTGTACAGGTACCCCGAGGCTGGGCAGGCCTGCAGTGCGCTCAGCAAGGGGCTTGGAGAAGGCTCCGGAAACTTGTAGTCCTTGCTCTCAGAGCTCCATGAAGGTGGAAGGACGAACACTCCATAGATAATTATGGGGACAACCCCAGCTCAGGGCTGCCTCCTACAGGAAGCCTTCCCGCACTCCTGCTCAAGGCTGGACTTCCCCCACATTGCAGTACCCACCGTGTCACACTTGGCTGTAACTGCATCCTTAGTTCTTGGTCCCCTTTGGTAACTGGGGCCTCTTGGGGACAAGGACCATAGTGGCTACTTCTTTAAATCCTTAGTGCCCAGCACTGGGCTGGTAACATCTACAACCCCTCTCCAGGGTCCCCACCCAAAGTTTGTCTTGGGCGCCCCTGCAGCCTGCCTGCCCACCTCAAACTCCTGCAGGGTGACTGTGCCCTCGGCAATCAGCTTGTCTGCGTACTTCTTCAGCACAGGCACCTGTCTGTGGATCTGCTTGTACATGAGCGGCTGGGTGAACATGGGCTCGTCCATCTCATTGTGGCCGCGCCGGCGGTAACAGACCTGCAGGAGCAGCCAGAGGGGCTCAGGCCCTCCCCTACGCTGTGTGGTCAATGTAGCTGCTGCAAAATTGGGGAATATCTGGGTAGGGCACACCCACTGGGAGCCCTTTGAGCTCCACTATCACCTATCACCGAATGAATGTCCCGTCCCAGGCCTTTGCACAGATTGCTCTTGGTGGCATAAATCTCTCATCCAAGAAGCACTCCCAGCCCTGAGTGCTGAAGATGCTGATGACCTGGCTGGCTCAGCACAGCAGGGATGGGCCACCCACCCATGCCTTGGCCTCAGTCCCCAGACTCACCAGGTCCACGACAACGTCTTTGTTGAAAGTGTTTCTCCATTCGGCTGCCACACTGCACACATATATCACAGCCTCTGGGTCATCGGCATTCACATGGAAGATAGGCGCATTGACCACCCGGGCCACGTCGGTCGGGTATGGTGAGGAGCGGGCCATTCGGGGGTCTGTGGTGAATCCAATCTGCAGAGGCAGGAGAAACCTGCTGCGCCTCTCAATTTACTTAGAGTGAGATAGAAGGTGGCAGCCTTGGAGACTGAGCAGGGGGATGCTCAAGGTCCACTGAGGTGCCCAGGAGAAATGTGGGACACAACAGGGTGATGGTGAGCAGCCCCACAATTAGACACGGCAACAGCTCCCACGGGGATGGCAGCAGCACCAGCCGGGTGGAGCCTGCTCTTTTTTGCCAGTCACTTTGACACACTGGTAGTGAGGAACATAGGCCTGGAAAATCCAGTCCTAACAATGGCTAACTGCAACCTGGGGCAAGGTGCTTACATACCCACAGCCTGTTTCCTCATCTATAAAAAGGGGTCACTTAAATTCCCACCTCACAGGATGTTCAAGGACGATGACATGACTTAATGCAAACAAGGCAGTGAACACAGGGCTTTCTAGACTCCATATGAGCTGTTAGAAGCTCAGCTGCCTTAGAGAAAGGGCACCAAGGTCCCTGTGTCTAAGATTGCCCATGTGGGGCTGCACACGGCCAGCCTCCATGAGGCACTCGCTACACAGGTGCTCCTTTGGTCCTTCCAGCCCTACTTATCCCTCCCTATTGTGTCTTCCAATTTCACAGACCAGGACGCCAAGGCTGGAAAGAGCAGGGTCCTGCCTGGTAAGCAGCACAGCAGTGGGCTCAGAGCCAGGAGCATCTCACTTTCTCCCCAAGCTACTGCCTGGATTTCCAGGGATGCTGACGCTGTGAGGCCCATCGTGGAGCCTACATGCTCACCTGGTTGTTGACAACGACGTGCACGGTACCATTGGTCGTGTAGGAGGGCAGGTCGCTCAGGTGGAAGGTCTCATATACCACGCCCTGGCCAGCAAAGGCGGCGTCCCCATGAACCAGGATGGACATGACCTGCAGGGCAGGTGTGAGCCAGGAGGGGCTGCGTGCCCCAGCCCATGTAGCCCAGCCGGCGCCTGTACTGTGGAGACCCAGGGTCCAGCCCAGCCCTCTGGGCCCACCCTGAAGGGCCCAGGTCCTCTGGGTTCCCCCAGGTGAGCTCACCTTCTTGCCCTGGGCATCTCCACGGTAGAACTGCTCTGCCTTTGTCTTCCCCTGCACCACAGGGTCCACTGCCTCCAGGTGGGAGGGGTTGGCAACCAGCGACAGAGTGATGTTCTGGTTGGTGACGCGGTTGATCCTCTCATGGTACATGCCCAGGTGGTACTTGACATCCCCGGAGCCCTGAAGGTGGAGATGGGAACATGATGGATCCTCCCCTCCCACATCAGACAGGCAGATACACAGGCAGGCACTGCAGCCCACAGTCAGGCTGGCACATTCCCCCGATCCCACTGCCTCAGAAGGCCAAGCTGTCTCTGACCCCTCTCTCCTCATCACACTGCCCCTCCTCACTGGCCTGAGGGAGGAAGGCAGGGACCCCAGGCCTTGGCTCAGAGCCTCTCTGTACACTGACCATGGATCAGGAGAGCACAAGAGTGGGGAAGGCCATCAAGCAGCGGGGAAGGCAGGGAGAGAAGGGCAGTGCCTAGGCATCAGCGCAGAGACCCTCGGCCAGGCCACCAGCAAACACTGAAGCTGAATCCCCTGACTCCTCACACCAATGGTAGCAATGAGGGACACACAACATTTTATGACCCTGAAGCAAGGAAGACTTACAGCATTCTACACAATATCCTAACACCAGAAAACACAAAAGACACCTAAATTCTAACAAATTTGCCATGGGGGAACAAACCCACGCCCAGCGATAGGGGAAACAAATCAAGCTGAGAAAAATATTCATAAACAAATGCAGGCAAAGGGCAAATTCCCTCAATGTACAAAACACTTTTACAAATCAGGAAGATAAAGCCCAAAAACTCCATAGGAAAATGAGCAAAAGCCACAAGCAGGAATTTACAGAAAAATATGAATGGCTCAAAAGCATGTGAAAAGATAAGCAACTGAATTCATAACAAAGAAATGCATTACAACAAAATCCTCTTTTGAACCTATTATATCGGCAAAGATGAAAGGATTCGAGAGCGTGTGGGAGGAAGTGGGGTGGGGGCTCTGGCACCATCACACACTGTGGGTGGGCTCGCTGACATCTGCCAGCTCCTGGGAGGGTCGTTCAGTCCCACCCCCGTAGCTCCAGCCACTGCACTGCTCAGACACCATCTAACAGATAAACTCGCTCACACATGTGCAAGGACCCTCATTAGAACAACCCAATGTCCAGCACAAGGGATGCTTTAGCTGTAAGAAGGCTGGGGTAGCCCATGTGTGCAGGCAGGAAACAATGACAACTTGTTAAGTGAAAACAGCAAGGTGCCACCCGGTGTAACGGCTATGCCCATGGCCTCTTAGAAATAAGGTTGCACTGGAAAAAGAGGTTTGTTTGTATCAGCATGAAATGTTTCTAGAAGTACACACCTAAACACAACAGAAGCACACAAACAAAATTGGCCACAAGAATGGAGTCTCACTGAGGAACATATTCTCATTGTATAAGCTTTGTTCTGTTTTGTTGTTTTCACAATGATCAAATTTCTTTTTCAGTTGGAAAAAAATAGTAATTTCATTTTAAACATCCTTTGGCCAAGTTTTCCACTATACACACAGGTCATCTTTGACTCACTGCAACCATTCTCGGGCATGCGCTTTTATCCCTGTTTTACGGAAGATCAAAGTGAGGCTTAGAAGGCTGAAGGTGCTAGAACAAAAGGAACAGGATGTCAGAAAGACCTGGGATAGGAGCCAGTAGGTATGGGTCCACACACACACACACACACACACACACACAGCAGCAGGCTGGAGACAGCAGGAGAGATAGTCCTGAGGGCAAAGGGACACAGAGGAGGGAGTGACAGGCTCATTGCCCAGGGGACCCAGAGAGCCACCGAAAGGGAAGATGGGCAGGACTTTGAAAGAGGCTAGGCAGTGGCCGGAAGGGGTGGCTCCATGCCTGTAATCCCAGCACTTTGGGAGGCCGAGGCAGGCAGATCACCTGAGGCCAGGAGTTCAAGACCAGCCTGACCAACATGGCAAAACCCCATCTCTACTAAAAATACAAAAATTAGCCGGGCGTGGTGGCGCATGCCTGTAATCTCAGCTACTTGGAAGGTTGAGGCAGGATAATCGCTTGAACCCAGGAGGCAGAGGTTGCAGTGAGCCAAGATCATGCCATTGCACTCCAGCCTGGGCAACAAGAGCAAAACCCCATCTCAAAAAGAAAAGGAAAGAAAGAGGCTAGGCAGTATGGGCTGAAGGCCTGGCCAAGGCCTCCCAGGGAGGGGGTGGGAGCAGGAACAACATTTCCTCAGCAGGTCGATGGGTACGGAAAACCATCCTCACCTCCCAAGGCTCTGCTGGGCAAACAAATGAGCAAGGGAGTCATTCCTGGCTGGTGGACAGGACTTTGGACATGGAGGCACAGCCACATGAGCAGAACTGAGCAACTTCCAGCAAGCCTTTGCATCTCTGGGCTTCAGTTTCCCTAGCTCAAAACAGGGAGGTTGGCCCAGATTATCTGAGGGCCCTCCCAGCTACCAGAGACTGCAGCCCTTGCTCCAAAAAGCCTTAGGGTCCTCAGGCAAACACCCAGCCTCTCTCCTGCAGGCTTCTCCAATGCATCCATCTTAAGGTTTATCTCAGCCCGGAAGCTCCCGGCTCAGCCCCTCCACAGTCCACCTCCCAAACACCCAGCTCTCCAAGGGTGCCGGGACCTGGGCATGGCACCCACCTCGTCCGCCGCCTCCAGCTTGGGGTCAAACTGGCAGAAGATCTGCTCCAGGTCCTTGCGGATCACGTTGGCCAGCACGTTCAGCCTTCCCCTGGAGCCAGAGGGGCCGGGCTCTCACCTGGCAAAGCCCGCAGGCCTCAGGGTTCCCTCCCCCACTGTGGAGGCCTGGCCTTGCCTAATACAGCCCCTTCGTGCCCAGAGCCCTCCTCAGACCACCCAATCACCAGGCACCATCCTCTCCTGCTGCTGTAATGGCCCGAGGCCTAAAGCCCCATGCTTCCTTGCTGCCTCAGGCCACTGGGCCAGCTCTGCCTAACTCTCTGACCAGACACTGGGCATTCCCAGGCCCCCCATGACAGACAAACCCCAAAGTCCTGGCAGGCCAGCCACGGATGGGGACCCCTGCACCATGCATTTGGATGCCCTCATGCTGATGTGGCCCTGGGCTAGTCCAACCACAAGCAGCTCTCTGGTCACGGGAAAAGCCCAGGGCCCTTCCCACAGGCCACTCAGCAGGACCCCTGGCCACAGACGTCTCCGTCCCCCAGGGTGCATTCCCCCTCCTGCTTCCCCACAGGCTCCAGCTCAGAGGTAACGCCCCACTGCTGAGCAAGCCTCCCAGATCTTCATCAAGGTCAAGGGAACACGCAGTCAGCTTGCAGCCAGGTCAGAGACCCTCGGCTCACCTCCACAGACCTCCCTGTGGGGGACACAACCCGGGAACAACTGCCCAGGCCCTGCCCTCCCTTCCCTGGAAGAAACCCCTCCACCTCTCCTTGTCCACAGGAACCTCAAGAAGTATAGTGTACCCCTTTCCGAAATCTCACCCTTGCTAGGGACAGCGGCAACATGGCCAGGGAGAGAGGGTGCCTGATAACTTGGTTAGCACCCGGCCCCAGGTGACTCTGGCCAAGTAACCGGCAATTTCTGTGATGAGCAGGCCAGGCCCAGGACTCAGAACTTTCCAGGAAACCCACCTCTACCCCCAGGTCCCACCAACACCTCCGCTCTGATTTCCATCTCATCTCTCCCACCTCTGTCGCCTGGGCTGGAGGAGAATGCGCAAGGCACGGCAGGGAGGGGGACCCACCTGTGTGGCATCCCCAAGATGACATTCTCAATCCCCATCTCGCTGGATTTGTCGATGATGGTCTTGAGGGCAGGAATCATCACTTCACAGCCCTCCAGGCCAAACCGCTTCTCTGAGGACCATTTCCGGGCCAGGAAGTCTTCAAACCTGCTTGGGGAGAGGATGGGAAGAGGAAAGGGAAAGGGATGGAGAGGGAGGGGACTGGGGCTCACAGGGGCTGTTCATGAGTGCTCAGAGCTGAATGCTGAGGACAGAGGAAGTCACAAATCCTCCTTCCACCTACATGGTCCAGGGCCCACCATGGATACACCTGTCCCACCCAGCAAAGGAACACAGCGTTAGGGGAGGCTAGGCATCTTCCCAGCTGAACCAAACGCCTCTGCCTACACCCCTTCCCAGCTGCCGCCCTCTCTCTTCCTCATAGCCAAGCTCCTCCAACAGGCCACTGCCCACCCACTCCTAGCCCACTACCCTCCTGCCACACTCCAAGGGCTCTCTTCGCCAAGTCCCAAAGATCTCCACCCAGCCAGATCCAAACTCCAGCCTGCACCTCGCTGCTCAGGAATCCACTTTGCATCCAGCAGCTGAGTCAGGTGCTCCCCCAGCCCCTGCAGCCCTGGGGGACCCAGCTTCAGAAAAGTCCAGTGAACAGACAGGTGGTGTGGCCACACTCACTCCACACCAGGGATAATTTTCTGCCCAAACGTTCCCACAGCCACTTCCCGCCACTTCTGGCCTTGCTCAGTGTCCCCGCTCTCTTGTTCTCCTAGAGCCTCATCCCTGCCCACCTGACCTGCTCTGCCTTGGGCCAGCTCTTGGCCAAACAGCCTAAACACCTGGTCCCAACTCTCCTCCCTGCAGCCAGTGGTGAGGCCGATCCAGTCCTGCCTTCCTGTGGCACCCTCCTGCTCTCTTAGGCAGGGTGTGGGACATCTCATAGAGCCCTGGAGCAGGACCTCCAGCCACTTGGCCCTCCAGGTGGTGCCAACCTCATGGAGCGCACTAGCCGGGCCAGCAGGGTCCGCTTCTCCTCGCTAGAGAACTGCATCACACCAGGGGTCTCAAACTTCTGCCGGATCCACTGGCACTGCTCCACATCGTTGATGAACATGAACTCCAGGCCAATGTGCTGGCAGTAGGTGTTCTGGGGAGACACATTGGGACCCCATGAGGAGCAGGGAAGAGGGACGGCTGACATCCCTGCTGTCTAGAACAAAAAAGACAGTGCCTTCCCGTCCTCTGGCAAGCTCCAAAGAGCTGCTTCAGCTGCACCCCACACACCCGCCTGTGCTCACCTCCAGGCGCCGAATGATCTCCCGCAGAGAGAGGGTGTTTTCAGAGCCCCCAATGAAGGTGGTTGTCGGCAGCTGGAACTCCTTATCAAGGTCAGCCTCCTGCAGGTCATAGAAGGCTGGAGAAGGAGGCGTGGCCGAGCCCCGGGCAGCAGAGTGGAGGGAGGGAGGTCAGGCCCAGGTGGAGCCCCGCAGTCTCACCAGACCTCCCAGTCTCCCCAGTGCCCTCCCTCTGGGTCCAACCTGGGGAGCAGAAGTGAGAGTGAGCCCAGGGAGGCAGGGTGGACAAGCCTCTCAGGCTTGAACACATGGGGCACAAGCTAGGGAAAGTGGCAGGCGTCCTTCTCAGGAACAACAGGCAGTACACAGGCAAGGTAGAAAGGAGGCCCTGTGGGCTGCTCCCCGGGCTCCATGGATTCCCAAGGATCAGGCTGTCCCTAGTGCCTGTGGGCCCCTTACTGGGCCACCCACACAGCACTGCCATGGCCGTCCTGAGGAAGGGTCTTACCCAGTTTATCAATGGTTGTGATCAAGTCTGAGGGCACAAAGGAGTCCAGGTCTGCATCCAGAATGCCCAGGGGGTCCAGCTGGGCCACATGGTGACCCCGGATCTGGGAGGAGGGCAAAGAGCAGGGTGGGGCTGGGACCCAGCTGGACAGACCTTCTCCAGGGTATGGCTCTGGGCCCCAGCCCCTCTCTTCCCATTTCCGAATGTTAAGCTTCCCCATGTCTCTGCCCTGCAGCTACTTCACTGCTGCCTGCGAGACCCCAGCCACAGCCAGTAAGGTGGCAGGAGCTCAACCTGGTTTAGAAGTACAACATGCATGGGCAAAAACAGGAAAAAGACCTATGCACAAAGGTGTTCACTGCGGTGCTACTAGTAATAGTGAAATTCTAGAAACTTCCCCACTGTCTATCAGCAGGAGACTGGCGCATGGATATGGGCGATCCACACAGCGGAGCACTCCAGAGCCATTAAAAGGAAGAAGAAAAATCCCCATCTGATACTACAAGGTAGTCTCCAAAAAATATTGTTAAGCAAAAAAGCAAATTCTAGCAAAGTGTGTATGGTGAACTACACATTATCTAATAAAAAGGAGACACAAATAAATATATGCATTAGAAGGGCAAATCATAAAATTAAAAAAACCATAACATAAGAAAAATTATCATCTAGGGGAGGGGACAAAATAGGATAGAGAGGCAGGGCTAGGAGCCAGATTTTTAAGAACTTATCTTACTTTGAAGATTTGACTTTCAAACCTTGTAAATATTTTACATTCTTATAAAACAAAATTAAGTCTTAAAAATTGAAAGTGAAATGAATCAAATGAATAAATATGTCCACTTAGTGGCATAAATACAGAGAGAAACCATTCCAATTGACTAATGGAACATTCCCTAAAGACAAACAGAAAAAAATTCATAAAGCCTTTTTTATTACCAGTCAATCGTAATAGTGTTAGAATTGTTATGCTGGCTGGGCACAGTGGCTCACTCCTGTAATCCTAGCACTTTGGGAGGCTAAGATGGGTGGATCACCTGAGGTCAAGAGTTCAAGACCAGCCTGACCAACATGATGAAACCCCATCTCTACTAAAAATACAAAATTAGCTGGGCGTGGCGGCACATGCCTGTAATCCCAGCTACTTGGGAGGATGAGGCAGGAGAATCGCTTGAATCTGGGAAGTGGAGGCTGCAGTGAGCTGAGGTCGCACCACTGCGCTCTAGCCTGGGCTACAAGGAGAAACTCCATCTCAAAAAAAAAAAAAAAAAGAACTGTTATTCTAAGATTGTTGCATGTGAGCTCTGGGAAATCAAACAAGCCATTGTACTGGCATCTTTGAGAACCTCTATTTTTGACATTTCTAAAGGCAATGTGGCCATAAGATTGACAGGGTCAAGGACAAACCCCAAATCCCACATTTGTAGCACGTTAGAAGCATCAGTATAAACCCTTTCCTGGCTCTGATTCCTGAAAGGGCCCAGAAGTAATGATCAAACCAATAGCAGGAAACAGCCAGAGACCTGGACGGTTCTGGAATAGGCAGAAATGTACAAGCTGAGCTTGGAGCATCTTGTTATACCAACATCAAGGCAGTGTTCAAACACCACGAGTGCTGGGAATAAGGACAAGTTTTGAGCAACTATAAGGACAGTATACCTACAGCAGATTGAAACTCATCAAATATGTTTATATTCATGCATTCATATGAATCCAAAAAAAAGAAGATAAACTTTCATTAGTCACTTTTGGAGTGTGCTAGGGAATCACCTCATAATTTTGAAAATCACTGAATAAAAGAAAAAAATAAAGCAGTGATCCTGTCTTTCCTACACAATCTGCACCTCAGGATAAACAGAGTTAACAAACGGAAGTTTCTCCTGATAGTGGGACTTCAGTTAATAAAGAAGGGAAAACAGAATTGGCATATCACCATTTTTGCAACCCCTAGTGAGTTAATGGATCTAGGAAATCACTATCCACAGCTGCTAACTGCTCAAGTGCCATCACCATCACCACCAGGAAGTTGATTTTGAAAAAAAAAAATCAAATGTCTATGGGATCGAGCCTCTAGATCTAATTGTCAAAGTACAGAAATTACATGGGACAATGGGACAGATGAAATGACATCATGAGGAAGCCATCAGCAAAATCCAGACTTGGGAAAACCCTACAGGACAAACCACCTGGTTTTTCCACATCATAAAAAGAAACAGAGGGAACCTGCAAAGTACAAGAGACGTAAGAGCCACTTTAGCCTATTGCAACCTGTGGATTTAGCTGGATCCTGCTTCAAAGAAGCAGTAAAAAGAAAGCACAGGCTGGGTGCAATGGCTCACGCTGTAATCCCAGCACTTTGGGAGGCCAAGGCGGGCAGATCACTTGAGGTCAGGAATTCAAGACCAGCCTGGCCAACATGGTGAAACCCCGTCTCCACTGAAAACACAAAAATTAGCCAGGCGTGGTGGCAAGCACCTGTAATCCCAGCTACTCAGGAGGCTGAGCCAGGAGAATCACTTGACCACGTGGGGCAGAGGTTACAGTGAGTCGAGATTGCATCACTGCACTCCAGTCTGGGTGACAGAGTAAAACTCCATCTAAAAAGAAAAAAAGAAAAACAGAAAGCACAGGACAAAAGGCAAACACAAATGTCAACTGCATATTTGATATCAGGCATTATTATGTTTAGATGTGATAATGGTATCATGGCACATTTTTTAAGAAGCCCTTTTCTCTAGACATACACAAAGAAATGTTCAATGAATGAAATGCTATATCTGGGATCTGCCTCAAGATAATCAGCAGTGAGTGGGGGCTAAGGGGGAAATTGATGAAACAAGGCTGGCCATGATTGATGGGTGGTGGGCTCACTGCACTATCCTTCTGCCTTTTATGTTTGAAAATGCTTATAATAATACAGTGTTTTTTTTTTTTCAGCACAGTGTGCAGGTGATTCTAACCACAGCTGTGCCTGCTACTCGCCTGTAAGGGGCTGCAGCCCTCCTGGTGGGAGCTCATCCACACCAGGCACAAGAGAGTAACACACCTGAATCCAGAAGCCACCCTGCCAGGAAAACTCTCTAATACCTCGTCTTGGTTAATCAAAGAACAAAGAGCTACTGAAGGGCTGAGATCTGTGCTTAGAAGATAAGGCCCTCGGGCAGCACCCTGAATGTTTCCCTGTATTTAATATACAGTTTTACATCCTTGTTCTTCATTTTTGAAGTCAAGGGTTAGATCACTGTCTGCTTCTTTCAGCCAGCCAGGAAAGACACAATACACAATAGCTGCTGTTTGCTCCTAGGTGGCCCACAATTGATGGGTCCTCAGGCCAGAAGGGAACCCAACCCTGCTCACCTTCCCTCTTCCATCCCCAGGTGGGTGGTGTACAGGGAACTCTGTTCCATCCCACAGATTGGGCAGCTCATTCAGAGGCAAAGCATCATTTCCATTTGCTAATGCCCCCCTGTACCCTAGCCTTGCTGTGGCTTGCTGCTGCCTCACATTTCCCTGATGGAATACCTCCTGCCAGCAGTTCCCAGAGATATTCCAAATGATTACGCTTGTTATGGCCTGAACACCGCAGCAGTCCTCCAATTAGTCCTGTCTGGTCAAGACCAAAAACACAGACCATCACTGGGACTCTGACAGAGCAGGGGCCCAGCATGGGAGAGCCTAAGTCTCCAGGAGGAGCAACCGGTGGGGGAGAATTGTTTACTGAACCATTCATTCCATAAACATGAATTAGGCACCTGCTGTATCAGTCCCTGTTCTCCCAGGATGCCCATTCTAGAGGAGAAAACAGAATTAACAAGGGTTAATCTACTCACCCCTCATTCAACAGGCTTTGGAATTGATCCCTTACTAAGTGCTCCTCCACATACTCGGGGCATGGTGTGTGCAAGGAACAGACCACAAGGACACAAGTCAGTATGCACAAAAAAAAATTCAAGCAGGTGGTAAGTGCTCTGAATGGTGATGTGGCAAAGACTGGCTAGAGGAGTAGGTGCCGCTCAGTAGAGGACAAGGAGAAGGGCTCTCTGGGGAGATGATGTTGGAGCTGAGACCCCTTCCCTTCAGTGCCTGGCCACACCCCAGGAGCCAGTGCAGCCTCCCAGGCTGTGCCTCAGCTGCCCCTCACCTGGTAGGCCCGGATCAGGGACTGCACAGCCAGGTGGTCCTCCACCAATTTGCTGGTCTTGGTCCGACTTGAGACTGCAGACCTGCTCTCATGGACAACAGAAGGGGGCCGTGGCTGAGCAGAGCCAGAAAAGGCTTCCTCGCTGGCTTCCCTGAAGAAGCTGTCCCAGGACTAGGCAGGGCAGAAACAAGAACGCAGCCAGGTCAGGGCCTGGGAAGAGTCAGGGGTAGCCCAGGCTGGGGCCCCAGGGAGTGTCAGGTCTTCCTTGAGGACCACAGCTCTCAGGGCCTTCCCAGGGTGCCTAGATGTACATACAATGATGTTCCCTGCAAAACTGTTTACAAAAATTGACAATGTGAAAACAACCTACATGGCTATCCATAGAAAACTGGCTAAATAACGATTTTACATTTAGAATCTGGAAGGTTACACAGTCTTTTAAAAAGGTGCTTTCAGTATTGTGGATATGGAATATTGCCAAGATACGTTTTAAAGTGAATGAAGCAGAAGAGGATGTATGGCTGCTACTCTCTGTGTAGAAGCAAAAAGCAGATGTGAACACACACCGGCATTTGCATGTGTTTTCCAGAAGAACAATGTAAAAGCGCTTTCCTCCGTGCACTCCCATACGGCACTGGTGGGAGACTCAGTTGGTACAATCCCCATGGAAAGCAACTTGGCAATACCCATCAAAATTATACACAGCCACTCCTGGACCCAACTATTCCACTTTGGGGAATTTACCCTACAGATGGCTCTGCAGGTGCAAGATGATGAAGGTGTAAGATGATGCACTGCAGCACTGTTCACCACAGTCAGAGACTAGAAATGAACCAGATGTCCATCAGCAGGAATAAGGGTGGCACATACATGCAATGGAATACTACACAGCTGGACAGAGTGAATAGTGAGGCTCTTCATGTACTGATATGGAAAGATCTTGGAGATACATCACCAAGCGAAAACAGCAGGGAGCAAAATAGTATGTGTTACAGGTTACTTTTGCGTAAAGGGAGACAAATCCAGAGTTACATTTGCAGTAAGTTTACCTAATGCAAGTCTTGGAAAGGATATAGAGGACACTAAGTTGGGGGACAGTGGGAACTGAGCAGATGAGGATAGATTAGGAGGGAGCTTTCTGACTGTGTAACTTCTTATACCTTCTGGCTTTGGATCATGTGACTGCACTGCTTTCCACTGCAGGTGAAGGGGTCAGAGAACAACTTCACTTTTCACCCTCCCATCTAATTTAATTTTTTTCTTTACTATCAGCAAGTGTTTATTTTATCAGATCAATACATACACAAACACGTATGTCCCTAATTACATACAAAGGAGCATATGGAGGCAGCAGAGCACGACAAACGGGCATGGCAGGGCTCAGGTGTGGCTGAGCAGGACATGGCCAGGGCCTCTCAATCAAAACCACCACCCACTGGCTGATTCAGCAAAGGGAAAGCAACAGGCTTTGATGACTGAGGACCTGAGAGGCAAAGAAACCTGCCCAGGATCACACAGCAGGCAAGCTGCTTCTCCCCACTGCCCTGCCACAGCCTGGCCCCCGAGGGCTTCCCTCCCTTGCGGTGGTCCAGGGTAGGGTGGGGGTGCTGACCTTGTGGACACTCTGGGGGTTTTCCAACCAGGCGAAGTACATCTCCTCCATGTAACTGGAGCCGCCTCCACCTTTGCTGCTTGGGAAGGTGGCCGGTGGCCCGGAGGACCTGCTGCGCCAGCCAAACACCGGGATGTCATGTGCAGCCAGGAGCCTCGCAGCCTGTACCCCAAGACGGGACAGCAGCAGCCTCAGCTGACTCATTCTGGACACAGGCAATGAAGGAGAGGCATAAATGGCAGGACCAAGACAGGAAGAGGCTCTACCAAGCCACTGTCCGCTCATCAGCACTTGTCATTCCCACTGGGCAGATGGTGCCCACTGGGCAGATGGTGCTGGGATAGGTAGTGATGAGACTGGGAATGTGACACTCTCCCAGCCCCCTGGGCTTACTGTCTGGTGGAAGCCCCCAGCTCAGTAAACTCTATCAATAGATATCAAACAGCCCTGAGCCCCAGCCCTGCTGTGCCACACTCATCCCAGACCACACTCCTTCCTGGATAGTCCCCAAAGCCTGTGCAGAGACATGAACTCCCCAGGCCCTGCCTCAGGGAGCACCCACCTAGGTCCTGGAGCCCACTTGGAGAGCCACAGGGCAGGTGCAGGGAGTACCACCAAGAAGGAGTGGGTCTCAGGCCCACCACCCTAGAACCAGAGCAGGCAGTCCTCCAGGGGTCAGGTGTGTTGTGCATGGTCAGGGAAAAGCAGGGGCAAAAGCATCCAGTGAGCACAGGTGTCGGGGGTGATAGAGGCACACTATCTCAGGAGGGCTGTGGCTCTAGTCATTGCGACCAAAAGTGACCAGTGACTCCCTGTGACTGCAATCCTGGGCCAGAGTGCCCTCTCTCCCAGGCCCAGCCAGAAGGCTGGTGACACTAGGCCCAACAATAGCCCCACTTCATTGCAGGAAGGGCTAAGGTCTGGAGGGGCAGGAAGAGTAGAATGGAAGGCAGCCCCAGGCCCAGCCCAGCACCACTCAAGACAGCTAACAGCCCAGGCAGGTACAGACTGGAAGCCCACCCAGACCAGGGGGAACCAGGCCCTGCAGCTCATCTCACCTCACTCTGTCACCTGTGCCTTCCCAGGGAAAATATCTAAATCTTGGGCTTTCAGTGATGGGGGCTTTCTCTATTCCGCAGACGGTAAGAGTTCTAAGAGCCTCTGCCAATCCTGGAGAACCCCCCAGATATCCCTATCCAGGCAGTTTAGGGGTTGATTGGGCCCACTGAGGTCCCAGATCACCCCATACCCCTGCCACCTCATCCTACACATGATGTGTAAAGTGGGACCTCTGTTCCCCACCCTACAACTGTGAGCAGAACCCCTTCCTCTGCTCCAGCACAGCCACTGCCATAGAGCAGCTCCCCATGAATACCAGCTAATGCCCTCCTGCCCAGACCGCCCAGCTTGTAAGCTAGGTGCAAGGACCACCCCACAAGGGGTCGCCCAGGCGGGAGGAGTCCCCTACCCCTGGACAGCTCAGGCCCCAGAAAATGTGCATTCTGGGGTATAACTGGCTTCCAAGTACTGCCCAGGCCAGGCCCTGAGCCAATGCTCCTGGTCAGGTGTGCTCAGCCAACACCTGTTGCACTCTTCTGCCTCACCCCTGCCATCAGCTCAACCATGTCACCAGAAACTCACTGGCTGGACTTTCCACAAAAGGTCAGGCCCCACCAGAGGGCAGGGCACAGCCCTCCTTCTAACTCACATGAGCCAGAGGAAAGGGGTGATGTCACCTCAATGGAGGGAGGACAGGCTCCTGGGGCAACCAGCAGCAAGCCTGAACACAGAAAATTTTCAAAACAAAAAAGATTCCACTGCAGGGAGGAGGGACGTGAGCTTGGGAGCCTCTGAGTGCCCCCAAGTTTCCCTCCCCAATGCTCAGCCCCTGAGGCTTCGGGTCATGTGGCCCAGCCCACGAGCCAGTGATGCCAAGCCCTAGAGCGCGGGGCACTTGGGGCCGGCTCCTCTGGGAGCAGCACCTCTCCAAGTGCCAGGCATGAGCTCTGGGGTCAGGCAGCCAGGGTCCCAACTCCTGTTCCACCTCTGACCATCCTAGAGGCCTGGGCAAAGAGAAGGTCGTGCCAGCCCAGCTGGCCACTGGGCCCAGGAGCTCCTGAAGCATCAGGGAGAATCTTCTAGAGCATCAAAAGGAATCCACAACCCAGGACGCTTTATCATCCCCAGTCTATGGCAAAGGAAACTAGATATCAAGACCATCGTCATGGGAATAAACATAATAGGCACCGTCAGGAGCACTGATTCTAGGACAGATACTGTGCTCATTTAATCCTCCCAACATCCCATGGGGTGGGCACTCATATCAGTTCCACTTTATAAACAGAGAAACTGAGGTGCAAGAGGCTAAGCTGGCTAAGCTGGTGAGTGACAGGGCTGTGTGAGGTTCCAGCGACTGTGCCCTGATCACTGCAGTCAATATGTAAGCCAGATTTCTCTTAGCGATGCAGTTCCCATCAGCTGAGCCAGAGCTGCTCCCTCTGCCAGCCCCACTCCCACCCCCACAGGGGAATGGGGCAGTTTGGGCCAGATAGGGACAAAGTCTGGCTGTGTCCAGAATGGCCCGGTGCAGGAACACTGTTTTATAAACACTAAACAGTCTGGGTTGGCCACTGGGCACTGCTGTGACCTTGACCCAGCCTGGCAGGAGGGCAGCCTGCCACCCACCCCCACCTGCATCCCAGCAGGGCATGAGGGCTCAGTATCTAGAGCCAGAGCCCAAGCCAGCCCTACTAGTTCCTGCCCATACAGTCAAGGACAGCAACAAGGAGTGAGAGTCAGGTGCCCTGTGCAACCCCCTGCCCAGTCCAGACTCCAGCAGAGTTGCCCTGGGTATCTCTTGGGGGTCTCTTCTCTGAGGACAAGGTCACACAGCATCCCCAACCCAACCTCAGAACCTCAACCCAACCCCAGAAAACTGCCGACACCATGGTCACTAAGACTCCCACACACACAACCCTGTCTGGGGTGCCCTAGTGAGGACTACTCCCTAATGCACCCATTGCAGAGATCAGTAAACAGAGGCCGGGAAGGGTTCTCCCCAGAGGGCCCTCCAAGCTGGGCAGCAGCAGAGCCTGGATTCTCTCAGCAGCAGGTCTACTCTGACCCCACTTTCTGAGAAGCGGATGAGCTTTTGCTCAGCAACAAACCGCAATTCTATTTAGATGGGGCCTGTTCCAAGACACTGGGGAGGGGCTGCTAGGGCCTGCTTGAGCCAGGTGGCCGAGGGGCGTCAAAGGGTCTCTCCGGTTCGGCGAATGCGTACTGCAGCCTGCTGTGGCCTCGGAATTACCCCGTCCCCCTCCCACCATCTCCCTGGGGGCGGAAGAAGCGCTTCCCATGCAAGCAGCGACCTCAGGCCATGCCGCCCTCTCTCAGGCCTCAGTTTTCTCATCTGTAATCGGAGACCGCGGTTAAAACCGTCTATTAGGCTCCCTGGTAGTCCGAAGCTGCCTATGGGTCCCGCCAGGTGCACAGCGCTGACCCTCCCCATCCCCCGCACAGCCCTCGCAGCTCCGGGCCCTCCCCTGGCCACAGAAGGCGCGGGGCAGTCTGAAGTCCTCGGGCTGGAGAAACCCACCGCGAGCACCCGCTCCTCTGCGCAGGACCCTGGACTAGCCGGGTGGTACGCGCGCGATGGGCTGGGTGTCCCGGGGGAGGCCACGGCCAGCCAAGGTCAGAGCCAAGGTCACAGTCTGTTCCTCCTCCCCCTCCCCCCGGCGGGGCCAGACTCAGGGCTGCGGGCAGCGGCGCCCCAGGACCCGGGAGAGAGGAGCTGTGGGGCCGGTCCCCAGGACGGCAGGAGAAGCAGCGGCGCAGGGACCGGGAGGGGGCGGGCCGCCGCGCTCACCGGGCGGGCGGGCGGGGTCCGCGCTGCAGCGAGGTCCGGAGGCTGCAGGTCAGGGGGCTGCGCGGAAGGGGTGCGCGCGCGCCGTGCCAATTACCTGGGTCACGTGACGCAGCCGCCCACGGGCGCGCGCCCCTGAGACTCCGCGCGTCGTGACGTCTCCATGGATGCCCCGCCCCGCTCCTGGCGCTGTCCACGGTGCTGGCGGCCCAGGCCCGAGGTCGCCCACGGCCGAAAGGGGGACTCCTCTCTGAGACCGCAGAACGGGGCTGAGGCCCTGAACCCCGTGTGCTCGTCCTAAAACTAGGACGAATGTACCAGACGACAAGCAGCCTTTGTGTGTAGGAGAGGATAGGTTTTGTTTTGTCGTCTGTAAAATGGGAATGCTATGAAAAGTTCCACTATCTTAGGGATGTTTTGAAAAAAAAATGAGATAATGCGTGAAAAGTGCTTACCCCAAATCTGATACACATTTTACCCATTCATCCTCCCACTGATGGTGACCCAGGCTGTCCTCACCACCCCGTGGCCACAAACAAGGCTGCAATGAACTTCTTCATACACATTCCCTTAGGATCCTGCGTGGAACTTTCTCTGGGATAGAGATCAACTTTCTAATTATTATCAGAATAGCAGATGCAATGTCCTGTTATTGTTTTAATCTGCATTTCTCTCGTTATCAACCATTTGCATCTCCCGTTGTTTGTTAGTTTGGGGTTTTCTGTTGTATTTTTTTCAGCTTTCTGTTGGGTTTTGTTCTCATTTAAATGCAGGGATTTCTTGTATAGGAACATAACATACCTGTGGTTCAAGTTGCCATCAAATCTCTCCTGGATTATCGCAGCAGCCTCCTAACTGGCTTCTCCGCTTCTACACTTACACTCTTGAATTTTAATCTCAAAACTACAGTATGCACTTCACAAGAATATATTCAAGTACATATCAAACCAATTAATATGGTTGCTTGTCGAGGGAGGAGGATGGGGAATGTGGATATGAGGTAATTAATCAATTACCCAGATCACTGCTGACAGAGTGCCACGAAGAAAGGAATACAACTAACTTCTGCACCTGAAGTCTCCCAAAAGTTCTTTATTTGGAGACAGTTAGGGATACATGTGGTCAAGAATCTTCAGCACTTAACACAGCACTATCATGGTATTTTTCAGTAAATATTTGTTGAATGAATGACTGAGTGAGTAAATGGACACTTGACTTGGATCCTGAAGGATGAGTAAGATTTTATCTGGTGCAGAAGGGCAGGGTTCATTGGGAATTCTTTGGACACAAGCACCAAAAATGACCTGGCTAGCTTCAGCCGAAAACGAGTTGATATGAAGGTTGTATATAAGGCAACTCACAGAATCAGAGGAAAGCTGAAAATTTACTTCAGGAAGCAGGGCTGAGCCATAGAGGAACTGTCTCTTCAAGGCTCTTCTGTTTTTCAAAATTCAAATTCCGGGTGAGAGGCAGGAATGTACTTGCAGTAGAGACGGAGTAAGGTGGCCAGATTTGAGAGACTTACGGGGATCAGCTCCATGGGGTTTAGTGGTTGACCAGATATGAGGGTGGAGACATAGGTAACTCACAGGTGTCTGGCTTTAGTGACTTGGGCACAGTGGAACTTCTCAGTGAGCTAGGGAAAAGGAGAAGATGCAGTTTGGGGTAATAGTGGAAAAGTTTACAAGTCAGAGTCACCGATTAAGAAAGATGGAAAGCCTGACACAGAGCAGCAGGCAGGAACAAGGCTCTCGCAAATCAAAAGGCTTCAGAGCCTTTCAGCCTTCCAGCCTAATTGGTGTTCTGCTAATTGCATTGATTAAAGCAAACATTTGGGGCAATCAACGCTCCCATGAGGGTGGCTGCCATTCTCAGAAGCCTGAGAGGATTAGTGGCAGTGGCTGTAGGCTTTGCAGAGATCTTCAGAAACAGACACCTTTCTTTTTTTCCCATGCCTGTGGCGTGTGTGTGTGTGTGTGTGTGTGTGTCAGAACATGGAAGCTTTTATTTATTCTAGTTGTACAGAACTTAAATGATACAGAAGGATACAGAACAAAATGTGAAAAGCCCCCTTCCACCTGCCCCAACCTCACCTCTTTTTTTTCCTTCCAGAGATAACTACTGGCCAGTTTGGCAAACATTTTTACAAAATTGTTTATGTATTTATATCCATATGCTTCTACAAACATATACATAAAAACATGAAATGGATCACACTAGAATATAGTTCCACGACTTGTTTCTTTTTTTCTCTTGTCTTGAAGATTTTTATTTAAACTCAGTATGTGTAGGACCACCTCATTCTTTTTCATGGGTATGTTGTATTCATTATAGGGATGTATGGTGACTGTATGTCACTTCTCTCCCATTGAATGAACATTTCCATTTCTTTTGACATTTACAGAAAAAAAAGGAGAAAAGAGTCCTCCTATATATTCCCTTTAGTACATGCAAAACTACTATGGTAACATTGATTTCTCTTTCTTTCTTTCTTTCTTCTTATTCTTTTTTTTTTTTTTTCAAGATGGAGTCTTGCTCTGTCACCAAGGCTAGAGTGCGGTGGCTGGATCTCAGCTCACTGCAACCTCCACCTCCCAGGTTCAAGCAATTCTTCTGCCTCAGCCTCCTGAGTAGCTGGGATTACAGGCTCCCACCACCATGCCTGGCTAATTTTTTTATTTTTAGTAGAGATGGAGTTTCATCATTTTGGCCAGGCTGGTCTTGAACTCCTGACCTCATCATCCCCCACCTTGGCCTCCCAAGTGCTGGGATTATGGGAGTGAGCCACCATGCCCAGCCTGATTTCTAAATTAAGTTTAACAATGGGTCAAAAGATATATATTCTTTGCAGTTTAATATGTATAATAAATATCTAGTAAGACCGTTCCACTGAATACTTCCTCATTAGTGTTTTTGAGTTCCCACTCCCTTACATCCTTGCCAAGATTTATTATCAGTTTTCTTTCATTTATGCCTGATAGGTGAAAAATCACATTTTGTTTTAGTTAGCATAAAACTGATAAGCGAGTTTGAAAATCTCTCTTTTTTTGAGGTGGAGTCTCGCTCTGTCACCTAGGCTGGAATGCAATGGCGTGATCTTGGCTCACTGCAAACTCTGCCTCCTGGATTCAAGCTATTCTCCTGCCTCAGCTTTCCAAGTAGCTGGGACTATAGGCACACACCACCATGCCCAGCTAATTTTTGTATTTTTAGTAAAGACAGGGTTTCATCATGTTGACTAGGCTGCTCTTGAACTCCTGACCTCAAGTGATCTGCCCACCTTGGCCTCCCAAAGTGCTGGGATTATAGGCATGAACCACCGCACCCGGCCTGAAAATCTTTTTATATGTTTTTATGTGTTTCTTTTTATATGTTTCTTATTTTGTATTCTTTTTCTACAAATTGCCTATTGATAGACTTTGCTCATTTTTCTATCAGGTTGTTTATATTTTGCTTGAATTCACATAAACTCTGTACATATTCTGAATAAGAATATTTTGTAGGTTGTAAATGTTGCAACATTTCTCCCAGTCTGTCACTTGTCTTAACTTTGTTTATAGATGCTTTGGCCACATTTTCATAGCTTTGATTACAGCATATTATTATAATTTTTCTTTTATAGTCTTACTTATTGTTGTTAATCTCTTACTATGCCTAATTTATAAATTAAACTTTATCATAGGTATGGGCCAGGCATGGTGGCTCACACCTGTAATCCCAGCACTTTGGGAGGCCAAAGCAAGTGGATCACCTGAGGTCAGGAGTTTGAGACCAGCCTGGCCAACATAGTGAAACCCCATCTCTACTAAATATACAAAAAATTAGCCGGGTGTGGTGGTGGTTGCCTACAATCCCAGTTACTCGGGAGGCTGAGGCAGGAGAATCACTTGAACCCAGGAGGTGGAGGTTGCAGTGAGCTGAAAGAGTGCCACTGCATTTCAGCCTGGGCAACAGAGTGAGACTCCATCTCAAAAAAAAAAAGAAAAAGAAAAAGAAAAAAAAATTATCATAGGTATGTATAGGAAAAAACAGGGTATATATAGGGTTTGATACTATGTGAGGATTTGGGCATCCATGGGGGCCTTGGAACGTATCTCCCCAGGATAAGGACAAACTACTATATAAAACATTTCTATCACCACAAGGATCCCTCAAAATGCCCTTCTATAGCCACTCCTATTTCCCTCCCACATCACCTCCTCCTTAACCCCTCCAAACCATTAATCAGTTCTCCATCTCTATAATTTTGCATTCAATAATGTTATATGTAAGTGGCATTATAGGGTAGGTAGCCTTTTAGGATTAGCTTTTTTTCATTCAGTATAGTTCTTCGGAGATTCATGCAGGTTGTTGTGTGAATCAGTCATTTGTCTCTTTTTATTGCTGAGTAGTATTCCATGGTATGGATGTACCACAGTTTGTTTAACCATTCACTCATAAAGGGCATCTGGATTGTGCTCAGATTTTGGCTATTACAAATAAACCTGCTATGGACATTTATGTTCAGATTTTTGTGTGAACATAAGTCTTCATTTCTCTGGGGTAAATGCCTTGGAGTGCAATTGCTGGGTCGTATGGTAGTTGCATGTTTCATTTTTTATAAACCTTCTGCTCTTTTCTAGAGTAGATGTGCCACTTCACAGTCCCATCAACAATGTGTAGGTGATACAGTTTCTCTGCATCCTCACCAGCATTTGGTGCTGTGTGTTACCCATCCTGATAGGTATGTCATGATATCTTATTGCGGTTTTAATTTGCATTTCCCTGATGGCTAATGAGCATCTTTTCATGTGTGTGTTTGTAATCTGTATATCCTCTTTGGAGAAATGTCTCTTTATGTCCTTTAGACCTTTTCTAATTGGATCGCTCTTTTTTTTTCTTACTGTTGAGTTTGAGAGCTCTTTGCATAGTCTAGATGCTAGACTTTGTCAGATACGTGATTTGCAAATATTTTCTCTCGGCCTGTAGCTTGTCTGTTCATCCTCTTAGTAGGGTTGTGCATTGAGCAAAAATTTGTAATTCTGATGAAATCCAGTATATCATTTTTTCATTTTATGGCTCATGTTTTTGATATTTAGTCTGAGATTTTTTTTCACCTCATCCTAGATCCTGAAGATTTTCTCCTATTTTTCTAGAAGTTTTATTGTTTTACATTTTGCATTTTGGTTCATTATCCTTTAATTTTTGTATAAAATGTGAGATTTAGGCTGAAATTCTTTTTTTTAACCTATGGACGGTCCATTGCCCCAGTACCATTTGTTGAAAGGCTGTTCTTCCCCTATTGAATTGCTTTTGCACTTTTGTCAAAAATCAGTTGAGCACATTTGTGCGGGTCTGTTACTGGGTTCAGCTTTATGGAGATATAATTCACATACCATACAATTCACCCGTATATAATATATCATTCAATTCTTTTTTAAGCATATCCATAGAGTTGTGCAACCGACTGTGCAATTTTAGAACATTTCATTATCTGACAAAGAAACCTTTGAAAGGGGAATTTTACCACCTTAAGAATATCAAGTTGATCCAAGACCTGCATCATACTAAAAATCTTCTGTGGGTGCCCCGAAGTGCAGAAGGCGCCTCCTCTGATAAGCCTGTGATACAGCAGGTGTTGATCCTAGGCCCGGCTGGTCAGCTTCTCCACAAGGCTGCCCTCTGACAAGCTCTGCGCTTCCACCACTGCCTCCCACAGGCCTCTTCTGCTCCCAGCCTTGGCCTTTGGGCCGCAACCTCCAGAATACCCGTGGTTTTCCTCCCTGAAAGATGGAGCCCCTAGGGCAACCATCTGCTCCTGTCCTCCAGCTCCATTGCAGCCGGCCTTTCCACCAGCCCCAGTCCAGGTGGGACAGGACATGGAGACAGCAGGGACTCGAGTTTCCGTTTGGAGGCGGCAGGATTCAGAGGCAAATTCAGCCCCTTAAACCTCTGCTGCCGCCTCCCCTGCAGCAACTGAGGCCTCCCACCTCTCGGAGCGAACCCCCAAGGAGAGCACAGCCAAGATTTTGGACTTCAGGAAACAGCATCCAGGCCATCGCTTGCCCTCGGGCTGAGGGCCACGCATCCCTGCCTGTCCCCTCACAGGCGGCTGCACGCTCCGGCCCTCGCCCCAGCCCTCAGGGCCCCGGCGGGAAGCCCCTCTCTGAGCAGGCCTGGCCGGGTTGTGCCCTCCTGCGGAGTCCCCAAGGGGCGGGGAGCCCGCGCCTGCCTAGCCCGGCTCTCAGGACACCTCTGTCTGCGTCTCCTTCGTCGCCACTCCGGGTTTCGACTCCGCGTGGCCAGGCACCCCGGGTCACCACCTCTCGACCCAGGGCGAGCTCACGCCGCCGCCTGCGCGCTGAACTGGGAGCTGGGAGCAGCCGACATCGGTCTCTGAAACCCTGCGCTGGGAGGCCCTCGGCTGGGCGGGGATTCCTGGGCGCTGAACAAGTTTTCCCGGCGGTGTCTGTCCGAGCGCAGACAGAAGCCGCGCGAGGGGAGGCGGGGTAGTGTCCTGGGGCGGCGGGGAGGGGCTGGGAGGGCGGGTGTGGAGGGGCCTGGGCTGCCCGCCGGCTAGGGGCGGCCACCTTGGCCGGAGATCCGACGCGCGGGGCCTCCCGGTCCGCGCTCCTCCAGGAGGCCGGATCCGCGCGGCAGTCCTGGGCTCCGCTCCTCAACCTCCTGCCGCGGCCGCGCCCCGCTGGGGAAGGTGCGAGGTGCGGCGGACGAGGACGATTCTTGACGCTGAGCCTGTGAGCCAGGCCCGCGCCCACCGCAGGAATCTCTCCCGGGAAGGCCCGGAAAGATGCCAGCGGCCCCTGAAGCAGGGAGACCCCTGCGCGTGCGCTTCTGAGGCAGATGCATCAGGGAGGCCTTCCTGGGCGAGAGGGAAAGGATAATGGAGTGAGGGGAGTGTTGTGGACCAAGGCCTGGAGGGCGAGCAAGGGTCTGGGGTGTCTGGCGATACTGGGTGGAGGGAAGGGGGTTCTCTGTGGCCGGCATCAGGTGCTCCAGGGCAGGGCTTGGAGATAGCCAGGCCCAGCCAAGGGTCTCAAACGTTCTACCTGACGTTTCAGTCCTCAAACCGCTGGAGGGCCTCTTCAGGGTTTCAGCAGGAGACGCAGTCAGATTTTGTAGAAAAGTCATTCTGACCAGGCGCAGTGGTCACACCTGTAATCCCAGCATGCTGAGAGGCTGAGGGGGGCGGATGACTTGAGGTCAAGAATTTGAAACTAGCCTGGCCAATATGGTGAAACCCTGTCTCTACTAAAATAAAAAAATTAGCCGGTCGTGGTGGCGCGCCCCCGTAATCCCAGCTACTCAGGAGGCTGAGGCAGGAGAATTGCTTGAACCTGGAAGGCGGAGGTTGCAATGAGCTGAGATCATGCCACTGCACTCCAGCCTGGACGACAGAGTGAGACACCGCCTCAAAAAAAAAAAAAAAAAAATAGCCAGGCATGGTGGCGAGCGCCTGTAATCCCAGCTACTCTGGAGGCTGGCAGGAGAATTGTTTGAATCCGCTAAGCGGAGGTTGCAGTGAGCCGAGATCTCGCCACTGCATTGCGGCCTAGGAAAGAAAGAAAGAAAGAGAGAAAAAGGGAGAAAGAAAGGGAGAAGGGGAGAGAGGGAGGGAGGAAGGGAAGAAAAAGAGAGGAAGGAGGGAGGAAAAAGAGAAAAAGGAGAAAAGAAAAAAAAAAGAAAATGAAGGGAGGAAGGAAGAAGGAAAAGAAAAGTCATTCTGGAGGCTGGTGGAGAACTGGTGAGCTCCCATAAGCACCCCAGTGAATGGAGGTTTCACCAGTGAGGCCTGGGGAGGAGGGACCCGTGCAGAGCATTACAGAGGCAGGGTCAGTGGGGCTGGGACAGCTTGGCTTTGGGTAGTAAGGGAAGAAGAGTCAAGGATGTCTTATGGCCCCTGAAGGTGTGCTCCAGGCCCCCTGCCTCTGTGGGGCACAGTTACCACCTCTTAGGAGGCCTCACCTTATGCAGAGTTGGGCCTTAATATTTATTTGAGGCCAAGAGAATTGTTTCCTCACTACCCTCGGAGAACTAACCTGATCTTGCTGTAGAGAGACATAAGCAGTCCCTGCCTTCACAGTAGTTTCAGAGTACAGATGACTTCTGGCAGGTGCAGGGAGCACCCTCAGCTCTGAATAGGCAGAGAAGACAGAGAGACCAAAGAATAAAACAAAAGAAAGAACACTGACATGGTTAACAAATCAGACAGAAGGTAAGGTCTCTTAACCGAGTGTCTTTTTGTTGTCTTTTTTGTTGTTGTTGAGACAGGGTCTCGCTCTGTCACCCAGGCTGGAGTGCAGTGGCATGATCACGGCTCACTGCAACTTCCACCTCCTGGGCTAAAGTGATGCTCTCACCTCAGCCTCCCAAGTAACTGGTAGGACAGGCACATGCCACCATGCCTGGCTAATTTCTATGTGCTTTGTAGAGACAGGGTTTCACCATGTTGCCCAGGCTGGTCTCAAACTCCTGAGCTCAAGCGATCCACCTCCCAAAGTGCTGGGATTACAGGTGTGAGCCACTGCACCTGGCCCATTAATTGAGTGTTTTTTAGAGTCCAGATTTTCTTTTCAATTGCAATGTCAATACATGCTCATTATAAAAACACTAAAAAGCACAAAAAAATTGTAAAAGGAAAGAATATTCATATTTTCCTGTTTAAACTCAACCACCTTAGTTGAGTTTATCATTTAGTGTCTTCCTTCCAATATTTCTTCCCTTACATGGTATTCAAACTTTTACCAAAGTTGTGGTTATACTGTCTTCACAATTTGCAGAGTCCCTTTTCACTTAAGATTATCTCAGAAGCGCTCTCTCATGGGTCATGGTTACATGGCAGCTACCGCGGCAAAGCGAGAGCCTCAGAGACGCCACTGCGGCCAGCACAGCCGGAGACCTGAGCTGGGGGCTGTCTGCAGGCCCTGCACTCTCTCCATGAGTTGGAGAAGTCCCATTGTATCAGAGTAAGATGGACGGTAGCTTTGATTGTGATTGTGGTGAGCTGGAGCCACCTGATCACTAACAAAAGACACCTTCTGTTAACCAACAGCCACCAGGGCTTCCTGTTGAAATATATAGCAACAAAGGAAGAAAAGAAGCAAAACGGAAATAGTGCTTAACAGCACCTTAGAATGATGCTGCTTAGGACCAGTCCAACACTGAATGTATATGCACTGTGAGGAGAATGTTCATAGAAGCCTGTTGTGTGCATATTTATTCACATTTTTGTTAAATGTTAAATCATTTAGCACAGTAATCTGAGTGCATAGTATATCATTTCATTCCGTTTGAGTTTCTTGAGTGTTTTCTTTAAATGTCTGCAGAGTTGCTGCCCCTTTCTTGAACTATGAGTACTGCAATCTTTTTAATTCTCAATATGAGTAGAGCTTTTTGAGCTTTAAATCTAAGGGAAACTCAACAGGCCTGTTTGGCGTATGCAATGAACATCAAGAAACCATCTTGCTGTGGAAGCATAATTATTTTTTTTCTCTCTCTTTTTGAAAGATCTTTCCTTTGGATGCCAGTTTTCTTCCTTGTTTACACAAGTTCAACAATTCAAAAGGAAAAGGCAATATAATTGGCAATGATTGGCCTATACATAACAACTTTGATATTGATGAAGTTCAGCTTGATCCAAGAGCTCTGTCTGATGCCACTGATGAAGAGGAAGTACAGGTTGACCCCTGAAAATATTTGGATGGAGATCGGGAAAAGTATCTGGAGGATCCTGCTTTTGATACCAATTACTCTACTGAGCCTTGCTGGCAGTACCCAGATCATCATGAAAACAAATATTGCGATCTGGAGTGTAGCCATACTTGTAACTGCAAAACGAGGTCATCATCATATTTAGATAACTTAGTTTGGAGAGAGAGTGAACCATTACTATGAACCCAAGCTTATTATAGATCTTTCCAATTGGAAAGAACAAGCAAAGAAAAATCTGATAAGGCAAATCAAAATGTGAAAGGAATGGATTGGTTAAAGCCAGATAGCACTAAAGGAAGCATCACAGCAACTGGCTGGAAAAGAAAGGGAAAAGAATCATGGATTTGATTTTGATTCCTTTATTGCAGGAACTATTCAACTTAGTTCCCAACATGAGCCTACTGATGTTGTTGATAAATTAAATGACTTGAATAGCTCAGTGTCCCAACTAGAATTGAAAAGTTTGATATCAAAGTCAGTAAGCTAAGAAAAACAGGAAAAAGGAATGGCAAATCTGGCTCAGTTAGAAACCTTGTACCAATCTTCTTGGGACAGCCAGTGTGTGAGTGGTGGGGAGGACTGTTTTCTCATCAATCAGTTTTGTGACGTAAGGAAGGATGAACAAGTTGAGAAAGAAAACACTTACACTCGTTACTTGGACAAGTTCTTTAGCAGGAAAGAAGATACTGAAATGCTAGAAACTGAGCCAGTAGAGGAAGAAGAGCTTGGGGAGAGAGGAAATGAGGAAAGGTTTCTGAACAACAGTGGGGAGTTCCTCTTTAACAAGTTTCAGTCGCGTCCATGTGAAGAGACCACCAAACAGGCTTTGTGTGAGCAACAAGGCTGTTTATTTCACCTGGGCACAGGCGGGCTGAGTCCGAAAAGAGAGTCAGTGAAGGGAGATGGGGTGGGTCTGTTTTATAGGTTTTGGGTAGGTAAAGGAAAATTACAGTCAAAGGGGGTTGTTCTCTGGCTGGCAGGGGTGGGGGTCACAAGGTGCTCAGTGTGGGAGCTTTTGAGCCAGGATGAGCTAGGAGAAGGAATTTCACAAGGTAATGTCATCAGTTAAGGCAGGAACAGGCCATTTTCACTTCTTTTGTGATTCTTCAGTTACTTCAGGCCATCTGGATGTATACGTGCTGATCACAGAAGATATGATGGCTTAGCTTGGGCTCCGAGGCCTGACAAAAAGCAGCTGCGGGAGTCCATAGGCATCCCGCAGTTTCACAGTCCAGTTGGGTCACCACTTAAGTCAACACAGGCCACATTAACACCTTCTGCTATGAAATCTTCCTCTCAAATTCCTCATCAAACATACAGTAGCAGTCTGAAACTTCTGAACTAAAACACTCAGCAGACATTTATCTTTGTATTCTTCATGAAATGTGTTTTGTCTTTTTTTATTACTAGTGTTTAAGTCATTTTTTACTTGAATCAGATGGTGTCATTTAGTAAGGATTTTATTAGTTCTTGGCTTTTAAAATCCGGACTTTCTTTTTCTACATGTGAGATAGTTTTTATTTTAACTGGCATGTCATTTGCTCACAAAAATAAAGACTAGAGCAAAATAATGCAATGCAGGAGAAAAGAAATGCACTAAGACAGGTAAAGAACATTCTCTCATAGAACAATGATCTGTTTTACAGGAAACAAACCTTGCCTTGAAATTTACACAGTGAGACTGTACATAATTGCATGAAAATAGCTATTTTTTCTAAGACATTTTTCATTCATGAGTATTTTCAAGTTTTTCATACTGTACACATTTCTCAAAACACATGATACCAGCAGCAACTGAAAATGAATGCTGAATTTGGTACACATGTGTTATCTACCTCAAGGTAACAAGAGTACGTGGCAAAACATATACCACCATAGTGCTTCACAATATGCACTTCTATTTAGCCAGCGTTTATTGTAGTAAACTATTCTTAATAAGACTCATTCACTGTTTATAAATGTTCTGGTATGCATTCTTTATAGTGAAGTGTTAATACATCACATCTTATTTATTTTAGTATATTTTCTGTATTTAATTATTAAAATTAACTTAGTTTTTAAAATGTATTTGTAAATACACTTTTTCCATTTGGCACTGTGGTTTGTTGCTTTCCTAGCTGAATCTATAATGTCAGCTTATCCTAAGCCTGTCCACATACTTAATTTACTTCAGTGTTCATTTTAAGTAACATGCTCACTGTGTATAGGAATTTGTATTTTGGAGGTGCTTGATCTATCTACAAAGAAAAATTAATTAGGAATTACTTTATTATAAAATGCTCTGAGAAGTTTAATTGTGTTTATTTAAAAAAAAGTTAGACTTGTGTACATGGAAGTAATTAAGGTACATCATTATTGTAGTTTAAAAGTTGTACATGATAAGACATTTTGTTTTTACTGTATGTTTTTACTGAATGATCTATTCCCCATCCCAAGGCAAGCATGAATAAAATTAGGTTAAATGAAAAAAAACAAAAAAGATTATCTCAGGAGCATTTTTCCATCATATGATAAACTTGCAGGTAATTACAATATTGAGCAGGTCACTCAGTCCTGGTCTGCCAGATTTAGCTTCATTCTTGAACCCCAAATTCCAGTGAATCTACAAATATGAATGCAGGTGCCACTTGGTTTTCTTTCCTTTTGCATTATAATAAAAATTAAGAAAGCTGGCTCTGACATTTATTAATCCTCTTCTTTTCTGAAAAATATTTAGGCAATGATAAACACAGTGCCTTAGAAATACCAGCAGGATAATTAACTTCCAATGGAAGCAGGGAGGAAGTATGGGCTGAGGTTAGTTAATAAGATTGGGAGAGCCTCCTATATTATATGAAGTGTGTGGGCTAGAGATGACGGCCTTAGGGAATAATCAATGTCATTGTTGGTTGGGTTCGATTGATTTCATAAGGAAGTACTGAGCTATTGAAACATCGGCAGATCAAGACATCACTTCATTATTTAAACTCCACCAAGAGAGTTTGCAACATGTTCTCAGTGGTTGACCTGGGAGGGGAAAGGAGACATTTGTCTGTCCTTATTCACACCATGAATCACAGCTAGAAAGAGGGTCTCTGTTGACCACTCAGGAAGCTCCAGGAAACAGGCCTTAAGTTTTGAGCTCAGAGACTCAGTAGCAGAGTGTTCAATGTCTTCTAGAAACTGGACTTCATCGTTGTCTATGTCTTTGCTATTCAGACTTTGATCCACAAACCAGAAGCATCAGCATCATCTAGGAGTTTGTTAGCAATGCAGAATCCTAGCCCCACCCTAGACCTACTGAATCAGAATCCATATTTAAACAATATTCCCAAGTGACATGCACATTAAATTTGAGAGGCACTGTTCTCTGTAATATCAAGAATGTTTCAGCCCTTTAGAGAAAATTATGCCCTAGGTAAGGCTGTCAACAAAAAGGATGCATAAAAAGGACCAACTTCGTGGCTTAATTTTCAGTGAGTTCATCTTTAAATATGTTAAATAAAAACTCCATCTTTACTTAAACAATTGAACAAGCAGAAAACAAATAACCCCATTAAAATGGGGCAAAAGACAAGAACAGGTACTTGTCAAAAAAAGACATATAAGTGGCCAAAAAACATGAAAAATTGCTCATCATCACTAATCATCAGAGAAATGAAAATCAAAACCACAGTGAGATACCATCTCACACAGTCAGAATGGCCATTATTAAAAAGTCAAAAAACAATAGATGTTGGCAAGACTGCAGAGAGAAGGGAACGCTTACACACCACTTGTGGTGATGTAAATTAGTTCTGCCACTGTGAAAAGCAGTTTGGGATTTCTCAAAGAACTTAGAACTGCCATTCAGCCCAGCAATCCCATTAGTGGGTATATGTCCAAAAGAAAACAAATTGTCCTACCAAAAGACACATGCACTTGCAGGTTCATTACAGCACACTATTCACAATAGCAAACTCATGGAATGAACCTGGGTGCCCATCAACAGTGGATTTGATAAAGAAAAGTGGGTATATGTCCAAAAGAAAACAAATTGTCCTACCAAAAGACACATGCACTTGCAGGTTCATTACAGCACACTATTCACAATAGCAAACTCATGGAATGAACCTGGGTGCCCATCAACAGTGGATTTGATAAAGAAAATGTGGTATGTATGTGTACACCACAAAATCTTACACAGCCAAAAAAGAAAAAAAGAATAATATCATGTCCTTTGCTGCAACATGGTTGCAGATGGAGGCCATTATCCTAAGTGAATTAAAGCGGGAATAGAAAAACCAGATACCGCATTTACTCACTTATAAGTGGGAGCTAAACATCAGGTACACATGGACATAAAGACAGCAACAATAGACACTGGGGACTACTGGGGGAGGGCCAAGGTTGAAAAACTAACATTGTCAGTACCTGGTCAGTATCAAGGTACCATGGTCAGTACCTGGATGATGGGACCATTTGTATCCCAAACCTCAGCATCACAAAATATACCCACATAACAAACATGCACATGTACCCTCTGAATCTAAAATAAAAGTTGAAAAAGAAAAACAATTAAAAAAAAAAAAAACCTCCATCTTGTCCGGGTGTGGTGATGTACCTGTATTCCCAGCTATTTGGGAGGCTGAAGCAGAAGAATCTCTTCAGCCCAGGGGTTCGTGCTCAGCATGGACAACATAGCAATAGCTCATCTTTAAAAAAAATAAAAAAACAACTCCATCTTGACTATGTTCAAGAGTTCCAATATTTGGAAACATTTTTCCTTTTGCCACTTCCTCAGAGGCAGTTATTTCTCTTCCAAGTGCCACTAGGGAGTGTTTCCTACTATGACTTTTATGGAAGACCACAGAAATATGAAATGGGAAGGCCTTGCTTGTGTGTGGTTCACAAACAGGCATTTCTTTTTAGAAGTTTGCATTGCATTAATATCTACATTTTAAAATAACACATTTTTAACGTTTTTATTATTGTTAATCATTTATGTCTGGCTCCATTCTTCTCTTTGGCCTCTCATCCTTCCATGGTCATATCAGGGCCAAAGAAATAAATCTCTCGGAGGTTGGCTAATTGTTGTCTTAATTTCTAAAGCTAGAGATTTTAGCATAATTACTAAAGGAAATGAGATCTGGCTGCATCACGCAAGAAAAGTTAATGCACTTGTCCCACCAAGTGTGGAACAGTGGGCAGCCAGAAAGCAGCTGAACTTTCAGGACCAAAGGCAGCGCCCGGACCTCCACTCTGTTGCCATCTGGTGACCTGGCAGCTTCTGCCACTGCAGGCACAATTCCCAGCTCTGGATTTACAGCATCTCAGGGAGCCACAGAATCTCAAATGTCTCTAGACTTCAGAATTAATTCATTAAAAAAAATTAACTAATGTGTAGCACTTTACAGTCAGGGGAGTAGAATGTTATAAAAGCCAAATAAATGATCTTATGCTACAGAGCACAAAATATGAAAAGTGACAAGATGGTATTTAACCATGGTGGCTCAACCAAGACTGATATGGCAGTACTCTCCTTTGCCAAGCCTTCCACTTCCCTATACATCTCTGCCAGCATCTCTTTCCTCCTCCTCTGCCCAGAGCTACGGGCTCTGAGGGGGTTAATTACTGGGTGACTTGGTAAAGGACTCTGAGGCATCTCAGGGCATCCAGATTATAGGAGTATCCATACAGCCAATTGTAAATACATATCAGAAACCTCAAAATGTCCACTGTGGAATGCTCTGTTGGGAAATCTATCCCAAATAAGCAAGTTTAAAAATAGCAAAGTTACACACATGGAGATGTTTCTTGCAGCATTGTTTAGAATAGCCCTAAGTTAGAAACAACCTAAAAGTCTAATTGTAGGGAAATGGCTAAATAAATTAATATACAGCTATATGATGGCTTATTTTCTAATCTTTAAGAAATGTGTTCATGAAGAGTGTTACATTGAAAAATGCTTCTGATAGAATGCTATTATAGTCAATACTTATAAAGCACTTACTGTGTGCCAGGTATTAAGTGCTTTAAAATTTTGAATTTAACTTATTTAATTTTCACAAGTCTATGAGGAAAATATTGTTATTATTATCCCCTTTGTGAGGAAACTAAAACACGGAGAGATTAGACCAGCCCAGGGTCTAATGCCAGTAAGGGATAGAAAAAAATTCAAACTTGTGTATACAATATAAACTCACCTACACATATATACACAGAAAGACACAATTTTAACATCCTCCTTTTTAAAAACTTTTTTCTTGAGCTGTAACTTATATGTTAGGTTGGTGAAAAAGTAATTGCTGTTTTTGCCATTACATACAGTTAAGTACATCAATCTTATGTGTACGGCTTAATTTTTACATGGTATACACCCATGTAACTGCGATCCAGATAAGCACAAAGATAGTTTCCAGCATCCCCAGAAGGCTCCCAGGTACTGCCTCCCAATCAGTGCTTCCCAGAGGCAGCCATCATTCTGATCTCTATCACCATAGGTTAACTTGGGCTGGTTTTGAACTTTATATAAATGGAATAGTGCAGTATAAATCTCTTGTATCTGATTTCTTTCAATCAACATTATGCTTGTAAGATTCATCCTTATTGGATGTCTTGGTCATTTTCATTGCTGTACAGTATTCCATTGTATGAATATACAGCAATTCATTCACCCATTCTACTGCTGTTGGACTTTAGAAATTTTTTCTACTATAAATAATGGTCTATGAATATTCTAGTACGTGTCTTTTGGTGGACCTAAGCCCTCATTTCTATTAGATACATTTCCAAAAGTAGAATTGCTGAGTCTCGGGGTATGGTAGATACTGCCAAATGGTTTTTCCATTTGGTATGGCAGTATCATAGGAGAAAAGCCATGACACAGGAAGTGATGGAGGACTTAACACTAAACTCCAGATCCATCACTGAGTCACCCTGGATCTCAAGCGTGTAAATTGTGGGGTGAAACAACCTTATATGAAGTATTTGGTGTGCATGGGGAGTGATATAAAGGTGTGCAAAAGTCTTCTAAAGAACTATTTTTAGGCCGGGCACAGTGGCTCACGCCTGTAATCCCAGCAGTTTCGGAGGCCGAGGCGGGTGGATCACCTGAGGTCAAGAGTTTGAGATTAGCCTGGCCAACATGGTGAAACCCCATCTCCACTAAAAATACAAAAATTAGCTAGGCGTGGTGGCAGGCGCCTGTAATCCCAGCTACTCGGCAGGCTGAGGCAGGAGAATCGCTTGAACCCAGGAGGCGGAGGTTGCAGCGAGCCGAGATTGCACCACTGCACTCCAGCCTGTCGACAGAGCGAGACTCCGTCTCAAAAAAAAAAAAAAAAAAAAAGACAGTGCTAAAAGACTTTTAGGACAGTTAAAACTATTTTAACAGTAGATATATGTCATTTGACGTTTGTCTAAACTCATAGAATGTACAACATCAAGATGAACCCCAATGTAAATGGTGGCCTCTGATGACATGTCAATGCAGGTTCACCCACTGTAACAAATGCGCCACTCTGGTGCTAATGTTAACAGTTGGGGAGGCTGGGGGGTGGATATATGGGAACTCACTGCACTTCCTGCTCAATTCTGCAGTGCATAGAAAACTCCTCTACAAAACAAAGTCTATTTTTAAAATTAAAAAACTTTAAAGATGGTGCCAAACACAATGCCCAGCACGTAGCAACTGCCCTGTGAACATCAGCTGCAACTGTGGCATTAGCATTATCATTATTATTGTCTTGCTCCTAGGGCCATGTTCCTGGAGAGATGCCCCTGTGAGCCGTTTTGGGAACTTACAGATGGCACCTGAATCTTCTGGTGGTCTCCTAAATGAGCCCTGTCCCCCACCAGGCCAAAGCCACACCACCCTTGGCAGAGCTCCCACTTGCCTGTCTGCCACACTTGCTTCCTTACCGTTTTTTGTTCTTCATACTTAATTGCCTGGTTTGTTGAACTGTACTCAAAACACCTATTTTACTAGAAAACCTAAACCAAGATCCTTTGAGCTGGATCAAAGGCATCTTATCCAGTTAATAGAAATGTTTTAGAAATTTAAATCCATTGCCTTTAGATTGGGCATGTCAACTACTTGGTCACAGACCTCACCATTCCCTACTACTTTCCTCTCTCCAGGTTGTGTAACCCCCCGGCTCCTGCAGTTATCTGTCTTATTGGCCCCTGACATAAATTCTGTATGAATCTATCATTATTTTCAGACTGATAATGACTTTTTGTCAAGTGTTAGGATAAGAAAGGAGTATGCTGAGGAAGGCCAAGTCTTCAGCTTCTAGCATTTCAGGGTCTCGTTCAGTCCATTTCAACCCTTCTCTCCTTCTCCCTTCTTTTTTTTCTCTCTCTCCTCTCTCTCCTTCTTTCTTTCTCTCTCTCTCTCTCCTTTCTCTGTCTCTCCTTCTTTCTCTCCCCTCCTCTCAGATATCTAGCACCTACTCTGTGCTATGCCAAGGGATGCAGATCTGAGCTTACAGCCCTGGGGAACCAGCCCCTAGGGATTCTGGCTAGGGAAGGAGATGGGGATCAGAGGGAAGGGAAACTGGTACCACGTGGAAACCACACCCAAAGGTACTGGATCCACTGTACCTTGTCTCCACCACCCTAGAGGAACTTCTGGATGGGCAGCTCTGAGAACATAGCTCACCTCTAGCTGGGGAGGAGCTCCTGTCCTTATGTGCTCTCCTGCAGCTTCCAGTGGAGAAGAGCCCAAAGACACAGTATCTCCTCTTTCCCCAGAGTTCTCGCCAGAGTCTTGTCAAGGGGTCTTGACAGGGCTAAGCATCAGCCGTCAGCCTCCTAATGGGACAATCTTGAGGGGCTGGACTCCACATTGGTCTGGGAGACCTCCTCTGGGTACACCCACAGGTTCGATTTCTAAGATCCCGGCATCCAAGACTGCTCTAATTGATTCACTGGAGTCACTGACTTGGAGCAAAATACTTTTATAAGTATTTAGTTGGTAAGTCTAGCTATTATTAACATGCAATAATGAATTGCTAATAAGAAAACTAAATCAATCTAAGGAAATCTCAAATTGGGACCTGCCAGAAATAGAAGAAAGATCTCAGTCTCCAAGTCTAAATTATTTCACCGACAAACCTCTAGAAAAAAGAAATAGCTTTCAGGTTCAGCTCTTGGGTGCAAAGCTCTTTGGGAGCATTCATACGACTTGAATGGAGCTGTGGTACATGGAGAGGGGACTGGACTGGGAATAGCAGAGTCAGGGTTGGCGGCCAGTCCTCCTGATCCCCAGCCCAACACCCTCAGCTGCTCCCTCCTAAATAGGATGTGGCTCCCCTCAAACAAAACATACATTCGATTGCCCATATTAAGTGCTTGATAAATGTGTGGAATTTAATGGAAATGACTATGGAAGGAATGAAGTAAGTTTGCTACATGAACAAGACTCTGCCTCAAAAAAAAAACTATTTTTAGTCATTAAGGTCTGATCACTTCTGCTATGCATGGTGGCAGATACATGGTGGCTTTTCCTTTGATGAATTATGTTTTCTTTGCCATTTCTGAGATTATTATAGCTTAGCTGTGTCTGAACACTGACATCAAATTACAAGATGCATGAGTCATCATGGAAGAGACCCAAGGGAAAAAAGCAGGGCCTAATAAGCTAGCCTCTGGGTCACAGCCTAACAGCATCCTTCTCCAAAGGGATGAGCTAAGCCTGCAGCCAGACATTGTCAGTGACTATTAAGGAGATCTGAATGCAAAATGTGAATGTCACCTGAGTCAGGATTAGTGGATGCATGAGACTCTCCTTTTCCTAGCAAGTAGATTCTTACCTTACTGAGTTCTACTCTGTGCTAGGGACATGATCCCTGCCCTCAGGCGTCTCACAGTCTGCACAGCAGAAACAGATAAATAAACGGGAAATCATGACCCAGCATAATAAGTCATGTCTGATGGAAACTGCAGGGCCCAGGGCCTAAGAAGGGCAGATTTTAATGTCTTGAAGAATTTAAGCTGACCACCAATGTTGAGAGGTGAAGCCAGCTGGACTTCCTGGGTCAAGTGGGGACTTAGAGAACTTTTCTGTCTAGCTAGAGGATTGTAAATGCACCAATCAGCACTCCGTAAAATGGACCAATCAGCACTCTGTAAAATGGACCAATCAGCAGGATGTGGGCGGGGACACATAAGGGAATAAAAGCTGGTCACCCCAGCCAGCAGCAACAATGCTCTGGTCCCCTTCCGTGTTGTGGAGGCTTTGTTCTTTGGGTCTTCACAATAAATCTTGCTGCTGCTCACTCTTTGGGTCTGTGCCACCTTTAAGAGCTGTAACACTCACTGTGAACCTCCATGGCTTCATCCTTGAAGTCAGCGAGACCAAGAACCCACTGGAAGGAACCACCTCCGGACACATGTGAGTCAAGAAGAATGGCAATAGAGCTTTTGAGCAAATACCGATGCACCTGAAATTTTTTAAAAGTTAGCTTTCAGAGGCTAAAAGAGGCCTTTGAGTCTCCCAGACACAGGAAGTGTATTACAGGGAGACCAGTTCTAACCATCAGGTTCAAGAGCAAGGGGTTGCACATGTAAGGAAGAAGTTGCCAGGGGTCCTGGTTTCTGATCCTAGCTTGAATGCACTCTGCTTGTGGAGTCCTGAGAGGCCAGGTGGCTTCTCTGGGCTCAGTTTCCCTACTTGGGAATAGGTATAGACCAGAGGATCTCTGCAAGCTTCTTTCCAGATAGGACATGCTATGGCTGCTTAATATTTTTAAACAGGACAGAACTGCATCATCTCAAATGCTCATGGCAAGTCAACTCCACTGTATGCATTTTATCACTTCATGATATAATTTAATTTTGCTTGTGAATTCATCGTACATACCAAACCACATGCAAAAAAAAAAAAAAAAAGCCAAGCCAGAGAGAACATAAAAAAAGACAATGGCTTGAGGACATGATCTGGGGTCAAGAAATGAGACCCTTTTAACTCTTGAGTGCTCATGATGCAAAGTGAACCTGAGACCATCCAGGGATGACGAATGGATGCGAGCCACTCTTCCTCCACAAACTTCACCTTCCTTCCACCATCCTCAGAGTACCATGTCTAAAACTAGGATACTCATCAGCTGAATTGAATGGGAATGAAATCCAAGTCCCACCTCCATGGATTCCAGCCACACTCACTAAACATGAGAACAGGCAGAACGCACACAGAATGAGAAGTGGGCATGTGAACAGGGGGCTGAAGTCTGGAAGGCACTGAGCAACAGAAGCTACCAGCTCTTTCGCCTTGAGAAAGCCTGGCTGTGCTTTGTATCTTGTCTGTAAATATCTGTTTACTGAGTTAAAATGCAAACAGTCTGGGTGTGCCTTAAAAGTGAACACCAAAAAGGAAAGGCCTAACCCAGTTCAGTGGCTCATGCCTGTAATCCCAGTGCTTCAGAAGGCTCAGGTGGGAGGATTGCTTCAGGCCAGGAGTTTGACACCAGCCTGGGCAACACAACAAGATCCCGTCTCTATAAAAATTTTAAAATGTAGCCGGGCACAGTGGTGTGCACTTGTAATCCCAGCTACTTGGAAGCCTGAGGCAGGAGGATCTCTTGAGCCTGGAAGGTCGAGGCTGCAGTGAGCCATGATTGCACCACTGCACCCCAGCCTGGGTGACAGAACAAGACCCTGTCTTAAAAAAAAAAAAAAAAAAAAAAAAGGAAGGGAGGGAGGGAAGGAGAGAAGGAGGAAAGGGAGGGGAGGGGGAGGGAAGGGGGAGGGAAGAGGGAGGGAAGGGGGAGGGGAGGGGAGAAGAAAGAGACCTGTGGGAAAGCTGATGTGAGCGTGACAAGGGAGGCGTCCTCATTCAACACATTGACTTTTGCGGTTTGCTCTGTGCTCAGGGCTGGGAACTCAGGGATGAGATAGCCAGTCGGTGTCCTGCTAAAGCAGAATGGTAAGACACACACACAAATGAGAACAAAACCCTGTGCTGAGAACACTGCATTCTTCCACTCGAAGCATTGCATGGACCTGTAGCGGCAGCACCACCTGGGGGTTTGTTAGAAAAGAATCTTAGGCTCCAGAACCAGAATCTGCATTGTAGCGGGAACTCCAGGGTTTTAGAAGCATGGCTGCATAGGGTAAGGGGCCCTGGGGAGCTTACAGTGGGAGGAGAAGGGCTGATTCTGTCTAAGAGGGTCAGGGAAGGCCTCCCCCAGGAAGTCACATTTGGGCTGGATCTTCAAAGATGAGTAGGAACTTAATTTGAGAAGAGATGGAGGAAATTCCAAGCAGAGGAAGGGGTAGGATGAGATGGTGACAGACTGCAGAGAGAGATGATGCTGAACTGGAAACGGGCTAGAATCTGATTTTGAAGGCACCTGTACTCATCTACCATATTAAAGAATTTATGTTTTGTTTGTCTCCTGAGGATGAGAATCAAGTAAGGAGGGAGAACATTCTCCAGGCACCATGCTGACGTTTAATCAATGCAGGGTGTTCAGGGCACATTAGAGATGCTGATGACCTTGTTCACAGCGGAGATTTGCTCTCAGGGAAAATAGTAAAGACTGGTGCCTTTCAGGTCTGCTCACAGAGGGTGGGAGGGTCCTGTATTTAAAGGGAAACAGAAAAAAATGTTTCCATCTAAGGACGACTTCTTCTTTTTTTTTTTTTTTCCTGAAGGTGATAAAAGCAAGGGAATTATCAATTACTCTAAATGGTAGGAAGCCAAAATATGGTGCCAAAGGACTGGAAAGTAATTTTTCTTGGAGGCAAAGTAGCAACTGTTTAATCTTTTAAACAGCCTCATGGAAGGCCAAGGCAGAGAGAGAGAGAGAGCTTGCTTCGCCTTAGCAGAAACCTGGTTGTAACTCAGGACTCAGAAGCCTGGTGTTGTCCAAGGACGGTCCACAGACCGACTGGTCCCATGGCGTGTGGAGCCCACGCTGCCCAGGACCCCGGCTCTGGGAGCGATTGCCTTCCCCATGCAGGCCTGGGCCCTCCTTCAGCTCCCAACTGGCCAGATCCTCTCAATGACGAGCCAGAGGAAGCCATGTGCTTTTAAAAATGCCAGAGGACATTTGTCACACTCTGTTATCATAATGATTATTGATTGCTTAAGTGGTCTTGTGTGTGTGGAATAATATAGCACATCCAATCTAGCACAGATAATTCAGACAGCTCCCACTTTTAGAGATAATGTTGTCTTGGCATCTGAAGGTGTTTTATTGTAGCGACAGTCCTTGGGCCGTTGGGACTGTGTATTGGGGGTATAGTATGTGAGAAGTAAAAGGAGAGCATTAGCAACCAGGACTAAACTATACTGCAATGTGTAGAAGGAAAAAAAAAAAATGTGGGAGCTTCTGTTATTAGCACTCATTAAATGCTGGCCCTTTAATGAATGCTTTCTAGCACTCATCTCTAATTCATTCCACAACCCTACAAGAGAGCTGTCGTTAGCCCCATTTTCAAATGAGTAACCTGGGGTCCGGTGAGGGTGGTTGTCAGGGCCCCGCAGCCAAGCTGTGCAGAGCTGGTGTTCAGGTCTAGGTCAGCCTGTTGTGGACCACAGCTCACCACTCTGACTTCCTGTAGTGCACTACCCTGCCATTCAGAAGTCTCTAAGATGCTGCAAGTTTGCTGAGAGTTTGTCTAGCCTTCAGAAAATTCACACAAAAGAAAAAAACAGGGAAAAGGCAGAAAACAGACAAAATCCACATAGGTAAAACATGAATTAAATATTAATTATTAAATAACATACGATGTGTAAATTATATATAATCATATATAATAAATTTTTGTTGAAAAAGCTTCATTTTACAAAAGACTTCCACATAGGTTTTATGTATACAGCTTCTAAACGTACTTAAAGTGATCTGTTCACAGATATTTAGTTTGTAGTTTTTCCAGAATAGTTTTCATTTCCATATTTCGCAGATGAAGAGGATTTCACATAAGCCCAAATCTATGGATCCATTTGATTCCTTGAGACATTGGTATGAGCAAATCAATGAGCATTTATCTATGACTACTCCTTTAAAGATGCTGTGTTGAATCCTGGAGGAGAAATGATGGCGAAGGAGATACAGGTTCATCTCTAAAGAGGTCTCTCTCCAGTAGGGGAGATTAATCAAACAAGTAGAAAATTAAGTAAAAGAAGTGTGTTGCTGTTGTCACTGTTGTTTTTAATGTTAGTGACAAAAGTTAGAAAGAGAGATAAAGGTTTTACTGGCCTAAGTAATATTCAGATGACACTTACTGTAGGCACTCAGAAAGGAGAAATGAGATCGGGTTCAGGAAGGAAAGCTGTACAAAAACCAAGACTTGTTGCTGAATTTAGAAGAGAGTTAAGATGCTGAAAGACAGAAAGAAAATGTATTTATCAGAGCCCAACAAAAGTACACAGGAAGATGTACTTAGGGAAGAGTATCCAGATTAATTTGAGTTTGAAGAAACATTTGCAAATGGACTGAAGAGTGTTAAGCCTGAAAAGGCAGGTTGGAGCCACACCATCAAGAAAGTCTTGAAAGACTCATGCAGCAATTGGGACAGCTCTCTTTGGTGTGGCAACCATGGAAGGTTTTTGATCTGCTTAAAGTACTTTCTTCCTTTTCAATAAACAGAGCTGGGAGAACTGGATATGCACATGCAAAAAAAAAAAAATGAAGTTAGATCCCCTATCTCACACTACATCCAAAAATCAACTCAAAATAAGGGTGGGCATGGTGGCTTCTGCCTGTAATCCCAATGCTTTGGGAGGCTGAAGTGGGTGGATCGCCCTGAGCTCAGGAGTGCAAGACCAGCCTGGGCAACATGGTGAAACCCTGTGTCTACCAAAAATACAAAAAAAAAAAAAAAAAAAAAAATAGTCCCAGCTACGTGGGAGGCTGAGGTGGTAGGACTGCTTGAGTCTGGGAAGCAGAGGTTGCAGTGAGCCAAGATCGCACCACAGCACTCCAGCCTAGGCAACAAAATGAGATGCTATCTCCAAAAGAAAAAAAAAAATCGACTCAAAATAGATCACAGCTGTATATGTAAGAGCTAAAATATACAACTATTAGAAGAAAACACAGAAGTAAAGCTTTGTGATCTTGAATTAAGCAATTATTTCTTAGGTACAACACTGAAAGCACAAATTATTAAAGAAAAATTGATGTTGAATTTAATAAACATTTTAAAACTGCATGTCGAACAACACCATCAAGAAATAGAAAGGAGGCCAGGTGCAGTGGCTCATGCCTGTAATCCCAACACTTTAGGATGCCGAGGTAAGAGGATTGCTTGGCCGGGCGTGGTGGCTCACACCTGTAATCCCAGCACTTTGGGAGGCCGAGGCCGGCAGATAACCTGAGGTGGGGAGTTCGTAGACCAGCCTGACCAACATGGAGAAACCCTGTCTCTACTAAAAATACAAAATTAGCCAGGTGTGGTGGCGCATGCCTGTAATCCCAGCTACTCGGGAGGCTGAAGCAGGAGAATTGCTTGAACCCAGAAGACGGAGATAGCGGTGAGCCGAGATCATGCCATTGCACTCCAGCCTGGGTGACAAGAGCAAAAAACCCCGTCTCCAAAAAAAAAAAAAAAAAAAAAAAAAAGGATTGCTTGAGGCCAGGAGTTTCAGGCCAGCTTGGGCAATATTGTAAAACTCCGTCTCTACAAAAAAAATTTTAAAAATTAGCTGGGCCTGGCGGTGCACACCTGTAGTTCCAGCTACTCAAGAGGCTGAGGTGGCAGGATCACTTGAGCCCAGGAGGTAAAGGCTGCAGTGAGCTAGGATCACAGCACTACACTGTAGCCTGGGCGACACAGCAAGACCCTGTCTCTAAAAAAAAAAAAAAAAAAAAAAAACAAAAAGAAAGAAAGAAGAAAAGAAAATGGAAAAGACGACTTATAGACTGGGAGAAAATATTTGCTTATCATATATCCAATAAGAGACTATGTAGAATTAAGAAAAAAAACTCTTACAACTCAGTAATAAAAAAAAAAAAGTTTTAGTGGGCATAACCCATTTGAACAGACATTTCTCTAAAGAAAGTGTAGAGCCAGGCGCAGTGGCCCATGCCTGTAATCCCAGCACTTTGGGAGGCCAAGGCAGGCAGATCACCTGAGGTCAGGAGTTCAAAACCTGCCGGACCAACATGGAGAAACCCCACCTCTGCTAAAAATGCCAAAAAAATTACCAATTTTTCTCCTCTTACCTCGGCATCCTAAAGCCGGGCGGTGCATGCCTGTAATCCCAGATACTGGGGAGGCTGAGGTGAGAGAATAGCTTGAATCTGGGAGGCAGAGGTTGTGGTGAGCCGAGATCATGCCATTGCACTCCAGTCTGGGCAACAAGAGCAAAACTCCGTCTCAAGAAAAAAAGAAAAGAAAAGAAAGCATAGAATGTGCAATAAACACATGAAAAGATGCTCAACATCATTAGTCATTAGAGAACTGCAAATCAAAAATACAGTGAGACACCACTTCTTATCCACTAGGGTGGCTATAGTAAAAAGCAGACAATAACAAATGCTGTTGAGGATGTGGAGAAAGTAGATTCCTCATACACTGCTGGTGGGATGAAAAACGGTACAGCTGCTGTGGAAAACAATTTAGCAGTCCCTCAAAAATGTTAAACCTAGAGTTACCATGTGACTGAGCAAGTCCTCTCAGAGAAATTCTTTAAGAGAAATAAAAGCCGGGCACGGTGGCTCACGCCTGTAATCCCAACACTTTGGGAGGCTGAGGAGGGTGGATCACTTGAGATAAGGAGTTCGAGACCAGCCTGGCCAACATGGTGAAACCCTGTCTCTACTAAAAATACAAAAAATTAGCAGGGCATGGTGGTGTACGCCTGTAATCCCAGCTACTCAGGAGGCTGAGACAGGAGAATCACTTGAACCCAGGAGGCAGAAGTTGCAGTGAGCCAAGATCATACCATTGCACTCCAGCCTGGGCAACAGAGTGGGACATTGTCTCAAAAATAAATAAATAGGCCAGGCGCAGTGGCTCATGCCTGTAACCCCAACACTTTGGGAGGCCAAGGCTGGCGGATCACGAGGTCAGGAGATCAAGACCATCCTGGCTAACGTGGTGAAACCCCATCTCTACTAAAAATACAAAAAATTATCCAGGTGTGGTGGAGGGTGCCTGTAGTCCCAGCTACTCGGGAGGCTGAGGCAGGAGAATGGCCTGAACCCAGGAGGCGGAGCTTGCAGTGAGCCAAGATTACACCACTACACTCCAGCCTGGATGACAGAGCGAGACTCTGTCTCAATAAATAAATAAATAAAGAGAGAAATAAAATGACATTTGTACTAAGATTTGAACACGTATAGTCATAGAAGCATTACTCACGATAGCCATTTGGCTGTGGAAACAACCCAAGTGTCCATCAACTGACGAATGGAAAAACAAGATGTGGTCTATCCATATTGTGGAATACTATTTAGCCATGAAAGAGAATTGAGTACTTACACATGCTACAACATGGATGAAACTCAGAAGTGTTATGCACAGTGAAAGAAGCCAGACACAAAGACCATGTGGAAGGAAAATTAATCTTGGGACCCCCAAATCACTAAAGCAAAGGGAAAAGTCAAGCTGGGCACTGCTAAGGGCAAACCTGCCTTAGTAGCTTAGACAGCTACTAAGAAGAAAAAGCTACATACCTCCCTCACAAGGAATTCCCTTGTGGATAAAGGACAGACAGAGCTCAAAGTCATCCCTCAGCTCACTGAGATAGATGCATATCTGATTGCCTCCTTTGAAAAAGCTAATCAGCAACTCGAAAGAATGTGATCCTTTGTCTCTTACCTATGACCTGGAAGCCCCCTCCCCAACTCGAGTTGTCCCGACTTTCCAGATGGAACCAGTGTACATCTTAGGTAGACTGATTGACATCTCATGTATCCCTAAAATCTATAAAACCAAGCTGTGCCCCGACCACCTTGGGCACACGTTGTCAGGACCTCCTGAGGCTGTGTCACAGGCACAGGTCCTTAACTTTGACAAAATAAACTTCGTAAATTGACTGAGACCCATCTCAGGTATTTAGGGTTCACAATCACATACTATAAGATTCCATTTCTAGGAAAAGTGCAAACAAGGCACATATTCAGACAGGGCTGGAGGTGAGAATAGGGTGTAAGTGAGCATGAAGTTTCTTTTTGGGATGAGGGAAATATTCTAAAATTAGATTAGAGGGCAGCACAACTCTATAAATATACTAAAGATCATCGAAGTGTGCACTTAAAACAGGTGAGTTTTATGGTATATAAATTGTATCTCAATAAAGCTGATTTTTTAAAACTCTTCATTCCTTTCTTCCTCCTTTTCTCCTTTCCTGTCTTTCTTGTCTTCTGTTCTCCTGTCCTTTTTTTTTTCTCTTGCTCTTTTGCCCAACTTTTAACCACAGGGAAGCATTTAAAACATAAATGTTGAGCAAACACTCAGGTTGCCACTATTCAGGTCAATAAATGGAATGTTTCTAGCTTCCCAGAGGCCTCTCCTGCATATACAGTGTCTCTTCTCAATTGCAACTTCCCCCTCCTCTAAATACCAATTATCCTAGCTTTTATGGTAGCCACTTTCTCACTTTTCTGTACAGTTTTACCGGTTTTACTACTAAGTATGCATTTCTAGACAATATTAATTTTGTTTGTTTTTGAAATAGATATACAGGTACAGATATTCATTATGCATAGTTTTCTGTCTGGTTTATTTCATTCGACATAATGTTTGTAAGAATAGAATTTTTGATGAAAAGAAGCAAACTCTAAAATATTTGAAGAGATTTATTCTGAGCCAGCTATGAGTGACCAATGGCCCATGAGAGAGCCCTGTCCCCTTCTCAGGGTAAACACACCTGGCAGTGGTGTTTATCTGGTTCACCAGGCTGGCTGCTCCCTCAGGAATAACTTCCTGTGCGTCCTGATCAGATATATTCATCAGCGATTGTTTAATAGTGAGCTATGGGTCCTGCATCAACCCAAACATGCTCTTTCATTCTCTGGCATTGAAAATTAAAGATACTGGCCTGGTGTGGTCGCTCATGCCTATAATCCCAGCACTTTGGGAGGCCGAGGTGGGTGGATCACCTGAGGTCAGGAGTTCAAGATGAGCCTGGCCAACATGGTGAAACCCCGTCTCTACTAAAGATGCAAAAATCAGCCAGGTGTGGTGGCATGCACCTGTAATCCCAGCTACTCAGCAGGCTGAGACAGGAGAATTGCCTGAACTCGGGAGATGGGGGTTGCAGTGACCCAAGATCATGCCACTGCACTCCAGGCTGGGCAACAAAGCGGAACTACGTCTCTAAATAAATAAATAAATAAAACAAATTAAATTAAAGATACTGATATGGTTTTATTTGTGTCCCCACCCACATCTCATGTCAAATTGTAATTCTTGTGTGTCAGGGAAGGGGCCTGGTGATAGGTGATTGGATCATGGGTGTGGATATCCCCTTGCTGTTCTCGTGATAGTGAGTGAGTTCTCACGAGATCAGGTGATTTAAAAGTGCATGGTTTTCTTCACTGGCTCTCTCTCCTGCCACCTTGTGAAGAAGGTCCTTGCTTCCCCTTCGCCTTTCACCATGATTTTAAGTTTCCTGAGGCCTCCCAGTCATATTTCCTGTTAAGCCTGCAGAACTGTGAGACAAGTAATCCTCTTTTCTTCATAAATTACCCAGTCTCAGGTAGTTCTTTATAGCAGTGTGAGAACAGACTAATACAGATACTGTCCTTAAAGTAGTTGTTTTACAATCCATTACAGTAAAGGTTTCTCAGGAAGCCGATGATACCAATTTACAAAACAGATCCATTCCTTTACATTATCCCCTCTGGTTTTAATAGTTACTTGGTTTTGCCTTTCCCTTGACCATCTTCTTGGCAACCACAGGTCTCAGAGGTAACTTTTGTTGCACTGGCTTAATTTTTCCTTTTATAGGTAGCTTCGAGGCTGGTGGCCTGAGCTGAGATAGACCCATACCTGAGCTTGGTCCAGCCTTAAGGCCCAACCCAGCACTCTTTTACTTCCTTTTTAGCTATTGCAGATAATAATAACCAAGGGATTGAATATTTTATCTTTTTCTCATTAGTTTGCATTTTCTTATGCATTCAATGAACCAACTCCCTAGGAATATGAGTATGGCCCAGCTCTAAATTCCACTGGAAACTTTTACCTTTAGTAACTGATGCAATCCACTGCAGCTCCTTAAGATGGGTAACCACATGGCCACCCAGGAGTCTAAGGTTTTTGATTTCGCACCTTTTTACCTTCCTCTTTATCCATTTAGATTTAGCTATATAATTTTTCCTTTATTTTAAAGCAACTCAAATAGCCTTTAAACTAGAAAAAAAATTACATTTTCTTTAGCAAACATCCTTGTGTTTTTATAAACCTCACCAAAACATTTCTTACTCTTTTACTATTTTATCTCTTGGTAACCCAAATTCCAAGTGAAAAACCCAAGGTTACTTAATTTAATATAATATGACCTTAAGATTCTAAACTACTGGAGAGAATTTTGAGATTAAATTTACCAAATTAATCGTACCATATATTACTATAGTCATGTGAACTAAAAGGCATCAGAGCTAACTTTCGTTAGTCTGATTAGCACTTACTTTTCTTTAAGCCAATTGATGAGAGCTCTTTCATATAGTTTGATAGTTAATTATCACTTCCACATAACACATGTCGATATAACAGATACACAGACAAAAGCAGATCCTATAAGATTTTTCTTTCTTTTTTTTTTTTTTTTTTGAGACGGAGTTTTGCTCTTGTTGCCCAGGCTGGAGTGCAATGGCGTGGTCTTGGCTCACTGCAACCTCTGCCTCCCACCCAGCTAATTTTTGTATTTTGTTTTTTGTTTGTTTGTTTTTGTTTTTTGAGACAGAGTCTCACTCTGTTGCCCAGGCTGGAGTGCAGTGTCATGATCTTGGCTCACTGCAACCTCTGCCTGCCGGGTTCAAGCGATTCTCCTGCCTTAGCCTCCCAAGTAGCTGGGATTACAGGCATGTGCCACCACACTCGGCTAATTTTTTGTATTTAATAGAGACGGGGTTTCACCATGTTGGTAGGCTGGTCTCGAACTCCTGACCTCAGATGATCTACCCCCCACCCCAGCCTCCCAAAGTGCTGGAATTACATGCATGTGCTACTGCGCCCGGCAATTTTTGTATTTTTAGTACAGACAGGGTTTCACCATGTTGGCCAGGGTGATCTCAGTCTCTTGACCTCATGATCCACCCGCCTCGGCCTCCCAAAGTGCTGGGATTACAGGCATGAGCCACCACGCCTAGCTATTTACCTTTTAATAACACATTTTTTAGAAAAATGTTTTTCTATAGTTTTTAAATTAGAAACTACCCATTTAATGAATTCTATTATTTAATGTAACTTTAGATTCTAAATTATATATCAAGTTTGTTTATAAGCATTTATTCCATTACATTTACCTGATTAATTTTGATAGTTTACTTAGGTTATTTATGAAAACTGTGATAGTCATCATTTAAAGCTATTTCCTGTTAACCTTTTTTATAGCCTGTGAGTTTCTTACCTAAGTAAGAAACTTAAGGTTAAATATCAGTATTTTACCAATAACTCAGAATTTAGCTGTTTTCATTAAACCAACAATAGTAAATGTCTTATTTATCAAAAATTACACAAGAGGGCTGGGCATGGTGGCTTACACCTATAATCCCAGCACTTTGGGAGGCCAAGGCGAGCAGATCACTTGAGGCCAGGAATTTGAGACCAGCCTGGCTATGATGGTGAAACCCTCGTCTCTACTAAAAATTCAAAAATTAGCCGGGTGTGTGGCGCACACTTGTAATCCCAGCTATTCGAGAGGCTGAGGTGGGAAGAACCCAGGAGGTGGAGGTTGCAGTGAGCTGAAATTGTGCCATTGCACTCCAGTTTGGGCAACAGAACAAGAGTCTGCCCGCCCCCCAAAAAAAACAGCAACAACAAAAATTACACAAGTAAAGATCATTTTGTTTTGGACTGAGTTTACAGTTTTATAACTCTTATACCAAATTTTGACATCTTATAGTATTTGGCAGGGATAAGTTTGAAACTGCTTCCATCATTCAATGGAAACAAAAATGCTGACAATTCTTAAGACACATCTAAAATTTACTAATAATTTTAAAGCTGGCTTATTTATTAAATATTTTACTTATGTCACATGAAGTTGAAAAACATTTGGGTTTATTATTTATGAGTACTCTTTAACTTTAAGCCAATTTGGTACATTGTGGCCACAGCACATAAAGTACATGTACATATACATAAACACACATACACACTCATACAAAAATCCTGTTGCTTTTACTTCAGAATTCTAGACATGAGATATTAATACGAACTCACCAGTTTACAAAAACAAACAAATGGCCTGGCACAGTGGCTCATGCCTATGATCCCGACACTTTGGTAGGCCAAGGTGGGCAGATTGCTTGAGCCCCAGGAGTCCCAGACCAGCCTGGACAACACAGTGAAACCCCGTCTCTACAAAAAAATACAAAAAAAAAAATTAGCCAGGCATGGTGGTGGGCACCTGTGGTCCCAGCTATTCAGGAGGCTGAGTTGGGAGGACCGCTTGAACTGGGGAGACAGAGGTTGCAATGAGCTGAGATCATGCCACTGCACTCCAGCCTGGGTAACAGAGCCAGACCCTTCTCAAAAAAAAAAAAAAAAAAAAAGCCAAATAAAATGGTTGAATCCAAGCAGTGATTTTTTTTTTTTAATCTCAGCAGAATAGTAACAACAGATTTTAAGCAGCAAAAAATAAAACAGAGAACTAGAGAACTTAAGAACTCCGTAGTTGCAGGTGGGCCATTGGGCTCTGAATTTTTCCGTGATGTAATTTACCCATCAGTTCAAAATGTGCACAACAGACCATAGTATGTAACCAGCTCGACTACTAGAAAACCTGGCGTGCCTTTGGACTTTTCGTTTACTTTTCTTTCTTTTTTCTTTCTTTCTTTTTTTTTTTTTTAAGACAAGTTCTCTCTCTGTTGTCCGGACTGGAGTGCAGTGGCGTGATCTCAGCTCACTGCAATTTCCACCTCCCAGGTTCAAGCGATTCTCCCGCCTCAGCCTCCTGAGTAGCTGGGATTACAGCACCTGCCATCATGCCCGGCTAATTTTTCTATTTTTTGGTAGAGACCAGGTCTCACCATGTTGTCTTGAGCTCGAACTCCTGAGCTCAAGCATCCTCCCACCTCAGCCTCCCAAAGTGTTGGGATTACAGGTGTGAGCCACTGCACCCAGCCAGACGTTTTTTTATTTCGTACAAACACTTGCAAGTAGAGCTGCCATAAAACCAATGGGCTGTCCAAAAGGCAGTTGTTGTTTTTTTTTTTTCCTCATTCTTAGATTATTTGTGTCCTACTTTTTTTTTTTTTTTTTTTTTTTTTAAGGAGGAACTGAGCTGTGGCCTAGGGTTTAGTATGGTGGCTCAAAGTGTGCTGCTTGTGGGCGGGACTCCAGTGTGTCACGTTTCTGCCCGCTAATGTGTGTCAGTTTCCCTCTCCGGAGGTCTGTCATCTCCAAGAGGGCTTGAAACACAGAGTTATCAGCTCTTACATGCATTTCCTGGGTGTGTTTTTTAAACTAATTTTGTTGGAGGATTCCCTGCTGCAGGGCCGCTGCATATTACAAGGAGTCAATCCCTTAGAGGCTCCCACTCCAGCCCCTTGTCATCTAGGGGCACCTTCAGGCTGAGAGGAGCAAAATCCCCTCTCTCTTCAGAGCTAAGGAGCTCAGACTCTCATTTATCTATGAAAAGGACAGTTCAGTTGCTCATGCAAATGCACAGACAAGCAAATTGAGCTTAATTTTGGGAGAAAAAGCAATGGAGAAGACCCTTTAGAATGCACCTCTGAACTAGAATTAGGATCCTAAACAATTTCCTAGGCGGAAAAAAAAACAGCTCAAAATAAATCAAGGATCATTTATAAACCAAAGGGAGGTCCAGAGCTCGTGAAGACTTCCCAGTTCCACTGGAGGAGAAGCTCGAAGTCGGGAAGGTTTCAATGGGCCCCTGCTGGTACCTTAGCTCCAAGAACAGGCAACTCCTTCTGGGTCATGAATCTTCTCTGAGGCCCCACGTGTTTGGGCACCAAATTACTGTTGACAAAAAGAGCCAAACCCTGTAAAATATTTGAAGAGATTTGTTCTGAGCCAAATATGAGTGACAGCCCGAGGAGATCCTGAGAACATGTGCCCAAGGTGGTCATCGTGCAGCCTAGTTTTATACATTTTAGGGAGACATGAGACATCATTCAAATACGTGTAAGATTTACATTGGTTCAATCTACATTGAACAGGGAGTGGTGGGGAGACTTCCAGGTCATAGGTAGACTTAAAAATTTTCTAACTGGCACCCAGGTGCCATAGCTCATGCCTGTAATACCAGCACTTCGGGAGGCTGAGGCAGGAAGATCACTTGAGGTCAGGAGTTCAAGACCAGCCTGGCCAACATGGTGAAACCCCATCTCTACTAAAAATACAAAAATTAGCTGGGCGTGGTGGTGCGCACCTGTAATCCCAGCTACGCAGGACGCTGAGGCTGGAGAATCGCTTGAACCCAGGAGGCAGAGGTTGCAGTGAGCAACCACTGTTCTACTGTGTGGAGATCGTGCCACTGCACTCCAGTCTGGGCAACAAAGCAAGACTCTGTCCCAAAAATAAATAAAATAAAACAAAATAAAATTTTTCTGATTGGCAATGGGTTGAGTTATTATCAATGGAAAGGAAAGTTTGGGTTATGATAAGGAGTTGTAGAGACCAGGTTTTATCATGCAGATGAAGCCTCCAGGTAGCAGGTTTCAGAGAGAACAGATTGTAAATGTTTCTTATCAGACTTAAAAGAGGTTTATCAGTAATTCCAAAAGGGAGGGGGTATAAACGAGGCATGTCTGGCTACCCTTCCCATCACGGCCTGAACTAGGTTTTTTTGGTTTGGTTTTGTCTTTTTGAGACAAGGTCTCATCTGTTGCCCAGGCTGGAGTACAGAGGCACAATCTTGGCTCACTGCAACCTCCACCTCCCAGGTTCAAGCAATTCTCGCACCTCAGGCTCCCGAGTAGTTGGGACCACAGTTGTGAGCCATCATGCCCAGCTAATTTTTTTGTATTTTTGGTGGAGATGGGGTTTTACTATGTTGCCCAGGCTGGTCTTGAACTGAGCTCAAGTGATCCACCTGCCTTGGCCTTCAAAAGTGCTCGGATTACAGGTGCGAAGAACCACCCCCAGACTGAAGTAATTTTTCAGGTTAACTTTGGAACACCCTTGGCCTGGAAGAGGGGTCCATTAAGACGGTTAGGGGGCTTAGAATTTTATTTTTGGTTTATGGAGTCTGGAGATAGATTCACACACCTTCATTAATTTTTTTTTTTTTTTTTTTTTTTTGAGACGGAGTCTCGCTCTGTCACCCAGGCTGGAGTGCAGTGGCGCGATCTCGGCTCACTGCAAGCTCCCCTCCTGGGTTCATGCCATTCTCCTGCCTCAGCCTCCCTAGTAGCTGGGACTACAGGCGCCCGCCACTACACCCAGCTAATTTTTTTGTCTTTTTAGTAGAGATGGAGTTTCACCATGTTAGCCAGGATGGTCTCGATCTCCTGACCTCGTGATCCACCTGCCTCAGCCTCCCAAAGTGCTGAGATTACAGGCGTGAGCCCCCCCGCCCAGCACCTTCATTAATTTTTGATGAAGTTCCCAAGGCAATTCAATGAGGAAAGAAAAGTCTTTTCAACAAGTGATGCTGAAATAAATGAACATTTATGCAAAAAAAAAAGAACCCTGACCCCTACTTTATCACATATACAAAAATTTACTTGAAATGGATCTTAGACTTAAATTTAAAACCTAAAACTCCAAACTTTTAGAAGAAAATATAGGAGGAAAATCTCTGTGAACTTTGGTCAGGCAAAAATGTATTAGATAGGACACAGGTGGCACAGGCCATTACATTTTTGAAATAAATTTTACTTTACCTTACTTTTAAAAAGCCTGTTGAAAGACACTGTTAAGAAAATGAAAAAATAAGACACTGACTGAATAACATATTTGCCAAACACATATCTGATAAAGGATTTATATCCAGAAAACATAAAGAATATTTAAAATTTAATAATAATTCCAGTGAGTTTAGCTAAAATTAAGAAACCTGGCCGAGCATGGTGGCTCATGCCTGTAATCCGAGCACTTTGGGAGGCCAAGGTAGGCAGAATGCTTGAGCTCAGGAGTTTGAGACCAGCCTGGGCAACATGGTGAAATCCCATCTCTATAAAACATACTCGAGTTAGCCGTGCATGGAGGCACACTCCTGTAGTCTCAGCAACTTAGGAGGCTGAGGCAGGAGGATCACTTGAGCCTGGGAGTCAGAGATCACAGTGAGCTGAGATCACTTCACTGCACTCCAGCCTGGGCGATGGAGCTAGACTCTGTCTCAAAAATAAATAAATAAATTAATTAATTTAATTTAATTAAGAAACCCAAGGATACCAAGTGTGGGTGAGTATTCAGGGCAAATACCATTCTCATATATTGCTGGCGAAAGGACAAAATAGTGCAGCCACATTGGAAAGCACTTTGGCAGTTTCTTTTAAAGTTGACTATACAACCCAACCATCCGACTTTTGGGGTTTTACCCAAGGGAAGTGAAAATACATATCCACACAAAGCCCAAATGTTTCTAGCGGCTTTATTCATAACCACGAAAACCTGGAAACAACCCAGTGTCCATCAACTGGTGAATGAATAAACAAATTATGGTACCTCTATACAATGGAATACTGCTCAGTAATAGGAATGAGTTACTGATAACTGATATGCTACAACATAGATCACTCTCAAAAAATGTGTGCTAAGTGAAAGAAGTTAGATAAAAAGATAAATGATTCATTCAAGATGAATGAATGACTCCATCACATTCTGGAAAAAGCGAAACTATAGGAACTGAACTCATATCAATGTTTGATAGAGGGGCTAGAACATAGGGAGGGGATTGACTTCAAGGGGCAAGGCAGAACTTTGGGCAGTGAACCTGTTATAGTTATGGTACAAATTGAAATGCTATGTTATAGTTTTCTTCTGCTCCATAGTTTTAGGGAGAGTTTCATGGGCTGAAATATTCTGATTCTTTTTGTTTTCTTCTTGTGGCGTTGTGTGGATGAAAACTGCCCATGTGCATGCATTCCGTGAATGGGATTGGGAGGCTGGGTGGTTTACAAAATCCCTCCTCCCTCTTCTGTCACTGCCGGACTGTCCTTGCATTTTCCCTAATAGATGGCTTTAGGGAAGGGTGTGTGTATGAAGGAGTATTTCATGTGTCCTTCAACTTTTTGGCTCTCTTCTGTCTTCCAATAGTCTATATCCCTCTCTTGTTCTTTCCCTTTCACCACTCAGGTTTCAAGAACCATTCTTTCTCCTTTTTCTACCTTTTTTTGTCTCGCTCTGTCACCCAGGCTGGAGTGCAGTGGCACAATCTCGGCTCACAGCAACCTCCGCCTCCCGGGTTCAAGCAATTCTCCTGCCTCAGCCTCCTGAGTAGCTGGGATTACAGGCACGTGCCACCATGCCCAGCTAATTTTCATAATTTTAGTAGAGATGGGGTTTCACCATGTTGGTCAGGGCTGGTCTCGAACTCCTGACCTCATGATCCGCCTGCCTCGGCCTCCCAAAGTGCTGGGATTACAGGCATGAGCTACCGTGCCTGGCCTTTTCTAGCATTTTTGTGAGGATGCTCAAATATACAGAAAATAATTCTCCAGCAAGCACTCATATACTCATCACTTAGATTCTACAATTGGCATTTTATAATTACTGCTTTCCCACATGTTGCTGAAACTATCCCTCTCTCCCTGCACTAATCCATACTATGTTGATACATTTCAAAGTAAATTGTACACATCTGTCCATTTCCCCTTAGACACTTTATCATATGTATCATTAAATAGAGCTCAATATTTCTTTGCAGTTTTTAAATGTAAAATCTACATACAATGAAATTCACAAATATCCAGTATGTATTGCTAAATGTTGACAATTGCATAGTTCTGTTTAACCCAAACTCCTATCAAGATATAGGATATCATCATCAACCCCAGATAGTTTTCTTATGTTCCTCAGTAAATCTTCCACCCCATACTCACAGACAACATCGTTCTGATGTCATCATGGGTTTTTTTTTTTCTGCCTGTTCTAGAATTTCATATGAACTGCAACTGTATGGTGTGTACTCTTTTGCATAAGCTTATTTCACTTAGCATGTTTTTGAGATTCATCCGTATTGTTTTTATTAGTAATTTTATCAGTAATTCATTCTTTTTTAGTTCTAAGTAGTTTGAATATACCACAAATTGCTTATTTATTCTCCTGTTGGACATTTGGGTTGTTTCCAGTTTGAGGCTATCAGGAAAAAGCTGCTAGTTATTCAGAGATGCCCTTTATCAGTCTAAGGGCTTCCTTCCGTAGCTTGCTGAGAGTTTTTATCATGAAAGAATATTGAATTTCCTTCCTAAAAAAAAAAAAATCTTCCTTTCTAAGAAGCCATGCCTTTCAAGGCTGCCACCATGAGTCCCATAAACTTTTTTTTTCCCCCAAAAGAGCATCAGTTTCTCAACCCATAAATTTTCAAGGCCCATCCCTTTAGTGTTCTGATTTACTGTTTTGCAAAATTTAATTCACATACATGAAGTGTACAATTCAGTGGTCGTTAGTCTATTGATAAGTGCAACCATCACCACAGTCCATTTTAGGATATTTTTGTCACTGCAAGAAGAAACACCATACATATCATACATATCCTTTGGCTATCACCCCTGTTTTCCCTTCATCCCTGCCCCCAACCCTAAGCAACAACAATTCTACTCTCCTTCTCTATGAATATGCCAATTCCGAACTTTCCCATGAATGGAATCATACAAGATGTGGTCTTTGGTGTTTGGCTTTTTTTTTTTTTTTTAGACAGGGGCTTGCTCTGTCGCCCATGCTGGAGTGCAGTGAAGTGATCCTAGCTCACTGCAGCTCAACCTCCCCGGTTCAAGCAATCCTCCCACCTCAGCCTCCCGAGTAGCTGGGACTACAGATGTGCGCCACCACGCCCTGCTAATTTTAGCTTCTTTTGCTTATCATGTTTACAAGGTTCATCTGTGTAATAGCAAGTATCAGAACTTCATTCCTCTTCATGGCAGAATAACATTTTATTGTATAAATATCCCACATTTTATTGACTCATTCACCTGCTGATACATTTGGGTTGTTTCTGTCTTTCAACTATTGTCAATAATGCTCCTATAAACATTCATGCGCAAGTTTCTGTGTGGACATGGGCTTTTCTTTCTATTGTCTATGTAGCTAGAGTGGAATTGCTGGATCACGTGGTAAATTTCTGTGGAGTAACTGCCAGACTGTTTTCCAGAGTGGCTGGCCTATTTTTATGTTCCCACCAGCAGTGTTGGGGGTTTCCATTTCTCCACATTCTCACCAGCAACTGTTGTTATCTGAGTTTTTGATTCTAGCCATCCTAGTGGGTGTGAAGTGGCACCTAATTGTGGTCTTGATGTGCATTTTCCTGATGACTAATGATTCTGAGCATTGTTTCATGTGCTGTTTGCCATTTGTGTATCTTCTTTAGAGAAATGACTATTCAGATCCTTTGCCCTTTTTTTATTGGTTTATTTTTCTTTTTATTATTGCATTGTAAGAGTTCTTTATATAGTCTAGATACAAGGCCCATTAGATATATGATTTGCAAAAGCTTTCTCCCACTATGTGAACCATCTTTTCACTTTCTTGATGGAGTCCTTTGAAACATAAAAGTTTAAAATCTCGATTAAGTCAGCTTATCTATTTTTTCTTCTGCTGTTTGTACCTTTGGTGTCATATCTAAAAATATTTTGCCACATTTAAGGTCACAAAGTTTTTTTTAAATTTTATTTTTTATTGTGGTAAAATATATACAACCACATACATATTATATATATATACTTGATATATATATATAGTTTACCTTTTTTAACATTTTCAAGTTAGGCTCAGTGGCATTAAATGCATTCACATCGTTCTGTGCAACCATCACCACCATTCATTTCTAAAACTTTTTCATCTTCCCAAACTGAAACTCTGTACTCATTAAATAATAACTCCCTGTATCCCCCTCACTCTTCACCTGGTCCCTGGTAACCAGTGTTCTACTTTCTGTCTCTATGCATTTGACTACTGTAGGTACCTCATATAAGTGGAATCATGTAATATTTGTCCATTTTTTATCTGGCTTATATTCCACTTGGCATAATGTCTTCAAAATTTATCCATATTGTAGCATGTGTCAAAATTTCCTTCCCTTTTAAAGCTATATAATAATCCATTGTATGCATAGATCACATTTTGTTTATCTATTCATCTATTGTTGGACATTTTCCACCAACTTCCAACTTTTGGCTATTGTGAATAATGCTACAATGAACATTGTGTACAAATACCTGTTTGAGTCCCTGCTTTCAATTATTTTGTGGATATACTCAAAAGTGGGATTGCTGAATCCAATTAAGTAAAAAATTAATTCAGGCCAGGTGCAGTGGCTCGCGCCTGTAATCCCAGCACTTTGGAAGGCCAAGGTGGGCAGATCACCTGAAGTCAGGAGTTCAAGACCAGACTGGCCAACATGGCAAAACCTCTCCTCTACTAAAAATATAAAATTAGCCAGGCATGGTGTCCCATGCTTGTAATCCAGCTACTTGGGAGGCTGAGGCAGGAGAATCACTTGAACCCAGGAGGCAGAGGATGTGGTGAGCCAAAATTGAGCCATTGCACTCCAGCCTGGGCAACAGGCTCAAAAAAATAAAATTAATTCAATGTTTAAATTTTGGAGGAACTGAAAGGCCATCAAGGTTTACACCTATGTTTTCTTCTATGAGTTTTATAGCTTCCGCTCTTACATTTAAAATGTAATGTGTTTTTGACCCATTTTGAGTTTGTTTACATGTGGTATGAGGTAAGGGTTCCAACTCAACTCTTTCGTATGTAGGCTATCCAGCTGACCCATCACCATTGTTGAAAAGACTATTCTTTCCTCATTGGATGGTGTTAACACCCTTGCATAATCATACATTTATTTCCAGATTCTTAAACTATCCCATTAATCCATATGTCTCTCCTGGTGCCAGCAAGTTTTGCAATAGATAAATGTGAGTCTTTCTACTTTATTCTTTTTTTTTTTTTTTTTTGAGGCAGAGTCTGCTCTGTTGCCCAGGCTGGAGTGCAGTGGCGCGATCTCGAATCACTGCAACCTCCACCTCATGGGTACAAGCAATTCTCCTGTCTCAGCCTCCCAAGTAGCTGGGATTACAGGCACGTGCCACCACACCCAGCTAATTTTTGTATTTTTAGTAGAGACGGGGTTTCACCATATGGGTCAGGCTGATCTCGAACTCCTGACCTCACGTGATCCACCTGCCTCGGCCTCCCAAAGTGTTAGGGTTACAGGCGTGAGCCACCGTGCCTGGCCACTTTATTCTTTATTTTCAGGATTGTTTTGACTCTTCTGGCTCCCTTGAAATTCCATGTGAATTTTAGAAGTATTTCATCAATTTGTATAAAGAAGTCAGCTGGGTGCCTGTAGTCTCAGCACTTTGGGAGGCTGAGGTGGGCACTTGAGGTCAGAGGTTTGAGACCAGCCTGGCCAACATGGTGAAACCCTGTCTCTACTAAAAATACAAAAATTAGCCTGGTGTGATGGCACTCCCAGCTACTCGGGAGGCTGAGGCAGGAGACTCGCTCGAACCTGCGAGGTGGAGACTGATGTGAGCCAAGATTGTGCCACTGCACTCCAGCCTGGGTAACAGAGTGAGACTCTGTCCCCTGCCCCCCAACAAAAAAAGCCATAAAAGTATATTATATCCAGGATATAGTTGTTGTTGTTGTTGTTGTTGTTTTTTGTCGTTTTTGGTTTAGTATTTACTCCATTTTACTGCTTAAAAGCAGAATTTTCTGAGCCCTTTCACAGCCCTAAGGCCTGGTAAACTCTAAAACCTCAATATATAGTGCAAACGTGTATCGAATTTAGGCTTAGTTTTTTTTTAGAGAGAGAGAAAGAGATAAGGTCTTGCTCTTTCATCTAGGCTGGAGTGCAGCGGCACCATCATAGCTCACTGTAACCTCCAACTTCTGGGCTCAAACAATCCTCCCACCTAAGCCTCCTGAGTAGCTGGGACTACAGGGTGTGGGCTACTATGCCCTGCTAATTTTCTACTTATTTTAAAAATATTTTTTGCAGAGACAAAGTTTTATGTGTTGTCCAGGCTGGTCTCAAAATCCAGGCCTTAAGGGATCCTCCCACCTCAGCCTCCCAAAGTGCTGGGATTACAGGCATGAGTCACCACATGCCAGCCTGGTTTCCCTGTTTCAACATCTTGCATTGCTGTGATATTTGTAACTGCTGGGGCTATATCGATACATTATTATTAACTCAAGTCCATTACATGAGGGTTCACACTTTGTGTTGTACAATTCTATGGGTTTTGACAAATGCATATGTCATGTATCCACCATTACACTATCGTACACAATAGTCTCATCGTCCTAAAAATCCTGTGCCCCATTTTTCACCCCTCCCCTCACCTGTCTACTCACCTTGAACCCCTGGAAACCACTGATATTTTTACTATCTCTGTAGTTTCACCTTTTCCAGAAGTCATAATTTGAATGATACAGTATGTAGCCTTTTCAGACCAGCTTCCTTCACTTGGCAATATGCATTTAAGGTTCTTCCGTGTTTTCTAGTGTTTTGACAGCTCATTTCTGTTTAGCACTGAATAATATTCCATAGTCTGCATGGAATGGTCCATAGTGCATTCACCTACTGAAGACACCTTTGTTGTTTCTATATTTCAGCAATGAGAAATAAAGCTGCTGTAAACATTCATGTGAGGATATTCTGTGGATATATTTTCAGTTCACTTGGGTAAAAACCTGGGAGGTCGGCTGCTGGTTCATATGGTAAGACTATGTTTACGTTTGTTAAGAAGCTGTCTTCAAAAGTGGCTGTACCTTTTACATTCCCACCAGCAATAAATGAGAGTTCCTGTACCTCCACTTCTGATCAGTGTTTAGTATTGTCAGTGTTTGGGGTTTTAGCTATTCTAATAGCTGTGTAGTGTTATCTCTTTGTAGTTTTAATTTGTGGTACACTAGTGACCTAGGATGTTGGGCATCTTTTCATATGCTTACTTGCCATCTATATATCTTCTTTGGTGAGGTGTCTGTTCAGATCTTCTGCCTACTTTTTTTTTTTTCTTTTTTGAGACAGAGTCTCACTCTGTCACCCAGGCTGGAATGCAATGGTGCGATCTCAGCTCACTGCAGCCTCTGCCTCCCAGGTTCAAGCGATTCTCCTGCCTCAGTCTCCCAAGTAGCTAGGATTAAAAGTGTGCACCATCACGCCCAGCTAATTTTTGTATTTTTAGTAGAGGTGGGGTTTCACTATGTTGGTCAGGCTGGTCTCGAACTTCTGACCTCATGATCCATCTGCCTCAGCCTCCCAAAGTGCTGGGACTATAGGCATAAGCCACCACGCCCAGCCTCTGCCTACTTTTTAGTAGGGTTGTTTTCTTATTGTTGAGTTTTAAGAGTTTTTTCTACACTTTGGATACATATTCTTTTTAATTATTTATTTATTTATTTATTTATTTTAGACAGAGTCTTCTCTGTCACCCAGGCTGGAGTGCAGTGGCTCAATCTCCACTCACTGCAACCTCCATCTCCCAGGTTGAAGCAATTCTCCTGCCTCAGCCTGCCAAGTAGCTGGGACTACAGGTGCGTGCCACCATGCCCGGCCAAATTTTTGTAATTTAATAGAGACAGGGTTTTGCCATGTTGTCCAGGCTGGTCTTGAACTCCTGAGCTCAGGCAATCCACCACCTTGACCTATCCAAGTGTTAGGATTACAGGCCTGAGCCACTGTGCCCAGCTGGATACATATTATCAGAGTAGCTGGGACTGCAGGCATGTGCCACCACACCCATCTAATTTTTCTATTTTTTGTAGAGATGGGGTTTCACCATGTTGCTTAGGCTGGTCTTGGACTCCTGAGTGCAAGTGATCTGCCTGCCTCAGCCTCCCAAAGTGCTGAGAATACAGGTGTGAGCCACTGCACCTGGCATTGTCTGTTTTTTTGTTTTTGTTTTTGTTTTTTGGTATGGTTTGTGCTTTTGATGTTATATCTACAAATTCATCACCGAACCTAGGTCACCTAGATTTTGGCCTTTAGTATCTTTAAGAAATTTTATAGTATTGTGTTTCATATTTAGGTCCATGATCCGTTTTTTAGTTTAATTAATTTTTGTAAAGGTATAAGGTCAGTGCCTAGATTCTTTTTGCACATGAATGTCCAGTTTGGATGTTGGTTAAAAACAGTATCATTTCGGCCAGGCGCAGCATCTTACACTTGTAATCCCAGCACTTTGGGAGGCCGATGCGGGTGGATCACCTGAGGTCAGCAGTTCGTGACCAGCCTGGCAAACATGGTGAAGCCCCGTCTCTACTAAAAATACAAAAATTAGCTAGGTGTGCTGGCGGGTGCCTGTAATCCCAGTTACTCAGGAAACTGAGGCAGGAGAATCACTTGAACCCAGAGGTGGAGGCTGCAGTGAGCCGAGATCAAGTCTACCGATGTTCCTTTTCAGTATTGTGTTGGCTGTTTTGATTCTTACTGTTCCATATAAACTTTAGAACCACTTTGTCAATATACAAAAATAACTTGCTGGATTTTGACTGAGACTATGTTGAATCCATTGATCAAATTGAGCCTTGGTAACAATGTTGAGTCTTCTGATCAATGAACATGGAATATCTCTCCATTTATTTATTTATTTATTTGAGATGGAGTCTCGCTCTGTCGCCCAGGCTGGAGTGCAGTGGCGCAATCTCAGCTCACTGCAACCTCCAAACCCGGGTTCAAGTGATTCTCCTGCCTCAGCCTCCTGAGTAACTGGGATTACAGACATGTACCACCACGCCTGGCTGATTTTTGTATTTTTGGTAGAGACGGGGTTTCACCATGTTTGTCATGCTGGTCTTGATCTCCCGACCTTGTGATCCACCCGCCTTGGCCTCCCAAAGTGCTGGGATTACAGGTGTGAGCCACTGGGCCTGGACTGGTATTTCTCCATTTTTTTAGGTATTTTTTCTTTCTTTCATCTGAATTTGGTAGCTTTCTTCATATAGATCTTGCACATATTTGCGAGCTTTATGCATAAGTATTTCATTTTTTGTGCTAATGTAAATTTTATGGTTTTTAATTTCAAATTCTAACTGTTCATTGCTAGCATACAGCAAGGCAATTAACTTTTTATACTAAACTTGTAACCTGAAACCTTACCATGATAGTTTGTTTGTTTTCTTTGTCTTTTCTTTAGGATTTTCTAGATAAGCATGCCACTGGGAATAAAAGCTGTTTTATTTCTTCCTTCCTAGTCTGTGTGACTTTTTTAAATTTTCTTTTATTGTCCTATTGCATTGGCTAGGATTTCTAGTAGAATGCGGGAAAGTAGTGGTGAGAAGAGAGAGCCTTGCCTTGTTCTTGATCTTAAATGTGAGAAATCTAACTTTTCAACATTGAGTATGATGTTAGCTATAGATTTTTATAGCTCCTTTTAAAAAAATCAAGCTGAGGAAGTTCCTCCTCATGCCTAGGTTGTTGAGAGTCTATTAACCTGAATGAATCTTGAATTTTGTTGGATGCTTTTTTCTACATCTATTGATTGATCATATGACTTTTCTTCTTTGGCTTCTTGATGTGATAGACTACGTTTTCAAATATTGAACCAGCTGGGCACGGTGGCTCATACCTGTAATCCAGCACTTTGGGAGGCTGAGGTGGGAGGATCACTTGAGCCTGGGAGTTCATGACCAGCCCTGGCAACATAGCAAGATCCTGTCTCTACAAAAATTAAAAAAAAAGAAAGAAAGCTAGGCATGGCAGCACATGCCTGTGGTCCCAGCTACTTGGGAGGCTGAGGTGAAACGATCAGTGACTTGTGGTGGCACCATTTCACTCCAGCCTGAATGACAGGGTGAGACCCTGTCTGAAAACAATCTCAAAAAACCAAAAATATTGAATTAACCTTGCATACCTGGGATAAATCCCACCCTATTGCTCAATTCTATTTGCTATTTGCTAAGATATTTTTAGGCAGTTTTGCATCTATATTTCTACAGGATATTGGTCTGTAGTTTTGTTTATTTACTTTGTCTGGTTTTGGTATTAAAATGAATTGGGAAGTTTTTTCTCCTCTTCTATTTTCTGAGAAAGATTGTATAGACATGGTATTAATTATTCCTTAAACATTTGCTAGAATTCTCCAGTGAAACAGACTGGGCCTGAAGTTTGCTTATTGTGAGTTGTAAAATTAGAAATTCAATTTCCTTACTAGCTATATAGCTATTCAAATGATAAATTTACAAAATTAAACATACTCTTAACCATATGACCTAGCATTCACACTCCTTAATATTTATCCAAATGAATTGAAAGCTTTATTCACAAAATCCTGCATGTAGATGTTTATAGCAGCTTTATTAGTCATTGCCAAAATTTGGAAGCAACCAAGATGTTCTTCAGTAGGTGAATGGATGAAGAAACTGTGTCACATCAAACAATGGAATATTATTCAGTACTAAAAAGAAGTGAGCTATCAAGCCATGAAAAGACATGGAGGAAATTTAAATGAATTTAACTATGTGAAAGAAGCCAGTCTGGGCTGGGGGTGGTGAGTCATGCCTGTAGTCCCAGCAATTTGGGAGACTGAGGTGAGCAGATCACTTGAGATCAGGAGTTCAAGATCAGCCTGGCCAACATGGTGAAACCCCGTCCCTACTTAAAATACAAAAATTAGCTAGGCGTGGTGGTATGTGCCTGTAGTCCCAGCTACTCAGGAGGCTGAGGCAGGAGAATCATTTGAACCTGGGAGGCAGATGTTGCAGTGAGCCAAGATAGCACCACTGCATTCCAGCCTGGGCGACAGAGCGAAATTCAGTCTCAAAAAAAAAAAAAAAAAAAAAAAAAAAAGAAGCCAATCTGAAAAGGCTACACACTAACACACTATGTAATTCCAACTACATGACATTGTGGAAGAGACAAAATTATTAAGATAGTAAAATATCAGTGGTTGCCAGTGCTTGCGGGGAGGGAGGAATGAACAGATGGAGCACAGAGGATTTTTAGGGCAAATGTATTCAATCAGTTGTAGTAATTTGTAAAACTTTTGGAATTTTTGGTCCATTTCATCTAAGCTGTAAAAAATACCTGTAGAGTTGTTTGAGCATTCCTTTATTATCCCTTTTGAGATTTGGAAGGTCTATAATAATATCCCTTGTTTTATTCCTGATACTAGTAATTTGGGTCTTATTTTTTTCTTTTGGTCTTGTGAGAAGTTTGTTTTATATTTTGTCGATTATTTCAAAGAACTAGCTTTTTGTTTCATTGAGTCTCTCTTGATGTTTGTTTTTCATTTTCATTGATTTCTGCTCTTTATTTTGTTGAATTATACTCACTTTGGGCTTCTTTTACTCTTTTTACCAGTTTCTTGAGGTGGGAGCTTAGGTTACCAATTTGTGAGTTTTCTTCTTTGTGTATGCACTTACTACTATAACTTTCCCATTCAGCACTGCTTTAACTGCATCCCACACATTTTGATATGTTTTCATTTTCACTCAGTTCAACATATATTTCAGAATTTTCCCTTGAGACTTCCTCTTTGATGCATTTATTATTTTAAAGTATGCCGTTTACTTTCCAAGTCTTTAGAGATTTTTCTTTTATCTTTCCGTTATTGATTTCTAGTTGATCCACTGTGCCAGAGAACACATTTATATGATTTCAACTTTTAAAAATCTGTTTCATGGCCCAGGATATAGTCTATCTTGGCATATGTTCCACGGGCACTTGAAAAGGTTGTGCATTCTGCTGTTTTGAGATAGAGTGTTCCATAATCGCCGTTTAGACCCTGTTGATTTATGGTGGTGTTGCGTTCCTCTGTATTTTTGCTGATTTTCTGTCAAGTTGTTCTGTCAATTATTAAGGGAGGGGCGTTAAAATCACCAACTATAATTGTAGATGAGTCTATTTCATCTTTTATTTCTATTGGCTTTTGCTTCACATGTTTTACAACCCTGTTATTTTGTGCATAAACATTTAGAATTGTTGTCTTCTCAGTGGCTTGACCCTTTAATCATGTAATATATCTCATTCCCTGACAACTTTTTTTTGCTCTAAGGTCTGCTTTACTTCATATTGTACAGGCACTGCTGTTTTCTTTTGATTAATGTTTGCAAGGTATACATTTTATTCCACTCATTCACTTTGAATCTACCCATATTACTATACTGGAAGTAAGTTTGTTACAGACACCATATAGTTCATATAATTGCATTTGTTTTTATAAGCTCTACCAATCTGTCTTTTATATCTAATGTCCTTAGAGTTCATGTAACTACTACTGTATTAGGGCTTACAGTCTTCCACTTTTTAAATTAATAAACTTCACATTTTATAGTTTCAGGTTTACAGCAAAAGTGAGCAGAAACTACAGTTTCCATACATCTCGTTTCTGCACATACACAACCTATCAATATCCTGTACTGCATTGGTACTTTTTTCTTCTTTTTACAATCAATGAACCTACATTTACACGTCATCACCTGAAGTTCATAGTTTACATTAGAGTTCACTTTTGGTGTTGGATATTCTATGGGTTTTTATAAATATAATGACATGTATCCCCACCATTGTAGTATCATACAGGACAGCTTCATTGCCCTAAAAATCTTCTGTGCTCCACCTATTCATCTCTCCCTCCCCACAAGCACTGGCAACCACTGATATTTTACTATCTTCATAATTTTGTCTCTTCCATTCTGTCATATAGTTGAACTATACAGTATGTAACCTTTTCAGATTGGCTTCTATCACTATTTAAATTTCCTTTGTGTCTTTTCATGGCTTGATAGCTCGCTTCTTTTTAGTACTGAATAATGTTCCATTGTTTGGATGTACCATAGTTTTTTGTTTGTTTGTTTTTGAGATGGAGTTTTGCTCTTGTTGCCCAGGCTGGAGTGCAGTGGAGCGATCTCAGCACACCACAACCTCCGCCTCCCGGGCTCAAGTGATTCTCCTGCCTCAGCCTCCTGAGTAGCTGGGATTATAGGAATGCGCCACCACGCCCAGCTAATTTTGTATTTTTAGTAGAGATGGGGTTTCTCCATGTTGGTCAGGCTGGTCTTGAACTCCTGACCTCAGGTGATCTGCCCACCTCGGCCTTCCAAAGTACTGGGATTACAGGCATGAGCCACTGTGCCCAGCCAGGATATACCATAGTTTCTTTATCCATTCATCTACTGAAGAACATGTTGGTTGCTTCCAAATTTTGGAAATGATTAAAAAGCTGCTATAAACATCTATGTATAGGTTTTTGTGTGAAGTTTTCAATTCATTTGGATAAATACTAAAGAGTATGAGTGCTGCATCATATGGTAAGATTATGTTTAGTTTTGTTAAGAAAGTGTCAAACTGTTTTCCAAAATGGCTATAAAATTTTGCATTCTTACCAGCAATAAATGAGAGTTCTTGTTACTCCACATGCTTGCCAGCATTTAGTGTTGTCAGTGCTTTTGATTTTGGCCATTCTAATAGGTATGTAGAGGCATCTTGTTGTTTTAATTTGCAGTTTCCTAATAACACATTATTGTTGAATATCTTTTCATATGTTTACTTGTGATTTGTGTATCATTTTTGGTGAGATGGCTGTTCGGTATTTTGTTCTTTTTTTTTTTTTTTTTTTTTTTTTTTTTTTGGAGATGGAGTCTCGCTCTGTCGCCTAAGCTGGAGTGCAGTGGTGCGATCATGGCTCACTGCAAGCTCCGCCTCCTGGGTTCACGCCATTCTCCTGCCTCAGCCTCCCAAGTAGCTGGGACTACAGGCGCCTGCCACCATGCCTGGCTAATTTTTTGTATTTTTAGTAGAGACGGGGTTTCACCATGTTAGCCAGGATGGTCTCAATCTCCTGACCTCATGATCCGCCCACCTCAGCCTCCCAAAGTGCTGGGATTACAGGCGTGAGCCACCGTGCCCGGCCGTTTTGTTCATTTTTAATTAGGTGTTCTTTCTCTTATTGTTAAGCTTTGAGTCCTTTCTGTATATTTTGGAGAACAGTTCATTATTAGATCTATCTTTTGCAAATATTTCCTCCCAGCCTATGACTTGTCTTTTCATTCCCTTAACTGTGTCTTTTGGAGAGCAGAAGTTTTGAATTTTAATGAAGTCCAGTTTATCAATTATTTCCTTTATGTAGTGTGCCTTTGGTGTTGCATCTAAAAAGTCAACCGGGTTTTCTCCTATGTTGTCTTCTAGGGATTTTATAGTTTTGCATTGTACATCTGGGTCTATGATCAATTTTCAGTGAATTTTTGTGATGAGTGTAAGGTCTATATCTACATTTATTTTTTAACATGAGATATCCAGTTGTTCCAGCATCATTTGTTGAAAACACTGTCTTTGCTTCATTGTATGGCATTTCCTCCTTTGTCAAAAAATGAGTTGACTGTATTCATATGGGTCTATTTCTGGTCCTCTATTCTATTCCATTGGTCTATTTATTTTTGCCAGTATGAATTACTGTAGCTTTATTTATCATCATTTTAGACCCAGTTGTTTAGTAAGTTTTGACGTCATGTCAAAGTCTTCCAACTTTGTTCTCCTTCAATACTGAGTTGGCTATTCTGGGTCTTTTGTCTCTCCCTATAAAGTTTAGACTTAGTTCATCAATATCCATGAAATAATTTGCTGAGATTTTAATTGGGAATGTGTTGAATCTATAGATTAAGTAGGAAAAAACTGACATCTTGACAATATTGAGTCTTCTTATCCATGAACATGGTTTAGTTCTTTGATATCTTTCATTGAAGTTAAGTAGTTTTCTTCATATACATCTTATACATATTTTGTTAGATTTACACCTAAGTATTTTATTTTGGCAGGGGGTAATGTAAATGGTAATGTGCTTTGAATTTCAAATTCCACTTAATTGCTGGTGTATAGAAAAGCAATAGACTTTTGTACATTATATTATATCCTGGGCAGGCGTGGTGGCTCACACTTGTAATCCCCGTACTTTGGGAGGCCAAGGCAGGTGGATCACTTGAGTCCAGGAGTCGACACCATCCTGGCCAACACGGCAAAACCCTGTCTCTACTAAGAACACAAAAAATTAACCGGGTGTGGTGGTGCATGCCTGTAGTCCCAGCTACCTGGCAGGCTGAGGTGGGAAGATCCCTTGAGCCCCTAAGGTGGAAGTTGCAATGAACTGAGATTGTTCCACTGCACTCCAGCCTGGGTGACAGAGTGGAACTCCATCTCAAACAAAACAAAACAAACCCCAAAACCATTGTATTCTGCAACCCTGCTGCAATTGTTTATCAGTTTCTTATTTGTCAATTCTACATGTCATCTGTGAACAAAGTATTTCCCTTTATTGTTGTATTGCATTAGCTAGGATTTCCAGTATGATGTTAAAAAACAGTGGTGATGTGGGATATCCTTGCCTCATTCCTGATCTTAGCAGGAAAGCTTCACGTTTCTCACCGTTAAGTATGATGTTAGCTGTAGGCTTTTTCTAAATGTTCGTGATCAAGTTTAGGAAGTTTTCTTTTTTCCCCCCAAAGATATCTTCCTAACATTCAAAGTTTTCTTTCTATTCCTAGTTTGCCAAAGGGTTTTTTTTTTTTAAATCATGAATGTGTGTTGCATTTTGTCAAATGCTTTTTCTGCATCTATTAATATGATCACATTATTTTTCTTCTTTAACCTGTTGATGTAATGGATTACATTAATTGACTTTTGAATGTTGAACCAGCCTTACATACCTAGGATAAATCCCACTTGGTTGCGTGTATAATTATCTTAATACACTTCTGGATTCAATTTGTTAATATTCTGTATGGGATTTTTACATCTATGCTCATAGGAAATATTAGCCTGTAGTTTCCTTTTCCTGTAATGTCTTTCTCTGGTTTCAGTATTAGGGTAATGCTGACCTCAGAGATTAAGTTAAGGATTCTCTCTGCTTCTATCTTCTGAATAACATAGAAAATTGGTATAAATTCTTTCTTAAATGTTTGGTAGGATTCACCAGAAATCTGGGTCAAATGCTGTTTCAAGGTCATTAATTATTGATTCATTATCTTTAAAAATCATAGGTCTAGTCATAGTGTAGCCATAAAATAGATTCTCTATTTCTTCTTATGTGATTTAAAGCAGATGTGTTTTTCAAGGAATTGGTCCATTTCTTCTAGCTTATTAAATTTGTGAACATAGTTGTTCATAATATTCCTTTATTATACTTTTAATGTCATGGGATATGTAGTGATGCCCTCTCTTTCATTTACTATTATTATTTTTTTTGAGAAGAATTCTCACTCTGTCACCAGGCTGAGGTGCAGTGGTGCAGTCTTGGCTCTCTGCAACCCCCACCTCCCGGGAGTGATTCTCCTGCCTCAGCCTTCCAAGTAGCTGGGACTATAGGCACGTGCCACTATGCCCAGCTAATTTCTGTATTTTTAGTAGAGACTTGGTTTCACCACGTTGGCCACGATGGTCTCGATCTCCTGACCTCATGATCCGCCCACCTCGGCCTCCCAAAGTGCTGGGATTACAGGCATGAGCCACTGCGACTGGCCATTTTTTATATTAATAATTATATATCTTTACTTTTTTTTTTAGTCTGGTTACAGACTTACTGATTTTATTGATCTTCTCAAAGAATCAGCTTTTGGTTTTACTGACATTTATTCTTCCCGGTTGTTCTCTCTTTTTTTCTTCCTGTGGGTTAATTGAACTTTTTTTTTTTTAATTCCATTTTGGCTTATCTGTAGGGTTTTTGAGTATATCTCTTTTCATAGCCTTTCTAGTGGTTGCTCTAGCTACTACATTGTATTATGTATAGCTTTTCATAGTCTACTGGCATCAACGTTTTAATTGTTTGTGTGAGCCGAAACCTTACCTCTATGCCCCTTTTCTTTCCCACATTTATAACAATTATTTTCTCTGCATACAGTGAAAACCCCAATAGACAAAATTATATTTTGCTTCAAAAAATGTAATTTCGAAACCCACAGAGGTGTATTGTATTTACCCATACTTTTACTGTTTCTACTCTTCCTCCCTGATCTTCCAAGATTCCTTCATTGATGGTTTCCTTTCTGTTTCAAGAACTTCTTTAGCATTTCAGCCAGAACCACAATTTTCTAATAATTCACCAAAATGACAAACACAAAAAGGAGGAGAGGCACCTGATATATGTTCTCTGGACCTTTTATAACATGCAGTTGTTCCTTTGGCCACATACACACGAATCTAACAAGAAAAGTCATACCGTAGACATCAGTATGGGAACTGTTTGAAAAGGAATACCCACAAATGTTCCCATGGCAAAACTGGGAGTCCACAATGTTACCCACCATGCTATTGGCATTGTTGTAAACAAATTAAGGGAAATACTCTTGTCAAGAGATTAATGTGCATACTGAGTGTGGTAAGGACTCTAAAGGTTGAGATAGCGTCTTGAGAAGTGTGAAGGAAAATGACCAGAAAAAAAGGAAGCCAAAGAGAAAGGTACCTGGGCTTAACTGAGGCGCCAGCCTGTTCTTCTCAGAGAAGCACACTTTCTGAGAACCAATGGGAAGGAGCCTGAGCTGCCAGAACCTGTTCTCTACTAATTCATGCCATAATAGGTGTGTAACAACAACAACAACAAAAGACCTTTGGACTGCTTAAAAAAAACAAAAACAAAAACAAAAAAAATTCCTTTAGCCATTTTATCAGGGCAGGTCTGCTGGCAACTAATTCTGTTAGTTTTCCTTTTTTGTGTTTGTCTTGTAGACAATGTGTCATTGCTTTTGGTTGCACTTTCCTGGTCCTTTAGCTACAGAGAATGGGCTCTTCTTGAGCCTCTGTCTACATACAGCCATTCCAGGTTGTTGGGTTCTCCAGTAACTGGTATTAAGTATGGGATATACAAGGCAGTAAGAAAATCCAGGGAACTCACCACTATTTTATTCCTTGATTTCCAAGGTCTCTAGCAATTCTGCCTTCTTTTTTCCAACTTTCAAAGTGTTCTTGTTTGTTTTATATATAATGTTCAGGGCTTTTTAAATGAGTTTAGAAGAAAGAATAGAGAAAAGTATGTTTATTCCATCTTTTGGAATCAGAAGTCCTTTCCCGATTATTTTGATGTGTGTGTGTGATGATCCTGTGGTCATCTTTTTAAGACATACTGATTTACAGATAAAATATAATGTCTGGGATGAACTTTATAATAATTTGGCATGGGTAAATGGGTAGGAATATAGGTGGAAGTGAGATTAGCCATGAACGGATAAATATTGAAGATGAGTGACAGGTATATTACCCTATTTTATTTTTGTATATGTCCGAAATGCTCCTTTAAAAAAAATTTCCTGACTACCCCACTCTAATATTACAGAATCTTACAATAATCATGATTTATCTGTAGCTATTGTCTATGTTCCCTGGTAGAGTATAAACTCGTTAACAGGGATTCAGTCTATCTTGGTCACAATTATAAGCTCCAAAGCTTTAAAGTGACTGGCATATAGTTGTTACTCAAATTACCACGTTTTGTCAAATACAAGATGCCATAGATTGTAAAATGTGTCTTAATTTTATGTACCAATAGGAAAAATTTCTGCAAATTGTGACACATACTACCAGTTTTCTTTTCTTTTCTTTTTTTTTGAGATGGAGTTTTGCTCTTGTCACCCAGGCTGGAATGCACTGGCATGATCTCGGCTCACTGTAAACTCCACCTCCTGGGTTCAAGCGACTCTCCTGCCTCAGCCTCCCAAGTAGCTGGGATTACAGATGCCTGCCACTATGCCCAGCTAATTTTTTATTTTTAGTAGAGATGGGGTTTCACCATGTTAGCCGGGATAGTCTCGAACTCCTGGCCTCAGGTGATCCACCCACCTTGGCCTCCCAAAGTGCTGGGATTACAGGCGTGAGCCACTGCGCCCGGCCGACATACTACCAATTTTTAGAAGTATTTTGATTTGGGAGATGCTACAATGTGAAAACATGTCTATTGGTATCTGTGGAATAAATAAGCTGAAATAATGTGAGGTTTACATAATGGTGAATATGTGTTCAAGGACAGATCATGTATTAATTGATAACAGCTATATTTTTTAGTCTATTATCAATTCTTCAGTGAATGTTCCTTCCCAAATATTAAAAATTTATGTTCAAGTTTGTAGGACTATTACAAACCTTAATAGAAAATACAAGATTCCACAATGATGGTCTCCACCTTTTACCACCAAGAACCTCCTGTATTAATTTATCCCCAAGGTCTCCATATTTTAAAATACTTTGATAACCAAGTAAAGTTCATTTGTTAAGCTAATTTTGTCTTTTATGGATGAAATTATACTATTTGGATTGAGGTAATATAATTCCAGCTACAATAAAAGAAACTTCACCTTTTGCCCTACTTGTATGGATTCACTACAGGGAAATGTAACATTTCCATTAGAATATAACTTTGTAACCTCTAGTGCTACTTTCCTAGAGTCTAGGCCCCAGTGGAATGGGGATGGCAGTCACTGACTGGCTCTTAGCTCCTACATTAAGTCAACAAAGGGCATTTAGCTGGCCCATCTTACATTTATGTTAGGAGTTAGGCCATTTGTTTACACAGCTCTCCACAAAAGAGTCTTACTTTCTGTGTTCTGGAATACCCAGCTGGGTGACTTCTTACTTGGATTAATGATTTCTCTACCATAAGAACCAACCTACCCTATTCATGAAACATTTTAAAGAACGGGTCACTTAGTCTTGGGCTGCACAGGAGGAGACGAGTGTGGGGCTAGAAAAAGTGAGGACATGAAACAACCATGAATCTGCAACCAAAGCAAAGAATGGGAAAGATTTTAGTATCAACAGAACTAAAGACAGATTCTTCCAAATTTGAGAGATGACTAAAAATCTTAGTTATTGTGGTAAAAAACTTCAGTGACAAGTGGCTGCCTTCAGGTGCCAAATCTCACTATCCTCTCAATCTCTACATAAACAAAAAGTGTGATGGCCACCAGCCAAGGCCCTGTCTTTTTCCTGCCAGTAGCAGGAGGTCAGGCCATCCACTGAAGTGCCTTACGAATAGGATTTGACCGCCACTAGTGTTTCCTGACAGCTGATGGTAAACCAGAACAACAACAGGGTGGTTTAGGATTGTTTTGGAAATCTGAGTAGTAAGTGCTTCTGTGATGAAATTCCACTTTCGGTTAACACAGGATGGGCTTTGGCTTTCACTTTAACCTCTGAAAGACGTTATTATTTATGTTTGTCGCCAGATTTAAAAATGCATAATTGTGATAAAGGACGTTAAACAGAACCCAAATAATGCCTAAACCTAATTGTTTCCCACCAGTCCAATTTTATTTAGATTTTATGTGCTCACATATAGACACACTTAAAGAGCATACGTTTATATATACATATATAAAATATAGATGATATGGGAGTTTCTGACAAAGTGATTTATTAATGAAAATTCATTCACTATATAACCTTTGAATACCAGAGAAACTTCAATATGTACAAATCAGCATGAAGTTCCCAGTTCTCAAACTTTGGTTATATGAATATGCCTCAAGCACCACAAAAGAAACATTAGTCCTAATTTAAAAAGAAAAAAGTACCAAGAAACAAAAAAAATCTTCAATTCTCTTGAATCTGTTTTCTTTACACCACATCAGGAAAACCTCCTTTTATTCCACATTTCCTTTCATCTCAGCCAGTCTCCAAAACTGGTAAAAAAAAATACTGATCAGAGGAAAAAAGACAGACAAACCATTACAGATAAAAGTGATACCTCAAAAGTACAATTTCTGGAAATTATTCTATCTTAAATAAAGAAACTATTTTAACATAGGAGGTTTGCATTATGCAACACATATGAAAAAAACCCTAATTATTAATTTTCAGAATTTAAAAACTTAAACAATGCAAGCATATTAAGAGTTGAGTGGAAGGCTCACAGGGAGATTTTTAGCAAAATCAGTTAAAGAGATTCCTGGATTTCAACTTGTTTCCTGGCATCGCTGGCATCTGCGGGCTGCAGAAGCAACTGGTATAATATATGGGCAGGAAGAAAGAGACCCGACAGGCTGAGCACAACCTTCCATGGGATTTCACAAGAGATCTGATGGACAAAAGAAATAAACATCAAAGAATGAAAACTGAAATAGAAGAAAATAGAAACAAAACATATCTAAGTCCACGTGAGTCAGGATGGAGGGACTTTAGATGTACCAACTGACAACTGCGTATGTGTGGAAGAGATTGCGTCCTTGACTACAAATGTGGATTATGTACACATTTATATTAACTTAAGTCAATTCATATATTACACCTGACAGCTCAAACAGGACATCTCTGGTGGGAGGTGGGAGGAGATGCTATTCGCTCGGCTCCTCAGGTCCCTGTCCTTTGCCCTGAATGGTCAGCAGTCTCTGCACAGGACTCGACAGCATGGTATATGAATGGATAAAGCTTGATGTCTGGTCCAGGGGTGGAACAGTTTCTGCATTCTTCATTGTAGTATCGTAGCAACAGCTTATACACATCTCCTGGAGAGCAAAAGGTCAGACCAGAGGCACATTAAAGTATGTAATTGAAAAAACCTTAGAAAGAACACTCCAGTTTTATCTTAATCTAAATGGCATATGCTCAGACTTGGCTTTTGAAAATACAGCATGAATTTCATATGCCTGAAAGGCTTTCCCAACATAAATTAAACAAGATTTTTAACATTCTTTAAAGAAACAACTTCTTTGCTCATGATAACAACAGGCTATCCATGGTACACTGTCCATGCACCCTCCTGGGAGTTCATGGCAGCCCTCGTTATACACTTTGCTCCTGAGGTAGCAAGCACACTGGATGAGCACTGGCAGGTCTGAGAAACAGGACAGTGGGGCTTCTCAGATCTGAACTTACCCTCATTCATCTTTCCCATTTTAGATTTTTATAGACACAAAAGTAAAAAGGAACACCAACTCCAGCTTCTTGGCCTTACTTTAATAAGCTGATATACCCTATCAAGACTGTGGATGAAACTCTGCCAGAACAAAAAGACTCTGCAAATGCTGCCCCTCCGAGAGCTTTGTCCTTCCTGCTTAGAGCCATGCTTTTGTTTCTTCGTACCCACTGTGATTCATCCAGATTTAGCAAGTGTTCCCACTGAATGGTGTACAATCCATCTAGATACCAAGTGTCAAGAGTATCTCCTACTTACCAACAGTGAGTTTCCTTTCAGTAAGGAAAATGTGCATGCTGTAAATGTCTCTCATCAATTCTGAGTCCCCAAAGGTGAAATAAACCACATCTCGCTCAGCTGCAGCAGCTGCCAATATCTGTATTAAGGCTGAGGCAAAGAGAAAAGACACGGCTATATCATGACATTTTCCACCTAGATACCTTTAGCTCTTTACCAGCTGGTGTGCCACAGCTTCATCCTAGATTAAAGATTTATAAACCTAGTATACATGGTATTAGAAATGGGGAACACAAGGCTGGGCGCAGTGCCTCACACCTGTAATCCCAGCACTTTGGGAGGCTGAGGCGGGCAGATCACCTGAGGTCAGGAGTTCGAGACCAGCCTGGCCAACATGGTGAAACCCTACTAAAAATACAAAAAAAAAATTTAGCCGGGTGTGGTGGCAGGCGACTATAATCCCAGCTACTCGGGAGGCTGAAGCAGGAGAATTGCTTGAACCTGGGAGGTGGAGATGGCAGGTGAGCCAAGATTGCACCACTGCACTCCAGCCTGGGTGACAGGGCAAGACTCCATCTCAAAAAAAAAAAAAAAAAAAAAAGAAATGGGGAATACAGGATGGACATAAATCACCTAGTTGTGTGGCTTTTCAGACATGCTGCCAAGAATATCGTCAAACTATAGAATTCCAACACAGGCACCTTTGCTGAACCACAAATAAAGGAAGCTGCAAACCATGGGACTAAGGTAGTATTTATATTCGCTTCTATTAATCTGGAACTAAAATTTTTTGTGTTTGCTTACTTGATATAATTGCTGTGTCTTATCACACAGCCACTGGCCTTTTGTATAGGCACATTTGGGAGGTTCTAATATTCTCCTTAATCCCACAGCAGGAGTTCTCAAAATGGGCTGGGGAGCACACCTGCGTCCCTCCTGCACTCCCACCTCCACTGGCCACTGCAGAACTCCCGTTCTGCAGAGTTCCTGAAAACACTGGACAGTCACTCTCTGGTGTGTTATAAGAATGAAAAAACAATCGAGATCTACTATCTCCAGGAATCAAAGTTACAAATCACTGAGCCTGAAGTATGTTTCCGAAAATTTAGTTACCTTACAATCTCAATAGATAGGATTTATTTTAAATAACCACAAAATTGAATACAGTTACAATAAATGCCCTTTCATTAGTTATAAATCTCTTACTTCATAAAAGGGAAGATGGGAATCAAATTAAAACATTAAAGAGGATATATATATTTTTTGAGATGGAGTCTTGCTCTGTCACCCAGGCTGGAATGTAGTGGTGTGATCTCAGCTCACTGCAACCTCTGCCTCCCGGGTTCAAGCGATTCTCCTGCCTCAGCCTCCCAAGTAGCTGGGATTACAGGAGCCTGCCACCATACCTGGCTAATTTCTGTATTTTTAGTAAAGACACGGTTTCACCATGTTGGCCAGGCTGGTCTCGAACTCCTGACCTCAAGTGATCTGCCCGTCTCGGCCTCCCAAAGTGTGGGGATTACAGGCATGCGCCAATGTGCCTGGCCAAAGAGGGTATCTTTTTACAGTTTTGATTTTTGACAGCATGTTAATATTCTACATATTTACAAATTAAAATTAAAATACTAAGAATGGGAATGGGGAGAAACCTACAATTGAAGGTAAACTAAAATAAATGAGCGTAATTTTAGTCCAAATAAATAACATAACCACACTGAAGGGAAAGGAAGAAGAAAAGGAAGAAAGAAAGAACCCAAGTAACTTACAAAGACAATATATGACTTATATAAGTCCATAAGACCATAATATATGGTCTTAGGCCAGAAGGAGAGAACTGCAAACAAATTCCCAACTCTTTTTACAAGGTTTGCTTACCATAGTAGTAGAGGTGAAGCAACTCTGAAACTATTTTGAACTGTATTAGAGGAATGAGCAAATGAATAAATGTGTTGATGCTGCTGGGAACAGGTGTCTCACTATGGAAGGAGGGACACACAAAAATGGAATGGAGGAAGACAAAAAAGAACTGTGTGAGGATGGACTGAAATGGAAGGCATTGGTGTATACTCATGATGTCGAAAATATGTGTATCTGTGTGTGTGTGTGTGGGTATGTGTGTGTATGCACATATATATTTCCTAGCTCTGTCTGCTAAAAGGGCCAAAAGGGAGACACCACAGTAGCAATGAGCACACCCAGCACCCAAACCTTGGTCTCTACCATCATTCCCCCTAAATGGACTAGATTTCTCAAGAAGTGCTTAATGCTATAGTTTGGACAAGAAAGGTACAAGATGACCTCAAAATATTTTGTTATACCAGAAGGTAAAGTAGTGCTCAAATGGATAAAACAAAACGAAACAAAAAACAAAACGAAACAAAAAACAGAAGGGCCAGCTCTTCCCCACAGGAGAAAGCCAAAGACTAACTGGTTAGTGTGGTTGGGGTGTTAGAATAGGAACATCCTTTCTTTGCAACCACTGTGGTAAAGGTCAGGCAAGAATCATTAACAGATGCTAAATCTAGGGAAAATTTTGCCTTTGTTTTCCTACAGATTGCTTATTAGTTACAAGGGAGGAAAAAAATCCTCAACTCTGCAGTGGGGAAACTGGGCAACAGCCTGACACAGTGATCAAAATTAAGATCACCTGTAGTGTCAGATGGCCATCAAGTGCCTCTTGACAGTGTCACTGATGCAGCATTCTGACAGAGAATGCATAACCTCAACCTCATCACAAGGAAACAGCAGACAAACTCAAAGAACGTTGTATTCTTTAAACACATCAATGTCATAAGAGACAAAAAAAGGCTGTGGAAATATTCTCAATTCAAAAGAAGGCTAACAAACATGACAACTAAATGCAGTAGCTGACCCTGGACCCTGTGCTAGAGGGGAAAAAGGCTAGAAAGGGCTTTATTAGGTCATCTGACAAAATGAGAATATAGATGAAAGAGTAAATAAGATATCAGTGTACATTTATGAATTTAATAACTATAATGTGTTTATATAAGGTAATATTTTATTCTTAGGAACTACAAATTGAAGTATTTAGGAAAGAGGGCATAGTATATGTAAGTTAAGCTCAAATAATTCAGAAAAAAATTATGTGCATGTGTATACATATATATGCATACATAAAGGTGTGTATTTTTATTTTTATAAATTTGAAATTATTTTTAAATAGAAAGTTTTAAAAATTACATAGGAAGAAAAAATTTTAAGTTGAACCAGTAAAATTTGATATCGTTGAGTATTTCCCAGATTTGGGAAAGAATCTATGACATAATATATGTAAGACCCTAAAATACCATCAAAGTATGTCCTAATTCCCAAACTAATATTCATTGAGTACCCACAACATGGGAGGTGCCATGACTATGCCTCATTAATCTCAGAGTATTGAAAGTAATTAACTTCAAAATAGAGATAAGTTTTAATTAAAACTGCTCAACCAACTTATCCATACATTAAAGTTTCAATACACCCTATTTCAAAAGGTTCTTAATTAACCTAAACTACACATAAAAATGGGAACGAATGAATCATCATCTTTCTCGACCAAGAAGTACCATTTCTTACCTTTTACTGAAAATGAAAATTTAGCGTTAAGTATTTACTATTAAAAAAGACAGAGACCCAAAGAAGAGTCTTTTTCATCCTATTTCCTACTAGATCTCTAGTCATTTGCCATTTGTGAAAATGAAGTATTAATAAAAAACATTTAAAATTTATCTCTTTATAGAATTTATTTTATATTAAGAGAAAATCAAAAAGTAAAACCAATTCACATTACATTCTTGATTTCACACCCATTTCTATTAGAGTACATATTGCACCATAAGCACGTGTTAGACTAGTTAGGACTGGCAGGCAGGAGATCCAAGTTCTATCTTCAGCCTTCTGCCAGCTATCTAGCTCTGTGACTAGCCAGTTACTCTCTGGGCCTCATTTTTCTCAACTACACCATGGAGTTAAATCAGATGCTCCCTGAAGATTCTGTCAGAGTTTAGAAATCCATAATCACTGTTACAATTGTTTTCCCTCCATTGAATGCTAGACTATACATACATAAATGAAATTTCCAGAAAGATAATCTCGATCCTAGATACATCAGTAAACACTGAGAAGAGTTTATTTTAAAACATCACTGTCTTCAGGCCTCCTTGTCTACAACACCCCCAAGATCTTTGCAAATCTACACAATTATGCCTCATGATTTAAGTGAACTCTCTTGCATCAAAAGTTAGATGAGAATAAATCACAAGTCTATTAGAGTATGTGGACTGATTCCAAGTATGATATAAAAACATCAAATTCTAACTTCAAGCACAACTATGTGCCAAAATAATCACTTAAATTAACCTGCAGGGAGCTTGGTTTTAATTTTCTTTTTGGCATCAATGTTAAGCTACGAAAAAATACAAATAAATATGAATAACATGAAAAGCAATTCATAGTGTCCTGTTGCAACAAATGGACCAAGCACAAAATGGGTAAGATGATTGATACTCACACCACAAGTGTGGTGTGAGGCCACCAGCATGTAATATTGGTAACAACTGCTAACACTGGGCTCTTATAGCATGCTGAACACTGTTCTAGGAGCTTTACAAACACTACCTCGTGATTCCTTACAAAAACTCAACAAGGGAATTATTATTTCCATATTGAAAATAAAGAAATTTAGGCATCAAAAGGTTATGTAATTTGTCTCAGGTCACACAGCCAGAAAGCGGTGGAGCTGACTGGGCCACCAACTCAAGAATGCATGCCCTTGCCCACTGCTTCTGGGCTGCTGTGGCAATCCACCCTGGTCAACTCCAAGCAGACCTTACCACATGCCAGCCAGAGCAATGTCTTTACATTGTTTATTCAAACGATTTAAATGCATGCTGTCAAGGAGGCCAAAATAGTACAGATTTGAAAGTACTACGCATGTCCTTCTACTGAGCTCACTTTGTGAGCTCTCACATTTTGGGTACCCTGAGAGCTCAGCTTTGCTCACCAGTCCCAAAAGCATTTCACTTCTTGTTTCTACCACACAGCACTCTTCGAGGCCAACTCTTATTCTCCAATTGGTCTTGTCCTCTGGCTACTGTTTTAAATCTTGACACTCCCTCCTTTTCCACTATGGATGTTACTAATGGCTCAATCTTTGGTCCTCTCACCTGCTTTAAATATACTCTCTCTTCAAGAATGCAGCCACCATCTCTAGAATGGTAACTCCCAAATCTAGATCCAGATCCAGAGCTTGCAGCCAATACGGATTAAATAACAAAAGCACACAAGGGCTTCAATCCTGGTTTGAATCCTGGCACTACCACTTGCTATCTGTATGACTCTAGGCTAATTTACCTCTCGATGCCTCAGTTGTTGCCCCTATACAGACAAAAAAGAAAACTTACCTAAATAGGTTGTTGTGTGCTAATACAGGTAAAGAATATATTTAGTACAATTCCTAGAACATAGTATGCACTCAATATGTTCTCAACTAATAATAACAATAGTAATGAACATATATTGGTTTTTAAGAAGATGGAGCCAAGTTTGAATGTTGGTTCTGACACTTGCTAGCTGCTCTCTTGGGACAGGTTTATTGGCTGTCTATAAACCTTGGTTTCTCATTCTTAAAAGAGGGGCAATAAATGGAAGGGTAACTGTGCAAACCATAAGAGAAAATGCAGTGACTGTTAAACCTGGCTGATCCCAGCTCACAGATAGTTAAAAAAATTCCTAAAGCCATTTTCCAAGTCCACTAACTCAGCAGTATCTCTGAGGTGCTGACACAGGTTGAGTATCCCTCATCTGAAATGTTTGGGACCAGATTGGTTTTGGATTTCATTGTTTTTTTGGTAATATTTGCAATATCAGTTGAGCATCTCAAATCTGAAAATCTGAAATTGAAATGCTCCAAAGAGCATTACCTTTGAGCATCATGCGCTCAAAAACTTTTGGTAAATTTTGGAGCATTTTGAATTTTGGATTTTCAGATGTGGGATACTCAACCTGTAAGAAATAGATACTTGCTCCAGACACCTTTGAATGCACATTATCATGCCAGACCCCATTCTCAGCACTGGGGCCACAAAAAAGGATAATACAGAAATGTTAAGAAAGTAATCTTCCTGAGCAAGGCTGAGAGAGACCAAGAGAGTGTGATCTGTTCTGGCAGAAGAAAGCAAATTGAGGAGGAGCCTGTGGTAGACAAACGAGGTGACCTGATCCAATGCTCTATACTCCTACCTTCCATTTTTGGTTGGAAGTCACCCCTTCCCCAACTCCATAACCACACTTCCTATAAAACTCAGTCAACGGGCTAGTCTAGGCCAATCACAGCATGGTAGAAAATGAGATATCAGCACTGTCTAAATTCTTTTTCTAGAGAAATGGTCTTTCTGGAGTTTAACTATCTTGATTCCAAAATTATAAAATAACTAGTGAAGACATTATTTAAGTTTGATATAAATGGACATAAGGTCTGAAAGAAATTTATAAGAAGTTTCTATATCTCAGAAACATTTCACTTAATATACATATGTCATGGAAATAAATTAGAAATCCTTTAAATCTCATTAGTGGATGTGTCTTGTGTTTCTTGATCCCTGGCTATGACAATTTGGTCCAAGGGATGAGAAGTAATCCCAATTGGTCAAATTAGAGTATTTTTGTGGCATTTTAAAACTAAGGAGTCCTCCTTTCTTCTTGGGTCACTCAACTGCAGGGTTGCAAGACTGGAACTATTTGGTCCTGGTTCCTGTCAGGCAGAGATAATCTGATGGAGACAGATGAAAATGAGGCCATTATATTGAAAGAAGCAGGCAGGAGAGGAACCAACACAAACAGAGGGAGAGCCTGATTCTAGGATCAACTCATACCTGAGGCCAACTCTACGCTGCTTTTCTCAGCCACGTCAAGCAACAGTCCCCTTTTAGGTGGAAGGTATAAGCTACATCAGTGTCTCTTTCAACCAAAAGAATCCTAATACAGAACTTTTCTGGTGGAAGGGAATGAGGGTCTTTCTGGAGTAGTTACCACTGGAGTAGAATCTTACAAGGGACCGAAGTAATTAGCCAGGTACAGACAGACAGTTACAGAAAAATGGGCAAAGCCCAAGATTAATTAAAGGCACACAGAAGCTACTGAATATATTTGTTAAATAGAAATTCATTGAGCATATTTTATTTGCAAGTCACTTTTAGGTACTGAAGGTAGGGAATGGGGATAGAAAAGAAAATGCAAAAAATGCAACAAGACACATTTTAATGATAGTAAACTGGCAATGGCATACTTGTTTACAGGTCAGGTAACATATACGGGGAAGTCCAAGGGAGAGAATACAGTCACGGGTTCTTAGTTTCTGTTCCTGATTGGGCCAGTAAAGCCCTTTCCTCATCCCTCTTTTCCGCTTACCACTAGGGAGAGAAACTAAAAACCACAGCTTCAGGCTGCTAAGCACCTAAAACAAAACAAAACAGAACAAAAACAACAACAAAATAAGGCAAGTTGGAAGAACTTGTAAGTAAACAGCAAAGGAAATGCTAGGAGAAATTTACAAAAGCACAACAGAAGAAGGAACATTAAAGTAGCACTCAATTCCTTCACAAAATAAGCAAGTAAAGTCACAAGGACAGAGTCTGACCTAAAAGGTATGGAATCTTACAGCAAAAGAGTAAGTCTTATACCTTTCAGCGACACCTTTTCAAGTGCCAACATGTCTGCAATAATTGACTATGTTAGGCCATGAAGAGAAGTTCAAGAAACACCAAAAAGTAGAAATAGTATTATCTACATTCTTTGATTACAATGTAATAAAATTAGACATGAGATAAAAGCAAAATTTTTAACAAACTAACCACTGAGATAATTTTAAGTTATCTCCTAAAATTCTCATGGGTGCCTAGGGTCTGGTGGTACATTTGAGGCAGAAGCCCGCCACGCAAAAATCTCTGCTGAGACGAGATGTAGAAAGCTTAAAAAAAAAAAAAAAAAAAAAAAAGCTCCTTCTACCCCAACCATGAGAAAAGCCCAAATGTTGTAATCTACAAAATTATGACTTTTTCTGAGTTTATAAGAGAGCTGAGTTTTCGAGGCAACCAAAGGGTGACAAGCCCCTCTGAGAAGATAAAACACATGAACTGTTTTATGTTTGAAAGTAACAGGAGAAAGAGGTGGTCACCACACAAATGGGTAGGAATAAATCAGCTAAAACTTCAATGAAATGTTAAAAGCCAAGTATGAACTAGGGGGTCACTTTGGAACAGTTAGGAGCACCAGAAATAAGTAGAGCTTGCACTGGCTCAAAAGCTTTCACATGAGTTCCACAAGGTGCTCAGAAAAATGCAGGTCAGGTAGGAGACCACAGGGAGCCCCTTTGGTGGCACAGGCATGCAGGAGGCCACTGGCTGCTGCTGGAGCCAGGCCCAAAGCCCCTCCATCTCCCCCTAGTCCCTTCTCTCCTAGCCTGTGGCTCTTAGGGCCACTGGCTGCCTGAGGAAGAATGTTGTTAGTAAACTGTCTATTGAATGAACTAATATATTAAAAATGTTCTCTTAATAGTTGTCAAAGTAATGTACAATTAAAGCAGTTCAAAACTAATTGTGAGGCTGGGCATGGTAGTGCATGTCTGCAGTCCCAGCTACTTGGGAGGCTGAAACAGGAGGATCCCTTGAGCCCAGGAGGTCGAGGCTGCAGTGAGCTATGATCGCGCCATTGCACTCTAGCCTGGGTGACACAATGAGACCCTGTATCTTACAAAAACAAACAACTAATTGTGGTAAAACACAAAACTCATGTACAATTAAGTAACAAGCATGTTAAAAATATTTTGCCAGCCGGGCACGGTGGCTCATGCCTGTAATCCCAGCACTGTGGAAGCTGAGGCAGGTGAATCATTAGGTCAGGAGTTCGAGACCAGCTTGGCCAACATGGTGAAACCCTGTCTCTGCTAAAAATAGAAAAAATTAGCTGGGCATGGTGGCAGGCACCTGTAATCCCAGCCACTCAGGAGGCTGAGGGAGGAGAATTGCTTGAACTCAGGAGGTGGAGGTTGCAGTGAGTCGAGATAGTGCCACTGCATTCCAGCCTGGGCGACAGTGCAAGACTCCGTCTCAAAATAAAAAAAAAAAAATTTGCCTTCTTTCTTTTGTAATTTTCTTTTTTTGTAAGAGATGTGGTCTTACTAGGCTGACCTTGAACTTCAGGGCTCAAACATTCCTCCCACCTCAGCCTCCCAAGTAGCTGGGACTATAGGCGCATACCATCGTGCTCAGCTTAGCCTTATTTCTATTAATAATTAAAGAAATACAAGTTTAAGGATTTATACCTGCCCATGTTACCCACCATGAACATTTTTTATAAGATTTTTTTGTTACAAAAACAATATATGCTCACAATAAAAAAGATGCAGATTAAAAATAAAGTATAAAACATCACTGACCAAGTGTGGTGGCTCACAAGTGTAATCACAACACCAGCCTAGGCAACATAGTGAAACCCCATCTCTACTAAAAATAAAAAATGAAAAAAACCCCAACAAAACAAAACAAAGAGTATCACCCACTAGAGAACAACCATAGTTAATCCTGGCACGTAAACAGATGAACATAGAGAACTTCAAATTTGTGTGTGATATTTTATATTCACAATTTAATTTTAAAATGGTTTATATGGCATACATTGGGTATTTCTCCCATTTGTCAATATTCCAAAACCATCTTTCCCTGTCAGCAGATACATTTCTATAATGGTTTTTAAAGGAAGCATAATATTTTATTGCATAAATGTACCATAATTTCTTTTTTTTTTTAGCATCATAGTTCAGTAACCAATTCCCCATTGAAGGACTTTATGACTCGTTCTAAATTTTTAATGAATATTTATGCTAATGAAGGGGAGGGAAATGTCAGTTACTTCAAAATTTAAATCTCAATAGTTGAGGAAATGAATTATATAATGGAAATCTTAGACTACTATGCTTGATAGTCACCAGAGCAAGCACAGCTGCAGTCTGAAAGGCTTTTAAGCCAGAAAAAAAGAAAAAAGGAAAAGAAGTGAACACATTTATAAAGCTTTCCAAACTGTCTATCACAAATGACCACGGCTTACAGCAGACCTAGCTTCTGGATTGATGACTTGAATCTAGTCATTCATTTTACTTAAGAGAAAGACAGGAAAAAAGTATCTGTCTTAAGATCAATAAGCCCAGAGTGAAAAATAGGTTTCCTCAAACACTGAAAATAGCACCATGCAGTTTTTGTCTTTGAATTTGAAGAAAATGTAGGTGAAAGTCTTTAGCATAAAGGGACAGGAAACATCTTTATAAGCACACCACAAAAATGTGAACACATAAAAGCTAACTCAGTAACTTCAGCCTGATCGGTTGAAATAAATGAAGAAGCAGAAAAATGTTTATAACATGTAACAGTTAAACAATTAATATTTTTTAATATACAAAGAGTTATTACTAGCCAGTGATAAAATCAAACTACTCCCAAAGAGATGAATGGGCAGAAGGCATGAAAAAGCAATTCACAAAACAAACAAATGGCCAATAAACACGAAAACTGTTGAACCTTAGAGAAATGAAAAATAGTAACAAAGTCCTGTCTTGGTGATGCTGTTCATGTGAGGAAGACAATGTGAATTGATATCACCTTTCAGAGTGGAATCTACAAGGATCAAAATGAAGTATACGTATTCTTTGAGTCATTAATCTCACCTCTAGGAATTTACCTTAAGAAGATAATTACACATAATATATATAATTGTACTACACACTGTAGTACTCCTTATAATATAATGAAAACAAACTCTGAATGGAGAATCTGTGAAATAAATTATGGTACATATGTGCATACAACAGAATACTGTGTAGCCACTAACAAATGCTGAGTACTCAGTAGATCTACATTTGTTAGATGGATAGTTGAAAACTATCCATGAGACTGCAGACTTTCTAAAAGGAGGAGGCTGGAGAATAGAATAGAGGGTGTCACTTCATCAAGTTACATACATTGCTACTGAGATGACCTGAAGGATGGCCACCAAATGCTGACAGTGAATTCTAGTGATTTTTATATACTTCATGGTATTTTTCTAGATTAAAAAAATAATAATAAATGTGTCATTTTTATAAAAATATTAAGAAGCATTTTACTGATGAGGGGAAAGGCAGTTACATTATGACAGACTCAAGTATTCTCAAAGAGATGAATTTTATCTAAATATAGTTCGGCTATTAAGGCCAGCTGGCTGTTTTATGTCTGCTTTATTGCTTGCTACTTTGTAACTGTGGTATAAAAAAGAATTTTTCTGGTGTGCCATCTTAGGTTCCTGGTAGAAGCTTCAAACACCCTTGGAATTTCCTGAGTGCTGGTGCCTTTGTTCTGCTAATGAGGCGATTCAGATTGCACATCCGGGAGTCAGGGGAGGGCAGAGACCGAGCTCAATCATGTGGCCAATGATTTAATCAATCATGCCTACAGAATGAGACTTCAGTGAAATCTTTGGTCACCAAAGGTCAGTGCAGCCTCCTGACTGGTGTACACGCTGATGTGCCAGGAGAGTGGGGTGCCCTGACACTAAGGGGAAGGGTTGTAGAAGCTCTGCTTTCCCTTCTAGGCTTCGCTTTATGTGTCTCCTTTATAATAAAACTGCAGTGGTAAGGACAGGACTTTTTTCTGAGTTCTGTGAGTCATTCTAGTAAATTATGGAACCTGAGGTGGGGACATGGGAACCTCCTACAATAGTAACCAGCTGGACAGAAATGTGCGTGGCCTGGGGATTCCCCTGAAACTTGTGGATGGAGTCTGAAGTGGGGGCAGTCTTGTGGACTCTGTTCTTAAAAGGCGAGATCTGCGATTACTCCAGGTAGTCAGTGTCAGATTTGCAATGCAGTACACCCAGGTGGTGTCAGACCAGTTGGGATGAAATGGAAAAGTAATCATCCTAAGTAATGATATAGTATTATTTTCTATAACTGATACTTTGAAAAAATGTCAATGTAGTAAATGGCCAATAGCTTTGTTGATCAGGTTTTGTGAATTTCCTACCACAAACAATAACACGTAAGAAATGTTTCTGCTTCTTGGACATCCAGATGCCTCCTATCTGTGCCATTCATGCAGCTCTCCCAGGCTGTGCTCCCACAGCCCTGTGGGCCTCCACTACAGCACTCATTCCCATGTACTGCATCGGTCTCATACTGCCTCTCTCTCATACGCTGGACTGTGAATTCCAAAGCAGGCATCACATCTTCTCCATCTTTGTATCTCAGAGCCTACCACTGTGCCTAGAAAGTGGCAGAGGTGCTATTAAATTTGGTGGATGAATGAGTCAGTGAAATAACTGTCCATAAAAATCACTCCAGTGGAGGAAAGTGCAAACTCAGGTTTGAAACTTCGCAGTCATTACATGCTCTTCTCCTCCTGCCAACCTTTCAATATTCAACAAAATACTGTGTCTGGGGGATCAAAGTGATAAGTGACCTCTGAAGGAAAATGGTAAATGAAATAAGAATTCCTTCAAACATAATAGGAAAAAAGAAAATAGTGTTAAATATTCCTTTTCCTTTTCTCTTAGATTTTTGTGGTCTCATGACAGGACATGAGAAATCTGGTTTGAAGGACTAACTTTTTTTGTGTGGGCAGAATGCTTTTATCCTTTTCTACAACAACTTACCTTTTAACCTGGCATCACCCCCAAAGGCACCACAGCCCCAGTTTCCTGTGGCCACTGCAGAAAGATTCTCTGAAGAAACTCCAGGACGGAGAAATCCACAGTAAGCCTGCAGGATAAAAGAATTATCAAAGCCTGTGAGTGCCTAGACACTAACAGTGTTTCTGACTGATGTACTAGGATCAGTGTCCATTATCAAGCTTATGTTCAATTTCTCATTTTTTTTTTCCATAGGGGCCAAAATAGAGGGAAAAACAAAGAGGGAGGAAGGGAGAGAAAAACCTGGGATTATGCAAGGAAGAGACTAAGAAATGATAAATTCTAATATTTATTTGTTTGAATGTTAAGCATATAAAATCCCTTAAACTAATACAGGTCCCAATTTATTTTTCCACTTCAAACAAACAGAAATGAAAATAGCAGATATTTCAAGAACTAATAGGATCCCAATTATAAAATACTAGGAAAAACTACCAGGAAAGGGACTTGTTAGAACAGTTTTCTTTTTCTTTGAAGGCTTTAATCACTATTTTTTTCATCAGGCAAAGGGTCACTATTATGCCTCCTCAGCATTCTCTCTCTCAGTTATGGAGATTAGATTAATAAATGTGCTTCCTGCTACTGACATACTTAACAAAGAGCAAGCAACAATCTATAGAAGGGATTCCTATACCTGGTTATGAAATAACCTTTAAGATGCCTTTTGGCTCTAAGATTCTCTAGTTTCACAGCTCTGTTTTAAGCTAGAATATTTAAAAATTTGCCAGTAATCTGAGAAAAGTACAATATATTCTGAGGATGCTGGCTAAGTATTAATTAAATGAACAGCTCATTTTCTATATGAGAAGACCATTGTGTAAGATCCCAGAGTTCCTGATTTCCACCTCTTTGCTGTCAGCTAGTTGGTCTTTCTGCCTTCTTTCTAAATTCTTATTTTCTGAAGTGATCAGACTGTAACAGGCTTAATACAGCAGCAAAGCAAAACTCCCCTGGGTTCTCAAGTTCCAAACGAAGCCTAAAATATAGCTTACATATAATAGCAAATACAATTAAAAGAATGATCTTGACAAATGTTCCCAGAGAAAAACCAAGGATAAAGAAAGATGCTTCTATGAAACCCACACATAGAAATATATTAAATTGTTCTTTGAAGTTTCCACAAAGGTATAAAAATTTATTTTACAGACTGTCTCGATGGATTAACAAGGCTATTCCTTCCATACCCTCCTAGACTGTAAATCCTGACAGATATTAATTATAAGTTGGTACCAGATCATTATTCAACACTGTGGTATAGAGCTTACACAAGCGCTCACAAATTACCTGCATAGTCAGATGCATGGAGCTTCTGAAAATCTCTTTCAGGTCAAAAAAATCTGAGAGCTCCATTTGTTTTGAATAGGCTCTTGAAAGATAGTCTGTGTCATTAACGAACAAGGGAAAAAACAAACCCTCTGGAAGAATAAACATAACTTTGCCGCTTTGTTTCATGTCAGAATTTTCTAACATGCCTAGAGAGAAGAAGGCTTCCTCAGATTCCTAGTTCATTTCTCTGTTTTATACTATCAGGATGGTTTTAGTTTCTTTCTTACTGCTGTCTCTAAATAACTGGGTTAACTTTACTTCAATGTGCAAAAATAGCTTAGTGAAACTAAGGCCTAATGATTGAGAATTTGAAACATTTAAATTATTAGAAGCAAAATCTAGTAGAAAATATTATCCAATTTTCCTGGAAAATTATCTATCTTGAAAAATGGCCATAAAAACAAACCATGAAACTGAAAATAAACCTCATTCAGTGTTTAGATCAAATCTTTAAAAGTTCATGGCTGTAACCCCAGCACTTTGGGAGGCTGAAGTGGTAGGATCACATGAGCTCTGGAGTTTGAGACCAGCCTGGGCAATATGGCAAGACCTGTGGTGTCATCTACTTGGGAGGCTGAGGTGGGAGGACTGCTTGAGCCTGGGAGGTCTAGGCTGCAGTGAGCCATGATGGTGCCACTGCACTCCAGCCTGGGTGACAGTGAACTCTATCCCCCACCCCTGCCACCAAAAAATATTAATCAGATAAAAATTAAATGATAAAATTACATAGAAATTAGAATAATTTGGTTATAATGATTAAATACAAAATTATTTTATTCTGTTAAGAAGCAAGCATTTGTAAGGTCAGAAATAAGACAGCAGTAGTATGCTGCCCTGAGCCCTCTTTGGAAAGTCAGCCCAGGCTTCTCCCTTCTCTAGGAAGAAGGATGCCTTAAGTGCTGAAGACCAGGGCAGAGCCTTGAATCAGGGGACCTTTCCTTTTATGAGTAGGAATTGAACTCCCTTGGTAAAGAAACAAAGATGAGATAAGGATAGAGACCTTAAAAGAGTTGCCAAGTTCTCACTCCACAGCGAAAGGCATTAGGAGTTCTCAAGAGCTCTATATTGGCAAATGCGTTTGTTTTTCCCCCACCCAGAGCAAGAGTACTTGAGAAGACTCATCAGAAAGCTGCGAGAATAAAAGAAAGCCAGCTTGAACTCTAGCCATACCCTGCCCTGACAGTCTGCAATGACACAGCAATTTATTTTTACTAATCAACAACTCAGAAGGGGGAAAAGAAAAAGGAAGCACTGAGACCTCAGGATAGTAAGCAGAAGATACCAATGAACAACCCTCTCTTGGAATGAGTTTTGATGGGAAGGGAAGAAGACAGCGAACATAAAGGTAATTTGGGAGTCCTGAAGGTTGCAAAGGGATGTATTGAGAAGAAAGATGAAAATATTAGTACCTAGAGTTAAAAACTAGAGACCAACCAGGAAATGGTAATGATAAAGATGTAGGAAAGAAGGAAAGAAAACGGAAAAGAGACCAAACAAAACTGGTATAAAGTCTACAGGCCCAAAATGAGGCCCAGGAAAGAAATGGTATCCAGGGGAATAGTCTGGCACAAACTGATGTATAAGATTTTACACTTAAGTAAGATCTTTGGCTTCAATATCAATTTTAGAAGGCCCAAGCAGATAGACAGTTACGTGCTGCATAGTGATGTTGCAGTCAACAACGAAGCACAAACATGACGATGGTCCCATAAGATTATTATACCATTATTTTCATAGTACCTGCCCTATGTTTAAGACACAAATACCTACCGTTGCATCACAGCTGCCTATAGTATTCAGTATAGTAACACACTCGACTGGTTTGTAGTCTAGGAGCAATAGACCATACCATCTAGCCTAGGTGAGTAGCAGGCTATACCACTTAGGTTGTGTAAAGTGACATGTGCACAGTGACTACTTCACAGAACATATCTCCATCTTTAAGTGATGCATGATTTTACTTAAAAGATGTCTTTCATTATCATGTAAATACATTATTCTATTTGCTGGAATAATTTAATAATTATTGTTCCTAAAGAGTTACTCATTTATATGAAATCAATCTACTATACTTCTTTAACTTAATACACAGTGGATATTGATACTGATTTTCTGAGGTTTTTAGTATTCTGTGATTTCTTACGACTTTTTTTTTTTTTTTTTTTTTTTTTTTTTTTTTTTTTTTAGCCCAGGCTGGGTTCAGTGGTGTGATCCTAGCTCACTGCAAACTCCACCTCCCGGGTTCAAGCGATTCTCCTGCCTCGGCCTCTCGAGTAGCTGAGATTAGACTTTATCCCTAAAATAATTATAACATTAATACATTGTTTTTGCTATTCTAAAATGCAATATATAAAATGAAAGAAGTATGCAGATCTTAGTTTCCTGATGTATAAAATCCAAGATTGGGTTATGTATTTAATTGTTATTCTGATTCTATATATTGGGAAACTTAAGGGAAAACCCACTACAAATGATACAATTTGAACATTCTCGAAAAGTAAAGTGACACATATTTTATGAAAAGACTGTAAGTGCTCAGATGCTGAACTTCTTAGGAATATCAGCAGCAAATACTGACTGGTTTTGTTTTCAGGCTTTGGTTTAATAACAGTCCTATTCCAAATACGGTGGTGAATAATAACAAAAACATCAATAAACAGATCAATTTTTAAAAAGGTAAATAGGGATGATTTCTATCTCTCCACCTTGTTCAATTTCAGATTCAGAAAGCTCCACAAAACATATTCATTACTTAATCCTACCTAAAATCCTACCTAACATGGCAAACACAACTTTTCACAAGTGATTTCTTTCTTCTCTTGCAGTGCTATTTGCCACTTTTACAAGCTGAAGTCATAAATCTTTCTAACCCTAAAATAATTCTCCTTTAGAATGATACCCAGCTGATCTCTCACAGGATTAAACATTGCTTCACAGTATCAGTTAGATAAAAGGAGACTGGTTCCCCCCTTTAAAAACCAACTCTACTTGCAGGTCACGATGTGGGTCCAATAAGACCGGTGGAGCCTGGATGGAGCAGACCTTTTCCAGAGGCCTGGAAAGCACTTTGTAGGACTGGCTTTTCAATTATTAACTGGTGAGTAATGCTTAAAAGTAGCAAACAGGTTCCCAGAGGTCAGAGATCCATACTGAATTCTGACGGTGAAAACTGGTTTTACTTTTTCGCATAGAAAAATGTGGGTTTTTTTTTTTTTCTTTTCCTCCTTTCTCTCTGGCATGCATACACACACACACACACACACACACACACACAAGCAGAATTGTGCAAGTCATCTCTAAAGTGATTTAACACAGACTTCTGCTCTAAAAGTTTGTAAAACATGAGATATAAAATATTAAACATTGTCTCCAAGTTGTGCTGTCAGTTTATGTGAGACTCCTGCTGCTCATAACCAAAATTCTTAAGTCAATTTTAATAGGTAAATGTAACTAGTAAGGGACAAATGCTTTAATTTAGAAGGCCTAAAGTTGTTTGGATTAGTTTCTGATTAAGTTGCCAATGACATTTAACAAAATCATTTACTGCTTTTTCCTTTTTCAGTGAAAGAATTAAAAAACTAATTCCTTGTTAAAATAACACATTTTTTGGAATATATCAGTGAATAAAAGAACACACATTTATCAGATGCCTTCCCATGTGCCAGGCCCTGAACTAGGTGCTTTCTCAAAGTTAGTCCATGTGTTGATAGGCTCTATTACACTCGAGGTATTTCCTTGTCTCACAGGTGGGGAACCCTCAAATTTCCTTGAAAAACTGTATCAAACAGAAAAGCATATTGAGAAAAGCATTTAACAGGTACCTTGCTCACAGCAGAAGTTTATGGTCACAAAAGAAGAGTGATTCAGGCATAAGCATGTAGGAGACTATTCCAAAAGCAGAAATATTCTCAATGATTTAAGTTTGAACCACAAAAAGTCTAGAAGGTGAGGCCTAGTTATAGTAGTCTCTATGTGCAGGATTTACATTTTTAAAAAATGATTTGGCTGGGCGCAGTGCCTCACGCCTGTAATCCCGGCACTTTGGGGGGCCGAAGCGTGTGGATCACCTGAGGTTGGGAGATCGAGATGAGCCTGACCAACATGGAGAAACCCCGTCTCTATTAAAAATACAAAAATAGCCGGGAGTAGTGGTGCATGCCTGTAATCCCAGCTACTCAGGAGGCTGAGGCAGGAGAATCGCTTGAACCCGGGAGGTGGAGGTTGCAATGAGCCGAGATCATGCCATTGCACTCCAGCCTGGGCACCAAGAGTGAAACTCCGTCTCAAAAAAAAAAAAAAAAAAAGATTTGAAGTCAGGGGAGCCTGAATTTGAGCCCTGGTTTGGTCAGTGGACAGCTATGTGACCTGGCCTGCGACAAATTACTCAACTTCCTAAGAAGTGAACTCACTGTCTCTAAATGAGAGACAAGAAAAATAGTTATGCCTCCCTGAGTGGTTAGGACTAAATCAGACACTGCATTTAAAGCACTAAGTAGAATGCCTCATAGAGAGTAAACAATCATTTAATGGCAAGAATTACTCTTACTATTGTTATCTGTATAATTTGAAAAAAAAACTCCACCTGCATTTGACTGAAAAGAATCTTTTATGAATTATAAATTAGACTTTATTGCGTATTGACATGAATAATTGCAGGTTGAAAATGAATGTAGAACTGCATCACTATACATTAAAAATTAACCCATCTGCTTCACATGGCTTCATCTGTCCCAAACTTGATTTGACACTCAACTTACTAGGCTTTATTGAGCACTTGAAGAATATTTAGGAAATATATAACATTTTGTGACATATTGAGTGACTTAAGATAATGTACTTATGTAACTTCTAAAATATTTACCTCAAAAACCTAAATTAACATTGTCTAAGAAGTTATTTAGGCCAGGCGTGGTGGCTCATGCCTGTAATCCCAGCATTTTGGGAGGCCGAGATGGGCAGATCACCTGAGGTCAGGAGTTGGAGACAAAACTGGCCAACATGATGAAACTCCATCTCCATTAAAAATACAAAAATTAGCCTGGCGTGGTGGTGTGTGCCTCTGGTCCCAGCTACTTGGGAGGCTGAAGCAGGAGAATCACTTGTACCCGGGAGGTGGAAGTTGCAGTGAACTGAGACCACACCATTGTACTCCAGCCAGGGCAACGAGTGAAATTCCGTCTCAAAAAAAAAAAAAAAAGTTATTTAATTATCAGTCAAGTCATTTAACAAAATATTTTTGAGACACTTCCATAAGGCAGTGTGACTGACTGCCGCCAACTCCTAATGAAATAAAACTCCTGTTGCCAGGTTACTTGAAGACTCATTCTTTGTATAAAACGCCCCTCATTAAGACTCTATATTCTATAAATAAATGTTCTTCCATGTTGCCAATATTTACAACTAACTTAACCTATTCACATATATCTTTTAAATTTCTGGTGTCTTTGAGGATGGGCAAACTGAAGGTTGGTGATACACAAGTAAGTGCAGAGAGAATCAACTGGACCTGGCAATTTTAAAAAAGACTTATGCCCAAAGTTACCTTCTTAAAAGATCATAATTGAGGATAACTTCTAAAAGTGAATGATCTAGTTCTCATAGAAAAGTATATGAGGGAGTATACAGTTCATTCATAAAATAGTGAAGCTTTCAGTTTGTATTCATGTATTAACTGTGGCTAAACACATTTTGGTTCTACTTTCCTTTTCCATATTTCTCTCCAACAACCTACTGCTTACATAAATGTCCTCTTGACCGTGTGACAAATTCACATATACGTGTTTAGGTAAGTAGCACCTCATGAAAATTTAAAGACAAATCTTATTCTACTCGATATGCTCTATCCTAAAAACATCATGGTACTGGGGACAACTGCTTTAAGGCAAGAGTTTGGAACAGTGAAAATAGGCTTACATTTAAAATGTATCCAATTACTAGTAAAAGATACTTTTCAGGCAGGGCATTGTGGCTCATGCTTATAATCCCAGCACTTTGGGAGGCCGACGGGGAGGAGATCGCTTGAGCCCAGGAGTTTGAAATTGGCCTGGGCAATATGGTGAAACCCAGTGTATCTAAAAAAGAAAAATTAGCCAGGTGTGGTGGTGCACACCTGTACTCCTAGCTACTCAGGAGGCTGAGATGGGAGGATCACCTGAGCCCAGAGAGGTTGAGAGTCTGCAGTGAGCTGTGATCGCACATGCCACTGCACTCCAGCCTAGGCAACAAAGACCCTGCTTCAAAAAAAAACAAAAAAACAAAAAAACACAACAAAAAAAAATCTTCAGTACAGGCAAATCTCTGACTTTCAGAGTCAGGTAGGAGAGAACTTTAGAACTGTTGATACACCAAAGGCCGGTCTTTCTGGATAGCTTTTCTGAGGGATTACTTTTTATTTTCATTTTTAAATAAATGACATCTGTTACATAAGTTCAACTTTAAAAAACAGTGCATTATTCTTCAAACATTTTATAAAATTTGAGAACTCTAAACATTAAAATAATTTAAAAAATTATACATACGAGAACATGTTCAACAATAAATTAGATTCTCCCAAATAGATCAGGATATAAGATACTTAATTATGTTCAAAATATCTACTAAGTTGTAAGTGTAGTAAAAGTCTGTCTAGATCACTGTTATTATTCTCAGAAGTCTGTGTAGGAACTGGCACACCATGTATAGCCATGTAAAAACCACAAGCCTCATTATCCTAATAATCTTATAACTAAATCCTACTCATGGGAGTGAAAGAATGATTTTCAGAATTGGGTCAGTCTTCTTGGCTGTGTGAATAATTTGTGGAACTAAAGAAAATCTCTAGGCTGGGCACAGTGGCTCACGCCTGTAATCCCAATACTTTGGGAGGCTATGGCGGGCAGGATCGCCTGAGGTCAGGAGTTCGAGACCAGCCTGGCCAACATGGTGAAACCCCATCTCTACTAAAAATATAAAAATTAGCTGGGCGTGGTGGCAGGCGCTTGTAATCTCAGTTACTTGGGAGGCTGAGGCAGGAGAATCGCTTGAACCTGGGAGGCGGAGGTTGCATTGAGCCAAGATCATGCCATTGCACTCCAGCCTGGGCCACAAAAGCGAAACTCCATCTCAAAAAAAGAAAAAAAAGAAAATCTCTGCTGAGTGAATAATTCGAGGAACTAAAAAGAAAATCTCTGCTGTTTTGGGAAAGCCCAAAATCCAGAGAACAGAATCAGCTCTCTATTGTGTAACAGAGTTTATTTATTATGGTTGCCAATACTGAAAATTTGAACAACAGGTATGGTTCATTTTTATATTTCTGTAATAAAAAAGAAAAAAATGAATATAGTAGGCGGCACTAAGTATTACAGAAAATAATAGATACCATCATAAATCTTACCTAAAATAGAACAACATTTGATTTGGCTTTTTCAGTTTTTCTGTTTTAACCCTGATAGCATACTTTGTAGAGAAAATGTCATTAAGCAGGTCTGAGAAAAAAATTTTCAGAGCTCATTTGTTTCTATATGGTTTTACATTGATAATGTCCCATAGCAGCTAAGGTACTTGATGAGATAAATGCATGTGTGGGGTTTAAAACTAAGCAACAGCCTATCTGGCAACCTTAGCTGCGAATCAAACAATTACAAAATGGAAAGTACATCTTGTACAAGCTGACAGAGCCATTAAATCAGGAGAGCTGTGGGCAGACATACTGACACTGCAATAATTACCAGAAAGCATTAATTTCAGCATTAATAAAATGGCAGTAAATAGATGACAGCTGCCAGATGAACTAAGAAATAAGGTTACTGGCCTTGTTCAGCTCGCGTCTCATTTTCTCAGGCACAAACTGATCGAGGTAGCGTCTGAAGTGAAGAGCATCAATGGCAACGATCTCAGTGCAGCGCCGCTGCCAGTCGTCCCTGGGACAGGATGGAAAGGGGAGAAAAGATAAGGAACAGGTAGTCGCTCAAATAAAATCCTCTCAGGGGTCAGGTTGCCAAGACTTTAGCTCTGTTAAAATATTAAAAACAAACCAGTGTCTGCAGGTCTGAGCAAAAGGAAAGGAAAGGAAACACCCTTTATTTTTAGATTGAGGCATATACAGTGTGCACTGTCAGGCTTTAAAAAGTAAAATGAAAAATTACCCAGAGACAACACAATGACATAGTGTAAACAGGTAAATCATTTATAGTAAGTCTCAGAGGTTAAAGGATTTGGGGGCAAACAAAAGGAATCTAGTTCTTTGTTTTCCTCTAATACTAAGGACATGCCACTTGCATCCTGAGAAAAGCTCATTCCTCCTTTGCTTTGAGAGATCTGCTTTAAATCACTGGGGTTGTAACATCACTATATACTGTCCAGGAAATAATCCTAAGAAGTGTTACAAAAATGTGAAATAATTCAGTGCAGCATTCTACCTACTGTGCTCAATTGCTGACTGTGAGAAACTATTTTTAAAATAACAAAGACATCAAAGCAGACAATACCATGTTGCCTGTGGAAATAGAAAGGACTGGTTGAGATGATAATTTTGGAAACATGTAAAATCCCAAATATTTAATCTCTTTATAAACTTGCATATATTGCTGTGCCAAGCAACTTTTCAAACTGAAAACCAACAATAGAAATCTTCATGCTGGTTTGTAAATAATTGTAAATAATGTAGAATAAACATCTACATAGATGTTTGTTGCAACCATATATTTTAAACAAAATAGGAAGAAAGCAGAGGATGGACTTGAGACATTATGAGGAATAAATTTGTGGCACGTGGGCAAGAGCTGATTCTTTCTGCCACAATGGTTTTCTCATCAAATAACAAACAAAACAAAACAAAACAAAAAACCCCACAAGCTTTCAGGTAGCATTTCTGCAAAATTTTATCTCTGGTTAACTGGAAGTAAGAATGTCAAAGTAGAAGACTATATTTCAAGAAGATATAGGAGACAGAAGCAGCAAAGCACACCGCAGGTTCTGCCATCAACTGGTTTGTGGCATTAGGTCAACTGTCGCAACATAGGTTTCCTCCACCTAATTTCACAGAAAAATTAAAGATAACTTAATAAGTTGGTCAAAGGCTTTAAGCTCTAATTAGAACCTATTCTACTCAGATTTAAACATGGAATTTAACCTCCACGGTTTCTGATTGTAGCTCAGAGGTAAAGAACTGTAGAGAATTCTGCCCCTCTTTGTCTTTGCTTTAGACTTTTGGTTTTATCTTCTCTGTTCTTCCCTTTGGTACAGGAAGATGGTAATAGTGTTTTCAATGCCAATGAACCTGTAATGCTGATTTCTTTTCTTTTTTCTTTTTAAGTTCACTTGCTGAAATACAAGTAGACAGAATGAGAGTGTGTGAGGGTCAAGCCCAAATTCCTTTGCTTTTAGCCATGGAATACTGAAGACAGAAACAGACTCACCTTTCACTCCCATCTTCGTGGCTCCGGGACCAACGATATGTCTCAGCATAGCCTGTGTATTCACTGTACTGCTCAGTACCTGAAACAAACAATCTGTCACTATTAACTTCACACTTGATGGCAAAAACATTCCACCTTTCATAACATGGCAAGAATAACTTCTGTTTAGCACTGTACTGAAGGTCTCTCCAGCCAGTGCAATAAGGCAAGAAAATAAACAAAAAGGCATAAAGAATGTAAAAAAATAAGTCAAACTGTCCCTATTTGTAGATATCATGATTGTTTACATAGCAAATCCTAAGGAATCACTGAACTAAAGAGAGAGGCCAGGCGCAGTGGCTCATGCCTGTAATCCCAGAGGCGGGTGGATTACCTAAAGTCAGAAGTTCAAGACCAGCCTGGCCAACATGGTGAAACCCCACCTCTGCTAAAAATGTAAAAATTAGCCAGGCGTGGTGGTGTGTGCCTTTAATCCCAGCTACTAGGGGGGCTGAGGCAGGAGAACTGCTTGAACCTGGGAGGCGGAGGTTGCAGTGAGCCAAGAGTGTGCCACTGCACTCCAGCATGGGAGACAGAGCGAGATTCAGTCTCAAAAGAAAAAAAAGAAAAGAAAAGAAAGGGGAAATTAAAATAAAGAAAAAGCATATAAGTAAACTTAGATCAAGGGTATGTCTGTGTACTAGCAACAAACAATGGGAAAATAAACATTTTTTAAAAATCCATTACCCATAATGTCAAAAACCATAAAATACCTAGGAGTAAATATAACAACAAAGAAGACACTACTGGCCAGGCGCAGTGGCTCACGCCTGTAATCCTAGCGCTTTGGGAGTCCGAGGCTGGTGGATCACCTGAGGTCAGAAGTTCGAGACCAGCTTGGCCAACATGGTGAAGCTCCGTCTCTAATAAAAATACAAAAATTAGCTGGGCATTGTGGCGTGTGCCTGTAATCCCAGCTACTCAGGAGGCTGAGGCAGGAGAATCGCTTGAACCTGGGAGGCAGAGGTTGCAGTGAGTGGAGATTGTGTCACTTCACTCCAGCCTGGGCCACAGAGCAAGACTCCATCTCAAAAAAAAAAAAAAAAAAAAAAAAAGACACTAGAAAAAAAAAGAAAACTTAAATGGAGACCTGGGAGGCGGAGGTTGCATTGAACTGAGATCATGCCACTGCCCTCCAGCCTGGGTGACAGAGCAAGACTCCATCTCAAAACAAAAACAAAAACAAAAAACAAACGAACAAGCAATGAAAAACACCTTCAGGAAAATGTTTAGACAAGACTGGAGAAAAAATATTTGCAAATCAAATATCTGACAAAGGACTTGTGTTCAGAATATGTGACGAACTCCTACATGTCTGCAATAAAAACACAACCCAATTTAGAAAAATGGACAGAAGACCTGAATATAAACTTCACACAGGAAGATAGACAACTGGCTAACAACCACATAAAATATTGCTCAACATTATTAGTCATCAGAGAAATGCAAATAAAAAAAAATCACAGTGAGAAACCACCATACACTCAAAAGAGAAGCTAAAATACAAAAGAATAAAAAAGAATGACAACACTAAATGTTGACGAGGATGGAAAACAAGTGGAAATCTCATTATATATTGCTGGTAGAACATAAATTGGTGTAATAACTTTGGAAAAGAGTTTGGCAATCCCTTGTAAAATTAAACATACATGTAACCTTTGACCTACAATTTCCATTCCTAGATATCTACTAAACAAATACTGAAAATGTGTGCTCACAAAAACTGCAAAGAACAATGTTCATAGCAGGTTTCCTTACAATAGATTTGTATCAGTCATTGCTCAACCAGAGAAATGGAACCAGGAGGACATATATATGAAGAGATTTATTGCCAAAAATTGGCCTACACAATTGTGGAGCTGACTAGTCAGGTCCAAAGGGTGCACTGGAATTCTCAGGCATGGGTGAAGTGGCAGTGCACAGAATGAATTTCCTCTTCAGAGAAGCCTCAGCTCTGCTCTTAAGGCCTTCCACCCAACTGAATCAGGCCCACTCAGATTATCGCTTACTTAATGCAAATTGTATTGAATGTGGCTAAGCACAGTGGCTCATGCCTGTAATCCCAGCATTTTGGGAGGCCGAGGTGGGGAGATCACTCGAGGTCAGTAGTTCGAGACCAGCCTAGCCAACATGGTGAAACCCTGTCCCTACTAAAAATACAAAAATTAGCTGAACATGGTGGCAGGCACCTATAATCCCAGCTACTTGGGAGGCAGAGGCAGGGGCATCACTTGAACCCAGGAGGCAGAGGTTGCAGTGAGCCAAGGTCACATCACTGCACTCCAGCCTGGGCAACAGGGTGAGACTTTATCTCAAAGGAAAAAAATAATGCTTATTGAATGCAATAAGATTAACTCCTTTACTTGTAGACTTTGATCACATCTATAAAATACTTTCACAGCAATACCCGAATTAGTGTTTGACAGAATAACTGGGGGCTGTAGCCTAGCTAAGTTGACATTAAAAAAAAAAGACTATCACAAAACTAAAGGTGGAAACAATCTAACTATTGATAAAAAATTAACAAAACATTTGCCACGATCACACAAAGGAATACTCCTTAGTAATAAAAGGGATAGAACCACTGACACATTAAAAAACATAGATAGATCTCACATTACACTAAGCAAAAGAAGCAAGATACAGAAGTGTGTATGACATGTATTTACATGACATTCTAAAAAAAAGAAAAAAGTAATTTACAATGAAAAGAATAAAAATTATGGTTGTTTCTGGGGTTGGGGACTGACCAGAAAAGGGCTCAAGGGAATTTTCTGAGGTGATAGACATGTTTTTTTTTTTAATGTCTTGATAGGGGTGTGGGATATAAAAGCATATCTATTTGCCAAAACTCACCATATTATCCACTTAACATTGTATACTTCAATGTGTGTAAATTTTACTTCAAAAATAAAAGAACTGTAAACAAATAATGAACTCTTTTTAATAGGTTTACTTTTTGCAGTGGCATGGTTTAGAAGTTCTGAAATCACCTTTTGTATATATTAGGCTTAAACAAATGAGAAAAATTGAAGATATTGGGAGCCACATTCTTCATTGTTGGGGAAGAGAGTTCCAATTATGGAAAAGGGGAAAGACTATAATATAGGCTGTGATGCTGGTTAAGAATGGGAGGTATCAATATAAATTCACAGTTGTATATGTGTGTGTGTGTGTGTAACATATATGTTCTAGTTCAAATCTTGGCTTCCAAAACTAACTAAAATCCAGGACCACCTGCAGAAATGGCTGATTCCAGAGCTGGTGCAGGGAATAAGGGAATATACAAGATGAGCCTACAACATCTTTTTGTGCTAAAAAGATGGAGATGCTCAAAGAAGAAAGTGCATTAAAGAATGATGGGCACATGTCAAAGGCACACAATAGTTAACTTGAAGGCATTCCCACTGATGGAATATGGGACAATTTAGCACCAAACAGAAAATAGCAATGGATCATAATCCACTGAATACAATAAGAATGCAAGTGTCTATACTTGCATATATATTAATAAATAATAAATATTAATAAATAAGTATACACAAATAAGGAAAAAGGGAAAATCCTTCCTTATAGTAGAATGCCAACTACTAAATGTAGAAAGAATGGGAGTTTAAAAAATTAGCAATGACTGCTAAAATTAGTAGGTGAAGGTTTGATGAGGACAAGATGTTTACAGTTTCAAAGTATATAAAATATATAGTGATACATTAATTACAGAATGAAAAAGTATAACCTGACAGTGGAGGAACCTGGTCAACCCAACTTAACCAAGTCATTACACTGGTGTCACAAATATTGGGACAAACTGCTATCACACGTCTCTTCAAAAGATATACTAAATAGAACACAGTATCACTTCAGTGGGATTCCTACCGAAATGAATAACCTGAACCTAATTAGGAAGAAGCAGTGGGCAAACACAAGAAGGACAATCTACAAAATAACTAGCCTATCCACTTTAGAAATATCAAAGTGAACAAACACAAGGAAAGGCTGAGAAATGGTTCCAGTTTAAAGAATACCAAGGTATGAGCCTGGACTAATTGAAGACTGGAAAGAAAGCTACAAAGGTCATAATTGGAATAACAAAATTATATTATAATATAGATTAACTAACAGTACTGTATCAAATTAAATTTCCTGATTTTGATAACTAACTGTGCTGTGCTGATGTAAGACAATGTCCTAGTTCTTAGGAAATATACAACAAAGTATTTAGGGATAAAAGGGCACAGTATCTCCAACATATTCCTAGACAATTCAAGAAAAGAAAATAGAGAAAATGATGAAGTAGATGGGACAAAAATATAAACTGGTGAATCTGAGTAAAGAGTATATGGAAATTCCATGTATTATTCTTACAACTTTTCTGTGAATCTGAGTAAAGAGTATATGGAAATTCCATGTATTATACCTGCAACTTTTCTGTAAGTCTGAAATTTCATATACATACACATAAAAACACGTAATATAAGGCCAGGCGGGGTGGCTCATGCCTGTAATCCCAGCGCTTTGGGAGGTCGAGGCGGGCAGATCACAAGGTCAAGAGATCGAGACCATCGTGGCCAACGTGGTGAAACCCCATCTCTACTAAAAATACAAAAATTAGCTGGGCGTGGTGGCGTGCACCTGTAGTCCCAGCTACTCAGGAGGCTGAGGCAGGGGACTCACTTGAACCTGGAGGGTGGAGGTTGCAGTAAGCTGAGATTGCGCCACTGCACTCCAGCCTGGTGACAGAGTGAGACTCTGTCTCAAAACAAACAGAAAAACACACAATAAAAACCACATAATATAAATAAAGCTATGAAAATACTCTATTTTCATATATGATTAAAAATTTCCAGAATCAAAAGTTCCAAGATTTAAACTCAATACTAGAGTTTCCAGTCTATTATTTAATATACTAGTTCTAAAAATAATTTGTATTTTAATTATTAGACATTTATCTAGAATTTTGGACAAGATATTCATGCTAAAAATCAAGAAAATAACTAGAAAATTTATGTTATTTCTTTTATGAAGCATTCCTTGACACCATAAGTAGGGTTGATTGTTCTTCCTCCATGCTCCCAGGGTATTTTGCACATAACATTGGTAGAGCACTTAACATATTGAATTGTAATCTGAAAATCAATTGCATTTCCACATAGTAGCAATGAATAATTATAAACAGAAATTTTAAAAACTTACAACAGCAACAAAATTACGAAATACTTACGGATAAATCTGACAAAATGGGGAAGAATTATACAATGAAAACCATAAAATACTAATATAAAATACTAGTGAGTAAAACTGACATGAATAAACAGAGACATATATCCTAGACATGTGTCAAAGACAAAACATTGTTAAGATGTCAATTCCGAGGTGGGCGGATCACCTGAGGTCGGGAGTTCGCGAGCAGCCTGACCAACATGGAGAAACCCCGTCTCTACTAAAAATACAAAATTAGCCGGGCATAGTGGCACATGCCTGTAATCCCAGCTACTAGGGAGGCTGAGGCAGGAGAATCGCTTGAACCTGGGAGGCAGAGGTTGCGGTAAGCTGAGATCACACCATTGCACTCCATCCTGGGCAACAAGAGCGAAACTTCGTCTCAAAAAAAAAAGTCAATTCTCCCCAAACAGATCTACAGATTCAAAGCATTCTCAAAATTCAGCAAGCTGTTTTGGTAAACATTGAAATACTGACTCTAAAACTTGGCAAAACGACTCTGAAGGAGAAAAAAGTTGAAGGACCCATACTACCTGATTTTAAGACTTATTATAAAGCTATAGCAACCAAAACAGGAAGAAAGAAAACAACACATTAATAAGCTTACTTCAAAACTTAAAACTTCTGTGCTTCAAAAGTCACTGTGAAGAGAATGAAAAGACATGCTAGAAATATCTGATAAAGGATTTATATCCAAAATATATAAAGCTTTCAAAACTCAATTAAAACAAAAAACAATGAAAACTTAGACAAAAGATAGCTTCATGGGTGTAGTCATATGTCCAAACTTACATAATTGTATACTTTAAACAAATAGTTTATTTTATGTCAATTATACCTCAATAAATCTGTCTTAAGAAATGGAATCTGACTCCCTCACTAGACTCTCAGCTCCTCAAGGGCAGGGATTATAAATTATAGGCGGGGTGTGTTGGCTCATGCCTGTAAGCCCAGCACTTTGAGAGGCCGAGGCAGGAGGACTGCCTGAGCCCAGGAGTTTGAGACCAGCCTGGGCAACAGAATGAGACCTCGTCTCCACTGAAAATTAAAAAAAAAAGTTAGGTGGGTGCAGTGGTGTGAGCCTGCAGTTCCTGCTACTCAGGAGTTTGAGGTGGGAGGATCCCTTGAGCTCAGGAATTTGAGGTAACAGTGAGCTATGATTGTGCCACTGTACCCTAGCCTGGGTGACAGAGATCCTGTGTCTAAAAAAAGAAAAAATAAATAATATTTTTATCTACATTGGCATCTTGTAATGCAAGAATATAAAAGCAGTTGAGTAAGAACTTGCCGAATAAACATAATAATTAATGAGCCAAAGAAATTTAACTGATGATTAAAACAATGAGTCCAGAAATAATCCGAAGGCACTACATAACTGACGCATACTAAAAATTCACATCTACAATAAATGCATGGTATGGTAAAAAGAGCACTGCACTGAGATTAGGAAACGTGAGAAACTCAAAGTGGATCTTCACTAGCTAGGTGACCTTAGATAACCAAACCTCACTGGACATCATTCCATCATCTGAAATTCAGGGTTCTTAATAATTCTTATTTTGTTTACATCATAGAATTCCTTGGGAAACTAAATAAGACAAGTAAAAAATTCATTCAAACCCACAAAGCCATCAGTACAGGTGTCATTAGAAATAAATTTTTTAAGGGGGTAGAGAAACCACAGATACGTGATTCTATTTACTCGAGGGTGAAAAGCAACCTGGTCTACTTGCCTGATAGGAACCAAGACAGCAAGGACTACTCCTTCTTTTCTGTTTTCTGCCTAGCGGTAGACAAGCCTCGTGTTTCCTTTTCATAAAAAGACAAACTGCCTATTCTGATCTGTTAACTCGGAAAACAAATACTTGTTCTGTCTTTTTAAAAGAAAGTGGCTGAAAAATATAAAATATCAATTATCATGTTTCTACTTCATGTTAATATAGTTTCAGTGTTCTTCTCTGAGAGGAACAAGGTTAGATTTACTTCCTTCCCTCCTTCATGGGAAATAAAAAATACACATACAAACACTTTTGTACTAAACAAGTTAAACCCTGGGTTTTCTAAGTAGACACCTTTTAACATGCCAACTGTCTCCTTCGAAAAAAGTGAATGCCCTTAACTTGTTTAGAATTTAAATTAATGAACTATGATGAAAATATAAAGGTAAACTGGTAACAGCTACTGAGACAGAAGACTGAATGACCTTTGTGATAGCTCTCACTAGGGATGGGCCTTTAAGACTTCACAGTCAAAGACCTTCACTTAAGGAAAAAACTAGAAGGAATCCATTAAAATCTTAGGAGGAGTTCATGACCTCTTCATGATTTTTTAGATTTAGTAGTAAGAAACATGGTTATTTTCCCTTATTAGGAATAAGAGTTTGTAACGATCATGGGAAAAAACATTCGGAGATTAAAAAAAATTCTACTTACCAATGGATTGTTCCCTTGGAAAGCAGGTTTATATAAACACCATTTTACCCAAATTTTATTAGCATCACTCAAACAGTAGTGATTATGCAGTAAATACAAAACTCTTGCTTTTAATTCTAATGATTATTAAAAACTTAGAAAAGACAAGCATAAAAACGTTTAATTTCCAAACATTTTTGGAAAACTCCAACTGAATTTGGACCTTTCCCAATAAGCTGGTGTCTTGACAGGCACCTCTAGTACTTTAACTCTAGAAGATGTCACCAGTACTATAAGCAATGGTGTCTACTTGTTATCATTTCTATCAGCTCTGCTGACATTCGGAAAAGATGTAAAGATTTGTGATGTCTGGGATAATCTGATTCACTAGAGGCAGGTTTTACGTTAAATACAGGAATACTCTGCCCAGTAGGTTTCATGTCTAGGCACCTGGTTTATGTGCTCACCAAACAGAAGCAGAAAAACAACTCTCAGAAAACTTAACACCCTTTAGTATTGAAACTATTTTCTGGATGTTGTACAGAAACAAGTAAGAGAAGACAAAAAAAGAAGAAATGGGAAGATTGGAATTTTAACTCTTTCCCTCTATCTATACTTACTGAAAGGTTTTTAACTCATGGCTGCCCCAGGCAGGATCACAACAAACAGAGGGATAACACTGTCTGTATAAAAGTATTTGCCTGTTTGCATGACCTGTTTCATATTCTTTTAAAATAATGATACCAACCAGATGTCCCACAATGATGATAAATTTAATTTATTTCCAATTTCTCAAACTCTTCTACAGATTCAGGCAGCACAGTCACAGCCATTAGCTCACTGAGCTGGATGCATCATTGAAGGAACGGAATTGATCAGGCAGATAGATTGCAGTGCATGGCTAAGAGTCTCCTAAGGAGGGAGATGGCAGAAATCCAGACATCAAATAGATGATGAAATGGCCATTTCCATTAAGGTAACATCACATCACAGATATTAATTAGGAGGCACTATAATAAAGTTAAGTGGATGTGGGGGAAAATGCTGAGTTAAAAGTCACCCCATATGTCCTTAGCCTGAGGTAATTACAGATCTGAAGGTGAGTCATGGATCTGCAATTTTCCATTCATTTTACAATAGCTGCAGGAACGTTTAGAGATTACGTAAAAGGAGATTAGAATCCTTTTTTAGACTGGGGACAAATTATCTTTAAAAAAAGAAAATATTCTTATGTTTTCCTTTTAACATTCCTGTTTTATTCCCAAGGAAAATGACATCCTTTATTTACATTAACATTAATGGAGGATGACAATGTACTGACTACTTTCTTCTTCTTCTTCTTTTTTTCTTTTTTTTGAGACGGAGTCTCACTCTGTCACTCAGGCTGGAGTGCAGTGGCACAATCCCGGCTCACTGCAACCTCTGCCTCCCACGTTCAAAAGATTCTCCCACCTCAGCCTCCTGAGTAGCTGGGACTACGGGCACACACCACCATGCCTGGCTAATTTTTTGTATTTTTAGTAGAGACGGGGTTTCACCGTGTTAGCCAGGATGGTCTCAATCTCCTGACCTTGTGATGCCCCCTGCCTCGGCCTCCCAAAGTGCTGGGATTACAGGGGTGAGCCACCTCGCCCAGCCCAGTTCTTACTACTTTCTAGAGAAATTAAGCAAATGAAACAAGTTAGCTTTAAGTTTAAATGCATTTTACCAAGTTTTTTATTTCAAGAATGTAAATTCATCTTAAAAACTGATGGGATATTTTGTTCTCAGTGTTCAATCCAAATCTACCTTAACAGCTAGAAAAAAAATTTTTTTTTTTTTGAGACAGTCTCGCTCTTTTGCCCAGGCTGGAGCACAGTGGTGCGATCTCGGCTCACTGCAAGCTCCGCCTCCTGGGTTCACGCCATTCTCCTGCCTCAGCCTCCCAAGTAGCTGGGACTACAGGCACCTGCCACCAGGCCCAGCTAATTTTTTTTGTATTTTTAGTAGAGACGGGGTTTCACCACGTTAGCCAGGATGGTCTCAATCTCCTGACCTCATGATCCGCCTGCCTCAGCCTCCCAAAGTGCTGGGATTACAGGCGTGAGCCACTGCACCCAGCCGGAATAACAATCTTTTAAAGTATTATTTGATGTACGTAAATGATGAAGACAGCCATATTCCAAACCTGCAGAGCTTCCCTACAATAGTATGAGACCAATAGCCAAAGTGCTGGTTGCTCAACAATAGATTTATGCCAGTTTTGTTTTGTTCTGTAATTCCTTGCAATCTTATCTCCCCTAGCACCTTGCCCAATTATATACTTCCCACGTGCATCCATGATAACTAACAAATGCAGACAGATGGCCAAAATGTGAGTTGAGGAAGTATTGAGTACAAAAGGAGTTTATCTTTCCATTTCAGTATAATTTGGATCATAATCTCAGAATTCTGGATGCAGTACTCCAAGTCACTAACTTCAAATGGCTGACTGAGGCTCTGTCCAGGAAAAAAATTCCTTTGCGGAAGTTCCACTCTTAATTTCCTACATAAACTCAGACAATTTACAATTTTTTATTTTTTGCCTTACTTCACCAAAAAAGCAGAATCACAGGGATAAAAATTTACATAGGATGTCTAAATGATGTAGAATAACTCATTGAAAGCTCCTTTATCCACGGGTGCTTACAAAAGATAAAAAGATATCAGTAAAAAATGGTGCAGTAAAAACCTCTGAAAACTCTCTCCTCCATGAAAGCAATGTGAACACTGTGATGAGCACTGTGAGAATCAACTGAAAAGTAGCCAAAGGCTTGCAGCAATCCAGGGAGTGCTTATTCAAGAAAAACCAGCTGAATCTTGGTAAAAACAATAAACTTTGCAGTGTTTTATTTGCCTTATTCCCATCCCACTCTCCCAAGCTCCATCTCGGCCTTAAAAACTAACCTTCCTGAATCACAGTGAAAATCAGAAGCCATCAGAGGGGGCAAAAGAAAGCTGAAGCTCCTTCAAAGCCCAATTCTCAGAGAACTGTCATTATTTGACCTGTCTGGTAGTCCCCTGGAGGGCCCCGCTCAGAAGGCTGTCTTTACAGGACTTGGAGCTTGGCCAGTAGGAAAAGCATAATTCTTTTGAGGGTTTGATGAAAACAATTACAGGGATTGTTTAACACTGAAACTTCTTGAGGTGGTGGCAAACAGCTGGGGCAAACAATAGGCTAACCAAAAGCTTCAAAGGAAAAGTTGAAGAATGAGAATGTCCACAAAGGGCTTTGAAAAGTTCTAATATATTAAAACAAGAAGGAAGCTAGAGGGCTCATGCATGCCCATGGACATATGAATGCTCAGGAAAAACTAGAGAAAGCCCTCAGCTCTCTCCTCTGCCTGACCTTGACAGGAAGTGAAGGCTAAGGCAGAGGCATCAACTGCTTAGTGCAGTGTTGAAGGTAGGCTGCACCTGCACATACAGCCCTTCCACAAAGACTATTAGACTTTGTTGAGACTTATTAGTTTCAGGCATCTAAGGAAATCTGTTCAAGCATTAGCTGACTACTAATCTAACGAGCAGGGACTTCACTGGCCACACACAGAAAGAACACAGACATCACAAAATTAGTTTAGAAAAGTCATTGAAAAAACAGCAAGAAGGATGAACTGTGATGAAAAGAGAAAATCTGATTTCCAGGGTCACATTACATTATTTTAAATGTCCAGTTTTAAATGAAAATTAGAAGACATGGAAAGAAATGAGAAAGTATGGCCCATACTCAAAAAAAAAGCAGTCAGTAGTAACTGCCCCTGAGGAGCCCAGATGTTGGACTTAGTAGACAAAGAATTTACATCAGCTATTTAAAATATACTGAAACAACTAAAGAAAACTATGTCTAAAAAACTAAAGTATAAGAGTGATGCCTCTCAAATAGAGAATAGTAATAAAGGGATAGAAATTATAAAAAATAAACAGAAATTTGTAATTGAAAAGTACAATAACTGAAATAAAAAATTCACCAGTGAGATTGAAAGCAGTTTAGAGCAAGCAGAAAAAACAACTAGTGAACTTGAAGACAGGTCAATTGAGACTGAGCCTCAGGAACAAGAAGAATAAAGAATGAAGAAAAATAAACAGAGCTTCTGAGACCCGTGGAACATCAAGTGAATCAACAAACACGTAATTTGGGAGTCCCAGAAGATGAGGAAAGGGGAAGAACAAACATTTGAAGAAATAATGGCCCAACATTTACCAAATATAACAAACATTAGAGAGGTTCAAAAAACTTCAAGTAGGATAAAGTCAAAGAGATCTGCATGTAGACACACCATATTCAAACCATTGAAAGTCAAAGAGAATCTTAAAAGCAAAACATAAGAAAATATACTCTTCTGAAGGTTGTCTACAAATCTATCTGAGGCACAGTGTGGCTTCAAGATTAGACTTTGGAGTCGGTTTTGTCATGTATGTCTTTGGAGGTAATGCGGTTGGGTACACATTTTATATAACTCATGGGGATGGTTTTTCTCCTATTATAATTTTTGGGAATAACAATAAACTAAATTCTACAACCCAGGTGAGTGTTTAGACCCCTAAACTCATCTCCAAGCAGTAACAGATTCTAAATGGAAATAAAAAATCCACTTTTTCAGGAAAAAAAAATAGTACCAGCAACTCATGGTGCATTAACGGCACTTATGTGGGAATATTCTTTTACGTACTTGAATAAAAGACTCAACTTACATATGGTGCCTGATTAAGAGTTTCTTAAGAGATATGAGGTAATCATCATTTTTCTTGATAGCTTATTCAAAGAAAATACTGTTACATAGTGATCTCAGTCTGAAGAAACAAAAAAAAATTAAATCTCTATAACAGACCTAAAGCATACAAGTGACTAAATTTCCCCCCTCCTCCTCCCATATTAGCGTAAAGAAATCAAGAAGAACAAGAAGAAACACCAAGATAATCAGACTTTTTTTTTTTTGAGATGGAGTCTTGCTCTGTCGCCCAGGCTGCAGTACAGTGGCGTGATCTCAGCTCACTGCAACCTCTGCCTCCCGGGTTCAAGTGATTATCCTGCCTCAGCCTCCTGAGTAGCTGGGATTACAGGCACCCGCCACCGTGCCTGGCTAATTTTTGTATTTTTAGTAGAGACAGGGTTTCGTCATGTTGGCCAGGCTGGTCTTGAACTCCTGACCTCAGGCCATCTGTCTGCCTTGGCCTCCCAAAGTGCTAGGATTACAGGCATGAACTATCGTGCCTGGCCATGATAACTGAACTTTTTCTTTTAGGATTCAAAATAGGGTAAACAAAAGGTTACTGATTTCTCTAAATACTGTTCCTGTGCTTCTTATATTTACACAATGTCTTCATACTAAAGTACAAGAAATCACTTGAAAATTATTTTTAATAGAAACAAATCACTCTCAAATGGAAGAATTACAACAGAATACATACTAGAGGCATATCACTATGTTCTTCTTAAGAGCATTATTATGTCATAAAATTTCAAACTGCCAAGTGTGGTGGCTCACGCCTGTAATCCCAGCACTTTGGGAGGCCGAGGCGGGCGGATCACCTGAGGTCAGGAGTTTGAGACCAGCCAGACCAATATGGAGAAACCCTGTCTCTACTAAAAATACAAAATTAGCCGGGTGTGGTGACGCATGCCTGTAATCCCAGCTACTCGGGAGGCTGAGGCAGGAGAATCGCTTGAACCTGGGAGGCGGAGGTTTCGGTGAGCCGAGATTGCACCATTGCACTCCAGCCTGGGCAACAACAGCAAAACTCTGTCTCAAAAAAAAAAAAAAATTCAAACTGTGGGGTAACTGAATAGCTTTTAATCCCTGTTCCTCAGATAAAGATGCCATGAAAGAAAGAAAAGGTAAAAATAAGATGTCTTACTTAAGATTAGGAAAATAAGGCTGTAATAATTTCAAAAACTAAGTATAAATTAATGGATAAAAATATTGGGACTGATGCCCATGGAAGAGAAAAGCTATACTGGGTAGTCTCTAGTCTTCATGACAGATATTCACAGATGGGGAAGACTACCCCATTTTCCAGGCTTCCCAAAACTAACCTGTGATAATTAGACATTCATTGTGATCCAGCACCTCAGTGAAGAGCCGTGAAATAATCAACTCAGGATTGATTAAAAAGCGGATTTCTTCTTGCACAAGTCCTGCACTGGTTACACCACCTCCAACAAAACGATTTGCAAAATCCACCTGTTGGGGAAATGTGGCATATTAAATAATGGTCAAAAATACCTACACATATGATCAAGAAGCACATAGTCTCTAAGCTCTCATCTTTTCCTCTCCCATGAAAATCAATCCCCAAATAAGTAATCTTCCCAGGAAGGGCAGATTTTGGTTGCTTAAGCTCTTTCCACCTCACTGCAGTTAACATCTCTGCACATTTTTCTGGATCCCAGAACCAGAGAAGCAATCTGGAAAATGGAGCTTTTAGGCAAAATATTATGTATCATACAGACTCTTGTTTATAAACCTATTTGTGTCTCATGGGCCACAAATCAAGGGAGGTCTTTATCTGGGAAGGTTTCAAAGTCATTCTCCCCCATTCACTACTCAACTTCCCTTTATGTATTTCACGTGACTTTAATATAATTAAACTTTTCTTATGTAATATGGTAACCAAACACTTGCCCTAAAGAACTGAAAAGTTTAGTAATCAACTTTTTGGGTAACCTTTTCCAACTTTATTGTAAGAATAAAGAGATCGAATTTTTGTCCTTCTAAATTCAACCCCAAACCCCAAACTACATGAACGTTACAAACTACTTTTTAAAAATATAACCAAAGAAAAAAGGAAGAAAGAAAACCCAGTATAGCAACAAAGATTCAATTAAAGTAATATTTCCAGTTAGGTTGGGAACTCTTAAGCTTTATGTGGAGTAGTATGATGGGATCCCCAAATGCCTGCTAATAAAGAAGAATTACACAATCCTCCAGAGAAAGCAAACTCAACTTGCTGGCATTATTTCCGTTTGTCCAGTGTGTTCAGCACTATGCCAGCCTCATGAAGCAGTATGTAAGAAATAGCAACCATCTTTTCCTTAGTGAGACTATCTGAGGAGTTAGATCACACACACACACACACACACACACACACACACACAACTTGTGTATATACATAGTCATACACACAAGTAAAACAGGATTTACTAAATACCATGAGGCTTATATTCTTTCAAACTATTTTAAAATATACGATTTCTTAAAACTTCAGTGTTCTCTAAAGCAACTGATACTAAATGACAATCTGAAGCCTATTTTACAAAATAGTAAAACAATAGTATGAATTGTTTGATATGTAAAAATATATGTCAAAAGACAGAAATTAATAGAAGGCGAAGCAGTCTTCTTTTACCACAGAAGAACTTAGAAAATACTAAAACATACCACTGAGGAGTTCTTCAATTGAGCTACCAGACAGAATCATATATTTGGATTTGTGTTCTGGAGTACTAAAACCAATGCTAAAAAACCAGAGTAACTCTTTAGCTTAAATAGGAAAATAATTTTGGTGAAACCAGTCTGTTGATTAGAATTAGCTACCTACTACATATGAGGTCTATGGGCACTAGGTGATTCATGGCTTAAACTGTCCAATTCAACAAATATTTACTGAGTATTGTGCTGGGAATCACTGGATACAAAGATGAATAAGATATGTATGGTTCCTGGCCTCACGGCATTTGCAATTTAGATGGCAGTCAGAATGAGCATAAGCAGAATGAGAAGATGATTATTGAAGAGCTTGTTACTATGTATTTGATACTTTCTAATAATACAATTAACTAAAATTGGAGCAAGGGAGGAAGATAGGAAAGCTTTACAAGGGGATGTGGCAGCTGACATGCAGGCTGAGGGCATAGCTGCACAAGGACACAGGGCAAAAAAAAAAACAAATGTAAATCACTGTATGAGGGGAATGGTAAACAGATTCATTGTGCTTGCCTGCAGTGTAGAGTAGGTGGAGGCTTACAGTTGGTGATGAGGTGGTCTGAGGTCTAGGGAATTTTTACTCAATTTCCCTCTGAAGGTTCTGGGAAAGATTCAAGTAACACCTGGACCTATGTTTTAGGAAGATAATTCAGGCTGGAGTTTAAAGAATAAATGGAAAACTGTAAAACTAAAAGTAAAAAGGCTGGTTAGGTGAGTACTAAATAGTTTATACAAGCACTACTAGGGCCTCAAACAGGAAAGTGGTAAAGTAAAGGAAAGAGAAGAAACTCGGTAAAGAAATAAAATGGACTGTACTTGAGAACTAAGAGACTGGCTGAGTGCCTAAAAGTATAATGATATTGTGACTACAAATGAGAAATAGACGAGGTTTAAGATTGGCCTAACTTAATTTTTACTGGAATAAGGTACATAACAAAAATAAAAAGATAAGCTCTATCCAACTTATGTACTACTTGATAATGATGATGAAATACATTCAATGTGTATGTTATTGTTTACTCTTTGAATAAAAGGCCCACATTTTTAACTTGAAAGGTGTGCACAGAAATAAAGACACTAAACTCAGTATGCCTCTAAATGCCAGAGTCTTTTAGAAAACCAAAGTTTTACTACTTAAAAAAGTTCTTAACAATAAAGACCCTCTACAACAGTTGAGAAACCTGTTCCAGTACATGAAAACAAGAATGTGAATGCATCCTTATTTTTAGCCAGTTATTTTCCAAGTCACTTTAAAGCTACTCATTCAGATTACTCAGCTTCTGAATTATAACTTGATGAAAAGACAGGAATGATAAAGCTCCTCAGAGAGGTTTTGTTGTTGTTGCCATTCAGCATAATGTAATTTATATGCTACACAAGGAGCTCTGTAGCATTGCAATACAATATTCCCCGATCTCCTGCGGAGACATGGCATGGGTAGGGAGAACAATTAATAGCAAGAAGCCCTTACGGTATTCTCTAATCTACCGAGGTCTCACATTTCATCTATAATATATTCCAAGGAAGCGGGGAGGATCTCAACCTTAATTGTTGTTAAATAATTCCTTGTTGAATTGTATTGTAATGAAAGGTCAGCATTCCTGTGGTGCTAACTGGCAGTAACTTTGTTTAGTTCATGTGTATTAAGAATCTCTCAGTTTATCCAAGACTTTAAAGATGGAAAGAACTTCATCAAGAGGGGAATGTGGGGGAAAAAGTGATACTAATTTGAACCAATGTTTAAGCATATTTTAAGATTATTTTTTAAACAGAAAAAAGGTATAGGAGTAAATGCAAATTTAAATATGTTTTGTTTTTGTTTATAAGCTCAAATAACCACTGGGAGAAGGTGATTTAGAATAAAACATAGTTTGTCTCTTTGAAGATTTTAATTACAAATATGTCCAAATAAAAGGCCATTTAAAAAAGAATCTCAGTTTCATTTAAATAATAACTAGACGTAAATTTTATAGTAAGCATTAAGTTATTCAAACAAATCAGTCCATTTTCAGGCAACTGCTTTCTTTAGATTCTGAACCAATATAAGCACCAAATAAGAATCTAAGAAGAAAAATAAACTATTATCAGTATAAATGAGATGGTATACAAGCTTCTTTCAAAGAAAACTCAGTTTACAATGCTCTTATAAATGGGATAAGAACACAAAACACTAACATTATTAGTGAATTTTAAAGAAGCATTATAAATCAAAAGATTAGGTTAGATATTACTATATTTTAAACACGGGGCTTTTGTTAACCCCCTTCTCCAAAAATACTTTTTAAAGGTAAAGGCGGTAACAGATTATTAACAAAGATTGAGAAGTGGACCAGAATTACCTGCTTTTAACAGGGAAAAGACATAGCAAACAGCTAGCTCACGTGCGTGAAACTGTTACATATGAGAGAGAGGCCTTTCTTATCAATCAGTTTTAGATGTCTGCCCCCTCAACCTAAACAAAGCTGTTGGTGGCAGAAAAACATCTCCATCTGGTCATCAACTGGGGCAGAGCAAGAAGAGCCTTTAAGGAAAAAGAATAAAAATGCCTGGTGACAGTCTGTCAAGACTATACCCTGGGAACTTCCTCCACTGTCAACCTACTATCAATGTCTGAACCAAGAGGCTGATGCTGTCCAGATCTTGGGATTTTCTGTCAAAGGCTTTTTAGAGAAGCATATATAAGAAACAGAGAGTATACACTGGCAAATAACAACATTACCAAGTCTGTCAAAGTGATCTGTTTGGTGTTTTTCTTCATTCTGCTATCATGCTTCTTTGCATTAAATCAGTTTAGGAGACATATAAACAGCTTTTCAAATTTCTTTTGCTGTCAGAAGCTTGACAAGAAAAAGTCCTAACCATACACAGACACTACTAAGATTCACCTACCTGTAGCATGCCTCGGCCATTTTCTTCTATGGTACCTTCGTAAGTGACATGCAATCGTGTCAAGGGTTTTTCACATCTACAATATAAAAAGACATTCCCTTATTTATTATTTTAATGACAAGTTGTTCACTGTGGACAAAAGTGAAAATATAGGTAACTATTCAAAAACCGAAACCACCCCAAATCTCGAAAGTCAGAAACAGATGCCTACTGTTAACATTCTTGGTATTGATCCTCCTTTATTCAAACATGTAAATATACATATTTAAATTAAAATTGGATAACATAGTTTGAAACCTGATTTTCCTCTAAATAATATGAAAGTTTTTCTTCTTTAAAACAGTTGAAAAACATTACAAAATATTAAAAAAATTAAGATCTATGAAATTTTGTTATGGCTAGAGTTGGCAATCTGAGGAAAAATGTAGAAAAAATTTGGCAATAAATCATATATGATTCTCTTCTGGCTTCCATTTTCTATTTTCACTGTTTCATAACCGTGTGTGTGTGTGTGTGTGTGTCTTGATGAAAATACATGCCACAGAAATTCTGAACAATGGTATTTTTCTATTAATAAGGTTAACAGATAAACTTAGTACCTATAATTTAGAAGGCATAATTATTTTCTTTCCCTTTCAACCATGGCCACTGAGGTATTTACTTGACTTATGTTATATTAACAACAAATTCCATTGTATTAAAAGTATTTGTTAACATTATTTGCCTTATTAGATATTTTTCCCCTGATCACTTACTGAATAAAAAATATAAATGAATGAAACAGAGGAGATCCAAAGTTCTAACTCACATAAGAGTGCCCATAATCTTTTTTGGGAGGGAGGAGATGATTATATTTTTAGAAAATAGTCTAGGAGGTTAGCTGGAAAAGTACTGAGAATTGTTTGATTCCTTCCTGGTTTCAATGAGTTTAAATACATTTCTGGCAAAACTCCAGCCCAACAGGCTGATAGCTTTAACTCAGAAGGTAATTCTGCACAGGTTCTGTCTAAGAGCCTTATTTGTATTAACTCATTTAATCCTCTCAACAACCCTATTAGTATCACCTTTTATAGACGGGGAAACAAAGCACAGAACATCTAAGTAAGCTAACCAAGACTAGTGAAATAAAGCAGCAGAGATGTGAAACTAGGTAGACTCACTCAAGCTCTGAATCAGTATGCTACGCTTTTAGAAAAATTACTTTCCCGGTCTCCTGTAGAAAACAGTATCGTAAGTTTGATATATTTTTTTAATTTCCTTTTTTTGGTCCTACTTTCCTAGCCATTTTACTCAGAGGAAGACCCCTGTAAGCATACTACTAAAAAGATAAAGAAGCATAATCTAAAAATCTCTGGGCTGTCAGTGAGGACTTCAGAATGGGAATTCCATCTGTTGTCAACTATTCTCCATGACTGAAGCTAGAAACTTTATAGTATAGCTCTTAATAAAATCACGAAATTGCTAGAAACTTTTTCTTGGTTTTGTTTTGTTTTGAAGCATTTTCTAACTTCCCAGTAGGTCATCCTCTACACCCCTGCCCCAGGAGTCAGAGACGTAGATGATTCTGGCTCTCTGTGATTAAGCCTGGCTAAAGTATTTGCTGATAATCAAAGGGTTAACTATAACATGCCAGAAACATGGAATTCAGGAAAGCCTCTAAGTTCCTGGACCCATTTAGCCCCTTACGCTTGGGAACACCAACAATCCTTATCTTTTCTTCATTCTCCCTCTTTAAGTGAATGCATGTTTCTGGTTCTGTGGAGTCTGGGAGACTGGTTTTAATTATATTCTCCAACTCACTTATAAAGCAACTAAAACAAAAAAGAGATCAATGAAATAAAAATAAGTCAAATTCTGCCTATCAAAATTAAGGGGACAATCTTCGTCTCACTTAGAGGCAAAGTTACCGTGTCTCATTGACACAGCAGCCTTGCCAGTCTCTGCATTTCGACCTGTCCCTTCTCTCCCACATGGTGGTATACAAATGAGTGTTCTTTCACATTAGTGCCAAATGAATATCAGATGCAAAGTAGAGATCCTGGATGACTTAAAAATAAGCCCTCAGATTGATCTATAAAATCTACACCAAAGTAACAGGAACAAAACATATGCATTCCTATTAGAGATTAATAGAAGAGTGAAGAAAAACAATCCTCTGCACCATAGAGATGACACAGCAGAATGGTACTTTTAACTCCAGGCACTATATTTTAAGAGGGCCCAATGAATGGGAGTATGTTAAGAGCAGAGATAAAGGGTTTAGAATCCATATTACATGTGAAATAGAAGAAACGAATCAGTTTAGTATGAACTTGTATGCACTGTTAGAGAGGGAAGTAGGTTAAGAAGCCATTAAGATACATGAAGGAGGGTCAAATGTTAAAGAAAACTAGAAATTCAGATTTATTTATGTAGCTCCAGAAGGAAGAACCAGGAATGGTGGAGAATGAATGTAGAAAACATTTTTAGTGAATGAAAGCATGAGATGATAACACAAGCAGCCACCAATGGAACAAACATATGAAACAGCGGATCTGCCATCACTGAAGTTATCCAGTCTTCTGTCTGTTGCAGGTATTACAGAGCTGATCAAGAGTTTTAGTAGGCGGCTGGGGTTCCTTTCAGATCTAACATGCCATGATGCCAAAATGCTGTACATGTTCTCATCTTTTTCTGGCTCATTTTTTTTCTCTCTTCAGGTCGTTTAACCTTTTATCTACTTCCCTCTATTAATAATCATCTAAACCATGCACTCAGTCTTCTGAAGTAAATTTCTTTATCTTTCGCTTCACAAATAAACATCTTTGATGGATGAAAACACCGCAGGAAAGCCACTTAAGCAGATATGACTTCTCAAGTTAACTTTTTTTTTAAGTGATTTCCATTCATCACTAATTCCAAACAAAACAATTACAAACTATCATAAAATTATTAGAAAATGAAAATGGGAGGCATTGGTTAAATATGTATTTAGTATGCTTCATCATGTCCTCAAACATATTTAAAAAGTTAATCTACACTTCTTTAAGTGTCCTGGGGGACTTGCTTTAGATTAAGAAATATGTTAACTATTTCAGGACCCTTCTTTAAGTATATTGGGAGACTTGCTTTAGATTAAGAAATATGTTAACTATTTCAGGACACTAAGGACTTTACAAATCTGAATTAGCTCATATTGGCTGCTATCTCCTCAATATTTTCTGATAAATAAGAAACAAACAGTAAATAGCAACTTCCACAAAATCTACCAGTAGTACACAAGGGCAGCCAAACTTCAAAATTCTTGCCACTCGACGAACTCTAGATGGTTACTGTTTACTAAAATGTAAATGATAAAAAGACTTTTCTCAATCTTGTCCTCCAGAAAGAAAAGCCATAAAGTTCAAACACTAACCAAAAAAAAAGGGTAAGGAGAAACATTTAAATATTGGTGTTCCTTTTATTAGTGTCTTCACATACAACACTTCTCAATTTTAAACAGGACTTTGTTTCAGAAGACAAAACCAAGACAAAATGGTAGAAATCAAAGGGTTATAGACTTTGATTTAAAAGGCATAACCTTTTCAAACATGAGAGCTATCAATGGATCATTTATGAGAAGAAATTCCCTGGCACTAGGATAAATAGAGGTTGGAAAACCATCTTTCTAGGTGCTATAAAATAGAATCCTCTCATGGTGCAAGAGTCCTTCTATTTCTAGGGGGTCTAGGGTTATTTTTATTATTGTTGTTACCTTTCCCATTCTGGAAAATCTTCAAGACTCTGTCTTGTAAATGTCACCAACCCAGTAGGTTCTACAGAAGCAATAAAAGAAAAACATACCCAAAATAAGTTTCAATTTTGAAAAGATTATACACACACACACACACACACACACACACACACACACACACAGTCGGTAAAAGAATAGGTCTAACATTGGCTATAAAACTAACCAGGAAATACAAAGCCTAGCATTGGAAAATAACAGAATATTGATTGAAAATAATATCCTTACAGTAGAAACTCCTTCTATAAAATAATAAGACTTCACTAAACGAAACTATACAAATAACAGCACAACAGTAGGATTTGAGTGCTGGTATTTTTGGTAAAGTTTTTGAAGCTGAATACACTTTTTTTTTTTTAAAAAAGCATTGAAAAAAAGGATGTATAACTGGTACAGCTAATGCAACAAAGACAAAATTGAATTCAAATTTGTAGACTCCTTTACAAAGAAAGGACTTAACCCTACATTCAAAGACTGGAGAATAAATACACATTTATGTACTATATGGTAAAGTGAAATGCCACAGATTTAAAAAGGAAATCATTTGCACATCCTCTGGAGTTAGTATAGCTAAGTCTCAGGCTTAAATAGTGGGCAATCACTCTACTTGTTAGTAGCAGTCGTAGCCAGAGGAGAAATTACTGGTTCTAAGAGTTTACAGAACAAAGATGACATATTTTTCAAGGAGCAATAAATTTGGGAGGATCTAAATGAAGTACTATTAATGTAGTCAATAATTTTAGAGGATGAGATCCTTTTCTAGTCAGATTTATTTATTTATTTTTTAAAGCTAGTAGCAAAAGAAACAAATAAATCAGCTGGCCAGAAGTAATTTGTCTGATTCAAATCAAAGAACAAACTAAAAAGGCCATGCCATTTCTGTTTTCTTGAATACAAAAAAGCTCTTAAGGAAAGAGAGAGATGTCAGGAACTATTAGTGATGACAGTGTATAACCCAGTGAAAGCCTGGCCATCATTTCATTCCTGTGCACAATTCCACATTTCCTTGTTCTCAGTCAAAAGCAGGAACCACTCAAAAACCATATGGAGCAGTTGCAGTAGAAAACACATTTTTTTGTTAAGATGGGTCTTACGTCTTTTAGATACCTAACTTTAAGATAAATGGATAACATATTTAAAACTCACAAGTAAGTGGTCAAACAACTCAAACACTAGTGAAGCAATTCCATGAATATAATAGAAAACATCTCTCTTGTCATTCGGTAACTTAGCAGAGAAGTAAGAACATCAAATGTCCTTAATATATACTAAGAGATGCTAAAAGAAATTCATAAACACTGCTGGCAAAGCAAGAAAAGGCAGAAGAACATGGTTTCTTAGATTAACAAAAATGCCTTGAGAGCACGTCTGTTAGCGTTTTTTCGTAACAAGGCAACTTTCATCTCAGAATAGGATACTTTGATTAATCAAATACTTCCCATCATAAAATCACAATATATACTACATACAGGTCATAAATTTTCAAAAACCTGATCTATAAGACACTTTATCTAAAACTATATAGAAAGTAATTTAATTCAGAAGGCTTTTTAAAATACTTCAGTCTCAAGATCTTCATCAGATATAAAATACACATGTTTAACAACACTGAAAAGTTGGTCCTGATGGAATTCTAGTTTATCAATTCTAAAAGGCATGTTTTTTCACATGTTACATTTCCGAAACTGGAATACATCTTTTATAATGGAGGTATCTTACCATAGGTCTAGACTAGAGGTGAATTTTCCCAGAGAAGATGTGCATCTGCTTCTGCTGTCGTCTGGGAACACTATCAGCCTGATACCATCTGAATTAATCCTTTGTGGCAGGCCTTTGTGGACCACACTGGTGGTAAGGCTGCACACTCAAAGCTTAGGGCTTGTGGTTCAAATTCTCAGAGGAATGTTGTTTTCCTTTCTCTATTTAGTGTCAAGGTTGAGACTTGCACGTTTCTTTATGGTCCCTTTCCTGGAAGGTCAAGTTAATTTCTCATTTATCCTTAGGTGTACCAGCCTTGTGGGTCATGTCTCCTACTAAACTCCCTGTCCTGAGTGTTTTTCCTTCTTAGAGGTATATAATATAATAGCATTTTTAAAAAGTAATCTATGACATCTCAGATTCGATGAAATATGGTACCTTAAATAAGCTTCTGAAGTCTATTGAGTAGGCTCCAGAACTTCTACACAACCACTCATTATACTGCAACCTCTTTTATTCTCTTTAGTATTTCCTCTTTAAACCGTTAGCTTTACACACTGAAGACCAAGAGCAATGTTGTACTGTATTTCTACAAAGAACTTAATTAACATGTACAGTGAAAAAGTCAGAAAATAAAATGTCTAGTTATAATTTATTTCTTCAAATTCCCAATATTTATAATGGCATATACATTTCCAGCTGAAAAAACAAACTTTAAGCTTTTTCCTCAAAGTATCTGAAATCCTAAAATTTAGAAAGCCAAGTTAGTTTTTAGAGAAGACATACATGATTTGACTCCCAGGACAAAAAAGTAAACTCTGTACTACTTAGTTATAATAATTCTACTTAAAACGGCAACTCAAAGTACTGTAAAAACAAAACAAAAAAAACCAATAGTAATAATTCTAATTAGACCTAGAATAGCCAAAAAAAAGCAGTCATTTATTTATTTTTTTAGACAGAGTCTTGCTCTGTCGCCCAGGCTAGAGTGCAGTGGCACAATCTCAGCTCACTGCAACCTCCACCTCCTGGGTTCAAGTGATTCTTGTGCCTCAACCTCCCGAGTAGCTGGGATTACACTCTCCCGCCACCGCGCCTGGCTAATTTTTGTATTTTTTAGTAGAAATGGGGTTTCACCATCTTGGCCACGCTGGTCTGGAACTCCTGACCTCGTGATCCACCCACCTTGGCCTCCCAAAGTGCTGGGATTACAGGCGTGAGCCACCGTGCCTGGCCTTACGTAGTCATCTTTTTAACAAGTCATTACGAATTCTAATTTGATTTTGTGTCTCATAGGTCCAAATGATTCTGCATTTTAATATTTCATTCAGTACACGGCACAAAACTGAAATTCAATAAGCTATGAGGTAAATAATTCCATATCAGAGAAGCATGTAATTTTCCCTTAAATATCAAAATCCTGATAATTGATTTCATTCTAAAAATTTAACAATGTCCAATAGCAATACATTCAAGGGGGAAGATGCAAAGTACACTGTAATGCAAGAGTAAAAGAAGGATATGAGGAAAATGACCTTAAAATGATTCAAAGACATATTTTAAGACAATCCTATGACCCAGAACTGAAAAAAAGCCATTTCACTTGACCAGGTTGACCTTACCTACTTAGCACAAAGAAACTTTTGAGGTGTTCTGGTTTACATCCACTTGTAGGAAAGGCTACCCATTGATAATAGCTTACATTTATTAAGCATGTATCTTCTTGTTTAATATCTATAACTACCCTGTAAGGTAATGGCCATTATTATATTATTTCATAGGTGATAAAACTGAAGCTTAGAGGTGTCAAGAAACTTGACCATGGTCATTCAGCTTCTGAGATAAGAGTGGCAATACCAATCTATTATCAGCTGGTCATTACCAGTATTTGTTGGACATTTACTATTACTGTCTTAGCTGCTATCAGGTTTTGGGGAAGCAAGAATGTTAAGGTTCAACAGAGGAAGATGGAGATACAAAACTCAGTACAAAACAGTTTTATAAGAACTCCACAAAGGGCTTAGGGGGGCACAAAAGAGAGGAATGGGTACAAAAGCAACGCGTTAGTTGACTTATGCAAATAAACTAGTGAATACTTCTTTAAATAAAGAGCATCCAAAATTTATTTCCTGGTCAATATACTTTCTCTGGTTTTTATTCATGAAAATCTTTTGATGTATATTACAGATTTCAGAGAATATGGGTCCGATTTCAGAGTATGTAAACCCCACCCCCTACATTTAGCACACGTTTATGCTTATACACAACATAAGCATAAAATCTAGGTTATATTGTCACATCATTACTAGTGTTTCAATGTGGTTGGGACAGGAAGGTTTACGTTAAACACAAAATGTTCCTCACATGTCACTTGACTTGAACTGTTCCCATCAGCAAGAAAAATTACAGTAAGAATGAAAGGAATTTACTTTTCTCTGTGACTCTTCTAAAGTAGCAGAAGAGCGTTTTAAGTTTCTCCGGTTTCCTTGATGAACGTCCCTCAAACAATCTAAAAGAGATAAAAAATAAAAGAGAATGGAAGATAAGTTAAAATGCCTTAATGATTCACAAAACTACATCCATATTGCTACCAAGTAATAAAAAGAAATAATTCTTCCAGAAGACAATTCTGTAATGATAAGAACTGGAAAATTGGTTTAGATTCAAATGGCATCTGGAAAGAACTGAAACCAACTAGAACCAGACTTCTTCAAAGCTGCTCAAATCAGACATCATTTACTACCAACCACATTTCTCCAACCTATCTTCCACCAGAGAAGGCACCATCCAGCCCTCCCAGTCAACTGGGGTCAGTCAGTCAGTGCACAGCTACTTTCTCAATGGCTAACAACATTTATAATTCATAATGTTACTACGTAGTTTGATAAGTAACAAAAACGGTATCAAAAAAAATCCTTATCTGAGTGTTTGTGAGGAAATGAGAGTGGAGGGGAATGGGGGTAGGGACACAGGCAGGTATAACAAGATATCAGGGCTCAACAATCCTTGTTAATTAAACAACTAGATTCTTTTATGGACTGAATGTTTGTGCCCTCTCAAAATTTATATGTTGAATCCTTAATCCCTAATATAGCTAAATTTGGAGATAGGGCCTGTGAGCAGGTAGTAACAGTTAAATGAGGTCATAGGGGTGGGACTCTAATCTGATAGAACTGGTGTCATTTTAAAAAGCAAGGTGAGACTACAGTACTCTTCTTCTGCCATGTGAGGACAAGATGCCAGCCAACCTATAAGCCAGGAAGAAAGCCCTCATCAGGAACCAAAGCAGCAGCACCCTGATCTGCAGCTTCTAGCCTCCAGAACCATGAGAAAATAAATTTCTGTTGTTTAAGCCACCCAGTTCTATGGTATTTTATTATGGCAGCCCAAGCTGACTAATAGAGATCCTTTGCATGGTAACCACAACAGTGCCTACCCTGTGTCATCTAGTTTTCAGCAACCCGGACTTGGATTACTTAATTCCGTTTTCTTTGAAATGATGTGGCATTGTTATTGGTAACATACAATTCAGTTTATTCTGAGGAAAGAAAAGCAGGGCTTTAAAAGCATTATGACCTGAGTAAGTAGCTCACTAAAAGATTTCTAACACAAAAGCATGCTTTTGAGCATAAGATCTAGCTTTCCAAAGGCATTTAAAAATTATAGAGACTCAGTGGCTATGAATGATGAGGTACTCTTCATCTGCCTCTAGTCATGTGCTCTGACTTTAAAACCAGAGACCCTTCAAGTAAAGTCCATGTTAATAAGTGCTGAAATGGGTAATTATTTTTCATGATTACAACAGCAAGCTTATGTAACTATGCTGAGAGGGAAAAGTTAATTCCATGAGAAAATCCTATTGAGCGACTGAAATAAATTAGGAAAAGGAAAGGAAATGCACATTTCAAATGGTTCCGTTTTCAATGATCTGAAATCTGTATTCAGGGTCAATTTCTGGAAAAACAATTTATATGAATATTTATTTCCTAAAAAGAATACTAATGTATGCTAGTATTTTAACCAAATCTAAAATCAGATCTCTTTTTAAAAATAGTTTAAGACAGCCTGTGTGATAATTTTTATTTAAAGAACCTATCTTTCTAAAATATTTAATACACATACTCTTATAATCCAGTTGCCAGCTGAAAGAAAGGCTCTTTGAGGGTGCAGGTTTCAGCATGGCTTCTTCTAGAATAGAGTTTATTTAAGTCAAAATGAAGAAGCCACATGGCAGTTTAATTAAACATCCTATATCAATAAATATGATTTACTAAATGAATACCTAAGGCTCCTGCAAAATCTCTTTCTAGGCTCACTATGTACTAGAGGAAAGCAATATGAATACAAAAGTAGCCACCACCTTTTCCTAGAGATGAATTGATGTACTATACAATTCAATTAAAGGATAAAAGTTCTTCTTCAATAGAACTATTGCATAGTGAGGAGAAAATGGCTGTTGCTCTTAAGAAATAATTCTCTAAAACATAGGAAAAGTGTCCCTAGCTTCCATATGCGGTCATCTGCATAAAATCACATAAAAGGTCACATACTTCACAACCATGATGACAAATTATTAACTTTAGGAGCCTCGTGAGACTGCAGATTTATTATCCTGGCGAGACAGACTTTCCTGGAAGATTTTATGGCTGTTATTATCACCCACTACAAATGAACACCACTGTTTATTTTGCAGGTACAAATCTTAAAGGTACAAATCAAGCAGAATCTCAATGTACTCTGTTTATTCACTGCTCCAATCCTAACTTCAAATCACTGTGTAACCAAATACACTTTCCCATCTTCCTGATAGAGCAGGGGGAAGTGGGGGAAGTGTCGTGGTGGGTGTTGGGGGTAAGAAGTGGAGATAAAGTCAGAGGAGATGAAGCAGGTTTAAAATCCTTGTGACAATTCTCAGACTTGACTGTTGTGAAATTTTAAAGTTGTATGCACAGCCACTCAAATAAAATGAATTATCCTGATATGGAAGCAAGTAAAAATAACATAAATAGACAGGCAAACAGCATGAATGAAAGTCATCCCAGGAGTGATATACAATCTGAGGGACAGCTTTTGGGAATGAGGAGGAAAACAAAAGGACTGAGGCTGGAGCCCAAGAAACGGGTGAAGGGGGAGAAGAAAGATGGGGCAGGGAAGATAGAGAGAAGAGAAAGGCTGATAGAAATGGGGTTAGAGAAAGAGCATGAGAGACAGACACACAGAGAGAAAGACATACACAAACAGGCTCAGAGAAAGTGAGACCTTCTCATAATCATTAAGCATCATTCCCCCGCCCCCACTTTTTTTGTAAACTTCCCAACACCTTTCTTTTTTAATTTAGATTTTTCAAGTCCTGGGTATGTATATTTGAAGGCATATTTTAAGTCAGCAGTGTGCACACAAACCAGGCCACAATAACTCCTCTACATGTAGGGAGGACATTTGGGCATTTAATTGAAAGATAATTACAGATTATTAAAGAAATCAAACACAAAAAGCCAGTCAGGAAATCTTACTTTGTTCTAAACAAAACTGTTGGTATTTTCAAAGACAGACATCAGTCAAAGGTCAGACACTTATTAGCTGGTGTTTTTCTTTGCATACTTATAAGGAGAAACAGAGTTGAATAAAATCTTTCCCTGAATGGAATACTGATAACATTACTGGAATTTTATTCTAGGTATATCCATCCCCACCCCCACCATGACCCACTATGCCATTTCAAGTTAAGTAATAATCCCATTAGTATACAGTAAATCAAACCCAAAGCACTACAACCTCCATTTTAAAATACGAGCAAGTGATAATCCGGAACCCAGCCAGAAAGTCATTCCTGGCTCTTCTGTGAGGCACTCTGCCATATGGCCCCAGCAGCATTTTCAATCCAGGGAAGAGGCAGATGTAAAAACCTCCTGGGCTGACCACTGCTGAGACCCACAATTTATCTCTGACCATCTAGTTTCCATGCAAACTCAGAAGCATCAATGCTAATCACATTGGAAGCCTTTATATGAATGTTTAGGACCTGAAAGGCAAGCAGGGAAAAAGGTCAGGGGTATTTACCATAACTAAGCAGGGCTTAAAGAACACAGCAATAAATAAAAAAGGGAAGACATATTCAATTTATTGACGTCAGCCTCCCACCACATACTCTTACCATTTTTCTTATTCAACTAGCTAGTCATACCTCTCTTTTGAGATTAAATACACTCACACACACACAACTCCCCACTGCTAGAAACTATAATCATAAGTAGAAATTATGCATAAAAGGAAATAACACAATAAAATGCTACATAATCAGCTTAACAAATGGCTCATCAGATTACGTACTGGATCTTTCAGAAGCCACATAAAAGTGGGGGGACTTTCAGTTGTTTGGCATTTCCGGAGCACTCAGAGCATTTTGCTCATGACAGGCTTTGAGATATAATAAAAGAACACTGAGTTTGAGTAGAAGACAGTGATCAAGTTCCAGTTGTGCTAACAATTCATTTATTCTCCCTGAACCTTATCAGTAGAGAGGCTTCCCTACCTAGAAAATTCCATAGACAGAATCAAAGCAAGCCATCAAAAGACAGTATCAATGGTGATGTACAGTTGTTGTTCCTATTATTTGCTAGCTTAGGCTCTTTAAAACACACACCATCTCACAGTGAAAGGCAAGTGCAGACATCCTGGCTGCTTAGGATTCTCTACAACATTGTGGAGACTAACACTAGGTTACCTGCCTTAATTCATTTTTCATGTTCTGGTATCCAAAAGAACATCCATCACCTAGGAAGACAAGAATATGCCTGATTTCAAATCTTCAACGGAACTACTTAAACTCTTATTTGGTGAGAATGCTATTTGCTGCAAGCTTAAATCCGTCATGGTCACTCTGGCTTACAAATGGCTTTAATTCATTTAATAGATCAATAATTATTTCTAAAAATAGTTCTAATTTTTGACTAGTCATGAGGTAAGAATTATTAATTCAGTTCATTCAAAGGGAGACTGTGTAGCAGAATGGTTAAGGGACACAGCTTCTCAAAGGAGACTACATCCTGCGTTTGAATCTCAAGTCTACTCGTTACTGTGTTAACTTGGTGAAATAACCTCCCCTCTCTAAACTTCCACCTCATTTTAAAAATGAGTGTAACAATTCCTAATCAATATTCTAATTCATATGGTTAATGTGACGAGTAAATGAATTTCAGATAATGCTGAGTAAGCTAAGGTACTTGTGCTAAAATAAGGCATTACATAATGCCCAGGCAAAAAAAATCAACATTCATTTACATAAAGCAGTTGCATTGTTCTAATTAATATTCCCTTCATTTAAAAAAATGGCCCAGCCTTGATTCCCATCAAGCCCAACATGCTGACTTTCAGCGCTAACCAGCTCAGTCTTCAGGATAAATGACCATGTACAATGAAAAAGACAAACCTGCCATCGCCAAGAAGCCCCAGACTTCCTCACTCAGAAGTTTGGCTGAAAAACAAAGGTCTTTTAAAATTAAAATATATAATAAAATTGGCCGGGTGCGGTGGCTGATGCCTGTAATCCCAGCACTTTGGGAGGCCAAGGCTGGTGGATCACGAGTTCAGGAGACTGAGGCCATCCTGGCTAACACAGTGAAATCCTGTCTCTAATAAAAACACAAAAAATTAGCCGGGCGTGGTGGTGGGTGCCTGTAGTCCCAGCTACTAGGGAGGCTGAGGCAGGAGAATGGTGTGAACCCGGGAGGTGGAGCTTGCAGTGAGCCGAGATGGCGCCACTGCACTCCAGCCTGGGCGACAGAGCGAGACTCTGTCCCAAAAAAAAAAAACAAAAAACAAAAAAGATATATATATGTAAATTCTGGTAATTGGTTACAGGAAATTGGAAGTCACCAAAGCCAAGCCTTCCCAAGACATCTTGACCTCTGCCTGTCAGCCATCCAGCAGCGATGGGTCTTTGCTCCCTACAGAACTCTGTAGATTCTATTTCTTGCATAAGAAATAAAATGCTATATGCTGAATGAGTAAAATAGGGTGAAGTAGACACAATGACAATGTGTCTATGGAGGAGTAATTGGAAAGAAGCTATCCACACTAGCTTTTTTGGAAAAGCCTCAAAAAATCTGTGAAATTCCACCCTCAAAATCAAATTACAAAAATTGTCCACTCTTATTAACTTTGTGTTCAGCTTGATTTCTGACAACTGACTTGTTCTTCCCTGAACTATTTTTTCTTCTGCACGTAAAAGTAATATATGGGCTGGGCGCAGTGGCTCACGCCTGTGAAACAGGTTTTTTATATAACTGCAATTGCAGATTCCAATGCTCTGTGTTTTCTCTCAATTCTACCCCAATTACTAACGAAATCAGAAGTAAAAGCTATGTTTGATTATATGTGGCTTAAAAATAAAACATCTCGTAATTCCTAAGACTAAGACATAATATGAAAAGTAAAAGACAAGAGACTGAGAACAAAGGGTCTAAATTATAGTCTTAGCACTCTGCCACTAACCAGCTCCATTACTCAAAACAAGTCACCTAATTCTCAAATATTTCATCTGTAAAATTTCTTTTCATTCATTCAAGAAGCATTTATTGAAGGCCTACAATGCATGAGACTTTGTGAAAATAACAAAGACAGTTAAGATCCCTGTCCCACTGAAATGATTAAATAAGCAATTATGAAGTAGTCTAGGTAGTACAGTAGGAAAAGTAGGGGACAGTAAAGGCACACATCTGGTTGTATAAACCTAAGGAGTACCTTGGATGCCTCTCTCTGCCCATCTACCAATCCTGTCCATCACCATCACTCTGGCTACCCCTTCAAATGTCTCCACACCTCTGTCCCCTCCCCTACACTATCCCAGCTACCATCCTCTTTCCCGGTGCATTGCAGTAGCCTCTCCAATTGGGTAAACTCATGTACTCTGGCCCCTCTCTGCTTGATTCCCACATTACAGCCAAAATAAACTTTTGAAAATGTAAATCTGAACACATGTGCTAGTCTCCCTCTACCCACATATCTAATCCTCCAATGACTTCCTGTTGTTTTCAGATGGCCTAGTGAGGCACAGCATGGTCCAGCCTCCAGCTACTTCTGTAGCCTCTACCGTCTCCATGCTCCTTCTCACTCTCTGTGCTGCAACCACACTGTCTTCTCTCAGTCTCTGGACATGTCAGGTCCTTCTTGCAACAGTGACTTTACACATACTCTTCCCCCTGCCTAGAATGCAACCACCTCTGCTTCTCCTTGGCAAAACTCTTATTCACCCTTTTGTACTTAATTCAAAGGTTGCGCTGGGCATGGTGACATGTACCTGTAGTCCTAGTTACTTTAGAGACTGAGGTGGGAGGATCTCTTGAGCCCAGGAATTTGAGACCAGCCTGGGCAACATAATGAGACCCAGTCTCAAAACAACAACAGCAAGAAAAGTTATTTCCTTGAGGAAAGTTTCCTTTATTAAATTATATCTTTCTTTAATAAAACGTCATGGTGCTGTGCACCTCTCCAGAGGTACACACAGGCTAGCATAGGAACCTAGAGTAGCAAAGCTATCCTAGCAGAATCTGAGACACCAGAAAAACTGATACGTGAACTGAGTATTGGAGGAGGAATAAAAGCCATGTGGAAAAGAGAAGGGCATCTGTGACGTGAGGTTTGAAAATGAGACAATACTACATTAACAGTAAGAACTCAGAAACTGGCTTCTCCTTTCTCTGTAACCTTATGGCACTTAATACACTGTGGGGAATATTGCAGTTGCTCATTGTACATTTGAACTAAACATTGACTAACTACCAGTATCTAAAAACAAACTTACCTACTGTACAAACTTGAAAAATAGATTAAAAATATGCCCCTTGCAACTAATATTTATGTAACTAAGGAGCATATTATATATAAAAAAAAAACTATCCTGTTTGCTAACACTAGGATTTTAAAGAAATTTTCTTAGATAACATTATTTTTCATTCTTTGCTGCCCCTTAGTGTTGATAGTAGAGGGTAATCATATATAATAACAAATTATCATCAATATTTTAATGTTTGAAGGTCATAAAAATATAACCCAAGAATTATGACAGTCCAAGAGCAGCTTATATTCAAGTCATCTGCTATACTTTCATCTGCTAAACACACAATAAATGCACTGAAATGTCTAGTTTTTAAGTTTAATTAAAAATTTACATTAGGAACTAACCAGCTGAATTCTAGAATTCTTCTCATCTTAAGAGAGTAAAACATTCTCCAATTTTAAAAGGCTAAAAAATATGGTCTTCGGGGCTGACACTCTGATATTGGAGAGAATTGTGAATTCATTTCTCTGCTGCCATGTGGAGTTATAAGAAATGCTGCCCACATAAAGTAAGTTGCATTAGAAACAATGACACTCTAGCAGCAATGAGCACACCTATCACCTAGATGTTGGTCTCTAAATACCGTTGTACAATAAAAGAGACCAGGAATCCTTGAGAAAATGGTTCATTCCAGGATTGAGGCATGGAAAATGTAAGATGAACCTGGAACAATGTATGATTCCAGAATGAAAGTTAATGCTCAAAAAAAGGATGGGGCTTATCAAAAGAACATAGGAGTCAACCTAAACGAGCCCTAATGGCCAAAGCTAGAATAATTAAAGCAGTACAATAAATAATACTGTTTAATTTAAACTGACACAACAAAATAAATATCCATGAGTCCATTCTGATATTTTAAAATCGGGGGAAAAGGGATAGCTCTTCCTTACAATGGAATTTCAATTAGCAAATGTAGAAGAGGGAAGCAGAAAATTCACAACAGGCAAACACTATGGTAATAATCATTGCAGACAAGATGTACCAATGGATGCCAAAATTACTAGGGATAAATGTGAGGCAAAACAACATTTGCATAGTGTTTTATCTTTTGGAAAATATTTATTAATCACAAAAGGAAATATGGTAACTTTACAGTGGAAAAAGTCAGCAGACACTACCTTCGCCAACTGATCACCAGTAATAAGAAGTATCATGATCCCACTGATACGGTGCACTGAGAAGGACACAGGATCATTTCTGTGGTATTCTCCCAAAAATGCATGACCTCATTCCAATCCTGAAAAAACATCAGCCAAACCCAGACTGAGAATATTCTCCAAAATAACTGATGAGTACTCTTCAAAACTGTCAAGATCACGAAAGAAAAGAAAAAACAAGGAACATGTTGGAGGAGACTAGGTAATTAAATGTAACTGGGATGCTGGGTAGGATCCTGGAACAGAAAAAGGATACTAGAAAAACTGGTACAATCAGACTGGGTGCAGTGGCTCACACCTGTAATCCCAGCACTTTGGGAGATAGAAGCAGGCAGATCACCTGGGGTCAGGAGTTCGACACCAGCCTGGCCAACATGGTGAAAGCCCGTCTCTACTAAAAATACAAAAATTAGCCGGGCGTGGTGGCATGCACCTGTAAGCCCAGCTACTCAGGAGGCTGAGAAAGGAGAATCGCTTGAACCCGGGAGGTGGAGGTTTCAGTTGGCCAAGATTGCGCCACTGCACTCCAGCCTGGGCAACAGAGTGAAGCTCCGTCTTAAAATTAAAAAAAAAAAAAAAAGTGGTGTTACTGATCATTCTACTTTGGAGACAAAAGCAGTATGGCAAACAAAAGTGGGTTTTGTTTGTGTATCCGCTCTATGACTTTATCTCCTACTCTGCATACTGCCCCACCCTCAGAGGCAGGCTCTGGGTGACCAGAGGCAGTGAAGGGCATTACACACAGCCTGCTGGGAAAGGGGCACAGATTACAGCAATTTTCTCAAGTCTTACACTGAAATCAGGGAAGAAAACTCATATATTCTATTCATGGGTCCTATAAAGATAATTCTCAAGTGAAGAAAGAAACAGAGGTGGGGATATGGGAGTAGTGAGTAGGAGGGAAGAAAAAACATTAATTTGCCAAGAAGATTCTTTAAAATATTTTTGTTTGTGTAGAAGATAGAGAAAGTAGTCACCTGGGAAAATGGCTGGAATCTAAAACTTTATCAATACCTTCACACTGTATTAATTTAGTCGAGCAGTTTGAACATTCTTTTGTTTTTCTTTTAAAAATATTACACTGATAAATTAACCATGTCTATAAAGGGTCAAAATCACCTTTCACTTTTCATCAAAACAATTACATTTTTCAAGTCTCATAAGACAGCTCATGACTTTAGACTCTCATTTTATAAGACCTTTGTAGAAAGGAGGACTTTTCCTCTACCTTTCACATATTTCAGCATTAAGGAATATAAGCACAACAAAAGTTCTCGTGAATAATCAAACTGAAGAGGCATGTGGAGTCCAGAGAACTGGGGAATCATCTGAGAGGACAGAAAGAACATGGGCCCTGGAGTAAGACAGGCCTGAAATAAAATCTCAGTTCTGTGACTTACTAGCTCCTGGATCCTAATCAAGTTCTTTTAACCTCAATGAACTTTAATCACCTTGCCTGCAAAATGGTGAAAATGTCACTTAAGTACTGTAAAAATTAAATAAGACAACTGCATACAAAATGCTTGGCCTATGGAATTCATTCAAAAAATATTATTAGTTCCTTCCACCTTTGTCTTTTTTATTGTTAAAGAGGTGTTTTCTGAAAACATACCGATTGAAGTTAATGTCTGGGTAACTAGAATACTCCGATTTCATCTTAGCATTTCGTCGTGGAAATGTGCAGAAGAAAGCATTAGCTAAAAGACTGGCAATCTGTTCCTGCGACATTGTGATGGAATGATTCATCTTCTGTTTCAGGAGTGGTATTGGCTGATAAAAGAAACAAAAAAATACAGACGAGAAGAGCAATAATTAGTTTAGCAATTTCAAAAGCAGAGGCACCAAATTGCATTTGCTAAATTAAGGCAGAAATAATTTCAGGCCATTCTTGAATCCTTAAATCAGCAATATTGTAAAAGTCAAGGGCAGTTTATCAGGGATGATTCAGAAAATGCACTTATTTGACAAACTGCAGATTTCTAATCAATAATAATGATAGTGAAGAGAATATAAAACATTACTTATTAGTGAAAAACAAGATTGCTTCAGCAAGTAAATAAAAACACATTGCCCATGTAATGAAAAATTAAAACAAAAGATGAAACAAAAATATATAACATTGTTTAAGCTAAATTTTGTTCTTATTTATATTAAAAATTATTGGCCAGAATAATCTTTCTTAGTCCTCAATAAAATGATCTAAGATAATTCAACAAATAAGTCTTAACCCTCTTATTCCAAATTACACTTCATACTCACAATTTCTTTATAAGAATCAAATCTAACTTCATTAAAGCTATTAATAGAACATGTAAAAACCACCATACGGACATGTATAAGTTGTAAAAAGATAAGACATTTCTTACATAACCAAACATTCCAAGTCAAGGAAGATGTAAGACATTTTTCCTTCAAATCTTTTATGTCTAAAATGTCTTCTAGTTATGCCACCAAATTCACTTACCTTTTATTGTCAGTATAATCCACACGACCTGAGTATTGTGTTCAGTGGGTTTTATTCTGTTTGTAAACCAAAAATAAAGTTCCAAGCCCCCCAACCAACTGAATGAACCCCTCCTCTCGACCAAGGGGATTCCAAAGTTAACCTGAAACACTAGTCCACACCATGACAGGAAGTGTGGGTCTGACACGCCTCATTATATGCTCTTCACTTTAGAATTCAGCACAAGTGACCAGCATTAACAAGAAAACAGAGACCTTAAAACTGATGAAACAAATCTTTTTATAATAATAAGACTCAACTCCAGCCTGACTCGAGTATAGCATCACATGACAGATAGCAGACCTTGAAAGAATGGAAGTATTTTACCCCAAAATATATTTCTTTGACATATTTTGAAATAGCCCTGCAAAGCTGTCTGTTGGGAAAATGTACGTTCTGTAAAGAATCCCTATTCCTTTCCAGGTGAGAATTAAGAAAGGGTGTGGTACCTTTTTAGATCTGATAAAAGCTCTGAAGCCTGCTACAAGGTTTCATCCACATGATAAAACCTTGGTCTCCACAAACGCTTATCTTAACCCAGATATTCCTTTCTGTTGATTCCAGGTCTTTGGATAATAACTCTTCCAACCAATTGCCAATCAGAAAATCTTTGAATCTACCTAAGACCTGTAAGCCCCCTTTACATGTATTGATTGATGTCTTATGTCTCCCTAAAATGTATAAAGCCAAGCCTGACCATCTTGGGCACATGTTCTCAGATCTCCTGGGGCTGTGTTACAGGCCACTGGTTACTCCCATTTGGCTCAAAATAAATCTCTTCAAATATTTTACAGAGTTTGACTCTTTTTGTCAACATATTTTAAATATTAAACTATGTTTTTAAAGACATGCTGATAAAATCAAACACCAACTACCAGTTTATCCTTCAGCTGTTAAGTTTCAAAATGCTCCCACAGAATATTTAGAGATGCATTTCATTCTCCCCTTCAGTAACACCCAGAACTAAGAGTTTCGGGTAACTGCACTCATCTCAAAATAGCATGCCTAGAGCAAACTGTCCTGATCATATCTCAGGAGTGGACACCCAGAATGAACCTGAGGAAAGGGCAGGCAAGACAAACCAAAACTGCGGTGCTGAATAATGAACGCTTTTCTAAGTACAGAAGTACACACCACTGCTAGAATAAGAGTTTGCCAGAAAAAAGAACAGATTAAACTTGCAATTCAACTATTTCTCTTGGAAAAATTCAAAGGTAAACAAATAAGCAAAAGGTAAAGAATATTTTCACTATGTTATACAAAATTCTCTCCCCTTCAGGTCTTAGCAATCACCATTTCTGAGAAAAATAGAGAGCTCATATTGATCTCCATTTTCCATCCCGTGCATTTGTTCACAACCAAGCAACGAGTTTAGAAAAGGTGACAGTGCATCAATGGCTTCAAGCAAAGTGCTGCTTGGTTTTAGGAAGAAATGAGTTTTTAACTACCATTTACGAAGTTATTCAGAAAAATGATTTTAAAAATTAATAGTAAAGATTTCAGGCTTAATGGACTTCAAACACAAACATTTCTTGTCTCCCAAATAAACAAATAGTATAATTTTAAATAGAGTTAATGATTTCTCCTCTCTTGGTGAGGAGAAATGCCTAAAAACTCATTATTTGGAGAAATCAGGAGATGTAAATCTTACTGTCAAGCAATTGGCTCAACAAAATAAGAGGCTGGTTACTGTGAACCAAGATATTTCAAAAAGTTCCTGACCAAATTTGTTTCCTTTAATTTTATTTTGATAAATCTAAAATTTACCCTTTAGATTTGGCCTAGAGTACTTCAATGTGATAAATTATTAAACACCAACATATACAATTTAACTTGCCACAAGACGTATTTTGATCTCAAATAAAAATCTTAACTTTCACAGCAGAGATTGACTTTTCAATAGGGGGCAAAGCACAGAATTTCCATGCTCTCCCCGTTGATATGCTAATGGAGAAGGAAGTCATTGGGAGAAGCCAGGACAAAAAGCTGAGGACTCAGGGGTCTGATTTTGGTTCCAAGGGACTTGTTATAGCTTACAAAGTTAGATACCTTTGAACAAAAATTTCTCATTAAATAAAATATGGAAACTCTCATATGCACGAGGGGAAGAGGATTAAATGGCCCACACCCAAAGGCTACCTACTACCTATTATTGATTATGAACTACATATTGAATTCAAAAAGCATATAATTAAGCACCATGCAAACCAGGGACACAAAGAGGATCTCCCTTTAAGGAGACTATAATCCAGTGGCAAGAGATATATAATGACAAGAATTACAAAACAATGATTTGAGTGCTTCAAGAGGGATGAACCTTGCCTGGGAGGCAGGGAAGGCTTCACAGGGGAAGTAACAGACAGGCATACCTAGGAGGTAGGGAGAGATTTTACTAAGTAAGGAGAGAAAGGAAAAAGAACAAACATGGAATATGATCAAGCAAATAACTTCCAACAGAAACAAGAAGATATGTTTTAAAATATATTTCCCCTGCCCAATAGTAAAACTTATTTCAGGCACAATGCATTACTGAGGTGAAATTAAAGTTACATAAAATTGAAAACATCACACTGGAAAACATTTCATGGGTCTCAACTGAAGGTGGCATAGTCCAAGAAGGCATTTGGACATGTATGCGTTGTTTTCTGGTTGCCCCAGTGACCCTATTTGTGGTTTTTGGGGTGTCCTAATGACATACTGCAACGCATGGGACCATTATACACATTCAGAAATTGTTCCACCCAAATGTCCATAGGGCCCCTGTGGAGTAAAATGCTAGCAGAACCCTGGCTAGCAGCCATGCAGCAAGAGGTGTTGGCCCTAGAAATAAAAGACAAAGGCAAATTCAAGCACGGTTGTGAGAAACACAGGAATAAAATTATGAACAAAACAAACCCTGTGGAGGTTTGAAAATACGTTCACAAATTCTTTGATGCTCCTCTCTTTAAGAGGTGGAGTCTTGGGCACGGTGGCTCATGCCTGTAATTTCAGCACCATGGGAGGCAAAGGCGGGCGGATCACATGAGGTCAGGAGTTCGAGACCAGCCTGGCCAAAATGGTGAAACCCCGTCTCTGCTAAAAATACAAAAAAATTAGCCGAGTGTAGTGGCACACGCCTGTAGTCCCGGCTACTCAGGAGGCTGAGGCAGGAAAATCACTTGAACCCAGGAGGCAGAGGTTGCAGTGAGCCAAGATCATGCCACTGCATTCCAGCCTGGGGGACAAGGATGAAATTCAGTCTCAAAAACAAACAAACAAACAAAAAAAAAACAGGTGGAGTCTAACACCCCTCCCCTTGGGTACTGGCTAGCTTCCAATGAACAGAAAAACAGCAGAAGTGATGCTAGGTACCTTGAGAAAAATAGGTCATAGAAGACACTGCAGCTTCCTTGCTCTCTTCCTTGGATTCCTTGCTCTGGGGAAGTTAGCTATTATGTCATAAGGACAATCAATCAGCCTATAGAGAGGCCCATGTCAGGGCGTTCTGCCAACAGCTCTGTAAGTAAGCCAACTTAGAGGTGTGTCCTTCAGCCCCAGGCAAGTCTTCAGATGACTGAAACCCTGGCTGACATCCTCACTGCAACCACCAGAGAAATCCTGATCCACAACCACTCAGTCAGCTAATCTGCTCCCAAAGTCAACAGAAGCTGTGAGATAATACATGTTTATTGTTTTAAGCCATTAATTTTGACATAATTTGTTATGTAGCAATATATAATTAACGTACTCCAAACAAAATAAAATACAGGATTCTTTATTTTTAAAAGTTAAGGCTGGCACAGTGGCTCACACCTGTAATCCCAGCACTTTGGGAGGCCAAGGCATCATCTGAGGTCAGGAGTTTGAGACGAGCCTGGCAAACATGCTGAATCCTCGTCTCTACTAAAAGTACAAAAAGTAGCCAGGTGTGGTGGTGCACGCCTGTAATCCCAGCTACTTGGGAAGTTGAGGCACAAGAATTGCTTGAACCCAGGAGGCAGAGGTTGCAGGAAGCTGGGATTTGTGCCATTGCACTCCAAAAAAAGAAACAGCCGGGTATGGTGGCACATGCCTATAATCCCAGCTACTTGGGTGGCTGAGGCAGGAGAATTGCTTGAATCCAGGAAGGGGAGGATGCAGTGAGCCAAGATTATGCCACTGCACTCCAGCCTGGGTGACAGAGCAAGACTCTGTCTCAAAAAAAGTTAAGAAAGTATCATTAACTCATTTGTTATAGAATTTGGGGGAGGGTGAGGAAGGAGTGGGTCATATTAAGCCATTTTGAAAATACGCTATTCCGGGGGGAGGAGCCAAGATGGCCGAATGGGAACAGCTCCGGTCTACAGCTCCCAGCGTGAGCGACGCAGAAGACGGGTGATTTCTGCATTTCCAACTGAGGTACTGGGTTCATCTCACTGGGGAGTGCCAGACAGTAGGTGCAGGTCAGTGGGTGCGCACACCGTGAGTGAGCCGAAGCAGGGCGAGGCATTGCCTCACTTGGGAAGCGCAAGGGGTCAGGGAGTTCCCTTTCTGAGTCAGGGAAAGGGGTGACGGACGGCACCTGGAAAATTGGGTCACTCCCACCCGAATATTGCGCTTTTCCGACGGGCTTAAAAAGCGGCGCACCACGAGATTATATCCCGCACCTGGCTCGGAGGGTCCTACGCCCACGGAGTCTCGCTGATTGCTAGCACAGCAGTCTGAGATCAAACTGCAAGGCAGCAGCAAGGCTGGGGGAGGGGCGCCCACCATTGCCCAGGCTTGCTTAGGTAAACAAAGCAGCCGGGAAGCTCTAACTGGGTGGAGCCCACCACAGCTCAAGGAGGCCTGCCTGCCTCTGTAGGCTCCACCTCTGGGGGCAGGGCACAGACAAACAAAAAGACAGCAGTAACCCCTGCAGACTTAAATGTCCCTGTCTAACAGCTTTGAAGAGAGCAGTGGTTCTCCCAGTACGCAGCTGGAGATCTGAGAACAGGCAGACTGCCTCCTCAAGTGGGTCCCTGACCCCTGACCCCCGAGCAGCCTAACTGGGAGGCACCCTCCAACACGGGCACACTGACACCTCACACAGCAGGGTACTCCAACAGACCTGCAGCTGAGGGTCCTGTCTGTTAGAAGGAAAACTAACAAACAGAAAGGACATCCACACCAAAAACCCATCTGTACATCACCATCATCAAAGACCAAAAGTAGATAAAACCACAAAGATGGGGAAAAAACAGAACAGAAAAACTGGAAACTCTAAAAAGCAGAGTGCCTCTCCTCCTCCAAAGGAACACAGTTCCTCACCAGCAATGGAACAAAGCTGGACGGAGAATGACTTTGACAAGCTGAGAGAAGAAGGCTTCAGACGATCAAATTACTCTGAGCTACGGGAGGACATTCAAACCAAAGGCAAAGAACTTGAAAACTTTGAAAAAAATTTAGAAGAATGTATAACAAGAATAACCAATACAGAGAAGTGCTTAAAGGAGCTGATGGAGCTGAAAACCAAGGCTCAAGAACTACGTGAAGAATGCAGAAGCCTCAGGAGCCGATGCGATCAACTGGAAGAAAGGGTATCAGTGATGGAAGATGAAATGAATGAAATGAAGCGAGAAGGGAAGTTTAGAGAAAAAAGAATAAAAAGAAATGAGCAAAGCCTCCAAGAAATATGGGACTATGTGAAAAGACCAAATCTACGTCTGATTGGTGTACCTGAAAGTGACGGGGAGAATGGAACCAAGTTGGAAAACACTCTGCAGGATATTATCCAGGAGAACTTCCCCAATCTAGCAAGGCAGGCCAACGTTCAGATTCAGGAAATACAGAGAACGCCACAAAGATACTCTTCGAGAAGAGCAACTCAAAGACACACAATTGTCAGATTCACTAAAGTTGAAATGAAGGAAAAAATGTTAAGGGCAGCCAGAGAGAAAGGTCGGGTTACCCTCAAAGGGAAGCCCATCAGACTAACAGCAGATCTCTCGGCAGAAACCCTACAAGCCAGAAGAGAGTGGGGGCCAATATTCAACATTCTTAAAGAAAGAATTTTCAACCCAGAATTTCATATCCAGCCAAACTAAGCTTCATAAGTGAAGGAGAAATAAAATACTTTACAGACAAGCAAATGCTGAGAGATTGTGTCACCACCAGGCCTGCCTTACAAGAGCTCCTGAAGGAAGCACTAAACATGGAAAGGAACAACCGGTACCAGCCGCTGCAAAATCATGCCAAAATGTAAAGACCATCGAGACTAGGAAGAAACTGCATCAACTAACGAGCAAAATAACCAGCTAACATCAGAATGACAGGATCAAATTCACACATAACAATGTTAACTTTAAATGTAAATGGACTAAATGCTCCAATTAAAAGACACAGACTGGCAAGTTGGATAAAGAGTCAAGACCCATCAGTGTGCTGTATTCAGGAAACCCATCTCACGTGCAGAGACACACATAGGCTCAAAATAAAAGGATGGAGGAAGATCTACCAAGCCAATGGAAAACAAAAAAAGGCAGGGGTTGCAATCCTAGTCTCTGATAAAACGGACTTTAAACCAACACAGATCAAAAGAGACAAAGAAGGCCATTACATAATGGTAAAGGGATCAATTCAACAAGAAGAGCTAACTATCCTAAATATATATGCACCCAATACAGGAGCACCAAGATTCATAAAGCAAGTCCTGAGTGACCTACAAAGAGACTTAGACTCCCACACGTTAATAATGGGAGACTTTAACACCCCACTGTCAACATCAGACAGATCAACGAGACAGAAAGTCAACAAGGATACCCAGGAATTGAACTCAGCTCTGCACCAAGCAGACCTAATAGACATCTACAGAACTCTCCACCCCAAATCAACAGAATATACATTTGTTTCCGCACCACACCACTCCTATTCCAAAATTGACCACATACTGGGAAGTAAAGCTCTCCTCAGCAAATGTAAAAGAACAGAAATTATAACAAACTATCTCTCAGACCACAGTGCAATCAAACTAGAACTAAGGATTAAGAATCTCACTCAAAACTGCTCAACTACATGGAAACTGAACAACCTGCTCCTGAATGACTACTGGGTACATAACGAAATGAAGGCAGAAATAAAGATGTTCTTTGAAACCAAAGAGAACAAAGACACAACATAGCAGAATCTCTGGGACGCATTCAAAGCAGTGTGTAGAGGGAAATTTATAGCACTAAATGCCCACAAGAGAAAGCAGGAAAGATCCAAAATTGACACCCTAACATCACAATTAAAAGAACTAGAAAAGCAAGAGCAAACACATTCAACAGCTAGCAGAAGGCAAGAAATAACTAAAATCAGAGCAGAACTGAAGGAAATAGAGACACAAAAAACCCTTCAAAAAATCAATGAATCCAGGAGCTGGTTTTTTGAAAGGATCAACAAAATTGATAGACCGCTAGCAAGACTAATAAAGAAAAAAAGAAGAATCAAATAGACACAATAAAAAACGATAAAGGGGATATCACCACCAATCCCACAGAAATACAAACTACCATCAGGGAATACTACAAACACCTCTACGCAAATAAACTAGAAAATCTAGAAGAAATTGATAAATTCCTGGACACATACACTCTCTCAAGACTAAACCAGGAAGAAGTTGAATCTCTGAATAGACCAATAACAGGAGCTGAAATTGTGGCAATAATCAATAGCTTACCAACCAAAAAGAGTCCAGGACCAGATGGATTCACAGCCGAATTCTACCAGAGGTACAAGGAGGAACTGGTACCATTCCTTCTGAAATTATTCCAATCAATAGAAAAAGAGGGAATCCTCCCTAACTCATTTTATGAGGCCAGCATCATCCTGATACCAAAGCCAGGCAGAGACACAACCAAAAAAGAGAATTTTAGACCAATATCCTTGATGAACATTGATGCAAAAATCCTCAATAAAATACTGGCAAAACGAATCCAGCAGCACATCAAAAAGCTTATCCACCATGATCAAGTGGGCTTCATCCCTGGGATGCAAGGCTGGTTCAATATACGCAAATCAATAAATGTAATCCAGCATATAAACAGAGCCAAAGACAAAAACCACATGATTATCTCAATAGATGCAGAAAAAGCCTTTGACAAAATTCAACAACCCTTCATGCTAAAAACTCTCAATAAATTAGGTATTGATGAGACGTATCTCAAAATAATAAGAGCTATCTATGACAAACCCACAGCCAATATCATACTGAATGGGCAAAAACTGGAAGCATTCCCTTTGAAAACTGGCACAAGACAGGGATGCCCTCTCTCACCACTCCTATTCAACATAGTGTTGGAAGTTCTGGCCAGGGCAATTAGGCAGTACAAGGAAATAAAGGGTATTCAATTAGGAAAAGAAGAAGCCAAATTGTCCCTGTTTGCAGACGACATGATTGTGTATCTAGAAAACCCCATTGTCTCAGCCCAAAATCTCCTTAAGCTGATAAGCAACTTCAGCAAAGTCTCAGGATACAAAATCAATGTACAAAAATCACAAGCATTCTTATACACAAACAACAGACAAACAGACAGCCAAATCATGAGTGAACTCCCATTCACAATTGCTTCAAAGAGAATAAAATACCTAGGAGTCCAACTTACAAGGGATGTGAACGACCTCTTCAAGGAGAACTATAAACCACTGCTCAAGGAAATAAAAGAGGATACAAACAAATGCAAGAACATTCCATGCTCATGGGTAGGAAGAATCAATATCGTGAAAATGGCCATACTGCCCAAGGTAATTTACAGATTCAATGCCATTCCCATCAAGCTACCAATGACTTTCTTCACAGAATTGGAAAAAACTACATTAAAGTTCATATGGAACCAAAAAAGAGCCCGCATCGCCAAGTCAATCCTAAGGCAAAAGAACAAAGCTGGAGGTATCACACTACCTGACTTCAAACTATACTACAAGGCTACAGTAACCAAAACAGCATGGTACTGGTACCAAAACAGAGATATAGATCAATGGAACAGAACAGAGCCCTCAGAAATAACGCTGCATATCTACAACTATCTGATCTTTGATAAACCTGAGAAAAACAAGCAATGGGGAAAGGATTCCCTATTTAATAAATGGTGCTGGGAAAACTGGCTAGCCATATGGAGAAAGCTGAAACTGGATCCCTTCCTTACACCTTATACAAAAATCAATTCAAGATGGATTAAAGACTTAAACGTTAGACCTAAAACCATAAAAACCCTAGAAGAAAACCTAGGCATTACCATTCAGGACATAGGCATGGGCAAGGACTTCATGTCTAAAACACCAAAAGCAATGGCAACAAAAGCCAAAATTGACAAATGGGATCTAATTAAACTAAAGAGCTTCTGCACAGCAAAAGAAACTACCATCAGAGTGAACAGGCAACCTACAAAATGGGAGAAAATTTTTGCAACCTACTCATCTGACAAAGGGCTAATATCCAGAATCTACAAAGAACTCAAACAAATTTACAAGAAAAAAACAAACAACCCCATCAAAAAGGGGGTGAAGGACATGAACAGACACTTCTCAAAAGAAGACATGTATGCAGCCAAAACACATGAAAAAATGCTCATCATCACTGGCCATCAGAGAAATGCAAATCAAAACCACAATGAGATACCATCTCACACCAGTTAGAATGGCAATCATTAAAAAGTCAGGAAACAACAGGTGCTGGAGAGGATGTGGAGAAATAGGAACACTTTTACACTGTTGGTGGGACTGTAAACTAGTTCAACCATTGTGGAAGTCAGTGTGGCGATTCCTCAGGGATCTAGAACTGGAAATACCATTTGACCCAGCCATCCCATTACTGGGTATATACCCAAAGGACTATAAATCATGCTGCTATAAAGACACATGCACATGTATGTTTATTGCGGCACTATTCACAATAGCAAAGACTTGGAACCAACCCAAATGTCCAACAATGATAGACTGGATTAAGAAAATGTGGCACATATACACCATGGAACATTATGCAGCCATAAAAAATGATGAGTTCATGTCCTTTGTAGGGACATGGATGAAATTGGAAATCATCATTCTTAGTAAACTATCGCAAGAACAAAAAACCAAACACCGCATATTCTCACTCACAGGTGGGAATTGAACAATGAGATCACATGGACACAGGAAAGGGAATATCACACTCTGGGGACTGTTGTGGGGTGGGGGGAGGTGGGAGGGATAGCATCGGGAGATATACCTAATGCTAGATGACGAGTTAGTGGGTGCAGTGCACCAGCATGGCACATGTATACATATGTAACTAACCTGCACAATGTGCACATGTACCCTAAAACTTAAAGTATAATAAAAAAAAAATAATAAAACCCCTGGAAAATTCAGCCTTTTAATGTAGCCAAGGTGACATTTAAATAGAACAATTTTATTACAGTAAAAAAAAAAAAGAAAAAGAAAATACGCTATTCCAAATCCATTAGTATGTTTTGAAATAATGAATACTTTTTAAAGTTAGAGGTTATTTAAACAAAGAGAGAAAAAAGTCAAAGTAAACAAGCTTCAACAGTGTAAACAGAAGCTGAGAAATGGAATGCTGCATTTTTAATGTCCTTTTGTAGTACTCTCTACCCTCTAACCTTTTCCTTAATACAGCAAAATTACTATACTCTTTGGCAAAAACTGTTTCCCATTTCTTCTCTTCTCTTCCTCTCTCTCTCTCTCTCTCTCTGTCTGTCTGTCTGTCTCTCTCTCTCTCTGTGACCCTGGCCATTCGAGTTTAAGGGAAATTCAATTGTCAGTCTCAGGGAAGCTACTGAGGAAGCTACATCCACTAACCTGGGTGCAAATATTTGGCAGACAGAGTGCAATTTTCACCATATCAGGCAAGATGGACTGATATAAATGTTGAGCTTCTGCTTCTTCAAGTACCTGAAAACCAATAAAATAAGTTATGTGAATAACAATAACCAGTAAATATAATAACCAATGAATATGTTTGTTATGAAATTAAATTACATATCTGCTTTTCATGGAACCCCATAAAGTGGCACCCTATCAGCATCACCAAACACATGTACAAATGCATCAACAGGTGTATACAAATAAACTTACAAATTCATTTCCAAATGTATATTTGGCATTAAGGCAATTCACCTTAATGCCCTCTGAAAAAAAATGTAAGTATCCCAAATATCAAATATCCCTCACACAACATTCACAATAAAGTAAAAACACTTGCAAATGGAAAACAGTACATTCTGCCCTTGGTTATATCAACTAGAAACTGCTAGACACCAAGGACTTCCTGAGAAGCCCCCAAGGACCCATCTAGTTTCAATGGTCTACAATTGAAGAAATCTCCATAAAAGCCACATTAATTACTTCAGAGCATACTCTATGGGTCAAATCTAATCTGTTGGGTAATAAACAATGAGGTTTCTGATGGTCTTAGAATTTCTCTTTTCCAGACACCCTTGGAAAGTGAAAACCACAATTCCCATATAAAAATTTGAAGCACAACGAAGATGCCATGCATGGTCCATTTTTGTCTTTTATAAAATTTCCCCTCTCTATAACACCTTTTAATCTAATGTCTTTCTAAACATCAGGGTATTTCTTTAACAGTACTGGAAATGACAACACTCTTAATTTAGAGATACTACATATACAGTCAGGACTGAAGTAAATACTTTATCTACTTGAAATCACATTTTAACTAGAAGAGGCCTCAGTTATAATCTAGTCTGAGCTTGTCATTATTACAGAGAAAACTGAGGCCAAGGAGGTTACCTGATCATCCTACATTGAGGTCAATTAAAACCAAATCAGAACAAGAACCTAAGTGTTCTGGTCTCTATGCCACAGCTCTTCCTACTTCCCTATGTGACCAATGTTTGGAATCGATGAAGAAACAGACTCTTGACAAAAATCAGGAACTAAACTGAAATAAAGGTAAAACCATTTGTTTATCTGCAGCTGGACAGGGTATGTGTGTAAATAGAAAAAGTAACAAAGAATATTTGCCCTGATTTTGCCAGTAAATTCTAACACTAAGAATTTTCTTTACACCAAAACTCTAAAACCCAACCTATGTTTACTTCTCTTTTAAAATTAAGATAATGAATAAACACATTCAGAATGAACAGAAGGATATTTGTAATTCAGAGAGTTGGAAATTCAATTAGTCATAAGCATACAGAAAATTAAACAAAAGACAATTATTAATTCTGGAGAAAACAAAAAGTTGTTTAAGAGAGGAAAAGCAATCACAGCCCATATATGAATAGTGTTTATACTATCCAACTGAAAAAAAACTACTGATGTAATTGAAATGAATATGAAAACTATAGTGAGAAAATGCGGAGGTAGAAATGAGGTTTGCATTCATGGTAGTGGAGAAAGTGAGAATAAGAGCTAAATCCTAATCTTCTAAAGTGGGATTTGTTTAAAAATAAAAAAACTAAATTTTTAAAAAATCATATATTCATAGATGACATTCTACTATTTTACAGGTATGCACTAAAGATACTGGCTTCTCTATATCTGAAATGTATGAAAATGTATAAAATATATTAATGCACTTGTTTAAAATATTCAAACTCTTCCTGTTTATAATTTATCTTTTTTTTTTTTTTTAAATAGAAACAGGGTCTTGCTCTGTTGCCCAGGCTGGAGTGCTGTGGCATGACCACAGCTCACTGTAACCTTGAACTCCTGGGCTCAAAAAATCTCTTCCTGCCTCAGCCTCCTGAGCAGCTAGGACTATACAGGCCTTTTTGCTTTTTAAAACTATGTATTCTGAAATAATTATAGATTTACAGGATGTTACAGTACAGTATACCTCTCACCCAGTTTCTCTCAATGGTTACATTTCACATTACTATAACATACTAAAAACCAGGAATACCAGTACAATGTGTATCATTCTATGCCATTTTATCACACGTACATTTCTGTAATCGCCACCAAAATCAAGATGCAGAACCATTCCACTACAATAAAGATCTCATGCTACCCATTTATAGTCACACTCAGCTTACTTCCTCTCACTATTCCTAACACCCACTAATTTGTTTTTCAGCTGAAAAATTTTGCCATGTTACCTACATGGAAACATACAAGTCTTTTGAAATTGACTTTTTTTACATGGCTTAATGCCCTTAAAAGGCATTCAAGTTATTGCAAGTATCAATAGTTCACTCCTCCTCATTACTAAGTAGAATTCCATGGTATGAATATAATATTATATAATATTCCATGGTTTGTTTAGCAATTTCACCTACTGAGAGGCACTTTGGTTGTTTTCAGTTTTGTACTATTATAAATAAAGCTATCTTTAGTCTCAACCTATCTATATTGTTGTCTGAAATCACTTCCTGTAAACAGCACAGTGTGTCATTTTTAAAATTCACTCTGCACATCTGTCTTTTAATAGATGAATTTAGGTCATTTATGTTTAATGTAGTCTTTGATATGTTGAAACTTAAATCTGTTATTTCATTTTATTTCTTTTATCTGTTTTCTTTTCCCTTCCTCCTTATGGGTTACTTGAACATAGTTTAAAATTCTATTTTTGTTTATCTAAAATGTTTCTGACTGCATCTCTTTGAATAGATTTTTTTTAAAGTAGCTGCTGAAGGACTGCATTACATATAACTTACCAACATTTACTGGTGTCAACATTTCACCAGTTCCAGTAAAGTGTAGACTTTACCTTCCTTTAAATTCCTTTACCCTTCTCCATTTATAATCTTCAATATTTCCTCTACATACATTGATAACTATTTTACAATATTTGAAAACAGTGAAAAAAGTCAAACATAATTTACAACACTCAAAAAAGTTTTTAAAAAGTCTATTATATTTACTATATTTTTACTCTTTGTTGTTCTTTCTTCTTTCCTGATGTTCCATGATTCCTTTTTTTTTATAATTTCTTTTCTGTTTCAGGAAATTTCTTTAGACATTACTTTATGTTAGGTTCACTGATGTCAAGTTCTGTTTTCCTTCACCTGAGAACATTGTGGTTTCCTCTTCCTTTCTGAAGAATATCTTAATTGGATATGGAATTCTGGGTTGACAATTCTTTCCTTAGTCCTCAAAATTTTGTGTCACTTCTTTCTGGTCTCCATGTTTGCTGCTGAGAGATCCGTTGTCATTCAAACTGTTTTTCTGTATAGGCATTGTGTCATTTCTCTCTTGCTGCTTTCAAGATTTTTTCTTTGCCTTTGGTTTTAAGAAATGTAATTATAGTATGTCTTGGTATGAATTTCTTTGGGTTTATCCTACTTAAGTTTTGGTCAGCTTCTTGAATCTGTAGATTTATGACTTTTGTCAAATTTTGGAAGTTTTCAGCCATTATTTCTTTGAATATTTTTTCAGTCCCACCCTCTTTCCCCTCCCTTTCTGTCCATACAAAGACACAAATGTTATATCTAAACTTTGGGTTTTGTTTTTTCATCTATTTTCTCACTGCTGTTCAGACTGAGTAATTTCTCTTAATTTCTTCCAAGTTCACTGATTCTTTCCTCTATTATCCCCATTCTCCATTAAACCTGTCTATTCCATTTTAAAAATTCAGTTATTTTATTTTTCAGTTCTAAAATTTCCATTTGGTTTCTCTGGATAGTTTTTTTTTTTTTCTTTGCTGGGACTTTCTGTTTTTTTCATTTGTTTCAAGTATGTTTATAATTGCTCAGCCTTCTTGTGATGGCTACTTTAAAATAATTGTCAGACAATTCACATCTGTATTCTCCTGGTGTCTATTGATGTTCATTTTTCATTTCAGTTGAGATTTTCCTGATTCTTTTCTGGTCATGAGGGACATTTTGTTGAAATTTGGATATTTGGGGTATTAGAAATCTTTAGATCTTATTTAAATCTTCAGCCAGAGCAGGCTTTCTGTGATACTGTGCCAGCAGGGGAATGGGATAGCTACTTCATTACCAGCAATTGAGGGTAAAAATTCATGTTCCCCAGTCAGCCTTTAGTACCCAAAGTGGAAAGTGAGAGAGGTACCTTGATAGTGCTGGGTTGGGGTGAGAGTTCAAGCTCCCCATTAGGTCTTTACTGATACCACTTTGGTGCCATGTACTCTCCTAGGGTCCCATAGTCCCTGCTGGTCAGTGGTCTTCTACCTTTCAGAGTCTTATGTTTGTTTTACATACAAGGTCCCCTGTTTTTCACTGTAATTAGTGGGAAGGACAGAGAGAAGTGCCTATTCAACCATGTTAAACCTAAAGATATTAAACCTTAAGTGTCTTAACAGGCTGACACGTCTCCTTTGGGTATCCATCTTTGTCTTTTAAAACTGACATGAGTGGCTACTGCAGCGCTCTGCTGACAAGCTTTACAATGTTGCTTATTTATCTGATGAAGCATTATTGCACTGTACTTCTTCACAACTGTCAACACTCCAGACCTATGTCTAATGCTGCTTTGGAAACACAAAAAGGGAACCTAAAAATGTCATTTAAGAACATAAGCGACTAAACTACTGTTTGAGATGGAATGCATAATCTAAAATATCACCATGACCTTATAACCTGTACAATGCAAACTGGGATGCAAGTAGGGAAAAGTTATTTAAGATGTACATCATTTCTTAACTTCAAGAAAAGCAAGAGCCATTGGTCAAATCTTCTATAACAATTAAAGAAAAATAAACATATTACTTATTATGATGATAATGATGATTATAAGGGAGGTAAGCATTTACGTGATGGTAAAAAAAGAAAGTTGTATTAAATTCTCCCACAAGTAAAACCCTGCCCTCTACTGGATAGTCTGCATAGATAATTACATACAGCAAGTGTTTTGATCTGTGCGTGTGCGCGTGTGTGTGTGTAGCAACTTTTTATTCTAGTCCCACAAATTGGCTGTATATATATGTAATATATATTATACATATATTTCAGTCAAAATTGATACAATAAATTTCAAAATTATACTGCTATTTTGCCTATCTCCTTTCCTTAGATTATAGATCTGTTCATTCATTCGATTGGCTGATAAACAAATACCTGAGGAACTATTATGTGTCAGGAATTGTGCCAGAAGATGACAGAAGAGTAAACAGTTAACAGACGTGGTCACTGACCTTATGAATCTCATGGCACAAAGCCCTATCCTCTCCCTGTGACCCCCAATACATCAGCCCTAACCTAGGAGGGCAGTAATAACTGCAACCACATCATAGTGACTGTGGACAGGCTATTTTTTTTTCTTCTCTCCACAAATAGAAACAAGCTACTAAAATAAAGGAACTAAATCTGCCAAACATCAAAACATTATAAATATTTAAATATCTACAAACATCCAAATAGAAAAGAGATATTTACTTATTTCTTCTTTCTTTGAATATCTGATTAACTACATACATCTGTTAAATGTGCTCTAATATTTATGAAAGACATATTTATACATGACTAAGTACTATACCTGACATATGGAAAGTATTAAATATTGACTACTGAACTTTGAATTAATAAGTGAAATCTGTAGCTCGCAAAATGAGAAGACCAGTGTTATTTCAATAAAAGAAAATATTTCCATAGATCTTTTTCAAACAGTTTAGGGCAAACAGCTTTAAAAAAGTAATCAGGCCGGGCGTGGTGGCTCATGCCTGTAATCCCAGCACTTTGGGAGGCCAAGGCAGGCAAATCACCAGGTCAGGAGATCAAGACCATCCTGGCTAACATGGTGAAACCCTATCTTTACTAAAAATACAAAAAATTAGCCAGGCGTGGTGGCACATGCCTGTGGTCCCAGTTACTTGGGAGGCGGAAGCAGGAGAATTGCCTGAACCCGGGAGGCAGAGGTTGCAGTGAGCCGAGATCGTGCCACTGCACTTCCGCCTGGGCGACAGAGTGAGACTTTGTCTCAAAAAATAAATAAATAAATAAAAAATAAAAAAAAAAAAAAAAATCAATCACAAATCAATGAATATAAGAAATAGCACAAGCTGCTCCATTTTCTCTATTGGTCTAAACCTAGTTAGATCCTAATAAAATTGTGAAAAGTTACTAACAATCCTCTTTAATAAAAAAAATCAAAATCTATATGAAACGTCTAGGATGTGAAATTTTAGACAATTTTTCAATAAGAAGTACACCACTCCAAAACCTAAATAGCAAAGAGGAAATATCCTCATAATCCTATGGTCCATATATATATATATATATATATATATACATATACATATATATATATATTTTTTTTTTTTTGAGATAGCATCTCACTCTGTCACCCAGGCTGGAGTGCAGTGGCATGATCTCAGCTCACTGCAACCTCCACCTCCCAGATTCAAGCGATTCTCCTGCCTCAGCCTCCTGAGTAGCTGAGACTACAGGCACACACTACCACACCTAGCTAATTTTTGTATTTTTAGAGATGGCGTTGCACCATGTTGGCCAGGCTGGTCTCAAACTCCTAACCTCAGGTGATCCACCTACCTCAGCCTCCCAAAGTGCTGGGATGACAGGCATGAGCCTGTAATACTGAAGATGGGTGATGGAAACAGGGAGGTTCATTACCCCATTTTATTTTTGTATATGTCTGAAATGCTTCTTTAAAAAAAAATTTCCTGGCCGGGCGTGGTGGCTCACACCTGCAATCCCAGCACTTTGGGAGGCTGAGGTGGGTGGATCAACTATGTTCCTAATAGTAACATAACCAATATTTATACCTAAGTTTCTTTTTCCTCATACATAGGTGCATTTATCAGTTGAAATTATGTTGCTCAATTTCGTATTTTTTCTCACCAAATATGACAAAAAAGGCATTTTTTACATCACTAAAGGCAAAATGTTTTTTAAAATGTCATGTATTTTCACTGAAGAAAATTAACGTAAACAAAAAGAAAAGAAATATTACCCACAAGCCCACTGCCAAGATATCCTCTTCTCAGATATAAACAGATGCATATTTCCTCCCCAAACTTCTTCTGAGAACTTAGGTGTGTGTGCATATAAACACACAGTTTTGTGTTACCTTAATTTTTAAAATATTATATTTTTCTACAACTTGTTTTTGCCTTAAGAGAAAGCCTAAAAAGTCTTTCCGTATTATACAATGACAAATGCTACACAGTATTCCAAAGTAGAGAAGTACAATAATTTTTGTAATCATTCCCCTTTGAGAACCATTTTTCCCAACATTTTTAAAAATTTCAAAAATATGGTGAAGTTAAAATAACTGTACACTGAATACCCAAATACTATTTGGTTTCTATGATTAACATTTTATATTGGCTTTTGTCATGTTGTCATCAGTCCATTCTTCTGACCACATATCAATGCATTTTTTAATGCGTTTTGAGGTAAGTTGCAAGCATTCCACCCCATCACTTCAGTTTGCATATCAGCAACTAGAGTTCACGCCAGGCACGGTGGCTCACCCCTGTGATCCCAGCACTTTAGGAGGCCAAGCCAAGTGGATCACTTGAGGTCAGGAGTTCAAGACCAGCCTGGGCAAGATGGTGAAACCCTATCTCTACTAAAAATACAAAAATTATTTTATTGTATGAATACATCCACAATTTGTTTATTCATTCTCTTGTTGATAGATACCTGGGCTGTCCCCAGGTTTTGGCTATTATAAGTAAAACTGCTATAAACATTCTTCTACAAATCTTTTTGTGTGCATATATTTTCATATCTCATAGGTAGGTACAGAAAGAAATGAAATTAATGGGTAATGAACATAATAGTATATGTTCAGTTTTCTAAAAAACAGCCAGACCTTTTTCCAACATTGTAGTACATTTTAAACTCCCAACAACAAAGTATGAGAGTTGCAACTGCTCCATATCGCTACCTACATTTGATCTTTTAGTCTTTCTAGTGCCTGCAGGCTAATATCTTATTCTAGTTATAACTGGCATTTCTCCAGTGACAAATAATATCAAGCATTTTTTAATGTGCTTATTGGCAATTTGTATACCTTCCTTTGTGAAATCCTTTCAAACTCTTGCTCATTTTCTAGCGAGGTTGGCTGTCTTTTTATTTTTCAATTGTAGTTCTTTATATATTCTGGATACATGTCCCTTGTCAGATAAACATTTTGCAAATATTTCTCCGTCTTTTAAAATTTATTTATTTCTATTTATTTATGTGAGACAGGGTCTCACTGTGTCGCCAAAGCTGGAGTGTCGTGATGCAATCACATCTCACTGCAGTCTTGACCTCCCAGGCATCAATCCTGTCACCCTCAGCCTCCCAAGTAGCTGGGACTATAGGTGTGTGCCAACATGCCTGGCTAATTTTTGACTTTTTTTTTTTCCTTTTTTTTGAGATGGAGTCTCCCTGTGTTGCCCAGGCTGGGGTGCAGTGGCGCGATCTTGGCTCACTGCAAGCTCTGCCTCCCAGGTTCACGCCATTCTCCTGCCTCAGGCTCCCGAGTAGCTGTGACTACAGGCACCCGCCACCACGCCCAGCTAATGTTTTTTTTGTATTTTTAGTAAAGACGGGGTTTCACAGTGTTAGCCAGGATGGTCTTGATCTCCTGACCTCGTGATCCACCCACCTTGGCCTCCCAAAGTGCTGGGATTACAAGTGTGAGCCACCATGCCCGGCCTAATTTTTGGATTTTTAATAGAGACCATTGCCATGTTGTCCAGACTGGTATTGAACTCCTGGGCTCAAGCAATGCATCTACCTCAGCCTCCCAAGCTGCTGAGATTACAGGTGTGAGCCACCACACCTGGCCTCCAAGAGATCCTTCCACCTCAGCCTCCCAAGGAGCTGGGACCACAGGCATGTGCCACCATGCCCAGCTAATTAATTTTTTTTTTTTTTTGTAGAGACAAGGTCTCCCTATGTTGCCCAGGTTGGCCTTGAACTCTTGTACTCCAGCGATCCCTCTGCCTTGGCCTCCCAAAGTGCTGGGATAACAGGCATGAGCCAATGCGCCTGGCATCCCTGTCTTTAGCTTGCCTATTTTCCTAATGTCTTTTCGTCACAAGTATTTATAAGTTTTTTTCTTTTATAGCTAAGGTTTCCCATTAGCTATAAAAGCTGTAGGTCCTAGGAAATCTTTGTTGACTCCCAAGCTACAAAGATGTTTTCCTCTAGAAGCTTTATAGTTTTTGCTTTTTCAGTTAGAATTTAGAATTATTTTCTATGTATAGTATGTGGGAAGGGGCAATTTTTTTTTTTAAGCCCACATGGAAATCCAGTTTCGCCAACACCATTTGTTGAAAAGACACTTCTTTTCCCTTGTTGTATTGCTTTGGCACTTTTGTTGAAAACCAAATGACTGTATAAACATGGGTCTGTTTCTGGGTTTACTACTTGGTTCCACTGATCAATTTGATTGTTATGTCAGTATCATATTGTATTCATTTCCTTGAGCTGCTGTGACAAAGAACCATAAACCAGGCGGCTTAAAACAACAAAAATGTATTATCTCACAGTTCTGGAGTCTAGAAATCTGAAACCAGTTGTTGGTAGTATCACGCTCCCTATGAAGGCTCTAAGGCTCTTCCTGGCCTCTTCCTAGCTTCTGGTGGCTTCTAGCAATCCTTGGGGTTCCTTGGCATGCAGATACATCAGTCCAATCTCTAACTCCATCATCATATAAGCGTTTTCCCTCAGTGTCTTTGTCTCTGTGTCCTTTCCTTCTCTCATAAGGACACCAGTCATTGATTTAGGGTACACCATAATCCAGTGTGGCCTCATCTTAACTAGTTACATCTGCAAAGACTGTATTTCCAGATAAAGCCACATACTGAGAGTCCAGGTGAACATTAATTTGGGGGGACATTATTCAACTCACCACACATACTGTCTTGTTTACTGTAGTCTTATTGTAAGTATCCAAAGCAATTCACGTAAGTCTGCAAACTCTGCCCTTCTTATTTACAATTTCTTTGTAAATAAGGGTCCTTTGTGTTTCCATATAAATTTTAGTAATCAGCTTTGCATTTTCTACAAAATGCCTGCTTGGTATTATGATTGGAACTGCATATAGGGAGAACTGATATCTTTTTTTTTTTTTGAGATGGAGTTTCACTCTTGTTGCCCAGGCTGGATTGCAATGGCACGATCTCAGCTCACTGCAACCTCCGCCTCCTGGGTTCAAGCAATTCTCCTGCCTCAGCCTCCTGACTAGCTGGGAGTATAGGTGCCCGCCACCACGCCTGGCTAATTTTTTTGTACTTTTAGTAGAGATGGGGTTTCACCATGTTAGCCAGGCTGGTCTTGAACTCCTGTCCTCAAGTGATCCACCCACCGCAGCCTCCCAAAGTGCTGGGATTACAAGTGTGAGCCACCGCGCCCGGCCGAGAACTGATATCTTAACCACACTGAGTCATCCGGTCCATGAGCATGGTAGATATTCTTTTATTCAGGTTTTCTTCAATTTCTCTCAGCAATGTTTTACGGTCTTCAAGATACTGGTCTTACGCATTTTTTGTTAAATTTATTTCTAAGTATTTTATGGTTTTTTAAAGCTATTTTTAATGAAATTTTTAAAATTTCATTTATGGCAAGTATATAAAAATATAATGATTTTTGTATACTGACCTTATGTCTTGCTAAATAAATTAGTTCTAATAGTTATTTTTTAGGTTTCTTGGGTTTTTCTGCATAAACAAACACCGTCAACTACAAATAGAAACAGTTTTACTTCTTCCTTTCTGATTTTCAAATATTTTATTTCTTTTTCTTGCCTTACTGCATTAGCTAGGATTTCTAGTACAATGTTAATAAGAATGAAGAGCATGGATGTTCTTGCTTTTCCCCCAATCTTTGGGAAGAGTATTTCATATTTCACCATGAAGCATGATTTTAGTAGTAGGTTTTTCACAGATACTCTTTAACAGATTGAGGACATAGTTGTTAATAGTTTTGTTGTTGTTGTTGTTGTTTTTTCTGGAGACAGTCTTGCTTTGTCACCTAGGCTGGAGTGCAGTGGTGCGATCTTGGCTCACTGCAACCTCTGCTTCCTGGATTCAAGCAATTCTCCTGCCTCAGCCTCCCGAGTAGCTGGGACTACAGGTGCATGCTACCACGCCCAGCTAATTTTTGTAATTTTAGTAGAGATGGAGTTTTACTATGTTGGCCAGGCTGGCCTCAAACTCCTAACCTCAGGTGATCCATCCGCCTTGGCCTCCCAGAGTGTTAGGATTACAGGCATGAGCCATCACTCCCGGCCTGCTAACAGTTTTTCACTCTGAATGGTTACTAAATTTTGTCAGGTGCTTATTCTGCATTTATCACAATAATCATACAGCTTTTAAAATATAAATCCAATCCTGCATTTCTGAGATGAACTCTGCTTAGTAATCATGTATTATCCTTTTTACATATTTCTAGATTTCATTTGCTAATATTTTATAAAATCTTTGTCACATACTAGTATCGGAGGTATATATATATATGGCTTTATAAATGAGTTGGAAAGTGCTCCCTCCTCCTCTCTTATTTGAGTTTCTTTGAACTTAGTATTATATCTTCCTTAAATGTTTTGGAGAACTGACAGTGAAAACATCTTGGTCCACATAGTAACCAATGTTTAATTAGGCATATTTTACTAGGTATTAATCCTTTGTCTCATATATGTTAAAATAGTCTCCCCTGTCTGTCATGAAACCACTAGTTTTATTATTTTTATTTTTTAATATCTAGAATATAGCATACTTGAGCCCCTTTTTCAGTTTTATCTTTATCCTTTCTGTTGCTTGTTTGCTACTGTCCAGTGATACTTAACTATTTGTACCTCCCTAATGTACCATACTGACTTCATTAAATACTATGATCAAATCACAACCTTTTGAACCTATTTTCTTACTTATAAAATGAAAATATCTTGCAGAGATGTGGTCAGAATTATAAGCTTTTCAACAAATAACAGCTAGTATTATGATGATGATGATGCATTATTTTACCCTCTGCCTTGTTTAACATTTTACTACCATTAAACCACGAATTATGCTTCAGGACTCAGTTCCCATCTCCCTGGGAAGCCTTCACTGATTGCCTGACTGCCCCTTACTCTATGACTCTAGAGCCAAATGTACATACTTGTATTAGAACACTTACTGCGGTTATTACAATTATTTATCTGCATTTCCTGTCCTCTGATCTGTGAAACACACAAAAAAATTTAAACATCTTGTGGCCCCCCAGTACTAAGCATAGTATTTAGTGCTCATTATTTGCTGAATAGAGTTGATAAAACCAAAAACATTGCATTTTATCTTCAAAGTATCCTTGCAAGATAGAAAGGATAAGGGCATCTAGAGAGACTAAAGCTCCAAGAAATAAGCAATTTGTCCACATTCAAAAACTTAGTGGCGGTTGGGGGCAGTGGCTCACACCTATAACCCCAGTATTTTGGGAGGCCAAAGCAGGTGGATCACTTGAGGTCAAGAGTTCAAGACCAGCCTGGCCATCTCTACTAAAAATACAAAAATTAGCTGAGCATTGTGGCCCACACCTGTAGTCCCAGCTATTTGGGTGGCTAAGGCATGAGAATCGCTTGAGCTCGGGAGGTGGAGGTTGCAGTGAGCTGAGATCATGCCACTGCACCTCCGGCCTGGGTGACAGAGCAAGACTCTGTCTCAACAAAAACAAAAAAACAACAACAAAAAAAACCAAAAAACAAAAAGACATTGGGACTAGATGCCAGAGCTTTTCTTCCCAGGTTCACAAGGAAGGATATAAAAGAAATACTGGCCAAGAAACTGGAAGACTAGTTATAGGCCTAGATCTGCATTTACTCTTGTATTAACCACAGAAAAATCCCTAAATTCTTTATTTCCTCATCCATAGTAAGGATAATTCTACTATAACTTTAACTTACAGAGTTACGAAAGCTTTCAGATATAATAGTGTTTTATGAATTCTAAAGCTCCATATAAAAAGTATTAATGTCTAATGGGCCAGTAATTCACAAACTTTCTGGAGCCTCCTTCTTCTTTTATCACCCCCATATCAATTAACTGCCAAGTCCTATATTGATTGATCCAGCAGGATCTCACATATTTATTACCTCATCTTAATCACTACTAAACTACCCTCAGCCCTCATCCAGTCTCATCAAGATTATTACAATAATCTAACTGCTGCCCTGCTGATAGCCCACCTTCAGTTTCTGCCCAAGTAGACTATGATGTGCTTCTGCTCCACTTCAAAGTCTTCAATGGCTTTCTGCTGCCTTTTCAATACAGAACAAATCCCTTGAACTAACAGTCAAGCTCCCTTACCCTAGATTCTTATCTAGTCTCATTCAGCACATATATATAACATACACACACACACAAACTCTACCTTCTGTGCAGCCTACATACTAGAAACTCAGAAATTCATTTTTCTATAGCATCTGTTTGTGCTGCTACAGATACAATCCTGGAATATCTTTCCTTCGTAACTCCAAAACTTATCCAACCTTTTGATCTTGCTCAAACAATAGTTTGCTTCAAGTCTATCCAAATTTACTCTCCAGCTAAAAAGTAATTCTCCCTCTTGTAATTTATTTGAACTTTTTTTCACAAGACACTTAAGACTTTCTGCTTTCTGTTGTTATTTATGAACGTGCCTTCTAGCCCTTACTAGAAGCTCCTTTAAGACAAGATTTATGATTGATTCACCATTCCTACAACAGTGGTGTTCATATGTAAAACTGTCAATAAAAATATGTTAAATTAACTGACACTTTCTATCTGGATTAGCTGATTTTACAAAGCTCATCCTCCTCCTCTCCATTGCCTTTCAGAATCTCTATTACTCAGCAAAAATATTATAGTTTTCTTTTGTGTAAGTTGATTAAACTGTCTATAGGCTAAGCTTTCTATACTGGAACTACCTCTAAGTTTCCCAAGTCTAAAGCACAAGCTCACATTTCAAAAATTAAAAGTACAAAAACATTAAATGTTAGAGGAAAAACAATCATACTACTAAATTACGTAAGGGTAAAAAAATCAACTGGAGAAGGTGAAAGTTTCTAACATTTATCTGTGCACAACTCAGGCTGACGCTTTGAAGAGAAGAATGTGACAGCTTACAAGAAAACAAACTCACTCATTCCCCTTAATTTCTGAAGGCTCATGAAAGTCTGACAGGCCAGCCACAGGGTGATCTCTCATGTGTATCGCCCATGACAATTATGGCTTCAATAAAAATGGTCTCCATTTTTAATAAACTCCAACTGGTTCTCAGGAAATAGCCAGGCTAACATGGTCATATTTAAGAAGGCATATTTCACCAATTAGCAGCTAACTTATTTAGTTCATGGACCTAAATAAGACTGTGCATGGAGAGGTACAAAATCAGTGTGGTAGCAGAGGGCAAGGTGGTGTGAAAGGCTGAGTCCAGGGGTCAGCTGTGGTGACACACACAAATGGCTGTGCTGAGGATCACCTTGCCCCTCTACTTTCTTTTGGTTTGATTTGGTTTTCCTCTTTAAACAGCTATTAAGAGTCTCCCTATGAATTTTCAAAGTGTTTATGACTCAAATCTGGGAAATACTGATAAAAATCACAGCTCATTATAAGCATTTGAAATGATTTGCCCTAACGATAGATAAATGAAATATACCGAGTTTTTAAAGTACTCTGTAATTCACACTGGAAATAACCTGCAGTTGTCCTTATATTAATTTGACAGTTGCTTAATATGAAATAATCGGGCTGCTATACAGACACTTTGTTTCCTCCCCATCAAGGACTGCCAGCAGAAGGGGGAAAAGAGGAAAAGAAGTGCTAAGCAATGAAACCTCCTTTCATTTTTAGTCTCCACTCCTATGGCCCAGCTCTTATCAGCTAGTGCAGGACGAAGGAGGAGGAATGAAGGGAGAAAGAGTCCTCCTGCCAATTCTCACCACAACCCTACTTCCAATCTCTCCTAAGCACTGCTGTGTTTCTAGTGACAGAACTCTGCATTAGTTTTTCACTTCAGAAAACAAGCCATCAGAGGTTTAAAATTCACAGACCTTCTGGATGTGGTGGAAATTTCCCCATCATGACTCCTAATTCCAAATAATTAACAACTAGTCTGGGAACACAATCAGTTTAGGAAGAAGATCTTCATCCAATTCTTGAAACAAAATATGCCTCTAATCAAAAACAGTCACACAATTTTCCTACACAAACTTCATTAAACATGAAGAATAGAATTGTGTAGGTTTATAAAACATGAAGGAAGTTCTTCTTTAAACAGTATTTATTGCACAATCATATCTATTTTCATGCTAATAATAAACAGCAGAATTCTTACTTTAGAAAAGACAAAACATAATAATACACCCTCATTATCCTATGCCTCCAAAGAATTTACTTCTCAGTACTATTATGGTAAATGATTATTCCTTAGGAAATAAACCCACACTGGCACAAGCCGCTCTGACATGTCTTTCCTATTTCTCACTTCTATTACTGTACGACTACATGGCCATATCCATCAATCACTTTTGTAAACACCACCAAACCACACTGCTATTATGTCCAAGCCAATGGATACTTTCAATACCACATAGTCACATTATTATCCATCTTTATAGACAGGCAATAAAACTCAACACGACAAAATTTCAGAGAAACAGCTAATGGTGATATAAGTTTTCTAGCCCTAGAAGTAAAATGGATGTAATTTGTCCAAGAAATACAGGTGAGCAATAACTTCAATCTTTTATTATAGTTTATACTTTTAAATAATTAGCAGGTTTTTTCAACTCTAAGAAGTACCCTGAAAAATACTTCTCAGTAATATATATTTTTAAGAGATGGGGGTCTCACTTTGTCACCCAGGCTGGAGTGCACTGGTGTGATCATAGCTCACTGCCACCTCGAACTCTTGGGTTCAAGGGATCCTCCTGCCTCGGCCTCCCAAGTAGCTGGGACTACAGATGCATGCTACCACACCCAGCTAATTTTTTAAAAAATTTTTGTAGCGATGGGGTCTCACCATCTTGCCCGGGCTGGTCTTGAACTCCTGGGCTCAAGTAATCATCCCACCTCAGCCTCCCAAAGTGCTAGAATTACAAGCACGAACCACCACACCCAGACTTAAGTAATTTTTATGGTAGTTCAATGACAGCTTAGCACACTCACAGAGCTATTATAAAATGTGCCATGCAAATCAAGTAACGTGCATACATACATATTATAGTGCTTAATTCTTAATTTAATTAAATTATCCAGTATGAAATAATAATATTATAGTTTGAACTACACTCTTATTAAGGATGAAACAAAACTAATTTTCCTAAAAGGCTTGAGGACACTCTCTGGAAGCGCACTCTTTGGAGAAAGAATAAAAATGCAAATACATTTGTAGTTAAAACAAATGCTATTACAATGAAAAGATCTTTATTAAAAATGGACAAGTTCTACTCAACAACTCAATTATTTGAAGTAATATCCAATCTAAAAAAATTCAAAATGCAGTCAAACAATGTTGAGAAATCTCAGAAGTCCCTGTGAGCAGGTTTCCCAGTAGAAGGATGTCAGATGCAGAAGGATCCTTAGGGATGACCTAGTACATTTCTATTCAGTCTAACTTTCTGCAATGATGAAAATGTTCTATATCTGTGCTGTCCAGGATGGCAGCCGGCAGCCACATGTGGCATTTGAAATGTGGCTACTGTGACTGAAGAACTGAATTTTAAATTTTATTTCATTGTAATTAATTTCTATTTAAATAGCCTATGTGGATAGTAGCTAGTGTTTGGACTCCACAGATGTAGTCTTTCTTGATACCCTACTCCAATGAAACAGTCACCAGGGCAACTAAAAGAAGATTCAGGGGTTTTCAGACATATGTAGATACAACTACAGATGATTAAATCTGTAGCTTTTTGTTTAGAGGTTCTAAAATACACCTAATTTTATTCAACTGCATCAGGCTACTTTTGGTAACTCCAATTCATTTTAAAAGAAGGATGAAAATGGTCAAATATTCCTCTTGAAGTAATTTTGGTTTTATAGCCCATAGAAAAATGAAGGCATATGAGGACCGATGTGGCACGTAGCTATAACACATAAAACATTAAGAAGTCAGGTTCAATCTATCATCTAGGGCATTCATCCTCCTTTTGCATGCAGGGAATTAAAGAGGTAAATGGGCCCCTGAAGCGTGAACTTACGGAGCTCAGAAATCCAAGAAATAGAACAGCCTCTCCCTTCTACTGAATTCTAGTCACGTATTGCTACTTAGTCCAAACACATATTGAACACCCACTTTGTCCAGGACATTAGATTGAGCACTGTGAAAAATAAACACCAAGACAAACAATACAAGGTGTCTGTCCTCTAGAAACTTACTACTTTTTAGGGTAAAAATGCTACACAACAACTATAAAGCCTGGGCACAGTGGTTCATGCCTGTAATCTCAGCACTCTGGGAGGCCAAAGCGGGAGGATTGCTTAAGGGCAAGTGTTTAAGATCAGCTTGGGCAACATAGTGAGACTCGGTCTCTACAAAAAAAATTTTTTTTTTTTTTTTTGAGACGGAGTCTCACTCTGTCGCCAGACTGGAGTGCAATGGCGCGATCTCGGCTCACTGCAACCTCTGCCTCCCGGGTTCAAGTGATTCTCCTGCCTCAGCCTCCAGAGAAGCTGCAACTTACACGCCACCACACCCAGCTAATTTTTTATTTTTAGTAGAGACAGGGTTTCACCATGTTCGTCAGGATGGTCTCGATCTCTTGACCTCGTGATCTGCTTGCCTCAGCCTCCCGAAGTGCTGGGATTACAGGCGTGAGAGCCACCATGGCCGGCCAAAAAAAATTTTACTTAGGTAGGTGTGGTGGTATGGACCTATAGTCCCAGCTACTCTGGAAGCTGAGGTAGGAGGATCTTGCTTAAGCCTAGGAATTTGAGGTTGCGATGAGCCATGATTATGGCACTGCGCTCCAGCCTGGAGGACAGAGCAAAGCCCTGTCTCTGGAAAAAAAATAAACAAAAAAGACTATAGTAAAGGTTATGCATACTGGCCTTACCTTTTCTCTCTACCAATCACCAGTCGCAAATGGTCAACTATCACCTTACACAAAATAATTCCTAAATCTCTCGGTAAGTGATTGTGGTTCAAGGCCCACATTTTTGTGTGCTGGACTACTCTCCCTGAATATCCTGAACTCAGTTCAAGAAACATTAACTGTGCATTAGCCATGGGCTAGAAAATAGTAAGATGCCCTGGAAAAATTGGGCCTCACGAATATTCAGATATTTCGTGGCTATATGATGCCTAATGTAACAAGCACATGGAGTTGTGCACAGGTACTACTGTGAGCACACAGAGGAGTTTTTAGTAGCGGCTGAGAGGACAAAAAAAGATACTCAGAGGAGATAAAAACTGAGCTGAGTCTTGAAGGCTGGATTAAGAAGCAGGCAAACACCATGACAGAGAACCACAAGTAATTTAGAGTCATTAGACCATCAGGTTTCAAGCAGGAAAAGTGGTATGAAATGATGCCAGAGAGGTGGGCAGAGGCAAGGTCATGGAATGCCATAAATATCACCAATAGAGTTGAAAAGAGATGAAATGCCATGGAGGTTTTAAGATCTATGCTTCAGATAGCTCACTGTGTGTAAGCAGCATGAAGGATGGATTTGAAGGGATCAACTGCACACAGGGGTCGACTAGGTGACTCTTACAATATACTAGCTGAGTCATGATGATGGTATGGAGGAGACAAGTGTAACAGAAATAGAGCCGAAACTCAAGAAGTATTTAGGAAGTAAAATTATGACATCATACTGTAAGATGAGGAAATGGTAGATGAGCAGAAAAAGGTGGCTGAGGCAGAATAGGGCAGCTAAGATGATTAACAAGTTCTGGCTTGAGTGAATGAATAGATAAATGGTGGAATCATTCACTGACAGAATGTGGAAGAGTGGTGACAAGGCTAGTTTTAGGTACTTGTGGAATATCCAGGTGAATAAATCCAATAGTCAATTAGAAGATGGCAGAGAGAAAGAGCAAAAGAAAAAAGATTTGCATATAACCTGCATTAAGTGGTATTGAAAGTTCTCACTATGTTAAGTGCTAGGAACATAACAAAGAACAAATCACAGCCTCATACAAGGAAGCTTATAGAAGATGACTGTAAAACATCAATTACAGAACTTTGAGTGGTAATGATGTGTCAAGGTAGGTTCATCAATTGTAGCAAATGAACCACTCCGGTGGGGGATGTTGATAATGGGGGAGAATGTGCATGCCTGGGAGTGGGGGATATATGAGAAATCAGTGTATTTTGCTATGAATTTAAAACTGCTCTAAAAAAAGAAAGTCTAGGTCAGGCATGATAGCTCATGCCTGTAATCCCAGCACTTTGGGAGGCCCAACGTGGGCGGATCACCTGAGGTCAGGGATTTGAGACCAGCCTGGCCAACATGGTGAAACCCCATCTCTACTAAAAATATAAAAATTAGCCAGGCAAGGTGGTGCGTGCCTGTAATCCCAGCTACTCAGGAGGCTGAGGCAGGAGAATCGCTTGAACCCAGGAGGCGGAGGTTGCAGTGAGCCAAGATCATGCCACTGTACTCCAACCTGGGCAACAGACCAAGAGAACATCTCAAAAATAAATAAATAAATAAATAAAGTCAATTGCAGAAGTGATAGTCATGCTGAACACTAAAAGTCAAGCAAGCACTAACCAGGCAGCAGGGAAAGAGGGACAAGGCCAGAAAAGAAACAGTGACATATGTATGCTAAAGTATAATTGTTTTGGACATGCTGCCCTTGAGGAATGGAATAAGACGAGCTTTTCCTTTAAGATAACAAGAAAGAGAAGCATGAGGTATGTTGAAACCCTTAAAATAAAGAAACTTTAAGAATTTACCTTTTAGATGTCCTCAAATCTCTCCGAGAGGTATTAAGTAGGAGCAGACTGATAGTGGAATGTCAGTAAATGTTACAAAACAATGAAAAGGTTTGGAATCCTAGAGTAATAAGGAAATATATAAAAGATGGCAACAGGAAACAAAGGCCTAGTTAAGATTGAATAACATGAACTCTTAGCAAGGCCTATCAGTAAGATTTGTTATTCCCTCTCTCCCTCCTTCCCTCTCTCCTCTCGCCCTTTATTTCTTCCTCCTTCCCTTCCTTCCCCATTACAACTGTGCTCTGCAAAGTGTGCTCCATGGAATACTTGCTACAAAGGAAGTCAAAAGCTGTTACATGGAAGCTGTTTATAAATAAGTTTGAAAAAAAGAGGTTTAATTAAATAAAGCTAAGCATGTTTCTTTACTGTAAGACTCCTCAGAGCTATTCCCAGAAGGAGGATATAATACGCAGTACATTCCCCCACCTTAACTATTAACCCTTTACTTACGAAGTGTTAATATTTGCGTAATACAACCTGGGACACAGTGGACCAGAAGATAAGGGATGAAAGCAGTGGAGACTCAAAAAACAGAAAGCACAGTAGGAATAAGGGAGTAGAAAACTAGGAGGCTGTGGTGGGAGAAGAATTCTGAGCTCATGGCTTTAGAGAAGGAGCTGGCCCAGGGGATAATCAGGTCCAAGCTCTGGTCATTTGTGGTCACATGGGTTAATAAAGTAGAAGGTCTCACACACAGACTGGGTTTGACTAGTAAATGGTTCATCAACATGAATATCAACTGAACCGAAGTTGCCCAAGGTGATGCCAAGTAACAGGAGAGAGGAAAAGAGGTGTCAAAGATGGGCAGATAACAAGAATGGGAAGAGGGAATATAACCAGATGGCAAAGGATTCAAAGGAACGAAGACTGTTGGAAGCTGGTAGGTGCTTTCCCTGAGGCTGTGATGCTGCTGCTTTTTTTTTTTTTTTTCCAGTAGAAACAGGGTTTCACCATGTTGGTCAGGCTGGTCTCAAACTCCTGACCTCAAGTGATCTGTCCGCCTCAGCCTCCCAAAGTATTGGAATTACAGGCGTGAGCCACATGCCCAGCCATGTGGTTCTAAATGATGCCAGATCTAAGGCTATGGGCCATTAAGGCCGCCTTCTGCTAGAGGGTTTTCTTCTTCTTTCTACCTTGAATTCAAATCTTTGAACTTATTGGGCCTCCCTAGCTTTACTCAATTAGTTTTTATGATGAATCTTCCCCTTTCCCTAGCCATTTTCAATTGACCTAATGTTTGGGTAGTATGTTTAATCTGATTCAGCTTCTTTCCTAGGTGCTATGTCAAAGACCGACTCTGACAGCATGTGCCACAGTCCATAGATAAAAATGAGATGTCACTTAGTTACTTAAACTCCCTAAACCTTGGTTTTCCATTCTTCATTTGTAAAACAGAAATATTAATAGCATCTAACTCATGAGGTGGTTGTTAGAATTAAATCAGATAAAGCATACTGCTGACACTATAGTTGGTACATAGAAAACTCTCAGTAATAAGCACTACCACCTCCATCGCCAAAGATAACCAAATAAGACGATCCAGCAAACACAAAGGAGATATTTACAGGGAGGATCTTGTAGAAGAGGTGAGTCTGGGATGAGACAGGCCTATGCCTGCAACAGATAGAAGTGTCCAAGAGAAGTGAGGCTGGAATAGTCTGCAACTTAAGCAGCAGGCATGGAAGAAGGAAAGGATTACAAAGGGAGACAGGAGCCAACTATCAGGAAAGAGGCTATGCATATGGTTACTTAAGGCAGTGAGCAGTTCCAACATTGCACTCCCAGTGGAAGATGCCCTTTGTTTATCTTAGAGCTAGGCTTCTCAGGACTGAGGCAGATTAGACCAAGAGCAAGACCTCAATACATATCACTTTGGAGTTCATTTGAAAATATTCCATATTTCATTATGCTGGAAATGGCCCTTGCGGCAGAAAATGTCTTTTTGTAACACTTTTCATGTAATCAAAGAGCATTTGTGGTGACAAGGCACTATGTCACTCAGCTTACTAAAAACTTCGTTAACACACTATAAAGAAAAATTATTTAGCCAGCTTAGAATCTGACAGACTCTTGTAGTAAATCATTACCTGTCATTATCATCACAATAAATCGAGGATGAGTATTTTTCTCTACTAGTACTAATAGTAAAATAAGGAGAAAGACCATTGGCTCAGTCTTTGGTAAACCACAGCACTAACAGCACCCCCTCATATAAAAGGAACAATGGACCTATTTAGTCTTTGATGAGCAAGTTTACCGCTTGTTTAGATAGGCTACACACTGAAACAATATATAAATTTGAAAAACAGATCTAACGTTCTGTTTTTATTTACTCATTATTTTTACCTTCAGATAAAAATACTACAATAGTCCTTCCAGGGTTAAATATGAAATGTTACATGTAGATAAGTGTTCAAAGCATACTCAAAAGGACTATAGAATTTATTTTTATGAGTAGGAACATAAGAAGAATAAATGCAAATTAACAGGAATTATAAATCAAGGCATCATGTTTAACTGTGTTAATAAAATACAAACAAAACAAAACAAAACCCAAAACACTTCAGAGCTAGCTGATAGAGATATAAATCATGGGCAAGATTAAAACACAGAATTATTTTCACTCCTCTAACAGTAGATTTTTGGATAATGAAATCAACACCACAGCAACATTTAAAAGGAATAACTTCTACTGCTATTTGACCCAAATGAAGGGTTAGAGTTATAGGACAAACTAAGTACTAGCTTAATTTCATTATTAGAATATAAGAGAAAGTCTACTGAATGAATTTTCACTTTTGAGTATCTATAACTTCTAACCTCTTTGTCCACCACATAAATAAATACAATCCAGATAGTGTTTTGCAAACACAAAATAACAACTCTAACTTCATCAGTGATCTAGTGCATAGAGGGCTCAACTAAGACTGATATTCCATGGTAACTCATCAAGTTTATAAAAGCAAAGTGCCTAGTTCCAATTGGAGTAATCTGTCCTTTGGGATATGCACTATTTAGAAATCATAAATCATAAATATGAGACCCTCAACATATGTCCCAATTCAAAAGCACTCATTAACCAAACCAGGGAGAGAAATTCCACATATTCCATACAAATTTAAAAGTCACAATTGATCTGTTTCAATATTTTAGTGATTCTGATTAGCTCCCTTTTGGCTCCTATAGTTCTCATGAATTAAATTGAGCTGTAAAGTAATGCAGACCTTATGATTCCAGAGACTGTGAGTCACCAAGGGAAGAGGTCCAAAAAGGTTAAATTTCCACTGAACTCCAAATCAGAGGTTCGAAAGCTAGAGAGATAAAGACATTAGCTGTAGTCTTATGAAACATTTAAGGCTGCTTTCATTTGATTAGGAGTTTGGTACAGGCTCTTTGTGACAAATATAACAAAGACACTTGATATTTTTTAAGCTTTGAAGAAAATCCCAGAAAACAGATTATCTACGAAGAATGTTAAATCAAGCTAAGTAATAATGTGTTTATATACATTCAGAAACTTACTTCAGTGTTATCAAAAAACCAAACCAAAACAAAACAAAAAATGACCACCAAAAGGCTATCATGGAAGGAGGCCACATTCCTTCAGTTACTGAATAACGAAATCTGTTGTGATTTAAAACGGCAGTTATAACAATTTACCGCCTTAGGTCAGCTTTTCCCAAACTATTCTAAAAAGCACTAACCCTCCATGAAATGTTTATAGACAGTTTATAGGATAAAGGGGTGGGGATAGGAGGAATGAAGAGAGAAGAAAAATCCTCTAACAATATTTTTGTTCTAAAATTTTTAATACACAAAAATACTGAGTATATTTGATACAGTTAAAATTACCATGAGATAAGCTACTCATAATAGCATGCCACACCTCAGAAAGCCAGGATGTCCACAGTATACCACATATGCATGAATGCATTGATGCTCAAGTGATGCATAAACATACAACTATTGTGTTTTACGTTATTGAATCATAGCTGATTTGTGCTGTGATTTTTGCCTAATAATTTCAACATATATTTTAACTTTTTATTATATAATAAAGGCATAAATCAAAACTTAATTTCTTCCAGCCATTACTTTGTGTATGTGAAATAACTTTTTGTAATCTATTTTAATACAAGTTTATGTTCTTTTTTCTGAGTTTCTACTGATGCTCTGTCAATACATTATCATTTTTAAAGTTTTCCATAATCACAAGTTCAAAAACTGTTATTTTAGCTAAACACAGGTATAATAATACATGCCTCAATTTTGGAGACAATGAATTATGTTGTACCTGTTTTTAAAATTTTAAATGGCCTTTCTCTTTCTGCCAACTTGGAGCCTGTGGAGGCCTGCTGGGAACAGGAATACTAAAAGGAAGTATGTCTGGAAGGCTGTGGTCCAAGGCCATTTTTGCTGAGTATAAGTGGGGTCTCCAGAACCAAAGACAGCACACAGCTCTTTTTAAAATAGAAGGTGCTTATGCTCAAAATGAAACAGAATTCTATTCGGGCATAAGATGTGCTTATATATACAAAACAAAGAACAACAAAGTGACTCCTGGTGGCAAACCAAACAAAACCAGAGTAATCTAGGGAAAGGTAACTTGGTCCCAGGGAAATAGTGGCATGGTTCATGCCAAATTCTGAAGCAATCTTCCTGCTAAGGCCACTGGACACAGAATCTGTGTGATGCTGTACCCCTCAAGCATTTAAATTAATGAAAAGTAAATAAATAAAAGTGGATTTGTGCTCTTGGAAAAAAAAAAAAAGTAAAAAAAAATTTAAATGACAGAAACAGTTCTGAAGAAAAAGACAGATATAATAACATGATCAACTTAATTTGCATCATTCAAAACTCAATATGATGTCCCATTTACCTTTTAAATTAAGTAGCACATAAATAAAAATGCAAGTTCAATACTAATAGAATTACACACTCTTATTTACAGTGATAGAGGCTTTAAACAGTCTTTCTCTGACAAGTCATAGGACAAGAGCTGATAGGAGAATGCGTAGTCGATATTTTAATAACTACAGCGAAGACAAAAGATGCACAATTTCTAAGTTGCAATAATCTATTTTGTATGTATGATTTGAAGTAAAGACTTTATGCTATATATCTATATTTAAATTGTGGTTTACAAAGAGAAACATATTACTAGCCTCATCACAGCAACAAAATCATTCTAAAGTCTAGGTTTTTCATTTTTTACTTTTAAATGTCCTCTCCTTCCTGTACTCCTATCTCTCACTCTCTACCTTTACCAGCCACAGATGCAAAAAACAAAAGCAAAACCAAAACCACTTCATTTTGTTATTTATGACAGCCTTCATGGAAAAACCAATGGAAGGATGAAACGAAAGGCTTATACATTTCTATCTTTTCAATTCCAGACATAAAACTCAACATGGAAAGGAAGATGAAATAGTCACTAAAATCCTTAGGCTTCCTTTCAACAATTAATCCATTTTCTTAAGAAGTTTGCTACATAAATCAATTGCAGATTTAAAGCTCTTTATAATAACATTTTATACTTATTGTGAATATTCAAAAAGTACATAAAAATATATATGTATAGTCTAATGAATAAATATAAAACAAATATCCAAGTCCAGAAATAGAAGCCAACATTGCAGAAACAGAAGAAACCCCCTTAAAAATACGTCCCCCATACCCTTCAGTTACTACAGCTTTAATGTAAATTTCACAAGTTAACACACTATAAGTGAAATGAAACAGTGCCACAGGTGTTGTAAAAGAGGAGTATTTGGCTGGGCACGGTGGCTCATACCTGTAATCCCAGCACTTTGGGAGGCCAAGGTGGGTGGATCACCTGAGGTCAGGAGTTCGAGACCAGCCTGACCAAGATGGTGAAACCCTGTCTCTACTAAAAATACAAAAATTAGCCTGGCGTGGTGGTGGGTGCCTGTAATTCCAGCTACTCAGGAGGCTGAGGCGGGAGAATCACTTGAACCTGGGAGGCAGAGGTTGCAGTGGGCCAAGATCGTGCCACTCCACTCCAGCCTGAGTGACAGAGAAAGACTGTGTCTCAAAAAAAAAAAAAAAAAGAGAAGTATTTAAAAATTCCTCCAAGATGCATTGATAGAGGACTTTTATAACATATAGAACATTTTGTTCAACTTTCCAGTGAAAAATGCCAGGAGTAAGTATATTGATTCATTTAGAATATAAATTACAGGAGTGTTTGAATTTAATTTTGTGAAACACCACACAGGAGGGCCATAAAACACAGATTGTGTGTTTGTAGCACTTCCAGCAGCTAGCAGTGAGGAAGACCAATATTAGCCCTGAAGTTGCAGAAAACACTAAATAACAGTCATTTCGACTCAGTAGCACCTAAATATATAATTATAAATAACAAATTAACAGATTGGTCTCTGTGATCTTTGCTGGTTTCTGAAAAACTAATAAAAGCTTAGGTAATACTCCTTACTTCCATTCCAGTAGAGGTGCTCACACACCAGGGTGGGCTTCTGGGCACCTTACCTCTTGTGCTAGAGACCAGAATGTAGGTAATTACAGTACCATGGATTCACAATGACTGTTGACATGAACTCCTCTTGTTGTAAGGTAGTTTGGGTTACAAAATCCTTTACTTACAGAATTAATCAAAGAAAGGTTTTAAGGAGATAAATATCAACAGCTTCAAAATAAACGTAACTGCAAATATTAATCTTAATACGATGTCAAATTTAATTCTTTTCCTTAATAAAACAAGCCACTCAGAGTTCAATGTGACATTTAAGTAAAGAATTTCCAAATTCTGGCTGGGAGCAGCCGCTCACACCTATAATCCCAACACTTTTGGAGGCCGAGGTATGCAGATCACTTGAGGTCAGGAGTTTGAGACCAGCCTGGCCAATATAGTGAAACCCTGTCTCTACCAAAAATCCAAAAATTAGCCAGGTGTGGTGGTGCATGCCTGTAGTCCCAGCTACTCAGGAGGCTGAGGCATAAGAATTGCCTGAACCTGGGAGGTGGAGGTTACAATGAGCCGAGATCATGCCATTGCACTCCAGCCTGGGCAATAGAGTGAGATACTGTCTCAAAACAACAAAAAATTAGAAAATAAAAATTGAAAATATTGCCAAACCCTGCTAATAAACAATGTTTAAGAACCCTTAGTTTAAGGCCGAGCGCGGTGGCTCATGCCTGTAATCCCAGCACTTTGGGAGGCCGAGGCGGGCAGATCATGAGGTCAAGAGATCGAGACCATCATGGCCAACATGGTGAAACCCAGTCTCTAATAAAAATACAAAAATTAGCTGGGTGTGGTGGCGCACGTCTGTAGTCTCAGCTACTCGGGAAGCTGAGGCAGGCGAATGGCTTGAACCCAGGAGGTGGAGGTTGCAGTGAGCCGAGATTACACCACTGCATTCCAGTCTGGTGACAGAGCTAGAATCCATCTCGAAAATAAAGAACGCTTTATAGGCCAGGCACAGTGGCTCATGCCTATAATCCCAGCACTTTGGGAGGCTGAGGAGCGAAGATTGCTTGAGCCCAAGAGTTCAAGACCAGCCTGGGCAACAATGGTGAAACCCTATCTCTACAAAAAAATACAAAAAACTAGCCAGGTGTGGTAGCACATGCCTGTAGTGCCAGCTAAACGGGAGGCTAAAGTGGGAGGATGTATACAGCCCCGGAGGTTGAGGCTGCAGTGAGCTGTGACAGCACCACTGCACTATAGCCTGGCTTTAAATAAAAAAATAAAAGAACCCTTTATAAACAAGCATTCCTAGTACAGAACATAAGACACTGAAAATGCAAACCAAATATAATTTATTTTCAACTTAAAACCAAACCAAACAATTGTTTCCCTTGCGCTAAAAATATTTTCTTCCACCAATCCCACCTATATAGGTATGTCTGACACTTACTTCTCACTAACCACTGCAAGCGTGGGCAATGTTGTCCCTGTGGGTCATGACTTGCTAAAGTTCTAGAATAATATCTGGAGATTTGATGGATAGAAAAATAAACAAGTGTATTAAACATCCAAGGTATTTTGTTAAGTACACTGATAATGACAGAATAGCAAACAATCACAGAGAGAACCCCCTTCAAATCTCTAGATAAGCTTTACACAAATTTCCTCAAATCTCCAACAAACACAGGAATGGATGAGCAGACAATTTATCAATTTGATGGAATATTATTGCAACCATTAAGGCTAAACATTATAAAGTTATATAACACAGAAGATTTTATAATACAGCATAAATTTTAAACATACATTTATGTCTAGCTATAAGACATCATATATATGGGCAAAGACTTAAAAAGAATACAATAAGAAATGAATACTTAGTGTAGTTGTGGGGACTTCTCCAACCCTCCATATGTTTACAAAGTAAATACAAATCAGAAGGTCTGGTTGGGGGCGGTGGCTCACACCTGTAATCCCAGCACTTTGGGAGGCCAAGTTGGGTGGATCACTTAACGTCAGGAATTTGGGACCAGCCTGGCCAACATGGCAAAACCCCATCTCTACTAAAAATACAAAAATTAGCCGGGCAACGTGGCGGGCACCTGTAATCCCAGCTACTTGGAAGGCTGAGGCAAAAGAATCGCTTGAACCCGCGAGGCAGAAATTGCGGTGAGCTGAGATTGTGCTGCTGCACTCCAGCCTGGGTGACAGAGTGAGACTCCATTTCATAAATAAATAAATAAATAAATATTAGAAGGTCGAAAACGCAAGGACTCTTCTCCCTAAAGAACTGTAAAACCATCATCAGCACCTGAGTAATCATCTCATATTTATGATCTACACTAAACACACCAAAACTTGCTATATATTACCCGTTTCAGGCATGCTTCTGGGCAAGGTCACCAGATAAAGGGGAAACAAGGTCCTGTCTGAGTATTCTGATTAAGAAGAGAGAAACAAATGACTACTTCATAGCAAGGTGACAGAGGTATTGTAACCAATGGCATGTTTTACTGCCATCTCAAGGTATCAAATTATACATTACTTCTAACCCCAATTAACCATCATGTCCAATTTAAGCCCAAAAAGACATAACAATACAAATGTTATGTCCTGATAACTTAAGTGACAAGGATAACGATTATATCGGTTTGATCTACTTTTCATCATATCAGATATTACATTGCTGTTACAGTGAAAGACATTTAGATTCAAGGATATCTGAGATATCCAATTTCCAGATACAAGGATAAGTCTTCCATTATTTATGCCTGCCTTGTAAAAGCCATATGGGTCAAAAGCTCAATAAGATAATTCTGAAATTACTGGCACTATCTCGAAATGCAGAATTAGTTTGGATTCTATTAACGTGATGTAAGAGTTGCCCTTAGCACCTAGGTTTTTTGCAGAAAGTAACAAATTAATCCTAAAATTCAGAGTGAAATGCAAAGAATCCAAAAATAGCCAAAACAAATTTGAAAAAGACCAAAGTTACAGGACACACACTTCCTGATTTTAAAACTTACCACAAAGCTACGCAACCAAGACTGTGTGGTACTGGCACAAGGATAGACATATAGATCAGTGTCGTAGAACTGAGAGGCCAGAAACAATCCTTACGTCAACTGGTTTTGAAAAGGTGCCAAGACAATTCAACACGGGATAGAAGAGTCTTTTCAACAAATGGTGCTGGGACAACTTGTTATCCACATGCAAAATAATGAAGTTGAACTCCTACCTTACACCACATATGAAAATTAACTCGAAATGGATATTCACATGGAAAATAATAAAATTGGACTTCTAATTTACATCATATACAAAAATTAACACAAAATGGGTAATGGTCATAGTGTAAGAGCTAAAGCTATAAAATTCTTAGAAGAAACATAAATCTTCATGATCTTAGATTAGCTTCTTAAATATGATCCCGAAAACAGAAGAAAAAAAATGATAAACTGACTTTGTCAAAATTAAAAATTTTTGAGCTTCAAAGTGTAACATCAAGAAAAAGAAAAAAAAAAAACAAAATGGGAGAAAATATTTGCAAGTCATATATCTGGTAAGGAACCTGCATCTAAAATATACAAAGAATGCCTAAAATTCAATAATAAAGACAAAAAATTTGAATAGGTATTTCTCCAAAGAAGATATAGAAATGGCCAATAGACAAATGAAAAGACTCTCTCTGCTAATGGTACTATGAAAGTGATATTCTTATCCACTACTGGCAGCATAGTAAATTGCTACAATTAATCTGTGGAAAAATGATTTTATGACAAAAGTTTTTAAAAGATTTTTAAACAAATGTTTTGTGCCCTTTGACTTAGTCATCTAATTTCTGGAAATCACCTAAAGAAACAATATCAAATATGGGAAAATATATATACATATATAATGATGTTGCCACAATGTAACTGAAGGTAAAACTGGATGCAACCTGTATGTTTGAGAATATAAGAACCATTATATTCTCAAAATCTAATCATGGACTATTATACATTCCTTGATAATGCTGATAATGGTATGAAAATATAACAGAAAATGTGTATTCTAAGAGATGAAAACAAAATTCAATATTAACTCCTAATTGTATTTACCTAAAACACACATATAAAATAACAGCAAATTTATAAAACTAAAAGATAATTATCTTAGTGTGGCAGAATTATGGGTATTCTTCTCAAACCTTCTTATTGAGTTGTCAATAATATTTTCATAAAGAAATAAGGATACTTTTACCTTATCCCAGAAATCGATCAAAGCTGTAAAGTCCCATTTCTTAGAATATGCCACATTGTATTTCAGAATAGCATCCTGTGGAAAATGCAGAAACAAAAAAACGTCATGGTATGGCCAAGTGAATGACCTATGAAGAGCCTGTCTTATGAATTACCTCCAGTACATTTCATAATGTTAGACAAGCTTCCTACTACCTCCCCCTGCTACTGATATGGACATCAGTAGCTACAGACAAACAGAATGAACACTAATTTATTACTCACTTAAAAAAATGAGATTAGAAAGGTCAAGTAATAGGTGAAAAAACACAATTACACCCTAAAGCATGCATTCTAAATAAGGTGATATACTCCAAATAGACAAAAACTGGATCTTGAGCGGTAAAAAATAAACTTAGTTATCACGATTGTTGGTGGTCCTTGAAAGCGTCAGATTATATATACACAGATATACACAGCAGATTTGTAGTATGAAAATTTCATGGGTCAGTTAATAGGGTTGAGGCATAAATTTTTTTGTAAAAAATAAAAAATAAAAATTTCATGGGGATGAGGAGATTAGGAAAAAAGTATTTAAAAACTGTCTTTTTTCCTTTATTATAAAGTATTTTATACTATATATAAATTATTATCTTCCTCCAGCAGTTCACATAAATTACACATTTATGTAGAATGAAAAGTCAAAATATTATGCCATCTACTGGTGTAGCTTTTAACTGTTTGAATAGGCAATACTATACATCTGGTTTCCAGAGTCAGGTATGCATAAGACAATCCACTAGATGTGCAGAAACAACTATTTATTTATAATTACCTTTTATCTCATCCTTTTAAATATCTACTTTGGTTTTATTTTATACTGTACATACTACATTAATAAAGTAATAGATATGTAGAATTTATAAATGACTATTTATATTGGTAATACACACTCAAAATTTTTTTACTGAGGCACACAGGTCTGAAAACCACTGTTAGATTATTACTATAAATCTTCCAAATTTCGTTATCATTGAATAAGTTTTTAAAAAATTAATACTCTGTCAAAGCTTCCTGAATAGTACTTCATGCCATACTAAGTATCTAGGTTAAAAGATGAGCCAACAAAATGTGTCTTATTCACTTGGAATCAGGGGACATCCAAGTTCCTTAAGAAAAGAAAAGAGAAGAGAAGAGAAGATAAAAGAAAAAGAAAAATCTTCCCTAAAATAAGATAGCAAGAAAGAGTGAAAGAGTCTTTATTTTTCACTCACAAGTCATACATAACATTTTCCATTAAGAAATAAGAGATTTTAGGCTGGACGCAGTGGCTTGCGCCTGTAATCCCAGCACTTTGGGAGGCTGAGGCGGGCGGATCACAATGTCAGGAGATCGAGACCATCCTGGCCAACATGGTGAAACCATGTCTCTAATAAAAATACAAAAATTAGCTGGGTGTGGTGGCATATGCTTGTAATCCCAGCTACTCGGGAGGCTGAGGCAGGAGACTCACTTGAACCAGGGAGTCAGATGTTGCAGTGAGCCGAGGTTGTGCCACTGCACTCCAGCCTGGGTGACAGAGAGAGACTCCGTCTCAAAAAAAAAAAAAAAAAAAAAGAAAAAAGAATTAAGAGATTTTGGCCTGCACGGTGGCTCACGCCTGTAATCATAGCACACTCTGGGAGGCCGAGGCAGGTGAATCGCTTGAGTCCAGGAGTTCGAGACTAGCCTGGGCAACATGACAAGATCCCTAGAAAAAAATACAAAAATTAAGCAGGCATGGTGGTGCGTGCCTGTAGTCTCAGCTACATGAGGGTGCTGAGATGGGAGGATCGCTTAAGCAAAGGAGGTTGAGGTTGCAGTGAGCCGAGATTGCACCACTGCACTCCAGCCTGGGTGACAGAGCAAGATCCTGTCTCAGAAAAAAAAAAAAAGAAAGAAAAAAAAAAAATTAAAAGATTTTAAGGATTTTTTTTTCCAATCACTGGTATCTAATTTCAAAACTTCATAAAGTATTAAATAGAAATGTGTATCAATAGGTGAAGGAATAAACAATGCATATACTGGAGCAAACTATCAATATATTGAACTACATGGATGAATCTCAAAATTATCTTCATTTTGAGTGAATGAAGCCAGACATACCCACTATGATTCAATTCATGCAGAATGTAAACTATAGTGAAAAAGAACAGATTAGTAGTTGTCTGGGGCCAGAGCAGAAAATGGAATGGACTGCGAAGTGGGGAGAGGAATCTTTGGGGATGATACAAACATTCTGTATCTTGATTATAATGGGAGCTTCATGGGTATGTGTAAATGTCAAAACTCATCAAATGACACACTTTAAAAGGATAAACTTTCTTATCCATACGTTATTATTCCTCAAAGTTGGTAAGGAAAAAAATTTTAAGTAGCAATTGCATTCTAATTCTTCACTGTAATTCTCTAATTATTTTAGTGTTTTATAATTAGCATTAAGCTTTAGCTTGTATTTATTTTTACTTCAGTCTTCAAGTCTCAAAAGTAGTCCACCATGAGGTTGCTTGTCATTAGAAAAACTGGATACTACTCTGTACTCTTGAGTTATCAACTACTGAGTAAGTTCTTTATAGTTCATAATTCACAATAAGCACAAAAAATTCTTTCTGTGCAAATTATCACACACATTATTTATATAAGTACTACTGTGTAAATCAACTTTTGAGGACACTATTACTTTTTAAAATTCTGAATGTCTCTAATCCCTCTAAATCCAACATCAAATGGTATATGAACAGCAAAAAGATCATTATATTCAATTAGAGGGATTTAATGTTTCCCTCTTCCTCTCTCAAAGCATTCTTTCAGCAAAGGAAACAATTACCATAAGCAGATAGAAAAATATCTCAATGGATTACTCTGTTCTATTGAATCTACCATAAGGGAAACGCAAAAAGGAAATTCAGATTAAAGCAATTACCCCTTCCTGAAATAATCATGGTGCACTAAGGAATTGCTAGAGAAGTAAGCAGACTGTGTAAGTTAAAACACTATAGTTATTCTTTTTTTTTTCAAATATGGAGTTTCGCTCTTTGTTGCCCAGGCTGGAGTGCAGTGGCATGATCTCGGCTCACTGCAACCTCTGCCTCCTAGGTTCAAGCGATTCTCCTGTCTCAGCCTCCTGAGTAGCGGGCATTACAGGCACCCGCCACCGTGCCCAGCTAATTTTTATATTTTTAGTAGAGATGAGGTTTCACCATGTTGGCCAGGTCTCAAACTCCTGACCTCTGGCGACCTGCCTGCCTCGGCCTCCCAAAGTGCTGGGGTTACAGGCTTGAGCCACCGCACCTGGCCTCACTATAATTATTCTATTTGCAGTTGAAGAAATATAAAAATTCTTAAAAACAGCCTCTGTTTAGAAGAATAAAAATAAAGAACCTAAGATAGTGTTCATCAAATGGACTCTGGGTAGTATTCCTGGGCAGCCTGCTTCTATGTGAGTTTATAATTTTGTTTTTAGAAAACAATGGCCAAATAACAACACACTGTACGAATGAAGGCTAGTACTTTTAATAGAAAAAATAGTGAAAAGATTGAGCTGTCCTACTATACACCACAGTACAGGTATGTTAAATTCTAACGAACCTTCATCCAGATGTGGTAATTACATGCCTGTAATCCCAGTACTTTGGGAGGCCAAGGCAGGTGGATCACTTGAGCTCAGGAGTTTGAGACCAGCATGGGTAACATGGCAAGACCCAGTGTCTCAGCCAAAAAATATAAAAAATTAGCCCAGTGTGGTGGCATGCACCTGTGGCACATGCCTGTAACATTATACTAAAACCAAGTAAACTCTAGCAGAACTTGAGATTTTTTTCCAGCTACTCAGGAGGCTGAGGCACGAGAATTGCTTGAGCCAGGGAGGTGTAGGTTGCAGTGAGCTGAGATCGTGCCACTGTGATCTGATGTTCTATATAAGGATCCCATCTTTGTATCCACCAACATCCATCAACTGTTCATGATTAGTAGGAAAAGTAATAATTGTAAAATAATTTCTTCTTTATGTAGTATTTTAAAGAATTTCTCAGCATACTATTTTGGGGTTTGGATCAGCGGTTTGAAAATTTCTGTGCAAAAAAAGGAATAATGACTACAAATTGTTTTCACTGTGATAATAAATACAAATCAAATGATGGTTCATTATACCTGAAATTTTAAAAAAAATCAAACTGATATAGCTGTATAAGCACTACAGGTATAAGGAGTTAGCTGGGAGCAGTGACTCATGCCTATAATCCCAGCCAGCACCTTGGGAGGCCAAGACCAGGTGGATCACTTGAGCCCAGGAGTTGGAGACCAGCCTAGGGAACACAGAGAAACCCCGTCTCTACAAAAAACTAAAATAAACAAAATTAGTCTGGGCATGGTGGCATATACCTGTAGTCCCCGCTACTCAGAAGGCTGAGATGAGGATCGCTCGAGTCTGGGAAGCAGAGGTTGCAGTGAGCTGTGATCACCCCACTGCACTCCACCCTAGGTGATGGAGCAAGACCCAGCCTCAAATTAAAAAAAAAATATATATATATATATATATACACACACATATATACGCATGTGTATATATATATACATATATATATACACATATACTGTATATATACATATATACATGTATATATATATACATGTATATATATACATATATATGGAGTTTATATTTAGTTGTATGTTTGCATACACATAATTAACATTATACTAAAACTAAGCAAACTCTAGCAGAACTTGAGATTGTTTCCATTTAAAGAGTTTGCTTTTTGTAGCTGTGAGCCTGAGTGGTTAGCGTATTGCTGGTATTGCTGGAGGCAGGGTTGACCCCTCACCTGATACTTGTGTTCAAGACAATCTAAATTGTGTTACGGAAGGGACTGACTGTACTCATGGCTAACCTGAAATATTAAAATAAGGCTGCCCCTAAAACCTTCTTAGTCACACAGGATCCCTGTAGCCAAAACAGTGTATGTTCCAGCTGCAGAGAGCAGACTGCTCTCAGCTTGCACAGCACCTTAGGTGTGGGAAGAATATATGGATAGGGAATGGGGTGGAGAAAGAAGGACGGAAATGTTGTCACCCAGGTGGTTTTAGGGTCTAAGGAGTGGAAAAGGATGGCACTGGGGAGGTCTTCATGGATCTGTGTAGGAGTTCCCTGTAGATAAATTACTGATCCCCCATCTACTATCCCCAGTATGGAATGGCTGAATTAATACGTAATCAACTGCATTGTATCTAAAGCCTTAGAACTAGTCAGGTGCTCCTCCCACCTAATACCATTTCTTACCCCGTAATCCTACCTGATTTTTAACAAACCATTAATAATTCTAATGATAATCTCTATTTTGTTGTGTTTTTTGTAACTGTTTTAAATAAATCAATTTGTACTGTAAAAAAGAAAAATAAACAGTCTGCTTTTTTTTTCTTTTTTTAAAAAAAGAGCCCATTAGAAGATTGAGAAACACTGTCCCCAAGGAATAAAGCCTTCAAAATACATTATGGTATAACATATCAATGTTTTCCATGTAAAGAAAAAAAACAGGAGCTACAGAAAGGTATAGAAAGTTTAACAATAACTTGCAAGTATCAGTAGAAAATATTAAGAAAGCTGAGAAACTATACACAACAAATTAAGTCTCTGAAAGAAAATAAAACTCATTTTCATAGAAGTATAAAAAATTCTGTCACTGTTTATATTTATAAAAACATTAAAAGTTTTCATGGCTATAGTGCCCCCAAAATATAAATATATATATATATACACACACACACTCACTCATATTTTAGATATTAGAAAAACAATCTACTAGTTACCCTTGCAGTCATAAATGAAATATAAATATATCAAAAATAAATTATTGCCAAAATATAAGATTAATAAATTATTAAACTGCTAGGAGCTATATTAAGGGCAATAAAAACCAGAATGCTTAACATACACTTTAATCATTGGGAAACTCAGCTTCCCTTTGGGCAAATATTGCTGAAGTCATAATTCTTTCCTGATTTACTTTTAAAGATATTTCAGAAACATGATAATTTTAAAACAAAAAAAAGAAAGAGAAGCTTGAACTGAAGGAAATTGGATGGGGAATCAAGAAACAGAGGTATTATTCCTGGTTCTCCAAATTATTCTGTGTGGCTCCAGGCAAGGCATTTGCAACTCTCAGTTCTTCTCATTTCCTAGTAGAATGTCTCTAAGGAGCCTTCCTTAGTGCCAGGAAGCAAGCACTTTGCATCTAAAGAATGTTGCTACCTGAGTCTATTAAGACCAAAAAGTCTTTGAAAGAGGAGACACAGGGCCCATAAAGAGGCAAGAATGGTAAAAAACAACATACCTTCAAGTTTTGGGGTCGTGTAAATTTGTTGAGAAGTGCAGTCTGAATGAGCTCCCACCGGCTCCCCGCAGTTCGCTCACCATTCTTTTGGAAAAAAGAAAAACATATGAGGAAGCTATTCTAAGTTCTTTTGCATCACAGAATCAAAGGTCAAACAAGCAAGTACCAAACCATTTTTCAGAGACTAAAAGAATCTCGGTTTTGTTCTTACCTCATCTTCCACTGGGTACAAATTTTGTTCTGAACAAGGCATTTTAACATGCTTGTTATCCCACAAATCTTTATAATGTGTTGGAAAAGGTTTAGGAACTTCTCCTGCTCGCAAAAGATCTACCTGAAATTGAGGGTAAACAAAATTGTCAGTGCATAAAAACAAAATGTATCTTCTATAAAATAATCCTAAGTAACCAAAGCAAATGCTATAAAATAGAGACCAGCTCCCAGGCAAGAAATCACCAAAGAACCCTTCAGTTCTTCCCATTCCTCACCTCCATTCAACCAGGTCCAAGTCACCAGATATAGTATATATTCTAGCTCCATATCCCCTAGGAATCCTTCCTTGCCTCAGCTTTTACTAAGTGTTTCCCATCCTTCTCCCTAACTCCAGCTGTTGCTAGACACATCTAGCCCCCATAAAACCCTTTCTAAAGAACTCCCAGGCTTCTAATGCTATAACGCCTATACTCTGATTCTAAGTGTCATCCTGATTTTCATATACGTTCTTATCAAAACACCATTCATTCCAAACAAGTCTTAAACAACAATTAAAATTCCTTAAACATAGCAAATTCATTTTCATATTTATATGCCTGTATACATACTACTGTGGCCTCTCTTTTTAATACCACTACTACCAATTGCCACCTCCCCCACTGTATCTGGTTAAATCTCTATTGTCACCTTCATAGCTCTGCCAGATTTTCATTATCTTTATGAAGTCTTTAGAAACTTCAAAGTAGGCAGCTATTTATCTTGTTTTGTTAGATTATTATCATGCTAGAGCACACTTGTCTTCCTCTCCCTCACTAGATCGCAAACTTCCTGAAAATAATCATATTAACTTTGTATTCTGAATATGTAAGATAGAACCTGGCATGTGTACATGTGTACGCGTATACATGCAAATATATATATACACACATATGCTACTATAATAACTATTAAGTAAATGTTTGAGGAAGTGGTACAGCAGGTAGCCAGTCAGACATGAGCAGGGCAGGACAGGGCCCCTACCACTACCAGGAATGTCAGATAACCCTCAAGTGATGCACAGGGAGTTGTGAAACTGCCTCTCTAAAATAATTGGAAGCAGCTGGCGCCAGGGAAAGGAGTCACCCAATAGATAGAAAAATCTGAAATTGGTGATCAGCAGCTTCCTGTTAAGATCTTAGGAGTTGGGCAAGTTAGCTCCAGCATGTGTACTAGGGAGCAAAATGGCAAAGTTTAACTGATATATGACCTTATAAGAACACTCAACTGGTAAGGGAAGAATACCTCAAGCAAGCATGTGTACAACTCCAGTAATCACACCACGCATGCAGACAGCCCATCTCAAGGGAAGAATCAGGGGAGAAGGGGACACAACCCCCTGGAAGCATGCCAACATATAAAACCTCAAGTCAAAGGTCAAACTGTGTACTTGATCTCTCAAGTCGCCCGCTTGGCCCTCTTCCAAGTGTACTTTACTTCCTTTCATTCCTGCTCTAAAGCTTTTTAATGAACTTTCACTCCTGCTCTAAAACTTGCCTTGGTCTCTCATTCTGCCTTATGCCTCTCAATCAAATCCTTTCTTCTAAGGAGGAGTATTAACATTGCTGCAGACCCATATAGATTTGCCACTGGTAAGAGAAAGAGATTATGGTTTAAAGTTTAACATTATGCCTATTCTGGATATTTCATATAAAAGAAATCATATAATATGTGGTCTTTTGTGTCTGGCCTTTTTCACTTAGCATAATGTTTTCAAGATTAATCCATGTGGTAGTATGTATGAATACTTCACTGCAGAGCATAATCACATAAATATATAATTTCACTTGTAATATGTTATGAATACGAGGAACACTGTGTTATGAGACCAGCTCAGATTTAGTTTATCTGGTAAACTTAGGTAAGGCTTCCTTGAGGAAGTGGCAACTGAGCTTAACTCTAAAGGCTAAAAAATTAACAAGGAAAAGGGTGAAACAAAAATAAAATTCTAAGCCCCCCGACCAACTGAATGGGCCCCTCCCTCAGCCAAGGGCATTCTAAAGCAAACCCCATACACTAGTTCAGGCCATGATGGGAACGGGTGGTTGGACATGCTTCATTATACCTTCCTCCCTTTGAAATTTAGATGTGACTGACCAGCATTAACATTAAAACAGGTACTTTAAGACTGACAAGGCAGACTCTTTATAGCAATTAAGATACCAACATGACAGATACCACGCTCTGAAAGAAATGGAAGTATTTTACCCCAAAATGTATTTATTTGAAATATTTTGAAATGGCCCTGCTAAACTGTCTCTTGTGGGTAAAATCTACATTCTGTAGAGCACGGGTCCCCAACCCCCCGGAATGCAGACAGGCATGGACTAGGGGTCTATGGCCTGTTAGGAACCAGGCCACATAGCAGGAGGTGAGCAAGGCTGAGCTCTGCCTTCTGTCAGGTCAGTGGCAACATCAGATTCTCATAAGACGAAGAACCCTATTATGAACTGTGCATGTGAGGGATCTAAGTTGCACACTCCTTATGAGAATCTGAGGTGGAACAGTTTCATTCTGAAATCATCCCCCAACCCATGGAAAAATGGTCTTCCATAAAACTGGTCCCCGGTGCCAAAAAGTTGGGGACTGCTGCTGTAGAGAATCCCCTTCCCTTTCCAGGTCTTCCCTGATCCAGTCCAGGAGAGAAGTAATGAAGCATCTGGTAAGAGCTCTGAAGCCTGTTACCTACAAGCATCAACTGCATGATAAAACCTTGGTCTTTAGAAACCCTTCTTAACCCAGACATTCCTTTCTATTGATTCCAGGTCTTTAGATAATAACCCTTTTAACCAATTGCCAAGCAGAGAATCTATGACCTGGAAGCCCCTTTCGAGTTGTCCTGCCTGCTGGACCAAATCAATATGCATCTTACATGTATTGATTGACGTCTTATACCTCTCTAATACATATAAAACCAACCTATAGCCTGACCACCTTGGGCACATGTACTCAGATCTCCTGGGGCAGTGTCACAGGCCATTGGTCACTCATATTTGGCTCAGAATAAATTTCTTTAAATATTTTACAGAATTTGACTCTATTCACCAACATTCCTTAAAAAAGGAAGAACTATGCAAAGAAGACTGTCAAACAGGCAGCTTCATAAAAACATCTGCTGAGACAGAGCAGGGAGCCCTCTTAGGGGCCTGCCAGGAGTGCCCTCAAGCAAGGAAATAAAAGAAAATCTCGAATCCCTTTGTTAGGAATAACGCTCAAAATCCTAAGGAAATTGAACACTCGAACAAAGGATTCTTAGCAAAGCAATTTTACTTCTGCACAGAGGAGTGCCTCCTTGGCCAGTCGCCATGAGAGCACACCTGAACAAAGGGGCACAAGAGCCTTTATTCCTGATGCAAGTCCTGCCCCTGTACCCTTTCCCCATTGGCTGGGGTCGGGTCGTACAATCTAAACTAATTCCGGTTAGCTAAACATTTGATTTTTTTAGATAAGGTGGGCATGTGAAAGAAAGCGGAGAGGAAAGGGGAAGGCATGTCTGTAATAAGCTAGAAAGTTAGTTCTCTTTCCAAATAAGGAAAGGAATGTGAGCTGGTATTGATAATGCTTGGTACTGTGACATGCCTGGGCATCTAACAAAGGCAAAAAGGAAAAAAGGAGAAAAAGGAAAAAAGGAAGGGGGGCACTATGAATTAAAGAATAAAAGACTGATCAGGTTATTTGAAGAGAAACCTCATCATATCTGAAACCTTCAAGGGAAATTCCAGGCACCTATCTAGCCTTGAGAAGTAAATGAGCCACCAGATAAGCAAGGAGGTAATAACAGCTTAAACCAATAGCCACTCATGGAAGTCAGAGCCACAAGATGTGTTGCTCCCTATAGAAAATAAAGATAACATCTTGACATAGGTCCCTGAGTTATTTTTCAGAAACTCAGACCCCCGCCAAATGGAAAGTGCCAACCACCATCATCACATAAGGGGAAACTGAAGACTGAACTCTGACTGACATTCTTCATTCTAAATTTCTTCCTGAGGGGCCTGGAGACAGTGGCACCCACATGCCAAACCTTAACATTCCTTTCCGCTGATCCCAAGTTTCTAGACAAAGCCTTGCTTCCTTAACCAATCGCAAATCAGAGAATCTCTGAATCCTGCAACCCCACTTCAAGATATCCTGCCTTTTGGGACCAAACCAATATATAACTCCCACGTATTGATGTATGATTTTGCCAATAACTTCTGCTTTCCTAGAATATATCTCTGCCTTTAAAAAATCTTGCTTGTAAGCCATTGGGGAGGTCAGGTTTTAAGCAATAGCTATCCTATTCTACTTGCTTGGTGCCCTGCAAACAAACACCCCTACTTCTCTTGCTACAGACGTCAGTGTCGGTGTTTGGCTTTACTGCACTGGGTGAGTGTACTCAGGTTCAGTTTAGTAACACTGCAACTTAAGAAAAATAAACCTGGGCCGGGGGTGGTGGCTCACGCCTGTAATCCCAGCACTTTGGGAGGTTGAGGAGGGTGGATCACAAGGTTAAGAGATCAAGACCATCCTGGCCAACATGGTGAAACCTCATCTCTACTAAAAATACAAAAATTAGTTAGGCATCGTGGCGCGCATCGGTAGTCCCAGCTACTTAGGAGGCTGAGGCAGGCGAATCGCTTGAACCTGGGAGGCAGAGGTTGCAGTGAGCTGAGATTGCGCCACTGCACTCCAGCCTGGCGACAGAGCAAGATTCTGTCTCAAAATAAATAAATAAAGAAAGAAAGAAAGAAAGAAAGAAAGAAAGAAAAATAAACCTGTGAGTCATCTATATAGGTGATCACTAAAACCACAAGGGTAGGTGAGACCAATCAGAGAGAGACAGAAGAAAAAAGGACCTATGAAAAAGGCTTGAGGAACTCCAACAACACTTACTTGTCACATACAGAAGAACAGCCTAAAAGGAAAATAAGAATTGGCTAAGGAGGAAGAAAGAAATTTAGGATTATATTGTGTCACGGAGCCAAAGGATGAGTATATTCCAAGGAGAAAAGAAATGTCTATGGAGTCAAATGTGGCCAGGCACAGTTGCTCACGCCTGCAATCTCAACACTTTGGGAGGTTGAGGCTGGAGGATCACTTGAGGCCTGGAGTTCAAAATCAGCCTGGGCCAACATAGCTACAAATTTAGAAAATTAGCCACGTGTAGTGGCACATGCCTGTAACCCCAGCTACTCAGGAGGCTGAGGTGGGAGGATTGCTTGAACCTAAGAGTTGGAGGCTGCAGTGAGCCAAGATCACACACCACTGCTACTGCAATCCAGCCTGGGTGACGGAGTGAGATCCTGTCTCTTTAAAAAAAAAAAAAAAAAAAAGAAGGCCAGGAACAGTGGCTCCCACCTGTAATCCCAGCACATTGGGAGGCCCAGGCGGGTGATCACCTGAGGTCAGGAGTTTAAGAGTAGCCTAGCCAACATGGCGAAACCCCGTCTCTATTAAAAATACAAACATCAGCCGAGGTTGGTGGTATGCACCTGTAGTCCCAGCTACTTGGGAGGGTGAGGTAGGAGGATCGCTTGAACCTGGGAGGCAGAGGTTGCAGTGAGCCGAGATCACACCACTGCACTCCAGTCTGGGTGACAGAGCAAGACTCCATCTCAAAAAAAAAAAAAAAAAAAAGTCAGATGTGACAGAATCAGCAGTTATGCTGAAAGTATTTTCACCCTCATAAGAACGTCCCAAAGGTGATTTTATAAGGATGTTCCATATCATCTGATAAAACAGCATAGGTACCAGTTGAGCTTCACAAAAGGGGAACATACATGTAATATGCTTTGTGTGTGGCTCTGTGTTTGCATGCACGCACGTATGCATGTGTTTGTTGGAAATCGACCACTAAGTGCAATTTCAGATTGCCTTACATTTCTAAAGCTAAATGTTGGTTTTATTTTTAAGAAACAGGGTCTTACTCTGTCATCCAGGCTAAACTGCAGGGCTCAAGTAATCCTTCTGCCTTAGCCTCATGAGTAGCTAGGACTACAGGCATGTGCCACCATGCCTGGCTAATTTTTTAACTTTTTGTACAGATGGGCTCTCCCTATGTTGCCCAGGCTAGTCTTGAACTCCTGTCCTCAAGCAATCCTCCTGCCTTGGCGTCCTAAAGTGCTGGGATTACAGGTGTGAGCTATCATGCCCAACTTTCATTTTACTATTTCAAAATCTGTAACTATTAACATCTGGAATCTTAATAATGTAACTAAATACTGCTATTAAGTAACTGTTAATTACATTTATATCTTATTATCATATTCAGGAATAAGAATCTAGAAGAAAATACAACAAATTGTTAAACTCTGGGAATAAGACTGACAGATGGGTTTTCTGAGTTACATGCTTTCATATAATAGTTGTGTATTTTTTACAATAGTCTTGCATTGCTGTTGTAATAAAATAGAAGATTTTAAAAACTCAAGGGTCCTGGGTATCTAAGAAAGAAACATTAACTATAGAGATTATTTGATGGTAGAGATGGTAGATATTAGAGAGATATAATGACGGTGCAGGATGGTTTGGGTTTTCTTTGTGGGAGGGTAGGAGAGAGGAGGAAGAGAAAAAGCTAAAATATCACTTAACACCCTCTGTCCATCTTTTCTCCAGTTCCTCACCATTAACATCATCTCAGTAATCCAGACTAAGAACCTTAATTTTACATACATTATCAACAACTCCTTTTTATTTGTCACCCATATTTAGGAATTCACCATATTCTATCAATTTTACCTCATAATAATGCAACCTTCTATTTTCTTTTTTATCCCCATGATTATTATCTCAGTGATTTTCAAGCTTTTTAAAATAGCAGAATCCCTTTTTTCCCTAAGAAATTTGACATAAAGTCATTTAAAGTCACACCAAAGCTATTTTTAGAAATACAGTTTTTGGCCGGGCGCGGTGGCTCACACCTGTAATCCCAGCACTTTGGAAGGACGAGGTGGGCAGATCACCTGAGGTCGGAAGTTTGAGATCAGCCTGACCAACATGGAGAAACCCCGTCTCTACTAAAATACAAAATTAGCCAGGCGTGGTGGCGCATGCCTGTAATCCCAGCTACTCGGGAGGCTGAGGCAGGAGAATTGCTTGAACCCGGGAGGTGGAGGTTGCCATGAGCTGAGATCGTGCTATTGCACTCCAGCCTGGGCAGCAAGAGCAAAAAACTCCATCAAAAAAAAAAAAAAATAGTTTTTATAGTAACTTTTACTTACTCTAATATCAATAAGTGATGATGAGACCGTTTTAAATACAAAATTTGAAAGTAGGAGTTAGGGATGAGAGTTAAAGCTTACATCAATCTACCATTTAGTTTACATTTATCTCTCTTACACATTATTAAGAAAATCCTGATTCATCCATCTATACAGTTGCAAATGGTAACATTTTACACTTTATTTTGATATTAAGCTAACTCTTCAGATAAATGGTAGCAAGGGAACCTTGGCTCTATGGTCTGCACAAAAATGGGTTATCTTGGCAAAAACAGCTGGTTCAAATGTGGAATTAAGCATCTTCAAATTTGATTGTGCAGTTCTTTTTTAACAAGTTTTTCACTGTTAAAAATATAATTTAGAAATGAAATTTGCATCAAACTTCAAAAGAACCCCGGAAGCACCTCTATGTGGCACAATTCGGTACATACTGTTACCTTACTTAACTCTTATCTGGGCTCTTACATTACCTCTCCCGTCTCCCAGTGTATCCTCACTTCTGTTTTCCTTACATGCAGCTGTCTGATTAATCTTGCTACAGCACAGATACTGTCTGCACAGACATGACTTAAGTCTGGTTCCTGGCACTTGAAGCCCCCTGTGATATGAACCCAATCCAATTTTCAAGTCTCTTCCTCATTCCCCACCCAAATTCCACACTCCAGCAAAGGCACTGTTTTCCATTTCTAAAACAGATAGTTTTCAACCACACAGCCTTTTCTTATAAATCTTATATATCTGTCTGGAAGTCTCCTATCTTACTAACTGCACCTCAGAAATTTATGCTTATCTTTTAGAGCTCAGCTCAAACCCCATAACTCTGCTCAATGTTACTCTCACCTCTAAATATGCTAAAGAATTCTGAATTTCAAAATAGTTAATCACATCTACACTAAATTGTATGTTAAAAGGGATCATGTCAATTTTTTTTAGTACTGCGTGTGAAATCTATATAAAACCTGACTAATAAATGAGATGAATGTTTAAAACTACCCAGCAAGTGATGGAAATCTAAAACTGGATTATGGTGATGGTCACATAGCTCAATAAATGGACTCAATATCACCAAATCGAGCACTTAAAATGGGTGAATTTTTATATACCTCAATGAAGTTGTTTTTTAAAAGCAAGAACACACAAAAAGTACAAAAGAGGTTACTAAGAACTAGGGGAAGCAGGGAAGGAGGTTTATTTAATATGTACAGTTTCTGTTAGTATAGTGTTATGATATTCACACTGGTTTTTGTCCAGGTTCTTGGCTTGTAACTCCCATAGCCCTCGTTATAGTCTTTTGTGATAATGTTATAATGTTAGTCTTTTGTTATGTTTTGTTACAATGTTGTTATAATGTTACAATATAATGTTAAAACAAACATGGTAACAGCCCTTTCCCAAAAGAAACCCCCTTCTTGCCTGGGGACTAGACTGCCACCGTAGGACTAACAAAATAGCCACAAGATTAGAAATTATGGTTTAGGAGTCATGCAGCTGGAGGCTAAAAGATTCTGACCCTCCCTAAACTGCTAAGATCAGTGCTTGGGATATTTTGCAGACCCTGCACTTGATGGATCAGCTGGCACCACCCAGATGGATAAACTGGCTCATCTGATCTTGTCCCCACCCAGGAACTGACTCAGCACAAGAGGACAGCTTCAGCTTCCCATTATTTCTTCTTCTGACCCAACCAATCAGCACTCTCGACTCACTGGCCTTCCCCAACCCACCAAATTATCCTTAAAAACTCTGACCCCCGAATGCTCGAGGAGACTGATTTGAGTAATAAGAAAACTCTGGTCTCCAGCAAAAAAAAAAAAAAAAAAAAAAAAAAAAAAAAAAAAAAAAGGCACAGCTGGATAATGATTTAAGGACACTAAACCATACGTAATTTTGAAATTTAGGGACGAATGCAGGATTCTGCAGTCAGTACACAATACTATCAACTGAGTAAAAAGAAAAAAAAAAGAATCCAATGAGGTTTCTTAAAAATACTGGAAAAAAAAAATTATCTTCACCATCAGCTGATAATGATTGCTAATTTGTTAAGTTCTATACTAAGTTATCATTATATTGCTCCATTCTGTAGAATTCTCAGTATTTTATATATGCAGAAAACAGAAGAACTTTCTAAGCCTTGGTCTGTTTCTCACTTAATAAATATCACAATAAATAAGGACTTCCAGTCTTCTCTCATCATAGATAAGAGGTGCTACCTACCCGAATAGTTACTGTGTGATTGGCAGATGGTCTCAAGAGAGGCAGCCGGATCCCACACCGAGGCATTCTTCTCATCTCCTCAATGGGAGTTCCAAGCCACTTCTTATCTGGAGAAAGGTGAGGCGGAACGTATTTAGGGATCTTCCTTTCTGTTCTTTGATGTTTGGTTTCCCATTGTTCTTTTCTAAGGTCAAGACAAATGTATTTAGTCATAAATTATTTACTGTTTTAATTCCCTTAGATACACAAGCACAAAACTTACCCAGACGTTATTGTTTAAAGTATGCCATACTTGGTCACTCACTTCGTTATGTTTTATATTTACAATCAAAAGAAAAACCTATAAAGCTTATAAAACTCAAGAGCTTATTTTCAACAGTCTGTGGAAGAAAGTTCCAAACACATGTAAATCACCTTCTCAAAACAGAAATGAGTCATGGTTCACAGTATCATCTACACAGTAATTTTCAATGAAGTGAACTCACTATTGCATGCTGATTGCACTATCTCAGGAAACTCAAATCACAGAAATCATGGATGGGATTTAAGATTCCATATGGGGTAACGGCAAAATATAAGCTTTGTAATATGACACACCTGGATTTAAATCCCAGAATTACCACTCAGAAGGTACATGATTCCAGTGAATTCTCTTACCCAAATCTCAGTTATCTCATTTAGTGAGTATAATACCATCTGTCTGCCTGTCACGGCATTAAACAAAGTGTAAAAAAAAAAAAAAAAAAGTGTAATATACAATGGTCTAGAAGAATGTCTGGCTGAAGAAACAGTAGCTACTATCAACCTAGTATTTTCATGTTCTAGTAATTCCCATAAATACCAAAAGGAAACTCATGAAACTAAAAATCTGATTTCTAATATTTATTTTATTTCTTGTTTTCTGTTTCTAGCCTTTTTAGAGTTTAAACTTTGGAGTCTAGGTTTAAATTTAGCATAAGTAGTTAACAAGAAACAAAACCACTTCTTTGCTTTACTAGAAATCACAGCTTCGTTAAACTCCCTTACAAAACTATAAAGCATATTATGCTATTGGAGAGATACTGCTGAGAGAAAATTACCTTCTGTCCTCTGCTTTGGGCAGTCTCATGAAATGATCTGTGATTTTAGAATCCTTTTTTCCATGTTGCTTAGAATTTCTGCATTCTACATTCAGGCTAGAAATATTTCCAGGTAGTTTAGCATTTAAATCATTCATTCCAGTGCGACTCTCTCCTCCTTCAAATTGGAAATGTAATCTAACTTCACCGCCCTTAGTAGAGTACCGTTTCCTAAATTCAATGTCAGCGTCTCTTGCTTGGAACCTTGAAGGTTTATTTGCTGTTTGGGAGGAACTACCATCTTCTTGTTCATCAAAACCTGGACTTGTCTCCTCATCTGCTTCTGAGTCTTGACAACTATTTTTAGAATTATCCACATCCATCGGTGACTCGGGTTCACTTTCCTTCTCAAATGGAGGAGAATTTCCTAGGCAACTTTCTTGTCTAGTCAATTTGTTGTCATTTTTTGGCCCAGTACCAACATCCTCAGAGCCAACATCTGACAATGGACTCTCTGGCACCACATCTATCTCATCTTGCTGACAACTTGCACAGTCTTCCCCAGGATGGCAAGACTTGCTGCACTTCTGGTGGCTTTTGGCTTCTCTGGCCTGTTCATCTTCTGTAGTCTGCTTTGCATTTGCAAGCTTTACAGTTGTGAGAAACTGTTGATTGTCTCTATTCTCTTCACTATCTGTGTCACTGTGATCATCATTTTGAGGTGACCGATCAATGTTAGCATTACTAAACTGCTCTGGTACCAGGGTTACTGTTTGAGGTTCACTTTCCAAAAGCTGCTCCGTGTGTTTCCCTTCATTTTGCCACTTACACATTGCTGCAGTCTGATGCTGGTTCAAATACTGTGTACTTTTTTCAGTGGGTGACTTATCAAGACTTAGCTGAGAAACATTTTCTAATTTTTCTACATTATGTTGGTAAAAGTTATCTTTTTGTACAGAACTCATCATGGATTCTATTCTTGTATTGTTGTTTTCTTTACTATCCAAACTACAAGAGAACAGAAAGAACTAAAAACAACTTATAATACAAAAAAGTCACTTATCCCATCATACCCCCAGTGTCACAGCAGTAATTAAACTCCCTGTGGTCAGCTGAGCACATAGCATGTCTTCTATGACTCCATGTCTTTGTATGTGATCCCTAATGCCCTCCCTGCAGCTGTGTGTCTGGCAAACACCCGCCTTTCCTTCAAGTCATAAATGTCACTCACCTCTCTGTGCAGTCTTCCTTTAGGGACCAAAGGTAAAGTTGAACATTTGTTTCTTCTACACACTAACCACCACTGTGCCTTGCTCATACCTTTACTATTGCATCTATCACACCAGGCAGTAATTATGTGTTTTTGTGTCTGTGGCCACTGCTACACTGTAAGTATCTTAAAGACACAGACTGGCCGGGCGCAGTGGCTCACACCTGTAATCCCAGCACTTTGGGAGGTCGAGGCAGGCAGATCACGAGGTCAGGAGATCAAGACCATCCTGGCTAACCCGGTGAAACCCCATCTCTACTAAAAATACAAAAAATTAGCCAGGCGTGGTGGTGGGCGCCTGTAGCCCCAGCTACTTGGGAGGCTGAGGCAGGAGAATGGCGTGAACCCAGGAGGCAGAGCTTGCAGTTAGCCGAGATCATGCCACTACACTCCAGCCTGGGCAACAGAGTGAGACTCCATCTCAAAAAAAAAAAAAAGACACGGACTATTCCTCTCTCATCTCGGTATCTCAAGTATACAGGACAGTCCCTGGCACACAGGACTCTCTAAAAAATTACTTACAAGTTGATTTTGAATTAACATAGATAAAGGAGAATAGAAAAGCATGAACAAAGAGAGAAAATATTAAAGCAACAAGATAAAACATCCATGTATTATTATTCATTTCTCTACATAGGAATGTTTCTATACCTTTCTGATTCCGCTGTCTTGATTCCTTTAGTGTCCATCCAACTGGTAATAGTCTTTTGTTTGAAAACTATAAAAAAAAATGTATATTCATACATTCCTTCAAATAGAAAACATATACAGCATATTGTACATGCAAGGAACTATGCTAGGTTCTACGGGTTAAACAAAAGATTAATAACTCAAGTATTTGCCCTCAAGTATATGGGTAAGACAGGAACATAAATGTTAATACATATGACACAGGGTAGAAAATGACTGGTGCCTAAAAGAGTTGGTATGGCCTAATGGATAAGAGCATAGGCTATGGAATCAGAACATCTGCATTCAAATCCTGATTCTCCCATTAGCTTCCTATGTTACTCTGTGAGGGATCATTTCTCTGTATCTCAGATCCCTCATTTGTAAACATGCAAAATAACTATCTCTCATGAGATAAGGCTTAATTAAGTAAAAATAGTTCATGTAAAGCGTTTAGGGCATTATCTGGTTTACGCTTAGTAAATGTTGATTCTTAATTATCATGATTATTAAAAGAGGTCCTGATAAAGGAATTAAGGTTATTTCTGAGGAAGACACTACTTCAGTGAACAGGAGAACATGGGCATAATCGGTAAGATTTCTTCGGAAAAGGTAAGGCTTGACTTATGCCTTGAAAAGTAAACATGCAGTCACATAAAGAGAAAATTATAAGCAAAGGCACCAATATCAGGGAAATATAAAGAACTTAAAAAGAAAGCAGAAGAAAATATGGTTGAAAAGTCAGCCAGGATCATACCATACAATAGGATCTTGAATGACCCACAAAGAGAAGCACAAAAAACGTGTTGAAAGACATGATTCCTCTCATCTAGGAGGTTCACAGTCATGCATGACAGCCTGGAGGATAAATCTGAGGGGCAAGAGGGAAGAGCTTATTGCCAGAAACTAGGGAGGAAGCTACTAGTCCAGGTCAGTGGTTCCCAAACTATCTGGATCATCAGGAAGCCAGCCACACCCCAGTCCTTCTGAATCAGAATCTATATGTGAGTAGGATGAAGGCATGAGGGGAGCTGGAATCTATTTTTTTTTTTTCCAAAAGTGATTCTGATGATCCACTAGATTGAACAGTTACTGGCCAACAACATAAACTAGTCCTTGTGAGAGTAGTAAAAGTGAGGAGAGTCATTACAGACTTCACAATAATAGGGGAAGTTAAAAGTGACTTTAAGCTTTGAGCTTGAGAGACTTGAAAAATGATGACAGCCTTAAGTAGAAATATGGAATACAAGAGAATTGTGTTTAGGGAAGAAATACGATTAGGTCGATTCTGCCTATACTAAATTTGAGATGCCAAAGAAGTAACTAGATAGAAAACCATAACACTACTTCTGGCTTCCTAAGGTTTCCTTCCCAACACACCAGCAGACAGTAGCAAAAGTAGAATTGATAGCTCAGGAGAGGGAGACGCAATATAAATAAATACAAGCCACATTTTATATAATCATTAGAAATAAGTGTGCTGTCAAAATTTAATATACTGAATAGGGATTAAATGTACATCATATTTTAGTATCAGAAATAAAATCTTAAACATTCGCAAATGTTTAAGATTTGAGATACTCACTAAATTGCAATGTAAGAATCTTAGTATCCTAAGTCACAGGATCTTTCTTATTTACCTACCTCTCCTCAAACACCATATGGAGCAAAACAGATGCAGGCTCAAATATACAAAAATCAATGGTTTATTTTTCACTGAAATAATGGCATAATCGAAATACATTTCAGATGGGGAGAATTTTATACCAGAAAAATATTCAATTGCTATATAATCTTTACCTTCCACAAAATACTTATAATCCAGCTAGTAAAAATCTTTGATTAATGTTTCAAAAATAGTTTCTATCACAAAAAAGTAATCACGCATAGTGATTTCTTATTGTTAAACACCATTACTTCCACGATTTTATTTAGCTTTCTGCAGCAGATCAGGCTTCAGAGAAAAAATGAGCTTCAGTCAGAGGGAGTAAGAGGATAAACCATTTGATTCTGAAACTTTTTCTATAGTTGTGTATTCTCTATTTATTTTCTTTATATCAAATACAGCAAGTATAGTTTAGAAAATCCTCAAATTGGGCCGGGCGCAGTGGCTTACGCCTGTAATCCCAACACTTTGGGAGGCCGAGGCAGGCAGATCACAAGGTCAGGAGATTGAGACCATCCTGGCTAACACGGTGAAACCCCGTCTCTACTAAAGATACAAAAAATTAGCCAGACGTGGTGGCGGGCGCCTGTAGTCCCAGCTACTCGGGAGGCTGAGGCAGGAGAATGGCGTGAACCCGGGAGGTGGAGCTTGCAGTGAGCCGAGATCGCGCCACTGCACTCCAGCCTGGGCGACAGTGTGAGACTCTGTCTCAAAAAAAAAAAAAAATCCTCAAATTACAAACCAGTAATATGCCAAAACATTCATTTTTTGAGTTGGTTTAGAAGTTAAAACATCTTTTTTCCATAAATATAAGGATTAATGTTAAGATGCAATGACTAGGTTCCTATAACACACACGAAGCACGTACTCCCGTGATGAGTCTACAGAACCTAAAGACTGCACATATCATTTCATGAAAAACCAGGAGTGTTACAGTGATGGCAAAGAAGAAGAGAGCTCTCTCCTGTAGCCCTGACCCTGAGAATGTGTTCTCTCTCTAGTTTCAGGCTTCCTGAAGCCTGGGGAAGGGATGAAGGAGGAAAAGCAAGAGGTAAGGAACCAGTATCTTCTGCTAATAAAACATTGATCAGTCCTTCTTAGGGCCTCAGAGAAAGGACTGCTTACTGCTCTTTGCAATATCACTGCTTCTGGCTTCCTAAGGTTTCCTTCCCAGCACACCACAGGACTGTGTCAGAGCTTTATCCCTCTTACTCCTAAAGTAAGCATAAAATTATGCTTTCCAGGTTTCCTAGGAATTTTAACTAGAAATAGTCACAGCAAGGCAAAAAGAGTGGCAATAAGAAGTGATGAAAAGATACAAGATCTAGAGTCAGATAGTCTTGGATTGAGATCTTTGTTCAGTCACTTACTAGTACCACCTTGATCCAGTTGCTTCACTTCATTAAGCCTTTATTTCCTCACCCAGAAAATGAAGCTAACAACACCTACTTCTAAGGGTTATGTGGATCAATTACAAAGCAAAAATTAGAGAAAATATTGTGTTCAGCCTCACAAAGCACTCAATATGTTATCTCCCGACATTTCCACCCAGTCTTTTTTTTTTCCACTGAGATCAGTAATTCTCCAACTTTGACTTCACACCATTTACATTTACTCTCATCAGCAACATTATTCAGTACCCAGTATATTTTAATCAGCAAGTCATTCAATTAATAGCTATAGATACAGCCAAAAGGCACAAAATGCAATAAAATTCACCTGCATGTCAAAGGAACATTCCACTTTCACAAAAAGTCTATAGCAACACATCTGGATAAACCTGCGTCATCACAATGTGAATAACATGCTGAGTTCTGCCAATATGCAGGTTTGCAGATTTTTTTTTTCTTTTTTCAGAAGTGGGGTCTCGCTATGTTGCTCAGGCTGGACGGGAACTCCCGGGCTCAAGTGATCCTCTTGCGTTAGCCTCCCAAGTAGCTGGGACTACAGGTGCATGCCCAGCAAAATTAGCGATTTCAGTCAATACAAGAAATATGTCCAGGAAGATAAATAATATAAAATTTAAAGATACTGAATAAATATCCATTTCGCTACCCCGCCTACTTGTCCTAAGATAATTATATATAAAAATTTAAATACCAAGTTCCTAAAGGAATCCCAAAAATTCAAACAATGGGCTTTTGATACAAATATAGTCTTCGAACATTCTGTTAATTGGTGTCCTGTGCCAGGTATACAGAAAACATTTAAACATGCGAAATACAGCCCCAAGTATTCATTTGGTACCTCTTCTGCAGAAATCTTAATTAAGATCCAACCAGTGAGGACTGACTGCCCTCACCCCTATTTGCAACTAACTCCTCCTCCTTTACATGCAAATAAGGTTAATGAAACCACAAATTATCCAGTCACAGAAGCTGAAGTACACCTGAACGTATACCTGAAGTTCACCTTCAGTTCCCTCTCCCCTATACCAAGTTCTCTGAAATCTACATCCTAAATTTTAAATCCATCCCTTCCTCATACCCTTTAAACACATCGCTTACTAGACAACTGCTATTTGTTTCTTGCAACTAGTCTCCCTGTCTACAGCCTTGACTATCCAGTGTTCTACAAACTACAAATGACCAGTCATTTTTCAATGAAATAACACAGACAATATAAGAATGCATCACACATAGTAAGGTTAAGTATTATTTCATGAAACATTTATTTCAGTTATAAATATGGCTTATTTGCCAGGTTACATATATTTCTTACTCTGTGTACTGGATAAAATTTATGCTGTGGGTTGCAGTTAGAAAAGTCCAAAAGCCACTTTTCTAAAGTATTAACCAAATGGTATTCCCACGCTTAAAAGCTTTTTAGTGGTTTCTCCATTAACCACAGAATAAGGTTGAAATTCCTTAAAATGGAATTTGAGTTTCTTCATAAGCTCCTGTCTGCCACCCAGCCTCATCAGACACTCCTCTGTCATCTTATGCTCCAGTCTTACCAACTTTTGCATGTCTTATTCCCTCTGCGTGTATAATTCTTTCTCCTCTTGATTTATACAGCAAATCTTCCTCATCCTTCAAGGCCTAGTGCAAGTCTACTTGGTACTGCCCCTAAGTTTGAAGACATCTAAGTGTAGACTCTTCACCAGAGAACTGCCCGAGCTCTGCCCAGCCTCTTACACTGTTAACGAATGCAACCTTTTTGAAATGCTCTCCTTTGTCTGACACAACACGAGCCAGGCTTTCCTCCCACCTCTACAGCCGCTTCTCTTCAGTCTACTCTTAAACTTTGGTGTTCCTAAGGCTTCTGCCCTAGGTCACCTTTACTTTCTCTACATGTTTATGTTATCTATGCCCATAGCATCCATTATAATGTTTATGCCACGAACTCCCCAATCTACTTCTCCAGCACAGAAATATTTCTTCTCAAGTATCCCATTCTTTCATGAATCCATCCCCTTCCCTATTGCCAGCATCCAGGCCTAAGCTACAATTATTTCCAACCTAGATTAACTCCTTAACTGAGTCTTGATGCTCCACTTGAGTTCCTTTTCAATCCATTCTTTATTTTCCACACACCAGCCACACAGACTTTTCAACAAATAAATAAGTCTAATCAAGTCACTCCCCTACTAAAAACCCTTGAGTAGCTTATCAATGCCCTTAGAGTTCAAAATCCTTAGCAATGTCTACATATCCAATTTGATCTGACTTTTCTGTACCACCCTGCAGCCTCATCTCTCACACTCTCTTGCGTTCACTCTATATATCAATTGCACTCCTGTTTTTGTTTTGTTTTGTTTTGTTTTGTTTGAGGCGGAGTTTCGCTCTTGTTGCCCAGGCTGGAGTGCAATGGTGCCCTCTCGGCTCACTGCAACCTCCGCCTCCCGGATGCCAGCGATTCTCCTGCCTCACCTGCCTCAGCCTCCCGAGTAGCTGGGATTACAGTTGCCCGCCACCACGCTAGGCTAATTTTTTGTATTTTTAGCAGAGACGGGGTTTCACCATATTGGTAAGGCTGGTCTTGAGCTCCTGACCTCAGGTGATCCACCCGCCCCAGCCTCCCAAAGCGCAGGGATTACAGGCAAAACCACCGCGCCCAGCCTCGATTGCACTCCTGAAACACTTCTTACTTCCTCTTCATCTAACTCCTACTCATTCTACAGTCCTCAGAATAAGCATCTCATCTTCTGGAGGACTATTTTCGATTCCATAAATTCAGTTAGGTAAAACAATCTGTCCTTCATTTATCAGAACATCCGTTACCTTTTATTATATTAACTTTTGCTATCGTCTATCTCTCCAGATAGATTTTAAGGTATGAAGGCAGAGGCCAAGTTTCTCTCGTTCAACACTGTATACCAGGGACGGGTACAATGCCAGCTTAGACTAATAGCTCTGCATCCTGGGACCCAGAATCTGAACAAGTGAAGTTGTTTTCTTCCTATCTAGAGGCTGGAGCGCCCTACTGTTTTACATACACAATTAGATCTCCTTGACGACTAAGGCAATTTCTCAATCAAACCTGAAGAAGCAAACAGGTGGTGGAGTCTCCTGCCATTTTCCGCCCTGTGAGTGACTGCTCATCAGAGTTTCTCACATCAATCGCATTGGGAAAAATGCGGCCCCATTCACCCACTAGTGGCTTTGGTAGCTCAGCAAGTGGACCTCAGAGTGACGATGCACACAAGACCAGAAAGGAGTGACTGGAGCCCCTGGGTCCTCAGACTGAGACCAGAAGGTTCGGGCCGAGGCGAAGGACAAAGATTTTTATTTTCCCACGTACCAAGCGAGGTGGCGCTGCCTCTGTGCTGTCCCGCCCGCCCTGGGACGCAGGCTGGCGAGGACGGTGGGACCCTGAACTGCACGTGAGCGTCCTTGGGGTCGAGGACGCGCCTCTGCCTGCTGGGAAAGCTCCGGGCGTCCGAAGCAGCCGGCGAAGTTGTAGCGGCGCCCCAGCGGGGTCGCTTGGTGCAGGGTTCACAGCCGGGGCCCGCATTCATGCTGGGACCAGCAGCGCACTGTCCCCGGGCCGGCCCGGGCGGAGAGCCTCATTCACTAACCCTGAGAGAGATGGACTGCGCCTCCTTCTCAGCGCCTGCCTGCACCATTCCCTCTCTGCCGCTGCCTGCTTCTGCAATTGCTGATCCGCCGGCCTCCCAAGTCAGGCCGTAAACACTCGCCTGCCTTCCCTCTTCCACTGGCACCCCACCTGCCTCAATGCGCCGCTTTGATTCGGGATTCGTTCACTTTCCCACCACCGGAAAGCTGCCGTCAGGCGCTTCCGGCTACCGGGGCGCACACTGCCGCAAAGCGGAAGTGTGGCGCTTAACGGGAACCGGCGCCCGGAATGTCAGCGTGTGAAGTAGGCGCTGGCAACGCGGGGTTACCCGCTGTTATTGAGAAGTAACGGCCCAGCGGACCACCCAGGCTTGAGGCAGCGGCGGGAACCACTCGGTTTGCTGCGATACCATGGAAGGAGGCGGGGGAAGCGGCGACAAAACCACAGGGGTATTGGCCGGTTTTTTCGGAGCCGGCGGAGCAGGTTACTCGCACGCGGATTTGGCTGGCGTCCCGCGTAAGTATGGGGCCTAGCTTGCGATTATTTCTGACTGGTTCTTGCGTTTACACTAAAGTTGCGCGTCCCATGTTTTATGTTGTTGTTTTTTTTTTTCCTTGCTGGCGTTTACAAGCTTAAGTACCAGTGGTGGGGTTAGTGTATCTGCATGGCTGCTCTTTCAAGATAGAAAGGCCTAAAAAAGGGCCACGGATCTCCTGGGGAAGCTGTCCGTGATTGACCTGGACTCGCGAGATGATGCATGTTTTCTTAGGTTTATATCCAAGCCTCGTACGTTTTGTGTGTGGTGGGCCGTGTGATTGACCCTTAAGAGTAGAGCCCAGCTTTGGGAGTAAATGTATTCCAAATAGCAAGCCCGTAGTTAACTTTTTAGTACACAGCGACATATTCTGAGCCTCCAAGTAGCCGTCAGGGCAGAATATTCAGTAATATTGCATGTAAGTGAGAAATAAATATGACTTGGGACAGGCTAGGAAACCATCTTTAGGAGCTAGGAAGTAAGCTGAACTTTAAAGGTGATATATAGACATGAAGAAAGAAGCCAGGTAAGAATTATAGGAAAGGAAATAGGCAACATCAAGGTATACAGAGGCATAAATATCTTGCCTTTGCCTCTCTTCGGTCTTGTGAATATGTTTTCCAGAACTTTGGTACTTTGTAACTGTGGTTGTTCAACTAGATAAATAGAACTTGGACCTAAAGATAGGCAGTTGGTCGTGGATAAAGCCTTTACGAAAGTACTTTCTTTTTAGAGAATCCTTGTAATATTTCTCTAGGTATTTTATACTAAGGAACAACAACAACGAAATATGTTCAGACTGACTCTAGTGCAAAAAAATATAAAAGACCTTTCATTTCCCTGGTGTCACCTTTGTCAAAAAACTGAATCTACAACACATGGTGTTTTGTTTCGTTTTTTGTTTGTTTGTTTTTAGAGTCAGGACCTCGTTCTGTCACCCATGTTGGGGTGCGGTGGCATGATTATAGTTCACTGAAGCCTGGCACTCCTGAGCTCAAACAATCCTCCCCTCTAAGCCTCCTAAGTAGCTGGGACTCTAGGTACGTACCACCACACCTGGCTAATTAAAAAAAATTTTTTTTTTGACTTATTGTGGAGATGGGGTCTCCCTGTGTTGTCCAAGCTGGTCTCAAACTCTCGAACTCAGGCCATCCTCCTGTCTCGGCCTCCCAAAATGCTGGGATTCCTAGGCCTGAGCTACTACTTTACCTGTTTAGAACACAGTTTCATATTAATCTTAGTATCTCTGAGTTTCAGAGCACAAAGGGCATATACACTTCCTTAATGTGACAATATTGTTAAATTAATTTGATTAAGATTTGAAGGTAAATTGGGGGACCAGGGAATGAACACCATTTACTGAGCTTTTACAGTGTGCTAGCTACTTTTCTGGGGGCAGGACTATAGTGGTTTTTGTGGGTTTTTTTTTTTTTTTTTTTTTTGAAAAGAGGACTCTTGCGCTCACAGAGCTTACATAATACTGAGGTAAACCAACAAACATAAATTAAAACATTGCCTTTAGTGATAAGTGCTGTAAAGGGAATAAAGCAGAGTCATGAGATTGTGATGGAAGCAGGATGCCATTTTAGAGCGGGTTAGGGAAAACATCTCAAGGGAGTTGACATTTGAGCTGTGACCCAAATACAGTACAAATGCTTGGGAGGCAAGTATCCAGGAAAATAGCTAGTGCAAATGTCCTGAAACAAAACAAATTTGGCATGTTTAAGGAACAGCTCTTAGGCCAGTCTGTCTTCGTAGTTACAAGGGAGTTGGATCAATTGAAGCTTGTGAAATCAGAGAGGTAGGGAATGACAGCTAATGTAGGATTTTGTAAGTTATGGTAAGGAGTTTCGATTTTCTTAAGAAAAATCACTGTAGTTGCTATATAGACAGTGAATTGAAGGGGTAAGAGAAAGCAAGGAGTTAGGAAATTGTTGCTGTGAGGTATGATGGTTGGACTAGGATGGTAGCAATAGAGAAGAGAAGTAACACAATTCAAAATAGGTATTAAAAATAGAACAAGGGACTCGTAATTGACGAAAAGATAGAGGCATGGGTGATGCATAGGTTTGTAAATAACTGCTGAGATACAGAAGGATCCAAAGATGATAGGTTTTACTGTTTTCAATGTTAGTGAATTCAGGTCTGGCCCTCTCAAAGTTTGTGTTTTCTTTTGCACAGACCCACATACCTGTGGTAATGACCCAAGGATTCTCAACCTTGCCACAGTAAATCAATCGTTAATAGTAATATGTGAAGGAACTGCCTTGAAATAGTTAGATACAACATGTACACAGTCAGAAAACCCAACCCAACCACTGTTTTTCCCATGGAATTGATTAGTCTTTTCTCAGTCTTATTTTGTAATTTATATAGTCACCAAGCATTCTTGTAGTAAAGTGAAAGAAATTAGCTTTGTAAATGGCCTGGACTACACTTCCTGTAAGTTCAAAAATCAGATCTATGACACTGCGATTATCTTATTGGTATAAAAGCCTGAGCCACCAGTGGAAGACCTGGTTTGGGATTGAGGGTCTCAGGATGAGTCAGCCCCCAAACTGACAGATAGGGAGGATAAAATGGGAAAAAATTTCCCGCCTTCAGTGAGCCTATAAAAATTGCAAACACATGTAACAGTCAGGAACTGGATTAACTCTAACTGAATTAACTTAAAGAATTTTGTTGCAATGTGACATTTTGTTTTCTCTCTAGTAACTGGTATGAACCCTCTGTCTCTTTATTTAAATGTGGATCCACGATACCTCGTGCAGGTAAGATTAAGATTTTACTAGTTTGGTGCATTATTTTACCATTTTTAAAAAAACGCCAAGTGCTATGCTGACTTGAACTATGACATACACTTCTGGAGGCAGTAAGTCTCTGGTCTCCATTCACCCTTTTTTCCTCACAAACACCAGGAGCTTGGCCTGCATCTCTCTCAAACCAGTTAACTCCCTTCAAAAGCTTATTTTTTAAAACCAGAGCAGAATTAATTTTTGAAAGCACCCCAATAAAAGTATTGGGATGCCTAGTTACAAAGTGTGTGGTTTTTTTTTGTTGTTTGTTTGTTTGTTTTTGAGCCAGAGTTTTGCTTTTGTCCTCCAGGCTGGAGTGCAGTAGCGCGATCTCTGCTCACTGCAACCTCAGCCTCCCAAATTCAGGCCATCGTCCTGCCTCAGCCTCCTGAGTAGCTGGGACTACAGGCGCCCACCACCACGCCTGGCTAATTTTTGTGTTCTCAATAGAGACCGGGTTTCACCATGTTGGCCAGGCTCCCAAAGTGCTGGGATTACAGGCAAAGTGTGTTTTAAAGCTCAGTTTACAATATCAGGGTTTTTTTGACTAAGCATCAAAAGTTTCAAAGAGTATCTTTTTGAATCCAAGATATATTAGCAAATATATCTTGGGTATATTAGAAAAGCAAGGTTGATTTAACATCTGAAAATTAATGTATTGTGCCATATCAATTTATAATAAAGCAATCAAGGAAAGAATATAGTACAAAGACCACATGCTTATCTCAATAGATTCACAAAAATCATTTGACAACATCCAACACCCCCTTTAAGGATTATAAAAACAAACTAGGCTGGGCGCAGTGATTCACACCTGTAATCCCAGCACTCTGGGAAGCTGAGGTGGGCAGATCACTTGAGGCCAGGAGTTTGAGGCCAGGAGTTTGAGACCAGCCTGGCCAACATAGCGAAACGCTGTTTCTACTAAAAATACAAAAATTAGCCAGGCGTGGTGGTGCCTACCTGTAATCCCGGCTGCTTGAGAGGCTGAGGCACGAGAATCGCTTGAACCCTGGAGACAAAGGTTGCAGTGAGCTGAGAACACCCCACTACACTCCAGCCTGGGCAACAGAGTAAGACCCTATCTCTAAATAAATAAAACTAGACATAAAAGGGACTTCAGCCTGTTAAATGCCATCTACAGAATATCCAAAGCTAACATAATTTAATGGTGAAAGACTGAATGCCTTCTCCCTAAGATCAGGAACAAAATAAGTATATTTACTCTCATTTATATTCAGCATTGTCTGGCCAGGGCAATTAGTGAAGTACATTAAATGGCATTCAAGTTGAAAAAGAAGTTAAACTATCTGTTTACAAATGACATGATCTTATCTATAGAAAATCACAAGGGAAATCACAAAAATCTGTTAAAACTAATGATCGAGTTCAGCAAGTTGCAGAATACAAGTTCAATATACATAAATCAAATATATTTCTAGACAGTTGCAATGAACACTACAAAAATGAAATTACAAAAAACAGTTCATTACCAATAACATCAAAAAGCAAATACTTAGAAATAAATGGACCAGGTGCAAAACATATTCTGAAAACTATAAAACATTATTGAAATTAAGTGGAAAGACACATGCTATGATCCTGAAAATTTTAATATTAAAATGGCAGTGCTCACCAAATTAACCAACAGATTTAGTGCAGTGCCTGTCAAAATCCCAGCTGGCTTTTTTGCAGAAATTGACAAGCTTTTATCCTAAAATTCATATGGAAATTCAGGGGACATAGAATGGCCAATGACCTTGAGAAAATAGATTGGAGGACTTGAACTTGCCAATTTCAAAACTTTCTACAGAGCCACATCATGATAGTAACATAAGAATAAATCCATAGTTAATGAAATACAGAGTCCAGAAGAAAGACCTTATATAATATACGCAGTCACTTGCTTTTCAACAAGGATGCCAAAATAGTTAAGTCAGGGGAGACGTTAGGACAACTGGAATCCATATGCATAAGAATGAAGTTGAACCCTAACCCTGCACCATATGCAAAATGTTACCACCAAATGGATTAAAGACTTAAATGTAAACTGAAGCAGTCAAACTCTTAGAAGAAATCATGGGCACAAGTAGTTGTGACTTTGGATTAGACAGTGATTTCTTGGATGTGACACCAAAAGCACAAGTGGTAAAAAGAAAGTTGATAAATTGTATTTAATCAGAATTTTAAAATTTTGTGGTTTAGACAATACCAACAAGAATGGAGGCCAGGTGCAGTGGCTCACACCTGTAATCCCAGCACTTTGGGAGGCTGAGGCGGGTGGATCACCTGAGGTCAGGAGTTCGAGACCAGCCTGGCCAACATGGTGAAACCCCATCTCTACTAAAAAATACAAAAATTAGCCAGGCGTGGTGCTGGGCGCCTGTAATCCCAGCTACTTGGGAGGCTGAGGCAGGAGAATCACTTGAACCTGGGAGGCAGAGGTTGTGGTGAGCCGAGATCGCACCACCCGCACTTCAGCCTGGGCAACAGAGTAAGACTCGGTCTCAAAAAAAAATAAAAAAATAAATAAAGAATGGAAAAAGTCCTGGCGCAGTGGCTCGTGCCTATAATCCCAACACTTTTAAGAGGCTGAGGCGGGAAGATCACTTGAGCCCAGGAGTTTGAGACCTGCCTGGCCAACATAAGAAGATCCCATCTCTGCAAAAAAATACAAAAATTAGTGGGGTGTGGTGGTATGCACCTGTAGTCCCAGCTACTAGGGAGGCTGAGGTGGGAGGATCACTTGAGTCCAGCAGGTCAAGTCTCAGTAAGCATAATCAAACCACTTAACTCCAGCCTGGGTGACAGAGAGAGACTTTGTCTCAAAAGGAAAAAAATAGGGAAAAGACAATCCACAGACTGAGAGAAAATATTTGCATATTATGTATCTGATAAGGAATTTATATCTAGAATATTTAATTTTTTAACTCTTGAAACATTAATAAAAAATAATTACAAAATGGGCAAAGGATTTGAGTAGACATTTCTCTATGAAGATATACAGATGTCTAATAATGACATGAAAGCTGGTCAGTAACATTAATTAGAGAAATAAAACCACAATGAGATGCCTCTTTACACCCACGGGGATCACTATAATCAAAAAGAAAATAACAAGTATTGTTGAGGATGTAGAGAAATTGGACCTCTGTACATTGCTGGTGGGAATGTAAAATGATACAGCTGCTTTTAGAAACAGTCTGGCAGTTTCTCAAAGTGTTAAAAATAGAGTTACCTTATGACTGGCAATTTCACTTGCGTATACTCCATACTCAAGAGAATTGAAAACCTCTGTGCACATAAGTTGTAAATGAATGTTGCTAGTAGCATTATTCATAATAACCAAAAAATGGAAACCAAATGTTTATCCACTGATGAATGGATAAAAAAGTGTGGCATATCCATACAAATGGAATATTATTTGGTAATAAAAAAAGAACTATTAAATTATGCTACAATATAAATGAACCTTTAAAACTTCCTAAATGAAAGAAACCAGTCACAAGAGACCACATATTGTGTGGTTCCATTTATATGGAATGTCCAGAATAGGCAAATATATGGACAAGAAAGTAGATTAGTAGCTGCCAAGGGTTGGGAGTAAATGGGCAGTGACTGCTAATGGGTATGTGATTTTTTTGGGGGGTGATGAAGATGCTTTAAAATTTATTGTAGTCTTGGTTGCACAACTCCGAATATACTAAAAACCACTGAATTGTACACTCTAAGTAAGTAAATTGTATGGTACATGAGATACATATCAGTAACTCCATTTTCTCTCTCTCTTTTTTTTCTAAGAGACAAAGTCTCACTCTGTCTCCCAGACTCGAGTTGCAGTAGCAGCATCATAGCTCACTGTAACCTCAAACTCCTAGGCTCAAGCGGTCCTTCTGCCTCATCCTCCTAGACAGCTGGGGCTGCAGATGAACACCACCATGCCTGGCTAATTCTTTTTTTTTTACATTCTTTGTAGAGATGTGATCTGACTTGGTTGCCCAGGCTGGTCTCTTAACTCCTGGCCTCAAGTGGTCCTTCTGCCTTGGCCTCCCGAAGTGCTGGAATTACAGGCATGAGCCACCATGCCTGGCCTTTTTTTTTTTTTTTTTTTTTTTTTAAGAGTTATGGTTGGAACCTTTTATTTCAGAGTTGAATCACTAACGGCATCTGACAGCTGCTGCATTTCTTGTTTGCGTTAAGTGTTCAAATTGAAGCAAGTTGATGGTTCGGACCTTGCCAATTTAAAGCTTCATTATTTTTGAAATGTTTTTCAAATGTTATATTTTAACATTGGGTGTTCATTGATTTTTTTACTTTAAAAGTACTCCTTTGTCAGTTTACTCAAAGTTTCAAAACTAGTTGCATGTATTTTGCTTTAATGTTGAATCTACACTTAGAGGTTGTACTCTAGATCTAGTTAAAATTCAATATCATTGTGGCCCTGCATTGCTAGGTGGGGCTAATTAAGGTTAGACATAAAATATTTCATATCCCCCCAAAAACTTGTGAATTCATTCTTCATCATGAACATTTAATCTTCCATTGGAATTCTAGAGGGACTTCAGACTTTAAAAAGTGTTTTATAAACCTCATCTGTTATTGGAAATAATTCTGGAGACCTTAAATTTAAAGATAATAGAAATTACATTTTGTAAAACTTTTATTTATACTTTTGAAGGTTAGAGACATCTTAAATAAAATAGTACCTGTCAACTCACCATGTCGTGACTTTGGCAACAACTTTTTTTTTTTCTTGTTTAATAGAAGACACAGGGTCTCACTGTGTTGTCCAGGCTGGTCTGGAACTCCTGGGTTCAAGCAGTCCTCCCACCTTGGCCTCCCAAAGTGCTGGGATTACAAGCATGAGCTACTGTGCCTAGCCAACTTTTATCTGATACAGTATTGTAGTTTCTCTCACTAATGCTTTTGTATTGTCACTACTCTTATATCCTCATTGAAATTTTTTTTTAAATTGTGTCAAGTAATAAATTTTTTTGTTAGCCCAGGTAAACATCTGGTACAAAAATAAGGAAAATTTAAATATTTTTAACATCCATAGTGTTAAACACACAAAATTATAAATTAAAAAAGTTTTTTCTTTTTTTTTTTTTTCCCCCCCCAGCAAGTACATTGATACCCATTCTTGGATTTATCTTCCATGTCAGCAAACTCTGGTACTTGGGATTTTAGTAATACTAGTGTCCTGGAGTGTCAACAGGACAGGTTTAACAAGAGCTTTTTAGTAAATCTTCTATACATTCAATATATTAACATACTTTGATAACAGCCTTGTTTGTGTGTGAATTGATGGACGTTTGCTTGCAACCCTTGTTATATTTTTCAGTTGATACTAGCAGGAGAATGAGTTGGTGCTAACGTGCACTTTTGCTTGCTTGATAATGTTCATCACAGCCTTTTTTTTTTTTTTTAAGTTTTCTTTTCTTTTTTTTTTTTCGGAGATGGAGTCTCACTCTGTCACCCAGGCTGGAGTGCAGTGGCGTGATCTCAGCTCACTGCAACCTCCACCCCCGGGTTCAAGCAATTCTCCTGCCTCAGCCCTCCAAGTAGCTGGGACTACAGGCGCACACTGCCACGCCCAGCTAATTTTTTGTATTTTAGTAGAGACGGGGTTTCACCATGTTGCCCAGGGTGGCCTCGAACTCCTGAGCTCTGGCAGTCCGCCCGACTCGGCTTCCCAAAGCGCTGAGATTACAGGCGGGAGGCACCGTGCCTGGCCAAGTTTTCTATTCTTAATTAGTGATCTGTTTCTGTATTGAAGGATAATTTTTTTTTTCTTCTCAGCAACCATGGCCTGAGACTGAAGAATAATTATTTACCTTACCACATTGAATCTAGCATTTCTAAAAACTCAAACAAAAAGCAGTTTAATACTAAGTCATTATTTAAAAGTTGAAGTACCCAAAATTTATAAAACTCTATACAATTATATTATGACATGGGATCTATTCAGATTTTATTATTGCCCAACAGACCATTCTTATGTGATGAGAGTAGATGTGTTTGTTTACTTTTGCAATTTTTGGTGAGGATGTGTGCACATGCCAGAAAGAAAAAACCAAGGCAGAACCACAGTTTTCTGATTAGGAATACAGTTTTCTGAATCAACGTTCAGTATTTGCCACAAGGATGTAGGAGAATGTTAATTGTCAGTGGTCTTTACTATGTTAAATGTAACACACTATGTGTCTTTTTGCCAAGGGTGTGACCTAGCCATTAGAGGCTTATTTTAACCATCTTTGGATGGAAAGCTTGCCAAAAATGAGTGTGATTTTTTTTTTTAATCCAACATGGTGATAAAATTTTGTGTTTTTTTGAGTGTGTTTTTCATAAAGGTGCATTGACTCTTCAAAATTGGTAACCATATTTTGCCCTTAAGAGTGTCATTTCTCAATCTTAGTATTTTGGATGACCTTCCCGGGGTTCATGCCACATTTTGTGTATGCAATTACTAGAAATAGGGTCTATAGCTTTCTGAGAGTATCAAAGGAATATATACTCCTTAAACAGATAAGAATTATTAAAGGGGGTCATTTGCCCTTGCATAATTGATCCAAACTGTTGTACTTTATTAGTTTTTGCTCATGTTTGTGAACATTTGGCTTTATACATAGAAAAATGCACAATAAATAGCTGCTACAGAATGAAAGTTATTTGTTTCTTCCAGACTGGTTGTCTGTTCTGTTCTTCTCATAGCTTTCAGTGTTCCTTTCTCTAGAGCTGTCCTTTCTAAACACTTTTGCACAAATCTATCAGATTTACGTTTTGAAGGAAACAAAGTCTTTAATGAGACTCCCTTCTAAGAACTGTGTTTCGTATTTCATTTCACTTTGATTTAGGTGTTACTGCTGCAGAAAGTTTTATTTTTGTTTAAGTATAGGTTTGAGTTAATTTAAGGTTTATTTTCTGTGGAAAACTACTTGAAATGTTAAAAAGGCAACTTAACAAGATTCGTGTCTTGAGGGACACTCAGCTTGGTTTTCATTATTATCCTTTTAGGATACAGATGAGTTTATTTTACCTATCGGAGCTAATAAAACCTGGGGCAGATTTGAGCTGGCCTTCTTTACGATTGGAGGATGTTGCATGACAGGTGAGTGTTACATACTTTTTTCTCAAGAGTGCTCAGTTCAAGTAGTTGAGGGTGTGTAAAATCAAAAGCAATCAGAATGTTGGTTTCAGGGTTTTTTTTTTTAATATTTACATTTGTCTTTTTCTATTAAATAAAAACGAAAAAGAATCAGAAGTGTAGTTATGCAGTTTTGAGTTTGTTTTTTTAATATAAAGCTGTCTTATCTGGGTGAATTTTTATGATTTACCAGGGGCTGCGTTTGGGGCAATGAATGGTCTTCAGCTAGGATTGAAGGAAACCCAGAACATGGCCTCATCCAAACCAGGAAATGTACAGTAAGTCTCTTGTAACCATCTGATGTAGTGATACTTGAATATTAAGCTCTGTTGTATTGGTTTGATGAGTACAACCTTGAGATTACAGATGGTTAGCATAGTTATGTGCTTTTTTGTCTTTGTTTTTTAATCTTAATCAAAATAAAAGCAACTAAGGAATCAGATTACTGACTCTAAGCTTTTAAAAAGGAGTGATTTTTTAAATCAGTGTCCCTCAGTCAGCTAGTGCTATGCCAGCCTGACTTCTCAGCTGCACCTGTTACATTCTCCAACCCTATGTGACTTGCTTTTCAAATTGTTGAGTTGCTAATGGGAATTTTGGATTGTTTGGGGGCATGCAGATCCATAGGAAATGGTAATGAAGAATAAGCAGCTCATGAGAGTGATGGCTCAAGCTGCCATCATTTAACTTGAACTTCTTACTGTCTTGACTTTGTTTCCGAAATGATGAGCCAGATACATTTTAAATAAAATTTTTAGAATTAGAGTTAATTCCAAAAGGATAAGACACAGTTTTCTGTTAGAACTTGAAGTTACAGAGAAGGGAAAGTACAGTTAAAAGGATCGGAAAGTATGTTTTCACCCAACTTAAGAAGTAAACATGGCCAGTCCCTCTTGATATTCCTTAAACAATATGTTTAGTTTTGCCCATTTTTATGCTTCATGTAAGTGGAATCATGAGTATGTATTCTTCGATGGCTACTGTTCTGTTTTAGGACACTTTAAACTCCTATCTTCCTTTCATATTGTTCACCCAGCAGATGGCACCAGATGTGCTAGAATTAGACCATGGGAAACTGGAAGGCCTGTTAAATTGTGGGGTTTTTTGAGAGACAGGGCCTTGCTGTGTTGCCCGAGGTGGAGTGCAATGGTGCCATCACAGCTCACTGTAGCCTTGACCTCCTGGGCTCAAGTGATCCTCCCACCTCAGCCTCCCGAGTAGCTGGGACTACAGGCACAAGCCACCATGCCCAGTTAATTTTTTAATTTTTTGTAGAGACGGGGTCTCACTGTATTGCTCAGGCTGTTCTCAAACTCCTGAGCTCAGGTGATCCTCTTGCCTCAGCCTTCCAAACTGCTGGGATTACAGACATGAGCCACTGCGCCTAGCTCTGTTAAGTTTTTTATATTCCTGTTACTGTGTGGATCTCTGTCCATGCTTTACCAGCCTAGATCCTTCAATATTTTTATTACTTGTCCCTCGCTTCAATAATATTTTTAAGTTTTTGTATTATGGGGAATTTTGAATATATAAAAGTAGACAAAATACATAGCATAGTGAACACATGAACCATAACCCATCCTCAACAACCATCAACCATGGCCAGTTCTATCCCATCTCCCTCTCCTCTCCCACCTTATTTTGAGACAAAAACCCCAATATCATATTAAATACAAATTTGGAAGTAGATCTCCTAGAAAAGACAACTTGCTTCCTTTCTTAAAACAAGTTATTAAAATGCTTGTTAAAAATGAAAAAATGATGGCTGAACTTAAAATACGTTAGTAAATATGTAACATAATTAGAAACAATATACTTCTGTTTGTAAACATTACTGATTTTTTAAAACAATCTTTTAGAAGCAATACAAATTTTTGTTTCTGTAGAACATTAATTGAGTCGTTTAATAATTAAACTGAATGAGTTCCTTCACTCTTTGTTACAGTATTTCCATAATTTCCAGCAGTAGTCAGCTGTCTGGACAGAACCATTCCTGGGATGGTGTTACACTGCTGGGAGAAGAATGTCTTCTCTTCATCCAGTTGCCTCCATCACTGTTCTGGTGGTGTCTGGCACTGGTGCAAGGCAGAACTGTGCTTCCTTGAGAGTGTGCTGAGCATTCACCTTTGCTGCTTGGTTCTAGTCTGGGAGCAGACACAGGGTGCTTTCCCCATGTATTCTAGTTAGATGGCTGATTCCTTCTCTTTAATTCTACTTTATATTCTGTACTTCGATATTCTTTACTTTATATTCTGTACTTTGATATTCTTTACTTTGATTATCTTTAACATTCTAAGCATATGTTCCCCTCCCAAAAAGAACCTTTTAGAAGCTAGCTCGCCATAGTTAACAGTGGCATTTTTTACACGGATTAGTTTCTGTAAACCTCTGTAAGATACATTCCAGGCTGTCATTCAAAGCCTTATATATATTTAATGTGTATTCATTATATTATACATTTAATAATAAGAGTTTTCCTTATTATTATTATTATTATTATTATTAAGGACTTATATAAAAGTCCTTAAGACTTTTGCCTAAAGTTTTGAAAGTTTTAACCTAATTTTCACTTATGTAGAGTAAAAACCATCCTTATTGAAATCGGAGATATTAAGATGTATTTTAGAATTTAAAAAACTTTGCGCCCTGGGTCTAGACATGTTAAATAGCCATTATTGTTTTTAAAGGTTACTAGAGAAATAATGATTCTAAATACAGATTCTTTCTCTTTCTGCCCTGATAGGATTTTGAATATGGTGACTAGGCAAGGGGCACTTTGGGCTAATACTCTAGGTTCTCTGGGTAAGTAGAGATCTCGTTTGATAATAAATTGTTAACTTAAAGAAAGAATGCACAAATATCATGATCAATTTGATCAACCCATATTCTGGTCCTAGGATATGAGACAATTATGTTTAAATCCATTCCAGTGCATAATGTAGATACTACTTAGGGAAAGACCATGAACTAACTTATGAAATAATCTCAGGTGCTAATACCATTCTGAATACCATTTCTGAATTTTTAAAATCTTTTGGACACTGCACACTCTCCAAGCACAACACCCAATAAAATCATGTTTAAATGAAATCCAGATAATTTAGGTCCAAAGTAAAGAGCTTTGTATGTTAGACAAGGTTCAAGGTCCTGTAGTGATACATGATAAATTAATCCAGCCCTCTTGCTATGTTTTCTTAATAGCCTGTTCATTAGTCTGTTTACCTGAGTAGATTTCAGGCACCTAATTGCCACAATTGGAATAGGTTCCTTGTAGATAATGAAAACGTTTGCAGTTCTAGGCAAAAGGTAATTTAGTAGTGCTTAGTCAGAGCCTAATGCTTTCATACCATATTGTTTATGAATGATTGATCACTTACAATAGATCTCTTATGGCTTATGTCCTGACATCCAAAATTTTCCTACTGTATGAACTTAGTTGAAAATCTCAATTTAAATTGTGGCAGATTAAGGAGGGGAAGACATAGAAAACTCATTGAAAACATAGAAAAAGCGTTTGTTATGGCAGAGTGAGGTCCTGCCTTGTCACAGAATTTGGAAGCAGTATATCTTCACACTGTAAAGCCAGTTTTCACACTTTGGATCCTAAGAGATGGCTGCTTTCATATGTTGCTGATATCTGCATTCCTCCCACCCTCCTACAGAGTCACCCCCCTCTGTTTCTTTTAATTGCTTGTATACCTAGAGTAGTCAGCTGTCCTTGTCTGCCTAGGAGTTTCAGAGAAAAGTCCAAGAAACTATGTTCCAATAATCTCCACCCCCCGCCCACCCCGCCCCACAGTCCTGGACAAACTAGAATGGCTGTTCACCCTCTGTGTACCCATTGTGGTATGATCGAGAAGGATGTTCTGCTTGTGATCAGTTAAATAAGTTGAAGAGGAAGTTGAACTTTCATAGAAGTATAAAAATACTGCAGTAGAGGAGTTGTAAGGCTGAGCGCAGTGTATTGTTGCAAGGGGCAAGTGTAGCTATAATTTTGAGAAAGAGTTTAAAAGTTTAACATTCATTCCAGATAGGAATCTGCAAGAGCATAGAAAGATGGCTTAGGGGAAGATACTTTAAAATGAAATGGTGCTAGTGTTATAATACGTGAGAATCAAACCTCACTTTTTTTTTAATCTATTTTTTCTTATACTAGAAATACGTGTGTGTGTGTGTGTGTGTGTATGTGTGTGTCTTTAATCCGAAGTACAGCAATTAAGGGTAGCATATAAATGAAAATTTTAAATATTCTTCCTGAGACTTCCTAGCGGTACTTTCTAGAAATAGCTACTATTGATGTTTCTTCTGAATTCTTCCAGGCGTCTCTGCATAGCCAGTCAGTCGTGTACCATGTGCACATGTCCCTGATTTACTTATTAGTGAAAATGATTCTTCTGGTTTTTAAGTGACTGTATAGTATTCCATTATATGAAAAGTCCCTCTCTGGATCAATTCAGATGGTACAAATGCTCTTGATGGGCATTTTATTTGTTGCCAGGTGTTTGCTATTAGAAACTGTTCTAGTGATCATTCCATGTATATCTTTGGATAAATTTTTCTAAATATAATTGCCATACTGACTTTTGTGTTGAAAAAAAAAAACAGTTTTTCCTCTGCTCTCACACTACAACAGTCAACATAGGATAGTTCTGTGACCAGTTATGTGGGAATATTTCCCCACATACCAAGTAATCTCTTTTGCAGTGGACACCAGTTGGGTGTCCTCCTGTTTCACTTCTGCCTGGAGATAGCATTAGATCAGCAGGTTGAGCACTCTGTCCCACAAAACTGAGCCCCACTTTGGATACTTCTGATGCTGATCGCAAGCTCCAGGTTATTTTACGTGTGCTTCTGACCAACCAGCTTTGTCAGGGTTTCCCACAACCCCCTCTTTGGGTTTGATTAATTTATTGGATTGGCTTACAGAACTCGAGGGAACACATACTTAACATTTGTGTATTTATTATAAAGATTTTTTTTTTTTTTTTTTGAGACAGGGTCTTGCTCTGTCACCCATGCTAGAGTGCAGTGGAGCTCACTGCAACCTAGACTTCTGGGCTTAAGCAAGCCTCCCACCTCAGCCTTTCAAGGAGCTGGGACTACAGGCAACATGCACCACCATGCCAACTAATTTTTTAAAAAATTTTTTTGGAGAAGGGGGTATCCCTATGTTGTTGCCCAGACTGGTCTCTGACTCCTGGGCTCATGTGATCTTCCCACCTCGGCCTCCCAAAGTGCTGGGATTACAGAAACTTTGTGAGCCACCACACCTGGCTGGATATTTTTAAAGGATACAAATAGCCCAGTCAAGGAATACATAAGGTGAGGCCTGGATGGGCCCTGAGTGCAGGGGCTTTCATTTCACTGGAGTTGGGGTGCACTAGCCTCCTGACACATGGGTGAGTTCTTTCTCACTTTCCTGCAAGTCCCATGAGTTGAGCTGTCCAGAAAGTCTTCCGACCCCATCCACTTGGGCCTCATGTGGAAAATTGATTGGATAGGCATGACTGAAGCATGGACAACCTTATAGAACTGTGATTGGACAAAAAGGACATGCTCTACTACTAATAGACTGGGCGCAGAAACCCAGCAAGGCCTGCCTGCCCAGATTCTCCTTGGCCTTTCTGTGCAACATTTCTTCTTCCTGGGTATGGGGTACGATCTCTTCTGAAATGGGGGTCTTACAGCCTGCAATCAGACAAGGTAGGTCATAGAATTTCTTTATGGCCAGTTCCAAGACAGGAAGGTGTGGGGAAAGATTAGAGTCCTGCTGTGGGGAGAAAAGGGAGCAGGTGAAAGGAGGGCAGGAGAAGGTCACAGAGAGAGATTCTGTTTCTGAGGCTGCTTCTGAGGCCTGAAGTGCCCCAGTAATACAACAAAAGACCTTCACCTTTGTCCCTCTGAAGCTGTTCCAAAGCTGATTCCAGAACCAAGGACAAATACCTTAACAAGTGATTGTTTTAGTCACTTAGGAAGGGCTATGGGAGTTATGAGCTAGGAACCATGGATGAAAACCAATATATGTATATCATAATATCACACTTTATCACTGTTTTGTCACTGAGCACTTCCATTTCCTCTTTAGCTTTGCTCTATAGTGCATTTGGTGTCATCGTTGAGAAAACACGAGGTGCAGAAGATGACCTTAACACAGTAGCAGCTGGAACCATGACAGGCATGTTGTATAAATGTACAGGTGAGTACTGTTGAATGGGGAGCCATCTCTTAATATACTTGAAGTGCGCTTTTTAAAATTCATGGTTTTCAAGGAAATTACACTCTGTTGCAGTATAATCTAGTGTTCTAACTTTATGGTTATTTTGGTTTGGTTTGGTTTTTAATTGTGGTAAAATATGAGATTTACCCATCTTAACCATTTTTAAGTATACAGTACATTAGTATTATAGTCACATGATTATATAACCAATCTCTGGAACTTTTTCATCTTGCAAAACTGATACTCTGTACCTATTAAGCCTCCCAATTTACCACTTCTTTAGTTCCTGATAATGTTACACTTTCTGTCTCTGAATTGGCTGCTTTAGGCACCTCATATAAGTAGAATCATACAATATTTGTCCTTTTTTGATTGGCTTATTTTACGTAGCATAATATCCTCAAGGTTCATCCATGTTGTTGCATGTGCCAGAATTCCCTTCCTTTTTAAAGCTAAATAATATTCATTCTGTGTATGTGTACCACATTTTGCATGTGCATTCTTTTATCAAGGAATATTTGGGTTGCTTCTACCTTTTGGCTATTGTGAATAATGCTGCTACGAATATGGATGTACAAATATCTCTTCAAGGTCCTTCTTTCTTTTTTTGGATATATGTGCAGAAGTGGGATTCTTGGATCATATGGTTTATGGTGGTTTTTTGACATTAAGAATATAAGATTCTTTTCTGTATTTTTCATTCATTTTAGTTTAGTTTTTTTAATCTTGGACAGACTAAGCAATAGAATATTCAGAATTGTTGGTTTTGTTTTAAACAATAGTTTGACCTGTGACATCAGCATATTAAACTATCACAAGACACACACAAGGTCGAAGCCCAGGAATGACTTCCCTGTAAGTCAATTTAGAGCATCTTATTCCTATGATCATCTTACTCTACTGGGAGATCAACATGTTGCTGTCAAGGGTCAGATAATTCTCTTCTGTGATAAGTTTTACTAGTTTAGAAGCATACATCCAAGTAATGCCTAATTTAGCTTTTTTATTATGTTGATACATCTTTGGCTACTTAATTTTTATTTTTATCAAAATAATCCACATACGTGATTTTTTAAGTCAAGGTTTTTATCTTAACGTTTAAAAGATTTTAATGATGTTTAATCCACATACTTGATTTTTTAAGTCAAGGTTTTTATCTTTTTAACATCTAAAAGATTTTAATGATGTGCAACAGTGTTCTATACGTCTCACCTTAATTCCCTTTTCCCAAAGGCAACTTTTAAATTTTTTTTTTTTTTTTCTTTTTTGAGAGGGAGTCTTGGTGTCACCCAGGCTGGAGTGCAGTGGCATGATCTCGGCTCACTGCAACCTCCACCTCCTGGGATCAAGCAGTTCTCCCATCTCAGCCTCCTGAGTAGCTGGGACTGCAGGCACATACCACCACATCTGGCTAATTCTTGTATTTTTAGTAGAGACGGGGTTTCACCATATTGGTCAGGCTGGTCTCAAACTCCTGACCTCAGGTGATCCACCCTCCTCAGCCTCCCAAGTGCTAGGATTACAGGCGTGAGCCACCACTCCCAGCTTATTTTAATTTTTTTTTTTAAGACAGAGTCTCACTCTGTCATCCAGGCTGGAGTGCAGTGGCACAATCAAGGCTCACTGTAGCCTTGACCTCCTGGGCTCAGGTGATCCATCTCAGCCTCCTGAGTAGCTGGGACTACAGGCACACGCCTCCACACCCAGCTAATTCTTTTTTTTTTTTTTCTTTTTCGGAGATGGGGTCTCACTATGTTGCCCAGGCTAGTCTTGAACTCCTGGGCTCAAGCAGTCATCCTGCCTCAGCCTCCCAAAGTGCTAGGATTGCAGATGTGAACTACCATGCCTAGGCTGCTTTAATTCATTATTTTTTATTTTCATGTTTTTAAATAATATTATTATCTTGATTTTTCTTGACTTTTCAGTCTTACATATTGTCTGTTGACTTCCAAGAGGAAAGCTGTGTTGACTCCGCTAAGAATTGTACAAAATACGCTTAAAGTAGAAAGGAGGTCACATCTTTTATATAGGTCAGCTCATTTACCATTCTCTGAAGGTAGTAGACTGGTACTCCCTTGTTTTATAGACAAAGAAACTAAAATTCAGACAAGTTAAATTACCTCCACATGCTCACACAGCTCTGTCATGTTCTAGTGCATCAAACTCTAGTCTGAGTCCAAAGCCTGTTGTCTTTCTCACCAAACTAAATTACCTCCAGGATAGAGAAATCAGGAAAATTTCTAGAAAAGGGAAAGAAGTAATAAATAACAGTTGAGCCAGACCTTAAGGATGGACTGAATTTTCTGATGTATCTGTTTGATTATATGATACATATAAGGAAGGTGTGGGAGAAAAGTCTGGGAAGATAGTTTAGGCTTATGGCATGGAAAGCTAAGGTAAGAAGCTTAAAATCACATAGAAAGGCAGCATGTCATCAAAGGTTTTTGGACAGAGTATTAGAATTATCTCTGAGGAAGATTAAGTTAGAAGTAGTGGGTAGATAAAATAGATTGGAGGTAGAAGCCTAAAGTCAAAATGGTCCAGGAAAAGTATTAGTTGAAGAGATGGTGAGGAAAAGGTTGAAATGAAAGATGATTGGGTCAGCTGGGCACGGTGGCTCACGCCTGTAATCCCAGCATTCTTGGAAGGCTGAGGCGGGTGGATCCCCTGAGGTCAGGAGTTCGAGACCAGCCTGACCAACATAGAGAAATCCGGTCTCCACTAAAAATACAAAATTAGCCAGGTGTGGTGGCGCATGCCTGAAATCCCAGCTACTCGGGAGGCTGAGGCAGGAGAATTGCTTGAACCTGGGAGGTGGAGGTTGCAGTGAGGCTAGATCGCGCCACTGCACTCTAGCCTGGGCAATAAGAGTGAAACTCTGTCTCAAAAAAAAAAAAAAAAAGAAAAGAAAAAAAAAAATGATGGGATCAGTAGAAGACGGTTTGCTGTTTGGTGGTTTCTTTCTCTGTTTTGTTATATTGTGGAAGCAATATATGTGACTTTGAATAGCATAGCAGCTAGCTGTCCTGGGCTCCCTCACCACTGCCCCCATCTGTCCCTTACTTGTCTCTTCCAGGCAAGACTAAACTCGCTAAAATGTTTCCCTTGTTTTTTTTTTTTTTTGAGTTGGGGTCTTGCTCTGTCACCCAGGCTAAAGTGCAGTGGTGCCATCATGGCTCACTACAGCCTTGAACTCCTGGGCTCAAAGGATCCTCTCACCTCAGCCTCCCCAGTGGTTCAGACTACAGGTGCATGCCACCACACCCAGCTAATTTTTTTCATTGTATCTTTTTTTGTTTAGCAATGGGGTCTTGCTATGTTACCCAGGCTGGCCTCAAGCAATCCTCTCACCTCAGCCTCCTGAGTTACTGGATTACAGGCATGAGCCACTGTGCCCAGCTGTCTGAATTGTTTTTGACTCCCCATAGTACTGTGTCCTTTTAGGAGAGTTTTTTTGCCACTGATTCTCAGTTGTTTGGGTGATTGCTTTTCTGTGTGTGGGAGGAATTGTCCTAGATCTCTTTGAGGGTCTTATGAAAGTTTTTGACAGTTTCTAAACCCCGCATTAACATCTCAGTATGTGTAGACTCTCGTTAGGAGAATTATGAAACTTAACTCTTTATAGAAGTTTTATAAACACTTTGAGGCTTATGATTAAATGAAAGTGCTGATATTTAGAAGGTAGCAATCAAAATCCAATTAAGCTTTTTTTTTTTTGCTTTTTTTTTTTTTTTTTTTAAACAGAGTTTTGCTCTGTCGCCAGGCTGCAGTGCAGTGGCACAATCTTGGCTCACTGCAACCTCCATCTCCTGGGTTCAAGCGATTCTCCTGCCTCAGCTTCCCAAGTACCTGGGATTACAGATGCCCGCCACCACGCCCAGCTAATTTTTGTATTTTTAGTAGAGTCGGGGTTTCACCATGTTGGCCAGGATGTTCTCGATCCCCTGACCTCATGATCCGCCCACCTCAGCCTCCCAAAGTGCTGGGATTACAGGCGTGAACCACCACGCCGGGCCAAGCCAGATTCTTTAAAGTGGCTCTATCTTCTCTGTAATTTGCTCCCTTGCCACTTTGATGACTCCAGATTCTACTCCTATTCCCATTGTCTTTTAACTCCCACTTCAGGGCCTTTGTTCTTGCTGTTACCATTTCCTAGAACAGTCCTTCCAGATACCTACCTGAAATGCTGCATCATCTGTCCATCTTTGTTCAGATACCACCTTTTCTTTGAGGCCTTCTCTTAAACACTGTCGTACACACAGTTTTGCACATACATTTTAGTTGTAGGATAAATTGCTAAAAATTAAGTTACTTGAGCAAATTATCTGCATGCTTAAAACGTGAATGACTACTGCCAAATGAACCTTCTAGTACTTGCTAACGTTTGCCAGTGTGAGCATCTACCATCACTTTTTTTTTTTTTTGAGACAGAGTTTCACTCTCGTTGGCCAGACTGGAGTACAATGGCATGATCTTGGCTCACAGCAACCTCTGCCTCCTGAGTTCAAGCGATTCTCCTGCCTCAGCCTCCCCAGTAGCTGGAATTACAGGCATGCACCACGATGCCCGGCTAATTTTGTGTATTTTTAGTAGAGACGGGGTTTCTCCATGTTGGTCAGGCTGATCTCGAACTCCCGACCTCAGGTTGCGGTGAGCAGAGATCGCGCCACTGAATTCCAGCCTGGGCGATAGAGCGAGTCTGTCTCAGAATGAAATGACGTGACATGACATGACATGATGAAATGAATAATGAAATGCCGGGTGTGGTGGCACACTCCAGCCTGGGCGATAGAGCAAGTCTCTGTCTCAAAATGAAATGGAATGAAATGAAGAGAATAAATGAAATAAATGGAATGAAATAATAAAATGAATAATGAATTGCCAGGTGAAATGAAATGAAATGATGAAATGAATAATGAAATGCCGGGTGCAGTGGTGCACTCCAGCCTGGGCAATAGAGCAAGTCTCCGTCTCGAAATGAAATGAGATGACATGAGATGAAATGGGATGAAATGAAATAACAATGAAATGCCGGGTGAAATGAAATGAAATGAAGAAATAAATGAAATATTGAAATGAATAATAAAATTCTGGGTGCGGTGATGCACTCCAGCTTGGGTGATAGAGTGAGACTCCGTCTTGAAATGAAATGATGAAATAATGAAACAAAATTAAATATGAAATGAAATGAAATACGAAATACTGGGTGCGGTGGCTCACGCCTGTAATCCTAGCACTTTGGGAGGCTGAGGAGGGTGGATCACCTGAGGTCAGGAGTTCAAGACCAGCCTGGCCAACATGATGAAACCCCATCTCTACTAAAATACAAAAACTAGCCGGGCATGATAGCGGGTGCCTGTAATCCCAGCTACTTGGGAGGCTGAGAGAGGAGAATCGCTTGAACCCAGGAGGCAGAGGTTGCAGTGAGCAGGGATCGCGCCACTGCACTCCAGCCTGGGTGTTAGAACAAGCCTCTGGCTCGAAATGACATGACATGACATGACATGATGAAATGAAATAATGAAATGAATAATGAAATGCGTGTGGTGCACTCCAGCCTGGGCAATGCAGCAAGTCTCTGTCATGAAATGGATTGAAATTGAATGGGAATGGGAATATGGGAATGGAATAAGTGAAATGAAGAAATATGAAATGCCAGGTGTGGTGGTGCACTCCAGCCTGGGTGATAGAGCGAGTCTCCATCTTGAAGTGAAATGAAATGAAGTGAAGAAATGAAATAAATGAATACTGAAATGAAATAATAAAATGAAATGCCAGGTGTGGTGGCACACTCCAGCCTGGGCAATAGAGCACGTCTCCATCTTGAAATGAAATGAAATAAGTGAAATGAGAAATGATGAGATGAAATATGAAATGCTGGGTGAAATGAATAATGAAATGCCAGGTGTGGTGGCGCAGTCCAGCCTGGGTGATAGAGCGAGTCTCTGTCTTGAAATGAAATGAAATGATCAAATAAAATGATGAAATGAAATAATGAATAATGAAATTCTGGGTGCAGTGGCGCACTCCAGCCTGGGCAATAGAGGGAGTCTCCGTCTCGAAATGAAATGAAATGAAATGATGAAATGAAATAATGAAATGAATAATGAAATCCCGGGTGAAATGAAATGAAAAAATGAAATAAATGAAATGATGAAATGAAATAATGAAATGAATAATGAAATGCCAGGTGCAGTGGCACACTCCAGCCTGGGTGATAGAGCGAGTCTCTGTCTCAAATGGGATGAAATGAAATGAAGAAATGAAATAATGAATAATGAAATGCCGGGTGAAATGAAATGAAATGAAGAAATAATGAAATGAAATGAATAATGAAATGCTGGGTGTGGTGATGCACTCCAGCCTGGGTGATAGAGTGAGACTCCGTTTTGAAATGAAATGAAGGAGATGAAATGATGAAATAAATATGAAATGGAATATGAAATGCTGGGTGCAGTGGCTCACACTTGTAATCCTAGCACTTTGGGAGGCCTAGGTGGGTGGATCACTTGAGGTCAGGAGTTCAAGATCAGCCTGGCCAACATGGTGAAACCCTGTCTCTACTAAAATACAAAAATTAGCCGGGCATGATGGCAGGTGCCTGTAATCCCAGCTACTCGGGAGGCTGAGAGAGGAGAATCGCTTGTACCCAGGAGGTAGAGGTTGCGGTGAGCAGAGATCACACCACTGCACTCCAGCCTGGGCAATAGAACGAGTCTCCATCTCAGAATGAAATGACATGACATGATGAAATGAAATAATGAAATTAATAATGAAATGTGGGTGGCACACTCCAGCCTGGGTGATAGAGTGAGTCTCTGTCATGAAATGAAATGGGAAATGAAATATGAAATGAATAATGAAATGCTGGGTGCACTCCAGACTGGGCGATAGAGCGAGTCTCTGTCTTGAAATGAAATGAAACAAATGAAATGAAATGAAGTGAGAAATGAAATGATGAAATGAAATACGAAATGCCGGGTGAAATGAAATGAATAATGAAATGCTGGGTGTGGTGGCGCACTCCAGCCCGGGTAATAGAGCGAGTCTCCATCGAAATGAAATGAAATGAGATGAAATATGAAATGAAATAAATGAAACTAAATGATAAAATGGAATAATGAAATGCCGGGTGCGGTGGCGCACTCCAGCCTGGGCAATAGAGCAAGTCTTCATCTGGAAATGAAACAAAATGAAATGAAATGATGAAATGAATAATGAAATGCTGGGTGAAATGAAATGAAATAAATGAATAATGAAATGCCAGATGCAGTGGCGCACTCCAGCCTGGGTGATAGAGCGAGTCTCTGTCTCGAAATGAAATGACATGACATGACATGACATGATGAAATGAAATAATGAAATGAATAATGAAATGCTGGGTGTGGTGGTGCACTCCAGCTTGCGCGGTAGAGTGAGTCTTCATCTCTAAATGAAATAAAATGAAATGATGAAATGAATAATGAAATGCCAGGTGCGGTGGCGCACTCCAGCTTGGGCAATAGAGCAAGTCTCTGTCTCGAAATGAAATGAAGTAAATGAATAATGAAATGCTGGGTGTGGTGGTGCACTCCAGCCTGGGCGATTGAGCGAGTTTCCATCTCAAAATGAAATGAAACAAAATGAAGAAATGAAATAATGAAATGAATAATGAAATGCTGGGTGCAATGAAATGAAGAAATGAAATAATGAAATGAAATGAATAATGAAATGTCAGGTGCAGTGGCGTACTCCAGCCTGGGTGATAGAGTGAGTTTCCATCTTGAAATGAAAGAAATGAAATATGAAATGCTGGGTGTGGTGGCTCACACCTGTAATCCTAGCACTTTGGGAGGCCGAGGCAGGTGGATCACCTGAGGTCAGGAGTTCAAGACCAGCCTGGCCAACATGATGAAACCCCATCTCTACTAAAATACAAAAACTAGCCAGGCATGATAGCGGGTGCCTGTAATCCCAGCTACTTGGGAGGCTGAGAGAGGAGAATCGCTTGAACCCAGGAGATGGTGGTTGCCATGAGGCAAGATCGTGCCACTGCACTCCAGCCTGGGCAGCTGAGCGAAACTCTGTCTCAAAAAAATAAAAATAAAAATAAATAAATGAATAAAATAAATTACTCTCTATCTGACAGCTGCTAGTTTTTCCCTCATGATCTTTCTGTCAAAATAGCTCTGTACCTACTATGTTGAGCCCTTCCTTTTTTTTTGACAGGGTCTCAGACTATAGAGTACAGTGGTGTGATCATGGCTCACTGCCACCTCTGCTTCCTGGGTTCAAGTGATGCTCCCATCTCAGCCTCCCAAGATGCTAGGACTACAGGCACACGCCACCATGCCTGGCTAATTTTTTTGTGTTTTTTGTAGAGACGGAGTTTCACCATGGTGCCCAGGCTAGTCTCAAACTCCTGAGCTCAAGCGATCCACCCTGCCTTGGCCTCCCAAGTATTGGGATTACAGGTGTGAACCACCGCGCCCAGCCCCCTCTTTTTTTAAATTTCTGTATTTAAAGAGTACATTGGGGATTGGAAATAGTTTAGATCAGCAGGGATTAGCCATTCCCTAAATGTAAACTTCAGTGGTGCTATACTTAGAGTGCCTAAGGTCATTTCCAAATCCATGAATCTGGACGTTGAAGTTATATTTGTATTCCCACCACACAAAATTTATGTCTGTGCCCTGTCTTCTTGGGTCTATTTTTAACCAGAAATTAATAAGACATTGATTTGCCTTTGTTAGAGTGATTTCAGTGTTTCGAGTTATTAAGACAGGAAGTGTGAGTCCCTGTTGGAATTCTGGGTCAGCAGATTATTTACCTCTTCTACAATTGCAGTGGAAATTGAAATCTATTTGTCCTGTGACATAGAATTAATGAGTATTCTTTTTTGCTTTTTCTCTTCTGAGCCAAGAGCTTTCTTTTCATAATTTATGTTGGAGGTGTTCCAGACTATGTTACTACTGCAAGAAGGTCCTTGCCACAGAAAGTTAGACTCTCATTTCTTTTGATAATATCAAATATTCAGCCTTTTCCTCTGTCTTAAGAATACATATAATATGCCTTAAATTAGATGCTATACCATAGTGGCTTCCCTTGTGTAAGAAAATGGAGTGGAGGGGGCTGAGCTGGAGCTTCCATGCCTATCTGTTGGGCTAGAAACACCTCCCACTCAACTCCAGCCATTTGCCACTCTGCATAATTAGTGTGCCTCATTTATTCAGAAGAAGCTGGAATCCCAGATTTTTATGTGAAATCTCCTGTTTTTAAAATATTTGATCTTTTTCAACATAATTTGGCCCAACAAAACTCTTGCTGGCTTGAGTGCTGCCCTTGTACTGCCAATTGAAGTTTAACATTTGTCTAACCCTAAAGACTTTCAAAGTGAAATTATTTTTAGGTTCTTAACAAGGTTTTTCTATGCCAAGGTAAAATTTTCAAGGGCATATGAGGTATTTACTGTCTCACTCAGAGTTCTGTTTAAGTGAGCACATGGGCATGCATGTTGGAGAAAGTGTTGTGAGCTCTTATGGATAAAGTTTGAAATGCAACCTATTTTCAATAGAAAAAAGCCTCTTACTCTCAGATATCTCAGAAAAACTTAGATTTTACAATCCTTTTAAGACTTTAGACTCTTAGGTCTGTGGCGTCAAAATGCTACATGATATTTGTGGTGGATGAATTACTGAAAAACAGAATTCCTCAGCGAATCAAGTGTCTGATGCATAATAAACCAACCCAACAAAAAAAGCTGCCTTTCAGAGGCAAGAATATAGAACATGTGTAGTTAATTAAGCTATTTAAAACAGAAATGTTAGGCCTGGCACAGTGGCTCATGTCTGTAATCCCAGCACTTTGGGAGGCCAAGGCGGGAGGATCACAAGGTCAGGAGATTGAGACCATCCTGGCTAACACAGTGAAACCCCGTCTCTACTGAAAATACAAAAACATTATCCGGGCATGGTGGTGGGTGCCTGTAGTCCCAGCTACTAGGGAGGCTGAGACAGGAGAATGGTGTGAACCTGGGAGGCAAGGCTTGCAGTGAGCCGAGATTGCACCACTGCACTCCAGCCTGGGCCACAGAGGAAGACTCCGTCTCAAAAAAAGAAATGTTATGAAAAATTTGGAAATATTTGTCACTAGCTGTATGACCTTTTGAAAAAGGTCCGCCTAATACCTTGCTCATCTATAAAATTGCGGTATGATGATTATCAATTTACAGGATTGTGATGCATTTTAAATGAAACAAGTTCCATTAAGTGCTTATTGCTGAAGGTATAATTCAGTGAATGTTCTTTCCTTTTCTTAGAGCAGAGTTTGGTATTTTATTTTCACCTAAGCCATTTTGGTTCAGTTCTTAAGGCTTTGATTATTTTTTTAAGTTGAATGGTGTTTAGTGTGCCCATGTTCGTAACAGCATATTATTCACAACAGCCATACAGGCTGGGTGTGGTAGCTCATGTCTATAATCCCAGCACTTTGGGAAGCCAATGTGGGCAGATTGAGTCCAGGATTGTAAGGGCAATATGGTGAAACCCTGTCTATACAAAAAATTAGCCAGTCTTGGTGGTGGGCACCTGTAGTCCCACTTACTGGGAAGGCTGAGATGGGAGAATCACCTGAGCCCAGGAGGTCAAAGCTGCAGTGTGCCTTCATTGTGCCACTGCACTCTAGCCTGGGCGACAGAGTGAGACCCTGTGTCAAAAAAAAAAAAAAAAAAAGATAGATTCTAAGAGGCCAAGGCAGGCAAATGGGCAGATTGCTTGAGCCCAGGAGTTGGAGACTAGCCTGGACAACATAGCTACTAAAAATACAAAAAATGAGCTAAGCATGGTGGTACATGCTACTCCCGAGGCTGAGGTGGGAAGATCACTTGAGCTTGGGGAGGTCAAGGTGCAGTGAGCCGTGATCATGCCACTGCACTCCAGCCTAGGTGACCCTGTCTCAAAAAAAGAAAAATGTGGTATATACATAGAATATTATTCTGCCTTTAAAAAGGAAATTCTGGCTCTCCCTCTCACTCTCCCTCTCCCCACGGTCTCCCTCTCCCTCTCCCCACGGTCTCCCTCTCCCTCTCTTTCCATGGTCTCCCTCTGATGCCGAGCCGAAGCTGGACTGTACTGCTGCCATCTCGGCTCACTGCAACCTCCCTGCCTGATTCTCCTGCCTCAGCCTGCCGAGTGCCTGCGATTGCAGGTGCGCGCCGCCACGCCTGACTGGTTTTTGTATTTTTTTGGTGGAGACGGGGTTTCGCCGTGTTGGCCGGGCTGGTCTCCAGCTCCTAACCGCGAGTGATCTGCCAGCCTCGGCCTCCCGAGGTGCCGGGATTGCAGATGGAGTCTCATTCACTCAGTGCTCAATGTTGCCCAGGCTGGAGTGCAGTGGCGTGATCTCGGCTAGCTACAACCTCCACCTCCCAGCCGCCTGCCTTGGCCTCCCAAAGTGCCGAGATTGCAGCCTCTGCCCGGCTGCCACCCCGTCTGGGAAGTGAGGAGCGTCTCTGCCTGGCCTCCCATCGTCTGGGATGTGAGGAGCCCCTCTGCCCGGCTGCCCAGTCTGGGAAGTGAGGAGCGCCTTTTCCCGGCCGCCATCCCGTCTAGGAAGTGAGGAGCGTCTCGGCCCCGCCACCCATCGTCTGAGATGAGGGGAGCGCCTCTGCCCCACCGCCCCGTCTGGGATGTGAGGAGTGCCTCTGCCTGGCCACGACCCCGTCTGGGAGGTGAGGAGCGTCTCTGCCCAGCCGCCCCATCTGAGAAGTGAGGAGCCCCTCCGCCCAGCAGCTGCCCTGTCTAAGAAGTGAGGAGCCCCTCCGCCCAGCAGCTGCCCCCTCTGAGAAGTGAGGAGCCCCTCCGCCCGGCAGCCGCCCCGTCCAGGAAGTGAGGAGCGTCTCCTCAAGGCAGCCGCCCCGTCCGGGAGGTGGGGGGCAGCAGCCGCCCCGTCCGGGAGGTGGGGGGCAGCAGCCGCCCCGTCCGGGAGGTGGGGGGCAGCCGCCGCCCGGCCAGCTGCCCCGTCCGGGAGGGAGGTGGGGGGCAGCCGCTGCCCGGCCAGCCAACCCATCCGGGAGGGAGGTGGGGGGCGCCTCCGCCCGGCTGCCGCCCCGTCTGGGAGGTGGGGGGCGCCTCTGCCCGGCCACCCCTTCTGGGAAGTGAGGAGCCCCTCTGCCCGGCCACCACCCCATCTGGGAGGTGTACCCAACAGCTCATTGAGAACGGGCCATGATGACGATGGCGGTTTTGTCGAATAGAAAAGGGGGAAATGTGGGGAAAAGATAGAGAAATCGGATTGTTGCTGTGTCTGTGTGGAGGGAAGTAGACATAGGAGACTCCACTTCGTTCTGTACTAAGAAAAATTCTTCTGCCTTGGGATGCTGTTGATCTATGACCTTACCCCCAACCCAGTGCTCTCTGAAACATGTGCTGTGTCCACTCAGGGTTAAATGGATTAAGGTCGGTGCAAGATGTGCTTTGTTAAACAGATGCTTGAAGGCAGCATGCTCCTTGAGAGTCATCACCACTCCCTAATCTCAAGTACCCAGGGACACAAAAACTGCGGAAGGCCGCAGGGTCCTCTGCCTAGGAAAACCAGAGACCCTTGTTCACATGTTTATCTGCTGACCTTCCCTCCACTATTGTCCTATGACCCTGCCAAATCCCCCTCTCCGAGAAACACCCAAGAATGATCAATAAATACTAAAAAAAAAAAAAAAAAAAAATTACTGCAAGAACATCTGCCCCAGAACTGCCTGTCCAACCTGGACTGACATCATCCTTATTATTGATCTTTGTAGCCAAATATAATTATTTTAAAACAAACAAAAAAAGAGAATGTAAGCAGTATAAGACTTTAAAACACACAAATGAAATATACATGACTACATGCTTCAGTGAACTAAAACTTTCATCTGTGATCTTTATTTTGCAACATTCTGAAGTAACATTACAGTCTTTTCAGTGTGCTGTGTCATTTATATCCCTTACTTTATCCTAGGAATCCTGTATTGCCATTGAGCATATGCAAATTGAGACATGTGCATAGCTTCTCCCCGTTGAGCCCATCAGTGGGGAGGAGCTATGTACCGGGGACATTTGGCAAAGATTTTCATGAGTCTGTTGGATGTAACAGCTCCTTAAGAAAACCTCAGTTTACCTTCCCTATTTTTTACCATTTGTAAAACTAAGGCTCAGTGATGTAAAATATAGCACATTCTGTGCTGTGGCATAACTGCAGCTTAGGTTTTTATATTCAAGACAAGCAGAGGTATAGCTGAAAAGGTATGAACACTTACTATGCTTCAAGATCCCTTCGTTGGTTTAGTTGTGGCATTTTAGAACAGCTGACTTGGGACTAAAGCATCTTTCTATCTGGGATCAGTATTTCTAAGTTGCCTTTAAGCTGAATAAACATTTGGTTTTTATATTTAATTGCTTCGATGTGTAACACTGCAATTTAAAAAATTACACATATGTAATATAGTATTTTACACTAAATAATAGTGACTGGCAGTCCATTGGCCGAAGAAGTATTATCTTTCAGATATTCTGCTCTGTCATCAGCTGTAGACACTGACTGGTATTTATCTGGAAAGGCTTGCTGTCAGGGGTTCACAGTGCTGCTTGTGGGTTATCTCCAGACCCTTTACATTCGGCACTTTAGGACAGCGTGAGTCACAGGTTGCACTAGAAGTTGCCTTTGAAATTAGACCTAAACTATGTGGAACTGGAACCCTTGTACACAAAGCTCTCTATCATCCAAATCCTGCTGAACTCGCTTAGGAAAGAACAGTTTTACAGATTCATTCTTTCCACACACAATATTTCCCCACTGCCCGGTTACTCTCACCTTTTTATTTTCTTGACTGTTATGTTTTACTTGACTCTGGAATCTTACCTTGTACTCTCACATTTACATGGAAGTATAGCTTATTTCACCAATTATACTATCAAAACCAGAAGTAGTTACTTACACCTGAAAATTTGTACTGAGAATGTAGCTGTGAATATGTTTAAGAAAGTATACTTAAAGCAGAAATCCAAGGAAGTATATTTAAATCAAAGCAAGAAATCCCATTTCCAAATGGCAATAAAGCATGTGTTACATAGAATCAGTGCATGAAAGTGTTTTACTAGCCCAGATTAGATTGTACCCTGGCGAATAAGCAAGAGTTCTTTTTCATTTTCATCTTGCAATTCAACTGGGTATTTGGGTTCTTTTTCTATTCACTCATGTCAGATAGAGACATGCATGTTGTAAATTATTTTGTCAGAATGAAAGCCTGGCAGATTAAATGCTTTCTTCTCTTCTTGCTTTACTTGATATCAATCTCTTGTTCATTTCTTGATAATATGTTTGGTTATTTTTGTTTTCATTGCTTTTAGTGTCAGAGATGGCTTTGGATTCCCCGTTCTGTGTGCTGCTGTCTGGCTCCTGAACCCAGCTGTAGAGGTGTGTCAATCCCAACTGGTGAAGTACTGAGAGGAAGCTACACAAAAGGCAGCAAAGTATTAGTAAGTGTACCTCTGACATTTTAACCACCTCTGACTTTTCCATGGAATGGACAAGTAGTAGTCTCTGTCAGAGCTACATTTTAAAGGAGAAAAAGAAACGTGAAGTCATGAACTGTTTATTTATGCTGTTATTTTTGTGTTTACTCACCTCATTTATATTGACTTGTAAATTAGTAATTTCTGAACTATTATTTATCAATTCACTGCCTACATGTCAGCAAACAAATTTTCTTCTTAATAAAGAATCCAGTTGCTGGGCACAATGGTTCACACCTGTAATCTCAGCACATTTGGAGGGCAAGGCAGGAGGATTCTTTGGGGCCAGGAGTTCAAGACCAGCCTGGACAATATAGCAAGATTTCATCTCTACAAAAAAATGAAAACATTGGCTGGGCATGGTGGCTCATTCCTATAGTTCAGGCTACTGAGGAGCCTGATGTAGGAGGATCACGTGACCCCAGTAGTTTGAGGCTGCAGTGAGCTATGATCCTAACACTGCTCTCCAGCCTGGGTGACACACCAAGTTGCCATCTCTTCAAAAAAGGAATCTAGAGACATCAGTGTGTGCACAAGCATGGTTTGTGAATTTGGAAGTGCGTATGTGCGTAGTTGTGCTCAAGAATGTGTTGATGATTATACCTTCTCAGAATGAAGGTAATTTTTTTTCTTTTCTTTTTTTTTGAGATGGAGTCTTGCTCTGTTGCCAGGCTGGAGTGCAGTGGTGCTCTCAGCTCACTGCAACCTCTGCCTCCCGGGTTCAAGCAATTCTCCTGCCTCAGCCTCCCAAGTAGCTGGGACTACAGGCACACACCACCACTCCCGGCTAATTTTTTGTGTTTTAGTAGAGACGGGGTTTTACCATGTTGGCCAGGATGGTCTCGATCCCCCGACCTTGTGAACCACCCACCTTGGCCTCCCAAAGTGTTGGGATTACAGGTGTGAGCCACCGTGCCTGGCCTGAAGGTCATTTTTATAAAGATCTCTCCACGTCTTAGATTTGATTCTTCCTTTAAATATTTTTCTCATTGACATTTGAAAGCACCTGACCTTATATAAAATGAACAGTTTTCATAACTCCATAAAAGAAGAATTATGGCATCATCTACTATTTCTTTCTCTTGTCTCATAAATCTAAACCATCAACCTGCTTATTTTTGTATACTGTCACACTGTGTATTCCCTGCATTGAATGCCTTTCTATTGACATTGTCTGTAAAAATTGTGGGAAGTTTTCTGCACCCTGAAATTTCTGTTATGCGGATTAAATATCCACTATCCATGTTTTTCCAAGTCTTACAGCAGAAAGGGTAAATGCAGCCCTCACAGCAGCCTGTTGTTCGTCCTGCAAATGTGTTTCCATCACATTACACAAAGCCTCTTTGTCTTTGTGGTTCTACCCTACTAATAAGTTTTTTTTAAAATTATGTAATGTGTGTATATACAAATACCTATATGTATGTGTGTACACATACAGCTGATATCTGCTGAGATTATGTATGCATGAACTATAGAATTAACTTGTAATTTTAAGAAAATAAATTATTTTGTAAAGATAAATCTCATGTTTAAGAAGAGAAATTACAGTTGAATCATTTAGGGATGCCTCAGCCTAAACATAATATGGAAAAAGCCATAACCAAAAGTCATTTTAGAGTACTGCTAGGTTACGCAACCTATCATCACATTTAATTAAAATGTCAGTTTGAACCATGGCCAGTATATGTTGGTTAATATGTTATTTAAATCAACTTGTGAAGTCTTCATTTTAAATATAGAATTTGTGTTAATGAACTGGAAAATAACATTCTATTGCTTGGAAGATGTGTTAAAGTCTAAAGATTTATGACTTTGTAAAAGAAGAAAACCAGCTGGTGATCAGTTGGCATTAGTATATGAGGATGTACTCATATTTGGTAATAGCCATTTTTTTCTAACTAGAGTAAGGGAGTTGGGAATGGGAGGCAGAAACAAGGACACAAACATGTAAAAAATCATAGAACAAAACTGTATTGAGTTCTGAGTATGGTTCTGTGATCCATGGTTCAGTTTGAGAGGTTCATGTGTCCCTTATGAGAAGGGACAGGAAAGCCAGGAGGACAGGAGTATGTTTGGGCCTGTGCCTCTGCTTCCACCACAAAAGTCAGCAGCTCTACCTTTCTCTTTTCTCCTCTTTATCTAATAATTGTCTCCTCTTCAAATTTGGGAAATGAGCTTAATCAAAGATTTGTTGTGTTTTTTTTGTTTGTTTGTTTTCGAAATGTGGCCTCAGTGTGTTTGCCCAGGCTGATCTTAAACTCGTGGGCTCACATGATCCTCCCTCTCAGCCTCCTGAGTAGCTGGGACTACAGGCATGATCCACTACACCCAGCTAAGTTAATGCTAATGTGTAGTTTATCTGCTTCAATTTTGAAGGGTAGGATATATATAGTTATGTGTGTGTGTGTGTGTGTGTGTGTGTGTGTAGTGGGGGGGGTAGTGTTTGTGTGTGTGTGTGTGTGTATATATTTATATATTACTAGTCCATTGCTGCTACAACAAACTACCACTGTGTCAGGGCATAAAACAAATTTATTACACTCCTGTATGTCAGAGTATGATGTGGATCTCACTGGGCTAAAATCTAGGTGGTGGAAAGGCTACCGTCATCTCTAGAGGCTCTAGGGGATCTTTTTTCTCTCCTTTTCCACATTCTGGATTCTGCCTGCATTTTTTGGCTTTGGGCTCTTCTCCACTCTCACCATTAGCAACCTTGCATCCCATGGACCCTTCTTCTGTGGCCACATGTCTCTGTGGCTCTTTCCTTCCCCCTTCTCTTCCACTGTTAAGGACTCATGTGCTTACTTAGTCCTGAATGGAGACACCGTCATCATCCACATGAGCCCACTGTCCTAATCCATAGAGGCTGCTACAAGGAAATGCATTAGACCAGGTAGCTTATAAATAACAGAACTTTGTTTCTCACAGTCCTGGAGGCTGAGAAGTGCAAGATCAAGGTGCCGGCAGTCTTGGTGTCTGGTGAAGGCCTGCTTTCTCATAGAGGCTTCCTTCTTGCTGTGTCTTCGCATGGTGAGAGGAACAAACAAGCTCCCTTGTGCCTTTAATAAGGTGCTAATCCCAGTCATGAGGGCAGAGTCTCCCGTAAGGCTTAACCTCCTAATACCATCACCTTGAGGGTTAGGATTTTAACACATGAACATTGACGGAACACAACGTTCATTCCATAGCACCAGGGTAGTCTCCTCATGTCAAGGTCTTTACCTGAATCACATGCATGATGTACCGTTTTCATGTAAGGTTCTAGGAATCTGTGGACATCTTTGGGGGGCCATTATTTTGCCGATCACATATTACATATATTTTAATATTCTAGACTAGTATGAAAACAATGCCACTTCCATTGCTTTATATATGTATATATATATACACATTGTCTAATGCTATAATTAAAAAAAAGTTGTAGACACAAATATACCCATTTAAAAAAAAAACCATTTTTTTGCTATTTTCCTTCATACTGCCAACTCCTTTTTCCTGAAACTGCTTCAACTCTGGAATTCTTTTTTGCTATTAGTTTTATTTTATTGAAGTATTCATGAACAAGCATACACTTGTATATGGATTTAAAATTCACAGTAATGTTCTCATGAATTCATCTGTGAATAACATTTTATAGACAAAATGTCTGCACTAGGACAAGAGAAAGATGTATAATTCCCTTGTTCTAAGGTACCGCCATTCATTGTTATTATTTTAAAATACGAGTGTTGACTGATGTTAAAACACAAAATGGGGCCGGGAGTGGTGGCTCCCGCCTGTAATCCCAACACTTTGGGAGACCGAGGTGGGTGGATCACCTGAGGTCAGGAGTTTGAGACCAGCCTGGCCAACATGGTGAAACCCCGTTTCTACTAAAAATACAAAAATTAGCTGGGCCTGTGTTGCACGCCCATAATCTTAGCTACCCGGGAAACTGAGTCAGGAGAATTGCTGGAATCTGGGAGGTGGAGGCTGCAGTGAGCCGAGATCACACCAGTGCACTCCAGCCTGGGTGACAGAGCGAGACTCTGTTCTTCCCCCCCACCCCCCAAAAAAAAAACCACAAAAAGGGATAATTGGCCGGGCACAGTGGCTCATGCCTGTAATCCCAGCACTTTGGGAGGCCAAGGTGGACAGATCACCTGAGACCGGGAGTTTGAGACCAGCCTGACCAACATGGAGAAACCCTGCCTCTACTAAAAATGCAAAAATTAGCCGGGCATGGTGGCACATGCCTGTAATCCCAGCTACTCAGGAGGCTGAGGCAGGAGAATTGCTTGACTTTGGGAGGTGGAGGTTGCTGTGAACCAAGATTGCACCATTGCACTCTAGCCTGGACAACAACAGCAAAACTCTGTCTCAAAAAAAAAAAAAAAAAAAAAAATGATTTATAACTGGGCAATGGAATTGAAAATCATTTTTAAAAATATCCAAAATACCTAAGGAACTTGTATAAATAAATAGGAAAAAAAAAAAAGAAAAACATCAAGAAGCCCACAAAAAAGCAGATTTGTAAATGGGCAATGGATTTCAATAGACATTTAGCCAAAGAAGATATCCAGTTGGTGAAAAGGCATATGGAAAGGTGCTCAGCATCACTGATTACCAGGAAAATGAAAATCAAAACCACCACGAGTGGTTTAGACCATAGCGGCATGCATGAAAGTTTTCAGGCCTCCAGTTGTTGGGAGTGGCTGAGGAGATTGGGGAGCTTCTGTCTGAGTTGGAAGAGTGGAGTCTCAACAAGAACCAGTGTATTCCGGACATGTGTGGGCCCTGGAGTGTGCAAGGCTGGATGCCTTGTCTACCTATGCCTTACAGAGTGACACCATTGTGGTGTGGTCGATCAGAGGGCCAAGTGGTTTTCAGAGGGAGTGGGAAGTGGTGGAGGTTGGTTTGTTTGCCCACGGATGAAAGCAAAAGTGAGTTGGCTTCCCAAGAACTTTTACCAGTAGCCTGTTTTGCTACAATTCTAGACCCAGACTGGGGTCCCAAGGCATCATAGCCCACAGCTTCTTAACAAGTGCATGTTCAGTTGGATCCCCCAGCTGAGCCTGGGTCATCCCCACCTTCTGCCTCTTGGGCCATAGCTCAGCTCTGCACACTGAGCCATCATCCTATGGTGAGCAAGACCCCATTCTTGGGCTTCAGTCTCTTTCCTTGCAGCAGGCAATCAAGGTGGTGGCTGGAAAGGGCCAAGGAGCCACATCTCACAGTGCCCTGCTGCCTGAACAAGGACCAGAGGCCTGTGGAACACATGGCTCTCAGATTTCTCCCATTTGATGACTCATCAGCTGCCCCCACATGGCTTCCTAGCTCACAGCAGATCTAGCCTTCTCTGAGCAGTGAAGATGGGATGTTTTATGGTCATTTTTCCTGGTGTGCAGAGCTCAAGTGGAGTTCTTCAGCACACCCTAGTCCATCCCCTCACTAACACCCCCACCTGTCCAGTCTTACCTGCCTTCATATCAAAAGCACACAGTTAACCCAGAGGGCTTCTGCCCTGCCCTGCCTGACTTTCTGGGAAACCCCCCTCTCCACCCACCCTAATCAGGACACTGTCTGAAGGTTCCCCCTCATCATTTTAAAAGGAAGAGAAATTTTTCTGCCACAGAGGTTCTGGTGAAGTGGCCTGCTCCCACATCACAGGGTGATGGCGGTTTGGGCTGGACCAGGATCAGACAGTGCTGTCCTGAGGCTGGCCGTCTGATAAGGGGCTACAGAAAGGGCAGTGGTGGAGCCCTGGGAGGCTTTCTGCTCTCCTGATTGCAGGTTTTTGGTGAGAGGACCTATTGGCCACTAGGGTGTCTGCGTGTGTGTGTGTGTGTGTGTGTGTGTGTGTGTGTGTGTGTGTGTGATGTGTGTTTACTTGGATTGACTTCTTTCAGCATGAAGCCCACTGTTTTGCTGAATGCATCTCACTGTTTCCTGAAACTCAGTACATTCAGCTGGCTTAAGGGTCCTGGGGCCTCGCTGTGTCATATTTGCACAAGCCTAGTGTCTGTGCAGACTGTACACTGGAGTTCAGTTGTAAGACCCTTTTGATCCCTTATTCTGTTCCTGTAGTAGAAAAGGCATTTCACTCAATGGAATAGAAACTCAGATCCAATGGAGAGATGTTCTAATCTGCCATACACTGGGGCAGTGGCCAGTGATTTGGACTTTGTGGCACAGATGGAAATTTCCAGGTTCTCTAGGTGGTAGACAGAGGCCTCACTTCTTAACAAACTCCCCCACTCCACCCCTGCCAATGAGGACGTTGCTTAGAGGTATTTCTATCAGTGTTGAGTAGAAGAGATCATTTCTTGATGTTGAATTTCAGGTAAGGATGCCAGCTTCTTCATATCAGGGTGGTGATGCTTGGGCTGAGACAGGTCTAGACAGCACTGTCTGAAAGGGGGCTCAAGGAAGTAGCTGTGAAAGGCCCCTGGGATGTTTTCTGCTCCCCTTTCTGCAAATTCCCTGGAGGGAGATCCTGTTAGTCACTACAGGGTGTGTGTGTGTGTGTTCATCACTTGTTGCTTAGGGGTGGGAAGAGACAACAAAAGCCTACAGAATCTATAGTTGTCAGTTCATCTCCCATCCTAGTCCAATCATGGCCTAACATCTTTAGCTACCGATCGCAGAGGAGACTCTGCGCATTTGTGTTCATGTGGCCTTGGATGTTGGCAGATTCAGATTGGTGCCCCAGGCATCTGTGCCTGTAACTGCAGTTTCAGCAGGCTCAGGACCAGGCTAAAGGGCCTCCAAGCTTCCTCCAGTTTCCTGGTGCATGCATGTGCAATATACTCTCGTGGCCTGGGTCTTTCCTGCCGCTGCTTGCCAGTTGGGTCAGAACTAGCTTATTAACCAGTTTTTTCTGAGCTTTAATCGAACTGGCTCCAACCAGTTGGAGACTTGAAAAGGGCTACGTGATAGTTATAGATTTTTAAAGATATATTATTATTTTAGAGTAGTATTGAGTGCACAGCAAAATGGAGTACAGAGTCCAGAGATCTCATATGGCCTCAATTCCTGTACACTCTCAGGTCACTCAACCAACAACCTCCTACACCAGAGCCACTTTGAAACATTAGAAAATATATTTGAGCATTCAGAAATGTATAAACTAGGCAGCTCCAGACTGCAAGCAGCTCAGAGTTCCAACAGAGAGGCTTAGGGATGGTGGGGGAAGAATTTTATATGGTGAATGTGGAAGAAAAAGAAAATACTTGATTGGGTAAAGTGGAGCAGTGGCCTCATTTGGAACATTACAGTGGAAAGTCTCTAGTTAGATGTTAGTTGGTGGTTTCTGACTGGTTAAGCTTAAGTTTCCTTTTATTATTTACACTGAGTCAAGTTTTGGGTTATTTAAGGAGGAATTGAGTGCACTGCAGCCACCTCAGCCTCATGGCCACCTGTTTATTTGATTATTTTTAACAGAGAAGATCCTTTTAAAAATATCTGTTACCCTGGCTGGAGTGCAGTGACGTGATCACGGCTCACTGCAGCCACAACCTTCCAGCTTAGGTAATCCTCCCACCTCAGTGCTCCCCACCCTGAATAGCTGGGACTGTAGGCATGTGCCACCACACCACCATGCTAGGCTAATGGTTTGTATTTGTTTGAGAGATGCAGTTTCCCTAAGTTGCTTAGGCTTCTTTTTTAGACTCAAATAATCTGCATGTATTGGCCTCCCTTAGTGCTGGAATTACAGGCCATCTAAATCTTTTATCTCAGGTTTGCCTTGTGACAAAAGGAGGGGTACTTTTTCTGACATGATGAGGCAGAGAAAGGTGAGGTGGGCACATCCTGTGCATATGATTTTCTCAGGTGATGGGAATATGGTCGGCTCTTGACTAATGGGATATATTTTCTCTTCGAATGATTTGGCAAGATATCAGATGAGAGAAGTTGAATAAATGTTAGAAGAACATAGAAAAAATAGGTTATACACATTGGGTTTCTGAAGAAATGATGTCTTTGGAGAAACAAAACTTTTATTGATTTCTGGAAACATTTAGGGCCAATTTTTTATGTAAGTAATTTGAATTTATGATGATATCTCTGACCACTTTTTGATATTTTTTCTGGTTCAGGTGAGTGGTGTCATTGAGCAAGCACAAAGTCGGGCTCATCCAAGGATGAGATTTTGCCAGAGAAAGGACGAGCAGCAAGTCAGGGAGCTTAAGGTAATTATGGGAAAGTGACTATTGCTTAGGTAGAAGGAGACAGATTGGATTTTTGTGTGTTTGGTATTTGGGATAAGAGGGATGTGGGTGTGTACTTGACATGGGTTGTTTATTCTCTGTCTCTCTCTCTCTCTTTTTTTTTTTTTTTTTTTTTTTTTTTTGAGAGGGAGTCTCACTCTGTTGCCCAGGCTGGAGTTCTGTGGCACAGTCTTGGCTCACTGCAACCTCTGCCTCCCGGGTTCAAGGGATTCTCCTGCCTCAGCCTCCCGAGTAGCTGGGATTACAGGTGCCTGCCACCACGCCCAGCTAATTTTTGTGATTTTTTTTTAGTAGAGACGAGGTTTTACTATGTGGGCGAAGTTGGTCTCGAACTCCTGACCTCAGATGATCCACCCGCCTCAGCCTCCCAAAGTGCTGGGATTACAGGCATGAGCCACCGCACCTGGCCTGTTTATTCTCTTAAGAGAGAAAATGAGGGGATTAGTGGACTGTAGTTCTGGACAAGGTGGAAAACTCTTAAAGTGGAAGTATTGGGGCAAGTGCTCTGACAGGCTAGGATGGTGCAGTCAGTCCCTTCACCCAGAAATCAGTAGAATGTTAGCAGTTCTGACTCAAACCTTGTGAAAAACAGGTTCTAGAAAGGAAATCCCTCACAGCAACTGGCACCATAATCAAGACAATGTTTGCAGAATAAATGGAGTTACCTGCTTTCAGCCCCAGGTCGTAGCTATTGTCTGCCCTGCTGATATGTGATAATAATTTGTGATCCTGTTGTCTTAAAATGGGGTCACTCATCTCCAGTAGAATTAAGTCCACAGTGAAGTTGTCCCCCCATCCCCAGAGATAAACATATATGAATGAACTCAAGTGATAACAACTACTGCGGCCTGGGATCATGAGAGACCTGAACTGAACTGATAGGAAGTGAAAGGTGGCTGAGGTAATGAGAATAGACCCATCTGCAGAGGATCATAAAACCAGCAAAGACAAGATCTTGTCTAAGATGCCTTCACAAACTTTGTCCGTGAGAACTCTAAGGACTTCTCCAGACCTGTTGGCTGCTGCTGTGATCTCTGCCCAAGAGGAGCCTCTGACCAACATCCAAAGGGCTTCTGGACCCACTGGACTCCTCTGGAGGTACCTTGGTCTCCCGATCCATGGCTGTGGTTTTTTACTCCGTTTATCACTGCCTGTGTGTAGAATGATAATTGCACAATTGATAGTGTGAAGACCTCTTGATAAATGGTAAATCTGAGCATATGTATTTGGCTGACATGTCATTGTGAAACCTCACAGCTTCAGTCAGTGTCAGCACAGCTAGGGAGCATGTACCTAATGCACATATCACTGGGCATAGTCTACAGGCACCTAATAACTCAGGTACTTAACAGTCACTAATGAGTGTCTCTCCAAGGTCTAAACAATGGAAGACTGTAGAAGATGCTATTCATTAAGATATCTCAAGAATGTGGAAGACTATTATTCGCTTCTAAAGGGACAGGACTTTATAGGGCACCTGAAGAAACTCCCATGAAAAATCACTTCTAAAAAATGTCAAGTTATGATATCCAAGATGAAACCAATGAGTCACAACATTCACATAATACACTGTACAACCCTGATCTCTTGACTGTCATCAAATGTTTCTTACCTCTAAACCAAAGTTTCATTTTATAATTTAATTTTTCTCATTTTTTCTGTTCTCTTAGCTTAAGAAAAGATCATTACAAACTTTTTGTAAGTTTTTCATATATGCTTGCAAAGGGTTGTAAAACTTTATTGTGATTATTCTTGCTTTAAGCTGAAACTTCCCTAATCTTTCTTTAGAGATTGTGGCATAGCATGTTAGTTTCTTTTCCATATCCAATTGTTTTCTGTAATGAATACAGAAATACGGGCACTATTTTGTAACTTTAAATAGACATCATCTCAAGTCTACAAGAATTATCCAAAATGGTATTTAATGACATTTCTAGGTCTTCAGACACTATTAATGCAGATTGTAGCCTCTAGGTCCTGAAGATTTTACTAGATACTGGTTACTGAAACTGAGCTTTCTTGAATTATTTTTCCTTCCACTGTGGTTTCCCGCATTTCAACATATCACCTATTTTTGTCCTCAAACATTACTTAAATTTTTTCCACAGAATTAAATTAAATATGAATCATCCCTCCTCTGATTTTTGAAATGACCCTTTGCTTCCTATGATAATGATTCTTCTGGCCCGTTTTGTAGGTATATGTTAGAGTTTGTAAATATTCACACATTTTGCACCTGCATATAATTTTCTCATTATTTTTTACTCTTCCTCTAAACCTGCTGTTATTTCTTTTAACTTTTTGTGGGAAAAATTAAACCCATCTTTCACTTTGTTGATATACTTATTTATAATTGAACTCCTTGATTTTTGCTTGAATTGCTTTTCAAGTTACCCACTTTTAGGGAAGACATTATTTGGGTTTTGTTTAGTGTATCAGGCTTTTTTTAGTTAGTTGTATCAAGAAGTGTAGACTTTTCTATACATAATATCCTTTTTCCCACAGTAGTTTTTTGTTTGTTTGTTTGTTTGTTTTTAAAGTCTAGCCGGGTGCAGTGGCTCACGCCTGTAATCCCAGACTGTGGGAGGCCGAGGCGGGCAGATCACGAATTCAAGAGACGGAGACCATCCTGCCTAACACGGTGAAACCCCGTCTCTACTAAAAATACAAAAAATTAGCTGGACATGGTAACGGGTGCCTGTAGTCCCAGCTAATCAGGAGGCTGAGGCAGGAGAATGGCATGAACCCAGGAGGCAGAGGTTGCAGTGAGCCCAGATCGTGCCACTGCACTCCAGCCTGGGTGACAGAGCAAGACTCCATCTCAAAAAGAAAAAAAAAGTCTGTTAAAATAAAGGTCATCAAAAGATCTTTTCCTAAACCTTTCCTTTACCAGAAATAGCTCTAGAGTCACATGGTCCTTTCTCCCTTCTTGCTTTTGTAGGAGTCCAAAGCTAATCTGTCCCTGATCTGGATTGCACGCACCTGTGCCTTTTGGGGCCCTTCTGCATTAGTTCTTCCTTCTCTTCTAACCTCAAAAATGTGTTTTCTCTGTTGGCTCTTTCCCTTTAACATAGAAGTATACTCACGCTTTTGTTGAATCTTGGAATAAAAGTCTTCCTTTACCACATATCTCCCTTTAATACTACATCTCTCTTCTCAGCCAAATACTTGGGAAGAGAAGCCCTGAGTTTGTGTCATTGTTTTCTCCCCTCCAGTTCACTACTTTACCCACTGCCTGACATCCAGCTCACTCACACACACACACACAAGCCCAATCACTAAGTTGCCATAGCTAATTTGTAGCTTTCCTGCCCTCCTGGCAAAATTTGACTCTGCATTGGGATAATACATGTCGAGTACCTATTGAACAGGCACTGTGCTAGGTGCTGCTGTTATAGATATGAAAAGAAGGCATCATCTCCTTTCTAACAACTCACAGGAGCAGCCATTCCTGATTCATACATGTCTCTTGACTCCCAGTGCTCACTTTTGCAAGCTTCACTTAATGCCGTGTAAATCACCCTATTCTCCAGGTCTTCTTTCTTCCCAGTTCTCCTTACTATACACAACTTCTCAAGGCAGTCACCTCCACACCCATGGCTTCAATTGCTTTCTCCATTCTCTGAGAACAATAGAATTTTAAATGGTTTTATTTCATGTATTAGCTTTATTTTATACAAGGTGCCTCACTTGCTGTAACCATAGATTCAAAGTTGCTCCATGAAACTAATAAATGAAAAATGGTGATTTTTTAGCATGTAAATTTTAGGAAATTTCCCCAGTTACGCTTAATGGCTTGATTTAGTATGTATGTTATTTTTGAAAACGTATGTTGGGATGTCACAAATGGACTTAGCCTACAGAGATTTATATTCAGCTCTTGACCAGAGAGTTCCATTTTAATGTGACACTGAGAGTAAAAAACTATGTTTTCCTCCTTACCTATTTCTCTTCCTACATTCTCGGCTAGGAGGAAGGCACTGCTACATACCCAGTCTTCCCCAGCAGAGCCTGAGCAGCTCTGTTTTCCTTCTACTTCCCCTCTTCTTTCACATCTCATGACCAAGCACTTCCTATTCTGTCTCCCAAATGATCACAGACTTTTTCCTCCACTTTTGTCACTGCCACTGCCCTTAGCATTACTCTGCCTTTAGAGAAAGTCTCTTAATTGGTTTGGTTGCTTCCTTCAGTCCTTATTATACAGACCTCTACACACACATCTGACAGAGACTTTTCACCTTTTCATGGTTGAATGACTGAAATTCCCAGAATAAAATTAAAACCACCCCAGCATCAAATTGGAGGTCAAATAGAGGTGGGTTTGTATCCCAGGTTCATATACTGTCCAGCAGTATGGTCTCAGAAAACTGAACTCCTTAAGCCTTTGTTTGTGTATCTGCCTACACTCATTGAGAGTTGGGACTATTTCACACATACAGTGCCTGGCATGTAGAAGGGACTTAATCAATGTTGAAAGAAGGGGAGGCATTTTAAAATCCACATCAAAAAAATGTTGTTCTGTTCGGGAGTGGTGGCTCACGCCTGCAGTCCCAGCACTTTGGGAGGCCAAGGCAGGTGGATCACCTGAGGTCAGGAGTTCGAGATCAACCTGAACAACATGGTGAAACCCCATCTCTACTAAAATACAAACATTAGCTGAGCATGGGGTTGGGCTCCTGTAATCCCAGCTACTTGGGAGGCTTAGGCACTTGAATGAGAATCACCTGGACCCAGGAGGTGGAGGTTGCAGTGAGCAACGATTGTGCCACTGCCTGGGCAACAGAGTGAGACTCTGTGTCAAAAAAAATTAAAAAAAAATTCTTTTAAAAATATACGAATCTGGCTGGGCACGGTGGCTCATGCCTGTAGTCCTAGCACTTTGGGAGGCTGAGGCGGGCCTGACCAACGTGCAGAAACCCCGTCTCTACTAAAAATACAGGAGGCAGGAGAATCGCTTGAGCCCGGGAGGCGGAGGTTGCAGTGAGCCAAGATCACGCCATTGCACTCCAGCCTGGGCAACAAGAGAGAAACTCCGTCTCAAAAAAAAAAAAAAATAGTGTTCAGCAAGCTTGAAGCATAAAAGGTTAATAGCCAGAATCATTTATCAATTGTATTTCTATACATCTACAAGACACAATCTGAAAATGAAATTAGAGAAACAATTTCACTGGGCAACAGGAGCAAAACTTCGTCTCAAAATAATAATAATCATCATCTTCATCATCATCATCTACAATGTCATTTCCCATCCAAGCTTGACTTCTACCTTTACTTTCTGATATGGTTTTGCCATGCCCCTACCCAAATCTCATCATGAATTATAATCCCCATAATCCTGATGTGTCGAGGGAGGGGCCTAGGGGGAGGTGATTGGATCACGGGGGCAGTTATCCTCATGCTGTTCTTGTGATATTCAGTAAGTCCTCATGAGATCTTATAGGGTTTTGTTTTGTTTTGTTTTTTGGGATGGAGTCTTGCTCTGTTGTCCGGGCAGGAGTGCCATGGCACGATCTTGGCTCACTGCAGTCTCTGCCTCTTGAGTTCCAGTGATTCTCCTGCCTCAGCCTCCTGAGTAGCTGGGATTACAGGCATGCACCACCACACCCAGCTAATTTTTGTATTTTTAGTAGAGACAGGATTTCACTACATTAGCTAGGCTGGTCTCGAACTCTTGACCTCAGTTGATCCACCTGCCTTGGCCTCCCAAAGTACTAGGGTTACAAGTGTGAGCCACCGTGCCCAGCTGAGATCTGATGGTTTTATACTTGTTTGACAGTTGCTCCTTCACATGTTCCCACTCTCTGTGCGGCCACCATGTAAGTCGGACCTGCCCTTCTACCATGATTGTAAGTTTCCTGAAGGACTTCCCCCTCTGCCATGATTGTAAGTTTCCTGAGGCCTCCCCAGCCATGTGAAACTGAGTCAATTAAACCTCTTTCCTTTAAAAATTACCCAACCTCAGGTATTTCTTTATATCAGTGTGAAAACAGACTGCTATACTTTCTGATAATCATGCTTAAGCAATTGGGGAATTCAGACTACCTGGGATCAAACTATGGCCCTACCCTTAGCAGTCATGTGACCTTGGGGAGGTTACTTACCTTCTCCGTCTCAACAACTTCTGTAAAATCTGTAACATGAGATTGTTTCTGAGGGTTAAATGAGCATAGCACAGTGGGGACACTGTCAGGCACACACTACTTGCCAGATGTCGAGTATTCATCTTTATTGAAATAGGACTGTGGTAAGCCACTTTATGGCTCTCGATTTTGTATGAGAAAATCATGCTTAGTGCCTTGTTAGTAAAAGAAAGAAAATCTGAAAGTCCCTGCCATGGAAGGAAGAAATAGTGGGGAGAAAAGGGAGTTGGTAAGTTTCAGCATTTCAGAGCTTGGAGGGACAAGTTAGGTTTCTATTTTATGGAGAAGGAGGTGGAGGCAGGATGGGTCCTAAGGTGTCATTCAACACACACAGCCATAACTCTTTTTTGAGGGTAGAGCTAGGGCCCCAGGGATTGCTGTGGTCAAGTTGCGGACAAAAATGACCACTCGTTGGAAAACAGGAGAGGAGTGTTTAGTTACAAAAGCAGTCAACAATTCAGGTGTATCTATATTCAGTCAGCAAATAAAAGTTGTTCAACTTGGTTGCTAATGGGACCCACTCTACTGAGGCTTTGTATAGAACTCATAGAGGAAGATGGCTTCAAGTAATGAACTACCCTGTGCTTTTCTTAGGACTAAAATCTCAGGAAGCTGGTGATGAATGAAAACCTTAGTCCCACTGGCACTGCACGAGGGGCCAGGAGAGCAGCAGCATCATAAGCCACAGGGTGGGGCAGCCAAGGCAGGGGCATTCTGAGCTGTTGGGGAGGGGTGGCAGGCAGGGTGGGGCACTGTGAGCTGTGGGGCAGGGCATTGTGAAGTGTGGGGTGGGGCATTGTGTGCCACATGCCTGGGCTCCCACCTGGGACCAGTGGGCTTCAGTCTGTAGGTGACTACAGAAGGAGGAGGAGCTCCATCTGTTCTCTCTTCAGGCAGTTGTTGTGTCTCTCAGCGCTTGTTGGGTTCACAACCTATTAAATAAGCCGGCTGGTCTTCACCCTCCCAGACAAGTCAACTCAGGGGAGGCGGCAGGGTGCGGGCCTTGGCCCGCAGCCCTAGCCAGGGCCGGGGCTGGGGCCGGGGCCAGGGCTGGTGCCCGGGGCCGCGCTGTGAGGTGGGCAGGCGAGGAGCGGGAAGACCATCTCTGCAAGTGCAGCATAGCCTTGGCCTAGGACAGCGGGAGTGCGTGGCCAAAGCTGTGAGCAGAGGCACAGGTGGTGGCAGACAGTAGAGGCGCCCCATGGGGAACATACTGACCTGTCGTGTGCACCCTAGCATCAGCCTCGAGTTTGACCAGCAGCAGGTGTCGGTGTGTCCCTCTGAATCTGAGATCTATGAGGCAGGAACTGGGCACGGGATGGCAGGAGCACCCATGGCTGCTGCTGTACAGCCTGCTGAGGTGACTGTTGAAGTTGGTGAGGACCTCCACATGCACCACGTTCGTGACCGGGAGATGCCTGAAGGTAAGGAGGTGATAGGTGCCATCTACCCTCGGTTTGCCTCTGGCTGCTGCTGTCCCCAAGGTTCCCTTTGAGGCATCCCCCACTTCGAGCTCCTTTCTGCTTGTAGCCAGCTTTCCCGGGGGCTGGCCAGGAACAAAAGCTGGCTCTGCCTTGAATTCCCACCCCTTAGTCTTTCCCCACCGAGTCCAGTCAGTTTCTTTTCGCCTCCCCTCCCAATCGCCCAGTTCTTGCTCTCTCATCTCATTCTCCGAGGCTGGCATGGGACCATTTATTTATGGCTCTTGTCGAATAAGCAGCAGTTGAATAAATGAGTTGATAAATTTTTATAAATGATTACATCTTTTTTCTTTTCTCCCTCTATACATATAGCTTTGGAGTTTAACCTTTCTGCCAATCCAGAGTCAAGCACAATATTCCAGAGGAACTCTCAGACAGATGGTGAGACAACAGTGTCTGTAGCTCTGTTTATTATCCTGTGGGACTTTGTTTAGGCTTCTTTGAGCTATTCTCTTCCTTTTCTCAATAAAAACTCAAATATCCCAACTTTTCAGTACCCATCTTATTTTTTCTTTGTACCTATCCAGATGGTACCTAAGTGAAGGAGCCAGGTAAGTGCCTAATTGTTTCCTTTGTTAAAGTAGCCAAATCTCAGGACAGTTCCTATTCAAATATTTGGGGATTTCTTATTTAAAATCAGAATGGAGGTTGCCACGGGAGAGGCTATATGGTATTCTTAATGGGCTGCTTTAAGTCACCTTGATAGAAGCTGCTTAGTTTCTTCTAACTGTAATTTGAACACAGAAGGAAAAAGAAAAAAGGAGAGTGCTTAAAATAATTGTGAAAGGTGTAAAATGTCACAGCCGGGGCTGCAGAAAAATGGTTGTGTGTGTGTGTTTGGGGTTTCTCAAAGGAGTTTACCTATGAGGCTCTGATTACTTCAAAATTCTTACTTTAACAGAAAATGTGTCTCCAGATTTATTCTGGTGACTTAACAGACTTTATTTACCTCCTTGTTCTAAAAGAGAGGTGGGGATTGGTTCATGGTCAAAACTTTCAAAGGACATGAAACGTCAATGTAGACTTTTAATGTGTAATATAAAGATTGCAGGTTAAAATGTCAGACCTTCCCTGTAAGAGTGTTTGTTGCCGTGGCTCCCCCTTTGTCCCTTCCCCTCCTGACAATAGCATCTTGTTCAAAGATAAGAAAGTTACAGTTTTGGCTGGGCTTGGTGGCTCACGCCTGTAATCCCAGCACTTTGGGAGGCCGTGGCAGGCGGATCACCTGAGGTCAGGAGTTCGAGACCAGCCTGGCCAACATGGTGAAACGCTGTCTCTACTAAAAAAAAAATACAAAAATTCGCTGGGCTTAGTGGCGCATGACTGTAGTTCCAGCTACTCACAAGGCTGAGGCAGGAGAATTGCTTGGACCTGGGAGGTGGAGGTTGCAGTGAGCAGAGATCACGCCAATGCACTCCAGCCTGGGTGACACAGCGAGACTCCGTCTCACAAAAAAAAAAGGAAAGAAAGTTGGAGTTTTTTAGTCTCTACACTGTTGGCAGAGGCAGGGGATGGGAGCCGGTAGAAAAGAGAAAACAATTAGTTGGTTTGCCTCTAAAATTTTGCAGAGATGAATCTAAGTAAAAGTAATTCTGGGTAATAATATGGTTCTTGAATAAAAACTGAAATTTTCAAAATAGAAAACATTGCATCATAAACATATTAAATCCAGTTGGCTTATTGGTTTCATTTAAATGCCAGAGATTTCATTACTGTAGAGGAAATGTCTTATAGCTCTTCTATTTAAACTTTGGTTGGGCTCTTAATTTTTAAAGAGGTAGGATAATTAAGACTCATTATGAGTGTGACTTTGTAACTTGGAAGTACTATCTTCACATTTCAAGATATTTAAGGATTGCTTTAGAATAAACAAATGCATTATGTGAATTAATTGATTGTACCTTTATACACAAAGCATGTAAGTACTTGTGTAAACTTATACTCTTCTTGGTGATGTTAGGAAAGCCTGATGGATGTTACACACCAGTTAGTAGATGGGTAGTGTTGGATGAGAGCCCAAAAATGGCTCTTTATTGTCATTCTTTAGGATTACAACACAGTTTATGTATGTCTCACTTGGCCCTTTCCAATACAAATAAGGCCTGTGTATGTTCTCCCTATGTATTGCTAATGAAGAAATGAAAACTTAGAGATATCACATGACTATGGAAGACAGCTACTCAAGAGAACTAAGGTTCTGTGTCCTCAGAATGAAATGGAAGTGACAGATATGATGAATTTACTTTTAAAAAATTTTAAAAACTCTAGAATACATCTTATATTTTGCCTATAAAATAGACCTGTCTTTTAAAACTTACTGCCATCTTGATTTATTTTATGCATAGTTGATTTTACACAACTCAAAGCCAAAATTTACCTCTTCTTTTTTTTTTTTTTTTTAATAAAGGAGGGTGTCATTGTGTTACTCATGCTGGCCTCAACTTCCTGACCTGGGTTCAAGTGATTTTCCCATCTCAGCCTCCTGAGTAGCTGGGACTACAAGCATGTGCCATCTTGCCTGGCTCTATCTTATGTCTATACATTCATTTCAATGGATAAGAATCAAAGTAGAGATAGTGAAATAGCCTAAATGCAGCAGTCGAATAAACGAGTTGATAAATTTTTATCAATGATTACATCTCTTTTTCTTTTCTTCCTCTATGCATATAGCTTTGGAGTTTAACCCTTCTGCCAATCCAGAGGCAAGCACAATATTCCAGAGGAACTCTCAAACAGATGGTGAGACGACATTGTTTTTTCCGCCAAGAGAAAGAATAAAAGCTCTTGTTTGATCAGGTTATAGAAAGTGTTTAGAAAAACTCATATTGGTTTAAATTTTTCACCTTTTCACATGTTCATTGTCTTATTTTAATATGTGATATACTTTCCTTTAGTTGTTATGATGTTAGTGAAAACGTGTAACCTTTTTGTTTATACATTTTGCCATCTTTTTATCAACACAATTAATTTGTCATGTGATGGAGGAGTCATGGATTTCTCTTTATAATTCTTGGATTTATCTTTATTTATAATTAATGGATTTATCTTTATTTATAATCCCTTTTCCCTTGCTCCAAAAAGTACATTTTAAAGATGAATGATAGAACTTAGGCTTCAGCTTGGTTGTCATTTAAAGAAATTAAAAAACATAGTTGTTTATCATCAGGGATTGAATCTGTGATTTGGGCCTCCTCTTACACAGTCCTCTGACCACATTCATTTACCACATCCAAGTTCATGCTACTCAAAAGTTTTAGGTTATTAACTTTTTCATTTGATGTAATGTAAATTTAAACATGCCCTACTCCTGCTTATTTCCCTTAATGTTATGTTAAATCCTCATTTATTTGCCAACAAGCCATACACAGCCAAGTTTTCCAGTTGACTTAAACAGCAAGAATACAAGTGAGGGTTCTATAATAATGTGCGAAGTAATGCAGCACAGTAAAACACGGGAGTTTGTAACCTTTGTTTTTATAGTTTGAGTAGACTTTGCCCATCTTGAGTCAGTTATTTCTGGTTAGAATTTGTCTTCATTTTTTACATTACTATAAAGAGATACCTAAGGCTGGGTAATTTATAACAAAAAGAGATTTAATTGGCTCAAAGATTTTCAGGCTGTACAAACATGGCTTTAACATCTGCTTCTGGTGAGGGCCTCAGCAAACTTACAATCATGATAAAAGGCAAAGGGGAAGCAGGTGGTTCCACACGGTGAAAGAGGGAGGAGAGAGGGGAATGGGGAAGGTACCACACTCTTTTTTTTTTTTTTTTTTGAAATGGAGTCTCACTCTGTTGCCCAGGGTGGAGTGCAATGGCACGATCTTGGCTCACTACAACCTCCATCTCCCAGGTTCAAGCAATTCTCCTGCCTCAGCCTCCTGAGTAGTTGGGACTATAGGTGGGCACCAGAACACCTGGCTAATTTCTGTATTTTTGGTAGAGACAGGGTTTCACCATGTTGGCCAGGCTGGTCTGAAACTCCTGATCTCAAGTGATCTACCCGCTTCAGCCTCCCAAAGTGCTGGGATTACAGGCTTCAGCCACCGCACCTGGCCAGTACCACAGTCTTTTAAATTACCATAATGAGAATTTGCTTATTACCATGGGGATGGGACCAAGCCATTCATAAGGAATCCACTACCATTACCCAAACACCTCCCACTAGGCCCTATCTCCAACATTAAGGGTCACATGTTAACATGAGACTTGGAGGGGCAACATATCCAAAACATATCAGAATTGTATTTCCCAGTTCCTTCCAGAGCCATGGGCTTCTCACACCTAGAGAGCATGGAAGCAGTAAAAGAAAAGCTATTCCATGTCCCTCACTCTTCAGTGGTAGTAACTTTTGCCTACAAGGCCCTTCCAGCATCAAAGGCAGAGGCAGTGTAGGAAACAAAGCATGGCCGAAGTCCCTCTTGGGGCTTTTATTATTCTGGCCTCTTTTTAGGGAAAAAAAAATGATTTTTTGTGCTGCAGACACCATGTCCAATTAGGTTTGTATACTTATTTTAACATCAAAATTTAGGCCAGGCTCTGTGGCTTACACCTGTAATCCCAGCTCTTTGGGAGGTTGAGGTGGGTGGATCACGAGGTTAGGAGATCAAGACCATCCTGGCTAACACAGTGTAACCCTGTCTCTACTAAAAATACAAAAAACAATTAGCTAGGCATGGTGGCACGTGCCTGTGGTCCCAGCTAGTCAGGAGGGTAAGGCTGAAGAATTGCTTGAACCTGGGAGGCAGAGGTTGCAGTGCACTGAGATCCCGCCACTGCACTCGAGCCTAGGTGACAGAGTGAGACTCCATCTCAAAAAAGAAAAAAAATTTAAGATAGGTTACTTTCCAGTTGTGTAAAGACCGTTTTTTAATTTTGTTTTGTTTTTAGTGACATATTAGTAGATAACCACTAAGTGTGGTTCAAGATGCTTACAGGGATTCTGTTGCATCTAGAGATAGGTGTCTGGTCAGGAAGTAGTTCTTAGAACTGTTAGCTCTTAGAGTCTGATAATTAAAGTAAGCTATGTGTAAATGCAGAATGAGAGAATACTAATGGATCATGGCTCATATATGCAACAGTTAAACTTTTTATTAGCTAAATTTTTCATCTGGCCTAATTTTTTTACCCTTTTCTTTTGTACATGAGGATTCTTTCATTTGTATGTAATAGAAACAAAAAGTAAACTAAATGAAAACCTAAGTTTTTAGATTTGACTTATGAAATTAATCATGCCAGATAATTTACATTATATATTATTGAAAATTTTTTTTTAAATGGAATTTTGTCTCATTTTACATAGGAGTAATCAGTAAGATGTTAACAACTACTTTTATTTTATGGTATTTGTATCAGAAGTGATCAATTTTTTTTTTTTATTCTTAGTTGTAGAAATAAGAAGAAGCAACTGTACAAACCATGTAAGTAAACACTCAAATAGTTAAGAAATTGATAGTTTGACATAAAAGGATGTCTCTCTTGATTTCTTTAAATTACAATGTGGACCTGGTGGTGGTAGCATGGACCTCTTTTTGTGGATTTTCTAAATCTCTTCTATTTTCCTGAGTATTAAATTTATCCAGAAAAGTGTTTAGTTTAGCGTGTCCACCTTTTAAAGATTTCTGACATTTAAGTTAAATTTCAATAGTCTGGTTCAAAAGATCTGCCTTAAAGCTGGGCATGGTGGCTAACGTCTGTAATCACAACACTTTAGGAGGCCGAGGCAGGCTGATCATCTGAGGTCAGGAGTTTGAGACAACCCTGACCAACATGGTGAAATTCTGTATCTACTAAAAATACAAAAGTAGCCGGGCGTGGTGGTGCATGCCTGTAATCTCAGCTACTCAGGAGGCTGAGGCAGGAGAATCACTTGAACCCAGGAGGCGGAGGTTGCAGTGAGCCAAGATCGCGCCATTGCACTCCAGCCTGGGCGACAGAGCGAAACTCTGTCTCAAAAAAAAAAAAAAAAAAAATTGCCTTAAATATTTAACCTTATTTTTAATGAACGAACAAAAATAGAATAGCTACGTTAATTGCCAACACTGTCTGTTGACTTTCTGTCACAGCAGGTAAAAGCATACCTTCCCCGCTACACCATGATCTTATGTTTCTCCCTGTGTTTCTTCCAATTGTAGCACACTTTTTAATTAAATCAGTAATATTTACATGATTATGACTCTGCAAATATTATTCACTGCTAAGTCATATGGTGTTTTCACTGTGCCTCTGCATTCCATGTCCTTCATCCTGTCTCTGAAACAGTTCTGAAATCTGAGCACTTCTGCAATTCTTCTGGATCTTCTTTTTTCCTAGCCTACGTTAGTTTATCTATCCAAATATCGTTAAGTAGCCTCTGGGTGCTCTGTTTGCTTTCACATCCATTATTTTTTAGCATGAAGCTAATTTTCTGACTATATTCATTTGCCTGTTTTCTAACAGCTGTTTTTCCCCCAAGTATTGTAGCATTTATCACATGCCTTTCAAAGATATTTTCCATCTGTGAAAACACATCTATTCCTTTTTATGTTTGTGTGGGGGGCAACTTTCTTTGGCCTTTTGTCATCCTAGTTCAATATAGCGTGGGTTTCCCTAGATATGCTCGATGTCTGCTTTTCTGGGCTAACTCCTTAAAGTCTTTTGGGATCTCACGTAACTGCTGTCTTGTGTGGGATCGCCTGAGTCCTAGATTCTGTGTTTCCTTCTGTCCTGTTATCGTCTCTAGTTGTACTTGAACACATTTTCCTGGGTGGAGATGTTAAAATCCCTCCTCTTTGATAGAGAGTACACCTCTAGGTTGAATCTAAATTTTATGGTTCTGAAGACATTTTGCAGTTGTGCTCTTATTACAGTGTTGTTCTTGAATCTATTGCCAGTGTGTGATACGTTATTTACAACCAGGTTTGCAGTTGTGCTCTTATTACAGTGTTGTTCTTGAATCTATTGCCAGTGTGTGATACGTTATTTACAACCAGGTTTTAGTTATCTGCAGAAGCTTTTTAGAATCTCTCTCTCTAAGGTTCTGAAATTTTATAACAGCTTGTTGGGGATCTTTTCATTTTATTGAGGCTACTAAACCTGCAGACTATCTCTTCTTGAGAATTTTTTTTTATTTTCTCTGTTACTTTTTTACTGATAGTCTTGTTATTCAGATGCTAGGCTGCTTAGACCAGTACACCTGCATTGATTTTTAATTTTTCCCCTTCTATTTTTTTCAGTTTGTCTTTTTATTCTAGTTCTGGGATATTCTGTGACTTTATCCTCTACTATTTCTATTGAATTTTATATTTTTTGAGAGTGTTTTAAGATTTTTTTTTTAAAGTTTTGCTCCTGATTTTGACTGGTCCTATCAATTCCTTTTTTCTATTGTTTTGATCTCTTTTCTTGGAGGCTTCCCTCCAATGTGTGGTGGTCCCTGGCCTGCTTTATTTGGAAGCAGGATTTCTGTTAACTGATAGCACTCAGTGTGAGGCCTTAGAAGCCTGACTAGCTTTTCATTTGGGAGACCTCAGTGTATTATCTGGGGATCTTTATTGAAGACATTTCAGTTTCTTCTGAGAAGGATCTCCCAATTTTCTGCCTGGAAAGTAAAAGCAGGCCTGGAAAGGAAAAGCAGAGTTAGCCAAGAAAGTTGGAGTTCCATTTTTGGTGTACAGTTTTCTTTATATCTCAGGTTTAAGCCATGGTATCTCTGAGCCAGAAATTCTCAGGTTTGATATATCCAGAGAACACACATCTAAGTTTCTTGTCAGATGGAAGGACAGGTGGACTTGGGGCTCTAGTTAGAGATTTGCAACTGACCTTGCTGGCTTTTTTTTTTTTTTACATTTTACCCTACTTTCCAAAGTGCCATTTGCCTGTAAGTTCACAACCTGCCTTTAGTTCTGCAAGACAAACTGGCTTGCTTCTGTTCCAGTCACTTTCTGTAGGCACCAAAGTTGTGTTTCTGTGTTATTTACCACTCCTTTATCTACTTTTTATGTCTCAGCATTTATTAAAAATTATCTCTGTCAACCTTCTGTGCTGGTCATGGGTGTAACCTTTATTTTATGACTAATGAGGCTTCCGGAGGGAGACGAAATAAATTTGTGGTCAATCTATTATATTTAATCCAAATTTAGGACCTGTGTTTTAATCAAAGTCTAATTTGAGTATAATTAATGATATTAAGCCAGAGAATTTTTTTAAATTAATGTATCTATAATAAGCATATTACACTTTTCTCCTAAGGCCTTGTTTAATATTTTCATTCCAAGTTTATCCACTGCCATATGCTTCCCATTACTTCACAACATAGATGGAGCTGTTTTCCTGAATGCCCAAAGTGTTAGAAATATTTAAGTTGATTAAGATTTGTTCATTTTTAGCCTGGTCAACATAGCAAGACCTCATGTCTACAGAAAGGTTAAATAACAAATTAGCCAGGCCTGGTGGCACGCGCCTTTCGTATTACCTACTGAGGAGGCTGAGGCAGAGGATCGCTTGAGCTCAGGAGTTTGAGGCTGCAGTTAACTATAATTGCACCACTGCACTCCAGCCTGGGCAACAAAGGGAGACCCTGTCTCGGAAAAAGGAAAAAAGTTACTAATTCTTTAAAAACATATCTAAAATTTGTCCTGCCCAAAAGGAGAGTGAAAAATATGAACTTTAGTCTTTGTTTTATTTTATGTTTGCTGAGAAAAATCCTGTACTTAATTTATTTATTTATTATTTCCATAGGTTTCTGGGGGAACAGGTGGCATTTGGTGACATGACTAAGTTCTTTAGTGATGATTTGTGAGATTTAGGTGCACCCATCACCTGAGCAGTATCCGCTGAACCCAATTTGTAGTCTTTTATCCCTCACCCTCCTCCCAGCCTTTCCCCCAAGTCCCCAAAGTCCATTGTATCATTCTTATGGCTTTGCATCCTCATAGCTTAGCTCCCACGTATGAAAGAGAACATGATATTTGGTTTTCCATGCTGAGTTATTTCACTTAGAATAATAGTCTTACTTCCATCCAGGTTGCTGGGAATGCCATGAATTTATTCCTTATTATGGCTGAGGTGGTATTCCTCATATATATATATATGTATGTATATCACAGTTTCTTTATCCCCTCATTGATTGATGGGCATTTGGGCTGGTTCCATATTTTTGTAATTGTAATTTGTTTGAGTTCCTCATAGATTCTGGATAATAGCCCTTTGTCAGATGTATAGACTGTGAAGATTTCCTCCCACTCTGTGGTTGTCTGTATACTCTGCTGATTGTTCCTTTTCCTGTGCAGAAGCTCTTTAGTTAAGTCTCACCTATTTGTTTCTGTTGCATTTGCTTTTGTGTTCTCGGTCATGAAGTCTTTGCCTAAGCCAGTGTCTAGACGGGTTTTTCCAATGTTATCTTCTAGAACTTTTATGGTTTCAGGTCATAGATTTATGTCCTTGATCCATCTTGAGTTGATTTTTGTGTAAGGTGAGAGTTCAGGATCCAGTTTCATTCTCCCGCATGTGGCTTGCCAATTATCCCAGCACCATTTGTTGAAGAGGGTTTACTTTCTTCACTTTATGTTTTAGGTGGCTTTGTTGAAAATCAGTTGGCTATAGGTATTTGAGTTTATTTCTGGGTTCTCTATTCTGTTCCATTGGTGTATGTGCCTATTTTTATATCAGTACCGTGCAATTTTGGCGACTATGGCCTTATAGTATAGTTTGAAATCAGGTAATGTCATGCCTCCAGATTTGTTGTTTTTGCTTAGTTTTGTTTTGGCTATGCCGGTTCTTGTTTGGTCCATATAAATTTCAGGATTGTTTTTTCTAGTTCTGTGAAGAAGGATGGTGGTATTTTGATGGGAGTTGCATTGAATTTGTAGATTGCTTTTGGCAGTATGGTCATTTTCACAATATTCATTCTACCCATTCATGAGCATGGGGAGTCTTTCCATTTGTTTGTGTCCATGACTTCATTCAGCAACGTTTTATAGTTCCCAACGGCATATCAAAAAATAATCCGTCCAGGCACGGTGGCTCACACCTGTAATCCCAGCACTTTGGGAGGCTGAGGCGGATGGATCATGAGGTCAGGAGTTCGAGACCAGCCTGGCCAACATGGTGAAACCCCATCTCTACTAAAAATACAAAAGTTAGCCGGGTGTGGTGGCGCTCACCTGTAATCCCATCTACTCAGGTGGCTGAGGCAGGAGAATCGCTTGAACCTCAGAGGCAGAGGTTGCAATGAGCCAAGATCACTGCACTGCATACTCCAGCCTGGGCAACAGAGCGAGACTCCATCTCAAAAAAAAAAAAAAAAGATAATCCACCATGATCAAATGGGTTTCATACCAAGGATGCAGGGATGGATTAACATACACAAGTCAATAAATGTCATTCACCACATAAACAGAATTAAAAATAAAAAATCACATGATCATCTAAACAGATGCAGAAAAAGCATTTGACAAAATGCAGCATCCTTTTATGATTAAAACCCTCAGCAAAATCATCATACAAGGGTCACAGCTCAATATAATAAAAGCCATCTATGACAAACCCACAACCAACATAACACTGAAAGGGGGAAAAGTTGAAAGCATTCCCCACGAGAACTGGAACAAGACAAGGATGCGCATTCTCACCACTTGTATTCAACATACTACTGGAAGGCCTAGCTAGAGCAGTCACACGAGAAAACAATAAAAGGCATGCAGATCAGTAAAGAGGAAGTCAAACTGTTGCTGTTTGATGATGATATGATCATATACCTAGGAAACCCTAAAGACTCCTCCAGAAAGCTCCTAGAACTGATAAATGAATTCAGCAAAGTTTCAGGAGACAAAATTAACGTACACAAATCAGTAGCTCTGTTATACCCCAGAAGCGACCAAGCTTAGAATCAAACCAAGAACTCAACCCCTTTTCTGATAGCTGCAAAAATAAACTAAACTAAAATAAAATACTTCGGAATAGACCTAACCAAGGAGGTGAAAGATGTCTACAAGGAAAACAACTTTAGTATTTTTATTGGGTTAAAATGAGAGGCAGCAGGTACAGCAGAAGAAGTCAGTGCGTGGGCATCCACATCAAATGGGTACTGCACCTTTGATGGTAAGGCTTTGGTTTTGACTTACTAAATTACTAGGTACGATTGTTTTCTAGTTTTTGTCATTAAACCTTAAAACTGCTAAGTAACCCCTTCCATTTCTTGTTAAATATTGTAAAATTTCATACTCTCATTTATGCTGACTGACGTTAGAGTATTTGTTTCTATTTTGTGACTACCTTAAATAATACCTATAAACAGTAAACTGTTAGTAGTGTTTTTGCTGTAATTAAATGTAGTAAGACTTACCTTCCAAATGATAAGTGAATTGTCAAACACTTGTCGAAGTTTTGGATTTAGTCAAAATTCTATGCTCAGCAGCTGGAGGTAGGAAGAGTAGGGACCCTCCTTTACTCTTATGGAGAGGCATACTTTCTCACGAGGGGAATACTCTGCAGGAATTAGCATCTTGTAAGCAGTGGTGAATTCAACTAATTAATGTATAAAAATACATTTTTTGGTGTGGCTGCCGACAAAGAGATCCAAGAGGGTAGATGGAGTCGAGCTTGCTGAAGCAAGGAAAGAGAAAAGCAGTATTCTAGGCAGAGAGCAGGGGTAGAGCAGGAAAATGGCTAGGTGCAGGTCAGATGATTTATAGAATGAAATTGATCAAGTTTTGAAGTGAATGCAAAGTATTCTCCGAGAGTCTCATTTGAGTCATGTCTTGGCAGTCGTATTTAAACATGAAGTGAAAGTTAGATTTTTTAAGTTGTCATTTGTTTTCAGGGTGTGAGAGAATATTTAAGTGATACTCTTTTTATCCTCCACATAAGAAAATAGGACTAGAGAAACCTATGGCTTCCTCAGTTGTTGGTGGCCTAGCAACCCTGGCACACAGAGCCTCTGAATCTGAAACACTTCTTTTGTAACAATATCACCTGAAACAATACATTTAGGATTAGTAATTTAGTAAATGCATTAGTCTTGCATTCACTGCAATAAAATGCTCTTGTAGCATGATTATTTAATACATTACATTTTATCGTAGTAAATAAATAATAGAAGGGCTGGGCGCCGTGGCTCACGCCTGTAATTCCAGTACTTTGAGAGGCTGAGGCAGGCAGATCGCGAGGTGAGGAGATCGAGACCATCCTGGCTAACACGGTGAAACCCCGTCTCTACTAAAAATACAAAAAGTTAGCCAGGCATGGTGGCGGGCACCTGTAGTCCCAGCTACTCAGGAGGCTGAGTCAGGAGAATGGCGTGAACCCGGGAGGCGGAGCTTGCAGTGAGCCGAGACCGCGCCACTGCACTCCAGCCTGGGCGACAGAGCCAGTCTCCGTCTCAAAAATAAAAAAATAAATAAATAATTAATTAACAGAAATTCTCAGCTGCTTTTTATTGCTGCAGAAAGAAAATGAAATCTTATTTTAAACTTTTCTTTTTTTTTTTGAGATGGAGTCTCACTTTGTCTCCCGGCCTGGAGTGCAGTGGCGCGAACTCGGCTCACTGCAAGCTCCGCCTCCTGGGTTCACCCCATTCTCCTGTTTCAGCCTCTCGAGTAGCTGGGACTACAGGGGCCTGCTACCACGCCCGGCTAATTTTTTGTATTTTTTGTAGAGACGGGGTTTCACCATGTTAGCCAGGATGGTCTCGATCTCGACCTCGTGATCTGCCCGCCTCCACCTCCCAAAGTGCTAGGATTACAGGTGTGAGCCACCGCGCCCCGCGAAGCCGACTTTTCCCATTATTTTTAACGGTAATTCATAAAATCCTTGTTAGGTTTGATGACAGGTACCATATTAAGGGCAGCATTTTATAACCCATATCTTAAACATCATCTCTGGAAGTTGAGAGCCTCCAGTGGGTTTTCTATAGAGTGCACATGATACCACACTCAGGCAGTTCATGGAGTGTAAGACATATCTTAGTACTTTGTCATTTGACATTTTAACTGAGAAAATAATACACTTTGATAAGTTTGACTTGCACTTCCCGTCCCCTTCAGGTATCTACTGAGCATTTCAGTCAACAATACAGCTCATGTTCGACAATATTCCTTGATGACAGCACAGCCAGCCAGCATTATCTTACAATGACAATAATATCGTGAGTACAACTATGCTGCCGTGGGACAGATTCCTTTATTCTAAAATTATTTCAGCCATTTGGTTGTCCTCTTCAGCAATCAGTTTAAGAAATTGGAGTCAACCATATATTGATATCCAGATTCTCAATATTAAGTATCAGTTTCTCTTTTAATCTTAGACGTCGTGGTGGAAGGAAAAATCAGTTAGCAAAGAAGCAATCCCAGAAACAGTGTATCTTTTTGATGCCTTTATGCCTTTAGACAATGTTGAACACAGTGAGAAGGATAGGTTTCCTTTATTGAATGTTTTTTGTGGAAACTTAGTTTTTCAATGCATCATAGGCCTAAATCAGTGTGCACTACTTTGGACATTATCCTTGGAAGAAGGAACAGCTTTTCTTCTTCTGGCACCACAGTGTATCTGCATTTGAATTTCTCCCATCGTGCATGAGCACCTCGTGGGCCACAAAGATGCGCTTTGAGAGCACCCTGAGATGAAGTTTATTTTAAAAGGAATAACAACCAACACCACCACCAGCTCCACAGGGGCTGTCCAGTGTACATTATTCTCATCTCCTTGGGTTATTAGTCTTGATTTTTAGAACACAGTTTGGAAAGTGCTAATTTAGAATATTAATGTCTTTATCTTTAATTTAACTTTTCATTCTGTACACATAACTAACTTATAAACAATTTTGTTTCAAATGCACTAGCCTTTTTAACTAATTCAATTGTCAATAACTTTTACTTCAATTAAAAGTGGCAAGTTTACACTCATAATAATGTCACTTTCCTCCCTCCCTTTTAACAATAGTTGAGAGGAAATTGTGTTTCGAACAAAAACTGGACTCAAACTCTGTCTCAAGTCCTGAGCTTTGGGACCTATTGAGTAATCACTAAATGTCTGTAGTCAGCCAAGTCTCTTAAATCTTTGAGCACACATACACAAAAATTACTTTGACTAGAGTCCCTGGCTTCTTCTGAGTTCCAAAGATTTTGATATGTTAGCATATAATTCAAAAGCAGCTTTGAAGATTAATTTTGCAGAAACAAATTTCGTGCTTTTTCCCTCATTATTCTACTTTTTAGAAGTCTACTTTTGAGAGTATAGTAAGTTTTAATTTGCCACCAGCAAGTTTGAGAAATGATCATTTGGTGTATTCACTATTGGTGAAATAAAGTTATTGAACAAATTAATAGGGCAAATTGGCTTCAAGAAGATATTTTGAAAAATGTTTTATCATGAATCAGTAGTGCACTGTTGTCAGTGGGATAGGTGGAACTCGCTGAGATCACTTATGCAAGGTTTTTTTCAAAATACAAGTCTGCAAACACATGTATCTTCCCATCTCCACTTTCCCTCTATCTCTAGGCACTGAGAAGCCTTTTAGGAAAATCGGGATGGATGTGAGGCATCTTTCTGTGAAGAAAAGCATCCCAGAAGATTCTGATTTTCACCCCAACTCAATCATTCCAAACTTTGCTGCTGATTGAAATCACCTGGGAAACGTTTACCAAGAACCTTGATGCCCAAAGCCATACCCAATACTAATTAAATTAAAATGTCTCATGTGGAAGATGAGGCAGATATTAAAGCTTCTCAGGCGATTTTAATATGCAGCAAAGTTTGAGAGCCACTGCTTAATTTGAGTTTAGGACGAGAAACTGCTCCTATTTGGTGGGACCTTGGGCAAGTCAGTTTTAAGCTCTGTTTCCCTGATCTGTAAAACGAGTATTGAATTAAATGTCACATAAGGTCATTGGTCCTTTCCAGCATGTAACTTTAAATTCTGTGATTTTAAAATTATTTCAGAGATGAAAACTACTTGAAGCACTATAGACATATCCATCTTACCTGCTAATGTTACAGGCTTTTTAAAAAGTGCTAATATTGTGTAGACCTATTAGTAGAATTGAGATTTGCCTTCCCTCAGTTGTTTTGAGCCTCACTCTACAAAATTAGCTGGGCGTGGTGGCACATGCCTGTAATCCCAGCCACTTGGGAGGCTGAGGCAGGAGAATCTCTTGAACCCGGGAGGCAGAGGTTGTGGTGAGCCGAGATCACACCATTGCACTCCAGCCTGGGCAACAAGAGCGAAACTCCATCCACCGCCCCCCCAAAAAAAAAAATTATCTGGGCATAGTGGCACAAACTTGTAGTCCCAGCTTCTTGGGAGGCTGAGGCATGAGAATCGCTTGAACCTGGGTGGTGGAGGTTGTGAGGAGTCAAGATGGCACCACTGCAGTCCAGTCTGAGCAAGAGAGACAGACTCTGGGTCAAAAAATAAATAAATACATAAAATAAATCGCATGGGACGAAAGGTTTCATGGGTAGAAAAGCATATAACAGGGAAATCTGTTATTATTTATATATTGTAATCACCAACAGAAACGCGTCTTCTAACAGCATACTTCCTTGCATTTTGGTTCTCATATTTTTGTAAAAAACAAAGAAATGAAAACAAAGTGCCCTTATGGTACTGTTCTGAACTAGAAGATTTGAATTTCAGGACCGCTAGGAGAGTTTTCTCTGCCCCCCTTTTTAAAAATGTCTTCAGGCCTAACAAATGATAACATCTATTGTTATGAATTTTTTTTCCTTCCACAGTGTGACCTTGGAGATACCTCATCATATCACACAAAGGTGAACTTTTTAGAAACCTGTCTTGTTATTCTAGCTAATTACTTTGCAAGATATCAAGCTCAGTGTTAGGTCACAGCTTTAGACATCATAAGCTGTATTGTGCCTACTAAAATATCGAAGCAAATTATTTGTATTTTCTTTGTTCCTTAAGACTCTCATAATTCTTTTAAATGATTGAGAATCTCAAAGAGTATGTGTTTATATTGATTATATTGATATTTAGTGTGGTAGAATTATACAATTGAAATTTTTTCAAAATCTATTTTTAGTTTAGATTTCACAGCCTTACCACCGTTGATATTATGGGCTAGATAATGCTTTGTTGTGAGGACTGTCTTGTGCATTGCAGAGAGTTTAGAAGTATTCATGGCCTCTACCAACTAGATATCAGTAGTAACCCATGACCCAGGTTATAACAACAGAAAATATTCCTTGAGAACAGTATTGTTAACAGAAATTTTTCATTGAAAAATAACTTTTCTACAACAAAAAGTTGAGTAAAAAGTGTGTCATGTATTTATATTATTTAAAGTCTCTCATGTTGAGCTTAATAGGAGACAAATGGATTCTCTAGAGCTTTCTTTGCAATTTGCTTTAAAGAAGCAATAAGAGGCTGGGCACGGTGGCTCACACCTGTAATCCCAGCACTTTGGGAGGCTGAGGCGGGCGGATCACAAGGTCAGGAGATCGAGACCATCCTTGCTAACACGGCGAAACCCCGTCTCTACTAAAAATACAAAAACTTGGCTGGGCATGATGGCACGCACCTGTAGTCCCACCTGTTCTGGAGGCTGAGGCAGGAGAACCGCTTGAAATTGGGAGTCGGAGGTTGCAGAGAGCTGAGATTGTGCCATTGCACTGCAGCCTGGGTGACAGAGCAAGACTCTGTCTAGACAAACAAACAAAAAAAGCAATAAGCTGGTGTGGCGCAGTGGTTCACACATGTAATCCCAGCATTTTGGGAGGCCAAGGTGGGTGGATCACTTGAGGTCAGGAGTTTGAGACCAGCCCGACCAACATGGTAAAACCTGCCTCTGCTGAAAGTACAAAAAATGGCTGGGCGTGGTGGTGCATGCCTGTAGTCCCAGTTACTTGGGAGGCTGAGGCAGGAGAAACGCTTGAGCCTGGGAGGTGGAGGTTGCAGTGAGCCGAGATCTCGCCATTGCACCCCAGCCTGGGTGACAGAGAGAGACTCTGTCTCAAAAAAAGAAAAAAAGAAGCAATAAGATGACCTAACCTCATGCAAATATGTAGTTGGTAGAAGGTGTATTTTTAAAGTTTTCAGACAGTTGTGGGTATTTGTTAACACTAAATCAAAACTTCACAAGTGGTGGTTTCTTAAATTAGTTATGGTGGCATTTTACATATTAATAAATTTATTCCATCAGTACTCATTGATCTTTCTTGCACAGTAAATGGATCTTTTGCTCCATACTTGCATTTATAATATCATGCATTAGTTACTTGGAATATATTGGTTTATGTTTTATTGTGTCAAAAATCACTTTTAGTTTAACCACCAATCTTACTTTAACACGCCTTTAAGTATTGAAAAGCTGCCAAGCCTACAGTAGAAGGAACAAGTTTTTCAAAGTCCAGAGGAAAGCTTAAATTTTATCATTGGGAACAAATACGTATTTCCCTTGAAGTGACAACCTCTCACTTCATTTATTTTTGAGAATGATAGTTGAACTGGTTTTTTAGACCGAGTTTCACTCTGTCACTTGGCTGGAGTGCATTGGCATGATCTCAGCTCAAGCAATCCTCTCACCTCAGGCTCCTGTGTAGCTGGGACCACAGATGTGTGGCACCACACCAGGCTAATTTTCTTATATGTTTGACAGTGACAGGGTTTCGTTATGTTGCCTAGGCTGGTCTCGAACTCCTGAAGGAGCTCAAGCCATCTGCCTGCTTTGGCCTCTCAAAGTGCTGGGATTTTACAGGCGTGAGCCACTGCGCTGGCCCAGTTGTACTTTTAAATAAAAATGATGTTCTGTGAAAAAAGTGATTTTTCAGTTCACAGTTAAATCACGGATTCTTTAATAACAAAAAAAAAGCGCTTCTGGTTAACTTTCCACTTATTCAGAATATTAGAGACATGTCAAGATTTAACAACATTAATTTTTACTGCTTCATCAAAGACATTCTTAAGAAATTCAGGCTGTGTTTTTTACCTGTAGGGGACAGTGAAGAATAGAATGACTACTAATGTAATTGGTACCACTGCCTTGATTTATGCTGAGAAACCAGCCATTGTACCCACTTTTGCTTTTATACAATCATGGCAAGTGTCAACGAAAAAGCAGGCAATGACTTTGTATTACTTTCACAAATTTTTAAAATTTTTCATCAGCTTTCTCAGGTTTAATTAGTATGATTCAGAACAGTGTTGGCCAGGCACAGTGGCTCAGGCCTGTAATCCGAGCACTTTGGGAGGCCGAGGCAAGCGGATCACCTGAGGTTAGGAGTTCAAGACCAGCCTGGCCAGCATGGTGAAACCACATCTCTACTAAAAATACAAAACTTAGCCAGGAGTGGTGGCAGGTGCCTGTAATCCCTGCTACTTGGGAGGCTGGGGTAGGAGAATCACTTGAACTTGGGAGGCGAAGGTTGCCATGAGCCGAGATCACACCATTGCACTCCAGCCTGGGCAACAAGAGTAAAACTTGGTCTCAAAAAAAAAAAAGAACAGTTATGACCTCTTAGGCCTTCTGGAAGGGGTCTTCGGGATCCCGAGAGGTCCACAGAGCACATTTGGAGAACCACTGGTTTATACACAGGCACAATGCGTTAGTTTTACAAAGTTTAAAGTTCCTCAAAGACTGGCCTCTTAAAAAGGCAGATGAGTTTGTCATTCAGACAACAGAAAATACATAAATACATCATGAGAGTATACTACAGAGAAGTAAAGAGAAAGGAAGCTAGGAAATCTGAATCACATTTACATTTATTAAAGGTTACTACTACTGCTTTGTAGAACATTCTTGTGTTTCAATATGTGGTTAGAAGAGTGAAAATATGTTTGGTTTATTGCCATGGCCTGTTAGGGAGAGCCAACACTCATGGGCATTTCTGACTGGTTATCATATAAAAGGCTTCACGGTACAGGCCATGATGTGCTGAGAAAGAAGAAGTCAGGAAAGCCTCTGCAAGTCAGGATCCAGGAGAAGAATTCGTAAAAACTGCTTTGGTAAAGTAAACACCAAAGCACACAGGAGGCAGTATTTTACTAAACAAATATTATACCAAGATATTAACAGTTTTTGAAGTAATGTGCTTTCTTATTTTATAGAGATGCAGATAGATCTTTGAGGACACTTGATGAACAGTTACACTCATTTGCGGTAAGTGGCACTTTTATTGAGGTTGTATTGTCATCGTACAGTTGTATCTGTTTCATGCTGAAGTCAAAGCCATCTTTTTTTAAATCTTCCCCATTTCATGTTGCATTTAGTCATCTTAAGTGTTGTAAAAAGAATGTGCTGGAGTAAGAACTGATCTGCAGCTCTGTTTAGTTAGTGAGCTAGTATGAGTAAATATACTATCCAAACAACAGAAAATGTATCTTTTTTTTTTTTTTTTTTTTTTTGATGGACTCTCTTTCTGTAGCCCAGGCTGGAGTGCAATCGCACGATCTTGGCTCACTGCAGGCCCTGCCTCCCAGGTCCCTGTTCAAGCAATTCTCCTGCCTCAGCCACCCAAGTAACTGGAATTACAGGCATGTGCCACCATGCCCAGCTAATTTTTTTTCTTTTTTTTTTTTGTAAAGACAGGGTTTCACCATGTTGGCCAGGATGGTCTTGAACTCCTGACCTCGTGATCCACCCACCTTGGCCTCCCAAAGTGCTGGGATTACAGGTGTGAGCCACCATGCCTGGCCCAGAAAATGTATCTTTTTAAAAGGTAGTTGTGAGCTGTCTATAGGACCCTGCAAGCCACTACCCAATTTTTGAAGCCATTCCTCCTGTTCCACACAGGTTTCCACCGTGCACATTACCAAGAAAAGAAATGGAGGTGGGAGTTTAAATAACTATTTCTCCTCCATTCCATCAACTCCCAGCACCAGCCAGGAGGACCTTCAGTTCAGTGTTCCTCCCACTGCCAACACACCCACGCCCGTTTGCAAGCGGTCCATGCGCTGGTCCAACCTGTTTACATCTGAGAAAGGGAGTGACCCAGACAAAGAGAGGAAAGCCCCGGAGAATCACGCTGACACCATCGGGAGCGGCAGAGCCATCCCCATTAAACAGGGCATGCTCTTAAAGCGAAGTGGGAAATGGCTGAAGACATGGAAAAAGAAATATGTCACCCTGTGTTCCAATGGCGTGCTCACCTATTATTCAAGCTTAGGTGATTATATGAAGAATATTCATAAAAAAGAGATTGACCTTCAGACACCTACCATCAAAGTCCCAGGAAAGTGGCCATCCCTAGCCACATCGGCCTGCGCACCCATCTCCAGCTCTAAAAGCAATGGCCTATCCAAGGACATGGACACTGGGCTGGGTGACTCCATATGCTTCAGCCCCAGTATCTCCAGCACCACCAGCCCCAAGCTCAACCCGCCCCCCTCTCCTCATGCCAATAAAAAGAAACACCTAAAGAAGAAAAGCACCAACAACTTTATGATTGTGTCTGCCACTGGCCAAACGTGGCATTTTGGAGCCACGACGTATGAGGAGTGGGATGCATGGGTCCAAGCCATCCAGAGCCAGATCCCGGCCAGCCTGCAGTCATGCGAGAGCAGTAAAAGCAAGTCCCAGCTGACCAGCCAGAGCGAGGCCATGGCCCTGCAGTCGATCCAAAACATGCGTGGGAACTCCCACTGTGTGGACTGTGAGACCCAGAATCCTAAGTGGCCAGTTTGAACTTGGGAGTCCTCATGTGTATTGAATGCTCAGGAATCCACCGCAGTCTTGGCACCTGCCTTTCCCGTGTGCGATCTCTGGAGCTGGATGACTGGCCAGTTGAGCTCAGGAAGGTTATGTCATCTATTGGCAATGACCTAGCCAACAGCATCTGGGAAGGGAGCAGCCAGGGGCAGACAAAACCCTCAGTAAAGTCCACGAGGGAAGAGAAGGAACGGTGGATCCGTTCCAAATATGAGGAGAAGCTCTTTCTGGCCCCACTACCCTGCACTGAGCTGTCCCTGGGCCAGCACCTGCTGCGGGCCACCGCTGATGAGGACCTGCAGACAGCCATCCTGCTGCTGGCACATGGCTCCTGTGAGGAGGTGAACGAGACCTGTGGGGAGGGAGACGGCTGCACGGTGCTCCATCTGGCCTGCCGCAAGGGGAATGTGGTCCTGGCGCAGCTCCTGATCTGGTACGGGGTGGACGTCATGGCCCGAGATGCCCACGGGAACACAGCGCTGACCTACGCCCGGCAGGCCTCCAGCCAGGAGTGCATCAACGTGCTTCTGCAGTACGGCTGCCCTGACGAGTGCGTGTAGTATCTGTTTTATTTGACTGCAGTCTCCTTGGTGCAAAAACAAAATGGGAAAAATAAGGATAACTCAGAATTTCAAAATGAAATCACAAATTCAGCTAATAATAGCATTTTCAGTACTTTTCGTAAACTAAGTAAATACACAAAATGTTGATTTTTCTGACCATAAGACATATTTTATGTCCTTTTGCCGAGGTGGATGTGTTAGTCTCAGGCCCTCCTGGCCACATTGCCCAAGTCACACAGGCTTCTGTATTATGTATTTAGATAAAATGTGTGAAAATATATTTGAAATAAAGTTCATAAATATGCATTGATTTTTGTACACATGGCACCTCTTTTTCATTTTTATTTTTATTTTTTTTTTGGACGATGCTTTGCTCTGTCACCCCAGCTGGAGTGCAGTGGCGTGATATCTGCTCACTGCAAGTTCTGCCTCCCGGATTCACACCATTCTCCTGCCTCAGCCTCTCAGGTAGCTGGGACTACAGGTGCCTGCCACCACAACTGGCTAATTTTTTGTATTTTTAGTAGAGACATGGTTTCACCATGTTAGCCAGGATGGTCTCGAACTCCTGACCTCGTGATCCACCTGCCTCGGCCTCCCAAAGTGTTGGGATTACAAGCGTGAGCCACCATGCCCGGCCCATGGCACCTCTCTTAATTTATAAATTGAACTGGATGTGAAGTAATAATGTCAGCTAGTTGAGATAAGAGGGTTACAGATCGGCTGGGTGCAGTGGCTCACACCTGTAATCCTAGCACTTTGGGAGGCCTAGGTGGACTGATCACCAGGTCAGGAGATCGAGACCATCCTGGCTAACATCATGAAACCCCATCTCTACTAAAAAATACAAAAAATTAGCTCGGCATGGCTGGGCGTGGTGGCTCACACCTGTAATCCCAGCACTTTGGGGGGCCGAGGCAGGTGGATCACAAGGTCAGGAGATCAAGACCATCCTGGCTAACATGGTGAAACCCCGTCTCTGCTAAAAATACAAAAAAAAATTAGCCAGGTGTGGTGGCGGGCACCTGTAGTCCCAGCTACTTGGGAGGCTGAGGCAGGAGAATGGCGTGAACCCAGGAGGCGGAGCTTGCAATGAGCTGAGATTGCACCACTGCACTCCAGCCTGGGCGACCAAGCGAGATTCCATCTCAAAAAAAAAAATTAGCTGGGCATGGTGGCGGGCACCTGTAGTCCCAGCTACTTGGGAGGCTGAGGCAGGAGAATGACATGAACTCAGGAGGCAAAGCTTGCAGTGAGCAGAGATTGTGCCACTGCACTCCAGCCTGGGCAACAGAGCGAGACTCGGTCTCAAAAAAAAGAAAAGAAAAAGAGGGTTACAGATCACTGCACATGGAAAATATTCCCAGCAGTTAACACTTCCATTAATGTGATCCACAGCTTTTAAAAAGGAGCATCTCAGAATAAGATGGTGGTACAATTTGCTTATTGAGAAACGAAAAAAAAAAAAAAAACACGAGTATATTACAAAGGGAAAAGAAGGAATGTGATTTCTCATAATTGAAAGCTTGATTTAGATTGCATACAGCTTTTGCTACCCAAGACCAAGCGGCTCTGGCAAGACAGGGTGGTTTTCCGAATGCCAGACCGAGGTGCCTTATGAAGGCAGCTGCTGATGGTTCCAGATGTAGAGAGATAGGTGATGCAGGAGGGAAAGCTGGATTGGAAAAGGGAGAGTTTTGTAGACGGGCTATGCTCATTGTGCCTTTGAAAGAGCAGAGCCGGCAGCCTCTAGTCATCATTTGGATATACAGGACTAGAGCATGAATCTGATGTAGAGCTACAGAATGAAGAGCAACAGCAGCTGTTGAAATACCGAGAAAGTGTGTAGAATGAAATTGGACAAGCCAAGCATGGTGTTTTCATGCCTTTGGTCCTAGCTACTTCGGAGGCTGAGATGGGGGAATTACTTGAGCTCAGCAGTTTGAGTCCAGCCTGGGCCAGATGGTGAGACCCTGTATCTTAAGAAAAGAAAAAATAAGACCAGGTACAGTATCTCATGCCTGTAATCCCAGCACTTTGGGAGGCCAAGTTGAGAGGACTGCTCGAGTGTAGGACTTCAAGACCAGACTGGGCAATAAACTGAGACCCATTTCTACCAAAAAAAAAATCAAGAATTAGCTGGACATGGTGGCACATGCCTGTGGCCCCAGTTACATGGCATGGCAGGCTGAAGCAGGAAGATCACTTGAGCCCAGGAGGTGGAGGCTGCAGTGACCCATATTCATGCCACTGCACTCCAGCCTGGGCAACAGAGTGAGACCCTCTCTCAAAAACAGATAAAGTGGACAGAAAATAGGTCGGTAAGGACTAATCATTTAAGGGACAAGCCCCCAGAAGAGTGGCTACTAGAGTGGGAGGAGGAAACGCAGAAGGAGAAAGAGTTGAAGATAGGCGAGGCTGTGGTCCCAGTGCTGAATTCTGCCAAGCAGTGACTTGATTCATGAACACTCACTGGATGCTGACTCTGTTGCTCTTCTGAGTGCTGGGGTAGAGGAGAGGAGAGGTGGAGCACAGTTCTTGCTTTTATGAGCTTATGTTCTAGGAAAGTATTTTTTCAGGTAGTATGAAATAGCAGGAAGAGGAAGCAGGCTAAAGGGACACAGAGTGATTGGGGACTATTTTAAGTAGAATGATAAGGAAGAGCCTGTCTAGAGAGCTATTTGAACAGTGACCTGACTGAAGGGACAACAGAAAGCAGTGCTGACATTACAGGTAGCAGGATGACTACCAAGACAGAAACGCATTTCATATGTGTTTGAGGAACAAACAGCAAGGTGACCAGCATGGGGAGAGTGAAGATTGAGGGAAACCTTGAATGAGAGTAAAGCAATTCCATCTTGGATGCTAATCTGCCATGTTCCGATTAATCCCAGTTCCAAGAATTCATCTATGATTTCTATTTTATCTTTTTTAAAAAATTATTTTTTATTTTTTGAGACTGAGTCTCACTCTGTCTCCCAGATTGGACCGCAGTGGCACAATCTCAGCTCACTGCAAACTTCACCTCCTGGGTTCAAATGATTCTCCAGCCTCAGCTTCCTGAGTAACTGGGATTACAGGCACCTGCCACCATGCCTGGCTAATTTTTGTATTTTTAGTAGAGACGAGGTTTTACCATGTTGGCCAGGCTGGTCTGGAACTCCTGACCTCAGGTGATACGCCCACCTTGGCCTCCCAAACAGCTGGGATTACAGGCGTGAGCCACCGTGTCTGGCCATACACATCCCTGCTGAAGCCCGCATTACCCTTTCCCTATTCTATATAAGCCCTGGGTCAGGGAGGTGGGGGTAGTGGTGCAGGGATCCACCATCTTATCTTGGTGCCATCCCTGACTTGGCTTCTGTTCATAAACGCCTATTAAATGTTTCTTTCTGAGAAACTGGATTTGTCAGCCTCTTTCTTTGGTATCTCAGGTTCCTTGGCCTTTGCGGGTAGGTTTATATAGACCTGCTCAGCACAGAACAGGCAGTTTCTCAAAAAATTAAAAATAGAATTACCAAATGATCCGGCAATATCACTTCTGGGTATATAGCCAAAATAATTGAAAGCAAGGTCTCATAGAAATATTTGTACTCTGATATTTATAGCAGTGGTATTCACACTCGTCAAAAGATGGATGCAGCCTAATTGTCCATAGGCAGATGAATTGATAAAATGTGGTATATACATACAGTAAAATATTCTTCAGCCTTAAAAAGAAAGGAAATTCTAACACATGCTACAACATGGATGAACATTGAGGACATTATGCTAAGTGAAATAAGCCAGTTAGAAAAAGACAAATACTGTGTTCTTTCACTTATGTGAAGCGTCCAGACTGAGTAAGCAAACTAATAGAAACAGTAAGTAGAACGGGGGTTGCCAGGGACATGGGGAAGGGAGAAAATGGGAAGTTGCTTAGTGGATATAGAGTTTTGGTTTTGTCAGATGAGAAACTTCCGGAGATTGGTTGCATGGCAATGTGAATATACTCTACATTACCCAACCCAAGGGCTCTCCTTGACCCCTGTTCCAACTGCCACTTAAAAGTGGTTAAGGTAGTAAATTTTATGTATATTTTACCACAATTCAAAATAGAATTATTATTATTATTATTTTTATCATAATTTTTTGAGATCCCTCACTCTGTTGCCCAGGCTGGAGTGCAATGGCACCATCTCGGCTCACTGCAACCTCTGCCTTCTGGGTTCAAGCGATTCTCCTGCCTCAGCCTCCCAAGTAGCTGGAACTTACAGGCACATGCCACCATGCCCAACTAATTTTTGTATGTTTAGTAGAGACGGGGTTTCACCATGTTTGCCAGGCTGGTCTCGAACTCCTGACCTCAGGTGATCCACCTGCCTTGGCCTCCCAAAGTGCTGGGATTACAGGTGTGAGCCACCATGCCCAGCTGTCAATATAGTTTTTTTCTTTTTTTTTTTTTTTTTGAGATGGAGTTTTGCTTTTGTTGGCCAGGCTGGAGTGCAATGGCAGAATCTCAGCTCATGGCAACCTCCACCTCCCGTGTTCAAGCAATTCTACTGCCTCAGCCTCCCGAGTAGCTGGGATTACAGGCACGCACCACCATGCCCAGCTAATTTTGTATTTTATTTTAGTATAGATGGGGTTTCTCCATATTGGTTAGGCTGGTCTCCAACTCCTGACCTCAGGTGATCCACCCACCTCGGCCTCCCAAAGTGCTGGGATTACAGGTGTGAGCCATTGTGCCTGGCCTTTTTTTTTTTTTTTTTTTTTTTTTTTTTTTTTTTTTTGTGATGGACTTTTGCTGTTGTTATCCAGTCTGGAGTGCAATGGCATGATCTCAGCTCACTGCAGCCTCTCCTCCTGGGTTCAAGCGATTCTCTTTCCTCAGCCTCCTGAGTAGCTGGGATTACAGGCATGCACCACCACGCCTGGCTAATTTTGTATTTTTAGTAGGTATGGGGTTTCTCCATGTTGATCAGGCTGGTTTTGTACTCCTGACCTCAGATGATCCACCCACCTCGGCTTCCCAAACTGTTAGGATTACAGGCGTGAGCCACTGCGCCTGGCCTGAAAAAAAATTTTAAAGTTTGAGAAAATACAAAATTTTCATAGTCTCCATGTATTTCTCCTAAGATCTTTCCCCCTATGAGGGGGAAAGATAGTAACTTTACAATGGAGAAACCCAGCAGAAACCTGAACCAAATGAACAAGTTCAACATCATCAGTAGGAAGCATTATCAATGCCATAACTCTGATGGAATGCACTGGGAAGGATTCCACATCATTTTTGTGCTGTAATTGCCAAAAGTGCGTAACTTCAGTCCAATCATGGAAATACATCAGACACACCCAAATCGAGGAACATTTGACAAATAGTGATGAGTACTGGTTCAAAATGTCACGGTTATGAAAGATAAGGAAAGATTGAGGAACTGTTATTGCAGTCCTACAAAATGGCGAGAGACTAAGAAATAACTAAATGCAGCGTGATCCTGGGTGGAATTTGGGAACAGAAAAAGGACATTAGTGGAAAAAGTGGTGAAACTCCAATAAGGTCTTTTGTTTAGCGAATATGTTCATTTTAAATCAGTTAAGTTATTTAAATATATTTAAACATTATTTAAATGTATTAAATTAATAAAAGTCATTATTTTGTGAAATAATTTTAATATAGTTAAATATGAGAATGTGGATTTCCTGGTTCTGATCACTGTACTGTGGCTATCTAAGATATGAATGTTCAGGGAGGCTGGGGGAGGAATAAATGGAAATTATACTATTGAGTTGGAAGAGAGAAACCTACCCCATCAGTCACGAAACCCTCACATTCATGGCAGTGTGTCGGAGGTTCCAGTATGAATGGCATTTCCCAGATGTCAGCGCAAGGTCCCCGTGGAGGGAGTGGGGCTCCCTGGGAATCTAGTGGAGAGCATTCGGGGCTCCCTTCCTCAGGAGCCTGCCCTTCCTGCACAGAAGCGTCAGCCTCACCTCTGTACCACTGCCCCTCTGCCTCTCAGAACCCACTCGGCTTCAGGAAGTTTCTACTGCCAGCCTCCTTTCCTGGATACAGCCTCCAGGGACTCAGCCCTGCCTTCCCAAGTGTTCCCGCCACTCTTGGGAAGGGGCGCTCTCAGATCCCGCACCCCTGGACTTCCCTGGGCACCACCAGCTCCTTCTTTCTTCACTTCTCCAGCTTTGCATTCTCACTCTGAGGGTCCTCTCCTGCTGGGAGTGTGTGTTGCTGGCAACAGTGAAGATTCCCCCCTGGGTGGCCCCCCATGCCCTGTTCTTCTGCACTTCCCTGGCTTCCTGTGTTGGTTCTGCTGGTGTCACCTGCTTTCGGGTTTACCTGGCTTCCCAGCTTCCTAACTTCTCTGAAGTTGAGTTTGATGTGTGTGTTGATGATGGGCTTTTTCTTCCTCCTCCTCCTCCCCCTCCTCAGTCTTGTTGTTGCTCCACATAGTTTCCAGAAGGAGAAAAGGGACACTGTAAAATTAAGCTGCTGCAGGCCGGGCACACTGGCTCACACCTGTAATCCCAGCCCTTTGGGAGGCCGAGGCGGGCGGATCACCTGAGGTCAGGAGTTCGAGACCAGCCTGGCCAACATGGTGAAACCCCATCTCTACCAAAAATACAAAAATCAGCAAGGCATGGTGGCATGTCCCTGTAATCCCAGCTACTTGGGAGGCTGAGGCAGGAGGATCTCTTGAACCTGGGAGGCAGAAGTTGCAGTGAGTCGAGATCATGCTACTGCACTTCAGCCTGGGTAACAAGAGTGAAACTCCATCTCAAAATAATAATATAATAATAATAATAATAATAATAATAATAATAATAATGCCATGTTTCTATCAGACCCAGAAATCCCACAGAGTGAGCTGGAATTCTCTGTTTCTCTGTTTCCCCTCCATACCCACTGGCTCCTCTCTGCCCGCTCCTTCTTGGACTGCATCACCAGGGTGCCTCACTGTCTGGCCCTAGTGGAATTCACACAGTGGAGGATGTCATAGGAGGTGGGAGAGAGAGAGAGGAGAGGTGGTTATTCAACCAGATTCTTCCTTGCTGGTTTGGCAGTGGCCACATCTTTCTACTGATGGCTGCAGCTCCTGATGATCCTCCCCTACAGCCACAGCTCTCTTTGGGATGTGGATACCTTTCCTGTCCCTCTAGACCCAGGGAGATAACAGCTCCCACTCTTGCTGGTCCAGGGCATTTCTCATCTCTCATTGGTTCCCTTAACTCTGTCCACACTTCTGTGAACAGCCCCTTTTCCTCAAGTACCCATTCGAATATGTCCTCTGGCTTCCACCAGGAGCCTGACTGATACCCACAGGTGGGTGAATGCTGGCGTGCTGCTGGGCCCCTCTTCCTCTGGTGACTGGCCAGCCAAGTCTCCAGGAGTCTCGTTAGGGTGGGCAGGCGGTGGGCACAGCACAAACTGTGAGCTCAAATCCACAGAACAAAAGTGGGAGAAGACACTGGCAGGATGGACCACCACAAAACTCTTGGCATTCGTGACGTCTGTCCTTTAAATCACGCAAGGCATCATCATGCTTCAGACATGAGACAGCCTAAGTATTTAAGTATTTCAAATAAACAAATTGTTTTTCAGAATTGGTAATTGCTAAGTTGGCAAATTGCTATTGGAAACATTGGCTCTCCTTGACTCAATGATTCAGCCAGCTAGTCCCTTGCCAAACTAGTTTGTTGGGCAAATTCCACCTTGAGAATTTATCTGCTCCTGTCAAAGCCAGATTCTCCCTGCCTGAGGGGAGGCTGGACTTGACCTTCTGACTCAGGATATGCTGACTTGGGTCCCTAGGTCCAAAGGCGGCCCTCTTGGGCCCACTGTGGGCTGGACCTCTTCCATGATGGGGTGGTGGAGGGTAGGCCCCACCTGATTCACCCTTGACCTCATCCAGGCAGGTGAAGTTCCCTGCAGGAGTCACCTGAGCCCAGCCCCTCAGATCAGGATCCATCATGGTAAGGAGCATTTTGGGCTGTCTCAGGTACTTTGGCTAGAAAGGGGTCCCACTCTTAGGGGTCTGCCCCAGAGGTGGGACACAGAGGGCCTGCTGGGGTCCATGGGCTGGGCTGGGTGGACGGGGATCTGGTCACAGCAGCAGCTAGAAGGCCAAGTGGGAGGGCACCAGGGCCTGGGGCCCATGTCTGGTCCTGGGCCTCCCCAGGCCTCTTGCCTTCTCCCAAGCAGGTGTTTGGGATCTGTGTCTGGATCCAGCCTTACCCAGGAAGTCTAGGGCCATGGTGTGTTGTCATTAGAATCACAGTGCTCATGCCAAGGCATTGCATTAAAGCAGGGCAGGGTCTCATGGGCAGGGGACCAGTAGAGGGGGTGGAGGGAAGAGCAGTTGTCCCCAGAGGCTGTGGTGGGCCTGGCTCTGGGCTGGGCAGTGGGCCAGTGTCCTGCTGTGTGGCTGAGCTCTGACAACAGGCTGTCTGGGGTTGGTGAGCTCCTGAGAGAGGGGACTGGTGCAGAATACCCCAGGGTGGGAGCTCATGAGAAGGGAGTCCGTGGGGTCTGGAAGCCATTCTAGAGCAGGCAGATGACACTTGTCAGGGGAACAGGCATAGAAAGGACCCCTGTGGGGGTGGGGGACATAGAGCCTCAAAAGAAACAGGGAAGGGGCTTTGACGGATCCAGGGAGCATCCCTGAGGTTTCTTAGCCCAATTCCAACCAGCCATGTCCCAGGTGTCCCTCCCCCAGCACCCAACCCTCTGCAGTGCCAGCTCAATGCCCTGGGCAAAACATCCTGGACTCTGGCTGTTACAAGAGGAGGACAGGGTCATCTGGACCCGCCTGAACTCCAGGCCCCCCACTTTCACAGCCCCTTCTGGGTCCACAGGTTCATACGTATATAAATGAAAAATGTGCAAGAATCATATTACTGTATTCTTTTTCATAAAGAGGCCCCTCTAAATTGTTGAAGCCCCAATTCACCCCTGCCCAAAGGAGACAGCAATGGCATGTGTGGGGCCGTGGCCTTGAGACCCAGAGGTTCTGCTGCCCATGGTACCCACTGCCCACCCTAGGGGGACTGGCCATAGCCCTGGAGCCCCCAAACACCATGCAGGAATGCAAGAGGGTCTCAGCTCCCGAGTCCCAGGCTGGGAGGGCCCACAGTCCAGTAAACTAATCAGGCCCTGACACATCCAGTAGAGCAGCTCCGGGAGCCTGCATTGGGGAGAGGGCATCAGACCACTGCCCCAGGCCTGCACCCCAGAAGTAGGAGCATGGGAAGACCTTTCCTTGGCTCCTGGCCAGTGGAAGTCACATTTCCCAGCCCTCTGGCTCCAAGGCAGCCTCACGTCCCAGTCACTCCTTGGCACACCCTACCGGTTGGTCAGGGCTCACTGCCAAAGGGCACCTCAGTGATGAGTGGAGGGAACAGGTGTTTACCAGGAGCTTGCATGCTTTGTCTCAGGGATGACTAGGGACACAGCCAAGAAGGCACGCTATGCCCATTTTACAGATGAGGAAACGGAGGCTCAGGTTGGGCTGGTGACTAAGGGAAGCAGCATGTGGCAGGTGGCTTGAGGCATGTCTGTTCATCATGAGTAACTAGGGAGCAGCCCTGCCACTCCTCATGCGATGCACCAGGAGCCAGGGAAGCTGCTTTCTAGGGGATTCTAGCTAAGGCCAGAAGCACCTCCCTGAGTGGTGGTGGAGGCCTCTGTCTACTCCTGCAGGACTGCCAGGGGATAGGAGGGCACCGCTGACCTCACAGAGCCTCTTGGGTGAGTGAGCATCAGCTGAGTGGTGCCAGGTGACTACGCTTCTGCCCAGTGCTGTGCCCCCTTCTGCCTCAGGCAAGGCACCACCATGAATGCCCCACCTGTCCCATGGAGGCCGCAAACTGCTCTGCAGAGCCAGGGTCTCCAGGAATGGGGAGGGCAGTCACCCTCACTCTACTTGTGTTTGTGACCCAAAGGACTGCCCAGGTCTCCAGGCCTGTAGAACCCCCAAACCCCTGACTGGGCCACACTGGGGACCTTGAGCAGCAGACTTAGAATCCTAGGTCTTGTCTCCGGGTACATATCAGTGCCCAGGCTTGGGAAGCTTGGGTCTCAGGGGGGTTGGTACTCAGGCCCCCTGCCTCAAGGAAGGGGTATGTCCAGATCTCTCCTGTCCAGCCTCAGCCCTGCTCCCTGCCCCTATCCTTCACGGGGTCCCTAGGACAGGGTTACAGAAGTCTCATGCTGTCAGGCGATGCTGCCACCCCAGTGCCGGGGTGGCTCCACCCAGCCCCTTTCCTGCTACCGTCCTCACTGACTCACCTGTCCAGCCTCCTACTGGGCTGGGGCGAGGGCTTGTTGTCCCAGAGCCCAGACGAGCACCAGAGGCATCTATAAAAGCACGTTGGGCCAGTCCTCAGCATCCTAGTTGGCCACCGTCTGCTGCCACATGATGCTGGGAGGCCTGGGGAAGCTGGCTGCCGAGGGCCTGGCCCACCACACGGAGAAGGCCACCGAGGGAGCCAGTGAGAACCCGGGGCTCCTTTCTACCTGGGCTGGGGGGATCTGGGGCAGACTGGGTCCATTGGAGGTGGATGTTAGTAGGCAGGCGAGGACCTGCGGGGAGGCTTTGGCCCCTCAGGAACCCTGGAACTCTGGCTTCCAGCCCCACCAGGTCAGCACGGAGTTGAGGGTTGGAGAGCTGGGGAGGTCTCCTGGGGGCAGCGCATGAGTCCTGGTGCTGGGTGAACACTGGCAGCTTGGACCCTTCCCTCTGGAAATCTGGGGAGCCTTTCTTATCAAAACAGCCTATTCTGAATAACCTATGCAGGAAAAGGAAGATGGATTTTTATTTTTACCATAACTTTAAAGCTTCAAAGATTTCTTAAGAAATCACCCAAATCTGATCTGTTCAAAGTCAGAAAGGACATTTTCAATTTCATCCAAGTCCCCTAAAGCATGTTTATTTTTATTTTTATTTTTATTTGAGACGGAGTCTTTCTGTGTCCCCCAAGCTGGAGTGTACTGGTGCGATCTCGGCTCACTCTACCCTCTGCCGCCCACCACCATGCCCAGCTAATTTTTGTATTTTAAGCAGAGACGGGGTTTCGCCATGTTGGCCAGGCTGGTCTCAGACTCCTGACCTCAAGTGATCCGTTCCTCTTGGCCTCCCAAAGTGCTGGGATGACAGGCGTGAGCCACTGCACCCGGTCCCGAAACAAAAAAAATTGTTTTGTATTCAGAGGTCAGCAGCTGTGTGTGGTGGGGGGCCCAGCAAGGCCCCACCCATGGATCATCGTGTGAAAAACAGTCTTGCCTGAGTTTGTGTCCTCACTCTAAATGGCAGCAGATGTGTATTTTCTTTTTGACTCTGCAGCTGGTGTGGACCACCTGCTTTAACCTTTCACTAGCCTCTGAGTTTTCTATGATTCCTGTTGGGAGAAAAGCTGAGTGTTGGGAGAGCAGTGGGCCTGCTCTGAGCCCTCTCTCCCTGGACTGGGGGAGCAGTGGGCCTGCTCTGAGCCCCTCAACCTGAGCTGCGGGGTCAGTGGGCCTGCTCTATGCCCTCACCCTGGACTTTGGGGCCAGTGGAACTGCTCTGAGCCCTCACCCTGAACTCGGGGGCAGTGGGCTTGCTCTGAGCCCTCACCCTAGACTGTGAGGCCAGTGGACCTGCTCTGAGCCCTCACCCTGGACTTGGGGGCAGCGGGCCTGCTCTGAGCCCTCACCCTGGACTCGGGGGCAGCGGGCCTGCTCTGAGCCCTCATCCTGGACTCGGGGGCAGCGGGCCTGCTCTAAGCCCTCACCTTGAACATTCAAGATTTAAGAAAGTTTACCACCAACAGATTCTGTTGAAAAGAACTACTTAAGAAGTCCTCCTGCAAGAAATGACATGAATCCAGAGGAAGAAGCAGTGTGAAAAAAGTAACACTTCTCTAAGTAATCAGCCAATGCTATTATTTAAGACTAAAGTATTGATTGCCATGGATGCTTAAAATAACAATTTAGAATTAGAATTCTGGATTATATCAACAGGAGACTTGGGGAAAAGGAAAACAGCGGGAGGAAGTGAACACTCCTTATCTTGTTTGGGAAGAGTCTATATGTACTGTTTACCTTTAGATTTTGTTAGGCAACATTATATATGGATATAAAAAATTAAGAGTATTAGAAAAATAGCAATGAAATGTATAAATTTCAAACCAGTAAAGGAAATAAGATGGAACAAAGAAATTTCAATCAACCCAACAGAAAGCAAGAACGGGAACAAAAAGAGAAACAGCATAATCAATAGAAAACACAAAGATAGGCCAGGCATGGTGGCTCACGCCTATAATCCCAGCACTTTGGGAGGCCGAGGAGGGTGGATCACTTGAGGTCAGGAGTTCAAGACCAGCCTGGCCAACATGGTGAAACCCTGTCTCTACTAAAAGTACAAAAATTAGCCGGGCTTCTTGGTGGGCACCTGTAATCCCAGCTACTTTGCAGGCTGAGGCAGGAGAATCACTTTAACTTGGGAGTCAGAGGTTGCAGTGAGCCGAGATCATGCCATTGTACTCCAGCCTGGGTGACAGGGCGAGGCTCTGTCTCAAAAAAACAAAACAAAACAAAACAACCCCACAAAGATAATAAAGTCCAAACAAATGAGTATTCATAATAAATGGGCAATAAGAAAAAAAATCAAGTGAATAGCAAATAGGCAATTCATATGAAAATACTATTCAAGGAAATTAAAATTGCTAAGAAAGAAAAAATGCTTGATCTCACCATTTATCAAGGAAATACAAATAAAAGGGCATTGAGATGCTATTTTTACTGATTAGATTGGCAAGTATTTTTAACTTTGATAACAAATGTTAGCCGGAGTTGGGCAAATGGGTACCCTCATGTCCCACCAGAGGGAGTGCATATTAGTGCAGCCAATTTGGAGGGCATCTGACATATCTATTAAAACCAAAACATTTGCATGTGTGTGCAAGAAAGTATAGTCAAGATTATCTTAGCAGCATTGCTGGTAGCAGTGAGGTATTGGCAATGATCTAAAGGTCCATCATTGGGAGAATAACTACATGAACTATTGTATGTTCCTACCACAGAATACTCTGCAGCAGTTAAAAACAGTAACTTAGCATCATTTCTTTCTTTTTTCATTTTCTTCTTCCTTTCTTTCTCTCTCTCTCTCTCTTTCTTTCTTTGAGACAGAGTCTTGCTCTGTCTCCCAGGCTGGAGTGCAGTGGTACAATCTCGGTTCACTGCAATCTCTGCCTGGCAAGTTCAAGTGATTCTCCCACCTCTGCCTTCCAAGAAGCTGGGATTGCAGGTGCCCACCACCATGCCTGGCTACTTTCTGTATTTTTAGTAGAGATGGGATTTTACCATGTTGGCCAAGCTGGTCTCGAACTTCTGACTTCAGGTGATCCACCTGCCTTGGCCCCCCAAAGTGCTGGGATTACAAGTGCGCCCCACCAGATTCATTTCTTATAGTACGAGTAGACTTACTGTGACTACTTAAAAATTTTCAGAAGGAAAGGAACAGAAACATATTTTATATGTGTAAAGCCACATAAGACAACACTACCGTCTTTTCACAAAGCCCTTTCCCCTTCCCGCTTGCCTGCTTCTTTCCCCTATCCTGCTTGCCACCCTCTTTTTGCCCTCCATCTACCCCAAAACTATTTTCCCCATCGTCTGTTTCCCAATCCTCTTTCCTACCTCCCTCTGGCCACCCTCTTTTCTCCTCCCACTTGCCACCTTCTTTTCCCCCCTCCATCCACCCAAAAGCTTTTTACCCACCGTTTTTCTTTCTGCACCGTCTTTCTTTTCTGCCCTCTGTCTTTTCGCAAAACCTTCTCTCCCTCCTGCTCACCACCCTCTTTTTCCCCACTCCCACCCCTCTCCCACATGCCACCCTTTTTTCACCCTCCATCTACCCCAAAACTATTTTTCCATCGTCGTTTTCCCAACCCTCCTTCCCACCTCCTGCTTATCACCTTCCCCCCTCCATCTACCCAAAACCTTTTCCCCCACTCTTTTCCCCACCGTCTTTTATGCCTCCTGCTCGCCACCCTCTTTTCCCGCTCCATCTAACCAAAAACTTTTCTCCCCACTGTCTTTTCTCCCCACTGTCTTTTCACAAAACATTCTCTCCCTCTTGCTCACCCCGTTTTTCCCCCCTTTACCAATCTCTCTTTAGTCCTCCCACTTGCCACCCTCCAGGGTCAGACCCTGAGTGCTGGCACTCTGGACGCACCCCACCGTCAGCAGGGAGAGGCGCAGGGCTGGGAGGGGCCTGGAGTCTTGCCTGGGGTATTACTTTTGCAAATTCATTTTGGGCGGGCCTCGGTTGGTTTCCCTGGCAGCGATTCCATTGGAAGCCAGCTTCAAGCCGGCATTTCCGGCCTGGCAGGTGTTCACAGCGGCGTCTCTCCTGCCCCAGGACGTGCGCAGTGCTTGGCACAAGGGCGGCAGCGATGCCAGCTTCAGCAGCGCAGTATGGCCACTCAGGCCCAGGCCCCGGCCCGGGTTCGCGGGTTCGCGGGTTCGCGTTAGTGCGGCTCTGCCAGAGTAGGCGCAGAGCTTTGGGAGTTCTCCCTAGGTGCCGGTCGGGCGGGGGCGCCCAGGAGCTTCTTGGAGGCCGCAGCTGGCGGCCCATCGGGACAAGCGTCCAGTCAGCAGCATGTCAGAGCCGGTGTCACATGTGCGTGCACTAGGGGAAGGCAGCCTGGGGTCGCTCCTCGGGGCCATCTGCCTGCAGGAATGAGTCCACCGACTTGTAGCTGAGCTGCAAGGGCGTCAGGCAGCGGAAAGTGCCAGGAGAGTGGGGGATCTGCACGCAGGCCCTCTGTGAGGGCACCACCATCTCCCCAGGAGACAGCCAGGGTGGCACTCTGGCGATGAGGCTGGGGTTTCAGTACTCTCCCTGACACCACCCCCCTCCCTTGTCTCCTCAGCATCATAGTTGGGGGCCTCCTCCGTGTCTGAAATTTGCAAGTCTTTCTCCTGAATGGTGAAATTGTGCACGGGGCTCTACCTGGGCAGCTTCCTATTGGGGATGCTGCTGTTTTACCGCTTCTGGGCGCTCTTTGGCTTGTACAGCTTGGCTGCCTTCTTGTTCTGCTTGATCCCGAGCTTGCTCAACTTGAAGGACTCCAGGTGCTTCCTCATGGACCTGTCGAAGATTTCCTGCTCCTGCTTCTCGTCCTCAGTTGGTGTGGCTGTAGCGATGCATGTACTCCTTCCCCGGCTTGCACAGGTACTGCTGCAGCGTGTGGTGCGTGACGGGGTCCTCCCCATACCGAACGTCTGCCACGTTCAGGGACTGAACGTCCAGACAGACGGCACTGATGTTCTCCCTCAGAAGGTAAGAGACAGAGGCCACCGTTGTGGACGATCATGGCGTGAAGTCCACGTTGACGACGTTATCAGTACTTGGGGAGCTGATGAAGGCCACGGACCTTAGGCACTCTCCCTTGGTGGCTTAGCTGATGGCTTAGCTGATGACATCCTTCAGGTTCAGCTCATGGAAGACATTGAGGATCCCATATGGAGACTTCTGGGTTAGCCTTCTCATGAGAACCCCACTGAGGAACTTCCTGTCAAAGTGGGACCACATCTCTCTGAAATAGTTGTGCCTGATATGCCGGGATATGTCCTTGATGGCCAAGAGGATGTGGTTGAAAGCATGGTGGTGCAGCTTCTCATGGAGCTTGGGCTCCTGGTGCTCACTCCTCTTCACCTTCAGCCACTGCACCAGGGGCTTGATGGTCAGGCCCCGGAAAATGACTGTGAAGAAGACGATGACGGTGGTGCTGACAAACAGGTTCTTCTCCTTGACCTTGTTTCTGTCCGGAAGCATTACCAGGATGAAGGCCATGGCCCCATGCAGGCCTCTATAGGACATGACCACCTGGTCTATGATCTCCAGCTGCATCATCCAATAGCAGTACAAGAGTCAGGACTGGATGACACCATGGCTCGGTACATGAAGGTGAAGGCCAGTGCAGGAGGATGAAGGCCATGTTCCACGTCCAGATGAGCAAGTTCATGGTCGAGATGCCCAGGGATATGAAGATGGTATTGGTGCCACTGGCCAGCATTTTCATGGTGTAGTGCATGGTGGTGGCCGACTGCTCCGAGATGTTGACTTTCATGTACTTATGACAGCAGATGCCACAGAAGATGATGGCCAGGATGGCCGACAGCAACAGTTTCTCAGATGTCCTACAGACGGGTAGGAGATGAAGAACACGAAACCAGGCTCGATGATGTGCGCATGCTTGGTGAAGTGGGTCACCAGTGACAGCAGGAAGGCAAACACCTCCCCACAGTCATGCCCCCCTGGCTCACCATAAAGAAGGACACTACACCTTTTGCACAGTCCACGCTGGTCACGTTGTCATCACCCAGTGTCATAAAAGATTGAAACACATTGTACAGAGTCATTCAGTAGCAACTCCCTGAAGACGATGATGAACAGGACCTCATTGACATGAACCTCCTCAAACACAACCAGGATGGCTGCTGGGTCCACAGTGGTGATCAGGCTGCCCAACAGGAGGAAGTCCAGCAGCCCTATCTGTAGGTTGCCCATGAGCCTGCTAAGAGAGATGCCATAGAGGAACAGGATGGTGGTGGCTGCATTGCACATGGTGCTGATGACCTGGTACAGCAGGATGGTGCCCAGGTTGCCAAAGAAGAGCCAGTTGGGCATGAAGTAGCCGGCATCTAGCATGATGGGGGACGTCAGCATGAAGTCGCTATGTGGTCGGCCACCCAGATGATGCTGCCCAGCACCAGGCCCAGGACGATGAGCAGGGTGCTCTCAGGGACCACGGTGGTGACCTTGTGGGACAGGTAGAACCAACCTTGGCCAGGCTGACCACAAGGATGCAGATCACAATCATGTACTGGTCCTGGACATTGGCCCATTCAAAGGCAGCCACGTGGGAGCCCTGACTCACATCATGTACACTACTGTGCTCCTCCTCGACACCCCCTCACCCATAGCAGCCACCCAGCACCAGCGCCACTGCCATCAGCAGCCCCCGGCAGCAACATCTGTGATGCGTCTCCATGCCAGCCTGGGACACACATGTTGTGGGAAGTCCCAGCTGTGCCCATCTGATGCACCGTGTCTGGGTATCATGGGTATTGTCTGTGGGATGGGCCCTAGAGCTCAGCTGTCATCTCTTTGTTTTGTTTTTTTGTTTTTTGTTTTTTTGTCTTTTTGATGGAGTTTCACTCTTTGTTGCCTTGGCTAGAGGGCAGTGGTGCGATCTCGGCTCACTGCAACCTCCGCCTCCCAGGTTCAAGGGACTTTCCTGTCTCAGCCTCCCAAGTAGCTGGGATTACAGGTGACTGACACCACGCCCGGCTAATTTTTGTATTTTTAGTGCAGACAGGGTTTCACCATGTTGGCCAGGCTGGTCTCGAACTCTTGACCTCAGATGATCTGCCTGCCTCGGCCTCCCAAAGTTTTGGGATTACAGGCTTTTTGTCTTTTAAGCTTTGCCAAGATAAATGCCTTCTGTTTGAAAAGGATGATTTTCAAAAGGGCCAGAACCTCCTTCCTGGTTCTAAAGGAAGTTTGGGCCAGGGCCCCTTGAGCTTAGGAGAAGGCATGAGTGTGAAAGTGATGGGGGCAGGTGGTTTTCATAGCTGGATGATGTAGAATGCATTGTGGAAGGGTGGCTGCAAGTGGCTTTGCTTAGCATGGCCACCTGGAAGGAGGCTTAGGGTCTTCCAAGTGGCCAGGGCCTTGAGGGGATTAACCCAGCCTCTTGGTTCCAGTTATGTATGTGTTCTTGAGTCAAATGGGCCAGGGTCTATATCCACAGCGACTCCAGCATCCCAGCCAAGCCTGCGTCCTCCTCTGTCTGCAGAGGGATGACATAGAGGCCATGCCAGGGATTTCTGTCCACACATCACACAGCTGATGTCATGACCTTGAAGTGAACAGTAAGCCAGCTGATGAAGGGGTCTGTGGGGAACCTAGACTATGAAAAGAGGTAGGGCACTGGGTCTGCCACACATCCCCTGGGTCCCTTCATTCCCCTTGGCACAGGGAAGTTCCTCTCCTGGGGAGGAGAGGCTTGCACCCTGCCCCTGCTTCTGCCCGCTACTCTGCCTGGTTGTTACGGCCACTTGGCTCAGCCTCCCTTGCAGCTGTGGCCTCATGGGAAACTCAAAGGCTCAGGAGAATCCAGAAACCAAGACTCTTGGGACATGGAATTTGGCAATGCCCTGGTCAAAACCATCCAGAGGGAGAAATCTTTACAAAGATCTCCTAAGACTGCAAATGGCAAAATGTTTCCCAGTCTCCAGCATCCCTTTCCCAGCACTCAAGGGAAGAAAAGAAGTGTTAGTGAGTATCTGATCCAGGGCTGCATCTCCTGTGAAATCTTGTGATTTATAAGATCCAGCAAAGGCTTTAGTTAGGCTAGGAAGAAATTCTGAAACAGGGGATTCCCTGCTGGAAAGCCTGTATGCCAGCACAATTAGGAAAGACTTCAGGAAGAACAAAGGAAGCCATGGTGCAAAGGTGTGGCAGACCCAAACATTTCAGCTTGAGGAGTCTTGGCTGCTGGTGGGAACGAGAAGCAATGGTGTTGGCTGCTCCAAGTCCACATGTAATTGATCTATCTACATATATATTTACATTTTTTGCTTTTTTAAAGAAACTTTTAGGATAATTTTTTTTTTTTTTTTTTTTAGACAGAATCTGGCTCTGTCACCCAGGCTGGAGTGCAGTGGCGTGATCTTGGCTCACTGCAAGCTCCACCTGCCAGGTTCACACCCTTCTTCTGCCTCACCCTCCCGAGTAGCTGGGACTACAGGCGCCCCCACCACACCCGGCTAATTTTTTGTATTTTTAGTAGAGACAGGATTTCACCGTGTTAGCCAGGATGGCCTCGATCTCCTGACTTTGTGATCCACCCGCCTCTGCCTCCCAAGGTGCTTGGATTAGAGGCATGCGCCACCGCGCCCGGCTGAAACAAATTTTAACCTAAAGATACACAGAACTCAGGTACCGTCAGCATGTTCTAATGGCCATCAGCCTATCCCTTCTCCCCTGTAATATTATGCTGAAGCAACATGCAGACATTATATGATTTCATCTGTAAATATTTTAATACGTATCTCTAAAAAAAAGGGACTCTTTTCAAGAAACATACCCAGAACATTTTTATTGTGTTCTGTTTAATATGAAGCCTCAGGGTGGTTAACATCAGGCCTTGGAGTGATCAACAGTGTTCTCTAAGCTGGTCACTTCCTTTGCAGGGATTACCCTCTGTGCTCAGTGCTGGTCAGTGGGTGGGACAGTTGGTCGAGGCTGAGCACATTAATTCAGCTCCAGTCAGACTCTGCTGTTTATCTCAATCTCTCTCTCACTTTTGAGACAGGATCTTGCTCTGTCACTGAGACTGGAGTGCAATGGTGTGATTCCTACTCACTGCAACCTCTGCCTCCCAGGCTCAAGTGATTCTCCCACCTCAGCCTCCCAAGTAGCTGGGACCACAGGTGCATGCCACCACACCCAGCTAATTTTTGTATGTTTTGTAGAGACAGGGTTTCACCATGTTACCTAGGCTGGTGTCTGTGTCTCTCTCTCTCTCTAACATTTTATTTTTATTTATTTTTAATTTTTATTTTTTATAGAGACAAGGTCTTGCCTTGTTGCCGAGGCTGGTCTTGAACTCCTGGCTTCCAGTGATCCTCCCACCTTGACCTCCTAGACTCAAGAGTTTCCAATCAGGAGACACTCATGGAAGAACAGGGTAGGCCTCCTGGGGATGCTCTGGGACTGGAGCCTTGCCTCAGCCTCTTTATTTTAAACCTTGGTCTAAAGTCTTCTGTGACCTCCCGGCTGAGATCAGATTACACAAGCCCCAAATCCCTTTGTAGCATTTAAAAAACTGTAGTCACAGTATTCTGTGCCTAGCTGTATACCTACCGTCTTGCCCTTGAGAACTAAGTGCCTTGAAGGCAAGGGTCCTGTCTTGCTCAAATCTTATCCCCAATACCTGCCACAGCTTGTAGCACATAGTAGGTGCTCAGATCAGCTTTCTGAAATGAAGCAGAGAAGTCAGGGCCCTTGGGTTCATTCACTAGATTTTTTTTGTTTTGTTTTGAGACTGAGTCTCGCTCTGTTGCCCAGGCTGGAATGCAGTGACGTGATCTCGGCTCACTGCAAGCTCCGCCTCCTGGGTTCACGCCATTCTCCTGCCTCAGCCTCCTGAGTAGCTGGGATTACAGGCACCTGCCACCATGCCTGGCTAATTTTTTTTTTTTTTTTTGTATTTTTAGTAGAGACGGGGTTTCACTGTGTTAGCCAGTGTGGTCTCGATCTCCTTACCTCATGGTCCACCTGTCTTGGCCTCCCAAAGTGCTGGGATTACAGGTGTGAGCCACTGCGCCTGGCCCATTCACCAAATATTTACTGAGCACCCAACCTGTGCCAGCCACTGTGCTAGAATCAAGGAAGACAGCAGTTGTAGAAAAGGAGAGGAAAATCCTTATCTTCTCAGAGCTTACATTCTGCTGGAAGACAATGGATGGGCAAGGAGATGGATGAATATATGCTATGGGACCAAGCCTTTGCTCCACCCTCACCTTGCTGGATGACCTGGGGTATTCCACTCCACCTCAGTGAGCCACAGTTTTCCATTTCTGTCACATAAGGAAGTAGGGCAAGATGGTCTTCTTAGAATTCAAGACATTCCCAGAGGGTCTGCAGGGATTCCTCAAACATTGAATTGTCTTCCATCCAATGTCAATGCTTTAAGCATACTGAGGACCCTGTTTGTTGCTTGGACTTAATTAAGCCCAGGGTTGTGTGGGCAGGAAACTCAATGCTCATGTTTCAGGAAAAGCACTGGATCCAATGATTGCCAAGCCCCACCCCAGCTCAGATCAGCTAATCAGGGACCCCATGCTTCTGCATTATCTTTTTTCTGTGTGTAAACAGGCACATCCTAGGTGCTTCACTATTGAGTTCCAGCTGAATCAGCCCTTCCAAGGTCACTGTCCAGGGTATAGGGCATCCCTAGCTCTGGGCTGTGAACCCTTGTCTATCCTTGTTACTCTCACCAGAACCTAAGGCTCAATGGAAGATAAATAGCAGGGGTCAGAAATTTGAGGGATTGCATGTGGGGAAACCCAAGGGCTCCAGCATCACTTGGAGGACAAGAAATAAATGGAGATAAGTGGGGGGTCTTTGTCTGGGCTTGTGCAGGAGCACTTCTTGTTTTCACAGATGGCCCTCATTCCTGCACAGCTATGATCCTCATTCCTTAGCTGGGTATCCCAATGTTAGAAAAGATCACCAAAGAGCTGGGTAATGGGGTTCTGGGGTTGGGCTGGACTTGCCTCCAATCTCAGCCCTACTGTGCGGAGCAGTGGAACCCTCATATACTGCTGGTGGGCAACCAATTTACATAGACAAGTTTGGCAGTTTCTTGTATAACTTACCCTTATCATGTGACCCAGCAAATCCACTCCTAGGGATCTAACCAAGAGAAATGAAAACATATTCTCACACAAAAACTTATACACACATTTTCTTAACAACATTATTCATAATGGCTCAAGACTGGAAACAACCCAAATGTGCACTAGCTGAAGAATGGATATGTAGACGTTTGTGGTCCATCCATGCAACAGAACTTTATTTGTCAATAGACAGGGATGAAGCCACAATGGACATTACAACATGGATGAACCTCAGAAGCATTACACTATGTGAAAGAAGCCAACCACGAAAGGCCACACAGTATATGATTTCACTAAGAGGGAATGTGCAGAAAAAGGCACATCTGTAGAGTCAGAAAGCAGATTGGTGGTTGCCTAGGGCTGGGGGTGGGAATGGAAGATTGCCTGCAAACAGGCAAGATAAATGTTTTCAGGGTAATACAAATGTTCTAAAACTGGCTTGTGCTGATGGTTGCCCAAATCTATAGATTTACTGATCTAATTGTACATTTATCATGAGTAAATTTTATGGTGTGTAAATTATACCTCAGTAAAGCTGCTGAAATATGCAAAATAAAACCCAAAACTCACCCCTTGATTCTTCCTAGCTGTGCAGGCTGGGACAATCAACTCCAGTTCCCTGAGCCTCAGTTTATTTATGTGTAAGATGGGCATGTACTAATGGAACCTCTCAATGAGCATGCCAGGAGGATTCATATAACAGAAAATACATGCAAAGACTTTTGCTGGGAACCCGGCACCTGCACAGGGCCCTCAATTATGTGGGCTGTTGGTGTCATTTCCATGGAACCAAAGAGACTATAGCCACAGAACTCCTCCTTGCTGACATCTGGTGGGGCTGGTGTTGGCTTGCTTCACTGAGCATTTCCAGCGCTCGGCATTCACTGTGCACTGTAAACATTCTCTGAGCATCATGGACAAGTGAACAAAACAGAGCCCCTCTACAGGTGTCCAGCACCCTTTGGGGAATCAGAGGAGAAAACAGGTGTTTGCAACCCTGTGTGATGGGCACATGTGCTGTAGGAGCCCAGGGAGAAACAAACTGGCTAAAATGGGCATGTGAGGGGCTCCTCAGAGGCAGCTACACTTGTGTCCTTGCATGAACCCTGCTGAGCCCGATTCTGGAACAGATCAGGACAGGAAGAGCTTTCAAAGAGTTTCTGTTTCAATATTCTTTTCATTGCTAGGAAACTGAGGCTGAGAAAGGGATAGGAACTGGCTCAGGTTCTGTGATGGAAGTGGGATTTGAATGCTGTCTGACCTTGAAACCTGTGTTAGTATGAATCCTCCCAGAAGCAGACACCAAGTTAGGATGAGATCAGCAGAGTTTTATTGGGGATGCACCTGTGCAGGTTAAGAGAGGGGTCAGGAGTGATCAGGGAGAGCCTTCAGACTGCCATGTGAGAGGGGAGAGGGGGAAGGAAGGAAGGTAGGGCAGGAGGAGTCCGAGACACAGCACAGCTCTAGGAACTTTTGGCCGGATCAGTTGGGAGTCTCTGGTGGACTATTGACTGTTAGAGGATTCCCTTGTCCTGCAGGAACAAGTGGCACTAGTACCCTGGCATGCTCGGTTCTGGCTGGGAGCAGCCTATAGGAAGTGTGGCCTCAGTGCCTAGGCTGGAGTGCAGTGGTGCAATCATGGCTTACCGCAGCCTTGACCTCTTGGGCTGAATTGGTTCTTCCACCTCAGCATCCTGGGTAGCTGGGACCACAGGCATGTGTAACCACACCCAGCTAATCTTTTAATTTCTTGTTGAATGTCTTGTTGTGTTACCAAGGCTGGACTCAAACTCCTGGGCTCAAGCAATCCACCCTCCTTGGCATCCCAAAGTTCTGGGATTACAGATGTGAGACCCCGTGCCCGATCAGTTGGTTGTATTTCTATTGGATAGTGCTGGTCTAACACAGGTTTTCTCAGCCTCAGCACTGTTGACATTTGGGGCTGAATCATTCTTTGTGTTGAGGGTGGTCTTGTGTATTCTACAGTGTTCAGGAGCCTCCCTGGCCTCCAGCTACTAGATGTCAGTAGCACCTAGTTAATCCTCAAGGCATGGCAACCCGAAGTTTCTCCAGACATCAACAGAATCACCCCACTTGAGAACAGAGCACATGTTGTGTTGCCACAAGAGCCTATGGCTTACCACATGCCAAGCACTGGTATTAAGGACAGGGTGTTAGGGATACAAACAGAGAACGAAAAGTCCTGCCTATGTGGCACTTACTTTAGTGGGAAGTAGAGACAATGAATGAGTAAATATACATTGCCCCTGGCAACACATGCCGTGGTAAACAGTGAAACAGGAAAGGGGACCAGGAGCACAGGGTGGTATGTGCTAGCAGGCTTCCTGTTGTGTGTATTTCATCAGGGAGGCCTCACAGAGAAATCAAAGAGTGAGGAAACAAGCTGGATTCTGAGAACAGTGTTCGAAAAAGTGGCAGGAGCCAGTGCAAAGACCCAGAGGTGCACATCACTGAAAACAAGGAAGGAGATCTCTATGTAGTGACATGAAAAGACTATTAATCAGTGAAAAATTTGTAAATGGGGGCCTTGAACTTAAACTAGGACAAATGATACACGTCTTTCTGGTGAGGTGGTTAAACCTTTTTAAAAATAGCTTTATTGAGGGCCAGGTGAAGTGGCTCACATCTGTAATCCCAGCACTTTGGGAAGCTGAAGTAGTCGAATCACCTGAGGTCAGGAGTTAGAGACTAGCCTGGCCAACATGGCAAAACCCGGTCTCTACCAAAAAATACAAAAATTATTTGGGCATGGTAATGCATGCCTGTAATCCCAGCTACTCGGGAGGCTGAGGCAGGAGAATCGCTTGAGTCCAGAAGGCAGAGGTTGCAGTGAGCCAACATCACGCCACTACATTCCAACCTGGGTGACAGAGCAAGACTCCATCTCAAAAAAAGAAGAAAAAAAGCTTTATTGAAATATAATTCACATGCCATAAAAGTCACTCATTTAAAGCCTAAAATTCACTGGTTTTTATTATGTACACAGAGTTGTGCAACAATCACCACATTTGCTTTAGAAAATTTTCATTACCTCTAAAAGGAACCCCATACCCTGTAACCAACACTCTCAAATTCCCCCAGTCCCCCACTCAACCCTAGGCAACCACTAATCTACTTTCTATCTCCAAATTGGTCTATTCTGGACATTTCACATAAATAGAATCATATATGATTTTTTTGTGACTGGCTTCTTTCACTTAGCATAATGTTTTCAAAGTTCATCATGTTCTAGGATATATCAGTACTTCATTCCTTTTTATTGCTGAATAATAGTCCCTTGTAGCAATATATCTCATGTTGTTTATCCATCCATCAGTTGATGAGCATTTGAGTCATTTCCAACTTTGGGCTGTTACATATAATGCTAAGAATAACATTCAACTGCAAGTTTTTGTGTAAACATATGTTTTCCTTTCTCTTTGAAGTAGCTTTGCTAGGTTATGTGGTAACTCTTATGTTTAGCAAATTGTGGTACTACCAAACTTTTCTAGTTGGTATGCATCATTTTATAGTCCCATCAACAATGAATGAGGGTGCCAATTTCTCCACACCCTTGCCAATACTTCTTTCTGTCTTTTTGATTAAAGCTATCCTAGTGGGTGTGAAGTAGTATCTCATTGTGGTTGTGATTTCCATTTCTTTAAAAACTAATGGTATTGAGCATCATTTTAATGTGATTATTGGCCATTTGCATACATTCTTTGGAGAAATGCCTATTCACATATTTTGTCTATTTTTAATTGGATTTTTGAGTTGTATGAATTTTTTTATTACATATTCTAGATAGAAACACTAACAGATATATAAATGGCAAATATTTTCTCTCAGTTTGTGGGTTGTCTTTTAACTTTCTTGATGGCATCTTTTGAGACACAAAAGTTTTTAATTTTGGTAAAGTCTAATTTGGCTATTTTTCTTTTGTCATACTTCAAAAGCTTGGCCTATCCCAAGTAGTAAAGATTGACTTATATATTTTTCTAAGAATTGTATAGTTTTAGCTCTTATATTTAGGTGTATTGTCCAATTTCAATTTAGTTTTGTGTATGGTGAGAGGTAGGGTCTAACTTTATTCTTTTGCATGTGGATAAACAGTTGTTCCAGTATCATTTGTCAGAAAAATCATTCTTTCCCAATTGAATTGTCTTGGATCCTTGCTAAAAATCCATTTTTTGTAAATGTGAAGGTTTATTTCCAGACTCTTTATGCTAGTGATCTACCTATGCCAGTACCACCCTATCTTAATTACTGCAGCTTTGTATTAAGTTCTGAAATTAGGAAGTGTGAGTCCTCCAGTTTGTTCTTCTCTTTTTAGATTGTTGGTTATTCTGAACTCCTTGAATTGCCATATGAATTTTAAGTATGCCAATTTTTCAAAAATGTTAGCTGGGATTTTGACAGGGATTGTATTAAGTCTGTAGATTTGGAGAGTATTGCAATCTTAATACTAAGACTTCTAATCCATAAATACGTACTATTTTTCAGTTTATATCTAATTTACCTCAACAATGTTTCACAATTTTTAGAGTACAAGTTTTGTTCTCTTTTGTTAAATTTATTCCTAAGTATTTTATTCCTTTAAATGCTATTATAAATGGAATCACTGTCTTAATTTCAGATTGCTCATTGCTAGCGTATAGAAACACAACTGATTTTAATGTATCAATCTTGTGCACTGCAACTGTGCTGAACTGTTTATTTAGTTCATTTAGTTATTTAGTTCTTCCCAAAGATCTTCTATATAAAAGCTTTGTATACAAGATCATGTCATTTACAAATAGAGTTTTACTTCTCCCTTTCTAATCTATATGCCCTTTTATTCCCTCACCCACTTTTTTTTGAGAGAGTCTCGCACCATTGTCCAGGCTGGAGTGCAATGGTGCAATCTTGGCTCACGGTAACCTCCACCTGCTGGGTTTAAGTGATTCTCCTGCCTCAGCCTCCCAAGTGGCTGGGATTACAGGCATCCGCCACCACGCCAGGCAGATTTTTGTATTTTTAGTAGAGACGGGGTTTCACCAAGTTGGCCAGGCTGGTCTCGAACTCCTGACCTCAGGTGATCCACCCGCCTTGGCCTCCCAAGTGCTGGGATTACAGGCGTGAGCCACCATGCCCTTCTTATTTCCCTTTCTTGCCTAATTGCCCTGCTCTAGAACCTTCAGTATAAGATTGAATAAAAGTGGTGAGACTGGACATCCTTGTCTTATTCCTGCCTGTAGAAGGAAACCATTAGTTATAATGTTAACCGTGGGGTTTTATAGATAACCATTATCAGGCTGAGGAGCTTCCCTTCTATTCCTATTTCAGTGGGGTTTCTTTTTAATCATGAAGGGGTGTGAATTTTGTCAAATGCTTTCTTCAGTGTCTATTGAAATCATCATGTGATTTTCTTTCCTCTTTTATTCATATATTACATTAATTTTTGTGTGTCAAATCAACCTTGCATTACTGGGATAAATCCCATTTGGACATAGTATGTAACCTTTACATATGTTGATGGATTTGGTCTGGAAGTATTTCCTCAGGATCTCTGTGTCTATAATCATAAGAGATGATCTGTAGTTTTCTTTATGTCTGTCTGGATTTGGTATCAGGGTGATATTGGCCTTATAGGATGAGTTGGGAAGTGTTTCTGACATGGGTAAATTTTTAAATGTATTTCAGGATAGGCAAAGCCTCAGAGTGGGAGAAGGATATCAGTAAGTAAACCTAGGTGAACAGAAAGTGAACACTATGAAAGTGCAAGCATCAGAGAAATGTGCCATACATAAATTTTTTTACAATTTTTTCTACCAAAGGATATGAGATATCACTGAACTCACTACAATATAAGCATGTTTAAAGAAGCAGTTCTTTTTAAAGATTGTGGTTTTGTTAGTAATCTCCACTCCATAAGCATGATATTCCAGAGGCATCTGAAATCCAATGTACTCAAAACTTGTAACTTTTCCCACAAACCTCCAGCTTTCCTGTAGTCCCAATCTTGGTAAAGAGATGCCTTTCATGCCATCACTCAAAATGATCTGTCAATAATTTTGGATTTTCTCCCAACCCCATGACACCTAGAAATGACCAATTCTAGACAATATGACTTCTTAATATTGTTTTTTGTTTGTTTGTTTGTTTGTTTTTGAAAGGCAGTCTCGCTTTGTCACCCAGGCTGGAGTGCAGTGGCATGATCTGGGCTCACTGCAACTTCCACCTCCCAGGTTCAAGCGATTCTCCTGCCTCAGCCTCCTGAGTAGCTGGGATTACAGGCATGCACTACCATGCCTGGCTACTTTTTGTATTTTTAGTACAGATGGGATTTCACCATATTGGCCAGGCTGGTCTTGAACTCCTGACCTTGTGATCTGCCCGCCTTGGCCTCCCAAAATGCTGGGATTACAGGCATGAGCCACTGGGCCCAGCCTCTTAATATTGTTTAAATCTGTCACCCACTCCATCTACAATGATTAGGACTTAATTTAGGGCTTCATTAGCTCTCAACTGAGCAATTTTCATGGCCTAGTTTTGATCCTCAATTCTTGCCGTTCACTCTTTCAACCCATCTGTCCATGATGCTAGTTTTTTTTCAACTTTGAAAAAAGTTTATGAAAACCAGATTAGAGTATCATATTTTTACATTATTCTGCAATGATGTTTAAGCAAGGGGAAAAGTCACACAAAGCTCTAAAATAATTTTATGTTTGACTTTAGAATGCATTGCAATGAAACCTCAACAATGAAGGAACTAAATGAGGGAAATGAACTAAGTTAGTCTAAACATGAAAAGGTTCCTTTTTGAATAGATTTCATTTTTTGAGCAGCAGAACTGAGCAGAAATTACAATGTTCCTATATGCCCTCACTCCCACAGCCTTCTCCTATCACAACCTGCACCAGAGTAGTACGTTTGTTACAACTGATGAACCCCACAGTGACACATCATTTTCACACATAAATTGAAGTTTGTAATTTACATTAGGGTTCACTCTTGATGGACTTGAACTAATGCATAATGACGTGTATTCACCATTACAGTACCACACAGAACACATACACTGTGCTACAAATCCTCTGTGCTTTGCCTATTCATTCCTCTCTCCCCTCAGATCCTGGCAAACACTACACTTTTTACCGTCTCCATAGTTTTACCTTTTCCAGAACGTAATTCGGGATTTTATAGTATACGGCCTTTTCAGATTGGCTTCTTTCACTTCGTAACACACACTTAAGATTCTTCCATGTCTTTTCATGGGTTGATATAGCTCATTTCTTTTTGGTGCTGAATAACAGTCCATTGGCTGGGTATAGTAGAGTTTATTTATACATTCATCTACTGAAGGACATCTTGGTTGCTTCCAAGTTTTGGCAATTATGAAAAAAGCTTCCATATACATCTGCATGCAGGTTTTTGTGTGAACATGTTTGCTACTCACTTGGGCAAATTCCAAGGAGCATAATTGCTGGATCATACAGTAAGAATATGTAAGAAGTTGCCAAACAATCCTCCAAAGTACCATTTTGTATTCCCACTGGCAGTGAATGAGAGTTCCTGTTGCTCCCCATCTTCCCCAGCTTTGGTGTTGTCAGTGTTTTGGATTTCAGCCATTGTAACGGTCATGTAATAGTATGTCACTGCTGTTTTAATTTGCATTTCCCTAATGACACATAATGTGGAGCACAGTTATCTTTTGAAAACGTAGAGCTGATCATGTTATTTCTTGCCTCAAGGTCCTATAATGACTTCTCCCTGTCTATAGAATAAAATTCAGACTCCTTAGAAATGCTCCCAAGATTATGCATCTCACATTCTGGCCCCATTTTACTCATCTACAACCTCACCTCATCTTGCAACATCTCTGGTACTTCTATCCTCTAATCATCTGCATCTGCAGCTTCAGAACACATCAGCTTCTATATTGTTGCTCTGCTCTACTTACTGTCATGTGCACACATGGTTACCTGACAAGCACCTAATCACCTTTCAACATTCAGCTCCAATATCAACTATTCCACAAAGCTTTTATACCTATCCCCTTTACACTACTACCTACATCATATATTGCACCCGTAACAATTTATTTTATTTTTATTTTTTTGAGACAGAGTCTCCCTCTGTCGCCCAGGCTGGAGTGCAGTGGCATGATCTCGACTCACTGCAAGCTCCGCCTCCCGGGTTCACGCCATTCTCCTGCCTCAGCCTCCTGAATAGCTTGGACTACAGGCACCTGCCACCACGCCTGGCTAATTCTTTATATTTTTAATAGAGGCAGGGCTTCACTGTGTTAGCCAGGATGGTCTCGATCTCCTGACCTCGTGATCCACCCGCCTCGGCCTCCCAAAGTGCTGGGATTACAGGCATGAACCACCGCACCCAGTCCCTAACAATTTCATTTATTACTAAACTGAAGGGAGCACATCTGATCTCTATCACCTAGCACAGTGTTTTGCACATATTGGTACTCATTAAAGCTTTGTTCAAGGAAAGAACAGATATTTTAGTCTTTCAATTGATCCTCAGAACAAACCTGTGCTATAGGTAAGGTATTCTCCAAGTTTTAGACATTAATAACTATTTGGTTATCCTGTGTTAGCTGTTTGTGTTGCTATAAAGGAATACCTGACACTGGGCAATTTATAAACAAAAGAGGTTTATTTTGGCTCATGGTTCTGTAGACTGTACAAGGGGTATAATGCTGTTATCTGCTTCCAGTGAGGACCTCAGGAAGTTTACAATCATGGTAGGAGGAGAGGAGCCAGCATGTTACATGGTGAGAGAACAAGAGAGAGAGAGAGGAAGGAGGTGTGAGGTTGTTTTTTGTTTTTTTGTTTGTTTGTTTGTTTTGAGACAGAGTCTTCCTCTGTCACCCAGGCTGGAATGCAGTGGCACGATCTCAGCTCACTGCAACCTCTGCCTCCTGGGTTCAAGCAATTCTCTTGCCTCAGCCTCCCGAGTAGCTGGGACTACAGATGCGTGCCACCACACCTGGCTAATTTTTGTATTTTTAGTAGAGATGGGGTTTCTAGATGTTGGCCAGGATGGTCTCCATCTCCTGACCTAGTGATCCACCAGCCTCGGCCTCCCGAAGTGCTGAGATTACAGGCGTGAGCCACGGTGCCCGGCCCCCAGGTTCTTTTAAACCAGATCTCATGTGAACTCAGAGTGAGAACTCATTCATTACCACAAGGACAGCACCAAGACATTCATGAGGATCCACCCCCATGATCCAAACACCTCCCACTAAGCCCACCTCCAACACTGGGGTCACATTTCAACATGAGATTTGGAGGGGACAAAACATCCAAGCCATATCATGCTCCAAAAGTTTGTTTAGAGGGATGTTGGCTTCTCACAGGAATCCCATTCTGATTCACTCCAAATGAAGTCCACCAACGTTTATCCAACTCATAACATACATGCACATACAGGAATCTGCCATAATATGAGTCTGTATTACACTGATAGGAAAGATCATTAATTCGGGAATCTGCATTGCATCGTACAGACTTCTAGTGATCCTAAAGGGAGGGCATTACCGAAAGGAAAGTTGTTTCTTGTAGTGCAGCTCATTTGAGTGTTGTTGCACCATATTTCAAAATGATGGGTATTAAGAGTAATACAAGGTACCAGGATAATAATACTGCTGGTGATAGTGGTAAAGGGTCATTGCTCTTAAATAAAAGCTAAATTAAAAAGCTGCATTGCTTATATATGACTTTGTATGGAGCTTTCTAACCTTAATCCCCTTTCTTTCACTCATTCAAACAACTGCTTTTATAATTTTGGATAACATGAATTCTTAAAAACATACTTATGCTATATCAAATAAGACTGTCCTATAGAGTTGCCAGAGTGTGTATCCCCGAAGCCAACAGTACTCGTACCTACACAGGTGCAGCCCTAGCAACAGAAGTCAGGTGTCAGGACTGCAAAATGCACATGACAGAAATAAAGACATGAGTGACTATGACTGCCAAAGGAATCTGGATTGTTTCCTTCACCACAGTGTTCTTCCATAGTGAGACCCTGAAAATAATAGGCTGGGGAGGGTAGAAGATAACAAACAGATTTGCAAGTCCTTCACCTATAATGAGAATGGATAATTCAACTATATGTCAGAAGAAAAAGCACAACCCCGTTCAGCATTAATTGTGCTGGAACTTCCACCGTAAGTCTGGGTCCAGTCAATGGGGTAATTTCCAATATCCCAAAAGAACCAAGGTTGATAACCAAAAGCGAAAATGTTTCCCTCTAGAAGATAGTTATGCTTCTCCTCAGGAGTAGAAATCACTGTAGCAGAGGACAAAATGAGGCCATGAAATCTGGTTAAGCCAGACTGGATGCCTAGAGGGTAGCTGAGGAGCAAATGGAAGCTGCAGCAGGAGAACAAAGACCCAGCCAGTAATAAAAGCTGGGTCCATGAACGGCTTCTTGAAATGGTGTGTGGTCATGCTTAGCTGAGCATACTGTGGGACTCATGATGTTGGAAAATGAGGGGGCAATGAAGACTTAAAGATGGGATGGAAAATGATGCAAGAACAGCTTAAAAAAAAAAAAGGAAGAAAACAGAAGGGGAAGAGGAAACAAAGAAAACAGAAAGAAGCTGGCCATTGTGGCTCATGCCTGTAATTCCAGCAATTCAGGAGGCCAAGGTGGGAGAATCACTTGAGGTAAGAAGGTTGAGACCAGCCTGGGCAACAGACCCTTGTCTCTACAAAATTTTTTTTTTAAAAATTAGCTGGGCATGATGGCACACACCTGTAGTCCCAGCCATTCAGGAGGCTAAGGTGGGAGGATCACTGGAGCCCTGGAGTTCAAAGGTGCAACAAGCTATGATTATGCCACTGCACCCCAGCCTAGGCAACACAACCAGACCCTGTCTTAAAAAAAAAAAAAAAAAAAATGGGAGCAGGTAGAGAAAAAAGTATTTCCATAATTTTTTACAATTAAAAAATATATCTAGCTCTTAAGAGTAATGACACCAAAAAGATTTCTAAATCAATTCCCAAGGCATTTATCTCATCCCTTCTGAAAAAGTTCTAAAAACACAACTCCAAAGATGTAACGGAAGGTAAACAAGGCAATAGCGCTGAATACGTAATTTCAGTAACTCAGAATTTGCTCCATCCTCTGCTCTAAAAAAGCTTTGCTACAGAAGAGCAGTTACCTTTAAAACTTTTTCCCCAACATAAGGATATCCAGAATGTGAAGCTACCATTAGAAATGTTGACATAGGCTGGGCACAGTGGCTCACACCTGTAATCCCAGCACCTTGGGAGGCCAAGGCGGGCAGATCACAAGGTCAGGAGATCAAGACCATCCTGGCTAAGATGGTGAAAACCTGTCTCTACTAAAAATACAAAAAATTAGCCGGGCGTGCTGGTGGGCACCTGTAGTCCCAGCTACTCGGGAGGCTGAGGCAGGAGAATGGCATGAACCCAGGAGGCGGTGGTTGCAGTGAGCCGGGATCATGCCACCGCACTCCAGCCCGGGTGACAGAGCGAGACTCCATCTCAAAAAAAAAAAAAAAAAAAATGTTGACATAGATCTTCATTTACTGATATGTGAAAACATCCCTAAAGTTCTAAATACGAGCTACAGAATCACATCAACCGTCTAATATATCTGTAACCTAAACGCTAGTCAGCAGTTGATCCGCAAGCGGGATTAGGAAATATTTCAGAGCCAGCGTCTCCTCGCACCATCCAGGTACCTATACACTTGAGGCCACCAAGTCACCTGCGCAGCCCTTGCTCCTCCAAGACCAACCAGGGCTCCCCAGACCCACAGGCCTGAATCTGGAGGACAGCAGTCTGCCTGACAACAGCGACTCGGAGATCTCAACCTAAGGACAGAAGGAAGATGCATAAAATGAATAGGGGAAAGGAGTGGCCAACTAGCAAGTGCTCTTATCTGTTATCACGTCACTCTCACAGCAGACTTGGGCAAATGGTTGACCTGTGGAAGCTGTACAAAATGTTTGACTCTGGGTATGAGTAATTCCCCTTCCGATCTTACAGTGCCCAAGGAAGAAGTAAGTAGCTCCAGGATCGCTGAGACCAACCTGGGTGGCCTACAAGACTGTGCTGTGGTGACAGGCTGTATAGTCAGCAGCAAGACGACAGAGCACCAAAAAACACAGATTAGAATGGGGTCAGCCATCCAGGTGGCTAGTGGCTACTGCCTTTGTCGATGCAGATAAAGAACATTTTCATTCCTGTGGAGTTCTATGGGGCGGTGCTGCTCTAGAGGCTGACATTTCCATCTTCAGCACTTCCCCTGGCTATTACCTAGGTTCATTCTGCTGCTTCCACAAGACAAGGATAGAAAAGGATGCCTTAGAGCAATGGTCAGCAAACTGTTTATATAAAGGGGCAGATAGAAAACATCTGAGGCTCTGTGAGCCATCCAGTCTCTGTCATAATCACTCAACTCTTACACTGGAGGCAGGGTGAGAGCAGCAATAGACAGTAAGTAAACAAATGAATGTGGTTGTGTTCCAATAAAATTTTATTAACAAAATATGACAGTGGGGGGGCCACAGTTTGCCAAACTTTGCCTTGGAGGACATGCAGAGGCACCCTCAGAATTCAGTGAAAACCTGCTCCCATATTGCTAAGACTCATGAAGTATAATCTCTCATCTTCTTTCTCTTTCCCCTGCCCAGGCCCTAAGTTAGGGTTCCCATCCATATAACAAAGACTTCTGGTCAGGTGGCATTTGCTATCTCTGAGATTCCCTGCCCATGAAAGCCACAAAGAGATTTCTTCTTTTACACACCCTGAAGCATATTATAGCCCCAGCAAGGCTAACTAAATCAAACTGTGGTTTAAAAACAAAACAAACCAACCAGTGTGAAATATTTTTTTTGTTTTGTAGTATTAAGCATGATTAAACCAGTGCAGAAAAATACCAAGTACATTGGGTGAAAGATGAGCTAGCTGTTCTAGTATTTGCTTTTTGTAATCCAGTTAAGACCATCAGCATATACAACATCATCACTAACTCAACAATGTAGCTGCAGGGTAACATGTGGATACCCTGTGTGCTCTACTGGCCTCCAAAGGCATTCAGGGGATCATCAAAGATGTTGGACACCTTGTGTTCAAATCTTTGTTCAGGTGCGGCCTGTGCAGATCGGCTTTTTGGTTTGGTTGTCTTAGCCTGGATACCAGAGGAGAAGATTTCATCTTTAGAAAGAAAAAAGAAAAACGGTTGCTGAAGAGGGGTGGAGAAAGGTACTTTTAAGACACATGCAAGCAAACCACCAAAGACCCAGCTCTGGTAACAGCATGGAGTACCCTAAAACACTAACCTAGAACTCAAGCCTCTTAGATTCTGGTTCTGTGTTTGTTACTCATTAAATTTTATGATCACACACAGGTTTCTCTTGGAGCACAATTTCTTCAGCTACAAAAGTGTATGTATGTGCGTGTGTAGGACAGAAAAAAGGGAAGGGTAACTTGATCTCCAAACCAGCCCACGCCCCTACCATCAGGGACAATGGACTTATTTAGATATTCTTTTCATACTGGGTTTTAAAAGAGCAATAAAAATATGCAAAGGGAAATCCAATATAGGACCCACCTGTTTTCTTTCAGAATAAATGCACTGATTTGAGGCATCTCGATGTAAGACTGTAAGCCTCCGTCACTGCATTCTTTTAGTGTTTCACTGACTCAAAAGCTTGTCTTATCTAATTATGGTACTTACCCAGTAATGTTACTGCTAGGGTTTTATCCAACCATGATTTAACATGTATACATAAAGTTAGGTGTACACAAATGGTAAAGACCACAGCATTATTTATAATAAAGAAAACAGAAACAATTGAGATTGCCGTCAACAGGCTAATGGCTAAATACAAAGAAATCGTGCACACCACTGAAAACAAGGAAGGAGATCTCTATGTACTGACATGAAAAGACATTAAGTAACTAAAAGACAGAGCAGAATAGGTAAATATATTCTTACTTTTTAAAAAGGTGGGTATATATTGATGTGTACACAAACATATATTAATATCACTGTGTCTGAAAGGATACACACCAAACTATTACCTCTAGGGGTTATTCACTTTTTACATTTTCTGAATTGCATGAATCTATTACAATAAGCATGTATTACTTTTTTTGTATTTAAAATAATGAATGAGTTCCCTTCTGCACTCCATGTGGCGGGAAGCAGGGGAGACAGAGCACACGGCTTGCTGGAGGCACAGAGCCAGTGTGTGACTCTGCAGCACCAGCTGTCTCCCAGTTAGTCTCAAGGTCTAGATTGACGGGGGGAGTAGGAAATGTGTATGTGGCCTCAGCCCACAGGATTTATCAAAAGTCCAATATTTAGGGTTCTCGGGCATTTGCCTTGTCTACTAATAAAGCAGAACTTGTGCCATATAAGGAAGACAAGCTTGTTCCCAAACACCAAAGACCTCAGTGAAATGCAACGCCTGAGGTAGAGCCTACACCCAGGTCTAGACTTGCTCTCTTCTCGCACAGAACCATGGACACTCCCTGTCTATCTGGAGCTCTGACTCAACCAACCACATCACACCCAAGGCAGTCCCCTCAGCCTACTTTAGCATGTGAGGTCATTTCTGATCAAACCTCCTTTCATAACACCGGGGTGTGTCACAGATGATTGGTGAGGTGCACTCAGATCAAAGTTAAATTATACTTAAACGTGAAACTCTGGGTGCCTTCAAATTCTTTGATGACTATCATAGGAAAGAGTTACTTCACTAAAATAATTAGTCCATCTCTTACCTATCTTCAGCCTAACTCAGGATTACACTGAAGTGAACCCGCTGGGGTGCATTTTCCAGAAAAGGGCCAAGAAAAGGTAGCAAGAAAAATACCAAGTGACGGAAAGGTAAGAATTCTCTAAGTCAGATGTAGAAAACCAAACTTACCCATATCATCATCAAATATAGACTTGGCTTCCACTTTCTTTTTGGACTTTTCTTTTGGTTTTACAGTTAAGTCAGCAAAGATATCAATGTTATCATCAAATAAATTAGATTCCAATGTTTTCTCCTTCTCTCTGGTTTTCTGAGAGGGTTTAATTGCTTCCGTAGCAAATATATCATCCTTGTTAAGCCAAAAATACATACAAAACAATGTTAAATCAATTTTTCTTTTTAAGCTCAAACACGTCAACGAGCTATGGAAATGCAATTGGCCAGGGTGTGTGGAACAGCCTCGAGATGGCCCCCTCTGCCTGGGATGCACTACCCCAGATCTCTGCACAGCTTGGCCCGCCCATCTCACCCCGGCTCAAATGCCGCCACTGCAGTGACACCTTCTCTACCAGTCCTGCCTAAAGGAGCACCTCCCAGCCCTACCCACCACTCTGCCCCAGGTTATTTTCTTCATGACACTTAGTACTATTTGAAAACATCTTAATTATCCATTGCCCTGTTTGTATTTGATTATCTTCCCAGAGAGCTCTGAGGAGCCTAGCACTTCTCTGAGTTCACCTCGTGCCTGCAGTCCCCAGGTGCTCAATAAACATCTGCTGAGCAAATGCCACTGAAAGTCTTATTGCCTGCATGCACTACATTGTCAGCTCCAGCCAGGGCCAATGTCCCCAGAACCAGAGGTTAAACTCCCAAGCTGGACCAGTGGAGCTGTATGCCATGTCACCGAGTGGCATGCCCAGGAAGCTGATTACAACAATATTCTATAAAAATAAAAAAACTGTAAAAACTAGAGAAACCAAGACCTGTATCAATGATCATGGCCAGCCAAGAAATACATTCTACATGCAACAAAACAAAAAACCACTTCTGAATCAATGTTAGACTTATTAATAAAAGAGCCTAATTATAATTACTAAGCAAGTGGCTATGGGGTATGCACGCAACAAGCTAGACATAATCTATGGCTCAAATAAGCCAATCAGATACCTTCCTTAACTTAGAACAGACACAAAAACGTGTTAAGTCCTATTACCTCAAAAATATCTTGTGTTGTTGATGTGACATCCTGCTGACTATTGGATTTCGTCTCATTCTTCTTGACTTTCTGATCTGTAAAGAGGTCATCCTCATCTTCCAGGAGAGGAAAGGGATTTGTTTTCTTTGCTGGTTTTGGTTTAGCAGACTGAAAGAGATCATCATCACTGCTGGCCTCACCTAGAGCAGGAAACATGGGGCTCTTTGCTTTACCACCCACTGGTGGGTTGGCAGGATTCTCTGCTATCTTTGCCTTGGGTTTTGTTCTCTCCACGGACTGAGATCCAGTGCCCGTGGAAAAGATGTCCCCAGAATCAAAAAGGTCAGCCTCCCCTCTGGAATGACCCAGAGACTTTGCAAAGGGGCTTCTGTCCACTCCAGGCACAGGACCACCTTCCCAAGGTGCAGCGGCAGCTGCCAGGGCCGCCTCAGTGCTGTCTTCTCCACTGGCTGCTCTGAGCTGTGGCCGATGGCCATTTGGGGAAATGGCGCCATCAGCCCACTGTGCAATGGGTCCTCTGGGGACGCTCATGTCCTCAGTCTCGCTGGACTCCTGAGCAGCCAGCCGCCTAGCTGCACGGGTCTGCGGTCTACGCTTCCCTCTCATCTTGACACGGCTCTGCAATGGCAAAAAAACACACATTGATCTGACGATAAAATAAAGTGTTCAAAGCTACCATGGTAAAGAATCAGTGACTCAAAATATTGTAAGGTTATCTGGTCTACTTCAATGAAGATATTATCTAAGAATATAGAAGAGGTTATTTCTTAATGATTTCCAAGGAAGGAGTTTAATAGCTCCTAGTACTCCAAGACTAAGTCATTCTTAATCCTTTAGAGTTCTCCATTTTTTAATCTTTTCAGGGCAGTTTCAGTTCAGTTTCACACACAAAGTTTTATCTGTTGCTGGAAACCTGGAAAGTAGGCATGTTGGCTCTCTGTGTCTCACAACCCCTCCCTTGGCCCCTACTCTACCCTCAATAGAAACGTGGGTATCTTTCAAAACAAGAAAGAATCGGGGAATTCTGGTACTAACCTTTGTTAGGGGGCTAGTCTAAATTCAGGCTCCAGGAGCGGGGAGAAACATGACACAATAAAGAGAGGTAATCTAAGGTGCTGTTTTCTTCAAGTCAATAAACATTGAATTCAAATGTTAAATATTCCACATAAGAAATATGGCTTAGAAATCAGAACTTTTCATATAATCTCAAAACATGAATCACTTAGTAGCAATGATGCAGTGTTTATGATAGTTTCCAAAATATACAATCAAGTAGAATTTTGAGAAGCTACAATCTACTTTGGGCAAAGTATGATTGTGTTGTCAACTTCAGGGGAATGTCACAATTTTAGTTGCCAATTTAAACTTAATTAAAAAAAAGCCAATGAAAATTGTCGTTAAAAGGAAGGCTGTTTTGTTTTGCACAAGGAAACAGGTTTGGAAACATTTGAAATGAATCTATTTGCCAGGGTAGGTCATTCTGTGTCCTGTCACTTACTTGGAGATCAGCTAAAGCTTTCTAGAGAAGGGAGACTGGATAGAAACAAGAAACCCAACTACAACGAAAGGAAAACTTCAAAGGGTTCACAGTCCATTGAGGAGATCCCATGAAACAGTGTCGCTGCTGTGGGAACTTGGTGCGGGGAGTGCAGGGCACAGTGACAGAAGTGGGGATGTGGAAGCACAGCTGTGGACAGAGAGGAGCATTCCTGGTGAGGAGGCAGCAGGAGCCTTGGGCAGCAGCAGAACAGACCATGTGTGTTCAGGGAGTGGCACCTGGTGTGCCTGGAGTCAGGCTGGAAAGTGTGAAGTGACTAGTGAGGAAGCTGCACACATGGGCTGGCACCGATTGTAAAGGGGTTTCATACCAAACCCAGGAGCCCGAATGCTCTCCTTGGAGTAGTGAGGAAGCGCCAGCAGGAGGGGCATGATCTGCTCTGTGGTTAGAAGACCCCCAGGTGGCAGTGCTGGAAACCTGCAGGTGTCAGACACCAGCCAAAGTGGTGAGACGTTACTGTGGCTACTGAGCAGAATGCAAATGTACCAAATGCAGGCCATGGAAAAGCAGGTGCAGGATAAGGGGGGTGGGGAGAATGGAGGGGGGAGCGGCTGAAGGAAGGATGAGGCACCTCCTTCAAAAGGAGAGTCAAAGACTGCTGCGTATGCAATTGATAAACTAGAAAGAAGCATATGCATGTTCTGGTTAAAAGAAGAGAGCAAGGAAGCAAAGATGGTTTCATCACCTTGTTTGCACTGTGTAAGGTGTCTGCCTGAGCTGGAAGATCAAAACTCACACCGGCCTCCCCACTCCCGGGAAGGACAGGCACACTTTCCAGACCGTGGCTCCTTCTGTGTTCAGATGAAGGAAAAGCCAATTCTGGCAAAACAGGCTTTACTTCAGAGATCTGGGAAGCTGCTGTGGGCAGCAAGGCCGCTGGGTTGATCGCTAAATTTGCCTGAAGAAGAAAAATGAAACTCTGTATTTGTTCTTCAACACAGCAGTCTATTATCTTTACTGTGACACATGACAAGATTTGGTGCACATAATGTATAATACGAGAGGAGTAGAGAAACGTAGGAAAATCGCCCGATCTAGTCTCAATTAAAACAGAGCGTCTTACACCTATGCCCACCACTGGGCTCAAAGAATAGATGTTAAAGACGCAGCACACAGGAGACAACAACTAGGTGCAGGGGAGGGGAGGCGGGGGAAGAGATGAGAAGATGCTTGGCAGCAGCTGACAAAAGTAGGAAACCCAAAAAAGTTTATAGATGCCACAGGGCAGGCAATGAAGATGCCAGTGTTTTAATTACTTGTATCTTCCCGATCCGAGTGGATGGTTCTTTGGTTTTAAATGGAGCGAGACCTGATGAGTCCTGTGTAAAATTACATCCAGTTAAAAATCCATTTGGGAAACAGAAAGACAAGTGTTTCTTATGCCTGTAAATAAATCTGTGATGGAGCAAAACTGTCACTTTCTGTAGCTCTTTAATGGGAAAGGCATTCAAATCTCTCCTGGGGCCTGATGTTTCACTAGCACTACTTCACGTATGCCTCCTCCTCTGTCACGTAAGTGGAAAGCTGCCAGATCAGATATGGAGTCAAGGAATACAAGATGAGTAAGATTCCCAAGAGTCACAGTTTATCAGAGCACCTAAAACTGACCAGCAGGCAAAATTACCATGTTGGTTATCAAATAGAAATTTCAAGGAGCACACAAAAATTCAACCATAGCCTAATGCACTGGCTCTAAAAGCAAAAGATCTGAGCCCCAGGAAGGGTCAGTGGTGATGTGCTCGTCCAAGTGCCTCAGGTTTATGGCTCAGGACACTAAGGCTTCAGTGAGACACCCTGGGACACCTGCACATGGAACTGGCACTCGCTCTCCAGTCCTGGGCTGTTCCCAGGAGGAGCTCCACAGCGTTCTGGGAAGACTGCTGCAGAGTACGGCCCAACAGCAATGACCTTGGGAGAGGCAACACTGAGAGCAGGCAGGAAATCAGATGTAATTTATATTTATTTCTATTTTAATTCTATTCCAAGGAAATCCAGAGGGAGAAATAAATTCTTTAGTGGGAAGAAGATTCTTCATCCTACCTTAACTCCACTTCAGAGTCAAATCTGGCATGGCATCAAAAAACACTAACTATTAAAGTATAGATTCATGAAACTCTGGCGTGTGGAGCGAGGAGAGGGGAGATGACTTGTGGGGAGTGCAGTGAAGACAAAGCGGTAGCCCTGGTTGCTGTTTCCTCCTTAATGCAGACAAGTCTAAATAACTGTGGGTCTGCATAATGGAATTTCTCTGTACTGGGATGCAAACAAGAGCTGAAAATCCTTAAAGAGGATTTCTAACCTGAGGTGTTTCCGGCTTCCATATGCCTTTTTCTTTACTACCTTGAATGGATTCAGGATGTTTCTGGTTTTTGAAAGAGTCAACAGAGTGGTCTTTTTTCACTACTCTCTTTTTCTCTTGTACCTTCAAAAGAAAAAAAAATACCAAAAAGCCATCAAATATCTTAGAAATTTTAAGGAAAAATCATAATGCAAAAAACAATCCTGGCTTCTGAGTCTTAAAAATACTTTCTCAAATGAGGGCTGAACCAACTCAAAGGTAGCATTTCAGAAATAGCATTCTGAAGACTGTGGCTGTCACAGGAGTCCTCTCTATGATAAAAAGAAAACAGAGTACTTACAAAAACCTACTGGGGCTGGGGGAGAAAATGACATAGAAAGGCTAAAACTCAGACTCAAAACTTTGCACCTGAAAGGCACGAATATTTAGTCACCCCAGTGTATGCAATGGTCTTTCAATCAACCATTTAAACATCACAGAGATGTGCAGTACAGTCAGAGAGCCTGGATTATTAATGTTTTAATGTTAGTATAGGGAACATAAAATGAGGAACAACAGAAACTAAGCATTGCATCCTCCACACACGCTCCCCTCAGCATGTTATTTGCCATTCATTTAGTAGGAAGCAGCACGACTCTCCTAGGATTTTCCTTAATCATCTAACTGGACGTTAGTTTCCTTTCCCAGAATCTTTCCCACACAACCCAGTATTGAGAACAAAAGGCTGGTACCAAAGGCTGGGACTTGGCAGAGCTGAAAAGATCATCATCTTCATCATCCCCAAACAGGCTCCCAACACTTGGCTCTAACAGCTAGAATAAACAAGACCCAAGTTCAATATCCAAAAGCAAAACAATTTACAAAGAGAACTAGGTGAGCTGTTGAGACAGTACCCAATACAATAACAAGTCATACTGTGGGGAACCATTTGGAACTGACCTTGGTTTTTTTGGTGCCAGCAAAAAGGTCAACATCTGGGTCATTGTCCTTTTGGAGCTTGTGGCTGAAAAGCAGCTCTTCATCCTGGAAGACACCTGTGCTCTTGGGGCGGGCATCAGGATCGCGGCCCTGGGAACAGGAGGGAAGGTCATGTGTGATTAGAGTTGTAAGAACTTATCTCAAGGAAGTTACATATGTAAAGATGGACACAACAAAGATGTCCCCTGCAGCTGTATTATATTAGCAAAAGGCTGGCCACAGCCTAAAAGCCACTCAGCAGGGGAATGAAACATTGACAAAATGGAATGCTATGGTGCTTCCAAAAATACCAGAAAATATATTTATAAATACAAAGTTTACATATATATATATATATATATATATATATATGCGCACAAGCTTTAGAGATAATCTTTCCAGGTTATATATATTATATAAACTTTGTATAGTATCTAAATTTTTTATTAGAAAAGCAATCCATTAGTTCCATAATGAGAAACATTTTGAAGGTAAAAAACATACAACTGAATGAATTCTCTTCATCTCATTTCCAAAGGGAAGAAGAGACAGCAGCTGAATCAAGCACAAACTACACAGAGTGGTCAAGTATGTGTCCCTCACCTGTAAGCACTGCAGGCCAAAGACCTGGCACAGGTGCGACCACAAGCCTTCCTATGGCTGTCCATCACTTCTGCCCTACTTTCAGACTCCGAGTGAGTCCCTTTTTGTTTGCTAGATATCTAACATTTAAAAGTTACCATCAACATTATTGGTTTGATAATATAATGCTCCAGACCTGACATTCTAAAATTCATCCCTATTTCCTTATCACAGCCACAGATTAAAACTTAACAAAAAGTCCAGGCATGGTGGCTCATGCCTGTAATCCCAGCACTTTGGGAGGCCAAGGCGGGTGGATTACCAGAGGCCAGGAGTTCGAGACCAGCCTGGCCAATGTGGTGAAACCCCATCTCTACTAAAAATACAAAGATTAGCCAGGTGTGGTGGCGTGTGCCTGTGGTTCCAGCTACTTGGGAGGCTGAGGTGGGAGAATCCTTGAACCTGGGAGGCAGAGGCTGCAGTGGGCCGAGATCACGCCACTGCACTCCAGCCTGGGCAACACAGTAGGACTCCATCTCAAAACAAAACAAAACAAAACAAAACAAAAAACCCAAAAAAACTAATGAAAAACTTACTTCTAACAAAATAAATCACATTAACAATAATTATTATTGTTATATATAAAAACGAGTTTAACACAGCAAGTAATGTTAAATATTTCACAACTATGGAAAAATATTACAAAACCATACACAGTAAGAGACTGGGAGAAAATATATCAAATTAATCATATTCACTGTGTGCAGCTCTCATTTATAAATAAGCTTATAGTATTGGTATAACAAAAAAAATTCATAAAACATTTTTTTGTAGAAATAAACATAGACTATTTCTTTGGTTAGATCTATAAAAAGGATTGGCAATCTATGACCTGCCAACCTGGTTTGCATAACATCACCATTGAGATCAAATTCATATACCATAAAATCTACCCATTTACGTATAAAATGTAATGATTTTTTGGTATATTCAGATTTGTGTATCCACTACCACAATCTAAGTTTAGAACATTCTCATCACCCCCAAAAGAAACCCCAAACCATTAGCAGTAATTATCCATTCCTGCTCACTGCTACTCCCAGCCCCTAGTAACTACTAATCTACTTTCTGTCTCCATTGATATGCCTATTCTGGACATTTCATATAAATGGAATCACATAATATGTGGTCTTTCATGACTGGCTTATTTTATTTAGAATGTTTTCAAGGTTCATCCATGTGGCAGCATGTATCAGTACTTTGCCTTTTTTATTACCAAATAATATTCCATTGTATGGATATACTATATTATGTTTAGCCATTATTTCCATCTTTTGGCTATTATGAATAATGCTGCTGGGAGCAATCATATTCAAGTTTTGTGTGAACATGTTTTTATTTCTCTTGGATATGTACCCAGGAATAAAATTCCGGATTGTGTGGTAGCTTTATGTTATAAGAATTTGAAGAACAGCAAACTGTTCTCCAAAGTGGTTGTACTGTTCCACATTTGCAGCAGCAAGGAATGAGAATTTCCATTTATCCACATCCTTACCAACACTCGTTACTTCCCTTTTTTTTTTTTTAATTATGGTCCTCTTCCCGGGTATGAAGTGGTATGTCACTGTGGTTTTGGCTTCCCTGATGCTGAGCATCTTTCTATATCCTTTTTGGCCATTTGTCTATCTTCTTCAGTAAAATCTCTATTCAGATGTCTGTCTTATCTATTTTTTTTCAGACAGGGTCTCGTTCTGTCACTCAGCCTGAGTGCAATGGTGTGATCACAGCCCACTACAGCCTTGAACTCCTGGGCTCAAAGGACTCTTCTGCCTCAACTTCCCAAGGAGATAGAACTATAGGAGCACGCAACCAGGCCTGGCTAATTTTTTAAATTTTTGTAGAGACAGGATCTTGCTATGTTGCCCAGGCTGGTCTTGAACTCCCAGCCTAAAGCAATCCTCCCGTCCTGGTCTCCCAAAGTGCTGGGATTACAGGCATGAGCCATGACGCCTGGCCTATCCCTTCTTTCATCTGGGCTATTTGTCTTTTTATTATTGACTTATAAGTCTTTTGCATATTCTGGATCTAAGTCCTTTATCAAATACGTGATCTGTAAATCTTTTCTCCCATTTTGTGGGTGGTCGTTTGACTTTCCAGATGGTGCTCTTTGAAGCACAATGTTTTTCATTTAAATAAAGTCCAATTTAGCTATTTTTGTCACTTGTGCTTTTGGTGTCTTATCTAAGAAGGCTGTGCCTAATCCAAGGTCATGATAATTTACTCACATACTCTCTGGATTCTAGGAGTTGTACAGTTTTAGTTCTTACATTTGGATCTTACACTGGATGAGTTTATTTATTAATGGGTCCAACTTCATTCCTTTGCATGTAGATAATCAGCATCCTGGCACATCTGCTGAAGACTATTCTGTCCCCACTGAAATATCTTGGCACCTTAAGCAACTGACTGTAAATGTGAGGGTTTATTTCTAGACTCTCAATTCTACTTCACTGATCTATATATTTTAACCTTATGCCAATACCACCCTGTCTTAAAGTAAGTTTTGAAATCAGGAAGTGTGAGTCTTCTAACTTTGTTCTTCCTTTTCAAGACTGTTGGCTATTCTTGGTCTCTTACACATCCATAAAAATTTTAGGATCAGCTTGTCCATTTCTGCAAAAAGCAAGCTGGAATTTTGATAGAGATTAAAATAAATCAATTTGGGAAGGAAGTATTGCCACCTTACCAATATTAAGGTTTCTGGTCCATAAACATGAGATGTCTTTCCATCAATTTTAGGTCTTTAATTTCTTTCAATGTTTTGTAGATTTTAGTTTACAAGTCTTGTACTTCTTTTGCTAAATTTACTCCTAAGTATTTTGCCCTTCTTGGTATTACTATAAAAGAAACTGATTTCTTAATTTCAGTCATAAGCTGGTAATTGCTTATGAAAGTTACTACTAGTAGGTTGGGTGCAGTGGCTCATGCCTGTAATCCCAGCACTTCGGGAGGCTGAGGCAGGTGGATCACCTGAGGTCAAGAGTTCGAGGTCAGCATGGCCAACACGGTGAAACCCTGTCTCTACTAAAAATACAAAAATTAGCTGGGCATGGTGGTGGGTGCCTATAATCCCAGCTACTCAGGAGGCTGAGGCAGGAGAATCGCTTGAACCCGGGAGGCAAAGGTTGCAGTGAGCCAAGATTGTGCCATTGCAATCCAGCCTGGGGGACAAGAGTCAAACTCCATTGCAAAAAAAAAAAAAGAAAGTTACTAGTAGTAACTTTCGTAAGTTAGTAAATGTTCATTACTAGCTTACAGAACTACAATTGGTTTTCACATATTGATCTTACATCCTTCAATCTTAATGACTTTAATTATTTCCAATGGATGTTTTTTGCAGATTCCTTAAGACTTTCTATATAAAAGATCATGCCATCTGCAAATACAGATTGCTTCACTTCACTTTTTCCTTTCCAATCTGAATGCCTTTTATTTCATTTTCTCACCTACATGCCCTGCTTAGAATCCCCAGTACAAGGTTGATTAGAATTACCAAGAGTGGACATTGTTGTGTTGTTCATGATGTCAGGGTTGAAAGCATGCAGTTTTTCACCATTAAGTATGATGTCAGCTGAGGGATTTCATAGATGTCCTTTATCAAGTTCATTAAGCTTCCTCCTATGCCTAATTGAGTGCTTTACCATGAAAAGGTTTGGATTTTATTAAAAGCTTTTTCTGCATCTGTTGAGATGATCATGTGCCTTTTAATTCTGTATTTTATTGATACAGTGCATTATATCAACTAATTTTAGATGTTGAACCAACCTTGCATTCCAGGGGTAAATCTCACTTCTCATAATGTGCAATCTTTTTTATATTTTGCTGAATTGGGTTTAGTAGTATTTTTGTTGAGGATTTTGGCCTCTACATTCATAAAGGATATCTAGCTTTCTGGTGATGTCACTGTCTGGTTTTAATATCAGGGTCATACTAACCTCACAGAATGACCATCATCTGTTTCTTTTTTTTTTTTTTTTTTTGGAGATGGAGTCTCGTTCTGTTGCCACACTGGAGTGCAGTGGTGTGATCTCGGCTCACTACAACCTCCGACTTCCTGGTTCAAGCAATTCTCCTGCCTCAGCCTCCCGAGTAGCTGGGATTACAGGCAAGCGTCATCACGCCAAGCTATTTTTTGTATTTTTAGTAGAAACAGGGTTTCATTATGTTGGCCAGGATGGTCTCGATCTCTTGACCTTGTGATCCACCCACCTTGGCCTCCTAAAGTGCTGGGATTACAGGTGTGAGCCACCACGCCCAGCTGACCATCACCTATTTTTATTAATAAAACTTACTGGAACACAGTCATGCCCATCCATCTTCATGTTTCCTAGGACTGTTTTCATGCTGCCAATGGCAGAGCTAGGCAGTTATGACAGAGCCCAAATAGGCTGCAAAAGCTAAAATAGTCATTATATGGTCTTTTGTAGAAATAGTTTGCTGACACCTGATCAGTATGAAAGGTTCATCTACAACACTTTTTCTTAAACTGAATGTTAGAAATACTTAACTGTACAGCTCCAGCCTAACTTCCCTTTCCTGCTGTTTACATCCCACAACTGGCCAAGGGGCAAAGTTTTGCTAGAAGGAACAACAAGGTCTGTAAATCCCAGAAGAGGGGGGTGAAATTCTAATCCCCTATCCTAACACTGCTACTTGAGGTAAGAGTTCCTGATTAAGATTCCCAAATATCTAAATGACTGCACAGAATCATTAACACACTACATTGAAGGTTAAGATTCCTTCAGAAACTCACATGACAGAATGACAACCATGAGATGAGAGTCTTTTATCTCATCCAGAGACTTGAACCACTATTGCTTTTTGCTTACCTTTCCTACTTCTTTCTGTGGAGCCTGGATAGTGTTTTGATCTTCCATTTTATCCTCTTCCTCATCAAACAAGCTAAGAACAGTTTTGGTTCTAGGCTTGGTTCCTTTGTCCAATGGGGATGATGAAGAAAATAAATCAGAATGCTTGACTGTTTCCTGAGCAGATCTAGTCAAAAGTCCTTCCTGAAAATGAAAATAATAGGGGGAAAAGATAAGTAACACCTGGAAATACAAATCCTATCATGGAGCCTGCCAAGCTCCTCGTTAATTCAGTAACTGCCACATTTGCATGACTCAGGGCACAGTGAATCACATCTGTGCCCAAGTAACAAAACACTGAGGTCAATTCTTGATTGGCTGCTCCAAGAGACAGTCTTGTACAATCATCCATAGCCAAAGATAACTTTTCCAAGCATTAAGACCATGGGTCCCTCTCTCCTATCAAGTGATAGGACGGCTATAATCCTGATGCACACTGGTTGCTCATGAACTAGGAAGAACTTCTAAGTGTCAAAGATAACCAATACAAGTGCCAATCATTGGGAGTGGATCATGAATTCGTAGCATTTAACTAATACATAAGCCCCAAGGGAGAAATCTAATCAGGAAAATCAGACCCTCAAATTGTAAAAGGCTTACACTGTATAGGCAATTGAAGAAGAATCTCTGAAATAATTCTAAAATGCAGTATTTATTCATTCAACAAGTGGCACATTTCAGGTAAGATACCATTGATTATGAGGTACATCCCGATTTCAGAGTACTCAAACTATTAAAAAAATGCTTCTTTAAAGAAATACATAATTTATAACATAGTGCCTACTGTGTGCAAGGTAATATGCCAGTACTACAGACATGATGGTGAGCAAAACAAACTGGGCCTAGTCCGCAAGGGGCTTACACTCAGGGAGAGGGCAGTACAGCAACCAGTCAGAGTCAAGTGTGGACCAGGACTGGGATAGGACTGGGGTCCACACACAGCCACTAGGAAGAGAATTTCACACAGGAACACAGGTACAAATGAAATGCTTGTATCACTGTAGCTCCAAGGAGCCTCAGCAGCAAATGCAAATGCAACACTCTTCACACAGGCCCTGGGAGATCTTAGACCTAAGCAGCTGGACACACAGCGTATAAGAAAAGTTAGAGAAAGAAAAGAGGCATATAGAGACTGAAGGCAACCACAAAGCTGGATGCCCAGGTGTGGCCAGCAGCACTACCCACAGGCCTCCTGCAAGAGACGGCAGACCGTCCAGGACTTGAAAGCTAGTGTTTTAGAAAGAGTAGAAATTTCACTCTACTCTGTAATCCTTGCCAATATCATCTAAAAGTAAAAGGATGCTGAACTAAAATCTCCTTAAAACTGACATTTAAATTCAAGTGCAGTTGGGGACCAAAGGAGGACCAAGGGTAACAGGAACACTGCACAGAAGAGAACAAGTTAGAAAGCAAAGATGCCATGACGTGACAGTAACCACAGAGACAGGAGCAGGCACACCACAGTGCGCACATGTCTTGGAGAAGGGCCGGGAGGAAAGGCCCTGCAGAGGCTTCCTGCACTGTGGGGACACAGCCTGCTTGTCTATGTTTTCGAATCTGTCTACAAATGGGCCATTTATTTTCTGTGGTCAAAAAACTTAAGGGGTTGTGTGTGTTTGAAACAACATACGAGAGAAAAATGCATTCAAGTATACAAGAGAAAAAAGTCCACCTTTTCTGACTCAGCCACATCAGTTCTCCCAAATTTTAATGACTCCTTGGCACTCTCAACCTTCTTATCCACAGACTTCACTCCAAGTTGTGCCTCCTTCTCTTCTTCATCGCTGAACAGCAAAGGTGGTGCCTCAGAGACAGTCTCTTTTTTCTACCAAAAGAAGAGTACATGACATCCACAACAATAAAAAAGTGTGTTTGACCAGCATGGCCATATACAGAACAAGCCCAAACCATCCTCTTAGGGCTTCAGCTAAATGTGATCAAGGAAGAGAGGACAGGATAGTGAAGGTAGCACCAAAAGGGAGAAGCAACAAACACCACCACCCGGGACTTGTGGACAGGACACTTCACGCCACCACATCACCTGTATCTGTCTACTTGTGTCTGTCAACCCCCATGCCTCCCTCCCTCAGATCCTTATCTCTGCCACCAGACGATTATGAGTCTCTCTCTCTGCCTCACTCCTCTTATATTTCAACTAGAAGACATTATCCAGCGTTGTCTTGCTAAAACAAAACACCTGCTGGATCAGGTCCTCTCCCAACCCAAACCAGCACTCCTTGCATGAAGCAAATGACACTCAGCAGATACCCCATTCTATCCCTCTACTCATATGCATCTCCTCCTTTCCTTGCTGTTCCTTAAGGTCACTGCAAACTTTCAAACTTCCATGCCACGCTGCCCTTGATGTCTGTAGGTGCAAATCCTCCCCATCCTTCAAGCAGGGCCCCCACGCAGATGTCACCCACGGTCTCTGTCCTCTTCAGTTAAGTGTCAGTTGCTTTGTTGAATAAGAATAATATTTATCTCTCTACTTGACCCTTCCTTGACTTTCTTCCTAACTTATATAACAGCTAGCACACATCTGTTTGTCTGTTCATCTGAAAGGACTATACACTATATTTTCATGGCCAGTCCCAGTGTTTTATACCAACTCAGTGTTCAATACAAGTCTGCAAGCACTTCAGCCCATTTCTCATCTCTTCCTTATCAGGGAGGCAGGGATTTGGGGACTAGGAAAGTGAGGTTTGTGACTTTCCTGGAATTCATGGCATTTTTGCAGCAAGTGACTTATCAACAAGTGCTTGAGAAAAAACTAAAGCTCTATTATAGTATAGGACAGATACAAATCATACCATATGACACGAGGAAGTGTGCTTTGAGGCAATGCCTGAAGCAAGTTAGGAAGGCAGATTTGGGAAACTAAGGAAGGACATTGCTAATCATGATTTTAAAATGTGATGAATGAAGAAAGAAGAGAGCAAGGGGATTTTTAGTTAGGAAGAGATAAGTAAAGTGCAAAACCATTGAACTTGACATAAAAGAACACTGGAAGGCATAAAGAATTTCAGAAGAGATAAGGCAACACTGAAGTGATCAAAGGAAAAGGCTTTTGTGGAACATCCTGGACTCACTGAAAACTACATAAAAATTCAGTGCAGGCCGGGCGCGGTGGCTCACACCTGTAATCCAAGCACTTTGGGAGGCCAAGGTGGGCAGATCACGAGATCAGGAGATCGAGACCATCCTGGCTAACACAGTGAAACCCCGTCTCTACTAAAGAAATACAAAAAATTAGTCGGGCATGGTGGTGGGCGCCTGTAGTCCCAGCTACTAGGGAGGCTAAGGCAGAATGGCGTGAACCCGGGAGGCGGAGCTTGCAGTGAGCCGAGATGCGCCACTGCACTCCAGCCTGGACGAAAGAGCAAGACTCCGTCTCAAAAAAAAAAAAAAAAAAAAAATTCAATGCAAATAGTTGATAGGGGAGACAAAAAGAGACTTAAGTATGGCAAATCATATTCTTCCTTCATATATAACTAACGTCCTTAAACCACAGAAAATGCTACCCAAAGTACCAGTTTTAATCTTCTTGAAGACAAGCTCATCCTTGTCATGAAGTTTACTTCCTGTTTTTTTCTTTTTTTTTTTTTTTTTGAGATGGAGTCTCACTCTGCTGCCCAGGCTGGAGTGCACTGGCACAACCTCAGCTCACTGCAAAATCCATCTCTCAGGTTCAAGCGATTCTCCTGCCCCAGCCTCCCTAGTAGCTGGGATCACAGGCGTGCACCACCATGCCTGGCTAATTTTTGTATTTTTAATAGAGATGGGGTTCCACCATGTTGGCCAGGCTGGTCCCAAACTCCTGACCTCAGGTGATCCACCCACCTCAGCCTCCCAAAGTGTTGGGATTACAGGCGTGAGCCACCGCGCCTGGTCAAATTTACTTTCTTGATAGGTGTCAGAAAATAAGGAAAGTCTGAAGAAAAAAAAATTGTCTAAAATGGCTGCATCTTGGCCATATGGGTAATAGAAACCGGGCCTATGAATGAAAGCTGAACCTCACCTGCAAGGCCAGTCTGTCAAATATCACACTGACAGGTACCGATTACAACCTGCCTATTGGATGAAGCACAAAGGCAGCACAAAATCAACCATCCCTCTCCTGACCCTGCAACTGCGACCCCTATGTGCTCATTAGGGTAAAAGGCTAATGAGGAAAATACATTAACCACATATTTACTTTATCTTATATTCAATGTCACTGAGCACCAATCTGAATTGTTAAGAAAGTCACCTTTGCTTCACTGCCCCCTTTTCCCATTTTCTATATAACAGAAATGTATAAATGCTGTGTCTCGTGTGGCCCACTCTGGGACGCATTCTCAGTTTGTGTGGAGTCTCTTTACTGGGCTAGTAGTTCTCAAGCTTGGCTCAAAACAAAACTCACATTACATTTCTTTAAGTTCTCCTGCCTGTGGTTTAACCTTTTGGTCAACATAGGCTTACAACCAAGTCACAATTAACTTACACTGAAATATCTGTAAACAAGAAATATCTTTTATTTACTATTGTCTAAAGATGATTATATTTCACAAATAATCGAAAACGTGTAGGCTATTCAGCTACTTAAGTTGTGTGTCTTGACCTTTTGTTTTATTTAACAATCATAATTACCATAGGTTGAAAGAAGTTTTACAGCTCCAGAGGCTCCAAAATTCATTAATTTATTGCTCAGTTATCCTCCAGAGTAGTTTATAATTTACAAAGAAAAACCAATCAGATCTCCTGACTCCTTTAATTGTACAACCACTGGATGTCCTCAAAGGGGGAGATGTAAGTACAGAGCACCCAAGGAAAGGCTCAGGAGCCCCGCAGAAGCAGCAGCAGGGAGCCTGGGGCCCAGGGTGGGCAGCATGCTGGCCCAGGGCTGAGAGCTTCTGGTATAAGCTGAGCAACTCCATTTAACAGGAAGGGTCTTCTTCCATATCTCCTAGGTATTTTTTGTTTGGAGTTTATTTCTAATTCCACAGTAATGCACAAATGCCTTCCTTAAAAAGGTTTTAAAAAGGCATTGAGAGTATGAAGCTCCCCATTCCATACCTTTCCCTGGACATAATCACTGGTAACAATGTGCTATCGATGATTTCAGGCCGGTTTCCAGGCATTCATATGTATTTCTTGTTTTGCAAAGTTTAAATTACACCATGTTTACGTGTTTATGCTTTTTTTTTTTTTTTTTTTTTTGGCCTGCAGTATGTTTTTCATCCCAATAAGCTCCACCCTGCGTTTTTTCACCACTGTATAGTATTCCACAGTCTAACTGTACTAGGACCTGTGTGACCATTTCTCCACTGATGGAGTATAACGGCCTCAAGGTTCATGCATTTTGTAGCACATGTGAGAATTTCCTTCCTTTTTACTGACTGGCTAATATAAACCAGGACCATTGTTAGTACTCGATACACACTCATAAAAGGAATGATTTTGCCTTAACTGGTCTAGTCTAATGTTAGCAGAATTCCATGCCAATGGGGCCCAAGCCTCTTCTGAGACCCAGTTCCTTGTTCCTACACCTGACACTGAATGATGGCTTTGCACATGTGCTGCTTCTGTAGAATACTATTAATCAGAAGATCTCTTTCTGAAACCAGGCAAATAAGGTCTTCCATAAGACTCAGCCTCCAAGGTTAGGTATGAAGAGCTGATTCGGGGAAGTACCGCTACTGATGCAGCATAAACTCAAGGACATTTCCTGGGACTAAGAGATGAAGAATACCGTTGTTGCAGGAGGAACAGATGTGGGAGGAGGGCCAAACAGAGAGCCTCCGCTATCAACATCGTCTTCAAAGAGGAGTGACACTCTCTGGGTCTTCTTTTGGCTACACAAACAAACAAAAGGTCAAATTAAGGAAAAGTGTGGTGAAAAAAACAAAAACCATAACAACAATATTTCTTCTAGACTGCACCTACAGGAATCCACCTACCACCCAAACACCCAAGCCATTAGTTGACCTTACACAGTTGAAAGCAAACAGGAAAGACCTTTGAAATAGATGAAATCTGACTCCAACAAATCACCAGCCTCTGTCCCTCCTGCCTCAGGTTGCCCCTTTCCTGTTACTATCCAGTGCAGGTTCATCAGCTGTTACCTCTGCAAGGCACACGATGCCTGAGCCTTCCCAAGCAGAACATTCTCTCCCACTTCCTATAGCACAAAAAGAATCAAAGCGGACATGCCTATTTCCAGAATTGTCATGAAGACGGTTGCCAAGAGAGATCACAGGGCCAGGATCAGCACTGGGAAATGACCCTGTGCCTGGCTTCTATTTCTTTGTTTTAGTAGCGTTATCGAGACATAATTTGCATTCCATAAAATTCACCTTGTATTTACTTTATTTTTAATATTTATTTTACTTCTTAAGACAGGGTCTCACTCTACTGCCCAGGCTGGAGAGCAATGGCAAAATCATATCCCACTGCAGCCTCAAATTCCTGAATTCAAGTGATCTCCTGCCTTAGCCTCTCAAGTAGCTACGACTACAGGCACACGTCACCATGCCTGGCTAATTTTTTTACTTTTTTGGAGAGGTGAGGTCGCTCTCTGTTGCTCAGGCTGGTCTCAAACACCTGGCCTCAAGAGATCCTTCCACTTGGCCTCCCAATCAGTTAGGATTACAGGCATGAGCCGTTGCACCTGGCCAGATTCACTCTTTTAAAGTGCATACTTCAATGTTTTCTTTAATATACTCATTGAGTTGTGCAATATCACTACAACCTAAGTGCACAACATTATCATGACCCCAAAAAGAACCGCCATGCCTATGAGCCATCACTCTCCATTCCCCCTGCCCCACAGGCCCTGGCAACCACTAATCTACTTTCTGTCTCTATGGTTTATCTATACATTTCATATAAATGGAACAATACAATATGTGGTTTTCTGTGACCAGCTTCTTTCAAGTAACATAAAATTTTCTAGGTTCATTCATGTTCTAGGATGCATCACTACTTTATTCTTTTTTATTGCTGAAGAACAGTCCATCGTATGGTTATACATTTTGTTTATCCAGTCATCAGTTGATGGACATTTGGGTTGTTTACACTTTCGGCTGTTATGACTAAGGCTGCAATAAACACTCATGTACAAGTTTTTATATGAACAACTAATTTCATTTCTCTTATGTATATACATAGGAATGAAACTATTATGTCATATGGTGACTCTATGTTTAACATTTTGAGGAAATGCCAAACTACTTTCCAAAGTGACTACACCATTTTACGTTCCCACCAGCAGTGTATGAGGGTTCCAATTCCTCCACATCCTCACCTCAACTTCTTCTTTTGTGTGTAAAGCTTCTTTTGAGATCTGATGAAGGTATGAATTATTTTCCATACACAAAACTTGACAGACAACTTCGGGAACAATAGGAGGTAGGATGTATCTGGAGCAGAGAAAGCATTCCTGAAAGCCAGGTATGGTGTGTGGCTGGAACCAGGACCCACAAACAAGATGGGGTTCAGACTGCCAGATTTATGACCTTGTGTGGGGTGGGGGTAGTGGACACTCATGGGAATAAGCTAACCTGGATACAGCGCAGAAAATGCTCAGCTGAGGGTGTTGGGGTATGAAGGTGGAGCCATGTCCGCCCTCGACTCCCTATTTCTTCTCTTTCTCGTCTGTTTAAAGTTAGGAAAGGCCTTTTTTTTTTTTTTTTTTTTTTTTGAGATGGAGTCTCTCTCTGTTGCCCAGGCTGGAGTGCAGTGGTGAGATCTTGGCTCACTGTAACCTCTGCCTCCCAGGTTCAAGCGATTCTCCTGCCTCAGCCTCCCGAGTAGCTGGGATTACAGGTGCGTGACACCACACCCAGCTCATTTTTGTATTTTTAGTAGAGACGGGGTTTCACCATGTTGGTCAGGCTGTTCTTCAACTCCTGACCTCGTGATCTGCCTGCCTCGGCCTCCCCAAGTGCTGGGATTACAGGCATGAGCCACTGCGCCCAGCTGGGAAGGCTTCTTAAGAAACAAGACTTACACTTAGTTTTGAAAGAAGGTGGCCAAGCAACACAGGAAGAAGAATGTCCCAGGAGAGAGCAACAAAAATAAAGGAATGTACTATTTCCCTGCACTCACGATGCTAACTGGTAATACCTGAGGGCTCAGAATGTGCCAGCTCTTGTGCTCAGCATTTCACATTTAGATTCCATCTCATCATCCCAACAAACCGATGAGAGAAATGCTGTTTTTATTTTTGTTTAACAAATGAGGAAACTGAGGCACAGGGAAGTTAGGTAACTTGCCCAAGGTTATTCAGACAGGAACTGGCAGAATCAGAATTTAATATCAAGTTTCCAGAGCCTATATTCTAAATCAGAGACCAAAGATGCATCTGAGTGTCAAGTTACAGAGGCCTAATGCAGAAATGGTGATGCTTGACAAGATTCGAGTATTTGGAGACAGAAACCTGAGGTACTTCTGAATCTATCAAATGACGCTTAACCACACCAAAGCATAGGATTTACATGTCCAATCAGTTACTTCTTTCTGCTAATAACATTCAGGTGAATTTCAAAGTAATCATGTCAGGCTTTCAAAAGGAAAAAAAGTATTTGCAGGGAAGTAATTCTGAACCCATAAGCTAATCTGGCAGCATGTTATACCAACCACAGCCCATGCTCACTCTGAATATCCTAGCAGCTTCAGTTCCAGCATTAATGGGGAGAGGCACCTAGGTCGGCTATGGGTTATCAGCCCCTGGAGTGATACTGCACAGCTCTACAGGCAACTTCCTCCCAATAGGATGTGTTAAATGCTGAGCAGATTTCTATTCAAATAACAAAACTTTTTTTTTTTTTTTTTTTTTTTTGAGATGGAGTCTTGCTCCGTCACCCAGGCTGGAGTGCAGTGGTGCCATCTCAGCTCACTGCAACCTCCACCTCCCGAGTTCAAGCCATTCTTCTGCCTCAGCCTCCCAAGTAGCTGGGACTACAGGCGCGTGCCACCACACCCGGCTAATTTTTATATTTTTTTAGTAGAGACAGGGTTTCACCATATTGGCCAGGCTGGTCTTGAACTCCTGACATCGTGATCCGCCCACCTCGGCCTCCCAAAGTGCTGGGATTACAGGCGTGAGCCAACGTGACTGGCCTAAAATAACTTTTAAGTAATCCTGACCAAACCTGACATACTTTAGAGTAGCCCAGAGAAAAATCACAAACAAAAGATACTCAAATCCCTGACAAACAAAGAAAAAGAATATGGTTAAAAAATAATGATTGGGGAAGAAATCAGATAAGGATCCACAAAGACAAACATTTCCGGGTACTGAGAGAAAAGACGGTGCCACTGAAAAGCAAAGACATTCTCACTGGCACAATCACTATGTGATCCATGATTAGCAATCACCTGACGAACTAGCTTGTGCATCAAATTCCTTTTCTTGTTACCACGGACACGGAGTGAGGGACTCCTTCCAATGACTATCTCACCTGTCCTTGGCAATGGCAAAAAGATCATCTTCTTCGTCTTCCTCAAAGAGACTGGTCTTTTTCACAGCCTTGGCCTCCTGGCTCTGGAGGGTCCCAGAATCCCTGGGTTCTCCTTCAGACCTGCTGTCAGATGCTGAGTGGGTCTGTGAAGCATTCCACTGGTCCTTAAAACATAAAATATATATTAAAACTCCAGTGTGGGCCAGGGAAGCCAAAAGACTGGACGCCCCTGTTCTAGAACCTTGGCTGTCTTTCTTCTGCATGTCTTTTTGCTCCAAGCTTTAGGTAATGTTTTTATTTTCCCTGAACCACTATAATACTCTAGTAGGAGCAACTACACTGATGTCTGGCTGTTGCTACAGGGGGAACAATATATATTAAAACTCCAGGCCACGCGCAGTGGCTCATACCTATAAGCCCAGCACTTTGGGAGGCCGAGGCAGGCAAATCACGAGATCAGCAGATCAAGACCATCCTTGCTAACACGGTGAAACCCCGTCTCTACTAAAAATACAAGAAAATTAGCCAGGCGTGGTGGCGGGAGCCTGTAGTCCCAGCTACTTGGGAGGCTGAGGCAGGAGAATGGAGTAAACCCAGGAGGCAGAGCTTGCAGTGAACGGAGATCGTGCCACTGCACTCCAGCCTGGGGGACAGAGCGAGACTCTGTCTCAAAAAAAGAAAAAAAAGTCCAATGGCAATTTAGATTATAAAACATGGGGAGTAAAATCAAACTTATATTTGTTAAACTAAGTTGTATTTAAACTAAGTATTAAACTTAGTGCATCAGTCTTGAAGAAAGCTCATGCTTAAGACTTTTCTTTGAACTCAAATCTAGACAGCTGGGCTCTCTGACCTCACAGAGCTTCCCATGATTTCCTCCTCCAACACCTGCCACGATGTCTCTTCCCACTGTGGTTCTGCACTGTATTACAACAAGCAACTTGTCTATTTCAGGGAATCAACATTAATTACAGAGGCTATAAGAAGGAAGCCAAATGTAAAAATACCAAGAACTCAAGAACTTCCAACTCCAGAGAAGAATATTTTAATTTTAAAAATCCTAAAGCAGATTGAAAAAAAAAAGTGTAAAAACTCACGCAACACACATGTGAACAAGACACAATGAAAAACTGCTAGTAATCCTTTTACCACAAGTCTGAATGTGGCCTTTAGAAAGCATTTAAGGAAATTCTACTTGACTATGCTCACACCCCTTCAAATCAAAGAACTCCCAAGCACTTGCATAAGTGCTCTATCTCTGGAGTCTAGAGGCTTGCAAATCAAACTGGAGTCCACCAGCCAGCAGCAGATTATGCAGAATTTCAGGCCCGCCCCTATTTTCTGAATCAGAACCTGCATTTCACAGGGTGCCTGGGTGATTTCCTAAACATGAAGGTTTGAGAAGTGCTCCTCAATGTTTAGCAGTGACTAAACGCTGAAATCCACTAGAGAGCATCACAAAACTCCAATGACAAGGCTGTACCCCAACCAGATTAATTCAGAATCTCTGGAGCTGGGATCCACTGTCAGCACTCGTTAGGTCTTCTCTTTCTTTTTTTTTTTTTTTTTTTTTTTTTCCTTTTTTGAGACAGAGTCTTGCTCTGTGGCCCGGGCTGGAGTGCAGTGGCGTGGTCTCGGCTCACTGCAACCTCTGCCTCCAGGGTTCAAGTGATTCTCTTGCCTCAGCCTCCTGAGTAGCTGGGATTACAGGCAAGCACCACCACACCCAGATAATTTTTGTATTTTTTAGTAGAGACAGAGTTTCGCCATGTTGGCCAGGCTGGTCTCAAACTCCTAATCTCAGGTGATCTGCCCACCTCTGCCTCCCAGAGTGCTGGGATTACAGGTGTGAGCCACTGTGCCCGGCCTGTCAGCACTCTTTTAAGTTCCCCATGGATCCCAATGAGCAGCCGAAGTTGACAGTCTTTGTTCTAGGACAAGCTTGTCCAACCTGTGGCCCATGGGCCACACACAGCCCAGTATGGCTTTGAATGCGGCCCACCACAAATCTGTAAACTTTCTTAAAACATTATGGGATTTATGCACGAACCTTTTTATTTTTTTAGTTCGTCAGTTATTGTTAGTGTTAGTGCACTTTATGTGTGACCCAAGACAATTCTTCTTCTTCCAGTGTGGGTCAGGGAAGCCAAAAGACTGGACGCCCCTGTTCTAGAACCTTGGCTGTCTTTCTTCTGCATGTCTTTTTGCTCCAGGCTTTAGGTAATGTTTTTATTTTCCCCGAACCACTATAATACTCTAGTAGGAGCAACTACACTGATGTCTGGCTGTTGCTACAGGGGGAACAATCACTGACAATGTTTAAAAGAAAAAAACTGGATAATCTATCATAAATTCATACATTTGAGTAGAAAACACAAATTATATATGCTTGGGAGTTCCTTGATGTGAAGGCATGAGCATAGCTGGGTGGGAATTCCTTAAACGCTTTCTAAAGGCCAGACTCAGACTTTTGTAGTAAAAGGATTACTAGCAGTTTTTCGTTGTGTCTTGTTCACATGTGTGTTGCATAAGCTTTTTTTTGAGACGGAGTTTCGCTCGTTGCCCAGGCTGGAGTGCAATGGCGTGATCTCCGTTCACGACAACCTCCATCTCCTGGGTTCAAGTGATTCTCCTGCCTCAGCCTCCTGAGTAGTTGGGATTACAGGCATGCGCCACCACAACCTGCTAATTTTGTTGTATTTTTAATAGAGACAAGGTTTCTCCATGTTGGTTAGGCTGGTCTCGAACTCCCAACCTCAAGTGATCTGCCTGCCTCAGACTCTCAAAGTGCTGGGATTACAGATGTGAGCCACCACGCCCAGCCGCATAAGGTTTTAATACATTTTTTTTGCAATCTGCTTCAGAATTTTCAAATTGCTTTCAGTAAGAACATGAACATATCTATGACTTATATATCCACTTCACCCCCTCCTAACTTGCCTACAATGTTAAAAAAAAGAGGAATTATTATAACACAGGAAGATGTTTAATACTCAGGATTTTTTATATCATCATATTTAAAGTCTTTTTCTGCACAGCTAAATCTGATTCCCTGCTACTAAATCTGATTGAGTTAGCAACTAAACTAACTGATTTGGTAGTATCTATCCAGATCACAAACAGAAATATTGCTAAGACTCCCTCAAAAAGGAGTTTAACCTCAATAGGTAACTCCTCCTACCTATAGTTCTAAATTAATGAAACACAGTAGTCATTTAACAAGATACTAGTATATATGGCCATTGGGGTATTCGGGACATGCTACTTCAAAATATGACACCTTGGCATTTGAGAAAACAGAAGCAGAAAGGTCTCCCTGACCTTTCCCTGGCCCTTCTCCTCTGAAGCAGGACATAGAAGAATCCTCTAACCCTCTCTGGAGTAGGTCATAAGACCTTCATTCCAGTCCTCCCTATTCCCAGAGGAAAGGAGCCTCCTTATTTGTAAAGATGCAGAGAATGATCTGACCATGCAGGCCTTGCTGAGCTCCCCCAGCTGATTCCCATCAGGTCACACCCCTTTCATCTAATCGTGCTCCTACAAAACTGTCCACTTCTTCATCAGACAGCATCAAACTGACACAGGATTTCCTGTTTCTCTTGAGTTTTTCTTTCTGAAGGCTCCTGTGTCTGGTAAAACTTATCTTACGTAAACTTGCACACTTTTCTCTGGTTAATCTGTCATTTGTTCTAAGGGACTCGACCATGAACCTAGCGATGGCTGAGAAATCATTTCCCCCCTAGCCGGCCTAACTCATTTGAAGGAGCATACACTATCGTGTGGGAGTCACACTTATTCCTAACCATTTTGAAGAGATTCATCTTTAAATTAATATATTACATTAAATGTCTTCCTTCAGAAAAGACAATCTTGTGAACATCACCTTTGGTGACTGAACATCACGAGATATAAAACAGGTAGAAAAAGACCTGGGATGGCTTTAGCTCTTAAATCCCATGAAATAATCCCCTCTTCTTTAGCAGAAACCTCAGCTCACCTCCTCATCACTGCTGAACAACAGGGCAGATGCTTTCTTTTTGGAGAGCTCGGAGGCTTTTGCTTTCTCTTCTCTCTGAGCTTGTAGAGACAATGTCTGCTTCTTAGCAGCTGTACCCCCAAAAAGATTATCCTAGAAAAGCAAATGGCAGAAAGGAAGACAACTTTATAATCAGACAACATAGGATGTCCTCCTATATCAAACTGTTAGGAAGTAAGTCTCCAGTCAGGTATACAAATAACAACTCTGGCGGGGAAAAACCGCAAAATGCTAGTAAATCCCAAACTACAGCCTTTTCTCACTGCACCCATAGAAGGGAAAGAGGTTACCATAGAACTCAAAGGCAGAACAGCTGTGAATAAGCAGGAGAACAACATGCGAATGAGATCATGAAGTACAAGGAGAAACTGAGCCCCATCCAGTCGCCCTGTGGGCAAGTGCCTCTCTGCTCATTGCAGGGGGTTACAGCCTGCAATGGGCACGGGAGCCCCCGCAGCAGCCAGAAACTCACACTGTCGTCTCCACGAATGAGAAACCAGAACAATGGCTCAAAGGAGAGAACTGGGGGTCTGTCTCCACTCCTTTACAGGTCAGAAAGACATACACCTGGGATGGAGGGAAGGCATGACTTGTGTTTCTCATTAGTTTCAAAGAGATTATACAAAGTGGAGAAATAGTTTACTAAATAAAATTGCTGGTGTACTAAGTTTAATGGCATTTGTAAATTCTTCTGTGGTCAAGCACTCCCCAAAAGTTATATTTATTAAGGTGCTTTTATTCAGGGAAGGGGAACAAAAGCATCAGAGGGCCTGAGTCTGAGTTAGGATGGACAAACTCTTAACAGCAGGTGAACAGCCCTGGAATGTGAAGATGGATGAAGGGAGTGTCTTCCTGGATGAAGTCTCCTTTAAGGAGAGTGTGGTAATGTAGGACAGGCCAGGAGAATAATGAGCTGGTGTCCACTGGGGATGCTAATGACAGAGCTCACATTCACTATGCACTTATTATGTGCCGGCACTCTGCAAGAGCTTCACACTAGTAGTTACAGCTGCCACAATGACCCTACTCACTGTTAAGCCACATGAGCTTAAGGAAGGTTAAGTTACTTGCCCCAGGTCCCTGGTTTGCAAGTGGTGGAGCAGGGATATGAACCCAGGGGTCTGATGGCAAAGCCTATGAGCTCACCACCGCCCAGTACTGCATAAGAGTTAAGGTTTGGGTTGTCTTCTCTCTTATTTCTCTTCCCCACTGTGCTCTCTCCAGCCAGGATGGGAAACAAAGGCAATGGTCAGGACATGGCTGCCTTCTCCTTTGTATCTCCACTTGATCCAAAACATTCTTGTAGGTCATTGGGTATACGTTGATCCATCCTCTAGACTAAAGTACAGCTGACCCTGAATGACACAGGTTTGAGCTGCACAGGTCCACTTCTACACAAATGTTTTCTCAGTAATATGCTGAAAATTTTTTTGGCATTTGCAGCAATTTGAAAAATCTTGCAGACAAACCACTTAGCCTAGAAATATCAAAAAAAAAAAAAAAAGGAAATGCTAGGTATGTCAGGAATACAAAAATATATAAATAGATACTATACTATTTATAGGTTAATCAACTGTTTGTGTTACCCATGAGGCTTCTGGTTAACAGTAAGGTATCAGTAGATAAGTTTTTGGGAAGTAAGAAGTTATATATGGATTTTTCACTGCAATGTGGAAGCCAAAACAACCTCCTCACTGTTAAAGGGTCAATTGTATTTCTCAAAGGAAAATTTCTAAAAATAAAACCTGTAGATTTCACTCCATAAGAACTGTGTCAAGAGGCCAGGCACGGTGGCTCATACCTGTAATCCTAGCACTTAGGGAGGCTGAGGCAGGCAGATCAACTGAGATCAGGAATTTGAGACTAGCCTGGCCAACATGGTGAAACCCTGTCTCTACTAACAATACAAAAATTAGCCGGGAGTGGTGGTGCGCGCCTGTAGTCCCACCTACTTGGGAGGTTGAGGTAGAAGAATCTCTTGAACCCGGTTGCAGTGAGCCGAGATTGCACCACTGCACTCCAGACTGGGTGACAGAGAAAGACTCCATCTCAAAAAAAAACAAAAAAACAAAAAGAACTGCGTCAAGAATCTAATGTCTTCTCCATTGCACAGCTAGGAAAATGTAAGGAAGAAGTCACTGAAATAAAAACAGAAATATTTTTGTTATATAAACTTCAGGTGGCCTGACTGCTTCCCTACCACCTTTTGCTAGTATATGAGCCTCTGGGTAGAAAGTTACATCAACAACCGTTTTCTCCTAATCTAAATTATCTAGTGTTACAATAACAATGTTTACCTCTTCATCTTCATCATCAAACCGACGTGGGGAGCTTGCCAGGCAGGAGAGACGCACCTTTTAACTTACTCGCACTTTGAGAAGAAAACAAATCCTGTTGGATTGAAATTAAAGTTGCTGGTTAACAGGAATATCAGTTTTTAAAATATCAGGCCAGTATAAAACACAAGTGACTCAGACATGACAGCTGCCATGTGTCTAGGCTTCTTTCCTGAGAGGGAAGGTGGCTCAGACAGAGTCCTTAAAGGGATAGGCCTCAGGGTCTGTGCAGGGTGTGTGCAGTGGCGCTAAGGAGGAGGAGAGCTACAGGATCTGGTGGCCTCGCAGAGCCCAGGGGCTTCTGTATTCCTACCTGAATGACAGAAGGCAGGAATAAGTTTTTGAATCAATTTCCTACACCATGCTAAAAAAATAAATATATAAGCATGGCTTCCCATTACTGTCTAAAGAATCAGAAATTAGACAGGGCCAATAAAGAAATAGGAGCTAGATTCCCAAATTAAGGGAGCTACAACTATTTTATTTAGTAACACCCTTCTTTCCTATGATTATGACTTATTTCTTTTTCTTTTTTCTTTCTTTCTTTTTTTTTTTTTTTTTTGAGATGGAGTCTCGCTCTGTCACCCAGGCTGGAGTGCAATGGCGCCATGTTGGCTCACTGCAAGCTCCGCCTCCCGGGTTCACGCCATTCTCCTGCCTCAGCCTCCCGAGTAGCTGGGACTACAGGCGCCCGCCACCACGCCAGGCTAATTTTTTTGTATTTTTAGTAGAGACCGGGTTTCCCCGTGTTAGCCAGGATGGTCTCGATCTCCTGAACTCGTGATCCGCCCGCCTCTGCCTCCCAAAGTGCTGGGATTACAGATGTGAGCCACCACGCCTGGCCCACTTATTTCTTTTAAATAAATTCAAATTAAATTTTTATTTGTAAATGTTTGGTAGTCTACTTAGTTTAATTACAGGTATATGATGTTGCAAACCAGGATGAGACCTGCTAGATTCTGAATAAACTTTCAGCCTGGCGCTGTGGCTCATACCTATAATCCCAGCATTTTGGGAGGCTGGGGCAGGTGGATCACCTGAGGTCAGGAGTTTGAGACCAGCCTGGGCAACGTGACAAAACCCTGTCTCTACTAAAAATACAAAATTAGCCAGGCGTGGCGGTTGGTGCCTGTAATCCCAGCTACTCAGGAGGCTGAGGCAGGAGAATTGCTTGAACCCAGAAGGCAGAGGTTGCAGTGAGCTGATATCCCACCACTGCCCTCCACCCTGGGCAAAAAGAGTGAAATTTTGTCTCAAAAAAGTAAAAAATATAAAAATAAAGAAATTTTCAAAACGTTATAAAACATCAGCTTATTCTGCAAAGAAAGACCTGCAAATTGAGCTACATGAAGTAGAAACATAAAATGGGACATCTAATCCCTTGGGAAGAGAAACATTAATACACAAGAGCCGAACAATTAAATAGGACAAGAACATATTTTCTAAGACCTCTTCTGACATTTTTTTTTTTTTTAATCATGGGGTTGATGTCTACTCCTCAAACATAGACCTAATAAGTTCACTAAGTGAGATCTCCTCCACACAGTGTTTTTCCCCTGTGCTCCCTGGAGTCCCATGGGTTTATTTAGATAGAAGAGGTCGCAAGGGGAATTCCAGGCATCCTGTGCCCCTCCTGAATGTTACACAATTGCAAGAGAAAGGGTTCTGCTGTTCTAAGGAAATGAAAGTAAACCAAAGCAAAGAACAAAAACAAATGTCAACATCACAGTTTCGGACCCTTAACTAATACTTTTATTGGTACTGCAAAAAAAGACACTTCCATTACCTCAAATATGTTCCCCCAAAATGACTTCACAGGGCAAGCTTCAGCCCCACACTTGAGATATAGAGAAAGGAGTCAGGACGCATTCCTTCGGGTCCAAAGCTTTAACTCTTACTTAGACTGCCTTAGTTTTACTTCTCCTTGCCTCAGAATCTGAACAATATCCAATAAAAACATTCACCCTATGATGACACACATGGGGCAAAGCCTTTGGTAGGGTTTTCACACAAGTCTGAGAGTTCATTTACGCTCCCACCATCAAGAAGGGGAGCCTACGGCCCCTCCCCATGAACCTGGATGGGCCATTGTGACCATCTTGACCAACAAATGAAGCAAAAGGAACACCGTTGACTTCCAAGGCTGGAACACAGAAGGCGACATGGCCTCCACCGGGCTCTCTCTGAGGACTCTCCCCTACAGCCCTGAGCCAGCATGTAAGAGGACTGGCTTCCCTGACTACATGCTGGGAGCCACACAGGGCTAGTGAGAGATGTCCCAGGGGCCCCAGTGCCCAGGTACCAGACATATGAGTGAGCTGACACTCAGCCCAGCCACCTTCAGACACAAGAGACCCTCAGTGACAATGGCCTAGCTAAGCCCAGTCAACCTCTCGAAGTATGAGATAACAAAACTACTGGTGTTATAAACCACTAGGTTTTGGAGTTACTTGTTTCATAGCAACAAATAATCAGAACACCTCGTAAGTCACTGAAATTGCTCACATTTGGTTTTCTTGTCTAATCAACAATTACTGGATGGCTTACCACATGCCAAGCACTGGTATTAAGGACAGGGTGTTAGGGATACAAACGGAATAAAAAGTCCTGTCCTTGTGACACATACTTTAGTGGGAAGTAAAGACAATGAATAAGTAAATATACATTTTCCCTGGCAACACGTGCTGTGGTAAACAGTGAAATAGGAAAGAGGACCAGGAGCACAGCGTGGTATGTGCTAGCAGGCTTCCTGTTGTGTGTATTTCATCAGGGAGGCCTCACAGAGAAATTGAAGAGTGAGGAAGCAAGCTGGATTCTGGGAACAGCATTCCTCAGAGTGGCAGGGGCCGGTGCAAAGACCCTGAGGTGCAGGTGTGGGTGACACATGGGATCCATGAGCATAAGACGGTGGAGGCCCCATCATGCTGTTTCTCAGGGGTCAGGGTTGTGACTTGACTGCACTTTGGTTAATTGCCATGTTTTGTACACTCGCCTTCAATGAAATAATAGCCTCAAAGGTATTCTTTACATCAAGGGCAATCACTATACTTCCAAAGGGTTCCATGTTCATCCTTGCTGTGAGTGCAAAGCCCAACCATGACAGCCTAACCTACAGCCCACAGTTTCTTGAAATACATGTAAGTTTCTGCCATGTCCACATATTTTTCTGTAAAAGGGGCTTATTATTTCCCATTACATTTCTGATACAGGTCTCCGATCTCCTAAAAGGACAACATAAAATTAGATCTAAGACGACCTAGGCCTGAGAGACTCAGGAAAAGCAGTGAAATTCTGAGAGGTGGTTCTAAGGTGACTAGAGGAACCAAAGCAACCTGTGAACCAGGGTCCCACAGGCTGTTAGTGGTCTCAGTCTCAACAAGACAGATGGCTATGCCAGAACCCATCTGCTACAGCGTTAAGCCACGGTCTAGTTAGTGAAAATGTGAATAAAGGAAGTAGCATGGTGACCTCCACTCTGGTGCAAGCTCCTCATCACATCATGAGCCCATGAACAGTTTAAAATCTGAGCATCCTAAAGAGAGAGGATTTTCATCCCAGGAAATGTAAATACAGTCCAACCCAAAAGTGAAAAGTATTGTAAACATATTGCTTTCTAAAGCCCCTGTGCTCTCAAGAGATTATTTTTTATTCATTTATTTATTTTGAGACAAAGTCTCGCTCTGTCGCCCAGGCTGGAGTGCAATGGTGTGATCTCGGTTCATTGCAACTTCTGCCTCCCGGGTTCAAGTGAATCTCCTATCTCAGCCTCCTGAGTAACTGGGATTACAGGCTCACACCACCATACCCGGCTAATTTTTGTCTTTTTAATAGTGGCAGGGTTTCATCATGTTGGCCAGCCTGGTCTCCAACTCCTGACCGCAGGTGTCCGCCTGCCTTGGCCTCCCAAAGTGCTGGGATTACAGGTGTGAACCACCACTCCTGGCCTCTAGAGATAATTTTTAAAGAACTGGAGTACTTAACAAAAAGTCTTATAACTCTATTGAGAAAAACCTGATTCAAAAATAGTTTCTATGTCATATCCATAGACTAATACCCACAACTAAGGAAAAGAATACCATACCTCAGAGTCCTCCTGATCCTAAAATAAGCCTTTTTGAGTGTTTGTTTCTGATGAGGGCTTGAGATTTTTGCTGGAAGGTAAGGTAACCTTTGTTGGGGGAAAAGAAAAGAAAAAGAAAAATTAAGCATTAACAAATAAGATACCCAGAAAAGAGGGTTTACTCAATCAACCATTTAGAAAACACACGGAGTCTCTGCTGTGATAGGCAGCAAGCTGAGGGGGCTGTTAGGAGAACAGCAAGACAAACAGAGGACACATCCGGTGTATCAGGGAGCAGGACACACTGCCTGGGTCAATGGGTGCACAGATGGGACATATGCAATGAGAGACAGCATGGATAGACAGGCTGCCTGACAGGCCTACCAGGTTCTGAATGCTGGGCCTTAGGGGGTCAGCAGGAGAAAGTCAGGGTTTCACAGCCAGGACATGACATGATGAGACAAACTGTAGAAAGAGGAGGGACCAGCTGTACAGGACAGCAGTGAAAGGTCAAGCAGTCAAAAGGGCTTAAAAACTGCTGGGGACATACACACTGGTCAAATGCAAGTCAATCTGAGCATCAAAAACTATGATGGTCTGGCCAACATGGTCAAACCCAGTCTCTACAAAAAAATACAAAAATTAGCCACCAAGAGCAAGACCCTGTCTCAGAAAAAAAGGAAGAAGAGGAATGATGGTAATGGATTATCATCTACACTGAAGAATGAATTCATGATCCCAGAGCAACACTAAAAATTAGGGAAGCAGAGGAAGAGGAAACTCTTTATTCAGAAGATACCAACTAATAAGAAATATAGAATTAAAAAAGCAGTGGTTTATGACCACTAACAGGTTAACTGATTCAGGAAAAGATCATCAGTGGATTTTCAAAACAGTGAGTAAAAGGCTGGGAGAGAACAGGTATTCACACTGTGTTCAACTATCACTTTAGAGATCAACTTAGCAATGGCAAAAGAGAACAGGGTACCTTTCCAATGAAGCAGTGTGGTGGGCACCCTAACAACCAAGTGACAAATGTGTCTGAATGAGGCAGACAGTGGACCTGATGTGTCTTGGGAGGTGATCCAACTGGAAGTGCACAACCCTGCCTGCTTGTATTCTTGCCAAAACTGCTCACCCTGAATCAATTCATAGAAAAATAATCAAGCAAATTCACATGACCATTCTACAAGACAAGTGGCTGGACGTTAAAAAAAAAAAGAAAAAAAAAGATGTGGGAGGTGTTGCACTAGATTAAGGAGACCAAAGAGACAGGACAACCAAATGCAATGCAGACACACTGCCTGAATCCTGGGTTTCTTAAAACAAAAAAACAAACAAAAAAATCAAAATACACAAAAATACTATAAAGCAGGGGTCCCCAACCCTGGGCTGCAGACCAGTCCATGGCCTGTTAGGAGCCAGGCCGCACAGCAGGAGGTGAGGCGAGCAGCAAGCATTACTGCCTGAGCTCCTCCTCCTGTCAGATCAGTGGCAGCATCAGATTCTCATAGGAGGGCAAACCCTATTGTGAACTGTATATGCGAGGGATCTAGGTTGCAAGTTGCACTCTCCTAATGTCCCCAATGCCAAAAAGGTTGGGGACCGCTGCTATAAATGGCATTTTGGGGACAAGAGAGGAAATTACCATATAAACTATATGCGAGATAATTTTAAATCTGTATTCTATTTGTTGGGGTGATTTTACAAAGACATTCTGGGGCAACTGGAGCAATTCTAATACAGACTAGATATTAGATTCTACTATAGAATTACTGTTAGTCTCACAGCTGTTGATAATGGCATTGTGCTTATATGGAAGTCTTTTCAAGAGAGGCTTAATGAAATATTTAGGGGTAGAATGTCACAATGACTACATGGAAACAGTTCCATGCAGCAAACAGTTCAAACAACTTACATGCAAATAGTTCAGGGAAACAATAGATATGTAACAAGGTTTACATCCATAAAGTGTTTGCCAAAACCCTAAGAACTGATCAATCTGGGTGGCAGTTATTTGGGTGTTCACTGCAATGTTCTTTCCACTTTCTGTTTGAAGTTCTTCAATATGAACGTGAAAGGGAACAGTACTTCCCTCTGAGTTCCGGATGAATTATTAAAATGCTGCAGATCAATGCTCCTGCATTAAGTCTTCCCTCCTGCTCACCTTTTTTTCTGCTCTTGCTTTATTTTCATCTGTCTGACTCACAGTGGCTTCTGGCAATGCTATGGCTTTTTCTTTGAACAGATCTCCTTCTTCGTCACCAAAGATATCAGCAGTGTATTGGACTTTGCCTTTAAATACCAAGGCATAAAATTACAATAAGGCCAGAAATCCTACCACAAAAAATCCTACCACAAAATTCATAGAATAAAAAATCCTTCCCTCCCAAAGATTAATATGAAAGTTACGTTGTTTCTTGGTTACTTATAAAGAAATAGTAAGTGGAACTATACTCTTCCCTTCAAATTTTTCAAAGAGTGTATTAACAGCTCAGTTGAAAGACAGAACAGTCATTTGGGTATATACCCAGTAATGGGATGGCTGGGTCAAATGGTATTTCTAGTTCTAGATCCCTGAGGAATCGCCACACTGACTTCCACAATGGTTGAACTAGTTTACAGTCCCACCAACAGTGTAAAAGTGTTCCTATTTCTCCACATCCTCTCCAGCACCTGTTGTTTCCTGACTTTTGAATGATTGCCATTCTAACTGGTGTGAGATGATATCTCATAGTGGTTTTGATTTGCATTTCTCTGATGGCCAGTGATGATGAGCATTTTTTCATGTGTTTTTTGGCTGCATAAATGTCTTCTTTTGAGAAGTGCCTGTTCATGTCCTTCGCCCACTTTTTGATGGGGTTGTTTGTTTTTTTCTTGTAAATTTGTTTGAGTTCACTGTAGATTCTGGATATTAGCCCTTTGTCAGATGAGTAGGTTGCGAAAATTTTCTCCCATGTTGTAGGTTGCCTATTCACTCTGATGGTAGTTTCTTTTGCTGTGCAGAAGCTCTTTAGTTTAATTAGATCCCATTTGTCAATTTTGGCTTTTGTTGCCATTGCTTTTTGGTGTTTATACCCAAATGACTATAAATCATGCTGCTATAAAGACACATGCACACGTATGTTTATTGCGGCATTATTCACAATAGCAAAGACTTGGAACCAACCCAAATGTCCAACAATGATAGACTGGATTAAGAAAATGTGGCACATATACACCATGGAATACTATGCAGCCATAAAAAATGATGAGTTCATATCCTTTGTAGGGACATGGATGAAATTGGAAACCATCATTCTCAGTAAACTATCGCAAGAACAAAAAACCAAACACTGCATATTCTCACTCATAGGTGGGAATTGAACAATGAGATCACATGGACACAGGAAGGGGAATATCATACTCTGGGGACTGTGGTGGGGAGGGGGGAGGGGGGAGGGATAGCATTGGGAGATATACCTAATGCTAGATGACGAGTTAGTGGGTGCAGCGCACCAGCATGGCACATGTATACATATGTAACTAACCTGCACAATGTGCACATGTACCCTAAAACTTAAAGTATAATAAAAAAAAAAAAAAAAAAGAAAGAAAGAGAGAAGAAAAAAAAAAAAAAAAGAAAGACAGAACAAATAGTTTAACCATGCAGCTGACATGCTTATCCAAGCAGCAGTCTCCTGTTGTGGTTAGAGAAGCTTGGACTAACTTAAAAGGTGAAGAGAGATCTAGAGGAAGAAAGATCACTTAAGAGGAACACCAAGTCATTCATCTAAGGAATCTGAGAAATGAAGGCTGGGCTCCTGCTTTAAAAAAATCAAACTGGGCTGGGCACAGTGGCTCACGCCTATAATCCCAGCACTTTGGGAGGCCAAGGCAGGTGGATCACGTGAGGTCAGGAGTTTGAGACCACACTGGCCAACGTGGTGAAACCCCATCTCTACTAAAAATGCAAAAATTAGCTGGGTGTGGTGGCAGGCGCCTGTAAGCCCAGCTACTCGGGAGGCTGAGGTAGGAGAATTGGTTGAACCCAGGAGACGGAGGTTGCAGTGAGCCGAGATCCGCCACTGCACTCCACCCTGGGTGACAGAGTAAGACTCCATCTCAAAAAAAAAAAAAAAAATCAAACTGTACAAAAGCAGATAAAAGCAAATAATGAAATTCCCTCATAATTCCACCTACCTACTTGAACAACATGGACATTGGAAACAGTTCAGCATACATGCTTCCAATTCCCCCAAAGGATGTACTAGTGAATTAACACTAGTTATTTACAAATAAGGCTATAAATAAGTAGGTAATTTGAACAATGTGTCTTACCATTTGTATTTTCCACTTAATGTACCTATAAAACCTTCCCAAGTCAACAAGCATAGACCCCATTCGTTTTAACAGTCGCACAATATTCCACTGAATAGAACGGCCATAGCTTACTCTACTGATGAATATTTTCACCACAGTAAGCACTGCTGTACCGAATGGGGCATGTGTTGCTGAAATGAGGTCACTGACTCATGAATGTCCGAAGAGACTAGGAGTTGTCAAAGAAAGCAGCATCAATTTACTAGTGATTCTAAATCAGTTCTCAAAGATATCCACTAAGTGAGAGCCCTGTGGAGCTATGAAAAGCACTACTACCTTCATTCACTGTCATCTTCACCGAGACCTGCACGCATTCTGCATCCGTTTGCACTCTTTCTAGATTAACTAGGCTATTGTTTTCCCTCGCACTTCGGCTTCCATCCTTGTTTCTACACCTAACACTGGAAAAGCGCAGTAAGTCCAGACAGTCTGCTTCTAAATGCATTCTGATTCCATCTATTCCTATATCATCATTTTTTATTTTTTCAAGTTGCTGAAAATCATGTGCAACTTAGGGATCTAGGGATCTACCTTTCTTTTCTGGAAGAGCAGTCAATGGATCTAAGTCTTGCTATTCCAAGTGTGATCTACAGACCATGAAGCTTGCTGGAAATGTAAATTCTCAGGCTCCACCCTGGACCTACTGAATCAGAATCTTCATTTTGACAAAAGCCTCTGGGAGATTCATCTGTGCATTTAAAAACAAATGATTTACAGGAATGACTTCAGGAACACAGGACTTACATTTAAGAGGAAAAAGAAAGGAGAATGCCAAAAAGAAAGGAGTGGCCAAGCGGATGAAAACCCCATCATGTGAAGAAAGACCAAGGCCACCTGAGCTTTTTGGCAGAGAGAAGAGAAGCTGGGAACTAAATGGCCAGCACACAAAATGCTGCTCATGTAATTGACTAAGGTCGGCTGGAAGAAAGGATGATTAAAACTTTATAATTCCAAAGGTCAGAACTGCGAATTAAGCAAAAATTATAGGGATAAAGACTTGAGCCCTCTATAAGGAAAATAATCATAGTAATTAGCTTACAGAGCAGAAAAGATTGGGTCATAAAACAGATCTCCCAGGCACCACACCTATGTAAGTACAGATACAACAGCTCAATGACAGGAATGCTGGAGAAGGGATTCTGGTACTATAAGAGATACAGAACTAGGTGAGCTTATCTTCCATTTAGGCAACATTCTTTTTCTGGCTGAAGTCCTAGACACAGAGGCAGGAACACATACCTGTTTTAGAAGGCTTGCTGTGGGGTGTCGAGAAAAAGTTGTCATCATCATCACCATCATCATCATCAAAGAGGCCAGTGGGAGGGGAACGTAGGGGCTTTTCCTTGGAGTGGGCTGCTCAGGCTTCTGTGGCTCCTTCAGTGATGGAACGGAGGCAGCATATCCATGTCTCCTGTGAGTGAAGGGACAAGACAGCCACAGCTGTGAGCCAGTGTGGGCCTGTTGAATTTACAGAAAAAAATTATCACCCACCAAAAACTTTTCATTTCAGTTAATCCACAAAATGCATTAAGAGGGCCCAATAGCCTCCATCCATTACTGCTACAGAACATCTCACAACGGAGAATCACCAGGTCACTCAAACACAAAAAAGTCCAAGGCCACTGAGCTCTAGGAGAATAAGAGCTAATATCAGTAAATGAGCTCTTTCTATAAGCTGCTCAAAGCCCTTTGAAGCTCCCAGGTACTTCCTCATCTCCAGCCAGGCTTTAGAAGATGATAATTTTGAAATGGAAAAAACAGTATTTGTGTAGTTTTTAGAAAACAAACCAAAGTTATGTTACCTAAAAATACAGAAAGAGCTCCTGCTAGGATTTTCTTTCCAGGTTTGGATGATGAAGACTCTAGAATGAGAAAGCAAGGGGCAACCATTTTTACAAGGGAAATAACTTTCCTTGCTATTTTGTTCCTGAAATATGTGCAATGTAACACACAGCTAGTACCAGACCTTTTGAAACTACTTTTTCCAGAACAAGCCATTTTAAAATGCTTTAGTATTTTCTTCTCTACCGACGTCAGGACTTTTTTGGGGATTGATACAATCTGAGCTGTGACTCCAATGGAAGAGCATGCTGACTGTCATCAAGCCACAGCAGTGGGTCAGCTGGGGGACACCAAGGGAGGAGGTGAGCACAGCAGAGGCAGGGACAGCATGACCAGGGCTCCCCTAAACAGTTCCGCCTTTACCCATTCCAGTTGGATAAGAATGAACGAGTGAAAAAGAACTGCAAAAACGTGTGAGTCATCAGTAAAAAAATAAAGACATAAGAGCAAAGGGGGAAACCAAGCAAGTCACTGATGCCAAAACGTGGACAGCAGAAAGCAGAGGAGAGCCAGGCTAGCAGCCTGCACAGCACGCACAAGGAGCGGCCTCCAAGGCCCAGCTCTGATGCCTGTGCCCGGGAGACTCGGCACTTAGAATCACTAATTCCCAAGTCCCAAGAACTACCACAAACCTATGGAGTAACATTTGTAGGTTAAAAAACATATTTATATTCGTGTTTTTTAAAAACTGCACCAATGGGACAGGTGCGGTGGCTCATGCCTGTATTCCTAGCATTTTGCCAGGCCTAGGCAGGTGATCACCTGAGGATAGGAGTTTAAGACCAGCCTGTCCAACCGTCCAACACGGTGAAACGCCGTCTCTACTAAAAATATAAAAACAAAAACAAAAACAAAACCTGCACAGATGATTTTAATGCACACTGGGTTGGGGAATTACTGGTCTCCAACTTATATACAGAATGTTAAAAATGTTTCTTTAAATTAAACTTCATTCAATGAAAACCATCCTCAACATTGCTCTAGGGTACTTTTCTTGTTTGACTTTTTATGAGTTCTCTCCTAACAAAGAGGCAAGACTGTGGTATGGGTTTACAGATGGTACTGTGTTTTCCAAGACATGAATTAGTGAAGATGAATTACTTTCAACTGGACCACAGTAAAAACAATAGCTTCCTGCTTAACACAGAAACAAGGCTTGGGAACAACCTCAGGGTTCCATCCCCTAGTGAGAAAGACAGTTTTGGAACTCTGCACACCGAGACGCAGCTGCCCAGCCCCAGCTCACCCTCCTTAACAGAGGCTCCAGCTTGCCGATCCTGGGGGGCTTCCGTGAAGAGGTCACTCTGGTTGAAATAAGGTATATGACAAAGAATTCAAAAAACCAGGAGAAAGCATAGCTGCATTTGAGGATTTCTAAGGAAAAATAACCTACAAGATTTGAAGCTACATATTTACTACTCTGCCAGAAAATCAGTTGCAAAGTGATAACTATGGCAAAATCAGACCCTAAAATAATTTAGGCCTGTCCAGGAATTAAAAACAAACGTGGAAGACAACAGATAAGGCAAGAAACAATCACCTAGTAAATTACTCACATTAACACGTGCACATCTTCTCCTCACCTAACAAAGCACAGAAGGATACGGCATTTCTCACTCTGTGATTCTTAGTTTAAAATTTCCCAAAATATGAAAATAGAAGCAACTTCCAACTGAGAAACTGTTTTTTCCCCACTAAACAAACAAAGCCTATTTCTTCCCTGTGGACCCCTGACACAGCTAGCTGCAGGGAGTGTTGCTGGGTGACATGGACTCACCTCCTCGTCCTCATCATCAAAGAGCCCCTTGCCCCCACTGAACAGGCCGCCTCCAGAGCCAAATGGCGAGAAGTCCTCGTCGGTCAGCTTGGGGGGTGCGAATAAGTTATCCTCTTCATCTAGCAAACAGAAAGCAATGTTTTGCAGGGAGTATTAAAGATGGGTCCAGAACTCAAATTCCTGGGTTGGCATCTGCAATGTCTCCAAACTGGCATGGAGTTTATCTGACCCTCTTTATCAAAGTGTGAGGCAGTCTGATGAATTTCACACTAACCCCCTGGCACAGTCCACTGACACCCTCAAAAGACTCTCTGGGCCTCCACTCTCAAGTCTGTCCATGTCTGCGGCAGACAGCATTCATTCTCTAGGCCAGCACCCTGGATCTAGATTTACTCTGAAGCAAGCATTCAGGTCAGGTGCCACATTCAAGACCCATTCCCCCACGAATCTGGGGGAAGGAAGGGCAGAATAAACAAAGGGATCTGCAGACTGACACAGGGACAAGTGGAATGTAATGGACATGGCTGTTTAATAGGAAAAGGCCTGGTGTATCCTTTATTGAAAACAAATGCTACAGATCCCTAAGTTTCTATATTTCTAAAGAATTCTAGAAAGACAAGAAATGATTGCTGTAAAATCTAATAAATCAAATCTCTATAGGAATTTTTACTCCACACCCACATATCCTCCCAGCACCCCAAAACATGCCTTCCAAGGCTTTTGTTTGTTTGTTTTTGAGACGGAGTCTTGCACTGTCACCCGTGCTGGAATGCAGTGGCACGATCAAGGCTCACTGCAACCTCTGCCTCCCAGGTTCAAGCGATTCTCCTGCCTCAGTCTCCCAAGTAGCTGGTACTACAGGCACCCGCCACCATGCCAAGCTAATTTTTTGTATCTTTAGTAGAAATGGGGTTTCACTGTGTTGGCCATGCTGGTCTTAAACTCCTGACTTTATGATCCGCCCACCTCGGCCTCCCAAAGCGCTGGGATTACAGGCGTGAGCCACCGCGCCCAGCCCAGAGGCTTTAGAAAAGTAAATGGAGACAGACCCATTTGTCAGAAGGAAAACAGCATGTAAAGCAGTACTTCATGAATTATGTAAGCAACATCCCCGAGTCAAAGGCTCCTAAAATAACAGAATTGAGGGAAAAGGCCCACCGTCTGAAGGAGTTCTCCTTTCCTTCTTCTCTTTGAGTGTCTTCTGAGGTTTTGCTTCTCCTGAGGGTAAGGCTTGAAGAACAGTTCACGGTTTTAATAGTACTAAGTCCTCCCTCAGTATACACATCCTGGTTCTTTCCACGTCTGTCATCCTCATAACTCACAGCTAAGAGCAAGACGTCTGCCTTTCATCTCAGCTGCACTGAACCCCCTGCCCTGCCCACAGTGGGCACTCAAGAGTCTCTTTGTAAGGCAGAAGGCTTCTGCTTTCATCCCAGGCTCATGTGCATAACAGGATTGTATTTGTTGAAAGAATTATTATGTTATCTTTCTACCTTGTTATAACTAGAATATGCTATATAGCACATTCTTATTTGTTCAAAATATAGGAGTAAATATTCAGCCAGGAATTCTTAAGCTGTTGCCCATGGTTCTCTGGAGTTTCCATTAATCCCCTGAAATTATATGTAAAGGGTTATCTACATGTGTACATGTACGTTTTTCTTGTGAGTCCACAGTGTTCAGTTATCTAAAGGAGCCTGTTAACCAAAAAAGGAATAAGCGCTACAATTTAAGCCTCTTCTGCTGTAGTAATTACTAATAAAAAGGGAAATCCACCTTTGGTGAAGCCAGCAGAGGGCTCTGCACTACCCCTCCCCTACTCCCCGTCAACGAGGCTGGGGCTCACTTGTCGGCTCCTCGTCCACTCAGCCCACAGCATCCCCCTTGATGCGGGCAGCCAGCTCACTGCAAACGAAGTAGGTCTGCTTTTCTAAAGCAGGAGAAATCAAAAGAATCTCTTTTTTGTAACAAACTAGTACACTTCACTTTGGACACCTAACAACATTATGTATACAAGAGCAAAGAAATTGAACTGAGGAGAAAACTGAGTTTAATTAAATGAATTTAAACATATGTACCCTATACAGCTCACCCAAGGAATAGGACTCATAAAATGTTCCTTCAAAGGGAGATGCTCTTTATTTCCTTATTTTTTTTAATACTTGACTTTAATACTTAAAAATCTGAATAAGAAAATAAGAAAAAGGTCATGGGCAGAGAGACAGGAGCACTACGGTCTTCAGACTCTGGAACCAGACATATTCTGAATGATCTGACTCATAAAATCATAACATCTGGACAAGCAAGTGGTACTTGTGAGGCAATTTGAGATGCTTGCCATTATTTTCCAAAGTGTAAATGAAATGACAAATATGCCAAAATGAGAGATGTTCAAAGTAAGTCACAATAAAAAATAAAACAAGTCATTGGTTCTAAAACCCTGGCAAGTGATAGCAACTACAGCCTTCCTTACAGGTCTAGTATTTTCTTCAATGTCCTCAATATCTTCCTCCTCCTTCTCAGAGTCAGCAAAAAGGTCACAGCCATCATCATCCTCTTCCTCATCACTCATTTGTGTGGTGTGCTAAGAGTATAAAATACCAAATTAGAACTACTAGTTATTAAGCTAAAGAAGAGATACTGCCACTTAGCCTTTAGGCTCCTCCTTCAAAATCGTAACAGCTGTTTAAAGTAATAATCATAATCACGATGCAGTAAGTTATAAAGCAAAAGATGTGCTGGAACAAATAATACACAAGATTTACTTTGAATCTAAATAAAAACGCATTCTTTAATAAGAATGTAACCACAAGAATATAAAAAGCAAAATATTAAAATATAAAAATTGTCTGTTACTAGAGAAATATTTTTATTTATTTATTTACTTTTTTTATTTTTGAGGAATTTTGTTCTTGTTGCCCAGGCTGCAGTGCAATGGGGTGATCTCGCCTCACTGTAACCTCCGCCTTCTGGGTTCTAGCGATTCTCCTGCCTCAGCCTCCCGAGTAGCTGGGATTACAGGCACCTGCCATCATGCCTGGCTAATTTTTATATTTGGTAGAGATTGGATTTCACCATGTTGGCCAGGCTGTTCTCAAACTCTTTACCTCAGGTGATCAACCTGCCTTGGCCTCCCAAAGTGCTGGGATTATAGGCATGAGCCACCACGCCTGGCCTATTACTAGAGAAATATAAACAAAATCAGTATAGTCTTACCTTAGTAAGAATACTGAGTAATAGTTAAAAGGTAAAAGCTGTAACAATTAGAGAGCCATCCAAGGTAGGTCAAGCAAAAAAGTTCCAATAACAAATCCAGCATGATACCGTGCCCCCTCTACATACAAGCATTTCTATGGAAACAGATATATTTATAAAAGCAAAGAAAAAGACGTGGAAAGACATGCTCCCAGAGCATGATCCTAGTTTCCTCTGAAGAGTATGCAGAGAAGGAAAGTACTGGAAGGCTCAAACTTAGCCTCATCTGTTAAGTTCTAATTTTTCCAAAGGTACACAGTAGTATGTATAACTAAAAAAAATTTTGTTCAATGTTTGAATCAATGAACTGTGCCAGGCATGTTCCTAAAAGCACTTTATTATCTAATTTAATCCTTACAACTTTGGGGTTAGCTGCAGCACACAAAACCAACCTGTTGCATAAGCTAGTTCTTTTACTCACTATACTGTACTGTTTTGAAAACCAGTTTGTGGCCAGGCATTGTGGCTCACGCCTGTAATCGGAGAACTTTGGGAGGGTGAGGCAGGTGGATCACCTGAAGTCCGGAGTTTTAAGACCAGCCTGGCCAATATGGCAAAACCTTGTCTCCACTAAAAATACAAAAATTAGCTGGGCATGGTGGCACACGCCTGTAATCCTAGCTACTTGGGAAGCTGAAGCACGAGAGTCACTTGAACCCAGGAGGTGGAGGTTGCAGTGAGCCAAGATCATGCCACTGCACTCTAGCCTGGGTGTCAGAGTAAGACTCTGTCTCCAAACAAACAAACAAATAAATAAATAGGCTATTCTATTCAGGAGAAGTTGAGATTTTGGAGTCACAATGTTTCAGTGATAAATTCCAGGGTGTGGGACGTAGATTAAGGGTGTTAAGTACGTGGCCACTGAAGTTACCCATGATGGTGTTAGATAAAATGCAAGTTTGGTAATTGGGTCGCCTCAATTTTACCAACCAAGTTCCAAGTTCTGAAGTGTGTATGTGTGTGTGTGTGCGTGCGCGCATGCATGCATGTGTGTGTTTTAATGAATGTGGGGGAAGTGGAAGAGGTTGGTAGATGGTGACTTAAAAATGAAGTCCCCTTAAGACTCTAAGACTGTTTTTGCAGACAGCAGTCTTAGTCTGCTTCCAGGCTGGAGTGGAGTGGTGCAATCTCGGCTGACTGCAACCTTGGTCTCAGGGGCTCAAGCGATCATTCCACCTCATTCTCCTGAGTAGCTCAAACTACAGATCTATGCTGCCATGTCCAGCTAATTTTTTTTTTTTTGTAGATATGGGGTTTCACCATGTTTCCCAGGCTGGTCTCGAACCGCCTTGGTCTCCCACAGTGCTGGGATTACAGGTGTGAGCCACCACGCCAGCCCAGCCTTAGTGTTAACACTGTTATAGGTTACTGTAACATATTGGCTCACAGTGTGTGTTCTCGGGTCTGCCTCTTTCCTGGTTACCTAATCATAAGTAAGTTACTTCTCCTTTCTGTACCTCAGTTTCCTCAACTATAATTTGGAAATAATATTCCCTCCCTCATAGTCATTGTGTGAATTAAATGAACAATGTATAAATACTGAACACTTGATAAATGTTAGCTATTATTAAAGGAGAGACTGATATTTAAATGATTACAATACAATGTAATACCTTAGGATAAATACATCAAAAACAACTTTTTTCCTTCCTTATTTTACAGCTTTATTACTGATTTCCCTCTAAAAAGAGACCCAAATAAATGTGGAGCGACTCATTATAGAGTAAGGAATCACAAAGTACCATAGTCACGTAACAAAAGCAAAAAAAAAAAAAAGCAATTGTTTTACCTTTCAACTGCTGATGTTATGTACAATCTATCACAAGAAGCATAGCTGTGCATTCCTGAGCTGATTGTATTAACCTCTAGAATTTTAGAAACGAGCACATCTAAGCATATGGATACTCTCTTACCTTACAAAGTAAAAGCAAGCATTTTCTATTTTAAAATTTTTATATCTGTGTAAAACGAAGAATTCCTGGAGGTCAAATAAGAAAAATATACCAAACTCAAAGCACTATTAAGTCATGAAACGAAGACTCTGAGGTAGAAGTCAAGCAATATAATCCACAATTTCAGGTATTCCCAGCAACCATCGCATCTCGCAAGTAAGATGTATTTTTTTTTAAAGTCTCAACTTCCAAAAAATCAATAATCCATTCTGTAAAATCAGATGTAAAACTATGACCGAGCCGGGCGCAGTGGCTCACGCCTGTAATCCCAGCACTTTGGGAGGCTGAGGTGGGCGGATCACGAGGTCAGGAGATCGAGACCATCCTGGCTAACACGGTGAAACCCTGTCTCTATTAAAAATACAAAAAATTAGCCAGGCGTGGTGGCGGGCTCCTGTAGTCACAGCTACTCGGGAGGCTGAGGCAGGAGAATGGCATGAACCCGGGAGGTGGAGCTTGCAGTGAGCCGAGATCGCGCCACTGCACTCCAGCCTGGGCGACAGAGAGAGACTCCGTCTCAAAAACAAACAAACAAACAAACAAACGACAACAAAAAAAACCAACTATGACCGACAGAAGACACCCAAACTTTTGTCGTGGTAACAGAGTAAATGCTTTTACTAAAAGCTGCCAACATTTCTATCGTAAGGGGGCGGCTGGTTGTAACCTTAATGTCCATATTGGTCGGGATAGTAAGGTTCTTGTCTGTGTTGCGGGTAATTGTTACCGCAGGATTGTCCACGCCACTGATTGGATCGATTGTCACTTGGCCACCCCCATCTGCCGTCCCTGCCTCTGAACTGTCTGCTATCTTGCAACCGATTGTCTCTGTTTCTTTGGTTCCCACCAGCTCTGCTATTCCATTCCTCAACAATTGGAGAGGACTCGGGAGGGCGTTTCAAGTATTCCTGATACTCCTTGTCATCTTCTGTGAATCTACTAGCAAACATCTCTTCAAAATTTGGAACAGCTTTGGCTGTGTCAGTCATTCTGAAATTCCCAAAGATTTGAGGCAGCTGTATTGTTTAATGTTTAGATTGTTTAAATCCGCCAAGGGCTGTGTCTATCTAGCTCGGGCCGAACCCCGCCAGCGAGACACTAAGAGGCCGCAGGAGAGGTGGCCTCTGGCTCACCACACCGTGGAACTCCAGACCACCCCAGCTCTCCAATGTAGCAGAGACCCTTCCGCTAGCCATCGAAAATAACTTAAGTCACTTAAGCTGTACTTGGGATAACCAGGTTGTTATTTAATGAGGTGATAACTGAGGTGACTACAAAAGAAAAGTCTGGGATTGGGTGTGTGAGCAAAGTGCATGGAGACAGTGGTATGTTCTAGGTTGAAGGCTCACCCTAGGCCAAGCACCGTGGCAGCTGTTTTACAATATCATAACTTTAATATCACATCCTTGCAAGATATGTAGCTTCGTTTTACTGAGGAAAGCTCAGAAAAGTTAAATAACTCGCCCTTGGGCACACATGACTGGAAAGAAATTGGGATTTTTATTTTAGTAAGTAAGTTGGTCAGGCACAAGGGCGACTCAGCAGAGGGAATTTCAAGGAAGTGTGAGACAACAGCTGGAGCCCTGAGCTGGGAGAGTGGTGGACGAATTATAAAGAGTTTTATGCCTGCCATAATGAGAAGCTTGTCCTTGAACTTGAGGGCAATGCTGAGAGTGCAAAGGACTTTAAGCAGGCCCTACACAGTGGCAGCCAAGCAGGTCATAAAGAGCAAGATGATGCCCAGGCAGATCAGGGATTCTCTATCTACAGAGCGTCCGCCTACCAGCTCCTTCACAGCAGCGGATTTTGCTGCAAGAGAAGAGGCAGCAGGCCAGGCCTTTTCCTTCGCCCACAGCGCCTACGTCGAAAGCTCCCAGGCTGGTTGCTCCACTGGCTGCTTGAGGTCCCCTCTCCAGACCCGCCGAAATGGCGGCCGGTGCTGTGGCCGATCCCGCGCCGCTGCCTCGGGCTTTGGGCCGCAGCGCCACCCGGCCAACCCGCCTCAGCAGCGTTCCTGGCGTCAGCCCCTCTCCTCCAGCTTCCTCCGCCCCAACCTAGCGTAGAACCCCAAACTCCACTCCCAGTTCACTTCCGCAGCTTCCTCCCCTCAGCATCGCAGGTCGGATCACGTGCGGGTCCTGTCACGTGACATCAGGTCACGTGAGGCCGGTCACGCCCCGGGCAGCTTGGCTGGGGCTAGGCTTCCGGGGCTCTGCAGTCCTCGGCGTGTGCTGGCAGCCTCGGAGTCCACCGAGCCAGGCGGCTGGGATGGTGAGGGCGCCGGGCAGGAGAGAGGCCGGCCTGGGCTGGGGCCTCCGTCCCTGCCGCCCTCAGGCTCAGCCTCTCTTCTCGTTTTTTTCGCTGCAGATGAACCGGACGACCCCCGACCAGGAGCTGGCGCCGGCGTCGGAGCCCGTGTGGGAGCGGCCGTGGTCGGTGGAGGAGATCCGCAGGAGCAGCCAGAGCTGGTCGTTGGCGGCCGACGCGGGCGTGAGAGGCGGGCCCCGGGGACGCGAGAGCGGCACGGGTGACACTTGTCCTGCGCGCAGGAGGGCCAGGCCGCGACTGCCCCTGCACCTGGCCCGTCCCGTTGCCTGCCCTCTTAGGAACACACGCCCCGTTTAGCCCCCGAGAATGCCACCCTGGCAGTCCCCGGCCACCAGGGAGAGGGGCAGACCCTGACCGTGGCCCAGACGCGACGTTCCCTTCATTGGGTTTCTGGCTCAGCTCCATCCGGAGGGGAGATCCGTTTCCGCCACACTGAGGGATTGCTCGGGCACTAGGGAGGCGATTCCTGTTGGGACCTGGACTAAATGGGGTGGGAAACAAGCCAGTATGTGGATATCCTTTAATGGGATTCTTCAAATCGGGGGCCCAAAAAGCTCAGAACTGTTCGAGTCCCAAATGAATAGGATTTTTGAATAAGAGTGGTGGTTGATTAGCTAACCCTTGGTCTGTGATCTCTGTAGATTGACAACCAAAGAGGACTTTTAAAAGGAGACAGGGTTTTGCCCTGTCGCCCAGGCTGGAGTGCAAGTGGCTCGATCTTGGCTCACTGAATCCTCTGGGATTCAGGTGATCCTCTCACCTCAGCGTCCTGAGTAGCTGGGACTATAGGCGTCCACCACACCTGTCTGATTTGTTTATTTATTTAATTTTAGTAGAGATGGAGGTCTTGCTATGTTGCCCAGACTGGTCTGCAACTCCTGGACTCTAGCGATAACCCTGCCTCAGCCTCCCAAAGTGTTGGATTACAAGCGTGAGCCACCATACCCAGTGCCAAAAAGGGATTTTAAATTTTTCCAGAAATGAGATAGGTGTCCATTAGCTCACTGCCACTCTTTTGATGAGCTTTCTTAGTGTTTTCCAATGTCACTTGGTTTTAGTACTTGTCAAACCAGCATTCCAGCCGGGCACAGTGACTCACACCTGTAATCCTAGCACTTTGGGAGGCCGAGGTGGGCGAATCACGAGGTCAGGAGTTCGAGACCAGCCTGGCCAACATGGTGAAACCCCGTCTCTACTAAAAATACACAAAATTAGTTGGGCGTTGTGGCGGGCACCTGTAATTCCAGCTACTCGGGAGGCTGAGGCAGGAGAATCGCTTGAACGCGGGAGGTGCAATGAGCCGAGATGGTGCCACTGTACTCCAGCCCAGGCAACAGAGTGAAACTCTCTCAAAAAAAAAAAAAAGCATTTCTTTCACATTCTAACACTCAAAGGTGAAAGGAAATGGGTTCTTTTTTGATGTGACATGCAGAATAGTTACATGTAACATTGATACTACTGTATGTTTATTTTTTAAAATAGCTACTACAGTTTCTACAGGAATTCTCACAGCAAACTATCTCTAGGACCCATGAAATCAAGAAACAAGTGGACGGACTAATTCGGGAAACCAAAGCCACAGATTGTCGCCTGCATAATGTCTTCAATGACTTCCTTATGCTCTCTAATACCCAGTTCATTGAGAATGTGAGTTATTTAGTTATATTATAATTCCTTTTTTGGGAGTAGGAGAAATTGTAATTTTAAATAACTTACTGTTAGGTTCCCTCCTAAATTTTGGTGGAAGTGTGGTTCTTGGTATTGTAGCTTTTTTCTCTGGGATTAATACCTCTTTTTTATTTGTAAAGTTTTAAGTCCTTTTTTCCAAGCCTCTAAAAAAGTCTAATGATAACATTTTCTTATACTTCGGTGCTTCCATCTTTTGTCAGTTTTGAGAGTAGTCAGCAATTGTGCTGAATTGTGTGGCACTCACACTGCCTTTGTTGTGGCGTGATCTGTAAGGACAGCTGTTTACCTGGTTAGACCCTCTGGACACCAGCATATGGTTTCAGTTGTTGATTGGGGTCATTCTGTTCTGATAAATTATATTCAGGGGATATATATGTCTGCTTGCAATATTCTCAACTAAAGTTTATGATGGCTGAACTTACAATATGGAATCAACTGTAAACAGATTACTGAGCTTAAATCTATGTGTGATTTTTGTCTATTTACTGTTTCTTCTAGGTGGTAGGAATACATAGGTAAATTAGATAGAGCCTCTCCCTTGGCAAATAGTATAATTCCAGCATACAAAGGAAGTAAGTATGGCTGGAGCAGAGTGGAGACTTAAGAGATGAGGATGGAGAGGAAGCTTAGGTAACAGACCTGTGTTTCTCATAGGGTGTCCCAACTTTCTGAATATCAGCATTCATTTGTGGAAAAAGGATTATTAAAGTAAGCGATCTCCTGAGATTGTTAGATATAAAGTAATAAAATTTTCAGAATCACAAAATTATTTAAAAAGCCCAAGATTTAGAATAGTTAAGAGAATGCCATGTAGTCAACTTGTGCAGCATGTTTGTGCATTTTTTAATAGCTCGAGTTAAATGCCACTTCCTGTCTTTTTTTGGAGAGCTATATGTAAAATAAAGACATTAATAAAGGTGTTAGAGATCTCTTTGCCAGTTATTTCCTTTAACAGCAAAGGAGTACTTATGAGTTTGAAAAATAACAAGTATTCGGCCAGGTGTGGTGGCTCATGCCTGTAATCCCAGCACTTTGGGAGGCCAAGACGGGTGGATCACCTGAGGTCGGGAGTTTGAGACCAGCCTGACCAACATGGAGAAACCCCGTCTCTACTAAAAAAATACAAAATTAGCTGGGCATGGTGGCGCATGCCTGTAATCCCAGCTACTTAGGAAGGCTGAGGCAGGAGAATCGCTTGAACCTGGGAGGCGGAGGTTGCGGTGAGCCGAGATCCTGCCATTGTACTCCACCATGGGCAACAAGAGCGAAACTCCGTCTCAAAAAAAAAAAAAAAAAAAAAAAATGTATTCAAGTAAAATCAGTAGTTTTCTGATTGTTTACACAGAATGTCCATGCTTGGTCCTGACTATCTCACTGGAAAAGTCAGGGACTCTAGACTCAACTTCTCTGGTGTGCACAGCCCCATAATGTTTTCATCAAGATTAATTTGGTGTCCTTTTAAGCACTCCTGTTCTTTTCATTCCGTACTTTTCTTGCTGGATCAGGTAGTCAGCACTTCTCTGCAGTCAGTGTTGCAGCACCAGAGTCCCAAAGGATTTGGGAAGTTTCTTTTTTTTTTTGAGATGGAGTCTCGCTCTGTCACCCAGGCTGGAGTGCAGTGGTGCGATCTCCGCTCACTGCAAGCTCCGCCTCCCGGGTTCACGCCATTCTCCTGCCTCAGCCTTCCAAGTAGCTGGGACTACAGGCGCGTGCAACCACGCCTGGCTAATTTTTTGTATTTTTAGAAGAGACGGGGTTTCACCGAGTTAGCCAGGATGATCTCGATCTCCTGATCTCGTGATCCGCCCACCTCGGCCTCCCAAAGTGCTGGGATTACAGGCCTGAGCCACTGCGCCCGGCAAGGGAAGTTTACTTTGTACCCAGTGTGCCTGTACCAGATTGGTACTAGATCGGTACCAGATCAATACTTCAGTGGGAAGAAATGGGGAACATCATACAATTTTTCTCAATCACAGTCTTAGGTCTTATCTTTTCTCCAGCTCTTTTCTAGCCAAGTTTTCGTAGATTCTGAGTTTTCCATGATGTAGTTTTTGTGGAGTTTTTTTGGTTTTGTTTTATTGTGTTTTGGTAATTGTTCTTTATTTCTGTCCAATACTGGGGATTTCCTGTTTTCCATCCATCTCTCCATCCCTTTAGCCTTAGCTTTTTTTTTTTTTTTCTTCCGAGACAGAGTCTTGCTCTGTCATCCAGGCTGGAGTGCAGTGACACCATCACGGCTCACTGCAACGTCCGCCTCCCGTGTTCAAGCAATTCTCCTGCCCACACCTCCCATGTAGTTGGGATTACAGGCTCCCGCCACCAGGCCTGGCTAATTTTTTTTCTATTTTTAGTAGAGATGGGGTTTCACCATGTTGGTGAGTCTGCTTTTGAACTTCTGACCTCAAGCGATCTGCCCATTGCAACCTCCGCCTCCCGGGTTCAAGCAGTTATCCTACTTCAGCCTCCCAAAGTGCTAGGATTACAGGCGCGAGCCACTGCGCTCGGCCCTTAGTGTTAAGTCTTGATGCCCCTTTGCCTTCCAGTCTGCAGCCAGAACTCTTCTCCTGATGTGCTGGTTGCCGCTGCCAAATCTTAATTACTTCCCAGACCTTCTATAAGGCCACATGCTATAGGTTTTTTTCATTTGTGGCAAAGCATGATAATACTGAGAAAACAGCTAATGCTTAATAAAACTCTGAAAAAATATAGTTGCTGATATATATTTGTAAGTGATCTGGCTTTTTTTTTTTTTTTTTGAGACAGAGTCTCACTCTGTCGCCCAGGCTGGAGTGCAGTGGTGCAATCTCATCCCACTGCAAGCTCTACCTCCCGGGTTCACGCCATTCTCCTGCCTCAGCCTCCTGAGTAGCTGGGATGACAGGCACCCGCCACCACACCTGGCTAATTTTTTTTGCATTTTTAGTAGAGATGGGGTTTCACCGTGTTAGCCAGGATGGTCTCGATCTCCTGACCTCATGATCCACCCGCCTTGGCCTCCCAAAGTGCTGGGATTACAGGTGTGAGCCACCATACCCGGCAATCTGGCTTTTTAATGTTTTATTTTCAAACCCTGACATCAGTACTTAGGTGTTACAATTCCAGCTTGAATTATGGTGCCATTTGGTTTCATGGTAATTTATCAGAAACATTCAAAGTCAGATAGGTTTCTGGGTTTTATTAATTAGCCTCAGGGGCAGCCACAAAGTTGCAAACTATATTATAAAGTTAGTGAAACAATCCGGACTTTCTAGGGCGAGAACAGTCAGGACTTTTTAGGGCAAGAGAAATTAATACCATTAGTAAAGGCTCAAGAGGGGACTTGGAGGGAGAAGAAATACTAATTAACATTGGCCAGTGTTCTAGTGTCTAATTAGAAGGCAACACAATTCTAAAGGCTTAATTATCTGTTAATTTAGGAATTGGATCCTGAAATAGCAAGTGCCATAGCTAATGACTTTAGTTTGTTAAATGAACTGGTGAGGGAGGATTTTTTCTTTTTAAAGTCAATTGTTTCCAAATCTTAGCTTTGTAAAATTAAAAAAAAAATTCCAGAATGAAACAAATTAACCTGTTTATGCCCAAGGTTAGAATTTTTTTTGTGAAAAGCCAGACCTTGGCAATGACCTTGAGCAGTAGGATATACATAACTCTGACAAGCTTAGTGTTCCAATAATGGGACACTAGGCATAAATGGGTTAATTTTCCAGATCATCTTCCTGTTGATTTATAAAAGCTGAATTTTGGTCATTTTCCCCTCCTTTTCTACTTTTCTATTGAAGAAACAGATGGAGTTGCTGAAACTGTCAAGTACTCAGCAATTAGAGAGAAGGAGGTAAAGCCCAAAAGCCTTATTAACATATAATTTCCTGCACAGGTTTTTCCCTCTCCCCCTAGACCTGCTTTATTTTACATAATGCCCCTTGCTTTTGACACTCCAGCCTTCTCATTCTTTGGAGATGCCATATGCTCTGCTGCTACGGGGCCTTTGCTTACATTGCTTCCTATGCCTCTACCCTTTGATTGACATCTGTCTGTCTTCTAGGTCTCTGCTCAATTATATTACTTCCTCCTGGACCCTCTGCACTAGGCAGACCCCCTGGATAAAAGCAGCTGAAGCATCACATTCTTTAGTAGACTTCTTACAATTGTAATTTTACAATTATTGATGGGATTTGATGAGTTGGACCCTCCCGCTAAATCAAGCCCCATATTTTTAACAACAAATATATTTGAGGGGTCCAGCACAAGCCTGATATTTAGGGATCCAGTGAATATTTGAATGAATGAGAGTACGCATAAATGAAAGGGGACCAGGGCTGTGTATAGTCTGTTACTCTCCAGCCCTGGTCCCTTTTTCCCCAGTTCCCCACTTTCCCCTTTTACCCTGTCTCCCCAGATGAGGAGCAATACCAGAGATATTTAACAGTCCTGGGTATAGCTATCTGACTGTAAATTGATCACAAAACACATGAAGCTGTGAGTTTAGCAGGTGAGGATGAAAGAAGTTAGCATTGGTTATCTGCTGGATATGAAGTACTTGAGGATGCATAGTCCTGCTCACCCTGAAAAGATCCCATGGGCTTTAGGTCCCATGGGTTTAGGTTTCTTAGATGTCGTGTTTGGCTTTCTAGCTGCAGGCTGCTGATAGGTAACCATGGTAGCTGCCAGGTCTTAAAGTCTCACTTTTGAGATTTACTTAACTTTTTGGAGTCCTGACTTTGAAAATTACCAAAGTAATCCCTGATCTTTATAGAGCAATTAGGAAAAGTAAGAAAAAGAAAAATCATGTGAAATTTCCTCAGCTTGAGGGGAGCCTCTCAACGTTTAGCACATATATTCTAAGTCCATTTCCCATGCAGACATCAGGCTTAAAAGAATTGAACCTACAGTAGGCCGGGTGCGGTGGCTCACGCCTGTAGCACTTTGGGAGGCTGAGGTGGGCGGATCACGAGGTCAGGAGATTGAGACCATCCTGACTAACACGGTGAAGCTCCGTCTTTACTAAAAAATACAAAAAAATTCGCCAGGCGTGGTGGCAGGCGCCTGTAGTCCCAGCTACTCGGGAGCCTGAGGCAGGAGAAGGGCGTGAACCCGGGAGGCAGAGCTTGCAGTGAGCCGAGATCCCGCCACTGCACTTCAGCCAGGGTGAGAGAGCAAGACTCCGTCTCAAAAAAATAATAATAAATAAATAAATAAATAATTGAACCTACAAAAAATCAGCTACCCCAAATTAACCAACCATTGAACTTTTCAGTGTATTTTTTTCTGTTCTTGTTTTTTAACTTTAACCTTTTCTAGATGACTGTGTGTGTGTGTGTGTGTGTGTGTGTATTTACATTTGCAGCCTACTTTTTTTCTTAATGTGAACTTATTTAACCCATCTTTGAGACTTTTGTGAATTTAATTTTTTTGTTCTTAAACCGTATCATAATTTATTTAATAATCTTCTAATATTAAATGTTATTTATGAAATGTTTCATAAATAAATAGAAAAGTTCAGAGAGAAACCACAAGTGCTAAGAAAATGTAGCACCTAGCATCAGTGGTTTTGTATTTTGCCACATTTGCTTCAAAGGTGCCTACCCACCATATTCATCCTTAACTCTAATCATTTTGGGTGGGGATTCCTTGGTATCTCTGCCTTTTTATTCTTTTTTTGTTTTTGAGACAGGATCTCCCTCTGTTGCCCAGGCTAGAGTTCAGTGGTGCAGACAGCTCACTGCAGCCTCAAACTCCTGGGCTCAAGCCATCCTCTCATCTCAGCCTCCTGAATAGCTGGCTAGGACCACAGGTGTTCGCCACCATGCCTGGCCAACTTTTTATTCTTTTTACCTAGAGAGGGATTTCATTTTTATCCCTTATAGATAACCTTTATTGTGTAGTTGTTCTTTTCTTCATTGACTATTATGTATGAATGTTTGTGTGTGTTTATGTGAAAATAAAATCAGGCCTCCATGGAATTGTGGGTCTGTTTCTGCCCTCTGCTGTTTGTTTTGTTTCTCTGCTGTTTGCCAGTATCATAATCTTAAATACTGCAGATTTCTAATGTCTTATTAGGGCAAGTCCCCATAATCTGTTTTTATTCAGAATTGTCATGGTTATCAATCTTTGGCTTTTTACTTTTCTGTGTGAATTTGAGGATTATCTTTTACTTATTTATTTATTTTTTTGAAATAGAGTTTCAGTCTTGTTGCTCAGACTGGAGTGCAATTGTGCAATCTCGGCTCACTGCAACCTCTGCCTCCCAAGTTTAAGCGATTCTCCTGCCTCAGCTTCCTGAGTAGCTGGGATTACAGGCACCGGCCACCACATCAAGCTAATTTTTATATTTTTAGTAAAGATGGGGTTTTGCCATGTGGGCCAGGCTGGTCTCAAACTCCTGACTGCAGGTGATCCCAAAGTGCTGGGATTACAGGCATGAGCCTCCCAAAGTGCTGGGATTACAGGCATGAGCCTCCCAAAGTGCTGGGATTACAGGCGTGAGCCTCCTAAAGTGCTGGGATTACAGTCGTGAGCCACAGCCCCCAGCAGGATTATCTTACTATATTGTGCCACAGAATATTTTATTAGCGTTTGATTGGAATTGCATAGAATTATAAATTTGGTATTTGTGACTTTCTGCTGGAAATCATGATACCATGAACATTCTGATGTTTGCGTTTATGATAATTTTCATGGGAGCTAAATTTCAAGAAGTAGAATTTTGGGTCAGAGGATATGATCGTTTAAAAACAACATTGTTTGATCAGATTGGCAGATACTTAAAGATGGGTGGACAGGAGCCATTGCTGGCAAAGGTTTGGGTAAGGGGCACTTGAGTACGCTGCTAGTGACAGGGAATTCTACACATTTGTGCATAGAATCTGGGAATGACTATTAAGATTTATTTATTCCCTCTCTAGGTAAAATCCCTCTCTAGGTATATAAATAAATAATAAATAATAAATAATCAGTTTCAGCCGGGCACAATGGCTCACACCTGTAATCCCAGCACTTTGGGAGGCCGAGGTGGGCGAATCACGAGGTCAGATTGAGACCATCCTGGTTAACATGGTGAAACCCCATCTCTACTAAAAATACAAAAAAAATTAGCTGGGCATGGTGGCAGGCACCTGTAGTCCCAGCTACTCGGGAGGCTGAGGCAGGAGAATGGCGTGAACCCAGGAGGCAGAGCTTGCAGTGAGCTGAGATCGCACCACTGCACTCCAGCCTTGGCAACAGAGTGAGACTCCATCTCAAAAAAAAAAAAAAAAAAAAAAGGGCAAAAACAAATTAGCCGGGTGCGGTGGTGCACGCCTGTAATCCCAACTACTCGGGAGGCTGAGGCAAGAGAATCATTTGAGCCTGGGAGGTGGAGGTTGCAATGAGCCAAGATCCTGCCGCTGCACTCCAGCCTGGGTGACAGAGCTAGACTCTGTCTCTAAATAAATAAATAAATAAGCAGGAAGGGTAGGAGAGCTCTAAATATATGCACGTGTTAGCTTATATTTGTATTCAGAGCCTCAGGAAATGAGCATACACACCAGGCTTAAATTGGGTATTCCAAGGATCAGGTTGGGGATAGGGAGGGAACTATTTAAAAATACATCTCTTTTACATGTGCCTTTATATTGACTTAAAATTTTAAAAATTGAGATAGAATTCACATACCATAAAATTCAGTCCTTTAAAAAGTATACAGTTTGGTGGTTTTTACTGTACTCAAAGTTTTATAATCACGGCCACTGTCTAATGCCAGAAGATTTTCATCAGTTCATTTATATTGACTTCTTATTTCTTTCTTTTTAAAAAATTTTAATTTCATTTCATTTTATTTTTGAGATAGGGTCTCACTTTTTCAACCAAGCTGCAGTGCAGTGGTGCAATCAGGGCTCACTGCAGCCTTTACCTCCCAAGCTCAAGAGTTCCTCCTGACTCAGCCCCACAAGTAGCTGGAATTACAGGTGCACACCACCATACCTGGCTAATTTTTGTATTTTTGTAGAGATGAGGTCTCACTATGTTGCCCAGGCTGATCTTGAACTCCTGAGCTCAAGTGATCCCCTTGCCTCGGTCTCAGAGAGTGCTGGCCTTACAGGCGTGAGCCACCGCACCTGGCCTATATTGACTTTTTATAACAAGCATGTTGTACTTCGGTAGTTTTTAAAACATAAAAATGATTTTAAAAACCAAGAATCACAGTGATTTGGCAGAGCAGTGGGTCTTTTCTGGAAAAGAGAGTCTTGCCTACCCATGCTGTCAGGGTTAGTCAAATGCCCAGCCTTTCTGGCAAGTCAGTGGTAGATTTTTCTCTCTGCTTTCATACAAATGGGATAATAAAAATTTATCAGCCATTTTAAGCAACTGAATGAAAATAAGTTTTGCCTTTACCATTTTCCTCGTTCAAAATCCTGAAGTTCTAGTTTCCTAGTTGATAAATTACATCAGTTGACATTCTCCATAACCTGGGGTCAAAATACTGTATCATTGCCCATCAACATTATTAGGTTAAATGAAAAGGTGTGAAAACTGATATCTTACTGTTTTTGCAACTCTTGGTTTACAACGAGGTTAAAGTTTCATCATGTTTCCTAGTCATTTGTATTTAAAAATTTTTTTTTTTTTTTTGGTGAATGGACTATTCTTTGCTGTTTGTCCATGACCCACTGTTACGGACACCCACCTGGTAGTGGTCTCAGCCCTTTGTTGAATAACCATTTCCTTCCCCATCTTTGTTCTTAGTTACTGTGTGTTGAATTCTTATATTGTGATTTATTTCCAATGACGTGTTGACCTTTTAACATTGAGTTTGCTTCCATATTTAGCGTGTATACGATGAAGAAGTGGAGGAGCCAGTACTTAAGGCTGAGGCAGAAAAAACAGAGCAGGTACTTGTATAAAATCACTCTTAGCTGAGTTTCTGACTTTGAAAAGTGTGGTGGAGATCGATGTGTTATGTGGGAACTGGGGGATGGTGGGCGGGGTTGGGAAAGGGAGGGACTGCTCCTGACAGCAGCCCAAGAGGGGATTCTTTCCTTCGTTTCTGAAATGTAGTGTATTAACTAATACAGAGATCAAATCCTTGAATTCTGGTATAAGAATAGAATAGAAGTCAGCAAACTTCTTTTGTAAAGGGCCAGATAGTACATATTACAGATTTGGAGGGTCACAGAGGTCATTTTTTTCCTGTGGCTTCCTGAGTTACAGATGGACCAGCCTTCTTCCTGAGATCTTCTCACACCAGAGCCCAAAACATAGCTAAGAGGTTCTGGGTCACACTGACTTCTTAGCACTCCAGCAGAGATTTCTTTTTCTTCCACTCAGGAAGGCACATGGACTGTGAATAAGTTTATTATTGGAGTAGCTTTGATTTTGTTCTCATTTATTCAGAAAATATGGATCACCTGTAAAGGTTGGCGCTTTGTCAGCAATTATTACTTGTAACAGATGAAGCTGTTAGACTAGGAAAAGGGTATTCGAAACCAGCTATAGTTCTGCCTGTTGCCAGCATTAAAAAAAAAAAGTTATTTTATTTTATTTTTTATTTAAAAAATTTTTTTATTTTGAGATGGAGTCTCACTCTGTCGCCCAGGCTGGAGTGCAGCGGCACGATATCAGCTCACTGCAACCTCTGCCTCCTGGGTGCAAGTGATTCTCCTGGCTCAGCTTCCCGAGTAGCTGGGACTACAGGCGTGTGTCACCACGCCTGGCTAATTTTTTTGTATTTATTGTAGAGACGGGGTTTCACCATGTTGGCCAGGCTCGTCTCAAACTCCTGACCTCAAATGATCCGCCAGCCTTGGCCTCCCAAAGTGCTAGGATTACAGGCATGAGCTACTGTGCCCAGCAGGTTATTTTATTTTTAATAGAACTCAAGGATTTGCTAGCCATTTAAGTGCAGTAGTATCTGGTTATACCAATTCAGGGTTTAATTTGAAGGTGATAGGTATTTAGTGTACTATTTTTAAAAACTGCTATATATTTCATACACATTTTCACAAACTCAGTACAATATTAGCTATTTAACTCAGAATCAAGCATATCCAAATAGAAAAATACACAACCAAGACAAAAAAGTTCAGTTAGAAAGACTTCAGTACTTGAGATGAAAGACTAAAATGCTCGTAGGATTTTTTTTGCCTTTGGCCCTCAGAACAACACTGTGTGGTTTGGTTCCTTCTAGAATATTTGTGAGGGGTGGGGAATGACACTAAATATTTTTCGGTATTTCTCACAATGGCACACTTGTGTCTGTGGGGACTGCCATTGAGAGCTGCTGTTGCAGGAAGAAGACACCTGAGGGAGATTCTCAGCCCGTTGGTGATATGAACAAACCTTTTTTCTTGAGTGGGGCATTGTTGTAGGGTATACACAGAATAGACCAGAGATGAAAATGACCCCCTTTTGATGTAGAACAGATTTATAAAATAATTGTAATTGTCCAGTATTTTTTTTTTTGTCTCTTTAAACTGTAATTGAAAAATGAGACCTCTGTGACCTTCCTTCTAAGTCTTAACACCTAAAATTACCCAAGGGATAACCAGGGCTCGTGGGATAGTCATGGTGAGTCTGAGAGTCTAGGCCCTCCAGCAGTGGGGAAACAGCGTGCATTCATTGTTGGGATACTTCTCCACACACTAGTTGTACCTCTGCTTTTGTAGACGATGACCCTTGAGCTCTGGAACCTTAGGTAGTTTGATGCATGTCCAGAAAGGGGCAAACTTGGGATTTAAAACTTACAGTCTTACTCCAAAGTCTGTGTCAAGGCATTCAGCAGAATTTGACTTTTTTAACATTTTTAGTAAGTTTTTTTGGAGCTTGAGGCTAGGCTTTAGAGAACATTCACAGTATTGTCTTGGGGCAGTATCAGTATATTGGAGACCCATACTGCGTGGTATTTATTTTGTAGGAGAAGACACGAGAGCAGAAAGAAGTAGATCTCATTCCTAAAGTCCAGGAGGCTGTGAACTATGGCTTACAAGTATTGGACAGTGCCTTTGAGCAACTTGATATCAAAGCAGGAAACTCAGACTCCGAGGAAGATGATGCTAATGGGCGGGTGGAACTGATCCTTGAACCAAAGGTGAAGACATTCAACTTAAATATTTATTGCACAACTATTATGTTTGGGCTACTTTAATTGGGCACACGATTAGTAAGTCATGGACTTAACCTCTGGGAAGTGAGTATGTCACTTAGTAGTCTCACATTGACTCCACCAGAAAGACTCGCTTTACCTGAGCACTGATGGAGTACTTGTGAGGTGCAAGGCAACATGTCAAGTTTGGGGTGCAAAGATGCAGAGCATGGCCTCTACTCTCGAGGTGTGTGTTGCAGTCTGGTGGGAGAGAGGAGACATACATACGAGTAACCATTGTAAATGCCCTGAGAGAGAATTGACTTCCAGCTAGAATTTTGGGGCAAAGATGATATTTGAATTGGGGTTTGAAGGGTGGGGAGGCTCAAAAGAGACAGAGAGTGTTGGGAACCTGAAATTATGTAGCTTGGGCTAAGGAAGACTGCAGAAGAACTGAAAGGCATTTGGGTTGTTTCCGGTTTGGGCAATTATTAAATACAAATGAAGCTGCTGTGAGCATTCATGTCCAGGCTCCCTCATAGCCTAGTGAGTGTTGGTTGCTTGACAGACTTTCTCCCACATCGTTCAAAGAGACAATTGGGGTGACACAGAGTCTCTCGGTAGTGAACACAGAAAGTTACCACAGTGATTTATAGAAAGAGGCCTTGTGACACACAAGGCCTTCCGAATTAAAACATGCCACAGAACCAAACCCTTTTTTTTTTTTTGAGACGGAGTTTCGCTCTGTCCTCCAGGCTGGAGTGCATGGCACGATGTTGGCTCACTGCAACCTCTGCCTCCCGGGTTCAAGCGATTCTCCTGCCCCAGCCTCCCGAGTAGCTGGGATTACAGGCGCCCACCACCACACCCAGCTAATTTTTGTATTTTTAATATAGACAGGGTTTCACCATGTTGGCCAGGCTGGTCTCGAACTCCCGACCTCAGGTGATCCGCCTGCCTTGGCCTCCCAAAGTGCTGGGATTACAGACATGAGCCACCGCACCCAGCCTGAACCAAACTCTTCTAGTCATTCTGTAGCTGCACATTTCTCTTCCAGTTTGAGCTTTGCTGAGTCACACCAAATTGAGGCAGATCATTTGGCACTGACCGGTACACTTGCTGCTTGGATTTTCACTGTATGCCTTTAAAAGTCAGCAGTGGACTCTGGGAAATGGATTGCCTGGACCACACTTGATACTTCCAAGACACACAGCACTTTCTCTCTTTTTTTTTTCCCCTTGCAGAGAAAGTTGTGGAGGTACACTTTTCTTTTGTAGGAGGATTTGGGGATGTCTTCTGAGTCAGTGAGAATTAGTCCAAATTAACGCTGTCTTTGCCTTATGCTCCATTGGTTGCTGTGACGTCGTTGAACCTTTACATTAACCTTCCCAATCTTTCTGTTGTTGTATGAAACATCAGAATTATTCTCCCCTGCCCCAGAGTCCTTTGACAAGGAAGAGATATCATTGCCAAAGGGCAATGCCTCACAGGGGACAGGGCAGCATTTCCTTCAGCAGTGGAGGTAGGAGGCTGTGCAAGGGTGGAGCACTTTCTTGACCCTATTTTTTTTTTTTTTGAGACAGAGTTTCACTCTTGTTGCCCAAGCTGGAGTGGCGCAATCTCGGCTCACTGCAGCATCTGTCTCCTGGGTTCAAGCGATTCTCCTGCCTCAGCCTTCCAAGTAGCTGGGATTACAGGCATGTAACATGATACCTGGCTAATTTTTGTATTTTTTAGTAGAGACGGGGTTTCACCATGGTGACCAGGCTGGTCTTGAACTCCTGACCTCAAGTGATCCGCCCGACTCGGCCTCCCAAAAGTGCTGGGATTACAGGTGGGAGCCACTGCAACCGACCAACCCTAAATTTTTAATGTGTGTGTGGTGTGGGACTGACAGGAGTAGACGGCTGACACGGGCGGATCTCCAGCATGTGCTGTTGGGGCCACAGTCTCCTGCCCTCACTCTGTTTTCTCATCTGGTCTTATTTTACCAACTTAACTTTTCTAAATTCGACAGTGTGGAACCACTAGGGGGTATTGTTCTTCTGTTTATTGAGTTATAATCTTATTTATTTATTTATTTATTTATTTATTTATTTATTTATTTTGAGACGGAGTTTCGCTCTTGTTGCCCAGGCTGGAGTGGAGTGATGTGATGTTGGCTCACTGCAACCTCCACCTCCTGGGTTCAAGAGATTCTCCTGTCTTAGTCTCCTGAGTAAATGGGACTACAGGTGTGCGCCACCACACCCAGCTAATTTTTTGTATTTTCGGTAGATATTAGGTTTCACCACGTTGGCCAGGCTGGTCTCAAATTCCTGACCTCAAGTGATCCACCTGCCTCAGCCTCCCAAAGTGCTGGGATTACAGGCATGAGCCACTGTGCCCGGCCTAATCTATTTTTATATTAAAATATATAGATATATTATGTCTCATTAGTACTGCTTTTTAGGGGACAGCTCACCAGAATGTTCAGTTTCTTTCCTTGGTCCTCCTCTTCTTGGACCTTATACTAGGAGGTTGTACCCTTTTCCCTGTTTGCTTGCTGCTGATAAACTTTTGGTAGGCTTTTGCCATTTTTGTTAAATTTTGTTAATTAGGCCCTTGGGGAGGGAGATTCTGTGTGATACAGCTTTACTTTGGCTTTTTTTTTTTTTTTTTTTTGAGATGGAGTTTTGCTCTTATTGCCCAGGCTGGAGTGTAGTAGTGCAATCTCAGCTCACTGCAACACTGTTTCCTGGGTTCAAGTGATTCTCCTGCCTCAGCCTCCCGAGTAGCTAGGATGACAGTTACCCGCCACCATGTCCCGCTAATTTTTTTGGATTTTTAGTAGAGACGGGGTTTCACCACGTTGGTTAGTCTGGTCTCAAACTCCTGACCTCAAGTGATCCACCCGCCTTGGCTTCCCAAAGTGCTAGGATTACAGGCGTGAGCCATGGTGCCCGGCCTTACCTTGACATCTTTACCTAGGATTTGACTTTTTAAAAAATCAGTGAAAAAAAGAATTTTTTTTTTAACTTTTAGTCCTGCTGTGTTTCTTATTCTCCACCTTCGTTATGTAGCTTGTTTGGGATAGTCAGATGGAACAGGGTATCAGGTGGCACATGTAAGTTTGTTTTCAACTGAAATGCTTGACAGCCTATTCCTTTCATGATGTACAGGATCTATACATTGATCGTCCTTTACCATATCTCATTGGGTCAAAGCTGTTCATGGAACAAGAAGATGTAGGTCTTGGAGAGCTGTCCAGTGAAGGTACTTTTCTTCACCAAATAATTTTGTTCCTTAACATTTCTTTTTTATTTTAAAATAATTTCAAATTTTACATTAAAGTTTCAAGAATAGTTCAAAGAACTCTCATATACCCTTCACCTGGGTTTACCAGTTAACATTTCACCACATTTGTTTGATTGTTCTCTACATATATGTAATATTTTGTCTTGAGCCTATTTGGGAGACATCATGCTCATGCCCTGTTACTTCTAAATGTTTCTCTGTGTGTTTTCTTTTTTTCTTTTCTTTGTCTTTTTCTTTTTTTGAGACAGAGTCTCGCTCTGTGGCCCAGGCTGGAGTGCAGTGGTGCGATCTCAGCTCACTGCAACCTCCGCCTCCCGGATTTAAGCGATTTTTCTGCCTCAGCCTCCTAAGTAGCTGGGACCACAGGCGTGCACCACCACACCTGGCCAATTTTTGTATTTTTAGTAAAGACGGGGTTTCACCATATTGTCCAGGCTGGTCTCGAATTCCTGACCTCATGATCTGCCCGCCTCGGCCTCCCAAAGTGCTGGGATTACAAGCATGAGCCACCGTGCCTGGCTCTTTTTCTTTCTTTCTTTTTTTTTGAGCCGGAGTTTCTCTCTGGTCACCCAGGCTGGAATGCAATGGCGCGATCTCGGCTCACTGCAACCTCCACCTCCTGGGTTCAAGCAATTCTCCTACCTCAGCCTCCTGAGTAGCTGGGATTACAGGTGCCCACCGCCACACCTGGCTACTTTTTGTATTTTTAGTAGAGATGGGGTTTTACCATGTTGGGCAGGTTGGTCTCGAACGCCTGACCTCAGGTGATCCTCTGTTTGTGTTTTCTAAGAACAAGGACATCTCTTGTATAATCACAGTAGAATTACAAAGCCAGGATATTTTCCTGGACATAAGGGTATTATCCAATCTGCTGCTATGTTCACATTTTGCCGTTTGTCCCAGTGACACCCTTTACAGTCTCTCTCTTTTGTTCTCTGGTCCGGGACTCAATCCAGGACCAGCCACCACATTTGGTTGTCAAATCTTCAGTTATCTTTTAATCTGATGCCATTTCTCAGCCTTTCTTTGCTTTTTATGACCCTGACATCTTTAAAGAGTACAAGCAAGTTTTTTTTTTATTTGTAATGAATAATTTTTTGGGGGAGAGATACTTCAAGACTACATAAATATGTAATTCCTCACCATAATGACACTTTCAGTTCCAGTAAGTGGGTATAGATGGTTTTATCAAGATCTCTGTGATGCTGTTGTATGGTGGTTTGTGATTTTGAGCTAAGGACATTTTCTTGTGAATATTGGTGTGGTGACCCTTATCTCTCTTCTCAACAGAAGGCTCTGTAGGCAGTGATCGTGGCAGTATTGTGGACACTGAGGAAGAGAAAGAAGAGGAGGTAAGGGCTGTTTGGTATGACCAGGTCACGGTGGGCAGCAAGCTTAATTTAAGATGGGCCTAGCAGGCTAAGTAAATAGCATAACTGTGAATTCGTAATCTGCTTCCATAAAGCTTTTAACAGTGATAGAAGCCACATTCTGAGTTTTTTCCCCCAAGGGTTAGATTTCCTTTTTGCCTTATGTACAATAATAGTGAAAGCTGCTTTCATCTCTTCCACTATTATCCTCTCTCCCACCTTGCCCCCAAATATCTCTTTCACCCAATATATTTTTGAGAAGGGCAGCTTAGATGTTTTGGTGGAATCTCTGCCTGGGATATAGTCTTTGAGTATATTCTGTCTTTGAATAATTCTAAGGGAAAAAATCTACATTTAGAACTTTTGTAAACTATAAAACCTAGAGCAGGATATACCGAAAGCCACCACTTACATTCTATTTTGCTGCTGCCGCTAGCGCTTTCATATCCACAGAGCATAATTTCATTTCCTTGTCTAGAGTTTGAGTCTGTGGGCCTTGACTACAGTTGAATCTGTAGTTGTTCTTTAGATGGGATATTCGTTATTGCAAAGGACACAGCCATGTTGCAGGAGAGTCCTCGAGTATGGGATTTCCGAAAGGAGATAGTGTTGTGTATGTGCTTTTCTCTTCTGGTTGGTCCCCCTTTCTGCACTCTCCCTGCGCGCCTTTCTTCCAGTCCTCCAAAGAAAAACCTGACAGCAGGAAATGAGCTTTTCTTAAGTAACTTTCGTATAACAAAAGCAGTGCTCATTAGGGGAATCCCTTGCTTTTAGCCACTGATGTGGCACTTCATCAATAGTTGCTCGTAGCAACTATTGATGTCCCCTTCTTGGGCCTAATGAAGTAGTTATCCTAATGAGAGGAAATAGAGACAGTATAGTCCAAAATGTAAAATAATACAAACTGACTTTCAGTAATTTAGTTAGTTAAATGTGCAACTCTTACTTTAAATCCAAAGGCAAGAGTTGAAAGTGCAGGTGATGTGAACAAATTGTTAGAGGCATTTAAGTGAACCACAAAAATTACATGTTAACTGGAACAACCCTTCACAATATTGCCAGCTACCCAGCTTATCTGCACCTTGATACTTAAGGTGACCAGTAGTCAGTACAAAGAGACTGAGTGTCAGAGCTTTTTCTCCACTTGACATAGAATCAGCCTGCCCCAGAGACTTAGACCTGCAATCATTTCTGTGCTTCTAAGTAAAGCCCATTTAACAACAAAGCCTTTTCTTCCCCATAAAGGAGTCAGATGAAGATTTTGCCCATCACGGTGACAATGAACAAAACCGGGTAAGGCTCATGTATTGAAATGACTTTGTTTTTACATTTTAATTGAAGCATAGTATATATACTAAAATTACTTTGGAATGATTTATGACAAAGTGAGGATTTTTTCATGTATACAATTTATTTTCCTTTAAGCATTTCATGTATTTAGGCTAACTACCTCCTTTGTATATATTTTTTCCAATTTTGCTTTATAGTTTATTTTTCTTAGAAAAGAAGTTTCAAAGAAGTGAAAAACACAATTGGAAAACAGAGCCTCTAAAAGAAGACTCAGTTACCCAAACTGAACTACTTTGCATGAGTCCCTCTTCTGTTTTAAAATTGGAGACAATCTAGCAGTAACATTATTGAGTATTCACAAGATGAAAACTTCTTACCCTACTGTCTTAGCACGGTTATCTTAATTTTTGAATATCTAAAGGCGTATTCTTTTCATAGTGTGCATCGTTCATTTTCTGTCATTTTATGTTAACATTTTATAAATGTGTCCTTATTTATTATTATTTTTTTTTTGAGATGGAGTTTTGCTCTTGTTGTCCAGGCTGGAGTGCAATGGCGTGATCTCAGCTCACTGCAACCTCCGCCTCCTGGGTTCAAATAATTCTTCTGCCTCAGCCTCCCGAGTAGCTGGCATTACAGGTGCCCACCACCATGCTCAGCTAATTTTTTTTGTATTTTTAGTAGAGATGGGGTTTCACCATGTTGGCCAGGCTGGTCTCGAGCTCCTGACCTCAGGTAATCCACCCACCTTGGCCTCCCAAAATGCTGGGATTACAGGCGTGAGCCACCATACCTGGCCTCCTTATTTTAAATAGCCTTTGCAGTTTGCATTGTAAACTTCTATACTTTTAAACATACTGAGTATGATACTGTCATAGTCTCTAAATGTATAAGGGAAAGAGTTTATTTCTAGAGTTGTATTTTTGATGTAATAATGTATTCAATATTTTCTTTTCTTTTTTTTGAGACAGAGTCTCGCTCTGTTGCCTAGGCTGGAGTGCAGTGGTGTGATCTCAGCTCAATGTAATCTCCGCCTACAGGGTTCAAGCGATTCTCATGCCTCAGCCTCCCTGAGTAGCTGGGACTATGGGTGTGTGGCACCATGCCCGGCTAATTTTTTGTATTTTTAGTGGAGTCAGGGTCTTCCCATGTTTCCCAGGCTGGTCTTGAGCTCAGGCAAACCGCCCACTTCGCCCTCCCAGAGTACTGGGATTACAGGTATGAGCCACCACGCCCAGCCAATATTGTCATATATAGAAATCCTTTGCTTCGGTGAACTGTTCCTTCAGAACAAGGTGGTATAGAGTTATGTTAATAACTCTTAATGTCTGGTGGACATTCTAAATTAAGTATTATGCATGTAGATTTTCCTACAATCTCATCACTGGGGTGATTATTTTAAATTTCTTTTAGTTAAAAATTTGCATTTAAATTTCTTAACTGGGAAATATTTTTTTCACAAAAATGTTTAACTATCAAATGAAGGATTTTATACTTTCTGGTTGTTACTGTATTTTCCTGGTTGTATTCATAAATGTGGTTGATCTTTATAATTTTAACGATCAGTCTTTCTTCATAGGATATTTGTTTCTGTGGAATTTCCTATTAAGATCTGTAAATGCAAACAGTTTTTCTTTCCTTTTTTTTTTTTTTTTTTTTTTTTGAGACAGAGTCTCTCTCTGTTACCCAGGCTGGAGTGCAGTGGCACGATCTTGGTTCACTACAACCTCCACCTCGTCGGTTCAAGTGATTCTCATGCCTCAGCCTCCCAAGTAGCTGCGATTATAGGCATGTGCCACCATGCCCAGCTAGTTTTTGTATTTTTAGTGGAGATGGGGTATCGCCATGTTGGCCCGGCTGGTCTTGAACTCCTGACCTCAGGTGATCCGCCTGCCTCAGCTTCCCAAAGTGTTGGGATTACAGGCGTGAGCCACCACGCCCAGCCACAAACAGTTTTTCAAAAACAGTACAGTATAGTGAGTAAAAGCACTAGCTTATGCAACAGGTTGGTTTTGTGTGCTGCAGCTAACCTCAAAGTTGTAAGGATTAAATTAGATAATAAAGTGCTTTTAGTAACATGCCTGGCACAGTTCATTGATTCAAACATTGAAAAAAAATTTTTTAAATTATACATAGTAGTGTGTACCTTTGGAAAAATTAGAACTTAACAGATAAGGCTAAGTTTGAGCCTTCCAGTCCTTTCCTTCTCTGCATACTCTTCAAGGTAACTGGGATCATGCTCTGGGAGCATGTCATTCCAAGTCTGTTTCTTTGCTTTTATAAACACATCTGTTTCCATAGAAATGCTGTAGTGTTTGCAGAGGGGGCGGGGCGTGGTATCATCCTGGATTTGTTATTCTGCGCTTTTTTGCTTGACCTACCTTGGATGGCTCTCTAGTCGTTACAGCTTTTACCTTTTAACTATTACTCAGTATTCTTACTAAGGTAAGACTATGCTGATGATGTTTATATTTCTCTAGTAAAAGGCTGGGCATGGTGGCTCACGCCTGTAATCTCAGTGCTTTGAGAATGTAATCCCAGCGCTTTGGGAAGCTGAGGTGGTTGGATCACCTGAGGTCAGGAGTTTGAGACCAGCCTGGCCAACATGGTGAAACCCCTTCTCTACCAAAAATATAAAAATTAGCCAGGCGTGGTGGCGGGTGCCTGTAATCCTAGCTACTCAGAGGGCTGAGGCAGGAGAATGGCTTGAACCTAGGAGGCGGAGGTTGCAGTGAGCCGAGATCACCCCATTGCACTTCAGCCTGGGCAAAAAGAGTTAAACTCCTTCTCAAAAATAAATAAATAAATAAAAATATTTCTCTAGTAACAGCCATTTTTGATATTTTAATATTCTGCTTTTTATATTCTTGTTGTTACATTCTTATAAAGGATACATTTTTAGGCCGGGCTCGGTGGCTCACGCCTGTAATCCTAGCAGTTTGGGAGGCTGAGGTGGTTGGATCACCTGAAGTCAGGAGTTCAAGACCAGCCTAGACAACATGGTGAAACCCCATCTCTACTAAAAATACAAAAAATTTGCTGGGCGTGGTGGTGCATGGGTGTAATCCCAGCTACTCGGAAGGCCAAGGCAGGAGAATAGCATGAACTGGGCAGGCAGAGGTTGCAGTGAGCCGAGATCGTGCTGATGCACTCCAGCCTGGGCCACAGAGCAAGATTCCATCTCAAAAATAAATATATATATATATGTTTTATATATATTTTTATATATATATTTTTCTTAGATTCAAAGTAAATCTTGTGTATTATTTCTTCCAGCACATCTTTTGCTTCATAACTTGCTGCATCATGATTATGATTATTATTTTAAAAAGCTGTTACTTCTTTGAAGGAGGAGCCTAAAGGCTGACAGTATCTCTTCTTTAGCTTAATAACTAGTAGTTCTAATTTGCTATTTTATACTCTTAGCACACCACACAAGTGAGTGATGAGGAAGAGGATGATGATGGCTGTGACCTTTTTGCTGACTCTGAGAAGGAGGAGGAAGATATTGAGGACATTGAAGAAAATACTAGACCTGTAAGGAAGGCTGTAGTTGCTATCACTTGCCAGGGTTTTAGAACCAATGACTTGTTTTATTTTTTATTGTGACTTACTTTGTACAACACTCATTTTGGCATATTTGTCATTTCATTTACACTTTGGAAAATAATGGCAAGCATCTCAAATTGCCTCACAAGTACCACTTGCTTGTCCAGATGTTATGATTTTATGAGTCAGATCATTCAGAATATGTCTAGTTCCAGAGTTTGAAGACCATAGTGCTCCTGTCTCTCCACCCATGCACCTTTTTCTTATTTTCGTATTTAGATTTTTAAGTATTAAAGTCAAGTATTAAAAAAAATAAGGAAATAAAGGGCAGCTCCCTTTGAAGGAACATTTTATGAGTCCTATTCCTTGGGTGAGCTGTATAGGGTACATATGTTTAAATTCATTTAATTAAACTCAGTTTTCTCCTCAGTTCAATTTCTTTGCTCTTGTATACATAATGTTGTTAGGTGTCCAAAGTGAAGTGTACTAGTTTGTTACAAAAAACCGATTCTTTTGATTTCTCCTGCTGTAGAAAAGAAGCAGACCTACATCGTTTGCAGATGAGCTGGCTGCCCGCATCAAGGGGGATGCCGTGGGCCGAGTGGACGAGGAGCTGACAAGTGAGCCCCAGCCTCATTGACGGGGAGTAGGGGAGGGGTAGTGCAGGGCCCTCTGCTGGCTTCACCAAAGGCGGATTTCTCTTTTTATTAGTAATTACTGCATATATTTATTAGTAATTGCTACATATAATTTAAATTGTAGCGCTTATTCCTTTTTTGGTTAATGGGCTCCTTTAGATAACTGAACACTGTGGACCCACAAGAAAAACGTACATGTACACATGTAGATAACCCTTTACATATAATTTCAGGGGATTAATGGAAACTCCAGAGAACCATGGGCAACAGCTTAAGAATTCCTGGCTGAATATTTACTCCTATATTTTGAACACATAAGAATGTGCTATATAGCATATTCTAGTTATAACAGGGTAGAAAGATAACACAATAATTCTTTCAACAAATACAATCCTGTTATGCACATGAGCCTGGGATGAAAGCAGAAGCCTTCTGCCTTACAAAGAGACTCTTGAGTGCCCACTGTGGGCAGGGCCAGGGGGTTCAGTGCTCTGGTGCAGCTGAGATGAAAGGCAGATGTCTTGCTCTTAGCTGTGAGTTATGAGGATGACAGACGTGGAAAGAACTAGGATGTGTATACTGAGGGAGGACTTAGTACTATTAAAACCGTGAACTGTTCTTCAAGCCTTACCCTCAGGAGAAGCAAAACCTCGGAAGACACTCAAAGAGAAGAAGGAAAGGAGAACTCCTTCAGACGGTGGGCCTTTTCCCTCAATTCTGTTATTTTAGGAGCCTGTTGACTAAGGAATGTTGCTTACATAATTCATGAAGTACTGCTTTACATGCTGTTTTCCCTCTGACAAATGGGTCTGTCTCCATTTACTTTTCTAAAGCCTCTGGGCTGGGCGTGGTGGCTCACACCTGTAATCCCAGCGCTTTGGGAGGCCGAGGCCGAGGCGGGCGGATCACGAGGTCAGGAGTTTAAGACCAGCCTGGCCAACATAGTGAAACCCCATTTCTACTAAAAATACAAAAAATCAGCTTGGCATGGTGGTGGGTGCCTGTTGTCCCAGCTACTTGGGAGGCTGAGGCAGGAGAATCACTTGAACCCGGGAGGCAGAGATTGCAGTGAGCCTTGATCATGCCACTGCATTCCAGCCCGGGTGATGGTGCGAGACTCCGTCCCAAAAACAAACAGAAGCCTTGGAAGGCATGTTTTGGGGTGCTGGGAGGATATGTGGGTGTGGAGTAAAAATTCCTGTAGAGATTTGATTTATTAGATTTTACAGCAATCATTTCTTGTCTTCCTAGAATTCTTAGAAGTATAGAAACTTAGGAATCTCTAGCATTTGTTTTCAATAAAGGATACACCAGGCCTTTTCCTGCAAACAGCCATGTCCATTACATTAGACTTGTCCCTGTGTCAGTTTGCAGATCCCTTTGTTTATTCTGCCCTTCCTTCCCCCAGATTGGTTGGGGAATGGGTCTTGAATGTGGCATCTGACCCGAATGCTTGCTTCAGAGTAAATCTATATCCAGGGTGCTGGCCTAGAGAATGAATGCTGTTTGCCGCAGACGTGGACAGACTTGAGAGTGGAGGCCCAGAGAGTCTTTTGAGGGTGTCAGTGGACTGTGCCAGGGGGTTAGTGTGAAATTCATCAGACTGCCTCACACTTTGTTAAATAGTGTCAGATAAACTCCATGCCAGTTTGGAGACACAGCAGATGCCAACCCGGGAATTTGAGTTCTGGACCCATCTTTAATACTCCCTGCAAAACATTGCTTTCTGTTTGCTAGATGAAGAGGATAACTTATTCGCACCCCCCAAGCTGACCGACGAGGACTTCTCGCCATTTGGCTCTGGAGGCGGCCTGTTCAGTGGGGGCAAGGGGCTCTTTGATGATGAGGACGAGGAGGTGAGTCCATGTCACCCAGCAACACTCCCTGCAGCTAGCTGTGTCAGGGGTCCACAGGGAAGAAATAGGCTTTGCTTATTTAGTGGGGGAAAAACAGTTTCTCAGTTGGAAGTTGCTTCTATTTTCATATTTTGGGACATTTTGAACTAAGAATCACAGAGTGAGAAATGCCATATCCTTCTATGCTTTGTTAGGTGAGGAGAAGATGTGCACGTGTTAATGTGAATAATTTACTAGGTGATTGTTTCTTGCCTTATCTGTTGTCTTCCACGTTTGTTTTTAATTCCTGGACAGGCCTAAATTATTTTAGGATCTCATTTTGCCATAGTTATCACTTTGCAACTGATTTTCTGGCAGAGTAGTAAATATGTAGCTTTAAATCTTGTAGGTTATTTTTCCTTAGAAATCCTCAAATGCAGCTATGCTTTCTCCTGGTTTTTTGAATTCTTTGTCATATACCTTATTTCAACCAGAGTGACCTCTTCACGGAAGCCCTCCAGGATCGGCAAGCTGGAGCCTCTGTTAAGGAGGGTGAGCTGGGGCTGGGCAGCTGCGTCTCGGTGTGCAGAGTTCCAAAACTGTCTTTCTCACTAGGAGATGGAACCCTGAGGTTGTTCCCAAGCCTTGTTTCTGTGTTAAGCAGGAAGCTATTGTTTTTACTGTGGTCCAGTTGAAAGTAATTCATCTTCACTAATTCATGTCTTGGAAAACACAGTACCATCTGTAAACCCATACCACAGTCTTGCCTCTTTGTTAGGAGAGAACTCATAAAAAGTCAAACAAGAAAAGTACCCTAGAGCAATGTTGAGGATGGTTTTCATTGAATGAAGTTTAATTTAAAGAAACATTTTTAACATTCTGTATATAAGTTGGAGACCAGTAATTCCCCAACCCAGTGTGCATTAAAATCATCTGTGCAGGTTTTTTTGTTTTTTGTTTTTTGTTTTTGTATTTTTAGTAGAGACAGGGTTTCACCATGTTGGACGGTTGGACAGGCTGGTCTTAAACTCCTATCCTCAAGTGATCACCCGCCTAGACCTGGCAAAATGCTAGGAATATAGGCATGAGCCACTGCACCTGTCCAATTGGTGCAGTTTTTAAAAAACACAAATATAAATATATTTTTTAACCTACAAATGTTACTCCATAGGTTTGTGGTAGTTCTTGGGACTTGGGAATTAGTGATTCTAAGTGCCAAGTCTCCCGGGCACAGGCATCAGAGCTGGGCCTTGGAGGCCGCTCCTTGTGCATGCTGTGCGGGCTGCTAGCCTGGCTCTCCTCTGCTTTCTGCTGTCCATGTTTTGGCATCAGTGACTTGCTTGGTTTCCCCCTTTGCTCTTATGTCTTTATTTTTTTACTGATGACTCACATGTTTTTGCGGTTCTTTTTCACTCGTTCATTCTCATCCAACTGGAATGGGTAGAGGTGGAACTGTTTGGGGGAGCCCCGGTCATGCTGTCCCTGCCTCTGCTGTGCTCACCTCCTCCCTTGGTGTCCCCCAGCTGACCCACTGCTGTGGCTTGATGACGGTCAGCATGCTCTTCCATTGGAGTCACAGCTCAGATTGTGTTAATCCCAAAAAAAAAGTCCTGACATCGGTAGAGAAGAAAATACTAAAGAATTTTAAAATGGCTTGTTCAGGAAAAAGTGGTTTCAAAAGGTCTGGTACTAGCTGTGTGTTACATTGCACGTATTTCAGGAAGAAAATAGCAAGGAAAGTTATTTCCCTTGTAAAATGGTTACCCCTTGCTTTCTCATTCTAGAGTCTTCATCATCCAAACCTGGAAAGAAAATCCTAGCAGGAGCTGTTTCTCTATTTTTAGGTAACATAACTTAGGTTTGTTTTCTAAAAACTACACAAATACTGTTTTTTCCATTTCAAAATTATCGTCTTCTAAAGCCTGGCTGGAGATGAGGAAGTACCTGGGAGCTTCAAAGGGCTTTGAGCAGCTTATAGAAAGAGCTCATTTACTGATATTAGCTCTTATTCTCCTAGAGCTCAGTGGCCTTGGACTTTTTTGTGTTTGAGTGACCTGGTGATTCTCCGTTGTGAGATGTTCTGTAGCAGTAATGGATGGAGGCTATTGGGCCCTCTTAATGCATTTTGTGGATTAACTGAAATGAAAAGTTTTTGGTGGGTGATAATTTTTTTCTGTAAATTCAACAGGCCCACACTGGCTCACAGCTGTGGCTGTCTTGTCTCTCCACCCACAGGAGACACGGATGTGTTTGGTGCTGCCTCCGTTCCATCACTGAAGGAGCCACAGAAGCCTGAGCAGCCCACTCCAAGGAAAAGCCCCTATGTTCCCCCTCCCACTGGCCTGTTTGATGATGATGATGGTGATGATGATGACGACTTTTTCTCGGCACCCCACAGCAAACCTTCTAAAACAGGTATGTGTTCCTGCCTCCGTTTCTAGGACTTCAGCCAGAAAAAGAATGTTGCCTAAATGGAAGATAAGCTCACCTAGTTCTGTATCTCTTACAGTGCCAGAATCCCTTCTCCAGCATTCCTGTCATTGAGTTGTTGTGTCTGTACTTACATAGGTGTGGTGCCTGGGAGGTCTGTTTTATGACCCAATCTTTTCTGCTCTGTAAGCTAATTACTATGATTATTTTCCTTATAGAGAGCTGAAATCCTTTTCTGTATAATTTTTGCTTGCAATTTCCAGTTCTGACCTTTGGTGTTGTAAAGTTTTAATCATCCTTTCTTCCAGCCGACCTTAGTCAATTACATGAGCAGCGGGTTGTGTGCCGGCCATTTATTTCCCAGCTTCTCATTTCTCTGCCAAAAAGCTCAGGTGGCCTTGGTCTTTCCTCAGATGATGGAGTTTTCATCCCCTTGGCCACTTTGGCATTCTCCTCTCTTTTCCTCTTAAATGTAAGTCCTATGTCCTGAAGTCATTCCCATAAATCATTTGTTTTTAAATGTGCAGATGAATCTTCCAGGGGCTTTTGTCAAAATGAAGATTCCGATTCAGTAGGTCCAGGGTGGGGCCTGAGAATTTACATTTCCAGCAAGCTTCATGGTCTGTAGATCACACTTCGAATAGCAAGACTTAGATCTATTGACTGCTCTTCCAGAAAAGAAAGGTAGATCCCTAGATCCCTAAGGTGCACATGATTTTCAGCAACTTTAAAAAATAAAAAAGGATGGCATAGGAATGGATGGATCTAGTATGCATTTAGAAGCCGGCTGTCTGGACTCACTCTCTTCCAGTGTTAGGTGTAGAAAGTAAGGATGGAAGCCGAAGTGTGAGGGAAAACGATAGCCTAGTTAATCTAGAAAGAGTGCAAACGGATGCAGAATGCACACAGGTCTCGGTGAAGATGACATGAATGAAGGTAGTAGTGCTTTTTGTAGCTCCACAGGGCTCTTACTTAGTGGATATCTTTGAGAACTGATTGAGAATCACTAGTAAATTGATGCTGCTTTCTTTGACAACTCCTAGTCTCTTCAGACATTCATGAGTCAGTGACCTCATTTCAGCAACACATGCCCTATTCGGTACAGCAGTGCTCGTGGTGATGAAAGGTTGGAAACCACCCAAATACTTATCAGTAGAGTAAGCTATGGCCCTTCTATTCGGTGGACTTTTCTGTGACAGTTAAAAAGAAAGGGGTCTACGCTTGTTGACTTGGGAAGATTTTGTAGGTACATTGAGTGGAAAACACAAATGGTAAGACATATTGTTCAAATTATCTTCTTATTTATAGCCTTATTTGTAAATAACTAGTGTTAATTCATTAGTACATCCTTTGGGGGAATTAGAAGCATGTATGCTGAACTGTTCCCAATGTTCATCTTGTTTGAGTAGACTGGTGGAATTATGAGGAGATTTCATTATTTGCTTTTATCTGCTTTTGTACAGTTTGATTTTTTTTAAAGCAGGAGCCAAGCCTTCATTTCTCAGATTCCTTAGATGATTGACTTGGTGGCCCTCTTAAATGATCTTTCTTCCTCTAGATCTCTCTTCACCTTGTAAGCCAGTCCAAGCTACTCTAAGCACAGGAGATGGCTGCTTGGATAAGCATGTCAGCCACGTGGATAAACTATCTGTTCTGTCTTTCAACTGAACTGCTACTATGCACTGTGAAAAATTCCAAGGGAAGAGTATAGTTCCACTTACTATTTCTTTATAACTAATCAAGAAACAACATAACTTTTTATGTTTATTCTTTGGGAGGGAAGAATTTTTTAATCTGTGAATTTTGTGATAGGATGTTTGATGTTAGTGTCATTTTATGCCTTGGTGTTTTTTAAAGGCAAAGTCCAATCCACTGCCGATATCTTTGGTGACGAAGAAGGAGATCTGTTCAAAGAAAAAGCCGTAGCATTGCCAGAAGCCACTGTGAGTCAGACAGATGAAAATAAAGCAAGAGCAGAAAAAAAGGTGAGCAGGAGGGAAGGCTTAATGCAGGAGCATTGATCTGCAGCATTTTAATAATTCATCCGGAACCCAGAGGGAAGTACTGTTCCCTTTCACGTTCATATTGAAGAACTTCAAACAGAAAGTGGAAAGAACATTGCAGTGAACATCCAAATAACTGCCACCCAGATTGATCAGTTCTTAGGGTTTTGGCAAACACTTTATGGATGTAAACCTTGTTACATATCTATTGTTTTCCTGAACTATTTGTATGTAAGTTGTTTGAACTGTTTGCTGCATGGAACTGTTTCCATGTAGTCATTGTGACATTCTACCCCTAAATATTTCATTAAGCCTCTCTTGAAAAGACTTCCATATAAGCACAATGCCATTATCAACAGCTGTGAGACTAACAGTAATTCTATAGTAGAATCTAATATCTAGTCTGTATTAGAATTGCTCCAGTTGCCCCAGAATGTCTTTGTAAAATCACCCCAACAAATAGAATACAGATTTAAAATTATCTCGCATATAGTTTATATGGTAATTTCCTCTCTTGTCCCCAAAATGCCATTTACAGCAGTGATCCCCAACCTTTTTGGCATTAGGGACATAAGGAGAGTGCAACCTGCAATCTAGATCCCTCGCTTGCACAGTTCACAATAGCGTTTGCCCTCCTATGAGAATCTGATGCTGCCACTGATCTGACAGGAGGAGGAGCTCAGGCAGTAATGCTTGCTGCTCACCTCACCTCCTGCTGTGCGGCCCGGCTCCTAACAGGCCATGGACTGGTCTGCAGCCCAGGGTTGGGGACCCCTGCTTTATAGTTTTTTTTATGTTTTGATTTTTTTTTATTCTAAGAAACTCAGGATTCGGACAGTGTGTCTGCATTGCATTTGGTTGTCATGTCTCTTTGGTCTCCTTAATCTAGAGCAACACCTCCCACATCTTTTTTTTTTTAATATCCAGCCACTTGTCTTGTAGAATGTGTCTCGTGAGTTTGCTTGATTATTTTCCTATGAATAGATTCAGGGTGAGAAGTTTTGGCAAGAATACAAGCAGGCAGGGTTGTGCACTTCCAGTTGGATCACCTCCCAAGACACATCAGGTCCACTGTCTGCCTCATTCAGACACGTTTGTCACTTGGTTGTTAGGGTGCCCACCACACTGCTTCATTGGAAAGGTACCCTGTTCTCTTTTGCCATTGCTAAGTTGATCTCTAAAGTGATAGTTGAACACAGTGTGAATACCTGTTCTCTCCCAGCCTTTTACTCAGTGTTTTGAAAATCCACTGATGATCTTTTCTTGACTCAGTTAATCTGTTAGTGGGCATAAACCACTATTTTTTTAATTCTATATTTCTTATTAGTTGGCATTCTTCTGAATGAAGTTCTTTCTCTCCCTCTCCTTCCCCGATTTTTAGTATTGCTTTGGGATCATGTATTCATTCTTCAGTGTAGATGATAATCCATTACCATCATTCTTCTTCTTTTTTTTTTTTTTTTGTGAGACAGGGTCTTGCTCTGTTGCCCAGGCTGGAGTATAGTGGTGCAATCACAGCTCACTGCAGCCTCAACCTCCTGGGTTCAAGCGATTCTCCAGCCTCAACCTACCAAGTAGCTGGGACTATATGCGTGCGCCACCATGCCCGGCTAATTTTTTGTGGAGACGGGTTTTGCCCATGTTGGCCAAACCATCATTCTTTTTGATGCTCAGATTGACCTGCATTTGGCCAGTGTGTGTGTCCCCAGCAGTCTTTAAGCCCTTCTGACTGCTTGACCTTTCACTGCTGTCCTGTACAGCTGGTCCCTCCTCTTTCTACAGTTTGTCTCATCGTGTCATGTCCTGGCTGTGAAACCCTGACTTTCTCCTGCCGACCACCTAAGGCCCAGCATTCAGAACCTGTCAGGCCCCTCAGGCAGCCTGTCTTTCCATGCTCTCTCTCATTGCATATGTCCCATCTGTGCACCCATTGACCCAGACTGTGTGTCCTGCTCCCTGATACACCAGATGTGTCCTCTGTTTGTCTTGCTGTTCTCTTAACAGCCCCTTTGGTTTGTTGCCTATCACAGCAGAGACTCCGTGTGTTTTCTAGATTGATTGAGTAAACCCTCTTTTCTGGGTATCTTACGTGTTAATGCTTAATTTTTCTTTTTCTTCCCCGCCCCCCCGCCGACAAAGGTTACCTTATCTTCCAGCAAAAATCTCAAGCCCTCATCAGAAACAAAGACTCAAAAAGGCTTATTTTCAGATGAGGAGGACTCTGAGGTATGGAATTCTTTTGCTTAGTTGTGGGTATTAGTCTATAGATATGACATAGAAACTATTTTTGAATCAGGTTTTTCTCAATAGAGTTATAAGACTTTTTGTTAAGTACTCCAGTTCTTTAAAAATTATCTCTAGAGGCCAGGAGCGGTGGTTCATGCCTGTAATCCCAGCACTTTGGTAGGCCAAGGCAGGCGGATACCTGAGGTCAGGAGTTGGAGACCAGGCTGGCCAACATGATGAAACCCTGTCTGTCTTAAAAAGACAAAAATTAGCCGGGTATGGTGGTGTGAGCCTGTAATCCCAGTTACTCAGGAGGCTGAGATAGGAGATTCACTTGAACCCGGGAGGCAGAAGTTGCAATGAACCGAGATCACACCATTGCACTCCAGCCTGGGCGACAGAGCGAGACTTCATCTCAAAATAAATAAATGAATAAAAAATAATCTCTTGAGAGCACAGGGGCTTTAGAAAGCAATATGTTTACAATACTTTTCACTTTTGGGTTGGACTGTATTTACATTTCCTGGGATGAAAATCCTGTCTCTTTAGGATGCTCAGATTTTAAACTGTTCATGGGCTCATGATGTGATGAGGAGCTTGCACCAGAGTGGAGGTCACCATGCTACTTCCTTTATTCACATTTTCACTAACTAGACCGTGGCTTAATGCTGTAGCAGATGGGTTCTGGCATAGCCATCTGTCTTGTCGAGACTGAGACCACTAACAGCCTGTGGGACCCTGGTTCACAGGTTGCTTTGGTCCCTCCAGTCACCTTAGAACCACCTCTCAGAATTTCACTGCTTTTCCTGAGTCTCTCAGGCCTAGGTCGTCTTAGATCCAATTTTAAGTTAGCCTTTTAGGAGATCATAGAACTGTATGAGAATGTAATGGGAAATAATAAGCCCCTTTTACAGAAAAATATGTGGACATGGCAGAAACTTACATGTATTTCAAGAAACTGTGAGCTCTAGGTTAGGCTGTCGTGGTTGGGCTTTGCACTCACAGCAAGGATGAACATGGAACCCTTTGGAAGTATAGTGATTGCCCTTGATGTAAAGAATACCTTTGAGGCTATCACTGAAGGCGAGTGTACAAAACATGGGAATTAACCAAAGTGCAGTTAAGTCACAACCCTGACCCCTGAGAAACAGCATGATGGGCCTCCACCATCTTATCCTCATGTCATGGATCCCCTGTGTCACCCACACCTGCACCTCGGGGTCTTTGCACCGGCCCCTGCCATTCTGAGGAATGCTGTTCCTAGAATCCAGCTTGCTTCCTCACTCTTCGATTTCTCTGTGAGGCCTCGCTGATGAAATACACACAACAGGAAGCCTGCTAGCACATACCACCCTGTGCTCCTGGTCCTCCTTCCTATTTCACTGTTTACCACAGCACCTGTTGCCAGGGACAGTGTATATTTACTTATTCATTGTCTCTACTTCCCACTAAAGTACGTGCCACGAGGGCAGGACTTTTAATTCCCTGTTTGTATCCCTAACACCCTGTCCTTAATACTAGTGCTTGGCATGTTGTAAGCCATCCAGTAATTGTTGATTAGACAAGAAAACCAAATGTGAGCAATTTCAGTGACTTACGAGGTGTTCTGGTTATTTGTTGCTATGAAACAAGTAACTCCAAAACCTAGTGGTTCATAACACCCATAGTTTTGTTGTCTCACAGTTCGAGAGGTTGACTGGGCTTAGCTAGGCCATTGTCACTGAGGATCTCTTGTGTCTGAAGGTGGCTGGGCTGAGGATCACCTTATTCATATGTCTGGTACCTGGGCACTGGGGCCCCTGGGACATCTCTCACTAGCCCTGTGTGGCTCCCAGCATGTAGTCAGGGAAGCCAGTCCTCTTACATGCTGGCTCAGGGCTGTAGGGGAGAGTCCTCAGAGAGAGCCCGGTGGAGGCCATGTCGCCTTCTGTGTTCCAGCCTTGGAAGTCAACGATGTTCCTTTTGCTTCATTTGTTGGTCAAGATGGTCACAATGGCCCATCCAGGTTTATGGGGAGAGGCTGTAGGCTCCCCTTCTTGATGGTGGGAGTGTAAATGAACTCTCAGACTTGTGTGAAAACGCTACCAAAGGCTTTGCCCCATGTGTGTCATCATAGAGTGAATGTTTTTATTGGATATTGTTCAGATTCTGAGGCAAGGAGAAGTAAAACTAAGGCAGTCTAAGTAAGAGTTAAAGCTTTGGACCCGAAGGAATGCGTCCTGACTCCTTTCTCTATATCTCAAGTGTGAGGCTGAAGCTTGCCCTGTGAAGTCATTTTGGGGGAACATATTTGAGGTAATGGAAGTGTCTTTTCTTGCAGTACCAAGAAATGTATCAGTTAAGGGTCCGAAACTGTGATGTTGACATTTGTTTTTGTTCTTTGCTTTGGTTTACTTTCATTTTCTTAGAATAGCAGAACCCTTTCTCTTGCTATTGTGTAACATGCAGGAGGGGCACGGGATGCCTGGTATCCCCCACGTGGCCTCTTCTATCTAAATAAACCCATGGGACTCCGGGGAGCACAGGGGAAAAACACTGTGTGGAGGAGATCTCACTTAGTGAACTCATTAGGTCTATATTTAGGAGTAGACAGCGACCCCATAATTTAAAAAAAAAAAAAAACTGTCCAAAGAGGTCTTAGAAATATCTTCTTGTCCTATATAATTGTTCGGATCTTATGTATTGAAGTTTATCTTCCCAAGGGAATAGATGTCCCATTTTATGTTTCTACTTCATGTAGGTCAACTTGCAGGTCTTTCTTTGCAGGATAAGCTGATGTTTTATAACATTTTGAAAGTTTCTTGATTTTTTTATTTTTCAGCTTTTTTGAGATGAAATTTTATTCTTTTTGCCTAGGCTGGAGTGCAATGGTGGGATCTTGGCTCACTGCAACCTCCGCCTTCCGGGTTCAAGCAATTCTCCTGCCACAGCCTCCTGAGTAGCTGAGATTACAGGCACCCACCAACACACCTGGCTAATCTGGTATTTTTACAAAATTAATATAGGCTGGTCTTGAACTCCTGACCTCAGGTGATCTGCCTGCCCCAGCCTCCCAAAATGCTGGGATTATAGACATGAGCCACAGCACTGAGCTGAAAGTTTCTTTAGAATCTATCAGGTCTTATCCTGGTTTGCAACATCATATACCTATAGTTAAGCTAAGTAGACTAGCAAACATTTAAAAATAAAGTTTAATTTGTATTTATTTAAAAGAAATAAGTCGGCCGGGTGTGGTGGCTCAAGCCTGTAATCCCAGCACTTGGGGAAGCCGAGGCGGGCGGATCACAAGGTCAGGAGATCGAGACCATCCTGGCTAACATGGTGAAACCCCCTCTCTACTAAAAATACAAAAAAATTAGCTGGGCGTGGTGGCAGGCGCCTGTAGTCTCAGCTACTCAGGAGGCAGAGGCAGGAGAATGGCGTGAATCCCGGAGGCAGAGCTTTCAGTGAGCCGATATTGCACCACTGCACTGCAGCCTGGGCAACAGAGCGAGACTCCGCCTCAAAAAAAAGAAAAAGAAGTCAGTCATAATCTTAGGAGAGAAGGGTGTTACTAAATAAAACAGTTGTAGCTCCATTAATTTGGGAATCTAGCTCCTGTTTCTTTATTGACCCTGTCTAATCTCTGATTCTTTAGACAGTAGTGGGAAGCCATGCTTATATATTTATTTTTTTAGCATGGTGTAGGAAATTGATTCAAAAACTTATTCCTGCCTTCTGTCATTCAGGTGGGAATACAGAAGCCCCTGGGCTCTGCGAGGCCACCAGATCCTGTAGCTCTCCTCCTCCTTAGCACCACTGCACACACCCTGCACAGACCCTGAGGCCTATCCCTTTAAGGACTCTGTCTGAGCCACCTTCCCTCTCAGGAAAGAAGCCTAGACACATGGCAGCTGTCATGTCTGAGTCACTTGTGTTTTATACCGACCTGATATTTTAAAAACTGATATTCCTGTTAACCAGCAACTTTAATTTCAATCCAACAGGATTTGTTTTCTTCTCAAAGTGCGAGTAAGTTAAAAGGTGCGTCTCTGCTGCCTGGCAAGCTCCCCACGTCGGTTTCCCTGTTTGATGATGAAGATGAAGAGGTAAACATTGTTATTGTAACACTAGATAATTTAGATTAGGAGAAAATGGTTGTTGATGTAACTTTCTACCCAGAGGCTCATATACTAGCAAAAGGTGGTAAGGAAGCAGTCAGGCTACCTGAAGTTTATATAACAAAAATATTTCTGTTTTTATTTCAGTGACTTCTTCCTTATATTTTCCTAGCTGTGCAATGGAGAAGACATTAGATTCTTGACGCAGTTCTTTTTTTTTTTTTTTTTTTTTCCGAGTTGGAGACTTTCTCTGTCACTCAGGCTGGAGTGCAGTGATGCGATCTTGGCTCACTGCAGCCGGGTTCAGGTGATTCTCCTGCCTCGACCTCCCAAGTAGCTGGGACTACAGGTACGCACCACCACTCCCGGCTAATTTTTGTATTGTTGGTAGAGACAGGGTTTCACCATGTTGGCCAGGCTAGTTTCGAACTCCTGATCTCAGGTGATCCGCCTGCCTCGGCCTCCCTAAGTGCTAGGATTACAGGTATGAGCCACTGTGCCTGGCCTCTTGACACAGTTCTTATGGAGTGAAATCTACAGGTTTTATTTTTAGAAATCTGCCTTTGAGAAATACAATTGACCCTTTAACAGTGTGGAGGTTATTTTGACTTCCACATTGCAGTGAAAAATCCATATATAACTTCTTACTTCCCAAAAACTTATCTACTGATACCTTACTGTTAACCAGAAGCCTCATGGATAACATAAACAGGTGATTAACATATAAATAGTATAGTATCTATTTATATATTTTTGTATTCCTGACATATCTAGCTTTTCCTTATTTTTTTTATGATATTTCTAGGCCACATGATGTGTCTGCAAGATTTTTCAAATTGTTGCAAATGTCCAAAAAAATTTTCAACATATTACTGAGAAAACATTTGTGTAGAAGTGGACCTGTGCACCTCAAACCTGTGTCATTCAGGGTCAGCTGTACTTTAGTCTAGAGGATGGATCAACATATACCCAATGACCTACAAGAATGTTTTGGATCAAGTGGAGATACAAAGGAGAAGGCAGCCATGTCCTGACCATTGCCTTTGTTTCCCATCCTGGCTGGAGAGAGCACAGTGGGGAAGAGAAATAAGAGAGAAGACAACCCAAACCTTAACTCTTATGCAGTACTGGGCGGTGGTGAGCTCATAGGCTTTGCCATCAGACCCCTGGGTTCATATCCCTGCTCCACCACTTGCAAACCAGGGACCTGGGGCAAGTAACTTAACCTTCCTTAAGCTCATGTGGCTTAACAGTGAGTAGGGTCATTGTGGCAGCTGTAACTACTAGTGTGAAGCTCTTGCAGAGTGCCGGCACATAATAAGTGCATAGTGAATGTGAGCTCTGTCATTAGCATCCCCAGTGGACACCAGCTCATTATTCTCCTGGCCTGTCCTACATTACCACACTCTCCTTAAAGGAGACTTCATCCAGGAAGACACTCCCTTCATCCATCTTCACATTCCAGGGCTGTTCACCTGCTGTTAAGAGTTTGTCCATCCTAACTCAGACTCAGGCCCTCTGATGCTTTTGTTCCCCTTCCCTGAATAAAAGCACCTTAATAAATATAACTTTTGGGGAGTGCTTGACCACAGAAGAATTTACAAATGCCATTAAACTTAGTACACCAGCAATTTTATTTAGTAAACTATTTCTCCACTTTGTATAATCTCTTTGAAACTAATGAGAAACACAAGTCATGCCTTCCCTCCATCCCAGGTGTATGTCTTTCTGACCTGTAAAGGAGTGGAGACAGACCCCCAGTTCTCTCCTTTGAGCCATTGTTCTGGTTTCTCATTCGTGGAGACGACAGTGTGAGTTTCTGGCTGCTGCGGGGGCTCCCGTGCCCATTGCAGGCTGTAACCCCCTGCAATGAGCAGAGAGGCACTTGCCCACAGGGCGACTGGATGGGGCTCAGTTTCTCCTTGTACTTCATGATCTCATTCGCATGTTGTTCTCCTGCTTATTCACAGCTGTTCTGCCTTTGAGTTCTATGGTAACCTCTTTCCCTTCTATGGGTGCAGTGAGAAAAGGCTGTAGTTTGGGATTTACTAGCATTTTGCGGTTTTTCCCCGCCAGAGTTGTTATTTGTATACCTGACTGGAGACTTACTTCCTAACAGTTTGATATAGGAGGACATCCTATGTTGTCTGATTATAAAGTTGTCTTCCTTTCTGCCATTTGCTTTTCTAGGATAATCTTTTTGGGGGTACAGCTGCTAAGAAGCAGACATTGTCTCTACAAGCTCAGAGAGAAGAGAAAGCAAAAGCCTCCGAGCTCTCCAAAAAGAAAGCATCTGCCCTGTTGTTCAGCAGTGATGAGGAGGTGAGCTGAGGTTTCTGCTAAAGAAGAGGGGATTATTTCATGGGATTTAAGAGCTAAAGCCATCCCAGGTCTTTTTCTACCTGTTTTATATCTCGTGATGTTCAGTCACCAAAGGTGATGTTCACAAGATTGTCTTTTCTGAAGGAAGACATTTAATGTAATATATTAATTTAAAGATGAATCTCTTCAAAATGGTTAGGAATAAGTGTGACTCCCACACGATAGTGTATGCTCCTTCAAATGAGTTAGGCCGGCTAGGGGGGAAATGATTTCTCAGCCATCGCTAGGTTCATGGTCGAGTCCCTTAGAACAAATGACAGATTAACCAGAGAAAAGTGTGCAAGTTTACGTAAGATAAGTTTTACCAGACACAGGAGCCTTCAGAAAGAAAAACTCAAGAGAAACAGGAAATCCTGTGTCAGTTTGATGCTGTCTGATGAAGAAGTGGACAGTTTTGTAGGAGCACGATTAGATGAAAGGGGTGTGACCTGATGGGAATCAGCTGGGGGAGCTCAGCAAGGCCTGCATGGTCAGATCATTCTCTGCATCTTTACAAATAAGGAGGCTCCTTTCCTCTGGGAATAGGGAGGACTGGAATGAAGGTCTTATGACCTACTCCAGAGAGGGTTAGAGGATTCTTCTATGTCCTGCTTCAGAGGAGAAGGGCCAGGGAAAGGTCAGGGAGACCTTTCTGCTTCTGTTTTCTCAAATGCCAAGGTGTCATATTTTGAAGTAGCATGTCCCGAATACCCCAATGGCCATATATACTAGTATCTTGTTAAATGACTACTGTGTTTCATTAATTTAGAACTATAGGTAGGAGGAGTTACCTATTGAGGTTAAACTCCTTTTTGAGGGAGTCTTAGCAATATTTCTGTTTGTGATCTGGATAGATACTACCAAATCAGTTAGTTTAGTTGCTAACTCAATCAGATTTAGTAGCAGGGAATCAGATTTAGCTGTGCAGAAAAAGACTTTAAATATGATGATATAAAAAATCCTGAGTATTAAACATCTTCCTGTGTTATAATAATTCCTCTTTTTTTTTAACATTGTAGGCAAGTTAGGAGGGGGTGAAGTGGATATATAAGTCATAGATATGTTCATGTTCTTACTGAAAGCAATTTGAAAATTCTGAAGCAGATTGCAAAAAAAATGTATTAAAACCTTATGCGGCTGGGCGTGGTGGCTCACATCTGTAATCCCAGCACTTTGAGAGTCTGAGGCAGGCAGATCACTTGAGGTTGGGAGTTCGAGACCAGCCTAACCAACATGGAGAAACCTTGTCTCTATTAAAAATACAACAAAATTAGCAGGTTGTGGTGGCGCATGCCTGTAATCCCAACTACTCAGGAGGCTGAGGCAGGAGAATCACTTGAACCCAGGAGATGGAGGTTGTCGTGAACGGAGATCACGCCATTGCACTCCAGCCTGGGCAACGAGCGAAACTCCGTCTCAAAAAAAAGCTTATGCAACACACATGTGAACAAGACACAACGAAAAACTGCTAGTAATCCTTTTACTACAAAAGTCTGAGTCTGGCCTTTAGAAAGCGTTTAAGGAATTCCCACCCAGCTATGCTCATGCCTTCACATCAAGGAACTCCCAAGCATATATAATTTGTGTTTTCTACTCAAATGTATGAATTTATGATAGATTATCCAGTTTTTTTCTTTTAAACATTGTCAGTGATTGTTCCCCCTGTAGCAACAGCCAGACATCAGTGTAGTTGCTCCTACTAGAGTATTATAGTGGTTCGGGGAAAATAAAAACATTACCTAAAGCCTGGAGCAAAAAGACATGCAGAAGAAAGACAGCCAAGGTTCTAGAACAGGGGCGTCCAGTCTTTTGGCTTCCCTGACCCACACTGGAAGAAGAAGAATTGTCTTGGGTCACACATAAAGTGCACTAACACTAACAATAACTGACGAACTAAAAAAATAAAAAGGTTCGTGCATAAATCCCATAATGTTTTAAGAAAGTTTACAGATTTGTGGTGGGCCGCATTCAAAGCCATACTGGGCTGTGTGTGGCCCATGGGCCACAGGTTGGACAAGCTTGTCCTAGAACAAAGACTGTCAACTTCGGCTGCTCATTGGGATCCATGGGGAACTTAAAAGAGTGCTGACAGGCCGGGCACAGTGGCTCACACCTGTAATCCCAGCACTCTGGGAGGCAGAGGTGGGCAGATCACCTGAGATTAGGAGTTTGAGACCAGCCTGGCCAACATGGCGAAACTCTGTCTCTACTAAAAAATACAAAAATTATCTGGGTGTGGTGGTGCTTGCCTGTAATCCCAGCTACTCAGGAGGCTGAGGCAAGAGAATCACTTGAACCCTGGAGGCAGAGGTTGCAGTGAGCCGAGACCACGCCACTGCACTCCAGCCCGGGCCACAGAGCAAGACTCTGTCTCAAAAAAGGAAAAAAAAAAAAAAAAAAAAAAAAAGAAAGAGAAGACCTAACGAGTGCTGACAGTGGATCCCAGCTCCAGAGATTCTGAATTAATCTGGTTGGGGTACAGCCTTGTCATTGGAGTTTTGTGATGCTCTCTAGTGGATTTCAGCGTTTAGTCACTGCTAAACATTGAGGAGCACTTCTCAAACCTTCATGTTTAGGAAATCACCCAGGCACCCTGTGAAATGCAGGTTCTGATTCAGAAAATAGGGGCGGGCCTGAAATTCTGCATAATCTGCTGCTGGCTGGTGGACTCCAGTTTGATTTGCAAGCCTCTAGACTCCAGAGATAGAGCACTTATGCAAGTGCTTGGGAGTTCTTTGATTTGAAGGGGTGTGAGCATAGTCAAGTAGAATTTCCTTAAATGCTTTCTAAAGGCCACATTCAGACTTGTGGTAAAAGGATTACTAGCAGTTTTTCATTGTGTCTTGTTCACATGTGTGTTGCGTGAGTTTTTACACTTTTTTTTTTCAATCTGCTTTAGGATTTTTAAAATTAAAATATTCTTCTCTGGAGTTGGAAGTTCTTGAGTTCTTGGTATTTTTACATTTGGCTTCCTTCTTATAGCCTCTGTAATTAATGTTGATTCCCTGAAATAGACAAGTTGCTTGTTGTAATACAGTGCAGAACCACAGTGGGAAGAGACATCGTGGCAGGTGTTGGAGGAGGAAATCATGGGAAGCTCTGTGAGGTCAGAGAGCCCAGCTGTCTAGATTTGAGTTCAAAGAAAAGTCTTAAGCATGAGCTTTCTTCAAGACTGATGCACTAAGTTTAATACTTAGTTTAAATACAACTTAGTTTAACAAATATAAGTTTGATTTTACTCCCCATGTTTTATAATCTAAATTGCCATTGGACTTTTTTTTCTTTTTTTGAGACAGAGTCTCGCTCTGTCCCCCAGGCTGGAGTGCAGTGGCACGATCTCCGTTCACTGCAAGCTCTGCCTCCTGGGTTTACTCCATTCTCCTGCCTCAGCCTCCCAAGTAGCTGGGACTACAGGCTCCCGCCACCACGCCTGGCTAATTTTCTTGTATTTTTAGTAGAGACGGGGTTTCACCGTGTTAGCAAGGATGGTCTTGATCTGCTGATCTCGTGATTTGCCTGCCTCGGCCTCCCAAAGTGCTGGGATTATAGGTATGAGCCACTGCGCGTGGCCTGGAGTTTTAATATATATTGTTCCCCCTGTAGCAACAGCCAGACATCAGTGTAGTTGCTCCTACTAGAGTATTATAGTGGTTCAGGGAAAATAAAAACATTACCTAAAGCTTGGAGCAAAAAGACATGCAGAAGAAAGACAGCCAAGGTTCTAGAACAGGGGCGTCCAGTCTTTTGGCTTCCCTGGCCCACACTGGAGTTTTAATATATATTTTATGTTTTAAGGACCAGTGGAATGCTTCACAGACCCACTCAGCATCTGACAGCAGGTCTGAAGGAGAACCCAGGGATTCTGGGACCCTCCAGAGCCAGGAGGCCAAGGCTGTGAAAAAGACCAGTCTCTTTGAGGAAGACGAAGAAGATGATCTTTTTGCCATTGCCAAGGACAGGTGAGATAGTCATTGGAAGGAGTCCCTCACTCCGTGTCCGTGGTAACAAGAAAAGGAATTTGATGCACAAGCTAGTTCGTCAGGTGATTGCTAATCATGGATCACATAGTGATTGTGCCAGTGAGAATGTCTTTGCTTTTCAGTGGCACCGTCTTTTCTCTCAGTACCCGGAAATGTTTGTCTTTGTGGATCCTTATCTGATTTCTTCCCCAATCATTATTTTTTAACCATATTCTTTTTCTTTGTTTGTCAGGGATTTGAGTATCTTTTGTTTGTGATTTTTCTCTGGGCTACTCTAAAGTATGTCAGGTTTGGTCAGGATTACTTAAAAGTTATTTTAGGCCAGTCACGTTGGCTCACGCCTGTAATCCCAGCACTTTGGGAGGCCGAGGTGGGCGGATCACGATGTCAGGAGTTCAAGACCAGCCTGGCCAATATGGTGAAACCCTGTCTCTACTAAAAAAATATAAAAATTAGCCGGGTGTGGTGGCACGCGCCTGTAGTCCCAGCTACTTGGGAGGCTGAGGCAGAAGAATGGCTTGAACTCGGGAGGTGGAGGTTGCAGTGAGCTGAGATGGCACCACTGCACTCCAGCCTGGGTGACGGAGCAAGACTCCATCTCAAAAAAAAAAAAAAAAAAAAAAAAGTTTTGTTATTTGAATAGAAATCTGCTCAGCATTTAACACATCCTATTGGGAGGAAGTTGCCTGTAGAGCTGTGCAGTATCACTCCAGGGGCTGATAACCCATAGCCGACCTAGGTGCCTCTCCCCATTAATGCTGGAACTGAAGCTGCTAGGATATTCAGAGTGAGCATGGGCTGTGGTTGGTATAACATGCTGCCAGATTAGCTTATGGGTTCAGAATTACTTCCCTGCAAATACTTTTTTTCCTTTTGAAAGCCTGACATGATTACTTTGAAATTCACCTGAATGTTATTAGCAGAAAGAAGTAACTGATTGGACATGTAAATCCTATGCTTTGGTGTGGTTAAGCGTCATTTGATAGATTCAGAAGTACCTCAGGTTTCTGTCTCCAAATACTCGAATCTTGTCAAGCATCACCATTTCTGCATTAGGCCTCTGTAACTTGACACTCAGATGCATCTTTGGTCTCTGATTTAGAATATAGGCTCTGGAAACTTGATATTAAATTCTGATTCTGCCAGTTCCTGTCTGAATAACCTTGGGCAAGTTACCTAACTTCCCTGTGCCTCAGTTTCCTCATTTGTTAAACAAAAATAAAAACAGCATTTCTCTCATCGGTTTGTTGGGATGATGAGATGGAATCTAAATGTGAAATGCTGAGCACAAGAGCTGGCACATTCTGAGCCCTCAGGTATTACCAGTTAGCATCGTGAGTGCAGGGAAATAGTACATTCCTTTATTTTTGTTGCTCTCTCCTGGGACATTCTTCTTCCTGTGTTGCTTGGCCACCTTCTTTCAAAACTAAGTGTAAGTCTTGTTTCTTAAGAAGCCTTCCCAGCTGGGCGCAGTGGCTCATGCCTGTAATCCCAGCACTTGGGGAGGCCGAGGCAGGCAGATCACGAGGTCAGGAGTTGAAGAACAGCCTGACCAACATGGTGAAACCCCGTCTCTACTAAAAATACAAAAATGAGCTGGGTGTGGTGTCACGCACCTGTAATCCCAGCTACTCGGGAGGCTGAGGCAGGAGAATCGCTTGAACCTGGGAGGCAGAGGTTACAGTGAGCCAAGATCTCACCACTGCACTCCAGCCTGGGCAACAGAGAGAGACTCCATCTCAAAAAAAAAAAAAAAAAAAAAAAAGGCCTTTCCTAACTTTAAACAGACGAGAAAGAGAAGAAATAGGGAGTCGAGGGCGGACATGGCTCCACCTTCATACCCCAACACCCTCAGCTGAGCATTTTCTGCGCTGTATCCAGGTTAGCTTATTCCCATGAGTGTCCACTACCCCCACCCCACACAAGGTCATAAATCTGGCAGTCTGAACCCCATCTTGTTTGTGGGTCCTGGTTCCAGCCACACACCATACCTGGCTTTCAGGAATGCTTTCTCTGCTCCAGATACATCCTACCTCCTATTGTTCCCGAAGTTGTCTGTCAAGTTTTGTGTATGGAAAATAATTCATACCTTCATCAGATCTCAAAAGAAGCTTTACACACACAAGAAGAAGTTGAGGTGAGGATGTGGAGGAATTGGAACCCTCATACACTGCTGGTGGGAACGTAAAATGGTGTAGTCACTTTGGAAAGTAGTTTGGCATTTCCTCAAAATGTTAAACATAGAGTCACCATATGACATAATAGTTTCATTCCTATGTATATACATAAGAGAAATGAAATTAGTTGTTCATATAAAAACTTGTACATGAGTGTTTATTGCAGCCTTAGTCATAACAGCCGAAAGTGTAAACAACCCAAATGTCCATCAACTGATGACTGGATAAACAAAATGTATAACCATACGATGGACTGTTCTTCAGCAATAAAAAAGAATAAAGTAGTGATGCATCCTAGAACATGAATGAACCTAGAAAATTTTATGTTACTTGAAAGAAGCTGGTCACAGAAAACCACATATTGTATTGTTCCATTTATATGAAATGTATAGATAAACCATAGAGACAGAAAGTAGATTAGTGGTTGCCAGGGCCTGTGGGGCAGGGGGAATGGAGAGTGATGGCTCATAGGCATGGCGGTTCTTTTTGGGGTCATGATAATGTTGTGCACTTAGGTTGTAGTGATATTGCACAACTCAATGAGTATATTAAAGAAAACATTGAAGTATGCACTTTAAAAGAGTGAATCTGGCCAGGTGCAACGGCTCATGCCTGTAATCCTAACTGATTGGGAGGCCAAGTGGAAGGATCTCTTGAGGCCAGGTGTTTGAGACCAGCCTGAGCAACAGAGAGCGACCTCACCTCTCCAAAAAAGTAAAAAAATTAGCCAGGCATGGTGACGTGTGCCTGTAGTCGTAGCTACTTGAGAGGCTAAGGCAGGAGATCACTTGAATTCAGGAATTTGAGGCTGCAGTGGGATATGATTTTGCCATTGCTCTCCAGCCTGGGCAGTAGAGTGAGACCCTGTCTTAAGAAGTAAAATAAATATTAAAAATAAAGTAAATACAAGGTGAATTTTATGGAATGCAAATTATGTCTCGATAACGCTACTAAAACAAAGAAATAGAAGCCAGGCACAGGGTCATTTCCCAGTGCTGATCCTGGCCCTGTGATCTCTCTTGGCAACCGTCTTCATGACAATTCTGGAAATAGGCATGTCCGCTTTGATTCTTTTTGTGCTATAGGAAGTGGGAGAGAATGTTCTGCTTGGGAAGGCTCAGGCATCGTGTGCCTTGCAGAGGTAACAGCTGATGAACCTGCACTGGATAGTAACAGGAAAGGGGCAACCTGAGGCAGGAGGGACAGAGGCTGGTGATTTGTTGGAGTCAGATTTCATCTATTTCAAAGGTCTTTCCTGTTTGCTTTCAACTGTGTAAGGTCAACTAATGGCTTGGGTGTTTGGGTGGTAGGTGGATTCCTGTAGGTGCAGTCTAGAAGAAATATTGTTGTTATGGTTTTTGTTTTTTTCACCACACTTTTCCTTAATTTGACCTTTTGTTTGTTTGTGTAGCCAAAAGAAGACCCAGAGAGTGTCACTCCTCTTTGAAGACGATGTTGATAGCGGAGGCTCTCTGTTTGGCCCTCCTCCCACATCTGTTCCTCCTGCAACAACGGTATTCTTCATCTCTTAGTCCCAGGAAATGTCCTTGAGTTTATGCTGCATCAGTAGCGGTACTTCCCCGAATCAGCTCTTCATACCTAACCTTGGAGGCTGAGTCTTATGGAAGACCTTATTTGCCTGGTTTCAGAAAGAGATCTTCTGATTAATAGTATTCTACAGAAGCAGCACATGTGCAAAGCCATCATTCAGTGTCAGGTGTAGGAACAAGGAACTGGGTCTCAGAAGAGGCTTGGGCCCCATTGGCATGGAATTCTGCTAACATTAGACTAGACCAGTTAAGGCAAAATCATTCCTTTTATGAGTGTGTATCGAGTACTAACAATGGTCCTGGTTTATATTAGCCAGTCAGTAAAAAGGAAGGAAATTCTCACATGTGCTACAAAATGCATGAACCTTGAGGCCGTTATACTCCATCAGTGGAGAAATGGTCACACAGGTCCTAGTACAGTTAGACTGTGGAATACTATACAGTGGTGAAAAAACGCAGGGTGGAGCTTATTGGGATGAAAAACATACTGCAGGCCAAAAAAAAAAAAAAAAAAAAAAGCATAAACACGTAAACATGGTGTAATTTAAACTTTGCAAAACAAGAAATACATATGAATGCCTGGAAACCGGCCTGAAATCATCGATAGCACATTGTTACCAGTGATTATGTCCAGGGAAAGGTATGGAATGGGGAGCTTCATACTCTCAATGCCTTTTTAAAACCTTTTTAAGGAAGGCATTTGTGCATTACTGTGGAATTAGAAATAAACTCCAAACAAAAAATACCTAGGAGATATGGAAGAAGACCCTTCCTGTTAAATGGAGTTGCTCAGCTTATACCAGAAGCTCTCAGCCCTGGGCCAGCATGCTGCCCACCCTGGGCCCCAGGCTCCCTGCTGCTGCTTCTGCGGGGCTCCTGAGCCTTTCCTTGGGTGCTCTGTACTTACATCTCCCCCTTTGAGGACATCCAGTGGTTGTACAATTAAAGGAGTCAGGAGATCTGATTGGTTTTTCTTTGTAAATTATAAACTACTCTGGAGGATAACTGAGCAATAAATTAATGAATTTTGGAGCCTCTGGAGCTGTAAAACTTCTTTCAACCTATGGTAATTATGATTGTTAAATAAAACAAAAGGTCAAGACACACAACTTAAGTAGCTGAATAGCCTACACGTTTTCGATTATTTGTGAAATATAATCATCTTTAGACAATAGTAAATAAAAGATATTTCTTGTTTACAGATATTTCAGTGTAAGTTAATTGTGACTTGGTTGTAAGCCTATGTTGACCAAAAGGTTAAACCACAGGCAGGAGAACTTAAAGAAATGTAATGTGAGTTTTGTTTTGAGCCAAGCTTGAGAACTACTAGCCCAGTAAAGAGACTCCACACAAACTGAGAATGCGTCCCAGAGTGGGCCACACGAGACACAGCATTTATACATTTCTGTTATATAGAAAATGGGAAAAGGGGGCAGTGAAGCAAAGGTGACTTTCTTAACAATTCAGATTGGTGCTCAGTGACATTGAATATAAGATAAAGTAAATATGTGGTTAATGTATTTTCCTCATTAGCCTTTTACCCTAATGAGCACATAGGGGTCGCAGTTGCAGGGTCAGGAGAGGGATGGTTGATTTTGTGCTGCCTTTGTGCTTCATCCAATAGGCAGGTTGTAATCGGTACCTGTCAGTGTGATATTTGACAGACTGGCCTTGCAGGTGAGGTTCAGCTTTCATTCATAGGCCCGGTTTCTATTACCCATATGGCCAAGATGCAGCCATTTTAGACAATTTTTTTTTCTTCAGACTTTCCTTATTTTCTGACACCTATCAAGAAAGTAAATTTGACCAGGCGCGGTGGCTCACGCCTGTAATCCCAACACTTTGGGAGGCTGAGGTGGGTGGATCACCTGAGGTCAGGAGTTTGGGACCAGCCTGGCCAACATGGTGGAACCCCATCTCTATTAAAAATACAAAAATTAGCCAGGCATGGTGGTGCACGCCTGTGATCCCAGCTACTAGGGAGGCTGGGGCAGGAGAATCGCTTGAACCTGAGAGATGGATTTTGCAGTGAGCTGAGGTTGTGCCAGTGCACTCCAGCCTGGGCAGCAGAGTGAGACTCCATCTCAAAAAAAAAAAAAAAAAGAAAAAAACAGGAAGTAAACTTCATGACAAGGATGAGCTTGTCTTCAAGAAGATTAAAACTGGTACTTTGGGTAGCATTTTCTGTGGTTTAAGGACGTTAGTTATATATGAAGGAAGAATATGATTTGCCATACTTAAGTCTCTTTTTGTCTCCCCTATCAACTATTTGCATTGAATTTTTTTTTTTTTTTTTTTTTTGAGACGGAGTCTTGCTCTTTCGTCCAGGCTGGAGTGCAGTGGCGCATCTCGGCTCACTGCAAGCTCCGCCTCCCGGGTTCACGCCATTCTGCCTTAGCCTCCCTAGTAGCTGGGACTACAGGCGCCCACCACCATGCCCGACTAATTTTTTGTATTTCTTTAGTAGAGACGGGGTTTCACTGTGTTAGCCAGGATGGTCTCGATCTCCTGATCTCGTGATCTGCCCACCTTGGCCTCCCAAAGTGCTTGGATTACAGGTGTGAGCCACCGCGCCCGGCCTGCACTGAATTTTTATGTAGTTTTCAGTGAGTCCAGGATGTTCCACAAAAGCCTTTTCCTTTGATCACTTCAGTGTTGCCTTATCTCTTCTGAAATTCTTTATGCCTTCCAGTGTTCTTTTATGTCAAGTTCAATGGTTTTGCACTTTACTTATCTCTTCCTAACTAAAAATCCCCTTGCTCTCTTCTTTCTTCATTCATCACATTTTAAAATCATGATTAGCAATGTCCTTCCTTAGTTTCCCAAATCTGCCTTCCTAACTTGCTTCAGGCATTGCCTCAAAGCACACTTCCTCGTGTCATATGGTATGATTTGTATCTGTCCTATACTATAATAGAGCTTTAGTTTTTTCTCAAGCACTTGTTGATAAGTCACTTGCTGCAAAAATGCCATGAATTCCAGGAAAGTCACAAACCTCACTTTCCTAGTCCCCAAATCCCTGCCTCCCTGATAAGGAAGAGATGAGAAATGGGCTGAAGTGCTTGCAGACTTGTATTGAACACTGAGTTGGTATAAAACACTGGGACTGGCCATGAAAATATAGTGTATAGTCCTTTCAGATGAACAGACAAACAGATGTGTGCTAGCTGTTATATAAGTTAGGAAGAAAGTCAAGGAAGGGTCAAGTAGAGAGATAAATATTATTCTTATTCAACAAAGCAACTGACACTTAACTGAAGAGGACAGAGACCGTGGGTGACATCTGCGTGGGGGCCCTGCTTGAAGGATGGGGAGGATTTGCACCTACAGACATCAAGGGCAGCGTGGCATGGAAGTTTGAAAGTTTGCAGTGACCTTAAGGAACAGCAAGGAAAGGAGGAGATGCATATGAGTAGAGGGATAGAATGGGGTATCTGCTGAGTGTCATTTGCTTCATGCAAGGAGTGCTGGTTTGGGTTGGGAGAGGACCTGATCCAGCAGGTGTTTTGTTTTAGCAAGACAACGCTGGATAATGTCTTCTAGTTGAAATATAAGAGGAGTGAGGCAGAGAGAGAGACTCATAATCGTCTGGTGGCAGAGATAAGGATCTGAGGGAGGGAGGCATGGGGGTTGACAGACACAAGTAGACAGATACAGGTGATGTGGTGGCGTGAAGTGTCCTGTCCACAAGTCCCGGGTGGTGGTGTTTGTTGCTTCTCCCTTTTGGTGCTACCTTCACTATCCTGTCCTCTCTTCCTTGATCACATTTAGCTGAAGCCCTAAGAGGATGGTTTGGGCTTGTTCTGTATATGGCCATGCTGGTCAAACACACTTTTTTATTGTTGTGGATGTCATGTACTCTTCTTTTGGTAGAAAAAAGAGACTGTCTCTGAGGCACCACCTTTGCTGTTCAGCGATGAAGAAGAGAAGGAGGCACAACTTGGAGTGAAGTCTGTGGATAAGAAGGTTGAGAGTGCCAAGGAGTCATTAAAATTTGGGAGAACTGATGTGGCTGAGTCAGAAAAGGTGGACTTTTTTCTCTTGTATACTTGAATGCATTTTTCTCTCGTATGTTGTTTCAAACACACACAACCCCTTAAGTTTTTTGACCACAGAAAATAAATGGCCCATTTGTAGACAGATTCGAAAACATAGACAAGCAGGCTGTGTCCCCACAGTGCAGGAAGCCTCTGCAGGGCCTTTCCTCCCGGCCCTTCTCCAAGACATGTGCGCACTGTGGTGTGCCTGCTCCTGTCTCTGTGGTTACTGTCACGTCATGGCATCTTTGCTTTCTAACTTGTTCTCTTCTGTGCAGTGTTCCTGTTACCCTTGGTCCTCCTTTGGTCCCCAACTGCACTTGAATTTAAATGTCAGTTTTAAGGAGATTTTAGTTCAGCATCCTTTTACTTTTAGATGATATTGGCAAGGATTACAGAGTAGAGTGAAATTTCTACTCTTTCTAAAACACTAGCTTTCAAGTCCTGGACGGTCTGCCGTCTCTTGCAGGAGGCCTGTGGGTAGTGCTGCTGGCCACACCTGGGCATCCAGCTTTGTGGTTGCCTTCAGTCTCTATATGCCTCTTTTCTTTCTCTAACTTTTCTTATACGCTGTGTGTCCAGCTGCTTAGGTCTAAGATCTCCCAGGGCCTGTGTGAAGAGTGTTGCATTTGCATTTGCTGCTGAGGCTCCTTGGAGCTACAGTGATACAAGCATTTCATTTGTACCTGTGTTCCTGTGTGAAATTCTCTTCCTAGTGGCTGTGTGTGGACCCCAGTCCTATCCCAGTCCTGGTCCACACTTGACTCTGACTGGTTGCTGTACTGCCCTCTCCCTGAGTGTAAGCCCCTTGCGGACTAGGCCCAGTTTGTTTTGCTCACCATCATGTCTGTAGTACTGGCATATTACCTTGCACACAGTAGGCACTATGTTATAAATTATGTATTTCTTTAAAGAAGCATTTTTTTAATAGTTTGAGTACTCTGAAATCGGGATGTACCTCATAATCAATGGTATCTTACCTGAAATGTGCCACTTGTTGAATGAATAAATACTGCATTTTAGAATTATTTCAGAGATTCTTCTTCAATTGCCTATACAGTGTAAGCCTTTTACAATTTGAGGGTCTGATTTTCCTGATTAGATTTCTCCCTTGGGGCTTATGTATTAGTTAAATGCTACGAATTCATGATCCACTCCCAATGATTGGCACTTGTATTGGTTATCTTTGACACTTAGAAGTTCTTCCTAGTTCATGAGCAACCAGTGTGCATCAGGATTATAGCCGTCCTATCACTTGATAGGAGAGAGGGACCCATGGTCTTAATGCTTGGAAAAGTTATCTTTGGCTATGGATGATTGTACAAGACTGTCTCTTGGAGCAGCCAATCAAGAATTGACCTCAGTGTTTTGTTACTTGGGCACAGATGTGATTCACTGTGCCCTGAGTCATGCAAATGTGGCAGTTACTGAATTAACGAGGAGCTTGGCAGGCTCCATGATAGGATTTGTATTTCCAGGTGTTACTTATCTTTTCCCCCTATTATTTTCATTTTCAGGAAGGACTTTTGACTAGATCTGCTCAGGAAACAGTCAAGCATTCTGATTTATTTTCTTCATCATCCCCATTGGACAAAGGAACCAAGCCTAGAACCAAAACTGTTCTTAGCTTGTTTGATGAGGAAGAGGATAAAATGGAAGATCAAAACACTATCCAGGCTCCACAGAAAGAAGTAGGAAAGGTAAGCAAAAAGCAATAGTGGTTCAAGTCTCTGGATGAGATAAAAGACTCTCATCTCATGGTTGTCATTCTGTCATGTGAGTTTCTGAAGGAATCTTAACCTTCAATGTAGTGTGTTAATGATTCTGTGCAGTCATTTAGATATTTGGGAATCTTAATCAGGAACTCTTACCTCAAGTAGCAGTGTTAGGATAGGGGATTAGAATTTCACCCCCCTCTTCTGGGATTTACAGACCTTGTTGTTCCTTCTAGCAAAACTTTGCCCCTTGGCCAGTTGTGGGATGTAAACAGCAGGAAAGGGAAGTTAGGCTGGAGCTGTACAGTTAAGTATTTCTAACATTCAGTTTAAGAAAAAGTGTTGTAGATGAACCTTTCATACTGATCAGGTGTCAGCAAACTATTTCTACAAAAGACCATATAATGACTATTTTAGCTTTTGCAGCCTATTTGGGCTCTGTCATAACTGCCTAGCTCTGCCATTGGCAGCATGAAAACAGTCCTAGGAAACATGAAGATGGATGGGCATGACTGTGTTCCAGTAAGTTTTATTAATAAAAATAGGTGATGGTCAGCTGGGCGTGGTGGCTCACACCTGTAATCCCAGCACTTTAGGAGGCCAAGGTGGGTGGATCACAAGGTCAAGAGATCGAGACCATCCTGGCCAACATAATGAAACCCTGTTTCTACTAAAAATACAAAAAATAGCTTGGCGTGATGACGCTTGCCTGTAATCCCAGCTACTCGGGAGGCTGAGGCAGGAGAATTGCTTGAACCAGGAAGTCGGAGGTTGTAGTGAGCCGAGATCACACCACTGCACTCCAGTGTGGCAACAGAACGAGACTCCATCTCCAAAAAAAAAAAAAAAAAAAGAAACAGATGATGGTCATTCTGTGAGGTTAGTATGACCCTGATATTAAAACCAGACAGTGACATCACCAGAAAGCTAGATATCCTTTATGAATGTAGAGGCCAAAATCCTCAACAAAAATACTACTAAACCCAATTCAGCAAAATATAAAAAAGATTGCACATTATGAGAAGTGAGATTTACCCCTGGAATGCAAGGTTGGTTCAACATCTAAAATTAGTTGATATAATGCACTGTATCAATAAAATACAGAATTAAAAGGCACATGATCATCTCAACAGATGCAGAAAAAGCTTTTAATAAAATCCAAACCTTTTCATGGTAAAGCACTCAATTAGGCATAGGAGGAAGCTTAATGAACTTGATAAAGGACATCTATGAAATCCCTCAGCTGACATCATACTTAATGGTGAAAAACTGCATGCTTTCAACCCTGACATCATGAACAACACAACAATGTCCACTCTTGGTAATTCTAATCAACCTTGTACTGGGGATTCTAAGCAGGGCATGTAGGTGAGAAAATGAAATAAAAGGCATTCAGATTGGAAAGGAAAAAGTGAAGTGAAGCAATCTGTATTTGCAGATGGCATGATCTTTTATATAGAAAGTCTTAAGGAATCTGCAAAAAACATCCATTGGAAATAATTAAAGTCATTAAGATTGAAGGATGTAAGATCAATATGTGAAAACCAATTGTAGTTCTGTAAGCTAGTAATGAACATTTACTAACTTACGAAAGTTACTACTAGTAACTTTCTTTTTTTTTTTTTGCAATGGAGTTTGACTCTTGTCCCCCAGGCTGGATTGCAATGGCACAATCTTGGCTCACTGCAACCTTTGCCTCCCGGGTTCAAGCGATTCTCCTGCCTCAGCCTCCTGAGTAGCTGGGATTATAGGCACCCACCACCATGCCCAGCTAATTTTTGTATTTTTAGTAGAGACAGGGTTTCACCGTGTTGGCCATGCTGACCTCGAACTCTTGACCTCAGGTGATCCACCTGCCTCAGCCTCCCGAAGTGCTGGGATTACAGGCATGAGCCACTGCACCCAACCTACTAGTAGTAACTTTCATAAGCAATTACCAGCTTATGACTGAAATTAAGAAATCAGTTTCTTTTATAGTAATACCAAGAAGGGCAAAATACTTAGGAGTAAATTTAGCAAAAGAAGTACAAGACTTGTAAACTAAAATCTACAAAACATTGAAAGAAATTAAAGACCTAAAATTGATGGAAAGACATCTCATGTTTATGGACCAGAAACCTTAATATTGGTAAGGTGGCAATACTTCCTTCCCAAATTGATTTATTTTAATCTCTATCAAAATTCCAGCTTGCTTTTTGCAGAAATGGACAAGCTGATCCTAAAATTTTTATGGATGTGTAAGAGACCAAGAATAGCCAACAGTCTTGAAAAGGAAGAACAAAGTTAGAAGACTCACACTTCCTGATTTCAAAACTTACTTTAAGACAGGGTGGTATTGGCATAAGGTTAAAATATATAGATCAGTGAAGTAGAATTGAGAGTCTAGAAATAAACCCTCACATTTACAGTCAGTTGCTTAAGGTGCCAAGATATTTCAGTGGGGACAGAATAGTCTTCAGCAGATGTGCCAGGATGCTGATTATCTACATGCAAAGGAATGAAGTTGGACCCATTAATAAATAAACTCATCCAGTGTAAGATCCAAATGTAAGAACTAAAACTGTACAACTCCTAGAATCCAGAGAGTATGTGAGTAAATTATCATGACCTTGGATTAGGCACAGCCTTCTTAGATAAGACACCAAAAGCACAAGTGACAAAAATAGCTAAATTGGACTTTATTTAAATGAAAAACATTGTGCTTCAAAGAGCACCATCTGGAAAGTCAAACGACCACCCACAAAATGGGAGAAAAGATTTACAGATCACGTATTTGATAAAGGACTTAGATCCAGAATATGCAAAAGACTTATAAGTCAATAATAAAAAGACAAATAGCCCAGATGAAAGAAGGGATAGGCCAGGCGTCATGGCTCATGCCTGTAATCCCAGCACTTTGGGAGACCAGGACGGGAGGATTGCTTTAGGCTGGGAGTTCAAGACCAGCCTGGGCAACATAGCAAGATCCTGTCTCTACAAAAATTTAAAAAATTAGCCAGGCCTGGTTGCGTGCTCCTATAGTTCTATCTCCTTGGGAAGTTGAGGCAGAAGAGTCCTTTGAGCCCAGGAGTTCAAGGCTGTAGTGGGCTGTGATCACACCATTGCACTCAGGCTGAGTGACAGAACGAGACCCTGTCTGAAAAAAAATAGATAAGACAGACATCTGAATAGAGATTTTACTGAAGAAGATAGACAAATGGCCAAAAAGGATATAGAAAGATGCTCAGCATCAGGGAAGCCAAAACCACAGTGACATACCACTTCATACCCGGGAAGAGGACCATAATTAAAAAAAAAAAAAGGGAAGTAACGAGTGTTGGTAAGGATGTGGATAAATGGAAATTCTCATTCCTTGCTGCTGCAAATGTGGAACAGTACAACCACTTTGGAGAACAGTTTGCTGTTCTTCAAATTCTTATAACATAAAGCTACCACACAATCCGGAATTTTATTCCTGGGTACATATCCAAGAGAAATAAAAACATGTTCACACAAAACTTGAATATGATTGCTCCCAGCAGCATTATTCATAATAGCCAAAAGATGGAAATAATGGCTAAACATAATATAGTATATCCATACAATGGAATATTATTTGGTAATAAAAAAGGCAAAGTACTGATACATGCTGCCACATGGATGAACCTTGAAAACATTCTAAATAAAATAAGCCAGTCATGAAAGACCACATATTATGTGATTCCATTTATATGAAATGTCCAGAATAGGCATATCAATGGAGACAGAAAGTAGATTAGTAGTTACTAGGGGCTGGGAGTAGCAGTGAGCAGGAATGGATAATTACTGCTAATGGTTTGGGGTTTCTTTTGGGGGTGATGAGAATGTTCTAAACTTAGATTGTGGTAGTGGATACACAAATCTGAATATACCAAAAAATCATTACATTTTATACGTAAATGGGTAGATTTTATGGTATATGAATTTGATCTCAATGGTGATGTTATGCAAACCAGGTTGGCAGGTCATAGATTGCCAATCCTTTTTATAGATCTAACCAAAGAAATAGTCTATGTTTATTTCTACAAAAAATGTTTTATGAATTTTTTTTGTTATACCAATACTATAAGCTTATTTATAAATGAGAGCTGCACACAGTGAATATGATTAATTTGATATATTTTCTCCCAGTCTCTTACTGTGTATGGTTTTGTAATATTTTTCCATAGTTGTGAAATATTTAACATTACTTGCTGTGTTAAACTCGTTTTTATATATAACAATAATAATTATTGTTAATGTGATTTATTTTGTTAGAAGTAAGTTTTTCATTAGTTTTTTTGGGTTTTTTGTTTTGTTTTGTTTTGTTTTGTTTTGAGATGGAGTCCTACTGTGTTGCCCAGGCTGGAGTGCAGTGGCGTGATCTCGGCCCACTGCAGCCTCTGCCTCCCAGGTTCAAGGATTCTCCCACCTCAGCCTCCCAAGTAGCTGGAACCACAGGCACACGCCACCACACCTGGCTAATCTTTGTATTTTTAGTAGAGATGGGGTTTCACCACATTGGCCAGGCTGGTCTCGAACTCCTGGCCTCTGGTAATCCACCCGCCTTGGCCTCCCAAAGTGCTGGGATTACAGGCATGAGCCACCATGCCTGGACTTTTTGTTAAGTTTTAATCTGTGGCTGTGATAAGGAAATAGGGATGAATTTTAGAATGTCAGGTCTGGAGCATTATATTATCAAACCAATAATGTTGATGGTAACTTTTAAATGTTAGATATCTAGCAAACAAAAAGGGACTCACTCGGAGTCTGAAAGTAGGGCAGAAGTGATGGACAGCCATAGGAAGGCTTGTGGTCGCACCTGTGCCAGGTCTTTGGCCTGCAGTGCTTACAGGTGAGGGACACATACTTGACCACTCTGTGTAGTTTGTGCTTGATTCAGCTGCTGTCTCTTCTTCCCTTTGGAAATGAGATGAAGAGAATTCATTCAGTTGTATGTTTTTTACCTTCAAAATGTTTCTCATTATGGAACTAATGGATTGCTTTTCTAATAAAAAATTTAGATACTATACAAAGTTTATATAATATATATAACCTGGAAAGATTATCTCTAAAGCTTGTGCGCATATATATATATATATATATATATATATATATATATATATATGTAAACTTTGTATTTATAAATATATTTTCTGGTATTTTTGGAAGCACCATAGCATTCCATTTTGTCAATGTTTCATTCCCCTGCTGAGTGGCTTTTAGGCTGTGGCCAGCCTTTTGCTAATATAATACAGCTGCAGGGGACATCTTTGTTGTGTCCATCTTTACATATGTAACTTCCTTGAGATAAGTTCTTACAACTCTAATCACACATGACCTTCCCTCCTGTTCCCAGGGCCGCGATCCTGATGCCCGCCCCAAGAGCACAGGTGTCTTCCAGGATGAAGAGCTGCTTTTCAGCCACAAGCTCCAAAAGGACAATGACCCAGATGTTGACCTTTTTGCTGGCACCAAAAAAACCAAGGTCAGTTCCAAATGGTTCCCCACAGTATGACTTGTTATTGTATTGGGTACTGTCTCAACAGCTCACCTAGTTCTCTTTGTAAATTGTTTTGCTTTTGGATATTGAACTTGGGTCTTGTTTATTCTAGCTGTTAGAGCCAAGTGTTGGGAGCCTGTTTGGGGATGATGAAGATGATGATCTTTTCAGCTCTGCCAAGTCCCAGCCTTTGGTACCAGCCTTTTGTTCTCAATACTGGGTTGTGTGGGAAAGATTCTGGGAAAGGAAACTAACGTCCAGTTAGATGATTAAGGAAAATCCTAGGAGAGTCGTGCTGCTTCCTACTAAATGAATGGCAAATAACATGCTGAGGGGAGCGTGTGTGGAGGATGCAATGCTTAGTTTCTGTTGTTCCTCATTTTATGTTCCCTATACTAACATTAAAACATTAATAATCCAGGCTCTCTGACTGTACTGCACATCTCTGTGATGTTTAAATGGTTGATTGAAAGACCATTGCATACACTGGGGTGACTAAATATTCGTGCCTTTCAGGTGCAAAGTTTTGAGTCTGAGTTTTAGCCTTTCTATGTCATTTTCTCCCCCAGCCCCAGTAGGTTTTTGTAAGTACTCTGTTTTCTTTTTATCATAGAGAGGACTCCTGTGACAGCCACAGTCTTCAGAATGCTATTTCTGAAATGCTACCTTTGAGTTGGTTCAGCCCTCATTTGAGAAAGTATTTTTAAGACTCAGAAGCCAGGATTGTTTTTTGCATTATGATTTTTCCTTAAAATTTCTAAGATATTTGATGGCTTTTTGGTATTTTTTTTTCTTTTGAAGGTACAAGAGAAAAAGAGAGTAGTGAAAAAAGACCACTCTGTTGACTCTTTCAAAAACCAGAAACATCCTGAATCCATTCAAGGTAGTAAAGAAAAAGGCATATGGAAGCCGGAAACACCTCAGGTTAGAAATCCTCTTTAAGGATTTTCAGCTCTTGTTTGCATCCCAGTACAGAGAAATTCCATTATGCAGACCCACAGTTATTTAGACTTGTCTGCATTAAGGAGGAAACAGCAACCAGGGCTACCGCTTTGTCTTCACTGCACTCCCCACAAGTCATCTCCCCTCTCCTCGCTCCACACGCCAGAGTTTCATGAATCTATACTTTAATAGTTAGTGTTTTTTGATGCCATGCCAGATTTGACTCTGAAGTGGAGTTAAGGTAGGATGAAGAATCTTCTTCCCACTAAAGAATTTATTTCTCCCTCTGGATTTCCTTGGAATAGAATTAAAATAGAAATAAATATAAATTACATCTGATTTCCTGCCTGCTCTCAGTGTTGCCTCTCCCAAGGTCATTGCTGTTGGGCCGTACTCTGCAGCAGTCTTCCCAGAACGCTGTGGAGCTCCTCCTGGGAACAGCCCAGGACTGGAGAGCGAGTGCCAGTTCCATGTGCAGGTGTCCCAGGGTGTCTCACTGAAGCCTTAGTGTCCTGAGCCATAAACCTGAGGCACTTGGACGAGCACATCACCACTGACCCTTCCTGGGGCTCAGATCTTTTGCTTTTAGAGCCAGTGCATTAGGCTATGGTTGAATTTTTGTGTGCTCCTTGAAATTTCTATTTGATAACCAACATGGTAATTTTGCCTGCTGGTCAGTTTTAGGTGCTCTGATAAACTGTGACTCTTGGGAATCTTACTCATCTTGTATTCCTTGACTCCATATCTGATCTGGCAGCTTTCCACTTACGTGACAGAGGAGGAGGCATACGTGAAGTAGTGCTAGTGAAACATCAGGCCCCAGGAGAGATTTGAATGCCTTTCCCATTAAAGAGCTACAGAAAGTGACAGTTTTGCTCCATCACAGATTTATTTACAGGCATAAGAAACACTTGTCTTTCTGTTTCCCAAATGGATTTTTAACTGGATGTAATTTTACACAGGACTCATCAGGTCTCGCTCCATTTAAAACCAAAGAACCATCCACTCGGATCGGGAAGATACAAGTAATTAAAACACTGGCATCTTCATTGCCTGCCCTGTGGCATCTATAAACTTTTTTGGGTTTCCTACTTTTGTCAGCTGCTGCCAAGCATCTTCTCATCTCTTCCCCCGCCTCCCCTCCCCTGCACCTAGTTGTTGTCTCCTGTGTGCTGCGTCTTTAACATCTATTCTTTGAGCCCAGTGGTGGGCATAGGTGTAAGACGCTCTGTTTTAATTGAGACTAGATCGGGCGATTTTCCTACGTTTCTCTACTCCTCTCGTATTATACATTATGTGCACCAAATCTTGTCATGTGTCACAGTAAAGATAATAGACTGCTGTGTTGAAGAACAAATACAGAGTTTCATTTTTCTTCTTCAGGCAAATTTAGCGATCAACCCAGCGGCCTTGCTGCCCACAGCAGCTTCCCAGATCTCTGAAGTAAAGCCTGTTTTGCCAGAATTGGCTTTTCCTTCATCTGAACACAGAAGGAGCCACGGTCTGGAAAGTGTGCCTGTCCTTCCCGGGAGTGGGGAGGCCGGTGTGAGTTTTGATCTTCCAGCTCAGGCAGACACCTTACACAGTGCAAACAAGGTGATGAAACCATCTTTGCTTCCTTGCTCTCTTCTTTTAACCAGAACATGCATATGCTTCTTTCTAGTTTATCAATTGCATACGCAGCAGTCTTTGACTCTCCTTTTGAAGGAGGTGCCTCATCCTTCCTTCAGCCGCTCCCCCCTCCATTCTCCCCACCCCCCTTATCCTGCACCTGCTTTTCCATGGCCTGCATTTGGTACATTTGCATTCTGCTCAGTAGCCACAGTAACGTCTCACCACTTTGGCTGGTGTCTGACACCTGCAGGTTTCCAGCACTGCCACCTGGGGGTCTTCTAACCACAGAGCAGATCATGCCCCTCCTGCTGGCGCTTCCTCACTACTCCAAGGAGAGCATTCGGGCTCCTGGGTTTGGTATGAAACCCCTTTACAATCGGTGCCAGCCCATGTGTGCAGCTTCCTCACTAGTCACTTCACACTTTCCAGCCTGACTCCAGGCACACCAGGTGCCACTCCCTGAACACACATGGTCTGTTCTGCTGCTGCCCAAGGCTCCTGCTGCCTCCTCACCAGGAATGCTCCTCTCTGTCCACAGCTGTGCTTCCACATCCCCACTTCTGTCACTGTGCCCTGCACTCCCCGCACCAAGTTCCCACAGCAGCGACACTGTTTCATGGGATCTCCTCAATGGACTGTGAACCCTTTGAAGTTTTCCTTTCGTTGTAGTTGGGTTTCTTGTTTCTATCCAGTCTCCCTTCTCTAGAAAGCTTTAGCTGATCTCCAAGTAAGTGACAGGACACAGAATGACCTACCCTGGCAAATAGATTCATTTCAAATGTTTCCAAACCTGTTTCCTTGTGCAAAACAAAACAGCCTTCCTTTTAACGACAATTTTCATTGGCTTTTTTTTAATTAAGTTTAAATTGGCAACTAAAATTGTGACATTCCCCTGAAGTTGACAACACAATCATACTTTGCCCAAAGTAGATTGTAGCTTCTCAAAATTCTACTTGATTGTATATTTTGGAAACTATCATAAACACTGCATCATTGCTACTAAGTGATTCATGTTTTGAGATTATATGAAAAGTTCTGATTTCTAAGCCATATTTCTTATGTGGAATATTTAACATTTGAATTCAATGTTTATTGACTTGAAGAAAACAGCACCTTAGATTACCTCTCTTTATTGTGTCATGTTTCTCCCCGCTCCTGGAGCCTGAATTTAGACTAGCCCCCTAACAAAGGTTAGTACCAGAATTCCCCGATTCTTTCTTGTTTTGAAAGATACCCACGTTTCTATTGAGGGTAGAGTAGGGGCCAAGGGAGGGGTTGTGAGACACAGAGAGCCAACATGCCTACTTTCCAGGTTTCCAGCAACAGATAAAACTTTGTGTGTGAAACTGAACTGAAACTGCCCTGAAAAGATTAAAAAATGGAGAACTCTAAAGGATTAAGAATGACTTAGTCTTGGAGTACTAGGAGCTATTAAACTCCTTCCTTGGAAATCATTAAGAAATAACCTCTTCTATATTCTTAGATAATATCTTCATTGAAGTAGACCAGATAACCTTACAATATTTTGAGTCACTGATTCTTTACCATGGTAGCTTTGAACACTTTATTTTATCGTCAGATCAATGTGTGTTTTTTTGCCATTGCAGAGCCGTGTCAAGATGAGAGGGAAGCGTAGACCGCAGACCCGTGCAGCTAGGCGGCTGGCTGCTCAGGAGTCCAGCGAGACTGAGGACATGAGCGTCCCCAGAGGACCCATTGCACAGTGGGCTGATGGCGCCATTTCCCCAAATGGCCATCGGCCACAGCTCAGAGCAGCCAGTGGAGAAGACAGCACTGAGGCGGCCCTGGCAGCTGCCGCTGCACCTTGGGAAGGTGGTCCTGTGCCTGGAGTGGACAGAAGCCCCTTTGCAAAGTCTCTGGGTCATTCCAGAGGGGAGGCTGACCTTTTTGATTCTGGGGACATCTTTTCCACGGGCACTGGATCTCAGTCCGTGGAGAGAACAAAACCCAAGGCAAAGATAGCAGAGAATCCTGCCAACCCACCAGTGGGTGGTAAAGCAAAGAGCCCCATGTTTCCTGCTCTAGGTGAGGCCAGCAGTGATGATGATCTCTTTCAGTCTGCTAAACCAAAACCAGCAAAGAAAACAAATCCCTTTCCTCTCCTGGAAGATGAGGATGACCTCTTTACAGATCAGAAAGTCAAGAAGAATGAGACGAAATCCAATAGTCAGCAGGATGTCACATCAACAACACAAGATATTTTTGAGGTAATAGGACTTAACACGTTTTTGTGTCTGTTCTAAGTTAAGGAAGGTATCTGATTGGCTTATTTGAGCCATAGATTATGTCTAGCTTGTTGCGTGCATACCCCATAGCCACTTGCTTAGTAATTATAATTAGGCTCTTTTATTAATAAGTCTAACATTGATTCAGAAGTGGTTTTTTGTTTTGTTGCATGTAGAATGTATTTCTTGGCTGGCCATGATCATTGATACAGGTCTTGGTTTCTCTAGTTTTTACAGTTTTTTTATTTTTATAGAATATTGTTGTAATCAGCTTCCTGGGCATGCCACTCGGTGACATGGCATACAGCTCCACTGGTCCAGCTTGGGAGTTTAACCTCTGGTTCTGGGGACATTGGCCCTGGCTGGAGCTGACAATGTAGTGCATGCAGGCAATAAGACTTTCAGTGGCATTTGCTCAGCAGATGTTTATTGAGCACCTGGGGACTGCAGGCACGAGGTGAACTCAGAGAAGTGCTAGGCTCCTCAGAGCTCTCTGGGAAGATAATCAAATACAAACAGGGCAATGGATAATTAAGATGTTTTCAAATAGTACTAAGTGTCATGAAGAAAATAACCTGGGGCAGAGTGGTGGGTAGGGCTGGGAGGTGCTCCTTTAGGCAGGACTGGTAGAGAAGGTGTCACTGCAGTGGCGGCATTTGAGCCGGGGTGAGATGGGCGGGCCAAGCTGTGCAGAGATCTGGGGTAGTGCATCCCAGGCAGAGGGGGCCATCTCGAGGCTGTTCCACACACCCTGGCCAATTGCATTTCCATAGCTCGTTGACGTGTTTGAGCTTAAAAAGAAAAATTGATTTAACATTGTTTTGTATGTATTTTTGGCTTAACAAGGATGATATATTTGCTACGGAAGCAATTAAACCCTCTCAGAAAACCAGAGAGAAGGAGAAAACATTGGAATCTAATTTATTTGATGATAACATTGATATCTTTGCTGACTTAACTGTAAAACCAAAAGAAAAGTCCAAAAAGAAAGTGGAAGCCAAGTCTATATTTGATGATGATATGGGTAAGTTTGGTTTTCTACATCTGACTTAGAGAATTCTTACCTTTCCGTCACTTGGTATTTTTCTTGCTACCTTTTCTTGGCCCTTTTCTGGAAAATGCACCCCAGCGGGTTCACTTCAGTGTAATCCTGAGTTAGGCTGAAGATAGGTAAGAGATGGACTAATTATTTTAGTGAAGTAACTCTTTCCTATGATAGTCATCAAAGAATTTGAAGGCACCCAGAGTTTCACGTTTAAGTATAATTTAACTTTGATCTGAGTGCACCTCACCAATCATCTGTGACACACCCCGGTGTTATGAAAGGAGGTTTGATCAGAAATGACCTCACATGCTAAAGTAGGCTGAGGGGACTGCCTTGGGTGTGATGTGGTTGGTTGAGTCAGAGCTCCAGATAGACAGGGAGTGTCCATGGTTCTGTGCGAGAAGAGAGCAAGTCTAGACCTGGGTGTAGGCTCTACCTCAGGCGTTGCATTTCACTGAGGTCTTTGGTGTTTGGGAACAAGCTTGTCTTCCTTATATGGCACAAGTTCTGCTTTATTAGTAGACAAGGCAAATGCCCGAGAACCCTAAATATTGGACTTTTGATAAATCCTGTGGGCTGAGGCCACATACACATTTCCTACTCCCCCCGTCAATCTAGACCTTGAGACTAACTGGGAGACAGCTGGTGCTGCAGAGTCACACACTGGCTCTGTGCCTCCAGCAAGCCGTGTGCTCTGTCTCCCCTGCTTCCCGCCACATGGAGTGCAGAAGGGAACTCATTCATTATTTTAAATACAAAAAAAGTAATACATGCTTATTGTAATAGATTCATGCAATTCAGAAAATGTAAAAAGTGAATAACCCCTAGAGGTAATAGTTTGGTGTGTATCCTTTCAGACACAGTGATATTAATATATGTTTGTGTACACATCAATATATACCCACCTTTTTAAAAAGTAAGAATATATTTACCTATTCTGCTCTGTCTTTTAGTTACTTAATGTCTTTTCATGTCAGTACATAGAGATCTCCTTCCTTGTTTTCAGTGGTGTGCACGATTTCTTTGTATTTAGCCATTAGCCTGTTGACGGCAATCTCAATTGTTTCTGTTTTCTTTATTATAAATAATGCTGTGGTCTTTACCATTTGTGTACACCTAACTTTATGTATACATGTTAAATCATGGTTGGATAAAACCCTAGCAGTAACATTACTGGGTAAGTACCATAATTAGATAAGACAAGCTTTTGAGTCAGTGAAACACTAAAAGAATGCAGTGACGGAGGCTTACAGTCTTACATCGAGATGCCTCAAATCAGTGCATTTATTCTGAAAGAAAACAGGTGGGTCCTATATTGGATTTCCCTTTGCATATTTTTATTGCTCTTTTAAAACCCAGTATGAAAAGAATATCTAAATAAGTCCATTGTCCCTGATGGTAGGGGCGTGGGCTGGTTTGGAGATCAAGTTACCCTTCCCTTTTTTCTGTCCTACACACGCACATACATACACTTTTGTAGCTGAAGAAATTGTGCTCCAAGAGAAACCTGTGTGTGATCATAAAATTTAATGAGTAACAAACACAGAACCAGAATCTAAGAGGCTTGAGTTCTAGGTTAGTGTTTTAGGGTACTCCATGCTGTTACCAGAGCTGGGTCTTTGGTGGTTTGCTTGCATGTGTCTTAAAAGTACCTTTCTCCACCCCTCTTCAGCAACCGTTTTTCTTTTTTCTTTCTAAAGATGAAATCTTCTCCTCTGGTATCCAGGCTAAGACAACCAAACCAAAAAGCCGATCTGCACAGGCCGCACCTGAACAAAGATTTGAACACAAGGTGTCCAACATCTTTGATGATCCCCTGAATGCCTTTGGAGGCCAGTAGAGCACACAGGGTATCCACATGTTACCCTGCAGCTACATTGTTGAGTTAGTGATGATGTTGTATATGCTGATGGTCTTAACTGGATTACAAAAAGCAAATACTAGAACAGCTAGCTCATCTTTCACCCAATGTACTTGGTATTTTTCTGCACTGGTTTAATCATGCTTAATACTACAAAACAAAAAAAATATTTCACACTGGTTGGTTTGTTTTGTTTTTAAACCACAGTTTGATTTAGTTAGCCTTGCTGGGGCTATAATATGCTTCAGGGTGTGTAAAAGAAGAAATCTCTTTGTGGCTTTCATGGGCAGGGAATCTCAGAGATAGCAAATGCCACCTGACCAGAAGTCTTTGTTATATGGATGGGAACCCTAACTTAGGGCCTGGGCAGGGGAAAGAGAAAGAAGATGAGAGATTATACTTCATGAGTCTTAGCAATATGGGAGCAGGTTTTCACTGAATTCTGAGGGTGCCTCTGCATGTCCTCCAAGGCAAAGTTTGGCAAACTGTGGCCCCCCCACTGTCATATTTTGTTAATAAAATTTTATTGGAACACAACCACATTCATTTGTTTACTTACTGTCTATTGCTGCTCTCACCCTGCCTCCAGTGTAAGAGTTGAGTGATTATGACAGAGACTGGATGGCTCACAGAGCCTCAGATGTTTTCTATCTGCCCCTTTATATAAACAGTTTGCTGACCATTGCTCTAAGGCATCCTTTTCTATCCTTGTCTTGTGGAAGCAGCAGAATGAACCTAGGTAATAGCCAGGGGAAGTGCTGAAGATGGAAATGTCAGCCTCTAGAGCAGCACCGCCCCATAGAACTCCACAGGAATGAAAATGTTCTTTATCTGCATCGACAAAGGCAGTAGCCACTAGCCACCTGGATGGCTGACCCCATTCTAATCTGTGTTTTTTGGTGCTCTGTCGTCTTGCTGCTGACTATACAGCCTGTCACCACAGCACAGTCTTGTAGGCCACCCAGGTTGGTCTCAGCGATCCTGGAGCTACTTACTTCTTCCTTGGGCACTGTAAGATCGGAAGGGGAATTACTCATACCCAGAGTCAAACATTTTGTACAGCTTCCACAGGTCAACCATTTGCCCAAGTCTGCTGTGAGAGTGACGTGATAACAGATAAGAGCACTTGCTAGTTGGCCACTCCTTTCCCCTATTCATTTTATGCATCTTCCTTCTGTCCTTAGGTTGAGATCTCCGAGTCGCTGTTGTCAGGCAGACTGCTGTCCTCCAGATTCAGGCCTGTGGGTCTGGGGAGCCCTGGTTGGTCTTGGAGGAGCAAGGGCTGCGCAGGTGACTTGGTGGCCTCAAGTGTATAGGTACCTGGATGGTGCGAGGAGACGCTGGCTCTGAAATATTTCCTAATCCCGCTTGCGGATCAACTGCTGACTAGCGTTTAGGTTACAGATATATTAGACGGTTGATGTGATTCTGTAGCTCGTATTTAGAACTTTAGGGATGTTTTCACATATCAGTAAATGAAGATCTATGTCAACATTTTTTTTTTTTTTTTTTTTGAGATGGAGTCTCGCTCTGTCACCCGGGCTGGAGTGCGGTGGCATGATCCCGGCTCACTGCAACCACCGCCTCCTGGGTTCATGCCATTCTCCTGCCTCAGCCTCCCGAGTAGCTGGGACTACAGGTGCCCACCAGCACGCCCGGCTAATTTTTTGTATTTTTAGTAGAGACAGGTTTTCACCATCTTAGCCAGGATGGTCTTGATCTCCTGACCTTGTGATCTGCCCGCCTTGGCCTCCCAAGGTGCTGGGATTACAGGTGTGAGCCACTGTGCCCAGCCTATGTCAACATTTCTAATGGTAGCTTCACATTCTGGATATCCTTATGTTGGGGAAAAAGTTTTAAAGGTAACTGCTCTTCTGTAGCAAAGCTTTTTTAGAGCAGAGGATGGAGCAAATTCTGAGTTACTGAAATTACGTATTCAGCGCTATTGCCTTGTTTACCTTCCGTTACATCTTTGGAGTTGTGTTTTTAGAACTTTTTCAGAAGGGATGAGATAAATGCCTTGGGAATTGATTTAGAAATCTTTTTGGTGTCATTACTCTTAAGAGCTAGATATATTTTTTAATTGTAAAAAATTATGGAAATACTTTTTTCTCTACCTGCTCCCATTTTTTTTTTTTTTTTTTTTAAGACAGGGTCTGGTTGTGTTGCCTAGGCTGGGGTGCAGTGGCATAATCATAGCTTGTTGCACCTTTGAACTCCAGGGCTCCAGTGATCCTCCCACCTTAGCCTCCTGAATGGCTGGGACTACAGGTGTGTGCCATCATGCCCAGCTAATTTTTAAAAAAAAAATTTTGTAGAGACAAGGGTCTGTTGCCCAGGCTGGTCTCAACCTTCTTACCTCAAGTGATTCTCCCACCTTGGCCTCCTGAATTGCTGGAATTACAGGCATGAGCCACAATGGCCAGCTTCTTTCTGTTTTCTTTGTTTCCTCTTCCCCTTCTGTTTTCTTCCTTTTTTTTTTTTAAGCTGTTCTTGCATCATTTTCCATCCCATCTTTAAGTCTTCATTGCCCCCTCATTTTCCAACATCATGAGTCCCACAGTATGCTCAGCTAAGCATGACCACACACCATTTCAAGAAGCCGTTCATGGACCCAGCTTTTATTACTGGCTGGGTCTTTGTTCTCCTGCTGCAGCTTCCATTTGCTCCTCAGCTACCCTCTAGGCATCCAGTCTGGCTTAACCAGATTTCATGGCCTCATTTTGTCCTCTGCTACAGTGATTTCTACTCCTGAGGAGAAGCATAACTATCTTCTAGAGGGAAACATTTTCGCTTTTGGTTATCAACCTTGGTTCTTTTGGGATATTGGAAATTACCCCATTGACTGGACCCAGACTTACGGTGGAAGTTCCAGCACAATTAATGCTGAACGGGGTTGTGCTTTTTCTTCTGACATATAGTTGAATTATCCATTCTCATTATAGGTGAAGGACTTGCAAATCTGTTTGTTATCTTCTACCCTCCCCAGCCTATTATTTTCAGGGTCTCACTATGGAAGAACACTGTGGTGAAGGAAACAATCCAGATTCCTTTGGCAGTCATAGTCACTCATGTCTTTATTTCTGTCATGTGCATTTTGCAGTCCTGACACCTGACTTCTGTTGCTAGGGCTGCACCTGTGTAGGTACGAGTACTGTTGGCTTCGGGGATACACACTCTGGCAACTCTATAGGACAGTCTTATTTGATATAGCATAAGTATGTTTTTAAGAATTCATGTTATCCAAAATTATAAAAGCAGTTGTTTGAATGAGTGAAAGAAAGGGGATTAAGGTTAGAAAGCTCCATACAAAGTCATATATAAGCAATGCAGCTTTTTAATTTAGCTTTTATTTAAGAGCAATGACCCTTTACCACTATCACCAGCAGTATTATTATCCTGGTACCTTGTATTAGTCTTAATACCCATCATTTTGAAATATGGTGCAACAACACTCAAATGAGCTGCACTACAAGAAACAACTTTCCTTTCGGTAATGCCCTCCCTTTAGGATCACTAGAAGTCTGTACGATGCAATGCAGATTCCCGAATTAATGATCTTTCCTATCAGTGTAATACAGACTCATATTATGGCAGATTCCTGTATGTGCATGTATGTTATGAGTTGGATAAACGTTGGTGGACTTCATTTGGAGTGAATCAGAATGGGATTCCTGTGAGAAGCCAACATCCCTCTAAACAAACTTTTGGAGCATGATATGGCTTGGATGTTTTGTCCCCTCCAAATCTCATGTTGAAATGTGACCCCAGTGTTGGAGGTGGGCTTAGTGGGAGGTGTTTGGATCATGGGGGTGGATCCTCATGAATGTCTTGGTGCTGTCCTTGTGGTAATGAATGAGTTCTCACTCTGAGTTCACATGAGATCTGGTTTAAAAGAACCTGGGGGCCGGGCACCGTGGCTCACGCCTGTAATCTCAGCACTTCGGGAGGCCGAGGCTGGTGGATCACTAGGTCAGGAGATGGAGACCATCCTGGCCAACATCTAGAAACCCCATCTCTACTAAAAATACAAAAATTAGCCAGGTGTGGTGGCACGCATCTGTAGTCCCAGCTACTCGGGAGGCTGAGGCAAGAGAATTGCTTGAACCCAGGAGGCAGAGGTTGCAGTGAGCTGAGATCGTGCCACTGCATTCCAGCCTGGGTGACAGAGGAAGACTCTGTCTCAAAACAAACAAACAAACAAAAAAACAAAAAACAACCTCACACCTCCTTCCTCTCTCTCTCTCTTGTTCTCTCACCATGTAACATGCTGGCTCCTCTCCTCCTACCATGATTGTAAACTTCCTGAGGTCCTCACTGGAAGCAGATAACAGCATTATACCCCTTGTACAGTCTACAGAACCATGAGCCAAAATAAACCTCTTTTGTTTATAAATTGCCCAGTGTCAGGTATTCCTTTATAGCAACACAAACAGCTAACACAGGATAACCAAATAGTTATTAATGTCTAAAACTTGGAGAATACCTTACCTATAGCACAGGTTTGTTCTGAGGATCAATTGAAAGACTAAAATATCTGTTCTTTCCTTGAACAAAGCTTTAATGAGTACCAATATGTGCAAAACACTGTGCTAGGTGATAGAGATCAGATGTGCTCCCTTCAGTTTAGTAATAAATGAAATTGTTAGGGACTGGGTGCGGTGGTTCATGCCTGTAATCCCAGCACTTTGGGAGGCCGAGGCGGGTGGATCACGAGGTCAGGAGATCGAGACCATCCTGGCTAACACAGTGAAGCCCTGCCTCTATTAAAAATATAAAGAATTAGCCAGGCGTGGTGGCAGGTGCCTGTAGTCCAAGCTATTCAGGAGGCTGAGGCAGGAGAATGGCGTGAACCCGGGAGGCGGAGCTTGCAGTGAGTCGAGATCATGCCACTGCACTCCAGCCTGGGCGACAGAGGGAGACTCTGTCTCAAAAAAATAAAAATAAAATAAATTGTTACGGGTGCAATATATGATGTAGGTAGTAGTGTAAAGGGGATAGGTATAAAAGCTTTGTGGAATAGTTGATATTGGAGCTGAATGTTGAAAGGTGATTAGGTGCTTGTCAGGTAACCATGTGTGCACATGACAGTAAGTAGAGCAGAGCAACAATATAGAAGCTGATGTGTTCTGAAGCTGCAGATGCAGATGATTAGAGGATAGAAGTACCAGAGATGTTGCAAGATGAGGTGAGGTTGTAGATGAGTAAAATGGGGCCAGAATGTGAGATGCATAATCTTGGGAGCATTTCTAAGGAGTCTGAATTTTATTCTATAGACAGGGAGAAGTCATTATAGGACCTTGAGGCAAGAAATAACATGATCAGCTCTACGTTTTCAAAAGATAACTGTGCTCCACATTATGTGTCATTAGGGAAATGCAAATTAAAACAGCAGTGACATACTATTACATGACCGTTACAATGGCTGAAATCCAAAACACTGACAACACCAAAGCTGGGGAAGATGGGGAGCAACAGGAACTCTCATTCACTGCCAGTGGGAATACAAAATGGTACTTTGGAGGATTGTTTGGCAACTTCTTACATATTCTTACTGTATGATCCAGCAATTATGCTCCTTGGAATTTGCCCAAGTGAGTAGCAAACATGTTCACACAAAAACCTGCATGCAGATGTATATGGAAGCTTTTTTCATAATTGCCAAAACTTGGAAGCAACCAAGATGTCCTTCAGTAGATGAATGTATAAATAAACTCTACTATACCCAGCCAATGGACTGTTATTCAGCACCAAAAAGAAATGAGCTATATCAACCCATGAAAAGACATGGAAGAATCTTAAGTGTGTGTTACGAAGTGAAAGAAGCCAATCTGAAAAGGCCGTATACTATAAAATCCCGAATTACGTTCTGGAAAAGGTAAAACTATGGAGACGGTAAAAAGTGTAGTGTTTGCCAGGATCTGAGGGGAGAGAGGAATGAATAGGCAAAGCACAGAGGATTTGTAGCACAGTGTATGTGTTCTGTGTGGTACTGTAATGGTGAATACACGTCATTATGCATTAGTTCAAGTCCATCAAGAGTGAACCCTAATGTAAATTACAAACTTCAATTTATGTGTGAAAATGATGTGTCACTGTGGGGTTCATCAGTTGTAACAAACGTACTACTCTGGTGCAGGTTGTGATAGGAGAAGGCTGTGGGAGTGAGGGCATATAGGAACATTGTAATTTCTGCTCAGTTCTGCTGCTCAAAAAATGAAATCTATTCAAAAAGGAACCTTTTCATGTTTAGACTAACTTAGTTCATTTCCCTCATTTAGTTCCTTCATTGTTGAGGTTTCATTGCAATGCATTCTAAAGTCAAACATAAAATTATTTTAGAGCTTTGTGTGACTTTTCCCCTTGCTTAAACATCATTGCAGAATAATGTAAAAATATGATACTCTAATCTGGTTTTCATAAACTTTTTTCAAAGTTGAAAAAAAACTAGCATCATGGACAGATGGGTTGAAAGAGTGAACGGCAAGAATTGAGGATCAAAACTAGGCCATGAAAATTGCTCAGTTGAGAGCTAATGAAGCCCTAAATTAAGTCCTAATCATTGTAGATGGAGTGGGTGACAGATTTAAACAATATTAAGAGGCTGGGCCCAGTGGCTCATGCCTGTAATCCCAGCATTTTGGGAGGCCAAGGCGGGCAGATCACAAGGTCAGGAGTTCAAGACCAGCCTGGCCAATATGGTGAAATCCCATCTGTACTAAAAATACAAAAAGTAGCCAGGCATGGTAGTGCATGCCTGTAATCCCAGCTACTCAGGAGGCTGAGGCAGGAGAATCGCTTGAACCTGGGAGGTGGAAGTTGCAGTGAGCCCAGATCATGCCACTGCACTCCAGCCTGGGTGACAAAGCGAGACTGCCTTTCAAAAACAAACAAACAAACAAACAAAAAACAATATTAAGAAGTCATATTGTCTAGAATTGGTCATTTCTAGGTGTCATGGGGTTGGGAGAAAATCCAAAATTATTGACAGATCATTTTGAGTGATGGCATGAAAGGCATCTCTTTACCAAGATTGGGACTACAGGAAAGCTGGAGGTTTGTGGGAAAAGTTACAAGTTTTGAGTACATTGGATTTCAGATGCCTCTGGAATATCATGCTTATGGAGTGGAGATTACTAACAAAACCACAATCTTTAAAAAGAACTGCTTCTTTAAACATGCTTATATTGTAGTGAGTTCAGTGATATCTCATATCCTTTGGTAGAAAAAATTGTAAAAAAATTTATGTATGGCACATTTCTCTGATGCTTGCACTTTCATAGTGTTCACTTTCTGTTCACCTAGGTTTACTTACTGATATCCTTCTCCCACTCTGAGGCTTTGCCTATCCTGAAATACATTTAAAAATTTACCCATGTCAGAAACACTTCCCAACTCATCCTATAAGGCCAATATCACCCTGATACCAAATCCAGACAGACATAAAGAAAACTACAGATCATCTCTTATGATTATAGACACAGAGATCCTGAGGAAATACTTCCAGACCAAATCCATCAACATATGTAAAGGTTACATACTATGTCCAAATGGGATTTATCCCAGTAATGCAAGGTTGATTTGACACACAAAAATTAATGTAATATATGAATAAAAGAGGAAAGAAAATCACATGATGATTTCAATAGACACTGAAGAAAGCATTTGACAAAATTCACACCCCTTCATGATTAAAAAGAAACCCCACTGAAATAGGAATAGAAGGGAAGCTCCTCAGCCTGATAATGGTTATCTATAAAACCCCACGGTTAACATTATAACTAATGGTTTCCTTCTACAGGCAGGAATAAGACAAGGATGTCCAGTCTCACCACTTTTATTCAATCTTATACTGAAGGTTCTAGAGCAGGGCAATTAGGCAAGAAAGGGAAATAAGAAGGGCATGGTGGCTCACGCCTGTAATCCCAGCACTTGGGAGGCCAAGGCGGGTGGATCACCTGAGGTCAGGAGTTCGAGACCAGCCTGGCCAACTTGGTGAAACCCCGTCTCTACTAAAAATACAAAAATCTGCCTGGCGTGGTGGCGGATGCCTGTAATCCCAGCCACTTGGGAGGCTGAGGCAGGAGAATCACTTAAACCCAGCAGGTGGAGGTTACCGTGAGCCAAGATTGCACCATTGCACTCCAGCCTGGACAATGGTGCGAGACTCTCTCAAAAAAAAGTGGGTGAGGGAATAAAAGGGCATATAGATTAGAAAGGGAGAAGTAAAACTCTATTTGTAAATGACATGATCTTGTATACAAAGCTTTTATATAGAAGATCTTTGGGAAGAACTAAATAACTAAATGAACTAAATAAACAGTTCAGCACAGTTGCAGTGCACAAGATTGATACATTAAAATCAGTTGTGTTTCTATACGCTAGCAATGAGCAATCTGAAATTAAGACAGTGATTCCATTTATAATAGCATTTAAAGGAATAAAATACTTAGGAATAAATTTAACAAAAGAGAACAAAACTTGTACTCTAAAAATTGTGAAACATTGTTGAGGTAAATTAGATATAAACTGAAAAATAGTACGTATTTATGGATTAGAAGTCTTAGTATTAAGATTGCAATACTCTCCAAATCTACAGACTTAATACAATCCCTGTCAAAATCCCAGCTAACATTTTTGAAAAATTGGCATACTTAAAATTCATATGGCAATTCAAGGAGTTCAGAATAACCAACAATCTAAAAAGAGAAGAACAAACTGGAGGACTCACACTTCCTAATTTCAGAACTTAATACAAAGCTGCAGTAATTAAGATAGGGTGGTACTGGCATAGGTAGATCACTAGCATAAAGAGTCTGGAAATAAACCTTCACATTTACAAAAAATGGATTTTTAGCAAGGATCCAAGACAATTCAATTGGGAAAGAATGATTTTTCTGACAAATGATACTGGAACAACTGTTTATCCACATGCAAAAGAATAAAGTTAGACCCTACCTCTCACCATACACAAAACTAAATTGAAATTGGACAATACACCTAAATATAAGAGCTAAAACTATACAATTCTTAGAAAAATATATAAGTCAATCTTTACTACTTGGGATAGGCCAAGCTTTTGAAGTATGACAAAAGAAAAATAGCCAAATTAGACTTTACCAAAATTAAAAACTTTTGTGTCTCAAAAGATGCCATCAAGAAAGTTAAAAGACAACCCACAAACTGAGAGAAAATATTTGCCATTTATATATCTGTTAGTGTTTCTATCTAGAATATGTAATAAAAAAATTCATACAACTCAAAAATCCAATTAAAAATAGACAAAATATGTGAATAGGCATTTCTCCAAAGAATGTATGCAAATGGCCAATAATCACATTAAAATGATGCTCAATACCATTAGTTTTTAAAGAAATGGAAATCACAACCACAATGAGATACTACTTCACACCCACTAGGATAGCTTTAATCAAAAAGACAGAAAGAAGTATTGGCAAGGGTGTGGAGAAATTGGCACCCTCATTCATTGTTGATGGGACTATAAAATGATGCATACCAACTAGAAAAGTTTGGTAGTACCACAATTTGCTAAACATAAGAGTTACCACATAACCTAGCAAAGCTACTTCAAAGAGAAAGGAAAACATATGTTTACACAAAAACTTGCAGTTGAATGTTATTCTTAGCATTATATGTAACAGCCCAAAGTTGGAAATGACTCAAATGCTCATCAACTGATGGATGGATAAACAACATGAGATATATTGCTACAAGGGACTATTATTCAGCAATAAAAAGGAATGAAGTACTGATATATCCTAGAACATGATGAACTTTGAAAACATTATGCTAAGTGAAAGAAGCCAGTCACAAAAAAATCATATATGATTCTATTTATGTGAAATGTCCAGAATAGACCAATTTGGAGATAGAAAGTAGATTAGTGGTTGCCTAGGGTTGAGTGGGGGACTGGGGGAATTTGAGAGTGTTGGTTACAGGGTATGGGGTTCCTTTTAGAGGTAATGAAAATTTTCTAAAGCAAATGTGGTGATTGTTGCACAACTCTGTGTACATAATAAAAACCAGTGAATTTTAGGCTTTAAATGAGTGACTTTTATGGCATGTGAATTATATTTCAATAAAGCTTTTTTTCTTCTTTTTTTGAGATGGAGTCTTGCTCTGTCACCCAGGTTGGAATGTAGTGGCGTGATGTTGGCTCACTGCAACCTCTGCCTTCTGGACTCAAGCGATTCTCCTGCCTCAGCCTCCCGAGTAGCTGGGATTACAGGCATGCATTACCATGCCCAAATAATTTTTGTATTTTTTGGTAGAGACCGTGTTTTGCCATGTTGGCCAGGCTAGTCTCTAACTCCTGACCTCAGGTGATTCGACTACTTCAGCTTCCCAAAGTGCTGGGATTACAGATGTGAGCCACTTCACCTGGCCCTCAATAAAGCTATTTTTAAAAAGGTTTAACCACCTCACCAGAAAGACGTGTATCATTTGTCCTAGTTTAAGTTCAAGGCCCCCATTTACAAATTTTTCACTGATTAATAGTCTTTTCATGTCACTACATAGAGATCTCCTTCCTTGTTTTCAGTGATGTGCACCTCTGGGTCTTTGCACTGGCTCCTGCCACTTTTTCGAACACTGTTCTCAGAATCCAGCTTGTTTCCTCACTCTTTGATTTCTCTGTGAGGCCTCCCTGATGAAATACACACAACAGGAAGCCTGCTAGCACATACCACCCTGTGCTCCTGGTCCCCTTTCCTGTTTCACTGTTTACCACGGCATGTGTTGCCAGGGGCAATGTATATTTACTCATTCATTGTCTCTACTTCCCACTAAAGTAAGTGCCACATAGGCAGGACTTTTCGTTCTCTGTTTGTATCCCTAACACCCTGTCCTTAATACCAGTGCTTGGCATGTGGTAAGCCATAGGCTCTTGTGGCAACACAACATGTGCTCTGTTCTCAAGTGGGGTGATTCTGTTGATGTCTGGAGAAACTTCGGGTTGCCATGCCTTGAGGATTAACTAGGTGCTACTGACATCTAGTAGCTGGAGGCCAGGGAGGCTCCTGAACACTGTAGAATACACAAGACCACCCTCAACACAAAGAATGATTCAGCCCCAAATGTCAACAGTGCTGAGGCTGAGAAAACCTGTGTTAGACCAGCACTATCCAATAGAAATACAACCAACTGATCGGGCACGGGGTCTCACATCTGTAATCCCAGAACTTTGGGATGCCAAGGAGGGTGGATTGCTTGAGCCCAGGAGTTTGAGTCCAGCCTTGGTAACACAACAAGACATTCAACAAGAAATTAAAAGATTAGCTGGGTGTGGTTACACATGCCTGTGGTCCCAGCTACCCAGGATGCTGAGGTGGAAGAACCAATTCAGCCCAAGAGGTCAAGGCTGCGGTAAGCCATGATTGCACCACTGCACTCCAGCCTAGGCACTGAGGCCACACTTCCTATAGGCTGCTCCCAGCCAGAACCGAGCATGCCAGGGTACTAGTGCCACTTGTTCCTGCAGGACAAGGGAATCCTCTAACAGTCAATAGTCCACCAGAGACTCCCAACTGATCCGGCCAAAAGTTCCTAGAGCTGTGCTGTGTCTCGGACTCCTCCTGCCCTACCTTCCTTCCTTCCCCCTCTCCCCTCTCACATGGCAGTCTGAAGGCTCTCCCTGATCACTCCTGACCCCTCTCTTAACCTGCACAGGTGCATCCCCAATAAAACTCTGCTGATCTCATCCTAACTTGGTGTCTGCTTCTGGGAGGATTCATACTAACACAGGTTTCAAGGTCAGACAGCATTCAAATCCCACTTCCATCACAGAACCTGAGCCAGTTCCTATCCCTTTCTCAGCCTCAGTTTCCTAGCAATGAAAAGAATATTGAAACAGAAACTCTTTGAAAGCTCTTCCTGTCCTGATCTGTTCCAGAATCGGGCTCAGCAGGGTTCATGCAAGGACACAAGTGTAGCTGCCTCTGAGGAGCCCCTCACATGCCCATTTTAGCCAGTTTGTTTCTCCCTGGGCTCCTACAGCACATGTGCCCATCACACAGGGTTGCAAACACCTGTTTTCTCCTCTGATTCCCCAAAGGGTGCTGGACACCTGTAGAGGGGCTCTGTTTTGTTCACTTGTCCATGATGCTCAGAGAATGTTTACAGTGCACAGTGAATGCCGAGCGCTGGAAATGCTCAGTGAAGCAAGCCAACACCAGCCCCACCAGATGTCAGCAAGGAGGAGTTCTGTGGCTATAGTCTCTTTGGTTCCATGGAAATGACACCAACAGCCCACATAATTGAGGGCCCTGTGCAGGTGCCGGGTTCCCAGCAAAAGTCTTTGCATGTATTTTCTGTTATATGAATCCTCCTGGCATGCTCATTGAGAGGTTCCATTAGTACATGCCCATCTTACACATAAATAAACTGAGGCTCAGGGAACTGGAGTTGATTGTCCCAGCCTGCACAGCTAGGAAGAATCAAGGGGTGAGTTTTGGGTTTTATTTTGCATATTTCAGCAGCTTTACTGAGGTATAATTTACACACCATAAAATTTACTCATGATAAATGTACAATTAGATCAGTAAATCTATAGATTTGGGCAACCATCAGCACAAGCCAGTTTTAGAACATTTGTATTACCCTGAAAACATTTATCTTGCCTGTTTGCAGGCAATCTTCCATTCCCACCCCCAGCCCTAGGCAACCACCAATCTGCTTTCTGACTCTACAGATGTGCCTTTTTCTGCACATTCCCTCTTAGTGAAATCATATACTGTGTGGCCTTTCGTGGTTGGCTTCTTTCACATAGTGTAATGCTTCTGAGGTTCATCCATGTTGTAATGTCCATTGTGGCTTCATCCCTGTCTATTGACAAATAAAGTTCTGTTGCATGGATGGACCACAAACGTCTACATATCCATTCTTCAGCTAGTGCACATTTGGGTTGTTTCCAGTCTTGAGCCATTATGAATAATGTTGTTAAGAAAATGTGTGTATAAGTTTTTGTGTGAGAATATGTTTTCATTTCTCTTGGTTAGATCCCTAGGAGTGGATTTGCTGGGTCACATGATAAGGGTAAGTTATACAAGAAACTGCCAAACTTGTCTATGTAAATTGGTTGCCCACCAGCAGTATATGAGGGTTCCACTGCTCCGCACAGTAGGGCTGAGATTGGAGGCAAGTCCAGCCCAACCCCAGAACCCCATTACCCAGCTCTTTGGTGATCTTTTCTAACATTGGGATACCCAGCTAAGGAATGAGGATCATAGCTGTGCAGGAATGAGGGCCATCTGTGAAAACAAGAAGTGCTCCTGCACAAGCCCAGACAAAGACCCCCCACTTATCTCCATTTATTTCTTGTCCTCCAAGTGATGCTGGAGCCCTTGGGTTTCCCCACATGCAATCCCTCAAATTTCTGACCCCTGCTATTTATCTTCCATTGAGCCTTAGGTTCTGGTGAGAGTAACAAGGATAGACAAGGGTTCACAGCCCAGAGCTAGGGATGCCCTATACCCTGGACAGTGACCTTGGAAGGGCTGATTCAGCTGGAACTCAATAGTGAAGCACCTAGGATGTGCCTGTTTACACACAGAAAAAAGATAATGCAGAAGCATGGGGTCCCTGATTAGCTGATCTGAGCTGGGGTGGGGCTTGGCAATCATTGGATCCAGTGCTTTTCCTGAAACATGAGCATTGAGTTTCCTGCCCACACAACCCTGGGCTTAATTAAGTCCAAGCAACAAACAGGGTCCTCAGTATGCTTAAAGCATTGACATTGGATGGAAGACAATTCAATGTTTGAGGAATCCCTGCAGACCCTCTGGGAATGTCTTGAATTCTAAGAAGACCATCTTGCCCTACTTCCTTATGTGACAGAAATGGAAAACTGTGGCTCACTGAGGTGGAGTGGAATACCCCAGGTCATCCAGCAAGGTGAGGGTGGAGCAAAGGCTTGGTCCCATAGCATATATTCATCCATCTCCTTGCCCATCCATTGTCTTCCAGCAGAATGTAAGCTCTGAGAAGATAAGGATTTTCCTCTCCTTTTCTACAACTGCTGTCTTCCTTGATTCTAGCACAGTGGCTGGCACAGGTTGGGTGCTCAGTAAATATTTGGTGAATGGGCCAGGCGCAGTGGCTCACACCTGTAATCCCAGCACTTTGGGAGGCCAAGACAGGTGGACCATGAGGTAAGGAGATCGAGACCACACTGGCTAACACAGTGAAACCCCGTCTCTACTAAAAATACAAAAAAAAAAAAAAAAATTAGCCAGGCATGGTGGCAGGTGCCTGTAATCCCAGCTACTCAGGAGGCTGAGGCAGGAGAATGGCGTGAACCCAGGAGGCGGAGCTTGCAGTGAGCCGAGATCACGTCACTGCATTCCAGCCTGGGCAACAGAGCGAGACTCAGTCTCAAAACAAAACAAAAAAAATCTAGTGAATGAACCCAAGGGCCCTGACTTCTCTGCTTCATTTCAGAAAGCTGATCTGAGCACCTACTATGTGCTACAAGCTGTGGCAGGTATTGGGGATAAGATTTGAGCAAGACAGGACCCTTGCCTTCAAGGCACTTAGTTCTCAAGGGCAAGACGGTAGGTATACAGCTAGGCACAGAATACTGTGACTACAGTTTTTTAAATGCTACAAAGGGATTTGGGGCTTGTGTAATCTGATCTCAGCCGGGAGGTCACAGAAGACTTTAGACCAAGGTTTAAAATAAAGAGGCTGAGGCAAGGCTCCAGTCCCAGAGCATCCCCAGGAGGCCTACCCTGTTCTTCCATGAGTGTCTCCTGATTGGAAACTCTTGAGTCTAGGAGGTCAAGGTGGGAGGATCACTGGAAGCCAGGAGTTCAAGACCAGCCTCGGCAACAAGGCAAGACCTTGTCTCTATAAAAAATAAAAATTAAAAATAAATAAAAATAAAATGTTAGAGAGAGAGAGAGACACAGACACCAGCCTAGGTAACATGGTGAAACCCTGTCTCTACAAAACATACAAAAATTAGCTGGGTGTGGTGGCATGCACCTGTGGTCCCAGCTACTTGGGAGGCTGAGGTGGGAGAATCACTTGAGCCTGGGAGGCAGAGGTTGCAGTGAGTAGGAATCACACCATTGCACTCCAGTCTCAGTGACAGAGCAAGATCCTGTCTCAAAAGTGAGAGAGAGATTGAGATAAACAGCAGAGTCTGACTGGAGCTGAATTAATGTGCTCAGCCTCGACCAACTGTCCCACCCACTGACCAGCACTGAGCACAGAGGGTAATCCCTGCAAAGGAAGTGACCAGCTTAGAGAACACTGTTGATCACTCCAAGGCCTGATGTTAACCACCCTGAGGCTTCATATTAAACAGAACACAATAAAAATGTTCTGGGTATGTTTCTTGAAAAGAGTCCCTTTTTTTTAGAGATACGTATTAAAATATTTACAGATGAAATCATATAATGTCTGCATGTTGCTTCAGCATAATATTACAGGGGAGAAGGGATAGGCTGATGGCCATTAGAACATGCTGACGGTACCTGAGTTCTGTGTATCTTTAGGTTAAAATTTGTTTCAGCCGGGCGCGGTGGCGCATGCCTCTAATCCAAGCACCTTGGGAGGCAGAGGCGGGTGGATCACAAAGTCAGGAGATCGAGGCCATCCTGGCTAACACGGTGAAATCCTGTCTCTACTAAAAATACAAAAAATTAGCCGGGTGTGGTGGGGGCGCCTGTAGTCCCAGCTACTCGGGAGGCTGAGGCAGAAGAAGGGTGTGAACCTGGCAGGTGGAGCTTGCAGTGAGCCAAGATCACGCCACTGCACTCCAGCCTGGGTGACAGAGCCAGATTCTGTCTAAAAAAAAAAAAAAAAAATTATCCTAAAAGTTTCTTTAAAAAAGCAAAAAATGTAAATATATATGTAGATAGATCAATTACATGTGGACTTGGAGCAGCCAACACCATTGCTTCTCGTTCCCACCAGCAGCCAAGACTCCTCAAGCTGAAATGTTTGGGTCTGCCACACCTTTGCACCATGGCTTCCTTTGTTCTTCCTGAAGTCTTTCCTAATTGTGCTGGCATACAGGCTTTCCAGCAGGGAATCCCCTGTTTCAGAATTTCTTCCTAGCCTAACTAAAGCCTTTGCTGGATCTTATAAATCACAAGATTTCACAGGAGATGCAGCCCTGGATCAGATACTCACTAACACTTCTTTTCTTCCCTTGAGTGCTGGGAAAGGGATGCTGGAGACTGGGAAACATTTTGCCATTTGCAGTCTTAGGAGATCTTTGTAAAGATTTCTCCCTCTGGATGGTTTTGACCAGGGCATTGCCAAATTCCATGTCCCAAGAGTCTTGGTTTCTGGATTCTCCTGAGCCTTTGAGTTTCCCATGAGGCCACAGCTGCAAGGGAGGCTGAGCCAAGTGGCCGTAACAACCAGGCAGAGTAGCGGGCAGAAGCAGGGGCAGGGTGCAAGCCTCTCCTCCCCAGGAGAGGAACTTCCCTGTGCCAAGGGGAATGAAGGGACCCAGGGGATGTGTGGCAGACCCAGTGCCCTACCTCTTTTCATAGTCTAGGTTCCCCACAGACCCCTTCATCAGCTGGCTTACTGTTCACTTCAAGGTCATGACATCAGCTGTGTGATGTGTGGACAGAAATCCCTGGCATGGCCTCTATGTCATCCCTCTGCAGACAGAGGAGGACGCAGGCTTGGCTGGGATGCTGGAGTCGCTGTGGATATAGACCCTGGCCCATTTGACTCAAGAACACATACATAACTGGAACCAAGAGGCTGGGTTAATCCCCTCAAGGCCCTGGCCACTTGGAAGACCCTAAGCCTCCTTCCAGGTGGCCATGCTAAGCAAAGCCACTTGCAGCCACCCTTCCACAATGCATTCTACATCATCCAGCTATGAAAACCACCTGCCCCCATCACTTTCACACTCATGCCTTCTCCTAAGCTCAAGGGGCCCTGGCCCAAACTTCCTTTAGAACCAGGAAGGAGGTTCTGGCCCTTTTGAAAATCATCCTTTTCAAACAGAAGGCATTTATCTTGGCAAAGCTTAAAAGACAAAAAGCCTGTAATCCCAAAACTTTGGGAGGCCGAGGCAGGCAGATCATCTGAGGTCAAGAGTTCGAGACCAGCCTGGCCAACATGGTGAAACCCTGTCTGCACTAAAAATACAAAAATTAGCCGGGCGTGGTGTCAGTCACCTGTAATCCCAGCTACTTGGGAGGCTGAGACAGGAAAGTCCCTTGAACCTGGGAGGCGGAGGTTGCAGTGAGCCGAGATCGCACCACTGCCCTCTAGCCAAGGCAACAAAGAGTGAAACTCCATCAAAAAGACAAAAAAACAAAAAACAAAAAAACAAAACAAAGAGATGACAGCTGAGCTCTAGGGCCCATCCCACAGACAATACCCATGATACCCAGACACGGTGCATCAGATGGGCACAGCTGGGACTTCCCACAACATGTGTGTCCCAGGCTGGCATGGAGACGCATCACAGATGTTGCTGCCGGGGGCTGCTGATGGCAGTGGCGCTGGTGCTGGGTGGCTGCTATGGGTGAGGGGGTGTCGAGGAGGAGCACAGTAGTGTACATGATGTGAGTCAGGGCTCCCACGTGGCTGCCTTTGAATGGGCCAATGTCCAGGACCAGTACATGATTGTGATCTGCATCCTTGTGGTCAGCCTGGCCAAGGTTGGTTCTACCTGTCCCACAAGGTCACCACCGTGGTCCCTGAGAGCACCCTGCTCATCGTCCTGGGCCTGGTGCTGGGCAGCATCATCTGGGTGGCCGACCACATAGCGACTTCATGCTGACGTCCCCCATCATGCTAGATGCCGGCTACTTCATGCCCAACTGGCTCTTCTTTGGCAACCTGGGCACCATCCTGCTGTACCAGGTCATCAGCACCATGTGCAATGCAGCCACCACCATCCTGTTCCTCTATGGCATCTCTCTTAGCAGGCTCATGGGCAACCTACAGATAGGGCTGCTGGACTTCCTCCTGTTGGGCAGCCTGATCACCACTGTGGACCCAGCAGCCATCCTGGTTGTGTTTGAGGAGGTTCATGTCAATGAGGTCCTGTTCATCATCGTCTTCAGGGAGTTGCTACTGAATGACTCTGTACAATGTGTTTCAATCTTTTATGACACTGGGTGATGACAACGTGACCAGCGTGGACTGTGCAAAAGGTGTAGTGTCCTTCTTTATGGTGAGCCAGGGGGGCATGACTGTGGGGAGGTGTTTGCCTTCCTGCTGTCACTGGTGACCCACTTCACCAAGCATGCGCACATCATCGAGCCTGGTTTCGTGTTCTTCATCTCCTACCCGTCTGTAGGACATCTGAGAAACTGTTGCTGTCGGCCATCCTGGCCATCATCTTCTGTGGCATCTGCTGTCATAAGTACATGAAAGTCAACATCTCGGAGCAGTCGGCCACCACCATGCACTACACCATGAAAATGCTGGCCAGTGGCACCAATACCATCTTCATATCCCTGGGCATCTCGACCATGAACTTGCTCATCTGGACGTGGAACATGGCCTTCATCCTCCTGCACTGGCCTTCACCTTCATGTACCGAGCCATGGTGTCATCCAGTCCTGACTCTTGTACTGCTATTGGATGATGCAGCTGGAGATCATAGACCAGGTGGTCATGTCCTATAGAGGCCTGCATGGGGCCATGGCCTTCATCCTGGTAATGCTTCCGGACAGAAACAAGGTCAAGGAGAAGAACCTGTTTGTCAGCACCACCGTCATCGTCTTCTTCACAGTCATTTTCCGGGGCCTGACCATCAAGCCCCTGGTGCAGTGGCTGAAGGTGAAGAGGAGTGAGCACCAGGAGCCCAAGCTCCATGAGAAGCTGCACCACCATGCTTTCAACCACATCCTCTTGGCCATCAAGGACATATCCCGGCATATCAGGCACAACTATTTCAGAGAGATGTGGTCCCACTTTGACAGGAAGTTCCTCAGTGGGGTTCTCATGAGAAGGCTAACCCAGAAGTCTCCATATGGGATCCTCAATGTCTTCCATGAGCTGAACCTGAAGGATGTCATCAGCTAAGCCATCAGCTAAGCCACCAAGGGAGAGTGCCTAAGGTCCGTGGCCTTCATCAGCTCCCCAAGTACTGATAACGTCGTCAACGTGGACTTCACGCCATGATCGTCCACAACGGTGGCCTCTGTCTCTTACCTTCTGAGGGAGAACATCAGTGCCGTCTGTCTGGACGTTCAGTCCCTGAACGTGGCAGACGTTCGGTATGGGGAGGACCCCGTCACGCACCACACGCTGCAGCAGTACCTGTGCAAGCCGGGGAAGGAGTACATGCATCGCTACAGCCACACCAACTGAGGACGAGAAGCAGGAGCAGGAAATCTTCGACAGGTCCATGAGGAAGCACCTGGAGTCCTTCAAGTTGAGCAAGCTCGGGATCAAGCAGAACAAGAAGGCAGCCAAGCTGTACAAGCCAAAGAGCGCCCAGAAGCGGTAAAACAGCAGCATCCCCAATAGGAAGCTGCCCAGGTAGAGCCCCGTGCACAATTTCACCATTCAGGAGAAAGACTTGCAAATTTCAGACACGGAGGAGGCCCCCAACTATGATGCTGAGGAGACAAGGGAGGGGGGTGGTGTCAGGGAGAGTACTGAAACCCCAGCCTCATCGCCAGAGTGCCACCCTGGCTGTCTCCTGGGGAGATGGTGGTGCCCTCACAGAGGGCCTGCGTGCAGATCCCCCACTCTCCTGGCACTTTCCGCTGCCTGACGCCCTTGCAGCTCAGCTACAAGTCGGTGGACTCATTCCTGCAGGCAGATGGCCCCGAGGAGCGACCCCAGGCTGCCTTCCCCTAGTGCACGCACATGTGACACCGGCTCTGACATGCTGCTGACTGGACGCTTGTCCCGATGGGCCGCCAGCTGCGGCCTCCAAGAAGCTCCTGGGCGCCCCCGCCCGACCGGCACCTAGGGAGAACTCCCAAAGCTCTGCGCCTACTCTGGCAGAGCCGCACTAACGCGAACCCGCGAACCCGCGAACCCGGGCCGGGGCCTGGGCCTGAGTGGCCATACTGCGCTGCTGAAGCTGGCATCGCTGCCGCCCTTGTGCCAAGCACTGCGCACGTCCTGGGGCAGGAGAGACGCCGCTGTGAACACCTGCCAGGCCGGAAATGCCGGCTTGAAGCTGGCTTCCAATGGAATCGCTGCCAGGGAAACCAACCGAGGCCCGCCCAAAATGAATTTGCAAAAGTAATACCCCAGGCAAGACTCCAGGCCCCTCCCAGCCCTGCGCCTCTCCCTGCTGACGGTGGGGTGCGTCCAGAGTGCCAGCACTCAGGGTCTGACCCTGGAGGGTGGCAAGTGGGAGGACTAAAGAGAGATTGGTAAAGGGGGGAAAAACGGGGTGAGCAAGAGGGAGAGAATGTTTTGTGAAAAGACAGTGGGGAGAAAAGACAGTGGGGAGAAAAGTTTTTGGTTAGATGGAGCGGGAAAAGAGGGTGGCGAGCAGGAGGCATAAAAGACGGTGGGGAAAAGAGTGGGGGAAAAGGTTTTGGGTAGATGGAGGGGGGAAGGTGATAAGCAGGAGGTGGGAAGGAGGGTTGGGAAAACGACGATGGAAAAATAGTTTTGGGGTAGATGGAGGGTGAAAAAAGGGTGGCATGTGGGAGAGGGGTGGGAGTGGGGAAAAAGAGGGTGGTGAGCAGGAGGGAGAGAAGGTTTTGCGAAAAGACAGAGGGCAGAAAAGAAAGACGGTGCAGAAAGAAAAACGGTGGGTAAAAAGCTTTTGGGTGGATGGAGGGGGGAAAAGAAGGTGGCAAGTGGGAGGAGAAAAGAGGGTGGCCAGAGGGAGGTAGGAAAGAGGATTGGGAAACAGACGATGGGGAAAATAGTTTTGGGGTAGATGGAGGGCAAAAAGAGGGTGGCAAGCAGGATAGGGGAAAGAAGCAGGCAAGCGGGAAGGGGAAAGGGCTTTGTGAAAAGACGGTAGTGTTGTCTTATGTGGCTTTACACATATAAAATATGTTTCTGTTCCTTTCCTTCTGAAAATTTTTAAGTAGTCACAGTAAGTCTACTCGTACTATAAGAAATGAATCTGGTGGGGCGCACTTGTAATCCCAGCACTTTGGGGGGCCAAGGCAGGTGGATCACCTGAAGTCAGAAGTTCGAGACCAGCTTGGCCAACATGGTAAAATCCCATCTCTACTAAAAATACAGAAAGTAGCCAGGCATGGTGGTGGGCACCTGCAATCCCAGCTTCTTGGAAGGCAGAGGTGGGAGAATCACTTGAACTTGCCAGGCAGAGATTGCAGTGAACCGAGATTGTACCACTGCACTCCAGCCTGGGAGACAGAGCAAGACTCTGTCTCAAAGAAAGAAAGAGAGAGAGAGAGAGAAAGAAAGGAAGAAGAAAATGAAAAAAGAAAGAAATGATGCTAAGTTACTGTTTTTAACTGCTGCAGAGTATTCTGTGGTAGGAACATACAATAGTTCATGTAGTTATTCTCCCAATGATGGACCTTTAGATCATTGCCAATACCTCACTGCTACCAGCAATGCTGCTAAGATAATCTTGACTATACTTTCTTGCACACACATGCAAATGTTTTGGTTTTAATAGATATGTCAGATGCCCTCCAAATTGGCTGCACTAATATGCACTCCCTCTGGTGGGACATGAGGGTACCCATTTGCCCAACTCCGGCTAACATTTGTTATCAAAGTTAAAAATACTTGCCAATCTAATCAGTAAAAATAGCATCTCAATGCCCTTTTATTTGTATTTCCTTGATAAATGGTGAGATCAAGCATTTTTTCTTTCTTAGCAATTTTAATTTCCTTGAATAGTATTTTCATATGAATTGCCTATTTGCTATTCACTTGATTTTTTTTCTTATTGCCCATTTATTATGAATACTCATTTGTTTGGACTTTATTATCTTTGTGGGGTTGTTTTGTTTTGTTTTGTTTTTTTGAGACAGAGCCTCGCCCTGTCACCCAGGCTGGAGTACAATGGCATGATCTCGGCTCACTGCAACCTCTGACTCCCAAGTTAAAGTGATTCTCCTGCCTCAGCCTGCAAAGTAGCTGGGATTACAGGTGCCCACCAAGAAGCCCGGCTAATTTTTGTACTTTTAGTAGAGACAGGGTTTCACCATGTTGGCCAGGCTGGTCTTGAACTCCTGACCTCAAGTGATCCACCCTCCTCGGCCTCCCAAAGTGCTGGGATTATAGGCGTGAGCCACCATGCCTGGCCTATCTTTGTGTTTTCTATTGATTATGCTGTTTCTCTTTTTGTTCCCGTTCTTGCTTTCTGTTGGGTTGATTGAAATTTCTTTGTTCCATCTTATTTCCTTTACTGGTTTGAAATTTATACATTTCATTGCTATTTTTCTAATACTCTTAATTTTTTATATCCATATATAATGTTGCCTAACAAAATCTAAAGGTAAACAGTACATATAGACTCTTCCCAAACAAGATAAGGAGTGTTCACTTCCTCCCGCTGTTTTCCTTTTCCCCAAGTCTCCTGTTGATATAATCCAGAATTCTAATTCTAAATTGTTATTTTAAGCATCCATGGCAATCAATACTTTAGTCTTAAATAATAGCATTGGCTGATTACTTAGAGAAGTGTTACTTTTTTCACACTGCTTCTTCCTCTGGATTCATGTCATTTCTTGCAGGAGGACTTCTTAAGTAGTTCTTTTCAACAGAATCTGTTGGTGGTAAACTTTCTTAAATCTTGAATGTTCAAGGTGAGGGCTTAGAGCAGGCCCGCTGCCCCCGAGTCCAGGATGAGGGCTCAGAGCAGGCCCGCTGCCCCCGAGTCCAGGGTGAGGGCTCAGAGCAGGCCCGCTGCCCCCAAGTCCAGGGTGAGGGCTCAGAGCAGGTCCACTGGCCTCACAGTCTAGGGTGAGGGCTCAGAGCAAGCCCACTGCCCCCGAGTTCAGGGTGAGGGCTCAGAGCAGGTCCACTGGCCCCAAAGTCCAGGGTGAGGGCATAGAGCAGGCCCACTGACCCCGCAGCTCAGGTTGAGGGGCTCAGAGCAGGCCCACTGCTCCCCCAGTCCAGGGAGAGAGGGCTCAGAGCAGGCCCACTGCTCTCCCAACACTCAGCTTTTCTCCCAACAGGAATCATAGAAAACTCAGAGGCTAGTGAAAGGTTAAAGCAGGTGGTCCACACCAGCTGCAGAGTCAAAAAGAAAATACACATCTGCTGCCATTTAGAGTGAGGACACAAACTCAGGCAAGACTGTTTTTCACACGATGATCCATGGGTGGGGCCTTGCTGGGCCCCCCACCACACACAGCTGCTGACCTCTGAATACAAAACAATTTTTTTGTTTCGGGACCGGGTGCAGTGGCTCACGCCTGTCATCCCAGCACTTTGGGAGGCCAAGAGGAACGGATCACTTGAGGTCAGGAGTCTGAGACCAGCCTGGCCAACATGGCGAAACCCCGTCTCTGCTTAAAATACAAAAATTAGCTGGGCATGGTGGTGGGCGGCAGAGGGTAGAGTGAGCCGAGATCGCACCAGTACACTCCAGCTTGGGGGACACAGAAAGACTCCGTCTCAAATAAAAATAAAAATAAAAATAAACATGCTTTAGGGGACTTGGATGAAATTGAAAATGTCCTTTCTGACTTTGAACAGATCAGATTTGGGTGATTTCTTAAGAAATCTTTGAAGCTTTAAAGTTATGGTAAAAATAAAAATCCATCTTCCTTTTCCTGCATAGGTTATTCAGAATAGGCTGTTTTGATAAGAAAGGCTCCCCAGATTTCCAGAGGGAAGGGTCCAAGCTGCCAGTGTTCACCCAGCACCAGGACTCATGCGCTGCCCCCAGGAGACCTCCCCAGCTCTCCAACCCTCAACTCCGTGCTGACCTGGTGGGGCTGGAAGCCAGGGTTCCAGGGTTCCTGAGGGGCCAAGGCCTCCCCGCAGGTCCTCGCCTGCCTACTAACATCCACCTCCAATGGACCCAGTCTGCCCCAGATCCCCCCAGCCCAGGTAGAAAGGAGCCCCGGGTTCTCACTGGCTCCCTCGGTGGCCTTCTCCGTGCGGTGGGCCAGGCCCTCGGCAGCCAGCTTCCCCAGGCCTCCCAGCATCATGTGGCAGCAGACGGTGGCCAACTAGGATGCTGAGGACTGGCCCAACGTGCTTTTATAGATGCCTCTGGTGCTCGTCTGGGCTCTGGGACAACAAGCCCTCGCCCCAGCCCAGTAGGAGGCTGGACAGGTGAGTCAGTGAGGACGGTAGCAGGAAAGGGGCTGGGTGGAGCCACCCCGGCACTGGGGTGGCAGCATCGCCTGACAGCATGAGACTTCTGTAACCCTGTCCTAGGGACCCCGTGAAGGATAGGGGCAGGGAGCAGGGCTGAGGCTGGACAGGAGAGATCTGGACATACCCCTTCCTTGAGGCAGGGGGCCTGAGTACCAACCCCCCTGAGACCCAAGCTTCCCAAGCCTGGGCACTGATATGTACCCGGAGACAAGACCTAGGATTCTAAGTCTGCTGCTCAAGGTCCCCAGTGTGGCCCAGTCAGGGGTTTGGGGGTTCTACAGGCCTGGAGACCTGGGCAGTCCTTTGGGTCACAAACACAAGTAGAGTGAGGGTGACTGCCCTCCCCATTCCTGGAGACCCTGGCTCTGCAGAGCAGTTTGCGGCCTCCATGGGACAGGTGGGGCATTCATGGTGGTGCCTTGCCTGAGGCAGAAGGGGGCACAGCACTGGGCAGAAGCGTAGTCACCTGGCACCACTCAGCTGATGCTCACTCACCCAAGAGGCTCTGTGAGGTCAGCGGTGCCCTCCTATCCCCTGGCAGTCCTGCAGGAGTAGACAGAGGCCTCCACCACCACTCAGGGAGGTGCTTCTGGCCTTAGCTAGAATCCCCTAGAAAGCAGCTTCCCTGGCTCCTGGTGCATCGCATGAGGAGTGGCAGGGCTGCTCCCTAGTTACTCATGGTGAACAGACATGCCTCAAGCCACCTGCCACATGCTGCTTCCCTTAGTCACCAGCCCAACCTGAGCCTCCGTTTCCTCATCTGTAAAATGGGCATAGCGTGCCTTCTTGGCTGTGTCCCTAATCATCCCTGAGACAAAGCATGCAAGCTCCTGGTAAACACCTGTTCCCTCCACTCATCACTGAGGTGCCCTTTGGCAGTGAGCCCTGACCAACCGGTAGGGTGTGCCAAGGAGTGACTGGGACGTGAGGCTGCCTTGGAGCCAGAGGGCTGGGAAATGTGACTTCCACTGGCCAGGAGCCAAGGAAAGGTCTTCCCATGCTCCTACTTCTGGGGTGCAGGCCTGGGGCAGTGGTCTGATGCCCTCTCCCCAGTGCAGGCTCCCGGAGCTGCTCTACTGGATGTGTCAGGGCCTGATTAGTTTACTGGACTGTGGGCCCTCCCAGCCTGGGACTCGGGAGCTGAGACCCTCTTGCATTCCTGCATGGTGTTTGGGGGCTCCAGGGCTATGGCCAGTCCCCCTAGGGTGGGCAGTGGGTACCATGGGCAGCAGAACCTCTGGGTCTCAAGGCCACGGCCCCACACATGCCATTGCTGTCTCCTTTGGGCAGGGGTGAATTGGGGCTTCAACAATTTAGAGGGGCCTCTTTATGAAAAAGAATACAGTAATATGATTCTTGCACATTTTTCATTTATATACGTATGAACCTGTGGACCCAGAAGGGGCTGTGAAAGTGGGGGGCCTGGAGTTCAGGCGGGTCCAGATGACCCTGTCCTCCTCTTGTAACAGCCAGAGTCCAGGATGTTTTGCCCAGGGCATTGAGCTGGCACTGCAGAGGGTTGGGTGCTGGGGGAGGGACACCTGGGACATGGCTGGTTGGAATTGGGCTAAGAAACCTCAGGGATGCTCCCTGGATCCGTCAAAGCCCCTTCCCTGTTTCTTTTGAGGCTCTATGTCCCCCACCCCCACAGGGGTCCTTTCTATGCCTGTTCCCCTGACAAGTGTCATCTGCCTGCTCTAGAATGGCTTCCAGACCCCACGGACTCCCTTCTCATGAGCTCCCACCCTAGGGTATTCTGCACCAGTCCCCTCTCTCAGGAGCTCACCAACCCCAGACAGCCTGTTGTCAGAGCTCAGCCACACAGCAGGACACTGGCCCACTGCCCAGCCCAGAGCCAGGCCCACCACAGCCTCTGGGGACAACTGCTCTTCCCTCCACCCCCTCTACTGGTCCCCTGCCCATGAGACCCTGCCCTGCTTTAATGCAATGCCTTGGCATGAGCACTGTGATTCTAATGACAACACACCATGGCCCTAGACTTCCTGGGTAAGGCTGGATCCAGACACAGATCCCAAACACCTGCTTGGGAGAAGGCAAGAGGCCTGGGGAGGCCCAGGACCAGACATGGGCCCCAGGCCCTGGTGCCCTCCCACTTGGCCTTCTAGCTGCTGCTGTGACCAGATCCCCGTCCACCCAGCCCAGCCCATGGACCCCAGCAGGCCCTCTGTGTCCCACCTCTGGGGCAGACCCCTAAGAGTGGGACCCCTTTCTAGCCAAAGTACCTGAGACAGCCCAAAATGCTCCTTACCATGATGGATCCTGATCTGAGGGGCTGGGCTCAGGTGACTCCTGCAGGGAACTTCACCTGCCTGGATGAGGTCAAGGGTGAATCAGGTGGGGCCTACCCTCCACCACCCCATCATGGAAGAGGTCCAGCCCACAGTGGGCCCAAGAGGGCCGCCCTTGGACCTAGGGACCCAAGTCAGCATATCCTGAGTCAGAAGGTCAAGTCCAGCCTCCCCTCAGGCAGGGAGAATCTGGCTTTGACAGGAGCAGATAAATTCTCAAGGTGGAATTTGCCCAACAAACTAGTTTGGCAAGGGACTAGCTGGCTGAATCATTGAGTCAAGGAGAGCCAATGTTTCCAATAGCAATTTGCCAACTTAGCAATTACCAATTCTGAAAAACAATTTGTTTATTTGAAATACTTAAATACTTAGGCTGTCTCATGTCTGAAGCATGATGATGCCTTGCGTGATTTAAAGGACAGACGTCACGAATGCCAAGAGTTTTGTGGTGGTCCATCCTGCCAGTGTCTTCTCCCACTTTTGTTCTGTGGATTTGAGCTCACAGTTTGTGCTGTGCCCACCGCCTGCCCACCCTAACGAGACTCCTGGAGACTTGGCTGGCCAGTCACCAGAGGAAGAGGGGCCCAGCAGCACGCCAGCATTCACCCACCTGTGGGTATCAGTCAGGCTCCTGGTGGAAGCCAGAGGACATATTCGAATGGGTACTTGAGGAAAAGGGGCTGTTCACAGAAGTGTGGACAGAGTTAAGGGAACCAATGAGAGATGAGAAATGCCCTGGACCAGCAAGAGTGGGAGCTGTTATCTCCCTGGGTCTAGAGGGACAGGAAAGGTATCCACATCCCAAAGAGAGCTGTGGCTGTAGGGGAGGATCATCAGGAGCTGCAGCCATCAGTAGAAAGATGTGGCCACTGCCAAACCAGCAAGGAAGAATCTGGTTGAATAACCACCTCTCCTCTCTCTCTCTCCCACCTCCTATGACATCCTCCACTGTGTGAATTCCACTAGGGCCAGACAGTGAGGCACCCTGGTGATGCAGTCCAAGAAGGAGCGGGCAGAGAGGAGCCAGTGGGTATGGAGGGGAAACAGAGAAACAGAGAATTCCAGCTCACTCTGTGGGATTTCTGGGTCTGATAGAAACATGGCATTATTATTATTATTATTATTATTATTATTATTATTATTATATTATTATTTTGAGATGGAGTTTCACTCTTGTTACCCAGGCTGAAGTGCAGTAGCATGATCTCGACTCACTGCAACTTCTGCCTCCCAGGTTCAAGAGATCCTCCTGCCTCAGCCTCCCAAGTAGCTGGGATTACAGGGACATGCCACCATGCCTTGCTGATTTTTGTATTTTTGGTAGAGATGGGGTTTCACCATGTTGGCCAGGCTGGTCTCGAACTCCTGACCTCAGGTGATCCGCCCGCCTCGGCCTCCCAAAGGGCTGGGATTACAGGTGTGAGCCAGTGTGCCCGGCCTGCAGCAGCTTAATTTTACAGTGTCCCTTTTCTCCTTCTGGAAACTATGTGGAGCAACAACAAGACTGAGGAGGGGGAGGAGGAGGAGGAAGAAAAAGCCCATCATCAACACACACATCAAACTCAACTTCAGAGAAGTTAGGAAGCTGGGAAGCCAGGTAAACCCGAAAGCAGGTGACACCAGCAGAACCAACACAGGAAGCCAGGGAAGTGCAGAAGAACAGGGCATGGGGGGCCACCCAGGGGGGAATCTTCACTGTTGCCAGCAACACACACTCCCAGCAGGAGAGGACCCTCAGAGTGAGAACGCAAAGCTGGAGAAGTGAAGAAAGAAGGAGCTGGTGGTGCCCAGGGAAGTCCAGGGGTGCGGGATCTGAGAGCGCCCCTTCCCAAGAGTGGCGGGAACACTTGGGAAGGCAGGGCTGAGTCCCTGGAGGCTGTATCCAGGAAAGGAGGCTGGCAGTAGAAACTTCCTGAAGCCGAGTGGGTTCTGAGAGGCAGAGGGGCAGTGGTACAGAGGTGAGGCTGACGCTTCTGTGCAGGAAGGGCAGGCTCCTGAGGAAGGGAGCCCCGAATGCTCTCCACTAGATTCCCAGGGAGCCCCACTCCCTCCACGGGGACCTTGCGCTGACATCTGGGAAATGCCATTCATACTGGAACCTCCGACACACTGCCATGAATGTGAGGGTTTCGTGACTGATGGGGTAGGTTTCTCTCTTCCAACTCAATAGTATAATTTCCATTTATTCCTCCCCCAGCCTCCCTGAACATTCATATCTTAGATAGCCACAGTACAGTGATCAGAACCAGGAAATCCACATTCTCATATTTAACTATATTAAAATTATTTCACAAAATAATGACTTTTATTAATTTAATACATTTAAATAACGTTTAAATATATTTAAATAACTTAACTGATTTAAAATGAACATATGCTAAACAAAAGACCTTATTGGAGTTTCACCACTTTTTCCACTAATGTCCTTTTTCTGTTCCCAAATTCCACCCAGGATCACGCTGCATTTAGTTATTTCTTAGTCTCTCGCCATTTTGTAGGACTGCAATAACAGTTCCTCAATCTTTCCTTATCTTTCATAACCGTGACATTTTGAACCAGTACTCATCACTATTTGTCAAATGTTCCTCGATTTGGGTGTGTCTGATGTATTTCCATGATTGGACTGAAGTTACGCACTTTTGGCAATTACAGCACAAAAATGATGTGGAATCCTTCCCAGTGCATTCCATCAGAGTTATGGCATTGATAATGCTTCCTACTGATGATGTTGAACTTGTTCATTTGGTTCAGGTTTCTGCTGGGTTTCTCCATTGTAAAGTTACTATCTTTCCCCCTCATAGGGGGAAAGATCTTAGGAGAAATACATGGAGACTATGAAAATTTTGTATTTTCTCAAACTTTAAAATTTTTTTTCAGGCCAGGCGCAGTGGCTCACGCCTGTAATCCTAACAGTTTGGGAAGCCGAGGTGGGTGGATCATCTGAGGTCAGGAGTACAAAACCAGCCTGATCAACATGGAGAAACCCCATACCTACTAAAAATACAAAATTAGCCAGGCGTGGTGGTGCATGCCTGTAATCCCAGCTACTCAGGAGCCTGAGGAAAGAGAATCGCTTGAACCCAGGAGGAGAGGCTGCAGTGAGCTGAGATCGTGCCATTGCACTCCAGACTGGATAACAACAGCAAAAGTCCATCACAAAAAAAAAAAAAAAAAAAAAAGGCCAGGCACAATGGCTCACACCTGTAATCCCAGCACTTTGGGAGGCCGAGGTGGGTGGATCACCTGAGGTCAGGAGTTGGAGACCAGCCTAACCAATATGGAGAAACCCCATCTATACTAAAATAAAATACAAAATTAGCTGGGCATGGTGGTGCGTGCCTGTAATCCCAGCTACTCGGGAGGCTGAGGCAGTAGAATTGCTTGAACACGGGAGGTGGAGGTTGCCATGAGCTGAGATTCTGCCATTGCACTCCAGCCTGGCCAACAAAAGCAAAACTCCATCTCAAAAAAAAAAAAAAAAAAAAAAGAAAAAAACTATATTGACAGCTGGGCATGGTGGCTCACACCTGTAATCCCAGCACTTTGGGAGGCCAAGGCAGGTGGATCACCTGAGGTCAGGAGTTCGAGACCAGCCTGGCAAACATGGTGAAACCCCGTCTCTACTAAACATACAAAAATTAGTTGGGCATGGTGGCATGTGCCTGTAAGTTCCAGCTACTTGGGAGGCTGAGGCAGGAGAATCGCTTGAACCCAGAAGGCAGAGGTTGCAGTGAGCCGAGATGGTGCCATTGCACTCCAGCCTGGGCAACAGAGTGAGGGATCTCAAAAAATTATGATAAAAATAATAATAATAATAATTCTATTTTGAATTGTGGTAAAATATACATAAAATTTACTACCTTAACCACTTTTAAGTGGCAGTTGGAACAGGGGTCAAGGAGAGCCCTTGGGTTGGGTAATGTAGAGTATATTCACATTGCCATGCAACCAATCTCCGGAAGTTTCTCATCTGACAAAACCAAAACTCTATATCCACTAAGCAACTTCCCATTTTCTCCCTTCCCCATGTCCCTGGCAACCCCCGTTCTACTTACTGTTTCTATTAGTTTGCTTACTCAGTCTGGACGCTTCACATAAGTGAAAGAACACAGTATTTGTCTTTTTCTAACTGGCTTATTTCACTTAGCATAATGTCCTCAATGTTCATCCATGTTGTAGCATGTGTTAGAATTTCCTTTCTTTTTAAGGCTGAAGAATATTTTACTGTATGTATATACCACATTTTATCAATTCATCTGCCTATGGACAATTAGGCTGCATCCATCTTTTGACGAGTGTGAATACCACTGCTATAAATATCAGAGTACAAATATTTCTATGAGACCTTGCTTTCAATTATTTTGGCTATATACCCAGAAGTGATATTGCCGGATCATTTGGTAATTCTATTTTTAATTTTTTGAGAAACTGCCTGTTCTGTGCTGAGCAGGTCTATATAAACCTACCCGCAAAGGCCAAGGAACCTGAGATACCAAAGAAAGAGGCTGACAAATCCAGTTTCTCAGAAAGAAACATTTAATAGGCGTTTATGAACAGAAGCCAAGTCAGGGATGGCACCAAGATAAGATGGTGGATCCCTGCACCACTACCCCCACCTCCCTGACCCAGGGCTTATATAGAATAGGGAAAGGGTAATGCGGGCTTCAGCAGGGATGTGTATGGCCAGACACGGTGGCTCACGCCTGTAATCCCAGCTGTTTGGGAGGCCAAGGTGGGCGTATCACCTGAGGTCAGGAGTTCCAGACCAGCCTGGCCAACATGGTAAAACCTCGTCTCTACTAAAAATACAAAAATTAGCCAGGCATGGTGGCAGGTGCCTGTAATCCCAGTTACTCAGGAAGCTGAGGCTGGAGAATCATTTGAACCCAGGAGGTGAAGTTTGCAGTGAGCTGAGATTGTGCCACTGCGGTCCAATCTGGGAGACAGAGTGAGACTCAGTCTCAAAAAATAAAAAATAATTTTTTAAAAAAGATAAAATAGAAATCATAGATGAATTCTTGGAACTGGGATTAATCGGAACATGGCAGATTAGCATCCAAGATGGAATTGCTTTACTCTCATTCAAGGTTTCCCTCAGTCTTCACTCTCCCCATGCTGGTCACCTTGCTGTTTGTTCCTCAAACACATATGAAATGCGTTTCTGTCTTGGTAGTCATCCTGCTACCTGTAATGTCAGCACTGCTTTCTGTTGTCCCTTCAGTAAGGTCACTGTTCAAATAGCTCTCTAGACAGGCTCTTCCTTATCATTCTACTTAAAATAGTCCCCAATCACTCTGTGTCCCTTTAGCCTGCTTCCTCTTCCTGCTATTTCATACTACCTGAAAAAATACTTTCCTAGAACATAAGCTCATAAAAGCAAGAACTGTGCTCCACCTCTCCTCTCCTCTACCCCAGCACTCAGAAGAGCAACAGAGTCAGCATCCAGTGAGTGTTCATGAATCAAGTCACTGCTTGGCAGAATTCAGCACTGGGACCACAGCCTCGCCTATCTTCAACTCTTTCTCCTTCTGCGTTTCCTCCTCCCACTCTAGTAGCCACTCTTCTGGGGGCTTGTCCCTTAAATGATTAGTCCTTACCGACCTATTTTCTGTCCACTTTATCTGTTTTTGAGAGAGGGTCTCACTCTGTTGCCCAGGCTGGAGTGCAGTGGCATGAATATGGGTCACTGCAGCCTCCACCTCCTGGGCTCAAGTGATCTTCCTGCTTCAGCCTGCCATGCCATGTAACTGGGGCCACAGGCATGTGCCACCATGTCCAGCTAATTCTTGATTTTTTTTTTGGTAGAAATGGGTCTCAGTTTATTGCCCAGTCTGGTCTTGAAGTCCTACACTCGAGCAGTCCTCTCAACTTGGCCTCCCAAAGTGCTGGGATTACAGGCATGAGATACTGTACCTGGTCTTATTTTTTCTTTTCTTAAGATACAGGGTCTCACCATCTGGCCCAGGCTGGACTCAAACTGCTGAGCTCAAGTAATTCCCCCATCTCAGCCTCCGAAGTAGCTAGGACCAAAGGCATGAAAACACCATGCTTGGCTTGTCCAATTTCATTCTACACACTTTCTCGGTATTTCAACAGCTGCTGTTGCTCTTCATTCTGTAGCTCTACATCAGATTCATGCTCTAGTCCTGTATATCCAAATGATGACTAGAGGCTGCCGGCTCTGCTCTTTCAAAGGCACAATGAGCATAGCCCGTCTACAAAACTCTCCCTTTTCCAATCCAGCTTTCCCTCCTGCATCACCTATCTCTCTACATCTGGAACCATCAGCAGCTGCCTTCATAAGGCACCTCGGTCTGGCATTCGGAAAACCACCCTGTCTTGCCAGAGCCGCTTGGTCTTGGGTAGCAAAAGCTGTATGCAATCTAAATCAAGCTTTCAATTATGAGAAATCACATTCCTTCTTTTCCCTTTGTAATATACTCGTGTTTTTTTTTTTTTTTTCGTTTCTCAATAAGCAAATTGTACCACCATCTTATTCTGAGATGCTCCTTTTTAAAAGCTGTGGATCACATTAATGGAAGTGTTAACTGCTGGGAATATTTTCCATGTGCAGTGATCTGTAACCCTCTTTTTCTTTTCTTTTTTTTGAGACCGAGTCTCGCTCTGTTGCCCAGGCTGGAGTGCAGTGGCACAATCTCTGCTCACTGCAAGCTTTGCCTCCTGAGTTCATGTCATTCTCCTGCCTCAGCCTCCCAAGTAGCTGGGACTACAGGTGCCCGCCACCATGCCCAGCTAATTTTTTTTTTTGAGATGGAATCTCGCTTGGTCGCCCAGGCTGGAGTGCAGTGGTGCAATCTCAGCTCATTGCAAGCTCCGCCTCCTGGGTTCACGCCATTCTCCTGCCTCAGCCTCCCAAGTAGCTGGGACTACAGGTGCCCGCCACCACACCTGGCTAATTTTTTTTTGTATTTTTAGCAGAGACGGGGTTTCACCATGTTAGCCAGGATGGTCTTGATCTCCTGACCTTGTGATCCACCTGCCTCGGCCCCCCAAAGTGCTGGGATTACAGGTGTGAGCCACCACGCCCAGCCATGCCGAGCTAATTTTTTGTATTTTTTAGTAGAGATGGGGTTTCATGATGTTAGCCAGGATGGTCTCGATCTCCTGACCTGGTGATCAGTCCACCTAGGCCTCCCAAAGTGCTAGGATTACAGGTGTGAGCCACTGCACCCAGCCGATCTGTAACCCTCTTATCTCAACTAGCTGACATTATTACTTCACATCCAGTTCAATTTATAAATTAAGAGAGGTGCCATGGGCCGGGCATGGTGGCTCACACTTGTAATCCCAACACTTTGGGAGGCCGAGGCAGGTGGATCACGAGGTCAGGAGTTCGAGACCATCCTGGCTAACATGGTGAAACCATGTCTCTACTAAAAATACAAAAAATTAGCCAGTTGTGGTGGCAGGCACCTGTAGTCCCAGCTACCTGAGAGGCTGAGGCAGGAGAATGGTGTGAATCCGGGAGGCAGAACTTGCAGTGAGCAGATATCACGCCACTGCACTCCAGCTGGGGTGACAGAGCAAAGCATCGTCCAAAAAAAAAATAAAAATAAAAATGAAAAAGAGGTGCCATGTGTACAAAAATCAATGCATATTTATGAACTTTATTTCAAATATATTTTCACACATTTTATCTAAATACATAATACAGAAGCCTGTGTGACTTGGGCAATGTGGCCAGGAGGGCCTGAGACTAACACATCCACCTCGGCAAAAGGACATAAAATATGTCTTATGGTCAGAAAAATCAACATTTTGTGTATTTACTTAGTTTACGAAAAGTACTGAAAATGTTATTATTAGCTGAATTTGTGATTTCATTTTGAAATTCTGAGTTATCCTTATTTTTCCCATTTTGTTTTTGCACCAAGGAGACTGCAGTCAAATAAAACAGATACTACACGCACTCGTCAGGGCAGCCGTACTGCAGAAGCACGTTGATGCACTCCTGGCTGGAGGCCTGCCGGGCGTAGGTCAGCGCTGTGTTCCCGTGGGCATCTCGGGCCATGACGTCCACCCCGTACCAGATCAGGAGCTGCGCCAGGACCACATTCCCCTTGCGGCAGGCCAGATGGAGCACCGTGCAGCCGTCTCCCTCCCCACAGGTCTCGTTCACCTCCTCACAGGAGCCATGTGCCAGCAGCAGGATGGCTGTCTGCAGGTCCTCATCAGCGGTGGCCCGCAGCAGGTGCTGGCCCAGGGACAGCTCAGTGCAGGGTAGTGGGGCCAGAAAGAGCTTCTCCTCATATTTGGAACGGATCCACCGTTCCTTCTCTTCCCTCGTGGACTTTACTGAGGGTTTTGTCTGCCCCTGGCTGCTCCCTTCCCAGATGCTGTTGGCTAGGTCATTGCCAATAGATGACATAACCTTCCTGAGCTCAACTGGCCAGTCATCCAGCTCCAGAGATCGCACACGGGAAAGGCAGGTGCCAAGACTGCGGTGGATTCCTGAGCATTCAATACACATGAGGACTCCCAAGTTCAAACTGGCCACTTAGGATTCTGGGTCTCACAGTCCACACAGTGGGAGTTCCCACGCATGTTTTGGATCGACTGCAGGGCCATGGCCTCGCTCTGGCTGGTCAGCTGGGACTTGCTTTTACTGGTCTCGCATGTGGATGGCTTGGACCCATGCATCCCACTCCTCATACGTCGTGGCTCCAAAATGCCACGTTTGGCCAGTGGCAGACACAATCATAAAGTTGTTGGTGCTTTTCTTCTTTAGGTGTTTCTTTTTATTGGCATGAGGAGAGGGGGGCGGGTTGAGCTTGGGGCTGGTGGTGCTGGAGATACTGGGGCTGAAGCATATGGAGTCACCCAGCCCAGTGTCCATGTCCTTGGATAGGCCATTGCTTTTAGAGCTGGAGATGGGTGCGCAGGCCGATGTGGCTAGGGATGGCCACTTTCCTGGGACTTTGATGGTAGATGTCTGAAGGTCAATCTCTTTTTTATGAATATTCTTCATATAATCACCTAAGCTTGAATAATAGGTGAGCACGCCATTGGAACACAGGGTGACATATTTCTTTTTCCATGTCTTCAGCCATTTCCCACTTCGCTTTAAGAGCATGCCCTGTTTAATGGGGATGGCTCTGCCGCTCCCGATGGCGTCAGCATGACTCTCCGGGGCTTTCCTCTCTTTGTCTGGGTCAGTCCCTTTCTCAGATGTAAACAGGTTGGACCAGCGCATGGACCGCTTGCAAACGGGCGTGGGTGTGTTGGCAGTGGGAGGAACACTGAACTGAAGGTCCTCCTGGCTGGTGCTGGGAGTTGATGGAATGGAGGAGAAATAGTTATTTAAACTCCCACCTCCATTTCTTTTCTTGGTAATGTGCATGGTGGAAACCTGTGTGGAACAGGAGGAATGGCTTCAAAAATTGGGTAGTGGCTTGCAGGGTCCTATAGACAGCTCACAACTACCTTTTAAAAAGATACATTTTCTGGGCCAGGCATGGTGGCTCACACCTGTAATCCCAGCACTTTGGGAGGCCAAGGTGGGTGGATCACGAGGTCAGGAGTTCAAGACCATCCTGGCCAACATGGTGAAACCCTGTCTTTACAAAAAAAAAAAAGAAAAAAAATTAGCTGGGCATGGTGGCACATGCCTGTAATTCCAGTTACTTGGGGGGCTGAGGCAGGAGAATTGCTTGAACAGGGACCTGGGAGGCAGAGCCTGCAGTGAGCCAAGATCGTGCGATTGCACTCCAGCCTGGGCTACAGAAAGAGAGTCCATCAAAAAAAAAAAAAAAAAAAAAAAAAAAAAAAGATACATTTTCTGTTGTTTGGATAGTATATTTACTCATACTAGCTCACTAACTAAACAGAGCTGCAGATCAGTTCTTACTCCAGCACATTCTTTTTACAACACTTAAGATGACTAAATGCAACATGAAATGGGGAAGATTTAAAAAAAGATGGCTTTGACTTCAGCATGAAACAGATACAAGTGTACGATGACAATACAACCTCAATAAAAGTGCCACTTACCGCAAATGAGTGTAACTGTTCATCAAGTGTCCTCAAAGATCTATCTGCATCTCTATAAAATAAGAAAGCACATTACTTCAAAAACTGTTAATATCTTGGTATAATATTTGTTTAGTAAAATACTGCCTCCTGTGTGCTTTGGTGTTTACTTTACCAAAGCAGTTTTTACGAATTCTTCTCCTGGATCCTGACTTGCAGAGGCTTTCCTGACTTCTTCTTTCTCAGCACATCATGGCCTGTACCGTGAAGCCTTTTATATGATAACCAGTCAGAAATGCCCATGAGTGTTGGCTCTCCCTAACAGGCCATGGCAATAAACCAAACATATTTTCACTCTTCTAACCACATATTGAAACACAAGAATGTTCTACAAAGCAGTAGTAGTAACCTTTAATAAATGTAAATGTGATTCAGATTTCCTAGCTTCCTTTCTCTTTACTTCTCTGTAGTATACTCTCATGATGTATTTATGTATTTTCTGTTGTCTGAATGACAAACTCATCTGCCTTTTTAAGAGGCCAGTCTTTGAGGAACTTTAAACTTTGTAAAACTAACGCATTGTGCCTGTGTATAAACCAGTGGTTCTCCAAATGTGCTCTGTGGACCTCTCGGGATCCCGAAGACCCCTTCCAGAAGGCCTAAGAGGTCATAACTGTTCTTTTTTTTTTTTGAGACCAAGTTTTACTCTTGTTGCCCAGGCTGGAGTGCAATGGTGTGATCTCGGCTCATGGCAACCTTCGCCTCCCAAGTTCAAGTGATTCTCCTACCCCAGCCTCCCAAGTAGCAGGGATTACAGGCACCTGCCACCACTCCTGGCTAAGTTTTGTATTTTTAGTAGAGATGTGGTTTCACCATGTTGGCCAGGCTGGTCTTGAACTCCTAACCTCAGGTGATCCGCTTGCCTCGGCCTCCCAAAGTGCTGGGATTACAGGCCTGAGCCACTGTGCCTGGCCAACACTGTTCTGAATCATACTAATTAAACCTGAGAAAGCTGATGAAAAATTTTAAAAATTAGTGAAAGTAATACAAAGTCATTGCCTGCTTTTTCTTGACACTTGCCATGATTGTATAAAAGCAAAAGTGGGTACAATGGCTGGTTTCTCAGCATAAATCAAGGCAGTGGTACCAATTACATTAGTAGTCATTCTATTCTTCACTGTCCCCTACAGGTAAAAAACACAGCCTGAATTTCTTAAGAATGTCTTTGATGAAGCAGTAAAAATTAATGTTGTTAAATCTTGACATGTCTCTAATATTCTGAATAAGTGGAAAGTTAACCAGAAGCGCTTTTTTTTTGTTATTAAAGAATCCGTGATTTAACTGTGAACTGAAAAATCACTTTTTTCACAGAACATCATTTTTATTTAAAAGTACAACTGGGCCAGCGCAGTGGCTCACGCCTGTAAAATCCCAGCACTTTGAGAGGCCAAAGCAGGCAGATGGCTTGAGCTCCTTCAGGAGTTCGAGACCAGCCTAGGCAACATAACGAAACCCTGTCACTGTCAAACATATAAGAAAATTAGCCTGGTGTGGTGCCACACATCTGTGGTCCCAGCTACACAGGAGCCTGAGGTGAGAGGATTGCTTGAGCTGAGATCATGCCAATGCACTCCAGCCAAGTGACAGAGTGAAACTCGGTCTAAAAAACCAGTTCAACTATCATTCTCAAAAATAAATGAAGTGAGAGGTTGTCACTTCAAGGGAAATACGTATTTGTTCCCAATGATAAAATTTAAGCTTTCCTCTGGACTTTGAAAAACTTGTTCCTTCTACTGTAGGCTTGGCAGCTTTTCAATACTTAAAGGCGTGTTAAAGTAAGATTGGTGGTTAAACTAAAAGTGATTTTTGACACAATAAAACATAAACCAATATATTCCAAGTAACTAATGCATGATATTATAAATGCAAGTATGGAGCAAAAGATCCATTTACTGTGCAAGAAAGATCAATGAGTACTGATGGAATAAATTTATTAATATGTAAAATGCCACCGTAACTAATTTAAGAAACCACCACTTGTGAAGTTTTGATTTAGTGTTAACAAATACCCACAACTGTCTGAAAACTTTAAAAATACACCTTCTACCAACTACATATTTGCATGAGGTTAGGTCATCTTATTGCTTCTTTTTTTCTTTTTTTGAGACAGAGTCTCTCTCTGTCACCCAGGCTGGGGTGCAATGGCGAGATCTCGGCTCACTGCAACCTCCACCTCCCAGGCTCAAGCGATTCTCCTGCCTCAGCCTCCCAAGTAACTGGGACTACAGGCATGCACCACCACGCCCAGCCATTTTTTGTACTTTCAGCAGAGGCAGGTTTTACCATGTTGGTCGGGCTGGTCTCAAACTCCTGACCTCAAGTGATCCACCCACCTTGGCCTCCCAAAATGCTGGGATTACACGTGTGAACCACTGCGCCACACCAGCTTATTGCTTTTTTTGTTTGTTTGTCTAGACAGAGTCTTGCTCTGTCACCCAGGCTGCAGTGCAATGGCACAATCTCAGCTCTCTGCAACCTCCGCCTCCCAATTTGAAGCGGTTCTCCTGCCTCAGCCTCCAGAACAGGTGAGACTACACGTGCGTGCCATCATGCCCAGCCAAGTTTTTGTATTTTTAGTAGAGACGGGGTTTCGCCGTGTTAGCAAGGATGGTCTCGATCTCCTGACCTTGTGATCCGCCCACCTCAGCCTCCCAAAGTGCTGGGATTACAGGTGTGAGCCACCGTGCCCAGCCTCTTATTGCTTCTTTAAAGCAAATTGCAAAGAAAGCTCTAGAGAATCCATTTGTCTCCTATTAAGCTCAACATGAGAGACTTTAAATAATATAAATACATGACACACTTTTTACTCAACTTTTTGTTGTAGAAAAGTTATTTTTCAATGAAAAGTTTCTGTTAACAATACTGTTCTCAAGGAATATTTTCTGTTGTTATAACCTGGGTCATGGGTTACTACTGATATCTAGTTGGTAGAGGCCATGAATACTTCTAAACTCTCTGCAATGCACAAGACAGTCCTCACAACAAAGCATTATCTAGCCCATAATATCAACGGTGGTAAGGCTGTGAAATCTAAACTAAAAATAGATTTTGAAAAAATTTCAATTGTATAATTCTACCACACTAAATATCAATATAATCAATATAAACACATACTCTTTGAGATTCTCAATCATTTAAAAGAATTATGAGAGTCTTAAGGAACAAAGAAAATACAAATAATTTGCTTCGATATTTTAGTAGGCACAATACAGCTTATGATGTCTAAAGCTGTGACCTAACACTGAGCTTGATATCTTGCAAAGTAATTAGCTAGAATAACAAGACAGGTTTCTAAAAAGTTCACCTTTGTGTGATATGATGAGGTATCTCCAAGGTCACACTGTGGAAGGAAAAAAAATTCATAACAATAGATGTTATCATTTGTTAGGCCTGAAGACATTTTTAAAAAGGGGGGCAGAGAAAACTCTCCTAGCGGCCCTGAAATTCAAATCTTCTAGTTCAGAACAGTACCATAAGGGCACTTTGTTTTCATTTCTTTGTTTTTTACAAAAATATGAGAACCAAAATGCAAGGAAGTATGCTGTTAGAAGACGCGTTTCTGTTGGTGATTACAATATATAAATAATAACAGATTTCCCTGTTATATGCTTTTCTACCCATGAAACCTTTCGTCCCATGCGATTTATTTTATGTATTTATTTATTTTTTGACCCAGAGTCTGTCTCTCTTGCTCAGACTGGACTGCAGTGGTGCCATCTTGACTCCTCACAACCTCCACCACCCAGGTTCAAGCGATTCTCATGCCTCAGCCTCCCAAGAAGCTGGGACTACAAGTTTGTGCCACTATGCCCAGATAATTTTTTTTTTGGGGGGGGCGGTGGATGGAGTTTCGCTCTTGTTGCCCAGGCTGGAGTGCAATGGTGTGATCTCGGCTCACCACAACCTCTGCCTCCCGGGTTCAAGAGATTCTCCTGCCTCAGCCTCCCAAGTGGCTGGGATTACAGGCATGTGCCACCACGCCCAGCTAATTTTGTAGAGTGAGGCTCAAAACAACTGAGGGAAGGCAAATCTCAATTCTACTAATAGGTCTACACAATATTAGCACTTTTTAAAAAGCCTGTAACATTAGCAGGTAAGATGGATATGTCTATAGTGCTTCAAGTAGTTTTCATCTCTGAAATAATTTTAAAATCACAGAATTTAAAGTTACATGCTGGAAAGGACCAATGACCTTATGTGACATTTAATTCAATACTCGTTTTACAGATCAGGGAAACAGAGCTTAAAACTGACTTGCCCAAGGTCCCACCAAATAGGAGCAGTTTCTCGTCCTAAACTCAAATTAAGCAGTGGCTCTCAAACTTTGCTGCATATTAAAATCGCCTGAGAAGCTTTAATATCTGCCTCATCTTCCACATGAGACATTTTAATTTAATTAGTATTGGGTAAGGCTTTGGGCATCAAGGTTCTTGGTAAACGTTTCCCAGGTGATTTCAATCAGCAGCAAAGTTTGGAATGATTGAGTTGGGGTGAAAATCAGAATCTTCTGGGATGCTTTTCTTCACAGAAAGATGTCTCACATCCATCCCGATTTTCCTAAAAGGCTTCTCAGTGCCTAGAGATAGAGGGAAAGTGGAGATGGGAAGATACATGTGTTTGCAGACTTGTATTTTGAAAAAAACCTTGCATAAGTGATCTCAGCGAGTTCCACCTATCCCACTGACAACAGTGCACTACTGATTCATGATAAAACATTTTTCAAAATATCTTCTTGAAGCCAATTTGCCCTATTAATTTGTTCAATAACTTTATTTCACCAATAGTGAATACACCAAATGATCATTTCTCAAACTTGCTGGTGGCAAATTAAAACTTACTATACTCTCAAAAGTAGACTTCTAAAAAGTAGAATAATGAGGGAAAAAGCACGAAATTTGTTTCTGCAAAATTAATCTTCAAAGCTGCTTTTGAATTATATGCTAACATATCAAAATCTTTGGAACTCAGAAGAAGCCAGGGACTCTAGTCAAAGTAATTTTGGTGTATGTGTGCTCAAAGATTTAAGAGACTTGGCTGACTACAGACATTTAGTGATTACTCAATAGGTCCCAAAGCTCAGGACTTGAGACAGAGTTTGAGTCCAGTTTTTGTTCGAAACACAATTTCCTCTCAACTATTGTTAAAAGGGAGGGAGGAAAGTGACATTATTATGAGTGTAAACTTGCCACTTTTAATTGAAGTAAAAGTTATTGACAATTGAATTAGTTAAAAAGGCTAGTGCATTTGAAACAAAATTGTTTATAAGCTAGTTATGTGTACAGAATGAAAAGTTAAATTAAAGATAAAGACATTAATATTCTAAATTAGCACTTTCCAAACTGTGTTCTAAAAATCAAGACTAATAACCCAAGGAGATGAGAATAATGTACACTGGACAGCCCCTGTGGAGCTGGTGGTGGTGTTGGTTGTTATTCCTTTTAAAATAAACTTCATCTCAGGGTGCTCTCAAAGCGCATCTTTGTGGCCCACGAGGTGGTCATGCACGATGGGAGAAATTCAAATGCAGATACACTGTGGTGCCAGAAGAAGAAAAGCTGTTCCTTCTTCCAAGGATAATGTCCAAAGTAGTGCACACTGATTTAGGCCTATGATGCATTGAAAAACTAAGTTTCCACAAAAAACATTCAATAAAGGAAACCTATCCTTCTCACTGTGTTCAACATTGTCTAAAGGCATAAAGGCATCAAAAAGATACACTGTTTCTGGGATTGCTTCTTTGCTAACTGATTTTTCCTTCCACCACGACGTCTAAGATTAAAAGAGAAACTGATACTTAATATTGAGAATCTGGATATCAATATATGGTTGACTCCAATTTCTTAAACTGATTGCTGAAGAGGACAACCAAATGGCTGAAATAATTTTAGAATAAAGGAATCTGTCCCTCGGCAGCATAGTTGTACTCACGATATTATTGTCATTGTAAGATAATGCTGGCTGGCTGTGCTGTCATCAAGGAATATTGTCGAACATGAGCTGTATTGTTGACTGAAATGCTCAGTAGATACCTGAAGGGGACGGGAAGTGCAAGTCAAACTTATCAAAGTGTATTATTTTCTCAGTTAAAATGTCAAATGACAAAGTACTAAGATATGTCTTACACTCCATGAACTGCCTGAGTGTGGTATCATGTGCACTCTATAGAAAACCCATTGGAGGCTCTCAACTTCCAGAGATGATGTTTAAGATATGGGTTATAAAATGCTGCCCTTAATATGGTACCTGTCATCAAACCTAACAAGGATTTTATGAATTACCGTTAAAAATAATGGGAAAAGTCGGCTTCGCGGGGCGCGGTGGCTCACACCTGTAATCCTAGCACTTTGGGAGGTGGAGGCGGGCAGATCACGAGGTCGAGATCGAGACCATCCTGGCTAACATGGTGAAACCCCGTCTCTACAAAAAATACAAAAAATTAGCCGGGCGTGGTAGCAGGCCCCTGTAGTCCCAGCTACTCGAGAGGCTGAAACAGGAGAATGGGGTGAACCCAGGAGGCGGAGCTTGCAGTGAGCCGAGTTCGCGCCACTGCACTCCAGGCCGGGAGACAAAGTGAGACTCCATCTCAAAAAAAAAAAGAAAAGTTTAAAATAAGATTTCATTTTCTTTCTGCAGCAATAAAAAGCAGCTGAGAATTTCTGTTAATTAATTATTTATTTATTTTTTTATTTTTGAGACGGAGACTGGCTCTGTCGCCCAGGCTGGAGTGCAGTGGCGCGGTCTCGGCTCACTGCAAGCTCCGCCTCCCGGGTTCACGCCATTCTCCTGACTCAGCCTCCTGAGTAGCTGGGACTACAGGTGCCCGCCACCATGCCTGGCTAACTTTTTGTATTTTTAGTAGAGACGGGGTTTCACCGTGTTAGCCAGGATGGTCTCGATCTCCTCACCTCGCGATCTGCCTGCCTCAGCCTCTCAAAGTACTGGAATTACAGGCGTGAGCCACGGCGCCCAGCCCTTCTATTATTTATTTACTACGATAAAATGTAATGTATTAAATAATCATGCTACAAGAGCATTTTATTGCAGTGAATGCAAGACTAATGCATTTACTAAATTACTAATCCTAAATGTATTATTTCAGGTGATATTGTTACAAAAGAAGTGTTTCAGATTCAGAGGCTCTGTGTGCCAGGGCTGCTAGGCCACCAACAAGTGAGGAAGCCATAGGTTTCTCTAGTCCTATTTTCTTATGTGGAGGATAAAAAGAGTATCACTTAAATATTCTCTCACACCCTGAAAACAAATGACAACTTAAAAAATCTAACTTTCACTTCATGTTTAAATACGACTGCCAAGACATGACTCAAATGAGACTCTCGGAGAATACTTTGCATTCACTTCAAAACTTGATCAATTTCATTCTATAAATCATCTGACCTGCACCTAGCCATTTTCCTGCTCTACCCCTGCTCTCTGCCTAGAATACTGCTTTTCTCTTTCCTTGCTTCAGCAAGCTCGACTCCATCTACCCTCTTGGATCTCTTTGTCGGCAGCCACACCAAAAAATGTATTTTTATACATTAATTAGTTGAATTCACCACTGCTTACAAGATGCTAATTCCTGCAGAGTATTCCCCTCGTGAGAAAGTATGCCTCTCCATAAGAGTAAAGGAGGGTCCCTACTCTTCCTACCTCCAGCTGCTGAGCATAGAATTTTGACTAAATCCAAAACTTCGACAAGTGTTTGACAATTCACTTATCATTTGGAAGGTAAGTCTTACTACCTTTAATTACAGCAAAAACACTACTAACAGTTTACTGTTTATAGGTATTATTTAAGGTAGTCACAAAATAGAAACAAATACTCTAACGTCAGTCAGCATAAATGAGAGTATGAAATTTTACAATATTTAACAAGAAATGGAAGGGGTTACTTAGCAGTTTTAAGGTTTAATGACAAAAACTAGAAAATAATCGTACCTAGTAATTTAGTAAGTCAAAACCAAAGCCTTACCATCAAAGGTGCAGTACCCATTTGATGTGGATGCCCACGCACTGACTTCTTCTGCTGTACCTGCTGCCTCTCATTTTAACCCAATAAAAATACTAAAGTTGTTTTCCTTGTAGACATCTTTCACCTCCTTGGTTAGGTCTATTCCGAAGTATTTTATTTTAGTTTAGTTTATTTTTGCAGCTATCAGAAAAGGGGTTGAGTTCTTGGTTTGATTCTAAGCTTGGTCGCTTCTGGGGTATAACAGAGCTACTGATTTGTGTACATTAATTTTGTCTCCTGAAACTTTGCTGAATTCATTTATCAGTTCTAGGAGCTTTCTGGAGGAGTCTTTAGGGTTTCCTAGGTATATGATCATATCATCATCAAACAGCAACAGTTTGACTTCCTCTTTACTGATCTGCATGCCTTTTATTGTTTTCTCGTGTGACTGCTCTAGCTAGGCCTTCCAGTAGTATGTTGAATACAAGTGGTGAGAATGCGCATCCTTGTCTTGTTCCAGTTCTCGTGGGGAATGCTTTCAACTTTTCCCCCTTTCAGTGTTATGTTGGTTGTGGGTTTGTCATAGATGGCTTTTATTATATTGAGCTGTGACCCTTGTATGATGATTTTGCTGAGGGTTTTAATCATAAAAGGATGCTGCATTTTGTCAAATGCTTTTTCTGCATCTGTTTAGATGATCATGTGATTTTTTATTTTTAATTCTGTTTATGTGGTGAATGACATTTATTGACTTGTGTATGTTAATCCATCCCTGCATCCTTGGTATGAAACCCATTTGATCATGGTGGATTATCTTTTTTTTTTTTTTTTTTGAGATGGAGTCTCGCTCTGTTGCCCAGGCTGGAGTATGCAGTGCAGTGATCTTGGCTCATTGCAACCTCTGCCTCTGAGGTTCAAGCGATTCTCCTGCCTCAGCCACCTGAGTAGATGGGATTACAGGTGAGCGCCACCACACCCGGCTAACTTTTGTATTTTTAGTAGAGATGGGGTTTCACCATGTTGGCCAGGCTGGTCTCGAACTCCTGACCTCATGATCCATCCGCCTCAGCCTCCCAAAGCGCTGGGATTACAGGTGTGAGCCACCGTGCCTGGACGGATTATTTTTTGATATGCCGTTGGGAACTATAAAACGTTGCTGAATGAAGTCATGGACACAAACAAATGGAAAGACTCCCCATGCTCATGAATGGGTAGAATGAATATTGTGAAAATGACCATACTGCCAAAAGCAATCTACAAATTCAATGCAACTCCCATCAAAATACCACCATCCTTCTTCACAGAACTAGAAAAAACAATCCTGAAATTTATATGGACCAAACAAGAACCGGCATAGCCAAAACAAAACTAAGCAAAAACAACAAATCTGGAGGCATGACATTACCTGATTTCAAACTATACTATAAGGCCATAGTTGCCAAAATAGCACGGTACTGATATAAAAATAGGCACATACACCAATGGAACAGAATAGAGAACCCAGAAATAAACTCAAATACCTATAGCCAACTGATTTTCAACAAAGCCACCTAAAACATAAAGTGAAGAAAGTAAACCCTCTTCAACAAATGGTGCTGGGATAATTGGCAAGCCACATGCGGGAGAATGAAACTGGATCCTGAACTCTCACCTTACACAAAAATCAACTCAAGATGGATCAAGGACATAAATCTATGACCTGAAACCATAAAAGTTCTAGAAGATAACATTGGAAAAACCCGTCTAGACACTGGCTTAGGCAAAGACTTCATGACCGAGAACACAAAAGCAAATGCAACAGAAACAAATAGGTGAGACTTAACTAAAGAGCTTCTGCACAGGAAAAGGAACAATCAGCAGAGTATACAGACAACCACAGAGTGGGAGGAAATCTTCACAGTCTATACATCTGACAAAGGGCTATTATCCAGAATCTATGAGGAACTCAAACAAATTACAATTACAAAAATATGGAACCAGCCCAAATGCCCATCAATCAATGAGGGGATAAAGAAACTGTGATATACATACATATATATATATATGAGGAATACCACCTCAGCCATAATAAGGAATAAATTCATGGCATTCCCAGCAACCTGGATGGAAGTAAGACTATTATTCTAAGTGAAATAACTCAGCATGGAAAACCAAATATCATGTTCTCTTTCCTACGTGGGAGCTAAGCTATGAGGATGCAAAGCCAGAAGAATGATACAATGGACTTTGGGGACTTGGGGGAAAGGCTGGGAGGAGGGTGAGGGATAAAAGACTACAAATTGGGTTCAGCGGATACTGCTCAGGTGATGGGTGCACCTAAATCTCACAAATCATCACTAGAGAACTTAGTCATGTCACCAAATGCCACCTGTTCCCCCAGAAACCTATGGAAATAATAAATAAATAAATTAAGTACAGGATTTTTCTCAGCAAACATAAAATAAAACAAAGACTAAAGTTCATATTTTTCACTCTCCTTTTGGGCAGGACAAATTTTAGATATGTTTTTAAAGAATTAGTAACTTTTTTCCTTTTTCCGAGACAGGGTCTCCCTTTGTTGCCCAGGCTGGAGTGCAGTGGTGCAATTATAGTTAACTGCAGCCTCAAACTCCTGAGCTCAAGCGATCCTCTGCCTCAGCCTCCTCAGTAGGTAATACGAAAGGCGCGTGCCACCAGGCCTGGCTAATTTGTTATTTAACCTTTCTGTAGACATGAGGTCTTGCTATGTTGACCAGGCTAAAAATGAACAAATCTTAATCAACTTAAATATTTCTAACACTTTGGGCATTCAGGAAAACAGCTCCATCTATGTTGTGAAGTAATGGGAAGCATATGGCAGTGGATAAACTTGGAATGAAAATATTAAACAAGGCCTTAGGAGAAAAGTGTAATATGCTTATTATAGATACATTAATTTAAAAAAATTCTCTGGCTTAATATCATTAATTATACTCAAATTAGACTTTGATTTAAACACAGGTCCTAAATTTGGATTAAATATAATAGATTGACCACAAATTTATTTCGTCTCCCTCCGGAAGCCTCATTAGTCATAAAATAAAGGTTACACCCATGACCAGCACAGAAGGTTGACAGAGATAATTTTTAATAAATGCTGAGACATAAAAAGTAGATAAAGGAGTGGTAAATAACACAGAAACACAACTTTGGTGCCTACAGAAAGTGACTGGAGCAGAAGCGAGCCAGTTTGTCTTGCAGAACTAAAGGCAGGTTGTGAACTTACAGGCAAATGGCACTTTGGAAAGTAGGGTAAAATGTAAAAAAAAAAAAAAAAAGCCAGCAAGGTCAGTTGCAAATCTCTAACTAGAGCCCCAAGTCCACCTGTCCTTCCATCTGACAAGAAACTTAGATGTGTGTTCTCTGGATATATCAAACCTGAGAATTTCTGGCTCAGAGATACCATGGCTTAAACCTGAGATATAAAGAAAACTGTACACCAAAAATGGAACTCCAACTTTCTTGGCTAACTCTGCTTTTCCTTTCCAGGCCTGCTTTTACTTTCCAGGCAGAAAATTGGGAGATCCTTCTCAGAAGAAACTGAAATGTCTTCAATAAAGATCCCCAGATAATACACTGAGGTCTCCCAAATGAAAAGCTAGTCAGGCTTCTAAGGCCTCACACTGAGTGCTATCAGTTAACAGAAATCCTGCTTCCAAATAAAGCAGGCCAGGGACCACCACACATTGGAGGGAAGCCTCCAAGAAAAGAGATCAAAACAATAGAAAAAAGGAATTGATAGGACCAGTCAAAATCAGGAGCAAAACTTTAAAAAAAATCTTAAAACACTCTCAAAAAATATAAAATTCAATAGAAATAGTAGAGGATAAAGTCACAGAATATCCCAGAACTAGAATAAAAAGACAAACTGAAAAAAATAGAAGGGGAAAAATTAAAAATCAATGCAGGTGTACTGGTCTAAGCAGCCTAGCATCTGAATAACAAGACTATCAGTAAAAAAGTAACAGAGAAAATAAAAAAGAATTCTCAAGAAGAGATAGTCTGCAGGTTTAGTAGCCTCAATAAAATGAAAAGATCCCCAACAAGCTGTTATAAAATTTCAGAACCTTAGAGAGAGAGATTCTAAAAAGCTTCCGCAGATAACTAAAACCTGGTTGTAAATAACGTATCACACACTGGCAATAGATTCAAGAACAACACTGTAATAAGAGCACAACTGCAAACCTGGTTGTAAATAACGTATCACACACTGGCAATAGATTCAAGAACAACACTGTAATAAGAGCACAACTGCAAAATGTCTTCAGAACCATAAAATTTAGATTCAACCTAGAGGTGTACTCTCTATCAAAGAGGAGGGATTTTAACATCTCCACCCAGGAAAATGTGTTCAAGTACAACTAGAGACGATAACAGGACAGAAGGAAACACAGAATCTAGGACTCAGGCGATCCCACACAAGACAGCAGTTACGTGAGATCCCAAAAGACTTTAAGGAGTTAGCCCAGAAAAGCAGACATCGAGCATATCTAGGGAAACCCACGCTATATTGAACTAGGATGACAAAAGGCCAAAGAAAGTTGCCCCCCACACAAACATAAAAAGGAATAGATGTGTTTTCACAGATGGAAAATATCTTTGAAAGGCATGTGATAAATGCTACAATACTTGGGGGAAAAACAGCTGTTAGAAAACAGGCAAATGAATATAGTCAGAAAATTAGCTTCATGCTAAAAAATAATGGATGTGAAAGCAAACAGAGCACCCAGAGGCTACTTAACGATATTTGGATAGATAAACTAACGTAGGCTAGGAAAAAAGAAGATCCAGAAGAATTGCAGAAGTGCTCAGATTTCAGAACTGTTTCAGAGACAGGATGAAGGACATGGAATGCAGAGGCACAGTGAAAACACCATATGACTTAGCAGTGAATAATATTTGCAGAGTCATAATCATGTAAATATTACTGATTTAATTAAAAAGTGTGCTACAATTGGAAGAAACACAGGGAGAAACATAAGATCATGGTGTAGCGGGGAAGGTATGCTTTTACCTGCTGTGACAGAAAGTCAACAGACAGTGTTGGCAATTAACGTAGCTATTCTATTTTTGTTCTTTCATTAAAAATAAGGTTAAATATTTAAGGCAATTTTTTTTTTTTTTTTTTTGAGACAGAGTTTCGCTCTGTCGCCCAGGCTGGAGTGCAATGGCGCGATCTTGGCTCACTGCAACCTCCGCCTCCTGGGTTCAAGTGATTCTCCTGCCTCAGCCTCCTGAGTAGCTGAGATTACAGGCATGCACCACCACGCCCGGCTACTTTTGTATTTTTAGTAGATACAGAATTTCACCATGTTGGTCAGGGTTGTCTCAAACTCCTGACCTCAGATGATCAGTCTGCCTCGGCCTCCTAAAGTGTTGTGATTACAGACGTTAGCCACCATGCCCAGCTTTAAGGCAGATCTTTTGAACCAGACTATTGAAATTTAACTTAAATGTCAGAAATCTTTAAAAGGTGGACACGGTAAACTAAACACTTTTCTGGATAAATTTAATACTCAGGAAAATAGAAGAGATTTAGAAAATCCACAAAAAGAGGTCCATGCTACCACCACCAGGTCCACATTGTAATTTAAAGAAATCAAGAGAGACATCCTTTTATGTCAAACTATCAATTTCTTAACTATTTGAGTGTTTACTTACATGGTTTGTACAGTTGCTTCTTCTTATTTCTACAACTAAGAATAAAAAAAAAAAACTGATCACTTCTGATACAAATACCATAAAATAGAAGTAGTTGTTAACATCTTACTGATTACTCCTATGTAAAATGAGACAAAATTCCATTTAAAAAAAAATTTTCAATAATATATAATGTAAATTATCTGGCATGATTAATTTCATAAGTCAAATCTAAAAACTTAGGTTTTCATTTAGTTTACTTTTTGTTTCTATTACATACAAATGAAAGAATCCTCATGTACAAAAGAAAAGGGTAAAAAAATTAGGCCAGATGAAAAATTTAGCTAATAAAAAGTTTAACTGTTGCATATATGAGCCATGATCCATTAGTATTCTCTCATTCTGCATTTACACATAGCTTACTTTAATTATCAGACTCTAAGAGCTAACAGTTCTAAGAACTACTTCCTGACCAGACACCTATCTCTAGATGCAACAGAATCCCTGTAAGCATCTTGAACCACACTTAGTGGTTATCTACTAATATGTCACTAAAAACAAAACAAAATTAAAAAACGGTCTTTACACAACTGGAAAGTAACCTATCTTAAATTTTTTTTCTTTTTTGAGATGGAGTCTCACTCTGTCACCTAGGCTCGAGTGCAGTGGCGGGATCTCAGTGCACTGCAACCTCTGCCTCCCAGGTTCAAGCAATTCTTCAGCCTTACCCTCCTGACTAGCTGGGACCACAGGCACGTGCCACCATGCCTAGCTAATTGTTTTTTGTATTTTTAGTAGAGACAGGGTTACACTGTGTTAGCCAGGATGGTCTTGATCTCCTAACCTCGTGATCCACCCACCTCAACCTCCCAAAGAGCTGGGATTACAGGTGTAAGCCACAGAGCCTGGCCTAAATTTTGATGTTAAAATAAGTATACAAACCTAATTGGACATGGTGTCTGCAGCACAAAAAATCATTTTTTTTTTCCCTAAAAAGAGGCCAGAATAATAAAAGCCCCAAGAGGGACTTCGGCCATGCTTTGTTTCCTACACTGCCTCTGCCTTTGATGCTGGAAGGGCCTTGTAGGCAAAAGTTACTACCACTGAAGAGTGAGGGACATGGAATAGCTTTTCTTTTACTGCTTCCATGCTCTCTAGGTGTGAGAAGCCCATGGCTCTGGAAGGAACTGGGAAATACAATTCTGATATGTTTTGGATATGTTGCCCCTCCAAGTCTCATGTTAACATGTGACCCTTAATGTTGGAGATAGGGCCTAGTGGGAGGTGTTTGGGTAATGGTAGTGGATTCCTTATGAATGGCTTGGTCCCATCCCCATGGTAATAAGCAAATTCTCATTATGGTAATTTAAAAGACTGTGGTACTGGCCAGGTGCGGTGGCTGAAGCCTGTAATCCCAGCACTTTGGGAGGCTGAAGCGGGTAGATCACTTGAGATCAGGAGTTTCAGACCAGCCTGGCCAACATGGTGAAACCCTGTCTCTACCAAAAATACAGAAATTAGCCAGGTGTTCTGGTGCCCACCTATAGTCCCAACTACTCAGGAGGCTGAGGCAGGAGAATTGCTTGAACCTGGGAGATGGAGGTTGTAGTGAGCCAAGATCGTGCCATTGCACTCCACCCTGGGCAACAGAGTGAGACTCCATTTCAAAAAAAAAAAAAAAAAAAAGAGTGTGGTACCTTCCCCCTTCCCCTCTCTCCTCCCTCTTTCACCGTGTGGAACCACCTGCTTCCCCTTTGCCTTTTATCATGATTGTAAGTTTGCTGAGGCCCTCACCAGAAGCAGATGTTAAAGCCATGTTTGTACAGCCTGAAAATCTTTGAGCCAATTAAACCTCTTTTTGTTATAAATTACCCAGCCTTAGGTATCTCTTTATAGTAATGTAAAAAATGAAGACAAATCTAACCAGAAATAACTGACTCAAGATGGGCAAAGTCTACTCAAACTATAAAAACAAAGGTTACAAACTCCCGTGTTTTACTGTGCTGCATTACTTCGCACATTATTATAGAACCCTCACTTGTATTCTTGCTGTTTAAGTCAACTGGAAAACTTGGCTGTGTATGGCTTGTTGGCAAATAAATGAGGATTTAACATAACATTAAGGGAAATAAGCAGGAGTAGGGCATGTTTAAATTTACATTACATCAAATGAAAAAGTTAATAACCTAAAACTTTTGAGTAGCATGAACTTGGATGTGGTAAATGAATGTGGTCAGAGGACTGTGTAAGAGGAGGCCCAAATCACAGATTCAATCCATGATGATAAACAACTATGTTTTTTAATTTCTTTAAACGACAACCAAGCTGAAGCCTAAGTTCTATCATTCATCTTTAAAATGTACTTTTTGGAGCAAGGGAAAAGGGATTATAAATAAAGATAAATCCATTAATTATAAATAAAGATAAATCCAAGAATTATAAAGAGAAATCCATGACTCCTCCATCACATGACAAATTAATTGTGTTGATAAAAAGATGGCAAAATGTATAAACAAAAAGGTTACACGTTTTCACTAACATCATAACAACTAAAGGAAAGTATATCACATATTAAAATAAGACAATGAACATGTGAAAAGGTGAAAAATTTAAACCAATATGAGTTTTTCTAAATACTTTCTATAACCTGATCAAACAAGAGCTTTTATTCTTTCTCTTGGCGGAAAAAACAATGTCGTCTCACCATCTGTTTGAGAGTTCCTCTGGAATATTGTGCTTGCCTCTGGATTGGCAGAAGGGTTAAACTCCAAAGCTATATGCATAGAGGAAGAAAAGAAAAAGAGATGTAATCATTGATAAAAATTTATCAACTCGTTTATTCGACTGCTGCATTTAGGCTATTTCACTATCTCTACTTTGATTCTTATCCATTGAAATGAATGTATAGACATAAGATAGAGCCAGGCAAGATGGCACATGCTTGTAGTCCCAGCTACTCAGGAGGCTGAGATGGGAAAATCACTTGAACCCAGGTCAGGAAGTTGAGGCCAGCATGAGTAACACAAAGACACCCTCCTTTATTAAAAAAAAAAAAAAAAAAAAGAAGAGGTAAATTTTGGCTTTGAGTTGTGTAAAATCAACTATGCATAAAATAAATCAAGATGGCAGTAAGTTTTAAAAGACAGGTCTATTTTATAGGCAAAATATAAGATGTATTCTAGAGTTTTTAAAATTTTTTAAAAGTAAATTCATCATATCTGTCACTTCCATTTCATTCTGAGGACACAGAACCTTAGTTCTCTTGAGTAGCTGTCTTCCATAGTCATGTGATATCTCTAAGTTTTCATTTCTTCATTAGCAATACATAGGGAGAACATACACAGGCCTTATTTGTATTGGAAAGGGCCAAGTGAGACATACATAAACTGTGTTGTAATCCTAAAGAATGACAATAAAGAGCCATTTTTGGGCTCTCATCCAACACTACCCATCTACTAACTGGTGTGTAACATCCATCAGGCTTTCCTAACATCACCAAGAAGAGTATAAGTTTACACAAGTACTTACATGCTTTGTGTATAAAGGTACAATCAATTAATTCACATAATGCATTTGTTTATTCTAAAGCAATCCTTAAATATCTTGAAATGTGAAGATAGTACTTCCAAGTTACAAAGTCACACTCATAATGAGTTTTAATTATCCTACCTCTTTAAAAATTAAGAGCCCAACCAAAGTTTAAATAGAAGAGCTATAAGACATTTCCTCTACAGTAATGAAATCTCTGGCATTTAAATGAAACCAATAAGCCAACTGGATTTAATATGTTTATGATGCAATGTTTTCTATTTTGAAAATTTCAGTTTTTATTCAAGAACCATATTATTACCCAGAATTACTTTTACTTAGATTCATCTCTGCAAAATTTTAGAGGCAAACCAACTAATTGTTTTCTGTTTTCTACCGGCTCCCATCCCCTGCCTCTGCCAACAGTGTAGAGACTAAAAAACTCCAACTTTCTTTCCTTTTTTTTTTGTGAGACGGAGTCTCGCTGTGTCACCCAGGCTGGAGTGCATTGGCGTGATCTCTGCTCACTGCAACCTCCACCTCCCAGGTCCAAGCAATTCTCCTGCCTCAGCCTTGTGAGTAGCTGGAACTACAGTCATGCGCCACTAAGCCCAGCGAATTTTTGTATTTTTTTTTTAGTAGAGACAGCGTTTCACCATGTTGGCCAGGCTGGTCTCGAACTCCTGACCTCAGGTGATCCGCCTGCCACGGCCTCCCAAAGTGCTGGGATTACAGGCGTGAGCCACCAAGCCCAGCCAAAACTGTAACTTTCTTATCTTTGAACAAGATGCTATTGTCAGGAGGGGAAGGGACAAAGGGGGAGCCACGGCAACAAACACTCTTACAGGGAAGGTCTGACATTTTAACCTGCAATCTTTATATTACACATTAAAAGTCTACATTGACGTTTCATGTCCTTTGAAAGTTTTGACCATGAACCAATCCCCACCTCTCTTTTAGAACAAGGAGGTAAATAAAGTCTGTTAAGTCACCAGAATAAATCTGGAGACACATTTTCTGTTAAAGTAAGAATTTTGAAGTAATCAGAGCCTCATAGGTAAACTCCTTTGAGAAACCCCAAACACACACACACAACCATTTTTCTGCAGCCCCGGCTGTGACATTTTACACCTTTCACAATTATTTTAAGCACTCTCCTTTTTTCTTTTTCCTTCTGTGTTCAAATTACAGTTAGAAGAAACTAAGCAGCTTCTATCAAGGTGACTTAAAGCAGCCCATTAAGAATACCATATAGCCTCTCCCGTGGCAACCTCCATTCTGATTTTAAATAAGAAATCCCCAAATATTTGAATAGGAACTGTCCTGAGATTTGGCTACTTTAACAAAGGAAACAATTAGGCACTTACCTGGCTCCTTCACTTAGGTACCATCTGGATAGGTACAAAGAAAAAATAAGATGGGTACTGAAAAGTTGGGATATTTGAGTTTTTATTGAGAAAAGGAAGAGAATAGCTCAAAGAAGCCTAAACAAAGTCCCACAGGATAATAAACAGAGCTACAGACACTGTTGTCTCACCATCTGTTTGAGAGTTCCTCTGGAATATTGTGCTTGACTCTGGATTGGCAGAAAGGTTAAACTCCAAAGCTATATGTATAGAGGGAGAAAAGAAAAAAGATATAATCATTTATAAAAATTTATCAACTCATTTATTCAACTGCTGCTTATTCGACAAGAGCCATAAATAAATGGTCCCATGCCAGCCTGGGAGAATGAGATGAGAGAGCAAGAACTGGGCGATTGGGAGGGGAGGCGAAAAGAAACTGACTGGACTCGGTGGGGAAAGACTAAGGGGTGGGAATTCAAGGCAGAGCCAGCTTTTGTTCCTGGCCAGCCCCCGGGAAAGCTGGCTACAAGCAGAAAGGAGCTCGAAGTGGGGGATGCCTCAAAGGGAACCTTGGGGACAGCAGCAGCCAGAGGCAAACCGAGGGTAGATGGCACCTATCACCTCCTTACCTTCAGGCATCTCCCGGTCACGAACGTGGTGCATGTGGAGGTCCTCACCAACTTCAACAGTCACCTCAGCAGGCTGTACAGCAGCAGCCATGGGCACTCCTGCCATCCTGTCCCCAGTTCCTGCCTCATAGATCTCAGATTCAGAGGGACACACCGACCCCTGCTGCTGGTCAAACTCGAGGCTGACGCTAGGGTGCACACGACAGGTCAGTATGTTCCCCATGGGGTGCCTCTACTGTCTGCCACCACCTGTGCCTCTGCTCACAGCTTTGGCCACGCACTCCCACTGTCCTAGGCCGAGGCTATGCTGCACTTGCAGAGATGGTCTTCCTGCTCCTCGCCTGCCCACCTCACAGCGCGGCCCCGGGCACCAGCCCTGGCCCCGGCTAGGGCTGCGGGCCAAGGCCCGCACCCTGCTGCCTCCCCTGAGTTGACTTGTCTGGGAGGGTGAAGACCAGCCGGCTTATTTAATAGGTTGTGAACCCAACAAGCGCTGAGAGACACAACAAGTGCCTGAAGAGAGAACAGATGGAGCTCCTCCTCCTTCTGTAGTCACCTACAGACTGAAGCCCACTGGTCCCAGGTGGGAGCCCAGGCATGTGGCACACAATGCCCCACCCCACACTTCACAATGCCCTCCCCGACAGCTCACAGTGCCCCACCCTGCCTGCCACCCCTCCCCAACAGCTCAGAATGCCCCTGCCTTGGCTGCCCCACCCTGTGGCTTATGATGCTGCTGCTCTCCTGGCCCCTCGTGCAGTGCCAGTGGGACTAAGGTTTTCATTCATCACCAGCTTCCTGAGATTTTAGTCCTAAGAAAAGCACAGGGTAGTTCATTACTTGAAGCCATCTTCCTCTATGAGTTCTATACAAAGCCTCAGTAGAGTGGGTCCCATTAGCAACCAAGTTGAACAACTTTTATTTGCTGACTGAATATAGATACACCTGAATTGTTGACTGCTTTTGTAACTAAACACTCCTCTCCTGTCTTCCAATGAGTGGTCATTTTTGTCCGCAACTTGACCACAGCAATCCCTGGGGCCCTAGCTCTACTCTCAATAAAGAGTTATGGCTGTGTGTTTTGAATGACACCTTAGGACCCATCCTGCCTCCACCTCCTTCTCCATAAAATAGAAACCTAAGTTGCCCCTCCAAGCTCTGAGATGCTGAAACTTACCAACTCCCTTTTCTCCCCACTATTTCTTCCTTCCATGGCAGGGACTTTCAGGTTTTCCTTCTTTTACTAACAAGGCACTAAGCATGATTTTCTCATACAAAATCGAGAGCCATAAAGTGGCTTACCACAGTCCTATTTCAATAAAGATGAATACTCAACATCTGGCAAGTAGTGTGCGCCTGACAGTGTCCCCACTGTGCTATGCTCATTTAACCCTCAGAAACAATCTCATGTTACAGATTTTACAGAAGTTGTTGAGACGGAGAAGGTAAGTAACCTCCCCAAGGTCACATGACTGCTAAGGGTGGGCCATAGTTTGATCCCAGGTAGTCTGAATTCCCCAATTGCTTAAGCATGATTATCAGAAAGTATAGCAGTCTGTTTTCACACTGATATAAAGAAATACCTGAGGTTGGGTAATTTTTAAAGGAAAGAGGTTTAATTGACTCAGTTTCACATGGCTGGGGAGGCCTCAGGAAACTTACAGTCATGGCAGAGGGGGAAGTCCTTCAGGAAACTTACAATCATGGTAGAAGGGCAGGTCCGACTTACATGGTGGCCGCACAGAGAGTGGGAACATGTGAAGGAGCAACTGTCAAACAAGTATAAAACCATCAGATCTCAGCTGGGCACGGTGGCTCACACTTGTAACCCTAGTACTTTGGGAGGCCAAGGCAGGTGGATCAACTGAGGTCAGGAGTTTGAGACCAGCCTAGCTAATGTAGTGAAATCCTGTCTCTACTAAAAATACAAAAATTAGCTGGGTGTGGTGGTGCATGCCTGTAATCCCAGCTACTCAGGAGGCTGAGGCAGGAGAATCACTGGAACTCAAGAGGCAGAGACTGCAGTGAGCCAAGATCGTGCCATGGCACTCCTGCCTGGACAACAGAGCAAGACTCCATCCCAAAAAACAAAACAAAACAAAACCCTGTAAGATCTCATGAGGACTTACTGAATATCACAAGAACAGCATGAGGATAACTGCCCCCGTGATCCAATCACCTCCCCCTAGGCCCCTCCCTCGACACATCAGGATTATGGGGATTATAATTCATGATGAGATTTGGGTGGGGACATGGCAAAACCATATCAGAAAGTAAAGGTAGAAGTCAAGCTTGGATGGGAAATGACATTGTAGATTATTATTATTATTATTATTATTATTATTTTGAGACGAAGTTTTGCTCTTGTTGCTCAGTGAAATTGTTTCTCTAATTTCATTTTCAGATTGTGTCTTGTAGATGTATAGAAATACAATTGATAAATGATTCTGGCTATTAACATTTTATGCTTCAACCTTGCTGAACACTATTTTTTTTTTTTTTTTGAGACGGAGTTTCGCTCTTGTTGCCCAGGCTGGAGTGCAATGGCGTGATCTTGGCTCACTGCAACCTCCACCTCCCGGGCTCAAGCGATTCTCCTGCCTCAGCCTCCCAAGTAGCTGGGATTGCAGGCATGCATCACCATGCCCGGCTAATTTTGTATTTTTAGTAGAGACAGGGTTTCTCCATGTTGGTCAGGCCCGCCTCAGCCTCCCAAAGTGCTAGGACTACAGGCATGAGCCATCGTGCCCAGCCAGATTCGTATATTTTTAAAAGAATTTTTTTTACTTTTTTTTTTTTTTTGAGACAGAGCCTCACTCTGTTGCCCAGGCAGTGGCACAATCATTGCTCACTGCAACCTCCACCTCCTGGGTCCAGGTGTTTCTCATTTAAGTGCCTAAGCCTCCCAAGTAGCTGGGATTACAGGATCCCGCCCCCATGCTCAGCTAATGTTTGTAATTTTAGTAGAGATGGGGTTTCACCATGTTGTTCAGGTTGATCTCGAACTCCTGACCTAAGGTGATCCACCTGCCTTGGCCTCCCAAAGTGCTGGGACTGCAGGCGTGAGCCACCACTCCCGAACAGAACAACATTTTTTTGATGTGGATTTTAAAATGCCTCCCCTTCTTTCAACATTGATTAAGTCCCTTCTACATGCCAGGCACTGTATGTGTGACATAGTCCCAACTCTCAATGAATGTAGGCAGATACACAAACAAAGGCTTAAGGAGGTCAGTTTTCTGAGACCATACTGCTGGACAGTATATGAACCTGGGATACAAACCCACCTCTATTTGACCTCAAATTTGATGCTGGGGTGGTTTTAATTTTATTCTGGGAATTTCAGTCATTGAACCCTAAAAAGGTGAAAAGTCTCTGTCAGATGTGTGTGTAGTGGTCTGTATAATAAAGACAAAGGAAGCAACCAAACAAATTAAGAGACTTTCTCTAAAGGCAGAGTAATGCTAAGGGCAGTGGCAGTGACAAAAGTGGAGGAAAAAGTCTGTGATCATTTGGGAGACAGAATAGGAAGTGCTTGGTCATGAGATGTGAAAGAAGAGGGGAAGTAGAAGGAAAACAGAGCTGCTCAGGCTCTGCTGGGGAAGACTGGGTGTGTAGCAGTGCCTTCCTCCTGGCCGAGAATGTAGAAAGAGAAATAGGTAAGGAGGAAAAGATAGTTTTTACTCTCAGTGTCACATTAAAATGGAACTCTCTGGTCAAAAGTTGAATATAAATCTCTGTAGGCTAAGTCCATTTGTGACATCCCAACATATGTTTTCAAAAATAACATACACACTAAATCAAGCCATTAAGCATAACTGGGGAAATTTCCTAAAATTTACATGCTAAAAAATCACCATTTTTCATTTATTAGTTTCATGGAGCAACTTTGAATCTATGGTTACAGCAAGTGAGGCACCTTGTATAAAATAAAGCTAATACATGAAAAAAAACCATTTAAAATTCTATTGTTCTCAGAGAATGGAGAAAGCAATTGAAGCCATGGGTGTGGAGGTGACTGCCTTGAGAAGTTGTGTATAGTAAGGAGAACTGGGAAGAAAGAAGACCTGGAGAACAGGGTGATTTACACGGCATTAAGTGAAGCTTGCAAAAGTGAGCACTGGGAGTCAAGAGACATGTATGAATCAGGAATGGCTGCTCCTGTGAGTTGTTAGAAAGGAGATGATGCCTTCTTTTCATATCTATAACAGCAGCACCTAGCACAGTGCCTGTTCAATAGGTACTCGACATGTATTATCCCAATGCAGAGTCAAATTTTGCCAGGAAGGCAGAAAAGCTACAAATTAGCTATGGCAACTTAGTGATTGGGCTTCTGTGAGTGTGTGAGTGAGCTGGATGTCAGGCAGTGGGTAAAGTAGTGAACTGGAGGTGAGAAAACAATGACACAAACTCAGGGCTTCTCTTCCCAAGTATTTGGCTGAGAAGAGAGATGTAGTATTAAAGGGAGATATGTGGTAAAGGAAGCCTTTTATTTCAAGATTCAACAAAAGCGTGAGTATACTTCTATGTTAAAGGGAAAGAGCCAACAGAGAAAACACATTTTTGAGGTTAGAAGAGAAGGAAGAACTAATGCAGAAGGGCCCCAAAAGGCACAGGTGCGTGCAATCCGGATGAGGGACAGATTAGCTTTGGATTCCTACAAAAGCAAGAAGGGAGAAAGGACCATGTGACACTAGAGCTATTTCTGGTAAAGGAAAGGTTTAGGAAAAGATCTTTTGATGACCTCTATTTTAACAGAATTTTTTTTTTTTTTTTTTTTTTTGAGATGGAGTCTTGCTCTGTCACCCAGGCTGGAGTGCAGTGGCACGATCTGGGCTCACTGCAACCTCTGCCTCCTGGGTTCATGCCATTCTCCTGCCTCAGCCTCCTGATTAGCTGGGACTACAGGCACCCGTTACCATGTCCAGCTAATTTTTTGTATTTTTAGTAAAGATGGGGTTTCAACGTGTTAGCCAGGATGGTCTCCATCTCTTGACTTCGTGATCTGCCCGCCTCGGCCTCCCAAAGTCTGGGATTACAGGCGTGAGCCACTGCACCTGGCTAGACTTAAAAAAAAAAATACTGTGGGAAAAAGGATATTATGTATAGAAAAGTCTACACTTCTTGATACAACTAACTAAAAAAAGCCTGATACACTAAACAAAACCCAAATAATGTCTTCCCTAAAAGTGGGTAACTTGAAAAGCAACTCGAGCAAAAATCAAGGAGTTCAATTATAAATAAGTATATCAACAAAGTGAAAGATGGGTTTAATTTTTCCCACAAAAAGTTAAAAGAAATAACAGCAGTTTTAGAGGAAGAGGAAAAAATAATAAGAAAATTATATGCAGTTGCAAAATGTGTGACTATTTACAAACTCTAACATATAACTACAAAACGGACCAGAAGAATCATTATCATAGGAAGCAAAGGGTCATTTCAAAAATCAGAGGAGGGATGATTCATATTTAATTTAATTCTGTGAAAAAATTTAAGTAACCTTTGAGGACAAAAATAGGTGATATGTTGAAATTCAGGAAACCACAGTGGAAGGAAAAATAATTCAAGAAAGCTCAGATTCAGTAACCAGTATCTAGTAAAATCTTCAGGACCTAGAGGCTACAATCTGCATTAATAGTGTCTGAAGACCTAGAAATGTCATTAAATACCATTTTGGATAATTCTTGTAGACTTGAGATGATGTCTATTTAAAGTTACAAAATAGTGCCCGTATTTCTGTATTAATTACAGAAAACAATTGGATATGGAAAAGAAACTAACATGCTATGCCACAATCTCTAAAGAAAGATTAGGGAAGTTTCAGCTTAAAGCAAGAATAATCACAATAAAGTTTTACAACCCTTTGCAAGCATATATGAAAAACTTACAAAAAGTTTGTAATGATCTTTTCTTAAGCTAAGAGAACAGAAAAAATGAGAAAAATTAAATTATAAAATGAAACTTTGGTTTAGAGGTAAGAAACATTTGATGACAGTCAAGAGATCAGGGTTGTACAGTGTATTATGTGAATGTTGTGACTCATTGGTTTCATCTTGGATATCATAACTTGACATTTTTTAGAAGTGATTTTTCATGGGAGTTTTTTCAGGTGCCCTATAAAGTCCTGTCCCATGAGAAGCGAATAATAGTCTTCCATATTCTTGAGATATCTTAATGAATAGCATCTTCTACAGTCTTCCATTGTTTAGTCCTTGGAGAGACACTCATTAGTGACTGTCAAGGTACCTGAGTTATTAGGTGCCTGTAGACTATGCCCAGTGATATGTGTATTAGGTACATGCTCCCTAGCTGCGTTGACACTGACTGAAGCTGTGAGGTTTCACAATGACATGTCAGCCAAATACATATGCTCAGATTTACCATTTATCAAGAGGTCTTCACACTATCAATTGTGCAATTATCGTTCTACACACAGGCAGTGATAAAGGGAGTAAAAAACCACAGCCATGGATCGGGAGACCAAGGTACCTCCAGAGGAGTCCAGTGGGTCCAGAAGCCCTTTGGATGTTGGTCAGAGGCTCCTCTTGGGCAGAGATCACAGCAGCAGCCAATAGGTCTGGTGAAATCCTTAAGAGTTCTCACGGACAAAGTTTGTGAAGGCATCTTAGACAAGATCTTGTCTTTGCTGGTTTTATGATCCTCTGCAGATGGGTCTATTCTCATTACCTCAGCCACCTTTCACTTCCTATCAGTTCAGTTCAGGTCTCTCATGATCCCAGGCAGCAGTAGTTGTTATCACGTGAGTTCATTCATATATGTTTATCTCTTTGGGGATGGGGGGACAACTTCACTGTGGACTTAATTCTACTGGAGATGAGTGACCCCATTTTAAGACAACAGGATCACAAATTATTATCACATATCAGCAGGGCAGACAATAGCTACGACCTGGGGCTGAAAGCAGGTAACTCCATTTATTCTGCAAACATTGTCTTGATTATGGTGCCAGTTGCTGTGAGGGATTTCCTTTCCACCACCTGTTTTTCACAAGGTTTGAGTCTGAACTGCTAACATTCTACTGATTTCTGGGTGAAGGGACTGACTGCACCATCCTAGCATGTCAGAGCACTTGCCCCAGTACTTCCACTTTAAGAGTTTTCCACCTTGTCCAGAACTACAGTGCATTAATCCCCTCATTTTCTCTCTTAAGAGAATAAACAGGTCAGGCGCGGTGGCTCACGCCTGTAATCACAGCACTTTGGGAGGCTGAGGCAGGTGGATCATCTGAGGTCAGGAGTTCAAGACCAGCTTCACCTACATAGTGAAACCTCATCTCCACTAAAAAAAAAAATCACAAAAATTAGCCGGGCGTGGTAGCAGGCGCCTGTAATCCCAGCTACTTGGGAGGCTGAGTCAGGAGAATCCCTTGAACCCGGGAGGCAGAGGTTGCAGTGAGCCAAGACTGTGCCACAGAACTCCAGCCTGGGCGACAGAGTGAGACTCCCTCTCAAAAAAAAAAAAAAAAAAAAGGAAAAAGAGAGAGAGAATAAACAACACATCTCAAGTACACACCCACATCCCTCTTATCCCAAATACCAAACACACAAAAATCCAATCTGTCTCCTTCTACCTAAGCAATTTTAGATAGTCACTTTCTCATAATTACCTTAAGCTCCCTGACTTGCTGCTCGTCCTTTCTCTGGCAAAATCTCATCCTTGGATGAGCCCGACTTTGTGTTTGCTCAATGACACCACTCACCTGAACCAGAAAAAATATCAAAAAGTGGTCAGAGATATCATCATAAATTCAAATTACTTACGCAAAAAATTGGCCCTAAATGTTTCCAGAAATCAATAAAATTTTGTTTCTCCAATGACATCATTTCTTCAGAAACCCAACGTGTATAACCTATTTTTTCTATGTTCTTCTAACATTTATTCAACTTCTCTCATCTGATATCTTGCCAAATCATTCAAAGAGAAAATATATCCCATTAGGCAAGAGCCGACCATATTCCCATCACCTGAGAAAATCATATGCACAGGATGCGCCCACCTCACCTTTCTCTGCCTCATCATGTCAGAAAAATTACCCCTCCTTTTGTCACAAGGCGAATCTGAGATGAAAGATTTAGATGGCCTGTAATTCCAGCACTTGGGGAGACCAATGCAGGCAGATTATTTGAGTCTAAGAGTTCAAAAGAAGCCTAAGCAACTTAGGGAAACTGCATCTCTCAAACAAATACAAACCATTAGCCTAGCATGGTGGTGTGGTGGCACATGCCTGTAGTCCCAGCTACTCAGGGTGGGGAGCACTGAGGTGGGAGGAGTACCTGAGCTGGAAGGTTGTGGCTGCAGTGAGCCGTGATCACGTCACTGCACTCCAGCCAGGGTAACAGATATTTTTAAAAGGATCTTCTCTGTTAAAAATAATCAAATAAACAGGTGGCCATGAGGCTGAGGTGGCTGCAGTGCACTCAATTCCTCCTTAAATAACCCAAAACTTGACTCAGTGTAAATAATAAAAGGAAACTTAAGCTTAACCAATCAGAAACCACCAACTAACATCTAACTAGAGACCTTCCACTGTAATGTTCCAAATGAGGCCACTGCTCCACTTTACCCAATCAAGTATTTTCTTTTTCTTCCACATTCACCATATAAAATTCTTTCCCCACCCTCCCTAAGCCTCTCTGTTGGACCTCTGAGCTGCTTGCAGTCTGGGGCTGCCTAGTTTATACATTTCTGAATGCTCATATATATTTTCTAATGTTTCAAAGTGGCTCTGGTGAAGGAGGTTGTTGGTGGAGTGACCCGAGAGTATACAGAAATTGAGGGCATATAAGATCTCTGGACTCTGCACTCCATTTTGCTGTACACTCAAAACTACTCTAAAATAGTAATATATCTTTAAAAATCTATAACTATCATGTAGCCCTTTTCAAGTCTCCAATTGGTTGGAGCCAGTTCGATTAAAGCTCAGAAAAAAAAACTGGTTAATAAGCTAGTTCTGACCCAACTGGCAAGAAGCGGCAGGAAAGACCCAGGCCAGGGGAGCATATTGCACATGCATGCACCAGGAAACTGGAGGAAGCTTGGAGGCCCTTTAGCCTGGTCCTGAGCCCGCTGAAACTGCAGTTACAGGCACAGATGCCTGGGGCACCAATCTGAATCTGCCAACATCCAAGGCCACATGAACACAAATGCGCAGAGTCTCCTCTGCGATCGGTAGCTAAGGATGTTAGGCCATGATTGGACTAGGATGGGAGATGAACTGAGAACTATGGATTCTGTAGGTTGTTGTTTTCTCTTCCCACCCCCAAGCAACAAGTGATGAACACACACACACACACACACACACATCCCGTAGTGACTAACAGGATCTCCCTCCAGGGGATTTGCAGAAAGGGGAGCAGAAAACATCCCAGGGGCCTTTCACAGCTACTTCCTTGAGCCCACTTTCAGACTGCTGTCTAGATCTGTCGCAGCCCAAACATCACCACCCTGATATGCAGAAGCTGGCATCCTTACCTGAAATTCAACACCAAGAAATGATCTCTTCTACTCAACACTGATAGAAATACCTCTAAGCAATGTCCTCATTGGCAGGGGTGGAGTGGGGGAGTTTCTTAAAAAGGGAGGCCTCTGTCTACCACCTAGAGAACCTGGAAATTTCCATCTGTGCCACAAAGTCCAAATCACTGGCCACTGCCCCAGTGTATGGCAGATTAGAACATCTCTCCATTAGATCTGGGTTTCTATTCCATTGAGTGAAATGGCTTTTCTATTACAGGAACAGAATAAGGGATCAAAAGGGTCTTACAACTGAACTCCAGTGTACAGTCTGCACAGACACTAGGCTTGTGCAAATATGACACAGCGAGGCCCCAGGACCCTTAAGCCAGCTGAATGTACTGAGTTTCAGGAAACAGTGAGATACATTCAGCAAAACAGTGGGCTTCATGCTGAAAGAAGTCACTCCAAGTAAACACACATCACACACACACACACATACACACATACACACACCCGCAGACACCCTAGTGGCCAATAGGTCCTCTCACCAAAAACCTGTGATCAGGAGAGCAGAAAGCCTCCCAGGGGTCCATCACTGTCCTTTCTGGAGCCCCTTATCAGATGGCCAGCCCCAGGACAGCACTGTCTGATCCTGGTCCAGTCCAAACTACCATCACCCTGTGATGTGGGAGCTGGCCACTTCACCAGAACCTCTGTGTCAGAAAATTTTCTCTTCCTTTTAAAATGATGAGGGGGAACCTTCAGACAGTGTCTGATTAGGGTGGGTGGAGAGAGGGGTTTCCTAGAAAGTCAGGCAGGGCAGGGCTGAAGCCCTCTGGGTTAACTGAGTGCTTTTGATATGAAGGCAGGTAAGACTGGACAGGTGGGGGTGTTAGTGAGGGGATGGTGTAGGGTGTGCTGAAGAACTCCACTTGGGCTCTGCACACCAGGGAAAATGACCATAAAACATCCCATCTTCACTGCTCAGAGAAGGCTAGATCTGCTGTGAGCTAGAAAGCCATGTGGGGGCAGCTGATGAGTCATCAAATGGGAGAAATCTGAGAGCCATGTGTTCCACAGGCCTCTGGTCCTTGTTCAGGCAGCAGGGCACTGTGACATGTGGCTCCTTGGCCCCTTCCAGCCACCACCTTGATTGCATGCTGCAGGGAAAGAGACTGAAGACCAAGAATGGGGTCTTGCTCACCATGGGATGATGGCTCAGTACAGAGCTGAGCTATGTATGGCCCAAGAGGCAGAAGGTGGGGATGACCCAGGCTCAGCTGGGGGATCCAACTGAACATGCACTTGCTAAGAAGCTGTGGGCTATGATGCCTTGGGACCCCAGTCTGGATCTAGAATTGTAGCAAAACAGGCTACTAGTAAAAGTTCTTGGGAAGCCAACTCACTTTTGCTGTCATCCATGGGCAAACAAACCAAGCCCCACCACTTCCCACTCCCTCTGAAAGCCTCCTGCCCCTCTGATCGACCACACCACAATGGTGTCACTCTGTAAGGCACAGGTAGACAAGGCATCCAGCCATGAACACTCCAGGGTGCACACATGTCCAGAATACACTGGTTCTTGTTGAGACTCCACTCTTCCAACTCAGACAGAAGCTCCCCAGTCTCCTCAGCCACTCCCAACAACTAGAGGTCTGAAAACTTTCATGCATGCTGCTATGGTCTAAACCAGTCATGGCGGTTTTCATTTTCATTTTCCTGATAATCAGTGATGCTGAGCACCTTTCCATATGCCTTTTCATCAACTGGATGCCTTCTATGGCTAAATGTCTATTCAAATCCATTGCCCATTTACAAATGTGCTTTTTTGTGGGCTTCTTGATGTTTTTCTCTCTTTTTTTCCTATTTATTTATACAAGTTCCTTAGGTATTTTGGATATTTTTAAAAATGATTTTCAATTCCACTGCCCAGTTATAAATCTGTTTTTTTTTTTTGAGACGGAGTTTTGCTGTTATTGCCCAGGCCAGAGTGCAATGGTGCAATCTTGGCTCACAGCAACCTCCACCTCCCAAAGTCAAGCAATTCTCCTGCCTCAGCCTCCTGAGTAGCTGGGATTACAGGCATGTGCCACCATGCCCGGCTAATTTTTGTATTTTTAGTAGAGATGGGGTTTTTCCATGTTGGTCAGGCTGGTCTCAAACTCCCAGTCTCAGGTGATCCATCCACCTCGGCCTCCCAAAGTGCTGGGAGTACAGGCGTGAGCCACTGTGCCTAGCCAATTATCCCTTTTTGTGTTTTTTTTTGGGGGGGGTTGGGGGAAGAACAGAGTCTCGCTCTGTCACCCAGGCTGGAGTGCACTGGTATGATCTCGACTCACTGCAGCCTCCGCCTCCCAGGTTCCAGCGATTCTCCTGACTCAGTCTGCCGGGTAGCTAAGATTATGGGCGTGCAACACAGGCCCAGCTAATTTTTGTATTTTTAGTAGAGACAGGGTTTCACCATGTTGGCAAGGCTGGTCTCAAACTCCTGACCTCAGGTGATCCGCCCACCTCGGTCTCCCAAAGTGTTGGGATTACAGGCGAGAGCCACCACTCCCGGCCCCATTTTGTGTTTTAACATCAGTCGACACTCGTATTTTAAAATAATAACAATGAATGGCGGTACCTTAGAACAAAGGAATTATAGATCTTTCTCTTGTCCTAGTGCAGACATTTTGTCTATAAAATGTTATTCACAGATGAATTCATGAGAACATTACTGTGAATTTTAAATCCATATACAAGTGTATGCTCATTTATGAATATTTCAATAAAATAAAACTAATAGCAAAAAAGAATTCCAGAGTTGAAGCTTTTTCAGGAAAAAGGAGTTGGCAGTATGAAGTAAAATAGCAAAAAAAATTTTTTTTTAAATGGGTATATTTGTGTCTACAACTTTTTTTTAATTATAGCATTAGACAATGTGTATATATATACATATATAAAGCAATGGAAGTGGCATTGTTTTCATACTAGTCTAGAATATTAAAATATATGTAATATGTGATCAGCAAAATAATGGCCCCCCAAAGATGTCCACAGATTCCTAGAACCTTACATGAAAACGGTACATCATGCATGTGATTCAGGTAAAGACCTTGACATGAGGAGACTACCCTGGTGCTATGGAATGAACGTTGTGTTCCGTCAATGTTCATGTGTTAAAATCCTAACCCTCAAGGTGATGGCATTAGGAGGTTAAGCCTTACGGGAGACTCTGCCCTCATGACTGGGATTAGCACCTTATTAAAGGCACAAGGGAGCTTGTTTGTTCCTCTCACCATGCGAAGACACAGCAAGAAGGAAGCCTCTATGAGAAAGCAGGCCTTCACCAGACACCAACACTGCCAGCACCTTGATCTTGCACTTCTCAGCCTCCAGGACTGTGAGAAACAAAGTTCTGTTATTTATAAGCTACCTGGTCTAATGCATTTCCTTGTAGCAGCCTGTATGGATTAGGACAGTGGGCTCATGTGGATGATGACGGTGTCTCCATTCAGCACTAAGTAAGCACATGAGTCCTTAACAGTGGAAGAGAAGGGAGAAGGAAAGAGCCACAGAGACATGTGGCCACAGAAGAAGGGTCCATGGGATGCAAGGTTGCTAATGGTGAGGGTGGAGAAGAGCCCAAAGCCAAAAAATGCAGGCAGAATCCAGAATGTGGAAAAGGCGAGAAAAAAGATCCCCTAGAGCCTCTAGCGATGAAGGTAGCCTTTCCACCACCTAGATTTTAGCCCAGTGAGATCCACATCACACTCTGACATACAGAAGTGTAATAAATTTGTTTTATGCCCTGACATACTGGTAGTTTGTTGTAGCAGCAATGGACTAGTAATATATAAATATATATATACACACACACACACACACAAACCCTACCCCCCCACCACACACTCAACATAACTATCTATATATATCCTACCCTTCAAAACTGAATCAGATAAACTACACATTAGCATTAACTTAGCTGGGTGTGGTGGCACTTGCCTGTAGTCCCAGCTACACAGGACGCTGACAGGGAGGATCACTTGAGCCCAGGAGTTTAAGATCAGCCTGGGCAAATACACTGAGGCCACATTTCAAAAACAAACAAACAAAAAACACAACAAATCTTTGATTAAGCTCATTTCCCAAATTTGAAGAGGAAACAATTATTAGATAAAGAGGAGAAAAGAGAAAGGTAGAGCTGCTGACTTCTGTGGTGGAAGCACAGGCACAGGCCCAAACATACTCCTGTCCTCCTGGCTTTCCTGTCCCTTCTCATAACGGACACAGGAACCTCTCAAACTGAACCATGGATCACAGAACCATACTCAGAACTCAATACAGTTTTGTCTACGATTTTTTATATATCTGTGTCCCTGTTTCTGCCTCCCATTCCCAACTCCCTTACTCTAGTTAGAAAAAAATGGCTATTACCAAATATGAGTACATCCTTATATACTAATGCCAACTGATCACCAGCTGGTTTTCTTCTTTTACAAAGTCATAAATATTTAGGCTTTAACACATCTTCCAAGCAATAGAATGTTATTTTCCAGTTCATTAACACAAATTCTATATCTAAAATGAAGACTTCACAAGTTGATTTAAATAACATATTAACAAAAATCGACTGGCCATGGTTCAAGCTGACATTTTAATTAAATGTGATGATAGGTTGAGTAACCTAGCAGTACTCTAAAATGACTTTTGGTTATGGCTTTTTCCATATTATGTTTAGGCTGAGGCATCCCTAAATGATTCAATTGTAATTCCCCTTCTTAAACATGAGATTTATCTTTACAAAATAATTTACTTTCTTAAAATGACAAGTTAATTCTATAGTTCATGCATACATAATCTCAGTAGATATCATCTGTATGTGTACACACATACATATAGGTATTTGTATATACACACATTACATAATTAAAAAAAACTTATTAGCAGGGTACAACCATGAAGACAAAAAGGCTTTGTGTAATGTGATGGAAACACAATTGCAGGACAAACAACAGGCTGCTGTGAGGGCTCTATTTACCCTTTCTGATGTAAGACTTGGAAAAACATGGATAGTGGATATTTAATCCCCATAACAGAAAATTTAGGGTGCAGAAAACTTCCCACAATTTTTACAGACAATGTCAATAGAAAGGCATTCAATGCAGGGAATACACAGTGTGACAGTATACAAAAATAAGCAGGTTGATGGTTTAGATTTATGAGACAAGAGAAAGAAACAGTAGATGATGTCATAATTCTCCTTTTATGGAGTTATGAAAATTCTTCATTCTTCAGTTGCTTTCAAATGTCAATGAGAAAAATATTTAAAGGAAGAATCAAATCTAAGATGTAGAGAGATCTTTATAAATGTGAACTTCAGGCCAGGCACGGTGGCTCATACCTGTAATCCCAGCATTTTGGGAGGCCTAGGTGGGTCGATCACGAGGTCAGGGAATCAAGACCATCCTGGCCCACATGGTGAAACCCCATCTCTACTAAAATACAAAAAATTAGCCAGGAGTGGTGGTGTGTGCCTGTAGTCCCAGCTACTCAGGAGACTGAGGCAGGAGAATCACTTGAACCTGGGAGGCAGAGGTTGCAGTGAGCCGAGATAGCACTACTGCACTCCAGTCTGGTGACAGAGCAAGACTCCATCTCAAAAAAAAAAAAAAAACAACTTTTTTTCATGCTGAGTAGATATAATCATCAACACATTCTTGAGCACAACTATGCACACAGGCACTTCCGCATTCACAAGCCATGCTGTGTGCACACACTGATGCCCCTAGATTCCTTTTTTGAAGAGATGGTCTCTTGGTGTGTCACCCAGGCTGGAGAGCAGTGTTAGGATCATAGCTCACTGCAGCCTCAAACTCCTGGGTTCAAGTGATCCTCCTACCTCAGGCTCCTGAGTAGCCTGAACTATAGGAATGAGCCACCATGCCCAGCCAATGTTTTCATTTTTTTGTAGAGATGAAATCTTGCTATGTTGCCCAGGCAGGTCTTGAACTCTTGGCCTCAAGGAATCCTCCTGCCTTGCCCTCCCAACATGCTGAGATTACAGGTGTGAACCATTGTGCCCAGCCACCGGATTCTTTATTAAGAAGAGAACTTGTTTGCTGACATGTAGGCAATGAATTGATGAATAGTAGTTCATAAATTACTAATTTACAAGTCAATATAAATGAGTTGAGTAAACACAAAATAACAGCATAAATTAATGAACAGTTTATGACCTCAGGTTTCTTTTTTTCCTTTAAAACATAGCTCTGACAGAGACTACTACTTGTCCATTCCATGGAAAAGTCAGAGGTGGTTAAAATGTCAGAGGTACACTTATTAACACCTTGCTGCCTTTTGTGTAGCTTCCTCTCAGTACTTCACCAGTTGGGATTGACACACCTCTCCAGCTGGGTTCAGGAGCCAGACAGGAGCACACAGAATGGGGAATCCAAAGCCATCTCTGACACTAAAAGCAATGAAAACAAAAATAACCAAACATATTATCAAGAAATGAACAAGAGATCGATATCAAGTACAGCAAAAAGAGAAGAAATCATTTAATCTGCCAGCCTTTCATTCTGACAAAATAATTTACAGCACGCATGTCTCTATCTGACATGTGTGAATAGAAAAAGAAGAGGTGACAATAGAGTAGAGGATTCGTCTTCCAATTGTCTCTGATCTATCCAACCTTTGTTACACATCAGAGAGTTCTCCAATTTATAAATAAACAACAGAGATATGTGGCAACCAGGACACAGAGACATACTGAGAGTACTGCTCAGCTCTCTGCCTAGGCCTGATTCTGATGATCCCTGACAATGAGCACTGTGAAATTTACAGCAAATCAGTACACATACACACAAACACACAAGAGAGATACTTCATGGGCAAAAAGCACCAAAGACATAAAATAAAATGCCTGAAAGACCATAAAACAACTTCTGATGAAATGCTGTTTTCATTTTGCAGTAGGAAAATATTCACCACCAAATCTACAATTAGCTTAAAAATTACAATAAGTACAGTACCTTTGGATCCCATCTCCAATTCACACCTTATCAACATGTAATAATCACACTGCATCTACAACAAAGCTGGATGGACTTTATGTGCTGAATACAACTTGTACACTAAGAAGGAAATTTTTTGAAATAATGAGAATACAAAATTTGTATGCCATGCTCTACTTCACAAGTTAAAAGAAAATACAATCATTTCTATTTTTTAAATGCATTGAAATAAAATACAGAAAAGAGTATTCTAATACCAGTTAACATTAAGAGAATATATCTCTAAACCAAAGACCTTGGATCTTCTACAAAGACAAAATCAGCCGGTATATATTTGGGTAAGAAAAAAAAATTAAGAGATCGAGAAAGGAGAGAAGATGTTCGCACAGAATCATCTCCAAAAATGGCTTTCCGACGCATTCAACCAGTTTTCAAGTCCATTTGTTTTTCCTCCTTTGGCATCAACAGCCTATATCACCAAGGATATGCAAAATAATTCAATTTGTACATTAATCAGCTAATCTAGAAGTGGCAGTATAGTCAATGAAAATACAAAGAAACAGAAAATGTCAATGAATTGCTTAAGATGTTTAAGATGACATAGCGTAGGGAAAAAATGATCTGATAAACACTGGAAGAGTTAATAAGGAAACTCAGGCATGGTTCCCTAACACCACACTTCAAAAGAACTTATAGAGAGAATAAAGGAATAACCCTTAAAAAAAAATCTAATTTTAGAAAAAAATTGCTGAAAAGGGAAGTTAGGGTTTTGTAGATCTTCTGGAAAGCTGATTAATTTCTAAGCTAAAAACGCATGATCCTTAAGAGAAATGGCTGAGTCCAGGCCCAAGGCAGGAAGAGGACAAAATGAGCCTGGATCCTCTGGTTCTGTCAGAAAGTAAGAAATGCTCAAAGACTAACAGAGACAGTTGAAGGGACACAGGAGACAGGCCGAAGGCTCCCGCAGCTGAATCTGGGACAGCATAGGCATCAGAAAGAACAATGACAGTGATGGAAAATAACCCATGGAATAAAACGCAAGTGCATTAGTCAGCCGTGATGCTGAAACAAAGGGGAGAAGAGAAAGCTCTTTGTTAAAAATGCCAGGTAACAAACTTAGAAGGAATGACAGAGGAATAACATCCATTTTGAGTCACCAGTGCCATAACTGATAGAGAAGATTATCAGGGGGCTAAAATCACTGGATGAAAGAAAACTATATGAAGCTTTTTAACGTAGCACAATAGATAAAAGTATGAAAACATAAATTAGAAAAAACTAAAAATCATACCATAAGAGATGGATAAGTTAGAATACAGGAATACCAGGCCAGGCATAGTGGCTCACATATGTAATCCCAGGATTTTGGGAGGCCAAGTCAGGAGGATTGCTTGAGCCCAGGAGTTCGAGACCAGCCTAGGCAACATAGTGAGAACTCGTCCCTAGAACAGAACAAAAAAAAATAGCCGGGAGTGGTGGTGCACTCCTGTAGTCCTAGCTACTTGCGGGGCTGAAGCAGGAGGATCACTTGAGCCTGGGAGTTTAAGGCTGCAGTGAGCCAAGATCACGCCACTGCACTCCAGCCTGGGAGACAAAGTGAGACCTTATCTCAAAACAAAAACAAAAACAAAGAAACCACAATAACAAAAAAACACTGGTAACAATAAAATCATGATTACATAAAGACTGTATAGAAAAAAAATCCTCAGAATATAGAAATAAAATTATGTATTTTACCTGTAGCTATATTAGAAGAGAGTATTCTTGTAGACAAGGATGACTAGAAGGATATGCAAAAATGAAAATAGCTAATAACACTCATTATGTCAGGCACTGTGGTAGGTAGTTTATGCACATTGTAACAAATTACATACTACGTTATCTCAAAATTTTCAGATAAATTTTACTGGGAGTCATAAATCAATACAACAAAATCAATGTTTTGCAAACATCCACTAAGCATAAAGGTATACAAATTCCCAACCCAGACTGAAAAATAATTCACATAAGCCACACATAAGTGGAAACCTACCCATGGGAGATAATACAACATAATCTAAATAAAACTTTCAGAGACAAGGCATGTGGCTTCTGGACAGCCACAAACTCCCTGACTCTGCTCTAGTGTTTTGGCCATCAAAAGAAAGCCAAGTGGCCTCAGGTCTCTGAAAAACCAAAAAAGCAACCTATGGAAGATGGCATGGTATTTGAGGAATATTTGAAGTCTGTTGAAAAATGCATCCTGTATTTTTTTTCAAGATAAGACTCCCTTGTAATGTCAGGTAAGTGAAGAGCCCTCAGAGACACATGCACACACAAAGAAAAACAAAATGACATAGAATGAATCCCACCAAAATGTGTTATGATGGCAGGATTATGGGTGATATGATCTTCTGTAATATATCTTTTTATTAAAAATAGAAAAAAAGCAGACTTGCCCTCGATTATCTATAGCCTCTGACCCAAGTGGTTTGGAATTGGAAAGCAGCATCACTTGACTTGAAGCCATCTTGGCATCAATGGTGGAGTAGGTGGAGATGAGACTCTGGACCAGCTCATGGGTGAGCCCCACCTTGTCCTGTCAAGGCCACCAAGAAAGGGCACGTGAGGAAAGCACAAAGATCCTGGAGAGACACTGGTTTCACTCAGTTTCTCAAAATTATCTTAGACACATTTCCTGAGGACCTTTCTTAATGCCACAAACATCAGAGAAGAAAATCCTTATAACAAAGCTTGAAATGGATCCACATCTCCATTAAACTTTTCCAAAGCTCAGTGAGTATATAACATGATAACCTAAACACCTAGCCAGAAAAACCTCAGTTCCAGTGCTACAATAATGCTAGCTTTTCTAACATTTTTAAACAACCCTGCTTTTAACCCAATAAAATTCAACTACAGAACTAAGAAATAAATATTGGAAATCCACTTTAAAATAATGAGGAGACCACTGTGAATGAGAAAAAGAAAAAGACAAATGAGAGCTGGAAAGCACACTGATTTTGTAGAAACAGAAATAAGCCGTGCAAGTGCCACACTGGCAGCAGTGCTCGCGCTGGGGCCACGGATCAAGGAGGCATGGAGGACAGGACTCTTCTGTTTGGTACAATGAAAAAATGGTATTCTTTTTATTCTACATATTGACAATATGCATTTGGGCCTTTATTATAAGTACAAGAGAAAATCTTCAATAAATAAAAGCTGAGTACATTACTTTTTTTAATTAAAAAATAGATTCGGAAAGAATAATGAGAGTTCAGCACAATGACTCCCGCCTCACAGAAAACCGTGGCTGCCACCAAGGTCAACATAGACAGCATCTTTGTCATACAGCACACCCCCAACTCCAGAAAGAGGCACATATACCAGCTGCTCCTTAATTAAACAGCGCTTTTGTTGTTTAGGAAGAGCACAAGGGTCTGGGAGGAAACTGACGTCACTCATTGCAAAATCTTCTACCCCTGGAAGACAGGATCCAAAAAGCCAGCTTCAACTGATAAGAAGTCAGTAAGTATCTACTGTTGACAGCCATGTTAAAAACGATGCACAGTCCAAGGGCTTAAACCATGACCCTAAAGAAGGGCATTGTGCCACACTGGAACAGTGGCCCTCTAGCTACAAGACAAGAGGTCAGAGAAGAGGGATTCGGTAACACCTTTGCAGGCCTACACATAGCTGGCTTACTTTTAAAACCTCCAGCAAGGCCATCTTCCCTTGTTTGGTCATTTTTCAGCTTTCCTGAGAAATGAAGGCATCCCAAGAATCCAATGTGTAATTCTAGTATGTTCTACGACAAGAGAATACCTGGCATGTGAATTTGGCTTTATTTTTCAAGTGCGCTCCTCTTAAATAACCATAAAGTGACACCTGCCGGTCACATTTTGTCCGGATATCCTCTGGGTTTGTCAAACCTTCCATCCTAGAAAAATAAACTCAATCATACAGCAGAAATGAATGCCAAAAGTTCCTATACCTCCTTTCATGTGTCAATGACTCATCACACTCTTGTCCACTAAGCATGTCGTTTAGAAAAGAAGAAAATGCAGAAATAAGGAACACCATTCACCATCCAGCAGAGGAAAAGGGGCAGGCACACAACTGTGTCTCTAGGCTGAAAGTAACATTCATTCTGTAAGACACCAGACAGGGAGATGACACCCACTTGGGGTCAGGGAAGAGTGAAGAACATATTCAGAAAAACCCTTTCTGGAAGAGGGTGAGCCTGTGCTCTGGGATTTGTACTGTGGCTTGGATTCTGGCAGGTGGAAAAAGGGTATTCCAGGCTGAGAAAACCACAGCACAAAGAAAAGCACAAAGCAAGGAAACTGAAGGCACACACAAAGGACTCAAGCACCCGGGCACGAAGGCAGCATCACTGAAAACTGAGGCTGAACGTAGGATGGGGCCACATCCTGTAGCCTTAAATGCTTCCAAGTCCTCCCATTTTCCTAAACATCTTACAATTTATTTACTCCCAAAGGCACAGCATCTTTGAGCAATGATATAAGTAGACATTTTCCATCAACTACACTTCTACCCCCACTATTCAAATAGGCACAAAATAAATCCTATCACTGTTCTTTTTCTAGCTTTTTTAGCTTTGAAATATATGGCCCAGGAAGAAAAAGTTTACAATCATTTTTTACCTGTCTGCAGGGATATAAGGGTGAGAAGTTTGCCATGTGAGAGGCCTAAACTTCATAACTGTAATAAAATGGCCCAGATTGTGGATTTCTTGGTTTTGATATTCTCCATGCACCATTCCAGAAAGGTAGAACAGCTTGACACCCTAAACATTAAAGGAAAATTAAAAATTAAATTTCAATTAAATTCTCATCAATACTGCAACAAAATAAAAGCTCTAAACAAGAAGCAATCCTAAGAAGGGAGACTTCCAGCAAAGCCACTGTCCTGAGGCTTCCAGAGCCTTGCTGGCTTCTTTCAGGACTTAATAGAATCCCACAGAGGCAGACTGCTCTGCAGCCGAGCAGGGGCATCCATCTAAGTATGGTGAGGAGAGGGAGGTGAGGCCTCTGAGCACAGAAATGGTTCTGTGTCCGATGGACCACAGCAGTATGGAAAGGAAGGGGCAGTGCCTGGTTCTGTAACTGGGAGAAACTTCTGATATACTCTATTAAGTCCCGACTCCAAAACACCCAGACATTGCCTGGTGCAGCAGGTACGGAGACAAATGAGATACACCAAGAGGCCCAGAATAACCACTCTCTTGAGGGAAACCTTCCAGAGACTGGGAACACATACACAAAGGGAATTCAGGAGGCAATTCGTAGAGAGATGTTTAGTAATGTCTCTTCAGTCTTTTTGTTTGTTTGTTTGTTTGTTTGTTTGAGATGGAGTCTCACTCTGTCACCCAGGCTGGAGTGCAGTGGTGCACTCTCAGCTCACTCCACCCTCTGCCTCCCAGCTTTGAGCAATTCTCACATCTCAGCCTCCCTAGTAGCTGGGATTACAGGTGCATGCCACCACACCCAACTAATTTTTGCCTTTTGAGTAGAGACGGGGTTTGGCCATATTTCCCTGAGCTCGAAACTCCTGGCCTCAAGTGATCCACCCGCCTCTGCCTCCCAAAGTGCTGGGATTACAGGCGTGAGCCACTGTGCCCTGCCTCTTCAGTCTACTTTAAAAGGATTATACTGTTAGTTTCTAACAATTATTTCTTTTCCTACCTGGTAAACTTCTGTCCAGAACCTGTGTTTTAATCGCTTCTTTGTCTTCTTCAGTTGCTTGTTATGCTTGAAGGAGTCGAGGTGGGTGAGAACTCCCAGAATTTTAGGAAAGCCATGTGCTTGACAGATGTTTAGAAACTCAAACATTTCCATTTCAAACCCAAAGCTGGCATCTATAAGCATCAGTACCTACAAGCATAACACATTATTTCTCGAAGAAACTACCAAAACGGACCACCTACACTAGGGGTTGGCAACTAGCCCACGGGCCAAATCCAGCCCATCACCTGTGTTTGCAACTAAAGTTTTATTGGAACATAGCCACATTAATTCATTTACATATTGTCTATGGCCGCCTGTGCACTACAACTGCAGAGCTAAGTAGCTGCAGAAGATATGATCCACAAAGCTGAAAATATTCACTATCTGGCCCTTGACAGAAAAGTCCCACTCCAGACTAAATCAAATGACTACACAGGCATCACCCAGACAGAGAAACCACCACCCTCTGACTTGCTCTAAAAGGCAACCATAAGACAAGGCCACTAGGATATAAACATCCATTTTAAGAATTCTAACGCATGAGAAGTAACTCAGAAAAGGCAGGGTCTAACCTGGCCCTTACCTAAGAAATCCTAATTTAAAGAAATGAAGTTTTCTGTAATGTATTTTTAAGCCAAATAACAGGTCTCTGACATCCAAAGAATGGGAAGAAAGGGATAATCAATGAAATATATTAAATAGGTACAGAAAACCAACCTCTTCATTCAATCTCCTCACAGAAAAAAAAATCTGTTTTTTGCTGGGAAGTATGCAGTGGAAACCTCTATCTTGTATGTTAATTTGTATAACTCAATTGCTCAGAAATTTTTTTAAATAGCTACCAGTTTACAATTAAGTCAAAAAACAGTAAGATTATGATGAATGGTAGTCTATAAGAAAATATAAGCAGATAAGACCAATTTTTAAAATTTAAGACACTACAAAGATGCAAAATAATTTCAGAACTGATTCCTGGAAACTTCTAGTTTTAATATTAAAGATAGTTCTGTTCTTATCTTTCCATGGATAACTGAAAATAACACAAAATGGAAACAGAAATGCCCACCTTTGATTAAACTAGGAAACATTCAAAACCCGAAACCACAGAATACATGAAGTTGGGCTTGTAGGAAAGCACAGCTGCCACTGCGGACCGAGGAAGCAAGCAGAGCTCTCCAGCAACACTGGACCAGCTCAAAGAACAGGTGGAATATCCTCACACCACATCTGATGCCACAGAGTGCCAAGGGGCAAGCAGCTGGTTGTAGGGTCAGGAAGAAGAGGGAGCAAACAGTCCCTCAGCTGCCAATCTTTGTCATTTAAGCCAGTGTTACTTCCATAATCTACACACGCACGTACACACCCAAATCCAAGTATTGTTTGTGCCTTTGCCATACTCAGGAGGCTTTGACAACCCAGAGCAGAGCAATCAACATAAGCTAGGCTAAATAAATTATGGTACATCTACAGAATGGAATATTATATTAAAAAGAAGGAGGCAGAGCTACAGTACTTACTGATCATATGCCTCCAAGATATATTACACAAAAAAAGCAAAGCATAGAACAGTGTGTAAAATAAGCTACCATTTCTGTTTTTAAAGGGTGGCATGTGTGTTTGTATGTATCTGGAAGGATACCACTCTGCAGGGACCTGAGAGACCAGCAGTTAGAGCAAGGAAAAAGAAAATGCGCATTGTATGTACCCTGCATTACAGTTAGAGTGCTTTACCAAATGTGTGTGCTCCTTTTGAAAATCTTAAAAAGATTTACATAGGCATCTCTCTCAATAATAGTTAAGAGGCTGGGAAGGGGAGCAGGGAGGGAGGGACAAAGAGGGAAAGGTTAACAGTTACAAAAATACATTTAGAGGGAGGAGCCAAGATGGCCGAATAGGAACAACTCCGGTCTACAGCTCCCAGTGTGAGCGACGCAGAAGACGGGTGATTTCTGCATTTCCATCTGAGGTACCGGGTTCATCTCACTAGGGAGTGCCAGACAGTGGGTGCAGGACAGTGGGTGCAGCGCACTGTGCACCAGCCTAAGCAGGGCGAGGCATTGTCTCACTCGGGAAGTGCAAGGGGTCAGGGAGTTCCCTTTCCTGCTCAAGGAAAGGGGTGACAGAGGGCACCCGGAAAATCGGGCCACTCCCACCTGAATACTGCACTTTTCTGACAGGCTTAGGAAACAGGGCACCAGGAGATTATATCCCACACCTGGCTGGGAGGGTCCTATGCCCACGGAGTCTTGCTGATTGCTAGCATAGCAGTCTAAGATCAAACTGCATGGTGGCAGCGAGGCTTGGGGAGGGGTGCCTGCCATTGCCCAGGCTTGCTTAGGTAAACAAAGCAGCCGGGAAGCTCGAACTGCGTGGAGCCCACCACAGCTCAAGGAGGCCTGCCTGCCTCTGTAGGCTCCACCTCTGGGGGCAGGGCACAGACAAACAAAAAGCAGTAACCTCTGCAGACTTAAATGTCCCTGTCTGACAGCTTTGAGGAGAGCAGTGGTTCTCCCAGCATGCAGCTGGAGATCTGAGAATGGGCAGACTGCCTCCTCAAGTGGGTCCCTGACCCCTGACCCCCAAGCAGCCTAACTGGGAGGCACCCCCCAGTAGGGGCAGACTGACACCTCACATGGCCAGGTACTCCTCTGAGACAAAACTTCCAGAGGAATGATCAGACAGCAGCATTCGCGGATCACAAAAATCCGGGGTTCTGCAGACACCACTGCTGATACCCAGGCAAACACGGTCTGGAGTGGACCTCTAGCAAACTCCAACAGACCTGCAGCTGAGGGTCTTGTCTGTTAGAAGGAAAACTAACAAACAGAAAGGACATCCACACCAAAAACCCATCTGTACATCACCATCATCAAAGACCAAAAGTAGATAAAACCACAAAGATGGCGAAAAAACAGAGCAGAAAAACTGGAAACTCTAAAAAGCAGAGTGCCTCTCCTCCTCCAAAGGAACGCAGTTCCTCACCAGCAATGGAACAAAGCTGGACAGAGAATGACTTTGACGAGTTGAGAGAAGGCTTCAGACGATCAAACTACTCCGAGCTACAGGAAGAAATTCAAACCAAAGGCAAAGAAGTTAAAAACTTTGAAAAAAATTTAGATGAATGTATAACTAGAATAACCAATGCAGAGAAGTCCTTAAAGGAGCTGATGGAGCTGAAAGCCAAGGCTCGAGAACTATGTGAAGAATGCAGAAGCCTCAGGAGCCGATGCGATCAACTGGAAGAAAGGGTATCAGTGATGGAAGATGAAATGAATGAAATGAAGTGATAAGGGAAGTTTAGAGAAAAAAGAATAAAAAGAAACGAACAAAGCCTCCAGGAAATATGGGACTATGTGAAAAGACCAAATCTGCATCTGATTGGTGTACCTGAAAGTGACAGGGAGAATGGAACCAAGTTGGAAACACTCTGCAGGATATTATCCAGGAGAACTTCCCCAATCTAGCAAGGCAGGCCAACATTCAGATTCAGGAAATACAGAGAATGCCACAAAGATACTCCTCAAGAAGAGCAACTCCAAGACACATAATTGTCAGATTCACCAAAGTTGAAAAGAAGGAAACAACGTTAAGGGCAGCCAGAGAGAAAGGTTGGGTTACCCACAAAGGGAAGCCCATCAGACTAACAGCAGATCTCTCGGCAGAAACTCTACAAGCCAGAAGAGAGTGGGGGCCAATATTCAACATTCTTAAAGAAAAGAATTTTCAACCCAGAATTTCATATCCAGCCAAACTAAGCTTCATAAGTGAAGGAGAAATAAAATACTTTACAGACAAGCAAATGCTGACCGATTTTGTCACCACCAGGCCTGCCCTAAAAGAGCTCCTGAAGGAAGCACTAAACATGGAAAGGCACAACTGGTACCAGTCACTACAAAATCATGCCAAAATGTAAAGACCATCGAAACTAGGAAGAAACTGCATCAACTAACGAGCAAAATAACCAGCTAACATCATAATGACAGGACCAAATTCACACATAATATTAACCTTAAATGTAAATGGACTAAATGCTCCAATTAAAAGACACAGACTGGCAAATTGGATAAAGAGTCAAGACCCATCAGTGTGCTGTATTCAGGAAACCCATCTCACATGCAGAGACACACATAGGCTCAAAATAAAAGGACGGAGGAAGATCTACCAAGCAAATGGAAAACAAAAAAAGGCAGGGGTTGCAATCCTAGTCTCTGATAAAACGGACTTTAAACCAACAAAGATCAAAAGAGACAAAGAAGGCCATTACATAATGGTAAACGGATGAATTCAACAAGAAGAGCTAACCATCCTAAATGTATATGCACCCAATACAGGAGCACCAAGATTCATAAAGCAAGTCCTGAGTGACCTACAAAGAGACTTAGATTCCCACACAATAATAATGGGAGACTTTAACACCCCACTGTCAACATTAGACAGATCAACGAGACAGAAAGTTAACAAGGATACCCAGGAATTGAACTCAGCTCTGCACCAAGCAGACCTAATAGACATCTACAGAACTCTCCACTCCAAATCAACAGAATATACATTTTTTTCAGCACCACACCACACCTATTCCAAAATTGACCACATACTTGGAAGTAAAGCTCTCCTCAGCAAATGTAAAAGAACAGAAATTATAACAAACTGTCTCTCAGACCACAGTGCAATCAAACTAGAACTCAGGATTAAGAAACTCACTCAAAACTGCTCAACTACATGGAAACTGAACAACCTGCTCCTGAATGACTACTGGGTACATAACGAAATGAAGGCAGAAATAAAGATGTTCTTTGAAACCAACGAGAACAAAGACACAACATACCAGAATCTCTGGAACATATTCAAAGCAGTGTGTACAGGGAAATTTATAGCACTAAATGCCCACAGGAGAAAGCAGGAAAGATCCAAAATTGACACCCTAACATCACCATTAAAAGAACTACAAAACCAAGAGCAAACACATTCAAAAGCTAGCAGAAGGCAAGAAATAACTAAAATCTGAGCAGAACTGAAGGAAATAGAGACACAAAAAACCCTTCAAAAAATTAATGAATCCAGGAGCTGGTTTTTTGAAATGATCTACAAAATTGGTAGACTGCTAGCAAGACTAATAAAGAGAAAAAGAGAGAAGAATCAAATAGACACAATAAAAAATGATAAAGGGGATATCACCATCGATCCCACAGAAATACAAACTACCATCAGAGAATACTATAAACACCTCTACGCAAATAAACTAGAAAATCTAGAAGAAATGGATACATTCCTCGACACATACACTCTCCCAAGACTAAACCAGGAAGAAGCTGAATCTCCGAATAGACCAATAACAGGAGCTGAAATTGAGGCAAAAATTAATAGCTAACCAACCAAAAAAAGTCCAGGACCAGATGGATTCACAGTGGAATTCTCTCAGAGGTACAAGGAGGAGCTGGTACCATTCCTTCTGAAACTACTCCAATAGAAAAAGAGGGAATCCTCCCTAATTCATTTGATGAGGCCAGCATCATCCTGATACCAAAGCCTGGCAGAGACACAACAAAAAAAGACAATTTCAGACCAATATCCCTGATGAACATCAATGCAAAAATCCTCAATAAAATACTAGCAAACCAAATCCAGCAGCACATCAAAAAGCTTATCCACCATGGTCAAGTGGGCTTCATCCCTAGGATGCAAGGCTGGTTCAACATATGCAAATCAATAAACGTAATCCAGCATATAAACAGAACCAAAGACAAAAACCATAGGGTAATCTCAATAGATGCAGAAAAGGCCTTTGACAAAATTCAACAACCCTTCATGCTAAAAACTCTCGATAAATTATGTATTGATGGGATGTATCTCAAAATAGTAAGAGCTATCTATGACAAACCCACAGCCAATATCATGATGAATGGGCAAAAACTGGAAGAATTCCCTTTGAAAACTGGCACAAGACAGGGTTGCCCTCTCTCACCACTCCTATTCAACATAGTGTTGGAAGTTCTGGCCACGGCAATCAGGCAGGAGAAGGAAATAAAGCATATTCAATTAGGAAAAGAGGAAGTCAAATTGTCCCTGTTTGCAGTTGACATGATTGTATATCTAGAAAACCCCATCATCTCAGCTCAAAATCTCCTTAAGCTGATAGGCAACTTCAGCAAAGTCTCAGGATACAAAATCCATGTGCAAAAATCACAAGCATTCTTATATGCCAATAACAGACAAACAGAGAGCCAAATCAGGAGTGAACTCCCATTCACAATTACTTCAAAGAGAATAAAATACCTAGGAATCCAACTTACAAGAGACATGAAGGACCTCTTCAAGGAGAACTACAAACCACTGCTCAATGAAATAAAAGGGGATACAAACAAATGGAAGAACATTCCATGCTCATGGGTAGGAAGAATCAATACTGTGAAAATGGCCATACTGCCCAAGGTAATTTATAGATTCAATGCCATCCCCATCAAGCTACCAATGACTTTCTTCACAGAATTGGAAAAAACTACTTTAAAGTTCATATGGAACCAAAAAAGAGCCTGCATTGCCAAGTCAATCCTAAGCCAAAAGAACAAAGCTGGAGGCATCACACTACCTGACTTCAAATTATACTACAAGGCTACAGTAACCAAAACAGCATGGTACTGGTACCAAAACAGAGATATAGACCAATGGAACAGAACACAGCCCTCAGAAATAATGCCGCTTATTTACAACTATCTGATCTTTGACAAACCTGACAAAAACAAGAAATGGGGAAAGGATTCCCTATTTAATAAATGGTGCTGGGAAAACTGGCTAGCCATATGGAGAAAGCTGAAACTGGATCCCTTCCTTACACCTAATACAAAAATTAATTCAAGATGGATTAAAGTCTTAAATGTTAGACCTAAAACCATAAAAACCCTAGAAGAAAACCTAGGCAACACCATTCAGGACATAGGCGTGGGCAAGGACTTCATGTCTAAAACACCAAAATCAATGGCAACAAAAGCCAAAATTGACAAATGGGATCTAATTAAACTAAAGAGCTTCTGCACAGCAAAAGGAACTACCATCAGAGTGAACAGGCAACTTACAGAATGGAAGAAAATTTTTGCAGTCTACTCATCTGACAAAGGGCTATTATCCAGAATCTACAATGAACTCAAACAAATTTACAAGAAAAAAAAAACAACCCCATCAAAAGTGGGTGAAGGATATGAACAGACACTTCTCAAAAGAAGACATTTATGCAGCCAAAAGACACATGAAAAAATGCTCATCATCACTGGCCATCAGAGAAACGCAAATCAAAACCACAATGAGATACTATCTCACACCAGTTAAAATGGTGATCATTAAAAAGTCAGGAAACAACAGGTGCTGGAGAGAATGTGGAGAAATAGGAACAGTTTTACACTGTTGATGGGACTGTAAACTAGTTCAACCATTGTGGAAGTCAGTGTGGCGATTCTTCAGGGATCTAGAACTAGAAATACCATTTGACCCAGCCACCCCATTACTGGGTATATACCCAAAGGATTATAAATCATGCTGCTATAAAGACACATGCACACATATGTTTATTGCAGCACTATTCACAATAGCAAAGACTTGGAACCAACCCAAATGTCCAACAGTGATAGACTGGATTAAGAAAATGTGGCACATATACACCATGGAATACTATGCAGCCATAAAAATTATGAGTTCACATCCTTTGTAGGGACATGGATGAAACTGGAAACCATCATTCTCAGCAAGCTATCGCAAGGACAAAAAAACAAACACCGCATGTTCTCACTCATAGGTGGTAATTGAACAATGAGAACACATGGACACAGGAAGGGGAACATCACACATCGGGTCTGTTTTGGGGTGGGGGGAAGCGGGGAGGGATAGCATTAGGAGATATACCTAACGTAAATGACGAGTTAATGGATGCAGCACACCAACATGGCACATGTATACATATGTAACAAACCTGCACGTTGTGCACATGTACCCTAAAACTCAAAGTATTAAAAAAACACACACACACACACACACAGACTATGCTTACAAAGACCCTTTGCCTTACTTCAGAAAAAGAGGTAGAGCTATTATTAAGCCCCTACCCTGACAATTGGGAGACTAGAAATGAGCCTATTATAAAGAATTGGCAGCAGAAAAGGGACTAAAGAAGAATTAATAATTTTTAAAAAATCTCTTGAATGTGTGTAGTGCTATTAGCACTGGGGCAAAAAGCCTGATGCACTTTAAGTTCCAAAGTCTTTACCCTGTACAACCTTGCATAATAACTAATGTCCACAATGATGACACTGGGCCATTAAGGGAGACTGAATTATTCTTACAGTCCTATATTTAATCAAGTAAGGAAATATGTAATCTAATTTGGAAATCTTTTTTTATTTTTATTTTATTTTTATTTTTTATTATACTTTAAGTTTTAGGGTACATGTGCACATTGTGCAGGTTAGTTACATATGTATACATGTGCCATGCTGGTGCGCTGCACCCACTAACTCATCATCTAGCATTAGGTATATCTCCCAATGCTATCCCTCCCCCCTCCCCCCTCCCCACCACAGTCCCCAGAGTGTGATATTCCCCTTCCTATGTCCATGTGATCTCATTGTTCAATTCCCACCTATGAGTGAGAATATGCGGTGTTTGGTTTTTTGTTCTTGTGATAGTTTACTGAGAATGATGGTTTCCAGTTTCATCCATGTCCCTACAAAGGACATGAACTCATCATTTTTTATGGCTGCATAGTATTCCATGGTGTATATGTGCCACATTTTCTTAATCCAGTCTATCATTGTTGGACATTTGGGTTGGTTCCAAGTCTTTGCTATTGTGAATAATGCTGCAATAAACATACGTGTGCATGTGTCTTTATAGCAGCATGATTTATAGTCATTTGGGTATATACCCAGTAATGGGATGGCTGGGTCAAATGGTATTTCTAGTTCTAGATCCCTGAAGAATCGCCACACTGACTTCCACAATGGTTGAACTAGTTTACAGTCCCACCAACAGTGTAAAAGTGTTCCTATTTCTCCACATCCTCTCCAGCACCTGTTGTTTCCTGACTTTTTAATGATTGCCATTCTAACTGGTGTGAGATGATATCTCATAGTGGTTTTGATTTGCATTTCTCTGATGGCCAGTGATGATGAGCATTTTTTCATGTGTTTTTTGGCTGCATAAATGTCTTCTTTTGAGAAGTGTCTGTTCATGTCCTTCGCCCACTTTTTGATGGGGTTGTTTGTTTTTTTCTTGTAAATTTGTTTGAGTTCATTGTAGATTCTGGATATTAGCCCTTTGTCAGATGAGTAGGTTGCGAAAATTTTCTCCCATGTTGTAGGTTGCCTGTTCACTCTGATGGTAGTTTCTTTTGCTGTGCAGAAGCTCTTTAGTTTAATTAGATCCCATTTGTCAATTTTGTCTTTTGTTGCCATTGCTTTTGGTGTTTTGGACATGAAGTCCTTGCCCACGCCTATGTCCTGAATGGTGTTGCCTAGGTTTTCTTCTAGGGTTTTTATGGTTTTAGGTCTAACGTTTAAATCTTTAATCCATCTTGAATTGATTTTTGTATTAGGTGTAAGGAAGGGATCCAGTTTCAGCTTTCTCCATATGGCTAGCCAGTTTTCCCAGCACCATTTATTAAATAGGGAATCCTTTCCCCATTGCTTGTTTTTCTCAGGTTTGTCAAAGATCAGATAGTTGTAGGTAAGTGGCGTTATTTCTGAGGGCTCTGTTCTGTTCCATTGATCTATATCTCTGTTTTGGTACCAGTACCATGCTGTTTTGGTTACTGTAGCCTTGTAGTATAGTTTGAAGTCAGGTAGTGTGATGCCTCCAGCTTTGTTCTTTTGGCTTAGGATTGACTTGGTGATGTGGGCTCTTTTTTGGTTCCATATGAACTTTAAAGTAGTTTTTTCCAATTCTGTGAAGACAGTCATTGGTAGCTTGATGGGGATGGCATTGAATCTGTAAATTACCTTCGGCAGTATGGCCATTTTCACGATATTGATTCTTCCTATCCATGAGCATGGAATGTTCTTCCATTTGTTTGTATCCTCTTTTATTTCCTTGAGCAGTGGTTTGTAGTTCTCCTTGAAGAGGTCCTTCACATTCCTTGTAAGTTGGATTCCTAGGTATTTCATTCTCTTTGAAGCAATTGTGAATGGGAGTTCACTCATGATTTGGCTCTCTGTTTGTCTGTTGTTGGTGTATAGGAATGCTTGTGATTTTTGTACGTTGATTTTGTATCCTGAGACTTTGCTGAAGTTGCCTATCAGCTTAAGGAGATTTTGGGCTGAGACGATGGGGTTTTCTAGATAAACAATCATGTCGTCTGCAAACAGGGACAATTTGACTTCCTCTTTTCCTAATTGAATACCCTTTATTTCCTTCTCCTGCCTGATTGCCCTGGCCAGAACTTCCAACACTATGTTGAATAGCAGCGGTGAGAGAGGGCATCCCTGTCTTGTGCCAGTTTTCAAAGGGAATGCTTCCAGTTTTTGCCCATTCATCATGATATTGGCTGTGGGTTTGTCATAGATAGCTCTTATTATTTTGAAATACGTCCCATCAATACCTAATTTATTGAGAGTTTTTAGCATGAAGGGTTGTTGAATTTTGTCAAAGGCTTTTTCTGCATCTATTGAGATAATCATGTGGTTTTTGTCTTTGGCTCTGTTTATATGCTGGATTATATTTATTGATTTCCGTATATTGAACCAGCCTTGCATCCCAGGGATGAAGCCCACTTGATCATGGTGGATAAGCTTTTTGATGTGCTGCTGGATTCAGTTTGCCAGTATTTTATTGAGGATTTTTGCATCAATGTTCATCAAGGATCTTGGTCTAAAATTCTCTTTTTTGGTTGTGTCTCTGCCCGGCTTTGGTATCAGAATGATGCTGGCCTCATAAAATGAGTTAGGGAGGATTCCCTCTTTTTCTATTGATTGGAATAGTTTCAGAAGGAATGGTACCAGTTCCTCCTTGTACCTCTGGTAGAATTCGGCTGTGAATCCATCTGGTCCTGGACTCTTTTTGGTTGGTAAACTATTGATTATTGCCACAATTTCAGCTCCTGTTATTGGTCTATTCAGAGATTCAACTTCTTCCTGGTTTAGTCTTGGGAGAGTGTATGTGTCGAGGAATGTATCCATTTCTTCTAGATTTTCTAGTTTATTTGCGTAGAGGTATTTGTAGTATTCTCTGATGGTAGTTTGTATTTCTGTGGGATCGGTGGTGATATCCCCTTTATCATTTTTTATTGCGTCTATTTGATTCTTCTCTCTTTTTTTCTTTATTAGTCTTGCTAGCGGTCTATCAATTTTGTTGATCCTTTCAAAAAACCAGCTCCTGGATTCATTGATTTTTTGAAGGGTTTTTTGTGTCTCTATTTCCTTCAGTTCTGCTTGGATTTTAGTTATTTCTTGCCTTCTGCCAGCTTTTGAATGTGTTTGCTCTTGCTTTTCTAGTTCTTTTAATTGTGATGTTAGGGTGTCAATTTTGGATCTTTCCTGCTTTCTCTTGTGGACATTTAGTGCTATAAATTTCCCTCTACACACTGCTTTGAATGCGTTCCAGAGATTCTGGTATGTTGTGTCTTTGTTCTCATTGGTTTCAAAGAACATCTTTATTTCTGCCTTCATTTCGTTATGTACCCAGTAGTCATTCAGGAGCAGGTTGTTCAGTTTCCATGTAGTTGAGCGGCTTTGAGTGAGATTCTTAATCCTGAGTTCTAGTTTGATTGCACTGTGGTCTCAGAGATAGTTTGTTATAATTTCTGTTCTTTTACATTTGCTGAGGAGAGCTTTACTTCCAAGTATGTGGTCAATTTTGGAATAGGTGTGGTGTGGTGCTGAAAAAAATGTATATTCTGTTGATTTGGGGTGGAGAGTTCTGTAGATGTCTATTAGGTCCGCCTGGTGCAGAGTTGAGTTCAATTCCTGGGTATCCTTGTTGACTTTCTGTCTCATTGATCTGTCTAATGTTGACAGTGGGGTGTTAAAGTCTCCCATTATTAATGTGTGGGAGTCTAAGTCTCTTTGTAGGTCACTCAGGACTTGCTTTATGAATCTGGGTGCTGCTGTATTGGGTGCATATATATTTAGGATAGTTAGCTCCTCTTGTTGAATTGATCCCTTTACCATTATGTAATGGCCTTCTTTGTCTCTTTTGATCTTTGTTGGTTTAAAGTCTGTTTTATCAGAGACTAGGATTGCAACCCCTGCCTTTTTTTGTTTTCCATTGGCTTGGTAGATCTTCCTCCATCCTTTTATTTTGAGCCTATGTGTGTCTCTGCATGTGTGATGGGTTTCCTGAATACAGCACACTGATGGGTCTTGACTCTTTATCCAACTTGCCAGTCTGTGTCTTTTAATTGGAGAATTTAGTCCATTTACATTTAAAGTTAATATTGTTATGTGTGAATTTGATCCTGTCATTATGATGTTAGCTGGTGATTTTGCTCGTTAGTTGATGCAGTTTCTTCCTAGTTTCGATGGTCTTTACATTTTGGCATGATTTTGCAGCGGCTGGTACCGGTTGTTCCTTTCCATGTTTAGCGCTTCCTTCAGGAGCTCTTTTAGGGCAGGCCTGGTGGTGACAAAATCGGTCAGCATTTGCTTGTCTGTAAAGTATTTTATTTCTCCTTCACTTATGAAGCTTAGTTTGGCTGGATATGAAATTCTGGGTTGAAAATTCTTTTCTTTAAGAATGTTGAATATTGGCCTCCACTCTCTTCTGGGTTGTAGGGTTTCTGCCGAGAGATCTGCTGTTAGTCTGATGGGCTTCCCTTTGAGGGTAACCCGACCTTTCTCTCTGGCTGCCCTTAACATTTTTTCCTTCATTTCAACTTTGGTGAATCTGACAATTATGTGTCTTGGAGTTGCTCTTCTCGAGGAATATCTTTGTGGCGTTCTCTGTATTTCCTGAATCTGAACGTTGGCCTGCCTTGCTAGATTGGGGAAGTTCTCCTGGATAATATCCTGCAGAGTGTTTTCCAACTTGGTTCCATTCTCCGCATCACTTTCAGGTACACCAATCAGACGTAGATTTGGTCTTTTCACATAGTCCCATATTTCTTGGAGGCTTTGCTCATTTCTTTTATTCTTTTTTCTCTAAACTTCCGTTCTCACTTCATGTCATTCATTTCATCTTCCATTGCTGATACCCTTTCTTCCAGTTGATCGCATCAGCTCCTGAGGCTTCTGCATTCTTCACGTAGTTCTCGAGCCTTGGTTTTCAGCTCCATCAGCTCCTTTAAGCACTTCTCTGTATTGGTTATTCTAGTTATACATTCATCTAAATTTTTTTCAAAGTTTTCAACTTCTTTGGTTTGAATATCCTCCCGTAGCTCAGAGTAATTTGATCGTCTGAAGCCTTCTTCTCTCAGCTCGTCAAAATCATTCTCCATCCAGCTTTGTTCTGTTGCTGGTGAGGAACTGCATTCCTTTGGAGGAGGAGAGGCGCTCTGCGTTTTAGAGTTTCCAGTTTTTCTGTTCTGTTTTTTCCCCATCTTTGTGGTTTTATCTACTTTTGGTCTTTGATGATGGTGATGTACAGATGGGTTTTCGGTGTGGATGTCCTTTCTGTTTGTTAGTTTTCCTTCTAACAGACAGGACCCTCAGCTGCAGGTCTGTTGGAATACCCTGCCGTGTGAGGTGTCTGTGCCCCTGCTGGGGGGTGCCTCCCAGTTAGGCTGCTCAGGGGTCAGGGGTCACGGACCCACTTGAGGAGGCAGTCTGCCCGTTCTCAGATCTCCAGCTGCGTGCTGGGAGAACCACTGCTCTCTTCAAAGCTGTCAGACAGGGACATTTAAGTCTGCAGAGGTTACTGCTCTCTTTTTGTTTGTCTGTGCCCTGCCCCCAGAGGTGGAGCCTACAGAGGCAGGCAGGCCTCCTTGAGCTGTGGTGGGCTCCACCCAGTTCGAGCTTCCCGGCTGCTTTGTTTACCTAAGCAAGCCTGGGCAATGGCAGGCGCCCCTCCCCCAGCCTCGCTGCCGCCTTGCAGTTTGATCTCAGACTGCTGTGCTAGCAATCAGCGAGATTCCGTGGGCGTAGGACCCTCCGAGCCAGGTGTGGGATATAGTCTCGTGGTGCGCCGTTTTTTAAGCCGGTCTGAAAAGCGCAATATTCAGGTGGGAGTGACCCGATTTTCCAGGTGCGTCCATCACCCCTTTCTTTGACTGGGAAAGGGAACTCCCTGACCCCTTGCGCTTCCCAGGTGAGGCAATGCCTCGCCCTGCTTCGGCTGGCGCACGGTGCGTGCACCCACTGGCCTGCGCCCACTGTCTGGCACTCCCTAGTGAGATGAACCCGGTACCTCAGATGGAAATGCAGAAATCACCGGTCTTCTGCGTCGCTCACGCTGGGAGCTGTAGACCGGATCTGTGCCTATTTGGCCATCTTGGCTCCTCCTGGAAATCTTTAAGATTCAAAATAATGAGAGTTAACATTTTGTGTGCAGCTAAATATCTTATCTTGAAGACAGACTTTCATTTGCCACATTCTTAAACCCTTGAGTGTGGTCTATAGAAGTAGTCAGAAGTCATCTCCCATCTGGTCCAAAATTCTTCTCCCATTATTCTTTGGTTTATGCCACAAATATAAGTGCACTATTCCCAGATAAGGACTATATTCAATATCCACAGCCAGCCTGTTTTGCCATGACAAAACCTGGTCCCTTTCAGTTCAGTCTCAGAACAGAGTCACATTCAAGAAGCAGTTTATAAGGAATTCAAATTTTTACTTACATTTCCCAAATGACTGAAAGGAATTCAAATATAAAGTCTGGAGTAACCTTGGTAAAGGTGTCATCTCGCCTTTGTCCACTTCCCTCACGTACTGCATCTTCTCTGGGATTTTCAGTAAATGTTTTTTCTGCTCCCCTACCAATAAGGCTTTTCTTCCACCTGAAATTTCTCCCCAATATCCACCTCCTTTTTTTGTCTCCTTTATCTTCTTAGCCATTCCCATTTGTCAAAAGTTAACTCCTACTTTAGAGTTTAACTCAAATACAATAAAATCTCCTTTTCAAGGAATTCTTCAATCCTATCACTGAAACTGAATTCCTTCTCCTACTACATTACAATGACTTCTTTAGTTCACATCGAAGAGTAACAGGTAGACTTAAAGAAAAGATAAGAACAGGCTCTAGAGCCATCAATCCTATTTTGTTTGTTTAGTTACCATTTATTATGCCCCTTCTGTATGCCACGCATGTTGCATGCATTTTGCATGTGTTAACTCTTTAAGTCTCACTGCTTGCCTATGACATAATTACTATAAACCTCATGCTTTAAGATATGATAACTATAGTTTAAAGAAATTAAGTACCTTGCCAATAATCACATAGCCAATGAGTGGCATAACCAAGTTTCAAATCCAGAAATGCTGACTCCAGAGCTGAGGTTATTAACCAGTGGGGTGGCCATGGAGGAGTGCCACTCAGACTTCCTTTAAGAGAATCTGCCACAGTGAGCATAGTTGGATCTGCCACATTGTTCATACTGTTACAGTAGGTAACTAGTCAGACATGAGCAGGGCAGGAGAAAGCTCCCACTACTCCCACACACACCAAAAATGTTACACCACTATCACGTGATGATCAGGCAGTTGTTAGCTGTCTCTCTAAAATAATAATTGATCACAGCTGGTGCCAGGGAAAGGCAGACTCCCAATAGATAGAAACACTGAATCTGGTGATCAGCAGCTTCCCAACAAGATCTCAGGAGTTGGGTGAATGGGCTCAAGCATGTGCATTAAGAGGCAAATGGTAGAGTTTAACTGGTATATGACCTTCTAGGATCCTTCTATCGGAAAGAGAAGAACACCTTAAGTGAGCATGCATCCAACTCCAATAAACACACTGCACATGCTCATTTCCCAAGTGCTAGCAGGTCACTGCACATGTGGACAGCCCAACCCAAGAGAAGAATCAGTGGAGAAGGGACACAAGACCCCAGAAGAATGCCAATGTACAAAACTCCAAGTCAAAAGGTCAAACCACACACTTGATCTCTGAAGTTGCCCAGTTGGCCCGCTTCTTACTTCCTTTCATTCCTGCTTTAAAACTTGCCTCGGTCTCTCCTTCTGCCTTATGCCCCTCAGTCAAATTCTTTCTTCTGAGGAGGTGAAAATTGAGGTTGCTGCTGGCCCATATGGATTTGCCAGTAACAATAACAAGATCATACTTTCCCTGGGTTACCCCCCAAAAATGACTAAGCACAGCACAAGGACAAGAGCTGAGCCATTCTTGCCCAACACAAGTTCCCTTTATCAAGCATTCTTTGCTGAGGAACTCCTCGCCAGCCTGACTAATGCTTTCTCAAGACTGCACTGTAGTGTGAGGATCTTCCTTTTCAATCATGCCTTCCTCCATCTCTCCTTTCACAAATACCATATCTGCACTTCAGTCTGAAGGTTCACCAAGCTGTTTCTGCTCCTTTCCCCTTTACCCTAAATAGGTGTTTTTCCATTAAATCTCTAGCACGCCTGAGCCCATCTCAGCTTCTGCTCCTTGAAAGACACAGGTGGTACCATAAGTGGTCCAGGAAAACAGGTAATATAATGGGGTTCCAGGACTGGCTCACTCACCACCCATTTGGCAAGAAGGACTGCATCCCAAATAGAATATCAAGTACAGATAGTCCCTGGCACAGGTGACAGGCCAACTGCTGAAGTTTTCATTGATGTTGACCTGGGAAGATGCCCTAGTCACAGTTCAATGATTCAGTGGGAACAGCTCAATGATTTGGGCATTTGAAAGATATTTGGGACCTACACGTGCAAAGACAGCAGAGCTGGTAAATAGTTATCAAGTTATTATAATGCTTCACAGGGACATCATGTGAAAGTGAGGATGATTGGCAACCAGCTACAAGCTAAGTGAGGAAACCATGGAGCCTCTTTGTTAATTTATCTCTTACAATAAAAAAGAAGACATGGCCAAGGAGCAGATTCAGAACTTGATAGTTAGAAATGCAGAACTCCAGAGACATTTAAATACACAGCCAAAGTAGGTCAGTTATACTAAGGCCAGGACTCTTGTTAGGAAAAGTTGGAACCCTAGAATATGGGATGGGGATATCTGAGTGGATGGCCACAAGGATTTTGGCTGTGGAGACTATCCAGACCTTGCAGAGGTGGCCCACTGCACCACAGTAAGAACCAGCACTTCACTTATGTGGAAGACACTGCAGAAGCTTTAACTCCACAAGGCAACAGGTAACTTCCAAAAGACATGCTCCCATCTCCTCTTCTTACTCCCACACCACCCCAGTGGGTACGATTATATCCAACATAACCCAGCTCAGGACACACTGGGCTTCATAAGAGGGAAAGGATTATATATACTTCAAAGGAATGGCAAGAATTACCTAATAGGTACACACAGGAGCTGGGATTGGATTGGATTGGGCTTTGGCTTGATCAAGAGGCCAAAGCATAAGATTGGAAAAGGAAGGATTCATGGACTTGAAGGCACTTTCTTGAGATGTAGGATTTAATGCCCTGGGAAGGGTCCCTGGGCAAGGGGCAAACTTACTGCTGAGTGGGATACTAGTTTCCCCTTGTTGATGTAACACATTACCACAACCTTAATAGCCTAACACAACACAAATTATGTAACTTACAGTTGCGGAGATCAGAAGATTGAAATAGGTCTTATTGGGCTGAAATGAAGGTGTTGGCAAGCTGCATACCTTCTGGAGACTCTAAGGGAGAATCTGTTTCTTCATCTTCTTTGGTGTCTAGAGCCTGCTTATGTTCTTTGGTTCATGGCCCCTTCATCCATCTTCAAAATCAAGTGTAGCATCTTCAAATTTCTCTTCCTCTCTAACCATCCTACTTCTGTTTTTCACTTACAGGGACCCTTGTGGTTATAATGGGATACTGGGATACACCTGAATAATACAGGATAATCTCCCTATCCCAAGATCCTTGATTTATCCGTACCTGCAAAGTTCATTTTGCCATGTAAAATAATATGTTCACAAGTTCTGGGGATTAGGATATAGACACCTTTAGGGGGAGGGGGCATTATTCTGCCTACCTCAGGTAACTTTTTGGAACCTGAAAAAGCAAAAGCCCACACTGATTGAAGCAGAAATACTTAGATTTTCCTGGAATATGGAAAATACCTGGAGACTTTGGAGATTATTGGATATATGATTTGAATTGATATTAACTCCTGGAAAATCATCAAAGCATCATCATTATCACCTCTTAAAGTGGAGCTTATCGTGTATCAAGTAATAAATGGGAACTGGCTAAAGTCTGGCTTACTGGGGCCCCACCAGGTCCACAAACCCGCCTAATGCTCACTGCTATTCACCTGAGCCAGTGTTGTTGAACAACAGTCTCCCCGAAGAAAGAAAATAAAAGCCCAATGCCTGGTGGTCCTCTTTGTTTCTAGAGAGAGAATATTCCACTCCTAGACATACTGCTCTGGCCAATCTACAGGATGCGATACAAGCCGGCCTGCCACTGGGGCCATATGAGCCTGCAGAACCCTGTGGTGTGGGAGGGATCGGGGATAGGATGAGATGCATTGCGGAGTGTATGGCAAACCCTAAGGAGATATTTACACCACAGGCCTGTGGGTATCTAGCCAGGCCATATCATCCACAGTGAAGAAACAGCTCCCGGCTCATTATGGGGCCCTGCTATTGATGAAATGCCTGACACCTGCTTCTCAAATCGTCTGAACCCACAGCCCCTCTGTTAAACTGAATCACTTGTTTCAGCCTCCCTCCTCCTGGAGCTGAGAGATAGTCCAGAGGAGGCCAGGCTAGAAGCCTAGCTGAGGACCACCACACACTAACACACGCAGCAGCCCCTCCACACCAACAGTGTACCTCACCTCAACCCTCTACCAGAGTGAGCTCCTTCCCCATCGAGTACAGGGTGTGGTGTTTAAATGATTTCCTCCAAAACCGAGAGGGGTTTTCTGGAGGAGCTTCACTCTAGGAGTACATTTTTCCTTCTACCACGCTCCTCAACTCCTAAAGCAAGTAGATCTATGGCCCATTTGCCCTGGAATCTCAAGAGCTTTGCCCCTTGCTCTCAGGTCCCTGGCGCAGTTGTTCACTATTCTCCCATTCTATGCCATTTTATGAAAATCCTTCCTCCAAGTTCACCACCCTCTCAAGGCCACAGCAGCTTACAGGCAGATTCTGAACATGGAGGAATGCACAATCATCTTGAAAGTGAACATCATCCACAGCTCACTTCTAGCCACAGAGTTCTATAGCTTCCCCTGGAAAGAGAAGAAGAATAAGGAAAGATCTTCTAACTTGGGAACCCTAAAGGGAAGAGAGGGGCCAAAAAGCCTACACTAGCACCTAAATTCAAACCAAACATACAATTGGGATGAAAAGATACAATTATTTTCATAATGTTCCATAATAAGATTTCTAATCCAAAGTCTAAGCTTTCTTCCTATCTCCTCAAACTTTTTCATCCCCCTTTTCTAAGTCCACAATTTGAAGAATTGAAGCCAGGGGACAGTACAAATGAATTCTACAACATGAGGCAGACACTCAAGTTTCCTCTACATACTTCATAAATCTTGTCATCTGCTTTCCTAGCTCTGCTTCATAGTTGTCTTTGTAGGGTTTTATAGACCCATAATACTTTGGAATAAGAGAATGAAATATCCACGATCTCATCTGGTACTCAGTTCAGCCCAAAGACATAAGATACACTATTTCCTGTTGATATGTGGAGAAACTGAGCCACAGAGGCACAGAGAGTGAGGGACACAGCCAGGATCCAAAGAGCCCACCTTGTCCTGTCCCCTATCCTGAAGGGAAGCTCTCAACCAACTTTCAGATACAGAGGACCCAAATAGTCATCTTAAAAAATTAGCTCTGGGCAAGTGACCTTCTAGAGTTGCCCGTTCTTTAATATTTGTTTCTTATTGGTAAGGTACAAAATCTGTGATCTCTTCAAGAGAGGGGCTTTGAAAGTTGAATCCCAGATAACTGAGTCATAAATTCTGCTTTCATGGCTAAGAAACCCAAAGCTTAGTAGAGACCTAGAGGTGATATATCTTATCCAAATTAAGAATTCCTTGCAGACATTCTTTCTCTCCAAGTATCCCTCAAAACAGGGCCAACTTTAGGAGTAGCAAATGGCTGTGTTTTTGAGGAGTGACACACAAAGACCACTCATCACAAACAGGATACAATTTCCAACATTCAAAGGAACAAATCACTTGCTTCTCCAAGAACCTTTAAAATGTCTCTATCTGAGGGAAATGTCAACTGAAAAGGGGGGCTCTTGTGACTCTGCTTGTCAAGCAGATGATCTTGACCTCAACCACGTGAAAACCAAAATGACCTATTGAGAGGCCACATAATTCAGTGGGAATAGCATGAGCTTAGAAGTCAGGCAGGCCTGGGTTTTAATTCTAGCACTGCCGTTTTCTAACTATATGCTTTGTACAGGTTGCTTCAACTGTCTCAACTCCTACGACCTCCTTTGTAAAACAGGAATAACATCACAAGGCTGTAAGGAGGTGTAGTCAGTTAACATGGCTGAAGCCCCTAGCACAGTATCTGGCACCTGCGAGACCAGTATTAGGAACACATTAAAATAAACAGGCCATGTTCAACAAAATGTAAGAAACACTGAATTAGACAAACTTAAACAGGTTTCTTGCCTTCAGAGCTTCTGGAAACCTGTGTTGTCCTAATGTGCATGGTAAATCTTCAAGAGAGGGACTATTATAGCAATTCCCAAACATATTGGATCATAGATCTTTTTTCATGGCACTAACATAAACACTGCTGAAAAAACCAATTTGGAGCAAAACCTAATAGACCCTTAATGGACATTAATTTCCTCCTTTCTTCTCTCACCCAGACTTCTTTACCTCCTAAAATAACATACAAGTAAGACACGTTGGTCTTTGTGACTTCAGCGACATCAGAAGTGTACTTTTGGGTTTTGATATTTTAACCTTAAACTCTATCATTTAAAATAGTAGTTTTATGAAAGGAAACAGCCAGGCACTGTGGCTTAAGCCTGTCATCCCAGCTACTTCAGAGGCTGAGGCAGGAGAATGACTTGAGCCCAGGAATTTGAGGCTACAGTGAGCTATGATGACACCACCGCACTCCAATCTGGGCGACAGAATAAGACTGCGAGACCTATTTCTTAAAAACAAACATCCCCAACCCCCAAAAAAGGAAAACAAATGATTTAACATGTATTGACAAGATACTTATGAATGACTGTTATTTATACTGAATTTTTAAAGATGGCTTTGAGAACCTCTCCAAAGAGCTCAATCAAAGCACTATAATTAAGTTCAGGCAAATTATGAGATTAAAATATATGGCCTTAAATAACAAGCAAAACATTTTCCTTCATTGTCATCTGGCCTACATTTACAGTCTTTGCATTATTTCCTGTCCGATTCAGTAGATGGCACTGCAGATTGAACATAGAGAAAATCCCATAGAGTTGCTGTGGATTCATCCTTGGGTGAATACTGATTTGTTTTGTTTTGCTAACCCTCTCTAGTTTCGATGTTGTTCATCTGCCAAGAGGGGAACTTGTGTATTTTGTGGGAGTGGGATGGGATAAAGTAGTGTAAGTAATGATTTCCTGCCCCTACTGGAAACTCTCCCTGTGCCTCCTAACCCCTTGAAAATTGGCATTTATAGAATTCCCTAGCTCAAGAAGGCCAAACGCAGGACTATCATTTGACCACCGATGCAGACCCGGCCCATATCAGACAGTGCTAATCACCACCCCAGGCCCGTGACCAGACAGTGCTGATCAATCATAGCCACTTTTCCACTGGAGCCAAACGACATTTCTCAATTATTTTCAATACACTTTTCCAAGCAACTACTATAAATCCCACAACAAAGGCACAACGATGCAATCTATTTCTAATACCTGCCGGAGAGTTCAGAGTTTTTTCAAGAGCAAATCCTTGATAATACTCAAAGTTGTTAAGAAATGTATCCAAGCTTATCAGATGATTTTTGACAGAACCAGGACAAGAATTCAGGACTCTTGACTCTCGGAGAAGAGTTTATATTCCACCCTGACTTAATGCCCTACTGTTAAGAGTCAGACTGCTGAAGTACAGCCCCTGAGGACCAAGTTCAGATAGCCGAGTACAAAAGGTTTGTCTGGACTCTGGTGGCCCCACTCATCATTTGGAGATGGGGAGGGGAAGAACAGGCAGAAATTAAACCCAAAAACAGTTGATGGGGTCCTGTACTATTTGTGCAGGCCAATTTTGCGCTGGCCCAAGATAATCATGCTCCATGGACCCAGAAGGGCGTAGCCCTCCAGTTGCTTCTCCTTCAGGGCTGTCCACCTTCAGTTGCAAAGAATTTTTATCCATTGTTTTTTTATAAGGCAATCGGGTATCAACTATGAGTCAAATGGCAGGTCCCTTCATTAATATTGCATTTCCAGGGACAGCTTTTTCAGCTTCTGATTTTGTGGTCTAAACGTGTTTTGGGGAAAAAAACAGGGTGAAGCTCTTAAACTATATCCTGTGACTTTTTTTCCCTGAAAACTACTGATGATGTCAGAATGAGCATTTTCAGTGGGTTTGGGGGCATTTCTAGATGAGGTTCAGTCATAATTTTAAATATCATGCATCCAAAAGTGGTATTGCCTCCCTCAGTCTCATTCCTGATTTTCTTCTAGCAGTTGAAACTCTTAAAGGCACTGCTATTCTCCAGTCAACTCAGACTTGAAATCTGTCATTTTGAAATCCCCCCTTTCCTTTACCCTGTTTCCACCAATCATACTAATTCTTGTCTGTTCTGCACCTACCCCCTTTTTTTAATGTCAGTGAAATATTTCAAGCCAATACAAAAGGTCAAAATAATAATCTAATGGACACTGAAGTACTCATCAAGTTCTGTCAAATGTTTGCATTTTGCCAAACTTCATGGTATTTTTTTAATAAAAGTCATGTTGACAATTAAAGGCCTTGCAAATCCATCCCTGATTCCATTTATTTATTGCTTTAGCTAGCAAATATTTATCAGTCATTACTAAGTGCTAAGCCCTATTCTAGGATTGGATGCACATCAGTAAATGAAAGAAAGCCCCTACTTTCCTGGAGCTTACATGGCCCAGAAGTTACCTCCATCCCAAATTTGGTATAAGTGGTTTCACACACATTTTCTCATTTATTCCATTTTATGTCCCAAAACAGTATACACTATTATCATGCATGTTTTCAAACTTTATCTAAAGAGCACTTTATTAACACGTAGTACATATGCTTCTGCCACTTACCTTTTTGCTTCACATGTTGATAATTATTTTGAGAGCTGTAGCTCCAGTTCATATATGTTAACTACAGTGTTCCATTGTGTAGAACACCATTCCCTGTTGAGGAACATTTAGGTTATTTTGCAATTTTCATAAATAAAAAACATTCTGTAATGAATAAGTCCCTCTCCCCAGGATTATATTTATATGGCCTCTTTCCCACTCATTACACTTGCCAATGCCTTGTTCCTAAGAGGAGTTCAGCCAATATGTGCTCTCTTGAATAGTCTTCTAGAGTTGACCAGAAGTTTATTAGTGGACCACTCTATCTTTCAGAGAGAGTGGAGATTCCTCTCCTATCTTCAGAAAAGAATTTACATAATACAAGGATAAGAAAAAACTATCCCCATTACTAAGAGATATGGTTTTATTGGAAGAAGTATAAATAAGGTTAATTGGAGCAAAATGCCCTTTGTCTTCTTTGGCACAAACTTCCTTGAGTCCAGCACTCCTTTATTCTTCTTATCAGTATAGTAGTAATATCTGCAATGGTCTTTCTCAACCGTGACTGCCCATTAGAAGCCCCGGGAAAACTTTAAAAAGCCTGACCCTCAGCCACTCATCATACCAATCAATTGAGAATGTCTGGAGTGGGCTCAAACATGAGTACATTTTTTAAAGTTCCTCAGATATCTGTAACATGCAGCCAAGGTTGAGAACCATGGAGCTAGGGCAGGAGTGATCCTCAAATTATGGGCCCCAGCATGCGGCTGTGTGCTGAGCTCTCTGCCAAATTTTGGTCAATGTGCACAATTTATTTGCACTCTTACTAAAGATGCATGTGGTTCTCAGATTCCTAAAATGATCACCATTTAGCATTCTGTCACCATTTGTGTAGAATGGCTTACTGCGCTGACCATGTACTTATGTAACCCCAAGGCTAAGTCCTTCCATGTTCCACTAAACTTGTGACATTTCTCTGGCATCAGTTGAATGTTGTCAATGCCTCTTACCTACAGAAGATTGAGTGCTCTTTACCCCTCTACAACATGTCACACAATTTTTTTCTTGGCTCACTGTTCTGACAGGTGCCATTGTAATAGTGTGTTCCCTCTCTAGTAGTAAAAATGAATTGCACGTATTTACTGAGGTATACGGTGTTGTCCAGCCCCATGTTCTAGAACTAATATAAGGATCTTTTTCCATCTTGAAACTTGTTCTTTATATCAGTGGTTACCTTTTAATCTCTTAAAATGTATTACCAAAAATTCAACTATTACAAATAAATCATGAAGCTTGAAAGATTAAAAGCCACAATCTAGAGGGCTCATATTAGGTTGTGAACAGCAAAAGGGTTCAAGGAGGCTGCTTCTTCTGGTTTTAGTGTACATTCATGTTTCTCAAACTTAGGTCTTTCTAGGAGTTCAATGGTTATCTATAAGAAATTTATAATGTTGTATTTTGATTCCAAGCAAAGTCAAAATATTTATATAAGTGCAGGACTGTTCTCCAGGTGGCCTTGGACTGACCAAGTTCTCACCTTCTTATTTGTAGTTCTTAAGAGTAATTAGAATGTGCTGAAAGTGCAATATCCTGAGGAAGGGAGGAACTGCATGGAATAGCCCAGGCCTTATTCCTGTCCCTCCTAGGGAATGTAACATTTTGAGTTAGGCAAGAACTGCCTAGTACAGCTTAGGCTTTGTTCCTCTCTCCCCTGGAAGCAGGATGTTCTTTGAAGTTTTGCTTAGTGAGCCACATTGCCCCTGAGGTATATAATCCAGAAGAGGCTGCCTTTCTGGGTCCTTCAGCTGTAGCACAAGTGGGACACATGGAGTTGAGGCACCATCTGCCCCAGGAAGGTTTCTGGAACTTTGGGGGACTGTCTCACAATGTATCCTAGACAGAGTCTTGCTCTGTTGCCCAGGCTGGAGTGCAGAGGCACGATCTCGGCTCACTGCAAGCTCCACCTCCCGGGTTCACGCCATTCTCCTGCCTCAGCCTCCCGAGTAGCTGGGACTACAGGCGCCCTCCACCACACCCAGCTAATTTTTTTGTATTTTTAGTAGAGATGGGTTTTCACCATGTTAGCCAGGATGGTCTCGATCTCCTGACCTCGTGATCCACCTGCCTCGGCCTCCCAAAGTGCTGGGATTACAGGCGTGAGCCACCGCACCCGGGCTCTAGGCTTCTTTTATCACTTTCTGCCTGTTTGTAGGTAGTAAATCTACTTCATTTAACTTGTTGCATATGAGTGTGTTCTGTCTCACCAGCTGCAAACAAGTTGGTAACAAGTGCACAGTGAACTTGCTCCATAATAAGCACACTAGGAACTATATTGAGTACTTCTTATGTGCTAGGGATTCTAAGGGTTTAACATGCATATCTCATTAATCCTCACAAGATTAGATAAAGTATTACATTAGAGTTGAAGAAAAAGCATTGAACACTTATTAGCTGGGCCTAAGGATGCATAGCTGATAGATGATAAGGATAGGACTCAAACCCAAAGTGTGTAACTCCTAGGCCCACCTTTGTAATCACTACACTATGCTATTCCTTAAACTATCACAGTTTACTGAAGAAAGAAGTGAGATGGGCTTAAATGTAATTGATGCCTTGTGCCACGTGATGATCAACTGATGCCTTGGCATCTGCTCAAATATGAACTTCATGATAGAACAAACAGAGAAGAGTGGTGACTAGAAGTGAGTCATCAAACTCACTATAGCATAGTGGCCTCAAAAGGACTCATACAAGAGAGGTCAGGAACATAGTCACATTACAAGTGATTTAATTTCTCTAATAGAGCTTCATGAACCACATTTAATAATTATTATTTGATTCTTACTGGTTCATAGTTTTTCGTGTATTCAGTATTCTTTACTTATTTTTATAGTTGTGGAAGATTGATAAATAAAATGATTTATTCCTAATTTTTTCTACATACTTAACTAATATTTTAATAAGAATTTATAAGAAAATATGGGATCCATGAGGATTGTTTTTCCTTTTAACTTCAGTTCATTTATCACTCAAGTTTAAGGAACATTGATGTAGACTTAAGGACAAAGATGTAACAAACGTCCCAAAGTTCACAGAGGGTCCAGTCCTTGTCCCCAAGGCTTAGGGTCCAAAGCCCCTGTGTTTCTTGCCCAGCCTTGTGCTCTCTGTTTGGATCTAGCAACACAAATTATCAAGGACAGCTAACTGAGCATTCAGGTTTTCCAGGAACCTATTTTACTCCCATTTTCTTACCTCTATAACTACCTAACTTGTCCATAGATCTAGCCCGCTGATATAGTTTAGATTTTGTCCCCACCCAAATCTCATGTCAAACTAGAGGACGGGCCTGGTGGAAAGTGACTGGATCATGGGGATGAATTTTCCTCTTGCTGTTCTTGTGACAGTGAGTTCTCACAAGTTCTGATGATTTAAATGTGTGTGTTAATTCCCCCTTCTCTCTTTCTCTCTCTCCTGCCACCCTGTGAAGACAGTTCTTGCTTCCACTTCACCTTCCGCCGTGATTGTAAGTTTCCTGAGGCCTTCCAGTCATGCTTCCTGTACAGCCTGCAGAACTCTGAGTCAATTAAACCTCTTTTCTTCATAAATTACCCAGTTTCAGGTAGTTCTCTTTAGCAGTGTGAGAACAGACTAATATACCCACCATCACAGGTGACCATACTTTAAATGAACATCCTACAAGTAGAAGAAATAATTTCAGAACTCAGAGACAAGGCTTTTGAATTAACCCAATCAAACAAAAAAAAAAAAGAAAAAAGAATGAAAAAAAAATGAACAGTCTCCAAGATATATGGGATTATGTGAAATGGCAAAACCTAAGAATAGTTGGTCTTCCTGAGGGAGAAGAGAAGATAGTAAGTGTGGAAAACATATGTGAGAGAATAATTGAGGAAAACTTCCCTGGCTAGAGAGCTAGATATCCAAATCCAAGAATCGCAGAGAATTCCTGGGAAATTCAGTGCAAAAAGATCTTCAGGCCATCTAAAGGCAAATAGTCATCAGTCTATCTAAAGTCAATATGAAAGAAAGAATTATAAGAGCAGCAGGTAACCTACAGAAGAAAACCTATCAGACTAACAGCAAACTTCTTGGCAGCAACCTTACAAGCCAGAAAGGATTGGGGTCCCAGCTTCAACCTCCTTAAACAGAAAAAACTGTCAGCCAAGAATTTTGTATCCCACAAAACTAAGTTTCATAAATGAAGGAGAAATGGTCATTTTCCGACAAACAAATGCTGAGAAAATTTGTCACTACCAAACCAGCACTACAAGAAATGCTAAAACATGAGTTAAGCTATCTAGGTAACAACATGATGAAGAGAACAGTAGTTCACATCTCAATATTAACATTGAATGTCAATGGCCTAAACACTCCACTTAAAAGACACAGAATAGCAGAATGGATTAAAAAAAATTACAATCCAAATATCTGCTATCTTCAAGAGACTCACTTAACACAGAAGGATTCATATAAACTCAAGGAAAAAGGGTGGAAAAAGGTATTCTATGCAAATGGAAACCAAAAGTGAGCACAAGTAGCTATTCTTTTTTTTTTTTTTTTTTTTTTTTTTGTAGACAGATTCTTGCTCTGTTGCCAGGCTGGAGTGCAGTGGCATGATCTTGGCTCACTGCAACCTCCGCCTCACGGGTTCAAGCAATTCTCCTGCCTCAGTCTCCCAAGTAGCTGGGACTACAGGCGTGTCATGTTGGCCAGGATGGATCTCCTGACCTCGTGATCTACCCGCCTCAGCCTCCCAAAGTGCTGGGATTACAGGTGTGATACACTGCCCCCATCCAGAGTAGCTATTCTTATATCAAACACAACAGACTTCAAAGCAACAACAGTAAAATATATATATATAAAGATGGTCACTATATAATGATCAAATGAATTGATAATCAATTCAACAAGAAGATATTATAATCCTAAATTTATATGCACCAAACACTGGATCTCCCAGATTCACAAAACAAATACTACTACACATAAGAAATGAGATAGATAGCAAAATAATAGTAGTGATAGACATAGCACTAGACAGATCTTTGAGACATAAGGTCAACAGAGAAACAACACACTTAAATGGCATGCTAGAACAAATGGACTTAACAGACATTTACAAAACATTCTACCTAAGATCTGCAAAATATAAATTTTTCTCATTAGCACATGAAACATTCTTCAAGATAGACCATATGATATCTCACAAAACAAGTCTCAATCAGTTTTTTTTAAAATTGAAGTCATATCAAGTATCTTTTCAGACCACAGTGGAATAAAATTAGAAATCAATCCCAAAAGAAACCTTCAAGACTACAAATACATGGAAATTAAATAATCTGCTACTGAATGATATCTGGGTTAACAGTGAAATAAAGATAGGAATTAAACATTCTTGGAATTGAAGGATAATAATGACACAAGCTATCAAAACCTCTGGGATATAACAAAAGTGTGCTAACAGGAAAGCTGATAGCACTAAATGCCTTCATCAAAAAGTTTGAAAGAGCACAAATTGACAACCGAATGTCACACCTCAAGGAGCTGGAAAAACAAGAACAAACTAAACTTAAAGCTAGAAGAAGAAAAGAAATAACAAAGATCAGAACAGAACTAAATGAAATTCAAACAAACAAAAAGATCAGTAAAACAAAAAGTTGATTCTTTGAAAAGAAAAAACAAAATTAATAACCATTGGCTAGATTAACCCAGAGAAGAAGACAGAAGATCCAGATAAGCTCAATTAGAAATGAAACTGGAGACATTACTACCGACACCATAGAAGTACAAAAGATCATTGAAAACTATTATTGTAACTGCCCAGTGGGTTCACCTTGCCCACTGCCTAGACAGAGCAGATTTATCAAGATATGGGAGTTGCAGTGGAGAAAAAGTAATTCATGCAGAACCAGTTGTGCAGGAGACCAGAGTTTTATTATGACTCAAATCAGTCTCCCTGAGCATTCAGGAATCAGAGTTTTTAAAGATAATTTGGTGGGTAGGGGCTTGAGAATTGGGGAGTGCTGACTGGTCTGATTGGAGATGAAATCATAAGGGGTCAAAGTGAATTTTTCTTGCTGTCTTCTGTTCCTGTGTGCAATGGCAGAACTGGTTGAATATTCTGGCCAAAAGAAAAAAAATTGACCTGAATCTTATCAAACTGTTAGATCTAGCTAATATGTAAAGGAAACAGCAAGGATAGAAGAAGAAGTTAAAATACACCATGAATAAACAATTGGTCAGAAGAAGCAATGGGAAAATCTACTGGATAAACAACAGGATTTCCTTAACAAACAAAGGCATGAAAGAAGAGATCATGAGAAATGTTATATATTAAGAGTGACATAAGAGACAAACCAAATGCTATGTATGGAACTTGTCTGCACTCTGGTTAAACAAATCCAGTGTAAAAGACATTTTTTTAGATAATCATGGAAATTCGACCACAGACTGGGTATTGGATGATGTTAGGGGGTTATTGTTAACTTTGTCAGACATGAGAATGACCCTGTAGTTAAGATTTTTTTAAGTCGTTATCTGTTAGAAAAATATACCAAGGTATTTACAGGGTAAATACTCTCCAGCTCAACCTCCCTCTCCATTCCAGAGAATGGTGAGGAGACAGATGAAACAACATTAGCAAAATGTTGGTACCTTCTGAAGTCGGACAATGGGGTAGGTGGAGTATCATCAGACTATTCCCTCTAGCTGCTTGTATGTTTCAAAATTTCCATGATAAAAGGATTTTTTAAGGTCTCAGAATACTCAATGACAGTCTAAGGTTAGAATCACAGTGGAATTCTCACAATGCGCCTCCCATGGTAGAGGCACAGGAAGAGTAATATGTATGGAAGGGGATCCTCAGGTTCCCCTTGGCAGGCTTCATATTCCCCAGCAAGGAGGAAACATGGTATTTCCACAGGACCCCACTACATTTTCTGCTAAAAGGTGGACACTGTTTAAAGAAAATAAAAAGCCCCCCAAAGATTGGAAGATCTCTCTTCAATAGGGTCTGTAAAGCATTCTCTATTCATAAACGCATTTCCTGAAATAGAACATATTCACATATTTAAATGTAAAGTGAATCACTTACAGAAAACACTGTTATTACTTTCTGCAATGCCTTTCTACAATCTGAATACAACTGTCTTCTGCCTTAATTTAAAACTAGGCCTACCTTTTTTTTTTTTTTTTTTTTTTTTTTTTTTTTTTTTTTTTTTGAGACGGAGTCTCTCTTTTCGCCCAGGCCTGACTGCAGTGGCACTATCTCCGCTCACTGCAAGCTCCGCCTCCTGGGTTCATGCCATTCTCCTGCCTCAGCCTCCTGAGTAGCTGGGACTACAGGCGCCCGCCACCGCGCCCGGCTAATTTTTTTGTAGTTTTAGTAGAGACGGGGTTTCACCGTGTTAGCCAGGATGGTCTCGATCTCCTGACCTCATGATCCACCCGCCTCGGCCTCCCAAAGTGCTGGGATTACAGGCGTGAACCACCGCGCCTGGCCTAGGCCTACCATATTTTTAAAAGTACAGCACAATTCCTTTCTGGTTTTGCCTCCATGTAAACAGAAAGAAGGACTATACACTGACATTTCCCCTATTTGCTGCAGAGCTTATAGTACTTGCATAATGAATTAGAGAGGAAAAAGACCAACTCAGTTCAACTGCAAGTGAGAAGAAACATGCATAATGATACTTCTCCTGATTCTGTCAACTTGTAAATATGTATAATAGATATTCACACTTACCCACAACCCATAAAAGATCAATTTCCAAAATTGCAGAATATTTATTCTCTGTAAAATTTTAGTTAGAGCTGCATCCCAGATGATTCATTTGGCATTTAATGGTATGTAAATTAGTTTTGTAATTTACTACAGTCTTTGACAACGATAGATGACATTCACAGGCAACCAATGATAGACAAGATCACTTGCCATAAAATGACTATGTTATCCAGGAAAGTAAAGAAGAGACATAATTACTGGCCCGCTAAACTGGAAGGCACCCAAGAATCTCTTTTAGTAGGTGACTAAAGGGGAAGACATTTATCTATTGACCAGTGTATTTATTTCCAAACCCTGCCATAGCAAAGTAACACAGATGGGGTGGCCTAAACAACAGAATTGTCTCATGATTCTGGAGGCTAGAAGTTCGAGATCAAAGTGTCAACAGTGCTGGTTCCTTCTGAGGGCTATAAAAAAGAATCTGTTCCATGTCAGCCTCCTAGCTTCTGGTGATTGCTGGCAATCTTTGGCAATCATTTGCTTGTAGAGGCATCACTTTGATCTCTGCCTTCCTGTTCACATTTCATTCTTCCTGTATGTGTCTATCCATGTGACATTCTTTTTTATAAAAACACCAGTCATATTGGATTACGGACCCACTTTACTCCAGTATGATGTCATCTTAATTAATCACATCTGCAATGATTTTATTTCCAAATAAGGTTGCATTCTGAGATACTGAGGGTTAGGTCTTCAACATATCATTTTGGGGATACACATTTCAACCCATAACAACTCAGAGAGTCAAAAAAACAAAGAGGCCACCATACCATTTTCCACAGGTCAACTAGTAAAGACCTGCTTTCTGACTGTATACAAATATGTTGACATTTGTCCTAACCACAGTAGAAAAAGTATATAAATGGTAGCCTTCATAGGGCTGTAACAGGTATGTTATTTAGAATCCAGGTTCCAGATGCTTTAACAATGAGATGATACAGTGAAAAATGAGATAGAAGTTTATTTTCCTTTCAGTTAATCATCTGAGAATAAGCACTTTAGGGATGATTTAACAGCACTGAACTATTAAGGACCCTGGGATCCTTTATATTATTGCCATCTTCAACATGAAGTTTCCATCTCTGGGCTTTTGCCATCATGTTTGCCACACATCTATTAAGAAGGAAATTAGGGCAAGGGAGTTGTATTTGTCCATTCTTGCATTGCTATAAAGAAATACCTGGGCAGGGCGTGGTGGCTCACACCTGTAATCCTAACACTTTGGGAGGCCCAGGAGGGTGGATCATCTGATGTCAGGAGGTTGAGGCCAGCCTGACCAATATGGTAAAACCCCATCTCTACTAAAAAAAAATACAAAAATTAGCCAGGCATGGTGGCGTGTGCCTGTAGCTCCAGCTACTTGGGAGGCTGAGATAGAAGAATTGCTTGAACCTGGGAGGCAGAGGTTTCAGTGAGCCGAGATCATGCCATTACATTCCAGCCTGGGCAACAAGAGCAAAATTCCATCTCATAAATAAATAAATAAATACCTGAGACTGGGTAACTTAAAAAGAAAAGAAGTCTAATTGGCTCTCAGTTCTGCAGGCTGTACAGAAAGCATCGTGCTACATCTGCTTGCTTGACTTCTGGGGAGGCCTCCAATAACTTACAACCATGGCTGAAGGCAAAGGGGAGCAAGATATCTCACATGATGGGAGCAGGAGCAAGAGAGAGCATGAGTGGGGAGGTGCTAGACACTTTTAAACAACCATATCTCTCCAGAATTCACTCACTATCATGAGAACAGTGCCTAGAGAATGGTGCTAAACCATTCATGAGAAACTGCCCCCATGATCCAATCACCTCCCACCAGGCCCCACCTCCAACATTGGGGATTACAATTCATCATGAGATTTTGTGGGGACACAGATCCAAACCATATCAGGAGTGTATGCCCATTACTTTTGAGGGTACAAGAGGAAAGTAGAACACATCACTTCTCTCATCTCATTGAACAGAACTTAGCTATACGGCTACAACTGGCTTCTAGAGGTAGCCCTGGGCTATACAAAGGCTGGGAAATACAGTCCTAACCCATGACCAGTTAAAACTATCACTGTGGAAGAATGGGAGAGCAGATTGTGGTGTGGAGTCTAATGGTCTCTTTCACAGCCAGTCAACCTAATAAAACTCCACAACTCCTTATAATCCCCTTCCACTCTTATGAAATTGCTGTCAAGTTTCAAAGGCTTAATTCAGTCCTTATCCCTTTAAGCTTCTCTACAATGTTTGATATAATTGACCTGCTTGGAGTTCTTTCTTCCTGATATAGTTTGGCTCTGTGTCCCCAGCCAAATCTCACCTTGTAACCCCCATAAATCCCACGTGTTGTGGGAGGGACCCAGTGAAAGATAATTGAATCATGGGGTCCAGTCTTTCCCACGCTGTTCTCATGTTAGTGACTAAGTCTCACAAGATCTGATGGTTTTAAAAATGGGAGTTTCCCTGCACAAGCTCTCTCTCTTTGCCTGCTGCCATCCACATAAGATGTGACTTGTTCCTCCCTGCCTTCCACCATGATTATGAGGCTTCCCCAGCCATGTGGAACTGTAAGTCCATTAAACCTCTTTCTTTTGTAAATTGCCCAGTCTTGGGTATGTCTTTATCAGCATCGTGAAAACAGACTAATACACTGCCCCTTCTCCTAACTCTTCTAATTGTTTCTTCTTAGTAATATTACTTTCTGGCCCTGCTTCTGTTCATCTTCCTTAAAGTAAGTGGTTCCAAAAGGCCTGTCATCTGAATCTCTTTTCTCTTTCTTATATGCCCTCCCTTTTGCAAAGTCATCAACTTTCTTGATTTCAACCATCAGTTTAAAGTTTGATGCTTCCCATATATCTGATCTGTTGCCCTACTTTCTCTCCAGTGTCTCTACTCCACATTTCCCACTGTGTGCTGGACTTTGATATATCTTGTCAAAGTCTCAGACATCCAAAACTAGATTTACCATCATCTCTCTGAAATCTGTTTCCTTTTACCTTGGCTCTTGTTTATAGCATTACTATAACCCAAATGTTTTAGAGTTTGGGTAGTTGTAACTGTCTTCTCCCTACCTTATCCAGTCAATGAGTATATTGTGTCCATTGTAACTCTAGAGTTTTATACACCCACACCTTTCTGGCCTGTTCCTAAAGCCATTGTTCTTGTTCTTGTTCTGACTTCATTACCTCTTAGTCTAGACCATTCTACTAATTTCTCTCCTCATTCTAACTCTTCCTACACTAATATCAGGGATGCCAAAGCACAACTTTGAAAAAGATCAGGGAAAGCATAGTCATTGTGGCTAACCATGATTCCAGTCTCAATGGTAAAACTTTTTAGTTCCTACAGTTTTCCAGATACTTACATGCAATATCTCATATAATACTCAGTAACATCTAACTAAATTAACAGCTAAGTAAATTAAGAGCATACATACACCAGGCACTGTGCCAAGAACTGTACCTTATTTTAATCTCACAACCTAAAAAGGTAAGTACTATTATTGTTCGCTTTTTGTATACTAAGCAACTGAGAGGAAGAAACAAAGGCTTTACAAAACTGAGTAATTTACTCACAGTCTGATATTGGTTAAATGGTGAAACTAGGATTTGAACCAGTTAGTTTCCAAAATACCCTCTCATAAACATTAACTTAACCTCATAGCAATGATAGAAGGTCATTATTACTATTATTATTTCATAAACCAAGGAAATTAAGTAATCTTAAATTGACAAGACTTCAAAGCCCAAGTTCTTTCTTTTCTTTTTTTTTCTTTTTTATTATTGTACTTTAAGTTCTAAGATACATGTGCACAATGTGCAGGTTTATTACATATGTATACATGTGCCATGTTTGTGTGCTGCACCCATTAACTCCTCATTTACATTGGGTATATCTCCTAATGCTTTCCCCCCCCCTCTCCCCACCCCACAACAGGCCAAGGTGTGTGATGTTCCTCTTCCTGTGTGCAAGTGTTCTCATTGTTCAATTCCCACCTATGAGTGAGAACATGTAGTGTCTGGTTTTTTGTTCTTGCAATAGTTTGCTGAGAATGATGGTTTCCAGCTTCATCCATGTCCCTACAAAGGACATGAACTCATCATTTTTTATGGCTGCATAGTATTCCATGGTGTATATGTGCCACATTTTCTTAATCCAGTCTATCATTGTTGGACATTTGGGTTGATTCCAAGTCTCTGCTATTGTGAATAGTGCTGCAATAAACACATGTGTGCATGTGCCTTTATAGCAGCATGATTTATAATCCTTTGGGTATATACCCAGTAATGGGATGGCTGGGTCAAATGGTATTTCTAGTTCTAGATCCTTGAGGAGTCTCCAAACTGTCTTCCACAATGGTTGAATTAGTTTGCAGTCCCACCAACAGTGTAAAAGTGTTCCTATTTCTCCACATCCTCTCCAGCACCTGTTGTTTCCTGACTTTTTAATGATCTCCATTCTAACTGGTGTGAGATGGTATCTCATTGTGGTTTTGATTTGCATTTCTCTGATGGTCAGGGATGACAAGCATTTTTTCATGTGTCTTTTGGCTGCATAAATGTCTTCTTTTGAGAAGTGTCTGTTCATATCCTTCACCCACTTTTGACGGGGTTGGTTTTTTTTTCTTGTAAATTTGTTTGAGTTCATTGTAGATTCTGGATATTAGCCCTTTGTCAGATGAGTAGATTGCAAAAATTTTCTTCCATTCTATAGGTCGCCTGTTCACTCTGATGGTAGTTTCTTTTGCTGTGCAGAAGCTCTGTAGTTTAATTGGATCCCATTTGTCAATTTTGGCTTCTGTTGCCATTGCTTTTGGTGTTTTAGACATGAAGTCCTTGCCCACGCCTATGTCCTGAATGGTATTTCTTAGGTTTTCTTCTAGGGTTTTTATGATTTTAGGTCTAATATTTAAGTCTTTAATCCATCTTGAATTAATTTTTGTATAAGGTGTAAGGAAGGGATCCAATTTCAACTTTCTCCATATAGCTAGCCTGTTTTCCCAGCACCATTTATTAAATAGGGAATCCTTTCCCCATTTCTTGTTTTTGTCAGGTTTGTCAAAGATCAGATGGTTGTAGATGTGTGGTATTATTTCTGAGGGCTCTGTTCTGTTCCATTGGTCTATATCTCTGTTTTGGTACCAGTACCATGCTGTTTTGGTTACTGTAGCTTTGTAGTATAGTTTGAAGTCAGGTAGTGTGATGCCTCCAGCTTTGTTCTTTTGGCTTAGGATTGTCCTCACAATGTGGGCTCTTTTCTAGTTCCACATGAACTTTAAAGTAGTTTTTTCCAATTCTGTGAAGAAAGTCATTGTTAGCTTGATGGGGATGGCATTGAATCTATAAATTACCTTGGGCAGTATGGCCATTTTCACGATATTGATTCTTCCTACTCATGAGCATGGAATGTTCTTCCATTTGTTTGTATCCTCTTTTATTTCATTGAGCAGTGGTTTGTAGTTCTCCTTGAAGAGGTCCTTCGTGTCCCTTGTAAGTTGGATTCCTAGGTATTTTATTCTCTTTGAAGCAATTGTGAATGGGAGTTCACTCCTGATTTGGCTCTCTGTTTGTTATTGGTGTATAAGAATGCTTGTGATTTTTGCACGTTGATTTTGTATCCTGAGACTTTGCTGAAGTTGCCTATCAGCTTAAGGAGATTTTGAGCTGAGATGATGGGGTTTCTAGATATAAAATCATGTCATCTGCAAACAGGGACAATTTGACTTCCTCTTTTCCTAATTGCATACCCTTTATTTCCTTCTCCTGCCTGATTGCCCTGGCCAGAACTTCCAACTCTATGTTGAACAGGTGTGGTGAGAGAGGGCATCCCTGTTTTGTGCCAGTTTTCAAAGGGAATGTTTCCAGTCTTTGCCCATTCAGTATAGGCTGTGGGTTTATCATAAATAGCTCTTATGATTTGGAGATATGTCCCATCAATACATAATTTATTGAGAGTTTTTAGCATGAAGCGTTGTTGAATTTTGTCAGAGGCCTTTTCTGCATCTATTGAGATAATCATGTGGTTTTTGTCTTTGGTTCTGTTTATATGCTGGATTACATTTATTGATTTGCATATGTTGAACCAGCCTTGCATCCCACGGATGAGGCCCACTTGATCATGGTGGATAAGCTTTTTGATGTGCTGCTGGATTCGGTTTGCCAGTATTTTATTGAGGATTTTTGCATCGATGTTCATCAAGGATATTGGTCAAAAATTGTCTTTTTTTGTTGTGTCTCTGCCAGGCTTTGGTATCAGGATGATGCTGGCCTCATAAAATGAGTTACGGAGGATTCCCTCTTTTTCTATTGATTGGAATAGTTTCAGAAGGAATGGGACCAGCTCCTCCTTGTACCTCTGGTAGAATTTGGCTGTGAATCCGTCTTGTCCTGGACTTTTTTTGGTTGGTAAGCTATTAATTTTTGCCTCAATTTCAGAGCCTGTTATTGGTCTATTCAGGGATTCATCTTCTTCCAGGTTTAGTCTTGGGAGAGTGTATGTGTCCAGGAATTTATCCATTTCTTCTAGATTTTCTAGTTTATTTGCATAGAGGTGTTTATAGTATTCTCTGATGGTAGTTTGTGCTTCTTTGGGATTGGTGGTGATATCCCCTTTATCATTTTTTTATTGCATCTAGTTGATTCTTCTCTCTTTTCTTCTTTATTAGTCTTGCTAGCGATCTATCAATTTTGTTGATCTTTTCAGAAAACCAGCTCCTGGATTCATTGATTTTTTGAAGGGTTTTTTGTGTCTCTATTTCCTTCAGCTCTGCTCTGATCTTAGTTATTTCTTGCCTTCTGCTAGCTTTTGAATGTGTTTGCTCTTGCTTCTCTAGTTCTTTTAATTGTGATGTCAGGGTGTCAATTTTAGATCTTTCCTGCTTTCTCTTGTGGGCATTTAGTGCTATAAATTTCAAAACCGCTCAACTACATGGAAACTGAACAACCTGCTCCTGAATGACTACTGGGTACATAACAAAATGAAGGCAGAAATAAAGACATTCTTTGAAACCAATGAGAACAAAGACACAACATACCAGAATATCTGGGACACATTTAAAGCAGTGTGTAGAGTTCTTTCTTTTCTTTATACAACTTCCTATTTATGTTCCTCGGTTATAAATGAAGTTCTAGTCCCTGTGAGATTTCTTGCATTCGTGGATTATTGACATTAAGAGAAACTGAGAAGAGACAGGCAACAAGTCAGCACAATACAGTCCACAGTGTAGGAAAGCCTTCCAGAGGTTGTATTCTCCTCATAATAGTGGAATCAACTTTATAAAATCACAGATACTAGTTTCTTGAAATTCCACCTAAGGGTGTCTTTCTCCATGTTATCATCACTGTCCCTTGGCCATTTAGGGGATATGGTTGGACTTTGTCCTAAGCTTGCAATTGCTGGATTATTAAGTTCTTTTGTCTGTTTAGCCTATTTTGGTCTGGAAAAAAAGGGTAAATCTTTTATACTGAATATGAAAAATACAATGAGACAGAGAAAATGATCAAGTCAATGTTTCCAGATACCTGATTTCAGACAGGGATAGTAGATCTTCTATTCTCCTCTAGCTAGTATTGTCCCCATACCCCTAGGCTTCTAATTTTTCATTATGGTAAAAAAAATCCAGAAATAGGACTAACCGAAGCTGGGTCCCTGATAACTTGGCAGTATGCAGGCCAAGATGCTTTCAATTTTATGTGGGTGGCTCAAATTTTTAGCATTCACAAGTATTTATGAACTTGTAAGGCTGGAACTCTGAACCCTATCTAAAGGGAGAGAATGGTCTTCATTGGCTATACTTGCCATTTTAGCAGGTACAACAAACAAACGAACAAAAAACAAAAGAAATCATAGATTTGGAAATATGAAATTGACATAAGCAAAAGAAGTCTCTTAATAAATTCAATTCCATGGGTTTGTCTATGGACAGGGTTATAGCCCTGAAGACAGAAGCATGACACTAAGTGGTACTGGAAACTGGGAGTCAAGGTAAGTTTTTGGTTATAGAAAGTGTATTTTATTATTAGAGCAAATGGCAAATACATTCAAGGCCATTGATGTTATAGGGGAAGAGTCTCAAGGGGGAAAAATGTTAATACAAGTATAAAACCAAATTGCTATTTATGAAGGTAAAGTTTGGTGCTGCCTCACTGTCAACTCTTTCCTTATACTCTAACTATAGTCTTGATAAAGTACTCAATATTCCCTCTACATGGAATAGTCTATTTGCCCAGTACACAAACACAAACACACACTAATACACACATACATGCACACACCATTGCCTTTCTTCTAGCTAATTTCTACATAGCTTTTAAGTCTTAGCTTATATGTTATTTCTTCCAGGAAACTTACTGAAACATCCCCAAGACCATATTAGGTGCCCTCTCTAATTCCCTGAACAATAACAATATGGGTCACTCTGTACAGTAATTACCTTTTCATCCGTTTGCTTTGTTCGTTAAACGCTAAGTTCCTTTTGGCAGGGAATAGCTTTGCCTTCATTATTGTTTCATTCTTAGGATTTAGCATAATTTCTGCCATAAAGTATATAGGTGCTTGATATAAATCTGTTAAAGGAACGTATACATTTTGCAATACAGAAAGCAATTTTTTCATCATTATTCCAATGTGTGTTCTTTTCCAAAATATATTTTCTAGAGTAAAACGAGTTCTAATTATTTCAAAGAGCAGTTAATTTGGATATGCAGATATTGCTTGCCCACTGTGGTAACCTTCAGGGCTGCTTGCAAATATCCTGGTTCTGTCACCTGCCCAGTGAAAAATGCACAGTAATGTGGAAGCTTCACGAACTATTGCATGATTCTCCCTGTCCCTTCCCCCTAATCATGGAAGTACCTGTTCCTGTTCCCTCACAATGGAAGAATGTTTAGAATGGAAGTCTCTGTCAGCCTGTGAACTCAAATGAGATGTGGAACAGATCCTTCAGCTAACCCCAATGGACAGGTCATGAGATCAAGAAATAAATCTTTAATGTTGTAGCATAACTAATCTGTCTTGACTAACATAATTTTATGACAGCTACTTTGGCTATCTCTTCTTTCTTACTATCAGAACTTGCCTCACTCTCTAGAAGCACAAAATACTAAATATTCTTTTTTCCAGCCTCCCTTGCAGGTAAGAGTAGCTGTGTGGCACAGTTCTGAACAAAGAAATAGAAGGAAAATTCAACTTGTGTTCTTACTATTTTCCACCTTCTAAAAGGGGATTATAAAGAGAACTCTCTCCTCCCATTTTGCTGCTGCATTCAATTATATGTAGACTTGAGGTAGCGATCTTTTAGCTAAGAGGATAAGCCTAAGAATTAAGTCAATGTATTAAGAAGAGCCACTGAGTGGCTGCACCAAACCTGAATTTATCACTTCAAGATTTACTGCTATGTGAGGTTATAAATGTCTTTAGTGTTTGGATGGATGCTGATCAGGAATATTTTCTGAGTTACAGCTGAATGCATACTAACAAACTGCATAAGGAATGTGCAAATTTCCCTCTCCGATACCCTATCACTCTAAAATTTTGGAAGCCAATATAAACCAGCAAGTCAGGTTGGATACCCAGGAAGCAAGAGCATCATTTGGAAGAACTAAACACATGAGAAGTTCATCTAGTGATGAAACCTTTTGGCTAAAGATAGAATCCATGTGCTAATCTTAGAAAAAGACAGTAAGCTTGCTTACATTGGAGGAGAAGCATAAGAGGGCACATTAGAAAAGGACATTCATAAGTAAATTCATTCTTGGTCTTTTTGTTCAGAATTAGCACAGGAAACAATTTCATAGTTAGCTACCTGCCTAGGAAATTTTTTTGCCCAACTAGTAAAAAAGAGAAAGAAAATAAAAGAAATGCCAACCATACATGTGTTTTACCAGCAGTACATCTTCAGAAGTTAGAAAGGAACTGATAAAGAAGTGGTTCCCTTGTGCTTCAGTGGTTATTTACAAGTCATTTGTATCACTTTCCAACCTAATTTACATGTAATCTACCACCTTTTGTTCCACCTCTTTTTTTAAAAAAGTGTTCGTTTGTCTACATTACCTTTCATTAGACAATACTTTTATGAGTGTAATTCTTAATTTATTATTAAATAATCCATTGAATATTGACAATTTTACACAGTACTCATCAAAAAATCTAGACCTGGAAAAGAGATTATTCAGTGCTTTTCGAAGAAGTCAAAAAATCCTTAAAACCAGAGTAGGCAGGGTACAGCAAATAAAATGCAGACACTTTAACATGAGAAACAAAATCTCCAAAATTTTTCTCCTACCTACCCAATCTGCCATATTCCACTTTTTCCACCAATTTCAGGAGTTTCCACCACATGGTTTGGCTCCAATGAGCCAGTCCCTGCAGCATCCACAGACACGAATTGGATCTGTGTTTTTATATCAACAGATAAGTTCAATTACTTCATGATATTCTTTTATGCACAGGTAAAGAACTGATATTGATAATCCAGGAATTTGGTTTTATTTTTACACATGAACTGCGAACATAGAACTGCATGCCCTAGAAGGAATGACAGCTGGTGAGAAAATAGGTTTCTGTGCATTATCTGGAGCCAAGAGTGCTAGGTGCAGAAGGATCAGTAGATGATACAGTGGCCACCTTGGTACAGTTGCCAGTGAGCTATCAGGAATCACAAGTAGATTTGAGGAAAGCTTCAATAGAAGGAATAGAGGTAGTGGAAACTGATTCATGAACCCTTCTGAGTAATAACAAATACTTTAAAAAACCATATCATGAGTTCTAATATAATTTTCTTGTCTGGAATCAGCTACTTTCAGGATCACTTGTTCTTTTAGGCTTCTGAACTTTTACACTGAAGACTGTGGCATCATTAGAAAAAAGATCACAACACTTGGAATCCCTGATTACCTAATCCTCCAGCAGTTAATGCCCAAGGAAACAGCCTCTAGGATACCAATTCATCAAAAAGTGTTCCAGGTTCATTCTAATTCAATAAATTATGTTGAGATTAAGTTATACATAATAGATGTTAATACTACCATTATTAATATTGTTATTATTTTCAAACCTCAAAGTTTACTTTTGAAATACAGATTGATTTTTTTCCCTAAAATGCTAAAGCTTTTACATACATACAAAAGTATGACCTGGGGTTTGGAAATTTGCTTTGCAGTCTGGGAGCTTGTAGTTAACTTAAAGAATTGTAAATGCAATTAGTACTTTCAGACAATCGATGTCAGATTGTCATATCTTATTCTTTGGGGTATGAAGCAAGGTATTTTACAATGCCCAAAAATAACTTTCAAAATAGTATTTAGCAAACTGTCTGGAGCCTCTTTCCCCCCAAATTAGAGTATCCAACACAGATGATACACAAGATATAACTTAAAGATTACTGATTTTTTAAATGCCTCCCCAGAATTTACATATTAAATCGATTATTTTCTCCTTCATAATAGTTACCTTTTGACACTTACACATTCACCCCAAGTACAAATTCACTAATTATCAAGGCCTAGGCACTATTATAATTCTGGGCATATAAATCTTAAATATTCTATGATTGAATGGGTCCATGAGTGAGTGAGTGAGCAAATGGTAAAAGAACAGATAAATTAATTTAGAACCTCTGCTTTGAGGAGTGCTTTCCCAGACAGTAATATTTTTAATATCTACGCTAATGGCAAAACTTTCTGGTTTGGGGTGAATTTGATTAATGAGAAGAGTCAAAAAATCATTTGGAATAAGTCTTGGGAGTAAGAGACACAATCCAGTGGGATAAGGACACTTAGGAAAACACAAGGCATGATCAAAATATTGCAAGTCTGACTTTCTCATAATTGTGTCCTGAAGGCAATTCCAGAAATGATTTGAGCATCCACAGCAGCTCTGAACTAGGCATGTTAACTCCAGAATGACTGCTTAGAAAGACTATGTTATTTTGAATGAAGGAAAGACACATGCTGATTTTCTGTTTCTCTAATTAGGCTCATACATTTATGGTCAAGGTTTATATCATATTTTGTAAATGTGATTAGAAGAAAAGACCATTTTTCTTATATGTAAGATGAAGGGTAAGACTAGATGATTTCTATAAACTTTCCCAGTACTAATATTCAGGAATTCTATATATAAATAAATAGTTTAAACATTGTTCACATTAGTGAGCCATTCTCACTAATATTTCAGAGGTTTTATATTGAAGGGACTCTCCTTTAAACAACCCCAAGACTTCAAGGGAAATCATGCTTTAGGCTGTAGACCACAAGATATATGGCTGCTGGAACAAGATATATGGGACAAACCTCTCTCTGTCTCTCTGTCTCTCTCTCTCTCTCTCACACACACACACACACACCTCCACCCCATTAGCAGTAAACTATCTGTCCCCAAATAGGGACGATTATAGAAGTCAACATAGTAGTTCACTAGTTCACATTCATTTGAAATCACTTATATAATGTGTAGAGAGTAAAGCTGTTCTTTAAATGATCTATCAACTTTTCACTAAATAGTTACAACTTCAAAAGCCGGGGAAGTGCCTTCAAATGAAAGTACGACAGCAGGCTTCAGAATGTCCTGCTTCCGATTGTGTCCAAAATATCTTATTCTGTAGATTCCAGGCTGGGCAGTGTCTGGAATATGCCATTCCACTGTTGCATTACTCAGACCCAGGAGTCCCTTGTGCCAATAAAAACTGTTGATAAAAAACAAACAAGCAAGCAAAACTCAATTTTACTCTTAAAAATGTTTAATTAGAAAAATACATGATTATTCATTTAATGAATATTCAGGGAATACCTACAATGAGCAAGGCACTATCAAGACATTGAAGATACAGCAATGAACAAAACAGACAAAAACATCTATTTTCTAGAAGAGAAACTTTAAAGAACAGCAATTTGTAGAAATAGCTTTACTTGTTCTACCTTTCTACCTACCTAAATTATACTCACCCCAGGAAACCTTACCTGATAGCCACAAGATGTCTCTCCTGCTGTAGAACTGCAAAGCACTCTTTTAGCCCTTATCTGACACTTATTTTCACATCTAGATTCATTTGTTTTCTATATATATATATGTGTGTATATATATATACATATATATACACACACACACATATATATATATATATAGAAAATGAATACATGTCAGACTCTCTTCTAGAAGTGCTGAGGGTACAGTAAGGAGCAAGATAGATATGGTCCCAAGTTTTATGAAGCTTATGTTCTACTGAGTTGAGGATGGAAATAAATGCAATAAACAAAAAGCAATAAATATAAAAATCTTAAGAATGACAAGTTTAATGTAGAAAACAAGACGGAAGTTTTTTTAGGGAGATGTCATTTAAACTGAGTCTGCAGAAATCTGGAGGAAAAAACATTCTAACAAGAAGGAACAGAAAATACAAAGTGTCCAAAGCAGGAACAAACTTGATGTGGCCACAAAGCAGAAAGCAGGTCAGTTGGTACAGGGAATGGTAAACCATGGAAGAGTGCTTGAGATGAGAGAAACAGGTGGAACCAGATCATGTTGGCCCCTGCAGATCACAGCAGAGAGTTCAGACACTCTTCTAGACTCAGTGAGATACAACGGGCTAACTGATATCCTCAGTTATGCTGAAAGTAAATCTCTTGGGCACAGAGAGTGTGCTCGACATTCTGTGTTTCTCAGTGATGGGTTCAGTACTCTCAACAAATATTTGATTATTCTGCTTCTAATGAACAAGGCAGAGATCTAAACATATCCTCAGTATTGACTGCTATTAGCTAAAAACTTTGAGCATTTAAATATAAATCATTCTTTTTATTACCTGTATAACCTTTTTAATGATACGTATACATTACTTGTTTTAAAATGTACCTATACTCTACAGCTCTAAATACCAAAGAAAAATTTTGCCCATATTTGTATATGGGCCATGGTCAAATTCCTATTTTCAATTAACCATCTGAACCATACTAACATATTTACATTTAACAAACTAATATCACTTAGTTTGAGGCAATCTGAATTAGACCCAAATTGCCAAAAACTGTACCTACTTCCATGCCACTGTCATGGAATGTTAAATTTATAGACTTGGGAACAGAAGTATTGTCTTATTTCAGACACATTATCAAATCTTCAAAATATCTATTCAGCTCAGGAATTTGGTAGCAAAAGGCAAAGAGATATGTCTCTCCGGAGAAATTGCCTGAATATATTATCTCCTCACTCAAGTCATTAAGAGTTAAACACCCAAGCCTCTAGTGTTTTAGTAACTCAAATGAAGAATTATTGATCATATACAAACATGCAATACATGTCAGGTATAGACTCATTTTCCCTATAGAAATATCAAGCTCTACAGAGACATCTCAACACTTTTACTCTATACTCCTTTCAACCAATTTGCAAGGAAGCTAGTTAGATTTTACAAATAATACCTGTGTCCATGGGGAAAAAAAACAGAACAGATGTCTGTAAGAATGGAAGCCATAACCTCATTAGCACCTAATCTTACAGAAGCACACACCACACTGTTTTGTAGAAAAATGAATCAAAATGAAATCTAATAAATCAACTAAATATGTCCAGAAACCTCCTTGGGAATTTGATATCATTAATACCTTGTACTGAGCCAGTCTTTTCATTTGTCTTCCCAGCATTACAAGCCAACTGGTTTCGAAGCTTGAAAGACAAAAATATTCAATAAATGTGCTCACCGAGTCTCCCAGGAGGCATCGTTACACACTATCTGCCACGATGTTGAAGTAGCCTCATATTTCTCCACAGTGAGGAAGGTCTGATGGGTCTGAAATGCAATTAATAAAACTGATCAGGTACTGCACAGTCACAGAAGGAACCTGTTTGTAAATACTCCCCTTGTTGACCATATGTTAGCCTACCAATACCTTGTGTGAAAATGTGTTAGAATTTCATCCAAATTCTTAGGCTTTCCTCTTAACATTCTATGCAATGTACTCAGAATGTTAATTTATCCAGTCTATTAAAAAACATGATTTTTTTAGAAATGTGAAAGAAGTATAATTTTAGAGTTAGTAGCAAATTTTGGAAATTAGGGCAGAAAAGAGGCTGGGAATAAAACTTACTTGAGATTTTAAAAAGGTATAAGTCAAGCCTTTTCATGATATGTTTATTGATCTATATATCCCAAGACTTTCTCTAGTCACCTCAAAATTTAGAAGGGAAAATGGTAAAGTTTAGTCTACTTTCTGTCTCCAGGTGAATGAATTATTAGTTAACGTACCTCCCTGAGTGAAAGAATTGAAAAGAATACATAAATCTTCCCTATCCTGGGGTACTAAAGGAGGTCTTTAGATTTTTTATAATAGATTTCTAGAAACCACGTCATAAAAAGATTTTATTTCCCCATTGGAAGATTATTATAATAGAAGAATTTGTTTCAGACCAAGAATTCAGCTTCAAACAAAGCACAGATTTGAATGATATGACAAGTTAATAAAGACAAAGGCTATAAATTTCTAGTATCCTTTTAAATCCTTGAGATTGTGACCCTAAAAGGCACATGTCTAATGCACCTATATTTATCACAGTTCTTTATATCTGTCATTTACTGGTGTTCAAATAACCCCTTGCTAAATGTATCACCTATTTACATGTGGGCCATGGAATTGTTTAAAATTCTTCTTTAAGTATTCAACTGATGAATTACATTCAATAAGGAAGTTTTCATAACCATAGGAACTTGTAAAGAGAGTTATTTCTGTCTATTTATGGCAAATGACGTTGGGAAGGCCTTAGATGGAGAAGATATGGTGGGCTTTTTGAATATGTCTAGAGTATAGACTGAAGAACAAGTCTAGGCCTCTGAATACCAGGGATAAAACATATGACAATCTTTTCCCAACTGCTCTACCGTAATCTCTTCCAGATGCATAATTAGGTACTGCATACACTAATTATGCATAATATAAGTTACTTTATCTCTCTAGGCCTCAGTTTATTCATCTGGAAAGTAGGGGTAATAAAACTTAACTCATTGGGTAGTCGTAAGGATGGAATTAATCATGTGATAATGCATATAAAGCACTTTAATAGGAATACTTGCAAATACTACCTGCAAAATAGTAAGCATTCCATAAATAGTGATGATAACTACTAATGAAGAAGGGTGATAGAAATTGTTTTATACCAAGTCCCAGAGCATTCTTTGAAATTAATTCTATTACCACTATAGTAGTTTAAAGGTTTTGTTCTCCTGCTTCTCCATGGCAATAATGATGATAGAATTTCTCTACCCTAGGGATATCAGGTGACAGCTAAACATGCAGTTTTGATATAACACTTTGATATCTTCAGAAAATAATGTTATAAACACATAACTATTGTGGCACAGATTCACTTACTAAAGAAATTACTTCAAACAGGTGCATATTGACTACCTAAGAAGTAGAAGACTTTCCTCCAATGTCATATTTGAGAATGTCATATTGCCACAATTGTTATCTTGGCAATAATGACATTTTAATGAACAGGAATGGGAAGGTTCTTTTGGAAGGAAGGTATTTTTGGATTATAAGTGACTATAGGCCCTGGGAAGAACAGCTAATTGATATAAGGAATGCATCCTCAGCCACAGTGAAAACCATGACCTCGAAATCACAGTCACATGCCCACTCTTTTTCCACTATAAATTCCTTTATTATTTGAGGTTTTACAACTAGAATGTGTCCAGTTACTGCTTGTGTAGTTATAAGTATATTTTAAGGAAGTTATACAAGTATACATTAATTTTATTAATAGATATATTACATATGTATATAGTTTATCATACATATGATAAAATCAAAAAAGTCTGAAATGCTTTATTAAAAAACTCTTAACAGCTATTACCTCTGGAAAGCAGGTTTGTGGGTAGAAGAGCACTTATATATTCTATTTTCTACACTTCTATATTGTTTTAACATTGGGCATGTATTTTGAATGTCATTTTTTAGGTTTAATAAATAAATGCTCTATTAGCACCAGTAGTAAATAATAGGGAAATGGCCGATGCAAGATAAAGTAAAGCACATGCACCAGGACTCCAAGCCAGGAGAGTATACACCCGGGGATCTGTGACCGTTCCACAACAGTACAGGTAGGACAAGAGATAGTAGTGTAGAGGAGGAGGAGAGAGCCAAAAAGAGAAGAAGAAGCCAAAGACACACATCCTTCAGTTGGCCCTTTGACTATTTCACAACATTTGGTAGAGTTCTATATATTTGAATACAGTCATATATCGGATAAATCCTGAGAAGTGCATTGTTAGGCAAATTCATCATTGTATGAGCATCACAGACTTAGACTTATACAAACTTAGATGGTGTAACCTCCTACACACCTAGGCTATATGGTATAGCCCGTGGTTCCTAGGCTACAAATTTGTACAGCCCGTTACTGTATTGAATGTTGTAGGCAATTGTAACACAATGGTAAGTATTTGTGTATCTAAACATACCTAAACATAGAAAAGGTACAGTAAAAGTAGAGTATTATAATCTCATGGGACCAATGTCATAAATGCAGTTCATCTTTGACTGAAACATCATTGTATGTGGCGCATAATTATATATATGAGATTGTATTCAACTTAACATCTTCTTGACAGACAATGCAGTCATACATGCATTATGCTATACTTGGTCCTAAGTGAAGCCAATTTTATGTTTCCTGTGTGCTTTTACCCAGACTCAATCCACATTAACTACCTATTGAATATTTTCCCGTACCTACAAAATAAGATGGAAAACAAGTTGGAACATTTTGTCTTTATGTTATTAACCTCTAGAGGGATATTTAAATGAATGAATGGCTAAAAAGTGGATTACATTTGTAAAAGAAAATCATTGATACCTACCTGGTTTTGTACTGAATTCTTCGGGTTAGCACCTACAAATATAACTTCAGCAACTTCCCCCTGAAAGTAAAAATTCATTTAATGACTTCTAATAAAAGGTTTTTTGCTATACTCATATTTTGGACATTATTTATTATAAATTCTATAATTTAGGGTGCCTTTATAGGTTTTGTTCTATTTAATCAAGTAAGTTATCTTCTAAGAATATTAACCCTTGCAACAATAGACATAGGAATGTTTGGCCAATGAGTTTGCTTTGGGTAGACTCAGATACAAGTGAAGATCTAGAGCTGTAGTTTATATTAGTGACAGCATATTAAAATGGCTTCTTCAGGCCTTGATAATTCCTCACACCTCCCTCCCAACACAAATACAGGGAATATTTGAATCAAATTAGAACAGTCAAAACTTTCCACAGATGACTCATATTTATGCTTACATTTATAGTTAAGCTTTTATTTTTATAAGAGATGGAGTGGCAGGATGTGTATTTATCCTCCCACCTGAAACGACTAAAAAACTGGAAAAAATATATATTAAACAATGGATTTTCAAGTGACAAAGAAAGACAGTGATATTTGAGTGGCAGCAGACAAACAAGAACCCTGTAATCCACCAGCTCAATGTCATCAGAGTTTACGGGCCACGGCAGAAGGAGGAGAATTCAGGCCAAGTCTGGCAGTCTAAGTTGAGGATATGGAGCTGGGTGTCCACAAAAGCCAAACAGTCTTGAGTTTATAGCACAGAGCATCATAGAGAGGATAGCTGCACAGAGACAGAAATCTGGAGATTTGCAGAAAGCTCCCCTCAAGTTTGCATGCATATAAGGGAACTACTGGAAGCCAGGAAAAGAATGGGCTAACAGAATTACAGAGAACAGTCCCCAGGCTCATAGAGTTGTGACAAGATTCTGTTCCCACCAGGCCAGACTGGAAAACCTCATAATTCAAAAGAATTTTACATTAGTGTGTGAGGGGATGAGGGGTGCTGGGGGAAGTGAGGAAGGGATTTGCTCAAGATGAAAATCTGCTCTGGTCCTGCCTAAAAAATTTAGTAATAGGTAATGCAATAGGTAAAAGCAATAAAACTAAATGCTAGTTCTTTGAGGACACAAATTACCAAAATTAGAAAGAAAGAGGGGATATCATTGTCAACTCTTCAGAAATTAAAAGGATTATAGGGGATTATCATGAGCAACAACAACTTTTATATTACACCAACAAATTAAACAACTTATATGAAATGAGAAAATTCCTAGAATGATACCAATTCCTATAAAGATAAATTCCTAGAAAGACACAAAATTGACGCAAGGAAAAAAATAGGACATATGAATGGGCATATAACAAGTAAAGAAATTGAATTAGTAATAAAAATTTTGCCATAAAGAAAAGCCAGGTCCATATGGCCTTGCTGGTCAATCCAATCAAATATTTAAAGAGTAAATAATGCCAATCTTTTGGATACTTTTTCAGAAAGTACAAGAGAAAACATTTCCCAACTCATTCTTTGAAAGCACTATTGCCCCAATACCAAAGGCAAAGACAACACATAAAAAGAAAACTAAAAATATCCCTCATGGACATGAGTAGAAAACTCCTTACAATATATCAGCAAATCAAATTCAGCAACATCTAAAAAGGATTATACACCATGACTAAATGATATGGCATTTATTTAACATATGAAAACCAATGAATGTAAATACCTTATTAAAATAACAAAAGACAAAACCACATTGTCACCTCAGTAGAAAAAAAATTGCAAAACTCCAACACTGATTTCTGACAAAAACTTGCAATAAGCTAGGCATAAAACATGAAAAAGAGAATCTACAAAAATCCTAAAGAAAACATCATACTAAATGGTGAAAAACTGAATACTTTTCTACTAAGATTGGAAACAAGACAAGAGTGTCCAGTCTCACAACTTCTATTTGACATTGGATTGGATCTTCAGCAAAAAAAACAAAGATGAAGGTACCACACAACCTGACTTCAAAATATACTACAAAGCTATAGTAATCAACACAGCATGGTACTGGCCTAAAGTAATCAACACACCATTGGTACACATAGACCAATGGAGCCCAGAAATAAGCCCGCACATTTATGATAAATTGATTTTTGACAAAGGTGCCAAGAACGCACAATGGGGAAGTGACAGTCTCTTCAATAAATGCTGCTGGGAAAACTGGATATCCACATGCAGAAGAAGGAAATATAAAAATTAACTCAAAATTGATTAAAGATTTAAATATAAAACCTGAAACTATAAAACAACTGAAAGAAAACCTAGAGGAAAAGCTCCATGATGTTGGTGTAGGCGATGTTTTTTTTTTTTTAATATGACCCCTAATGCAAAAGCAACAAAAGCAAAAACAGACACATATTACATCAAACTAAACAGTTTCTGCACAACCAAAAAAACAATTAACAAAGTGAGGAGACAACCTAAAGAATGGGAGAAAACACTTGCAAACTATGCATCCAATAAAGAGTTAATATCCAAAAGATATAAGGTACTCAAACAACTCTATAGCAAGAAAACAAATAACCCAATTTGAAAATAAGAAAAGGACCTGAATAAACATTTCTCTAAAGAAGACATACAAATGCTCAACAGGGTATTTTTTTAAATGTTCAATATCAGTGATCATCGAAGAAATGCAAATTAAAACTACAACAAGATATCACCTAATACCTGTTAGAATGTATAATATTTAAAAAGACAAAAGACAAGTGTTGATAAGAATGTAGAAAAAGGTAACTCTTGCACACTGTTCATGACAATGTGAATTAGTGCAGCCATTATGAAAAGCAGCAAGAGGTTTCTCAAAAAATTAAAAATAAAACTACTGTAAAATATATACACAATACCATTTCTGGGTATATAGAGAAAGGAAATGAAATCAGTTTGTTGAAGAGATATGTGAACTCCCATGTTTATTGCAGCACTGTTCACAATAGCCAAGATATGAAACAACCTAAGTGTTCATCAATGGATGAATGGATAAAGAAAATGTAGTACATTTACACAATGGAATACTATTCAGTCATAAATAAGAATGAGATCCTTACATTTGATACAACATGGATAAACCTGGAGAACATTAGATTCAGTGAAATAAGCCAGGTACAGAAAGATAAATACCACATGATCTCACTTACATATAGAACCTTAAAGAGTTAAACTCATAGAAGTAGAGAGTAGAATGTTGGCAGAAGGTTAGTTACCAGGGGCTAGGAGGTTAGGGGGTTGGGGAGGTATTGATCAAAGAATATAAAATTTCATTTAGACAAAGTGAATAAGTTCAAGAGGGCTACTGTACAACTTGATGGCTTCAGTTAAAAACAACATATTGTGTTTTAAAAATTGTTAAGAAAGTCTCAAATTTTCTCACAACAAAAAATAATAAGGATGTGACATAATGTATATGTTAATTAGCTCAATTGAGCCATTCCCCATGTATACATATTTCAAAACATCATCTTGTACACAATAAATATATATAATTTTTATTTATCAAGTAGAAAATTAAATAAAATTTTTTAAAAAGCAGAACATTCTATTGAAGGTTCTAGCCAGTCCAATAAGGATAAATAATTAGGTGCATTTAGAAAAGAAATATAGAAAGGAATAAATAAGCTTATTTTTATTCACAGATGACATGATACTATATGTAGAAATTCCTAAGGAATCCAGACTCCCCTCTTACTCAACCCTCCTCCCCCCAGAAAAACTGTTGAAACTAATAACTGATTCAGCAAGCTTTCAGGACACAAGATTGATATAAAATAGTAATGGTACAAATTCTGCTTCATTTCTGTATGTTTTTCCTATCCTTGACTTAAGAGACAACTCTCAGTGCCAGTGAATAGTTCCATGATCATTCACTTAAGAAAAGGAATAATTTGGATTCTAGAATTTCAATTTGACACAATTACTTACAAAAAATAAATATTTCCCCATTCTCATTACTTTTGCAGAGATAAGAACAATTGTCAAAATTATCATTGCTAACAGTTGGTCTACAGCATAATTAGAGGCAAATGGTGACACTAAGTGACATCCCCCAAAACATCCCTCTAAAGGATTCCAAGGTCTGCTCATGAGTCTTACCACTCTGTATTCAGGTTTTGCTGGCTGCAGGACATCCCCAAAAGTTCTGCCTTTTGGTGCTCTATCCACAATACTAGGAATTAATGGAACTATTAATTGTTTGAAAAAGGGAGGTTCTGGACCTCTGCTCAGGTTGGCTACCGTGTCCTGGAACAGAGAGCATTTGTTAAGGAGTGCACAGGTAGAGTCAAAGACCCTTTCCCCAGGCCTCCAGACCCAGAAATGCCTGCATTAATGGAAGACTGCACACACACATATACATACTCCAAGAGCTAACAACCTTGAGCAAAATAGGAAGGTAGCCTTGCTAAGCATGAGCCTAGAAATTCATAATTTAAACTCTTGTCACTGGGAGAAAGTTTTGGTCATAGGCAACTCTTTTATTCCCCTGGACAACATAAGGACAGTGACCAGAGTACAAGGTTGGAAGCATACTTTCAAATTGTCTGACTTTGTACAGGGGCCTAACATGCAAAAAGGTAATTATACCATGACAGTGTAATTATTATTTTAATTTTTAAAAAGTATTGAGCCACTCTCACCTGGAGTGAGTACCAAGTTTTTTCCTAGCTTCTTGTCTGTGCTAATAAAAGAATATAATAAATATATTTTTAATTTAAAATTTAAGATCATCCCACATCCTGACTGGTTTAATCTATATTGCCCACAAAGTTTACCATTTTTAATAGTGTCATAAAAATACAAATCTCAATTTTCAAATATCCCTATATCTATATTAGGTTGGTACAAAAGTAATTGGCATTTTGCCATTACTTTCAATGAATATTTAACGCTCTTTATTCCTCACATTATAGATTTAATCTTTACAACTGCATATGAGATAGGTTATGTATTACCATTCCCATTTTGCAAATGAGAAAATAGGCTTAGACATATTCAGTGGTTTTTTTCAAGATCACATAGCTAGTTTTAAGGTGCTTGACCAGAAATTTGACTGTAAAACAAATTTCCACCAAATTAATTGCATTTTTCTTCATTGTCACTACAAAATTTGAAGAATCTATTTTCTTGGGAAGAACTATAGACCTATGAGCATAGTGACAGTTAAACAGTAGTTATCTCTAGGGATGGATTATAGGTTTATGCTTTTCTGTATAATCTAAATGACCTACAGATAGATTTGGATTTTATAATAGAAATAAATAAATAAATACAAACAGTTATTCAAAAAAAGTAACCTAAAACTGAGACCAAAATTATGATAAAATGAAAATAAACATCAATTGATTAAAATATGTGCAAAGAAATTATATAAAATACTGAAATTTCAAACACACAATCAGTAACTAATAATACAGGCATATGAAATTTTCAACGTTCGATTGATGCAACCTACAGAGACAACCATTTCATTTATTTCAATTTAATATATCCAAGCTTTTTCATTAAAAGGGCTTTATTTTCTTTGCTATGCCACAATTGTTTCACATTTTTTACTGAGGCTTACATATTATTATATAAGGGGCTGCTTATTATTTTAAGCTCTTTATCTTGTTTGTTGACTAACCTTCTGACATCACAGTTGCAGCTTCATAAACAACTGCATCCAAAGGGAAGATTTCCACAAGTGAAGTTCCTTTAAATCAAGTAAACTTGTTCAGTGGTATATATTTTAGGTAGATGCAATGTTTTCATTCCAAGGCACCACTATTTTTACATCAAATCTAAGCTTCCATTGATTTAACAACTCATATTATCTTTTGAACCACCAAGAAAGTAAAAGCATGCTACTAATTATAATAATAAGCTTCCTCTGATTGGAAAATGCATCCCAATTTCCAAGATATTATAATGTGGAAAATGGGCATCTTAGAATGCTGACCTACTCAACTTTTGGAGTGAGTGGGGAGAATCTGGCAAGGATTAGAGAACACAGGTTCAACTCCCAGGTGTAGTAAGCTTCATCACTTATCTTCAAGCCTATGTGCTCCTCTGAAAACTGGGGAGAAATGATATCTCCTTAATTTCACATGATGGTTGTAAAAATAGTGAGAAAATACATATGAAAGAAGCTGCCAGCATGAAAGGATGTTAACTAGATCCAAAATTTGGAAAGAAATTTTATTTATTTTCTTAGAGATACCACAAAACTATAAATTTTGTAAAATATAAAGGTTGTCAAACTGAACACTTGAAGCTAAGGTTCTCTTTCACTTCCCTCTGCATTTTCTTACCCAGACACAGACACATACAGACATACACACACACACACACACACACGCACGCACGCATGCACAAACAATATTTGATTACCGTAGCAATAGCCTTAGCAAGGTTTCTGAAGAGCTGAATGTAAGCAGATAATGTGTGCGGTCCATAAATTGTCGATGCTGCCTCATATCGCTGAGCCTGCAGGAAAGGCAGGGAGAGTTGTATATGGTTCTGCATATTTAAATCCATTTACAGAGGTGTAGCATTTTGGGTAAGTGTGATGCTTGACATCTCACATTATTCAAAACTGGCACAATCTTCAAGATTATGTATGACAAAAGAGGATGGGCATTTCCATTTACTGGCCAAGGTAAGTGACTCCTATGGACTACCTGTTAAAAGCAGTGGGTTCTCTCTGCTTATGCCATTTAGACTGTCACTCTATTTACTATGAAAGAGGGTGCTAGCTCCTAAGCTTTAGTCTATTGTAAGTACTTGTAATATAAGTGCTTTCCCCCAGGGCATATATCAGAAGAAAAATAAAACAAAGAGTCCTAGTAACTTCTGGATAAATAGTTAGAAGGTGCTAACTGGAGAAGGACATTTAATCCATCACAAAGCCATGAAATTGAGCCAAATGCATCTTTTAGCTGACCTCCAGGCCTTTGGTTCTTCTACAGGAACTTCAAAGTTATCAAATCTAAAACCAACCTCACCACTTCAGACATACCAGCTTCCTCCACAACATTCTCATCTCAGCGAATGTCATCTTTCCAGTCTCCCATGTGAGGATCAGCCGGCAGTTACCTTAGACTCCTCTCTCCCTCATCCTGTATCCTATCAGTCTCCACATCTGGTAATTCTGTCTCCTTCAAATCTCCTGAGATCTTTCATTTTCCTGTCTTACTTTCTCCTAAGGTACAAATAGATTTCACCTTAGTTCAAACCCTCATTTCTCACCCAGATCTCTTTTTTTATATTTGTATTAGGTTCAGAGGTACATGTGCAGGTTTGTTATATAGGTAAATCACATGTCATGAGGGTTGGTTATACAGATTATTTCATCATCCAGGTAATAAGCACAGTACCTGATAAGTAGTTTTTTGATCCTCTCCCTCCTCCCAGCCTTCACCCTCAAGTGTGCATGTCCATGTCTTGCCCAGATCTTAACTACACTATGGCTTCTTAATCAGTCCTCTGCCTATACACAAGCCCTTCCAATTCATTTTCTACACTGCCATCTATTGACCTTTCTAAATCACAAAATTTTATCAAAGCATTCTCTTGCTTAGAATCCTACTGCAGTTCCCCCAAAGCCTTCCTTACTGAGTGAAGGCTCAGTAGCATAGCATGCAAGACTATCCATCAGCTAACCTGTGTCTCCCACTCTGGCTACCATCTCCTTACCATCACCCTCCGCATACTTACTCCATGCTACTCAACTAATTGTGGTCCATCAATGTGCCTGCCGTCTGGACCTTTGCATATATAGTTTCTTCTATATAGGATACATTCTTACTCTTTATTTGCTTAACTCTCACTTGTTGTCAAGAACTCATACAGATGTTACATCTTCCTGAACAGTCCCAGTCCTCAAATACCCAGTCTGGGCTGGTGCTCTTTCTCTTTATTTTTATAACACCTTGTGCATGCCTTTCATGAAAATGTAATCATCTGTTCTGTTTTCTGTCTTCCTACTAGACCCCCGGCTTCCAGTGATCTTGAGGGAAGGGACAGATTCTTTTCATCATTATGCCCCAGAAAGTGGCTAGCACAGTATCTGTCACAATACATATCTGTTGAATGAATGAAGTAATTAATAGTAATACTTGCCGGAGTATATCCCTGTGATATGGACAGGAGACAGGAAAATACTGGGTAGAAGAGAGTGGTTCCCTGGCAAAGGCCCCACCCTTAAGCCTGGAAACCTGTGGCCCTAAACAAGAACAAGCATTTCTGCTTTTGCAACCAAACATTCCTGTTTTGCCTTTTTGTTCACTACGCCCCCCTATCCTATACCCATATAAACCCCAAACTCCCAGCTCCACAAGCAGACAAGGAGATGAACAGAAAAGCAGAATGGCAGAATGGCACAGCAGAGAAAAGAGAAGGAGCATCTGAACTCTGAGAGGAGTTCGGCTGTGGATGGTTGGAGAAGAGATTGGCCACTGGACAGCCAAACTCCAGGGGAAGATCATCTTCCCACACCATCCCCTTTCCAGCTCCCCATTCATCCCACGGAGAGCTACCTCTACCACTCAATAAAACCCTGAATTCATCCTTCATGTCTATTTGCAACCTGATTCTTCCTAGACACTGGACAAGGACCTGGGTACCAAGAGGGCACTGAGCTGTTTAACACTTAAGCTATCTGCAGACAGGAAAGCTAAAAAAGTGCACTGTATGTAATACATGCCCACTTGGGCTTCTGGAGTAGCAGGCACCCATACCTAGATACTGCTGCAGGGACCACATGGAATTTGCTCCTGCCAGCACCCAAAAGCACTTACCTTGGCTCCTGCACCTGCCTGTCTGTGTGCTCCCCTTCCCATTAAGGGTTTGAGCATATACAGCAGCCAAACAGATGAGCCACACCCCTGTTGCACATACTGCAGGGGGGTTCAGGGAACTTTCCCATCTCACCTGGACCAGGAGACAAGCTAGTAGGGGTTCCTAACCTTGTTTGTGACATGGACTCCTTTGGCAGCATGTGGAGACCTAAGGACCTCCCTCAGAATAATGTTTCTAAAGGTGTAAAATAAAATACATGGAATTGACAAAGGAAACCAATTAGGTTGAAATGTATTTACCATACTATAATAAACCAATGTTGTGATACAGTAATGTATGTGCTTCTTTATTATGCTATTGAATAACAAGATATATCTGTGGATCTAATAACTATTGTGATTATAAAATAGCAATAAGAGTAAAAGACATTTCTAGACCTGCAATCACTGTATGTGATATGAAAATATCTGTGGTGCCTATTGGTGACAGAGGTACTGCTAAAATAATTTGTTTGTTTCCTATGTTTATAATTGACTGAAATGCTTAATAATAGTTAGACGTAGTGAAGAAAGGATGTAATTATTCCTATCCAAGTTTAGCATCATTAAGATCCCTTTTTCAATGGGAATTCCTAGAAGGCAGGGACCTTCAGGAAAGCCAACAGAGGGTAGCAGGGCAGAGTCTACTCTTAGTATCACTGAATATTTACCAAGGGGTAGACTGTATGCTTCTGTATGCGCTGCTGTTATATACCAGCAGATATATTATTAACAGAAATTATTAATTATGAGACTCTGGACTGTTTTCATGTTTTACTTAAAAAGTACTTGGGCTGCTTTCTGGACTATTTATAAACAATGAAATATTACCAGCTACCAGCCTCCCTCAAACTCTCTGGGACTCTGTTTCTTAATATATATCATCAATATAATAACACCCTACTTCTGGATATACTGTGAGGATTACTTTAAATAACATTTGCAAAGTCTTAACCAGTGCATTCAATAAACGGCTACTAGTAGGAGCTTTCTCCAGTGCTACAGAGGCTTAAGGCATCAAATGCATTAAGAATAGTGTTAGAAATGTTTTATGCCACAACCCAGGCTTATTACCAGTGCCCCTGACAAAATAATTAATTTCAGGGAAAATGTAAGTCAGTAAAACTAGAATTCTGACCTGGACTTAAAATGATGTATTTGAAACTCTTAAATACGGCCTCTGGCTTATCATCCTCTTACCTGTTATACCTGAAACATAATCATCTCTCAGAAACATGACTAGGAAAGTTTACAAAGCAAGTCTGCATTTGACACAATAGTCTTTACTGGGGTATAATTCATTTAAATGATGAAAACGTTTTGCTTTACCTGGTATTCTTCATAAGTGGTAATGTAATGTGTATAGACATTGCATAGACCTGAAATAACAACAGTCATGTTCTGCATCCCATGAGATGCAAATTCCTAGGAGAGAAAGGTAAAACCCAATAAAATTACTCTTCATCTCTAAGTACATTTTCATTCTGTTATCCTTAACACACAAGCATTGATTACACTATTAGTTTAAGATATTTTTCTTAATAAAATTTTTCTAACTCTGCACTACAGTTGGACAAGTCAATGGATCTACAAATACCTTGATGATCACAGTTGCAGATGTAGAAACTTCTTACTACTAAAATAGGGGTTTAAAAAATCAACTTATTACAAAATCTAATGGGTGGCTATTAGCTAACCAGAATAGTAATTTCCAGCGCTAACAAGACATTTTTGACATGTCATTTTAGAACCATTTACAATACTGCCTGAATATAAAGAAAATTCAAAATACAGCACAGATAAAATACAGAATTCCCAAAATGTAATACATTTTATTTAGACTGTTCACAGGAATTTAAGATATTGAGGTACTTAGAGGTTACTTAGTATTTAATGTGTACAAACATTATCAAATTTTAAAATATTAATACATAAATACCAATAAAATATTTTTAACCTAATGATAATTCCCTTATGTTTTTTAAGTCTGGTTCTTATACTACCAATATTTCATATTAACCATAGCCATTAATTTCAAGAAATGTGGAACTCTAGATATAGGATCATAGGGATAGGATATACTTTCCTCTTCACCAAATATGAACATGTAGATATGTTATTTTATTTTTAACTTACTGCTTGAACTGCCTCTCGAAGTCTTCGTCCAGACATGGTCCTGAGTCAAGAAAACAATTATGTAAATGTTTTCCTACTAGACGTATGCAGAGTACGCAGAAACACTTGCAGTGAAAGCCAAAAAATTGCCCTGGCTCATCACACAATAGTAAAATATGTAGGAACCCAATGATTGTGAAAAGCTAAACTTGAACTTTTTTTCGCCTGTCCTAGCTTCAAAATAAATCCTAAACTGAAAACAGTCAATTTGACTAAAAGAAGGAAACAGAATCAGTGGTTATCACTGGCAAAAATCATCATTATTTTCCATTCTTGAGTCAACAAAATGATCAGTTGCAGTCTATGTTTATAAAAGCTGAGGTAGGTAGAAAATACATTACTGTATAAGTGTAATAAAGCCAATGTGGCTGAATCAGAGGTGAGTAAAGGGGAGAGAGGTGAGAAATCAGATATGAGAGCTTGATGAAGAACAGATCATGTAGGAGCTTGCAAGTTTGAGGATTTACCTGGAATGAAATGAGAAGCTACTGGAGGGTTTTGAGCAAAGACATGATATTATTTAATTTATACTTTAAAGGGCTTAATCTAGCTGCTGTGTTGAGAAAAAAAAACTGCAGAGGAGTAAAGGCAGAATGAAGCAGACCAGACAGCAGGTTATTGCAAAAATCTGTGTAAAAGATCGTGGTAACTTAGACCAGGAAGGGAAGTGACAGAAGGTGTTGGGTAGAGTGTACAAAATTTGCTGAAGAATTTAAAGAGGAAGAAACAGAAAAAGAGGGAATTCAAGGATGACTCCAAGAGATAGGACCTGCTGGAAAGATAAAATTGCCAGTTACTGAGATAGGAAGACAACATATCAAGGAGTTTTAAAACATTCTTCCATGCTTTTAATACCTAATCTGATTATTTCAAGTACCTGTATTTTAATATGACTGCAAATCTTTCTACTGATATAATAACTCATGGCATCATTTTAATTTGGGATAAGTTTTTTTTAATTTTCATGTCTGCTTCAGGTTAGCCATCAATAATAAGCATAGAGATAGTTATTCTTCAGAGGCCCCAGCAAAAGAGGGTAGGAATATTTGCCACTGTCACCAAACAGTACAGTAGGATACCAAGGGGTCAATACAGAATGATCTTTTCATGATAAGAAGCAATTCCAACAGAACATACAACAAACACATTTTTAACTAAGTAATAAAAAGAAAAACTTACGTAAACTCCCCGGGGATGGCAGTTATGGCCAAGGACCCAAGGGTAATAATCTGAACATCAACAATGTCTGGATGCCAGGGGTGAGGTTTTGATAGCTGAGAACCCAAAACAAGAAAATTATGTTAGGGATAACACTCGCTCTATGGTCAACAGACACATAGTGGTCCCAGAATTTCCTCTAGTTTCTAATTTATGATGTAGTATTAAATATTCTATATGGGCATTTATGTCCTAGTCATAACATGAGAATTTCAAATGCCAAAGCCCCATTCACCTGCAGAAATCAATGAAGTTTTTGGTGGATCTCTCATCATGAAATCACAATGTGTAACAGATAACCAAACATTTTCCTAGAGTACTGTTGGTGACTATTCTTATACACAATAAATAAGGAATTCCATTTGGAATAGTTTAACTTAATAATTTCTCTTTTTATTATAATCGCACTTTAAGTTTACAGTTTCCAAGTCTTACTTTATTTTCCAAGATTTCTCCCAAGAGAATTTAACCCTTTCCTTATTCAGAATACTATAGCCTGTCCCTCTATTCCTTCCTTTCCTCTCTTCTTTCAAGAATTTTAATAGGATATTAGGGGAAAAAATGTATTTTTAAAATGCTTCTAACTCAACAATCCAAGTTTTTATGAATACTGAAATGACCTTTTGACATTAAGAATGCAAAATATATGTTTCAAAGGAGTGTAAAAGAAAATTGCTTTAGTTGATAATGTTGCCTGAACTGTGAGAAAATTTAGACAGGAACATGTTTTGTTTTAGATGACCTGAAATGTTTTCTTCTGCAGAAAATTTGGTGCTGACTCCCTTCTTGGAACCAACAAAAATAAATTCTGAGTAAGATAAATGTTCATCTTATTCTGCCTTTCCCACTGTCCTAATTGTTGTATTTATTAATCATAAGGGCAATAGGTAAATCAATATAATTTATTACCATAACCTTCATTCCTTAGAGTCATGGAACCCATTTTTTAATATTAAAAACTTGATATGGGAATATCTAAATAAGACTTCCCATCTCAGTAGATATCTACCATTCATTACCTGACAGTTCACATATTTAAAAATAACAATATGCTGATTTCACCATGATAATGAAAATGCATTACTTCTCCGGTGTGAAGAAGGATGGGCTTTGGTTTATGACATTCTTTAATTTCTTCAGATGGCTTTCCCAGGATCTGGTCCCGAATGGTGTCCCAAAATGGATCCCCTTCTCTTTTCCCTATTAGAAATGTTAGGATTAGTATACTTCCTTGAACCAACCCTCTCAAAAAAGTCATTATCTTGACAAATATTGTACAATAATCTTTTAAGGAGTTTCAGAGATTTTATTAAGGTTGTTGTTCAATTATTCCAAACAGTTTGAGTAATAGAATAGGAAAAATGTCCTGTGCATCCTAAGACATGAGCCATTGTTTAATTAGATCTTCAGTGTGGTCAAGAGAACGACAGAGTATATGTTGTCAACGTCCTTAAAGTTTTGTTTCTATTACTCCTGCTCATTCATGTTGCAAATAAAAACAGTTTGACATAATTAACTGCAGATTTGTGGACTAAATCACTTTTTTCCTGTTTTGAAAATGAAAAATTACACCTCCAACTCACAATACCAGTTGTCTGACTTATGGTCCCTGAAATAATTTCTCCTGAATTTAGTTATCTACACACACACACACACACACACACACACACACACACACACAAAGCAGTAAAAAACAAAAATAAACTTCATATGCATAATCTGGGGTAAAAGGTTTTGTAACTATAAAACTTATGAATTAAGAATCTATACTCTATTCAAAAAATGTAATAATTATAAATGTCTGTGTAACATAAACTGAAAACTCACAGAAATGAAGAAAGAAATACACATTTCAGTAACAATACTGAAATTTTCAATAACCCACTCTCAATCATGGATAGAACAACTAGGCGGAAGATCAACAGAAAACTTGAACTAGACCTACCAATCTATAGAATACTCCACCCAACAATAACAGAATATACATTCTTCTCACGTGCACATGAAATATTATCTGTGGTAGATCATGTGCTGGCCAAAAGACAAATCTCATTAAATTTTACAAAGTAGAAATAATACAAAATATGTTTTCCAAATACAGTGAAATGAAATTAAAAATAAAGAATAGGAAAAAATGGAGAAGCTTACAAATATGCAGAAATTAAGCAGTATGATCTGAAATAGCTAATAATCAAGGAAGAAATCAAAGGAAAATCTGGAAATACTTTATCATGAATGAAAATGAAAACACAACACATCAAAACTTATGGTATGCAGTGACAGCTGTGTTCAGTGAGACATTTATAGTTGTAAATGCCCATATATTAAGAAAGAAGAAAAATCTCAAACCAATAACCTAATTTCCACCTGAAGACATTGGAAAAGGAAAGTAAACTAAATCAAATGTTGAAAAAGAAGGAAATAATCAGTATTCAAAACAAAATCAATTAAACAGTGAGTAGAAAGAAAACAGAAAAATCAATGAAACCAAAAGATGGTTTTTTGAAAAGGTCAACAAAATTGGCAAAACTTTAGCTAGATTGACCAAAAAAAAAAAAAAACAGAGAGAAGACTTAAATTATTAAAATCAGAAATTAGAACATTAATACTGACTTTAAAGAAATAAAAAGAATTATAAAGGAAAACTATAAGTAGTTGTACGCTAACAAATTAGATAACTTAGATAAAATGGAAAAATTTCTAGAAAGACAAACTACCAAAATTGACTCAAGAAGAAATAGGCAATCTAAAAAAAAAAACTATAAAAAGTAAAGAGATTGATTCATAACACATTTTTAACTACTTACAACAAATAACAGAGCTCAGATTGCTTTACTGCTGAATTCCACCAACCAAAGAATTAGTACTAGCTTTTCCAAAACTTTTCCAAAATAATAGAAAAGGGAACACTTCCTGATTCATTCTATGAGGCCAATATTATCCTGATATAAAACCAGACAAAGATATCACAAGAAAAGAAAACTACAGAACATTTTCTCTGATAAATAGGACACAAAAACCTACAACAAAATACTAGCAAACTGAATACAACAACACAGAGAAAGAATTGTTATAGAACATGACCAACTGGGATTTATTCCAGGAATACAAAGTTGGTTAAACATTCAAAAACTGATTAATGCAGTACAACATATTAATATAATTTTTTAATTACATGATAATCTGAGCAGATACAGAGAGAAATATTTGCCAAAAAACAATACCATTTTATGACAATAACACTCAACAAACTAGGAATAGAAGTAAATTTCCTCAACCTGATGAAGGATTAAAAACCCAGAGCTAACATTATACTTAATGATGAATGACTGAATGCTTTTTCCATACTATTAGGAACAACACAGAATATACACTCTTTTCACTTTTATTCAACATTGTTCTGAAGGTTCTAGGCAGGCAATTAGGCAAGAAAAAGAAATAAAAGGCATTCAGATTGGAAAAGAAAAATTAAAACTATTAATATTTCTATTTTAAGATGACATGATCTTGTATAGAGAAAAATCCTAAATCATCCATTAAAATATTAGAACTAATAAATGAGTTCAGCAAGGTTGTAGGATATAAGGTCAATACAGCTATCCATTGTATTTCTATACGTTTTCTATGAACAATCCAAAAATGAAATTAAGAAAAAATTTCCATTTACAATAGCATAGAAAAGAGTGAAATACTAAGAAATAAACTTAACAAAAAATACAAAATTTATTTTTTGTATTTGTCTTAAAATTACAAAACATTGTTGAAAAAAATTAAAGAAGGTCTAAATGAATCCTAAAACATCTATGTACGTGGATCAGATTACATAATATTGTTAAGATGGCAATACTCCCCCAAATTAATCTGTAAATTCAATGATATTCCCATCGGAATCCCAGCTGACTTCTTTGTAAAAATTTACAAGCTGATTCTAAAATTCCTGTGGAATCTCAAGAAACTCAGAAGTCAAAACAATCTTGGAAGAGGAGGACAAGGTAGAAAGACATACTTTCTGATCTTAAAGGAAACAATAACCAAGAGACGGTTATACTGGCACAAGGTTAGGCATATAGATCAATGGAATAGAATTGATCATCCAGACATAAAGCCATGTGTCAACTAATTTTTAACAAGTGTGCCAAGATTATAGAACGGGTAAATAATAATCTTTCCAATAAGTGGTGCTAGGATAACTGAATAGCCATATGCAAAAGAATAAAGGTAGGCCATTACCTCCATGATACACAAAGTTTAACTAAAAATGGATCCAAGACTTAAATGTAGAGCTAAAACCATAAAAATCTTATAAGAAAATAGGGGTAAATCTTCATGACATTGAATTTGGAAAAAGATTCCTATATATGACACAAAACCATGAGTAACAAAAGAAAATTTAGACTTCATAAAAATTAAGAATGTTTGTGCTTCAAATGATACAATCAATAAAGTGAAAAAACCTACAGAATGGAAGAAAAAAAATTTTTTTTGAGACAGAGTCTCACTCTGTTGCCAGGCTGGAGTGCAGTGGTGCAATCTTGTCTCACTGCAACATCTGCCTCCTGGGTTCAAGCGATTGTCCTACCTCAGCCTCCCGAGTAGCTGGGACTACAGGCGTGCGCCACAATGTCTGGCTAATTTTGTATTTTTAGTAGAGACAGGGTTTCACAATGTTGACCAGGGTGGTCTCAATTTCCTGACCTGATGATCTGCCCACCTCAGCCTCCCAAAGTGCTGGGAAAATATTTTTATATCACACATCTGATGAGAGAACGTATACAGAATACACAAAGAACACTTATAACTCAATAATAAAAAGAAAAATAACCCAAATTTTAAAAGAAGAAAACTACGGAAATGACATTTCTCCAAGGGAGATATACATGTGGTTAATATGCACATGAAAAGGTGTTTGACATCATTAATTATTAGGGAAATGCAAATCAAAACCACAATGAGATATCCCTCCACACCCACTAAGGTAGCTAGATTCAGTAAGTCAGATAATAACAAGTATTGGCAAATACATTAAAAAATCAGAAAACTATACACTGCCTGTGGAAATGTAAAATGGTGCAGCCATTTCAGAAATAGTCTGGCAGCTTTTCAGATGATTAAATATAGAGTTATATATTCCAGCAATTGCAATCCTAGATATATACCCAAGAGGATAGATGAAAACAAACACCCACATAAAAATCCCATGAATATTTATAGACTATTTATAGATTCATAATAACCAAAACATGGGATAACCCAAATGTTCATCAACTGAGGAAGGTTTAAACAAACTGATATGTTGATACAATGGAATATTATTCAACCATAAAAAAAGAATGAGGCTGGGAGCAGTGGCTCACACCTGTAATCCCAGCACTCTGGGAGGCTGAGGCGGGCGGATCACTTGAGGTCAGGAATTCCAGACCACCATGGCCAAATGGTGAAACCCCATCTCTACTAAAAATACAAAAATTAGCCAAGCGTGGTGGCAGGTGCCTGTAGTCTCAGCTACTTGGGAGGCTGAGGCAGGAGAATCGCTTGAACTTGAGAGGTGGAGGTTGCAGTAAGCTGAGATGGTGCCACTGTACTCCAGCCTGGGTGACAAGAGCAAAATTCTGTCTCAAAAAAAAAAAAATGCATGCTACAATGTCAATGAACCTTTGAAAGATGATGCTAAGTGAAAGAAGCCAAGAAAAAATGTCACATATTATATGATTCCATTTGTATTAAGTGTCCAGAATAGGAAAATATGGAGACAGAAATATTAGTGGTTGCTTAGGTCTGGGGGCGGCGGGTGCGGTACATGGTCATGTACAAACCTGGAAAACCAGCAGACCCTGAGTTTAAAAATTAATAAATGTATTGGCTACAATGAAACCTGATCAGAGAACAGAACCCAGAAGCTTCAGAAGCTGAAACCATAGATTTTACTGGACTTCACCTTACCCTGTGTAAAATTGAGGCCTCCAACTCCATCAATAGTGCCAGCCGCAAAACTGTAGCCCAATGCTGGTTTACATGTTTTTGACTAAAGGAAAAGTTTTAAAAACAAAACAAAAATGAAAAAGACAAAAGTTAAGCTGAAAGTAAATAATGAGATCAAACCAAAACTTCACCCTTGGGGCATAACCAGTGTGTCTCAGCAGCACTTACTGCATGTGTGGAATTGAGCCAGACGGTCACATCTGTCATATCCACCCACTGGTGTGCTGAAGCCAGTGGTCCCGTTACCTCCTGGGAGGCAGAGGCATAGAGTTCCTAGAAAACACACAGGCTTATTATTCCAAGCAAAAAGGCTAAAGTGAGTATCTCCAACTGTACTCAGGAAGTACCAATTTGATGCAATTTGGAAATGCATCTCTCAGCAAAGCTTTTGTTTTGCTGGTTGCTTAGAATTGGCCACCAACCACATGGGTCTCTCTCTACCAAACCCAGGAGTTTCCCAGAAGCTTGAAGTCTCCGAGGCTGTTGACCTGTGTCAACTCCCCACAAAAATGAAATTATAGTGATACAGGCTGTGGCACAAAAGGCCTCAATCTCACTTGAAAGATCACCAAGAAAATTTAAGATTAGGAATAACTGGACCAAATTACTTTCTTTGCTAGAGTGAGAGTGTATCTTTGTGTGTTCTTATAGGGTCTTCCTTTCAGAATACTTGAGTCCTGCAGCAGGTTGGGGCCAAAGGTAGCTTGGAAGACTTCAAGCCCTGCTTTGTCTGCAGCACCTCGCCCACCCACAATCCACTCTTCGGTGCTTTTGCTTTTGTGTTTTAATATGGTCAATTGATGCTTTTTCAATCTTATGGGAAACATGAGTCAAAACAAGTTTAAAAAACTCTTTGTTTTTATTAATTCGCATTATATAACATAGGCAAATCCTGTTTCATCAAACGTTCTCTTGCCTGACACTTAGCTCATTTCCACTCTGTCCCCACCTCAGTTTCAATGGCCACATGAGAGCTCTCATAAGTCATCAGCAAGACCAGCTGCAGCCTGCCACTCCTAATTAAGAGAGAAGTTGTGCCTTGCTGAGAAGAGAATGCAGAATGTGGGTCAAATCTCTATGACTCTCCTGCTCAGAATGGGAACAAAATTTCTGACACTAAAGTGTGTCATGGGTGCACACCCTAAATAGAATCTGTGAATTTAGAATAATCCACTGATAATACCACAGTAATTAAAAAGAAACTGCAGCAATTAGGCTGGCTGTTGCTACCAATTTTGTGTCAGATTGTTCTTTAAAGGTGCTTTTGTCCTTCCTTAGTTGCTCTTGAAAGATTTTAGAACCCTTGGAATAAACTATTTAAACACACACACACACACACACACGCAGCAAAGGTATGAATAAGCTATGAAAAGAAAGAGATTTAACCATATCAAGGACATCTCAGTTCGAGGTAATTTTTTTGTCTTTTTGCTTAGAAATCTGTCTCCATAGAAGCTGAAACAAAATATGGGGACAAAATGGGAAATAAAATTCAGGAGGGGGAGGAAATCAGAGTAATTCATAGTAATCTCACTGGAGACCAGATTTGATGAAGAGAGCTTCATCAAAAAGTTTTGTAAAAAGAAAAGAATAGATGGATGATCTTTGCATATTGAAGAACACCAGGAACTAATTTAAATCCAAGTTTCAAGAACTGGAGTTCTATGGCTCAGCTTTCTCTTGTCACCAAAGGAAAAGTTAAGAGATAGTTGGGTGACTTTTGGCAAGCAAAGGCCTTAAAGACTTCTGAGAATTTGAATCAATCTGGTCATATCTAATGCCACAAGAAATTGAAAATCTTATAGTCTATGTTCCTAGTGTCTAAGCAAGCACTCTGGCTTTCTAGACATTCTAAAATAGAATGTTTTCCTGATTACTTGGTTTTAAATTTACTTCCTATAAAAGTCAGACCTGAGCAGTCAGACAGAGGTTCCCATGTGGATTGCAAAGGCCACCTCCCAAGCTGACCTCTTCTAGACTCCCCAGCACAACCTGAGCATTTGCTGTTTTCTTTACAGTATTCAACTTCCTAATGAACCAAGTCAATGGATTTTAAAGGACAATTTTAAACGAAGATTAAAGGAGCGAGGCCCATGGCTTACCTTTGCTCTCTGATACATGGCCCGTCCTATAATTTGTGTGCTGTCAAACATATCCTGTCCAGGTCCCTTAGCAATGCACATGCTAGGCTGGAACAAAATAAGATAGGATGCATTCTTGGCCAAGTAAGAAATTATTTTAAGGAATAAAGAATTATAACTGAATCTAAGCAAATAGATTTTTAAAACCACATTCTTGCATTTCTTTTCAGGTAGTCTCTCAAAGTACAAACAATAAAAACAAAATCATACCTGGAATTAGAACAGTGAATGTCTTTAGAAATGATCTATTCTGGAGCCTTTCTTTTAAAAATAAGGAAATTGAGGCTCAGGTTAAAAGATGTGTTGCTGATTATGCAGGTATCTAATATCTGAGCTAAGACTTGAAGCCAGGTCTTTCTATTGACTGCACATCTTTCTACTTGCTTGTTCTTGCCTCTGATTCTTACTCATGATCACCTTAAACTGAAACTCGATTAAAATTATATTGGAACAACTAGCTGGACTTCTGGGGAAAAAATCAATAAACAAATCTGGCTCTATTTCCTACTTCTTATGTCAGAAAAAATTGAGATTGATCAAGCACTTAAATATTATAAGTGGAATCAAAAAATTACTAAAAGAAAATATGAATAAACATATTTTGTAGTATGAGGGTGTGGGCAGACCCTCCTGAAAGTTATCTAGAACAAGCTTAGTTAAACTGGACAGGTTAAACATCTTAAATTTCCACAGGGGGCAAAAGACATAAATAAGACAGAAAGACAACTGATAAACTTTAGGAAAACCTTGTACCATTTTGACAAAACTAAGACTTTAATATATTAGGAGCTTTAAAAAGTCGATAAGAAAAAAATCTTTATTAATACTGGTTTAACCCCGTTGGGTGGAGTTGACTGGGATGGAATAAACATCCCAGAAATAGTATACAAAAAAAGCATTATCACAGGTGAAATGTTCTACAAACACAAAGAATAAGAACCCAAAAAGTAGCATCTACTGCTCATGTCAAAGTTGAAAACAAAGCTAAATGAACATTGTGGGAGTTAAATAAATGATGGTATAGCCTAACTTGCTGTCTTTAAAACATATCACACAGATCTGGATATACTCGTTGAAAAGTTTCTAAGACAAATTAAGTGGAAAACTCAAGTCCTGGATACAAAACTCAAAATCCATAAATAAGTCATATAATGTTGTTTATAAATGCATAGGTAAATACATAGGAGGAGGTATGAGAATAGTAACTTCCGGGAAGAGCAAAGTATAGAGGAAAGGGAGGCGAAGACGGACTTTCACTTTTTACTATTCTCTGTACTTCCACATTATTTGAATTTTTACAGCAATTTTTTTTGCTTGTAATTTTTAAGAAAGGAGAAGCAATTTAGGTCTTATATTAAAAACCCTATAAACTTTATAATCCGTGAGAAATGTCTCAGGCAGGCAATTTTTACTACAAACTTGTGACTTCCAAAATGCCAAAGCAAAATGTTTCAGATTGAACAAGTTGGGGAAGGGTAGAGTTAATCTCTGACAGTTACTGAATTGTCTCATCATTCAAAAAACTTAACAGTCACTCAAATGGAAAAATATAACTTCACTCAGTTAAAATTTACTGGGTTTGGACAGGTGCTTTTGAGAAGGGCAGATGTTAGGGAGAACTAGGCCAGTGTATACTAGAAGACAAGGTATTTGTAAATTAATGATAAATATTCAAACATAAAATGTTTTTGAGATGCAAAAACAAAGATTTCATGTGCCATAATTACCTACCCCACCAATGGGACAAGTGCTATTGGCGTTATCACAGGACTCTCCTGTGTTGATGCAACGTGGTCCAAGAATGTTGGGGGACACATCTCCTAGGTTTGATGAAGCAAAGGCTGCTACAAATGGCCCCTGCCAAAAGAAATGCCAAGTTGCCTTTTATTCTTTCCTATTTCCTGTAATGAATGCCATTAGAAATACAAACATTAAATCCACTCTGGCAAACTATTCAAAATCATTTGCAGGCAATAAAAAGAGGATATAAAATATTCTGTAGGTTGCCTGTTCACTCTGATGATAGTTCCTTTTGCTGTGCAGAAGCTCTTTAGTTTAATTAGATCCCATTTGCCAATGTTGGCTTTTGCTGCTATTGCTTTTGGTGTTTTAGTCATGAAGTCTTTACCAATCCCTATGTCCTAAATGGTATTTGCCTAGGTTTTCTTCTAGGGTTTTTATGGTTTTGGGTCTTACGTTTAAGTCTTTAATCCATCTTGAGTTAATTTTTGTATAAGGTGTAAGGAAGGGGTTCAGTTTCGGTTTTCTGCATATGGCTAGCCAGTTTCCCCAATACCATTTATTAAATAGGGGATCCTTTGTTGCTATTGCTTTTGGTGTTTTAATCATGAAGTCTCTACCCATCCCTATGTCCTAAATGGTATTTGCCTAGGTTTTCTTCTAGGGTGTTTATGGTTTTAGGTCTTACATTTAAGTCTTTAATCCATCTTGAGTTAATTTTTGTATAAGGTGTAAGGAAGGGGTCCAGTTTCAATTTTCTGCATATGGCTAGCCAGTTTTCCCCACACCATTTATTAAACAGGGGATCCTTTCCCTATTGCTTGTTTTTGTCAGGTTTGTCGAAGATCAGATGGTTGTAGATCTGTGGTGTTATTTCTGAGGCCTCTGTTCTGTTCCAATGGTCTATATGTCTGTTTTGGTACCAGTACCATGCTGTTTTGGTTACTGTACCCTTGTAGTATAGTTTGAAGTTAGTTCAACCATTGGGGAAAACAGTGTGATGATTCCTCAAGGATCTACAACTGGAAATACCATTTGACCCAGCAATCCCATTACTGGGTATATACCCAAAGGATTATAAATCATTCTACTATAAAGACACATGCACACGTATGTTTATTGTAGCACTATTCGCAATAGCAAAGACCTGGAACCAACTCAAATGCCCATCAATGATAGACTGGATAAAGAAAATGTGGCAGATATATACCATGGAATACTATGCAGCCATAAAAAAGGATGAGTTCATATCCTTTGCAGGGACATGGACGAAGCTGGAAACCATCATTCTCAGCAAACTAACACAAGAACAGAAAACCAAACACCACATGTTCTCATAAGTGGGAGTTGAACAATGAGAACACATGGACACAGGGAGGGGAACATCACACACTGGGGCCTGTCAGGGGGTGGGGGGCTGGGGAGGGATAGCATTAGGAGAAATACCTAAGGTAGATGATGGGTTGATAGGTGCAGCAAACCACCATAGCACGTGTATACCTGTGTAACAAACCTGCATGTTCTGCACATGTATCCGAAAACTTAAAGTATAATAATAAAAAAAAATCCAGAAAAAAATATTCTGAGAAAACTTTTTATTCCGGTAAAGGCTCACATTACAGTCGGTATACATATTATTACTGAAAATATTCCAATTATCACTGATTCAAGTGGGAGAGTTTCAAATTATGCCTCAAACAGAAATATTTTAACCAGAAACACTGTGTGCAACAACAAATTATAAAATGCTGACCAGTCAATCTAGTCTATTGTGTTTTATCTGGAGCTCAGAGATCCCTTTGCCCTTTAAAAATAAATATGCTCTTGGCTTAAACAGAAAAAAGCAAATACAGACTTTCCTGTTGCACAATGAAACTAAATATACCATCCACAATCTGGACTTGCCCTTGATGTGTATTTTCTCTCTCTTTTCAACATAATTAGAGCCATGCAAGTCCTCTGCCTCAAACCAACCACTCTACCATTCTACCTTAAATGGCTCTAATTTTCTTAGGGAAAGAGATAACTAAGTATTGGAGATATAAATCTTTTTTGATACTAAAGAGATAATTTATTTCATAGTGCCTAGCACTCAGGCAGTGATCATAAATAGAAAACTCTCTTCTTTTCCCTAAAATGCAGGCTAAAGTGAGAAAATAGTAAGAGTGAGTTTTGCCAACAAAGGAGCTTGCTTTGGTTTGGATGTGGTTTATTCCTGCCAAAACTCATGTTGAAATTTGATCTCCATTGTGGCATTGCTGAGAGCTGTAGCCTAGTAGGAAGAGACTGATCCCTCCTGAATAGAATAATGCCCTCCCACAGGATGAGTGGCTTCTCACTCTCTAGGGAATGGATTGTAGTAGTTCTTGCAAGAGCAGGATTGTTAAAAAAGAGCCTGGCTTCCTCAGTTTTTCTCTCTTGCTTCCTCTTTCACATGTGATCTCTTTGCACATCCTAGTTCCTCTTGTTTTCTTTTTGTTTGTTTGTTTTTTTGAGACGGAGTCTCGCAATATCCCCCAGGCTGGAGTGCAATGGCACGATCTTGGCTCACTGCAACCTCTGCCTCCTGGGGTCAAGCAATTCTCCTGCCTCAGCCCTCAGCCTCCCAAGTAGCTGGGACTATAGGCACACACCACCATGCCCGATTAATGTTTTGTATTTTTAGCAGTGACAGGGTTTCACCATGTTGGCCAGGCTGATCTCGAACTCCTGACCTCGTGATTCACCCACCTCGGCCTCCCAAAGTGCTGGGATTACAGGTGTGAGCCACTGCATTCGGCCTCCTCTTCTGTTTTCTATCATGAATATTTATGTGCAATATTCTGAGAAAATTTTTATTTTATTGGTAATAGCATGAGGCCCTCACCAGATGCAGTTGTTCAGTCTTGAACTTTTCAACCAACAGAATCATGAGCCAAAATAAACCTCTTTTCTTTATAAATTACCCAGTCTCAGTTATTCTGCTAACAAAACAAACTAAGACAGAGCTAAATGATCAGGCTGAATGTTAATGGAAGCTAATATCTTTATAAGGGAATATTAATTGTAGGTAAGGGCCTGGGACTCTTATCCCATTATATAGTCTTCCAAATTTGGGCCTGGAGCAGTGGCTCATGCCTGTAATCATAACATTTTGGGAGGCCGAGGTGGGCAGATCACTTGAGGTTAGGAGTTCAAGACCAGCCTGACCAACATGGTGAAACCCTGTCTCTACTAAAAATACAAAAATTAGCTGGGCGTGGGGGTGTGCACCTGTAATTTCAGCTACTCAGGAGACTGAGGCACAAGAGTTGCTGAATCTGGGAGGCAGAGGTTTCAATGAGCTGAGATCGTGCCACTGCACTCCAGCTTGGGTGATAGAGTGAAACTCTGTCTCAAAAAATAAAAATAAAAATGGTGCTTAATCCTTGTATAGCTCTAAAAACAAAAGTAAATATCAACAGTTTGTCATATTTTCAGCTTAATCAAAAACTACTGTTATTATAAAAATCTTGAACTTTGCCCTTCCTTATTCAACTAATAACTTTATGAAGCAATGAATATAAGGACTATGTAACACAAAAAGCAAATGGTTAGTACTCATTTTTTATTTTTCTTTCCACATTAGGGAGGATGGTAAATGCTGTCTATCCAAGCATACCAATATGTGAGATTGATGATGACACTTTATTCTGGAGATTTGAATCACCTCTTCTGAATGCAGCATGAATGATGACACTCAGTGAATCAAGATGAAGCTTTCAATGATATAAATTCTCACCTGTCCAGGTAGATATCCTTTGTTCTTCTCTTGCTCAAGCAGGTAAGATGCATAGCCCACATTGTCACTGTTTACAAGATGGTTACTGTTGTTCATGCTGACCGGGTGGATGGCAAACCAGCTGTAAAGGAGCAAGAAGCTCTAAATTAATCAGGAGAACCAGAGAACTGGGACCAAGAACTATGACTGGGAGCTTAAGTTTTCTCCAGCAGGAAAAAATATTTTTAAATGATAGACATTCTACATCTAGATTCTTTCATTGTTCATGGGCTTAAAAATACAATGCAAAAAATGTACTCAAGAAGTCTGATCATTTTCTTAAATTAAAAATACAAAACTCCATTTTCATGACTATTTCATCATTGGCATCATCATTGGACTGGTCAGTTACCAGATGACATACCTAAAGAACTGTATATACATGGACTTTGTCCTTCAAGATAGGCACACAGGTAGTAATTGTTCAAATTTATCCAATCTGACATTTACTAAGGGTTACCTGTATGCTAAGCACTGAATAAACTGTGGTTTACTTTCAGAATCTCACCAAAGACACAGATGTGAACAAATGGCTTTAACACAGTGTGACAAACGTTGCGAAGAAACAGGCATAAAGTGTTCAGGGACCACAGATGACTAACAATTAATTCTTGTGGGCATTACAGGGAGAGGAAACAGCAGGGTAAATGCACAGAGGCATAAAAGAGGATGTTAGGCATAATTCAGTATATCCTTATGCCTAGTAATACCTTGTTTAAGTGTAAAGTTATACAGTTTACAAACTAATTTCACATCTGTTACCTTATTTGAACTTCACACAACTCTGAGAGACAGGCTGTTTTACCTCTACTCTGCATAGGTGACCCAGAGAAGCAAAATAATGGTCCACTGTTCACAGAGGCCCAGGACTCAAGTCTGGGTCTTGTGACACCGTGTCCAGTGGCCTTTGTAGGCTCAAACCCTCACACAGGTGAAAAGGATATTTACAGAGTGGAAGGCAGTAAAGCAGATTAACTGGAACGCTCAAGAAAAGAGAGATGCTAGTTCATAAACTGTCAGGTTAACTTAGAATTTAAAAAAAATTGTTGATTCAATTCTTTGTTGAAAAATCTTTAAACGTTTTTGCTTACATTCCTACCTAAGCACTGTAATGCACAAAACTAAGCATCTATTTAATGGCTAGGAAGGGTTTAGGACTTCAAGATCATCTTTCAAGCATCAGTTCTTATTGCCTATCAGAAGCAGATGTAGGGCAGAGGTGGCCTGCTCAAAGCCCATTGGCGCTAGGCAGGCAACACAAATGAGTCATGCTAGTTGGTACAATAGGGACTGGTGTGGACTGTAGAAAACTTGCAGTGTCTAAAGTTCACAGCCTCTACTCAGCTCCAGCCAAGTGTTGCATTATGGGAGTATAAACCAGTGCTGCCAGCTCTTCTCCTTTATTCAAAAGGGGCCACAAATCCATGTTTTCATATGTATTTATCAACTTTAAAATTCTTCAGGAAGTAAATGGCATGGAAACAAAGGACGGGAACTGCTATACATTAAGAGACTTAAAACTTGTAGCCAACAAATGTAGTTTGTGATCTGATTCAAACAAAACAACTATTTGAAACAAACAAACAAAAAAAGACTTTTTGATATAATCAGGGAAGACCGAACACAGATTTGGTGTCAGATCATATTAAGAAATTAATTTTAATTTTGTTGGTTGTAATAAATGATTGGGGTTACATATGTTTTAAAGTCTTTATCTGATGAAGATAAATACTGTAATATTTATGAGTGAATTTTATCTAAAGACACATGGACACGTATGTTCGTTGCAGCACTATTCACAATAGCAAGACATGAAATCAACCTAAATGCCCGTCAGTGATAGACTAGATAAAGGAAATGTGGTACATATACACCGTGGAATACTATGCAGCCATAAAAAGAACAAGAATATGTCCTTTGCCGGAACATAGATGGAGCTGGAGGCCATTACTCTTAGCAAACAAACACAGGAACAGAAAACCAAATACCACATGTTCTCACTTATAAGTGGGAACTGAATGATGAGAACACATGGACCAACAGATGCTGGGGCTTATTGGAGAGTGAAGGGTGGAAGGAGGGAGAAGATTAGGAAAAATAACTAATGGGTACTAGGCTTAATACCTCGGCGATGAAATAATCTGTACAATGAAGCCCCATGACACACATTTACCTATGTAACCAAACTGCAAATGTACCCCTGAACTTAAAATAAAAGTTAAGTTTTTTAAAAAGAAGTATATTATGTCCTGGTATTTGCTTTCAAATACTCTAGCCAAAAAAAAAAAAAAAAAAGTGAGGGGAAGGATATAACAGAATGACAGAGTCTTGCTAATTATTGAATCTGGGCAATAAGTTATATGGAGAGTCATTATATTAATCACTGTAGGCATTCGAAAATTTCTGTGTCGTTTCTTTTTTCATGTTGGCATCCATTTTGAATTTTTCGAAACACAATGTCAAGCCAAATCACCAATGAGTGAGCTGAATTCAGTCCCTGACATGGCTATTTGCCCCTGTGCTAAGGAATAAACATTTATTGGGCTGAAGATATTCTAAGAGTCATCCCCTCGCAGTTATTTGCAAGGTGTTTACATTTAGGAATATTCTTCTATTAGGTTTGTGTGTGTGGTTTTGTCTCTTTCTCTTAGAACTCAAGTATCAGGAAATTCTAATCAACTAGTGTTTTCCAGTTACATGGATTTTGCTTTTTTGGAGTTTCTTTAGTTTGGAAGAAAATGTGGTGGTAGCATTTTGGCTTCCCAACCAAAACATTTCCATCTGATACCATCACACTGAGGTCAGCCAGCTTCAGCCAACACTGAATATTTCCATTACAATCAAACAAAAACCATAGAACTATTCTGCTGACATTATTTAGCTCTTATTAGACAAAGGACTTTATGTACAAGATCTCATTTTATTCTCACAGGGAACCCTTTGAGTCAAGTACTATCATTATCTTCATTCCGCGACTAAGAAAACTAAGTCCCAGAGTGGTAACGTTACCTGACCTAGGTCACACAATGGTAAGTCAAGAAGCAGAGCAATGAATTCAGGTTGTGTGTGTGTGTGTATAGATAGATAGATGATAGATAGATAGATAGATAGATAGATAGATAGATAGATAGATAGAGATAGAGATATATGCTCTTATCCACTGTGGAATCCTGGTTCTGTCCCTTCTCTTCATTCACTTGCTCATTCACTACACATTTGGTTAACTTTGACTCTGTGCCAGCCACCAGGAACATAAAGATAAATGAGGTATCATCTTGGCCTTGAGAAATGCTTCACAAAAGATGTGACACTTGAGCTAGGTCTTAAAAGATGAGGAAGAGCTACGCAAAGGAATCACTAGATAACGAGTACTCCTAGCAGAGGAAATAACATCTGCAAAGGCATGGAGATATGAAGGAGGGCCCTGTGTTCAGAGAGTGGATAGTCAGGGCGGCCAGAGCAGAATGGATATGGACAAGGAAAGATGGCAGCTGTATCATTCATTCAATCAGAGTGAATTTATTGGGAATCATGTTGATTGGCATTGTGTGAAGGATCGTAAAGAGGAATCAGATGCATTTCCTACCATCAAGGACCTTGCACAATTGGCCACAATGGTAACTGTGGAGAAAGCATGTACTAAGAATTTCACTCTACTAGTTAGATATAGACTTGATTTCTTCTTCTTTTGAAAAAGTGTCTCACTCTGTTGCCCAGGCTGGAGTGCAGTGGTGCAATCATGGCTCACTTCAGCCTTGACCTCCCAGACTCAAGTGGTCCTCCTACTTCAGCCGCCCAAGTAGCTGGCACTACAGATGTGCACCACAATGCCAAGTTAATTCTTTTTATTTTTTGTAGAGATGGGGTCTCACTATGTTGCCCAGGCTGATCTCCAACTCCAGAGCTCAAGTGATCCTCCTGCCTCACCTTCCTAAAGTACTGCTTTTACAGGCATGAGCCACCACACCTGGCTTGATTTCTTCTTTATTCCATTTATTTTAAGCCTCAGAAAATAAACTGAACTTTTTCTCTAGAATATTAAAATAAGTGTTCAGAAAAAAGTTATTTAAATTGAAGGAAAGGAAGATGTCATATTTTTCCTCCATTGTCCTTTGAAATGTGCACTATTAAAATAGCAAACTTGTCACAGCAACCAAAGTACTATAGTTATGGATGAATATTTATAAAGATATGCAGGAAGGTGATCATTTTAATTTTAAAATGCAGTACTTATATTTTATTTTATCTGGCCAAAAAATATTTTTCCAAGCAAAGTTCAAAAGAAAGGAAGAAAGCTTTAGTTTCAGAAGTTAAGAATTCAGACATAAAAGGATGAATACATCTCTAATAATAAGCATTTTTAAATAATGCTTATGTCACAGCTAAATGTAAAATAGGAAGCAAGGTGCTACTTGAATCAGCATGATGTAATTAAAAGTACAGCAGAAAGTCAAGAGATTGGGGACCTTATCCTAGTTTGTAGCAAAGTTAGTCAAAATTTCTGGACTAAAATTTAAAAATTATTGAGACTGAAAAATAATAGATTTCAACGATTATAGAATCAGTAAACAACATATTAATATAAAACACTACAATTTTTTTTTCCTTCTGTGTAAAGGAGGCATTTGGAGAAAAAGATCTCTAGTGATTCTTTCAATTCAGACATTGCATGTGCCCTACTCTGAAACAAAGGTAAAAGCAGATTCCATGCACTCAGACCTGGGCCTCCATGTCCAGTGTGCAAGTTGTGCCCTGTACAAAGAACACTGGCAAAGGGGATAAGTAGGTGGTTAAATCCAGCCTCTGTGCAGCTCACTGAGCCCGGCACTTCAGCCAGCCCAGAAAAGAGGATGCGTTTGTGTAACTTAGACAAAGGTTCTACATACTAGCATGGCCCTCCCCGACCTAAATGTCCACAAATAGGGAAATAGAATACTGTGTATCCATTCAGAGGTACTGTTCATGAAGATTCATAGCAACATGGGAGCTCTTTAGGAAATAAAATATAGGAGGCTGTAATGGGTTGAATAGTGTCACTCAAAAATGCATGCTCATCTGGAACCTCAGAATGTGACTTACTTGCAAATATGGGTTTTATAGATGTAATCAAGGTAAAGATTAAGTGATATTATACTGACCACATGTAGGCTCTAAATCCAATGACTAGCATCGTTACAAGAGGGAAGGAACAGAGAGAAACCCAGAGACATAGAGAACAAGGTGATATGAAGATGGGGGCACAGATTGGAGGGATGTGTCTACAAGCCAATGAAGCCAAGGATTGATGGCAACCACTAGAAGCTAAAAGAGATGCAGGGAACAGATTCCCCCTTAGAGCCACCAGAAGGAACCAACCCTGCTAATGCCTTGAATTTGGACTTCTGGCTTCCTGACCTGTGAGAGAATAAATTTCTGTTGTTTTAAGCCACCTAGTCTTTGATAATGTGTGGCTTCCCTAGGAAACTAATACAGAGGCTAATATTGTGTTACAGTAGCTGAAAATACCAGCTCTGGGGTCAGACATGAGTTACTTAATTTATTTGAACCTCAGTGTTCATACCTGTAACATAATGATAATAGTAGTACCTGCATTTGACAATTAAAATAACTAATACATGTGAGGTGCTTAGCACAAAGACTGGCTGATACCAACAATGGAATAAATGTTCACTACAAGAATATTGGTGATGCTATACTGATACTACTGCTGCTGCAGCTGCAGATGATGATAATGATGATAAAGGAAAGAGATACAAAGCTCTGAGCATAAATAAATATATATATACATATATATATGATTCGTAAGATTAATACAATGTTAAATATATGGGGGCGGTGTTCAACATTCGCAGCACATGTATATTCAACCCACATGGTATGGGCATGAAATGATTCAGTGAGGATAGCCTGCCCTCTTGTGACAGAGACGTGAGTGCTCACAAAATGCCCATGTGCTCTTCTATTTCCCAGTCTCATTTGCAAGGTGGGGCGTGTGAATACCTCTGACTAATAACATGTGTGCAGAAGGACTACCCAATCTTCACTAGCCTTTCCATGAGTGGAAAATAAGTCTTCAATGTGTTAAGCCACTGGAATTTCACATTCTATCTTGTGTGGCACTTGCCATTAATTACCTTCACACCCTCGTTTTCACTCCCTCACAATCATCCTCACCCCAACCCACTGCAAACTGTTTGGAGAAGAAGAGGAAAGGGTGTTTCATTGTCTTATACTGGAAGGATTACTGGGCCCAGACTTTTACCTAAAGGGCAAGCTAAATTTTAAACCAGCAGAAGAAAACAATACACACCGGACTGCTCAGATTTTAAAAAGATAATGAGCTCTAGCCAGAAGAGCCCTCCTAAAGTTACAGGCACACCTGGGACAAGCATCCTGCAGAATATTTCTACCAACTCCACCCCAGAGAAGTGATGTATGTTCTCAAGGAATCCTTTTGTTATCTTCAAAAATCCTGAATGACAAAGACCTTCTAAATAACAATATTGGAGAAATATCTCATTAGGGTAAATTCCATTAAGTTACAGCAGTCAAAATCCTTGCACCATGCCTTTAGTCCCAGCACTTTGGGAGGCCAAGGCAGGAGTTTGAAACCAGCCTGGCCAACATGGAAAAACCCCATCTCTACTAAAAATATAAAAATTAGCCGGGAGTGACAGCGCACAGCTGTAATCCCAGCTACTGGGGAGGCTGAGGCAGGAGAATCACTTGAACCCCCAGGAGGCAGAGGTTGCAGTGAGCTGAGATCACGCCACTGCACTCCAGGCTGGGCGACAGGGCGAGACTCTGTCAAAAAATAAAAATTAAAAAATTAAAAAATCCTTGCACATTACATGGTAAGTGCAACAAGAAACAGGAAATGGCCAATAGACTATTGTTTTTTTATTTGAGCCAAACCGTGAATTGAAGAAATTCAAAGGAAAACAACAGTGATTTGACTTTTTTAAGCCTGTTACTTGGCAACAGTTGTAAAGCATGGTAATACTAAGATTGGCAAGGGTATGACAAACAACATTCTGCTCAAGTTTGAGTAATGGGAGAGTAAACCAACAAAGGGGTGTTTGGCAATTTATAGGAAAAGCTTTAAAATATAAACATTCTCTTTGGCTCAGGAATCCCATTCTAGGAATTTAGCTTAAGGAAATCATTGGCAAATATGTATCTGTTCAAGAATGCTTATCATAGGCCGGATGTGGTGGCTCACAATTGTAATCTCAACACTTTGGGAGGCCGAGGCGGGCAGATCACCTGAGGTCAGGAGTTTGAGACTAGCCTGGCCAACATGGTGAAACCCCGTCTCTACTAAAAAACTACAAAAATTAGCCAGGTGTGGTAGTGCGCAGCTGTAATCCCACCTACTCAGGAGGCTGAGGCAAGAGAATCGCTTGAACCCAGGTGGTGGAGGTTGCAGTGAGCCAAGATTGCACCACTGCACTCCAGCCTGGGCGACAGAGCAAGACTCCATCTCAAAAAAAAAAATGTTTATCACGATGTATTTTATGATGGAAAACACTGTAAACAACCTAAATAAAAAATGATTGCTGATTAGTTGAGTACATTATGATACATAGAATGAAATACTACATGGCAATTTTTAAATGGTGATTTAAAGAATACTAACTGGCATTGAAAGATATTCATAAGGTATTGCTAAATTAAAAATAGAGTTAACAAACTGTAAATATAATGAAATCCCACTTTTTAAGAAAAATATTATAAATGTGCTTAGAAAAAGTCTGAAAGACTATGTAACAAACTTTTAATAGAAGCTGGCTCTGAGTGTCAGGATCCCCACACGATTTTTTGACTTTTTAATTTTTTTTCTTACTGTGGAAATTTTAGAAAATATATAAAAGAAAAGAAGATTTTAAAAATTACTTGATACAACACCCAGAATGAACCCTAAGGTAAACTATGGGTGATCATGATGTGTCAATGTAGGTTCATCAGTTATAAGGAATGTACTACTCTGGTTGGGGATATTGATAGTGAGGGAGGCTGTTCATGTATTGGAAGAAGGTGCATATAGGAAACCTCTGTACTTCCTGCTCAATTTTGCTGTAAACCTGAAACTGCTTTTAAATATATAGTTTATTAATTAAATAATAATAAAGTCTACTGAAAAAAAAAACTATGCCCAGCACTGGCACGGTATCATTTCTGCATTGTTCTATTGTTCAAAGCAGTCACAGGACCAGCCAAAGTTCAAGAACTAGGAAAATAATCTCCACCTTTTAATGGAGAGTGGCAAGGTCCCTTTGGATAAAACATGGAATAAGAGCAATTGTTGTGTTGTTGCAGCCATTTTTATAAACTACAATCTGCCATGTAAATATATATTTTAAAAATAGCTATCAATCCAAAAAAAGTAAGAGATGAGAAAGGAGGAAAAAGAAGCACTGAAGAGGTGAGACAAATAGCACAAAGTGAGGAGATACAGAAAAGTTCAGATATAATCATCACAATTCCCGAAAATCCACTAAATTCACTTAAAAAACAATGATTGTCAGAGTACAAAGAAATAACTAAAGCTATATGATATTCATAAGAGACACCCTTAAAATGTAAGAATAAAGAAAGGTTCAAAGAAAATGATAGAAAGATATACATGGCAAATTCTGGGTTAGCCACATTAACAGACTATGTAGACTTTAAGACAAAAAAAACACATTATTAGATAAGAAGAGGATCACTGCAAAAACAAACAGATACTTGATGGTCTCAGTACACGGAGATAACATTGTTAATATTTTTATAGTATTTTAAAGCTTCTAGTGCACAGTGAGTGAAACCAAGTGAGCATTCACGTTTACAGAATGAGCTTTTAGTCATGTGTATTTCTTATTATATGTTCCACATGGAAAAATGAACAGAAGCAAATGCACCTGAATATTAACCATGATTGATTCGAGGTAGTATAACTTTAATTTAATTTTTCCTTCCTTTCTACTTTCTTTATTTTTCAAGTTTTCTATGGTAAGCACACACTATTTTTATACTGAAAAAAAACTTAGAAAAAAATAATAATCTCCCAGATTTTTTTCAGGTTAAGTAAGAACTTTCCAGAAATCTAACAATCAAGTTGTCCAATATCTCCAGCCAACTATTTTTTTATGGCTTTGGTTTCTAAACTTGGGACAATTTAAACTACACAAGGCTGATCAATCTTTGTTATCAGTCAACAGTCACCATCTTGGTCATCTAAAAGCCCTTTTAGGCACCTTCACCTACAGGGCAGGGGAGAGGGGTGAACCTGACCCAGGATGAAAGCTCACTTCACAACCATGACCAAGCTCCACTGAAGAAGAATACAGGCAAACAGAAAGTAAAGTTAGAGCAGGAAGACAGCATCAAGCTTCACAACATGGAGCGGAACAAGAAAAAGAGGTTCAGTGAAAGATACAGAAAAAGAAAGCAGGGGCCAAGCACAGTGGCTCAGGCCTGTGATCCCAACACTCTGAAAGGTCAAGGTGGGAGGATCCCTTGAGGCCAGGAGTTCAAGACCAGTCTAGGCAACATAGCAAGACCCTGTCTCTATTTATTTTTTAAATAAAAGCAATAAATAAAATAAACAGAAAGGAAGGCTTTATAAATCAGAATTCATGCTAATGATAGAGAAGGCATTTAGGAAGACAAAGACAAGACGAGATGAAGAAAAGAGAACAAGAATGGTTTGGTAGAGGGCAGTCACTAAGGTTTCAGCATTTGCAATTTGAGTGGGGTTAAGTGGATGGAGGGGAGAGTATAGAGTCAGAATAGAGAAAACCATAGAGAATAAACAGTCAGACATTATAATTCAAGAAAAATAATTCAATTATTCTGTGTCAATTAAAAACAAAACAGTTTTATGTAAAAAAAGTTTTTAAATAAAGAAGTCATAGTCATAGATGATAGAGAAGATTTATATATATACTGCAACTGAGTTCTGTAAGTCAACACCATTTGAATAAATGAGTGTAATAGCACAAATAGGATTTTTTTAACTTTTTACACAAATGATTCAAATAGCTTACACAAATCACTGCCCCTGTCATCTTAAAAATATGCCTTTAAAGGGCTCCCTTACAAGACCACTGACTATAAGAATAAAAGGGTTTGCAATACATAAATAGAAGGCAGTGGAGAGGAGAGGAGAAGAGAAGAGAGGAGAGGAAGAAGACGAGGAGGAGGAGAAGGGGGATGAGGAGCGAGGAGGAGGAAGAAGAAAAGAAGAGGAAGGAGAAGGAGAAGGAAGGAGCAGAGGAGTCCATGTGACTGCTGCAAATTCAAGGAAGAAAACTCGGCGGAAGAAAAGAGGAAGGCAAAGAGAAGAAAAGCAAGACAAAGCCTTTTCAGTTGCAGCATCCTTGAAGAAATAAGTCGGCCTCCTCACCTGTCTCAGAGCTGCCTTCATAAGTGTAGCTATGTGAGTAGTAGCTCTTCCACTGACCACAGCTACCACTCAGATTATCTGCACTTGTGACTTTCTTTTTGATGTAGACATTTGAAACCTGTTTTGCTTTCTCCCTTCATGTTTTCTTCACACACATAGCGTCTTATTGCATCCGAGACTCTCAAGGTTCTGTTTATTCTCCTCTATTGGATGACAGACTCTTTGAAGTACCTTACAGAGTCTCCCAAAGTGAATTTTGTAAATGTTACACAGCTTATATTTTAATTCACCATTCAGAACATCCACAACATGTTCTCCATGTCTGGAGAAAAAAAAAAACATTGAATGCTTTCGTGTAAGGGGAAAAAGGCACAAAGATAGCAATATTTTTCTGACATAGAATTTTCTAACATAGATTTTTCTGACATAGAGCAACTAGAGCAAATGGTGGCTTCACAATTGTAGAGGGCTTAATGGTTCATGGAATAGTTTCAGGAACATAATTTTATTTCATTCCTCAAGTCTACACTCTTCCCAATCCTTCGACAGCCCCAAATCCCAACCCAAGTTTGAAACACTTTAATGAGTTTTCATTCCTCTTGGTATAGAAAAACAAATTCTTCGTCATGCCATCTAATCTCTATTTCTTACTTTGTCTTGCAACACCCTGCCCTGTTGACCTCTGCACTCCAGCCACACACACCTTTTACCAGTTCTTCAAATGCTTCCCCATTTGTGTTAAATGTTCTTTTCCAATCCCCCCATTTTGCCAGTTAATTCCTACTCCAGTTTCCAGCTCCCATTGCTGTCACTTCCTCAGGGAAACCTTTCCCAATCTCTCTGACAAGGTCAAATTCCTTTAAGAAAGTTCTACACACCTGCCTTTCTTAGCACTGAGCCCAATTATAATTTTACATGTATTGTATGCCTATCTGTATGCCTTCTGTCTCCCTCAGTAGACTGAAGTCCTATAAGGGCAGCAACTCCATCTATATTTGTTCATCAGTGTATCCCATAATAATCTCTGTGTGGAGAGAAGATATGATAGCCACATTTGAAAATACGGCAACTGAGTCTCAGAGAGTTTAATGGATTCATTCCAGTAGCACAAACATGGGTACTAGATTCCTTATTTCAAGGCCAGGGAATACATCATTCCAAGGAAGTATTGCGTGGCTCATAGTAGGTCCCTAGTGCAGACTTGCTGAATGAAAAACTGAAAACAAAAATGAGAGTAAGAAGGAATGAATTATGAACTCAAATATGGTTTTCATTGTGAAGAAGATAGTCTTGGCTGTGATGATGGGCAGGTCACATCACCTTTCTAGGCCCTTGTTCCTCTGCTGAAGGTTGAACTAGGTCATCTCCATGCTCTGTGATTCTGAGTTGCTGTGCTTCCAAACTCCTCACACCTTGGGATTCTGTCTAACAGCAGGCATCTACATATGGTGGGTGAGTTACTTAGCAGCCCACATTTGACTTTATATTTTGGATCATTTTTAACGTATTCAAAGAGCAATTACACTATGCAACAAGAGGCAATTGCAGGAGCAATTACATCAAAGATAACATACGGCAGCTCAGAAACAATGGAAAGTTATTGCAGGATGTTAAGCACAACAGATGGAAAAGCTTTGCTATAACCTTGACAGTTGACCGAAAGACTTCCAGATACATGATATAATTGTATGTATGGAAGCAAAGAACATCTGGCCAAAATAATAGTATTTTTGAATTTTCTGTTCCAGTTATTAAATGATTCAAAAACTGGCCAGGTGCAGTAGCTCACACCTGTAATCCAAGCACTTTGGAAGGCCGAGGTGGAGGATCACTTGAGGCCAGGAGTTTGAGATCAGTCTGGGCAACAAGCAAGACACCATTTCTACAAAAAATGTTAAAAAATAGCCAGGTGTGGTGGTGAGCACCTGTAGTCCAAGTTACTAAGGAGGCTGAGGCAGGAGGATCACTTGAGCCTAGGAATTTGAGGCAGCAGTGAGCTATGATCACGCCATTGCTCTCCAGCCTAGGCAGCAGAGCAAAAGCTTGTCTCAGGAAAAAAAAAAAAAAAAAAGGTTCAAAAACTACTAAAAGGGAATTGTAAATGGTCTTGGTCCTTCAGCCAAGAGTTAAATAGAAACTATAAAGGCAAGTCTATCTCCTTGTCCCAACAAATTTGGGATACTCAGTGTAACTAGCAGAGATGTATGCTGTTATCCTGCCCTTCTTGTAACTGAATGCCCCACTAAAGTGCTCTAGAATCTGGACCTGTCTTACCTTTCCAGTCCACCTTTTACCAATGCCCTGACCTCACCCACACTCTGGCCTTATGGCTCTGTATTTTTCATGACTCCGTGAGAAATCCCATGACTCCTTGAAGGTCCAGCTCAAATGTCATTTTCTCTTGGAAGCCTTCCACAGTGCTCTCAGGAAAAACTCAGGGCTACCTCCTCCAAACTCCCACAGCATTATTTATGCCCATGGGATAGCACTGCTGGTCATCTGATTCATGTTATGGTTACTTGTCTATATATTTGTCTCTGTCTCTTGCCCCAATCACCCCACCAGCTTGTGAGACCCTTAAAGATAGAAACCTTGCCTTATTCATCATAACATACCCCACTCACACAGTTACATGCCTGACATTTAGAAAGTGTGCTGAGTTAAATGCTAAGGGGCAACTAATCAAGAGGTAAGTTGATTGTAATAGAAGAATAAGTCCTGTTATGTCAGCCCATATAGCAAATTTTATTAGGGAGTTTTTAGTGACTTCACTTTTAACACAAAAGAGGAACTCAAATGCTAAGAATTTCAAGCATTCTAATATGCTGGTAATGGAATTATTCAGAAGAGGTAGAATATGTTTTCTATTCCTTTTTAGCTAAAATGATTAAGCTTTTTTCTATGTCAGGCACAGAACTAGAGTTTTGTATGCATTATCTCATTTAATCCTCAGACAACCCTATGGGGTATTACTATTCCCATTTTCAAATAGGATAGTTAAGGTCTAAGTGAATTAAGTTACTTTCTCCAGGCCACAGGGTTAGTAAGTGGCAGAGGACTGGGACTTGAAGCCAAGTCAACCTTACCTCAAGACCTGAACTTTTTATTACCATGTTGTTCTCCGCCTAGTTTTAGGGCCAACTGTGGTGTGTGAACTGTGAATCATAGTTTTTAATGTTTTTCTTCACCACTTTGTCAATTTTACTGCAAGTTTTATTCGCATAGCATCTTTTACTTAGATATTTTATAATTCTATTTGGCAGACCCTTTATCATCTTTCTAATCATTATTATCAACATTTTAAATACTTACTTTATCCTATGGTATGCACAAAAATGCTTAGGGATGAGAAACAGGAAGACAAGGTAGTCACAGAACTTGTCTAAAGTCACATTGCTAATAAGGACAAGAGCCCAGAGTGAACCCAAGCCATTTGACTGTAGCACCCAGCACTATTTGGTACTTCCCTAGGGCATGTCTGCATCATTTGCAAGTCCATAGGTCAAAGAGTCTGGAACCATGTTACCCACCCAGTCAATTCCTGAGTCAGGCCAGTTGCAGTAACCAAAATCACATATGAATGCAAATTCCTTATTTTCAAGAAAACAAAATCCATGTGTTTTCCTAAATGCTGTCACTCCCAGATAATTGTGCTAAAAGCTGGCCCCACCTGTAATTTTCCCTCACTTGCTTCCTTTAGGTGTTCTCAGTTCTATTTTATCCCTACTTGCCATTGTCCTGCATTGGACTTAATCCTTTTAGGGAAACACAGGTAAATAATCTCAAAGCCATAATCACTTTCCTGGTTGGTTAGATTGTTTTTTCATTTTATTAGGAGATAACTGTTTACCATCATGGAAGTTCCACATATGAGATCTTGATAACATAATAAGTGTTAATGTTTACTGAATTTTTATATCATATGCGAGATGCTGTGCCAAGCTCTTCACCAAGATCTCTCATTTATCTTCCCTGTATTAAATCTGTTTTGTAAGTGCAGAACTAAGCCCTGAGAGACTGAGAACCCTGTACAAGGCCCTTGGCTGGACCCCAGTTGTGTCTGACTCCAGAACCTGGACTCTTAACCACACAACTTATTCTCAGTGTGTGCTGGTACTATTCTAGTCTCTTTTCCCTTCTCTTTAATTAAGAAAAGCTACCCGACAGAATTATTTTTAAAAAGGAAATACAGTACCTGATAAGGCCCAAGTCGTCTCCATTCAAATCTACCATTTTCAAGACTATCATTTCCTTGTCTGTATTTGAAGAATACCTAGTCAGTAAAACAGAAAAGCACAGTCAGTTCTGTGTTAGAGCCTAACCCTCATATAAGATGAACAGTAGCAGCTGACACAAAAACAAAAATGACTCTCAGTAAGTGAGATGTCTTGACAAGCAGTAGTTCTGTGAACTGTATCCAGTACCTCATTTATCAGCTAAGGAAAGGGTATGCAATTGCCATCAAAGTTTGGGGGACTAGGTCAAGCGACTGGAGCTGAAATACACATATTTTTATATAACATACAATATTATATAACATATATGTATTTCTTACAAAAGGGATTTGTCTTTGAAATTTCTACTCATATAAATTTTTAATGAAATCTCTTTAAAAGAGCAGGGAATTTGCAAAATCAAAAGCATTCAAGACCTGCAACTTAAGTGTTCTTTTATGTCTTCTCAAGGGAAATCAGATTACATTTTCTAAAAATCATCTCCTTTGAAAGCTATTTTAAAATATGCAGAAAAATGTTAAATGTCAAGTGGTCAAGTGGAAACAGTGATATTATTTTACAGTGTTAGAGTAACCAAGCACTTCTCTTCTGTTACAAACCTGGTTCATCACTTAAAAAAAGACAAAAAGGCAAAATAATCCTCTCCCTTAGTTTTTCCATTCAAATATGTGGGTTTATTTCTTACTCTTCTGTCCATATTCTTTATCCTTTTATTTTCTCTGTCTTGCCACACTCTTGTGGACTAAGATGATTTATTCTGGATAACACATAATAAAAGAGCTATTCATTAATTTAATAAATATGCATTGTGCACATTTTTATCTCCATTTTACTGATGAAGAAGCTGAGTGACAATAAATTAAGATAAGTAAATCACTAAAGGTCACATTGCTAGAAAGCAATAAAACTAAGCTGAGACCACAGTTGTTCCTGATTTCAAAGCCCAGAGTCCTTCAAACATCCACACTGGCTCCCATAATCAACAAAGTGGAAAGATACATTAATAAATTGGTGTTTGTTTCTACATTCACTTTTTGTTTCTGCTTGTTTTAGATTATAAAGATGTTTTTAAGATATCATAGCTGTAATACTCTCTTGGGACCTCACCATATTCATCAAGTAACAGCCCTGTACTTAGATTTTGTTGCTGTTCCCTAAAGGGAATGAAACGATTTCATTTTGACGATTCCTCCTCACCTTGCTCTCTCTGACTGCGGATTTTGAAGGTAAGAATACGGACTTCTGTTGATCTGCACACCATCCACATTTCCTTTATTGATGAAGATTTTGCCTGGTTTCATATTTGTGTGTGCTATGTCAATGCTCTGAAGGTTAAAAAAGAGGGGGATGTTATAAGCTTAGAAATCCTGGTGGGGACAATAACTTAGTCAATATAAACAGAAGAGCCCTGTGAACAATTTCCTTTGTCTCTAATGTGTCCACATTACGGGATAAAAGCTGGAGAACCACATCGCTGTTGCCAATCTGGAGGTAAACAGAAATGGCTTTCAAGGTTGAGATAAGGGAAATGCCGTGTTATACGGAAGCACGGTACTGATTAATGCCTGAGCTCACAAAAAGTCTCAACTCCTGCTCTCTCAGGACTGCTAAATGAGGTTCAGTTTGTCACTTCAGATAGCCAAAATGGGAGACTTGACTCCTACAACACTAATACAAGTTTTGCTAACATGTAACTGTTTCCACCTCCCTACCCTTGCCATTCTACCACCAAGGCAGAGTTGTTCAAACTTTTTTGACAGTGAACTACAGTGAGAGATACATTTTTCATCATAACTTAATACACATCAACATATGCATCCCAAAACAAAAGTCCACAAAGCAAACTATACCCTGACTGTGTGTCATACACTATATCTTACAATCTATTCTTTAGCATTTTTTATGTAATGTTTTTTGCAATCCATGAAATTGATTTCATAAGCCTTTAATACATTGCAAGCCTCAGTTTGCAAAACATCAATGTAAAGCAATTTCTGCCTATGCCAGCTGGATCTCTGAATTTTGGGGGTGACATTGTAAGAAAAAATAGAGAATAAGCCTGGAATACAATAAAATGAAGCAAAACATTAGCAAGGATCCTATGCAACAAAATAATAAGCTGAAAGACAGAAAAGAGAGGAGTATAAGCTACTGAAACCAGAAACAGGAGAGGAGTTTAAGGGTATTTGTCAGGAGCACCACGGAGGTCTGTATCTATACTAGAGAACTTGAAAAATTGGGATGTGTGTTTATAAGTTGGATTCTCTTTGTACTTTGGGAAATATTTTAAAATTTTAGAATTATTTGTAATTACTTTTGGCTCCTTCATGGGTTTCTCTTTGTGTGACTTTGTGCAAAGAACAGGCCATGTAGTGCCCTCTATAAAGAACCCCAAACCAAAATGTTTTCTGTCTGTTTAAATAACTACATTGGGCTTAGTCCCATAGAAGCCTTCTTTTCCAATCATCCATGCCTCATCCCTAACAGCCCATAGCTCAGAACAAGAAGCTAAGATAGAGTCAGGGAGGAGAAAGAATTGTACATGCTAATACTATGCTCAGACCCAAATCCTATAGGGATTCTTTATATGACATCCAATCACTCCTAAAATACCTGTAAGCAATGGTAAAGAACAGCTGCCTCTGGGGCTCTTTGCCTACCTTCAAGATACCAGTGACCATGTGCTGAAAAGTTTGATTGCTAAATCCTTCACTGGCAATTACAAACACGGTATACTGGAAATATCCTGCAGGACCTGAATGAGTGTGAGTGCCACTCAGGATGACATTATCTCTTCTGTACAGGGAGCCATATTTACTCTGCAGTCTGTTCAGGACCTTCAAGAAAAAAAGTAATTGAACTAAGAAGAGGGATAACATAGGAGCTCAACATGAGAAAAGGCTTTGATGAGTTCAATCACTGATCCATACCAATAACATCTGTATTAGTCCATTCTCATGCTGCTAATAAAGACATACCTAAGACTGAGTAATTTATAATGGAAAGAGGTTTAATTGACTCACAGTTCAGCATGACTGGGGAGGCCTCAGGAAACTTATAATCATGGCAGAAGGGGAAGCAAATATGTCCTTCTTCACATGATGGCAGGAGGGAGAAGTGCAGAGTGAAAGGGGGGAAAGCCCCTTATAAAACCATCAGATCTTGTGAGAACTCACTATCATGAGAACAGCAGCATGGGGGCACCCACCCTCATGATTCAATTACCTCCCATGGTGTCCCTCCCATGACACATGGGGATTATGGTAACTAAAACTCAAGATGAGATTTGGGCGGGGACACAGACAAACTATATTAACACCTCTTTCAAATGGCCCCTCACTGTATGTTTGAGGATATTATCATAGTAATAACAACAAAATAATAATAACAATACCTAACATTTTATAGATTCTTACTATAAGCAAACACAATGCTAGGTATGTTATATATATTATGTATTTTAAAATCTTTATTACAATTTCAAGAGCTACACAGGTATTGTTAAGCCCATTTTTAGCTGAGAACATTGAATTATACAAAAGTTAAATAATTTGCCTATTGATCTAATAAGTAGCAGAGCCAGACTCCAGACCCTCGTCTAACTAGAGAACCAGTACTCTTATTCATTCATCATTCAACAGGTGCTCTAAGCAAAAGAATATATGAGGTTCCTGTCTTGAAGATATTTTTTTTCTAATGAAAGACAAAGACAGTAAGCAAGCAAATAAATATTAAATATTATATCATAGAGTGATAGATGCTATGAAGAAAAACATTGTTGCATAAGGAAAAAGAAAGTAGTGGGTGTTAGTGAGGAAAGATCTTCTAATGAGGGGCTCTCTTTTAGCAGAGGCTTAGATGAAGAAAGCAAGTCGGCTGTGCAATATCTGGGGGAAAAGCAACTCAGGCATAGTGAGCATAAACTGCAAAGGTTTTAAGCTACTCTAGTACCTCATTTCCCAAATGAAGAATTCAGTGTGCCTTGAAACGAACTCTTAGACTTGTTGGTCTAGAGGATGCCATCCACTATGATGCAAGGACACCCTAATAATCCTGTGGAGAAGCCTAAGTGGATAGGAAGCATCCTGTCAGCACTAACTTGCTAGCCATCTGAGTGAGCAACCTTAGAAGTAATTTCTTCCACCTTGGTCAAGCCATCAGACAACTGCGGCCCTAGCCAGCATCTGAGTGCCACATCATGACACAGAAGTGATTATATATGACTTGTTCTAAAACAAGTCAGAATCGTCTAACCAAGCCACTCTGGGAATCCTGACACACAGAAGCCTTGAACAACATTTATTATTGTTGTTTTAAGCCACTAAATTTTTAGGCGATTTGTTGTACAGCAATAGACAACTAATACAAAGAGACTCAGTAAATGTTTAGTGAATGAGTTGATCAATGAACATCCAAATGCATGACTAATGTCTTCATATGGTGCATACACATCAAGAAAACACCAGAGAGAATACTGGTGATGTTGCTGAGTATCTGTTGCTGATTATGCTTTAATAAGCTGCAATCTAAAGTTTGGTATCATTGTGTCTTTTTTGTGAAAGATAATTAAAAAATGACCCAGCAGTATGTAACACAAAGGATAAATGCTTGAAGGGATGGGTACCCCATTTTCCATGATGTGACTATTAGGCATTGCATGCCTGTATCAAAACATCTCATGTACCCCATAACTATATGTACCATGTACACACAAACATTAATTAAAGAAAAAAAAATCCAGCAAAAGTGTCAAACCCAAAGCAATTGTTAGCAATGTTTACCTTGAGTGTGGCATAGACACTCTGATAAGCTGTCTCTCTGGAACATACAATAAAATTAAAAGCCCTCATTTGTATTGTTCACCAATTTCTGTGATGTAAAAACTCCTCATCATGATCAATTTCAAGCTACCAAAAGCTTAACAGCCAGCTCACAATGTTTCTGAATATTTACAAATTGGTTCTTATGAGCTTGTGCAAGCTAGTTCCAGCTCACTGCTGGTAAGTGGGGAGTAGCAGCTTCTGTGCTATGTACTTGATATACATGAAGATAATCATTCAACCTCTTCTATTGCAGGTGAAGATCTACACCATTCTCATTCCAGTCATAACCACCTTGCCTCATTAACCTCTCCTTGTCCCAAAGACTGATTGTTTGGTTACCATGTCCACATAAGCAATTCTATGATGCAAGACAAATACAGAATGGAAGTATAATATAACAAGACTAACATCCTTCTGTATTCCTTCTCTTTGGTCCTAACTCCAGCCCCAATCCCCCACCACTCTCGCATATTATTCCATAATGTAACTACCACACTCATGAAGAAGAAATGTCTATAAAGAGAAGAGAAAATGATCAATGAAGGGACATCATGAAAGCTGAACTAAAGTCAGAAGCTGATGTTCTTAACAATTTGCAGCTAAGACAGGAAGGTAGTAGAGAAAAAGAGCCACAAGTCAACTTTAAAGCTCCCTAACCCCATCCTATTTATTCCTAAAGAACTGTGACATTAGGGCTTTAGAATTAAATGCATTTCTTCATGTCTACTCAAGAATCAAGCCCTTAAGAAGACAGAAATTATGAATCTTGAATTTTAAAACAAGAAAGACTACAAACGGTACACAGGAATTTTATTTTAAACTACAGTCTCTGATATGAAGCCAGACATATGGGACTTCTAGGGCGGAGAAAAAAGAAATACATAAAACCTAGTCATATAACAATGCCAGGAAGATAACCATTAAAAATAACATGTTTCCCAGTTCATGAAAGGAGGGTATTTTAACACAGGACAAAGCAGCTACATTTATGTCTACCGCTCACTTCTGTCTTCAGTTTCTATTCCATTTCGTCTCACTGACACTCTTGGGAGCATGACACAGAAAAACCTAGAAAGTCCTTCTGTTTTTCTGTCATGCCTCACTGCACAGAGATCTTCCATAATCTTCATTCTGTGCTGGAAATTTCATCTATCTTAAAGCTGACACTGAGAACCTACATAGAAGCAGGTGTTATAAATAATATTAATGGCACTTATTTAGCTACATTTATTTTTCACACCTTCCTTTGGGTTAATTTGGGAAAACTAAGTGGGTTCATTTAACAGCCTTCCCACTGGGTCTCAGATTGCACAGGGATGTAAAAATAGGAAGAGATAGAAAAATGGTGCCCACTATTGACTTGATAACACCTACAAAACAACACATTAAACTCCTCCCTACTCTACCCACCAAAGTCTACCTTTTGGTTCTTTTATTTCTGCTAATGACCATACTATTTCCCAATTAGAGCCATCTCATTTTTCAGAAAAGCAGTATAGTATAGTAGAAATGAGCATGAATTCTGACACCAAAACACTTAAGTTTGAATCCCAACTCTGACAGTTCCTAGCTGTGCAACCTTGGATAAGTTACTTGGCCCTCTGCAAACTTGGTTTCTCAATCTGTCAAATGACATAATAATAATACCTCCCTCATAGAGTCGTTTGGAGGAATAAGTACATTAATCCATACAAGGCACTGACAAGAGTTCCAGACTCAGCATGAATATTATGTTAAGTACTGGCTTTTATGTCTATTCATCTCCAAATCTCACATTTAATTTTTTTTTTTTTTTGAGTCAGAGTCTCACTCTGTCACCTATGCTGGAGTGCAGTGGAGTGATCTTGGCTCACTGAAACCTCCACCTCCCAGGTTCAAGCCATTCTCCTGCCTTGGTCTCCCAAGTGGCTGGGACTACAGGCGCCTGCCAGCATGCAACTGATTTTTGTATTTTTAGTAGAGACAGGGTTTCACCATGTTTGCCAGGTTGGTCTCGAACTCCTGACCTCAAGTGATCCACCCGCCTCAGCTTCCCAAAGTGCTGGGATTACAGACGTGAGCCACCACACCCGGCTGACTCACATTTAATTTCCTATCCCACCACCACGTAGTCTCACTGCCACCACATTGGTTTAAGATCTTTGTGCCAGTCTCACGTGATAAAGGGGGAAATTGTTAGGCAAAGTTACAAAAAATAAAAACCCTTCCAGCAACTCCAGCTTCCCTTTCTTGTTCCTTCAGCCTTTTAACATCTTGTAAAACTCCCCTGGGTGAAATCCCTCTGTTTGAAATACCTAGTATGATGATAACTGTTTTCTTAACTGGACCCTCACCAATAAAGCCTCAGTATCACTTTAAAGAATCTGCTAATTTTTGTCCTCACTTCTAGTTCCACTCTATTCCAATCCATATCAAACATCTCTACCTGCTTAATCATCCTAAAACAAAATGGTGTTTACATCACTCCGCCACTCAGAAGATTTCTCAGAGTCCATATCACCCACAGAATTAAAAACAAGCTGGCATCTCAAGGCCCTCTGCAATTATGATAAACATATCTTCCAGATACATCTCCAACTACATGCCTCCATATGTCCTAATAGATCTCCTCTGTTCCCTCATGAAAGAGTCTACATCCCTCCTTTGTGTCTCTCTGTGTTCATTCTGTTTCTTCCATCAGATTTCTCTGCCTTCCCATCCTAACCATTTAAAATTCTGCTCACTCAAGTGTCATTTCCACCACGAAAATGTTTTCCTAATTTGCATTCCTGAATCCCTATTGGTGATCTTAAAAGACCATATGTCCACAAAGTCTCAGATATTTTGCCCTTCAAGAAGTAAAGCTTACTTTTTCACCACTGAGTGTGAGCTGGACTTAGTGACTTGCCTGATGAATAGAACAGGGTGAAAGTAACGGTGTATAACTTCTAAACCTGGGTCATACAATGCACTGTAGCTTCCTCCTTGCTCATTCTCTTGGGTCACTCACTCTGAGGGAATCTAGCTGCTGTGTCGTAAGGATAGGAAGAGTGAGGAACTGAGGCCTTTGGCCAACAGCCACATGAACAAACCATCTTGGAAGTGGACCTTCAAGCCTGGGTCAAGCTTTCAGATGACTCAACCTTTGCCATCACCTTGATTGCCATAGAACCTAAACCAGAGCCACCTAACCAAGACAGAATTCCTGACCCATAGATCATGTGAAATCATAAGTGTTTGTTGTTTTAAGCCACTATAGTTTGGGGTAATTTCCTACTCAGTAATAGACAATTACTATCCCACTGTACCTTCCTTTGGTTAATTATAGCTAACTGTATATTTCTGTGTATCTCTATATTTCATAGTCCTTCCTTCTATCCACCACCTAGAAAATGACCTCATAAGGGAGATGAATTGTGACATATTTAGTTGTGTGTCCCCTGAAGTGACACTAGCAAAGTACCTTACAAAAAGCAAGTGGTCAATGCATTTTTCCTTCTAAGAGTATAGAATAATGTCACTTTTAAGAATGTATCTGCTATAAAGACACTTGCACACATATGTTTATTGTGGCACTATTCACAATAGCAAAGACTTGGATCCAACCCAAATGTCCATTCATGATAGACTAGATAAAGAAAATGTGGCACATATACACCATGGAATACTATACAGCCATAAAAAAGAGTGAGTTCATGTCCTTCGCAGGGACATGGATAAAGCTGGAAACCATCATTCTCAGCAAACTAACACAAGAACAGAAAATCAAACACCACATGTTCTCACTCTTAAGTGGGAGTTGAACAATGAGAACACATGGACACAGGGAGAACGTCACACACTGGGGCCTGTCGGTGGGTGGAGGGCTAGGGGAGGGATAGCATTAGGAGAAACACCTAATGTAGATGACAGGTTGATGGGTCCAGCAAACCACCATGGCACATGTATAGCTATGTAACAAAACTCCACGTTCTGCACATGTACCCCAGAACTTAAAGTATAATAAAAAATAAAAAAAAAAAGAATGTGGACTCTGGGATTAACCATACCTGTGTTCAGAATCCAGCTCTACCATTTGCTAACTGTGTGAAATTTGGAAAGTTACCTACCTTCTCTAAGACTCAGTTTTCTTATCCAGAAAATGGAAATACCAACAAAGCCACCTCACTGTTTTGTGGTAAGTGCAGAAGTGAGGAAAACACTTAATCCCTTTTTCCTCATGTGGGGATGCTTCCCACATGTGATGGGGGAGGCTTCCGCTCTCCTCCCCAAGAGGGAGCAATGTTAAAGTGATGCTTTTAGGCCATCTCATTATCCCTCTCACTGGCCCCTTCACACAGCAGGAGGAGAAAAGTGTTTAATAGGTTAGACTAGTAGAACCTGACATTGCATGATGGACATTTATGGTCATTGTTCTGGTCAATGCTCCAGCCGCTCTTCTTTCTCACATTCATGAATGTTAGCAGACATTAACAGAACACATTCTCTCTTAGTGACCTGATTCCATGCAGAAAATAGTACTGGGTCAGGGCTTAGAAATTGCCTTAGAAAGTTAGAACTGGAAGTTTATCATTCAGTGGCTTGGTTGGTTGCTTGCTCGCTTTCTATCTCTCTCTCTCTCTCCGTCTCCTCCTCCTCCTTTTGTATGGATGTGACAATTTCAAATTTGTACAAAAATAATCAGAATGCTATAATGAATCCCTATGTGCCTATTACCCAGCTTCTATAACTACCAATTCACGGTCAACCTCATTTCAATGTTGTGTTTTAATTCGCATCCGATTCCTCACATGTATTCTCAATTGTCTGAGAACTTGAGGAAGTGCTTAGTGATTAATGGGTGCTCTCCCAACTTCTAACAAGGAGGATTAAATAAGGGAATATATATATAAAAGTCACCTGGCAGATTATAAGCTTTCAACAAAAACATTAGCGTTAATAATGATGATGAGTCATCAGCAGAAGTGAAAGCAAATTTTGACCAAGATAACTTAGACTGAAATAGTGAAGATCATTCTCCTTGTAAGATTATCTGCTATATTGTCCAGAGCGTATAATATTGAAGGTAGTAGAATTTCACTGAATGAGAAACCAAGAGGAATTATTTCCTGTCACATTCACCCACTTTTCCTTAAACCATATCATTTCTTCATTCATTTCTCCTCTCAAATCACTTACCTCCAGCCTGAGCCTTTGGGATACCATGCCTATGTCGATGCTGACAAACACTGTTCGATTGGACCCATCAGGTTCTGCCATGATGAAGGCACGACTGTATAGCCTGGTGAGGATGCCCTGTGCATTCTGGCTGGATTTGCCATAGCCCATCTAAAGAGGAAGAGACCATCAGAGCTGCTCTGTCTCATTCCCCTGCTACTAGAAACCAGGCACAAACATACAATATAGACGACTGCAGAAAAACAAAGAAAAACATCCACATGACATGGTGGCTCTGAGTGAGAGGATATATGTTTTCAAAAATTAAAAAGAAAAAGGAACAAAGAAAGCCAAAAAATATCATAAAAGAGGCTTGAATCCTCTGTGTAGAAAAATGCAAACGCAAAGAATCGATCAGGTTGGCAGAAGCTGTTCCCTGGCTTATGGGCAGGAGGGAGCTGGTGAGGCTTTGGAAATTCTGCTACTAACACTAACACGGGAGATCTTTCTGGCCTTTCTGGTTTTGGCAATGGCTCTTTTTCTCCTGCCTTCTAAGGTACTACAGGAAAAAATATTTCCTCTACTTCCATCCCACATTGCCCAGGAACATTTTAAAGATTGAAGGCTTTCCCATGTTTGTTGTTTAGTGTATGATTTTGTTTTCTGAAGAAAGTGGTATATTTATAATTAAGTATTCTTCACAGAGGGTACCTCGCCCTGGCTTTTACCATAGTATCATTCCTGTCGTGGGTGCAACAGGCTGGTAAATTCCTTTACTGCCCATGACATGGGGTGGTAAAGAAATTTACCAAGACAATCATAGGTAAAGAAAGGCAGATTTATTAGGCAAAGTATGAAAATATGTTGCAAGGGCTCAACGGGCAGCACAGCAGAGAAGGGGCTGTCTGCAAAGAAGCAGGGGCTGGAGGGAAATTGTATAGGGTCACGCTGGAGCAGGACATATGCAGAACAACGTTGTGCTGCTGGGGCTACATGCAGAGTGAGGTATTTGGGAACAAGATGTTGTGGCAGCAGGTTGTCCATGATTAGCCATCTCTCAGAACAATTGTTCTCCCCAACCCTGGGACTCCTGACTTATCAGGACTCTACAACTCCTTAAACCAAATCAGATCACATACACCTATCCCAAGCCACTTCTCTCACCATGTCATAAAATTTACCCATAAAACTACACCCAGGTCTTTAGAATGCCCCCTCTACTGTTTGCATTACCCCTCCTGGGAGTGTTTATTTAGGGTTCACATTCCAGGATCACTTTTCAGAACACATAGTCAAGAATCATACCTGGAAAGTAAAGATTACTTGGAGGGAGGGAGTGAATCCCATCAGACAACTTCATGCTCTGGTTTCCTAGGGAAGCACTGACATAAATGGGTATTTCCATCACATAGCCAAGACTAGCAGTCAATAGGGCCACACCCGACACATAGAAGTTTTATTTGCTTTCACAGTATTAGTCCAACCTAGGTTCCCAGTTTTAGCTAGAGTTGGCTTTATTTTTTAAGTAAGAGATTTGAATCTTCAACTCTTTAATCTGGGGATTTGGGGGCTTCTTTTAAAAAACTGCAAGATAGGGCAGCCCTGAGCCCCCATTTCTTACACGGCAACAATCAGCTAGATCCATATACTTTATTTGTGCTTTTTTTTCCCTCAAAGTTCCCACCATTTCCTACTACCTCCTACCCCCAAACTGAGCATTCACTAGACATTTCTTATGTTACACTGGCCTGGTGATGTCATTTAAGGTACCTGCTCACCCCCTGTAGTATTTGAGTTTGCCATCTCTGCCACTTCTGCTCATGAAAAAAAAAGGCCAATGGATTTTACAGGGGAGTTGTGATTGAATAAAAGTTTTCCTCTTCCTTCAAGTATGAAATTCATAGTGCTAGACAGCAGCAAGGTCAATTAAAAAGCTAGAAGAAGATAATGATGATGTTGTAATAATCAGAAATGAATGCAGGTTGTAAAATAATAAAATTACTTGTTTCACAGTCTCCTTAAGGAGCCCATTGTCTACTTGCCAAATTGATATCTGCTACTTGTCCTGTGCAGTCAGCTCGTCCAACACCAATATGGTAGCCACTGAAGTTCTGAAATAGAGGAGACTCTGGGGTTAAAGTCACTGGAGAAGTTTGAGTGGCTGTGGAGCTCTGGGTGGCTGTGGAATGCTGGGTGACTGTGGAGCGCTGGGTGGCTGTGGAGCCCTGGGTGGCTGGAGGGCTTTGGGTGGTTGAAAAAAAATGGCCTCCTAAATCTAAAACAGAATAAGAGATTTGAGAAACAACATTTCAGCCCTCTTATTTGTCAACATCAATTAGAACACAATATATAGGCTCAGGTTCATAAGGAAAACTATATATTTTCTTATACATAAAAATATATAGACAGAAACAGCTCAAGAACCTGTTTAAAAATAATAATCCTAAACAGGATGAGAGATGTTTCAGACTAACAATCAAGGCCTCTGTCAAATATCCTTCAACTCCTCATCATGAGCCATTCGTTGTCAAACTCACTGCCTTCACTCAACACCCTGCTCTTCTTTTCCAGCTAAACTAAACAGGTGCCAGGTTTACTAAATCCAATATCTGGGGATTGGTTTCTTCCATTTTTTCTATCCAGACTCCTCACTCCTTTCCTCTCCATCTACCAAACTCCACCACCTGCTTCAGAGTTAGTCCATTTCCATCACACCTAGATCCGACTCAACTCCTCACCTGCAGGATGCCACCCCACTGGCTCTACCTTGGCTCTGATCCTCTTTGACCTTCTGAAGACTTATTTTTAATGCAACCTAGATCACTGTATACATGTTGATATAATTTCATCTTAATTATTCTAGTATTTATATATTCATATCTATATGTGTACATATTTATACACATATATACTATATTAATGTATGCATATATATTTATTATACACACACATACAAATATCAAGGGAAGCAGAATGACATATAGGATTTTTGTGAGAAGACAGATGCAGAAACAAACTGCCTGGGTTTGAAACCTGAATCTACCACTTACTAAGTGATCAAATCGCTTAGCCTATTTCACCCCAATGTTCTCAGCTATAAAATGGAGATTATAATAATATCCTGCTTCCTGGGGCTGTTTTGAACAATAACTATGTTCACTAATATTATAAACTTAGAACAATGGCTACTATGTAGCTTTGATTTTCTTTACCTATTTAGACATGTTATATATTCATCATTTTGTTTATTTCCCTTCCTCAGACGATAGTCAGGAGTTGCCAAGGCATCAAATATCAGTGTCACAAGGCATTTGTAGTCAGAAAGTACTTAGGCAAGAGATTTATAGCTGATTCTTTCTGAAATCCTGGAAATTCAGAGCTCAAAAAACTTAGAGACCACCTAACATAATCTCCTCAGTTTTGCAGATGAGAAAACTGAAAGTCAGAAAAGTGACTTAACCAATAGTTAATGGAGAACATATGATGAATCTGGTATGCAATCCAGATCCTCAAACTCAGGATCTGATGCTCTTTTGATCAAATTCTAGATGGAGTTAGAATCCATGTCTTCTCATTCCCAAGCCGAGATTTTCTTGAAGACATCAAATATTGCAAGGAGTGGAGCAGGCACCTTCACTATTGCTTCACTGCTACCAGCATAGGAATGTCATGCCAACTAAAGCCAAACCTAACACATAGCCAAGGGTAAGTTATTTACAATCTCAGGGTCTCCGTTTCCCCAAGTGTAAAATGAAACTAATGTAAACAGTAGGACTAGCATCCACCCTTATAGGATTTTTGTGAGAATTAGATGAGAAAATATTCTAGAATTCTCACTATAGTGCTCAACATAGAAACCATTTAATAAACAGTAACTACTGCCATAAGAATAGTTGCTATAATTAATAATAACCTCCCTGAGTCTCAGCCTCCTGATTTCCTAATTTTAAGAGCTAAAACTGAATAATTATTTTTCTTTTTTTTTTTTTTAAATGGAGTCTCACTCTGTCGCCCAGACTGGAGTGCAGTGGCGTGATCTCAGCTCACTGCAACCTCTGACCCCTGGGTTCAAGCGATTCTCCTGCCTTGCCTCAGCCTCCCGAGTAGCTGGGATTACAGGCGTGCACCACCACAAACAGCTATTTTTTTTTTTTTAATTTTTAGCAGAGACAGGGTTTTGCCACATTGGCCAGGCTGGTCTCAAACTCTTGACCTCAGGTGATCTGCCTACCTTGGCCCCCCAAAGTGCTGGGATTATAGGCGTGAGCCACTAGGCCCAGCCAAAACTGAATAATTCTTAATGATCCTTTCACTTCTATCAGTCTATGACCCTGCTGTGCCTACTGCTGGATCAGAGGATCTCTGATCCTCTGTGTTTGCCAGGAATTCAAAGCCCTGGGACATGGTAGAGAATGTGCAGGAAAAGAGACAGGCTCCAAAAGGGAAAACTGAGGTAGAAAATATCATCTTCTCCATTTGGCCTAAGGCCAGCCCTGTCTTTACTTTGGTCAGAGCTTCAATCTTTACCAGTCTTCTCTACTCATTTAACAGTTATGTAACCTAACACTGACTGGAACAGAGGCTCCACCAAGACCCACTGCCAATCTTTGTGTAAATGTAGCCTACGTTGTTCTCAAAAACTTTGTTTCCAACATTTTAAAAAATCATGAGATATCTAAAAATTCCAATTTCCAGGTTCTCTGGAAAACTCAGGAGATCTGAGATCATGTGTTCTCTCTACAACAAACAGCTGCCACCTGGGAGAGGCTGCAGGCCTTCTTCACAAGAATTGCACCTGTCTCCTCCTTGGTCCACCTCCTCACTCCACCTCATCTGCAAAACTTGATTAGCCCTTGTAAGGATTTACGTTTGAGACCCCTTTCTCTAAAGCTCTTCACAGACTAATTGACATTCATTCAGTGAGTCTTTCATTCTCCTTTTGCCCCCAGGAGAAAATGATGTCTACAAGGAGGCAAATTGAAATATTAGAGGCTCATGGTAAAAGCTGCCATTACTAGACCTTGACAAATCTTGAGCTGTGCTTAGATCAATGGAAAAACTAATGGCAAACAAGTACATGTCAGAATGCCTGTCCGCTGGCTATTGGGGACAAAGGTAAACTTGATAAAAACTGCTATCAGTGCAGAATGGGCAATTAATGCAAAGGGAGACGGCTATTCCAGGCTGCTTAAGTACACGTAGAACTATCAGCAGACACTGTTTTTCTCTTTGGTGTCCACAGTAATCAAGAAGTTTCATACAGGCCTAAAAATTGCATCTAAGAGAGCCCATGACACTTGCCTTTGTGGTTTTCAATGGTCCCACTGGTGATAAACAAGAGGCTGAGAAGGGCCACTGTGATGGCACTCATCATTACAAGGAGGAAAATCAGGAATGTCTCCAAGTTAGAGAAGGTGTGTTTGGCCATTTCTTCTCAGATACAGCAGAGATGGAAGAAGAAATACTGAAGAGGAAGAAATCACAAATTAAAATGCAAATGCTTTAAGCCAACTGAGGTTAAGATATCTTAGCTCTTTCATATTAATAGACTATACCAAGGACGACAAGTACAGAGCACTTACCACTCATTCCATAGACCAAGCCCATGGCAGACAAGACCAATCAATTACAGCATTCTTTTTGAAAAGCTCGAATGTGGTTTCCAAATCTTTCTCAACACAACACTCCTCCTGGCAGCAACCATTCATGATTTAGCATTGGCCACTGAGCTCAACTGAGCTAAAATCTATTTGCATTCCTCAGCCATATCACACTGCTTTCATTTATGGCGATGATGCTGTTTATGCATCTGTACATGGGTCTGGGCTGAGAGTGCCTCTGTTAACAAGGATGACTGATGCACGCATACTTCTTGTATTTGGGAGAAGGCTGGCTGGGGTTAGGACAGTACTCTGTGGTCATGGACTTAGTAGAATTATCTTGTTCACCTGGAGGTGAAACCCGTAACTTTGGCCTTTACACTCTATGTTTTAACTTTCAATTACTATCTGGTGAGAAATGGGCATGGAAAAGGGAATTAGTACCTCTGGTCTGAAGGCAGGCATTACAAAAAACATCCCCCTTCAGTGATCAGAAGGATCCCAAACACTTTGCAAACCCTGTATCAAAGGATGAGAATTTAAAATGTTCCTATGTTCTACAAAAGTATCAAATGTCATTACAGATTCCTTAAGATGTTTTAAGGGAGGGAGAATTAATCATTACTCAGAGGAACTATACAAGTTAAAACCCCATATAATGTAATAGAAAGAAATATAATATGGTGGTTAAAAATTTAGTTTTGAAATCTGACTCCAGCAGTCAAATTTCATTTCTGCCACTTACTGGGTGACTTTGGGAAATCCTCCCCCAATACTGAACATCAGCTTCACCATCTATAAATAGGAATATGATTATGATCATCTTATCTCAAAGTTCTTATAAAACCTATCTCATAAATTTCTTATAAAAATGAGATGAAGCAACAGTACTTCTTTTGTTCAATAAATGCTCAAACTGGTAGCATTTATTAATAGATTCCAAAGTAGCAAAGAGTCTGTGCTCTTCCCTGTCCTTTAAGGGAATTTACAGGAGGCTAGTGTTAAAGGATGATTGGAATCACAGGTGGGACCTTCAGAGCCCATTTTCTTAACCTGTGCTTTAGGAAGCCTGAGAGGTGAAATGGTATTGGAATCCCAGGATTTGCCCCCAAAATAGGGGATTTGTGGCTAAGATGCTGCTACCCCCAAGAGTTAAAAAATGGCAACAATGTAGATGTATTTAGTACAGTCAATTTTTTATTCAATTTGACTTAGGTAACAAGATATAAAAAAATAGCATTCAGAGTTTATAAAGAGTTTACATTTACAATCCTGAAATTTCAAATTATCTCCTAAAATAATTCATAAAATATGATGACACTGAGCCAGCATTCCCATGTGCCAAGAGTTTCCTAAAACTCAGTGCTGTTGTTCTCTTTAGATGGGGGATATATTCTTCAACCTGCCAATCTCTACCCAGCAGGCCTTATTTATCTAAGTTACTACCTGGTCTGTGCAAGCATTTGATTTTGCAATTCCTGGGCTAGAGGTGAAAGATCAGTCTAACAGCAGACACTTCAGAGGGTAGGCTGAACTGGGAGTGGGCAAAGAGACTGGAACATCTTCCCAAAATTTCTGGTTATTGGGAAGCTTTCCTCATCCACTTATCACCACCATAATCCCCTTAACCACCAGCAGCAGGGACAACTTCAAATGTGGAGCAAAACAAGTCAGATCTGTGACTTATGATCAACTTCTATTGTCAGTTTCCAGGAGTCAGGAAACACATCTAAGACATGCCTCTGAACTCTAAGGATCTACAGAGAATTACTACTCATTAGCAGCTGTTTCACCAGCAGACTTCAAACCCAGTATCTCTAGTTTTTGCTCAGAGCTTTGGTTCTCTAAGCCTTCCTACTAGCCAAGATGACTGACAGCTGGACCTCCCAACCCCAGAGCATGGACAGGCAGATTGTGTATGTAAATGTGGTCATGTGTTAGAAGCCTGTGTATCAAACAGAGAGGGTACAAAATAATACTTCTTTTTTGATTCTAGTTTTGCGTTGGTGAGCTGATGACATTTTATACCACTCAACAATGGCACTTGATTTAACATTAGTGTTTCCACCTATTACATGGACTTGAATGATCTACCTCATGTGTTTCACCATTCTGTTTAGCTGCCAGAATTGTTGCCAACACAGTAACATTCTTTTTGAACCACTTTAGCTGACTTGACCACCACCTTTAAGGAAATTAAAACTTGGGTTAGCACTATTTATTTCTCATTGGTGATTAAAATCTGAATTTGAATGTTAAAGCAGATGCCTTCCCTGCCTTTAGAATGAAACACTCCTTGGTAGAGCTAAGCCAATAATTATATCTTAAAGGATTCTAGATTTTATAATGGTTCACACTTAATCTGTAATAATCCTGAAAACTCAGTAATGAGGCTCTCATGGCACAATAGCAAGCCATTTGCCACATCTTCACATAACGGGGTCCCTGTTTTTCAAGGAGAGAGTAAAAGGTAACAATTTGGCAAAAGAGGGTTCCAAAGCTATGAGATAAATTGAAGCTTTAGGGTCTCTTCAAGATCTCTGAAACAATAGGATAATTCAAGAGCCCTCCTTCCCTCCTTCCCCAAGAAAACATAGCTGTCCTTACCTGATTCTAGTACTCAAAAGAGGTTTTGCATCCCAGTGAAGAAATGGCCATCCAGAATCCTGTCCCCTTTTCCCTTGCACGTTGCTGGGCTTACACCTCTCAGCACTTTCTGAAACCTACGAGAAAAATTTTCAGTCAAGTCCAGGAGTGTTCGAGCTCTCATTAGCATACCTTTGTGGGCTTGGTACAAGTATGAGATTAAAGAGTATTGATAACAAAAGGCTTATACATGAACTCTCTCTTAGAGCAGACTGTTATCAAAGATAGAAGTTGCAGAAGGCCTGCTGGACTGAAGGTCATTTCACTTTTTCTGTAACTTTTCCAGCATGACAAGTTCTGTGCAAAGCTTATAACCTGAATCACAAAAAAAAAAAAAAAAAGCACCTACTTCATTTAACACTGGTCGTTCTACAGCAAAGAGATTAGTAATATATGCTGGACATCAGTGTGGGCTGTGGATAGCAATGGGCAATATTTCCACCAATTTCAGAACAGAAAACTAATCAATTTTTATGAGTGCTCATAAAAAGAATGCAAAATTTTAGATTTACTAAATGTGAGTAGTAAATAATACAGCAAGACTGCTATGCAACTATTAAAAATCACACTGAAAATAATTTAATGACATGCAAAAATTGCCAAATATTAAGTAATTTTAAGTTTACAAAACAATAGGATCCCATTTGTAAACATTACATATGTTTACTTTATATACATCATATACTTTATATATATTACATATTAAAGACTGTAAGTACAGGAAAATGTTAAGAGGTAATTATCTGGTGATTATGGGTGGTTTTGTTTTCATTGTTTTGTCTCTTGGTATTTTCTATCATAGGCATGCATCACTTTTGAAATGGGGAAATAAAATGTTTTTCTTCCTCTTGGAGAATATAGACTACAGCATGAAGTTAAACAATGGACCACGGAGACAAAGGAAGCAATAAAGAAACCAACCAACCCATTCCCTTTTTTTCCCTAGTAAAATCTAAGCTGTCTAGGACACATTTTAAAGGCCATAAAAGCCGCTTAATTCCTTGCAGAGTTTGATCAGAGACAGGCCTGCAAAGTTCCAACTGAAGTATTAAAGACACAAGTTCCTTCAGGTAGGGCATTTAGTAATGCATCTTAAATTTCTCTCTGCTGCTACAGAGGGAGAAAGATTAAATCATGATATTAAACAAGGTTTTTTTAGTGCATTTATGTTAGAATTCTTGGTTGCAAGCAAACACCAAATCTAGTTAAGGTAGGAAAAGAGGGGAAAAAGAGACAAAAAGTAAATTCACTGGAAGACAGCAAGAAAAGCTGCAGACCCAGGATCAGGATGGCCAGGAATCAGGGCATCTCTGCGTATCTAGGTAGCAGGAGCTACCGAACAATCTCTTCAGGGCATCACCATTGAGATGGATGGACTGCAACTACTTTAGGTCTTGTGTTGCTCCACTCAGGAGCCAATTTCTGAAAGACAGCTATATAATAACTTTATCCTTTCATCTGAAGGGATACTTAACTGGGAATCTTAAAAAAAAAAAAATTCACAAAGAGAGAAGAGTAGTTCTCCAAAATAAAATCAAGGTGCTATAGCTGATGAGCCAGTAAAAACAACAAATACCCACTAGTGACCTTCCATTGGATTTCCTTCTCCCACCTTTCTCCCTTGCAGTGGGGAGGCCTCTTGACTGGCCCTGTGGTCTCCTCCAGACTTCCCCAGCCATCTTCCCCATCATAAAAAGGAGCCATGCTATGGCCCATTCAGAGTCCTGCTCAGTGACTCACAATCTAGACAGATGAGATTATTTTAACCAGGGTTTTGGTAGACAACAATGGCATAATGTGTCACCTTTCCTAGTCTACATTTGAGGGTCCATACCTGAACAATAATGGGGTGAGAATTGAGAAGATTCCAAGCTCCCATCAAAACAACTGACTCCTACAGACAGGAACAAGACTCAAGACTCCCCTGGGGTGAGATGAAGATACGGTCACTGTGAATATTTTAACTTGTGCACATATTTTATTTCTGTCTGGAATGATCCTCTCATGAATCCAATTAGATAGGATAAGCTAACTGTTCTTCTCCACACTACACCCCCCAAAATTTACTCATGTAAACATACTCTACCCATTTTACAGAGGAGGAAACAGACACCAATTTTCAGAACACATAAGGGTGGTTAAAAGTGAGCATGATTCAGCAATGGTATTCAAGGATGTAAGCCCAAGTCTCCAGACTCCTAGACAAGAGCTTTTGCCTCTCACCAAATTCTAATTGTCTACATCATCTTGACCTGAACCTTGGCATGGCAGCCTCTGAGGATATGAAAGTCTATGTGTTCACTCCTTACTAGCAATTGATGAAGCAAACCTATGTCCTCTGTCTCTTAACACCCCATCACAGAGGGAAAAACTAATCAGCACAAAGTAAAGGCAGCTGATGAATAATTGTATTCAAGCTGGAAGAATACTTCTCCCAAAACCCTAACTCCTAAATCATTAAGCAATAATCACTAGCATCACAATTGTTCTTAATATTTTACTTATGCAGTCTTAGAAGGCATGGTGCTAATTTCATATACTTTGTGCTAAGGGTCATATTCTTTCATTATTTAACTCTTGAGTAATTAAAGATTAAATAAATTCTGGCTGGACTTGGTGGTTCACGCCTATAATCCCAGCACTTTGGGAGGCTGAGGCGGGCGGATCACGAGGTCAGGAGATCAAGACCATCCTGGCTAACACGGTGAAACCCCATCTCTACTAAAAATACAAAAAAAATTAGCTGGGCATGGTGGCAAGCACCTGTAATCCCAGCTACTCGGGAGGCTGAGGCAGGAAAATCGCTTGAACCCGGGAGGTGGAGGTTGCAGCAAGCCAAGCTCGCACCACTGCACTCCAGCCTGGGATACAGAGCAAGACTCTGTCTTAAGAAAAAAAAAAAAAAAACTTCTAGAAAAAATATACTGTTATATATAGCATCCAGATTGTCATCTCTAAATAACATTTCTTGCTGAAAGAAACTGGAAATCCTTGGAGAAACAGCTGGTTCTGGGTCTGGGGCAGGAATTACATGAACTAAGCTGGGAATATTTTATTAAGCCAGAAGTCAAAAAAGTCATCAAAATTAGGAAGACAGTATCTAAAGAACTAGAGCGCTTCCCACTAACCAAAGATTGTTTAACTTTAGCATCAATTTAAAAAATAACTGCAATGGGTTGAAGCAAATCAAATATGCTTAAATCCATGATGTCACAATGATACTTTTTAAAAGATGGTAGGGAACCAATTTGTTATTCTTAAAATTGGTTTAAAAAAAGGACTGGAGTAGGAATCAAGAAGTCAAGGATATACTCTGCTTTTCCTTCATGCATGTACAGCAGGAAAGCCAAATAGTTGATGAGGGACAGTTTCTCATGATAAAAGTATTCCAGCTAATAAATGAGGAAGGAATGACAAACTTGAATCTAAATATTTTGCAATCCCTGATGAAATGATGGATCTAGAAAAAGATCATCAATAGCTGATTAAGTCACCAATAGAGAAAAAGAGAGACAACAAGATACTGCAGCCTCTGAACCACGTACACAACCGCATACTGCAACCTCTGAACCATCGGTACAACATTCTCAACGTTACCAAAAAGCGAAACCTAAATCGGATCAGCCTCTAGATCTAAGTGCCTGTTCATAGGAAATACAAAAGACAACTGAATATGTATGTTAAGGACAACATGGGGGTACAGAAGGCAAAATTTAGACTGTGAGAGAGTAAGACCAATGATCCAGTTTGTTTAAAAAACATGTTAGAACTGAAGAGAAAGAAGAAGAAGTAGGAAGGGGGAGGTGGTGAGGGGGAGACAAGAACAAGAGCAAGAATGGGTTGGGGAGGGGAGAGAAGGGCAGAGGCAAAGGGAGAAATGGCCAGGGAAAGGGAGGGCAGAGGAGAGGAAAGGTGAGAAGAGGCTGCAGATTAAAAGAGGCTTAAGAGACAGGTCAAACCACTGTATGTTGTAGGCTCAGAACCAACATTATTTGGAAACTGATTCAAACAAAAACAAAAAATTTACAAAATGGGGGAAATTTTAACACTGACTAGATATATAACAATGTTCAGGGATTGTTTAAAATATAATAATGGTATTGTGATTATACTTTTTAAAGAAATTTTTATGTTTTAGAGACGCATTCTGAAACACAGATTTAAAAAAAGAAATGGTATATTAATAAAAATTGCAAACATCAAATGGATGGATGGATGGACAGATGAATGGATGGATGGTTGGTTGGACAGTTAGCAGAACAGATGGGAGGACAGAGGATGGACATAAGCTTTGTTCTTGAAAATGCTAGTTGACAGGAGATAGGTAGGTAAGGAGCACTATAGCAGATACTGCAGAACACTCCAGTCAACACCCATTTCAAATTCTAGTGTACAGAGAAGCTGGACCCCCATTTGCCTAGAGTTCCAGATAGAGTTTAGGTTCTGCCTTTCAGATGCATTGGCATGATACTTTGATTCAGAACTGAGCCAGTTGGGGAGTGAATCAGGGCATGGGCCATCCATTTTCATGGTTTGGATCATGGCAGCACAGCTCTGAACTGGTAGTTTGGTGGCTGTTTCCAGATGCTGCAGCCTGCTTCCTTGCTGTGTGAACATGGTCAAGGTAGCCCACCACTAAGAAGCTCAATTCTGCAATTTAAGCTGGGGAGTTGTTCCTGGGGGCTCAGCTTCAACTCTCTGACTTCAGCCTTCACAATAATACTGCAAGTTATCTCAATCCCTTAATAAATCCTTTTCTTTTTAAGTTCCCTAGAGTGGATTCTGTTATCTCCAACTAAGAACATGGCCAAGCTGAATCTCACAGAAGTGAGTGTTGGACCTCACTGTAAAGAATACATGCATTCTAATCAACTGGACTCTGTGTATGCACGTTGCCTCTGGGAACATTTTTAAGTTAAAAGTAGTGTGCAGTCTGCCATAATGCATTTTTATTGGATCCAAAAAGAAATTTGTTTTCAGTACACAGGGATGCTATGGTGGTACTTTACTACTTCATGGGTTTTTCATAAGACTGAAAAATCTCTTTGACCCCCAAAGCAGTCTCATCACAAGTTCTTTAACTGTAGATTCACCTTTCCAATGGTCTCTATTCTACTTTGAACTCAAGCTGCAAGCAAGAGAGGAGGAGCATCTTTTGTTCTGAGCTGAAATGAATGTTTCTTATTTAACCCCTTATGCATCCATCATATATTAAGCCTGAAAGCCTGAGACTGCAACTAAAGATGGCCCAGTGTGGTGCAGATCCCAGGTTGATTCTGTGAGGGAGTTCTCGGCTCTGACCAAAGTGGCAGGGCTTGGAAGAAAATAGAGCATAACAAGAGAGCACATCATTGCCCGCCTTCCCCCAGGAAATTTACAAAGCCCGTGATCCCAGCAAAGAGTACAGGTAGATGCTGACAATCTTCTGCTTTTCTCAGACAGCAGGGCAGATAAAACTACTCCAGAATTACAGAGTTTCTTCCCTCAAATTTACGCCAGTTCTGCCTTCAAAACAAAGGAAAAAGATAAAGGGAAGCATTGTGGATATAAAAAGAACTGGGATTTAAATCTAAAGTTTAAGATGTGTATGTTTGCATGTTTGTTTGTTTGTTTTCAGTGACCTTAATTTCCCTGAGTTTCATTCATTTCCTTATATATACATAAAAAAAAACCACAGAGACTAACGAGAACCTACCTACCTTGTTAAAAGATCACATAGATAATATGTTTTTTAAACTTCTCTGTTCACTCTATAACAGGAAACAAATTAGTTATTTTTTGAATTATGGACTAATTAATTCTGGATGCCCCAAGAGTGGCAGGTTGTGTGCATTTTAAACTCTATAGCACAGTTACCTTTTCCTGGTATATTCCTCACACTTGGTTCTAAAGATATCCCATTGAACTTTGATAAATTCAACCTTAAGGGAAAAAAACTATCTTTTGCTATTTTTGACACATCCAGAGAGTTTAAATTCTGGATAAAATTAGAATTGCAAAATGTCCCTATTTCTCCACTGTTAGATAAACACTGGGGGGCTGTAGAACCTTTTTCAGAGTCTTTGGAAATTATTCTCTGATGATTTATCTTTTTCTAAAACCACAGATAAGAATTTATTTCATTTGGCAATGACAAATTTGACCTGTGTGCTATACAAGATTACAAAGGCAGATTGGGAGAAAGCAGGATGCAGTCGCATTTATCATTATTTCAGGGACAGGGTGGCAATATCTTCTGATGTAATGCTTGCCCTCTATATAAATCCCAGATGGTTCATATCTCCCACCTGTGCTGTGCACCTGTGGAAAAAAGAATACCACACTGTCCTTTGATAGAACTTGAAAAAGAAAGGGCCAAGAGAAGCAGAAAGCAAATGATAATATCAAAGTCCACCCTGACTCAATCGATGCTCCCTCAGGCCAATGTGAGGAAGGAGGGAGGAGAGTCTGAGAGGAGCTTGGCGTGGAGGCATGTGGTCTTTCTTATATTGGGCAGAATCAAACCTAAGGAGGAAACCCACCAGGTAAGAATTGTTCTCTTTCCTGGAGCAAACTCACTGGCAACAATTCAGAGAATCCCCCCATTAGATCAGCCAAGAAGTAAAAGGGGAGGGGAACCAGACCTTCCCAATGCCAGGAAGTGAATGTACAGCATTTCTCACATTCTCTCTTGCTGCAATGGTCTAACTCCTTCCCAAGGACAATCCACTCTAGAACCAGGAAGAAAAAGAAAAAGTTATTGCTCATGTATATCTACCTGGAGGGATAATGCCTGCAGGAGGACTTAACATCTTGGATTTATCACTGATGTGGGATGGTTATAAGGGCCAGGAGACATCTGAAATACCAGGCTCAATGGTGCAGTCAATGAAATAAAAGTAGGTGATGTAGGAAGTATGTGATGTTACCTCAACTTTGTGGAGGCCAAGACATCTGAACTGGAGGCTGACACAGGTGTTGGATCCTAAGAGGCTGAGGTTAGGGCAGGAAGTTCCCACCTGAGCTAAGTGGGTTCCCTAAGAGTCAAAGGGGCCAGCTCAGGAAAGTCTGTGAGAGAAAGGCAGAGCTCAATGACAAGGGGGAAACCACGAGGAATTTTGAGCTTGCAAGAGCCAAAGGTAGGATCCAACTCAGATTTCAGAGCCAAGATGAGTCCAGGCCAGGATGGAATCTAAGCTAAAGCAGATAAGGCACAAGTCCAAAGAGGTTGGCGGTCTTGGCCCCAGGTCACCTACAGGTAGTATTTGTGACTCCATTTTATTAGTAGTCAGTAGATTAGAGAGATCTGTGTGGGTTGGGCTGGCTTATCCAGCCAGAACAAGAAAGATGATCATTAAAACAACAACAATTTATTGAGCTCTTACTATGTAGATACTTATCAAGTGAGGGCAAGAAGGACAGTCATCTTTTTAAATAATAAAACATAAAATGCAATTAACTTACTGAACTTATAATGCTCCAGACACTGTTCTGAGGCTATTACAAGAATTACTTCATTTAATATTCACTGTAACCCTGTGAGGGTGGTACTATTCCTATCCTCATTTTACATTTGAATTAAAAAATAACAACTAAGTCATAGAGAAGTCAATCAAAGAGCTGATAGTTGGAGGTCATATAGCCTGTAAGAGATCAAGCTGGATTCAAAATAGATCATCTGCCCTCAGAGTTCTCTAGCTTAACCATCAGCTACATTATGCAACATAAGCATCTGCCTTCTACTGGTATCAATATATTCATGTTTTTATTTATTTATTTATTTGAGATGGAGTTTTGCTCTTGTCGCCCAGGCTGGAATGCAGTGGTGCAATCTCAGCTCACTGCAACCTCCCCCTCCCGGGTTCAAGCAATTCTCTTGCCTCAGCCTCCCTAGTAGCCGGGATTACAGGCACACACCACCACGCCTGGCTAATTTTTATATTTTTAGTAGAGATGGGGTTTCATCATGTTGGCCAGGCTGGTCTCAAACTCCTGACCTCAGGTGATCCACCCGCCTGGACCTCCCAAAGGGCTGGGAGTGAGCCACCACAACGGCCTATATTCATGTCTTTAGAGTAACAAAAAGATAATGCATGTCAATTTGTGAAAGCCATAAAGCTGTTGTAAGAAGAAATCAAACCTTTTGTCTCAGTGATTGTGAGAAGAGGTAACGATTCTGAAGTCATCTAGGCCAACCCCCTTGTCACAGAGATAGTCACTCACCCTAGGTCACTGTGCTGGAGTCTTGCAGTGACCATTCATATCTGGTTCTCCATTCCTTTATGGGCATATGGGAAGATTATACTTTCCAGCCTCCTGTTACTGGCAAATGGGCTATGAGTGGCAGTGACATGCATCACTTCTGGAATGAAGCATTTAGTGCTGAGGCATTTGAGAGGGGGTGTGTGTTCTGCATGCTCTCCCTTCCTTTGCCTTGGTGACCCTGAGTGTCGCGTGTCCCAGATGACAGGTTACAAGTTCCTTGAGATATCTCTTGGAAGCAACTGACCTCCAAGAGTTGCCAGACCAAGAATGGGTTTTGCATAAACAAGAAATAAATGTTTACATATTAAGCAACTAAGATTCAGGAGATTTATTTGTTACCACAGCAAGCTTCCTGCCCATCCTAACTGACACGCTTATAATGCCAGCTTATTAAGATGACTTCTTAGCTAAATTATAAATCTTACTTTTAAATTATTTCAGTCCAATAAACATCTCAATCAAATGATTTTATTTCTACTTTTCAAAACATATTAAAATCCCTCTAATTCGGAGATAAAATTTCATGCAACCTCAAATACAAAACATAGCTAAAAACATAGAGGAAATATAAAAGGCTTATAGGTTACAAAAATTCATGACATAAAGTCCACGTATTTTACACTACGGGAGAGGCTTCATTAAGATAGAGGTAACTTTAATTTACATACAATTCTAACCACCTGTCCTTTTTCTTTCGATCACAGAAAATTAACACAGGTTTCTAGAAGCAGACACACAGGTAGTAAAAGTGATAGCTTAAAGAGACTCAAGTGAAAATTACTCTGTGCAGGACAATAATTCGTGGTCATAGTGACAATTTGAGTCTTTTAACAACCTCTAAAACAGCAAAATCTGAAACCCGTTTAAAAGACTTTTTTCTTCTAATTTTGAGGTTTAAAAGAACTCCAAGTTCTAAAGCTACCCATAATATGAAGAGGGAGACAAAGAGACAACTAGACTAATCCATCTCAAAATGTAACAGTGTTTTGTTAGCATGGGATTTAGGGAACTCTTTACTTAACCATATTTAAATTTTTTTTGCAATGATAATGTATTACTTTTGTGATACAAAGATAATTTTTTTTTAAGGGTTGAATTCTGGTGTACATAAAAGTCACATGGAGTGAATAATTCCCCAGATAGGCTAAAAAAAGGAAGTGTCAACTCTACTAGCCTATTCTTATGCATCATCAAATGAAGAATAACCACTGCTAAAAATAGTTTCTGTTTCTTTTCTTAAACATATGAGGAGGACTGTGCTGACCTCAGATTCTATCTCAGATGAGCTCAGAAGTCAGTGATCTGGGTGTGTGGGACTTTTAGAAGTAAAGAATCATCAACCAATTCATTCAGGACTAATGGAACAGAACAAGTTCTACTGCTTATTCATGTCACTAATCAGAGAACAGGCTGAGCTACCTATTCATACCCAGATGAGCTGAACCTTGGATGCACCATAAGAGATAAAGATTCTTCTGAATAGGATAATTAACATGGTGTTTACAGAAGGGATTTGATAAAACCAGGTTGCATGGAGCTGTGACCAAGTTGTTGCCTCATAAATGAGTCCAAAGTTCAAGATAATCTTGAAGACTAGTATTTTTTCCATTCCAATGTGCTGGTTCTATGACTGATATATTCAAAATATGTAAATACTGGTTCAGCCTGGGCACTGATCAATCAGAGAAGATGCAAGAGTACACATGTGGTAGACCTGTGTGGATGTATCCCTGCTGAACTTCAGCCTTGGTGAGCTTCTCTTTAAAACGTGGAGTTATGCATTGGCTGAGGGGTTTCTTCCTTCCAAGTCCCAATTATTGAGTTATAAGCCTTATAAATAGAATGAGTAGTCATTTTTTAAAACCTTCAGTTTCATCATCTCACACTGCTGAAAAACTACTTCAATCCATCATAAGGGGGACATGCCACCCATAGCACTTATATGTTGCATCTTAAGAGTACCACTAGAGGGAAAACCATCAGAAAACTGGCTGGATGGCCAGGCGAGGTGGCTTGCACCTGTAATCCCAGTGCTTTGGGGGGCCAAGGCAGAAGGAGCACTTGAAGCCAGGAGTTCAAGACTAGCCTGGGCCACATAGCAAGACACTGACTTTACAAAAAAAACAAAAATTATCTGGGCATGGTAGCATGTGCTTATAGTCAAAGCTACTTGGGAGGCTGAGGAGGGAGGACTGCTTAAGCCCAAGAGTTTGAGACCTCAGTGAGCTATGATCATGACACTGCACTCCAGCCCTGACAACAGAGTGAGGCCCCATCTCTAAGTTGGAAAAATAAAATTAAATAAAATTAAAATAAAATAAAAAGGAAAGCTGGCATGACATCTTTCAGACCTGCCAGCATGGCTGGGTGTGAATGCTTCCAACCAAAGCACAATTGCTGCCCTAATAAAACTGAATTACATGACAAAGGAAGAAAACAGTTTAGGCAGGTTATAAGCTGAATTTTCCTTGAAAGCCCTTTGGAGGGAGAGAAAACAAACCTAATTTGTAGAAGAGGAAAGTGAGACCATAAGCAATGCTTAAAATTGTGCCCAGGAGGGAGGCTGCCTACATCACACTCATATTTAAGGCAGAAGTAAATAAGTGGGCATATTTATCAAGTGCTCTCCTAAGTGCTGAGTGCTTTACAACAGGTAAGTATGTGAGGGAAACTTGCAGATGTCTGCAAGAGAATGGCACAGAGATGGCCAAATAAGAACAGCTCCAGTCTACAGCTCCCAGTATGAGAGATGCAGAAGATGGGTGATTTCTGCATTTCCAACTGAGATACTGGGTTCATCTCACTGGGGAGTGTCGGACAGTGGGTGCAGCACACCGAGTGTGAGCCGAAGCAGGACGAGGCATCACCTCACCCAGGAAGCACAAGGGGTCAAGGAATTCCCTTTACTAGTCAAAGAAAGGGGTGACAGATGGCACCTGGAAAATCGGGTCACTCCCACCCTAATACTGCGCTTTTCCAGTGGTCTTAGCAAACGGCACACCAGGAGATTATATCCTGCGCATGGCCCAGAGGGTCCTACGCCCACGGAGCCTCGCTCATTGCTAGCACGGCAGTCTGAGATCAAACTGCAAGGCAGCAGTGAGGCTGGGGGAGGGGCACCCACAATCGCTGAGGCTTGAGTAGGTAAACAAAGTGGCCAGGAAGCTCAAACTGGGTGGAGCCCACCACAGCTCAAGGAGGCCTGCCTGCCTCTGTAGACTCCACCTCTGGGGGCAGGGCATAGCGAAACAAAAGGCAGCAGAAACCTCTGCAGACTTAAGTGTCCCTGTCTGACAGCTTTGAAGAGAGTAGTGGTTCTCCCAGCACACAGCTTGAGATCTGAGAATGGATAGACTGCCTCCTCAAGTGGGTCCCTGACCCCCGAGTAGCCTAACTGGGAGGCACCCCCAAGTAGGGGCAGACTGACACCTCACATGGCCGGGTACTCCTCTGAGACAAAACTTCCAGAGGAACGATCACGCAGCAACATTTGCTGTTCACCAGTATCTGCTGTTCTGCAGACTCCGCTGCTGATACCCAGGCAAACAGGGTCTGGAGTGGACCTCCAGCAAACTCCAACAGACCTGCAGCTGAGGGTCCTGACTGTTAGAAGGGAAACTAACAAACAGAAAGGACATCCACACAAAACCCCATCTGTACATCCCCATCATCAAAGACCAAAGGTAGATAAAACCACAAAGATGGGGAAAAAACAGAGCAGAAAAACTGGAAACTCTAAAAAGCAGAGCGCCTCTCCTCCTCCAAAGGAATGCAGCTCCTCAGCAGCAATGGAACAAAGCTGGATGAAGAATGACTTTGACGAGTTGAGAGAAGAAGGCTTCAGACGATCAAACTACTGCGAGCTAATGGAGGAAGTTCGAACCCATGGCAAAGAAGTTAAAAACCTTGAAAAAAACATTAGACGAATGGCTAACTAGAATAACCAAATGCAGAGAAGTCCTTAAAGGACCCAATGGAGCTGAAAACCATGGCACGAGAACTATGTGATGAATGCACAAGCCTCAGTAACCAATGCAATCAACTGGAAGAAAGGATATCAGTGATGGAAGATCAAATGAATGAAATGAAGTGAGAAGAGAAGCTTAGAGAAAAAAGAATAAAAAGAAACGAACAAAGCCTCCAAGAAAAAAGTGACTATGTGAAAAGACCAAATCTACGTCTGATTGGTGTACCTGAAAGTGACGGGGAGAATGGAACCAAGTTGGAAAACACTCTGCAGGATATTATTCAGGAGAACTTCCCCAATCTAGCAAGGCAGGCCAACATTCAGATTCAGGAAATACAGAGAATGCCACAAAGATGCTCCTTGAGAACAGCAACTCCAAGACAAATAATTGTCAGATTCACCAAAGTTGAAATGAAGGAAAAAATGTTAACGGCAGCCGGAGAGAAAGGTCAGGTTACCCACAAAGGGAAGCCCATCAGACTAACAGCTGATCTTTTGGCAGAAACTCTACAAGCCAGAAGAGAGTGGGGGCCAATATTCAACATTCCTAAAGACAAGAATTTTCAACCCAGAACTTCATATCCAGCCAAACTAAGCTTCATAAGTGAAGGAGAAATAAAATACTTTACAGACAAGAAAATGCTGAGAGATTTTGTCACCACCAGGCCTGCCCTGAAAGAGCTCCTAAAGGAAGCACTAAACATGGAAAGGAACAACCGGTACCAGCCACTGCAAAAACATGCCAAATTGTAAAGACCATCCAGGCTAGGAAGAAACTGCATCAACTAACGAGCAAAATTACCAGCTAACATCATAATGACAGGATCAAATTCACACATAACAATATTAACCTTAAATGTGAATGGGCTAAATGCTCCAATTAAAAGACACAGACTGGCAAATTGGATAAAGAGTCAAGACCCATCAGTGTGCTGTATTCAGGAAATGCATTGCACATGCAGAGACACACATAGGCTCAAAATAAATGGATGGAGGAAGATCTACCAAGCAAATGGAAAACAAAAAAAGGCAGGGGTTGCATTCCTAGTCTCTGATAAAACAGACTTTAAACCAACAAAGATCAAAAGAGACAAAGAAGGCCATTACATAATGGTAAAGGGATCAATTCAACAAGAAGAGCTAACTATCCTAAATATATATGCACCCAATACAGCAGCACCCAGATTCATAAAGCAAGTCCTTAGAGACCTACAAAGAGACTTAGACTCCCACACAATAATAATGGGATATTTTAACACCCCACTATCAACATTACACAGATCCACGAGACAGAAAGTTAACAAGCATATCCAGGAACTGAACTCAGCTCTGCACCAAGCAGACCTAATAGATATCTACAGACCTCTCCATCCCAAATCAACAGAATATACATTCTTTTCAGCACCACACCACACCTATTCCAAAATTGACCACATAGTTGGAAGTAAAGCACTCCTCAGCAAATGTAAAAGAACAGAAATTATAACAAACTGTCTCTCAGACCACAGTGCAATCAAACTAGAACTCAGGATTAAGAAACTCACTCAAAACTGCTCAACTACATGGAAACTGAACAACCTGCTCCTGAATGAATACTGGGTACAAAACGAAATGAAGGCAGAAATAAAGATGTTCTTTGAAACCAACGAGAACAAAGACACCACATACCAGAATCTCTGGGACACATTCAAAGCAGTGTGTAGGGAGAAATTTATAGGACCAAATGCCCACAAGAGAAAGCAGGAAAGATCTAAAATTGACACCCTAACATCACGATTAAAAGAACTAGAGAAGCAAGAGCAAATACATTCAAAAGCTAGCAGAAGGCAAGAAATAACTAAGATCAGAGCAGAACTGAAAGAAATAGGGACACAAAATACCCTTCAAAAAATCAATGAATCCAGGAGCTGGTTTTTTGAAAAGATCAGCAAAATTGATAGACCGCTAGAAAGACTAATAAAGAAGAAAAGAGAGAATAATCAAATAGACGCAATAAAAAATGAAAAACGGATATCACCACTGATCCCACAGAAATACAAACTACCATCAGAGAATACTGTAAACACCTCTATACAAATAAACTAGAAAGTCTAGAAGAAATGGATAAATTCCTCGACACATACACCCTCCCAAGACTAAACCAGGAAGAAGTTGAATCTCTAAATAGACCAATAACAGGCTCTGAAACTGAGGCAATAATTAATAGCTTACCAACCAAAAAAAGTCCAGGACCAGATGGATTCATAGCCGAATTCTACCAGAGGTACAAGGAGGAGCTGGTACCATTCCTTCTGAAACTATTCCAATCAATAGAAAAAGAGGGAATCCTCCCTAACTCATCTGATGATGCCAGCATCATCCTGATACCAAAGCCTAGCAGCAACATAACAAAAAAAGAGAATTTCAGACCAATATCCCTGATGAACATCGATGCAAAAATTCTCAATAAAATACTGGCAAACCGAATCCAGCAGCACATCAAAAAGCTTATGCACCATGATCAAGTGGGCTTCATCCCTAGGATGCAAGGCTGGTTCAACATATGCAAATCAATAAACGTAATCCAGCATATAAACAGAACCAAAGACAAAAACCACGTGATTATCTCAATAGACGCAGAAAAGGCCTTTGACAAAATTCAACAACCCTTCATGCTAAAAACTCTCAATAAATTAGGTATTGATGGGATGTATCTCAAAATAATAAGAGCTATCTATGACAAACCCACAGCTAATATCACAATGAATGGGCAAAAACTGGAAGCATTCCCTTTGAAAACTGGCACAAGACAGGGATGCCCTCTCTCACCACTCCTATTCAACATAGAGTTGGAAGTTCTGGCCAGGGCAATCAGGCAGGAGAAGGAAATAAAGGGTATTCAATTAGGAAAAGAGGAAGTCAAATTGTCCCTGTTTGCAGATGACATGATTGTACATCTAGAAAACCCCATCATCTCAGCCCAAAATCTCCTTAAGCTGATAGGCAACTTCAGCAAAGTCTCAGGATACAAAATCAATGTGCAAAAACCACAAGCATTCTTATACACCAATAACAGACAAACAGAGAGCCAAATCATGAGTGAATTTCCTTTCACAATTGCTTCAAAGAGAATAAAATACCTAGGAATCCAACTTACAAGGGATGTGAAGGACCTCTTCAAGGAGAACTACAAACCACTGCTAAATGAAATAAAAGAGGATACAAACAAATGGAAGAACATTCCATGCCCATGCGTAGGAAGAATCAACATTGTGAAAATGGCCATACTGCCCAAGGTAATTTATAGATTCAATGCCATCCCCATGAAGCTACCAATGACTTTCTTCACAGAATTGGAAAAAACTACTTTAAAGTTCATATGGAACCAAAAAAGAGCCCACATTGCCAAGTCAATCCTAAGCCAAAAGAACAAAGCTGGAGGCATCACACTACCTGACTTCAAACTATACTGCAAGGCTACAGTAACCAAAACAGCATGGTACTGGTACCAAAACAGAGATATAGATCAATGGAACAGAACAGAGCCCTCAAAAATAATGCCACATATCTACAACTATCTCATCTTTGACAAACCTGACAAAAACAAGAAATGGGGAAAGGATTCCCCATTTAATAAATGGTGCTGGGAAAACTGGCTAGCCATATGGAGAAAGCTGAAACTGGATCCCTTCCTTACACCTTATACAAAAATTAATTCAAGATGGATTAAAGACTTACATGTTAGACCTAAAACCGTAAAAACCCTAGAAGAAAACCTAGGCAATACCAGTCAGGACATAGGCATGGGCAAGGACTTCATGTCTAAAACACCAAAAGGAATGGCAACAGAAGCCAAAATTGACAAATGGGATCTAATTAAACTAAAGAGCTTCTGCACAGCAAGAGAAACTACCATCAGAGTGAACAGGCAACCTACAGAATGGGAGAAAATTTTTGCAATCTACTCATCTGACAAAGGGCTAATATCCAGAATCTACAATGAACTCAAACACATTTACAAGAAAAAAACAAACAACCCCATCAAATAGTGGGCAAAGGATATGAACAGACACTTCTCAAAAGAAGACATTTACGCAGCCAAAAAACACATGAACAAATGCTCATCATCAGTGGCCATCAGAGAAATGCAAATCAAAACCACAATGAGATACCATCTCATACCTGTTAGAATGGCAATCATTAAAAAATCAGGAAACCACAGGTGCTGGAGAGGATGTGGAGAAATAGGAACACTTTTACACTGTTGGTGGGACTGTAAACTAGTTCAACCATTGTGGAAGTCAGTGTGGCAATTCCTCAGGGATCCAGAACTAGAAATACCATTTGACCCAGCCATCCCATTACTGGGTATGTACCCAAAGGATTATTAATCATGCTGCTATAAAGAGACACGCACACATATGTTTATTGTGGCACTATTCACAATAGCAGAGACTTGGAACCAACACAAATGTCCAAAAATGATAGGCTGGATTAAGAAAATGTGGCACATATACACCATGGAATACTATGCAGCCATAAAAAATGATGAGTTCATGTCCTTTGTAGGGACATGGATGAAGCTGGAAACCATCATTCTCAGCAAACTATCCCAAGGACAAAAAACCAAACACCGCATGTTCTCACTCATAGGTGGGAATTGAACAATGAGAACACATGGACACAGGAAGGGGAATATCACACACCGGGGCCTGTTGTGGGTTGGTGGGGAGGGATAGCATTAGGAGATACACCTAATGTTAAATGACAAGTTATTGGGTGCAGCACACCAAAGTGGCACATGTATACATATGTAACAAACCCGCACGTTGGGCACATGTATCCTTAAACTTAAAGTATAATAAAAAAAAATTAAACATAAAAAAAAAAGAGGCACAGATGTGATGATCAATAACAATGGGTGTGGATGAGACAATAGGAACCCCTGCCAGACTGTCACAGTCAGAAAATATGTGCCCCATCTAAAGGGAACTGTCACTACTCATTGGTGCCATGAGAAAATACAGGCCCAATGTTGACGGATCCTCCCATTTCTTTTAATGACAAGTCAGTAATGCAGGCGTTTATCTCAAATTTCTTGATTTTCAAATGTCGGCCAACAATTCCTAAAAAAGAAACCCAAACATGTTTATCACTCTTCAGATCAACACTATGCAGGACAAAATGAACATAGGTTGTCCACAAGTTGCAACCTCTGATTTAATCCATTCTTTCATTCACAAATACTTTCCGAGCATCTGTGGAGTACAAGACACTGTGCTAGAACAAAAGGATACAATTCATAAGATGAAGTTCCTGCCCTAAAAATATTACAATCAAATGTCAAAATAGAGATGATGTCCAAGTAATTACAGTCTTGAACTGTGGGTACCTCTGGGGTATGTAAGAGGAAACCCTAACCCAGACTTGAAGAGGATCAGAAATAGCTTTGACAGGTGGAGATCAGAAAGGTAGCTGTTAACTTAGTGCAACTCTGGCTGCATAACAAACCAACCCAAAAGGTAATAGTTTAAAATAACAACAATGTGTTATCTCATAATCTTGTGCATTAACAATTTGGGCTGGGCCTGGCTAGATAGCTCTGACTTGAGACTTTCTAATCCATCAACCAACAGAGAGCTGTTGGGTTGGTTGTGTGGGGACTGTGGTTTGGGATAGCCTCAGCTTGGACCACTTGTCTCTCCTCCACATCATCTCTCATTCTCCAGCAGGCTAGCCCAGGTTTGTTCACATGGCAGCTGAACAAGCTTCCAAGAGAATGAGTGAAAACATGCAAGCCTTTTGATGCTGAGGCTCAGAACTGGCACAATGAACTTCCTCTGCATTCCCTGTTACCAAAATAAGCAAGTCCCAGAACCAGCCCAGATTCAAGGGGAGGGGAAATTGTCTCCACCTAGTGATGGGAAGTCACACTGAAAGGTGTGGTCACAGGGGTGGGTGAAGGACTGTGGCTATTTTGGTAATGTACTTCACCTGATAAGAAGGCACGATGTGCGCAAGACCTGAAGATTATTGAGACAGAACATGGAGTTTGGGACATTCCAAGTTGTTTAGGATGGCAGGAGCAGAGAAGGCAAAGGGGTTTGAGGGAAGGCATGACAAGCATGGTCAGAAGTCAGATCATAGAGGACCTACCATGTATGCAGCCCAGTGAAATAGAGAGTCTTGGGTTTTTTGTTTGTTTGTTTTGTTTTTATGGCTTTCTCGTAAAAAAAAAAAAAAAAGATTATTTTGCCTTGTCAATACAAGACAATAATTGCAAAATAAATACAATGTAAGCTTAAACATAGCATCCTAAATAAAATGTTCTGGGGACTCATAAAGAAGATATATCTTATCTAGTTTGAAAAATTACAGAAGTTGTCATTAAAATGTAGAATTCAAACTGAACTTTGAAGAACAAAAAGGATTTTGCCAGGCAGGGTTACAGAGGTGAGGCAAAAGATGAGCATCCACCAAAGTGCAAGAATGGGAAAACCCAGAACATATGGAATCGCAAGCATTGTGGCTTGACTAAGACGAGGGCAGCAGTTCTCAATCTTATTTTACATTAACCTCCTGAAAGATGATATTCATATGTAACTCTCCCACATTCATACCCTGAGTATGCCAGAGTTAAGACAGGCTATGGAGTTATGCACAATTGCCAGCAGTCGGACTATAATCCCACCCTCTCCCGCCCCATGGTCCATTGTGAGGCTGAGTCTGAGATCTACTAATGCAGGCTTTTGTAGGGGAGCCATGACGATTGCACCTGAAATAAGTTACGGACAGAGCCTGGAGGTGCTTAAATGCCAGGCTAAGGGATTTAATGTTAGTGAAGGCAGTTAAGAGTCCCTGAACATTTTTAAGCAGGACAGTACAAATAGAGCTGCGTTTTGCCAATATTCATCTGGCAGAAGTGGGTAAGTAGAGCAGGGAGAGTCTAAGAGAGGATGCTTCTTCCCTATCCCTGAGCCACCACAGGCATGATGAATCGATCGAGGGACTTATTTCTGAGAAGCCCAAGTAGATCCTCCAAATTCTTCTCAGCATAGTGTTCTAATGGCGGGGGAAGGGGTGGAGCTAAAAAGTCAATTGAAACCTAATGGACACCCTTGGACTGAAGACAGTCAGCTCTTTAAGAGGTGAGACATCATTTAGGTGGGAAGCAGAGCCAGGGCAGCGTTTGGAAGTGGAAGTGGAAGTGGAAATGAAAAGGAAGAATACTTTGAGAAGTGTTAGCAAAGTGTGTCTGTATGACTTGGCACTTGTTTCATGTTGGGGGGGGGTGAAGGGGAGGGGCAACTTAATATCATTCCAATTTTTTGAGCTTATGAGAGAATATGGAGCCATTACCTACAATAAGAAATGAGAAAACAAACTGATTAGGAAGGGAAGAAGAATATAGATGGAGTTTGAGTCTTTAGTATAAACTTCAGGCCTAAGATTATTAGAATGAAGGCTGAGGCTAAAGTTTGTAAGAATAAACACATAAACATGAATCTCATGAACACGGGATTTCCCCCAAGATACTCAGCAGCATTGAATGAATGCATAGGGGAGAGAAGTCAATTTCTTATTTCCCCTAAAAATACTACATTATCACTCAAGAGTCCTGGCAGAACCAAAAACAACTGGAAAGGAGAAAAAGTAAATGCAAAAGAGTTTTGGGGTTTTTTTTCTGCATAAGAGAGGAGTAGGAGAAATGGCTCCTGCATTGAACACTTGACCATGGCTGCACAAGTGGAAACCACAGCATCCTACCCCGTCTTTCAGCCTTTGCTCTGTGTCTGGAGTTTTGACATAATAGGACATGTGAAAGACTTGATCAAATTATGAAATGTATTGTTCTGCTACCTCCTGATAGAGATAGTTTGTCATGCAACAAAAGTGAGTGCCTATGTTCAGAGGAGGGGAGCTGAAGTTTGAGTCATTCCCCTTTCAAGGAGGCAATAAATAATTGTGGGTTTTGAGTATGGATTCTGGATTAAGATTTATTGAGTTCAAATCCCAGCACTACCCTAATATGAGGTTCACTTAATTTCTCTTTGCATCCATTCTTTCATCTGTAAAATGGGCCTAATAATAGTATCCATCTCTTAAGGTCATTGTGAGAAGTAAACAAGAAATACATATTAAGTTCACCCAATTATTAAATACAATTGTTTCATAATTACCTTTTTAGTATAGATGCTCTTATCAAGTGCTAATGAATAATTCTTATACATTAATATAATCCATGGAGAGTTCTCACATTTTCTAAAATGAAAATCCCTTTGGTTTAGGTTTAGCATGACTGGATGAGAATCTTTAAGGACCTGTACATGAATGAATGCTTCCTATAAAGAAAGCTCTTAGAGGCTTCCCCAATCTCTGAGAAGACATAAAGTGATCTTAGCCATAGAGTTCATCTGCTATGGGGTGCCAGTCATACCCTGTCTCCATGGATATGAGATTAGGAAGATGGATTTTGAAAAATGACCTTCCACATTGGGGTTTGGAGAACTTCTTGTTTCTACTTCCATTAACTCAGAAAAGGTAAAGGAGCTAAAAAGTATTCAAGTACTCTTCATTTCAGCTACAAAGATTTCCTTGTAAATTTTTCGTCCTTAGGGGAGACCCCATCTCTAAAATAATAATAATAATAATAAAAAATAAAAATAATTTAGCCAAGCATGGTGGTGCACGCCTGTGGTCCCAGCTACTAGGAAGGTTGAAGTGGGAGAATCTCTTTAGCCTGGGAGGTTGAGGCTAGAATGAGCCGTGACTGCACCACTGCACTCCAGCTTGGGCAAGAGAGCAAGACTCTGTCTCAATTAAAAAATGTAAATTAAAAAAAAACTCCCACTCTTATAGTAACATACAGATGGAATTATGTGACTGATTAAGCAGGATGAGAAGTTTGAGCACTTACGAAAGTGGTAGCCTTCCCTGGAAAGGTGACTTGCCCAGAATACTCCCCATTTGCAAACTCTTAAAGAGTTGTCTTGCTAACAAAAATTGATCTTGGATCTGTCATGATGTCCTATAACAATACAAAGCCATTTTTTCCTCCTAATTTCTTAAACCAGAACATCATGTCTTTATGAAAGAATTTCTGCAAAAATATTGGCAGTGGCGTGATGCTAAATGTTAACACCTGGCTCTTCAGGAATAAACGCTCTAATGTGTAACATTCACCCTCCTCTATGGTGTGAATACTCCTACCATAATTACTTTCAAACAATCAAATGACATTGCTGAAAGTGAAGCTGGGAAGGTCTGCACACAATTGGTTCTGACGAGCCAATATGAGCTGTCCCCAACACGCCATTGTCCCTGTACAAGCCACCTCTTAGGCCACCAATGAGGCATTTCTCAAGTCAACTTTCAGATGACAATGCCGCCCTCGGAGCTGGAAAAGCAATGGGGAGCAGGAATTGAGACTGGATTCTCCAGGTGGTGTCAAAACCATACCCACCCAGTGCAGACTGCTTTGTTTTGTATCATGAATAGGTTTTGAGGCTTTTCCTTATGTCAGCTGCTTTTCCCAGACCAGGCCAGTCTAAAAGAGCAATCAGGAAATGTGGGTAACAATAAAAACAATATTGAAAACAGTTCCAGGAGATTCTCTGAGACTTTCAGGGGTCTCTTTCCTGGCAGAGTCCCAAAAAGCTCATGTCACACTCCTGAGTGGACAATAAATTCTCCTTCCCAATCACCAGTGGCATTATCTGCACTGCCCTCTGGTGGCTTCCGTGGCTGCCATAATCTGGTGATGACTGAGCCCTGACCACCTTCTCTTCAAATGTCTTATTGTGGCTGAAGCTTTTCTCAGTAAGGTGTGTAGAGAAGCCTCACTGAATCATAGGTACAACCGTTATTGGACTCCACTTTTCTGAAGGAATTTGGGACAAATTCCCTCATACTGAATGGGAAGACAGTTGAGCAGCACAACTTAGAATTAAATTGGCTTTGAGTCACATAGTCCCTTGCTACAAGGAGCTCTGGGGTGTCAGAGTTCCCTTCTCGCTCAGATGATCCCTGACACTCAAATCTAGTGATATGGGGTGATTCCTGTTTTGGAGTCTTGATCCTGGAGAGGAGTAACTGGCCATCTCCAGGCTTCTATTTCCATTTTTTCATGGGTACCCATTTCACTCTGATGCTAGCAAAACTCCTAGTGCCTACCACAAGGGACAGTTCAGATTAGCTTGGTTCCTTTCCTCCCTCTCCATGATGTATTTGCACTGGAAATTAGATGTATCCTCCACTTTTCTCACCTACGTTGACTTGACCTTGCCTCTTAGCAGAGAAGCAGGTGCTTCTTTCTCTGAGGAGGACATTAAGAGACTGGCAAAGTGTCACTGCAGAGAGGCTCTGGAAAGGTGCCAATCTGGAAGAACTTCAGAGTCTGCTCCTGGCTGCTTTAACCAATGAGGCAAGATTTCCAGGTATCACCTCACGTCGCAGCTCTTTTCCTTTGTCAGCAGTGATAGGAATGGGGCTTGCCTTCCTCATCCTCCTACCAAGAATCTACTTCACAGGACTGTGGAGGCAACACAGAGAAGGAGTGTGTAATAGTGCTGTGTGAACTACAGAGTGCTCAAAAGATGTTATTTATTGGAATGATGATCCCGCAGGCAAAGTTAATTGCATAATCCATTTCTTCCTCTTAAGCTTTGTACACTCTCCTGTTTTGGTACTCAATATGTAATGAGTGTTTGTGTCTCCATTAGATGATTTGGGGTTAGAGTTCCATCCTATTCCTCTCTGTCCCCAACACCTATGCAGAGGTTGGCATCCAGGATCCCGATTCTACAAATGGATCAACTGAACCCCAAGAAAGTTCAAAGAGCTAAAAAGTTGCAGATATAGGATTTGAATTCACATCTCTTGACTCCAACTGCAGGGATCACATCACCCTGACATGTGATAGATTCTCAAAAAAAATGCCTAATGAATATATTTGTGAATAAACCTTCCTCTTCTTTAACCCTTGCCTTAGGATATCTGCTCTGGTATTGTACATTGAAAGAGCAATCAGGAATTGTGGGTAATAACAAAAACAACATTGAAAACAGTTCCAGGAGATCCTATCTTCACATAATTAGACAACTACTAAATACATCAAATAAATTAACCAGCTGGTTGACATATGAAGTGGTGTAGAGGCTGAACAAGGATACTACAGGAGCTTCAAGTTGTAGGGAAAAGTAGCAGGATGCAGGAGGCACAAAACCGGGAGTAGACTTGATGGCCATCTGAGGGCAGAAGCACTTGCTATAAGACAAGGGTCATCTCACCTCAAGGATAATGCACATCAGTGGCTTTTACGAGGTTTCACTTATGAAACCCCTAAAAGAATTTTTTAATATCATCTACTCCCTTGCACATTTTTTGGAAATGACATCTAAAACTCTTATAGGCTTAAATAGAACTTAGTTGCAAGACTTATATTATCTAATTTTCTGTATACCGTACACATATTTTAAATGTAGTTTGGCTAATACTTTGAACAGCAGAATCAACATATTAAATTTACAGAAAATATCCACCACAGATGCTAATTAGCCAAACCAACTTCATCATCAAATCAGGCAGTGCAATCAGAATTGTTGCTTAAAAAAAAAAAAGCCTGCAATTTTTACTTCCAATAAAGGCATTCATACATATACCCTGTCCCCATGATAACCTTCTCACTCCTCAACTATAATTCTAAGACAGTCAGAGACAAGGCACAGAGCCTTTGGCATGAGTTTGAAACCAGGACAAAATGAGATACGATCTGTTTCTTTTTGCTTTGCTCTTACTGAACCCTTCCTCTGAATCAATGTGTACTGAAATCATCCATTTGTGTGACACCAGGAGATCCCTATACTCCTTGGGACTGTCCCACAGTGAGATTCCAAGTGTGTGAGAAGTTCATCTTTATTTTCTGAAGCAGGAAAACTCAGATGAATTCCTGGGCAAAAAAAAAAAAAAAAAAAGTTTGGAAAAGAGTTCAAATGGAAGTTGAGGACCTGGACACTGATTCCCTCCAATGTTGACTATTCCCAGGGGCCCCTGAAAGTCTTCAGTCACCTTCACCTCTACCACTATACACAGTGTTTTCCAGATCCTGCTCTCATGCCCCAGTTCCCCTCTTTCCAGGACGCGGTAGTATCCTCAATCTGGCTTCATTGACCACCACTGAGGCACCTGCCCAAGTTGTTTTTTTTTTTTTTTTGGTTGCCAGCCCCCAGCTTTCAGAGCCCAGCCTCCAAATTCCTGGTTCTTGCTACCTTTCCTTCCTCTTGGCAATGCTCAGGGACAGCAATTTTAAAGAGGCATTAAACCGATTTGTACAAAAGTATTAATGACTAATAGCCTGCCCAAGTTTTAAGGTACTGTTTGCATCTTTCAAAAGAAACTTGTTTACCAAAGGAGCCTCCCATTGGTTGGAAATTCAGGATAATATAAGAGAAGCTGTGGGGGCTGGGGAGAAAATATTCTAGATGATTCCAAGACAGTTGAAGACCATCTTGAATGCTGTTCTGGGAAGCAGTCACTTGTTAGGTAGGATCTAAGCCTGACAAACAATATTCCATATTTTCAATCTGCAAGGGATGCTATTTCCTATAACTGGGAAAAAGTCCCCAGTGTCCTATAGTCAGTTGGTGGCTGATACTGCAGTGCTAGGATTGAGATAGAATGAGATCCAGACAAACTTTACTTAAGTCCCTGTATCCTTGGAAATTTTATCAAATCCAAGTCTTTTTGGGTAGTTCTAGTCTACTCTGAGTCTTAGATATTTTTAAATTCATAGAAAAGAAAAAGACATTCAAAGTGATGGGAAAGGCCAGTGAGTCAATCTCGGAGACTCATTAAAAGAACTGGGAATCTGAAGGTTATTTCAGGGCACACTGCATACACCTGAGGCCGAATTTGTCAGGTTGTAAGAAAGAAAATGACCATATTCAAGATGAAGTTTCTCTTATTCAGGCATATGGTAAATTTGGAGAAGTTTGTTCTCTAAGTCTAAGGATTTGATTCTTGCCTTCCAAAATGGCCTAGGAAGATGGATTTATGCCACTTAGCTTCACCAATTCAGTAAATAACTCTTCAAATGAAATCCATATCTCTGAATGTAAATATGAAGATTCACAGAAAGAACAGCAAAAAGATATCGTTTGAATTAGACTGTAACCATGACATTCAAATGACCTGACCACACAGCACTAGAATCCAGATAGAATTAAAGAAAATCTGCCATTGCAATCAGAAACATAAATGAATATGAGGAAACTACCCTTCCACTCCCCTGCTCCCAACTACTTATTTTCATGATAAACAGCAGGTTAATAAACATCTGTTCCTTCTCAGTGTCCAAGGGATCTTGTTTGCAAACATCAACCACAATTGCTTTGTTCTCTCAGGAGAAAACAAAACACTTTCAATCAAAGCAAAGCTACATACCCAGACCTGCTGCAGCAGCTGCTTGTTCAAAACCGCATGTCATTCCCCTGCAAGCCAGAGTGCTGGGACGCCTTGGTATCCTCTGCCCCTGCTCTTCTGAGCAGTGCTGCAGGTTAACTCTGGGAGGCTGGACACTCTAACCAGGGAAGCCCAAGCCTCGCCAGCTTAACTACTTATGTGCTGACTCATGCGCAGGGCAGGACACACCTCTGCTGAGCCTGCTGATGGACAAACCCCTGCACCATCCTTGGAAGGTCACACCTAGAGTTCTTCATTTTGCACCCTGAACAAACGTAACCTAGGAGATGGTCATTCATTTTTTCATACTGACCTGCTTGTCCTATTTGGTTTGGAAAATAAATATTTAATTCTTTCTCTACCCTATCAACTACATACCACTGAGAGGAGACTTTACGGGACAAATCAGCCCAGAGATGTAAGTTAAGACCACTTTGGATGGATGAGTTAAGCTCTGGGAGAGAAGATGCCCCCATTTTTCTAGAGGAATTACAAATATATGGAGGAAACTGATTGCACGTAATCACCTTGGTACTTTTAGGAAGCAAACGAGACCATGTTTACATTTTCCTGTTGTCCTTTCCAAGCAAAACCAAAAATCAACATTCTGCAGTATTGCCTTCATTTTAATCTACCTGGAAGTTGGTAGGGTTCCCAGGGGAAAAGTTCATTCTTCTAACCCTTTGGGCTCAGATTAGCAGGTATCAAAGGTAGGGAAAAGAAAGCAGAAGTTTTTAATGTTTGATTAGATCTTTGAAGTTTGCTTCATTCTACCCATGCCAACATGCAAGAGGCTCAGAAGCCTAGAATTCCTGAAGGAAAATGGTGCTGTTTTTCCAGTTATTGGTGGATCACTTAGAATAGCACTATAGAGGCAAAAAACTTGCCTCCCAGCCTAGAGCAAATATATAGTTTTCTTTAGGCAATGACAGAGTCCACCATGGGACTTGCATGGAAGTAGAAGTTGAGTGCAAGGCAGACAGGAGTGGTACAAGTGTTTGGTTAAAAAAAAAAACAAAACAGGAATTGTTGACGGCAAGCATGAAGTAGACATGCAGTCCTGTGGGCTTTGGAGTGAGAGAGTTACTGCAGAGGCTCTCGCTTCTTCCCACTGACTGGAGCTGCAGTGTTGCCAGCTGAGCTTCATTAGCTACTAATTGGGCTCCAAGGCCCTGGGGCTCCTTTATCTAAAGGTCAAGGGGCTACAGAAAAGGAAGCGAAAATCCACCTGTGCACAGAACACAACTTGTAAACTGATGTGTAATAATAGTAATAATAATCACAGTGATAACTATAACAGCAGACACAACGTTGAATGCTTACTGTATGCCAACAAATTGGCTGCTTTACTTACATTCTGTAGCAAGGACTGTTACCTCTTCAACAAAATCTGTTTTTCCTTCTCCTTCCCAGCCTGCCCTGCCATCAGGATAGCCATATAACTGAGATCTGGACGATGGAAAGTGAGGAAAATTGAAATGCGCTAATTCCATTCTTGGTCTATAAAATCATCCCCATGTGTGATCCTCCAGGTTCCAGGCACAGACTTGGAGGGACAGATCCACCATGACCTTGGAGATATGGGAGAAAGAAAATGAAAAGCCTCCATCAAAATGAATAACCACATGGAGGAGAGCTGCTGACCTTTGCAATTACTTTTAACTTATGGGGGGAAATGAATGCCAATCTAAAAATGTGCTTTTCAAAATTATTTTAGGGCCATGTAAGCAAAACAGTTTGGAGACCACTTGTATATAAAGACTAGAATCCTTAACTAGGTGTCTTAGTCCGTTTTCCATTGCTATAAAGGAATATCTGAGGCTGGGTAATTTACAAAGAAAAGAGGTTCATTTAGTTCAAGGTCCTGCAGGCTTTACAGGAAGCAGGGCACTAGGATCTGCTTTTGATGAGGCCTCAGGAAGCTTCCAGTCACGGCGGAAGGGGAAGCAGAGCTAATGTGTCACATGGTAAGAGAGGGAGCAAGAGACAGAGAGAGAGGAAAAGGATGTCATGTCCTTTTAAACACCCATGTAAATGGAGCGAAAACTCACTCATTACCGTGGAGGGCACCAAGCGATTCATGAGGAATCCGCCCCTTGACTCAGTCACCTCCCACAGGCCTCACCTCCAACAATGGGGATCAAATTTCAACATGAGATTTGGAGGGGACAAACATCCAAAAGATATCACCAGGTATTCATATTCACCCTAACCCAACCAAACCTTTTGCTTCATATTTGACTCTGACACCTCTCCTGGTCATTCTCTCATTCCAGACACACAAGTCTCTTTATGGTTCTTGTTTTCTTTTTTTCTCCTCTGCTGTCTCACCCCGACTGTAGTTCAGTGGCACAATCAGAATCCACTGTAACCTCGAACTCTTGGACTCAAGTCATCCTCCTGCCTCAGCCTCCCAATCTTTATGGTTCTTGAATGTATCCGTACTTTCCTGTCTCTGCTCTAACTTTTATTCTCCCCCTAAATACTTTGCCAACAACCCTCCTCTTAACTGAATCTTATCTTGATGCTGAGGCAGTCTGAAAAACACGGCTGCTAACCCTTTGACCCTCCATCTATCAAGAGGTGGGGCTCTGTGTCCTTTCCACTTCAATCTGAACAGGTTTGTGACTGTCAATACAGAATGTGAAAGTGATGTCATGTGACTCTTGAGGCTGGGTCACATATGGCCTTGCAGCTTCCTCCGTGTCCTGGAAAATTTACTATTAGAACTCTTCACCACTTAAGAACTCTAGAAATTCTGAAGCTCCCACACTGGAGAGACCACATAGCTTTGGTCACTGTTCCGGCTATGCTCATCCTTCCAGCTATCCTCACCAAGGTACCAGATATGTGAATGAAGCAGCAGTGGACCTTTCCAAACTGGTCCATCCACCAGCTGAATACCTTGGAGTGAACTCATCAATGCTACATCGAACAAAAGTGTCACTCAGCTGAGCTCTGCTCAGGTTCCTGACCTACAAAGCCATGAGCTATAATAAAAGGATTATTGTTTTAAGCCACTGTGTTTGAGGGAGTTTTTTTGTAGTAAGAGGTAACTAGAACACCCCTCCTTTAGGACCCAAGACAAGGGTTCATGTTTTGCAGAAGCATTTTCTGAACCACTTTCTGAGTTTTCCCATCCTTTAAATTCTGGTCTTGAATGATTTTTCTTAATATAAGGTGTTGTCCTATTCCACCTGGAGTCATGCTCCTTTTATTTCACCATCTCTGTTTTTAGCACCTTATATAATAGGCCTTTGATAAACATTTGTTGAGAAATAAGAACGGTATTCATATAACATGAGGCATATCTGTAACTGTAAGATGGAGAGGCAGAGGCTGGAAGAAGGTAGTGCTCACTAGCTGTCTTTTCTCTTTCCGGGAAACAGAATCTTGATTGTGATGGGCAGGTAGCATTTATCCAATCTGGTATTTATTCATGTATTTACTAAGTGCCTACTATTTGCCAGGCACTTTTTTTAGGCCACAGTGATAAGAGTAATGAACAAAACAATGTCCTTTTCATGGTGCTTCCATTCTAACTGGAGGGGGATAAACAAAAACTAAAACTAAGTATAATCTAGTATGTTATAAGTGCTAAGAAGATGAAAGCAAGACAATAGGTAGAAAAGTTGTTTTATGTAGCATAACCAGAGAGGTCCCCCTTATAAGGTGATATCTCAATAGACACCTGAAGGAATTGGGAAGAGAGTGTTAAGGCTTGGTTCTGCCTGGGGAAAAAGCATTCCAGGAAAAAGGAGTGGCAAGTGTAAATGTCCCCAGAGAAGACTGATGGACTGAAGGAACAGAAAATGGCTAGGGTGATTTGAGCAGAGGAAAAAATGAAGCAGCAGTAGCGTATGGGGTCAAAACTTGCAAGGTAGAGGTGCAGGGGTTGAAAGTCTGTAAAGACCTTAGAGAACAATGTGAGGACTAGATTTGCTCCCAATGAGATGGGAAATCATTACAGATTTTCAAGCAGGACAGTAGAATGATCTGGCTTTAGGAAACGTATTCTGTTATATGTCACCTAGATTCTGTGCAGATCACACAGTGCAGAGGGTCAAGGTTAGAAGCAATAAGTCTATTTTGGGGGCATTTGCAATATCTAAGCAAGAGACTTAGACTAGAGGGCTAGAAGTGGAGATGATGTGAAGTGTCACACCATGAATACATTTTGAAAGATTTCCTGTTGGTTTTAAAATATAAGAGAGAAATAGGGATCAAGAATAATTCCAAGGCTTTTTGGATTCTAGTACTGACAGAAGGGCATTGACATTTTCTAACATGGAGAAGAGTGTGACAGAAGTAAGTTTGGACAAAGAGAATCAAGCCTTGGGTATCTGCAAAATGGGATTTTTAACTCAAGACCTTATCAAAATGACTTACTACAATTGGTTGACAATAATCTAATATCTGTAAAGACCATAATAGACAAAGGTATTTCCCAAAAGGTGATAGGTTTTTAGGTAGTACAGAGTACACATTTTTTAATTATTACATATTGATTTCATTGTGAATTAGAAATATACAATATATAGAGTAGGGCTAAAGCAATTTTTAATGAAGTCATTTAAAGAAAAACATTAGTTAAATAATAGTACAAGTGGTAAATAGTTATGGGGAAAAATCATGTTAGTTGTACACTAATAGATATATTTTGGGAAATACTGAAATACAATTTAATATCCAATTAATTCAAGTATCTGTAAAGATCAGTCTCTGCCACTGAATCTTTTCTGATCCACTACAAATTCTTATTCGTCTTCAGTTGGCCACTCGCTGTCTATGACACCCCATCACCACCATTTTTTTTTCACATGAGGACTTCTCGGGGGCAGTGTGTCCTATACCAAAAGCCAAAAATAGCGTGTGTAGATTATTCCCACTCCATGTTTATATATGATTGCTCAAAGTTTGCTCTAATTGGAGTTCTTAGTGATTTGATTGATTTATAGACAAGAATTTGCTTTCCTCCAATAAATGCTGAACAAGGCCAGTTGCTGCCTTAACCCCTCTCTCCTTAGACAGCTCTAAAGGCTGCAGGCAGCTCTGTCTTCAAACTTTAGCAAGTGGCTCCATTTGGGTCTGCCCCTGTGCTGCCAGTGATTTTCAGTCTTTCAGTCTTTCAATCTTTCAGATGACTGTGGTTGGTAGGAAGAATCACCTCCTGCTTAGAGTGGAAACCAGAAAGAAACTATCCCATGAACCAGAACACGGTCCTTGCTACCTACTGCCCCCATAATACATTTAAGCCCTTTGCACTCAATCGCGAAAGACAACCCTATAAAGTAACTACTATTATTCTACTCATTTTACAAATAAAATAATATCTGAGGTTCAAATAGCTGAGTGTCCAAAGTCATTTGGCCAGCCTAAGTGACACAACTTATTCTCTGACCCCTTAGTTTTCCAACAGCTTCAGTGGGGACAATAAGCACTTTGCAGGGTTACTTTATCATAGTGGTCCTTCCTTCCCAACTTTCCTCACCCTGAATCCAGGAAAACTTGAGGAAAATTCAGAGATTACTATTTTAGCTAAGTATAGGGCTTTTCCCTTGCTGAATGAAGTGTGCAGACCTGTATTGACAGCGTGGCTAAACGACAGGTTTGGAGGACGGAGAGAAGCCAGGGGAGAGAAAGAATATTTGAGTAAGAGTGAGGGAGGTCTAATTTCATTTTTGTAGAAAATTGGGTTCATTTCCTCCTTAAATACTTGGTAGAATTCACTAGTGAACCCGTCCAAGCTTCTAATTTTTTTTTCTCATTTCTAATTTTTGTGACATGTGAGCTATAGTCCCACTTCCTCAAGGCCACCCTGGTGCGGGCAACATTGTATTTCTTCACCTGGAGGCCAGCTACTCAGGTATATTCAGTCTGTGAAAATTAATATCTATGTGCTTTTCTGTATATATGTAATACTTCAGTAAAATTTATAAAAACAATTTTACTCTATAAAATTAAGAAGGAAAAGGATCTCTGATTTAAACTGGCTTAAAAAATAAGGAAAATTGTTAACTCAAGAAACAGAAATTCCAAGGAGAACAGCCCCAGAGTTGGTTATTTCAGCACCCAATGATATCATTAAGGATCCAGGTCCTTTCCATGTGTTAGCCTTTCTCCAGAGCTACAAAAGTTCTATGTATTACATCTAGACACAACATTGCCCAGAGGAAGTGGATTTTCATCAGTAGGTATCTTTTCAAGAGCAAGAAAAATTTTTAGAAGCAGGTCTGGTAACTGCTTCTAAAATTAAATGTACATTTACCCTGTGACCTTTCAATCCCTCACCTGGGTATTTACGCATGAAAAATGAAAATGTATATACATACACATACATATATGTGTGAGCACACTCATGCACAGATACACACAAAACATATACAAAAATCTAAGCTACTTAATTCATAATATTCAAAACTTATAAACAGTCCAGATATCAATCTATTGAAGAGTAGATAAACAAACTGTGGTACATTCATTCAATGGAATACTGGTCCCTAATAAAAAAAGAATGAATTACTAAAATACAGCATCAATGAATCTAAAAAATATTATGCAGCATGTAAAGAAATCTGCCCACCCTCCCCTCCACACACACATATACACACACAGACACACATATATAAATACATGGTGGAAAAAAATCTATGGTAGAAAACTAGTGTAAATACAGTGAATATTTACCTAAGGGAGTGGAGGAGAAGAGGGCTGGCCAGGATTGAGTGAGAAGAGGTATAGGGAACTTTCTCCATATCTTGAGAAGTGTTTAAGTTACTTAGGCACATGCATTTGTCAAAACAGCAACTATACAGTTAAAATTTGTGCATTTCATTATCTATAAATTCTATGTCAAAAGAAAAATAGACCATGATCAAATTTTGAATTTCAGTTTACTATATGCATGGCAAAGGATTTAGGGAGAAGTGCACATGTATCTTCAGTTTACTTTGAAATGCATCCAAAAAAATACGATTAATTGATAGATGGATAAAGAGATAGAGAGTTTGATATGTGGTAAAGTAAGTAGAGTAAAATACTGGGAGAAACGAGGGGTAGTTAGATGGATTATCATTGTGAAATTCTGCTCCAAAGCAGAACAGAAACCAGCAGGCTTTGCTATTGAATTTGGCTGCCTTTCCTGCTCTGACCTCTTTTTAGCAGTGGGAAGATTGCCATCAATGCCTCATCATTTTTGTCAAACGAGAAAGGCTTGGATTTGGGCCCCCTTCATTTCCAACAAGAAAATAGATTTCCTAAGGCCTGGGTAAATTCATTGTTGTTACTGATTTTAATTGATGATTCAGCCCTGAACATCTTGAGAATTTAAGCCAGTGTTGATAGCCCAGATCTGCAGGAAGCCAAATTGCCCCAGTTCTCCATACTTGCAGTGTGTTAAAGTGACCTTTCAGATAGCTTCCCATCTAATTTGGGGGACTTTTTGTTTGAATTCACATTTAGTGAATGTTAATAGTGTGTGGGGGTTATGTGTGCTGAATACATTGACATTTTTCTCTCCTGGAGGAAGAATCATTTCCTCCCTTTCTTTCCATCCTCAACAAATTTTACTGTGTGTTCGATGCAATCGGAACAGAGATTGTGGGACAAGACCTTCTGGCTATTTCCCTATCTTCAGTTCCTCTGCCCTCCTGCAGTTGCATGCCTCTATGCTCAGAAACCAGGAGCCCCAGGGGAAACCTTGTTAGGCAGCCACTTGCCCATAGGGGTTCAGAGTGTCCACTGTAAGCTGCATGGGAAGGAAGAGCAAGTCCTGTCGAACAATCCCTCTGGTGTCAGCTCATGAGCACAGGAATGTGCACCCAGATCCTGCACAGAGACATTTCCAAAGGGGACATGTGCCAGCAGCACTAGTTGGACACAATTCCTTTTCAAGCTGTTTGCTGTACATGTTCATCCCTAGAGCCTATGGAGAAATGAGCTAGCAAATGCCTACAAATTCATCTCCTGGCCTCTGGTATGGAGCCCATGAGGCTCATGGAAGCAGCTGTAATGTTGCCTGCTAATGTTGCCTGCTGTGAAAAGGAAGTTGGTGCCATACCCTCACCTGTTACCCTCTGCTAGGGGAGCCTGTCACAGCCAAACGCCAGCCAGAGGTCAAAAGCCTCCCTTGGCCAATAAGGCGGGTAATGAACACACTTCCCATAGGCCTGACAATGACAGGACTTCGGCCAAACTCAGAGCCAGTGATTTTAGAGAAGCCTTCAAAACAAACACTTTAACAGCCAAATCATGCCTGTTCCAAAAATGATTTTTGTTTCTTAATTTTAGGTTTTTTCCCCCAAAAACATCCTTAAATAACAAGAAGCATTTCTACACATCCCCAGAGGGAAGCCAGATATGTGCCTTTTCATGGACACAGGCTCTTCATTAAAAAGAAAATGCATAAGAGGCAGTGTGCTTTGACTGAAACTTCTCCTCATGGTACTAAATACTACTAGAAGAAAGCAATTCAAACTCCACCAGTTCCTTCATGTGATGACACAGAGCTGGCAAGGGAAGCAGCCTTTAGGTGCCAATAAATCATGGTGGCCACATGTGTTTCTGCTTCATTGCTACCCTGTATGGGTACTCACCCTCCAAGATCCCATGCCATGCTATTTCAGAGTCCATCAATACTCCAGCAACCACTGTCCATGCACATCAGGCTTGCAGAATGCTAGAGCAATTATGTTACCAAAGGTTATAAGACGTAAATATGTTTGGACAGAAGTTCAAATAAAGGTTGAGTCTGGGCTTGCCCCAGTTTGCCAACCAAGTTGGCCTTGCTGTATCTGGGGCCCATCTTTCCATTAGCTGGGACTTCTTTCTTGGCTCCACAGGGGCCTCCTTTTCATTTCTCTCTTCCCCATTTTTCTCTCTATAAAAACAGTGGTCATTTACAGAGCATTTAGTCTGTACTCACAGGCCATGACTGCCCCACATTATGCTACAAGATAGATTTCTATCTATCTACAAGATAGATAACATTGTCCCTAATTTGTCAAGAAGAAAACTAAGGCTCTGAAAAGAAAATAGTCATTTTCTGTAGGGCACAATGCCTGTAAGTTAGTCATTTTCTGCAGGGCATAATGCCTGTAAACAATAGAGTTGGGATCTGAACACACAATTGAGTTCCCAGTCCACGCCCTCTTGGATACACCATACTTCCTCTATCTCCTTCTGTAGTTTCTTTTTTCCCCAGGGTAACTACTCTCATTCTTCATAACATGGTAGAGTATGTATATTCACTATCAAACCTTTATTCAGTGCCTCAAACACAAGTTAAACAGGAAGAAGGTGCCTAGCTCATTTCCCAAGCAGAAGTATTTTCTTTGAACTTGTTATTGCCCCTCTTATTCACTCCCCAAAGGCTTTGTGGATCCCCCAGACAAGTGGGTACCTGCACAATCCACTGTGGTCTGCAGAGTACATTTCATTCCCAAACAGCACAATGATAAATGGTAACACTGATTTTAAGGGTTTCTAGTTGTGATGGTGTAAACTAGAGCAGCTTCTAGGATCAGGAGGCCTCTAGGAGATTAGATAACTCTATTAATGATATGATATGTGCCCTTTCAGAAACTACTCTGAATGATATGTGCCCTTTCAGAAACTACTCTGAGTTTATACAGATGTCCGTCAGATTGTGATGGGATTATGTCCTGATAAACTCATAGTAAGTTGAAAATATTGCAAGTTGAAAATGCATTTAATATACCTAACCTCCTAAACATAGGTTAACCTAACCTCCTAAACATAGGTTAACCTAACCTCCTAAACATAGGTTAACCTAACCTACCTTAAACGTGCTCAGAACACTTACCTTAGCCTGAAGTTGGACAAAATAATCTAACCCAAAGCCTATTTTATAATAAAGTGTTGAACAGCTCATGTAATTGATTGACTACTGTACTGAAAGTGAAAAAGAGAATGGTTGTATGGGTACTTGAAGTGTGGTTTCTGTTGAACTCATATCACTTTCACATCATTGTAAAGTTGAAAAGTTGTACGTCAAACTATTGTTAAGTCGGGGACCATTTGTATTTGGAAGTGACTATACCTCTCCAAGCACTACCGCATCTTGACTCAAGCCCATGAGAAAAGAGTTGGACAAAGCTCTAGGTGTGAAATAAAGATGCATGCACTATCGTGGTTGAAGTTCTTGCTAGAAATAATGCAAACTAGGATTGTCTACAGGAATAACAACCACTGCTATTTCATACTCACACTGAAAAATGCTTTGGGTAACCCAAGTTATTTTAGAACCTATCTTGGGTCATCCAAGCCAAAAAAAGGCTCATCAAAAAGAATGAGAGAAAAACAATTGACTAAATAAATAGAGAATACTGTACACCATAACTTGACAAAGAATTATGCACCATAACACAGGCCAAGCATTCTAGACTGTAGGCACCTGATATTTTCTCCTGATGTTCTGAGGCTCCTTCTAAGAAATCATATTTGTTACTAACCAATGTCCATAATGATTCTTTATCAGGCCCTAGTTTGGGATGTATCCACGCTGCTCTCAGACAAGTAGAATAGTCAAGAGAAAGAGAGAGAGAGTATTCAGGAGTAGCTCTGCAGTTTGGGCCTTGCTTTAACACTGGGATTTTGTCATATAAACTATTTTTCTTGCTACAGGCTTATTTCTAATCATGAGGGCCACCTATACCTGGAGTCGAGGACTGCTGGAGATAAATCTCTGACAACCTCATTTTCTCTTTGTCTAAAATTTCCCAATGTACTAGAAGTCTTGATAATCATGAAGTTGCCCAAAAAGGAATTTTCCATCAGACTACTGAGATGGCATTTTGGATAGTCTTTGCCCATCCTAGTCAGAATTACCCCACACACCTGGGTTACTGATTTACCTATCAAGAGAAAATGGAACTCCAAGGGGGAGTTCTAGCAGGAAGGAAACTAAAAGATTGGAAAAGTGAACTAATTTATGTAGAAAAATGATAGTGAAGGGAAGCTGAGCTTTAGGTTTATGTCAGGGATCACCTCTATGCCTTCCTTGAGGCCCATGTTTTAGATTATGAGATTGCCAGGCCACAGATTTCAGGGTGGAAATTCTTATGTTTATGCTTCTGTCTAAGGCTGAGTTTTAATAGACATCAGACAAACGCAGAATGCAACTTCCAGGCCATTAACACGTCTTTTTGGAGAAGGCTTTTCTGCAGTCTGGAGTAGAAGTAGGAATTCTACTTCTCGAGACTCTCCTAGGAAAAGTCACTCAACAACTTTAAGAACAGGCCTTTAGCACTGTGCTAGGCACTGCAAGGAAACAATATTGAAGCAGAAAAATCTCATAGTGAAATTAGACACATTGAACCACTAACTCATTAGACTCCTAACTTCTCCCTCTTCGACTGGGCTTAATCTGGAAGTTTCTTTCAGGCCGTTTCATAAATTCTCAATTAAAAACTTGGGTTAATGAGACATTCTGAGTAATTGAAATTTCTAATTTAAATAGGGCTTATTCAGCAAACCTTCTTTAAACAGAAAAGTCTTTCTAAAATACCTATTTTACACTTTTGGAAACAGAGCAGAGGGAAGCTTTTAATTATTTCCTTGATGACTAGAAGAGATTCCAGTGTCTCAATATTAATGCTCTTCATCCAATGCTAAAGACATATACATAAACATATACAAGGCGTCAAAGTTCAAGAGCAAGCCAATGGCATTTCTGAGAGAAACTGTTTTTAAGGAGGAAATAATTTCATCTATCTATTTATATTTCTCATAGTTTCTTTTCTTAAAGTCCAAATAATCTAATTTGGTAGAGTCCTCATTGATTGAGATTTCCTTTACTATCCTTTGAAAATAGCCCAGACTATAAGTTTTTATGAAGGCAGGCACCCTTGTCTACTTTGTTTGACACCAGCTCCCAATGCTAACACAAAAACATTTGCTGAATGAATGGAGGGAGGTGAAGAGAAGAGGGGATGATTAATGTATAAGTGAATGCATGAAAGACTAGCCTTGAAATTCCCAGGGTTCTATGGTCAGCCTCAATCTTGGACATTCCTTATTGTCAGCCCATTTTTATTCCTTTATTACCCAAGAATGCAACTGATGATAATTTGTGAAATCCCAAGGGCCTGTGAGGCAAACTAATACAAGGATTAGGAAAGCAAAAATCAAAGATTACAACCACTCCACCCTCCAAAAGAAAAAGAGCAGAACCATCCATAGCCATCAAAAACCAATGAAGAGATATATTTACAAGTGCTCTACAAAGTTAGCCACAAGGGGATGCTAAAGGCTACTGGTAAAGTGTCATGCTTGGAGCTGGCCAATACTTAGGGCTCCATCATGTGATGTCAAAGATTTTTTTTTTCATAAGCCCCTAACCAGATTTTAAATTTATCACCTTGAAAGAAAACCCACAAACCACAAAATAATGTTCTACTCTCACTATAAATCAACCTTCCATGAAAAGCCTGGTGTAATTGGGGTATCACAGAGCCAAGAAGTAGTGCCATGTTCCAATCCATCATCACAATGGAGACCCTTATCACTCATGCAGGGACAATCCACAGAGGCCTAGTGAGAGTGAATACCAATCCATCAAAATGCTTGACAGCTTCTGAGAAATGAATTATACATCAGTATAGAGTTGACCTCAACTTATTTCCACAAAAGTGTTTTATTAAACAAAGACTAATAGAAAGAAATTGGGGTAAAAGAGAAAAATATATATAAAAAAAGATAATACCAAGATCACAAATACATACACTAAAATTCCGTACAGTTGTTAAGAATGGACAATAAATTAGACTCAGTTTCCCAAACACCAAAGCAAAAAACACAACACAATCAGTATAAAATTTAATGTTCATGAGAGAGAATCAGTTGCAGAGAAGAAAATTCAGTTCTACTTCATATGAAGGCTAAGAAAAATCTCTGCCTATGTGATGTAATATAGTATGTAGTAAACATATGGACCCTCTTCAATGAGATTTTCTTGGTTTGATTCACTTAAAAGATGGATTATTATTCAATGACTATTAAAAGAGCCACACTTGATGTTCTGGCCTGATTGGGACTGTTGGTGTGGTGATGGTGGTGGTATAGAATATCTCGGAGGAAGTGACTGGAAGCTATCCTTCATAAGATTCCATATGGGTTATAAGAGTAACAACTGAGTGTCCGATAAAAATGCAGCACCTCAGCGTGATGACTAATATTTTGATTCTGTACCAGAGGTACTCCATGCCAATTAAAAAGGCAGATCCATTTCTGCCTTTTTACAATTCAGAAGGAAAGATCAAAACTGACACCCAGAGATTCAAGTGCCCACAAAACACTCTGATGTACTCTGCAGTAAAAATAAAAATAACATTGCCACAGGCACTCCCAAATATCTGGCTGCTTGCAGAGCTAAGAACCCCACCACAAAGGAAGCTACCTCAGAGGATGGAACTTGATGTTTTTGACATCTGTTACTACACTTCAGCATATATTCATGGCACCCATCATTGTTATAAGGTATATTGGGGTTTCATTTTCAACTTGCTCCTTTGAGAGGTACTATTTTTTCCCTGATAAAGTTATTTCAAGAACATGCATTTTCATAGAGCAGTACAGCTGAAACCGTCTTGTGTAAATTAATAGTTGTCCATTAGACACTTGGACTTGCATACAGCTGCATCCTGGGTCCTCTCCAGGAGTCACAATGCACATTAGCACAATAATGACTCCGACAAGTCTTACAGCTAAGAAACCTAGAGAATGGCCTCAAAGTTCCCAATGTAATGTTAATTAGAAGATAACTGAATGAAGCACCTCCATTTTCCACTTCAATGCTAATTTTTTTCATGTTCTTCTGGACATCTTTTGTGTTGAGAGTTGGAAGTCATTAAAGCAGACTGATAATGACTTATAGTTCAATTGTTGTTAGGACATAAATTTGTGTACCTAGTCATTAAGGATACTCTGCCAATAACTGCTTATTGTTTCCCAAACTTATTTGACCATGCAAACTGTGTCATCAAGGTCTTCTGTTTTCAGCTTCAACATTTAAAGACCTTGGGAGTATCACTGTCATCCTTACAATAGGAAGAAGCTGAGCAAACTGCAAAACAAGTTTTTTTGGACCCATCACGGAAATGAAGTCATAGGTACAACCACTGTTCCAAAATCTGGAGAGAGAGTTGCATTCAGAGTCATGGCCAAGATCTGCTTACACGGAGCGGAAGCCGCTAGAGCCATAAACTAATAAGAACACCTATATGGTAAATGACAAATTACTGGAGGTTGTTCCTTGTACTTTAGCCCTTTCTAGTCTTCCCATCTGACTCAGGGAGAAAAAACCGTCAGCAGGCATCAAGGCTTCAAGGAAGCAGACAAAGAATTCTGCAGTCATGGAATTTATGTAGAATAGAGGATAAGAGGAGTGGGTTTACTACCACACTCATGAAGGTCAAGCCTGGAGAAACAGACCCACTAAAAGACAGATTCATGACATGGTTTTAAGATGGCTGACCAGAGGCAGCTGGTACTTGCCTCCCCCACAAACAAGAACCAAAATAGTGAGTATGTAATCATACTTTGGTCACCTATGAGAGAACACTGGAATTCAACAGAGAAGTGACAGGAAACATATAAGGCAAGGGAGGAGAAGGAAGTGAGGCAGCATGCTCAGCTGGGGGACTGAAGAATCTCCCAATTGCCGTGAAAGAGAAAGTGAGTGACTCTCAGCAGTTCACATTCCCACCACAGACTCCTGCAATTCTTGCCACAGGAGAGTCCTTCAACCCACACAGGCCCTGAGACTAACATAGGGAGCTACCTGGAGATTTCTTGAAGGAATTGCTCCAGAAAGGAAGCTCACACCAGGTCCCATGCCCACCCCCAGTACTAAGCAGCTATAGCAAAGCACTGTTTTGAAAGCGCAGTCTCCACCAGAATGCCCTGGAGCCCAACATCTCCTGCATCTTCACATCCCTGGAGCCCCACTGACATCCCACACACACAGCAGGGAGCTGCTGCTGTCTGGCACTGCCAGGGCCAAAGTATGAGCCATAGGCAGCAACCCCACCACCCCCAGTAGCAGGGCCACCATGCATTTAAAAATGCCCTGAGGAAAGCCTACTCTGTTTATATGGCTGCCAACTGTGGCCAAAGAGTGTGCTCCTTAGCTGCCTGTTTATGCTTCTTCTACTGCCACTGAAAGCAACCCTCTCCTCCCCAGGAGCAGAGCCACAGCACAACTGTTGCCGCTCCAACCTAAGCATTCCTCCAAGAGCCTGGTGATTGCCCTGCCTCTGCCTACCATAGCCCGCTACCACACACACCACTGGGGGCCTGAGAACAGGTGTGCTTAGCCTGGATCCACCCACCCCCATGCCCAAGCACAACATCTAGGGGCCTGGGATTCCCCCGCCCCATCAAACATTGTTGGCATCTAAGCATTCCTTCCAGGCTCTTGAGGATAGGCCCACTAAATCTGCTGCTAATACCACAGCTGGTATGCACCACTAAATGCCACCTAAAGGCCTGGAGACTGGCCTACCCAGCCCATTGCAGCCACCAGCACCACCAGTACAGGCTGCTTGGAAGTCAGAGGATTCTCTCACCACTGCTACTGCCATTGCCCATTCCACGCCTGCTGCCCAGACACCTGGCCCACTTCTGCAACTGCTGGCACCTGAGATGGCCACCTGTGGGGGTCCAAGAATCAGTCCCCCTAGACCCATTAACACCAGGGTCAACATATGCTGCCCTGCAAGGATAGGCATGCTTGGCTTACTGCTGCCACCACTGGGGCCTAAGTGCAGGCTCAACTGCTGTCCCTGTCTCCAGCAAAACTTTACCACAGCCTTCACTAACAGTATTCTAAACCACTGAGTAAATCAGACACTACTGGTGGTGTTTATAGCCAAATAAATTATACAGAGATTATACTACTGCACATACCCAGAATCAAAGCCAAAGTGCCCTGCTCAACCAATACTATAGATACACCTTCGGGAAAAAGTCATTCCCAACTAAAAGGCAAATGCAAACAAATTTAAGGAGTGACTGTTACACCAGATGCACAGATACCAATGTAAGGATGGAAGAAGCATAAAAAGGCAATGAAATATGACACCTCCAGAGGAACACAATAATTCTCCAGCAACAGATTCCAACAAAAAAGTATAAAATCCCACATAAAAAATTCAAAATGATACTAAAGAAGCTCAGTGAGATACAAAATAACTCAAAAAGCAAAACAAAGAAATCAGAAAAACAATTCAGTATTCAGGATATGAAAGAGAAATTTACAAAAGAGATAGATATCATAAAAAATAACCAAACAGAAATTCTGGAACTGAGGAATTCAATTAATGAAATACAAAATTTGAAAGCTTCAACAATAGGCTAAATCAAGCAGAAGAAAACATTTCAGAACATAAAGACAGGTCTTTTGAAATAACCCAGTCAGGCAAAAATATAGAGAAAAATTTTAAAAGAATGGACAAAGCCTATGTGACATATGGGACACCATAAAGCAACCGAAGATTCAAATTTTCAGTGTTCCACAAGGTGAAGAACAAATGAAAGGGTTAGATAATGTCCTTAATGAAATAATAGCTGAAAACTTTCCAACTCTAGCAAGAGATTTAGACAGCCATACACAGGAAGCTCACAGATCCCCCTACAGATATTATCATTCAAAAAGGTCTTCTCCACAGCACCTTATAATAAAACTGTCAAAAGTCAAAGAGAGAATTCTAAAAACAGCAAGAGGAAAAGCATTTAGTCACTTATAAGGGAATCCCCATCAAATTAACAGGGATTTCTCAGCAGAAACCTCACAGTCCAGGAGAGATTGAAAATAGTCCAAGTGCTGAAAGAAAAAAATTGCCATTGCTTTTGGTGTTTTAGACCTGAAGTCCTTGCCCATGCCTATGTCCTGAATGGTAATGCCTAGCTTTTCTTCTAGGGTTTTTATAGTTTTAGGTCTAACGTTTAAGTCTTTAATCCATCTTGAATTAATTTTTGTATAAGGTGTAAGGAAGGGATCCAGTTTCAGCTTTCTACATATGGCTAGCCAGTTTTCCCAGCACCATTTATTAAATAGGGAATCCTTTCCCCATTGCTTGTTTTTCTCAGGTTTGTCAAAGATCAGATAGTTTTAGATATGTGGCGTTACTTCTGAGGGCTCTGTTCTGTTCCATTGATCTATATCTCTGTTTTGGTACCAGTACCATGCTGTTTTGGTACCAGTACCATGCTGTTTTGGTTACTGTAGCCTTGTAGTATAGTTTGAAGTCAGGTAGGGTGATGCCTCCAGCTTTGTTCTTTTGGCTTAGTAACGGCAACAAAAGCCAAAATTGACAAATGGGATCTAATTAAACTAAAGAGCTTCTGCACAGCAAGAGAAACTACCATCAGAATGAACAGGCAACCTACAAAATGGGAGAAAATTTTCACAACCTACTCATCTGACAAAGGGCTAATATCCAGAATCTACAATGAACTTAAACAAATTTACAAGAAAAAAACAACCCCATCAAAAAGTGGGCAAAGGATATGAACAGACACTTCTCAAAAGAAGACATTTATGCAGCCAAAAGACACATGAAAAAGTGCTCATCATCAGTGGCCATCAGAGAAATGCAAATCAAAACCACAATGAGATACCATCTCACACCAGTTAGAATGGCGATCATTAAAAAGTCAGGAAACAACAGGTGCTGGAGAGGATGTGGAGAAATAGGAACACTTTTACACTGTTGGTGGGACTGTAAACTAGTTCAACCATTGTGGAAGTCAGTGTGGCGATTCCTCAGGGATCTAGAACTAGAAATACCATTTGACCCAACCATCCCATTACTGGGTATATACCCAAAGGACTATAAATCATGCTGCTATAAAGACACATGCACACGTATGTTTATTGCGGCATTATTCACAATAGCAAAGACTTGGAACCAACCCAAATGTCCAACAATGATAGACTGGATTAAGAAAATGTGGCACATATACACCATGGAATACTATGCAGCCATAAAAAATGATGAGTTCATGTCCTTTGTAGGGACATGGATGAAATTGGAAATCATCATTCTCAGTAAACTATCGCAAGGACAAAAAACCAAACACCGCATGTTCTCACTCATAGATGGGAATTGAACAATGAGAACACATGGACACAGGAAGGGGAACATCACACTCTGGGGACTGTTGTGGGGTGGGTGGAGGGGGGAGGGATAGCATTAGGAGATATACCTAATGCTAAATGAAGAGTTAATGGGTGCAGCACACCAGCATGGCACATGTATACATATGTAACTAACCTGCACATTGTGCACATGCACCCTAAAACTTAAAGTATAATAATAATAAAAAAAGGAAAAAAAAGAAATAAAATCAAAGAAGCACAAAAAAAAAGAAAAAAATTGCCAACAAAGGATACTATACCTAGCACAGCTATCCTTCATAAATGAAGGAGAAATGAAGTTTTCCCCAGACAAACATAGTAGAGGGAATTCACACCACTAGAGTGGTCCTACAAGAAATGCTTAAGTGAGTCCTACATGTGAAAACAAAAAGACAATAGCTACCATCATGAAAACACACAGAAGTATAAGACTCACTGGTAGGGCAAACACACAAATGAGGAAGAGAAAGAGCTCAAATATTACCACTACAGAAAACCACAAGCCACAATGATATAGAAAAGAAACAAATAATATGCAAAACTACCAAAATTAATGAATAAAATGACAAGAATAAGCCTTCACACATCAATAACAACCTCAAATGAAAATGATTAAACTTTGCAGTTAAAAGATATAGACTGGGCCGGGCGTGGTGGCTCACACCTGTAATCCCAGCACTTTGGAAGGCCGAGATGGGCAGATCACGAGGTCAGGAGATCGAGACCATCCTGGCTAACATGGTGAAACCCCGTCTCTACTAAAAATACAAAAAATTAGCCGGGTGTGGTGGCGGGCACCTGTAGTCCCAGCTACTTGGGAGGCTGAGGCAGGAGAATGGCATGAACCCAGGAGGCGGAGCTTGCAGTGAGCCAAGATCGTGCCACTGCACTCGAGCCTGGGGGACAAAGCAAGACTCCATCTCAAAAAAAAAAAAAAAAAAAAAAGCTATAGACTGGCTGAATGATTTAAAAAAACAAGACACAACTATATGCTGCCTACAAGAAACTCATCTTAGTGTAAAGACACATGTAGACCAAAAGTAAAGGAATGGAAGAAGATATTCCATGCAAATAGAAACCAAAAGGCCAATCCCTTTATCACTAGATAATGACCTTCTTCGTAACTATTTACCATTTTTGACAATTTAGCAAGAGGATATAACCATTCTAAAGATAAGCACCCAGGACCAGAGTACTTAGATATATGAAGCAAATATTATTAGATCTAAAGGAATAGAATCTAATGCAATAATAGTTGGGGACTTCACTTCACTCTCAGCATTAGACACATCATTTAGATAGAAAATTAGCAAGGAAACTTTGGATTTAAACCACATTAAAACAAATGAACCTAAGATATTTACAGAACACTTCACTTAACAGGTATAGAATACATATTCTTCTCATCTGCATATGGAACACTCCCCAGAATAGGCCATATGTAGGACACAAAACAAGTCTCAACAAATTTTTAAACATTGAAATCATATCAAGAATCTTTTCAGATCACAGTGAAATAAGACTAGAAATTAATAACAAAAGAAACTTTGGAAATTGTACAAACACATAGAAAATAAACAACGTGCTCCTAAATGACCATTGGGTCAAGGAAGAAATTAAGGAGGAAATTTTTAAAAATTCTTGGAACAAATGAGAATTGAGACACAACATATCAAAGCTTATGAGATACAGCAAAAGCAGTGCTAACAGGGAAATGTATAGCAATAAACACCTACAGCAAAAAAGTAGAAAGATTTAAAATAAACAATCTAATGATGCACTTCAAGGAACTACTAAAGCAAGAAGAAACCAAACCCAAAATTAGTAGTATGAAATAAATTATGAAGATCAGAGCAGATCTAAGCAAAATAGAATCCCTCCCCCCCAAAAAAGGCAAAGATTCAATAAAACAAAATATTGGTTTTTTGAAAAGGTAAACAAAATCAAACCATTTGCTAAACTAACCAAGAGACAAAGATGCAAATAAATGAAATCAGAAATGGAAAAAGAGACATTACAACTGACACCACAGAAATACAAAAGATCATCAGAGATTATTATGAACCACTATATACTAACAAACTAGAAAATCCAGAAGAAATGGTACATTTCTGAGCACATACAACCTATAGTGACTGAATCATTAAACAACGAAAAACTTGAATAGACCAAAAAAGAAGTAATGAGACGGAATCAGCAATAAAAAGTCTCCCAACAAAGAAAAGCCCAGAACTGAACAGTTTCATTGTGGAATTCTACCAAATTTACCAAGGAAAATTAACAACAATCCTCCTCAAACTATTCTAAAAAATTGAAGAGGACGGAATTCTCCCCGACTCATTCTATGAGGCCAGCATTACCCTGATACTAAAACCAGACAAGGATGCAACAAAAAAAGAAAAACTACAGACAGGCCAGTATCCCTGATGATCATTGATGCAAAAATCCTCAACAAAATATCAGCAAACTGAATCCAATAGTACATCAAAAAGATAATACACCATGATCAAGTGGGACTTATTCCATGGATGCAAAGATGGTCCAACATACGCAAATCAATAAACAGGATACATCACAATGAAAAAAGGAAAAACAAAAACCATATGATCATCTCAATAGATGCAGAAACAGTGTTTGATACAATTCAACATCCCTTCATCATACAAAGTCTAAACACCAAGCATAGAATGAACATACCTCAACATAATAAAGGCCATATATGACAAATCCACAGCTAACATCATACTGAATGGGGAAAAGCCTTTCCTCTAAGAACTGGAACAAGACAAGGATGCCCATTTTCTTCACTCTTATTCAACATGGTACTGGGAGTCCAAGCAATCAGGCAAAAGAAATAAAAGGCATCCAAATTGGAAAAGAGGAAGTCAATTTGTCCCTCTCTGCTGATGATATAATCTTATATCTAGAATAACCTAAAGACAACAAACTCTTAAATCTGACAAATTCAGTACTTACAGGATACAAAATCAACATATAAAAGTCAGTAACAACTAGTTCATACCAGTAATGAACTAGTTGAGAAAGAAATCAAGAAGGCAATTCCATTTACAATAGCTACAAAAAATAAATGAAATACCTAGGAATAAATTTATCTAAAGAGGTAAAATATTGCTACAAGAAAAACTACAAATCTCTGATGTAAGAAATTGAGCAGGATACAAAAATATGAAAAGACATCCCATGCTCATGGATCAGAAGAATTAATACCATTAAAATGATATTAACTCAAAGCAATTTGCAGATTCAGTGTAATCCCTATCAAAATACCAATGCCATTTTTCACAGTAATAGAAAAAACAATCCTAAAATTCATATGAAACCAAAATAGAGCCTGAATAGTCAAAGCAATTCTGAGCAAAAAGAACAAAGCTGAAGGCATTATATTATCTGATTTCAGTATAGATTACAAGGATATAGTAACGAAAACAACATGATTTGGATATAATAACAGACACATAGGCCAATGTAATGAAATAGAGAATCTAGAAATAAATCCACATATTTAGAGACAGTTAATTTTCTACAAATGTGTGAAAAACATACACTAGGGAAGGGACACCTTCTTCAATAAATGGTCCTGGGAAAATCGGATATCCCTATGTAGAAGAATGGAACTGGACCTGTATCTTTAACTGTATACAAAAATAAACTCAAGATGGATTAAAGACTTAAACATAAGATTTTATAGCTAAGACCTGAAAACTCTGACAACAAAACCAAAAATAGACAAATGGGACTATATCAAACTAAAAGGCTCTGCAAAGCAAATGAAACAATCAACAGAGTGAAGACGCCACCTGCTAAATGGGAGAAAAATATTTGCAAACTATTCATCCAACAAGAGACTAACATCCAGAATATACAAGGAACACAGACAGTTGAACAGTGAAAAAAAAAAAAATCCCATTAAAAAGTGGGCAAAGGGCATGAATTGAGATTTCTCAAAGGAGAAGACATACAATGGCCAACAGGTATATGAAAAAAAGCTCAACATTGCTAATCATCTTACCACAGTTAGAATGACTATTACTGAAAAAGACCAAAAAAATACCATATGATCCACCAATCCCACTACCGGGTATTTATTTATCCAAAAGAAAAGAAATCAGTATATGAAAAAGATACCTGCACTTACGTGTTTATTGGAGCACTATTCACAACAGCAACAATATAGAGTCAGCCTCAGTATTCATCAATGGACAAATGTATGAAGAAGATGTGGTATATATACACACTGGAATACTATTTGGCCACAGAAAGGAATGAAATGATGTCATTTGCTGCAATGGATGGAACTGGAGATCATTATGTTAAATAAGTAAGACACCAAAATACAAATACTGCATGTTCTCACTCATTAGTGGGAGCAAAAGGAGTTGATCTTTTGAAGATAGAGAGAAAAAATGGATACCGGAGGCAGGGAAGGGTAAGTGGGGTGAAGACAGTTTGGTTAATGGGTACAAACATACAGTTAGATAGAAGGAATAAATTCTAATGTTTATAGGGTGATTATGGTTAACAATAATGTATATTTCAAAATAGCTAGAAGAGAGGACTTGAAATGTTCCCAAGACACAGAAACAGTAAATACTTGAAGTGATAATCCTAAATACCCTGACTTGATCATTACTCATTGTATGCATGCAGCAATATATCACATGTAGCCCATATTGTGTATCAACAAAAAAAGTCTTGAAAAACTGAGATTCAATCATATGGTTAAACTCTCCCCCTATCCAACATCTAACCACCACACCAATAGAGCTCCAGCAAGAAAAATAGTGGATTACAGTTAAAAGAGATACACGACACAGACCCTCTCTGAGGAGGACTACTTAGGGAAGCCCAAGTCAAAAGGGAGGGCCACAAATACAGCAGAGGAATTTGGAGCTAAGAACCAAAAGAAACTGCTAGAAATAGTCAACATCGTAACAGAAATGAAGAATGTCTTCGATGGGGTCATCATTAGAACAAACATGGCCAAGGAGAGTAGTATCAGTGAGCTTTAAGATACGTCAATAGAAACCTATCAAACTGAAAAAAGTGGGAGGCAAACATCCAAGAACTGTGGGACAATTTCAAAATGTGTAACTTATCATAATGGGAGTATCAGAAACAAAAGAAAGGGAAAGCAGAGAAGAAAGAAGTAATAACGGCTGACAACTTTTCGAAATTAATGACAGACACCAAACCACAGACCCAGGAAGCTCAGAGAACACCAAAAATAAATACCACCCTCACCAAAAAAAATCTACACCTATGCATTTCATATTCAATCTGTAGAAAGGCAAAGACAACGAGAAATTTTTGAAAGAAGTCAGAGAAAAAACATATTACCTATAGAAGAAAAGAATAAAATTATGGCAGACTTCTTGTGAGAAACTAGGTAAGCCAGAAGAAAGTGGAGTGAAATATTTAAAATGTTCAAAGAAAAAAGCCAGCCAACCTGCCCTGCAAGAAATGGGAAGTTCTTCAGGCAAAATGAAAATGATGTTGGTTAGAAGCTTGAACTACATAAGAAGAGCATCAGAGAATAAATAAGTGAAGATGAACAAAATCTTTACTTGTTCTTAATTGATCTGTAAGGTAATTGCTTGTTCAAAGTAATAAATGTAATAATGTGTTGAGTGATTATACCATATGGATAAGTCAAATGAATGACATCAATGTTCTAAGGGCAGAAATGAGAAATTGGGAATGTGTTGTTATAAAATGCCTACACTACACTTGAAGGCAGACTTGTATTTGGAAAAAAGTTTATATTGTAAACTCTAGGGCAACCATTTAAAAATTTGTAAAAAGAATAACTGGTATGATAAGAGATAAAATAGAATCATAAATTGTTCAAAACTAAAGGAAGACAGAAAAAGGAAGGGATGAAGAGAGGACAAATGCAACAAACAGAAAAGAGTTACAAACATGATAGATATTCATTCAGTTATATCAACTATCACTTTAAATGTGAAAGGTCATTTAATTTCCTTCTGACTTGTACTGTAAACTAGGAGATGGATAAGTATTTTAAGGTGCTGATAAGCACAATACCAAGTCAACAGCTTTGATTTGTTCAAATTGTTTCTTGACCACAGGGAGAAAAAAAAAATAAAGGATGTCAATATCTAGTGATCCAAGCAGCATATTGTTTTCTAGTAAATTCAGAAATCTGGTTGACTTTTTGTATATTGGTGGTCAAATTAAGGTTGGCATGCATTTCCATTGTATGAGGTATTATGAGATATTTATCAAATTGATCAAAATTTGGCATGTGCTTGGGATACAAATAAAACATATAGCAATTAGGAAATCAGTCAAATTTTCCTCTCACACCTTATGGTGTAAATTTCTTGCTCCTCAGTCCATGGTGAGAGTATGCTTTACCACCAGAGGCATAGGTTTCTCTCACTGCAGACTCTTACTGAAGAGTTTATGAAAGCTCACAGTATTGGTGGGGGAGGAGGGAAACTTGGCTTCCAATAGGACTTTTACCAGTTACCAGTTGCATGCCCTTGGGCAAGTTATTTAATATATCTGAGTCACTTTGGTTGGTCTATCTGTAAAATGGGAATAATAATTACACTTTGTGGTTGTGTGAGGGTTAACTAATACATGTAAAATGTCTAACTTAAGTGAGACAAAAAAAAAAAAAAAAAAGACATTGAGAAAGCACATGTCCTTATACAGGCAATCCTTACCAAGTGTGCAATGATTCTCTAGAATACAATGAGCTTTCTCCTTGTCCTTCCTGGGATTTGCATACTAGAGACCCAGAAGATATGTCAATTCATGAATCAGTGTAGTGAGCCATGAAGAACAATCAGCAGTGGATTTCTTGATACATATGTGGCATGTAAACTCATAACAATAAATTTTTATATAATTATTTCTAGTTTTTTAGGGAAAAAAATCCTATTTTTAGCAAGTGCCAATATATCATTTCCACTTACTCAATTTACTTTCCCTTCAATATGGCAGCAGCTGATAGTCAAAGTTAGTGAAAGGCTATAACAGTTAAATAAAGACCTATCCAAGGGTTTGGCTCTATTTGCCTAAAGAGGCCACCACATTTCCCCTGTCTGATACACAAGTTTAAAGCCCCACACAGGAAAAGTTTTACTGGTTCTAATTTCCTTTTTTTTTTTTTTTCGGAGATAGAGTTTCACTCTTTTGCTGGGGCTAGAGTGCAGTGGCACGGTCATGGCTCACTGCAGCCTCTGTCTCCCGGCCTCAAGCGATCCTCCCACCTGTCTCCTGAGAGGCTGGGACCACAGGCATGTATCACCGTGCCAGGTTAATTTTTGTATTTTTTGTAGAAACTGGGTTTCATATTGATCAGGCTGGTCTTAATCTCCTGGGTTCAAGTGATCAGCCCACCTCGGCTTCCCAAAGTGCCGGAATTACAGGCGTGAGCCACCACACCTGGCCTCTGGTTTTACATTTCTAGCCTCCTTAACACATCCTTTATCAAAGACACATCTCCACTGTTGACATTTTCCTTTAGTCACCACATCAGAAATAATAATAACCTTTTATTCTTTTTAAATAGTTATTTTCCATTACCACTGGTTATCATAGTACTATTACTCTATTTCTCACTTTGGATTTACTTTTCCTTTCCATCTACACTGGAGAAGCTATATTACTGCCGGATATAGGAAAAAAAACAATTTGGTTGAGAATTAGAGAATTCAAAATGTTAGTAAACATTGTTCTAAAGTTTGAATTTAACTTACATGTGACTCTTTTTATATATTAAAAAACTCTCTAGAATTTACTGAAGATTAGAATATATTTTAAGGAATCCCAAGGAAAAAAATCCAGATAATTACTAAAAGTCCCATGTCAAGCAGAAACACTCCATGAAGAAATTCTGAAACTGATTTTCTATCTTGCTTTAATGGCTCCATTTATGACTTCTGTGAAGAATGTGAACACAGTAGAAATAACAGCCATTTATTTTAAGTATCAGTTTTTATTAAAAAGTGCATTTTGATTAATTTATGATCTAGGTAAGCTGTAAGATACCAGTATACTCTCTGGAATAATAACTTTACAAAGATTTAAAACAAACAAAATTTTAAAAGCCTTTTTATTTCCTTCACCATTATTGTTTTACAATACAAATATCACCTTGTGAATACACAAAAAAATCCTATGGAAGATAATTCTGCTGCACGTAAAATACAGAATGGATATATATACTTCTTCATTCTTAAAAAACTATTTTGTTCTCCACATTGGCAAGTATAGAATAGAATACTTCCCCAAACATATGTATGTTAGGAGTAAAACTTAGAGTTACATGCAGTTTCTGCACAAATATCTTTTAAAGAAATAGATCTCTTTTTTGTTGTTCACCAACAAAATTGTCATGAGAGTATGGATAACTAATTCATAGCTTTCAAGTTTTAGGTAAGTGATCATTTTCAAAACTCTCTTTAAGAAAAGATATTCATGGCTGTTTTCATTGAGTAGTTAAAATCGAACTACCAAATCGACGATAAAATAATTTAAGTGGTACATGTCATTGCTACCTGATCACAATATGTGAACAGGCTCTGACTCTAATTAACAACCTCATTATTTAAGTCATTGCAATTTTAAAACCATAAGCAGTCTTCTGATTCAATTTAGCTATAAATGCAAAATTTAGTAGTGTATACATATATTTATATTTTCATGGAATACTTTATTTTAAATAAAAACATTTAAGATTGCCTACTGACCATACAATCAAGACAAGAAAGGCACTAGAAACATAAGACAAATTTCTCTCCCAAGATGCATTTTTAAATTTTAACTCTCTTCTCTCTGACATGTTAAAAATCTTTAAATTTGGTTTTCATAACATCATTTTGAAAAATAAAGTTAGGAAATACTTAGAAAATCACTTTATAACAGAATCTTTTTTTTTGCACTTTTTGAAACACTGCCTTTGCTGATTTTACAAAACCCAAAGTTACGAAACCTTTCTGTGTCTATCATTTTTATTTGAATATCGGTGCAACAGGTAGAAAGATTTCAGAATCAAACCCCATTCAGGTACTTAGAAACCTTCATAGAGACATTTGCTAGAAAATGGCTTACAGCCCAATCTTTGGGGCAAGAGATATGAAAAGTATGTTTTCCCAAGAAAATAATACGCTTTATTTCCAGATGTGACTGGAAAGACCAGAACTTATGATATAAAAGCTTACATTTATGCTGTTGCATCATATACAAAGGAACATGGTGGTTGCGGGTTATGTAAATCCCAAACTTATGAACAGGAAATGTGTACAGTGCATGATAGGTTAAATTTTTCTTTATTGTTGTCCAACGCAGGTCCTTTGGAGAGAAAAAAAGATCACAGTGCTGACCAGGTAACTCAATAGGTTAAGTCAAGGTAACCATTGAAAGATAATAGGATTAGGGAGGTGTTTATTTTATGGCATCTTCTCTCATGGAGTTCTTAGCACTTCGGACAATTTGTCTTTTCCCCACTTTGTACAGCTGTTATGTGTCATTCACCAGCCGGCTGTATTTAACTTGCCTACTGAGGTGGACTACTGGCCAGGGGAAAGGCCAATGGTAAGATCGAGGTACAATTCCTTGGACATTCTTTTCAAAGTACTGAAATGGCCTGTACCACCACACCCTGGCCAGGAGGTTCATCTGGGAATCTTCCTTTAGCACCTAGGATAACAAAGAAACATAAACACATTTCTTACAATCTTTCACTTTAAGTTCAAATACTTGCCACGCTAAAATTCCCAAAGGACTCCATACCTGCCCTGCGTGTCCACCCACATATCCCAGCTTCTCTCTCTCATCACCATTCTACACTCCACGTTCATCTACAAACTGAGCCACATCCCAGTAGAAAAACAACGCCAATTCTGGGAGGGCAAGGAGAACTTATGGCTCACTCATCTCTTGCCTATAAATAAACACCTCAGTTAGCTTTTTAGGTATTCCTCTTCTATGCTAAAAATGTTAACACTTAATTAAATGTTAAATATTAAGCTTGTGATGTGCCCCGGGTAGGGAGAAGAGGATAGGAAAGCAAATCAAGCAAGGAGGGACACAAGCTTAGAAAATATTTTTCATTTTTCAAGGACAATGAAAGTGCGTTCCTTATTCTAGAAGGAAGTAATTCCTCACATCATTATATTAATAAACTTTTTATTCTTAATTCTGAAGAGAATCAATGTCACAAAAAACAATACAATCTTAGTTGATTACTACTTAAGAAAGAGAAACTTCAGACATCCACAGGTTCTTTGCACCCTGCCCAAGCCAGCAACATCAAGCCAGAAACAACAGAAGCTAAAATCAAAAGCGGGGAAACTCACTTGCTGATTGGCCATAGTGTGATACCACCAGAAGAGTCTCGTGGTGATGTAATATGCCACCACCACGTCCACAGTGTAGTGGTCATGCGCTAAGAGAATACAGAAGATTCCAACTACGCTGAGAAGCCAGCAAATCCAGTGATACCACCAGAGTCGCCGAGGGGAATCTGAAAGGGGGAGAGATTTGCAATAGTCCCATTATTCAAATGACATTAAGGGCACCCAACTATGCCTCTACTAATGCTTCTGAATCCAATTACCTTGAGTCTTCCCTTCTGAAAACAGATCTAGTGAATCTAAGGGCTGTCATTTATCTGTAACCAAGGTTAGAACAGAAACAGCTTTTTATGATGTGATTATACTAGTGATAGTAATTCATATTTGGTTCTTACTTGATTCATACAATCATAAATAGAGTTTAAAAGATGAGGCTAATCAAATAAGGACAGGTTAATGCATCATGTTTCGTTTTTAAAAATTGTCCATTGACATTTAAATTTACCTCTAGCTAATTTGGGGTTGATGCTCTACACAAAAATCAATACCTTTTGGCCCATAGAGCCTAATACAAGGACTAAGCAGTCATAACTGATTTAACTGTACTGCTTTCCAAGTTCTGCAACCATACACTAATCTGAAAGTCTTTGAGATTTTCATTTCTCAAATACAAGCAGAAAAGCATCCAGACGCCTGGGAATTCTAGTTCAAGTGCCTTCTCAAAGGTCGAATGGTGTCAGATAAATACTTGTCTGTATCCCCATTTGGGAAATTACCTGAGAAAAACATCAAAATTTCTATTAGTGCAGGCCTTTCTACCTTGGATTCTCAATTGTGGGATTCAGAGGCTCTGCAGTGTTAGGCAAAATGTTTGAATATGATCTATACTCTCTACACCAGCATGACAGGTTCAGACTTTTATTGGATTCTCAATGGGTCCAAGAACCAGTCATTCATTCAACCAATATTCATTGAGCCTCTTACATGCCAGGGACAGGCAATGCTCTAGGTACCTGGATCAATGAATAAAAAAGGCAAGGAGCCTGCCTTCGTGGGAAGATCCCTTCCTAGTGGGGAAGAGAGATAAGAGACAATACTTATAATAAATAATTTACACATTATGTTAGGTGTTAAAGGCTGTGGAAAAATAATAAAGTTGAGCTGGATAAGGGGGATCAGAAGTATAGGGAGTGAAGGGCAGTTTGCAATTTTAAATGGAGCAGTTAGGGTAGGAATATTCTAGTAATATTTGTATTTGATACCTTGACAATACAAAAACAAGAAACAGCTACCATTCAGTCTCTGTGTGACTCTATTAGTATCCATATATGCCATCTAATTTTAATGTTCATAAACTTTTTCCCACCCCATGAAGCAGATGTGAATATCTCATTCTAAACATGAGGAAACTAAGACTTAGGTTAAAGTTTCTTCCCAGGGTCATAGAGCTAGTAAGTGATAGTACCAACGCCTCTGCCTCTCAATATGACACATTGCCTTATTGTCAAGATGGATAAGGCTTGACCCCGTTAAAGAATTTCAGGTATCAGGCAGCAGGAGCCAGGAATCCCTCCCCCAGGGCTGCTGACATCTGGCCTATGTGATTCCTACTGTCCACATCCAGTTACATTCCAGTCCAAAGTCTAGATTATGCCCTGACAATTCTGAACAGATCTTGCTAGAATTCACTATATCTGCTCACGTACTAAGTATAAGCACTGGAACATCTATTCTCCCTTTTCTATCTCAGTGCCCTGAAGCGCATCTCTCTTCCCTTCCTGTATTTCCTTATCTTAGTTTTTCAAGAACAAAACTAGGTTTCGACCCAGTCCACTACCTGTTTTCTCTACCCCATAATCCATCCTGTTATCTGCTGACTCTCTTTATTAATGTCTTAAAGTGTCTGTCACTTCTCTCCATCCCTGATGCCATCAGGCTAGTTTCCTTTGTTACTGCAGCAATCTCCTAACTTTTCTCCCAGTCTCCAGTTTGGTCCCCCATCCAGTCCATCCTGCAAGCTGCTGCAAGAGTGATTTTTCTCTCTTCAAAGACAAATGACACTGCCCCACTGGTTACAACCCCTCAATGGGCACCCAATCTACATCAGCTGAGAGTTCAGACCCTCTTCTTGTGGCTTAAGCACCCCCTGTGATCTGGTTCCCACTTACCTGTCCATTCTTATTATTACCCCTACTCTGAATTCCACCCACTTAAACTTCCAGAGAGTACCACATGCTCCCAAGACACCTCCAGAAGGCAAAGCATCTCCCTCCTCTGTGATACCACAGCAGCCTGGTTCTACTCATTGCTCTTCATGGAAACCCCCCTGTATAATGCTTATCAGACTGTTTCTAACAATGTGATATTGAGCATAATAAAATTTTCCATAAGTAGAGAAATGAATAAATATGTGTAGTTCATTTCTAGCACTGTAATATTAATAGCAATTAAAGTGAATGGACCAAAATCTCATATCTCAAAAACATAATTTGAGGGTAAATAGTGGCAGAAGAATATAAATGGCAGTATGCCATTTATGTATATAAATTTAAAAAACCACAAAACAATAATACACAAGTCCAAAAAAATGGATGGAAATGATATAAGAAAGGAATGAAAAGGTTTTAATCATATATTAACATTTCATTTCCTTTCTAAAAGGGTTATCTGAATTAAATATGACAAAATGCTAATATATATTAAATCTGAGCCATGTATGTGGTATTTATATTATTATTTTGTGATTTCACAATAAAATATTTTAAGTACGTTTCTTAAGGGAAATTTCCCATTTAGTATCTGCCTCAGCCCTGAGCCCATGGCCTTGTTGAGGACAGGGATGAGTCTGACCCATCACTGTACCCTCAGGCATGTAGCATAGTGCCAAGTGCTGAAAAAATAGTTGCTGCATCAACACATAATCTACCATCACCCAATCAGGCTTGATACTGGATTTCTGTGTCCCTTTGAGATTTCCATCTGGCTCCTTACAGCAGCTGTATAACTGGCTCATAACACACCCTGCAGGCTGTGCTTGGAACTGCCTCCACCCCAGTACTACAGATGACACTCCAGGACACCTCGTCCTCAGGAAGACCAGTTCTGTCCTTCCACATATTTCCCTGGGTGCCAGTTGCATGGCGATGAGATGAAGCTGCAACCCTCCTGAAGCCTCCAGTCTTGCTTCAGCAGATTTTCCAGAAAACGAGCTTTACCAGAGGACCAGAGTTCATGAGAAATGGCAGGTGAGGAAATTACAATGGAAGTCTTTTAGACTTACACTCTTTGATAAATAAGTAGGTGAGTGTTAGCATGACCGTGTGGCCGCTGTACAGATAGTCCCCACACATGTTGTGAGAGCCAGTGATAGACAAGCCACCTCCAGCAATGAGCTTCATTATTCTTCGCAGTTGGGCTTCCCAGTCTCCGAAAAGCTGGCAGAAAAAAAGAAAAGAAGAAAAAGAAGATTCATTACGAGCCCACATGAAAATGTGCGAAGATTACTATTCATATCCAGAATTAAGCTTATATTAAGAAACATAAAATCCCCACCAGGAAGTTTGCCCACTCAGTGTTTACCATTCCAAGAGTAGCCCTTGGGGCGGGGGGGTGGGATGGTCCTACAAATGAATCACGTGGCTTCAGGACTTTTCACAGTTAGCACTTTTTAAAGCACGTGTCAGTAGATGTTTACCCAGTTTTTCAAAAATTACAATGACAGAGAAACAGTACTTCTATCTGACTGACTGAATAATTGCTTTAGTATAACTATCATTTGGGAAAAATAAAATTTAAATCTGTAGTCTAGGAAAAATTTAAAGATGTATTTTTATCATGGTTGGCCTAGAAGACAACTGTCCTACTAACTTGGCTAAAGCAGCTGAAGGTTTGGGTAGTCAAATATATGAATATTTTTGGTATGTGGATGTTCAGGGATCATGTTGAAACAAGGGATGTGCCTTTAATCTTCTCAAATTATATAGGTAACATTGAATAATTTTCCAGATTATAAATTAATTTACCTGTCTATGATACAAGTCTGGGCTGGACACCAGAGTAATAAATAGCTTGAACAACTCATTCATTACAACCTTTATTTGCTCGGTCAAGTAAAATGTGTAACTGTCTATATTTTATGCTTGTTAGTACTCTTTTAAATTCTGGTTGTCTAATTTAATTACCATGATCCAATTTAATTAAATTCTGGTTGTCCAATTTAATTACCATGATTTCAATATTTAACTTATAAGAATCTAGCTTTGGGAAACATGTTTTATTATAATTTCCTTTTAAAAAATTATCAAGACTTCTGATTAAGGATGGAAGGATGATACATCAGTGAAGTGTGAGAAATTAAAAAAAAAAAAAAAGAATGGCAGATGGAGCACACCACACAGAGGACATAAATTTCCAAATCCAAAGAGATCACTGAATGCTCAACATAATGGAAGAAAACAGATCTACATATCAAGACTCAGCATCATGGGATTTTAGAATCTGGGGACTAAGAAGAGACTCTAAAGCCTCTAGAGATTAAAAACAAGCTTTACATGAAGGATCATTAGAATAAGACTTTTCAAAAGCCACACTGAAAAACAGAAAGCTTTGAGAAAATGCCTTTAGATTTTGTGGGAAAATGATTTCCCACTTAGAATTCTGTACCCAGCCATATTACTACTAAGCATAAACTGAAGGATAAACTAAGGATAAATTAAAGCCTTTTTCATATATACAAAATTTAAAAATATTTACCGCTTATATACTCTTTTCCAGGAATCACAGAGGGTACAGTCTCCAAAACAAGGGAGTAAACATGGAGAAAAGAAGAAACAGGACTCACTACGATGCCAAAAAAGGAGAGATGAAGGACTTCGCAGTAGCTCACGAGTTTGGGCTGGAAAGCAAACAGCCAGAATGCTCTGGAGGGATGTCATCATGGAGATGAGCCCAACAGAATACCCAATGCCTCTGGCTATATTGAGAGGAGTTTCATAACTTGGGGGTGAGTAAGTGCAAAGAAAACTACTAAAGCAAAAAACCAAGGCAATTACTAACCCTACAGGAAACAAAATGTTGTGCAGAGAAGGAAAGTAATTCTAGGAAACGACATGACTTGGCCATGAATAGCATTTACAGAACTGTAATAATGTAAGCACTGCATATTGAGCTAAACGAAGGACAAAGAACTGCACAGCAAAGACAGGATAGGAAACTTGAACGTGTGTAGTGGAGATGGGGTCGGAGGGTAGGGATCATGGAGGAGGAGTCACAGACGGACACTAAAGCTTTGCCTTCTACAGCAGAAGTCAGTAACGGTGAATGCCTATATTCAAAAATTACAGAGTAACAATATCTCATGTCACGTGGAGACACAAAAGTAAACACATTAAAAAATCTAAAAAAAAGAGTGAACAACATAGAGTTAAATACCACAAGGTTCAGCTAAAAGAGTTGAAGGAGAATAGGAAAAGGCGCTGTTGGGGTCAGGACCAGGAGACTACTGTTTTTTCACATCGAGTTGTATAGAACCATTTTAGTTTTCAAATTGCATGCCTGCATAAACATTATAATTTTTTTTAAAGTTTCAAATTAAAAGTTTGGTCCAGTTCTGTTATAACAATGGATAAAATGTAGAAGAAAATTATGGCAAAAAAGCTTGGGTATTTCTTCATTTTACATTATTTCATAATGCTTTTCTAAAATTCCCTCTGTGTTTTAAAAATGATAAATCATATTCTCAAGGCAGCATCACCCATACTTTGTCCTCTCATTTGAGCAAGAAAATCTTTGTGGTGAAACAATGTGTTTGGGCAGAAAGGAGAAATTATGAAGTAAACCTGGCACTGAGGAAAAAGGCAAAAATTTAATGCTGTATTTCTTACAGGTACCCTTAGAGACCCTAAGCTTCCTTTTAAAAATATCTTCCTATGTTTATCAAACTTCTGCAAAGGGAAAACCTCTTTAAGCTTAGTGAGAAATAGAAAAAGAGAAAGAAAAATTTAAATTATGTTTAAAAAAAGCAAACAAAATACAAGACAAATTACAAAACAGTTGCAGCAGAAACAAGTTAATATCTATATTGTTTACATAGCACAGAGAAATCAAGTAAAATAAGACCAACTTAGGAAACAAAACTTATCAAAGGACAAGGGATGTGACCACATAGAGGCATAAACTCTGTCAAACAAATATAAATAAAAATGAACATAACAGGAGCTCATTTTCCCATGTTGAATTAGCAAAGCTTAAAAGAAAAAAGAGTGAGCTAATGGTGAGGCAAGCACAAGGACGGCGAGGCTTGTTTAAATGGAGGGGATAGGGGGAAGCAGTGGCTGTCTCCAAAGTAGTGCAGGGGAAGAGCAGGCCACGAAACAGATATCTGCGGGTAAAATCACAGCTCTTCGAATGATTTGCTGTGTGACCTTATACAGCTGAACCATTCTAAGCCTCGATTTCCTCATCTACAATTTGGGAAGAATATATTTATTATCACTGGCAAAATCTTCTGAGAAAATAATCACCAATAGTTTACCAGCAATTTAAACAGTCATAACTTCTGACCCAGTCACATTGCTTCTAGGAGTCTACCTCAAAGAAATAATACCAAATATGAAGAAAAGTTCTATGTGCAAAAATATCCCACTGTAACACTAATCACAAAAGCAACAGGCTGGGCGTGATGGCTCATTTCTGTAATCTCAGCACTTTGGGAGGGTCGCTTGAAGCCAGGAGTTTGGGACCAGCCTGGGCAACATGGCGAGACTGTCTCTACAAAAAATGTAAAAGTAAGCTGGATGTGGTGGCATGTGCCTGTAGTCCCAGCTACTTGGAAGGCTAAGGTGGGAGGATCCTTTGAGCCTAGGAGTTCAAGGCTACAGTGAGCTACAATCATACCGCTGCACTTCAGCCTGGGCAACAAAGTGAGACCCTGTCTCTAAAAAAGAAAGCAACAAACTGGAAACAACCTAAATGGGAACTGTTAAATAACTAGTCAAAACCTGGTCTTTCTAGGGACAGTATTGGCAAGATGGGGTGCCTGCTGTAAATGCATTCTCAGGTCCCAAGGTAGACCAGTGAACCAGAATCTAAGGTAATTTAAATGCACATTAAGATTTGAGAAGCCCTGAACCAGCCTACAGCTGTTTACCAAATTATTTAAAAATAAGTTTACAGTGACTGTATAGTAAGTCTAGATTGTAAGCATATTCCTCTATTAAGAGAAAAAAACAGGAAACACAATGTTTGGTATAATTATAACTGTTTTACAAACACTATGTGCAGAAAAAGTCTAGAATGTAACATATTAAATGTTAACAGGGTTAGCTTGGAAATTGGTAGGCTTTCTTCCACTCTCTGTCCTGGTGTGGCTTCCCTTCCTTTCCTTTGGCCAGAAAGAGAGGGATTCCCTTGGAGCTCTGTCTGCACCCAGAGTGCAATTCTGGGATGTGCACTGCCTTTGAATCCAGGCAGGAAATGTGAATGGAAAAAAGAAAAGAAAAGAACAAAATGAAACAGGAAACTCTGGACTGGGTCTGTCATACCTTGCATTTTGGTTTCCTTCCTCCATCTGCCCACTATCATTTGCTTTTGATTCCTCAAATAGCTGATCCATATATTCTGCCCAGTGTTTTTTGGCTGCATTCAGTGTGAAAGAAAGATGGAGTGTGCTTACTCCATTGTAATTGGAATTGAAACCTTGCCTATCAGTAGCTTTTGAATGTCTATTTTTGAAAGCAGAGATAATTTAAGGGAGACATAAAAACTTTCAGTGGATACTACAAAGCTGTGACAAGAAAGTCTCATATCTATACCACTATGTGCATTATGGTTTCCCAGGGTCACAGAAAACCAATAACCAGTAAAAACAGGCAATATTCTTCAAATTCTAATGAACTACCAAGAAATTAGGTAAATTGGCCAAATCACTTACACAATACCAAAGCACAGAAAAAAAGAGCAGAAGGAAGAGGGAAAGGCTTTTGAATGAGACACACTATCAAGTACATTTAGAACCAGTGAGCCTTTGGTTATGAAAGACACAGGTTTCCCAGTATTTTTTCAGTGCTAACATAATGTACTGATGACAGTCAGTTTGCCATCATTCAGTTTGCAGATGGCTTAGAGCACTGGCTTTTTCTAACTACATTTGCAGAGCAGGGGCACTGACTGTACTTCAGCCCCACTAGGAGGAAGGGGGTAACCTAGAACTAAAACCCATCAAATAATGCTGCACAAATTAATGGCTTTCATAGCTTTGACAGCTTTGGTATAGCTTTGTTGAAGAGCTGAAAGTGAGTACTAAGGAGCAGAAATGCAATTTAAAATAAGCATTGACAATCGCTAATGCTGCAGCCTAGAGCAGCCCAGGAAAGTCAGCAAGGCAGACCCTATCTGCTGTAGGTCTCCAGTGTTGGAGCCGAGCCTAGAATCCAAGTCCTCTGACTATTTAAATGTGCTATTTACAAAACTATATGCTGCCTTGTGCACAGCTTGGCCCTCACAAGCTTGGATAAACCAGGAACTTGATACATATAAAGGAACTTTTCCTTCAGAAGCCTAGGTACCTTGCAGAAGTAATATTATACTATTCCAACTACCATGAACAGCCAGACATTTTCTCAAAGTCCCTCTCTCCCTCCTATTAAGGTAAATTATTTTGTTCTGTTCCCAAAGAGCAGTCTTCCTCTAGAATAGAAAATTCATTATCATCCACAAAATGCTAAAAAGGCTGCTGTTAAAACACTCAGACCAAAGACCAAATCCAATACACGAATCAAGTAACAGGATCAGGAGGAGGAATGGTAGAATCCTCATCAATCTGCATCTTCAGCAGCCTGCAACTGAGAAACACACATTACACACTGTGGTGTCCCTCAACATCAACTTCCCAAGTGGCCCAAAACAGCAAAACTATGCCACTTCCCCAATTTCAACTGGCATGTAACAGCCCTCCTAACCGTGACACTTAGAACTAGTGAGCCTTTGGCTATGAAAAAAGAGGTTTCCCCAAGTATTTTTCAATGCTAACACCATGTGCTGATGAACAGAAAATTCATTTCATCCATGAAATGCCAAAAATGCTGCTCTTAAACACTCAAATCAAAGACCAGATCTGATAAAGGAATCAAGCAGCAGAATTATTGTAAGTTATGAAATGTCCTTTAGCCTGACTTTGTAGTCCCCACCGGGAAGGTAATGTGTTTGAAAGTGTGATGAATGCTTTAGATTTCAAAGCAGCAATGAAGAGGCTCAAAGCTGCCTCTTACAATTTCTCCGGCCTTATTTTACTGTTGGTCAGTAAAAACATGACTTACAGGGTAGTTTTACAAAATAAAATAATATCTTTTGTTTGTACACAGATTCCAACATTTTAGCAGTGTTTTCCCATCAGTTATCTCACTGTATCTTCACAAGCTTGTGAGTTGGTGAGTGTAGTTTTTACTATGCCCATTTAAAAGAGTGGCTTACCGACCAGTACATGAGGTCACACAGAGTGACTCAGTTGGGTTTAGAGCCCAAATGTCTTACCTCTGAGCTAAACAATCTTGCCTTTAGGTCCCTGGAAAACACCTGCTATTGTTGCAAACACCTTTCCAAATAACAAGGACAATACCCAAGGCTGGACAATTTCTCCAGGTTTACTTTTTGTTGTTCTTGTTGTTCTAATGAAATTTAACCAATTTTAAATATGTCATTTATTAATACACGATTGAATAGCTAAAACAACATTTATTCACTATTCACTATTTTTCGTAAGCATAGTTTTTATTTAAATCAAGCTCCCCTGTCTCTATAGAAGTCATTTCTTTTTTTTTTTTTTTTTTTTTTTTTTTGAGACAGTCTCACTCTCTTGCCCAGGCTGGAGTGCAATGGCACAATCTCGGCTCACTGCAACCTCCACCTCCTGGGTTCAAGCAATTCTCCTGCCTCAGCCTCCCAAGTAGCTGGGATTATAGGTGCATGCCGCCACACCCGGCGAATTTTTTGTATTTTAGTAGAGACAGGGTTTCACTGTGTTGCCCAGGCTGGTCTCAAACTCCTGAGCTCAGGCAATCCACCGCCTTGGGCCTCCCAAAGTGCTGGGATTACAGGCGTGAGCCACCTTGCCCGGCCTATAAAAATCATTTATGTGGAATTCTTTCACAAACCAATTGCCCATTTTCTCCCTTCTCTCTTCTTAAACAAAGCATTCTCAATTGATTTTAACTTTCCTTGCTTTATATTGTGCTATACTGGTCTCCAAGCTCACTTTTATAGGAACAACAATAAGCATGAATCCAACTTCAAACTGCAGTTTTGGGCTACCATGCAGGTGGCTCTAGACAAACCATTTTACCATCCTAGCCTCAGTTTTCTCACCTGTAAAATGGCAAGAACATTTTCTCATCCTCAACCTCTACCCACCAAAGCAAGACAATGTTTATAAAAGTGATTGCTAAAATATAAAGTGTTATACAAATTTCAGGCAGCATTACTTAACAATCCAAGTTAGGTCCATCTTTTGGGGGGTTCTTAAGGGAGAACTCAATGCCTAACAGTCAGCAAGTGAAATCTGGATGATTCTCCTTAAATATAGATCCCTGCCGGACGCTCACTGGTGGCCATCTCTTGATCACTCAAGAGACTTTTATGTGTTCTCTATACATATAGTAATCACTCCACTCCTGGAAAGATGTGGTTTTTACTCACAAATATTATGCCCACCACAACTGATCTAAAGGACAAGAGATTTTACTCCTCTTAGAATTCATACATACAACTTTTAAAATAGACTTTTCCCTTCACTCGGCTGTGAAGAATCTGGCTGTCTACATTTCTCCATTCTCAAATGTACTCATCAATTCCTATACTAGGCAGACTTGTTTTGGGGATAGAGGGTGTCTCTAAGCAATTATCAGCAATAAAACACTAATCTCCCACCAGCCTCTCCTTCCCCCCAGCAAAAAAAACTTTTAAATTTTGTTGTAGTCTCTAACCGGAAGACTTATCAAAGGCTTGATAAAATCTTAAATAAAGGTCAGCTATGGATTTCTATTACCCATATTCTTATTTGTCACATTAAAGAAATCCAGCATTTCAGTCTGGCAAGATTTCCCTTTAACAAAATCACATCTCCTTTAAGTGTTGGAGGATCCTTCAGTCTACCTGGTCAGGAAGTGAGATTTGCCACCAAAAAAAAAAAAAAAAAAAAAAATGCCCTTGGCTTTTTAGTTTGAAAAATTATAAATGTGAAAAAGTAGCAAGTGAGCACCTGTAGACACTTCATTTTGGCTCATTAATTATCAAGATTGTATCACATTTTCTTCTCCTTTCTCTCACTTTTTTTCCTGGGTCCCTTGGGAAGAAGTCGAATAAATTAAAACGCCTCACATCAAGGAGCCCCTCTGCCCGGCCAGCCGCCCCGTCCAGGAGGGAGGTGGGGAGGTCAGCCCCCTGCCCGGCCCGCCGCCCTGTCCGGGAGGGAGGTGGGGGAGGCAGCCCCCTGCCCGGCCAGCCGCCCCGTCCGGGAGGGAGGTGGGGGGGTCAGCCCCCCGCCAGGCCAGCCGCCCCGTCCGGGAGGTGGGGGGGTCAGCCCCCCGCCCGGCCAGCCGCCCCGTCCGGGAGGGAGGTGGGGGGGGGGGTCAGCCCCCTGCCCGGCCAGCCGCCCCGTCCGGGAGGGAGGTGGGGTTGTCAGCCCCCCTCCCGGCCAGCCGCCCCATCCGGGAGGTGAGGGGCGCCTCTGCCCGGCCGCCCCTACTGGGAAGTGAGGAGCCCCTCTGCCCGGCCACCACCCCGTCCGGGAGGTGTGCCCAACAGCTCATTGAGAACGGGCCAGGATGACAATGGCGGCTTTGTGGAATGGAAAGGCGGGAAAGGTGGGGAAAAGATTGAGAAATCGGATGGTTGCCGTGTCTGTGTAGAAAGAAGTAGACATGGGAGACTTTTCATTTTGTTCTGTACTAAGAAAACTTCTTCTGCCTTGGGATCCTGTTGATCTGTGACCTTACCCCCAACCCTGTGCTCTCTGAAACATGTGCTGTGTCCACTCAGGGTTAAATGGATTAAGGGCGGTGCAAGATGTGCTTTGTTAAACAGATGCTTGAAGGCAGCATGCTCGTTAAGAGTCATCACCACTCCCTAATCTCAAGTACCCAGGGACACAAACACTGCGAAAGGCCGCAGGGTCCTCTGCCTAGGAAAACCAGAGACCTTTGTTCACTTGTTTATCTGCTGACCTTCCTTCCACTATTGTCCTATGACCCTGCCAAATCCCCCTCTGTGAGAAACACCCAAGAATTATCAATAAAAAATAAATAAAAAAAAGAAAAAAAAAAAGAAAAAAACAAAAACAAACAAACAAAAAAACGCCTCACATCTAAACACAATAACAAGGGCATTCTCTTCTAAAATCACACTTATGAAATTTAACAATTATATAATACTACCATACTTAAAAAACAGTCCATATTCAAACTACTCGATAGTGTCAACAATGTCCTTTAGAGCTTCTTTCCCCAGTCTAGGTTCCAATCAGAGAATACACATTGAGGTTACTTATCATGCCCTGATTTCTTCTTAGTCTACTACAGTTTGTCAGTCTTTTTTTCCCCATGACACTGAAGAGTCCAATCCAGTTTCTTTATAGAATATTGCTTGATTTGGTTTTATCTGAATGTTGCCTTCTGTTTAAATCCAGCTTAAACATTGTTGGCAGGAATATTCCCGAGATGATGCTGTATCCCTCTCAGTGCATCACATTCAGAAGCACCTGATGTCATTTGTCCTTCTACTGGTTTGTTCACTTGACTATGTGACTGTCTACTGTATTTCTCCACTAAATACATACCTTTGCCCCTTTATAATTAATAAGCAATCTGTTATTTTTTAAAATTATGTAAATATTATGATCGCCAACCTTTCACACAAGGGCCTTAGCATCCAGTGATGATTCTAAATTATAATACTTGAATTATTACTGTAGTGGTTGCAAAATAGTAATTTTTTATTTCTAAAATTTCTCTTATTAGTTTTATGATTAGTAACTATATATTAGTTATTTAGAGTCACACATGGTTAGCTCTGAGGCTTTTTAGAATTCCCCAGTGAATGCTTTCTGACTCTGGTTACCTCTTCATACCAGATGGCTTCTGCCATTTGGATCATCTTTCTCACCTTCCCAATGCCTCCCAAACATGTCCCCCACTCTGCCCTGGTCTAGGCCTTCCTCATCTCTAATTCAGAAATCCATGCAGAAGCATCATCCGTCTCCCTCACGTGAGTACCAAGAACAGATACTTGGCTAGTCTTCTTGCCTTTGCCACTCAGTACCTATAAGACATTAGGCTGGTCACATAACTCTGAACCAACTGCAATTTTCTCCCATTCACTGTTATAAAAATTAAATAAAAACACAACATTTGAATTCATATCTGGCACAAAACAGGTGCATATAATTTGATACTACTTAAGTCTACTTCCCTCCTTCCCTCCCAAATACCCTACTATCTCTATCAATGGAGAGAGATGCTTCTAAAGACAGATGTGATCAAATAATGCCCCTGCTAAAACTTTTCCTGGCTTCCTATTGCCTATAGATAGAACTACGACTCCTTAGTTGGGTGTCAAGGCCCTTTAAAATCTTCCCACAAGATTGACTGCCTGTCTGGAGTCATCTCTGGCCACTTGCTCCATAAGATCCCATGTCCAGATACATCTAGTTTCACCTTATTCCCCAATTCCCTTCCATACCCGTTGTTTCCTCCACCTGGAACCCTTCCTCCCTCTATCTCCACTTGGCAAACTCCTATTCCTCCTTTGAGATTGGGCTCAGAGGCACATCCACAGGGCAGCTCATGCTCCCAGCAGAGGTGCCTCCGGTGTCTGTGCATCCATGGCAAATGGCTCTGCAAATCTACTACAGGGAGTCAGAGGGGGATCTGGGGATTACATTTCTGTCTCTTTCACAGCTTCTGGATGCCCAGAGGGAGAAGGCGCTTGTCTTATACATTGTGTGTCCTCAAAATTTACCAGTATGCCCACATAGGGTAGGTTCTCTAGAAACGTTTGCTCAGGAAATAAACAAGCTTCTTGACTATCAAATGAAATCACATCAACAATCTGCCTGTCTCACATTGTGGGAAAGTGGTGTCTTCCTTTTAGTAAGAAAGCCTTTAGAAAGGCTAGAGTTTATAAAATAATGTAAAAATTCATACATCAAATGTTAAATATAAGGAGACATGAATAATAAATGCATAGATAGCACCATCAGAATCATGTAAAAAATGCATACATAAGGAACTAATATACTGAATTGTTAACAGTAGATAGGGTCATGAGTGGTTCTAAAATCTTCCTCTTTTTGTAGTCTTTCAATATATCTATAAAGAATGTATGGTTTATTTAAAATGAAAACATCTCTTTTTAAGTGACAGAGAGAAGTTATTTAGAACATTGCTATCTTTAATCACTGAAAAAGGAAGAGAACAGCAGCAATGAGAGAAAAGGAAAAGCAAAGAACAGATTTAGGATGGGAAACTTTACTGGAAAGTATATGCAAGAAGCAGAAAAAAAAGAATTGAGAACAAACGAAAAGGAAAATTTTAATGACAATCAGAAACTGGAACAAGCAGAAAATTATCCAAAATCAAGCAATGACAATTTAAGTTGCACACCATCCAACAGGATGGCAGGAAGTTATTTTGGTAATGGAACACAAGCCATATCCTGAAATACTGATAAGGTTAGCAGGAGCTAATCAGAATATCAAACTTTGTCAGTGTAGAGGGCACCTGGAATACTCTAACTGCTACCCAGGAAAGTAAGAAAGAACTGAAGAAGGCCATAACATCCTAAAGACCAATGAGTCTGTTGCCTTATAAGACTGAACTTGTGCCAGCATAGGGACCCGTTAGGCTGATGGTTGACATTACAGCTCAGCAGCAAGTCAAAGGAGGTGGTTTCATCTTTCTAATCTGTGCATTGCAGAAAAGCTGACAGTGGCAGAGAAGAATATGAAGGCTGTTCTGCTATTGCATTTGTATTATATTGATCCACTGAGCGATCAACCTCAGATGCCACTCAGACATAACCCTGTCCAAAAATGGGCTGTGTTCACTTATGTCAGAGGCAAAAATTAAAACAAAACAAAACATGTTTTTCAAGTTCAAGAGAATCATTTCACTGAAAACTCCACATTGGATTAATACACTAGCCAGCTGAGTGTCCCTGTCTTAATGTACTCTCTCTCTTCTCAAAGGTTTTCAAATCTAAGGTCACCATGGAGACCACAAAACATGCCCAAACACGCATCTCATTTTACTGTTTAGTCACTATTAGATTAACTCATCTGATTATTAAAATGAGAGTCGAAAACAGTGTAAGTTATTTCTTCTCTTCTATTAGCATTAGGCTGCCTGTTTATCTGGGATTTTTTATTTTAAGGAGTTTGTTAAAACAGGAAAAACCTTACCAACAGGAAGCTTACAACACCAAAGAATTCTCAAATATTCTGCCCCTTTTCTAAAGAAACCAGTATCATAAACAGTTGTAACAAGATGAGAAGAGGTTGTTTTCAGGATGGAACACACGGTCTTTGGAGCTATGATGAGAGTAACATGGGCTAATCAAGGTATCAAAAATTTGGCAGCCTCCAGTGTAAGCCATGCACATGTATACCACCATGGGATATGCCAGAAATTTGCAATCTAGAAACTGAACACATCACTTCCCTTTTCACTTCCTTTTCCCAGTGGCTTATTATTGCTGCAGAAACATTTATGGGAAGCCTACTTTTCCTCACAACCTGATCATCTCATAGGATTATTATTTCTCTGAGCGATTATATTTTGTGAAGAGTATACTGCCATCGAGTGAATGAACAATAAGACCAATTTTTATAATCATTACTGTATACTTGTTGAAACATTTTTCTTAGGAGCTGCACATTTTGAGTACTGGCATTAAGGGAAGCATTAAGTACACTAATTACGGCATTTTAATGGCATAGTGAAACCAAGTTTAAGTTCACATGACTGTATTAAGCAGGAAGTCATATTCTAAAGCTCAACTCTCCTCCCTTACAGTTTAGTGATATTGAGTAACTGTCAGAGTATCCACCAAGTGACAGGCCTTAATTGGTATCTCAAATAATAGAATATCCAATTCTGGAAGCATTGTGCTTTCTGTAACTTGTTTCTGGGCCTTTTCATCCATATCCACAGCTTTAACCACCATCCAGAATATGATGATTCACAAATATTTATTTTCCAGCCTGATGTTTCCCTCAGCTTTAGACTATATTGCTAACTATCTTGGACACCGCCACTTAGATATCTCACAGATACTTTAAACTCTGTGTTTAATCCAACTCATTAACTTTCATTTCCTCTATACCATGTCATTATACCAGTGTAAAATCCAGCCCTTGGAATCTTTCCCTATTCTCATTCCCTGCATGAAATCTATTATCAAGTTGTATCAATTTGGTCTCTTAAATATTGCTCAAGTCTGTTTCTTCCTTTCCATCCATCCTTAGGGCCAGTAGCTTAGCTTGAGGCCCTTATCACAGCATTTTACACATTTATTACATAAGTTACAAATTTAAACTAACAGATTTTAAGGTGTTTTCCACAAAGGTAGGAACTATATCTACCTTCCTCATGCCTCATACTGTAGCATCCAAAGCACAGTAGGTCCTTAATGCATGTTTGTTAAATCAGTTCTCACTGGATAAATAAGAGTCTAGGGGTTGAAGCATGATGACAATACTAAGTCCTCTTCTTACTTCTGTATAGCGCGTTACACCCACAGAGCCCCTAGAAACTGTCTCCTTCCACACCTATAACTCCTTAAGACAGATTTCAAAAAGCATCATTAGCTCTGCTTTGCCATTTAGGGAGGGAACTGAGGCTCTGAAAAGTTAAATGACTTGCCCAAATGCTAGTAAGTGGTTGTGTAAGACTGTCTTAACCTTAACTTTAGTGTTCTTTTTACTATTAGGTAAGTTTGTATTTTTACAGGGGCAATTACGTTCCCTCTCTGTACAATGGTTCAGAGAGAGATTGAAGATTCAGTGGCGATGATGTTCAGACATCAAATAGAACTTTGGCCTGAGTGACTTTTAATAAGGTTCCTCTCACTTCTGATTCCCTTAGCCCTAGGTATGATTCTAAAGTAGGCAAAGCTGTCCTCTGAGGCTTCTCTCCAGTGTCACCCTTTTCTGTCTTCAGATACTCGTTCTCAGTGGAGGATTCTAGCCCTTGCCTGACCACTGAATTTCTTAAGCTTGATCTGCCATCCAAGAGGCAGCACCAAGCCTTCGAAGCCTTTCCCAACTCTTGTGCCTAGCTTCAGAAGTCTTTCTATTCCACCTGGCAAATGTTCTGTTAACAAGCTAAAATTGAATCTAATTAAGTCTGCAGAGCCAACTTTCTATTCAGAGGAAACATAGAGCAACACAAGTCACTTGACACCACAAAGAAACAAATGGATAAATCCAGAAAGTGGGATATTCTGTAGGACTATTAATCTAATGTCTACAGGCTACTGGCAGAGGGGTGAAAGGAAGAAAGGACTGCTTTAGAATTATAGACTTAAAAGACAGAACAAGTAAATGTAATATAAAGATTTTGGACCCTAATTTATACAAACCAACTGTAAAAAAAAGAAAAGCATTTTAAGACAATCAGGATATCGCATCAACTTGTAATTGCTGATATCACAGAATTACTATTAATTTTGTTGAACACCAATAGCATTATGGTTTTGTACTAAAATGTTCACAGTTTTTAGATGCATACTAAAGTATGTGGAGGTGAAATGACGTTACCTGGGAGTTGTTTTAAATACTTCAAAAAGAAAAAAGAAAGGAAACAAATGTTGCAAATCTTGATAATTATTGAATCTGAGTGTTGGGTTTATGGGAGTTCTTTATACCAGTTGGGATACATGTGAAAAGTTTTCAGAATAAAAAAGTGTATTCTAAATCCTTTCTTCCAAGAGTCTTATTCTACAAAATAAGTAATTAGATTTAATGAGTTTTAACTAGTATTTTTTTCTAAGGTGTGCTAATATTTCACCTCCTACTGTTTAAGATTCTAGTTTCCAGAAGATCCTCATAGAATGAGGGCCCTAGTTGGGATTTCTGGCAACGCAATAAATGAGCAACACGTTTGAGTTTGGCTTTTGTGCACAGTTCCTGCTGCTACTTCTGTGTTTACGAAGAAAACCCACAAGCTATTCTTAGGCAAAGAATTTTGGTTAGATATGTTGATGACTCAAGCTGACTATGTAAGAACCAATGGCTCACCAAGTATGGGCTTGCCAGCAACTGGTGGAGCTACAGTAGTCCTCAAGAAGAAACAAGTTTAGAACCAGAGTAGGGAGAAAGGCTACATGGTACGGCCCCTCAATACTGGATCCATCTTCAGCATGTGCTTGGCCAGAACCTACATCTACCTACCCCTTGGTGGCAAAATTTCCCAATGCACAGACTTTTTTAAGGAGTTGAATTAAACTTAGGTGAATATCCTAAACTGTCAGTTTACTGCTGAGAACATGCTGCTTATCAAGCCAGGCTCCCAGCAAGAGTCCATATCCTTGGATTTTCAATGACAACAAGATATTCCCTATAACCCAGGAGCTACAGGTGAGTGCTTGAGAGCTTTTACAGACAATGAAAACGATGTGAAGCTGGCTTCTTTGGAAGGGCGAAAGAAACTGCAAGAAGGAGAGTGCAGGGAGGCAGGATGGCTGATAGAGAAGAGTGGAATGTTGAGAACATTGCTTTTGTATGACAGCTCTTCCAGAGGTAAGGAAGTAGTGTGTAGCAAAAAATAAAAAAATTAAAAAAATTAAAAAATAAAAAAAAGCAAAAAGTTAAGTAAGAAATGAGCTATCTCTGTAGGCACAAATGTAAGTTTAGCAAAGAAAAGAGCCACAGGAGACATACAAATTAAAGAGATCCAAAATTTCATATGATCAAATTAAAAATCCAGAGTGAATTTTTCAGCTCTCTTTCCAAAGATTCTATCAAAGAGAACATCTCTTCTGGAGGAACAAAAGTACAAACCAATGAGACTGAAAGTGTTTGGCTGTTTCACCCACACAGGTATAATGCAAAGAAATGATCTCAAATACATCAGAGTATACTATATTTTCTCCCACCAAAAATCAAGGAGAGAAATTAGCCTCTTTTAAAAATTCATTAAAGAGCTTTAATGTACATAAATATTTTAACAATAAAATCTGCTAATTATTTCACAGAGTTCCAACGATCACCCTAGTTAAAAATTCTTCCAAGGTAAAGGTTAGGAGGTGAAGAGTGTCATTTGAATCTGATGGAAAGGTAGAGACAATAAGAGAGGAATAAAGTTTATTTTTAAAAAGACTTCTTTGTTACTAGAGAAAATCAATAAGGCAACATATTACCCCAGATAACAGTGATCTTATTTGGCTTGGTTGAGGACTGCAAGGAAATAGGAATACTTTCTCTTTCTGGCTCTGCTGTAGGGATTAATAGAAAGAAGGAAAACGGAAAAAATATCACTTGAAATCGAGCTCTCCCTCCGAGAGAGAGGAAGCATATAAAAGCTTCTGGATGCGTGTCAAAGAAATGAATGATATTTTAAAAATTTGGCAGGAAACCAAAGAACTACACAAAGCTTAACTGCTTCCAACTCACAAACTAGAACACATATTTCCCCAGTTGGGAGGCACTGGCAGGGCTTAGAGATTCTGGGAAGGGTGGGGCTGCCTGGCCATATCATTTAGTAACATTCTCAGATAGAGGAGTGACTCCACTGTATTCTGAAGAAACGTTTTCCTGCAACCTCACTCAAAGGACCCCAGGGCAAGACAAGAAACAAACAGAAAGGGAAATTACAGCGAGGAATAGTTTACCTTCGGAGAACAGTTGAAATGCATACCAGGTACTGGGAGTGTAGTTACATACATTGTAATACACCGATACAGGTACAGCGTGCCAACTATGCAGAAAAATCTTCTGCTAATAATAGACCTAGAAAAAGGGAAAAACAGGGCAGATTCTCAGTCAAGAAATTCTGTAGGTTCATTTACTGTAATTTTTCAATGACTCAATAAAAACAAACCCCAAAAACTACTTGAGAACTTGAAACCAGAATGTTGTAACTATGGCTAATACCAGATTAAGACAAAGATTTTGAGAATAACGTTGTGTGGTGCTTTTTAAAAAATATATTAACTGGCCAAAAGTGCTTAAACTGGTTTATATTGCTATTAATTAGGCTTCATGAGGCCTTAAACTTGAGTTGACGTTCAACTGTTGGACATACAAGTGGAGCCCACGCTGATTGGCCAGAACCCACTCAGTATCTGTGGTTAAACATTTAGCGAGTATTTTTGCTGTCATCAAAGGAAGATCTTCAGAAAATCAGAATGATATTAGAATGAGAATTTAAAACTTTTATGCCATTTAATGAGTCAAAGACATTAAACAATTTTAGTTGTACATCCCAGAAACTGATTCTCTGAGGCAACATGATGCCAAGAACGAACCTATGGAAAAACAGCATTCAATCTTATCCCATTCCCTGACTACCACTGCAGCTTGGGATGCACATTTACTTCTCTGAATCTCAACTTCCTAAGAAGTAAAATAGGGGTAACAACATTAGAAATGATGTCTGAAAATTTCCTACCATATAGTAGGTACAAATGGTAGGTATCAAATGTATAGATTAAGTAGATGAATAAAAATATAAGCAAAAATTAGAAATAGTTTTATTATTATTAGGTTCTAACAAAATTATTTGATATATACATGTAGGTTTGTATCTATCTATATACATATACATGTATATTGAGTTAGATAACTTCTCCTAATATAAAAATTCCATGTAAGTTTGTTCAACTTAACCTCATTAAAGTCTGGTGTATTTTTGAACAAGAACATTCTTTCCCTCTCTACCTCTCTCTTGTAGTACCACAGGCCAGAATCATGTGAGTAACCCTGTGGGTCTCCTCTTCCTTAACCTTGTGAGGAGTTCAGATTTTCCCAAACAAGGAAAATTTAGAAACAGTGGGCAGGTGTTCCTCTTAGGATCTTGGCCATTCAACCATTATAATCATACAGTGTAGCTCTAGTCTTATGCAGGATGGGCATACCTACTGAGGTGTGCTAGCCAGAGGAAAATTTGTTTCATGTGTATTTTCTGTTTTAAAAAGAGAAACAAAGATATGTCACTTGTGTGATTAAAAATTAATTTAAAAAAACCATACAATTATACTAGCATTTTATCCACATCTGCACAGCCCATGTATGTTACTTAGGTTTTATGAGTAGAATTTGGGTGTTGGTCTCTTTACCTAGATTTGAGAAACTGGGTCAGAATTATTTACGATAGAAGCCATCTTTGCTTATTTTCTCTTAGTCAAGCTGCGTATGCCTCCTCCAGAGACATGAATTTATTCAGCATAAAGCTGTCTTGGCAATCTATATGCCTCTAATTTCAAGTAAAATACAAAGCACAATTAAATAATATAAAGAGGGACGATACTGGAGAAGAATACCAGCCTATAAATGTCTTTGCCAAGAACACCAAAAAAGAAATATCAAAGTAAATTCTACATTGTAAGACATAATGGTCATCTTTCTTTAAAAGAAAACGCCCTCCTTAGCCATCCTGCTCAAGTGAACAGAAATTATTTGCAATTTCACTTGAACTATACAAGAAACACCTAAGTCAGCACACTTTCAAGTCTAGATCTGCTGAACTCTTTAGAGGAAGAAAAATAAAATTATTGCTTTTGCTAAAGATTACTATCTTAAAATCACTTTGCCTGATTATTTTATGATGCACAAAAGGTACACATACTCACACACACACCACCCCAATAACTATCTCCATATTTCAAACTTGAGTTACATGTAAGTACCAACAGAAGTGATTTCAGAATTATTTAAAAATCTAAGAATGAGGTATAAAAAGATGAGAAAAGACAAATACATAAAATTGTTTTAATTAAAATACTGAAGATTCAGTCACATTTACTATTTGACTTAAAGTGAAAGAGTCAAATGACTTTGAAAACTGAAATTTGACCATTTCCATGTGAAACTGTCAATGTTAACAATAAGGTGACAAGTTAGAAGTGGTTGTTTTTAAGAATTTTCTGCTCTTTGGCATTTAATATTTTTGAAATTAAGCTTAGAATGTCTTTGGCGTATAATGTTAAACAAGGATTTTCTACAACAAACTTTAACAGAGGATAAAAGTGTTTCAAGAAATTGTATGCACTTCTGGGCGTTCACTTCCTTAATCAAAGAATTTCATACACTTAGAATTCTTATTCACTTAAAGGTTTAAAAGTTCAAGATGTGCTTTACAAAAACTCACAAAAGAAATGTTAATGAGATATTGCTAGAAATTAAGCAGATGCCAACAAGAAGATGTACAGTACAATTTTCAAAATCACAACGGTGCTCCCCTCACATGGGATACACCTCTCCTTCCACATTCAAAAGAAGCCAGTTTCCCATCTGCACACACTTGGCAAGGACTATCATTTCAGAGACTTGCGTTTGGTCGCGTTTATCTATTTTTCTCCCAAGTGTTAGAGCACTAGGCTCATTATTACTTTTTCTGAGAGAAAAGGAAAATGTATCTGTTCAATTTGATTATAAGGAAATATGAATAAAAGTGTTAACATTTTATAGATCATTATTAAGACTTACTAGAATAGCATGTTATGTCAAGTACATGCTAGTATTTTATTAAGCTTTTTTATATTCCTAATTTTTAAAAACATTGCTCAGAACTTGACTAAATACTACCAGCACTAGAGTGTTTTTGGCATTTGGTACAATGATCTAAAATTCTGAAGAAAGGTCAGGCATGGTGACTCACGCCTGTAATCCCAGCACTTTGGGAGGCTGAGGCAGGTGGATCACTTGAGCCCAGGAGTTCAAGATCAGCCTGGACAACATAGCGCAACCCTGTCTCTACTAAAAAACAAAACAAACCAAACAAACAAAAAAACCACTAGCTGGACATGGTGGCATGCGCCTGTAGTTCCAGCTACTCTGGAGGCTGCAGTGGGAGGATCGCCGGAGCCTGGGAGTTAAGAGGCTACGGTGAGTTATGACTGTGCCACTGCACTCCAGTCTGGGTGACAGAGTAAGACCTGCCCCTAAATAAATAAATAAATGAAAAGGGGTTAAAAAAAATTACTATAGTGGAAAGTAAAACTAAAATACTGGAAAAAGTTTGTTTTCCCATGAGTTGTCTCTTTCAACTAATCCACAGTAGGAAGACATACACAGCTCTTTCAGTGCCCAGACCTGGCCTCCTAGCTCTTTCTGGAAGCTATTAGCTTTTAGAGATAAATAGGACTTGACAATGGTGCAGTGGAACTAAGCAACAATTCAAAACTAAGAGGCAATACACAAGGGAGAGCACATGTAACTAACACAGAATTGGGAGACTCAAAACTCTGGAGCAGTTATGGAAGAGTAATGATTCAGGTCTCTGATTAGTGATTCCAGCTGTAAAACATGAACGGACAGACAATGCATCACTGAGCTGTATCTTTACATAGATGCTAGTTTTACCTTTAACAAAGGCTCACCTGGTGCCTTTGACCATCTCAATTAATTTCCTTAGAGATTAGCTTCCTCAACAGCAAAAGGAAGAAAAAGACATCACTTTCTTATGAATCAGAGAAATGGGTGACAAAAAAACTTGAAAGGCCATGAAATAGCACTAAGAATGGGCATCAGAATAGTCATGTTTTTCTTAATATATAAGGTTGAAAAATGAAATAATTTTGTTTAGAGCCAACGACCACACTACTAAAAAACAAAGTTTCTATTGAGGTATTTCCCCAGGCATGGTATTACCAACAGCAATTGTTTTGCCAAAGTTCTCTTATATACCAAGCTCTGTGTCATTTACTTCTTAAAACCACCTGGCAATGCATGGATATGATCCTTATTTTACAGATGGGAAAAGTGAGGTTTAGAGAGTTTAAGCTGAAATATAAACAAAACAAAAATATTCAGGAAACTGCATCACATTGTGTAAGAAATCTGAATTTTGAGTATTTACAGCTGAGCCAACATCCTATCCCATTTCAGCCACATTTCAAAATCTACTTATGACTATATTAGTAAAGTACTGAAAAAATTATTCTAGTATCACATAGCTATCTAAAACTACATGTGTCCATTTTTCATTATTTTTTGTAGTCTTGTGCCCAGTTAGATTTGCTTATTACCACCTCGTATGTTAAATCAGTCATCCTGAAATGTCATCCATTTCTCAACACTCTATCTCACCTGAACATCCACAATAACCTTCTTTCTACCTGTTGTCCTTAACACCACTCTTGCCTCCTGCTATGGTCTGAATGTTTGTGTCTCCTTCCCCTCAAATTCCTATGTTGAAACCTAATCACCAGTGATTAGATCACAAGGGCAGGGTCCTCAGGTCTGAATTAGTGCCCTTATAAAATAGACCATAGAGAGGTGGGCTCACCCTTCTGAAATGTGAGGACACAGGGAGAAAGTGCTATTTATGAACCAGGAACTTGGCCCTTACTAGATACTAATCAGCCTGCACCTTGAGCTTGGACTTCCAGCATCCAGAATGCTGTAACTCACCCAGTCTACGATATTTTGTTATTGCAGCCTGAACAGACTAAGGTAGCTTCCTAAAATCCATTCTGTTTAGAACCGCCAGAATCATCTATTTTGAAACAGTTAAACAGGTATGTCCCTTAAAGCCCTCCAATGGTTGTCAAACTCATTTTAATAAAATCCAAATCTTTTCCCAAGACCCTGAGGCCCTATATCTGGCTACCTCCCTCTAGCCTGCCCTCTGGCCACCCTCCCTATCATTCTCCAGGCTCTATCTCAGCCCAATGACCTTGGGGCTCTTTGAACACAGCTTGCGAAGTCCCTCCTGCCTTGAGTAGGATCTCTGAGCCAGCCATTCTCTCTGCCTGGATTCTGCCTTCTCCTGGGACACTTGCCTGTCACTGACATTCCATTCAAATGTCATCTCTCAGAGAAGTCCCCTACTCTAAGGAAGCCCCTGCTCCTCTCTATCCTATACTTCTATTTTAATTTCTTTACAGCCCTCCTGACAACATTCTGCACCCCCACATTCCCATATTCTGTGGAAGCTAACTAACTCCAAAGAAATTCTAAAACCTGTTTCCTTAATTTCTTGCTACAGCACCTGGATTCCCTGGATTGTGACAACTCCCCTCATAGCTTTCTTCAACTCCCTTCAACATGACATCTCCTTTTTTTAAGTCTTTTTTTTTTTTTTTTTTTTTTTGGTGAGACAGGATCTTGCTCTGTCATCCAGGCTAGAGTGCAGTCGCATGATCATGGCTCACTGCAGTCTCGATCTCCCGGGCTCAAGCAATCCTCCTGCCTCAGCCTCCTGAGTATCTGGGACCACAGGTGCAGGCCACCATGGCTGGCTAATTTTTAAAAAATTTTCTGTAGAGACAGGGTCTTGCCATTTTGCCCAGCTGGTCTTGCATTCCTGGGCTCAAATGATCCTCCTGCCTCCACCTCCTCTGTCTTCTCCTAGATGTGAATCCCACTGCCAAGGGCAAAAAGAGCCACTCATTGTTCCCTAAACACAAACTCAATTTCTTGCTTTTGCCTGTCAGTTTCTTTCTCTGGCCTCTCACATGATTATGTCTGCTATAATCCTATGCATCTACCTCATGGCTTCCAGATGTCCCCAACTGGACAGAGCCACTTCACCCTCCCAATTCCTTCAAATTTTGTTTCTATTGTATGGTATTTTTTAATAGTGAGACTGGAATCACCATTACCAACAAAAATGTCTCATGTCTCACCCCTTTTGTGAGAAGATGCTCTTAAGAAGACCTGTGCTTTCTTGTCTTTTAGTCCCAGGGAGACTTATGATGGTACCTGTAATATGACTGGCAGTACCAGCAACACTACACAGTTTTGTGCTCTAGAGCTTTAATTCTTATTCTCTCTGAAGTCCTTTTCTACTTCTTTCTACAAATGTTTGTTGCTTAAACCCTTTTATGTATCTGCCAGAGTTACTCTGCCCTGATGCTCACTATCCCTTCACTCTGCATCCTTTCTGCATTCATATTTTTATTCAAAACACTTGCTAAGATTGCTCCATTATCCAACCAGGACTGCAAACCCCTGGAGATTGGGGCCTGTGAGTTCTGTATCCTTCTCTCTTCTTTCTAGTCTCATTGTCCTGTAAGGCCTTTCCACCCATCACAGCCTCAGGTATCTCAATGGCTACAGACTCCATTTAGGAAAATCCAGGGCTTAATTCAGTATTTTAGGAGAGAAAATTCTAAGGAAAGGTTAGTAAAACAAATGAAGAGCAAGACTAAACATGGTAGAACAGACAAAATAATCAAAATAAATGCTTGCCTGGGAGATTTAGAACTCATTTAATACTTCCTAGGTACCCATACAGGGTAGATGGCACAGTTCATGAATCAGGAAAATGAGACATACCTGTGCACCAGTCCAGAAATGTGTCTGTACATATACTATGTGTTTTTGCTTTTTAAAATCCAACTCAAACAAAATTCACACCTTTGTTACTAATTATTTTAACAACATTCCTGTTTAGCATATACCATTATCCCATTTTACAGAAGGGGAAATTGTATGAGGAATTTAAGTATTAGCCTGGAGCCAGAGAGTAAGTCAATGACAGAGTCACAACAAAACCCAGGTCTTTTAGACTTTGAGTCAGCTGCTCTTTTTGCTAATGAAATTAAAATGTTACTTCCTGAATTATATACAGGTTGTAACAGGAAGTAAAGAAAAAAATGCTACCCTATAAGACATGAACAAAAACATCAACACTATCTACTTGAGATAGTTATGTAGAATTAAAATCAAGTATCCTCCAGAAACTGCTAAATAAAATTGTAAACAAAAGGTGTTAGATTTCTGTGTTGGTATTTTAGGCTGTCAACAAAAATAATGTATGTATATATGTGTACATATATGTGTGTATACATTAGTGTATATATACATAGAATACGAATGTGTATATGCATACATGTGTGTTTGTGTGTGTGTGTGTATACACACCCAGATCTCCTCATTTCTTCCCATCATCAAAACTTAACCACCTTGAGTCACATTGTTAGGGGCTTGCTTAGTCACAGCCAGCAGAACTGAACAATTAATGTTTACTCTTGGGCTAAGGGATTATCCTTAAAAGTAACACTGTTTTTTTAACAGGGGGTTTCTGAAAACATAACAGACACATCACCAGCAGTCACTAACATTTATTGAATTCTAGGCACAGTAACTAGCATGTGCAACACTTAATAAATTTTAGTGTCTATTAAAATTCACACAATGAATATATATGTGCTATTCTAAACATGCGGAATACAGCAGTGAACAGAATGGACAAACATCCTGGCTTGTGGGGCCTGTGTTCTAGTGAAAGAGGCAGACAATACACAGGTAAAGAAATAAGTAAAATATAGAGCATGTTAGATACGTGCTAAAGGGTAAAACTAAGTGAGAGTCTCATTGGGGGAAGGGAGGTTAGAATTGGGGGCTAAGTTGGTCAGAGAAGGTCTACCTCTGTATGATGGGTCAACAAGGAGGTTATCTGTGGGAGAAAATTCCAGAGGCTTGTGTGTGTCGGTGTTTGTTGATCATCAAGGGAGTACAGGGCATGAGGTCTGGGAGGACCTCGTAGGTCACCATATGAGGACACTGGCTTTAATGCCATATGAGGTGGAAGAAGAGAAATGTACTAAAAGCCCACTAAAAGGAAGCAAGACCAGGTAATAACCTAGGTAAGAGATGAAGGTGGTTAGACCTATGCCAGCAATAGATGTGGTGAGGAAGGTCAGAGGATCACTTGAGTCCAGGAGTTCCACACTACAGTGAGCTGTGAGCTATGATCATGCCACTACACTCCACCCTGGAGGATGAAGTGAGATCTCATCTCAGAAACAAAACAAAACCCAACACATTTGGGCTGAGCACTGGGAGGAATGGAAATGCCACTGGTGGGCTTGGGAACCAGGAGGATGCCAAGTACTCTGTCAAGTGCTTTATGCATATCATCTCGTTCAATCCTCAAGACAGCATTATAGAAACTATAATTTTCATTTTGTAGGTAAGGAAACAATGCTACTACAATAGTCAAGTAACTTGGCCAAAGTCACTCAGTCAGCAGGCAGCTGTAGGGATCTAAATCAAGAATGATCTTCCAGTGTAAGACTGAGTATAACCACATGCTTCACCACCACAGTCATGGCACCGACAGGCTGGTGGGACACAGATGTGGTGACTTCTAAATCAGATCATGAGTAATTAGACATCCATGATGGTTTGTTGAGAGGAGGGAAATAGACAATCCCTGGGCATGCTGTAAAAGAGAAGGCCAAAATGATACCATTTAGAAATACACATGTACACAGAGTACTCATTTATGAGCACGTGCAGAAAAATATCAAAAGTTATATGAACCCAAATATGAGCATCATTTATCTCTGGTGAGATGATAATTTGGTTTGTCTTTTTGTTTATCCTTATCTTCTAATCTGCCTACAAGTCAAATTGCTGGGATTACTAACTTTAGAGAAAAATCTACAATTTCCCTATAATTCCTATGGCTCAGTCCATTATTTAGGTCATGAGATCTAAAATTGTAAATTAGAAAAGGTAGAAGCAAAGAAGACCACCAGTTCACCAACATGAGAATGAAAGGTGGGGCACAATCTGGGACTGAATCCATCATCTAGCCTTTAGAGTGTCCTTCCCCACTCCAAAAAAACTGCCCTCGGTAAACAAAAAGAAGACAGAGGAGGCACAGCGAGGCCTGCAAGAGGCTAGGAGATCCAGATGATCTGGGAAGAGAAGGGTCAGAGAAGGTCCCCAGGAAAGGAAAGAAAATGGGATCTCAGCTCAGGCTCTGAGCCTAGATAGATAATAGGTCAGAATCAAGGGAAGAGAGAAAACGTACTAGAAACAGAAAGTAAAAGAATAAGGTTGGGCATGCCTAGTCAGTGGTCTTAAGTGCAGAAACGTGACTGAAGTTGGTAGCAAAGGAAGCTTTATCAGATTAGTAGTGAGTAGGGCCCATTCCACACTTAGAAGGTTCCAGAGCTAGGACAGAGCTAAGGGCATTTTCTACAGTCTATGGGGAACTGCAAAAATGGACGGCTATCAAAGTTGGCAGATCCATCCTGAAACACATGCACGTCTCCCAGATGGAACCCAACACAAAATATATAATTAAAAAAACTGAACTCATTTGTTTTTATTCTGTCCTATGCACGTGGTATCTACAACACTAAATCTGTTAAAAAAAATACATCTCCAAAGGACAGATGCCTATAATACCAGGAAACTTATAGACTGGATGTATAATGAAGAGCCTTCAGTGCCCAAAATATGCCACTGTAGGATTCTGGGCAAGTCAATAGCTTCTCCAAGTCTCAGTTTTCTTCACTGAGAGAGGAGAATAACACTACTTGTTTTTAAGGGTTGATTGTATCAAATGATACAATACACATTAATGCTTACTACTCTAAAATCAGTTAGTTTGGAACCTGCCTCTTGAATAGGATAATAATTTTTGACAACATGGATTAAAAGGAACAGAACAAAACAGATTTTGAGTAAGCACATAATTGATGCAGCTACATGTGTGGAGGGAATAGAAAGGAGGGAAAGAGGTAATCCCTGAGCACCTACCTTGCTTTATTGCTGGAGAGAAATATTACAGCTTATCAGAGAATTAAATAATGGGTAAGTATCCGAAAAAGCACCACTAATATGAGAGAATTTTGTCCTCATGAGTTTCATACATGGATGGAGTTTAGACAACACATTTTCAAAAACTGAGATGTCACTCTAAGAACAAACATTTCCCAGAATATAACCCCCATTCAACTGTTCTGCTCGCTGCTATATCCATAGCACACAGTCCCCAATAATTTTTGGTAAATAACTAAACATAAAAATGTTCTGAAGCTCCATTAAAGACTACAATTATGGTCCCACAGTATATGGCTAATATATAGTAAAGTGAAATGACCTTAAGAAAAGGTTCTTCTGGAACTCAGAAAATAAATTCTATTGAATAGAAACCCCCACCCCCGACTTCATATCAAATGCTCTCTATATCAAATGCCTTTAAGAACTTTAATCACAACCATCGAAGACATAAAAACAAGGGAAAAACTGTTGACAGTGTCTGTGGGTCATAAACTACCTTTGGGAACAGAAGAGGAGTTAAGTAGTTTGATTCAATCAACTTAATGTGAAAAGAAACACTGATGGGATTAAAATAGGGTAAAATGAAAGATAAATGTTAGTGGAGAATCTAGTCTATTGAATAAAACACAAACCAAAAACAAATTAGCATCTGACAAAAGCAACTGCCAATCAGTACAAAGATTATGCTTGGAAATTAGATTCCATTCACAGAAGAGAGGAAAATGCTATAGAAATAATCTCTTATGTTGGCTGATACCCACTTAAAAAATAAGGCCCCCAAAAGGTTTATCAAAAGTTAAAATACAAAAAAAAAAAAAAAGTCTTTCCCAAAGTGACCTCCAAACATGAAATACAGAATGCTAGTAAACTTCTAAAAATCCATCCTAGTTCTCTCAGCATATAATCCCCGAAAAGCCATACTGGAAAGTTGTATCTGTTCCTTCCTGCAGGATTAACAAAACCCCTAGAAACAGTTCTAAAACTTGATGCCATGGCAGGTCCCAAGCAGGATCTGTGGTCATCATTTTTCTTCTTTACTTCCTTCCCTTTTGGCATGGGATCAATTTTCAGAGAAAATTGTCACCCACTAAGTGACCATTTCCATTTCACTAGCCTCTCTACAAATCAATGCAACTGTTTATGCCAGAATGTTTTACCACTAAGCTCTCTCTACCCCTGACCCCAACCCATAACCCAACTGTCCAATGGTTTCTTTTCTTTCTTCAAATCTTTTCACCACCAACTGACTAATATACCCTGTGATATCTAATTTCTCCTTATACAACTGTCTTATGCTATTCCTTTTAGGCAAATGTCTGACCCAAAAGAAGCTATGGTAGAAAACACATATCAAGATATATACCTGACTTCATTTCGCTCAGAAATAAAATATATTCAAACAAAGTTGGAGATTTCCCCAAATTAGTAAATGCTATTTCCCCATCAAATTCCATATACAAATCAAGGATTCACAGAGACCCCCAAAAACCTCCTATGAGAAAGATACTGCAACAGAAGTCAGCCCTGTCATTATAAAAGATTAGAAACTGTAAGTGTCATGGCTTCTAGAAAGAGTTCAGCCCTTCTCATTACCCTTCCACAAAATTTATTCACTAAACAAATGTTAACTGAGTCTGAGTCATGATCATCTTCTACCTGGACTACTGCAATGGCATTTTTTTTTTTTTTTAGAGTTTCACTCTTGTTGCCCAGGTTGGAGTGCAATGCTGTGATCTCAGCTCACTGCAACCTCCGCCTCCTGGGTTCAAGCAATTCTCCTGCCTCAGCCTCCCGAGTAGCTGGGATTACAGGTATGTGCCATCACGCCCAGCTAATTTTGTATTTTTAGTAGAGATGGGGTTTCTCCAAGTTGCGAGGCTGGTCTCAAACTCTCAACCTCAGGTGATCCACTTGCCTCTGCCTCCCAAAGTGCTGGGATTACAGGCGTGAGCCACCACGCCCAGCCTGCAGTGGCATCTCAACCAGGCCCCCTGCTTCAACTCTTGCTTCCCTAGTCTCTGTAATGCAGCCACATTCTTTTAAACACCAGTTTCATTCTTTTAAAACACCAGGTTTTTCGTATCCTTCTCCCCTAATGGCTTACTGCCACACTTGAAATAAAATCCAAACTCCTTATCCATCCATGGCTTACAAGGCTAACACCTCACTGACCTCCTGCATCAGGGTTCTCTCCCAGCTAACTCAGCCACATGGACCCTTGACCGTTCCTCAGGTTAAGTGCCAGAACTCTGCACTTTCTGTGTCTCCTGCATCAACTACTCTTCCCCAAACACATGCATGGTATTCACTCTCATTTGATTCAGATGTCTGTTCAACCATCTTCTAATCAGAGGAGTCTGGTTTCTGATCATTCAATCTAAAATACCAGCCTCTCCCCACTCTCTCCAACACTTGCTAGCCCTTTGCACTGCTTTATTTTTCTCCATCACACTAGCCAATATCATATATTCATTTACTGCCTCCCTTACACTGGCCAGAATATAAGCTTCACGAAAGCATCAGGATCCTTTACTCAGTGGAGCATCCCCAGGGTCTATCGGTGCCTGAAATATGGTATACTGCTTAATAAATACTAGTTGAATGAATGAATGAATTTCAGGTAAGCACTTTGTATGTGCCAGGCACTGGGATAGAAAGGTGAATGATGAATAGGATCTAGTTCTTCCCCTTGAGGAACTTACAATTTAGCAATGAAGGAGACATATATACAACTAATAGAATGAAATGTGATATGGGCTTAATGTGTTTGAGGAAAACTGTGGAGTGGAGTAGCTAGAGATAAGGCAGGAGAGATTGGGACCAGATGCTGAGGGCCCTTGAGCTTCAGGCTAAGGAGCTGGTTCTCCATCTGAGCACCCACTATGGAGTTCTAAATAGAAATGGAAAGAAGAAATGGATCTAAAATTAGAATGGAAACAACTTAGTGACTATCTGGATAAAAGGAACTGAGGAGTTCTAGGTTTCTAGGAAATGCCACTGGCCAGATACGAGGAAGAAAAAGTTGGAAGAAAAATATAGTAAATCTGGTTTCACGCAAGTTGAGTTTGAGGAACCTATGACCACCACACTAAGTCATAATTTCCTGGTGACTTGGAAACTCTAGAGTCCTGCTCCTTGGCTTTCTTCTTCAGGTGTTCACCATGTCCCAGTAGAGCTGAGCCACACGTATCACACATAGGTGCCACTGTGTTAGCCATGATTTAGCCATGCATGAAAAATCCTTACATCTTCAGCCTTCATCAAATCTCTAAGTTTAATATGTTCTTTATCATGCTTTCTTAAAACAAGGGATACCTGTTTTGCAGTGAAGTCTGACACAAATGCAGAGATTTCCCAGGAATTTTTCCTAGTCAGTGGCTTGAAAGTCCAATTCTAAATGGGGAGACAACATTATTTACAATTGTAAAAACCAAAAAAGTTCTCAAGGACAGGCATTATTGTTGCTTTCCATTTTGAGAGGTCATGGAAATCCCATGTGGATTTACGTATATATAAACATATATACATACAGATATGCAGGGGAGACATTAAGAATGAAAGGAGGAAAAATTTAAGTACAAAAAAAATCAAAACCTATGTTTAATAGTAAAGGACAATTTTATACAACATAAAGATAGAACCAAATGTCACAATGTCACAAATTCAAGATTAAGATTTTCCAGCACCTCAAACATTTGGTTAAAGGGTTTATTGCTGGGAGTTTTTGGCCAAATTCTAGTTATCTCATTTCTTAAGTAAGTGATCCTCTAGTTCCATCCCATGATTCTTCTCTAAAAAGTAGAAGAAACTGAAATAAGAAGGATAGACTGATTTTTTAAGGGATCCAGGACTTTTAAAATCAAAGTAAAAATATTCTGTTGGGAATTACTGGCCAAATAGGCTTAATTTGGAGAAGTCGTATAAAACAGGCTCCTAAGTGGCACACCTCCTAGTGGAGATTGGGGACGGGGTCAACACTCAGAAGAGTCAAATACAAAAACGGAGAAGTTAACTCTCTGCTAAGAATATCCCATAACCAGAAGGATCAATTTCTCCAAAATGCCAGATAAACAAAACTGCTATAATGCAATAACCAAATAACTAGAAACAAAGGGTCCCTCTGATACTACAAAAGATTTTAACCTTCTCTATGAGAGCCAGGAAAAGGTAGTTTATCCATCTTCACTGCTTGATGTGTCATCTGCATCTTTCTTCCTACCTCCTACCTCCTACCTGTCTGGTGGGCCAGATACACTGAAGAGAGGTCACAGGGAGAGAGACAGGAAACCAGCGGTGGACCCCCGTAGAAGGACAGGGTGGACGATGCTTAGGAAGATCATGACGACTCTGCTTTCATTTCCCACATCCCTATCCCGCCAGAGGTGAAAATCAGAGAGGACTTAGTTGGATGCATTCTGGACACAAACGCTCTGAAGCTAATAAAATTCAATATAATTGGCCCATCCAATTATGTTAGAATCTAATAAAATGTAGTTGTATATATATATGACAACAGAAATCATCTAGACTGAGATGCCATTATTCCATTTGTGAGAAAAACGAGGCTCCTGAGATGTAAGGATCCACCCAAACCACTCAGCAAGTTGGACACACCTGAGGCCAGATCCCAGGCTGCCTGCATTCCAGCACTGAGTTAATTTTGTCAAATCAACTGGTTTCTTGCTTTGAGCAATTTAAATATATAAATGACTACAGTATTGTCAATAAGTACCAGGAAAACGCAAAATCATAAAGCTTAAAGAGAAATAGATTTGAGGAAAATTTCCTGTTGGGAAAATTGTAATTATTAATATACTTTAAGAAAATTAGTTTTATGGTTAAGAGGATACTTTATAAGAATAAAATTACTTAAAAGTCACAGTTCTGTGAAAGATTCTGATTCATAACTGTTAAGACTTACTCAAAGTTATATTGTGGGGTAGTAAATTATTTGCCTGAATTTAAAAATTTTGATGAAAAACCGGAAAAGGAGCAAACTTACAAAAACAAAACAACAAATATCAGGGAAAACTCAGGAAGCATAATTTGAGTTGACCTTGCCTTTGTACAGTACTGGTATTTTGTTCCAGTGGGATTTTAGGAAAAAAGTTTAAAAGTCAAAAAGGCAAAAGCAGAACTAAAGTTTGGCAGCAAAAATAATGCATTTAATAAACTCCAAGTATCTTGTATTTCTAAAGCCTATTCCTATTTATTAGCCTCTTAAAACTAAAGGAACAGAAAAAAACGTCTTCCACCAAATTAAATGCAGCCCAGACCAACAATTCTATTTCAGATTCAGCTTAAACTCTAGGACTGTCAAACCATCTGTAAATAAACACTGATCAGTTAAATGGCTTTCTTTATACCAGTTAAGACCGTCCATCCCTGGGAAAGTGTCAGGAACTGCTTTTATTTCAATTTGTAGATATATAATTTATCAGGTTAAAAAAAGAGTCGTTATAAAACATACTAGGAAAAACCTTATCATTTCTGTCAAAGAACATTCAGCATGAACTCTCAGTGTGCATTTTGTTTTCTTGCTGTAAGATGAATTCCTTAATATTTAACCACATGGTGGATCATGAAACACACTCCACCGGAGAGAAACTCAGCTCTTTAACAAACCAATTTCCAACCCTCATTCATGGAAACCATAAGGCGTTCCTTTAACTAAGGAGAAAATCAAACATCAGTGAAGGGACAATGTAGGCAACCCCAGTAAACAGCCAGTCTGAGGGGGTCCATGTTGAGTTTAGAGCTTCAGATATGAAAGTCACCTTGGATACACCTGGAACTAAGTGGGAGTTGCCTACTTAAAACTCTGAGAAATTTGAATGGAACAGTCACATATTGCTTTAAGTAGTAGTAGTAGAAGGTGGGAATCCATTCAGGTCCATCCACTTCCCACCTACCCAAAGGCATACCCTTTGGTATTGTTTTCCCAACAACCCAAGCCACTCTGGAACAGGTGTTCTGAATTCTGTGTGAAACATCTTTAAATACATATTGCTAAGGCTCTAGATGTCTGACTCTGTGTGGGAAAAGCTATGCAGCCAATTTATAGAGCTTAGGCTAACTGTCGATTTATTTAATGGGTTAGTAACACCAACCAAGACTAGGTGGTTGATCTGTTGTTCAATAGCCTGTACTGTCTGAAGATGTCTGAGAGTTTTCTTTCTTATTAAGTGAAAACAGAGCATCATCTCTAACCATCTTATTCATCATCCTGTATGAATCTTGCATAAAACAGGCAACAAACAACATTTTCTTTTAAAGCTTCCAGACAGTAAGTTAGTCCAACAGGGTATGTGTTTAAAAAAGAAAAAAAAAATAGTATGTTTTGATCCCAACAAGTTGATAAATTTCATTTATAAATAATAAGTAGATGTTTGGAGTGCAAATCCCATAATCATTGAATCTTAGAGCTTTTACTTGACTTACTTGTATTTTAAGAGCAGCCACTGAATTAACCAGAGTCCTACAAGGATCATGCCATTAATTTCACAAATAGAAAAGGCCCACTGCACCCGGTTAAAATGGTCAAAAAATGTGTCCGGTAGTGGAGGCTGCACCTCCTTAGGAGGTACTCGTTCGTGGACGACCGAGATCATCACTGTGGTGAGAACGAAACAGGAAAGTGCATAAAGAAAGGCCAGAAAAGTCTTGCCCCACTCCATGGGGTACTGAGAGCGCTCCAGTTCTGGCATGGGGATCTTTATCATCTCTTTCCTATACCCATTTGGCATCCCGTTGGGTTTAATCTTGATGCTGAAGCTGCCGTCGGGGGTGGGGATGTCTATGCCAATGTTGAGGTGCCCATTGGCATGGCCGTTCTTGTGTGCTTCCAAATGGTGCTCCATTTTCAGGGTTTCTATCATGTCCAGGAGCCGCTGCCCGTTGTCTGAGGAGACCCGGCACAAGGGGGGTTTTTTGAAATCCTCTTGGGTTAGGTTGATCAAGTCCCGGCCTGTGAAATGCTCCAGAGGCTCACAGTATTCTGGCATAGCATTCTCCAGCAGCCAGTCTGCCACCTTCTTGGGTGACCAATAAACCACTTCCTTCATTGTACTGGCAGACAGCAGGCAGTCCCCAGCTCACTCTTGGCAGGTCAGCAGTCACTGTTCCGACAGGGCAGGACACTGTCCTGCCTCGGCTCGTTCATCCTGTGGGGCCTCATGAGCAGAGACTTGTTTGGCAAGATGGTCAGGGCAGTTTTTAAACACCTCATATAGCTGTCCAGGGTTCCTGAGCGCCCAAGCATTAATTCACCTCATTTTTGAGCAGGATTCTTCCTTCTGTGAAAGCAAGAGAAAATATCAAGATGCTGTACTTCCAAATTACCCCTCTCAAAACGCAAAGCCTTATATACATAAGGAAAGTAGAAAACCAGTTATTGGTAAACTTAATAGTTTTCAAACATGTATTCGTTTCAGGGACTACTGATTTCCTGGTTATTAGTCTTTTGCGACACACACTGAATTGGATCTGAAAATGGATGTTGTCAAAGGAGACATATTTTATAGAATTTCCAACGGTCGGCCGGGCGTGGTGGCTCACGCCTGTAATCCCAGCGCTTTGGGAGAACGAGGCGGGCGGATCACGAGGTCAGGAGATAGAGAGCATCCTGGCTAACACGGTGAAACCCTGTCTCTACTAAAAATACAAAAAATTAGCCGGGCGTGGTGGCGGGCGCCTGTAGTCCCAGCTACTCCTGCCCAGGCTGAGGCAGGAGAATGGCGTGAACCCGGGAGGCGGAGCTTGCAGTGAGCCGAGATCAGCCGCTGTACTCCAGCCTGGGCGACAGAGCGAGATTCCTTCTCAAAAAAAAAAAAATAATAATAATTTCCAATGGCCTATTTTCTAAGAAGCAACTTGACAGTGCTTTGGACACTTTTCAACCTGGTCAAGAGACCAGGTATTCTCTTTGTCCTTACATGCTTCCTGAGATAATTTAAAAGAATAAAATATATTTGCTTACTCTACCTCGTGAAGAATGTTTAAAAATGTACATAACATACAGCAACTCATAGAATTGCTGAGCTTCAAAATCAACTGGTTTAATATTTTTATATTCTTTTTTCAAAAAAAAAAAATCAGTGAATCCCCTTTTCCATATGTGCTTAGGTCCCAAATAGATAAAAGATCTACAAATGCCGCTGCTTGGGTTGAAGCACATGTGAAGGGCCAAGGTCCTGACTGCTCTGTTGATCTTTCTTAATCTCAGCCCCTCTCGGGTTCTGTGAGATCCCACAGTTTAAAAATTAAGGATCTGATCCAACTCCTTCATTTATAAATGAAGAATGTGAGTTCTAGAAATGTCAAGAAACTTGCCCATGGCCAAGTGGCAGTCTGCATAGAAGAGTTACAAGTTAAGTTTCTGAGTTCTAGTTCAGTGGATTTACTTATTAAAATATTTTACTAACTATGTGAAAATAACCAAATGCATGTCTGTAGGGAAGATTTTAAAGTAGGATTCAAAATTTTATAAATTTATGCATAAATAGAAACATACATGTATAATGTGTATATATAATACATATAACTGTAACTATGGCTAACTATGGTACACAGGTTGAGAATCCCTAATGCTAAAACTCAAAATCCAAAATGCTCCAAAATCCGAAACTTTTTGAGAATTGACATGATACTCAAAGAAAATGCTCATTGGAGCATTTCAGATTTTTGGATCAGGGATGCTCAACTGAGTGCATTCTGGAAATATTCCAAAGTATCCCCAAGATTGAAATCCGAAACACTTCTGGTCCCAAGCATTTTGGATAAGGGATACTCAACTTACATAATATTGTATAAAACAACTGGAAAGAAATATATCACATATTAACTGCAGTTATACTTAATGATGGTTCTGTAGGTATTTTCTACTTTTCTCCACCTATTTTTCTTTAATAAGCATATATTACTTTTATCACAATCATACAAAATAAAAAACAAGAAAAGTTAGAAATAAAAGACCTTAACAAACTCCTTAACAAAGCATAATAATAGCTGATGAAATGTGGCCTTTGGCAGAAGAAGGACCACAGTTTGACTCTCAGCATCTCCCATACATAATCCATTATGTGAGCTTCAGCTTATTCACCTCTAAAATGAAGATAATGATAATCAAGTATTTCCTTCACAGGGTTGTTGTCGATATTTAACTAAGAAATCATATGTGAAAGTTCATGAAACATAACCTAGCTCTAAAAGCAGTGATTTTCAGATGGGTCTGTGGGTACCCATATCCTTTTGTTTTTCTTTCTCAAATTATCTATTATATCCAGTAGTCACTGTCCACTACATCTCACTATAAAAAAACTCTATCTACCAGTGGGCTAATTTTTTTTCTCAAATGATGACTGTTGCAAAGATCTGGAGATTTAAGGGCTTGAAATGCTATTTCCCTGAGTACGTTTTTGTGAAATAATAATCTGATAAAATCTTCCAAGCTTTTAAAAAATATATAGCCAAATAAGCCTAGGAATACATACTATAATCTCTCCTGGGGATAGCAGTATGCATTGGGATGCTGAAACCTCCAGGAAATCGTCCAATAAAGAAACTATTTACCAGGATTTCTCAAGCCGACTTCATCAAGGCTGTCCTACTCCTTGCCCCTTTTCCTATAGGACTCATCTCTACTGAATCCCAAAATGTTTTGCTTGTCAGGTTGAGACAGGGTCTTACTCTATTGCCCAGGCTGGAGTGCTGTGGTGCAATCATGGCTCACTGCAATCTCTATCTCCTGGGCGCAAGTGATTCTCCCAACTCAGCCTCCCAGAAGCTGGGACCACAGGTGCATGCCACTGTATCTGGCTAATTTTTAAAATATTTGTAGAGATTGGGGTGGGGGGTCTCACTATGTTGCTCGGGCTGGCCCAAATCTTACTTTAGAAAGAATCCCATCTTACTGTGGCAGTCCCAATCCTACTCTGAGAGTCCACTCTCAGTTTTTCAGTCCATATAACAACCAATCAAGTGGCAATAATAGCTTTTAAAGATATTTCAGACTTTGCAAACAAACTGGGTGTTCCCTCTTCTGAGCATCCATAGTACCATGCACTTTCCCTGTCACACCTTCCTGTGATTAAGTGTCTGTCTAGACTCCCCGAAGAGCCTACGAGTGAATGTGAAGTAGCTACAATGTTAAGCACCTATAGATCTACATGCCCAGGGCTCAGAAGATACTCAATCAATGTCTGCTCAATATCTTCAAAAATATTCCTTAGACCTAGTAATGTGTAGATGGCTTAATGGAAAACAAACCTGCTGAAAATACCATTGACAATGAAAATGGCTGTAAAACAATTTGGACGCGCAAGGAGAATAAGATGGGCATTCTCTAGAGAAATGTAAAACCAAAGTACATCTCTGACTGCTTAAAAACCACCGTAAAGAATTTCAATTGCCACCAGTACTGCCCAGAGAGTGTCAAGAAGACACACACGCCAAATGAGAGTTCTGGCAGAAGGTCAGGAAGAAAAGGGGAACTCCTTGGCCTCAGACCCAAGGCCTCCCTTCAAACACTCTTCAGCAGAGTTAGGAAAACAGCCAAAGGAACCCTCAACATCTTGAAATGGGTATGAGAACTCTAAAGAAATATCTCAGTGGAGTGTTGAGGCCCAAGGGAGATGAACACAGGCTTTTCACCTAGGTTCTTCATTTCCCCCTTGCCCAGCACAGGAAGCCGGCCAAGATAGGAAACTCCCGAGAACGACAGGGACCAGACAGAGGCCAAAGTGTTATTTCAGTCCTCTCTGATGAGAGGAAGAGTCACATAATCTCCTCTCAAAAGATAATCAACTTTTTAAGAAATATTTATTTATTTGTTATTTTACTTTAAGTTCTGGGATACATGTGCTGACACGCAGGTTTGTTACTTAGGTATACATGTGCCATGGTGGTTTGCTGCACCTATCAATCCATCATCTAGGTTTTAAGCCCCTCATTCATTAGGTATTTGTCCTAATGCTTTCCCTCCCCTTTCCCCCTACCCTATGACAGGCCCCAGTGTGTAATGTTCTCCTCCCTGTGTCCAGCTCCCATTTATTAGTGAGAACATGTGGTTTTTGGTTTTCTGTTCATGTGTTACCTTGCTGAGGATGATGGGTTCCAGCTTCACCCATGACCCTGCTATTTATGACAAACCCATAGCCAATATCATACTGAAAGGACAAATGCTGGAAGCATTCCCTTTGAAAACTGGCACAAGACAAGGATGCCCTCTCTCACCACTCCTATTCAACATAGTATTGGAAGTTCTGGCCAGGGCAATAAGGCAAGAGAAAGAAATAAAGCGCACTCAAATAGGAAGAGAGTAAGTCAAATTGTCTCTGTTTGTAGATGACATGATTGTATATTTAGAAAACCCTATCATCTCAGCCCAAGAAGTCCTTAGGCTGATAAGCAACTTCAGCAAAGTCTCAGGATACAAAATCAATGTGCAAAAATTACTAGCATTCCTATACACCGATAATAGACAAGCAGAAAGCCAAATCATGAGTGAACTCCCATTCACAATTGCTACAAAGAAAATAAAATACCTAGGAATCCAACTGACAAGGGATGTGAAGGACCTCTTCAAGGAGAACTACAAACCACTACTCAAGGAAATAAGAGATGACACAAACAAATGGGAAAACATCCCATGCTTATGGATAGGAAGAATCAATATCATGAAAATGGCCATACTGCCCAAAGTAATTTATAGCTTCAATGCTATTCCCATCAAGCTACCATTGACTTTCTTCACAGAACTAGAGAAACCTACTTCAAATTTCATATGGAACCAAAGAAGAGCCTGTAAAGCCAAGACAATCCTAAGCAAAAAGAACAAAGTTGGAAGCATCATGCTACCTGACTTCAAACTATACTACAAGGCTACAGTAACCAAAACAGCATGGTACTGGTACCAAAACAGAGATATAGACCAATGGAACGGAACACAGCCCTCAGAAATAATGCCGCATATCTACAACTATCTGATCTTTGACAAACCTGACAAAAACAAGAAATGGGGAATGGATTCCCTATTTAATAAGTGGTGCTGGGAAAACTGGCTAGCCATATGGAGAAAGCTGAAACTGGATCCCTTCCTTACACCTTATACAAAAATTAATTCAAGATGAATTAAAGACTTAAATTTTAGACCTAAAACCATAAAAACCCTAGAAGAAAACCTAGGCAATACCATTCAGGACACAGGCATGGGCAAGAACTTCATGTCTAAAACACAAAAAGCAATGGCAACAAAAGCCAAAATTGACAAATAGGATCTAATTAAACTAAAGAGCTTCTGCACAGCAAAAGAAACTACCATCAGAATGAACAGGCAACCTACAGAATGGGAGAAAATTTTTGCAATCTACTCATCTGACAAAGGGCTAATATCCAGAATCTACAATAAACTCAAACACATTTACAAGAAAAAAACAAACAACCCCCTCAAAAAGTGAGCGAAGGATATGAACAGACACTTCTCAAAAGAAGACATTTATGCAGCCAAAAGACACATGAAAAAGTGCTCATCATCACTGACCATCAGAGAAATGCAAATCAAAACCACAATGAGATACCATCTCACACCAGTTAGAATGGTGATCATTAAAAAGTCAGGAAACAACAGGTGCTGGAGAGGATGTGGAGAAACAGGAATACTTTTACACTGTTGGTGGGACTGTAAACTAGTTCAACCATTGTGGAAGTCAGTGTGATGATTCCTCAGGGATCTAGAACTAGAAATATTATTTGACCCAGCCATCCCCATTACTGGGTATATACCCAAAGGATTATAAATCATGCTGCTATAAAGACACATGCACATGTATGTTTACTGTGGCGCTATTCACAATAGCAAAGACTTGGAACCAACCCAAATGTCCAACAATGACAGACTGGATTAAGAAAATGTGGCACATATACACCATGGAATACTATGCAGCCATAAAAAATGACCCTCTTCCCTCTTCCCTCTCCCTCTTTGCACTGTCTCCCTCTGATGCCAAGCCGAGGCTGGACTGTACTGCCGCCATCTCGGCTCACTGCAACCTCCCTGCCTGATTCTCCTGCCTCAGCCTGCCCAGTGCCTGGGATTGCAGGCGTGCGCCACCACGCCTGACTGGTTTTCGTGTTTTTGGTGGAGACGGGGTTTCGTCGTGTTGGCCGGGCTGGTCTCCGGCTCCTGACCGCGAGTGATCTGCCAGCCTCGGCCTCCCGAGGTGCCGGGATTGCAGACGGAGTCTCGCTCACTCAGTGCTCAATGTTGCCCAGGCTGGAGTGCAGTGGCGTGATCTCTGCTCGCTACAACCTCCACCTCCCAGCCGCCTGCCTTGGCCTCCCAAAGTGCCGAGATTGCAGCCTCTGCCCCGCCGCCCAGTCTGGGAAGTGAGGAGCGCCTCTTCCCGGCCGTCATCCAGTCTAGGATGTGAGGCGCGTCTGCCCGGCTGCCCATCGTCTGGGATGTGGGGAGCGCCTCTGCCCTGCCGCCCTATCTGAGATGTGAAGAGCGCCTCTGCCCGGCCGCGACCCCGTCTGGGAACTGAGGAGTGTCTCTGCCCCGCCACCACCCCATCTGGGAGGTGAGGAGCATCTCTGACCGGCCGCCCCGTCTGAGAAGTGAGGAGCCCCTCCGCTCGGCAGCTGCCCCGTCTGGGAAGTGAGGAGCCCCTCCGCCCGGCAGCCGCCCCGTCTGGGAGGTGTACCCAACAGCTCATTGAGAACGGGCCATGATGACGATGCGGTTTTGTCAAATAGAAAAGGGGGAAATGTGGGGAAAAGAAAGAGATCAGATTGTTACTCTGTCTGTGTAGACAGAAGTAGACATAGGAGACTCCATTTTGTTCTGTACTAAGAAAAATTCTTCTGCCTTGGGATGCTGTTAATCTATAACCTTACCCCCAACACTGTGTCTCTGAAACATGTGCTGTGTCCACTAAGGGTTAAATGGATTAAGGGCGGTGCAAGATGTGCTTTGTTAAACAGATGCTTGAAGGCAGCATACTCCTTAAGAGTCATCACCACTCCCTAATCTCAAGTACCCAGGGACACAAACACTGCGGAAGGCGGCAGGGCCCTCTGCCTAGGAAAACCAGAGACCCTTGTTCACATGTTTATCTGCTGACTTTCCCTCCACTATTGTCCTATGACCCTGCCAAATCCCCCTCTCCGAGAAACACCCAAGAATGATCAATAAATACTAAAAAAATTAAAAAAAAATTTATTGTATGTTAATTATATCTCAATAAAGCTGTTTTAAAAATTATAAAAAATCAAAACCATACACCCACATATATAATGAATATAGATTTTAAAACAATAAATCTAATGCCTGGAACTCTTAAAAAAATAAATAAAAAATAAAAAAATAAAAAATGATGAGTTCATGTCCTTTGTAGGGACACGGATGAAGCTGGAACCATCATTCTCAGCAAACTGTCACAAGGACAAAAAACCAAACACCACATGTTCTCACTCATAGGTGGGAATTGAACAATGAGAACACATGGACACAGGAAGGGGAACATCACACACCGGGGCCTGTTGTGGGGTGGGGGGAGTGGGGAGGGATAGCATTAGGAGATATACCTAATGCTAAATGACGAGTTAATGGGTGCAGCATGCAGCACACCAACATGGCACATGTATACATATGTAACAAACCTGCACATTGTATACATGTACCCTAAAACTTAAAGTATAATAATAAAAAAAAAAAAAGCAGAGAAAAACAGCACGTGTTCATTACAGATTCTAAGCTTACCGGGATTTTATATTTAGCCTCAATTTAGTAAAAAAGAAATGTGCTAAATTCAATTTGGCTCCAATTTTAGACTTTAATATTATAAAAACCATCAGACAATATGCCATGACATGGTAAAAACGATGTACAGTTAATTATCAAAGCCAAGCAGGTCTTTAAACAGAAAAGTAAAAGCAATTATTCTGGTAATGAAAAAAAAAAATTACTAACCAAAATTAGTAAATAAATCATTTATAAATTTTTTTTATCCTTATTCACAAATAATCTATTATACTACCTTGTCATCTGGCACTCGCTAGAAACAAGACAGGGTTAACAATTTACCACGCAAATTTCACACTGAACATAAGTTTTCAAGAATCAGAATACCACAAAATACCGCAATGCAACGAGACCTGGGGCAATTGCTCAGAAAATGTGAATTCTAACACTTGTTCTAGCACTAACCTGTACTCCAACCCCAGTGCCTCAGTTTCCTAATATGGAATAATTTATTCCATCCACTTATTCTATTAGTTAAGGGAATTTGCATGTACCTGACAGTGCTTTGGAAAACATAATACATAAAATGTAAGAAATTATTATACTGAATATAATTTATTCTTTCCTTGACGATTCGGTGGACTTTTAAAATGAATGCCATGAAATTAATAACTTAATTTTTATGATTTTTTAAGGCATGAAGGACTCAAGATTGAACAAACAAGCTGGCGTATCAGTGAAGAAAGTACTGAGAAACTACAGGATTCTAGATGTTTCTAAATGCTGATAATGACAAAAGAATGATGAAAGTCCTACATGCGTAGTCTCTTAGACTTATAGTGAACCAAACTTTTGGCTTCACGTATCAAACCTCTAAAAACAAAAGCACCTGGGCATGGTGGTTCATGCCTGTAATCGCAAAACTTTGGGAGGCCAAGGTGGGAGAATCTCTTGAGGCCAGGAGTTCATGACCAGTCTAGGCAACACAGTGAGACAACATCTCTATATTTTTTAAATGTAACAAAAAATAAATACATTTAATAATAAAAACAAAAGCAAAAGTAACATGGAGTATATACATGACTTTACTCTGATAGCTTACAGTTGACTTAAAGGAAGATCAAAATCTTGTGGACATGTAGCATTTAGCTCAAACTTTATAACACAAAACTACCTGTGGGGTACCTTGTTAAAGGGCAATACAAATCAAGAATTGATATTATTTTATTATGAAACAGACGAAGTGCCTCTTTGTAAAAGCTTCAAGTTCAGATAAAAGTTTTTACATCTTGTGGAACTTTCCATAAAATAATAACCAGAACAGGTACAGTGGCTCACACATTTTGGGAGGCTGAGGCAGGCGGATAACTTAAGGCCAGGAGTTTGAGACCAGCCTGGGCAAAACCTGTGTCTACTAAAAATACAAAACTTAACTGGGCGTGGTAGCTCATGCCTGCAATCCCAGATACTCAGGAAGCTGAGGCATGAGAATTGCTTGAACCTGGGAGGCAGAGGCTGCAGTAAGCCGAGATCCTGTCACTGCACTCCAGCCTCCAGCCTGAGCAACAGAGCAAGACTTTGTCTCAAAAAAAGTAAATAATAACCTAACAGATCTTTTAAGGCAATGTAGCCCACTGAAATACTCATGAGATAGGTGTTCAATTATTCTCTAATTCAATTTGGATAGCTTTACTCCAAACAAATCTAATAAGGTATAGATTTGTTATTTAGCATTTGAAGAGTTAAATAGAAGAGTTCATAAAATGGTATAGATTTGAAGAACAAAAATGGTTAAAGTAACAGCCACATAGTTTCAGCTGAAGGACCTACACATTTATTTCAGTCTACTGTTGAGAAAATTTTAGAAGATTACTTTTGATGCCTTAACCTTTAAATTGTCCCTTATTTTAAATTGCTATTACATGCTGTGCTCACAATTCCACAGTCCAACTCTGGTTAGCAAATAAAATCATCCCCTATGAAATGGCCCCTTGAACTAAGTAAGTGTGTGCTGACCTACTTTGCTAAGATACAAGAAGAAGGGCTTGCTGGAGTGTACGTATTTTGCCTTTTCGTCCACTTTGGCTGGTAGACTTTAGGCTGTTAGAAGAGCCTTACTTAATGACATCTTTTGGTCTCCTCCACACTGTGTTTATTCAATAATGTTTAATACTTAGATTTCACAACATCTGAAATATGTTTCTCTCAGTAGCTGCCCTATAACTTATGCAATTGATAGTTTCCCCCCTTTTCCCCACCTCTCCCAAAATGACCCATTCCATCGTAGTAGCCTCAGTGTTGTAGAAGGAAAGAGAGAATTTGGGGAGACAAAACAGATATGACACAATGACAATAAATCAGCCATGTCCACTGTATACCATGGACATGTTTATAGTTGTTCACTGAGGATATGAAATATAATACTGTCTTATACATTTCATGGAGAGTCCTGGCACCAGCAACATCAGCTAATTCTGCCTCCCCTTCCCCAAGCCTCCATTTGAGTCATTTTGTGACAGAATATATGTAAATATTTAGTGATCAAGAAATCTAAACAATTATTCATTATGGCAAAAAAAACTAGAAAAAGAATCTAAAAGCTCTAGAGTAGAAATTGATTAAATATATTGTACAACAGAATACCAAGCCTCTGCCACAGACTGTACTGTATTTCCATATCTATAGTAATACATATTTATAGCTTTGTCACATAAACAGGTTACAAACAAAATGTATTACTTTTGTAAACACATATTACAAATATCCACAGGGAAAAAAGGGTTAACTTCTTAACCCTTACCTCTGGGTAATAGAATTATGAAATAAATTTCTGCTTTACTTTTTTTCAGTATTTTCTAATTTCTCTGATAAACATATATTACTTGCATTTAGAAGGGGAAAGGATTTTTTCCCCCAAATATACTCTATGTTTTTGAACATGTAGGCTGCTTTGTAAATTTAAAAATACGTGTTTCCTTCATTAGCTTTCTTAAAAAATATAAAATGAGCTTGCAGATTTCTCTAAATAATAGGAATCTTGGCTTTCTGTGTATAATTATGTTCCCAAATTCTTCATATTCCCAAGACATAATGGTCCAGGCGTACAAGCCAAACCACCAAAAAAGATGAAGCTGAAATCTGAATCCAAGTGCATAAAGCAACTCCAGTCTCAGATATTTCCCATCATTCCAGAGGGAAAACAATAAGCTATTAGCTTTACAATTGTTCTATCATCTAGATTTCCTTCAATATCCATCCATCCAGGCTGCTGCAAAACAGCAAAGCCTTTAAAAAAAACTCTGCAGGTTGTCATTACAATAAAAACTAATATAATAGCTCTACTGATAACTAATCACTATTGTTTTTCCCATGGGATTTCATTCTTAGTACTAATTACCAAAAACTCAGGAGATAATCTACTCCCACTCAACTGACTAACTGCCCCTCTGAGTCCGAACCAGCAGGACTATTTTAATATTTGCCTAGTTAATCTGTAGAACTTGGACACGGATTCACTCCAGCAGTACTCAAGAATGTAGGACCTAATCAATGTTTCCAAATTCCATTAGCTCTCACATGAGCTGATGCACACAGTACTGATCTCATCTGCCCTGAGAAGCCTGGGAAAGTCTAACACAGGCTATTTCTATCACACAACACTCAGTTCCTTTCCCTTCTTCCTATCTTTTTCAAAATGAGAGCTAAAATTCTTCTAATTTGCTCCTCATTTAGCTGGAATAAAAATATTGCATGTGCCCTGGAATCCATCATAAAAGTAAGTTAAAACTGTAAAAAGCCAGATGGCTTAGGAAAAGGGTGAGGCCATGCTTTACTATCCTCTGCTTTTTAAGAATCTTTGATGCCATATTCTAAAGCATACCCACAGTGCCCAGCTTACTAAAACTACCTCTATCTACTCACCTATAAAGTAAAAGTAATACTGCATTCTTTTGGGCAGTAAGAAAGATCAGAAAACTGACATGGAATTTAGTAGGGGCATAGCAGCAGGGGATTTTGAAAGCATCTATGGGAGAAAAAGTTCTGATCCTTCTTTTCCTCCCTTTCCTACAGAAAATCCAACAGTGATCAGTCAAGAGCTGGCGATGGGGGTAGGAGTGGCAACTGGAGGTTGGGGAGGTGGCAGAGCCAGTGTCAGAACAGAGGAACGAGGTCACCCTGCCCCACCACTCCTTGATCCCTCCTCATCCCTGTCTCTCCTCACACCCCCAGGATTAAGCAAGCATAAACTAAAAAGGCTGCCCGAGGAAGTCATTCCATCGGGCTCTCAAGTTCACATACCTGTCAGAACCCAGGCACATTAAATCAACCTGGATCACAAAGAATATGCAGTCGTCAGGACTGTGGCAAACAGGATAGGGCAAGCCATACCTAGTGCAGTTAAAGTTCAATTTTTTAAGGGGCAAAAATAAACAAAAAACATGCAAGCTGAATCTGGCCCATGGGATTGCCCCTTGCAACTTCACTTGCTCTCTCATTCATTATATCTAATCATGAATTCCTGGAGATCCTATCTTGAAGGCTCTCTCAAACTGTTCCCTTTTCCCTATTCCCATTTGCTTCTGCTTTAGTTTCTGCCTCCAGCCTGGCTCAACTGCAACCCTCTGCCACACTGCCATGAGATCTAGTTCATAATCTGATCTCTTCACTTGAGGCTTAAGCTCCCCACAGCTCTCAAGATGATGTTCAGATGCCTTGACTTAGCTCCAAGGCCTCCCATGACACAGCCTATTTATTTACCTGTGCTTTTCAGCCTTGCCCTACAAGCTCTGGGCCTGTATCATACCCATACTCAAGTGTTCCAGTAGATTCCCACACAAACCAGTTATTTCATACCTTGAAAATTGTTCCTTCTGCCTGGAATATTCTTCCTTATACCTTCCTTTGTCCTTTCATTTGCTTTGCAATCTCTAGAGCCTAATGCATAGTACACACTTAATAGATGTTTCCTGAATACCTAATTAAATGAGAATGCAAAGGAGATGACTTACAGTTCCAGAACATGGACCCAGTGATGCGTATCTCCTTTATATATCAAGCACATAAAAATCTACATAAAATATAACTGCTGACATTTTAATACCATAATCAGTTTCAAAATAAAGAAAAAGAATTTCTCATGTGTCAAAAGAAGAAAAATCTCAAATTCAGAGTAGAAAAGATACAAGTTAACACTTATATCCCACAGGGATATCAGACTTGGACTCTAGCTGCTAGGGGTTGGGGACTTAAGATCCCAGCCAGGGCAGAGGACTGAAACTTAGACCTTGAATAAAGCAAGAATCTCTCTAAGACCAGAAAAACTGGACCCATGAAACTGACACACAATGATACAGAGTCCAGATTTATACTATCTGCGTAGTGTGAAATTTCCAAGCCAAGAAATTAAGGTAAATATAAAAGAAAAATAAATATAAATAGCTCCTTAAAGGCGCTTCAAAAAGCAATGGTTCATAGGACTCCCATGGAAAAAGTAATCTTTGCTGAGGATGAGCAAATAATTGAAAATTATGAATCACACAAGGAAATGATCCACCATGAGGGAGATTTGCCAGGTGTGACAAACAGGAAGTTTACCAAACCATGAATTTGATCATATAAAACAAGTTTGAAGAGGCTATGAAATAAAGAATTGAAACCACAATGTAAAAACAAGACACGATTTTTTTTCTTAAAGATAGATGTGTTTAAAGAAGGTACGGAGAAACCCTAGGTTCTCTCCTCTGGCCTGTGACCCACTGATACTTCAGGAGGAAAGAAGAGAGAGCAACATGTTAAAAGCAGATCAAAAGAGGAAGTGAAATCAGCAAAAATATAAAGTATATAAATATAAAGACAACTGACAAATTTTGTCAAGCCCCAAGGATCTCAACAATCTAGCACCCACATCTTTTTTGGGGGGTGAAAAGGGAAATAAAAAACTGAATCCAGTTAATTGAAAGATGAATCAGATTTCCAAAAAGGTATTTCACTGAACATATACGTTCTATCTCACTGTCTCCAAAAACTCCTCTGAAATGGTAGTAAAAGGATTTTCTTTTTTAAAAAAAGGGACAAGAAATCAAAACAGTCGAAGAGAACAGAAGAGAAGAGAACAGAAGAGGAGAAAACAGGGACACGATTTCGGAAGTTGGGAAGCACATGAATCAGTGGTGACGGACCTGGCGGGCCCAAAACAAGGAGCCCTAAGCCAGCAAAGGGGAAAGAAGCATTCTGATTTACATAACACTAAATATTTCCTCTAGCCTTAAAAGTATGAGGAATTGGTGGCATCAAGTACCTTGGAAATGGTGTGAAAGTGGAGTTAAAAGACCACTTAATAAGTTTCTCTAGATTCTCACTTTGTACAGCTGAGCAACTGCCTCTTCCCCACACCATAGAATACTGAAGTTTATCCTCTGGAAAAGAGAAATGGAGAGTTTCTAGAGTAGTGGACATTAAACACAGTTGAAAGCAGCGGTATCTGACTAAAAACAAGGGACAAAGTGAAAGTTGCAAAAAGATTAAGTAGGATCTGCCCTTGCCTTTTACCTTCTTAGGCACCCAGAATAACTTGCAGGTTAATGATCAGATGAATTTTTTTCTAGAAATACCCAAGATTTTAAGAAAAAAGACTTAGGGATACTGATCATCTTACACTGAAACCATATAAACAAGCTCACCTCATGCAAAGAGTTTCCAAACAGTTTTATTTGTGCCTACTTTAAAATATGAAAAAAAAATCACCAGGTATCTGAAGAAACTCTCTAATAAATATAAAAGCCAGAGATGAAGATAAAAAACAAACAAACTAAAAGAACCTGGAAAACAGACTATGAAAAACTATTACTAACATTTTCAAAGACATAAGGTATCAAAAAAGAACAAGATGGTACCACAAAAAGGAGAGAGAATTTTAAAAAGAGAGCTCCTGTAAATTCCTAGTCAATATGAACAATTCAATAGGAACAATAGAAAAAGTTGAAAAAAAATTTCAGATGTGAAACAAAATGAAAGATGGAAAATTGAGAGAAGAGAATAATAAAAAAGCAATCTAGAAGCCCAAGATCTGAATAGCAGGAGTTCAAGAAAATGCAAGAAAAAAACAAACAAAGACTTAGAAATATTTTAAATCTAAAAAGAGAAAATTTAAAAAAATTATCAGAACTAAAGGAGACATGAGTTGCCAGACTGAAAGTTCATCAAATGTCCAAAAACAATGGCTGAAAGTACACTTTCTGTTATTACCATTCCACACTAATTAATTTTTTTAAAAAGGATAAGAAGATCTTGAAGAATGCTCCAGCCCCATCCTGCTTTTCACTTTCTGGTTGTACTTCCCTCCATCTCACCCCAACCAGAAGGGCTAGTCTCCATCCTTGACCTTCCTTATTAGGACTTTTGTCCCTAACCAGAAGAGCTACTGAGGACCTAAAGCACAAGGACAATGTTCCTGATATCCAAAACTAGAATTTTGATTGTACTTTCAATCACAAGCTTGTAATGGGCAATAGTGCCTCCTTAATACTAAAGAAGTGATGAGAACAATAACACCATAAACTTTACATACATGTTATGTAAAATAATCGTTTCCTCCAGCTTTTCTAAGGCAATTCAGATTTCAAACATATTTTTCCCTTCTCTCATACACCATCAAAATGTCCTAGAGGATGCAATATTTCAGTTTCTAAATGACTTCTCTCTTAGCATGTTTCTGCTACCCAGTAGTTGTTACAAATTCTTGATCAGATATGTGCTGACAATTTTTACTCAGAAGCATGGCCACTATAAATAACCTGAGGACTTTGGAAGGCTGACTGGGGCACCCAGTCACCACGCCTAACAAAGATAATCAAAAGCAACTAGGCTGAGCATGGTGGCTCACACCTGTAATCCCAGCACTTTAGGAGGCCAAGGCAGGCAGATCACCTGAGGTCAGGAGCTCAAGACCAGCCTGGCCAACACGGCGAAACCCCATTTCTACTAAAAATACAAAAATTAGCCAGGCATGGTGGAGCATGTAGTCCCAGCTACTCAGGACGTTGAGAATCTCTTGAACCCGGGAGGTGGAGATTGCAGTGAGCCGAGGTCGTGCTACTGCACTCCAGCCTGGGCAACGGAGTGAGACTCCATCTCACACACACACACACACACAAAAAAAAAGCAACTAATTTAAAGTATGTTTTTGGTTTTTAAATTGGAGACTTTCTAGTGTTGGTAACAAATTGATAGGCTGAAAGAAATGAACACAATTTCTTGATTAATATAACATATTCTAAAAACTAACTATACTGAAGTTTTTTTTAAAATTTTATTTTACTTTAGGTTACAAGATACACGTGCAGAGCATGCAGGTTTGTTACGTAAGTATACATGTGCCATGGTGGTCTGCGGTACCTATTAACCCGTCATCTAGGTTTTAAGTACCACATGCATTTGTTATTTGTCCTAATGCTCTCTCTCCTCTTGCCCCCAAACCCCTGACAGGCCCCGCTGTGTGTTGTTCCCCTCCCTGTGTCCATGTGTTCTCCTTGTTCGACTCCCACTTATGAGTGAGAAGATGAGGTATTTGGTTTTCTGTTCCTGTGTTAGTTTGCTGAGGACGATTACTTCCAGCTTCATCCACGTCCCTGCAAAGGACATGATCTAATTCCTTATTATGGCTGCATAGTATTCCATGGTATATATGTACTACATTTTCTTTATCCAGTCTATCATTGATGGGCATTTGGGTTGGTTCCATGTCTTTGCTATTCTAAATGGTACTGCAATAAACATGTGTGCATGTGTCTTTATACTAGAATGATTTATATTCCTTTGGGTATATACCCAGTAATATACTGGGTCAAATGGTAAAATATGCTGGGTCAAATGGTGTAAGTAATATGTTGGGTCAAAAGGTGTAAGTAATATGTTGGGTCAAATGGTGAAAAGCAACTGCAATAAAAGCCAAAATTGATGAATGGGATCTGATTAAACTAAAGAGTTTCTCCACAGCAAAAGAAACTATCATCAGAGTGAACAGGCAACCTACAGAATGGGAGAAAATTTTTGCAATCTACCCATCTGACAAAGGTCTAATATCCAGAATCTACAAGGAACTTAAACAAATTTATAAGAAAAAAAAATCCCATCAAAAAGTGGGCAAAGCAGTTAGAATGGCGATCATTAAAAAGTCAGAAAACAATAGATGCTGGAGAGGTTGTGGAAAAATATAAACGCTTTTACACTGTTGGTGGAAGTGTAAATTAGTTCAACCATTGTGGAACACAGTGTGGTGATTCCTCAAGGATCTAGAACTAGAAATGCCATTTGACCCAGCAATCCCATTACTGGGCATATACCCAAAGGATTATAAATCATTCTACGATAAAGACACATGCACACGTATGTTTATTGTGGCACTATTCACAATAGCAAAGACTTGGAACCAACCCAAATGTCCAACAATGATAGACTACATTAAGAAAATGTGGCACATATACACCATGGCAAACTATGCAGCCATAAAAAAGGATGAGTTCATGTCCTTTGCAGGGACATGGATAAAGCTGGAAACGATCATGCTCAGCAAACTATCAGAAGATCAGAAAACTAAACACCATGTGTTCTCACTCAAAAGTGAGAGTTGAACAATGAGAACACATGGACACAGGGAGGGGAACATCACACACTGGAGCCTGTTGGGGGGTGGGGGGCTAGGGGAGGGATAACATTAGGAGAAATATCTAATGTAGGTGATGGGTTGATGGGTGCAGCAAACCACCATGACACGTGTATACATACCTATGTAACAAAACTGCACGTTCTGCACATGTAACCCAGATCTTGAAGTATAATTTTTTAAAAAGTGGGCAAAGGATATGAACAGACACTTCTCAAAAGAAGATATCTATGCAGCCAATAAACATATGAAAAAAAGCTCAACATCACTGATCATTGGAGAAATGCAAACCAAAACCATAATGAGATACCATCTCATGCCAGTCAGAATGAAGTTAAGTTTTGCAGTCCACTGAGGATTATAAATTCTCATTAGCTGGGTAACCAATGGTTTTCCATTTCACTGAGAAAAAGTCTACCAAAGTATGCTTATAAAATTAAATTGGAGTGACTGAGGTAAAAAGCCTAATTTAAGGAACACAACCCTAGGGACTAACATCAAGTTTCAAAATTAGCAACAACTCACAGGCCCAGATAGGAGAAATCAAGTTCAAGTCTACCTCCCAAAATAAATTTCTAATACTTATTTAGATAGCTACAAAAGATCAAACTATTTTCAGACTAGAGAACATGCACAGGGATAAATTCTAAATTCATGGCGCTTAAATGTATATCCTTTGAGCATTCCTCGCCATGACAGCACCACTTGCGTGCCCACCATGTTCTTTGCTCCCATATATGGTTCTCCCTGTCTCCTTCTGCTGGTCTCCTGGAGGTAAAAAAAGAATCAAAAGATTTTAAGAAAAGCACATGTAGATCTCTACCTAGATCTCCACACCAGTCCCTACCCTTAATGCATTAAGGTTTTCTTTTCCTGACAACAATTACGTTAATTCTTTGAAAACAAATATCCATCAATCAATTCATTACATACTTTCCACTCACCGCTGACTGTGACTTCTTGCTTCTAACTAAGATGTGCTAATTTCCCAAACTTCCAGGTCCCACTTTCACTGAGCTTCTCTATTAACTAACTGCTGGTTAAAAGCACCAACGTTTGGCTCTCTAGAGGATAATCCTTATCCATGAAGTAGGTCACCACTGGATCACAGGATCAGGTTGTAAAGTGACCACAGCTCTAGTTTTGGACTAAGGTAAAATATCACCAGGGGGCAGCGCAAAGTCTGTGAAATTACACACTCATCCCAGTGCCCTTCTCAAGTTATACAGCATCTTAGAGATAGCTTCCAATAGATGTCCTGGGACCAAGTGACAAAACTATGTAATGGAATTGCAAGAACTAGAACCCCTGTTTTCTGAGCCATCAACTGATGTGCTCTCCTCTATATCCATGTGATTTTAATGTGCATTTAGTGACTCTACAATTAGTTGTTTCCATAGTTTTTCATGCAAACATACTGCATATCTAAGCTATCTTGCAGTCATACAAGACCACATCTAGGACACTTCAAAGAAATACAAAAGCTTAAGAATTAAACAGCATGTTGTTTTCTAGAAGGACTAATCTCAAAACCATCACTACAAATATTTATTCTTGCTTTATACTAATTTTTTTATTTTTTATTTTTTACTTTTTGAGCCGGAGTCTCGATCTGTCACCCAGGCTGGAGTGCAATGGTGCGATCTTGGCTTACTGCAACACCTGCCTCTCGGGTTCAATCAATTCTCCTGACTCAGCCTCCCGAGTAGCTGGGATTACCGGCACCTGCCATCATGCCCAGCTAATTTTTGTATTTTTGTAGAGACAGGGTTTCACCATGCTGGCCAGGCTGGTCTTGAACTCCTGACCTCAGGTGATCTGCCCTCCTTGGCCTCCCAAAGTGTTGGGATTACAGGCGTGAGCCACTGCACCCGGCCAATACTAAATTTTAATGAGCTTTCTTCTCTCACTTCCATAACTATAATTCAACATAACAAAACTAGAGCCTTGCAATTAATCAATGACCACTGAACTGTAAAGAAATTATATAAATTATGTAAGTTTTCAAATTAGTTAACCAAAGGAATTATAAAACAATTTGTAAAATAGATAAAAGATTTGAACAAATACGGCCAAGGCTATTTTGCATTAGGTCAAATAAATACTTCACTCTTAGAAAGCCTTGATTATATATTACTGTGGAATGTTACACTTAAAGAACCAAGGCTCAAAATAAGTTATACATAAAAGTGTTCACAAGTTCACAAGCATTTATGAAGTCTCCAACATTAACGTATATATAACATCAAACATATGAACCATAGCTTTCAATAAATTATGATTAAAAACCTGTAGACAAAATACTCCATAAACAAGCCTAAAAGATAAATGACAACAGGGGACAGAATATTTTAAAAATCCATCATACACTGTAAATATGAAGAGCAGATATTTTCTTAAAAATCTGATAAGAAAAAGACTTTACACAAAGATTACAGGTCAGGTGCAGTGGCTCACACCTGTAATCTCAACACTTTGGGTGGCCAAAGCAGGAGTATTGTTTGAGCCTACGAGTTCAAGACCAGCCTGGGCAACATGGCAAGACCCTGTCTCTACAAAAAATTTAAAAATTGGCCCAGTGTGATGGCACATGCTTATGGTCCCAGCTACTTGGGAGGCTGAGGCAGGAGGATCCCTTGAGCCTGGGAAGTTGAGGCTGCAGTGAGCCATGTTTGTGCCACTGCACTCTATTCTGGGTGACAGAGTGAGACTCTGTCTCAAAAAGTAAAATAAAAATAAAAATTACAAATAGGTCAATCACATACATATGCAAAAAAAAAAAAAAAAAGCAAACAAAAAATCCCATCAACAAATGTGGAGGAAAAAAGTTCAATCTCACTAGTTACAAAAAAAGAAAGACATATTAAAACAACAGCAAGATGCCATTCTTTAGCTATCAAGATGGCAAAGATGAAAAAGGGCTGCACTGAAAAGAACCAGTTTCAACAAAGGTCCAAGTTCTGCCAATTCTACCTCTTAAGTATATCATAAATCCATCTACAGTCATGTGTCACTTCACGACGAGATACCTTCTAAGAAATGCATCATTAGGTGATTTTGTCATGGTGTGAACATCATAGAAAATGTATCTGGACAAACCTAGATGGTGTAACCTATTACATACCCAGGCTGTATGGTATAGCCTATTGCTTCTAGATTAAAAACTTGTACAGCATTCTACTGTACTGATTATTGTAAGCAACTGTAACATAATGGTAAGCTTTGTGTATCTAAATGCAGAAAAGGTACTGTAAAAATATGGTATAAATAATAAAAATTGGACACCTATAAAGGGCACTTACCATGAATGGAGCTCGCAGGACTGGAAGTTGCTCTGGGTGAGTCAGTGAGTAAAGTGGTGAGTGAGTATGAAGGCCTAGGACATTACTGTACACTACTGCAGACTGTCAACACTGCACACTTAGGGTACACTAAATTTATTTAAAAGTTTTTCTTTCTTCAATAATAAATTAACTTTATCTTACTGTAACATTTTACCTTATAAATTTTCTAATTTTTAAAATGTTTTGACTCCTTTGTAATAACACTTAGCTTAAAACACAAATGCATTATACAGCTGTATAAAAACATTTTCTTTATATCCTTATTCTATAGGCTTTTTTCTATTTTTTAAATTTTAATTTTTTTTTTACTTAAAAGAAAATTTTTTTTTAAACAAAGACACAAGCCAGGCATGGTGGCTCACGCCTGTAATCTCAGCACTTTGGGAGCCTGAGGTGGGCTGATCATGAGGTCAAGAGATTGACACCAGCCTGGCCAACATGGTGAAACCCTGTCTCTACTAAAAATACAAAAATTAGCTGGGTGTGGTGGTGCATGCCTGTAATCCCAGCTACTCAGGAGTCTGAGGCAGGAGAATCACTTGAACCCAGGAGGCAACGTTTGCAGTGAGCCGAGATCGTGCCACTGTACTCCAGTCTGGCGACAGAGCGAGACTCCATCTCAATAAAAAAAAAAAAAAAAAGACACAAACATACACATTAGCCTAGGCCTGCACAGCGTCAGGATCATCAATCTCACTGTTTTCCACCTTCCACATCTTGTCCCACCAGAAGGTCTTCGGGGCAATAACATGCATGAAGCTGTCATCTCCTGTGATAATGATGCCTTCCGGAATTCCTCCTGAAGGACTTGCTTTATAGTTAACTTTTTAAAATACATAAGTAGAAGGAGCACATTCTAAAATAATGATAAAAGGTACACCATAGCAAATACATAAACCATTAACAGAGCCAAATACTATCATCATCAAGTGTTATGTAAGGTACATAATTATATATGCTATGCTTTTATACAGATGGCAGTGCAGTAGGTTTGTTTAGACCAGCATCATCACAAATGTGAGTAATGTGTTGTACTAGGATGTTAGGACAGCTATTACACCAGTAGGCTATATAGGTTTTTTCATCTGTGTTATAATCATTTGGGACCACCATTGTACAGACAATTTGTCATTGACCAAAATGTCGTTATGCCACGCATGACTCTCCTTTCCATTGTAACCACCATGGTTCAGGTGGCATTACATTTCATCAGAATTACTGCCAAAGCTTCCTCAATACTGCTCCCGTACACACCCTATCCCATCCAAACACAAACTGCACAAGGCAGCAAGAGAACTTTTAAAACTGTGTAATTCTCATCTTTGAATTATTGCAGTAACTTCCCACTGTTCTTAAAATAAAACCCACGCTTCATTATTTCATATTGTACAAGACCATTCCTGCCTTTGTATGGTGGAGTTCTACAACTGCACACTATACTTCAATTACTTTGGCCTATTTGTAGTTCCTACCTCACAGACTTTGAACATGCTATTGTCTCCACCTAGAACACCTCCACCCTGTGTTTCACATGATGGGCTTCCAGTCAATATTCAGGCCTCCACTCCCATGTCATCTCTTCAAATAAGCCTTCTCTGAGCATCCTCTTTGACTTAGTACATTCTGTGCTGCTGTAACAGAATTGAAGGCTAGGAAGTTCAATCTCAAGGGACTGGCATCTAGTGAGGGCCTTCTTGCTACGTCATCCCATGGTGGAAGGCAAAAGGGCAAAGGGGGTGAGCTCATCCTTTTATATAAGGGAACCATTCCTGTGATAATGGCATTAATCCATTCATGAAGGAAGAGCCCTCCTGTTTGAACCACTTCTTAAAGGTCACACCTCAGAACACATTGCATTCAGGATTAAGTTTCCAACACGTGAACTCTGGGGAACACATTCAAACCACTGCACTCTTATTTATATAATCTTACTTGCTGAATGTCTTTCTGCCTTACCAGAATCAAAGCTCCATAAGGGAAGGTCCCTTGGTTGTATTTTTCATTATTGTATTCCCAGGAGCTAGCACGGTGCCCGGCACACGCTAGGCAGTCAATATAAATATGTTTCATGAACAACAAAAAGCGAATACTACAGAAAGAAGGTGGCCAACTACGTTTGATCATAACATACTTATTAAATCTAGATTCTTCACAGTATGAGACCTATTATATTAACTTCCTTAAAACTTACTTTTTCCCAAATATAAAAAAGAACAAACCTATAAACTGGAGATTTCATCAAAGAAAATTAATTTTTAAAAATAAGAATCTCTTAAAAAACACAGCTAATAGGCCGGGCACACGGTGGCTCACGCCTGTAATCCCAGCACTTTGGGAGGCCGGGGAGGGTGGATCACGAGGTCAGGAGATCAAGACCATCCTGGCTAACATGGTGAAACCCCATCTCTACTAAAAATATAAAAAATTAGCCGGGTATGGTGGCGGACGCCTGTAGTCCCAGCTACTCGGAGGCTGAGGCAGGAGAAAGGCGTGAACCCAGGAGGTGGAGCTTGCAGTGAGCCGAGATCATGCCACTGCACTCCAGCCCGGGTGACAGAGCAAGACTCTGTCTCAAAACAAAAAACAAAAAACAAAAAACAAAAAACACACACAGCTAAGATTTTTACATGGGAAAGTATATACCTCCTTTAATCATACCATTTCTTTTTGAGATTTGCTCAAGGAGGAGAAAAAAATCAGTGAGCCCTACTGGCCTTGGTAAAAAATTTCTTAAATATATAAAGGCAATCAGTCAACCTTAAGAGAAGGTCCAGAGAGGTTCCTAATTTTTTTATTCTTTGCTATAAGAAAAGGAAACTTAAATCCAAAGTCAATGCTATAATATAAAAACAAAAATATTCAAAACATTATTTCACATTTGTACAACGATAAAATAGTTGACTTTTTTCTTCAGATTGTATATATAGCCATCTTCCACATAAAACTTAGCCCTCATTCTTTTCAAAGCTATCAAAATCCTCCTCAGCAGTACATTTAATCAGATTTCTAAGGGTATCATCATAGGAAATACAACCTAAACACAGGCCCTTATAGATGTTTCCCAAAAGCTTTTGAAAGTATGATAATTTCCACATCCTTTACAGATGAGTTGTTCATTAATTTGTACTAGCAACTGAGACACTGGTAGGAATAATAAGATAATACAGGCACATCTGAGCAACACAGTATCAGGATGGCATGTCCTTAATTATTCCTTCCCAAACAGGTCCTACGCACTAAAATAGAACTGCAGGCATCACTGTCCTAAGTTGTCTTAATGCTCAGATCATGGAATGTTCAATTTTTCAAAATTCTGGATGCATTAATACCCAAACCATTTGATGAAAAGTCAGTTTCATATATGGGAGAGCATTATGTGATCATAACCTGAGACGGTGGCATGGCTCATTAAAAGCTTTTCAAGATTTTGTCAAATGATCTAAAGATGTAAACTGTAAGATCAAACAATTTAACTTTCAAATGTCACAGGTTACTTCAGTATAAAAGACACATAAGGAACAAGGAAAAATACGGATTTAATTTGTAAAAGAACAAAATGTTAGTCATAAAGATAAAAACTGGAAAAATGACTAAGAGCGGCAATTATGTATTAATACTACATTGGGAGAAAAAGATTCTCTCAGTACAAGAGGTAAAAATCTAGCACCTAGAAATACCCAACAATGGCTTCTAAAATTATTTCTGGAAACTACTTTCTTACCATAAAATAACCGTTAGCAGTCCCATAGGTATCTATTCCACATCTTGACCATGTGCTACTCCTATGGTAGAGGAGTCAAACTATCCACATAATATTAAGAAGCTAAGTACACATTATATAGACATCCTGTTCATTATAAGAATTTGATCAGCATTCAGAGAACAGATTATGAAAGCACTCTGGCAAAGGCATAGCCACATCAATTGCACTGAAGACACAGCTGAAATTCATCTTCTATTTATAAACCTAATGAGCTTTTCTCTTTGGCACAAAGCAGGCCAGCACTAAGCAGCTAATGACTGATTATATTAATATATATTTACAAAAGCCAAATCACTGAATCAAAATAAAATCAAACATTTACTAAGCACCTACTATGCACAAAGCATTGTCCTGGGCATTCAGTGAGCCACAAAGAAACATACACCATGGTTGCTGCCTAACTAGGTTAAAACGTCCAAAACCAAATTCCTGCTCTTCTCCTCCAAGCCAACTCCTCCTGCATGCCTTCTTCAGCTTAGTAAATTGCAATTCCATTCTGTCATTTGCTCTGGCAAAGACTCCCAGCTGGTGAGTACATATGAGAGTGCACTCTCTCCAATCTGTGCTCCCCCCACCCCCACCACCACCATCTAATCTATTAGAGCAATCCTATCAGCTTTATCTTCCAAATATATCCAGAAACCAATCACCTCTAACACTGTGTGGTCTGTTTCTACCCTTGCCTCTTTAAAATCACTTCTATGCTCAAAACCCTTTGTGCTGGATCTCACTCCAAGTAAAAAAACCAAACCTCTTTCTTACTAGGCTCCATAAGGTCCCAAGTGATCTGGTTTCTGCTACCTTCCTGACCTCATCCTCTTCCCTCCTCTTAAGAATCCTCACTCATCCAGCCTCTCCCCACTTGCCCATTCTCACTTCAACCACTCTGGCCACTGTTTCTCTAATATGCCTACCATGCTCCACCTGAGTCTTTGCACTTGAGGGCCCTTCTTATGGAATATTCTTCCCCAGATATCCTCATAGCTCACTCCTTTGCCTACTTCAAGCCTCTGTTCAAATATCCTTAATATCAACTGAATGTCCCTTGACCACAACCTTTCATACTCTGTATTTTACTTGTTTAATGCCTTCGCAGCCCGAGGCAGGTGAAAAGTAAGATAATCTAGGATTGAGGATGGGGATAACAGAGTTTGCAGAACTCAGGACAGAGGGAACAAGAAATTCTAGGGCTGTGGTCAAGACTATTAAAAAAACTGTGACCACAGGTTAGGTTAGGGAGCCTGGGCAACCAAGCAAAAAGAAGTAAGGAAGTGGGATTAGGTAATTTCCTGGAGCTTGAAAGGAGAACAGGTTTGGTGGCTGTCTTGAGGGACTGGTGATGACTACAACATAAGAGGTGGGAAGGCAGACAAGGTAGAGATTTCTGGGCTAGAACAACCTAAGAGACAAAAAGATTTAAGGGTGTGACTGGTGCTTGTCAGTCTAGTCACAGAACATTGAGCACATGGATTTGTAAAATGGGTCATGGTTGAGAACACAGAAGGCATCAAACTTGATGTAGAGAGGAGGAATTTTTAAGAGTCAGGCATTACCTTGTAGCAGGCATGGCTCATGATAGCTATCAACTGGAGTGGATTCAAATAAAGACAGGCGGTAAGAGCACTGTAATTTATTAGTTGGCCAAGGCACAAATCTTGAGAAGGAGGGTTTGGCCACCATGGGAGAAATGATCAGGGGACAAGCTGTTTTGCAGAGTGGGACACATTTCTCTCAAGACAGAATGGAAGAGAGAGGAGTCAGGTGGTATCAGATTGAGAAGGGCTTGTCCTTGTAGCTTCACAGCCTGGCTGAAGTTCCACACAGACGTGAGAGATGGGAAGTAGTATAGATGGCAGAAGGCAAACACTAGTGTGCCCAGATTAAATTATTTGATCACATGTGGAGGTGTACAGACCTCAAAACAGCAAAGCATACAAGATGTATGTAAAGACTTAGAATGATATGAAAATAAAAATAACCCTTTTTTCCCTAACTAGTTTTCCTCACATTTTTTTAAGAGATGGGGTCTCACTATGATGTCCAGGCTAGACTCAAACTCCTGGACTCAAGCAATTCTCCTGCCTCAGCCTCCGGAGTAGCTAAGACTACAAGTGAGTACTACTGCAGCTGCCATTTGTTTATTTTTACTTTTTTACTCTTATAAGTCAAAGGTTTGGTCTCATGCTTTTATTTCTCCTAATTAAAAGGTAGATTTGCTGGGCAAAATCCAAGAAATGCAAAACAAATTTGTTTTTAAGAGGTGAAAGCACTTTCACATGGCAGTTAACAATGTACCACAAGCCATGTCTTCAGAGGGGGGTATGTTCGCTGTGGTGTGGGGATAGAGGATATACACTAAAATGCACATAAGACCACAAACAGAAATACAGGATTTTTGTTTTGAAGTGAATTATCTGTCACCAGTCCCTAAAGATGTGCCTTACTCTTGCTGGTTTCACCTTAACAGACATCTTCTTACAATTAGGAACTAGAGAGTCCCTCGACCTCCCGGCTGAGTTAGATAGGGCAACTGATTCTCTAAAGAGATTCCCCCAGATTCTATCAATGAGCATTTTTTAAAAATTATACTTTAAGTTCTAGGGTACATGTGCACAACGTGCAGATTTGTTACATATGTATACACGTGCCATGTTGGTGTGCTGCACCCATTAACTCATCATTTACATTAGGTATATCTCCTAATGCTATCCCTCCCCGCTCCCCCAACCCCACGATAGGCCCCAGTGTGTGATGTTCCCCTTCCTGTGTTCAAGTGTTCTCATTGTTCAATTCCCACCTATGAGTGAGAACATGCGGTGTTTGGTTTTTTGGCCTTGCGATAGTTTGCTGAGAATGATGGTTTCCAGCTTCATCCATGTCCCTACAAAGGACATGAACTCATCTTTTCTTGTGGCTGCATAGTATTCCATGGTGTATATGTGCCACATTTTCTTAATCCAGTCTATCACTGATGGACATTTGGGTTGGTTCCAAGTCTTTGCTATTGTGAATAATGTCAATGGGCATTTTTTAAGATGGGCAGCTCTACAGAAACAATTTCCATGAAAAAAGGTTACTCATATCCAGAGTGAGCACAACATTAGACTAAGAAAGGCAGTAAGGAATTATCAGTTTAAGAACTTCTTGCAACAGTCTCCCTGGAAATGTTCTGATATGTTCTACTTGCTGATTGTCTTAGCCTGTTTTCTGTTGCTAGAACAGAATATCTGAGACTAGGTAGTTAACAAAGAAAAAAAGTTTATTTTGGTTCATGATTCTGGAAACTGGGAAGTCCAAGCTCAGGCAGCTACATCTGGTTGGTTTCCGGTGAGGGCCTCATGCTGCATCAAAACATGTCAGAAGGCATCTCAGGGTGAGATGACTCACAAGAGAGAGCCAAACTGGCTTTTATAACGGATCCACTTTCATGATAACTAACCCACTCCCATGATAACCCATTCATCCATTAACCCATTAATCTATTAATTAATGAATGGGTTACTCCATTCATAAGGGCAGAGTCCTCATAACTCAATCACTTCTTAGAGGGCCCATCTCTCAATACTGTTACACTGGGAATTATCTTTCAACAAGAATTTTGGAGGGGACAAACATTCAAACTATAGCACTGATGGAAGATGTTTTCATCATGTCTTCTAATCTTTAGATGTATGCCTTTTATTACAGTAGTCACTTCTTTTCTGGTACCCCATACTTCTCAGCTAATGAGATTTTGGACTCTATCTTGAACTGCAATGGGTTGAGATTTGGGGGACCTCAGAATGATACATTAGTTTCCTGCGGCTGCTGTAACAAATAACCACAAACTGGGGGGCTTTAAACAGAAATGCATTATCAGTCTGGAGGCCAGAAGTCTGAAATCAAAGTATTAGCAGGGACATACTCCCTCCGGAGGCCCTGGGAAAGAATTTGTTCCTTGCTTCTCAATCATCTGGTGGCTACTGGCATTCCGTGGCATTCTTCCATTTGTGGCCACATCACTCCTATCTCTGCCTTCACCTTCACATTGCCTTCCCTTCATGTCAAATCTCCCTCTGCCCCTGTCTTATAAGGATACATATGATTGCATTTAGGGCTTACCTGGATAATGCAGGATAAGCTCCTCTTCTCAAGAGCCTTAATCACATGTTTTGCTTCAAAATGTTTACTCCTAATAACCAAGATATCCAAATGCCAGCTCTTGAAATATTTTCAGTGATTTTGCTTCTACCTTGGATTTTTTAGGAGCCATAATTCAAGAGCAGTGTATCTTCTTTTAAAACCTTAGATCTGTGTTTATACATTTCACTTGCAGCTTTTACACTAGCCTGTTTCCTGGAAAAGTCTTTCACACTTGATTAATGGAGCCATCTCCTTCTTTTTACTGATTCCTCTTCACATTCCTTCTTTACGGCAGAGCAACCCAAACAAAACAACTCTTTTTAAACTAAGGGCATACCAGAGAGAGATGGGAAGACAGAAAGAAACAGACTACAATTCACTCATGTTTTGCTTAAGTTTTAGAACCTATGGCTAAAAATTTTAACTTTGATTGCATTCTATAAAGCATCTAACCTGAAAAATGTAGATTCTTCAGCAGATCATAAACAGAGACTGAGACAAATGAGTCCTAAAGTCTGTCCTAGGCAAAGTTTCTTCATTCACAGCCAACTACAGCAGTAAAATTTAAAATGTTTTCAGAACCACTCAAAGGCATTATTCATACACTAATTTGTAACTTCTATTCAAGTACCCCAAACTCATATATATATAGTAAGATGTAAAACCTTTGGTGGATTAGTATAGCACTTAGCACAGAATAGGCTCTGAAAAAATATTTGCTGAATGAATAAGTGGATTTTTTAAGTGGGATTAATCACTACTAGTGTCTAGCGAATAGGAGTACTTTCTCTTACTTGATATCTTAGTACCTACCTGATGTTGACTATCCATTTTTAAGGAATATCAAAACAGTGTCCACAAAAATGACAGGACAATGCACTGAGCTTGGGGTTACTACATTATTCTCAAATGAGTAGGGAGGTTTTTTCTTCCTAAAACCCATATCGTATTGAACATCTACTATTAAAGCACTATGTATTCCTGATAGTGTAGGGGAAAAAGGAGCACAGGCTAAGGCAGAATATATGGAATAAAATATGCCAAAAGTATGAAATAGTAGACAAGTACAAATAACATATGCTCAGATTAAATAAGAGCAAAAATTAGTTAAGACTGTCATAACCTTTATGACAGTCATAGGGCAATGTGACATTATTTACCAAAATGTATAATATACTTTAAGCCCCAGGAATTCCATCTCTTACTTACAGATATATTAAAAATGAGTCAAGATGTGTGTTCAAAAGTGCAGCCCTATTTATGTAACACAATTTCCAAAAGCACCTAAATATCCTTCACTGTGGTTTGGATAAATAAATTTGATGCCTCCTCACAACAGAATACCATGTGGTCATTTCAAAGAATGTGGTATATCTGTACATACCAACATATCTGTGACGTAGAAATATATATTAATTGAAAAATGTATTTATCATTCACATATATGTGGGCATATACATTTATATATATATGTGCACGTGTATGTAAGCATAAAACATCTAGAAACATATACATACAGAGGCTACGGGGGGACAGGGATAGAGAATTGGAGAGGGTCAGGGAATTTCAATTGCTTATACATGATTTATAAATAATAATTACATATCATTCTATGCTTTCAAAAAACTAAAGATTACAGAGAGAGTAGGAGGAAAGACGAAAAAGAGAGAAAAGAAGAAGGGTTTCCTAAGAATTCTCAAGTCCAGGACTTACATATACATTTAAAAATATATGCAGCAATTGTGACACAGCCACCAAGGCCAGGCAGTCATGGAATTCACCTTCTCTTGCAGTCATATTTTCTAGAGATTTCTACTCCCACCCCTCTTTGGGAACCCATGTTGCTTGGGACCTGCCCCAAACTTCCTGGCAACGGCAGTTCTGGCAAGAGCAACAGGAAAGAAAAACAGAAGAGAACAGAGCTCTTTTGCCCATCTCAAGGCCTGAAGCTTGAGTAAGTGACAAAATTACCAGCAGACTGAGCATTATTCAGAAAGACTCACCCAACCAGGACCTATATCTCGGTCACCAAAATAAAACTTCCTTTTTCTATCTAAGATCTGAATCAAAAAATGGGACAGGCTGAAATACAGACTTTTAAAAATCCTCCCTTGGCTGGGCGCAGTGGCTCATATCTGTAATCCCAGCAGTCTGGGAGGCTGAGGTGGGCGGATCACCTGAGGTCAGATGTTTGAGACCAGCCTGGCCAACACAGTAAAACCCTGTCTCTAATAGAAATACAAAAATTAGCCGGACATGGTGGTATGTGCCTGTAGCCCCAGCTACTTGGGAGGCTGAGGCAGGAGAATCGCTTGAGCCCAGGAGGCGGAGGTTACAGTGAACTGAGAGTGCCACTGCACTCCAGCCTGGGCAACACAGTAAGACTCTGTATCAAAAAAAAAAAAAAAAACTCCTCTGTCCTTTCTAATGTTGCAAGCTGTAAAAATAACACCAGCAGAAGAATACAATCATAGGGATGGCTACCCAGGTCTGGAGTATGTTCCTAGAAACCCAGATTAGAAAGAGACGTGGGCTTTCTCAGTTCCCCCAGGTCCTCAAGTTCCTCCTCAGCCCATTAGCAGAATCAGTACAGAAACGTCCATGCCACTGCCTACCTGGCTTCATCCTGCTGCCAGCGGAGTGCCAAAGCTATGGAATGAGGTGTGGGCTACTGAAAGACCATTCAGAACCCGTTCCCCAAATATTACTTGTACACCAATTTGCTACCTCTTCATACCACCTATAATATTATTTACTTAATACTGTTCTTTAAACTGGCTCACACTCTCTTTTTTTAAACTAAGTCTTGTTCTAAGCAACAATATCTGTGAAAACAGGTATTTGATGGCATTTTTCTTTTTGAGACAGAATCTTACTATGTTGACCAGGCTGCGGTGCAGTGGTGCAATCACAGCTCACTGTAGCAGTGACCTCTTGGGGCCCAAATGATCCTCCCATCTCAGCCTCCTGAGTAGCTGGGACCACAAGCATGTGCCACCACACCTGGCTTTTTTTTTTTTTTTTTCCCAGAGATGGGATCTCACTGTTACCCAGGCTACTCTTGAACTCCTGCACTCAAGTGATCCTCCTGTCTCAGCCTCCCAAATTGCTGAGATTACAAGTGTGAGCCACCATGCCTAGCCTTGATGACTGTTAAAGAAAACAAACAAAAAAACAAAAAAATACTAATGAACATTAAAACAAATATATAACCAAGAATTTAAAAAGGGTTTGCCTGAGTCGCATGGTATATGAAAAAGTGATTGTGAACAGTGTTCTAAAAGAAAAAAAAGAAGAAGAAGAAGAAGAAAAAAATCCGTAACATTCTGGAAAAATGATCTGAGGTGCAAGCAAAAGCACTGTAAACAAACTTTGGGAGCACTGCCTACACAAAAGCATGGTTCTGCCACCCATGACTACAGCATCTTTTGTCTTTAGCTAAAAAAGCAGTTGGAGTAAATAAATGGAGAAAGGAGATGAGAAAAAAAAATCCTTTCGTGAATTTTCTCTATCACTATTATTTGGTTTTCTTTAGATCCAATTGCTTTTGGCCTTAGGGATGTCTTTTTGTTCTGAGTCCAAGTATTTAACAGACAACTTCAGTTTGAGATGATGAAAATGATGATTCTACAACAATATGAAAAATGATTAAAATGGTAAGTTTTTGTGTATTTTGCCAGATTTTAAAAATTAACAGTAATAAAAGCCAACCACACTCAGCAAATGAGCTAAGGAGAATCTAGAGAAGTTGCCCACAGTGGGCTTGGGCAGGCTCGAGGGGTGGCCTGGCACAGCCTATGTAGCAGGTCAGCCTTTATCCCTTGACCTTCTCTATCTGTTACCACTCAGGGGGTTTAACTGTGGTGTGGAAGGAAAAATAGGGCGGTCCAAGAAAGAATGAAATCTTAACCTGCTGGCTGGCTAAACGTCAGTATCTTTTTGCTGCCAAGTTTGAAAAAGGAGAAAGTGGCACTCCGGGTCTCTTTCTAGCTGTGAAACGCAGGGTGGAAGGTGAGTTGTCTTTTTCTTTCCTTTCAATACATTTTTCTGAGACTATTGAGGTTGAAACTATTAGATAAAACTAGATGGTTAGATTATATCTTGATATACACATATATCTCTTTTATATTAGGCAAGTTTTACATGGTAGTAACCTTAGAAATTAAGAATTGGGATTACATTTAATTGACAGCTGACCTGTGAGTTTCAGTTGGTATCAGCTAATCTAAGGGGGAAAAGAAGAACTCCCATATACAATAGGAAATTAAACAAATCAGTGCCCTTAGAAGCAATCCCATACAATTGTAAAGTATCTTCTTGGAAAATGTTCAAGGATATAGAAAATGCATGATCATGATTTTGTGACATCTATATCACAGATATATATGCATAGAAAATAAGAATTTAGGTCTACATACAAAACTGATACAAGTTACCCCTGGTGACTTAACAATTCTGCATACTTTCTCACAGGCAAATATTTCTTATAATGAATAGCTACTATTTTTATAATCAATAAAAAGCTATAAAGACTTTTCAAAGGTGGAGACCCTTCAAGAAAACACACACACAAACACACACATACACACATACACACACACACACACACACACTTCCCCACTCCATTCTGACCAAAAAAAAAAACACACACACACAAACATTCATCCTCTATTATAAACAGCAACGGAGAGGAGGGACCCAGCGAGCTGACAGACTAAATTTAGCCGACAGATCTAAGTTACAGCTCCTCTCAAAAACCATCCCTGAAATAGTCCCGGTCTTATGAAATTGAATTTCATACGACTGTCACTCTGGGCTTCATTTAATGAGCTTCTAGTTTTATCAAATGGCCACAGGAATTACGTATTATTAAAAATAGCACCACACTATGCTAGCTGATCCAATGTCTTGGCAAACAGCAACTTGTTTTCTGCATTTTCATGAAATGCCTCACACATGTAAATCAAAATAACAAAGGTCAAAGTTTTTAAAGTCTTTAGAAGGAAGTTATTAACTTCAGGAGTCATAAACTCTACAATAGAGTCTTAAGAAGAAGAAAAAAAGTTTTTTTAAAGGAAGAAACGTATACTGAAGTCTTTTAATTGAAAAGACTTTATAAGATTATTGAATTATCTCGGCAAAAATTTTGGGTTAGTGTATTGTACCTATTTTACAGATGAAGACATGGAGGCTCAGAAAGTAAGTGATTTTAAATTAGATCTTTGTACTACATTTCTAATGATATCACATAGAAGAATTATGCAGAATTTATCATTAAATTGTTTACAGATGAATAGAGCCAAAAGATCCGTTTCTTCAAGTTTAAAAAGATTTCCATTGTAATTATATTTTATCAGTATTTAAAAATACTGCAGGATTTTCTTTTAAATGTGTATTCTTCTTTTGGGTTTAAAGTCTGAAAACAATCTACATATCTTTTCAAACTATCAATCTTTTAATAATATAAAACAAAAAGATGGCTTTCTTCTTTTATCTTTTGAATTAAACAGTATAAGCATCGCTTGTACAGGAAAGTTTGGAAAAGGTGGGCAGCAGAAAAAGAGATAAACATGACCTTTATAATCTGGAGACCCAGGATGTAGAAATTTTTTTTTAATTACAACACTTAATAATGACTAGTTTCATTTTCCTTGGTTAAAAAAAAAACTTTGATTTGCATACTTTCTCATGTGTTGTTTTAAATTGCCTTAATTCTCTATAAATATTGCTCTATTTACACACACACATATAATCTATATATCCTATATTATTAAGATATATCCATTGCTTTTCTTCAATAGGCACAAAGATGCCATTTTTCAGTATAAAATAAAGACTATGTAATAGAAAGGGGCTTTGGCTCAGGGCTAGGGCTATGTTTAGTAATATTTAAAACGATGTAGCTATAAAGCATAGCAGTTAATGTGGTGCTATACACTGAATATAGACCTTTTGGGGATAATTAGATCATGATAGCAGAGCCATCATGAATGGGATCAGTGCCCTTATAAAGGAGACCCTAGAGGACTTCTTCAACCCTTCTGCCACATGAGAGTACAGTGAGAAGACAGCTGTCCAGGAGAAGGAGGGAATCAGCTAGCACCTGGATCATGGACTTTCTAGCCTCCAGAACTCTGAGAAACAAATTTCAATTGTTTATACGCCACCCAGTCTATGGTGTTTTGTTATAGAAGACGGAATGAACTAAGACACATGGGCCTTGGAATCTCCAAGACTATTACGATTTTTTCTTCCTTCACTCACTAATGATTACCATTTGTATGATCTTGAGTAAGTTATCTAACATTTGAGCCTTTTGTTTCTTTACCCTAAAATGAAAATAAATAATATCAACCTCAGATAGATTTTTAAACTTTTTTTAACTTACTTTCTTTCTCTCTTTCTTTTTCTCTTTCTCTCTCTCTCCTTTCCTTCCTTCTTTCTCCTTTCCCTCTTCCTCCCTCTTTCCTCTCTTTCTCTCCTTCCTTCCTTCCCTCCTTCCCTCCATCCCTGCTTGCCTTCCTTTCTTTTCTTTTCTCTGAAATGCAAGTGGTGCAATCACAGCTCAGCAGTCTCCCACCTCAGCCTCTGGAGTGTTGGAGACTACAGGTGTGTGCCACCATGCCAGGCTATTTTTAATTTTATTTTTGTAGAGAAGAGTTCTCACTCTGTTGCCCAGCCTGGTCTCAAACTTCTGGGCTCAAACAATCCTCTTGCCTCAGCCTCCCAAAGTGCTGTTATTACTGTCATGACCCACTGTGCCCGGCCTACTTTCTGTTTTGAAATAATTTTAGGTTTAAAGAGAAGCTGCAATAGTACAAAAAACTGAGGCATACCCTTCACCCAGACTCCTTTATATTATCAACTTAGATGAGGATAGTACAATGATCAAAACCAAGGAATTAACATGGTTAGAATTCTGTTAACTAAATGACATATCTTCTTTTTAATTTCACAAATTTCCCCTCTAATAGCCTTTTCTCTGTTCCCACAATTATTTAGTGTCCCCTTAGTCTCTGCTAATACGTGGCAGTTCCTCAATCTTTCTTCACCTTTCATGACCCTGACAGTTGAAGGGTGCTAGTTTTTTTTTTACCGATTATCTCCAGTTTGGGTTTCTCTGATGTTTTCTCTTGATTAAATTGAGGTTATGCATTTTTGGCAAGAATGCCCCAGAAGTAATGTTGTGTTCCACTCTGATCATATCAAAGAACAGAAGCTATCCATCTGCCCCATTACTGGTAACACTAACTTTGATCCATTGTTTAAGTTGGTAACCTCAGAGAGTTGTTTTTTTACAGGTTCTAGAAAACAGTAGGTCTTCAATAAATGGCAGCTATTATTATGGTAAAGTTCAGACTAAGAACAAGTTTTGAATCAGGTAGACTTGGATTCCAGTTCTCACTCTCCCAGTTTCTGCCATGTGATCATGGGAAAGGTTTTTAACTTCCCTAGTCCTCTTTCCTTCAGTGTACCACAAAAACAAAGCTACCTGAAAAGTTACAAAGTTTTAATCAAGTTACCATAAAGGTTAAATGAAATAACATATGTAAAAGTACTCAGTACCTATGTTTTATAAGTGCTCCATGAAATCAATCACTGTTCTTTTAAACGAGTTGTCATGTTCTGCGAAATAATCACTATGAACTAAGATAAAGGAACCTGAGATCTGATTACAAAAAAAAGGTGACTTAGGGGCATGCTGGGAGTAGGAGAGGAAGATGTCAGATGAGCTAGGAAGGCATGGGAGAATCTTGGCCGTGTGACGGCCAATGGCATGTCTCTCTTGTTTCATTTTATTTTTTCCTTGGATAAACAAGTTTTGCAATTAGAGCTTGAGAACACAAAAGGCATTCATGCTTGATTTCTAGCACATTAACCAGATGATGCAAGAGCCGAACCCCTGTTATGTGCTGTGAAGGGCTCTGTCTCACTTGTTCTCTCCTGTAAAACTACTATCCTCTGCTTGCTAGACCCTCTTGTGGGGCTTTTTAGGCTATGACATAGGACATCAAAAATTTTTCTTCTGCAGCTGTCTTTGCTGTTGTACTTGAGTTTAGATTATCAGATGGCAATTCTGCGATGCCTAACACATGGTAGTTATAATATGTTATGAAATAATCCCGCCTTTTAAAATAGAAATCTAACACTGAAGAAACTGGAAAATAAATGTGAAACTAACCCTAGAGGGGTCTTAAGAGGCAAGTCAAAATTGTAAAGACTTCTCCATCAGTCTGCATGAAGAATTATAAAACTAATTATTGTGTCACAGCCTTTCTGGATTTAACCTCAACTTTGGAAACACATGCCACTACTTACAAGAGTATAGTAACATTTACTGCACTGCAGGATGGAATGCATTACTTCATATAGCTTAGACGGTAATTTACAAAAGCATTATAGCATCCTTATGGGTTGAAGTAATTAGAAAATCAGTATGTGATGCCATAGCTTTTTCTACAGGATACTGTCATTACTAGCTAAGCTCTTCAGCGTCCACGCCTTAAAGACTAGGAAGTTAAACAGCTTCCTATGTCCTCTCAATGCCTAAGTGGGAACCTGTATGCTGCTAAAATAAAACGCATGTGTAGTTCTCTGAACAAACCAATGTGACAGCTGGAGCTTCATGCTCTGGCTCCTAGGCTAGGAAGGGGACCACAGGCCCAGGTGACGTCTAAGTTGCTATGAGGATTACTGAATTTTCAGAGGCCCAAATTGCCTAGCAGGTTAAGCAGAGAATTGAACAGGGGCCAAGAGTCCCAAGTTCTTCTCAGCACACCCCTGCCCCACCTGTGAGATGGAGGGGAGGAACCATCAATTCCCCACTGTCCTGCTCTGCCTAGCAAGGAGGGTGATGATAATAGCTAACACGTACTGAAAGCCTACTATGACCCGAGCTTTTTAAAAGTATAAGCTCAAAATTCAAAGCAATTCTACAAAAAGGGATAAATGAATATCTATTGACAGGTGAGGAACCTAGGTACTCAAGGTTCCTGGTACTCAAGGTCAAATGGTACCAAGCAACCTGGTACTCAAGGTCAAGTGCCCTACAAAGGGTCACATGTTGAGCGGAGGAGTCCCAACAATAGGCTCCAAAGCCTGTGCGCTCCCCAACTGAGTAGTGCACCTCCAACTGGGGATACCATCGATGATGCTGATAGAGGATTCTGGAATGTGTTTTCAGTTCCTTAAAATGAGTTACCACACCTGGAGACAAATGCTGCCTAAAGGGGGAAATCCATGTAGTTTCACTTTCCTTAACCATTAAGGCAAAGTTATAAAAGCATTCCTTGGGGGTTCTTTCAGAGACTTCCCCTGCTCACTCCCTATCCCAGGTCAAAAAGCCTTCCACAAACACATACACCCACTTCCTCCACAACTTCCACCATGGAGGGAGCTATTAGAAAAATCAAAGATCCGATTTATATGTGTTTGTGTGGATTTAATTACCTTACGCTATCTCTTTTTTCAAAAATGACTTTCCCTCTTTATCAAAAAGGCAATATTCTCCCTGTAAGAAGATTCAGGCAATACAGAAATACAGAAAGTTAAATACACAGACAGACAGATAAACAGACACCGCAAGCCAAGCCTCCTCCATCTTATCTTTCAGAGATAACCAGTGCTAACAGGTATATATCCTTCAGGACAAATCTAATTGTCAAATGAAAAAAGCAAGGCGGCAGATTCATAGGTATTGTATATGCTAAAAGAAAATCCTTAGCTAAATTAAATTTAACAGAGGTTAATTGAGCAAAGAACGATTCATGAATCAAGCAGCCTCCCAAGCCACGGTAGGCTCAGAGACTCCAGCACAGCCACGTGGTGGAAGATTTATAGAGAGAAAAAGGAAAGTGATGTACAGAAAGTGGAAGTGAGGTACAGAAACAGCTGGAGTGGTTACAGCTTAGTGTTTGCCTTATTTGAATACAGTTTGAACAATTGGCCCCCTTTGATTGACCAAAAATTGGTGATTGGCACAAGAGTAGGTTACAGTCTGTTTACACCTGCATTTAGGTACAGTTCACTACATACAGAGAAACCTTTACACTGAACTTAAAATATTTAAGGAGGCAGCTTTAGACTAAACTTGATTTAACATATGCTACCATTTGTGTAAGAGAGGGAAGGAAGGAGATATATACATATTTGGTAATAAAAACATACAATATCACTTGAAGGCTTTGAAAGCAACATCCACTATCTCCAGAAAGTAGACCTGGATGGCAAGGGTGGGAGGTACACTTGACATTATGTAGCTTTTCATGCCATTTGAATTTTGAACCATGTGAATTTGTTATGTACTCAAAATGTTAACAATTTAATTAAATATTTAAACAAAGCAAATGTACTCCTTAAAAGCCCAAAAGAGGCTGGGTATGGTGGCTCATGCCTGTAATCCCAGCACTTTGGGAAGAAGAAGTGGACAGATCACTTGAGGCCAGAAGTTCAAGAGCAGCCTGGTCAATATTGCAAAACCCTGTCTCTAAAAAAAAAAAAAAAAAAAAAAAAAAAAAAAAAAAAAAAATTTGCCAGGCATGATGGTGGGTGCCTGTAATCCTAGATACTCAGGAGGCAGAGGCTGCAGCGAGCTAAGTTCGCACCACTGCACTCCAGCCTGGGCGACAGAGCGAGACTGTCTCAAAAAGAAATAAAACAAAAAACAAAAACAAAAGTCCAAAAGAGTGCCTCACATATAGCGAGCGCTTGATATGTACTGTAGAATAAATGGAAAAAATGGGCCTATATATTTTAACATAATTGGAATTACACTACTTAGATGGCACATGCTGTTTTAAATAACCTACTACATAAAACAATAATAAAACAAAACACCTGATTATTAAGATGAAAAGGCATCCATGATCAGTTCTTAGATAGGAATGATATAAACTAAGAGTGAAATAAGATTTTGGATGTCATCTAGCAACCGGCAAACAAGTCTAGAGCGCCGATGTACAATATGAGGACGATAGGTAATAAAATCATACTGTATATGGGATTCTTACTAAATGAGTAAATTTTTAGCTCCTTTTGCCACAAAAACAAAAATTGAGTAACATATGAAATGATAGATAGTTTCACTATAGTAATTGTTTCACTATCTATATGTAGCCTATAACATCATGTCATATACCTTAAATACATACAATGAAATTTATTTTAAAAAATATCAACTGTCTTTCTGAATATTTTCTCCCAAGAATACTATGGGTAGAGGTCAAAAACAGCCACCTGAATGTCTAGGTGCATCATCCCAAGGGGCTCTAATAAAAGGTGCAATTTTTTATGTTTATAGTTTACCTTAAAACTACATGTAAATTTTGTGCTTTGCTCTAATAATATAGTCATGGCTATACTAATATAAAAACCAATCTTTGCCTAAATCTTTAAAAAATATATGCTGTATTTAGCAAGTTACCTCATCCTTCTTGGCTTACCACCTTGTATCTGGGGGGAGGTCAAGTACCCAATGTGAAAGTCGCAGGTCCTAGTTAAAGCCTCAAATTATACACAGACTGGGGCCATCAAATCAAAGTGCTTTACTTAAGATCACAAGGCACACACCACCAAGGCTGAGACCAGGCTATGAGAGCAACTTCCCAGTGAAATAAAAATATTCCACTTTGCTATTTTCTCCTCTTCCTGGCCATCCCCACATGCACACAGCCACTAAAATAAAGGCCTCTGATGTCTCATCAGGCTCTACCAATTTCCATTTATGAAAAGGTTCTTTGGTAGCCCCCTGACCATAACTGGCTAATTCAGCCTAGCTATGCCCAGAAAACATAAAATCTCCAACAAGTCCCAAATCTCATTAGACTTTCTATGAAGCTCTTTGTTTGTACAAAAAAAATAAATAAATAAACTGTTCCTAAGCAATTTAGGAATCATTTTGCCTGTATTATTTATAAACGTTTAGTGTACTAATTGAAGATTTGTTTTATTTGTTAAAACCAGAACTATGGTTTCACAACATTTAGTTAACCAATGACTTTGAATACTTTATGTGTTTGAAAACAGCACTGCCTATTGTTGAAAATATTCCATAATACCCATTACTCCTGATTTTAGCTGGTGTTCCTTTACTTTTTCCAAAGCAACTTCATATTTGAAATTATATTAACCTATTTTATATAAATAATTCATTGAATAATAAGCGATGGTTAAAATATCTGCAATGAAATTATGTTCAATTATTATTCAAACTATTCGGTACTACAAATACATGTAATGTCACTAAATCAAATGCATAAATCATGTTTTATGAAATACACCTGCAGCAGGCAAGACATTTGAGCAGGAAATCAATTTTAACTGATGTTTCTCTTTGGGAGAAACAAAGTACACAAATGTTTAGATTGCTGGTATAGAAATTTATTTTCTTTTATGCTTTACTGAATAAAGCTGAACTTTGTTTTATTTGTTAAAACTAGAACTTTGGTTTTGAATAAAGCATAAACCCTGAAGCATTACTCTATTCCCCAGAGGAATTTAAGTCAATAGAATGTTCATGTCAGCTGGGCGTGGTAGCACACACCTGTAGTCTGTAGTCCTAGCTCTGTGGAAGGCTGGAACAGGAGGATGGCTTGAACCCAGGACTTGGAAGCTGCAGTGAGCTATGATCGTGCCACTGCACTCCTGCCTGGGTAATGGAACAAGACCCTGCCTCTTAAGAAAAAAAAAAATTAATATCTAACAATTAGAATGTTCATGTCTAGATACTTTAAAAATCTTTTTTGGAATTACTCCCTTTGAAAGAAATTGGGCAATTAAGTGCTTGAACCAAAATGTCTACAAGGATAGAGGAATCTGAGAGCAATTTCTTTACTGTATCAAGTATCTTGAGTCTCCAGGAAAAATTCCAGACACTTTAGGCTCAAACAAATTCCACTCTGTCACAAAAGTCACCAGCATACCCAAATAAAAATCCCTGGTAATGGTCACAGCCTGGGTCTGGGGTAGCAGTGGAGAGGTAGAAACCAAAGTCATAGGGGAGAGAGGGTAATGTCAGGAATAAAACGGCTCCAAGAGGGGCTATGCACTCTGCCCTGGCCTTGTCCTGGAATAGGATGCCAAGAAGCGTGTAGTTTGCCCGAGCATCTCCAAGACCTGGTCAGAGGTATTGAGAATTTTCCAAACAAAAGACAAAACTTTGAAGAAACAAATATAAAGAACAAGGCACATTTCCATTTCAAAACCATTCCAAAGCAACTCAAAACACATTTAAAAGAGAAAGGACTTCTAGTCTAGGACACCACAGACCTAAAATCAAGTCATTAACTAATCCCCTCTCATCTTCCACTTTTCTCTGACTTAACTGGGAGGAATTTAATACTTTTCCTTACTTGCAGTGCTGTTGTGGGACTTGAACATGATAACTTACATGGAAACTTTTAAAAGCTGAATTTTTTTTTAAAAGAAGACACACATGCAGCCAATAAGCATATGGAAAAATGCTCAGCATTACCAATCATTAGAGAAATGCAAATCAAAGCCACAATGATACCATCTCACACTAGTCAGAATGGCTATTATTAAAAAGCCAAAAGTAACAGATACTGGCAAGATTGTGGAGAAAAGGGAACACTTACACACCGCTGGTGGGAATGTAAATTAGTTCAACTATTGTGGAAAGCAGTTTGGTGATTTCTCGAAGAACGTAAAACAGAATTACCATTAGACCTAGTAATCCCATTATTGGGTATTTACCCAAAGGAATATAAATTGTTCTATCATAAAGAATGTGCACATGTATGTTCATCATAGCACTATTCACAATGGCAAAGATGTGGAATCAACCTAAATGTCCATCAATGATAGACGGGATAAGGAAAATGTGGTGTATATATATGCCATGGAACATTATGCAATCATTAAAAAAAAAAAAAAAAAGAATGAGATCATGTCCTTTGCAGCAACATGGATGGAGCTGGAGGTCATTATCCTAAGTGAAGTAATGCAGGAGCAGAAAACCAAATAGTGCATGCTCTCACTTATAAGTGGAAGCTAAACACTGAGTACACATGGACAGAAAGAAGGGAACAACAGACACCAGGGCCTACTTGAGGGTGGAGGGTGGGAGGAAGGTCAGGCTTGAAAAACTACCTGTCGAGTACTATACTTATTACCTGGTTGATGAAATGGTCTGTACGCCAAATCCCCATGACACGCAATTTACCTATATAACAAACCTGCACATGTACTCTGAACCTAAAGTAAAAGTTAAAAAAAAAAAAAACTGAAATGTTGCACAAATAAATTATTACTGTACTCAAAAGATGGCAAACTTATAAATGATTAATTTGTAATGTCAAAAGTTTTCTGTCTATGTAATTAGAAAAACAAAATAGAATCTAGCCATATCCATTTAGAGAGTCTTAATCAAAGCCATGGTTTCTTTATGGGTTTAATAAATAATAAACATCATCATGACTTAGATTTGAGTCCATTTCTTCTAAACATAGTATACAAGTGCACAGTCTTTCACCTAACTGTACAAGGTCGCGAGGTAGCAGTGATACCTCTGGGTTCTACTGGTGACTAGGTTCTACTGAGACGTGAACTGCATACCAGCAGAGCTGTCTTCCTCAGGATCCATGAAGACCAGCCCAGCAAGCGCCATGCAAAGGACAACACTACCAGAAAGTGTACCTTCATAACATCACCAGGGCACAGTCCAAGTGTAATTTCAGAAACAAGAGAAAGAAAAGTCAACAGACAAAAGGTAAATAATTGAAAAACGAACATGACAACAAAGTATGGGAGTGAAATGGTATGATGTCTGGGATTTGTCTTAAAATACTGCCCCTCTTTCCCCAGAACTAAGTAGGGGAAAGGGAGAGAGAGAACAAGAATCCAGAAAGTTGATTGTTAATGCTGGGAGATACGGATATGGAGTTCATTCTACTATTCACTTTACATTCTGTGTTTTTTTAAACTGCCATAATAAATTATCTTTAACATGAAATTTAATCTGGTATGAACCCAATTTGGTTAAAAAATAATACAAACATAAAGCATCCAGAAAGTTTTTTTTTTTTTTTTAATGAACCAAAAAATTTATGTTGGGTGGTGGGATGAAATTAAAGAATAAGTCAACTGACTTCACAAAACTGCTGAGCAGAGGAGCCACTATTTACAGCAAGCAGCTCTTCCCACCAAGTCTCACACATACACCAACATTTACTGGGGCCACCATCTTATTAATAAACTACCCATGCATACAGCATTCCTTGAACAAAGTGGGACCTAATCCTGAAAGGGCACCCAAATATTACCCACGTTACACTCTCTATGGGAGGGCTTTATCCACTAGCCCTTTCCTCAAAGAAAGAAAAATACGTCCAATTTCTCAGACTAAAGAAACCAGGTCAAGTCAACAGGAGAAGAGAAAGGAAAGGCAAAAAGATCCAACCCTGACGCACAAGAATGACTCACATTAGACCGATGATAAAAACCAAAGAAGCACAAATCACTGCCTGTCACTTAACGGGAAGATACCTGCTAAAGCTTTACTCTGTATTTTCTCAACCTCTCCTTATTTCCTTACTAGCTCCAAAGGCATACAAGACAAGCAGGAAATATATAAGGAACTCCATTATGGCAGATAAGGAGGCACGTCAGGCAATGACACACCGTTCCTAGTAACTCCATTTCATAAAGGCACTGATCTGTCACCCACTGATCCCCAGGGCTGATTAAAGGCAATGAGTTCTGAGACCAATTACTAGAGGTATCTACAGAGACTGTGGACCATTTCTGAAACCTGTCCCACAAAAAGACAAAAGATTTTCTTGGAAAAATATTTCTATATTATTAATAGTAAAAACAACCAAGATTCAGGTGATAGCAGCTGTGGCTGATCAGGACAACTTAAAAGATTTTGCAGATGAGCTGGCAAAGGTCCAAGCCCCAACCAAGGGGATTCTTCGATCGTGCAAGTCCTAGGGACACTGTGCTCAGTTTATCTTCCTAGGACAAGGTACTCATTACCCAAATGTTCAGACTCCTGACCTTTGCCAAGTGAGTCATATATCCTATCTCTATATAGATACCACAAAAGGAGCGGAAAAAACTGCCATACAAGCCAATTCCCTAGGCTGAAGGGAGAAATTACTTAAATCCCATTCTGACATCTTTCTGCTTTGAGTTTTAAGAGAAGTTTTCTTTAAAACAACTAGTCTGTTCCTGTCTTACAGATAATGTGACTCTTGTGATGTTTTCCTTTGGCCACCAGGAATCCCAGAGCCAAATGTTACAGGCCAAATCTAGCAACTGGATTGAACTTAAAGATTCAGTGATGATATCTGAAGAGTCTTAGCATTTGTGTTGTGTTTCCTAAAACAAAGACTCCATCATAAGCCATGTGAATTCCTACTTCAGGATGGACAAGAGTCAGAAGTGGTAATACAGGGAATGGCATAAGTGATTTTCCCTTGACACTACAGATGCGTTCTGAACCATATTTTATGACACCTGACAAAGCGGAATTTGTCAAGCCTTGTTCAAGAGTCCCAGTTGGAGCACCCAGTTGGAAACCCCATTTGCCATTCAATTACCCATAACTGTCAATAGTGTTGATTTTACAATGTGTGGTTTTGAAATAGATCTGCACAAATTCTGGTGCCAGGCACCAAGAAATGGAAATCAAAATAAATCTGAGGTTATATGAAATAAATATGCAATAGCAAAAACAAGTTTTTTAAATAACTGCCTTTGCCTTTTGTTTTAATTCATCTAACTTAATTTCAGGGGCAGAAAAACAAGTCAAGTTTACAATGACTTTCAGGCTGTTAGACCCTAATACTCTAAGTTGTTTTTTTCCAGGATTTTGCTTTTCATTCAACAACAAATTGTTTAGCAACTAATAACTGGTCTGAATTCTTTCTGCCTATCTAAAAAGTAAATATATGGAAGTTGATGACTATGATTGAGCTTTTTAAAGTAATGAACCAGATTAACAAATCACTATACCATCACGAACTAATCATCATATACAGAATAATTTCATAATCTGCCCACTCCTTTTTGCTTTTACATAACAGGAAGAGCTTGGCAGGAGATCTCTGGCAATACTTTGCGTGAGCTCACATCTAACAAGCTTGTCCCTTTAACAAGAGCAACATCAAGCCCCTGAGGGTGATAAATCAATTTCCTGCCCTCTCTGATCATACTGATTTTGTGTGTGTGTGATCAGACCCCTCCCCAAGAAAAAAAACACCTTCATGGTCGCTGTTATGATTAGTATATTGAATGTTTACAATTCCAGGTGCAACTCATAGTAAAAATCAAATCACACGAGTTGTTGGGATCCCTGTAATAAACAGCTCCTTCAAGCTATTAAGGAGCAGGTGTAGCATTTGACTACAGTTAAAGTGCTCTTAAACAATTCTACTTGTCTCTCACACTGGATTAGTTACCCCTCACTCAGACATACTGATGCATGTGGATGATTAAGCAACTGCCCGCTGTCATTAGTATTAGCCAACCTAAGCTTGGCAACTCTGCTCCCATTAGTCAATATGCAATGCTTACCAAGACTTACTGTATTTGTCTCCAAACCTGCTTGTTTCCATTATTACATAATTTAAATAAATATTGAGTAATCAATGAAACTGCAGTCTGGAAAGAAAGTGAGCTGTTATTTCCACAAAACTAAATTGAATGCTTTAGAAAGACTTGATAAAGGTAAACAGTCTTACCAAAAGATTGCTGCAAAATTAGAGGTGGTTGAGACAACTTTAATATTCTTACGAGGAAAATGTAACTTAAAATGTGGAAGGATTCAGTATTGGGCTGCTTTGAAGTTTTGATGTTCTGGCATCACTTTAAAGAAATAAAGACTGGACATCGATGAAGGATTATGGGTGGGGCTTGTGCAGGAAAGACAAGAAATGGCACAAATCAGAGGACCCATATTCAAAAGAAAATTCCTTGACACTACATAAAACATTGAGAAATCCTAAACATTTCTGTTTCTAAAGTTAATAAAATGTTTATGGTGGGTATGTATACTGCTGAAAAAGTTATTTCCACCCTTAACCGATTCATCATTCATCTGAGGATCCCAATTCTACTGAAAGAGGAACTAAACCAAGGTCTGGACCCTCCAGTGCATTTCCTCCCTTTCCATGATGAAAAACGTTAACAAAACCAGAAGGGGAAAAGTTAGCCTTTGGTGAAATCTTGCCCTCCTTTTAGTGGCTGTCTCCTCAGGAGTCTTTGCTTCTCTGAGCCCTCAGGGTGGGGCTCCCAGTCCCACCCCTCTAGAGGTCCAAGCTTAAAGACTACCTCTTCTCCTCTCTTTACTTCCCACGTGCAGCCCCCATTATCTTAAGTCCAGGTATTCTCAGCTAGGAGTTGAGCAAAGCAAGGCAAAAGTCAACCCACACAGTAAGGTACATTTCTCTTCCCTAGGATGTTTTGCATTTCAGAAGGTCTATGTTCCACAACTGTAAATGCCTCCAGCTCAAGAGTATACAAAAGAGAAGTGAAAAAATTCAGGACCGTGGAAGGGGGGATATTTTGGAACTAGAGAGAGGAAGGAACATGTTAGTCTTAAGACGAATTAGTTACAAATAGAAAGAATTAGACTAACTCCATCTGTTTTTGTTTGTTTGTTTGAGGAAGTGTTGACCTTTCCAAGCCAGTTTCCCTGTCTATAAAAATATGGATACCATCACCTGACTCACAGGATTAAATGAGATAATGAGCTGCAGAGTACCTAGTAGAGTCTAGGCACACAGCAGGTGCTCACCAATCATGGCTGCTTTTAGCAGTCTGTCTTCTCACATCCATCCCCACCCCACCCACAAGTGGCATTATTTTTCACATCTTCCTTCCCCCAATTTCTATACCCAAAGATTCTTTTAAAAGTAGCTAGGTCCCCTCCCCTCAATGCATCCCAACAGCGGCAGCTTCCAGTGTTCTGTTAAAAAGAAAGCTGTGTGGTGAACAGGCGGTATTACTTGAAGATAAGCACTCCACCCTTCTGCACACTCTCAGGAGCTCAAGTACGGGACACTCAAAATGTGAATATCCGTTGGTTGATTTGTACTATCAAATTTACTCAAAATTAATGTGCAGTAAGATCAAAAGCAAAAAAAAAAATGCTTCTTCTCTTTGCATGAGTACTCCCAACCCATTCTCTTCAAATGAATCATCATCTAAGATCTCTGATGTAGTTGCTAGGTTTAGAGAACTTGTACATTCTTTGCAAACGGCAGATAACTGCCCTTGAGGAGATGGTTAGCAGCACTCTTAGACAGAGGACTCACTCAGTGTAGGGCACTCTGCAGGACCAGGTAGGATAGATAACGTGGTCTCTGTGGGTGTCTAAGTTGTCACTCCCCAGTTCAAGGATCTAGAACCTCAAATCATACACATGCACAATAAAGCAAGATGAAGATGTTAAAGAGGACAGAAGAAACCAAGTATGGTTAGCTGGTCTTAGAAAGGAGACAGGCATGACACCAAAGCAGAGGAGAAGGCGTGCAAGGCAGATAAAGTCAGTTTGCTTTAGCAACATCCTGGCTACACACACAACTGATCACAGCTCACTCTCTCGCCAAGAGAGAAAATGCCTATGTTTAAAAGTTCTGAAGAACAAAGTGTCTGGGTTTATTTAGATGTCCACATCTCTTTGCCTCTGTGCATCTGAGTTATCTTTTCTGGATAAGCATCAGTTGCTATATAATGCTTTGGTTTTTCCTTTAGAAGACAAACACAAGTTGAGGAAGCTGCCTTTCCCGTTTGCCAATGATAATAAAATGCAACAGCTGTTACTTAAGCAACCATTTAGGTTTCAGAGGTATTGAAGATAAATCTGTTATTTCCTCTAAAGAAAAGCTTTTTCCTCTTGAGGTGTTAATTACTAATTTTAAATAAGTCACTAAAATCAAGTAAGTTATGTGACCTACGAAGGGCTGATGGTGACAGAATCTGCCTGAAATAGGTAGAGTGGCACCTAAGAACTCTGCCTGTAAGCCATTTCGCCTCTCTTCAGCATGTGACTTGGGAATGCCTTCTACTTATAGATACATTTCAAAAGGCTACACACAGAAAGTTTTCCGTCCCTGACTTTGTACTCTGGTGTGCTAAGATTTTAGTATATAGTTAATATCATTCTGCAAATTTTTTCTCTCAGTAATAAAGTGAGGCAGACAAGTTTGGTGGTTATTTTTCCACTCTCTCGGAGCTTCTTAAAAAGTAGAGGTCTTCAGAAAACAGTAATTATTCACGTGCAATGACAAAAAATAAATAAGCACACCATATAAAAACAATCAGGCTCTAAACAGATGTATAAATGCAGGGAGTAGACATCTAAAATACTTTCAGGAACTATCAGATGACTTCAAAATATGATCATATCATCAGATTTTGAAATATTAAATAATGAAATGAAATTATCCTAACCTTTAAAAAATATTAGCTTTTAATCCAAACTGGTTTATAAAGGCAATAAAATAATATTTTAAAAATTATTTTAATAGTACAGAGTTACTTAATCCAAAAGAATTGCAGAACGTTTGTAAGCAATTTGAAGCTAACAATACCAGTGTTGTAAGTTGGGATGTGATGTCGTAAGTGAGAACTTTTCAGTGTTACTTCTCATGGGAGGAGGTTCTGGTAAGTTTTTGCTATATTTTGGTAGCAAGTCTTCTGGGAAATCAATGCATATTCAGTTCTCAATCAAACCAAGCCAAGAATAACAATTACTATCAAGCCACCACATGAAGAAATTAACCAAACAAGCTTAACAGTTCTCTTGTAATATGGCAAGTATTACCAAAGAAGCCTTATAAACAGAGAAGCAGTTTGTCTCTGTGGAATGGAAAAAATAAATATATTATTATTATTATTCAAGACAGTACCCTAATATAATAGACAGTTCTAGCTAGGAGTTGTATATAGGCCAAATTATTCAAAAGAGTAAGAAAAGAAATACTACTTATGGATATCAAATTCTTAAAAGTGACAGGTTATATGAAATGTCCAGGACAGGAAACACTTTAGAGACAGAAAGTAGATTAGTAGTTGCCTAGGGCTCGGTGTGGAAGTAGAGATTAAATGTAAAAAGATAAGAGAGGAATCTTATCTTTTAAGAACCGATGGAAATGTTCTAAAATTGGTTTATGGTGCTGGTTGTAGAACTCAGTAAATTTACTGAAAATCACTGAATTATATAGAAAATATACCGCAGTAAAGTTGGTTTTTTAAATGACAAGGTGATCATTTGGACTTAGCATTTTAATTGGGACTGGGAGGTAACTAAGGAAGGATGTGCTCAAATTCCAAGTTTTGAGAATATTCATCCCTGTACCTTCTAATAATCTGAATTTCAAAACAGGAGATTATAGTACTTTCATACAATAAAATGTATGCAACTATTGAAAATAATATAGAATATGCAACTATTGAAAATAATATAGAAAAAATATGACAACAATGTAAATGTCCATCAATGAAAGTGGTGCACTGAAATTATAGTACACCCATCCTACAGAAGTGGTGCAGTCCATATAAGCAGTCAGTTTAAGAATGTGTTAAATTATATAAAATGACACATACAGAAATATTTCCAGGACATACTGAGTGAGAAAAAGTGCTTAGCAGAACAATGCACACAGGAGGATATATGAGAATGTGTATGAATTACCTATATATGTACAATGCGAATAACTGCATCTATATTTGGGAAGATATATACCAGATTCTTCATTATGCTTAGCTCTTGGAAGTAGAAAAGGGTCAGGGGGAGAGAACTTCCCATCAAAGTTCAAGGAAGGAGGCCAGGCACGGTGGCTCACACCTGTAATCCCAGCACTTTGGGAGGCCGAGGCAGGCGGATCACGAGGTCAGGAGATCGAGACCATTCTGGCTAACACGGTGAAACCCTGTCTCTACTAAAAATATAAAAAATTAGCCAGGCATGGTGGTGGGCGCCTGTAGTCCCAGCCACTCGGGAGGCTGAGGCAGGAAAATGGCATGAACCTAGGAGGCAGAGCTTGCAGTGAGCCGGGATCGCGCCACTGCACTCCAGCCTGGGCGACACAGTGAGACTCCTTCTCAAAAAAAAAAAAAAAAAGAGTTCAAGGAAGGAATCTGGAAGTATGTGCTTGAGGTGCTAGGAATGGTTTTCACTGGTTAGATGGGTTTTACATGGTTGTTCAAGTTCTTTTCATATATATTCAGTATAACTGTCTATACTTTCTAATGGAGAGGAAGGTTAGTACAGTTGTCAAAAGATTCTGGAGCCAGATGGCCTAGATTTAAAACCTAGCTCTTCTGTTTACTTGCTGTGAGACCTTGAATAAATTACTCACCCACTCTGTGATGCAGTTTTTTGCCTCTGCAAATTGAGGATAACAATAGCACCTACACCATAGCTTGTGAAGATCAACAAAATATAAACACAAGACCTATAGAACACATCCTGGCATATATATATATATATATATATATATATGTAGCTATTTTTTTTAAGAGACAAGGTTCTCGCTCTGTCACCCAGGCTGCAATGCAGTGGTATAATCACTGCTCACTTCAGCCTCGAACTCTTGGACTCAAGCAATCCTCCCACCTCAGCCTCCTGAGTAGCTGAGACTACAGCTATATACCACCTCGCCCAGCCAATTAAAAAAAATTTTTTTTACAGACAAGGTCTTGCTATGTTGCCCAGGTTGCTCACTATCTTATTAGTAAGAAGAAAATATGAAAGCAGCTTTATTTTTGTGAGGAAAAAGGTAAGAAGTACAAAACCACAAGTGCTGACTGTTCCTTTACTACCTGTTCAATATCAGTATGTGACCAGAATGTATCAGGCAATAATGAAAGTCTGGACAGTTGTCAGATCCTGTCTTATGGCCAATACTGATGTAACCAATCTCCCAGTAGACCACATCAAGGCCGGAGGGTTCCTGGGCAGGAAGCTTCCAAGTGCCTCGACTCAACCAGGCAACTGCAATGCCTCAAGATGATGATAATTAGTGTGTGTGACCAGACCAATGGCAGAGACACAAACTGTTTGATATAAACACTTATGCCTAGTAATTGACCTCAATGGGACTTGTGGCCTCATCTTGAGACATACGACATAAACCAGGGTCAATTATCTGACACTTGAGCCAGCCATGGGAAAAATCATTAATTGTCACATTCTAATAATACACAGCAAATTTCTGCCTTGCTGAAAAACAGCAAGTTCTAAACTAGCCCCAATTTCCATACTTATACTGTAATTATTTTATTAACCTTTGGTAGTCCTGAAAATATTTTTCAGTGGCCACCCTCTTAATCTGAACAATACTAGAAACTCTTTCTTTAAAAACAACACATTTGTTGAGTGATTACTATGTGCCAAATTTACCTATTCTTTAAAAACTCTTTGATGGAGATATTTTAATCTCCACTTGTGCAAATTAAGAATACTGAGGCTCGGAGAGAGTTTGTTCCTTACCGGGATCCCTCAGTGAGTAGCAACACTGGGAACCAAACACAGAAGCATTCATTTTCAAAGCCTCTGCTTTTCCACCCACAGGAGAAATCCCTCTAGTTTGATTCTCAGGTGGTTCACACTCTATTCCAACTATAAAGTACTCCTTCAAAAGGTCTATATGCCACCAAAACTTTACACCAACCAACCAGAAATACCCCCCACCAAAAGCTCCTGAAATTTTCTTAAGGGATACATGTTTTACATTTGTCACAATCAACATTAGGCTTCTATTTTTCATTTGCCTTCTTCAATGCCAACTGGTTTTCAACAAAGCACCAAGGTCTCACCCACAGATCTGTCCTCACTGAGGCTAAAAAAATCCAAGAAACACCTACTTTCAAACACTCATTTTTCAAAGTAGATTCCCTTGTCGTATTCATTTATGCTCCTGCACAAAATGTCAAAGACAAATTCACAAATGAATTTCTGTCACCTTACTTAGTCACCTTGATTTTTTAAGATGAAGCTAAAGATGCAAAAGATGGACCAAAGTGGTACAAAACTGTTGTACCCAAGAAATTATTTGTGAGCTTTCTGTTGACATTTTAAACATCTTCATTTTGTTAAAAAAATCTCCATTTACCTTTCATTTCAATATTCTGCCTAAAAAATTACCAAACTACAATAAATTTGTCTGGTCAAAAGCCTAATTAATGGCATCATCCATCAATTACTGCATCAGTCCGCATTGAAATGGATGCGTAATAAGCATCATGATCACTCAAAACAACAATGACTATTTCTCTAATGTTCTGAGGTTCAATTATTTTTGCATTGAATGCCACTGAACAGTAACAGAAGTCAAAGCTTAGCATTAGCTTTTTCAAAAATTAATCTATCTTCCTATTGTTGGCTTTTATTTCAGTAAATTCAAATTAATGGAGTCAATTGCCTCCATAAAACTATGAAGAATAAACAAAACCATTAGACATCTCAGGTCAAATGGCAAGAAAAAGGGGCCACGATCCTACTGGAAATTAAGATTTATTGACATTTTCACGGTATAACATTATATGCCAAGCCAAGAAAATACTGCACAGTATTGCCCTTCATAGGATATCATTAAAAGACTTTCCATATGTATGAATAAGTATATAAATATAGATTATTTGAATTGTGAGGAAATCTTTAAAAACCTTCTCTGGAGATGTTTAATTAAACAAAGAACTAGTCAACTGTTTTTCTAGGATTTAGGTTGAGTCATAGTTTACATAGTATGTAACAAGCCATTTGTATACTCAATTTTTGTTAACCAGAACCATTTTTTTTTTTTAATTTCAATAGCTTTAGAGGTAGAAGTGGTTTTTGGTTAGATGGATGAATTGTATAGTGAAGTCTGGGATATTAGCGTACCTGTCACCAGAGCAGTGTATCCTGTACCCCATAGGTAGTTTTTTATCCATTACCTTCCTCCCTTCTGAGTCTCCAATGTCCATTATACCACTCTGTACGTCCCTGTTTACCTATAACTTAGCTCCCACTTATATGTGAGAACATGCAGTATTTGGCTTTCCATTCCTGAGTTACTCCACTTAGAATAATGGCCCCCAGTTCCACCCAAGTTGCTGCCAAAGACATTATGTTGTAACCAGAACCATTTTAAATGTTCGAAGAAGTTTGTTCTTTGAATAAATTTAGACAGAAATTCATTTTTGATCTATTATCTTAAAATCCAAAAAACATAGTTTTAATAACACTACTCACAAAAGAACAGACATGATTATTACTCACTGGCCAGTCTAGACAGAAAATTACGTAAATTCAAAGAAAGAAGAGTTTCAACTAACTAACAGTTGGCACAAGTACACGGTTCACATGTTCAATGTTCCATAAAGTTTATGAGGTAAATAATATACTATTATCTTAAACCCATCCCAGCTGTCAAGAGCCTGAGTAGAGGTTACGAAGATAAGAAATGAAAGTATTCTAGACTCTAGGGGTACATTTGTCAGGCATGCATATATCTAATTGACTAATGTGTTCCAAAGTGAATCTTCATTCGAGTTCTCTATTTCTGCTCATCCTCTGCTCTTGCTCTTCTTTGTCTTCATTCATTCATTCAACACATGGTGTTTCAAAAGCCAGATGCTACCCTAGGTGCTCAGGATACAGAAGTGAGCATTATCTACAACTCCTGGCTACCAGGAATGATCTCATCATGTGGCTAAATTCTGACGTTTCCAGACAAGGTTGTTCATAAGCTCACCTGCTCTTAAGAGGCTCAATACACTGATGAAGGTTTAGGCAAATACAGAGGGGAAGGACACCAACATCTAGTATGTCTTAAGAATAATTTTGCTGTAAGATAGTACAGGGTCTCCACAGGTATGGGACATGGTAGTGTCAGATGGGATAACCTTTAGCCCCAAACTACAACTACTCAGGCCACAAAAACAGCAGAAAGTATGGCCAGATTTCCTCAACCCCTACCCTTCTTTATTTCCTTTGTAAAAGAACATGTTTAATATTCCTTACACCAAAATAAAAATCTTTTTAATGGAAATCAAAAGATAGACGATAACATGGGGGAAACAGGTATAATACTATGAAATAGGATGAATTTTCCTAATTTAAAATGAGCTCATACAAGTCAATATGATAAAGACAAGAAGACACAAGGGCAAAAGGAAGGAAAAAGAGGGAGAAAGAGGAAGAAGAAAGCACATGAGTGAGCAGTTTACAGAAAGAAACTCACAATGGACCTATGAAAAGATCCTAAACCTCACCCAGAGGGAAAGTAAATTTTTAACTTACCAGATTGGCAAAAATGTTAAAACTTGGTGAATGAAAAATGTTGATGGAAGCGTGGGAAAGACATAATCTTGTTTTGTTTTGTTTTGATTTTTTTTTTTTTAAAAAAAGGCCAGGCTCACAGCTGTAAGCCCAGTGCTTTGAGAGTCTGATGTGGGAGAACTGCCTGAGGCCAAGAGTATGTGACCAGCTTGAGAAACACAGTGAGACCCCCATCTCTATAGAAAATACAAAAAACTAGGTGGGCATCGTGGTGCATGCCTGTGGTCCTAGCTACTTGGGAGGAGCGAGCATCGCTTGAGCCCACGAGTTTGAGGTTGCAATAAGCTATGATTGTGCCACTGCATTGCAGTCTGGGTGAAGAGCGAGACCCTGTCTCGAAAAAACAAACAATCAGTGACCTTTCCAGAGAAGAATTTGGTGATGTTTATCAAAATTTGAAATGTATTTTCCCACTGATGTAGCAATCCCACTCACAGGAATTTAACCTACAGGTATGTCAGCAAGATATTTATACACAAATATTTACAGAAAGGCAGACTGCAATAAATCCAATAGCTAAACACAATCCCCCCAATGGCAACTATTAAAACATCCAGAAATAAGGCAAAAATAAAATCAATTATTATACACCCATAAAATAAAATATTGTACCATCATTAAAGTGAATAAAGACGATCTGTATGTGTTGACAGGAATATATCTCAAAAATAGGTAAAGTACAAAGAAAAAGCTAAGGAACGGTATGTATATTAATCCCTTTATTAAAAATGTAAAAAGCCAAAAGCAAGATAGATGCAGATATGTGCCAAAATATGTATTTTTTTTTCCTGGAACAAATCACAAGAAATGTAATAACAGTTACAGTGAGGGGAGCCTTTGACATCTCTTTCTAAACTATTTGATATCATTTGTATACTAACCATGTACATGCACCATTTTTACTTATTTTCATATTTTAACCATATTCTTTCTTTTACACTCTGTTCCTCAACAAAACCTAATTTAAAAAAATAAAACCAGAAAATTTAAAGCATTTATAATAAACCTCAACATCTGAAACTCCAAAAATATATTTACCAAATCAAAGGCTTTTCAGGAGAGTTCTGAGGAAGAAAAAATACAGCAAAATAAGAGACAAAGTAGAGAAAAAGGGGGCAATGCAGATGGAGATAGATCGAGTATCAACTCAGGTTCAAGGACAAGGCTGAGTATTTCTCCCTTTCTAATGTTTTAAACAAACTGATAAATTATGCATTGCATGGTGTATAGAGCAAGAAGCCACAAAAAAATTAGCAGTTTACAGTTGTAGAATGTGGAAAACAACTGAGAAGAAAAATCTTTGAAAAGCTCTTCTGGAAGAACTATCCCAATTCATGAAAAGCAGTAAAGAAACACCCTCACAAATGAAAGAAAAATCCTACCACGTACAAATAAAATATACTAGAATGTATTATGAAATCTTTTGGCAAATATTTATAATTCTTGAGATAAAATCCCAAATTGAATTATTTCACATGCAACTATAATTCTAGGTTATGCTACATATCTTCATAGGCATTAAACAAAAGCCTGGAATGTCATTTAGCTGAATGTCATTTCAAAAATGTGGCTCCAACTCATTAATATTCATGTATTTATCCAAGGTTTAAGAGATGAACAGTAAAACTAAAATACTTAATCCTCAAAAGTCCCCTAGTGATGTCACTATGAATAGCACAGGTAATAAAACCACAAAAATTTGAGCATTCTAAGGAAAATGATGAAGTACTACTGGAAGGAAAACCCCACCTAAATATATATATACACGCACACATACACATACATGCGCAATTACCTTGTTGAAAAAAATAATAATAAAGGCTCTGAGAAGAAGGGTGGTCTTGTTTTTCTCCCTGTGTCAGTTATCAATTTACTGCCTCTCATCTACAAATTCACCATTTACAGCCTGATTTGCAAAAGGGGATCTGAGCCCTGTAAGTATTTTCCATTTGCTAGCTGACACGATGTTTGTTAATTTTTGTCTGTAGAAAATGCTAGAGAGACATTGTAGGAAGGAGTTTTGCTTCCTGGTCTGATCAGGAGTCACATCAGACTCCTGTCGGATGTGCAGCTTCTCCAAAGCCTGTCTCAAACAGTTTTTAGTGGAGTGCCTCCAGTAGATATCTGCCCATGAATAGCTTTCCCTGGGACAATAAAGGATGGATTTTCAGCAAGTTCTGGAAGGCAGATTTTTAGTAAGTTTTGCTGGTGTGGCACCACAGCAACTGCTCTGCCATGGAGTGAATCAAGGACGTGTCCTCTCCAACAAGGTCTGGATCTCAGCTCTGAGACGGGGTAGGAAGTTGGTCTCTTCCTTGGATCCTCTATCTCAGCCATTGGAGTAGTAGATGCTACCTATATCTGCTATTTCTATAGAGTTCTGTTTACTTCTTATTAGCCAATCTTATCATTGCTCCAATCCTTTGTTATAGCTATAATTCTTTTTTTTTTTTTTTTTCTTAAGAGATAGGGTCTTCCTCTATCACCCAGGCTGGAGTGCAGAGGCGTGATCCTAGCTCACTGCAGCCTTGTCCCCTTGGGCTTAAGAGATACTCACACCTCAGCCTCCCAGGCAGCTAGGACTACAGGCATGCATCACCACACCTAGGTAATTTTTTTGTTTGTTTGTTTGTTTTTATAGAGACAGTGTCTTGCTATGTTGCCCAGGCAGGTCCCGAGCTCCTGGCCTCAAGTAATCTTCCTGCCTTGGCCTCCCAAAGCAGTGCTGGGATTACAGGTATGAACTACCTCACCTGGCCCTAATAAGTCTTAATATTAAACTTTCCTTGTTTAAACTACTATGCAGTTTCTGCTCCCAGACTGAACTGATGATATACTCCCTTTACTAGTAGCATTTCTGCAGTAGGCCCAGTGGCAACGTGCACAAGCAAAAGAGCAAGAATTAGCATTTTTCCAGTTCTGTCCCTATCATGGCTTAAACTGTTTAACCTCTCTGGATTTGCTAAGTGATATATCATAGAATGTGCCGATAAAAATCTAGGTGAAGAAGTGGTTAATCCTCAAAAGTCCCCTAGTGATGTCACTATGAATAGCACAGGTAATAAAACCACAAAAATGTGAGCATTCTAAGGAAAATGATGAAGTACTACATTTTCTGTATAGAAATTCTGTATTTCTACAATTTCTGTATAAGAATTCTGTCTGCCTAACCCGAGAAAGGGAGAAGCCACCAGGAGCACTTCTCACCTTATTTTCTGTTGATATCTTTGATATCCTTTCTGGTCTCAGCTCCTATCCACCCTGACCTCCAAACGGCCTCCTCCAATTGTCCCTTCAACCTGGGGTTGGTAATGACTTCCTGCCATTGCATCACCTGTGGAAGTAACTTTACTGCATTTCCCCCGCCGTAAATAAGAGTGGCTTTTTTTTTCTCCCTGCTAAGCTCTGGCTAACCAGTTATAATAGAATGGGTGCCTATACACATGCTAAAGATTCACTGTGTCTACTCTTGAAAGCCATCATGTACTGCTAGGATTCAAAGTTGAAAACTAAAATAATATACCTTTGTTTGGCCTAAAAGAGCCAGTTAAACCCCTGAAATATTTTGATTTATAGAGGACTTGCTTGAAAATGGATCCAGCGCCTTAATATCTATTTTTTTTTAAGGCTGAACTTTTGGCTGAATCATTTTCCCTAAATTTGTATCTAAATATCAAAAAATTCATTAAAAAAAAGCTTCCTTTAGACAGTGTATATAGCACAGTGCTGTCCAGTAGAGCTTTCTGAGATGATGGAATGGTTCTGTATCTGTTCTACATAATATGATAGCCACTAACCACATATGTAGCTATTGAGCACTTGAAATGTGTTAGGTCCAACTAAGATTATTAATTTAAATATTCGCATGTGGCTAGTGCCTATTGTATTGGACATCAAAGGTCTGGCATATGGTCCTCTGTAATCTGAGGAAGGCCTTCTGCTGCTGGTGGTGTTCTTGTATGCTTTGGCAGGGAACAAGTAGGTATAGAGAAAAGCAACATAGAAATACTAGCCCTTTTATTCATTCTAGTCACAGTTTAAAAACATTATAACTGGCAGGTGCAGTGGCTCATGCCTGTAATCCCAATACTCTGGGAGGCAAAGGTAGAAGGAACGATTGAGCCCAGAGACCAGCCTGGGCAATATACTGAGACCTCATCTCTTAAAAAAAAACAAAAAACAAAAAAAAACAACTTTTTTTTAATTAGCGAGGCTCCTGGCTAACACGGTGAAACCCCATCTCTACTAAAAATACAAAAAATTAGCTGGGTGTGGTGGCACGCACCTGTAGTCCCAGCTACTCAGGAGGCTGAGGCAGGAGAATCGCTTGAACCTGGGAGGCGGAGGTTGCAGTGAGCTGAGATCACACCACTGTACTTCAGCCTGGGTGACAGAGTGAGACTCCATTTCAAAAAAAAATAGCAGGGCATGGTGGTGCATGCCTGTAGTCCCAGCTACTGGGGTGCGTCTCAAGTATCCCAGCTATTGGGTAGGGGGGGCAGTTGAGGTAGGAGAATCATTTGAGCTTGGGAGTTCATGCTGCAGTAAGCCATGATTGTACCATCGCACTCCAGCACGGCTGACAGAGCGAGACTCTATCTCAAAACAAAACAAAACAAAAAAAGATTATAACAACCCCTAGCCTGCCTGACCTCCCTCCCGCTACTGGCTACAAACATGGACATATAACTTACTCCGATAACTTAGTTAACAAATTCTTAGGGAATAAAATCCATTCATTTTATTCATATAGATTAGAGTCCAGACCCAGTAGTGAGAGGCACTCACTTTGGAAAAAGGTAATGTTAGAATTATTGCTTTGTTTTTCCTTTTCTTTTTATTTTATTGATACACAATATTTGCACATATTTATGGGGTACATGTGATAGTTTTTGCATGCATAGACTGTAATGATCAACTCAAAGTATTTGAGATATCCACGACCTCCAGTATTTATTATTTCCATGTGCTGGGAACATTTCAAGTCCTCTCACCTAGCTACATCAAAATATACAATACATTGTTGTTAACTATAGTCACCCTACTCTGCTATCAAACACAAAAACTTATTCTAACTGGATGTTTCTGTTTTTCCTATTCTTCAACCTCGCTGGATATAATCCCATTTATTCCCTGAACTGTTCCTGTCCATTCCATACTCTTTTTCCAAAAGGATTCCTCTACAGTCTTCCCAAGACCATATGGTTTTCATACAACATATCTCTATGTACCCTGGCACTACTGAAACTGTGACAGACATTCCCTTTGAAGTAGACTGTGATGACTAGTTTGTCAGTTACAAACATTTAATTTCATATCTCTGACCTTTACTTGGACATAATCAAAATAAATGACAACAGATTTCTCAATTCTCCTGAGAATTTCGCTCCTAAAAGTAAATGCTAAATATTAGCAATAGATAACTTCAGGAAACTCTTTCGATATATCAATGGGAATATAAGAATATAAAGAGGACAATTATATAGGAACAGATAACGTCAGGAAACTCTTTCAATATCTCAACGGGAATATAAGAATATAAAAAGGACAATTATATAGGAAAGTACCACAGGCTCTGGAACCCAAAATGCCTAAGAAACTATATACAGCCTATTATCCTGAGAACCAAATGAAAGTATATTTCATAAGTCTACAAGAATTTTAACAATATAAAATCACACTGAAAAATTCTGTGAAATTTTGTCTATGAACTGCTTTGGGTGAAAATTTCTGTAGTTGTTTAGTAATCTGTGCAATTTAAATGAGAATTATAGGACACACTAACTAGCAAAGTAGGAATTAGTTTACCTTGTAATTTTAACAATGTACTCTAGTTTCTTTCACTCGTTTACATGAGTCACTCACAGAACAGAACATCACATTTCCCACATGAATAAGCACTCAATGACATTCATTTTTCTTCTCAACATTTTCTAAATTGCAATAAAAAAGATAATATTATGATGGTCATGACACTCTTGTGTTGCAAGTCAGATAGGAAAGGGCATTCAAGGTGAAGACAAGCAAACCTGGGGAAGCCAGCTGGTCCTTAGAGTGCAGTGTTATCTGGGGAGACTCACATAGTCCAAGGCTGTCCTTTAGTCTTGCAAATTTATAAATACAATGATCAGAAAAGCATTCATACTGACCACACTTGTGGTGACATTAAAGTAAAAACTCCAGCTGAATACCTTATTGTGAGAATGTAAACCATCGGGTGGGTTGTTTGCTGGCATGTCTGATGGCAGATCTCTGAAAAGCATAGTTACGTGAAGTGGCCAAATTACCATGAGAAGGATGCATAGTGGGCATGGAACAAAAATATGTTCTGTGTCTTCCTGTGTGGCCTGACACTGTGCACTGTGAGGTTAAGGAGGACTCAGCGGTATTCACCGATGAGGGCAAGACCAATCTCTAGTTCAGATTTGGAACTTAGGCAGATTTCAAAAGCCCTCAGACAGCCCCACCATAGGGGAAGACCCATATGGAGACCTGGTAATGCCGCCCTAGGGGTAAGGCACCTTCTCTGTAGCTAGGCCAAGTTGGCCTCTCAAATTCAGTCTCCCATCCCAGTCTTCAAGTTCTACTTCTCTAAATTCCTCTTCAGACAATTTCCCTCTCAGAATAACATGTTAGTTCCTTTAATCAAGTTATAGTTCTATAACCAAGTTATAGTCTCTTGTTGCATGTTTGCTGTGATACATTCATTATAGGTTAGTTTAAAAATTTCTTTTGGAGTCAGGTCTTTCTTTCCAAATTGAGAAGAGGGAAAGGTATATATAGTACATATACTATTACCTGAGGGCCCTCATATATAGTATATACACCATACTCATGGTAGAAGCCAATAATTCCAGTGAAATGAAAGCTTTGGAATTTCAAGGAAGAAGGAGGGACCTCTCGAAAAAACAAATGAATAAACCTATAACCACACTCTGTATTTAAAGAATTCATTGAATGCCAAGCTTAAACTCTTTAAAAAATACAAGCTAATAGACCTATGGCGTGGATAATGAGGCATATTGTTCCACTCCACCTTGACTTAAATCTGTTTGTTCCTTTATGTCTAGGACATGTTTGAGCCTTTTGGTGAGACCCTTGCTTCAAAAGGGGGGAAAAAAACAATTCTATTTTTACATCTATTAACTCAGCACAAGTCTAGAACTTGGGATTTTGGTACCAATTACTGCAAAATTACAAGTTGATGCCCAGGAGCCTTGTAAATACACAATCAGCTTTCAAACATTTTCAGCAACACTTCCTGCAGTGCGTGGTAATTTCTAGTCTCATCCATATCTGAGAAATCAAAGTGACAGAATGCACCTAAAGTGGATAAATTGTTTTATGGGGTCTCAAGAATTGTGGTCACTGGTTCCACCTGAAATTTTAAACTGCCTAGTCTTTCTTTTAGTTTATTTATTATCAGCTTGACTTTCAGTTTGGTTTGAGTATCAAACTCTCAGCTTCTGACCCCATAGAACTATGCAATTTTGTATCACCAGTTCAGGATTCTCTGTTAGGATCACCAGGTTTCTTTGCCAATACTGCTTACCCAGCAACTCAGGGGCGGCTTGAGGCTTGAGGCCATCAGAGTCTGGAACACCACCGTCTACTTCTGTATGATAAGGAAAGTTAAGTAAACTTGAAAGTTAGCTTAATGAAGGCCTCTAAGCACTAGCAGGGCTTAGTCTATGTTAGTAATTTCTGAGAAGTATGTTTTCATCTGTGCGCCAGTCACATTTCACATGCCCCTTATGCTGGAACTGCTGTGCTCCCCTTGGGCAGCCACCACCTGAGAGGGATGAGCTGGCTGTGAATTGTCCCAATGATGTGAGGGGACAGATTTCCTTCCAGATACCCAGAGAGAGGCAAGCTGCTGGGGGCAGAGGGTACTAACACTCACTCCACTAGAGGATTCAAGTCACATGTTTATGTGAGGTTTACACAATTCAATGCAATAGGGACACTGAGAAAGAAAATCAAGACCACTTTTCAAAAAAATTCCTAACTTCAATTCTCCAACCTGAAAAAGTGCCTTTTCCTAAGCCATGGAACTTTTCATTGCTGGACCTCTTATTGCCATCTCCCTGGAAAATTAACAGAAATGCAAAACAGTCTGCCTTTATAAGGCAGACAACAGACGGATTGTGAATACTCTGAAATCTTCCCATCCAACCCCTATCACCTACGAAAATTCACACCATTAAGTCAAATACATACAATGCCAATTGCTCTTATGGATAAGCTACACACTGCTATAGCTTGCTTGATACACAAGTGGAAGTGACAGAAAGGGTGATCACATGAAAGCTTTATCTTTTCAGGCAAGGCTGAGAGGGTATGAGAAATCACTAAGATGACAAAATTGACACATTTGCACATACATTTGCTAGGTGTGCTGCTTACACCTTAAGGCATGGAAAAACATATTTAAGAGACATAATATCGAGTAAGATTAAAAAATAGAATTACACTGCTTAAGAACAAACATTACATGTTTTTATAGTGGAATAATTCACAAATGCAGAAGTTATATTATTGGCTAATTCCAGACTGATAAGAAATAGATGACTCTTGTTTTCCATGCAACTTATGCCTCCCTCTAATAAGTGCTTCTCACTTTAGTGCATATTCTTCATTCCCTACAAGGCCAAAGTGATATCTGTAAAGACATTTACTTCTCCTAAGATTTATCACCTTTGGAAAACAGGAGCCCTTTTATTTTTAATATTTTAACTATTAAAAAATCTAACTTCCTTATATATCCTCCTTCCAAATCTTACATTTTAAAAAGCATCAGTCAATTCTATTAACCTGGAAAATGTAAATTTGAAAAAAAAAGTTATCTCTTGTGACTGTGCCTAAGGACTGTGCTACATAATTTACATGTATATCTTGTTTATTCCTCTAAGCCCTATGAAATAGAGATTTGGTTTTCACAGATAAAGAAACTTGCCCCAAATCACACAGCAAGTTAAACTGGCAGGGCTGAGATTCCAGCAAAGGTGTATCTGACTCTCAAACCACTATAATATATTCCTCCAGGAAACAAAGCAAATATTTCACCGTGCTGCTGATGATAAAATGTGTACACTGTATACACTTGCAGATTTCAGCATACATTAACTCTCAAAGGCCTTTTATAAACATACTGTTAAAGCTACTTGGTGATTTCGTTAAAGCAAAGATTGGCATTCAAATGTCACAAACAGAAATACATACATTGAACTTGTAAGCCAGGATTTCTCGACCATAACACTACTGACATTTTGGACAGGATAACTCTTTGCTGTGGGGCCTCTGTCCTGTGCACTGTAGGATGTTTAGCAGTATCCATGGCAGTATCCACTAAGTGCCACTAGCACAACTCCCCAACCCCAGCTGTGACAATCAAAAACGTGTCCAAATATACCAAATTTTCCCTGGGGGTTTAAAATTGCACCCTGCAGAGAACCATTGAGTTAAGCTAATCACCCAAGATCATAACAACTGGTTAAAGACTGTACTGATCTGATTTGGACTGGAGATAAGAAAGAGGTCTCCTAAAACCTAGTTTAGTGAAGATTTCTCATACACCAAACTACAGCTCCTTAACAGAAAGCACTTATTAAACTGGACAAAATGTACAGACTTCAAAATGTGACCATCTCTCTTTTACCACATTGGTAATAGTAAATAAATATAAAGTATCATTTCTCAGCTTAAAAGTTTTTAATTTTTAAATTTTTTTTCTGTGGACCTCATCTGATTGAAAGTCTCTCAGCTTTTACACTAAGGTGAAGACGCCTATTGTTTTTGGACCACTGTTCAAATAACAGTTACTAGACACTCTCCAAAACCTAATTACAGCCAGGCACAGTGGTTCACACCTGTCATCCCAGCACTTTGAGAGGCTGAGGTAGAAGCATTGCTTGAGTCCACAAGTTTGAGTTCGAGACCAACCTAGGCAACACAGTGAGACCTTGTCTCTGCAAAATATTAAAAAATTAGCCAGGCATGGTGGCACACCTGTAGTCTCAGCTACTCAGCAGGCTGAGGTGGGAAGACCGCTTGAGGTTGCAGTGAGTCGAGATCATGATGCTGCACTCCAGCCTGGGCAACAGAGCAAGACTCTGCCTGAAAAAACAACAACTAACCTATTTACCACATTCTGGATATGTGTTTAAACACAAACCCAGAAATGTGCATAATATTGCCTGAAGTAGTAGTAGTGACAGTAGTTAACAGCAGCAACAACAGAAGACTAGGATCTAATATATACAATTTACTATCCGATTCTGCTTTAAGAACTTTACATGGATTATATAATTTAATCCTTCAACATCTTCAACAGCCCTCTAAGGTAGGTATTATTACTATTATTTGTATTTTATGAATGAAGAAATAGAGGCATAAAGAACTCAAATAACTTGCCCAGGGTCTGGCTTTGGAGTCTCTATTCGTAACCACTATCTACAGTGCTTCAAAGAACGACGCAATTATCATCTCCTTGGTTCCAAATCCTCTATCTCTTGTACTGTGTGAAGTTTTTCCCACCAGCTGTACCATATGCCTTTGTCAAGCGACACTATCGACACCTTGCTCAAGTCTGACATTATGCCACTGATCATCCCTCTTTGGGTAAAAGACCTAAACTCATTCATCTATACCGCTATCCAATTCATATTTTTCCATCTTGAGTAAAGAACACACGTAGCACGTTATTAAATGCTCTGATGCGGGCGCCTGTAGTCCCAGCTATTCAGGAGGCTGAGGCAGGAGAATGGCGTCAACCCGGGAGGCGGAGCTTGCAGTGAGCTGAGATCGCGCCACTGCACTCCAGCCTGGGTGACAGAGCGAGACTCCGTCTCAAAACATAACAAAACGAAATGTTCTGATGAAGCAGACATTGCATATCTATGGCAATGCCCTGATATACTTGTCCAGTAACATTATTAAAAAACAAATGAGGTTAATTGGACATGAATAATTCTTAGGAAACATACGCTACATACTGATCATCACTTTTATTTTTGTAAGTGATTCTGACCAATCTTTTAAAAAATGTGATCTACAATTCTGCTAGACACCAACGTAAGTTATGAAACTAAAGTTTTCAGAATTTACCATTTCCCCATTTTTGAAAATGGACTCTGTGGCATGCTTCCCCCTCTCCATGACTTTTCCAAGATTACTCCCAAGTGGTTTTATCATCACACTGGCATGTTCTTTCAACATGCTCAAGAATTCAGGTCACTTAAAGCAGTTAGGATTTAGAGTGGCTTAAGGAAGTGGGTAGGTGTTCTGTGTCAACTAGATGGTGCAGGTGATGATGTGGGGCTGTGAGCAATGCCTAGTCCTGGAATATTTCATGGTATTTCATGGTCTTCGATGAAGGTGGCATTATTCTCTTGTATGATGATATGCCCACAGATGGACTCTCTCAGAAATGGATGCTCTGATCAGACACGCTGAGACTTTCTCACCTCCACATAACTAGTTTTAGCTCTCACAGAGTGTGCCTTTCATGAACTCACCATTCTTAAAACAGGTTCAACGCTAATCTAGGTGCTAACGTAAATTTAAAAATATTTCACTTAGCATATAAAATACTGCAGGTATGCACTCACAAACAGGGGATTCAACTAGAGAAAGCCTGAATAGCACTTGTGACACGCCAGAGGAAAATGCACACCCTGAATTAAAAGGTCTTCAGAAAAAAAGCAGAAGAAAGTTACCGGAGTTCAGCAACACTAAGGCGGCCATGTGCATTAACGAGCTCATTAAGAGTAGGGCTTTCTCAGTTAATATTTGAAAGCCGTAGCCTTCTAGAGTAAATGCATAATTCCTTGAACTTCGATAATTTGGCGCTGGGACAATGAGGCACTTTTAAATCACTTAAAAATCTGCTTTGAACCAAGAACCTCCTCTGGATCATTTTAAACAGAAAAATCAACACCATTTTAGGAGCAATTGTAGCCACATAGGAAAAATAACCAACCTTAAATGCTAACTTCCAACATAAACTAAATTAACTAGCTGTGAAATTTGGAGCAGGTAATATAACCTTACTGAGCCTGTTCTTCAACTATAAAACAGAGTCAAAAATACCTCCACCTCTTAGGACTATTGTGAAAACTAAATGAAGTAATGTATACAAAGCATCTCAGTGCCTGATAAAGGAGATCCTTAAATATTCAGCTTTTATACAACTATTAGGTGAAACTAATAAAATTCCAAATTTAATTATCTCTTTGGATTTGAGGCATCTTAGAGATATAATAAAATATTATCCCATTCTCACCACCTGAGGGGGCTTTTCCAACTGTCTCAGTGACTTGAGAACCGTGGGCTTAGGCCATTTCTCCCAAGTTTACAGGCTATTTCTCAAAGAGGATTCTACACCGTTACCTTTTACACAGAGCCATTTGATCAGTTCAACTCGGAGCAAAAGGGCTTAACAATTAACCTATGAGCTTGAAAACAGTGTTACTAGGAGCTCATAGGGTAACTTAAAGTTTCTAACAAATTATTTTAATTATTCCATTTAGAAGTGGTTTCTTTCTAGGGAAGTTTCCTTTATAGAACTAAAAAAAAAAAAAAGCCAGCTGCGAAGAATTTTCTTTCTCTCGCTAAAAAAAGCCAGCTGCAAAGAATTTTCTTCCTCTCTCCATGACAGTCTATCTTTTAACTTCATCACAGTCTCTATCTTCATAAATGCATGTGTAATGATGCTATTCATGACTTGCTCATTCATATTCATAACTTCATAATTCAGTTTACAAGTCTTCCCACCATCCTTTATGTTACTGGGACGTCTTTAACCTGTCTTTCCTGTACACAGTCAGTGTTTCTGATCATGATAACTTCCCTGTTGCATTGTGTATATCCTCAGTCGTCACAGGATTCCACTTTCCCTGTCCCCTACCTCCCCAAACTCTTGCAAGAAAATAAGTTACTTGGCATCATACAACTGCACTAATTTCTTATGTAGAAAAGCGGGTTTTTTAAGTGGCTCACTGGACTTATTTCTACATAAATTTAAAAGCGGTAACTCAATTGGATAAAAATGTTATGATAAATATTTGTAGCATTCAGGGTAACAGAATTTAGGTCTCCAGATTTCCTATTTTGGTACAACTACACAAAGCAAACACAAATAGAAAATAAAATAAAATAAAATAAATGTCATGCATTCTTCTCCATGTATTTATTGACAAATTCCACAAGAGCGATTACCTGGCCACACTAAATAGAAAGCACAGTTATGGAGTAAACACGCTCAGTCCAAAACATAGGGGCACGTGCATCCTTGTGGCACTTAGTACCAAGCTCATTCACAAGCCAGCTCCAACCAACCAAAGGAGTTGCCAAAAGGGCTGTTTCGTACAGGGACTGGAGTTTGAGAAAGTGAGTACTTCCCCAAAACTTAATAACCAATCTGTAGACACAATCCCATTCTCTCAAAAACTGCCATTAGGAAGACTTGATAACCCCAAACAGAAACCACCCCCTACCCTTGGTTCTCACACCACGGCAGTTAGCATCACGCAATATAAAGAGCATTTGTTGACTGATCCTACCCATATCCTGACCCACTGCTTCAGCAACTGCACTGAACCTTCTCAGGTGTAAATAGCTAGTGCCTATTTGATCATTAAAGCAGGATGCAGGAAAAATAAAGATTTCCCTTTACTTCGCCGTAGTAGAATTGGCACTGATTGCGGTATTTTAATCGGTTCACACCGTCTGTTAGTGTATTCTAATGAACCACAGCATCTCCGGAGCAACACTTACGGTCTCTCGTCCCCGGAGGCAGTGTCTCCTGGAAAGTTCCTGGGGCACCAAGTTTGCGCGCGGCTCCTCGCGCTCAGGGTGCGCGCAGCCAGCCCCGGCGCGGGCGGAAAGGCGAGCGCGCTGAGCGGCGCGCAGACCCCGGGCGCGGCTCTTGCTGGGCGCCCGCGCCTTGATCGGTCCCGGCGGTCCCGTTCCCCTGCTTGCCCGGCCCTGGTGCTAGGACAGCGGCGCTGCGGAGCCCGGCGTCTGGATCTGGCGGGCGGCCGGATGCGCCGATCCTCTCCCGGGGGTCAACTGCGAGCTAGACGCCCAGCCGGACCTCAGAGGCTCCAAGAGCGCGGTTGGCGGGTGTGGCCCGGCAGCAGAGGGTTTTTGGAATGCAGGGTGTGGCCCTCTACCACGGCAAAAAAGAAATGAGTCAGCCCGTTCAGTCCTAACCAATAAGCATGTTCAGTGTCGGTTAAGGCGGAACTTTCCTTTCTTGATTTATACCAAGCTTAGAAGCCGTTCACAGCCTTTTCTTTACGCCTTTGACAACTTCGACACAACTTCTAGAAAAGGGTAGGTTGCCTTTGAAAACGCTTGGGAAACAAGGATTAATCTTACGAAAGATACTTCAGTGGATGTACATTAGTTTCGATTAGTAAAAGTTTTTGAGTTAGGCAGAGATATTGGGTGCAAAGAGGTGGGACCTGGTATCAAAGCAGATTTGGATCAGACCTCTGACACTGTGTGGCCTTGAGTAAGTTAATTATCATCAATGAGGGGGCTAAAATGCCCACCTAACAGTTTACAGATTACAACAGTCCCCCCATATGCAGTTTCTTTTTCTGCTGTGTCCGTTACCCCGCCCCTTCAGTTGCAGTCTGAAAATATTAAATGGAAAATTCTAGAAATAAGCAATGCATAAATTTTAAATTTCATGTCATTCTGAGATTGTTAAAATTGTTATATTTTATTATTAGTTACTGTTAATCTCTTACTGTGCCTAATTTATAAGTTAAACTTCACCATAGGTATGTATAGGAAAAATCATAGTATATATAGGGTTCAGGACCATCGAGATTTCAGGCATCCACTGGGGGCTTTGGAACATACATACCATCTGAAGATAAGGGGGGAACTACTGATTATGTAACAATGCATGCAAAGCATTTACCACAGTGCTGGACAAAGAGTAGGCACTTCAAAAATGCTGTCTTGTCCCTCTGAGTCCTGAATCCGAATCTCCAAAATTGTAAACAAACTGGCTCATAATTTTCAAAAATTCTTTCCTATGTTAAATATCTAAAGAATTTTAGAGCTGAAATAGTTCTCTGGTATTCCCTGGTCTGAGTCCCTCATTTAAGTGGTGAGAAACTTAAGAAGCTTTAGGTTCAGGATTCTTGAATTTGGTATTCTTACTATACAATAGAAAGTTTATTGGTAGCAAATAAGGCTTAAAATTGGAATGATTTCATTTAGGTCACAGGTAAACCTACTTTTAAAAAAGTAAGAGTGATTTGTGGAAATATTCCATCTGAGTCACTGTGCCCTAAACATTATTTTGTAATAAAAATACTTAAACTTTATTTGGGAATTGGCAAATTACAGGGGGCTACAGAAGTGCTAATTCCTGAGGGCCCATTAAGAAATGAGTTGATTGCTATTGCCAAAAGAGAATTTCTAGATGGGAAGAAAAAAATGTTAAGTTACAAATTAAACGTTCTTTGCTTTGGAGATCTCCTGAGCAAAGATCTCTTTGGAGATCTTTCTCATACATGTTTAGAGTCATTCCACAGGCCAAGGTTTCTTGAAAATACTCATTAGCCAAAGATAAGATCTAAAGTGAGATCAGCAAAATGCTGTTCTTTTCTCCAAAGCAGCACGGGAGAGTGGAAAGAACACTGCACAAAAAGCCAAGAGCTCCCTTCCTAGTCTCAGCTCTGCCAGTAAGTGACAGGGTGAACTGACTGCTTCATCTCTCTCTCAGGATCTCTAAGAGTGTTTCCAGTTGGAAACCAAACTATGGTCAAAAGAGCAGAAGCAAGATCGGCCTATAGCCTCACATTTATCCTTAGCAACAGGTACTTAAGTTGGGCCTGTCTCCTAGATGATGAAGCTGTCAAATCTCTCTTGACTCTCATATTTCTCATAAAGGTAATCTTACTCTCCTAGACACTTCAAGTTAAATTCTGGAATCATCTGAGCTCCCTCTTTTCTCTCTTAATGGTTCACTACCAGTAGGCGTAACATGAAGGCTTCTTTCATATCTGGACCATTTTCTCCATTCCTGGTTCAGGCATTCGTCCCCTCTGCCTGAGTCACTGAGGTTGAGTGTCTTCTAGCCACTGTTCCAGCAGGCGGGCCCCTCCCTCTATGCCTCTCAACACATCATCATCATCATCACATGACAAATGTCAAAGTCGAGCATGCCATCATGTCATAAACCTTTTCCTCTCAGTCAATTAAATAATTTTATAGTAGAGATCAAAAGGAACACAATTTGCTTTACGGGCAGCTTTCCTCAAACATTCATGTAAATTAATGTGTATTTTTAAGAGCACTGATATTTTATATTTATGTAATTGTTACAATGAGCTATATTGGCTGAACTGATAATATGTTGGCTATTATATCAAGGACAGCAGCTCTTTTACATGAGAAGACTACATAAAGCTTAAGTGTATATGAACAACTCCATAAACTTAACACTGCAGTCTAAAAAATACAATTGTGTTTGTGTGTGTGTGGACATAGAGAGATACTTTGAGATCTATGATGGAGAAAGGGAAAGGCAGCACAGACAGGAAAGAGAGATGATCTAGTTTGTTTGTATTGTTTAGGATCCAGCCAAGCTTAACATTCAGAGTAGGTGTTCTCTCCAGGAAGAAGGAAGGCTTCATAAATATGTTTGGCTGCAATCATAACTCAAAGCACTTGAAAGATGTTTCCAATAATCCTTATGCTTCAGAAATAAGAACAACACAATGACCAATGTGGTTAGAACATTCCCACAAGAGAACAGGATAACTGGTTCTAGGATGCCTTTGTTGTCTAAAATTAAAATTTAAAGTACACGGATTCTCAACATATAGTTATCAAAAAAAAGTGACGGTGAAACTACGGGTCCAGTGCCATGACATTTATAGGCACTCAAAGCCTTGCCTCTACCTCTGCAACCCCGATCTTAAAAACCCTCTGCCAAATAACCCGCTGGTCCACTCCTTGTTCCCCTAAAGCAGAGGGCACATTACTACCACCATACCTAGGGATAGTGAGTGCTTACCATTTTATGTTGCCTTGACATCCACTTTAAATATAGGTTTAACTTTCTCAGAATCAGGGCTCAGTCACCCTTGACAGTTTCAAATTCCATTCCCCACCTGAATGGCTCCCACTGGTGGCAGGAAATAAAACTTAAGAGACCCAAGTCCTGCCTAGCAGGCTGGGCTCCTCACTTTCCCACCACTTCCTTAAACAGACCGTTCAGACATTTGCTTGCAAATTTAAACTGACCACCTCTCAGTCACAACATGACCTCCTGGAACTAGCACCTGCTTGCTTTAAACCTACCAATTAAAGCTCCCCTTAGGAAACATATTTGGATAACACACTGGACCCCAATAAGATGGTGGCCCATGGGTCTCTTTATCTCTGTCTGTGCTCCCTGGCCTATGTAGTGGAGACGGTGGGGGCCTCCGAGTGTGCCATGTACACTCGAGGGTCTAAAAATTCTTAACTTTCACATTGTAGTTGGGAGCCATGCTCATCCCTGGTGGAGAGGCTGCCCCAAAGGGACCCATGCAGGTGGCTCCCACGTTGGTGCTGTTTAGTCCAGGCCTCTCAGCTGCTGGGTGGTTACCAGCTAAGGTGACAGAGTTTCATTCAAAGCACTAGGCTCACACCATGCCCCCTGCCTGACAAGCTTCTTGCATTCTTTTTAGTACATATCCCATTCCAGACCACTGAAACCCTTTCTTCTCCTAGAACTTTTGTCACTGGCAAAAGCCCTGGGGAATCTCTCCTCTCCTCCAAATACCTACAGATCTTATTCTTTATACTTCCATTTCACAACTAACATAGGATCTTAGCATCCTTCCTTCTTTTTGAGATCCCTGACCTTTCACTCTCAGCAGACAGTGGAAATCCATCTGAGGTAGACGTGTTTCCGAGCATCTGTATCCCCCAGGGCCTAGCAGATTCTGCATAAATAGTCATTGTTGTGAATATAATGATGCTTAAGTTATATAACAGCCACAAAGGAGAAAAGAAAACGTTCCCTTTGACTGCTGACACATCAAGAATAAACAAATATTATAGCTGTTCAAACCAGTTGGCAAGCAGAACCCAAGCAGCAGATGCGTTTCTGTGCTCTTTGTGGCATGTTCCAACAATACAGAATGCTACTGAGACAGCAAATCTGATACTTCCTAAAAGGAAGTGGAGTTTACAAAACAGAGTTTTCATGTAAAATCCCAGTTCCCCAAACACGAATCCACTGCGGAGAACAGAAGCAACAAGTCATTCGATCTTCCCTTTCAAGTAAGGAACACATAGATACATATTTGGTAATCTTGCCAAAGTACCAATTCCTCCTTAAATGTAAACATCACTCTCAACCACAAACATCTATTTACCAACAGGTGCTCCTAACCATAATGGTAGCAAAGGACAGTTCTTCAAGACAATTCATAAATCCTAGAACTGTCATAGGTATACATTTATTATATGGCATTTGCATTATATGACATCATAGGTATATAAAAGTTTTACATTTGCATTAGAGCAAGCCTCTGTCAAAAGAGCCGTTACCACCCGCACACACATTCATTCACTGGTATCCTTTGATTAGCATTAGCATATTTCTGCTTTGATGACAGATGGGGAAAAAAACACTATCACTGTTCTCAAAAGGCTTTGTCTGTCCTGCTATGCAACTAAATACTTTATTAAAATTGCCCATGACAAAAGCACTGACTTTCTAAATAACTACTCCAAGTATAAACAAGCAAATGAATTAGTCAGCAGTGTTTAACTTGCAGGTAACAAAAATGGCACTTGAGGCATCACAGGCAAAAGCAAGGTGAGCCACATTGGCTCTAAATATCCCAGCAACGGGAAAGCCACAGGGGAAGCTGGGCACTAGGATCAGCTCAACACGAATTGCACCAGGACAAGATAGCATCTTTGCTTCTGGTGTTTTATCATTGGCTTTATTCTTCATTCCTGAAGTGTGCCTTTTCCCACTTAATTCCCAGCTCTGCATCCAAGAGAGACAATTCCTCCTTTCACAGTTGTAATTTTTAAAATTGCCAGAAAAACTCACTGGTCCAGTATGGGGCCATGTACCCATACAGACTGGCTGGTCTATACTAGGACCACCTGGTTGGATTGGTGAGAGGAGCAGTAAGTTCTCTAGAAGAAAACAGGTTTAATTCTCAGAAGTAGAAGGAAGGTCTTGTTTGCCCCAAACACATCATCACCTATCAAGAAATTCCAAGCCATCCTCAACCAGGTAATAAATTACATTCTAAAAGTTCACTTCTAGAGTCAAAAGTCAATGAACTCTTCTTAGACAAGGTGGCATGGGAAAAAAAAAAAACTAAGTCCACGAACTCTTATATAACACTTGGAATACATTTCACTTGACACAAGGTGTCTCTAGCGTAGAGGCCAGCTTCTCTGGCCAGTCCTTAAAAACCTGTTTAACTCATAATTTAATGAAATTATATGTCAATGAAATATAATGCTGAATAATATTTCTAATACTGTACTCAAACTCTATTCATGACATTGTTCCTAAAGGAAAATGTATTTGAAATTCCATTTAGAACAAGAAAAACATGCTCAATTTAATCCATTTACCGAGTACCTACTAATGACAGCAGCTTCATTTTATACACATTATTTTACATTTAATCCACATACAACACTGCAAGGCAGATATTAACAACTACACTGAACGCGCAAAGAAACAGGGAGTCAAGAATGCTATATATGTCCAAGGTAAATCATCAAGACAAGTCAGAGCCAGCTGTACAGCCATGTTTGTCTGACCTGAAAGCTGGGACTATTGTGTCTAATACAAAGAGCAGCTAGATAGGGGTGGGCTCACAGATGAGAAGCTTGAGAGCGAATGTATCAGACTCCATGTAAATGCCTAAAACGTGAAGGAACTAGAGGGCAGTCACAGTCACTAGCCAGATTTAACTTTCTATTTCTTAAAAGAAGGTACTTCTCTATGGCTGAATAAAGAAAAATATTTCTCCAGGTAGGCTTTAAGCTACCTGATGCTTGTACTTACATGAAGATCATTTGAAAATCAATGATTTATCAATAGTATCTTCATAAAAAGTGTCTTTTGCCTGTTAAAAAAAGAAGGTACTATCTATATTAAAATACCTGTCTAAAGTGTTTTAACCTAGGAAATATCCTGGACATCGGCCTTGGCAAGGAATTTATGACTAAGTCCTCAAAAGCAATTGCAACAAAAGCAAAAGTTGACAAGTGAGAACTAATTAAAGAGCTTCTGCACAGCAAAACAATCAACAGAATAAGGAGACAACCTACAGAATGGGAGAAAATATTTGCAAACTATGCATCTCACAAAGTTCTAACATTCAGAATCTATAGGGAACTTAAACATTCAACAAACAAGAAACAACCCCATTAAAAAGTAGGCAAGGAACATGAACAGACACTTCTCAAACAAAATTAGTCGGGCATGGTGGCACATGCCTGTAATCCCAGCTACTCGGGAGGCTGAGGCAGGAGAATCACTTGAACCCAGGAGATGGAGGTTGCAGTGAGCCAAGATTGCGCCATTGCACTCCAGCCTGGGCAACAAGAGCGAAACTCTGTCTCAAAAAAAAAAAAAAAAAGAAGAAGACATATGAGCACAGCCAACACACATACAAAAAAAATGATCAGCCATCACTAATCATCAGAGAAATACAAATCAAAACCACAATGAGATACCATTAATCACAATGGCTATTATTAAAAAGTCACACCAGTTAGAATAGCTATTACTAAAAAGTCAAAAAATAATGTTGGCAAGGTTGCAGAGAAAAGAGTATGCTTATCCACTGCTGGTGGGAATGTAAATTAGTTCAGCCACTGTGGAAAGCAGTTTGGAGATTTCTCAAACAACTAAAAATAGAATTACCATTTGATCCAGCAATCCATTACTGCAAATATACTCAAAGGAAAATAAATCATTATACCAAAAAGACAGATGCATTTATATGTTCAATGCAGCACCATTCACAATAGCAAAGACAGGGAATCAACCTAGGTGCCCATCAATGGTAGATTGGATAAAGAAAATGTGGTACATACATGCCATGGAATACTACACAGGCATAAAAAAGAATGAAATCATGTCCTTTGCAGCAACATGGATGGAGCTGGAGACCATTATCCTAAGTAAATTAATGCAGAAACAGAAAACCAAATACCACATGTTCTCACTTATAAGTGGGACCTAAACATTGGGTGCACATGGATATAAAGATGTGAACAACAGACACTGAGGATTACTAGACAGGGGAGGGAGGAAGGGAGGCTGAAAACCCACCTATTGAGTACTATGCTCGCTACCTGGATAATGGGATGAATTGTACTCCAAAACTCAGCATCACACAATCTACCCATGTAACAAACCTGCGAATGTACCCCGGGTCTAAAATAAAAATGGAAATTTTTAAAAAAGCCTTGAATATTTAAACATGTTTTGTAGATCAGGTTGGCAAGAATGAATGAGTCTGACATTTCTCATTACATTAATTTGAGGTGTGCAAGTTAAAACTCTTTTTTTCCCTGAACCTCTGGCAATGTGTATGAAAATAAAAAGTATGCATCCCTTTAATTATATCTGGAAATATATCCAAAAATATAGGTACAAAGATATTCATTGATATATCATCTGTAATAGAGAAAACAGGAAACAATCTAAACATACATCACCAGGATATTAATTAAAATAGATATGATATCATAAAATGGAGTGGTATGTATTAAAAATTACAATATTGATTTAGAGAATGTGCTGTAGCACATTGTTAAGTGGATAAAAATGATTTAATGAAAAACAAAAGTAAAAAAAGATTCACCAAAATGTTAACAGAATCTGGGGGAGATTTTCTACTTTCTTTACATTTTTATGTGTTGCTTGAATTTTCCAAAATGAAAGTATTTTTCGTTTATAAAAAAATGTTTTAAGAGAAAATTAAAATTGGAAAAAAACAACTACCACTAATATGACTCAGGTCTGCCAATATAAATGCAATGGACACATTTATCAACATTAATGGTATTTCATACCTTTAAAAAATCTGGTTGTGCAGTATTTAATAGATACAAGTGAATACAGTTACCTACTTGGAATGAAATATAGTATTAAAGTCACACCCATGAATTTACCACCCATCCTATGAAGCAGACCTTACTGAAACATGGCAGCTCTCTGAGTTCACCTTCCCTTGTCTAACTGAGGCTGACAACCATTTCTTTCTGTACATGTTGGACAACAAGTTTGAAAGCCCCTGGTCCAAGATGTGGCTTTAATAATAAATTAACCCTGTGCCTTTTGAAATCAAAGTAGAATTGTGGTCAGAAGTAATGAAACAGAAAACACCAGAATTCAATCAGGAAGAAAGGGGAACAGCTAAGTCATACATTGGCTTAACATAGAAACCACTAGTCAGACAGACCTCTATGAGCTGTTGATTTCACTCCCTACTCCAAAGCCAGGACTTGTCACTAGTAAAATGAAATTAAGTTGGATTGCCTTGACACATGTCAGGTAGTAAGACACGGAGATCTAAAATTGCGAGAGAACAACTCCAAATTATTCCAAATTGAAATAATGGGAAAAAGCACCCCAATTAACAATGAACTCCATTTCATACATCATAGAAAAGAGAACCACTAACTTGAAGGGAAACAAAAATAATCAAATCAAAGAAAACAATAAAAATTTACTAAGAACTTTGTTGTAATAGTATGTTAAGCACTTTATAACAGAAAAAATTAATGTATGATCTGTGAAATCAAAGAACTTACGGCCGGGCACAGTGGCTCATGCCTGTAATCCCAGCACTTTGGGAGGCCGAGGTGGACAGATCACGAGGTCAGGAGATCGAGACAATCCTGGCTAACACGTTGAAACCCCGTCTCTACTAAAAATACAAACACATTAGCTGGGTGTGGTGGTGGGCGCCTGTAGTCCCAGCTACTCCGGAGGCTGAGGCAGGAGAACGGCATGAACCCGGTAGGTGGAGCTTGCAGTGAGCCGAGATGGCGCCACAGCACTCCAGCCTGGGTAACAGAGCGAGACTCCGTCACAACAACAACCAAAAAGAACTTACAATGTGTGTCAAAGAAAGAACATATACCCTAAACTAGTGAATGAGTCAGTATAAATTGACTGAAAACTACAAATTGAGAACACAGCAGTCTAGCATGTAGTACAAATTAAATGGCACAGTAAATACAAGCTAAGGAAGGGGGGAAGAGAAGGTAAGCTGAACTAACCAAAAGCAACGACACTTAACATTTTAAGTCGACATACAACAAAGTGGGGACACTACATAAACAGGTCACTGAGGATCAAAGCACACCCTTTATCAGCACCCAACATTGTCTACCTTGTTGGATAGCTACTTGAATAGACAGCACCCACACCATACTCTTCGATTCCTGAAGGCTGGGTCCAGGGCTTGGGTTACTTTAAACCTCCAGAAATCCACACTTTGACATGGGATATGTTCTACAAACATTTATAGAATTCAAACCTTATTTGAATTGTTAAATTCTGATGAAGGTTGACATCTTCAATGAAGGAGAAAGACAGCAGTGGAACAGTTGATAGGGAACTCTATCCCTCGAGATAAAAAGGAGGCTAAGCTGTGTGTGAATGAGAGAGAGAGAGAGAGAATGTGTGTGTGTGTGTGCATGTGTGTGTATGTGTGTGTATTAGGCCTGAAAGAGGGAGGATGGTGCCTAAAGGGAGAAAAAAGAGTAGATCAGTTTAGGCTAACTTATACTGCAGGAACAAAATGTCCTCAAATTTTGGAGGCTAACAATGGAGTGAGGCTTAATACTAGTTCCTGTCTGGCTCCTTGCAGATAAGCTGTGGACATGGAGTCCACTCCATGTCCTCTTCACTCAAAGACCAGGGCAGAAGGAGCACCCCTAACTGGCGCATGATAGTCCCATGGCAAAGAAAAGAGAAAGATGGCAGAGCAGGCCATACCTATTAAAGTGTCTTCTCAGAAATGACACAAATTATTGTCACTGACATTTCACTGCCAAAATAAATCCTAGAGGATTTATTTGGCCAAGCTAGCCATGGGGCATCAGCCTTCTGTAGAGTAGGAGAGTATAATCCTTTCACAGGGATGGAAGGTGGGCAGAAAGGAGCAGCAAGTGTTCTGACAATAATATGAGCTGCCACAAAAAGAATGGAAAATGGCTAGAGCTGAGCTTTCTTCCCCCCGTAATGATAGAAGCTGTCCTGTTATAAAAAGCAGCCCCTCCATTTCTGTGGTACTTTATGCTGTTCTCATAATCTTTCAGATACTGTCTTACTATCTTTACAACTATCCTAGCAATGTTTCAAGGCCTCAGCAGTGCCTGAACTACAACACCAAATCTGGTACTCTCTCACCCACCTTAGGGAAGTCAGCCTTTCAGTCACCTGCAAAATGCAGATAATCCCAGATGCTTCCTAAGAAGACTGTTATGAGACTAAGTACAATGATTAACAGAGGCTCCCCAGTTTAGGAAAAGGTTACATCCTAATAAACCCATCATCAAAAATGCATTTACTACCCCTAACATACCTAACACCATAGCTTAGCTGAGCCCACCTTAAACATGCTCAGAACACTTATGTTAGCCTAAAGTTGGGTAAAATAATCCAACAAAAAACCTATTTATTAAAGTATTGAATATTGTTTTTAAATTATTGAATACTGTACTGAAAGTTAAAATAGAACAGCTGTATGGGTACTTGAAGTATGGTTTCTACTGAAGGTGTATTGCTTTTGCACCATCATGAAGTCAAGAAATCATTAAGTCGAACCATTGTAAATTGGGGACTGTTTGTATTTAAAACACACAAGCACAGACAGGTATAGTCATGCACTGCATAACAATGTTTTGGTCAACAAGGGACACACAAAAGGCAGTGGTTCCGTAAGATTATATTTTTCCTATACTTTTCTATGTTTAGATACACAAATACTTACCATTTGGTTACAAGTGCCTATAGTATTCAGTAGAGCAACATGCTATACAGGTTTGCAGCAGCCTAGGAGCCACAGCCTATACCATATAGCCTAGGTTTGTAGTAGGCTACACCATCTAGATTTGTGTAAGTACACTCTATTATGTTGACACAACAACAAAATTGCCTGAGGACACATTTCTTAGAACATAGCCTCATAATTAAGCAACTCAGTAAATATAAGGCATTACTATTATTAAATTATGACATGCATCCCCAAACTCACTTCTTTTCCAAATTGTCCTTAAATTTTAATTATAAAGAATTTGTTAAAATTCATTAAGTGTAGAAAATAAATTAATGAACTTTCCTTCACTTTTAAAAACCTCTACTCTTATAGTTTTTTCTACACATACACACACACACACACTCACACACACACACACACACACACACTCTTTTCTCATGACTTCAATTACTTGTTTATGTCCTGGTTAGTTTCTTAAATCTCTCAAGAATTTTAAAAGATCTATTCTTTCTTGAGCATTTGGAACTATTTTATTTCTTCCCCAAGTAAGAAAAATTAAGAACAATTGAAGCTATTCAGGGTCATTCATTTAAAGTATAACATAGATTCCAAAATGACACCCAACTAAGAATAAATTAAAGGCTTGGTATCAAAGACCCTCTATTTTCTTTTTCTAGCCCTAATTAGCAGTATTATCTTCTTTTCATTCTACTAAACTATAGTTCTAGCCTTTTCCCAAAACGTGATCTTCCTCTACCATCTCTGTTCAAACTGTTCCTTTCTGCTCAAACTGTTGCTTCTACCTAGAGTGTCCCCTAAGCACTCCTCCCAACTCTGTTCAAAGGTCTCATCCAGATAACTGAATGAGAGCACCATGATGTTACCAAAGATGTTCATTACAGCACACTTTACAAAAATGAAAAGTTGAAAACAAAAATGTCCAGTAATATGCAACATTATAGACTACGTACACATGGAATGCTATATATTACGTATACATCTACAATTATGTAGATGTATATTTATTGCTGTGGCATCATCTTACTATATTGTCAACTGAAGCCGATTTCAAAACAATAGTAATAACCAGACCCATTTTAGAGGGAAAATAAAGCATGTATCTAATCTCGGCATAGAAAAGTATGGCAGAATACAAAAAAAAAAAAGCAATGTTAATTGTTAGCATTTTCACTGCCATGCAAAATAGTTTTTGCATTCTAAAGTTCTTTCCAATTAGCAATGTTAACTTTTATAGTTTCATAAAAGGTACTTTAATAAAAAGGCATTAATCATTAAATATCTAATCCACATATCATCTGCTCCTGAATCTCCTCCCTGATCTAGCCCACTCCTCTTGCCACCCAGGTAATTTCTCTTTCTCTTCTGTTTTCTGAGTATTTTATATGTCTTTTATAATACCTTTGAAGTTTGAAGTTATAGTTTTCTCTTTTCAGGTTTGATTATCAATTCCTAAAGTGCAATAAGTCTGTCTTATTTGTACTGAAATGTATCGTCAAAAGCAACGAGTCCCAAGTATCTAGTAAACATATTTTTGTTTATATCAACAAACATGAGTTTGTTGATATGAACATAATGCAACGCTATAAAATTTGCACATCTAAAGAGTATACACATAGCATCTCTCTAATGAAGAAATCTTCTATACAAGGGATGTTTGGAAACCACATAAGGCCCATTCTGTTAAGAGAGATGATAATATAAATCAGAATGTTATATCTATAATAAAATTTCTGTATTAAATTATTATTTCCATGTTTGCTTTCAAAGTACAAAGACATACTTATTTAAATTAAGCCAAAGGTAATTATTTCATAATCCAAAGGCAAGTCTCTCAGATTTTAACCACGAGCTTCCTCTTGAAATGAACACAGATTACTTTTGCAGTAATCCAAGTCCATCCCTGACTCAGCGGGAACTATAAATACCTTTTGTTTTAAGAGGAAATCGGGGAAATGAATGTTTTACAATTATGTAAGTCTGATTCAAAGAACTGACACAAGCAAATGTTTTGAAATATCCAAGGCATTTTTGTAAGGTTCAATAAAAAATGTGTTTTGAGAACTAGGTGGGTGAGATTTAAAGTAAAAACAACAAACACAATCTTAGCTGTTACTTAGCAATTTCAGAGTTCGATTTCTTCCTTCTAAAGGGCAAGTTAGAAAACTGAAGAAGTTGCTTCTAGAAGAAACATTGAGATGTCTGATCTGGTTTCGTTTTTTTCCTCCATTTCACTCCCTAAGATTTTAATCAAGCCAAGATGAACCTTAAACTGCCCAGGTTTTGTTTTGTTTTTACTCTCTCCCTAGAGGCAATTGGGTTTCCATTAAAACTTAATTTTTGAATCAAAAGCAAAGCTGCATGGAATGCTTAGTTGGGAGGAATCCTGACTACTTGTCTCTGTAGCACCACTACCTGAAGGAATTTAAGATTTGAAGGACTATGGGGAAGGGAGAGAAGGAAGTTCAATAGGCAGTGAGCAGAATGACCGATCGCCAATACTAGCACTTGGAGATCAGTTTAACAGCCAGAATAGGCAAGCGATGCCAGGGGTCAGTTATGAAGCTGAGTCAACAACTCAAGAAACTGTTCTAAATTCTAAATTGGTTTTGGCATCTATTTTCAATTCCAGAAACAATATGAGCATGACAACTTGAGTTATAGCAAGCACTGACTCAAAACCAAACCTTGTTTTTATTCATCAAACGAAACTCTTACCACCACGGCTGAGGCAGATAATTAAAGAATTGTGGCTTAGAAATGTCTTCACAACAGGAAACCTACAATTAGTGGTGTATTAGAGCCAACTTATACCAGGCCACTAGAACCAATTGTTAAATTCTCAAAATTTTTAGCAAGCTGGTTGTTAAACACAGTCATTATTAAAAGTTAAATTATATAAACAAAATTAAAATAAATCATACTAAAAACAAAGGTAATAAATAAATCTCATCACTTCCTATTATTTTACTGTTAAGCATGCTCTTGAGGTGATTTGCAACTACTGTATCTGGTTGGTAGAAACTATATAATGCTGTGCTACTGCGTAACACTTCCCAGCCTCGCTTTCAGTGACTTTCGCTGGTAGTTTAAAATGAGCCAGCCACAGCAGTGGTACTTACACAATGGAAACCTGCAAACATGACAACCCCTCCTTCTGACATTGCCAGCTTGTTAACATCTACCTGCAGATACTACCTATAATGTTAATCACCACAGCTTGGCAATAGGTAAGGAACTCCAGCTGGCCAATCTTTTGAGATAGAATAAAGGCCTATAGATTATAAATCATGACACAAATATAAGGAAGAAAAGTAAATATGATTTATTGTGCCAGTAACTATACTGTGCCAGTCATAGCACAAAGTACTTTCCACAAACTTTAATTTTATGAGAGATAGTATCAAATCCAATATACAGATGAGTTGACTGAGGTTCTGAGAGGTTGAGTAACTACTAAAAAGCACAAGAGCAAGAGTGAGGCCTAGGATTGTCTGACTCAAAAATATATGATCTTTCCACTAAGCTACCCCACTTACTAACATTATTGTTATCACAGTGAAACCAAAATCAACCATATGTAACTGTCAGATAATTAGCAAACATTAATAGCCTCTGATGTACATAAAAGTAGCATACATGAAGAGGGATATGGAGAAGATGTAGACAAAGAACTCAATTTTAATCATATTCACCAAATTTGTTCATATTTACTTCAAAATATACCCACAGAAAAAAATACCTGAGTGAGAAATGGAGCCCAAGAAACTACTAGGACCAAAAATATCTGCATATCCTAAGGGTTATTCCAAGCTTAATTTAAATGCTGACCATGTGCAGGGAATTCTCTTAATTCTTCAAATACTTATGCTCTGTCCACCAAATTGACACACTCAACTTAAAATGACACACCCTATCAAGAAAGAAGTATGCAAAATAAGATTTATCAAAGTTAGCATCAATTGTTTGACGTGTTTGGATATTTACTTTATAAAATAGTTTCTCTTTTGCACTCAAGTTAGTTGACTGTGCTATCCTTTTACCATGGTTCCTTAAAGAAAATTTACCCAGTAGTTAAAAGAATTCCAAAAGGCCAACAAACATTAACTTACGGATTATTTAAAAACATTCTGGTCATCTTGGCTTCCTATAAGCTACCAGTTTCTCCCATTGTTCCAGTACAGTTCCATCACCTGTCATAAGCAGAAAGAATCTAATTAGTTACATGTCTCAGAAAGGCCATTTCTTGATTTCCACTAGTTAGTCTCTTCTTCACACACAAGACATAGAAAAGTCCAGTCATCTCTTCTCTTTTTTACCAAAAACAAAAAGGAAAGAGAAAATAGCAACACGGAAAATTACCTTAAGAGAAAAAAAATTTTAAGAGCAGTATTTCCACTATGAAGGATTGGGGTGGTGAACCCTTAACATTTTGCCCTCCATTATGTTTTCAGGAAGAGATACCTAGTCTGTTTCCCAGGCGGCAACAGTATTAGAGTAACCCACCTTCTCTCTCCATCTCTCCTCCCTAACCCCTTCTTACCTCTCCTCAAAAGTGAAGGATTAATTTGCCTGGAAGGACTAAACGAGACACCAATTGATTTCTTGGCCCTGCTCTGAGCCAGGCAACAAAGGCCTCCCTCCAGTCACACATGCTTTGATCCAACAAAGGCATTATACCAGAACTATGGACACCTAATGCTTAATGATCAGAATTGCTACATTGTCCACATGTCCAGTTCAACAACTACTGGAGGATTCATATAATTCACAGAATAATAAAATATGGCCAGCAAAGGGCCTTCCTTTTTCCAAGAAGAAGTCATTCAGAACAATGTGTTTACTTTTGTTTTTCCATTTCTTAGCATTTTAGAATAAACAGGCTAGAAATAGAACTTTTTGCTTTCTTTCCCTTCAGAGAAGGGCCCCAAATAAAAATACTCGACTTTTACCAGTTAGAATGCAACTATTGCTCATGTTATGTGAAGAACATGTGGCTCCAAGAAGACAACATTGATAAAACAGGAACCTAAATTAACTTTCATCACCTGAGGCCTCAATGTTAATTCTGAGATGAGATTAATAATTGTGATATGGCTCCATGCATGCACTGAGGTACCATGAGAGGCAGTGTCACCTCAGTTACCTGAACCATAGACAGAAACCTCAAGTTACCCAAACCATAAAGGGACAGGGCAGTGTTACGGAGATTAAGAAAGGAGGAGATGAGTGGCCAGGAGTGGTGGCTCACGCCTCTAATCCCAGCACTTTGGGTGGCTGAGACGGGCAGATCACAAGGTCAGGAGATCGAGACCATCCTGGCTAACACAGTGAAACCCTGTCTCTACTAAAAATACAAAAAAAAAAAAAAAAAAATTAGCCAGGCGTGGTGGCGGGCGCCTGTGGTCCCAGCTACTCAGGAGGCTGAGGCAGAGAATGACGTGAACCCAGGAGGCGGAGTTTGCAGTGAGCCGAGATCACGCCACTGCACTCCAACCTGGGCGACAGAGCAAGACTCCGTCTCAAAAAAAAAAAAAAAGACAGGAGGAGATGGAACAAACACCAAATAAATAAATATAGAGATCTTCTCTAATAATAAAGAAAGAACTTGTCAGCCTCAATAAAAATAGCAAGGAAGAACTGAGGAGTCAAAGATCTAAAAATTATACCCAACACTAAGAGGAACAGATTCATTGGCTAGCTATGGCTTTATATGCCTGGCCACTGACATGAGGCTCTTTACATGCATGAGAAACACAGTAAGGTTTGATATAGGTTTAAAATAAACAGGTTTGAACCCCATCTGTGCTGTTTAATAGCAGTGTGATCTTTGCCAAGTAATTTATTCCTTCTAAGGCTCAGTTTCCAAGTCTGTAAAATACATACAATAATACATACCTTGCAGAGTAGTTATATAACTTAAAGATGATATATGCACTGTGTCCATCATACAATTAGTTCTCAAAAGATTACTGCAATTACTGTGCTCACTAGTGCAACTATGGTAGCAAGACTATTAAATTCATGATTACAATTGCAATTATGTCCATTAAATTCACAGACTCTTTCCTGATGAGACCATTCTGGAAAGAAGTTCTAAATGTAACTTTTGACAACAATATAAAACTTTTCTAAGTTGATCTGATGAAATGTTCAATACAAATCTCCACCTTAGTTGACAGCCTTTATTAACATGGGCACACAGAAAGCTCTAGCTATGTCTTTGTTAGCATTCTTCATATCAGTACTGAGCTTCTTTTTTTGATGATGAATTCCTGAAAAGAGGGAATGAATCACTTCCATTAGTGCTAATTCTTCTGGTGTACATTCTAATGCTGGGCACCACATCACAGACTCATAAGCAACAGTATGGATTTGTCAGTTATGTTAAAAACAAACAAACAAACAAACAAACAAAAAAATACAAGATTCACCAGGTGAACGCATACTAACTTTAAAACAGAAGTGCCAGAACTTAATGTCTAAAAAAGTACTCCTTGACCCCTTCCAAGTCACCCTCTTTGGGACTCACTCCAGTGATGCTGACTGCTCAGAATAAGTACTCGTCTTTTACCTTCAGAACCAGCGTGCAATGTTCACAAGAACACGTGTGTCATTACAGTTTAGTTCCCTTATTTGCTATAATAGAAAATATTTTAATAGATTAGTTCAAAGAATCAAATTCATCCTCAAAGATGGTAATTTAGCACCACTGTGGTTATTCAAAAGAATTATAAGCAACTTCAACAACCAACTTTTTTTTTTGAGACGGAGTCTCGCTCTGTCGCCCAGGCTGGAGTGCAGTGGCACTATCTCGGCTCACTGCAAGCTCCGCCTCCCGGGTTCACACCATTCTCCTGCCTCAACCTCCTGAGTAGCTGGGACTACAGGTGCCCGCCACCATGCCCGGCTAATTTTTTTTTGTATTTTTAGTAGAGACGGGGTTTCACCATGTTAGCCAGGATGGTCTTGATCTCCTGACCTCATGATCTGCCCACCTCAGCCTCCCAAAGTGCTAACAACCAACTTTTTTGAACCACCCATTTGGTGGAAGACACTGTGCTGAGCAGTGGGAGTGGAGAAGGGGTTATAAGGTGATTGCGATGAAGTTCATTTAAAAGAATGCAGAACACTGGCGGTATCACTGGAATATAAGCAATTAGTTCAGCTGATGCACTTAAAAAGAACAATCTGGACGTATGAACCCTGGCTGTGATTGTTACAAGCCCAGCACTTCCTAATCGCGATTCAAATACAATGTTAAGATTCCATAACAGTCATGGGAAAACCTGGCTCCTTTTCTGAATGTTCACTTTACACTCTAGGGCAAAGCCAAGCCTGCTACCCCTGGGTGGAAGAAGACTGGCTGGCATCAAAATCAAGAGCATTCAAGAGCTAATATGAAAATAAGGCTGGAGAAGTTGTGGGAAAAGTTCCTGTGGCCATGAGACACAGTTGTTTGATTCTTAGCCTCTTTCTCCAAATGATCTAGTTCACTAAGAAGAATTTGGGCTTCCTCTATGGGAGACAGTATCCTGTGGCCATGAAAGGTATGTGCGTTGCTGTCACACAGAACTATATTCTGCAACTAAGCTCTGAAGACCTTGAGCATGTTGTGTAATTTCTGTAAGCCTCAGTTTCCTCATCTATAGAATGGGAGCGATATCAGTACAATAACCAGATGTTGTTATATGGGTTAAAAGACATAATGTCTATACACAATTTAATAAAGTTCATGGCAAACAGTAAACGCTTATTAAATGTTGTGCCATTGGAAAATGTACACTATCCTCATACTTTGGGGGCAATACAAGTACTAGGGTGAAGCCACAAAAAAAGAGGTATCCCAGTATGCTCAACAATGTTCCAGCCCACTTCACTAGGAGACCACAAAAGGGCTTGAGGTGATATCTCATGTAGCAATAAAGGGCAAATTGTCTGCTCTTACATCTGTGCATGTAACTTGGGAGCAAAATGAGAGTGGCAGCAGTATTCAGAGGCTTCTTGGCCAGTGGAAAATTCAGAAATGTTAACACCAGCCACACAGAAACAAAACTGGGTAACTTGCTCAAGATTACTTAGCTAATAAATGGCAGAAGCTGAAATTCAAGCCCACGCAGTCTAGCTTTAGTCTTTGTTCTTAACCACTATACTACACTGTGTCCCTGGCAAAGAGGAGGAACAATAACTAAAGACTAACTAAGACACAGGCCAGGAGCAGGCCATAAAAAAGCAAGAAACAGCACCCTACTGATGTCTGAAGAAAAGAGGAAGATAACACAAGAGTTACTGGGGCAAAAGAGTAAAAGCACCAAAATTGCTAATGATTCTAACCTGAAATTTACCAACACAGCCTTAGCAAGACATCCTAAAAGGATGGTATGGTGAAAGTGACCTGGTTTTGTAATTCAGTGCTTGCTTAAAGAGAATAGTAATCAGAAGACACAAAAGCTGAGAAGACCTCACTTTGGTCCTTTATAGAAGCCACACTATGATGTAGGAACAAATGTCTAGAGAAGAATGTGTCACATACCCCAAATGCCCACTGACAAGGAAGGGCCCCAGCAGCATGAGAGTTGCTTCCAAAGGCAGGGTTTCCTGCTACCTTTTCATTGCATTTCTATAGTAGAGAAGAGGAGGAAAAGCCACTCAGGGCTGTTGAATTCTCTGTAGGTCAGAAGGAAGGAAAAAAGCAGAAGGGATGAGAAACACGCTGCTAGTTAAGTAGGAGAATGGACAGAGAGGAGAGTAAGGATAAAGAGAAGCCATATTCTTGGCCAGTCTCAGATGTGTCAGACTCTAAAGTGGCCCCCTTGATCTCTGTCTCTTCCTATCTAGGCCTTGCCTAATTCCCTCGCCCTTTCAGGACAGGTTCTGTGACTTGCTTGTAGCCAATAGAATAAGGCAAAAATGACAGGATGTATGTGGGTACATTACATAAGATTGTAACATCTACTCTGCTACAAGTTTCTCTCTTGGTTTTGAAAGTGCAGGCTGCCATTTTGTGGGCTGCCTATTGAGAGAGCCCCATGAGGACAACCTCCAGCTGACAGCAAGAAACCAAGGCTCTAGTTAGAGAGCCCATGAGAAACTGAATCCTGCCAATCACACGGGCTTGGGAACAAATCCTCCTCCCATCCAGCCTCAGATAAGACAGCAGCCATAGCTGATGCTTGACTGTGGCCTTGTTAAGTACGATGCTAAGTCATTCCCAGACTCCCGACCCACAGAAACTGTGAGATAATTTTGTGATTGATTAAGCTGCTAAGTTTGTGCTAGATTGTTATGTAGCTATAGATAACTACTACAAAAGGGAGGTGAAGTTCATGTCCCTGATGTCACCACATGTCCTTCTGAGAGAGGAGAGGGGAGAAAGAGGAAGCCCCAAGAGCCAGGGTGAGCAATTCTGCCTCTACATTAGCACACACCCTCCAATTCAGTTCTCTCCAACTCAGACTCAGTTTCCTCCCTTAACACTCCATCCTATTCTTGTCATTTGGAGGATATAATGAAACATACTAGCCAAGGAAATAGCAATCGTATAAATGGTGATCAGGTTCCCTGGCTGGCCTGCAAAAGCTACTCAACATGCGAAACATGACACGTTTAGAACAGTAAGAGAACTGTGACCATTATATGAGCTATATTAAGACCCTATATGGCATACAATAATTTTAACAAAGGAATATTTAAAATGTGATAGATTGGACTTAAACACTGAATAAAACATGTTCCAAGAGACATGTTGGAGACTTGTTGGATTAGTGGTTTTGAGAACTGAATAAAAATTAAAACATCCAATTTTTATCTAAGTTTTTCTAATATGGGCTCCTTAAAAACCAAATGTAAATATTCTTAAATTTTCTCAGCAAGCACCTGTAGCTTTGACAAATCAAGTAACAATCATTCTCAACCACAGAGTATACAGCTAAAACTAACTCAATGAGCCAGAGACCTCTTATCTCAGCAGGCCATCTTTCCAAGCAGAAACTGGTAGGGAAATCCTACCATCACATAATCTGAAAGCTGAGAAATGCTCATTAGTCTTCTAGTCCCAGCCTCTCAGTTGACAGATGATGACACATAGATCCAACGACTTTAAGTGACCTGTCCAGGGTCACTCAGCAGCACAATGCGGGCCTTCTGTTCCCAGGCTTCTTTATAATCAGACCTACCAAACTTTAGCTTCAACATGAGAGATGAAATCAATGGCATCAAAAATTCTGTTGGGGGAGAAAATAGGAACTAACATTTCATGACACTATAAAGCTCCTACAGTACTTCTAAAAACTAAGTTTTGTGGCAAGAGGGAAAAATAACACCATATACACATTAATATGAAATGTTCAATCCAGTTTCAAAAGCAATGCACAATATTTTCTGAGTAAACTGAAATGCTCCCAAAATAGGCTGTCTTTTCTTCTGAATAATTTGCCTTTAAAAAAATGAATAGGGAAGAAAATTTTTCAAAGGCTGGCACAGAAACTTGTGCAAGGATGTCTACTCCACTGCTTTATATATCTCTGTTCCTAAATTCGTCGATTCATTCAACAGGTATTTTGGGGGCATCTACAATTCCAAAGCATTGAGGTAAGTGCTGTATATAAGGAACCTATCTGGATACAAGCAAATGATACTTACTAATATTTTCAGCACAAGTAACCACATCTAAACAAGCAAGCAATGCAGCAACAAAGATTTCTGGTATGTGTTTTGGTAGGCTATTAGGAATGCAGACCACAGCTCTCTTTTCTTCTAGAAACTTCCATATTTAAAATAAATAGCAACTGGTTTTTCTGTGCAATGATATTGCCCCCAAGGTAGCAATGAGAGGGGTTAAAACAATCAATAAAAGGGGTTAAAACACCCCAGGTCACATCCCTCCAGAACTCCTGTTACAGAACTCTCCCAGCAGCCCGAATTAAAAAAAAAAAAAAAAAAAAAAAATATATATATATATATATATATATATATATTTTAAAGTGGCCTTTCACTCAACATTCTCCTTCCTAATCCTTTTCTCAGTACCAAGAATAAATATATGTTAAAAACAAATTAAAAGTAAATAAGGGCTTATTTTTCCCCACAGAACCAGCAGTTTTCTCTCCTCACATGAATTTAAACCTCTCTAGCTATTCCTATCAGTGAACATTATTTAACCCCTCCATGATTTAAATGCATCTGAATGCTTTGACATAATATTGCTAAGTAATACTAATGTCACTAAAGGTAAAAAATAGCATGAACTGTTTACCACATGCTAGGCTCGTTCCTTTAGATATACATAAAATATTTCCAGAAACAGGCTCTCACTCTGTTGCTCAGGCTGGGGTGCAGTGGTGCAATCATTGCTTGCTGCAGCCACGACTTCCTGCCTCCTGGGTTCAAGCAATCCTCCCATCTCAGCCTCCTGAGTAGCTGGGACTACAGGTGCATACTACCATGGCCAGCTAATTTTTGCTTGTTTGTTCTTGTAGAGGCAGGGTCTCTGTTGCTTATGCTGGTCTCAAACTCCTGGCTTCAAGCAATCCTCCTGCCTGGCCTCCCAAAGTGTTGGGATTACAGGCATGAGCCACCATGCCCAACCTAGGCTCATTTCTAAATGTTTTACATGTACTAATTCATTGAATCATGCCAAGAGCACTCTGAGGCATGTTAACATTACTATCCTAGTTTTAGAGAGGAGGGAGCTAGAATAGAGTTACTAAAAAAGCAGGCACAGTTGTTCGGCAAACGACATTGCATGAAATGCATGCAATGCATCCAGTCGACAAAGTGTTAGTGGGAAACCTCCACTCCCTCAGTTTCATGCTTTTATTTGTAGAACTTTCCATTAGCCTAATAGTTCAGCCTTCTCTCCCACCTTCTCCCTGGTGGAGGAGAAGTTAATTATGTGAATAGCGAGTTTGGGAGAAAGGCTACCCTGCTCATAGATGGAGTGTATTCCAGGCTGTTGCCTTCTACATTGAAAATCAGTCTCACTCAAGTATGAAATACCAGAAAACCCATTTGGCCAACCAACTTTATTTCCAAATCTCTATATTTCAAATTCCTATTGGTATATCCATTGGTCCCAAAATTGGACGAGAAAAAAAAGGTGTCATTCAACTGTCCACTCTGCCAAACTCTAACACAAATAACTTTAATTCCTAACTGGGTGGCAAGATATTTGAGAAAAAGGTAAATATTTCTTTTACAAAAAAAAGGAAACCAAAACTCAAAGGTATGTAAGAACATAACCAGTCCAGTCCAATAAGGTGTCTGCAGAGGAGATCATGAATGAACCTGCTCCTCTAACTGACCGTCAAGGGACATCTTAAAGGACAAGGCTATTTATCTACTTTCTTTGCCACGTATAACCAGAAAACACTGCTTCCTTACCAAATAAATAAAACGCACACAGATAACCTTTTCTATTGGAGCATCCTAATTTAAAGTAGTAGAAAATTCCTTAGCAGTAGTCTCATTATTGTCACAAAGCATGCAAAGTATTTCAGTATTGCACATTATCTTCCCAGTCTGTCAAAGTCTGTATTGTTATCCATTGCATGGATACTTCTACCATAAAAAGTATAGTGACAAAAATACTACCCACAACTTGGTAACAGAGGAATAAAAATGTCACTAATCTCTAACTTTGTCATTTGATCTTTCCTATCACCCTCCAAATGCAATGTTTCTCATTTCAAAAATACATTTTAAAAGACATTCATTAACTTGCTTTTATTTTTTTATTTTTTAAATTACACTTTAAGTTCTGGAACACATGTGCAGAACGCATGGGTTTGGTTAAAGATAAAAAACAAAACAAAACAAAACAAAAGGGCGTTCATTCAATAATATTGACTTTTTCTGCTGTAGATTTTTTTTTTTTTTTACTTTTGAGTTCAGGGGTACATGTGCAGGTTTGTTACATAGGTAAACTTGTGTCATGGGGGTTTGTTGCATAGATTATTTTGTCACTCAAGTATTAAGCCCAGCATCCATTAGGTATTCTTCCTGATGCTCTCCCTCCCCCACCGCCCCCCTCTGACAGGCCCCAGTGTGTGTTGTTCACCTGTATGTGTCCACGTGTTCTCATCATTCAGCTCCCACTTGTAAGTGAGAACATGCAGTGTTTGGTTTTCTGTTCCCACATTAGTTTGCTAAGAATAACGGCCTCCAGCTCCATCCATGTCCCTGGAAAGGACATGATCCTGTTCTTTTGGATGGCTGCATAGTGTTCCATGGTATGTATGTACCACATTTTCTTTATCCAGTCTATCACTGATGGGCATTTAGGTGGATTCCATGTCTTTGCTATTGTGAATACTGCTGCAATGAACATACCTGTGCATGTGTCTTTGTAATAGAACAATTTATATTCCTTTGGGTATATACCCAGTAATGAGATGGCTGGGTTTGTTTAATTTGTATAAGTTCCTTATAGATTCTGGATATTAGACCTTTGTCAAATGTATAGCTTGCAAAAATTTTCTCCTATTATTTAGGTTATCCACTTACTCTGCTGATAGTTTAACTGTGCAGAAACTCTTTAGTTTAATTAGATCCCACTTGTCAATTTTTGCTTTTGATGAGACTACTTTTGGCATCTTCTTCATGAAATCTTTGCCTGTGCCTATTTTAATGCAGATAATTTGAGCTTCCTGCTTTACTATTCAAACTGCACTTAATAAGAATGGTTTCCTTAGTGTTCTATGAGCAAAAATTTCAAAATAGAAAACAAGCCATGCTTATCTCATAAGTTTAGAATATTTACTTTTCCATAAATGTATATAGGAAAAGTCAGTCAATCAGCTCTCTCAGTTGGAGAGAACAAATAATAGCTAGACTAGCACTTAGATGCTTTGACTTTTGCAACAACCCTAATGTAGGTAAGGCATCCCTGTTTTCCAAAGAAAAGCCTGAAGTTCAGAAAAATACAGTGACATGCCTAAGTTAACCTACTTACTAAGTGACGGGGCTCAATTTTAAACACAGTTCTTCTATTTGAGCCAAAGTTTGTGGTTTTTCTCTGCTAGAACACTAACCATGAAAACCAAAAATAACAACAACAACAAAAAAGTTTCTAAGTAGCCAGAGAAAAAAAGACAACATATGAGAAGAAAAAGAGGAATGATGGCAGACATCTCATTCGAAACAGGCGTCCAGAAAACAATAATCAACATCTAAAGAGAAGGAGAAAAAAAAGACTGAATGCCCACCTAGAATTCTATATACAACAAAAAAATCTTTTAAAAAATAAAGACATTTTCACACAAATGAAAATGAGAGATTTGTTGCCAGTAAACCCACACTATAAGAAATGCTGAAGGAAGCTCTTCAAGCTAAAGCAAAATGATACCAGATATAAATGTAAACCCATAGAAAGGAATGAGGAACCTTGGAAATAATACATTGTATGTTAACATAAAAGACTTTTTTTCTTAATTTATTTAAAACATATATGACTAATACATACTATATTAAAAGTATAATATTGTATTATATAGTTTGTAACATATATAGATATAAAATGTACAAAGACAATAGCACAACAGATGGGGAGAGGCAAATGAAACCATATGATTGTAGGTTTCTCATATTTTACATGAAGCAATACCATATTAATTCAAGGAAAATTTTTTACTAAGGGTGAATATTGTGATCTGCAGAGTAACTACAAAACAGTAGTGCAAAGAAAACCTGAGAGAAATGTAAATGTTATACTAAAAATATTCAATAAACAGACACATAGAATTTTTTAAAAGTCTAAAGGATAAGACATATAGGAAACAAGTTTTAAAATGGTAGATCTAAAACTAACATGTCAATAATTACAGTAAATGTAAATAGACTAAACATTTAATTAAAAGGCAGAAATCACCAGAATACATTAAAAAATGATACTGAACTATATGGTACCTAAATAGATGCATTTTAAATACAAAGTCACAGATAAACATGTAATAAAAGGATATACCAGTAGAAACTCAATACAAAAACCAGACAAACATAATAAAAGACTACAGACTTATATCCCTCATAAAACATACATGGAGAAATCCTCAATAAAATGCAGTGCTGGCATAAGGACAGATGAATAGAACAATGGATCAAAACAGAGATCACAAATAGACACACACATATACGACCAACAGATTTTCTGACCAAGATGTCAAAATAATTCAGTGGGTGTAAGGATAATTTTTTCAACAAATTGAGCAGAAACAAATAAATATTCATAGGGAAAGAAAAATGAATCCTGACTCCTACCTCACACTAATAACAAAAATTACTTAGAGCTGAGAGTGGTTGCGTGCACCTGTAATCACAACTACTCAAGAGGCCGAGGTAAGAGGATCACTTGAGCCCAGGAGTTCATATCCATCCTGGGCAACACAAGAAGACCCCATTTATTAAAAAAAAATACTTTGAGAGAGGTCATACAACTAATTATAAAAGCTAAAACTATATTTTAGGAAAACGTAGAACAATGGCTTTGCAATGATGAGGTAGACAAAATACTACCAATAAAAGAAAAACTAGCTAGTTGGACTTCATCAATATCAAAACTGCTTTTTGAAAGACAAAGTTAAGAAAATGAAAAGGCAACCACCAACTGGAAAAAATTCACCATACATGTATCTGACCAAAGACACGTATCCAGAATATATAAAGAACCACCATAATTTAATTTTTGAAAAGTCACACAACCCAATTGTTAAAATAGTAAAAGATTTGACAAGATACTTCATAAAAGAGGACACATGAATGGCCAATAAGTACATGAAAAAATTTTCAACATCATTAGTCACCAAGGAAACAACAGGAATCTACAAGATACCACTTTACCTGCACTGGAATGCTAATTTTAAAAATACTGAAAAAAGCAAGAGTTGGCAAAGACTTGGAGTACATTAGAGCATCTCATAAGTTGCTGATGGGCATACTGAATTATAAAGCCCTTTAGAAAAATGTTTGACAATTTTTAAGTAAATTTTTTATAAGATTAAATATACACTTACCCAATAATATACTTCTAAGAACACACTCAAAAGACATGAAAACTTGCGAACTTGTGTCCACAAATGTTGCGGGAAGTCAGGGACCCCAAATGGAGGGACTGGCTGAAGCCATGGCAGAAGAACATAAATTATGAAGATTTCATGGACATTTATTAGTTCCCCAAATTAATACTTTTATAATTTCTTACGCCTGTCTTTACTGCAATCTCTGAACATAAATTGTGAAGACTTCATGGACACTTATCACTTCCCCAGTCAATACTCTAGTGATTTCCTACGCCTGTCTTTACTTTAATCTCTTAATCCCGTCATCTTCTTAAAACTGAGGATGAACGTCACCTCAGGACCCTGTGATGATTGTGTTAACTGTACAAATTGTTTAAACAATATGAAATCTGGGCACCTTGAAAAAAGAACAGGATAACAGCAATGTTCAGGGAACAAGGGAGATAACCTTAAAGTCTGGCTGCCTGTGGGCTGGGTGGAACAGAGCCATATTTCTCTTCTTTCAAAAGCAAATAGGAGAAATATCACTGAATTCTCTTTCTCAGCAAGGAACACCCCTGAGAAAGAGAATGCATTTCTAAGGGGAGGCCTCTGAAATGGCTGCTTTGGGAATGTCTGTCTTTTACGGCTGTAGATAAGGGATGAGATAAGCCCCCATCTCCCCTAGTGCTCCCAGGCTTATTAGGATGAGGAAATTCCCACCTAATCAATTTTGGTCAGACCGGTTGTCTGCTCTCAAACCCTGTCTCCTGGTAAGATGTTATCAATGACAATGCGTGCCCGAAACTTCATTAGCAATTTTAATTTTGCCCCGGTCCTCTGATCTCACCCTGCCTCCATTTGCCTTGTGATATTTTATTACCTTGTGAAGCATGTGATCTCTGTGACCCACACCCTATTCGTACACTCCCTTCCCTTTTGAAAATCACTAATAAAAACTTGCTGGTTTTGCGGCTTGCTGGGCATCACAGAACCTGCCAACATGTGATGTCTCCCCCAGACACCCAGCTTTAAAATTTCTCCCTTTTGTATTCTTTCCCTGTATTTCTCAAACAGGCCAACACTTAGGGAAAATAGAAAAGGACCCATATCGAATATCAGGGGCTGGTTTCCCCCGATACACAAAAAGACATACAATAATGTTCACAGGAGTTATATTCATAACAGCCAAAAACTGTAGACCATCCAAATGTCTATCAATAGGTGAATAACTTCATGCAATAGAATACTACTCAATAGCATGATACATGCAGTAAGAGTATGAATCTATAAAACACCAGCAAGTGGAGCAAAAGACACCAGGAGCATAAGCACACTCAGTATAACTACATATCTGAAGTTCTGAAAGAGGCAAAATCTATTGATAGAATCACACTCGCACACGTGTTTGCCTCTGGGATGGCACACCTGACTGAAAGTGGACACAAGAGAACTTTTTGGGATGATAGAGATGTTGGTTCACTATTCACTTCAAATTTGTACATTGTATAAATTATACCTAGATTTTAAAATAAATCACAAAATAATTTATTTGAATGAGTTCTGGAGGAGATATGGTCTCTCACAGGTCAAAAGTGTTTCTTTCTTATCTTGGGGAACAACTTCTAAAGCCTCAAAAATAGAAGGTGTGTGTGTTTAATTTACACATGTCATTTTTGAAATATACACCCAATCAAAGCAAAGGAAAACAAACTATTGTCTGCTTCCTATCTAAATAGTCTTTGAACATTTGTTCCAACCAAGGAGAATTAAAAGCAATCTGTCATTTAGATTTTATTTAATTTTACTTACCACATTAACAATTTAAAGGTTACTTTTAACAATTCAAGGGAAAGAGACTCAAAAAGAAAATAAACTATAAAACACAAATCCAAATTTTCTAATGTCTTATTCATTCTAAAATACTAAATTCCTACTATAATCCAGGTAAGATGATAGTCACTAGAGAAATGAAAATTAAATTTTACACCCTGCTGTTAAGGACTTCTAAGTCTGGTGGAAGAGATATACATAAATAATTACCTTAAAGTATAAATAAGTGTTCTTGAATATAAATTGGTAAAAACCTTACTTGGGGAAAATGTATCATTTCTTTCCTCTTTAAAATTGTAACACTTAATACTGATAAATATTATGTAAGAAGTAAACAAAATAAAGTCAGTTATTCCTTCTGAAGGAAACAATAATTTTAAGAAAAAAATTATTTTATTAACTATCTCAATGTAAACATATTTCTTAGCTCAAAAATATAACCCATATTGTTTCTGCTTCTTTTTAAATTATTCTTAATTGACAAATAAAAATTGTACATGTTTATCATGTATAACATGTTTTGAAATACATATACATTGTGGAATAGCTAAATGGAACTAACTAACATATGCATTACCTCACACATCCTGTTTTGTGGTAAGAATACTTCAAATCTACTCTTTTATCAATTTTCAAGCATATAATACATGGTTATTTACTGGAGTCATCATGAAGTACAATAGATCTCTTGTCCATAGTCATTTTAAAGAAAATAATCCCATGTGCAGCAAAGGAGACTAGGCAACTTGTCCTATACCACTTCCTCACACCCTTCACCCCCAAATTCCACAGCTGGTTCAACTGGGATAGGTTCCAGTGCAAAGTAATCTGAAGGCTAGTCAGGAACTGTAGTGACTCCCTCAAAATGAAGAGATGGGATGGATCAATTCACAGTCTCAGGAATCCAAACTGTGAAACAAATTCTTTCTCTTTCATTTTCTCCTGAGCCTACTTTTGTCCCCACCACTGTATATTCAGCTGTTTGGGAAGCTGAGGCAGGAGGATCACTTGGGCCCAAGAGGTGGATGGAGGCTGTAGTGAGCTGTGATGGCTCCACTGCACTTGAGCCTGGGCAACAGAGCAAGACCTTGTCTCAAAAAAAAAAAATTAATGAAAAATTTATCTTCTAAAACAATATAAGAAGAGTATATTTTTTAACATTTTTCTTTAATATCTGGCTTAAGAGAAAATCACGAATTCCCTTATTAATGTCTGCAGTCAATCTATTGTGATACCATATACAGCCTCTGGAAAACTCTACTGCACACTAGAGAATGATTGTGAAAAAGGGAAATAAGAATGAAAGACAGGCCAGGTACGGTGACTCACTCCTGTAATCCTAGCACTTTGGGAGGCTGAGGTGGGTGAATCACCTGAGGTCGGGAGTTCGAGACCAGCCTGACCAACATGGAGAAACCCCATCTCTACTAAAAATATAAAATTAGCCGGGCGTGGTGGCGCATGCCTGTAATCTCAGCTACTCAGGAGGCTGAGGCAGGAGAATCGTTTGAACCCAGGAGGCGGAGGTTGTGGTGAGCCAACATGGTGCCATTGTACTCCAGCCTGAGCAACAAGAGTGAAACTCCCCCCTCCAAAAAAAAAAAAAAAAAAAAGAATGAAAAGACATATACACACTAGGAGAAAATATTTGCAAAAGACATACTGATAAAGACTTGTTATCCGAAATATTCAAAGAACTCTTAAAACTTAACAATAAGAAAACAATTAACTTGATTTAAAAATGGGCTGAAGACCTTAATGGAGAAATCACCAAAGAAGACTTATGGATAAAAATAAGCATATGAAAAGGGCTCCACATAATATATCATCAGGGAAACGCAAATTAAGACAACATGACATACCACTACATACCTATTGAAATTTTTTTAGGTCTTTAAATCTCACATATAAAATGAGAACAGAGGAATTTTTAAAGCAAGCAATATGTTTTAAAAAGAGAAAGAAAATAAAAAGCAGAAAGTGTAGCTCTTAAAATTTATTTCTTAAACTTAAGAGCTCTGGAAAACCAGGTAATAATTTTGAGGTTCCGTTAGTTGAGCACAGAAAACTAATCCATCTACCTACCTGCCTATCTATTATTTTTGCTTGAGAACAGATATGGTTAAATCCTCAGTGTTCACAATGTATAACACATTCTGCTAGGAATTGGAAAGCTTCCTAAGATGAACAATGATTTCCTTTTAGAGTAACCTGGGGTAGTGGAGGGAGTGCAGGGCTTTGATTATGACAGATCTGAGTCTGAACAAGAGGTCCAGTGCTTATGAACTATGTAGTCTTAGACAAGGCTGAGCTCCACTTTCCTGCAAAATAAAAAAAGTATCAAGGGCTCTGTACTTAACCCTGAACTACTCTTTCCTAGGATGGTCTTGCCCCGATACAGCAGGCTCACCCCTCCACTTTCTTCACGTCCTTACTTAGATGTTGCCTTCTCAATGAGGCCTTCCTGGCTTCTCTACAAATAGTGTGTGCACGTGTGTGTGTGTGTGTGTGTGTACACACACACACATGCCCCAATTAGACTTACACTCCCCATCCACTTCTCTTCTTTATTTTTTGCCATAGCCTCTGATCCAACAGGTTATCAGTGATAACCCTGATCACCACTTAGCATACATGTATTTTCCTTATTCATCTGGTTTGTCGTCTTTCTCCCACTAGACTATTAGCTCCATAATACACGTGTTGGTTGTTCTTTTTTTTCTACTTGTCAATTTTGCTCACTGCCTAAAATGTCTAAAGGAGGGCCTAGAAAATGAAAGTGTCACTAAAAATCCACAGAATGAAGTAAGATAATGAAGGTCCCTGCAAGATTCCAGGGCTTCATTCAAGATTATGTAAATAAAGACCTTAGAATATAAAAGGCACTTAGTTAATATTATCTTTAGAGAAAAGACTATATGAAACCATTAATAGAATTTTTTTTAGTAATGAGAATAACAGTGTCAGAGATGACACAAGACAGTTGATTCAGCAACAAAAATGTGGAAGAAGAAATAATTTCTATAAATCCACGGTAGTGAAATCATATCATTCTGGGTTATTCTATATGATGAGACTAAGAAATTTATACTTTACAGGAAACAAAGTTGAAGAGAGGAGTGAGTGTGAAAGCAGATTAAGGATTACAAGTGGATGTTATTTATGTGCCCTTCACCCCTGGTTAGCCATCCCTAACTGGGCCCAATAACTGAAACAGACAACAAAGTCAATTTTATTTTTCTTTGATTTATTCACTTTAACAGAGGGAAAGGGAATAGAATGTGAGAATGCTGGGACAATAATCATGCCTTCAAATATTTTTCTTGACAACTGCTTTTCTGACTGTATGGGAGTCTATAAGTGAGTATACTAATAATTAATATTTTCCAAGGAAATATTTTAGAAGAAAAAGATTCCATAAATAAGCTATTAGTTACCTAATTTGTGTTTCAATTATGGTTTCTTTCCCAAAATAGTTCAAGAAGAAATAAATATAGGAAGTTAATATAAAAATATCCAACACATTTTTAAATGTGATATAAAAAAATTATCAAGTGACCCAAGATTAAAAAACCCAGTACAAAAAAGAGAAAAAGACTTATCCACATCAAGAAAGCTTTCTTCATTTTAATAATTTCCTAATAAACCTTTTAAAATTATTAGTTTGATAAACTTTCCTTATCAACTTAAATTTATTCAATTTATTAAAAATATCATTGATATAATATTCAGAAATATACTCATTACATTAAAAATACAAACAACTGTTAAAAGAAAAAGAAAACTCTAGGAGAATTTATATTTACATTCTAAAATTTGAACAAAAAATAACAAATAGTGGATGCTTTGGATTAAGTAATTTTAAAGTCTGAAAATATTTATAACATGAGATGCAAACTATTTTCCTCCTTAGAAACTATTTCCAATATGAAGTAAACATTATAATTATTAAAAAAATGATTTTTAATGGCTAAATGTGGAGATCTGTCAAGCTTACACATTTTAAAAAATTAAAACTTCCAAACACAGCTACTTAACAATCATAATAAATATAGCTTTCTAAGCCCTCCAAATATTAATTTTAAAATTTCTAATCATAATGTAGTCTTATGTTAGCATGTGGCTGACAAGTGATGCCATGAATCCAGTTGGCATGTTTACCGTGTTATGTTTCTGGTTCCTCTCATGGCAGAGATTTAAAACACACTACTAACTTTCAAAAACCTCAAAACACATAACTGTACCAGGCAACCATTATCCCTACTCTGATCATTAAAACTTGAGCATTCTACCAATTTAAATCAACATTTATTCCATTTAATATTTCCTTAATACCATAATACATGCTAAAAATTATTCATCAGCTTAAGTCACACAAAATATATTGCTGGTTCAAGGAAATTAGGTTCTAATGTGGCAATGCAGACTGAGGGCTTGGTCAGAGAGGACTACTTGCATTATATCAGCAACACGAGCAGCAGACCCACCTCTGCAGAATTAATATAACATGGGATTCTGAAGAAAAAAAACTAAAGTTCATAACAGCATGTGATTCATTCAGGTGAGTGGCACACATATTTGTTACATATTTCTATCAAATGGCAATGCTTCTCACTAGATATACCCCTATTTAGTGCTGAAGAATCACAGAGTCAGCTGAACTGCAGATCTGCACACTGCAAATTTAAGCCATAACATTAAAAATATCTTCTTGAGACTAGTTTCTTTTTTTGAAATCACTAACATATTCTACTAATTGCAACTATTTGCCCTTACAAATAATATTACACTCATTCAGAATCAAATGAAATAACACTGAGTAAAAGGACTAAGGTACTACAGAGTCTCTCTCAGGGTATCATTAAATGGACCCATGGCAGATATCATGTAACAAATAATATTTCCTTATTATTTGTTATTTCTCAGTCATAGAGCATTACTTAGGAATCAAATCCTACTTAGAAGGGTAAAATATACATAGTACATATAGTAAAATATTAGAAAATTAATCTATAAATACATATAATAAAATGCTAGACAATCAAATGGACAAAAATAAATCTCATTTCGATAAATAATATCTCCAGGACATCAAAGTCTCAGCCAACTTAGACAGCACATTACAAGGGGTTATTCTCCACCTCACTCTTCACCTAATCTGACTGTGTATAGCAGGCATTTAAATTAAAAGAGGAGGCTGAGCTGTACCTAAGTTTTTAATAATTTTTTGAGTTCTGTCGTAAATGAGTATCCACCTCATCTATTAGAAGCACATACTAAAACAAAACAACAAAATAGGTCTATTTTTGAAGAATGATACACTAGATACCTTAAACTGGTCTCTCTTAATGAAAATAATTGAAGCATAATGAAGTATAAAATCTCTGTAAATGCACCAATGAGGTGACAATAAAGTAGGACATTCACAGAAGCCAAAACAAAGTAAGAGTGAGAATGCTGGGAGGTAGAAAAGCACCAAGGCCACAACCCTAGTAATACTGAATTTCCATTATAATGATTGTACAGAGCAAGAGAGAGAAAAGATAAAACCAGGACCACTCAAGCTGGTGAGTTTAACAGACCCCTGCATAAAACTGGAACTTCACAAAACTATACCCTCAGTATATGGGCAAATTAGAAATAAACTTGCTACACCAAAAGAGGAACTGCTTTTTTAACCGTAGCATCTTCAGGGGGTGGAAAATCTCCCTTGAGAATTCATAACCAACAACCAGTATTTATGTTGTTTTGTGGTCTAAATTTATGCTATATGCTTCAAAAAACCTGAGGCAGAGAATATAATGTAAAGAGTGTCCAGATTGATAGTGGCTACAGGCACCTGGGAGAAGCAAATATAAATACTCTCTGGAAAAATCTACCTTCAATCTAGGCCTTGAACAGCTCACACAGATAAAACTTCCAAGGAAAATGAGTTCACAGTCAATAAATCATAGAAATACAAGGAAATAAGAGACCATCAATGAGAGCCAACAGAAACAGGCAAATGAATCAGATCTGAAAATATTTCGAATACTAGAATTATCAGCATAAAATAAGTATATTTAATATATTTCAATAAGAGAAATTTAAAAGGGAGTAAAATTTTATCTGAAAAAACTACCATGTTGACTTGAAAAGTGGCAAAAATGGTATTTAAAAATTAAAAGATAAAAAACTCATGTGAATTCATTCAACATATATTTATTAAGCACCTATGTACTAAGTATTACACCTTGGTCTAGGCTCTGGGGATAAAACTGTAGGATAAAAAATAAAATAAAATAAAATAAAATTTAAAAATATAAAAATCCCTGTCATCAAGGACGGCTTAAACAGCAGATTAGAAATAGCTGAAGAAAGAACTGGTGAACCAAGTGACAAATCCAAAGAAACTGTCCAGAATTGTAACATAAAGAAGATGATATCAAAAATATGAAAGAAGGATGTGGAAAATGAGTGAGAAAGTCCAACATGTGTTCTTCGATTTCCAGAAAGAAATAATAAAGAAAATGGGGAAGAGGCATTATTCTAAGAAATAATGATAAAATATTCCTAATAGCAATATTTAGGCCCAGAAAACCCAAAGATTCTCAGGGAGAGACAGAGGGAGAAGGAAGGAAGGAAGGGAGGGAGGGAGGGGAGGGGAGGGAGGGAGGGAGGAAGGAAGGAAGGAAGGGAGAAAGGGAGAAAAAGAGGGAGGGAAAAGTTGGGAGAGAAGGAGTTTCCCCACTTAGATATAAACAAATCACAGACTCCTAAAAACAAAGCAAAATCTTTAAAGCAGCCAGAAAGAAAGAAGAGATGATCTATTCAAACTAGACTTTGAACATTAATTTACATAGGCAAAAAAAAAAAAAAAAAAGAAAGAAATGAGTTTTCCAGATAGCAGCTTGACCAAAAGCACAACAGAAAGGGGAATAGAAAGTCTGGGTAGAGCCTAAAGTTTGCACTGGGTAAAAGCAGGGATATGGTTAGAAATACACAATGGGGACAGATCATGGGGGGCCTCACATGTCGAGCTAAAGAGTCTGGCCTTTATCACTCTCAAGTGAGTGGAGAGTAAAGTAAAGGCTTTTAAGAAGGGAATAGAACTATGAATGTAGCATCAGAAAAACTAACTAATCAGCTAGACCAGATGCAGAGATATCAAGGGAAAAGCTATTAAAATAGACTAGCCTGTGGTAAAAAGGACCTCACTAGAGTGGTGATAGAGTAGTGAAAAGGGACAAAAAGAAACAGAGAAAAAGGACATTATATATATAAAGGGGAAAAAATGGGGGAAAAAAAATCAGTGAGGCTTAGTGATCCATTCAACATGGGTCACAATGAGTCTAAGATGCTTAAGGTAATCAGTCCAACTTCTCTCTCTTCAACTTTTATGAGCAGTATATCACAATTTTCCCCTGAATTAACTGGAAACTTCTTTTTATATGCTACAGTCCAGCAATTTATTATTATTTTACAATTCTACTTTAACAAACTACCTAAGAAATGAAGCTGTCTCAGTTTTTACCACTGAAATGTGGCACTTGATAAAGCTTAATTGCTATAGAAAACACAATTTTGATGGAGGAAATCCTACCTTTTCTCTGAATTATTTAATGAGAGTTGGTGAATATAAAAATTCACCAACTTATATGCAGTACAAGAAGTAAACAGCCAACAAGAACATAGGTCATGCATTTTAGACTTGATCTAAAATAGTCTTTCCTACCCAAAAACACTCTTGCTCTATTTTCTTTCTAGCATATTTGAAATATTGTTTACCTCCCTCTTTATTACTTATCTCCCTGAAGACCCTGCCCAACCCCTTTTGGACTTTAAGTTCCATGAGAGAAATGATCTTGTTTGTTTGCCCTGCTCACTATTGTGTTCTAGTATCTAGGAAAGTGCCAGGCATGAGGTAGAGATATTCACTAGATAAATGACTAACAGAATGAATGGCTATACCCAGGGCTGCAGCACTGCACAATTCCAGGGGTGTCATTTACTCACATCTTGTTGAATGTCACCCCAACAGTTGTAGCCATATACACAGTTCATATACAAACAGCTCAGGCCCTATTTGACACCAATATATCCTGTTATGTTTGCAAATTGGTCATAATTTACCCCTTTCCTGATGGAGAAAGCAAGAATTTTCTCTCCAGTTTTCACCTCAAGACTAAGCTCATTCTCTGAATAACTAAATGTATATTAACATTAAGGTCTTCATACATTGATACCCCTGCACCAACTGTCTGGTAAATAAAGCTAAGATTTTTAACTGTGGTTAAGGATTCTGGGCACCAATTGTAAATTAGCCATTGCAAACTCTTTAGTTAGTTCCTCATTCTTTGCTGGTTAAAAATATCTTTGGAGAAAATTCTCTAGTCAGTCAACTGAGCTGTGGAACAAAAACCACTAAAATTTTTTATTCGGGAGTAGCTGGTTCTGTGATTCACCAATATAAATCTTCAATTTAAGAGAGCCCACCGAAAATGTTTTAAATGAGTCTAGAAATAGATAATGAAGATTTCACAGACTGTCTGGCTGAATTTCATACACCACATCACTCTGATGGAAAGAGCATCTTCCTACTGGGTAATCCACATGAACGAGAATATAGAAACCAGTCTCCTGTGGGCCTTTAACAGGTTATACCTTCCACTACTCCCTGCTCTGATCACTAGAAGGTTACTTTCTACCACCAATGCTTGTAAGGCTATCACTCTTTCATCTCTCCTAACCCTAACATTTCTGAGGTGCCTCTATGGAAACCACTATCATAAAAGCAGGCTAATCTATGGGAAGTCCAACCAGAGGACCTATGGTAAATATCAAACCCAAGAAGGACTGTGTCACTGCAGGAGAATTACAAGCATAATGGAAACTTGGAAGTAATACTGTCTGGACGTCCATTTTCCATCTCTTTTTCATCCACCCATAGGATCTACAATGCCCCAGTGATTTTCACAGTCTTTACTCCCTTAAGCAGTAGTCCTTTCTTTCAGCAAAAATTTGTGGAAGTTCAATACATAAAACATATAAAGGCAGAGCTGCTGGTTGATGGGACAATAAGGAGGTCCTCCTTATTGTCAATAAGGACAATTATTGACAAGGAGGCTTTGTCCTCCCTCACCCCTTACCTACTCACATGACACTATGGAATCCCAAGGGAAATAAGGAACCATGTCTGAAAAGTAATGGTTTGGTGAGGATCATAGTGATTTAACTTAATATAGTCTTTAAGAGAACAAGAAGTAATAATAAGTCATAGTCCTAGCTTCATAGGAGCCTTTTCTGAGTAGAGTGCTTCTGTTACATGTTCACCCATTTCAGCTGTAATCAAATTCTCAGTTTGATAACTTTAATACCTAGGAGCACAGAACTCTTTGGTTTCAGGAAAAGTCACATTAATACTACATTATGCATGTCTCTCCAACCCCATTCATGACACCTGGGGTTTCCTCAGGTAAGTGTAGCTGCTGACCCAGGGTTTGGCCCATGTGAAATATTTAGGAGAAGAAAAAAGGTTTAGTTAAGTAGTAAAGCCAACTAGGAGAGCCAAATCACCTGCAAATCAGGACTTGAGAAGTTTCATCTAAGTATGAAAACACTGAAGTTACTTGTCACAGACAAGCCACCTCAAAGAAAGAAAAATGGGTTTTCAAAGTTTCCCAGTCAAAAGAGAATTTTCCCATGCTACAGTCATGCACAGCGTTTGTACTGGGAAACTTCAAGTCAGGTTCATTGCACAATGTGACAGGGGAAGTGATCGAAACTGGATTTTCTCATCATAACTGAAAGCATCATTAGGATATCATTATGAAAACTAGTGGCAATTATGTTCTTGTTTTTTAGAGAGGTTTTAACTAAATTGAATGAGGATTAGGTTCACTAATAGAATGGATTCACTGACGCTATTACCCAAAGGGAATACTTATAGCCACTAAAAGTATGTTGCAAAAGAACATTTAAGCACATAGGAAAAATGTTGCAATTATGCTAAGTAAAAATGGATATAAAACACTAAGATTTTAAGTTTGCATTTTAAAAAAGGTATACATCTTCATAGGATAAAAACTGGAAGCATCTTTACCAAAATATTATCAATGGCTATATCTAAGTGGTAATCTTTATTTTGTTGTTTAAACTTTTCAATATTTACCAAATTTTCTTTTTTTCCTTTTTGTTCATACTTAAGCAAATGTTTTTTACATTTTTCTTCTTTTCTACTTTTATCTTAGGTTCAGGAGATATGTGCAGGTTTGTTACATGGGTAGGTTGTGTGTTGCTGAGGCTTGGTGTACGAAGGATCCCATCACCAAGGTAGTAAGCACAGTACCCAACAGTTAGTCTTCCAATCCATGCCTCCCCTACCCTCTCTCTCAAGCATTCCCCACTGTCTATCGTTCCCATCTTTATGTAGTCAATGTTTAGCTACCACGTATAAGTGAGAACGTGTGCTTTTTGGTTTTCTGTTCCTGTATTAGTTCGCTTAGAATAATGGTCTCCAGGTGCACCCACGTTACTGCAAAGGACATGATTTCATTCTTTTTTATGGCTGTAAATATTCATCAAATTTTCTATGTAGAATCAGGAAAAGACACTTAAAAGCAGAAAGAAATTTTATTTACGGAAAAGAAATGGTGTACCTAAAATTCTGAGATTCATATATAAATGCCAGAGCTGTCCTTAACTGTGTGATTATATGGCCAAATTCCAGTCCCAACTTGCTTTGGAAGAAACAGCTGCTCATGCAACTGCTAAGGTGAGTCGACCCTAATTGCTGCTAGCAGCATGGTAAGCACTGGGTGGGAAATGGCATGCAGTCCAAGCAGACACATCCAATTCTCAAGAGGGGCTCAGTCCGTCATTCACCAGAATTGCCACTATCCTGATAAAACCTCGTTGGTGAACAACACCAAGCCCATCTAGAAGCTTTCGCTTCTGTGAGGATGAGGCTTATTTAGCTGTTTAGGACGGCCCTTGTTTGAATGCTAAACATAAGAAAATTCTTAGACATGTTTATGATCTAAATGTCATCACTGTGTATAATCAGCAAGGCAATGTAATTGTTAGAAACATTGCTGGTGAAAAATAGATCTAAGTTCAATTCTGGCTCTGCTATTTTCTTTTTCTCTCTCTTTTTTTTTTTTTTCTTTTTTTTGAGGTGGAGTCTCGCTCCATCGCCCAGGCTGGAGTGCAGTGGCACAATCTCGGCTCACTGCAAGCTCCGCCTCCCGGGTTCACGCCATTCTCCTGCCTCAGCCTCCCGAGTAGCTGGGACTACAGGCGCCTGCCACCATGACCGGCTAATTTTTTTTTTTTTTTGTATTTTCAGTAGAGACGGGGTTTCACCGTGTTAGCCATGATGGTCTCAATCTCCTGACCTCGTGATCTGCCCGTCTCAGCCTCCCAAAGTGCTGGGATTGCAGGCGTGAGCCACCGCACCCGGCCGGCTCTATTTTGTAATCACATGAGCTTGGGTAAGTTTCACAATCTTATAAACCTCAGTGTATTCATCTTTCAGTGAGGTTGACCACATCTATCTCTCAGGATTTTTACGGTGATTTAAAATATTTTTCAGTATGTACATCTACTAATTTAATGAGAACATTCTAGAAGCCTAAATATATAGAAATTTCAAATTATTTAGCCCCTTATTGAAAAAAATCAGATAACATATATTCTTAAACTTACTTAAACTTAAAACCTATATCCTTCTATATAGTGCAACTTCCTGGCTATACACGTTGAAAGTGGTCACTGAGCCAAAACTAAGTACTTGAATAGATGTTCTATATTTTAAAGAATTCAGGTTCTAAAACAACTTTGTGAACTATGGAAGAATATTTCTGGCAAAATCTTATCATTCTTCTATGTCATCTTCAATAACTCTGTATTAGTAGGACCACATTAGAAATATAAAAGTCCACTCCCGTCTCCCATGCTAGACTCATAATCAACTCAGAAAACAGAATCAGTGAAGACATCAGAGCCTATGTGAGAAAGAGGGCATATTTTAATAATGTCTCATACCAATAATATATTCTCAGTGATATTATAAAAATAACAAAAGTTGAAAATACTTATTTTTAATGGTTCAAATTAAGTGTTATAATTATAAACCAAATAAAATGCCACAAAATGGGGGGAAAGTTGCAAAAGCTGAAAAAAGTGGAGAAGACTAAAATTCCACAAGAATAAGAATTTTTTTTTTAGACGGAGTTTCACTCTTGTTGCCCAGGCTGCAGTGCAGTGGCAAGATCTCAACTCACTGCAGATCCCGGGTTCAAGTGATTCTCCTGCCTCAGCCTCCCAAGTAGCTGGGACTACAGGCACCCGCCACCATGCCCGGCTAATTTTTGTATTTTTAGTAGAGAGGGGGTTTCACCATGTTGGCCAGGCTGGTCTCAAACTCCTGACCTCAGGTGATCTGCCCGCCTTGGCCTCCCAAAGTGCTGGGATTATAGGCGTGAGCCACCACGCCCAGCTGAATAAGAATATTTTTAAAACTCTGCTTCAAAAAGGGAATACAGCAGGGCATACTATTTCTATGGTACACAATTCAAGACAGACTCAGTGCTGAATCCCATTCCTGCCACTTACTCTCTGGGAATAGCAGGCAAGTTGTTTAACCACTTGGAACCTTATTTCCTCATCTGCAAAATGGGACTTGCTTAATGCTTTCATGATGGTGTGACAAAGACACATAAAATACTCAGCACAAGGTACATTTGTAGTGTTCTTCATTGGTAGATGGAAAAAAAAAAAGACTACAAAAATCCTAAAGGATCACGGTGACATATGACAATAACACAGGCTGTGCCTTACAAAGAGAGCCAGTGCATCCAAAGCCAGACATCCACCAAAGGTCACAGGATATGAAATAATGGGTGCCCCTGATCTTGATGATACATTGTTGAGGAGATAAAAATTAAAGGCTAAAAAAACAAGAAAATGAGGTAAACATTTAATAGGGGTCAAAGAGACAAGCAGGTCAAAGTAAATGACTAAGAGGGAACTGGTCAATCTGATACAACCACATCCAATCAGAAATGGCCTTGATGATGTTCAGGGAAAAGTAAAGCCAGTAACAGCTGGTTTATGAGACACATTTGCTGAGCTTTGACATTGACTGCTCTACTCCCAGGAAAGAAGGCAATGAGGTCTTTAGCTAGAAATTTGCTATCAGTTTCATGTGACAAGAGTCTAATGTCCTTGAGGCATTGGGAAGGACACTCAAGGGTCTGAATCAGAGTTCATCAAAGAGTGACGAGTGATATCCCACCACACAGTCAAGGTTACAGAAAGACAGACACCAGGTATTTCAGGCCTGAGAGTTCTGTCCTATGAACAGTGGGATTCAAGACAAGAGCTCATTCCCAGAGAATGACTCCACTTGACTGAGTAGAGCAGAGTGGGCCACATCAGGTTCAATCCAAGTTCTCTGTCAATACATACCTGCAACAGCTACTGTTTTGCATTTATCAACAGGTTTCTTTAAAAGTATTCTCAGGTACGCTTGCTGAGGCAGGTTCTTGTCTTCTATTTCATGTTTCCCAACCAGACACTTTTGGGCATCCCAAAGAACTCAATGGTGTGCCTGGAACAGAGAAGCAGTTTCAGTTTAAGCACTTCAAAACGGAATCACAAAATTCTAAAGCTGAGAGAGATTGTGTAAATTCAGTCCAGCTCACTATAAATAAAAGGATTAAAGTACTTATAAACTTGGAAACAAAGAATTCACAATGAACCTTCCTTACCTCCTCCCATTTTTTCTTTCTTTTCTAGCTTTTTAATTGTTGTATTTTTTACAGTAGTATAATATATACATATAATATAAAGCTTACTCCATCTTTTCTAATTAAAAGTTAAGTCTTAGGCCTATAACTATAAAAGGTGTTTCTCCTTTTATATATTTATCTACTATTTTTAGTTGCCAACAAATAATTGATTATCATAAATTAAGCATAAGTTTGAAGTTTCAGCTTCAAACTGAAAACAAAGGTAACTACTGAGTTATCATTTTTACAAGCTGATTTATAAAAATGTTATGATCTCTCTGGGGCCAAAACATTACCCTCATAAGTAACAGCTTTTATAGTTATATATGTGTAAATGGTACACATTTCCTGGTAGCATAATCAGGAAGCTAGAGATAATGTCTTGTATTAAAGAACAAAGAGGGCTGTTCATTTAGTGCCTCATTTGTAGTAATTTGTACTTATATGTGAAAGAATATGGAATCTAATGGTAGTCAGAAAGGTAGTATATTTTAGTTCGATCATATTTAATTTCATCAGTAACATTTTCTTTTTTTTCCTGTGATAATCTATAAGAAGTAGGCTCTCAACCCTTTTCAGGATCATATAAGCCCTACAGTATTGAGTATCTGATGAAAACTAAGCCTGTTCCATCCCTCCCCACTTAAACCTCAGGACAATCGTTAACTCCTTAAAGCTATCCCTGGACCCCAGGATAAAAATCACAGGTGCTCTCCAGCTGTCAAGCTGGAGAGCTGATACCTTGAGCCAACTAACAGGCTTAATTCTATAAAGAAACAATTCTTATAGAACAAAACAATCCACTACTCTCAATAGTCCCAAGGACTTACTTAGGACCAGGCATCCCTCCGTACCCTTCCAACTTTTAATCATACTTTATTCTATCTGTAAGAAATGGTGCTACATCTGTAAATAATCAAACATAGGTACAAAGAAAGCAGTTATCAACTGAAACAGCAATAAAATAAAACAAACAAAAACTAGGACTCTTTTTCCATTACATTAGCTTAAAAGTATTCAATTAAAGTTTCAGGCCGGGCATGGTGGCTCATGCCTATAATTCCAGCACTAGCCTAGGCAACAAAACGAGACCTCATATCTACAAAAAGAAAAAAAAAATAACCAGGCACAGTGGTGTGTGCCTGTATTCTCAGCTACTTGGGAGGATGAGGCAGGAGAATCACTTGAGCCCAGGAGGTTGAGGCTGCAGTGAGCTGATTGTGTCACTGCACTCCAGCCTGGGTGCCAGAGTGAGACCCTGTCTCAAAAAGAAAATTAATAAAGCTTTGAAGTAAAATATATTTACATAAAAGGGCACCATCTCCTAATACCAACGTATGGTTTATAAACCCAAAGATAAAGTCAAAAGCTTAAAAAAGATTATACCTCAGGAAAGAGAGTATCATCTTAAATTCAAAACCTTACCAGGTCTCATATTACAGACAATAATCTCAGTCTATTTTGAATAATGAAATAATGTAACAAGTACACTTAATGCTAGCTTTCCATGCTTATGGGTCACTTGACAGAAACTGGTTAACAAGAAGGAAGCAAAGAAATAGAAACAATTATTTCTAGAGGTTGGATATCACAATAGGAAATATGAGATACCATTTTATAAAGTCCTTTTAAATATTATTTTAAAGAGCAATACAGATTTGGGGGTTATAGATGGCCAAAGGAATAGGCCTATTTATCTCTGCTTCCTTCTAAATGCCCATCAAAATGTTAGTAAAAACGAAAAAAGATATAAATCCATAAGGACAAAAAGAATAGAAAACTATATTAGAGCAAACAATAGGCATCACTGATGTCTAGAAAGCGGAGATGACTGTGGAGTCGAGCAGAGCCGGTGGGAACCTCCCTGCCTGTGAAGCAAAAAGCCAGCTGACTGTGACAGAAATGCTTAGGAAATGATGGAGCTTCTGGTTCCTCAGAAGGGGAGCGGGGAAGACTGAAAAGATGGGGGTGGTGAAGTGTGTATTAAAAAAAAAGACCCTTACCCCACACCATAAATTAAAGTTAACTCAAGATGGACTAAACACCTAAAATTAAGACCTGAAGCTATAAAATTCCTAGCAAAAAGGAAAAAAAATACATAGAGGAAATGCTTCATGACATTGGAATTGGCAATGATTTTTTGGATATTACATCAAAAACACAGGTAAAAAGCAAACACAAAATAAGCAAATGGGACTACATCAAACTTAAAAACTAAAGGAAGTAATCAACCAAGTGAAAGGGCAACCCACAGAAAATATTTGTAAACCATATATCTGACAAAGTGTTAATATCCAGAATATATAAAGAATGCCCACAATTCAACAACAAAAAGCTAAATAATAATTAAAAATTGGCAAAGGACTTGAATGGACATTTCTCCAAAGAAGATATACAAATGGTCAATAAGTACATGAAAAGATGCTTAACATCCCTAATCATCAGGAAAATGCAAATCAAAACCACAATGGGATATCATCTCACACCCATTAGAATGACCACTATCAAAAACAAAAATAGAAAATAGCAAGTGTTGGCAAAGATGTGGAGAAGTTGATCGGAATATTCGTACACTGTTGGTGGGAATGTCAAATCGTACATCCACTATGGAATAAAGTCTGGCAGTTCCTGAAAACATTAAGAATAGAACTACTATATGATCCAGTAAGCTCACTTCTGGTATGCATCTGAAAGAATTGAAAGCAGGGTCTTGAAAAGATATTTGCAGACCCCTGTTCACTTAAGCACTACTCACAATAGTTAAGAGGTGGATGCAACCTACACATCCAATGGCAGACGAATAAAGAAAACATGGTATATACATACAATGGAATATTATTCAACCTTAAAAAGAAGGAAATCTTCTTATATGCTGCAACATGGATGAACCCTGAGGACATTATGCAAAGTAAAACAAGTCAGTCACAAAAAGACAAATATTACATGATTCCACTTATATGAGGTATTTAAAGTAGCCACATTTACAGAAACAGAAGGTGGTTCATAGTTGCCAGAGGCTGGGCAGGCAGGATAAAGGAGTGTTGCTGTTCAATGCGTATAGAGTTTCAGTTTTGCAACATAAAATGTTCTAGAGAGCTTTTGCACAACAATGTGTACATAGTTAACACTACTGTACACTTAAAATGGTTATATTTTATATTATGTGTTTTTTACCACAATAAAAACAAACAAGAGATTATCCTGGATTATCTGAATGGGCCTAATATAATTACCAGGGTCCTTAAAAGTAGAAGTGGTAGACAGAAAAGGAAGTCAGAGTAATGCAATGTGAGACCATTTGACCATTGCTGACTTTAAAGATGGAAAAGGGCCAGGAGCCAAGAAATGCAGCCAGCAGCTAGAAGCTAAAAAATAAAAACAAGGAAAGGGACTCTCCCCTAGAGCCTCTGGAAAAGAGTGCAGCCTGTGGACACCTGTTTTGTTTTGCTACAGGGTCTCTCTGTCGCCCAGGCTGGAGTGCAGTGGCACAATCCCTGCTCACTGCAACCTCTGCCTCCAGGGTTCAAACGATTCTCATGCCTCAGCCTCCTGAGTAGCTGGGACTACAGGCATCCACCACCACATCCGGCTAATTTTTGTATTTTTTGGTAGAGACGGGGTTTCGCCATGTTGGCCGGGCTGGTCTTGAACTCCTGACTTCAAGTGATTCGCCCGCCTTGGCCTCCCAAAGTGCTGTGTTTACAGGCATGAGCCACTGCGCCTCGCCCGTTGATTTTAGCCCAGTGAGAACTGCATCAGTCTTCTGACCCACAAAACTGTAAGATGATAAATTTGTGTGGAACAAAGAAGGGGAGGAGGGAGGGAAGAAGGGAGAGAGGGAGGGAGTTAGAACCCCAGATCCTCTCCCTCACCTGGTAGAGCCAAACCAACCATCCCTACTCCTATAAGAAGGGGCAGTTTGCCCTCTGGAGAAAATGATACAGCAACACTTCAAACCTAGACTCCAGATAAGGCTGAAACGAAAGCATTGGATCTAGGCATTCTCAGGCTTGGATGGTGAGATCTCTGGCTCCCTTCCTCCTCACTCCTCTGTGGTGCCCCTAAATCCTCATAGGTAGGCTTACACTCCACAAAAAAAGTAAACAAAGAATTCCATTTTGGAGAAACTGAAAGGTCCAAGGAAAAAAATCTGCAGATTTTGATACATGATAATCACCCACTGAAATGGCCAGTAAGGTCTCTGCCCAAAGACCTTAGAGTGAAGCCAACCACGTAACAAATTTGCAGTCCATTTTGTATTGTCTCACTTTTAAGTATGAACAGACAACTAAATCCCCAGCACTCATTTGGGAAGAGCCTTTAACATTAAAATCAGGGATCAAAACAAGAAGATAAAGGGAACACACAGGAAAATGTGCAAAGAACAGCAAAAAACAGCAAAATAATTCAATTCATATTCTCAAAAAAAATGAGAAAATATTGCATCTATCAAACAAAAACAGGATCCTAATTTTAAAAACAAAATATCCATAGACCCTCAAAAATTAAATTCAAAATTACAAACCTGCTAGCAGAAATTAAAAATTCAATTGATACTAAGAAAACCTCTCAGAAAGTTGAAGAAAAACACAGAAAGATGGAAAATAGCTAAGAGTAAGACTTAAGAAAATTAGAGATCAAACTAGTAGGTGAAAATACCCAACCAACAGACTAAGAAAAGAGAGAATGGGGGGGAAATTATCAAAGAAATAGTACAAGAAAATTTACAAATTGAGAGACATCAGTTGCCAAGCTGAGAGGACAAAAACAACAAAAAGTGTCCCAATATGAAACTGCAGAATTCTGGGCATAAAGAAAAGCATGAAACATTTTCCAGAGACAAAAAAAAAAAAAAAACAGTTCACAAACAACCAACTTGGAGGCAGAATGACTTGAGACATCTCAACTTATATCACAGAGCTCAGCCACAAAAAAAATAGTCATAATAAAGTAGACATTAATACTTATCTAAATATAGACTGTAACAATGACTGCATCAAGAAAATAAAGAGACAGGAAAAGTAGGTATGTAGTAAGGGTAAAGGGTGGTCTATGAGAGAGAACTCCCCGGCAGGAAATCAATGTATAAGTCTAAGATTTTAAAAGGAATCAGTAAATGGCACTTAGAGCATATGATGTGTTGTTTAGAAATAGGTAGACAAATACTGGAAAATACAACTAAAAGGATTGAAAAGGGCTATCTTTAGGCAAAGGGGCAATAAGAGTATAAAAAGAACAAAGAATGGCTATTAGAGTACTATTTGAATTCTTAAACAATATACATGCAATTACCTCTAAACAAATAAAATAAATAAATGAAAGGAAAGAAGGAAGGAAGGAAAGGAGGGAGGAAGGGAGAAAGACTTAAGAAAGCAGTTCTACAAATTGTTACACAGTAGAGATCTTCAATGTTCATCTACACAGAAAGAATGAAAACAGCAACTGTCCTAACATTATGCAAATGATTACTTGTGGCTTGGGATAAAATTTCCAAATATAGTGCCATACATAGACTCCAAAAGTGCTGTACTGCAAACACCTAAAATGATAACAGGCTGTGGAAAATAATACTGAATGCTTCAAAAATGTGACTCAAATAACGAAGACACTGATGTCAGATATGTATGTAAAGAATTGGAAGAAAATTATTCTGGGGTAGGAAAAAAGCATTGGTTATAATATCCCATTTTGTATAAATACATACTTGTTCAAAATATGTACATAACTAAATTAATTAAATGGTAATATGTATTTGACTATTTCATCTATATCCCCAAAATATTCCTTATATATTCCAATTGCCCACAAAAATTGTTTGTTTAGATCCTCTCATTGGGAGAACACAGAAAATATAAATTAAGCATAAAAGGTAAATAATTTAAAAATCCGTTTACCTGAATCATGCTGTTATTTTTCTTCATCAGTCTTCTTTCCAATCTAGAAGAAGTAATGAGTAAATTAAAGTGCATTCTTTGTGCAATGAGCTGCTTATAAGAAAAAAACCTAAAATCCAAGTTAACTATTATTCACTTCTTGTTACGTATCCATAGGAAAAAAAAAAAGCATTATTTCACCAATTCCCAACTAATTTCTGGCTGTCATGGTATTCAGAGTACACTTCTATTAGACAACGCCAAGCAGAAACAAGCATGCAAATCCAATGCCAATAAAAAAACTGCACACCAAATGCATCTGATGGTATAACATGAGTTTTAAAACCACGGACCTTTATAAATTATCTCCTCTCAATTTAGGTAAATAACTGCTAACTGACTATATAAAAAAGATAAAGAAGCAAGAAAGCATATTTTTCAAACCATAATAATTACCACCCTGGGATAAATTTTCATTTTTACCAAAATGCAATCAATAGCAAGTTAAGTGGAACAACCACAGACCACATACATAAGTGTATGATCAAACAGCTTATAAATAACTCTAACCCACATCACCCTAAAGGCTTAAAAATGCTTCCATGTTTTATTTCATGAAAGACTTTCTCAGCTAAAAATGAAATATGACCCTTTGTAAGTAAAATATACACATGAATTAGGGTACATGCAGAAAGGGGAAAACGTCTATTTTTTAAAAAATTAGTAAGCCCAGAAATCTTGGGTGGCTTAATAAATTTTCTTAAAGTGAACACCACTCTCCCAAAAAGTCAACACTGCCCTGCCTTCAAATAGCACACATTAGTTTTGCCTGTTGGGCTAGGTATAATTATTTAGGGATCTGTCTGGGAGTCTAAGAATCCCTGTATCTGGACAAAAATAAAATGCTTTAAGGAAAGGGGAGCAAGTAGTGGCTGACTGCAAAGTGGTATTATTTCAGAAAGATGTTAACATGTCTGAGGAAAAAGTTTTGGCTAGTTAGTTGATTGTATGAGGTCAATCTGCCAGTTCTCCAGAGACCAAAGGACAGAGAAGCAGTTTATGATAGAAACAGAAGGGGAAGGGCCTTCCTGTTGTCCAGGAGGAATGGACTTCTGGGAATAAGATGGGAGAAGGCAGGAGCAGAGGGGAGAGAAGGGAGTGGGGAGGGACGGTGGCCTTCTTTCTATAGGTACAGAAATACCTATAAAGATAGTAAACAAGCTAGTCTGTGCTAGAAGCTAGATGAAATTACTAATGCATGATCTCGCTTAATCTTCCAATTCCTATGAAGCCTGTTTTGCTATCCCCAGTTGACAGATACCAATACTGAGTCTCAAATCACCAATATGGTGTCTGATGTAAACAGTTAGTGGGTGAAATAAAGCTATTCCTCTTTACAGCTTGAATGCAGGGCTAGATTTGCCATCAACAAAAAGAGAGAGATTCATGAAAATGAAGCCTTATAATTAGATACAGAATATGCTGTTTTGTCCCTGCCCATAAATCATTTAAAGGAAAAGAATCAAGTTATTCAGGACCTGAGAAGTCTTCTGAATTACCAGAAAGTGAAATAGTTTTGTCACTTGTAAAGTAAGCCCACGTTATCTTTTTGTACATCAAAGAAGTTTCAAAAGAAACTAAATTTCATAAGGGATAATTTTCTGACACGTTAACTGGTTTTATGGCACTGTGTGCTTTCCCACTGTAACGGGAGAAATCAGAAGAACAGTGTCCCTCAGAGATAGCCACAGATGCAAAGGGCAAATTACCACCAGATAATTATTGAAGAACCCATGACAGTGTCACCTTCAAATGGCATGCCACACCTGCATGAATATTTAATTTCTATCACAAGTACTTTCAAAAAGCAGGGGCCAAAATAGGAACATAGTTGAAAAAGGACACTTTCCATTCTGGCATTTGACAGGAAGAAAATAAAATATCTACCTTTTAAGGCAATATGTAATATATCAAAGACATGTAGCTAAAAAGATCTTCCTACATCCTCACTGGTAAACACAAAGTAATATCTCAATGACAATAAATGATCATCAGACATCATGATATGCCTTTACACTTAACCCCACAAGAACCCTATGTGTGTGTGTTGGGTAAGGGGTGGAGGGTGAAGGGCTTAGAATCCCCAACTTAACCAGATGAAGACATTAGGCTCATAACAGAGGTTATGTTGTAACTTGTCCAAGGTTGCAAATTTGTCCAAGGTCAAACTTTGAGGAAATGGGAAAGGGTTCCAAATTACATGTCGGATACCTTTAGGCTATTGTGTTGACCATAACAGCTCTGCCTTAATGATGAACATACTTGAATTTGTTTTTCAATAAAAATCATCTAGTGATTCATTCACTATTTTCCAGTTTCAAATTGCTTTTGCTATCTTCCCAAGTAAAGGATCTTGACACTCCTTCCTCCTGTGAGATGGAGTAAGTATTCTGTCAGTGAGTGGCTTGAGAAGGTCTAGAGGGACTCTTTTTAGGATAGCTGCTAAAGCCTCTGAGAGCACCCTGGTGATCTTCCTTTTATGGGATCTAGCACATGGAATGCATAGTAAAAGCTGCAGGCTTGATTTTTCAGTGGACATATGCCATGAAGATACAATGCAAAAAGTTCTTTCTGGGACTCTATGAGTAAGCAAGTTAACAATGCATGCCATACACAGTAAATCATCTAAGGAAAAAAATTACCCAAATTATACTTAAAAGGCTGTGGCTCTAAACTTTCAATTTAGGATGGAGCAAAGTATGGCATGAGTCTTTGTAGACATTAACCTAATGACATTCAGAATACTGGTGGTGGGGGGAGTGTGGTACAGAATAAGGTACTCTTCCCCTATTCAATAATTCTGGTAGAGCAATACTCAAACTCCTATGTGTTTACTACTGGTGACTTCCTCTCAAGGAAAACACACTGGAGTAAGAGAAGGTTCAGAGGGTAAAAAGGAATGGGCATATGAACCAAGGCTGTGGAAAGAAAAGATTAAAGTTCACAAAATTCTGCAAGGCATTGGCGAGCTCCCACTTTACAAGTTTACATTTATAGGGCCAACCCTTTTAAAACTTATTACTTCCTCTTAGATTGTGGGGGGCAGTGGTTTCATTCTGGGGCCAATCTGATTGATCAACAGGCAGTGGTTTCCTGAAGCAACACCAAAAGACAGTGCCCAAATCAACTGCCATTGTCTGCTATGGACACACGATGTGGAAATTGCAGCAGGCATGCTTCGTTTTTGGCAGCCCTGTCCCACGCCCTATTATTAGAGTTCAGTAGTCAATTCTCAGGGGAAAGATGGTGTGTAATAAGAAATAAATAATATAGAGAGACCAGGAAGAGCACTCCATTAAAACTGCATTTTATTAGAATAGTAAAAAGTACTGAAAACTTTCTCATTCTTACTTGTAAACAGCATGTTTTGCAAATTAGAGCCTGGCTTAAGAGAATACAAAATCTAAAGTAGAAAGTTTGTGTTTTCTTCCTTTATACAATGTTAGTGTTTTCTTCCTTTAATATCTAACTTTCAATAAACGGAGTTTAACTGAACCTTTTCTTCCTTTCTTCTGCTTGGAGGAGAACCTTTACTCTCTCTCACACAGGATCCTGCTGCTGTCAAAAAGCCCCAGGCATGGTCTCTAGCTTTGGTGAGTGAAGGTTGCAAGTCTCTTGCTGCAGTCACCCTCAAAGCTTCTTCCTGCCAGCAGCTGGTATCACTGGTAGCTCTCTTCACAAGGGAGGACTTTCCACTACACTTAAGGAAAGACTTAATCTTCCCTTCACTACACTATATTCTTACCTTTTCTAGATTAAAAGAGTAATGCAAAGGGTAAAGCCCTTCCTCAAATTTTGCCTCAATTTACAGCCAAGCATGATTGTCTTGGGCAAGTTACAGAGCTCCTCTCTCAAAACTGCTGGCTGAGATGTAAGAGAAAACAAAAAATAAAAAAGACCATCCATTAACTACCCTGGGAGTTCAGCAACTTCCAAACTGGCCTCTCAAACCGGTTTCCCTTTTCCTGTAAAACGCATTTGAATAGAGGAGTTTAGAATAACAGGTTCACCTAGAAGGAAAGAACAGACTTACACATTGCAATCTACTAAAAATGTGGGAGCTGAATCAGGGATTTAATGAGGCATAAAAATTCCCAAGAAATATACCACACGCCCTTAAGGAAGTAGTTACTAAAAAAAGATGATAAAGAGTGAAAGCAACTATGCTCCAGGCAATGGTGAGATAGGTTCATGGGAACAAAGCAAAACTGGTAAAAGACTGGAAACTAAACCAGTTTTAAGCATGACCTCAAAACAAACAACATCTCCTCTCACCTTCCCAGAAAGAGTGACCAAGTGCCTTTGCTTAATGCTGCAGAAAAGAAGAGGTACTTTATCCCTTCATTCGGCAAACATTTATTGAGCATGAAGGTGGGATTATATAGAGATGAAAGAGCAGCTTCCCTGAAGGAGCTCAGTTTAGCAAGGAGAAAAAAAACACGTAAATCAGTATTTACATTTCTATGTGGTACCAGGGAGTCATAACACCGAGCTAAAGCACAACATCAACCAACACAACCACTTCCCTGGTAGGGGCCAGACACAATTCTGAAATTTTTAGGTAACTCATTTGAATCTTTGAAACAAGTCTATGAAACGTAAACACTTCCTGGTTTACTGGTGGAATTAGTGTGTATGACATATAAAAAAGGATCTTTTAAACACAAAGAGTTTATTCAAATTAAATCTTCAAATTATGCCTCCCTCCCCAAATACAAATCTCAATCCCTATTTTAGCCTTTGCAGATTGCCCAGCAGTATCTGAGGTTCCTAGAACTCTCACTGAGAAATTCACAAATTGAAGAAATAATTTCCTAACATCACAGGACTTGTTATCAAGGGCCACATCAGTAATGCCCTGCCTCCAGTAGAGCATTACTAAAACCAAACAAAATGAGAGCAGTTTTGTTTGTTTTTAAATCCTTACCCACAGATATACCAAAATAATCTTCTACATTATTTAATCCTAGCTTCTTCGAGGGCAAGAGTCACATCATCTCTGTGCTTAATGAGTTCTCAGTACATAAGACAGACATTGGTTAGCACCCAGTAAAATCATATTATATTTGTGTTACCAATTAAATCAAATCAATCTTCTCAGTTATTGTCAAGACCACCTTTACTTTCTATATTTATTCATTATTTTCTTTTTTAATTTTCTTTTTATTTGACAGATAATTGTATGTATTTATGGAGTATAATGTGATGTATTTTGATATATGTTTACCATGTGGAAAGATTAAATCAGGCTAACACATCTATCACCTCACATACTTATTTTTTATAGTGAAAACATGTAAAACCTATTCTTATAGCAATTTTGAAATCTATGATGCATTATTTATTAATATTACAGTCATCATTCCTTACAGTAGATTTCTTGAACTTATTCCTCCAATTTATCTCTCCATCCCCTCTCCTCTTTAACCATCCCAGCCTCTGGTAACCACCATTCTACTCTCTACTTCTATGAGTTTGACTTTTCAAGAATCTACATATATGTGAGATCATGCAGTAACATAATGTCCTCCAGGTTCATCCATGTTGTTGCAAATGACAGAATTATCTCTATCCTGCCCCTACTTTTTAAAGGGTGAATAGTATTGCATAATGTGTATATGCCACATTTTCTTTATCCATTCATCTGATAATGGACTCCTAGGTTGTTTCCATATCTGAGCTATTGTGAATAAGGACAGAATAAACATGGGAGTGCACATATCTCTTCTGCATTCAGATCAAATTTCTTTGGATACATTCTTAGAAGTGAGATTACTGAATTGTATGCTAATTCTATTTTCAGTTTTCTGACAAATCTCCATACTGGTTTCCATGATGATTGTATTAATTTTCATTCCCACCAAAAGTGCACAGGGGTTCCCTTTTCTCCACACTAGTCATTATTTTCAAGACTAGACTACTACCCAACCTCAGAAGAGTTATTCATTGCTAGGTATTTGCTCCTGCAGTTCCCTGTAATGTCCTTCCTCTATCCTGCTCCCCACACTGTTAATCCATTCCCATCACCTGGCTTAGAAAGAACAATGGAAATATGATCCAGTAAAATATGAATTAGGAATTAGGTAATTACCACCACACTATATTAGAACATAATACAATTTCCATTAAAACTGTCTTCACACAGTCTTATTCCACTACCAACATGTTTAACTAAAGTAGTACTAACATGTTTAGTTTAACTAACTAAAACTGTTAATGCTTAAAAAAAAAATAGTTCTCTACACTGTGTTTAATCTACTGTAGTCCAAGCAGCCTCTGTCTGGAACAGTAATACTCTCTCCCTAATAGTCAGAAAGTCCCACAAGCATGGGTTATGTCATATCTTAAATATACAGTACATAATCCAGCAATTTAATAAATATTTTTAAAACTAAATGCCTTGCCTTTTGAACCTGGATTCTTTTTAGATATGGAGAATAAATATCTATTGAAAATGAAAGGAATTCATAGAACAATGAGACTTTCTTAATTTCCTTTTAAAATACTTTGAAGGAACATTATGGCTTCAAAAGAAAAGTCAACATGAATTGTCAAAACCAAGCTATCATAATAAACTTTCCAAGTCTCAAAACCTGTCTCTGTGTTTCTAAAAGAAGCAAAATTTAGCAAGCAAATAAGAATAAAATGGACTAATAAAAAACTTCACGTCTACTCCAATATAGAAACAGACTAAAATATAAAACCAAATTACAATGCAGATAACAGGAAATGTTTTTAACCAAGAATAAACTAATTTATTCAAACCAGATTTGTAGTAGACATATTTCAGGGAATCTGTTCACCCACTCCCATTTCTGGGGGACTCTGCCATATTCTCAGGCCCAGTTGTCTTTCGATTGCCATCTTATATCACCTGACACAACTCCACAAGCACACAGCCATAGCTGATTGGACCCGAAAGAACACTTGACCCAAAGAGAGCCATTCAGAAGCTGGCCAGAAGCCTATGGCTTGGGTTTGATTACTTGCTAAAATGATGAACTCAGCCAATCAGTTTTGCTGCTGCAGGAACTAGAATCAAGAAACCCTAAAGGAACTTGCCAGTTAGATGTCATGGTGAAAGGTCAAGAGGAACACTTAGGCTCAGGACAATCATCATGGGCCAAGTCTGCCACAGAAAGCAAGTACTGGACTGAAGCCAGTTCCCAACCTGAGGTCTCAGGAGATCTATATCTTGAACCCTTTTGTTGAGTGAGAGTGACCTGGTTTTTGCAACCAAAAGACAGAGCTTATGATAGCAACCTAAGTTAAAATCTTATGTCAAGACCTACCACTGACATATTTAGTAAGGATAAAACCACCTTCTTTTAGATAATTAGAGGAAACAGCTTACATCACTTAGTAAGAAATCTGAAGTCAGGTTTTTTGTTTGTTTTGTTTTTAAAGGAGTTTTATTATTTTCAACTTGTCTCCTCTGGAATTCTGGTTCTTCACCTATAAGGTGAGGTCTGTTTATTAGACCCTCTCTCTAAGTTCTCTTGCACGGTTTATAATCTCAGTACAGGCACCCTGAGACAAAGGAAGCCTCTCTGTGGGCAGTGTTTGGACAGTGGTGGAAAACATTCTTCACTACCTTGGCTGTCACATGATGAATTCTCATTCTATTAAATTCATAATTAGAACTAACAAATTTTTCTATAAAAATTCTTAAGATGAGTCAGTTCATAGGCTATCTCATTTTAGGCATAGGTACACAGAATATTAGAATTTTTCATACTGTTGATTGTTCTATTTTTCATTTAAAATATTTACTTATACTCAATGCCCTGCCTCTCCCTTAAAAACAAAACAGAACAAAACAAAACAAAAACTAAGAAGCAGAGAGAGTGCTATCCATTTAGTCATTAGAGGAAATACTTAGATCAGAAATGATGCTACAACCTTAACCATACATTTTCAATACTGCACTTTGGGGAGCAGGGGGCATGATAACAAAATAAGATATTGGATATATAAATATTCTTATTATTCAGGCTTTAACATAAATTAAAAGAGCATTTATCTCAGAGTCTGAAACTGTGAGTATTCAATGAATAAAACTGCTCCAAAAGCGTGTTTTTAAATATCAGAAAAACTGTCCAAGACTGAGAAATGGGAAAAAGAGATTCCTAGGTATGTTTCCAGAATATCCAAGTCAATAAGGCTATGCACTTTTGACTAACTTTCCATTTCACTGTCAGTAATTCCAAATAATTCTTGTCCATAGCAATGTAAATAAATGTTGTCCGGTAGAGATATGATTGATATCTACCTGGAAGAAAAGATAACCCCAAACATTACATTTTATTGCTCTATGGATATTAACCAATTTTGTTATATATTGATACATTTATTTCAGCATTCCTGGGGGTGGTTTCAGTTTCTCAAATTTGCCTTTAATTCGCCTCAGTTAATTCCCTCATTAACTGAACTGAATGAACCTTTGATATACGTTCATTTTATGTCTGCATGCAATATGCTTTTAACTTTTTAAAAATTACTCTTTAGCAGTAACAGTCCATTTTAAAAATCAGTCCATTATAACATCTAGAAAGGTATTTGTTGTTCACAATAAATGGTAAATATATAACTCATCAGGCTATGAATAACTGGTCCATGTTATTTGGAAGCCAGGTTGATATAGTTTGGCTCTGTGTCCCTACCCAAATCTCATGTTGAATTGTACAATTTTGGACGTGGGGCCTGGTGGTAGGTGACTGGATCATGGGAGTAGTTTCTAATAGTTTAGCAACGTCCCCCTAGTGCAATCTCATGACAGAGTTCTCACCAGATCTGCTTGTTAAAAAGTGTGTAGCATCTCCCCAACCATTCTCCTGTCAACCATGTAAAGATGTGCCTGCTACCCCTTCACCTTCCACCATGATTGTTAAATTTCCTAAGGCCTCCCCAGAAGCAGAAGCCTGTATAGCCTGCATAACTTTGAGCCAATTGAACCTCATTTCTGTATAAATTACTCAGTCTCAGGTAGTTCTTTATAGCAGTACAAGAACAGACTAATACAGAAAGTAGGGGATGGGTGCAGTGGCTCACACCTTGTAATCCCAGCATTTTGGGTAGCCGAGGCAGTCGGATCACCTGAGGTCAGGAGTCCGAGACCAGCCTGGCCAACACTGTAAAATCTTGTCTTTAATAAAAATACAAAAAAAAAAAAAAAAAATATTAGCCGGGAATGGTGGCGTGTGCCTATAATCTGAGCTACTTAGGACGGTGAGGCAGGAGAGTCATTTGAACTCAGGAGGCATAGGTCGCAGTGAGCCAAGATCGTGCCACTGCACTCCAGTCTGGGCAACAGAGCAAGACTCTGTCTCAAAACAAAAAAGGGAAGGGAAGGGAGGGGAGGGGAGGGGGAGGGAGAGAGGAGGGGAGGGGAGGGAAGGGAAGGGAACTGTTATAAGAGAAGCGGGGCACTGCTATAAAGATACCCAAAAATGTGGAAGCAACTTTGAAACTGGGTAACAGGCAGAGGTTAGAACAGTTTGCAGGGCTCATAAGAAGACAGGAAAGACATGGTAGAAAAGAAAAACCCATTTTCTGAGGAGAAATTCAAGCCAGCTGCAGAAATTTGTGTAAGTAAAGAGGAGCTGAACGTTAATAGCCAACACAACAGGGAAAATGCCTCCAATGCACTTCAGAGACCTTTGTGGCAGTCTCTCCCATCACAGGCCAGGAGGTCTAGGAGGGAAAAATACTTTTGTGGGCCAGGCCTAGGACACCACTGCGCTGGGCAGCATCAGGTCATGGCTCCTTGCATCCCAGCCACTCCAGCTCTAGCCATGACTAAAAAGGTCCAGATAAGTCTCAGGCCACTGCTCCAGAGGGTGCAAGCCAGAAGCCAACAAGGCTTCCATGTGGTGTTAAACCTGCAGGTGCAAAAGGTCAAAAGTTGAGGCTTGAGGGCTTCCACCTACATTTCAGACATTATATGGAAACATCTGGATGTCCAGACAGAAGTCTGCTGCAGGGGCAAAGCCCTCATGGAGAACCTCTACTAGGGTAGTGCAGAGGGGAAATGTAGGGTTGGAGCCCCCACACAGAGTCCCTACTGGGGTACTGCCTAGTGGAGCTGCAAGAGGAGGGCTGCCTTCCTCCAGACCCCAGAATAGTAGATCCACCAACAGCTTGCATCATGCACCTGGAAAAGTTGCAGGCACTCTATGCCAGTCTATGAAAGCAGCCATGAGGGCTGAGCCCTGCAGAGCCACAAGAGTGGAGCTGCCCAAAGCTTGGAAGTCCATGCCTGGCATCAGTGTGGCCTGGATGTGAGATACAGAGGCAAAGGAGATTATTTTGCAGCTTTAAGATTTAATGACTACCCTGCTTGGTTTCAGACTTGCATGGGGCCTATAGGCCCTCTGTTTTGGCCAATTTCTTCCTTTTGGAATGGGGGCATATACCCAATGCCTGTACTCCCATTGTATGTTGGAATTAACTAACTTGTTTTTTATTTTACAGGCTCATAGGTGAAAGGGACTTGCCTTGTCTCAGATGAGACTTTGGACCTGGACTTTTGGTTAATGCTGGAATTAGTTAGGACTTTGGGGGATGGTTGGGAGGGCATGATCATGTTTTGAAATGTGAGAAGGACATGAGATTCGGGAGGAGCCAGGGGCAGAATGATATGCTTTGGCTATGTGTCCCCACCCAAATCTCATGCTGAATTTTAATTCCCAGTGTTGGAGGTGGGGCCTGGTGGGAAGTGGTTGGATTATGGGTGTGGTTTCTAATGGTTTAGCACCATCTCCCTAGTGCTGTCTCATGATAGAGTTCTCACAAGATCTGCTTGCTAAAACATGTGTAGTACCTCCTCCCACTCTCTCTTTCCCTTCCCAGCCATGTGAAGATGTGCCTGATCCCTTTCCTTCTGCCATGATTGTAAGTTTCCTAAGGCCTCCCCAGAAGCAGAAGCCTGTACATCCAACAAAACTGTGAGCTGATTAAACCTCTTTTCTTTATAAATTAGTCTCCAGTAGTTCTTTACAGCAGTGTGAGGGCAGGCTAATACATAGATCATGCAAATCAGACAGAGTGATACAGATGGTAATGAACAAATGGCAATGACATAACAATTTCACTTGTAAAGCAAGTTACATTCCCAGTCTGTTACGTACATCAGTGGGTAACAACTGATGGACAGCCTTGAATTCCAACTGCATAGATGTATGTCATGAATCTGCTTCTTAACAGATATAATATAAATAAAATCCAAGTAAATGCATGTAGAAGATGGTACATGTGTGTAAAAACATAGCTAAAAACACAGTCAGATCCACACAATGAAGACAGCTGGAACACATAACCAAGAAAGTAAAGGGATCCCATCTACTAAGAAATAAAATATTTTTGTCCCCAATATAATGGCCTTATACTTAGTTTTCTGAACTAAATAGCTATACCTCTAAATTAGCAAAGTAACACATGTATTTGTAAGCAAAAATTTCTAAATCCTTAAAACCTTTCAACTCCCCAGAATAAGGGCTTAGGATTCTCCACCTATCTATCCCTTGATAAGACTTCTTTAAAGGACATATTGTAGACATTAACAAAAAAAATAGAGCCAAATGATTTCTCTTTACAGAGTCAGTGAGTAGGAGGTTAATTGTACCATCCATTTTTCTAAATGTTATAAGAAAACCTATCAACTGAAAATCAACAGAGGAGTTTTTTAATATAAGTAACCTGATGCATAAAAATACATTTACACAAAGGATTTACACAGCAGAAATCATAAAGATTCTTGCAAGTAAAAGTCTCCTACTGAGATTAAAAATAGGAATTTATTTTTGTATTTTACAAAAATGTCATTTAAACACAATTTTTCAAAGCTACAACAACCGATTCAATTAGGAAACCATTTCAAGCTTCACACAAATGTAAAATTGCCCCTGTTGTAACCACATAGTGTACTTAGATTTGGGGAATTAAAGATTTCATGTTACTCCCATACAAGGTACAGGAACCACCTTGATCAGTAAGATCAGTCCCCTCTTTCTCCCATTCAGTTTCCAGTCTTTCTTTTCAGGGGCCATCCACCCCCCAGCCAGTTCCTAGATGCCAGTCACATTCCATTAAAAACCCTTCTTTGTCTGCAATTACCTTTGGTTCTTTGCTCCAGAATTTCTCCAGCCTTAAATATGTTAATGAGTATAGTGAATTTCCAGTAATGCACCATCTTTTGCTCTCCAGAACTCCAAGGACTACATCTTAGAAATTAATGTCCTAGTGAAACTGATTCACTTAGCTTGGCTCTTGGGTTCTCTCCATTGGATGTATTCTTCAGCCAAAAGGTAAGTGTCCATCCAGGCCAGCCATATGCAGAGACAAAGAGGACCTTACTAGCAAGTATGATCTAAGGTGCCCAAGAATCATTCATGCACTAACTCACTGCCCTAATGTCCTAGATTTGCATGATTAAAGTAGTAACAACTATGGGCTACCAAGCATTGTGTCCCTTAGGAGTCCCAAGGCAAAAGAGAAATCTAGCAAAACTCTTGGATATTGAACAATATATTGGAGATTAACTTCGAGTTAACAGAACAGTGACTTTCTGAGCTAAATTTTTTATATTCTCCTTTAGTAAGTGAAAAACTTTCTGAACCATATTATATTTTTTTCTTACTTTTCCCATGTTTGCAAAAGTAATAGATTTCATTGACAAATATTTAGAAAATAAAGACACACACAGGCAACAAAAATTACAAATAATTTGTAATTTGCCCTTGGTCAAAAGCACTTACATTTTGAAACATTTCTTACTGGTCTCTTTTAGCACACCACCAAGGGAAAATCTTTGAGTCACTGATGTATATATATTTTTTATATATACATCATTATATGGATACATCCTTTAATGGATGTATGAATATTTCTCATAGATAAAAGAGCAACACCACAAGTATTTCTTGATTTCTACAACTGAAGTACATCTTAGAAGGAATTTATTTCTTTTCTAAAATCATATAATAATTTATGGGCCCATGAGGAATATGCCATTTAAAGGGCTCTAATTAGGAATATTTTTGTAAAACTCATTTCATTAATTATCTTTCTTTTATATCCCTCCAGCCTTTTACATTCTATTAGTTCTTCTTTCTCATCAAACAGACTTATTTATGACATTTTCAACCTAAAACAAAGAAAGAAGGATGAATGTCTATAGTATACAGGAACATAACTCATGCAGTGAGTACTATATGAGAGGATACTTCACAGGAGAGTACCTCACCCACACCCACACTGGTAGTTCAGCAAAAGCTTTCTGGTTTTGGTCCACATGGTCCACATGACATTGAGCTAGGTCTTAAAGAAAACGAGAGTATTAAGCAGTCACTGATGTATATCTTAAGCACCAAGAATATCCTGGCAGTTAGTGCTAAATAAATGCTTACTTGGTTGCTTAGAAGCAGCTGTGGTCAGCAGCTCCCACCGAGCAGAATGAAAATGGCGAATGAATCCTGCACCTTCAACTGAGGTATCCAGATTCTCTCACTGGGACTGACTAGGTAGTTGTTGTACCATGGAGAGTGAGGAAAAGCAGGGTGGAGCCATGGCCCACCCAGGAGCTGCACAGGGCAAGGGGAACTCCCAACCCCAGCCAAGGGAGGCATTAAGTGATTGTGCTACCCTGCCCAGGAAACCATGCTCTTTCCATAGATCTGTGCAACTGTGGATCTGGAGATACCCTCGTGAGCCCATATCACCAAGGCCTTGAGTCCCAAACACAGAGCTGTGCAGACTTTCAGTGGCCTCTTGGGTTGTGGCCAGTGGCAGCAGGCTGAAGGCTACCTAAGATGACTGAGTTCCTGTCGGGGGGCGGGGGCAGCCACCATCACTGAGGCCCTAGTCAGCTGTTTTCCCCTGCCAGTGCTAAAGAGACTGGGCAGTTTGGACCAAGAGGAATTCCCCACAGCACCACACAGTGGCTGTGGCAGATCATGGCCAGACTGCTTCTTTAGGTGAGACCCAGATCCATCCCTTCTTACTGGGCAGGGCATCCCTGTGGGAATTTCAGCAACCCCAGCCAGGGATTTACAAACAAAACTCTGATCTCCCTGGGAAGGAGACCCCATGGGGAGGGGTGGCCACAGTCTCTGCAGTTCAGCAGACTCAATCTTTCCTGCCTGCTGGCTCTAAAGATTGTTGGCAGTCTGGATGGAGTCCGAGCAGTCTGGACCAAGGGGATTCCTCGCAGCCCAGCACACCCACTTCGCCAAGAGGCAGCCAGAGTGCTTCATTAAGAGGATCCCCCATCTTGTGCCTCCTGATGGGGTGAGACGCCTCAACAGGGGTCATCACACACCTTATACAGGAGTGTTCCAGCTGGCATCAGGTCAGTGCCCGTCTGCGACAGAGCTCCCAGAGGAAAAACCAGGCACCCATCTTTGCTATTCTGCAGCTTCCACTCGTAACACATCCAGGTGTGGGAGGGACTGAGGGAAATATTCTGGAGTGGACCCCTAGCAAACCACAGCAGGCCTACAGAAGAAGGGCCTGACTGTTAAAAACAAACCAACAGAAAGCAACAACAACAACATCATCAACAAAAAAGACCCCACAAAACCCTATCCAAAGGTCAGCAGCCTCAAAGATTGAAGGTAGATAAGCTCACGAAGATGAGAAAGAATCAACTCAAAAACTCTGAAAACTGAAAAAGTCAGAGTGTCTCTTCTCTTCCAAATGATCACAACACCTCTCCAGCAAGGGCACAGAACTGGGCTGAGGCTGAGATGGATGAAGTAACAGAAGTAGGCTTCAGAAGGGGAGTAATAACAAACTTCACTGAGCTAAAAAAGTATGTTCTAACCCAATGCAAAAAGGCTAAGAACAATGATAAAACATTACAGGAGCTGTTAACCAGAATAATCAGTTTAGAGAGGAGCATATATGACCTGATGGAGCTGAAAAACACAACATGAGAACTTCACAGCACAACTACAAGTATCAAGAGCCGAATAGACCAGCAGAAGAAACAATGTCAGAGCTTGAAGACTATCTTGCTGAAATAAGACAGGCAGACAAGATTAGAGAAGAATAAAAAGGAATGAACAAAACCTTAGAGAACTATAAGATTATGTAAAAAGACCAAACCTATAACTGATTGGGGTACCTAAAAGAGATGGAAAGAATGGAACCGAGTTGGAAACATACTTCAGGATATCATTCAGGAGAACTCCCCCAACCTAGCAAGACAGGCCAACATTCAAACTCAGGAAATACAGAGAACACTACTAGGATGCTCCAGGAGAAGATCAACCCCAAGACACATAATCATCAGATTCTCCAAGGTCAAAGTGAAGGAAAAAATGTTAAGGGAAGCCAGAGAGAAAGGCCAGGTAACCTACAAAGGGAAGCCCATCAGACTAACAGCAGAACTCTCAGTGGAAACCCTACAAGCCAGAAGAGATTGGGGGCCATTATTCAACATTCTTAAAGAAAAGAATTTCCAACCCAGAATTTCATATACGGCCAAACTAAGCTTCATAAGCAAAGGAAAATAAAATCCTTTTCAGGCATAAGCAAAGGAAAATAAAATCCTTTTCGAAACACTGAGGGAATTTGTCATCACCAGGCCTGCCTTGCGAGAATTCCTGAAGGAAGCATGAAATTTAGAAAGGAAAAAGCATTACCAGTCACTACAAAATCACACTGAAGTACACAAACCAATGACACTATGAAGCAACTACATTAACAAGTCTGCAAAATAACCAGCTAGCATCATGAGGCTAGGATCATTTGACAGGATCAAATTCACACATAACACTACTATCCTTAAATGTAAATGGACTAAATGCCCCAATTAAAAGACACAGAATGGCAAGCTGGATAAAGAGTCATGACCCATCTGTGCACTGTATTCAAGAGACACATCTCACGTGCAAAGATACACATAGGCTCAAAATAAAGGGATGAAGGAAAATTTACCAAGCAAATGGAAGGCAGAAAAAGGCAGGGGTTGCAATCCTAGTTTCTGACAAACAGGCTTCAAACCAACAAAGATCAACCAAGACAAGAAAGGCATTACATAATGGTAAAGGGTTCAATTCCACAAGAAGAGCTAATTATCCTAAACATATATATGTACCCAATACAGGAGCACCCAAATTCATAAAAAAACAAGTTTTGAGGGGTTTTTTGTTTTTTGTGTTTTTTGAGACACAGTCTCGCTCCATCGCTCAGGCTGGAGTGCAGTGGCACGATCTCGGCTCACTACAACCTCTGCCTCCTGGGTTCAAGCGATTCTCCTGCCTCAGCCTCCTGAGTGGCTGGGATTAGAGGCATGCACCACCATACTTGGCTAATTTTTGTATTTTTAGTAGAGGCAGGGTTTCACCATGTTGTCCAGGCTGGTCTTGAACTCCTGACCTCAAGTGATCCACCCACCTCAGCCCCACAAGGTGCTGGGATTACAAGCATGAGCCAGCGTGCCTGGCCAGATTCATAAAACAAGTTCTTAAAGACCTATAAAGAGACTTAGACTCCCTCATGATAACAGTGGGTGACTTTAACACTCCACTGTCAATATTAGACAGATCATTGAGAGAGAAAATTAACAAAGATATTCAGGACTTGAACTCAGCTCTGAATCAAGTGGACCTGATAGATATCTATAGAACTCTCCTCCCCAAAACAAAAGAATATACATTCTTCTTGGTGCCACATGGCAACTTACTCTAAAATTGATTACATAATTAGAAGTAAAACACTCCTCAGCAAATGAAAAAGAGCTGAAATCATAACAGTCTCTCAGACCACAGCAAAATCAAATTAGAACTCAAGATTAAGAAACTCACTCAAAACCACACAACTATATGGAAATTGATCAACCTGCTCCTGAATGACTCCTGAGTAAATAATGAAATCAAGGAAGAAACCAAGAAGTTCTTTGAAACTAGTGAGAACAAAGAGACAACATACCAGAACCTCTGGGACACAGCTAAAGCAGTGTTAAGAGGGAAATTTATAGCATTAAATGACCACATCAAAAATCTAGAAAGATCCCAAATTGACATGCTAACATCATAAGTAAAAGAACTAGAGAAGAAAGAGCAAACAAACCCCAAAGCTAGCAGGAGACAAAAATAACCAAGATCAGAGCAGAACTGAAGGAGATAGAGATGCAAAAAAACCCTTCAAAAAATCAACAAATACAGGAGCTGGCTTTTATTGAAAATATTAATAAAATAGATAGAACCACTAGCTAGACTAATAAAGAAGAAAAAGAGAAGAATCAACTAGACAAAATAAAAAATGATAAAGGGAATATCACCACTGACCCCAAAGAAATACAAAGAACCATCAGAGAATACCATAAACACCTCTATGCAAAAAAAATTTAGAAAATCTAGAAGAAATGGATAAATTCCTGGACATATACACCCTCCCAAGACTAAACCAGAAAGAAATTGACTCCCTTAATAGACCAATAACAAGTTCTGAAATTGAGGCAATAATTAATAGCCTAGCAATCAAACAAACCCAGGACCAGACCGATTCACAGCTGAACCCTACCAGAGGTACAAAGAGGAGCTGGTAGTATTTCTTCTGAAACTATTCCAAACAATCAAAGAGGAGAAACTCCTCCCTAACTCATTTTATGAGGCCAGCATCATCTTGATAACCAAAACCTGGCAGAGAAAATACAAAAAAAGAAACCTTCAGGCCAATATCCTTGATGAACATCTATGCAAAAGTCCCCAACAAAATACTGGCAAACTGAATCCAGAAGCACATCAAAAGCTTACCCACCATGATCAAGCTGGCTTCATCCCTGGGATGCAAGGCTGGTTCAACATATACAAATCAATAAAGATAATTCATCACATAAACCAAACTAAAGACAAAAACCACATGATTATATCAATAGACACAGAACAAGCCTTCAACAAAATTCAACATCCCTTCATGTTAAAAACTCTCAATAAACTAGGTATTAAAAGAACATACCTCAAAATAATAAAAGCTGTCTATGACAAACCCACAGCCAACATTATACTGAATGGGCAAAAGCTGGAAGCATTCTCCTTGAAAACCAGCACAAGACAAGGATGCCCTCTCTCACCACTCCTATTCAACATAGTATTGGAAGTTCTGGCAGGGCAATAGGGCAAGAGAAAGAAATAAAGGGTATTCAAATTTTAAAAAGAGGAAGTCAAATTGTCCTTGTTTGCAGATGACATGATCCTATATCAAGAAAACCCCATCGTCTCAGCCCAAAAGCTTCTTAAGCTGATAAGCAACTTCAGCAAAATCTCAGGATACAAAATCAATGTCTAAAAGTCACTAGCATTCCTATACACCAACAGCAGACAAGCAGAGAGCCAAATCATGAATGAACTCTTATTCACAATTGCTACAAAGAGAATAAAATACCTAGGAATACAGCTAACAAGGGAAGTGAAAGACCTCTTCAAGGAGAACTACAAACCACTGCTCAAGGAAATCAGAGAGGACACAAACAAATGGAAAATCATTCCATGCTCATGGATAGGAAGAACTAATATCATTAAAATGGCCATACTGCCCAAAGTAATTTACAGATTCGATGCTATTCCTATTAAACTACCATTGACATTCTTCACAGAATTAGGAAAAACTATTTTAAAATTCATATAGAACAAAAAAAGAGCCCATATAGCCAAGACAACCCTAAGCAAAAAGAACAAAGCATTTCCGGGTGCGGTGGCTCACACCCATAATCCCAGCACTTTGGGAGGCCAAGGCAGGTGGATCACTTGAGGCCAGGAGTTCGAGAGCAGCCTGGCCAATGTGGTGAAACCCTGTCTCTACTAAAAATACAAAAATTAGCCAGGTGGGGTGGTACACACCTGTAGTCCCAACTACTTGGTAGGCTGAGGCATGAGAATCACTTGAGCCCAGGAGGCGAAGGTTGCAATGAGCCAAGATCCCACTACTGCATTCCAGCCTGGACAACAGAGCAAGACTCTGTCTCAAAAACAAAAAACAAGCAAAAGAACAAAGCTAGAGGCATCACACTGCCCAACTTCAAACTCAAAAACAGGCACATAGACCAATGGAACAGAATAGAGTACTTAGAAATAAGAGCAAACCTCTACAACCACCTCATTTTTGACAAACCTGACAAAAACAAGCAATGGGGAAAGGATTCCCTATTTAATAAATGATGCTGGGATAACTGAGATAGCCATATATAGAAAATTGAAACTAGATCCTTTCCTTACACTTAATACAAAAACTAACTCAAGATGGATTGAAGACATAAATGTAAAACCCAAAACTACAAAAACCCTAGAAGAAGGCAACACCATTCAGGACATAGGTTCAAGCAAAGATTTCATAACGAAAACATCAAAACCAATTGCAATAAAAGCAAAAATTGACTAATGGAATCTAATTCAACTAAAGAGCTCCTGCACAGCAAAAGAAACTATCATCAGAGCAAACAGACAACCTACGGAACGGGAGAGAATTTGTGCAATCTATCCATCTGACAAAGATCTAATAACCACAGTCCACAAGGAACTTAAACAAATTCACAAGAAAAAACAAATGACCCCATTAAAAAGTAGGCAAAGGACATGAATAAACACTTCTCAAAAGAAGATATTTATGCAGCCAACAAACATGAAAAAAAGCTCAACATCACTGATCATTAGAGAGATGCAAATCAAAACCACTAGATGCCATCTCACACCAGTCAGAATGGCAATTATCAAAAAGTCAAGAAACAACAGATGCTGGTCAGGCTACAGAGAGATAGAAGTGCTTTTACACTGTTGATGGGAATGTAAATTCATTCAACCATTGTGGAAGACAATGTGGTGATTCCTCAAAGATCTAGAACCAGAAATACCATTTGACCAACAATCCCATTACTGGATATATACCCAAAGGAATATAAATCATTCTATTATAAAGATACATGCACGCATATGTTCATTGCAGCACTATTCACAATAGTAAAGACACGGAATCAACCTAAATGCCCATCAATGATGACTGGATAAAGAAAATGTGGTACACATATACTATGTAATACTATGCAGTCATAGAAAGGAATGAGATCATGTCCTTTGCAGGGACATGGATGGAGTTGGAGGCCATTATCCTTAGCCATCTAATGTAGAAACAGAAACCCAAATACCGCATGTTCTCACTTATAATTGGGAGCTAAATGATGAGAACATGTGGATGCATAGTGGGGAACAACAGACACCAGGGCCTATCAAAGGGTAGAGGGTGGAAGGAGGGAGAGGGACATGGATGGAGCTGGAAGCCATTATCCTCAGCAAACTAATGCAGGAACAGAAAACCAAACACTGCATGCTCTCATTGATAAGTGGGAGCTGAACAATGAGAACACATGGACACAGGGAGGGGAACAGCACACACAGGGTCTGTCAGGGGAAGGGGGTGGAGGGAGAGAGAGCAGATGGAAAATAGCTAATGCATGCTGGGCTTAATACCTAGGTGATGGGTTGCTGGAGCAGCAAACCACCATGGCACATGTTTGCCTATGTAACAAACATGCACATCCTGTACATGTACCATGGAACTTAAAATAAAAACTAAATAAATAAATGCTTACTTTCTGTATAATTTTTATATATTATTTTAAATACTTTTGCATATTTTGTACACGTTTTTTATGCCTTATATCTTTTGTATGTTTCTTATCTTATAAATTCATTCATTTTATAAGTTTACAACTATATATACTACCTCATAATCTTTTTCATTTCAGAACACATGAATGTACTTCTAGGTCATTAAACTATTAAATATTCTTCCACATTTATGTACCTGTCCTCACTTCCATTTTTTGAGAGATGGCTAATTCAGCGCTTTGTGGAGAGCTGAGGTGTTTTTTCCTTATAATAGAAGAGTTACTCAGGTTTCACTGCCAAATTTTAGAAAACATAATTGGGTTTTATCCAGTTGAAGGCCTAATACCCATACTATTTTACAAGTATTTTCACTACAGTGTTTTCTGAAAATTTTCTCATCTCCTTAAACATGTTTTTGAGGCTATTTCCTGATTTTTATTTTGTTTTTATTTAATTAATTAATTAATTTATTTATTGAGACTGAGTCTCACTCTATTGCCCAGGCTGGAAAACAGTGGTGCGATCTTGGCTCACTGCAACCTCTGCCTCCTGGGTTCTAGCGACACTCCTGCCTAAGCCTTCCAGGTAGCTGGGATTACAGGTGCCCGCCACCATGCCCAGCTAATTTTTGTATTTTTGGTAGAGACGGGTTTTCATCTTGTTGGCCAGGCTGGTCTCGAATTCCTGACTTCAAATGATCCATCCATCTCAGCCACCCAAACTGGCTGGGATTACAGGTGTGAGCCACTGCACTCGGCCTATTTCCTGATTCTTAAAACAAGAGCCTCCAGAACCCAATTTCACATAGTCTTCTTGAGACAAGGTCATCATTAGAACACTGATTACAGTAATATGCCATAGCTATGGGTACAGATGATATGCATATAAATCAGAATAAACAACACCAGCATATACCCTAAATCTGTTTTATTCTTTTGAAGAAATTAATATCAGGCTTTTTAATCAGTGGTCTCTCTTTCATAAAAGTCAAAGAAACATAACATCAGTATAGGTGTCTACAAAATGAGTCAATATTCCAGACTTTTCCCAAGTAACATTCTCATTCTCCATATAAGAATAAAGAGGAAAAAGAAAGAAAAATTATTTTCCCATTACTATGCTTGGGTAATTTCAAAACAACCTCTATGATTTCTGAATCACTAATGGAAAATCTTTGTCAACAGCTTCAATTAACTTCTTTTTCCCATAGTCAGTAAGAAATGCAAATCCCTCAACACCTCTCAATTTGTACCAGGATAATTGAGGTTTTTCCAACACCTGCCAATGCTCTCCTGTCATTCATCAGGAGACCTTTCTGCATTGGTCATAGTTTCCTCAAGCTCCGTGTCTCACTGATTATGATCCAAATTGCAGGCCCAAGCAACTCTATGAGATTAAAGATGCTTTTTAAAAAGCTATAATCATTTGGTGATCTTCCCTGAATAATGAATAAACTTCTTCATTAAATATGTTCCAAAAAATTTCATATTCTACAGGCATACTATTAAACAAATGAGACTGGAAGTGTCAGACAAAGAGAGAGGATGTATTTGCCAAAACTAACCTCTAGCCCTGATTCTACAGAGTGGACACTATAATCATTTTATTATTGAAGTGGGCATAAGGAGTAATCTTTTAAGTTATGTTTCATTGAAAATACGCAAAGCGTTTGGAGACCATCAGCACCATAAGCAATAGGCAAAATATATACCAAATTCACCCACAGAACTTACAACTGCATCTTCCACATGACAGAGACACTCAACAAATTATCCGAAACATGTGGATGCTTTCAAATGATACATTTTTCATTCACCATAAATTCTTTCCCTCCATGGGAACCTTCAGGATTAATATATGTGATATTATTCGACCTGCTTCTTAACCTACTTAAATTTGGGGGAAGCCTGATTCACAAACACCTGCTAGGGTGAAAGTGACAAGTCTCATGTAAGCATCCAGTTCTGTCAGCAGTATAAAACTGCTTAAGGGAAAGACCATGTTTGAAATAGCTTTTCCAAAATAGCCACAAACTTGTTCTGCAGTTCCATGGTGTGCTGTTTCAACTCAATTACATCAACCCTCCAAACGTGTCCCTTTGAAAGGTCAAAATCACTCATTAAAAAATAAACATGGTGGCTGGGCACGGTGGCTCACGCCTGTAATCCCAGCACTTTGGGAGGCTAAGGTGGGTAGATCATGAGGTCAGGAGTTCAAGACCAGCCTGGCCAACATGATGAAACCTCATCTCTACTAAAAATACAAAAATTAGCTGGGCGTGGTGGCAGGTGCCTGTAATCCCACCTACTTGGGAGGCTGAGGCAAGAGAATGGCTTGAACCCAGGAGGTGGAGGTTGCAGTGAGCTGAGATGGTGCCATTGCACTCCAGCCTGGGTGAGAGAATGAGACTCCGTCTCAAAAAATAAAAATAAAAACGGCTTAGTCAAATACATTTGCCTGAAGCAAACTGGTAATGTGAAGAAATGGCCCTAGCCTCAAGTTCAGAGATATGACTTAAGTCCAGTCAGCTATCAATTTGCTTTTTGACTTTAAGAAGGTCTTTGTCATCTCTGGGTCTTAGAGACAGCGAGTTTTAATCTACTAGACAGAGAGTTGGATGAAATGCTACTCTTATGTGTGATTCTGTATTAAAATGATTTGCATTTATAATTATTCCTAATATTCTAAATTATGAGCTAGAGTCAAGTTTGATTAGTGTTGATTAAAAAATTGCCATGAGAGGTGATATAGTATAAGGGTAAAAGACAAGCTTTGAATTTAAGAATGTAAATATGACGCCTAGGAGAAGGCATTAGAACTATGTGGGGGCATTTTTAGACAGCCCAGTCATCAGAGTCCCTACTGGCATTTAGTGGGTGGGTCCAAGGTAGCTAAATGTCCTGAAATGTGTGGGACAAGCCTACATAGCAGCAACACTGAAGAATCTCGATTTCACATCATATGGTTTCTCGTTAGCTCTGTGACCTTTAATGACCTAAGCTGAAGTCATTTAATTCTAAGTCTCAAATTCCTCAAAGGTAAAATGGAAACAGTATTATCGATCTCAAAGAATTCTTGTGGAGGCCAATGTGTAACTTCATGGTGTGGGTTCGGAGCAAATCCTTGCTCTACCGCTTACTATCTGTGGGCTCAACTTCTCCAATTTCCTCATCCATAAAACAGGCAAAAAAATTGCAGGAATTTGACAAGTAGTGACTGAACACATGTTAGCTATTATTAATATCAGTGTAGACGTAATTATTGATAAGTGCTCAGTGGGTGCTCCCACTCCATGGCCGCTCAAGACCATGTTATGGAACCTAGATACACATGTTCCAAATCTCAATAACTACACCCAGCTCAGACCACCCTTGACAAGAATAATTAGTAAAAAAGAGTAGTGCTTATTCATTAGTGATATTAATTGATATTTTAGCAAACTGTCTTTCAAAACAAATCTGTAAACTGCTATTTAAAGAAAAAAAAAGAAGCAGCAGCAGCCAGGTACGGTGGCTCATGCCTGTAATTCCAGCAATTTGGGAGGCTGAGGCAAGAGAATCAGCTGATCCCAGGAGTTCAAGAGCAGCTGGGGAATGCAGGGAGGCCCCATCTTTACAAAAAGGAAATCTAAAAAGAATACAGCTGGGCATGGCAGTACGGGCCTATAGTCCTAGCTAATTGGGAGGCTGAGGAAGGAGGATCCTCGAGCCCCACAGATCGAGGCTATAGTGAGCTATGACAGTATCACTGTACTCTAGCCTGGGTGACAGAGTGAAACCTTTTCTCTTAAAAATAAATAAATAAGAATAAGCAAATAAAAATAAAGACCTTCCACTAATAGATACTCAGCACATTCCTCATATTTAAGTATCAGAAAATTCTTTATCCAGCAAAGTGAATGGCTCCCATGCTCATCATGGTTGCCTACAGTTCCTGAGTTTTAATAGGACACTGATAGGTCAGAATTAAGATTGTGCTGTCGTAAACTAGAAAATCTAGAAGAAATGGATAAATTCCTGGACACATACACCCTCCCAAGATTGAGTTGGGAAGAAATTGAATCCCTGAACAGACCAATAACGAACTCTGAGATTGAAGCAGTAATAAATACCCTACCAACCAAGGAAAAGCCCCAAACCAGACAGATTCACAGCTGAATTCTACCAGAGATACAAAGAAAAGCTGGTACCATTCCTGTTAAAACTATTCCCCAAAACTGATGGGGAGGTACTCCTCCCAAACTCATTCTATGAGGCCAGCATCATCCTGATACCAAAACCTGGCAGAGATAAAACAAAAAAGAAAACTTCAGGCCAGTATCCCTGACAAACATTGATACAAAAATCCTCAACAAAATACGGACAAACCAAATCCAGCAGCACATCAAGAAGCTTATCCATCACGGTCAAGTATACTTCATCCCTGGGATGCAAGGTTGGTTCAACATACGCAAATCAGTAAATGTGATTCATCACATAAAAAGAACTAAAAACAAAACCAACATGATTATCTCAATAGACACAGAAAAGGGTTTTGATAAAATTCAACATCCATTCATGTTAAAAACTGTCAATAAACTAGGTATTGAAGGAACATACCTCAGAATAATAAGAGCCATCTACAACAAACCCCCAGCCAACATTGTACTGAATGGGCAAAAGCTGGAAGCATTCTCCTTGAAAACTGCCACAGGGCAAAGATGCCCTCTCTCACCACTCCTATTCAACATAGTATTGGAAGTTCTGGCCATGGCAATCAGGCAAGAGAAAGAACTAATGAGAAGAGAGTCAGTCAAACTATCCTTGTTTGCAGATGACATGATCCTATATCTAGAAAACCCCATCGTCTCAGCGCAAAAGCTTAAGCTGATAAACAACTTCAGCAAAGTCTCAAAATACAAAATCAATGTGCAAAAATCACTAGCATTCCTACACACCAACAATAGTCAAACCAAGAGCCAAATCAGGAACAAACTCTCATTCACAATAGCCACAAAAAGAATAAAATACCTAGGAATACAGGTAACCGGGGAGGTGAAAGACCTCTACAAAGAGAACTACAAACCACTGCTCAAAGAAAGTCAGAGATGAAACAAACAAATGGAAAAATATTCTGTACTCATGGATAGGAAGAATCAATATTGTTATAATGGCCATACTGCCCAAACCAATCTGATTCAATGCTATTCCTATTAAACCACCATTGATATTTTTCACAGAACTAGAGAAAACTCTTTTAAAATTCATATGGAACCAAAAAAGAGCCCCAGCAGCCAAGGCAATCCTAACGAAAAAGAACAAGAACTCCACTACGGGCCAAAAGACCCACTTAAACACCTATCTCTCTATCTGTAGGAAAGAGAGCTCTTCTCTTCTCCTTCTTTGGCCTTTTAAACCTCCTCTCTTAACCTCACTTTACCTGTATCTGTGTCCTTGATTTCTTTGTCATGAGGCAACGAACCTCGGGTATTACCCCAGACAACCATGCTGCTTCAAAACTATACTACAGGGCTACAGTAACCAAAACATCATGGTACTGTTACAAAAAGAGACGCATAAACAAAAGAAACAGAATAGAGAACCCAGAAATAAGACTGCATACCTACAGCTATCTGATCTTCAACAAACCTGACAAAAACAAGCAATGGGGAAAGGATTCCCTATTCAATAAATGGTGCTGGGATAACTGGCTAGCCATATGCAGAAGATTGAAACCGGACCCCTTCCTTACACCATATACAAAAATTAACTCAAGATGGATTAAAGACTTAAATGTAAAACCCAAAACTAGAAAAGCCCTGGAAGACAACCTAGGCAATACCAATCAGGACACAGGCACAGGCAAAGATTTCATGATGAAGATGAAGATGCCAAAAGCAATTACAACATAAGCAAAAATTGACAAATGTGATCTAATTAAACTAAAGAGCTTCTACATAGCAAAAGAAACTATCAATAAACAGACAACCTACAGTATAGGAGAAATTTTTTGCAAACTATGCATCTGACAAAGGTCTAATATCCAGAGTCTACAAAGAACTTAAACAAATTTACAAGAAAAAAACAACCCCATTAAAAAGTGGGCAAGGGACACAAACAGACCCTTTTCAAAAGAGATACATGCAGCCAACAATCATATGAAAAAAAAACTCAACATCACTGATCATTAGAGAAGTGCACATCAAAACCACAATGAGATACCAACTCACACCAGTCAGAATGGCTATTATTTTCCATTTTGTTTTTTTGAGACAGAGTCTTGCCCTATTGCCCAGGCTGGAGTGTGATGGCACAATCTTGACTCACTGTAGCCTCCACCTCCTGGGTTCAAGTGATTCTCCTGCCTCAGCGTCCCATGTAACTGGAATTACAGTTGTGTGCCACCACGCCCGGCTAATTTTTTGTATCTTTAGTAGAGATGGGGTTTTACCATGTTGGCCAGGCTGGTCTCAAACTCCTGGCCTCGTGATCCACCCGCCTTGGCCTCCCAAAGTGCTGGGATTACAAGCATGAGCGCCTGGCGCCTGGCCAGAATGGCTATTATTAAAAAGTCAAAAAATAACAAATGCTGGCGAGGTTCTAGAGAAAAAAAGAATGTTATACACTGTTGGTGGGAGTGTAAATTAGTTCAACCATTGTGGAAGAAAGTGTGTTGACTCCTCAAAGACCTGAACACAGAAATACCATTTGACCCAGCCATTCCAATACTGGGTATACATTCAAAAAATAAAAATCATTCTATTATAAAGATACATGCATGCCTTATGTTCATTACAGGACTATTCACAATAGCAAAGACATGGAATCAACCTAAATGCCCATCAGTGGTAGACTGGAGAAAGGAAACGTGATACATACAACGTTGTATACTATGCAGCCATAAAAAAGAACAAGATCATGTCCTTTGAAGGAACATGGATGGAGCTGGAGGCCATTATCCTTAGCAAACTAACACAGGTACAGAAAACAAAATACCACATGTTCTCACTTGTAAGTGGGAGCTAAATGATAAGAACACATGGACACATAGAGGGGAACAGCACACACTGGAGCCTTTCAGAGGGTAGAGGGTAGGAGGAGGGAAAAGATCAGGAAAAATAACTAATGGATAGTAGGCTTAATATCTGTGGGATGAAATAATCTGTTCAACAAACTCCCATGACACCAGTTTACCTAAGTTAAGAAAAAGGCCGGGCACGGTGGCTCACACCTGTAATCCCAGCACTTTGGGAGGCTGAGGCCAGCGGATCACGAGGTCAGGAGATCAAGACCATCCTGGCTAACACAGTGAATCCCCATCTCTACTAAAAAAAATACAAAAAAAAAAAAAAAAAAATTAGCCGGACGTGATTGCAGGCGCCTGTAGTTCCAGCTACTTGGGAGGCTGAGGCAGGAGAATGGCGTGAACCCAGGAGGCGGGACTTGCAGTGAGCTGAGATCGCACCACTGCACTCCAGTCTGGGCAACAGAGTGAAGATTCCATCTCAAAAAAAAAAAAAAAAAAAAAGTTAAGAAAAAAAAAAAAGGATGTGCTGTATCTGTCAAAGTGTGGAAGAGGCTTAATTAATGATTAAACTGTACTTCTCTGAAATAAAATTTGGCTAAAATGCCTTAATTTTAGGAGAAAATGTTTAAATAGAATGTGATCTATTTGATCTGCACTTTTTCACAAATGCAAGCAGGATAGAAACCATGTTAATCAAGTTAAATTCTGTAAAAAGACTGGTCATTCATACAATAGATGTTCAAAATCTAGCTTTACACAGACCAACAGTTAGGCTCCCAATATTTAAATGTACATATAAACATAGAAGTTTATTCTACAGATGTACTGAAGCACGTGTAAAATAACGAATATAAGGATATACTTCTCAATATTATTTATAAAAGCTCTAAGGTTTAAGTAGGGGGCTGGCTAAAAACATTTTGTTAATTTCATATATTGAAATTGTCCAACTACATTAAAATAAACTGAATAGATTTCTCTGGCTGATATGGAATTGTCACCAAGAATTATAAAAAAAAAAAGAGCAAAGTTTGGAATAGTATGCATATCATACACAGAAAATGTTTGTATCTACATAGAACATATATGGAAAAATACATAAGAAAATTTGGCCTATCTCTGGGGAAGGCAAGGGAGAATTGAGATGAAAGGGAGGATTTTCACTTTCGGCATCCTTCTATGTTGTTTACAGAGCTTTTTAAAGTCATGTGCACGTATTTCCTTTTTTTAATTAAAAAATGAACAATTTTTTAAAAATAAAACAGCAGACACTCCATACCTGTCGGTTTTCCTTTATACTGAATCCAGTGTGTTACATGATAAGCATGACCAATGCAGACAGATATTACAGTTCCTTGCTTCTCTGCAAAACCACCAACCACCTTTCCTAAATTTGAGTAGATGAGGCACATGCTGTGCAGGAAAAGGGCCTACAAAACATTTGAAAAGTGTGTTTTTGTATTCTGGGTATAAATAATTCTTTAATGGCTCTAAATGTCTTTCTGCCTTTATTGTCAAGCTGGCAGTAGTACCTAGCACGCTGTCTTGCATAAACTTCAAAAAAAGTACTCTGCTGGTCAATGGCTGTTCTTTATCCTCCAGCCAAATGCCTAAGGGACTGTATGAACCTATTCACATCAGTGAACATCAACGTACAGCTTCCTTACCAGACAGAATCACACTGTGTACTCTGCCACCACTCCACACTATGCCCATCACCAAACACTACCCAGAAAAGCAACGAGGCACACAGCACTAGTAAATGCCCCATTTGTCCTGTTCCTCAACAAAACACAAGCCAGCCCACTTAATAATGTCCAGAAGCTGTTATATATTCCAAGTAGGAACAGACATGGCCAGAGCTGCCTCATGGCTCCCAGATCCCAGTTTAAAGACAACCCTAGGCCTTCCTATATCACATTCCAGGTGATCCCATGGCTTTGGGAGAATAAAAACAGCTCCTCTCTACCAGTACCTAGGCCTGGCTACCATCTCAAATTCATTATGAGCTGTGTGATCTTAGGCAAACTGCTTAGCCTCTCTAATCCTGGATGTCCTCATCCGCAAAATGGTGCCAGTAATGTCACCCATCTATAGCTCACAGAGCTACAGTAAGGATAAAGCTTTTGGCATCCAAGTAGTCCTCCATGCATGTCAACTAATGTCACTACCAACATCTTTAGACACAAACCCACAGCAGCCTCCTGTTTGGTCTCCCTAATTCCACTCTAGCTTCCACCCACTGGTAAAAGTGATCTTAAAAGGGGGATATGGTAAAGTCATCCTCCACCCTTCTTCCAACACTGAAACGTAGAGACAGCTCTACTGTCATTAGAATGAAGTCCAGAAGGCTCGATGCAAACCTCTCCAAGTGTCAACGATTAACGATGAGAACTCTGCCTCCACCCACACCTCTCTTCCCCACAATAGGGTAGCCTTGACAGATGATCCTAATTCTCCTTTGATGACATTTTCAAACTTACAAAGTTGTCTAATAAGGATCATTATGCACTTCAGTGTGAGCTCCATTCACCACTATACTGCTCACATAGCTATCAACTAACAAGAAATGTTGAGGACTCATCTTTTCAAGCATTACAATCTATACAACCCATAATAGTGTTAAAACTGGAAGACATGACAAACAAGCTTCAGTGTTCTATCATATTAAACTTGTCCATATGGAGCTGAACAGAACCAGTGAGATTATGCAAGAGAAGCCAAAAGGTAAGTGAGTATTAAATACCAGATCCTGGCCGGGCGCGGTGGCTCACGCCTATAATCCCAGCACTTTGGGAGGCCGAGGCAGGTGGATCGCCTGAGTTCAGGAGTTTAAGACCAGCCTGGCCAACATAGTGAAACCCTGTCTCTACTAAAAATACAAAAAATTAGCCGGGCGTGGTGGTGCATGCCTGTAATCCCAGCTACTCAGAAGGCTGAGGCAGGAGAATCATTTGAACCTGGGAGGCGGAGGTTGCAGTGAGCCAAGATCGCACCATTGCACTCCAGCCTGGGCAACAACAGCAAAACTCATCTAAAAAAAAAAAATTCCAGATCCTTCAGTTGACAGGTCAGACCAGATGATTCATCCACCTACCATCTAACACTGTGCCTAACTGAAATGCATGACTTTCAGTTAGAGGTTTCACTTTGGACATATCTGTTTACCTATTTGAATGTGAGCCCCAAGTTATTTTTATATTTTGCTTTTCCTCTCAGGCTGAGAAAGCTGCTGCTAAAAACTCTCAGAGTAAAAGTATGCTGATATCACACTCCAGGGAATTTAGTTTCTAAGAAAAGCCCACTCATTTTTAAAAGACAAGATGAAGAGAACACAGACTTCAAGCAAGTTGGGAGTTAGGGAAATATAACTCAAGGTCTCAATGACTTGCCCACCACCCCTGCTTTTTCAGCAATGCTGTTTGGGGGAGGGGATCATGGTAACTTAACATGGGAAAGATGTGATCGGATAAAATCTCTTTTATCGTTCAGAGGGAAGAGGAATTCACAACCAATCACTTCAATCCTTATTTTCTTTTTAAAGCATTATTTTTATTGTGGTAAAACATACATAATTTATCACCTTAATCATTTTTAAGTATATAGTTTTATGGCTTTAAGTACATTCACATTGTTGTGTAACCATCACCACCATCCATTTCCAGAGTGTTTTCAACATCCCAAAGAGAAATTCTGTACCTATTAAACAGTAACTCCCCTCTCAGCCCCTGGAAACCACCATTCTACTTTCTGTCTTTATGAATACATTAGGTACCTCATATATGTAGAAGCATATAGTATTTTTCCTTTTGTGACTAGCTGATTTCACTTACTATAATGTCCTCAAGGTTCATCCATGTTGTAGCAAGTGTCAGAATTTCCTTCCTTTTTAGGGCTGAATAATATTCCATTGTATGCAAACATCCTATTTTGTTTACCCATTCATCCATCAATGGGTATTTAGGTTGTTTCCTCTCCTTGGTTATTATGAATAATGCTGCTATAAACCGGGGTGTACAAACATATCTTCAAGAACCTGCTTTCAATACTTTCAGGTCTAAACCCAGAAGTGGAATTGCTGGATTATATGGTAGTTCTATTTTTAATTTTTTTCAGGAACTGTCATATTGTTTTCCATAGCATCTGTACCATTTTACATTCCCACCAATAGTGCACGAGTGTTCCAATTTCTTCATATCCTGGCCAACATTGGTTATTTTCTGGGTTTTTTAATAGTAGCCATCCTACTGGTAATTCTTTAAGTATTTTTATTTTTAAACTGGCTAATTGAATTAAACTTTTGTCCCATCTATGCAATTGGCTAAGAATATTAGAAAACCTGATTTTCATGAGTATGCTACTATTCACTTTCTGAGAGGTAATTTTAATAATAGCAGCTGAGATTAAATTTTAAAAATAAAGCTTTGGACACAAAACCATCCTGTATTCAAATATGAAACAGCTACTTCTGAAGCAAAGTACCTTCCCTAAGCCTTGGTTTTCTCATTGGTGAAATGGAGCTATGAATATCCATTTCTTAAAGTTCTTGGGAGAATTCACTTACGAAATTGTACAAAGCACTTAGCATGCTCTCTGGCTCCTAAGAAGCACTTAAAGAAAGACAGATGATGATAAGGAGGAGGAAAGTCTCATTATTGCTGGTATACCACTAAAAGTTAAGTCACAAAAAGGTCTCTTTAGCACTGAAATATACATATCCTTTCCTCAACGACTCCCAGATGACCCTGTTTTACAATTCATATATATACTCACCAAACCTCAAGATTGTCACTGTAGACAAGATAGTATTTTCTTATATACAAATTATAAACATAAATATTCTTTTCCCAAAGGCAGGATATTCAGGTAGGATAATAAACAGTGGTAGCACATCACAAAATTATACCTTTTTTCAGTTTGAAAAAGTGGTAATAAGAACTTGTCATATATTTTAAGTTACACTTAATTTAGTTACAGCAAAAAGGTAGAGTGCACATTGTGAGACAAGATTGGTTTTCCCTCTTCTCTTGATTAGTTAATTAAAAAGTTAATGCCAAATGGCTATATTTTAAACATATGGCTTAGGCTAAATTCACATATTGTATCTAAAAAACAAGTTTGATCAGCCTGGCGCAGTGGCTCACGCCTGTAATCCCAATACTTTGGGAGGCAAAGGCGGGCGGATCATGAGGTCAGGAGTTCGAGACCAGCCTGACCAACATGGTGAAATCCCGTCTCTACTGAAAAATACAAAAATTAGCCAGGTGTGGTAGCATGTGCCTGTAATTCCAGCTAGTCAGGAGGCTGAGGCAAGAGGATCGCTTGAACCCGGGGGGTGGAGGTTGCAGTGAGCCAAGATTGCACCACTGCACTTCAGCCTGGGTGACAGAGCAGGACTCCATCTCAAAAACAAACAAACAAACAAACAAACAAAAAAACAAGCTTGATCTGTTGTAGATTTCCTGGGTATCTTTAACTTGGAATTTTTATCAGGCTTCTCATTTAAATTCAAAGAATCTATGGGAAAGTCTCAGAAATCACTTAACCCAAACTGCCATCAAATAGCTGCTGTTCTGTTTATAGAAATTTACTAATAAATTACAGTAAAATATAAAACAGTTGGGAACCTGAAGCAATTGTGAAAGAAGATATATGCTTACTTCTCATTTAAAGAAATCAAATAAATGAAAATCGGTTTTAAAATAAAGGTTAAACCAAAAGGGTACTAATTCACCATCAAAACACTTCCAGACCCTCTATGAGTGTGTGTGCCATGCATTTTTCTAAGCACTTACATTGACACCTTTAATTTCTACATAAGGATTCTGATTTGGGTTCCATTAATATTACAAGGCACTTTAAATTGACCCTTAAAATTGTGACACATTAACTTTATTCATATACTCCACTGAGAAATATTCATGTGAAATAGCACTCCAAAACCTTAATTATGTTACTGGCTTCAGGACTACCACCTTGGCTAACGTAAGTCCATACTAACTTTTTTCTTCCATTCACCCAGAGACATGGTTCAAAACATCAGGATGCCTTGATAATGGCATTAGTTTAGGTTTATTAGCTCAGGAAATTCTTTCTGTTGCAATCATTGTTCCATTAAAATTCTTTAAAATTACTCTTCAATTTCAGTAACTAAGGTATATGGGCATGTAATCTTAAATATTTCTATGGTAGTTCAAGAGTAATAAGGGATCTCATCTGATTTTCCAAAGAACCAATTAACCAATGCTGGGAAGACTCAGGGTCACATTATGAGTATCTATCAACCCTGGGTCTCAGTGATTATGGGGGCCAGCCAGAAGGAATGGCCTCCTTCCCTCTCATCCCATGTCATCCTCTCCTGCAATTTATGCTCTGGCAATAATATCTATACTTCCCCCAAATGTGCCCTGCTGTGGCACCCTCACTCATGCCTCCTAATCCTACTTGGAGTAAATTCTCATTCTTTTCCAGTGCACCAGCATCTCCCTTGCGAAGTCCTTCAATTCTGAGGAACAGAGAAAGGAGAGAAGGACAAGTCCACAAACTCTATCATTCTAACAGCGAATGAAAGGGGTTCACAATTATCTAAAACTTAAAAAGGCAACTATTTACATTATCTATTTTCTACATTTTATATAAAACTTTATATTATATACAAAAGTACTCTGTTACATTTTTAAGTAGGTAGAATGCTTGGTGAAATACGTTTGATTTTTTCCTCTTTTCTGAGTTCATTAAGGAAATTAATTTGCAGAGATAATTCTATATGATTCACACGCAGACCAAAAAAAATTAGCAGGCAATTCTTGAGCTAAAACAGCTTGTAAATAAACATCATGAATATGGACAAAATGTGAACACCCACAAGGCAAGTAGTGAAGAATTCCACCTACATAAATCTAGTGAGTCATACTTTAATTCAACAAGTTGTCTCTGAGTCCTGATAGGGCGTTCTGTCCTATGTTTGGTGCCACAGGAGTTTCCAGAAACCTCAAGATCAGGGCCCTACTTTCAAAGAGGTTAGACAATGTGGTAAGATGTTAAAATTCATGGTATCATTGAAACCCTAAGAAAAATTCTTAAATTACTTTTTAGATAATAAGACATGATTATAAAAACAATTAAAATTTTAAGTATGGGTATTCAGCCAAACTGCACATCTTGCTTCACTGTCCATCATTGTTGTATGTTTGCTGGGGAAAGGGAGGAGTTGGGTTTTTTTTCATTTGTTTCTTTGAGCAGAGGGCCTCCCTTGTGGACAGAGACTATGTTTCCACAATGTACTGTGTTTGCAATTTAGAAATATGTGGGGTTGGCCTTGCCTGCTGGCTGTCAACAGGAACTGAGTGCCCAGGCCCCTGGCTGTTCTGCCACAAAGTCCCTCCTCCCCCAGAGGCCTCTCACCTGACAAGATAGCTATCTGTAGCTATAACTGATCAAAACTGCTTACCTAGGTAATCATCTCTACTGCCTGCAAAAAGATGACTCTTGAATTTCCACCTCCAGCCTCTCCCCACACAAAGATGATTTACAAATGAGGAAAGAAAAAAAAAAAAAACCCAGCACAGCAGGAGAAGTCAGTAAAGAACACTACTGGTCCAGGCTCCTCCCTAACTGAGCTTCCGAGGGAAGTAAGGGAGAGGAGAGGTGCCATCCCACTGAGAGCCCAGTTCCTTCTACCTGCCCATGAAAGGGAAGAAAACAAACTTACCAGCATGCTGACCCTACCCTTCTCTCTATCTGGAAAGTTTAGTCTTTTAGGCATACCCACAGAGCAGCAAATATCTGCCCACATTTCACATTTTCCTAATGAGTTTGTTCTTAAATTCACCAAAATTTTAGTATTCTACTCTTTAAAATTGTGCAGATACAAAATTTTGTCACAGGAAAATATTAGGGAAAAAAGAAGAAGAAGAAATACTTTCCTTTTCAGTCCCCAGGTCCCTAACATCAAATGTATTTATGTGGATGCCCTCAAGACCTCACAGCCTTTTTCTAAAGGAAGTAAAAATGTGCAACTTTATAAATGTACATCAACTTTTCCATTTTAAAAATAGTCCCCAAAAGTGGACTGATTTGTTACTGGTCAGAAAATGAACGTAACACCCAAAAAAAATTCTCAGCACAGATCCAATCTCTCCCATGATGCAAACAGAAAGAAAGATACAGTTAAGCACAACCCAAAATGTAGTGAAATAAAATATCATATGAAACCATGACCGATACAAAAAATGGCTGCCAGAGAAAATTCCTTAAATCTCCAAAGAATCATTTTCTCCAACCCTACCTAGCACGGGAAGAACCACCTTAACTGAATGTGAGAATCCTTTATTCCTTAAAGACATGTGAACTCTATTTGTAATGTCTACAGAAAGCTCAGCCCTGGGAGTAAAATTTTAGATGTTCATCTTCCCTTGTCACTGATGGGGAAATGATTACTTACTACCTGGGCCAGAGAGGGAAAATGAACTTGCAGGCTTATGTGAAAACAGCAAAATGCTGTTTTTCTAGAAGAGCTGATTAGGAACACGCTAATTGTCCTAAGTGTAGCGGAGTGAGACCTTGCTCCCTAGTTCCTGTCAGGCCTCTGAGCCCAAGCTAAGCCATCATATCCCCTGTGACCCGCATGTACACATCCAGATAGCCGGTTCCTGCCTTAACTGATGACATTCCACCACAAAAGAAGTGAAAATGGCCTGTTCCTGCCTTAACTGATGACATTATCTTGTGAAATTCCTTCTCCTGGCTCATCCAGGCTCTAAAGCTCCCCTACTGAGCACCTTGTGACCCCCACTCCTGCCTGCCAGAGAACAACCCCCTTTGACTGTAATTTTCCTTTACCTACCCACATCTTATAAAACGGCCCCACCCCTATCTCCCTTCGCTGACTCTCTTTTTGGACTCAGCCCGCCTGCACCCAGGTGAAATAAACAGCCTTGTTGCTCACACACAGCCTGTTTGGTGGTCTCTTCACACGGATATGAGTGAAAGTTCCCAGCTCGTGGAGGAGAGAAGAGCAGTTCTGTGGGTTTGGCCTTAGACGACAAAGGCTAGGGTTCACTGCCCCGTGCAGACACAGTCCACAGGCACTGTCACTCTGACAGCCTGATATCACTAGGGCCTGAGAGACTGGGCAAGACAGAGGGCTGTCAACATATGTTGACCACATCACTGTCTGCACTTAACAGAGCAGATTATCAAGATCGTAGAAGTTTTGTACAGAGAAAAAATGAAGGCCAGGCTAGCTGAGTGATTTACGCTGACTGACACTATGCAACTTTGTGGCTACACATCCTCTCGTGTTTTATAAGCATGTTCTACCTGCATCGATATGAGAGAGGATTCTGAATGAGATGGCCTACATAAACAGTGCCCATAGCTCCTGTCTGAAAATTGAGACACAGTCTGACAAGTATAAACAGACATCTGGAATTCATCATGCAGGGTACCTGAAACCAGGACAGGCTCAGAAAATGCAGGGTGTGTCATCACCCTACCTACCTCACTAGGCTCCCAGGCCCCTCCCCTGGAGAGCTGATTCAGTAAGTCCGGGTGGTGCCTGAGAATCTATATTTTTAATAAGTGCCCTGAGGAAATTCTTAAGCTTAGGTAAGTTTGGGACACACTGGATTGGACTAATTATACTTTGTAACACTTAGCTTTCTCAAGATAGTTCCTACCTTTAAATCCCATTTAGCACTGTCATCAGTTATGTTAGCTTATAAATGGTAACAATAAATGAATTTTATTTTATCTTAATCCCCCAAATAACATAATTTTGATAATATCCATTTTGAAGAAAGAAGTAATTGTGCAAGCTCATACAGGTAGTAAGTGACAAAAGGCAATTCTCCAGGAAGAAGGATGGGAAGATGGGGTAATAGGGAGGGAGAGGCAGGGATTTAAACAGAGATCTAACTCTAACAGCTATACTTGTAACCATTATATACACAGCCTCCTATACAAACATCAATCCTGTTCATTTTTTTTTTTAAAGTAATGGCGGTTGACTTATTTCTAAAAGTCAAAAAGGTTTAGAAAAACATTTCTGAGTTATTATTCCTTTCTGGCTATACAGAGACCCAAAGATCCAAAAATATCTCTTAACAAATTGTTTTTATCGACTGCTGCTCTCAAATTTCCCTTTTGATGAAGTTTTGATCCTAGCCTCCATACCTCTCCCCAGTAGTAAAAAGATACAATAAAAAAGTCAACAGCTTGGCCAAGTGCAGTAGCTCACGCCTGTAACCCCAGTACTTTGGGAGGCCAAGGCAGGAGGCCAGGAATTCGAGACCAGCGCAGGTAACATGGCAAAACCCCATCTCTATAAAAAGAAAAAAATACAAAAATTAGCTGGGTGTGTTGGTGTGTGCCTGTAGTCCCAGCTACTTGGGAGGGTGAGGTGGGAGGATGGCTTGAGCCTGGGAGGTAGAGGCTGAAGTGTGCTATGATTGTGCCACTGCACTCCACCCTGGGCAACAGAGTGAGACCCTGTCTCAAAAATAAATTTAGAAAATTAAATTAAAAAGTCAACAGCTCCTCCCATAGAAACAATTAGAGGAATTACAATAGGTTATAATTTAGCCCCCAAATCTAGTCAATACCAGATAGAGGGGTAGATTTTTATACCAATTTATAACGAACAAAAGTCATATTCAAACATTTTTCTAGCTGCTCTGTTCTATCATGCCTAAAACTGAAATTTTTTAAAAGAAGAAGAAAATACATCTTTTCCATTCTTCCTGCCTTAAAAAAGACCTGATATGTCAAGTGAACAGTACTCCTACACCCTTCTCCTCTCCAGCCTCAGGTTAATTTAAAAAGTCACTCAAGTTTGAAAAGGACACAAAAACTATAACCAAAGGCAAACTCATGATTCTTTCAACAAGTACTTATTGAGGGCTTCTAATATGCCAGGCACTGTTCTAGGTGCTATAGATACAGCAGGGAATAAAACAAAGACCTCTGCCCTCAAGGAGTTCACACACAGCCAACAGCTCATCAGGCAGTGAAAGGTGCTGCTGAGCCCAAGGGAGCAGGGATGGGAGGGGGTGATGTACCTGAAGTGGTCAGGGAAAGTCTCCCTAACAGGGCCATCTGAGCAGAGGCCCGAGGAATGGGGAGCAAAGCACACTATATCTGCGGGGGGAGAGCATCCTCTAAAGAGAAAGGAGGGTGCCCGGCTGACCCCACTCCCACCCAAACCACAATCCACCAACATTTTCTACCTGCAGACATGGCACCAGCCTTCTCCCAGTTGCTCAGGCCTGAAACTGAGCTGTGATCCTTCCTCTCCCTCCTGATTACTCTATCTTCCCATCCTTCTTCCTGGAGAATTGCCTTCCCCATCTCCCTTGTCCTGGAATACTCTCCTCTTACCCTTCAGACTTCTCACTAGAAGTCATTCCCCCAGAGTGAATTTTCTGATCTCCCCATTACATGTAGATCCTACATTACACACTTATTACACTTACTACACTCTGTACTTCTCCCAGCACTAGTCACAACTATAATTAAATCATTATTTCTGTAATTTAATGTCTGCTCTGCCCCAATAAACTAATCTCCATGAAGGCAAAGACCATATTGATTGTACTCATTTTTGCATCTCTAGTGCCTGAAAAATAGCTGAGTTCAATAAATATTGGAGAAGGAATTAAGCCTTCCTTCTCATGCTTCCGTGTTCTTGCTCAAAGAAAATTTACAGTTGCATTTTTCCATGGCATCATCTATGCCACACAGATTTCCTTCCTAAAAAAAAAAAAAAGTTAGGAGCTATGAAAAATCCATATATAGATAATGAAGTCCCTAAGTGAGCCATTCAGACCACGTGTCTGCTCAGTTTCATTTCATATTACAGAATCCTACATTAAAAGGGAAGGCAGCAAAGCAGAGCTGCCCACTCACTCCTAAGATCACACAGGTCACTCCTCCAGGAGCAAATTAAAGGGATGTGCTGCTTGTCCACAATTATCAGAATTTTTTTAAATTAAAGATAATGGGAGCCACTTACTCTGTGACATGAAGTAAAAAGGCAGTGCAGCAAGCACATACCTCCTAATTTAAATGTTAATAGTGGCCACCATTAGCTGCACCCTTCCCAGGTGCCAAGTACCCTGCTAGGTGCTTCACGCACATGACCTCACTTAACTGAACCCAGTCTTTGCAGCCACACCATGATCCAAATGAATAAGTGCTTCAACCCAGGAATAGGAAGCAATACTGTCGGGCCCCAAAACCCCTGCAAAGCATGTCCATTACAACCCATTGTTCTAGTACCAAATGCACCCAGAATGCTGGTACCGAATGGGAACCACACAGCTGCTCTAGTCCAAACTCCCCCAGGCTTATAGGCCCAGAGAGGGGAAGCAACTGGCACAAGATCACACAGCCCATTGGTAGCTAGGTCTGGCCAAAAGCTCTATCCCTGTCAGGCCATCCTTCTGACAGATCAAACCATTCCTCACAGAGGGTCCCTAAAACCCTGAGAATAAGTGTGTCAAGTCAAGCTTTCCTAAGGAACACTGCAATGTTATAAAAAGCCTAAAGTACCATTTAGAGTTGAGCAAAAGCAAAACAGAAGGACTTTATCTCTCTTCTTTCTTGCAGCTGCCACTGATCTGAGTTCACACAACAAGCCCCTTTGTCTCTGAGCTCCCATGCAGCTCTTCTGAGCGACAGAAGCCCAGGAACACCAAGGTCCTGGGCTCACGCCAGCCCAAGCTGAGCGAAAAAGGCTAAAATACAGGCGGCTTGGACATTCCTTTATCAAACACTCTGGAGGGTCAGAAAGCACAATTTTGCACACATGATCACACTCTGTACCTACAGTGGAGTGAAATCAGGCCTGAGCCATGGAATTCACCTGTGCACCCTGAACAGCACCCTGATTTTTATGATCCCTGTGGCAAATCCTATCACTTGTATCCAACTGAATTTACCATAGAATCCAACCACCTCTTTTTTTCCTCAAATTAGCCAACTACCAGCCAATAGCCTGGTATAATAATACCACTTACCAGAACCACTGGGCCTGCCAGGCTAGACTAAATCAGCAATTACACGCACTTAGTGATAAGAAGTTCTCATGGAGAAGTCCCCAGATGGCTTCATGCTATCCTCAGGGGCCTCAGGCCCTAATACCCTAATACCCTGGAATGGCAATGCCCAAGAGAACTTATGTTCCAACCAGGGGTTCCAAGCCAGTGGCTCCTCTGGTTACAGTAAGCCTCAGCTTAGTTGGAGACAGGAAGAGAACCATTTAATCCCCCACAACAGATCCCATGAGGGACAATTCATGGGATCTGCTAAAGATGTACCCACTCCCTACTACTGGCCCCAGCAACTCAGCCAGAGTCTTTGACCACCTCAAGCAATGTATGGGCTCCCCAAAGGTGCTGTGTGACAACAATGCTCTATTTAAAACTACAGTCATTTATTCTGTGAGTTGTTTTTAAAGTAAAAATCAAATGATAATGTATATAAGAGCACCTCAAACATTTAAAGAGCTAAACAATCCAAGAGTATTCAAAGATTTACCATTTTGGCATGCTAACCACACTTGAGGGCTGAGACTCAGGGGCCATAAGTTTATGGGGTCTCCATGTCCTCATAGTAGGCCACATGGGCTGTAGTGGAAAACCAGCACAGTCAGACATTGACTGAATCCTAGAGCTGCATCCTAGGGCAAGTGACACAAGCTGCTTCAGCTCACGTTTCTCATCAGTTAACTGTGGTTAACATCTCTCTTGGTATGACAGTGAAATATCAAGTGACAAAAAGGAAGTCATGTCAGTCATTAGCCAAAAGCCAGCAATAGATTACTATGGCCCCCTTTCTGATGGGATTTCACTGTGACTAGTCTAGACCGCAGGGAGACCTCTTTAAGTAAAGGATCTCCAACAGCGGAGTTTGTTTGACTCACTGTGGCAGGTGGTTGGAAAGAACCTCTTTGGGGCAGACTTGTGGGTAACTGCCAATTCTCTATACTTTTTGGACCAGGCTCTGACCTAAGGAGAATATAAGAAGTTGTCGGTGAAGTTCTTAAGCCTCTGCCATAAAACCTTGGGCTTTCTGTCTTCCACACTAGACCAAATTCTGCTTACACATTAAGGCTGAATTCAAATGTCATTTCCTATGTAATAGCTTCCTCCTTAGAGATCTCCCCTGTTGCTGAAGTTTAGCTGGCTGTACATGGTTTGGTCCACCCTGATGGATGGTAATTTCCTTAAAAACAGGGCTTGGGGCTCATTTGCCTGTGTAAACTCAGCACCTCATCACAGATGTGGCATCTAGTTAATGATTATTGGTAAGTGCTTGCTCAACTGAGTTGACTACTGAACAGCATTAAATTCAAACCAATTTAGTAAATCCCAGTTTTAAATAAACAAGAAATTTCCTGTTGGGGAAAGACTGTGTAATCTTATACATATTGTTGAGATATCTGTCCCAAAAGGATAGAAGTTATATCCTTCAACCCCACGAATCACAGCCAAGAGTTTGGAATTTAAGCCTTCTTTCAAAATCATATCTTTACTTTGATTTATAAAGGATGTTGATTATCAAGAAACACAGTTTAAGAGCTCTACAGCTTCAAATTTCCAGTTAGAACCCTCCAATTCTTGCTGTAAACATTTGTGCATTGTATTTTAGAGAGTGATTAAATTAGCCATTCCTCCTCCCACCAAATCAAACATGTTGGTTTTTCCAGTAGGACATTTGATAAGCCATTCTAGGAAAATATACATACACATATATATATCACAGTGCATTTGTTATGGCTGAGATTAAAAAGGATCTGAAAAGTCAACTCTTCTCTAGTGATGAATATTTTAATGGCAAAGGAATCAGGAGAGGTGATAGAGTGAAATTTGACTGTACATTGATATACTAAACACTATATCCACTAACGCTAGAATCAGTAGCTTTTGTTTTAACCTCCCAGCAGCATTCTGTTTAACAAAGATCATTAGAGCATCCACCTCTATAGTAATAGCTATTTCCATCACCCAATTAGAAGCCAGAGTACTGAAAGGGCTGCACCTTTGTATTTGAATGAGGCATTCTGTATAACTAATGACTTAACAAATCCTTATCCAAGTAGCTAACAAAATGATCCTTTGATGGTATTTAAGCCAAAGTGCATCATTAATTATTTATTTTTGTTGGTGGTGTTTTTATTTTAAAGTCAGACTTAATGAGGTATAATTTGCATGCAGTAATCCAATCTTTTAAGTGTACAGTTCAATGAGTTTTGACAAACACACACAGTCATGTAATCACCACCACAATCAAGATATAGAACATTTCATTTATCTCAAAAATTTCCCTATGCCCTTTGTAGTCAATCTTCTCCCCCATCACATGCTCCTGGCAGTCATGATCTATTTTCTAACCCTATACTCTTGCCTTTTCCAGAATGTCATTTAAATTGAATCATAAAGTATGGATTCTTTTGAGTTTGGCTCCTTTCACATAACATAATGCGTTTGAGATTCAGCCAAATAGTTGTGTTGTTCTTTCTTATTGATGAACAGTATTCCATTGATAGGCATACCAGTTTGTTTATCCATTCACTAGTTGAAGGACAATTACATTTTTTCCAGTTTTAGCAGTTATGAATAAAGCTGTTAGAAGTACTAGCCTACAGGTTTTTGTGTGAATAGAGGTTTTCAATTCTCTTGGATAAATACTTAGGAGTGAAACTACTCGCTTATATGGTATATGTTTAACTTTGTAAACACCACCTATTTTCCAAAGTGGCTATATCTTCTCAGACTCTCACCAGCAATGTAGGAGAGTTCTAGTTGCTCTGTATCTTTGTCAGTACTTGGTATTATCTGTTTTTGTGTTTGCTTCTTACTTATTTTAATAGATGTGTAGTGGTATCTCTGTGTTTTTTTTTTTACTTTTGATTTTGAAATAACTCTAGACTCACATAGAAGACACAAACATTGTAGAATGTTCCTGTGTATCCTTCACCCAGCTTCTCCCTATATCTTACGTAATAACTATACAATTATCAAAGCACAAACTTGACACTGGGTACAATACTATTACTATTAATAAACTACAGCCCACGTTCAGATTTCACTAGTTTTTACATGTTCTTTGTTGTTTGTTTGGGTTTTTTTACATACAATTCTATAAAACTTTATCTCATATATAGATTTATATAACAATTTCCACAATCGGGATATAAATCTGTTCCATCAAAGCACATTATGTATTGAAAAGACCCTTCTGGGATTATAAACATCATCTGCTGGAAGCACTTTGGTAAGTGATGATGACTTTCTTTTGACCTTTTCCCTTACCACATTAAAAAGCCAATTGTCTATGCTCCAGCTGGTATGTACAAACCACAATTGCCAGAGAAGTTCACTTTTCAGAATGGGTGTTTGTCCTGTTCACTCTTTGTTTATTATATGCCAGACCCAGTAGAGGCAGAGTGGATAAAATAGCAAACAAGAGAACAGTACTTCTTGCCTTTAAAAGAATTTAGAGTGTGAGAAATATTCATTCACTCATTCATACACACACACACACACACACACACACACAGTGACAGACACTATCCATGAATGAAAAGTAAAAAGTGAGATGAAAGGTTAAAACACAATCTGGTTAAGACAGTGAGGAAGGTCCTTGTAAGCAAGCCCCATCCTCAGACTCAGTATTCAAGGCCTTCTGTGGGACCAGGTCATCCAAGTGCCAGAGCCATTGAGTATGAAACACAGAAACCAACAAGTTCTTAAAGCAGAATACAAAGATGCTCAGGGCTTAAGAAATTCACTGAAGACTTCTTATCTTCTCCTTAAGTCAGAGTCCAGCCCAAAAGATATACAGAGTTGGCAATTACCCATGTGATGTTACCTTAGGACACCCATAGGCCTATTTCTGCCTTAAAAGGTTCTTTGCAACCACCTGCCACAGTGAGCCAAACGCTACTACTAGAGATCTTGTAGTTACAGAGGTCTCCCTCTGCTCTAGATGAGTCACAATGAAATCTTATCAGAAAGTGGGGACACAGTAATCCATCACTGGCTTTTGGCTCTGGCATGACCCTCTCCTCTTGTCTGAGGGATCCACACTTATAAAATTCTTCAAGGTAAACTGCCCCTCTTCCCTTCTAACCTGTACATATTTTTGTCATTAATCTCTAATGCTATTTGTCCCATGTCTCTCTCTCCATTCTATACTAATAATCTCAGAAGTCTGACTCATCTCCGTATCTCCTGGCATCTGCACCCTCAGCTCCCACGCACACAGTAGATGTCAATAAACATTCAGTGAATGTTCACATACAAGGTATGATTTCAGATTACAATGTCCACAGTAGGGCTTTGAGGGAGTGGATTGTGAAACAGATGGGTCATAATAGGAAAGATACCAATCAAAGGCATGGGGAAGGCTATCCGGTTCAAGAAGCATACCACAGAAGTAGCTGAATATGGCAACAGGGTACTTGGGTACCTGAGAGAGGGCAGACGCAGGACAGAAGGAGATGGTGTGAGGGAGTAGGAAACAAGACTTCTCCATACATGATAGCACTCAGAACCAAGCTAGCACCTGTCAGAGAAAAAAAACCAGACATACCCTGAAGCAGAAAGGAGAGAGAGAAAGGGCTCTCTCTCTGTCTTCATGACTTTGTTTATATGGACATTTGCCAAGAGCAGGGCTATGGGAGACCAGGAGCTCAAAAAGAAGCAAGTATTTGCAACAGTTGCTATGGAAGTCAGCTAGGAAATTAATAAGAAATGAGATCAAGGACGTCAACTCACATACCAGTTCCAAAACCCTCTGGAGTCCCTCTGTGCACAAGGAAATGACCTGGGTTTGCCAGTCCATGAGGGCTGGGTCCTATCCTGCAATGCCTTCTGATCCAGCTATGAGGAAGTTCGCAGGCTGCCTAAGAGTTTATGGGAAAAGAAGACACTGTTCTTGGCCCTGCATTAATTGAGCTTCCACATGTAGAAATGGTTTAGTGATTAGTAAATGCAAGAACTCCCAAATCAAACACTGTTTTACAACATAAATTTAAAACTATCAGAAAATTATTCCAGCTCATATTTCCAAAACCACTGGTTTTTCAGCAGGACTTCCTCTTAACCAGCACCTTGGCCTTTGCCACCTTGCAGTACCCGGGGTAACACATGGACTATGGAAAGGAGATGGGGGACCCTGCAGCCAGCCACACTTACCCACTACAAGTCTTGAAGACAGCTAGCCCTGAGAGCTCCCAGATAGAGGGCTGAAATACACCACAAAATGAAGTAGGGACATCCTTCCACAAGTTTCACTTGTAATTTTTGTAGTATGCCTCATGTGGGTAACAAATGCTACCATTACAATGTTATTTTCCAAAAACACTGAGCTTCTTGGATGCAAGGTGTTAAGTACCAGTAGGTCCCCAGTCACTCAAGTTTCAGTTACACCAATTGCTTATACTCTCTCTGTCCTCACTAAGGTTTCAACCAAGAAGAACCTTGCTTCCTGGTAACACAGTGAACCACAAAGTAAAACAGAAACTGGCAACCGCAAGATGGTTTTCAATGGTCTCTGGGAAAAACAGTGAAGTAGGTAGAACTGCCCCTCTCAGCTCCAGTTTGGAAAGGTCACCAGACACTGGTGCAGCCCTCTGGCCACCCCAAGGACCAGTTGTAGCTCCCAAACAAGTGCCCCTTCCCCCTAGGAGTCCTTGAGGCTTCAAAACTACCTTCAACACTTCCTCTCCACCCCCATCCCAAGCCAAAACTGCCCTTCCCAACCAGTTTAGCTAGGAAATGGACACTCCCAGGTGTGAATGACACAAAGACTTCTTCTAATCCAGAGACTGAAATAATAGCTCCAGACCAGATAGGATGTTAATATCTCCAAGCCCTCATTCACTCAAAAGCTATTACAATAATGTATCTAAAGATGAGGATAGCACTAAAAATGCATTAAACGCATATTCATCAATTAATAAAATCAGCATTCAGGTTTATATTAAGCTCAAAATTAAGCCATTTAGGCCCAGACTGTTTCATAGTATTTATAAACATTTTTTAAAAATATAAGGTACTTTAGCACAAATATTCCTAACTGCTGTTTCACATCAGAAACTAGAACTGGGTTATTCTTCAACAACAGGACACTGCCAGGGACCAGCAGAGACTGTTCACAAAATGACCCCGAAGAAAACGTCACACTTCATGTATTTTCAAACCCATGAAGAATAGTTATAAATCAAAGCTGAGTCTTAAATCTCATTTCAATTCCAACTTTCCTCCTACCAAAGGAAAGGAGGCATATTGTTAAGTTCAAAAGACCCAAACAAGATATAAAAAAGCTGCCTGTGAGCACCAAAAAAAAGATATTTCATATAATTTATCTGCAAATACTAAAAATGCAGTTCATGGCAATTATGCCTGTGCCAACATGTCGTTGTGTTTTGTCATAGGTGTTTCTAAATGATGCAGTCTGAATGAAATGTCCATTTTTCCAAACTCATAAAAGGGCGAGGAGAAGAAAAACTAACATTCTGGTGATTGTCTACCTACCATGTATACCAAACTTTGACACGATAAGTCTTTGAGATTGTTAAATATCCCTTAATATCCATTCTCCCTTTCTTCCTTATAACAAAACCCCCAGTTCTTTTAACTGATACCCAGAAAAAGAACCATAGTTCCCGGACTCTTTTGCAGCTAGGAGTGGCTACGTGGCAATGCTCTAACCCAGCAGTGCTAAAAGTCTCATATGGCTCTTATGATTACACAGGGCCCACCTGGACAATTCAGGATGTGCTCCCTATCTCAAGATCCTGAGCTTAATCACATCTATAGTCTTTTGCCATGTAAGGTAATATATTCACAGCTACTGGGAACTAGGTCATGCCACATCTTTGGGGGCCATTAGGCCATTATTCTGCTACCACAATATGCTAGATATCATAAACAAAGTTCTTTAAGGTCCTCAATAATTTTTAAAAGTATAGAGGGGTCCTAAAACCAAAATGCTTAAGAACCACTGCTGTAGCATATAAACAGATTAAGGTAGTTATTAGGTGGGGAAAAGCAAAACTCAGCAAAGCTAAGTGATTAACCAAAGTCCTACAGACTATCAGTAGATCTTCAACTTGAACCCAGGCAGTCTGGCTACTGATGAACCTGTTATAGCTCCCTCTGTCCCCTGCACCAGTCTCTGAACTCCCAGACTGTGGCAAGGGCCAAAAAAGTTATTCTGTAGGAATTTTTTGCACGCATCAAACAGAAGATACAACAAGCACTCACATATGAATCTGGTGAGCAGGAGGAAGAACAGGTTGGAGAGGAAGGTGATTAAAATAATCCTAACTTTTCAAAACCTTATTTAGAAACAGACTAACTCATTATCTTTTGTGAGAATGGAGCAAAATGTTACAAATGGCCAAGTGTCTCAGTGCCAAGTCAAAGAGAGATGAGTAACCCTGCTCACTGCAGAGGAACACGATTGTGACTAAAGTACTGGAGACACAGGAACACTGCTCTGGGTCATACATCAGAGCCTGGTCACTTGTCTTGACAATGACTGTCAAGCCTCACCTTTTAGCACCCTAACTGACATAAACCTATGAAAGACAGCACTCTTGGGCTGTGTCTCTGCATTGTTTTGATACGACCAGAATCCAACTTCACTGTGGAAAAGAAGCAGCACTCAGGTGAATTCTGTTAAAAATCATGCTAATCATGCAACTCATAACCTTCAAAGGGACCCATTTACACAGAACTGACAAGTTCAAAGGGCCAGTTACTGCTTTGCCAAATCAAGTCCCCGGCCCAGGACAACAGAACTGGAGCAGTGGCAATGAGATGTCTTTCCCTTTGCCTGAGCAGTGTGCCATAGAGCCTGATGGCTCCACTGGCACAGAAGGCTAGGCAAAGCTCACTCAGGAAGCACTGGCCATCCCTGACAAGCATCTCCAGTACTACTCCATCACCTCCCCAGCTCCCCAGGTGAAGCTTCTGGAGTGCTCAGCTTTCCAACCATTTGGAAAGCAAAAACTGGCAGCAGTGACTGAACTGACGGCCAAGAGAAACCCAAGAATACAAGGACACAGTTGGAAGTTACTACTCATTAGAATTTGCTATCAAAGCAAGGAAAAGCTACACAATTTTCTGATATTTTTATTTTTCAAATGAAAGTATAGAGCCAATACCAGGCAATTCCTCAAAGAATCTCTCATCGCAGAGCTCGGCATTTCCTAGAAATGTTTTCAGTGCCTGTCTTTCCTATGATTAGACTAGTATTACAAATATCCTACCTGTAATCTACAAAGCAAAGAGACTGCAAATTAGAGACATGCCTAATGTATTACTTTCATCACAAAATCCACACACACACTTGTCAGATCTGTGTAGCCTCTAAAAACATATGGTTGTCTATTGGTAATTATTCTGCTGCAGAAGGAATAATAATTTAAAAAAAACTGTTAAATCAGCAACCTCACTTGACATCCACTTTGAAATACTTTTTTCATGTGCCAAAGCCCAAGGCAACTTAGCATTCTACAGACCAAAAATTTCATGCTGCTTTCTATGCCTATTAAGGGGATGCAGAATGTAAGAACATGGAGCTTACAGAGATGATGCCTCTAATTCACAACAGCAAACATCAATTTTCTGCATTCCATGTGAAGAAGAAATGCATCCACAGGCAGAGACCCACAACTGACTCGTTTAAGACTCTGCATAGAAAGAAAAATGGCATTGTGACAGAAAATAGATTGGGAGGCATAACAAATTGGTGCTGAATAAGTACTCTGTTCTAATGAGTTATTCCAAGAGTGGTAATTTCAGTTTCCAAGGGAGTAAATATTCAATAGATTAACTACAAAAAGAACCCTGGCAAAAGTGTAAGGATATAGTATGTCATATGTTTAGCTAGCTTTCAAAAAGATCACTCTTGCACTATTTTCTTTATCCTTAGGTGAAATAAAGGAAAGTAATAAATTGATAAAGAGTACTTAGAGACAACTGATTTTTAAAAATCATTTGAGCATTCCTAATTCAGGAATTCTGGTGGATTAGATATTTGCAAGGCCCTTCTGCTATACTATAATTAGAGTCTGAATACATTACATTTAAAAATACTTTTTAATGCATTGGTTAGCTCCAGGTAGAGAAACAAATCCCGTGAGAATATAGTGGGAACATCTACTGTTCCTGAGCAAAGAACACTCAGGATTGGGCAAAAAAGAAAGTTGGAGTTGCCCTGGAGGTAACTATGAATACCAGCAATGGGGTGGGGCAACTAGACATCCAAGTTTCAGCATGGTGGAGAAAGTCCAGCTTTAAACCAAAGGGAATAAGTATTCAAAGGGAAGAGAAGTGGTCCTGGGTCTGTAGCATCCTCCTGGCTCCTAGCACAAACAAAATCTCAAGAAGTAATACTTCAAGATTCCAAGACATAATTATCAAGCAAATATTAGCATGTAATCCAAACTCACCCTGCACACTAGGAAAGAAGCCCAAAACCATTTAGACCACCAAGGATTTCAGATACTGGCATTATCAAATATAGGATATGAAATAACTGTTTAATGATGAGGCCAAAAAATGAGCAAGCAAAATGAAACCATCAAAAAATACTCAGGCAGATTTAAGACAGAAATAAAGATTTTAGAAATTTAAAAAACATACCCATTTGAATTAAAAAGTCAATGGATAGGCTAAACAGAAGAGCCAACACAGCTAAAGAGAGAAGTATTGAACTAAAAGCTAAATCTTAAATTACAGAATAAAGCAGGGAAAAACGAGAAAGAAAATACTGAACAGAAATTAAGAGACATAAAGGATAAAAAGAGAAGTTCTAACCTCCATTTAATCAAAACCAGAAGATGATAGAGAGAATGAAGAAAAGGCAACATTCAAGCATTGAGAGCTGAAAAATATTTAGGGTGGATAAATGAAATAAATGGATAGATACAAGAAATACGAAAAATATAAACAGAATTCTTAAAAGAAAGCTCTAAATAGACACATTGTAATGAAACTGCTGAACACCAAAGACAAATAAACAAACTTAGAGTAAGTCAAATCATCTACTAAAAAAAATAGCAAATGAAAGATAAACAGATGTCCTGACAGCAAAAATGAAAGCTATGGACAATGGAACAGTATGTTCACAACACTGGGAAAAAAAATAACTATCAACTAAGAGCTGTAAGAGTGAAATAAAGACATTTCAGAAACCAAAATTGAGAGAAGTTACCACCAAAAGATTCTCAGGAAAAGAAAAAATTCTGAAGAAGCTAAATCTCATCAGGGGAAACGTAAGGATAGAAGAAAGGAAGAGGAATAAGAAATGATAAGCATATACAGTTAAACAAATACCATCTCTATACAATAAAATTGACTAATTTGTATGGTGAAACAAATAATAAAACAGATATGCTGAAAAGAACATCTATGTACAGAAGGAGGGAGTCTTCATTAGGTATACTATGAGTTTTGTATTATTCCAGAAGGGGATTAGAATACCTTAAATACTGACTGACTTTAAAACTTCTATGTGTGCACAGTATATTTTCAGGATAATCATTAGAAGAACAGAAATACAAGTTATAATTTCCAAATCAGCAGAGAAAGAAAAATTGAATAAGAATATAAACCAACAAGAAGTTCAACTCAAAAGAAAAGGAAAAACAAAGATTAGCAATAAAAATGTTTTTTGTTTGTTTGTTTGTTTGTTTTTGAGATGGTGTTTCAATCTTGTTGCCCAGGCTGGAGTGCAATGGCATGATCTTGGCTCATTGCAACCTCCGCCTCCCGGGTTCAAGTGATTCTCGTGCTTCAGCCTCCCTAGTAGCTGAGATTACAGGTATGTGCCACCATTCCCGGCTAATTTTTATATTTTTAGTAAAGACACCATGTTGGCCAGGCTGGTCTAGAACTCCTGACCTTAAGTGATCTGCCTGCCTCAGCCTCCCAAAGTTCTGGGATTACAGGCATGAGCCACCGCACCCCGCCACAATGAAAATATTTGTGCCATATAAACAGTTTCGAAATTTTTAGACTATCTTTCAAAAAACAAAGAAGAAACAAGCTTCATTCACTATACAAGAAAAGACTGAAATTTTTGTCTAAATTAAAAGTATGCACTCTGTTCTCCAAAGGATATCAAAGATGTTCAATTGCACTATTAATCAGGAAAATGCAAATAAAGATGACAATGATATACTATTTTAAACCCACTAGCGGGGCAACAAAATACCAAAGATTGGAGGGAAGGGAGACAATAGATAAACTGTGATCAATTCTCACCATAGAATTTAACTTAACCAGAAAAATTAATTTACTACCGTTACATGCAACAAGTAAATCTTACAAGATAACAGGGCAAAAAAAATGCAAGCTGCAGAACACTACATGCAATATACTATTCTGTTCAAGCTTAAAATTAAAGCTAAGCAATATATTGTTTGGAGATTATATATACAGACATAGTAATCAACATATACACAGACACAGAAACAGAACATAGAAACAGACATAGAATCAACGATAACACTAGAGACACTGTTTCGTTCATCTAACTTTTACGTTCTAGGTCAAGCTCTTTATTTCATCTCAGATTAGCACTCTGAGCAGCACTGGACTTACCTGTTCAACTCCAGAGAAGAAGGCAGACCTGGTAACCGTGATCTTCCAGGATGAAAGCCTCCATCAAAAGCAATTCCAGATTAAGGGAAAAGGCATGCCCCCAACTAACATTATCCTAGAACCTTTCCTACCTGGTTTATGTGACTTCAAATTCAGCAGCATCCTTTTCTGTCATTTCCAGAGACTCAGGCTGACACTCTTTTCTGTGGCCTTTGCTTTATGCATTTCTACCACCCCGGCCCAGATTGCTTGCCTTCTCCAGTGGGGGAGCTGGCCTCTTCAAGTGTGTTTCCTACTTTTTCCAAACCACACAGGCCTTTTGTTGGCTAATTTTGCCCTTGGGCACCACAAAGTCCTGGAAGATCCCCTTATGCCATCAGAGCCTCACACACAATCTCAGAACAAAGCAAGAGTGATTACAAGGAACTTCAGAACCATGAGTTCTTTGAGAATGGGTGAAATGCTGATTCTGACTTACCTGTATTTTATTACACACCCTCTACTGTGTTCCAACTTTACTGTTCTTGAAATTCAAAAAGTCCACACTCCTTCAGTCACAGAAGCTTTACCTGGAATAATAAGGGCAGAAAATGAGGAAGGAAGCAACCAGAAGGAACAAAAGGGCCCACTTGGAAAAGCAACTCTCTCATATAATCAAATCAATTGAAAACTTGATTTGTGAGAGAAATAAGGGCCACCTGGATTAAGGAAACTCTACCTCAGTCTAAGCCATTTTAACTAAAACTATTAACAGGGGCAGGGCACAGTGGCTCACACCTGTAATCTCAGCACTTTGGGAGGCTGAGGTGGGAGGATCACTTGAGCCCAGGAGTTTGAGACCAGCCTGGGCAATATAGCAAGACCTTTTCTCTACAAATAATTTTTAAAATAGCCAGATATGGTGGTATTTACCTGTGGTACCAGCTACTCGGTAGGCTCAGGTAAAAGGATCACTTGAGAATGGGAGGTGGAGGCTGCAGTGAGCCATGATTGCACTCTAGCCTGGGCAACACAGCAAGACCCCATCTCAAAAAAAAACTATTAATGTCTTATTAATAGTAACTTAATGTTTGCAGAAGAAATCATTATTATTTACAAAGAGCTTTCACATGCATTTTCTCATTGGAGCCATAAGATCTTGAAAACAGACTAGCACCATTTTAAAATGCAGCAGCTGAAGTTCCCAAATGTTGGGGAACTTTCCCCCAATCACTCAGCCAGCAAGTGTCAAAGAAGAAATCAGTGCCCAGCTCTACCAACCCTTGCTCCAAACTCTTCCACGACACCATATAACAAAATAGTTTCAACTTGAACAGCAATATTTATTCTTTCTTCCTGCATAGATACTCATAGATACGCCAACAGAGATAGAATGGCTTTGCATGCTAAGTGACTGACACTGCGATAGGATTAATGTATTTAGCACAGACAACCCAAAGGGTAGAAAATCCACACAAAGGTAGTTAAGAAACACCTTATCTTTTCTGCATACTCTACTTTTCTCTTTAAATCATAGTTATACTTCCTGGGATTTTTTGTTTTAATTTATTTTCTTTTTTTTTTTCTTTGAGACAGAGTCTCAGGCTGAGTGCAGTGGCATAATCATGGCTCACTGCAGCCCATGGGCTGAAGCAATCCTCCCACCTCAGCCTCCCAAACAGCTAGGCCTTCTGGTGCATGCCACCATGCCCAGTTGATTTTTTTTTTAGTAGAGATGGGGTCTTGCTATGTGCTGAGTCTCGAAATCTTGGACTCAAGTGATCTTCCCACCTCAGCCTTCCAAAGTGCTGGGATTACAGGTATGAACTACCATAACTGGCCTTTAAATTTTTGTATTTGGAAATAATTTCAAGCTTACAGAAGAGTTGTAGAATAATAATAGTACAAAAGTATCCAGGTACTTTTTACCCAGATTCACTTATTACCAACATTTATTTAACCATTCACTCACTGTCCATTCATTCATTTGACTTTTTTTCTGAGCCTTAAGGAGATAAGTGCAATACAACACAGCATTTTACCTCTAAATACTTCAGAATTTATTTCCTAAGAATAAGAATATTCTCTTACATAACCACAATACAGCTATCAGCCTTAGTAAATTTAAAAGTTATATAATAATTTAATCTACTGCCATATTCAGTTAACCTAATAATGCCCTTTATAGTATTTCTCTTTCCTCCAATTCAGATCCAGTCCAGGGTCAGATACTGCATTTAGCTGCCATTACTCTTCAGCTTCCTTTCACCTGAACCACACCAGCTTTTCCTTTGTCTTTTATGATACTGACACTTTAGAAGAATATAGCCTCTCCCCCTTTTTATATTAATAGAACATCTCTATTTTGACTTTCATGACATTTCCTCAGGTGATTCCTGAGGATTCAGTTCAGAATAATCGTGTAGTTTTCTGCATTCTCAGAAAACTACAAAAGTGATATTTTCTTCTCTGGATATCACATCTAAAGGCACAAAAAGTCTATCTGCCCCAGCTTGGTTATGTTAATTTTGATCACCCAGCCAAGGTGTTGTCCAACTTTTCCAATGAAAAATTACTACTTTTTCCCTTGCAGCTAACAAGTAATCTGTGGGAAGACACTTTAAGACCATGTAAATATCTTGTCCCTCATCAAAATTTCCCCCTAGATTTAGTATCCATTAGTGATGTCTGCCTGATAAAAACTTTACACTGTGATGGCTGCAACATGCTGACTTTTCCAACTCCAGCAATCCCTCCATATTACCATTCATTACTCAGCATTATACATTGTTTACCAATATATCTATTTATGATCACCTGAGATACATGAAGTCCTATTTTTTCAGTGACTTATAATTTATCCTTGTACTTAAGTATTTTGGTGCTCCAGCTGTCTCAGACTTAGCCAGTGGGAAGCCCTTCAAGCTGGCTCCTTTATCCCTGTGACATACTCCATCTTTTAAAAATATTTTCTTACTTTTATTCCCTTACTTTCTGATATTAAAAAAAAAAATGTTATGGGCTCATCTTGTATCTACCGTGTCTCTAACCTGGATCCTGTCAATTCTCCAAAAAGCACTGGTTCCTTTCCAAGGAGAATGCTGTTAGAGACCAAAATCTGGTATTACCCACTTTTATAGTCATTGTTCATACCTATTGATTATTATTTTGAATATGAGTCACAATCCCCTGTTACTTTGCATGCTTCTTTCCATTATAAGGTAAACAATTGGAGGGTGTTCAGTTTGGCTCTGGTGGCAGCTAAATTACTGGTGGGTCCTCTTGATGCTGCCAAGCTTCATTTTACACTTGGTTAAGATGAGTCTATTTCACTTATGTCCCTAGTCCAAGCTTATGGCCCTTACTGTAAGGTACGGATGGTCTTTATTCCTAGGATGTGATGTCTCAACAGAAAGGCTATGTGATGTCTCGGTAGAATGGCTAAGGTATTCAGCAAGGTCTCTTCACCTTGGCTAGGCCAGAAACCCAATCTTTCTCAGTAATACATGACCTCTGGTACCACCATTCTGTTCTTAGCCTAGTAGCAGCTGCTCTCTGCAGGGCCTCACCCCTCAAGTAGCTCCCTCCTCTCCAGTACCCTGCCATACAAATCACAGCCACTTCAGCAGCCTTAAACTCCAGTCTCTGCTTTCTCAATGCTATGAGACCACCATGCTCTGCTAGGGTTCACCTCCCTATATCACAGCGGGGAAAGTGTTCAAGCAGGAAACCAGGGCAAATGTGAGTCCCCCTCTTGTGATTCTCTTCTCTCAAGGATCGCAGTTCCGGATGCCTGCTGTTCACTGCCTGAAAACCACTGCCTCATAGATAGTAGTCCTTTTTTCTAGTTGTTTACCTTAGGAGGCAAGACCAGCACCCATTACTTCTCTCTTTTTCTCTTTATGCCTTTAATAGTAAATGATGATTGAGGAAGACAGGTCTGCTCTACTGGGAAGGGTTAAGACTCAAATACTTTCAATGTATAATAAATGCTCTTTACTTAAACATTTCAAAGAAACTCACTTTCTAACAATCTGTTTCTTACAAATGTATGTGCTTACTTTAAGCACAACACTGTAGCAAGAAAAATGTTCTCTATTAGTGGGGCAATTGCAAACAAATGACACGGAAATGTCCCTGTTTCTTCCAAAAAGCTCACTTCAGATAGCCAGCTGGCTATCACCCTAACATGCATTGACATTTATTTCCATAACTCTTCCTCCTACTGGCATAACAAAGCAGTAGAGCCTACTCTAAGTAATGAAAGTTAGTTGCTCTTCTTAATTTCTCTTGTTTATGTGCATGTTCTTAGGGATGGAGAAAAGAATCCTGTTCATATAAATCATTTTCTGGTGTATTTCCATGTCTACTTATAACCACTGTTGAGAAAATAATTAGAAAATAAACAGTCAAAAATAAAACTTGCAACCCCAGATACAAAGCTAATCAATATTAGCAAAGAAAAGTAATATTTTATCAAATACTGTGAGAAAAGATGATTTTGTAATCACAGGAAAATGGAGAACAAGTCTTTCCCTGCACAAGCCAGTAGATTTGTGCTCAAGGCACACGTGTGCACATGCGCACACACACACGCAGCATTCCAAACACAGTTTGCAGACTGAAATGTGGGACACCCTCTTGCTACTTCTTGGGCAGAATTTCTTCATATTAGAAATCCACATTTCAGCTCATCTAATTCATTTTCTCAAAAGGAATCAATGCATGACAAGTTATACCTTTCTTTGGTTCTACTTCAGGTCCCCTAGATCTTAAACGTGAGCATCTGATGTAAACAAAATGCTTTATTGTCCTTTTGTACCCCTCACTGTCCAGGCATTCCTAATATTCTTGGGGCTCTTAGAACAGTCTTTTCACAGATCACAATGTCTCCTGTAGATCTTGTTGAATTCTGTTTCCTCAAGTCTGCATGTGTCCAGCATCCTAATGAGGTACAAATTCTTCTGTGCAACCCATTTCCCAGAAATGCAGTCTGAGCCTCTGGGCTTGATAAAACAAGACCTCCATGAACTGCTCCCAGTCCCCCTTACCATTTCGTCTCCTAACACTTTATGCTCCATCACTAGTGAAAAACTTGTAGCTATTCCCCTTCATGAAATACCCTTTTCCTCCTTTCTTCTCTTGACTGTGAAAATTTTTTCATGCTAACCATTCAAAGCTGGGTTAGTGCCCCAGCCCTATACTCACCTTTATAATAAATAAACTTCACTGAGTGCTTTTGATATGCTAAGCATGGATGGGCACTTAACATGTATGATCTTATTTAGTGCTACTACTAAGTCTGTAAAGTAGGTGATATTTATTATTATCAGCCCATTTACAGATGAGCAAACATGAAGAAAGACTACACAGCGTCCCAATGTCACGCAGCTGGGGAGTGCTGGAGCCACAGAGCTCATAGGCTTTTCATTACAAACAGCATGAAACATAATTAGTTGGAAAATTAACAGCATAATAGGTACTTCCAGGCAAAAGGCCCAGAATGTCAATGGTGACCCTATGACAACACTGAAAGGGTAAAAATAAGATGAGAGTAACTCATCAGAATCCTTCAGAAGAGGGTGCAAAAAGAGACCTATAAACTAACATCAACGATATGCCCATAATAAAGACCAAAATATTTTACCAAGACAGAGTGATCAGCAATTTCTAAGAATCAAGTAATATACACATGGCTCAAGCAAAATAATGTTTAAAAGAAGCGGTGGAAATAGGAAAGAATTTTCTTACTAGGGATTAGAGAAAAAGCATTAAATCAAAGATTAAGAAGAGCTCTCAGAGGAAAGAATCTGGAATATTTGAATAATTAAATCAATTCCATCCTCAAGAAGTTCTTATACTGGGTAACAAATAGCATCCTCTATTGGAGTTACATGTTGGCTCCTACACAAATTGAATGAGTGAAGATTAGTGAATAGGAAAAATTCTGTTGTACCCCATCTAAGCCCTGTGTGCCGCAGATCCAATATGCCTGTTTCTGGCTCTAGATTGTGAAGGTGGGGTGTAAAGGAGGCATGAACAGGAATGCTGATGATGTGCTCCTTCCAAATGCCACCCAGACAGCCTCATGAAGAGCAAGGCAGAGAGGATCAATATTTCAGTACAGGCATCACTCAAGCAGGTTACCCTTCTTCACTGGTAGAGACCAAGATGCTTGGTCTCTTGGACCTTGACTGGAAGATGTTAACCTCACTTCAAAATAAAAATCAAGCAAAGTCAAAGTTATCAATGCTGGGCTCTACACTTCTTGGGAAAATTGAAAAACAGAAAAGAATCAAAAGTAGAAAAGTAAAAATCACTGAAACATAATTTGAGGTACGAAATTCCCAGAGAAAGTTTTGTCTAGGGAAAACAAGGGAGACTCTACCACTTACCATCATTTTAAGCACTACTCTGCTATGAGCAATGGATAGCATTTTTCCATTTCCACCAAAGACAGAGCAGTGAAAACAACTTTAGCCTAAAGCATAAGAATTTCAGCTTTAAGACAATGACTTTCTCCAAAGCAAGACATTTTAACTAAGGAGTCTATAGTTTGTATACCCATGACAAAGGTTGCTATGTTAATTATTAAAACGTAGAACTCTCAAATTGGTATTCCTGTAGAATATGTGATTTTTGCCTCAGAAGTTGCGATAATAATCAATAATACAACCATTTATTGAGCGCTTCGCTACAGGCCAAAAGTCACTCAGGGAGGCCTGAGGGGAAGCCCAGCTCTGCTAGTGCTGTGGGATTCACGTGTGTATTAGTCTGTTCTCAAAGTGCTAAGAAAACTACCTGAGACTAGGTAATTTATGAAGAAAAGAGGTTTAACTGACTCACAGTTCCACAAGCTTAACAGGAAGCATGACTGGAAGGCCTCAGGAAACTTACAATCACGGCAGAAGGCGAAAGGGAAGCAAGCACCTTCTTCTAATGGCAGCAGGAGGGGGTGGTCGGTGGGGGAAGTGCCACACTTTCAAACCATCAGATGTCATGAGAACTCACTATCATGAGAACAGCATGGGGGAAATCTGCCCCCATGATCCAATCATCTCCCACCAGGTCCCTCCCCTGACACATGGGGATTACAAATCGACACGAGATTTGGGTGTGGACACAGAGCTAAACCATACAGACACACAATCTCCCTGTTTCAAGGCACAACCTCTTGACTACAGGGATAAGACCAATGCAAATTAAACTTACACTTACAAAATAGGATAATAACTGCTTTATGAGGTTTGAGAAAGGATTCAGTTTAGTTAATCTTATTTACCCTGTGCCTATCATGTAGCAAGCACTTCATAAATGTTAGCTATTATTACTGCCAAATAATTTTAACTTTACTTGGGTCAACTTCTTCCTGTTATTCAATCCCTGATTCTGTTAAAGGCAAGAGAGGGTGTTTAGGTCAATGAGAGTAATATAACTTCAAGATGAAAAAGAACTGGCTGGCCGGGCACGGTGGCTCACGCCTGTAATCATAGCACTCTGGGAGGCCATGGCAGGTGGATCACGAGGTCAAGAGATCGAGACCATCCTGGCCAACATGGTGAAACCCTGTCTCTACTAAAAATACAAAAATTAGCTGGGCATGGTGGCATGTGCCTGTAGTCCCAGCTACTTGGGAGGCTGAGGCAGGAGAATCGCTTGAACCTGTGAGGTGGAGGTTGCAGTGAGCCGAGATATCGCCACTGCACTCCAGCTGGGTGACAGAGTGAGACTCTGTCTCAAAAAAAAAAAAAAAAAAAAAAAAGAAAGAAAAGAAAAAGAACTGGCCATGTATTCAACCATGCAGCCCATCCACAGTCATCCACTCCGTAAGTAGACATTGACGGCGTGCCCATCAAGCATGGAGCACTGGGGTAGGCCTCTGTGGGGAAAGTCAAAATGAAAACGGTGCAGCCCATAGCATTGCTCAAAGGACATCATCACCTTATTGTTAATCACCAACACTTGTGGAATATTCCCCATATGCCAGGCAGTGCTGCAAGCAACATGTGTGTATGTGTTCATGCACACACTTGTAAACATATATATTTACTCTTTTAATCCTCAAGACAACCCTTTAAAGTATTACTTATTATCCCTAATTTACAGATGAGAAACTGAGGCACAGAGAGAAAATATAACTTGCTCTCGGTTGCACAGCCTGTAATTGGCAGAGCTGAGATTCAGCTCCTGGCTATCTAGTTTCAGAGTCTTAGGCACCTAGCCACTTGATACGCTGCCTCTCCCTAGACGTGTCCGCTAAGAACTAGAGTGAGAACAGACTATGATAAGGGCCCAGTAGGAACATAAATAAAGTGTGGCATTTGTGGGTTACTTGTGCTATCTTGACACATAACAGGAAGAAGAAAAGGCCTTTAACTACAAAATGATGTGTTTAAGCACACCGTAGCAACCCAGACTGAAAGTCATCCAAAAAACACTTGTGTCTATCACCTTGAAGAGCCATCTTCTCAGTTATTTAACACATGCTGCAGGGAAAGAAGAGGGCTAAGAATATGGGCTTAGAAGTCAGACATGCCTGGATTTGATTGGCAGATCCTCCAACGACAGCTCTGTGGTCTTCAACAAATAAATTACTTGACCTCTCTCTTCAATATCCTCATTGTAAGGATTAAATGAGAAAATTTATGAAAGAGTTTAGTTGTAGGACATGGCTCTAAGTACTAAATAAATAAAATAATAAAAATACTAAATAAATAAACTGTTGCTGCTATTTTGCTTCGAGATTCATTCCTAAGTAATATTTAAGAGTACCAAGTACACAATATCAGTCTATAAACCAAAAAGTATGCAACTTACAGGATTTGAAATACATTGTGGATTCATTTATGATATCAATAAGTATGAATTATTAGAGCCCAAAAAGTATGATAAATCTGTGTTTCAAAATGCTGGAGAATAAAAAATTCTTTCATCTTATGAGGAAAGAGCAGCTGTGTATTGAGGGACGACTCTGTCCTCAGTCCTGTAACAGGTACAACACAGATTTTACTCAATCTTCAAAAACCACTCGGGGGTTTGTCAAATGGTACTGATTTTACATATGAGGATTCTGAGCCTCTCAGAGGTTAAATGATTGACTCCAGGTCACACTACCAATACACAGCAGGGACTATTGCTTAAAACCAAAAGACTTACCAGTGAGGCAGTCAGAAACATAGCCATTCCACAAAGCATTTCCTTGGCACCAATCAGAATTTCATCCAGAAACATTCCAATATTATCAATGTCTAAATCCCCATTGCACATATTGTGCTTTAAAGAAGCCTAGGCTGGGTGGTAGCTCACACCTGTAATCCCAGCACTTTGGGAAGCCAAGGTGAAAGGATCGCTTGAGTCCAGGAGCCCTAGAACAGCCTGGGCAAAATAGGGAGACCTCTGTCTCTACAAAAAAATAAAACCTAGTCAGGCTGAGGTGAGAGAATAGCTTGAGCCCAGGAGGCTGAGGCTGCAATGAGCCATGATTGCAACAGAGCAAGACCCTTCTTCCAAAAAAAGAAGAAGAAGCCTAAATCACTGACTGGGAGGTTGTGATATGCCACTGGTCAAAGTGACATACTACTAGAAATCTCATTCCATCATCCAGTTCAGTCAGAATGTCCCTTGGAAACACTGTCAGAGATGGGCAATTTACAAATTGCTATAGCTATTCAAAAGTGACTATATTTCCACAGCAATACATTGGTTCCTACAGCTGGAACATGGGGAAAACAAAGGAACATCAATGGCATTAGACAGGGTATGTGTATGTGTTTCGGGTAGGTGTGGATACAGCAGGAAAAGGTAAAGCCAAAGATCCATTTTTGATTTTGTTAATAGCAGAACATGCTTACCACCAATATTTGAATCAATTACTTGTAAACATTTTTGTTTATGGTTTTCTATGTGTCATCTGTCCTTAAGAAAAAAGAAGGCAGCAAGAAAGTTCACTATGTAAATTCTAAGACTCAACTCTGCCTCTAATACTTCCAGACTGTAATTGCCATCCCTGAAACGGCAAAGTCCATATTTTGGAGACCACTGTATCCTTACCACAATACAATGCTAGGTAAACTTAGGCCTTCAATAAACATGGATGGATGTTCACACTCAGCCATAATACAAAATGTAGAGGAAAAAGGTGTGAGGGGCTGCCCGAGGAGGATTACTTATTATTAAACTGCTCTTTGAAACTTAATAGTCATAGAAAACGTGGAATTACAGGAGGTTCGATTTTCTGAACTTTTTTTGAATGAGTACATCTTACACTTTGGGGGTGAAAAATGCCTCCCTATTCCCTTTGACTATTCAAAATATTTGCCAATATTATTAAATACTTACAGGTCTAAAAATGCCATCTAATCGACTATTTCAGAAATATGAATATATATGCAAAAATTTATCGTAGCATTGTGCTTGACACAGCAGAAATAAAGAAAAACAAGGCTGGGCCAACAATGGTTGAATGGAGGGACAGACTCTAAACAAATAATTACTATACTGTACCATACAATTGGTGCTTTTGGCAAAGGAGAACCATGTACTGGAGGACCCAGAGGAGGGAATGACTAACACTGCTTACATAAAAAATCCCACACCATAAAAAAGGAGTTTTCCTTCCTCCAATATTCTTTGCAATTTCCTCGTCCAATCTTCACTATTTCCTTTAAAGTGAAAAAGCAGCACAGGCCCTCTGTATACTAAATACTCCTAAATAGCCACCGTCTTTCTCAATCATCATCCCATCTCCTGAAAACCTGCACATTGCCTAAAATAAGAAGTTTCCACAAACTAATGATCAGCCACCCTGTTAACACATAATGTAATTATTTTAGATGAGCTTCATCAGAATTTTTTTGGCCCTAGTGTTTCCTCCAAAATTCCTGGCCTTCTTATAGTCAATTAAACTGTATGTGCTTTTCTGTCCAAAAATCTTAAAGACACAGCCAAATGGATATTTTTCTAAAATTTTCTAACACCATCATTAGCAGCTCATTTCATTACATGATTAAAAATTAACTTGATAATGCTGTCAGTGTGACTGAACATTAAAATTATTTCTAAATTTCTAATGGGACAGAAAGGGAAATGGGCAAGCCACATAATTCTAATCAAGGGAAAACATATAAAAGGGCTTTCCTCTGAAGTACTGAGAAGCAGAATCTTCTTTTTTTAGAGACAGGGTCTCACTGTGTCGCCCAGGCTGGAGTGCAGTTAGCGCAATTATAGCTCACTGTAGACTTGAATTCCTGGGCTCCAAGCGATCCTCCCGCCTCAGCCTCCCAAGTAGCTAAGACTACACGTATGTGCCACCACATCTGGCTAATTTTTTTTTTTTTTTTCTGTGCTGACAGGGTCTTGCTGTGTTACCCAAGCTGGTCTCAAACTCCTGGCCTCAAGCAATGCTCCCTCCTCGGCCTCTTGAAGCACTGGGATTGCAGGCATGAACCACTGCGTCCTCTTTTTTAACAATAGTTTATATAATACATGCAAATGCAGTGTGGTTTCTTCTATTTTCACTAAAAATCTATGAGGATAATACTAAAGTGTGCCTTAGGGAAAAGGATACTAGAAGGGGAGGCACTGAAAATGTAGAAATAAACACCTTTTTCTTATTTCAAGTTAAAAAGTACTAGATAAGATGACTGAAAACATATTGAGCAGGGAGGTTTCACAAACAGGATGGTCCCTAACACAGGACCTTCTAGGAAAACCATTTGGATGTGGTCTTTTACACAGGACAATCCCAGAAAAAAAAACAGAAATAAAAGATTTTCTGAAAATTCAACAACTACTTCACTATTCAGAAAGTCGTCACCTCACTTAGCTAGGGCAGGCACCATTTATACCTCAGTGCCACCACCTGATTGATCTGAAGCTTGTTATCAGTGAAAATCTTGCTATCACCCATGTGTGCTCATGGGTTTCATATTTTAAATGGAACATACATGTGTAGACTACCTGTTAGTACCTTATTCTCTGCTCAACTTTTACTTTCCTTAATAGTAAAAAGCTATTCTATCTGTTCGAGGAAGTGCCATACATGTTTACTTATTTTTTTTTTTTATAAATTCCCTTACCTTTATGCATCCTATTCATTTCAAAGTGACTTAGAGCATACTGTTCAATAAACGTGATACAAGTGTTTGGTACATAATCACCCACAAGCTGGTACTCTGCAGGTGTGTTAGCATGGTTAGTACTGAACCAGAGGTAAGAGCTAGTCACTGCACTACACACATGACAAAAGTCTTCTTGAATCCCCACAGTGTCACTCAAACTAGGGCTTGGCTCTTTATCTGCCCACTCCACCACCTGCCCTACAAAGGGGTTGGATCCACTTATCCTACCCAACGGTCTGAACTTCTTCCTCCTCTCTGCTGCGGCAAGTTGCCCACCTTCCCTACCTGCCCACTGCCTGAATGTGTGCTTGGAAGGTATACTACATATACCAATACCACCATCTCCACCTACTAAAAATTTGGGATATGCCAGATAGCTTTAATCCAAGCAATAGCATGATAAGGCAGGCACTAATCTCATCTTACAGATAAAGACACTTACAGATAAAGTTCAGAGAGAATGGTCAGTAACCAGCATGCAAGTGGTCAAGCCAGGATTGCAACCCAGATTCTGAGACCAAATTCTGGCTTGGGACTGAATTATTTACATTCATATGTACACAGAAGGCCCTTGAATAACACTGTTTAATTCAACTTTGTTTTGTTATAACACTGATGAGAAGAAAAATTGGTTCCTGGTCAGGGTCACCATCCGTGTGGAGTCCGCAAGTTCTTCCCATGTCTGCATGGGTTTTCTCAGGTACTCTGGTTTCTTATTCAGTTCCCAGAGATATGTCCCTTAGGTTCCTTGGCATGTCTCCACGGTCCCAGTCTGAATGAGACTGTGTGTGTGTGTGTGTGTGTGTGTGTGTGTGTCCTGTGATGGGATGGTGTCCTGTCCAGAATGGGTTCCCACCTTGTGCCCTGAGATGCTAGGATAGGCTCTCTCATCCAAGACCCTGAACTAGAATAACTGGATAAATAATTATCTTACTTGTTTGCATCAATTTTTCTTAAGTATAAGTATAGCTCATATCCATCTCAATTTTTAATATTAGAAGTGTTTTGGTCCTTATTTAGAAGTTTGGTGGTGTTTTTGTCGTCAGAAATATGCCATAGGAACTTAACTCTTGTTTATATCAATTAGCCCATGAGAAAACTGGTTTCTTAACATGTTGTTTCTCTTAAGAATGACAGTTTCCAAGAACCTATCGATGACATTAAGTGAGGACTTACTGTTGTTAACCTTGCATCAAGTCAAATTATTTTTCTTAAAGCCCTAAAATTGCTAAAAGACTTTGGTTTATGAGTTGCCTATACAATCCTCCGCAAAATTCATGATTTGGAAGGTAGTTTTTAGGTCTTTAGCCCTAGGCTAAAGTGGTCCATCATTTTTTATTGCTACATGGATCAGGTTTGGATTTCCCAGACTTTCTGTGACTGCAGAATAGACTGATAGCTGATTTTTTTGAATGTGTGATTACTTCAATTCACGTAAGCAATCCACCAAGTGCAGTTACTCGGTACCAAGTGCTGAGTTAGGTGCCAGGAACAGTAATAGTAAGGCATGAATTCTAAGAGCTCTGAGTCTGGTGGGGCATACACAACAAACTCACAAATAAATGAGACAGGTACCACATAAATCCAAAGGATGAGATATTGATCTTCATGAAAAAAAATGCTGAGCTAATGTAGAGTAAACATAGAATATTTTTAAATACTCTTCTATTTTGAGTGGACTAATGTTTCCATATAACTTTTCTAAAAACAGAAACACTATTATACAAGTATTGCAATCTCACCAAAATCTTTGACAAAGATGATGAAAAATAAGTAGAGAGAGCTTTTTCCCCAAGAAATTCTTTTATTTTAGGTTTACTTTTTTTGTTTTAATTGTGATGGAACTGGCAAAGGTCAGGATTAAAGGGTTTTTTTCCCCTTAATTCAAAATACTGTTAAGATGAATTTTTCTTTTTTGACTTTAATATAACAGTCCTTCCTTTGTTCTGGTTTTCAGCACAGTGAATCAAAAGCACTCATGAATATTGGTAAGTTGAGAAATACAGCTTGAAACTCTGAAAGATCAGTGAACAAATGTTTGGTAATCAGAGCAGCTTTAACATAGGAACTTGAAAATAAGAAATAGGAAGTTTCAGACCTTCTTTCTCTAACATTATTTGAATCATCAATTGTTTACATACGATGTTTTGCTTTATCTCTTCAGAACCTTTTAAAGGTTATTTGTAAGTAAACACACACATTTTTCTTAATTATGTTCAGGAAATAATAAATAATTTATTATTATGAAAGAGAACATATATAAATCTATAAGGAAAACACTAAGCCTTAAATAGGAAAAAACAGATAAAAATATATAAAGTTTATATACATGCATATGTAAATTACATGAGAAAAACAGAAATGGCTAATGAACACATGGTTAAATGAACCATGTTACATATAATATGACATCCTCTGCTCCGGTTAAAAACAAAAAAGGAAGTTGGGTATGGTGGCACATCCCTATAGTCCCAGCTACTTGGGAGGCTAAGGCAGAAGGATCACTTGAGCCCAGGAGTTCAAGTCTAGCCTTGTCTACACAGTAAGACCATATCTCAAGGAGAAAAAATAAGGAAAGCTAAAAACCATAAATTTATCCCCAAAATATATAGAATATAAGTTTTTAAAGCCCAATAAACTGTGCATCTATGTATTTACCTATCTGCACACACACATTTAAATATAGCAAAAGGTCTACAAAGATACATTCAACTGATAAAAGTGGGTACTTATAGGGATGGAAAGGGAAAGAGAGAGGAGACAGTCAAAGAGGGCTCTGTATAGTGTTAAAATTTTTGAGATGTATTCATCTATCATTTGCATAACTAAAAAGAAGTTAAAATATAGTACTGGGCACATTAAAAATAATGTAACAAATAGACATTGTGGACATTGGCTCAATGTCACCTATTATTCAAAGGAATGTAAATTGAACCAACGCAATATTTTGTATTAAATTGGCACTTTAAAATATTCAATGCTACTGATAGTAAAATGAGATGAATGCTTCCCTACACAGGGAACCATTATCCATCAGGAGCCTTAAATATGCCCATGCTGTTTGACACAGTTCCAGTTTGAATCTATCTTAAGGAAATAATTAGAAATAAGGATAAAATTTGTATTACTGTTTTCACTACTAAGATGCAAAATTACCCAATCGTTCAACAACAGGGAAGCGATTTACAAAACTGAGATATTCACATAGTTGAATAGTATGCAGCCATTAAAAATTATATTCATGCAGAAATGCTTCAGATATTAAATGAGGACAGCAGGATGCAAAAATAGTCTTAAAAATATAAAATATATACACATAGAAAAAGAATAGGCAAAATACACCAAATAGGTTAACAAAATGATAGCTGTGTTCTCACACCTTTCTTGTTTAGTTTTGTATCCACAGCAACTCAAACAGTTTCCAGCTTATGGCATCAGACATGCAGACATTGCTAAGTGAATAACTTTTCCATTAAAAACAATAGCTATTGGCCAGACGTCGTGACTCATGCCTGTAATCCCAGCACTCTGGGAGGCCGAGGTGGTTGAATCACCTGAGGTCAGGAGTTCAAGACCAGCCTGGCCAACATGGTGAAACTGTCTCTACTAAAAATACAAAAATTAGCCCGGCATGGTGGCAGGTGCCTGTAGTCCCAGCTACTCGGGAGCCTGAGGGAGGAGAATCACTTGAACCTGGGAGGGAGAGGTTGCAGTGAGCCAAGATCACACCACTGCACTCCAGCATGGTGAGAAAGTGAGAGTCCATCTCAAAACAACAATAACAACAACAACTATCATCTTAAAAAGTGTCTAGTCTTTTTCATTGTACCCTAGCTGTTCATATGAAGCATGCCTATGCACAGAATTTATTCTGAGAAATGCTGCTGCAAGTATTTCCTTAAAGCAAGCTTATTTTTTTTTTCTTTGAGATGGAGTCTCGCTCTGTCACCAGGCTGGAGTGCAGTGGTGCAATCTCAGCTCACTGCAACCTCCGCCTCTCGGGTTCAAGCGATTCTCCTGCCTCAGCTTCTCAAGTAGCTGGGATTACAGGTACAGGCGCACCACCACACCTAGCTAATTTTTGTATTTTGAGTAGAGATGGGGTTTCACCATGTTGGCTAGGATGATCTCAATCTCTTGACTTCGTGATCCACCCGCCTCGGCCTCCCAAAGTGCTGGGATTACAGGCATGAGCCACCACGCCAGGCCAAGCTTAAATTCTTAATGGGCTGATTCACAGATACCACTCTATGACCACGGGATCTAGGTGTTAAGATGGAAACTTGACTCTTCTGAACATCAGCTCTAGAGTCTGAGATGCTCTCACACCTCTGATTCAGCCACTTTTGGGGTAGAGGGGCCAAGCTTGGCCTTTATGGCTGCTACCCAACCCCACTCAGAGACATGAATGTATTACGTCCCAGTGGGAATTTCCTAGGCAGAGCTTCGAACTAGAAAAATGTAGTTAGTATTACTGTATTAGATTTTGTTTTTATACATTCTTCTTCTTTACTATATTGATATCCCTTCTTGCTTCACATCCTTCAGTTCTTCCCCCACACATATCCACTCCTTGTAATCAAAATCCTCATTTCCAGCTGGGCACAGTGCTCATGCCTGTAATCCTAACACTTTGGGAGGCTGAAGTCGAAAGATCTCTTGAGCCCAGGAGTTTGAGACCAGCCTGGGCAACACATCAAGACCCCATCTCTACCAAAAATCAAAAATTAGTCAAAAATGGTGATGCACGCGTATAGTCTCAGCTACTCAGGAGAATGAGGTGGGAGGATCCCTTGAACCCAGGAGATCAAGGCTGCAGTGAGCTGTGATTGTGCCACTGCATAAACAGTCAAGACTCTGTCTCAAAAAAATGAACAAAGAAACAAAGAAACAAACAAACAAACAAACAAACCCATTTCCTTTTGAGGAATAAACCTATCAGAAATATTTAGATTTAAAATGATAGAATATATAATTATTGAGATTTTAAATGATTAGAACTACCACGAATATTTGGAGTAAAGGGTCAACAAGGCACCTGTTAATAATCATGTTTTTATTGCTGTATTAAACTGCTTAATTACAAAAATAATTCTACATGCTCACAGAAAACATTTTATGTACAGCACTAAAGCTCTGAGAGGAAAAACTACCTGGAATTTCACTACTCAAAGATAATCCAAGTGAATATTTTGATTAATGCCCTTCCAGGTCTCTCCTCCATGTTTACAAAGTTTCCTTATTGAAATCTTAATCTGTTTATTATAGCATGTTTTTCATACATTTTGTCTCATGTCATACTTTTCTTCATACATAAAAAATACGAAAAACATGCTATAATCATTGTCATCATTAAAAACATGCTATAATCATTGTCAAGATTATGCAATAGTCTATCATATAGGTGAATTATATTTATTCAATCTCCTTTTGGACATCATCTGGGTTGCTTCCAATGTTCAGCATTTAGGCATCCTCAGAGTGAAATCTCTGAATACAACACTAATCATTTCCTTAGAAGTTACTCTTAGAAGTAGACTAACAGAGAGACAAAGGGTTGACACATTGCTTCTTGTTTGGTCCCCAGGCCTTCCAGGGAAAACAGCCCACTGAGTCATCTTAGCATTTGCATTTCTCTCAAGCTCCTTTGGCTGAATTTTTCCAGTCTGCATCTCTAACATGTCTAACTGAATGACTGATACATATCAATGCATATCCCAGGACCCTCTACTGATCTTGTTTGATCCTTAGTTCAAACCTTTGTTTTTTCCACACAGTAGCTTTCTGATCAACGGACAAAGTAACCTTTTCTCCAGAAAGTTTGGAGTATGGAGCCTGTACCTCCAAATCTCAAACCCTCCTACTGCTAAGACTACTCACCTGGGATGGTGTCAGAGATAAAATGTTGGGGTACTCAGCCCTCTACCCCATTTCATGATGCTAACACTTAATTTACTTAGCATCATCCTGTTTCTTTTCTTTTTTTCTTTATATATATATATATATAGATATATATTTTATTATACTTTAAGTTCTAGGGTACATGTGCACAACGTGCAGGTTTGTTACATATGTATACATGTGCCATGTTGGTGTGCTGCACCCATTAACTCGTCATTTACATTAGGTATATCTCTTAATGCTATCCCTCCCCGCCACCCCCTGCCCGCCCCCATTCCACAACAGGCCCCAGTGTGTGATGTTCCCCATCCTGTTTCTTTTTGTGAAACCAAGGTTTCAGTGGGACTACATGCTGGTAGTTTTTGAAATAGGAATGTTGCCTGAGTGGAACAGTAGCTGCTTAGGATTATTCCCTAGGTCATAGCGCTTGTCTACATTGTACCGTCAGGAAGAATGAGGTTACAAAGCAGAATTCAAGAAGAGTGACACCTTCACTGTGAGAGCACAAAAGCCATCCAAGAAGATGGCTTCAACCATTTGCTTATTTACCCTACAAGTAACTAAGCTCAAACTGCATCTATTAAGCCATATGAATCCCATTACATATTAAATGTTTGGTCAGTTCTCAAGAAGGCACTGCTACTCAGGAGGCTGGGGCAGGAGGCTTTCTTGAGCCCAGCTATTCAAAGTTACAGTGAGCTATGATTATGCCACGGCACTCCAGCCTGGGCAACAGAGTGAGATCCTGCTCTGGAAATATAGAGATTAAACAAATAATAATAAGGTGCTGGATAAGATGCAGATAAAACCAAAGAGCTTATCAGGGGTGGGTGGGTGGGCTCACACCTGTAATCCCAGCACTTTGGGAGGCCGAGGCAGGCAGATCATGAGCTCAGGAGATCGAGACCATCATGGCTAACATGGTGAAACCCCGTCTCTACTAAAAATACAAAAAAATTAGCCGGGCGTAGTGGTGGGTGCCTGTAGTCCCAGCTACTCAGGAGGCTGAGGCAGGACAATGGCATGAACCCGGGAGGCGGAGCTTGCAGTGAGCCAAGATCGTGCCACTGTACTACAGCCTGGGCTACTGAGCGAGACTCCATCTCAAAAAAAAAAAAAAAAAAAAAAAGAGAGATAGCTTATCAGGGGTGCCTTCAGCATTCTGGACAGGACAATCCTTCATTAAGTGGGACCCTCCCACTCCCAACTACTGAAAGGTATTTAGCATCCCACACCCTCAGGACATTAAATCCTGATATACACACCCCTCATCATCATGACCACTGAAAATGTTCCCACACATTTCAAAACACCAGAGGAGAGGGATGACACCATTCGCCACTGACAACTTCCGTGTCTACTTAGTGGGATGGAATTCACATTCAGGAAATGACAGAAAACAATACTGATCTGGAGATGGAACTGTGAGATAAAAGCTGTAAGTATCATTAAGTGGTCAAAGGCGATCCAAAAGAGTAGAGCAAGTTTTGATAAGAACAGGAGATGGAGACTTGTAACCTTCCCCAGAATCCAGTCCAGGGTTAAAGTCTGCCATGAAATGCCTTCTCATCAACACCCTGGATTTCCCCTACTTAAGCTGATTACATGAACTAATACAAGGAAACCACCGAACTCGGTGAGCAGCACATCCTACACACTTGGCAATGCCAACTTTTAAAACACAGGTATTGTTCCTGTCCTCCTGCTCAGGGCAAGCGTTCTTGCCATGTGGGCATCCAGGGAGGGCAGAACAGTGACAGCTCTGGTGAGCATGAAGGGCACTGCTGGCCTTCCCCTGCCGGGCTTCTCCAGAGGACTCAACCATAGGCCCCACCCATTCACTGCTGGACTGAGGAGATCTGACCCCTGTCTAGTTCCTTTCCGCCTGCGTCAGCTGTGGTCAAAGGGCCATTGTTCCCGGAAGGCCAGTGTGTTTTAGCCGTCTAGGAACAATGCCCCTTGTTGATCCTCTGTGCTCCAGTTGAATAAGGTCATAGACTGTTTTCAACCTTAGTCACAATCAATATCATCACCTTTTATTGTATAGTGTTGGCATTGATATGTTTTCTGATAACATCTATATGCTCAGGTGAGACTGAAAAGGTCGGTGAATGAGCCATCTTTTATGGATCCTGTTTGAAATTTATTAATGACACAGTATATACTAAGTATTATATGGGACCTGATTCTCAAACTTATGGAGCTTATTTAAAGTGCAAAGTGATCACTTTAAAATGCAGTTTTCTGGGCCTCTCAAATTCTGATTCAGTAAGTTGTGGGGGCATGAACCTGCAAATTAACCATCCCCACGTGTTTCTGATACAGGTGATCCATGGGTATGCTTTGTGAAACACTGCCACAGAATGATAGTAAACTGAATTTAAAATGAGCATCTTCTTCTTGATGTTTTATATTCTATCTCCTTGAAATGGATCTTTCACTAGCAAAATAAACATTAAGTAAAAGTCCAATGGAAACAAGAAATCAACTTAATTATGAAAGAAAATTAGAGTCCCTGCTGTAAGGCTCATATATAGACATGATAAGCCTATGCAACTGAAAGTTTAATTTATGTGTATATAAAATTTACATTTTAGTCTGCATAAGAGAGTGGCTAAACAGAAAATGATTATTTATGTCAAAGCATACTGAATGTAATTATACAACCTTATATTTGAATATGCTCTACTAACTTTTCAGTATTTCTTACTTAATCTTCATGAAAGAATTATCTTATCTTACAATCTGATGACCTGTATTAGACTGGCATGAAAATTAAGGCATGAAGAGTTTATGCAACATGTTTAAAGGTCAATACAAGGACCTAAACATCCAGAAGGTGATGACATTTTCTGCTAGATTAGAAATGTCAAATAGGTTTCATGCCACATGCCAATTCACACAGACCAGTAGAGTACTAAGAAAGCCAGCCCAGGGGAAGGATGTGGTGATAAATTAGTAATAAATAGACTGGCTCGTCTGGCAGGTAAAAAAAAAATGGTGCCATCTGTGCCACACCTCATGCTAGATATGCCAACTCTCAGAGTATTTAGCAGCACTTAAAATACTCACAATTACCACTACTCTCATTCTTTCACTCAACAAATATGAATAAGCATCCACTATATGCCAGCCACTAGAGATATACCAACAGACTGCTATCAAGGGGGTCAATGTCATGCAATAAGGTGGTTTCTAACCTAAGGCTTTCTCTGACAAAATGAGATTTAAGGGGGAACTGAAGAAAGAATTAAACTCAACAATTTGAAAAAAGAGAGAGGAAAGTGGAAGCGAATGCTATCTCAGAGAAACCAAAACTAAGACACCATGACTGGATTGAAGAGGGGGAACACGGAGGGCTGGGGATTAGTGGGCAACTGCCAGGTCATGCGAGTCACTAAGGTTATGAAATTATGATTTCAACTTAAGATCATGGGAAGTCATGGAAAAGTTGAGTCCTGCAGGTTTGTTTGTTTTTTGTTTTGGCTTTTAGGGGAAGGAGGTGAATTACCAGATTTCCATTTCATAAAGAGGGTGGAAAAGAGTCACAGTGAGTATGAATAGCAACTGCAGTCACCCAGGTGACTGGGCCAGGAGGGTGGATTTGAGATACTTTTTGGAGGCAGAATCAACAGAAACTTGGTTTGGGAAAGAATACAGGGGATGACAGCATGGAAGACCAAGATTCAGCTCTGATTGAAGTGCTTCAGATACATTCAATTAGAAACTCCACAAGGCAACAGGACCAACCAGCGTTGGAGACCTTGGGAAAGGACTTTTGAAAATGTGGGGATTTCAGGCACAGAAAAAGGTAAGATCCAAACAAAACACTAATTCTTTATCTTCTATTTTCCGATTCTAGTTAAGTTTTATAATACTTATGCTGTTATACTCATGAAGACTTAATCCAGTAGAGATGTTACCATGTAAGTCTCTGGTTTTCTAAATTATAGCACTTACTGCAACTTTTTACCTCTCAAAGCAACTTAATTCAAGCAACCATAAAACTCCTATTGAAAATGCTTCTTAAGGAGTACTGTACATTACTGCCTTGTATGGTATACCAACATAATTTCATCTTTCATTGACTATCTAATACATCATGTGACTTAACATCTGTATGAGGGGCATTAATTTTACCATCCAGGCTCTGTCTTCATGATGACTCGAGCTCTTCCCTGAAGGCCCCCTTCCTGTGTGAATGGCAAACACCTAGCTCAGCTTGCCAGGTCATCTTGCCATACTCAAAGCCCACAGAGAGTGGTTGCTAAGCTGCCCCACTTGGAGACAAGACCAGGGATGGGGCCAAGATCCTCGAAAATGGAATAAAAATGCTGGCCCCTGGCTGAGCCACCCATTCTGGGAGATGTTTGGGAAGGAAAAGGGGTTGTTTTGAGTTTAATCAAGAGAACCAGGGTGGAGCCTCCAGAAGTTACAATTAGCACCAAACTGCAGGGTTCATACACTTTTAAAAAAAGGATTTTTATTCCTGGAGCCAAAGTTTTCTTTTCTGTTAAAATACAACCTCCTAGGAAGAAGGCACTAAAACCTCTGCCAGTTACTTCCACTTCGAGGAGCATGTTTGATTTTTTTCCTGCCAACAAGTTTTAATGGAATAGATGAGTATGCTGGTGTCTAGAAGGAGAAGAGGCTGCATGTCCCACTCTTTTGCCTAAAATCACCGTGGCAGGAACCATTATCTTTTCTTAAAATCCTCCACCAAAGCCACCACCACTAGCATCAGATTCTCATGACACATAGCTTTGAAGCTACAGCAACCAAATTAGACCTTCTCATAGGGGAAAAGAAACTGAACACAGTCATACCCTGTGACTTCCACTTTTCATTCTTCAAAGACTTCTACGGCATAAAATACATGGAAACAAAATTTTCCAGGTTCTATGTCTCAAAAAATGGCCGGAAGCATGTTTATTATTCTCCTTAAGATTATTTTTAAAAATTCAAAAAAGATCTTACACACATATGTGTTTACAGTGATTTAAAAAAAATCACTGTTTTGAAGTGTTGCCACTCATATTATTCTTAGACATTTGTTTAAGAACAGATTATGAGATACTTGAAAGATTGAGACAAAGAGGAAACACTAAAATTTCTATGATGTCACGAACCTGGACTTAGAGCAGAAAATATGTATACTTGCTCTTAAAAAAAAGTGGTTAAGAGAGAATTTATGAATAACATAAGTCCAAATAAAATGGTTAAAAAACAAAAAGCAAACTGCCATAAAGAAAAGTGTATAGGAAAACAGAGAAGGTATACACACACACACATGCACACACACACACACATATACAGAAACGCACTTATAGAGAGAGGGGAGAGAGATATATATAACCTATAAATATTATATATATTATATTATATATAACAATATATATTAAATATTGTTCAAAAAGTCTCAATCATTGTTTAATTTTTTCATTTGTTTTTCAGCAACCATTCCTGCAGGGTTTTTTTGGTTATTGTAATGTAATGCCAAGTGCAAAAAAAAAAAAGAAAGAAAAAGGAAGTCTTCTCAGTTTGTTTTGTTTTTAAAACACAAGTTACCTGCTTCTCAGGCCAACAGGATGCCATCACTGTTTAGACTTGGACCTGCTTCCTTCAAACACACACAGTGTCTATATGATAGCTCTTGGGACAATTTTAACAAGGGACATTAGGCATCCACATCTGATCTTCCATAATCCAGACAGTACAGGGAAATAAAGTTAGCACCCAAACTGTCTTGGAGACCAAGTGTTGACTTTGTGCAGAGCAATGAACATGTCAAGACAAACTTAGAATTTCCATTACAATATGCTCAGCTGGAAAAAAAAAATGAGTATGTGGCAAGGCTGGCAACTTGACTTACAAATGACTATAAAATATGTGGCTGCTTTTCTCATCACTTGGAATTATGGAAAGGAAAGAGGACAGCAGAGACATAAGGCAGGGCACTTTAACACATCCACACAGGAGGCCCAAGAGTTGGCCCTCAATCAAGTTATTTCAAAAAGCCAAGGTGACTAGATATACACATTACATAGTTAACATTACATATATCAAGTTGTAAAAAATTAGTAATCATTAGAACAAGAGCATAGGCTAAGAAACAAATATGTGGTAGAGGTAAAAAAATCATACTGACTGTCAGGAAAAGAAGTTTCTGTAGGAACTGGGGCCTGCAGGCCAAGGGAACCCTGAAACAAAGTGTGGCTGATGTTCCACTTATAGAGGAGACAGGAGGAATAATGGGGTTTTGAGGTCAAAATAATCAGATTGGGAGCAGTTGCTTCTGCAGGAAGTAGACAGGAACTTCCTTACGAATCCCAAAAGCCAAAGACCCAAAATAATAATCCTCTTGTTAAAACTAAAAAATCAGCTTAATTTGGCCCAATGACCATTCTTGTGAATAAACTTTCTAGGTAAGTTTTTAAACCAAAAGATTTTTTTTTACTTGGTTCCAAATGTCTTCTATGTTTAGAAAAATTTTTTAAAGAAAAGAAAAAATTCAAAGCCACATTCACTCAGGGGACAGAAAATTGGTCACTACAGGAGCCATACGAAGAACGTAGTGCTACAGCCCCAGAAGGCATTCCTCCAAGAGCCATCCCCAAAATGTCCGGCATGGGCAGCACTACCAAAATCAAAGCTTATTTTCCAAGTCAGAACATTCTGAGGAAGAAAAACTCCCTTGGATGTGTAGGTTCTGATACATTTATTTCTTAAACATTTATTTCTCACACATGCTGACATAGCTTATAGGAAGGTAATGACAACAATAAAAACCATATCAGGTGACAGCTACTGAATGCCAGGAACTGTATGAAGTGCTTCATGAATTAACTCACTTAATCCTCCCAACAACTCTGAGGTAGTTATGTCCCCATTTCACAGATGAGGAAACTGAAGCCCAGAAAGGTAAAGTAAGGTGACTAAGTCACACAGGGAGACACGGAGGATATGAACCTCTTACAGACACCATGACAAATACAGGAATCCAGAGCTCTAAACAAGGCATTCCTGCATGTATATATTTAATGCTACATTAACCAGGACATTATCTCGCTTCAGTGAAGGCAAACAAGTTTAAGAGCCTTCTTTACTTCATTTGCATATGCCTCTCTCTCACTCAGATTTTCAGCTGCAACTGAGTTTTTTTTTTATCACATTCCACTTTTTCCTTAATAAATTAAAATCAAAAGCTTTTATTGAAAAGGTAAGACAATGTATCAGATCTGACTAACTGCAAATTCCAGAAGAAGTAAAACTGAAGTAGGTTCTTTGTACAATAAACTAAAATGCAACCTTGCAGTTTTACAGGGTGAAATATTTTGAAGATATGAGATAAACAAGGAAAAACAGAAAGTACAGTATAAACAGGAGCCAGGTGGATGCTAGGAAGTTCCTGAAGCACACAGCATTGGTCTCAGAAACTCGGTCCCAACATGCCATGAAGCCCAGAGGTGGGACATGCTACAACTACCCCTTTTCATTTGCCCCAAGAAGAAACGTGTGCCGCGTATTTCCATTTATGTGTTCCAACTATTGATACTACCTCCATCTTTATTTGTGGTTGGTAAATAATTTGGTTAAATTATTCATAGCTTCTTTCTGAAGGAGCACAAGGGAAGTGAAATGAACACAGCATTGGTGGCCACTGTTGCTCTGAGGTGAAAATGGTAGCACGTGTACAATAAAAGCAAGAAATGAGGACACAGTAGCTTTGAGGATGACAAGGCAGCTATTTCCCGGAAGCACACAGAGAACATCAGTAACCTACTTCAAAGGGGGAAGCTTTATAATGTGAATGGGAATGGCAGGGCCCCTCTGCCCCAGTGCCTCAAGGTTCCTAGTGTCACAGAAGCATAGAACAAGTGACCACCCTTTAAAAATGTCTTCTCCTTTCAGGTTTCTAGAGGCAGTGAATTTAAAAAGAAGTATTTGTGTGTCCCCTGTGCTGGGCGAGGTGTCAGAGCCAAGGCATTGGAAAGTAGTCGACTCAGGGGTTGGTAAGAAGAAGTTCCCAACAACAGTACAGGTCTGAAAAGGAAAGGGTTTTGTTGTTGTTGCTGTTTGTTTTGTTTTGTTTGTTTTTGAGACAGAGTCTCGCTCTGTCACCCAGGCTAGAGTGCAGTGGTGTGATCTCGGCTCACTGCAACCTCCACCCCTGGGTTCAAGCGATTCTCCTGCCTCAGCCTCCTGAGTAGCTGGGATTACAGGAACCCACCACCTCGCCTGGCTAATTTTTGTAGTTTTTTTAGTCGAGACAGGGTTTCACCATGTTGGCCAGGTTGGTCTCAAACTCCTGACCTCAGGTGATCTGCCCACCTTAGCCTCCAAAATGCCGGGATTACAGGCATGAACCATGATGCCCAGCCAGGTAAGTTTTATTAGAAAGAAAGAATGCGGTAGAAGAGTACAGCAGAGTGACTCGGCAAGAGAGGACTGTTCATGGTGGATTTTTCTCTTGGGGTATTTATGGAGCTTAAAGCAGAGCTTAAGGGTAATTTAGACCATATCAGCCTCATAGGTCATAATAAATTATTATATTCATAGACATTCTGTGCAAAGGTTGCACAGTGAGTTTTGACATGCATGCATTCTGGAGATATACAAAAACTCTAGGTACTTATACATTTTGGGGAAAGAAGCCTGGAACCACAGGCCAGCTTTAGATAACAGGGAAGTCTAAATACTTCTAAATTCCTCAGATAAGGAGTTTTGCCTCGGATAGACTGCTTGATGGCCACCAGGTGACCTCTGCTCTCCTCACTCCTGCTTGGTGATTTGGTGATTCTGTTGGTTGGACAATGTGGGAGGAGTGCAATCTTTCTCCTGGATCTGCTTTAGAAAGTTTTCCTGATAAATAATAGCACCCTGTAGCAAAAAACACAAGGCTCAGCCACTGCAGTAAAACCACAAGATGGAGTTTTTAAAAGAGGATTGTAACAAAAGACCCTGCTTAGGGCTCTAGAACTAGAAATACCATTTGACCCAGCCATCCCATTACTGGGTATATACCCAAAGGATTATAAATCATGCTGCTATAAAGACACATGCACATGTATGTTTATTGTGACACTATTCACAATAGCAAAGACTTGGAATCAACCCAAATGTCCATCAATGATAGACTGGATTAAGAAAATGTGGCACATATACACCATGGATTACTATGCAGCCATAACAAATGATGAGTTCATGTCCTTTGTAGGGACATGGATGAAGCTGGAAACCATCATTCTCAGCAAACTATCACAAGGACAAAAAACCAAACACCGCATGTTCTCACTCATAGGTGGAAATTGAACAATGAGAACACTTGGACACAGGAAGGGGACCATCACACACCAGGGCCTGTTGTGGGGTCGGGGGAGAGGGGAGGGATAGCATTAGGAGATATACCCAATGTAAATTATGAGTTAATGGGTGCAGCACACCAACATGGCACATGTATACATATGTAACAAACCTGCACGTTGTGCACATGTACCCTAAAACTTAAAATATAATAATAAAAAAAAAGACCCTGCTTAGAACTTGTGGCACTTGCTTTTCCTCCCTTATACCTAAATATTTTAATCCTCATTTTACAGATTTTTAAAACTTGGAATTTCTCTTTAATCAAATGCTGTTTCCATCCCAAAATAGGTATTACTGTTCAGAAATGAGCCTAACAAAGACTCCTGGTTTACAGGAACATGCCCATGGCCTGACAAAGGAGTATACTCTATATCACTAAATTAATTTGCTTAAAGAAGACAGATGTCTAGAGGAGGCACAGAAGAGTTGTTTCTATTGAACCAAACGTACAAATCACAACATTTGAGGAATTAAATAACAAAAAAGGACTCCACTCCAGAATCAGTGGTTTTGTGTCCAAAATAATTTCAAGAGTAAAGGGATTATTTTAAAAATTCAGACCATATAGACCACTAGCTAGCATAAAAAAGAAGATAAAAGAGAGTAAAAGCAAATAAACACAATCAGATAGGGGGATATCACCACTGACCCCACAAAAATACAAACAACCATCGGGGAATACTAAAAACCACCTCTGTGCATATAAACTAGAAAATCTAGAATAAATGGATAAATTCCTAGATACATATACCCTCCCAAAACTTAACCAGGAAGAAATTGAATCCCTGAATAGACCAATAATGAGTTCTGAAATTGAAGCAGTAATAAATAGCCTAGCAACCAAAAAAAGCCCAGGACCATATAGATTCACAGCTGAATTCTACCAGATATACAAAGAAGAGCTGGTACTATTTCTACTGAAACTATTCCAAAAACTGAAAAGGAGGGACGCCTCCCTAACTCATTCTATGAGGTCAACATCATCCTGATACCAACACCTGGCAGAGATACAACAAAAAAAGAAATCTTCAGGTCAAAATCCTTGATGAACACTGATGCAAAAATCCTCAAGAAAATACCGGCAAACCAAATCCAGCAACACATCAAAAAACTTATCCATGATAATCAAGTCAGTTTCATTCCTGGGATGCAAGTTTGGTTCAACATATGCAAATCAATAAATGCAATTCATCACATAAACAGAACTAAAGACAAAAACCACATAATTATTTCAACAGATACAGGAAAGGCCTTTGATAAAATTCAACATCTCTTCATGTTAAAAACTCTCAACAAACTAGGTATTGAAGGAACATACCTCAAAATAACATGACAAACCCACAGCCAATATCATACTGAATGGGCAAAAGCTGGAAGCATTCCTCTTGAAAAATGGCACAAGACAAGTGTATTAGTCCATTCTCACACTGCTATAAGGACATACCTGAGACTACCATTGATATTCTTCATAGAACTAGAAAAAACTATTTTAAAATTCATATGGAACCAAAAATGAGCCCAAATAGCCAAGGCAATCCTAAGCAGAAAGAACAAGGCTGGAGGCATCATGCTACCCAACTTCAAACTATACTACCAGGCTACAATAACCAAAACAGCATGGTACTGGTACAAAAACAGACACATAAACTAATAGAACAGAATACAGAATTCAGAAATAAGAGTACACATCTACAGCCATCTCATCTTTGACAAACCTGACAAAAACAAGCAATGGGGAAACGATTCCCTATTTAATAAATGGTGCTGGAATAACTGGCTAGCCATATGCAGAAAACTGAAACTGGACCCCTTCCTTACACCATATACAAAAGTTAACTCAGGATGGATTAAAAACTTAGTGTAAAACCCAAAACTATAAAATCCCTAGAAGAAAGTCTAGGCAATACCACTCAGGACATAGGCCCAGGCAAAGATTTCATGACGAAATGCCAAAAGCCATTGCGACAAAAGCAAAAACTGACACATGGATCTAATTAAACCAAAGAACTTCTACACAGCAAAAGAAACTATCATCAGAGTGAACAGACAACCTACAGAATGGGAGAAAATTTGTGCAATCTATCCAACTGACAAATGTCTAATATCCAGAGTCTACAAGGAACTTAAATTTACAAGAAAAAAAAACCATTAAAAAGTGGGTAAAGGACATGGACAGACAATTCTCAAAAGAAGACATACATATGGCCAACAAACAGGAAAAAAAGCTTCATCACTGATCATTAGAGAAATGCAAATCAAAACCACAATGAGATACCAACTCATGCCAGTCAGAATGACTATTACTAAAAAGTCAAAAAACAACAGATCCTGGCAAGGCTGCAGAGAAAAAGGAACGCTTATATACTGTTGGTGGGAAGGTAAATTAGTCCAACCATTGTGGAAGACAGTGTGGTGATTCCTCAAAGACCAAGAGGCAGAAATACCATTTGACCCAGCAATCCCATTACTGGGTATACACCCAAAGGAATATAAATCATTCTATTATAAAGATACATGCACACGTACATTCATTGCAGCACTATTCATAATAGTAGAGACATGAAATCAACCCAGATGCCCATCAGTGATAGACTGGATAAAGAAAATGTACATATACACCACGGAATACTACGAAGCCATAAAAAGGAATGAGATCATGTCCTTTGCAGGGACACACATGGCATTGGAAGCCATTATCCTCAGCAAACTAACACAGGAATAGAAAATGAAACACCACATGTTCTCACTTATAAGTGGGAGCTGAATGATGAGGACACATGGACACAGGGAGGGGAACAACACATATTAGGGCCTGCCAGAGAGGGATGGTAGGGGAGGGAGAGCATCAGGAAGCATAGCTAATGGATGCTGGACTTAATACCTAGGTGTTGGGATGATCCATGCAGCAAACCACCATGGCACACATTTACCTATGTAACAAATCTGCACATCCTGCACATCTATCCCTGAACTTGAAGAAAAAAAAAGTAAAAAAAATTCAGATCATTGCATTAATTTGGTGACTCTGCTTTTCTCTTTATAAGACATGCAGATTAAAGTGTAGTCACATGTGTTCTCCCAGGTTTATGCAAAAGAAATGAAAAATTTTAAATGCCAGCAGCCAATCAAAAACAAATAAGTATTCCCAGGATTATTAATTCCATACAACCGAGGCTCAGCCAGAATTCCTCTCTGCCATCAATTATCTCAGAAACACCACAGCTATTAAAAGCTACATAAACCACCATCTAAAAAAGATAAAGCAGAAAGTTCAACAGGAAATAATTTTGAAATTGACTGGAGACACCACATAAAAATCAAATTAAAAATGCAGACTCCATTAACTTGGATTCTGTGACTTTCCAAACTGGGTGGAGTTTAAGTCCACCTTTCAGTCTTTTCCAAGAAAAGGAGACTGCACACATTAGTAAATACAACAGGCAGAGTAGATATTTTAAGACAATCTACTTTTTTAAATTGTATACATTTGCTTGTAAGCAAACAGACTGCTTAATCACTAACTTTTTTTTCCCTAAGAAGGAATCTAATCTATGCAAAAATCCTTGGTAGCAAATAATAGGCCACTGCTTCCTGCCTCTTTTCATTACCTCACCAAGCACCCATTTCCAAATTTCCCAATGAAGCAACTGCAAGTTCTAATCCCTCTATCTAATTTGCATGAAGCTGCGGACTAGCTATCCTGAAGCACAGCTTTTATCAGCCCTACAATACACCCTTCCTGCCAAAGAGAGTTAACATGCCTTGGACTGGTTTTCAAGGCCAACACCTCTGGCTCCAGCCTTATCTTCTACTGCCCTTCCTCCCAGCCCTCTCCAGCAGCCAGACTCCTATACTATCTATCCCGGAACCTTGACTTAAAAAGGCACACTCACCAATCTGCTACCCTGGCATGCCCTGAGATTGTACTAATACACCTGCTTCTCTGACCCCTCCTCGTCAACCTCCTTTGACAACTTTTACCTCTGCTTAAACCCTTGAACTCCTTGGAAAACTGGCTGATTCTAGGTCTGGGGCAAGCAAATATTCAAGATAAGCCTGAGCATCCTGGAATGCCAGAAAATAAGGACGTACTAAAACATACACACACTGTAAGAACTCCCGAAGGCCAAAGCTGGAACAACTTGACCAACCAAATAAATAATGTAGTATTGCATTATAACCTGAAGCATAAATTAAATATCCATGAATCTATACTAAAAAATAAATCATTGATTAAATAAATGGGAGCGAATATGCAAACCTTCTGTGCAGAAGAATTCAAAGTAATTTATGTAGACATTCCAACCACAAGGAGAAGCGTAACTTCTCCCTACTCCTTTTGTGTGGGCTACATATAGTGACTTCCTTCCAAAGGGCACAGTATGGAAAGGGTGAACAAAAGTAACTTGACAGTGGAGAAATCTGCCAAACACTAGCTCAGCTTGATCAGGTGATCAAGCTCAATATCAATGTGAGCAGTCATGTTGGTACTATGTACTCTAGATATAATACGATGAAAATGGCACTTCATTTCTGTGATCTTCCTCACAAAAACCCATAACCCCAATCTAATCATTAGCAAAGCATCAGACAAATCCCAATTAAGGGACATTCTATGAAACACCTGACTGGTACTCCTCAAGACTGTCAAGGTCATGAAAAACCAGCAAGGCCTGAGAAACAGTCACCGTCTAGGGCTCAAAAGAGACATGGCAACTAGATGTAATGTGGAATACTGAATGGGATCATGGAAGAGAAAAGGGACACTAGGTAAAAACTAAGAAAATATTTAAAAATTATGACTTGAGTTAATAATAAGATATCAATATTGGATCATTAGTTATGAGGAATGTTTCATATCGATGTAAGATATTAGCAGTAAGGGAAACTGGATCTGGGAATACGAGAACTCTGTACTATCTTTGCAACTTTTCTGTAAATCTAAAAGTATTCTAAAATTAAAAGGTTATTTTACAAAACTGTCTTTGGCTCCTCTCCCTCCCATACCCCATACCCAGGCTTATAGTAGATTCTATGTCCAAAATGTCTTTCTGCTGTTCCCTTCCCTCCCATTCCCTCTGCCATCCCCCTGTTCATTGTATTCTCCGATCCATCCTCCACACAGCTGCTGGAGTAAGCTTTCTGACACACAAATCTGAAGACACACCTCCCTGATCAAAACCCTTTCATGGCTTCCCACTACTTATATCAGGGTTGGCAAACTTTTTGTGTAAAAGCTCAGATTTTTTAAGCCCTGCAAGCCTATCCCCTACTCTGCTATTATAGCACCAAAACAGTCACACGCAATATGCAAACAAATTGATGTGGCTGTGTTCCAATAAAACTTTATTTATAAAAACAGGCAGAAGGCTGGATTTGGCCCACAAGTTACAGTGTGCCAATCCTTGGTCTAGGGAATCAAGTCCAAACTCCTCAGACAGGCACGCAAGGCATAACCCACATTATCCCTGAATCATTTAATTTTGTATATTTATCTTGGTTTTATTCTGTCCAATCAATTCCAAGCATGTTTAAGATATTTAGTAACAAAAAGTCAGTTAAAACACACTCTATGCCTTCAAAAGACTAACAGGTAACAAGTAACTCAACTCATGCTTCCTAAGGAATCTTCAAGTATTTTTTGATATGTAAGTAGACATACCCTTTAAAAAGAAGTGGTTTGTAATCAACTAAGTCTGAGGAATCCTGGGTTTGACAAGGTTACGCAGCTTTCATTGCCACAGGAATTCTCAAAGCCTTCATTGTGCATTGGGAATCTCCTTAAAGAGGGATATATTACACAATGACTCTCAAGTCTGTTTGACAACAGAATTCTTTCACATTTTTAACATCTGTGTCCTGCAAAACAGTTAGGAAATTGTTGACATTAAGCATACTCCTACAAGGCGGACTGAAAGTTCTATTAATATTTGCCACTGTAGTAGGCTAAATAGTGCCCCGTCCCCCGCCAAAAGATATCCATGTCCTAATCCCTGGAATCTGTGAATGTTATCTTACATGGCAAAAAGGACTTTACAGGTGTGATTAGGTTAATGACCTTGAGATGGGGGAATTATCCTGGTGGGCTCTAAATGCAATCAAAGGTATCCTTCCTTGTAAGAGGGAGGTAGAGAGTGACCTGACACCAAAGAGAAGAGAAGAAGGCAGTGTGAACACCAGAGCAAAGATGGGAGTAGGGCAGCCGCAAATCAAGGGAGGCTGACAGGCACCATAAACTGGTAGAGGCAAAGATCAGATTCTCTCCTAGAACCTGCAGAGGGAGCACAGCCCTGCCAATGCCTTGATTAAGTCACCACATTTGTGGTAATTTGTTACAGCAGCCACAGAAATGAAAACAACCACGGTGCCAATCACAGCCATGGTGTTGTGATCTATGCCGACACTAAATATTCTTAAATGAAGTCACATTAGTGTTGTCCACAATAAGGTCACAATTAGCCTTAGTTAGCAAGGTTTTATCATCCACTTAAGGGAAAGAGTATAATTCAGTGGTTAACACTCTGGACCTGGATTTAACCCCTGGGGTTCAAATCCCAGCTTTAACATTTATTAGTTAAATATACCGCCTTGGTCAAGGTGTTTAGCCTCTTTGTTACTCAGCTACTTCGTCTGTAAGATGGGATGATATTCATAGAGTTGCTCTGTGGGTTTAATGAGACCATGCACAAAAAGTACTTAGTATATTTCCTGACTTTACAGTAAACAAATGAAAACTCAATAAAAGAAAACTATTATTACATTATAGTACTACTGATTTTTAAGAAAAAAAAAATCTACTTTCACCCCAAGCTACATCTCATCATATTCTTCTATTTTCAGTTTGACAAATTATAAATCTTTACCCGATTTCTAGCTTGGGGCATTTAAAATGACCTCAGCAAGGTAAGGCAGGTGGAAAAGTTCATGCCTGCATCTCTGAACCACTGCTTTTAGGTATCTGACTCGATAAACTATGACAGCTAATAGCTCCAAGACATGTGCTTCATGTGATGTGCTAAATTCACGTCACTCACTGAAAAGCCTAAAGTTACTCTTCTTGAATAGGTCATCTACATTAGTTAAATCAAAGTGCCAACAAAGGCCCATTTGCTAAATTATAAGCTACTGATGCTCCACTAGATAGTTTTTATCTTAATATTTAGTTATACTCAAAGCAACAGATGAAATTATTCAGATAAGACCCAATAAAGGAAAGGCACGAGGCACCTGAAAACAGAAGGGACACATAGGGTCTTGGTACAATATATGAAAGTCTTCCCAGCATGTCACCCAACTCACTCTGCACCTACAATCACCACCTAACCGTCACCTACTGCCACATCCCACAGCATCTCCAGCCTACACAGGTGACTTGGGAGTAACCATACATCATGCCTAATTAAAAATATGGGATCACCATTAGTCAAGAGGTGCTTGAGACTCGGAGCTTTGATTCCTAAAAACTTTAAGAGCCTTCTATTAAAACTGAAACATCCCTAGAAAAAGTAGTATTTTAATTCTTTATTAGTTACATACTGCAGTACTCATTGTCAGTAAATACACACAAAAACCTGTTCCGGTCTGTCAGTCAGGGAAAGACTATCCTGGAACTCACCAAAACCTCATTAAGGCCTACTAATTTCAGAAAAGCAAGCCTAAGCAAATGAAAAATTGAAACGTTAGTGATTTTTAAGAAGCACAACCTGTATATTTTAACTTTAAAATATGAGTTGTAAATCCAAATGTCAATGGAGCCAGGCAGGGAAGACAGTTCCAGCTGGCAGGTATGAAAAAACAAAGGTTCCCTGCTAGTGCAAGTGGGAAGCGGCCTCTCAGCCCAAGCCAGCTGCTGCTAGAGGGAGTACAGCATGCAGGAGCAGGCTGCAGCCACCGAATGCAGGCACCGAGAAGGTTCAGGGGCTGGCCCCACCACAGCTCATCTAAAATGATTGGCTTTCTAGTTGCTTTTCTTTTAAAATTATAAAAGTCATATGGGTGAATAAATTTAGTTCCAAGGGATATAAATTAAGAAGTAAAAGTCCTTCCCTTCTACTCCCCCAATTGCTAACAGATTACATCACTATGTATTCTTTTTCTAGACACACAAAATGTTCTACAAGTTGCTTTTTTCACTCAACAATATGTCGTGGACATCCTTCCACATCAGTACATTCAGATCTACTGCATTCTTTTTACCAAAAGCAGTTAGAGCACAGAATTTCAATGCTGGGAGATGCCTGAGAGGCTCTAGGCCAACTCTTTCCATTTAACAGACAGGGTTCTCAGAGGTCCTGGACACCTCTAACCATATAGGAAAGAAGCCAGAGCCTCCCCAAATGGGGTCACGCCAGCAGGTGTCACCAGCATCATGCCCTCATCTCTGCTATTCAAAGGAGCCTGAGCCTCAGCAAGAAAGAGGCCAAGGCTTCCCACGTGGCAGGTGAGAAGCAAGAAGGGAGACAAAATTATCTTGGAACAAAGTAATGAATTGTAATCAGTGAAAAGCCTCACAAACATGAACTCTGTATTTTTTATTAGCAAATATCTAGAATCACTCTAAATTCATCCAAGTAACTCAATTAAAATATTAAAATTCACTTACCAGTCATATTCTACCTAGTTCCAAAATACATCTGGATTGGAGTCAACTCAGAATTGCATAAAATTCACCATCTTCCTGCTTTGAGGCCTTAAAGAAACAGGGCAGGACCTGGCTCACAAATAAGCTGCTTATCTGAGCCAGCCAGAAGATTCCAATTACAGGGCTTCATGGGTACATCCAGAGCTGCAGCAGTGTAATAAGGAATGCGGTTGAGGCCTCTGCTTCAAAGATCATTCTTATACAAGGAAACATTTATTAAAAGAGGGAAGAACTGTAAACTTCCTATTTAAAATGTTAATTTTATTAGTGACTCCAGGTACTGAGAAGCTAACTAAGTATTCAGACCTTCAGAAACTCCAGTTTAGCTCCCAAATATAGAAAAATCTCTCTATCTAAAGATATAAACTCCCTGGAGGCCAAAGCCTTCCTGCATGGCTAGCTTTTAAAACATTTTAGGAAACTTGACCTCAAACTAAAATCAGCATTTCAGCAAGTGTTACTTAGAGCCTTTGAGAAACTATATTTCATACAAACACCAATTTCAGAAATATGTTGTTCTCTACTAATACACACAATTTGCTTTGTAAAAGAAATGCTTAGTCTTTTTCCGGTATTCTTTATCTTAGCTCAACGGAAAGACCATCTAATTGCCAGGCTAAAAACAGGGAATATTCCAGAATGCTCTCATTTTCCCCTCTCCTCCATTCCCAAAGGAGATGCATCACCACCACACCTACCCACCCTGTCTCTTGACTGTTTCACTTCTCCAACCCTTTGGTTTGGATTCTTACCAAATCCCAGGGGGTCCATGACAACAGCCTCCTAATACAACTCTCGGTCACCAATCTTACCTGTCTCCTAGCTGTTCCATACAAAACTGTAAGAGTAACCTCATTCATTCATTTAACAAATAACTACAGAGCCTCTACTATGCAACAGGCAGTGTTGCAGCACTGAAGATAAAGCAGTATACACAATCACTGCCCTCAGGACCACCCCACAGTAGTGTCAGACAAGTGCTAAGTGCCATGGAGGAAACAGAAAGCAGGCAGAGGGCCAGAGAGTGCTTGGGGGCTGGGTTATTTTGTCTAGAGTGGTCACCAAAGGCCTCATTCCAAAGGGGACATGTGAGCATGTCCTAGAGGAAGGGGAGTGAGCAAACATGTCAGGGGAAGCACATTCCAGGGAAAGCAGAAACAGGTGTACCACAGGAACATGTGCCAGGTGTATCTCAGGAGAGCAAGGAGGCCAGAGTGAATGGAGCACAATGAGCCAAGGGAACAATCATCAGAGGTAAGATCAGAGAGACCCCGTACGCCCGCACAGACGCAGCAACAACTGAGAAGTTTGTCTGGAGTGAAATGAGAACAGTGTTTCTGTGTAGTAACTCCTTTCCAGAATTTAGTTGGAAATTTATAGGTTTTGCAGAATCCCTAGAAAAATCAGATGAGAAACAGCAAAAACAGTATTATAATTTTCTTGCTTTTTTAGCAATCAACATCAAGTCCACTGACAAGTCCAAAGCAAGCACAGGAAATGCCGTCCTGCAGAGGTAAAGGTTAAGGCCAACATTTCCGAGAACTGAGACAGGAGTGTGCAGAAGAGAAGAGCCCCATCCAATCACTCAGTCTTCCTTGTAGCTGTTCCCATGTTCTAAGCGTGAGTTCGATGTCCTGTCTGCCGCCAAGGGTGAGTCAATATTGCAAATAAAATTAATATTAATAAGCTTCACATAGTAGGCTTTATACAAATACTGATTATATGCAGTGCTGTTAATCTTTCTAGAAGATCCAAATGTTAACACGATCAGATAATGTTCATAGGCATTTTCCAGTGCTTGAATATTCACTAGGGTACAGTTCTTTGTAAACAGTACATGTAAATACTATTGAACTTAGTATCACTTATTTATTAAATAATTTTTTAGATATTCACAATAATGAATAAAGAGCAAGAAGAATGTTGGAAGTATTTTAAAAAGATAAAGTAACTCAATTAGCTTTTTGCTAGCTATGTTTTAATCACAGAAGTATGAAGCATCATTATTAGTCATTTGGAAAAAGAATTCTTGAGTGATATGCTTTTAAAAGAAATTAGTAATAAATTGCTTACACATAGGAATAAAGATCTAGTACTGCCCACTAAATATTTAAGCAATATTAGTTGTTTATCTGAGGTGAAAAAAGAACAACTGTTTTGCTTTGGCAAACAAAAATAGCTCAATTACTAAAATTTTTAACGAAAAGACTTTTAAAAGGAAAATATGCTTTAGCAGAAGAAATGCAAAAAAAAAAAAGGTAAATGTTGTAGAAATTAGAACCTGATATAAAATCTGAACTAGCAAAAATAAACACACAAACTCTAACAGCAAAAAAAAAAAAAAAATGGCAGCCAAAAAATTTGTATTGTTAGGTTTATATGAGCTTAGGAAACCTTAATCTTTTATAACAAGCAATCAGCATACCTGCCTTTTGCTGCATAGGAGACTCTACCCACTACTTCTAACTTCCAAGGCTACTATACAAACAAGAGAAACACATGGGGAATTATTTCCCAACTGTAGATGGACTGACAGGGAAATAAAGATAGGAGGAGAAGGAAAAACTCAGTAGGTTTTGAGTTTACAAAGGTAACTTACATAGACACCGTAAGTACCAAACTCTACTTCAGCCAATTAACTTATTTATATAATCCTCACAGCTGCCTTAAGAGACAGTTATTATAATTACCTTCTCTCACCTTGAAATTAAGAAACTGAGTCCCAGGGAAGTTAAGCTAATTGTCACACTGCAACTAAGTGGCAGAGCCAAAAGCAAACCAGATCCTGGCTGCAGCTGTATGCTAGTAACCAACACACCCTCCTGCCTCTGTGCTTCTTCAACTGAACCCTAGGACTTCTGAGTATGATGGGCAATTATGTGTTAATGGGTCAACGAACTCTCATTAACCTGATCATTGTTCTTATTACTATTTATTTGCAGATTTTTTAAATTATAAGGGTATTTCATTTGAAGGCACCATATGACCTTTCACTCCCATGTACTGAATCTAATTCCCAGACTGGAAGCTTCCCCATTTCTGCCATAAAAAGTGAACAGGTTACTCCTGGCTGCTTAAATTTCATGCCTGAAATATCCCAGATAAGCTGCTTGGAATGAGCCAAACATTACAATGCAAAATGGGATCTGGCATCCTTTCCTGATTAATGGCGGGGCTGGATTCTGTCAGTGTTCAACGACATGAAATTCCAAGGCCTGGAACCAAATGTCCATGCTTTCCAGTAAGTACAGTTGACCCTTGCACAACACGAATTTGAACTACGTGGTCCACTTATACACAGATTTTCTTCTGCCTCTGCCAACCCTGAGACAGCAAACTTTCCTCCTCCTCCTCCTCAGCCTACTCAACATGAAGACAATGAGGATGGAGAACTTTATGATGATCCACTTCCACCTAATGAACAGTAAATATATTTTCTTTCATGATTTTCTTAATAACATTTTCCTTTCTCTAGCTTACCTACTGTAAGAATACAATATGTAATATGGATAATATACAAAATATGTCTTAATCAACTGTTTATATTTTCCGTAAGGTTTCCGGTCAAGAGTAGGCTATAAGTAGTTATGTTTTGGGGGAGTCAAAAGTTATACACAGATGTTTGACTGTGAGGGGTGGGGGTGCCTCTAACGCCTATGTTGTTCAACTTTATGTAAGTCTCAAAGCTGCTGCAGACTGGCCCAGAGAAATCCATCCAGATAACACCTGGCAAAGGGAATGCTGATCTAAAACAGATTATGATGCTAAGGGGAACTGGTAAACATGTCACGGGGTGCACATCACATATCAAAGGCCTGTTACTAAAACTACAAGAGTTACACAAGCCCCCCAAAATGTAATTTTACTTGCTATAATCTTTTACTTCAACTACTTTTGTTTCTTTAAGCAACATCAGTATCCAAACCACCAACCATACAACCGCACAGCCCACCCTGACCCAGCTGCCAGAGGCGTACCCTACACTGTCATTCCAAATCACTTTTGATCACTTATCTTCCACATCTGTAATCCTGTCCACAAAAGCAACCATATACAATAGATACTCAGGCTGCTTTGGAAATGAAGAAGAGAAAGAATTAAATATAGCTCTCTTGGCCAATTCTCTGGACACAGAAGATCTATCAAACATACACTAGAATTAAACCCATTATTGATAAGGAAATTAAACTTTAAAGAAGTAACTTCTCCAGGGTCACGCAGATCTAAGTACAAACTGTTACCCTATCATCAGGGAGGTTTTAGAGGGTTTTCTCAACAGGGCCACCCTGCCCTTAGGGCACAGGAAATATCTTCCCAGTGGGAGGAATAAAGAAGAATCTCACATAGCAAACTCTGGGTAAACACTCATGGCTTGAAGTGGGTGGCTAACAGGCACATGGGACAAAAATATACACCATTGATGTCCCACTATTAGGAGTTTTTAAAAACAAAATCCATTCCCTTCTAGGTAAAATTATAAGTAATTCCAATTCAACTATGTAAACAGGAGGAAACATCTAACACCTCTTCCTTATACACAGGAAAAGAAAGTTTGTTAAAATAGAAGAAAGGAAATAAAGCAAGTATAAGTAGCTCAGAGAGAATGTGGTTTTGTAGTAGGAACTTTCACTATTTTTCCTTCGATTTGTTGCATACACGTGTATACACACAGATTTATATATATAAAATATAAATAATATAATATATAGACATATATTACCTTAGGTAATATAGATTATCTAATATATTACATTATAACACATATGTAATATGTATTATATATAAAATAGACATATATTATATATTACATATATCAGAATATATGTGTATATATTATATATCGCATATATATTACATAATATATAACATATTATGTAATATACATAATATCTAATGTATGTAATATACAGTATATGTATTATAATATATGCATATATTATATATTATATATTATTAATATTAATATTATATATTATATGCATATAATATATGCATATATTATAATACATATTATATATTATATGCATATAATATATGCATATATTATAATATATTACATAATGTGTATTGTACTTATGTATATAATATATACATAAAACATAATACATATATGTAATACATATTACATAATACATAAATACATATTACATATTATATAACACATATAATACATAATATTTATGTGTAATATATTATATGACATATATACATAATACATATATACATAATATATGACATATAATACACAATATATGTAATATAGTATATATTAATATATAATATGTAATATAGTATATATTACACATATTACATAATATATGTTACATATATACATCTGTGTATATACGTGTAGGAAAAATTTATTTTTCCTTCATTACATAATATATACATAAACATCATAGTATACATATAGTTTTGTTTTTTCTTGCTGACTCTAGCCATACAATTGCCAGGTGTTAATGCCAGACACTGAGCAAAGTGAGGAAAGAACATTTGCATCCAGTGCCTTTATACCGTTTTCCTAACAGTTTTTAAAGGCTGCATTACTCGGCAAGGGACAGAAAAGTCCTGCTGTGTGTCTTAATCTCTTTATGTTATATTCACATCTTGTTATTTGAGAATTATCTCTGAGCACTGAGACTAAGCAGAGCCTCATAAATATTAGTGCTTATATTGGCAGATATAAACTTTGGAACCCATAGTTTAAGAACTAGTTAACTGGTACAATTGACAGAAACATAATAAGACTATGAATTAAAAGGCCTAGTTTCTAAACCTTGGAGTTGTGATATGACCTCAGGAAAAATCAACATTTCTCTGGGTCTTTTCTCACTTGCTAAATGGCATGTGAATGTTTACCGTGTTTTGGGCACCAGTCCCAGCATTTTGCATACATCAACTCATTACAATACCAAAACAGTACAATGAAGTAGGTATCACCACCCTCATTTGACAACTGCGGAAACTGAGGCACTGAGTAATACAGCTAGTATCAACTGGCAGAGCATGAATGTAACACAGTCCATCTGGGTCCAGAGCTCAGTCTCTTAATTAACCACGAGCACTGCTGGGTTAGAGGATTTCTGGGATTCCTTCCAGCTCAAACCTTCTATGATTCTGAAATGCTAAGAATGAGCTGTGCTTAGTTCGTCACATTGATGCCAATTTCTTGAAGTTGCTCAATGACCTTCGCAAGTAACAAATCCTTAATCTTTATAAATACTGAAAGATTTAAAGCAGCTACCACAGACACTGATTACAGACACTCACTTTAATGAAAGGTCAACTTAAAATGAACTAGAAATCCATGTGGTGCTTGCAATGCTTCTTGTTTATCCAATTCTCAATTGATGTAGGAGAACTAAGTTACCTGAACTGAAAGGTGGAAGGAAGCAAGACAGAGAAATATTTTGCTTTTGGAATAACTGAGACTGGAAATTAACCACAGCCAGCTTCAAGGCTCACCAGCTGATCTCTACTCACTAATATTTCAGGTGGACCTCTCCCCACAGAGGACCCCAAAAGTACACCCACTACCCCACTCCCAGACAAGGCAAGGAAGGAAGGAGGGGTTGCAATGACATCTCCGAGCCACCAGAGAGCATATCTTCATCTGGGTTCAGAACATTTTACAAAACAGGTGAGTTGAAATTTGAGACTCTTCCAGGAGAGTATGAAAAAATCCACCCTAGTTCATGTGTATTTCTTTTTCTCAAATCAGCAAATATGTCTCAGGCCTACGCTTTCTTTTCTTTCTTCTTTAAAAGTCCCAGTTTCTCCACAGTCCAACTCAACCTTCACCAAAATGAATGAATGAAACTACCACTCTAGATCAGAGATTCTAGGATTCAACTATGCACAAAAATAGTTATGTGATTAAAATGCAGATTCCTGTCCTCCACACCTATAGATTATGGTTTGGTGTATCTGCTACAGGACTCAGGAATTTACATTTCTGACAAACACTCTCTGAGTGTGTGTGCGCGCGCGCACACACACACACACACTCACACACGGGCGCTCATGCGCACTCGTACACGCACCCACTACCACAATCACCTTCCCCCCACCACCTCTCTGACACAGGTGGTTGGTAGACCACGTTTGAAAAACACTATTGCAGATGCTGTAAGAGGAAAGTTACATCTCTTTTAAATCACAGGCTAAATATTGTCTCTACACTCTTTTTTTGAGACGGAGTCTCGCTCTGTCGCCCAGGCTGGAGTGCAGTGGCGCGATCTCGTCTCACTGCAAGCTCCGCCTCCCGGGTTCACGCCATTCTCCTGCCTCAGCCTCCCGAGTAGCTGGGACTACAGGCGCCCGCCCCCATGCCCGGCTAATTTTTTTGTATTTTTACTAGAGACGGGGTTTCACCGTGTTATCCAGGATGGTCTTGATCTCCTGACCTCATGATCCGCCCGCCTTGGCCTCCCAAAGTGCTGGGATTACAGGCGTGAGCCACCGCGCCCGGCCGTCTCCACACTCTTTAGGAACTAGAGGGTTTGTTCCGTGTCCCTTTTTCTTGTGCATCTGCCTGTGATTCCAGGTGCACTCTCTGCAAAACAGACTTCCCTGCTCGATCTGGTCACTGTTTTGGTCCTTACTAGGTAAGCTCTGTCTAGCTCTTCCTGTAAAAAGAAAACCTCTACAGTAAAGTTCCCGACAGCTTCATGAACTTATTCCCAGAATCAAACATGAGCCTAGAGAGCATGAGAGCAGTAATTTCATTCACGAACTAGTAAGTAGCTCACCAGATGCTGGCTTCCTGTTAGGCACTCTGCAGCATCTAGTGCCTGTGGCAGTACAAGATGGACCTCTGAGTCCTCGTGGTCGGCCCCAGGCACTGCTTTCAAACCCATCATTCTATAGACAGGTGGGAAGGACGACCTACCATACTCCAAGACCATGCCTACAGGGCGGGCAGTCTGTACACACAGGGCAAACGGTCTTGTAGCTACTGAAATAACACAATGCTGATGTATTGCTAATTCAATTACAGGAATGTATTACACCATTGTTAAAATGAACTTCTATAAAACACAATGATACTAAAAACCACGTTAAATCCTCTTACATAAGAAACTCTTTTGATGGAACCCATCCTATGCAATCAGTCCCATAGTGACTGGGGTTTAAATTACAGGAATCCACAGGCCCAGGGTTTCTGATTACACTTGCGTGTGCTATGGAATGAAGGTACTGACAACCTACCTCCAAGTGCCAGGAGCAGCCTGGATGATGGCTCCCAGGGCTCCCAGGCCAGTCCTTACACCAGATCCTGCAAGCAGGCGCCGCCTAGAGCCTGTGAGAAACCAGGCCTCAGGCCAAACGCCATAGCCTCTCCTCTAACCTGATGTTAAAATGCAGAACACAACACCCTTGCACCTAAACACATTCCTGTGACAGCCACATTAGCACAGACTTTAACCATGACAACCCGAGAGACCATGTGTCAGCACACTGGCTTTCCTGAATCCACAGGTAGAAAGGATTTGGCACAGTGTGAGACAGAAAACACATGCTGCAAGGAAGTGACTAAAGGTCAGGATTGTGCTTACCTTTGAGGGAAAGGGGGTCATGACTGGGAATGGGCAGAGGGGGCTTCTAGAGGGCTAGCAAATGTCTGTTTCCTGACCCGGGTGGTGGTAACTTGTCTTCACTTTGTGATCATAAATTTATGTTTTATATTCTTTAAACTGCGCAACATTGTTTAAAGGCACCTGCAATATGACATTACTGCTAAACCAATACTCTAGTTTTTCCTCTTGGGATCACACATCTCTGATGACCATGGGGCCAGTAAGACCACAAGCACGTGAGATGATCATAACTCAGCAATATTCCCACGGGTGGGCATACACCCCGTAGCAAAGTCATTTGTTTATAAAGCTCTCAAAGTTATGCAACTCAAATGTAGTGGTAGTTAATGTGGCACTTTATGAGCAAGAAAGAACATTCAAAAAATGAGAATTACCCACAGTTAATGGATTACAATAAAATAATGTTCTACTCATTGTCAAAATGCCATAGGGCAGCAGAAAATGAGACAATGGCAGATAATCAGATTTTTTTTTTTTTTTAAGTTTTTTTTTTCTTTTATTATTATACTTTAAGTTTTAGGGTACATGTGCACATTGTGCAGGTTAGTTACATATGTATACATCAGATTATTTAAAAGGGCTACGTTCACACTGGATGAACTTGCCCTAGTGCCCTCTCTGGTCTTCATGTCTCTCCACCATTCTCAGCTGGCTGCAGGTTTTGCCCCTTTCCTGGCACCCACTTTCTCCAGCCCCATATTGTAAGTCATTTGAGGGTTGGGGGAAGGGTTAGCAGAAGTCACTTTCTTCTTTTCCTCAATGGACTTCAAACTTTTTTTATCCTCCAAACGTTTTCCTTTGTCAGTTTTTTATTAAACAAGCAAGATATTTACATATCATTGCCTACCTTTCTTTCTCTCTAGAGTGAGTTTTGAAGGCACACAAATTGTCTTACTTAACTCAGTATCCCTGGGCTTAGTACACAGTATCTTATACCTAGCAGACACACAATAGGTCTTCAGAGAATGCACTAAAAAAATAAAAAATATATATTTTTATACAAAATCACATGTGTCATCTATACTGCCACTGAAGAACTTCCTGCTGCTGTAAAAAAGATGACAATGTAATCTACATCAGGGCAGTACTGACTTCTACTGTATCTGCTTGGAACAGAAAGTAAGCAGCACCCTTTGGGGTGGAGATTGGGAAAGCATTTGTCAATGCCACCATTTATGTTACACAAAAGATACGTCTGGAAAGAAGTGGTTAAGGGCATGGGTTTGGAAGTCAAGCACAATGAGTTAAAATCTCAACTCTACCGAAAGTGTCCTGGATAAGCAACATATACGCTCTGAACCCTTCATTTCTGCCAAAGGCTGCCAATTCCTAGGAATGACATAGCGTCTGACTCCTTTGCCTCAAGTTGGCTTCAGATGCCTCCATGTTCTTCCTCTAGGAAGTCAACATAATAGTGTCCAGGGTCTGAGTTGCCTATGTTGGGGGTGAGTACTAGTGGAGGTTAGGGGGCAACCTCATCAGGGATGCTGAGAAGGCCATCACTTCCTCCATCCCCGGCACCCAGTGTGTGCCCGTGACAATCAGGTGCTCCCACTCAGGACCTGGAAGCTGGAGCAAGCAACATAAGGAGACAGAGACAGAGGAGAATATGGAGATAACCACACTTACAGTGTCTGAACAGTGCCATCAGGGTGTCCTCACAAGGTGACACCAGCACAATGGTAGCTCACTGTTCCTATGGTATGGTTTTTGTTGTGGTTCTGGCAACCCAGTATTCCTTTGATAACTGCTGGATATTCTTTCAATAACTGCTTTTTCTGCTTAAGTTCTCATTTGCAACCAAGAATACATGGATGGGGTGGGAAAGTTTTGACAACCTTTGGCTTTCATAAGTGCAGGAGATGACAAAAATAAAACATCAAAAGAAGTGAAGCCAGAGAAGTGGTAACTTAGAAAACAAAACTGAGCAAAGATTTATACTGCAAAAGTAAAATTCAATGAGTCTGCCCCACTCTTTTTTTTTTAACCTTTAACCTTTGTGTTTGTTAAAGTATGAGGTATGTTTGCTGACAAACCTCCTTTGTTTGTGAAAACAGATGCTTTCTCTATTTGCCTGACACAGCAGAGGACACTAAAACCAGAAAACATATTGATTTTTACTTTACTCTGTTGACAGCTACTTCTGTTTTTAAATTTCTCTCTGATTCTTGTATACTGGAAGGCTATGGGTTATTAAACCCCCTCACATTCAGTTCGGTTTAACAAATCTTTATTAAAGGACTACTTTATGCAAACACTATGGTATGCATTTATAGCTAAACTCATCACAAATGGAGATATTTCAACTCAAATTCAACTAGAAATTCTGTAATTAATGCTGGAAAATTTTTATTTTAAATAGAAAACAGCAACCATTTTGTGAGCATTCTGAGTTATACACAGTACAGTGGTCCCTCAGTATCCACAGGGGATTGGTTTCAGGACCCCTGGCAGACACAAAATCTACAAAGCTTAAGTCTCTGATGTAAAACGGTGAAGAATTTGCATATAACCTATGTGCATCCTCTTACATATTTTCAGTCTTCTCTAGATTACTTATCAATCCTAACACAACGAAAATGCTTTGTAAATAGTTGTTATACTGGTTTTTGTTTTGTTTTGTCTTGTTGTTGTTGTTGTTGTCGTTGTTGTTGTTTTTGAGACAGAGTCTCACTCTGTTGCCTGGGCTGGAGTGCAGTGGCGCGATCTTGGCTCACTGCAATCTCCACCTCCAGGGTTCAAGCAATTCTCCTGCCTCAGCCTCCCAAGTAGCTGGGATTACAGGCACCCACCACTACGCTCAGCTAATTTTTGTATTTTTACTAGAGACGGGGTTTCACCATGTTGGCCAGGCTGGTCTCGAACTCCTGACCTCGTGATTCACCTGCCTTGGCCTCCCAAAGTGCTGGGATTACAGATGTGAGCCATCGCACCCGGCCTATACTGTATTTTTTATTGTGGTATTGCTATCTTTATTGGGGATTTTTCCCCTGAATATTTTCAACCCATAGCTGGTTGAATCCTCAGATGTGGAACCACAGATATGAAGGGCTAACTGTATATTCTAGTGGTGTAAAACCAAGAAGTTCCTGGTGACCCATGAGCCAAATGCAACCCACAGACAGGTTTGGTTAACACACATGATGTTGGTGCTTTTTAAGATTTTTAATCAGTGACTTTAAAATCTGGATTTCCATGAAAATTGGAAGATCACCTCCCCACCCCCACTTGGGCTGCCACCTGGCAACGAGGAACAGGCTCCAAGCAGCAGCTGCTCCTATTATACGGGGCAGGCGGCTCTCCAGTGTGTCTGAGTGCCCAACCTCCACTGTTATCTAACATCCGACCCACTTTGCCAATTTATGTTACCTGCACGGTCCTGAGAGGCCTTAGAGTTTGGGATTCTTGTTTTAGACACATCGCAAAGTGAGCTTAACAAAATAAACATAGACACTCACATGCACACACTTATTTCAAATGCTTCAAGTTTCTTTTTCCACAGGGGGAAAAAGGGGGAAAAGATATCCCTTCCTGCTTCAATCAAACAATCCTTGGATTTCAGACTTTCCAGAAATATTAAATTTCTAAACCACTGTATTTCTTATTTCATCACTGTATTTTTCATTTAAACGTTTTTAGAAAATGACAAAATATTGTTTTGCCTCTCCATTTTATTCACTTGCCACCTTTAAGGTTTGGGGGAGGGGGTTGGGGACATTTGTCTAGTTCTCTAGAAAAAAAGCAGGTGGGATAAGAATTTCACAATTTTCTAAACACTTTTGCTTTGACCATCACATACCTAAAATATATCAAACATCCAAATCTTATAAACAAAAAGCATCTAGTACTATAAGAGCAATATTTTTAAACAGGTGCATGTATACATTTTTATTTCTTCCAAACTTTTTCTTCCTCCCAGTAAAAGAAGGAAGATAAATTTTCTCACTTTTTATTCTTACATAGCATCAAACAGAGCTTGAAAATAGCCACCAAAAAAAGCTTGGTAAATGCATGAATGCTTGGATGAAGGAAGAATGGAATGAAGGAATGAACACTTGAAAGAACAAAACAACATTATTTTTGAGCCAAAGGGAGCCACCAGCGTCCCTTGCTGTCTACCCTCCAGTTGCCTAAATTCCCTTCCTTCACTATGTCTAAGCCCATCCCTTCAGAATTCCCATCATTCCCATCCAATTCATCAGTTTTAGGTTCACCTTCCTAAACTGCCTTACTCTACTCAAAGTAAAGACTGAAGGCGGTGCTGTGGCTTGTGCCTATAGTTCCAGCTACTCAGGAGGCTGAGGCAGGAGGATCACTTGAGTCCAGGGTTCCAGAAGAGCCTGGGAAACACAGTGAGACCCCATATCAAAAAAAAGTAAAGTTTGTTTTTTTAAAAGATAGTACACACAAATTATTTTTACAACACTGTAAACACTTTTCCCCTATATTAATGAAGGTAAGCAACCTACAGTACACCAACGTGTCATTTCTTTGTTGAAAAGAAGCAAGGAATGTAAGTGCTGTGAGGGCGCTTACAGACATAGTAAAGAGTGTGCAGCACTGTTCACAATAGCAAAGACTTGGAACCAACCCAAACGCCTATCAATGACAGGCTGGATAAAGAAAATGTGGCACATATACACCATGGAATACTATGCAGCCATAAAAAAGGGTGAGTTCATGTCCTTTGTAGGGACATGGATGAAGCTGGAAACCATAATTCTCAGCAAACTAACACAGGAACAGAAAACCAAACACATCATATTCTCACTCATTCATAAGAGGGAATTGAACAATGAGAACACATGGTCACAGGGAGGGGAACATCACACACTGGGGCCTGTCGGGGGGTGGGAGCCTAGGGGAGGGATAGCATTAGGAGAAATACCTAACGTAGATAACAGGTTGATGGGTGCAGCAAACCACCATGGCACGTGTATACCTATGTAACAAACCTGCACATTCTGCACATGTATCCCAGAACTTAAAGTATTAAAAAAAAAAAGAGTGGTTTAGACATTCACTTTTTTGGAAAGGATGAAAAGTAAGGATGCCAGGGAATGGAGGAACCTGACATAGCAGAAAGAAGACTGGTTTTAGAGTTGGTAGAAAGTTCTTTCTATCCTTCCTGTATAAACCAGTTGTTAGGTTCTCTGGGTTAGGTAGGGACTCTGCAGTTTCTTCCTGTCAAAAATCTCTCCCATGGAAATGGTGCTCCACTGGCCTAGCTCAGCATGAGTAGGAGGTAGCAAACAGCTTTACTGGTCATTTGTCTGCTTTGGTTTAGTGCACTGTGGGGTAGATTTCTTATCAGAAAACAGGTATGTCATCTGTAGAAAGAAGAAAAAACATGGTAGCTCAATTTCCCCCAAACAAATAATTTTTAAAATTTTTTAAAGAAAAACAAAGTTTTTTCTACCAGGGAAGCAATAGCATGTGGTCATTAAAATCATGGACCTCAGAACTGAGGTCAGTGCTGATTCAGCCACTCCTATGCAAGCTGGATGGTAGCTTCCCCTCCTAAAGTCTTCATGTCCCCTCCAAAGAAGCTGGGGTGATCCCTCCCTTAGGAGGCTAGTGTAAGCCTGTAACAAGACCCCAAGACTGCATCTGGCACCTAGCAGGCCACGGTGACAATAATTATGGTTAATCTTCTCCCTTGCTCTTTTTCAAGGCCGCCTGCTGACCTTCTAGGAATTTATGGTTACATTTCTTAAAACCATTTTACATTAACAAAGCACTGCTAACTGTGGACCCTCCAAGGAAAAGATGTCATGAAAACTAATGGAAAGCTTTTCTAGGTTTCCCAGCTTCTTATTCCCCAAGCAAAATGCTGGAAAAATAGAAGGTATTAGCCTCATAGTCTTTACTAATTGAACCAGCCTTCCTTACTTGCAGAAAAAGCCACACGACAAGCATCTCAACGTCTTGGTCTCTCAATACCAAAGGTACTAAAGGATGAGGGCTCAATTATGCAAACATCACTGTGCTTAACAGAAACCCTCTTCCAGTAAATCCATTATTAATCCTCAGGTCAATCCTTACAATGTTAATGATTCAGAGGAAATGGGCATTCCTTGTAGACTTCAACTATTATGACATTTTAAAAAATAATCTTGAGAAAAATCAACATAATCTGGACCTTATGAGTATAGCTAGTGCCACTGCATTACACGTGAAATTCTTTTTAAAAATAAGAATAAAGACCCAATGAGTGAAATGAGAGACAGGCCCAATCAAGGTCTATGAGCCACTGCTCTGTACTCATGGTGCCCTATTAAGGTCCTAATAACATAGTATTGAGGGCCTTTTGATTCTCTGCTATTTAAAAAAAGGGTAGAGCCAGGCAAAGTGGCTCACACTTAACAATCTGAGCACTTTTGGAGCCCAAGGCAGGAGAATTGCTTAAGCCCAGGACTTTGAGACCAGCCTAGGCAACATAAAGATCCTGTTTCTACAAAAACTTTTTAAAAAACATTAGCCAGGCATGGTGGCATGTGCCTGTAATCCCAGCTACTCAGGAGGCTGAGGTGGGGGGATCACTTGAGCTCAGGCAGTCAAGGCTACAGAGAGCTATGATCACACCACTGCACTCCAGCCCGGTCATCAGACAACAGAGAGACCCTGTCTTTAAAAAATAAAATAATACATTTTTAAATAAAATAAATTAAAATTTATTAAATGGTAAAAGAAACTGATTCTACCCATGATCCTTCTGGATAAGCTAACTGCCAAGACAGTCTTTGCCTCTGGCAAGAATTTTACCAAGTCCAACTGCAAACACTTGTTATCCCTTGCTGACCAAAGTTCTAATCAAATTACTAGCAAGAAATAGAATAACCAATAGCTGCCTAATAAATTTTTTTATAAACAAATACTTTTTCCTTTAGTGTCCATGAAGGAAAAGCAAACTTAAATAAGTAAAAAGATTAAGAAAATATATCTACATGAGGCTACTTTGCTATTGCCCAGGCAGCTCACATTCCCTCCCCTAGAAATGTCATGAACAGACCAATATCAATTTCAATAGTTAAGACTTTAAAGGAATGCAATGGTCATTAAGAAAAGACAAAGGCTGAAGATTCAGAAGGATATTAACTAAGGAAAGCAAATTGGAATCGGGATACAATTTAAGCAAAGCCTGGCACCTTTTCCATTTCCTGCAGTGAGTCCTGCTGTATCTGGGAGGTTGGCACACGGAGAGTGGCACCACATAGTGTCCAGCACATCATAATATCTGAGTATACTTACAGAATAATATAGTAATATATAATAGAATGATAATAACATCTGCTGTGTATTTAACGCATACTATGTGTCAGGCATGTACTTAAGCACTAGACATATCTAATGTGCATATATATACACATATATATGACAGATATAAAAATCTGTATATTTATGTGGGTATAAAACCAATATTTATATATAGAAATCTTATGAATGTGTAAATACACACATAAGTATATGCACACATACATATAATCTCATTTAATCCTTAAAATCACTCCGAGGCAAATGGCATCCTCATTTTGCAGGTAAGAAAAATAGGAGTTTAGAAGGTTAAGTAACTTTGATACGGTCACAGTCACAGCAATTGCACCTAGATCTGTCCCATCTGTTTCAGAACCTGGGCTCTTACACATCACCAAAGAAGGTTCTAACGACAACTGAAGACCAACAAAGGAAAATGAGAGAGAATCTACCACCATGTATCTTGTAACAGTTCTGACAACAAGGTCAGCCACCTATCTCTTTAGCTAGGAAGAGAATTGCATCAGGTATTCTCTGGCCCCTGACCACACTGTGTTGTGTAAGTCCAGGACCCAGGACAAAGGCCACCTCCTGCAGGGTTGTGTCCCTTCTTCTAGGCAAAATGAAGCAACTTCTGAAACTACCTGGAATTAGCTTTGTAACCAAGGATACTAGAGTACTGTAGAATACAAGGTAACCCAAACACCACAGGTTTTCCAGATATTTGAGGAATCAGAGTCTATGCGCCCTCCTTTTGTGAGGGGAAGGGTGGTAACGAGGTAAATCTCCACCTGCTGCTTGTTCTCTAACATTCTCATCCATTTGCCAACACCTAAAAAATTCACAATTCCTTGCCTGTGAAATGACAGAATTCACTGTTTCAAATGTGCTCTGCAGTGTTGTCAAGGTCTCTTCAGTTGTTATGGGAGGGGAGGTAGGAGATGGGTTGGGGGAAGAAGGGAGAGAGAGAGGACAGGGGTGATGGGAGGGACCCTTCCACCCCAGCAGCTACACAATCATCTGTTTTGTACACTGAGTTTTTGCATAAGAATGTATTTGAAGAACAGTTTTCATTTCTAAAACTATGACTCTATGCCTTTGCCAAAATAAATAGAAAACACTGTACTGCAAAGATGCTTAGGTTGCTTGATTTTTTAAAAACCAAATACACATAAATTGTGAGTGCCTATCAGTTAGAAAAAGATCCTTTTTGTATTTATATAGTAATGAAATAAATTATAGGACCTGTCTCATCTCCACCATTTAAAACAGAACACAAATCAGCGTTTTCAACACCAAGAGAGAACCCTCCAGAAGACCTAGCACCCCTAGACTAGCTTTCCTCTCAGAACTTTCTGTCCCTATTATCACTGTTGCACCAGGGTAAACATTCTATGTACCTTGAAAGTTTGGCCCAAATCACATGATCATCTCAATAGCTGCAGAAAAAGCATCTAACAAAATTCAACAGGATGTTTTAAATTTCACCATAAAAACTGTCAAATTAAGTATAACTTACCCCAACAAAATAAGGGTCATACATGAAAAGCCCATAGCTAACATCATACTCAATGGAGAAAAACTGAAAGCTTTTCCTCTAAGATCTGGAATACACAAGAATGCCCCACACTCACTACTTCTATTCAATATGGTACGAGACGTCCCAGCCAGAGCAATGAGGCAAGAAAAGATATAAAAGGTATCCAATGTAAAACTATCTCTTTGCATATAACATAATCTTATATGTAGAAAACCCTAAAGATCCTACCAAAAAACTGTTAGAATAAATGAATTCAATACAAAAACAATGAGTTGTGTTTCTGTACACCAACAAAACAATCCAAAAAGGAAACTAAGAACAACTCATTTACAGTAGCACCAAATAGAATAAAATACTTAGAAATAAACCTAACCTGGGAGGTAACATACTTGTACACAAAACTATAAAACTTTGCTCATAAATGTAAAGACTTCGTGTATTCATGGATAGGAAGAATTAATATTGCTAAAATGTCTATACTACCCAAAGCAATTTACAGTTTCAATGCAATCCTGATCAAATTCCCAAAGAAAATTTTTTACAGGAATAGAAAAACAAAAATCCTAAAATTTGTATGAAACCACAAAAGGCCCCAAATAGTCAAAAGAATTTTAAGCAAGAAAAACAAAGAACAAAGCTGGAAATATCACACTTCCTGATCTCAAAATATATTATGAAGCTACAGTAATGAAAACATTATGGTACTGGCATAAAGATAAACATACAGATCAATAGAACAGAATAAACAATGCAGAAACAAACCCATGTACATATAGCCAATTGATCTTCAAGAAAGGTGCCAAGAACACACAATGGGGCAAGGATAGTCTCTTCAATAAAGGGTTCTGGGAAAGCTGGATATCTATATCCAAAAGAATGGAATTGAACCATGTCTTACATCATATACAAAAATTTACTCAAAATGGATTAAGGATTTGTACATAAGATCTGAAACTATACAATTCTTAGAAGAAAACACAGGGGGGAAGCTTCTTGATATTAGATTTGGCAATGATTCCTTGGATATAACACCAAAAGCACAGGTAAGAAAAGCAAAAATAGATATGGTATTATACAGCAAAGAAAAGAATCAACGGAGTGAAAAGGCAACCTATGGAATGGGGGAAATATTTGCAAACCTTATATCTGAAAAAAGATTAATATCTATTACATATAAAGAACTCCAAAAACTCAATAGCAATAAAAACAAATAACCCAATTTAAAAATGAGCATTGAACAGACATATCTCCAAAGAAGACATCCAAGTAGCCAAGAGGTTTATGACCAAATGCTCAACATCACTAATCATCAGGGAAATGCAAATCAAAACCACAATGAGATATCACCTCACACCTGTGAGAATGGCTATTATTTAAAAGACAAAAGATAACAAGTGCTAGTAAGGTCAGGGAGAAGTTGGAACCCTTGCACACTACTGGTGGGAATGTAAATTGCAACTGCTATAGAAAGCAAGATAGAAATTTCTCAAAAAGTTAAAAACTACCATATGACCCAGTGATCCCACTTGTGGGTATATATCCAAAAGAACTGAAATCAGGATCTTGAGGAGATACCTGCATGCTCATGTTTATCACAACATTATTCACAACAGCCATGATATGGAAACAACACAGATGTCCATCAACAGATGAATGGATAAAGAAAAATGTGGTACCGTAGGAAGATGTTGAATGTTTCCAACACAAAGAAATGACAAATGTTTCCGATGATGAATATGCTAATTACCCTGATCTGATCACACCACATCATATGTATTGAAATCTCACTATGTATCCCATAAGTACATGTAATTATTATATGTCAATTAAAAGAATAAACATTTTAAAAAGAAAATGTGGTATGTATATATATATATATAACAAAGTATTACTCAGCCTTAAAAAAGAGGAAAATTCAACCATGTGAAACAACATAGACGTGGAAGACGTTATGTTAAGTGAAATAAGTCAGTCACAGAAGGACAAATACTACATGATTACCAGGGAACGGGGGTGGATATGGGCAGCTGTTGTTCTATAGATATGAAGTTACATACAAAACAAAATGAGTAAGTTCCATACATAGTACAACATAGTGTACAACATAGTGCCTATAGTTAACAATAAGACATTATGCACTTAAAAATTTAAGAAGGTATATCTGGGCCAGGCACAGTGGCTCACGCCTACAATCCCAACGCTTTATAAGGCTATGGTGGGTGGATCACATGAGGCCAGGAGTTCGAGACCAGCCTAGGCAGCCTAGCAAGACCCCATCTCTATAAAATAAAAAAATTAGCCAGGCGTGGTGGTGCACACCTGTAGTTACTTGGGAAGCTGAGGCAGGAGGATCCCTTGACCCCAGGAGTTCCAGGCTGCAGTGAGCTATGATGGTGCCACTGCATTCCAACCTGGGCGACAGTGAGATGCTGTTTCAAAAATAAATAAACTTTAAAAAGAGGGTATATCTCACATTAAGTGTTCTTACCCCCGTCACCCTCCTCCCCACACACACAAAGGACACAGGAAACTTTTGGAGGTGATAGATATGTTTATTATCTCGACTGTGGTGGTGGTAATACAATACAAGTGTATACATATGTCCAAACTCATCAAATTGTATACATTAATTATGTGAAGGTTTTTGTATACAAATTATATCTCAATAAGGCTAGGGAAAAAACAAAAGCAAGAAAGCTATGGCCCAAGCATAAATACATTTCCAATACCTTCTGAAAGGCTTTTTAAGTTCCACAGAAAACCAAAACAGAAATAAAGCAAAGAAGTATAACTGTTCATGTTAACACATGTTACTGATCTTCCCAGAGCTGCTTTACTCCCAGAGCCCTAGCCCCATTCACATCCTGCCTGAGCTATGTCCACTATAGCACCAACCTCAGCGGCATCTGCCTTGCCTCTTCCTTTCCCTCTGGCATCACTTCCCATGTTAGAGAGAGTGGAACCTACAGACACTTTCCCAGCAAAAGTCAAGCAGGAGACGGGAACCACACCAACCACCTAACACTGTATTACTCGGCCCCAGCTTCTGATCCATGAGGTACCCACTGAGAATACAGGTAATGGATGTGCTGAGGCAGCTCACCCTGCAGGTGAGACCCAACTTCTTTAAACACAATGGCCAGTTCATCCTCATTATAGACCCAACAGTAAATCTCTCAGAGAATGTCATAACTGTGACCTCCACACAGGCATCATATACTGAGGTCTCTTGTGAAAAGCCAGCAACTTCTGAAGCCCCTCATCGAGTACACTCATCTCAGAGTCACCCTTGTCCCCACTTTCCTCCCAGCAGCCACCACAGCTGCCACTGGAGGAACACGCCCCTTTTGGCAGAATAGCCAAATTCCATAAATGCCACCCTTTCTTCTTATCCCCCTCCAAAAGCAGGGGGAGTCCCATAATAGATAGAATATTTCATTCATGCTCTGTCTGAAGAACAATTTTTCCCATAGAAAAGCTGGGCACGTGAATTCTCAACCAGATGAGGGGCCTATTCATAACAATCTCAAATGACTAATGACAAAGCTGTTGTCTGTCTCATAATAGCTCACAAATTTTTTGAATCAGAAAATCATCTATGTCATAAGTGCAACCCTTCATTTCCGGAGAGCACTTTTGATGTCACCCATTGCACCACATGTATATACATAAGCTTCTGCCAATAGAAGTGTGTTAAAGAATCCAAATTATAATTACCACATGCTAAGTGCCAACACCATGGTGGCAAAAGAAAAGAATGTGAAACAATGGTTGTCCTATGGGCAAATAATCTAAATCCACTTGGAAACTGTAAGTATTTGGCTCTTCCTTGGCTCTTTTATCCTGTCATCTATAAATACTGCATAGAGCTGGGACTTAAAGCCCTGGGAATGAACTAGTTCTAGGCAAGATCAGAAACTGGTAGTATCTACAAAGAACAGTGATAGTTTTCATTTTCATAAAAAAGGTTTAGTTTCTTTGGCTGGCCCTCAGAATTCAGAGGAGTCTTTTGGAAGACTCAGGCTGCTTCCGTTAAGCTAGGGGTAACTTGCTTGGGCTGGAGCTTTAAAAGTGCACTTGTGGCAGAGGCAACAACTGTGATGATCAACGGGGATGACACAGCTCAGGAAAACCCAATCTGGGTGATGGTCAGTTAATTTGTCATCTTCTGCATGGTTCCCTCTTAGCAATAAAAACCCTTGTCTATGTCTTTAATGGACATAGCTCCTACAGTTCATTTCACTACCATATACATTAGGAACAAGAAGACAGATTTGGAGAGCATGAAGAAGACATAAAACAAGTATAGAGAAAGGCAGGAGTAGCTAATTAAACAACAACAACAACAAAAGGTCCCTTTCCTAACGTGCAAGAATTCGTAATTTATTCATATTTAGTCCTTTTAAGAAACCCAACAAACAACCAGGCATCTCTGCAGTACTGTCCTTCCTCTTAATTTTAATGCAACCTCAAAATAATATAAAAAATTACCCCTAGATTGTTTGTGGCTTTAATAACAAGAGAGAAAGGAACTTTCTATATTTAGGAAACCTCTGAATCTGATTTCCTCAAAGGTTCATAGAGTAATAACAGGCCAACGCTTTTAAGTGGAAAGCAATTTCTCTGTTTTGCACACAGCCCTGCACATCCAAGGGGAAGTATCTTGGGCAAGCTTCCATAGCAATCAGCATGAAAGCAGAGAGGCTTTCCTTTCCTTTCCTTTCCCAGTGGTGAAGTTACAGCTATTAAAGGGCTGCTACTGCACAGAGCTGCGAAGCTTGTGAAGGGGACTTCTGTTATCTAATCAGCGCCAGGGCCAGAAATGACCATCTTGGTTACTACACAATGACTAAGGCACTCATCTGAGGGGCTGTGTTCCAGTAAGCTAGAAGGAAGGACTGGTATTTGACAGAGGATACATCTAACGTTCAGAAAAGACAAGAAGCAACTGAGCTTATCACCTCAAGGAGCAGATCATGAAATAATCCAAGGTCAGTTAGCCTATAGTAAAAGAACCACTCTGCTCTCCTAAAACTGCTTAATTTTTGCAGAGACCTGCTATCAGAAAGGCTAACAATAGCTTTTTACCTGTTCTCTGATGGTCTGAGCTTGAATGCTTTGTGGAAGCATTTATGAGGGATCAAAACCACAAATACAGCCCCGCTCCCTTTGCGGTATTTATGTCCAGTCTCTTTAGCCTGCGGGAATGCCCTTTGTGGGTGGTCAAGGACAAATGGCATTAAAACCTATTAATTCAGCTTTTCATGTAAGAAGACTTAATGTGTCAGCTGCATTTTAATCTAAGGATTATATGCTTACCCTTGGAAAATTCTTTCAGGAACATCAATAAGGATTTTTTTCTACAATTTTTATTTTTTATCACAAGGCCCAATTATTATTTATAAATTTATTAGTACTTTAACACCTGAAATAAAAGCTCTTAGCTAAGAAAAAGAGGCAGCTGCTGCACAGTTAACAAGAAAGCCAAGATCTCTGCTGAGACCATCTAAATATATACCATGCTTTAAAAAATAATAGAACACCAAGCTAATGCTCACCACTGCAGGTATGTGTCTGAACAATTACCAATGCTGCAAATTCTGACCTGGATTTTTTTTTTAAGACTTCTATATTGATTTCCAGTTAAAGACAGTGGATGAACACACATATTCAGCTTCTCTCCCTCCTAAAACCCCAACACCACAAAATTATTTCTTTTTAAATGCATAAATCTACAAGGACAAAGATAATAGGACAAAGATTAAAATGTTAAGCTTTTTAAAGCTGGAAATCTGATAGATGACAGCAACTAACTTAGGGCCAAAGAAGCCAAATCTTCCAGTTTGTAAAGCCCCATTCTTAATCATGAATGGACATTCAAAGATCATAAAGAAAATATCTAACATGAAAGACAGAAACAGAGGAAAAAAGCAACTTGAAGGAAATAAAAATTATGCAAAAAAAGCTTAAAAAATTATCATTAACCTCCTCAGAGAACTAAAGGAAAATGCTGTCATGAAATAGTAGGATTCTATACAATAAAAGCAATCAGAGAATAAAAAAACTGTCAAAAAATTTTAAAAAAACATTATAACAAACATGAAAAATTGAATAGAAGGGTTAGAAGGTAAACATAGGAAATATCCTAAGAATACAGCTAAAAAGCAGATGCGGAAAGCGGAAGAAAAGGTAAGGCTGTCATAAGACAGTAAGTCAATATCTAACAGAATTCCAGAAAGAAAGAACAGAGAGAACAGAGAAAACAGAGGGGGGAATTCAACAATGATACACTTCAAGAAAATTTCTAAAAATGAAGGACGCAAGTTTCCAAGAAATGAAAATAGACCCCACCAAGGAATATTATGAAATTTCAGAACACTGAAAATAAAGAAAAGAATGAAAAACCCAAGAGAAAAAAGTAAGAAAAATGAAGTCACCTACAAAGGACTGGGAGACAGTCTTAGCCTTCTCACAATCAACACTAGATACTAAAAGATAATGAGCAATGCCTTCACCATTCTGAAGCTCAGTGATTTCTAATCTAGAATTCTATCCCCAGCCACACTGTAAATTAAACGTGAATGTGACAGTCTCAGATATATAACAACTCAAAAGTCTTACCTCCCATATGAAATTTTCTAGGACACTTCCAGAAAATGTGCTCCTCCCAAATACGGGAGTAAACCAAGAAAGAAGAGAATATGCAATGAGGGAAACTGGGAATCCAATACATAGGCAAGATATAAGAAATGCCCAGAAGGGTGTTAAAGAGAGGATCCCAAGATGTGGTACACAGCAGGCCTAGAGAGCAAGTAGTCTGGACTGGAGCAAAGCGTAAGACTCCAGGTAAGATTTCTCCGAGATGTAATTGATAAGATAGCTGATATGGCTTAAAATATTAAGAGGAAATTCACATAGAAGACTGTTTATGGTTAAAGTAGTGGTAAGTGCATAGAAAAACTTTAAAAGACACAATTACTAAATCCAAGGAAAACACAATTTGTGTGTGTGCAGAAAATTTAAAGTAATCAAACTATACTATATTACCCAGCACTTTTGTGAATCCTGTTTACACACTGTAAACACCAGATAAGAAATGGGGGAGGAGGAAGAGAAACAAGCATAACAGGCATAACAGGAACTTAAGTCCACAAGAGGCCTTGTGGAACTATGGAATCCTTTAAAAAATCAAAGGTGTATGACTGCAATAAAAACAAAACCTACAATTTAAAAAGAGACGATGATCACAATCTATACCTAATATTTCTTTATTATACCATCTGACAACTTACAAATTACTTTCACAAGTGTCTAATGATTTAACATTTACCACAGCAAGTTAGGGAGCACCCCCCAAACCCCTCAACCCTCACTTATAGAGACAAGGGAATCACCTCGGGGAAATTAAGTAACTTGATCAAAGTGACAGAACATCAAGGTGGCAGACACAGGACTAGAAAGAGCGGGGCATGCACAGGAGTGTGGGATTTATAATATGGTTGATATTAATGACGTGAGTGGGCAACTATAGGGAGAGAGCCAAATTGAGTTTTGGAGTTCAGTGGCTCTCACACTTGAGCATGCCTAAGAATCACTTGGAGTTCCACCTAGACAAAGTATGCGAAGTAGTCAAGTTCATGAAAACAAAAAGTAGAATGGTTCCTACCAGGGGTTACAGGAGGGAGAGAAGGGGAGTTGTTTAATGGGTTTTCATGGGTATGAAGTTTCAGATTTGCAAGGTGAAAAAGTTCTGGAGATCTGTTGCACAACAATGTGAACGTGCTTAACACGAGTCAACCATACACTTAAAAACAGTAAAGAAGGCAAATTTTATGTTGTGTGTTTTTACTACAATATGTTTTATAAAAAAGAATCACCTGGAAGACTTGTTAAAACACTGATCACCACACCCCACCCCCAGAGTTTCAATTCAGTAGGTCTGGGTGAGGCCTGAGAATTTCCTCTTCTAACAAGTTACCTGATACTGCCATCCCAGGGACCAAATTTTAAGAGCTATTGCTCTAGTTCAAAAATATTCTCAGTTCTGAATGCACAGCAACCTCCAATGAGACCCCAGACCAAGTAAATAAGTATGTAAGGAGCGGGGAGTTATGGAACTGCACATTCAGTGCTTTTAAAATCCCTCAGGGTGATTCTAATGTGCAGCCAGTGGTAGAGACCCTGGACTGGACACTGGCCACACCAGTCGGCAGTACAGCGTCTGTGATGCTAAGAGCAGACTTGTGCCACTCAGCCATATCCTGAGGCTGCAGGTTATGCCTCAATTTCCTCATCTAGAGAATAATGATCACAGAGTTGTGGAGAATATGAAGTAGGATAACCAACAAAATAACTCAGAGTGGTGCCCATCACATAATGAATAATAATGTTGTTGCTTTTGTTGCTGACATTACAGGAAATAAGGTTGACCTTGTTTTCTCAGATGTAAAATGGGGTCAGGTTAAAGGCAACGAAGGAACTATTAATATTCAATCCCTGACTATGCAGCAAGGCAAAAGACTCCTAAGGAGCTAAGAACAAAATTAATGGGATTACATCTAAGAACCTATTATAATTCCCACAAATATTTGGCAAACTTAGGGTCATTTTTCTAGAATAAGTAGCTAATCCCTTTACTCTCTGAATAGGTGTTGTTCTTTGGAATATAAACACCATTGTAAAGCCAGGTGTGGGGATCAATACTCAGACACCACATCCTCCATCTAAAGAAACAACAAAAACAATGTGATGTGTCCAGACAGAAGTAATGCAGGACTCACAGGTGAAGTTCTTGAAGACATCTACATGGTAAACAATTTCTTGTCAAAAGAAATTGAGAAAAAGACAAAGCCATGATCCATTTATGAAATATCTGAGACTCCCACATCCTAGGCACAGTGGCCGTCTGCAAGGAAACAGCAACCGCAGGGCAGAGCCTGTCCTGCAGTGAAGAAGCGGCTCTGGCCCTCCAGCAAGCTTTGTGAATGCTGAATGGCAAGCACCATTTTTCCTCAAAAGCACTGCAGAGAGCACCAAAATTGTGTTTTCTGCTAAGTTTTTCCTTGCTTTCATAGCTGCATAGCTTGGGAGCGTATCAGAGATTACTTACAAATACTTTAAGCTTCCAATGTCCTGAGTCCACAGTAAATAATACAAAGAAATCACTATTGTCCTCAGAGAGCAACAAGACCCTCCCTAGATGTCTGGGCCATACCAACATCTGAGTCTCGAGAAAAAATCTCCTTCATTAAGTCATTTGGATAATTTCCCCACAAAACATTCTCAACAACTGTGGGAAAATATTCCTAATGAGGAAAATGGCATCTATTTGCAGACAGAACTGGCTGGCGGTCGTGAGAGCAGCACTCTGCAGTGGTCCAAACCTCTCAGAGTCAGCAATTCTGTCCTCACACCACATTGAAGGGTTCAAGTCACCTCCTGACCATAAAAAGCTTTGTCTCCTCTGAAACTCAGAATACTGGATCTGATTAAACCATCAGCAAACATTTCCCAAGCAAGTGCCCACCCTGGATATGGCTGATTGTCCCAAGCATGTGCCCGGCAGGATGGAAAAATTTCTTCTTAGGAATGTTCCCTTAAATGTTTCTGGGGGCACCGTTCATGTGGGAAGCTAAAGATCAACGTTCGAGTGGAATATACAGAAACACTGCCTTTCTTGTACCACACAGGTACTTTAATCCAGGCCTACTTTCTAGTGCTTTTTCCCTCTCTGCTTCCTTGATTTATTACTAACCCAAATGCCCCACAATCATAACACAGAGGCAAGTGTGGGGACAGGGAAGAAGTCAGGTCCAAACCAGTGTTGACCCTTACAGGTCATGTGAGTCTGAACTTCCTTATCTGTCAAATGAAGAGGACACTTGCTCCCCTGCCAGCAGGACAGCTTTAAAGGTTGACAGTAATAACCAGGGATAGAGAGGCTAGCGTGCATGAGGCACTATTCTAAGTGCCCTGCAAATGTCCATTAATTCGATCCTTCTCAGAACTCTTTTAGGTAAATACCTTTATCCCCATTGCACATTTGAGAAAACTGAGATACAAAGAGGTTAAGTAATTGGTCAAAAGCTCATGCAAGCTAATAACTGAACCTAGTCTAGCCCCAGAATCCATGTTTTTAATCACTTCTTTATCCTGCCTCCCCAATATCTCCTAAAGGTCAAACAAGAATACATCTGAAAATGCTTTTCAAACCATTAAAAGATACATTAATAATAATCATTATAATAATTAGTGTACCTCCCAGCACCCCCAATCCTCTTGGTAACTGCCCTGATTCACCTCTGGAGGGAACCATTCCCAGCTATCATCAGTTCATGCTTCACCTTCTGCAGAAGATGTGCTGACCTCAGGCCCTGGAGTGAAGCACATGATCTGGCTATCCAATCGGAATAGGCCAATATACCTGGCCACAGCCACTGGTCCGGCATGAGGCACATGACTCATCATGACCAGGAAGTTTGTTTGTAACTAAGCAAACCTGAAGCTGCTAGAAGTCTCCATTCAGAGCCCAAAAACATGTAGCCAAGATGAATCCTCATGACATCATTTTGATCCTTAGTCTAGCCCCTCCTGAAGGCAGATCCAGTCCTTAGATTTGCAATTACTTAAGGCCATAGACTTTTTCACTTGAGATAGTTTGAAATGAGTTTTCTGTCACTTGCAACCAAGGCACTCTGTTCTATCAACTAAATTTACCTATACTTTCAGTACTTTCCCCTCTCTAAAAATAAAACTTGAAGACTATTCAAGTGAATTTTAATTGGCTAGTCTTGACAAAGCAACACTTCTGAGGCTGGACTTCCTGACAAGATAACTCCACATTATGTAGAACAGACTTCATTTTTCCAATGCCACAGAACAAGGAATTTGGCCTATCAAAAAATTTGTTTCAGAAAATTTCATTTTTAATTAAAAGAACTAAGCCTACAGTTTCCAACTTTGTAAGAAAACAACTACGATATTTATTTTCTCAGCCTTCTCAATTCTTGTTTTTCCTCTAAACAACTATCCATACAGAATCACTAAAAAGAATATGACTGAAGTCTTTAAAACATTTTAAACACAAAAAGTAGAAGACATGAATGGCTATAGATCATTTCTTCCTCCTAAAGAAGATTGGCTGGGCGCAGTGGCTCACACCTGTAATCCCAGCACTTTGGGAGGCCAATGGGGGAGGATCACGAGGTCAGGAGTTCAAGACCAGCCTGGCCAACATAGTGAAACCCTGTCTCTACTAAAAATACAAAAAATTAGCCAGGCATGGTGGCGGGTGCCTGTAATTCCAGCTACTCGGGAGGCTGAAGCAGGAGAATCACTTGAACCCGGGAGGCAAAGGTTGTAGTGAGCAGAGATCGTGCCACTGCACTCCAGCCTGGGTGACAGTGCGAGACTCCATCTCAAAAAAAAAAAAAAAAAAGATCAATTACACCTTAACTTTATTAATTCTGGCAACAAAACAAACCAGTTTGGAGTTTTCATCACATTCATTAAGCTATTTATTGTACCAGTTCACATTCCTTCCCTGTGGTTTCTTCAGAAGCCTAAGATTTCAGAGGAAAGCACTATGGGTCACCCAGATCACTGCCTCAAAAGGTGACAAATAGCATCCCATTTGATGTCTGATGGCTCCCAAATCCATGTGTAAGTATGACCAGGGCTTCCTGCATTTTCACATCTTTGAATTACTGCACGTAGCTAAATAACTGCAACTATAACATCCAAACAAATTCCCACTTCCTGAAAGACCTCTCAGGCTGAAAGAAGGCAATGATGCAGACATCGTGGCTGAAGATGGTTCACTGATATGGTTTGACTTGCTTCCTTTACATTGGTCTGAGGACAGTGTAGGGGTGGTGAATGGGCAGTCACTCACAGCCCCAGTGTCCACCCATAATATATATACAAGCACATATGAAAATGCTACACAGGTGTAAAAGATGTTAAAAACAAGTTTCAAATTCCTTAATGTAAAAAAATACTTCTATATTTTCTATTAAGAAGAAACAAACTTTTATGACATTGATAAGCAAATACATAAGCACACAAACAGAGATAGATTAATTTGTTATGCTGCATTCCAAACTTTATTATCCAAACTCTATCATCTTGGTTGGCTGTTGTTTCTATTGAGGTTTATTATTAAAGTAGCACAAGACTGACCATATGCTTGGCTTGCTTTAGTAAGCACTTCAAAACTCATCAGCCCTTCTCCAGACATGGCTACCTTCAAACAGTCTGGCATTACCACATGTAAACAATTAGGACATTTAAAACTACAGTAATTGTGCAAACATCACATTACATACTCCTCATTACGGAAGCAAAAAATCAAATTATGTAGGGTAAGTGTTTATCAAGTTTATAAAATTAATAAAGATAGCTGACATAATAGTTTTAAATTGAGGATTTTTAGTTCCACTTCCATATTATACTTTTTATTCTAAAAGCAGCTATGCTGAGAATAAGCCCCATGTGGTTGGTGCACACGGAAATGCGCTACCTGCATAACTAGAAGAGCTGACAGGGGATGCCCCTACACCACGATGTCATATTTTTGATTTATAGAAAGCACAATCATGGAATGGAATTTCAAATTCATAGGAGACTCTTTTACTACACTTGATCTTAGCCGAAAGGCCAAGAAGTGATAGAGGAGCCTTTTTTAAACTCCTCAAGACCAAGAACCATATCTGATTTTCACCATTTTATGCCTGAAATACAATAGACACTCTGTAAATACATGTTGGATGAATACATGAATGAGAACATTAACACTAAATTTAATGGGCTCAGATTACTACATGACTACAGAGGTTATGATTACTATGTCCTTGCTTTTATAAAGTAAAGCAGGAGCTGGCAAACTTTTTTGTAAAGGGCTAGATGGTAAATATTTTAGGCTTTGTAGGCCATATGGTCACTGTTGCAACTACTCAACCCTGGTCTCTTTTGCAACTACTCAACTCTGCAGTTATAGCAAAATATGTAAACAAATGAGCATGACTTTTTGAATAAAACTTTATTTATAAAAACAGAATTTTTCCATAAAAACACCCAAATCCTCTGAGGAACACTTTCTTATTATATAATGATGACTCTACTCTCTAAAGTTTGGAAAATGGTGGACTTGCTAAATTGAGCTGGACAGAGTTCGTTGGGTTGGTATTTGGGCAGAGGATATACACTCGCTCTCCACCATGCCCATCAATCCTTATGAGCAACCCCATTCATTTCAGTCACATTACCAGCCTGGCCCATGTAAGCCTCTGAATTTACATCCCTGAACTCTACAGAACAACTGGCTTCCAGGGATGTGGCCCACTGCCATACCTGTGAATTGATAACTATACTACAGGCTCCTCAAGGGCAAGCCCAAACGTTCAACTCTTTGCCCCTCACCTAACACTTAATATCAACACCTAATGAACTTTAAATATTCATCAATTGCCTGTTGTTTGACATGTTCTGCACAGTCTCCTTGGAGGGGCTGTAGAGAAAGTAATAATGGCAGAGAAGAGGACGTAGAAAACATGTGCCAGTAGGGAACGACGTGAGAAGGGACATGGTGAGTCACAGGAAGAGCAGCAGGAATCAGCACAGGACTGATGAAACCACACCCAATTCTCCCGAGTGTGTCTCAATCTTCTCGCTGCTCTCTGGATTCCTCCTTCATATCACAGCAGAAGCTGAGCACAACCTGGTACTACTTCCACTACAACCATGATGAGGAGAAAACCTTGTTTAATTCCCATTTCCTCTGGAGGGTGCCCCAGATGGGTAAACCCAAGCAATTACCCACATCTAGTAAAATAAATAAATTGTTATGTTCTCCCACAATGGAATGCTCTAAAGAAATGAAAATGAGCAATCAATAACTAAACTATATGCAATAATATGCAGGAATCTAATATGTTGTTGAATGAGAGAAGCCAGATACAAAAGAGTACAATCTGTATTATATATTACACACACACACAAATAAAAGACAAATGCAAAACTAATTTATGCTCCTAGAAGTCAAGAGAGTAGTCATCCATGGAGCAAAGGTACAGTTGACCCTTGAACAACACTGGTTTGAACTGTAAGGGGCCACTTAAAGGCAGATTTTTTTCAATAAACACATTGGAAAATTTTTTGGAGATTTGCAACACTTTGAAAAAGCTCACAGATAAACCAAATAGCCTACAAATAGCAGAAAAAAAATTAAGGAAATATGAGGTATGCTGTGAATGCATAAAATATATGTCATTGGCCGGGCGCGGCAGCTCACGCCTGTAATTCCACCACTTTGGGAGGCCAAGGCAGGTGGATCACGAGGTCAGGAGTTCGAGACCAGCCTGGCCAATATGGTGAAACCCTGTCTCTACTAAAAATACAAAAATTAGCCTGGCATGGTGGCACGCACCTGTAATCCCAGCTGCTCAGGAGGAAGAATCGCTTGAACCCGGGAGGCAGAGGTTGCAGTGAGCCGAGATTGTGCCACTGCACTCCAGCCTGGGCAACAGAGCAAGACTGCATCTCAAAATATATATGTATGTGTGTGTGTGTGTCTGTGTGTCTGTGTGTGTGTGTGTGTGTGTCATGTAGTAAGTCAGTAAGGCTTCCAGTTAACAGTAGGCTATTACTAGTTACATTTTCAGGGAGACAAAATTATACTTGGATTTTCAACTGCACCCCTAATCCCCAAATTATTTAAGAGTCAACTGTAGTGTCTAAAAGGAAGCATGAGATTGTGTTAGTCATGCTCTATTTCTTAATCTGGGTGCTGGTTACATGGATGTGTTCAATCTGTGAAGTTATATTGAGCTATACACTTATAATATGTCTATTTTCCATATGTATCTTCTACTTCAGTAGAAAGTTTTTTAAAATCACCATATCTCAGCAGTCTAGGACTACACAGGACCCCATATGTCTTCCCTTCATTCATGCTTCAAAGCCCCCTTTGCCTCACGTAGAGTCCCACTCACTCCTCCTCATCTTTTCAAAGCATAACCATACAGAGGCCAAAGAATAAAAAGCAAAACTCGATCATTCTGAGCTACCCGTGATTCCAGACACAACTCCTTCTGAATGCCAGTATCTTTTGAAGAACCTTTACTGCTATCACTGACCTTTTGTTCTAAATCAGAAATGAGAGTATAAGAAGCCACTGCTGCCCTAAATGGCTCATTTAAATAGACTTTCTTTAAAATATGCTCTAAATAGGCAACCTTATAGACACAAATGTCTGTAAAACAATGCTTAGATACACAGGGACGACTTGAGGAAGATACCGTAAATAAATAGTAACTGAGATTGGAAAGCAGAACAGTCGACAGCCATCTTGCAAGAACCACAGATAACTGATGGTGTAATTGGCTATAATGTGTAAAGATCTACAACTGTAATCATAGCTGAACATGTCTTTGAGATTTTAAGTAAAGTTTCAATGTAGGTAGTCAAATTATGAGGCTGGGAATCATTTTTAATCTCTCTAATGCTGATTTTAATACATTAACCTATATAACATCAACTTCACAGTACCAGTCATATTCTTTCCACATTCTCCTACAAGTTTAGGTTTAAAAAATCAGCTAAGACCTTTGATCACATCAGAGCACAGAGACTGATCTAATTTTTTTTTTTTTTTTTTTTTTTTTGAGACAGGGTCCCACTCTGTCACCTAGACTGGAGTGCAGAGGTGTGATCTCGGCTCACCGCAACCTCTGCCTCCCAGGCTCAAGTGATTCTCCTGCCTCAGCCTCCCGAGTAGCTGGGATTACTGGCACATGCCACTACCGCTCAGCTAACTTTTGTATTTTTAGTAGAGACAGGGTTTCACTATGTTGGCCAGGCAGGTCTTAAACTCCTGACTTCAAATGATCCACCTGCCTCGGCCTCCCAAAGTGCTGGGATTACAGGCATGAGCCACCAGGCCCAGCCCTGGTCTATTTGTGAATCTTGATCAGGGAGAAGGTGAGGCTGGTGATCAGATCCACTGACCTAACCATGAAACATCAGCCATGGTGGGGACGGGTAGATTACATGAAGAAAGCACAGTAATTTCTCTCTTGGGGTATATGTACAGTACAAGTTCCATGCCTTTATATTCAGATTTTTCTCATATCAAATTCATATTACTTATCTGTTCATTAAAGAAATCACTCTTTCTCTCTCCGTGTGTGTGAGAGAGATAGACTGGGACTCACTGTCGCCCAGCCTGGAGTACAGTGGCATAATCATAGCTTACTACACCCTCCAACTCCTGGGCTCAAGCGATCCTCCCACCTCAACCTCCCAAGTAGCTAGGACTACAGGCACGTGCCACCATGACTGGCTAAATTTTTAATTTTTTGTAGACAAGGTCTTGCTATTAAAAATGGTTTTGGGTTTTGTTTTTTGAGACAGGGTCTTGTCTGTCACCCAGGCTGCAGTGCAGTAGCTCCATCACAGCTCACTACAGCCTCGACTTTGTGGGCTCAAGCGATCCTCCCATCTCAGCCTGCTGAATAGCTGGGACCACAGGTGTGCACCACCACACCCAGCTAATTTTTTTTGTATTTTTTCTAGAGATGGGTCTCACCTTGTTGCCTAGGCTGATTTTGAAATCCTGGGCTCAAGCGATCCATTCCCCTCAGCCTCCCAAAGTGCCGGGATTACAGGTGTGAGCCAGCACACCTGGCCTAAAAATGTTTTTAATCTGACTTTATTTCTATCAATAATGAAGGGAGCATAACTCAGTTACACACTTCAGTACAAAACTATAAATTTAATTAAATGGTTCTGTGTCACGTAGTTCTAAAATGTCTTTCAGGGAAGAATGTCCTTATTTGTAAGAGCTGCATCCCAAGAATTTAGGAAAAAATGTCATAATATCTGCAACTTCTACATATTTCAGCTAAAAAAATGTACAAACCTATACACACACCAAAAAATGTGGCAAAATGCTAATAACTGTTAAAGCTAAGGTGTAGATAGGCAGGAACTCATTGCACATTCTCTTAACTCTCTTCAGTATGGTTGAAAATGTTTTACAATAAAAAGCTGCAGAGAAATATTTACTTACCTTCCAAATGATGGCTGTCTTCTTTCTCCTGATCAAAAATGAATGACTAAATATGCCCACAGGCCCATTCAGGGATCGTACATGCTGTCGTCACGCTGCAAGAATAAGCAAAGCAACATGCGTGTTATCACCAAGAATTTTTACTCTTAATACTATTTCAGTTGAGAACGTGTTCTTAATATATGATAAGCCTCTAAATTTAAATACTGCTACAACTTTTTAATAGGGGAAAAAGTAAAAAAAGAAAAAATAATCCCATCACATATTGAATGTGGGGAACAACTATCAGCCCCACCCACTCTAGGAAATTTTGGAATAAAGGAATTCCTCTGTAAGTTTCTTTTTTTTTCCTCCAACTTTATTGAAGTATGATTGACAAATAAAAATTACATATATTTAAAGTGTACAAGGTGATGGTTTTATATATGTATACATTGTGAAATGATTGCCACAAACTACTTAACATATCTATCACCTCATACAATTCCCTCTTTTTTGAGGAGTTTTCTGGTAAAAACAAGAAAACTTGCTAGATAAATTCTAAAAGAGCCTTACAGTGTAGTTACCATTTGTGTGTGTGTGGTGAGAACACATAAGGTCTACTGTCTTAGCAAATTCAAATATACATTATTATTCCCTATAGTCACCATGCATTAGGTCTTCATCTTATAGCTGAAGGTTTGCCTCAGTTCCTGTCGAATCACAGCAATTTCAGGGCAGTGATGTAGCCCAAACATCCACTCTAACAAAAACCGGAGCTTCAATGACTTGAGCTTTACTCTGACCTTGGATTTCTGAGACCACACTTAGAAGGCATCCACGTACCCACCTAGAACCACACAGGAATTGCTGAACCTCCTCAAATCCTTTCCAGCAAAGGTATTCAGATCCAATCTACAGTACACTCAACTACAATACACACAAGTTTGCGGCAAAGTGGTATCGTGGCCTGAAAGTCATACTCCTGTTGCCATGACGATACCTTCTGTTTTGGCATTACCATTTGATCACATTTGATCACAGCCCTGTGAGGTAAGCAGGGTTTATGGATCCCATTTTCCAGAGAAGGCAGCTAAGCGTCAGAGATGATATCTGACAAGGATATTCAACTAGAAAGCACCAGAGATTAAACTCCTATTTGTCTTCTGACCCCAAGCCCCGGGCTTGTCTCACTATACAGATCACCTCCACCCTCCTGCTCCCGAACATGATGCCTTCCTTAAAACCAACCCCACAGCCAAATGGCCAAACAACACATCACACCAGGGAGGCAGCCGGGCACTGCAGTGTGCTCCCTGAAAGCATATATTCACAATCTTTCTTAATAGCACCATTAATACTATAATCATTATTACCAATTACTATAATTACTATTAGTAATTATACTTCTCTTGTAGACACAATAACCCTTAATGTATTTTTGTCATTTATATACATATATGCACTTTATTTTTTTCCTTCTTCCTCAAAAGAGCACACTGTTCACTAACAGAAGGAAAACAAGCATCACACTGCATCGCTGGCGATTTTTAACCTCGCCATAATGAAAGGCAGTTATATTTGCTGTTGAGGATTTTCCTTTCATTTTCATAAAACGCAAAATACACTAGAATATAATGCCACAGACACAGCTCCGCAAATAAAGATGGAAGCAGCATCAAAACTACAGTTGGGGAGAACGTGACATCTCTGCATGATGGCCCTACTTGGCGCTTCATCTGCTAATCACCAGAATTCTGTAGACACAGAGAGTTAGCAGTATCAGTGACTAACACGCGAAGTACTGGTGTACAAAAGCCTAAAGAAAGCCAGTCTGGAACCCCGTGCACCTGGCTTTCAGGCCTATCTCCTCCACTTTTTAGCTTCATTAAAAATGGAGAGAACCTCTTCCGGCTGCTTCCTCACCTGAGGGCTGCAACACCTGCTCACAAGGATGTTGGGATCCACAAAGGGGAGACGGTGCGACTCACTGCCTCACAACCCAGAACACTTAGACCCTCAGGAATACTCACTAAGAAGTTATGCCAAGAGCTAAACAAAGCTAAAGAAAAATAAACATGACATAGCTTCCAGAAACATCAATGTTACTCAAAGATTTTGGTGAGGGAAGGTTAAGCAAATGAATCAATAATTTAAAAGTTGTTAATATTAAAACAAGTATAAATTATGGATTAGAATGTAATCGTTGCATAGATTTTTAAGCTAAGGCCCCTGTCCTTGCTTGCCTAGGTCATTTTTGGCCATGCTCTTAGATGTGGGGGTGAGTAGCAAGGGGTGGACCCTTCTCTCCTTTTTCATTAAAGATGGTCTTGGGAAAAAGTATGGGGCTGAAACAGATTTTAATATCACAATGGCTCTTCATGTGGAGAATTCTCTTCAAAATCAAGAGTCTCAGATTGTTGCCAGATCTAGGTACACGTAGAATGAAGTCCAGGCACGTATCATCCCATCTCCCACCACAGATCCCGGCGCAAGTATTACTGAAGTTCCTTTCCTCATGGCCCTTCCCACCCACTCCCCTGCCTCAGGCACGTTCCTGTCAGGCAAGCTCCTGTCAGGCAAGCTCAGGCCACTCAAATACTCAGCTACATCACTGACATTTCTTTAAACCCATACTAATTGGTAACACATTCAGTATCTATAAAACTTTTCATTTAAATGGATGGCTGCACTATTACTAAAGAAAAATGAGCTCGCCAATTTAGTTTGTCTCTAAAAAAATGTTTACTGTGAAATATACTATATTTAAAAGTGCGTAACTGTGGTAGCCAGCCTCCAAGATGGCCCGTGGTGATATCCGCCTCCCAGTATTCATGCGCTTGTATAGTCCCGTCCCACTTGGAACAGGGCTGGCATGTGGGAACCACTACAATATTGCTGAAATGCTGGCGTGAGACTGCAAAAGTCCAAAGACTCCACCTTCCATCTCTGTTTTCGGAGGGAAGCTGGCTGTTCTGATATGAGGACACGCTCAAGAAGCTCTGCAGAGATACACGTGGGAAAGAACTGAGGCCTCTTGCCAAGAACCAGCAAGGAACTGAGGCCTCCTGGCAACAGCTATGTGAGTGAGCCATCTTGGAACCAGATCCTTCAGTCTCAGTCAAGCCTTCAAATAGATGGCAGCAGCTTCAGTTGACATCTTGACTGCAACCTCATGAGAGACTGCGAGTCAGAACCACCCTGCTTAGCTGCTCCCAAATTCCTGGCCTACTCATGGACTCTAAGTGAGATGACAAATGTGTATTATCGTTTTAAGGTGCTAAGTCTTGAGGTTTGTTATGCAGTGATAACTAACCTATCAACATATATAGGTGTAAACAATAATAAAATAAACCGCATGTACCTAATACCAGTGTTTAGATTTTTTTTTTTCTTTTTTTGGAAGCCGTGTGTGTGTGTCTTTCCTGATTGCATGTCTCCCAATCATCCTTCACCACCACTTCCACCACCAAGATTCACCACTATCCTGAATTTTGAGTCAATCATTCCTTGGCTCCTCTATATGGTTTTGCCACATATGTGCTATTAATATGTTGTTGTGATTTGCTGATTCTAAGCCTACTATGAATGAAACAATACTGTATGTGCTCTTCTAGCCTTGCCTCTTAAGATTTTGAGATTCATCCCTGTTGACTCATGTGGCTTTAGTTCATTCATTTTGTCACGACGATACAGTTCTCATTGTGTGAACATACCCACAATTTACTGTTCTGTTCTACTGTTGGGGACCCTCTGAGGATTTTACAATTTTCTGCTACTTTGAATAATGCTGCCATTTACATTCTACTGTGTGTCCTCTGGTACACACAGGCAAGAATTTCTCCAGGGTATATACCTAGGAGAGGAGAGCTGGGCTACGGATTGCACGTGTTCAACTCCTCTAATGCCAAATTGTTTTCCAAAGTGGTTGTGTACAATTGACTCTTTAGCCGCCTTTCCAGTTTCTCTCCAAATAAGAGGCATGCTTGTTTTGCCAATTACCAGGAAAGCTTTCAACCAACAAAAGGGAAAGCTTTTCCTATTTGCAGCATCACTACTACAAATAAATAGTACTCCAAAGCAGTGACCTAGACAGCTGGAACATATTAGTCACACGACATCAGTACAGACTTCAGAATAATGATGCAAACCCAGCCAACACCACACACTGCCCGTGGGTATAAGTCAAATTTGATTTCTAGACATACAGTAAATTCAGAGGCTGTTTTCTTCCTGGTAGATTCACATACTATGGGCCCACCTGACTGGTATCTTCTTGAAGGAGAAAAAGAGTAATTCACATGCAACCCAGCCAAATTCAAGATTAAAACAGGAGAATCAAATAATTTCTGTGAAATAATGGAATATCTATGTGTGTTTTTTTAAACAGGCAGCTGGTTAGGTTTTTAAATATTTTTACCTATAAAATTGTTATTTATTACACTTGATTTTATTTATAGTAATTCTACAAAAAATTCTCAATTATTTTCTCTATAAAAAGCTGTCCTTTATAGGTTTAATCCAGTTTCTTAGATGAAAATAGTAATTTTTACAATTTAATCTGCATTTCTAGGAAAAATGTGATAGCAAATGTTTTTATCAGCATGAAATACAAATAATGAGAAATTATCTCAATTTGAGTAGGAAGGAAAGAAGAAATGTTATCATAAATTTAAAAGAGACTCATATGTCATGGGAAGAAACAATGGCAGTAGATGATCAAAATAAATTCATTTCAACTCAACCTCCTGACAGTTCTCGTCTCTTTAAAATCATTTATCCCGACAAGGTAGAAACTGTTTATTCCCATCTTGTAGATGGAAGAAACTGAGGTACAGGAAGGAATTCAGTTATGCAGTCACACAGCTGATAAGTGGTAGAACAAGGATTTAAACCCAAGCAGTTTACTCCAGAGCCCATATTCTTAACCACCACTCTGGACAGCTTCTTCAGTCCCCCAAGACAAGTCAGAAGGCCCTGCAATGGTGATGATAGTAGCTACCAGTTAATAAGCATCTACAATGTCCTAAGCACTTATTAAGCACTCTACTGCATACTGCATTTTTTTTTTTTTTTTTGAGATGGAGTCCCGCTCTGTTGCCCAGGCTGGAGTGCAGTAGCACGATCTCGGCTCACTGCCACCTCCACCTCCCAGGTTCAAGCAATTCTCCTGTCTCAGCCTCGTGAGTTGCTGGGACTACAGGCGCACACCACCATGCCTGGCTAACTTTTTTGTGGTTTTAGTAGAGGCAGGGTTTCACTGTATTAGTCAGGCTGGTCTCAAACTCCTAACCTTAGGTAATCCACCAGCCTCAGCCTCCCAATGTGCTGGGATACAGGCATAAGCCACCATGCCCAGCCTACTGTGTTATTTCTAATTCTCTCCACATCTCTACCGGGTATGTATTATGCCCATTTTATAGGTGAAGAATCACAGGCTCTGAGAGTTTAAGTAACTTGGCCAAAATCACATAGGCAGTAAAATAAAATGGTGGAGACACCACTTGAACCTATTGTTGACTTCAAAGTTCATGCTGTTTCCACAGTGGGCCTTTTAGACAAAATAAAACCATCTAATTTCAGGGCTTGTGGTAGGCAAGTGTGACCTTAAGGTCCTGGAAACAGTCCCTGTGAAGGAAACAGATGCCATATTGGGGGAAGGTATGCCAGTGTTCCTAGTGACAGTAGCTTTCATGCCCCCATCACAATGAGACTGAGGCAGAGTGGGTGCCGATAAGAGCAGAGGACTCAGTCAGAAGACGACTGGGTTCCACTGGGCAGGGCAACTGGCCTCTCAGGCACAATGTTTTCCTCTGCAAAATGCGGATATCTTTTATTTCAAAGGGTTGCTGTGAGGATTAGAGAGACTAACACCTGGCACACAGCAGGCATCAGATATATGCTTGGCAATGGCAAGATTAAGAGAAAACAAGCCCCAGCAATCTAGCAGGAAATAGCAGGGAGGTAATTTTAAACATATTCTTGCTTCCATATATAAAGCCTCACATAATTCAAGATGGATGATTCAATAATTTTTAAAAGATCTTACTTGTATCACGATTTTTTTTTTTTTTTTTTTTTTTGAGACAGAGTTTCGCTCTTGTTGCCCAGGCTGAAGTGCAATGGCACGATCTCAGCTCACCGCAACCTGCGCCTCCCTGGTTCAAGCGATTCCCCTGCCTCAGCCTCCCGAATAGCTGAGATTACAGGCATTCACCACAACACCCGGCTAATTTTTTGTATTTTCAGTAGAGACAGGGTTTTGCCATGTTGGCTAAGCTGGTCTTGAATTCCTGACCTCAGGTGATCTGCCCACCTCGGCCTCCCAAAGTGCTGGGCTTACAGGCGTGAGCCACCACGCCCAGCCCAATTTCTTTTTTACTAATATGATAGTTTCCACATTCTGGCCTACTGTAAGCACAATAACCTTGCTAACTAGATCAACCCTTTATGATATCATTTTTTACATAAACATTGGAGCTGGAATGGACTCAAAGTAAAACATTTGGCACATTTAACCTTTCTGTTACTGACTAGAAAAGTGGCCAGGGAGGGAGAGAAACCACCTCAGGTCAGTATGAGGTGTTTGAAGAACACAGAAGCAGCTATTGCTAACATTTACTCAGAATACATCATGAGCCAGATCTCCTGCTCAGCATGTTTCCTGCATTCTCTCTTAAAACCCCTCACTCAACAACCCTGAGAGAACATATCATAATACAGATCCCTATTTAACAGAAAAGGAAATTGATTCATATACTGACTTGCCTAAAGTCAGTGACTGCTAGTCCCACAGGACTAGCAGATGGGTACAACTGGCTCATTGCACATGGTAGGCACTCAGTATGTTTTGAACATGGGGTCTTTATTTTCTCCACTACAAAAATAAAAAGCACTACTAATTCCACAAAGATTTTAAGGATAAAATGACATTAGGTACACAAAGTCCCTGGCTCAGTGCTTTGACCGTGGCATATGCTGCTGTAGGTGAGCAACAATGCTCATATAAAAAGGCATAATAACCACCTGGAACAGGGTTATGATAATGACAATGAGCATAACACATATCGTAATGGGCACAAGATGTATGAATGTCAAACAAACACATGAAAAGATGTTCAATATCATTAATCATTAGGGAAATGCAAATCAAAATCATCATGAAATACCATTACACACCTATTAGAATAGCTGAACTGCATAAACTGAAAATATTAAATGCCAGCAAAAATACAGGTCAACTAGGACTTTCATATTCTGCTGCTGGGAATGCAATGGGTGAATACGTATGCAAACCATGGCACATCCATACAACAGAATACTAGTTAGTAATAAAAAGGAACAAACCTTTGATACACACAATGTGGATGGATGTCAAATGCATTATGCTAAGTGAAAGCTAGTCTCAAAAAGTCTGTATAATCCCACTTACATAATAGTCTTACAAAGAAAAAATTATAAAGGCAGAGAACAGATCAGTATTGCCAGGAGTTCGGGAGGAAAGAGGATTTAAACTACAAAAAGGCAGCACCAGAGAATTTGAAGGGTGAGGAAATTGTTCCGTATGCTGTTTGTAGTGGTGGTTGCATGAATTAATGTCTGTGTTAAAATTCACAGAACTGGCCGGGCGTGGTGGCTCACATCTGTAATCCCAGCACTTTGGGAGGCCGAGGCAGGTGGATCACCTGAGGTTGGGAGTTCGAGACCAGCCTGACCAACCTGGAGAAACCCTGTGTCTATTAAAAATACAAAATTAGCCAGGCTTGGTGGTGAATGCCTGTAATCCCAGCTACTCAGGAGGCTGAGGCAGGAGAATTGCTTGAACCCAGGAAGTGGAGGTTGCAGTGAGCCGAGATAGCACCACTGCACTCCAGCCTGGGCAACAAGAGTGAAACTCCATCTCAAAAAAAAAAAAAAAGAAAAAAAAATTCACAGAAGTTGCTACAGACTGAATGCTTGTGCTCCCCTCCCCCGCCCCGCCCCACAAAATTCATATGTTGAAACCCTAGTCCCCAGTGTGATGGTATTCAGAGAGGACTCCTTTGGGAAGGTCATGAGCAGGGAGCCCTCATGATGGGATTAGTGCCCTTATCAGAAGAGACAGGACAGAGAGAGATGACTTCTCTCTCTGGATGTGAGGATACAGTAAGAAGGCATCCATCTATGAAGCCCAAGAAGGGCCCTCACCAGAACCCAATCATGCTAGCTGGCACCCTCGGACTTCAAGTTTGCAGAACTCTGAGAAATAAATGGCTGTTGTTTAAGCTACCCAAGCTATGGTATTCTTGTTACAGCAGCCCAAACTAACTAGGACAGAACTATACACTTCCAAAAAGTGAATTTTACTGAATTTTAAGTTTTTAAAATTTAAAAATTACTAAAAAGTAGCATTTAAAAATCATAGAAATAACTGATAGGTCTTGGTGAATGGCTGGATATCTGACAGTTGTGGAGAAGGGGTGAAATGTGAGGGTCATATAGCTCTGAAGTTCCTTGCCAAGGGAACAATCATGGGACAGGAGACCATCAGGAGTCAGGGTATCAGAAATAAACAGAGGCTCTAAGAAGTACTGAGGGTCAAGGACCTTGGTTTCCAGACTGATTTCACCAAATGAGTGACTCCATGAAATTATGCAAGCCACATCACCTCCCAGAGCCTTAGTTTACCTACCTCTAAAATGAACAATGAAGCATGTGATCTTGAAGGTCTTTTCCTGCAACAAACATTCTAAAGTCAATTTTTCAAAAGCTATTGAGTCTAGGAAGACAGCAAAACAAATAAGGAGAAATACCCAGCCAGGAAAAAAAAATAGTATACATCTGCACAAATATCACCAGAGAATAAAATAAAGTGAAACCATCAACATGTCTGAATGGTAAAGTGAGGTGATGAAAGTAGCCAATAGCAGAGAAAAGATAAGAGACCCAGAATACCACTCCACTGTATAATGGAAGCCAAGAGAAGAGAGCTTTCACAGGGGCTGGGGACAAGACAGCTGGAATAACTCAAGAATCAAATGCTGAAACAGGCAAAAAGAATGAGGACTGATAAAACAACAAAACTATACAGATTTTCATGTGATCAACAGAGTGACTGCCAAAAAACAGTAACAAAAAAACAGTAACAAAAAACCTCCCATCAAAAACTTGCATGTTGTCTGCATATCTTGGTTGTGTCCTAACTGCTTTTGCCCTTGCATTTTCAGTCTCACTCTGCCTTCTTCATCTTTGCTGCTAAGAATATAGAATTTAATAAAACACGTAGGAACAGTTTCCCTGCAACAGTCCACTTCAGAGGCTGTAATTTTCAAAATTTAGAAATTCCTGGAAATTAAGAATATGACTGTTAAGTGCTGGGAGCCTTTTTTTTTTTACTTGTCCTACTTAAGTTTATTCAAAGACTCCAGAATTCTAGGAGAGAAGAAACCATTGCATTAACAGAATGGGATGTATACTTAAGAAGTACTTAACGTTAACTTAAGAAGCACTAAGAATGCCTGTAATCCCAGGACTGTGGGAAGCCGAGGTGGGCAGATCACGAGGTCAAGAGTTCGAGACCAGCCTGGCCAACATAGTGAAACCCTGTCTCTATTAAAAATACAAAAATTAGCTGGGCATGGTGGCACGTGCCTATAATCCCAGCTACTCAAGAGGCTGAGGCAAGAGAATTGCTTGAACCCAGGAGTCAGAGGTTGCAGTGAGCCAAGATTGCACCACTGCACCCCAGCCTGGGCGACAGACCAAGACTCTGTCTCAGAAAAAATTTTAAAAAGGAAAGAAAGAAAGAAGTACTAAGATTTTATTATTGTCACTTAGTCTGTCAGGCAGGGAAATAGCTTGAAGTCAACAATATTCCCAAACTGACCAACTGAAATGTGACAAATCCTTCATCTCTATCCAGAGTGGGCCTCAGGACACTATTTCACATGCTTCAAGCTATTTCAGCCAAGTGACCCCAAGGCGGCATATAACTCTGAGCACTTAACCAGAACCAGAGGATTGGGGAAATTAACAGTTACAAAGAATGCCCACATGCAAAGTTAACACAGAGTAAACTTTTCAAACACAATTACTTTTGCCAACTTTTCTTTCTGATGATTACATGTAAAAACATCAATTTCATATAACCTGGTTCTGCTGGTTATGAAAGAGGAGGGAAAAGAGAAGGGCACTTGCTTGGGCTTGAAGTCTGGTTATACCACTACCAATTTACTAACTTTGAGCAAATGTATTTACTCCTTTTTATCTCCTATTCTCCATCTACAAAATGGGGACAATCACATTCTCCATCTAGCACTCAGGCTATTAGTGACACGCCCAGATGAGATCATGTCTGTGGAAGCACTCAAGGAGAATGCAAATACAAATAGAAGGTGTTATTACTGCTATTCTATATAGGGGAAGGGGAATGAATATATTTTGAACACCCAATCACATCCCAGCTGCCTCTTTCAAGTCAACCATATGCTTCTCTCCCATCAACAGCTGGGCTGTTGAGCAGATGCCGAATTGATGGAGACAGAAAGGTGCTGAAAGAGAATGCTTCTGTTACCCAGCTTCAGTCCTCCTGGCTGGGTGAAGATAGAAAAGCCATTTCTTATCCATTTCTATTCCACTAACCTTTTTGAGAGTTTTCTATGTGTCAGACACCATGCTGGACACTAAGAACACGTTAATTTTTGACAAAACAGGCTGTGTTCTCAAGCACATCCACTCTGGAAACCGCTATGCAGAAATAGCCAAGAACCGAGTCTAGGAAGATGAGGACAAATCAGAGGAGAGAAGCAGGGGTGAGACAGTAGAGCAGCAAGGAACCACAAGGGACAGGAAGGCAGATGAGAGGGCATGACAATAAAAACCCATGTGTTCAACTAGGACTCTCAGGTCTTAACCCATGGGCCAAGGAACCACAGACACATTTTTAAGCAGGGACTAACATGATCATCCCTGCAGTTTAGAAAGAGGACTGTGACTACAGTTGGGAAGATGAAATGAAAAAGGGCAGCAAATGGGCAGCTGTAGCAGAAATCCAGGCACCAAGTGATAGGGGCTCAAGAATGAGCTAATAAAGAGGTAAAATGAACTTGCTTGGTGACTGGAAGGATGCAGGGGTAAGAGGAATTGTAGATGATTCCTTGGTTCTGTCTTGATGACTAAGAGGATGTTGGACTTTTTCACAAGATACAGGAAGAAGTATGGATTTGGCAGGCAAGACAATTTCACATTTTACTTGTATCACTTGGTAAATGACCTCATGTAAAGGAAGTCACTTTGTACATTTGTGACCAACCAAAAAGTTTTAATTTTCTCTTCATTTAGCTGCCTGTTTCAAATTTCCATAGACAAGAGGACCACTTAAGACAGAATGGAATGGCTAGGCAAGAACTCACTTCCACACTCTTAACCTCTTGTAGCCAAAGTGAGAACATACCTGACATGAGAACTGAAGCTCAGAAAGGTTAAGTGGCTTACCCTAGGCCTTGCAGCCAATAAAAGAGGAATTAAATTTTAATCCAAGATGGTCTGCTTCCACAGCATCAGCTCTTCTTCTAGCATGCTATTCTGCTCCATTAAGTAAGGGCCTAACACTACTCATCAGATGTAGTACAGGTTGGATACCCTCTTTCCAGAATGCTTGGAACCAGAAGTATTTTGGATTTCAGGAATTTTTCTGATTTTGGATTATTTGCATATACCTAATGAGATATTTTGGGAATGGGACCCAAGTCTACCCATTAAATTCATTTATGTCTCCTATCCACCTTCTACACATAGCCTGAAGGTAATTTTATATGCAATATTTTTAATAACATTGTGCATGCAACAAAGTTTTGACTGTGTTTTGACTGCAACTCATCACATGAGGTCAGGTGTGAAATTTTCCACTTGTGGAGTCATATTAGTGCTCAAAAAGTTTTGGATTTTGGAGCATTGCAGATTTGGGATTTTCAGATTTGGGATGCTCAACCAATACCCGTTCTCTGGACACTTTATTCTTCTCCTGATACTCGCCTCTGATAACAGAGTTCAGGTAACTCTGAATCACCTTGTTTTAATCTCTCCAAACACTGTTCCCGCTGCTGAGCTGTCAATCAATGATCCTGTCAGCCTAGAAAGCCCTGCCCCATCTCTGCTTCTTCAAGTTCATTCCAATGACTACTTCCAATAACCAGCCACTCTGTGGCTCTGCAAATGCAGGGAGAATGTTCTGCTTCCCACAGGAGCTACTTCTGAATTCACCTGTCCTACCTTATGTCACAGCATTTAAAGTTCTTTCAGGGTAGTCCTTACTTAACTCAGTCCTTATTTAACTAACACTTGTGTCACTGGCTGAACCAAGCATGATACTTCTCCCTGCTCAATATCTTTTTGTGTGTTATATCAGGGGAAGAAGGGAGAAGAAGGCTACTGGAGAAGATGCACAGTGTTTATTTGGAGACTGCCTACTAAACACTTATCAGGCACTCTCCTAGGCATGAGAGGGCAATGACTGAGACAGCAAGGTCCCCGAACTTACACTGAAAATGTGATGTTTATTTTTCTAAATAAATAAATATGCACACATACATAAAGCAAACACATCAAAAAGTTAACATTTGATAAAACTGGAAGCTGGATATATATGCATTTATTGTATTATTCTCAGTAGGTTCCTGAACATTTAAAATATTTTAACAATAAAAAAATTTGTAATGAGAAGAAAATAAACATAAAGCTTCTACTCTCTGTGGAAAGAACTGCTTTGTCAGACTAACTTATTTCCAAAGTGCCAGGACAGAGAAAATTTTACAGTGATCTATTTTGTTTTTAACATCATGCTCCACAGAAGACAAAACAATCAAGAGAAAAGGTGAAAATGAACGAGTTTAGACAATGGAATTCAATTGAGCAACACAATGAGGTTCTCAGCCAGTCTAGGCTGTCTTCATTTCCAACTCCTTATCCTCTGCAATGTTAAATGATAAAATAAAATACCAGAAAAACATAACCACATTCTAAAACCTTTTGCCTCTGAAGAGGAAGCCCTAATAATAACCACTACCATTTTATTCTACATCTACAGTGTGCTGGGGTCTTACAAACATGATCCCTTAACAAACCTGTAGGATGAGCTTTTACAGATGAGGAAGTTAAGATTCAAACAACTTAAGTAATTTCCTCAACATCCATTGGTTCCATTGCTGGTGAGAGGCTGGAGCCCAGGCTGCGCACCACCAGGGCTGAACCGTGGGTAACAGAGCTAGCTTCCAAATCTCTCTCTGCCGAGAGTCAAACACCTTGGTTTTGTTTTCATTTGACCATGATGCACACCTCTCACTATCTGATACTCCTTCTCTTACTTATCGTAAACTTCTGGGCTCCCACAAAGGAGTGGATCTTACAGAGAAAGCAGTCTCTAGTAGTAAATTCAGTAAATTTAAAAAACACACACACACAAAATCCAAGAAATCACAGTCTTGAGATACAGTATCAAAAACCGTACCTCCAAATGGTAACTCAAGGCAACAAAAAAATTGAGGGGTAAAAAAACTAAATTGCACAACACACTGCAGTCATCAAAGAAACACTGCATGATTGTTTTAAATTGAACAGCCTTAACCTCTGAAGGGACCTTAAAGCTGTAGTCAGCAACAAACCTGTGAAAAGAAAAAGAATTGGTAAAATCACTTTCTAATGTTATGTATCTTTAAACACTTGTGACTGTGAAGAGTGTACAAAATTTATCTTCCACATGTAGACAGAGGGGCAGGACAAGCTAGAGCATACATAAACAGGTTAAGATTTTATTATTTACTAAATTTTCAAAAATGTAGAATAACATTAAACTTGAAATATATGCCATTGTTTATTCTAGTAGGAGTTACATTAACCATTCTGGAAACAAAATATAGATCAGAAAATGAGAAAAGTCAGATTTAATCTAAACGTCAACATTTCTGACCCCTAGAGTTTATTCCTAAAATAGGGGCCTCAGTGCAAAAACGGCACTGTACACTTTCCTTTTCTATCACTTCCTCCTGCACAGTCTAAGCTCTGACGACAGCTCTCAAACGGTAAGGAAACTGCTGAGTCAAAACCACATAATTAGAGCCCTCCACCAGCTGGACCCTCATAAACCTGACACCCCACCCAAAAGAAAGCAAACTGGTCCCCCACATGAGCCTGCACGTAACAGGCTGCTCACCACCAGGGCTGAACCGTCGGTGAAATTTACATGTGCAACCCAAGCAGAGGTTCCAGGGACGGTGTCTAAAGAAGAACTATTAGGAAGATAAGAGAACCAGAACTGTAGAGAGCCACCAAAAATGCACAACATATAACAGACTCCAACAGCAAACAGGCAATTATTTGCCTAGACGTCTGATACAGTGCCAGGTTAGCTCACTACACTTGAAATTTTAACGGCACAAAAGAACCGCAATTATCTTTTTTTCCCAGAGACACATTTCTTTGATTACATCTTGCATGCTGAAATAAAAAATTTATTCAAACAGTTTCACGGTTATTCTTTGGAATGGAGTATTTGACTGATTGCCAAATGTATAAATTATATGACTAAGTATTAAACATGTGTGTTTACTTTGTTCCAGAGGTCACCTATTTAAATCAAGGACTTAAAAAGTCCTTGATTGATCAACTCCACAAAAAAGAAGAAAGATTATTTATCCCTATAAATCCACACATACACCCATCAGTAAAAAGATCAAGACAGACTCCAAAAAAATGACTAAAAAGATCATACAAGAAATATAAATATAACACAATACACAATGCTGTCAGTAAACTCACCGATAAGCCTCCATCTTCAGATAGATCATGTGCCTTTAGAAAATGTGAGCAATGTAAACAAACAGATTTGACTGGCATTGTTTAAAACCACCAGTTAATCACATTTGATTTTTATCAGGCCTATAACGGTACAAAACATTTCACTTCTGTTACTACAAAACTGGAAGCTAATTTCAATTTCCTACATCTCCACAAAAAAGCACCTACAGACATGTCACTGCAAGATGCCCAGGCACCACAAAACCCCTGGACCACTGCATGGAGTCAGGGGGGAGCATACTGCTCTACATTCTCCATTGGGCCTCCCCTACCACCCAGATTTGGGAAAAAATACAAATTAAAATCAAGGGAGCTTGCTGTGCAAACACAGCCTGTAGCTCAGAACCTCAGCCCCACTTCCAAACAGAATGTCATCCATAAACAGAAATTCCAGAGCTGCCACAGTGAGACAGGCTCACAGAGAAGCATACCACTGAAATAAATCATATCTGCATATCCAGTGAGCATTTAACCAGCTCAGAGTGAACTAAGGAACCAAACACTACTGCCAGATTTTCCCTCCTAAGGTACTGACAAGTAAGAGCTATCAGAGCAAAAGATATGAAAACACCAGGCTGTTTTCCAACAACCCTGACAGGCCTTGCTCAAGGTTGCTGCCAAGTTTGCTGGTGAGACTGCTCTGAAGTATTGTGAAACCACACTCTTGACCTCAGGCAGTACTAATACCTTCAACTAAACACTGTTCAAAGTGGTGGGTGTGTTTATAACTGTAAAGGCAGAATTTCCTTGACCACACAGTGATAAGGCACCCTCTAATAAAACTGATCACAAGAAGGCACATATTTTTATTTTCCTTTTTATTTATACAAATGTATGGGGTACATGTGCAATTTTGTTACATGCATAGATTGCATAGTGGTCAGGTCAGGGCTTTTAGGGTATCCATCCCTCAAATAATATACATCATACTCATTAACCAATTTCTCCTCATCCTCCCCACTTCAATCCCCTCACCCTTCTGAGTCTCCATTATCTATTGTTCCACTCTCTACATTCATGACAAGGAACATATTTTAAGAGACACCTTATTTTCTTTTTTTTAAAAAGAGTCTCTTGAAAGATGTTTGTCTTGAACAAATATTTGTACACCTGTGTTCACAGCAGCACTAACCACAACAGCAAAAGATAGAAGTAACCCAAGTGTCCACTGACAGATGAATGGATAAACAAAATGTGGTATACCCATACCATGGAATATTAAAAAGGAAGGAAATTCTGACACATGCTACAATATGCGTGAACTCTGAAAACATTATGCTAAGTAAATCAAGCCAAATACTAAATAGTTCCACTTATATGAGGTACATAGTCAAATTCGCATATACAGAAAGTAGAACAGTGGTTTTCCAGGGGCTAGGGGTAAGAAACAATGGGAATGATTGTTTCATGGGCATAGAGTTTCAGCTTGGGATGAGGAAGTCATTCTGGAGATGGATGGTGGAGATGGCTGCACAACAATTTGAAGGTACTTAATGCCACTGAACTGTATACTTAAAAATTGTTAAAATGGTACATTTTGTGTATGTATATTTTACTATAATCAAAAAAGATGTTTGTACTTGTTTAAAGTATAGATTTGGAATGGTAGAAATATTTTAAAACTATAAAAATACAACATATATTTCTATGCATATTTAAGAATCTACCAAAATTGTCTTCAGCTTCCACACTTGGCGAAAATCTGACCTTCAGTCTCAGTCTGGAAAGCTAAAGAGCAGGATGCATTCTTCAAATGTCACTTCTGGCATCCTTGAACTGATGTATGATCAATGATTGCATCACTGTGTAAGTAAACATCACAACAGCATGACGTCAGTGATATGAACAAGGCATTATATTTGAATATCTGCTGTTAGTATCCAAAGACTCATTTTCAAATGTCGGTGAACATTCCAGATGTATTCTAGAATCTCCGGCATCCATTAGCAAACTATATGACACTCAAGATTTTGTCACGTACTTACCAAAGATGTTCAAAGATGGAATGTCTGGTTATTATATAACAAAGCTCAGCTCTAGCATTGTACTTTTTTTTTTTTTTTTTTTTGAGACAAGGTCTCACTCCATCACCCAGGCTGAAGTGCAGTGCCATAATCACAGCTCACTGCAGTCTCAACTTCTTGGGCTTAGGTGATCCTCCCACCTCAGCCTCCCAAGTAGCTGGGACTACAGATGCACACCACCACACCCAGGTAATTTTTTTTTTTTTTTTGGTAGAGATGGGGTTCTGCTATCTTGTCAAGGCTGGTCTCAAACTCCTTGGCTCAAACGATCCACCCACCTCGGCCTCCCAAAGTGCTAGGATTACATGTATGAGCCACTGTACCTGGCCTAGCATTGTACTTCGTGTATAACAGCATTGACATGGCAAGTCTACTAACAATATTAAAGAGCATGCTTACTAACAGTCAATGGTTGCTTGCAGGGAAAGCAGTCAATTGTTGAAAACTGAGGGTACCTTGAGAGGGCAAACATTTGTCACATATTACCTCTGCAAAGATTCTTCTGTCATTCTTCTCCAGGGAAGATATTGAAATTAGTGTGCAGGCAGTGAAAGCTAAGATGCAGATGGAGATTCCAAAACAGCTCTGTTATCTTGAAAGCCAATTTCATTTCTCTACAGCCACACTTTTAGAGCCAAAGCTTAAGGATGCATTTTTCTCTCAACTGGTTGTGTGAAGCAGCAAGTGAGTACAAAAATATCAGGGAAAAATGTGTAGAAGGACAACAATTTCACTTCTGCTTCTGAGATTATCCAGATATATTCTCCTTCAAACAGTGCACAAAGCTGGGGTTAGGAAATACTAAAATGAAACCACATCATCATTGCCAAGAAAATCTTCAGGTCCAGGAGTCACAGAGAAGACAAGTCAGTTATATGACAAAAGATTAATAAGTTGGAAAGAAACTACCACTCATATTGTATTACATGGACAGAGCCAGCAAAAATAATAATATAAAAACAAACTAAACAAATAAGTAAAGGCCTTGCTCCTCCCTCCTCCAAATCAGATCAAAGTCAACATCCACCCAGTATCACAGACATTAACAGCACTGATCGTATATGCTAAGAAATCAAGTCCCTGTACCACAATGCCAAATTATATTTTAATAACAAAACTGTAATAATGTTTATAAAATGTCAAACTTGTACTTGTATCCCAGAAGTCCATTCTAGGACAGCAAGATTTAGCTTTGGCAATACTATTCCTTTCAGCATTCCACCTTTCAGCATTTGGTCAAAATGTGCATTTGGTGAACATCTAATATTTATAGAAAATAGATCAGAGGGATATACACCAAAATGATAACAGCAGTTATCTATGTGTAATAGGGTTATTACTATTATTTCAACTTATACATTTTCTAAATAAAGGAGGAAGAGCAAGAGGGGAAAGAGAAGGAAAAGGGTAAGAGGAGAAGAGGAGGAAGAGAAATAAGAAAAAGAAAAGTTGTCCTTGAAAGAAAACCCACTCTGGCTAAAAGGCTAGTGCAGAGCAGCCTTGGGCGGTCAGCACAGGCTGTACACCACAAGATTTCAGGGGACACTACTCAGTGCCCACTCCTCAAACACTGTGCTGAAGCCACCCCACCCTTACACCTCAGCCTCCCACAGTGCTGGGAGAGAAAAGAGGGTTTCAAGGAAGATAGTATTATCATCGAAACTTAATCAGTATGATATCTTTATTACTTAAAGCTTTTTAAAAAATCAGTAATTTCAAGTCAAAGATGTAGCCTAATAACAAGTACAGAGAAACACACCTGATATGACTATACAGGTGGCAAAATTGCCTGTGAAGGAGACATTCTTTTTGTAGTCTTCCTATGAATACAATCACCCCTCAGTAACTCAGGAGATTGGTTCCAGGACCTCCAGGGACACCAAATTCCGTGGATGCTCAAGTCCATCATATAAGATGGCATGATATTTGCATATAACCTACACAAATCCTCCTGTATCCTTTAAGTCATCTCTAGATAATGTATAATACATAATACAATGTAAATGCTGGGTAAATAGTTGTTATGCTATAATTTTTTGTTTTTTGTTTTTTTGACACAGGGTCTCACTCTGTCGCCCAGTTTGGAGTACAGTGGTGCAACCTCTGCTCACTGAAGCCTCAACCTCCCAGGCTCAAGCAATCCTCCCACCTCAGTCTCCCTGGTATCTGGGACTACAGGTGTATGCCACCACGTCTAATTTTTGTAGAGACAGATTTTGCCACATTGCCTAGGCTGGTCTCGAACTCCCGGACTCAAGTGATCCACCAGCCTCAGCCTCCCAAAGTGCTGGGATTACAGACATGAGCCACCATGCCTGGGGGTATTTTTTTTTATTGCATTGTTATTTTTTGGCTTTTTCCCCAAATATTTTCAATCTATCTGATTGAATCTGTGGTTGCAGAACCCATGGATTATTTACAGAATTTTTTAATGACAGAGTCAGTATGACCTGACTCTTGCCTTGGTAGACTAAGACCTGTTGAGGACATATCTGTCTAGTTCATCACTGTGTCACCAGTACTCCACAGGGTACCTGGCCCATAGTAGGGCCCAACCAGTACCTTCTCAATAGTTTTTTTTGTTTTTTTTTACAAAGGCATTACATACCTTTTTGCACATAACAATGCTTTCAGAACAACTTTCTTTATGACTGTTCTCAAGAGTTACCTAGTATTCCATTGTGTGGATATACATAATTTGTTTAACCAATCCCCTATATTTTAATATTACATTTCCAACTTTTCACTATGATAAAGAGCTCTGGGATGAATAATGACCTTGATTATTTCTTAAAATAAGCCCCTAAAAGTAGAATTGCTGGGTCAAAGAGTATGTGAGCATCTACGGTCTCACTCTTCAAAGCTACCCTCTAGACCCTTATCTTGAAGGCAGTAGTCATGAACTTTACTATTTAGGTAAGCTACTATGGACTTCTTAAGCAGAGCAATCTCCTAAAACAGGTACCTTTGGCATCAGCAGCCAAAGCTCCAGACCTATTTTCGGGACCCATCAGACACAGAAATCTGAGAAGCAGCAACTGCTCCTAGGGGCCTCTGTGCTCCTCCCAATGGCTCAACCTCCTCTTCTTGCTCAGTGGAAGACAGAAGCACATTGTAGCATCATACGCACCTCCCCGCCTTTGCTTCCACTAAGTCAAATGGTCTTTCAGTGATGCCAGCGGTATCATTTTGTTTCCCGTCCCACCCGTAAGACACAGAAACGTCAAGCCGCACAGAACTACAACAAGGCTGTCAGTGTGTGTCTGCCTCACCCCCTTTTACCTAGTCACTTCCCATTAGTTCCTCTAAAAAGAGAAAGATAGAAATATGAAGGAACTTTCCATAGCATAATTTTCACTTTTTATCCACTTACATAAAAAATAGGCCTTTTAAATACCTTCCTGGTGAATTTAATGAGAGTTTTAGATGCACTGTTCCCCAAAATACACTTAAATACATGGTGGCTTCAGGAAACCCATCCAGGGACCCCCAATAAGAACCTGTGGGCCACAGATAGGGCCTTGAAACGAATGAGCAAAATGAGGCTTGAGAAACTCCTGAGAGCGTTCTCACGATCCTGCCTGTTTCTAAAATCAAAGGGAGAGGGAAAGCCGGCCATGCTGAGGCCCCTATGGAAACCTGGAACACTGCCCAGCCAACTGCTTGGAACTTTGTAGAGCCTTTCAAAGTAACTCAGGTGTCACTACATGGACCACAGCAGTAAAGCAAATGTTAAATTACCAACCTTGTGAACAGGTGGCAGAGACATTCTGAGGCACAGGTGAGGTTTTGCCTCCTGACAACCCAAGATGCTACATATTTGCTTATTTGATTATTGTCGGTCTGACCCTTACCAAGAAAACTCCATACAGGCTGAGACTTTGCTTTGTTCACACCTGTATCCTGGCCTCGTTCAAAGTCAAAGCTGCCAGTCTCCACAATTCTGAAGGCTCAGGCTAGAGATGGAGGCCATCTACAAAGGCTTCCACAAAAAGCAATGGCATACAGGGGACATTCTGTGTACTTGGGTCTGGGGGTGTGTAGAGTGAACTAATAGCCAGGGGAATAATAGGGACAGGCTCTGGGATAAGACCAGGTAGAAACACAGAGGAAGGGACTATGCAGTCCACATGGTGAAAATCTCGACAACACATGGCCATTAAACTGGGTACAGATAGTGCCTGTGCAATAGCCCATCTCACTTATGGTCCATCTAGTCAAATGAATGGTCAACACGCCACCCAGGAGAGGAAAGGGAATCAACACACACTCTCTCTTACAGGAAATCTCAGGGTCACCCTCTGCTGCCACATCCCAAGGCCACCTCAACAACTGCAGAATGCAACCCTGTACTACTGTGGACACACGTCAAGGGTCTTCACACCACGACACTTGTGACCTAGTGGTTATTATCCCCATTTCACATGAGAAAGCCACTGCCCCAAAAGGATTTAAACCCAAGCCCACTGTTCTTCGTCACTCCTCAGCTGGCTTTCAAAATCAGGGCCCCTGGGTCCTTGCCTTCCCAGTTCCTGTTATCTAGAAGACCCTGGGTGTCCTGACATCTTACAAATGGCTCAGAAATTGCGTTACTACCTCACCAGTGTGCCTGGACAGCCAGCAGCATCTTTCCTCACTGCCCTCACCTACTCTGCCTCTGTCTCAGATGACCAGGACAGCCTGACTTGGGCTGAAGGCCGTGGGTCCTCTATACAGACTGTTTCTTTCACAATCCTCTTCTGGTCCCATGGCCTTTTCTCCAGCATCCCAAGCATCTCTGTTCTCCAGTCATCCTCCACCTGCCTGTGCACCCTCATCCCTGCCGCTGCCCCCTGCCTTTCCTCCACCCTTCCCTCTCCCCTCCTGGTTTCCTCAGGAGTAAAACATTCCTCTTCTCTGTTGGCCTCAGACACACTGGCACCCCCCATCCCCTTTTCCAACTCCTGCCTAAACTGTCAGCCTGTGTCTGTTAGGGGGAAAGAAGCTGTGGGCAAAGCCTGCCTTCCCACCCTATCTCCCTCCCAGTCCTGATTTCTCCTGCCTCTGCTGCTTTCACCCAGCCCCCTGCCAGTGGGGTGGGTACCACTTAAGCTAGCCCTCCCCACCACTTCCTTAGGAGATAGTTTTCTTGAGGTTTGTTCTCTACCATCCTGCCCCAGGGCTTTTTTCTTCAATCCCTCCATCTCCATCTGTGACTATTGGGAACTCCCTTCCAAATTTAAGCATCTTCCACCTGCCAAGCTTAGCTGAGGATCCTCCACCCCTTAACCTGACATTTGTTATAACATCCCGTCTTCATGGATTCACATAGAATACCTGCATGAAACTTTTAGAAGACTGAACATCCACATTTTGCTCCCTTAATGGAGACAACCTGCCAGAAGGAATATCCATTACAACCTGGGAAATGCAAACAGCTTATTGCTATTTCTATAAAGTGGTCTGGACATGAAATTAAATAGGACTGGGGAAGGTAGTGCTGAAATCAGCTTCTTTTGTTAATGAATAATAAGCAGCTGGCGAAAAGGAGGAGTGGAGGGGAGAAAAAAGAAAACAAGGAACTGGAACCACTGAAAACACAAATGAAAGGGGAATTTCACACTTAGCCAAAAATTCAGGGAAAATAAAATAAAACTTTGTTTTTAATAGAGTCTTTCTTTTAAAAGTTGATTTATCTTAAAGATAGAAAGTCGTTAATCTTCTCCAGGTTTTACATTCCTAGCAGATAGCTAACATTTAGCCACTTTGTTTGTTGTTGTTGTTGTTGTTGTTGTTGTTGTTCTGAGACAGAGCCTCGCTCTGTCGCCCAGGCTGGAGTGCAGTGGCTTGATCGCGGCTCACTGCAGCCTCTGCTTCGTGGATTCAAGCAATTCTCCTGCCTCAGGCTCCTGAGTAGCTAGGATTACAGGCGTGCGCCTCCATGCCAGGCTAATTCTTGTATTTTTAGTAGAGATGGGGTTTCACCATGCTGGCCAGGCTGATCTCGAATTCCTGACCTCATAGTCACGTTTTTTAAAAACAAAGAAAGTAAACTCTTAAGTACTCTTGTAACTCCCCAAGTAGTTTTGAAGTGCAGTCCCAGCTCTGATTCTCCCTTTGGGGGCTGACCACTTATAGCACACATCTTCCTAGGCTTGTCTCTGCTGTCAGGATTATGTCACTAAAAATGGAAACCTCGTGTGGCTTTCAACCCTAAAACAAAAGAAAATAAAAACCAAAAAAAAAATGCCACTTCTGGCTCCATCTACACTGACCTATGGTATGGATTCCCTTCTGTGCACTCTGCTGACACAGGGAACCTGGGCAGGTGACCTCTGTCCAGTCATCCCACCCCTGACCCAGGGAGGCTAGGTGTGCAGCTTTGATACTGTACTCACTACTTGGTGATGACATCATCTGTGGACATGTCTGTCTCCCCACTAATCCCTCAAAGACCCAGACCCCATCGCACTCATCTCTGTATCTCAAAGCTCACCAGGGAAACTGGCCCATAGGGGATTCTCAACACATATTTACTGCCACTGTCAACCCTGAGTTATAAAAAGACCAGACTGGAGAGTGTCTCCACACCTGAACAGGCCTCTCTAGCCTCTTCAGTCGGCCCCTGGCAATCCCCCCATCCTCTCTGCCCTGCCACATTCCCTCACCAAGCAAATGAGCTGTTACAGGCTGACAGGGTCACAGGAGAGTCCTGATAACTAGCACAGAGAAAAATCTAAACCAGTGTTTCTTCCCAAATACAACTTACTTGTATTGTTCACCTCCGAGTTCTTTCTAAATCCTGAGTTCCTACAAAATATTTAAATTCTAAAAGGTTTTCGTCCCAAGGTTTTATATATGTAACATTTTTTTCAAATAGGAAAAAATGTAGCCTGGATTGCAAGACAGAAAACTTCTGCTATAATAATAACTATTCATACTTCTTGAGAGCTTAATGTGTGTAGGTGCTGTACTAAGCTTGGTACACATTGTAGCTATGTGACCTCGTGGCAGCTGGAGGAAAGCTGTACAAAGCTCTTTTTTCCTACAAACACAGTTTTCTGCTATAATTAAACTAGGCAAATAAGATTATCTTCTGCCTCTCCACTGTCAGGTTATGTATCTCAATATACTTTTAATTTGTCTGTGCCTAAATTCCTCCATGGGGATAAGTGGTGAACAGGAAGTCTTTCTTTCTTTTTTTTTTGCCAATGGAAGGGGGAATGAAAAATAACAAAAATAAATGAGGCCATCTTCCTAAGATGGGATGTAATGATGGCACTCCAAGCTTCTAATGAGTGTTGACTTATATTTCCAAGTTTTCTCTCCACCTTGGGATCATCTCTCCTGAGCCATGCCAGAACCACTGGTGAGCAGGAAAAGCAAGTTTCTGCTCTGGACTGGCTCAGACACCCCTCTGCTGTCCTAGATAAACAGGACCACATGAGTTCAGTTTTTATTTCATGAGGCGGAAGGCACTTCCAATGTCTAAATCTGAAATCATCCCACCTGACTGTAACTAGAAGTAGGAGCAGCTGGCTCCTCACTGACGTGGGCACTGCTGATGGCAGTGGTTGGCAAAGAGTGGTCCCCAGACCAGCAGCATGACAGCATCCAGGAACACATTAGACATGTCAACTGCCCACTGCCACCTGCCCCAAGCTCTTTGCCTCAGAAACTCTGGCAGAGGTGGGTCCCAGACCTGGGCGTTGTAAGCAGCCTTCAAGTGATTCTGATATACGCTGAAATCTGAGAGCCACTGGCTTCACCTGATAAACATCTGAGGTCATGGGAATGCCCTGCTGGGCTAACCTGTGTATTACAACGCTTTATGTAAAGGTACTGGCTCTCCACCAACAGTACCTACTTCTGTTATTTCTGCCACCTGGCAAAGGCCCCAAACACTAAACTCCAGGGCATTCTTTTTCCTACTTTCTTGGGCAAATTACTTCTGCCCCACTCTCTTTGTCCTCAAAAAAGGTATGATGACAATATCCATTTCATTGGGTCAAGGACTTAGAAAGTGTCTGGCATGCAGTTAGCCATCAACAAGTGTGAATCCCTGTGATTCCGACATCTCTGCCAAAAAGTCTAATCAGAACTAGGAATATAGCAAAATAAAATTCGCTTCCTGAATGCTTACCACCTGACTTTTTCTCCCCACTCAATTCCAGAGCCCTGAGTGAGGACATCCAGGAATGACAGAGAATGCACCTGGCTCCACTGTCTTTCAGCATTTACTTGTTCAGTCTGCAACCTGAGCGCCCACTGAATGCCTGCCGACATGTGGAAAAAGCCCATTCTATAAATTTGTACAGCCTCCAACCAGGTCTTTCCGGACAAAAGCCATCCAATTCTGGGGCATAAAGCCTCACACACCTCAAGAGAGGTACAGGAGGAACGTGATGAATATTAACAAAAGTTGTCATAATAACAGCTAACATTTATGTTGTGGTTACCATGCCAGGCATTCAGTACCTTATAAATGTTAATATAGTCCCCACAATAACCCTGTAAGATGGCTGCTGTTATGACACCTACCAGAGAGTTGGGGAAACTGAGGTGCAGAAGGTTTGCATAACCTGCCTAAGGTCCCACAGCTTCTACACGATGAGGCTGAGATCCAAACCCAAGGCCCAGGGTCAGGGCTCTTCACCACTGTACTATAAGACAGAGAGCTATTGCTTATCTAGGCATCTTCTAACTATTTATCACCAATCCCACAGCACTGATTTTGAGATACTTATGTTTGGGCACAATATCCACTGTCATGGGATTCAATGCTGGGCCCTCAAGGCTCCCAACAGAAATGATAATTCTACTTGGTTTCTCCAGCGCCTTCTCCCCTCCCTAAACTAGTTCCACCCAAGCCAAATCAAAACTTCACAGAGCAGAATTTCTCTCCTCTCATAACTCCCCTGGCACTGCACCACTTCACCTCTAATTATATACCATCTGTCACATAGAGTTCTCTAATTGTTTCTTGCATATTAGCCTTTTCTTCCCCAGTCGACTGTAAAATTCTTTGGAAGTACCCATATTTTTTGTGAAACCCAACAAAACTAGGCAGAAACATGGGCTTGCAAATGTAGTCTTAGAGAGTGTTACACATTCATTGGCTAGCTAATTCACTTTGCTTTTCTGACTCTTCTTTATTATCAACCCTTAAAAACAGACAAAAGTATTAAGTTTATGAGATTTATTTTATGTATTTTTTGAAACAGGGTCTTGCTCTGTTATTCAGGCTGGAGTACAGTGGCGTGGTCACAGCTCATCACAGCCTCAACCTCCAGGCTCGAACAAGCCTCCCACATCAGCCCCCCCGCCCCAAGTAGCTGGGACTACAGGTGCACACCACCACAAGTGGCTAATTTTATGTATTTATGTATTTATTTATTTAGTAGAGACAGGGACTCACCGTGTTGCCCAGACTGGCCTCAAACTTCTGGGCTCAAGTGATCCTCCCACCTCGGCCTCCCAAAGTGTTGGGATTACAGGTGTGAACTACCATACCCAGCCAGTTTATGCTATTTAAAACCAGCATTAGGGGAGGTATTCTACCAACATAACCTAAGCAACAACTCTGTTTCAAGATCTGTACTCCAAGCATCTCCTACAATATCTTTTAAACCCTTCAGCAGCCTCCGTAAGGAGGGGGTGTTATTCCAGTTTGAGGAAAGAGGAACCAGGGCCTACCAGGGGTGAGTAATTTCACCAATGTCATTACAGGTTGATAAATGAAGGAAGATTTTAAAAGATCTGTCCCAAAACACCTATTAGCCTCCCTCTAATGTGGAGACTAAGGTGCCAAGATTCAAATTATCTTCAAAGCAACCTTTATAAAAAATGTTATCATGACAGAGAAAATTTGAAACTCTATTAAAAAGTCATTTTTAAAAAGATGAAATGATGACCATGTTCATGGACAGAATTACAATAAGACAGAAAATCTCACAATATTAGACAGAAAAATCATATTATATATTCAATGCAATGCCCATCACACTTTCCTAACTTTGTTGAGAACTTAATAAGCATTCCAAAATGCATATGGAAGTATAAAGATCCACAAATAACCAAGTCAAAGTATAAAGAAAAGTAGGGGCTCATTCTGCCATATAAAACACACTGCAATGCCATAATAAAAAAAAATTGGGGGGGCATAAAAACAGACAGATGACTGGTATCAGTATGTTGCAAGTAATGGGGACAGTTTCAGTTTGGGGTGATAAAAAATGTTCTGGAAATGCATAGTGGTGACAACAATGTAAATGTACTTGATGCCACTGAATTATACACTTAAAATAGTTAAATGATAAATTTTATGTTATGTGTATTTTATCATAATTTAAAAAGATTTTTAAAAATCAGTATGTTGAATGAAAGGAACCAGACACAAAATGGTACTATACTGTATGGTCCATTTACATAAAATTCTAGAAAACACAAACTAAACTACAGTGACAGCATATCAGTGGTTGCTTAAGTCCGGGGACAAAGGGATTACAAAGGGGCCCAAGGGCAATTTTGGGGTGATGGAAATGCTCTGTATCTTCACTGTGATGGTTTCACAGGTATGTACATCTGTCAAAAGTAATCAAGCTGTATACTTTGAATGGATTTAGTTTACCTATATAAGTTACAACTCTTATTTTTATTTATGTATTTATTTATTTATGAGACAGGGTCTCACTCTGTCACCCAGGATGGAGTGCAGTGGTGCAATCTGGGCTCACTGCAAACTCCGCCTCCTGAGCTCAAGCAATCCTCCCACCTCAGTCTCCCGAGTAGCTAGGACTATACCAATTAGCCAGGCTAATTTTTGTATTTTTTGTTCAGACAGGGTTTTGACCAGGCTGTTCTCTGTTCTTGAATTCCTGGGCTCAAGCAATCCACCTGCTTCAGCCTCTCAAAATGCTGGGATTACAGGTGTGAGCCACTGCACCTGGCCCTGGCTTAATTTTTTCTTTTTTTTTTGTAGAGACAGGGTCTCTCCATGTTGCCCAGGCTGGTCTTGAACTCCTGGACTCAAACAATCCTCCCACCTCAGTCTCCCAAAGTGCTGGGATTACAGGCATTGAGCCACCACGCTCAGCCTTAATAACTCTTAATAAAGTTGAAAAAGTAAACTAATATGTGTCTGTGGGAATCTGAGGTATGATAAAAGTGGCTCCACAAAACTATATGAAGGATAGAATACACTGTTTAATAGATGATTTAGGAAAACTGTCTCACAGAATGGAAAGGAAAAAAATAATGTGAGATTCCTTTGTTTTCCCATATATGAAGATGAACCTCAAATAGAATAAAGCCCTCAATGTGAAAGGTAAAACTGGAAAGCTGACAGAATACAGAATATCTTTGTAATCTTGGGGTAAGGAAAAATATCTTATACTCTTAAAGTGCAACCTAAGGCAAAAATTAATGGACTGGGGCTATATCAAAACTAAAAATTTCTCAAAGTTACCATTGACAAAGTTGATAAACAGATGACAGGATGAGATTAACATCTAGAATATACCAAAAAAAATCTGCAAATCACCACATTAGGAAAAGCAAGTATAGCTAGTCAAAGAAATTATAATCACTAACGAATATATTAAAAGAGTTCAAATTTACTAAGAAATCATATAAGTTCACAAAAAGAAAACCCAATGAGATCCCACTTTACAGCCACCAAACATTGGTAAAACTAGAAAGTTGGTTAATAACAAATTTGAGTAAGAACGTGGGGAATCAGGAACCCTTGTGCACTGATGTGGAACAGAAAGCAGCTGAGCAACTCTGGAGAGTAATTTAGCAGTGTTTAGTAAAAACAGGTATGTTTGTACACCATTACTCAGCCATCCCACTCCTAAGTACATACCCTTAGAGCAGCGGTTCTCAAACTTTCCCATGTATCAGAATCTCCAACCTGGGCATGCTGAAACACAGTTCAGCGTTTCTGATTCAGGAATTCTGGAATGTTAGGACCCAAGAATCTGTATTTCTAACAGTTCAGAGTTGATGCCGATGCTGCCAGGTGTGGACCATACTTTAAGAACCACTACCCTAGGGATATTCTCAACCAGATCATTAAGAAAATGCACACAGACCCAGCTACTCAGGAGGCTGAGGTAGGAGAGTCTCTTGAGCCTAAGAGGCAGAGGCTGCAGTGAGCCAAGATCATGCCACTGCACACCTGCCTGGGCGACAGACCAAGACTCTGTCTCAAAAAAAAAGAAAAAAAAGAAAGAAAATGCATACAGGATGTTTGCTAGTGGTAGCAGGAGTGGAGGTGAGTTAAGCATCCATCATTAGGGAAATGGGTAAGTAAAAGTAGGAGACACATAAAAGACCAGCCCTACAAAGCAGCAGTCAAGGCAACGCACTAGATAAACCTGCACTAACAAGGATCTCACAAATAAAATGTTAAGGTTCTTCTGACTTTTATGAATGCCTGCAAATTTCCATAATAAAAAGCTCTAATGTTGAATAAAAAAAGAATGAAATCTATAGCACAGAACCACTTATGTAAATCAAAAACAAACAAAGTAACTCAACATCTTTAACAAAATACATACATATGCAAGAACATATCCTGCACTGGAGAGAAGGCTCCTCTGGGGGAGAGGGGCCTGGGGGGTGGTGGGAGGGGAATGAAGGAGAAAAACGTAAAACAAGCAAGGGGCTTTTGCACAGTGAGAGGATCCTGTGCCAAGAACTGGAATGTGAGCTCAGCTCTCAGCACCAGAAGTCTAAAAGGTAAATCACCCAAATTATCTAAATCTCCACTCACCTGTCTGTACGTATAATGGTTGCTTCAGTTAAAGCCCTTGTGGCTTTACATCATTAAGGGAGTAGATCAGCTTGTCACTGAGAGTGGAGGGGAATCTTTCTCAATACAAGCTTGGGGTGATTTCAGGCCCCCAAAATCAAACCTGCTACTGAGCCCTGGATTTTCCCTTTGACATATTAGTTTAAAAAGACACTGGTGCTCTTGGCTTTTGGCAGAGTGTGTGTGTCTCTTTCTCTGTGTCTTTCTCTTCGGTGTCTGTGTGAGTCTCTGTGTCTGTGGATCTGTGTGCGACTGTCTGTGTGTGATGTGTTTATCTGTGGAGATGGAGGACTGGGAGAACAGCAAAGCATTCCAGCAGGGCCTGAGCCACACTTATTCATCAGCACCATTCAATGCAGCTTTACTGAATCCAGAAGTCAGTTATAAAACCAAGCTACCTTCCTGGGGCTCCGCCCACCCTTCTCTTTCCCTTTCTTCACTCTCTCCTCCCTGACATCCAATGCTGCCTCCCAACTCCCACATCCAAGTGGGCTGATCCAAAATAAGGTCCTCTTGTGACTGGGTAGCTTAATGGAGGTAACAACCTTTACAGGGATGCTCTTAGAGAGGAGAAATAGCCATTTATATTCCTGACCAAAAGCCTTTAATAGGAAAGCCAAAAATCTTGAAGACCAGCATGTCATAAAAGTTCCTCCAGAAGAGACTGTTATGGCTACAGCTACCATCCAAAAAAGGCATAGCCATCTATAACATGTTATGCCCCCACAAGGACACAAGAGCCACTGAATAGTTTGCCATATGAAGTGGTGGGAAAGTGTATATGGCAATCAAAGAATAAAAATCACCATTGATCAAATTTGTGTGAGAAAATGCAACAGATTCTTCTGACAGGATTGCTTTAAAAAGCAAGCTCATGCCAAGAAAGTACATCTTTAGGAGAAGAAGAAATACCTAAACAATTGGAGGAAGGAACAGACAGTGATGGTAAAGAGCAGAATGAACTGGCAGCACACTCATGCCTCCCTCCTAAAGACCAGGGCATTGATCCCTGTGTGCAAACAATCCAGAATTTTTATTCCCAAAATACTCTTTCAGCTTTTCTATAGCAGCACTTTTCAGAGTTTTCCTGAAATGTTATGTATAAAATGAAGTTTTCTAAGTTAAAGCATTTGACATCCAACAGGAGCACTTTTTAGTTAAAAATAATAATAATAATAATAATAATAATAATAATAATACTGCTAGGTGCAGTGACTCACACCTGTAATCCCAGCAGTTTGAGAGGCCAAGGCGAGAGGATTACTTGAGCCCAGGAGTTTGGGACCAGCCTGGGCAACATAACAAAACCCTATCTCTATAAAAAAGTAGCTGGGCTTAGTGGTGCGTGCGTGTAGTCCCAGCTACTCGGGAGGCTGAGGTAAGAGAATCCCCTGAGCCTGGAGAGTTCAAAGCTACAGTGAGCCGGGATTGTACCACTGCACTCCATCCTGGGTGACAGAATAAAACCCTGTCTCAAAAGAAAAACAAACAAAAAAAAACTGATGGCTATACTTAGGAGTCAGGAGTCCGTTTGGTTTTCATGACGTATGTTAAGAAAGCACACCATTTCTCTAGCTGAAATGTAGGATCTGCCCCAAGTTTGAAAATTAATAAATTTAACCAGAAAAGTAAAAGAATCAAGTTTTCAAGCTAAAATTGAATGTTTATGGTCAACCCAGCAATCATGTCTTATGAAAACATAAATATTCTTTAAATGTCAATGTGCAAAGGTATTGATGCATATATTTTACTCTAACCATATTAATACAGACTTAAAAATAGATGATGAACATGGTAAATACTGGTAAACTCTTCTGTTATGAAGAATTTTTAAAATTTCAGCTGCAGAGGCATGTATTGAATACAAGTTAGACACTGTGCAAGATGCTAGAAATCCTCCAATGAGTAAGATACTGGTTTAATAACCGTGTCCCTCTGATGTCAATTTAATACATCTCTGGAGTTAATGTCTTTTATTAAAAAGTTTCCAGAAATTTCAAATAGCTCACTATCATCACTGAAGAGTTGCAGAAATGTATCTTATTATTTTACTAAAAACATAAATTTCTATTCTGTGAAGCAGAAATGGAAGGAAAGGCCACTTCACTGTTTTTACATATCACTGTCACTCTCTGCAGAGTAACTACTTAAACTGCATGGCGGCAGCAGCCACCCCCCTGCTACCCAGCAGGTCACAGAGATGCAGAGACTCAAAAACATGCTATATATTGCTGTATATTTTAAGAGGCGCAGTAAGGAAACTCGAAATACCAGGGCCTCCAGAGCTAAACAGGAAGCAAGATAAGACAAGTGAGCTGCCACAGGCAGAAGGCAGCACCTGGAGGTTCCCCCAAAGCTGGCGCCTCCGACAGCAGGCACAGGCTGCTGCTTGCTTGCTTGCTTGCTTCTTTGCTTGGCCACGGCATGTCTTCAGAGCTGGAAGGCTGCCACCTGCTGAATCACCAAACATCCCTGGGCTTCCCTTGGAGCACTGACCACACAGGCACCCATCCCCCGCAGCCTTCGCCCGTGGACGTTTCACACCCCGACCAATGAAACGCCCCGCCCTCTCCCCTTCTGCACAGGCCAAAACAGCCGCCAACCCCTTTCCATCTGGGCAGCTCTAGGCAACACCCATCGCGTAGTCCTACGTCACCAGTCCCACTCCTCTCCTTCGGCCCACTCAGTCCCCCCTGAATGTTTCAACCCCCAGTGCCAGGAAGCGTGGGGAGTTCACAGCACAGCACATCAGACATTCGCCACTTCCACATCCAGGGAGCCAACTAGAAACATCCCCAAACCTAAAAGCAAAATAACCTGTCCAAACAGCTTTAAAGGTCCAGGAAGGTAAATGTCAAGAGAGCTAAAATAGTCGACAGGCCCCAGAACATAGAAAATAAACTTCCCTTTCAGAAAGCAGCCTTCACTTGGTTTCGTAAGCGTGTACCGCTGAAGTCTGTACTGTTTGAAGGTGAAAAGAAACATCTGAGAAGCACCTGCCTGGATTCTCTTCGCTCCCTCCGGCCATGACAACCCTTATCCCGATTTCTACTTCGCGGCACCAAAGAGGAAAGCAGCATTCACCAGAACGCTCCAGGCTGAATCCGTTAGCTGGACTAGGGCACTCTATCCGGCCCACGGGAGGACGCCACAAGCCCGAGTTCGGGTTAAGACGGTGGGAGAGGCAGCCGCTGCTGCTGCTGTTTTGCCCTTGACACGTCGCTGGGGGATAGTGCAGACCCCCTCTGTCACGGAAAAGCGGCGTCCTGGAGAGACTGTCCAGTTCTGGGCTGCGCCGATGCCCCTCCAGGCCTCGCCCCTAAACGTCCCCGCCCCGCGGGGGCAGCCCTGCGGGGTCTCAGAGCCGCCCGCGAGCCTGGCGGGCTGTTACGCGGCCTGGAGAGAAGGGGAGCGCTCCTCGGGGAGGGGGGTCCCACCTGTTTTGTAGTCAGGGGGCATCGAGGGGCTACGGTGGGGGGATCCCGAAATAGTGGGCGCCTGGCCGGCTGCGATCTGGCCCGAAGGTACCAACTGTCACACCGCCACCTAGGCTGTGGGGGTGGAGCCGTGATTGGAGTCGGCCCCTGGGGGGGGTCTCCGGACCCCGGGCGGGCTACTGCCCAAAGGCTCCCCGCCTCCCGATCGCCCCAATCCGACACCAGGCAGCCTTCCAGCCCGCACGCAGTAGCTCTGAAAAGGTGCCCACTGACGCCTCCTCCTTCCTCCCCGCCCCAACTTAGCCGGGGAGCCCCGCCGGCGGCCCGCCCCCTCCGAGCCCGGATCCCGGCCGCCGGACCTCCCCGCTGTGCCCACCCACGGGGAGCAGCAGCTCTGGAGGACTGCCCGCCAGGTACGCGCGCGGCACCGCGCGGGCTGCGCTCACGCCCCCTCGCCCCAGGGCAGCCCGCCCGCTGCTCCCCAGCATAAGGCCGGGCCCGCGAGACAGGTGTCCGATCGGCCCCCGCAACTGTGAGGCCGGCTGTCTGTCCCTGCCCCACGACTCACTTGCACTGGAGTCACGGCAGCCGCCGGAATTCCGCTCGCGGAGCCCCCCGCCGCGGAATGAAATCCGGGGCAGGGCAGCGTCGGGGCTCCGCACCCCAATCGCGCTCTCCGACCGGCTCCCTAGGCGCGAGGGGAGAGCAGTCAGCCCGGGCCGGTCCTTCTCACTCCCGACCTGCCCGCCGCCTGCCGCCCGCAGCCGCTGCCCCGCTGGTGCGAACGCTTTCGACTTGCCACCGCGAGCTTCCCAGGCTGCCGAGCATGCCCAGTCCGCTGCCCGAGCCGGCCCGGCTTCCCGCGCGACGCGACTCCGCTCCTCCGGGTGTTCACTGCGGCCGGGGGGGCGGGCCGGCCGGGCGGGGTCCGCGGGGGGCTCCTCCCGGGACCGAGCGGGACCCCGAACCAAGGGACAGTCGCAGTTTGGGCCCCTTGAATTTTACTTTCAAGTAATGGGAAACTGAGGAGGCGGGCGCTTTCCCCAGCGTTTTTAGGGGCCCACCAAGTAAGGCCTGGCGGGAGCCAGATTTTACAATCAGGGACGGTAAATCCCTTGGGGCAGGGCCGGAGACCGGAGCCGCTAGAGCTGGTCACAAAGCAGGGAACGCAAACTCAGCCTGCTGGAAGCCAGGCACGAGTTTGCGAACTACTACTGGATTCTTTTTCCCACCAAGCCCAAGGGCTGCGACACTTGGGATTAATGCCCAATGGATCATTCATAGGAAACGGCCGACCTGACTATTCGGCCCATTTTCAAACCTCTAACCATAGACTCTCATCTTTCTCCCACAACAGAAAAAAAAAGCCTCGGGCGACGCCTGGGAGCGCGACGGTGGCGCAAGAGCTCTAACCGCGCGAGGTGAAAACTCCGACTGCGTCAGAGCCGCCCCGCCCCGCCTGGGCCCCACCTTCCGCCGCCCCTCCGAGCTGCGGCGAAAACCCGGAGAGCGGCTAGGCCGGGGTCGGAGCCCGCGCATGCCCAGTAGCCCCACCTGGTGCAAGTCGCCTGAAGGAAGGTTTTCCTCTGCTCCCCGAGCGGAGCCCCAGCGCCCAAGTTAGGATGGACAGCGGGGAGAGCTGGCCTTCCCGCCCCGATGCCCGCCGTCCCTGGCCGGCCCGCGCCGCACCTCGGTGGCCTAGAGGCAGCCCGAGGCCGTGCCTCCCGCGGGGTCGGGGACTTGGCGAGCGGGGGAAGAGGCGCGCGACGGGCCCGGCGTGACACGTGACTGTCCGCGGCGCTCCGGGCAGCCATCTTCCGCCCGGCCATCGGGCCGCGGGCGCTCGGAACAGACCTGGGAGCTGGCGGGACCGTCCTCCCCCGCCACGCCCTCCCATCGGGCTTTGGGCGCCGGACTCTGGCCACCGCTCGGCACCTGCCTCCGCCTCGCCTTGGGGTATAGGAGTCCTGTACCGACCCCTGGCTTGCCCAGAGTACAGGTTCTCGCCCGGGCCAGAAGCAAACTGCGGCGAAATCGAGACAACAGCACTCAGGTGGCGGAGGGTCCCCGCTTTTCCCCAGAGGCGGAAGTTGGCGAGGGAGTCCTCTTCCGTTATCCAGCGAGAGCGCTGCTCTGGCTGCCTCCCGGTTCTAACCTAGTCCCTGCAGAGGAGTGATGTACCGGCAGGGACATTGGACAGAGGCCGTGCTCTTCCCTGCAGCGCATACCCCGCGGCCCCTGCTGGTGGGCGGCTTCGATGGTGCTGATGTTCATAGTGAATATTTATTGAGCGCCTGCCTCGAGTCCCTTGGGTTTCCTGTTGTCTCGGGACCTGCCGCGTCACTATCACCCTAGAATTTGTTAGAAATGCACGTTTTCGGCCCCACCTAGACCTACAGAACCAGAAACTGCGGGTGGAGTCCTGCAATATGATTAACAAAGCCCTCCGGGTAGTTGTCATGGACGCCTCTATATTTCAGCTAAGCAGTCCATTTTAATAAGCTAGGCAGTGAAAATTTCCATAGTTTTCCCCAAAGCACAGTGAGGAGCCAGGGATTCAAAATGAGGCAATCTGCCCCAATGCAGGCGTTTTATTGCACCCTCCACTCCTGGCTCCTCTGGTTTTTTCGCCCGTAAGACACAGTACTGCTCTTCTCAGGAAGATTAGGAAAGTACATTTGTCACATAGGCTTGTCAAGCACGGCTTTAAAATAACAACTGAAATTCAGTTCAACTGCATGTTTTGAGTATCTACTGGGAGCAAGGCTCTGTGAAGTGTATAGTAGCCCTACTGGTTATGTTTATCAGTTTGCACCTAAAAGGTGAAAGGAAGGCTTGCTTTCTTGTGATGTAAATTTTTTCAAACTAAGGGAGTGCCAGAAAACTGCTGGCTGCTTTCTCTCCCGTGTTGGTTTCTCTCCAGTGCTATCCAGAATGTGCTGTAAGCTTTGGACTTCCTGAAACAAAGGTCCAAGTAAGCATCTGGTCTTTGATGTACTTTAAAATGCACCCCACCCCCACATGAAAGATAACTAAATTTTTCAAAATATTAATACTTCTTGAATGTAAATCGTGTGTCTAGGGTACTGGCATAATTTTTTTTTCAAATTTTCTATATGTTTGAAATGTTTCATAATAAAATCCTTTAAAATTTTTTTCCATGTGTAATTTTAGGATGATATATATATAGCACATGGAAAAAAGCAGGGCATAGAAGTATTTCCACTTTAATTTCAGTTTCATAAAATCAGAGAGAAAAAGTCATAGATATATACACCATACATAAAAAATAAAAGCATAAATAAATACAGAAAGAAATCTAAAGAGAAATCACCATAGCAGTAAAAGTAAATTCTGTGTGAAGTGGTTATAAGGACACTAAGAGTTGCCCCTCCTTGAAATTATATTTAGTTATGGTCCTTAAGTCACTATTATTTGTAACCAAAAAAAAAATTTGAATAAAAATAGTTCTCCCTCTTCAGTCCATCCAATCCTAAAGAATTTTTATCAGTGCCCTTTCTTTTTCTTCAGAGTCACTCTGTCACCCAGGCTGGAGTGCAGTGGCACCATCACAGCTCCCTGCAGCCTTGACTTACAGGGCTCCAGTGATCCTCCACCCTCAGCCTCCTGAGTATCTGAGACCACAGGTGCAAGCCACCATGCCCAGGTAATTTTTTATTTTTGGCCGAGGCGGTTTCATCATGTTGCCCAAACTGGCCTTGAACCCCTGAGCTCAAGTAATCCACAGGCCTCCGCTTCCCAAAGTGCTGAGATTATAAGCATGAGCCACTGTGCCTTGCTTACCAGTGTATTTCTTAGGAAAATTTTAATAAACATCATATTGTTGGATTGTAAAATTTTTGGATTCTCAAGTACTCAGAATATCATGAATTACGTTGCTGTCAAGACAACTAGGAAACAAAAATGAATCACCTCCAAGTCACAATCTGTCATTAGAAATCTTGTTAAAAATAATACTAAGAGCAAATACTGAAGCAAATGCTTCACTTACCAAAACAGCTATTCTGAAGTAGGTGGTTTGGTTCCAAATGAATGACTTTTCTACCTTTAGAAGGTAAACTACCTGATTTAAAATGTGGTTTTATTCAGTGGACCTTTCAGCAGTAGCCATCACTCACCATTGAGAAGGTGGGCTTCTCTCACCACCTTAATTTCTGTAGGTCTCTTTCACCCTCTAGCATACATCTTACTAAGGCATCTAAAGTACTTACTACTTCGTACTCATGGGATCCAATAATGCTCACATAATGTCATCAATAGAGTGGACCAGTGTGATGTTTTGTGGAATGTCAGAACAATCAAGATCACTTCAGACTAATATGGCAGTGAGCAAGAGAACTAATGGAGCCCGTGGCAACACTGGGAAGACATATTGTTGGCCCTGTTGGGTAACAGCAAATCACTTCTGATGGACCTTGCAAATTGGTATGGAGGAAAAGGCATTAGCCAGGTAAATAAGTGCATACCAAATGTCAGATCTGCCCCAGGTGCATACCAATGTGTTAATCTGCCCCAGTAAAGGTACTACTTCTGGGAGAGCAGCTGAAATTGGAGTCCCCATCTGATTACATTTATGACATTCCACGGTCATTCTTCAAGATCCATTTGTCTTCTGCACAGTCTAAACTGGGGAATTAAATGGGAGATACTATAGGTATCACTACCAACTACCTGTAGTCAAAGTTCAAACAGTGCTCTGGAAGCAAGGAGACTTTTGTTTCTATCCATGGAAATTTGTCTCAATGGGATCCAGAGCCACGTAGCCTGAATAACAGGAGTAAGACCTAAGGAGCCCCTGCTTAGCCCTTTAAACTCTTCTGGCCAACCCGGGTTCCAAACCAAGGCTAACCAAAAAAGCTAGTCGAAGACAACAAAGGTCATTCCAAGTATTGGCCCCGAGGCTTAGATCTGATAATACTCAACATTCTGTGCTCATTCCTGTGTACCTGGCTAGGATTCCTGGCTTCAATAACTGCTTGGCTTCTATTCATTGACAAAAAACTTGGAATTTATTTGAAGATACCAGGGTAGATCAGGGATGCAGCTGAGCCTCGGGATGAGATGGAAACCAGGAACTGGAGTATTGAAAGGAACCCAGAAAGTCTCCGTCTGTCTCCTCTGCATTTCTATTTATTCTCTCCCTGTGCTTTCTGGCTTTTTTCCTTCAGTTCCATGAAACGACCACTTGAGAGCTCCCAAGTTTTTAATCTCTTCCAGAGAGTAACAAGAACAACCCTACCTATATTCATTAACCCTCTTGTCTAGTTGAATCCTATTTCCCCAGATTCCCACTGGCCACTTAATCTTACTAATATTTCAAGGTCCATCTCCAATTTCACCTTTTTTTGTATACAAATGTTCATAACAGCTTTATTTATAACAGCCCCAAACTGGAAACAACCCAAGTGTTCATCGGTAGGTCAATGGACAAATCTGTTCAATGAAGTGGTACTCAGCAATGAAAAACACAAAAACAAAAACTCTTGACAAATGCTACCACATGGATGGATCTCAAAATAATTATACTGAGTAAAATAAGGCTGACCAAAAAACGGATACATATTGTATGATTCAATTTACATAGAATTCTAGGACATGCAAACTAATAATGGGGCAAAAGGGCACTTGGGGATGATGGGTCCGATTTTCACCTTGATCGCAGTGATAGTTTTACGCAGGGTATACATATGCCAACACACTGTACACTTTAGATATGTGCAGTTTATCAGCGGTCAAGTATACCTCAGTAAAGCTAAAATAAAAATATTAATGGGCTCCACATTCTGGAGACACTGGCAGTAGAACTATTATTTTCAGCTTGAAATATTAGCTACACTTTGGTAAAAATACTTTTGAATTTTATCTTCACAGTTGTAGCAAGGAAACCAAAAGGTATAAACATTCACTGATTGAAAAACAATGTCATAAAGTCATCCCAGTATCTGTGAGGAGTTGGTTCCAGGACCCCTGAGGACACCAAAATCCTCAGATGCTCAAGTCCCTGATAAAAAAATAAAAGGTACAGTATTTGCATATAACCTACCCATATCCTCCTGTACACTTTAAATCATCACAAGATTACTTATATTACCCAATACAATGTAAATGCTGTGGGAATAGTTATACTGTATTATTTAGAGAATAATAAGAAAAAAAGTCTGTACATGTTTGGTACAGATGCAGTTTTTTCTTAAAAATTGTTGATCAGCAGTTGGTTGAATCCACAGATGTGGAACCCACAAATACAGCAGGCTGACTGTATATACTAAGAAAAATTACAAAGTGAAAATGAGGAATTCTCATTCTGTAAATGAAACCAAATCTAACACATTTCTCAACAATGAATAAAACCACTTAAGAGTCAAATATTTGGTGTCTGACAGCCATCTCTCTCCTGCATGTTGCTGTGGTCTACAGCAGTGGTGCCCTCGGGTTCAAAAACCTGAACGGTGGTCTTCAGTTGTTCCCCAAGCTCCTCTATCAGAGGCCCAGACACTCCAAGAGGCCGGGAAGAGGCAAGTGGCTTTCCCTGACTGGCATCAGACTCCTGGATGGCTGTGTTTCTGCATACTCCACCATCAACAATCAGAAGGGCACTGCTTTCTTCAAGAAGGGGACCTTGCAAAGAACTGTCTCAGATGGACTATCTTTGAGTTCATCTTGTTCTGAATGCGAGTCTGAGTCTTCGTTTCCAGATGACACAGTGCTGTCTGAGTCCTCTGAATCACCTGCCTCAGAGCTGCAGCAAAGTTTCTGCTGCCCAGAAACTGAATGGGCTGCTTGTAATGCAGATTCTTCCTCCTGGACAAGAAGTGCTGCTGCTTCTAGTTCTTCCAGTTCTAACCCCAACTGGGCCTTTGTAAGGGAGACTTCCTTTAAGGCTTCTGCAAGAGCTGCCAACGTTTTGGATTTGATTTTCTGAATCCACACACAGTAGTCTGAGATGTAGAGATCATTCAGTATGTATGCTGGGTCATTTTCCTGAAAAATTTTGTGAATATCCAGGAGACACTTTAAAACTGCACTTTTACCTAGTTGCAGTATCTTTATAGTCTCCCCGTAGGCCTTCATCGCCAGTTTGAAATGGCGATAGAGCGGGTAACACAATACCCTTCTTCCAAAAGACACCATGATATCATGAACATTAGTCCAAGTCTCAAACCAGCATAGTATTGGACTCAGTTTCCTGATATTCCATGCAGATTCAACGTTCTTCTCTCCTTCAGTGACACGGGTTTCTTAGCAATATGCCAGAAGGATATCAATCGAACTGTAGCACACTTGACGACAGGCTCTGTTGTCTAGCAGATAAGATTTATTGACAAATTCTTGTAGCTGATATTTCTCTTCAGAAAAAGACACTAATGCAGCATGATTTTCTTGCTTCTGACTCTTTTCCAAAAAGGCCGTCGTTTTTTAATATTTGTCAGTCCACCAAGGATTATACTTCAAAATCTGTTCAACTGCCTCATCTTCAAAAAAGTCAGCTAGATAATGATCAGGATCAAACTTGGCCAGCTCAGCGGCCAGGTGCTTTTGTTTTCGTTCTGCTGCAGGGGTGAAATCTGGATCCTTAATAGCATCACTCAATTCATCCTGTAACTGCTGAAACACTCCTGATCGTAAGTTTCCAAACCCATAGTAGCATGAGGATTCAAAGCACTTTCTGTTACCTCTTCATAGGGTGTCTGCTCAATTTCCCAATCAAACTCTTCATCGTGAACTACTTCCTCAGGAATTTCAGAATCACCTATTGCTTCCACAAGTGGTTTTGCTGTCCCGGATTTTCCTGGTGCCAGAAGAGCAACACATGTTCAGCCCCTCAAAATGCTGGCCAGGGGTTTCTTTGGGCAGGTGAGTGGTAAAAATTCCTTTATCTGCATCATAGGACCCTTGCTCGCTTCCATATTCTACAATTCTTCCAGGAGGGGTTAATCTGAGAAAGTACGGCTTGGCATAGTAGTCTAGGCCGACCCCTCGAAGTAGACGTTGAACTCGGAGGCCGGGGCCTAGGGCACGCGGATGGCGATGGTCAGGAAATCCGGATCCTGGCTGAGGCTGAACGCTGGGGTCAGCATCGCGGCACCAGACGCAGGGGCCAGCGCGGCTGGCCCTCACTGCCGCGGTGGTCCCACCAAGCAACTCTCTCCAGTTTTACCTTTTTAAAATAAAAGATGTCTGGGCCGGGCGCAGTGGCTCACGCTTGTAATCCCAGCACTTTGGGAAGCCGAGGCGGGTGGATCCTGACCTGAGGTCAGGAGTTCGAGATCAGCCCCGCCAACATGGCGAAACTCCGTCTCTACTAAAAATACAAACATCAGCCGGGCGTGGTGGGGGGGGCCTGTAATCCCCGCTACTCGGGAGGCTGAGGCAGGAGAATCACTTGAACCCGGGAGGCAGAGGTTGCAATGAGCCGAGATCATGCCACTGTACTCCAGCCTGGGCGACAGAGTGAGACTCTGTCTCAAAAAAAAAAAAAAAAAAAAAGTCTGTCTTCCAGGACACAGAAGCCTCCTATACACACATTTTGGCCCTTGATTATATTATGTCTTTTACAGTTCTTTGCATGTTTCTTGCAGGTAAGTCTTGATTCTTCAATTACATATTAAATTTCTATCAAGGATATATATCTAGCTTTCATCTTTCAGAGTACCTAGCATAGGACTTGGCACCAAGTACCCATAGTAAACAGTTATTCAACCATAATGTATGATTTTCTTTTCTACTTTTCACTGGTATGTTTTTGTTTAAAAAGGGTAAACCACCAGGGATGGAAATGTCCTTGCTATGTTATCCTTCTTCTCTAATTAGCAACCACCCTTCACAATCTGCCACATTACATTTAAAAAGGATTTTCAAATTAGACATTTATGCCTAGGCATTAACCAGGGACTGATGAATCAGTGCCATCAGCAGAACACTGCCCTGACTGGCAGACATGGCGCCATTGTCAAGACTTGTAATTTACTCCTGGCTTTTCAAATAGTCAGTGTGTAACTCCAGGCAAGGTTTAATTATCTCCTGTTAAAATGGGAATAATATAACCCACCCCCACTTTGCTTCCCATGGGTATCATGAGAATTAATTAGTTATTGAATAAGAATATATGTCTATAAAATATTTTATAGTTCATTAGAGGTAAACATAAATGCAAACGTAAGATATTGTTCAATGTATTATGAATGTTCATTGTTGCTGTATTTAGTACAAAGTACATGTATTATATCAACAGTGGTAGTACACAAAATAATGAATACATGTTGGGTCAGCACCTCCTCCAATTACCACTTGCAAACAAGTCCTGGATGGCCAGAACTAATTGGAAGGTTGAGACAAAAATTATATCTCGCACACTAAAGAAGGGGAGATTGATATAGTGCGCTCACCTAAATTTCGTAGTGCCTGCATGAACTCTTCAAAAGCTTCAAATCTAGGCTAGGCTACAGGAAGAACAACAGCAACTGAAGACTGGCACCTTTTCTGGAACCTCAGCAGCACCTTCCTTGTTTTGTAAGATTTCGAAGAAGCATATCAAAATTCTTCCACCCATTCCTTCACAGTATAATAGGAGAAAACATCTATCCTCCGTTGACACCTGGAAGAATGAGATTCCAACTCACTCCAGGACATGGCCAGAAAAATTCAACAAAAGATTTGCTAAATCCTCTGCACTATTATCTAGACCAGGATTTCTCAACCTCAGCTCTGCGGACATTTGGGCCAGATAATTCTTTGTTACCAGAGGCTGTCCTGTACATCATCAGGTGTTTAGCAGCATTCCTGGCCTCAACCAAATGGATGCCAGTAGCACCTCCCCCACCCACTTGTGACAGCCAAAGATATCTCCAGACATTGCCAAATGTCCCCTGTTATGGAGAATCATCCTCAGTTGAGAATCACTGGTTTAGGCAATGATCAAAGTGGGGTAACTAAATCAAAAGGCACTGCAATCTTAAGTTGATCAAGCATCCTTCTTTGAAATCACTCAGCACTTTCATATATTGCATTTATATCTTAGGTATTCATATTCTAACAATTCAGCCAATGTTTTTTGAGTTCACAATGGACAAGGTACAAGATCAAGTAAGTAATTCTGTGTATCCATAAAACAGAAATGGATATGGTATGTCCCAGTTCTCCACAGTAGGCATTTATGTTATTCCCATCCCAATATTTAGCCCTGATCAGGGTTGTCAAACATTGCATGGGACATACTTATCCTAAAAAATTATTCATTATTTATCTGAAATTGAAATTTAACTGGATGTCCTATGTGTGTGCATGTGTATGTTTGTTTGTTTGTTTGTTTCTTTTTCTAAATCTGATTACCCTACCCTGACAGACTCAAGGTTTTTTCCCTGTTCCACAAACTTTATGACTTGACTTCATTAAAAATAATAAAGAGGAGTAACTGCAAAGGCTTTAAAAAATGCTGTTAGAATGAGTATCACAACTGAATTTGAGGATACATTTTCTTTGAAAGATGTTTATTTTCCTACTGAAAATGGTGGCAAACTCCTTAGAACTCATTCAAAGCCTGATGGGATTCACTGCCTGATTTATTTAAAAACACTTCTGATGCTCACAGACTATTTATCATTTACACAGCAAATGATGTTCTTCTAGTATTCTTGTTGGGTGAGTTAGCATTGTGGAAGGACATAGAGGAGAATCAGACACAAACTTCTTATAATCTCATAAACAGGAAGAAAGGGAGCAGAAGCATAGACTGACTTTACTTTCGCTCAGCTTACCTTCCTAGTTCTCCAGGTATGGTCCTCAGAAGAGGAATATGATGTGACCTGGGAACTTGCTAGAAATGCACATCCTTGGGACCCACCCCAGACCTACTGAATCAGAAACTCTGAGAGTGGGTCCTAGCAACCAGTGTTTTCACAGGCCTTCCAGGTGATTCTTCCGCATGTTCGAGTTTGAGAACAACTGCTTTAGAGCCCTGGTTCTTGACCCTGGCTACAGGGGAAAACACCTGGGGAGTTTTTAAAATACTGATGCATGGGGTCCATTCCAAGGGAGTCTGATATAATTACTATGGGGTGCAGCCCAGGCATAAACATTTTTTAAAAACTCCTCAACCAGAATAACGGCTCTACAGAAATTTTATCAAATGCCAAAGAAAGAGTTCCTTATTTTGCAACTATAGTGCTTTCTACTCTGGCCCTAATCAACTTTCATAAAGGCAGAATGGACAGACATTACGTGTTTTAATTTGAAGACTACCAAAAGGCCGGCCATTAAACTAGGTATATGGGCTCGTCCTCAAATCCCTAAATCTACTCCTTAGGACCTACTATAGCCAGTGTCATATAATAGAAAAGTCACTTATTGTCCACCAGACTCTGCCCAAATATTTGATAACCTCTTGGGGCCTCATTTTCTCGTGTCTACACTGGGGATGATATTAACTCTTCACAGGATTTGGGGAATTATAAAGAAAGACCATGTAGTAAAGGCAGGAAGATCAATAATCAATAATCACATCAGAACCTGAAGGGACTTTGTACCATTGAAGTGAGGCAGAGGAGAGAGAAATTTAGAAGGACAAATTCACAAATTTCAATGTGTTTCTATAATAACTACTTAAATTATTTTCTCTTTGAATTGCCTCACTTTTGTGTGTGTATGTCCCCACTCCCACCTGTTCCATTATTTTCCTATTTTCACTTGTACCTTGGCAACCCATCTGTGGTTTTGGCCAAGCCGTTTTAATGGCATTGAACCTGGTAGTTTTTTTTAAAGAGTGTGGTAGTAGTTATACATGGCTCGATAACTCCTGGGGCTACAACAAGGTTAATGCGACAGTTTTTGTTGTTTAAAAAACATGCTTGTCTGACAAGTCAATCATTTTAAGCCCCTTGTTCACTTCAGGATGGTTGTTAAAGGCTTCTCTGTGAGCTAAAACTCTCGCTGTTAAGGGGCTGCCTGCCCTGACTGTATGCATTAAATGGAACAGTTCTCTACATGGTTTCTTACTACAGATGCCTTGGGATATATGGACACTGACATTACCTGCTGCAACAGGTCCTCTCCCAGCGTACTGCTGAGACCTAAGGGCTTAAATACTCACCAAACCAAGTGACCTTGGAGGGCTGGTCATGGTGGGCATCTGGGAGCTGGGAAAGAGCATTGGAGAACTTCACAGGGAAACCTAGTAGGCAAAAATGAAAGAACCCATAAGGGCCATTGGCATGAGCCATAGCTAAAGGCCACTGGGTTAGCTCTCAAAGAAAACTGCAAGATTGAAGCATAAATTCCTTCATCATGAACCAGAAGTCATGGAGTGGAGCCAGGGGCAAGAAAGAGAAAGATGAAGAGGTAGAACCACCAGGATAAAGGTGCCAAGAAAAACAGTGAGAGCAACACTCAGGGAACCAGAGACAGGAACACAGCTGGGAACTAGGAGGAGAAACCACCACAGCTGGAGTGCAAAGTGGCCAGGCCAGAAAAGCCTCATGGAATCCTGGTTAACTGAATGTTTCTATTGACTGAGGCCACTGCTTAAGCCCTGTATTCTTTTTTATTTCAATCCCCATGGTTAGAAAAATAGTCCTAAAATGGGTTCATACCCTTTCCTATCCTGCAAGATCTTAAACATCACTATGTTTTCCTGCAGTAGTTAAAAGCATGGGCTTTGGAATCAGAAACTGGGCACATATCTGAGCCCTGCTACTTATTAGCTGTGTAACATTGGTCAAATGAGTAAACTTCCTGGAGCCTCAGTTTCCTTGCCTGTAAAATGTGAGTAACAATACCAACTTATTTTCAGGTTGTGAGCATTTCTCCATAATAATCCACATAAAGCACTTACCAGAGCCCTTGGCATACTGTGTGAGCATGTAATAATGTTAGCTGTCATTCCAAGACAACATGTTGGAATAATCTACTTTTTCCATCACTATATATCTCATTTTCCTTCTTTTTCTTCTCCCTCAAACCTGTCCCCATTCCAACAGATGTTTTGGCCTGTGTTCCTAGCCTCCAGTGACAGCAGAAAGCCTGTTAGATTTCCTGCCTTTGTTTCCCAAAATTTGATCCCCAAGAAACTGGGACAAGATATTTTCCTGAGACAAGATATCTCAGGAAGGGGAATGAGTGGAGCTTCTTTTCACCCCACACTAGAAAGCCATTCTGTTTAGAAAAAGGAGAGGGAAGGGAAAGAAAAGGGTGCTATACCAGTTTTCCAGTATCACCGTCAGGGAGAAAGCAAGGCCGGAGAGTATCTGGGCAGATGTAACTATAAGCAGCCTAATAAAGGTTCCCAAGTCCAAACCATGAATCCAAACGGCAGAGCTGCCAGACATGAAAGGCCTTGCTGCCCTTCCACCCCACAATACTTCACCTCTGGAAGCCTTGACAATTCCAGGGAGTATTTGCAAAACCCTGCCCCCACCCAAAATTTTTTAAATACTGCATATGAGTGAGTAAAATGATGCCGAGATTTTTAAAAGGACAAGCTTACCATCAGATAGGTAGAATGAGTAGTAGTGGCAGCGGTGGTGGTAGTGATATAGAGATAAAAGAGTTAAGTGGAGTTACTGAAATGTGTAGTTATATTTCTCACACTCTGGTGTTTGTGGATTTGTGGGCTGAGATTCTTATCAAATTCCAGAACTTGCAATGTCTAAAGGTAATTGTTTAAAATATTAATTGTTTTACTCACACTGCAAATGTTGATATAGATGCTGGGGTGGAGGTGGGGCAATAGGCCAGAATAAGCCCAAGAATACCTTGGAATTTGCTGAATTTCTTTCTTTTTGCATACTCTTATTCACACCTTAACATAATATGAACCACTCTGGCTCCATGAGCAGCACAAAAGAGACTTTCTGCAAATGTGATTATTAGGTCAAAAGTTAGGAGATTTTTTGCCCCCAGCTTTTCTCCTCTCCTAAAATCTTTTTTTTTTTTCATTTCTTTGTCAGTGTCTTTAATTTTTTTAGCTGCATTTAAAAGGCTTTCTATTATTTCTGCATGAGTAAGAGCATGTGTCATGTCAGCCTCCTTGTCAGCTTCTGTTTCACTTTCATTAAATTTGTTGATTGAGTGTGAAGAAGGAGGCACTGTCATCATTTCCAGATTTCATAGCTGTAGGTTAGATCTCTCTCGGAGCAATGCCATGATTACTGCTGCAATTTTGTAATGGAGCCCTGGAGAGACAGGGATGAAACCAGGGAAGGCTCCTTATCCCTTTTGTGGGTTCAGGGAGGCAGAAAGAGAGGGGAGGAGGATGTTTCTGTTTCACCTCTATTCATTCATTCATTCATTTGCTTCACAAATATTGAGCACCTCCTGAGTGACAGACACTGATTTGGGTGCTGGAAAGCATGAGCAGCCCTGGTGCCTGTCCTCACAGAGCCTATGGTCTGCTGGTGAGATGGATTTAATCAGATAAACACACTAATGAATGTATAGTTGCACCAACAGATCCTCATTTAATTGAGCTGGACTAGGACCTAGGCATCAGTATTTTTTTTATAAGCTTCATAGGTAACTCTGCTAGGCCTGGGAATCACTGGGCTAGACCATGCAAGTTCTAATCATATAGGCTCTACTCAAGCATTAAGCATTTTGATTTTATCTTTCAAGCTGTGGTGAAAATGTTACTGAAGAGAGGTGATATAGTAAGATGTTCAGGGTTTTTAAAATTAAGCTTTTTTATTTTGAAATAATTATAGACTCATATGCAGTTGTAAGAAATAATACAGGGGAATCCCATGTATCCTTTATCCAGTTTCCCCAATGGTAACATCTTGCAAAACTATGGTACAATATCACAACCAGGATATTGACCTTGGTGCAGTCAAGATAAAGCACTTTCAACACCACATGAATCCCTCCTGTTGTCCTTGGATAGCCCTCCCCACTTTACTCCTGGTGACCACTAATATGTTCTCCATTTCTATAATCTTGTCTTTTCAACAGTTATATAAGTGGAATCATATAGTATAGAACCTCATGGGATTGGCTGTTTTCTCTCAGCATCATTTTCTGGACATTCATTCAGGTTGTTTCACGTGTCAATAGTTTGTTCCTTTTTAGAGGGCTGACTAGCGGTGTTCCATGTATAGGGGTGCCACAGTTTGTTTAACCATTCACATGTTGAAGGACATCTGGGTCGGCTCCAATGTTCAGAGATTTTAAATAGAGCTGCTATACACATTTGTGTATAGGTTTTTGTGTGAACATGAAGTCTTTGTTTGTCTGGGATACATGCCCAAGTGTGCAATTGCTGAGTTATATGATAGTTGCATGTAGAAACTATCATGCATAAAGAAACTGTCAAACTATTTCCAGAGTATCTGCACCATTTTACATTCTCAACAGTAATGTACCAGTGATCCAGTTTCTCCTCATTCTCATCAGAATTTAATGTTGCCACTGTTTTTTATTTCAGCCATTCTGATAGGTATGTGGTAATTGCTTGTTGTAGTTTGCTTTGAGTTTCTCTAATGGCCAACGATGCTGAACATCTTTTCATGTGCTTAGTTGCCATCTGTATATTACCTTTGGTGAAGTGTCTCTTCATGTCTTTGGCCTATTTTCTAATTGGATTATTAGCCTTAATGTTGAGTTTTGAGAGTTTACTTTTATATTCCAAATACTAGTCCCTTTTGTCAAATATGGGGTTTGCAATTTTTTTCCCACTCTCCAATTTGTTTTTTATCCTGTTTACAGGGTCTTTCACAGAGCAAAGTTTTTTAATTGTGATGCAGTCTAATTTATCAGCTTTTCCTTTTATGGACCATATTTTTGGTGTCAAGTCTAAGTCGTCTTTGCTGAGTCCTACATCATGAAGATTTTTTCGTACTAAAATTTGATAGTTTTAAATGTTCTCTATTTAAGTCCGTGAGTTATTTTGAGTTAATTTTTGCATAAGGTATAAATCTTAGGTTGAGGCTCACTTTTTAATCTTAAGGATTGCTCAGCATCATTTATTGAAAAGGCTATCTTCCCTCCATTGAATTTCTTTTGTACCTGTGTCAAAACATCAGTTGCATATATTTGTGTGTATCAATTTCTGGGCCTTCTGTTCTGTTCAGTGGATCTATGTGTCTATTCCTCTGCCAATACCATATAGTTTTGACTATAGTAGCTGTATAATAAGTCTTGAAACCCTTGAAACCAGGTAAGACTGGTCCCTTTCATATTAGTCTTCCTTTTCAAAATTGTTTTAGCTATTCTAGTTCCTTTGCTTTTCTATATACATTGTAGAATAGTGTTGTCTATATCTATTTTTAAAACTTGCTGGAATTTTTTTTTAAGAGACAGAGTCTTGCACCGTTGGCCAGGTTGGAGTACAGGGGTATGATCATAGCTCACTACAGCACCAAACTCCTGGGCTCTAGCAATCTTCCTGCCTCAGTCTCCCAAGTAGCTAGAACTACATGCAACTGCCACTACAATCGTATTTAAAAGTAAAGTTAAAAAAAATTTTTTTGAGATAAGATCTCACTCTGTTGACTAGTCTGGTCTTGAACACCTAGCCTCAAGCAATCCTCTTGCCTCCCAAAGCACTGGAATTGCAAGAGTGAGCTACCAGGCCCAACCAGTATGTTATGTGTGCAGTTTTTTGTAGATATTATTTATTATGTTGAGGAAATTCCCCTCTATTGCCATTTTTCTGATAGTTTTTAAGATCATTCATGGGTGTTGAAGTTTGTCAGAGTCTTTCTGTATCCATTGATTGTTATGATCAAGAATTTTTTCTTTAGCCTGTTAATACGATGTATTAAATAGCTTCATTTTCAACTACTGAGCCAGCCTGAAATAAACCTCGCTTGGTCATGATATATTATTATATATGCTGCTGAATTCTATTTTCTCTTTTACTGGTCTTTTGGCTGGAGAGAGTAGGCTTTTGTTGGGGCTTTACTTGTACGTGACATTGTTATTTCTGGGTTGTCAGCCTCCTTCTCTCCAAGTCTGGGATATATGGGACAAAAACATAATCCAGGGAGCCCACCACCTTGTTAGACTTTGAGTCCCTAGATCCCTAGGTGGTCTGGCTTCTTTTTTTCACCTTTGAAAATCTTATGTTTGTTTTATACATAATGTTGAGAGTTTTTCGTTGTTCTTAGTGGCAGAAGTATAGAAAGATACTCCATCTTCTCAAAAATAGAAGTTCAGATTATGTTTTGAAAGGCACTGGAGGCAGGCCAGGGAAGGCTTGTAAAAGGCTACTGCACTGGTCCAGGTGAGGGGAGTTAGTCTGGTAGAAGGCTGTTTCTTCCACCATTCTTCCCTCACATTCCACTGCCCCATTTGCATGGAGCTGGGGTTCTACTACCCCAGTAGGGCAGCAAGAGAGAAGGAGCAGGCAATCTCTTGGAGCATTATACCATGATAAAGGGACACCAATACCCTCCAGATGCTAGCTGTTTCTTTCTAGAGCTTTTAAACATCCTCCTTCAGCAGAAGAAATAAGTCACTCCTGAAAGCATCCTAACAATGTGCATTTCTCCAAAGTTTCCTTAACACTTCACATTTAACATGACTCCAGGTATAAGCAACATTAAACAAGTCATATCTTATGTTACAACTTGAGTGAAACTTTAATGATGCTGAATTTGCTAATTTGCTCCGGTATAATGTATTTCCTGTTTATAATCCCTTTTGGCTAATAGCACTAATCAACAGAAAACACTGACAGACTGCACAATGGCAATAGTAATTCTGGACAGAGATAGTTTTATTATCTACAGATGAATCCATGTTTCTAAAACATTATTTACTATAATGTAAAATATGGGTTGGGTGTGGTGGCTCACACCTGTAATCTCAGCACTTTGGGAGGCTGAGGCGGGCAGATCACCTGAGGTCAGCAGTTCAAGCCTAGCCTGGCCAACATGGTGAAACCCCATCTCTACTAAAAATACAAAAATTAGCCAAGTGCAGTGGTGCATGGTTGTAATCCCAGCTACTTGGGAGGCTGAGGTAGAAGGATTGCTTGAACCTGGGAGGCAGAGGTTGCAGTGAGCCGAGATCATACCACTGCACTCCAACCTGGGCAACAGAAGGAGACTCTATCTCAAAAAATAAAAATAAAAATAAAAATAAAATGTAGTAGATAAAGGTCATAATTTCTATGCACCAAAGCTTTTATAGGAGGCCTGTATTTTAGCAATCAACCTGTCCTTATTCTATTCAAATTCAAGGGCACTTGAGTCACTTTAGATGGTGTCACCTACATTGGGAAGCAATCACAGTATAGATATTTTTTCTTATTATGTTTGCAAAATAAACTTCACAAAATTGTCTAGCAACCTTGTGACCACTTGTTTTCTTTTCTTGAACATAATAATCCTTTTAACACTTTAAGACTGCCATTTTCAAGAAAATAGCTATAAATTACATAATTGAATTTTATTTTTCTAAAAAATTGTACCACACTTTAGGATGAACAGTTGACCAAAGAAGGGCCCCTTTGCCATGTCTCTGAAAACATCTTGTATGAATACAGCCATTCCTAATGCTCCAGTATCAATGTCTCTATAATACAGTAGTGTAAAGGTGCCTCTTGGCACCAGCATAAGAGGAGATTGGAAGCCCTTTATGAGCCCTGACATCATCCAACTTGGAGATGGGCATTTTTTACCCATGCATCTCCTTGCTTTGCCATTTGGCATCCAGTCATTCAAAAACATCCGGTGACCATCTACTCTTGGCATAATTCCAGATGTGATCCTTGTAGTCACGTTAGACCTTTTATTCACTTTTATTCCCCAACCTCTAGATCTGTTACACATTATAGCAAACTCTTGTAAAATATCTAATGAAAGAAAGAAAAAAATTAAAGAATATTGAATAGTCAGGTAATATAATATAGAATCATGTATGTAGAAGTTTTATGATGTTAGGAAAAATTATTGGCCTTAAAAATTCGCCATTCATTTTTCAAACAGTACATAGTGTGCACAAGGTTCTTTGTCCTCAAACTTTTGGCAATACCAAAAGAGCCCTTTAATCTTAACAATAAGTGAGCCTTGGTAGAAATCCCTTCGAGCAATCAGTGCTTGTCAAAGTTTTGTTCAACAATCATCTGTATGAGAAGCATCTAGGAAATTATTTAGGAATGAGGCTATTTGGGCTGAAATCCTTAAATAAAGAAATAATTGTTTCTTAATTTCTTTATTTCTTTATTTCAGGGGCAAGTTATGAATAAAGTTGAGCCATAAATCAAAAGGATGTTAACTGAAAAAGAAGTCTCAAAGCAGATGGTGAGAAAGTGAAGACAGAGAGCCTCTGCCCCAGTTCAGGAGGAATATTCCGGACCAAACACACAAAGGAAGCAGGTAAAGAGTGACTTCACCCGAGAGAAAATACAAACCTTTTCATTAGGGGAGACACCAAGCAAGAACGCCACAGTGTTAACAAGGGGTGGATGTTAACAGGTAAAATAACACTTTCCCCCAGATGAGCAGCCTGAGTTGATCTGCAGTTTCAAAATTGCAGCCAGGTGTGGTTGCTCATGCCTGTAATCCCAGCACTTGGGAGGTCAAGGCAGGAGGATTGCTTGTGCCCAGGAATTTGAGGCCAGTCTGGGCAACATGGCAGAAACCCATCTCTACAAAAAGTACAAAAATTAGCCAGGTGTGGCATTTGCGCCTGTAGTCCCAGCTACTTGGGAGGCTGAGGTGGGAGGATTAATTGAGCCCGGGAGGTCAAGGCTGCAGTGAGCCATGATCGTGTCACTGTACTCCAGCCTGAGTGACAGAGCAAGACCCTGTCTCAAACAAACAAACAAACAAACAAAATAGACATCCAGCCAGGCACAGTGGCTCACACCTGTAATCCCAGCACTTTGGGCTGCCAAGTAGAATTGCGGCATAGAGGGGAGGAATTGCTTGAGGCCAGGAGTTCGAGAACAGCCTGGGCAACATATGAAGGCCCCCGTCTCTACAAAAAATAAAATTAGCCAGACATGGTGGCATGCACCTGTCATCCTAGCTACTCAGGAAGTGGAGGTGGGAGGATCTCTTGAGCCCAGAAGTTGAAGGTTACAGTGAGCTATGATCACACCACTGCACTCCAGTGTGGGCTACAGAGTAAGACCCTGCCTCTAAAAAATAAATAAATAAAATAAAATAAAATGTAAATTAAAAGGAAAAAAGAGTAGACACCCTAAGCCCATGGGAAAAAATCTGGTATTGGAAACTGAGTGACAGACTCCTCACGTTTAGGTAGAAAAATTGTTGAACTAAAATGTACAGCAGGTCCTTGAATAATGTCATTGTTCAATGTCATTTCATTATAAGGTTGATAAGAAAAATATCCATTTTCAGCAAGCGCCACTGTCTGAGTGGAGTTTGCACATTCTCCCCATGTCTATATCAGTTTCTTCCAGGTACTCCTGTTTCCTCCCACATCCCAAAGATGTGCCCATTAGGTTCATTGTTGTTTCCAAATGGTCCCAGTGTGAGTGTGGTTTTGTGTGAGTGCACCCTGTGATGGGCTGGTGTCCTGTCCAGGGATAGTTCCTCCTGCCTTGCACCCTGAGTGAGTTCTGGCCACCTGAGACCCTGAACTAGAATAATGGGGTAAATAATCATCTTAGTTGTTTTTATTTATCTTTCTTAAATATATGTATAGCTCACATTTATTTCAATGTTTAATATTAGGAGTGTTTTGGGGCTTAGGAACTTAACATTAGTTTATATCAATTAGCCTATGGTCAGATTGGTTTTGTTGTACATCATTTCATTTAAAGTTGCAGTTCCCAAGAACCTATTGAGGATGTTAAGTGAGGACTTGCTGTATTCATAATGCCAATTTTCTTTCACTTAAGTACAATTTGGTCAGGTATTAGGATTTGCCTCCCAGGCACTGTAAGTTAGATGAAGAAGGCTATTCTAACTGGAACATATATCTGTTACATAAGTGATATAAACAAAAATTGAATCGTTATTAAGCAAAATTCCATTTTTAAATAAAATGCTCTAACGATTAATCACGTGTATTTTCTTCAGTTATCTACATTGAAAGAGCATCACATTGGCTAGGTCTAAATAACTGTAAAGCAGCAGTTTGCAACCCTGGCTATATATTAGAGCCATGAGGGAAATATAAAAAGTACTCATGCCAGCTTAAGAAACTCTCATTTCATCAACAAAGGAAGGTCCAGGTTTGGGTATTTATTTTCTAGAGGGATATCACCATTCACTGGCTAAGTGAAACAGAATTGTTAGGTTTAAGAGGAAATTATCAGCAGCTGTGAGGTTGCCACTAAACTTAGAAACCTGTAAACCTTTAAAGTTCACAACCTTGGCTTCTTCTTTCAATCAATTGGGAGCTTGTAAAAATCCCAACATCCAGGCTGCACCTTAAACCAATTAAAACCTTTGGAGGAGGAATTTAGGCATTACTCTTAAAATCTTTGTAGCTGAAATTGAGAAACACAGCTAATGGGTGGCTTTACTTTTAGAGATGTCCTACAAGAATTAGAAGAGCAGATGTTCAGATCTTTGGTTCTCATGAACACTGATCAACCAAAAGATTTCTTTAAATTTTTGCTGAGCCTCATTGATTCAGTTCTGTTAGCTGCCATTCTTCAGCTAAAGTTTGTGAAAAGATCCTGGTTACTTAAGGGTACAGGTCATTTCAATAACTATAATTTGAGATAATAACTATCTCTGGAGTCTCTGCTGCAAATTCATCAAGATTTGGTTGTGGCTAAGTTGTGAAGCACCATCATCTCAGCATTGACCCAAATTAGACCTTGGTAGGGAATTTTAAGACTATAATTTACTGCATCCTTGTGCAATTAAAGGATAGCACTCTCTATCTTATGAAATAGGCTGTAATGAATGGAAAGAGGTCTTATTTTAAACATATTGCTATATATATGACCTAATTAAATTTGCAAACAATTCGTTATTTTAAGGAACAACTAGCTATGTATAGCATTAAATCTATTAGAGTCTCCATTTTTTAAAAGAAATATTTCTTTGTAAATAAGTTAAATTTTCTAATAGTACCAAGCAATTTGCCACAGGCATTGTTCTGAGTTGCTTTTGTTCTTTTCAAAGCAGTCAATACATTAAAAACCCTGAAAATCATTTTAAACTCGATTTATTCAAATTCACTAGCAGGCCATAAATACAGCTTTTTCTGTGAACAATAAGAAAACAAAAGAGCACCCCATTAAGTGAAGCTATCCAATGAAAACTTGGATTTCAAACTCAGAGAAAGGAAAACAGGGATAGAAATGCGCTCCACTTTAATATTTACCTTTAACATGGATGAGGAAACTGGGAAGTAAATCTAGATGACTCTGTGGCCTCCACATCCTCTGGGAGCCAACCCAGGTGCTTTAAGTCTCTCTTTCAACCTGCTGTCCTTTCAGGAGCTGGTATCCTCCCCTCTCAAATCTTACCTTTAAAGATAAATTGATTAAGTACTGTTTATTTGTTCCTTAATAGGAAGTTCATTTTTTTGAATGAAACTCCTTCCAAGGATTTACATGTTAAGACTCATCTTTACTATTCTTATAATAATTGTTGTTGTTGTTTAAAAGGAGCTGTGATATCCTGAAGGAAATGAAGTAACCTTGTATCAGTGGATTTTTCTGGACAACTGTACTCCCAGAGTTGTCCAGAAAAAAAATATACACTTTATATACACTTATATCTTAAAGAGAAATAAAAAACTATTCTTAAAATGGCTTGAAAATACCAGTTGAGGGAAAAATGAATTTAGAGTATTTTTAAAGGCCTAAATAAAAAGAGACTGCCCAGACTACCTGCTGGAATGAACGACTCAGAAATAAAAGATCTGGGGGCTTTTAGAGGCAGCAACTATTACGAATTCACAAGGGTAGTGAGAATTCCGTGGAGATGGTGGGACACAAATTAGACATTGATGGGATGGAAATTTTTCATTGTTAATTTTTCATTAACAATTCAAACTGTCTGCATATTTGGTTTCACACAAACTGAAATTCTAGATGATTGACTTATTACACCTATGACAAATCGGATTTTAGGTTTTTGTTGCTTTTGCTTTAAGAAGATGCAGTCTTGGAAAAAATGGAGAAAATAGTTCCTCAGAGACAGAGACTTATTGAAGTCAGGAGATAGGAAGTTAATTTTGAGTAGTTTCAATCCATTTAGACAAGACAATCTACAATGGTTTGAATATTTGTCCCATCCAAAACTCATGTTGAAATTGAACCAACAATATGGCAGTATTGAGAAAGGGGCCTTTAAGAGGTGATGGGTTGTGAGGGGTCTGCCATTAATGGATTAATGGCTTAATGGGTTTATGGACTACGGATGATCATGGAAGTGGGACTCGTGGCCTTATAAGAAGAGGAAGAGAGACCCAAGCTAGCACACTCAGCCCCCTTGCCATGTAATGCCCTTTGCCAAAGGGGTACTCTGCACAGAGTCCTCACCAGCAAGAAGGCCCTCACCAGTTGGTGTCCCTCAATCTTGGACTTCTCAGCCTCCGTAACTATAAGAAATAAATTCTTTTTCTTTATAAATTGCCCAGTCTCAGCTATTCTGTTATAAGCTACAGAAAATGAACTAAAACACTATCCTTTTAACCTGAGCTTTAATAAATGTTAACTCTTGCTGCCCTTTTCCTAACTTTGTACATGAATAACTTCTTTGTAGTACCCCATAGCTTCTCTCCAGACTTGGCTTCTTCCAAGACTGCTGACCCCAGGATTTAAAAGCCTATCTTCACCTGTAATCCCCACATTCTGGGAGGCCAAGGCAGTCCAATCACCTGAGGTCAGGGGTTCAAGACCAGCCTGGCCAACATGGTGAAACCCTGTCTCTTCTAAAAATACAAAAAGTTAGCCAGGCATCGTGGTGCATGCTTGTAATCTCAGCTACTTGGGAGGCTGAGGCACGAGAATCACTTGACCCTGGGAGGTGGAGGTTGCAGTGAGCTGAGATCACGCCACTGCATTTTCCAACCTAGGTGACAGAGTGAGACTCCGCCTCAAAAAAAATAAAAAATAAAATAAAATAAAATAAAAGCCTATCTTATTCTCTTCTCCTTTCAGCATGGTCACTGCCTCTAATTCAGAGCCTCCTTTTTTACTCTTTGCAGTCTGGCAGCTGCCACTACCATCCTGATAACATTGCTCCCTGGAGGAGACGTTGAGGACCATTTCCCCAGAAATGTGAGCTAAAACCAAACTGCTAAAAGACATTTTTTGCTGGGTGTTGTGGCTCATTTCTGTAATCCCAGCACTTTGGGAAGCTGAGGCAGATGGATTGCTTGAGCCCAGGAGTTTGAAACCAGCCTGGGCAACATAGTAAGACCCTGTCTCTACTAAAAATAAAAATAATAAAAAAGGACATTAGCTGGGTGTGGTAGTGTGCCCCTGGAGTCCCAGCTATTTGGGAGGCTGAGGTAGGAGGATTGTTTGGGCTTGGAGGGTGAGGCTGCAGTGAGCTATGATTGCACCACTGCACTCCAGCCTGGGCAGCAGAGTGAGACCCCATATCAAAAAATAAATAAATAAAAATAAAATAAAAGACATTTTTAAGATATGTAATGAAGGGAGATGGTTGGGGAGGAGAGGAAGACAAAAGATACAACTCCGGGGGATGGTGGAGGTTTACCAAGAGGAGAAACCAGCAAGACACACAGTAGGAACAACCATGAGGGAAGAGGTGACTGAGGGACTGTATTGTTACTGCAGCCTCAGAAGCAGCAAATATAAAAAAGTTACCCTTTCTGCCCCACCCAAGCTCAGAGCCTCCTCACTGATTTTCCTACTCCCAGGCCCTCCCAGTGCCACTGTGGTTCACACTGAGCACTGGTCCTGGGGTCCTAGCAGTCATCATTTTACACAATTTGATCCTGTTCAGCTCTTCTGGCTTTGTCTCTCTTTCTTTCCTTCTTCTGAAAGTCTAGCTGGAGAAAATAACTCTCCATACCCCGGAACACACACTGCGTTTTCCCATCTTTAGCTCTCTGCTCACTAATGACTTCCCTTCTAATGTCCATCCCCATCATATCATCTCCACCCACCCAAGTCCTACCCATAAAAGGAGAAAAAAAAAAGAAAAAGAAAAGAAGCAGAGTCTCATTCCATCTCCCAGGCCAGAGTACAATGGTGCAATCACAGCTCACTGTGGCCTTGACATCCTGGGCTCAAGCTATCCTCCTACCTCAGCCTCCTGAGTAGACGGGACCACAGGCAGGCACCATGCCTGGCTAAATTTTTTTTTTCTTTTTAGACAGAGTTTCACTCTGTTGCCCAGGCTGGAATGCAGTGGCTTGATCTTGGCTCACTGCAACCTCTGCTTCACAAGTTCAAGTGATTCTTGTGCCTCAGCTTCCTGGGTAGCTAGGACTACAGGTGTGCTCCACCACGCCTGGCTAATTTTTTTGTATTTTTACTAGAGATGGGGTTTCCCCCATGTTGGCCAGGCTGGTCTTGAACTCCTGACCTCAAGTGATCCACCCACCTTGGCCTCCCAAAGTGCTGGGATTACAGGCGTGAGCTACTACACCCAGCCCAATTTTTTAAAATATTTTTTTGTAGAGACAGGGTTGTTATGTTGCCCAGGCTGGTCTTAAACTCCTGGGCTCAAGCGATCCTCCCACTTCTGCCTCCGAAAGTGGTGGGATTGCTGGTGTGTGCCACCGTGCCCAGCCCCAGCTCAACTCCCTAATGGGTAAATGAATAACCAAATGATGGCTCCAGTACAATCTTGATCACAGTCACACGGCCTCAATTCTCAGTATGATCTGAAATCTGCCCATAGTGCTGCCCTTTGAACAGATCAGCAGCACAGATTTTTCACTGATACTCACAGAAATTACCATAGTTTAGATTATCAGATGTCTAAAGGAACATACGTGCTCATAGTTCCCACACCCAAACATTTTTTTGCACATAACAGCAGTTATCAAAAAGTGCCCCAGACTTTTCTCCTGAGCTACAAATATACAATGCCCTGCCTGCCCTCCTATCCTTAGCTCTATATTTTCAGTTCTTTCTCTCTCATTTATTGATTTTAACACCTTTCTTGCTCTGGTTTATGTGATATTATCTTGTAGAGAATTAAGTAGATGCTTCCAATTAGATTCATTACAAGTTCCCTTAAGAAGCGATTAGGAAGGTAAGCGTCCCAAGCGGCTGGTTCCCTCAGTAATACCAGCAGCATTTTTAGGGTGCATGCCAATATCAGACCAGGTTTTAAGTGCCACATTACTCCTTTATCACCAAGGGATCCTTGGAAGCTTGCAAAACTGAGTGCAGCTGAGCATAAAGTAGTGTTTTATTGAATGCCTTATGTGGCAATTACAAAGAAAACAGAAATATGAATCCCTCATCAAAAGGCAGTTTAGGAGGGGTAGTCAATCAGTGCATGGACCCTGTAGTCTAATGGTACTGGCTTTAAATTCCAGTGCCAGCTATAGGATTTTGGAAAATTACTTAACTTCTCTGAGCCTGTTTTCTCATCTGCTAAATGGGGGTAATGGTATAGTAATAGCGCTTTGGGGAGAATTAAATTAATTAAATTAAATTAAATTAATTCAGCACAATACTTGGTACATAGAGTTCAAATAAATGGCAGCTATTATCATTACCATGAAAATTAAAATTCCAGTGAATCACATGACCTGCCTTCCATTTCCAAAACTACGACTTTTTAGTTGCTAAGTTATTTGTGAAGTCTATGGGCTTTAAGAAAGATGGCAAGAAGGGAAAGAGGGAAAAGGGAAGAAGTTTTCCTATTTTCCATGGGTCAGGTTTTCATTGCTACTGAACTCTTTATACAAGCATAATAGAGATAATATTTTGAAAATATTAATAGTTTTCTTTCCCCTTAGAAAACTGCAAACTCCACCTCCTGGGTTCAAGCAATTCTTCTGCCTCCAGAGTAGCTGGGATTGCAGCATGCACCACCACGCCCAGCTAATTTTTGTATTTTTAGTAGAGACAGGATTTTGCCATATTGGCCAGGCTGGTCTCAAACTCCTGGCCTCAAGTGATCTGCCCGCTTCGGCCTCCGTAAGTGCCAGGATTACAGTTGTGAGCCATCATGCCCAGCCATTCTTTCCCCTTCTTTATATCTGGTTCTACTATTCAACTAATATAGCCTAAATACCTCCTTATTGGGGATAGAGGAAAACCTGATATAGAAGCAGTTCTTCCTGTTGGCCTGGTGGATTGTGGGAAAAATAACAGAAGACAAATTGTAGCAAAAGCAAGTGGGCAGACACTTGTGTCCTGGCTTGCCTCCTCCGGGCCACAGTCTGGAAGAGGAAAGAAGAGGATATGGTACATAAACTGGGGGAGAGCCAGATGCAAAAGCAGAGGGGGCTTGTGCCCCAGTCCTAGCTCAGAACTCTGAGAAGAGACTGTGGTGTAGAATGGCTTACACCAACCTGGTGCTACCACAGAACAAGGAAGGCGGCAGAGAGGCATGGTTCCACAGAAAGAGGGCCTGTGTTCCCACTCCTAAACTTGCCTTTCCTCTTAAAAGGCATAGAAGGGCTCCAGAAGTTCCCAGACTCCCCTGTAGAACCAGACAAGGTAGGTAACAGGATTAGCAGCTTCAGGACCTGCTATAATGGAGCCTCTGTAGTTAGGGGTGAGATAACACTAACGTCAAGGCCAGGGGCTAGAGAGAGGACCTGGCTGAACTCGGTGGCATCTGCAGTCCTGGCAAATGTAAGGTAGGGTGGGTCTAACTGAGCCTAGGAACAACACTGCACTTGGGGAAGACCACTGTAAGGCTGTGGGAACCTGACTGGATCAGCCACTTCAGAGCAGAGGCAAGAGATAGGATAGGCCCTGCACTCATATCAAGGCTCATCTCCCCCTACAGTGGGATCCACATGCCCAAACACCATCTGGTAGAGAAGTAGGGAATGAACAAAGGGGATATTGGAAAGATAGCTAATCTACCCTGTGTGGAAAAGAATGAACTTTGCACAAAGAGAAGTTAGGCCTTTGCTTCTGAGAGTATTTTAAGCCTTTGTAATGTCCTGCCTGATAAGATGGGGTTACCTGGCAGCCTAAGACCATGCCAGATAGTCTATGCTAACAATGTGATTATGGTGGGGCTTTAGGCCTTGCAATATCAACCCAATCTCTGGAAGGCTGGAAGCTAAGGTGGTCAATGGGTGGTCAACCATATCTACTGGTAGTCAACCATATCTATGTAACCAAACCCCAGTTAAAAACTCTGGACACCAAGGCCCAAATGAGTTTCCCTGGCTGGCAATACTCTGTGCGTATTGCCCAACATCATTGCTGGGAGGAATTAGCACTGTCTAGAGTTCCACTGTGATAGGACAACTAGAAGCTTTGCACTTGCAACTCTCCTGGACCCTGCCCCATCATGCCTCTTCCCTTTGCTGATTTTCATTTCTTACTTTTCACTGTAATAAACCATAACTGTGAGTATAACAGTTTTCAGTGAGTTCTATCAATTATTGAACCTGAGGGTTGTCCTGGGGGACTCCTGATTTCCACAAACCCCAAAGAGACTGGGCCAACTGGAGTGAGTAAAGAAATATTGCATCCATTAGAGCAAATCAAGAAGCCTCATTGTCTTACAGAATTTCAGTGGTGCTTTGTAAATATGTGACCCTACTACTCAAGCAAGTAAAGACTTCTTACCACTCCAAATAAGGCATGGATGAAGGAATCACAGCTAGCTAGTCTTTTTTTTTTTCAAACTAAAGAAGGGGACATGTGTACTGCCTTCAAACATTACAAAGCTATCGTATAAGAAAGGAACTAGAATTAGTGTTTGTCTAGCTGAAGGGTTATATAAAGCCCGAATGATGGAAGTTATAGAGGGCCAGGTTTCAGTTTAAGCACAAACTTAGTGACAACCAGAGGCCTCTAAAAAACACAAGCAGCTAACTCAAAGATAGCTGAGTTCCTCATCACCAGAGATCTTAGAGGCCAATGACCCCTTGTACTGAGATTGTGTATAGAATGAAAGTTGACTCAAACATCCTTTAAGTTACATTCCAAGCTGAAAGCCTGTGATTGAGAAGTAAGATAATGTGGCCAAATGTGAACAGTTGGTGGTGAGTCTACATATGGATGTTTATTCTTTCAACTTCTCTGTAGGTATGAAATTTTTAAAAAATTGGAAGCAAACAAAAAAGGAAAAAGAAACATTTTGGAAACTACCTGGTGGCTGGAAATTCTCAGTCATTGCTAAAAATAAACAGAAATTTATTTTCTCACAATTTAGGATTAGAGTCAAGGATAATGAGTATTGCGTCTGATGAAAATATGTGTTGGTTCCCACATTTTACCACTACCGGCACAGCTACGTTTTTAGTCCTTTTATATTTAGCAATTTCAATGGACTGAATTGTGTCCTGTTAAAATTCATGTGTTGAAACCCTAATTCCCAAGGTGACTGCATTTGGAGATAGGGCCTTTAAGAGGCCATTAAGATTTAAAGAAGTCATAAGAGTAAGGCTCTAATTTGATAGGATTGGTAATCTTGTAAGAAGTGTCAGAGAGCGAGGCAGGATAGGGGAGAAAGAGGAAGACAGAAAGAGAAGGGGATAGAGAGAGAGAGAGATCTCTTCCCACCCTTTGAGAACACAGTGAGAAGGCAGCCATCTGCAAGCCAGGGAAAGAGTCCTCACCTGACACTGCTGCCAGACCTTGCTCTTGGACTTTCCAGCTTCAAGAACCATGAAAAAAAATAAATGTCTATTGTTTACATTACTCCATCTATAGTATTTTGTTATGGCAGCCCTAGCACACTAAGACGATGACCTTTTAATGACTTATTGGCTTATTTCCTGCCTGTGTAATATTATTCATATTACTATGGCTCTTATATACAATTAGGTATATACTTAAACCTTAGTATATTTATCGAAACAGACAAAGCATTAACAGTGCATTTCTGAAGATGTTTTTCAGATACACTATCATGCAAGCACACAAGACAGCAGGTGATAGTGCCAGCAATTACTGCAGGATTGACTCCAAATCCCATCATCCTGGGAGGAACTGGCAAGAGAAGATCATGAAACTTGTCAATAGCATTGCTACTATACGAAATAAGAATGACCCAGATAGTTGATGAAACCAAGATTAGGATTTGCTGTAAACACTAGTGTCTGTACATATATTAATGTCTGAGGAGATAGGGGTGGAATTTTACAAATCATATTCGTTCAGAATTGTAAACATACAAAACGATTTTCCTGCTCTCTACTGGAGCAGCACCATCTGCTGGACCCACTCAAAATGCAAATTCTTCAACCCTGATGGAACTAAGCAAAGTCAGCAAGCCTCCTCTACCTGCTCCTTTTCTGGACCCTAACATCCCCCTTCTTGTTTCCTGACACTGGCTGACACTTCCTTCCTGTGCTCATAAATATAGATTAGCTATTTATATTTCTTGTTTCCATTATGTTTCCTGCAGCTTTGTTCCCCGTGTATAATGTATGTTAGGAGAATGAATGTGAGGAATCTCTGTCAGGAGGTTTTTAATAAAAAAGGTCATCTTTAATTTTGCAGAGAAGAACCTTGAAAGGGGAAGCTATTTCAAGGGTGTAGTCCTCCTTAAGCTCAGTTCTTTTCCCAAATACAGTTTGTGTGTGTGTGTGTGTGTGTGTGTGTGTGTGTGTGTGTGTGTGTGTGTATGTTTTATCACTTGCCTAGTTTCCTGTCTCTGTTTCTAACCTGTTGACCTCTAAGCTCCAAATTTCCCTCCTCCGACCTTTTCCTCTTTCTCCTTTCTGGCTTCGCAGACTCTGAGGCTAAACCTGTTCTTAGCCAGAAGATGTGTAACAAGCTCCACAATCAATGCTAATCTATTGCTGATTCAGCCCTCGCCTTTACCCTGGTTCTAGCAGATTCTTACTGAACACACTTCCCATACTCAACCCTCAGTTCCCATAGTGAACTTTGCCTGTTTAACCTAATGCCTGAGTGCCTTCCTTAATTATCTGCCCAGATCCTCCATTTTTTGTGGCTCTCATGGGGGAAAATGTTGGGAGAACAATTTGAATAAAAGAACATGCCAAGATTGCTGGGAGATGGTTGAAAAAAAATCAGTGATGGTGTGTAACACCATAACACAGCATTGAACTCCCTGGGGAGCCAATTCCAAGATGGAGACCAATGTGTAGGAGGTTTATTAGGGTGTTCCCATGTGGTCAACACCCATGGAAAGAAAGCAGGATGGAGCAGAGCTAGTAGTCGAACTGTAGCACAGCCTCAAAGCCTCAGGCGATCCTTCAGGGAGTTCTAAAAATAAGATGACCCTTCCAAGGTGACTTGACTGGGGACAAGAGAGGTCTCAACCTTCATACCTCTTGTCGATCAGCCACTGGCTGTGGGCCTCCAGCAGGGGCTGTGACCTCAGGCAAAGAGTCTATCTGCAACTAAGGCAATGCCCCAACGGAAGTGACCCAGAGAGCTATCATCTAGCAGCAAGGAAAGTAAGTCCTCAGGAGACTTGGTCTTTCCTAAAGGAGAATAAGTCTTTCCTGAAGAGACATCTGGGCAGTGCATCCCAGTGTCCCCTACCCTTATGTCACCTCACCTCCAGGAAGTACCATTACTTCCTCTGCCTAGTACACAACATATTTTATTTTTCATCTCACTCTCAATCTGGAAGTGACTCCAAACCCCAATCCCAAACACTAGAAGGATTAACCCCTCTTGCGACAAGCAGCCCCAGAAGAAGGTGCACAGACAGTGCTGAGCAGCACAGGGAGTAGTTGAGGAGAACACAGTGAAAGGAAAGCAGAACCTGTTCCATGGGGGTGAAGAACCAGCAGCCAAAATTTCACAGAGCATACGCATGAAAGACAAGATACCATGGATAGAGTTAACTTGGAATAGGTAGCAATGGAGACCTTCCCACAACTGCGAAATGATTGGCCAGGAGTCAATGACCTAGAATATAATAATCAAAAACCATGAATGACAGAAGAGAAAACCAGACCAGAAAATATATGAACAGAAACCATCCTCCTAGCCAAGCTAGTCTAGGGGCTTTCCCCAGTTTTCTTAAGAAAAAAAAAGAGAGAGAGAATTTTATAACTTTCCTTGTTCTACAAATGATTTGCTTTGGTAGATCCTTAGTGAGTAGGAAGAGAAAATGTATACCAGAACCCTCTTGCTTATCTGAAATGACTCCTGGTAAATATTGGACATAATACTCTTCCTACATCAATGACATAGATATCATATACACACATAGATATATATATCGGCATGTAGATATTTATATAGATATACATGTATAGATATCTGCATATATACATTTGTATACAGATATAGACATATAAATATTAATATATGTATATAAATACATGTACATATCTATATCTGTAGAAGATATCTACTATCTTCTATCTATATATCTTCTGTCTTCTATCTATAGAACTATCTTAATTTAAAAACCTTTCATATATGCATATAAAAGGTAATCAAACACAAGCCAAATGAAAATTTGTTTAGCTATGTTAATATCAGACAAAAGAGATTTTAAGGCAGAAATTATTACCTGAAAGGAAGATGTATCCATCATCCATATAAAAGAATCAACTATTGAGGAAGTTGTCAAACTTGTGTATGTATATTCACTCACACACAGTTAACACACATTTACAATTTTTATAGAACTAAAAGGAGCAATAGCTGCATCTTCGATCATAAAGACTTTAATATACCTTTTCAATAACTGATAGCAAAAAGGATACAAAATATCAATAATAGTACAAAAATTTAAAGCAGTAGGATTAAATACTTTGATATAAAAACTGCACCCAAAAATAGCAAAACACACAATTTATTATAATGTATTTGGAACGTGTTTCAAAATTTACCATAGCTATCTATAGATATCTCTGTCTATCTAGGTAGATAGATGATAGATAGATAGATAGATAGATAGGTAGATAGATAGATAGATAGATAGGTTAGATAGACAGATATAGGCTGAGGTTAGGCCCATAACAAGAATCAATAAATACCAAAAATTTGAAATCCTTGACAGTGTTTTTTTGTACAACAATGTTATTAAGCTGCAAATCTATAGCAAGACTTTGAAAGTAACCAAATGTTTAGAAATTAAGCATCACATTTCTAAGTTATTCATGGATCGAAAAAGTAATTACAATGAATATTAAAATATATTTTGAATTTAATAAAAACGAAAGTAAAAATACTGCTTGTTAAAAGATGGGAGGCTTAGGCAAACCTCAGCTTGGAGATAAATGCATATGCTTGTTTAAAAAATTAAAGCTTGAAAATTAATAATCTAATTGTCAATCTCAAAAATTTAAAATGTGATGTCAAATTAAATCCAAAGAATTAGAAAAGAGAAGATACATAAGAAGCATGAGAAAAGGAAACAATCATAAAATAAATGAAATCAGCAAAAGCCAAAGTTACTTTGAAAAGACTGATAAAAATATACCATGATTATGCATGAAATAAAAAAAAGAGTATCCACAAATTCTAAATATCATCAATAATAACAAGGAAATCATTATAGATTCTATAGTCATGGGAGAGAAAAAGAGAATGTAATAAGTAACTTTAAGTCAAAAATTTTGACATAATTTGATGAAATAGATACATTTCTAGAAAATCATTAATAGTGACACAAGAATAAATAGCAAATCCGAATAGCTCTATATCTATTAAAAATAAAATTACAATTAAAGCTTTCCAAATATAGTGAGTCTAAATCAAATAAAATATTAAAAATCTGAAATGTTTCCAGGAAGAAACATTGAATTCCTAATATAAAATATAACATAGCATATGCAATCCCTTTACCGAAAATTGTGAGATTTTACTGAGAGAAATTAAAGATATTCAACAGAAATAAAGTTGTACCACGTTCCTATGTCATTCCTGGTATTAGAAGAAAGATTCAGTATTTTAAATAAATCTATATTTGTAATACACTGAAAATCACAATACTGTGATTAGTAATAGCGTAATTTGTCTGCATTATATTTGGTGGCAACTGAAAAACTGACTATAAAATGCAAATAAAAATGCAGTGTATAGATAACTTTGAAGAAAAAATATAATGTGAAGACTTACACTATTAGATATAAAGTTTTTATAAATGTATATCAATTATGACATTATGGAAAAGGTACAAGTATAGATATTTCAATGAAACAGAATAGAGAGCTCATAAAGAGAACCACACAATATATTTAGCTGATTTGTGAAAAAAATAGTGCTTCAGTACAATGAGGAAAAGATTCATTTTCAATAAATTGTGCTGTCTTTCATACATCGGTACAGAGAAAAATGAATATTAACATCCAACCTCACAACATACACAAAAATTATTTCATATAGAAGCCAATGTGTAACATAAAACAGTACAGTTTTTAAAAAGTAATACAGAGGACACTTCTATGACCTTAAGATTTAAAAAAAGACTCAAAAAGTAACTATTGAAGGCTAGTAAATAAGATAAATAGGTTAATAAATAGTAATAAAATAACATAAAAAATAAGGATTTGTAATCATAAAATAACTCACTGAGAGTGAAAAGGCAAGCAACAGAATGGGAAATGAAATTTGCAAACATAAATACAATAAGAACTCTTGATCAAAAGATACTTTTTAAACTCTACAAATGAATTTTTTGAAAAAAAAAAAAATATGGCCAGGTACGGTGGCTCACGCCATTAATCCCAGCACTTTGGGAGGACCACTTGAGCCCAAGAATTTGAGACTTGTCTGGGCAACACAGTGAGAGACCTCTGCCTCTACAAAAAATTTAAAAGATTAGCCAGGCATGGTGGCCGTGGCCTGTAGTCCTAGCTACTCCTAAGTAGCTAGGCTCTTTTGAGTCTGGGAGGTCAAGGATGCAGTGAGCTCTGATCAACTGCTGCACTCCAGCCTGGGTGACAGAGTCAGAACCATCTCCAAAAAAAATTGATGTAGCAGAACTTCTAAGAAGTGAGAGTGGAGACAGAGGCCAAAGATGCTGCTCTAGGCTGCTCCGTGAATTCCAGGACTTCTGAGAAGCACCCTCTGGACAGCGTCTTTACTGCCCTCCAGGACTCAGCTGGTCAGCAATGGCCAGCCAGACTCCATCCCCAGTGTGGAGAGGAGGTAGCTGATCCCAGAGGCGCTCCTAGCAGGCATGTGGAACCCGAGAACAGCTCGCCCTGCCAAGGCAATGGAGAGCAGGCTGGCAAGGCAGGAGCTCAGGCTCTGTGTGGCCAAGCAAGGAGGAGCCCCGCAACCATGCCACCACACCTTACTACAAGAAGCCTCTGTATGGCATCTCGCACAAGGTCATGGAGAAGAAGAACCCTCCCTCAGGGGACCTGCTAAACACGTATGAGCTCTTCCAGAAGGCAAATGCCAGCAACAGCCCCTTGCTACTTAGGCTCCTTAATGAGCCATAGAAATGGGACTGTGGCAGCACTGGGGCAGCCACCAACAGTGACCCTAACATCTACTTCCTGATCCAGGAGATGTTCTACATGCTCAACATGCTCACGTCCAACAGGTCCCAGCTGCACAGCAAAGTGGACCTGCTCTCCCTGAAGGTGAACCCCACTGAGATGGTGGCCAAATTCCAGCCGACCCCCACCACCCCATAGCAGCTCACAGGCATGGAGCTCAAGCAGATCTTGGACCAGAGCCTGTCAGGTGGGGTCCTGGCCTGCTGCCCGCTGGTGCAGCTCTTCCCCAAGCTCTTCAGTCACAGTCAACTTCTCCCGAGGCTGCAGTGCCTGCAGCTTTGAGGCCAAGCTTAAGCTGGAGTCACTGCAACTGCAGCTCATCCCCAAGCTCTTCAGCCACAGTCAACTTCTCCCGAGGCTGCAGTGCCTGCAGCTTTGAGGCCAAGCTTAAGCTGGAGTCACTGCACCTGCAGCTCATCCACAACTACACGGAGGTCTACTACCCCTCGGTGAAGGAGAGGGCTGTGTGACAGGCCGACTGCTTGCCCCAGCTGAGTAAGTTCTTCAGCCGCTTCTGGGCCCAGCGGGAGATGGAGAACAGCCAGCCCGGTGGCCAGGCTGCCAGCTTGAGGCTGAGCAGTGGACCCCGGCCACTTCCTGGACCACAAAGACGAGGAGGAGGGCCTGTCTCTGGACAGGAGCAGCACCATCGCCTCAGACCACGTGGTGGACATGTAGGCCCTCACCTAGTTCCTGGATGAAGCCTCTTCACCCGGCGAGTTTGCCGTCTTCCTCCTCCACTGGCTCTTCCCTGAGCTCTTCCACTACGGCAAGCTGGGTGAGCAGGACAGCTGCTACCGGGACGGCGGCAAGCAGGAGCTGGACCCGCAGAGGCTGCAGATCATCAGCAACTACACGGAGGTCTACTTCCCCCACATGCAGGAGGAGGAGGCCTGGCTGCAGCGGTGCGCCCAGTGCATCAACGACAAGCTCCAGGGCCTGGGGCTGGACGCGGGCAGTGAAGGCGAGCCCCCCACGCGACAACTACTACAACTCGTCCAGACTGCCCGATGACATCTCAGTAATCAGGGTGGAGGATAGCTTCAAGGGCGAGCGGTGCCGCTCCAAGAAGATCTGACTGGTACCTATCGACTTGGACAAATTGGAGATCCCCAGCCCAACTTGGAGTTGCCCGGCGCCGACTGCCTGCTCAGCAACGAGCATCTTCGCAGTATCTAGGAGAGCACCCTGTCCATCGGCAACTTCACCTCGCGCCTGCTGGTGCCCCTGTTCCCCAAGCTCTTCACCCATGACAACCTGCACAAGCAGTACAGCTGCAGCGACTCCCTGGGCAAGAAGCAGCTGGACCCGTCCTGCATCAAGCTCATTCGCCACTAAGTGCACCTGCTCTACCTCTGCACCAAAAACAATCGCGTCTGGACCCTGGAGTACATGGGCAACCTGCACTGGAACACGAACAGAGGCGCTCCTACCAGCAGCAGTGCAAGGTCCACGTGCTGGCCCCCAGTGTAGAAACATGAGGAGCTATGCAATCAATCCTGAGAGGTTCAGGGAGGAGTTTGAGGGTCCCCCGCTGCCCCCGAGAGGAGCAGCAAGGACTTCTGCAAGATCCCCTTGGATGAGGTGGTGGTCCCTCACCGAGCTTCCCGGTGCGCTCTCCCTACCTGCTGTCCGACAAGGAGGTGCGCGAGATCGTGCAGCAGAGCCTCTCCGTGGGCAACTTTGCCGCGGGGCTCCTCCACCGCCGAGAACTTCCGGCTGCAGTACAACCATTTCCGGGCTTGCAACAAGAAGCAGCTGGACCCTACGCAGCTGCGGCTCATCTGCCACTAGGTGGAAGCCGTCTACCCCGTGGAGAAGGTGGAGGAGGTGTGGCACTGCGAATGTATCCGCAGCTACGACGAGCAGTGCCACTGCCCTAACAGGAAAAAATGCGGCATCCTCAAGAAAGCCAAGAAAGTGGAGAAGTGAAGGCCCATGGCCTGCCCAGAGACTCGGGGTCACTAGAGACTGAGCTTAGGAGCATGCCTATGGCATCCACAGACAGGCACCTTATGTCCGTGGGGTGTGTGGCTTACTACACTTGCACATGTAAACACCCAACCAACCACAAGAAAGAAGACTTGAGTTTGGTCTCTTGTCCTCTAGACTTCTGTCCTGTGTTCCCTGGCGGTGCAGCCTGAGTGTGGGGAGCGCAAGCTGTGAGAGCAGGGACTAGTGGGTAGCGGTCCTCTCTACCTGGTCGTGTCCTCCCCAGCCCCTCACAATTTCAAATGCAAACTCAGCAGCTCTTTTGCTCCTCTTCCCATATTTTACAGCTTTCATTTTTATCCAGTTTTTTAAAAATTAAAAATAAACCCTTAAAAAAATCATTGGGCTCTTTGGGGGCCATTTTACTTAGAAAAAAATCTTTTTAAAAGTGCCATCTTCAGGCCAGGCGCGGTGGCTCATGCCTGTAATCCCAGCACTTTGGGAGGCCAAGGCAGGTGGATTACCTGAGGTCAGGAGTTCAGGACCAGCCTGGCCAACGGTGAAACCCCATCTCTACTTAAAAAAAAAAAAAAAAAGCAAAAATTGGCCAGGCGTGGTGGTGGGTGCCTGTAATCCCAGCTACTCGGGAGGCTGACAGGAGAATCACTTGAACTCGGAAGGCAGAGGTTGCAGTGAGCCAACATAGTGCCACTGCGCGCCAGCCTGGGCGACAAGAGCAAAACTCCGTCTCAAAATAAATAATAAATAAATAAATAAGTAAATAAAAGTGCCATGTTCGTGTACAATGGCTAATCACAGCTTCAGGTGGCATGGATACTGATTTTACTGACCTTGTCTTTTACATCTGATTCTGGAAGAGTCAAGAGGCCTCTTGGATGGCAGTAGAGGGGATGGAACAGTGTGAAGTCCTTTGTGACCATGTGCAAGTTTTCCCTTCTGCTCCAGTGCCTCAGAAGGCTTCCATTCAGCTTGGCCTGTCCATCAGGCACGTGGGTAAAATGTTGTGCTCACTGTGTAGAGGAGAACACTCGATGATGATGAAGAATGTAGAAAGCCATGGAAACATGTCCACAGTGTCTTCATTTGAGCTGTGTCCTTCCACTGTCCCCATTCCCTCTCCACACATGGTTGCTTGTCGGAGATTCTGGGTTCTGGGAGCTGTGTGGTGACTTCCCCAAACCTCAGTGTTAGCTCCTCCAGGCAGCACCACATCCTCGTTCCCCAGGGCGGGTCCATGTCTGGGCACCTCTTGGGGATACCAGGCATTGGAAGGACACAGGTCATCTCAAATGGGGCACCCATGTCCCTTCCCAGGGTCCACTCAGAACTTTCCCCTTGGACTCCCTAGAAAGTCCTGCTGTCCTCCACCTGGCTACCTCTTGGCTTTGGGAGACACATGTCTTCTCTCCCCACTGACTGAGAATGTCAGACTCCTGACGGCCAGCTGCATGCTTTCCAGGAGCACCAACCAGGAAATTCCCTGACAGGTAAAATCTTTAAAAATGACACTTTTACCTTCCTGACTTTGGGGGCCAAATGCCTAAGAGGGAAAGGAAACAGTCTAACCAGAGTCCAGGAAAATTAATTGAATCCCATGGGGTAGACATAAAACCCCTGTGGGAATATTACAGGTTCAATAACCTAATGGCTTAGTATTTTGCTACTTTAAAATGCAGAGATAACAGAAACAATCTGAATATTCTTCATATAGCTGGTAAGGACTTCAGTTCCAGTGGCCATATGACATAATTTTGCCTGTACCCAGAGGCATTTTTAAAAATATAACATCAGATTTTAAGCAATGTAAAGTTGCTAATCTAACTTGTAAATTTGCTTGTGTCATTTACAGATTATTTCTGTTGAAATTGCAAACTTGAATTACTGAAATCTAGAAAGGCACAGGGACTTACTCTGTCACACACAGCTACTCATGCACACACACACTGCTTACTAAAAGCTGAGGTGAGAGGAAGGGGGCCTACATGAATAACAAGTTCAACTTCTTTGTGCCTGGAAAGAAGGGACTAGCGCAGCCAGGAGACTCACTTTACCTCATTGCTTGGGCCCTTCTCTATGCCTTAGTCTCTCCAGCACATGCACACAGCATGCACACACAGGCACCCTACCCAAAGACAGCTGTGGCCTTCTCTCCACCTGGCTGCTGGTTGTTGGGGGTGAGGGGTCCCATGAAATTTGTTCTGGTTTCTACGATGTAAACAAGAAGACTCTAAACCCTGAATTGCCCTGCTTTCTAGAGGGTGAAATGTTGACCCTGCAACTTTAGAAGCACAATTATTAATAACTCTTTGGAAATTCCCATCTACCCATGTCAGAGAAGTTCAACAAGTTCTAGGAATTAAATATGTCTGTTTGTAACCTAGAGCATGCTCAATTTTTGGAAGCCATATTTCAGTGATGATTTTCTTAACACCTTTCTCGTGTAGGGCTTCTTCCCTCAAAATCTTACAGTCCCTTTCTGTGAAGAGAAATGGACACATCCTGGGAACTATTCCTGTCCCTCTGGACTGTCGTCAGGAAACGACTGCATGTCCTGTGCCCTGTCTATATCATGTCCTCACTTCTCCATCTATACAGGTGGCTCCAGTGGGCATTTTTTTTATTTTAAACTTTTTACACGAAGCAATAGAAGTAGAAAATACTGATTTTTTTCAAAATTTAATGTGTTCCATGAAATCTACTGGCAATCCCTTTCCTTCCCCCTGTCTAAATTCTTTGGTTTTTATTTGTTTGTTTGTTTGTTTTGTCTTGTATCCCAAGGACTAAAAAATTAGCAGACACGTTTTGATGTTGAGTGAACTAGTAAGTCACAGTAGGTGGTAGGGTTCATTGGTTTCTCTGTTAGTAAGTTTTTAAAGAACGAAGATAGTTATAAATGTACTGAGTGGCCGTTTAATTGGTAAGGGTCGCTGGCCCAAAAACACTAGAGCATGGCCACGTGGTTTCCTGTAGAGACGGCCTCAGTTTCCAAAATTACCCCCAAATGTTTGCTTCTCACCCAATAGAGGGGGGATCTTGAGACTCCCAAGTGGAGGTTGTGAGCTTGCACCCTGCCTCACTGTGTAGACAGACTGTATGGATATATGAAGTGGGGGTGGGGGACAAGGGGCTATTACTGCTGTTTGGAAATATTTGCCTCTTGTAGATCCAGCCTTAATGGTTTTGTGACATCCTAGTACTAGCAAACCCTGCACAAAGTGGGTATCAGAGTTAATACTGTGAGGAGACAAAGTAGTGAGAATAGTTTTGCTAAAGATAATGAAGTATCACATAATGTCTGCATTTTACCATTGATTTGAGTGCATCGTTAGAAAAACTTAATGTAATGAAAAACCCAGGACATTTTTGGAAATTGTATGCTCTCTAGCAACTTTGTGTGAATTTTTATACAAACACTGTTTTATGAGTTACATAAAATGTTATAAAAATAGAAAAAAAGAGGAAATTATCCTATACTCCCCTGGTACAAGCACAGACCACACACTCACAGCTCTAGAGTGGACACACAGCCACCACATTTCCTGAATAAATTCACACTCTTCAGATTACACAAACTCAAACATGCAGATGCCTGAATAACACACCCACGATATACTCACAGATCCAAATACACACATGGCTGTATACTCCCAAATACAAACATACACAAGCCTCCATCTTGAAAACTATAAATATTCTGTCCATATCCTCAGGTTACATACACATAGTGGTAACACCCAAATACACCCAGCCATCTCTCTGCCTCCAAATTCTTCACACCAAAAATGTACACCTAAATTCTCATCTAGACACCGTGAGCATAAAGTCCTCTACTCTGAATACACACAAATCCAACACACAAACCATTAAAACATAGAACATTACCTGCCTTTTCAAATGTATGCACACATATTCACAATATCTCACAGTACCGTCAAAATACACAAAACCACCCCCAGCACGCAAATACACACACACCATTCAAATAGGAACACATAACTATCCAGTACCCTCAGAATAAACCCAAAACCCACTATGCTTCTGTAATATACTAAAAACTCACCCATATTCCCCTAAAAACACATTTCTGACACCACTGAATACTTAACCTACCTACATAAATATATATCTTAAATATATAACACATATACATGACACAGAATACAAATACCCAAAACAGATACAAATCCCCAAAATGTGTTAGTATAAAAATATCCCACACCTGCCAATGCCTCCCTTGTCACACACCAGCCTTCACACACCTAAACACACTCCCTCATCAACTCCCCATACTCCTTAGTGAAATATAAACACAGCAATGGAACATGTTCTGAATGTATACATAATGGGGCAGATGTATCACTATGAAGAGTATTCATGGTCCTTCTCTGTGGTGTCTCTGTCTGAGAGATTATACATCCCTAGTCTGTTTAACTCGAGTATGGCCACATGACTTGTTATGGCAAATGAAATGTGAGCAGAAATGCCATGTATGACTCTGAGCAGAAGAAGTCCTTCTAGTCCTGTCCCAAATGAGGCCGCTTCATCCATCTGGATCCAAGGCACAGGACCAGTAACTGATCAAAGCCAACCAATGGAGGACACATAACATACATGAGAAACCTACCTTGTTGGAAGTCACTGAGATGCAGAATTATTTTCTTACATCAGATAATCTGAGATATTTTGATGGATGCATACCCCACCCACCAAAACATAGAGAAATACCACACTGCACACACACACACATACACATCCTCTCAAAACTCCCCAAATGTGTGTCCTCCATCATCTACAGTTAGAAATAAACATCTACAACCTTCCATGATCCAAATAAATGCACAGACACACCAACTCCCAATCTCCAAATGCATATATTAGACACTCCAACCTTCTCAGGCCAGCTGCATAAAACCTGCAGAAGCTATGAATTCACACATGCCTCATCCCACCAGAATTCAACACATACTTCACATAAACTTACCCTCCTTCAAATACATGTACACGCTCCCTACACATACTCTGAATATCCACATAAACTACCCACAGTCTAGAACACATATAATCCAAAAGAATCCTCACATTATACACAAAACTCCAACTCTACCACAAACATATGTGGTGGCTTTCCTCCCTAATACATATACAGCCCCTCGAACTCCCTAAATTCATACATACAAACTCCAACTTTGTATGCACAAAGACACACTACCCTAAACATACAGACCTCCACCTCCTACAATCCTGAACATGCAGACACATGCATTTGTCTTCCACCCTCAGACTACAAATGAAGAAATGGATTCAAGCTGAACAGAGGCAGACTGTGGTCGATGCAGGCATCAGCCACCTAGATCCCTCCTTGATGAATGACTTGTTTCACCATTTGCTGGGAATACTGTTGGAAGATAGACTTGGCTCTCAGGCTCTCCCAGGGTTGCTTCAGCTATGGAGAGCACCCGTGCTGAGTTCTCTCCTCTTTCTGGGGAAGCTTCGTATCCAGTGGCTAATCCAAGCAGGTATAAAGCGGCTGACTAAGGACAGTTCTATTGAGACACTTTAGTCCCACAGCAGCACATGGGGTCAGGTGAGACTGTTTGGGGGCCCGAGTCATAGTTTAACTTCTCCAATGCAACTATGCTCCCTTTTTTCACTTTTTAAAAAGCAAAACATTATACTCATAAATTCTCAGGGACTGAACTAAGGGCACCCAACCTGGGACCACATTCTTTGATTCCTTCATTCAATGATTATTTTATTTTTTTATTTTTTTTGAGACGGAGTCTCGCTCTGTCACCCAGGCTGGAGCACAGTGGCGCAATCTCGGCTCACTGCAAGCTCCGCCTCCTGGGTTCACGCCATTCCCCTGCCTCAGCCTTCTGAGTAGCTGGGACTACAGGCACCCACCACCATGCCCAGCTAATTTTTTGTATTTTTAGTAGAGACAGGGTTTCACCATGTTAGCCAGGATGGTCTCAATCTCCTGACCTTGTGATCTGCCCACCTCGGCCTCCCAAAGTGCTGGGATTACAGGCATGAGCCACCACAGCCGGCCCATTCAATGATTATTTATTAAGCATCAACAAATACAATGATGACTACTCTCTTACGGAGACTATATCCCATGGAAGTAAACAGATAATAAATAAATATACGATGAATACAAACACGTACACACAGTTTCCTGGAGATGTTCAGTCAGCAATTAAATTAAGCAACTGAGGCTCTGTAGAGACAAGTGAGGGGCTAAAAATATAGATTTGAGGAAAAATGCAAAGGAGAGAGTACATTCCCTCATATAAAATTGTTTCTACTGGTGAGGTTTCCTGCAATTTTGGCACGAGGCATGCATTCGTTTTCAGGTCTATCGGTTATTTACTGTGGTAATACTGTAGATCGGCAGATTACTGCAGAATCCAATGGACTGAAGCCATAAGCATTCACATCAGGCCTCTGAGGGTCAGTGATTTGGCTTGGCTCTGCTGGGTTGTCCTTCTGCTCCAGTCTGTTCCGCCGTTCTTTGTTGCCTCCTTGGTACAGACACTGTAATGGGTGCCCCAGAGGATTCTAAGGTGAATAGGTCAGCTCCCTGTGTCTGAGGTTTAAATCCTGTAGGAGCAGAGGTTTCCAGCATTAATTTTGCTACGAGACAGAGGTTGAAGTTGGGGATTTAGGGGCAAGAGCAGGGAGCCCATGCTCCCCTGGGGCCATCAGAAGAGGGGGCTCTGAGTGTGGATGGGAGGGGGCCTATACTAGGGAAATGGGCAGTTATGTTCCGTATGGACTAGTAATCACATTAGCTAACAGTTATGCCATATGCACCTACAGTACAGCCTTCACTGCTCCAAGCAATTTACATGTATGAATGCCAATCTTTATAACCCCGTGGAGTTAGCACTATTATCCTCATTTTACAGATAAGTAAGCTGAGGCTCAGAGAGGTTAAAATACTTGCCCAAGGTCACAAAGGTCAGGTATACACTGGGGCTTCTGGGATTTGAGCCAGCAGTCTGGCTCCAGAGCCTGTACCCTTGACCTGACCATGGCTGCCCCTTGAGAAACTTCCCTGCCACTAGGGGAGTGCTGAGTGCAGAGAAGACATTTCATACAGGAAGTAACATTTCAGTTACATCTTCTGGCAATGAAGCTCCCCCTACAATAAGGGGTCCTCATGGGGGAGGATCACCCAACCACAGCCCTTTCCAGTGCCCACTGTCAGCACAGCAGCTGTGTCCTTGCTGGTAGAACACCCCATCTCCTACCACCTGCTTCCCAAGCTGGGCCTGGGCTTGTCCCTCCTGGGATACCTCCAGCTACATTTGCCTCCACCTCTCATTAGGAACCTTGGGTGACTCCCAAGAGAAGGCCCTGGTCTCTTTAAATATCCCAATTCTAACCTGCAGACACCATGGACATACTTATTACTCAAAGGATGGTTGAATAAAGTCTTGATCTGCAAGAAGGCCTAGACCACTGAGCCCCAAGCTGACATTCCCCCAGTGTTCCCTACTTACAGCCCCAGGAAATGGGTCTGGGCAAGGAAGGAGAGGCTGGGGACTCTTGTGTGTAGGGGGGCTTCATATGCGCTGACATGCCCCCTCCACCTCTTTGTGCAGTCAAAGCCTGCCTCCCACTCCATTCCCGACCCCCAGCTCTCCCTGCTCTGTTCCTAGTGTCTGCCTGGCTGGCCGATTCTGCCTTCCCTGGTCAGCCCATTCTGCCTTTCCTGGTCTTGCCCACTGAGTCTCCTTCCTTTGACCCCAGGCTCCTGCAGTGGGCATCAGAACAGCCTCCTTTGAAGGGGCAGTTCCTCAGTGGCCTCACTGTTTCCTTCTGAGTGTTCTCAGACCCACTGCTGTGTCACTATAGGGCACCAGGGCCCAGTGAGGACTGAGATGGGAACATATCCTTTTTCCTATCAGCTCCTGGGAAACAGAACAGTCAGAGGCTTCTAAGGGGCTGGACAGAGGGGCCACTCAGCACACAGTTGACGATATCTTCTGTTCATAGAGAGAAGGGGGTGGTGCAGGATACATTTCATGACATACACTCCTCAAAAATATTGAGCCCAGAACAAATGGCTTAGGCCAACCTCAGCGATTCTAGCAATTGCCATTCATGCAACCTGCATGGGAGATTTTCTGTGCTGATTCAAGACCAAGAGACACATGTACTTCTCCCCTAAAACTCAGGATCCATGACTACCCATTTCAAAACAAAGAAATCCAAGAAGATCTACCTGGTATACATTACAGTGCATTTTTTTAAAGACATATATTATAAAAGCAGACAGAGCTCCATTCTGCCAATGAAACACAATACAACTAGTGCAACATACCCTCATTATGTTAGGGCAGGACATGAGGGGGCAGCAAGAACCACCAGGAATCCATTTGTACCACAGGGAAGTGGCTATTAGAACATTAAAGGAAGTGATGTTGGCACATTTTATTGGCGGGAGGATTCACCACGAGGAAGAAAAGGCCAGAAGGCGACTCCTGGTAAGGAGCAAGGCCCACAAATCCTCGGGTGAGTCTGAGGGAGGAGGTGGTGGCTGTGGGGTCAGCAGGTGGACACCTCCATCACGTGGCTCCCTCTGCTGGGCTTGTGGCCCCATGTGCAATAGAGAAACTAATGGAAGGTTGGGTGACCCAATCAGAAACATGAAGCTGGCCAGGTGTAATGGCTCACACCTGTAATCCCAGCACTTTGGGAGGCCAAGGCAGGTGGATCACCTGAGGTTAGAGTTCGAGACTAGCCTGGCCAACATGGCAAAACCCCGTCTTTACTAAAAATACAAAATTAGCTGGGCTTGGTGGTGCATGCCTGTAATCCCAGCTACTCCGGAGGCTGACGCAGGAGAATGGCTTAGAACCCGGGAGGCGGAGTTTGCAGTGAGCCGAGATCGTGCCACTGCACTCCAGCCTGGGCAACAGAGGGAGACTCTGTCTCAAAAAAAAGAAAAGAAAAGAAAAAAAAAAAAAAGAAACATGAAGCTGAGATGCACTTGCCACTCCAGGGGCATCCTGAGCCTTTGGAAAGAACCTGTTGAGAGGGTTCTCAGAAACATCAGAGCCACATTTTCTCAGGAGGGCTTCCCTGTCTCTCCAGAACCCAGCTCCCAGCACTCCTCAGGACAGAGCCTGCCCAGCTCTGCCCGTGTCACTTCACTGACCCCCACCCCTGCCAGCCTTCTCCCACACCTGCAGGGCCAGCACCCAACATGCTGAGAGAATGGGGACCCAGAACCAGATGAACACATCAGGGGAAACTGAATCCATACTCTCTTGGGGTCCTGAGCCTCCCAGTGACAGAAGATCCAGGAGATGCGAGTGGGAGGTCGCCCTAACAGGATCTAACATCATGCTCCAGATTGCTGAAGGGACACAGATCGGTGCCTCCTCTCCTTGACTCTACCCTCCTCACTCCTTAGCACCAGGCCTGGCTGTCCATCCCTGCCAAGGTGCAACTAAGACCTTCGCCTCCAGCTCAGGGGTGCCCCAGACAGGAGCACAAGAGGAGGCTCATCCCCACCCACAACCCAGGCCGGAGCGAATCTGGCTGCCCAGGCTCTGTGTCTGGCTTCTGCCCCAGGACCTGAGCCCATGTAAACTCAGGCTTCCTTGGCCTGCCCTCCCCAGGCCCAGGTTCTAAAGGTGTGCTCCCCACAACTTCCTTGTTGCTCCTCCACTTTGTCCCTAGAATTACAGCCCAGCTCTAGGTGGGACTGTGAAGCTCTGCCTAATGCTTTCCACGAGAAGTCAGATTCAGGCCCTTGTGCCTGAAGACTCCTTGTGAAGAGCAGATGACACCTTCTCCAAGAGCAGCTAAGGAATCACCTTGGCTCCTCAGGCTGAGTATACATTTTCTGTACGGAACTTCAGAAAGAAATGGTCAACATTCATTCCTCACTTCACCAGAGAAAGAAGAAAATGTCACATGCCTTTGAGTCCCTCTTTTCACCAAGACTCCACTGAGATAAAACTCCTAACACAGAAGCCAACACGTATTCTCAACACTGGGTACCTACTGGAGGTCCTGCCTTAGCCCCGAAGCCTCAGGTTTCCATGGGGACAGGTTGGTTGAGAACTGGTGGCCCAGCTCTCAGCCTGACACCCAACAGTATCCCCACCCAGGGGGCAGATGGTAGTGCAGGCACAGGTTCTGCAGGCTTTCATCTCGTGAAACGCATGTTAGAGGGTGTCCTTGTCACTCGCCATGCCCCAGAGGAATCAGCAGGGACATCAGGACTGAGAGAAGACATGGCACATCTGACCTCCTGTCCTGGAAACCCCACATCTTTCTGACTGTGCCGATCACACGGACAATATCTAGAAAAGTTCTGCTCTGCACAGTGTTCTGTCTACCAGGCCCACCCATCTGAGGACCCAGATGAAGGAGCAAACACCTGCCTAAGGTGCAGGTACCCCTGCATCCATCTGTGGGAGGAAGAGCAAGAAACTACCATTTATATGGATTCTTTGGCCCTAAGAATGAACCAACTATTTAGGAGTAACACAGTGATGCAGAATGACCAGGGAGGGTCATTCTCAACCATGCTCCCTGGTCATTCTGCATCACTACAATACACATAGAATCCCCAGAATACACACCCATTAAAGCCTCAATATTCTTGCTTCATACAAACATTTGCTTACAGATCCTGAACACACACACACACACACACACCTGCCCCGGGGTGTGTTGCTAACTGCTTAATAAAATGCTCTCCAGGGGGAAATAGGAAAGCCTAGAATTGTGATGATTATGTGGTGTAAATATCTCAGCATGACTAATTTTAAACTACCAACCTAACGCCACTGAACACAGAGATGAGAAGAGATGTGCCGTGCCCAGTGGCTACCCCAAGCTAGTACAAGCCAGCTCCAGCACAGCCACATCCTTTCATAGGAATACGTGTACACAATCTACCTGCACCCTGAGTAGGACCCTCAACTCTCACCCCAAATATAAAAACAAAACCAAACCAGGTACCTCCAGAACACAACCTCCTCATATATCCTGAACAGACACACACAACTGAGATAGGATAGGGTGGTCATAGCCTCCATTAAAGGAGAACAAACTTGCTAAACAGATGAAGAGAACAAACCATCCGACAGTGCACAAGGAGGTCCTGCAGTAAGGAGGTGGAAAAGAAGAAGGGAATATCCCCAAATTCGCACAAGTGCGAAAACCCATGATTAGTGTCCCTGGGTTGACCAGTGCTCACTATAACAGTGAAAAACACACCCTTGGGTAGAGATTTAAGATGTTAATGGTTCACCTGATATAGGCACTAGCATGTGCAGCAATAGCGCATGCACGTCCAGAGAACAGCCCAGAGAGTGCTTAACAGTGACACCCCTTCCCACCCCTTCATGAATAGTCATGTAAGGCTCCCATAAAGGAGGTTTCCCCAGTGTCAGTCAATGCTGTCTCACCTTTCAGCAGCCCACTCTGATCAGCTGTCAGAGTGTACATTCACTTTGCAGTAACCTCTCTTGCTTACTTTTACGTTGGACTCACTCTCAAAGTAAGACTTCTTTTGTGCAGCAAAGTCAAGAACCTGAACCAGCCCACCAGCAACACAACTGCTACCTGTACCCTAAATACACAGATGGCCTGCCCAATTATTACTTAAATTTGCAGACAAAACTCTACCCACCCCAAATGCTCACCTCACTGCTAAAACCATATACGTATATATATACGTGCCCAAATACAAACATGTTCAATGAACACAGTACCCATATATACCCATATATACTGTGAACCCTGAAAGGGCTGATCACGAGTGGCTAACTGGGCCTAAACTCAAAATGGAGCCAAGCAGCCATTTGCTGACTGCAAGTCGCACACATTTACCCTGCTTCCTGCAAAAACCACGTACTTGTGTCACTTTGGGACTTTCACAGCTGTCTGTTCCTGTTTATGTCACCTGAATCAAGGGGTACCATTTCATCATATGGACTTAAGAAATATACTGTGACTTGCATCAGCCAATCAGAAATAAACAAGCTTGTATCCCTCATTTGCAGAGTGAACAAGATTGGGAATCTGAGAACGAATTTCTCTGTAAAAGATAATACCTCTCTTTGTTCTTTCAGAGTGTACCTTTGTTTTGCACTGAAGGCTGGGACTCCTTGATTTGCAAACAGCTCAGTGGAATCAAATTTCTATTTTTTTCTTTTGTTGTTTTTTTAAGAAAATCCTTTTCAGTAGATTTGTTAACAGTACATAATGAAAATCCTATAGGCATAGGCTCAAAAAAAATCACAAGGTATACAACACTTGTGTCATGCATCACCCAGAAAAAGAATCACATACAATCCCACAGCTCTAAAATATAGGAATCCATGATTCTTGAATCCAAACACAACCTACACAGCCTCTCTGTTTCCAAATACATGCACTGAACCTCCCACATCTCCCAGAATACAAAACACAGAAGCCACATAAACTCAAATACACACAGAACCACAAACTATTTTTATCAAATACATATAAGTCCACCTCACAAATTCTGAGAACACAGATACAAGTGGCAACACCAAATTCTGCGAGTATTACATTTCACAACAGACACAGAGGACCACTAAGTCTTAATATACCCAAAACCCCTCTTATACACACTCACAAACTACCCATGAATACACACCTCACCCTCCCAGGTAAAACCAATACAAAAAAAAAAAAAAAAACACACAAAAACACCAATAATGCTCTAATATACGCACACAACTTTCATATACCCATGGGCACATACAAACTCACAAAAATATCCCCAATCCCTGAGTGTATAAATCCCCCGAAACACTATCCAATCAATATGCTACATCTCCGGAATACAACCTCCTCACCTCATCCCCTAAACATGCCCAAACACATGTACGAACATCCTAGCATTCTCCAAAGAAATACACTTAAAATACTAACAATCCCATATTCTATAAACAGACTTAGATAATTCATCTATCTGCTGATAAATATACACACAAACCAGTATACACACCCAAGATGCACAGAAATATCTCCAGCATATCATTTATAAATACCCATAAAAACACTTCCCAATCCCAAATTATCCCAATCTAGTATGAACCAGTTCCCACCTTGCCAAGTACTAACCAATAACCATATCACATACCTCTAATACATATAAATTCAACTCTCCCACTCTCCTGTATAAAAAGAGAACCCCATCTCTCTATCAGACACACACATACTAAATTCCCAGAATATATAACCCTAATAACCACTTACTGCAAAACACAAGCACATAGCTCCACAAAACCTTCATCTAAACTGCCACGCCCTTGAACGCACACACAAACTCAATACTCATGTAGTTGTCTACATGCCCTAAATATACCCGCAATTAACTAACACGCCACAAATATGCAAACATGCCACCTCATATCCCCAAATACACATACAGTTCCACAATACTGCCCAGCCCAGTTATGACCTTCTTTAATCTGCAATCTCCACACAGACACAACCAACCCACACATGTGAATACATATTAGATTCTCACCAATTAAATGCATATCAAATTCCAAACTAAGAATTCATATAAACACATTTTCACATACACAAAACCACCCCCACAAATCTCACACCCTCCAAAATCCAAAATAAATCTTCCTGACATTCTCAAGTACACACTAACCCAACCACCCAAGATAACACACATGTGTGCAGTAAATTTTAGATACATGTGTAGCCTACAATTTACAAATAATATACCACTACTTTTTATTTGTAAATTCCACATAAGTAAGCGATTCTCATGGGAGCTTTTCTTGACTTTGGCCACACTCTTGCATCCACAACCAACTTGTGCTACCAAGTGAACAGACTATGACTGAAGGCCTGTTCTTCCACTTTGCAGCTGCTCCTATCAGTGACAAATCAGCGTATTAGAACATGCATGCTGGCTGATCATTCTGATCAAGTCAACAAGCTTCACAACTCACTCAATGAGGTCGTCCGTGAGAACTTCACTGTTTTACCAGGACAGGAGCTACTTCTTTGCTGAACCGCATCACGGTTTCAACTGCTGAGGTTTTCTTCAAGCTTTTGCATTGTTTGGAATGTGAAAGGCACGGCTGAGACACACTTTGGCATTCCCACTGCATTGTTACACCTCCCCCATCACTTCAGGTCCAGGTGAGCAAGGGAAAGGAGCGCGGCCTGGGCGTCCCGCAGGGCCCCCGCTAGGAAAGCTATGAACGATCCCACCTTGAGCGCAGCCACAGGCCTGCTCTGGTCACAATGTGGGGTCGCCCCGCGGACACTGGTGACCAGTGGGAGCATGACCAGGAGGTGATTACCTTCTAATCACCCTTGGTTTTATTTGTAGGTAACATCAAGAAGGACGCCATGAGAGCGAAGGCCGTTGGGTAACCGCCCTTTGCTCTCGCGCTGCGCGTCTCCCTGCCATAAACCGCCGCAACCGGCGCTGGGAGCGGTTGAGGGCGGCCGGCCTCACGCTGGGAGCAGTTGAGGGCGGCCGGCCTCGCGCTGGAACCTCGCCTGCCTCAAGGCTCGTGTGGCAGCGCACAGGGCAGGCCAGGAGCCCGCCCTGGGAAGGCCCCGCTGGAGATGTGGAAATGGAGGGAGGCGGCACCTGGGCGCTTCCTGGGGCCAGACAAGCCCCCTCATTGGAACCTCCATGACCGTGCCTCTGAGAAACCAGCACGTCCGCTGTGACCACTCCTAATTTTCGGTAATACAAACCTGCAGTCCATGCACTTAGGTAAAACCCTTGCTGAAAGGTTTACCTTTGGAGGGTTTATCCTAAAGCAAGGTATCCTCGAATTGCATGTCTTGCATTCCCTTTGGATGGCATTTATTTCATTCCTGCTCATGCCTTTCAAAAAATAGTATGCCCTGTTTTCCTACTCAGTCTGGAGGTTCCATTAAAGAGTATTTCTGGCAAAGAATTTTAGACCTGAAAACACACTCCAAAATATACTTTCTTCTGACTCCATTCCCAGAGTTTTTCCTACCGCATTCAAATGATTTCTAGAAATGTTTTTGTTGTAGCCTTGATCAATTTCAGTCGATAAAGCAGCAGATAGTAAGGGAACAATTTCACGCTCCCCACCCTTGACTCTGCAACACAGTGTAGAATTCCAGTTGGCAATAAAAAACTAGTAAAGAAGCAACTCACTGACTTAAGTTTGTAATAGCTTCAGAAAAAACTTTAATCGTCACATCCTTTCTGCTCATTTGCAGGATTCCTATCGTCTGTCTCCACGTGATACACTGAAGAGCCTTCACGTTGATGCAGGTCCAGGGCCTCAAGTGCAGAGACTGAGAGCTCTGCAGGACACAGCATGGAGCTGCCATTCCTCTACTGGGTGGAGGAGCATGTGTCCTCTGAACAGGGGATCCAAGCCCTGAGATGTTCTTTCTCAGCTGTCAGTGCGGCCCAGGACTTTCTGTGGGGATGCTCACAGAGCAGGGGCCGGAGGACTTTTAGCCACCACCTCCCATGGCCAGTCTTCACAAATTACCTTTTGCTAATTTGATTGTCTCTCCTCCTGGGGTCTAGGACTTCAAACATGTACAGAAGCAATTGCAGAATTAAGACAAGAAACTTCCACAATATATTTTTAGTATCACTGGCTCAGAAAAAGGCTCATTCAAATCCTGTATCAAAGCCATGTGTGAGAATCTTGAGAAAGCATCAGTTGACTGACTTGACAAGGGAGGAAGCAACCAAAAATTCTGCCCTTCTTCAGTATCTGAGTATGGTATTTTGCTTCAACATCCCTCTTAGATGAAGTTATTGATTGAAAATCATTTAAGTTTGCCCCATGGTAAAAGATCAAGTCCTCAGAAAGATCTCCAAAGCATTTACGGTTTGTTTTGTTTTGGTAAGTTTACCATGATTTTGCTTGAATTGCTCTCCGTTGATCTTCTCAGCTAAGATTGAGGTAGAGTTGCACAGCAGAAGAGGGCTGCATGTACCTGGGGGTACAAGGATTGCTTCCTAAACAATGATAAGCACACAGCCACCTAATAGTCTGGATCGGCTGAGACCATTCTGATTTCAAACACCCAGTCCCCTTGCCTTCCTAAGAACCCCCGTGTTTCTCAGACTGAAGATGTGTTTTGAATTTTGTTCACGAAGTGAGGCCGCTGTTGAAACTCGTCAAGACTGGGAAAGAGCCAAAGTGGGAAGGAGCATGGGTTGATTGGCACGAAAGTAGGTCTGTTGATAAAGAATGGAAGTAAAGGGGACATCAGGTAGAAGCTTTTGCTGTGAGTCAGAAGGACAATTTAAAAGTTGCCTAAAGAGGCACACGCCATCTCTGCTGCTGCCTTCCAGTTGGAAGGGAAACTCAGGTTCCTGCCTAATGGCCGAAGCCCTTCACAGAATGTCCCCCACCCCTACCGGCTGCCCACTGCCCCTCCCCCTCTGCAGAATGTCTGGGGTCCTATGTTCCAAAAACCTGTTACATTCAAATTTTAACTGCTTCAGTTGGACTCAGGAGCATCTGCTGAGCCAGGTCACTCTCTGGGTCTTACCCTTGGCTTTTCTCATTGCGGAAACTGCCAGACAACGGTGGTCAGTGCCCAGCCTGAGGGGATGGCTTCAAATGGAGGTAAGCCTGTAGGGATGGGGGCATTATCTGAGTCTGCCATGCCTCAACTCCTTAGGAATTCAAATTTGACACTGCCCCGGGGACAGTTGATAGGGCTGATGTTGACGAGGGAGGGAAGACTGGATGTCCCCAAGGACATCACACCTGGGGATGGCCATGGCACCCTGAGTCTGTGTTTAGGGAGGACGGCCCCTTAGAGGTGGAACAAGATGCCTGGGGGAATACGCCATGTAGGAGAAAGGACAGAGTGGATGGATTGATCCTTTCTAGAAGGAGACAGGTCACGTCATTTTGTGTTTGTAGGGAGTGGTGGGATCATGTTGTGGCGGTGGCCCCGGGAGGATGATAGGCAAGCCTGAACCCTGTGCCATATCTTCAGGCACCTGGAAGGTGCCCTTCCATAGTGTTCAGAGAGATTTGGACTGGAGTTTTCTAGATCTTAGGGAGGAGTGGGGAGAAGTGGTCTCAGCCAGAAAACTGTTGGGTGGGTTGGCTGTGACAGAGCATGTAGTGACAGCCCCTGTGTGGGCGAGGCTGGGGGCTACTGTAACTGCCACAGCCCAGAGCCCCTCAGCTGTCTCCCTAGAGATGGCTTCTCCATCAGTTCAGGTAGCTGTTGGCTTTGATTTAACAGGGGTGGGGGCAGATGAGGAAGTTCAGGCAACACAGGGCCTGGGTTTCCTGAGTTGTTCTGAATTGTTTGCCCTTTTGTGGAAGCTCAGGTCTTCAGACCCACTTCCTCTTGTCTGCTAGCTCATGGCCTGTCCTCTGCACTTTGTGTTACTGTGGAGATGAAGAATTTGCTCCTATTCCATTTATACTACCTCATGAACGGGGGGCAGGTGTGGATTCTTGCTGGTTCTCAGTGGAAGGGTCTGGAAAGTCTGGTTTCCTTTTCAGTAGAGGAAGGAGAGTAGTGCACAAATAGGAAGATGGTTCTCTTATTATTATTATTCAAGTTAGGATATGTGTCCTGAATGATGTGCTGTATCCCTTATTCCCCTTGACTAGAGACTGCATGAGGTCCTATTGAACAGGGATGAGTTCCAGACAACTTTGCCTCACCCGGCCCATGGCCCAAGAACCCCTGGTTTTCGGTTGGTCACTATGTTCAGTTATTGGGAGCTTAAAGGAGAAGGACGCGGGATGGGCTCCTTGTCCCACTACCTATTGTAACATGACCAGCAGCTGTGAAAATCCCTAGACACCTCCCCTGATAGCCCTGCTGCTCGCCATTTGCTGGCTGTGTTCTAATCGTGTGTGGCTTTTGCTGGCTATGCAGTGACACTGTCTGAGGGGACTCCACCACTGCCTCTCAGACCTGCTCCCTGGGAACAGAGCTTCCTGAGTGGCAGCCGGGACCATCGAGTACTGCGGAAAGGGTGGCCCGAATCTGACCCCTATTTAGCACTTGCTGTGGGTGGTGCCAGGACAATCACTTGCATGCTGGGCATGACGAGTTATGGATTATCTTCAGGGTTCCTAGGGCGCTGGCTTGGGAAAGATTTCCATCCAGTGGTTTTGTTTTGTTATGTCTGAGCTGGGAAAGAAAGGGGTTCACAAGAGCTTCAGGAAAAGGAAGATTGAAGAGGAGATGGGGCCATAATATTCGGAAGCTTCTGGCTTCCTGTCGGCCTTCTGAGTGCCGAGCACTGCCCTGGGGTAGGCCCCTCACCTGTTGCTGAGCACGCTGAGGACCACCAGGCCGCTGAGAGACTCATCCCTGACCCATGGCTTGGGAAATGCCTGTGAGGCTGACAGGGTCTGCCAGGGACACCCGAGGGAGACCCTCGGGCAGCGAAGGCTTGGCTGTTACTTCTTGGGAGACAAGGGTCAGGGAGTCTTGGTGACCGGGGCCAGGCTCTCTAGTGGAGCGACTCTCCGTGGAGGAACAGAGCATCCGATGCACACTCAGGGACATTTGCAAGCTGCAGTTTCCCTGTCCTACGCCCTTAGCTGTTGGGACTCCCCTCTGATTCCCCAGTGACTAGTGTGGACCTGGAGACCCCAGCTCATTCACCTCTTTCCTTTGTCTCCACAGCATACCCAGTGCTGGGACTGGGCGTGACCATGAACCCTGGCACCTCCCTGTCTGTGTTCACGGCTCTGCCCTTCACCACACCCGCTCCCGGCCCAGCACACGGGCCGCTCCTTGTGACTGCAGGGGTTCCTCCAGGCGGCCCTCTGGTGCTGTCTACCTTCCCCAGCACACCTCTGGTGGCACAACAGGATGGCTGCGGCCCGAGTGGGGCCGGGGCTTCCAACGTCTTTGTCCAGATGAGGACAGAGGTGGGGCCTGTGAAGGCCACTCAGGCACAGACCTTGGTCCTAACTCAGGCCCCCCTAGTCTGGCAGGCTCCAGGCACCCTCTGTGGAGGTGTTGTGTGTCCACCTCCCCTACTTCTGGCAGCTGTTGCTGTGGTGCCTGTTATGGCTGCCCAGATGGTTGGGGGCACCCAGGCCTGTGAGGGAGGCTGGTCCCAGGGCCTTCCTCTTCCACCACCACCACCAGCAGCTGCCCAGTTGCCCCCCATTGTGTCCCAAGGGAATGCTGGGCCATGGCCACAAGGGGCTCATGGAGAGGGCAGCCTGGCTTCCTCCCAGGCCAAGGCCCCACCAGATGACTCCTGTAACCCCAGGAGTGTCTATGAGAACTTCCGACTCTGGCAGCACTACAAGCCCCTGGCCCGGAGGCACCTTCCCCGGAGTCCTGACACCGAAGCGCTTTCGTGCTTCCTCATGTGAGTGTCCTCGGGGCATTGGAGCTGGTCCTGCAGCTCACACGTAAAGAGGCTGCTGGATGGACGGGAGGTCACGCTGTTCAGGGGAGCTTGCAGGGCGGTTGTGAGGGTGATGGGCTGCACTATGGGAAGGTACATTTTCAACAACATTAATCTGGCTGCGGCTCAGGACAGACTGTCAGGGGCCTCATCTCAACTGCCCGTCACTGTCCCGTGAGTCCAGCCAATCCTTACTTTCAATAATTTTCACAATAATGTCTACAGAAGACCCAGGTCAGAGAGGGTTCCTGGTGTGATGTGAGCTACGGTTCGGGTTTTGGTCTTTGAGTACACACCCCAGTGCCTCCCCTTTAACCTAGTATTGATGGCCAGGAGCACCTCACATGGGGCCAGCGGGAGGAGCTGCAGGGCCCAGCAGGAACCTGGCACATGCCCGCAGTTCCGCTGAGGTCCAGTTAGCACAGTGGTGGTGGAGCCTGCACAGGGGGATGGTCTTGGGCCCTGCACTGGGGCCGATGCCGGCCAGTTATTTGCATCTTCACCCTCAATGCCTCCTAGAAAAAGGGACAATGATGCTTCATTCAGAGGATGGTGAAGAGATAACTTGAGCTCACATATGACATGCATAGCACAGTGCCTGGCACATGCTATGACACATTACATGACAGCAGTTATGATTACTGTCCCCATTACTATCATTATCCAGACTAGGCCATCTAGGAGAGCACTCCCCAAAGCCACAGGCTCCAGTGATAGCTCTGAGTGCACCATGAGTCCAGCAGCCCAGGGCCATGGACTGTGGTGACTGTGAGGCAGCAACGTCAGCATCTGGGAGAGTTTGTGGTTTCATTCCCAGTCCCTGCCTCTCTCCACCCTGCAGCGCCTCTGTGACCCTGTGTTTCCCGCTGATGAGCAAACGGGAGCTTGAGCACATCCACCGTGCAACACACTGGCCGTTCCCTTAGGGGTGTGGGTGGAAGGTGGCCCCATCTTCATCCCCCAAAATCTCGCTGTTCCCGCACCCTGGAACTGGTTGCATTCCTCCTTGGAGCGGAGTCCCGGTGCACTGGGGACCCTGATTCTTGGGGTGGAGTTGCCCCAGGCTCACAGGCCTTTGCCATGGCTCCTGTGGGAATGTGGGATCTGGACCTGCTGCTTGCAGTGGCGTGGACACCGCTCTGCTTTGGTTCTGGATGTGTGCTCCTGATCCTCATGCTCCAGGGCCCTGAGGCTACGTCCCCAGTGGCTGCCTTGCTCCAGAGTCCCCAGGAAGCCGGTTAAATGCTCAGTCTTGGGGCCCTGGAACCTGCACTTTAACCCTCACCCCCAGGTCATTCTGTGTGCACGCTGTCTCAGTCAGCTCAGGCTCTGCCGTAATGAATGCCGTAGACTGGGTGCTTTATCAAGACACATTCATGTCTCTCAGTTCCAGAGGCCAGAAGTCCCAGATCAAGGTGACAGCAGATTGGGTGTCTGGTCAGGGCCCTCCTCCTGGCTGGAGAGAGCTGTCTCTGGCTATGTCTCCTCGTGGCTGAGAGCAAGAGCCCTGGCGTCTCCTTCTGCCCTTATCAGGGCTTGGATTCCATGACTGGGACCCAGGCTCATGACCTGCTTTAACCCTGATTGCCTCCAAATACTGACACACTGGTGCTGAGGGCTTCAGCACAGGAATGTTGGAGACACACATGTTCCACCCATAGTACTGAGTCCACTTCTCAACACTGAGGACTCGAGGGGCAGTCGGAGAGGCTACTTGGTAGCTTGTGTTGATGTTTGATCTTGGGGGTGTGTCCTGGGGCCTGAGGAGCCCACATGGGGGAGAACAGGACAGGGACAGATGGCAGGACAGGTGTGGGCAGGACAGGTGTGGGCAGGACAGGGGCCAGGTGTTGGGACCAGGTGGGCTTGGGATGAAGGGTGGGCTTATAGACTGAGACTGACTGCACTGGTTTACAGCCCAGTTCTCCGATCTCTGGCCCGGCGGAAGCCCACCATGACCCTGGAGGAGGGACTGTGGCGGGCCATGCGGGAATGGCAGCACACGAGCAACTTTGACCGGATGATCTTCTACGAGATGGCGGAAAAGTGAGTCTGGGGTCCTGGGAGCAGGGCCTGCGTGGCAGGGTGAGAGTGAATGACAGAGGCCCGGTGGCCGTGGTGGCTTCTCAACGTGGAGTATGAGGAGGGTGTGGAGAAACCCAGGACACTCTGGGCCCCTGGCTCCCTCAGGAAGCTGCTCCTGCCACCTAGAGTGTTCTGGGGTCTCTGTCCTGGCCTATTGGGAAGCACCCCCTGCCTGGCCTGGGGCCATCCCTGCCTTGACACTGGAGGTCATGGCAGGAGCAGCCAGCATCACAGCCCAAAGTGGGTCACCTCCAGCTGTGGGGATGGGGAGAAGGGGTGCTAGTGACTATGGACAAGAATAGGGTGCAGGCTCCTCACAGGAGTGGCCAGAAGTCAGTTTTCTCCCATCCCAGCCTGGCCAGGGAGTTGTGTTGGGAAGATCTGCACCTGGGACACCATGGGACCCATCTCTGGCCTGACTGCCTTTGCTCCTGGGCAGTCCCCTCCATGAAGGCAGACAGATAGACAGCAGCCTCAGGGGAAAGGGGCCCTGTCCTCTGAGCTCAGCTTTTGCTTCCTCCTGACCAGGGGTCTCCCAGGCCTCGTGCCCCTGGGTTATCTTTCAGGGGCCCACAGTCCTAGCCTCAGGACTCCTGCATCTGGGCATCATCCCTGATGCCTTCTGCCATAAACCCCACCCCTGGCCAGCTGAAACCTGGAGGAGGGGTCCCCCGAGACCCTCCTGGACCTCGTGGCCCTGAGTTGAGTCAGGAAGCCCCGTTGATGCCATGGGCTCTGCAGGGGCCGGGTGAGGGAGGGTGAGCCCAGAACTCTGGGAGCAGCTTTCTCCTGGGACTGGGGGATGGGACACAGTGAGGGCCTGGACAGCCCACCCGAGGCACTCCCTCCTACCTTCCCTGCCCTCGGCCGCTGCCTGGTCCTGGGGGGAGGGGGCCTGGACCCTCTCAGCACAGCCTGGGCCTCCTTCACCCCCAGATTCCTGGAGTTTGAGGCTGAGGAGGAGATGCAGATTCAGAAATCGCAATGGATGAAGGGGCCCCAGTGCCTGCCTCCTCCAGCCACACCGAGGCTTGAACCTCGAGGACCCCCAGCCCCTGAGGTGGTCAAGCAGCGAGGTATGGCTTCCCGCATTCCCACAGGAGCCATGGCCAAGGCCAAAGGGGCCAAGGGAGGCCACTGTCCCCACACCCCATGCTTCCCTTCAAGAGGGGGATTTGCTCCCTCCAACAGGACAGTTTCCAGGAGCATATGTTGGGTATTGACCTGGTCAAGTTTCCTAGCTACTCTCTCCCCTCGCCTGTCCAAAACTCCACATATGCTCTGCCCAGGAAGCAGGGATGAGCGGGGAGAGTACACGGCATATTGGTGGCTCCAAACTTCCTCCCAAGCAATGCTGTCTCAGATGTGCCCCTCCTGCCTCCTCCGGGGGTGCTGTGGTTCAGGTGGTCCTGACCCAGCTGGGACCCACTTCACATCCCCAAGCCCTGCCCTCCCCTGTGTGGTGCAAGCAGGAGGAGCGGCCCTCACCACGCCCATCCTCCTCCCTCTCTACCTCAGTGTACCTTCCCAGCAAGGCCGGCCCCAAAGCCCCGACTGCCTGCCTGCCACCACCCAGGCCCCAGAGGCCAGTGACCAAGGCCCGCCAGCCACCACCCAGGCCCCAGAGACCAGCAGAGACCAAGGTCCCTGAGGAGATCCCCCCAGAAGTGGTGCAGGAGTATGTGGACATCATGGAGGAGCTGCTGGGGCCTTCCCTCGGGGCCACGGGGGAGCCCGAGAAACAACGGGAAGAGGGCGAAGTGAAGCAGCCACAGGAAGAGGACTGGACGCCCCCAGACCCGGGCCTCCTGAGCTACATTGACAAGCTGTGTTCCCAGAAAGACTTCATCGCCAAGGTGGGCTGGCCTGGAGTGCTGGGGTCTGCTGGATTCCAGGGGGTGGCACTCCCAGGTCCTTGGAATTAAGCTCTGTTCCTTAGCTACTCAGCAGTGTGTGTATTTCCATGGATTTGAGTGTCTGTGTATGTGATTGTGTGTGTCTGTGTGTTGCTGTGTGTTTGTGTCTGTGGTTTGTTACTGTGTGTTTGTGTGTCTGTGTGGGTGTGAGTGTGGAGTGTGTACGTTACCTGTGTCTGTGTCTTCTCCTGTGTCATATGTGAGTCTGTTTGTGTGTCTGTGTGTGGTTTGTGTGTCTCTGTCTGTGTGTGTGGATGCTACCAGGTGTGTGGTCTGTGTCTGTAGCTGGTGGTCGCCATGATATGAGACAGCCCCAGGACGGTGGGGACGGGGCGCTTGCTGCTTTCTGCGTCTCCTCCAGGTGTCCTTGGCTCCAGGTTACTCCCTGCCCAGGAAGCTCACGCCTTCTTCCTTCTGTTTCCAGGTGGAGGCCGTCATTCATCCCCGATTCCTGGAAGAATTGCTTTTCCCAGATCCACAGATGGATTTCTTGGCCCTAAGCCAGGAGCTGGAGCAGGAGGAAGGACTCACCCTTGCCCAGGTACCCTAGGGGCAGGAGGGACCTGGCACACAAGGCCCACCTGATTGTCTAATCCCCCCGACTGGGGATGCTCGGCTTCTTGGGGAGCCACTCTGGAGTGGGAAGATGCAGGTTCAGAGGGAGTAGGATGGACAGGAGCCAGGGAGGGGAGTCAGCATGCAAGCTGTGGTGAGGCCCAACAGGATGCCCGGCAGAGCCACACCCTCTGTCTTTGACATAAAGCCCAGCTGCCTCAGGCTTCCCTACCTGCTGCCTAAGTGCCCTGGTCTCCACCACCCTGGGCCCTGCTCACACCTGGGGCAGTGCCAGTAAGTGCCCCCTTTCCTCCCACAGCTAGTGGAGAAGCGCCTCCTACCCTTGAAGGAGAAACAGCATGCGAGGGCAGCCCCTAGTCATGGCACAGCCCGGTTGGACTCAAGTTCTTCTAAGTTTGCAGCTGGCCAAGGAGCAGAGAGAGACGTCCCTGACCCCCAACAAGGGGTTGGCATGGAAACCTGCCCACCCCAGACGACTGCCCGGGACTCTCAGGGACGAGGCAGAGCACACACTGGCATGGCCAGGTCCAAAGACTCTGTTGTGCTTTTGGGATGTCAGGATTCCCCTGGGCTGAGGGCTGCCCGGCCAACCTCTCCTCCCCAGGACCACAGACCCACCTGCCCTGGCGTGGGTACCAAGGATGCCTTGGATCTCCCTGGAGGGTCTCCTGTCAGGGAGTCACATGGGCTGGCTCAGGGGTCAAGTGAGGAGGAGGAGCTCCCCAGCCTGGCCTTCCTCTTGGGTTCCCAGCACAAGCTGCTGCCCTGGTGGCTACCCCAGAGCCCTGTCCCTGCCTCGGGCCTTCTCAGCCCAGAAAAGTGGGGACCCCAGGGAACTCATCAGTCCCCATCTGCTGAGAGCAGAGGCCTCAACCTAGCACCTTCTGCTGCCAAGAAGTCCAAGAAGCGACCTCTCTTTGGAAGCCTGTCCCCTGCTGAAAAGACACCCCACCCAGGGCCTGGGCTCAGGGTCTCTGGGGAGCAATCCCTGACTTGGGGGCTGGGTGGCCCCTCACAGTCTCAAAAGAGAAAGGGTGACCCCTTGGTCTCCAGGAAGGAGAAGAAGCAGCATTGTAGCCAGTAGGGGCTTCTGAGCAGGCTCTCTGGGGCCAATCCCCAAGGATGGGGCTCTGGCATCCGATGCCCCAAAGCGGTCAAAAGCTTCTTCTCCCCCAGTGCTGACCTTGCTGGGCCTTAGCTTTGGAGGGTAGGGGAGGGAGAGGGTGGCTGAATGGGGAGGGCAGGAAGGGAGGGTCTGGGGGGAAGGGGCTGGGGAGTGGGGGTGGGAAGCAGTGCGTTGGGGGCCTCGTGTGTAAGTGTGAATAAATGTAGTTGTCTTGGAAAATGCTCTTGGGGCTGCTGCCTCTGTCCTCGGTGCTGTGCTGCTCCGTGGAGGGTGTCTGTGAGGGAGGGCAGAGGAACTGGCAGATGCCAGGCTCTGTGAACCCACAGGGGCCGGCCCCACTCTTTCCTCCTGACGTAGGGAGCCCCTTCAGATGCTCCAGGGACTGACAGATGCTGAGGAAGCTCTGATCCCTCCCACCACCCACTCACAAGGCCCTGCCTGCTTTAGGGAGGCTTCTTGGGGCCCCCCATCGTTATCAGCATCCCTGGAATATCCTGGGATTGGAGAGAGCTGGCTGGCTCTTGTTCTGCTCGGTGGGAGCTGAGGAGAAGGCAGCCGCCTGCAACATGGACGTGGGGAGAGGAGGCTGCTCCTGCTTAACCCTCATCAGGAAGAGCGCGGGCACTGGGCTGAGGGGAGACGTTGAGGTGACCATCCACACAGGTGTGTTTGGGATACGATGATGGGTGGGGAGCAGGGGAAGTCCTTCTGCCTGTTTCTGGGCAGGAGAGAGTCTTGTCCAACTAGCTAAAGCAGATGCTCCTTGCTGTGGCCACAGGGACTGGCCTCGGGGCCCTCAAGGTCCTGCATGGAGCCCCCCACAGCTATGATTCCCTTCCCATATGATGACTGAACTCATGTGGAATTGATGTAGACACAGATTTACATTGGTTTCTAAAACAGTTCCCTCCCAACACACCATCACCAATGGGAAAAAGCATGTCCAGTCCATCAGGTGCAGGGTGGGTGTTTCTGCTGGTTCCAGGGCCCGGAGGAGCTGGGGCCCAGGCCAAGAGGGGCTGAGGGTCAGCCGCCCTTCTGCCAGTCACAGACCCCAAGGGTAGAGCAGGGGCTGCCTGGGATGTGGCATTGGCTGTCTGGGAAGTGCCCTGGGAGTTGGGGGCTAGGTGTTCGCCAAAGGGAGACTTCCAGAGTCTATGAGTGAGATGAGGACTGCATCAGGAGAGGGACCGAGGATGGAGAGGATGCTCTGCTCTTTCCCAGGTTGTCCTGTTCTCCCAATCTCTGCTGAACTGCCTCACCCCATGGGCCAACTTCTGCCCCCCTTACCCCTAAGCCACCTCTTAGAATCTCAGATCCCAGCATGGACAGGACCCGGCACCCACCCTGGTTCCCTCCTGGCCAACACCTTCTTCTCCATGGTCTGAGTTCTGATTCCTCCCCCAGGGTGCTTATTGGCTCAGGACCCCTGTGACTGCCAGGGCACTGGTCCCAGCACTGCCTGAGTGCAGAGCTGTGGTAACGGCGCTGGGGGCTGGCCCAGCAGCAGAGGCTGGTGGGGCAAAGCTGTCTGGTACACGGTGGCCTGGCCCCTCGGCCAAGTGACAAAGGGAGCCATGTTTGGGTCCTCTCTGGCCCCATCTGCCCACAGAACACAGCAGTCAGCCTGACAGATGCCCCTCTGCCCCGTCCCTTCTGCTCAATGTGGGCAGTGTCGGAGGCCTGCTGTCTTCCGTGGCCTTTGGGAAGGAGAGTTTATCTTGGCAGGGCTTCCCCAGCTCAGTGCACATCAGGCCCTCGGGGAAAATGTGGGGAGCAAAGAGTTACTGGTGGGTGATGTGGGCAGCTCCCGTGACTCGTCTACATTCAGGGCCATCCTCAGGAGATAAGGTAGCACTGCCCCTTTGCAGGGTTTAGGAATGTTAAGTGAGCCGTGTTTGAAGGGAACATGGTCCATTCTCTGGCGTGTGTGGGTGCCCAGCCAACTTCCTCACCTAAGGGTGAAAGTGACACCTTGGGGCTCCTGCTGGTTACCCCACTGGCTGTTGTCTATCCCACTGTCCCTGTCCTTGTCTTGGCTGAGCCATTCCTAGGAAGCAGAACTTGTGCTTCCTCCACCTGTGTGTCCCACCTGAGCCCTACAATCTGCCCCTAAATGGGCACAGTGGGGCTGACTGGGGGGCTCTGGTAGACTGAACATACATCCCCCAACCAGTTCCTGTGCTGAAGCCCTAACCCCCAACGTGATGGTATTTGGAAATGAGGCCTTTGGGAGTTATTCAGGGTTAGAAGAGACCATGAGGGTGGGGCCCTAATGATGGGATTAGGGCCCTGGTAAGAAGCAGAGACCCCAGAGCTCTCTCTCTCCCTGACATGAGGGCACAGTGAGAAGGCGGCCATCTGCAAGCCAGAGAGAGAGCCCTCACCAGAACCTTGCATACTGGGATGCTAACCTCGGACTTCCAGCCTCCAGACTGTGACAAATACATTTCTTTTTTTAATATGTGCCACCACCCCCAAGTCTATGGCACTTTGTCCTAGCAGCCCTATGTGACTACGACAAAGTCCATAATCTCAAGAACTTCCTTCATGACTGGTATCTGGAAACCGTCCATCAGAGCCATGGGAAAGAAAGGCTCGGGCCTTTACAACTGTCAGCACACCTCCACCCCAAGTGCAGTGTATCACACATGAACCAGGAGAGCCTGGGACACAGTGAAAAGGAATCTGTAAATACCCATGATGTCATCACACCCACACTTGGCGAAGCCATGCAGCTGGCTCACAGCAGGTGCTGGGGGTGTGCTGAGGCTCTTGGTCAGCTTGGCCTCCCTGCTCACACACCCAGGTCACTCTCTGGGAACCAGTGCGGCTGGGGTGGCCCCTGGCAGGTTTGCCTCCAGAGACCCCTCCCTTCACCATTGGATGACAGATCCCCGAAGAAGCCATAGCCTCCTGGGAAACTCCATCTGACAACGTGAGCAAGGCTTGCCCCTTTAGTGAACATGCTGTGCTTTCTGACAGCTATGAGGATGGACTTGATACAGGTGGCTGCCCTTTTGTAGCTCACTTTGATTCTAACTTCAGCGTTGCATGATGCCCTATGAATGGAATATACAATGGGTGTCTTTCACATCTGTCTTCTTTCACTTAGAATAATATTTCCAATGTCATCTACATTTTTAGTATGTATCATTACATCAAACCTTTTTGTTGCTGAATAATATTCCATTAATGGATATACTAAAATTTATCCATTTATCAGTTAAGAACGTTTAGGTTTTTTTCACTTTTTGGCTATTGTGAATAACACTTCTAAGAATATTTGTGTACAAGGTTTCCTGGGGATGTATGTTTCCATTTCTCATGGCTACATACCTAAGAGTGAAATTGATGGGCCATATGGAAACTCTATGTTTAACCATTTCAGAAGGTGCCAGACTGTTTCCAGTGTACATGAACCATTTTATATACCCACTAGCTGTGTGAGGGTCCCAGCGTCTCTCCATATTCTAGCCAACATTTATTATCAACTCTCTTTTTGATAAAGTCATCTTAGTGGTTCTGAAGTTGCATCTCATCGTAGTTTGCATTTGTGTTTCCCTGATGTTGAACCTCTTTCATGTACCTATTCGCCACTTGTATATCTTCTTTGGAGCAATGTGTACTCAACATTTAGTAATTTTTAACTGGTTTGTGTTTTGTCATTGAGTTATAAGAATTCTTTATATATTCCAGATAAAAATGCTTTACAAGATATAATTTGCAGAAATATTCTCCCATTCTATGGGTTGTCCTTTACTTTCTTGATGGTACTCTTTGAAGCACAAAAGTTTTTACTTTGGATGAAGTCCAATTTATCTATTTTTTCTTTTGTTACTTATGGTTTTGATGTCATGTTTAAGAAACCATTAACTAGTCTTAGGTCATGAAATTGATTCCTATGCTTTTTCCTTTTTTAAAAACCATCTTAAACATTTTAAATTGTGCAATTTAGTAATGTTATGTATATTCACATCATTGTGAAATTTAGGTCTTTAGAAATTTTTTATCTTTCACAACTGAAATTTTGTACACATTAAATACTAATTTCCCCCCTACTCCCACCCCCGGCCCTTGGCAACCACTACTTTATGTTTCTATGATTTCGACTACCTTAAATACTTCATATGAAGGAAAATATTTGTCCTTTTGTGATTGGCTTATTTCACTTAGCATAATGTTCTTGAGATTGATCCATGTTCTAGCATGTGACAAGATTTCCTTCTTTCCATAAGCTGCTTAGTCTTCCATTGTATGTATATACCATATTTTATCCTTTCATCCACCAATGGATATTTGGATTGGATCTCTTGGCTACTGTGAATAATGCTGTAATAGGGATTGTATGGAATTTGTAAATTGTTTTAGGTAATATGGACATTTTAACAATATTAAGTCTTCAAATCCACATGCATGGAGATGTCTTTTCATTTATTTATATACTCTTTGGTTTCTTGTAACATTGTTGTTTTGTAATTTTTAGTGTCCAAGTTGTTTGCCTCCTTGGTTAAGTTTATTTCTAAGTATTTTGTTCTTTTTCATGCTATTATAAATAAAATTGTGGGTTTTTTGTGTTTGTTTGTTTGTTTGTTTGTTTGTTTGTTTTTGTGGTAGAGACAGGATTTCACTATGTTGGCCAGGCTGGTCTCAAACTCCTGGCCTCAAGTGATCCACCTGCCTCAGCCTCCCAACATGTTGGGATTACAAGTGTAAGCTGCCGCACCTGGTCTGAAATTTTCTTCTTAATTTCCTTTCCATATTGGTCATTGCTAATGTATGGAACTGCAATGGATTTTTGTGTGTTAATTTTGCATTTTGTAACTTTGCAGAAATCATTTATTAGTTCTTACAGGTTTTTGGTGGAATTTTTAGGGTTTTCTACATATAAAACCATATAATCTGTAAATAGAAATAATTTTACTTCTTCCTTTCCAACTGCAATGCCTTTTATATATCTTTTCCTTGTCTAATTGCTCTGGCCCAGTACTACGTTGAATAGAAGTGGCAAGAGTGGGCATCCTTGACTTTCTCCTGTACTTTGAGGAATAGCTTTGTCTTCCCTAGCAAACATAATGTTAGTTGTGGGCATTTCATGTAAGGCCTTTATTATGTGGTAGTATTTTCCTTTTATTCCTAGTTTGTTGAGTGTTTTTAATGATGAAATGGTGTTGAATTTTGTTGAATGCTTTGTCTGAATCATGTGGTTTCTGTCTTTCATTATATTAATGTAGTGTGTGACTTGATTGATTTTTGTATCTTGACTCATTCTTGCATTCCAAATATAAATCCAACTTGGTCATGATATATAATCTTTTTTTTTTCTCAGAGATGGAGTCTCACTCTGTCACCCAGGCTGCAGTGCAGTGGCGCAATCTCGGCTCACTGCAACCTCTGCCTCCCAGGTTCAAGTGATTCTCCTGCCTCAGCCTCCTGAGTAACTGGGATTACAGGCACCTGCCACCACACCTGGCTAATTTTTGTATTTTTAGTAGAGACGGGATTTCACCATCTTGGCTAGGCTGGTTTTGAATTCCTGACCTCGTGGCTCTGACATGGCAACTTTGCTGACCAGTACAGGGTGTTCTTGTCCAGGAGTCCATGGACCCTCAGGCAATCTAGCAAAATTTGGAGTCCGTGATGGGCTTGGAAATTTCAGTGAAGATTTAGGGGTGTCCTAACCCCAGCTATTTAAGAGCCTCTGCTTTAGATGGTGTGAGGGACCCAACAACCACATTCTATATAGCTGTCCTGGGCATGCTTGGTCTTCCCAGCAATGAATTTTCCGTGGTTGTGGTCTCAGAGCTCACTTCACTCCACCCTGAGACTCTTGTACAGTGAAGTGCAAGGATGTGGCCAGGCCAATTGTCAGCAGTCAGCTCCTGGCCTGCCTAACTCAATATAGAGCATGCGTCCACCCTGTGCTACTCTGCTGCCCAGAGTCATCGGGCTCATGAGCCAGATATAAACGCTGAGTCTGGGGCCTGCGAGCCCGAAAGGCCCTTTCCTGTCAGTTGGCCCAGGGAGCATCACACAGGGCACTCTTCTCCTCAGTCTCTCCCGCATCTCTCTGGCAGACAGGTGGTCACGATCGTCAGTGCTGTGGGGCCCTATTATTCCAGAGTAAATGCTGGAGCCAGACTTACCCTGTGGAAACGCATGAGGACGTGGGCTGTGGTGATGGGCACCCTCAGTCAGGCACCAGCTGTCCCGCGTTCATGGCTTCCACCTCTGGGGCAGCTCCCCGACATTCTCTGAAGTCTGTCCACTTCTTTTTCTGTTACATTTGCCCTTGTCAGGGGGAGCAGTGGGCTTTGGCCTGTTTACCTAAGCCCTCATGTGTGTGCTACAGCCTGGCTTGGGACACATTTGGTCTCCATGTGAAGACCGAGATTGCAACTTTCTGCACTTGGAGCCCAAAAGGACAGGTGGGGCCTGAGGGATGGATGCCCCCATCCCAGGACAAGGAACTTCCCCCAGGAGAGCTGCTCATGGCCCCCTTTAACTCCCAACTCCCATGGAGGGGCTGACAGGGGCTCCCTGCAAGCTGAGGCTCTGAGCACAGGGACACCTGGGGCCCCACATACCAGCCCCATGAGAAATAGGGCCAAAGAGCCTCATTCCCCCTGTGAGTGGCTGGTCACCCACACTTCAGGGCCTCATCCTGCGCTGATCTGCACCTGACATGATGAGTCTTCCTTGGGCTTCATCCCCTGGAGTCGTCCCCTATTCCTGGCTCCCATGCTGGTGGCCCTGCCTTCTCCCCCAGACACCCAAGGACTCTCCAGGCCATACCTCAGTGACAGCAGTTTTGCCATCCCACTGGCCTCAATCCCAGAAAAACTTCAAGAGAGCAAGGCCCAGGATTTTAAAAGGGCTAAGACTAATGTTACAGAAAATGGACTGTGAGATGAGGAATTTTCACAAGTGTTCTCCAATTTATACAGAGAATGAAACAAATTGTGGAATTCAAAGTTGCAAAAAACAACACTAAGAAATAGTGGTTTAAGCGGATGATGCTTTCATGGATTCAGGGAAATGACTGCTATCCACAGAGTGTGCAGAGGAAGTGCCTGGTCCTGGTGGGTAGCATGGCTGTGGCTCATCCAAGAGAATGAGACAGGGCTGGGCAAGCCTTATATGTGGAATTCACCACAGTGAAGCTTGGCCAGTGATGCAAGGGAAGGACCACGATGCTGAAGGTGTTGACTACCATTTTTGCCACCATCAACCCTGATTCAAAGCATTTGCTGAAGAACCAGAGCAGACTGACAGTGAGATTTTGGGCCCCCGGGCCAGTCATCCCTACAAAATGAAATATTTCTCTAAGAACAGGACAAGGAGTCACCATTTTCCCAAACCACAGACCACATCTTAATAGAACAACTTTTTAAAAAGTTTTTATTTTATTTTAAAGTTCCAGGATACATGTGCAGAATGTACAGTTTCATTACATAGGTATACATGGGCCATGGTGGTTTGTTGCACCTATCAACCCATCGTCTAGGTTTTAAGCCCTGCCTGCATTAGGTATTTGTCCTAATGCTCTCCCTCCCCTTGACCCTGACCCCCTGACCCCCTGACAGGCCCCAGTGTGTGATGTTCCCCTCCCTGTGTCTATGTCTTCTCATTGAATAGAACAACTTTTAAAAATGTGCAGCGGGAGCAGCCTTGAAGGGAATTGGTAAGCAGTGAGTGGAGAGTGATGTGTTTCAGGGAGGATTTGGACTGTCTGGCTTGCAGGTGACCCTCTTGTCCCACAGAGGCAGTCTGCCAGTAACTCATCAGGAAGCCCAGGTAGTCTTCCTCAGGCACTTCCATCATTCCTGGGAGGGCAGAGATAAAAAGGGACTGGAAGAGATGGGGGCAGAGAACAGCCCTCACTGACAGCACAGAGCCCCACCTCTCCACACAGTCTCTGTCTCCTCTCCTCCTCTGCCCACACGGTGACTCCCAGCCTCTAAGATTCCTGCTTTCAGCAATGCCCCTGATAGCACACCAAATATCTGAGGAGTTCTCAAACACCAACTCTTCACTGCCCAATAGCACAATGAAGAAATTGAGGAAAATGTATATGTCCCTGAATGTTGCTAATGGTCTTAGGGCAAACTGCTACTTATTCTGCATTATGTACTTCTTAGTTAATTGGGGTTAGGATGTCATTTTTAATGAAATGATGTTAATAGTGTTTGTAAAATGAATGATGTGCAACCCCATGAAAAACTCTGTGCTTTTTGAAGGAGTAAAGGAAGCAAGGAGGAGTGATAAAAATTTTGATTGTTGAAGTGGCATGGGGGCAGGTTGAACTTGTCCCAGACTGCTTCCCTGCAGGCCAGCCTCCTTAAATGCTTCATGAATGCTCTCCATTGCTGGGCGTAAGGTCATCAAGGCTGAGTTCTAGTAGAAGAGATATTCTAGAGGTCTAGAATGTCTTATACAAATACACTTAGAGACACCTGTTCTAGTAGTCCACCATTGCCTCCACTCCTTAGGTCTTGAAGCGAAATCACATTCATTCATTCTACAAGTATCTACTCAAGATGTGATATTTGTCAGGTGAGTGATGAGCACAGTGGTTGATAGGCAGAGACAAACAATAATAACAAAATGAGTAATAAAGGGTAATGAAGGCTGGGCGTGGTGGCTCATGCTTGTAATCCCAGCACTTTGGGAGGCGGAGGCAGGTGGATCACCTGAGGTCAGAAGTTCGGGACCAGTCTGGCCAACATGGTGAAACCCTGTCTTTACTAAACATACAAAAATTAGCTGGGTGTGGTGGCCTCTGCTGAGCTCTCTTTTGTGTTTTAATGTAAGGTTAAGGAGCTCCTGGGCCTTTGGGGATTCTCAGCCAAACCAGGTCCCATCATCATGGCTTTCTCCCCTCTCTGCACGGGCAGACAGATAACCTGCTGCTGCACACAGGACACACAGAGCTCACCCCTGCTCATGCAGGCTCACCTCCTAGGATGCCTCTTAGGCAGGCAGAAGTCGAGGCTGGCTAGCCACACTCACATTCTGGTACCAGGGACCTGCACCTGCCCTTGCTACACTCAACTGTCTCTCGGGCTGTCACCACTGCCCTCAGAAGAGCTCACACTGCTGGGGAGCCCAGCTGTTTCTCAGGATCTTGCCAAGAGGTGGCAAGAGAGTTTCCCCTACTTACCTGCCCACTGGGAACAAAACTTTATTTACTTTTTATTGAGGTAAAACAGATTTAACAAAAACTGCCATTTTCATCATTTTTGAGTACAGGGTTTATTGGTGTTAAGTTTATTCACATTGTTTTCTCACCATCACCGCCAATTCATCTCAAGAACTTTCTAATCATCTCAATATCAGACTCTGAACCCATTAAACACCCAGCTCCCTGCTCCCCTTTTTCCAAGTCCCTTAATTTGAAGTGCAATGAGGAGACTATTTTTGAAATTAGAATGTTCACTTTTTGCTGACTTTCTCCATGAAAACCTTCCCTTGATTTAGTCAGAAGTCCCCACACCCTGGTTTCTGGGACAGATTCCTCCCAGGCCTCAGGAGACTGTGCCCCATCTGCTGATGATGCCATAATGGGACCCCAACAGGAAAACCAGGATATCTAATGTGCAAGGGCGGGGTTTTCAGGGGAGAGGTGGGGGTTTCCCGAGAATTCTGGAAGACTGTCTGGAACTAGAGCCTTGTGTGGGAAGTGTGGCATTTTTCTATCAGTGAAGCACTGATAGAAAAAATGGGGAGACACCTTCTGAGGGGGCATCACAGGCAGGGGAGAGGAGAGGCAGATAAGCACTGGCTGCACTTATACTCAGGCCACTGAGCAGCGCAAACAGTCCAGAGTGTGTGGTGCCACTTTCCCATTGGGATGTTGTGCCTTTTCTTACCAATTTTGGAGAACTTTTGGAATATTATGGATAATATTAAGGATAATAATCCCTTTCCCAGTTCTGGGCTGCTCCCTGTGGCCAGAGAAGGCAGCCTTGAAGGTGTTGGGTAAAGACCACCTGCCCAGATCTCCAGGCTTGCTAATACGGGGGAAGGAGATGCAGCCCAAGGATCCTGAAGCTCTTGCATCAAGTAGCTATACTCCACCAGAGCTGCCGGCCACGGGTCCAGCGAAAGATAACTGTCAGGACCACCACTGCTGCTGCCACCAACCCCTCCCCGGCAATAGAGGTGGAATAGAGATGAGCTGCCCCCACCTGCTAAGCTTCCCTGCCTATCTCCTGAGGGATTCCTGGGCAACATGGATAAGAAGAACACCAGTAGAACATCAGAATCCAGGAGACTAAAACAGCTGCTTGGAAAGATAAAGAAGACATGGCAGGGCAGGCATGGTGGCTCACACCCGTAATCCGAGCACTTTGGGAAGCTGAGGCGGGCAGATCACGAGGTCGAGAGATCGAGACCATCCTGGCCAACATGGTGAAACCCCGTCTTTACTGAAAATACAAAAATTAGCTGGGCATGGTGGCTCCTGCCTGCAGTCCCAGCTACTCAGGGGGCTGAGGCAGGACAATGGCTTGAACTCGGGAGGTGGAGGTTGCAGTGAGTGGAGATTGCACCACTGCATTCCAGCCTGGCGACAGAACGAGATTCCGCCTCAAAAAAGAAGACATGGCAAACTGCAGTGCCACCCAGCCTGCCCCTGCTGTCTCCACACCTGCTGAGACTCCCTGCCCGGGCCACCTACACTTCACAGATCCCAGCTCCTCCTCCTACCTCTGACTTGGCCCACATGGCTGCTGGGCCCCTCACCCTGCCTGTCCCTCCACCTTCGCCCACACCATGAATTGAGTAAAAATTGATATCCATAATTCCTAACTCTCCCCTGGGTCCTCCTGCTGACCTTGCCCCCATTTTGGGGGTTCCACCTAATGAGAAAGGAGGCTGCCCTCATTCAGCTGCAGCTTCAGCACCTCTGACCTCTCAGCCCTGCCCCATATCTCCTAGCCCCGCATCTTTCTCCTTCCAGCTTCCCTTCAGAAGGGAGCCTCCTACACCCATATGTGTGTTTTCCTCTCCTCCTCTTTCCTCCCCAACTCCTCTTCCAGCACCTTCCACCGGGATCCCTGCTATCACTCATCAGCAGATGAATTCCACAGCAGCCATTTCCACCATCACAGCAAGGGCATCTGCCCACCTGGCCTTGCAGCCTCCTTGAGCCCTCAGCTGTTTGCTACGGACATGACTTCCACTACTAACGCTGTGGTTTTCAAATCTTCACCAAGCTCCAGAGTGAGCACCCTCTTAATTTCCCAAATTCAGTGCACAGTAGAGGCACCCTGGAAAGACATCGGCCTACGTCTGCCTGGCTACATTCATATTCTCCAGGCCCACCCCTCAGCCCACACTTGGGGCCCCCGATGGGCAGCAATGAAAAGCCTCTGTCCCCAGTGCCCCTGTTTTTCCAAGCCTTCCCATCGCGGTTCCTCCAGGCACCTCCAGTTTCTGGAGCAGCGCCTCTGCAACATCCTCCTCCAGAACAGATGGTGCGATGGGGGATGGCACCACAACTGCCGCAACTGAACACAATTCGGGTCCCCATTCAGAAAGAGCACCCAAATCCCACCTGGTACACACAGGTGCTATGATGGGGAACAAATAACAAACAAGTCTCCCTCCACATATGGTCCCCATGAATGGACATTGCTCCTGGAGGAAGGGGCTCAGTTCCCTGAAGTTAAATTTAAGCTGCTCTCTCCTTATAAAAGCCAGAGGCCCCAAACCTCAAAGTGTGTGTGTGTGTGTGTGTGTGTGTGTGTGTGTTGGAGGAGGATGTGGGGCTGATGAGCCCAATCAGAACCACAGTGTATTTGAGGCACTCCCCTGTGGACAGAAGAAGAAGCCAGCATGTGTCATCATCAGCTGTGCCCTCCCTGGCTTGACTGTTCATCTGGCTGACCAAAGCCCCCAGCCAGGTCTCTATTCTTTGAACTGGCAGGATGCCCGCTGCTATTTCCAGGTGCCCCTCTTCCCCTTGCCTGTTTACTTTGATGGGCTCTTCTCTCTCCTGATTGTAAATTAAAACCTTATTCTTGTTGCTCTGCCTCTGCTCATGTGTCTATATATTTTATAATATATATCTTACATATTTTAATTTTTAATTAAATATTATATATATTAATTATATGTAACCATAAAACTAGATATAAAGAATGTAGGCATATAGATACCTTGCAACCATAAAACCTAAAGAAACTTGCAGATCAACAAATGTAGAGACCTCATAAAATTCAAATGACAATATTAATATAATGGAACAAAGGCAGAACAGTCACTCCCCTCTGCTGAGAGGAAGTGGCGTCCCCTGTCCACATGCAGACTCTCCTGAGACCCGCCTGTTGGTGGTGTGCTTTGCAGTAACTGGCTGCTTCCACCACTTGTCCCTATGTAAGTTACACAGAGGCTTCCTTTGCACATCCTGTAATGAAGCCTTTTGGCCTTCACTTGGTGAGAACACAATATTTCATATTAACTCCCTGTGCATTCTTTTTTAAAAAATATTTCTCTATAACAAAGAAAATGTCATGCCCTGGCACCAAAGAAATGTTAAATAGATAAAAATATGGAAGCTCTCTGTTAAGTCGATCATCCAAACGAACCAAAATATGTTGATCTTGATCGGTCACTCCACATCTCCAGCAATATGACCCTGTAGGCACCTGATCTCCTCCATTAACACTTTATTTACAAAATCAGGCTTCAGGCCAAAGCTGGCTATGGTTTGCTGACCCCTGTTCTAGTAGAAGAGACATTCAACAACTAATTACACAAATAACAAGCACTAAGTGCTATCAAGTAAAAGTATCCAGTGCTTAAAACCCTCTAAGAGTAGAGATTGAACCTATGCAGGTAGATCAGATTGCCCTGAGGGAGTGAGTCTTAGATTAAACATAGTTAATTAGTCAGGTGAGGGCAAGACTACTCCAGATGGAGGAAAACACCTGGGGAAAGGGTTGGGGCAGAAGACAGCCTGGCAAACCCAGTTTGAAAGAGGCTTATGGAGCGGGAGCAGGAAGAGTGAGGGCCAGCGGCTGTGAGCTCAGGCTGAAAACAGCAGGGAGGCCAGCCCCTCTGAGGTCCTGTGTGTCTTGTGAGGGAATTAGGTCTCTATTTAAATACAGAGACTGCGGCACAAGAAGTACATGCTCAAGGCTGCACAGCCTGCACAAGATGGAGTTGGAAGCCTGCTCTGTTCACCTCCAGACCCACCTTCTGTATCCTCTTTGTGTTCATTTTGGTTCTAGGCTTGCCCAGTGTCTTTACAAGTTTTCCTCCATGCAATTCCAAAATCTTCCAACAAAACAAAAAGGAAAGGAAATTTTGTCTGCACCTAGGCTATCCTATAGTGGAGGAACTAGAGGACTGGAGAGAGCTGTGTTCCTGATTCTCCTTTCCTCTCTGATGCCCCCTTATATGGAGTCTTAGCAAAGCTTTCTCTGTCCTTGATGTCAAAGGAGCCTTCAGAATATCGCCTGGGCTCCTCCTCCTGTGTTACCATGCCTTCTGGGTCTCGCCCTGCCTGCCTCTGGACTCTGTCCTCACTGCCTCACTTCCACGCTCCGCTTGGGGACACTTGCACAGCTTGCTGCCCCGTGAATGCTCCATGTCCCCTTTACAGTTCCACGTTGTTCCTCTGCTGGCAGAGCATGTGCCTCGCCTGGCCCCTTTGTCTGGACACCTTCTTTTCTTTAAGAATCCACCCAGGAATGGCTCCTGATGCTTCCAGGTCTGCAGGAAGCCATCCCTGGCCCCTTCCTCACCCAGCCTGAGCGCTGTGCTCCCCTGCAGTGTCCACACAGTTCCCGGTGTGAATGACTGACATCCCAAACTACTGTTCACGTCAGCCTCCTGCACCGCACCCTGAGCTTGTGAGCTCTATGACAGCAAAGGGCTTATGTGAAGGGCGTTTGGCACTTTCCACTTGAAGTTTAACCCATTTACCTTGTTAATTCCATTTGTTCCCACCTCTTAGGTACCTGCATATTTTCTATCCTTCAGATTTCCTAGCACTGGGCCTTATAGCAGCATTTCTTAACATGGGGTCCCCAGTCCAACAGCATCAGCATCACATGGGAATTTGCTGGAAATGCAACTTCTGGAGTCCTCCTTGGACCCCTGGGATCTAAAACTCTGGGGTTAGGTGCAGCAATCTGTGCTTTCATAACCCCTCCAGCTGACACTGAGGCTGGCTAACGTTTGAGAACCACGGCCTCCCAGGAAGTCACTGCTCATGAAATTGTTGATTCCCTGAGGACAGTAACTGGTTATTTTCAATCTGAAAAAGAAAAAGAGTAACTGAGGAAATGACAAAGAAAATTTTTACTTTAGAAAAAGAATTTTCTGACTTGATATTTCAAATACGTGACTTCCAAAGAAGGCCTAGCTTTGTACATTTAAAAACAAGGTTGATTCTGCCTGGCTCAGTCTACCCCACGTGTGGTTTTGCTGAAGGGCAGGTGTTTGGAAGAGATAACCTTACCAGGTGCCCTCCACTGCTCAGATTCTCTGTTTCTAGGATATTCTATGTAGCATAAAATAAATATAAGCTAGAGAGGAGGGCATGGTTGCTAGGGGAGTGAAAAGATGGTTTCTGTTTTGCAGGATGAAAGTATTCATGGATGGATGGTGGTGTTGGTTGCATAAAAATGTGAATGTATTTAATGCCACTAATCTGTGCAGTTCAAGATGGTTAAAATGATCAATTTTATGTTATTTATGTTTTACCACATTTTGAAAATAGAAATAAAAAGATAAAGCTGGCACCTAAAAATGTCCAGGTAACAATAAATCTGGCAGAGTGAAGTACAGGACTACCCATTGTATTTAGAGCAGCCCAGCAAAGCAGAGACCCCTAGAGAAATGGGGGATAAGAAAAGTGAAAGATTGTTATTTCCAAAATAACCACCTACAAAGTGGTCTTCCTAATGGGAAGAAGTGATTGTTCCTTGGCTCATTTTCTTTTTTTTCCTTTTTTTTTTTAGTTTTCAGGGTTTTTGTTCAGTTTGAATTCATATGTGGGAGGATGTCATAGTGTTTGCAGGCCTTTGGATTCTTGAGAACTTAATCAGGCCAAGCTGTTCATGAGGAGTGGGGTGCTCAAATTCATTCTTCCAACAAGGGGCTGTTGGGTACCACTATGGTGCCAGCCCCGTGCTGGCCACAGGGATGAAATGCCCAGTGAGGGCCACATCCTGTGTCACCTACCAGGCCACGGGCTGAGCTCCACAGCTGCCTGAGAAATTTGCTTTCAGGGGTAATTTGTAGAGATTGTAGCTGAGCTTTGGGTGACAACCTGAGGTGCGGTCAGACTTTATCATCACAAACAAAAGTCACATGCTGATGAGAGGCTCCAAACAACACCTGGAGCCCATGACCCAGCAACTTCCAGATGTTGAGTTGGGACAGGGAACAGGCTTGTCTGCTCCAGATGAATGCCCTGGCCAGAAAGAGAAAACCAGGGAGGCACTGTTGAAAGAGCGTGTTAAGGAGCAGTGAGCCCCCTTCCACCTCCACCAGGAAACGTCCCCAGGACAGACAGCTGCCGACCTCTTTCTGGAAGCGCTGGGCCTCAGAAGATTGCTGGTTCCTGCCTACTTGCTCCCAAGGCATATTCTTGATCAGAAAGGAGGGAAGAAGTGCGTAGGCATGGGGAGGAGGGGCAGGGAAGAAGTCACAGGAATGCCCACAGCAGAAGTCTGTGGAGATGCTGGGCTATCCCTGGTGGCAACACTCTTGGGGCTGGCGCTGGGTGAGGATGGCCTCCAAAGCACCCTATGCTGTGACTCCAGCCCCCAGGATCCTCCTCAGGGTACAGAGAAGGAGCTCAGGTGAGCTCTGGGTGGATGATACCGTCTTTTCCCATTGAAATCACAGAATTTTACAACTAAAGAGAACTTCCAGATGATTTGAGTCAACCGCACTCTTTTGGGGGCTGGAAGCAGGGATGAAAAGATTTAGACAAAATTACACAGTTCAATGATTAACAATTCAGACTAAGTGTCAGGCCATCTGACCACAACTGAGGCCCCCTGATACTACTCTACTAAGTGTATTATACTGTGGTGTGTATGTAGGTGTGTGTGCACATGTGTGTGAATGTGTGTCAGGACTACATGTATATACATGCGTATTGTGTAAGGGTGTGAGTATGTGTGTATTTGGGCATCTGTACATAAGTGTATGTGTATAGGTGTGTTGTGTGCATACATGCTCATATGTGTAATGAGTTAGTGTGCATGTACCTATGTGTGTATTGAGCATTGTGTAATTCTATGTGTTTGTGGGTGCATATATATGTGTATTTGTGTGTGCTTAGTGAGCGCTTCGCTGGCCATAATGGCTTGTTTTTCTGGCCAAGAGACTTGATTCTCCCTGATTCAGCCGTGAGTGTGCATTTCCCAGGGTCAGGGTGACTAACCAGGACATCCAGAGAACTTTCTTCTTCTCTGCCCCACCCATCCTGCCTACTCCATTCTCGGGTGTCAGAGGCTGAGGCTCTGGCCCCAGTGTGAGCCCCACAGGAGGTCTTCAGAGCCCTCAGGTTGCCTCACAGCCAGCCTCCATGAGCATCTTTCTGTTTTCCAAGAGGGTGAGCCAGGGCTGTTCCTGTCAATGACAAGATGCTGGGACCTGGATTCATGTGCAAGGAGAAACCAGGCACTGGGGGCTGAGCATCCAGCTGCTGCTGGGCTGGGAGTCAGCAACCTCTGTGCTTCCAGGGCTCACCCTCCCTGGCAATGGGTGGTGCCCCTTGGCTTTGCGGAAATTTGAGGCAATGAAAGTTTTTATTTCCTCTGGCTGTGTTTTCTAGACATATTTTAACGTAGCTATAATCTTACAAAATGTTGAATTTTTTGTCCTGCTTTTAAAAAGATTTTAATTAGGTTAGATTATAACCAAGGCGGGTGGATCACCTGAGGTTGGGAGTTCAAGACCAGCCTGACCAACATGGAGAAACCCCATCTCTACTAAAAATACAAAATTAGCTGGGCATGGTGGCACATGCCTGTAATCCCAGTTACTCGGGAGGCTGAGGCAGGAGAATCATTTGAACCCGGAAGGCAGAGGTTGCAGTGAGCTGAGATCGTGCCATTGCACACCAGCCTGGGCAACAAGAGCCAAACCTCATCTCAAAAAAAGTAAATAAATAAAAATGACTAATAAATACTTACTTAAAGTATAAGTATAAAAAACTTTAAGTATGTTAATTATGAGATTTTAAAACTGTATTACTGGAGAAAAGAGACCAAATCTCCTCATAATACTTTTTTTGTTAATTTATTTAATAATAAAGATGAACATAAACACCTGTGCAATTCAGTGTTTAAAGTTTGCCAAGGTATAAGTATATATTTTTCCCAACGTTGATGCTGTGAGAAGCCCAAGCCATGGAGAGGCCCCAGGCAGGTGCTCTGGTCAACAGCCCAAGCTAAATGCCCAGCCAACACCAGCATCTGCAACCAGCCCTGTGCGTGAGGCTTTGCAGATGTCTAGTCTCGTCAAGCCCTGCAGATGTCTAGTCCCGTCAAGCCCTACAGATGTCTCCAGCACAGATAGAGCCTACAGATGTCCCCCCGTGAAACCACACAGCCAAGTCCAGGCGGAAAATGTGAAAGATGTTTCTACCAAGCCACTGAGTTTCTGGGTGGTTTGTTTTACAGTAATAGAGGAGAACCAGAACGGTCTGTTCCTACACTCTCCAGTGGTCCCCTATGTTCAAACACTCCACTTAGCAAGCTTCATCACCCAACACCTGGACCTAATCACGCTGCAGGGTCTCTCACTGCAGTCATTTCTCAGGGTTACTGACATGCTAGTCTCTGCTAAGATGCGCACCTCTTCACCTTCCCTTAGTGACTGGCTGCTCTGGTTGATATTGTCTTTCCCTTCCTCCCAGAAACCCTCCCTCATTACCTCCCTTTCCCTAACAGTTCCAGCTCCTTGAGGTCAGGGCCTGTCTCTTCCACCATGGTGACAACCTGCATATGTTGGGTGCTGCATAAATTCTAACTGTATCAAATCTAGGACCCAACCTGCACAGTTAAGGGATTTACCTTGGGAATCTTCCCAATCTTCTTGCTAACATGGGCTACTTTTATTATAAAATTTCACAGTTGCCATTTTTGTCATTTTATGTCAAAAAGATGGTTTTAGCAACGACTAGGGAAGGGCACGTAAGAGTTCAGCGTGGCACATGATCCAGTTCAGATGAACTTAAATGGAGCCTGCTGGAGGCTTTGTGGGATGAGGCCCCATTGTCCTCCTAGTTTTCTTCCTGAAAGATTATGGAGTCTATTCACTAAACACTTCTAACTATCTTTTATATTTTTTTTCAGTGGGAACATGAGACTTTTGAAAAAACACAGATGATGAAACTATGTGCTCTTTTAGCCAATACAATGTGGGAAGTTTTTCTGTTGGTTAAAATAATTCAGGTGCTTACAGGTAGCTTGGTGTGAATGTGGCCACAGACTCTCAGTTTGGGTCCTCTTATCTGTCTTCCACCTTCCAAGGCCAGCACACCATTCCTGAAGCCCAGCCTCACACCCTGGAGTTTATCCCTCATCCCTTGAGGACCCAAAGACGAACAGCCTTGCCAATGTACTAGTGCCTTGTCTCACCTCAACTGCAAAGTGGCCATGGGGTCTTCACCAGCAGCTAGGGAAGATGCTCCAGAAACTGGCCCTGATAGCTTTGCCCTGTAACTTGACTGGGTTGCAAACATTGTGGGTGAGATAAACATGATCTCTAAGGCTCTTTTTCAGTATTGAAATTACATGTATGTCTGATCACTTTAAAGAAAAATGTGAATTTTTTATTTATTAAAACAATTTTCCTTTGTCCTTATAGATCGTTTGTCATATTTTGCTTCAATCAAGAGTTGGGTCAGACACAACCACTGGGCAGCTGACATGAGATCTGCACATTTGTTACTAGAAGAGCCAGAAGGCCACCCACTGTTCCTCCTAGTGAACCACTGGCAGAGCAGGTATGGCTTAGAGCCCAGTTTCATGCTTGACTACTGATATGGTTTGGCTGTGTTCCACCCAAATCTCATCTTGAATTTTAACGCCCACAATTCCCACATGTTGTGGGAGGGACCTGATAGGAGGTAATTGAATCATGGGGGCAGGTCTTTCCCATGCTGTTCTCATAATAGTGAATAAGTCTCACGAGATCTGATGGTTTTATAAGGGGAAACCCCTTTCGCTTGACTCTCATTGTCTTCTCTTTTCTGCTGCCATGTGAGACATGCCTTTCACCTTCTGTCATGATTGTGAGGCCTCCCCAACCACGTGGAACTGTGAGTCCATTAAATCTCTTTCTTTTATAAATTGCCCAGTCTTGGGTATGTCTTTATCAGCAGCGTGAAAACAGACCAATACAACTACACAAAAAAGTCAGTGCATCAAAACAGAAAGAAGCCCCACCAGTACATTTGAAATTACAGTTTATTTAAACAGGTAAAATTGTATATATCCTTTTAAAATGAAAATACAAAGTAAGTGAATCAATAATACAAACATGTATTATTGATTATAGCAGTAATTAAAATACAGGTAACATTTACCAGTGTGAAAATATCAGAATTCCAATCACACTTGGATCTTCAATGATTGAAGTGTGCATTCCACACAGCAGGGGCTGGTAGATTGAAGATAAATTCCTCCTTTGGATGTGCCATCCTCAGTCAAGTTCTTCCTCATCACCATCCATCAGCTCACACAGTGGGGTAGCTGGCTGCTGTGGCAATTCCACAGTTGTTCCTCCGGTCTTTGGCCATCTTTATGTAGCCATCCATGCCCCAGTTTTTACCCCAGCTGAAAGGAGAGCAGGTTTTCCATTTCAGAGGAAGGATAAAGCACATTGGGTTATTAACTTAAACAGTGTGCCAGAAGCCACAGTGTGCCAGAAGCCACAGGCTTAACATAAAGAATCAGGAGATGCTGATGTTCCTGTTCATCCCTTGTAAATTCTTGAGTCAAAACCTGCATATCGCTTCAATCCCAGACCCAAAACTGTGACCTTTCACAGAACTGCAAAATCAGAAACAGAAAAAGGATAGGATGTCTTTCCAGCCGATATACTTCAGAATTAAAAAAATGTTCAGAATTCAGACATGCAATGGGACAAATATCATATTAATATCCCCAGCATGCTTGTGACAGTATCTTGACGTTACAATCAATCACTAATATTCTGTGTTCTGCCTAAGGGGGAAAAAGACTTCTGGGATTTCAGAAATGTGATTAAGGGCTTGTGGTATGTAAATACTGATTGCAAAAAAGGATTCCCTTTTGAATTTCAACTATAAGTCTTTCTGGCAATTTATACCTGTTCTTCACCAGCCAATATTTATTGTTATCTGAGTCTGCTCCTTCATAGCTGTAGCCAACCACCAGCATAGCATGATCCAGGCCTTCAGGGTCACAGCGTGGCTCAAAATAAATTCCTGAGAGAATAAAATGAAGGCTGGGTGAGAAGTTCCCAAGGACACCTGACAGTAACCCACCCTGTCACCCACAGGGAGGGAGGCATCTCTAAAATCAGTGAAATGACACACAGTCCAGATCGGGCTTAACAAGATCTATTGTTATCAAGGCTAGGGAATTAGGCTCTCATCCACAACTAGCAGAAATAGAAATTAGCATAAGTCCCTCATAAAAAAACTTTCCTACAGGCATAAAAGACCACTCATTTTAAGCTTGTAATTCTACTCTAGAATATCAATCTTAAAAATAGCACAGAACACCAAAATCCTTGACTCAAAAGGCTCTTTTCAGATTTAATCACAGAAGTAAAAATCTTTGGAAAAATTATAAGAATACAACAATTAGTCAATATTTAAGTAAATTAAACTATACTATAAATAACATAGCTATTTATAAAAAGCTATGAAGTACAGGTATTCATGGAGATACGCTCAATGTAATATCAAATAGAAGCATTGGGTATGATTATTGAGTGTATAGAGTCCATCATGCTGGTGTGTCATGGTGGTTTACTTTTTTTCTGCAATAATTTCTATGAAGAAAGATGCTTACCTTTTTTATAGAACTGGAAGGAGACATGGCTTGCACCAACAGCAACAGAGATGGGCCCCACAGTTGCCACTGCCTTCGCCAGGTCCTTCTCCCGTGAAGGGATGTCCACAAAGCCAGTGTCATTAGCAGCAGAATACTTGGGATTGTACCTACAGGTTTTAACCTTTTAAAGGTGAAGAGGGAGGCGACTTGATTACTACCATCCTTCTCCTGGGGAATGTGAGTCAGAACCACAACACTCAGCAGTTTGCAGCATAGAATTTCCAAGTCAACACTGTTACAAATCATCCAAGGAAGTGAAATGTTATTATTAATAGTTAATTTGAAACTGAAAATTAGCTCAGTTCTCTTCAGCGAGACCCCTAGGTTTACTTTCCGTAAGACATTTTTCACAATGGAGACATCTGTATTATATGTAGAATGGTTTGTATATTCTCCATGTCACATAGAAGCAAGAACAGCTGAATGTTAACCATGTAATCACAGAACTGTGCAAAGGCTATAATTTATAATGACAACACTGTCACTTTGCAGATAGAGATTCCACCATCTAAAACGTGAATTCTGAAGTGTCTGTTATCTCTGAAAGTGTCCCAGTAAAACCAAGCAGGAATGGCAGCAAGAAAAGGAGCTCCATTTACCTTTCCTTCATATGGATAGGATGCCTCAGAGTCCAGGCCTCCGTTCTCCTGAACATACCGGAAGGGATTATCCATGAAGCCACCATTGCAGCCCTCATTGCCTTGAGGCCCAGAGCAGTCTACCAGATTCTGCTCATTCAGTGAGATAAGTTTGCCTGTTTTCCAGAACATCTGCCCTTCCAGAGCACCAGTTGCACTAAAAGCCCAACAAGAGCCACACTGACCCTGAAAAGAGAATAAAAAAGCTGATACACACACACACACACACACACACACACACACACACACACAGCAAGACTTTTAACAACATGAGTATTTAGCTCATGTAGCTAAACACTCCTTTAAAAAGTGAACTGCATGTTGCTGCACAGTCTACCATAGCACAAATGTCAATTGCTTCTTGGCTTTCCTGGGGTGATGGGAGGTCTGAACCTAACACAGTCTCACCTGATCCTTCACAGGAGTCATGTAGCCTTTCTCTCTCCAGTCCACAGATGTGGGGATCTCAAGAAGCAGGCGTTCCTGGAACTGTTTCCCCTTCCTGTGCTTCTGGTGTTGAAAACCATTCATCACCTGCCTGAATTCTTCATTGGTCTTCAAAGAAAAGTAAATAAAATGTTAAGAAGCAAGAGATTAATTTGGTAAAGAACTGAGGAGGGGAAGCACAGAGCTGGGCAGCCCACAGCATACTTACCATGTCTCCAAAGGCGTTCATGGCCATTGTGAAGCTGTGTTTCCCTTGGCTGTATTCCTGATTGTGCTGCTCAATCATCTTCACGTCCTTCTCTCACACTGCTCTCCTCCATCCTTCTCCATTCTAAAGGCAAACATGTAACTGATGCTCTTCATTTCTTTTTTTTTTTTTTGAGACGGAGTCTCGCTCTGTCGCCCAGGCTGGAGGGCAGTGGCACAATCTCAGCTCACTGCAAGCTCTGCCTCCCGGGTTCATGCCATTCTCCTGCCTCAGTCTCCCGAGTAGCTGGAACTACAGGCGCCTGCCACCATGCTAACTTTTTGTATTTTTTTTAGTAGAGACGGGGTTTCACCGTGTTAGCCAGGATGGTCTCAATCTCCTGACTTTGTGATCCGCCTGCCTCGGCCTCCCAAAGTGCTGGTATTACAGGCGTGAGCCACCGTGCCCCGCCGATGCTATTTATTTCTAATTAAAACCCAACATATGCTAACCAAGTGAATCTTCAGACAGAGATGTAAGAGTAACCATGGCCAGGGAAGGCTTGACACTTCTAGGAGATGTTCTCCAAGCTGAGACACAACAAGGGTGTATGCCCATATCGTGCTCATAATCAGTGCTATTAAGTTATTGCGTTAGGTTATTGGTAGGAGCCAGCCTCTAGAAGCCACTCTCTGGCCATATGATCCCAATAGCAATGCCCATCTCTCTGGGGTTCCCCTGGACAGTTTCAGATGCCACCAACCATGCCATATAATCTCTTGTGCTTTGCCTTCCACTTGGTCCATTGTGCGTCTAAACTGTGGTCACGTGTTAGAGCAGCTGAGGCAATTCCCAGGCAAAAGGCAGCCAGGAGGAGTGAAGGATTCATGTTTCAAAAATCTAGGAAGGGAAAAGAAATGAGGATCTGATTAGACTGATCCTAAAAAGCCATTTTACTACCCCCTAAGAAACTAGGGCCACCATGGTAGAATAAAAATATTTAAATTATTCTTCCAAGCATTTACCTAAGGACTGTGGAAGAGGCCAAGGATGTGGCTGGAGAAAAACAGGGCAAGTGGAGGTATTGGATGGACCCACCAAAATGAAAAGCAGCCTGTCCAGAGCTGTAGGAGTTGAAACAGTTTTCTGGGATGATGATGACAGGCTATGAAAAGGACAGGAAGGTACCTGATGGGCGAGAAGCTTAAGGCAACAACCAGGAAACTAGGAAACCGTTGGCCCAGGTTTTGTACCAATTGTGCTGAGGTCATCCAGGCAAAACCTCAAGAATGAAGACATCTAATTTCAAGAAGGGACAAAGGGATCCCCAATAATTGGGAAGTCACGTCACACCTTGTTCTTGGCTAATACACAGCAGAAGGTGAAGTATGTTTTCCAAATGCCCCTTGTAATGAAACAGTTCTTGAATGTCTTCCCAGGACAAACTGGGAAGGAGAGCACCTATCTACCGCCGTTCCCGCAGTCCTGCAGTCCTGCAGGTGGGCCAGTCCTGCCAACACTCCAACTCCCCTCACAGAGCATAAACTGAATCAGGTGGCCGAACCACCGGAAGCCAGAGTCCCCAGTGTCCGCGCCCACACAGGGGTAGGCAGCTTCCCAGGCTTTGGGCTGGGGAGCCAGGCCAGGTCCCCTGGCTCTTGCTCCCGCCCTCCGCTCATGCTCACTGTGGCCCCAGGGCGTGGGCGATGTTGCAGGGAGCAAGGGGCGCCTCTGCCTGATTTGCCGGGGTCGAGCCTCCCTGTCCCACCCCACCAGCCCTGGGAATACTGCGGCCTGGCACTCCCGAAAATCCCTCACTCACAGAGCTGAAGGACTTGCTGGGTCCCTGGTGGCCCCTGTCCAATCTTAGCCCACTGGGGTCTCAGCTGCTGTAGCCACAGGTGGACAGGCACAGTGGGCAGGTGCTGGGTCCAGTAGTCTCCTGTCGCCTAAGGCCGCCCGAAAGCAGCTAATTGACCTCTAAAGCCCCTAGACCCCCCTGCCCCCTTGCCGCCCAGGCAGGCCCGCCCCCACCGCTTGCCCGCTCTGCGATTGGCTGCGCCAGCCGCTGGGCGGGGCCTTCCGGCGTGCTGACTCCTGGCATGTGGAGCAGCTCAGTCCCCTTGCCTCAGTGGAACCGGGGGAGGGGAGCTGGGGGCTACGAAGAGAAGGGTCGGAGGTCTCCCTGGAGGGTTCGGATCAACTAAGTACCCTATTTAATGCCCTGGGCGGGTGGTTTATGAAAAGAAATTTACGGGAGCCCTGTGTGCACTTTCAGCCTAACCCTGCTTTTCCCTTAGGCCTAGAATTTTTGATTAAAATCTCCTGCAGGGCAGAGAGCCAGAGGACTCTAATCCAGTGGTTCCTGTTTAGTCCACAGCAAAGGTGCGGCCGGTTGGAAGAACGCACAGCCTGCAAGCAGAAGCCTTATCTCCCAATTAAGGGTGTAGAAGAATCTGGGCGTGTTGCTGGTGGCTCATGCCTGTAATCCCAGCACTTTGGGAGGCTGAGGCAGGCAGATCACTTGAGCCCAGTAATTCGAGAACAGCGTGGGCACCCTGGCGAAACCCCTTCTCTACTAAAAATACAAAAATTAGCCGAGTGTGGTGGCCCGCGCCTGTGGTCCCAGCTAGTCGGGAGGCTGAGGCACCAGCATCGCCCAGCCCGGAAGGTTGAGGCTATAGTGAGCCGAGATCGCACCACTGCACTCCAGCCTGGGCGAGAGGAGAACCTGTCTCAAATACAAAAAAACAGCAGACAAAAAAAACAACTGGTAGGAAAACGCACCCTCAAAACACATGATGAGATGATCGAGACCAGACCCTAGGAGGGTGGGGACTGGCTGGGTGGGTATCCAGAGACCATGGGCGTTTCATAATGCATTGTTTCCCGTCTCCTCCACTCAGCGACTCTTCTTCCCCTGAAGTCTTGCATTAAGTAAGTGAATGAATCAATCATCAAGTTAATGAAGCTCTGACTTTGTACTTGTTGTCCTTTGCTTGGTACAGTTGGGCACTGCCTTAGAAACAATCTCCAGGTAATTCTCCCAACTGCTTTTGTGAGGCCCAGTTTTCCATTTTAAAATCTAAGATTACCTCAGTAATCTTGCTTTTACAGCAAATGGGCATGGAGCCTGACAGATATATTTAAACTAAGTTATGGACAAGCTGCCTGGTGCATTAGGTAGCATAGGAGCTAACCTTGTGGGACATCTCCCCATATTCGTAATATTCACCCGTACATCTGTAATCAATAAATGCTTGTTTGGAGGCCATAGAAACTCTTCCTGAGATCTGACCTGTGTCTTCTGCTATCTGCCTGATTTCTCGCCACAGAACAGGAAAACACTGTGTAGGAGATATTGTGAATAGAAATATGAATATAGGCCGGGCATGGTGGCTCACACCTGTAATCCCAGCACTTCGGGAGGCCAAGGCGGGTGGATCACCTGAGGTCAGGAGTTTGAGACCAGCCTGGCCAACATGGCGAAACCCCGTCTCTAATATAATGTTTTTCTTTGTACAAATATGTTTCTTTCCATGAATTAAGCTAAGAAGTATTGTCCCTCTGAAATCAATATAAGAAATATTATCAGTGACATTTCTGTCTTTCTTTTGTGCACAAAGAAAAAAAGTTTTATTAACTTAAGGACAACTAAACTCTCTTACCTAACTCCTCAAATGTCACCATTAAAAAGGAATTTGAGATACAAACTAGATACAGTTGCATCTGACTTGTAGGTCATAGGAAATGAAAGGTCAATGGAAGCATAATCTTTGAGGGAGAAGAATGCAAGGGAGAAAATGGAAAAGGTATTCATTTAATATTTATTTGCTGAGTTTTGTATGATATCGTTTCAGAAATGACAACCTGGGGAATTGAAAGACACAAAACTTTAAAATATATATTATGGATATATCAAAGCATGATAGAGAGGGGGAATCTCTAAGTTTATCTAGGACATTTATCCATAATTCTACCAAAGTAGCGTATCTTAATTCATCGACTTTCACCTTGTCCGTCCTAAACTCCTATTACTTCTCTATTATTTCAATAAGACTTTGTATAATTAACTTCCTCAAACTATAAAAATATTTATTAGATAAACATATGTATTAGTTAGACAAGTAAAACAAGATAAACGTAGGTTCTGACATTCTGATTGAAATGCAACACCTAAATGCAGTACATGATACAAAACAGGCACCCAATAAGAGAAGTCATGGTCAATCATCACTATCATCATCATCATCACCATCATTATTTGCTAGATATTAATTTAGTTGCAAAGACTAATATGACATGGTCTCTCTCCTCAAATGGAGAGAATAAAGTAGCCAGTGTTTGCCATGTTGAAGGCAATGAGAAACATATTGCCATAGAAATGTGAAAAGCTAAACGATGTCATCTCATTCAGATTTTTCTCAAATTCATTTCTATCAGTCTTCTTGATAGAAATCTGAATGAGATGACATCTGGAAAAGCTGAAGCTGAAAAAAAAAACAAAGTATGCCAGGAAAGGCACATGAATAAGGAAAGGAATTATAGAGGAAGGAAAACGACTTTCAAAACTATAAGGGTATTTAAAACTGCAGTCTGTACAGGAGACTCAAGACAGCTCAGGACTGTGCTAATGCAGATCACTTTACAAGTGGCATGACATGTGTTTGCAGAACTAACAAGGACAAGGTCAAGGAAGGTGGGATACGCCATGTAAGGCACTTGGGTTTCGTGTATATGTGATGGTAAAGCACAGAGGGATTTGAAGGAATATTTTACCCCATTCAAAACCTAAAACTGAAGCAAAAGGAGAATTTGATATAAGAGTCAGATTCCAATTATTTGGGATAGGCAGGTGTCCTTCACTTCTTCATGCATATTTTCCAGTTTTTCAAAATGGTCCTTTAGTCTCCCTCATTTCTTAATTATTTCGTAATGCTGCTTAGTTTCTCTGAAATCCTGAGAATATGAACTACACAGAATATGATCCCAGCCTTGAACTATGTTCCTAAATATGTTTTGATTTGTTTCAATGTTAGCAAGTTTACTTTCTCAAATAGATTGTAATCTCTCTGAGGGTGACATCATTTTGCAGGTAAATCAATGGACAACAGAGCTCACTGGGGCCTCAGAACTCTTGTAGTCCTGTTCATTTATTTCATAGCAAACCAGGGAAAAGAGGCTTAAATGACTATCTAAGTGTGCAAAAGCAGCTTATTGCAAAGCAAGAAGACTTCTTGTCAAATCCTCTGGACTGTGTAATTTGCATTCTCTCTATGCCCTCATGCTGTTATGCCCTTCAGACTTGCATATAATCACATTCATATTTAACTCTTTGGTTAAGTTCTTTTTATTAATAGACATTTTAATAGAAAAAATTTAGATTTACAGAAAAATAGGGGAGATTGTACAGAAAATCCCCATATGACCCCTGCATACAGGTTCACCTATTAGTAGCATTTTTCCATTAGCATGGCATATTTATTAAAATTAGATAATAAATGCTGATGCATTATTATGAACTGAAATCCATAGTTTATTCATATTTCCTTAGTTTTTATGTAATGTCTTCCACCTATACCATGGTGGCATCCAGGACACTATGTTACATTTAGTTGTCATAACTCTTTGGGCTTCTCATGGCTATGACAATTTCTTAGACTTTGTTTTTGATGACCTTGATAGTATTGAGGCATGCTAGTCAGATATTATAGAATACATACCCTGTGTTGGGATTTGTTGGTGTTTTTCCTATTGATAAGACTAGTGTTTGGGGGAGGTATATTACAGAGGGAATTTGCTATTTTCCTTACATTTTATCAATGGTATATACTACCAATATAATTTATGACTTTTTAATTTTTTTTAAATTTATGACTATTAATGTTGACCTTGATCTCCTGGATGAAATAGCGCTTGTCAGATTACTCCACTGTGATGTCACTGTTGTTCCCCCTTCCCATACTATACTCTTTGGAAAGAAGTTTCTTACACCAGTGCACACTTAAGAAGTGGGAGGAGTTATGGTTTCCCTCCTTTAGTGTGGACTAAGTAATTTAATTGGAATTCTTCTAAATGGGAGGTTTTTCCTCTACTCCCTCATTAATTAATTTATCTAAACACATATTTATATTAGCATGGACTCACATATTCTGTTTTATACTTGGGTTCAATCATCATTCTTGATGACTAATAGGTTCAGTTTTAATTTCATCATTAAAATTAATGGAGGAGTTGGCTGGACGCGGGGTGGCTCATGCCTGTAATCCCGGCGCTTTGGGAGGCCAAGGCGGGCAGATCACGAGGTCAGGAGATTGAGACCATCCTGGCCAACGTGGTGAAACCTCATCTCTACTAAAAACACACACAAAAAATTAGTATGGCGGGCGCCTGTAGTCCCAGCTACTCGGAAGGCTGAGGCAGGAGAATCGCTTGAACCAGGGAGGCGCAGGTTGCAGTGAGCCGAGATTGCGCCACTGCACTCCAGCCTGGGGGACAAAGCAAGACTCCGTCTCAAAAAAAAAAAAAAAAAAAAAAATTAATGGAAGCGTTTTCTCCAGTCCTCTTTAATATTTAAAATAGGTTTTCGATATTCTATATTTATAGTCAATATTCTAAAATATTTTTGAATTTGTAATAAATTTTGAGCCAAACAGTTACGTATTTTGCAAGCCTGAAAAGATGTCTGCAGATTAGAGAACATGAAGATGTTGTCGTGTATTCTGTTTAAGTAACAACCCTACTAAGTCTATAATGTTAAAATATAGCATTTATGGTTGCAGAAGTTAGTAAACATGATTGTGTATTCTGTGGGAAGATTGTACTAAGAACAAAAAAATGTGTAGTGGATAGATTTTTTTTTTTTTTTTGAGACAGAGTCTCGCTCTGTCGCCCAGGCTGGAGTGCAGTGCGGCGATCTCGGCTCACTGCAAGCTCCGCCTCCCGGGTTCACGCCATTCTCCCGCCTCAGCCTCACAAGTAGCTGGGACTACAGGCGCCCGCCACCATGCCCGGCTAATTTTTTTGTATTTTTAGTATAGACGGAGTTTCACCGTGTTAGCCAGAATGGTCTCGATCTCCTGACCTCATGATCCGCCCACCTCAGCCTCCCAAAGTGCTGGGATAAATCTTTTTTTTATAATCCTAAAGTTAACTAATTGATATCAATTTAACATATATTATTGATCCAGCTAATAATCATTACTCACTGTAGTCCCTGTCTTTGAAGAGCTTGTAAGTACACAGAGACCTAAAACAAATACAATTTTTATAGTGTGGTAAGCACTGCAATAGAAAAATACTCAAAATCTGTGTTAAAAATATTTAACTCCTTTAATCTGGGTACACAGTATATACTAAAAGGTGAAAGTTTACATATGTTCAAGAATGATTTTAATCACAGCAAACGAGATTTGTTATTATTGCTTTTATATTTTGTTTCCTCTGACTAGGGCACAGTATATTTTAGATATTTTATCATTGGCTTTTCAAAAATCAATGAATGGATGGATTAATGGATGTCAGTTCATACCATGTATTTCAGCTACAGCTAAAAATCTCAGGTTAGAACCTAAAAGGAAATTATCTGAAGAGCACTCTAAGCACTTATGTAATATTTATCTGATTTTTAAATCTAACTTACTTGGTCTGATCATTTACTATTTTTTTAAAAATTCTCAATGATCACTTAATTATTCTGTATTAATTCTTCTAACTTTCACACACAAGAAGATCTAATCTTTGTAGTTCTCATTACGATAAAAAAACTACATGACGATATAATAGTGTAGCATAATTTTTAACTATAATTACAACCACGTATGTAAATAATACAGGATAAATTGCGAGAACAACGGGATCTAAGGTAATTTATAATTTCATCTTGTATAAATGATCAGATAATAGCTGAGAGAGGCTCCTACTTCACAAAATTGATTGTTATAGATAACACAGCAGGATAACTTATTACATGTATGTGATTTTAGATGTTCAAAAAACTTTTCATATTTTAACCAAGGTAGCACAAAGAACAAAGAAATTGATCTGCAGTCATATTTAATAAAAGTGCATACACAAAACTTTAAATAGTATATAAAATAATATAAGCCATCATGCCTGATGGAATCAGAATTCTATCTTTTTAAACATAAAATGGAGCATGTCTTGTTATTTGTACTTTCTGAGGCACCACTGCAGGCCACATATAGGCTTGCATCTTATATATTGTGAAATCACCTTTACAAATATCAAGGTGATATCATCCAAATTACTTTAAGGCATGACATAATGGATTATTTCCCTGTGTGATTATGGGATTAACTTCAGCTGGATGTTTAAGTCAGATTTTTTTGATATTCCAATAATACGTGTGCTACCTGATTTCTATTAACTTGAATAAAATATATTGTATAGTGTTGAAATTATTACCTGGAAGATCAAAGCAATTTCCCATTTTACTATTAAATGAGAAAAGCTTCCTGCTTAAAACAAATATTGATCCAAGACCCCTCTCTCATATGGCTAGTACAGAGACCCAGTAGGCACTGGAATAAGTGTACAAAAGTGAGGGTGGATACACCAGGGATGAAATAGACAGGAGTAGCCAGACCTGCCAGATTCACGGGGTAAGTTTCAAAATGGAGATAAAATAATATTGTTGTTGCTTTATGAATAGTAATTATTGTCATAACCAACTTAATGCTGTGAGTTAATATGTGCTGATAACTTGTTATATACAAGGTACTTATTTTTAGTGAGAAATCTTAAGGTGATGTGGTGGATGCCTCATGCTGACTATCTGTATTTTCCCCAAACTATAATGAATTTGAATATTTGGATTTTTATGGCTCTTCATAACTAGCTTAGAATCTTTTCAGCTTTCTGAACTTTAAATTGTAAATTTTATTAAAAATTAATAAACAATAAATTCAACCCATTCTTGATTCAAAAAAACCTATTTGCCAAAATTTTAAACGTAGTATAAAAATTCTATAAACATATACATGTGCTTCTCAAAAAAATAAATGAATAAAATGCTCTTTTATTTTTATCATAACAGGACCAGGCTTTGGATAAAATGACTGCTGAGATGTAAGTTCCATCAGATTGCGACAGAGATGTGTTTAAATTAGGAGTCTTTCAATTCAAAATGATGCACATTGATAGCATATAGTATATGCAAGTTGACATTTTCTTTTTTCTTTGAAGTTATGTAGTTTTTTCTTACTGTACCAAAAATCACATGATTGAGCTATAATTAATAGGGACTACTAGTAAGTTGTAGATATTATTCAATTTTTAAAATAAAAATGGCAAAATAAATGATAGAGTATTTCTCATCTGGCCTGATTCAAAATATTTTTTTTTCAGTTCTGCCAGAGGAAAAAACTATGTTTATGGTCTTGAAGCTCCCATATATTCACATAGAATTATATATATATATACACTCACACACACACACAGAGACATCATTTTTTTCTTCTTATGAATTTCAATTTAACTTGAATTATAATGTATTATCTCTGTATGCAACTGCAACAACAACAAACAACTAAAGAAGAAGAGTGATTCTTACAAAGCAATTCTTACCAAATTAATCAGTTCTTATTAAGTAAAGTCCTATATATTAACGCACTGAGCAAATAAGCTCAAGTATATTCCTGAAATACAGCCCCTAAAATAGTCCTCAAAGTAAGGTAAAGATCTGGACCAAGGCACTTTCAAGAGGATTCTCTTGTAATTTATAATTGATGCTTAGTAAGATATAGAAAATTCGAATTTAATAAAAAGAATAAATTGTTCATTGAGTGGTTGAAGAATTCTCAAAGAAAGGAAGCTCAGAATAAGTCCTTCCTTACTATATAGAACGGAAGTATTTATCACATTTATGACAGTAATTCCTTCAAGAAAATTCTTTACAATCTGATGTTTTAAGGTGATTTATTACATATGGAAATATTGTTAAAACAAATACATAAATGGAATGAATAAGATAACAAAACTTGAAGATTGGTTATAGCATTTTAAAATGTGATTGCCATTTTATTTAATATTTCAAGATTTTTAAAGAAAATATTTTTAAAGTGCTTATTATAGACAGTGTGATAGTTCAGTGAAAGCTGAATGAGTTTGTTTTGAGGCAATGTTGAGAAAATACTACTCTGCAAAAGGCTTGATAAACTATCCCTGTATTGGAAATGTTTATCCAATTTCTACTTACTTACATAAATCACAGCAAGTTGCAATGTTTGTTTAGTAATATGAAAAATAAAACTACAATAGTAGATTAATATATAAGAAAAATTATATGAGCTCTACCTTTGAAAAAATATTTCAACTAGCCTATCAATTTATATTTTAATTTAATTCCATTAATAATGAAATTGAAATTATTTTAAATTTATCATATAATTCCCCCAAATATTTAATACATTATTTTAAAACGTACACAAATTGCTTTACCTGTTCTATGGGGAAAATGCAGAATTACATTCAATTGTTGAGGAAAGAATAGATTCTACTGGTGAAAATTTTTTCTCATATCATTCAAAGTGATTGGTATTCTATGCAATCAACAATACAAAATGCATATGTTGGAAACTCAATCTTCAGTGCTCTCATTTACTCCTGATTCAACAGGATATGTTTGTCCCTAAAGTCAATAGCAAAAAATTATTTTGGGAGAGTTATGTGTAATATATTTGATTGATAAGCACAAAAAGAACAGAAAGGAAAAGATCAACAGATTAATGATAGAATAGATCATTGAGTGTTCATTCTTGATTTTGCTTTCATATTTTTGTAATTGTTACAAAGCCTCTCACTATTAGGGAGGTTTCTAAATTCCCAAGATCAAACATACCCATTGATGAGCTTAATTATAGCATCCCCAAAGATAGCCAAACCTTTAATTTCCACAACCTATGAATAAGTAACTTTACATGAGAATAGGAATTTTTCAAATATAGTTCAGGCTACAAACTTCAAGATAGGGAGACTATTCTGTATTATCCTGGTTTCCTCAATCTAATCACATGAGGCCTTAGATGCAGAGAAATTTCTCTGGAAACAAGAGAGAAGCGGCAGAAGGAAAAGTCAGATTCCAAATGTCAAGAGGATTTACCATGCTGGCTCTGAGATGTAGGAGGACATGTGCCGGGACCAGAGAGGAGTCTTTAAGGAGGAAGGGCAGTCCCAGTGACAGCCAGGAAGGAAACAGCAGTTTCAGCTCTACAACACGAATCTGAATTCTGCCAGCAATCTGAATGAGATTGAAAGCAGTTTCTTCCCAGAGCCTTGTTGTAAGTGCCCTGCTGACCAACAGCTAAATTTGATCCTTTGAAACCCAAAGAAGAGAAATGAGCAAATCCAACTCCAACATCTGACCTAAAGAGCTGTGATATAATAAGGTGTTGCTTTAAGCCGCTAGGCTTTTTGTAACATATTTTAGCAGCAATATAAATCTAATACAAGCATGAATAAGTTCTGGAGTTGTACAGAGTGGTGGTTATAGTTAAAAAAATGTATACTTGAAAATTGCTGAGAGTAGTGTTAAATAATCTCACCATGAAAAAAAGTATGTGAAGTGATGAATATGTTAATTAGCTTAATTGTGGTAATAATTTCACAATGCATGCATATATCAAAACATAACATTGTATTCTGCAAATATACACAATACTTTTCACCCATACATTAATAAAACTGAAAAAAAAGAAAAAAATACTGAATCTAACACGAGCAGCATCTATCTTTATTAACATATTTATTAACTTATTATTAGTCTTCCTGAAAGTTTCATTCAAATAATTTATATAGACACACACACACACACACATATATATATACATATATACTGTAGGCTATTTTATTTGTATAACAAGAACTAGGGAAAAGAACATTAAGTCACTGAGCAAACTTAATTTTCAAATTCAAAATTTCTAAATAAAATCTTCTTACTGAACAATCTCTTGTCAGCTCATTCAATACTATGCTGGCAAATATTTGATTACATGTATGATAATTTGTATAATTTTTAGTTATGTCTAATTTTTAAAAAATTGATATCTAAATAGCCATGTCATCTTAATATAAAACTTTAAAAAAAGGCTCTTGATTATATGGCATTGCTTCATTAATTTCTTTATTTCCCTGGAGAAAGCAGGAAGTACACTTATTCTAAGTCTCTCTTTTCCATTTCTTCCAAGTTCATTGAAAGCTTTCTCATATAAAATTTTCTCTATCATCAATAATGGTACTAAGAGTAGCTAACTGATTATTTAAGCTTACCATGCATTAAGCAATGTATCAAGTGCTTTACGTTTAAGACTCTTAATAATGCCACAAAAGAAATACTATATTTTCTCTATATTTTCGATAACAATCATGAGACCCACTGATAAGTTGCCCACGTTAACCTATCTGATAAGTGAAACTGCCTGATTCTCTGAACCACAAGTATTTAAGTCTGTGCTTTTAAGTACTATTCTATCCTGCTTTCCCACTAGCTATTGTGGGCTTGGGCCCTGGTGATTTTTCTATCTACTAAATAATAAAAAAGTAAATTCAAATATTTTACTCCAACACTAACTAGAAAGCAATATATGCTAAATAGTTCTGGTTTAGATTTGTTATTTCATTTTTAAAATTATATATTTCCAAATGTTTCTGGTTTTGTATACATTCTTTATAAAATGTTTACTTTTATTCAAAACCATCTTTATTCAGCATCTCCTGTGTTGTAGATATTGGTCTAAGTCTGAACATATGACAGAAACAGCATATGCAAAAAAAAAAAAAATAGCCCGCATAGAATAGGTATTCAATTCTAGGTCTAGTGTGAAGTGATAAGCAAAGAAATTAAGCAAAATATATAGTAGATCATAGGATAATTGATCATATAAGGAAAAGCAAAGCAGATAAATAAAGTGTGATGAGTAAGGGTGTTACTTAAAATGCTGAAGTGAGATAAGACTTCACTAGCGAGGTGACATTTGAGCAGAGACTTGAAGAAGGTCAGGGATTGAGCCACATGGGTTTCTGGAATAAGAGCTTTCCAGGAAAGGGGAAGAATAAATGCAAAACTCATGAAGCAGGAGTGTACATAGCATGTTTGCAGAAACATCATAAAGACAGCATAGTTGGATCAGAGTGAATTAGGGATAGATACATATACTATTAGGTCATAAAGCTTGTGGGGACCAAATCTGTTGATCTGAGTGAGATAGTGATGCGATATGGCTGGTGTTGACATAATTACTAGAATACTATGTTCTAAACAAACTCTATGATGGTAAAGGTAGAAGGATTTCTATTTACAAAGCTAATCAAAAAACAAGGTTACTACAAGTCACAGCTTGAGCTAGGGTGGTAAAGGTGAAAGTTATGAGATGTGGTATGATAATGCAATTAACAAGAGATTCATTGAAAAAAGAGAGTCAAAGAGGATACCAATGTGGATTAGATACAGCAAAAGAGAGAATAAGAGATATCAAGGATGAGTCGAGGGGTTTTAGTTTTAGCAATTTGAAGAATGGGTATTACACTTGAGTCAAGTGGGAAAGATGACAGAAGGAGCTGTTTTGAAAAAGAATATGAGGAGTTTGATTTTGAACGTTATTATTGAGACTTGTATTGGACATCCAAATAGAAAAGTGGGGTAGATAATCGGATATATTAGTATGGAATTCAAGGGAGATGTTCAGACTGGTAGGTTTATATTATAAATGAGATTTCAGATCATAGGACTAGATTTTTTTTAGTGAACATTTTTATTGAGCTATGATTATGCATACAGAAAAGTGCACAAATCATAAATATATAGGTTGATAAATATTCATAAGGTGAATGCACCTATGTAACCAGCACCTAGATCTTGAAACAGAACACTACCAGCACCACAGAGTCCCTTTGTACCCTCTTTCAGTCCTACTGAGTTAAAGCCAGTTGAAAAATAATGTATACTGTATGGTTCCACTCATATAAAATTCAAAACCAGACAAAACTAATTGATGGTGATTTTGATAATGCTTACCTTTGGGAAGACAGGTAGTGACTGAAAGGGGGTGCTGATTTCTGACACCATACATAAATGCTATCTGTTTTGAAATTCACCAAAATGGAATCAAAGTATGCACTTGTGTCTGGTGAAGCCTACTGATATTTGTATGTAAATTGTATTTAATAGCTACTTTACTACGTTCTTTTATTGTTTAGTTTTTCAACAAGTTCCTTTGGGCTTTCTAGATACATATTCATATCTGCAAATAGTTTTACCTCTTCCTTTCCAATTCACATCTTTATTTTGTCTAACTACATTGGCTAAAACTCTCAACACATTGTTAAGTAGCAGAGGAGTTAGTGGGCATGTCTTGTTCCTGACTTCAGCTGGAAAGTCTCTTTTGCTTTGAAATTTAAGATGCTGGCTTTTAGGTAGTGGTACAATGTTAATGGATTATTCATTGATTTCTACTTAGTATATTTAACATAAGTGAGTGCTCAATTCTATCATGTCTTTTCTGCAAAGATGAAGATTTTTTTTCACTGAACATGATGAATATTAACAGATTATCTAGTATTGAATTACCCTTGCATTCTTATAATAAACCCAACTTAGTCATGATTACCTTTTGAAAGTGCTTTGGATTGTTTGCTAATATAGCATTAAAACTTTTTATTAATATTCATGAGATTGCTCTATAATTTTCTTTTTGGTACAATCTTTGTCAGGTTTTTGAATCAATGCTATTACATTAACTTTAAGTAATGAATTTAGGAGTTTCTTTTTTATTTTTGGCACCTTGAGGTTCAATATTATTTTCCTAGTCTCTGGAATTGCTTAAGCAAGAACAGGATTATTTATTCTTAAAAGGTTTGGTAGAAATCCCCTTGAAACAATCTGGGCTTGATGCTTCTTTTGGTAGGGGGTACTTTTAACTATTTGTTTCTTCTATGGTAATTGGTTTGTTGTGACTTTCTTTATCTACCTAGAGTAAATTATGGCAATTTGCATTTTTCTCAAAATAGTTTTCCAATTTATTGTGTAAAATTGCTCAAAGTAGTCAATTTAAACAAATTTCCTGTTTTACTATTTCCCTCTTGTCATTTAAATTTTTGTATTTGTGCTTCCTCCTTTTTTTCTTAAATAGGTTAGCTGGTAGTTTATCTCACTCAACTCCCCGCACTACCTATCACCAACTTGGATGTATTGCCTCTCTTGTTTTGGTTTTCTACTAGTAATTATTTTTTGCTTTTATCTTTATTAATTCCTTCCTTCTGCTTTATTTTGCTTTTTACTCCATATGTTTGGTACTTGGTTAATTTTCACCTTTTCCTACTTTTACTGATGATTGTACTAATTACTATAAATTTCCTGTCATATTTGCATTTTTTTTTTTTTTTGCAAATATTAGGTTTTTATCTGTCTTGTGGTCATGTCTCTCTGGTGTGTTTTCATTGTCTGTGAGGATGTTGATCTATTTATTCTCTTATTTCTTATACTAACTTTGAATGGAGTTGGACTGTAATTCTGGCTCAGTTACTCTTTTTTTCCGCTTAACTGAAATGAGTTTTTACATACTTTTAGGAGGGAGGAGTGGCTCTAGGATGACTTCACAGCCTTAGAGCTCCCATTTTCACAGTGATTTAAAAGAATATATATATATATGAAAATACATATATATATAATGTCTCTGTATCTTGACCTTTCTTCCCAATACTTATCTAGATCTAGATTCCCAATACTTAGCTTTCTCGTTTGTCCTCAGCACTGGATTTTGTCTCATAAGCTTCAAGAGGTACACAGTGTAAAACCCAGACTGCTCTAATGCCATCATCAGACCTTATCATATTGCTTTAACATTCATCTGCAAATGGGATTCTGTAGTCACTTCCCAGTTTCAGTGCCTGTTCTTAGATTGTCCCACTGCACTTTGTAGTGAGAAACTGTGGGCAGTGTTGTCGTTCGCCAGTTTGCAGAGCTGTCAGAAACCAGCTGCCTTCCTTCTACTTCCTCCCACAGATGCTGAAACTATGTGGGTCAGTGGTTTGTCCTCAGTTGTATTTTGAAGTTCATGCAGATATCTTGTCATCTAGCGTTGTAATAGTGTCTGTGACTATCCTAGTTGCTCTGTATTTTTATGGCGAGATTAGAAAACAACACTGTTGTCACCATTTTCCCTGAGGTTAAACTGTTAAGACCTCTTTCTGTTGTAGAAGAGAGGTTTTAATTACAAAAATAATTTTATGATCATTATAAAGAAACTATAATTTGAAATTTTCTGTATTCCAGGTACTATCCTAAGTGCATTATCTGTATTATTTCATTTAATCCTAAACTCTGTGTGTTAGGTTTTATCTATTCCTTATTTTATCAATGGGAGAGTTAGGGTCCAAGATCATGCTGCTGAACTGGCAAATCTGGCATTTAAACCCAGGTCATCTGATTCCAGAGCACCTCCTCATTAACTGTCTCTCAAAAATGATCAGGTCCAAGAGTTTTCAAATTATATACTACTGTCAGTAAGATTTCTATATGAATTTAGATTAAATATAAATAACTGTTTAAAGATATAATAACACATATAGATTATAGAGCAAATCTAAGAACACTGAAATGATAAACAGGTTAAATTATGCCATATGATCTGATTAATCTTATTTGTATGCAGATGCTCAAAACAAAGCTCCTCCTCCTACCTTCTAAAAAAAATACCACAAAATTAGGGGGCGGGAAGGAGACGAGTAGGGAGTAGGAAATAGAGCTTTTTGAGATTTCGGACTTCATATTTCCCCTTATTATATCACTCCTGCTAAGGAATAAAGTATGTATGTGAAATATTGCTTATAATTTATTTAATCGGTAAATATTTTTCTTGGAAATAACTAGTTAGAAAAGTTAGAAATAGTTTCTCCACAATTCACACTGGCCTGCTATTTTCTGGTCAATTAAGTTGCTGTGGAATGTGAACATTTACTAGTCCATGAAGTTTCACAAGAAAGTCTCCCACAACTATATCAATTAGAAGCTTACTAAAATTTATAATTTTATGGTATTAAATTATAAGGAGTTAGAAAATATTTAGCCTTATGAAATACTTTTAGATTGGAATTTTTCTCTAACTTACATTTATGAATACAGTCACTGTTACTACCTTTATTACCTTCTAACCTTTCCTGATGATATAGAAAAAAGAATTTGGGCTTTTTATATAGTCCTAAAGCCATTATGTATATGCTACTTCAACTTCCAATGTCTAAGAGATGACTTAGTTTGAGATATGGATGTCTTAATCTGCCAGGATTTAAATAGTAGCAACTGGAATAACCCACAGAAGGATAACATCTGTTATTAGGCTTATTTTTTCCCCCACCATCAGAAGATTTATTTTATTTCTAATTAAAAAACATACAGTTGACTTTGGCAAACTCAGGTTTAAAACTAAGCATGCCAGTAATAAATGAATCATTTCTCCAAGTACATAGTGTTTCCCTTGGGAAAGACTGTAATTTTACAACATTTTTTCTCTAATTTAGAAAAAAAGATAACATTGAAAATATTACAATGCCTAAACAGTGATACCAGTAATCTAGTTTTTATACTGAGGTTTGTATTTCAACATTTATTATCACCAAGACTAACTTAAACCCAACTCCTTTAGTGAAGAGATTTCTTTCCCTATTTCAGTACTAGACTCATAGTTCTGAATGTCACTGAGCAAGTAATGGAAATTAATTACGAATGAAGAGTTTTTATACTATCTCCTTCATAATTAGCTAGTTCACAGACTTAAGAAAACAAAACAATGAACAAAAACAAAACCCTGGTTCTTACCCTCTAAATGCTTACATTTCCCTCTCACTTACCTGAGAATATGAGAATAAAAATGACCATGTATAGAGTTGCACCACTGAATCTATTTGAATGGTTCTGTTTTTGCATTTTTTTTACTTATTTAATTTGAAAAAAATTAGAAAAGTATTAGTTTGAAATTAAAGCAGCTAACACACTGGGGGCAACAAATTAAAAAATTCAAATGGCTAAAAATAAAAACACAAAGTATCTTTCCTTGTAGATAAAAAAGATTGTTTTCTTCCTAGAAAGCAAAAAAAACAAACAAAAAAGGCAACAAATGATTTGAGAATAAAATCAAATATAACTGGTATTCACCACAGCAATGTCTAAATAAATGACCCACATAGCACAAAACTTCCTCATTCACAATCACATATAGTTAGTTGCTTTTCCCTCAGTTACATAATAGTTGTCTTCAAACAATCTCCTTTTAGAAAACTATCACATTAGGAAGGACTGTGTGGTAGATAGAGCTCCCTCTCCCCTCTCCCCTCTCCCCTCCCCCCTCCCCCCTCCCCCCTCCCCCCTCCCCCCTCCCCCCTCTCCCCTCTCCCCTCTCCCCTCTCCCCTCTTTCCACGGTCTCCCTCTGATGCCGAGCCGAAGCTGGACGGTACTGCTGCCATCTCAGCTCACTGCAACCTCCCTGCCCGATTCTCCTGCCTCAGCCTGCCGAGTGCCTGCGATTGCAGGCGTGAGCCGCCACGCCTGACTGGTTTTCGTATTTTTTTGGTGGAGACGGGGTTTCGATGTGTCGGCTGGGCTGGTCGCCAGCTCCTAACCGCGAGTGATCCGCCAGCCTCGGCCTCCCGAGGTGCCGGGATTGCAGACGGAGTCTCGTTAACTCAGTGCTCAATGGCGCCCAGGCTGGAGTGCAGTGGCGTGATCTCGGCTTGCTACAACCACCTCCCAGCCGCCTGCCTTGGCCTCCCTAAGTGCCGAGATTGCAGCCTCTGCCTGGCAGCCACCACGTCTGGGAAGTGAGGAGCGTCTCCGCCTGACTGCCCATCGTCTGGGATGTGAGGAGCCCCTCTGCCTGGCTGCCCAGTCTGGAAAGTGAGGAGCGTCTCTGCCTGGCTGCCATCCCATCTAGGAAGTGAGGAGCGCCTCTTCCCGGCCGCCATCACATCTGGGAAGTGAGGAGCGTCTCTGCCCGGCCGCCCATCGTCTGAGATGTGGGGAGCACCTCTGCCCTGCCGCCCCGTCCGGGATGTGAGGAGTGTCTCTGCCCGGCCGCCCTGTCTGAGAGGTGAGGAGCCCCTCCGCCCGGCAGCCACCCCGTCTGAGAAGTGAGGAGCGTCCTCCCTCCTCGTCTGGGAGGGAGGTGGGGGGGGTCAGCCCCCCGCCTGGCCAGCCGCCCCGTCCGGGAGGCGAGGGGTGCCTCTGCCCGGCCGCCCCTACTGGGAAGTGAGGAGCCCCTCTGCCCGGCCAGCTGCCCCGTCCGGGAGGGAGGTGGGGGGGTCAGCCCCCCTCCCGGCCAGCCGCCCCATCCGGGAGGGAGGTGGGGGGGTCAGCCCCCCGCCCGGCCAGCCGCCCCGTCCGGGAGGGAGGTGGGGGGGTCAGCCCCCCGCCTGGCCAGCCGCCCCGTCCGGGAGGGAGGTGGGGGGATCAGCCCCCTGCCCGGCCAGCCGCCCTGTCCAGGAGGTGGGGGGGGCGCCTCTGCCCGGCCGCCCCTACTGGGAAGTGAGGAGCCCCTCTGCCCGGCCAGCCGCTCTGTCTGGGAGGGAGGTGGGGGGATCAGCCCCCCGCCTGGCCAGCCGCCCCGTCCGGGAGGGAGGTGGGGGGGTTAGCCCCCCGCCTGGCCAGCCGCCCCATCCGGGAGGTGAGGGGCGCCTCTGCCCGGCCGCCCCTTCTGGGAAGTGAGGAGCCCCTCTGCCTGGCCAGCCACCCCGTCCGGGAGGGAGGTGGGGGGGTCAGCCCCCCGCCCGGCCAGCCGCCCCGTCCGGGAGGGAGGTGGGGGGGTCAGCCCCCTGCCCGGCCAGCCGCCCCGTCCGGGAGGGAGGTGGGGGGTCAGCCCCCCGCCCGGCCAGCCGCCCCGTCCGGGAGGGAGGTGGGGGGGTCAGCCCCCCGCCCGGCCAGCCGCCCCGTCCGGGAGGGAGGTGGGGGGATCAGCCCCCGGCCCGGCCAGCCGCCCTGTCCGGGAGGTGAGGGGCGCCTCTGCCCGGCCGCCCCTACCAGGAAGTGAGGAGCCCCTCTGCCCGGCCAGCCGCCCCCTCCGGGAGGGAGGTGGGGGGGTCAGCCCCCCGCCGGGCCAGCCGCCCCGTCGGGGAAGTGAGGGGCGCCTCTGCCCGGCCGCCCCTACTGGGAAGTGAGGAGCCCCTCTGCCTGGCCAGCCGCCCTGTCTGGGAGGGAGGTGGGGGGGGGTCAGCCCCCCGCCCGGCCAGCCGCCCCGTCCGGGAGGTGAGGGGCGCTTCTGCCCGGCCGCCCCTACTGGGAAGTGAGGAGCTCCTCTGCCCGGCCACCACCCCATCTGGGAGGTGTACTCAACAGCTCATTGAGAACAGGCCATGAAGACAATGGCGGTTTTGTGGAATAGAAAGGGGGGAAAGGTGGGGAAAAGATTGAGAAATCGGATGGTTGCTGTGTCTGTGTAGAAAGAGGTAGACATGGGAGACTTTTCATTTTGTTCTGTACTAAGAAAAATTCTTCTGCCTTGGGATCCTGTTGATCTGTGACCTTACCCCCAACCCTGTGCTCTCTGAAACATGTGCTGTATCCACTCAGGGTTGAATGGATTAAGGGCGGTGCAAGATGTGCTTTGTTAAACAGATGCTTGAAGGCAGCATGTTCGTTAAGAGTCATCACCACTCCTTAATCTCAAGTACCCAGGGACACAAACACTGCGGAAGGCCGCAGGGTCCTCTGCCTAGGAAAACCAGAGAACTTTGTTCACTTGTTTATCTGCTGACCTTCCCTCCACTATTGTCCTGTGACCCTGCCAAATCCCCCTCTGCGAGAAACACCCAAGAATGATCAATAAAAAAGAAAAAAAAAAAAAAGAAAACTATCACATTAGTTAAACCTATTTATTCTTACTATGAAGTTATTAATTTCATTCGTATAGGCCACAGAGGTTTAATTGGCACACTTTACTTAAAAATAAGACAAAATAAGTCACTCTTCTTTAAAAAAAAGTATGGTCATCTGTTTTCAAAGAATAATCCCAGATACTTAATTCATTAAAGCAAATTTTCTACCATCAGCAGTGAGCTTTTTAAATGATTACTAAGTGTTCACCTGAGGATTATCAATGCTATATGAAGGTAAATTTGTTTTGAAGATTTGTGTCCATTTTATAACAAGATACAATTTGCACTGAAGAGTTTTTAAAAAGATAACCTACACACATACAGTTAATTTGCCTCAAACAACTTCTTAGAAATACAGTATAAACATTTAAGAACCATGACAAAGTTGTGGTTCAAACTTCAACACAGATTTTCTTGAAACCCAGTACAAAGATTATTGGCTCAAGACCATATCCCAAAGTGACCTCAGCAGGAGATTTGATTGTAAGACTCTACCTTTTAAAAAAAAGAGCACACTTGGTTATACATGGCTTTTAAACTTGAGCTACAGTTATGCTACAAATCCCCCCACCCTCCCAATCTAAAATCAGTCATGTGGAGATATGTACATTCTCTGAGCATTGTTTGAGAGTCCTTGGTTTTCCAACTTTGATGGAGATCTAGAAGGCATTCAGAAGTCCGTGTGCTTACATTCAGAGCAGGATGAACTTTCAAATTCTACTTTCCTCCATTAGTGACAGGCCACAGATCCCAAAGTATGCATGCAAAGCACCTGGATGACTGGCCACTTGGCAAATCCCCCTACGAGGCGATCTTGAGTTGATAAGATGGAATTTCTGTTTTTCTCAAAGTTAGTGTATTGGAAAATGTTTAGAAGCTTTAGAGTTGCTCCCACCCAAAAAGAATAACGGGTGTCTACAGGCTTATTAGGTGAACTTCCATGATAACTATTTTGTTGCCTCATTATACACGACCTCTTTATCGTGTTCAATTCTTTTTCTGAAACAACTTCTAGTTTACCCATCAGACATAGTGAGGCAATGCCACAAAAAGTAGATCCTCCATGAGATTCAAGTCCAGCTCCCTGTGCCAGTCCATTGTCATAGGACATACTTCTTTTAATATAGGGGATGGCTTTTTTCATATCCATGCCTGACTGGTTATTGAGCATATAGCAAATACAGGAAGCACAGTACAAAAATCGCATATCATTTTCACTGCCTTCAGGTACTGCACAAAAACTCCCATCTTCCAGCTGAAGGGCTCTCAAGCCTGCTAAGCAAGCTTCTTTATTTACTGGGCTTAAGTCGTCTCCAAGAATAACTAAGCATGAAAGGCCAGTGTAGGTCATTGCAATGTGGCCACTATCATAAGGATGAGCTGTTCCAGGAGCCTCTGATGGATTGAACGGAATACCCAGTTATGAAGAGCCTCGGAAACCACAGCGATTTAGATTTCATCTGCCTTCTGTGGGAAGGACCTGCTTGTCTCGAGTGAAGAATAGCGCTCCGGCAAATCCTCAAGGCAGCGCTGGAAAAATCGCACGTGCAGATCCCGCAAGAAATCCAGCCGCTCTCCCTCACCGCTCCCTGCTAGCCTCTCATCCTCAGTGGCCGCCATGCTGCTCCGGAAGCGACGTCCGCCTCGACCTAGATGATGTTATTAAGAGATGGAGTGAGTTTAGATAGAGAAAAAACGTACACCTGAGTCCTGAACCCTTTTTACCCCAAGGTTTAGAGATTAGACAGGTGAAGTACCTGCAAAGGAGATTAAGAAACTAGGTAGAAGGAAAACCTGGAGAGCGTTGTCAACTGAAAATACAATGAGGATATTTTTGTCAATAAGGAGAGAGTCATCAACTGTATGAAATGCTGTTGCTACTTGGGAGGCTGAGGTGGAAGGACCATTTGAATCCAGGAGGTTGAAGCTGCAGTGAGCCACTGCCCACCAGCCTGAGTGACAGAGCAAGATCTTGTCTCCAAAAAGAAAAAAAAAAAAAAGTTGCTGATAATTCAAGCAACATGAGTATGGGAAATTGACCATTGGATTTAGTGATTTGGTCATTGACAGTGTGGTTTCAGGAATGTGGTAGCGATAAGACACTCATTAGATAGGGTTCAAGTGTGAGTAAGAGCAGAGAAATATAAAAAAGAGTAGATTTGGGAGGCCGAGGCGGGCAGATCGTGAGGTCAGGAGATCGAGACCATCCTGGCTAACACTGTGAAACCCCGTCTCTACTACAAATACAAAAAATTAGCCGGGCGAGGTGGCGGGCACCTGTAGTCCCAGCTACTCCGGAGGCTGAGGCGGGAGAATGGTGTGAACCCGAGAGGCGGAGCTTGCAGTGAGCCGAGATCGCGCCATTGCACTCCAGCCTGGGCGACAGAGGCAGACTCCGTCTCAAAAAAAAAAAAAAAAAAAAAAAAAAAAAGTATGAGAACTTTAAAAAGTGTTATAAATAGGGCCAGGCGCTGTGGCTTACGCATGTAATCCCAGAACTTTGTGTCACCTAGGAGGTGGATCATTAGGTCAGGAGTTCAAGACCAACCTGGCCAAGATGGTGTCACCCTGTCTCTACTAAAAATACAAAAAAATTAGCCGGGTGTGGTGGTGGTTGCCTGTAATCCCAGCTACCCAGCTACTCAGGAGTCTGAGGCAGAAAAATGCTTGAACCCGGGAGGCAGAGGTTGCAGTGAGCCAAGATCACGCCACTGCACTCCAGCCTGGGCAACAGAGCAAGACTCCGTCTCAAAAAAAAAAAAAAAGGTATAAATGAGTTGTAATAGTTGCTGTAAGTCCTATGAGGTTCCACAGCATGAAACATATGAGACAGTATGCTAATAAGTATGATAGAGTAAAGGGGGTACATTTTATAATCCTGAGGAAGGAACACTTGTGGGAGTAAGACACTTGAACAGATTAAAGTGAAGTTAATTCTAGAGTCATCAGGAATAATATCACATAACAATAATAAAACACCAAAAAGCCCTCTATTACTTCTTTCCAATTTTTTGTCAACTGTAAATTTAAGAGAAAATATTGATTGATCCTATCCCGAATTTGAGTAGTTTGTTTTTCTTAATAAAATATGATTTATAATTTTTCCAGAAGACAAGCTACTTTCTTTAACTTCTGACCCACTCTATTTGTAGTGTATAAAAAGCTGTATCACTATGTGATACATTTAGAGAAAGGAACTCCTTTTTTTTTTCTTGATTAGTAATTTTTTTCTTGTATCAATTGCATTCACCTGGGGAATATAAATTTATATTTAACTCTTACGCCTGATAAGATGCTGACATTAGTAATGATATATAAATTAACTAATAGTAAGTTTTAAATGGTAATTAAGACGATATAATTTAAAGCAGAAGTATCAAGTCAAAAACAAATTCAATTTAGTATACTCTTAAACTCTTTAATGTAAAAGTGTAAAACTTTTCACAAAATGCAATGCTGTGAAAATAAAGCCTTTTTCAACTTTATTTCACTAGTTTATCTCTTTCTTTCTCTGTTTTCATCATTTCTCCCCTGCAGTTGTTTTATGCCACTCTATTTCTCTTTCATGAATTCTATTTTCCACAATTTTTCTGGCAATAGAAATTTAAACATCTTACTCATTTTTATTGTCCTATTTTAATTGTTGCTGTATTTTTTTCTTATTCCAGATATATTGCATGATTAAATTTCTCAACTAGAAGATATACAACTATAGACTATATTTCACACAAAGACACTGCACATCCTATTATGGAGGAAAAGTGATGATTCTTGGTGTTACCATTTAGACAACAGAGCACAGAGTATTTAGGGAAAATTATGAATCCTAACATTAAAGAGCGGAATGTTCTTGCCATGTGAAACATGAAAACTAATGTGAACATAACCTTCTCTTCTTGTCTATGAAATTGTGTTTCCAATGGCAAAGCTTTCTCAATATCATTACCCTCCGGGGGTTATACCATGTCCTAAAGTAAAGAGTCTGTACTTTGAAGTCAGCATGGCTTTGGATGACTTTCTTAATAGATCTGAACTTCCAATTTCTCATCAATAAATTATGGTCTTTCTCATTGGTTTTAACAGTGATTATACAGGCTGATATATATAAAGTACTTTGCATAAAGAATGGCACATTGTAGAAGGTCATTAGGTATTTTTTTCACTGTAATACAGGTAATAATTTTGATGTTTTAAAATGTGTTTACTCATTCAATAAATCTATTGAGTGCTTACTGTGTCCAAACAAAATTCTGAGTACCAGGGTGAGAGTAGTTTAAAAAATAAAAGACAGAAGTGTTTGCTGTCCTGCAGCTAATATTCTAGTTTTTATCTTGACATCATTTTGAATTTTCCTTTCTATTCTATTTGTGATTGCTCTCTCTAAACTTTTTTCATCTTTTCAGATCTTTTGCACTAAACAGGTTGAGAATTATAGTGCATGTAAGTTATTCCATTTTCCCATTAAATGTGAGCATTTAAGATTTTGATACATACTATTTTTTGGTAAAAATGTACTTAGCTCAACAGAGTAAAATAAGTATGGCTATAGCAATTATTTGCCATATAAGGTATAATGGCAGCATAAAAATTTTCATGCATGTGGTCTATGTGAAATTTTGTCTAAGAGAGTTGAAATCAGTATAGATTCTTAAAGCAGTGGAGAAAAACAGATTTCTATTTATTTTCTCCCCAACTTGTGGGTAGATAATTTCTTTTAAAGTATCAACCTCAAACAAACATATGACATAGGTTTTTGCCTGTTGGATCTTTTTATAATTTGAGTTTATGCTTATTTTCTCATTCATAGTGAGGATACAGAAATATTTTTATAATATGTCTAAATAAAAAGATTTGCCTCTAACTTTTTTTTCTAATGAAAAATAAGCAAGACTTACAAAAAAAAAACTTCTTCTTACCAGGCTCTTTGTGGGCAAAGGTTGCTTCTCATCTCATTTATTTTGCCTTACGCATTGCCCTTTCTCACTTGAATTGCTTGCATGGAACTATTCATTGTCTTCACTTCCCTGACATATACTCAGAAGGCATCTTCATTTGGGACCATTTTCAATTGATCCTGCATGCTTACGTCTTACTCAAAGCATATTTTTTCCTTGGTCTACCCTTTTTTTTTTTTTTTTTCGAGATGGAATCTCACTCTGTCCCTCAGGCTGGAGTGCAGTGGCGCGATCTCGGCTCACTGCAAGCTCCACCTCCCGGGTTCACGCTATTCTCCTGCCTCAGCCTCCCGAGTAGCTGGGACTACAGGCGCCCGCCACCACGCCTGGCTAATTTTTTGTATTTTTTAGTACAGCTGGGGTTTCACCATGTTAGCCAGGGTGGTCTCGATCTCCTGACCTTGTGATCCGCCCGCCTCGGCCTCCCAAAGTGCTAAGATTACAAGAGTGGGCCACTGCACCCAGCCTTTGCCTTGTCTATCCTATCGACACATGTTCCAACAGATGAGGTCATGAGGTTTACCCTAAGCTACATGACCTGCTCAGCTTAATAGTTCTCTAATGGTCATCATTGAAATTGGGTGTAAACTGGGTTGTCACAAAGAGGTATTTTATGCAGCAATCAAAATTTGGTAATACATCATTTACTTAGTTTTGAGCATTCTTGGACTTAAAATCTTTATTTTTTATTTTTTTACTCCAGGCTACACTTTCTGCCCTAAACACAATGAGTCTGGCACACCTTTGCATAACAGTGGCTCATAGGGGTCACATTTCTCTAGGTTTTGTAATAGATTCTGAAGGGAAATAGATGAAAAAAGCATGCCAGTGAATTTAATATGCTGACAGGCTCATGTCTTCTCTTACTATTTACTGTGTTCTTGTACTTTGAATTAGCAAATCTTAAAATTTCTGTATCTGATATGGCAAGCTCATTCAGGGAACCAATTTTTGATCAGTTTGTGCCTGGAATAAAGCTAGACATGAGAGATAACAAAGTTTAAGATGCTTAGAGACCACTGAAAAAAATATGTATTGATTTTTCTTTCCCTTACTTTCTACTCCAGTTTGCTTTCATCATTACATGTTGAGCCCAGGACAAGAAAACCTTGGTAAAATTTCTTTTTCTTCTTCAGGATGATAAAAAAATCTCTTTTTACTTTTAAAAGTTAGATCTAATACATTATATTTGCATGTTAATAGGCTGTCATAAGTTTCCCTAGGAAATTTGCAGATTTCTCATGAAACTTAGAAAAAGGCTAAACATTCTGTACTAATAATTTTTTCATATTCTATTTGTTAATCTATTCATGTATTTACTTTTTATGGATATGCAAGAGTTGTACATATTTATATAGTACAACGCTTATGTATCTATAACAAGAAAATGTGATATTTTGATACATGCATACCATGTGTAAAAATCAAATCACCATATTTAGGTTATCCATCACCACAAAGGTTTATTATTTATTTGTTTTGGGAACATTTCTAATATTCTCTTTCAGCTATTTTGACATATACAATAAATTAGTAACTAGTCACCTTACAGTGCTATTGAACTCTCGAACTTATTTCTTCTACCTAATTGTATGTTAGGTCCCATTAACCAAATAAACTCCGCACAGTTCCATGATTACTCTCCAGAGCTATTTTCTCCAGTTAGCAATATAAGTACATGCAGTTGAGAAAGGGTATTTTCACGGTGGTATTAGATTCTACCCTTATTGAAATTTGAAACTTCCTAACATCTGTATTCTTAGTGTCTCATGGAATCTGAGCTACAAATTGTGAAATGTATTCTGGCTTTGTACACATATATGACATCTCACTGTTTACCACCTGTTGTAGTGCACCAATATTGTAAAGGTTTGCTGGCAAAGCCCTGCGTTTCTTTTTCTCTGGTATTACCCTTTGTGTTTATCTGTAGCAACCACCTGGCACTCTCCTGCTTTCACAAAAAAACACGGTGGGTCCATCCTCAAAATGAGCCTCCCTATTACCCAGAAGACAGATGAAATAGTGTCTTCTCACAGATGGTCTGTGATGCATACCTTAGCTGAATATCTAATCATGAAAAGTAGTCGGGGATTAACTACAATTTGCCAGAATCAACTTAACTTGTGCCACAAACTTATGCTTTAAAAGCAAAAAAGTATAAAAAGATTATTTCAAGATGACAAAAACTTTGGCAACTATACTTTACATAAAATATGTGTTTCACAATAGTATTTCACTTTATTGCCTCATGTCTAAATAGTTCAAATGTGTGAATGCAATTAGGAAATATTTCTTTCATTATAAAAACAGTGTTTTTACGATTGCACTTTAAAAAAGGCTAGTTAAAATGTTTAAGCATTTCATAAATGTTCAATTTAAAATAAACATTTTAATCCTTTAGAATGACGAGGTTACAATGCTTAAGCATTTCATAAGTGTTTACTCTAAAAGGAATGTTTTAACCATTTAAGATGGTTTAACAAAAAATATTTTGGGGTTTTAAAATACTTTTTCAAACAAGGCAAACATAAAATTATAGCTAAAATCTCAATAGTATGGTGTTTGATTTGAGAGATTGAAGGTATTTGTTTCATTTGGTTTTACTGAATGATTCATCAGCTATGCCGTAAGACTTAGAAATATCAACTCTTGGGCTCATAAGAACACTTTATTATCTTCATTGTCACTAGTTATTACTTGAGATATTGTAATCTAACTTTTTCTTCAAAAGACTGTGTTTTTCTAAACATATTCAACTCAGCCTAGACCAAATTCATGCATTGTTTTTGTAAAGTACAACGTGTTCTGCTAATATCTCCAGCAAATTTTTTCTTGAAGTTAATTTATATGTAAATACTTTTACAACGTGAATTTCACCCTAATTGACTTCTTGTAAGGCAAGAAAATGCATAAATTTTTCTTAACTTTTACTAGCATCTATTCCCCAGAATACTCCAATCACTTATGAATAATATTTCAGTTCTGTATTAAAAATTTCTCTGTAAAGCTTGCTCTTTGATTATAGACATAGGTTGGTTTGACTGACCAGAATGCTTCCTTCATTATTTTGATAAAATAATGGTAGTTTTCCTTGGAGAATTATCCCTTACTTCTTTTGTTTTGTTTTGTTTTGTTTTGTTTTGTTTTTGAGACAGGGTCTCACTATGTCACTCAGGCTGGAGTGCAGTGGCACGATCTCGGCTCACTGCAATCCCCACCTCCCAGGTTCAAGCTCTTCTCCTGTCTCAGCCTCCTGAGTAGCTTGGATTACAGATGTGTGCCAGCACGCTTGGCTAATTTTTGTACTTGGGGTAGAGATGGAGTTTCACCCATGTTGGCCAGGCGGGTCTCAAAATCCTGATGTCAAGTGATCCACCTGTCTCGGCCCCTGAAAGTGCTGGAATTACAAGCATAAGCCACTGCGCCCAGCCACTTCCCTGTTCTTAATCCATTGGTTTCAAAACCTGACAGCCTAGCTTCAGAGTTGAGCATATTACCTAGATCATTCTGTTTCTTGACAACTATGACTAATTAATATGTCATAAACATGACCCAAACTACACAAAATTAGTATCAGTTTTAAAATTTTGACTGGAAATGCCTGAAATAAATTATTTTTGGGGGGCAAGGTTCAGGCAGAAAGGCAAGGACTGTAGAATTTTAGAGCTTGTTGTGGTCATATTTATTAACATTAGATGTGAGATTTTGTTATTCAGAATGCTTTGATGTATCAAAACCTCAAAATGCTGCAAATGAGAAATCAAACATTCATGGATTGAATATATACCTTGACTTTGTGGCTCCAGTTTACTAAAAAAGCAGTCTGGCCAGTCCAGGAAATATGTCATTTCTCACTATTCCCGGCACATCAAGTTTTTCCTCACATTAAGGTGATGTTTCAGCATGTGCTTATTTTGTTTTTGAATATAATGGTGCACGGCTGTTTGGGCTATCAGAATTTTTCAAGCCATTAATTTTATCTCAGGTCTTTTTTGCATTCCACACCTTCCTGCATACTAACTAGGTGTGTAAATTTCTCTTAAAATCACATTTCCTTACCAGTCCAAATCAATTCATTCTTCCTTATCACATATATTCCTCTTCTATTACCTCAGAAATAAGTTAATAAAATACTTTACTGTTATCATTTATTTCTGATTGTAAAGTAATGATACAATAGATTTAGATCCTCATTTTAGCCATCATTTAATCATGATCATGTACCACTGAACTTAAAAGTTGGAAAAAAAGCAATCTACATTTCATCTGAACTCCAATCCCATGTAATTTATAAAATTTTGGAAGAACACAGGTAGGTACTCAGAGTAATCAACTTAGCTTTGGGAGAAGAATTTAATGTTTTATTATCTGCCACAACCATAGCCTGGTGAATTGATTTAAATCATTGAGCTATAACTGCTTTTTGAAGATTTTTTATTTATCCCCTTCTTGTGAAGTAGTAATTAACAAAATGTAAAAATCCAAATTCAATATATAATTTCATGTTATAAAATAAAGGTTACCCATGAAATATAGTTAATGGTCAAATAAATTCTTTGTTAAGATTGGGGACCTTTGCAATTTGTGAGAAACAGTCACACACACACACACAAAGTCTGTAAACAAAGATAAAATGTTTTTGCTGAATAATGTAATTGTCATTTCCTGCTCCCTTATTGAAAGAAAGGTGTCTGTTTACCTGGATTGTTGCTTAAATCTGCCACAAATTTGCTACTCAAAACCTTATTTATTATATTATAGCAAATAGGGTAATAATTACTGTCAGAGAAGGGGACATACTTTTTGTAACTCTTTACATTTTTCTTAAAATACAAATTCTGTTATACAAATTTTGATTTTGAATCTTTCAATTATGTTTTCACTACGTCCCATACATCCTCTAAGTTTTGTCTTTTTCAACTTCAGTATACAGATTTCAGCAATACTGTAATTTTTTACTGAGTACTTAACAGATATGAGAAAAAGATACTTTACAATTTCCACATGCTGTAATGAAATATGTTGAGCTTAGTTTATGTTAACTGCATCTAGTTCTTACTTGATTTCTTCTTTTTTCCTCTAAAGTTATATTTTATCTTGCAAGTTGTGTATGTATGTGTATTAGTTATGTGTTTGTTTAACAAATTATCCAAAATCTTAGTGGATAAAGCAGCAAACATTTATTATCTCACAGTTTCCATTGAGTCAGAAATTCAGATAATGCTTAGCTGCATTCTCTTTGCCTGAATATCTCACAAGGCTAATATCAAGGTGTCAATTGGGCTATCGTTATTCCAAGGTTCAATCAGTGATGAGTCCACTTTTATAGTGACTCAAGTAGCTGTTGGTGGGACTCAGTTCCTCCATGGTTATTCTTAATTGGTGGTTGGCAAGAGGAGGCCTACTTCACTGTTTAACCACATGGATGTTACCCATAAAGCATCTCACAACATGGAAGCAGCTTCAACAGGGCTAATAAATAAGAAGGCAAAAAAGAATGTGCAAGAAAAAAGTCAAAGGCTTTTGTCATCTAGACTTGGAAGTGATTAAGCTCAAGTGTGATTAATCTCAAGCCAACTATCAAGCTGAAAGGACAGGATATGAATATTAAGAAAAGGGGATCACTGAAAGCCATTTAGGAAACTGCCTACAAATTATGTGGATATGGATGTTTTATGAAAATAAAATTCCTTGTCTTAGAGTGGTTTCTTTTTACTTTTTTTCTACATCTAATATTTTAGAACCCAAAACATGGGGATGAAGACAAATTTTAGCATCTTATCCTTAATATTTAGGAGCACAGCATATGTCATGTTGAGGATGCTACTATGCCTTTACATTATGTTGGAAAGTATATATTCATCTCTGGCTCTCTTTTTTTCTCTCAAGTGATGGTGATTTATAATGTCTAGAATAAAGTGTACTTAGAAGCCAAATTAAAACTGTATTTTATCATATTCGTATAAGCTTACTAAAGTATTACTAAATACTCCTGTTTGCATCTTAATCATCTCCAAACTTTTTTCTCCTACTATGGCATCTTTTCATATCTGCATGAACCAAATGTGGCTTTTGAAACAGGAAATTTTGGATGGAATAATAATCCACTATGAAGGAGTCATATAGTTAATGTAAGGAGAAGGGCTGACTTACAAGACGAGACCTAAATATATTTTTAAATTCTTAAACACTACTATACCTTCTCCTTAATGTACCCACAACATATGTCTCAGATTTCAATAGTCCTTGGAGACACATTTTCCTCAAATACCTGAATAAAAAGACAAACCTACAATCTTGCTTTATTATATATAAGAACTTAATAATTTACCAAGTATTCAAAGATATCCAGGAACATTTATCTTCTTCAAAATATTTCCTGATTTTCACTTGCCATTCCATTTCTCATCTGGATCCAGATCAGAACCTTTACCTACTTTTCTGCAAGTTACTCACTTCTGGCTTTCTTCGTGCTTGTGTGGCTCTTTTTTAAACACTTCACACTGAGTTGTGGACACCTATCCCTTCTTTTTTCAAAAGGTCTTTTTTCCCTTCTTTTTTCAGGAGGCAAGGAAGGGGGAGGCAGTAGGAAGGATTGAACAGAGAGGAAGAAGTGCGAAATACTCATTTGGAACAATGGGAGATTGAATAGACCGGAAAAAGAATGATTAAAGTGAGGACTGCTGGCATGGTCCTGTTTTCTTCCAGCCATGTTTAGTTGCATCGTTGTGGCATGGAATAGATGGAGAGCTGGGTTTATCCACGGCTCCCATCTTACTAAGCACATAGGAGGTGACAGGGAGGTGGGTGAGTTGAGGAGGTGTGCAAGGGACCAATGAGAATGGTCGGCCATGGAGTTTAAGCTCGCTCACTAGAGAGGGAAAAGTCATAAAGGAAGGAAGAAACAGTGAAAAGGTAGTAAGATCTGGATTGGAGGTACTGGTAAGGTTGCAAGACTTTTGTTTCAGGGCAGTATAGGGAGTAACCTGGATAGCTAGGAGGTGGTGGTCAGAGTGGGCTACTGTGGGGTTTGCAGTCCTTGGACCTGACAAGGTCTAAGGTCTGATCATGGAGGGAGGGGGAAGCTGAGGTAGGGCAGAGGACAGGAGTGGGCTTCATGAGACCAAAAGGATGTTGGAAGGATTATCTACCCGGATACTGACATCTCCATGAAGTAAGAGGCATAGTGTGAAGAAGTTACAATATCCTAAGCTCTTCACAGACAAGGGAAGCATGCGCCACGTGGGTAGCCTCTGTTGTCCAGCACCCAGTATATAGCCTATGCAGAGTGAATACCTGGGGGCTGCTGGGGGCGAAAACAAGGTCCCTGTGACAGGACCTGAAGCCTGGGGGTCTCGGTGACAGGAGTGGGCCTAGTTTTTTGGTGTAGAATTGAGCCTTGAGTGCACTGGTGGGATCTTATTGAAAGGAACCCCTCCAAGACTAGAAGAAGATGCATCCTCTGACAATGTAGGCTCTGTAGGCGTCCCAAGTACCTGGGCTGTGGGTTAGATGGACTCCAAGGCATTTCCTCAGGTGGCAATGGGCCGATCCCTGGGAAGGCAAAGCTGTGCAGGAAGAAAATGGCAAGATGCTACCTTCCCTCAGGGAAAGCCCCTTTCCCGGGAGCAGGGAAGGCGAGGCAGTTTAGGCTGGGTCAGTTTGTCCCTGCCATCAGAGTCTGTTGGTCCTGGAAAACGAGGGCCTTATTTTATTTATTTATTTTTCTTTGAGACAGTGTCTTGCTCTGTCGCCCAGGCTGGAGTGCAGTGGCTCGATCTCAGCTCACTGCAACCTCCGCCTCCAAGGCTCAAGCGATCGTTCCGCCTCAGCCTCCAGAGTAGCTGGGACCACAGGGAGCACAGGCGCCCGCCACGACGCCGGCATTGATTGATTGATTGATTGATTGATTAGCCTCCCTGTGTTGCCCAGGCTGGTCTTGAACTGCTGGGCTCAAGCAATCCTCCTGCCTTGGACTCCCAAAATGCTGGGATTACAGGCGTGAGCCACCGTGCCCGGCTAATTTTCTTCCTTTCTTTTTTTTTCCCCGCGAGACGGTGGGGGGTGTCTCCCTAAGTTGCCCAGGCTGGTCTTGAACTCCTGGGCTCAAGCGATCCTCCCGCCTCAGCCTCCCAAAGGGCTGGAATTATAGGCATGAGCCACCGCTTCCTGCCAAAAGAGGGCTTTAGGGCACACCCAGAACCTGAGATCTCCCTCATCTGTCATCTTCAAAGAGGAGGAAGTGGACTCCCAGTCGAGCCATAGTCCATTTGTCCCGGGCACGGTGACTCCGGGGTGGCCAGGACCAAATGTGTCTCCTTCTGGCTTTTGCACCGCACCAACTAATCCGCGTCAGGCCGCACAGCTGCCCTGGCCTTCGCGGAGGACTAAGGCGAGGGCGGTGTACGCTGCTCCGGAGTCCCACCGCGGGAGTTGAGGCAGCGGATTCCGAGGGCGGGGTGGGGCGGAATCGGGAGGGATGCGGACCCGGTGGAACGCACTGCGCAGACGGCGCCGGCGCCCGCACACAGCTGTTGACTAGTCTTCCAGCTCTCCCCTGGAAGTCGTCCAGGCGCCGGTCTCTTTTTTCTGCCTTTTTGTTTCCCTCCCCGCGAGTCGGCGCGACGGTGAATTTCCGTTTCCGGCGGTGTGGAAGCGGACCTGAGGAGTCGCCATTGTGAACAGGTTCGGTGCTGCGGCCTGTGGTAGGCGGCAGTGGGGTCCCTGGCTCTGGGGCACTGGGAAGATCGCGAGTCGTGCGCGTGGGAAGGTCCTTCCCCGGTCCTCCGGGTTATCTTTGCTCCCCAGGAGCAGCATATTTCGCCTCTAACGGAGGTGTGCCCGGGAGTCGTTGGGGGAGGGAACGGGGTGAATCCCTGCAGAGAGCCTGTCGGGGAGGGAAGGTGTCCGGGAGACGTCGTTTCCTGGCGACGTGGTCCCAGCAGGCGACTTGGACCTGAGCCGAATCTGTTGACCCCAAATTGTGCTTTTCCCACCAAGAGCAAAAGAGAGAGAAACATTAGTACAGCTTCGGAACTAAAATATAGTAGAGAAGCAACATAACCTCGGAAATCCCACAGCTATTCAGTTTCAAAGCGTTCCTAGTGCCCAGCTCTCCTAACTCCCAGCCGGTGTTCCTTGACGTTATGGTGCTATATAAAGACTTTCTGTTTCCGCTCGTGTTGTGTGTCTGTGGGAAGCCTCTGACTCACTTCTGTGCTCCAGTAGCACCCTGTGCAGCCTTGCAGTGTATCCCTTACTGCACGGAAGGTAGTAGTTTGGATTTCCTCTGCAAGTCAGATCATAGCTATATCCATTCACTGGCACAGTGGCTAGCACATCATAGATAGACCAAACATTTATTAAACGGAATTAATACAGGACCTTAATTGAATGAAATGGCACCCTGTCCCGCTTTTTTTTAATCAAGCTGTCAGATTTTATGCAGCCTGATATTCTTAAAAATCTCACTAATTCAGTGATTACCAATTTATTGGCCACAGATTCCCAGGTACCTCAGAAATCACTGGAAGGGTCTCTGTAAGTCCATGGGGTCTCCAGGCATCATTTAGAACCAGTCATATCTCACACATACAGATACTGCTGTTTTTCAAATGTGTGTAGATGAGTTATAATTCAGGAGTTTTACAGAGTTGACAGGTACTAAAAGTAATACTGCGATCCTATTGGAAGGTCATAAAAACGTTTTAAATTTTTTATTACAATTTAAGTTTAAGTTAGGAAACCACTTCATTAGTCCAGTTAATACCTAGGTCTGAGCTGTCCAGTATGGTAGCGACATGTGACTATTTAGAGTTAGAATGAAATTAATTAAAAATTCATTTTTTCAGTTTCTTTAAGAACATTTGTTTAGGGCCACAGGTTTCCAGGCTTAAGGGTGGGGCCTTTGCCAGGGAACCACTCTCTTCTACCCAGTATTTTCCTGTCTCCTGTCCATATCACAGGGATATACTCCGGCAAGTATTACTATTAATTACTTCATTCATTCAACAGATATGTATTGTGACAGATACTGTGCTAGCCACTTTCTGGGGCATAATGATGAAAAGAATCTGTCCCTTCCCTCAAGATCACTGGAAGCTGGGGGTCTAGTAGGAAGACAGAAAAGAGAACAGATGATTACATTTTCATGAAAGGCATGCACAAGGTGTTATAAAAATAAAGAGAAAGAGCACCAGCCCAGACTGGGTATTTGAGGACTGGGACTGTTCAGGAAGATGTAACATCTGTATGAGTTCTTGACAACAAGTGAGAGTTAAGCAAATAAAAAGTAAGAATGTATCCTATATAGAAGAAACTATATATGCAAAGGTCCAGACGGCAGGCACATTGATGGACCACAATTAGTTGCGTAGCATGGAGTAAGTATGGGGAGGGTGATGGTAAGGAGATGGTAGCCAGAGTGGGAGACACAGGTTAGCTGATGGATAGTCTTGCATGCTATGCTACTGAGCCTTCACTCAGTAAGGAAGGCTTTGGGGGAACTGCAGTAGGATTCTAAGCAAGAGAATGCTTTGATAAAATTTTGTGATTTAGAAAGGTCAATAGATGGCAGTGTAGAAAATGAATTGGAAGGGCTTGTGTATAGGCAGAGGACTGATTAAGAAGCCATAGTGTAGTTAAGATCTGGGCAAGACATGGACATGCACACTTGAGGGTGAAGGCTGGGAGGAGGGAGAGGATCAAAAAACTACTTATCAGGTACTGTGCTTATTACCTGGATGATGAAATAATCTGTATAACCAACCCTCATGACATGTGATTTACCTATATAACAAACCTGCACATGTACCTCTGAACCTAATACAAATATAAAAAAAGAGATCTGGGTGAGAAATGAGGGTTTGAACTAAGGTGAAATCTATTTATACCTTAGGAGAAAGTAAGACAGGAAAATGAAAGATCTCAGGAGATTTGAAGGAGACAGAATTACCAGATGTGGAGACTGATAGGATACAGGATGAGGAAGAGAGGAGTCTAAGGTAACTGCCGGCTGATCCTCACATGGGAGACTGGAAAGATGACATTCGCTGAGATGAGAATGTTGTGGAGGAAGCTGGTATGTCTGGAGTGGTGAGGTTGGTTTTAGATTTGATAACTTTGAAGTTCCTGTAGAAGAACCAAGGGCCTGGAGGTCAGCTAAAAGATGCATTTGGCTCAATTTCATGGCTTTGTGATGGATTAAATGTCCTTCTCCAGTTAGCACCTTCTAACTATTTATCCAGAAGTTACTAGGACTCTTTATTTTGTTTTATTTTTCTTCTGATATATGCCCTGGGGGAAAGCACTTATATTACAAGTACTTATAATAGACTAAAGCTTAAGAGCTAGCACCGTCTTTCATAGTAAATAGAGTGACAGTCTAAATGGCATAAGCAGAGAGAACCCACTGCTTTTAACAGGTAGTCCATAGGAGTCACTTACCTTGGCCAGTAAATGGAAATGCCCATCCTCTTTTGTCATACATAATCTTGAAGATTGTGCCAGTTTTGAATAATGTGAGATGTCAAGCATCACACTTACCTAAAATGCTACACCTCTGTAAATGGATTTAAATATGCAGAACCATATACAACTCTCCCTGCCTTTCCTGCAGGCTCAGCGATATGAGGCAGCATCGACAATTTATGGACCGCACACATTATCTGCTTACATTCAGCTCTTCAGAAACCTTGCTAAGGCTATTGCTACGGTAATCAAATATTGTTTGTGCGTGCAAGTGTGTGTGTGTGTGTGTGTATGTCTGTATGTGTCTGTATCTGGGTAAGAAAATGCAGAGGGAAGTGAAAGAGAACCTTAGCTTCGAGTGTTCAGTTTGAGAACCTTTATATTTTACAAAATTTATAGTTTTGTGGTATCTCTAAGAAAATAAATAAAATTTCTTTCCCAATTTTGGATCTAGTTAACATCCTTTCATGCTGGCAGCTTCTTTCATATATATTTTCTCACTATTTTTACAACCATCATGTGAAATTAAGGAGATATCATTTCTCCCCAGTTTTCAGAGGAGCACATAGGCTTGAAGATAAGTGATGAAGCTTACTACACCTGGGAGTTGAACCTGTGTTCTCTAATCCTTGCCAGGTTCTCCCCACTCACTCCAAAAGTTGAGTAGGTCAGCATTCTAAGATGCCCATTTTCCACATTATAATATCTTGGAAATTGGGATGCATTTTCCAATCAGAGGAAGCTTATTATTATAATTAGTAGCATGCTTTTACTTTCTTGGTGGTTCAAAAGATAATATGAGTTGTTAAATCAATGGAAGCTTAGATTTGATGTAAAAATAGTGGTGCCTTGGAATGAAAACATTGCATCTACCTAAAATATATACCACTGAACAAGTTTACTTGATTTAAAGGAACTTCACTTGTGGAAATCTTCCCTTTGGATGCAGTTGTTTATGAAGCTGCAACTGTGATGTCAGAAGGTTAGTCAACAAACAAGATAAAGAGCTTAAAATAATAAGCAGTCCCTTATATAATAATATGTAAGCCTCAGTAAAAAATGTGAAACAATTGTGGCATAGCAAAGAAAATAAAGCCCTTTTAATGAAAGAGCTTGGATATATTAAATTGAAATAAATGAAATGGTTGTCTCTGTAGGTTGCATCAGTCAAACGTTGAAAATTTCATATGCCTGTATTATTAGTTACTGATTGTGTGTTTGAAATTTCAGTATTTTATATAATTTCTTTGCACATATTTTAATTGATATTTATTTTCGTTTTATCATAATTTTGGTCTCAGTTTTAGGTTACTTTTGTTGAGTAACTGTTTGTGTTTATTTATTTATTTCTATTATAAAATCCAAATCTATCTGTAGGTCATTCAGATTATACAGAAAAGCATAAACCTATAATCCATCCCTAGAGATAACTACTGTTTAACTGTCACTATGCTCATAGGTCTATAGTTCTTCCCAAGAAAATAGATTCTTCAAATTTTGTAGTGACAATGAAGAAAAATGCAATTAATTTGGTGGAAATTTGTTTTACAGACAAATTTCTGGTCAAGCACCTTAAAACTAGCTATGTGATCTTGAAAAAAACCACTGAATATGTCTAAGCCTATTTTCTCATTTGCAAAATGGGAATGGTAATACATAACCTATCTCATATCATATGCAGTTGTAAAGATTAAATCTATAATGTGAGGAATAAAGAGCATTAAATATTCATTGAAAGTAATGGCAAAATGCCAATTACTTTTGTACCAACCTAATATAGTTATAGGGATATTTGAAAATTGAGATTTGTATTTTTATGACACTATTAAAAATGGTAAACTTTGTGGGCAATATAGATTAAACCAGTCAGGATGTGGGATGATCTTAAATTTTAAATTAAAAATATATTTATTATATTCTTTTATTAGCACAGACAAGAAGCTAGGAAAAAACTTGGTACTCACTCCAGGTGAGAGTGGCTCAATACTTTTTAAAAATTAAAATAATAATTACACTGTCATGGTATAATTACCTTTTTGCATATTAGGCCCCTGTACAAGGTCAGACAATTTGAAAGTATGCTTCCAACCTTGTACTCTGGTCACTGTCCTTATGTTGTCCAGGGGAATAAAAGAGTTGCCTATGACCAAAACTTTCTCCCAGTGACAAGAGTTTAAATTATAAATTTCTAGGCTCATGCTTAGCAAGGCTACCTTCCTATTTTGCTCAAGGTTGTTAGCTCTTGGAGTATGTATATGTGTGTGTGCACTCTTCCATTAATGCAGGCATTTCTGGGTCTGGAGGCCTGGGGAAAGGGTCTTTGACTCTACCTGTGCACTCCTTAACAAATGCTCTCTGTTCCAGGACACGGTAGCCAACCTGAGCAGAGGTCCAGAACCTCCCTTTTTCAAACAATTAATAGTTCCATTAATTCCTAGTATTGTGGATAGAGCACCAAAAGGCAGAACTTTTGGGGATGTCCTGCAGCCAGCAAAACCTGAATACAGAGTGGTAAGACTCATGAGCAGACCTTGGAATCCTTTAGAGGGATGTTTTGGGGGATGTCACTTTGTGTCACCATTTGCCTCTAATCATGCTGTAGACCAACTGTTAGCAATGATAATTTTGACAATTGTTCTTATCTCTGCAAAAGTAATGAGAATGGGGAAACATTTATTTTTTGTAAGTAACTGTGTCAAATTGAAATTCTAAAATCCAAATTATTCCCTTTCTTAAGTGAATGATCATGGAACTATTCACTGGCACTGAGAGTTGTCTCTTAAGTCAAGGATAGGAAAAACATACAGAAATGAAGCAGAATTTGTACCATTACTATTTTATATCAATCTTGTGTCCTGAAAGCTTGCTGAATCAGTTATTAGTTTCAACAGTTTTTCTGGGCGGAGGAGGGATGAGTAAGAGGGGAGTCTGGATTCCTTAGGAATTTCTACCTATAGTATCATGTCATCTGTGAATAAAAATAAGCTTATTTATTCCTTTCTATATTTCTTTTCTAAATGCACCTAATTATTTATCCTTATTGGACTGGCTAGAACCTTCAATAGAATGTTCTGCTTTTTAAAAAATTTTATTTAATTTTCTAATTGATAAATAAAAATTATATATATTTATTGTGTACAAGATGATGTTTTGAAATATGTATACATGGGGAATGGCTCAATTGAGCTAATTAACATATACATTATGTCACATCCTTATTATTTTTTGTTGTGAGAAAATTTGAGACTTTCTTAACAATTTTTAAAACAAAATATGTTGTTTTTAACTGAAGCCATTAAGTTGTACAGTAGCCCTCTTGAACTTATTCCCTTTGTCTAAATGAAATTTTATATTCTTTGATCAATAGAATATAAAATTTCAACCCCCTAACCTCCTAGCCCCTGGTAACTAACCTTCTGCCAACATTCTACTCTCTACTTCTATGAGTTTAACTCTTTAAGGTTCTCTATATAAGTGAGATCATGTGGTATTTATCTTTCTGTACCTGGCTTATTTCACTGAATCTAATGTTCTCCAGGTTTATCCATGTTGTATCAAATGTAAGGATCTCATTCTTATTTATGACTGAATAGTATTCCATTGTGTATATGTACTACATTTTCTTTATCCATTCATCCATTGATGGACACTTAGGTTGTTTCATATCTTGGCTATTGTGAACAGTGCTGCAATAAACATGGGAGTTCACATATCTCTTCAACAAACTGATTTCATTTCCTTTCTCTATATACCCAGAAATGGTATTGTGTATATATTTTACAGTAGTTCTATTTTTAATTTTTTGAGAAACCTCTTGCTGCTTTTCATAATGGCTGCACTAATTCACATTGTCATGAACAGTGTGCAAGAGTTACCTTTTTCTACATTCTTATCAACACTTGTCTTTTGTCTTTTTAAATATTATACATTCTAACAGGTATTAGGTGATATCTTGTTGTAGTTTTAATTTGCATTTCTTCGATGATCACTGATATTGAACATTTACAAAAATACCCTGTTGAGCATTTGTATGTCTTCTTTGGAGAAATGTTTATTCAGGTCCTTTTCTTATTTTCAAATTGGGTTATTTGTTTTCTTGCTATAGAGTTGTTTGAGTACCTTATATCTTTTGGATATTAACTCTTTATTGGATGCATAGTTTGCAAGTGTTTTCTCCCATTCTTTAGGTTGTCTCCTCACTTTGTTAATTGTTTTTTTGGTTGTGCAGAAACTGTTTAGTTTGATGTAATATGTGTCTGTTTTTGCTTTTGTTGCTTTTGCATTAGGGGTCATATTAAAAAAAAAACAAACATCACCTACACCAACATCATGGAGCTTTTCCTCTAGGTTTTCTTTCAGTTGTTTTATAGTTTCAGGTTTTATATTTAAATCTTTAATCAATTTTGAGTTAATTTTTATATTTCCTTCTTCTGCATGTGGATATCCAGTTTTCCCAGCAGCATTTATTGAAGAGACTGTCACTTCCCCATTGTGCGTTCTTGGCACCTTTGTCAAAAATCAATTTATCATAAATGTGCGGGCTTATTTCTGGGCTCCATTGGTCTATGTGTACCAATGGTGTGTTGATTACTTTAGGCCAGTACCATGCTGTGTTGATTACTATAGCTTTGTAGTATATTTTGAAGTCAGGTTGTGTGGTACCTTCATCTTTGTTTTTTTTGCTGAAGATCCAATCCAATGTCAAATAGAAGTTGTGAGACTGGACACTCTTGTCTTGTTTCCAATCTTAGTAGAAAAGTATTCAGTTTTTCACCATTTAGTATGATGTTTTCTTTAGGATTTTTGTAGATTCTCTTTTACATGTTTTATGCCTAGCTTATTGCAAGTTTTTGTCAGAAATCAGTGTTGGAGTTTTGCAATTTTTTTTCTACTGAGGTGACAATGTGGTTTTGTCTTTTGTTATTTTAATAAGGTATTTGCATTCATTGGTTTTCAGATGTTAAATAAATGCCGTATCATTTAGTCATGGTGTATAATCCTTTTTAGATGTTGCTGAATTTGATTTGCTGATATATTGTAAGGAGTTTTCTACTCATGTCCATGAGGCATATTTTTAGTTTTCTTTTTATGTGTTGTCTTTGCCTTTGGTATTGGGGCAATAGTGCTTTCAAAGAATGAGTTGGGAAATGTTTTCTCTTGTACTTTCTGAAAAAGTATCCAAAAGATTGGCATTATTTACTCTTTAAGTATTTGATTGGATTGACCAGCAAGGCCATATGGACCTGGCTTTTCTTTATGGCAAAATTTTTATTACTAATTCAATCTCTTTACTTGTTATATGCCCATTCATATGTCCTATTTTTTTCCTTGCATCAATTTTGTGTCTTTCTAGGAATTTATCTTTATAGGAATTGGTATCATTCTAGGAATTTTCTCATTTCATATAAGTTGTTTAATTTGTTGGTGTAATATAAAAGTTGTTGTTGCTCATGATAATCCCCTGTAATCCTTTTAATTTCTGAAGAGTTGACAATGATTCCCCTCTTTCTTTCTAATTTTGGTAATTTGTGTCCTCAAAGAACTAGCATTTAGTTTTATTGCTTTTACCTATTGCATTACCTATTACTAAATTTTTTAGGCAGGACCAGAGCAGATTTTCGTCTTGAGCAAATCCCTTCCTCCCTTCCCCCAGCACCCCTCATCCCCTCACACACTAATGTAAAATTCTTTTGAATTATGAGGTTTTCCAGTCTGGCCTGGTGGGAACAGAATCTTGTCACAACTCTCTATGAGCCTGGGGACTGTTCTCTGTAATTCTGTTAGCCTATTCTTTTCCTGGCTTCCAGTAGTTCCCTTATATGCATGCAAACTTGAGGGGAGCTTTCTGCAAATCTCCAGATTTCTGTCTCTGTGCAGCTATCCTCTCTATGATGCTCTGTGCTATAAACTCAAGACTGTTTGGCTTTTGTGGACCCCCAGCTCCATATCCTCAACTTAGACTGCCAGACTTGGCCTGAATTCTCCTCCTTCTGCCGTGGCCCGTAAACTCTGATGACATTGAGCTGGTGGATTACAGGGTTCTTGTTTGTCTGCTGCCACTCAAATATCACTGTCTTTCTTTGTCACTTGAAAATCCATTGTTTAATATATATTTTTTCCAGTTTTTTAGTTGTTTCAGGTGGGAGGATGAATACACATCCTGCCACTCCATCTCTTATAAAAATAAAAGCTTAACTATAAATGTAAGCATAAATGTGAGTCATCTGTGGAAAGTTTTGACTGTTCTAATTTGATTTAAATATTCCCTGTATTTGTGTTGGGAGGGAGGTGTGAGGAATTATCAAGGCCTGAAGAAGCCATTTTAATATGCTGTCACTAATATAAACTACAGCCCTAGATCTTCACTTGTATCTGAGTCTACCCAAAGCAAACTCGTTGGCCAAACATTCCTATGTCTATTGTTGCAAGGGTTAATATTCTTAGAAGATAACTTACTTGATTAAATAGAACAAAATCTATAAAGGCACCCTAAATTATAGAATTTATAATAAATAATGTCCAAAATATGAGTATAGCAAAAAAACCTTTTATTAGAAGTCATTAAATGAAATTTTACTTTCAGGGGGTAGTTGCTGAAGTTATATTTGTAGGTGCTAACCCGAAGAATTCAGTACAAAACCAGGTAGGTATCAATGATTTTCTTTTACAAATGTAAATCCACTTTTTAGCCATTCATTCATTTAAATATCCCTCTAGAGGTTAATAACATAAAGACAAAATATTCCAACTTGTTTTCCATCTTATTTTGTAGGTACGGGAAAATATTCAATAGGTAGTTAATGTGGATTGAGTCTGGGTAAAAGCACACAGGAAACATATAATTGGCTCCACTTAGGACCAAGTATAGCATAATGCATGTATGACTGCATTGTCTGTCAAGCAGATGTTAAGTTGAATACAATCCCATATATATAATTATGCGCCACATACAATGATGTTTCAGTCAAAGATGAACTGCATTTATGACATTGGTCCCATGAGATTATAATACTCTACTTTTACTGTACCTTTTCTACGTTTAGGTATGTTTAGATACACAAATACTTACCATTGTGTTACAATTGCCTACAACATTCAATACAGTAACGGGCTGTACAAATTTGTAGCTTAGGAGCCACGGGCTATACCATATAGCCTAGGTGTGTAGGAGGTTACACCATCTAAGTTTGTGTAAGTCTAAGTCTGTGATGCTCATACAATGATGAATTTGCCTAACAATGCACTTCTCAGGATGTATCCGATATATGACTGTATTCAAATATATAGAACTCTACCAAATGTTGTGAAACAGTCAAAGGGCCAACTGAAGGATGTGTGTCTTTGGCTTCTTCTTCTCTTTTTGTCTCTCTCCTCCTCCTCTACACTGCTATCTCTGGTCCTACCTGTACTGTTGTGGAACGGTCACAGATCCCCGGGTGTATACTCTTCTGGCTTGGAGTCCTGGTGCATGTGCTTTACTTTATCTTGCATTGGCCATTTCCCTATTATTTACTACTGGTGCTAATAGAGCATTTATTTATTAAACCTAAAAAATGACATTCAAAATACATGCCCAATGTTAAAACAATATAGAAGTGTAGAAAATAGAATATATAAGTGCTCTTCTACCCACAAACCTGCTTTCCAGAAGTAATAGCTGTTAAGAGTTTTTTAATAAAGCATTTCAGACTTTTTTGTTTTTATCATATGTATGATAAACTATATACATATGTAATATATCTATTAATAAAATTAATGTATACTTGTATAACTTCCTTAAAATATACTTATAACTACACAAGCAGTAACTGGACACATTCTAGTTGTAAAACCTCAAATAATAAAGGAATTTATAGTGGAAAAAGAGTGGGCATATGACTGATTTCGAGGTCATGGTTTTCACTGTGGCTGAGGATGCATTCCTTATATCAATTAGCTGTTCTTCCCAGGGCCTATAGTCACTTATAATCCAAAAATACCTTCCTTCCAAAAGAACCTTCCCATTCTTGTTCATTAAAATGTCATTATTGCCAAGATAACAATTGTGGCAATATGACATTCTCAAATATGACATTGGAGGCAAGTCTTCTACTTCTTAGGTAGTCAATATGCACCTGTTTGAAGTAATTTCTTTAGTAAGTGAATCTGTGCCACAATAGTTACGTGTTTATAACATTATTTTCTGAAGATATCAAAGTGTTATATCAAAACTGCATGTTTAGCTGTCACCTGATATCCCTAGGGTAGAGAAATTCTATCATCATTATTGCCATGGAGAAGCAGGAGAACAAAACATTTAAACTACTATAGTGGTAATAGAATTAATTTCAAAGAATGCTCTGGGACTTGGTATAAAACAATTTCTATCACCCTTCTTCATTAGTAGTTATCATCACTATTTATGGAATGCTTACTATTTTGCAGGTAGTATTTGCAAGTATTCCTATTAAAGTGCTTTATATGCATTATCACATGATTAATTCCATCCTTACGACTACCCAGTGAGTTAAGTTTTATTACCCCTGCTTTCCAGATGAAGAAACTGAGGCCTAGAGAGATAAAGTAACTTATATTATGCATAATTAATGTATGCAGTACCTAATTATGCATCTGGAAGAGATTACGGTAGAGCAGTTGGGAAAAGATTGTCATATGTTTTATCCCTGGTATTCAGAGGCCTAGACTTGTTCTTCAGTCTATACTCTAGACATATTCAAAAAGCCCACCATATCTTCTCCATCTAAGGCCTTCCCAATGTCATTTGCCATAAATAGACAGAAATAACTCTCTTTACAAGTTCCTATGGTTATGAAAACTTCCTTATTGAATGTAATTCATCAGTTGAATACTTAAAGAAGAATTTTAAACAATTACATGGCCCACATGTAAATAGGTGATACATTTAGCAAGGGGTTATTTGAGCACCAGTAAATGACAGATGTAAAGAACTGTGATAAATAGAGGTGCATTAGACATGTGCCTTTTAGGGTCACAATCTCAAGGATTTAAAAGGATACTAGAAATTTATAGCCTTTGTCTTTATTAACTTGTCATATGATTCAAATCTGTGCTTTGTTTGAAGCTGAATTCTTGGTCTGAAACAAATTCTTCTATTATAATAATCTTCCAATGGGGAAATAAAATCTTTTTATGATGTGGTTTCTAGAAATCTATTATAAAAAATCTAGAGACCTCCTTTAGTACCCCAGGATAGGGAAGATTTATGTATTCTTTTCAATTCTTTCACTCAGGGAGGTACGTTAACTAATAATTCATTCACCTGGAGATGGAAAGTAGACTAAACTTTACCATTTTCCCTTCCAAATTTTGAGGTGACTAGAGAAAGTCTTCGGATATATAGATCAATAAACATATCATGAAAAGGTTTGACTTATACCTTATTAAAATCTCAAGTAAGTTTTATTCCCAGCCTCTTTTCTGCCCTAATTTCCAAAATTTGCTACTAACTCTAAAATTATACTTCTTTCACATTTCTAAAAAAATCATGTTTTTTAATAGACTGGATAAATTAACATTCTGAGTACATTGCATAGAATGTTAAGAGGAAAGCCTAAGAATTTGGATGAAATTCTAACACATTTTCACACAAGGTATTGGTAGGCTAACATATGGTCAACAAGGGGAGTATTTACAAACGGGTTCCTTCTGTGACTGTGCAGTACCTGATCAGGTTTATTAATTGCATTTCAGACCCATCAGACCTTCCTCACTGTGGAGAAATATGAGGCTACTTCAACATCGTGACAGATAGTGTGTAATGATGCCTCCTGGGAGACTCGGTGAGCACATTTATTGAATATTTTTGTTTTTCAAGCTTCGAAACCAGTTGGCTTGTAATGCTGGGAAGACAAATGAAAAGACTGGCTCAATACAAGGTATTAATGATATCAAATTCCCAAGGAGGTTTCTGGACATATTTAGTTGATTTATTAGATTTCATTTTGATTCATTTTTCTACAAAACAGTGTGGTGTGTGCTTCTGTAAGATTAGGTGCTAATGAGGTTATGGCTTCCATTCTTACAGACATCTGTTCTGTTTTTTTTCCCCATGGACACAGGTATTATTTGTAAAATCTCACTAGCTTCCTTGCAAATTGGTTGAAAGGAGTATAGAGTAAAAGTGTTGAGATGTCTCTGTAGAGCTTGATATTTCTATAGGGAAAATGAGTCTATACCTGACATGTATTGCATGTTTGTATATGATCAATGATTCTTCATTTGAGTTACTAAAACACTAGAGGCTTGGGTGTTTAACTCTTAATGACTTGAGTGAGGAGATAATATATTCAGGCAATTTCTCCAGAGAGACATATCTCTTTGCCTTTTGCTACCAAATTCCTGAGCTGAATAGATATTTTGAAGATTTGATAATGTGTCTGAAATAAGACAATACTTCTGTTCCCAAGTCTATAAATTTAACATTCCATGACAGTGGCATGGAAGTAGGTACAGTTTTTGGCAATTTGGGTCTAATTCAGATTGCCTCAAACTAAGTGATATTAGTTTGTTAAATGTAAATATGTTAGTATGATTCAGATGGTTAATTGAAAATAGGAATTTGACCATGGCCCATATACAAATATGGGCAAAATTTTTCTTTGGTATTTAGAGCTGTAGAGTATAGGTACATTTTAAAACAAGTAATGTATACTTATCGTTAAAAAGGTTATACAGGTAATAAAAAGAATGATTTATATTTAAATGCTCAAAGTTTTTGGCTAATAGCAGTCAATACTGAGGATATGTTTAGATCTCTGCCTTGTTCATTAGCAGCAGAATAATCAAATATTTGTTGAGAGTACTGAACCCATCACTGAGAAACACAGAATGTCGAGCACACTCTCTGTGCCCAAGAGATTTACTTTCAGCATAACAGAGGATATCAGTTAGCCCGTTGTATCTCACTGAGTCTAGAAGAGTGTCTGAACTCTCTGCTGTGATCTGCAGGGGCCAACATGATCTGGTTCCATCTGTTTCTCTCATCTCAAGCACTCTTCCATGGTTTACCATTCCCTGTACCAACTGACCTGCTTTCTGCTTTGTGGCCACATCAAGTTTGTTCCTGCTTTGGACACTTTGTATTTTCTGTTCCTTCTTGTTAGAATGTTTTTTCCTCCAGATTTCTGCAGACTCAGTTTAAATGACATCTCCCTAAAAAAAGTCCATCTTGTTTTCTACATTAAACTTGTCATTCTTAAGATTTTTATATTTATTGCTTTTTGTTTATTGCATTTATTTCCATCCTCAACTCAGTAGAACATAAGCTTCATGAAACTTGGGACCATATCTATCTTGCTCCTTACTGTACCCTCAGTACTTCCAGAAGAGAGTCTGACATGTATTCATTTTCTATATATATATATATATATATATATATAGAAAACAAATGAATCTAGATGTGAAAATAAGTGTCAGATAAGGGCTAAAAGAGTGCTTTGCAATTCTACAGCAGGAGAGACATCTTGTGGCTATCAGGTAAGGTTTCCTGGGGTGAGTATAATTTAGGTAGGTAGAAAGGTAGAACAAGTAAAGCTATTTCTACAAATTGCTGTTCTTTAAAGTTTCTCTTCTAGAAAATAGACGTTTTTGTCTGTTTTGTTCATTGCTGTATCTTCAATGTCTTGATAGTGCCTTGCTCATTGTAGGTATTCCCTGAATATTCATTAAATGAATAATCATGTATTTTTCTAATTAAACATTTTTAAGAGTAAAATTGAGTTTTGCTTGCTTGTTTGTTTTTTATCAACAGTTTTTACTGGCACAAGGGACTCCTGGGTCTGAGTAATGCAACAGTGGAATGGCATATTCCAGACACTGCCCAGCCTGGAATCTACAGAATAAGATATTTTGGACACAATCGGAAGCAGGACATTCTGAAGCTTGCTGTCACACTTTCATTTGAAGGCACTTCCCCGGCTTTTGAAGTTGTAACTATTTAGTGAAAAGTTGATAGATCATTTAAAGAACAGCTTTACTCTCTACACATTATATAAGTGATTTCAAATGAATGTGAACTAATGAACTACGATGTTGACTTCTATAATCGTCGCTATTTGGGGACAGATAGTTTACTGCTAATGGGGTGGAGGGGTGTGTGTGTGTGTGTGTGTGAGAGAGAGAGAGAGAGAGAGAGAGAGGTTTGTCCCATATATCTTGTTCCAGCAGCCATATATCTTGTGGTCTACAGCCTAAAGCATGATTTCCCTTGAAGTCTTGGGGTTGTTTAAAGGAGAGTCCCTTCAATATAAAACCTCTGAAATATTAGTGAGAATGGCTCACTAATGTGAACAATGTTTAAACTATTTATTTATATATAGAATTCCTGAATATTAGTACTGGGAAAGTTTATAGAAATCATCTAGTCTTACCCTTCATCTTACATATAAGAAAAATGGTCTTTTCTTCTAATCACATTTACAAAATATGATATAAACCTTGACCATAAATGTATGAGCCTAATTAGAGAAACAGAAAATCAGCATGTCAGTTTTCCTTCATTCAAAATAACATAGTCTTTCTAAGCAGTCATTCTGGAGTTAACATGCCTAGTTCAGAGCTGCTGTGGATGCTCAAATCATTTCTGGAATTGCCTTCAGGACACAATTATGAGAAAGTCAGACTTCCAATATTTTGATCATGCCTTGTGTTTTCCTAAGTGTCCTTATCCCACTGGATTGTGTCTCTTACTCCCAAGACTTATTCCAAATGATTTTTTGACTCTTTTCATTAATCAAATTCACCCCAAACCAGAAAGTTTTGCCATTAGCGTAGATATTAAAAATATTACTGGCTGGGAAAGCACTCCTCAAAGCAGAGGTTCTAAATTAATTTATCTGTTCTTTTACCATTTGCTCACTCACTCACTCATGGACCCATTCAATCATAGAATATTTAAGATTTATATGCCCAGAATTATAATAGTGCCTAGGCCTTGATAATTAGTGAATTTGTACTTGGGGTGAATGTGTAAGTGTCAAAAGGTAACTATTATGAAGGAGAAAATAATCGATTTAATATGTAAATTCTGGGGAGGCATTTAAAAAATCAGTAATCTTCAAGTTATATCTTGTGTATCATCTGTGTTGGATACTCTAATTTGGGGGGAAAGAGGCTCCAGACAGTTTGCTAAATACTATTTTGAAAGTTATTTTTGGGCATTGTAAAATACCTTGCTTCATACCCCAAAGAATAAGATATGACAATCTGACATCGATTGTCTGAAAGTACTAATTGCATTTACAATTCTTTAAGTTAACTACAAGCTCCCAGACTGCAAAGCAAATTTCCAAACCCCAGGTCATACTTTTGTATGTATGTAAAAGCTTTAGCATTTTAGGAAAAAAAATCAATCTGTATTTCAAAAATAAACTTTGAGGTTTGAAAATAATAACAATATTAATAATGGTAGTATTAACATCTATTATGTATAACTTAATCTCAACATAATTTATTGAATTAGAATGAACCTGGAACACTTTTTGATGAATTGGTATCCTAGAGGCTGTTTCCTTGGGCATTAACTGCTGGAGGATTAGGTAATCAGGGATTCCAAGTGTTGTGATCTTTTTTCTAATGATGCCACAGTCTTCAGTGTAAAAGTTCAGAAGCCTAAAAGAGCAAGTGATCCTGAAAGTAGCTGATTCCAGACAAGAAAATTATATTAGAACTCATGATATGGTTTTTTAAAGTATTTGTTATTACTCAGAAGGGTTTGTGAATCAGTTTCCACTACCTCTATTCCTTCTATTGAAGCTTTCCTCAAATCTACTTGTGATTCCTGATAGCTCACTGGCAACTGTACCAAGGTGGCCACTGTATCATCTACTGATCCTTCTGCACCTAGCACTCTTGGCTCCAGATAACGCACAGAAACCTATTTTCTCACCAGCTGTCATTTCTTCTAGGGCATGCAGTTCTATGTTCACAGTTCATGTGTAAAAATAAAACCAAATTCCTGGATTATCAATATCAGTTCTTTACCTGTGCATAAAAGATATCATGAAGTAATTGAACTTATCTGTTGATATAAAAACACAGATCCAATTCGTGTCTGTGGATGCTGCAGGGACTGGCTCATTGGAGCCAAACCATGTGGCGGAAACTCCTGAAATTGGTGGAAAAAGTGGAATATGGCAGATTGGGTAGGTAGGAGAACAATTTTGGAGATTTTGTTTCTCATGTTAAAGTGTCTGCATTTTATTTGCTGTACCCTGCCTACTCTGGTTTTAAGGATTTTTTGACTTCTTCGAAAAGCACTGAATAATCTCTTTTCTGGGTTTAGATTTTTTGATGAGTACTGTGTAAAATTGTCAATATTCAATGGATTATTTAATAATAAATTAAGAATTACACTCATAAAAGTATTGTCTAATGAAAGGTAATGTAGACAAACGAACACTTTTTTAAAAAAAGAGGTGGAACAAAAGGTGGTAGATTACATGTAAATTAGGTTGGAAAGTGATACAAATGACTTGTAAATAACCACTGAAGCACAAGGGAACCACTTCTTTATCAGTTCCTTTCTAACTTCTGAAGATGTACTGCTGGTAAAACACATGTATGGTTGGCATTTCTTTTATTTTCTTTCTCTTTTTTACTAGTTGGGCAAAAAAATTTCCTAGGCAGGTAGCTAACTATGAAATTGTTTCATGCACTAATTCTGAACAAAAAGACCAAGAATGAATTTACTTATGAATGTCCTTTTCTAATGTGCCCTCTTATGCTTCTCCTCCAATGTAAGCAAGCTTACTGTCTTTTTCTAAGATTAGCACATGGATTCTATCTTTAGCCAAAAGGTTTCATCACTAGATGAACTTCTCATGTGTTTAGTTCTTCCAAATGATGCTCTTGCTTCCTGGGTATCCAACCTGACTTGCTGGTTTATATTGGCTTCCAAAATTTTAGAATGATAGGGTATCGGAGAGGGAAATTTGCACATTCCTTATGCAGTTTGTTAGTATGCATTCAGCTGTAACTCAGAAAATATTCCTGATCAACATCCATCCAAACACTAAAGACATTTATAACCTCACATAGCAGTAAGTCTTGAAGTGATCAATTCAGGTTTGGTGCAGCCACTCAATGGCTCTTCTTAATATATTGACTTAATTCTTAGGCTTATCCTCTTAGCTAAAAGATCGCTCCCTCAAGTCTACATATAATTGAATGCAGCAGCAAAATGGGAGGAGAGAGTTCTCTTTATAATCCCCTTTTAGAAGGTGGAAAATAGTAAGAACACAAGTTGAATTTTCCTTCTATTTCTTTGTTCAGAACTGTGCCACACAGCTACTCTTACCTGCAAGGGAGGCTGGAAAAAATAATATTTAGTATTTTGTGCTTCTAGAGAGTGAGGCAAGTTCTGATAGTAAGAAAGAAGAGATAGCCGAAGTAGCTGTCATAAAATTATGTTAGTCAAGACAGATTAGTTATGCTACAACATTAGAGATTTATTTCTTGATCTCATGACCTGTCCATTGGGGTTAGCTGAAGGATCTGTTCCACATCTCATTTGAGTTCACAGGCTTACAGAGACTTCCATTCTAAACATTCTTCCATTGTGAGGGAACAGGAACAGGTGCTTCCATGATTAGGGGGAAGGGACAGGGAGAATCATGCAATAGTTCGTGAAGCTTCCACATTACTGTGCATTTTTCACTGGGCAGGTGACAGAACCAGGATATTTGCAAGCAGCCCTAAAGGTTACCACAGTGGGCAAGCAATAATATCTGCATATCCAAATTAACTGCTCTTTGAAATAATTAGAACTGGTTTTACTCTAGAAAATATATTTTGGAAAAGAACACACATTGGAATAATGATGAAAAAAATTGCTTTCTGTATTGCAAAATGTATACGTTCCTTTAACAGATTTATATCAAGCACCTATATACTTTATGGCAGAAATTATGCTAAATCCTAAGAATGAAACAATAATGAAGGCAAAGCTATTCCCTGCCAAAAGGAACTTAGAGTTTAACGAACAAAGCAAACAGATGAACAGGTAATTACTGTACAGAGTGACCCATATTGTTATTGTTCAGGGAATTAGAGAGGGCACATAATATGGTCTTGGTGATGTTTCAGTAAGTTTCCTGGAAGAAATAACATATAAGCTAAGACTTAAAAGATATGTAGAAATTAGCTAGAAGAAAGGCAATGGTGTGTGCATGTATGTGTGTATTAGTGTGTGTGTGTGTTTGTGTACTGGGCAAATAGACTATTCCATGTAGAGGGAATATTGAGTACTTTATCAAGACTATAGTTAGAGTATAAGGAAAGAGTTGACAGTGAGGCAGCACCAAACTTTACCTTCATAAATAGCAATTTGGTTTTATACTTGTATTAGCATTTTTCCCCCTTGAGACTCTTCCCCTATAACATCAATGTCCTTGAATATATTTGCCATTTGCTCTAATAATAAAATACACTTTCTATAACCAAAAACTTACCTTGACTCCCAGTTTCCAGTACCACTTAGTGTCATCCTTCTGTCTTCAGGGCTATAACCCTGTCCATAGACAAACCCATGGAATTGAATTTATTAAGAGACTTCTTTTGCTTATGTCAATTTCGTATTTCCAAATCTATGATTTCTTTTGTTTTTTGTTCGTTTGTTTGTTGTACCTGCTAAAATGGCAAGTATAGCCAATGAAGACCATTCTCTCCCTTTAGATAGGGTTCAGAGTTCCAGCCGTACAAGTTCATAAATACTTGTGAATACTAAAAATTTGAGCCACCCACATAAAATTGAAAGCATCTTGGCCTGCATACTGCCAAGTTATCAGGGACCCAGCTTTGGTTAGTCCTATTTCTGGATTTTTTTACCATAATGAAAAATTAGAAGCCTAGGGGTATGGGGTCAATACTAGCTAGAGGAGAATAGAAGATCTACTATCCCTGTCTGAAATCAGGTATCTGGAAACATTGACTTGATCATTTTCTCTGTCTCATTGTATTTTTCATATTCAGTATAAAAGATTTACCCTTTTTTCCCAGACCAAAATAAGCTAAACGGACAAAAGAACTTAATAATCCAGCAATTGCAAGCTTAGGACAAAGTCCAACCACATCCCCTAAATGGCCAAGGGACAGTGATGATAACATGGAGAAAGACACCCTTAAGTGGAATTTCAAGAAACTAGTATCTGTGGTTTTATAAAGTTGATTCCACTATCATGAGGAGAATACAACCTCTGGAAGGCTTTCCTACACTGTGGACTGTATTGTGCTGACTTGTTGCCTGTCTCTTCTCAGTTTCTCTTAATGTCAATAATCCACAAATGCAAGAAATCTCACAGGGACTGGAACTTCATTTATAACTGAGGAACATAAATAGGAAGTTGTATAAAGAAAAGAAAGAACTCTACACACTGCTTTAAATGTGTCCCAGAAATTCTGGTATGCTGTGTCTTTGTCCTCATTGGTTTCAAAGAAAGTCTTTATTTCTGCCTTCATTTTGTTATGTACCCAGTAGTCATTCAGGAGCAGGTTGTTCAGTTTCCATGTAGTTGAGCGGTTTTGAAATTTATAGCACTAAATGCCCACAAGAGAAAGCAGGAAAGATCTAAAATTGACACCCTGACATCACAATTAAAAGAACTAGAGAAGCAAGAGCAAACACATTCAAAAGCTAGCAGAAGGCAAGAAATAACTAAGATCAGAGCAGAGCTGAAGGAAATAGAGACACAAAAATCCCTTCAAAAAATCAATGAATCCAGGAGCTGGTTTTCTGAAAAGATCAACAAAATTGATAGATCGCTAGCAAGACTAATAAAGAAGAAAAGAGAGAAGAATCAACTAGATGCAATAAAAAAATGATAAAGGGGATATCACCACCAATCCCAAAGAAGTGCAAACTACCATCAGAGAATACTACAAACACCTCTACGCAAATAAACTAGAAAATCTAGAAGAAATGGATAAATTCCTGGACACATACACTCTCCCAAGACTAAACCTGGAAGAAGATGAATCCCTGAATAGACCAATAACAGGCTCTGAAATTGAGGCAAAAAATTAATAGCTTATCAACCAAAAAAAGTCCAGGACAAGACAGATTCACAGCCGAATTCTACCAGAGTTACAAGTAGGAGCTGGTACCATTCCTTCTGAAACTATCCCAATCAATAGAAAAAGAGGGAATCCTCCCTAACTTATTTTATGAGGCCAACATCATCCTGATACCAAAGCCTGGCAGAGACACAACAAAAAAAGACCAATATTCTTGATGAACATCGATGCAAAAATCCTCAATAAAATACTGGCAAACTGAATCCAGCAGCACATCAAAAAGCTTATCCACCATGATCAAGTGGGCTTCATCCCTGGGATGCAAGGCTGGTTCAACATATGCAAATCAATAAACATAATCCAGCATATAAACAGAACCAAAGACAAAAACCACACGATTATCTCAATACATGCAGAAAAGGCCTTTGACAAAATTCAACAGCCCTTCATGCTAAAAACTCTCAATAAATTATGTATTGATGGGACATATCTCAAAATCATAAGAGCTATTTATGATAAACCCACAGCCTATACTGAATGGGCAAAGACTGGAAACATTCCCTTTGAAAACTGGCACAAAACAGGGATGCCCTCTCTCACCACACCTGTTCAACATAGAGTTGGAAGTTCTGGCCAGGGCAATCAGGCAGGAGAAGAAAATAAAGGGTATGCAATTAGGAAAAGAGGAAGTCAAATTGTCCCCATTTGCAGACGACATGATTGTATATCTAGAAACCCCATCATCTCGGCTCAAAATCTCCTTAAGCTGATAGGCAACTTCAGCAAAGTCTCAGGATACAAAATCAATTTGCAAAAATCACAAGCATTCTTATACGCCAATAACAGACAAACAGAGAGCCAAATCAGGAGTGAACTCCCATTCATAATTGCTTCAAAGAGAATAAAATACCTAGGAATCCAACTTACAAGGGACACGAAGGACCTCTTCAAGGAGAACTACAAACCACTGCTCAATGTAATAAAAGAGGATACAAACAAATGGAAGAACATTCCATGCTCATGGGTAGGAAGAATCAATACCGTGAAAATGGCCATACTGCCCAAGGTAATTTATAGATTCAATGCCATCCCCATCAAGCTACCAATTACTTTCTTCACAGAATTGGAAAAAACTACTTTAAAGTTCATGTGGAACCAGAAAAGAGCCCACATTGTGAGGACAATCCTAAGCCAAAAGAACAAAGCTGGAGGCATCACACTACCTGACTTCAAACTATACTACAAAGCTACAGTAACCAAAACAGCATGGTACTGGTACCAAAACAGAGATATAGACCAATGGAACAGAACAGAGCCCTCAGAAATAATACCACACATCTACAACCATCTGATCTTTGACAAACCTGACAAAAACAAGAAATGGGGAAAGGATTCCCTATTTAATAAATGGTGCTGGGAAAACAGGCTACCTATATGGAGAAAGTTGAAACTGGATCCCTTCCTTACACCTTATACAAAAATTAATTCAAGATGGATTAAAGACTTAAATGTTAGACCTAAAATCATAAAAACCCTAGAAGAAAACCTAGGAAATACCATTCAGGACATAGGCGTGAGCAAGGACTTCATGTCTAAAACACCAAAATCAATGGCAACAAAAGCCAAAATTGACAAATGGGATCCAATTAAACTAAAGAGCTTCTGCACAGCAAAAGAAACTACCATCAGAGTGAACAGGCGACCTACAGAATGGGAGAAAATTTTTGCAATCTACTCATCTGACAAAGGGCTAATATCCAGAATCTACAAAGAACTCAAACAAATTTACAAGAAAAAAAAAAACCCATCAACAAGTGGGCGAAGGATATGAACAGACACTTCTCAAAAGAAGACATTTATGCAGCCAAAAGACACATGAAAAAATGCTCGTCATCACTGACCATCAGAGAAATGCAAATCAAAACCACAATGAGATACCATCTCACACCAGTTAGAATGGAGATCATTAAAAAGTCAGGAAACAACAGGTGCTGGAGAGGATGTGGAGAAATAGGAACACTTTTACACTGTTGGTGGGACTGTAGACTAATTCAACCATTGTGGAAGACAGTGTGGAGACTCCTCAAGGATCTAGAACTAGAAATACCATTTGACCCAGCCATGCCATTACTGGGTATATACCCAAAGGATTGTAAATCATGCTGCTATAAAGGCACATGCACACATGTGTTTATTGCAGCACTATTCACAATAGCAAAGACTTGGAACCAACCCAAATTTCCATCGATGATAGACTGGATTAAGAAAATGTGGCACATATACACCATGGAATACTATGCAGCCATAAAAAATGATGAGTTCATGTCTTTTGTAGGGACATGGGTGAAGATGGAAACCATCATTCTCAGCAAACTATTGCAAGAACAAAAAAACAGACAGCACATGTTCTCACTCATAGGTGGGAATTGAACAATGAGAACACTTGGACACAGGAAGGGGAACATCACACACCTCGGCCTGTTGTTGGGTGGGGAGAGGGGGGAGGGAAAGCATTAGGAGATATACCCAATGTAAATGAGGAGTTAATGGGTGCAGCACACAAACATGGCACATGTATACATATGTAATAAACCTGCACATTGTGCACATGCATCTTAGAACTTAAAGTACAATAATAAAAAAGAAAAAAAAAGAAAAGAAAGAACTTGGGCTTTGAAGACTGGTCAATTTAAGATTACTTAATTTCCTTGGTTTATGAAATAATAATAGTAATAATGACCTTCTATGATTGCTATGAGGTTAAGTTAATGTTTATGAGAGGGTATTTTGGAAACTAACTGGTTCAAATCCTAGTTTCACCATTTAACCAATATCAGACCATGAGTAAATTACTCAGTTTTGTAAAGCCTTTGTTTCGTCCTCTCAGTTGCTTAGTATACAAAAAGAGAACAATAATAGTACTTACCTTTTTAGGTTGTGAGATTAAAATAAGGTACAGTTCTTGGCACGGTGCCTGGTGTATGTATGCACTTAATTTACTTAGCTGTTAATTTAGTTAGATGTTACTGAGTATTATATGAGATATTGCATGTAAGTTTCTGGAAAATTGTAGGAATTAAAAAATTCTACCATTGAGACTGGAATCATGGTTAGCCACAATGACTATGCTTTCCCTGATCTTTTTCAAAGTTGTGCTTTGACATCCCTGAGATTAGTGTAGGAAGAGTTAGAATGAGGAGAGAAATTAGTAGAATGGTCTAGACTAAGAGGTAATGAAGTCAGAACAAGAATAAGAACAATGGCTTTAGGAACAGGTCAGAAAGGTGTGGGTGTATAAAACTCCAGAGTTACAATGGACACAATATACTCATTGACTGGATAAGGTAGGGAGAAGACAGTTACAACTACCCAAACTCTAAAACATTTGGGTTATAGTAATGCTATAAACAAGAGCCAGGGTAAAAGGAAACAGATTTCAGAGAGATGATGGTAAATCTAGTTTTGGATGTCTGAGACTTTGACAAGATATAGCAAAGTCCAGCACACAGTGGGAAATGTGGAGTAGAGACACTGGAGAGAAAGTAGGGCAACAGATCAGATATATGGGAAGCATCAAACTTCAAACTGATGGTTGAAATCAAGAAAGTTGATGACTTTGCAAAAGGGAGGGCATATAAGAAAGAGAAAAGAGATTCAGATGACAGGCCTTTTGGAACCACTTACTTTAAGGAAGATGAACAGAAGCAGGGCCAGAAAGTAATATTACTAAGAAGAAACAATTAGAAGAGTTAGGAGAAGGGGCAGTGTATTAGTCTGTTTTCACGATGCGGATAAAGACATACCCAAGACTGGGCAATTTACAAAAGAAAGAGGTTTAATGGACTTACAGTTCCACGTGGCTGGGGAAGCCTCATAATCATGGCGGAAGGCAGGGAGGAGCAAGTCACATCTTATGTGGATGGCAGCAGGCAAAGAGAGAGAGCTTGTGCAGGGAAACTCCCATTTTTAAAACCATCAGATCTTGTGAGACTTATTCACTAACATGAGAACAGTGTGGGAAAGACTGGACCCCATGATTCAATTATCTTTCACTGGGTCCCTCCCACAACACGTGGGATTTATGGGGGTTACAAGGTGAGATTTGGCTGGGGACACAGAGCCAAACTATATCAGGAAGAAAGAACTCCAAGCAGGTCAATTATATCAAACATTGTAGAGAAGCTTAAAGGGATAAGGACTGAATTAAGCCTTTGAAACTTGACAGCAATTTCATAAGAGTGGAAGGGGATTATAAGGAGTTGCAGAGTTTTATTAGGTTGACTGGCTGTGAAAGAGACCATTAGACTCCACACCACAATCTGCTCTCCCATTCTTCCACAGTGATAGTTTTAACTGGTCATGGGTTAGGACTGTATTTCCCAGCCTTTGTATAGCCCAGGGCTACCTCTAGAAGCCGGTTGTAGCCGTATAGCTAAGTTCTGTTCAATGAGATGAGAGAAGTGATGTGTTCTACTTTCCTCTTGTACTCTCAAAAGTAATGGGCATACACTCCTGATATGGTTTGGATCTGTGTCCCCACCAAATCTCATGATGAATTGTAATCCCCAATGTTGGAGGTGGGGCCTGGTGGGAGGTGATTGGATCATGGGGGCAGTTTCTCATGAATGGTTTAGCACCATTCTCTAGGCACTGTTCTCATGATAGTGAGTGAATTCTGGAGAGATATGGTTGTTTAAAAGTGTCTAGCACCTCCCCACTCACGCTCTCTCTTGCTCCTGCTCCCATCATGTGAGATATCTTGCTCCCCTTTGCCTTCGGCCATGGTTGTAAGTTATTGGAGGCCTCCCCAGAAGTCAAGCAAGCAGATGTAGCACGATGCTTTCTGTACAGCCTGCAGAACTGAGAGCCAATTAGACTTCTTTTAAGTTACCCAGTCTCAGGTATTTATTTATTTATTTATTTATTTATGAGATGGAATTTTGCTCTTGTTGCCCAGGCTGGAATGTAATGGCATGATCTCGGCTCACTGCAACCTCTGCCTCCCAGGTTCAAGCAATTCTTCTATCTCAGCCTCCCAAGTAGCTGGAGCTACAGGCACACACCACCATGCCTGGCTAATTTTTGTATTTTTTTTTAGTAGAGATGGGGTTTTACCATATTGGTCAGGCTGGCCTCAACCTCCTGACATCAGATGATCCACCCTCCTGGGCCTCCCAAAGTGTTGGGATTACAGGTGTGAGCCACCATGCCCTAACCAGGTATTTCTTTATAGCAATGCAAGAATGGACAAATACAACTCCCTTGCTCTAATTTCCTTCTTAATAGGTGTGTGGCAAACATGATGGCAAAAGCCCAGAGATGGAAACTTCATGTTGAAGATGGCAATAATATAAAGGATCCCAGGGTCCTTAATAGTTCAGTGCTGTTAAATCATCCCTAAAGTGCTTATTCTCAGATGATTAACTGAAAGGAAAATAAACTTCTATCTCATTTTTCACTGTATCATCTCATTGTTAAAGCATCTGGAACCTGGATTCTAAATAACATACCTGTTACAGCCCTATGAAGGCTACCATTTATATACTTTTTCTACTGTGGTTAGGACAAATGTCAACATATTTGTATACAATCAGAAAGCAGGTCTTTACTAGTTGACCTGTGTAAAATGGTATGGTGGCCTCTTTGTTTTTTTGACTCTCTGAGTTGTTATGGGTTGAAATGTGTATCCCCAAAATGATATGTTGAAGACCTAACCCTCAGTATCTCAGAATGCAACCTTATTTGGAAATAAAATCATTGCAGATGTGATTAATTAAGATGACATCATACTGGAGTAAAGTGGGTCCATTATCCAATATGACTGGTGTTTTTATAAAAAAGAATGTCACATGGAGAGACACATACAGGAAGAATGAAATGTGAACAGGAAGGCAGAGATCAAAGTGATGCCTCTACAAGCAAATGATTGCCAAAGATTGCCAGCAATCACCAGAAGCTAGGAGGCTGACATGGAACAGATTCTTTTTTGTAGCCCTCAGAAGGAACCTGCACTGTTGACACTTTGATCCCGAACTTCTAGCCTCCAGAATCATGAGACAATTCTGTTGTTTAGGCCACCCCATCTGTGTTACTTTGCTATGGCAGGCTTTGGAAATAAATACACTGGTCAATAGATAAATGTCTTCCCCTTTAGTCACCTACTAAAAGAGATTCTTGGGTGCCTTCCAGTTTAACAGGCCAGTAATTATGTCTCTTCTTTACTTTCCTGGATAACATAGTCATTTTATGGCAAGTGATCTTGTCTATCATTGGTTGCCTGTGAATGTCATCTATCATTGTCAAAGACGGTAGTAAATTCCAGAACTAATTTACATACCATTAAATGCCAAATGAATCATCTGGGATGCAGCTCTAACTAAAATTTTACAGAGAATAAATATTCTGCAATTTTGGAAATTGATCTTTTATGGGTTGTGGGTAAGTGTGAATATCTATTATACATATTTACAAGTTGACAGAATCAGGAGAAGTATCATTATGCATGTTTCTTCTCAGTTGCAGTTGAACTGAGTTGGTCTTTTTCCTCTCTAATTTATTATGCAAGTACTATAAGCTCTGCAGCAAATAGGGGAAATGTCAGTGTATAGTCCTTCTTTCTGTTTACATGGAGGCAAAACCAGAAAGGAATTGTGCTGTACTTTTAAAAATATGCGCCTAGGCCAGGCGCGGTGGTTCACGCCTGTAATCCCAGCACTTTGGGAGGCCGAGGCGGGTGGATCATGAGGTCAGGAGAGCGAGACCATCCTGGCTAACACGGTGAAACCCCGTCTCTACTAAAACTACAAAAAAATTAGCCGGGCGCGGTGGCGGGCTCCTGTAGTCCCAGCTACTCAGGAGGCTGAGGCAGGAGAATGGCATGAACCCAGGAGGCGGAGCTTGCAGTGAGCGGAGATAGTGCCACTGCAGTCAGGCCTGGGCGAAAGAGAGAGACTCCGTCTCAAAAAAAAAAAAAAAAAAAAAAAAAAAAAATGGTAGGCCTAGTTTTAAATTAAGACAGAAGACAGTTGTATTCAGGTTGTAGAAAGGCATTGCAGAAAGTAATAACAGTGTTTTCTGTAAGTGATTCACTTTACATTTAAATATGTGAATATGTTCTATTTCAGGAAATGCGTTTATGACTAGAGAATGCTTTACAGACCCTATTGAAGAGAGATCTTCCAATCTTTGGGGGGCTTTTTATTTTCTTTAAACAGTGTCCACCTTTTAGCAGAAAATGTAGTGGGGTCCTGTGGAAATACCATGTTTCCTCATTGCTGGGGAATATGAAGCCTGCCAAGGGGAACCTGAGGATCCCCTTCCATACATATTACTCTTCCTGTGCCTCTACCATGGGAGGCGCATCGTGAGAATTCCACTGTGATTCCAACCTTAGACTGTCATTGAGTATTCTGAGACCTTAAAAAATCCTTTTATCATGGAAATTTTGAAACATACAAGCAGCTAGAGGGAATAGTCTGATGATACTCCACCTACCCCATTGTCCGACTTCAGAAGGTACCAACATTTTGCTAATGTTGTTTCATCTGTCTCCTCACCATTCTCTGGAATGGAGAGGGAGGTTGAGCTGGAGAGTATTTACCCTGTAAATACCTTGGTATATTTTTCTAACAGATAACGACTTAAAAAAATCTTAACTACAGGGTCATTCTCATGTCTGACAAAGTTAACAATAACCCCCTAACATCATCCAATACCCAGTCTGTGGTCGAATTTCCATGATTATCTAAAAAAATGTCTTTTACACTGGATTTGTTTAACCAGAGTGCAGACAAGTTCCATACATAGCATTTGGTTTGTCTCTTATGTCACTCTTAATATATAACATTTCTCATGATCTCTTCTTTCATGCCTTTGTTTGTTAAGGAAATCCTGTTGTTTATCCAGTAGATTTTCCCATTGCTTCTTCTGACCAATTGTTTATTCGTGGTGTATTTTAACTTCTTCTTCTATCCTTGCTGTTTCCTTTACATATTAGCTAGATCTAACAGTTTGATTAGATTCAGGTCAATTTTTTTTTCTTTTGGCCAGAATACTCAACCAGTTCTGCCATCGCACACAGGAACAGAAGACAGCAAGAAAAATTCACTTTGACCGCTTATGATTTCATCTCCAATCAGACCAATCAGCACTCCCCAATTCTCAAGCCCCTACCCACCAAATTATCTTTAAAAACTCTGATTCCTGAATGCTCAGGGAGACTGATTTGAGTCATAATAAAACTCTGGTCTCCTGCACAACTGGTTCTGCATGAATTACTTTTTCTCCACTGCAACTCCCATATCTTGATAAATCTGCTCTGTCTAGGCAGTGGGCAAGGTGAACCCACTGGGCAGTTACAATAATAGTCTTCAATGATCTTTTGTACTTCTATGGTGTCGGTTGTAATGTCTCCAGTTTCATTTCTAATTGAGCTTATCTGGATCTTCTCTCTTCTTCTCTGGGTTAATCTAGCCAATGGTTATTAATTTTATTTGTTTTTTCAAAGAATCAACTTTTTGTTTTACTGATCTTTTTGTTTGTTTGAATTTAATTTAGTTCTGTTCTGATCTTTGTTATTTCTTTTCTTCTTCTAGCTTTAAGTTTTGTTTGTTCTTGTTTTTCCAGCTTCTTGAGGTGTGACATTCGGTTGTCAATTTGTGCTCTTTCAAACTTTTTGATGAAGGCATTTAGTGCTATCAGCTTTCCTGTTAGCACACTTTTGTTATATCTCAGAGGTTTTGATAGCTTGTGTCATTATTATCTTTCAATTCAAAGAATGTTTAATTCCTATCTTTATTTCACTGTTAACCCAGATATCATTCAGTAGCAGATTATTTAATTTCCATGTATTTGTGGTCTTGAAGGTTTCTTTTGGAATTGATTTCTAATTTTATTCCACTGTGGTCTGAAAAGATACTTGATATGATTTCAATTTTAAAAAAAACTGATTGAGACTTGTTTTGTGAGCTATCATATGGTCTATCTTGAAGAATGTTTCATGTGCTAATGAGGTAAATTTATATTTTGCAGATCTTAGGTAGAATGTTTTGTAAATGTCTGTTAAGTCCATTTGTTCTAGCATGCCATTTAAGTGTGTTGTTTCTCTGTTGACCTTATGTCTCAAAGATCTGTCTAGTGCTATGTCTATCACTACTACTGTTTTGCTATCTATCTCATTTCTTATGTGTAGTAGTATTTGTTTTGTGAATCTAGGAGATCCAGTGTTTGGTGCATATAAATTTAGGATTATAATATCTTCTTGTTGAATTGATTATCAATTCATTTGATCATTATATAGTGACCATCTTTATATATATATATATTTTACTGTTGTTGCTTTGAAGTCTGTTGTGTTTGATATAAGAATAGCTACTCTGGATGGGGGCAGTGTATCACACCTGTAATCCCAGCACTTTGGGAGGCTGAGGCAGGTAGATCACGAGGTCAGGAGATCCATCCTGGCCAACATGACACGCCTGTAGTCCCAGCTACTTGGAAGGCTGAGGCAGGAGAATTGCTTGAACCCGTGAGGTGGAGGTTGCAGTGAGCCAAGATCATGCCACTGCACTCCAGCCTGGCAACAGAGCAAGAATCTGTCTACAAAAAAAAAAAAAAAAAAAAGAATAGCTACTTGTGCTCGCTTTTGGTTTCCATTTGCATAGAATACCTTTTTCCACCCTTTTTCCTTGAGTTTATATGAATCCTTCTGTGTTAAGTGAGTCTCTTGAAGATAGCAGATATTTGGATCGTAATTTTTTTTAATCCATTCTGCTATTCTATGTCTTTTAAGTGGAGTGTTTAGGCCATTGACATTCAATGTTAATATTGAGATGTGAACTACTGTTCTCTTCATCACGTTGTTACCTAGATAGCTTAACTCATGTTTTAGCATTTCTTGTAGTGCTGGTTTGGTAGTGACAAATTTTCTTAGCATTTGTTTGTCGGAAAATGACCATTTCTCCTTCATTTATGAAACATAGTTTTGTGGGATACAAAATTCTTGGCTGACAGTTTTTTCTGTTTAAGGAGGTTGAAGCTGGGACCCCAATCCTTTCTGGCTTGTAAGGTTGCTGCCGAGAAGTTTGCTGTTAGTCTGACAGGTTTTCTTCTGTAGGTTACCTGCTGCTTTTGCCTTACTGCTCTTATAATTCTTTCTTTCATATTGACTTTAGATAGACTGATGACTATTTGCCTTTAGATAGCCTGAAGATCTTTTTGCACGGAATTTCCCAGGAATTCTCTGCGATTCTTGGATTTGGATATCTAGCTCTCTAGCCAGGCCAGGGAAGTTTTCCTCAATTATTCTCTCACATAAGTTTTCCACACTTACTATCTTCTCTTCTCCCTCAGGAAGACCAACTATTCTTAAGTTTTGCCATTTCACATAATCCCATATATCTTGGAGACTGTTCATTTTTTTTTTATTCTTTTTTCTTTATTTTTGTTTGATTGGGTTAATTCAAAAGCCTTGTCTCTGAGCTCTGAAATTATTTCTTCTACTTGTAGGGTGTTCATTTAAAGTATGGTCACCTGTGATGGTGGGTATATTAGTCTGTTCTCACACTGCTAAAGAGAACTACCTGAGACTGGGTAATTTATGAAGAAAAGAGGTTTAATTGACTCAGAGTTCTGCAGGCTGTACAGGAAGCATGACTGGAAGGCCTCAGGAAACTTACAATCATGGCGGAAGGTGAAGCGGAAGCAAGCACTGTCTTCACAGGGTGGCAGAAGAGAGAGAAAGAGAGAAGGGGGAATTACCACACACATTTAAATCATCAGAACTTGTGAGAACTCACTGTCACAAGAACAGCAAGAAGAAAATTCATCCCCATGATCCAGTCACTTTCCACCAGGCCCATCCTCCAGTTTGACATGAGATTTGGGTGGGGACAAAATCTAAACTATATCAGTGGGCTAGATCTATGGACAAGTTAGGTAGTTATAGAGGTAAGAAAATGGGAGTAAAATAGGTTCCTGGAAAACCTGAATGCTCAGTCAGCTGTCCTTGATAATTTGTGTTGCTAGATCCAAACAGAGAGCACAAGGCTGGGCAAGAAACACAGGGGCATTGGACCCTAAGCCCTGGGGACAAGGACTGGACCCTCTGTGAACTTTGGGACGTTTGGTGCATCTTTGTCCTTAAGTCTACATCAATGTTCCTTAAACTTGAGTGATAAATGAACTGGAGTTAAAAGGAAAAACAATCCTCATGGATCCCATATTTTCTTATAAATTCTTATTAAAATATTAGTTAAGTATGTAGAAAAAATTAGGAATAAATCATTTTATTTATCAATCTTCCACAACTATAAAAATAAGTAAAGAATACTGAATACACGAAAAATTATGAACCAGTAAGAATCAAATAAGAATTATTAAATGTGGTTCATGAAGCTCTATTAGAGAAATTAAATCACTTGTAATGTGACTATGTTCCTGACCTCTCTTGTATGAGTCCTTTTGAGGCCACTATGCTATAGTGAGTTTGATGACTCACTTCTAGTCACCACTCTTCTCTGTTTGTTCTATCATGAAGTTCATATTTGAGCAGATGCCAAGGCATCAGTTGATCATCACGTGGCACAAGGCATCAATTACATTTAAGCCCATCTCACTTCTTTCTTCAGTAAACTGTGATAGTTTAAGGAATAGCATAGTGTAGTGATTACAAAGGTGGGCCTAGGAGTTACACGCTTTGGGTTTGAGTCCTATCCTTATCACCTATCAGCTATGCATCCTTAGGCCCAGCTAATAAGTGTTCTATGCTTTTTCTTCAACTCTAATGTAATACTTTAACCTTGTGAGGATTAATGAGATATGCATGTTAAACCCTTAGAATCCCTAGCACATAAGAAGTACTCAATATAGTTCCTAGTGTGCTTATTATGGAGCAAGTTCACTGTGCACTTGTTACCAACTTGTTTGCAGCTGGTGAGACAGAACACACTCATATGCAACAAGTTAAATGAAGTAGATTTATTACCTACAAACAGGCAGAAAGTGATAAAAGAAGCCTAGAGCCCGGGTGCGGTGGCTCACGCCTGTAATCCCAGCACTTTGGGAGGCCGAGGCAGGTGGATCACGAGGTCAGGAGATCGAGACCATCCTGGCTAACATGGTGAAAACCCATCTCTACTAAAAATACAAAAAATTAGCCGGGCTTGGTGGAGGGCGCCTGTAGTCCCAGCTACTCGGGAGGCTGAGGCAGGAGAATGGCGTGAATCCGGGAGGTGGAGCTTGCAGTGAGCCGAGATCGTGCCTCTGCACTCCAGCCTGGGCAACAGAGCAAGACTCTGTCTAGGATACATTGTGAGACAGTCCCCCAAAGTTCAAGAAACCTTCCTGGGGCAGATGGTGCCTCAACTCCACGTGTCCCACTTGTGCTACAGCTGAAGGACCCAGAAAGGCAGCCTCTTCTGGATTATATACCTCAGGGGCAATGTGGCTCACTAAGCAAAACTTCAAAGAACATCCTGCTTCCAGGGGAGAGAGGAACAAAGCCTAAGCTGTACTAGGCAGTTCTTGCCTAACTCAAAATGTTACTTTCCCTAGGAGGGACAAGAATAAGGCCGGGGCTACTCCATGCAATTCCTCCCTTCCTCAGGATATTGCACTTTCAGCACATTCTAGTTACTCTTAAAAACTACAAATAAGAAGGTGAGAACTTGGTCAGTCCAAGGCCACCTGGAGAACAGTCCTGCACTTATATAAATATTTTGACTTTGCTTGGAATCAAAATACAACATTATAAATTTCTTATAGATAACCATTGAACTCCTAGAAAGACCTAAGTTTGAGAAACATGATCGTACACTAAAACCAGAAGAAGCAGCCTCCTTGAACCCTTTTGCTGTTCACAACCTAATATGAGCCCTCTAGATTGTGGCTTTTAATCTTTCAAGCTTCATGATTTATTTGTAATAGTTGAATTTTTGGTAATACATTTTAAGAGATTAAAAGGTAACCACTGATATAAAGAACAAGTTTCAAGATGGAAAAAGATCCTTATATTAGTTCTAGAACATGGGGCTGGACAACACCGTATACCTCAGTAAATATGTACAATTCATTTTTACTACTAGAGAGGGAACACACTATTATAATGGCACCTGTCAGAACAGTGAGCCAAGAAAAAAATTGTGTGACATGTTGTAGAAGGGTAAAGAGCACTCAATCTTCTATAGGTAAGAGGCATTGACAACATTCAACTGATGCCAGAGAAATGTCACAAGTTTAGTGGAACATGGAAGGACTTAGCCTTGGGGTTACATAAGTACATGGTCAGCGCAGTAAGCCATTCTACACAAATGGTGACAGAATGCCAAATGGTGACCATTTTAGGAATCTGAGAACCACATGCATCTTTAGTAAGAGTGCAAATAAATTGTGCACATTGACCAAAATTTGGCAGAGAGCTCAGCACACAGCAGCATGCTGGGGCCCATAATTTGAGGATCACTCCTGCCCTAGCTCCATGGTTCTCAACCTTGGCTGCATGTTACAGATATCTGAGGAACTTTAAAAAATGTACTAATGTTTGAGCCCACTCCAGACATTCTCAATTGATTGGTATGATGAGTGGCTGAGGGTCAGGCTTTTAAAAGTTTTCCCAGGGCTTCTAATGGGCAGTCAGGGTTGAGAAAGACCATTGCAGATATTACTACTATACTGATAAGAAGAATAAAGGAGTGCTGGACTCAAGGAAGTTTGTGCCAAGGAAGACAAAGGGCATTTTGCTCCAATTAACCTTATTTATACTTCGTCCAATAAAACCGTATCTCTTAGTAATGGGGATAGTTTTTTCTTATCCTTGCATTATGTAAATTCTTTTCTGAAGATAGGAGAGGAATCTCCACTCTCTCTGAAAGATAGAGTGGTCCACTAATAAACTTCTGGTCAACTCTAGAAGACTATTCAAGAGAGCACATATTGGCTGAACTCCTCTTAGGAACAAGGCATTGGCAAGTGTAATGAGTGGGAAAGAGGCCATATAAATATAATCCTGGGGAGAGGGACTTATTCATCACAGAATGTTTTTTATTTATGAAAATTGCAAAATAACCTAAATGTTCCTCAACAGGGAATGGTGTTCTACACAATGGAACACTGTAGTTAACATATATGAACTGGAGCTACAGCTCTCAAAATAATTATCAACATGTGAAGCAAAAAGGTAAGTGGCAGAAGCATATGTACTACGTGTTAATAAAGTGCTCTTTAGATAAAGTTTGAAAACATGCATGATAATAGTGTATACTGTTTTGGGACATAAAATGGAATAAATGAGAAAATGTGTGTGAAACCACTTATACCAAATTTGGGATGGAGGTAACTTCTGGGCCATGTAAGCTCCAGGAAAGTAGGGGCTTTCTTTCATTTACTGATGTGCATCCAATCCTAGAATAGGGCTTAGCACTTAGTAATGACTGATAAATATTTGCTAGCTAAAGCAATAAATAAATGGAATCAGGGATGGATTTGCAAGGCCTTTAATTGTCAACATGACTTTTATTAAAAAAATACCATGAAGTTTGGCAAAATGCAAACATTTGACAGAACTTGATGAGTACGTGGGTGTCCATTAGATTATTATTTTGACCTTTTGTATTGGCTTGAAATATTTCACTGACATTAAAAAAAGGGGGTAGATGCAGAACAGACAAGAATTAGTATGATTGGTGGAAACAGGGTAAAGGAAAGGGGGGATTTCAAAATGACAGATTTCAAATCTGAGTTGACTGGAGAATAGCAGTGCCTTTAAGAGTTTCAACTGCTAGAAGAAAATCAGGAATGAGACTGAGGGAGGCAGTACCACTTTTGGATGCATGATATTTAAAATTATGACTGAACTTCATCTAGAAATGCCCCCAAACCCACTGAAAATGCTCATTCTGACATCATCAGTAGTTTTCGGGGAAAAAAAGTCACAGGATATAGTTTAAGAGCTTCACCCTGTTTTTTTCCCCAAAACACGTTTAGACCACAAAATCAGAAGCTGAAAAAGCTGTCCCTGGAAATGCAATATTAATGAAGGGACCTGCCATTTGACTCATAGTTGATACCCGATTGCCTTATTAAAAAAATGGATAAAAATTCTTTGCAACTGAAGGTGGACAGCCCTGAAGGAGGAGCAACTGGAGGGCTATGCCCTTCTGGGTCCATGGAGCAGGATTATCTTGGGCCAGCGCAAAATTGGCCTGCACAAATAGTACAGGACCCCATCAACTGTTTTTGGGTTTAATTTCTGCCTGTTCTTCCCCTCCCCACCTCCAAATGATGAGTGGGGCCACCAGAGTCCAGACAAACCTTTTGTACTCGGCTATCAGAACTTGGTCCTCAGGGGCTGTACTTCAGCAGTCTGACTCTTAGCAGTAGGGCATTAAGTCAGGGTGGAATATAAACTCTTCTGCAAGAGTCAAGAGTCCTGAATTCTTGTCCTGGTTCTGTCAAAAATCATCTGATAAGCTTGGATACATTTCTTAACAACTTTGAGTATTATCAAGGATTTGCTCTTGAAAAAACTCTGAACTCTCCGGCAGGTATTAGAAATAGATTGCATCATTGTGCCTTTGTTGTGGGATTTATAGTAGTTGCTTGGAAAAGTGTATTTAAAATAATTGAGAAATGTTGTTTGGCTCCAGTGGAAAAGTGGCTATGATTGATCAGCACTGTCTGGTCATGGGCCTGGGGTGGTGATTAGCACTGTCTGATATGGGCCGGGTCTGCATCGGTGGTCAAATGATAGTCCTGCGTTTGGCCTTCTTGAGCTAGGGAATTCTATAAATGCCAATTTTCAAGGGGTTAGGAGGCACAGGGAGAATTTCCAGTAGGGGCAGAAAATCATTACTTACACTACTTTACCCCATCCCACTCCCACAAAATACACAAGTTCCCCTCTTGGCAGATGAACAACATCGAAACTAGAGAGGGTTAGCAAAACAAAACAAATCAGTATTCACCCAAGGATGAATCCACAGCAACCCTATGGGATTTTCTCTATGTTCACTCTGCAGTGCCATCTACTGAATCGGACAGGAAATAATGCAAAGACTGTAAATGTAGGCCAGATGACAATGAAGGAAAATGTTTTGTTTGTTATTTAAGGCCATATATTTTAATCTCATAATTTGCCTGAACTTAATTATAGTGCTTTGATTGAGCTCTTTGGAGAGGTTCTCAAAGCCATCTTTAAAAATTCAGTATAAATAACAGTCATTCATAAGTATCTTGTCAATATACGTTAAATCATTTGTTTTCCTTTTTTGGGGGTTGGGGGTGTTTGTTTTTTAGAAATAGGTCTCGCAGTCTTATTCTGTCACCCAGATTGGAGTGCGGTGGTGTCATCATAGCTCACTCTAGCCTCAAATTCCTGGGCTCAAGTCATTCTCCTGCCTTAGCCTCCGAAGTAGCTGGGATGACAGGCTTAAGCCACAGTGCCTGGCTGTTTCCTTTCATAAAACTACTATTTTAAATGATAGAGTTTAAGGTTAAAATATCAAAACCCAAAAGTACACTTCTGATGTTGCTGAAGTCACAAAGAGCAACGTGTCTTATTTGTATGTTAGTTTTAGGAGGTAAAGAAATCTGGGTGAGAGAAGAAAGGAGGAAATTAATGTCCATTAAGGGTCTATTAGGTTTTGCTCCAAATTGGTTTTTTCAGCAGTGTTTATGTTAGTGCCATGAAAAAAGATCTATGATCCGATATGTTTGGGAATTGCTATAATAGTCCCTCTCTTGAAGATTTACCATGCACATTAGGACAACACAGGTTTCCAGAAGCTCTGAAGGCAAGAAACCTGTTTAAGTTTGTCTAATTCAGTGTTTCTTACATTTTGTTGAACATGGCCTGTTTATTTTAATGTGTTCCTAATACTGGTCTCTCAGGTGCCAGATACTGTGCTAGGGGCTTCAGCCATGTTAACTGACTACACCTCCTTACAGCCTTGTGATGTTATTCCTGTTTTACAAAGGAGGTCGTAGGAGTTGAGACAGTTGAAGCAACCTGTACAAAGCATATAGTTAGAAAACGGCAGTGCTAGAATTAAAACCCAGGCCTGCCTGACTTCTAAGCTCATGCTATTCCCACTGAATTATGTGGCCTCTCAATAGGTCATTTTGGTTTTCACGTGGTTGAGGTCAAGATCATCTGCTTGACAAGGAGAGTCACAAGAGCCCCCCTTTTCAGTTGACATTTCCCTCGGATAGAGACATTTTAAAGGTTCTTGGAGAAGCAAGTGATTTGTTCCTTTGAATGTTGGAAATTGTATCCTGTTTGTGATGAGTGGTCTTTGTGTGTCACTCCTCAAAAACACAGCCATTTACTACTCCTAAAGTTGGCCCTGTTTTGAGGGATACTTGGAGAGAAAGAATGTCTGCAAGGAATTCTTAATTTGGATAAGATATGTCACCTCTAGGTCTCTACTAAGCTTTGGGTTTCTTAGCCATGAAAGCAGAATTTATGACTCAGTTATCTGGGATTCAACTTCCAAAGCCTCTCTCTTGAAGAGATCACAGATTTTGTACCTTACCAATAAGAAACAAATATTAAAGAACGGGCAACTCTAGAAGGTCACTTGCCCAGAGCTAATTTTTTAAGATGACTATTTGGGTCCTTTGTATCTGAAAGTTGGTTGAGAGCTTCCCTTCAGGATAGGGGACAGGACAAGGTGGGCTCTTTGAATCCTGGCTGTGTCCCTCACTCTCTGTGCCTCTGTGGCTCAGTTTCTCCACATATCAACAGGAAATAGTGTATCTTATGTCTTTGGGCTGAACCGAGTACCAGATGAGATCCTGGATATTTCATTCTCTTATTCCAAAGTATTATGGGTCTATAAAACCCCACAAAGACAACTATGAAGCAGAGCTAGGAAAGCAGATGACAAGATTTATGAAGTATGTAGAGGAAACTTGAGTGTCTGCCCTATGTTGTAGAATTCATTTGTCCTGCCCCCTGGCTTCAATTCTTCAAATTGTGGACTTACAAAAGGGGGATGAAAAAGTTTGAGGAGATAGGAAGAAAGCTTAGACTTTGGATTAGAAATCTTATTATGGAACATTATGAAAATAATTGTATCTTTTCATCCCAATTGTATGTTTGGTTTGAATTTAGGTGCTAGTGTAGGCTTTTTGGCCCCTCTCTTCCCTTTAGGGTTCCCAAGTTAGAAGATCTTTCCTTATTCTTCTTCTCTTTCCAGGGGAAGCTATAGAACTCTGTGGCTAGAAGTGAGCTGTGGATGATGTTCACTTTCAAGATGATTGTGCAATCCTCCATGTTCAGAATCTGCCTGTAAGCTGCTGTGGCCTTGAGAGGGTGGTGAACTTGGAGGAAGGATTTTCGTAAAATGGCATAGAATGGGAGAATAGTGAACAACTGCGCCAGGGACCTGAGAGCAAGGGGCAAAGCTCTTGAGATTCCAGGGCAAATGGGCCATAGATCTACTTGCTTTAGGAGTTGAGGAGCGTGGTAGAAGGAAAAATATACTCCTAGAGTGAAGCTCCTCCAGAAAACCCCTCTCGGTTTTGGAGGAAATCATTTAAACACCACATCCTGTACTCGATGGGGAAGGTGCTCACTCTGGTAGAGGGTTGAGGTGAGGTACACTGTTGGTGTGGAGGGGCTGCTGCATGTTTTAGTGTGTGGTGGTCCTCAGCTAGGCTTCTAGCCTGGCCTCCTCTGGACTATCTCTCAGCTCCAGGAGGAGGGAGGCCGGAACAAGTGATTCAGTTTAACAGAGGGGCTGTGGGTTCAGACAATTTGAGAAGCAGGTGTCAGGCATTTCATCAATAGCAGGGCCCCATAATGAGCCGGGAGCTGTTTCTTCACTGTGGATGATATGGCCTGGCTAGATACCCACAGGCCTGTGGTGTAAATGTCTCCTTAGGGTTTGCCATATACTCCGCAATGCATCTCATCCTATCCCTGATCCCTCCCACACCACGGGGTTCTGCAGGCTCATATGGCCCCAGTGGCAGGCCGGCTTGTATCGCATCCTGTAGATTGGCCAGAGCAGTATGTCTAGGAGTGGAATATTCTCTCTCTAGAAACAAAGAGGACCACCAGGCATTGGGCTTTTATTTTCTTTCTTCGGGGAGACTGTTGTTCAACAACACTGGCTCAGGTGAATAGCAGTGAGCATTAGGCGGGTTTGTGGACCTGGTGGGGCCCCCGTAAGCCAGACTTTAGCCAGTTCCCATTTATTACTTGATACGCGATAAGCTCCACTGTAACAGGTGATAATGATGATGCTTTGATGATATTTCTAGGAGTTAATATCAACTCAAATCGTATATCCAATAATCTCCAAAGTCTCCAAGTATTTTCCATATTCCAGGAAAATCTAAGTATTTCTGCTTCAATCAGTGTGGGCTTTTGCTTTTTCAGGTTCCAAAAAGTTACCTGAGGTAGGCAGAATAATGCCCCCTCCCCCTAAAGGTGTCTATATCCTAATCCCCAGAACTTGTGAACATATTATTTTACATGGCAAAATGAACTTTGCAGGTACGGATAAATCAAGGATCTTGGGATAGGGAGATTATCCTGTATTATTCAGGTGTATCCCAGTATCCCATTATAACCACAAGGGTCCCTATAAGTGAAAAACAGAAGTAGGATGGTTAGAGAGGAGGAGAAATTTGAAGATGCTACACTTGATTTTGAAGATGGATGAAGGGGCCATGAACCAAAGAACATAAGCAGGCTTTAGACACCAAAGAAGATGAAGAAACAGATTCTCCCTTAGAGTCTCCAGAAGGTATGCAGCTTGCCAACACCTTCATTTCAGCCCAATAAGACCTATTTCAATCTTCTGATCTCCGCAACTGTAAGTTACATAATTTGTGTTGTGTTAAGCTATTAAGGTTGTGGTAATGTGTTACATCAACAACGGGAAACTAGTATCCCACTCAGTAGTAAGTTTGCCCCTTGCCCAGGGACCCTTCCCAGAGCATTAAATCCTACATCTCAAGAAAGTGCCTTCAAGTCCATGAATCCTTCCTTTTCCAATCTTATGCTTTGGCCTCTTGATCAAGCCAAAGCCCAATCCAATCCAATCCCAGCTCCTGTGTGTACCTATTAGGTAATTCTTGCCATTCCTTTGAAGTATATATAATCCTTTCCCTCTTATGAAGCCCAGTGTGTCCTGAGCTGGGTTATGTTGGATATAATCGTACCCACTGGGGTGGTGTGGGAGTAAGAAGAGGAGATGGGAGCATGTCTTTTGGAAGTTACCTGTTGCCTTGTGGAGTTAAAGCTTCTGCAGTGTCTTCCACATAAGTGAAGTGCTGGTTCTTACTGTGGTGCAGTGGGCCACCTCTGCAAGGTCTGGATAGTCTCCAGAGCCAAAATCCTTGTGGCCATCCACTCAGATATCCCCATCCCATATTCTAGGGTTCCATCTTTTCCTAACCAGAGTCCTGGCCTTAGTATAACTGACCTACTTTGGCTGTGTATTTAAATGTCTCTGGAGTTTTGCATTTCTATCTATCAAGTTCTGAATCTGCTCCTTGGCCATGTCTTCTTTTTTATTGTCAGAGATAAATTAACAAAGAGGCTCCATGGTTTCCTCACTTAGCTTGTAGCTGGTTGCCAATCATCCTCACTTTCACATGATGTCCCTGTGAAGCATTATAATAACTTGATAACTATTTACCAGCTCTGCTGTCTTTGCATGTGTAGGTCCCAAATATCTTTCAAATGCCCAAATCATTGAGCTGTTCCCACTGAATCATTGAACTGTGACTAGGGCATCTTCCCAGGTCAACATCAATGAAAACTTCAGCAGCTGGCCTGTCACCTGTGCCAGGGACTATCTGTACTTGATATTCTATTTGGGATGCAGTCCTTCTTGCCAAATGGGTGGTGAGTGAGCCATTCCTGGAACCCCATTATATTACCTGTTTTCCTGGACCACTTATGGTACCACCTGTGTCTTTCAAGGAGCAGAAGCTGAGATGGGCTTAGGCATGCTAGAGATTTAATGGAAAAACACCTATTTAGGGTAAAAGGGAAAGAAGCAGAAACAGTTTGGTGAAACTTCAGACTGCAGTGCAGATATGGTATTTGTGAAAGGAGAGATGGAGGAAGGCATGATTGAAAAGGAAGATCCTCACACTACAGTGCAGTCTTGAGAAAGCATTAGTCAGGCTGGCGAGGAGTTTCTCAGCAAAGAATGCTTGATAAAGGGATCTTGTGTTGGGCAAGAATGGCTCAGTTCTTGTACTTGTGCTGTGCTTAGTCATTTTTGGGGGGTAACCCAGGGAAAGTATGATCTTGTTATTGTTACTGGCAAATCCATATGGGCCAGCAGCAACCTTAATTTTCACCTCCTCAGAAGAAAGAATTTGACTGAGGGGCATAAGGCAGAAGGAGAGACCGAGGCAAGTTTTAAAGCAGGAATGAAAGGAAGTAAGAAGCGGGCCAACTGGGCAACTTCAGAGATCAAGTGTGTGGTTTGACCTTTTGACTTGGAGTTTTGTAGGTTGGCATTCTTCTGGGGTCTTGTGTCCCTTCTCCACTGATTCTTCTCTTGGGTTGGGCTGTCCACATGTGCAGTGACCTGCTGGCGCTTGGGAAATGAGCATGTGCAGTGTGTTTATTGGAGTTGGATGCATGCTCACTTAAGGTGTTCTTCTCTTTCCGATAGAAGGATCCTAGAAGGTCATATACCAGTTAAACTCTACCATTTGCCTCTTAATGCACATGCTTGAGCCCACTCACCCAACTCCTGAGATCTTGTTGGGAAGCTGCTGATCACCAGATTTAGTGTTTCTATCTATTGGGAGTTGGCCTTTCCCTGTCACCAGCTGTGATCAATTATTATTTTAGAGAGACAGCTAACAACTGCCTGATCATCACGTGATAGTGGTGTAACATTTTTGGTGTGTGTGGGGGTAGTGGGAGCTTTCTCCTGCCCTGCTCATGTCTGACTAGTTACCTACTGTAACAGTATGAACAATGTGGCAGATCCAACTATGTTCACTGTGGCAGGTTCTCTTAAAGGAATTCTGAGTGGCACTCCTCCATGGCCACCCCACTGGTTAATAACCTCAGCTCTGGAGTCAGCATTTCTGGATTTGAAACTTGGCTATGCCACTCATTGGCTATGTGATTATTGGCAAGGTACTTAATTTCTTTAAACTATAGTTATCGTATCTTAAAGCATGAGGTTTATAGTAATTATGTCATAGGCAAGCAGTGAGACTTAAAGAGTTAACACATGCAAAATGCATGCAACATGCGTGGCATACAGAAGGGGCATAATAAATGGTAACTAAACAAATACAATAGGATTGATGGCTCTAGAGCCTGTTCTTATCTTTTCTTTAAGTCTACCTGTTACTCTTGGATGTGAACTAAAGAAGTCATTGTAATGTAGTAGGAGAAGGAATTCAGTTTCAGTGATAGGATTGAAGAATTCCTTGAAAAGGAGATTTTATTGTATTTGAGTTAAACTCTAAAGTAGGAGTTAACTTTTGACAAATGGGAATGGCTAAGAAGATAAAGGAGACAAAAAAAGGAGGTGGATATTGGGGAGAAATTTCAGGTGGAAGAAAAGCCTTATTGGTAGGGGAGCAGAAAAAACATTTACTGAAAATCCCAGAGAAGATGCAGTACGTGAGGGAAGTGGACAAAGGCGAGATGACACCTTTACCAAGGTTACTCCAGACTTTATATTTGAATTCCTTTCAGTCATTTGGGAAATGTAAGTAAAAATTTGAATTCCTTATAAACTGCTTCTTGAATGTGACTCTGTTCTGAGACTGAACTGAAAGGGACCAGGTTTTGTCATGGCAAAACAGGCTGGCTGTGGATATTGAATATAGTCCTTATCTGGGAATAGTGCACTTATATTTGTGGCATAAACCAAAGAATAATGGGAGAAGAATTTTGGGCCAGATGGGAGATGACTTCTGACTACTTCTATAGACCGCACTCAAGGGTTTAAGAATGTGGCAAATGAAAGTCTGTCTTCAAGATAAGATATTTAGCTGCACACAAAATGTTAACTCTCATTATTTTGAATCTTAAAGATTTCCAAATTAGATTACATATTTCCTTACTTGATTAAATATAGGACCATAAGAATAATTCAGTCTCCCTTAATGGCCCAGTGTCATCATTGTGGACATTAGTTATTATGCAAGGTTGTACAGGGTAAAGACTTTGGAACTTAAAGTGCATCAGGCTTTTTGCCCCAGTGCTAATAGCACTACACACATTCAAGAGATTTTTTAAAAATTATTAATTCTTCTTTAGTCCCTTTTCTGCTGCCAATTCTTTATAATAGGCTCATTTCTAGTCTCCCAATTGTCAGGGTAGGGGCTTAATAGTAGCTCTACCTCTTTTTCTGAAGTAAGGCAAAGGGTCTTTGTGAGCATAGTCTGTGTGTGTGTGTGTGTGTGTGTGTGTGTGTGTGTGTTTAATACTTTGAGTTTTAGGGTACATGTGCACAACGTGCAGGTTTGTTACATATGTATACATGTGCCATGTTGGTGTGCTGCATCCATTAACTCGTCATTTACGTTAGGTATATCCCCTAATGCTATCCCTCCCCTCTCCCCCCACCCCAAAACAGACCCGATGTGTGATGTTCCCCTTCCTGTGTCCATGTGTTCTCATTGTTCAATTACCACCTATGAGTGAGAACATGCGGTGTTTGTTTTTTTGTCCTTGCGATAGTTTGCTGAGAATGATGGTTTCCAGTTTCATCCATGTCCCTACAAAGGATGTGAACTCATAATTTTTATGGCTGCATAGTATTCCATGGTGTATATGTGCCACATTTTCTTAATCCAGTCTATCACTGTTGGACATTTGGGTTGGTTCCAAGTCTTTGCTATTGTGAATAGTGCTGCAATAAACATATGTGTGCATGTGTCTTTATAGCAGCATGATTTATAATCCTTTGGGTATATACCCAGTAATGGGATGGCTGGGTCAAATGGTATTTCTAGTTCTAGATCCCTGAAGAATCGCCACACTGACTTCCACAATGGTTGAACTAGTTTACAGTCCCACCAACAGTGTAAAAGTGTTCCTATTTCTCCACATCCTCTCCAGCACCTGTTGTTTCCTGACTTTTTAATGATCACCATTTTAACTGGTGTGAGATAGTATCTCATTGTGGTTTTGATTTGCGTTTCTCTGATGGCCAGTGATGATGAGCATTTTTTCATGTGTCTTTTGGCTGCATAAATGTCTTCTTTTGAGAAGTGTCTGTTCATATCCTTCACCCACTTTTGACGGGGTTGGTTTTTTTTTCTTGTAAATTTGTTTGAGTTCATTGTAGATTCTGGATATTAGCCCTTTGTCAGATGAATAGACTGCAAAAATTTTCTTCCATTCTGTAGGTTGCCTGTTCACTCTGATGGTAGTTCCTTTTGCTGTGCAGAAGCTCTTTAGTTTAATTAGATCCCATTTGTCAATTTTGGCTTTTGTTGCCATTGATTTTGGTGTTTTAGACATGAAGTCCTTGCCCATGCCTATGTCCTGAATGGTGTTGCCTAGGTTTTCTTCTAGGGTTTTTATGGTTTTAGGTCTAACATTTAAGTCTTTAATCCATCTTGAATTAATTTTTGTATAAGGTGTAAGGAAGGGATCCAGTTTCAGCTTTCTCCATATAGCTAGCCAGTTTTCCCGGCACCATTTATTAAATAGGGAATCCTTTCCCCATTTCTTGTTTTTGTCAGGTTTGTCAAAGATCAGATAGTTGTAAACAAGCGGCATTATTTCTGAGGGCTCTGTTCTGTTCCATTGGTCTATATCTCTGTTTTGGTACCAGTACCATGCTGTTTTGGTTACTGTAGCCTTGTAGTATAGTTTGAAGTCAGGTAGTGTAATGCCTCCAGCTTTGTTCTTTTGGCTTAGGATTGACTTGGCAATGCAGGCTCTTTTTTGGTTCCATATGAACTTTAAAGTAGTTTTTTCCAATTCTGTGAAGAAAGTCATTGGTAGCTTAATGGGGATGGCATTGAATCTATAAATTACCTTGGGCAGTATGGCCATTTTCACAATATTGATTCTTCCTACCCATGAGCATGGAATGTTCTTCTATTTGTTTGTATCCCCTTTTATTTCATTGAGCAGTGGTTTGTAGTTCTCCGTGAAGAGATCCTTCATGTCCCTTGTCAGTTGGATTCCTAGGTATTTTATTCTCTTTGAAGTAATTGTGAATGGGAGTTCACTCCTGATTTGGCTCTCTGTTTGTCTGTTATTGGCGTATAAGAATGCTTGTGATTTTTGCACATTGATTTGGTATCCTGAGACTTTGCTGAAGTTGCCTATCAGCTTAAGGAGATTTTGAGCTGAGATGATGGGGTTTTCTAGATATACAATCATGTCATCTGCAAACAGGGACAATTTGACTTCCTCTTTTCCTAATTGCATACCCTTTATTTCCTTCTCCTGCCTGATTGCCCTGGCCAGAACTTCCAACACTATGTTGAATAGGAGTGGTGAGAGAGGGCATCCCTCTCTTCCGCCAGTTTTCAAAGGGAATTCTTCCAGTTTTTGCCTATTCATCATGATATTGGCTGTGGGTTTGTCATAGATAGCTCTTACTATTTTGAGATACATCCCATCAATACCTAATTTATTGAGAGTTTTTAGCATGAAGGGTTGTTGAATTTTGTCAAAGGCCTTTTCTGCATCTATTGAGGTTATCATGTCGTTTTTGTCTTTGGTTCTGTTTATATGCTGGATTACGTTTATTGATTTGCATATGTTGAACCAGCCTTGCATCCTAGGGATGAAGCCCACTTGACCATGGTGGATAAGCTTTTTGATGTGCTGCTGGATTTGGTTTGCTAGTATTTTATTTAGGATTTTTGCATCGATGTTCATCAGGGATATTGGTCTGAAATTGTCTTTTTTTGTTGTGTCTCTGCCAGGCTTTGATATCAGGATGATGCTGGCCTCATAAAATGAATTAGGGAGGATTCCGTCTTTTTCTATTGATTGGAGTAGTTTCAGAAGGAATGGTACCAGCTCCTCCTTGTACCTCTGATAGAATTCCGCTGTGAATCCATCTGGTCCTGGACTTTTTTTGGTTGGTTAGCTATTAATTTTTGCCTCAATTTCAGAGCCTGTTATTGGTCTATTCAGAGATTCAGCTTCTTCCTGGTTTAGTCTTGGGAGGGTGTATGTGTCGAGGAATTTATCCATTTCTTCTAGATTTTCTAGTTTATTTGCATAGAGTTGTTTATAGTATTCTCTGCTGGTAGTATTTCTGTGGGATCGGTGGTGATATCCTCTTTATCATTTTTCATTGTTTCTATTTGATTCTTCTCTCTTTTCTTCTTTATTAGTCCTGCTAGTGGTCTATCAATTTTGTTGATCTTTTCAAAAAACCAGCTCCTGGATTCACTGATTCTTTTGAAGGGTTTTTTGTGTCTCTATTTCCTTCAGTTCTGCTCTGATCTTAATTATTTCTTGCCTTCTGCTAGCTTTTGAATGTGTTTGCTCTTGCTTCTCTAGTTCTTTTAATTGTGATGTTAGGGTGTCAATTTTAGATCTTTCCTGCTTTCTCTTGTGGGCATTTAGTGCTATAAATTTCCCTCTACACACTGCTTTGAATGTGTCCCAGAGATTCTGGTATGTTGTTTTTGTTCTTGTTGGTTTCAAAGAACATCTTTATTTCTGCCTTCATTTCGTTATGTACCCAGTAGTCATTCAGGAGCAGGTTGTTCAGTTTCCATGTAGTTGAGCAGTTTTGGGTGAGTTTCTTAATCCTGAGTTCTAGTTTGATTGCACTGTGCTCTGAGAGACAGTTTGTTATAATTTCTATTCTTTCACATTTGCTGAGGAGTGCTTTACTTCCAACTACGTGGTCAATTTTGGAATAGGTGTGGTGTGGTGCTGAAAAGAATGTATATTCTGTTGTTTTGGGGTGGAGAGTTCTGTAGATGTCTGTTAGGTCCACTTGGTGCAGAGCTGAGTTCAATTCCTGGATATCCTTGTTAACTTTCTGTCTCGTTGATCTGTCTAATGTTGACAGTGGGGTGTTAAAGTCTCCCATTATTATTGTGTGGGAGTCTAAGTCTCTTTGTAGGTCTCTAAGGACTTGCTTTATGACTCTGGGTGCTCCTGTATTAGGTGCATATATATTTAGGATAGTTAGCTCTTCTTGTTGAATTGATCCCTTTACCATTATGCAATGGCCTTCTTTGTCTCTTTCGATCTTTGTTGGTTCAAAGTCTGTTTTATCAGAGACTAGGATTGCAACCCCTGCCTTTTTTTGTTTTCCATTTGCCTGGTAGATCTTCCTCCATCCCTTTATTTTGAGCCTATGTGTGTCTTTGCATGTGAGATGGGTTTCCTGAATACAGCACACTGATGGGTCTTGACTCTTTATCCATTTTGCCAGTCTGTATCCTTTAATTGGAGCATTTATCCCATTTACATTTAAGGTTAATATTGTTATGTGTGAATTTGATCCTGTCATTATGATGTTAGCTGGTTATTTTGCTCGTTAGTTGATGCAGTTTCTTCCTAGCCTGGATGGTCTTTACAATTTGGCATGTTTTTGCAGTGGCTGGTACCGGTTGTTCCTTTCCATGTTTAGTGCTTCCTTCAGGAGCTCTTTTAGAGCAGGCCTGGTGGTGACAAAATCTCTCAGCATTTGCTTGTCTGTAAAGTATTTTATTTCTCCTTCACTTATGAAGCTTAGTTTGGCTGGATATGAAATTCTGGGTTGAAAATTCTTTAAGAATGTTGAATATTGGCCCCCACTCTCTTCTGGATTGTAGAGTTTCTGCCGAGAGATCTGCTGTTGGTCTGATGGGCTTCCCTTTGTGCGTAACTGGACCTTTCTCTCTGGCTGCTGTTAACATTTTTTCCTTCATTTCAACTTTGGTGAATCTGACAATTACGTGTCTTGGAGTTGCTCTTCTCGAGGAGTATCTCTGTGACATTCTCTGTATTTCCTGAATTTGAATGTTGGCCTGCCTTGCTAGATTGGGGAAGTTCTCCTGGATAATATCCTGCAGAGTGTTTTCCAACTTGGTTCCATTCTCCCTGTCACTTTCAGGTACACCAATCAGACATAGATTTGGTCTTTTCACATAGTCCCATATTTCTTGGCAGCTTTATTCATTTCTTTTTATTCATTTTTCTCTAAACTTCTCTTCTCGCTTCATTTCATTCATTTGATCTTCCATCACTGATACCCATTCTTCCAGTTGATCGAATCAGCTACTGAGGCTTGTGCATTCATCACATAATTCTCGTGCCGTGGTTTTCAGCTCCATCGGGTCCTTTAAGGACTTCTCTGCATTGGTTATTCTAGCTAGCCATTCGTCTAATTTTTTTTCAAGGTTTTTAACTTCTTTGCCATGGGTTCAAACTTCCTCCTTTAGCTCGGAGTAGCTTGATTGTCTGAAGCCTTCTTCTCTCAACTCGTCGAAGTCATTCTCTGTCCTGCTTTGTTCCGTTGCTGGTGAGGAGCTGCGTTCCTTTTAAAAATCAGAGGTGCTCTGATTTTTAGAGTTTCCAGTTTTTCTGCTCTGTTTTTTCCCCATCTTTGTGGTTTTATCTACCTTTGGTCTTTGATGATGGTGACATACAAATGGGGTTTTGGTGTGGATGTCCTTTCTGTTTGTTAGTTTTCCTTCTAACAGGACCCACAGCTGCAGGTCTGTTGGAGTTTGCTAGAGGTCCACTCCAGACTGTGTTTGCCTGGGTATCAGCAGCAGAGGCTGCAGAACACCGGATATTGTTGAACAGCAAATGTTGCTGCCTGATCATTCCTCTGGAAGTTTTGTCTCAGAGGAGTACCCGGCCGTGTGAGGTGTCACTCTGCCCCTACTGAGGGGTGCCTCCCAGTTAGGCTACTCGGGGGTCAGGGACCCACTTGAGGAGGCAGCCTGTCCGCTCTCAGATCTCCAGCAGCATGCTGGGAGAACCGCTACTCCCTTCAATGTTGTCAGACAGGGACATTTAAGTCTGCAGAGGTTTCTGCTGCCTTTTGTTTGGCCATGCCCTGCCCCCAGAGGTGGAGTCTACAGAGGCAGGTAGGCCTCCTTGAGCTGTGGTGGGCTCCACCCTGTTCAAGCTTCCTGGCAGCTTTGTTTACCTACTCAAGCCTGGGCGGTGGCGGGCGCCCCTCCCCCAGCCTCACTGCTGCCTTGCAGTTTGATCTCAGACTGCTGTACTAGCAGTAAGTGAGGCTCCATGGGTGTAGCTCATGGATAATATCCTCTGAGCCAGGCACGGGATATTATCTCCTGGTGTGCCGTTTGCTAAGACTGTTGGAAAAGCACGGTATTAGGGTGGGAGTGATACGATTTTCCAGGTGCTGTCTGTCACCCCTTTCTTTGACTAGGAAAGGGAATTCCCTGACCCCTTGCGCTTCCTGGGTGAGGTGATGCCTCGCCCTGCTTTGGCTCACGCTTGGTGCGCTGCACTCACTATCCTGCAACCACTTTCCGACATTCCCCAGTGAGATGAACCCGGTACCTCAGTTGGAAATGCAGAAATCACCCGTCTTCTGCGTCGCTTACGCTGGGAGCTGTAGACTGGAGCTGTTCCTATTTGGCCATCTTAGCTCCTCCTCCGCATAGTCTGTGTTTTATGGGCCTTGTTTGGAGGTAAAGACTTTTCTGTGATATATTGGATCTCATAATTAATTGGTAGATCTTCTGCAAGCCTTGGGTTCCAGCCTCATCTGTGTCCTTAAGTAGCTATGTTTTGGGTATCACTTATCCTTCCTCAGGTTAATTTCCACATTTGTAAAATAGAAACTTGGAAACATGTTCTCTGAAGTCTTGGAATGATGGGTGCAGCATGTTTTCAGGAGTCAGATGGTATTCAGAAATTCTTATTTGCAAGGTTGGTAAGATAGTTAAGCAAGTTAGTTCATCTCTATGTCTCTTTCTGTTTTCTTGTCCATTTTGATAGTTAATAATATTGGTTGCATAGTTACTGTGAGGTGTGGGTAGAATAAATGGCAAAAATTCCTCTTACAGTTCCTGCAACCCAGGGGAGAGTACTGGTTAGTTCCAGTTCCCTTTCTTCAATTGAAATTTTTTCTGCAAGATTAAATGCCAAAGAGATCAGAATTCCCCAGATTCCTTCAAAGTCTCTAGGTGTCATTAGCCAAATAGGCCACTGGATGTCATACTTGATCTAAGCTACTGTACACATACTGTCCAGTGCACTTTGGCTTGGACAGTCTTAGGTTTTTAGGAATAGAATAGACTTTGGCAATCTTCGAGGCCAGAATTTAAAAACTGTGGGTTATAGGCAAGTTTTATTTTGCACACATTTTATTTTTCTCGGTATTCATTGTACTTGGATGCATCACGGCAAAGGGTGCACTCTTCAGAATGATCAGAGTTGAGACAACTGTGTCCTACTCCCTGGAGTCTTACAGGTGTGCTTCACTCATTTGGGTCACCCAACTAGTTCCTTAAGGGAAGAGAGTGTAGGAGCCCTTTATATCCTTTTACAAAGGAGGAGCCTGACCACCCAGGCACCTTACATGGTTTGACCAAAACACAGGTTAAATTGGTTGTAAATCTGGACCTAGAACTCAGGTCACTGAACTCCCCAGTTGGTCCTTGGCATTGAGCCAGGCACTTTAGAGCCACATCAAAATTATGTACCTTTAGGAAATTTCTACTATGCAGAAGCAGATGGTATGAATCATTATCTGGTTCTGCCTCTCTCCTAAGCTCTGTCTAGTGACAAGCCATAAAATATTCTGGCCTTCACACTGACATTTGATTGGGTGTTTTATCTCATGAATATTTTATCTCATGATTTTGATTCAGGGATGGGACTGTGGTTGGATTATGAGTCCCAAGGCACTTAGCAGAGAAACATTAGGCTAACAATAAAGTCCACGAAACCTCTAACAGGAAATCAGTAAGACAAGTCAAGGGTTATGATTTATCCCAGCTCTTGTTAGAGAAAGCAAGCAAAGAGAGCTCACTCTGAGTACTAATAAGTTATAATGTAACCATACACATGCATAGTGGATACACACTCTTAAACATAGAAGTTTAAATTTTCATAACTGTTAGATGGAATATATAGGCTAATATTGCCTTCAACTATACCCACTGCCTTTGGAAAGGCAGGAAGGATCATCGTCTTTCAAATTAAACTCTCCCTGGTTGTATTCTCACTAAAATTGTAGGTTATTTGTGGGATGTTGGTGGCAGAATTGCAGACCTATAGGAGCTACCAGGAAAAGAGTGAGTCAGGTCTCCTTATAAAACATTTTACTGCCTGGGGCACTTGTTCTGAGATCCTGCACAAGTTGGGAAGCATGTGGTTCCTTCCCTGGGGACCCAGAAATGTGGACGGGGAGCCATGTCTCTTCAGTTAATGAATTTTGAAGGTTCTTAAGGAAGCTCACAGGCAGGCTCTTTAAAGTCTTTTGAAGAACCTTGATGTCAATGATTAAAAATAGTAGCATAGCCTATTAGAAGTGGAACAAATATGAAAGAGCATCAAGCTGATTTTCACATGACAGAATCAGAAGTGGGGGTCTGGAGCTGATAGAGGACTTGCTGAAGGGTAGACAGCAATTTAGCTGAGCCAGTGCTTTCTTATACCCAGAAAGTATTTACTGCTTTTGCTATTTTATGCTCATTTTGTTTTTTGTTTTTCTATTGAGGTATTATTGACATGCAATAAATTGCACAAATAAATTACAGAAATTAAATTATAAACTTTGATAAGTTTTGACATGTCTATTCTCACAAAACCATCATCACAGTCAAGATGATGAACAAATCTATCACCCTGGAAAGTTTCCTAGTGCTGCTTTGCCCCTCTCCCCAAATAACCACAACCTGTGTTGTCTCACTCTACATGCACTTGCATATTCTAGAATATAATATAAATGGAATCATGCAGTATCTACTCTCCTTTGTTTGGCTTCTGTTGTATACAACATACTTATTTTAACATTCATCCATGTTGCAGCATGTTTACTTTTTAGTTGCTGAGTAGCATTCCATTGAATGAATGTGCCACAATTTGTTTATTCCTTCATTCATCCGTTGGTGAATGTTTGGGTTTTATTCCAGTTATTGGCTGTTACAAATAATGCCACTATGAACATTCATGCACAGGTCTTTATATGAATACATGCTTTTGTTTCTCTTGGGTCAATACCTAGGAATGGAATGGCTGGATTATATGATAGGAGTATGTTAAACTCTTTTAAAAACCAGTGTTATTGAAGAGCAATTGATATATAATACATAGTACACATTTAAATTACACAATTTGATAAACTTTGACATACGTATGCACCTGTGAAAATGTCAACACATTCAAGATAGTGAACATATCAGTCACCCACAGATGCTTCCTGGTGTTTCTTTGTAATCTCCCTACCTTTCTCAGCTCCAAACTCAGGAAAACTCAGACTTGCTTTCTGTCACTATAGGGGTAGTTTCCATTTTCCAGAATTGTTTAAAATGAATTAATACAATATGTGCTATTTTATGTTTGGGTTCTTTCACCCAATATAATTATTTTCCATTTCACCCATGTTGTAGCATATCAATAGTTTATTTCTTTTTTCTTGATGAGTCGTGTTCCATTGTATGGATAGATTTTGATTATTACAGAGAAAGCTGATAGGAACATTCATACATAAGTTTTTATATGGAAATATGCTTTCATTTATCTTGGGTAAATATACAGGAGTGGAATGGCTGGATCATACAGTGAGTGTATCTTTAATTTTCTAAGGCACTGCCAAATTGTCTCAAAATTCACTGTATCATTTTACATTTCCAAGAGCAGCGTATAAGACTTCCAGTTCTTCTACAACCTTGCCAACATTTCTTATGGCAAGTCTATTTAATTTTAGCTAGTCTAATACATGTATAAGGATATGTGAGTGTGATTTTAATTTGCATTTCTCTAATGACTAATGACGTTGAACATCTTTTTAGGTAATTTTGTCCTCCATATATCTTCTTTGGTGAAATGTCAATTCAAATCTCTGTCCATTTTTAAAAATGAGGCTTTTGCTCTTAGTGTTGAATGTTGAGAGCTCTAAATCTCCTAGATACACAGCCTTTATAAGATATATTCTTTGCAAAGATTTTCTCCTAGTCTGTGGCTTGTTTCATTCTCTTTTAAAGACCAGAAGTTTTAAATTTTGATAAAGTTCAAGTTATCAATTTGGTTTTTTATACATCATGCTTTTGGTGTTATATCTAAGAAATATTTGTGTATCTTAGGGTAACAATATTTTTCCTATGTTTTCTTCTAGATGTTTTATTGTTTTAAGTTTTAAATGTTTTTCTAGGATGCATTTTGAGTTAGTTTTGCTGTATGGTGTGAGATATGAATCAAACTTTATTGTTTTACCAATAGATATTCAATTGCTTTCATCACCCTTTGTTGAAACAACTATGTTTTCTCCACTGAATTAACTTTACACATCTGTCAAAAATCAACTGGCCATTTATATCTATCTATCTATCTATCTATCTATCTATCTATCTATCTATCTATCTCTTTGGATTCTATTTTGTTCCATGGATCTGCTTTAATATCCTGACACCAATATTGCAATGTCTTAGTTACTTTAGCTATAAAATAATTCTGGAAGTCAGGTAGTACAAGACTTCAAACTTTGTTCTTCTTTTCAAAGTTGTGTTAGCAGGTCCTATATGCATTTTCATATAAATTTTATAATCATCTTGCCAACTTCTAAATAAACCTGCTGGAATTTTGACTGGGGTTGCACTGAAACTATGATTGGGGAGAATTCACATTTTGGCAACATTTGGTCTTCTGACCCATGAACATGGTGTATCTCTCCATTTATTTGGGTTTTCTTTAATTACTCTCAGTAATATTTATAGTTTTCATTGCACAAGTCTTTTATATCTTTTTAAAATATTTATCCCTATTTCATATTTTTTGATGGTATTGCAAGTTGTATTGCTTTTTAAATTTCAACTTTGGGTAGTTTGTTGCTAGTATATAGAAATACAATTGATTTTTGTAGATTGATCTTATACCCTGAAACCTTGCTAAACTCACTTATTGGTTCTTTATTAAGAAAAAATATGGCAAATAAACAAACAAATGATAATAAATAATAGGACAAATAAATAATATGACAATAAAGCTACTTATATTTTGTTTCTTCTTTAAGAGCAAATTTATTCTTATTTCTTAAAGAAGAAATAAGATACAAGTAGCTTTATTGTAGAGTCCACTGAATTTTCTATTTGGACTATTATGTTGTATTTAAATAAAGACAGTGTTACTTCTTTCTTTCCAGTCTGAAATTTTAATTTTTACTTGTTCCATAGAGAAATGAACCTGAAAATTTCTGTGAAAACCCTACTAGGCTACATTTGCAGATTTTTGTGATAATGATGACTGTTATTTATATGATGCTTACCATGTCAGGCACTGTGATAGGTATTTTAATGTACATAATTTCAATGAATCCTCACAGTAACCCTGTGAGGGAGACATTATGATTTCTCTTTAACTGATGAAGAAACAAAATCAGGGAGTTTAAGTGATTTTCCAAGATCAAATAATGAGTACTCCCAAGCCAGTGCTCATGCCGCTCTGCAAGGTAGCATGGGATTAAAAAGCCCAATGGGAGTCATGTTGAGGTGGACCTTGAGTGTTAGAGTAGCAAGTCTCAGCCCATAAACACAACATAAAGAAAACATTGCTTTATTTTTCTGCAACTCAACTTGATTTTTCACTGAGCTCCCATCTTATCGGACAGGTAAAAATAAAAACTTGCTAAGACTCATCTTCCCATTCCTGAGACTCTGCCGCAATCCTTAGTATCCTGTATAGTGCCAGAATATAGCCACAGAAAGGGAGAGTTTGGTCTTCATCATTGGGTCATAGAGACGATTTATGAGAAGGCCAATGTCTCTGTCTCTACAGTGCCTTTCATTCCCTTAGAGAAGCCCTTGCCATGTTTGAGGCATGGATATATAGTCAAGGCTGCTTGAACTTGTTCTGCAGCCATTCTTTGAGATTTTGTTACTTCTGGAGGGTGCTGCTTGGAAGTTGGAACTGAATTCCCTATGTTCTTGGTTCTTGAGGTCTCTACCTTCTCTCTCTTCCCATCCCCATGATGTTTTGTGGATGAGGATATGCATTTCTCCCTTTGCTTTTCTATGATAGTTTGTCTCTGCCTTTGTCACTTTCTGCCACCCTTTCAGTTTCTTCAAATACCCTACAAATTCTTCCAGTCCCTAAAGCTTTTGAAAAACCACAGCTAGAAAGCCTTGCAGGAAATCTCTGTTTGATGTTTAGCCAGATACTTTTACTGAAGCAATGATAGACAGTTGTACCTGCTAAGAAAGGGGAAGAATACAGTGAGAATAGAAGAAAGTTACTATAGAAAATATTTATATAGCCATGTAAGCTAAGAAATCTGTAGTTAATTCCATAGATCAACATTTCAAGTATTGGTTGTGGAAAGGTTTCACTTTTTAAAATAAGCTGTTTATTAAGTGGTTTTGTTAATGATACCTTCAGTTTTTTGAATATGTAATGATGAGGAAAGTGGAAATTTACAGTGGTATCATTCATTGGTATGCTGATTGATTGGTAATGACTACCTGGAGCCCTATGCTGAAAAGGATTCTGAGGCTGTGACTTAGACCAATAGGAGATCAATGAGTCATTCCTCAATGTCTGCCAAGGGTATGGGAGAGGAGACTGTCTGCCCATGTGCCAGACATTTGCTTTCCCTGGGGTGTTTTATCATATTTATTATTGTTAGGAGCATACAGAGGGGATAGAAAATTTGGCAAGTGGCAAGGAAGTAGGCCTTGTGGTAGTAATATGTTGACTGTGTGCTACTGAAACAATATTGGTCTGTGATATGGTTTGGCTGTGTCCTGGCCCAAATCTCAACTTGAATTGTATCTCCCAGAATTCCCACGTGTTGTGGGAAGGACCCAGGGGGAGGTAATTGAATCATGGGAGCTGGTCTTTCCCATGCTATTCTCATTCCTTGTGTCCCAGCCACTCTAGCCAAGGCCAAGAGCGGCCAACATACAACTGGGGCTCTGGCTTCAGAAGGTGCAAGCCTCAAACTGTAGCAGCTTCCACGTGGTGTTGAGCCTGCAGATGCACAGAAGTCAAGAATTGAGGTTTGGGAACCTCTGCCTAGATTTCAGAAGATGTGTGGAAATGCCTGCATGTTCAGGCAAAAGTGTGCTGCAGAGGTGGGGCCCTCAGGGAGAACCTCTGCTAGGGCAGTGTGAAAGGGAAATGTGGGGTCAGAGTCCTCACACAGAGTCCCTACTGGGGCACTGCCTAGTGGAGCTGTGAGAAGAGGGCCACTGTTCTCCAGATCCCAGAATGGTAGATCCACTGACAGCTTGCACTGTGTGCCTGAAAAAGCCACAGACACTTAAGGCCAGCCTGTGGAAGCAGCTGGGAGAGAGGCTGTACCCTGCAAAGACACAGGGGTGGAGCTGTTCAAGACCATGGGAACCGACCTCTTGCATCAGTATGACCTGGATGTGAGACCTAGAGTCAAAGGAGATCATTTTGGAGTTTTAAAATTTGACTGCCCCACTGGATTTTGGACTTGCATGGGCCCTGTAACCCCTTTGTTTTGGCCAATTTCTCCCATTTGGAACAGCTGTATTTAACCAATACCTGTACTCCCATTGTTTCTAGGAAGTAACTAGCTTGCTTTCGATTTTATAAGCTCATAGGTGGAAGGGACCTGCCTTGTCTCAGATGAGACTTTGGACTGTGGACTTTTGGGTTAAGTTGAAATGAGTTAAGACTTTGGGGGACTGTTGGGAAGGCATGGTTGGTTTTGAAATGTGAGGCCATGGGATTTGGAGGGACCAGGGGCAGAATGATATGGTTTGGCTGTGTCCCCATCCAAATCTTAACTTGAATTGTATCTCCCAGAATTCCCACATGTTGTGGGAGGGACCCAGGGATAGGTAATTGAATCATGGGGGCTGGTCTTTTCCATGCTATTATTGTGATAGTTAAGAAGTCTCATGAGCTCTGATGGGTTTATCAGGGATTTCCGCTTTTGCTTCTTCCTCATTTTCTCTTGCCGCTGCCATGTAAGAAGTGCCTTTCACCTCCCACCGTGATTCTAAAGCCTCCTCAGCCATGTGGAACTGTAAGTCCAATTAAACTTCTTTTTCTTCCCAGTCTCAGGTATGTCTTTATCGCAGCGTGAAAACAGACGAATACAGTCTGCCCACCAGTGTTAGTCACATGTTTCAATTGATAGTCTCTGCTATAGAGTCTGAGAGTCTGAATCAGGTATTTATAAAACAGTGGCAGAACTGGGGCCAGAATTCTGGACTCTTGCTTCAGAGTTCACTCTTTTCATGGAAACTATATCAGGTGTCCTTGTGAATGTTCAGACTTAGAGGATTTTTTTTTTTTTCTTAGTGCAACTTTTTTGGATCTAAAGTTGTTCATATCATGACATTGCTCATCAAAAGGAAATTTTACTCAGAATTGCTTGAAATATTGGAGTCAAAGATACCACCCACTTGCTGTTACTTAATATCATTCCTGGTTCTCGGAAGTCCAGATTCTCCTGTCTCTTCTCCTCTCCCCTCCATTTTTCTTTTGCTTCAATTTCCTCCCTTTCTCTCTTTCTTCCTTCCTCTCATTTTCCTCCACTCTATCCCATACTCTCTTTCATCTGTTCCTTTCTCCCTTTTTTCTTCCCACTCAACCAGCATTTTTAAGCACCTACTTTGTATCAGATACATAGCATTTCTTTAACTTCTTATCCTCTCCAACATTGGGCATATGCTTCTGGATATTGACATCAGCAACAGTTATCCATAAACTCAAAACCTGAGTTGGTTTCTCTGATTTTGCACAACAGCTTCAGTGACTCTCAGGTATAAACACATATGAATTCCCTGTAACTTTATAACTTCTCACTGTTATATTAGTCATCGATTGCTGTGACTCTCAGGTGATAAACACATTCACATTCATTGTAAGTTTGTAGCTTTTCACTGTTATATTGGTTATTAGTTCCTTCACAAAAAATTATCCTGAAGCTTAACAGATTCAAATAACATTTATTATTCACTGTTTCTGTGGGGCAGGAGCCAGGTGCAGCTGGCTTGGTCATCTGCTTTGAAGTTTATCATAAAGTCCACTCAATGTATTAGCCAGGGCTGCAGTCCTCTCAAAGCTCTGCTGAGGAGTGACCCACTTCCAAGAGCAATCATGTGGTTGATAGCAGGACTCAGTTCCCCACGGACTGTTGGCTGCAGGCTACCTTCAGTTCCTTGCCATGTGACTCTACACAGCCCAGCTTACAATATGGCAGCCAGCTTCATCACAGTGAACAGGCAAGAAGAACCAGCAAGGTGGAAATCATAATCTTTTATAACATAACCTTGGAAGTGATATCCGATCACTTTTGCCATATTCTGTTCATTAGAATGGAGTTACTAGGTCCACTATGCACACAAAGGAAGGAGATAATACGATTGTGTGAATATCAGAAAGTGGGGCCAATGGGATCCTCCCTACACAGTTACACTTTCAATGGGTGACAATACTTCGAGAAACTCTAAGGTAAATTGGCTGTTTCCTTTTAGTTGGTAAAGGCAGGGTAAAAGCGCTGAAATTGCCTTTGCAAAAATTACAACATTGAGAAAATTTTGACAGTGAAAGCGATCCGTTGTAACCAAACCCCATCTTGCCTTTAAGCTCCAAGCTGCCCTTAATTACTCCTGGGCTTGGCCAAGCTAACTTCGAGAGACATTTAGTTTATAGTTTAAATAATGGTCCTTCCCTCGAACTAACTGCCTTTGTAAAGCTCATGAAAGACTACCAGGTTAGGAGGGTGTAGAGCCTGAATTCTTCTAAGGTGTCCACTAAAGGATAACCAGCCATTATTCTGTAGGTCACAAAATTTGCAACTCCCCCAATTACTCTTGCAAATAACATCACTATAGTAGAACCTAAGTTGGCCTTTTGAGGTGTCTTTTCAGGTTTTTGCATTTCTGACTACTTATGGCTTCACCTAAGCCCACTGACTCCCTCTGATTTGTCCCATAACCCCACTCAGAAGCAAACTCCCTAGCCAGCCAAACTATCCTTGAGAGACCCTAGTCTCCGAATTTTCAGGGAGATTGAGATGAGTAATAACTCTATCTCCCACATGGTATGGCTGGCCTCATGTCTATTAAACTCTTTATTGCAATGTCATGGTCTCAGTGAATTGGTTTTGTCTGTGCAGTGGGCAAGAAGAACCCATCAGGTGGTTGGATACAGAGCCAAGATTCATAAGTACCCATCATGAAAGGCCAGCGCCAGATGTTTTCATATGCCTACTTAATTTAAACATCACATCCTTCCTGTGATGTAGGAATTTGTAGCAGACTTTGCTAGTTTTCTCTTGGTATTCATTCTTCCGTTCTTTCATAGTAAAAGAATTTTTTTCCTGCCTAGATAAAGACTACATTTCCCATCTTCTCTTGCAGCTAGGTGTGGCCACATGCTTAAATTTTGGCCAATGTGATGTAAACTACAGTGTCCTGTGGCAGCTTCCAGTAGCTCTCCTAAAGGGACAGCTCGTGGGTGCCCTTCCCTTTCTTTGTCCTTTCTCTATCTTTCTACTTGGATGTAAATCTTAGGCAATGAGATTGAGACCATTCAAGTAAAGCAACAAAAGGAAGCCTATGTTCATGAAACTGTGAAGCACAGTACCAGCATTGTACTGCCCTTTGGGACTTTTGGGTAAGAGACAATAAATTGCTATCTTATTTAAACTATTGCTATTTGGGAATACTGTCACTGCCAACCAAACCTAGTCTTAGCTAATTCAGAATTCGGCATCAAGAAGTGGGGTGCTACAGGTAACAGAAGCTAAAATATGTGGTATTAGCTTAGGGCAAGCTTAGCAAACTTTCACTGTCAAGGACCAGATAGTAAATATTTTAGGCTCTGTGGGCCATATGTGGTCTTAGTTACATGTTCTTCCTTTTTTTTTTCTCTAAACCAACCTTTCAAAAATGTGAAAAACATTCTCAGCTCAACCTTTTAAAAACATAACAGTCATTTTTAACTCAAGGGCCAACAAACATCAGGCAGCTGGATTTGGTCCTGGAGGAATAGTTTGCTCTAGTTCTTAGGGATCAGCAGATGCCCCCAGGCAAATGTTGATTTCAGGGCCCACTTACCTTTCTGGAGTCATGTTTTCTCAATATTTTAATTGCTAAGTATTTCTCTTGTCTTTTTATGGATTGAAAAATAATGCATTTAATTATTAAAAGTTGCATTTAATCTCAGAAGAGTGAACTTATATAGAAGATGTGAATCATGTAAAGAAGTTGTCAAAACCACATTGCAATTATGGATTATTAATATTCAGGTATTTACTCACAAAAAGAAAAACTTTTATTTTTAGGAAAGAAAAAATTAGGCACCAACTCATATTGATAATTTTTAAAACTTTATAATGGCACTTGAAAATTCAATTAAAACAATTGCATCATCCAGGAATTATACAATATTGCATTGTCTCTCATTTCATGTGATTTATGATTCTAAGATGCCCATTATGTTAATATCTTCCAAACCAAAGATTATTTTCCCAACAAGTGAATGGTGTAATTTTACTTAATATATTTAGATAGATCACAAAGTTCTATAAAACATTGTACTAAAGTACAAAAATAAGTGCTTTATGCACACTTTTTAATACTGTCTTTGTCTCTTTTTTGGTACCTCAGCTAACTAACTTCACATAAATAAAAATAATAACAAAAAAGAAAAGAAGAAAGAGATTGTTAAACATCTGGAAACTATAAATGCATTTTGCTGACAGCTTGCTTTTCATTAAGATATAGGGAATAACAATATCGGGCTGTATTGCAGTCAGAAACATAGAAGAAAAGGAGAATTCTCTGAAGGAATAAGAATAAAAATTCCAATGGTTACATTAAATATTTAAACCAGTGATAATGATGAATTGATTTAAATAGATTTATCTGTAGTCTGTGTGCCTAAAGATATCTTAGGAATTATAAAGAAAATGCCAAGTTTCAAAATAAAATTTACATTTGTAAAAAGGTATATATACTTTATTGCAAAGAAAGGCATGACTAAGGCTTGTGATATAGATTTTAAATTTTTATAAACACAAATGTATTTAGAAAACAGAAATAGTTAATGGCCAAAATGTTTTCAAGTAAATAAAATGTATAGGTACCTGCTCATTAACATCATAAATCAGTAGGTGAATTTATCAATTCCATGTTTTAATTCTCCTTCTGGACCTCTAACTAACCTTTTTCTCCTTCTATTTTTGCATAGTCCTTTATATTTCTCCTGGGGGAAATATTTGAAAACTCATTTTACTTAAATAACCATAATAGGTGAAGTGTTAAATTCACCTTTTAAAAGGCTTATTGTATCAGTCCAGAGTTTGGCAATAATAGTGGAAACTTAAGGTTTAGAACAGAGTTGATTTATTTTCAGAATTCTAAGTGGCAAAACCTATCAGGTGATGCAATTATATTCAATTTTGAAAAATGCAGAATGGACCATGGGACTGTGTGCCCCAATTAAAGAGAGAAGTAGGAAATATATGTATTTGTATTCACAGTTTCTGGTATAAGAGTAGGTGCATAGTAAACACAGGCTGATCATATATTCTCTGAAGAATAGATTTGAGGGTTAATAACAATAGAGCCTGTAAAACTTGTTTAATTTCCAATGTTAGTAAAGAGAATAGAGGGAGGGAAAAAGGGAAATTTTATGAAAAAGGAAAATAATCTCTCAATGTTATTTTCCATTAAAAATAATAAAACCTTTATATGACATGATGTGAGGATTTTTCGTGAAGAATGGTTGATGAACAATCATAATGATGAAATCAAATGCAAGGGAATTAGTGTTGGAGCAAATTTGTGAAGCAGAAGGAAAAAAGGCAATATCCTTTTTAAGGTGAAGGTTAACATAAGACCTGTCTGTTTTGGGATAGAAGTAACTCAACTCAAGGAAGAAAGAAACCAGTAAATGTTCTAATACCCTACCAGTGCCCTGTGGATCTCTACAGACCAAGCAAGTGTCCCCAAGAGCTATATTTTGTCTTGCCCTGCCACCTAACCTGGCATAATAATGACTAGCTTGCTCTGCCATATGAAGGCAGAACTCAGGACTCACAGCCCAGGGTTTATGAGAGGAAAACTAGGACCAAAAATAGGCTGGGTAGAGAGATAGTTGGACAGAAAGTGGATTGATGGAGATTTCAGAGGAGGAAGTGATCCATTCTTCTCTGTTTACTATGACCCTGCTCAGTCAGAAAGAAGTAGCTAGGCTCTTTAGTTTAAGCTGTTATCTGCTTTGGAGAAGACAAAGCCAATTCTACAAAATTAAAAACAACAAGAAAACAACAACAACCCATAAAGATGGTGGGGTGTGTGTGTGTGTGTTGGGGGGCAGACACTGTATAATTTGCTGTCTAAACTGGGACACGTTTGGAAATAAGAGGGATCATTGTTAATATTTATAGAAGGACAGCAGACCTAAGCCAGGACTGTCCTGGAAAACCAGAATGTATTGTCACCTCAGAGAGACATTGGTAAACCCTGAATGGGGCTGATATTCTTCATTCTCCAAGAAGGCCTGTGGGCAGCTTACTTTTTTAAAGATACTGTTTCTTGGTATCTCCTATTCCCTTAGACAAAGTATCATTTGTGGAGAGAGAACAAGCTGTATTCTTCTTCTTGAATTTCTCTCTCAAAATAGGAGAAAAGTCTGTAAGGGGGAGGTAGGTACAGAAGAATTCCATATTTTATTCCAGGCATCTTCAGATGAATGAGGTATTTTGGTTTTCAGGTTATTTTCCCTTTCTAAATTGGCTATGAATTTCATTATTAGTGAGAGTACAAGGTTTTCTTTTAGCTTTCCTACAAAACCAAGGAGAACTGGGGGCACATAAAGTTTGCAATCTCCCACAAATGAGCCTACATATACATTGCTATCTATATTAAACCTATGCATTCTATTTTCTGTATAAACATTGTTGGACAACATGGCTTTAAAAATGTTGGACATTTGGAGGGCAATAGAGTATTCTGTACCCATTTTTCATTTAATAAAAAAAGCTTAAATATTTTACTTTTTAAGAGAGGGAATGGGAGTCAGAAAAATCTCATTTTCCTTAGTTTCACTCATTATAGCGCAACTTACTTTGTTTTTCTAATGTTGGCAAACACAAACATAGAGCCTGGTAGATACATTACACTTTCTATGAATATGTTCTAGTAAAATTCAGAGCATTTTCTAGATATTATTTGGGCAAACTAAAATTTCAAAATCAAATTTGACAGTTTAACAAAACCTGATTGACAATGGTTGCACGTCAGGTAGGAATATTTACTGCCTAGTTTCTTCCTGTCTTCCAATAAGTATATACAAAATCTTAAGTTATCCTATTAACATTTTCTTTTTAAAAATATTTATCCAAAGTTTCCTTGTAGTGCTATGTTAGAAACTTAGTTTTATCTTTAACAGATGTATTTACAATATATGAAAGTGTATCTACAATACATAAAAAGTGCCAAGTTTCTAGTCTAATTTTTAGATATATTTTCTTCCCCCTGGGAACTTTTATATGAACGCAAGAAGAGAATAATCATGACTTTATGCGAATATTGAGCACATTGTTCATTTTTTGTTGTAAGTTACTTTTAGGAAATCTTAGTGTTAGAGTTGTTCAATAATAATATACTTTATCAAACTTCATAGGTTAGAATGCAATGAAAATTTACCCCGAATATTAACTTGATTGCCCTTTATTCTACAAATGGCACACCTAAGAACCTCCCTGTCTATGTGGATTCTAACTGTGGCACAGTTGTCCAAGACAGAATTATAAAACAGTCATTTAGAATATAACAAAAATTAATAAAAATGGAACATTATATTGATGCAATATTTTGCTAATCTATGCAATCAGAATAACATTTTTTCTAAAAAATACTTTTAAGTAAAATAAAAACCAATTTCCTGCACAGCTATTATCAGTATATACTTATAGTTTAATTTCTATTCCATCATGAAAAAGTTAAGAAACTGTGGTTTGGAAACAGGTCCCTTTTTGTTAGATATTTATTTTTGCTTTTTTGGAGACAGGGTCTTGCTCTGTCACCCAGGCTGGAGTGCAGCGATGTGAACATGGCTCACTGCAGCCTTGCCCTCCAGGCCTCCAGCAATCCTCCTGCCTTAGCTTCCCAAGTAGCTGGGACCACAGGCCCACACCACCACACCTGGCCAATGAAATTAAATTTGTTTTTTTTTTTTTTTGTAGAGGCGGAGTCTCTCCATGTTGCCCAGGCTGGTCTTGAACTCCTGGCCTCCAGCAATCCTCCTGCCTTGGCCTCCCAAAGTACTGGGGTTATAGGCATGGGCCACTGTGCCAGATATTTTTTGAAATCCATATTTTCTTGACATGAGGTAGCTTTTTAGCAGCATTTTGGGTGCTGTTCCCCAAACATAGTGTCGTTTGGCATGATACCAGATTGGAGGATATCCTAGTCATCTAGGAGAATTATATTTTGTTGCAGTTGAAGGTGCTGTTCTAGATATACTACTGCAGTGGGAGAGAAATAAAGCAATTTGAGAAGAGGCAGCACTTTTATAGGAAAGAAAATAGATACCCAATCCCATTGCTGATCAATTTCCTCCTACCTAAGCAACATTAGGCTGATTTTAATTATCAATAAGCTATTAATTACCAAAATTTAGAGAACTAATTCAAATTTACTGGATGTTCCTAAATTATTGTTTTGTTATTATCACCTGGTTGGGTGACAAATTTTAATTTTTTCTGTAAAGAATTAGGAAGCATTCAAATAAGAAATTACAGAAAAATTGATAGTGATGCAGAAGGTATGAAGGTATTATATAGTTGCTAATTTCTTAAGTCTAAAAATATAAACCTATGCAAAATTAGCCTTTGGTTCTACCAGCAATTTAAAAAAGCCTGTTGTCTTAATAATTTTAAACTTATGGTAGCAGGACTTGCTCTACCTACCTAACTTGGGGAAAGTAAAAATAAACATATGGCATGGTAGACACATTAACACTTTCTATGAATGTATTTTAATGGAATTCAAAGTATTCCCTAGATATTACTAAAACAAAGTAAAATTTTAGCAAAAAACCAAAACCACTTCTACCTACTTATACAAAACTGGCTCTAAAGAGGTAAATGGTGTGATAACTTGAGATGGTGTTCCAGTGGTAATTTTCTCAATACTTTGGTATTATTGTATGTTTAGGTGTCTGCTCTTAATATTGTAAAAAAACAATTATGACTTTATCCAGAATAATGATTTTTTCTCATAAAAAGATTCATGTATTAACTAATCTTTTCATTGCGATTAAATTTAAAACTTCTCTAAATCAAACCTAATTTGTATTGACAAGACATCCAGAATACCCTTTGCTGTTTATTTGCAAAGATTTTAAGGAAAATCAGAACTTTTGCTCCTAGAATTTGGAATGCTTTTTAGACTCAGTAGAAATTTGCCTGCCCCAATGGACATTTGTTATGTCAATGTAATCACTGTCTTTGAGAATAAAAGCAGATCTGTAGGGGAGTGTAAATTTGGATCTAAGAATTGTTTTAGGACAAGATTGTTTTACTTTCTCATTTTTAGAGTTAGTTTGAAGCCTACATAAGTTACATTTAAATTCATACTATTTATGGGATAAATATGATTTGGCTATTTGTCTTAACTTAGATGATTTTTTAATTGCATTTTTCTATTTACTAAAAGTGAAATAAAAAGGAAAAGAAATAAAGAGATAGAGTATAAATACAAGAATATAGCAATTCCCAAACCTAGGTGCACATTGAAATCACCTAGGGATCATTAAAAAATACTGATGCCAGGCACCCATCCAAAGAAATTCTAGTGTAAATTTTATGAGATATGTTATTGGCATTAGCATTTAAAAAGCTCTCCAGGAGATTCTAATGTACAGCCTACTTTGGGAACTACTGTCCTAGGAAATATTAGAAGCTAAATGTAAAGTAGAAAGCACAGGGCCTTTCAGAGTTTCAGCTGTAGCCTTGGAGGCTTTGTTATCTCATTGGAGTTAGGACAACTGAAATGTTACAAGTACTTCTGATTGTGATTAAAATTTACCTGATTTTGATTAGAATCTGGCCTGCTTTTTGATCACAGAATTCCATTAAGGAGTTGACAAAATTTTCCATGTCTTTGTGTTTATGTTTTCCTTTGTGTTCTGTAAATTTTCTTAAGGGCCAAGGGATTTTAAAAAATGAAAATTCTAGTACTGTGTCTTAAACCACTAATGAGATTGATGTAGGAGTAACAGGTATTTGGTGTTGGACTTAAGATTATTTATGTTTGAACAAAGCAATCATTTACAAGTATGGCAAGAAAGTAGTGCCTTCTCTTTACCTCTGTTCCGTGTTTTGTAGCACCGTTGCCCTCCCCTCACTTCATCATCAGATATTTCTGGAGAAGAGGCCTAGGACTCTAGGGGGAATTTGGTAAATAACACCCATGCTGATTGTCTGAAACAGTTTCTAATCAGCAATGATTGATGTAAGATTTTTCTGTGGCAGCTTCAAGACAAAAGGACTCAGGTATGGTGAAGCTGCCTGATACTTACTGAAACAAAAAGGAAGGAAAGTTAGAGGATTTCCTGGCAGATTTAAAATAAATGGGTTAGATAATGCAAAGCTAATCCCAAGTTAATATAAGCGTCTCTGATTGCTAGATGGTGGGGTGGATACTGCAACAATATCAAAGAAATGAGAGCAAATCTGCACTTCTCTCTTTAAAATGACTTTTCAGTCAATTTGCTGAAAGGAAGAAGTATCATAAATGATATTCTGTATATCTGATTTACTTTTTTATGATATTAGGTAGGAGAAAAATGAGTCTGAGATGATGAAAATCAAGCAATATGAACAAGTCAAAAAATTTTAAAGTAGAAAAGGTCATTTCATGCTGGCATGATTATTGGAAAAGGTAGGAGTTCTAGGGAAAAATAGGTGTGGACTAATGAGCTGAATAAACAATGGGGCCTGGATTTGTTTTAACCACATCTACAACATATCATATCTATTTCTAGGAAGTCCCCATGAGCTGCAGGGGACAGGAAGATCCTGATCTGTGACAAATCGACTGGATGGAATTTTCAGGCTGAAGAGAGGTTGAACCCACAAAATCTTGGACAGTCTTTCATGAGCTCAGGCCTGCAATCATGCCCCACACAGTGAGCCATGGTGAATGCATTTTGAAAAGCAACCTCCTCCCTTCCCTTTTCCTCTTTGTGACTTTGTATATCACAAAAGCAGCTGTGAGCCAGAGGTAAGACTCTGGAGTTTACTTGGCTTCCCTTGATTATTACTGACTGCCCAGGTCTGCTCCATCCCTCCCAAATCTTGCCAGCTACAAGATCTCTCTTCACCCTGGCAGGATTTGTAAACATACTCCCCAAACACTCAGGAAGACTGGAAGAACAACTTTTGGGGCAGTGGCTCTCTAGCTTTCTGTTAAACAAAAGGCTCTTTAACATTTGATTTCATTTCAGAATAACGTTCTTACTTCATGATTCTATAATTGGTATAAGCTATACAGTCTCTGGAAAGGCATTTCTTTAGGAAACATATTATTTATGATCATTGGGGGACCGAGTTAGAGGTTTATTTCTTTTTTTTTAATAGAGTTTTGTGTGTCTTATTCTTAAATTTAAAAAAGTATCTTCAGAAGGCGCCATATCCATCCCCTCGGGCAGTCACTGCAAAAGTTGGGTAGACCTCATAGGTTGTATATGCTGCTAAGTCTTGTCCAAGGGTTACCGCTTGCTTGAGCTGGGCTGCAGACACGGGTGCAGTTGCATTAGGGACAGCATATCCTGGAGGAAGAGGCAGAGAAAACTTGATGAAAGGAATTTACATTTGCTCCCTTTTGGCTTATTTGTCTTCTTTTAGAAATACGAACATTTAACATATTGCTTAAAGCTAAAAGTTAATATATATGTTTTAAAAAGTGTCCTTAAGGACACAATATGTGGACTCAGTGATTTTCAATGATATTTAAACAGTCCTAGGACAATGTTCCCTAAAGTGGGGTCAACCACCTGTGTCAGAATCACTTTATACTTAAGAGAATTAAAGATGCTTGGGATAGGGTCCAAGAAAGAGAAACTTAACAGGATACTGAGTTGATTAAAGCTTGTGATTTATAGCTTTTTGAGGGTCTCCAAATTTATAAATGAGAAAAGTTGACTGAGGGGCTGGCTGGGCATGGTATGTGGGGAGGTGGGGATCTGTGGGACTGGTTCTCCTGTAACGCCACACCTGCCTAAATGAAACATTTAAAACATTTGCCTTTACCCAAGAAGATGTGTAAAGACTGGGAGATCAGTAGGAGAAATACTGTAAAGGTTAAGTGTGCTTTTCCATAATACCTTAAAAGCAAATGCCTAACCTGTCCATTTTTAGATGTAACTATGAATGGCAAAAGCACCTTCTTACCTCCCAAGCCCCTCATCAAGCCTGTGCTTGTTGTATTCAGAGGCCTTGATGCTGGTTCTCCGCCTCAGAGAACCAAAGTATCTGAGAATTAAAAAAATAATCTATGCGCTTTCATGTTAGCATTGTGTCTAGTGGATGAGCATTCACTTTTGAAGAAGAGAGCATATTAGCTACTATCTAAAGCATTATTTCTCTGTATTGTTTTAGTTTAAAACCTGAGTATTTCTGAGATTATCCAGAAATTGTAAAAGATAGCAAGAAAAAGAGAGAAGTATACTTAAGTACAAATGGGCACCTATTTTTCATTGTTGTTTTAAACCCCATTTAGTTTATGTGCAGTAGAAGCCTGCCCAACCCCAGACACATTGATTTTTTTCTAGTGGCTTCTCAGAAAGTGGTGGCAGGAAGCTGGTTGGATTATTTTGAACAAAAATTGAATCCACTCTTGGTGCATTCACTTTGGTCAGTAATGCTGATTAATGCACTAGTGAAGTTTGGTCCATTTTCCAAGGATAGGAGACATGTGTTAACAGTTACTTTCATGGTTTTGGAAACAGTATTTCTAAACTAAGTGAGTAATGTAACTGTGTGAGTGTGTGCACGCATGCATGCATGTGTTTATGGCACAGATTTTACCTTTAGGGATTTTGAATTTTCTTTTTCAACTTGGTCAATTTGTTAAGTGCTAGGGTGTTTGGGTTTCAAACTGATTCTTCCCTTGGAGCCTATTATTCTTTGCTTGACTCCACAGCAAAGTTATAAGAGAGGCTGTCAGATTCTTAGGCATTCCCAAGACAACACTCATGCCCTAAATATTTTTAACTTCTCACAGAAGCCAGTGGAAGTGAGAATAAGATAAAACATTCTTGGGTAAAAGCAAATCCTTTCCAATGTGAAAGCAAACTTTAAAATTCTGACAGTGGCTCATTAGTTTAATAGTACATTTGTTAGGTATCTTTGGGGTGCAGCTTTCTGTAAGACAGGGGCTCAACTTTCTCTAGGAACTGAGAAGCCCTGGCAGGCATCCTGAGTAAATGGACATGTAAACACCCTGTTATGTGGAAAGCAAGCACTGGCTGCTGGCCCCACACTGCCCAGGAAGGACCTTGCCCTCTGCAGTGTCAGCTGTTACCTTGGTAACCTCCGAGGGACTCACCACAGAGCATCTCCATGTTCTTACAGAGAAACAAAGCCAGAATTGAGGTCACTTTCAGATGTGAAACATCATTAATGTTAGCCCCACTGGCCAGAATGGAGGATATATTCAAAACTTTTGAGAAAAAAAAACCCCAAAACCAAAAAACACTACTGAGAAGGAGCCCCAGGTGCAGTGGGTGTGAGGAATATAAAATTTCTCACACCTACGCATGACCAATACATGAATTAATTAATCAATAAGAATATCATGTTTCTAGGTCTACTTAGAGCTCTAATTTGGACTTATGTGGCACACGCTGACACAATGAGAAGTAAAAAATGACAGATTTCTTTAATAAAAGTAATCTTTTACTAAAAAAAAAAAGGATAAAAAATTTTCAGCTGAGAAAAAATTTCCTAAACAACTTTCTTGCCTGGTCCCCTTCAATCTCTAAAGGATTCATTTTTAATTATTACCATTTGTTGTGGGTACATAACAAATGGGGACAAATCTTTTAAAATGTGACCTCTGAAGGCATTGTTGATCCACGGATAGGCTTTGCTTTAAGCAATCAGCATATGCCCCAGACCAAAATTATAGAACAAATAAATTGAGTTGAGTCCTGATTATTCACATATTGAAAGGATCTCTGTCTGTCTCTCACTCTCACAAAATTTTTGACTTTAAAAAATCTTTTTTGAAATCAAATTAATAAAAGTAGATTGAAGACTGGAGAGGGAGAAAAGATTGCTGAAAAGCTAATTGCCAGTGGCCAAATTACTTAATCTTTCTGTACATGGGCTCTTCATTTGTATAGCAGACTTTCTGATGGAACCTAACTCTTGGTGGTATCATCAGTATTACTAAGATATTATAACGCTTCCTGACCATTTAAGTGAGTGCCTAGCACACAGTAAGATCTCCAATAAACATCATATATCTATAGGTAGTTTCAAACTCTCGTACTAAAAGTAAAAACCAAAACAAACCAGACTCAGAGAGACTGACTCATTCAAGATCACACAGCAGTTTAAAGCTGAGCCGAGACCAGAACCCACCACTCTGCTGCCCAGCTTGATTTTCTTGCCTCATGTTTTAATGAGTCACTCATTTGGGAAACTGTTTTTGGTCCCAAGGTGGTGCAAGTCAGATTGCTGTAAGAAGGGTACACAAACATTTCTGTGATTCAATGGTACCAAAAAAGGGTTTCCCAAATACTCTCTGCAGGGCGCCATTTCTGGCACAATTTTCCCATACCTGGGAAAGCAGTAGCAGCAGCAGCAGCAGTAGCCATGGTGCCATCGCCTCCATCAGTGGGGATGCCCAGGGTCTGCAGGGTGTATTCGGCTGCATACGTCTTTGCTTCATCCACAAAGGCACTCAGCTTTGGAGGTGTGAAAGGGTGGCTGGAAAGCAAGTCAGTCAGGGTAGGCATTTTTAAACTGGTACAACTGAGTCAGGTGAAAACTTAAGGCACTATCAGCTTTGTAAGATGACTGGATGGTGGTATTTTGAGTGGGTGTTTTTCATTCTGTTTGCTATTAAAGCTTCTAAATATAGGTTGCATGTAGAAATATTTACAAATTGATCTAGAACATCAGTGGTTGATGACATTCCTGGGACATACAAGTAATTCACTACATGGCTTTTCTAAAGCACAAGTGAAACAAATTGTTCCTAAAATATATAGAAATGCAGGCTCAAGGTAAAATTCAGGAGGTGATATCCACTAACAGAGAGGTCATATCTTTGGTCCAAAATTAAATGATGGGCCATTGTCTTATTATGTATAAAATGGTAGTTTCATATGCTTCAACCTAAACACTGCACAGATGAAAGAATGGGCTATAGCTTTGTTTGTTTGAAATGGAGTCTCACTCTATTGCCCAGGTTGGAGTGCAGTGGTACAATCTAAGCAAACTCCACCTCTCAGGTTCAAGTGATTCTCCTGCCTCAGCCTGCTGAGTAACTATGACTACAGGCGCCTGCTGAGTAACTATGACTACAGGCGCCTGCCTGTACCGGCTACTACATCCGGCTAATTTTTGTATTTTTAGTAGAGACGGGGTTTCACCATGTTGGCCAGGTTGGTCTCAAACTCCCAACCTCAAGTGATCTACCTGCCTCAGCCTCCCAAAGTGCTGGGATTATAGGCATGAGCCACCATGCCCAGCCAAGAATGGGCTATAGTTTTTATTTCTATTACATTTTACACTACTGACTGTTTTCCACTGGCTGGTGATACTACACAACCTTCATTGTGTATATGAAATTTGGGGGCCTTTATATGCTGGTTTCATGGCTGGCACATCCCAACTACACATCTCAATATTTGCTTTGAATGACAAATGAGTAGGTAGTAGACCTCAGTATCTTGTTTAGATGGTGACTAAATGCATTTAATTTATAAGTGTATCCTGCTCTAAAATGGTAAGGAATTTGGAGAAGTTACGCACATTGCAGGATTCTGGCTGGCTAGAGCAGGAATAGTTATTTTGTACAAGAATAGCTGTCTTTGGTCTTGTCCAATAGCAGAGTGCAGCTGGTACACTGGCTGTCCCCAGTTATTTTTCTGACAAATCTCTTCTAATATCTACAAGAATAAAAAAAGTTATTTCCCCCTCAAATGACACATTCATATTATTTCCCAAGTTTTCAGGTTTTTAAACTCTAATTTTCAGAGTTCAAGCTAGTATCTGAAGATATAAAATGCCACATGATTTAATGACTCATAAAATTTAAGATGAACTCAATTTGAACTCCATTTAAAATGTTAGGTCTATTAGTTCATAAAATCACTTTCACACCATCTACTGTAATATGTTTTTAGTTTAGTCCATTAGCTGTAACTTTTTACCAAAAGCTTAATTTTATGATATGTTTGGAATATTTGTTTTTGTAAAAATTGTTGCTCCAACACTGTGTGTATAGATTTGTATAGATTTACTCATTATTACTCTCAATCTCTGTGTTTATAATGGTTTAGAGATGATAGCCTACAAATATATTTTTATTTCGTGACATTTGTCATAGGGTTTTAATCTCACAATTTCATAAAAATAGAATTAAAAAGTTTAATGCTTGGTATTTATCGAGCGTTCCTAGATGGGTGTTGACAGTTGCAATGTTTTTATTTGTTTGGTAAGACACTATTTCTGGCTTTTTTGTTTGTTTGTTTGTTTTTTTGCTTAATGACAATATGCTTTTTAGCATTCTCCTGTATGTTTTTTCTTCTGTAATTACTCCAAACTGAATATTTTCTAAAGATTCATAGTTTCTTTATTCTGAAGCCATTTTTGGTTGTCCAGAGGTCCTGATGCTCTCGTTAGTCAGCAGATTCAGTAGACTGTGGAAAGCAGGGCATAAACCTGAGAAAATAACTCTGTAAGACAGAACAATGTCTCAGGATGTGTCTCTGAGGTTTCTTACCTCATTTATGCTAACTAACCCAGCTGCAATAGCATGATATTTTCCAGTTTATTAATTTGTAGATTGTTACTATTTTTTCTATTGATATTTTCTTTTTAATACTCTTGTTGTGTAGGATCTCTTGTAATCCTCAGAGCATTCTCTACAGTTCTTGGGCAATAATAAAGGAGCTTTTGCTGGTAGATATTATGCCTGCTTGTTTATGCCAGGTGAGCAAACCTGGGCGGAAGGAACACCAGCTCTCACTGCTGACTTTGCAGGAAAGGGCTTGTCTCTCTGCTTCTGGCTGGAAGTTCACAACTCTACTTTGGGATTGTTTAGGCCCCATCTGTGTTGGTTGGTGGTGGCATGGTCTTCATTTCTAAGCCATAGTTGTAGAAGGTCAGACACAAATTAAAGAACTTTTATTAATTGATAGAGATTGTTACTCACATACTAATAAAAGACATGATGAATTTCTAACTTGAGTTTAATGTAAAATGAAGAGATCTCTTTTCATACTATTGCAGCTCTCGGAACTATTATTATACAGAATTTGCGACTATTATTTTTTATTTTCTTAAAATATTTCTAAGTATTCCAGTACTTTAATCAGGTTTTTTGTTTTGGGTTTTAACCTAAGAGAAACTGGATGAGTGGCTTTTATATTTTCTGAACAAACTTCATCATATCACTTCCAGATTTCATTATAATTATATGTTTACGTGTCAGTTTTTTCCCACTGGATTGCATCTAATTTTTCATGATAAGGATTTTGTTATATTCACTTCTACATCTCCAGCACCTAGCGCACTACATGGTGCATAAGAGAAGTTTACTAAATCTTATGTGAACAAATGATTGCTGTTTAGCAGTCTGATAGGCATTTTTAAAAAAATTCCCTGGGTGGGGCTAGCAGAAACCTTAGATAAGCTAATTTGTACATAAAAGAAAGCCAGAAATCCCATTAAAAAAATACCCAAGATGAGCTTTTAGAAAACCAGTTTTCTTCTGGATTGAAATTATAAGGGCTACTTCCATAAATGTGAGGCTATAAGCCCACCTTTGTCATGGGAATAGGGAAGTTTCCTTCAAGATACACAAACTGTAACTCTGATTATTCAGCCAAAATGTATTTCAGAGAGATCAGCACCTATCACACGCCCACAGGGAACAGTCTCAGGGTTAGCATAGACTCTGTTTCGTTTTATTTTTAACCCCGGGAGTCAGTTTCCATATTGAAACTTTTATAGCTTTTAATTTTCCAATAATAAAAACCACAGGTTAATGTTGAAGTGTGGAAACTTAGAACTGTTAAATGAACACAGTAAAAACTCTCTGTAATGCCACTGCCAAAATATAACTATGGAGGAAGAGTTAATTTGGTATGACTGATGACATCTCATAGTTAATAATTCACCCAGATATCATGGTGGAGTTTTCTCTTAGATACAGTATTTCCAAGAAAAGATGTCCTAAATGGTCTATTCACGGCACTGCCATAATACTCTTCATTTGCCAACGAACCTGGCTCACATACAATAGGCATTTATTCTGAGATGGGGTCTTTGCCTCATTTCGGGTATGGGTTGATAATTCTTAATAGCTCTCAGATTCTTTGCGTTTCAGTGGAATATTGTTCAAGGTGTTAGACTTTATGATTTTTTAAAAAAGAGAAAGGACCTATAATAGAATAATGGCACCTGATGCCCAGCATTCCTTCGAAGACTGTGACATTCATTGGATGGTTTATATATTAAAAGAAAAAAACCCATAGCTTGAGTAGGGATCGAGTCAAATCATTTGATAAAAGTGAATGATGCTCATTGGCACAACTTAAAGAAACTATTTCTGGAATAACATTACCTACCTGGGGAGCGAGTTTAATTCCTTGGGGTTTTAACGTGACAGGATTCATTGGGGTGAGCTCCATCCCAGGTAAAATGTCATAGAGTTTGTCTTCTCTTTTGTCTCCTTTGACCTGGTATCCTCGACCCAGGCCTGTGTATGCCAAATAGCCACGGCCGCCCAGTCCTCTCACTCCCGCAGCCCCTACAGGTACATTCATGTAAATTTCTAGGAACGTAAGAAGGCATTAAACTGAATCAAACCACCAGAAAATCACCCTGAATCTTACTGTAATGGAAAAGTTAGCCCAATTCACGTTGATTATTGCCCTGAAGATGGGTGGGAGACTCTAGGATTCTAATGTAATGAAACTCAACATAAGGTAAGGTTTAACGTAGGTGTCTATCGTTTTTGAAAAACTACCTTCAGAAGAAAACAATGCCATTGATAAGTACAATACTATTGATAAGTACACAAACAACTTAAAAATTTTGGGATAGAAAATTTGCAATTTTTGTCTTTAGGTAACCTTTTCTTGATATTTTATACAGACTAATAAAGACTGGGAATGTATTTATTAGAACATTCCAACATAATGTGACCACTTATTTTGAAATCAGTCTTGCATAGAGACTGTCACTGATCAGTATATCAGAAATAAATTCTGGCTTCCCTAATTATCCCACTTCCAATGACTTATTGTAAAACAAACATTTAGAAAGCATGCTTTTAGGTTCACCATGCTCTCTGATGATCGGTCAATGTGAGGCTTAAATTTCCATTGAGTTTCATGCATAGATTCCTTTTGATTTTTGTTTTGCCATGTTACTACTTTGATTTTATATTGGTGGCATAGAGATAAAAAATTAAATTGATTACCCTTCATCCATGAATATCATTCATTGATTCCTTTCTTGTTATAAGATAGGCATTTTTTCCCTTATAGTGGAGTTTGTTTTTTTTCGACATCATAACTGGTTGACAATTTGTATTTAATGTATGGATTGGTTAATGAGGTGATTTTATATTCTAAATGCATAATGTTGCAATGATATAATTTATTTTCACATAGACAAGTTACCTTAAAGGAAATCTTGATTATTTCATTTGCATTACAATTTTGGGGCAAGTAATTATGAGTATGAAACTTTTAAGGCTGTTGAAGACTAGAGCTCCTAAGATGATCAATTTAGTTATACTGAAAAGTAGTAAAACATAGTGAGATAATTGTTTCCACAGTAATCTAGATGTGCCTCTTTGCTTCTAAGTCAAACCCAAGAATAGACTTAAATGCACAGTTTATCGAATTGCCCAGATTCATGTCGTATTTGGAGGATAGAACTGGGATTCAGTTGGCATTAGCCACATCCTAGAAAAACTCGTCTGAAGGAGCCAAAAAGACAGGGACAAGCTAGTTTCTTGGAAATAGAATAAAGGCTTTCTTTATCTTCTAGCTTTCTTGAAGAAATGGAGCTTGGAAAACTGCTCAAACATTTAGAATTCTTACAGGATTCAAATGTGAAATATTTATTGTTTTATTAGCAGTCTGATTGAGGGTTTTTTTTCTATTTGTTGTTCAGTTCTCCATGTATTAAAGAAATATAGTAATGTCCTTAATTATTTGGCTTCTAAGAAAGTATAACATATTTCCTGGAGGAGGTCAGATGAGAACATCTCATATGTTTGTTAGATTATATTTATAATAATTTGTGATTTATATATTAAGACAATGCCACTGAGTCACCATCAAATACACACATGCCTTGAAAGGGTTTTGCTATTTGAGGTAATTGGTTTCCACTGGACTATACTAGTCTATTCCAGAAGTGTTGTAATGAGCCACAGATGACTACACAGTGGTGGACAAGTGATATAGAAGAAGCTAACAATTATAGAACTAGGTTTTAGTTTGTGCAAATTTTATGGGCCCATGCAAAGTTTGAATCTGTGCACTAGGCTCATTTGCACAATGTTCTGATGACGTTTTTTCAATAACCAGTTGTAATGTGAAAAAGATTCCTATTAAAGGAAAACTATTGATATAATACTTGATTTTTAATAAACAATTTTTCAGTGCTTTTCTCCAAGTGGACCCATCCAATGTATCTAAGGCTACTGCAATTTGAGTCATTTGAAATCTTGGGATTACTCTAAAGCAAGATCTGACTGCTGTTACCTCTAACAGAAGGGGCTCGGATAATGGCTCTGTTGCTGAGATGTCCTTTGGTGGCTGGGAAATGAAGACTGGGAATTGCTGCATAGGTCTGGGGGGCATAGAAGACAGGAGCTCCAAGGTAGGTTGTGGTGGGATCATAAACTTGGCCCAAAGAGTAGGTATACTCTCCTTGCAGCATGGTGCCCCTTCCACCTGTGCCTCGGGTATACCTAACATAACTGTCCTTGTCCACTGGTTTTGCTAGGGTGACTTCAATAGGGGAACCATCCAGCACCTGTTGTAGAGAGCAAAGAAATATCAACACGAGATGATATGAAGATAACCAAGTGTGGCTGAGCCCTAATAACATGACTCCTTCTAAGTGTTAGACTATTTGCTGTAGGTTTATTGATTGTATCTTGTCATTTTATAGGTTTGTTTTGTATGCCAGTTGAACTTTTTCTGAGCCATTTTGTTGGTAAGTTGCATAAGATGCCAACAGGTTTGACAGTGACATATTGGCCAGTGTCCATTGACATATTCGTTATAAATTTACAATCTGGTTACAGTCACTGAGACAGAAAGTTATGTAATATTTTTATTAGGTCATATATGTGTTTTAAATTACATATTTATATAATTATATAACTACAAGACAATTTAGGTTTGTTATGGATGGTATAAAATCTCCATTACCTTGCACAATAAGATGAAGGTGAAAGGAAATCAATAACAAAATCTTATCAATTATTAGCATTTAGCATGGGCAGCCAAATCAGGCCCTCCCAGCTGATAGCCTGCTAACTGTCTTGCTCCTTAGAGCAGCCACACAAGTAAGTTTTCACTGGAGAAGAGAGACATACTGTGGCTCTACCAAAGGAAGAGGAATCTGGGAGGCTGTTACATTGCCTGCCACAGGTTCTTCCTTGTGAAGCCACCTTTTGATCTGCTGAACAGTTGGGAGCTAATAAACAGGGATGACAGGGGTCAGGAGTAGTTGGGAGTGAGAGTAGTATTGAGGTTCTCAGATCATGCACTGCTTAAAACCTGTCCTTAAGAATTACTGACACAAATTTTGAGACTGCAAACAGCTCCAGATGTCAAAGATAATGGATGTATGTAGATCTACGTGTGCTACTAACTTCTATGTATTGCTTGCCTACACAATAAACAATGATGGCTCTCAAGAAATTCTTGATAGATTGATGTATTTATTATCAAAGGAACAAAGTATTGTCTGAAAGCATTTGTGGCTTTGTTTTTGAATAAGAATGTGAAGATCCTCTGTTTTATATAAAGAACACTTTTATGTAAAGTGTTTCTACAGAAATTCCCATTCACAGCAGCTGAGTGTGCACCCTTACCCTCTGATTTCAACAGTGACTCAGTGGTTCCTGGATTATTGAAGTCTGCTGGACAAAGCTTGTGCTTCATGGTCATCCTGACCATTTTGTTCAGCCTCTTGGTCAATGTGTCCCCAGTATTATGTATTTACCTTACTTTTTAGTAGCAGGAGCCAGTGTCAAATAAGTTAGATGGAATACTCTGAGAGACAGACAGAATCCAGCTGATATTCAACAATCTTATATTGATGTTGATGTAATTAGAAAAAGTAGACCTGGCATACTGAAAATAGGGGAGGAACTTGGGTATAAGATTCTTTATATCTTCAGTCCAGTCTTGAGGAAGATGAGAGACCCAAATAGGTCTCTGCTTATAGGCACTTCCATATCAAGAGATGTTTTGCATGGAATGATTCTTTGCGGCAAATTCAGATATCTTGTTGTAACAAATTTTGTTCTGCCTTCCTTTGTCCCATCCAAAAGCATTTTAAATTCAATATTGTATTTTAGTTATTTGGTTTAGATATTTCCAGAGCTAGGACAATATCTTATTAATCTGTATAGCCCAAGCTTAGTAAAATTTCTTTCACTTCATAGACTTACAAAAAGAATAAATGAATAATCATTCTGAAGCTCAATTCATCATTTTTCTCTCTGAATAGGCTTCCCTTCCTGACTTTCATAACAACCTACCATATTGGAAGCTTATAATGACTTGTCCTTCTTTTTCACCCCTATCTCCAATCAGCTCCTGCGTCCTTTGAATTTATCCCTTACTGTTCTGCATATGGCTGTCTCCTACATTCCATTCCTACCTAAGTTCAAGACTTTATTTTGTCCCATTTGGTTGACTATAATAGCTTTATAACTAGTTTCTATGACATGTTTCTCTCACCTGTATTAAAAAGTCAGTTCTTACTAGGCTAATTTTCCTAAATTGTAAATGTGATAATTATCGTAGAAAAAATTTCAAGATCTCACTTCATCTAACAAATTAAATATAAATATCTCTATATATGCTCAAAAACCTTCATAGTTCCTAGGAAAACTTACTTTTGATTTTTCCATACCACATTATAGTCAAACATAATATTAAATATATATTTAACTAAATAATATGTGTAAATAATTACTCTAAAAATATCTAGCTGCAAAAATTGGGAATTTGAATATGTTTCAATTGTAATTATTCCAATGTAATTTTTGGCATTTAATTTGTGATGGCTGTTCCTTCCCAGCAATCATCATGTATACTCAGGAATGTTTCCATATAGAGAAAATCTAACTTACAAATTGTTTTCCAAGTAATAACACTTTTATGATACTAAATGTGATCATCAATGAAGATGAAATAATGCTTTTCTTTATAGACATGTATTTATGCATTAGTTTTTCTTTGCAGTTTTCTTTTTTGTATTTCAGAGTGAATACTTTCTCCACCCCACCCTCCAGTATTCAAACTTTTTGAGTTTGAGTGGGCCCCTGAGGAGCTAATATGCAAGAGGCTCCACAGTGTCTGAAGGGCCTAGGCTAAGAGATCCTCCCTTTGCCATCTGGATCCACTGCCTATGGAATTCACCACCTACCAGCTCCAGCCTGCTCTCTACATGGGGTCCTCTTTAGCCTTCTAGATTGTGATTGCATTTAGCCAATGGGGAACACTGGTAGGAGGTTGGAGAAGAGACAATAGTGAATTCGGGGCATTTATTCTGCTGGACCCCTCTTTGAGAGGTCACCTTGGGCTGACTGTGTCCTTTGACCAAAATCACTGCTTCTTTCTTTTCTCTTTTCTTTCTTTCCTTAATGGTGGGGTCTCACTCTGTTGTCCAGGCTGGAGTGCAAAGGCACAATCATAGATCACTGCAGCCTCAGCCTCCTGGAATCAAGAGATCCTCCCACCTCAGCCCCCGGAGTAGCTGGGACTACTGTAGTAGTCCATGCTACCATGCTCGGCTAATTTTTTGTAGAGATGACGTCTTGCCATCTTGTCCAGGCTGGTCTTGCACTCCTGGGCTCAAGCAATCCTTCTACCTCAGCCTCCCAAAGTGCTGAGATTACAGGTGCGAGCCACTGCACCCAGCAACTTCTTGCAAAGAGATCTGCTCTACACAATTCTCTCCCCTTTCAGGATTTCTATTAATTCTCCAGCCCCTTGTACCTTTGACTCCAGAATGCTGTGAGCCCCAAATTCTGACACTCTTTTTTGATTTCCCTAGTCCCCACTCGCACTTTTGTAATTAATTCCTTTGCTATTTGTTTTCTTTTGGGACCCTGACTGATGCCAGATCCGATAGGTAACACAGTCCCACGTGCATTATGTTCCAACCAAGTTACTCCACATTTTCCTGTTCTCCAATCTTGTCTTGCTCTTCTCAAATTCTGTGCCTCTAAGACTTCCTGTCTTTCCATATTTTGATTTTTGAAATTATACCCAATTTTCGTGGCTTCTCTTAAATATTATCTTCTCATATCCATGAAGATGTTTTATTCTTTATAGCCCACTTCTTCCTTTGAACTTGCTCACCACGTTTATCTCTTTTTATGATATTTACTTGCCTATACTTTGCATGAGTTTGTGTAGTTGTCTTATTCCTCCAACCAACTTTTAACCCTTTGTCAAACATCTTTGATTCTCTTTGTATCCTAGCATGATAAGTGGTCTACAGAAGGTTTTAAATGTTTATTGGCTTGATATATAAATATTATATTGCTTTCTGTAGACAACTCAGTAGTGAGGATATAGAAGCTTCCCCAGCCCCTACTCTTGGCAAGGTGAGAGACTCTAAGCTTTCCAAGTGGAAGATCAAACTATGAAGGCAGAATAACAGCTATCTTGACATGTTTTTAATTCATCAGCTTCTAAAATACTGCACTAAAATGATGATAATCTCTTTGAAGTAATGAGAGAAAACTGGAATTGTGAAAAACATCTTGAAATAATCTACTTAAATCTCCTCTTTCCATGGAAATTGAGGGCCAGTGACTTGTCCAAATTATAAAAAACAAATAGAGGTAAAGTTGGATATATTAGGTACATCTCCAACTTCCATTGTATTTTCCATCATTTCTCTTTAGTACATCTTAAATGGACTGAGGCAGCCATGTCAGAGAAGGCTGGAGTGAGACAGGCTTGCAGGACTGTGCTTTTGAATGTAATATCCACACCAAACTTGGATGGAATCTGCATATTTTTTTCTTTCTTCTACCTTACCTTGCCATTTAAAGCTTTCATAGCCTCAACTGCATCTTCTCGGTTACTGAAGTGCACAAAAGCATAGTCTCGAATTTTCTTCACCCTCTCCACAGCACCTGTAAAATAGAGTGAAGGTTGCCCCATTAACAAAATTAAGAGAGCCTTGAACGTGATGTATTTTAGCACCTAGCTGCAAAGAGTATTTGATTTTTTTTATGGATACCTCATATTTAAGTAAGGATCTCATCAAGAACATTCAACAGAAGGTTTTTTTTGCAGTTTTTAAAATAAAATTTATATTCTGACTTATTATAATTTGTTACGGATTTGTGTCTTCCACTTCCTAGATTACAAGGTGTCTAAGGGTGGGAATTCCATCTTCTTTTGCATTTTATGTAATGTAAAAGATAGTACATTTTGCATGGTGAAATATTTGTTGAATTGAGTTGAACTCAATTATTGATCATTTTACAAACATATATTTAGGTGATTACTTTTGCTTTTCACCCCAGCAAAATGTCTTTATCTCTTTTGTCTTATGTAATTAACTTTAAATTACTTTTAAAAATTTAAATATTAGGTAACTACAGTTCTGACAAAGCAACTGAGATTTAGAGTGCACACAGAGAGGAACTACAACTGGATTCTCTATATCCTTATCCAATAATCTTTAAATAAAAAACAAAAAGAAGAAAAAGAAAGTTGTTTCCGAAAGAACATCTGGGAACAAAGATAAGTTGCCTGCCTTGCTGTCATGATAGCTAAAGATTGGAAACAATGTAAATATCTACTATTCTACTTTGAGTAATGTCTCATACAGAAACACTCACACACATGTACAAGGATCATGCATAAGGATATCAATTACACTACTGTTGAAAGAGCAAAAATAAAACAATTTAATGTCTATTTTCATGAGTGATTAAATCCGCTGCATTTATACCAACACCAAGGAGTCTATAAAGAAAATAGACCTGTATGTTGTTACAATGGAAAGATTAAAGACCTATTTTTTTTTTCAGACGGAGTTTTGCTCTTGTTGCCCAGGCTAGAGTGCAATGGCGTGATCTCAGCTCACCGCAACCCACGCCTCCCTGGTTCAAGCGATTCTTCTGCCTCAGCCTCCCGAGTAGCTGGGATTACAGGCCTGCATCACCATGTGCCTGGCTAATTTTGTATTTTTAGTAGAGAAGGAGTTTCACCATGTTGGTCAGGCTGGTCTCGAACTCCCGACCTCAGGTGATCTGCCTACCTCGGCCTGCCAAAATGTTGAGATTACAGGCATGAGCCACCGTGCCTGGCCCAAGACCTATTGTTAATTTTTAAAAAGTTATAAAATAGTAAGTACAATATTACAGCATTTGTGTTTTTAATAATCCAAAACCATATATATGTGCACACAAATATAAATACACTCATACAGAAAGTGAACTGAAAAGATAGAGACCAAACTCTTAACAGAGGTTACTTCAGGAATGGGGAGAAAAGTTGGGAAGAATGAAGGGGGTTTTCATATTTTAATTGATATATTTGGTATTTTACAAATATTTGCAAAGTTTATTTATATTATTTGTGTAGAAAACCCAAACAAACCAACTATCTATTTTTATGTAAGGGAACTGCTGAACATGATGGCAACATATAAAAATGAAAAAGATAGTTGTACCGAGATAGTTGGATGTTATATTTTTAAAATGTTTTTCTTTACTCAATTTTAAAAATAGACCTTTTGCTTAGAGTGAAGGTAAGGTGGAAATTTGTTTAACCACTATCAGTTTAGCATGCCAATTATCTTCTTTAATCCCTACACTCACTTGGGTGTACCTTGAGAGTGCCGGGAGACAACATAGGATGAGACATTATGCCAGGGAAAAGAAGGGGGGAAGTCCTTTCTGTCCCTATCAAAGTTTCATTATCTTCTTAGATTCAAGGTAACAAAGGTAATTAGAGTTTTTACTCTCCTACGTGGTTCAATGACTAAGAATTATCTTCCTTTGGAATGATAGTCGGCCTGTAACATAAGGACAATTTAAAGACATTGTGATACTTCTCTTTTCACTCCCTTCAACAGTCGACCCTTGACTTCTTATGGCAATGGTTATACAGAGCAAAATTATCTGGCCAGGCTAAGGATAAATAAAGCTCTCTGAGACCATGAAGCATGGGACATATAATTAACTGAATATCCAATATAGTCTCTTCATTCCTTTCAGTGTCACATGGGGTGATGATCATGACTTAATCCCATGACTTGTTCTAGTAACTGAGAAGGAAGACGTTGGCCAATGATGACCTTCACCTTTCCAGCCTTTGCTTGGTTCATATTTCAATGTCATTCTCCACCTAGGCTCACTGGTCTGTTATCTCCCTGAGAACAGAACCCTCTTCAGAGACTTCTTGGTATCATCTTCACCTGGTTCCTGCCTACTGCCTTGGACACAGGAGCTACTCTATAAATACACATGGAATAAGGGAATATTATCAGTTAATTCACATCCCAACTTCTGTCATTTACACCAGTTAGTGGCATTTGAGATGATAATGAATTTAGATTTTCTGAAATTCTGTTTGCAGATATCTGAAATTATCTTACACTGTTGGACGATAACTTCCAGATGCATCCGGTTTTGGAAAATTTGATATTTAAAAACTTAGCCTCATAAAACAGACAAGTTAAAAAGTTAGAGTTTGTGTCATAAAAGTTGGTTTTCTCTACAATAGTATTCACCACATGGCTTATTTTATTATGTTTCTTCTTTAGTGCATAGGAGTTTGTTTAATAATTGATCCTCATTTGGCAGAGGGTGAGTCCATAGAATATGAGTGATCATTATTACTCAATCATCCATTAGCAAAGAAGAAAAAGATCCTCTGAAATCATGATGCAAGGAATTGGAAAATTATTGCTGTGTTTCTTATCAACTTGTCAGCAACACATAAACCTGGGGAGAAACACACCTGCATGCCAAAGGGAAGGTTATCAGAGGGTCATGGTTCCCCAAGTGTGGTGCCCTGACCAGCAGAATCCACTTTGCCTGGAAACTTAATAGAAATGGAAATGCTTGAACCCACCCATGATGGGCCAAGCAATCAGTGATTTAACATGCCCTTCAGGTGATTCTAATACTGCTAAACTCTTGTAGGAAGATCAGATTTTGTAGAATGACTATAATTGGAAATTCAGCAGATACCCTTAGGCTACAGTGGGGAAGAACAAACCATCTTCAGGTCTCAATTTTTGTTCTAATTATCTTTTGTGTCTCTGAGTGGCAATATAATATTATTCAAGTTCATCATGGTTAAACTGATACGTGGTCAAATATTTTGAGGTAATATGTAGGTTCCTCTGAGGGACCTAAACTTTAAATGGAATTTTTAAAGAGTCATTTTTCTGTTTGTTTCCAGAAATTTTTCTAGATAAGTATAGCCTTGGCACAGTACATACTTTCCAAGATAAACTAGTTAGCTCTGACTTTTCCCTCTTAATGCAGCAGATGTCTGCTAGTTGTTCACGTTCTGAAATTCATATTTTTTTTTGCAGAGGGCCACGAAGAACAAGCCATACATCATTATATAGCCCTGAGAGTTGTGCCACCAGCTGCAGACTGTGCCCTGAAATCGCTGGACACACTTTAGTCCCAAGAAGAAAGAGAAAGTGAGAGAGTGAGCGAGAGAGAGATATGTGATGTTCATTATTTTCATGATAATTAGTAGGATCCAGGCACACATGTCTCTTTAATATATGCCAATACGCAGACTGGGAAATCTGATAATCAGGGACTAGGAAAGGAAGCAACCTTTTAGTAGTTTCTCATTCTAGCCCTTGGCAAAAAAAGGTGCTGTTTTAATTAGATAAAAATAAGAAGTATTATTCACTCTGGGAAGGTAGAAAGTCAACATGGAATGAGGGGAGAATAGTGGGCAATATTTATACACACATAATGTTCCTATGCCTACAACTGCATCAACATTCAGATCTCAGCTTAGATGTCGCTTTGAAACACAAGTCTTCTCTGCACTCCAAGAGTAGTCTGTCTAAGCTGTATTTTTCTGGAATTTCTTAAACTTTTTCCATGCACACATCATACTTGTTTGTTCCTTCCACAGTGCCTCGCATGTAGGAGCTACTGAAGGAAAGACAGTTGAATGAATGAGTGAGTGAATGGAATAAGGAGGTGGCATGAGAGTATTAAAGTTTTTAAGAACATGCCCTTTACCAGACCTGAGTTCAAATCCAGGATCTGCGACCTGCTAGCTGTGTGAACCTGGGCAAACTACTTAACTACTCTGGGTCCTGTTTTTCTTATCTAGAAAGTAATGGAATGAATAAAGCAACCTGTATTATAGGGTTGTGATGAATAAATGACACATGCTGTGAAAGTGCCCACTGCAATGCTTGGCACACAGTAAGGTGGTCCATCATTTGCAGATTCTAGCTTAGTCATGGATTCACAGCTGTTGGTGTGGAGCCACACCCTCACACTAATATTTCAGGGAAGGCAGAGTCCCTGAGGCTGGAGAAAGATCTTTGGTGAATCTTTCAAAATGGAGCAGTGACATCCTTCCTGAATGTCCTTCAGAGCAAATCATCAGCTTATCATTCTGTTCTATCTGAAGTAGCACCCAGAGTTGGAAACAGACGATGTGAGTATGTGCAAGTGAATATTCTTAGGCAGCTTTAACATGACAGCACCATGGCCCACCCTTATTAACAACCTAGATAATTTGCCAGGAGACTGGGAAATTCTCAGTTATGAAAGGATATTACTACTATGATAACCCTAAGCCACTACTGCCCAGAGTGTGTTTAAAGACACAGTAATCCCACAAAATGATATGGCAAAAAAGAGCAGTCATGTTTCAGAAATTTGAAAAATGAAGATTTCTGCATCTCTTCTTGGAGAATTTCAAAGCATGTTAGAAGGCAAAAGACTTTGATAAGTTCCATAATGAAGAAATTCATTTAATTTTGCAGAATCTGGTGTTTACAAGCTTATTTGACCATGGAGCCCTTTTATCAGCAACATCCACCAAAAGATTGTAGAATTAATGTTCTGAACTGTTTTTGGGAAATGGTAATTTGGATATTGTTTCCCGAAATGCTCTACCTCTCTCAGTGTTGTAGCTCCTATATGGAGAAGAAAGAGATGGGGAGTCAATCTGATGGCTTAGAATTGATACTGAAAAGTATTGACAAGATGAGTAGCAACTAACTATCCCCTTCCACCTTCCCTCTATTCCTTTACCTTCCTCTTCACTCAAATCAGTTTCCTAGGATTGTCACCTTTTTACTTATGTCACAAGTGTATTCCATTAGGCCAGTGGTTCTCAACTGGGGGCAATTTTGCCCACCCATTGAGTATATTTTGCAATGTCTGAAGGCATTTTTCGTTGTCACATCTTGGAGGTTGCTCCTGGTATCTAACAGAGACGGGCCTGGGATGCTGCTAAACATCCTACAATCCACTGGACAGACCCCCACAGCCAAGAATGATCTGTTCCAAAATATCAATAGTGGTGAGGCTGAGAAACCCTGCATCAGACCTATAGTTATGGCATGCATTCTTCATTACAGTAAATATTTATTGAGCAATCATTGTACCCCAGGCCCAGAGATTAAATGTCTGAAGATGGAGGAAACAATAAGAGGGGAAAAACTCATGAAATTTATAGTTTAGTGAAGAAAATAGATATTCATTAAATAATCACATAGATAAGTATACAATTATAATATTGATAAATGTTGTAGGACCATATGGCTTGATTTTCTAATCCAAAGTTAGGAACATAGTTTGAGAGGTCTGCATGGAATTATGAGATGAGCTAAATAAAAGCATTTCTATTTAAAATTATGGGAAGTCATCTCAAGCATAGGTGCTTTTAAAGAATGTTTTGATCTCTCGGCAGAAACTCAACAAGCCAGGAGAGAGTGGGGGCCAATATTCAACATTCTTAAAGAAAAGAATTTTCAACCCAGAATTTCATATCCAGCCAAACTAAGCTTCATAAGCAAAGGAGAAATAAAATACTTTACAGACAAGCAAATTCTGAGAGATTTTGTCACCACCAGGCCTGCCCTACAAGAGCTCCTGAAGGAAGCACTAAACATGGAAAGGAATAACCAGTACCAGCCACTGCAAAAACATGCCAAATTGTAAAGACCATCCAGGCTAGGAAGAAACTGCATCAACTAATGAGCAAAATAACCAGCTAACATCATAATGACAGGATCAAATTTACACATAACAATATTAACCTTAAAAGGTAAATGGGCTAAATGCTCCAATTAAAAGACACAGACTGGCAAATTGGATAAAGAGTCAAGACCCATCAGTGTGCTGTATTCAGGAGACCCATCTCACATGCAGAGACACACATAGGCTAAAAATAAATGGATGGAGGAAGATCTACCAAGCAAATGGAAAACAAAAAAGGGCAGGGGTTGCAATCCTAGTCTCTGATAAAACAGACTTTAAACCAACAAAGATCAAAAGAGACAACGCCATTACATAATGGGAAAGGGATCAATTCAACAAGAAGAGCTAACTATCCTAAATATATATGCACCCAATACAGGAGCACCCAGAGTCATAAAGCAAGTCCTTAGAGGCATACGAAGAGACTTAGACTCCCACACAATAATAATGCGAGACTTTAACACCCCACTGTCAACATTAGACAGATCAACGAGACAGAAAGTTAACAAAGATATTCAGGAATTGAACTCAGCTCTGCACCAAGCGGACCTCATAGACATCTACAGAACTCTCCACACCAAATCAACAGAATATACATTCTTCTCAGCTCCACATCACACTTATTCCAAAATTGACCACGTAGTTGGAAGTAAAGCTCTCCTCAGCAAATGTAAAAGAACAGAAATTATAACAAACTGTCTCTCAGACCACAGTGCAATCAAACTAGAACTCAGGATTGAGAAACTCACCCAAAACCACTCAACTACAAGGAAACTGAACAGCCTGCTCCTGAATGACTACTGAGTACACAACGAAATGAAGGCGGAAATAAATATGTTCTTTGAAACCGATGAGAACAAAGACACAACATACCAGAATCTCTGGGACACATTTAAAGCAATGTGTAGAGGGAAATTTATAGCACTAAATGCCCACAAGAGAAGGCAGGAAAGATCTAAAATTGACACCCTACCATCACAATTAAAAGAACTAGAGAAGCAAGAGCAAACACATTCAAAAGCTAGCAGAAGGCAAGAAATAACTAAGATCAGAGCAGAACTGAATGAGATAGAGGCACAAAAATCCTTCAAAAAAATCAGTGAATCCAGGAGCTGTTTTTTTTTAAAAGATCAACAAAATTGATAGACCACTAGCAAGACTAATAAAGAAGAAAATAGAGAAAAATCAAATAAGCACAATAAAAAATGATAAAGGGGATATCGCCACCGATCCCACAGAAATACAAACTACCATCAGAGAATACTATAAACACCTCTATGCAAATAAACTAGAAATCTAGAAGAAATGGACAAATTCCTCGACACATACACCCTCCCAAGACTAAACCAGGATAAAGAATGTTTTGAAAAACTAATCTTGTATATATGTCCTACCTGGTTTGATATTGTTGAATTCCTTTTCAATCATCTCTTCAGAGGTAGACAGCATAAGATTTCTTACATATAGGATTTTCACTGAAGACATTGTATCTTCATCAACTTCTACTTCTGGCTCTGCCCAGTCTACTGCAATACCATGTCCCCATAACTGAATTCTTCCTGTTGAAAATGATCACCATTATGATTAATTATGTAGAAATCAGGACAACATCATCTCAATTTATACCAATGGTCTTTTAAATTGACCTGACCCTTGAGGTCTTGAATGAGCAAGAAGACCATTAAAACTGGTAAGTATTGATCTTAAGAGACATTCCAAATAGAGTAGCTGATTAGAAGGGAGTTCTGTGTGACAGGTGGCTTGTTATAACTATCGATTATAAAGGGAACCAGGATGTGGTTTGAGGTTGAACAGAAATGAGGCAGCAGAGGCCACATTTGGCTCTTAGAGCAACACTCATTGGGTGAAGGTAGTCACTTAAGGTAAGATAGCACAAGGGAGATAGGAAAAGTATGGATTTAGGGCCCAGATATAGAATCTGACTCCACAGAACATTAAGAAGGTTACTAGGAAGAGCATTTACTGCTGCTGGAATCTGTGTTGTTAATTAGGCTAGGTACCACAATTGAGATGTTCAAAAAATGGTGTTTGGGCAAAGGTGGGTGGGGCTCAGGCATCTTAATTTGTTCTCTGTCCCTCACACTTGGTCAAGGCTTAGACCAGCTGTGTTCCCTCTTAATCCTCTTTCACAACATGAATAAATTGGGAATCTGGAGACATTTTCAAAAAGTCCTAATTAAGAAGACAGATGACAAGCAATGGAAGAGTCTATAATGAGAATTTTAATTCTTCTGTAAAGGGTAGTTGTTCTCCATGGCTACATATATTTTTGTATTACTATGAACACATTTTATTGAGTGTCTTGTACTGTACCATCTGTTTCCCATGTGCCATCTCAGTTACTTCTCACAGTAACCCTGTGGGGAGGTGAATTACTCCCAATTTTACAGAATGGGAAATGAGCTTTAGAGAGGATAACTTTCCCAGGCCTATTCTACTTAACTACCCCCCCCTTTTTTGTTGTTGTTTTGTTTTGTTTTGTTTTTTGGTGACTCTGCTCCTATACCCCTACGCAGTGCAGATCTTGTTGAAGTGATGAGAGGAGAGTGAGAGTCAACCCAAGTTCTAAATTTGATTGGAAATCTAGTTTGTTTTTTATTCGTTATTTGGGAATAAACTTTATCCTGTAAGCAATACAAAGCTTGAGAGAACAAAATCAGGAACTCTCAGTATTGGTAAGGGTTTATTTGTTTAATTACTACACATAGGAAGCAATTATTTTCAATAAGAATGCATCTTTATATTCCTTGAAAAGCAGTCAGTAAAAGCATCCGTGGCCCTGGCATTCTAAAACCCAAATGAAGAATAGGCATGTCTTAAGAGATAACTGACCCTGGAGAAGCTGGCTCTTGTTACCCTAGCTGTGACCATCTTGTTCTGTGTTGCATTTCAAGGGATAGTTTTCTTCATTACTCTCTTCCTTTCCCCTTCTATGCTTTACATAGACTTTTTTTGTTTGTATTATTCCAAGATCCCCAAGGCTCCCACGTAACTCTGGTTTTGGTAGCTCAGTGGTTCTCAGCCTTGGCTCCATATTGGGTGAGGTTTAAAAAATAATGAAACCTGGGTTCCACCCAATGATGTACTAGAGCCAGTTCTTATCTACTTGCAAAAATAGATTATTAAATTTTTGCATTTTTCCTTCCCATCTTTTTAAAGGTATAATTGATTAATCAAAATTGCATCTATTTGTGGTATACAACATGACGTTTTGATACATGTATACATTGTAAAATGATTAAATGAAGCTAATTAACATATGCATCACCTCAATACTTTTTTTTTGGTGGTGATAACATTTAAGATCTAACATTTAACATTTAAGATAACATTTAAGAGAGTACTCTTACCAATTTTCGAGTATACAAATACATTAACTATAGTCATATTATACAATAGATTTCCAGAAATTATTCATTTTAATGGAAACTTTGTATCGTTTGACCGATATCTCTCCATACCTCTGCCCCCAGCCCTGGTAACCACCATTCTACACTCTGCTTATATGAATTCAACTTTTTAGATTCCACATATAAGTGAGATTATGCAATATTTGTCTTTCTGTGCCTGGCTTATTTCACTTAATATAATGTCCTCCAGTTTCATCCATGTTGTTGCAAATGACAGAATTTCCTTCTTTGTAAAGATTGACTAATATTCCATTGTAACTAATAAACAAGCTCAGTATAGCTGTAAAATACAAAACTAACATACATAAATAAGTAGCCTTTCTATACACTAACAACAAGAAATCAAGAAAACTGAAACAGAAATCAAGAAAACAGAAACAGAAATCAAGAAAACAATCTCATTTATAATATCATCCCCCCAAAAAATACTTAGAAATAAATTTAACCAACAAAATGAAAGATCTGTATACTTAAAACTATAAAATATTGATAAAAAAATTAAAGAAGAAACAAATAAATGGAAGAATATCCTATGTTCATGGATTGGAGGCATTATTATTGTTATAAGGTCCACGCTACTCAGAGCAATCTACAGATTCAGTGCAGTCTCTATCGAAATTCCAGTGATGTTTTTCACAGAAATAGAAAATACAATTCTAAAATTTGTATGAGGCCACAAAAGACCCTAGCCAAAGAAATCTGAACCAAAAGAACAAAGCTGGGGTCATCACACTACTTGATCTCAAAATATACTGCAAAGCTATAGTAATCGAAATAGTATGATACTGGCATAAAAACAGACATTTAGGCCAATGAAACAAAATAGAGTCCAGAAGTAAATCCACACATTTATGGCCAATTGATCTTTGACAAAGATGCCAAGAACACACAATGGAGAAGGAACAGCCTCTTCAACAAATGGTGTAAGGAAAATTGGATATCCATATGCAAAAGAATGAGATGGGACCCTTATCTTACAACATACACATAAGCCAAGTTAAAATGGAATAAAGACTTCAACGTAAGACCTGAAACAGTAAAACTACTAGAAATAAACATAAGGGAAAGTTTCTTGACATTGGTCTGGGCAGTTATTTTTTGGCTATAACCCCCAAAGCACAGACAACAAAAGCAAAAATAGATGAATGGGATTGCATCAAACTAAACTTTCTGCACAGCAAAGGAAACAATCAATGGAGTGAAGAGACACCCTAAGGAATGGGAAAAAAATATTTACAAAGCATACATTTGATAAGGAGTTAATATCCCAAATATATAGAGAACTCAAACACCAATAGTAGGAAAACAAATAACCCAATTAAAAATGGGCAAAAGGCCGGGCGTGGTGGCTCATGCCTGTAATCCCAGCACTTTGGGAGGCCGAGGCTGGTGGATCATCTGAGGTCAGTAGTTCAAGACCAGCCTGACCAACATGGAGAAACCCCATCTCTACTAAAAATACAAAGTTAGCCAGGCGTGGTGGCACATGCCTGTAATCCCAGCTACTCAGGAGGCTGAGGCAGGAGAATCACTTGAACCCGGGAGGCAGAGGTTGCAGTGAGCCAAGATCATGCCATTGCACTCTAGCCTGGGCAATAAGAGTGAAACTCCGTCTCAAAAATAAAAAACAAAAACAGGGCAATTGATTTGAATAGACATATCTCAAAAGAAGAAATATAAATCGCCAACAGGTATATGAAAAAATGCTTAACATCTCTAATCATCAGGCAAATATAAATCAAAACTAAAATGAGTTATCACCTCACACCTGGTAGAATGGCCATTATCAAAAAGATTAAAGATGATGTTGGCAAGGATTTGGAGAAACGAGAATACTTGCATACTGTTGGTGGGAATGTAAGTTGGTAGAGCCATTATGGAAAACAGTATGCAGGTTCCTCAAAAAAATAAAAATAGAGCTACCATATGATCCCGCAATCACCATACTGGGTATGTATTCACCCCAAATGAAATCATTATATTAAAGAGATTCCTGCATTCCCATGTTTATTGAAGCATTATTCACAATTACCATGGTATGGAATCAACCTAAATGTTCATTGACAGATAAATAGATAAAGAAAGTATCAGAATTTTGTGAGCCAGTTAAAGTCACATTGGTAGCTTGAAATCAGCCACAGTGGGAGTGTTAATACCATGGAAACTGGCAAATGCTACAAATCAGGGCTTTTGTTTTTTCCTCTGGGAGCTGGCTGTTGAAGATTTACCAGCTCATTACTGACCTCTGGACTACCTACCCTTCCCAATTCTGATATAAGTGGGCTGGATCTCAGGAGTTTTAAAAGTAGCTTAGTTAATTCTAAAATGCAGCCACGTTGAGCACTACTGCTCTAGCTTTAGTCTTCTCAGCCTAGCACCACGAAGAGCTGCATAAGGCTAAGGGAACAGAAATGAGAGTAAATATGGGAAGCAGTGATTTCCACCAACATCCTTGTGAAGGCCTCTGGTGAAAGTGAGTGTTACAGAGTGATTTGAGAACATAAGCTTGAAGTAAGACAAGTTCAAATGTCAGAACAATGATCCTGGCTAGAAAACGTATCCTTTCTAACATCAATTTCCTTATCTACAACCTACTATTGTTGTTAGGTCAGGAAAAGATGATGCAGAGAAGACTTAATAACTTTTAAATTATGATTTAACAATACACTCTCCTCTTAATAATTTTTCCAGTTTTTGTGTATGTATAGTTTTCTCAGAATATGCACTCTTTGAGTGCAATGGTTAGGTACTGTTTTTTTTTTATTTTTAGAATCTCTCATGTCATTCAGAAGGGAGCAGTATGTGTTCTAGATGCTTAAATATTTACTGACTGAGCAGTTCCCAGGTATTCCTATTTACATGACATGAAGATGATTACCCAGTATCATTAGCTGATAGATTTAGCTGTGAATCACAAAATTTGACTGAAGAATAGAATCATCTGGAAAACTTAAAACACCGGTTCCCTAACTTTATATTCCAGTGATGCAGATTCATTTGATTAGAGGCTGACATGGGTACTCACATTGTTTGAAAACATCAGGTAATTCCAATGTGCAGCCTAGGATGGAAAATCATTGATTCAAATCATGGGTTTTCAAATGTGCAGTCCTGGGAGTAGTAGCATCCTGGGAGCTTGTTGTCAATGCGAATTACCTGGCCTGACACCAGACCTACTGAATCAAGAACTCTGGCGGTGGGATCTAGCAATCTGTGCTAGAACAAGCCCTCCAGGTGATGCTGATGCAGCCTGACATTGAGAATCACTGCCAGGACTTTTCTTCAGAGCATTCTTAGAACACCTTTCTAGTTTCTGAGTGGGATGCAGCAACTTTGTTCTGTAAAGAGCTCAATAAAGGTGAGATTTCTCAAGGGGGAACTGCCACTGTTTAGAGAGGAGGTAAGTGGCTGAGGAGCAGTTACATCCCTTTAGACAACTATTGTCTCTCTGTCTCCAAGTCTGGGTCAATTAAGAAAGAAAAGTTTTTTGTTGTCTTCACTTATCATTTTTCTCAACAGTCTCCTTGTTCTTTTAAACTAGGTTCTCAAAGGGTTGGCAATTAAAGAATTCCTTTGTTGTGGGTGAGTCTGCAATGGGGTAACAGGTAGAGTGATCCAAATGGGTGATAGGTTTTGTTCTGAGATCTCATTAGAGGTGAAGAAGTTTGCTCTGGCTGGCTTACTCACCACTGTGCCTCATCTTGTTAGTTTGCTGATGAGTTAGTTGCTGACTAAAATCCAGCTGAGTGAAATCCACCTGAGACTGGCTCAAAGGGCCATAGGTAAGGGGGTTGCATTGGATCATGGTGATTATGAGTGGTGGACGGGGAGGGGAGGCAGCCTCCCTATGGCGTATCCTGGACAGAGAATCCACAAGGAAAAGTGAGGACTGTGGGTGGAAGCTTAATGAAGTGCTTGAAAATTTCTGAAGCTTATCTGATAGGACCTGGCTAGCTAGTCTGCTTGACTTACAAAAAGGAGTTCCTTCGGTGGGCCAATGTGCCATTCTCCCTGAAGAGATAGGGAAGCTTTCAGGAGGTGGAGCTTCTCCGGGATTACTGGATTGTCTTGACACTGGAAACTGTCTTTGACTTGTTTTGGACCTTCTTTCACTGTCCTACTCCCCCACACCCCAAATTATTTCACATATCTGTTTTTACAGATAATGAATGGCTTCCTGCACTGAGGGAGGAAAGTGACTAATTTGGGCTGGAATACTGGAGGTAGGTTTCTCAAGAAGGTGCTGGCTGAGCTGGGGTGAATGTCACAAGTGATGGAGGGGCAGGTATTCCTAGTAGAGGATATAGCATTAGGAATAAACGAGACAGACATAAGCGTGGAAGTGTCTAGGTCATTGAGGTGTCTGTCCTGATAGAAGGAAGAGTTTTTATTGGGAAATAGAAGGTAGCAAATATGGTCATAAAAGACCAGGAAATGAATAAAAGGTCTTGAATAATGAAATCACATATTTAGTTCTTACACACAGCAAGGAGTTATGAATATTTTTGAACTGGCCAGTTAGTGACAGACATCATTCAGCCTATAGATAGAGATTGAACTCCTACTATTTGCAAGAAGGTGTTGAAAGGATAATAGGATATTTTGGAAACATTAATCTGGTGGTAATGTTCAGGATGGAGAAGTCGGAGGGTGGGGCACATGGAAGAGAAAGTAGAGCTGGGAGAATAATTAGATCTTGAAAAAAATTACATAAGGTTTAGAATATGTGTGTTTAGACTTCAGTGGTGGCCTAAGAACAGGATGGATACAAAAGACTTTTCAGTGGTAGAGTTGTCGATGTTGAAGAAGAAAGAAGAATTGAAGCAGATAGCAAAATATTATGTCCAGGTCACCAAAAGGTATGCCCCCATGAGGAGTCTTAGTGAGTCTATCTATGGACCTGTGATTTAGATGACTTGACCAAATGCTGGCCAGTGAAGAGGGAAGAAGTTGTGAATGAAAGATTCAACATTAAAAATATCTACTTCTCTAAAAGATTCAGCAACCTTTGGGACTGTCTCATTTTTTTTCCCTTTAAGTTGCCTTCATGAAGATATTATTGAAAGATCTTCCCCAAGCCAGAAACTGTCTCCTAGTTTTGAAGATATCTAGGGGGCTGATCTAGTATTGGTTTGTTTTGAAGAGTGTTCACAAAGGCAACATAAATGTAGACATCTTTGTTGTGGTTGTTTTGTTTTGAATTCTGGTGGCTCTCCCATAATTTTCATGAGAAAAGTTCATTCCGGTGTGTCCAGTCTATCATTTTTGAAATCCTCTTATTTTAGTATTCATTTAAAAACCTGTGTAAGTTGTAGCAAATGTTTTAGAATGAGCCAAGAACTGTAAAAAGTTGATCTGACCGAAGCAGTGTTGGGGTGGACAGAGAATTTGATAGTTATTCACCAAATGGGATCTATCCTGTGGTTGTAATAACTAACAAATAAAGGTGCCTTTCTAAGGAGAGCTTTTATCTCTCTTCTCTCAAATTAGACAGAAATTATTAGACAACAGGGAGTCATAATGAAAGTATGTCACCTAGTTGTCATTGGAATAATGTATCACTTGAGGTTTTTATTTCTACACTGTAATGGAGAATATACCCTAATTCTAATAAGCCCGGTTACAAAAGCTATACACAAAAGTAACTGTGATTGATATACTTAATTTTAAGAAGACTCTTTATTCATCGAAGGATTGCTGTACTTAAAGTTCTGGGTTTCTTTAGTGCATGTAAATTAGCCTCAATGCACAGAATGAATATTTTTCAAAACTGAGTCTGAAAACTTCAGGGAATGGAATCAACTGTGAGACAGTGAAGAAGGATAAAAAATTTAAAATACAGCATAATGAAAGATAGCCAAAAAAATTAAAAATGCTTATTTTCTTTGCGGAGGCAGGCAGGATAGGCAGAGAAGTCTCATGAGGAGGGGATTGCTAACCTGGTAGCAGTTTCCTCCTCGCCATGGCAGCTGCTCGATGACTCTCATACTCCACAAAGGCAAAGCCTCGGTTTTTGGTTTTATCTGCAGCGCTTGGGTAGACGATGACATCGACAACACCTTCAGTAACCTTTTTCATCTCCGATAGGATTTCTTCTCTCTTTTTGGTTTTTGGGATGCCCCCAACAAATAATCGGCAGTTGTCCACACTGGCACAAACCCCTAAGAGGCGCCCATTTCTGCAAAAAGAGCAGGGATTTTGATTGATGAGAATCCTTGTAGGATTCAGGTTGAAAATGTATGGCTCTGGGCCAAATGTTGCCTGAAGATGTGGGATGTTTGGGTTCATAGTGTTGAAACCGTTTTTGGAGAGTTGTGGCTTCTTTTGCAAGATTATTAGATGTGTCAACATGTGCTCTACATTTTCAAACAAAAAAGTTATCTGAAGCTGAGTAGCATCTGCTTTCTTTTTTTATTTTATTTTACTTTAAGTTCTAGGGTACATGTGCACAACATGCAGGTTTGTTACATATGTATACATGTGCCATGTTGGTGTGCTGCACCCATTAACTCGTCGTTTACATTAGGTATATCTTCTAATGCTATCCCTCCCCCCTCCCCCCACCCCACAACAGGCCCTGGTGTGTAATGTTCCCCTTCCTGTGTCCAAGTGTTCTCATTGTTCAATTCCCACCTATGAGTGAGAACATGCAGTGTTTGGTTTTTTGTCCTTGCGATAGTTTGCTGAGAATGATGGTTTCCAGTTTCATCCATGTCCCTACAAAGGACATGAACTCATCCTTTTTCATGGCTGCATAGCATCTGCTTTCTTTAGGCTAGATGTGGATTCAAGAGTTGTCAATCCTCACCGCTCCCTGAAGCATCCCCAATACTGAGGCCCCTACACCTAACCCAGGTTACTGAAGTCACCTGCCTGGCCCTGCAGTCGCTTGAGTTTGCAACACCTGACATTCCTTTTCTTTTGTAGCCAAAGAGAAAAGCTGTTCTGATGTGATCTCTGTTAAAAACAGTCTTTTATACTTGAACACATTTTCACATATGACCTTATCTGGCCCACACAAAAAGACTGTGAGATCGTCAGAGTAGAAGTTATTTCCATTTACAGATGAACTTGAAACTCCAAGAAATAAAAAGACTTGCTTAAAATGTTATAGATTTTAAGGATGAAACCTAGCTGTGGGATCTCAGTTCCTGTTTCTTCCACTGTGCAGAGTTGCTTCTTAGCAAGTTGAGGTATGTACACCTTCACTGGCAGAGTACACATTGATTAAACTATTCTGGAGAACATTTGGCAAAATGTATCAAAAGTCTTAAGTGTGCACAACTTTTGACCAAATAAAGTATCTTCTGGGAATATGTCCCTGGAAAATAAAAATGAGCCCTAGAATTTATGTTTAAGGATATTTATTACTGCTCTTTAAAATCCCCCCCTCCCAAATTGGAAATGAGCAAAATACCTCACGGTAAAGAACTGGTTTAATGTCTCTCAACTGAGATGTTACTGGCTTTGGATTGGACATTTTCTCATTGCATACTGTAGTACATTTATCTTCTCTAGTTCTTGCATACTACATGGCAATAGTGACCAATCTGATCATTCAAAAGTGCCTCCCCACCTTTCTAAATGCCCCCTTGGGTGGACAGTACTGCTCCTGATTGAGAATCACTGGTAAACAACAGACAGGCATTCATACCATTGCATGCTCTGCAGTCGTTAAAAAGAGTAACGTAGAAGAATATATATTGGTTTAAAAAAACAGTTCACAATTGGCTGCTAGGCTTTAAAAGGCTATAAAATAAGTATATGTGAAGGCCATTTTGATTAAAAATGTTTAGAAAAATCTGGAAAGATAATAAAATATCAACATAGTGGTTATTTTGGGGCAATGGAGTTGCGGAGAAATGGTTTTAACTTTTATTACTTTATGCTTTTTGATGTTTTCCATGTGTTACATATTAGGCTACATGACTTTTGTAATAACACTAAGTTATTAAAAATGGGTGAAGTATGCTTAGCAGAAACGACCCATTTGCCATGAATAAAAGCTGTCAGCCAGGTGAGTGGGCGATTGGTCTGATATCCATGGAGCGAATGGCTCTTGGTTGTGTGGCAGTTTTTCTGACCAGGGTTAGGCCACTGTCCTAGCTGTCTCCTACGCTTTGCTGAAGAACCAAGGACCGTGTGTCAGATCTGTGACAGGTCCATCTCAGTCTAGTAAGAATTGTGCCAGGAGTGTGGTTCTCAAGGTGAGGGAAGGGTTGAAAAAATAATCTTCCAAGTTTTTTTTTTAACTTTACTTAAAAAAGAAAACATCAAAACCTTATTTTCCACAGTATTAATGTATTTAGAAATTATATTATTTTTGATAGTTAGGGGGCTGGTCATATATCAGTTACCAGCAGGGGGAGCCTACAATTCCATATTTTATTTTTAAACGGTTGTGGTTTGTCAGGCACCTTTCCCGGAATTATTTGGAGACAAAGAGCCATCTCCTTTCAAAAGCTGAGGCCACAACTTTAATGTCTCTAGAAGCCAGACATTTAGATGACGATCAGTGAATATCTTATGAAGTAGAAGCTGATATAATGATAGGTGGGTGAGAAATGGTGGATAAAAGCAAATTGAAGGTTTCTTCTCTGCAACAAAAGTTCTTTCCCTGGCAGGACTGACCCAAGGCAGAGTGGAAGTAGGTGAGGTTGTCTATGGGGTGTTTATTCTGGCTTGTCTTATTCCGTTTATTCTACCCCCTAATTTTTAAGGTAACACTCTGCCTTTACCTTGCTTCTGGCATCCAACCTGTGCTTTGACTGGAATTTTGGCCAGTAACTTTCTCTTCCTAATTTCTGTCATATTTTTCCTTTTCTTTTCCCTTCTCCTCCTCCATCATCACCACCATAACCTTCTGCAAAGATTCATAGAGCACCTAGTATGTGTCAGCACTGAGATGTATGTATATTATCTCATTTATTTTTCAAAACACCTCATGAGGCAGGTATATTTTTATCTCTATTTCACAGACAAAGACACTAAAATTCACAGAGGATACTGTTAATTATCAGTGGCCGTAGTGGATTGATTGTATTCATTATTCATATCCTATCTGTTGTCCAAAAGTATTTACAGGCCCTATTGGGTAACAATGTGTTAAGTAGATACAGCAAATCCACTTGATTCCCTACATAGCCAATTCCATATCTATCTCAACTCAAATACCGTTTTGGGAATAACCCTTACTGTTACGATGTTAAGGTTCCATGAAAGACCAAGGAATGGGGGAAACTTCCAATTCTGGAAATCATAAAACTGTAATGTAGCGTTTTGTAGCCCTTTCAAAGCACTTTAGTATATATTCTTTCATATGGTGAATGCTCAGAACATTTCTGTGTTTAGGTGCCAATGATAAAAGTGATGCTCAAAGAGGTTAAAGCATTCGTCCAAAGGAACCTGGGCTGGACCCCAGGTCTCCTGATTCCTACTGCAAACAATCCTCCACATACTACACAAACCTCTTTTGGGTCCATGGAGGCACCTGTGGGAGGGGAGCCTCCTTTATGTTTTCTCCAAGACTCTTTTCTAGAATCCAGCCTTGGAATTGAATGGTTAGACTACAAGTAGTTGCCGAATCCAACTGATCTTCCTGTGGCTAAGGCGTTGTTTTTTGTTTGTTTTTTGAGACAGAGTTTCGCTCTTCTTGCCCAGGCTGGAGAGCAGTGGTGTGATCTCGGCTCCCTGCAATCTCCACCCTGCCAGGTTCAAGCGATTCTCCTGCCTCCCGAGTAGCTGGGACTACAGGCATGCGCCACCACGCCCTGCTAATTTTGTATTTTTAGTAGAAATGAGGTTTCTCCATGTTGGTCAGGCTGGTCTCAAACTCCCAACCTCAGGTGATCCGCCCGCCTTGGCCTCCCAAAGTGCTAGGATTACAGGCGTGAGTCACTGTGCCCGGCCCAGGAATTTTTAATAAAATAAGCCAGTAGTTAATTGATTTACAGACTGTAAGAATAATGTATGACTTCTTTTGGTCCTATAGAAAGTGAGAGAAAAATAATTGTGGTAAATCTGCTCTTTCTGCATTCATCAAATTTAAGATCTACCCATTTTAAGGTGCAGTTCTCTTTCAGAAGGGGATTAGATGTAAAAAAAAAACTGCATCTAGAATTGATGAACTGTGCTAAAATACAATTTTTTTTTTATCATTTGTCAGCTTATTACTGTGTTCCAAACACTGGGTTAAGCACTGTAAAGTTGTTATAGTATCCCTGCAATAAACCTATGAAATAGATGGTATCCCCATTTTATAGATGAGGAAATTGAGGCTTAGAATGGTGAAGTTACTTGGTGGCACTCAAATGAAGCATGGCTGACTCCAAAACTATTGCTCTTTAACTGCTGCACTAATCTTCCTCTCACGTGGCTCAGGGCTTCCTTTAAGAAAGAATTTATGACGGTTCTCTCTCCAAGTGAAGGTTTTAGAAATCAGACAATTTCATGATGTCAGTTTTATTTCCAGTTTATCAAAACGGGCAATTGGTTGCACAAAGTCAATTACATGGGACTCTCCCCTAGTCCCATGGTCTTAATTGCTATCTATATTTAGCTGACCCCCAAATTTATATTCCAACTGTGACCTGTCTCCTGACTCCACCACAATGCAGACAGTCACCTTCTCAACACCTCCCCTGGGATGTTCAATGTGCATCTCAAATGTAAAGTGCCCTAAAAGGTCCTTCCTCTGCTATTCTTCCAGTCTTTTCCATTGCAATGGCACTAACAAGTTCACAGATACTCGGACCAAAATCCTAGGTTTCCTCCCTGAATTCTGAATTCTCTCTCAGTCTAAATCCAATCTCTAGCCAGATTTGTGTATATCCCAGATCTCACCCTTTCTTATCTTGTCCACCACGGACCCCCTCATCCAACTACCACCATCTCTTGTCCAGATCTAGACAACTGCAGCAGCCTTCTAACTGGTGTCCTCTTTCAAACCTCACCTGCTATAGTACATTCTCAACCAAACAGCAGAGGAATGTTTAAAAAACTATAAATGTAATCAAAACTCTTTCCTCCCTTCTATTGGAAGAAAATTCAAATTCATCACCACAGAGACTTCTGTACTTCATCTACACTTCCTCACAGAGTGCACAGCTTTCCAACTGTATTGCTTTCAGTCCTCCTCTCTTTACCCTCTCCGGCCACATGGGCTTGCTTTCTGCCCCTCAAACATATCACGCTTGTTTTCACTTTGGGAACTTTATACTTGATGTTCTCTCCTTTCCTGAAATAACCTTCCCCAGGTCTGACTGTCATGACTGGCTCTTTTCATTCAAGTCTCAGATTAAGTTTCACTTTGCCAGAGAGTATTTTCTTAAATACACCAAATTAGAGTAGCCACCTTCTCACACAACTTTATCCCATCCCTGGTTTGATTTTTTCATACTATTTTGAGTGATCTTATATATTTGCTCTGCAAGTAGGAAATTATACCTTGATATATTCCCAATATTTTGAACAGTGCCCAATATATATTTATGAAACAGGCAAATTATTAAGTTTTGTTTCTTTGAACACTCATAGAACTTAGTTTGGTATTCATATAGTATTGATATTAATAAATATTTAATCAAATTTATTTTTGCCAAGGAAAAATACTAATCTATTTCATTTCTGGCTTGGCTTTTTCTTTTGGCATACACCATATTAGATAAACTTGATAGAAAAACAGACACAGGTGCATTGTTTGTTTCACTTTTAATCTAGAAGAGGCGGAGCTTACCTAATTTCATAATTATTAAGTTGCTTGATTGCATTCTTGGCTTCCACTTTATTTGAAAATGTTACAAATGCATATCCTCTATTGTTGCCATTAAAATCCATCATCATTCTCATTTCATAAATTTTACCGATCTGCAAGTAATAGAAATAGAAAATTTATATTTATACATTTGTACTTCTGAATGTATGTGTGCATGTGCTGATAAACACACAAACACACACACACACAATGCTTTCTGAAGTTTGCCTCCTGCCAGTACTATTTGGCATTTGCATCCCATGTGGAATGGTTTGCATATTTTCATGTGGGTTCAGATCAGTTATCTGATTCATGAGAGAAGTTAAGTTAAATAAAATGTGTACAAGTGACATTTCAGCCTGAGTTAACAGAATGTGTTTTTGGTAGGGCAAATGACCTTTTATCACATAATTATCTGGAACATCTTAGAGACATGAAAACACATTTTATCATAAGTACAGTTTCTTACACCTGTAATTCCAGCATTTTGGGAGGCCAAGGCAGGTGGATTGCTTAACCCTGGGAATTTGAAACCAGTTTGGGCAAGATGGTGACACCCTGAGTCTACAAAAAATACAAAAATTAGCTGAGCGTGGTGGCACGTGCTTGTAGTCCCAGCTACTTGGAAGGCGGAGGTGGGAGAATTGCTTGAGCCCAGGCAATAGAGGCTGTAATGAGCCATAGTTGTGCCACTGCACTCCAGCCTGGAAAACAGAGCAAGACACTGTCTCAAAAAAAGTGCAATTTTTTGATGTATATGTCCATTTCCTCTAAATTGTCCTCTGAAATCTCCATAGTTTAATTTCCAGTTGGTCCTATTCTATCATTGATGTTTAAAATAAAATCCAAGAATGCTCATTCACCAAACTAACTTCTTAGCAGTCTTTTTCCTCAGCCATGACATCAAAATGAACACAGATATGTTTCAGGGGATGATCTGGGAGGCTTGTCATTTTCTCTGTCTGCTGGCTGAATGTAAATGCTAGCCTAAATACTACTAACTCAGGGCTAGGGACTCCAGAGCAGGAGAACACTCTATTCCCCTGGCTATAGTGACTCTACTTGCCCATGTAATACTCCCTTCTACTCCACAACTGTCCTGCAGCAATCTAGACTGAGCAATTTACTATCACTGGCTGCTTTAAGAAGGGTTGCCCAAATAAATGTGATGGCGCATGTCTGGAGAGAAGTGCCATTAAGCACATGCCATTTGTGGTTGGTCACTTCTCAGCTCAGCCTTACCCTAGCCCACCCTCACATATTCAGTAATGAACACCTATTTCTTCTGGGCTCATTAGGAAATAGTTTGGACATGTTACATCTCTATGTTTCAGGTGTTTCTTGATGCTCATTTTCAGATTCAGTATATAAGATTCTTACAGAATTAAGTCCTCATCATTTGTCCTCATGCCAAGAGGGATTGTATGTGTAAAATTAGGTGCAGTTCTGAATCTGAGGCTGTTAACACACACACACAAAATTGATTTTGGCATTCAGGCAGAGAGCTAAATTCTTATATTTACTAAATTTTTCAGGAATGTGCTTGTTGCTAAAAACTACTTGGTAAATTATTAAAAATAAAATTTAATTTTGTATTCTTCCTTTAACTGAAAAGCCATGTTCTTAATCTTCTTGATGCATTTAGGTAGACAAAAAATTCAGACCTGGAGATTTCATTCTGGATTATAGATACATGTTGAGCCTTGTCAAACATACACATTCTTTTAAAATGAAAATGTTGTACTTTATAAAACTGTATTAAAATTTCAAGTTGGAGCAATATCTAATTTTAGACAGGTTATTGTAGGGTTATTGTTGATGGATAGTTTGTAGTCAGATGGCATGACAGTGGAAAGATTGGGGAACAAGATATAGATTTGACAGTCATTAGAAATTGTAGCAATTCAAGCTGTCAGTAACAGGACAAGAGCTAGGTCAAGGCAGTGGTTATAAAGAGATAATCACTAGAAACTTTGTCTATAATTGAGGAATGGTAATTGGAATGGAAACAGCCACTGACCAAGAAGGCTGAGAATGAAAGCGAAGTGAAGAGAACAGTATTTTTCCCTTGAACGATAAGAAAAATTAAATGTTAAATTTGGACTCACTTTTTCACATAATGGTATAAGCTCATCCTCAAAAAGGTCTCGGGGAAGTTTTCCAATAAAAATTTCACAGCCCCTTTCAGGGGGTGCAGCATCCCAGCCAGGTGGAGGGCCACCATATTTTCTTTGTCCATTTTCCTGCAAATCCAGGGCAGGTGTGAAGGAGAGGAGAAAATGATCAAGACTTTAATTCAATTTCCTTGAGCATTTTTCAAAATAATTTCACATTAATGAATGTATTTATCATTGACAAGTAATAATAGTGGACTGGTTAAAGGAGAAAAATTAAAGCTTTTTATGTGGATTATAATACCATACTCTGTGCTTCAGCAGCTTGCTTGAGATAAACATTGTGAAAACTTGTAAACTGCTAGGCAAATATTTTTTTTTCTTTTTTAATTTCATTGAGTAAGAACACTTAAGAGATCTATCTTCTTACCACATTAAAGAGTAAATAGATCAGGGTAATTAGTATATGCATCATCTCAAACATTTATCATTTCTTTGTGTTGGGAACACAAGGAATAGCCTTCTTCTAGCTATTTACAACTACATATTAATAATATATTATTGTTAACCGTAGTCATCCTGCAGTGCTATAGAACAATAGAACTTACTCTGACTGAGGCAGAAGGATCCCTTGAGCCCAAGAGTTCACTACTAACTTCTACAACTAATATTTTAAGAAGTTTCATGCTATAAAATGATACAAGTTGTGGAAAAAACACAGTGACATGTAAAGTAAAAAGAAAAATTCTCCAATGTATCACTGTACCATCCTTAGAAGTAGTTACTGTCAAAAATTTCATAGGCCTTTTCAAATATTTTTCTATGTATATTTTTAAAAGACATATGTTAGTTGTTTAAATACACTGCTTTGTATGACTGTTGTTTAAAATTGAAGTAAAGCAGCTTGTCGTGTCCCTGTTAAATCTTCATATACACCAACTTGAGTCTTTCTCAATTATATTTTGTAAGTGTTAGCACAAAGGCTCTTTGGATCACAGTATTTAATTCATATCTGTGGTGTCTGTGGGTCATGATCACACATTATTTCTAATAATTCATACCACGTTTTTTAAAAATAATAATTTAAAAAGATATCATATGAGTCTTCTACTTTGCCTGGATTACTTTTTTTGTTTCAAACAACTGAGTATTTTAAAAATCTAATTGAATATTTAAATTTTTGCCTAGAGAGTTCCTGTACTTTTTTCTTACCCTAATATTCTTGTCCATTAGTAAAACTTTGATATCACTGAGAAATCTGAGAAATTGAAATACTTATGCTTATACAAAAAAACGCCAAAACCTTGGTAATTTAGTGGTTTATATCTCAACCAAGAATTACCTTAAAAATTGTGCAATTGACATTTTCAGAGACATTAATGAGTTTTATTTATTTACTTCTTTTCAAACAAATACCTATATAGCATTTACTATATGTCAGATACTGCTCTGTCATTACTTAATGTCATGGGTTAAGGACTGTTATTATCCCATTTACATAAGGTATCAAAGCCCAGATAAATTAATTTGCCAAGGTCACATGGTTGGGAAGTGGAGAAGCCAGAATTTGAACCCAGGCAGTCAGGCATCAAAGTTCATCAGCTTAATTTTTGCATTTTGCTCCTTTGATACGTGGAAGCCACTTATAACAGATATATACATTAAAATATTCCTTATTGGTCTGTCATGGTGGCTTATGCCTGTAATCCCAGCACTTTGGGAGGCTGAGGTGGGTGGATGGCTTGAGTCTAGGAGTTCGAGACCAGCCTGGCCAACATGGTGAAACCCCATCTCTACTAAAAATACAAAAATTAGCTGGACATGGTGGCACATGCCTGTAATTCCAGCTACTTGGGAGTCTGAGGCATGAGAATCACTTGAACCCAGGAAGCAGAGGTTGCAGTGAACTGAGATGTTGTCACTGCACTCCCACCTGGGTGATAGAGCAAGACTCTGTCTCAAAAAGAAAAAAAAAACTCCTTATTTATGAAAAAATGTATCATGCCTTTAAATAGCAAATTCTCTACTGCAATTTAAAATCCTTTCAATTTCCGATCATTTTATTACATAAAATATTTGGAAGAACATATCTCATATTTCTAACCCCAAAATCCAAAATTCAAAACTTTTCAGTGCCAACATGATGCCACAAGTAGAAAATTCCACACCTGACCTCATGTGATGGGTACACGAAATCATTAAAAGCATTGTATAAAATTACCTTCAAGCTATGTGTATAAGGTATATATGAATTATAAATGTATTCTGTGTTTATACTTTGGGTCCCAACTCCAAGATATCTTTATAATGTATATGCAGAAATTCTAAAATTAAAAACGTCTGAAATCCAAAATACTTCTGGTCCTAAGCATTTTGGATAAAAGATACTCAACCTGAATTGCCAAATTACCATCCTTCTCCCTGGGCAAACTCTTTCCATTTTGGTGATAATGATGCTTCTGAGCCCATTTTTATGTATCTTTGATATCTATAACATTCAACAGATTATAAGTTTACTATACATTGGGTGGTATTTTTACCCTTCAAGTTGAGGAAACCAAACTTTAATCCCATAATAGTAAAATGGTAATTCCAGAAATTCTGCTTTGAAAAGCTTTGATAGTTTGAAAATAAATAGGCAACCAGCAGATTGACCTTTTTAAATATATCTTCAACTTTCTTGATTGCTATAATTGCTAAAAATGCCATCCAACTATTTATGCATATGATGCATATAGGAAGATTTACCTGCTTACAATCTGAAATAACTGGGCAAGAAAGCATATTAATTGTCTTTCTTTGTTTTTTATAAACACTTGAAAAAAAAATCCAAAGAATATTTTTTGAGACTGTAAAGAGTCTGGCCAGTTCAGGGATGCCCTGTAGTTCACTCAGTAGGGGAGATTTGCTCTGTGAGCCACCCACTGGTCTTGGAATGTACCAGTAATGGAAGTTCAGATCAACTTAAGACAGGCAATGGGCATTAGTCATGGGGTTAGAATAGCTGTCCATTACTCAGAAAGGACAGTTGGGCTCTGGGTTGCTAATATGTCAGGTACTATTTTCATAGTTGAGGAGTTTAAAATAGATAAAGCCCAGTTATAACTGCTCTTTTCTCTCCTAGCTGATGTCTTCCTCAAGGGAAGCATTCTCCCCAGCAGCACAAATGTATTAATAGTTCAGACTAAAAGAATATAGATTTTTGTTTTTCATGAGAGAATGTTTATTAAACTCTGGAAACTTTTATTTTTCCAAAGACTTACAAACCGTTGTATCTCTAGAGTCATATACAAATAGGTGGAAAGTCTTCACCTATGTAAATTAACAATTGAGGACACAATTCTAACTATAAATCCAGTGGCTTTAATTTACATATTGGATGCTGAGCCTACCCAGTTACTCAGTTTATATGTCAAGAGTACTTGGAAATTTCCTCCTATCACAGATATTTCAAGTCCTTCATGATGAAGCCATTGAGTCTTCAAGAGATTTTGTCTACCATCTTCTTGACCTTGGATAAAAGCCACAAAACCTTCCTCAATAAATCATTCTAAGCAGTAAGTCTTAGCATGAAGATTGAATGAACTGAGTTAATTTTGGCCACTGAGCGTTTGAACTTGTTATATACCTGGGGAATCTGGGCAAAAATTGCCTTCTCCTATAGAACTTAAAAATGACAGATACTTGATTTTTCTAGCCTTCCTTGCAGCTGGGGCCATCATGGTTATTGGAAAATCATGGTTTCCTTTACTAAACCATGGACAATCATGGTTTCCCTTACTAAAATTGAGTTCTGATGCAAAAGTCACAAATGGTGCAAACTTTAATGTTGAGCATTCTGTGATGGCAGATAACATTTCCTTATCATGACAAATATGTGATGTGGTTTTGGGTTTTGTTCTTAAAAGCTTACCCTTGAATTGGATTCTCCACATCTAAAGTTTCTGTGAACCAGTACCCTTTTAATAAACTCTTTTATACTTAGCCAGTCAGAGTTAGCTTCTGTTACTTGCACATGATAGTAATGACAGCAAAAACAACAACAATCTCCAATTGAATTAGGTATTTTTCTGAGTGTTTTACATTTATTTAATCTTCTCAACAAATCTATGAGGATGCTACTACTATTACTTTCATTTTATAGGCAAGGAATCCAAGGCATAAAATATGTCCAAATTCATACAAGCAGTAAACAGCCGAGAAAAAATATGAAGATGCTTGTAGTTCCATTATCTTTCCTTCATTTTTACATTAACACAATATACTAACTTTATAGATGAGGAAACTAAGTCCAGAGATACATAACTTGTCTAATATCACACTGGTTTAATTTATTGTAGAAAAGACTAGAATAAAGGTCCTATCATTCTCAATTTGGTGAACTTTATGGCATATATAGTACTCAAAAATTGTGATGATTATTCTTCTCAGGCTTATCAGCCTCATAAATCCTCATGTTGTGTGTTACATTTATTTTCCTGCTCAATTTCACCAATCATGGACACCAGATGGTTATTGTTTCCCATAAATGAGCCCATTCATAACCGGAAGGACATTAATTAATGAACCCTCATTCAGCCTGTTTTTTCCTGAGTAGTAATTTCAGTTTCTTTAATGGCTCTTTGGAAAGTTCATATTTCAAGTTTGTAATCGTCTTTGTGGTTCTCTTTGATTCTTTGTTTCTTTTTCTCCCCTCTCTCTAAGAGGGAAGAAACTGTGTATTTTTCATAACTAAACTTGTTTCAGATGTTTTCCTGTACATTTTCCAATTGACCAGGTTAGTATTTATTCCTGCTCCTGTTCCCTTGGGTCCTAGCCAAATCTACCCTTGCTTAGTAGCATTTCAAGACTTTACCAGCTTGCCAGTCACCAGGACCATACCCAGAACAGTGGTTCTGTGACCAGACTCCTGTACATGGTTCTTAAAGTTGACAACAAGGCATGGAGGACATCTCTCTTGACTGTGTCACTTGTGTTTCATGAGTCTATACTGTATTTTCCTAGTTGTTGATTTGTGAAATTGAATAAAAGTATTTATTAGACATTATTTCTATTGTATTCCACCTATATACTAGATCCTTCATTATGTGATAGATAGTTTAAGGAAAGTCTATGGGGCCATAAAATGTACCAACAGGATCCTCTTCAATGTGATTTTACCTTTGGTCTCTTCTAAAGTTTTTGTTGCCTGAGGACAACACACAGTGCTGCAGGGAATATTCATTTCTAAATTGTATATAAAATAATTATCTATTTTGTATAGTTTGTTCACCTTCACATCTTGTTAAAATCAATGACTTCATGTTGGTAAAATCTGTTTTTAGACTGGAATTTAGAAAGCAGAATTTATTTGGCTTAATATACTGTAGAAGTTGGCATTATTTCTATTAGCTATTTTTCTATAATTTTTACAAGATGTATGCAACATGAATGCCAGATATAATGTTCCTAAAGTAGGAAGAATAATAAAAATTGTGGTATAAAGACTAAATGAGTTGTTGAAATTTTGTGGAAATGTAGATTAGAAACAAAGACAGGAAAAGCTACGATATGAACATTATCAAATATTAATTTAGCTTTATCATCATATAGCCTAGTGTTTCTCAAAATATGTGAGGATGATATTAGATGGTTTATAGGTCAGTATTTCTTATTTTAATAATTATGCATTTATTTTAATGTACATTAGAAAAAGTATAATTAGCACACAAAACCTGTGGGTTTCTTACATATGTGAGAAAAAGTTTACTTTTAACATAAACGACTAAAAATAGTGAGTTGATTTAATGAATTCTTTTTTTTTTTTTTTTTTTGAGACGGAGTCTCGCTCTGTCGCCTAGGCTGGAGTGCAGTGGCGTAATCTCAGCTCACTGCAAGCTCCGCCTCCTGGGTTCACGCTATTCTCCTGCCTCTGCCTCCCCAGTAGCTGAGACTACAGGCGCCTGCCACCATGCCTGGCTAATTTTTTGTACTTTTTAGTAGAGACGGAGTTTCACCGTGTTAGCCAGGAGATTTAATGAATTCTAAATAAATAATATTGGTGGCATGTATCTATGGCAAAAATCATGAAGAAAGATGCAAATGGCTCTTGGCTCTTGACTTTCATTTATTGGTTTCACTTTTTACAAAGCCCTGACATTTTATCTTTAAAAAATGTATGATATGGTTCTTCTAAGGAAACAACTATTAGTAAATTATGAGTCACCTTCCTGTTTCACTTTGGAAGGTTGACTATTGAAAGTCTATTTCCAAGGAAATTAATCCCAATTTCACTTGAAGTTGTTAACTATCTTATGGAAGCAGAAGCAATTTATGTTTTCAAGTTGATGCATTTAATAATATCTTTTAATAATTTCCCTTTATGTTTAAGGATTATTCAGTATCAACGTTTGAAGCATTCAAAAGCAAATAGGCTTTTTTAAATGATGTGTTTTGCAAAGCTTTTTATAATGTAAGATTTTGGTCATTCATAAGAATATTGAATTTGAAAATAGACAAAATTAGAAAACAGAAAACGTTTTGTCAGTGTTTTTCAAAATTACAAAACAGAAAACTTTTTCGAGTGTTTTTCAAAATTAGAAAACAAAAAGCATTTGTGTGTGTGTGTGTTTCTGTAAAAGAGAACGAGTAAAATGCCAACTCACTTCTAAGACCCTCTGCTTACCTTTTCCAGCAAAGTTTGCAAAATGATGGACTGCAAAGCATTATTTCCTTTTTTTGAGGCCAGGAATTGCTGTGCTCATGCTCGCTTCTGGCTCTGGGCATGTGCCCAGACACACTGCTTCCATCTATAGGAACCTCTAAATTCCTTTCAAGAAGTAATTAGGTGACAGCTTCAGTCATTCCTTAATCCGTTTGGAGCTTTTATCCTTAAAGAATGTGTAATTTATTCAATAGGCCCATCTAACTTTTTTGTTTACTTACAATTTGCCTTTTTGAATTAACTATTATTATTGCCGCTAGATCTGATTAAGTTATGCAAAACTTCCCATGTGCAGATAAAGACATAATAAAGAACATTTGGTTTGGGTAATTGCTCTTCTATCTTTTCCTAGTTCAACATATGCCAAACATAATCCCATCCAATGCACCGGGTTTGAGGCATGTAAGGAATTTTGTATAATCATTCTTCTCCTTACAACACTCTTGTGAATTTTAATTTCTGACAAGCTGAGGGACTTGGCAAGGCACTAAATCTATTCTGACTTTAATTATTTCATCTATGAAGGAGTAGGAGGGTTGACTAGGTGATTGCAGTAGTCCTGTAGGGGTGTGAGGGTGCTTGTGAAAGGAAGGCTGACTTTGATATCATGTTTAATGGAGGAAAATGTTCATAGGATGTTTTGTGAGTTAGTCAATTGGAGCCTTAAGAGGATATTGTAATTTTAAGAATCAGTGTATCTTCAATTCCATGTCCAATTGACATCTATTCTGTTAATTACCTAATGACTTTATGCATTGATTCACTTTGTTACTTAAATAAACTTATACCAAAAAGAAAATATATTGTTCTTATAAGTGGAATATCAGTATCGTTTCCCATAAATGGACGGTGATTATAAAAACAATTGCAAACAAGTGAAATCATGGTCAACTTCTACATAGACATTGTCATCTACTAAAAGCTCTGCACTCTAGTTCTGCTCTCGGGACTTAAAAAGGTTAGCAGGGCCTGAAGAGGTGTTTAAATCATACCTCCAACAACTAACTTTCCTCACCTGGAAGCCTGAGAGAGAACTGAAAGTGGAATAATTCTCTCTATATGGGATTGGATGTTATTTAATGATGTGGACAATGTGCCATTTAACATCATCTTGGTTCCCTGCTCAGCACTTCTTTAACAATGTTATAAAGGATCACAGCTGCTGAAATCCTATACAAATTCATGATTGCAAGGAATTGTGATCTCAATAATTTCTTCTTTGCCTAGCTTGTTTGAAAGCTGTCTTTTGCATCTCATAATGCTAAGCTTTCAGGTTCTGAAGATGAAGAGTCACTTAATTTTAGTTGCCAATCAGTACTAACAAATGAATAGCACTTTTTTTAAAAGTGTGAATTTGTCAGCATGCACAGTCCAAAGTCCACAAGACCTGCTCATGCTTCTGCATATTTGGGTCATGAGGTCACACCAATTTTTAAGCTGATAAAATAGAAAAACTCTGTGCTTCTAGCTTAAGGGAAAGCACTACCTTGTGTAGTTTATGAAGATTTTGAATCTTATATCAAACACTTCATATATAGTCAACACCCTATGAGGCTATTCGAGGAGAAATTCATTGCTATTTGGAAATAATAGCTTCTGGAACATATCTGTGTTCCTTGGGATGATAAAGTTCCCACAAATGTTGGGCACACATCCCCTCCACAAAGAGATTCACAGAACTGCTCCTTCATTTGGAGTCTTTCACACCACGCTATGGCATCTCTGGCTAGTAGAAGTAAGACTGCTTCTGAGCTTTAAAATAAAGTTGGCCTGTGGGTGGCTGGGGTGATAAGCTTAGGGAAGCATGAGCCTGTGATGATCTACTGGTCCCATCCTGTTCTAATGCTTATTGCTACCTATTTAAGGAATTGGTATCCATGCACTTGGTGAATGACCTAAGTCCTTGGATAGCAGGGATGTGAGCAGGTGGTGAAAACAGGCAATAGAGGAAAAAGTAGGACCCAGGAGCTATATTTTGCCATGAAGTCAAATTCCTATTTCTGTCCCTAGGATTTCTGTGCAGTGGTTGAAAAAGAATGTCAATGCCACAGTGTTTTTCCATCTGCTCCTCTCGGAGCCAGTCTAGATGAAGCCAATTAGTAAACCTGAGACCCTCAGGTTATTTTTATTGTATTATTTATAGGAAAAAATGCCATTTGAGGAACATTCAATTAAAATTACCTAAGTACATTATCTCAAACCGGAAAGATGGAGAGTTAGCTTAATTTGGGGCACTCTTAGAAGAGGAACGGTATTCTAATTAGACTTGATCTAGCGCCATTCTTTGTACCTGATGGCTTGTATTTGCTGAAGAACTGAACAAATTAGAATCAAAACATGTGATTCCATTGAAATTCCATACAAGAGAGTATGCATATAAAGGAAAGTGTGAGGGGTGGGAATTGAATACTGTATTTTGTTCCTAGTTTGAGGAGATTGTTCCCAGGACACCAGGTCCGTGGCTGATTAATAGAGGAAGGGAAAGATGAAATCCACCTACTTATCTGCTGTAATCTCACTAGATCTTTGAAATTAGGACACATTAATGTCTTCACTACCCAAAAGTGTTCTGCATTTTATAAATATTTTGTTTAAGGAGTACTGCCTGTGTGCTCCATCTCCCAGGGATACTTGGCTCCTTGCAGAGTTTGTTTGCTCTCATCTGGTAAGTCTTAGCTTCGATGTAATTTTTCCTAAAGAAGGTCACCTGGCTTTGACTTTTACACAGCCTGGTTTATCACATTCTTGACACTTACCATGATCTGTAATTACTTTGCTTGTTTCTTTATCTGTTAATTTTCTATCTTTTCTATGAGACTAATCTTCATAAAGGTAGAAACGTGTCTCTCTTTGTGGTGGAATCAACAAATGAATTAATACATGAACGAGTGAGGGCCCAGTGCTTGAGTTGGTGTGAATGGGCAGCACAAGAAGGGATGCACCTACTTCTTTTAAGGAAGATTAAATACTAAATTAAAGAATTTTCTTTAAAACCTAGATTCGCTTCTAATATAGAGCAGTAGGCTAAGGAATCGAGTTGGAGTCAGCAATTTTTTTTTTTTTGTAAAAGGCCAAATATTTGATATTTTAGGCTTTTTTAAAAAAAATGCTTAAAATGTAAAAAAAAAAAATCATAGCTTGCAATTACTACATAAACAAGCTGTAGCCACATTTGATTCATGGGGCATAGTTTGTTGACCCCTGATTTATAATTGTGTAATTCTGGGGCTTATTTTCTAACTGCAGAACAAAAGGATTGGACTATATCAATATTAAACAAATTTCATGTATATGTAGAATTAGAAAGAATAGTCTAGTGAACCTAGGGACCTATCAACCAAATTTAATAATAAAGTTTTTTCCATGATTTTTTTCTTTTCTTTTTTTTAACTCCTGACTGACCCTTAGAAATCTTTTCTACCTTATGAGATTTTTTCCTTGTGATAAAAACGATCTGCATTTATTATAGAAAATTTAGAAAATGAAGAAGAGCATCAGGCAAGAAAAATTTAGAGATTATACTTTGTTATTTTACAATATTCTTTACTGTATGTGAATAATTTCTTAAAATATTCTTCACAAATTTATATGTAGCCTTCAGATTTTTAACTAAATGTTAAAATTGAATACTTCTCCATGTCTTTGAAAATTCTTTGAAATCATAATTCTATATTACTGTATAATTTGAAAATATAAGAATGATCATAGTTTACCTGACCATTAATATTACATTGGATATTTAGGATATGTTTAAATTTAAATTTCTAAAAAATTATACATTTCACTGTGATGAACATCATTATGTCTGAATATTTGTCCTCATTCCTCAGGTCAAAGAGCATTGTCAATTTTAAGGCTCTATATAGAAAATGCTGATCTTTTTGGTACCCACAGCTGTATTGCTCATTTGAGGCTGCCTTATGTTGTTGTAAATTTTGGATATATTCTTTTTCATTTCACCCACTTTATATGAACTTTAGGTCAGGCACTGCATTTTTTTACTCTATAATCCCAAGACCCAGCACTAATACATTTTTCTCAATAATAGGGACTAAGGAAGCAAAACAGAAGAACAAAACAAAACAAAAAATATTGATGTTTATTTAGGATGATCATTGGTTTACGAAAGCAAGGGGACTATCATACCTCAGAAAAATTGATTGTGCTGTAATGATTTTTAGAAAACAGACTACCAATAGGATAACTAGATAAACAAAGCTAATACACACCACATTTTAAATTTTATATATATTAGGTATAATGAGTCTATTTTTTAAAAATTCAGACTACTTGAGGGTGATTTTTATTAAATATATATTTAGGTTTAGTTGCAGTAGAATTAAACTTGATGTCAACAGACACCACGTTGGGTGGAAGTGTATATTTTTCTGAATATGCTCACATATGAGAATGTATTTTTCTAGTTCTAAGGAGAAAATTTCAGGTGAGAGGAGCATCACATATCACAGTTTATGACCCACATCATTAATGCATTATTGAGGAAAGACTCATCATAATGTCATTTTTTTTGTCTTTAGCTATCAAAGAAGTATATGCTAGCTTTCGAAATCAGGAAGTACAGTTAAGAATAAAAAAGTAGAAAAAAGAATCCCCACACATAATTCCATTACACAGAGACAAAGACTGTTCACATGTTAATACTGCAGCACACTTCCTTACAAAATATTTTTATAAGGCATAATACAATTATGAAGCTTAAAGTTTAACTTAGTAACATTATACAATTTTCAACAAGAGTATGTATTAAATACATACTATATGTGGGGTACTGCATTATATCTCTTTTTTCTCTACAGTACTTTGATAAAAACTTCAGCCATCAATATCCAAAGATGTTTGATTATTTTAAAAAGATCACAAAGCATATTTCCAAACCCTTAGAAGCAGGCATTATTGCATCAGTTGCTACATAAAAGCCTGGGTCACGTTATTAAGTAACTCACAAAATTCTATTTTTGATAGCTGTATTTGTCTTGCTAGTGATAAGAGAGCACAAATTCATCACCCTCTGTTTTTTGAATTCTTGTTCTGTAAATATTCAACATTCAATATCAGAGACTGCAAAGATACAGCAAAAGTAAATCCTTCAAACCCTAATCTATAAAATTCTAAACTATCATTTTATGGGTATGCTGCTTGGATTGTATTAGGATGTTTCTTTATCTTAATTTTTGTACAAAAACTTTTTTAAAAAGTAAACTTGATGTTCTTAATGTTGCCTTTCTTTCTTTCTTTTTGGATAATCATATTGATCTTTTGTATAATCCAGAGTAGGAATGCTGAAGTATTAGTAAGACTAAAGGATTTTCCCTAAGGTACAAAGAGTTTGAAGTTGTGTTTCTACATATTTAGGCTACCCTTTCGACCAAATAGTCCAGTGTGCTAACCAGTGACTAGATTCAGAAGATACTAGAATCACAAAAATCATGGACAAATAGTTGGGTATTGCGTAGCTGATCTTCCAGGAGATTATGGCCTGGAGATGTTAAGGGACTTTTTAAAGATCATACAACTCATATGTCATAGGGACTAGATTAGATTACAGGCCTTCTGATTTAAAGTCTTGGATAATTTTCCACACTCTGTAGCCAAAATCAGGAGGGATTCTTTAATTCATTCAAAATGATTGAGTTATATAGGTATTTACATTTTGATTAGAGGCCTTAGGTATAGATAACTAGCTTTTGGAACATTAAGCTTCTACATTATTGAAGCACTTCTGATTCAACAGTCACGCTGCTAGTCAATATTACTTAAAGTGAATCATGTTACAAAGTTTAGGTTCCAAAAAAATGTTTGTCACATGCTCTAGGATGCTGATCTCTAAAATTGCAATCTTAAACGTCACATTATAACAACTCTCAGTTTTCTGAGTCTAACCAAAAATTTTGGCCAATAACAACAGAATCTTAATCTCACAAGTTATCTAAACTGTCTGTGCCTTGTTTTCTTCATCAGGAAATTGGGGATAAACATAGTAGCTATCACACAGTGTATAGTAAGGACTAGATGAGTTAATATACACAAAGCAGTTAGAATATTTTTTGTTATTATTATTATTACAATTAACTTGTGGTCTAGGTCCTTATTATAAGCATTTTCTGAATATCATTTAATAGATAAGATCAAAGTAAAATAAAGATTGGCCATATATTTTAGGAGTATTTTATATGTTAACATTTTCAATTATACATATCATTATTTTCTCTATCAGATAAATGTCCTTAAATCATAACATTTGACCTTACAATGGAGCAAAATTTTTAAATGGAGTAAGATTATCTCCATTGTTATTTGGGTCTCTTTTCAAAAAAATTATTTGCAAGGTTTCTTCATAGCTTTAACAATAATGTGTTACAATTGTCCTTCAGATTTTTTTATATGATTACTGTTAGTTACTGAATACTATTTCATCTGTGACAGGATTTTAAGATGGAATTGGACTTTTAAAATTGGTGCATAATAATTGTACACATTTAAGGAGTCCATGTATGATATTTTAATACACGCATACAATATGTAATGATCAAATCAGGGTAATTAGGATATCCCTCACCTCAAACATTTATTTGTGTTGGGAACATTTCAAATCTTCTCTTCTAGCTATTTTGAAATATGTAATAAATTATCATTAACTCTAGCCTCTGATTTAGGTATGAAACCAAGTGACTAGAGCACCAAGCAGGATGAGAAGGTAGCAGGAAACTATTTTTCCATTGTTAACTGTCACCCAACACCCTAAGCTTAGAAAAGAGATTGGAGAGTTCGAGAGAAGTTTTTGGAATTTGCACAGAGATATTTGGAGATGACTGCTGTTGTGTTGTGACTCTTAGTTCCCCCTAAGTGGGAGGAATTGGGAGGCGCCTGTCATTTTGCCTAAAGCAGGAGAAACCACTTAGACAGCTTGATGTGTATTCCCTGCCTTTGTGTTTGGGGAACACACTAAGCTGGTGGATCTAACTCACTCCTGAAATCTCTCACTGTGAACAATGGGTTGGCCTGCAGCTTTGTTGTTGGCAAGGAGAAGTGGTTGCTTTGTGTCACCTCAACTTCCAGATTTTGTTGGGTCAGGGAATGTGTGTTTCCGGGGATCAGAGTTTGGCCACGTGTAGAAATTAATGATTATCTTCCATCCTCTCCATGAGGGCTGCTTCAAATACCAAAGAGAACCCAGCAGGAGGCTGGGTGTCTGAAGATCGTAAAAAGAATCTCACAAGCTTCGATACCTGTCAGGCCTGAGAGCCCAATGAAGGTAGCTCAGTAAAAACTTTCCTTTACCATTTTCTTTGCTTTTATTTCTCCCTTCTGCTTCAATCAGGAGTCAGAAATTGTAGTTACCAAACTGGTGTTGAAAGAGGAAAACATAGTGCAGAAAAACAGAAAAGAAATTATCCTCCACCCTGACATACTTGAGAAAGGGAAATAACTGCAACTTTGAATGATTTTATGTCTTTACTATTATTCCAAACAATCTAGTTTGGAATAACATCAATATGAAAAAAATATCAATTTTTTTAGATGAAGGATTTTTATTACCTGAACGTTACCAGAAAAGTTATGAGACTTTACCTGAATTTCATGTGGGGGAAAAGGAAGAACCAGTATCCAGAATTGAATGAAATGTAATTGATAATTTATATTGTTTTAGGATTATTTTTCATAAATTCTGCTTGTTGGGTATAATAATTATACATTCATAATTTAATAATTTTCTTGTATTTATACATTTAAGTTTGTGATATGCATTACAGCTAATGTCACCCTTGACAGATTTATACATATTTCTATCTTATATTATGGGTCATTAGAAATACAGTTCCAGAAAAGGAACACTCATATATAAATATTAACAGATTGCTGTTTGAAAGGGTTGAAATGCTTTCTATTTCTACTGTCTTTGCACAAATGTTTCTAATATCAAGAAGTTCAAAATTTTAAAAAGATTCAAAAACATTCTTGATTGTATAACATCTATGGAAGTGTTGATTGCAAAAAGAAAGAAAACCCTCTTTTCAAAAGTTTAATGAGTCTAAAATAATTTGACTTTTAAGTATTAAAAAAACTAATATGTCAGTATCTCCATGGACTTAGGTGAAACTTCAAAAAGTCAACTATGAAATAATAGAAACTTTTTGAAATCTTAAAAAAGACTAACACTCTTCATTAGGATGAAGAAAATAACTATTATTATGTCTAACAAAGCATGCCATGACTTATAAAATTAATTTAAAAATAAATGTATATTTTGCAACTGACAAAGGAACATCTAATGGAAGGACACTCTTGCATATTTTATTGCTAATCACACATGACATTTGAATTCATACTAGTTTGAATTCAAGATTTGGTTAAGTTGGGAAAGTATGTGAGTGAAAGAAAATAGCTGAGAAATTAAAATACTTTGTCCTACTGTAAAAACAGCAACATTTTTTTCTTTAAATAAGATAATATATGTATCTAACACTACATTTTTAAAAATGCAGCATAAGTTCTCTAAAAGAAGATATCATAAAGATAATAATAATATACAGATAATTTCTAAAAGGCAGTGTCTATAAATAGACAGTTTTAAGATTGTGGTGTTTTCTTTTTTCCTTTTACAAAATGCTAAGCATGGAGACAAGTTAGTATTACATATCCTAGACTGGATGAGCAAGTGTTCTGAGAGAACAAACTGCAGCAGCTAGACACAAAACGTTCATTCCTTGGATCCCACATCTAGAAGTCTTACGTGTGCAGTGATCTCTCTGGAAACTAAGCCTGGTTCCTGCTGTAGTTTATTTTCTGCTGATTCCTGAAACACCAATGTGGTTCTACTTCATAGCCTTGGGTGGCAAATTCTAGCTGCCTTTTTGGGATAGTCTCTATAACTGTGGACACTGATTCTGTGACAAGTTAAGGTTGAATTGATAACCTAGAGTAGAAAGAAGGTTACATTCAGGGTCATCTACAAAACAGAAATGTTGCAATCTCCTTCTCTTTTAGAAAGGGACATTTCTCTAAAGAGCTATGTAACTGACCATTCCCATTTTGCATCTTAGGACCACTAATATTCCCACCACTGTGCAAATTCAGTGGTGAGTCTCAGCAGATTTCACAAGAAGTTCCTACCTGGACCAAGCTATATCCTGTGCGCTGGACCAGTGCGCGGAGGGCTGCTTCCTTCTGAGTGCCGCTCAATCCATCCCCGGATTTGTGATTTGATTCCATTGAGAGTGATTATCAGCAAAAAATCAGGTTAATTAGGGTTGCTCACTGAAACCAAATTTAAGATAAATTAAGTAAATTACTGTTGTCAAGGCCAAACTTCTCCTTTTCATGAAGGACATCTTTAGGAAATATTCTCTGTAAATGCGTCATTAAAGTTAGAGCAACTAAGAGTTACACACAAACAAGGCTGTGTAAATGTGCTCTTAAAAAAAAAACTTTTAAAAATGCACAATATTGGTTGAAATTTAGAAACAAAAAAAATGAACAATACCCATTCTCCAATTATAATGCAGATTAGTAATTCTGAATCCACTTATCTCAGGATGTCACCAAATACTCAAAAACAGATCAGCTCACATCTATTAAAAGAATATGAAGAATGTTCCTTACAGATGTCAGAAGAGGACACTGTCGCTCATTCTAACCACTAAGATAAGAAATCAGAATTCTCAGAGATTGAGTTTTAGTCTGTGTGTCAGCTAAGATAGTTATCTACTTATTCTCCAAAGATAAATTTTTAGAACAAAATATGCCAGTATCATATACATAGAAGTCATCATGCAAAGTACTCTATGTAATAAAAATGTGACATTAATTTTAACAAAACAAGAACAATGGATGCTTTTGACTTGACGTGGGAAGGGTTTGCTAACACCCAGATCACATACCACAGACATGTTCAGTAGAGTACATGAAAACTTTTGTAAATTTTAAAAAATGATGAAAGTTTACATATGTTCACGTTTATGTGTACAGATATAAATATATAATTTCAGCATTTCATTGTCTACATTTTCTATTTTGGGAACATGATTTGAATCACATTCCAAATATGATGGTTGCTCACATCCACAAGTTCCCAGAACAAGATAATGTCCATTTTGAAGGTTCTAGGCTGTAGGAGTGTGAGGCCCTGGAGGTTCCCACATACACAGAGGTGAAGGCTGCCACACTGGGTTCTAGTTATTAGTGGCTCAGGGAAGGTTCTTTGCTGGGTTTTCACCCTGCTTAATGTGCTCTGCCAACCAGGACAGAGGAATATGTTTTACAATGATCTGAATCAAATGCAACTAGAATGTATTTGAATATAGGTACTTTTGAAAATTTTCTGTCATATGCATTGAGAATTCCTGTACTGCTTCACATTGTCCTTTAAAGACTCAGAATGAAGACACCATTAATAATATAAGAAACTGGGTGAAAATTTGGGTGAAAGAAAAAAGTGAAGCTGAAGTGATCGTTTCTGAAAAATGCAGCTTTAAGGTATTCTATTACTAAAATTACTATTACTTGAATAACAGAATAGTAATAGAATATTACTATTAGTAACAACAGCAATATTACTAAGACTACCTACTAATATTAGTATTAATAGTACTACTATTACTAATAGCACTAATATTAGTACCAATATTACTAACACTAGTATTACTAATTGCAGCACTATTAGTAATGACAGTGCTAGTATTACTAATAGTAGTAATGATAACAATATAGTAATAGGTATTCTATTACTAAAGTAGAGGTATTCTATTACTAAAATTACTATTATTTGAATAACAGAATAGTAATAGGATATACTATTAGTAACAATAACAATATTATTAGGACTACCTACTAATATTAGTATTGATAGTACTACTATTACTAATAGCACCAATATTAGTACCAATATTACTAATAACACTAGTATTACTAATTGTAGCACTATTAATAATGACAGTGCTAGTATTACTAATAGTAGTAATACCAATATAGTAATAGTAGTAGCAATAGTAATATATTATTATAATTACTAGTAATTATTACTATTACTACTATTATGATTATAGCAATACTAATCATAATAATAGTAATAGTAATTATTACTAGTAATTATAATAATACTATGATAGTAGCAATAGGAATATTAATATTATTTGTAATACTACTATTAGTATACTAGTATAGTATTACTATAGTAGTGTATATAGTATGCTAATACTATATATATTATGATTAGCAATACTAATCGTAATAATAGTAATACTATAGTAATACTAATAGTACTACTATTAGTAATAGCAATGGGTATTCTACTACTGAAGTAGTAGAATTAAATAAATGTCCCCAAGCTAATAGATAAGCATCATTTAGAAAGTAATATTTTGGCCAGGTGCAGTGGCTCTGGCCTGTAATCCCAGCACTTTGGGAGGCCAAGGAAGGCAGATCACCTGAGGTCAGGAGTTCGAGACCAGCCTGCCCAACATGGTGAAACCCTGTCTCTATTAAAAATGCAAAAATTAGCCAGGAGTGGTGGTGCATGCCTGTAATCCCAGCTACTTGGGAAGCTGAAGCATGAGAATTGCTTGAACCTGGGAGGTGAAGGTTGCAGTAAGCTGAGATCATGCCATTGCACTGCAGCCTGGGCAACAGAGTGAGACTCTGTTTCAAAAAAAAAAGGAAGTATATTTTCATTATAATTTAGAACATCAAAGGAAAAAATGAGATTATCAAGAGTTAGCTGTTTTTAGGGACAGAACAATGTCATCCTCTTTATATAAACATGGACATTCTTGCCTTCACCTTTCTGATGGTTCTTGCCTGCTGCTGACTCAGGGCAATTCAGTTTGTATTCACTGATTGTTTGAAGAAGCATATAGTTAATGCTCTCTGTTTGCTATTTCTACCCTCTGTCCAGCTTTAGGGCATTGCATTTTAGGGGGAATCTGCTAACTTAGTAAGTTAACATGCCAGCTTCAGTGTCTGTACTTTGCAAAAGGCAAAACATTTTGAAGACTTACAAAGGAAACTAGTCTTTCAGATAAAATTTAACTCTTGCTTTTTTCCCAAATGCTACCAAAATTGTCTTTTCATGAGGATACTCTCAAACCCTCTCACTGTGCTTAATTAAATTGCAAGAGCAGGGAGGCTGTGGATGGGGTCTGATGGGATTATTTATGTATGTGTTACACCTCTTTGAAGGCAAAGTCTACAGTCTTCTGGCCAAGTTGTAGATTTGTTCTTCGCTGAACTTCATCTTTTCCATCAAAAAGATAACAGTCATGCTGAAATGACAAGTTTATATTTGCAAAATCTGCCTTTAGTTTTGGTTAATAATTAGTAAAGGTTATTAAAGGTATCTTGAAATCAGAAAGGTCTTTTGATCACATATAAATTCACTCTAAAGTTATTGAGAAAATCTGTATAATATCTCAATTATAGTGTCAAGTCATTGGGAATCAGGGCATGGAAATAAAATTCAAAATTTGTCATAAGAAACACTTAATCTTTAATTTTTAATTTTGCAAAAACAACCCCCTCTCAAAGTGTTGACCTAGTCTAAGGAGTGAACTTGAATCCCAGATAAATATTTCTTTTAAGCAAGTCAAACTTTTATTAAAAAGCTTGGCCAAATTGAAATAAAGCCTTTGCAATACATCTTCTAATTTAGCACCTTGTAAGTTCTTCAGATCAGAATTATGAAAGAATAGTTCTCAAAGTATCTTATTGAAGCAATAGAATTTAAAACAAATAGAGCAGGCATTAAGACTTTGGAAAGATAGAGAAAAGCTTTCATGAGTATTTATCACCTATTAATTCAGAAATTATTTATTGAGTATCTACTGTCTTCTAAGAATTTTCAAGACATAGGGATGTAGATGAGAAAAAATAAAACCAAACCTCTCATCCCCCAAAATATCATGGAGTTTTACAGGGGATGACAGAGGTAATAAATAAGATCAATAAGTAGAATACAAAAAGTGGATCTCATGGAGGTTAAAAGTAGAAAGGTGGTTACTAGAGGCTGAGAAAGGTAGTGGGGAGAAGGAGATGAATAGAAGTTGGTTAAGGGGTACAAAATACAGTGAGACAGAAGTTCTACTATTTGATAGTATAGTAGGGAAATTATAGTTAACAATAATTATATATTTTAAAATAACTAGAAGAGAAGATTTATAATGTTCCAAACATAAAGAGAAAATAAATGTTTGATGTGATATTCCAATTACCCTGATTTGATCATTACACATTGTATAGAGGTATCACAATATCACGTATACCCTCAGAATATGTACAACTAATATATGCCAATACACAGTAAGTAAAATATAGTATACTTAAATAATTTCTGTGGAGAAAATCCACAGGTTTTTGACACAGCACTGTTATCTAGTTGAGGATGGGTGAGAGCAGAAAGGGTCAAAAAAGATGGAGATTGGATGGAGGGGAAGGCTACGGTCAGTATTACAGGAAAGAATCATATATTCACATACTGTCTCTAAGCATCAATTTCCTCATTTGTGAATTGGGGTGATGAGCAGGCTGTGCAACATATTGTTGTGAAGATGAAATGAGAAAACACCTGTGAAGCATTGCCCTAGGTTTGCTAATATCTCATATTGGAGGAGAGAAGCAGAGTAGAGGAACAGCAAAAGGACTCCAGAAAGGGCCTGATGAAATGTCAACTCCTCCTTGTATAATTTCCTCCCCTTTCCCTTCCCTTCTCCTTTATATCCCTTCTAACAATGGGATGAGCAAAGGACACAAAGTATTGAAAGCCAGGGCTTCCTCTAGTTCTTACAGCTTCCATTAACTGGCGATCAGAGTCTTCTTGTCCTCTCAGACACTGTGTTTTTATTAGCAATGGAACACTTGGTTTAAATGTATCCTCACCACCAAACCTGCTATGTAAAAATGGTCCCCTCTTTTCTTTACTTTTTTTTTGAGATGGAGTTTTGCTCTTGTTGCCCAGGCTGGAGTGCAATGGCATGATCTCATCTCACCGCAACCTCCGCATCCCAGGTTCAAGCGATTCTCCTGCCTCAGCCTCCCGAGAAGCTGGGATTACAGGCAGGCACCACCACGCCTGGCTAATTTTGTATTTTTAGTAGACATAGGGTTTCTCCATGTTGGTCAGGCTGGTCTCGACCTCCTGGCCTCAGGTGATCCGCCAGCCTCGGCCTCCGAAAGTGCTGGGATTACAGGAGTGAGCCACCGTGCCTGGCCAATCCTCCCAGCAGGTCTCTTCTTTTCTTCTTCCACTTTCATCCTAGAGTAAGCTATCTGAGCCTGTTTCTTTACATATAAAATTACGATGGGGCCGGGTGCAGTGGCTCATCCCTGTAATCCCAGCAATTTGGGAGGCCCAGGAGTTCCAGACCAGCCTGCGTAACATGGCAAAAGCTCATCTCAACAAAAAATACAAAAATTTAGCCAGGTGTAGTGTCATGCATCTGTAGTCATGCTACCTGGGAGGTGGATCACCTGAGCCTGGGAGGTTGAGCTTACAGTGAGCTGCGATTAGGCCACTGCACTCCAGCCTGGGTGACAGAATGAGACCCTGTCTCAAAGGTACTCCTACTACTACTGCTGCTGCTGCTGCTATTACTACTACTACTACTAAAATAAATACAATTAGGATGATGATAATTCCATCATAGGGTTCTTTGAGGATTCAATATTAATATTGGGAGCTAAATAATGAATATGCCTTTAAAATACTTAAAATGTGATCTCATTGTTCAATTCCCACCTATGAGTGAGAATATGCGGTGTTTGGTTTTTTGTTCTTGCGATAGTTTACTGAGAATGATGGTTTCCAATTTCATCCATGTCCCTACAAAGGATATGAACTCATCATTTTTTATGGCTGCATAGTATTCCATGGTGTATATGTGCCACATTTTCTTAATCCAGTCTATCATTGTTGGACATTTGGGTTGGTTCCAAGTCTTTGCTATTGTGAATAATGCCGCAATAAACATACGTGTGCATGTGTCTTTATAGCAGCATGATTTATAGTCCTTTGGGTATATACCCAGTAATGGGATGGCTGGGTCAAATGGTATTTCTAGTTCTAGATCCCTGAGGAATCGCCACACTGACTTCCACAATGGTTGAACTAGTTTACAGTCCCACCAACAGTGTAAAAGTGTTCCTATTTCTCCACATCCTCTCCAGCACCTGTTGTTTCCTGACTTTTTAATGATTGCCATTCTAACTGGTGTGAGATGATATCTCATAGTGGTTTTGATTTGCATTTCTCTGATGGCCAGTGATGATGAGCATTTTTTCATGTGTTTTTTGGCTGCATAAATGTCTTCTTTTGAGAAGTGCCTGTTCATGTCCTTCGCCCACTTTTTGATGGGGTTGTTTGTTTTTTTCTTGTAAATTTGTTTGAGTTCACTGTAGATTCTGGATATTAGCCCTTTGTCAGATGAGTAGGTTGCGAAAATTTTCTCCCATGTTGTAGGTTGCCTATTCACTCTGATGGTAGTTTCTTTTGCTGTGCAGAAGCTCTTTAGTTTAATTAGATCCCATTTGTCAATTTTGTCTTTTGTTGCCATTGCTTTTGGTGTTTTGGACATGAATATCATACTCTGGGGACTGTGGTGGGGAGGGGGGAGGGGGGAGGGATAGCATTGGGAGATATACCTAATGCTAGATGACGAGTTAGTGGGTGCAGCGCACCAGCATGGCACATGTATACATATGTAACTAACCTGCACAATGTGCACATGTACCCTAAAACTTAAAGTATAATAAAAAATAAAAATAAAAAAAAAATAAAAAAAGATTATGAACCTTAAAAAAATAATAAAATAAAATAAAATACTTAAAATGGTTTCTGGAATTTAATAACCATCTAATAAATATTAGCTATTATATCATTTTAATTATTATAATTATCAATCTCTAACTCCAAGAGGCAGAATTTCAAAACCAACTGTGTGAAGGATAAAGTCCCAGGTTCTTAGCATGACACATTGTCCCTTCAGGACTAGACCCTAGACTCCCCTTCCAGTGTCATTCACATGCCCTGCCACTTGGCCTTCCCATGCTTTCTTACACTTCCAGTTTCTCTGCTTGGAATGTCTTTTCCTTCCCATGCCTCCTAACTTTGCCACATTGGCCTTACTGATCCTTCTAGACTTGATTAACATCTTCTTTGCTCTGTGATGCTTTCTTTCTTTGACAACCTCTGTAGGTAACCTTCAAGTGTCAGCTCCTCAGTGCTCTCAAAAAAACCTGTACATCCTTGTATTGTTTCGCACATGACTGTATTTATTGGCTTTCATGTCTAACTTTTTCACTAAACTGTGAGCTTTCTGAGCACAGGGACTATCTTGTACCTCATCTTTGTTTGCCCAGAAGGCTCAGCTTGACATTATGCTAAGTGCTTAATTGATACTTTTAGAAGAAATGCAAAACTTTGGATCAGCAATTTTATAAATTACAGAGACTTGCAGTCAATCAGAATTAAATTTAATCTGAATTGAAAGTCCTAATACTTATTATTTCTCTTTTTCCAGTTACTTCCTGAAAGTTCCATCCTGGAATGAATTTGTTTTATATAAGAAATTGATTTTTGTTGTTTCTCTGCATTTATGAATATGTCATCATACTTGTGAGAGAGACAAGAAAAGTAAAAAAATTCAGAGTGCAGAGTGATTAAAATATAAAGTTGATATTTGTATACACTTTTCTATCTCTTTCTGGTTTTATATTTGCAACATCAGTGCCTATTTGACCAAGAAAACAAAGATCTAGAAATTCTTGGGGGTTCAAGACTTCTGCCTTCCTGAGAGGCAGAGAGGGATTGGAATGAATAGCTCACCTCGTCACTTGGCTGCAACTGCTCAATGGAAATTGCCATAGTTCACTATTGGGCAAATTTAGAGCTGCAGTTCCCGACCCTGTTGGCCTCAGGTGCCAGTGGGTCCAGTTTCAGGGAAGTTGGCAGGGAAACAGATGAGAAGGAAGTTGGAAGAGAGACACAGGCAGTGTAGTACATTCTGACTTTTCTAAATCTAGACCTGTTAGCTGGATAGTATGTCCTGCTCTTTGATTATAACCCTGAGCTAGAAAGAGGAAACACATTTATCTTGTACCTAAAAGCTGATCCCACATGAAGAACCAAGTCATGGAAAGAAAACTAAGCGAGGATTTTAAGTGAGATTGGTTATCTAGATTTGCCTGAAGTTATGAGAATGGTAGAAGGTCTTACTGCCCTAGTGGACCATAAGTTGGCAGCTAGGGAAACAGACAAAGAGGGAAAATGAGTAATATATGTATATAAGTTTTTAAAAGAAAATAGAGATGGGGCTAGCTATGTTGCCCAGGTTGGTCTCGAACTCCTGGGCTCAAGCAGTCTTCCCATCTCGGCCTCCTAGAGTGCTGGGATTACAGGCGTGATCCAACATGCCTGGCCTGTTTTTTTTTTTTCTTAATGTCTTTCAAATGGTAAATTGGGGAAGATACAAGACAAAGGTAAGAGGAGTACATACTAGAAAAACACATTTAACGAGTCATGAAAGCATAGCTTGGCAAAAACAGAACTAGAAATCGTAGTTGGGCACTACTGGGTATCTATCCAAAGGAAAAGAAATCAATATATCAAAAACATACCTGCACTCATATGTTTATAGCAGCAATATTCATAATGGCAAAGATATGGAATCAACCTAAGTATCCATCAACAATTGGATAAAGAAAATTTTATATAATATTATATATGTATAGTAGAATTTTATTCAGCCATAAAAAAGAATGAAATTCTTTTATTTTATTTTATATTTTGCAGCAACCTGGTTGGAACTGGAGGCTATTTTCTTAAGTGAAACAAGTCAGACACAGAAAAACAAATCTGTTCTCATTCATAAATGGGAGCTACATAATGTGTACACATGGAGGTAGAGAGTGAAATGATAGACAATGGAGATTTGGAAGGGTAATGAAGTGAAAAGGTGGTGGATGATGAGGGATTCCTTAATGGTTACAATGTACATTATTTGGATGATGGATACCCTAAAAGTCTTGACCACTCTGCAATCTAGGCATATAACAAAATTACACTTGCACCCTATAAGTTTATACAAACAAAAGAAATGGTCATTGTGAATGACAGGCAGAGAGGAACAGAAAGGAGACAAAAGATAAAGACAGAATTAAAGTTAGAAGATTTCTTGGTTAAAAATTAAAGTAATTATCCTCGACTTTAACAAAAGGATCAGCAAATATTAATTTAATATCTGCACCGTGGTAGACAATTTAGAGTTAGGAAATGAAGGCATTCTGTTAATAGTATGTTTACTATCTTGATTTGATTTTTCGGAAGAAATTGGATAAGGAAACTGAATGGGGATAAAGACTATCTCTGACTTGGTAAGCAGAGAAGTGTTCTTTCATAATTGAGTGAGAAGCCACTGGGGCCCGTACAGTGAGGTGCTCCACGTGCATTTCAAATCTATGATGGCTTCACTTGCCTCTGGGACCTCTCCAAACTGAACCTAGTCTTTCCTCAATGTTTAGTTGTGCCTTGACATTACATGATGTAGGCTGGACATAACTTTTATGTAACATGCAAGTTGTACAAGTGGTTTTAGCATGAATTTCAGCCCTTGAGTATCTCCTGGGAATTTTACATGAAAGAAATTCTAGATAGTACTGAAATGGTTGGTGAAGGATTTATGACTGAAGTCTATATATTTGCCTGATGATGCTAAGTAAATATTGCTTTGCATTGCTTGATACAAAGCTCTAATATCCACCTTGGAAAAATATTTACAATTGATCTTAAGTCTATTTTGGAAATTAATTCATGTGGTAGCATGCACTTTGGTCATGCATCATGAGCCATAGCAAAATTAATAGAGAATATGTATACATAAAATTTCAAAATATAGCCATGAAGACATCACACAAAGTCCCAATATGCAACATCTTAGTTTTTTAAAACAATACTAGAAAAAAAAACTAACCAGAACCTCCTCTATGTTTTTCAGGCATTAGCAAAAAATCATCTATTAATTTGGAACTTGTCAATTTAAGCCAAGACTAGGCTTAAATTAAAGAAAGAAAAGAAATGTAAAAGTTGTTCATAGTGGACATGTTAATTTTACTTGTAAGTATTGACAAAAATTTTCCTCTGTAGTAGGTTTCCACATTTTTAAAGAAGAACAAGCTTACACCGAAATTTCAGTTCTGTTCTTGAATTATCTGTAGCAAACTTACACAGGGACAGAACTGAAATGTAAATGTAAGCATCTTTAAAATTGTGGAACCTGCTGCAGAGGAGGATAACAGAAAACCAAATGCCATATGTTCTCACATATAAGTGGGAGCTAAATGATGGGAACACATGGACACATAGAGGGGGACAACACACACTGGCACCTTTCAGAGGATGCAGGGTGGGAGGAAGGAGAGGAACAGGAAAAATAACTAGTGGGTACTAGGCTTAACACCTGGGTGATGAAATAATCTGCACAACAAACCCCCATGACACAAGTTCACCTGTGTAATAAATCTGCACTTGTAACCCTGAACTTAAAAAAAAAAGTTAAAAAAAATTTAGTTCTGCCACCATGATTTTAACTTTTCTGAGGTCTAGTTTTCTAGTCTAAAAAAGGATAAGAATACTGATACCTAACTTGAAGGTTTTTTTAAGCATGGAATAAATAAGGTAATGAATGTGAGAGCGCCTAACATAGTACCTGGCATATAGAAGGTGCTGTAGAAATATTCTATTCTTATTCTTTATTTGCTGCTTTGTTTAACTCATCTTAGCCATGACCTGTGATTTTCTCATTGGTTATTCTCCTCCTGTTTCTCCAATGCAGAGAAAAATTCAATTTCGAATGCATTATCTTGAGCTCTTTTATATTGCCTTACTAATGGATCCAGTTATTTCATTTATCTTTGTTTTTGCTACCTAGTAGAAAAGTTGTTAAGGTCCTAAGACTGTTCATGTTTGTCACCTCTCATAGAATATATTAGTATTGTTATGAAAGGTAGGCACAACTGAAATATCTAATGATAAAGAAATATTTGAATAAGCAGTGATACAGTACAGCTAATCAAATCAATGTTCTAGAAGAATATATAATAATTTAGACAGATATTTGTGAAATATAATAAAGTAGAAAAGGCAGGTTACAAAACAGAATGTATGGTCTGATTTCATTTGTATTAATTTTTATATTCAAATATGCTTTGATTACACAAGGCTAATTGGTTATCTCTGGGTGAGTGGATTAACAAATTATTTTTGTTTTTTTCATTCTTGCTTATTTGACTATTTTTAGCTTCCTATGATATATAGCTCTTGCTCATAATATAAAATATAAAAGTTAAAATTATGTTAATAAATGGATGTTAATGAAAATGTCATACTTTTCATGAAGATGTGGTCAAGTTTCTATTCTTGTTTTTCTTTTTTAATTAATACATAATAGATTTAACATATTTTGAGGGTACATGTGATAATTTAATCCATTTATATAATTTGTAAAGCTTAAAGAAGTATAATTGGGATATCTATCACTTTAAACATTTGTCTCTTCTTTATGCTAAAAACATTCAAATCATTTTCTCTAGCTATTTTGAAATGTACACTAGATTTTTGTAAACGATAGTCTGTTTATTATTAATTACAAGACAATAAACACTGAAAATAAGCACTCAACTAAAGAAGCTAGGAAAGAATGAAATGGACAAAAAGAAATTGGAAGGAATCAAAGATAAAAGTAGAATTAATAAAACAAATTTGTAGACTTGATAAATGTATGTAACAGCTGAGTGTAGTAGTAAATTAGCATTCAGCTGGCAATCCTGACAAGGTAAAAAGGAGAAAATAAATTTTCAAAACAAGAGAAAAATTGGATATCACCAAAGATTCATAGACTTTTAAAAAAGAGAATACTTTTACCAATAATTTGAAAAATATACATGTAGTGGACAAAACCTTAGAAAAGTGTGAATTTTTAATCTCAAGGATAAGTTAAAAATTTGAATAAACTAGTAATCATAATCTATGTTGAAAATATTCAATGTTTTCCTCCCAAATAACACCAGATCCAGATTGTTTTATTAGGCAAGTTTTATAAATCTCTTTAAAAGCAAATTATTCCTTTGCCATGTAAAGCCTTTTGAAGAGTAGAAAATAATAGAAAACTTCTGAAATTATCTACAAACTCATCATATCTGATAGAGAAAAATATACTACAAAGTAGAACACTAGACCAGTATCATAGGAGTATAGATATGAACTACATGTGAAAAAGCATCCAAAATAATAATATACAATGAACAAGATGGGATCACTACAAAAATATAAAGTTTATTAAACATTAGGGATTCTCGAAGTTTAATTCATTTCATTGATAAAAAGAAAACACGTGATCATCACAGTAAATCTAAAAATGGCACTTAATGAAAGTTAATACCCAGTATTGGTTTAAAAAAAATCTTCATAAGTGAACAATAGAACAAAACATCCTTAAATTGATAAAGAGCATCTCTCAGAAACATGAAACAAACATTATACTTAGTAATGAAACACCACAATCATTTATTCTCATTAAAAACAAGTAAATCAACTATATAATATGATTGAAACTAATGAACGATTACTACAAGGAAAATTATAAAATAAATGTTCTGTATTTAATAGAAATAACAAGTGAAGTATAATAAGGTCTAAACAATAGAATAAAAACATAAAAGTTGAATAAACTTAATGAGAAAAGTTTAAAACCTATATAAAAAAATGATAAAATTTGACTGAAAGATCTAAAGGCCTTAGTAAATGGAAGTTTTGCTGATGTAAAAATATCAGTTTTTCCCAAATTATTACTTTAATGCAATTCTAATTTAAAGTCCAATGAAATTATTCTGAAATTTACAAATTGATTTCACAGTTCACCAGGCAGGAACAATGTGCAATAAATGCCACAACATATATTGAAAGTGTATAATGATTTGGAACAGCCCTAATTAACAGTTTAGATTAAAACAAGCATAGAAATAGAGAACCAGATTAATGGAGTAAAATAAAAACTCTGGACCCATAGTTTTGTTTATACTGGAATTCACCAATAGGTGCTATTTCAAATTCATAGGGGGATCATAAACAATTTGAGAAAAAAAATAAAGTGGGCATATCACCTCATAACATGCCAGCATTCTAAATGGAATAAAGAAATAACCTTTAAAAACATTGTGTAACTTCCAGAAGTAAATATAGTAGAGTGTTTTTATAATCTCATGGTACAGAAGGTCTTCTAAACCAAGCATATTAAGAACCATAAATGAAAAGACTAGCAGATTTGACTACAAAAATATTACAAACTTCTGTAATGGCAAAATAAATGAAGTTAAAAAGAGTCTACAGACTGGAAGAGAATAATTGTTATTTATATAATAGATAGAGAAATATTATCTGTAATATACAGATTACTTTTAAATAATAGACACATATCAGTGGACAAATGAGCAAAGGAAATGAACTGTCAATTTAAAGAAAAGAAATCAAAATAGCTTATAAACTTATGATTTAAAAATGGTAATCTTTAGTGATCAGGAAAAGGCAAATTAAAACAAAAAACCAAGATAACATTTTTTTGCCTATTATGTGGCAATATGTAAAAATATTTTAAATAAGGATAATAAACATAGCTAACATTTACTGAACACATATGCTATGTTCTGAAAATTTTAAACATAATTCATTTAATCCTCATAAAAGCTCAGTGATGTAGCTATTATTATTCCTATGATACGGGTAATAAATCAAGGTAGAGAGAGGCTAAAGTGCCCAAGGTTACACTGGTAATGAGTGGCAGACAGATGATTTGAATTTAGGTAGCCTGGAGGCTGAGATTGTGTTCCTAATTACTAATTTTACTTCTTTCCAGTTTCCTCATCTTAAAAAAAATTAGGCAGGGGGTGTGGAAATTATGTCTACCCTGCCTTCCTTAAAGTGTTGCTGTGAAGAACACAGGACACCATAATGAACCAATGAGGGCGATGCTGTGGTCCCCATTCTCTTCCATAGGGGCACATGGTCTGGAGCATCTGAAGCACTATGGTAACTTAGCCTCTTTGCCGGAATGAAAGTGAGCTATTGTAATAGCTCCTTCGAGGAGTGGTGTGGGTGGATTGTCTGATGCTTCACTCGGACACATCAAGGATTGATCCCCTGTGGATATGGTCCAAATGGACCCAGCTGTCTGCTATGCAGAGTCATATCTCATTGAAATGTTACTCCTTGGCAAGTGTGGCGCCTTCATGGTTTACCAAATGATGTATCATTTGGCAAGATCTGGCCCAGCTTTCATGCTTACTTTTATTCTTATATTTAAGTTCCTTTTTTTTTTTTTTTTTTTTTTGACACAGAATCTCGCTCTATCACCCAGGCTGGAGTGTGGTGGGGTGATCTCAGCTCACTGCAACTTTCTCCTCCTGGGTTCAAGAAATTCTCCTGCCTCAGCCTCCTGAGTAGCTGGGATTACAGATGTGTGCCATTATGCCTGGCTAATTTTTGTATTTTTAGTAGAGACAGGGTTTTGCCATTTTGGCCAGGCTGGTCTCGAACTCCTGACCTCCAGTGATTCACTCACCTTGGCCTCCCAAAATGCTGGGATTATAGGTGTGAGCCACTTCGCCCAGCCATTTAAATTCTTTAAAGTGTTGATTCTTCTTTCCACTGATCTTTAGTTCTTCTGGATTGTAGATAGCAAGAGAAGAAGAAATTATCTATAGACCAAATATCTCATGAGGTTGCAATGGAGGTAATCAAAGCCCCAAGTGCTTCTCAAGACAGCTAACACAACTACGTGTAGTTGTGTTACACACAGCTACACACAGGGAATGAGTAAGGTCTTCTCACTCTCCATCCTCAAATGACCATATAATTCATTTTTCCTTTTTCTGTTTTATTCTTTAATTTTTTGTTCCCTTTCCTGCTCTTTTGGTGACACCCATGGCTAAAGAAGTTTCTGAATCCATCTGACATGTATATTGAACTTTTAAGGCAAGATATTAAATGTTGTAGAGGAGTAATGCTGATACAACTTTCTAAATAAATTGTTATTTTTGCAAGGATGTGTAGGGCTAGCTGATGTTTGATTACTGTTTGTTGAAGTTTAAAATCTATATACCATCCTATATGGAATCATTCTAAGTCCTAAGTAGAGTAAATTAAAATAGCAAAACCTAAGACACTGGAAAAATTGCACTGTAATGAAAATATCTATAGAGAAAAGAAAAACTATATCAGAGAAAAAATACCATAGGAACCACTGTCTTAGAGTTTATCAGAGAAAAAGAACAAGCAGATATAAAATGAACAAATGATTATTTTATTATAATTTTAATATGTGTTTGTGTATATATGTATATATCTGTGTATATGCACATATGTACACACACCGGCATTAAATCAGGGCATTAAAACATGCAAGGGGTAGAGGAGGCATATTTTCTCAATTTTTAAAAAACTACATCAAATCAGAAATCAGATACAGGCTCATTAAAGGAAAAATGTTACCTTAACTCTTAGGAAAGTTAAGCATATTCATCTGGCCCACAGATCATCAGATCATCATTTTTGCAAAACAATCCTGGCATCTAGAAATCTTTTTTGTTTTGTTTGAGGAAAAAGTAATTTCAAATAGTTGGAACAATTTACTTTCATATAAAAATCTGTTTAAAACTGTATAATTTATGATCCAATAGAAACACATCTTCCTTTTTAGCATATTCTCATAAAGTGGATTTTATAAAGGTACATTTTATCTGTTTCGAAAGACATTTCTCCATTTGTTAAAAATGCCCTTTAAATATCAATGAGAAGCACTTTAAATCCCTAGGATTTAACTTGAACTATAAATGACACAAGGAAATACCAGAAGAGGAAGCATTCACCTATGCACCTGTGCACATCTTGTTGCAATAGTACAAGATTTAACTGCAAACGTTCTTAAATTTTAGCAAATAATATTCGCTCCATTAAATCTCTCCTTCCTCTTTTTTATCCCATGCCCCCAAAACTTCACTGTAATCTGCTCCAACAGAGGTTGTGTCCAGTTTGAGTAAATCCCTTAACTGTTACTTGCAATAACTTGCTTTAAAGCCTTATTCTTAAAATATTGTGCCACTATTAAAACATACTCCCAATCGGCATTAAAAGATCACTTAAGAACCGCCGTAGCAGAGCCAGGTGCCAATAGCCATGACATACAGAAGCTGTGCACAAAAACCAGACTCCCTGCCTGGACTCATGGTAGAATCACCTGTGCTTAGGCATCATCTTACCCTCCTGGAAGGATTCTGATTCAGCTGGTTTGGAATGGGGCCCAGGAAATGACAGATTTTAAAGCTTCTCAGGTGATAACAATATGCAGTTGCATCTAGAACAGCTGACTGAAGCTCTAATTTACACACGTGACAGGTCAAACAAAACAATTGAGAATAATTGAATTTATTCCACCTGCCAAATACATGGACCATATACTCACATAAAAAATCTAATTAAAAAGAAAAAGACTACATGAGAAAGGTAGAAATTAGACAGCAGGAGAAAAGAATAATTCAAAATTTTCTCTAATAATTGTTTTGTCTACGGTTTCATCATTTCTAATGAGTAAATGTTTTCCTAGTTGTATTTATAAATAAAATCCTTGAAGTACCTTAAAAAATCTGACTCTTACTAAATTCTGGCTCAAATGGTTTGTTTCAACTCAGTTTTGATGAGGACTCGCCAATAAGATATTTATATGACCACTGCATGCATAAAACTAGTACTTGTTGTGTGGTTCTATGTACGGAAAGGAAGCAAAAGCTGTGGGGTAGAGAAAGGACAGAGAGCAAGGAAATCTCTTAGGAGAAAGGAGCAGATGTAGGAGAGTTGAGTCAGGTGAATAATGAAGAGCCTGAGCAGTTCTGTGAATTGCTATGAATTCTAACTCTGAAGTCCTAACAGTCTCTTTATCCAGAGCAATCTTCAATATAGGCACCTCATGAAGCCTGGATCTTAACTTGTTTTCTGCTTTTGGTACATATGTATCCTTACCTGTTGCCCTCTCTACACTCCTAGCTCTATTTCCCACCCCATCTTCCATTACTGGACTTACCCTGAGCTCAGCTAAAGTGTAGAGTGAAAGAAATGTCACTGCTTACTACCCTCTAGGCATGGCATATCTGTTCTGCACACCACTGGAAGATCAATCTCCCTAAAATATTCCTTCTAGTATTCTCCTGCCCCAAATCCTTCACTGGACCCATCACTAACTAGAAAGAAACAGTTCAGCCCCTTAACCTGACATTCAGTGCCTGCCATGACCTGGTCGTAACTTGACTTTCCTGATTTTCTTTCAATACAAGTCTGGAGCTATTCCATGCTCAAGTCCATCAGGTCTCCTAGGCACACCAGTTGCTTTTTATTTTACCTAGGCACCTTTGTCCTTGTTTCCCATTTCCCACATGCCTAGGATTCCCATTATTCTTTCTATAATTTCCCTGGCTAAGCCAAATTCATGTCTATTCCATCAGATCTTGGGTATATGTGATTGTGTGTATGTATAGATGTATAAGTGAACTAGCACATATGTGCAGACATGAATATGTATATACACACAGGGCCGAATAAACTCTGATAGGTCAGTGTTTGCAGCACATCACACAAGAAACCTACCCCTTTCCTTTTGTAATTGCTCTGACTTCAATACTGTCTTATAAATTGTCCAGCCTGTGCTCCACTTGGACAAGCTTATCAGAAACTCAGAAACAGGAATACTCATAAGTGCCCTGTCCTTGTCAACACTGAAGATTGAGAGATGAATGATAGGTTTTTAACCCCAAAAAGATCTTGGAAAATTTTAACAGCAGATGCAATGTGAGTGGGCCTCATCCAATCAATTGAAAACCTGAATAAAACATAAAAGCTGAGTAAGAGGGAGCTGGGCCTGCATGACAGAGCAGGGACATTGGCCTTTCCTGATCTTCGGACTTGAAATATTGGCTCTTCTTGCGTCTCTAACCTGATGGCTTCTGGACTGGAACTTACACTATTGCTTTTCTGGGTCTCAAGCCTTTGGACTTGGGCTGGAACTGTGCATGGGCTCCCCTGAATCTCCAGCTTGCTTACTGCAAATCTTGGGACTCCTGCTTCTATAATTGCATGAGCCAATCCCATAGAATAAATCTCTTTATTTGTATTTATATGTGTAGACTTACATATTTATATGCATACTTACACAAATTTATATTTGTTTTATGCATTTATAAATGTATTGCCTATATATACATATACTATGTTTTCTTCTAGAGAACACTGAATAATACATACACGTAACTCTGTTTTTGTGCTGTCATTGTTCTAGTACCTGTAAGATCAGACTACTACAGGTGACTGTTGTGCTATCTTTATTCAATTATGATACTCAACTATTCCCAAAATGCCTGACTTCTAGAAGATTCCTGGGGAAGAGAGTTGACAGAATTTAGAAATTATAGAATGACATGGCCTAATGAAAAAAGCAGAATGTCTTTGTATATATGTTTAATTTTTAAGTTGTCTTTTGAATTGGTAAAGTGGTAATCATGGTATACAATGTAGATATTCTTCAGCTTAAAAGCAGTTGATTATTCAATAGTCCTTGTGCCAATTATTTGCGTGGTATATTATAGAGACCTGATGAGCTGTGTGTGCTCTATTTCATTCATTCATACTTCAAGTGTTATGTTTCTCCCTCTCTTTTTAACCTTATTGAGACTCTGACCTTCTGAACTTAGTTGCTGCATCTGGTTTCCTCAGACCAATTTGGAGAAATTTTAGTTGAAAACTCAATTTTCACCAAGTCTGCCAATCACTGACTAATGGAGTACATTTGATCTCTGAGTGAAGCTTTAAAAAATCCATCTAAAGCTCTGAGTTACAGTGGCACAGAAGCAATCTGACACTTGTAAGGAAAGATAGCCTTATGTTTCTATTTTAAAAGCCATATTATATTTGTTCTGATTTTATGCTAATTTACATGCATCATCATAAGTGGCTTTGAGTACTGATCTTTTCTTTCATAGTGATGAAAATAATAAAGTCTTAGAGATTTGCATTCTGGTGTGAGGATCTGTATTTCTCTTTTACTTCCTCTGATAATTACCCAGTTTCCTTCAAATCATTCTGTACTAATTTAGAAGACCCTGTCTGTGATAGGGAGTGTCTCTGTCTTAGAAAAAACTGAAAGAGGGCCGGGCACCATGGCTCACGCCTGTAATTCCACCACTTTGGGAGGCTGAGGCAGGAGGATCACGAGGTCAGGAGATCGAGACCATCCTGGCTAACAAGGTGAAACCCTGTCTCTACTAAAAATACAAAAAAATAGCCAGTTGTGGTGGCACACGCTTGTAGTCCCAGCTACTCCGGAGGCTGAGGCAGGAGAATCGCTTGAACCCGGGAAGCGGAGGTTGCAGTGAGCTGAGATCACGCTACTACACTCCAGCCTGGGTGACAGAGTGAGACTCCATCTCAAAAAGAAAAAAAAGAAAAAAAGAGAAAAAAAACTGCAAGAGAATCAGGGAGAGACTTTCAAATTTCCACTGCAAGCCAGTGATGGGGATAGAATTAATTTCTAAGCCACCTCATTCTACTTTAAAAAGCACTGTACATTTTTACCTCATGGCCTCTTTCTCATCTATTTTCCTCTAGTAAAGCATTTTGTAATCAACACAGAAATATGATGAGAGTTATAGCTAAATGGCTAAAATTTATGCACACTTGCTTGGTATTATTCTAAGCACTTTATAATTTCTGATCTAATTATTGAAACAACCCTGACTTTACAGAAGAGGAAATAGTCACAGAGTTCAGTAATTTGCCTAGAGTTAAATTGTAGCAAGTGGTAGAGCCAGAATTTGTATCCAAGCATTCCAGATCCAGAGCCTTCTGCTTTAACATATGATTTGTCTCCCACTCTGCTATGCCAACACCACAGGTCAGAGCTTTGGATCATTGGGCTTTAGGAAATCCTTTGCAATTCTGAGTTACTAAATTATTATAGAAAGGATTTGATTTTACGGCTTGTTTTTAAACGTCAGAGAAAACTAAGAGTTTCCAGGCATTATAGGTTTTTCTCTTAAAATATCTTAAGGGTCCATATAATGGCATTTGCTGCATGATGTCAATTCAAGTTAATGCACCTGTTAAATATCTGTGATTTAATGAGAAAACTAGACATGGATGAATTAGTATCTTGCAAGTGTGATACTCAAATGACTTTACTAACAAAATTCTTTAATAAGTTAATTATTCCTTAAAGATCAGACAAATACCTGCTACTCAAGTCCCTTATATCACCCCCAAGTTACTTGTGACACTTCCTCCCTGGACTATCTGCTCTTGACATCTTCTCTTCCCTATCATCAAAACTTGCTTCCCACAGGGCTTTGCCAGGCTAGTCTGTTAAGCGATTTTAGTCCCTATCACTCACACCCCACATCCCAACTAATTTGTATTTTAACAAAACTTGTGGGAACAAACTCTTATTCTAAATGAGTAACTCTATTCAGGTTGGTGGAGCTGCTATTTGGGAGCATCTGAGTCTCAATTTAAAGTTCTGAATTAGGTCAGTTTAAATATGGGACTCCCTTAGCAGACACAGACCTAGCAGCCCAATTATTTTTTCCATGGGGAAAAGGGTATGTCCTCCAGGTAGGAGGTGCTATGTCCTCTTCAGACACTAACAGAATTTGAGTGTAATTGCAACCAAGTCATTCATGACAATTACTTTTTATTTTTATCAATGCCTCCATGGTTTATCCTGTCACTATGTTCATGGTGCCTGTATTAGTCTGTTCTCATACTGCTATCAAGAAATACCTGAGACTGGGTAATTTATAAAGAAAGAGGTTTAATTGACTCACAGTTCTGCATGGCTGGGGAGGCCTCAGGAAACTCACAATCATGGTGGAAGGCAAAGGGGAAGCAAGCTTAGGCCTTCTTATGTGACAGCAGGAGAGAGAAGTAGTGTGTACAGAAGGAAAAGTCAAACACTTATAAAACCACCAGATCTCATGAGAATTCACTCATTATCATGAAAACAGCATGGGGGAAACCACCCCCATAATCCTATCACTTCTCACCAGATTCTTTCCTTCAGGCCTAAGGATTACAATTCAAGATGAGATTTGGGTGGGGACAAAAAGCTAAACCATATCCATGTCTGTGTCTGCATGTATTTCCTCTGTGATGTGGGCCTGTCAGTCTCTGCAAGTCACAAAATGGGTCTCCTTTAACTGAGTCTCTGGCTACGTCAGTCCATGAGTCTGGGCACAGCAAGGAAGGTGAGACTTGGAGTGAAGGGAGTATTCCTCTTTAACTATAGGGATTCTATTAATTCGTCTCTCAGAATTTTCACAGAGAATCAGGCTGAATTAGAAATGCTGTACAGTGGGAAGTGGTATAATGGAAAAGTATCCACAGAGGGTTCAGGTTCTGCTCTTGGGTTCTCATTCTAACAAAAACCCAAGTTGGGGAACCCAACTTGCTTTTCTCTGTCAAATAAAGGGTCTCAAAAGTTTTCTTCAGTTCTAAGCCTTGATGCTTCCCAGTGTTCCATTTGTCCTTTGTTCACAGGGTGGCCTGTGCCAGACTGCCTGAACTCACTCCTGCACCACTTACTAGTGGTGTGACCTGGGGCAAATTTCTCTGTGTCCCTAAGCTGTAGCTGCTTTATTGGAAAAATGGCGTAGCAATAGTACCCATTCCATAGAGTGATGGAGGATTAAATGAGTTAACCTATGTGCCTGGCATGTGGCAGGATGTAAGAGATTTTATTAACATCATTGTTATAATCATCGTAGGGTGCTAATTATAATTAGTTGGTAGTAAGTACATGAATGGCGAGGAACTCTTAGGGATCTTCGGAAAAGAAGGTTAGAAAGAGGATTCCTGAGATGAACATCTATATGTGCCAACACAGTTTTCCCCCCATGGAACCTGATTTTGATTTCTGACTTCCATTGCAAATAATCAGAGGCATTAGAGTTTAATTACATCTAATAATTTAAAGTACATTTTAGTTCATGCTGAAGGCCCCAGATGGAAAGATAAGCACTAAGCAGAATCCCAGTAGAAGAGCTGGATAGAATACTAAAATCAATAGAAATAAAAAATTTCATTTGTGCACAATGTTTTGCCAGTCCCCTGCCAGGCAGGTAGGAGATTTTATAAACCTCTGTTCCTTTATATCTTTCACTGTGTTAGTCACAGCATCTGGACTGAGTTATAATTACATCTTTTTAGGGCTGTTTTCTTCTAGGTCCCATATGGGGGTGGTTCTTCTCTCACCTTCCACATGGACCTTTATGTCCTCTCTTCACTGTTTTCATTTAGACTCTTTTTTTTTTTTGAGGTGGAGTCTCACTCTGTCGCCTAGGCTGGAGTGCAATGGTGCTATCTCGGCTCACTGCAACCTCCGCCTCCTGGGTTCAAGTGATTTTCCCGCCTCAGCCTCCTGGGTAGCTGGGATTACAGGTACCCACCACCATGCCTGGCTAATTTTTGTATTTTTCTGGAGATGGGGTTTCGTCATGTTAGCCAGACTGGTCTTGAACTCCTGACCTCAGGTGATCTGCCTGCCTTGGCCTCCCATAGTGTTCAAATTACAGGCGTGAGCCACTGCGCCCGGCCTCATCTAGCCTCTTAACTGATAGGTACATTAGTTAATGTCCAGTGAAGTTGGACATCATTGTGTTACATGAACAGAGTTGGGCTTATAAACGATAGGTGGGAGCATCTTTCAGTTAATCAGATTTGTACAATTGGAATGGTGAATATTGACACAGTTACCTTGAAGAAACTAGGCATACTGAATTGACATCAACTATAAGAAATTTGCCATTAAAAATCTTTATAAGTTCTTGTATATGAAAAGCTTTATAAACTAGAATATCCTATGGAAATAAGATATTGTAGTTAGTTCTACTACTTAAACCTAGTGATTTTTAAATCAATTGGGCATCCTAAAACAATGAATAGTTTTTAATTGCTGGAGGAAGGGAAGGCATCACTACATCACTACTGCAGGTGGGATTTTATAGAATTATAAACCAATCTGCTCACTTAGACATTCTGTCTGCCTAAATTGTCATGTGTTAATTCTCTTTAGTCATATTACATCTGGAGCAGAGCATTGCACTTAACTGCGCAAATCAGAAGGATTTATCTTACATCCTTATTAGTATTTCTCTCTTAATATTACCAGGGACCAATTCCTATTGAATAAACAAACTTGGAAAATGTTCTCCATGTGATTGTTAATACATATATGCATAAAACTCCACATATAAATCTATATAGGATAAAAATCTTAGCTTACATATGTTTAAAAGAAATCAAATTAGAGCTCTCAAGATACCAGCATATTTTAGACAGGACGATAATTTTTTACAAAAGGGCATGTTTTAATTTTTGGATTGCATCAATCAAAAATATTCAATACAAAATTTTAGTTTATTAAATTAAAAATTCTAAGTGGTCATTAAAACTGATAACCTAGACCGGGCATGTTGGCTCATGCCTGTAATCCCAGCACTTTGGGAGGCCGAGGCAGGCAGATCATGAGTTCAGGAGTTCGAGACCAGCCTAGCCAACATAATGAAACCCCATCTCTACTAAAAATACAAAAGTTAGCCTGGCATGGTGGCATGTGCCTGTAATCCCAGCTACTTGGGAGGCTGAGGCACAAGAATCACTTGAATCCAGGAGGTGGAGGTTGTGATGAGCTGAGATTGCACCACCACTCCAGCCTAGGCAACAGAACGATACTCCATCTCATACAAACAAACCATCAACAACAACAAAAAACTGATAACCTAGTTGGAGTAGATTTGATGAAATGAAATGATGAACTAGCTTTCCTGGTTGAATCAGCAGCAAACATTTGTTAATAACTCTCCAGATTTTACAGGATCAGGCCAAGGAGCAGATGGGATACAGATTTCTAATACAGAATGTCACCGCAAGGGTGCTGCTCCTTTTCCAGATGCTTTTCCTGGGGGCAGTTGGATTGTGAGAGCTGCACTTTGCAGGAGCCTGGTTACTGTTTCTGTGAATAAGATAAAATGGTGTTTATCCTCTGTCGATCAATACTGTCTTGTTTGAACTTATTGAGTCATTTTAGAGACACATAAGGTAATGAAAACCATTGTGCAATAGTACCCACAGTACTCAGCTTTCTAAGGGATGACAATTTTTAAAAGACAGTTACTGAAACAGATTTTTACCATCAACTGCCTCCATGATGAAATGAGCATGCACTGTGTCAGGGTGTCCCATGGGTTTGGGTGAAAAGGTGTCGGGGTTTTATAACTAAGAGTTTTCTTCAGCAATAATCTCTAAAATAAAAATATACTCTGTGTGTGTGCTTTAATACTAAAAAAATTTACAGACTGTCTTTCTCTGAATAAATGGAATAGTGCTACTATTTGTGATTAATCAAAATTTTTTATGTACAGTTTATGATTTCAACTTTATTAGTATTGTTTTGAAAAACAAGGCCTAATAGGTATACTTGGGCAATTTTAGAAAATTTTTCTGGAGGTTGTTACAAATAGGAAAATGAAAAGGGAAGTGGGGTTTTTGCTGAATTCTTAAGTACCGGGGACCACATTTCTCTCCTTTGCTTTATCATCTAATTTAAACTTCACAAAATACTACGGGTCAGATCTTACCCCCATTTCACATTTGAGGAATCTGAGATTCAGTGGAGTCAAACAATATGCCCAAGGTCACAAACCTAGGGAGTTTTACAATAGGCGTTTCCACTTAGCTGTGTCGAGGCAAAAAGCCTAGTGTTCTTTCCGTAATTAATTTTAAAAGTTTCTCAGATAGGCATAGTCCTATTTGGTGGAAGACTAGACTCTAAAGTCCTTTAGATTTTTCAACTGTGATTATTTCAATGGATTCTGATTGTTCTGAATGCTGGACATGGGCTATAAAAGCGATTTGGTCTTTCTTGTTCTGTATTCTGAGAAATGCCAATTTTGAGAGATATTGATAGATGTTCCTGAAAGAAGATGTTCTGTTGTAAATTAAGCCCAGGAAACAAAACATTGCCTACTCTCTTAGATAGTTGTGATAAATGACAATATTTGCCTGTGTCATGAGTCCCCAGTGCTCGAGCGTATGATATAATGGTTACGTGCTTGGGCTCTGGATCAGACTACCAGACAAAGGAGCCTGGCTCTGCCACTTGCTAACTGAGTAGCTGAGCCTGTTAGGTAACTTGTCTGTGCCTCCATTTTCCCATTTATAAACTGTTATAATAGTATCACACCATAGAGTTGTTCCAAGAATAACATGAGATAATGCATGGAGAGAACTTAGAAGTAGACCCGATAATATAGTGCTTCACAGATGCTTGTTGTCATTATTACTCAAAACACTCATGTGGTAACAAGACCTGCTATAACTTTTCTAACACCGTTTCCTCAACTTACTTGACAATGGAGTTGCTTTTCTTTTGAGCCACATTTATTAACATCCACTGAATATAGTGTAGGAAATGTTGATATTTGAAATGACATAAAACCACCTTGGCATTAGTGCAGTAGAAAATAAGAACAAAGTATTTACAGTGTTTTAATATCCATTATGTCATTTTATAATGTTTGCCCACAACAATATTTCTTTTCCTTGCCAGCTGTCTTCTTTTTTCCCTTAAAATCGATAAATAGTAAAATAGAACAGTAAAATGTTAAGAGTTGTCTGAAATGGGCAGAGTCAATGTTATTCCAGAAAGTATGAACCTTATAAGTCATTTGTCTCTTTCTCTGTATTCAGCAGGGCAAAACCTTACTGCTTTGACAAATAAGTGATATCACTGTCATTTCCAGACCTGTGCTCCCATTGCATGCTCCATAGCACACGTTATAAAGAAAATTTCAGAGCAGACCAACACATTTTTTGATGCTCCTAAATTATAACTAGAGCTGAATTTGCCAAAATACGATCTATAAAACACTAATCCTGCACAATGTGCAAATAATGCTGTGTTCTTCATCTTCTTGGAGATATACAATACATATCTGAAAAGTCCTATAGTAAATAAAATCATTTAGTTTGGAATCCTTTCTTCTTGGAACTTACATAGGTAATCATGACAAAAAGTCAGAGAGTTTAGGGGGTTTCTGGTAAAAATGGGATATTTTTGGTAAATGTCCAGATTGATTTCTTTCTTTAGCTAAAATACCATTATAATGTTTTTGGAGTACACAAAAAAATGTGAAAATATATCCACCTCAGCACAGTTGCCCAAATTGTGGAAACAATATAATAATTAGCCATTCCAAGGTTCAGATTTAACACGCTGAAAACCAGTCATTTTCCATAACATTTTTTTGGTCAGAATCAAAAGTGAATAGTTTAAACATTCCTTTGGTTAGCAAGATAATGGCAGGCGGAATCGCAAGAGTTGTACCAAGACTTTCTTTTTTATGGTGGTAGTAGCTCTGGAGATAATTGAATATATGAAGTCTAAAGTATGATAGGAATTATGACCCACACACAGAACTCAAAATCTGCCGGTGGTGTTAATACTATTTCTTTTGTTAATTATATTTTTGTTTCTCAGGGTCCTAGGATTGGGACAGGCACTCAACCACAACTCTCCCTGCTGTCTGGTTAGAGCTAAATAAACTTCTCACAACATTGGCTCCACTCTTGAACCCTCCGTGGTAAGTCTACAGAAATTTATTAAATCCTGGCAGCTATCTAATTTTGAGATTATATAATAATTCCAATATATTCTTTTGTTTTCTGGTTGTTTCATTAGTCTAAAAACAAGCTAGATAATTCTTTGAATTAGGCTCGATAACAGAAGAGGGTAAAAGCTGTTTTCACTGCATTCCCACTGATACCACAATACACAGTTTCACAGAGTTGAAATAGAAAAAAGCAAAACACATGGATCATACCTGAGTAATTTCAGAGATCCCCACCCGGAAAAGGTTTCCTTGATTATGGCGAATTCAACGTGTCACTCGGGTTATGCTCTAATCGTCATATCAAACTCCAAAGGTTCAGTGGCTTTAGGTTTGGTTTACAATTCCTGGGAGTTAAACTTTAACTCACCCTGTCTCTTGCATCCATGCAGCCCTTTGACCAGATAATTGGGTCACTACAGCCCAGATATAATCTACTAAAACTATCTTTGTTATTTGTTTATAAAATTAAAATAAATGTTGTAAAAATGTTGGGGTAAATATTATTTTGAAGATATTTTATTGGCTTATACGATATATTTAAAAAGTAAAAACTCACTGCAATTGGATACCTAAGCTTTCCTTTATGTTAGTTCCTTTGTTTTTTACTATGCCAAAGTGATATTATGGCTAAGGTAATTTAGGAGAATATTTCTTTGTTTTACACTTTTTATATCACTATATTACATGGAGTAAAGTGTGGAGTTTTAGGTCAAGTACGTAGATAAATGCTGGCTTACAAACAGAAAATACACAAAGCATTTATATAACAAAGTAGATAGATTTAGGCCAGATCAGGTTGGGGAAAGCATACTTCTTTGTATACAAGCTGCTCATTTAGATTTTAAGAGGAGGCCACTGTGTGAGAAGCACAATAATCAGCTACATACTGGGGTTATATGATAGCTGATGCTATTGTTCATTGCCTGGAATCTCAGTGGTAACTGAGTTTCTTGAAAAATAGAGAAATGGTGCTTTCAGAAATACAAACATTATACTCTGAGTTCTCTGGTAAGAGCTGTAGTCTACAGAAGAAATCCCTAAGGGTAATAAAGCCCACTTTTAAAAAAGGAAGAAGAACCAAAACCTTCCTAATTTTGAGTAAATTTTGGTTTAAGAGCTTGGAAACCACACATTCCAAAACTAGAATTACAGGATACCCCTACTTGCCTTTAGTTCTAGTAAAAGGAGTCTAATTTTCTAGGAACCAACTATTAAGAGAGCATTTTTGTCTATAGAAAAGCACAAAACAAGCAATCCTTCTATAATATAGATGCAAAGGAAGATCCATCAATTAAGCACATCTATGAATATGTAAGAGAAGAGATAAAAGATACTGTTGGAATGCTAGTTCTGCTTACAGTTTTTAGTTCTCAAACATGGAATTATTTCAGTTCTCAAACATGAAATGATTTACCATTTTCCCATAGCAATGGATGATAGGGTTTAACAAAAACACCCCAGGAACAATTGTTTTACCCCAGAATTGCTCCCCTGATGTTAGACCTAGAGAAAGCATTTATGCCCCACCCAGCTAGATAGCTGAATGAGGGACACATCCCTCTACTTCCTTCTTGGGAAGGGATTCCCTCACGAAGTAGCCCTGATGGTTTCCTAGTGAAAGCTCAGTCTGGGGTTGCATGGTTCCCAATTGAGTGGGGAATTCTTTGAGTTTGCCTGGTCCAATAAAGAACTGTTGATATTGTAAGATGGACAGTTTTGAGAGGGTTTCCTTTACTGTTTTTTGTGATAGGGGCTTAGATGGTGATAAGTGGAGATGAAGAAAGGAAAGCTAGGATTTTTAGGCATCTGATGGAAACACCAAAACACAACAGGTAAAAGGAACGATATTAACTAGAGTCTCAGTCCATTCAGGTTACTATAATAAAATACCATACAAGGCTGGGTGTGGTGGCTCATGCCTGTAATCCCAGCACTTTGGGAGGCTGAGGCAGGTGGATCACAAGGTAAGGAGATTGAGACCATCCTGTCCAACATGGCGAAATCCCATCCCTACTAAAATACAAAAAAATTAGCTGGGCATGGTGGTGCACACCTGTGGTCTCAGCTACTTGGGAGGCGGAGGCAGGGGAATCACTTGAACCCGGGAGGTGGAGTTCGCAGTGAGCCAAGATCATGCCATTGCACTCCAGCCTGGGCAACAGAGTGAGACTTCATCTAAAAACAAAACAAAAGAAAACAAAAAGAAAACCATACAGTGGGTAGCTTCAACAACAAACACTTGTTTCTCATAGTTCTGGAGGCTGGAAATCCAAAATCAGGGTGCCAGCAGGACCCTCTTTTTGGTTATGTCCTTACATGACCTTCCTTGGTGCATGCATGCAGAAAGAGAGATCTCATGTCTTCTCCTTTTTAAAAATAAGGGCACCTATTTTTAAAATGAGGGACCTAGGTCATGAGGGCCATGAGGGACCTAGCCTCATGACCTACTCCAGCCATAATTACTTCCAAAAGGACCTATTTCCAAATACCATCACATTGGGGGTTAGGGTTTCAACATATTAATTTTAGGAGAAACACAAACATTCAGTCTATTGTAACCAGTTATTAAAAATATGTCAGTTGCTTATTTGATGGATCCTGGCATTCAACAGGGCAGGACTACAATCGCATTAACCCAAAATCTGATGATTTCGGTAGGACAATTCATATATTACTCCTAACAGCCAGTGGTAGTAATGAGTTTGGTAGGTTATTGCTTTCTATTTTTATTGCTTTTGTTTTTTAAACCATTTTGTTACAAGGATAGGAATACACTGATCAGGAATAAAAATAAAAACAATGGATCAGCCTTTCTTTTTCTGAGGGCTACTTAGAGAGAAAGTCTGTGGCCCTGGGACAGAGAAACCAATCCATCAGAACGAGATCAAATTTATGACCTTGATCTCATCAGTCTAATCAAGAGAGCTAACTGTACCCAGGATGGCAAGGTTTGCCTTTACTTTGTAAAAATAAACCGGTTTAGATAGTGGCTGGTAAATGTGAATTTTCTATTACTTTATTCTACAAACAATTACTGAGAAACTTCTCTCTGCTAAGTGTTGCATTAGAAAGGTGATTACTTAAAATGAGATTTGAGTCTATTAGTAGGCTATAAAATCAATAAAGTGGGTTGTATCTAACATATTAAAATAGAACAGAAAATATCAAGTGAATTGCATCTAGAAAGGGTAATACTGGCCAGGCGCGGTGGCTCACGTCTGTAATCCCAGCACTTTGGGAGGCCGAGGCAGGCGGATCACCAGGTCAGGAGATCAAGACCATCCTGGCTAACACGGTGAAACCTTGTCTCTACTAAAAATACAAAAAATTAGCTGGGCGTGGTGGTGGGTGCCTGTAATCCCAGCTACTCGGGAGGCTGAGGCAGGAGAATGGCGTGAACCTGGGAGGCGGAGCTTGCAGTGAGCAGAGATCGGGCCACTGCACTCCAACCTGGGTGACAGAGCGAGACACTGTCTCAAAAAAAAATACAAACAAAAAAACCAAAAAACAAAAAAGAAAGGGGTAATACTATTTATGAAACTTTTTTTCTAATTATGTATCTATCTGTGTGTATTGGTTATGAAGTAAACTTTATTTTTTATTGTGGATCACAATTTTAAGCATTTGGAAAATACTGTGCTAGTCTTAAGGGATTCAGTGGTTAACAGACCAGATGGAAGGTACACACATTAAGCATATACCCCAATGATTAACTAATTATAGTTGTAATAAGTGTTATGAAGGAGAAGTACAGAATGCTAAACAGAACATAAAACATAGGGACCTAACCTTGTGTAGGGCTGGGTGGGTTGGGAGGTACTTGAGGAAAGCCTTCCAGAACACAAGACATTTAAGCTGAGACCTGAAGGATGTGTGGATGGGAGGTGGGCATTCTAGTGAGTGGAAATAGCTCATATGGATGCCCTGAGTTCGCATGAGTTAGGCACATTCAAAAAACTGGTAGAAGGTCGGTTGTGAAGGGCAAGAGGGAAAATGATGGGGAAATTGACTGGAGTAGGTAGCCAAGTCAGACGATTCATAAAGGGCCATCACGAGATTCCCAGCATTATCCAGGGCCAATGGGAAGGAAGTCACGGAAGCATCTGAAGAAGGGGAGCCATGTGGACTATTTGTATAGATTCTGGGTGTAGAGTGGAGAATAAATTGCCATGGGATAACACTGCCTGCTTCTCTCCTTTTTTTTTTTTTTGGTTGTCTTAGAATAATTTTACTCTTGTACATATTCAAGTAAGTTGGTGATTTGAACTTGAAGGAGGCAAAGCATCTAAAAGAGACCAGTAAGAGGGGAGGTGGCAGGTTATGGTAGTTAAGATTAGGGTGGTGGCTCTGGGAAAAGAGACAAGTAGACATGGTCCATGAAATGTGTAGGAGGTAAATCATCAAGAGGATATGGGAACTGAGGGGGGCATGACATCTAAAGGACAAGTCTCAAATTACTGAATGCAGCCATTGGCTGGATGGTGATACTATTTGCTGAAATGAGAATGCTCAAAAAAGAAGAGACTTACAAAAATAGGCTATACCAGGTCCATAGTAAGTACTCATTCGGTGGTTGCAATGATCAATCATTCATACATGAAATATTTGGCTTATGGATTTTAACGAATCTTGCTTTCACTATCAGAGTACATTTAGGTAAAAATCATTAATTTTTGCTGGTGAAGGCAAAACGTAAAGCTTAAAAAAAAAAACAAAATATAACTAAAAGTCAAAGATTACCAAGAATAAGAAGCTTCCTTCCCTGCCACCATCCTCCCTGCCCTGGCTCAATAAAAATATCTCTTGCAGGTGGATCATGAGGTCAGGAGTTCGAGACCAGCCTGGCCAAGATAGCAAAACCCTGTCTCTACTAAAAATACAAAAATTAACCAGGCATGGTGGCTGGTGCCTGTAATCCCAGCTACACAGGAGGCTGAGGCAGGAGAATCACTTGAACCTGGGAGGTGGAGGTTGCAGTGAGCCAAGATCGCACCACTGCACCCTAGCCTGGACAACAGAGCAAGACTCCATCTCAAAAAAAAAAAATCTCTTCATTGATTTCAGTGTCCTTGGAATTCAACATTCTATTTTTGAGTGTTTGGTGGGTGGGTGGGTGGGGTTGTTTAATTCACTGGAAGGGAGCATTTCAAAGAATTGAAGGGCCACATCAGACACACTGAGTAGTGCAAAAGCCTCCTTCTCTTTCCTTGCCTATTGACTAGAAAGTACTCTGATCCAGGAGTTGGGACCTTAGCACTTCAATCCCAAGACACTATGACTTATGAGCTACTTAGCCTTGAGGAAGTTTCTGCCCCTTTTCTGAGTCTGAGTCCTTGCCTTTCATGGGGAAAATAACTACATCCCTGATCTACCTCACTGATTGTTGAGAGGGTCAAGGGAATTGATATATGTAAAAATGACTTGAAAATAATAGAATACCATGTATTTACAGAGTGGGATGATTGCAAAGCAGATTAGATCTGTAGCCTTTGAAGTGATGTCAGTGCAACTTCTTGTTTTGATCTGTGAAATAAGAACTTCTAGGATTTATGCCTGTTCCTTTGGAGATTCATAACATTTCAAACCTAAATGCTCAATGCTATTCTTAATGTTTGCAAGACTTTGGAAGACAGCAGAATTTGATTCAGTGGGTTAGAATTCATCTGTTTGCATAATGTCATATCCCAGAGTTTTAGATTTTTGAAAATGTATTGGTTTTGTAACTGGAGCCATCTAGTGTTGAGTTGATTAAGCACACACACAGGTACACACACACACACACACTCTCTCTCTCTCTCTCTCTCTCCCTCTCTCTCTCTCTCTATCTCTCTCTCTCTCTCTCTCTCTCTCTGTCTCTCTCACTCTCTGTCTCTCCCTCTCTCTCTCTCTCTATCTCTCTCTCTCTCTCTCTCTCTCTGTCTCTCTCTCTCTCTGTCTCTCTCTCTCTCTCTCTCCTTTATTTTGTGTTTTAGGAAATTGCATCTTGTTCTCCCGGCACATTAGAATGGTGTTTTAGTATAACATAATTGTAGGATCTGATGAGAACTTAAGAATTAATGTAAAGCCCTGGCTACATCTAAAAACCATGGTAACAATGGGATGCTAGCCTGGCCCTGACCTTTCACCCTGAGTTAAGTACCTCCCACCTTTCCTTGTTCCTTTTCATCCTTCCTCCTTTGTTTAATGAGTGTTCTTGAAATTAGAATTTTTAAATGTGGTCTTGTTATTTTTTTAAAAAAGAAATATTATTTAGCTCAACCAACATAAAAGCAAATACTGATTTTGTGTAAAAGAGCAATTTTAGAAAAAGAAATCCAGTTACCAAATCTGGTGTATTCCTTTAGTCATGTTAGAAAATTACAGATCGTCGGGTCTTTAATCTGTACTAGAATCTGCTCCATTCTCTTTACTGTAAAGAAACAAATTCTCATAGAAAAATCTGCGCTCGCTTTTATATAATGTTCTGAGAAAAAGTTATCACATAACCTCTCTTTTAATGATCATGTCATTACCTATCTCTTTGAGTTAATTTTACTAAGTTTTGATAAAAAGAGATATATTCTTTTCAAAAGGTAGGGGACACTGGAGGAAGCAAAGTTAAAATAAGTATACACATGTGTTTGTGTGTGCACCACACAAACATTTGACAGATGACTAACGAATGACTCTGAGAAGCTAACTACGTCAATTTAGGCAGTATTTTTTCATTTTTTTCACAATAAAAACTAGATCTGGCCACTATAATTTCCAGAATTTAAATCAGGACTAATTCATCAAATCAATACTTTCTATATCCAAGTAGAAAACATTTATCAATAAAATAAAAAGGGCATTTTTTTTCTGATTTTCTTAATAAATACAAGAAAAACTTGAGAGTTAAGAGTAACAAAAGTGGAATAATGAAATGCTAATTGTATGCATTCATACGTTTTCAAATGGAAAAAAAAGAAATCTGAAACTAATGGCAAGATTTTTGTGAAAAGAATATTAACCTTTCAAACAAAACTGAGGTTATGTTTGAGGAGCCGAATTCTCAATTTGTGTTATTTGTAGCTTATGCAAAATGGAAAATAACCTTTCAAATGTGCTTTGCAGTTTCCATTATACTTTCAGTGGATCTTAACAACAATCATGTCAGTATTAGAAGCTGGTAGAGTATAATGTTAAAAAGCATGGGTTTTGCAGCCCAGTTACTTGGGTTAATATCCCAGATCAACTACTCACTGATTACCTGCTTTCAGGTAAGTCATCTCACTCTCAAAGCATCTATTTTCCCATCTAGAAATGGGAATAATAATAGCACCCACCTCATAGAGTTCCCATGAAACTCAGAGGAGAGATGTGTTGGCAAGTGCTTAGTCCAGTGACAGATTCATGTTAAATATTTACCTAGATTTGGAAGGGTGGGGAGATAGGAGGGGGATGAGAGATGAGATATTACTACTTAATATTACTTAATGGGTACAATATACACTTTTTGGGTCATGGTTACACTAAAAGCCCAGACTTAACACTATGCAATATATTCATGTAATAGAACTGCATTTCTACCACTTATTTAACAAGAAATAAAAATATTCACCTATATTAATTTTATATTAATCAGTTTTAAAAGGAGTCTTCAACATTAACTGTATTTCTTCCATTATCCTAGCAAACAAAAATGAAACTGTGATTCTATGTAGTCTCAAAATACACTGCTTTGAAAACCATAGTGTTTTCTGTCACAAGGTCTAAGCCCATCTGCATGGCTTGGTTAAAAACATTATGTATTTACACTGTGGAGTGTTTTGAGCTTCATGCTTTGAGTTTCATAGATCACTATGGAAATTAAGACATTGTTATATGTATTTTATCCTTACATCAACTCTGGGAAGTAGTTAGAGCAGGGGGTGCAATTTCTTCTGTTTTGAAGAAGAGGAGGAAAATGGGATAATAAGGTTAAATGTTTTGTGCAAAGTATTGTCACACCAGGAACCAGCTTGGGGTACAGCAAAGCATACAGGCTTTGGCCCTTGACTCTCTAAGAGACCTTGGAAGGTGTCTTAATGTCTTTGAATATCAATGTTCTTATTTGTAAAGTAGGGTTATTAATCTCCAAGTTATATTTTTTAAAATAATTAAATGATCTGTGTGTTTGTACCATAAGTGAGCTGTGTGTGTAAAATATATATGTGCACATATACATATATACATTTTACATCTACACACACACATGCACACACAGAGACACATATAAACACACCTTGCCGGTTCTGTTTCTCTGGAGCACCCTGACTATTACAGCTTTCTAGATCACAGAATATTCCAATTGAAAGGAAGTCTAGAAAGACTGTCTTCTGATCCTGTTTTACAGATGAGGAGAATCACTTGGAGAGGTGAAATGATAGAGCTGGGCATACTGCTCTCTAAAGCCTCACTAAGAGCACTTTGCTAGTGATTTTTGGCACTAGAAAAGTGGGAAACGGGCCCAGGTAGGTTATGACTGCAGCATGAGGAACCCCAGCACCCAGAGGACGAACTATGCAAACTTCAGCAGTCCTCACACAGCCTGCCTCTCTCTCTCTCACACACACTCTCTCTCTCCCTGTCTCCCTCCCTCCCTCCCTCTCCCTCTCGCTCTCTCTCCACACACACACACACACACACACACATACACACTTGCTGGAAGCAGACTACTATAAAACCTACATTTGAAATTTGACAGTAATCAAACAGGGGTGATAAATTAAGAAACGAACAGACAAAATTAATAAGTATTTTTAAAACAGCAACTCTGAAACAGAAGCAACAAATTCTGAAGGTAGATTGTCAAAGAATTATTCTCAGAGACATTTGATAGAAAGTTGCCTTCATTTAAAAAAGGTTACTATTAAAGAAAAATCTTGGACAACTAAAAATATATTCATTTCAGTATTATTGGAATTTTGACAATAAGACATCTCAGTAGTATCTAGAATATTATTCTAAAAAGTTAAATCTACATACTGCTATTGGTGATGAGGTTGCTAAGTAAAGTGGTTGGTAAAGAGATGTTTAAACCAATTGAATTTGGTGTGTAGGAACAGAGTTGGGACAAAAAAAAGAGAAGGCTGGGGTTGCTCACTGCCATTTGTTTTAACCTATCTCATATATATATGATATATATGTCATATATGTCATATATATGTCATATATATGACATATATATGACAGCTACTCTTCAGCACTCATATATATGACATACATGTCATATATATGACACTCTTCAGCACTCATATATATGACATATATATGATATGACATATATATGACACTCTCAAGCACTCATATATATGACATATATGTCATATATATGACACTCTTCAGCACTCATATATATGACATATATATGATATGACATATATATGACACTCTCCAGCACTCATATATATATGACATATATACTCATATATATGTCATATATATATGACAGCCACTCTTCAGCAGCCTTCTATATATGTGTATAGAAGGCTGCTGAAGAGTGGCTGTTTACTTTTTGTTCTTTTTTAAAAGAATGCTTTTTACAGTGCATAGAGCAGAATGGACATATTTTAAGTAGCAGGCAAATGTTTTTTCTTCCTCACTCTCTGCCGGTAGGGTGGTGGCAGTTGATGTTCTCTTGCCTTCTTTTCTTTTTCATTTTTAAAATCTTTATTTAGTGTTCACCAATCTCCTTCTTACATTTTGTTCTACTAAAATAATCAGGGAAAGAAACAGAACTTGGGAATAAATGCCTTGATGTGCAGCTAAGTTCAGTCTGGCTTTAGGAAGGAATGGCATTGGGGGCTACTGACCTCTGCTTTTGTGTTGCCCCTCATCACCTGGGTACTCATCGGCACCCTGTAACTATTAACTTCCCTTCCAGTGGTAAGATCTTGTGATTCTTTCATTCTGTGACTGTGATTCTACCAACTTGTTGTACCATGACTCCTAGAGGGCAGGTGCACTTGATGAGGTTAAAGTTCTGGTAAGTAGGAAGCTCAGAGTAAACTTTTGTGTGGACCATCAAATCAGAAGTTCCAATGAACAGGAAAAGAGAGAGAATATGAGATTTGGAAAAGTTTTTAGTCTGACTCTCTCTTTCAGTAATTGAGGTAATTGAGTCTCATAAGGAAATGACCTATACAGGGCTGGCAAAAGGATCAGTTTGGAGGAGAACATAGGGAACTGAGATAAGAAATTCCTAAACTTCAATTCTGACATTAGAACTTGGTGAGTTCTAGGTTTGAACTGGGAGGTCAGTACTGGAGTGCACTGGGAAGACATGCTGAGTAGTAACACTACTAAGTACCTGGTAAGAAGGTGCAGGGGCTAAGCATTTGGGCCCTCAAGCTGGATTTCCTGCTTACTTCAAATTTAGAACCCCTATTCACTAGCTGTGAAATCTTGATGAAATTATTTAATTTTTTTCTCTCTAAAATGGAGTATTTAAAAAATAAATAAATAAAATAAAATGAAATGGAGTATTTTTGTTTTGTTTTGTTTTTGAGAGGATCACGAAAATCTCTATTTTTCTATGAATTTGACAAAAATTAACAGATTATTTTAAATAGCATTAAAAATGGAAAACCTTACAATAAATAAAAACCTGGATTCATATAGAATTACATGTCAAGACCCTCATAGTTTGTTGTTACATGAAAATAGAAAATTGCACAGCAATTCTATTGTATGATACCTTTTAATAATTCAAAAGAAAGCAAAAACACATGCATAGCAAACTGGATAATGTATTTGCATAAATATATAGTTATATATGTATTCCCATACATCAAATTTTACTAGTAGTGGTTTGTGAAAGAGGATTGAGGGGATAGATAAAGGAGGACTTCCAATGTATACATTCTGTTAAAATTTTCTCACTATTTTGCAGATTCACTAGAGTGTACCTAGGGCTTCCTCTAAGAGAACTTAGACTTTATTCAGTGCTAGAAATGATCAGCTGCTATCTCTTTACTATCGCCTCTGCACCATTCCCTCTATTCTCTTCTGGATCTCACTTATAGATGATGATAGAGATAGATAGATAGATGATACATATAGATCTATTTTAAAACGGTTTTGTTGAGATGTAATTCACATGATGTACACTCTATCCACTATTTAAAGCATTTTGAAATGTCTGAAACTGCTCTCCATGTTTCTTAACTGCTTTTTCTTTTTAAATAAAATGGGGTATTTTGAGGATTAATTAAGATAATTCTATAAAACACTTAGTCTATCGTCTGGTGTACAGTAAGTATTCAATGAATGTTAACTGTAAATTATTTAAGTAAAACATGAGTTCCAATAATATGATTAGTTCATTATTCAGAAGGATTTAGTAATAAGAGAAGGAGCGAGTCCTTTATTTGTTACTGACAAAGATATAAAACAGAAAGTGAAAGGGCTCACAGTACATTGAGTTTGTGTCAAAACATAAATTTAAATGTATGTTTGGAGCTCATGACAGTGTTATTATATCTAAATCTTGGAGTAGGAGGATTGGAGAGGAAGCCATCTCATGGTTTAAAATGCATCCCAGATTGTGTTTGCTTTGGCCAACCAAAATGTTTCTGGATTTTTTTGCTGGAAATATTTTGGCCTGTCCACATGGATTACTTCTAATGCATTAACTTCACACAATGAAGCACCACTGAAAATGGAACAACCACACTTTACAACCTCACCCAGTTCTGTTCACTCAGTTGGAAAATGAGCTTCATGTTAATGATAGTTACTGTGGATTCATTTGCTGCAAAAAGGACATTCAACCAAAGCACCAATTAAAGGCACACTTAAATCAGCAAGACCTACTTTGCTAAGTTCCTCTGAGTTCAAACATCTGACTGCTGACTTTATGCCAGAGGAGTTATTTTATACTATACTTAAAAAAAATTAGCAGAATAGTCGATTGACATTTTTATCATCCTATAAACTTTATATATTCTTATATATATATATTCTTATGTAACTGTGACCAAGGCAAGCCTTTAAAAATGATTTTATCTCATTAGGTCTATGCTCTCCATGGCATACAATATAAACAAATTATTATAGGTGGTATAGAAAAAGCAGGAGTCAAAGATTTAATTTTGAGCTCTGGCAGGTCTAGCCACATCATTTCTGAACCTTAGTTTCCTCATCTGTAAAATGGGTTTTTCATACCTATCTTTGGGAGTGCTACAAAGAGTGAGATGGATACTCTATGTAAAGATTGCTGCCTTACTGAGCACATAAGCATTTAATACACATTGATTTCCTTTGTAGACTGATGGCTAATGGTGGTGTCTTGGAGAGAACTCACACTTATATACCTTATTCTCTCCCAGGCAATCAGGCAATGGTCCTTTGCTAGGCTAACTCAATGAGTGACTCTAGTAGTGTAGATTTGTAGATAAAGAGGCAAAGATCCTTTTTTTTTTTAATTAAACAAACAAAGCTTATCAGAATAAAAACAGTAGCTACTCTTTAATGAGTCTTAACTCAGCTTCACGAGGACTGCCTCAGGAAGCCATTTATATACCTACACATACAAAAGTCAAATCTAGCAATTGCCTGCTCTACTACTTCCCTACTCCTCTCTTTAGGGGAACTTTTTTTTAACTTTTGAAGGAATGTTTATTAAGGTGTAGGACAAGTACATTCTAGATTTTTTTGCAACTGTTTCTTTAAGATAAACATTATTTTTACAGGAGCTTTAAATTTACAGAAAAATTGTAAAGACAGAGCAGTTTCTATATACCCAACACCCTGTTTCCCTTATTATTAATATAGCATTAGCACAGTACACATGTTATCATAGATGAGGCAATATGGTTATTAATTTTTAACCAAAATCCATACTTCAACCAGATTTCATTAGATTTTACTTCATATTATCTATCATAGCGTCTCATCGAGGATACCATATACATTTATTCATCATGTCTACTTAAGATCTCTTTTTGCTGTGACAGTTTCTTAGACTTTGTTTTTGAAGACCTTGACAGTTTTGAGGGGTGCTGATCAAGTATATTACACAATGTCCCATAATTGGAATTTATCTGATGTTTTTCTCATTATTAGACTGGGGTTACAGGTTTTTGGTAGGAAGATCACAGGTGTAAAATGCTGCCTTTATGACATTCTATCAAGGGTATATTCTAGCAACGTGATATATGGCTGTTGATGTTGACTTTCATCATCTAGATGAAATAGGGTTTGTCAGGTTTCTCCACTGAAAAATTACTCTTTCCTTTCCCTTTCCATATTGTACTCTTTGAAAGGAAGTCACTCTGCATAGCCCACATCTAAGAACTGGAAAGTTATGTTCATTCTCCTTTTGGGATAGTATCTGCATATATTATTTGGAATTCTTCTGCATGGGAGATTTGTCTCTTTGCCCCTATTTATTTATTTAATTATTTATTTAAATCAGTGTTGACTCATGAATATTTATTTTACACTTCGGGTTATAACCCAATAATACTTTCATTATTCAAATTGTTTCAGCTGTGGCTATTGGGAGCTCTTTCAGTTAGTTGCTGCATCCAGGCACACTTATCTCAGTTGTACTTTTACATATATTTGTATAATTTTCAAATTTAATGTAGTTTCCCCTCACAAAATCATATAGTTTATGGGGGAACGGTAGGTATCTTATTTTGTTTGAGTGTTTATTACCTTATCCTTAATACTTAGAAGTGTGCCTGGAGTGTAGTAGATGCTCAGTGAATGTTAAGTGGAGAAATGTATGAATGAATGAGTATAAGAATGTATCAACATTGTGTAAGGCACATTACGTATACCATTCCAAAACTTCAAAACAGTTGTCAAAGGAAACCATTAATAATGCTTTCCCTATTTGATAGATGAAGGGATTAAACTCAGATAAGTTAAGTAACTTGCCCAGGGTCACTCAGCCAGTGACAGTGTCTTCTGTCTTCTCTAGAGATCAAAATGTATTTGAGAGTTTAAATAATGTTTTGTTTTCATGGAGGACTGTTATGGAATATCAAGTTAGCAAGAACTTGAACCTAGGATTGCCCAACCTTATGCCCATAGGCGGCCATGAATATTGGTATTGAGAAATACGTTATGGATTTTCAAGACCCTAAAGTTATATCCATGTGCCTATAACCACCTCTATCATTATTTCACTCTGTCTTTTTTTCTTTCTCCATATTTATATACAACCAGATATTGTCTATTAAAAATGGACCCCAAAAGTCAGCACAAATTTCAAGAAAATATTTAAATGTTGCCAATCCTTTACTCAGTGCCTAAGTTATGCACCTATCAAACATTTCTCCCATATCCCAGTTTGCTGGAGGACCTAAAAAATTTGAGCAGGTTATATATTTAAAGCAGTATTAGCTCACTGAACACACTGGAGAGAGTTGGGTAAAGTACCTTTTTGATCTGCCTGAGAAGACCTAGAAGAGGTCCTTGGCTTTATTATATCACCTTAGAAATTGATGTTGAAAAGTAATGAAGTATAAAGGAAAGCAAATACGTGTAGGGTATTAAAAGACCAGGTTGGATTCACAGCTTTGCATTTCCCAGAAGAACTGCAGGCAAGTTCTCTAGTACTTTCAAGCCTCAGTTTTTTCTTTTATATTTAATAAAATGGTGATATTAAAATTGCCCACTTCATAGGTGAAGATTAAATGGGACACTGTACTAAGTGCATAACACAGTGCCTGTCACATAGCCTTCTAAAAATTTTTTTGTTACTGCTGTCATTGTCTTCTGTCTTCTCTAGAGATCAAAATGTATTTGAGAGTTTAAATAATGTTTTGTTTTCATGGAGGACTGTTATGGAATATCAGGAGATTCAAGCTGAAAACTCATTTGCTGTACACAACTGGTTTTGAAGAATATTTAGTTTCAAGATAAGATTATTTCTTTTGTAAAAATAGTATTATTAACTGAAATATGTTTACTCTTAACTTGTTCTCTAATTTATAAAGATAGCCTCCAGGCTCTAGTTAACTGCCACACCTCATAGTCTATGAAAAACCTACCTCCCACCCCCTTGTTAATGACCCAGAGCACAGATCATCACTCACTGTACTTACATAGTACTTTCGAAAATTTTCTTTTAAACTAGTAATACCAAACTTAAATTTGTATTAAGACAAGTAATGCCAAATATTACTCAGTTTGGGTGAGTTGGAACATGAATTGTAATATGGCCATGACTGTGATATCTACTGCCAACCAGTTTCTATCCTCTTCAAGAATTGCTTTCTAATAATGTGGAAAGTTGCACTAATAATTTGCCATCCAAACAGCAAATCGCTGTTGCCTTACAAAATCCTTCAACTCAAACACTTTCCTTGGCTCCAGCTCTCTAGTTGTTCAACATGGTTCTAAAGACATAATTCAGCAATGATGACAGGAGGCAGGGTAGCCTCTCAGGGGGCATGTTTTTATGTGGATAGGGTCCACTGAAGTAATAAAAAAATAAAGACATTTATTGGCATACATACTGTATTTCAGCAATTCTAAGATATGCATTTTCCATATTTTAATATCTCAGACTGCATCTTTTAATCACTATTGGCCAAATAGTGAATATAATGATGTTATTACTTGGGCATGCACATCAATATTTGAAGGATTAGTTATCACTGGTTTGGAACAAAGTCCTGAAGATAGCAGTGTGTGATTCTTTTTAAAAATGTGTATTCAACCATCTTGATGGCACAGGGTGGGAAAGTATGTGGAGAAACCTAGACCTAAGGAGAGCCAGACTGAGTGTGAGAAGTTTTGCGATGACCTTAAATTTGTTTTCCATCTGCTCCTTATTATTATGTATGAAAGCATATGTAATGAAAATCTATATCCAAATAAATCTAAAGAAGCTATTTCAGCAAGAAAGTTTTTTTAAAAATCTAAGGGATAAGAAAGCATTATGTCATGGGGCAGTGTTTTTCTTGTCTTACTGGTGCATAAAGGGGTATCTTACCCTTGTAGTGTATTAGATTTGATAAAATATGGTAGCTGGAGGTCCTCAAGTAGCACAGGCTTTGGTTTTGCTATAGAGCTTCTGGCTTCATCTTCCAGCCAATGCTCTTGGTTTAATGTGTCAGCCTCATGCTTAGGTTGGTTCAGGCCTCACATCCTTACACAGAGGTCCAGAGGAAGACAGAGATCTTCATGGGTCCATTCTCCTATAACCTCTGTCTGTAGGAAAAAGCTGTAAGCTGCTTGGCTTACATCTCATTTCTTTAATTATCGGCAAGAGGGAATGACAATATAATGATTAAGATTAATCAGTGTACAATTTGAAAACTACATGGGCTGGCACACAAAGGGAAGAGGATGGAAAGAATGTTGAAAGGCAACCTCATAGTGTTCACTACGATGGTTTTCTCTCTTTTTGTTTAAACTAATAGTGTCAAGGCACATTTTTAAAGTTTATCACTTTTGTTGAAACCTAAATCTCTTCCGATTACTAGATTCAATAAGCATCAAAATTTCTGGTAATTATCTGCACAAAATATAATATATTTTGTGCCTATCTGCAAATTACATAATATTATATGTAGAAAAGCCTAAGGAAGCCACCAAAAAAGCTATTAGAATTAATTAACAAATTCAGTAAAGTTGTAGAATACAAAATTAACATGTAAAAATCATTTGCATTTCTATATACAAACAATGAAATATGTGAGAAAGATCAATAAACAATCCAATTTATAATAAATGGAACAACAGGAATAGACTTAACCACTAAAAACTATAAAGAATTGATGAAATAAATTGAAGAAGACACAAATAAATGGAAAGACATCCTGTAATCATGGTTTTGAAGACTTAATGTTAAAATGTCCATGCTACTCAAAGTAATCTGTAGATTTCAATGATATCCCAGAAAAATCCTAATGGCATTTTTTTTATAGAAATGGAAAAAGCAATCCTAAACTTCCCAAGCGAGCCACAAAAGACTGTGAATAGCCAAATCTGTCTGGAAGAACAAAGCTGGAGGCATCACACTTCCTGATTTCAAACTATGATACAAAGTCTATGGTAATTAAAACAGTATAATACTAGCATAAAGACATACAGCCAAATGAAATAGAATAGAGAGCCCAGAAGTAAATTCATGTGTATATGGTCCACTGATCTTTGACAAGAGTGCCATGAATATGTGATGGGGAAAGGATAGTTTCTTCAATAAATGCTGTGGGAAAAACTGAGTATCTATATGCAAAAGAATGAAATAGGTCTTATATCTTCTACCATACACAAAATCAACTCAAACTGGATTGAAGACTTAATACCTGAAACTATAAAACTCTTAGAAGAAAAACTAATGGAAAATGTTCTTGACATTGGTCTTGGCAGTGATTTCTTGGATACGATAGCAAAGCACTGGCAACTAAAGCAAAAATCGACAAGTGAGACCACATCAAATCCAAAAGCTTCTGTACAACAAAAGAACAATTAGAGTGAAAAGGCAACCTAAAGAACGGGAAAAAATCTCTGCAAACAATTTGTCTGGTAATGTGTTAATATGCAAAATGTAAGAAACTTCTATAATTCAATAGAAAAAATCTGCAAAACAAAACATGATTTAAAAGTGAGCAAAGAACTTGAATAGACATTTTTCCAAAGAAGACATACAAATAGCCAACAGGTATATAAAAAGTTGTTCAGTATCATTAATCATTGGACATATGTAAGTCAAAAATACAGTGAAATAACATTTCACACCTGTTTAGATGACCATTATAAAAAATAGAAAAGAAAACAAGTATTTATGAGGATGTGGAGAAATAGGAATCCTTGTACACTGGTAGTGGGATGTCCAATGGTACAGCCACAGTATGGAGGTTCCTCAAAAAATTAAAAGTAGAACTATCATGTAATCCAGCAATCCCACTTCTGTGTATATATCAAAAGAAATTAAAGTGGAAATTCTGCACTTCCATTGGAGAATTATTCACAATAGCCAAGATATGGAAATGGATTTGTTCACTTGTATTGCTATAAAGGAAAACCAGAGGCTGGGTAATTTATAAAGAAAATAGGGTTATTTGCAGAACAGCATGGTATTGGTACAAAAACAGACACATACACCAATGGAATAGGATAGGGAACTCAGAAATAAAGCTGCACACCTATAACTCTCTGATCTGCAACAAAGTTGACAATAACAAGCAATAGGGAAATGACTCCCTATTCAATAAATGATGCTGAGAAAGCTGGCTAGCCATATTCAGAAGAATAAAACTGGATCTCTACCTTTCACCATACACAAAAATTAAGAATACTTAAAGACTTAAATATAAAACCTAAAACTATAAAAATCCTAGAAGAAAACCTAGGAAATACCCTTCTGGTAATCAGCTGTAGCAAAGAATTTATTACTAAGTCCCCAAAAGTAATTGTAACAAAACAAATAGATCTAATTAGGTGAGATCTAATTAAACTAAAAAGCTTCTGCATAGCAAAAGAAACTATTAACAGAGTAAACAGGCAACACAAAGACAAAGGGAGAAAATACTCATATATTATGCATCCACCAAAGGTCTAATATCCAGAATTTGTAAGGAACTCAAACAATTGAACAAACAAAAGACAAATAGCTCCATCAGAAAATGGGCAAAAGACTTGAACAGACGCTTCTCAAAAGAAGACATAAATGCAGCCAGTAAATATATGAAAAATGCTCAATGTCACTAATCATTAGAGAAATCCAAATCAAAACCACAATGACATACTATCTGACACTAGTAAGAGTGGCTATTATTAAAAGTCAAAACATAACAGGTGTTGGTGAGGTTGCAGAGAAAAGGGAATGCTATGCTTTCGGTGGGAATATAAATTTTTCAGCCACCGTGGAAAGCAGAAGACAGACCATAACAAATGTTGGCGGGGATGTGAAGAAAAGGGAATCCTTGTACACTGTTGGTAGGAATGTAAATTTGTTCAACCACTATAAAATAACAGTTTGGAGGTTCTTCAAAAAACTAAAAATAGAGCCACTATGTGATCCAGCAATCCCACCCCTAGGTATATATTCCAAATAAAGGAATTCAGTATATTAAAGCGATATCTGCACTTCCATATATATTGCTGCACTATGCACAATAGGCAAGATTTGGAAGCAACCTAAGTGTCCATCAATGGGGAATAAATAAAATAAATGTAGTACATAACAATATTCTGAGTACTATGCAGTTATGAAAAAGAATGAGATCCAGTCATTTGCAACAACATGGATGGAACTGGAGGTCAATACATTACGTGAAATAAGCCACACATAAGAAGACAAACTTCACGTGTTTTCACTTATTTGTGGGAGCCAAAAGTAAACAAACTCATAAGATGTAGCATAGAATGATGGTTACAAGAGGCTGGAATGCGGGTGAGAGGGAGTGGGAATGGTTAATGGGTACAAAAAAATAGTTTAAAAGAATGAATATAATCTAGTATTTGATAGCACAACAGGATGACTATAAGAAAAATAATTTAACTACACATTTAAACTAACTAAAGGAATATAATTAGATTATTTGTAACACAAGGGATAAATGCTTGATGGATATCCCATTTACCCTGATGTGATTATTACACATTGTATACCTGTATCAAAATATCTCATGTGCATAATAAATATATACACCTACTATGTAGTCACAAAAATTAAAATATAAAATAGTAAAATGAAATGCATATGGGCAAACTATAAAATATTTTTGAAGCAAATATGTACAAAGCATATCAGACTTATTTGTTAGAATACTCTAGTACTTGAATATTTCTGTTGTAACATAAATGATATCAACATTTCAGGGAATCAAAGTTGAGTGTGGATATTTTAGCATAGTACATAAGAAAATTAAACACTGCTCTCTGGGAATATATTTGTTTAATGTTAACTGGTATCAACTGAGTGTCTTTGTAACCTAGGACCTTGGAAAAAGAATAGTTGCCATTTTCAGGATTGGGGAGAAAAGATGAGATCTGTTCTACACCCTGGGCTTATGTTTTATTATCTGCTTTACTTCTTGGAAAAGATATGAGAAGACACTAACTACTGGTAATTTGTAGATACAGAGAGATATGTTCCTCTTTTTTAAGAGAGAAGATGATGAAATTCTTAAATTATGGACAAAATGGCCAGGAATGTCTAATTTCATTAACCAAGAGAGGGGTAGTTGGAGCTTCTAGGGTGGCAAAGAAAGTTTGCACTGTTGTTTTCCCTATCACTGTGACGAGCCTCAGGATGGGCTAAGTATTAGTGGTGCCAGGATCAGAGCTTCTGAAATATGTTCAAACTTATTAGAGCAAAAAAGTCTGAAACTGGGAGCAAAGAATTCAAAAATCCTGGGAATATAAGAGAAGAGGTCTCACAGGTGACCAGAGAGGGGCTGTGGATAAATCCCAACTGGATTTCCAATGAAGGCCTTTTAGCAGAGTGACTAAGACCATAGGGCCTGGCATTAGAGAGACTTGGATCTCTGCCACTTACTAGCTACATGACCCTCAACTAATTGTGTGACCTCCAACTTTAGTTTCCCTATCTGTAAAATAAGAATAATAGTACCTACCTTATTCTACTGTGTTTATTTATGTATTTATTTATTTATTTGGAGACAGAGTCTCGCACTGTTGCCCAAGCTGGAGTGCAGTGGCGCGATCTCTGCTCACTGCAACCTCCGCCTCCCGGGTTCAAGCAATTCTTCTGCCTCAGCCTCCCGAGTAGCTGGGATTACGGGATTACAGGTGTGTGCCACCATGCCCGGCTAATTTTTCTTCTTTTTTTTTTTTTTTTTTTTTGTATTTTTAGTAGAGATGGGGTTTTACCATGCTGGCCAGGCTGCATGGTCAGGTCTCTCGAACTCCTGTCCTCGTGATCCGCCCACCTCGGCCTTCCAAAGTGCTGAGATTACAGGCGTGAGCCACCGCGCCCAGCCGTGTTTCTTTCTTTCTTAACCTATTCCAGTCATGGCCTGTTTTTATTTCGTTTGTTGATTTTATTTGCTGTCTGTCTTCCCAAAGACAACATAAACTGCATGATGGCAGGAGCTTTGTTGGACTCATTCACTGGTATATTTTAAGCACTGGGTACAGTGAAGATATAAGAAAACGAGGAGGTGATTTGAAGACTATTGTCTTTAAGTAGATAAGAGAGGATGGAGTCAAGGAGACAAACTGAAAAAAGATGGGAAGGAAGAAGGCGATAGTCCAGCACTTCTCCAACTTTAATGTGTGTATGACTCTACTAGGATGTTGTTAAAATTGCAGATTATAATTTAGTAGGGCTGGGGTGGGGCTTGAGATTCTGAGTGTCTAACAAGCCTCCAGGTGATGTCAAGGCCATGTCACAGGGACCATACATTTAGTAGCATATTCTTGAGAAATTACTGGATCAGACACTGTAGTAGGGATGGGACTGGGAAATTGTGTTTTTAGCTAACTTCTCAGGTGATCATGATGTATATCAAAGTGAGAGGACTACTAGGAATAATAAGAGAAAAAAATAGAGATTTTAGGAAGCATAGAGGGGATGGCAGAGTTAGAATCAAGTTAATATCAGTTGACTATCAAAAAGGCTAAGATTAATATATGATAAGGCTGAACTGGGGTTCTGAGAGACTCTGAATTTTTATTTAGATCAAGGAAAAACTATGTCTTTAGCAGTGATTCCAACATTGCTATACTTTGTATTGCTTAAAATGAGAAATTACATATCCCATTCACTTTAACAATTATGTATTCTGATGAGTTTAAGCTGAGTGCTCTGAACTGATTGGCAAACACTGCACATAAATTGGAAAGCTTTTTAGTACCTGGCACTGCTTTTGTAAAGAACTAACTATGTCTAACAAGTAAAATTTGCCTCTACTGGAGAAAGCAGTGGCCAGCGTGTATTTAGGCTTCAATAAGATTTTGATTATTTTTAATATTTGCAAATTTAGGCACAAAGTTATCTTTTAGACTGTATTATCAGTTGCTTAATATTAACTGGAAATTTTGGGAAGAGAACAAATTAGGTACTATTTTGTAGGCCTTTGGCCTTGGGCCACTGCTGTATACTATTTTTACATGATTTTAATGATGGAAGGAAAGGACAGCGATTAAACTTGCAAAGGTGGCAGAGCCGGTATCTTATGGATAAATCCAAATTCAAATTGTACTTAAGGCAGTGTAGAAGTGGTCTATTTTTTCACTCCATATAAGTATTTTATTAATGGATTTATTATGCTATATATCCATCATATCCAAAAACAACGTCGAGCAGACTCAACAAATATTTACAAGTCTACTATGAGAAAGACACCTTGGTAGGCACGGGGTAGAATACAGAGACAGAACAATTGAGTGCGGACTTCAAGGTGCTTACAACTGCATGAAGAAGATAAGATGAGTACCTGAATAACATACAAGGCCTAAAGAGATATATCCTAGTAGAAATGGCAATGGAAGGCCATGGAAACTCTAAAGAAGGGAAGGGAGTTTTCATCAGCATGGATTACAGACATGATTCTGGAATTCAGCAACATTATTCAAAATGTAAAATACACATATACTTCGACTCTGCTGTCATAGAACAATTATACTACATCCTGGTGCTGATCTAAGTTCTGTGTATCTTGACCCATATATAATTTTGCTGTTCCCTCGTTATGAGAAAAAAATATCAATGAGCCTATATAAGTGAGGGACCCTGAAGCTTCAGCACCATTAGCTTTATTATAAAAATCTTTCTCTGCTTTCTCTGACTAGAGCTAGAATGTATAATTTAGCACCATTTTTAGTGGCAAAAGAGTGAACTAATCAACTTGTTAGTAGAGTATTGATTAAATTATGACATATTTTATAATGGAGTATTATGCAGCTGCTAAGAAGGATGAGGGAATTCTATACATATGTACTGATATAGATACACACATATATATGTATATGTGTATATATATGGTGTGTGTATATATACACATCTAGATAGATCTATGCATTCATATTGTGTGTGTGTGTGTGTGTGTGTGTGTGTGTGTATATATATATATATATATATATATATATATATATATATATATATTCATGCTTATAGGTGCAATGAATGACCCTGAAACCAAATACATTGTTGCCTCTGGGAAATTCAGGGAGGTATGAGTGAGTTTCAATGGTGAAAGAAGACACACTTTCTAACTTCATATCCTTTGTACGGTTTGAATATTTACCATGTGTACCTATAGAATTTTAGAAAATAAATTTTAAAAGCAGCAGCAACAATCAAAATGAGCATTTGAGTCAGGCCCTGAGAGAAAAATAGCATGGATGTCTGTTTGGCTGTTGCATAGGGTGATGTTGGGTTCAAATGTCGAAGAAGCTCTTTCATGGAGGTAACGCAGAAACACCAAGCAGAGGACTCATTTGGCAGTAGCCATAGTTTGCAAATACTCATTTGGCAGCATTGGTGGTTTGCACTGGAGTGAGCAGTTTCTGAGCCTGTTACTATTGACCACCAGGAGAGACATAAACAGGATCTGGACTGTGTTATGCAAGCAAGAGCATAGGCAAAATGATGGGAGTGGGTGGGAGATTGTGAAGATGGACGCATCAGAGTCAGGGACTTCACTGGGTATGGAGAGAAGCTACGTAGAAAATGGTTACGGGAAATTTTGACGAAATAAGGTTAATTTAGTTCGAGAAAGTAGTGTCTGGTTGTGTGTTCTACATTGTTTTTCTCTGGTGGTTTGTGACATGTATAAACTGTCTTACACAATTTTTCTCATTTGGAACGACTCCTGTTGCCATCAGCTCATTCAAGCTTCTTCCTTTTCTCGATGCCTCAGGGAAAGACAGGTCTTCTTTAGGGCCTAGTCTTTGATAGGAAACCCAGGAGGCATTAACAGAGTTATTCCCTGATCCTGTCTTCTGAAAATATGGAATGACGCAAACAAACAAACAAACAAATAAAAAGACGCCTCATTGGATAACACACACACAAAATAATAAAGAGGTTCATTGTTCTTCCCCTCCCAGCTCCCTCTCTTCCTCCTCTCTGCTCTTTGGCCATGCCATTGTGAGTTGGCTGCCATCTTCTCACTCCTACAATGCAGGGCTCACTTCCATCATAGTACTTACCACACTGTTTCACAGATATGTTTACTTGTCTTTCCTCCACTAGACAATATATTCCTTGAGGGCAGGAGCTGAGTGTTTTATTTTTATATAACCTGCTCTAGCACTGTAGGCATTGAGGACCAAAGAGCTTCTCGGCCTCAAGTGGCTAGAATGATACTGGGGTGAGAATTCTTCTCAATATCAGTGCAGAGCTATGACATTTCAAAAATGTCGAATTGAAACCAGTTGAGGAGAAATAAGTTCAATTATTTTCTGATTTCTCCTTGGCCTTTTGTGTCTTCAGCAGGCATCTGGTAGTAGCAAGTGTGTGAGGCCCTTTGTGGAGGTCATTCGTGGAGGTGAATCTTGTTTCTTTTGCTTGGCCCTCTCCCAGTTTTCTTTTGCCTGCACAATTAGGTCATGACCCACTTCTGACAATAATTAGAATCACAGGACACCATTTGCAAGATTCAGATAGGAAAATAGAATGGGCTAACACTAAGTTTCACACAAAAATTATTCACAGAGCATTGGGCTTACATTAACTGTCTATACCAGAGATGCAAAAACGGGCCAGTGACAAATTTAGGTCCTGATTTAATCAGGTAGCCTGGAAGGCAGCCAGCATGTCAGGATAGCTCAGAGAGGGTAGTGCATGTTTTTCCCTCCCTCCCAATCTGCTTGGAGGCGTTCAGACTTCATTCCTAAGCAAGAGCCACTAAGTACTTGAGTGCTTTACAAAGCACTTCAAAATTCATTCTAATCAAGCTTCAGATGTTAATTATGGAAATCGTTGAACCAATGTCAAACGGGGCTCAGAATCATTTCTAGGATTTATTTTCTTCACCTTTGTCCCTTCAAAAGTCAACTGGGTTTCGCCATACCAAAAGCTTTTATGGCCTGAAAAAGTGAGGATCTGAAATAAATGAGCTTTTGAAGTGTCCTTAGCATTTGGAAATGTTCTGAGCAGGAAGTAGGCACCTTCCCACACAATACAGACAGCAAAGTTCTGGAGTCCGCAGAAGGAGGATGGCCTGGCCTTGAGGCCCACAGTGTGGGTGTAAGCTCACCCACTGAGTTCTCTTAGGCTTAGGGCAAGTTGATTTTTTTTTATTATTATACTTTAAGTTTTAGGGTACATGTGCACAATGTGCAGGTTTGTTACATATGTATACATGTGCCATGTTGGTGTGCTGCACCCATTAACTCGTCATTTAACATTAGGTATATCTCCTAATGCTATCCCTCCCCCCTGCCCCCACCCCAAAACAGGCCCTGGTGTGTGATGTTCTACTTCCTGGGTCCATGTGTTCTCATTGTTCAATTCCCACCTATGAGTAAGAATATGCAGTGTTTGGTTTTTTGTCCTTGCTATAGTTTGCTGAGAATGATGGTTTCCAGCTTCATCCATGTACCTACAAAGGACATGAACTCATCATTTTTTATGGCTGCATAGTATTCCATGGTGTATATGTGCCACATTTTCTTAATCCAGTCTATCACTGTTGGACATTTGGGTTGGTTCCAAGTCTTTGCTATTGTGAATAGTGCTGCAATAAACATATGTGTGCATGTGTCTTTATAGCAGCATGATTTATAATCCTTTGGGTATATACCCAGTAATGGGATTGCTGGGTCAAATGGTATTTCTAGTTCTAGATCCCTGAGGAATCGCCACACTGACTTCTACGATGGTTGAAGTAGTTTACAGTCCCACCAACAGTGTAAAAGTGTTCCTATTTCTCCACATCCTCTCCAGCACCCGTTGTTGCCTGACTTTTTAATGATCTCCATTCTAACTGGTGTGAGATGGTATCTCATTGTGGTTTTGATTTGCATTTCTCTGATGGCCAGTGATGATGAGCATTTTTCATGTGTCTTTTGGCTGCATAAATGTCTTCTTTTGAGAAGTGTCTGTTCACATCCTTCGCCCACTTGTTGATGGGGTTGGTTGTTTTTTCTTGTAAATTTGTTTGAGTTCATTGTAGATTCTGGATATTAGCCCTTTGTCAGATGAGTAGATTGCAAAAATTTTCTCCCATTCTGTAGGTTGCCTATTCACTTTGATGGTAGTTTCTTTTGCTGTGCAGAAGCTCTTTAGTTTAATTAGATCCCATTTGTCAATTTTGGCTTTTGTTGCCCTTGCTTTTGGTGTTTTAGACATGAAGTCCTTGCCCATGCCTATGTCCTGAATGGTATTGCCTACGTTTTCTTCTAGGGTTTTTGTGGTTTTAGGTCTAACATTTAAGTCTTTAATCCATCTTGAATTAATTTTTGTATAAGGTGTAAGGAAGGGATCCAGTTTCAGCTTTCTCCATATGGCTAGTCAGTTTTCCCAGCACCATTTATTAAATAGGGAATCCTTTCCCCATTTCTTGTTTTTGTCAGGTTTGTCAAAGATTAGATAGTTGTAGATATGTGGCATTATTTCTGAGGGCTCTGTTCTGTTCCATTGGTCTATATCTCTGTTTTGGTACCAGTACCATGCTGTTTTGGTTACTGTAGCTTTGTAGTATAGTTTGAAGTCAGGTAGCGAGATGCCTCCAGCTTTATTCTTTTGGCTTAGGATTGACTTGGCAATGCAGGCTCTTTTTTGGTTCCATATGAACTTTAAAGTAGTTTTTTCCAATTCTGTGAAGAAAGTCATTGTTAGCTTGATGGGGATGGCATTGAATCTATAAATTACCTTGGACAGTATGGCCATTTTCACAATATTGATTCTTCCTACCCATGAGCATGGAATGTTCTTCCATTTGTTTGTATCCTCTTTTATTTCATTGAGCAGTGGTTTGTAGTTCTCCTTGAAGAAGTCCTTCACATCCCTTGTAAGTTGGATTCCTAGGTATTTTATTCTCTTTGAAGCAATTGTGAATAGGAGTTCATTCCTGATTTGGCTCTCTGTTTGTCTGTTATTGGTGTATAAGAATGCTTGTGATTTTTGCACATTGATTTTGTATTCTGAGACTTTGCTGAAGTTGCCTATCAGCTTAAGGAGATTTGGGGCTGAGATGATGGGGTTTTCTGGATATACAATCATGTCATCTGCAAACAGGGACAATTTGACTTCCTCTTTTCCTAATTGAATACCCTTTATTTCCTTCTCCTGCCTAATTGCCCTGGCCAGAACTTCCAACACTATGTTGAATAGGAGTGGTGAGAGAGGGCATCCCTGTCTTGTGCCAGTTTTCAAAGGGAATGCTTCCGGTTTTTGCCCATTCAGTATGATATTGGTTGTGGGTTTGTCATAGATAGCTCTTATTATTTTGAGATACGTCCCATCAACACCTAATTTATTGAGAGTTTTTAGCATGAAGTGTTGTTGAATTTTGTCAAAGGCCTTTTCTGCATCTATTGAGATAATCGTGTGTTTTTTGTCTTTGGTTCTGTTTATATGCTGGATTACATTTATTGATTTGCATATGTTGAACCAGCCTTGCATCCCAGGGATGAAGCCCACTTGATCACGGTGAATAAGATTTTTGATGTGCTGCTGGATTCAGTTTGCCAGTATTTTACTGAGGATTTTTGCGTCGATGTTCATCAGGGATATTGGTCTAAAATTGTCTTTTTTTGTTGTGTCTCTGCCAGGCTTTGGTATCAGGATGATGCTGGCCTTATAAAATGAGTTAGGGAGGATTCCCTCTTTTTCTACTGATTGGAATAGTTTCAGAACGAATGGTACCAGCTCCTCCTTGTACCTCTGATAGAATTCGGCTGTGAATCCATCTTGTCCTGGACTTTTATTGGTTGGTAAGTTATTAATTATTGCCTCAATTTCAGAGCCTGTTATTGGTCTATTCAGAAATTCAACTTCTTTCTGGTTTAGTCTTGGGAGGGTGTATGTGTTGAATTTATCCATTTATTCTGGATTTTCTAGTTTATTTGTGTAGAGCTGTTTATAGTATTCTCTGATGGTAGTTAGTATTTCTGTGGGATTGGTGGTGATATCCCCTTTATCATTTTTTGTTGCATCTATTTGATTCTTCTCTCTTTTCTTCTTTATTAGTCTTGCTAGCGGTCTGTCAATTTTGTTGAAAAGGGCAAGTTGATTTTCTTCTCACCAAACCTCCCTCAGGTCTTCAAACCCTCAATCTTGTGCCTGCTCTACTGTTCTCTCAGAGCTCATCACTGCTTGCAAATAGATTAGTAGTTCAACTCATCAAGCATCCTCACAATCAACTGGATAAGCACACACAAGTCCAGAAAAATGAACTGAAAAGTCCTTCAGGTTCAGTTATTATCTTTTCACTTCTATGGAATCCACAGGTGGCGTAGAAGTGGCTCTGCTTCTTTCTCCGCTAGTTTTTCCAACCCACAGTGAGTGTGGGCCACTCACAATCCCTATCCCACAGGGCGCTTTCAGTTAACTACTTTTGCCAATGTCACTAGGGGAAAATTCTTGCTTTTTTTTTTTTTTTCATGCTTTTACATTTCTACCTCCTCTTCTCTTGCCCTGCCTCTTTTCTGGTGTCAACTGTCAATCATTCAGTTTCATCTTTTCTATGCAGTGTGGACCCGGGTGAAGGATGTACTGAGGAAGATGCTCAGATTCCAGGTGTAGCTTGACAATCAGACGTGGCACTCTGCTATGATGGCCAGCATCATAGAGTTGCTTCCTTGTGTCCTATTCTTTCTTTACTTTGAGTTTCCTTACCAAATGCCTCTTTTTGCTCTCTAGGCCTTTGGATGTACTGGTCCCCAAGATGCAGGGAGTGGGTTGGGAGTGAGGATAGGTTCCTTCTCCCAGTACACATGTGGACCTGTCTCCTTGGCTACTCCTCCATATGTAAGATATGTATTTTCTGAGTCTCATTCTGTGGAAGTTATATCTGAGAATATGAATATAGAGACTATAGACTAAAATAACTAAAGAAAGGACTAGATCTGAAATTTTTGAAATATATGATTGGGTCAATATATTCATGGGCTATGATATAAGATTTTGCTTTGGCTGTCAAGCTGACTGTTCTGGGTCTCATTCCCTCAAGTCTCTGCTGGTAACAGATCACCTTATTTATGTTTAATGAATGGATGTCATTTTATTAATTCTTAATGTCTTACTGATTTATCCAGCAGACTAATATATTTTCATTTGAGGAAAGACTTTGATACTTTAATGTAAAGCCTAAAGGTGAAATATCAGAATTAAATGACAATTTGATGAAGATTTCAATCAAACTTGAAATTTTGTTCCAGTTTTGGCATTTACTGGCCATGTTACCTTGAGTATCTCATTTAACAGCCTCAGTTGCCTCAGATTTCAAACATGAGATAGCAATAGCTGTGTTCTGTGATTTAAAATATGTGTAATCCAGTGCTTATCAAAGTTTAGTGTGAAGACTCATCTGGACAATATGTTAAAACCCAAGATTCCTGGGCCCTGTGGCTAGGACAGATTCTGATTGGTAGGTCTGGGTAGTGCCTGAGAAAATTTGCATTTCTAATAAGACCTCAGATGATGCTGATAGTGGACCACACTTTGAATAACACTAGCATGATAACAAGTTAGCGGTTCTTGTACCTGGCTGTGAAACAGGATCACGTGCTTGTCTATAATGCATAATCTTAGGCTCCATTTCTGGTGAATGTGATTCTATAATCTTGGGAGGAGCCAGGAAATCTTTTAAAAACCCCAGGAAATTATTTGTTGTTGTTTATATCCTCAATTATATTGTTTTTTAAAAATAATTTTAGACTTGCAGAAATGTTTCCAAAATTGTAGAGAGTTTATGTATCAATCACCTCATCCACCTTCCCCTGATGTTAACCATTTATATCATCCCAATACAATAATAAAAATTGGAAAATTAACATTGGTGCAGTATTGTTAACTACTCACTCCTCAGGAAATTCTGACATGACTAGTCTTTGGCAGACTGAATAACAGCCCCTGAAGATGTCCACATCCTGATCCCAGAACCTGTGTATGTCAACTTGTCCAGCAAAATAGACTTTGTAGATATGACTAAATTAGGAATCATGAGATGGGGACATTGCATGGATCATCCAGGTGACTGGGTGTAATCACAATTGTCCTTATAATCATAATGGACACAGGAAGAGTTAGCATCAGAGAAGAAGCAATGTGATAATGGAAGTGGAAGGAGAAAAGGCATTGTGATATAGCCTATGAGCCAAGAAATGAGGACAGCCTCAAAAAGCTGGAAAAGTCAAGTGAAGAGTTTATTTCTCAGAACTTCAAGAAGGAGCCAGCCCTATCTCAACGCCTTGACTTTAGCTATGGGAGAATCATGTTAGATTTCTGGCTTCCTAAATGGTAAGAGAATAAATGTGTACTGTTTTAAGCCACTAAGTTATTTTTATAGAAACAGAAGGAAACTAATACACAGTGTATGGATAGTGTTTGAGGACCACTAAGCCTGGCCAGTTTTGTTGAGGAAATTACATAAGACAGCCAATATGAAAATGATGAGACTCATATTAACGTATATATAGTAGGGGCTCAAGAAAAGGTATTTGGCTACCAAAAACAACAAAGGCAGCAATAAGAAAACTACATACTTGCCTAATTTCTGGGGTTACGTTTTCTGAGACAGTGTATTATCTTAATTAGGTAAAATGGACAAAGATAACTGTCTTGGAATGTTATAGATGGTCCTTGTTTTGCTCTCTCTACACCTTCCTACAAAGGAATTGGTTTGATTCTTGAGGGCTTCCAGCTACCTCCTTCAGTTGTTTATGTTTTCCTTATCTTTACTGAGAATGGTATTGCCATTATTTAACACACACATACTCCATTTAGAGCTTTGCATTGTTTGGTACGCCTTATTTTGAAAAAGAGCTTTTAAAAATAGTGTTTTCTTATTGATTCATATTATCTTTTTGATCTCTATTTATAACTTATTTTCCTTTTCACTATTCATTTTAATCTGAGCTTTTGCATTACCTTTTATTTGTTTAAATTTTTTATTTTTCTTTCTCTATATTGAATTTTGTCCCAATTCCTGTTTTCTTTTTAATGATAATCTTTTTTGCACTTATTTTGTTCAGTGTATTTTTCTACCAACCACTTTAGCCTACAATGAACTTATATTTGTGTTGATATAGCTCTTGTTTATATTTTCCTTTTATTTTATTTATAATTTTATAACTTATTTTTACAATTGTAGCAGGAAGTCTGGTCTTTGGTGGATAGGAGAGCAAGTCCACTACAAAAAGAACAACTGTGGGCCTCTTTCTCTCCAGCCAACTCTGCAAGTCTTGTTCTTAATAAAGGTCATATTCTACTCAATGTTGATTCTCAAACACACACACCTTTCTGAGAATATGTTGGAGACACTTTTGAAGGACAGTCATAGCTCTCCTTGAAAAATGGCAGTGAGAAATGAAAGTGTTTTCTCATGTCATGAATGACCACCACTTATTCTAAAGTCCTTGGGAAAGGTGTGCACCTGCAGGGGGTGGGCAGCCAGTATACTCACGGCTGCCTCATGGAGGACCGATTTGGTTCCCTCAATACCTTCCAGGACCAAAATTATTTTCTTTGATAGGGCTGGAAGTTATTGGAAAGTTCCAGATGTTCTTTGAAAGCTGAAGTTGTTCTTCTAAATTTTAGTTTCACAAGTCTTTATGAAATCTAGGCTTCTGAAGATACACTTCTTTACATTGAAGATTTTGAGACTCAGTCAGCTTTCTTGGTTATGATAAACAAAAATGGGTCCTGGTTAACCAAAACCAAAAAAATGATTTACCTGGAATATATTGGGATAGCATCCAAAGATTTTGGAAAATTGAAGAACCAGGTTCAAAACATAGGCAGGACCAAGGGAGACTGCCTATCAAGAATTCTTATTCAAGTTCACACCATAAAAACAGTCTGGTTAAGAAGCCACAGTTAGTGGTACCTTCACTTCTCCATCAAGGCTAAGGAGTTTCCCATCAATAACTTTATAACTGCATTGGCATCACTATTTTACACCCTCTAAGATCCAAAATCCTGTCCAGGAACATTCAACTGGCCAGTTCTTAGTCATTTTCTCTTACTCTGGCTGCTAAGGATGGCAAGGGGGAAAATCTCTCTTTGACTTTTATGGTGGGAGGCAGATTCCTAATGTAGAAAGAGTGTTAACAATAATGGTCAGTTTAAGTATTGCAGGTGTACACCATAGATGTCCCTTCCACCAATTGTGGTATAAAGGCAGCAGATGTTTAGGGTAGATTCACCTCTGGGCTTTACAAGCCACACCATACAAGCAGCTATCTACTTTGGCTATACGTCTGCCTTCTTGGAGTATCCCTTTTTGAAGTCTCTCTTCTGTTGATCCTTAAAATAATTTACTTAACAATGGGACAATTTTCATTGCTTTTCTCTCTTTTTTTGTATAGGATCATATATTCTTAAAGCTGGTAGGGGTCTTAGAGATAATGGTATCAATTCAATAAATATATGTTTTTGGCTATAAGTAATGGAATACCCAAATAAAAAATAGCTTATATAATGAGACATTGTTTGTTGACTTCTAGGGCTGATGATTCAGCAGCTAAAATATTTGGCAGCACTCTGGGTCAGATTCTGTATAATCTTCTTAGCTATGTCATGGTTTGCATGATGGCTTTCACAGTTGCAGGCATGAAAACTTCCAAAGGCATGTAGTTAGGAAGGAAATTTATTTTCAATAGCAGTGAAAACCTTTCCCAGAGTGCCCCAGGCAGAATGATCGGTTTCATTGTATAAGACTGGTTAGGTGCCCATGTCCTAGCTGCAGGGGAAGCTAAAGAAATGAAAATAATTATGTTTATTTTCTATAGTAGGAGATGAGCTATAACAGCAAGAAACAAGGGGAGAGAATAACTCCTGGAACCAACGGTGTTTGCTTTAGCATCCAACCCAGTGCTTGACTTTTGAGAAATGAGCCCCATAAGAGTTAGGCAATTGCCCAAACTCACAAGATTAGTCAATGATAGATCCAGTAATGGAGTTGGTAAACTTAATTGAGCACTCCTTCTATTTTGTTTACCATTCTTCTAACATTCAGTTCATTCCTATTCATCCAAAAGTTGTTTCTGAAGGACAAAAATTAGAATTTACTTTTCAAGTTGTCTGTGTCATCAAAGTCATCTTTATGAAATGAGGTGTGTAATATAACCCCATTGGCTAGTTGAATTTATGGAATGTTGGAGCATTTCATAAGGGAGTTTTTGTCAGGGCAGATTTTATTTTATATCTTCCATGGCACAGTTTCTTGGACCACTATGTATTGTGTGCAAGTGAGCAATTTGCCCATCTGTAGTAAAATGTTTTGTTTTCTCTGAACAGTTAAGATTAGGGATAACATATTGGGAGGAGGAAGAGAAAGAGAAAAACAAAGAGAGAGAGAGCTGTAAAGAGATCAGGTAAGTATAGAAAATATATCAAATTATATTTTGAGGCAGGGCCAGTCCAATCTTGTCAGTTGAAGACTGGGCAATCCAGAGGCCCCTGGGCTCCTTTCTGGCTATGTTTTTGAAGGGCATTTAGAACATCTCATCCTTTTTGCCCACTTGTCTCTATGATACACAGTGTTCCAGCCACAGTGCTCCATGACAGATGGAGATAGTTTGAGTACCCTCTTATCATGATTGCTTTAGAAGTGGGCAATTATAGCCACTAGAGCATCTATGTAGATTTTATTTTGTTTCAGTGCTAACTAGGTTCTGAAGGTTGAGGACCTAAAATGAAGGAGAATACAAAAGATGTGGAAAGCAAGCAAACAAATTTACAATGAATTTCAAATTTAATAATAATAATAATAATAATAATAATAATAATAATAATAATTGGAAAGGAGGAAGAGAGGAATGGCTGAACATGTGAAAACCTACAGATACATTATGGTAGGATACAGACTCTGGGTCTGTTAAAGATATGTTATTGCTTGTTCTTATACACAGAGTTTTTAAAACTTCTGCCCTATCTAGATCCCGCTTAGACAGCCCTATCTACTTTGCTACCTTGATGCTTTCTGGGCTCAGATGATTGGGCTAAGAGGAATGCCTTACCCAATATTTGCCTATGCATTAATCTGCAAATTTTGTAGCCTGGCTTGAAGAGATGAGCTGGATTAATTAGACTCTGACTCACATACTTTCCCCCAGTTTCTCTCCCTTCTTCAGATTTGAATTGAGGGACCAAGATTGATACTAGTTAGTGAGGGGTAGAAGGGCTAGAACTTTATGATATGGAGGCAGGACTGCTGACTACATTGAGCCATGTGCAAGGTGAATGAGAAGAATCAGCTCATTGAGAAAGGCAGATGCACCAAGCTCAGAGAGAAGTAGAAGTTAGAAACCTTGCGAGAGAAAGAGAGGGATGGGAGAACCATAACTCCCTTTGATTTTTCTAGTTTCCAGTAAAAATGACACTGAATTCCCATCTATTCTTCATTTTCTGTCCTTGGTCCACGAAATACCTGTATTCTCACCATTAATCCTACTTTGTATTTATGTTAGTATATTTCTGCTTTTTGTAAACATAAGAGATTTAACACATCAAGTATCCATATGCCCCACACTGTGAAAGTTCATTGCTAAAAGCTTTAGCCTGAGCTAAATTTTGTCCTCTCCCAATGTCCTCTTTAAAGTTATATTCCTTTAAAGGCAATACTCCTAGATCATTGCATATCTTCTACAATGGTAGATTCTTAGTCTATTGGGGAAAGTGAATTGTAGGTGAAGGTGAAGAGAGTAAAAGGAGAGGTTAGTAGTCAAACAGTAGCTACATTTTAGAGAAGAGCTTTCTGAGAGAGCAAAGCACTGAAAAGAAAAAGAAGAGTTGATGGATTTCAGAGGCAAATGATGATGACTTTCATTGTAAGTAGAGGCACTGATTAGAATCAGCAATCTTTAAGACTGAATTATTCTAATGGGCACTAAGCTGAATACCTGGTAGATTCAATAATCTGCACAACAAACCCCCATGACACAAGTTTAGCAATGTAACACAACCTGCACTTTTGTACCCCTGAACTCAAAATAAAAGTTAAAAAAAGACTGAGTTACTGTCTTGAAAACAGGAATGGAGTCAACCTAATACCTTCAGATCCTAGCACAGTGCTTGGCCTCTAGTAACAGTCAACAATTATCAAAAATAATTGAAAATGGAGAAAACAATGAAGGGGGATATAGTCAACACTGATGCATCATATGAGATCCCTGGAGGACTTTAATAAAGCAAGACCCCAGGGGCTATCTCATGTTTTATTTTCCTCCTTTTTATAATGAGCAAAGTTTGAATAGCAAGGGAAAACTCTACAGAATGTTAAATCACAGACCAAGGACTTTCTACCTTAAAAAATATTTTTTAACCATTTAAGTAAGCTGATATTTAAAAAGAATTTGCTTTTTTCTTCTATTTCCTCTACCTTTAGCATACAGAGAAGACAAGGTGGCCTCTCAGAACAAAGAATTAATCTAGGTTGCCCTGCAAATGACATAGTAGTAATTACAATTTTTTTTAGAGCTATGGTGTTCTTTGCTTATAAAACCTTTGATCTAGGCTGAGAAAAGATAGCAACAAGTTTTAGTAGTATTATTAGCTTCTCAGCGCAATCTCATGTTCTAAAATTATGGTTCTAAAATTACTAGTAGAGAATTTAGGACACTGATGAGATTTCAGGTCATTCTTCCCTCCCTGATTTAGAATTCTTTCTTTAAGAAATACCAGCAGCACAGATTTCTGAAGAGAGAAGAAGACATTTTTGGCTGAACTTCAGGTATGGGTGTGCAAGAAATGAGCTCTACTTTCTATAAAAATAAGGTTTATGTCTCTCCAAAAATCAGTCTTATTTATGTCTGTTTACTGAACCAGAGCCATTCATTTTGAGAATGTGAGCTCAAAATTATATGAAGGAATATGTGAGGAAATAAAAGAAAGCTACCATACCTCAGCCAAACCAGGTTGATTATTAACAATCTACCCCATGATGACACACATGACTGCAGAAGTTTGGATGTGATATACTATTAAAAACATATCTGGGCCAAAAAAAGAGAATATACTTTATAAATGATATAATTTTATTGATTTTCAAAGAGGATTTCAACTTCAAAAATATATCTAGATTGGGGATGGTGATGGAGGTATGGGGAAAAGAAGCATGCCATTGAAGAAGATAAAATGAATAAAAGGATAGTCTTTGAAATCCCTCAGTGTTACAGGCCGTCAAGCTCTTCAGCTTCCAGAGACTTTTTCCTGATTCCAAATTCTCTGTGATCCAGGGAGCCCAGGCATTTTTAGGCTACACTCTTTATGGGGACAGAAAAGACAGGATTGGTGAGGTAGTTCAGGGCCACTAAAGAGGTGTGAGATGATAGGGTAGCAACATCAGAGGTTCAGACTACTTCAAAGGCTAGGATGGTAGTGTGAGCAGCTTAGGTGAGTTGTTTCAGTACATCTATTCTTTGTGGAAGGATGGTGGAAAGAAAAGAAGGGTAGCTGATCATGGCTAGTTTCTCCGTTTTCTACCCCAAGAGTAAAAGGAGAATGGAAGACATTGATATATTAGGCTGAATTGTAGCAGGATTTGGCCATCATCTTAGCTAAACTATACAGAAATCTTAAAGCTTTTTGGAATTACTGTATCACAAGCTTAATTTTTAATACAATCATTTCTGTAGCTAATGAAAAACATTCACAGTTTGTTTTTGGCTTAGCCACTGGGGAATTTCTCAGCATGTGTATGCATTGGTCAGGTAGCAACAAACCTGCTGACACTGAGTGATGTCCACACTAAAGGCATGTATCTTCAGTTATTCTTGTTCAAGAACCAGCTGTTTCATCTCATGATTTAGTTGTGACTCTGATGTCAGGCTTTGATTTTAGATTAAAAAAACTATCTAGACATCTATGAAGCTTTTCTTTGGCATCTTTGGTTTTTGCTTTTGATGTCTTCTATAGGACTTTTAGTCACAAAAAGAATTCACTTGAAAAACTACTTTTACCAAGATGAAGGATGACTTTATGAATGTTTTCTTCTGGGAATATTTGAATCTTTAATAAATGTACAGGGACAAAGAAATCTAGTTGAATAAATAGAATTTCAAACTCACGCAAGTTCATAAATTCATGGCATATATAACCCAGCAGCTGCTCTGATAACCTGTGAAGCTCACTTTATGTTGCTGTTGGTTTTCTTGGAAGGGTGGAGGAATGACTAAGGGGAAAGAAAATTTGTTAAACACTTACTATATTAGTCTGTTCTCATGCTGCTACTAAAGACATATCCAAGACTGGGTAATTGATAAAGGAAAGAGGTTTAATGGACTCAGTTTCACATGACTGAGGAGGCCTCACAATCATGGTAGAAGGCAAAGGAGGAGAAAAGGCACATCTTACATGGTGGTAGGCAAGAGTCATGTGCAGGGGAACTGCCCTTTATAAAACCAACAGATTTCATGATACTTATTTACTATCATGAGAACAGCACAGGAAAACTCAGTGCCATAGTTCAATTACCTCCCACTGGGTCCCTCTCACAACACGTGGGGATTATGGGAGCTACATTTCAACATGAGATTTGGGTGGGGACACAGCCAAACCATATCATTCCTCCCTTGGCCCCTCCCAAATCTCATGTCCTCACATTTCAAGACCAATCATGCTTTCCCAACAGTCCCCCAAAGTCTTAACTCATTTCAACATTTACTCAAAAGTCCACAGTCCAAAAGTCTTATCTGAGACAAGGCAAGTCCCTTCTGCCTATGAGCCTGTAAAATCAAAAGCAAGTTAGTTACTTCCTAGATACAGTGGGGTTACACACATTGGGTAAATACACCTGTTCCAAATGGGAGAAATTGGCCAAAATAAAGGGGCTACAGGCCCCATGCAAGTCTGAAATTTAGTGGTGCAGTCAAATTTTAAAACTCCAAAATGATCTCCTTTGACTCCATGTCTGAAGTCCAGGTCACACTGATGCAAGTGATAGGTTCCCATGGTCTTGGGCAACTCTGCCCCTGTGATTTTGCAGGATACAGCCCCCTTCCTGGCTGCTTTCATGGGCTGGCATTGAGTACCTGCAGCTTTTACAGGCACACAGTACAAGCTGTTGATGGATCTACCATTCTTGGGTCTGGAGGACAGTGGCCTTCTCCTCACAGCTCCACTAGGCACTGCCCCAGTGGGTACACTGTATGGGGGCTCCCACCCCATATTTCCATTCCACACTGCCCTAACAGAGTTTCTCCATGAAGGCTCCACCCCTGCAGCACACCTCTGCCTGGACATTCCAGCATTTCCATAAAGCCTCTGAAATCTAGATGGAGGTTCCCAAACCTCAGTTCTTGAATTCTGTGCTCCCACAGACCCAACACCATGTGTAAGCTGCCAAGGCTTGGGGCTTGCACCCTCTGAAGCAACGGTCTGAGCTGTATGTTGGCCACTTTTAGCCACAGCTGAGACACAGGACACCAAGTCCTAAGACTGCACAAACAGCAAGGCCCTGGGCCCAGCCCATGGCACCATTTTTTCCTCCTAGGCCTCTGGGCCTGTGATGGGAAGGGCTGACTTGAAGACCTCTGACATGCCCTGGAGACATTTTCCCCATTGTCTTGGCATTACTATTTGGCTTCTCATTATTTATGCAAATTTCTGCATCAGGCTTGAATTTCTCCCCAGAAAATGGGTTTTTCTTTTCCATCACATCATCAGGCTGCAAATTCTCTGAGCTTTTATGCTCTGCTTCCCTTTTGAATATAAGTTTCAATTCCAAGCCATATCTTCATGAATGAATGAAATTAAATGCTTTTGAGAGCACCCAAGTCACATCTTGAATGCTTTGGTGCTTAGAAATTTTTTCCACCAGATACCCTAAATCTTCTCTCTCAAGTTCAAAGTTCCATAGATCCTAGGGCAGGGGCAAAATGCCAGCAGTCTCCTTGCATAGCAAGAGTGACCTTTACTCCAGTTCCCAACAAGTTCCTCATTTTCATCTGAGACACCTCAGCCTGAACTTTATTGTCCATATCACTATCAGCATTTTGGTCAAAGCCATTCAACAAGTCTCTAGGAAGTTCCAGACTTTCCCACATCTTCCTGTCTTCTGAGCTCTCCAAGTCTCTAGGAAGTTCACAACTTTCCCACATTTTCCTATCTTCTTCTGAGCCCTCCAAAGTGTTCCAACCTCTGCCTGTTACCCAGTTCCAAAGTTGCTTCCTCATTTTTGGGTATCTTTACAGCAGCACCTCATTCTATTGGTACAAATTTACTGTATTAGTCCATTTTCATACTGCTATGAAGAAATACCCAAGACTAGGTAATTTAGAAAGGAAAGAGGTTTAATGAACTCACAGTTCCACATGGCTGGGGAGGCCTTGCAATCATGGTGGAAGGCAAAGGAGGAGGAAAGACATGTCTTATATGATGGCAGGCAAGAGCACATGTGCAGGAAAACTGCCTTTTATAAAACTATCAGCTCTTGTGAGAGTTACTCACCACCATGAGAACAGCATGGGAAAATTCCTCCCCATGATTCAATTACCTCCCACTGGGTCCCTCCCACAACATGTGGAGATTATAGGAGCTACAGTTCAACCTGAGATTTGGGTGGGGCCACAGCCAAACCATATCACTTACTAAGTTCTAGCATTGGTCTAGGGGATTTACATAATTTATCTCAATTATTATTCATGGCAGCTTTTGGAGGGAGGAGGTAACTTTGCTTGCTTTAGAGATGAAAAAAATTGGGGTCTAGGGAAGTAAAATAACTTGTTAAATTAACAGCGCCTGGAGGCGAAAGAGCTGAGACTTGAAACTAGATGTGTCTTATATCTTTGTTTGTTCATTTGCTCCATCATTCCTCACTGACTTACTATGTGCCAGAAAGTGGGGACATGGCAGTGCATGAGAAAGCAAGATTTTGCCCTTATGAACTTTACATTGTAGTGAGGAGGACAGACAATATCAGTCTTCACAGATATTGTCTTCACAGTCAGGGTATGTAAGACCTTATAAGCTAATGTAAGGAGTTTGCATTTTGTTCTGAGTATGATGGGAAATCAGAATGTTTTCAGCCAAGAGAGGTACCGTCTGGCTTCCATTTTCAAAAGATACACCATATCTGTTTTGTGAGTGGTTGACTCTTGGGAGACAAAAGACGAGCAGGGGAAGTTGTTGGAAGGCAACTGCCATGAAAGTGAGAGATGACAGTAGCATGGACTAGGATGGTGCTGAGGAAGTGGTAAGAAGTGGTGAGATTCATAATAGATCATCTCTTCAAGATTGTGCTCCTTTTATTATTTTCTTTTAGGCAGGGCAGAGCTTTTTCAACCCACTTTGGACTTTCTCTTTTTGTGGCTTATACTTCTCTATCCTCAGACCTAGTGGGAGAGATCAAAGTAGATGACCAACCGGTCCCAGGCAGGGGATAGGGACTTTATCCCTGTTGAAGATGAGGCAATTCAGGGCTCAAACATATCATGGTGTTTTCATAAATTATCTTTTTGTTATCCTTCATTGGATTGTTAATTGCTGCACCCTTGACTTGAGACTTTATGTAATAATATTTTTTAAACGTGTGTTGTTTATATAATTTTAGCTTCCAAAAATGTTTTAAGGCCTAGACATATCAGCCTTTATTTGCACTGTGATTTCAAAATAGACCAAGATAGTACTGAGATTAGAACTTTCCCGGCACCAGGGAATCTGAACTAGTCATTGTTGGCCTGAGAATGAAATGTGCTCATTAACAAAGAAAATTGGAAACTGGGTGGCATTTTTCCATTAGTGCTTTGCTTTCTGATGCATTAATGAACTTTGCTACTGCTCTAGAAACTATTAATAATTCTCCCCTTGAAAATACTACTCCTATAAACCTCCCCAAATACTATACTACTGACCTTCCGTCAATAAGGCATGAGATTTAAAAACTTTTAAAATTGTTTGGACAGTGCTGCTGATGGATAATATATTAATCAAAGTTATTTTTGTTCTGAGTTACAGAAACCAACCTGCACTGATCTAAACAACAACAATAACAACAAAATATGCAATTTGTTGTACAAGCGTTTTATGTAACTAAGAGGATCAAGTTGCTGGTGGTTGTTGGGTACCACTGGAATCAGGAATTAGAAAACCACTGGGAACTCAGGAAGTTTTTCCCCCTCCTTTTCTCATCATGCCTTTCTTGCTGAAGGTCTGACAAGTTCTCAGCAATGGGATCAAGCTAAGTGAATCAGGCTTCTGGGAGAGCAGGGCTTTGTCTGTGGCCACATTACTACAGCCTTTCCCTCCATGAGAAATAAGTACTTTGCATGATCAATGGTCCCATTTGCCTGGGATTGTCCTGCTTTAGTAATGGAAGTCCTGCATCCTGGATGACTGGGAAGGTTGGCCACCCTACATGATGCAGTATTGTCTGTGGAGGGGGCATAATGCGGATGTTGGGAGTGCAGCTTCAAGTTCAAAGGAAGTGAGACCAGAAAAGACCCAAATTCGGTCTAAAAAATACTTCATAGCTGTTCTTGTAGCTTTGTCTAGTTTGAATTCAAGATAATTTAGCCAGTGATGTTAGAAACATATAGACATAACCTACATCTTCTAAAAGGCAGCTATTCTGGACATATTTTCACCATTATTATGTCATCTGCACTGCAACAGGTATAGTGCCCCACCAAACAAGAGGGAACTAATTTTGGACCAAGACAACTAATATTTCTTACACTTTAGTAATGGCAAATCTTCTGCAGCACTATTTGATTTTTGTCAGGGTTCCTCTCTGTTCAGATGTAATAGAAAGGGTAAACCCTGTACAATGATTAGTGATTCCTCATCCTTTTTCCTCCTTCATGATCTTAGAGCAAATAATCTAACTATTATCAACCTCAGTTACCTTATTGTCAAGTGGAAAAGGAGAAAGATGAGACCAGATGGCTCTTGGTCTCTGACTTCCTAGATCTACAGCTTCTTGTGGTCACAGACTATCCTCTCATGCTTACTGTCGTAAGGCTCTCCTTTTCACTCTTAGTGTTATAAATTTAAATTCTGTAAGCTTTTCCAGATGATAGAGCTGGAAGTTATTTTTATGAGACCCCATAACCATAGGGACTGATGAGACATTACCCTCTTGCTTGTTTCCTGCATTGGCTTGTACAACATCAGGAAATACCCTGAAAGACAAAACCTTATATTGATCATGGTCTTCCTTTGGTCTCTCCTCTACACCACCCATCTGAAGGCATAGATCGAGCATGTCACACCTTCTTCTATTTGATCACAGCCATCGCAAGCTGCACGTCGTTGCAAAAGTCCTTAAATTCACAATCTAATCATTATCTCTAGGCTGAATAAATGATAGTTCTCACATTAGTACAGAAGGTACCACTGTTTTTCAAATGTATGTTTAAGTTAATTGGATAGTGTGAATACTTGTACATGTTATGCATTAAGTCTTAGGCAATTGTACGTCTATTATTACATTTAATTTGATTTATCTCATTTACAAAGTTTTAAAATCTTGGCTCTAGGCTTTGTTGGGCAGCTCATTGTCATTCTCTGAGTAACATCATGAGCTTCCTGTAACTGCATGCCTCTGCATGTTATTCTCTCTTCTGGAATGCTTTTCACTTAGATTTTCCTTGGAAAACTCCTTCTCATCTTTCGATACATATCTAAAATGTCACTTTCCTTGAGTAGTTTTTCTCTTTTTTGAATTTCAAAGATAACATGTTTTTCTCATCTTGGCTTCTAGAACAAACTATGCACCAACAGGGTAAATAATCATACCCTTATATGAGTTTACATGTTAGACTTCCCTTTTGGCTGGTGATGGGGTACACAGCAGGGCTTGGAAAATAAATTCAGTAACATTTACAGAGCAGCCACTCTGCCACACACTGTTCTGTGGCCTTATCTTTCTGGAGTCTTCCCAAACCAGAGGTTGAAACAAGGACTTGGGTACAGAAAATTTATCTGAGTTGATCCCAAGAAGTACAAGTAAAGAAAGTCAGTCAGGAAAGATGCATTAATTACTAGATTACTACTGCTGGCACCAGGGGCTCAGTCCCCCTGGGGACCCTCTGAGAACATATCTGTTCAACATGCCTCAAAATTTCCCCACTGGATGACAAGGAGGCTGTGGCATGAATCCAATGGTTTTGGCTGAGGGTTGTCCCCAGGAATGTGGTACCCCCTCCCTTCCTGCAAGTACCTGTTCCTATGGTGCCAGAGAAAGTCCTTAGAAACAGAGTCTGACACTTGGGGCAGGATGCTGAGCATGTAGGAAAGTATCCGATACAGCCGTAGGTAAAGTTCAGGTGGGCTGTAGGTGGGGCCCTTTGGGAGGCCTAGGCAGGCAGATCACTTGAGGTCAGGAGTTCAAGACTAGCCTGGCCAACATGGCAAAACCCTATTTCTACCAAAATGAAAAAACTAGCCAAGTGTGGTGGCTTGAGCCTGTAGTCCCAGTTACTTGGGAGCCTAAGGCAAGAGAAATGCTTGAACCCAGGAGGCAGAGGTTGCAGTGAGCTGAGATCACACCACTGTACTCCAGCCTGAGCAACAGAGCAAGACTCTCTCTCTCTTAAAAAAAAAAAAAAAAAAAAAAAAAAAAAAAAAAGCCTGTTACGGGTCTGTTATATAGTACATATGCAATAATATTCCATAAATGGATACTTGTAGAAGTTATTGCTTATTCCTTTAAAAAGTTGTTACTGGATGATTGTCTTTTAAAAATACATATAAATATACAAAATAAAATGAAAATAACCCATAATCCTAACACCTAGGTAAACCATTTTAAAATGTACGTAGTAGAAGCAATCAAAAAAGTATTAAAAATAAAAAATAATAAATAAAATTTTTGTCCTCCCATCCCTGGTCCCATTTCTTTCTCTTCCAGAGGTAAGTACTGTACTATCAAGAGCTGTCTGAGTATCCATCCAGAAACAAAACTTATCTATATAGCAGTATACGATTGGTATATTCTTTCTATTTGACCAGAAAGGATCATCTTCTGCACACATGATGTACTCTGCTTGATTCTCCTTTCATATCCGCCAACAAGGCTCATCTCCCAGAGAACTGCATGGTTCACTCCCTCACCCTCAAGTCTCTGCTCAAACATCACCTCCGCAGAGAGACTTTCCCTATCTAATACCAACCCGTCACTCTATTTCTTTACTCTCATTTGTCTCACTACTCTCTTCCATTAAATATATTGTGTGTATATAAATATATATATGTATTTATATGTGTGTGTGTATATATATAGTATATTTATTTGTCCTCCCCTGTGAGAATGTTAGCTCTAAGAGTACAAAGGTTTTGCTAGGTTGGGCTGTATCCCCAGCACACAGGACGTTGCCTGACAGGTAGTAGGTATTTAATAAATATTTGTTCATTAAATGAATGAAATAATTGATAATTAATTCCATACAAAGGAACCTTGTTTTTAGTGACTTTTAAAGTTAGGTTAAAGGCTAATTTCTTGTTCAATGGTGGAATTAGGAGCAACTTAATTTTCTTCTATAAGCAAGGAGGTCTTCAAACAGAGTCTACAGACTCTCCAGGTATAAAACCAAAGTTTTAATATAGTTTTATATTCTCCCTAGTCTCATTAGGAAAGAAAACAGAGGACTCCAAAGCAGGAGAAAGTAAATAATTACAGGGTTTGGTGGCTGCTGAGGAGACTTGGAGAGAACAACATTGTCTCAGCAGCCAGTGGGGCTGAGTCATTTCCGAAATAGGGGAGGGGAAGCAGACCACAGTTTCAGCCATTGTTAGAGCAGTGTCCCCAACTACAAATACAGCCTATTACCTGTGGCCATTCTAGAGAACCTGGGAGCCTCCTCTTTTATGGAGATCATTATGGGTTATCAGAGCCCCTATTATGGAGCAGCCAGGAATTCAGAAGCTAAGCTTTCCCTAACCAACTATCTTATCAATCTTTTAATGTATGTATCATTTCATAAGAAGACACTTCATTTGCATCAGTATTTAAAGACTACATTATAATTTAATTTCAACTGAATTTCATCTTTCTAAAGACTTGCATGTTTTAACTAATTTAGGGAGTGGCCTATTGTTCAAAAGCAGATAGTCTTGTTATAAACTAGGCATTTGTTTAATGTGGCTCAGATTCCACAAAAGACCATTTTTCCCAGGGACACTCAATGCAAGACTGTGTCATAATACGTTGGATGGATGGACTTTTATTCATGTAACCAGCTCCTTCTTAAAGAGCTTTCAGGTTGGATTTAGTTATTTTCCTAACAATGCAATGCTTCAGTAAATATTCTTATACATAGATAGCTTGGCATAATTTTGTAGAAATCTCTGAAAGGAAATTTCTAGCAGTGGAATGACCAGATCCAAGAATTTGTCCTCCAACGTGCCTTCACTAATCTTAGATTCTTACCTGTAGTGTATCACAGTACCTGGTTCTCCATATCCTGAGTAGGATACAAGTGAAATATCTACATGTCTGTATACCAAGAGAGTTTTAGAATTATGTCTCCGTAATTGTGAATGAGGCTAAAATTGGTTAACATGTTGATTGTATTTATTTTCTTGTGAATTTCCTGTTCATATTTTTCATCTACTATTTTTCTATTTAGTGTTTTCTTTTTGATGGGTATAGCAAGTGATTTTTTAAAATCAATCCCTCTAAAAACATACGGGAATGAGTACTTTTTAAAAACTTTATTCTCAAAAAGTAGTAGCAGTAGCAGCAGCAGCAGCAGCAACAGAAAATACTCTACAATTCAGGTCCCTCTTTCTTCTGGAAATTAGTTATTTTTCAGTTTCATTATAGTAACTTTTTTAAAGTTCAAAATCAGATGATAGTTGATGGGCAGAGTCATAAATATGGGTAAATATTTGTCAGTCTTAGTAGTAAGAAATACCAACATTTAGTCTTAGTAGTAAGAAATATCAAAATGTATCCTTAATTTCATATTGTTGAAGAAATAATATTAACAGGAGTTAAAACCATTTTTGTTACAAATTTTTCGAAACTATTTCAATTCATTTAACACTAATTAACTTACTTTTAGACTACTGAACTTTTTAAAAAGTAGTACTTACATTATCTCTACACTTTCCTTCTAATGTTTCAATTTAGATTTTTTTTTTTACCCTGGCACTAGGTATCCAAGGAAGTTCCTGGATTTTAAAGGACAATTAATCTCCAAAATATCCAACATGCTATGACACCAGACATGATTTGAATACTTACCAACTTCCTATCTCAGGTTGTTTTCACTATCTATAAATCTGTATGGCAGACCTAGGTTAATGAATTATATATTATGGACTCTTCAGCTTAGACCAGGAACTATTAAATTGCTAGACTTTAATGCTCACATCAATCACCCAATTCTAAAATAAGAACTTTATTTTTCTTCTGACATAGTTAACAGATAATTTAAAGGAATAATACATATTAGACTTTTCTCTTAAAGGAGTGCCCACATTGTTGAAATGCTGATGTTTTGAAAATATTTTCTTAATATGGTAGCAGTTTGCTTAGGTGAAATTATCTGAGATAAGTATTCCAGAAAAGAGGCCAACTTTACAGGATCAATCAGACTCACAATAGGTTTAAGGCATGAAAGTTAAATGAAAGTGTTTATAAAGCTAATATCTCAGTAGGTTACAAGTTATTATAGCAGAGTAATATATCTTTTGATTATTAGAAACTTTCATCATGAAATATTGAATTTTTGACTACACAGTCACTATTCTACATTAAAATGTAAGATGTTATCTCCCTGGAAGCATAAAGATCACCCAAAGAGTTTCTCATTGATCTGTGATTTATATTTGACACTGCTTATTTCACTTATATACTGATAAACTTCGTGATGAACAGCCTAATTTAATCTCTCATATGTGGTGGTGATCACTGTTAAAATTTATTATTCATGACATGCAATAGCTGGGGTCATATGTGGCATTGCTATAATAAAAGATAATGTGCAGACACTCTTCTGAGCATTCCACATGAATTATCTCATTTCAACCTCACAACAATCCTAGAAGGCAAGTACTGTTAAATCTAATTCCTGGGGGAAGAGTCTGAGGCACAGAGATATTTATTTAAAATGGCTATAGCCTTAGTAACTCAGACAAGTGGATGATAGAGCTGGCTGGCTAACTCGAGAATCCGTAACCTTCACTATGTAGTTCCTTCCTGTAGAAACACCATCATGGCCAGCCTGCTGGTGTTTGCTCTCCCACTAGTCTGCCACCTGCTGCTTTTCCCCACCCTCTCCTGTAAGGCCACAGATATCAAACACACACACACGCACGCACGCACGCACACACTAGAGGTAAAGAATTATAACAGTTTAGAGCACAACAGCCAAAATGTTCTATTGTCTCCTCTTCATGTTTAAAGCCTTTCTCACGTATTTGCAACATCATTCAGGCTTTTTTCTGAAAGGACATTTTCATTCCGTTCAACATGTATCTGCCTTTTATGACATCTGAAAAAGTCACCACTTTCTGAACTTTAAATTCCAGATTCTTTACACAGAGGAAACAGCCCTTCTCCTCTGCCAAGTAAAAGCAGTAGGTAAGAGTTGAAGCAGCCACTTAGAAAAAATTGAAAAATCTGAGAAAATGGTTTTGCCTCAATTTCAAGTCTTAAATCACAACTTCTTCTTTGAAATATAAAAAGCTCACTGTGCAGGAAGAAAGAAATTTAGTGTTATTTTACCGAAGCCAATCCATTGTCTACATATAACACGTTTCTGTCACTTGTAACATTCTGAAAGGATACAGTTGAATTTGGTGGCAAGAATGTCTTAAAACTAAGCAGATGATAAGTACTATTATGTATGTTCAATTGGCTTTGTAAAGATGTTTAATTACTTTCTTCTTAGCTGTCATTTAATACTCAGGCTTTCCCATTCCTGACATTCACGACAATAGTAAAACACTAGAAGGTGAATTCAGAAATACACTGAGAGGAAAACAAGAGTGAGGAAAACAAGACTGAGCCCTCTTCAAACCCATACAAAAAGACTGTGTTAGATTGGAGTTAGAACGAAAGCAAGATTAAACATCTAAGTTTCAGGGTACATAACACTAAATAGCATAGGATTTTAAAGAATGATCTCCGTTTCTTAGAGCCTGTTTTGCTAAGGTAGAGGCTGTGACTAGAAAAAAAGGAACAGAAAATACTTGAATAGCCTTAACATCATTCCAAATTGGCTTTACTGTAAGGGACCTCAGAGTTTATTGGTGGTGTGGCTGAAACGTGTCCTGCATTTGACTACGTTGTGTTCCATACTAAGGAAACAAACAATAATAGCTAAAGTGATTGATACACACTATTGCGGATCAGTTTGCTTTGTAAGATGATCACGAATACTTACTTTGCAGTTCACAAATATCTCAAGCCCCTCAAAAGACAGTTTTTACCAGAGCAAATGGCTTCATGATCACAATAAATCTTTGGGAATCTTCATCATATTCTCACAACTTAAGTATAAGCAAAATGCAGAGTGTGTAAAAGGTACACATTCATGACTTGAATAAACCTTAGTGCTCATTTAATTCAACCTTTTCCTTTTACAAGGGAGGAAAAGACAATCCAGACTGTGAGTGTTAAAACAGTATGTTTGTCATAAAGTGAGGGAGAAGCCAGAAGCAGAAGCAAAACTCCCTGTGGACACTGGAGCTTCTGACTCTTGGGGTAATGACCACAACTTTGAGCTTGGCCCTATGTTCCGGCCCCCTCTGTCTCTCATCAGAGGCTCCTTTCACTCTTCTCTGGCCCTTTCCAGTTCCTCAAATGTACTAGCCTCTTCCTATATCAGGGATTTCCAAACTGCTGTCTCTGGCTGGGCTACTTTTCCCACCGATTTCCCCTAGTTAATACCTACTCAACCATCAGCTTTTACTAATGCTTTATCACCTCCTCCAGCATGTTTTCCTGTCTCTTGCCTTCTCATCATGTTTTCATATTTACTTTTATTTGTTTACTAAATTAATATTCACCATGCCCCCTGTGGACTGTCCTCTCAAGAAGGGTATTACCTATGAGCATTTTTCATTCCCATTCTGTCACCAGCATAGTGACTGATACACAGAACATATTCAATATGTATTTTAAGTGAATGAATGCTGTGGATGGATATATTATTTCCACTGAGGCGGGTTTGGTGAGGCTGAAGTTGTGGATAAGCTGAGTTACTAAGAGGATGTAGAAAGAACAAACAAAAGGATTTTTGCTAGGAAGACAAACTTTTTGTATTTCCTGGTTTAGATCAATGTCCCTACTGATTGCCAGTTTAAATTCTGTGATAATTGGTTCCACCACAGATGGATCATTCCCCAGTTCTTTTATAAGGACACATATAACTTTAACCAACATAGGCACAAAAGTGCCAATACAATAGACTATTGAAGCTGAAAGAGGCATTATAAAACTCCTGGTTAAATGCTCCATTTTATTTCATTTTTAACTTTTATTTTAGGTTCAGGGGTACATGTGCAGGTTTATTATATATGAAAATTGTGTATCACAGGGTTTTGGTGTACAGATTTTTTCATCATGCAGTTAATAGGCACCTGATAGGTAGTTTTTCAATCCTTGCCCTCCTCTCACCTTCCACCTTCAAGTAGCCCCCAATGTCTGTTCTTACCTTCTTTGTGTTCATGTGTACTTAGTGTTTTGCTCCCACTTATAAGTGAAAACATGTGACTTTTTTCTTCTGTGTTAGTTTGCTTAGGACAATGGCCTCCAACTCCATCCATGTTGCTGCAAAGGACATGATCTTATTCTTTTTATGGCTGTGTAGTATTCCATGGTGTGTAGTGTGTGTGTGTGTGTGTGTGTGTGTGTGTGTGTCTGTATCACATTTTCCTTATCCTGTCTACCGATTTATATTTTTTTGGGTATATACCATGGTGTGTATTTTGTGTGTGTGTGTGTGTGTGTGTGTGTATCACATTTTCCTTATCTAGTCTACTGATTTATATTCCTTTGGGTATATACCCAATAATGGGATTGCTGGATCAAATGGTAATTCTGTTTTAAGTTATTTGAGAAATCACCAAACTGATTTCCATAATGGCTGAACTAATTTACATTCCCACCAGCAGTGTATAAGTGTTCTCTTTTCTCCACAACCTTGCCAGCATCTGTTTGTTTGTTTGTTTTTTTACTTATTAATAATAGCCATCTGACTGGTGTGAGATGGTATCTCATTATGGATTCTATTTCCATTTCTGTAATGATTAGTAATATTGGGCATTTTCTTATATGCTTGTTGTCCATTTGTATGTCTTCTTTTGAAAAGTGTCTGTTCGTGTCCTGAGCCAACTTTTTAAATGTGGTTGTTTGTTTTTTGCTTGTTAATTTGTTTAAGTTCCTTAAAGATCCTGGATATTAGATCTTTGTTAGATGCATAGTTTGCAAATATTTTCTCCCATTTTGTAGGTTGTCTGTTTACTCTGTTGATAGTTTCTTTTGCTGTGAAGAAGCTCTTCAGTTTAATTAGTTCCAATTTGCCAATTTTTGTTTTTGTTGCAGTTGCCTTTGATTTCTTCATCATGAAATCTTTGCCAAGGCCTATGTCCAGGATAGTATTTCCTCTGTTATCTTCCAGGGTTTTTATAGTTTTCTGTTTTACATTTAAGTCTCTAATCCATCTTAAGTCAATTTTTAGATATGGTATAAGGAAGGGGTTTAGTTTCAGTCTTCTGCATATGGCTAGGCAGTTATCACAATTATTCCATTTCATAGGATAGAAAACAAGATTTTCTTGGCCACTGGATTGGTTCGTTCTCATGCTGCTGTGAAGAAATACCCAAGACTCGGTAGTTTACAAAGAAAAGAGGTTTAATTGACTCACCGTTCTGCATAGCTAGGGGGGGCCTCAGAAAATTTACAATCATGGCAGAAGGCACCTCTTCACAGGACAGCAGGAGAAAGAATGAGTGCAAACAGGGGAAATACCATAGGTTTATAAAACTATCGTATCTCATGAGAATCACTCATTATCACCAGAACAGCATGGGAGAAACTGCTCCTATGATTCAATTACCTCCACCTGGTCCCACCTTGACCTATGGGGATTAGTACAATTCAAGGTGAGATTTGGGTGGGGACACAGAGCCAAACCATACCAGTAGCCCAGTATATCAAAATATTCAGAAAAATGGTATTGGGAGGGAGGTGTATTGTTGCCCCAGTATTTGGTTTCCAGGCAGCTATTAACATGAAGTACTGTCACATTCTTCAAACTTATCTAGTTCTGCCTCATTCTGAGTGATGAAGGTTTGATAAGGTGCAGTTACACTTAGTCTGTACCAACTTTCACCCTAAAGAGTATGAAGGAACTTGTTTGTCTATGTGTCTGTCACAGCATTAGTGACTTGCTTTAGAGAATCTTGTGAATCATGAATAGCTCCACTATCTATCCTTGCCTTGGGACTTTGCCATGCCCAGTGTTGATGACAGTCACTGAAATTCTGCCAGGTTGAATCATTCATTATTACCTTGTCTGCAGAAGAATTTCTGATCTTTTGCATATCATCATCTTATTCTTCTTTCATTTGAGATTATGGATATTTGTAAAATCTATTCAACATCTTTGATAAATCATTTTAGATAACTACATATTATTCCATTTCTTGAATATTTTTTCATTTCTTAATCAACCTTCTAATGTTGGTCATTTAGGTTGTTTACAATTTACAACTATAATATATTGCTGAGATAAGTTTCTTGTGTTATTTATTTAGTATAAAATCACAGAAATCAAATTACCACTCACATGGTAGGAACATTTGTAGGGAACTTAATACATGGTTTCAAATTGGAAAAGTTTTCTTAAGTTTATAAAATTAACATTACTCTATAAGATTCCTGACAGCAGAGATTTTATCTTTTTAAACTATCTTTTTCCTGACACCTCAAGTAGTTTCCTAACACCTAAAAAAGCCTGGTATATTGGTATAAATAAATATTTTTGTATGACTGATTTATGACTCTACTTTAGTTGTACTGATTAAGTTATTCCCAGATGAACCTAGAACCAAGCTATCAACAAAACATCAACTTTGTTTGTGTACCAAACTGTGAAGATAAGACAGGAGGAAATAAATCTGCTGTCTACCTTTTGTGTTTTTCAACCCTTCAGCAAAAGTAGGCTCTGGATATGTCTTCAAATGGAATCTTTGGTTTTGTAATCTTTTTAAAAAAATTGGTTGATTCTCAACTTTTGTAGGTGATGACGGTGACGGTAGTAGTAGAGGTGTGTGGGTGTGTGTCTGTGTGGGTGTTGTGTATGATGAGGATGTGGGCAGAGATTTCCCCTTCCCACTTATCAGTTTAAATTAGTATCTAATCACTTAGGCTTTGGATATTTTTGTGATTTCTTCAATTACTACTGAACTGAAAGGACATAGTTGCTGTTAGAGTTTGCAACCTGGGCTTTGATCTAGATATACACTTATAATGAATCTCTGTGACCTTTTAAAAAAGATGTATTTGTTTTGTTCAAATTGCGTATAGAATTGTGAATTGGAATGGTACTTAATCTTTTTGGTTGCAAACCTTTCTCAAGACATCCCAAGTTCTGAACACTAGATGGCATGGTAGAGTTATCATACTATTCTTGGAAGAGAAAGTCCACTCCAAAGCATGGAAATTTTCTGCCTTGGCAAAAATAAACAACTGAAGTAACAAAATATAGCTTGTTACAGGAACAAGCATGACTTATCTTCACGCTTTTAAAAACTATTAACTGAGTATATATTACACTCCCCTTTTCTAAGTTATAAGAGTAATAATGCTTGTCAAAAAAAACCTTAAAGATAGAAATAAATAAAAGTGGAAAATGACTTATAATCTCATTACCCAGAAATATCCACTGTTAACCTTTTGATAAATTTTCTTGAGATTTCGAGACTCCTTGATGCATATGTAAACATTTATAGATACATAGATATAGAAAGATGTTTGGAAAATGCCATTTTATAATATGCATATTTATAGAGAAATATAGATAGATATTTGGAAAATGCCATTTTGTAAAATGCATTCTATCAAATAAATGAAAGACATTTTTCATGTCACTATATGTAAAGTATCACAAAAATAGTATAGTTGCAGTGTTTTACATAGAATATATTTATCATGGCCAGGAGCAGTGGCTCACACTTGTAATAGCAAGAAAGTGCAAGACCCTGTCTCTACAAAATCATAGTCCCAATTACTCAGGAGGCCGACATGGGAGGATCACTTGAGCCTGGGAGGTCAAGGCTGCAGTTGAGCTATGACTGTGCCACTGCACTCGAGCCCCAGCCTGGGTAAGAGAGTGAGACCCTGTCTCAAAAAAAAAAAAAAAAAAAAAAAAAAGAATATATTTATCATAATTATTTATTTAGCCAATTTATCATTGTAACTTCAGGTTGTTTTAGAATTTTTGCTATTATAACATTGCTGAAATTAGCATCCTTATTCTTAATACTCTTTATACTTTTCCAATTATTTCCTCAGATTAAATTTCTAGGTAAAGTGTTATACGTATTTAGATTTGACCTATCTTATCTTATAAAAGTGACCCCAAAGAGTTCACTTGCCATTTACACCATGCAAGTACACAATGTGAAGATGGCCATCTGACCTCTATTGTCAGACTGTCCACCAAAATTATTAAATCAGTTTATTTCTATTACTGCCTAAAGTACTTGAGAATCCCGTTTTCTCAACATTTTTGCCAACATTGGGTATTTTTATTTTTTTGAGTGTTTTTCAGTATGAGGATTCAACAATTAATATTGCATTGTTTTATTTTGCAGGCTAAAGATTATTAGTGAGGTTACACATTTTTTTTCTTTTACCATTTATATTTCTTTCTTGTTGAAACATATGCTTGTATGATCTGGTGACTACTCCTTTAGGATGTTTGTCTTTTTCAATAGATTGTTAAAAGGTTATTTTATATTTGAGACACTGACTCTTCATGTTTTATGTGTTGCCAATTTTTGATCAGTGTGTAGTTTTCTTTTCCTTGCTAATAATATTTCTGTTGTTTCACTTGTGTGCATTTGGGTGTGACTTGCAGAAGTTTGACATTTTTACAGCATCAACGTTATTAATCTTTTCTTTGGTGCTTTTTGTTTTTGATGCTGTGCTTACATACCATATCAAGACTGTAAAAGAATTTGGCTCTGAGTAAGAGACATATGTGTTCTTTATAGAGTAAAATACTGTAACAAAAGTTATAGTTATAATGTGTTTATTTTTGTCAGCCAATTATGAATTTGTCATATATTAACATATTTAAATCTTCCTAAATTCACATATTTTCACTATATAACCTGCTTAGTTTATTGTCTTTGGTTTATTGTCTTTGGTATTGGAAAATGCTGTACACAACATATTGTACTTCCAACCTCCGTTTAGGACTGAAAATTTTAAAATCTCTTCTCTGCTATTGTCTTCCCTACACAGAAGCCCTTAAAATTACAACTAAAAGGTCTACCTCTAACCAAAGTCTCTAATTATTGACTTCCTTTTTGTTTACATTGCTTCCCTCATGCTTTTTAAAATAAATTTCTGTTCAAGTTGAAGCCTAGGCTGCCCTTCACTCCCCCTCAGGTTAATAACACTTTTGAATATAAGAATCAAACTTTGTTGATACCACAGTAATGTTCTAGTGGGTAAGACCTAAAGGTTTTTTGTTTTTGTTTTTACCTTATCTTAAAAGAAATCTAGACTAATTTGAGTGAGAAACATATTGAAAAACTTTTTGCTATGGATTGAATGTTTGTGTCTCCCTACCCCCAAATTCATATGTTGAAATTTAATTCCAAATGTGGTGATATTTGGAGCTGGGAATTTTAGGAGGTGATTAGGTCATGAGAGATGGAGCCTTTATGAATGGGATTACTGATTTCAAAAAAGAGACCCCAGAGAGTTCACTTGCCCCTTCTACCATGTGACGACACAACGAGAATATAACCATCAGTGAACCAGGTACCACGTCTGCTAGCACCTTAAACTAAGATTTCCCAGCCTCCAGAACAATGAGAAACAAACATCTATTGTTTTAAAGTCACCCAGTCTATGATATTTTGTTATAGCAGCCCAAGTGGACTAAGACACTCTTCAAAGAGAAAGTGTATCATTCTTATAGTCCTGTATTAAAGGAAATGGCCCTGGGTAGTTTCTCAAGGATTTGTTCATTCATCTATCCATTCAAAATATATTCTTTAGCACTTACTAGGTGCCAGGCTCTGGGGATATGATGGTAAATAACAATAGATATGATCTTACTTAATATGAATATTAGAGTGTGAGGATATGTGAGAAAACATAAAAAATGTAACAATCACATCATTAATGTAGCCTTTCAAAGACAGAAATATGGACCTATGAGACTGTATAGCAAAGGATCCTGACATGGACAGGAATCAGGAAAAGCAGAGTCCTGAAGATTGGATAGAAGTTATCCAGATGAAGAGACACCATCTAGCTGTTCATGCAAGAGGTTATTTCATTAAAAGGACTTGTAGCAGGAAAGTTCTTGGCATACTCAAGGGTCTGAAATGAGGCTGATGTGATTGGAACAAAGAAACATTATGCAGAACGAAGGTAGGGAGATAGACAGAGGCTAGACTAGACACACAGAGCCACATTAAAGATGCTATTCACAATTCCAAGAGTGATAGGAAATCATGGAAGGGTTTTAAGTGGGAAGGTGGGGAGGTGACCTGATAGGAGCTGTCTTTTGTAAATCTCACTGTGACTGTGGTATTGGAAATCAACTGAAAGGGGGCCAGAGTAGATGACAGGGAACAATGTGAGGGGCCCTGCAGTGGTCCAAGAGAGTGATGGTGGTACTGTGAACTATATGGTGGTGGCTGCAAAGAACATGAGATGTAGATGGATTTTAGAGGCATTGAGAAAGTGAGATTGATGGAGCCAGGAGGTAGATTGAAAATAGGTTTGAGGCAGAAGGATATGTCAAGGATGGTTCCTTGAGGCTTTTGTAACTAAATGGACAGTGATGGACAGATAAGTTAGAGGCAGAATAGCATAAGTTAAGTCCAGAATATATTGCATTCGAGATGCCTTGGAGACATAAAAGTGGAAATGTCAAGTTGGCAATTAGATATCATCTCTGGAATTCAAATGAGAGATTGAGGCAAGTGATATACATTTGGAAATCATTGACCCATGTGTGTGAACTGAAGTGATGGGCATGGTAGAGATTACGTAAGGAGAAAGATAGTAGGAAAAGAGAAAAAGGCCTAAGCCTCAACCTCAAGGATATCCAACATTTAATGACTACACAAAGGAGTATCTGGAGAGGTGGTAGGACATCTAGGAGAGTGTGGTGTCCCCGTATCATGGGTAACCACATTCTATTTGCTGTGATCGCATGACCTTGATCATAGATACTGGATGAAGGGTAAGAATTTGAACTAAGTACAGCTAGTCTGCAGGCTAACCAGAAGCACATGAGGCTTTCCAACACAGATAATCTCCCAGCAGGGCTGTCTACTGGATAGTGGGTGAATGAACAAATTAGATCCTCTGCCTTGGAGATGTTGAATGCCAGACCCACAAACGGAGGGCATCCCTGATAGGAAGAGCAGAAGCCAGTGACTTACAGAAAGGAGCAGAGGCAGAGGGTAGCTGTGTTACAATCATGGCAGAGTACGAAAGAAGGAGTCCCTGCTGCCCAGGGGGAGCAGACAACCCAGTGTCTAGAGTTATGTTGAGTTGTAAACAAGCTTCTAGTATCTGACTTATATTTCACTCCATGCAAAGCCAAACTGCATGGCTATTTATAAGTTTTTGTAAGCAGAAGCTACTTAGTGATCCATCTCATAATTTTGATTTCCACATGTATTTTATAAGAAAACTTACTGCAGGGGAACCTAAGTCTGTTTCTTACAATTTAAACTGTTACCTCACCCTCCTTCTTCAGGTCCTCCCATGCACTTTTACTTTTCATTCTTGTTCTCACATGAACTTTATCCCCTTGCCCTCTACCAGCTTCACTTTGATTATGTCCTCACGTATTATGTGGACTCTTTTAAGTATAAACTCCTCTTTTAAGTATAAACCATTACCCACTAATGCAGCTCTGAAGTGGTTTTGCATTAAAAAAAATCATGGTCTGACATAAACTTAGAGAGTGAAATAGTGAAATGGAGCCTCAGAAGTGTGAGGGAGTGGGATGGGGCTGGATGATGAGAAATTACTAATAGATACAACATGCCTTATTTGGATGATGGATACTCGAAGAACTCTGACTTGACTACTTTGCAATCTATGCATGTAACAAAATTGCACTTACAGCCCATACATTTATACAAATAAAAAATAAATAAAGATGTTCTTCCTCAACTAAAAAAAATGGTCTGAAAAGGAATTTCAATTTTTTCTCTTTAGTGGGGTCGAAGCACTTTGTCCACACCAACTCCTGTCAAACTTTCTTCCCCATTGGATTCTCTAGCATGTCTAACCTCAGGATGGGTCTCACTGTCTTAATTTTAACAGACAGTGGCAGCACCAAGAGGTGACTAGAGGGGACTTTGGTTAAAGTGATCAAACGTCCAGGGCTTTGTACCTGTTGGTTCATCATAATAATTAATGTCACCTCTTTCCACTTGCAAAAGCGCCTTAGCTTGGGCTGTAAACTTTGTGGTCACTCTCGCTTACTCCCCCTCTCCTCTCTCCTGATCCCAATTTCCATCAACCTTCCCCAAAAGTAAACATATAATCTAAGCTCTCTTCTTGTATGATGGCCCCACATTTTCTTTGCTCACATTAAAGTCCCTTAAGTGAGTATAATTCTTCTCTGATGACTTGTCCCAGAGGAAAGAAAAGGAGGAAAGCTGTGAATCCCCACAAATTAAAAACTTTATCTTGTCACATTCCTCTTATCCTCTACATTTTTATCTTCCCATCTCTTCCTATCCTTCCTAAAGCTTGGCAGCTCATTACTGTCATTAGAGAGAAAGCCCCTTCCTCAATGACTAGAGTATGCCTCTCTCATTCTTCCCTGGATTTATTATGTGCAGGCATCAGTATGGCTGTGGGTGAAAGCAAAGGTTCTGGAGTCAGCCTGGGTGTGAATCCTGGTCCCACCATTTATGAACTCTGTGCCATTGGGCAAAATACTTCCACTCTCAGGATCTCCCTTTCTGCACCAGTACAGTGAGTATAAGGAGAGTATATGCCTTACAGGACTGCGAAGCTTAAACATGATGATACATATAAAGCACTTTGTTTCTGGCAGGTTTCAAATGCTAATTATATGTTGGATATTAGTATTATTATCCATTTCCATGCTAGAGTTTCATCCTCTTTTAAAACCACCATCTTCAAATTAGCACTGATGTCACCTGCCCTCGTTTAGCATCCTCCTACTTGGCTTTTCCCTGAAGACTTGAACACATGCATATTGTTTTTCTCATTCCCAGGGACTTTTCTGAACCTAGTCTCCATCCCCTGAGCACCTTGACTTCATGATCCTATGCCCATTGAGACTTCTTTCACCTTCATGTCTTTGCCACACCAGGTAAGAGAATTAATATTCTCAAATATACAAAGCAAGGCTGTGACTCAGTTCACTGGTCATAGTCTTCTCTCCTCTTTCATTTATCAGCAACCCCATGGCTAAGTTGTAGATCCAGGATGAAAATCTAGGTCTTTCTGATTAAAAATTCATGATTTAGCTCTTATGTTTTACTATATTTTCAATCACAATCGACTATTAGTCTCTTCTCTTACAATTTTGTGTTGAATCAGTCTTTCCTCCTGCCCTGAGTCAGATTTTTTTTTAATGGGATCTCACTCTGTCACCAGGCTAGAGTGCAGTGGCATGATCATGGCTCACTGTAGGCTCGACCTCCCAGGCTCAGGTGATCCTCCCACTTCAGCCTCCTGAGTAGCTAGGACTACAGGCGTGCACCACCACAGCCAGCTAATTTTTGTAGATTTGTGGAGACTGGGTCTTGCTATGCTGCCCAGGCTGGTCTCAAACTCCTAGGCTCAAGTGACCCGCTGCCTCAGCCTCTAAAAATGTTAGAATTACAGGCATGAGCCACCACGCCTGGCCAGGTCAGAGCTTTGGTACAAATGGAAAGTGGGCTTGTCTTTGCCCCCTTCAGGTGTATCTCTTTAGAGCCTCAATACTAGTTAGTTGCTTGGCATTCCTAAGGGAATATATAGGGAAAGAGGAATAATAGAGGTATGGTTGGCCACTGGATCAGAGCAATTTCTTCTGCCTCAAGTGATACTAATTCAGATATTTTCTTGCATGGTGGATATTTCATATCCCCATCTTCCCAAAAGAAGGAATTACCTTCCCTTAGGAGGAGAACCATCTTGAGAATGATCTAGAAGAAAAAATAAAATGGGCTGATGAAAATTATTTTGGGAACAACTTTTAATTATTAGGTTATGTAAGACAGGAAGCTCATTATGACTATAACTATAAACTTTACACTGGATTCTACGCGTAAAATTGGCAAAAGTTCCAATGTATTGCCAATCACTAACTTGAAGATAAGAGCGACTAGAAACACTTTGTTTCTTCAAATTTAAGCAGAATCAAACTGATGAAGCTCTGCACCACAGAGACCATGACTTTCTTCTTACTCTGTTGTTCCATTCTGGATGGGCCAATGATAGACCTTCACTTGGTCATTTTATAACCATGTGTGACACAAGGAGCCTGTTAACCTGGCTATGAAGCATCAGCCCAAGAAACGGATGTTTTATTTAGAAAGTCTGTCACTAAAAACAAAATGAATATTTTTATTTTTTTAATTGAGTCTTTTAAAACTAAATGAACTGGGCATAAATACTTCTCCTTTTCAAAAGTGTTTCAAAACTTCCCTAGTACTTACTTAGTATAACAGGCTCTACTTCCCAAGATTTGGTTCCTTTAAAATAGTCCTGACCGAAAGTCATCTGTTAGTTTCTTGTTTATTTTTCAAAATATTCTTATATTAAAAATGAAAATAAAAAGTTCATAATTACAGATATTTTGAATGTTTTATATTGTTTAAATAAATATTAATTAGTCTTCTTTTTGATGTTGCATTAACTTATTAATTATGTGGCCTTCTAAGTGAGAGTTCTCATTGATTATAGTAATGTATGTTTGTATGTTTTATTTATAATAAGGGTTGGGGGCTGTTAGACTCTGATCTCAAAATACCTAAATTTGAGTCCTACTATTGCCACTTAATAACTCTGACTTTGGCAGCTTATTCAATGGCTTTAAGCCTCAGTTTTCTTCTCTGTAAAATAAAGAAACTAATATTTCCTACTCTGTAAGATTCTTGCGTGTATTCAAGAGTAAACTGCATATGAAGCCTACTACCTAGCATAACAGCCCAATAAACCTCAGAAATAATTGCTATTTTGGATGTAGAACAGCAACAGTTTAGCACATGCGAAAACCTATATTGCCCTAAGGGCTTCTGATCATGATTCTTTCATCATTTAATGTAAAATAAGCCAGATTAAAAAAAAAATTAGATGCCCACAGTAGAGAAAAAAAGTAGGAAAGTGTCTTATCCCATTGATGGCATAAGAAAAGTCAGACACAAAGTTTCTGTCTGAAAGTCAAATTTGGAACCCCAGGATAACACAATGAGTTCTTTCAGACATTCAGTTTTTTGGACTTGAGCAGCTTGCAGAGTTGGCTCATTGTAGGCAGATGGTTTTATTGTCAGATTGCAATGATTAAGTAATAAGGGAAATCTTATTTTAAAATATCAGTCTTTGTAGAGTTAGTCCTTAGAGACTGTAGTTGTCATAAAACATCTGAATGGAAAAGTTATATCAGAGGAAAACATAAGCAGTTTTCTCATAAAAGTTGACTCCATCCTCTTTCTGCCTCCCTAAGTTACTTTGTTATAGAGCAACAGCTCAAAGGACTGTCAGTTTTGTTTCTTCACTAGTAGAAGAGAGAAAGTAAAATGCAAAGACAAGCCAATTGCTATGGAAAACCAATAAAGTAGCCAAAATTTCAGATAACAATCTTTTTTCTTTTGAAATGCTTTGTAATAATTTGTTTGCTTTATTTCAATGCAAAAGTTTCCTACATTACACATCTAAACCATTTAAAATATAAATGATTGACTTCAAATGAATGCATAGAGTTTTCCCCCCACATTTTTTACTTTAATGACATAATTAACATACTGCTTATTATCAAAGATGATGCTATTTTGAAGGTCTCAACAATGAATGTATCACAACCAGTAAAGTTTGTATATGATTAATTTATTATTTATTATTTATTTATTTATTTTTGAGACAGGATCTTGCTCTATTGTCAAGGCTGGAGTACAGTGGCATGGTCTCGGCTCACTGCAACCTCTGTTTCCCGGGCTCAAGGGATCCTCCCACCTCAGCCTCCTGAGTAGCTGGGACTACAGGCAGCTGCCAGCATACCTGGCTTGTTTTTTGTACTGTTTGTAGGGACAGGGTTTTGCCATGCTGCCCAGGCTGACCTTGAACTCCTGGACTCAAGGAATTTACCTGCCTTGGCCTCCCAAAATGCTGGGATTACAGGCATATGTCACCATACTTGGCCTCATGTGATGGATTTATATTATTGGCACCACTGAATTACACTCCTCTCTCACACAGCCCTTTGTTGGAGAGCTTCTCTGTTTAACAGTTCATCTATTTCTCAGCTACAGCTGGCTGGAAATTCTAAGAGAGGGGATAGCTGGATGGGAGGAGGAAATGAGTTTCTCGTCCTCAGCAATATGGAGACTACCCTCTTTACTTCTATCTCCGGTAGAATTCTGTATATATATATTCTATATATATTCTATATCTTCTATATCTATCTATATATATATTGAATATTATATATTCAATATATATCTATATCAGATATATCTATATTGAATCTATCTATATATATATTCAATATCTTCTCTCATAGCCCTCATTTTGTCTGTTGCGCTGTGGAAGGGGAGGTAGATAGATTCATGTGGAAAAATTAAAGTCACACTGGCATTTATTACGTGGGAACTGACTCACTTCAATAGACTCACCAGAATTCTCAATTGTGAAGAATGTGGACTTTGAATTATTTTACAGACTAGATGTGTGACCTTTGGATGAACCACATAAGTCGTCGCAAAGCTAATAAGGATTGAACTTAGGATTAGATCTCAAGTTGAATGATAGTATTTATGAAATTGAAAAATTCATACTAAATACATACATGCATAATACTAAATACATACATCTGTCTGTGGGTAGACAGATTAGACACCATCGATGATTATGCTGAAAAGGCATGCAGAAAAAAATCATAGTGTCTAAAATTTCTACTATTTTCATTCTTTTTAAAAATTAAGATATCATAAACCTTAGTGATAACTGTAGTGTATGTGTGGTAACTAGCTAAATACTTTTCTCCTTTTCCTTGGTTCTCATTTACTGTTCAACCCACTATGACTTGGCAGTTTTCTTAATCATTCTATTGAAAATATTGCTATGCAACAACATGTCCTAATTGCCCAAGTCCTCTCATTGTTTTCTACTTTCATCTTGTTTGACTTTTTAGCAGCATTTGACTCTCTTTTTCAGTCCTTTTTTGAAAGTCTTTCTGGATTTTCATGACATTACCCCCACCTGGTTTTTCTCTTATCTCTGTCTTATCTTTCCAAGCCGGCTTCCACATCTGAATTTCTCTTCCCATCCTTAAATTATTCATTGGCATTTCATACTAGTTCCTCTGTCATCTGTCTCTTTATACTTCCCCTCACTGGTTACATTCAAACCTACAGCTGCAACTGTCATTAGTTACACTACTGGATCTCAAGTCTCTCTTCTGCACACAACTTTTTCCTAAGATCTGGTTCCTTGTGTCCCCCATCTTCTTGGACACATCCACCTCAATGCACCACAGGCATTTCAAATTTGATGAGCCCAAAATGAAAATCATTTCTCTTCTCTCAACTCGCTCATCGTCCACCATTCTCTATTATCTACCAAATTTCTAAATCAAGAAAACCCTTCACCTCCACATTATATCCATTCCTTTAATGGAGTAATGTATCAGAAATTTTTGACTGCATGGCCAAAAGCCATTCCTAATTTTTTTCCTGATAAATAATCCCTAGAATTTGTTTGGAGGAGCCATGTGTCTAGTTCAAAAGAAAGAGCTATGAATTGGTTATTTTAGTCTTGGCAATCCCATCCATTTCTGCCACATACTCATTTATCTATATTCTTCTGCACCGCGTGGCCATTTGACTCATTTTTTGGCCTATGAAACGTAATGGAATGTCACCTGCGTGACCTCTTAAAGAGCTTTTTCCCCTTGATAAAATTGGGTGAAATTACACTTTGTCCTTGTCCCCTTTCTTCCTCTTTGGGATACTGTCTTGTGAGATAATGATGCTTGGACTATGGCAGCTATCTTGCTACTATGAGCAAAAAGCCTCAGAATGAAAGCCAATATGATAAGGATGCTGGTATAGAGGAACCAAGTGCAATGTGTGAGCTGAGGGTGGAGTACCCAAATGAAAAACTCTAGAAAACTGCTGGCAGCATGAGAGTATCCAAATAATTGAGAAAAATTAAAAAGTCAAAAAATTAAAATTTTCCAGCCTTGGTAGTTATGTTCAATGTTATGCACCAAAATGTACGAAAAACAGAAAACTCGGTGGTGAACAATAGAGATAAAAATATGGCTGGAAAGGAAAGCCTACCATAATATTAAAAGATTTGTGATTATTTACTACATGATAAAATCTTAAAATTTTATTTATGTAGTTAAAAAGAAGTCTATTATGGATAGGCAATTGATCAGTTCTGAATATATATTTTTAGAGTGATGTACTACAAGCTGAGCTTCACATGTCCAGAGCCCCATTTTGCTAATCTAAGTCAGTTGTCTGTTCCTCTTACATACTTTCTCCTCTGAAATTCTGTTATAGTTCAATATGCCATTTTTCAATGAGATCCCCAGACTGTGTACCTCAAACCTGCAAAAGTCAGGTTTAGTAATGGCCTCTCCTCCTGCTAACATCTGCATTATGTAATAGTATTAATGGTAACTTTTAAAGGTAACAGAAAGTTTTAAGTCACTCTCTTTTTAGTTTGGCTAGTTTATTATTGAGTATATTTAAGTGGAGATTCTTCCTTGACTTAAAATCTCAGGAGGACCCAAGGAAAAACAGAAAAGATGAGAAGTCAAGTTCATAGAATGAAACTGAGGTTAGCACCTAAGATACTAAAGTGACTTGCTAATTGGCATATCTACTCAAAGCAACTTTTGAGAGACTCATTAGGCTGCAGGTCACACTGAAATGGGAGGATTAAGGACTATAGACCTCAGCTAAACTTTGTACAGATCAATTTTTAAAGACTCAGAAAGGACTGATATTATTGGCTAAATCAGCATATATTTCAACCTTATCAGAATACCTTGACAGAATGAGGAGGGCACAATAAATGTGATGAAAATAATCAGTGATCTCTCAGGATCTAAAAAAATAGCCCAAATTTATCAAACAATAAGTATTCTCTGATGGTGTATAGTATATGCCTTTGAGGTCGCATTTGCTGGGGGCAAAGAACTATCAATGGCTCCTCATTGTCAAAGCAGGAACATCAAAACCTGGCATATGTGCTATCACTCGCCTCTCTTGCCTCTGATCCTGTTGAGTCTAAATGCCACCCCAGACTCCTTAACTCAGACGTTCAGGCAGCCACAACCACTGGACTAGAATTGGCAAAATCCTTGGCTTACAAGGTGGAATCCCAGCTTTCAGACATAGCAAGAGGGACTTTCCTATTCTTTATTCTTACACTTGCTACTCCATGTCTTGTAACATCAAGCTCCATCAATAATGAGTTACTTGAGATTCTCCCAAACATTGAGCTGTTTCTTGTGCTTTTGCTCAAGTTGTCTGCTTTGCCTGAAATGTCCTCCTGACTCTCCCAAGTCTTTACCTGTTTATCTCCTACTCATTCAGTCTCATGTTTTCATGAGGATGGAATTCCTAGAGTCATACCCTAGAAGCTCCTTTTGAGATGTTTTTGGAAATCTGTTAGGGTATTAAATGAAGGTTTAGAATTGGCTACCTTTGTCACAAAACATCTCTGTTTAGGTCCTATGACTCATAAAGTTATTCAAGAGTTATTACAAGTAGTTGTGTTTACTGCACAACTACTATAACTTTCCTTCTTCCCAGGAATCAGACCTAGTCTAGGCTCTGGCCTAGGGAACAAATGCCATCCTGCTCTCTTCATTGCTCCACTTTCCCCTATGCCATAAACCTATGCACACATAACATTTTATCCTCTGGGTCCTGTTATCCTTCCCCTACTTCTCTAAAAAGGACAACTCTCAGTGAAACCACTAGTTCCTCACAATCAGGCAAACTCTAAATCCCAATTAGGCCCAGCTGGAGCTCTGAGACTATTGAAAACATCTGTCATAAGGAAATTAACTCATTCTCTAAGATTTATAACAGGCTCCTCCTTGCCTTTAGGAACCTGGGAAGGAGTGAAAGAGATGCAAAAGTAAAAAAAAAATGTTTTGTATGTGAGTTGGGGTCAGGGGTAGAGTATGATAGGAACAGATGATAAGATGGGGAAAGAAGGAGACTTAAACATTAACTCAAAGTAAAGCTCAACCAAGAACCTTTAAAGGTTCATTACTGTTTATCACAGTGCTTTTTTGGTACTTTTTGAATTCAGAATGTGTATCCAAGACTGCACAAACGACAGGGAAGGAGTCAACAGAAAGAGCAAACATATCCTTCTTAAAGGACGTGATATTCTTGAAGACCAGATCTATACAAATGAAACAATTAAAAGAACTCAAAACAACATAGGAACAAGTATTGTCGTCTGTGGCTTTGAGAACCCCTATACTTTATTGGCTCACTTTTTGCTTTGTTGGGAGGGGTGGTGAGAAAATGACAATATCTAGATCTGCAGGGCAGGCATCATATCAACTCTTCCAGCACTAAGGAGAACAAAAACCCAACCAATACTACTGATTTTAAGTATTAAGTACACAACCATAATTAATCCTACTGAGAAATATTATGTGACAAGAGGCAAATATGTCTTTTCTCATTGTCCTTGAGCTATAAAATTGAAGGCTACCTTAGCTGCATTATTGGAGAAAGGCTTTCAAGGACTTCTGAAAACATCTGTCCTCCTCTCAGCATTTTTTGTTTCTTTAGGCAGAAGAGCATGCTCTCAGTAGAGCTGAAAACTGGCATGAGCTAGAGAGAGATTCAAGCTACTGTAGGGGGCTAAGTAATTGCCCTTGTTATTCAAACTCTACTCATCAGTTTTTGCACCTCTGTGCGGACAACAAATTGATGTGAACAGGCTCCAGGTCCCAAGCTGGAAATGTTTCCAGGAGGAATAATTCAATGAACTGAGAAGATACACGTTGCATTTTTCATGAACTGCTCTCGGTTCCTGGAAATGTCAGTTATATAATTATAGTATATTATGTCACTCCTCAGCACCATTACTTGGATAGAACAGAAGTATTTTAGTTCAGCCATCGTACTGTGTAACTATCTGCCTAGAAACACACAATTATATCACAAACCTTAATGTATTCCAAACTGAGCAACTGTTCTCTCTCTAAAATCTTTCTATATCCAGTTTTGTCCTGGTGAATGACACTTGCTTAAGTCAAAAACATGAATATTATCTCTTATTCCTCATAGTCTGACGGTTTTACTATGTAGTGTCTCTCAAACCCATCCACTTCTCTCCATCCTCACTGTCACTACCCTAGTTAACCTTAATCGCTACTGGATTAATGCAACAGCCCCAGGCAAATTTCATGCTTCTGGTGTTTGATACATCTGATCCAATCCATTCTTCACACTGAATCATTCTAAAACATATTACCTTGCTTAAAATCCTTTTAATGACACTTTTAAAATATGTCATTAAAATTCACTTTTTACTTATTGTACAGTTCTGTGAGTTTTAGCAAATCCATAGAGTTTTGTAACTACTACCGCCGCAATCAGGATATAGAACAGTTAACTTCACCTTCAAAAAATTCCCTCATGCTGCTGCTTTGTAGTCAGAACCTTTCCCCAACCCTAACCCTAGATAACCACTAATCTGTTCTCCATCTTTATAGTTTTGCTCTTCTAGAAGGCCATATAAATGGAATGATATAACATTTTGCTCTGGCTTTCACTAATCGCAGTGTATGTGAGATTCATTCATTTTGCTGAACGTATTGATAGTTCATTCCTTTTTATTACTGAGTAGTATTCCATTGCATGCATGTACCTATGGTTTATACATTCATGTATTGAAGGACATTTGGATTATTTCCTAGTGGGAGTAGTTATGAATACTATTATTATAAGTATTTGCATAAGAGTTTTTATGTTTAATATAAGCTTTTATTTCTCTAGGATAAATATCTAGGAGTGGGATTATTGGGCCATATGGCAAGTATAGATAAATGCCAAACTCTTCTCCAAGTGGCTGTACCATTTTTGCCTCCCACCGTAATGTATAAGAGCTCAAACTGATCCACATCTTAACCAACACTTGATATTGCCAGGTTTTTTGTTTTTGTTTTTGCTTGTTTGAGATGGACTTTCACTCTCGTTCCCAAGGCTTGGATGTAATGGCGTGATCTCGGCTCACCACAACCTCCACCTCCTGAGTTCAAGCGATTCTGCCTCAGCCTCCTTAGTATCTGGGATTATAGGCATGCACCACTATGCCCAGCTAATTTTGTGTTTTTGTAGAGACGGGTTTCTCCATGTTGGTCAGGCTGGTCTGAACTCTCGACCACAGGTGATCCACCCGCCTTGGCCTCCCAAAGTGCTGGGATTATAGGTGTGAGGCTCTGCACCCAGCCTGACAGGTTTTTTTAAATTGATGGTGTTCACTCTTCAAAATAAAACTTAAATATGGTGATATAAACTCAACTATTATTAACACATCTTATGTTAGATGATAAGGGAATAAGAGAGGAAGAAAACAAAATATTTGCTTCATATATATACAGATACATACATGAATACATATATATGTAATATACATACAAACATATTTATAAGAAAATAAGGAAGAAATACAACAATTACAGTCCTCATCTCTGTAAGTAGACACATGGTTATAGCTGTCATTTGTAACTATCTTCTGCTAGTATACATGCCATATTTCCTTTGTTCTCAGTAATCAGTTCAGCTGGTCATGGTTCTTTGCCTGGTAAGCAGAAAACACAACCAAGTAAAATCCCATTATTTTTGAAGAGTCTGGGCCATTAGCAGTACTACCTGAATTGTGATGTTGTGGTTTTGCATTGGCTTTAATCAAAGAACAGGGTAGTACTAAGAGACACCCTAAAAGATCTCCTATGTTTAAGACATACTCTTCCTTGCCTCCCTTGTGTAGCAGCAGTCCAATTTCCCCTTGGTAACCAGGATTGATTACCCCATCCTACACAGTAGCTCCCTTCTTTGCCTGTTAATTAAGAGGCAGGAGGAGCCCAAGGTGACTAGTTAAGATGATCGTCTTAACTTCTGTTTCAGTGAAATTATTGTTGTGTTTCCTAGTAAAAATATTTATCCCATTGGAGCTAATACATCTATACCAGCAGAACATAAGGTTGCAGGGACAGGAAACAACCATTGTGCTAGTATATCACCAGGGATAATATGAGTTGTGCCATTTCTACCCATTGATTCTTGGGACCCAAGAATCCTGGCCATGGGAGAAACCGTATCATATATTGGATGCTGATTCAGAGCATAGATAGTCTCTTGGAGGTATTGTCACATAATTGGCACTGAAATTGAGGCTTCAAAAAGTATTCCACTTTTTTTTTTTTTTTTTTTTGAGACGGAATCTTGCTCTGTTGCCCAGGCTGGAGTACAGTGGCATGATCTCGGCTCACTGCAAGCTTGGCCTCCCAGGTTCACACCATTCTCCTGCCTCAGCCTCCTGAGTAGCTGGGACTACAGGCACCCGCTACCATGCCTGGCTAATTTTTTTTTTTTTTTTTTTGTATTTTTAGTAGAGACGGGGTTTCACCGTGTTAGCCAGGATGGTCTCGATCTCCTGACCTTGTGATCCGCTCGCCTTGGCCTTCCAAAGTGCTGGGATTACAGGTGTGAGCCACCACGTCTGGCCTAAGTATTCCACTATTCTATCAGGCTAGCTGCTTCAGGATAGTGGAGAACCTGGTGAAACCAGTGAATCCTATAGGCCTGGGCCCATTGCTGCACTTCATTAGCTGTGAAGTGATTTCCTTGATCAGAAGCAATGCTATGTGAAATACTATGATAATGGATAAGGTTATGGATGGTAGTTTTGGAAGAAGCAGAGAAGGCAAATCCAACTCCAGATAAAAGTTTATTCCAGTAAGAACAAAACACTGCCCTTTCCATAAAATAAATGCTCCAATATAATCCACTTGCCATCAGGAAGCTGGCTGATCAACCTAGGGAATGGTACCACATTGAGGACTCAGTGTGGATTTCTGCCGCTGGCAGATCGGGCACTCAGCACTAGAGTAGCCAGATGAGCCTTGCCAAGTGCAAGTAACGGAAACTCGGCTCCAATTGAGCAAGGTAAGGATACTGGGCTACTGTGTGGGTCAGAGGATGGAAATATGACTGTCCCTCAGGAGTCAGAACCCCCGGAATCTCACCCTCACTGATCCCTTTGGATCAGCTTCATGTGGCCTCTCTTGCTGAGCAGTTCTTTATGAAGTTCTTTGCCCACAGTGTAGAACAAAGACACGCAACCCTTTCCTAGGTTTATGTTCCTCGGTTTCAGAAACCACCTAGACTGAGTTGGAATCTTTGACTCTGATCATAAATCTCTGGAGAAAAACTTTGGTCCCACTTTGGCTTGGTTCCACCCTCCCTTTCCCTGAACAATGAATTCTGGACAGCAAACTGGGCCATGTTTACCAATATGGATAGAGGGCAGGAAAAGGAAGCTTGAAGTGGTGAGGAGGAGAGCATGGGGTGTGGACATAGATCATTTTCAGAGAAAGAAGCTGGTGCATGGACAAAAAGGTCAATAGATTTTTCATGACGGAAAAGTCATGTGGTATTTTACTATGGTGAGTACAGGACCCCTTTTCTTACTTTAAAAATTGGATTTAAATGAGAGAGTGGACTTAAAGTGTTTGCACAGTGCCTAACTAAACGTATTATTATTGCTTGATTTGGCTCTGCCATCACAAGAGTACAAACTCACTATAAAACTGGTTAATGCTCACTTCATCTGTTTCAGATGGTGGTTTTGAGTTTTAAACAAAATCACATTTGATGGAAGCTAATCGAAAAATGGTACTAGATTAATCTTAATAAATGAAGGCACTAAGCACAGTAGTTCCACCTTAATGTCTCTTCTGTGCTCCAGCCTTGTACCTCCAAAGACCTCCTGGTTATGTCCACTGGGATACCTCAATGACATCTCAAAAGCGACATGTGCAAAACTCCTCTTACCTCCCTAATCTTCCCTTCTTCTTAACTGTCAACTTTTCCACACTCGCATTGTTGTTCAAATTTAATCCAGACAGTTGTCCTGATATCTCTGAGTATCTTAATCCCTGTATCCACATGATCATGAATTCCTATTGATCCAGCCTCTGATTTATATCTTGAGTTGGTGTAATTGTAATCTCTTCATTGGATTATTGAACAGTCTCCTGTGTGGTCTCCTTGTTTCCACCACTTTTCCCTCTCTAACCCATTTTCCATAGAGTAGCCAGGGTGATCTCATACATTTATTTATTAGGTAACAAGATTCCTGAAAGGTCTATCTGAAGGCAAATATTTTGCTACTTCATCCAACTGAAGGTCACAATAATTATGAACTATCCTCAATCCTGAATTTATCTCCCGACAATTAGATTATATTTAAGCCTTTAGGAGAAGATGTGCCAATGGACACCTTTTCAAAATAAACATTTCTTATAAAATATTAACTAATCTTGCCTTACATTAAATTAAAATTAGTTGTCAACTAAGTTGTTTTGGGTGAATAAGGTCCTAGTTTCAAGAACAATAAGAATGATTATAAAAGTGGCAATGTTTTATGTTTTATCAAACAACTATTAACCTATAACCATGAGACCATTTTTTGCCCTCAAGATATGTAGAAAAGTCCGTGTTTTGGATAGAATATATACACTGTAATTCGTCTCATTCAAAACACATGAGTGTTCCAGATACAACTTTTTTAGTCTCTTGAAAATTCAGGATTATGGATAGCTTATACAATCCTAATAAGATCAAATAGGGACAAAAACACTTGCTTTATAATACTAGAATTAAAATAATATTTAAAAAATGACATTATATTTCCCCACAAGACCCCAATTAATTACAAAGCAAAAATAGTAACTTTTTACTAGAGACACCTCACAATCATCACCTTAATACCTATCAGAGTAAACATCACCATTAATGGGGAAAATTGCATCAAATGCCTTCTAATATGATGCATTGAGAAAAACATGACATCCTTGAGTCTTGCCCATAGTGCAAAACTGAATCAAATCATGAAGAAATATCAGACAAGGCCAGATTGTCCACTTGTACTCTCAAAAATGTCAATGTCATAAAACACACACAAAAAGACCAAGAAACAGTTCCAGGTTAAGACAATATAAGCAAATACAATAATTGATGTGGGACTTTTTTTTCCTATAAGGATTTAACTGGGACAATTGGCAAAGTCTGAGTAAAGTTTTTTGTTTAGATAATGGTATTGCTTCAATATTAATTTCCTAGCTGTGAAAATTGTATTGTGGTTATCTAAGAATGCTCACCCTTTTAGGAAATGCACTGATGTATTTAGGCATGAAGGAATATCATGTTCACACTTAACCTCAGACTCAGGGAAAAGTGCATGTGTGTGTATATATATACACACACACACATGTGTGTACACATACACACACATACGTGTGTGTACACATACACACACATACGTGTGTATACATACACAGAGAGAGAGAGAGAGAAAGTAAAAGCAAATATGGTAAAATGTTAACACTTGGCTAATCCGGGTAAAGGATTTAGGAATTTTTTGTACTATTCCTGTAATTTCACGTTAAATCTGAAGTTATTTCAAAATAAAAAAATTAAAGGAGAAATAGACTCTACATTTGTCCCTATATAAGAATATTTTAGGGACATAGTCTCTTTAAATTAATATTTTCCCACCTGCCAGATGATTATCCTCTTCCTCAGAAAAACATTCTTCTTTCTCCTATCCGTCTATGTTCAAATTCGATTTTTCTTTAGTTGCTAATGAGGTTGGTCCCTTCTACCCAAGCTTCAAGGGAAGAAAGAGTAGTCTGTTTTGATAACTTCTATAGAACCAGATTTATATTTATACAGTCTAATATGATACATACAATAATTTGTCATATAACAATTTTGGTTTTAACTCAGTAGAATTATATTTACAGAAAACCTGGACTCCATTTGATTTTCACATAGGGACTTGACATTGATTGTTAGTGAAAATTGTGTGATCCTTGACAATATTATTATGCCTCCCGTATACATGGCGTACAGGCCAGATGCTGGGGAGGGGAGAGTAAGGGTGGAGGTGCCCTCATGTTGTTTGCAGTTGCAGTTAGGAAAAAATGTGACACGCGTGTCAGAAGTTATATACCTATGTATGAATCAGGGTGGTCCCAAGGCAGATAATTAATTTACTGTTGAGTTATAGACAATAAATATTGATTAAATTGTTTTGCATCCAATACAAGTTAAGGAGGTATGTCAAGACCCAAATTATTTGGATGGGCAGAGGATGGCGGGAAAGAGTCTGGGCACATAGGCCAGACTAAGTTGCATTTGAACCTTGACTCCGCTCTTTACTGCTCTCATGATCCTAGGAATGCTCCTTAGGCTCTTCCAGCTCAGTTTCCTCATTTATAAAAGGGAAAAATAATTTCTACCTTAAAGGGTGTTGAAAAGAGACAATGCTGGCAAATCACCTGATGTAAACAAGGCATTTATTCATTTAGTGATATAAGCTGAGTGCTCACAGCCTACAAGATTTCCATGGGCCTACCTAGAATAAATAAGTGTGTTAATAAAAATTATAAAATCCTTTTTGAAATTCAAAATTTGGATTTATTGAGAGTTGTATTTTGTTGGGGGGGGCGGGGGATGGGGACAGAGTCTCGCTCTGTCTCCCAGGCCGGAATGCAGTGGCGCGATCTCAGCTCACTGCAAGCTTTGCCTCCCAGGTTCATGCCATTCTCCTGCCTCAGCCTCCCAAGTAGCTAGGACCACAGGTGCCCGCCACCACGCCTGGCTAATTTTTTGTATTTTTAGTAGAGACGGGGTTTCACCATGTTAGCCAGGATGGTCTCGATCTCCTGAACTCATGATCCACCCACCTCGGCCTCCCAAAATGCTGGGATTACAGGTGTGAGCCACTGCGCCTGGCCAGAGTTGTATGTTTTACTGTCATTTTGTTTGTTTAATAGAGATGAGGTCTCACTATGTTGAGCAGGCTGGTCTTGAACTCCTGCCCTCAAGCAATCCTCCCACCTTAGCCTCCCAAAGTGTTGGGATTACAGGCATGAGCCATTGTGCCTGGCTAATATCTTTAATGTAATGAAGATTTGAACTCTCAAAGAGAAGCCTGCCTACTGCCTACTAATATTTTAAAACTACTCTACTTGTGGGTATTCAATAAAGTCTAATGGTTATAATTATTTTTAATTTTAAAATGCTCATTGTTTTTCCTAATGTGAGATTCTCCCAACCTGGAATGGATTTTTATTTTTTTCATCTGTAGGGCTAAAACAAATAACCATCACAAACCGTGGACTACATGTGTTAAAACACCACAGAGTAAGGGAAAGTTTTTATAGAAACTTCTTCTCATATGTTCCACTGTGTCCTCTCTCCAACTTTGAACATGACCTTCAATTGTCAGGCTTAAATGTAGTAGTTTTATTTGGCTGTTGAACCTAATTATAATGAATGAAAGGCTCTGAGACTTATCACAGATGAGGTGGTGAGCCTTTTACAGAAATGCCTTCAAATAAACTTTTGTAGCTTAATATATTTGTGGCACCTAACAGCTGTGTGCTACTCCTAGAAAACTTAATCCCACACACTGATCATTTGGCACAGAAAATAAGATGTGGGGTGGGAAGGGGAACCTTAGATTTAAATTGTGTATACAAATATTTATGTAAGCATAAAACACTATCAACAAACACGCAGATGCTGCAGTATTTACACTTTGCATGGTGAGAAATCTAAAGATTAATTCTGACATTGTCAAGGGGAAGATTCTTTTCACATGAGTTTAAATAGTTTGGATACACTGTATTAAAATTTTTTTTTTTTTTAGTTTAGGGGTTAGTTATTCCTCATTTATTAAGCAAACATCGAGCTGCTAAAAAAAGACCAAGAACATCTGAAAAATATGGTCCCATTCTTCACAGAAAAGCTTTTAGTTCTGAAGACATTTTATGTGAAAACCTGAAATAATAATAGATCTTTGGAGGACACATTATTTGTTTTTCCTATGGGTTACACATATGGGATTTCAGGTACAGGAAAGATCTACATAGGAAGGGAGAATCAAAAGGGGTTTCTAGAGGGTAAGTGTTGAGATGGAACTTAAAGGAAAGATATGATTTATATAGGCAGTGAGCAGGGTCTGACTAAATATTGCATATTTTGTGTGTATAAACTTTGTGTATATCATGCACTGCAATTCACTGTGATTTTTTAAAATTCATAAACTTTGGCTTTTAGAGCACTTTTAAGTTTATGCAAAGTTCATCAGAAAGTATGAAGAGTTTCCAAATACCCCCATTTCCACATATGTTCAACCTCTCCCACTACCAACATTCTGCACCATGGTGGTACATTTGTTACGACTGATGACATGTCACATCTTGTGTGATACAATTCAACCATCCCTGTTGTATATGAGAAAGCAAAGGCTTAAGGAGGTTAAGTAACTTTCCCAAGATCACTTATCTATGAAGTATCTGAGCTAATATCTGAATCCAGGTCTATCTCAATTATTTGCATATTTTATCACTGCCTCTCATACATAAATAAGTATAATAAATTAATAAAAACCAGAACAAGTAGCATTGATAATTGTTATCAATTCCCATATGCAGATAGTTCTCTAGCAATGATGTCTATTGTTCTTGTACAAAATGCAAATAGTTTTCTAGCAATGATGTCTATTGCTCTTCTACAAAATAATTTTACCTTTTCATGTAAAGAATTAGTTTTTTTTAGCATCTCAGTTACATAAGACTGTGTGAACTCATCCTATTTAGCCAAGATGAAGAATATACACTTAAACCTAACCTATTCTAGGGCTCTCAAAAAACATGTAGTGGCTTGAATGGTGCCCCCCTTTCCTCTCCCATTTTTTTCTCCTGGGTAGAAAAAAGTGTGTTCACTCAGAATTTATGAATCTAACTTTACTTAGAAAAACCATATTTGAGGATGTAATTAAGGTAAGGATCCTCAAATTAGATCATCCTAGACTAGGGTAGGCCTTAATGAATGTGAAATGCAAAGTGTCCAATGAAAAGTGTCTTTAGAAGACACAGGCACAGAGAAGAAGGAAAGAAGACACAAAGAGAAGACCATCTGAATCTGGAGGCAGAGACCGGGGTTGTATAGTTACAAGCCAAACAAGACTCGAAACCATCAAAACCTGGAAGAGGCAAGGTAGGAGTCTCCTCTGGAGCCTTCAGAAAGAGAATAGCCCTGCCAACACATTGATTTTAGACTTCTGGCCTCCAAAACTGAGAGGGTATTAATTTCTGTTGTTTTTAAGCCACTAAGTTTGTGATAATTTGCTATAGAAGCTCTAGAAAATTGATGGTCTTGACTTAAAGAATTTCCACCTTCTTTCCTTTCCCTTGACAAGAGTTTGTGTCAGTATTGATGGCCATTTCATTTAACATGCCTGTAGCAGTAGACATGGCTGGCTGTGTGTTCCACCTTCCATGGAATAGATTTTTCTTTTCGAAGTAGTTGTCCAGACAGGGGCTACATTTTCCATCACTTCTTTCATCTTGATCAAGTGTATGTGCAGTTCTGGCCAATGAAATATGAGCAAAATTGATGTATGTTACTTCTGAGGGAAGGCACTTAAGAGTGTGTTTTTTTCCTACTTTCTTGAATCATGTCTATTGGCTGGATCAGAAGACTCCAAGGATCTAGCGGATGGCAACACCACAAGATGGCATTGCCATTGTAGCTTAATGAAGCACATGACACTATGGAGGGGAGTGGGTTTTTTTAACTAAAGTGGGGTTCTGTCAGTCAGGCAAAACGGAGGTGGGCAACACACAATATCTACTACAACTACTTTATTATGTTCATATGCTTGTTACTTTGCTTTGATAGAGTTGCTTTGATGGAATTCAGATATTTGAAAAATACCTTTCCAAAGGACACATGCTTAGCTTCTTGGTAATAATGATAGTATTTAACTGTAAATTAATATTCAAATGCTAATGAAACACTTTCACTAAATACTCATTTAATTCTTAAAGACCCCTGTCATGTAGCTAAAACCAGTTGAACTAACTAACATTAGAATTAAGAAATTTTGACTTCAAATCCACACCTCTTTCTCTGCAGTACCTCATTTACAAATGGAAATTCTTATTGCCTGGGAGACCTAAGCTTGTCATCTGTAGTGAGCATGTGCTCTTTTTTGCTACCTAGTATGTATTTTCCTTTCTTTAATTAATGCTAATCTGAACTTCTGGGAGAACCACCCTTTCTGCTACTCTCAGCCTAACTAGAGTTGACTCTATCCCTGAATCCAGGGATGAACATGTGATTCAGACTGGCCAATCAGAAATGGCATTCCTCTGGCCTGTGGCCCAATATAGGCCAATGAGAGTCAGGTCCAGAACTTTCATTGTGTAGAGGAAAATGTAAGAAGTGCACTGTCGGCAGACATCTTGCTCACCGTGTAGCAGCTAAGAAGCCAACAGAGTTGACATATCAGACACAGGGAGCCGGAGATGTCTTTTGAGTCCCTGAACCCTGTCAAGTCAGAAGTCAAATTTATTTGTTTGTTGACTTTTCAGAAGATTCCCTCTTCTGCTTAAACCAGTTCAAGTTAGATTTTCTTTATCAACTGTTTATAAAATAGTGACTTTTACCTCATGTGGATAAACAGTCATTTAAAAAAAGAAAAGTAAGATACTCCAGTATCCAGTATCCAGTACAGAGCTACTTCATGCTTAATCACTTCTAGTTTCAGAACTTTGAGCCAGGGACACTGAGCTAGTGTAGCCCCAGGTACAAGATTTGAAAGTTTCCTGCTCAGGATTCTGCATCCTTACTCATGAGGTCTGAGTATTAGGAGCCCCAAACAGGGAGAAGCTCAGTAAAAAGAAAATTTGTTGAACGTTGAGTGAATCTGGGGTAGTATGGACTTCCATGAAGTTCCAAGTATGTATTCTTGCTTTACTATTGAAATAAATTGTTCATAATTCTGCAACAGCTTGTGGCTTAATGTTCAGTAGGATAAACTTTTTTTTCTGTTGCTTTGTAATTACTTGAAGTACACTTTATGGAGAATAACACCCAAAATTTAATTGTGTGACTGTGTTCTTATACATATGGGAGAGGGTATGGGAGGGAAGGTAAAGAGATTCCTTTGCCAAGGGGTGGAATTTTAAAATGCAGTTCATGTGTTGTATTTGCCTTATTGACATTTATCCTTCAATATAACCTAGAGTCAGGCTATTTGGATGATCACCACATCACAGTCAAGAGCTATGAATGACCTTCATTGATTTTGTTATTTCATTTCTTTAGTACATACCCAGCAATTTGCCCATCCAAAATTACAGTTGTGCTGTTTCTGAATCTATGCTGCTTTAGTGTTTATAGGTATGAAAGGAATTTGGGAAATATAATTTTCTGATTATTTGAGAAAGATGAGATTTTTAAAAAAATGTTCACTGAGTCAGAAAATTATTTTAATAGTTACAAACAATTTTTTAAAGAATCAGTATAAGATAGCAGTTGATTTCTCCATAATTATCAGAATTATTTATACTTGAGGTCTTGACTAAGTGGGGCTGAAATCAACATAAGGTCTTAGGCTGTTGGCTCAGAAATCATCCCAGGAAGCTTGTCTTATTGATATGTATCATGCTTAGCTCCTATGAGATGATCTGGTCCTTTTTAAAAAAAGTATCTCTTTCTTCATTCTTTGGAGGCTTGAAGTGAATTTGGCAGTATTCGTTAAACACCTTCCAGCTCCTTTCATTTACCACTCTTCAACATTCAGTTCTGACTGCATCCATTTCAACTCTTTCTGCTCTTTTCTCAGTTGCTTTAATAATGTTAAATCATCCAAATTTTTATCTTTCTCTTCTTGGAAGTTTTTTACTACTGCTGGGGTCTGGACTATACAATTTTTTTATGGCTCTTTCCCTACTGGCATGAGCTGCCATCAAAGACTCATAAAATTGTTTATAGGTTTGGCTGGCATCAATTTTTCCCTGCAAAGGAAGCTGTGGGAACCATAGTGTTTAACTCATGTACTATTCTGTCATCAATTTTCCTCATCACCTTGAGTAATAATTCCTGGAACTTAGGAAACTCCTCACAATTCACATCACCACTGGGCGCCACCATATTGCATCAGAAAAATGAGATGTTTTAAACCACTTGGCTTTCATTGATTTCCTACCTGTACACCTTGGAAAAGTCAGGTCCTCTGATTTCTTCTTCTACATGAGCCACTGGAAAGGATGAAATGAGGCTGGGGATAGAATAGTATGTGAAGAGCACTATTTACTATATGCAGAAGAGGAAAATCCTACCATACATATGCTCCTCAGTTAATAGGTTTTCTGTAGAATGTAAACTTCTTGAGGCCAAGAACCTTGACTGTCCCTTGGAAGAGCTAATCCATGGTGAATGCTTAATAAATATTTTCTGAAAAACAACTGAAAAGATGGTTGAATAAAGAAATCTTCAGAAATTAAACAAATAATGCCATAACTTTCATTGTAAAACTCAGGGTCCAATTACGCTTTTAGCCTAATTCAATCCTATTAACCTGAAACTGAGAGGTGAAGCCGGCTGGGCTTCTGGGTCGGGTGGGGACTGGGAGAACTTTTCTGTCTAGCTAAAGGATTGTAAACGCACCAATCAGCACTCTGTGTCTAGCTAAAGGTTTGTAAACACACCAATCAGGGCTCTGTGCCTAGCTAATCGGGTAGGGGACTTGGAGAGCTAGACAGAAAGTCTAGCTAAAGGATTGTAAATGCACCAGTCAGCGCTCTATGTCTAGTTAAAGGTTTGTAAACACACCAATCACACTCTGTCAAAACGGACCAATCAGCACTCTGTAAAACGGACCAATCAGCACTCTGTAAAATGGACCAATCAGCTCACTGTAAAGTGGACCAATCAGCAGGATGTGGGTAGGGCCAAATAAGAAAATAAAAGCAGGCCACCCACGCCTCAGTGGCAATTGGCTGGGGTCCAATTCCCCACTGTGAGAGGTTTTTTGTTTTGCTCTCCGCGATGAATCTTACTGCTGCTTACTGTTTGGGTCTGCACCCGCCTTTATGAGCTGTGAGACTCACCACTAAGGTCTGCAGCTTCACTCCTGAAGCCAAGGAGACCACTAACCCACCGGGAGGAACGAACAACTCTGGACGGGCCGCCTTTATGAACTGTAACACTCACCGCGAAGGTTTGCAGCTTCACTCTTGAAGTCAGCGAGACCAGGAACCCACCAGAAGGAAGAAACTCTGCACACGTCCGAACATCAAAAGGAACAAACTCTGGACACACCATCTTTAAGAACTGCAACACTCACCACGAGGGTCCGCGGCTTCATTCTTAAAGTCAGTGAGACTAAGAACCCACCAATTCTTGGACATAAAACCAGTAATTCTTATCAGCACAGGCACAAGCTATTTTATTTATCTTTGTATTAATCATTTATTCAACAAATAATAACTCAATGCTTACAAAGTATTAGCCTGGAATTGTCAAAAGAGGATGATAACATCCCCTTTCCCCAGAGGAGTGTTTGAAAATGTATGGGGACATTTGTCATTGTTATTGTTACAATTACTGTCTTTATTGGAATTTAGCGAGTTGGGGGACAAACATACTAAATATTCTATGAACTCTTCCACTATTAGTGGAATTTGAAGTTTGTTTCGAGTCATTATGAACATTCCATACTTGTCTGCTGGTAAGATTCCTTTCTTAGGGCATATGTACAAGAGTTTCAATGGCTTAAAAACTCTTAATCATGGCCAAAAGTAATACATTTTGTGTCACAACGCTGAAACACATATGTGTGTGGATAACTGAAACAAATAATTCACGAGAATATATCCCTTAGTATGTTTTTATGCACACCGATTTATTAAAAAATAATGCTGCTTGCTACAATACTAAATTGATTTTCAAAATCTATTCATTCACCAAAACTCAGTTTAAAAAGCAAAACTCTACAGGGCATACCTAGTGGTGGAATTATTGGATCAAAGAGTATGCTTATGTTTTTCTCAAAATATCAAACTATTTTTAAAGTTATTATTTTAACTTATACCTACTAAGAATGGATGAAGAAATTCTGTTGCTCTAAAACTTTACTTTTGGTCTTTTTAAATTCTACACGCATGTGTGCTGTTGTAGTATATAAAATTTTATATCTTTTTAACATTTAACAATATGAACAATTTCTGGTGTCATTAGTTGGTATTAAAACATGAGATTTTTTGAATTACAGAATAATATTTTATTGTGAGGATACATGATCATGTATTTGATTCTTCCCCTATTGTTGTACATAACTATGCTTCTAAGACTTTGGACAACTCTATAATGAAATCATTAATTTTATATACTATTTTACTAATTGATCTCTGGTTGCATCTTATGACAGATTTCAAGACCCAGTATTACTGGGTCAAAGGGAATGACCATGTTTATAGCTTTTGATATACATTTTCAAATTGCGTTCCAGAAAATGTATACCTGTTTACTTTTTGATAGATCCAGGTTTTCCTACTTTTGACTGAGTAAAATCAAGTTTAACTAAACATATCACATTAGACAACAGTGTTCTATTTATAAAACATTACCCTTAAATAGATTTGGAAATGTGTTTTCCAGTCTCCATATTTAGAATGGTAAATGTAAACAGAAGAAAGGAAGGAATTTCCAGTCTTAACACTGTATTAATTTATTTTGCTTTAATAGCTGTTTGCCTCACTGTGGAATAAAAATAACACTGTACTAGGCACCAGAAGGCCTGGCTTTTAATCTTACCCCTTACCCGCCACTTGAATCTTCCTCCATAGAATGATTTTGTTCTGCTCTGCTTATCTCACGGAGGATGTGTGAGAGTTAAATGACCTAGATGAAGCAAAATCATCGGTATTCAAATTGGTCAAGTGAAAAAACAAATCATAAGTTCATTTGGAAATATGTTTAATCTAGCCAATTGATTTACCACAAGGGCATAGGTCTTGAGTAAGAAATCCGGTTTTCCATGGATTTTACCAAGGAGGTAAGACTGGATTCTACACCTAGTAGACAGTATTTTTCTTATTTATTTTTTAAATAAAAAAGGCAAATTAAAGTAAACTTCCCATAATTAAAAGGTAAACAAAAGCAACAACAACGAAAAAGCCCAGTGCCTGGGCTACAGCAGCTTGAAGTCCTGATTTAATAGATCTAGAATGGGGTCTGGGCTTTGACATATTTTAAAGCTCTTTAGGTGATTTAATGTGTAGGTGGAAATGTGATCTTCTAGAACTACGCTGTCCAGTATGGTAGCCGCTAGTAACATGTGGCTATATACATCTAAATTTAAGCTAATTAAATAGTATTACGAATTTAGTTTCTCAGTAACGGTAGGTACATTTCCAATGCTCAACTCTCACATATGGCTAGGTTGGTAGTTACCATCTTGGACAGCACAGAAGAACTTTTGTAACATTACAGAAAATTCTTCTGTTAGATAGCACTGGTGTTAAGGCATATACAATTGATGAAGAAAGGAAATCTTTTGATAAGCGAGTAGTATTTTTTCTTCTTTTCTCATTCATCAAATACTTACTGTGGGCTTGCTGTGTTTCAGCCAGTGTATTAGATAGATGTTTCCCCCTTATCTGTTAGTCTTCTGTATTTGTCATGTCCAAGTAACACCTGTTTTGATGATTAGTTTCTGTTTTTAAAAATAAGTTTATTTTAAAAGTAAATATGTTTCTTTATATAAATTAAGTATCACTAATATTTGCCTTAAATATACAAAAAGTTTTTAAAATATAAGGTGAAGATTTCTAGCAACAAAATCCAATTATGAGGTACCTAAGTTCTAATACAAAGAATATGCTAGATAAAAGGTAACGGTTGTTAAAGTTTCAACACAGACCTATCTGAACTCAAAATACAGAGAACTACTTAGATCCCAGTAAAAACAGAGAAATCAAAGGCAGAGTGGTGAGCAGGTGGGAAGTCCTAGAGTTCCATTCAGATGCTCGTCCCAGTTATAGCCATAAAGGTTGGAGATCTAGTAGCCAGATTGGGACGTTTGTTGTGTGGAGAAGCTGGAACTGACACTTCCACGCCTTACCCCATCTAGCAAACAAAAGAATCACACACAAAATCACACACACACTCCTGAATGTGCACAATTAACTCAACTTTTCTGGCAAAATTAAAAAAAAAAAAAAGCAAGGATGCATAAAGCCTATGTGGATGAACAGAAAATTTTGACAAGTAATAAAAAATCACTCTAGGTCTACTATGAGGGCTACGTCAAATTGATTGGACCATGGAGTGCCCAGACATTTGGTCAAACATTATTCTGGGTGTGTCTGTGAGGATGTTGTTAGCTGAGAATAGCATTTGAATTAGCAGAATGAATGATGCAATTTGCCCTCCTTAATGTGGGTGGGCTTGATCTAATCAAGTGTAGACCTGAATAAAACAAAAAGGGCTGAGTAAGAGGGAACTCTTCCTGACTGACTGCTTGAGTTGAGAGATCAGTCTTCTTCCCTGGAACTGGAACTTATACCATTAGCTCTCCTGGTTCCCAGGCCTTCAGACTCAGACAGAACTGTATCACTGACTCTCCTGGATCTCTAGCTTGGGGACTGCCAAGCTTGGAACTTCTCACCTTTCATAACGGCATGAGCCAATTCCTTGTAATAAAGCTACACACACACACACACACACACACACACACACACACACAAATCTCCTATTGGTTCTATTTCTTTAAAGAACCCTGACTAATACACCCACAAACCACGTTTAAACAGATGATCCTGCTCCCTCTTTCCTAGGAGACAGAAATTGGGATCATGATTTAATGTTCCCACTGAGACTTGGAATTCTTGATTAACCAAGGCAAAGGCCCAAGAGACAGTGATTGCAGCAGAATTGAGAGTCCAGTGGCATATAGCTGAGTGGCCAGCTATAGAGGAACCCACTAGCCAAGCATCCAGTGTCCAGGGGATGCCAATGCCAGTGCCAATAGTGATGGCATCAGAAAAAACTCTGGCAGGCTCTTGGCCACAGCTTGTCTCCATTGATTCCAAACTTTCTGGCAATTCTACTTCAATTTTTGTTTTTCTACAGGCTATAATAATTCACTAAGTAACATGAACAGGGAAATGACAAGATTAGTGCCATACGTCTATGTTTATAGAATGTTGGTCATTTCTTTTGGGAACAACTCCTCCTTCAACACTCACAAAATGGGATGCTTTTGAAGAGCTCTAAATTTAGATTGCGTTTTCCTCTGTGCTATTTTTGATTTGGGCCAGCTCTCTGATGTGAAGTGTCAGTGCATCCCAAGGTACAAATCAAGTGGCATGATGAAAAGATCCCCACTCCAAAATGTCCATCTTTCTCCCTGACCACAGACTCTCCTTCTTACCTGAAAATTCCAACTATTAGTAGTTTCCATATGTTATGAACACACCAGGTCCCTTTGACTCTCTCTGCCCTACAGTGGCAATGCATAGTTGCCCTAGGGTCAGATAGATGCAGACCTTCATACTAGCTCTACTGTGGTCTATCTGTGTGATGTTGGGCAACTTGATTACACTTGAAGCCACAGTTTTTCTTCCCTGTAAAATGGCACAATAGTTGTATTGAACTCACAGAGGTTTTATGAGGTTTAGGTGAGATGACGCTTGTAAAGAACTTCTCACAGTACCTAGCATATAGACATTATAAGTACTAGTAGTAGATATGATATTAATATGTTGGAAATCCAAAGGACAGGAGTGTGACAGGCTTCAGTTGGTTGGAAGTGGTGCTGCAGAATCAAGTCCAACTTGAACCAGAAGCATTTTAAGAAAATCACAGGACATAGGAAACTTTTTATTTATAGGTTCAATCTCCCATGTTCTACATTAAATAACCTTTTATGCTGTAAAGTATTGAGAAGATTTTTATGACTGTGCTTTTAAAATTAATATTAATAACTTATTGAACTTACATTGCTTGTGGTATCTTAGAAATCACTAGGCTTATATTGAAATCCTTTTGAAGTAATAGTCAAATTTATACATTCTTTTCAAGGCAATAACATTTTTATAAATATTAATGTTTTAGTGAGGCTTTGTATAAGCAAAGGAAGTTTTCTCCAATTTTTATTATGAAATTTTTTTGACAAATATACTGATAAAATAGTTCAATTTACATCTTTATGTCCTCCACCTGGATTTACCAGTTGTTTATATTTTGCCATATTTGTAATACATTTATACATACCAACAAATGTGAATATATTTTTCTTTTTTGGCTGAAATATTTGAAACTTGGCAAGTATCATAATGCATCATCCCTAAATCATCAGCAGGCATCTCCTACGTAATCATAGTCCCTTTATTACACTTAAGAAAATTAATGAAAATTCTTTAAATATCTCTCATATCTGGTCCATTTTCAGATGTCTTTTGCAGCTGATTTCTTGAACCAGGATTAATGACATTTTAGGATTGTACTTGGCATGACTCTTTTTATCTTTTAATATAAAACCATTTTTCTCTTCATGACATTGACTTGCTCAATCTTTTAAGATGCTTCCATTCTGGGTTTGTTTATTTCTTCATGGTGATGGCCTCCATCTCCTTTATATATCTTATCAACTGGTAGTTAGGTCTAGATCGTTGACTAAGTTCAGTTTCAACATTTCTGGAATACCACATCACAGTGATGTGAATTTCATATCGTATCACAGTAGACAAGGCTCATTGCAGGTTGTATCACAGACCAATGGCTTGACTACTTGCAAGCATGGTAACCCCATCTCTCTCCATTGTAAAGGTACATTTTCTCCTTTTGCAATCATTAAGTAATGGGCAGTGGGGGGTAGCAGGAGTCGGTACTTTGGAAAAAATATGAAAAAATATACTGAGGTTATCCTAATAATCTTTTATCTAATGATTGTAGCATTCATGGATGATCCTTGCCTGAATTGTTTATTACATTAGGGAATGCAAAAGGGTGATCTTCTGTTATCATTTCCTCTACATTTATTAGTTGGTATTATTTCTCTCTTTTTCTTTTTACATCTAAAAATAGGTCCATAAGTTGAACAATATAAAACCACTAAATTTAATAAGAAGTAAAACTGACATAACGTGATAGAATGCTACATTTTATATTTGTACATTTATACATTACATTAATTTAACAGGTAAAGCCAACACATTTTCTTGTGCATATTTAGCTCTTGAAAAATTCATAGCCTCTGTGGCACTACAGTGCCTAGTGGATAACATAGCTTTGATTTGAACTATTTCTGAGCACACAGTCAGCATCAAATAGTTCTGATTGTGTTGTTCAGCACTGAGTGAGCATGTCAGCAGGTGAGGGAAAAATGTGTGGTTAAGAAAAACAATCTGCCCAAAATCCAAGGACCCAGAGGTCAGTGTGATAGCACTGGGGGGACAGGGAAGGGGTGTGAGATGGTGTGGGGCACAGGAAGATCACAGACAAATATGTGTCTCAGTGTTATTTCCTGTGACCCACTATGATTTAAATCATATTTGGGACACATATTTGTCTGTGATCTTCCTGTGCCCCACACCATCTCACACCCCTTCCCTGTCCCCCCAGTGCTATCACACTGACCTCTGGGTCCTTGGATTTTGGGCAGATTGTTTTTCTTAACCACACATTTTTTCCTCACCTGCTGACATGCTATCGATAAGGATTTTGAATGTTTATTCTGGAAAAAAGGCTGCTAGCATTCCTTTCAACGATTTACTTCTAAACTTGAAAGATCATTCACTTATTAATTTCTTCACTTATTCCCTTATGAAAACTGACTGCACACACCTACTGTGTTCTGGGCCTAGAGAAGACTCTCTCTCCTCTGGGAAGGAGAAACACACCTAAGTATTCATAGCGACATCAGCATGCTCCTGTCAATGCTCATGTCCACAGAAACCTACTAATTTGGGGTTATAATTCAACTCAGTCTCTCTCAAATATGTGTATTTGCTTTTTCATGCTAATGTGAATGGTGTTTGGGTTTTCATTTTCTTTCCTGAGTTGTTCTTAACGGTCTCCAGTGATGAAGAGAATTATAAGGGCAAATTTTATAACTACTGTCACATTGAAAAAAATGTTTTTATTCAGACTGCATGGTCTCTTTTGAAGCAATGACATCATTAAAAGTTTTTTTATTTGTCCCCAATTATTTTTTAGCAGAATTTTTGGACCTATAGTGATTAAGAGCATGATTTAGCTTCAAAACACCCATATGTGTGGAGCTTGGTCCACATCTCTCTTGATTTGTAGTATCTTTATGTGTAAAATAGAAATTAAAATATCTATTCCACAGAGCTGCTGAAAAAGCTATATATACAGCATATGCCTCATTGAGCCTAGTGCTAAATAAATGGTAGCTATGATAGCTGTGTTATTCATAAAAGTGTTTGACACCTAAAACTGACATCATGTGCATTTATTTTCTATTAGCAAGCTGTTAAAGTAAACCCTGAGTAATTTCCCTTGCTTTGGTTCCTTCTTACTTCACTTTGGCACTGCATATTCATCAAGCTCATTGCTCCCCTTCATCATTTCCCCCTTGAAAATTTTCAGTTGCTTATGGCATAAACAGCACATTCCCAAGGCCGGTTTTCTCAGACCTCTGGCAATCAAAGTGGATTGTTTACTGTCTTCTCTAAACTCTCTGTATAATTCTCTTGCATGCTCATCAGACCATCCCCAGACTCTTGTAGTAGCCTATATGTCCTACGTATTTCTGGGAGTTCCCCTGAAGATCAGTAGGAACTCACAAACACATCTGGTCTGTCACCATGTAGCTTTGGCAGTGTGTTTCTTTATCAGTCCTACATTGATGAGTACCATGGAGTCCCTCACTGTCATCCTTTGCTCCTTCTACTTGATGAAGGAACAAGGCTCTGTGGCTCGTGCCTCCACTACGCTCCTATTGTGTACTTTCCAGCACCATATTTGCCACAGCTGAAACATGGTAGGTTATCTCTGCAAAATGGGGATGAATGTCTCTCTCTCTTTTCAGTTACTCTTAAGCCTCCAGCACCTATGAGGCTTTTAGCTTTTGTTTCCTTAAAGCTTTCCCATCTTCATCACTGCAGGACTCAGTCCAAAGTTCTTGAAGGCTGGGCCAGAAGATAAATTGTCCTGGCAAACACCATGCTGTACTCCACACCACACCTTTTTCTGACAGCTGCGGTTTTGTTACTGATTAAACCTTTGTGGGCCTGCTACTTTTCCCATTAGAATGTGTCATTGTCCAACAAGATACTAAGGGCCACTTAAAAAATAAAACCTCTCCGGCCGGATGCAGGGGCTCACGCCTGTGATCCCAGCACTTTGGGAGGCTGAGGCGAGAGGATTGCTTGAGGCCAGGAGTTTGAGATTAGCCTGGGCAATAAAGCGAGACCCCACCTCTACAAAAAATACAGATTAAATTTTTTTAAACTCTTTATTACACTAGTTTGCCTGACATTTCCAGACATGCCTTAAAAACAGCTGTAGAGATGATGAAGTCTCCTTCTGAGATCTCTCCTCTTTGTTTAACTCATATGAACCTGACTGTATTATAAGCTTCCTTTGGACAGAGCTCATGTCCACAGTGCCTAGAACATAGTAAGTTCTCAATAAACTTTTATTAAATAGATGAATAAATTAATTAAAATAATACTAATATTTATTGAGTATTAGATGCAATTTCTTGTGTTTTATATTCATTAGCTTGTTTAATCATTATTAAAACTCTGTAAAGAGGTATTTTTATTCCAGTATGTGACCCGATACCTTCCTTTTGCTCCTGTAATTCTGATCTCAGCCCTTCTCCTTCTCTCTGTTGCAGGAGGTGGGCCCATGTGAACTACCACAGTGGGGCTTCTTACCCTCTGGTTTGTGTGGGTTTGGCTATTGGGAGGCCAGGAGGTCAGAGGGAGAGAGGAGAGAGGAATAGGGGCTGATCATTTCCTGGCCTCTTCATTGTGATATTGCCTGGGTCAGGTTGGGACCTTCTCTGAAAGTAACAGGTCTTCTCAAGATGGCTTTATTCTCAGGATCTCTCATGTTCCCTCCCTTTTCCCTTTACATTAGGAGTGGTAACAGCCCGACACTACCACACTCAGGCTCCTTCACCACATATAGTGCTGTCCTTTACACTTACACCCCACTTTAGTAGATAATCAGCCCGCTTCTCTAATTATATTATTTTAAGAAAGTCATCCTTATCTCTCTGGGACTCTGTGTGGAAAGCATGTTGCTAATGAGGTAACTGAGGCCCACAGAGATTAAGAACATTCCTTAAGATCACTATACTAAAGGTGCCAATATGGGAGTTTGTATCCAAGCCCATGGCTTTAATGACCACATCATGCACACATGAAACTGCATTTGAATGCTGGGTGGCAGCGATGCACAGCGGATAAGCATATTACCATTGCAGTCACAAAGATCTGGGCTTCAAAATGGGCTCCACAACCTAGTTACAGTATAACATTGGACAAATGACTCTAGCTCTTTAAGATTCAGTTCCTAAATCTGTGAAATGGGGATTCTACCTACCTTGGAATTTTTATAAGATTTAATTTTATGTTAATTTATGTAGAGTGCTACCATAGTGTTTTGTACCTAATGAAGACTTAATAGTTATCATAAAAGCTATTCTGAAGGGGATTATTTGGAACTATGAGAGAACACAAGAGAAGTTTCATATGTGGTACCTTTAGTTAAGATGCTTATAGTAGTAACAGAAAATAATCAAATACTGGATGGTTAAAACACACATTGGAATTAAAGAGTTCTGGGGAAAGGGAAGAAACTCGTGGTTTAAAGCAGATAGGTCAGGATTCATTTTGTTTCTTCACCTCTTTGGTGCATTTATTTTCTTGCCTTGGCTCTGGCAATCCTGCTGAGAGTGCAAGCATCCCTCAGGCAATGTGGTCTGAGTGAACTAACAGACATTAGCAGCCTTCATCATGAGCCTTCTTTCTGGCTGTTAATTCTTGTGGTGATAACACTTCCACTTGGTGGGGGAACAAGGCCACTGTAGTGGCCTGCCTAGCTGTGCTAGTGGGATTAGATTGCCACAGGGCTGCACTCTTAAAAACAAAGCCTACTTTTTCAATGAGGACAATTATGCAGTATTCCCATAATGGCTTCACAGCTTGAATTAAAATTGTTTAAAAAGTTGCCAGTACATGAAAAATATGTCTTACCTGTGAACTCTGTAGAGAGATGGACAATGCAAAGTAAATAGTGAATACTTTTTTATGGGCAAAAATATTCCAGGGGTACATCTAATTTATGGCAAGGCTTGCAAATGTATGACATGTATATACTTCCCACCTCCTATTAAAATCAGAGATGGCCTTAGAATCTCTAAACACAGCACTGAAAAATGCCATCATTTACTTGATTAAAGTTAGTACAAAAGATAAGAGCTTTGCTAGCACTGTTGTTCTATGAAGAGGAGGATCCTACCTTTCCATGTCATATCACTGTCCAGTGTTTACCACTGAGTATGAAACCAAATAGAACTGGTTTCATTTTATTGGCTGAATTATTATATAATGTTATTGACAATATTGTATAAGTAAGCCAGAATTTTTATGTGGAAATGTAAATGTAGACTATTAGCTACATCCTGAATTATGATTTTTAAAATCCTTATTTATGTTGTCTATAGGAATAGTATCAGTTAGCTTTCGCTGTGTAACAAACCACTCCAAATTTAAGTGACATTAAAAAACAATCATTTTATTTGTTTATGATTCGGAGGGTCAGCAATTTGGCCTCAGCCCTGTTGTGATGGGTCTTTGTTCCTGCAGTCAACTAGGGGCTGGTGATCTCATTCACATGTCTAATAGTTGGCTGCCTGTTGGCAGAGACAATTGAGGTAACTGCAGCATGTCCCACTTATCATCCAGAGGCTGGACAGGGCTTATTATCAGGGAGGTGGTCAGAATTTTCCCAAGAGCAGCAAGAGAGCATTTGCATGGGCACCTGGGGCTTGCCCTCTCTTGCTGCTCTTGGGAAAATTCTTTCCTCAGTTTGTGTCAGACTTGCTATTTTCCCATTGGCCAAAGCAAGCTACATGATTAAGCCAGGGTCAGTGTGAGAGGGTATTTCCCAAAGGCATAAATATGAGAAGAAATTATTACCAGGCATGGTGGCTCATACCTGTAATCCCAGCACTTTGGGAGGCTGAGGCAGGCAGATTGCCTGAGCTCAGGAGTTTGTGACCAGCACAGGCAACGCAGTGAAATCCCATCTCTACTAAAATACCAAAAATTAGCCCAGTGTGGCAGCGTGCACCTGTAGTCCCAGCTACTTGGGAGGCTGAGGCAGGAGAATCCCTTGAACCCGGGAGGTGGAGGTTGCAATGAGCTGAGATGGTGCCACTGCACTCCAGCCTGGGTGACAAGAGCAAGACTCCGTCTCAAAAAAAAAAAAAGAAAAAAAAAGAAATTATTATAAGTATTTTTCTAAACAACCTACCACAGGGACGCTGTTCCAAAATAATAATGTGTGGTAATGAAACAATATGCTTATATTCATATAATTTTTCAGAAAAGGCTTATTGTAATATAATAATTATACTTAGAAATTACATGAAGACATTTAATATTATTTCAATTAAATACTATACTGAACCATTGCTCTTAACCTTATCCCTACTACTAAAAATATTTAACTTTCATAATCATCCAAATGATAAAGGTACTACTGTTATTCCCATTTTACACCTGAGGAGATTCAGACTTAGAGAAGTTGTAGATCTTTCCCAATGTCACCATAGCTGAGAGAATAACATTTGAGGAACTTTGAGGATATACTAATTTAATGTATATGAGGAATGTAACATGGTGCCTTCCACAGAGTGTTCAATGAGTATATGGATGCTATATTTATAATATAATATTATTCATAATAGTTGAGTAAGAAAGATTATTTTAATTTATTTTAAAAGTCAGGTCATATATAGCTATAAAACTAAGAACTCACTAACATATTAAATTTCCCATTATGGACATATCTATAATTGGTTCTATATTTTGCTTTAACTGGAACTGACTACAAATCCAATATAAACTCTAGTTTTCAGGGAAGTCATGTAACTCAGCTCACTAAGAAACAATCAAACTTTTCAAGCACCACTCATTAAGCTATGTCATTAAATCTGAAGCTACATTACCAAAACACTAAATAATTGGCTAGCTTCTTTTTATTCCTTCAGTGATTACAAAAGATGTCTTTATCAAATCTTTATGGATGCCATATGTTATTCATTTTGGTTAAAAGTAGAAGGGTTTATTTGAAGGAAGGAGGTTAAATTCCACATATTATGTATTATATATTTATTATAATATATATTATATATGAATATAATATATATTATAAATAATATATAATATATATTATAATATAAATATAATATATATTATAATATAAATATAATATATAATATGTAATATAATATTATATATAATTAATATATATTATATTAATTATATATATTATAATATTAATTATATAATATAATATATAATATTATATATTTATATTATAATATTATATATAATATAAATATATAATATAATATATATTATAATATATATATAATATGAATTATATATTATATAAATAAATATATAATATAATATATATATTATATAATATATATAATATATAATATAAATATATAATATAAATATATAATATAATATAAATATATAAATATATTATATAAATATATAATATATATATTATAATATATATAATATATATTTATATTATATATTATAGTATAATATATTATATATTTATATTATATATTATAGTATAATATATAATATATAGTATAATATATATTATATTTTATATTATAATATATATTATATTTATATATAATATATAATATGTAATATATAATATGTGGAATTTAACCTCCTTCCTTCAAATAATATATTATTTGAATATATTATATATTGTAATATATTATTTGAATATATTACATATTATATTATATATTATATATAATATAATATATTATATATTATATATAATATATTATATATAATATATAATATATTCATATTATATATATATAAAATATATTATATATTTTATATAATATAATATATAATATATTATATATTATATATAATATATTATATATTATATATAATATATGTATTTCACCTCTGCATTATATATATATTTTATATATACATATATATATTTCACCTCTGCATTAGTCACATGGTGAGAAAAGAATAGAACTAGAAATCGTGTTTTAAAAAGAATCTTTTATTTTATTTTTTACTTATTTATTTATTTTTTTGAGGCGGAGTCTTGCTCTGTCACCCAGGCTGGAGTGCAATGGCACGATCTCGGCTCACTGCAACCTCCGCCTCCTGGGTTCAAGTGATTCTCCTGCCTCAGCCTCCTGAGTAACTGGGATTACAGGCACCTGCCACCATGCCTAGTAATTTTTGTATTTTTTAGTAGAGACTGGGTTTCACCATGTTGGTCAAGCTGGTCTTGAACTCCTGACCTCAGGTGATACACCCACCATGGCCTCCCAAAGTGCTGGGATTACAGGCATGAGCCACCTCACTTGGCCTTAAAAAGAATCTTTAAAGGATACCTTAAAGAAATGTGAAACAGGTTTATGCTACACTTGATAACATTCTTCCATTTTCCTGAATGGAGTCCAGAAAAATACTAAATGCCGACATCTAGTCATCGAATGATAATTTTCATATCAAAGTTGAGTGTAAATGACTCATTAATTCTTTGATTGCTCTGTTCTCTTATAATTAACTTGAAATCAAAGAAAGAATAGGCGGAGAGAGTATAAGGGCTGGAGTTCTCCAGGTTAGTTTGTTAAAACTCGGTTAAGGCCAAAATGGCAGGGAAGTGCAGAACAGGCATCCCTGACCAGGAGTCAAATTGGTGTTTCTTTTCAGCACTGCTTTTAGATTTATACCTCACTCAACAGTCAGTATCTTTGGTGTTGCAACATGGCATAAACTACTTCTCTGCTATTCCCATGTACTTATTGAAAGTGAATGCGGGTTAAGGGTAAAAATATGAATAAACTTGAATTGAAATATTCCACGTAAGAATTAATTTTGAGGCTTAGCTTTCAGCATCAATTTACACAAGTGGGTCTCAACTGGGTGGGGGGGATTGTCATTTGCCGACATCTGGAGATATTTTTGGTTGTAACAATCCAGGATGAGGGCTGTTACTGGCGTCTAGTGGATAGAGGCAAAGATGTTACTAAAGATCCTACAATGCACAGCACAGTCCCCTACAAGAGAAAATTTTCTGGTCCCTAATGTGAATAGTGCTGAGGTTGATATAACCCTGATTTATATAAACAAAATTGCACTAGCTCTAATTGCTTAAGCCATCTAGCCATTGGTGTACATGGCTATCTCTCAGGCATGTGTTAGAAAAGATTTGTGTGTGTGTGTGTGTGCACGCACGTGCATGTGCACAGGAAATTAGGCTATTTCTATAATCTGTTGAACTGTAAGGTCCTAGGCTACCCGTTTATTTTACTCTTTTGGAGACTGTTATCCAGAAGAGGCCCATGGAACTATTGAAATCCGGCAAATATGAAGGTTAATGCTTTTTAGAACACATCTTAGGATGACATATGGCATCAGTGAGAGGACAGCTTCTGGTGGTCTCCATACCCAGTGTAAGTAGGGTCAAGTTTGAGGGTAATAAATATTTGATGGTAGGGCAGCAATACAGTTTTTGTTGTTTTCAAATATTTTTCTTACTCTATTATAATATTTGTTCCATATAAATTTTCAAATCCACTCATCCACTTCTATTTTTAAAGTATTGTTGGAATTATACTGAATTTAGAGATAAATATATCTGGGGAGATATATCATAGTTATTATCCAGAATATTTTGGTTAATCACATTATTCTTACTTTTCTAAGTATAGAAAAATAATTTTTACTATTGAAAATTATTCTTATTTATAAAATGTTTTGTAATTTTTTACACCTATACTCTCTCTCCAATTTTTCTGTAATACATGATTTCATCAATAGTAGCAATTTTAAAACTGCTTATTCACATGATACACACTCAGGCATTCTCTATTACACAATGTATTAACTGTTTACTAATTTTTTCTTTCCTTGGAAAAATGACTTAATTTGTACAAAATTAGAATAGAAATTTTGTTACTCTAATAACATAATAACACAGATATATTATTTTTTAAATTAACAAGTATACATATTTCAATTTGCAAGGTTAGCTTGTCAGAGTACTCTATTTCTTTAAGCAACTTAATTATTTTAACCTGATTTTCCTGGTGAGTAAATTTTCACACTCAAAGAGAAAAGCAGTCTTTATAGGAGAAGTGAAAAAAGAGGCTAATTTTAAATGAACATTAAACCCAGTCCTGGAGACTATAGTCTTGCTTTACTGGTGCCACAGATAACATTTGGTTGTTTTCAAATATCTTTTTGGAAGCTTCCATATGTTATTTATTGTAAAAATGTCCCTGGTTATGGCATTATATTAAATCAGCACATCTTAGTTTAAAACTTCAAGTCCTCGGAGAGGCATTCCAAAAGGCCCTCCATACGTACTTTCCAGCAAGCATGTGGCCTTGTCTTGCCCCACCCATCACATCACCTTCCTATCCCCTGACCAGTTACACAAACGGGTGCCTGAGCTTTTCAGAGAACCTGTTCATAGAAGAAGCCATTCAGAGAGATTATGCATATATTCAGAAAGGCTCTTTCTTAGTGACAGTTTTTGGTTAGTTTTAAATTATAGAAATTTAGCTGGTTTTTACATTTGTTTGGAAAATTGTTTCTTTGGCTTCAACAAAGTGGGCATGTGTCAAATTGGTTATTTGGTGATTTTGGCTTTCTGTGAATTGCTTTTTGGCAAATTAAATTGTGGAGAATTGACCAAGGCTACCCCACCTTTCTCTCTCTCTCTCTCTCTCTCTCATGTGAAGACACACTCACATCTTACTGATTGTTCCTTCTCCTTCCTCTGTCGTATGATGGCACTTTGAGAAAAAGCCTTCTAGTTTTTTCACTATTGCTTCACCATTAGTCATGTGCATATCTGTGTCCCCTAACCCTAGAGCAGCTCCTTCTGCACTCTCCTGAGTTTCTTGAGGGCAGATACTCTTACTAATCTCTGTATCCTCAATGTCTAGCAGAGGGCCTGGGACCTGTAGAAAAGCGAGCAAAAAAAAACTTTTTGAAAGAATGAGATTAAATACATCTGCTCAGGTAATACAAACATTTATTTTTAATTTCCCTTTCTGAGGAACAATGCCAGATTCATGATATCCTTAATAAAAAGATTCCTGGCATAAGTGGCTCTTCGCCTGTGTCTTTCCTAGAATGCTAATTTGACATTTGCACAAAAGGTAGATCAGTTTGTCTGACTGTGGAGGGGCAGATATTGTCAGTCCTGATTGATGACGATGCTCTAGAGTCTAACCCTCAGCCACTTGTGGCATTTCCCATCTGGTCTTCACATCACTCCATTTCTGCTATTAACATTAAAATATCCAAATATTCGAATTGAGACTTTTAAAGGAATAGTTTGTTTTTTACTGACCTACCCAAGCTAGAGGAATGATTTATAAGAAAAGAAAGTTACTGTGACTGAAATAGACACACACACACATACACACGGGTGGGGTGTACACACACACACACGCACACACACACCAGCACCACCTTATGTTACCCCGAGGTATTCCTGGCAGTTTCTTGCTGATTTTAGCCACAGTCTGAGTAATGTCTGCTTGCCTGAGTGTTGTAAAGTTATCTCCCTTTATCAGATGAACTCTTGAATGAAGGCTGGCGGTACTGTGTCTTCCTAGTTCAGTATCTGTTGTCTTTCTGCCGCCTCTCTGCAGACTAGAGGTGGCTGCAAAGGATGCCGTGGAAACGGGAGAGGAGTGCTGAGCCAAAGCATTTTTCAATGCAAAGACTTCTCATTGTAACTCATAGAGTTCTTTAAAATTGTTATGGGGAAGTTTTGAGTGTTACTCTGGCCTTCTCACTTTTATTAAGGCTGCTAAAATGGAGCCATATATAACACAGATTTGAAAACATAATCAATATAGCACTTGGAATTGTTACTTGTAAATATGAGAATTCTAACATCTCCTGGAATATTGCAAGTTCTGTGAAACTATTTTTTTACAAAAGCAAATTATAATTTATTTTTATAACTGCCTGGACATTCTGAAAAAATCATTTCCAAATAAATTTGTCCTCATTGAATCTAAAATAGTAAATGAACTATTGAACTAACTATGCAATTTTGATTAGAGACCAAGAAAATCATGACAGTTATAAAGGCTTGAGAGACTATCAAAATAGAGTGCTCCTTATGCCTAGCTTTTTTTTTTTTTTTTTTTTAACATGGAAACTGCTAATTGGAAATAACTTGAGATAAGCTCAGATGAATGTTTCCATTAACACAAAACAGTTGGGGAAGACTAAGGCCAGAGGTTATTTTATTATATTCTTAAAAGACATATATGTCTTATAAGGTTTGGCTTTTGTTCTTAAAATACTAGACCATTCAAAAATTGTTATTAAATATATTCAATAAAACAAGAAGTACCTAATTTTTTTTGAAAGGGAAAGAAAATCTATAAATAATGGCTAAGTGAAGGGAGGTCGCAGCCTGTCTAAATTCAGCCATGTTCCTGCCTTGTTACTGACCATTTTATCACAAAGTGAAACAGTGTGACATATTGCACTGGAATAATGGTCCTGAAAAGCAGGAAATAATAGCTTTAAGTTAGGGAATATACTAGCATACAAACCAGGTATTAAATCTTATTTGTGTAAAAATGCATGTTTTTATAAAAATGCTTTTATGAATGAATTGAGTATTTTATGAGGGATACACAAATAAATGTTACTAGTGAATGCCTCCAGAAAAGGGAACTGGAGAACAGGGATGGGAGAGAGACTTACCTTTCATTGTACATTCTCTTGTACTTCCTGAATTCTATATCACATGCATGTATTTTCTATTAAAATTATTTATTTAAAAAATGCTCTAGCTGGGTGTGGTGGCTCAGGCCTGTAATAGCTATACTTTGGGGGGTTGAGGCAAGCAGATCACTTGAGGCCAGGAGTTCAAGACCAGCCCAGTCAAAATGGCGAAACCTCATCTCTACAAAAAATACAAAAATTAGCTAGATGGGGTGGCACAGTCCTGTAATCCCAGCTACTTGGGAGGCTGAGGCATGAGAATCGCTTGAACTCAGGAGGCAGAGGTTACAGTGAGCCGAGATCGTGTCACTGCACTACAGCCTGGGTGACAGAGCGAGACTCTGAGATTCTGTCTCAAAAACAAACAATGTTCTAAGCAGACAAGTCCAATTTCTATCATTTCTACAATCAAACAAATATTCAAATCAAAAACTAAACTCAAAAAAGATTTGTATTTAAAAAAAAATCTTCCAAGTCTCCTCAAATACATGACATTAGGATTTGAACTCAAAGGTAACATGATGTAGGAGCACTTATTTTCCATGGATAACTATGGAAACACATTCAGTTAATTAAAAAGACTCCAAAATTATTTAAGTATATACTTATAGCTAAATACTTTATAAAAAATAAATAATACTATGCAAGAGAGTTATTAATATTTTACAGATGAGAAAACTAAGGGTCAGCTGACTACATAATTTATTCAAAGTCACAAGGCTGGTCCTCTACATAGGGCAAATTATAGTAACATTTCTGCTGTGTAGTAAACTAATGAATGATTTCAATCCTTTCTAGAACCTATGTTTGGAAGATTTACACTTCAGTCACATCAGTGTTTTGCTTTAAACATAAACATCTTTTATGGAAGGCTGTTCATATTGTCATCAGTATGCTTTAAGCAGTTCATAATTTATAGCAATGTTTAATGTTGCTCAAGTATCCATTTGAAATGCATTATAGTTTCACTGAAAATGACCCTTTTGGGAAGGCAGCCTTCTGGAAATGGCAATACATTTCTAGTGTTTTTAAAGGATATTTTAAAAATGGCAGTCGAGTCATTTATGAGTTTTATCTTGTTGCCTGACAATTTTTACCACAAACTGAAAGACTTAAAACCAACTTATCTCACAGTTTTGGTAGTGAGAAGTGTGGGGACGGCATGACTAGGATCTTTGCTTAGGGACTTACAGGCTGAAATCAAAGTGTCAGCCATGCTTCCTTTTCACCTGGAGCTAGAGGTCCTCTTCCCAGCTCATGTGGTTGTGACAGAATTCAGTTCCTTGCTGTTGTAGGACTGAGGTCCCCACTTCCTTACTTGATGTCAGCTAGGAGTTGCTCTACATCCCTGGAGTCCACCTGCATTCCTTGCCATGCAGCCTGCTCCATTCTCAAAGCCCGTAACAGGAGATCTCTCTTGAGTCCAATCCCAATCACATTTCAAATCCCTATCTCAAGAGGAGCCTAATTTCTTTTAAGGACTTGCCTGATTAGGTCAGGCCCACACAGGTAAGTTTTCTCTCTTAAAGTCAAATGATTTGAGATGTTAATTATAGTTACAAATTCTCTTCACAGCAGCACTTTTATTAGTATTTGATTGGATATTGATTGAGTAACTGGGAGAAGATGCTACCAGGGGTGGAAAACTTGGGGGATGTAAATGCAGTATAAACATTCCCACCACCACCACCACCAATCCTGTCCCCATCCCCTACTCTCTTCCCCTGGTGAGCTATCCTTCCACCAAAAAGTCAAAGAAGGGATTACATTACCATGTTACTTATATTTATTTATATAGAGTTAAATTTAAATAATAAATTTAAATTTGGCTTTCCTGTTCATTTGAGTCTTAAAGGTCTAGGTGCAAGAGAATTTAGTTTCCCTATCTGCACTTTATAGTTGGGATAATTGATGCTCAGGGAGATGAAATTATTGGCCTCCTCAAGTTACATGGCATCCCTATCTTCATATTTTAGGTCCATGGTTTTAAATTTACTGCAGAATTTTATTTCTATAATATATTAAATATCACAATTTTAGGTTAGTTTTATTTTTCATGATCTCTAAAAAGAACTGTTTTTTTTTTTCAAACCTGTGGACAAATATTGCAGAAAATAATAAAATGCAATGGTCTTACTGTTGTATGCCCGCGTGAGAAAGAATTTCATTTACATCAAGAGGACCACATTGTGAAAAGCATTTATATACATTTTTTTCCTATGGGAACTTATGTTTTTTTTTTTTTTTTTCAAATAACTGTATGGGCTGGACGCAGTGGCTCATGCCTGTAATCCCTGCACTTTGGAAGGCCGAGGCGGGTGGATAACTTGAGGCCAGGAGTTCAAGACCAGCCTGGTCAACACGGTGAAACTTTGTCTCTACTGAAAATACAAAAATTAGCTGGGTATGGTGGCAAACGCCTGTAATCCCAGATACTTGGGAGGCTGAGGCAGGAGAATCACTTGAACCCAAGAGGTAGAGGTTGCAGTGAACTGAGATCACACCACTGCACTCCAGCCTGGATGACAGAGCAAGACTCCGTCTCAAAAAATAAATAACTCTTATGATTCTTTATGGAAATCCAGAAAACAGAAATGAACTATTTTTGAAGTTTGTTTAATTAAGGCAACACTTCATTTGCCATTTTCATCTTCTGTGTGTTGGTTAATGTCAGTGTGGGTGTGTTTCAGGACTTCAAGATTTCATCTTACTCAAGGTGCGACCACTCTTTATGATCAAAACAACATGGCTGGTTCAGGTGACAATGTTAAAGCCACATCCAGTATGATGTAGAATTAATGGAAAATAATCTTCTATTAATCAAAAAGTACACTGTAATTTTTGTAGGACCAACCAGACTCCATCTTAACTCTTTCTTCTCTCAAAGTTTTAAACATAGCTGAAGTTATTGGATGGATGCTGTCTATAAGAACAGACTGATAATTTCAGAATGTGAGTCACAGGGAAAGTGGAGTTCCATAGAACCATTGAAGGTAGCAAGGTAAAAAGGACCATAGGTAACTTCTCCTTTTACAAATGATGAAAGTGGATCTCAGAGAAGTTAAGGAAATTGCCTAAGGGCACACAGCTCAAGAAGTGATAGAACTGAGATGTGAATATCAATCTTTTGGTTCTAAATTCAGTCCTCTTTAGTTCACCAATTGCATCTGTTGGTGCAAAATGTATTGTTTCCAGTTTTTCACAGGTATTGCCATTTTTTACAACCACAGCAAGTATTTGGGAATAAAGATATGGTTTGAATTTTGTGAATCCTTACCTGTTTCACAAGCTCAGATCCCTGTCTCTATTTTCATTTCCCCAAGCCTCTTTTATGGGCTGCTGCCATCCATGTGAACCTCACTCTAACCAACTGCACATGATAATTTTCTTTGGTCTGAATGTGTACAATATGCACCAAGGTCAGTATTATTCCAAGGGGTGGGGTGATGAGAGTGGTCCACCTGCTCAACAGTAAACACAGTAATCCTTTGTACTTAGACCAAGAGAATATTTTTGGGAGGAGGAGGAATATTTTATTACTGATACTTGTAACTTCTAGTAAATAGAGACAATAAAAAGCAGATTGACTTTTCGTCACTTTTATTATTGTTTTTAAGTTTTTTATAGACCTGTCCTCCCAATGGCCCCTGTGACGCTGTCCTGGATTAAAGTACAGGAATCCCGGAATTGCTGCTTACATCTTACACACTTTCAGCCTTTCTAGAAAGTGCTCCTTATTAGACAGAAGAGAGAAAGGGAGGCAAAACACAATCATAATTTTTGAAAGCAAAAATGCTTAAAAATTGAAATTATATATGAAATATATAATATATCCCAAAATATCACTAGGAAAACAACTTCGGTAAGGAAATTGATTGTTAGACATCAGAATCTTATGAATTTTTCTGGGTTTATATGTGATTTTACACTTACTGTGTCTCCAGCAAGAAAGATATTTTAGTTTTGCTTGTCACCGGGCTCACAGAGAAGTGAATATTTTAATGCATTTTGAGTAGAAGCAGCGCTGCATAGGGTATTAAGACAGCCTGGGTCAAATCTGGACAATGTGACTACGGGCAAATTATCTAGTCTGGCCAAGCATCAGTTTCTCCATCTATAAAACAGAAATGAGTAATAGTGCCTATCTTACAGAGTGAGTGTGGGGATTAAAATCAACTACATAAAGGGCTTAGCCCTGTGCTGGCACGTATTAAATAATAAATGTTGACAATCATCATTGTCATCATCCAGGCTAAAAGATATTAAATGTAAAAAAAAAAGATTTTTAGTCTGACACAAAATTCTGGTTGTTTTCTTCATTTCTCACAAATATGAAATGAAAACACCAGTACAGGTATTTAAGGACATAACCCCAACTTGGTTGTGATTAAGATTTTTATTTAGCAAATTTCTCCAAGGGCACTAGATGGCGACCTTCTCCTTTAAGAAAAAAAACAAAATCTAAGATTTCATTAATTCTCTGCTTTGACATATTACTGCTACAGATTTAGAAGTAAGAAACAGAAAGTAAGGTCACATCTTTCAACACTGGATCATCAGAATCATAGAGTTTCTAAATTTTCTGGATCTAGGCTAGGAGCAGCATGGGATGGAAAGCATGCTTCGTGAGTATTAGGCGTCCTGGACTCAAACTTCTGCCCTTGAAGTGATCTTGGACTTTCCCTCTCAAGATCTAATTTTCCTCCTTTGTAATATGAGGTTGTTGGGTTAGATCATCTTCAAAGTTCTTTCAGCTGTAATATACTATGACATGTTTTTTAATAATTCAGTGTTTATTCTTCTACCAGCATGTCTTTTCTCAAGCTTTCCTTGTGGTCTAAATTAAATACTTCTTAAGCCAATGGACAAGATTTAACGTCACTAGCAATCAACATTATTTAAATTAAAACTGAGCTATTCAAAAATAGTTTTATTTTGGAAGATGGGGATGAATTTTGGGTTTTGAGGTGCATGCGTGAAATCTAAGTTTAAAGGTTTATTTTTTAATAAGCAGAAGAAACATTTGAATATCTTCATTTAAGATAGTGTAAGACTTGGAAAAAACCTTTTTAGAGTCATTTTAAAACTATTTTTTTCTTCTGTAAATAAAGTTAAAGCTATGCCTAGATTTTTGAATGTGATCAAAGGTTTTTTCTAATGTATTATTTTTAAATGTCAATTATTTTAGTGTGTGTAAAATGATAATAGCAGATTAAGTTCATAGACAGAAGCAACAGAATAGCAACTGTCAACAACACTAAGAACCCTTTCTCAAACATCAGTAGACACAGCCAGACTTTAGCATCTGGTGCAATTAAGAAATTCAGATGTGGTTTAAAACATTTTTAATGTACAATAATCAGATAAGTAGAATAGTAAATAATAAATCTCCAGAATAAAATATACACCTGTTTTTCCTTTATTTAGTTGTTTCAGAAAAGGTAGAATAATTTTTTTTTGTAAGTAGCCAGTAATTATACATTGATTTTTCTTTTTTAAGAAAAGTTACAATTTAGGAAAGAATCTCCTGGTATCTTAGTTGCAACTATTTTTTTCCTTAAAAAAATTACCAATGTGTTGACTATTATCAGAAGAAATACTTCTCATTCCCTATCAAATCAAACTCTCAAATAGTGACTTATGTAAATGCTCTCTGTGATACGTAGATATAAAAAAGGAAATTGTAAGAATCCGTGAATACGCGATTATTCTACTGTGCAGAATAATCCTTTTAGCATAGGGTAGATGGTGGATGCACAGGTAAGACCAAAACACAGATAATTAAAGATGCAATTTCTCCCCCAAACTGGAACTGGTAGTGTGACCCAGCTTAGCACTGGTGGCCACCACTTCTGAGCCATTGAGGAAGAGATTGTGATATAATTTGGATGGTCTGTATACAAGACTGAAGGGTAGTAGATGGAAAAAAAGCCAGACACAAAAAGTTTACAATTAACACATGGCCTTTCTCTTTTCCGTAATCATTTGGCTCATTACCCTATGTTCATCCAACTTCCCCACCAACAATTTTAGTTCACTCTGTCCAGTAAGGCTTTACGCTGAAAAACCTTGGAACTGGTATTGCCCTGTCATTCTTACTAGGGTCAGAACCATGAGACTTCAAAGTAACTAACACACACACACGCACACACACACACACACGCCTTCCTTTCTGAATCCATCCAGGCATCAAAAATAGAAAAGAAGTAAAAGTCAAAGACCAAGATGAATTTGTGCAGGTTACTGTCTAAAGGCAGTTTAATATTTACGAAATGTCACACACATACACACACACTCACACTCTTTAGGATCCAGTTACAAGCGCTGCGTCATCCGCCAGATCACATGGTAATTGTTGCTATTTCAAGGATCAAGTGGCATAAAGCTCCCCCCCCCACCCCACCCCCTTCCCTTGGTACCATATAGCGTGGAAGAGTGAGTTTTGTGTGATGGAGTGGGACCAGGCTCTCTGATCCAGCCCTCTGCTAGCAACTCGGCTGTCGGTGGGGTGGCGCGCGCGTATTCTCACGGAGTGACTAGGAGAGGGGGACGGGGGAGGGGGTCTCAGGGGAGGAAGGGCAGCTCTAATTGGTTTCTCAATGAAAGATAATCACCTACTCCCCGGAGAGGCTGGAGATTAGCACTCTGCCTCTCCTCTCCCTCGCTTTTAGACTTCTCATCCTCCCCTCGGTGCTTTTAGTCCATTCAGCAGAAGCGGATCGAAGCAGGAGGCTCCCCGCGCCGCATTAGGGGCGCACTCCGCCGCGCTCGAGTACTTAGCGCCCATTCACTCGCTCACCCGCGCTCTCCGCTGCCGGCTGCCGTCCCAGCCGCTGCCGTCCCAGCCGCTGCCGTCCCAGCCGCCGCCGCCGCCGCCGCCGCCCGAGAAAAAGTTTCGCGGAGGGGCTCAGTGAAAAAATGAGCGAGCTAGAGGAAGACTTTGCCAAGATTCTCATGCTCAAGGAGGAGAGGATCAAAGAGCTGGAGAAGCGGCTGTCAGAGAAGGAGGAAGAAATTCAGGAGCTGAAGAGGAAACTCCACAAATGCCAGTCGGTGCTCCCAGTGCCCTCGACCCACATCGGCCCCCGGACCACCCGGGCGCAGGGCATCTCGGCCGAGCCGCAGACGTACAGGTCCTTCCACGACCTCCGACAGGCATTCCGGAAGTTCACCAAGTCCGAAAGGTAGGCGCGGAGGCCGTGGGCCCGGGCGCTCGTCCCGGCCCGCGGCGCAGAGGCTGGGGGCTCTGGCCGCGGCGGCGGGGGCGGGTCGGCCCAGGGCGCCCCCTGCTCGCTGCGGCGCGCGGAGTGGGGGTGGCCCCGCGGCCCGGGAATGGGAAGTGTTTATTTTTATTTCTGCCCATCACGTGCTGTGCTTGTCTCCGCCGGGCTGGGAAAGGCGAGCTCCACGGGGAGACGCGCCCCTGTGGCGTGGGGGTGGGGAGGAGGACCGCGGAAAGTTTACTCGCGCGGGCTAACTTGTGCCCTCCACACCTGGCTGCAGTCGCGCGGCTGTCATTCGTACGCCCCGCTGGGAGCGTCCACGCAGGGACCCAACCCTGCCCATCCAGGGGCCTGGAGAGCTTCCCAGCGGCGACCCCCCGGACTCAGGCCACTGGACATGCTCAGTGGGGCTGTCCGAGCCTCCTAGGGAGGGGCGACTGGAGGCTGGACAGGGTTGGGCTCAACTTAGGGACTGAACTTGCCCAGAACCCGAGCTCTGCTGGCGGACGCGGGGACGGGGAGAGGCGGGACAGGGGCTTGTCTCTAGGGCAGGGATCCAGCCTGGAGCATGGGGGCGAGGCGGGGAGAGGTTTATTCACAGGGTCACTTTCAAGGCAGCTGTGATGTCAGCAAGACATTGCAAAGAAACCCCACCTTCTGGACGTTTCTTTGCTCTGATTGTGCCTCTTCCAGAAGTGCAACACCTTAGGCTGCTCTAGGCTTGGAGTCCGCTCAGTGACCTTGCACCTGAAGCAGATTTGAGGCTGCTCGTCAGCCCTGTCCCAAGGTGGATAGTGCGCCCTCCCTTTTTGTTTTCCCCTGAGTCCCTCCCTGGAAAAGTTGGGATGAAGAAGGCGGAGGGGTGAGGGTAGGCTGTTTCTCTGGACGCCTCTGGGCTCCTTCCTTTCCTTCTCTCCGGCACTTTAAGAGACAAATCCTGCCAGTTCAAAGTTGTGTGTCACTCCTTTGGGGTGTGCAGAGGAGGTTGGGTGGATTTTGGCCACAAGTAGGAAGCTTTTGCACTCCACTCGTCGCCTTCACCGGAGAAGGCTGATCGATTGGCTGCAGCATTAAAGCGCCTCTGGACATTAGGGAGAGGAAGTGCAGACTCCAAAGCCCATTACTGGCTTTTAGTCCCTGGAAGTGCAGGGCCGAAAGTGCATTTCTCAGGATATTGAATATTCCATTAGGCGTGCCTTCATGCCCGCCTACCTCTCTTAATCTTTCCCTCTTCTTAGATCATTTGCTGTCTGAGTTTGGGGCCCTCAGGGGACTCCTAAACTAGTCCCCCTCTCTCCGTTTAGCTCTCTCACTTTTGAGGCAAGCTCTTCTGAAGAGCATGTCCTTTCCACTGTCCCCATCCAGGTCAGCTCCAGGGCGCTTAGTGTCTGCCACTGGCCCACTGCACCTCCTCCGTGTCTGCCTCTGGAGTCCCTCTTGTGTATTGATTATATGGGATGGGGAGCCAGGGAGGCTGAGCAGCGGTTCAGAGTTATTAGAAGAAGACCAGGAGCTGGGAGCCAGAGTGGGGAGAAAAACAGGAATCAGGCAGAAAGGACTCCTCTTAAGGAATTGTGGGACCTTCTGAACAGCCATCTCAGAAGACAGTTTTCAGATTTCCTGAGTGACATAGTGACATTCCACTTACGAATTAACACTGTGTACATGGCACCTTTGGGCCCATCTTGCCTTGAAAGTCCTGTTGGATGGAACAGTGGCATTTTCCTTCCTTTTCTCAGGACTGCAAACAGACCTAATATTTGGCCTTGCCCTTGCCTGGGAAGCTGCTGCTGAGTCTTGTCTCAGCCGGGCTGTGCATTCCGAGCGGCTGCCCTGCCCTGCGCTCAGCAGCTGGAATCAATCTGCCCACCTCCTTAAGAAGCCACTTCATCAGCGGTCACCCGGCAGCTGCTCGCCTCCCAGGGCTGCCGGGCTAGGGCTTTATCGCATTTTTGAAATTTCAGATTTCTGTGTCTGGGCTATGCCCCTCGAACAGTAACAGCACCGCTTTGCAGCAGGGAGGAGATTTCACCAGGGTATGGAGGGGACAGGAGAAAAGCCCTCCTTCCCAGAGTCCACTGTCATTCAGGATTTGCTCTCAAAGAGGCAAGAAATCTCTAAGAATGAAAGGAGGTGTTTTGTTGTTGTTGTTGTTGTTTGTATGTACTGGGAGGAAATGGCTAATCTTGGGTATGCACACATCATCCTTCTTCTGTCCTTCTCTCTTCCCCTCCCTTTCCCAACATTTTCATGTTAGGGGTAGGAACATTCATCGTGAGTGGATCATGCGCAGTAGCCGTCAGTGCATATTTGTGTCTATAGCAAATAGCTGGAGTACTTTTCTACTTCCTCTCTGTGCTGATTTACACTGGGAGTGAGGGTAAACTTTTTCCCACTCAGCGTTTAGTTTCATACTCTCAAATAGAAGTGTGGAGTTTATTTTCAGCAAGCTGACTCATTAGAGTTTAAAAATTTTTGACAGGTATAATATATGGGGATAGTAAACATTAGAATTATGTACTCTTCTTGGCACTTAAAGAGACAGTACTAAATTGTCCTTGGCTAGATATCTTATTTTGTCCAAGAAAGGAAATAATTTATTAAAGGATTTCTGGGATACAACATTTAATATGAAACAAGATACTTTTAAAATAAAAATTGTTTAAAAATGTTCAGATAAGGATTTGACAAGTAGATATTCCATCACCTCACCTGTATTTTTTTTTTTTTTTTTTTTTTTTTTTTTTTTTTGAGGCGGCGTCTCGCTCCGTCGCCCAGGCTGGAGTGGAGTGGTGCGATCTCCGGCTCACTGCAAGCTTCGCCTCCCGGGTTCACGCCATTCTCCTGCCTCAGCCTCCCGAGTACACCTCACCTGTTTTTTGTAAAAGGCTGTGCCATTCTGAAGGGCATGCTGGGGCTGAAACAGAATGCGTTATTGCAAAGCTTGTGTTCAGTTATGATTTCTGTAGCATTTGAATGATAACTATTCATGCTACAGATTCATTTCAAACTTTATCAAAATACCCAGTTTTTATACCAACAAGAACAGAAATGTAGCCTGAAAGTGCAGTCGGCCCCTTCTATCCATGGGTTCCACATCTATGGATTCAACCAACTGAGGATCAAAAATATTCAGGAAAAAAAAAAAAAAGAATGATTGTGCCTGGACTAAACATGTATAGCCTTTTCTTCTAAACAATACAGTATAACAACTATTTACATATAATTTATATTGCATTAGGTGTTATAAGTAATCTAGAGATGAGTTAAAGTGTATGAAAGGATGTGTGTAGGTTTTATGCAAATACTACACCATTTTATATAAAGGACTTGAGTATCTGTGGATTTTGGTATCCTCGGAGGTCCTGGAACCAATCGCCCATGGATACTGAAGGATGACTCTGTAGGAATTTTATTTATTGAAAAGAGTGATGAAAAACTTTTGCCTATAAACACTGCTTCAATGAATGATTACAATCTTAAAAATTTACGTAATAGGTGACAAAAATATCTTAAGCATGTATCGTAGACGAAGGAAATGGAATTCATTAACGAGTGTAATCTAGTCAGTCCAATTAGCCAGATTTCTATGTGTCCACAGAGGGTATAATGCACAATCTCCATTAAGAATGATCTAAGTATCTAAGGAATGCTTAGATGAAAATTATACTAGGAAAGGAAGATCTGAGCTCTCAGCATAAGTATCAAGTGTACAATACGATGATCATGTTTAAAAAGAACATATCCGACTTACTGCGGTACTCATTTTTAGACCCCTTAAGAAATGGCCAGTAGGGATCAAGTGATTATCTTTGAAAGCTGCAAGCTGTTTTGGATGATGCTGATGATATTTTACATTTATATTTTAAATACTGTTTTTCTGCCAAAGAACTCCAAGTGTTTTACATAGATCTCTGTGAACTCTTGATTTTCTTAATGAATATACTCCACATCAAGAATTACCTATTATCCTTAATCCTTTCCCTTACTCTTTTTGCATACACCCAAACTCCTTATTTTGGCTGCCTAGTTAGCCAGTGTATGCTCAGGAACCACACACAATTTTTTAATGAGTTTAAGGAAAGGCTAGAATCAATATTAATCTGTTACAGGAATAAAAATAGACGTATTCCAGACACATTTGAATTATTCTTGTCATGAATCGCTTGATTCTTGATAATGTAAATTGATCATTTGGAACTGGAACTTCCTTTCACTGGGGCATGGATGCCTTGGGATGGATGCCCCAGAAAACTCATTACCTTTTGTCTCTCTGATCCAATTCACATTTGATTTGACCTTAGGACGAAATCAAGGAGTTTGGCCTACTTCTTATATAAGCAAGGTCAATGAAGTGAGTAGGTCTTAGCTGAATTCTGGGTCCAGAGTCAATTATTTATTAACTGATCATGTGGAAAATACACAATGCTGTAAAATAGCAATGAAAGCAATAATAGAGATAGCTAATCTTAGCAATCTTAGAGCTGTGCTGAGCTATTTACCTGCACTAGCTCATCATTTTCTCACAGCAGCCCTAAAAGACGTCCCCACTTTTCAGGCGAGGAATCTGAGGCTTGAAGAAATTTAAGTCACCTGTCTAAGGTGTCACTACTAGGAAATGCCATAAAGTTTCAAACCTAAATCTCGAAGAGTTTAGAGCCCAAGTACTCAACCACTATACTATATGAACTTGGAATAGGACTGGTTCTAGTTTAGTAAGTGGGGAATCCTTCTAAATAGGAAGAAATGAACCTTCCCTAAATTAGAATGGGAGTTAAAAGTCTTAGAGCCAGTGATAGGCTAACCTCATGAAAAAGTGACCAGTGAATCTTTGTATCTAGCACATGTCCATTGGATCTGCTGTGCCAGGCTGGAATTTCCTCAGTTAGCCCTGCTCTTGGGATTGCCATTTACCAGTCCTTCATCTTCTTCCTTCCTCATCCAACTTCTCTAGCTCAGTGCTGTGTTACAGGCAGGGCATATGATAATACAGTTATGAAGGATGTGAAAATGACCTTGGTTGCCTCCTTTGAATACCCTTTGCTATTTGTCACTTGTGTCATTCATGCTAATCCCTTCATCCCTACCTTTCCCACCATCAACATGGATTGATTACTGGCTGATAATATGCCAAGATATTAACCTGTTACCTCTTTCTGATGAACGTGGTGATGTGCTAACAGGAGCTTTTGGGAGAGGATATTTATTTAATTTACTCAGCTGAGTAATATTTCTGACAAGATTTTAAGGGGAGGAAGGCTGAGGAAGGGAAAGGAAAATTTTTAGGCAGCACGGCTTGTAAACATCCTTGTATCTTGCCAGATGTGATTTGAAGAGGACAGGGCTTGAGCATAAGCACTTCATACATGCTTTCAGTCAAGGCTGTACAGGAGGTGGTAGTGTCTTGATTTTAGTGATGAGAAAACTGAGCAAATCCTCGTGGAAGTGTCCTTTAAAGGATCTCAGAAATAAGACCTGAAAGAAAATTTGGGTTGTTTGTTTTTTTATTTTGCATCGGTACCAGAGTTGGTGAATTGAGGTCTTCAACTTATCTGTTTAACTTGTTATTTAAGACACATTGGTTTTGCTTTGGGGTTAGTTCAAGTTCCAGAGTCTTGTGCATTTTCCAAATGTATTTCTAATACACCAGGAGTTCTTGTTCCATTTGAATTACCAATATATGCACAGGTTGAAAGTTTACATTTAATCATGTATTCACTGGAAATTTGACCCTCATGAAACTATTTCTAACAGACCTGAAAAAACAAAAGATGTCGTATCTTTTTCCTCTTTCCTGACTACGGGCCTGTTTCCTAGTGCCCTCTCACCATAGCATGTAAGAGATGCTGAGAGTGCGTTAAAACCCTTTCTTTTGATAAGATTTTCAGGTGATTTCATAGTTGCTCAGGGTATGAATAATTATTTTCATTTGCCATTGAGAATCTGCTTATCAGAGTTCAGGACCCTTGTTATCTAGGTTTCTTGTAGCTCTTGGAAGTTACTGTGAGCTCTGAGATAAACCAGGGATAGCATATCCTGTTTCACAAAAATGAAAGCTCAGAAGTTTGGGAATTGTCAGAAAGGAATACTGACCTTGAGTCTAGAGTCATTGGTGTGCTGTGCTTTTGGGTCCCTGAAGAGAAAAGAGGAAGTAAAAAAAAAATAATTTAAGGGAAAAGAAAAATATGTGCATACATATGTGTGTATATATGAACACATACACATATGTGTCAAACTGTCACCACTTTATTAAATTTACAAATGTGCATTTCTTATAATAATTATTACTGTGAAAACCCTCTAGGTTGATCCAAATCAGTTTCCTATGGAAAGGAGGGTTTACTTCTTAGGTCTGTTATTATAAGTAGATCACAGCATCTTATAGTTTGTAAAATGCTTGTGCTTCATATTAGTCACATAGCCCAGTGCTTACCCCAGAAAAAGGTACTGGATTCAGTGTTTGCCACTCCTTGTTGAAGTATTTCGTCCTTCTTTTACCCAGTGTTGATTTTTCTTCTCCTTTTCCATGCTCCTGGATCTGCCTGTGTTGTGTGTCCCTCTTTCGGGTCCTTGTGTTTCTTCTGGCTTAACATCTGTCACTCCTGTTAGATCTGTTTTATTTGCACAAGTCATATGACAGCAAATATGGAGCAGATTTCTTACTCAAACTATTACTCTAATCTCTTAAAATCTTTCATGTTCTCAGATGTCTCAGATATTATATAATTTAAATTTTCTAAGGTTTCAGAAATAATTATTTATTAATCGTTCATGTTGAAAATACATGCTTTAGGCTGGGCACAGTGGCTCATGCCTGTAATCCCAGCACTTTGGGAGGCCAAGGTGGGCAGATCACTTTAGGTCAGGAGTTCGAGGCCAGCCTGGCCAAAATGGTGAAACACCGTCTCTACTAAAAATACAAAAATTAGCCAGGCGTGGTGGCACATGCCTGTAGTCCCAGCTGCTTGGGAGACTGAGGCAGGAGAATCGCTTGAACCTGGGAGGCAGAGGTTGCAGTGAGCCAAGATCGTGCCCCTGCACTCCAGCCTAGGCGACAAAATGACAGAGACTCCATCTCAAAAAACAAAATAACAACAACAACAAAACAAAGCTTTAAAATATTTGCACCCTGCAAAATGGATATATCCAGAAAATGTATGTCTTTTAAATAGATTTGTTTTATTATATAATGACTGGTAGTAGAAACTAATCTCCCTGTTTTATTTATTGCTGTTCTTAAATAACAGAGTTCGTTTTAAAAATGCGTAACTTTCTCTGCACTGCTCACTAAACATTATTGATGGATCACCAACTTTGGGGTATACTATGTTGATTTTATTTTAAACATTTTAAAATTGTTTCTTACATATGAATATGATAGAAACCCATACTACCTTAGAAAATTATGTAGTTTTAAATTCAATCAATATTAAGTTTATATTGACTCAAAAGTTTTAAAACACTGTTTGTAATTTTTCCTGTCCAGTGTGCTAGCCGCATCTTCAACCTTTTTCTAGTGCATATTGATTTTATATATTCTTGGAAATTAGTCCTAAGCAGTTAATTTGTTATTCAAGGATTTGATTTGGATTGATTTTGTTATGTATTTGAACCCACTGATAGCACTTTCATGTGCAAGATGATAACATGACTGTGCTGATTTCATCTGAGTGTTTATTTATTAAGGCAAATCCAGGAAGATGACTACTGTAATCAGCTTGTTAGGATTTAGTTTGACTGTTTTATTTGTAATAGGTATATTGCAACTACACTTCTTCAATTATCCTCTCGGACTTATTCCTAATTCAGACTCTCCTTCCTTTTTAGTCCAATTTAGAGAGTACTTTAAAATGTGTTTTAAATTCTCAGATGTGTCTTTATTTGAGTACTCTGACCTCAAATGCTGGAAAAGTACTGGCAAAAACCTTATAGGGTTCTAAAAATAATTGTATGTTTGCCTCTTGCAAATATTTGTGGGTCTATTTATTCAACTATATGATACTGTTATTGTCTAATAAGCAAATCTATAAGCCTTTGGGTAAATGTTAATATTTTTCTTGATGCTTCTCATTGCCCCCATAGTGCAGATAATACTAATTTCATGTATCACACGGTCACCAAGGGACTTGGCTACATATGCTAAAAATTTTCCAAATAGAAAATTATTTTGTATCTCAGGTTGTAAACCCTTGGGTAGAAACCAGGTCTGTTTACAGTAAAAATTCCAGCCAAGTAAAAACCTCAGCTTACCATACATTTCTCTTCCCACATGCTACTTTTCAGAGAAGAGGTAAGAGGAGCACTATCTAGAACGTATTAAAAAACAAATTTTAAAAATCCTGAAGCCTTCCCAAGAATAAAACCAGTTCACACTCCATTTGGTCTCCTCTCAGAGAAAAATGTCACTCCAAAATACTCAATCCAATATCCTGTGCTTTACTCTGGCAGGTTTAACTGTGGTGCCATGACAATGGTGTGTATTTGATTAGTTGTAAGGTAGAAATGAGTAAATAATGGCTTAAAAATCAAAATTCGTGAATAATTGTTTCTTAAAAAATAAGATTGCGTGCACTCACAGGCACCTCCCGAGGGATAGCCATTTTCTTGCATTCCAGTTGGCTTTCTTGACTGGGAAGATTACAAATACATGGCAGGAAATTGCACATAATCCACAGACAGTCTTGTCTTTTCACAAGAGTATGTTGCACATGGGAATGTCATCTATCTTGTGAATCACTGCAGAAAAAAATGTTTGAGAGCCTCTGATCTGAGCTATGGTTCTGAAAATCAGAATCTTGACTCTGTGTCACTTAACGCTAATTATTTATAAGTAAATGTAAGATTCACTAGATTCTACTTAGCCAGCACCTGAATTTCATAACAATGGTTCCCAAAGTGTGATGTTTATATAATTGGTGGCACCAGGGATGCTTTTATGTGGTAGACAAGTGAATTTATTTTATAGTTATAGATATTTTAATAAGTGTTGGGATAAAACATACAACAATCACATCAAATCCATGCTGTGTAGCTATGTTGCTGAGGCTAAGCCTAAGTATTAAGAGTTCATAGATTTTTTTTTTAAGAATGAGGTGTAAAAATACAGATTGTGCGTAATGTCAATAAGGGTACACAAGAAAGGTTTGGGAAAGATTGTTTTAAAGTCATTTTCAACAAGGAATGAAATGGATTGTTCTCCTGTTTGTGTTTTTGCTCCCCACTGCCCTGTTTGAAGAATTCTGGCCGAGTTCTCTCTGTATCTGTGTTTGAATGACTCCTTGCATGCTGTTTGTCAACTTCCTCATGGGAATTGCTGTGGGGACGTAGAGTTAGATGGAGATGGTGGTTTTCATGAAATATATTCTTGCTTTGAGGATAAGTCATTCTGGTTAAAAATTGCTCACGTTAATACATCATCAGAAAAACATTTGGCTCTCATCCTCCTTCAGATTTATAAACTCTCTTGCCATGAGACAGTGAGGTCCATGGCTGAACAGGCCAGCCTAGAAATAATAAAGGATGCTGGGGCACCCACTTCCATCCAGTCTGGGTTCCCTGGGGAGCTCTCACTTCCCGTACTGTCTCCACAGCGAGGCCTCTCATTTCCTCCTCCAGGCTCCTTCTTGATTCCTGACAGTAGATGCCTGTGGCTGTGAAGAGCCATTCCATCATGTGGTATTTTATAGCAGAAATACATGGTGCTTCCCCCCACCCCTTTCTTTGTAAAGAAACAATTTGGAAAAAGTTTGGAAGGGAAAAATCTTTGATAGGATACACATTTATTTTCCCTTAATCTGTTCCCTTTCCTTGTAGAAAAAAAGTTAGATTATTCCAAATTAAAACTATGGTTTTTTTGTATTAAATTATATTGTTAAAAGGAATGGCTTTGTTAAATGAGAAAAATATAAGGAGAAAAGGAGTATATTACATACAGGATGAGGAATTTGCAAACATCCACTTTTCTTTCTAGAGCATTGTTCAGATCATCTCCCCTATGGCTTAAGAAAGGGAATCCTTAAGGTTTGAATAGAAGTACCCTCCTAAATGTAGGAAAAACAATAAAAAAGAGGTGGTACGGTGGGGAGAAGATAGAGGGGGAGACATAGATTTCAACAATTACCACAAGATGGCAGCAGAAGTATAATATTTAACAATTGTGGGCTCCACTAGGAGTTTGAAACGGCTTTTAGTTGAATTTTAAAATATATTGTCAAATATATAACTTTCTCAATATCAGGATTTATAAGTTTGAAAAGTATATTATCAAGTACATATGGTCTTACATTTTTTCCAGTTAGTAGTGGTTTTGGGGAATATATTTAAAAAGTTAAATTTTCTTCTCGATGTTTGTCTTAAGGAATAGAGAAACAAAGAGTACAGTTTGCATGGAGAGTTCTTTGAACATTGACTGAGGGAAATTCCTAAAACCCCTATGAGGAAACCTCTGGACTTATATTTGGCTGAGAGGAGAAAACAGAGAAATAATGGAAAATTAATAGTAGTAAAAAAAAAAAGTATGTGTGAGGAGACTAAAGGAATGGCTTCCTATTCACTCCCTTCTACCCCCATAACAAATTAAAAGAAAATTATTATAGGAAAAAATTAGATCAGTTATTAGATGAAACTCATAATAGGTTGCTTGATCTCCTTGATAATTCTGTGATTCTAGAATGTAATTAATTAAATCTTAATGTGGCCTATTGTAATCTGAGATTCCCATTATAAAAATATTTTAATAATCAAGTTAATATGATTATTTATTTACATGTATCTAAATATTTTTAAGAGAATAGCAAAGTGTTTTATGAGATACTCTGAATATAAACTGCCTCTCAAAAATTTTAGGGTAAAGAGTAGTCTGGCTTATACCACCCAGGGTTACATTGTGGGTTGGATCTAATGGGCTGTACATTTTTGGATCAATATTCCCTCAGAGAGTGCCATTCAGCCTTCCTGTAAAAGGCTATTTCATTCAGTCTGTGACCCCTTTCGTGTGAAACCTCCCAGGGGCCTGGATGTGAAGCAGTCTTGCTACTGGCATCATTTGTGATTTAACGCTGAGGAGAAATGTACTTATTTTGGTCTGTCCCAGCAATCAAGGGTCAGTGGTCAAAGGAAGTTGTACTCTGGGTCAAAACAAGTCAGTTTTGGATTAATGCTATTCCTTGGCCTCTTTAATTGGTCTTTTTCCTCAGATACTGTGTTAGATCATACTTAGATAAACAGGCAAGAAGGGAACTCGAGAATTTAGAACAGTTCACATTTTCATGCCCCGTTTGACAATAAGATGCTTTTATAAAAAGTGTTTTGAAATTCTGTGATATATTTATTTGAGGTTATCAATATATAGAAATGCTCTCTGGGACAGTAGTCAATATGTTTCCTAGGTTAGGAAAAAAACAATGTTACACCGTCTATGACTGCCAGAGAGAACCAAGGGTAGATTGAATGTTGGGTATGCTTTCTCGTGTAACAACAACAACAACAACAACAACAACAACAACAACAACAACAACAAAACACCTAGCCTCCATTAGACATGGTGAAGCAAGCAATAGACAGTAATATATTTTATTTTCTCTGATCTTTCTAGTTTGTTATCTAGGCCAAGACAAATTCCTGAAGTATAGCAGCAGGGTTTGAAGCATGTTACATTGAAATCCCCCGGTTACCCAGCCTCACCATCTGACTCCAGGGCATCACGAGAGCTGTCCACACAAAAGGAGACAGGCTGTGGAATCTCTGGGCTTCTTGATATTAGAGCAATTAGAAAAAGAAGAAAAAGTTTCTGTTTTGTGGTACCAAATACCCATTTGCCATGTTAAAAGTCTGGACATGCTTTTGTGATACTTATGAGCATACACTAAATCTCAGACTTGCTGACTTTAATCTCTTCTTAGCCTATGTCTGCTTCCTTGATTGTTTTAATTGCAAAAACAATGTGTGCTGGTTGTCAGATAATAAAGACATATACATTTTATTTTCTCCTCCCAATCTTTCGACTTGTCTTCCAGCAGATACCCAATGTTAAACTTTCTGTATGTTTCCGTAAATCTTTATATGTAGAGAGAGAACTCACCTGCTTATTTGGAGGGTTTTATTTTTTCACCCGAAATAAAATAATTCCATAACACTCCTCAGTAACCTGCTCTTTTTGCTTAATAATAGTACCTAGGCTTCTTTCCAGATCAGTCCATATTGGTCTTTCTAATAGCTATGGAATAGTAATTCCATAGTATTCATGTACCTCAGCTTATTGATACTGATATTTTGGCTTGTTTTTTGCAAGCATTCAATGCTGCAACTGATATTGTACACATTTTCTCATATGTTATTTATGTATTTATTTATTTATAGGATTAATTCCAAACAGTGAGAGTCCTAGGTCAAAAAAACTATTAATATTTGACTTTTTTAGTTTATGTGATTATACATACACTTCCTATATGAGATAAATGATCTATAAACTTTTCTATTAAAAAATGTATACTGGCCGGGCACGGTGGCTTATGCCTATAACACCAGCACTTTGGGAGGCCAAAGTGGGCAGATCACCTGAGGCTGGGAGTTCGAGACCAGCTTCACCAACATGGAGAAACCCCGTCTCTACTAAAAATACAAAGTTATCCGGACGTGGTGGTGCCTGTAATCCTAGCTATTGGAGAGGCTGAGGCAGGAGAAGTGCTTGAACCTGGGAGGTGGAGGTTACAGTGAGCCAAGATTGTGCCATTGCACTCCAGCCTGGGCAACAAGAGAGAAACTCTGTCTCAAAATCAGAACAAAACAAAACAAAACAAAAAACTGTGGGCTGGCGGCATAAACAAAATTAACTTTCTACATTAAAGACAGACAGAATTAAAAAAAATCAAATGTGCAAACTTAGTGGAAACGTGGAAGGTTCTCTTTTTTTATACTTGAGTTACATTCATGAGAATGCTCTTTTCGAAATGATGTTTACATGCCCTTTTACTTTTCAGGTTTATAAAGTCCATATTGTGCACTTGGTTTGATGTTTGTGGGTGTGTGCCTGTGTGTGTGTTTAAGCTGAAAAAAAAATTAATTGCTACAGTGTAATTTTGAAAATAAGGAAAATAAGGATAAAACTGTATCTATTGCTCTTAAATAAAATAACCACAAGTCCTTCTCTAAGAATCATAATGATTTGTTTTTCTTTTCATCAAAATAAATTTTTGATATTCTAGCTCCCACTTGGGAAAATAACAAATTCCAAGTCTCTCAGCTACTTTTTTTTCAAAAGGCTAGTAGGGAGATTTGGACATATATGGTATTGGAACCACTCAGTGGAGATTTCCTTTTATAGGATGGCAACCTCGGTAGAGATTTCATTTCGTTAATTTTTTCTTGGTCATTGTAGTGATATTGGACTGGATTTACTGAACGATATCTTTGCAAACATTTATTTGGATCAGAATTCAATCATATTAAGGGTATTCAATCGTGTGATTGGAGCCAAAAGGTAAAATCATTTTGGGGGAGGAGGAAGGATAACCTTAGAAATTTCAGCCTACTCTTGTGCAGGAGTAACAGGGTAGGTTGTGATAATTTAAAAAAAATAAAATAAAATGATCCCAGGAGTCACAGACTTGATGTTGAATTCTGGTTCCTCCTTGACATGCTGGCTGTGTGATTCTAGACAAATTACTTTGTCTTTCTGAACTTTAGTTTCCACATCTATTAAATGGGGACAACGATAGTTTGTCCCTATAAGGTTTTGTATACAGCGGAAATTCCATGTGTGTCTGTGGAATATTGAAAGATGATGAGTATGTAAAGTGCTACATAAAAGTGCTATCAAATTTGTAACAATGGAAGGTTTAAAAGTTTTAGAGCTTTTGAAAAATTTAGCTTTGGTAGTAAGTTTATAGTGCCTCTTGCTTTGAAAGGATTTTAGAAGATATCTTTGTTCGTCTCCTTTGATGGACAAAATAAAAATGACAAATCAAGCAAATATCAAGAAGTTCAGAAAGACTGATATTCCAGTGACATGGTAAGCTGGACATTTGTAAATTCGAACAATAGGACAAAAGGAAATGAGATGGTTTAGGTATTATTACCATATTAATAACATAAAGTGTCTTTTTATGATCTGGTCTCGCAGATCACAAAATGTGTTGTCACTCAGGTTAACACCCCAACCAACTCTAGAATGAATTTCTTAGTGGAGCCGCTTTTGAAGGCCCTGAGTTTAAACGATACACTGTGATGAATTGTCCATAAGGCAGGAACCCTGAGTGGACCAGCTATTTCAGGCTCAGGGAAAGACACTGGAATTGCTGGAAGAGCTGCTCAGAGTGCTAGAATGTCTGAGTGGGCAGGGATCATTGACAGTTGTGCATATTTTTCCAGGCTGGGTGCCTTATTTCACAAAAGCCTTTCTCTCCCCTCCTCTCATTGTCTATTCGTTGTTCAGTTCTCAGGAATAATGAGGGCATAACTTTTCATATCTGGTGGAGTTGCAGATGTAGAGACATGGGTTAGGGGCTGTTTGTAGATATTCTAACAATGCAGTTGACCTCAGTTTCAAACTCTGAAGGCTGGAGGGGGAGGTGTGCTTCCACTGAACTTTCTCTGTATGTGCCCATCTCCCCATGTCAGTGTTAAGCCTTTGTGTAGCCCCAGTGCCTGTTTGCAGCTTAGAGACTGGTTTTACTGTATTTGAGCTTTTTCATGTGGACTAATACTATTTCAGATTTTATTTCTCCCAAGGCAGTTGGATCTATCAGTCAATCAGCTAATATGTGGGAAGACATATGAACTATTTTGGAGATCCAAAGACACTTTGTGTCCGTACTAACCTGACGTTATCATGCAAAAATACACACAAAGCCACAGCCTCTTCAATTATTAAAAACCTCTCAAGGTTGTTGAGAGGATTAAATGAGCTCATGCATGTAATAGATTTAGTTTATTGCCTTATAGAATGTAGTCATTCAATAAATGTTAGCTCTCATTGTTATCATTTATTGATTCTGACTTCATTCACCAAATATATAAGAACTTTTAACCCTGTGACAGGAATGGGCCCATGTGTATTCTTCCCATATTTCTAACTCTATACTTGGATCTAATTTTGCTCATTGAAATAGCTCTGACCCTATTTTCGGAGTAATTTCCTGAATCACAGATGGTACTCTGACATAGGTCATATTTAGGACTTATTTTCCTTTCTTTCTTTTCCATCCATGGTGTTGTCTCAGTTTTCTTTCCACGCATTTCACGCCCCATCCCCACCACCCCATTACAATATAAACTTATTACTCTAGAAGGAAATATTAGAAACTTTCATATAGTGACATATTTAGCTGTGCTAGGACCACCTCTGCAGCTATCTACTCTCTGAGCTGAATAAACCAAGGGCTTCTCAAACTCTAGTTTACATATAAATCATCTGGGGAATCTCCTTCAATGCAGGTTCTGATTCAGTAGGTCTGGGGAAGGGCCTGAGATTTTTTTTTTTTTTTTTTGAGATGGCGTCTTGTTTTGTCACCCAGGCTGGAGTGCAGTGGTGCGATCTCAGCTCACTGCAACTTCTGCCACCCTGGTTCAAGCGATTCTCCTGCCTCCGCCTCTGGAGTAGCTGGGATTACAGGTGCCCACCACCACACCTGGCTAATTTTTGTATTTTTAGTAGAGATGGCGGGGGGCGGGGTGGGGGGGGGGGTGGGTTTCACCATCTTGGTCAGGCTGGTCTTGAACTCCTGACCTCATGATCCACCCACTTCGGCCTCCTAAAGTGCTGGGATTACAGGCATGAGCCACTGCGTCCGGCTCGGCCTGAGATTCTTAATTTGTAGTTATCTCTCAGGTGTTCCTGATGCTGCTGGTCTCCTGAAGACCATTAAATAGCAAGGGATTAATTGATTCTCTCCAGTTCCTTCCTCCTTTCCTTTTAGCATCCGAGTTAAGTTTTCTACACAAATAAAGTGCAATCAGAAATTGCACTTTAGAATTGCACACAATAATTGCACTTTAGAATTGCACACAATAGAATTTCTACACAATAATGCAAACTAAGGTATTAATGATACATTAACAGGGATTACATTGTAAGATGAACTCATTACCTAGGAAAGCCTACAGGAAACCTTCTGGTATTCTTGTCCCTTCTAGGCCATAAGAACACACAGCTGTAGAATATAAAGGCTAAGAGCATGGACTGTGGAATCAGATGAGCTTGAGTTTCAAGTTTCTGATATCTTAGTCATGTTGCTTAACATCTTTGACCTTCAATTTCCCCCTGTAAATGAGAATAAGAAGGCCCACCTGAAACTAATGTTATGCAAAAGACCTGTTGTAAGCATGCCCTAAACAATAGCCATTGCTTCTGTAGTTTTAATATTAGTGTTTTGGAGACAAAGTCAAATTTAAAATGTGATTCAGAAGGAATTTTAGTTGAGATATAATGGGAAAGTAGGAAATACTAATTCAGCATTGTTAAGAGCTTACTTTGTGCAAGGTACTTTATTGGCATGAATTAATTTGCTCTTCTCAACAATCCCATGGTGGTTTCATGGTGCCTCCAGGCAGGAATTGTTCCATGTGCTCTGTACAGAGGAGGAGACTCAGTCCAAACACATCAAGTGACTCATCCCAAGGCTTGCTGGTCCAAGACGTCTGGCTCTAGGGCTCTGACACTATACTACATGATAATCAAGAGCAGAAACATTGGGGAAAATTGGAGGAAATTGGGCTTTGTGAAGACCTTCAGATCATTCATATGCCCAGTGCTTCTCAAATTGTAGTACATATACACATCTCTTGGGTTCCATTTGTTGCAGTGAAGACTCCTAGGCCCATCTCCAAAGATTCTGGCTTAATAGGCTTGGGGAATTTGGGACCAGGAAATTTGCTATAACTCCTTGAGAAGTAGCTTTCTAGGTACATACTGCAAGAAGGGTGACTATATGCATTCATTTGTTAGTTCTGCTGGAACACATCGCCACAAACTGGGTGGCTTCAAGCAACAGAAATTTATTTACTCCCAGCTCTGTAGACTAGAAGTTCAAATTCAAGGTGTCAGCAGAGCCATGCTCTTTCTGAAAACCCTAGGAGAGGAGCTTCCCTTGCCTCTTTCTAGCTTCTGGTGGTTGCTGGCAACCTTAACCATTCCATGACTTGGACTTGCATTCCAATCTTTGCCTTCATTTTCACATGGTTGTCTTTCCTCTGTGAGTATGTGTGTCTAAATTCCCCTCTTGTAAGAATACCAGTCATTCAATTTGGGGCCCACCCTAATGCAATATGATGTCGTCTTGATTACATCTATAAAGATGCTGTGTTCAAATAAGGTCACAGTTGTACCATACACCTGTATTTATTTTCCTTCAAGCCCAAGATATGGAGCTGTGACTTCTGAAGTCTGCTGAGCCTATGGAAAAAAAGATTTTGGATGAGATGAAGAGAGTAAAGGACACATTTAGGTATTTATGATACAAGGTTTTGTGGAGGCTTTTTCACTTGCCATTTCCATCTGCCCTCCCTCCTTCTCCCATTTTCTTATTTTTCAAAGGATATGGTGTTGATTGATTGTCCTTTGGTTCAGATGAAAGTATTAGTCTCTGGTGGCTCCATGAAATGTCACACATCTCTGATGGTTTGTGGTTCTCTTGTTTTCATGGTATGAGTTTTATAAGGATTTATGGGGAAACAAAATTGGGCTTAAAATGTGAGACAACTTCTGTAGACTGTAGTTTTCTTACCTGTAATTTTAGAAGGAAAAAAAAACCTTCTATGCTATAATTTCAATGCCTTAATTCCCTATAATTTTGGTAACTTGTTTCTTTAGGGTTACAAAGAACAAATGGAATAAACCACAAATAGATATATTAGGATAAAGATAGATTTTCTTTGGTGTGTTTATCTAACTAATTTAGAAAAGCTTTAAATGCCAATTAAATTATACATTTTGAAACACGGTTATACTTAGGGATAAACTATTTTTAAGTTAACATTATTCTCTGCATTTAAAAGTAGAATTTAAATAGTTCTCCCACCTCCACCTCAATCTAAGGTGCACACACATACTTTTAGCTTTACTAGAGGGTTTTTGTTAATGTAGTCTATAACAGAAATTGAGGATTTCTGTTATGGTATTTCTATTTTACTATCATACCACTGAAAATTTAAGCTTTCTCTTAAGAATATAAGAAAAATTTAAGAGACAGCATGAGCTAGTTGAATAGTCTTATTAGTGAATTAGTTTTATATAAAATAAATTATACAATGGACATTCCAGTTATCATCTGAAAATATAATTTAGAAATTTATGACAATATATTTCTTTCTGGGTCTATTTAATTCTGAAACATTCTCATACAAGGTGGTTCAAAGAATCCAGATTTCTGGGAATGGTTTTGGACTTCTTGAAGATATAAAATATTTGACAATGCATTGTTCAATATGGAATCGTACTTTTGGAAAGAAAATCTGCCAGAACATTCATGCTACCCAGAGAGAAGTATCATTCTCCATTCACTTCAAAATTGTATCTTCTTTGCTTTGATTCTCATCCTCCTGCTATCAGAGATTTTGGAAAGTTTCTCTTCTCTTTATTGTAAAAGATCTCAGGTATAATTCAAATGGTTATTTCATTTTATAGAAACTTTACTGGAAATGTCCAAGTGCCTTCAGCAGTGGAAGGAGGGGTCAGGAGAGGGTGGCTCCATTGGGAAGCATGATTGGCCCCTGATTTGTGGGAATTTTCCAGGGCCATTGTTTGTGCAAAGTTGTGTTAAGAATGTAGGTTGAAAGGTAGATGTGGAATTCCATGGAGCACGTGCAGAAAAGCGAATTCTACTACCCAGCATAAATCATTCGCTCTACATTAAGCATCTTTGCCAATTATTTGGGTGAGGCCATTAATGGCATCTCACTCAGATTTGCACAGGGCAAGATGCTGTGAGGATTGCTTATTATGTTGGAAAACAGAATCAAGATCCCAAAAGATTATGATGGGCAAGAGTAGTGATTTATAACCCTATTTCAGACAATGCTTTCCTTTTCATACCAAATACTTCCTAATGCTCCCTCACTATGCTGAAATTAAATTCATCAATAATATAACCCATCTGCACACATAATTGTGTGTATCTATGCATATATATATATGTAGTATCCTAACTATAATATAAACAAAAGATAGGGGAACATGTATCATGAAATGATACTTGCTTTAGTAAGTGCTTGAACTGTCCAAGTTGGAGGTGATTGCTGGAAAAGGGCTACACAGTAAGTTGAACTGAAGATGTGAAGTGCTTGTTCCTGATCCTGAAATCATTTGATGTAACAACTGAAAACAAATACTAGTACTGATGTGTTTTACAGGTTACTCTGGTGCCACTGGTGGTGTTTGTATCAAGTGACTCAGTTTTCCAAAGTGATGAACAGCTCTCTGTAAAGTTTTTAACAAAATAAAGTACTCTCTTTCCTTAATTTACATTTTTGTTGAATTTACAGCAAACTTAATTTATAGCCACGCAAAAATAAATACTTGGTTTACATGTAAGACAGACTTTGATTCTAGGCTTAGATAATATGTACAGATTTTTCTCCTGCCTGAATGGCTGGTGAGAGATTTGAAGGCACAGGGGTTGAAGGATAATTATTCAAATTGTGGGATTCTCCAGTGGATCCTAGCACATCATAACTAAAAAGCGCCAATAAATTTCCTAAGTTACCACAAGGGGGCAGTAACGCCCCCACTGAGAATCACTGGGCAAATGGTGTTTCTTAGCCTTGCAACTATGGATATTTTGAATTTTGGATCAGAGAATTATTTGTTGTGTGTGTGTGTGGGTGGGGAGGGGGCAGTATTGAGGGGAGAGAGTGCTGTCCTGTGTATTTTAGAATGTTTAGCAGCATCTTGGACTCTACCCACCAGTAACACCAGTAATACTCTACCCACCAGTAACAGCCCTCCCGACCACCAGTTAGGGCAACCAGAATGTCTCCAGACACCACCTCTTGTCCCATGGTGGGTAAGTTCACCCGCAACTGAAATCACCAAACAAAATAAAAAAAATGTTTAACGAAGAATTAATGGAAAAATTTTCCCTAGAAACCTTGAAACTTCATAATTAGAAGTAACCTCATAGAAGCATTTTTGAAAAGATTTAGGATTTGTCTATAAGTAATTTATGAATCAACCAGGAGAAATGGCTGCCAAAAATTATTTAATGATTGATTTATATACATAAACATATCAACATTTAAGTGCCTAAATTTATTTTATTTGGTTTGACTCCTGTTTTAGTCAATAAAGGATTTGCAGCCACTTAATCAAAAATATAGAATCACTAATGGAAAATGTGCCATTCTTGCCTTACTCTGGGTTCAGTTGTGGTTACTTTAACAGGGACAGTTATTTGTATATTTGAGGAAAGGTAGTTCATGGCTATCAGTCTATTCTCATGCTGCTGATAAAGACGTATTGGAGATTGGGTAACTTATAAGAAAAAGAGGTTTAACGGACTCACAGTTCCATGTGGCTGGGGAAGCCTCACAATTGTGGTGGAAGTTGAAAGGCATGTCTTCCATGGTGGCAGGCAAGAAGAGAACTTGTGCAGGGGAACTCCCCTTTATGAAACCATCAGATCTCATGAGACTTATTCACTATCACAAGAACAGCACAGGAGAGACACACCCCCATGATTCAATTGCCTCCCGTGACATGTTTGAATTGTGGGAGCTACAATTCAAGATGAGATTGGGGTAGGAACTAGCCAAACCATATTGCATGGGTTCTGCATGGTTTCAAAAAGTAGAAGGAAGACATGATTGCAAGTGAAAGAGTGGTGTTTCCAGCTCAGGGTAAGGAGGAGCTTTCTAGCAGAGTTTCCTGGTGGTTCTGGACTGAACTGCTTTGGGAGGAACAATAAGTAGTGAATATTCAAGGAGAGGGCTTTTGACAGCTGGCCTTGAGAAAGTAAAATCTTAACGTCTTAAGGTTGGAGATAATTCTAACAGTGATATGTGTGTTTTTATCCATTCAGTACTTCTATCCCCTCTACAAGCATCATATTAAGTAGTCATTACCTCTGTAATTAAAGAGTTCCATACCAGTCTACCTCCCTTCCAAGACCATCCATTCCAACCACCCATGGGCATACAATCAGTGAGTGGCTGAGAAGGTACCACCAATATTCAGAATTAAGGCACGCATTTTAAAACATATTTAAAAGACCATTCACTCATTTATTCATTCATTCAGCAACTATTTATTGAGTGCTTACTTTGTGCCAGTCATCATTCTAGGTGCTAAGGGCACAATAGTGCAAGTCATTGGAGCCTGGTCTAGTAATAAAGACAAACAAATGAGAGAACAAATAAAAAGACAAAAAATTCAAATTGTGATGAATTATAACAAGGCAGTAAATAAAGGTGCAATGGCAGAAAATAAAAGGGAGAGGGAAGAGTCTATTTAAATGGTATGGTTGGAGATAAACTCTTTTCTCAGGTGGCATTTAAACTGAGACCTAAAAGATGAGAAATAGATTGTTCTAACAGTGGGAAATCACTTTAGACAGAAGGAAGAACATGTGGAAAGGATGTGCATGGGCAAAGACATCAGCATGTTTGAGGCCCAGAAAAAAAGTCCTGTAGCTGGAATACTGCAGTGGGTGACAGGAACGGTGGCACGCAGTGAGTTTCCTGAAGTATAGAAGGTCCAGCTAATCCGGAGGTAGTAAAGCTTAGAGGTTAAGAACATGGACCAAGGAACAAGAGAAACTGCATTCAAATTATATTACTTTTTACACTTATTTTTTCATCTGCAAAATGGTTTATGAAAAATATATGCCCCATAGAGTAATTGTGAGAATTAAATGAGATTATATGGAAAGTGCTTAGAACAATGCTTGCAGTTATGGATGTTGGGTGTTATCACTGCTGCTGCTACTATTACTACCACCACTAGACTTGCAGACTATGTTAAAAAGAAGGCAAAGCCATTGAAGGGCTTTTCAGTTTCGACCATTTAGTAACACTTATTTTTTTGAGATGGAGTCTCACTCTGTTGCCCAGGCTGGAGTGCAGTGGTGCGATCTCGGCTCACCACAACCTTCGCCTCTTGGATACAAGTGATTCCCCTGCATCAGCCTCCTGAGTAGCTGTGACTACAGGTGCATGCCACCACACCTGGCTAAGTTTTTGTATTTTTAGTAGAGATGGGGTTTCACCATGTTAGCCAGGATGGTCTCTATCTCCTGACCTTGTGATCTGCCCACTTAAGCCCCCCAAAGTGCTGGGATTACAGGTGTGAGCCACTGCGCCCGGCCCTGTAACACTTTTAAAAAAGAATCTATAATATAAGCCTAATGAGAAAACAGGTATAGTTACTTATCTTAAGGTTTTGAACATAACATCTACAGCAAAACAAGTTAAGTTATAAAGGATAACCTTTTCTTTTGTTGGAATACTCCCTTTACATGATTTGAGTCATTTGGCAATAATGTAGTGAGGCTATTCAACAACTGAGCACTATTTGTTTTAAATCATCTTAATCGATGGCTATAAAACATCTTCTGGGTTAAAAAAATATATAAACAGCCATAATAATATGCAGGAAAGAATACTGGGATAATAATAAATCCCAAGTTTTGGAGCACAAGTGTCTGGATCCTTTGGAAATAAAGAGGAAATTTTTGACATTTTTGAGGGCAATGGAAGAATGAAAAATGTTTATTTATTTTGAATGTGAACATGGTGAATATATGTTAATTGGATTTCTCTATTGCTGTATCTGTATGTATGTTGCATCTTCTCTTCCTATTGCTTTTGGCTCTCTTTTTAAATCTGCCATGTTGCTTCCTGATAGAAGTGCACCAGGGCTTTAGGCTCACTGATTCCTGTTGACAGAACAAGTGTTGTTGCCTTATAGGAGCTACTCCTGCATGCAGGCATTCTCTTTTTTTTTGAGATGCTCCAAAGGGCACTATCAGTTTCTCATCGCATCAGCCAACGTAAGATGGCTTTGTCTTTATTTTTATGAATCAGAGTTGTCTTTGATGGCTTGGTAGTGAGGCCAATTGTTCCGTAAAACACTAATGATAATAATAAAATCCAAGAGGTAAGTAATAGGGCTTTTGCAGGGAAAAATTATCTTGAAAACATTTTTTTTCACACCTTATATCTTCTTGGCACTCCTTATCGGTGATGAAGCTGCACGTGCAGGTATCACAGGTCACTTTGGTCTTACCGCACAAATTACTGAAGGCAGTGGACACTATAGAGACCCTAATTTGATCATTATACACATATATATGTATCAAAGTGTCAAATTGTACCCTATAAATATGTACAATTACATGTTTGTTTTACATATTTACATATTTATGTGTCAATTAAATTTTTTTAAGAAATTTTAGACAGATGAAGGGCTGAGAAAGCTGGTCTGTGACCTCACACTTACTTGTTTGATTCTGCAATTTAGACTCTGTCGTCTGACTTAGATGTGGTTCTGGCTAAAAATAAACAAAGACTTGGTTGAAATATTTGGCTTCTGTGCTTCCTGTTTTTCAAGTAATAAGGCAAAGTTGATGTTTTTACTTCTTAGAGCAGAAGTGTCTTTGATTACTATATGATAGAAACTCTCAATCATTTCCCATCATGTATGTTTAATACATTGCAAACCATTACTAAGAAATTCAGCAAAAAACCACACCCATATTTCTATGGAATGGCCTTCTGGCTGAATAAAATCTCTTTTTAAATGAGAAAATACTTTGATTGCAACCCTTACTGAAAAAGTTTCTAAGTCCAATAATGCCTTTACTGAATTGTGAAAGAATGTCCAGACGCAGTTAAATATTTCTCCCAGGCTCTTGAACGAATTCCAAGTTACAATTACTAAACATTATTGCCCACTATATCTCCAACAACTATTTATTTAAAACCTACTATGTTCAAGATATTTTCTGTTTTCTGAGACTGTTGTATATCAAACATGTTATTTTCTTGTTACACTATTTTTTCCAATTATAGGTTTGGAAAAGAGCATCCCCATTAACTTTGAAGGCTAGTAGGAATTCTTAGACCTCAATCTTAGTTCTGTTTTACATCATTGTAGCTCAGTCAATATTTAAATCAGTATCTACAACAGTTCAGGCACATTGTGTTAAGTTGCATAGAAACAGATGCAGTCAGTTACATGCAATGTTTAGAAGCTCATAGAAATGCATAGAGGAGGCTGGGCTTGGTAGCTCATGCCTGTAATCCCAGCACTTTGGGAGGCCAAGGCAGGCAAATCATCTGAGGTCAGGAGTTTGAGACAAGCCTGGCCAACATGGTGAAACTCCATCTCTACTAAAAATACAAAAATTAGCTGGGCAAGGTGGTGGGCATCTATAATCCCAGCTATTCTGGAGGCTCAGGCAGGAGAATCGCTTGAACCTGGAAGGTGGAGATTGCAGTAAGCCGAGATGGCGCCTTTGCACTTCAGCCTGGGTGACAAGAGTGAGACTCTGTCTCGAAAAAAAGAAAAAAAAGAGATAGAGGAAGCCCTCTGAAGGGTCTTCTCACAGCTGTGTTAAGCACTATGATTGAAGCATGCTTGATGGAGGAGGCAAAGGGACTAGAAGATCATTAGCAATGAGGGAAAGTCAGGAAAGTTTCTTGGAGGAGGTGATCATCTGAGTGATACATTCTGCATATGTGTTTGCAGGACATCAACCTTCTAGAAAGCAGTTTCAGTTGCTTTTATTTCAATTTAGCAATCACTTAATAAACACAATTTACTCATTGCATTGCATTTGGCAGGGAACAGGATACAGGTTTAGAGATAATTGACCCTGGGTCCCTCCTCTTTCATTTTTCAGTCAAGCATTAAAACATCAAGTTGCACTGTATTAATTAATCTGCCAGCTCTGTCTTTTACCTGAAAGTTTTAAAGCTTACGTTCTTTGTTCCTCTTCACCAGTGGCCCTCTGTTGCTTTTTATGTAATTAAATCTTTGTTATTATGATTGAATAAAATTATTATTTTTTTGGCAGAAATGCAGTTCATCTTTCAGGCTAGAATGGTTAACTAAAGCATCATTTCAGGCTTCTGTAATAAATGGAAAATGCTATTTTCCTTTTCTACTTCTTCTGAATATTGTTTATTTCCTAAAGAAGGACAAAGACTAATAGGCAATACTTTTGAGAAGTATTTAAACATTTCCTCTATATAAGGCATTACAGTTTATAATGCAGTTTTATATTATTTCATTTCATTAATTCTAACCATAACCCAGTGAAGAAGGTATTATTATCCTTTCTTTTTTTTTTTTTTTTTTTTTTTTCTGAATCTTGCTCTGTTGCCAGGCTGGAGTGCAGTGGCGCGATCTCGGCTCACTGGAACCTCCGCCTCCCAGGGTCAAACGATTCTCCTGCCTCAGCCTCCCGAGTAGCTGAGACTACAAGTGTTTGCCACCACACCCAGCTAATTTTTGTATTTTTAGTAGAGATGAGATTTTACCATGTTGGCCAGTAGGGTCTCAATCTCCTGACCTCATGATCTGCCCCCTTTGGGCTCCGAAAGTGCTCGGATTACGTGTGTGAGCCACCGTGCCTGGCCTATTATCCCCATTTTTAAGACCAAAAAAACTGAGGCTCAGATTAATCCAGTGACTTGCTCAAGATGCTATAGCATCTTGAGTTACATGAGAGTTCACTTTCTTCATGTAACTTCCCCAGTCCCCAGCCAATCCCAACTAAATTATTCTTTCTGCTGTTTAGGATACTGCTTAAGTACATCTCCTCTAAAAAGCCTTCCATGATCCCCCAGCACTTCCTGGGAATCCCTCTTATGTGCTCCTGTAGCACCCTCTATTTATCCTTCATCCAAAGTAGCACTTGGAATCAATATTGTATTTTTACAATATCTTATTTTGTAAAATTTTTTTACAAATTTTCCGTTTACAAGCCTGTCTTTTCAACCACTTGCAAACAACTTGAGAAGTATCATATCTTCATTCTCACTGACTCCCCTTTTAGTGTACCTGCCACAGAGAAGATTTTCAAAAATCATTTATTGCATGAGAAAGCTAAATAATTAAAACCTTGTTTGAATGAAAATAAGATAATGTATGTGAAAGTGCTTTGTAACACTTATGTGTATGAGATTTTCTTAGTCAAATCACTAGGTACAAAATGTTATATTAGGATGTAGTTTCAAACATTCAAAGAGTTTACCTTCTAGTCCAATAGACACTTTACTGATATGACCCAGTTATAAAACAGTTGCACTGACTTCAAATTTTTTCCTGGGGCTCTATTAATCTGTGATCTCCTACAGTCTTTACATTGGGATAGGTGTCATTTTAAATCATCATTTTTATATCTTCAGGTAAAACAAAACAGTTGCAAAAGCCCCAATTGCTTATTTTAATATTAATTTTTATTTATTTATTTAATTTTTTTGATACAGGGTCTTGCTTTGTTGTCCAAGCTGTAGTGCAGTGGCACCATCATGGCTCACTGCAGCCTTGACCCCTGGGCTCAAGTGATCTTCCCACCTCAGCCTTCTGAGTCGGTGGGACCACAGGTGCGTGGGACCACAGGTGCATGCCACCACGTTAAGCTAATTATTATTATTATTATTTTTTAGGTAGAGACAGTTTCACCATGTTGCCCAGGCTGGTCTTGAACTCCTGGGCTCAAGCAATCTACCCATCTTGGCCTCCTATAGGGTTGGGATTACAGGCATGAGCCCCCGAGCCAGTGTTTGGAAAATTTTACATATATTAATTAATTTAATCTTCCATAACTATTCTAGGAGATACCTTTTCCAAATGAAGAACTTATCTTTATTTCCCCTTTATTGCTGAAGGATAATTTTGCTGGATGTAGAATTCTAGGTCGGCTTTTTTCCTTTCACATTAAAAGTGTCATTTTCTTCTGGCTTGCATTGGTTCTTGACACAATGTCTAGGTAATTTTTATATTTTATATTTGTTCTTCTGTATGCAATATGTCTTCTTTTTCCTTGTCTGTTCTTAAGATTGTCTCTAGTCATGGATTAGTCAAAATGGTTTCTGTGGCCTTGGAGAGGTTAAATAATTTAGTGGAGTCAGGATTAAAATTCAGCTAATATTTCTCTAGAGGCCCTGCTCTTAACCAGTTGAACATGCTGCCTCTTTTACGGTAGATAAAATCAGTTTTTTTGATAAGGACGCTGAAGCAGAAAGAGGTGAATTTAGGTCTCCTGATTCTCAAGGTCAGCATTCTTATTTCCATTAATCACTCAGGACAGAATCATACCTAACTTTTTCTACAAACTTTTCTGAATATGTTTTTTAAAAGTTCAGGGCAATTACTTCCAACCCAGTATCCCTTTGATCTCTAGATAGTAGGGCTCAAAAAAGAAGTGTCAATATTTAAAAATTAGAAATCACACATTGACTCGATACGAGTACAGTGGGCTACAGAAGTATTTGATTCAGGCTGCTCATCTAGCTTTCCCTTTCACATCAGAAACTCTGATTGGTAATTATGCATTTATTTGATTTTTTAAATAGGGAAACAAGAAAATTGTTACTTAGGAAATACATTTTATAGGACAAGACACTTTTAAATAACGGGATTTATAAGTAAATGTTACAAAAGGGATCTTTGCTGGTGAAAAGACTGGGAATTAGCGACCTGCAGTCTTACCCTTTCTGTCATTACGAACTCTATAGCTGGAAGGTTATGTAATTCTCAAGTTTGTTTCATTACTGCCCACTTACAGCTACTATCATACCTCTAAACGGTCTGCTTTTTAGTGGAAGAAGAACACAATGCTATGGAAGATTTGGAAAAGGATAATATATAATATTGTAGTATGAGCTTGTAATCATGATTTTATATAATAAAGATGGACTAACAGTAATCAAAACAATGTGGTACTGGCATAAAGACAGACATATAGTCTGATAGAATAGATTAGGGAGGCCGGAAATAAATAAGATGTATGATCAGATGACTTTTGACAAGGCTACCAAGACCATTCAATGGGGAAAGGACAATCTTTTCAAACAAATGGTGGTAGGAAAATTGGATATCCACATGCCAAACAAGGAAGTTGGGTCCTTACCTAACACCATATACAAAAATTAACTCAAAATGGATCAAAGGCCTAAATGTAAGGCCTAAAACCATAAGGCTCTTAGAATAAAACATATCGGGAAAGCTTCAAAACACTGGATTTGGTAATGGTTTCTTGAGGATGACACAAAATAGGCAACAAAAGAAAAAAAATAGACAAATTGGACTTCATGAAAATTAAAAAAAATTGTGTCTCAAAAGACAATATCAACAAAGTAAAAAAACCCACAGAATGGGAGAAAATATTTGCAAATCATATATATCAAAAGGAATTAATATCCAGAATATGTAGAGAACTCCTGAAACTAAGCAACAAAACAAAACAAAAAAAAACTCAATTTAAAAATGGGCAAAGGAAATGAATAGAAATTTTTTAAAGAAGATATATAAATGACCAATAAGCACATAAAAAATGCTAAACATCACTAATCATTAGGGAAATACAAATCAAAACTATGAGATGCTACTTCACACCCATTAAAATGGCTACTATAAAGAAAAAAACCCAGAAAATAGCAAGTTTTGGCAAGGATATGGAAAAATCGGAAGTCTTGTGTGTTGTTGCTGGGAATGTAAAATGGAATAGCCACTAAGGAAAATAGTATGATGGTTTCTCAAAAAATTAAAAATAGAATTACCATATGAGCTAACTATTCTACTTTTACATGCTAGGCTAATTATTTTTATTTTTTATTTTTTGATGGAGACAGGGTTTTGCCATGTTGCCGAGGCTAATCTTGAACTCCTGAGTTTAAGCAGTCCACTTGCCTCAGTGGATTGAGATTACAGGCATGTTGAGATTACAGGCGTGAGCCACTGAGCCTGGTCAATTTTATTCTTTGGGATATATTCCCCAAAGAATTGAAAACAGAGTCTCTAAGAGACATGTACTATAAACATGTCAGCACGTCTCCATTTAACAACACTTTTTAGCATCATACTATTTGCCAGGCACTGTTCCAGATGCTTAGGCTGCATCAAGTGAACAAAGCAGACAAAAATCCCTGCCTTCGCAGCTTACATTCTGGAGGGGTGTGTCTGTTACAATGTCTGTATTTTAAATAATGCTTTAAAAATATGAAAATATACCAAAACTTTATTAATAGCCCTCAACACTTCAGAGCTCATATTGTATTCTCAAAATAGCTCAAAGGTGTCTCTTGGCAATATGAACAGTTTTCTCATAGATTCTGTAAATCAGAAGGCACCAAAATTATGCCTCAGAAATTAACCCCAATCTCAGTCCACTTTAGTCAGCAGGATTTTCACCAGCTTCCCCCATAAAAGCAGTCTTCTCACATGATTGTACTTCAGGGCTCTGGAGGTAAAAAAGAAATGGAGTAGGGAAAGTTTCATAAATGAGTCAAAATTGATTTATCCATTGAATTTAGCTGATCAAACATTCTTCAATATTAAATGTTATTAAGATGCATTCTAGAGGAGATATGTTAGTAAGACCATCTTTGGAATTTGGAGTCCATACTTGTAGTTTAATAAAGTATTTGTGTCTCAAAACTGTGCCTGTTGAAATTCGTACCTATGTAGGGGTGTGTGTCTGTGTGTGTGTCTGTGTGTATGTTTATGTAAGTTAAAACAGTGAAGATCCCCATAAAAATGTGCATTTTATTGTGGAGAGTTTAATCTGTTGAATTGAGACCAGAGTTATCAAATATGGTACACTCTTTAATCAGATTAGTTTGCAGGTTCCTGGAAAAGTAGATTAATTCTGATATAGAAGGAAGAAAATCAAGCCCAAAGCAATTTCATGAGAACAGCATCACTGCAGGGTTAGACAGAGCTCCTAAAGGAATCTCATATGGCCAAAGAATCCCAGGGAGTAAGGTCCTAATGACAAACCATACGTCCGTAACAATTTTACCAAAGAATAGCCCACCCTCTTGCTTCCCATAGCATTTCTCAGCAAATATAACTTTTGCTAGAACTTGCTACCAAATCTAGGAAACTTTCCTATTTGATTATTCAGTGTGTCTCTCCATCACAATTATATCATCAGTTAATAATTCTGACCCATTTTTCTAAAAGACAGCACAAATTCTTTCTAGCTAGTCATGTTGGAAATCTTTCTTCCTCAACAGATTTGGCAGACTGTGTGGAGTAGATAAAAGGTAGAATTTTTTTCCTCCTAATCTAATTGCCTGCAGATCTTCTATCTACTAAAAATAAAAAGCCTGGTTCTTTTTTTTTGTTTTGCTTTGTTTTTGAGGTGAAGTCTCGCTCTTATCACCCAGGCTGGAGTGCAATGGTGCAATCTTGGTTCACTGCAAACTCTGCCTCCCGGATTCAAGTGATTCTCCTGCCTCGGCCTCCTGAGTAGCTGGTATTACAGGTGCCTGCCACCACACCTGGCTAATTTTTGTATTTTTAGTAGAGATGGGATTTCACCATGTTGGCCAGGCTGGTCTCGAACTCCTGACCTCAGGCAATCCACCTGCCTCGGCCTCCCAAAGTGCTGGGATTACAGGTGTGAGCCACTGCGCCTGACCAAGCCTTGTTCTTATAGTGAGTATGAATCTTATTCGACAAACTCAAATGTGCAAGCAACACATCTCTTTATTTTTATAAAATCAATTAATATCTGACTTTGAGCTCCTGTTGGGGCATTCAATTCTAGTCATTACTGGAGTTCTGTCCTCCTTAAAGTTGTGTAGAAGTCCTAGGATCATGACCCATCACCAGAACATTGGAGCAGTTCCTCCAGTTGTCAGTAATCAGACTGTGTTGATCATCACTGAGCTACCCATTGCCTCAATTGCATGGGGGCCTCAGGTCTGTTGGATCAGCTGTTTCTAAGCCACTCTTATAGCATAGGAGTGTTTGGTGAGGCTGGAGCCCCCTGTGTCTGGGTTCGGAACCCTTCATTTCTTGACATCTCCTCTTCAGGGCACTGTTGCTCAGCCTTGTTCAGATCCATTTCACCTTTGTGGCATGCTGATTTCTCTTTCCTTCCAGGTCTGGAAAGCCTGTGTCTTTTATTTTGTTGCCTCTCCAAGTCCTCCCCTCTCTCTCCACTTCCTCTTGGACACCTAGAGCAGTGGGCTTTTCCCAAAGATGGGAAGGGAGTGCCTGGCAGACAACCTGTACTCTCAGCTCTTTAATGTAAACTTAGCCCAAGTGAGCTGCTTGAGATGAAAGAAGTGAACACAATATCGGAAGAACAAACATATCTTGATATTTGAATTATTGTTATTTTTCCCCAAAAGTAAATCAATTAGAAAAAAAAGATCCTTGTCCACTTTTACTCTGAATAACAAATATAGAAGTGTATATTAATTGACTCAAAGTAGAACATAGGATTTAACATATATGCTAAAATTCAGATAAATTAAGACTTAAAAGCTCTGTACAAAAAATTAGCTGGGCATGGTGGTGGGTTCCTATAATCCCAGCTACCTGGGAGGCTGAGGCAGGAGAATCGCTTGAACCCTGGAGGTGGAGGTTGTAGTAAGCCAAGATCGCACTACTGCACTCCAGCCTGGGCGACAATAGCGAAGCTCCGTCTCAAAAACAAAATAAAACAAAACAGAAAACATCTGTATCCACAGCATGCAATCAGATAGCTAGTGAGGCAGCCTGACTAAGTAGAAAGGCCATTTGACAGAAGAGAAAGTATCTGGATTCTAATATGGGTGCTCTCATGGAGCTATGTGTTACCCTGAGAGTCAAGGAAGAGTACAAATTCTCTTGTCCTTAGCTTCAACCTTGTCAAGCTAGGGGGCAAAATTATATAATCTCTAATGCCCTAATAGTTCAAACACTTTATGATTTTAACTGCCCTTCTGCCACTATGAAACATTGTTTACTAAATGAAGAGCACTTGTCCAAATTTGCTGTGTGAAAAATTCAGCCTGAACACTGTCTTTTATATGTGCTACACAACCCTTATGTAAGAGCATTGGGAAAGTCATGGCCCTTTTCACAGTGAACTGTCCAGTGAGATTTATCTATAAAGCATTGAGAAGTTTGGTACAATAACTGTCAAATGACAGGCTTATAGAAACAGAGATGAAACCCAGAAAACTAGAAGAAATCGTGACCTGTGCACCTATATTATCCTGCACTGATTTTTCTCTTTTTACCAGGTAGATTCACAGAGATGGAGTCTAGTATATTAAATCATGAGGATTTGTTTAAATTAATCACTTAAAGCACACAAAAAGCAGATTAGAAGTAAAAATAAGTAATGCATAACCTGGGCATTTTCTCTAGGTTCTCAAAATTCACTGCTTTTCACAGTTCAATTCCATTTGAATTTAAGCCAGTTTTCCTCTAGGTCTTACCAAACTATCTTTAGAATTTAGATAACCCTAGTTATGCTCTGAGGAAAATAAACAAAAAGAAAGCCACATAACACAAAAACAATGTTCACTTTAAAATTTAGCCAAGAACATTCAGAACTGGCAGAGATTCTGATATTCCAAAGATTTCCAGGCAAATATTGCAAGCTTTAAGCATTCTATTTTGAATAGTGAAACATTTATGCCATTCTAATTGACACTGTAATTTTCAACATATCAGAATAATAGATTGCATTCAAAATTTAGCATCTCTGTAGCTCCAACACAACCTCCATATTAGAACTCCAGATGTTCAAGCAGTCATCACTGCCTGATTGTGCCAGGTAAGACTTGGTGTTAATTTGCATTTACACATAAAAAGAAGGCTTCTAAATCTAAATTGGGATCTTCCTCAGTATTGGTCAGAATTAAGTACTTACAATAATTTCTGTTTTTTCCATGAGTTCTTAACTATATGAGTAATCACTACGGTTTTTTTACTGAGGCCCAAATCATAGCCAATGATGTAGGGTTAATTATATTGAAGGACAATGTAGACAGAACAGATTTTTCTTTCTTCTCCCTGGTCTGTATCACAGGGAGGATCTGTACCTTCCTCATATGAACATAATGATAGTAGTCATGTTCATTAAGCTTGTACTAAGTTCTACGTACTTGACCTAGATATTATTTCATTTGATGTTTATAATAACCTATGGCATAGATACTTTTTAGATGAAGAAATTTAGATGAAGAAATTGATTAATCGAATAATTTGAGAAAAAAATCTACGTAACTGTATTAGTTTGTTCTCACACTGCTATTGCTATAAAGAAATACCTGAGACTGGGTAATTTATAAAGAAAAGAGATTTAATTATCTCAGGCTGTACAGGAAGCATGGCTGTGGAGGCCTCAGGAAACTTACAGTTATGGCAGAAGGTGAAGGGGAAGCAGGCACTTCTTACATAGCCAGAGCAGGAGGAAGAGAGGGAAACGGGTAGGTACGACACACTTTTAAGCAACCAGATCTTGGGATAACTCATTCACTATCACCAGAGCAGCACCAAAGGGGATATCCATCCCCATGATCCAGTCACCTCCCACCAGGCCCCACCTCCAACATTGGAGGTTACCATTTGACATGAGATTTGGGCAGGGGACACAGACCCAAACCATATCAGTAACCATAAATCCTGAGCTCCTGTGTGCCATACCATGGCTCACTTTGGGCACTCTCAAGCCCAGCTACCCAGTTGATTGGACCAGCTGGACTGGGTGCAGGCTAAAAACCCCTTTTTGTTATTAACCACTCCCTTCTAAACTTGCTCCATAGACTTGTTCCTCCTCTTTCCTAGATGAAATCTTGTGCAGATAGTATACCTTTCCAGTCTTGATCAATCACAATAACAGCCTCATTTTAATCCATTACAATTTCCTATATAGTGAAATATCAAAATTCCAAACTTCTCCTCCCCCAGCTTTATCCTCTATCAGGCTTGACAGTTGCATTGAGAAAGCGCAGTATGTGTGGGCTCATTTTATTTTGCTTGGTCATTTTTTCCTGTACTCAATCACTGCTTTATCTGATCAGGGGAAAGGGTCTGAATTTAACTGGCTGGTCCTGGTGTCATGGGATGTTGACACCCTCTGATTGAAGCTGACATCCAGAGCTGACTCTTTCTGCTTTGGACACTTGTTGAGATTCCCCTGGGGGCTCTGGCTGAGAAGCTCCTTAAGGACCTCTCTTCATGCAGGCACATTTCTCCTCCCATTGGCTGCCCAACTCTGTCATGCTCAGACCCTATGCTGGTGTCCCTTTCCCCTCAAAGTGGTCTTCTTGGATTGGCTGCAAGTTTGGTCCCCTTTGTCTTATTGTCAGTAGAAGAACAAGTAGATCTCAATGCAGCCACCTCTACTCTGTCGTCAGGCTGAAACTGTTCCAGGCATAGCTTTAGACTCCTCAGGCACCACAAGTTCTTTAAACTATGGAAGACATGGGCAAAATTATTTGATTCTCATAAAGTAGATCTTATCACTTGGCTTGAAGGAAGGTTATGGGTTGAATTGTGTCCCTTCAAATTCATATTTGCAGTCCTAACCCCCAGTACCTGAGACTGAAACCTTATTTGGAAATAGTCATTGCAGTTATAATTAGTTCAGTTAAGACAAGGTCATGCTGGAGTAGGATGGGCCCCTAATCTAATATGACTGATGTCCTCATAAAAAGGGGGAAATTTGGACACAGACTGCACCCAGAAAATATGCCATGTGAATATAAAAACAGAGATTGGGGTGATGTGTCTACAAGCCAAAGAACACCAAAGATTGACAGCAAACCACCAGAAGCTAGGAGAGATGCATGGAACAGGCTCCTCCTCCCAGCTCTCAAAAGGACCCAACCCTGCCAACACCTTGATTTTGGACTTCTAGCCTCCTGAACTGAGAGACAATAAATTTCTATTGTTTAGGCCACCCACCCTGTAGCACTTTGTTATAACAGCCCTAGGAAGCTAATGCAGAGGGGAATAAACATCCTGTGCCCCTCTCTCATGCCCTCATGGGGAGAAATGGAACAGAGACTGCCAGATAAATTCTTTTTCAGTCTCTCCAAATTCAACCTCTTACATTAGCTAGAGGTGGACAATCAGCTAATACTCACAAAACAGATTTTAAACCACTCCCTTCACAAGTCCTGCCTGGATGATCTTGCACCTCACTTTAGAATGCAAGGGTTCATGGAACCTAGTGCCATCCTAGTTTCTTTATTCCTGGGAATAAGTGCACCAAGTGAGCACTCTTGACTCATGCTGCCTTGGGTCCAGGCTCTGTGCTGAGATGTGGCTTAAATTTTATCTCTTTTCCCTTTTTGTCTTCTCGAGTCACAGCAGCTAGTTGTGGATAACTTCAGGATACTAAATTAAAGGTACATCTTATCCTAGCAGTAACAACTTTGTAATAGCTGTCAGTGATGGTGGGGAATTAAATAGGGTGGAGGAAAAGGCAGAGAACTAAGATTTATTAAGCACCTATGTGTGCTAGGGTCCATGCTGCATATTTTATATGCATTATCTTCCTTAATTATTACACCTGTGAAAATAAGCATTAAGATTAGCTTTTGAAAAGAGGAAATGAGAGCTCAGATATATTACCCAAATTGTATGCATTTCACTAAAGCAGGGCTGGACCTATAATCAAATCTATATCTGTCAAATCTCTTACTCAAAAAATCCAAATCTCTTACTCAGGATTTACTACATAAGTTTTGGATCCCAGTGCAAAATGAAATGTGAGGCTCCTTGTTAAAAGATCATGAAGAGTTTCAAGGTGGTGACTGCAGAGCATTAAACCAACTGCTCTGGTGTGGCTGCCCAGGTTGCAAACCTATGAAGCCAGCCTTCTTTGATTCTTCCACAACACTCTGCTGGGGAAATGTTGATGAATCTGAATGCTTCACAAATCTTATTAGCTGGCTTTAGCATCTCATTGATCCTGTGTGTTTCAAGGGAGAAAATAAATTGATATCTGTATCACTACACTTCTCAAAGGTATATTGACCTAGTGTTCTCTTTGAAAGATTAGCATCCCATAGGTTTTCAATGGATGGGCCATTTATCTAGCTCACCTAAAGGCTATTGGGCAGTTCTTGGAATAAGTTGTTGCATAATCAATTTTGGTGCTTATTCTTTGTTATGCCCCTTTTGCAGAACTTCAATGATTTCATCAACATTAACTTAAGTTTTGTTTAGATGTATCTAAAACTTAAAGTGTAGAAAAATTTTTGAATGGAATTTAAAATGATCACATTGAGAACATTATCATTAAATCTTGCTATTTTAAAATGTTTTCCAAAGATTAAGGCAAATAGAGCTTTAAAAACATGTAAGAAAATCTTAATTTTTACTAAATCTTCTCAAGGTTACTCTCAGATGGGAAAATAGTACTGCAACTTTCAGAGATCATTATGTTAACAAGATCAAAATGGTGCTACACCAAGTGGAAAGTGATTATTTATTACCAGCGTGTTTTGCTGTTTAAGATTCTTAGTTTCTTATATGCAACCCAGGAACCCTTAATTGTCTTCCCTGTCAGCTCATTTTGACAACCATTCATTTTTTAAAATATCAAACTGAAAAGAAACAATCTCCTGGTTGTAATAATTATATACAGCTGATTTCTCTCTGGTAGATAATGCTAGACAAAGACAAGGCATTTATCATAGATAAACACACTGAGGCAGGGCTGAGACAATCAAAGTGAAAGATCTTTTTTCTTGTGAGGCAGTTTTATTCCAGTGACCTTATTTCTGTTATTCAAAACCACTAAGAGGAAACTGATGAATATTTGAGAAAAACAAATAACTCTGGTGCCCCATATTACTCCTAAAAATATATAAATGTCCTGGTTTAAAAATCAGATATGCTAATTTATTTAAATGCAGGAGTTCCAAATGAAAAATATCTTTGAGGAAGCCCCAGGTTATTTTCCTCCTGGCTTTCAGGAATGAAATTAAACAATTAAATATCAGAAAGCATAAAATGACTTTAAATTGTTTTTTAATCCAGTGATTTATCAGGTCACAATCCAGGGCCATAGTGAAGTTGAGTGGCGCTGTTTTCACTTGCGCCTTCATGTAAGTTGGCCAGTAACTATCTGTTGATTGGATTTGGCTGTATTCTCAATGAAAGCCTAGTGCTCTAGAAAAGAATGAGCTTGGCAGTCAGATGGGGAAACAACAACAACAAAATTACAATAATCTGCCTAATTTTATTGCTGGGAGAAGACAGGGAAGAGAAGCCAGGGGAAAAAAAATTCAGATAACAGAAAGGAAGAGGCAGAGTGGAAAGACAAAGAAATTGTCAGGGAAGAAGAATGAGAAAAATACCAGGAGTTCAAGCCAAGGATGGATTTAAGTTTGTTGGCTCAAATAAGTAAGAAGCTCATTAGAAGTTCCTACTCTAGAGGAGTGGCAAAACCAGGCGGGGTAATTTTTCTTTAGAAACATGTCTGATTTCTTTTGTTATTTTTGCAGCTATCATCATTAGATGTTTGTTCATTCGAGAATATAAACTCATAATTTAACATGTTACCTAAACTAAGTTGCCTTACTAAATTTAATTCTGTGATCCAAAGCCCAATCTGCATTTATTTTTAATAAAAGTTTTATTTTAAAATAACCAATAGCTTAGTTAACAGCTGTTCTCTCAAGGAACACAAGATAACTTCCTTTCTTCCACTCCTTTTGTCCACGGGCAGCTCTGTGTGAATGGAAAGGCACCAAATAAAGCCATTTTGTTATTTCTATCTTGGTGTCAGATATTAAATTTGCAGTGTAAGGTTACAAAAAGCACAAGCTGCCATTTCACTTTGGGCAAATTTGCTTCAAAATAATAGCTAGGAAAATGAAGACTCAACCTTTATGGCAACAATTCAATAACAGGGAGGTTATCAGGTCACATGACTGCACCAACATTCATCACTCAGTGTGATCACACAGGTATTATTCATTTGGCATCACAGAAATGAAGTCATTATAACCAAGGGCTGTGTCATCAGATCAGCATCTGCTGCTCTGGAAAGAAGCTCCTCATCTTTGCCTAATGGTTCATATTTGAGAAAGGTCTCAGTACCCAGAGTTTAACAGTCCATGTCATTAGCCTGTAACTATTTTTTTTAGAAAGTCACCTCATCCATTTCCTTTATTACCATATTTCTCATGCCGGAATGTCAGAAGTCATAAAACTTGTGATATCTTGCAGGACACATTAGGAAATGTGTTGGAATGTGCTCATTGGATTGATTCAGCTCTGAGGGAACAAGCCCTAATAAAATAACAGTAGACCTCAAAAATTAGGTTCCAGTCCCAACTCTGACATGAGCAAGTTGTACCCATGGATGAGTCATTTAAATTTGTTCTTGGTTTGCTTATTTGAGAACAAATTAGCTCCTTTTCCATTTCATCCATTTCTTGTGAGGATCAAATGAAATCATGGCTTTGATATGAGTGCAAAACATTATACGAATGTAGGAGTGTGTGCTCTGGAGTTAGACTACCTGCGTCCAAACCAGGGCTCCCCTATTTGCTGGCTGTATAACCTGGGGCAAGTAGGATAACTTCTCACATGTTCTCATGTGGGGAAGATTATGATTGCTATAATAATAATAATTAAATCTATCTCCTAGAACTGTTTTGGAGATTAATTAGGATAATGTTGTAAAGTAATTAATATTCTTCTGATAGAGAAAATAGCAAACAACTATTAATTGTTACTGTTAGAGAAACAGAAATTCAAGTCATTCCGTGCATTTTAGTATACTTCTATGATGCTTCCTTCAGTAGATTTTCAATAAAAGGCTGTTGGATAATAGTAAATTGAACACTGTATTTATCTTTAGGGTCAAATAAATACCAATGACTATATTTACTGTTTTTTTCATAATAAGCCTTTTGATAAATTATCTATAATTTATAACTGTCAAAGAAAAGTTCTTCTTTTTCAAAAAATAGCACTATATTATTTAAAAGAATTATAAATATCTAAATATGTGAATCATTGTCACATGTTTTCACTTGCCTGATACACCAAGGGATCACATAAATTATAATGAATTATAAAATCAGAGAAGAAATTGATCAAAGAATCAGATTTTTTTCCAAAGGACTACTTGTCTGTTAGAATTTGCTTAAATTCTTTCTGATAGAAAGTGCTTCCTGATGCAACTCATTCTCTGTAACCAAAGAAGGAAACATATTTGCAAAATTTTCAGATGGATTACTGATATGGTTTGGATATTTGTCCCTTCCAAATCTCATGTTGAAATGTGATCCCCAATTTTGGAGGTGGGGCTTAGTGGGAGGTGTTTGGGTCATGGGAGGGGATCCTTCATGAATGGCTTGGTGCCATCCTTGCAGTAATGAGTTCTTGCTCTATTAGGTCATGCCAGAGCGGGTTGTTTAAAGAGCCTGAAAAACCCCCCTCTCTCACCATGTGATACATCGGCTCCCCTTTGCCTTTCCACCATGATTAAAAGCTTCCTGAAGTCCTGACCAGAAGCAGATGCTGGTGCCATGCTTCTTGTACAGCCTGCAGAGCCATCAGCCATTTAAACCTCTTTTCTTTATAAATTACCCAGCCTCAGGTATTCCTTTATGGCAACACAAAATGGACTAACAAAACTACCTCTCAGTTTCAGAAGGTCCCATTTGATTCACTGATTTTAATTTTTTTACTAGTTAGAGATTCCTATGGAGAAAGGACTCATGAGGTCACCTAGATCCTTGAGTGCTTTCCTACCTTCACGGATTATATTGTCTGGAAAAGATCAATCTTGACTCTATTTGCATTTTCAAAAGTATTCATTGATGAATCTTCTAAATTTTCCCTTTAGAATTCAGTCCTATGTCTAACAAATTTCTAGGTGGTAGATTGGAATTCACAGAGGGTGAATAAAAGGTTATTAACATTAATCTCCTAGGCTCTTCATATATAGAGGCATATTTACCCTGTTTGCAAAATAGGTCAAGCTGTAACTCTTAAATTTGTGACAATGTTGGTTTTCTCAACTAAATTTAAATTTTCTGGAGGACAAGCCACTTTTCATAGACCTTGGCGATAGACCAAATAATCTAGTAGAAAGATAAAGAGATGGCAGCTTCTCAACAAATGCTTTACAATGGTCTTAAACCAAGAGTCTCTAAATAGATATTATTTATTTTCTAGACCCAAGGATTGGAGCAGAGGGCAGGAGGTGAATGGGAAAGAATGAGGAAGAAGGAAACGTATTTATTGAGTGGCCAGTGTGCATCAAGCATATTGCTCTTTACTGTATACATGCAGTATCTTGTTTTTATCATATCAGCCCTATGAAGTAAATACTGTGACACAATTTTATGGATAGAATTAAGGCTCAGAGAAGTTACATGAGTTATCCAAGATCACAAGACCAGAATGTGGTCAAAATGCAAGTCCACCTGATGCCTTCCCATGCTCTTTTCTTGTTCACGCAGGATTATAACATATCACAGTTTATTATATATCTCATCATATGAATAAAAATATGCCAGTTATGTTAAGCAGAAATTATGCACTGTGAAACCTTGAACTAAGAAATGAACCTGTGATTTTAGGTGTTTTGTCAATTAAATAAGAAAGCCTAAAGAAATGTTAAGCCTATTGAGCAATATAGAATATCATTTATATGAAGCATATTTATCTCAAAGCTGGTTGGATGCTCTGTATAGGAAAAACATTAAAATTGTTCTGCTTCACTGAAGTTGAGTGGGGGGAACTGCAGGTTTTCCTGGGAAATCTTCCAGCTGTTCAGTGTGTGCTGAGAAGAACATTCCAGGCTCCTGAAGCAGCTGCCAGTGCCCTTGGAACTCAGCAGAGAGACAACAGGCTGCCAGGATCATGTGTACCTGTTGTCTCCAATTCCTGCCTCTCTGAGGATCTGTGACTTGCAGCTCATTGGCACTACCCCTCTGCTGGTATTTAGTATTGACAGTCTCAGCTCTACTTCTCCAATTTTAACCCCCAAAGGTCTCTTGGCAACTCTCATCTGCTATTATTATTTCCTCTTTCATCTTTTTTTTTGCCCTTGTCGATTTTTTAAACTTCTGAACTTTGAATTTAATAGATTTTATTTCCACAGACAATGAAGATAATGCATGTGTTCAATGTAATATACAAATATTATTTTGGTGCCAGCCGTGGTGGCTCACACCTGTAATCCCAGCACTTCGGGAAGCTGAGGGAGGTGGATCACTTAAAGTCAGGAGTTCGAGACCATCCTGGCCAACATGGCAAAACCCCGTCTCTACTAAAAATACAAAAATTAGCTGGGAATGGTGGATCATGCTTGTAATCCCAACTATTCAGGAGGGTGAGGCAGGAGAATCACTTGAACCCAGGAGGCAGAGGTTGCAGTGAGCCGAGACTGCGACACTGCACTCCATGCAGTGGGTGGGTGACTCCGTCTCAAACAAACAAACAAATATTATTTTGGGGTATGTGTATGTGTGCATGTGTGTGTTTATTCTAAGCTTTCTTATTGAAATTTTTTTTAAATTTCTTATTTTTAAAAATAATTGTGGGTATATAGTAGATGTATATATTTTGGGGGTACATGAGATGTTTTGATACAGGTATGCAATGTGATATAATCATGTCATGAAGAATGGGATATCCATTCTCTATGCCGACATATCTTATTTCTACTACAGTTTCTAATTACTTCCCTAACTACTCTGCTTTTTTTCTTCTTTTCTTGTCCCCTAACTTCCATGACTTTCTATATTCCCTGTCTTAGAATGCTCATCCTTCTCAAAGCTTATATTCCCTTATCTCCAGACATAACTACCGTTCTGATTATTAAGCCTCAGTCTCCTATGTCCAGTTACTCATAGGACATCTTCATTTGGACGTGCTTCCCTCCTTCAAGTATGAAATGCCCACCCCATCATGTCCTCACAACAGGGCACCTTATTTCCATTCCTGATATAGGCACCCTTCAAAATAATCATAATAGAAGACATTTATTGAAAGCTTACTGGGCAAGCCATTACCCTAATCTATCTTTCTAAGGAAACTGAGGTTGGAGAGGAAAGATAAGTGCTGCGTCTCACAGCTAGTAAGTCATAAGTGATGGAGCCACAATTTGAAGTCAGTCTCACTATAGGACATGTACCTTTTCCCACACTGCTTTGTTTTATACTTATCTTTGAATAACAGGAATCAGTTTCATCCCTTAATGTCAGGATAATGGCATTTAGGTTGGCCAATTTAGGCACTGCTATACACATGGGATGTATCCAATAAATATGTGTAGTATCTACCACACAGCCCTCTAGACACATTTCAGAGTGAAGAGTTATGTTTAAATCACATGTCTTAAAAGGTATGATTCCCAAGCATTAGTGATGAAAATTACTGTGGAAAATACCTGTCATCCAGAGAGCTATGTTTGCAGAAGAAAGGCCATTTTTAATCTAAGCTAATTGAGGACACGGAGGAAAAAAGAAAGTAAATACCCTCAACTCATGGTATTTCAGCATTCCATTGCATTATATCCTGCAGTGTTTGCTCTTATTTCAAGTTCGTTCATTTGTTTTTATGCCTCTCACTATCTCTGTTGTCCCTTTAAGATTTAAATCTTTTGAGGGTTCCTTTTCTCTTTAAGTCACTTTGAATATTATGTAGGCCACAGCATGCCTCACACCAGAGACAATGAGATGCTTCTAGATGATTAGAATTCAAATGATTAGAATTCAGATAGAAGAAAAGAGATACAATTATTAATCAGTGAAACGTGTAAGAAATCACATTTGGACATTACAATTATTAATTTGCTTTAAATATTTTTATTAGGTGGCAAGCACTCTTCATGAACTTAGAGATTAAGACTCACAATGTATTTCTCCATACTTTAATTGCTTTTTCATCTGAGTTTAAAAATGTGATCCTTGCTCAGTTTTTGAGCTGTAGTTGAAGAGTGCATCAGGACAGGAACTAATGGAAGTGAGTTGATATCTTTATTTCTCAGGCAATGAATAATAAGTAGTTTGTCGGTAATTTCCATTAATCTGTGAGACAGACAGAATATTATCATGCACTTCACAGTGTGTGTCAGCAATTCTGCCATTTCTAGAAACGTAAAATTATCCATGTCTATTTTTCATAAAAACCTTAATTTTTACAGTCATTCAATGGCAATTTAGTTTTGTCTAAAATTCATAAAATTGACTTGTCATAATTCTCCAATTAAATTTATCCCAACTCAAAAAATATTGTAATTGCTGTATACACTAGAGGAATTTATACTTAGAATTCACAACTTTTTTGCCCTAAACAATCAAATAAGCAAAATTATATATAATATGTTATTATATATATATATATATATGCCTTAAAAATTACGGTAAAATTGCTGTAGAAAATTCAGAAAAAAAATATTGAAACTATTAGTTAAATAGATCTTTCCCCATTCTGTACCTAATTTTTAGAAAAAGTTAGAAAACAGTAGGACAAAAGACTGATATTGGGAGTGGGAAGCTTCAAAAATGAACCTGCTTTCTGGATCATTCATTTAGCAAATTACTTATTGATGCTTCACATGTCTCAGGCCTGTGCTAAGGTGCTGAGAACATTAACCTTGCCCTCAGGCTATTGCCCTCAATCTTCTGTAACATGAGCTCTATGTGATGGTTTGTTCTTATTTGGAATTCTCAAAATACGTATATTCTGGGAAAAGATCAGAGATGATGGTAACGGTCATAAAAGGGAGACAGCAAAGTATACACGGTCATGGGGTTTGGGCTCTGGGTTCAGATGCCTGCATTTAAATCTTGGCTCCCTTATGGATGAGCAATGCAATCTTAACCTTGACTGCTCTGTGCCTCAGTTCCACATCTGCAAACAGGAATAATAATGCTGTTTAATTCATAGGGTTATTTGATGATTATGTGAAATACATGCTGAATAAATTTTCATTATCCACGTTGTAACTAACAAAATTAAGGTTCCTCCCCCGACAACTATAGATCTTAGAGCAGGAGACAGCAGCATATTTTTCTCAACATTCTGTCATTTCATAATTTGTTGGTCATAAGAAACGAAGGCAGCATTAAATTGTCTTGTGGTCTCGGTTGTAGTGTCAGGGTAAAATCAGTTATAGGTCAATAACCTGGCTTTATTAACATAACACCTGGGTGATACCTGACTGGCAGGTATTTCCTGCATGCCTGCATCCCAGTGCTATAACCTGCTCAAGGACACAGAGCTCTCCTTACTTAGCTCTGTAGCCTCAGCACCTAGCGCAATCCTTTATACACAGTAGGCATCTGATATATGTGAATTGCTCAGATACATTCTTTTTTAAAAAATACTTTTAATTAAAAATATACCTTTACTAAATTATAAACTTATTACATGCACTTTGTGGATCATTTGGAAACAACGGAGCTTAAAAAAACTACAAGCTTAAAAAATTGAAATCACCTATAACCCTGTTATCTAGCAATAACCGTTAACATTCTCTTATATATCTTTCTACTGTTTATCCATGAGTACATACCTTTATTTATTTATTTATTTATTTATTTTCAGAAAGACAATCATAAACACTACTTTTGATAGCCTACTTTTAATTCAATAATATTTAATTCATATTTGTCCAGGTAATTACATAGTCTTCTGAAACATATGATACAAGTTATCCCATGTTTATTCTTGAACATTTCAATCGTATTCCATTTTATGCCTGTGTATTGAAATCACTGTAGTTAAGTACTGACATGCTCCTTGCTGTCCCCTCGCCTCTGCCAATGTGCTTCCATACTATTGTGTGCTTAACTTACTACAGAGCCTACCTATGTCATTAGGTTTTTCTGTTTTTTCCTCTTTTTCTCCTCATCAGTCAACATCCTCCATGAAAAAAGAGACCCTATGTATTTTTACCATTTCAATCTCAGTTTGAAGTATACTGCTTGGCTGGTAAAGGGTATTCAATGTATATTTGTTGAACAGATGAATGAAAGGTATTACTTTCATAGGATAATGCTAAAAAACCCATTCTGAAATTTCATATAAAGGTTTATTCTTTGGAGGTAGGTGTGCCTGGGATATGAGCATGGAGAAGGGATATGAAGCTTGGGGTGGCTGGGGGGTGCAGAGTAAAGTGAGGGAATCGAGGAGTGATCTGAGACTGGGAGCTGAGGGGCAGGGGAGAAGAATCTGGGAAGGGGAGTGAAAATTTTTCAAATGACTCATCTTTTCTTTTCATGCTTTTCATCAATAGCTTCATTTCTTCTCACTGACCTTTAAAACAAAATTATTGGAAGGAAAGGGAATGAAAACAACCTTCATTTACCTCTTAGGGGATTAAGTAAATGGGGGCGTGTTTGCTCCTATTTGGGACTGTCTGAATTATATTCAAAGAATCCAATTCCAAGCTTTGACATGTTTAAAAAAATTCCAGCTGTGTATCTAGCACATATTAATGGGGAAGGGAAGGAACCAATGTTTAGGGAGTGCCTTCTATATGCCAGGGATGTTTCTACATTATTGCATTCAATAGTTGCAATTCAACTATGGACCATATGATTGCTGCATCCACTTCCTCAGGTCTGAATATCAGAGAGGATGAATTCTCTGGTTAAATGAGGAAATGACATACAGCTAATGTTAACAAATTCTAAATTTTCTGGAACAGTGAGGCTTTTCTATGTTTAGGTATGTTTTGGATGATTAATTTAGAAAGTGGAAAATAAAAACACTCATCCATAGAAATAAAACCATTTAAAAACTTAGCCTTAAGAAGAGAAGATATTTTACCAACACCTGAAGGAGATATATAAAAAGTTAAAAGGCCAGGTGTGGTTGCTTGCACCTGTAATCCCAGCATTTTGGGAGGCCGAGGCAGGAGGATTGTTTGAGTCCAGGAGTTTGAGACCAGCCTGGGCAACATAGCGAGACCTCCCCGCCAACCCCCAATCTATGCAAAAAATAAAAAAATAAAAAATTAGTATGGCATCCTTGGGCATATTGCAGTCCCAGCTACTCAGCTGAGGTGGGAGGATCCTTTGAGCCTGGAAGGTCGAGGCTGCAGGGAGCTGTGATCGTGCCACTGCACTCAGCCTGGATGACAGAGTGAAATCCTTTATAAAAAAACAAAAAACAAACAAACAAAACAAACAAAAAACTGGCCAGGTGCAGTGGCTCATGCCTGTAATCCCAGCACTTTGGGAGGCTGAGGCAGGCAGATCACTTGAGGTCAGGAGTTTGAGACCAGCCTGGCCAACATGGTGAAACCCCATTTCTACTAAAAATACAAAAATTAGCCAGGCATGGTGGCATGTACCTGTAATTCCAGCACTTGGGAGGCTGAGGCAGGCGAATAGCTTGACTTGGGGAGGCAGAGGTTGCAGTGAGCCAAGATCACACCACTGCATTCCAGCCTGGGTGACATAGCAAGACTCAATCTCAAAAAAAAAAAAATTAAAAAATATTTCAGGCCACAAGTATTTCATAATTTTGCATTTACAAAGTGTACATTCAAAGGCAATTAATTACATGGCCTCACACTTTTTAAATTTAGTAGGAGTGTCCTTCTTATATTAACTTTATTTTAAGTAGAAATGTATGAAACTAACAGGAGTCATAAACTTTTGACTTTATTGTTTTTAACTTAGTAAGTGCTTTCATTTATTAATTACTAAATGTCAGGCCAGAACCAATTATGTGTTTGTGTGTTTGTTTTCCTTCATTAGGAAATTGCCAGCTGACATCAGAGAAATGTTCAGGCCTGTTTCTGCATACAGGCCTTAACAAAAATGTGTTTTTCTTTTTGTTAGTATTCTTACTCTACACATTGCGCAAACTTTAAGAAAAGTTGTGGATACATAGTTGGTGTATAAATTTATGAGTTGGATGAGATACGTTGATACAAGCATGCAATGCGTACTAATCACATCAGGGTAAATGGGGTCTCTATTACCTCAAGCATTTATCCTTTATTTGTGTTACAAACAATCCAACTATTCTCTTTTAGTTATTTTAAAATGTACAATAAATTGACTGTAGTCATTTTGTTGTGCTGTCAAATACTAAATCTTATTCATTGTATCTAACTATATTTTTGTACCCATTAACCATCCCCATTTCTTACCCATCTCCCAAGCCCCTCCTCAGCCTCTGGTAACCATCCTTCTACTCTCTATCTCCATGAATTCAATTCTTTTGAATTTTATCTCCCACAAACAAGTGAGAGCATGTGAAGTTTATCTTTTTGTGCCTGGTATATTTCACTTGACATAATGTCCTCCAGTTCTATCCATGTTCTTGCAAATGACTGGATCTTGCTCTTTTTTATGGCTGAATACTACTTCACTGTTTGTATATACCACCTCTTCTTTATTCATTTATCGTTTGATGGACACTTAGGTTGCTTCCAAATCTCGGCTGAATAGTGCAGCAATAAACAGCAAGTAAATGCTTGAGGTAATGGATACCCTATTTACCCAGATGTGATTATTACACATTACATGCTTGTATCAACATATCTCATCCAACTCATAAATTTATACACCTACTGTGTACCCACAATTTTTTTAAAGTTTGCACAATATGTAGAGTAAGAATCCCAAGAAGAAAAACACATTTTAGTTAAGGCCTATATGCAAAAACAGGCTTGAACATTTCCCTGATGTCAGCTGGCAATTTACTAATGAAGTAAAACAAGAGAGTGCAGATATCTCTTCAGTATACTGATTTCCTTTCTTTTGGGCATATACCTAGCAGTGGAATTGCTGGATTGTATAGTATCTCTATTTTTAGTTTTTTGAGGAACCTCCAAATTGTTCTCCATAGTGGTTGTACTAATTTACATTCCCACCAACAGTGTATGATGGTTCCCTTTTCTCCACATTCTTGCCAGCATTTGTTATTGCGTGTTTTTGGAAAAAAGCCATTTTAACTGGGATGAGAGGATATCTCATTGTAGTTTTGATTTGCATTTCTCTGATGATCAGGGATGTTGAGCACCTTTTCATATACCTGTTTGCCATTTGTATGTCTTCTTTTGGGAAATATCTCTTCAGATCTTTTGCTCAGTTTTTAATCAGATAATTAGATTTTTTTCCTACACAGTTGTTTGAGCTCCTTATATATTCTGGTTATTAATTCCTTGTCAGATGGATAGTTTAAAAACATTTTCTCCCATTCCTTGGGTTGTGTCTTTACTTTCTTGATTGTTTCCTTTGCTGTGGAGAAGTTTTTTTGTGTGTGTGTGTTTGTTTTGTCTTTTAACGTGTCCATTTTTGCTTTGGCTGCTTGTGCTTTGGGGGTACTACTCAAGAAATCTTTGCTCAGACCAGTGTCCTGGAGAGTTTTCCCAATGTTTCTTTAGTAGTCACATAGTTTGAGGTTTTACATTTAAGTCCTTAATTCATTTTGATGTGATTTTTCTATATGGTAAGAGACAGGGGTCTAGTTTTGTTTTTCTGCATATGGATATCCAGTTTCCTCAGCACCATTTATTAAAGAGATTGTTCTTCCATGATGCATGTGTCGGAAGCGAATTCACTGTAGATGTATGGATTTGTTTCTTGATTGTTTATTCTGTTCTATTGGTCTATGTGTCTGTTTTCAGGCCAGTTATCATGCTATTTTGGTTACTATAGCTCTGTAATATAATTTGAAGTCTGGTAATGTTATGCCTCCAATTTTGTTCTTCTTGCTTAAGATAACTTTGGCTATTCTGGATCTTTTATGGTTCCATATAAAGTTTAGGATTGTTTTTTCTATTTCAGTGAAGAATGTCATTGGTATTTTGATAGGGATTGCATTGAATCCATAGATTGCTTTGAGTAGTATGGACATTTTAACAATGTTGATTCTTTCAGTCCGTGAACACAGAATATCTTTCCATTCCATTTGTGTGTGTGTGTGTGTGTGACCTCTTTAATTTCTTTCTTGCTTTTATTTCTTTTTCTCTTTTTTTTTTTTTTTTTTTTTTGAGATGGCGTCTTGCTCTGTCACCCAGGCTGGAGTGCAATGGTGCAATCTCGGCTCACTACAATCTCCGCCTTCCGGGCTCAAGCAATTATTCTGCCTCAGCCTCCCGAGCAGCTGGGATTACAGGTGCCCTCCAATACACCTGGCTATTTTTTTGTATTTCTAGTAGAGATGGGGTTTCACTGTGTTGGCCAGGCTGGTCTTGAACTCCTGACCTCGTGATACACCCACCTAGGCCTCCCAAAGTGCTAGGACTACAGTTGTGAGCCACCACACCTGGCCTCTTTAATTTCTTTCATCAGTGTTTTATAATTTTAATTGTAGAGGTCTTTCACTTGTTTGGTTAAGGTAATTCGTAGGTGTTTAATTTTATTTGTAGCTATTGTAAATGGGATTACTTTCTTGTATTCTTTTCAGATTGTTTGCTGTTGGCATATAGAAATGCTACTGATTTTTGTATATTGGCTTTGTATCCTGCGTCTTTACTGAATTTATCAGTCCTAATAGTTTTTTGGTGGATTCTTTTTTGTATAGAATCCACCTTTTTGGATTCTTCAGGTTTTTTTCACATGTAAGTTTATAACATCTGTAAACAAGGATAATTTGACTTCTTCCTTTCCAATTTGATGCCTTTTGTTTCTTTCTCTTGTCTGGTTGCTCTAGCTAGGACTTCTACTGTGGCTGAGCTGGCACCCAAGCAACAAGACAAAGTCTTTCCCACCCTTACCCTTCCCTCAAGCAGAGTAGTCTCTCCCTGTGGCCACCACCACCCCACACCTGGAGTGAGCACTGCCTGGCTATCACTGATGTTCATTCAAGGCCCAAGGGATCTTCAATCAGCTTGTGGTGAATGATGCCAGGCTCTAGGTATCCCTTCCAGGTAGTGGGCTCCCTTCTGATCCAGGGCAGGTCCGGAAATGCCATTCAGAAGCCAAGGCCTGGAATCGGGGACCCCAGGAGCCTGCTTGGTGCTCTACCCCATTGTATCTGAGCTGGTACCCAAGCTGCAAGACAAATTCCCCTGTATTTTTATCTCTCTTTTTTCTCAAGTTGGAGTCTGTCCCCATAGCCATCATGGCTGGGCATGTGCTGGGTCACACCTGAAGCTGGCATAGGTCTGAGTCTCACCCAAGGCCCGTGGTGGGTACAGCCTGGCTACCATTGCTGATTATTCAGGATCCAGTGGCTCTTTTGCCAGCAGGTGATGGATACTGCCAGGAGTAGGACCTTCTCTTTAAGGCAGTAGGTTCCCTTCTGGCCCAGGTGTATCTAGAAATGTTGCCCTGGAATTAGGGCCTGGAATGGGACCCCAGGACTCTACCTGGTGTCCTGTCCTACTGTGGCTCAGCTCGTATCCAAGTTGCAAGACAAAGTCCTCTTTACATCAAAGAAATATACTCTGCCTTTTTATGGAGGAAACCAGAATGTTACTGAGAAAGGGCATGGTTATGAGGAGTGGTGTAACCTATCTTAGTTTGCTTTGAATAAGTTAATGTTTTTAATACAGAATACCTCCAGTATATACAATCATTGCAAGACAGTAACTGAAGTCTGCAAGTCTGGGAGTTTTCAAGCACTTAAGCTCACTTACAGTCAAGGTACTTGTTATTGAGTGGGACAGTAAAAGAGGACAGGGAGCACCCCCTGCCTGAACCTGAGTCTCCATGCTTAGAGACTCAGCTTAGAGACCATGTCCTCTGAGCCAGCAAAGTAAAATGGAGGAGGCAGAGGTTTTCTTCTTTCTGCACACACCTGTAAGCCCAGCTCATTTTGACAGGAGCTCTCCACCCTCTCAGTCTCTGAGGTGTTCTTCTCTTCCTCTTTACTTACAACTCTCACACCTCCTCCTGGTCTTGGACCCTTAAAATAATGGTGAGTAGTAAAGCATTAGTCAGATTAAAAACCCCTGGTAACCTCTCTCTCGTAAGAAAATGCTTTCACGCAGTAAAAATATGCTTACAGTATTCTAACTTGTCATGTTAAAGGACAAGTTAACCATCTCAGTGCTAGTCAACACTTCTGATATTTCCCACTACCTCAAGGTAATGCCCTAATTTCTTATTATGTCCTATTATGTACTTTAAGGCATAGTTAATCTTTGGCCTCTTATACCTTCAAATTTTGGGCTTTGGCCAAACTGAGCTACTTTCATTTCTCTGAATGAGCCATACTGTCGTATCCTCAACAAGTTACTTAACCTTTCCAAGTTTGGTTTTTAAATTAATAAACAGAGAATGTTGCCACAGATTTGCATGCAAGAACTTTATTAGGGAGTGCTGTCAGAATTTCCACTAAGATCTGTCACCTGCGGAACAGAGAAGAAAGGAGGCTTTGAGAGAGCAAGATGCCAGCCTGCCTTGCCACCAGTCCTATAGGAGACACTGGACTTGGGATGGCTCTGCAGAGTGCTGGAATAAGGGTCCTCTAGACTGGATGTTTTTGTCCCCCACAATTCATATGTTAAATCCTAACTCTCAATGTGATGGTATTTGGAGGTGGCGTCATGAGGAAGGAGCCCTCAGGAATGGGGTTAATACCCTTATAAAAGAGATCCCAGAGAATTCCCTTGTCCCTTCTGCCACGTGAAGGTGCAATGAAAAGATGGCCATCTGTGAACCAGGAAGTAGGTCCTCACCAGTTATCAAACCCTGCTTATGCCTTAATCTTGAACTTCTGAGCCTCCAGAACTGTGAGAAATAAATGTCTGTTGTTTATAAACCACTCCCTTTATGGTATTTTGTTATAGCATCCCCAATAGACTAAGACAAGGGACAAGGAGATTGAGCCTTTATACTTCCTTACTGAGCAGTCATGGGATGCAGGCTGACCTTGGAAAGCCAGGGTGACCTTGAGTGAGGCTACTGTCTTACGGGGAGGGCAGGTCCTGAAGAGGGACTCCACTGAGATCCATCAGCCACCAATACTCCCAGCAGCTGGGGAATAAGTGTTTGTGTTCTGAAGTGGATAATCTGAAGGTTTCACCACTGCAGAATGAATACCTGTTTCATAAGGTAATTATGATAAATTTATTCCTGTGCCGTGCCCCCCAAAGCACACACATATACACATATATGCTTATTCTTCAGGTCTCACCTTGCATCTTATCACCTCTGGAAAATTTCCATGACTACACACCTTCCAACCTACAGTGAGCTATAGTCAACCTTTTGGCTTCTACAGCATTATTTATTTAATCCTGTAGTAGCAATTATTATACAATATGACAATTTCTAGCAATGGTCTGTCTCCTCATCAGACTATAAGGGGCAGGAACCACAGGCCATAGTACTTTTCTTACTCTAAGCATCTCCTCCATTATATTGTGATTATAAAGATTAACCACCTATACCACAAACTCCACAAGAACAGGTCAATATCTGTTTGTTTGTTTTTTTCTCACTGTTTTATCCCATAGCACAGTACATGGAATGTAGTCTGAGCCTGATAAATATTTTGGTGTATGAATGAGTGAATGTTGAAATTTCTCTGGGAAGGGAGAATAAAGACAATGGCATTGGATGGGGAGAGCATATCTGGAGTTCTAGATTGCTGACAGTTCTGGTATTCAAAGGTCCCGTGATGGGACTGCTCAATTATGTGCAGTACTGAGGAACACTAGCTAAACTTTTCTCTATACCAAACTTTTATCCAAGTGCTTCACAGGTACTAACTCATTGAATCCTCATGATAACCCTAAGAAGAAAATACTGTCTATTTTACAGATGATGAAACTGAGATATGGAGAAGTTAAATCACTTGGTCAAAGTCACAAAGTTGAAGTAGTACAGGTGACAGACATTAATCCTCCATGACTTCCATTTTCTCAAATGAGAAGATCAACACACTCACTCTTATATCTTTCATCTTTTTTTCCGTAGTTCTGGATCTTTCAGACCTCATTATGTGCCCCAGTGCTTCCCCTCACTAGACTCTGTGTGGGTAGGTGAGCCTAAACTGGGTCTTGTGAAGGCCATGGGGATGAGGTGACTGAAGACCTTGCTTTCATGGAAGAGTTTTGGTAAAGATATTCCTGTGGATATGGGAGATGCCAGAATTGTGATGAATCCTTTGATTAAACATCAAAGGAGGAGGAAGGGAAGGGGGAAAGTGAGACCAGGCACTGAAGCAACTCATGCACTTAGAAGACCTTCCTCCTCTCTTTTGGTGTCTATCCCTTTAAAAAAGTTACAGCAAATTCTTACATCAAAAAATTAACCTTAAGCTTTATCATTCAGAGCTTAATAGGTAGAGGAAATATTTTTTTTTTTATTGGAGGAGGGAGTAGAGGGCAGGAGGGCTTTATTCTCCACACCAGATAGCTTATAGACTCCCCTCCTTTGAGAGGCAAGGCAGGCTGTGGCACCTTGGGTCCATCACGGATGGATGTCAAGCTGTCATAGCACCTTAGGAAGTGTTGGGCTAGGTGGGGAGAGTGATAGGAGCCCTTCTTCTATTATTTCTAATCATCCCACTCTCCTCCAAAGTGATAACCCTTAAGAAAATCCTAAATTGTTTTACTTCAAGGAAATACTTTGAAAACTGGATTGAGTTTGAATGTTTTATCATGACGCCTTTTTCTTTTAAAAGGAGTCCTGGAAGCCAAATGTCTGGGGATGGATTTAGCTTACTTGCTTCCAAAGAACAGTTGAGGAACTTATTAGGCTGTGCTATGATATTTTAGTGCATGTATTTGGTAGCTGTTTGTGTGGCAAGGAAAGTATGTTGTCTTAAAAAGTAGACATTTTTATTCTTGGAAGAAAATTGTCTCTTAAAACACTTTTAATACATTTACTTTTACTTACTTTTATTGCTTGGTGAAATAAATAGTAAAATTAACAGGAGCGATCAAAAAGTCCTTCTAGGTCACATTTAGAAACTGCTAGAAATCTGAATTTGAACACTATTAGACTGAATTGTATCAGGCAATCTTTTATTTTAATTATATACATACATTTCAAATAAAATGCCTGTTTTAGAACTACCATAGAAAAAAATATTTATTTATTTATTTATTTATTTATTTATTTTTTGAGATGGAGTCTCCCTCTGTCGCCCAGGCTGGAGTGCAGTGGTGTGATCTTGGCTCACTGCAACCTCCACTTCCTGGCTTCAAGCGATTCTCCTGCCTCAGCCTCCCCAAGTAGCTGGGACTACAGGCATGTGCCACCACACCCAGCTAATTCTTTTTGTATTTTTACTAGAGATGAGATTTCACCATGTTGGCCAGGCTGGTCTCGAACTCTTGACCTCTGGTGATCCGCCCACCTTGAAAATATTTTAAAGTTGTAAATCTTACCATTGTAAAGGAACTATTTTTAGTATCCAAGTTTTTTCCTGTCCTTGTCCATATGCACATGTACATTTCCACAACTGTGCTCGTAATCACCATAAAACTTCGTGTTTATCTTTTTTAAACTAAATGTTATGTCATAAAATATTTTCTACCTTATTTTAGCCTTTATAATTATAGCCAGAAAGGATTCAAAATCTTCATTAAATCACTTAACCATACATAACTTAATAATTTCCTCATAGACTAATTTATTTATAACTTAAATACATAATTTTAAATCATCAAAAAATTGATAGTTTACTTTTTCTTCACATTTAAGGCTAGAATGAATATCTCTAATGTTGAAATGTTGTAAAACACCATATGGCCACATAAGCACTAAAGCTACTCTTTTACTAAGCAATGTAATTCAGAGACAGACACTAAGCTTTCCTCAAAGTTAGTAGATAGTGCCAGGGTCTACACCCAGCCTTAGAAATGTAACCACTGAAGCCAACATTTTTGCACAGTAAGAGCATGTGAAAACTTCTTCCAGTATGTAACAATTGTTTACATAGGAACCTTGGTTGAATTAACCTTGATTATGCTTGTTCGTCTTCTCCATCAATGGGTTTAGTAATTTTAACCAACCAAGTAAGTACATTCCAGATATTTGACTGACTTGCTTTGAGAGACCTCTGTATGTGGAACTTGATGATGGAGGCTTTGAGCCTGAGATCCCAGTCCTCCTGTGGTACTTCTCTTGGTAGAGGAGATACATTCTGGGTGGAATCTAGAAGAGAAGGCAGTGCTGGCATACTGTTAGGGCATTTTCTTGATAAGTGTTATGAAACATAAATCTTCATTTGACTCTGAAGAAAGCCTAGGTTAGTATCAATATGAAAATCAGGTTATTGCCAGAGATTTGAGATAAATCTTTCCTGGGAAAGAAAACAACGATTTTTCCTTTGGCATTACGTCTCCGGTTTGCACAGGCTTGACCTGTCGCTTTTGCAGAGAGACGACAGGTCTTAAACAGAGGCTTCTGCAAGGTTCACTACACATCGAGGGACTGTCAGACCAGCGGAAATGAAAAAGTTTTCCGTATTTAACCTCTGGGATTTTGGTCAGTCAAAACCCATGGGTGGAATACATGTGTCAACTCAGGCAGATAGCACAAACTGCTATTAGGCATGATGGAGTCTTTGCAGAATGCTAAGAAGATTTGGAGAATATTAAGTACTCTTAATACTGTCGGGTGATTCATGCCTCTAGTTGGCAGTTCTCATCTTGGAGCATGCTTGGAATATGCTTTCATTGAAAATGTCAGGCTGCTTGGATGGAGCAGATGCTCATGGGATGAGTCGGGTGCTCAGAACACAACCGGAAATATCCATGTTCTTTTTCTGACATTTTTGATAAAATGGAATAACAACGTAATATTCTTTCTGTAAAACTAGGCCACAATATTTAAGTAAAGAAAACAGTGAAAGGGAAATACACGTTTTTCTCACGTGCATTGTAGAGTGTTTCCTTCTTTGTGGTCACTTATTGGTCTTTTAGCTGGTACTATCCAAAGGTGAGAGCCTCAAGGTCTGTAGTCTGGGCTAGGCACTTAAGCCATGTGCAAAACACAATGGAGCATAATGGTTAAAGAGCTAGATTCCACCAGGGATTGAATCCCAATTCTACCACTTACTTTGACCTTAAAGCAAGTTGCTTACATTCTGTAAGCCCCAGTTTCCTTGTCTGTACTTATGAGGTTTTTGTGAGGAACAAATGAGATACATTTTGCAAAACACGTAGCTTGTTGCCTGTCATATCATGTGAAATCCATGTTGATGGATTGGACTTGTTGAGTAGATGGGTAGCCTAGGTCAGTTTCCCAGAAAGAAGGATAGGAGAGATGGAATGTTGATCCATGAGATAAATCGAGCTTACAGATTTATTGTGTATGTTTTTGACATTTTGAAAAAAATTGAGTAGTAATTTAAAGGTGACAGACTTAACACAAAACCATATCTGTTATTATTTCCAAAAAAAAAAAAAAAAAAAGAGGAGATGTTGCATCACAAGACTTCAGTCCTCCATGACAGTCATCTTCAGGCAATCCCCACCACTCCCTATCATCCCTGGGGCCAAGTTTCAGTTGGCATTCAGCATTGTGCTTGCCATATTTGTTACAGCAGAAACAATATTTTCTATCAAAAATGAAAAAAACAAGATATACCAAGAAGGTCAAGAGTATATTTTTTTTTATAAAAGTGAGGAATATTCTTAGGCATTTACTATACAAGGAAAGTATAAAATAACATGCTTGGCCTGCTTTATTGATTGATAATATCTCTGCGTTTCCTGTAGTCATATTAGTTTGTGAACCACGATCTACAGGGCATAAGGAAGGATGAAAGAGAGTTCTCTAGAGCCTGAAATAGCCAGAAGTGGCCTGTGATATTAATACTTAGTTTTCATAGCACATAGAGCCATCTGCTGTCTTTCAGAGTTCATGCAGCCCTGCTATTCTTTGTTGATTCTTGCATATCACTTCAAAACCTCATTCTTTCCCATTATTTCTATGTTTTTGGACTAGAACACTAACAAGTCTTCCTTCTTCCTTTGTTCTTTCCTATTTTCCTTTCTTCCTGTCTTTCTGTCTCTCTATTTTCTTTTTCCCTTTCTTGCTCCCTCTTTCTTTTACTTCCCCTTTCTTTCCTCCTTCCTCTCTCCCCCTTTCTCCCTCCCTCCCTTTCTTCCTTGTGCTTGTATAGTATTTTAACACCATTGTTCAATTACTCTTCCATTTAAATTTGTATCTATTCTACAAAGAGTATAACAATAATAAACTAACCCAAATCCCACTAGCACTGTTTTCCATGTTGTGGGCTAGTTTCTCTGATTAATTCTTGATCAGTGTCTCAAGAGTCTGCAAAAAATCTTCGTTTATATGGTTTGAGCTTCAAATCAATGGTGCAACTACACCCACTTCCCAAATGGTATTAAGCTTCATGTGGATCTTTCTGTGGGAAAAGTTGCTTTCCTTACATTAGCTGGAAACTACTAGTCTTTGGTTCAAGAGACTAAAAGCATTAGTATTCAATTAGACATAAGTCAACGCTTGCAAATCACTACTTTCCAAAAGAGAGTAATAATTTCCACTAGACAAGTGGCCAACAGTGATGGTTAATTTACTTTAGTAGTATGTGTACACCTTCCAGGGAATGACTGAACTGAGAAAATAAGTCCAAACTAAGAGGAGGGAGTGTAGTGACTTTTTTTTTTTTTTAAACAAGTCTGTAATGCTGTTACCATGCACCGCATGTCAGTCAATAACGCTAAGCTTGGGTGTGGTAACAGACAGTCTTAAATTCTCAGTGGCCTAGAACTGAGTAAAGATTTATTTCTTCCTCACCTGCCCATTGTGGGTTTGCTGGAGCGTTGCTCATGAATCAAGCTGACAGAGGCTCTGTGTAGATGCATGCTGCCATGACTGACAGGGCCGGGAAAGGAAGAGCTCCGGCGTCCCACACTGGCAATTAACTGCCTCTGCCCAGAAACGTCACAAGTCATGGCTGCTCATTTTTAACAGCCAAATAGAATCCTGTGGCTGTGCTGAGTTTGAGCAGGTAGGGAAATGCTATTTTACCATGTGCCTAGGAAGAGAGAGACTTGATATATTTGTGAATATCTTTAATAACTATCTAATACCTAAACCACACTTAGGAATGTGCACAAATTAATACTCTCATAACTGCCACTTGAGTGTGAATAACAATGTGTGGCATTGTAATTCATGTATTTTTTCAGGCTAATGAGGAAACAATTTTTAATGCAGAGTATTTGAGTAAAGCTACTGATTTGGGGGAATTATTCCCTCCATTTATGTCACTCTTTTTCATTCCCCTGCTTTTCTGAGAACAATATTCATTTATTCACACTTTTCTCCTGTATAGCTTATTTAACTTAATATAAGTGCTAAGTTTTCTAGATGGGCACAGTTGCCTGCTAGGTTGATTTAACTTTTAAGCTGAAAACAACCATATAGAAAGATATTTAAATGATTGTTTTTGCTGCTGCAACTACTACTACTGCTACTACTAATAAAAAGTTCTATGTTTTGTGTTATGTATTTTACCACCTAGTGACACCTTCACAGGGTCTTATGCCCAACATATAATTACTGATTCTAGTTGGTGTGGGTTTTTGTGTATTGTCCATTTCAATATATTTAAGGTTTTATTTTGTAATAATTCTTGCTTTATGAACATTAAAATAAAATCCAAAAGTACCCATATGCATGGCATGGGTATTCTAGGTTGCAAACATTGTAATAAATTGTAGGCTTCATAAAATTAGAGCTCAGGTAAGAATACCACTTCCATTTATGGAAGCATGTGGAAACGCCAGTTTCCTTACTTGTCATTAAATTCAAGTCAATGGAGATTGTCTGCCAATTGCTTCTCCCATTTCAATGGATTTTATATTTTCTACATATTATTTTGTTCTCCATCCCAAAAGAATAGTCTTCTACATGTTTTCTCTTGAAAACACTAACATATTCTATCATGTATTTTATTTTGTGATAAGGACATTTAACATAATATCTATCCTCTTAGCAAAGTTTTAAGTATACAGTTCAGTATTGTTTACTATAGGCACTATTCTGCGCCTCTAGACCTCTAGGACATATTCATATTGCATAACTAAAACGTTGTACCCTTTGACTAATACCTTCCTGTTTTCCCCTCCCCCAACCCCTGGCAACCACCATTGTACTCTCTGCCTCTACACATTTGACTATTTTAGATTCCTTATAAAAGTGGGATCACATAGTATTCTCATTCTATGACTGTCTTATTTCACTTAGCATAGTGTTCTCCAGGTTTATCCATGTTGTTGCAATGCATTTCCTTCTTTTTCAGAGACTAGATAATGTTCCATTGTATGTATACACCATATTTTCTTTACCCATTCATCCATCTATGGATATTAGGTTGCTTCCATGTCTTGGCTATTGTAAATAATGCTGCAATAAACATGAACATGGTGACATCTCTTTGAGATCCTGATTTCAGTTCCTCTGGCTATATACCCAGAAGGTGAGACTGCTGTATCATATGGTAGTTCCATTTTTTATTTTTTTGAGGAACTTCTACACTGTTCTTTATAGTGGCTGCACCAATTTACATTTCCACCAACAGGGTTACAATTTTGTCACATCCTTGCCAATTCTTGTTATCTATTTTTTAATATAATAGTCATTCTAACAGATGTGAAGTGACATCTCATTGTGGTTTTGATTTGGATTTCCCTGATGATTAATGTTGAATACCTTTTCATATACTTCATGGCCGTTTGTATGTCTTTTTTTGAAGAAATGTCTCTTCAAGTCCTTTGCTCATTTGCTCACTTTTTATTTTTTGTTTTTTGTTTTTTTGCTTTTGAGTCATGGGATTTGCTTATATATTTTGGATATGAACACCTCATCAGATAAATGGTTTGCAAGCATTTTCTCCTGTTACGTAGGTTGCCTTTTTATTCTGTTGATTGTTTTCTATGCTGTACAGAAGGTGTTCAGTTTGATAGAATCCTGCTTGTCTATTTTTGTTTTTGTTGCCTGTGCTTTTAATATCACATCCAAGAAATCATTCCCAAGGCCAATGTTAAGAAGATTTTCCCCTATGCTTTCTTTTAAGAGTTTTATCACTTCATGTTTTGCATTTAAGCCTTTAATCCATTTTGAGTTGATTTTTCGTATGATGCAAGATAAAGGTCCAATTTTATTCATTTGCATGTTAATATTCAGTTTTCCCAATAGCATTTATTGAGTGACTATCCTTTCCCCATTTATTATTCTTGGCACCCTTGTTGAAGATCAGTTGACCCATTACTTCATTTATCAATAAAATGTACTCCCTTCTTTCCTATTTGCCAATCATATTTGTTTTCATCATTCAGAAACCTTTTTTCTCTGACTTCTCCAAAGTAATTCCTACACGATCCCAGGACTTCAGCATATCTGTTAACACATATGTACATTCAGGTTTAGCTATAACTGGCCTTTACTTAAAAATATTGTTCATGGTTTTATTAGGCTTTAATGTTTACTGTCTATAAATAAACTTAAATAAGCTAAGAATCTACTTCCTTTATAATTCCCCATAATACATTGGCCTGCTATCACCTAGCGACATCTTAGATGAAGAACAAACATCGCTTAACTCACATTGCAAAGTTGCACTTCTGTATATAAGCCTTCAAATTAGCACATTCCTAAGGCTTAAGAAAAATCGATTCAGGATGATAATACCACAAGTAAATATTAACCCTAACTAACACATGTGGGTAGATTAAGTGATATTAAAATACTTTGATAAATAAAAATTGATACTTAAAATGCAAGTTACTATTATTGGTAACAGAAAAAAGATAAAGGACTTATTGAATTATGCTTATTTAAAATATATTTTGAAGATGGTTTACAGCAAAATGCATATGAATTTTATAGTACAATAAAAATAAAAGACAATAAGCACATTTTGTAAAATTTTATTGTTTCTCAAAAATGATTTCAGTGAATAGATTTATATTTCTTTTACCAGAGTTCAAATTCCAACCATTAGTATTGGACTGTAGGCCTTTTATTTCTTTTATGCACCAAAGGGAGTAAATCAAATATAAAATATGGCCAAAGATAATTTTTGGAAAAGAAAACATCTCTTGGCAAGAATTTAACCTGAAATTTTCTTATTAATAAATGAGGAGTGTGTTTGGTGGACTGGATTATGTTGTGCAGGCTTTCCCATGGACCAATGCCCAGTTTGAATATTCTTTTTTTGAATACATAAACAGATGTGCACAAATTCTTTTTTGCCATTTTCATTACTCAGAAGCTTTAAGAAGAAAGTTGCCCAAATAAAATACTGACTGTGGAAAAATTATTTAGAATGCAAACATATCCCTTTGTTTTATTTTTAACTAGATTTAGCCCTTACTCCATACTCCACATTGGATTCAGTTTAGTAAGCACAACTTTGTTTCGTGTAAAGAATTAATAACCACCCCAATGGTAGAGAATACATGGCTGGTAGAGATCACTTATTAATCTGAAATCAGTTTTATCATTGAATGCTTCATCAATCATATTTCTATGTTCAATGTAGAGGCTTTGCCCCGTGAGAAGAGATTTATCACCAAACCAGCTAACTTTCCATGTAGTTTTTAGCATTTTGCCTGTCATGGGTTAGATAAAGCATTTTTCTATATAAAGAGTCTTATAAAGGCCATCAGATTGACAGCGCATAGTGATTTTTTGTAATAACTAGTAGATGATACTCAAATATAAAATGTAGATTTTAAAAAGTCATGGCCAGGTGCCGTGGCTCATGCCTGTAATCTCAGCACTTTGGGAGGTCAAAGTGGGTTGATCACCAGGGGACAGGATTTCTAGACCAGCCTGGCCAACATGGTGAAACCCCGTCTCTACTAAAAATACAAAAATCAACCAGCTATGGTGGCATGTGCCTGTAATCCCAGCTACTCAGGACACTGAGGCAGGAGAATTGCTTGAACCCTGAAGGTGGAGGTTGCAGTGAGCCAAGATCACACCATTGCACTCCAGTCTGGGCGATAGCGCAAGACTCTTGTCTCAAATAAATAAATAAATAAAAACTAAAAAAAAAAACCATTTTCCACCGCCACCTCATAATTCTAAGCACTAATTACTGTTCCCATATAATAGTAGAGGTGTGGAGATACACTCTCCAAAGAAAACCTTGGTGCCACGTAATTTGGCTACAAGACAGAGTTTTTAAAATTGTATTTTTATCTTGGCAACTTGGAGGCACATGGGATCTGTATGGTTGGCCCTTTTTAATGGTGTTCATCACTGGGAATGACATTTCTGTGGTATCCTGGGCCATTCCTGTCCTCAGAGGTATACATCCATCACCCCCCATGGTAAATCCCCACCCAGTAATTGCCAATTTGATTATGGATAAGCTTTCTTTTCCTTTAGTAACATGGGAACTAGACTTTAACCTTCACAAGTGACATCTTTATTTTTAAAAAGGAAAACAATAAAACTTTGGGTTTAAAATCTGAGCAATTTATTGAAAAGATTAAACGTAAGTAGTTTAAGCTTCATAATTGCTTGACCACACAGCCTTATAGTGTTCAGTAGTTATGGGGTTTTTTTGTTTTTTTGTTTTTTAACTATTGAATATATTGAGACATCGTGGAACTGAAGTTTGGAAAAGTTGGTGGTTTGTGGGTTTTTATATTGGCAGCTGACTCTTCTCAACCTCTTGGTGAAATGAAGTTATTTATAAATGCTTCTCTAGTGTACTGTTTTATGTTGAGTCCAACTTACAGTTTTCAAAGCTAAGTACAGTAAAAATGATGTAACTAAATATAAACACTTTTTATTAGAAGACTATATGTGAAACCAGCTTTTACATTAAAATGTTTCCTTTTTTTTCTAATTGGCAATATCTTATTGTGCCCCTTTGAGCTATAACTTTTGATAATAAGTCCTAGTTCTGAGAAACTTTCTCATCTTAAACTAAACCTCATCTTGAACTAAACCACACATACATACACATTTATTTCCCCACAAATTTTTCATAGAAAAAAAAATTCCATGGAGACTTCTAGCTCTGAGGAACGTGTTCCAATTCTGTTTTTAAAATGCAATTACATAGAAGGCATCAAGAGAATTACAAAACTAGCAAATGAAAGAATAAAGTATAAAATAAGCTCCTTAAAATGATTTAATTTGTTTAAACTTTTTAAAAGTTCAACACTTATTTTGACTGAAAATTAAATGTTACCAGGGAGGTTGATGCTGCATAGTTATATAATCAGCTTAATTAGTTGATATGGGTCATGAAGCAGATGCCCTATTCCAATAGAGTTCCAGAATTCTAGAGGAAGCCTCTCATGCCCTTAAGAATGGAGCTAAGTCCACATTATGGTAATTGTTATTATAACCTTAGGGGGGTCAAATCCTGAGAAGAAAATGGTGTGACAGATTGCCAAAGCATGAGTTTCGGTGATAGGCATATCTAGGTGTGCATAGAACAGATTTTAGTGAACCTTTCATTATAATCATCATTATAATTGTTGGATCATGATACCATAGTTACAAATTCTGTAGCTCTGGAGTCAGAAATTCCTGAGTCTGAAGCCCACAAGCTGTATGATCATATGACCTTGGGCAAGTTACTTCAGTGTTAAATCATTTTCAGTTTTCTCACGTTTAAAATTAGGATAATAACAAAAATGCCCACCTCATACATTTGTGAGGCTTCTAATGGTCTACGAAAAGCACTTAGCACAATCTTCACACTCATATGTATAAGGCACTATAATAATAAGAGCTCAGTAAATGCCAAATACTATTATATAATGATTAATTCTATTACTAATTATTATTCATGATCCCCTTCCTTTAATTTCCCCTATATCCCTGACCATATTCCAGGTTTGGTGAGTATAATACACACACTTCCCAAGAGCTGCATGAGTGGGGTGCTTTATTGGCTACTTTGTCTGATTTAGAAGGATCTCAGAAGTGGTATTCAGTACCCCAGTGGATGTGCTGCCATGTGAAGCTTCATCAGTGTTCAATGGCAGGGATTGGTTTGCTAGTCCTTGAGTCCTTCATGTCTATTGTTCCTGCCCAAATTGCCATGCAAAATCAGAGTTAGAGGAATTGGAGTGGCTGATGCCTCCAGCAGATTGACTTGAAATTCAACAAAAATTCCTGCCCCCTCGTTAAAAAAAAAATCTTAATTCCTTTCATATACCATTGTAGATTCTTTAGATTATTTTATTCACTATAATCTTATAAAGCCAGAATCTATATGGTCCAGTCTCTCAGTGCAGGGTCAAATAGACAGGTCAATATCCAAATGTTCATTAAAAATAAGTTTGTTTGTCAGGAGATCGAGACCATCCTGGTGAACACGGTGAAACCCAGTCTCTACTAAAAATACAAAAAAAAAAAAATTAGCTGGGAGTGGTGGTGGTCGCCTATAGTCCCAGCTACTCGGGAGGCTGAGGCAGGAGAATGGCATGAACCCAGGGGCAGAGCTTGCAGTGAGGGGAGATTGCGCCACTGCAGTCCAGCCTGGGTGACTGAGCCAGACTCCGTCTCAAAAAAAATTTTCTTTGGATTTTTAAAATGTCCCAAAAGGAGGATACTTACAAATCCCATTTTCTTCTTCCAGCCCCATGCGACAACTGCTCTCCTCTCTCTCCATCCCATCTTAGTAAAAATCCCACCATTATTCTAAGCCCCTGTGTCTCCTGTTCCTTTCCTCCTTTTCTTTCCTCTTGATTCTACATTACTTATGGACAGACTATTGGTCTAGCTAAAGTCCTCTCCTCAAAAAGTGGTGGGAAGGGAAGACTGAGCCAATCAAATCAAGCATCAAACAATGAAAACCTGTAAGTTCACTAGTTTAGCAAAGATTATCAGGGGAACAAAAGGAAATATCTGGAGCCTTGGGCTCTGAGATGAGCCTAAACAGGCATGAAGGGGCAGCAGTTGTGATGAAGGCACTCTTAAGATGGAGTGAGGTTATATATAAGGGTGCCCACTCAATAGCCCTTCAATAATTTTCACTTGTTCTCCAAGTAGTACTAGATATGCTATTTGTGTTTAGCTGGGTTTCAGGGAAGACACCTTCAGGAAGAGGAGCCCTAGCTCTGTGAATACTGGATATGCTCAGAAAAGATTCTCAGTAAAAGAGTTAACTTTCTTAAGAAGTTGTACCTGGTTACACAGGAGCTTGATCTCCCTTTACTGTTAAACGTGCAGCAGTTTACAAAATGACTACTTGGGAATGCTTGTTTATTATAAGAACAATTCATGCCAATATTAAGGAAATTATGTTTTCAGCAGTTATCTTTGGCCATATCTTTCCTTCCATTCCTAGTTTCATATCTTGATTAGACCTTTAATATGGCAGCAGCTTCCTAACCTGTCTCCTTAACCCTAGGCTTTTCAGTATCCAATTCATTTGACATCATGCTGTTGGAATAGTTTTCCTGAAACACAGCTCTGATCATGACACTTTGCTGAAACTGTAGCTACCTTTCCATTACCAAGTTAATGTAGTCTACATTTGTCAGTTTGACATTCCAAGATCCTCTTCAATCTGGTCCTTGTCTGCCTCCTATCTGCCTTTCACCCGCTCACCTTTCTGCTCTCTTCCAACAAAATGAACCCCTGACCCCATGTCTGCTTTCCCTACATTGTACTTTTCCTTATGCTGTTCCTACCCCGTCTCAAAAATCTTCCTTTTCTTCCTCCACCTATTCGCATCCTACTGTATTATTTTGAACTGAGATCAAATGGAGCCTTTTCCTGTTATATCCCAGTTCTTAAGACATATTTCTACTAAAATCTTCTTTTCCGATTTCTTGAATGTATATACATGAAAATCATACCTGAGTTATACACATTTAGTAAGTTCTTTTATTGAAATATCTAAGATATAGTAAATCAAAATATTTTTGAGATCTGGAACGTAAACATTATGTGCGTATGCACACATATATATTGTGTGTATATACACACACATACATATGATGGCCCAAGTCAGTTTTATGTAGATAATTCTATACCTGACATTTTGAGGTCAGGATCTATATCTAATTAACTTTTTATTTTCTAAAATCTAACAGTTGATTGTTGATTGTGTAATATAAATGTTTGATGATGGATTGGGCATGGGGCCTTTGCACCTTGTAGATATCTAAAATGATATTCAGTAATTCCTTGCCAGTTATTCTTAGTAAAATCAATATGGATTTTGTTTTATGCTTCTGTAATGCATTGTAACACACATAAATAAAAGTACTTAATTCATAAGTCTTCAATGAGTTATCCTTACAGCAGTATAATCACCACTCAGATTAAGAAACAGAACTTTCCCAGATCCCCAAAAGCCTTCCTCATGCCATTTCCCAATCACCAGACCCACTTTTTTCCTCAAAGGTAACTATTATCTTCACCATTAATTTTTTGCCCATGTGATATATATTCATTTATGTCTGGTGTATTTTGCTGAGTATTGTTTTGAGTTTTATTGGTGGTGTTGCTTGTAGCAATGTTCACTTACTTTTACTGTTTTTATATTCTATTGGATTAATATATATTTATCTATTCTAATGTTGATGGACATTTGTGCTATTGCCAGTTTGGGATATTATGAATAATGCTGCTACAGATATTCTTGTACACATTATTTGGTGATAATAGGTATGTATTTCTCTTGGAGATATCCTTAGGATTGGACTTTCTAGATTATGGGATAGCCATATAATTAGTTTAGGTAGACGTTGCCACCTAAATTTTCCCAAGTGGCCATAACAATTTATACTCCCACTAATAGTGGATGAAAGTTCCTATTGTTCCACAAACTAAGGATTGCTGTGAATTCTTTTCAATTTTAGCCATTTGGGTAGATGTGTGAGATTGAAGTTTTAATCTACATTTCCCTGATGACTAATGAAATGAGCAATTTTTCATGTTTCTTGGTTATTTGGATACCTTCTTTTACGAAATGCCTGTTCAAGTATTTTGCCCATTTCTCTATGGGGTTGTCTGTCTTGACTTATGAGTTTTAGGAATTCAAGATAGCATCCAACTTAACCTTTTTGCTAATTAAATATATATTATAAATATCTTTCCCTACTTTGTAGTTTGCCATTTGACTGTAGTAATTATGCCTTTTTTATTTTTTCAAATAGACTTAATTTTTTGAGTGAAAAATGTTAAAAGCAGAATAGACTTAAATTTTTAGGTTTTAGCCTCACAGCAAAATTGAGCAAAAGGTACAGAGATTTCCCATATATCTCCTACCCCAGTATCCAGTATTCATAACCTCCCCCACTATCAGAGTAGTACATTTGTTACAATCAATTAACCTTCATTGGTACAACATTATCACCCCAAATTCATAGTTTGAACAAGGGTTCATTCTTGGTTCTCTAGGTTTGTATAAATGAATAATGATATGCATCTACTTTGATGTCTTTTGGTCGAACAAATTTTCTAATTTTAGTGTGGTTCATTTTATCAGCTTTTCTCCTTAGAATGAGTGCTTTCTCTTTCTTGTTTATGACATTATTACCTACTCTAAGTTAGTGAATGAATACTCTCTCCTATCCCCTGTTTTCTTTTAGAAGCTTATCTTATCTCTCACAGTTAGAGCTACAAATCTTCTGAAATAGAATTATTGTATATCACACAAAAAGGGGCACAAGATTCATTTACTTGATGTATGAGTATTTAGTTGACGCAGTACTATCTATTTAAACGACTATATTTATGTAGTGTCACATTTGTTGTATATGAAGTAGCTTATGTATGTAGGTTTATTTCGGAGCTCTCCATTGTAATCTATTGAACCATTTGTTTATCCTTATGCCACAAATGTTTGTTTGTTACTGGTATAGAAATACATTTTTAACCTTTAACATAAAATTTCTGTATGCTGACCTCAAATTTACTTATTTTAATAGTTTATATGTAGGTCTATGTCAATAATTATGCAATATTTTCTAATTTTTATGCATTTTACTTAGTGTTCTTGCCTTATTTCAGTGGTCAGACCTCAATTATAATGTTGGATGAATGTGATGATTATGGACATCTATTTCTTTTTGTGGTACCATAAAGAAGTCTTTTAGTAATTCACCATTAATTATGAGTTTTTGGTAGATTTTGTGTGCATGTGTGTGTGTACATTTTATCAGATAAGTACTGTCTACATTTAAATTATTTATTTATTCATTTATTTATTTTTTTAGAGGCAGAATCTTGCACTGTCATCTAGGCTCCAGTGTACTGGTGCAATCATAGCTCTCTGCAGCCTCAAACTCCTGGGCTCAAGTGATCCTCCTGCCTCAGCCTCCCAAAGTACTGAGATTATGCACATGAGCCGCCACACCTGGCTTATTTCAAAATTTTCAAAATTATTTTAAAATTATAAATGGATTTTGAATTTTATTAAATACTTTTTCATAATTATTAAGTTAATTTTTGTTCATTTCCAGTTTAATTCTTCTGCAGCAAGACACCATGATTTTAGTCTTCTGACATTTGTTGAGACTTGTTTTATGGTCAGCATATAGTCAATTTTAATAAATATCCCTATGCACTAGAAAATTATGTGTTTTGCAATTTTGAGATGAGGTGTTCTATGTAGTGTAATTAACTCACATTTGTTAAGTATATTGTTTCTATCTTTTACAGCCTGATTATATTTCTGCCTGCCTAGGTCTATCACTTATTCTAAGAGATGAGTCAAAATCTAATAAGATATTAGATTTGTCTCATCTCCTCTTAGCATTATGAATTTTTACCTTTGCCAATGTGAAGGCTGTTATTTAGTGCATATAAATTTAGAATTATAATTACTTTCAGATAAATTAATCATTTTATTATTAAGAGATATCCCTTTTTAACTCTAGTAACACTGATGTTCTTACTTCTTTGTTATTGTAGTAGAGCTATATCAACTTTCTTTTGGTTTGTGTTTGGATTATATTTACCATTTTTAATATAAGCCTTTGTGTTTCCTTATATAACAGTTGTCTCTTGTAAAATATATATAGTTTTTATTTTATTCAGTCAGATAGTCTTTGTTTAGTAACTGGAGTAATCTGTTTAGTTTATTTACTAATACATTTTGATCTGTCATTGATCAAATCTTTGATCTATCATTGTACTGTTTGTTTTCTATTTGTGATTTTTGTTCTATATTAATTTTTCTTTCCTTTTTTGCCTCTACTTTAATGAATCTATTACTTTTAATATTTCAGTTGTCCCTCCATCAATTTGTTATTTATACAAGTTGTGCTTCTTTAAGTGGTTACTCTAGAGAGTACAACATGTAATACATGCTGGCATTAGTAAAATTAGAGGTAAGTCATTACATTTATTAATACTCAGACAGTGAAATGACCTAACAATATTCAACTCTATTAACCCCTTACTCTCTTTTATATTATTGTTGTTAGATGTTATTGTTTTATATAGTAATAATTTATATACATTTACCCTCATATCTGTCCTTTCTATGATACTTATATTTTCTTTAAATCTTTGTGCTTTCATGTGGATTCATTTTCTTTTAAAAGATCTGAAGAATACCTTTTATTATCTCCTTTAGTGTGATCTGTAGGTAACAAATTCTCTAGTTTTTATTTCTCTGAAAGTATACCTATTTACCTTTATTTTTAAAGGATATTTTTGTCAAGTATGGAATTCTTTGTTGTCAGATTTTTTTTCAGCCTTTTGAGGCTACCATTCTATTGTCTTATGGCTTTCACTGCTTCAGTTAAAAAGCTGTTATCTTATTGTTCCTTTGAAGGTTGCAGATATTTTTGTCTGTCTGCTCTTAGGAGTTTTCTGTTTTTCATTGTAACAGTTTTACTGTGTTATACCTAGGGGTGTGTGTGTGTGTGTGTGTGTGTGTGTGTGTGTGTCTGTATTAGTCTGTTCTCATGCTGCTAATAAAGACATACCTGAGACTGGGTAAGTTATAAAGGAAAGAGGTTTAATGGACTCACAGTTCCACATGGGTGGAGAGGCCTCACAGTCATGGAGGAAGACAAAGGAAGAGCAAAGGGACGTCTTACATGGCAGCAGGCAAGAGAGCATGTGCAGGGGAACTCCTCTTTCTAAAACCATCAGATCTTGTGAGACTTATTCAGTATCATGAGAATAGCACGGGAAAAACCTACCCCCATGAGTCAATTACCTCCTACCGGGTCCCTCTCACAACACGGGAATTATGGGAGCTACAATTCAAAATGAGATTTGGGTGGGGACTCAGCCAAACCATATCAGCATCTTTTATATTTATTGTGCTAGTCATTTACAGTGCCTCTTGAAATCTGTGGCATGATAGTTTTTATCAGTTTTGGAAAATTCATAGTGATTATTTCTTCAAATACTGCTTTTGCTGTATTCTCTATTTTCTGTCCTTTTGAGACTCCAATTATATAGAGGTTAGAACTTCTCCCATAACTCCACATCTCATGTCCTTTTTCCTGTGTTTTAAGATTCCTTTTCTTTATTTAATGTAGCTACTTTATTTGGACTTATCTTCCAGTTTACTAATTTTGTCTTCTATTATTAAAGTTGACTATATAGAGTTATTAATTTTCAGTTACTGCTTTCTTTCATCTAAAATTTCAGTTTCAAAAAGTTCTTTGTAATTTCCAGTTTTCTGCTAAAATTACTAACATTTGTATCACATTTCTGAAACATAAAATTGTCACAATTATTTTAAAGTCCATTTCTGATAATTCCAATATCACAATCTCCCATGGGTCTCCTTCTGTTGCATGGCTTCTACTGTTTTCCCAGTTTTAGGTTATGGGGTGTTGCCTTGTTGTACCTAATTGTTTTTTATTGAATCCCAACATAGGTGTGAAAAATTGTAGAGAGAGTATGATACTCTGGATTATGTGATCTTCCTTCATGGAGGATTTACTTTTGCTCCTGATGGGCAGGAAGACTAGGATCAGATCACCCAATCCAATTATAGATTGAACAGATATAAAGCAGGGTTTCAGTCTTATTGAGTACATGGTTATTAGCAGTTAAAGTTTAGCCTCTCTGGAATTCAACTAGTTGGGCCTGATTCCAGTTTTTTTCCCTCCAGCCACTTTAGACTTTTGAAGCTTTGCTCAACTTCTTAGCCTCTCAGCTTCTAATTTATGCTTACTTACTTATTTTCTTAGAAGTATTTTGTGATTGGTGAATACCTCAGAAAAACACTGAATGTTGGGCTGATATCTCTGGACAGACTTCCCTTTTCTGTGGGATATTGGCCCCTCAATTCCTTGCTGCTTGGGAGTTTTCCAATGCCTTATTTTTATATTATTGGTTCGGCTTCTCTAATTATTATAGGTGGGAGGATTGATTATCAGTAAACGAATCTTCCATCACCAGAAGAAGAAATCAATAAGATAATCTCTTGAATAATAATTTATTTTGAATTCAAAACAGTATCTTTTTTTTTTTCTATTTTTTTGAGATGGAGTTTTGCTCTTGTTTCCCAGGCTGAAGTGCAATGGTGTGATCTCGGCTCACTGCAACCTCCTGCTCCTGGGTTCAAGCGATTCTCCTGCCTCAGCCTCCTGAGTAGCTGGAATTACAGGCATGCGCCACCACGTCCAGCTGATTTTTTATTTTTAGTAGAGACGGGGTTTCTCCGTGTTGGTCAGGTTGGTCTCAAACTCCCGACCTCAGGCGATCCGCCCGCCTCAGCCTCCCAAAGTGCTGGGATTACAGGCATGAGCCACTGTGCCCGGCCCAACAGTCTCTATTGAAACCATAAAGATAGGTTTTAAAAAATACAAATAAGCTATTAATTTTAGCTCATAGTGGTATTTCAGATTTTGACAATCAACTCAAAATTTTTCTTAAAAACTTTGAAGCACAGTTTTAGAGAAACATTATGTTTTTCTGATTTTTAACTTGAAACAAAATTTGGCAAACTTTATACATTATTAGAAAAATATGCCAATTGTTTGCTTGAATGATTTCCTATTTTTCCTTGTTATGGGTATGTTGAAAAGGATATTAATAGTGCCATTCATTACCAGTAAGTTAATAGAATACTTCACTCAAGTACAGCTGCATCATTTAACAACAGGGATACATGCTAAGAAATGTGCCTTTAGGCAATTTTATCATTGTGCAAACATCAAAAAGTGTATTTACACAAACCTAGATAGTATATAGCCTATTGCACACCTAGACTATATGATATAGCGTATTGCTCCCAAGCTACAAAGCTATATAGCATGTGACTGTACTGAATACTGTAGGCAATTGTAACATGATGGTATTTGTGTATCTAAACATATCTAAACATAGAAAAGGTACAGTAAAAATATGGTATAAAAGATAAAAAAGGTACAACTATGTATAGCAGCTTCATTAGAATCTTACAAGACCACTGTTGTATATGCGGTCTATCATTGACAGAAAAGTTATTACATGATGCATGACTGTACGTTAATAAGAGTCATTTTCTAAATTAGGTTATTACAAGTAACTATAAAAGTGGCAAGCTTCCATTTGCATCACTATGGAAATTTTATAATTAGAGCTTAATTTTTTGAGGATCTGCTAATTAATGTCAAAAGGAAACCAGTGTTATTTACCTGTTATTTTTATAATGATTGTGTTAAACAAAGATACACGGTGCTCAATATGGAGTAGAACATTTGGACAGTAGAGGGTGCAATTGTACCTTTAGTTCTGTATTTTAGTCATTAGAAATTAGTATTTAATGGCTGAGAGATAAATTTGAAGAATGTACTGTTTGTTGAAGCTGTATACTATGGAAGTGTATTTGAAATAAAATGAGTCATGTAAAGAAGGAGTACAAATTTCTCTTGTCATGTGATGCTTTGCTTTACCTTGTACTTTTAAAAAATGAAACATTTAAATCTCAATCAGAAACTATTTGCTAAAAATATTATTTTTAACTGAATAAAGAATATATTTTCTACATATAGAAAGGCATATCATATCAACATGACATTTTTCTGTTGTGGAGCTTTATTAATTTTAATTACATATGTTTTTCCTCTTGGGAAATGGTGCTTCCAAAAGGATTAGGTATATTGATGACTGCCTCATGAGACTCCCAGTTTGTGAGAGGAAAAATATAATTAAAACCACTAAAGATAAATGATGCAATGCCAAGAGGGTTTTTACATTCACATGGTTATTAATGCTAAGGTTTTGTTGAAGATCTAGAAGTTTCACACAGTTATGAATCAGAAACTTAGATTTCTATTTAGACACTGAAGCAGCATTATAACATTGCAGTTAAAAGCTTAATTTATAAAGATTTTTGGGATATATGTATGCAAGGCTTTGACTTTTTATCTTCAAATTTGACTCTTTAATAGATAAGGATTTGTTTTATTTTCTCATAGGAACGGCTTGTCTTTAGGTTTTTTTAAGGTTGACAACAATTACATTTTCAAGACCTATATTCAAGTCTAATAAATTTGAAGGGCTTATGAAGTATTCTTTCTGACTTTTTAAAATTACAGAAAACATCTACCTGAGAAATATTCTTTTTTGCATTAACAAACCATATATTCCTGTCTTTTGATTTAATTGAACAACTATTTAACATAGCATTGTGACTTTATAATTATTGCTAATTCCCAAAGGTTAGCACGTTCATATTCAATTGATTGTGATGTTAAGCTTATGATTTTATATCTAGGGCCTACTCTGACATTCTATGGAGAAAGCAAAGCAAGAACAAGGGAGGGGAGATGGGAAATAATATATGTATGTTAAGAATTAAGTTAGCGAAGGAATTTTGCAGATGGATGTAAATTTGCTTCTTGAACTTTGTTTAAATCTTAACTTTCAAATTATAAATGATCAGGTAGGACACAAGCATTGGTTAATAATCACAGAAGTTATTAAGTATATTAATTGAAAGCATCTGCTTTTGAAATAATATCAAATGGTATGAATAGTTTTCTACAAGATGTATGTATTAGGAAGCACTAGTAAAGAAGGCCAACTCCAAATAAAGCAGTCAGCTTTTGGAAGGGTAGCTGGAACTGTGGAAGAAACAAAAAAGAAATTGCAAAACTGTTGATCCTGTAGACATTGCCAGTGTTACATAAAAGAGCACTGTACCTTGAAGACAACATATTATAAGCCTAAGAGTAAGAAAGAAGGTGAGATTATGGTGATTTAAAAGTGCATTGAGAGAGTTGAAAAAAGTAGTTGGATATCAAGACACATTATTTCCTAGAAAAAAAAATCAGAGTGACAGGAAGAAAACATAGTTACCATGGGCCTTAAACAGGCAAATATGTTGTTCAAATAGGGATGTCTGTATTTTTTTTTTCTGTAAAAGAAAACCCATTTTAAAGTTAAGCCTCTGATATATTTGATTTGTTACATACAGAAAGGCTTAAACTAAGCCTCTGATATGTTTGATTTATTAAATATTACACAACACCATCAATAAACAGAAAAGTTGTCCCTTTTGATTCTTTTCCATCAGAGAGGTGTGTTTTGCATATTAAATAAATAATTGTTGACTGCATTTACTCCTACCTTTATTTATTCAACGCAATTAGCCAGTATAGTGAGCGCCTTCCTGTTCTAGGTGTTGATGAACAAAATAGACATAATCCTTTGCTTTCATAGTTTACAGTCTAATGGGAGATGTATCTATTTAACAAATATTTATGCAAATATTAGGGTTAGTGTTAGGGTTAGAATGCATAATATATAATTATGCATTGTGATAAAGTGCTTTTAGAAGGGAAAACCTTATGGGGATGATTCTGAAGGATTATCAGAGAGAGTTTTTTTAGGGAAGAACTGAAGAATAGATTTATCGAATAAACGACTCAAGAGATGAGAGGCGGTAATGGGGAAGTGATAGGGCTAGGATTTGAAGGCAGTGAAAGGGGTTGGGAATAGGTCTTCATGGGCAAAAAGAGAATTCCCATTGGAAGCTATGAAATGTTAAGACGTAATTGCTTAATGCTTGGAGAACTTAAAGAACTAAAGGATCACTGTAACACTTTGGTAATTAATTACTCATCAAATGCTCTACCTTATTTTGATCCCATTGTAGTCCTTCCTTGAACATTTTCCCAACCTAAGCAATAATCCTGTGACCCAGTCTAATTTTAAAGGGAGGAAATGTGATTATGGATCAAATGGCAAGGCTAATCCTTCCTGTAGGCACCAAATTTGTTATATGTTCATGGTTTTCTGTCATGTCATTGACTGTGGCCACAGGCTGGGCAAATTGTGGTTTGAAAGGGGAGATGTGAGTAGTTGACAGTACTGTTTGTGGGACGAGAACTGTGTGTTCTTGTCTCAGATATTGCTGTGTATGTAGATAGCAATAGGGGATTTCACAAATGGAGAAAATGCTTGTACTTTCTATTAAATTGTCTAACTGACTTTTAAAGTATTAAATGCCATGAATACTCAGGTTCAACGCTGAAAGTATTAGAAGAAGGAAGGTTTAGTTGTTAAACAATGTATATATTTACCATTTATTTATATGGTATATACAGTATGTAATATTTTATGTATTTACTGTATATTTATTTTGGAAATTCATAATACATACTGGAATGTTAAAAGTACTGATATTAATGCTGAAAGAAATCTCTTTTCTTACATTTTTCTCAATCTCTCCCAAACATTTTTGACCATGAAACCCTTTTTCATTACATTCATTACCATTTTAAGGAACTAGCGTTCTTTAGTTCACATTCTGAGGGAAGCCCTGCGTTAGAGTCGCCTGGTTGCTAGCAGAGCTTTCTTTGACACTCCTCTTAGAACAACATATTTGCCTGCTTAAGATCCATGATAACTATGTTTTCTTCCTGTCACTTTGAATATTTTCTAGAAAATATGTGTCTTTATACAACTACTTTTTTTTCTTGAAAGAATCACCACTTAAAAGATTCCACCTCTCAATCTTGCTGCACTGGGGATTAAGTTTCCAGCATATGAACTTTGGGGGAGACATTCACATCATAGCTAACACATTTGCTTTTTTTTACTGTGGGAGGTGGGATAGGATGGGATGTTAAGCCATGGCATATGTTGCTGTCGCTCCTTTAATTATCTGTGTTTGTGTGTTTGTATGTATGTGTGTGTGTATATATATATATATATGTATGTGTGTATATATATATATACACACATACATACAAACACACAAACACAGATTATATATATATATATATATATATATGTTATTTGTGTGTGCCCTTGAGAGTGACATAAAGTAAACTAAAAAATAGACCAAACATGGAAACACTGTTTGTTATCTTAGGTAAGTTTTAGTTCTGTGACTGCTGAGAGAATATTACTTGCTGTTTTCTGATGGAGGGTCTAACCAGTGGAAACCGGAAAATGAAAGTAAGCAATTTTCACTAAGTTCTCTATGTTCCTAACAGCAGCAATTGCTTTTAATATTCCACAAATAAACATTGTGAAGATTTCCCTGTTATTTTTTCCACTTAAAAGTTGTAGTCAACATAGATGATTTTCTAAAGAAACTAGATGATTAGAATTTTGGCTGTATTATAATCTGGGGAAAAATTAGATGAATTTTCCATAATGACTCTCTACATTAACTCTTTGAGTAAAAAATTTGTATGTAATACAGTGAGTCTAGACAGACACTATTTTGTGCTAATATCAAAAAAGTGTGAAATTTCCTATTGTACATTTATTTATATGGTGCATTGAAACTATATGATACTTTAGATATTGCTGCTTTGGGTAACTTCTTCATTATATAGGTGTTTGAACATTTGTCTTTTAAGTTTAAATCTGGACCACTAATATTTATTCTTTACCTACCAGATTAAATGCCTGTGCTTTCAATAATGAATTTTTAAAAATCCAGTCTAGACCATGAAGGAATTACTGAATCTTCTCTAAAAACCTACATTAGGCAAGGCGAATGATAATGTTATAGTTAGTTACAAATACATAGTGAATGTATGCATCTCCTGGGCCCCAGCCTGGGGCTTCTATCCTTGTTTCAAGAATAATACGTGGCAATATCTTGGCCCTGGAATGATATCCATTTGCTTTACTAGCCTACTATTTCATTTGCCTGTCGTTAGAAAAGTGGATTTCTGGATTTCCATCTCATGATGATTATAGAAAAGTCACAATTTGAAGATTCCTTAATTTGAAGCTAGGTGATATTTACATGCCCATTAAGTTAATGAGAGTGGAGATCTCCATGTATTTCCCTACTACGTCTTTTTGCCTGCAAAGCCCCCTCTCCCTTGAATCACTGACATTCTCACAATATAAATAAATTTCTTGACATCTTTCTCTTGCCCAATGCAGTCATTTTACCTACTAATAAAAATTCAATTCACCCAAATTTCTATTTCATTGTCCTTCTTACATCTTTAGTATTTTCTTACCTTATTATTTTTAAAGAGTTTGCTAGCAAAACTTCAGTTTTCTTTACTTTAAATTTTGGTTACAAAACCTGTAAGAAGAAAATGGCCAAGTTATATCAACTGCTAAATACTAGTTAAAATACAAACAACAGCAAAAAAGAAAAATCATGGACTAGAGAGCTATTCTATAAGCCCCACAATATCAAATCTGTTTTCAGAATCAAAATTACTTTTAAAAGTACTTTAGAATATTTTGTGGAAAATATTGATGATTTACCTTAGTAAAAGATGCACATTTAATATACCAGAAGAATCACTGAAATGGAACTGAGCAACTCTAACTTATTTATCATACAGGCATGTTGCATGCTCATGTACATATTCATTACGCTTCAAATGCAGTAAAATGGTGTCTTGTGAATAAAGCATTTTAAATTCTATTTTATGCATTTAAAAATTTTACACTTATTTCAAAATACAAAAAACCTAATATTTTTCTTGATTTTTTTTCTTTTGGCTATTGAAAATGAGCAGCTGACTAAAGAGTACAAATAAATATTCATTTTGTTAGATAGCTCATGAGTTTTCATGAGAACTAGTTTAGCCTGAGACCCAATAATAACTTCCCGTCATCTTAAGAAGGGGACTATAAAAATTCATTTTACCTAATATTAAGCATGACACTAATTCAGTATTAAATGCTAAGTACATTAGCGATTATGATACAGTACGCTGTTACTTTCCAAGTCTCTGCAGTAAGTTTTTCATCATTAATGGTTTATTATTTTTTTCTTTTCTACGCAGAACTTACCATTTGAAATAGTATAACTTGAAAACAGCCAAACTATTTCAATTTTTACTTATATCCATGTAAATATATATTCCTTATGGCCAAATCTATCCACTAAACACAATTATAAAGCTAGTTCTATAGGAATTAATAAAATAGCAGGCACTTGAATCCCTGTACCTAATTCACAGGGAATCAATGTAAGTTCCAGTTTCTGTAAAAACAATAAAGCAAAAAGGGATCCTTGAATTATTGTCTAATTTATCAAAGTATAATTAAAATTCTATTGTCTGAGTCATCCCCCTTTATAGTCCAAAGACAATTCCGGTTGTGCATTATTATTCATTGCAATAGGATGATTGCTTTCCTAAAACATATTCACACAAAGTAATGTATAAGTGGGTTTGTAATGTGCCTGAAATAATAGGTATTATCATTACAGATCTTCCTTGGTTTTACTTTTCTATCAGTAATGTGGAAAGCAAAATTTGAAAATATTTATAAACTAGAGAGGCTCAGATATTTTGAATTGAATAGGGTGACCAACTCTCCTGGTTTGCCCGAGACTGGAAGATTCTTAGAACTTTTAGTTTTAAAGACAGGACAATTTCAAGCAATTTTAGGATTAGTACAATCTCTGGCAAATGGGTTCAAGTTACTTACCCTGAGCCAGAATGTAATCTTGTTGAAATAAAGACAGGACAGTTTTGTGAAAAGGAACTTTTTGAAAACCTTGTTGCTGCTCTTTCAGGATTTTCCAAATTTGTCCTCTTCACCTCCCTGACCCCTAAGTCAAGCAAGTTGATGTTAAAGACACTCTTCTCTCTCTGGATACAGAATAGGACAGTAGCAACACTTATAAGTTCTGCAGAAAGTAATGAGGGGTAGGGGCCTCAACTCTACATCACCTAGTCTGGATATGAAGCCAGTCTTTGCCATTGATTAGGTGAATGATTCTGTGACTCCATTTTCTCTAATATTAATAGAATATTAATAATATTGAACTTACAGGGTTGTATGAACAATACCTATCATGCATTAAGAAGTCAAGGAAGTTAGTTAATTTTTTGTGATCTTGATTATGATTAGCAACTTAGAACAGACCGTTATGTCTGCCAGTAATAACTTTAAAATCTAGATTCCTAGGAGGACTTGTTACTTTTAGCAATCTTCTGCCAGAGGAAGCTTCTGTCTCCTGAAAGGCTCAGCTATATTTTTGTTTGTTTATTTTTTCCCATTCAAGATATACACATGAAATGGCAGAAGAAAATTTCAAAACTTAAGATTCTTCCAGGAAATACAGTGTCAGTGGAATGGATAAGTGGATAAAATTAGCACAGATCTTTTGGGCTAATTATGTTTTTAGTGAAGGATGACAAATTCTACAGATTTATTTTTGAATAGCCAGTATTATAATAAAGCTACTTTATTGGAATAGCTCATTAAATGATTCTGAGAATCCATTAAGGAAGGCATGTCAGTTTTTATTCTCAATTATGAGGATTGGGTGCAAGACTAAAGAGCATATTGGAGTTCAACAGGCCACAGTTTGGTCTGGCTACCAGTAGAACTTTGCTTCTATTAAAGTTATGAAAAAGGAAGACTGCTGAAAAACAGGTTGTGAGTTGTTTCTGGAATTCTAGAGTATGAAGTCAGTTCCTTCAAAATTGCATTGTTCTAACTGTTAGCATCTAATGTCAAAGCTTCATCTCAGATAGGCAGTGGGGCAGGGCTCAGATCAAGCCATTCTCCTCTACTCTATCCCTGAAGGAATCTGAGGTAGACACTTCCTAATTAGCAGAAAGTAGACTTGTGCCTGATCTTTGATCTTGTAATTTAGCCAATTAAGTTTACTACATGACACTTAGTAAAGATAATTTGTCTGTTAAGACGTAATTGCAGGACTTTGATTTTTCACGTAGGGTTTATTTCCAGCATTTACTAAGTACAACGCAGAAGATGTTTAAGAAAATATTGGAAACACTCAAAAGGTTGAGATGGAAACCTGGTCGCTCAAGATCTAAACAGCTGGTCAAAAGCATCATTGAAAAACATACCTAAAATATTTATTTTTACTTTAAAAATGAAAGAGAAAAGGCTAGAATCCTGGATTTTGCATATGAAATTATAAAGCATTTAAGGGGAAATCAATTTAAAAAAATAACACAGCCTGAGATAACTAAATATATTCTATTCCTTGAACACCTTTTAAAGTCAATTGTAAAAGTCATGTCTTTTCAGCTTTTTACTCTCTTTGTGTTTGTTATAACAGATTCCTGACTCTCAATATCAGATTCATCCTGGAACAGATTTTATATCATGAGATGTAAATTTAAAATGAAAATGTAATGTGTATACATCCTATAGTTGCATTTAGATATGCCAGCTTAAATACTGAAAAGTATTTACATAATTTAGTGTAAAAAAACTCACTTTTTTCCAAAATGCCTAAATATTTTTGGTTTTTTTTATTTTTGGGGAAAGTGTTTTAGTTTTTATTTTCCTTTGTACATGTAGACAGACTTTCTACAAATGAGGAAGAACCTTCTCTCTTTGTGCTGCTCAAAAATTAAGTAACCCCATTTAAACCCTAAATAAACTCTAAAACATTAATGAAAAACGTATTTAAAATATTTGTTTTCACTTTAAAAATGAACGAGATGGCTGGGCACAGTGGCTCATGCGTGTAATCCCAGCATTTTTGGAGGCCAAGGCGGGCAGATCACGAGATCAAGAGATCGAGAACATCCTGGCCAACATGGTGAACCCCGTCTCTACTAAAAATACAAAAACTAGCAGGCGTGGTGGCGGGTGCCTGTAGTCCCAGCTACTCCGGAGGCTGAGGCAGGAGAATCACTTGAATCCAGGAGGCGGAGGTTGCAGGGAGCTGAGATTGCGCCACTGCACTTCAGCCTGGGTGGCCAGAGCAAAACTCCGTCTCAAAAAACAAACAAACAAACAAACAAAAAAAACAAAGAGAAAATCCTGGAATTCTGAACCCAGCTTAGCAGTTGTCTAATTATGTCCTCTATACATTGTATCTGATATATTTTTAGACATAAACTCATGGCTTCATGAACCCCAATAATAGATCTATAGGAAAAAGTCATTTTGTATTCAACATTTTCCCATGGAAATAAAGAATTCCCACAGGTTAAATAAGAATTTGGCCTTTTGCCCAGAAGAAGGAAATTTTCATGGAAGCTTTTTTAGAATACAGTGAGTTATACAAAGTCACAGTACTTCTGCTTGGTTTACTTTTAATTAAAACAACAGTAATTCAGAGCTATTATTATTTTCAATATTTGTAAGTTGCTCATTTCTTCATTGCAAAAGAAAATGTTTTGAGAATGATCCATTTTATATATCACATTTAGAAATAAATGCACTTCTGAAAGTCTGTGTTGGAAAGCAGAAAAATGAAGTGTCTTGTGTAATCTGCATTAAGAGAATTACTAGATCATAATCTACATAAAAGAATATTTAGGACTATATATTTTGTCATTTAGTCCTCTAATTAAAAACAAGGACACTTTAAATGAACAAGCTTGTTAAGATACCTTGACCTCCCTCCCTCCTTTCCTCCCTTCCTCTGTCTCTAGCTTAAATACACAAAGTTGTGTATTCAAAAGCAACAGTGTGCAAGTTATTTTGATACTATTCTTTGCTAAGTTTAGAATTGCATTGCAATTCAATTTTATTTTCTGTCCATTTTGTTTTAGTGTTAAGGAATAACCAAATAGAGCATTGAGGATTATAATATTGAGTGCCCAAGAATAGTAATCAAAAGTCTGCCAATAAAGATGCTGTAAAATTGGATGAGTTCGTAATGTCTTAAGCAAATATTAGGGATTTAGGTACGTATTAGGCAGATATTTGGGGATTCTAAACATGTGTTCCCATGATGGGAGTGTAACACTTGGATAGAAAGGAAGTTACCTAATTGTGATCATTCTGGGGAATATTGAGTGGGCAGGGATGAGGGTGGGAGTGGGTAGAGGTGGGGGTGACTGCAGTATAGTGTACAATTCACTGCAGCCTGCGTGGTCTCCCTCGCTCCTTCACGATTTTCCCTCTTCTTCAAAGTTTGTGTCAGGATGTCTTCCTGGCCATTCAAGTGGAAAGATACATTCCTAACAGCTTGGTTGTGAGGAAAGTAATATTTTTAAAGGTATGATTCAGTTTCAAGATGAAATTTTTGGAGCTCGGGAATGATTTTTAACCCCCACCCTCTCCCCGCCAAATTCAGCAAATGGAAGAAGCAAGGCCCATCCGAGAACTATTCCCAGGCACCAGCTCAAGGCGGAGGGCTCATGGGGAAGCTGAGTGGCCTGCTAGGGCCCAAATCCGTTTTTGGCCTTTGCCCTAAAACAGTTCCCCGATGAGAGTTTGGAAGGGGCAGAAAGGAAAGTAACTATCTGGAGCAGGCGAAGAGTAGCAACGCCTCGGGTGCTAAAATCGGAAACCCCACCCCCTACCCCACAACCCTTTCCCAAAGGTAGTAGGCTGAAAGGGGGAATTCCTCGCGGGCGCCGACTCGCTCGCATCTCCTGAGGGGCAAGTTTCTTCGCAAGCGTTAGCCACCTGTGTGAGGCGCTCCGGGTGGGGAAGGTGGCGTGGGAGAAGCGACAGCTCGGCCACACCGCTCGGGAGATTTCCTTAGTGAGGCCGGCCGTCAAAATACCTCCAGAACTCAGAGCTTTGATGATACAGAGTCCCCTATGCCTCGTACGTCGCTAGGATCGTAGCCCAGCATTCTCCAGGCTGGTCTGCTCTGGAGTCAGCTGAGGCCTCCCGAGTTTGCCCGGGGTCCTCCCTGTCCCCTCCCTCCCACCTCCCCACCCCCGAAGTAGCGCTCCCGCCTCGCTCCACCCGCACACCCCCGGCGCGCCTCGGAGGCTTATCAGGCTCCCCGCACGCCCCGCAAGCTTCCTTGGGCGCCCGGCGCGAAGGACTCTGAGAGCCCAGCCGCTGCCTCGGAGCCCCCATTCACGTCCCCTCCTCCCGCTCCCCCGCCACCGCGCCTCCCGGCTCTTCTCCCCCGCGCCGCGGCGCCCACCGCGTCTCAGGTTTAATCCCGGGTTGGACCTGCTGGTTTGCTCTCCCCGCTCTGAGCCTCACAGCCAGCCCAGAGAAGTGGAATCTGCACTGAAACTCTGGGTGGCTGGAGCCGGCGGACTGGGCATGCTCAGAAGCCAGGGCTGGCTTTGGTCTCAAGTAGGAAGCTTTGGCACTCGGGAGGCAGCGGCGACTTTGGGGAAAGTTGATCGGAGAGGGGAGGAAGCCTCAAGACGCGGAGCAGCGGCAGGAAGGAGCCCCCGGCAGCCCGGAGGAGCATGGGCACCTTGCGGGATTTACAGTACGCGCTCCAGGAGAAGATCGAGGAGCTGAGGCAGCGGGATGCTCTCATCGACGAGCTGGAGCTGGAGTTGGATCAGAAGGACGAACTGATCCAGAAGCTGCAGAACGAGCTGGACAAGTACCGCTCGGTGATCCGACCAGCCACCCAGCAGGCGCAGAAGCAGAGCGCGAGCACCTTGCAAGGCGAGCCGCGCACCAAGCGGCAGGCGATCTCCGCCGAGCCCACCGCCTTCGACATCCAGGATCTCAGCCATGTGACCCTGCCCTTCTACCCCAAGAGCCCACAGTAAGCAGGGGTGACGCGCCGGGTCCATGTGGCGCCCTGGCGATGGGGAGCTGAGGGTCTCTGTATTGTCTGTCGGCCCCCGCCCCTCCCGCTTGCCATGTCTGTCCTCATCCTCAGAAATGTTTCATTTTAACGGGCACTTCTTGCGGGGCTGTGCACGTTTCTCAGAGCCAGACTCACTGCACATACGTTGCCTTCGTGTCTTTGTCAGATGTCAAGGTATTATTTTTAAATATACATATACGTTCGTATAAGCCACCTAGTGTACGTAGAGTTTGAACACGTCCCAGGTGTGTGTCCGACCGTGTGTGTGAGTGTGAGAGAAGAAATAAAAAGCCCCCGTCTCCCAAAAGCCCTGGCAAACCAGCCCAGCTGGAAAATCCTAAATGCAGGCTCATCAGACTTGAAATGAAATGCGTCTGATATCACCCATACTTTCTATGCTTTTGTGGCTCTCCCGGATTTCTCTACCTGCTGGCGCTTCACGCTGGTACCCTTCAAACCTGACGTTCTTGTCATCATCAAAGTGTGAAACATAAGCAAATAGGCATAGAAAAAGGAAGAATTTTTGATTTCCTGAATTGGATGACATTTACAATCCATAAATGGAAGACTAGTCTGTTGATTTTGAAGAAATATTTTTTCATAACATATGAGGGAGAAGATTGCTTATTTTACTTAAGAAACGTGCATAATGTTACTAATGGAGCATCTCCATCTCCCAAGAGGTGGTTGTTTGTTTCCAGGGTCAGATACAGATAAGCACACTTATCTTATTTAAAACGTGGACCCATTGTTTGCCTTACTCTTGGCTTCTAATGCAACCACTCTGGCATTGTTCTAGCCTTTTAGGGAACTGTGCAATTCTGATGTTAGTGGGCTTCATAACTTGGATGGGAAAAATTTAATGAAACTTGTTATACAACACTCAACTCAGAGTTCATATGGAGAGTAAAGCGACAGGAACATGAGGTTAACAGAGAATGTGGGAGAGCACCCAAAAGAACGACATTTTAAATTAATAGATAATAACATAATTGATAAAACCAAGGATATTGCTGCTTACTCTACTACTAACGAAATCACATTGGCTGGATGGCACGTGTTACGTAATAATGCAAGGTCCATCGAAACCCTTCACTTCATAAATACAACAAGTTAGTATAAGGAGAAAGTAAATATTCGATTATCTCTATTTGTATTTATTGGATGTTTTTTGGGGAGAATCACAGTATGTACCAATTACTACTTTTGAAAACTTAGAGTTATACCTATACATGTTGATTCCCATGAAACATTTGCTGTTCATGCAGGCTTAGTTTAGGGAGGAGTTTGTATTCTGCGAGGGAGTTGGAAAGAGACAATAAGGATAAACATTTCTGAGATTCTGACCTTACCAAATTGCCCTAATAGTTCAGCAGACTTAGATCTGCCTTAGAAACCTGAGTGATCTGAATAAACTTCAACTTTCTCTGGTAAATTAATTTGCAATCCTGACATGCCTGACTGTTTTAGCTAACGAGGTACATGACCATCTCTCCTGGGCCAAGTTTTGCATAATGAAAAAATAACTCAAAGACAGCTCTCTGCATCTTTAAACATTTCATAGGATCTCATTTTTGTATCCGCAGGACTTTTGAGTGACACAGAGCAAACTCTGCTTTTACAAAAAGACCACTTTAATAGTTTTCATAGTGAAGCATGTTCAAGCCAGCTGATAACTCCAGTTAAACATTCCATCAGAGATTTACAAGATTCTAGGCAGTAGGGAATGAGCTATACAATGTGATAAGTTTAAAAGCCTCTTTGTACATGACTTGTAGAATAACTAGATTGAAAAACAAACAAACGAAAAAGGTCCAGAGTGGAAAATAAAGCTGGTGTGGCAAATAATTTATAGCATCCCATTATAATAACATTTTATCTATCATTATAATAACATTTTATCTATCAAACAACACTGTGTGTCCTGATACTGATTTCTTACTAATAACTTGTATTTTAAAGGACTCAGCTCTTAAGGTATTGCCATGATGCTTTGGGTGACTCTGAAGTATTTTATTGAGGAAAATGATAGAATGCCTTCCAAGCTTAAATAATTTTGGAAAAACATCTGTTCTTTTTTCACACTTACATAAAGAAAACTAGAAAAAAATTGGCTTGAGTAGTAGAAAGTGTACCTTTCTTAGGGAAAAAAGAAGTACATTGTATGCAAAATGAATAAATCTTATGTTGTTTGAATGGTTGTACAAGGTAGCTCCAGAAAGAGTTAAGAAAACCTGCCAAACCAAAGAAGACTTGTTTGCCTTTCAATGTATTTCACTATGAATAATTTGATTACACGGACTTACTGGCAACAAGTGTTTGTGTCTTTGTATTTCATCTTTACTACATCTTAAATGTAGCCATCTTTCTTAAACATACATATAGATTATTGTGAGTTTCCAGTTAAAATGAAACTATCTAAATAGACACATTAATTTCCAGTTTACGTTCATGCTAGTTTTTGATTCTCTTTTTTTTAGATGTAGGTAACTGCCCCGCTAATGTTCTGTTCATTTATCTGATATATGCAAATACATCTGTTTAGTTTTTACTTACTAAGGTTGCCTTCTGAGGATTATAATTTTTTTTTAGTTCTGTTTTCTTGGTAAATTTGGTCATTTAAAAATAGTATAAAATGTAAATTAACTTAATAACTTGAATCATTTAAACATTTTTGGCTTGGAATTTTTCCTTTAATGTGGGAATTGGAGGGAAGGTTCTGTCAGATTCCAGCACTGAGCCAGGACACTCCTGCTATAACTATGAGGTAGGAGGAGGGTTTTTATTGATCTCTTTCACAATCTGTATAGATACAATACTTATGTGAAGCAAATAACTGATGTAGCAAATTGGAATCTATATTCCACTGCTACCAAATAACTCCTTGAGAATGTAAAACTACTAAACTATATTTGGAAATAAACTGAGCAAATAAACCCTTAAAATGAAAAACAAAACCTAAGCGTTCATTATGTGAGATCAGATAGCCTGTTGATTGCCTATATAGAATAGTTCTTATGGACTTAAGTAATTTTATTTCATGAAGTTTCATTCCTGAAATTGATTCTATATCATGTTAGAACATTCAGTCTCTGAAATTTTGATCTAAACCCCTTATCTTTTGAAAATATTCCCAAATCTTTTCCATTTTCATGTCACAGGGTTTCAGTCATTTCAGTTGGATTATATAGACTTGAGTTCCTAAAAGTGGTTAGTGTCTTTGTATTTTGTAAGCTGTTGCTTTCACTCCATGTTCTATTTTGTTTCCTTTTTTTTTTCCTTTGTTGTTGTTGTTGTTGAGACAGAGTCTCGCTCTGTCACCCAGGCTGGAGTGCAGTGGCACGATCTTGGCTCACTGTAACCTCCGCCTCCAGGGTTCAAGCAACTCTCCCATCTCAGCCTCCTGAGTGGCTGGGATTACAGGCACGTGCCACCAATGCCTGGCTATTTTTTTTTTTTTTTTTTAGTAGAGATGGGGTTTCGCCATTTTGACCAGGCTGATCTTGAACTCCTGAACTCAGGTTATCAGCCCACCTGGGCCTCCCAAAGTGCTGAGATTACAGGTGTGAGCCACCACACCTGGCCCCTGTTTCACTTTTTCATTGTGAAGTACTTTGGAGGAGTTGAGGATAAAAATATTTATTTATATTTATTTATTTATTTATTTATTTATTGAGATGGAGTCTCGCTCCGTCGCCCAGGCTGGAGTGCAGTGGCGCGATCTCAGCTCACTGCAAGCTCTGCCTCCCGGGTTCACACCATTCTCTTGCCTCAGCCTCCCGAGTAGCTGGGACTACAGGCGCCAGCCACCACGCCCGGCATTTTCAGTAGAGACGGGGTTTCACAGTGTTACCAGGATGGTCTCGATCTCCTGACCTCATGATCCGCCTGCCTTAGCCTCCCAAAGTGCTGGGATTACAGGTGTGAGCCACCGCACCCGGCCTATTTTTATTTTTAAGGAGGCATTAATTTTAAGAGATTATTTAATCTTTTAAATTTTATACTGATATATTTCAAGAAAAACAAAACGTTCCTAAAGACTGTATATTAAATTCTGTTGGAAGTTGAGAGAATTCTAGAATTCTAGTGTAATCATAGATGGCATAATATTAAAACATAGATGGCTTGAAAGGTAGAAATTTAATTCCATAAGTGCCCTACAGCTCAGTTCAATACTTCTATGGGATTGCCTGTGACATGCAAAATATTGTAAGGCATTAGAGGTAAGAGCTACATAGGGCCTACCATCCAGGAGTGAACAAGGAGTTAACAATACTGCACAAGTAAATATTCTAGAAAGTAGATAGAGTAAGGTAAGTCACAGGGGAGATAACTAAGAGAGTTGGCAAAATATAATCAAGCCTGTTTAGTTTTATGGTGTCAGAAACTCATGTGGAAGTAGAAGGGTTTAAAGTAAGTATTTGAAGAATGGCTATGGATTTAGGTGAGTGGAAATGAGAGGAAAGAGGAAGGGATAGAGATAGGGATTGGGGAAATACATTCCAAGCCATTAGCAAAGTGACAGCACAGAAAAAGAAAGCAGGGCCCCTCTGGGAATTGGCAGCAACTAGTGGCTGTGCTAAAGTACTGTAGTGGGAACTGTGGAAAAGCAAGTTTAGGCCAGTGAGAATGAGAATCTTGGTTTCTATGATTTGATAAAGTAGGCGAGAGGGCATTCTTTTGGGTTTTAGAATAGCTAAGGCTCATTTGTGTGTGTGTGTGTGTGTGTGTGTGTGTGTGTGTTTTATACCAAGGACTAATAGTTACCCACTAATGCAGTTCTGAATGCCAGAATATCAGTTCAGCTTTCTTACCCCCACCATCACAGTCCTGTTAATAGTCGTAACTATATAACTAGGTAAGAGTAGTTAATTGAAGCAAACAGCAGATGATTAGAAGTCTTAAAGAAACCAAGTTCCAAGTTCCTTTTTCCACTCACTTCCAAATGTTCCCATTGAAAATAATCTAACTTCATGCCACAGACTAGCACTGCAGATTCCTCACATACCTAGGCAAACTGAACATCAGTGAGAATTGAACCTGAAGTTGTTTTTCGAAAGTCATCTTTCTTGTTTTTTGTGGAGGAGTTAAATTCCAACCTAATGTTATTCTAATAGAGTTTCTAATTTAAGGTTGATTGTTAATTTGACATTACAGTTTATGCAGTAGAAATGAAGTCCCGGGAGCATTTATAAAAATGTATGAGACCAGGGTGCTAAAACCCTATTAGGGTATTTTGAAGCACAGTCAAGTTGCATGCCCCCAGAATGGGTCTTATAATGAAGATACTGGTAAGCTCTTAAATAGAATGGCTCTACTACCTGCCTGAGAATATAAATTACCAGCTTCCTTGCTCTACTGGGTCACATTTCCAAGCTCCTGCTACTTGTTATCTGGATTCCTAATGGGAAAGGGTAGAAGAACACAGATGATGTTTCTATTGTTGCTGTTTGCAGGTTATAAGGCATATGGACACATTCTTTTTTCTGTCTGCCTAGCAATGGAGGGTCTCCATGGTATCCTAGCAACCATATTCGAACACCAGGCTGCTGCTCTTTCTGCCATCTCTACCATAGGTGCTGCAGCCCATCCCAAGAAACTGGGTCTGTTGCTAGCATTCCAGATCCTCTGACTTGAACCTTTCAAGCTCAGAGAACGCAAGACAATGTGATAAATAAGCACATGCTGAAAGCAGCATTTACCAGTATGCTCAACAACTTATTATGCAATCACATCCTTGGCATTTTGTATCCTAATCTGAATTGTTGAGCTGGTACTGTTTGCCACCCCTTCCCCGACAGCCCTTCTCTGCTTCCTCACACTCAGTTCTGACACCGGTTCTGCTTCCCTCTCACCATCTTCTGTAACGACTGTGTTCCTCAGCACTTCCTTAAAATTTATTTTCTGAGAAGTTCAGTATGTGCAACCTGTTTGAACTCTCTAAGGATAATTTTGTTTGTAAGAGCAGAGGAATGTTCTCCCTCCAAAACTGTCCTGTAAATATAAACAATAGCACAAAAACTTCAGCTACACAAAACAGATGTTTAACACAATATGGAACTAATAGTACACTCTCAAAAGTGTCTTATTTCTGAATGAATTTTATAAGCATACTACTCTCCAGCTTTTTTCATTGCTTATAAAATTCATATAAGCATTCCTTCTGGAGGCTCTAGGGGAGACTCCATATCTTGTCTTTTTCAGCTTCTAGAGGCTGCCTATATTTTAAGCATGAAATTTATAAGCAATGAAAAAAGCTGGAGAGTAGAGTGAGAAGAAGAAATGCATATCGAGGGAACAAGAAAGGGCAAAACGAGATGGGTATTGGTAAAGCTATGCCATATTTGCAAGGAAGTTGGAAAATAGTGATAGGCTTTGTGTGCAAGTAAATAGGTGATAAGACTGGAAAAGAGCTTGCAAGTAAGATAGTACTTTATGGATGAAGACTGCCATAGAGAAGAGACATCCAAATTGGAGTATATCGAAGGCTTGCCTTCTTAGGGAGCTATACTGAAGATAGTTTCCCATTAGACCAGTGCTTGTTTTGAATGCATTGTATTGTCCCTTTGAAATGCTCCTTAATTTGACATCAGTGAGGACTTGGTGGTGTTTGTGCAGCCAACAGTGCAGAGGACAAGAATAAGGGCAACAACTCAGTGCATCCTGCTTCTGAATGAAAGCATCAAGAATTACATTGCTCATCATCATCAGATTGGGTAACATTTATGGAGCACTAACTCTGTGCCAGGCACTGCTCCTGTGCTTTATATAGATTGTCTCTTTCATTGATTGAATGATTGATTGATTGATTGAGACAGGTTCTTTCTGTCTTACTGCCCAGGCTGGAGTGCAGTGACACAGCCGTAGCTCACTGCAGCTTCAAACTCCTGGGCTCAAGTGATCCTCTTGCCTCAGCCTCCAGAGTAGCCAAGATTATAGGCACATAGCACCACACCTGGATAATTTTTAATTTTTTTCTGTAGAGACAGGGTCTCAGTTGCACAGGCTGGTCTTGAACTTCTGGCCTCAAATGATTCTCCAGCATCTGGGCCTCCAAAGAAAGTGCTGGGAATACATATGTAAGCCACCGCACCCCACCTGATCATCGTTTTTTTAGGACAAAAACAACCCTATGAGGAAGATTCTGGATTATCCCAATTTCACCGCATGAGAAAAAAAGAACTCTGGGGCGCAGAGAAGTGAAGCAACTTGCCCACAGTCACACTAGGTTGAGCCTGAATTTGAGCTCCAGAGCTTTTCTCCTTAGCCACTAGGCTCTCTTACTGCCCAAAGGGTCATGGGGATTAGGTAGTTGCAGGAAAACTTTATGAATAACATATAGGTCATTCTCTGGGGTGTATCTGTTCACCAATAATTAAATAGGAAGCAGAAGGACTCTGGGACTAGTGGAAGAAATAATGTAGGACGGCGGTTCCCAAACTTTCCTGCACGTTAGAATCACATGGGGAACATAAAAATCCAATTCCTAGATTGTACCACAAACCAATTAAAATCAGAATGTCCGGGTGTTGGAAGCTACATATCAGTAATTTTTAATGATTCTCCAGGTAACTTTAACGTGTAGCAAAATTTGATAACCACTCTAATAGGAAGATGACAAGAGGAGTGTGTGTGTGTGTGTGTGTGTGTGTGTATGTTTGTGTGTGATATTAAGCAAAAGACCAGGATAAAGTGTTCATCTAAAGAGTTGAATGTCTCTATTGGCTAAAACCTTTAAGCACTAGGGGCCTGCGAAAGCATAGCTGGATTTTTTTTTTTTTGCCAAATTGTATGTGTAGACAGTTTAGTTGATGCCTTCTTGTTTATTCTCCTAAACAAGTGATCATTTCCCTACCTAGCCCATTGGTTCTCAAACATAGCTGTATGTTACAATCACCTAGGGAGCTTTAAAACATACATTTGCTGGGCACCACCTCCAGAGCCTATGATTTAATTGCTCTGGGGTAGACCTGAGGTATAGGTATATTATTTTTACTCCCAAAGTGATTATAATATTCAGCCAGGGTTGAGAAACCTCTGCTATGACCCATTCATTGTTGATTGTTACAGACTACTTGAATTCCTATTCTTTGGGGAAGCACCTTTCTTGTTTCTTTTTGAGCAACCCAAGTCCCTGGCTTGCAGTGGAGCCAGGCAGCTTCAGCTCCCCAATCTCCCTAGCATCTGAACCTATCAGCGTCACTTTAATCTCTGGGGTTACCTGTTAAGGACCTGGGGCACACAAAAGTGGCAGCAGCTCTGTTCAGTGGGTAAGTATGTTTCCCCTTTCCTGCCAGCCAGTGTTCCTGGCCACTTTCAAATGTGACACACATTAGGATCAGCTTTCATCCCAAGTTTTTTGTTTGTTTGTTTTGTTTTTAAATTCTTGCTGAGGGCAGCTGCCTCTGTGGCCAGATAGTTTCTTTGGGTCCCAGCTCCTGCTATCCAATGCTAAGTTGAAGGTGAAACAATGATGAGCGCCTCTTGGAAGAGCAGTCCTGGGCTTGTAGCGTCTCTCTTGGTATGTGATGTCTCTGCAGCCAGCTACAGTTTTTTTTTTTCCTACAGATATTTTATCCTTTTAAGGCAAACAGCGTGAGCTCAGGCTGAGGAGTACTTTCCGAGGAGACTTCAGAGAAAGCAGAACTAGCACATCAACCTTTCAGCCCCCTTTCCAGGAGGCTTGGTTTAAGTGGACAGATCTGGGCATTGCTGGCAGTTGAGAGGTCGGAGACGACACCTGCAATAAAAGATCTTGGTGTGTCCCTCATGAAGACTTCCAGGGGAAATGAGAATTCCTAAACCCTGTGGTCAGACCTCACTGCTGCCCCTATTGCCAGCTCTGTGTGTCTTTCCTGCCCTCTGTCCCCTTAGATCCTTGTTACAAACTCCTCAAGGTGTTGCTAATGGTCTCTGCTAGGAGCCTATTTACATTTGTAATTTAATCATTATCTTCTCAGGTGAGGATCAGCCAATATAGCACTTTATATAAGCAATGAAAATAGCTAATATAATTGCAAATACTTTTTGATAAAAATAATCTTAGAATCGGAGTCAGCAAGGAGCTTTTCTGTCTTTTCCCCACTCCTAAAATATGAAAATGTATTCAGCTGACAGATAGTATGTTAAAACAGAATAGATGTAATAAGGCTACCCGGAGGATTGGGGACATTAATTATGCAGGGAAGTTAATCATAAGTAAAGTAAACACTTTCATTATGAATCCAGCTTCATGGAGTGCATTTGGTTATTGCGCGTAATTGGGGAGGGATAAGAGGAATTAGAAACAATGAAAAACATGACCAAAAGCATGTGTTTAATTATTATGACTTAGCAGTTAGAAGCGGAATGATAGGCAGAAGTTGGTGGTAGGACACTGGGAAAATATCTGTGTCTTTGCATTCTTTTATTCCAACCTATGAAAGGATGGGGGTTCATATAAAAAGAAGAAATTAGTGACAATTTACTACCAAGATATACTACTTTCACCTGCATCAAAAATAAAATAATGTTAATTACTTTTGCCTTTCTAAAGATCATAAATGTAAATTAAACTTCAGATTTGCTTTAAGATAGATGTAATTTAATTCACTTCTACATAGAGGTGGAGAGAAAATAATGTAAGCTATTTACTTATGCTTTGGCTGGGCATAAAACATGAGTAAATACCTTACATTATTTTTATGTGATTATAATATGCATCAAAAAACAGATCTAATGTTATTGACCTTCTAATATTTAGTGTCATTTTCTCACTTTTAGACCCTACCTACTGTTAAGAAGTAACATTGTACTTCTTTGAACATGAGGTAATTATAGTATCAGCCAGTCAGTTTAATTTGGTTAATTGGATTGAATGTCAATGATGACAAATACACTCTAGTTAAGCAGAATACTTGGACTATTTTCAGAAACAATTGTATTATGGTAATATCAAGCTTTCACCAGATCTTGGCCAAGGAATAAGGAGATAATGTGAGGAAAAAACATATCTTCTGGATATACTGTACATCATCTTAATGGTCCAGTTTTATCAGTAAATTATGGTTTTGACAATGCTTCTAAGTTTGGACTGAAAAGAAAGAAGAAAATATGGCCGGGACAAAAAAGAAAAATGCAAAATCTAAGTTTTGCTCCTCTGGAGTAATTGCTACAGATGGAAAATAGGGTGGGTTGGTCATAAGCTACCATGCCTACAGGTGGCTGGCAAACATGCTGTAAAAGGAAGCACAGCTCCACACTTGTATCTTCCTAATACCTACCTTACCTAATTCACTGGTGACTAAGTAACACGTTTTGTATTAAAGCGAGTAAGAGAAGATAGCCTTAGATTAGATTTGTGCTGGTTTGACAGAGTGTCACCATATCCTTCACAGAGGAATATTAAACATCTGAAAGTGACAGGTACCATTTTGCTAAGCCTGTGTTGACAACTCATTATGTCAGTGGGAAGAGAGAAATAAGAAAATATGCACTGGAATGAACCCTAGAGTGTACACTGCATGCACTGTTGAGTACAGAACTTCATGTGAATCATGGTCTTCATTCTCGGTAATTGCTACTCTTTTATTTTTGAACTTTTGGAGGGTACCAAAGCTTAGAAAAGTACGCCCAAAGACACTTAGAAAAGTAAGAGTAGTGTTTTTTTTTTTTTTGGCTGGGAGATCGATTCAGTGAGTTCCTCTCTGAGCAAATGGATTTTACTTAATGTAACTTTTTTTTCAGTTCTGAATGTTAGAGGAAAATCTTTTTACCCCATAGTGTATGGTACAGTGCAAAATGAAAGAATTGCTCGAAGTTTGTAGTTATTCATTTAATACCTAGCTTTATAAAAATGTAATGTGAACTCCATCATACACTTGTATGAGCAGTGTTTCTTGTTATAGATCTGAAAAGCTTTAGAAATAATGTGAAAGAAAGAATGCTATAACTTTTAAAAATAGTTTTAGCCTTGGTCAGGAAAAAGTCATTTTTCTCTTCTTCAAAATTTTACTTCAGATTCTTTGTTCTTCATCAAAGGAAAATATGACATGAAAAATTGTGACTTGCCTGATTCTGCTTTCCAGATGTTTTACCATTACTTAGTATGGAAACCTATATTCTCTTGTTGGAAAAAAAGGAACTAAGTGAGAACTAAGTGATTCCCTGTTTATGTAGCACTGAATGGCATACAAATAAATAGATGTTACTTTGAAACTGTCCTCATGGAAAGCAATGGCAAATAAATAAAATAAGCTCACTGCGAATGAGTTATCTTTTTTAACTTCTTGACACCTTTTACATACTTCATGAATTTATCCAGCCTTTGCCTTTCTGTTGGTTTGCTGAAGGCATTAACATATTTATTTTCCCTTCCTTTTGGCTTTTGATGGGAAATGCTCAGCTTAATAAAAGTGTTTTCTTTCTGATAGATAACATCTAGAAGAGTGTAGCCCATGTCCTTTCCAATAACAATAATTAGAGAAAGAACTTCCAGAATTAGAGAATTTAGGCACTTAGAAGCATTATGGATATGTGTGTTTGGGTGTTTGTTTACATGTTTTTAAATAATTATAATAACTTTTTTCCAAAAATTCTGATATTTGAAAAGTATCCATTAAAATTCATATTCTATTCATTATATAACCACGATAGTTTAAGCAACTCACACCCTTAGAAAATGGAGAACAGAAGAACCAATATTGAAATATTTTGGTGAATATACCAAATTTGGTGTGCAGACAGGTGTATCAAGTTGAACAAACAGATTACTAGCTCCTTTATCCTGAAGTGTAAAAGCAAAAACACTGATCATCAAAGAAGAGGATACTCTTCTCGAGTGACCCTTTCTCATCTGAGGTTCGTCTTATCTTTTGGTGCAGTCACTGAAGTCGTGTGCTATGTAAGTCATCTATCGTAATAGAGCAGTGCTCCATCTTCTGGATTCCTAAGGGTTACTGTCAGGGTGATGGATGGAAAATGGCTCAAGTATACATTTATTTTTCTTGGCAAGAGTGAGATTCTCTGCAAGATGGTCTTAGAGGTTATTAAAGAATATCTCAGGAAACCCTTGCTAGTGAGTTTTTAAATCATCTCTGACAGCTTTTCCCTCTCTTTCTTGACTCCTGTTAATAGATTTCAACACTTCTTTTTGTAGATCAATCCATTGCTTTATCATCATGAAAGGAAGAATATAATATTAACAACTTCTCTTGCTCAAATTAGGCTCACTTTTTTTTCTTCATTTTTTTTCTGGACCTAGAAACAATTTCCTCTCCAAAGAAATCTTTGATAAAGTGAAAGTAGTAATTGTTACTTTTTAGCCTTGTCTTTAATGGTCAATTATTGATGATGATGATGATGATGATGATAATGATGATAATTACTAAAAATATTTGTCCAACTGTATACCATATATGTGATCTCATTTAATTCTCACAGCAATCTGATAAAGTAGCTACTGTTATCATCCCAGTTTTTCATATGGAGAAAATGAGGCACAGAGAATTTAGACAACTTGCCCAAAACAAAACAATGGCCTGAAGTGCTGCAATGCAGGGTTATGTAAGCCCAGAGCTCATGCTCACTCTCTATATGCTCTGTTGTTTAGCTATTTGTTTCATCAACTCACTTTTAGCAGAAGTCTCTTGTGCAGTTTTGTTTCTTTTATATAGAGAGCTCTTTGGTAATTTTTAATATACTGTATACCCATACTCATGATGGTCATGGGTGCATTCTCTTTTAGAGACTAGCGTGCCTTAGTATAATGATAGTTCTTTCAATAATACTGTATTGCTCCTATATTCAATTTTGGTTTGCTGTTTTGTTTTGTTTTGAGACATGGTCTCACTCTAGTGACCAGGATAGTGTGCAGTGGTGCGATCTTGGTTCACTGCAACCTCCGCCTCCCAGGATCAAGCGGTCCTCCTGCCTCAGCCTCCCAAGTAGCTGGAATTACAGGTGCATGGCACTACATCTGGCTAATTTTTGTAGTTTTTGTAGAGACAAGGTCTTACTGTGTTACTTAGGCTGGTCTTGAACCCCTGAGCTCAAACGATCCACCAGCCTTGGCCTCCAAAAGTGCTAGGATTACAGGGGTGAGCCACTGTATCCAACCTCTATATTCAAATTTTTATTAAACACAACTACATATACCTAAACATTTCTAGCTGATTCATACATAGAAAGTTTTCCCCATCTTGTACTTGAGTATTTTGTTTGTTTTTAGTTTAAAATTTTTAAGTAGCATCGGCTTGTTCCTCTTGAATCAAATTTCCATTTTGAAGAAACATTACCTCAATTTTCCAATGGTTTACTTCCTCACTGATTTCCCTCTTTTCCCTTAAATATTAATGTCTTTAATAGAAATTTTTGGAAAGTGTATCAATGCTTTCTGATTCTTTATTCTGGCAATTAATAAAAATTTCTATGGATTGGTTTTCAGTTTTTTTTTTTTTTTGGTTCAATCATTTACCAAATATTTGTTAAGGAACTAATATAGGGTAAGACTATAGTATATGTGTCTTCTTCTCGCTCACATAGCATTTAATATCTGAAAATTAGTGGTTGTAGGTTATATGCTAAAAAAGACACTCCTTTGTTTCTTCCAACATGGATTGGACCCAGCATTCCTAGGTTGGGATTGGGCTTCCATTTCTCAGTGTTTGGGTTTGTGGTGCCATGTACATTTTTTCCATATCCGTCAGAGTTTGAATTTCTATGTTTTGACTGTTATTGGTTAACAACTACTTCCCCCAGAAAATAGTAAGTTACATGAAAACAAAGTCAATTTCTCTGTTGCTCCATGTTACATCCTTGGAGCCCAGAAATGGATGGCACACAGTAGATATTTAATATGATTTTTTTTTTTTTTTTTTTTGTCAAATGAAGGACAAGATAAAACCTCTTCATGTTTCTGGCCCTTAGATACTTCAGTTTTTAATTTACAGTTTTAAACATTGGAAACCTATGTCACTGAGCTCAGTGGAATTTCCAAGCATGTTTGGTATTGCATTTGGATGCTTTGGCATGCCTTTGTGGATTGCCTGTGCTCCAAATGGTCATGATAATCCCTATCACTCCATACTCTCTTCATCTAGCCCATACCCCTTGTTTATGTTATTGGCCTGCCCTCTGAAGGCATTTCCATTTTTCAGTTTGGGATTACAGTCATGAAAAGTTCTTTCTAGTTTGAATAATCTGTGATTTGTAATGCCTTTCCAAGGAAGCACAGTTGTTCTCCAACTCTAATAAATGTGTAATCCCAAACTCTGCAACATAAAATCTCATAAATTGGTTAATCTTAAAAATAAGATAGACTGATTGCTAATAAATACAAGCATGGGATTAGTGGAAATAGAAGAGAATCTTTTCAAATTCTTACTAATTTTATTTTGCAGACACAGCCAGAACACGTACTAAGAAAATCCTTTCAAATTTAGATATAATTTTTACTCTCCAAAAATTCTTGAAGATCTTAAAATTATGAGTTGGTAGACACCATTAAACACATAAGGAAATACTTTTTAACTAGGTGCTTGCCTCAACATTAATCAAAATAAACACAGGAAAAATGTGAAGGTGGAATTTGCTTGTATATTGTCTCTTAGCTCTTCAGGATGGAAACTGAGAACACCTAATCCTATAAAAAACTTTTCACCTCATCTAGTCATATGCTTATGTGAGTATCTGAAGTTATTTTTCTAGGTGACCTATTTACCAATGCAACTATAGATTTTGCAACATATTCATTGGCTAGAAAAATAAATATGTGTATGATTTCATTTATGCCTCACAATATCTGAGCAAATAATGGAGGACAGATCATCACTGTTGTACAGATGAGAAAATTAATTATCAAAGAGTTAAGGTAATATAACCTAAATCCAATAGTTCTTAAATGATACCACTGTAAACCCAGTAGGTCATCACACTTAGCTCAACCCATTCTTCACACTCTGTGGGCATTCATGTACTCATGAGATAACCTTGAGAAGCCACTGACTCCTGTGATTCAGCAATGCATTTATGGAAATTACAGTAGGTAAGCTCAGAACATGGCATATACAATGGATAGGAGAATGGGTTCTAATTTAATTGCTACTTTACCACTAACTAGGTGTGTAATATTGAATCTAATCTTCCATGTTCTCACTATAAATGAGGATTATAACATTTCCCTGATTGGAGATAATGCTTGAGAATCCCCAGCCTAGTGCTCAAAACATAGTATGGGGCTCAATAAACAGTTGCTGTTGAGGTTCTCATTACTATCATAATTTTTATTAGTTTTGTTAAACCGTTTTCCATTGATAAAGTGCTGTGTACATATCTAAACCAAATGGAAGAGCATGAGATGGAAAGAAGTTCAGTAATGACAAGGTCCTGGAGTGGAGCCCAACACAACCCAGCTTGGCTTTACTGAGTATGACTCAGAGGAAGATTGAGTGACAGAAAGGATCCTACACAATTTCTGTGTGGGATAACTGTGGGCAAGAAGGGTTGGACATAGGCAAGTGTGAAGTTCCATAATAATGTTATTTATTTTATTCAATGAGCAGTTATAGGCCTACCAAAAATTTAAGAATGGATTGATGAAGTTTATACTGAGCACTATGTATTTAAACCATGTTAAAAAAATCATGAAAATAATTGTATTATGCCAAGGGAAAGCTGTTTATGCTCTAAAAGACAGGAAGTATTAGTATTTAGTGGTTATTCTGTGCAGATACATGTATGTGAAATTATAATAACATTGTTCGTAACATTTATTTTAACATTTGCAGCCACTATATATGTAGACTATGGCATTGCTGCTCTGGAGGAAGCTTTTAAAGACCCACTGCTTTAATGATTTGATTTAAATCCATCAAAAGTGTTTAAAGAAAAGTGGCTTCTCTGTTTGTTGAAATGTTTGCGTAGAAGTCATTCACTAGTAATGGATTTCTATTTGAAAACCATTCATTCCCAACTTGAATGTTTTCTGTCCAGACCAAGAAGCTATCAGACGTAGAACATAGTCTTAGCTTATAAATGCTTTCTGTTAATGACCTTGATACTGTATCTCAAGATGTCTTTTCAAAAACAATATGATTGTGGATAAAAGCAATGATAACAGTCCTGCTTGCCTGTAGAGGAATACATTAGTGGTCTTGGACAAATTCTTGACAGTCATAATGATGAGCTGATAATGGAATGCTTTAGAATAAAAATAAAAATACTAGTTTATTTTGAGATGTGTCATGTAATACAAGAAAGATTATTTTAACAGCTTTATGGAAGTATAATTTATATACCATAAAACTTACCTAGTATACATGTAAAATACAAGGTTTTTCACTACATTTATAGACTTGTACGACCATCACCACAATCCAGTTTTGGAACATTTCAATTACCCCCTAAATTTCCTGGAACCCAATTGCAGTCAGTCCCTACTCTACTCCCAGGACCTGGCAACCACTAATCTGCTTTCTTTATTTATAAATTTTCCTTTTCTATACCTTTCATATAAATAAGCATTTTATTTTACAAATATCAATTTACTTGAATGACTATGTGACACAATTTATGGCTTATTCAATGAGGTTTAGAATGCTAAGGTTGTATTTGGACCCAGGGCATTTGTTATTATATTGGACACTAAATCTCATTACTGTGAGAAAAGCTCAATTGGCCTGGTTTTTGTTGTTGTTTTTGGAGAATTGAAGCATTTAGTTTTGTGCCTAGATCTGGTATATTAGTGTGTTAATGATCTGATTAGCAGTAACAACAGCAGTAGTAGCAGGTTGCCATTTATAGAATACTTACGGTGTTCAGGCATTCTACTGAGGATTAATATACCTTTTCCCTCTAATCTTCATAAAAGTTCTGAAATATAGGGAATAATTGCTCCATTTTAGGGACAGCAAAAGTAAAGCAAGCTCAGAGAAGTTAAGAAATTTGCCTGAGATCACCTGTTGCTGCCTGTGCCTATACTAAGAATGATTAATCTTGAGGTACTCTGGTAAGCAAACTGTATGGCTTCTGCTTTTCTACAGCTTTACAGTTCTATTTTCTTCAGCACTAAGACATATCCTTGAAATTACCTTCCAACTTGGCTTTTTGGCTCCCTGTGCAAATTCTGCCATGAAGTATTAAAAGAACAGAGTCAACAGGTTAAAGATAAGCACTGATCCCTGAGGTGAATAGAATTGATCAGAGAGCTATTTGTGAAATGAGAGAGGCAAAGGGAGAGAAGAGATTTGATTGATGAAATAAAGGAATGGACAAGCATACATGAGAAAAATGCAATACAAAATAACTTTACGGGCTTAGAGAGAAAGGGAGAAATTTCAGTTCTTTAGATGTGCCTGAAGTGATGATTTCGTGAAGAAAGTGGAGGGTTTCAATTAAACCTCTCTTTTGAATAGAAATGATTTTAAAGGAAGAATTCTAATGGGTTCTTGTGCCACTGAGGCTGAAAGCAGATGAAGAAGACGAAATGGTCTCTAAAGTAGGTGGTCCCAACCCCAGTGGGACATAACTGATTTAGGTGGCTGAAGCTAACTCCACTTTGTCTCACTAAGGATCCTGGCTTGCTAACTGGCTGGCTGTGTTCCCCAGAAGCCTTTGCTCTGATGCCTATCAGTCCTGCCTGGTGCAAAGGCTTCTGGGTTATGAGCCAACTGGGGATGCTGCCAAATCTGTTGCTTATTCAGCAGTGAAATGAGGTAGCACTGTTAGCTTGCTTTCTTATTGTGCGGGTACCAGAAATGAAGTTTCAGTGTGAGAGAATAAAGAATAGTCTTACTTTGAGGATTCACTGGAGACTGATAAAGGAATTTCAGAGACAATAAACTGTTCCATGTGTTTACAGTAAGTTGGTGATTTAAGATTCAGTTACAGATTTTTATATTTAAATAAGTAATAGTGAACAAAAGTGAGCAATGTTTGTGGAAGGGGACCAGCTTGGATAAATAACTAGGTGTAAAGCAATTAGGAATTCAAAATATTAGAGATATACCCATGTATACACATAAACAAAGGATTTAGAGGACTTTATAAAAATGCATGTGATGCAACAGGATTTTCAAAACACACTACGAATCGTTGTGCAGGTTTCCTTGTGTTTTGTTTGTTTGCAGAATCCAGAAGGGTGAGCAAAACCTAAAAGATATAGAGACCCTGCGGTTCTCAAAGTGTGAGCCCTGGACAAACAGCTTCAGCATCACCTGGGAGCTTGTTAGAAATGCAGATTCTGAGATATCTCTCCAAACTCTTTGAATCAGAAACTCTGGGCTAGGGCTAGCAATCTGTATTTTAACCACCCCTCTAGGTGATTCTGATGTGCCTTAAAAGTAGAGAACCCCTGGAATAATATAGGAAGGGAATTTAGAGCTGAATGTGGCAGACTGTACATAAACACTATTGGAAGCAGTTTATCCTGGTGCCCAAAATAATGGAGCAGAGATTTTTAGTTAGGAGCTGTCTCTCCTTGCACTTTGCTAGTACTTGGCTTGTTCCCCTCCTTTTCAAGGCTGATCTGCCTTTCACTTCCAGGAGAACTTTTCTGCCCATACCAGTCTGAAATGCTTTGTTTTATGGTATACTATAGATTTGCATTTCTTTAGGTCTAATATTCTTTTGGTTTTTAATGTCAACTCTTGTTTTTTTAATTATTACTTCATAATTTTTTTTCACATTTTGTGAGGGTGTACATTATATATATGTATGTATGTGTTTATATATATATTTTATATGTATACTATATATAAATACATGTGTGTGTGTATTTTATATATATATGTGTGTGTATATATACATATACATATATATGTATATATACACACACACACACACACACACACACACACACACGCCACGCACTCAGGTACTACCTCCCTTCTCTGAACAAGTCACTTTTATTCCATACATTCTTTATTGCATTATCTTACCTTGGTTTCTTGAGAGCACTTAATTACCTGAAAGTATGTATTTATCTGTTTCCTTGTGGTTGTTTGTCCATGTAAGCTCACCTTTGTTGATCCAGGCCCCAGGCTTTAGACCCCAGAATGGTGCTTGGCACAGTAGATGTGCAGTGAACAATGAGTGCTGTTTGTCTATCCGGATCTAGGCTCTAAACTACTAGGGGACAGAACTTGTGTCACAACCTTAAATTAAAAATACATATGTAAAGAGACTAGCGTATTATCTAGGGCATAGAAAACACTTATGCACTGTTTTATATAAATATATATGTATATATATTTCCCTTTTATTCTTTTAGTAGCGCTCAGCTTCTAACAGTTCTTTGCACTCAGTCTGTACGTGAAGATAGATGAACATAACAATTGAGACAGAGTATTAAATCTGAATAATTAGGAAACAAAATGGAATATATCAGTATTCTCTGTGTTTTCATTCTGTATGGATTACTTATTGAATGGGTCGTGTTTGGTTTTGAGCTATGAATATAAGAAATTCTAAAAATTAAAATACATGCTAAACAATTAAAATCTGTAACATAAATGCATAATTCTTACCTGAAACCTTTGGATCCCAGTGTGCTTTAGAATCCAGATTTTTTTTTCTTTCAGGTTTTTGAATGGTATCATGAAAGATACATGTAGAATGGATTCTGTAACATCCACTGGGGGTCTAGGGCAGCGCTCCATAAAAAAACATATCTACATTTCTTCAGCAAAACATATGGATATTTACTGAAATAGGAAACACAAAAGCTGCCGAAACCCTTGTGGCCAAATTAGGTTGGGTTTTGTGACCAAGTGAGTTTTCTGCAAACGTACAAAGCTTTGATGTTTAGAGTTTTGATTTTGGCTTTATGTGTAAGGGTTTATAGACCTTACAGTGTATAAGCAAAACTAACATTTATATTTCAGACTGTTTTTCATCTTCAGAAGCTATATTAGTCCACAATTAGCATTTGAATCACTTGAAGCTTAGGGAAATTAAATAACTTGATCAAAGTCACAGCGCAGTATACAAATAAAAGCTGAATTTGAACTTGGGTCTGGCTGAATCCACATTCCTTACTCTTTTCCCTGCAGAGCACTGATCCTTAAAATCACACATTACAGATAAGAAAGGCTATAAAAGTTGCAAAATGTACCCCCTTCATTATACAATTAATGACAAAGACGTCTGGGGGGGTTTATGATCTATAGTAATATCACTACTAAGAGGCACATTCAGAATCCAGGTCTCTTAATATCTAGTTCTGTACTCTCTCATTTTCCATGCTGACTTTTAGTTTCGGGATGCTTCTAACTTATTGGCCTCAGAAATCATGGTTGTTGCAGAGGTAAAGGCAGTTTTCTTCTAGTTTTTCTCTTCTATATGAGCTCCCAAAATGTTTTGGTCAAACGGTTTGGCTGTCTGTGTTTTTGTAATCAAATACCTAAATGCTGGTAATGCACACTTAAATCAGGTTCAAGCGGGGGACTTTATTTACTTGGGCACAGCTAGAGTGTATTGTAATTCCCTGTTTCGTTAGTTGCCTTGAAGAGTAAAGTAAGCAATTTCATTTAAAATTAATAGCCCCAATCTTATTTTTGCCTTATTCACTTAGGAAAACCTTATAGTTAACAGCAATTGCAGTTATTTTCAGCACTATTTCAAGGGAATTCTTTGATAGCAGCCAGACCGCGTGCCCAGCTTTGCTGCTTTTAGACAAACTCAAGTATTGGCGCAGTGTGATACTCAATACTGGGGAACTGCATTCTGAGTCAAAGCAAATTAGTTTGCTGTCTGCTTGAGGACTTTACAGATTTACACACCTTCCCAATGAGATTTGTAAGAATAAATTTTTGTAAATCAAGGGTTTGAAGACTCCTAGTGAAATTCACATTTAGGGTAGAAACAGTATTCTTCATTTTATTGAAGTCATATGATTCAGGAAAAATAAATTGAGGACTTTTGGCAGGCTAAAAGGATCTGGAAAACTTTAGATGTATTGTTTTTACCTCTTGTTTCAGAGATAGAAATGTAACATTTTTAATTATGAGCTTTTGTGTTTTGTTTGTGCTTGAATTTATGTGTTATATGCTCCCATAAAAGTTGTGTGTGTGTGATATTATTACATAAGAATTAGAAATATGCAATTCTTTTTATTTAATAAATTTAGTAGGGTTTCTTTTTTTAAATGGTAGATAAAATGAAGGCACAGCAGCTCAAGAGGGATAGAATTGGAAGGAAAGGGAAAGAGGAGGGAGGTGAAAGAAGGAAAGATGGGGCTTTGAAACCGATCCAGGACTCTGTGTAATGAGCTCTTGGTTCCTTATCCCACATTTGTCTAGCCATTGAAGGTAGAAATTAACCCTTATGTTGCATTTGTCCATGAACTAAAGACTGAGCCTGTGTTTAGACACTTAATAATTTTTAGGTCAGTAGCCCAGTTGGCACTCCTACTAGCCTCATGGTTGCAGAAACTGGATAGTTAGTAGACCATGGTGTTTTATTGTATGGGCTCTGGAATCAGAGAAACCTGAATTCAAATTCGAGTTTTGACAGTACTTGTGCCCTTTACCTCTCTACACCTTGGATTTCTCATCTATAAAATGGGAGGCAGCATAGTATACCGGGTAAGAGCATGGTCTCTGGAAGTACACCTCCCAGTTGGACTCTCAGGCCTGCCAATTTAATGCTGTGTTACTTTAGGTAAGTTGTTTAACAACTCTGTGCCTTAGGTCCTCCATCTATAAAACAGAGATAATAATAGTGTCCCAGATTTCTGTTAGGAGAATTACACAAGATTATATGTGTAAAGCTCTTAGAACCCTGCCTCAGCAGTTACTAGGCCTCCTCATCATTCCGCTAGCCCAGTGACTTTCAACTGGGAAAGACTGCTTCCCAAGGGCATTTGCAATGTTCTGGAGGTATGTTGCTTGTCACAGCTGAGAAGAGGGTAGATGCCAGGGATGCTGCTAAGTATCCTACAATGCACGGGACAGTTTTCATAACAAAGAATTATCTGTCCTAAAATGTCAATAGTGCATTAGCCAGTTTGGAAATCTAGTTCCCTCTACCCCAGATTCCATAACTGTCCCTCTGGTACCTACAGTGGGGTCTTTCCCAAATGTTAGGTCTCAGCCTAGCAGTCTGTTCCCTGGTATCTTTTCTGGTTGACTCAGATCCTGCCATGGGTGCATATAATGCTGGTTGGCCATCTCAGTGATGACTTTCCTGGGGCAGGGATCCATGTAGGAGGAAAACATGCAGGCTGCAACCTGAGGTTTTTTATTTTTTATTTTTTTTTGACAGAGTCTTACTGTTGTCAGCTGGGGCTGGAATGATGCAGTAGCATGATCTCAGCTCACTGCAACCTCCGCCTCCCGGGTTCAAGTTATTCTCCTGTCTCAGCCTCCCCAGTAGCTGGGATTACAGGTGCATGCCGCCACACCTGGCTAATTTTTGTCTTTGTAGTAGAGACGGGGTTTTGCCATGTTGCCAAGGTTGGTCTGAAACTCCTGGGCTCAAGCAATTCACCCACCTTGGCTTCCCGAAGTGCTTGGGATTATAGGTGTGAGTCACCACACCCTGCCTTTTTTTTTGCATCTTAGTGCTGGTATTAGAGCATTTGTGGCCATCTAACAGACTGATTAGCAGCCCCACTTTCTGTTACTCCCATCTTCTTATCTCCTTTCCGTAGGGTTTTTCTCTTTGTCCAAAGTTCCAAAAGCACTTCCAACAAGGATTGCAGTGCCCGCCCTCCTTCAGAGCAGCTCATCTCCCTGGAATTTTTAATGCAGATTACCCTCCTGATAGACATAGAACTTCAGTTGAATTTTGCACTCAACCTTCTGGACGGCCCGCAGGCAGGAATGGACAGAGGCCATTTTCTTCTTCCGGAGAGATTTTTATCTCTCAACTTTCAATGCTTTAACTCTTTTTTGGATCCTGGCATGATTCTTGAGAAATGATAGGTCTTGGGCTAGCTTTTCTGGATCTCCTCCACCCCCAGTTAACTGGAAAAAAAACTAGCCTTCTTTTCGTGGGAAGTATCACGGAAAGATCATGGGTTTTTGGGTCCTCTGACTTGTGTTGAAGTTCTCACTATGCCACTTAGCTCCTATGTGAGCATGAATGGATTATCATTAATTTCTCTTTTATTAGTTTCTTTTTTTCCCTAGAATATCACTAATAATACATGTCTGAGAGATTGTTAGGAGAGATAGTATGCATAGTGTTTATGAGCATGGCCCTTGACATGCAGCTGTGTTTGAATTCAGGCTTTACCACTTTCTAGTTGTAAGCTCCTGGACAAGGTACTTCTCTGTGCCTCAGTCTCATCTTCACATCTATCAAATATGTATAGTACTGCTATCAGAGCGTAGTTGGGAGGGTTAAATTGGGAACTGTATGAGAGTCTTGTTATTTACCTATTCCTTCACCTTTCCCGTGTCCCAGAGGTCCTGAATTGGAGAGTGTGGATTGGGTTGTGAGTAACAGAACAGACCAAGACTAATGCAGGTGGAGCAAGGTGGACTGCAATGGAGCAAAGTGAATTGGTAGAGATATTCCTCGTAAAGACGGGTCACTGAATATGGCGGAAGGATGAAAGTGAGAAAATGTGGGCCTGTGTTAGCCTTTTTTTCAGAAGCAATGATGCTTTGGTAAAAGAAGGTATAAATATATGCTTAAACAAAGTACATAACTTTTGACATGGTCTAACAGGGGAACAAATTAACCAACAGACCCTTAAACTCTCAACTTTTTGAAATTGTCAAGCTGTCCATGAAGGACTCTTTACAAGTTTTAAAGGACACCTGTATGTCACGCAGATCCTCTTGGTTTCCTTTTAAAATCCCCACATGCCATTCCCCACTTTAAATCCACTTTTGCTTCCAATAGCCTGCATTGGCCACTCTTCTTTAGCGAACTTTCCCTGGGTAACTGATAGTTTTTCAGACATCAAGAAAAACTGGAAGCATTTAGGAGACTCCACCCACCCCAGAGCAAACCTTGCAGTTTCTCACATATGGGAGCATAAAAGCCTAGCTCCCTTGCCTCAGAGAGTTGTAATTTTTCCTCCAGCGTTCCTTGCTGCACTCTGTGAAACACAGTCTATAGAACATTGCCTGAAGTTGCACCTTGCTTGGCTTCTTTTTCTGGGGAACACTCCCTTAATAAATTCTTGCATGTGAACCCTTGTCTCAGGATCTGTTTCTGGGGACTTTAATCAAAAGGAGCCCTTCTCTGAGGCTCACTTTGTATAGGAGCCTCATACCAACATGAATCCTCATTCCTAAGGAAGAACACCCTGGAGTGAGGGGCAGAGATGGGGAAAGAATTGAAGAAGTTATTTTTACACTTTATACAGTAAGACAAAGCACCCATTTTATAATTTGACATGGCTGTAGGTGGTTATATTAAATTGTTTTTGCCTTAGATACCAGCATTCAAGACACACACACACACACACACACACACTCACTCAGATGCTTTTCATTTTAATAACTAGCATTGCAACAATGGATGATTTTCTCTAGTTTAAAGAGGTGTTTGTGGGCTCTCTTGGGAATCTAACTAGGATTTATGTTCCTTATCCTCTGGGAAAATGTGTTCCTAACTTGAAATACTTGACCTGAGGGAAATGGTTTAGTAATGTAGTAGAGATAGATGACCTATATTGAGGTTTTTTTTTTTAACCCAGGACTCTGTGGAATAAAGTTAATGAGGAAAACATTCTTGTGCCCACCCTGAGCCAGGTACTCTGCTAGATATTGCTAATAAAGAGACCGTCATTAGAATATGTTCTTCTCCCTGGAAATGTGTAGGATGTCCTCTTTGTCTCTGCATAATAACATTTTTTGATCATACACTTTGCTGTGAGTACAATTTTAGTCATTGTGATTGGCTCATCGTGAGCCCGTTTAATAAGAAAACTTCGTGCCTTCAGTTTGTGTTTATTTTTGTTTTTATTTTTTTGAGACAAGATCTTGTTCTGTCACTTAGGCTGGAGTGCAGTGGCACAATCATAGCTCAGCAGCCTCAAACTCCTGGGCTCAAGCCATCCTCCTGTCTCAGCCTCCCGAGTATCTGGGATTCTAGGTATGCACTACCACACCTGGCTAATTTTTATTATTTTTGTAGAGACTGGATCTCACTGTGTTGCCCAGGTTGGTCCTGAACCCCTGGCCTTAAGTAGTCCTCCTGCCTCAGCCTCCCAAAGTGCTGTGATTACAGAAATGAGCCATCATACCTGGTCTAGTTTTGTGTGTATGTTTTAAATTACTTAACATATTCTATTGGATAAGAAAATAGGGAGGCCTTAGGAAGGTGAAAATAGGAAATGTCAACTGTAATCTTGAAATGGATGCTGTAGACTTTTGAAAGTTATAAGGGAGTATTCTTGAAAATTTAAAATGTCTAATGTTTAGAATGTGGCAATGACTTAAGAAACCACACTCAGCCACTCAAAGGTGTGTTCCATGAGATATCCATTTCCTGATTCATTCACTGCTGAATTGCCTGCATTTTTCAGTCCAAATTCTACAATGTCTCCAATATGTAACACAATGAAGTACAAATATCTCCTTGGTTGATAGAATATCAAAATTGCTGCAACTGTTACAGCTGTGACTGCCAATAAGCATAGCCCATAGCCCTTATTTTTAATATATCTATCTTATCAAATAAATATGTTCCTTAAAATAACCAGGCTTCACTAAAGACTTACAGGTAAAAAGCCTTTCAAACCTTTGGTATTAGGACCCAAGTAACTGATGGAGGAAGTGGTGATAGAGTTGTTACCTGTATTTTGAAAGGCAAGACAGGAATGTAGACTCTTAAAGGAAGATGGAGAAAATAACTAACAATTCTAAAGACTTATGAATCTTGCAAGCAAGAAGAGCTATACTCTGGGGAGATTAGCCCAATGCTGAGGCATTGCTTAAACAGGTTCCTGGGCTGTGAAAAAAGGGTGATTCTGAGTCTATTTACTCTTCTTTCTATGCCTCTTGTCATGAATGCAAAGTGGTTTTGAACCAACATGAGGATGAAGAAGTTTTCGCCGAGGGAGTATCTTCCGGCTTGGTTCTCATCCCTCTCACTAGGCACTAAGGAAAGTCAGAAATTTTTTTTCCTGTTACTGAATATTTGTGTTTCTACCCCACACGAGAATTCATAGGTTGTAGCCTTAATCCTCGAACCTCTCCTATGACTTTATTTGGAGATAGGACCTATAAGGAGATTATTAAGGTTAAATGACATCATAAAGGTGAGGCCCTGATATGACAGAATTAGTGTCCTTATCATAGAAAGACACCAGAGAGGTCTCTTGCTCTTTCTCTTTCCTTACCATGTACGGACACAACAGGAAGATGCTCATCTACAAGCCCAGGAGAGAGGCTTCACCAGAAGCCCAATTGGCTGGCACCTTGATCTTGGACTTCCCAATGTCCAGAACTGTGAGAAATACATCTCTGTTGTTTAAGCCAGTCAGTGTGTGGCATTTGTTATGGCAGCCCAAGAAGACACTAATACAGGTGCCAAAATCAGACTCCAGATTACTTGTCTCATGTTTTGAGAACTTTGTATTCTCCTTTGAGAAGCTAAAATCCTATCATTTTAGTATATGACATGATTTCTAGTTAGCAATGGAAGATTAAACAGATGCACATATTTCCACTCCTTCCCCAAACACCCATGAAATAATAAGAGTATTTTTTATAAAAATGCTCAATTCTATAAGGATAAAAGCCAAACAGAGTTGGAGATCCTAGTGAGAACATGTTGGAAGCTGAAAAGGATGGAAGAGAGAGAAACTTCTGATTATCAGACCAAATAAAACTAAAATGCTGAGAAGCGATTGGATTTTTGTTGTTCAACTTCAGAAAACATAAGGACTGGAGTCACCAGTTACCCCTGGGCCTGGGGTAAAATTGAGGCTAAAAAGAGATGAATTGATTAAAGTGTGTTTAAGAATTAGTAAGACCTCAGATCCCCTCCCTGGCTTTGAGAAACTGGGCATCTGCCCAGTGGCGTGCTGGCAAATACTTAACAACTAGGTCTCAAAATAGTTGTGATTTGTGGTATTTGCCAATTTCTGTGGAGTAAATACCACCATCATGGCCAATGTCAAGCTACTGCATGACATCACTGAATGCAGAGTTGGGAAGAGATGTGAGTAGCACACCTCGTGTAGTAGAAATACAATATGCAAGTGACCTCAAAAGCATAAAACATAGTATAATAACTAGTAAGTGATGAATTTCTTTGTGTTTATTACCTTTGTTTTAATATAAATTTATTTAATTGCATATTTGTATAATTTACTTTTAAATAATGACAGTGTTTAACAATCAGCATGACAACTTCCAAAAATTTAACAACCTGCTCTTGTGAGCTGGAGGACAAATTGACTCCTATAAACTACCACAGTAGTTTCTTCTCCATTCTGGCAACACTGGATATTTATTACTGTAAGTTTAAAATAAAGGGTCTCTGGAGTTGGAAAAAAAAAAAAACAGGCAGAATTAAAGGCAGAGTCTTTCAACCTAAAAAGTTAGAATTAAATGGAAGTTCATAAGTGAATTTAGAAATTTCCTAGTTCTTATTTCCCATTCGGCTCCTGTTACACTGGAAGCCAGACACATTCCCACTTGGTAAGAGACTGGAAGCATCTTTTCTGGGAAAATTGACCCGCTGAAAGAGTGGACAAACTCTAAAGGTTTTGACATTGAGAGTCCACAAGGAAACACACTAGGTAGATCAGTCTGTTGCAAGGACCATAGTTAACAAGCCCCATCTATGTGAACAGGGCTTCAAATCAGCACTTTTAGTGATGCAAACGTAAGCATCTTTCAGGGTTCACGAAGTATTTTGGTGAAGCAAATAATGTAAAAGAGAAACACACACACATACACACACACACAGAGACAGAAAATTGCTACTTGGAGGAGACAAAGTATGCATGGAGAGGAAACTTTTTAAAGCAATCATCTACCATAAATAACTTCAGACAGATAAGAGAAAATAGTATATGAATGGAACAAGAAGAGGATACTGGTAAGAGAGAAAGAAAAACTGGCAGAGCACAAAACCAGCTCTTGGAAATGAAATGAAAAATATTATAGCAGAGTGAAAAACTCAATTAAGATATGGAATTGAGAAAATCTTCTAGAACATTGAACAAATGGCTAAATATTCAAAAGTAAAAAAAATAGTTAGAAAATGAGAGTGTTCATCCAAGATATTCAATAGAAAAAGAGAAGATCCATAGAAGGGGGTCATTAAAGAAAAATCCAAGAAAACTTCCCAGAATTGAAGGACAATGTTTCCAAATTATAAAGGCCCAGTAAGGGCCCAACATAGTGATGAATTAGATCCACTAATGAACGAATTTGATCATGAAATTTTAGAATACTGGGCAAGCTTCAAGGGGAAATATATTTCTATTCAAAGGATTAAGAAGCAGAATGACTTTATATTTCTTCGAGCTAAAAAAAAGCTGAGCAGTGTCCTCAAAATTCTCAAGAAAAATGAATTTCCCAACATAGAATTCCAAGCCCAATAAAATTGTCACTGATTGTGATGATAGACCGAAGACATTTCTGATAGTTTAGCTCTCAAAAATTTTACCTACTTTACACCCCTTCTCTGAAATGTAATAAAGGATGTGCGTCACCAAATAAGAGGGAGGAGGGGGTCAAGAAAGTGGGATCCAGATGAGCTGAATCAAGAGTGAGGTGACAAGAAAACTCAGGTTAACAGGCAGGAAGTGTCAAGCTTCAGGAGCTCCTGATCCTGACTGAAGCAAAGCCAGTATCTTTGGGAGTGACTTCATGTAGATGAACTTGATAGCATACCTACTAGGTATGAATAAATGTATTGAGAGGAAAGCGTCTGGAGTAAGTACATAAACAACTAATTACCTAAAACAGAAATGAACACAAAAACAACAGCTGCTAACAATCAGAAAACAAAATGCTCTTCAGAAAAGGACAATTACTCATAATGTACTGCATGGATTGGCTATGAAGGACATTTATAGAGTCATAACAATGTGAGCATTCAGTAATGATCTCACCACATTTGATATTTCATAGAACTGGGAGGAAGAGATAGATGGGAAGTCTGTGTGTTTGTTTGTGTGTATATGCATGTGTGTGTAGTAGGAGTGGCAGGAAGGGGAAAGAGGGCTGAATCATTTTCTTCTATAGTAGCAAGTAAATAGATAATTCCTAAACAGAAAACAAACAGTAGCAATATAAATATGTTAGTCAGATATAGGAGACAGAAAAAAAAATCATCCCCCACAATTAAAAGTGGTTATTTCTAGGGTGCAGAATTTAGGTCCAGAGTGGGAAACTGCTGTTGTAACAAGCCTTATGGAATGGTTTGACTCTTTGTACAATCTTCACATATAACTTTGCTAAAAACAAAACCCAAATTAAACTGTATATTGTGATACTGAAAGGCATTACTGACAAAATGAGTGACAAGAAATAGTTGTATATAAGATGTAAGTACGTTAAGACACTGAGAGGAAGTGGAAAGCCTTTGGAACATATTTTTGATGCTTCTGAATAAAGCTGCAGTCTTTCCTTTTTTCTTGAGATGGAGTCTCACTCTGTAGCCCAGGCTGGAGTGTAGTGGTGCGATCTCTGCTCACTGCCACCTCCACCTCCTAGGTTCAAGTGATTCTTGTGCCTCAGCCTCTGGAGTAGCTGTGATTACAGGGGGCGCTATCACACCTGGCTAATTTTTATTTTTAATTAATTAATTAATTTATTTATTTATTTATTTTGTGATGGAGTTTTGCTCTTGTTGTCCAGGCTGGAGTGCAATGACACAATCTCGGCTTACTGCAACCTCCACCTCCAGGGTTCAAGTGATTCTCCTGCCTCAGCCTCCCAAGTAGCTGGGATTACAGGCATGTGGCACCATACCCAGATAATTTTGTATTGTTTTAGTAGAGATGGGGTTTCACCATGTAGGTCAGGCTAGTCTCGAACTCCTCACCTCAAGTGATCACCCACCCCAGCTTCCCAAAGTGCTGGGATTACAGGCATGGGCCACCGCACCCAGCCCTGGCTAATTTTTGTATTTTTGGTAGAGATGGGATTTCACAGTGGTGGCCAGGCTGGTCTCGAACTTCTGGCCCGAAGTGATCTGCCCACCTCAGCCTCCCAAAGTGCTGTGATTGCAGGTGTGAGCCACTGCACCCAGCCCAGTCTTTCCTTTTGAAAAATGTGTTGTGTTATATTTAATTAAAATGTATTCAAGTGTAATTTATGGATAAATTGAAAAACATTTTGGAGCAAATAAAGATGCAAAAGGATATGTATAATGTGTCACCATTTATGTAAAATCTCCAAATGCAAAATGGTATAATTTATTGGTTATACAGTGTAATTTTAAAAATCTCTATTAGACTGATCTCCTACCTCGGATGTGTGGTATTATGTGATGAAGGAGGGAGATAAAAGGTGTGGGAAGTGAGGTGCTAGCTATATCAAATTATTTTTGTTTCAAAGACAGTGCACGAAGGGAGAAATGAAGGCTGAGTCAAATATTACAAAATGCTAAAATCTACAATATTGAGTAGCAGTTACATGGATGTCTATTATTTTTTGTAATTATCTGCATCTTTGAAATGTCTTATAACTTAACAAAGGAATAAATGAGGACTGGTAGTCAACAAGCTGTTATCCTAAACCTGGAGAGTGGGGACACATAGACATTAAAATTTTTTTCCTTTTATTTAGAAAAATAATTTTAAAAATTGATTCTGAGTCTGATGACATATAATTACTAGAACAATCAATTTTATTGAAAATGTTACTAGTTTTGCCTTCATATTGTTTTTATGAGGACACAACATCAAACATAAACTAAACTTTGAATATGGATATTCAAGGTTTAGTGCCCCATGGCCCTTACCTGGAAGACAAATTAGAGCAAAATTAATGAGTATATGATTTTGTGTAACAGACAATTCAATTCAATAAGTAGTTATGAAATTCCTACTTTATAAGAGACAAGACAGAAAAATAGCAATGAACAATCAGGGTTCTGTTTCCCAATATGATTTCCACTCTGGGAAAGGATGAAGTAGAAAGTAATTGTTAGGTGAGCGCCCTACAATCAGATAATGGGGTTGAGTTAGCTGAGTTATTTAATTCTATGAAAGTTAATACTTGCTGAATTTTGGATGAGTTATTAAGCCTCTCTATGCCTCAGTTTCCTTAATGTAAAATAGCAACAAGAATACTATACACCTCACAGGATTATTGCCATCAAATTAGCAAATTCAGATTAAAATACATGTTTCTGTGCCTGGCATAGAATTATGGTAAATTCTCAGTAAATGTTAGTGTGATTGAAAATTGTGAAGACATTAGCATCACCAACCTCGGGAGAATACATCATTTAAGACACGATGGTTCAGCTAGAGAAACAGATGTACACAGCTTTACGTGAGGAAGAATTCTTTTTTTCTGGACTGAGAAATTCCAAGAAACTCCCTAATGAAATTTAAGCTTGGAATTACAACTTAAGTCAGCTTCATGGACTAGCAATTTCTTAAGACATCAGCACCTTTCTTAGAGGGGAAAAGTCTGTGCCCGCCTTGCTCAGATTCACTCAGATCTTGGCCTTTCTTCAGCAGCAGAGACAGATAAAGTCCCACCATGGAGCCAGCCAAAAAATGAGCTTGAATCCCCAGATTCAAGGCCTTTTTACCTCTGGAAGACTTGTAAAATGAAGCCAGGGAATAGAAAAACAAATTAAGTTGCAGTTTGAATATGTCACTGAAATGCTATGTGGACAACAAAACTTCATGGTGGGGACATCAGAGAGATAAATTTCATAGTGCCTGGACATTCATTCATTCATCAAGTGTTTAGTGAGCACTTAACTATCTGCTTCCCAACAAGCATGATGTCAGGGACACAATAGTGAACAGACAAAAGTGTTAGTTTTTATTAAGCTCACAGAAGCTGAAGAGATAGACAAACAATAAAAATAAAATATAAGTAAGTGAATGCAGATGGTAACAAATGTTTTGAATGAATGAAACAGCTTACTGTTAATGATTGAGTGGGGTAAGAGGATGGGCTAATTTAGACTGGAGAGTTTGGGAAGGACTTTTATGTGATCTGAGATTGTACTTATTAAAAGGGGGTGGCCATGAAATGGTCTGGGAAGAAAGAGCAAGTCCAAGGGCCCTAAGGTAGGAACAAGCTTCGTGTACATGAGGGCCAGCAGGGCTAGAGTGCAGTGAGTGAGTGGGAATGCGGTGGGACACAAGGTAAGGAGTTGGGTAGACATCAGCTCTCGTGAGGCTAGGTAGAAGCTTGGATATTATCCCAATGCAATAGCAAACACTGCGAGGATTTTATAGTTGGGTGCAATATTATATGATTCACAAGTTTAAAAGGATTATTTTCCCATCTCAAGAAACTAAAAAAAAATGAGAGTAAATTAAACCCATAGTAAGTAAAAGAAAGGAAATAATAAAGATCAGATTAGAAATTGATGTAATAGAAAATAGTAAAAACAATATAAAAAAATCAATGAATCTAAAAGTTAGTTCTTTGATAGGATCAATAAAACTGATGAACCTCATCTGGGCGCATTCATGCCTATAATCCCAGCACTTTGGGAGGCCAAGGCAGGAGGGTCACCAGGAGTTTGAGACCAGCAACACAGTGAGACCCCATATCTACAAAAAACTGAAAATATAGCTGGGCATGATGGCATGTTCCTGTAGTCCCAGCTACTTGGGAGGCTGAGCTGGGAGGATATTTTGAGCCTGGGAAGTCGCAGTTTCAGTGAGCCATGACTCCAGCCTGGGCAACAGAGCAAAACCCTGTCTCAAAAAAAAAAAAAAAAAAAAGATAAACCTTTATAACCAGACTTAATCAGCAAAGAGGGAGAAGACACACAATATCAATGTCAGAAATGAGAGAGAGGCATTTTACAAATTTCACAGATATTAAGAGGATAATAAGGAAATTTTTGAACAACTTTATGCCAATACATTTTACATGAAATTTACTTACGTGAAATGGACAGATTATTTAAAAGGCACATACTACCAAAGCTCACTCAAGAAGAAACAGGTGACCTGAACAGCAGTGTATCTATCGAATAAATTAAGTTTATATTTAAAAACTTCCAACAAAGAAAACTATTGATCCAGAGGGCTTCACTGGTACATTCTACAAAACATTCAAAGAAGAAACAATGCCAATTCTGTACACACTCTTGCAGAAAATTGAAAAGGAGGGGATATTTTCGGCTCAATTTATGGGATCTGAATTACCTGATATGAGAAAGAGAAGGGAATTAGAAGGGAAGAAAACTATAGACCAAGATGCTTCATGAACATAAATGCAAAAACTCTAACAAATTTTAGCAAATACAATCAAACAAATTTTTTTTAAAAAGATAATTCTTCATTATCCCCACTGGTGTACATCCCATGAATATAAGGTTAGTTTACCATTTGAAAGTAAATCAATGTAATTTACCAAATTAACCAGCAAAAACAAGCAAAACAAAAACAAAAACAAATCAAAAACACTATATGATCATCTCAATTGGCACAGAAAAGGCATTGGACTTAAGCCAGTACCCATTCCTGCTGAAAGCTCTCCACAGGAATAGAAGGGAACACTCTTAACTTCATAAAGGACAGTTACAAAACCCCCACAGCTAACATCATACTTAATGGTGGGCGATTGAATATTTTTCCCCTAAGATCAGGAGCAAATGAGGATGCCTCTCTTTCCACTTCAGTTCAACATTGTACTGGAGCTTCTAGCTAATGTGATAGGCAAGAATAAAAAGTATATTTATATTGGAAAGGATGGAGTATAAATAGCTTTTTTTCAGGCAATACTATCATCTAAGTAGAAATTCAGATTGATTATATAGAAAAGCTACTAGAACTGGGAAATGAGTTTAGTAAGATGCAGGATACTACATCAATATGCAAAATGTATTGTATTTCTCTATATACACTCAGAAATTGAAATATATCTCTTATAATATCATAAAAATATAAAATACTTAGTGATAAGTGTGACAAAAGTTGTAAAAAACCTGTAAACTGGAAACTACAGATCATTAATGAAATAAATTAGAGAAAAGTAAATGGAAATATAAAATACATTCATGTGCCATTCATAGTATTGTTGTCAGTTCTTCAGAAAATTGATCTATAGTTTTAGGGCAATCCCAATAAAAAACCAAGCAGGCATATTTGTAGAAATTGATAGACTAATTTTAAAATTCACATGGAAATGCAAAGGACTTCAAAATAACCAAAAAATGTTTAAAAAGAAGAAAAAAGGTGGAGGACTAACACCACTTAATGTTTATTATAAACCTTCAAGAGCATAGCTATGTGGTGTTGGCATAAATATAGGCAAATAGAATAATGGAACAAAATAGAGAGTCCAGAAACCGACAACCGCCCCCCTAACACATATATAGATACATGATTTTTGACAAAAGCGCAAAGGCAATTAAGTGGAAAAGGGATATTCTTCAAGAAACAGTGAGTGCTGGAACAATTGGATATCCACCTGCAAAAATATAAACCTTACCTCACCTAATACAGAAAGATTCAAAATGGACCATAGACTTGAATGTAAAACCTAAAACTATTAATAAAGTAGTTTTATATATAAACCTTCCATCTTTTAGAAGAACACATAAGATCAAAACTTAGCGCACTTGGGTTTGAGCAGGCAAATATTTCTTAGACATGACAACAAAAGCACAATCCATAAAACAGCAAATTGATAAATTGAACAGCATCAAATTAAAAACTTCTGTATTTAAGAAAGAATAAAAAGGAATGTAACAGACTGGGATAATGTTTTGGAAATAAAGTATCTGATGAAGGATTTATATCCAAAATATGAAAAGAACCTCAAAATTCAAAAAGAACAACTAAAAAAAATTGGCAAATGTTTAAACAGACATTTCACCAAAGAGGATATATGAAAAGCAAATAAGCATATGAACAAATGCTCAACATCATTAGTCATTAGAAAAGTGCAAACCATAATGTGAATCATTAGAATGATTAATATTAAAAGAATGATCATACTAAGTCAGAAGAAACGAACTTATACACTGACGGTGGGAATGTAAGATAATAGAACCATTATGGAAAACATTTTGACAGTTTCTTTTTTTAAAAAAAAAAAAAGTTAAACATACATCTACCATGAGATCCACCTATTCCACCCCTGTGTATTTACCCAACAGAAAAACAAAAGATGTTCACATGAAAACTTGTGGGGTGTCCATAGCAGATTTATTTGTAATAGCTAGAAACTGGAAACAATGCAAATGTCTATCAACAGGTGAATGGATAAAGAAACTGTGGTATATGCACACATGAAATACTACTCAATAATAAAAAGCAATAAGCTGCTGATGCACACTACAACCTGAATAAATTATGCTAGTGAAAGAATCCAGAAACAAAAGAATATATACTGTTTAATACCATTTATACAAAATTCTAGAAAATGCAGACTAATCTATGGTGACAGAACAAACCGGTGGTTGCCTGGGATGGAGAGAGGAATGAGTGGAAGAGGCTACAAAGTGTCAGGAGGAAACCTTTGAGGGGAGTGAGATGTTTATTATATTGACTGTGGTGATGTTTTCATTAGTATAAACATATGCCAAAACTTATCGATTTATATATTTTGTATATTATATATTTGTGTATATTTTATACAAAATTTTGTATATTTTATTGCATATCAGTTGTATTTAAAGAGAGCTGCTAAAAATTAGGACTAGCTCATTCTAGGGGTTAAATAGAGAATGAACTGTGAGGGAGAGGATGAAACTGAAAGCCCAACTGCGGAATCCACTTAAAAGATGAGAGTAGCAGCAACTTGGTGATAGCTGAGCAAATGGGAAGGAATGGACTGCCATAGTAACTGTATGTGAAATTAATTTATCTCCATAGTCAACCCTCTAACTGTATTTGAAAAAGCATAAAGAAAGGGGAGAGTTTTTTGTCATCCCTGTATTGGATTTACAAGTACACTTCAATGCCAAGGAAAGGTGCAGATAGATGAAGCTGTGTGGTTCTTTGGGGGAATCCTGAATATTTCAGTTCTGGTGAAGTACAGAGTTGATAGTGTAGGACTGGAGAGGTTTGGAAATGTAGAACTGAGCCCAGCTGTGGAGAGCCTTGCATTTTACTACTTTATGCAGTAGGTGGGCAGTAAAGAACCATTGAATCATTTAATTAGGAAAGTTACCTTGTTGATTTTTTAAATTAAATTAAATTATTTTTTATATTTTTAAATTTTTTGTGTGGGCACATAGTAGATTTATATATTTATGAGATACATGAGATGTGTTGATACAGGCATACAGGGTGAAATAAGCACATCATGAAGAATGGGGTATCCATCCCCTCCAGCCTTTATCCTTTGTTACAAACAATCCAGTTACCCTGTTGATTTTTGGAGGAGATTAATTTGGAGCTATTTGTAGGATGCCCTAAAGTTTGGAGGATGTTTTAGGCAGGGAGACAAGGTAGGGGAAGCTAATGAAGTAGGGATGGAAAGATGATTGATGCAAAGGGACTACCTATTGGACTTGTGAGTTGATACTGAATGGTGGGTGAGAAGAAGGGGAGCCTTCACAGTTGGGCAATAGCAGGATGCAGGATGCTTATAACAGTTGCTGAAATCCAATAAGTTTGTGTGCATTTCTAAGGGACTTGACTTTCCACTAAATTCTTTGTTTGATTCATTCACATATTTTAAAAGAGATATTTACAAAGCTCTTTGATGAAGTTAGCACATGAAGAAACTGAAGTTCAGAGAGGTGTTTTTACCCAAAGGTAGAAAACTGCAGAGCCAAGAACAGAGAATAGTTCTTTATTTTCTCCTGATCTAAAGATCTTTCCTATAAAGCCACAGTGTATGTCAAGAATGAGCAGTAGGGGTGCTACTTCTTGCCATGCTCTTGCCATGCTACTATGCACCACCTACGGAGCCTATCTGAATTGTTGTAGTTTTCTTTATTTTGTGCTGAAAGCATTGTTTTATGGATGGAGTGTAAGGTAGGAAATAGATTAAGTACAGTAGTATGTGTGTTTTATGTTAAAGACAGTAAAGAACCTTTTCCTCCTAGTAACTGGTCTTGTCTTACTTACCTTTCCTGGGTGAAGGAGTTCTGGCAGTTGAGGTCTCAAATCATCATTGAATCGCAGTGGTAAGCACTAGCTAGCTTACATTTAATACTTTTAAAACATTTACTGGTTTCCTAGGAAACAATGCCTGACTACTGTGTAACCAAACTTTACCATAGATACTAGTTATACAATTTCTCAGCAGAAAAAAAGCTTTCGGGTTTTAACACAGAAATAAAAATGTAGGTTGTTGGAATAGTATATGCCGCTTTTTCTAGTTCAACAAAGGAGACCAAAAAAAACCCACAACCTCAAAATAGATCCTTCCACTAAAAATAAATATTATATATAATACAGATCTTGCCAGATTTTATCATCCTCCTGAATTTCTGAATCTGGAGTCTCTTTTTTGCCTTTCATTAGATTCATAATAACATTTGCCAGAAATGTTGCTAGTTAAAATTTACAAAACTGTTGTGACATATGAGGTTTGAACCAGATCTGGATGTATTATGGAAATAGATGTGATGATTAAAGTACCAGACTAGTTTCTTTTGTTTGGATATCTAATTTTTATTGTATATTTGGAAAATTAGGATAGGGTGAAATTAGGAACTACATGCAGCATTTTAAATTTTCAGTCTTCTTTAGTTCACTCTTAAACACATGTATGTCCATAATGTTATGAGTTTAGTGTCGACCATGTTAACTAATTTCCATTTTTCCAAATTCATATGAATGCTAGACTAGTTTGACATAGTATATAGAAAGATGTTTGAAAACACTGTTAGCATATTATGGTGCTATTCAATATACCAGGTTGTATTCAGCAGAAATTGGAATAAAAGATTGCAAAAGCTCTATGGGCTTCAGCTAGGCAGAAGGAGACTTTAATTTTGATTCAACAGCTACCAAAATCCCTCATTAGCTGATGACATGGAACAATGATTTTACACCTCTGTGCCAACTCCCATTTTCTCATAAACTACCAGACACCCATAGGCTTTGCTTTTCTGATATGCATCGCAATGTGGTGGAAAAAGCATTTAGCTTTGTAGTAAAATAGACATGGATACTGATTCAGTCACTAGTGAGTGAGGTTCAGCGAAGTTAAGTGACTAACTGAAAGATGCACAGCTAGTCAGTAGCACAGGTAGAAACAGGAGCTAGTTTTCATGAATCTTCAATCATGCCAATGCAGTTGCCACTATATTTTTATGCCTTTCTGTTCCTTCAGAGTTTTTCAATTGAGCATAAGGGTGGCAGTGTGTTATTCAGGGTGTTATCTGTGAATAGTTATTATCTCACCAATGAAACCAACCAGAGCCATCTTCTCCCTAGCTGCCCTTCCCACTTCTTTGTTACTCCTTTATCTTATGTTGCTCCTCACAGGAAAGAAAAGTTATCAAGTAAAAACTGTTCAGTGTTTTTAAATTCACATCTATACATGTGTAGAGAGCAACTAATCTTTATGAGGGAGATCCTGTTTAAAATATAAACAATGAAATTTTGCAGTTTGCATAGTCAAATTACATTAGCATGTTGTATATAAGTAGAAAGGAACTGTCTTAAGCATAAACCAGCCAAAGCAGTAGGAATATTTTGAGCATTCTATTTAAAAAAAAAAAAAAAAAACTAAAAGAAGGGGAAAAGTGAAAGCCTCAATAAAAAAATGTCATTTTTGCCAAACATAACTCAATTCCATTGAAAGTAGCTATTTCTGTAGTAGCAGTTGGCGTTGCACCTATGAGCTTCACACTCAGAACATGAGATGCATTTAGGGAAGGGGGATTTCCAGGGGAGCACTTCAGAAAAAGTCAGCCTGTAAACGTGTGTGTGTGTGTGTGTGTGTGTGTGTGTGTGTGTGTTGCTTTGATCATTTTAATTAAAACTGTGTTTCTTTCCTGCCTCATAGTTTAATTAATTGATTTCCTTAGCTCAGAAACAAACTAGCATTTAACATCTTCCAGTATATAGCTTCACTTTGCTTATTCGCTTCTGTTCCTTGTTGTCTTTCAACGTGAAGATTATACTCTAGTCAAACTTCCTTTAATACTACATTGCTCCTATACAACATGATTTAGGTTAAATATGCAAAAGAACATACTGATATGAAAGCTTGGGAGGTTGTGGAAACTCAGGAGAGTTTTTAGATAGATTATTTTCTCTGCAATAAAGAGTAGAAATAGCTTCATTGATATATTTTGTTTTGTTTTGTTTTGGTGATGATTTCCAACTCTGTGATTTCCTAAAGAAAGTCAGTCAGCAATTTGTCAGTTGTATTGATTGTCTGCTACCCATGAGTGATTCTGTGTGTGTGTGTGTGTGTGTGTGTGTGTGGATGTGCACATGCCTATGTTTAGAGGACAAAGTGTGAAGGGGAGGGGGACAAGGTGGGAAGGGGAGCAAGAGAAATGTAAAGGTAAATAACACTTTTCCTTTTTTCAATTATTCCTTTTTTCAAACTTTTAAAAAAGAACCTGGAAGCAATCAAGTAGGTAACATCAACTAAAATGTGTGGAACTGGTATTCTAAGTGGTCATTTACATAGAAAATGTTTTGATTTTCCTGAGGATAGAGGAGGAGGCAGCTTTATTATTTTTTTCTGACTGGTGTACTCTTTTCAGCTGGACAGTTACTGAAGTGTATTGAGGGGTTAGATAAGGTGCACGCTAAAACATTGTATAGGTTTCTACAAATGACTTGGAGCCCAAGTAAATGGGCAATTAATTTCTGCATTTTAAGTATTTACCAATATAATGGTATTTTATCCTGGAAATTTGGTTATTACTGCTGGATTAATGGAAACTAAAACTTATTTGAATATTTGTTTTGGCTTATCCAATGAGTATTTATGTGCAATATCTGATATATTATGTGCAAAGTACAGAGAAGCATACATCTAAAGATTTAAAGAAAGAGGCCAGTGCAGTGGCTCATGTCTGTAATCCCAGCATTTTGGGAGGCTGAGGCGGGCAGATCACGAGGTCAGGAGTTCGAGACTAGCCTGATCAACATGGTGAAACCCCATCTCTACTGAAAATACAAAAATTAGCTGGGCATGGTGCCACACACCTGTAATCCCAGCTACTCAGGAGGCCGAGGCAGGAGAATCACTTGAACCTGGGAGGCAGAGGTTGTAGTGAGCTGAGATCAGGCCATTGCACTCCAGCCTGGGAGATAGAGCGAGACTCCATCTCGGGGCAGGAGGAGGGAAGATTTAAAGAAGGAGAGATGTTACAATAAATGTTCCTTTAAACATATGTATATATAAAACAAATGTGAAAGGGGGAGAGACAGAGAGAGAGAGAGAGAGAGATCTGTCGATAATTGATGAGATTGTTCTTTTCAGCCAAATTTGGGAGAGGTAGGATGTAGGTGCTAGACCCTAATAAATGAATGTGAAGGGGTAATTTGTAATGTAAGAATGATAAAGAAGAAGGCTGGGTGTGGTGGCTCATGCCTGTAATCCCAGAATTTTGGGAGGCCGAGGCGGGAGGATCACGTGGTCAAGAGATAGAGACCATCCTGGCCAACGTGGTGAAACACCATCTCTATTAAAAATACAAAAATTAGCCAGCGTGGTGACGCGCACCTGTAGTCCCAGCTACTCGGGAGGCTGAGTGGGGAGAATTGCTTGAACCTGGAGGTGGAGTCTGTGGTGAGCTGAGATTGTGCCAATGCACTCCAGCCTGGATGACAGAGTGAGACTCCATCTCGAAAAAAAAAAAAAAAAGGAATGATAAAGAAGTAGTACCAAAATTCCTTTTTAAGAATTGTCATAGTGGAAACATAGAGAAGAAATCAGGGGCAAAGGGTAGCAATGGAAAGTCAAGGCAAGGTTGTTCTTGTAGAGGAGACCGAGTACATGTATAGGCTGGGCGAAGGAGAGAGCTTCACTGTAGGGAGGCAGTTCTGGTGTGGTGGTGCAAAAGTACTGGGCTTTCACTCAACAGATTTGGAGTTGTTTCTCATCTCTGCCAGTTGGTAACTAATTGAGAAAGGTGAGTAATTTGCTTAATTTACTTGAGGCTCAAATTAAACAACAAATGTGAGGTCAGTTTGTGAATGGTAAAATGCTGCATCAATAATGTGGCATTATCCACGGTAGACTGGCGGAACATATAAGCACTCTGCCCCTCTGAATTATTTCAACCATGCATTTCCTGCCTCTTGCAGAAGAGAAACAAAACAGAGGGCACTGAAATGATTTGCACCTCACTCAAAATGAGTAGAATGTAATTATAATCCCTTCGAAGAACTAGAACTCTTCAGTCCCTGAAGACACAGCTTATTGGGCTTCTGTATGAAATGAAGGACATGGACTAATCCTGGAAGGACATTCCAGTAAATTTGGGATGAACAGTATTCATGTATCATGGGGATTAAAGCCATTTGAAATCAACATGCAAGGAGGTGAATGTTAATATGATGCAAACAGAATACAGAAAAGCTGAAGTTGAGGAAGTGAACAGTAAAAGGTGTCTGCAGGAATTCTTACAGGAATTGAATTCTGAGCTAGATTTGGAGGAGGAAAGGCAGGAACTGGTGGGATGATGGTAGGAAGCATTTCCTCTGAAATCCCTGGAGGGGGCTGAGTTCAAGATGTAGTTAATAGACCAGTGGGAGATGATGGGAGAGAGGGTGGAAGGCTGGATCAAGATGGTAAGATCTGATACCATGAGCAATATTGACCAGCGGGGGAATTCCTGAGCAAGAAGATGGCATTGCTATCAGAGGAAGATTGTTCCACCCTTTGGCATCTCTGTGCAGGATGAGTAGAGGTGGGAGCCTGGAGAATCAGATAGGTGGCTGTTGAAGGCATGGGGTAACAGGGTTGTTGGAGGCTGTGGAATCATAAGAGGGAATGGGTAGATCTGAGAGATAATGGAGAAACGTACTTGAAATGTGACATTTTTAGTTAACCTGTACATGACCATTTGTTCTGCTCTCTCTTATTGTGGAGCCAATTTTGAGGAAGTAATATTTCTGTATTGTAATGAACATGGAAATGCTTCATGGGTATTCCCCAATTTCAGTTACCCTGTATCCTAATTATAGAGAACCTGGACTCTTAAACACAGCACAGCATGGTCTTTCACTCTGGTACAAAGCAATCATAGGTCTGCTTTTGCCATGGGTCCCATAATGCTTCCTTGTGCACAGTATGGTGAAATTCTCCTTATTGGGAAAGTCCATAATGGTGTTACATTCTTGTTATATTCTATCAACATTTTAACCAGTTATCTTGCTCCTCATGTGGTAGCACTTGTCAAGCTGTATTTTTTCACAGGCAATAATTGAGGTCTTGGCTGATGAAGCAAATGGCCTAATGAGTAATAATCACATATTTGGAATGTACACGATGAGCCAAGCATGTTGCTACGCACTTCATGGGCATTATTTATGGTGCTTACCACGGTTTGTTGAATGCTTACTATGTCCCTAGTACTGTGTGGGTACTGTGTGTGTTTGATATGGGTAATCTTATGTAATTTCCACAACAATTAGGAAGTGGATAGCATTCTTTCTTCCATTTCATAAATAAAGGAGACAAGACAGAGTTCTAATGGAGGCATTGCTTTACTACAGAAGAAACAATTTTTGATATCTTTGTAAGAAAGCTATGCTCACATAACATACCTTATTGATTCCTTAAATAAAATACATTATGTAACAGCTCTCAACGGAGTAAAGATGGGATGTGGTTGAGCTTTTAAGTTGTTTTCTTAAACATGATTGCAGTTCTATGTTTAAAAATGAGTCAAGAACATCTGCTTCTTTCTAGGGAGATATTCCATGGCTTCTTAACAACTGCTCTAACTTTTGTGGCAGCTGTCTGAAAGTTAGCTGTCTTTTGAGGCAGTGATGTCTTTATCACTACGGGGTTTTCACTAAAATCTCAGTGATGACTTGCAGATGTCATAGATGTTGGATGAGGGGAAGGGAAGTTGAATTAAATGGCATTGGAGATCCTTCCTAACCCTGAGAGTCTTTGAGGTTCTAAGTTCCATTAAAACTATTTCAGGACACAGTTAAGAGCAGAGCAGCAATCTTTAGGTCAGTGTTTTATGGCATTTGGCCAAAGGCCATTTGAAAGTTGATGGAGCAAAGAGAAGTGGATATAATGGGATTCTGAAAAAAAATAAAAAATAAAACAAAAAGTAACTTCCTGTGCAAAAGCAGATTACTTTTAAGGGTAAATTTTAGAAAAGGAATCCTCAGATCAATATAGTGCCATGCCATTTTAATTATAGAAAGTAAATTAATATCTGGTCTTTAAAAAAGACAGTTAAAATGGTTCTAAAAGTAATGTTTGAATTCAATGAGTTTCTAAATTAGCTTAAATTCTTAAGAAAGCATTAAAAATGATGATAACTCTGTTTATTATCATTACAGAAAGCTTTCGTATAGTACTTTTATCTGTGCCAAATACTGTACTAAATGTTTTCCATGAATTTTCTCGATAATTTCTACACTAACACCATGAGATAGGTATTCTTATTAGCATCAGTTTTTCGAATGAGTACTTCAAGTTTCAGGAAAGTAAAGAAACTTCCCTGAAGACAGTATCTCAATTAGAACACAGTTCTGATTCCTACGTCTTCCCTCTGCAACCTACTGTTGTTCTATTCGTCTCTGCAGAATATTCTATTTAATTTACAGTAAATGACTATAGCTGTTGTGCCTATTTATGGTTTAGCTTGCTAAGGAGTTAAAGAATTCTTGCTGGAATAAGCTAGGTTAATTGAAGGGAAAAGCAACAGCATATTGGTTCTGAATGTTAAGCTACAAATTATTTTGGAACCTGGTCTCTTAGTAACTGATATGTTACTGTTACATTTTAGATAAAATAAAAAGGAAATCATGAAATCCTAAGCCATATCTTGGACCTGAATATAGGTTGCTTTAGGCAATGAATAGTTGTCCTTAGAATAATTCTTCATTTCTTGCACTACCTCCAAAACGCAATAAATTTACTGTCTTAGTAGTCTGAAAATGTAGCCTTCCGAATGTTCACTTGCTAAATTCATATTATTTGTAACATATAGGCTATGGTGTCCCTATTCAGTTAGTATGGTTCAGTTGCACCACATTATGTCTTAGGTAAAGTAAACTAAATTAAATTTTCAGGTAGCAATGGAAAATAAAAGGAAATGTTCACAGTCTTTGAGTTATTGATCTTTGTGATTTTCACTGCCTTATACTTTTTCCTGAAAATATTAACACATTTTTATAAATCTTAATTATTTGCATAATTAGAGAAATTTTCCTGATTATCTAGAATACATTAAATTTTGAAGAGAAATCTGGAATATCAAAAATACACATTTTAGACTCATGGTACAGATGTGTACAGTTAAATATGCTTCTCAAGAAAAATGAATCATGCCTTAATCTAGGAAAGATCATATTTTGATAGAGAAATTTTTGGCAAAACAAAAATATATAAAACCACTTTCTACTCTAATTTAATGACCCTGTTCATTTCCTGTTTTGATTTTGGACATAATTCCAACACTAACTCTCTAGAGACTGTTAAAATTCATGGTCTAAAAATATAATGACAATTTTAACTTTACCACAAGACAAATCTTTCCATTTTACAGTATGATCATGTTGATATACTTTAAAATAAAATGACACTTAGAATTAAGTTCAGAGGTTTTGGAATTTTAAAATAAGACTTTGGATTCGTATAAAAAATAATTAATTTTTTAGTCAATGTTCTAGAAAAATTATAATTTATGCTTATCAATGGAGAAGTAAGTCTACTTGAAAACAGAAAACTAATCTCTCCTTAAGTGAGAAGAAACAGTGATCATGAGCTTGGACATGAAAGTTTACAAATGATCACAGGTCCTAAGCTTCAGTGGGTTCTCCATATATCAATGCCAATAAGGCCTTACTTTCAAATTTCCCTTTTGCATTTATAATGTTTGTAAGGCTTATTGAGAATTTTTTTTTAACTTTTAAGAAAAAGTTTGGAGCATTTTATTATTTTTTGAAAGATAGTTGTGGAACAGGGTGGAGGAACTTGCTGTCTAGAATTTAGAAGCTTAGTAAAATCCCATTATAAATAACAAAGTGTGCTCACTGCTTCTAAGATTACAATTTTAATGGAGAAAATTACCTTAAGCTAAATAATGGTTAACTATATGAATATTAGAGAGGGCAAAGTTGTTGAGGTTGTTGATTCCGATTTTTCTGGTATTGCCCATATCACAACAAACTACAAGGCCCCCTGTGAAGAGGAAAAAGGTGTACAAAGGGATATTTAAGGTCTTGAAGTCAATCTTCACATATATCACTATTTTTTTAGGCCTAGTATACAATTTTCTCTCTCTGTCTTTCCTTCACAACATTTTCAAATTTCTTTCCTTCTACATTTTCTGGCCCCTGTTTTTGAACAAAGCTGAAAAGTTCAGCTCTGTCAAATTCAAGGAATTTCTCAAGCGCATGTAGAGGAGTTTGCAATGACCATCCAGAAATGACATCCTAGGTTTTAAGTTTCTATAATGGACTTGGTATACTTGACTTAGTTAAGTAATAGACCAAGTGGAATCTTCATTAAACAGCTATCGTTCTTTTCTGTTAGCATATACACTACACATGTATTAAGTGTCTCTTAGTCATTTTGCCAATTTAATTTAATAAAGCAAAGAGACATTGTATTAATTTCCTATTGTTGCTGTAACAATACCACTAACTTAGTGACTTAAGTGATATTGTTACAGCAACGGTAGGAATAAAAATTCACACATTTTTATTGTATAGTCTTGTAGGTTAGAAGTCTAATGAGGGTCTCACTAGGCTACAATTACGATGTCAGTGGGGCTGTTGTTCCTTTTTGGAAGCTCTAGGAAAGAATCTGTTCCTTGTCTTTTGCATCTTTTAGAAACTTCCCACATTCTCAGCTCTTGGCCCCATCCCATCTTCAAAGCCAGCAATGCAAGTCTAGGTCCAGTCTTTCTCATATTGCATTACTGAGATCATCTCTCCTGTCTCCCTCACTTACAAGCATCGTGGTGATTAATTGAACCCACTTGGATAACCCAGAGCAATCTTCCGAGCTCAATGTTCATACCCTTCATTACATCTGTAGGCCCCTTTTTCCATATAAGGTAATATATATCCAAATTCTGAGGATCCGAAAGTGGACATCTTTGAGGAGCAACTATTTGCTTTCTGCAGGCATGCAGAGTTTTTGTTTAATAGTAGAAACATGTCTTTGATGGAGGAAATTATTATATTATTTTTTGATACATTTGAGCATAATTTTTGGCTCATGAGTTTTTCTCTCTCTGCATTCTACATTGTTCGGGACACATTCAAACTATCACTAATTAAATAAATACAGGAGGGAAGAACTTCATTACAAATAATAATAGATAACATTCATGAAGTACTGCACTCAGAGATGAGAACTTTTTATGTCATATCTCACTGAATCCTCATAACAACTCTCTGCAGAAGGTACTTTTCCCTAATTTTTATAAATAATTGAAGATTTAAAATTTTAAAGATTTTTTCCAAGGCCACCCAGCTAGTAAGTGACAACCGTAAGAACACAGATAATGTGGCACCAAGATTGGTGTCAAAACTCCTTGAGAATATGCATATCTATTTGAAAATGTCATAATCACCCATCAGCACATCATTCACAATGGGCACCCACTAACTGTTCGTTGGATTCGTGAATGGTCTCGCACAGTAATATATTTCATTAATTTTCTGCATGATACAGTTAACAAGTGAGATAAATATGGTCCTAATGGCATAGTATTAAGGAACACTGCTACACTTATTGCACTTAATGTTCTCTGTTGTGGTGATTGTTGGCACTTACCTCAAGAGCAGGCCCTTGTCATTGCCAGCCCTCTGCTTCTTGTATTGTACGTACATCTGTCGTACCTTCTGCTGTACCCCTAGCATCATGTCGCTGCTAAACATTTTGGCAGAAACCTTAGAAACATCTGTTGCCTTAGTCCAGGAACAAACTAGCAGCTCTCTATTAAATGAGGATGGCACTTGGCAGTTCAGGCTTTAGCCTTCTTCGGAAGTCCCTTTGATCTAAAGCAATGGAACTAAATCCTTAGAGCTCTACCATCCCACATGTGTAGCAAAGGGCAAAACCCATATGAAAGGCATATGGTGGAACGAATCACAATAATGCATCATGCCCTTCTCCCAAACAGTAGTGAGACATCCGTCTTACTGGGATGCCACATGGACACAATATCAACACAGCACCAAGAGGCTTTTGTTCAAACACCATTTCTAGTCCTAACTCTTCCAGATAATGGCTAAGTGATGTTAGCCCTGTGTCTTAACCTCTGTGGGAAGAATAAAAACCTAACCCATCTGGGTTGCCTCTTTTGGGTATACACGTGTGATTAAGATTTGGTCTCTGATTACTAAGGAAACTGTAATTTCCCAAGGAAAAACTCATATATAAAAACCCAATTCAGGTAAATCAAAATCACAAACTATCAATAGTTATTGCTAGACATATCCTTCTTGGTTTTCTTCTAAGAAAGAAAAAAGCAGCCAGTGACATCCAGCAACTGATCTGATGCTCATAGCTGGAACTCAGGTTATTACAAACTGATTTGACACTGGCAACTACGCCATGTTGTTCTCCCGTTGAGCATCAATAATGTCATAAACCACCTACTTCAGACCGTGTCACTGTGCATACTACAAAATAGACCAGATCTCTCTCTCTCACTAAAACCAGGTATCTTCCTGTCTCAGTAAATGCTCCTTTACTAGGTTCAATTTTAGGCTTCCTATAGCCTGCCCTATCTATAAGTTTTATTGAGATATCTAATCATAACATTTCCCCTGCTTTCTGACAACACACAATGTAGGACAAGCTTCTGCTTCCTTATAACCTTCCTCAAAATTATTCAGCAAAAGCCCCAATTCTATAATAGGTTCTTCTGACACTGTTTTACTGAGCTACCTCACAGGTGGTTCCCTGTGGTATGCATTCTCCCTCTGCAATGAATAATACACCAAACTTGTTCACTTACATTTTTACCTGATGGGCATTGACACTTCCAAAAACTAGTTCTATCAATGACTGAAGTCAGATGATTGCATAAAAATCCTAACATTTTACAACAGTCTTAATTAACCTCGTTCTTTAAAAATAAATTTTATTACTGTTATCCATATGTATGGTTTAAAAAATCAGCCCAAAAAAGGCTTATAATGAAGAACAGAAACTTCTTGCATGCTCCGTATTAGGCCTTTCTTGCGTTGCTATAAATAAATACCTGAGCCCGGGCCTGGTGGCTCACGCCTGTAATCCCAGCACTTTGAGAGGCCGAGGCAAATAGATCACCTGAGGTCAGGAGTTCGAAACCAGCCTGGCCAACATGGTGAAACACCATCTCTACTAAAAATACAAAAATTAGCCAGGCGTGATGGTGGGTTCCTGTAATCCCAGCTACTCGGGTGGCTGAGGCAGGAGAATCACTTCAACCCGGGAGGTGGAGGTTGCGGTGAGCTGAGATCATGCCATGTGCCACTGCACTCTATCCTGGGCAACAGATCGAGACTCCATCTCAAAAAAAAAAAAAAATTACTGGAGGCTCTGAGACTGGGTAATTTATAGAGAAAAGAAGTTTAAGTGGCCAAGGTTCTGCAGGCTGTACAGAAAACATGGTGGCATATGCTTCTGGGGAGGCCTCAGGAAGCTTACAATCATAGCAGAAGGTGAAGTGGAGGCAGGCACTTCACGTGGTGAAAGCAGGCACGAGAGAGTGAAGGGAGGGAGGTGTCATGTACTTTTAATGGGCCAGACCTCAGAAAAAATCACTCGCTATTGTGAGGACAGCACCAAGAGAATGGTGCTACAGCATTCATGAGAAATCCACCTCCTTGATCAAATCATCTCCTTTCGGGCCCCACCTCCAATACTGGAGATTAGAATTCAACATGAGATTGGATGGGGACAGAGATCCAAACACTATCATGCTCTTTTCATCCGCATTCCTCACAGAAGATATGATATGGGGGTCATTCTACTTTTGATCAGAACCTGATCAAGCTACTATCCTTAATTCTTAATTTCCAAGTACTTCTTTTTCTCTGATTATCTTTTCTTCATTGTGTTTTCTTAGACTTTTGTCAGCACACTGTCCTTTGGATATTCTCTTTTGTGGACCCAAATTTGATGTAATTATTATTTTTATTGATGATATTATTTCAAATCATTTCTTGCCCCTGAAATACTATGTGTGTGGGGGTGTGGAGTGGGAGGATGGAGAGGGTCTTTTTCTTTCCCTTTCACCTTATAGAAGTGACCTTGATTACCTATTTACGTTGAGGAGAATGAGGATTTAGGAAAGTTGACCCATGTTTGTGGGTGTGGGACTTGATAGCGTGGGTGGGAGATAACTCACATGATTTTGATCCCTAAAGGCCAGAATGCTGAAGGTTTTGTTCTAATTTGCTGATGTGTAGTTGTGTCTTCATTGGAAGCAGTCATATATGAAGCTTTTATGTATGAAAGATCTTATGTATGAAATTTGTTCTTAGATTGACAGTATTACTTCACCATGTAAAACAAGCATGGCTTTAGCCCTAATTGTTCTATAATCCTTTTGTTTGCTTACAAAAAAACGGGGAAACTCCAAACGGGCTGAATGAAAGATTTGAGTTAATTTGCTCTTTAGTTACCCATCCAGTTTGCATATCCTTGCCCTCCCTGAACTCTTGGGCAAAACTACTCAGAAATAGCCTATTATTGTGCTCATCTGTAGTTCTACCACAAAGATGCTCTCCTTTGAGTTGACATACGACCTGCAATGTTCTAAGTGCTTTATGTATTTTACCTTGTTTAATTTTCATATCAACCCTGAGTCAACTTAAACATTCTCCATATTGCTTTTAAAATATTGGCACTTGGCCAAGCATGGTGGCTGATGCCTATAATCACAGCAATTTGGGAGGCCAAGGCAGGTGGATTCCTTGAGCCCAGGAGTTCGAGAGCAGGTTGAGCAACATAAATAAACCCTGTCTCTACAAAAATGTATGAATACCAAATTGGCTGGGCATTTTGGCATGCAGCTGTGGTCCCAGCTACTCATGAGGCTGAGGTGGGAGGATCACTTGAGCCTGGAAAGTAGAGGTGGCAGTGAGCCAAGATAGCACCACAGCACTCCATCCTGGGTGACAGAGTGAGACCTTGCCTCAAAAAAATTAATAAATTATAAATTATATAAATTTATTTAAAAAATTATAAAGTATAAATTATATGAATTTATTTAAAAATTTGGCCAGGCACAGTGGCTCAAGCCTGTAATCTCAGCATTTTGGGAGGCCAAGTTGGGCAGATCACCTGAGGTCAGGAGTTCAAGCCTGGCCAACATAGTGAAACCCTGTCTCTACAGAAATACAAAAATTAGCTGGGCATGATGGCGGGTGCCTGTAATCCCAGCTACTTGGGAGGCTGAGGCAAGAGAATCGCTTGAACCCAGGAGGCAGAGGTTACAGTGAGCCAAGATTGAGCCACTGAACTCCAGCCTTGGCGACGGAGTAAAACTCCGTCTCAAAAAAAAAAATTATTTATTTTTTAAATTATAAAATTCAAATATAAATTATGTGTTTTTAAATATATACATATAAAAATTATATATTTTTAATTTAATTATATAAATATATAAATTATATAAATTTATTTAAAAATTATAAATATGTAATTTATATAATTTAATTATATAATTATTTACAATTATATAATTTTTAATAAACTTATATGATTTATAATTCTATAAAGTATGTAATTTATAAATATATAAATTATATGATTTATAATTATATAAAGTATGTAATTTATAAATATATAAATTATATGATTTATAAATATACAGTTTTATATATGAATATATAATTATAAATAAATATAATTATATAATTATATATAATTTATTATTATATAATTATATAATTATATAATTATATGATAATATTCTATATATAATTATATAATTATATAATAGTATACTATATATAATTATATAATATACTATATATAATTATATAACTATATTTAATTTTATAATTATATATAATATAATTATATAATATATAATTATTTATATATTTATATATATTATTGATATATAATTATTTACATATTTATATATTATTGATATATAATTATTTATATATTTATATATATTATTGATATATAATTATTTATATATTTATATAGAATTATTTATATATTTATTTATAATCATTTGTATATTTATATATTTATAATTATTTATATATTTATATATAATTATTTATATATTTATAATTATTTATATTTTTCTATTTTATATTATTTTATATTTTATATTTTATATTATTTATATATTTATATAATAAATATATAAATATTTTTTAAAATATTTTTTAAAAATAAAAAATATATAAATATTTATATATGAGTATATGAATATTTATATATGAATATATGAATATTTATATATAAATATATGAATATTTATATATAAATATATGAATATTTATATATAAATATATAAATATATGAATATTTATATATAAATATATAAATATATAAATATTTATATATAAATATATAAATATATAAATATATAAATATTTATATATAAATATATAAATATATAAATATTTATATATAAATATATATTTATATATAAATATTTATATATTTATATATTTATATATAAATATTTATATATTTATATATTTATATATAATTATATAATCTATTTATAAATGTATAAATTATATAATTTATAAATATATGAATCATAGAAATTTATTAAAATTATATAATTTATAGATTTAATGCTATTCCCATTAAACTACCATTGACATTCTTTACACAATTAGAAAAACATACTTTAAATCTGATATGGAACCAAAAAAAGCCCATATAGCCAAGACAATCCTAAGCAAAAAGAACAAAACTGGAGGCATCAGGCTACCTGACTTCAAACTATACTACAAGGCTACAGTAACCAAAACAGCATGGTACTGGTACCAAAGCAGATAGACCAATAGAACAGAAAAGAGACCTCAGAAATAACACTACACATCTACGACCATCTGATCTTCAACAAACCTGACAAAACCAAGCAATGGGGAAGGATTCCCTGTTTAATAAATGGTGCTGGGAAAATTGACTAGCCATGTGCAGAAAATTGAAACTGGACCCTTTCCCTACACCTTGCATAAAAATTAACTGAAGATTGATTAAAGACTTAAATATAAAACCGAATACCATATGCACCCTAGAAGAAAACCTAGGCAATACCATTCAAGATGTAGGCATGGACAAAGATTTCATGATGAAAACGCCAAAAGCAATTGCAACAAAAGTCAAAATTGATAAATGGGATCTAATTAAACTAAAGCGCTTCTACACGGCAAAATAAATTATCATCAGGATGAACAGGCAATCCAGAGAATGGGAGAAAATTTTTGCAATCTATCCATCCAACAAAGGTCTAATATCTAGAATCTACAAGGAACTGTAATTTACAAGAACAACAACAACAACAACAACATCAAAAAGTGGGCAAAGGATATGAATAGACACTTCTCAAAAGAAGACATATTTGTTGCCAAGAAACATATGAAAACAGCTCAACATCACTGATCATTAGAGAAATGCAAATCAAAACCATAATGAGATACCATCTCACACCAGCCAGAATGGAGATTATTAAAAAGTCAAGAAACAATAGATGCTGGCGAGGCTGTGGAGAAATAAGAACACTTTTACACTGTTGGTAGGAATGTAAATTGGTTCAACCATTGTAGAAGACTGTGTGGTGATTCCTCAAGGATCTAGAACCAGCAATACCATTTGACCAAGCAATCTCATTACTGGGTATATACCCAAAGGAATATACATCATTCTACTGTAAAGACACATGCACACATAATGTTTATTGCAGCACTATTCACAATAGCAAAGACATGGAACTAACCCAAATGCCCACCAAGGATAGACTGGATAAAGAAAATGTGGTACATATACACCATAGAATGCTATGCAGCCATAAAAAGGAATGAGTTCATGTCCTTTGCAGGGACATGGATGAAGCTGGAAGCCATTATCCTCAGCAACCTAACACAGGAACAGAAAACCAAACACCACATGTTCTCACTCATAAGTGGGAGTTGAACAATGAGAACACATGAACTCAGGGAGGGAAATATCACACACTGAAGCCTGTTCGGGGGTGGGGGGCAAGGGAAGGGAGAGCATTAGGACAAATACTTAACACATGCAGGGCTTAAAACCTAGATGAGAGGTTGATAGGTGCAGCAAACCACCATGGCACATGTATACCTAAGTAACAAACCTCCATGTTTGGGGCATGTATCCCAGAACTTAAAGTAAAATAAAAAGTTAAGAAAAATTAAAATGCAAAAAGGCAATTAACATTTTTTCTTTGCTTTAAGAAATGAGAGGTTTTTGTGATACTTAAAAAAAAACCGGTTAGACTTAGGAATATAAATATCAATTCCCTATCTAATTTAATTGAACCCAGAGTTGCACGTATAGCAAACTGTTTTCACACATGAATTTCAACTTTAAGTGATTCCATTTGCATGGAATTCAAAAGCTATTCTAATGTTTTCAGAATACGTTCATTATTTTTATCAGTATTTTTGTGTGGGACATTAAAATTAAGTGAATTTCCATTTGCCCTCTTTGTCATAAGTTAATCCATCTACTTTGCATCTGTGGCTTTGCTTTGAAAAACTAATGTTGTGTAGCTTTTAACTCCTAATTTACAAAGTAAAGGAAAAAAAGAAAATGTATGGCAGCAACATGACCTCTAGGCTGAACAGATTTCAAGATGAAATGCCTAGTATCTATCTACACTTAGACCAGGGTAAGTGGAATTGCAAATCAAATGCATCTAGTTTTCCAAAGTCTGATAAAGAGCCTTTTGTAGAATCTTACTTTTAATTGCCATAGGAATACATTATACATTTGGAGTAATTAAAATTAAATACTTGGTAATTAGAAGTTAGATTTTATTGCTTATGTAGTAAGAAACATACACAGATGCTTAAGAGAGTAAAAATTTAATATTCATGTCTCAAGCGTAGCATTAATAACCATCGATTTAGCAACAAAGACATTAATTTGATGAAAGTTTATGCCAGTACAATGAAAACAAATATATTTTAATGATAGTAATTTTTAGTTACTTGTAATGATGGCCTGCAAGAAGACATCTTACTTCAGAGTTTTAATGTGACTCCTACTCTTGCCTCTTGGCTATCTGGAATACGGTCTCTGTAAATTTTTCAGGTGATCTAATGATGATGATGATATTGACATATTATGTTTGTAAGCACTTTGGCTTTTGACATGCTTTTATATGCGTCATCTCAGTATCTTTATCACCACCTCCAAGTTTTTCACAACAGGAAAACACAATAGAAGACATAAACAGGGCCGGGTGTGGTGGCTCATGCCTATAAGCTTAGCACTTTGGGAGGTGGAGGCTGATGGATCACATGCGGTCAGGAGTCCAAGACCAGCCTGGCCAACATGACAAAACCCCATCTCTACTAAAACTATGTAATCCCAGCTACTCGGGAGGCTGAGGCATGATAATCGCTTGAACCCGAGAGGCGGGGGTTGCAGTGAGCCAAGATCACGCCACCACACTCCAGCCTGTGCGATAGAGTGAGACTCCGTCTCAAATAAATAAATAAAGAAACAAAGAAAAAAAAAGAAAAAACATAAACAGGAATATTTCCAACTATCTGCCTGCAAAAGCCTTGAAGTCTAATTTGGGGACAAAACTTTTTCACTTATAGTTAAATTATAAGGTAGAGTCAAGTGAGACAGTTAGACACATCCCCAAGGAAAGAGCTTCATTAAAGTCTTTGGAATTTAAACTTGGATATGACACAAACCAGAGATCTACAAGTCAGATTGGAACCATGCATATATTTTAGTTTCCTAGCAAGGCAGTTGGAAAGCATTGAATTTGATGCCTTTTGGTAGCCACGTTGCCACAATATTCTCCAATCTCTATTCTCATTTGTGATGACTTCCCTAGCCCTGAAAGAAGGGTCACATTTTTCCCTCACTCCATAGGGCCCTGGTCCTATCAAATTTTATGTGAATAGGGCTTCCAGGAGCCTCAAGGTGTAGGACTTTCCAAAGACAGTGGAGTTTCCTACTGCTGGTGTGGAGGATAGAGAGACCTAGTCTCATTGGGTGCAAACAGGGAAGATTTTAGGGAAGAGATGACTCCTGAGGTGGACCTTCAAGCATGAACTTTATACTAATAGTTTTGCACGGATAGGCTGACATACAGGAAACAACTGGAAAACTGGGGACCTGATTTGTTTAAAACTGAAGTAAATCAGGGCTTCAGTTACACTACTTACTTGCCAATCCAGTTGTTCAAGTCAGAAGCCTATGAATCATCTTAATAAACCTCTTCTCTCCTCCATTCTCTAACAGAGAAGTTAGAGAATGGCTTCCCTTTCTAAATATTTTCCCAGCCTCTATTCTCCATCCTTCCAGACCTCATCATAGTCCAGATCCTAATCATTACATGGCAAGCAATCTGTCTCTCTGACTGTGAGAACCCCTGCCTAAGTGCCTCCATATGTCTCTGTAGCCTACACAATAAAGAGAAACTTCCCTAGCATGACATAAACAGTCTAGTATAGCTCGGCTCCTCCGTCTCTCTTCATCATTATCTCTTGGTCTGCTCATTTACTATCAAACTATTTATAGTTCCCTGAGTACATCATTTTATTTTATATCTTGTATCTTTAACATATTTCAGAAAAATAAATTCCATCTACTTTTTTTTATTTTTTGTCACGCATCACCCACTCAATTTTCTGGTTGAACAATAAAGTATAAAAAGCTAAATAATCCTAGCACTTTGGGAGGCAAAGGCAGGTGGATCACGAGGTCAGGAATTCAAAACCAGCCTGGCCAAGATGGTGAAACCCCGTCTCTACTAAAAATACAAAATAATCAACCGGGCATGGTGGCAGGCACCTGTAATCCCAGCTACTAGGGAGGCTGAGGCACACATTTGCTTGAACCCGGGAGGCAGAGGTTGCAGTGAGCCGAGATCTGAGATCGCGCCTCTGCACTCCAGCCTATGCAACAGAGTGAGACTCCATCTAAACAAAAACAAAAAAAGAAAAAAGAAAAAGAAAAGCTAAATAGTGATTAAACTGGACAAACTGACATTCTACTCAAGGAAATAAAACTGTGCAGGATGAAAATGAGTTTTATTAAAGTCCAAATATTTATCATATGCCATATTAAACAGTAAATAGTCAAAGCATTTATTTCTTTTTAGTAACAATTAATGTTCCTGGTAGATTTTCCCATCCTCTGAAATATTTATATGGCACGTTTTTGTTTGATTTCCTTCATTCATAATTTTAGTTTCCTTCATACTTCTTGATCTTCAAGTATCAAATAATGTTTTGAAGTACAATTAGAAGTATACAGAATTATTTCATATCTGAGTTAATCTTTCCAACAAATAAATGAAACATCTTATTTTTGTAGAGTTTATTCTACAAAAATATTCTGAGGAAGGCCTCAAAAATCTAATTATCTCATTGTAAAACTCCACATTAACAGTACTACAGATAACTGTTTTAGTTAAAATAGACATATAAATCATTGTTCATGTAACTTTTGTTTAACCTATTAAAACGGAAGATGATGGGCTAGGAGCGGTGGCTCATGCCTGTAATCCCTGCACTTTGGGAAGCAGAGGTGGGCGGATCACCTGAGGCCAGGAGTTCGAGACCAGCCTGATCAACATGGTGAAACTCCATCTCTATATACATACATACATACATGCATACATACATACATACATACATACAGTGGAAGATGAATGTGGAAGGATAAGGTACAGTTTGTTTATTTGTGCACAAGCATTGCAACATCAAGTTGTTTGTCTCCTAGTGGCAGTTAATAGTATATGGTTCTTCATTCCTTTTTCATTCAAAGAGCTTTCATTGAGTGCCTACAAATGTGTGATAAGAAGAGCTCAGCTTAGTGTTTAGAGACTTTCTCACGTTATGCAGGCTTCTTACAAGGTTTGGTGGACCTTGAAATCCATTTGCATTTTTTGGAGGGGTGGGGATGGACAGCTCTGGCAGAATTTTTATGCCAGAAAAATGGCTGAAGTAAATATTATCTGTAATTTTTCTCAAGAAATGATTGCTTGATCAAACATACAATAAATAGATTTTTTTACAAAGCTTAAAAGAATCTATTCCCAGCCCACCCCTCTGTCTTAGCTCGGGAAATAAACAAAAATTAAAATTACCTGTAAACCTCAGGTGTGGGTTTGAAGTATTAAAAAAAATGGAAAAATTGAGCTGAAACTTTCTTGCATAGAGAGATATCAGAGGTACGTCTTTCTAATCAAGGACAGACTCTCCACCACTTATCCTGATTTACACTTTTAGTTCTTCTGGGTTTGGGTTTGATTGGGCTGGACAGCTAGTTAGCTGTTGCCTGCCTGAGGCTACTTGCCCTAATGCAGAGAAATTCCTGGTTCTCAGAGTCATAGGCAGAAAAACTTGAAATTATTTATTACTACACCTCATCTCTTTCAATTAAAAATATTAAGACAAATTATAATAAGATATGTCTATTCAATAAGATTAGTAAAAGACACTGAAAAACTTACAGTCAACATCTTACATGTTACAAATGTCATCATAAGGCTATTTCTTGTGTCTTCCCTACATAAAAGGTTAAACTTTATTATTAAAATGTAGGTTTTTTTGAAGACACTTTATTGGGGTAGCTAGAGTAACTCTGTGAGAGACAGAACTCTGTTTGTCTGATTTAATAAAAAGACAGAGCCTATGCAATCTACAAGTGTTTCTCCAGGAATGATTTATGGACATCAGCACGTACATACCGTATGTATTTTATATATTATATATATTATGTTATATATATATTATATATGTAACATTATATATATATATAAAATTTAAGGTTCTTGTTAAAAAGGCAGATGGTAAAATAGCTAAGTAAATTTCAAATGTCTCATCACAAAAACTGATAAATAAGTGAAGTTATGGATATGTTAATTAGCTTCATTTAATTATGCCACATCATATACATATGTCAAAACATCAGAGTGAACCCCATAAATGTATATAATTATGATTTGTTAATCAAAAAATGCATATGATCGAGTACTGGCTGAGATCTACTAAATCCAAATCTCTAGGTTGGAGGCTTGGTGTCTGCATTTTAACTTGTCCAAATGAGCCTTACAATGAAATCTGAGACATAGTTGGGTGGATGGTGAGAAGTACCCTCAGTGATGGCTGTCATATATGGATAATCCTTTCCTAAGATAAATCAGAGTGATGGGGGCCAAAGTGCAAATGTCTTCACTTATCTGAAAGGGAATCTGCATGTGGATGGCAAAACCAACATCCTATACTATACTCCCAATCCCATAAGCTCTCCAGCCACACATGCCAATTGTAGCAGCTAGTCTTCACCAGGAGTCTTCTTATACAACAACTGTGCCCCTCTTGCAAAGCAGGGTACCTTTTCTCTCCTTTGCCTGATCCACTGCTCTTACAATTTGATGATAACCACCATCAGTTTTGCACTGATCACTCCTAGGCACCTAAACCATTGTTCTATGTATTGTAGTGCAATCCCAGAGATAGGTGTTGTTTTCATGCTCATTTTACAGATAAGAAGACTGAGGCTCAGATAAGCTATGGAATCATGGACAAACATTGAGGAAATAGCAGGAAAAAAGATTCAAACTCAGGTCTTTCTGCAGCCACTTTGCTGGGCTGCTGTCATGCAAACATTTACTGCCTGACTTTCTGGACAAGAGTGTGGAGAGCTTTGATTTCTAAAACTGCAGCACAGCTAATAATGAAAAAAGAGATGGCCTAGTTCTTTATTTCCTTATCCCCTACAAGCTTTTATACATGATTTTAATATCAAAGGGAAGATATTAAATCTCACTCGTGAATTATGATGAACACTAATTCACAGACTAAAAAAATTCTGCATAAATGTGTAGATGTGTATTGTATGCATTTTGTGAAAAAATATATTAAAAAGATAAATGGGAGAGGTGACAGTACATTGTTAAAGCCTAAAATCAACAACATTGTATCTCTTCTCTTCCTAATTAATTTATTCCTGGATCTTGACATAATAAAACTATGTCTTTTATCACCCTGCTCCCTCATTTAGAATCTTATTTAAAGTTAACTTATAAGAAAGCAAAACTTAAGAACTCAACATCTTTAAAAGTCTTACAGATCTCAAAACTGAATTCAAAATTTTAATGTTAATTGATTCTAATATCCGCCATTATCAGAAATCTGAATGCATTCTTGTTGCTTCCAAATTTAGAGGTCTAACAACTATTTGTACTTTTAAAAACTTCAATAAATAGGAGTCAAGGATTTAATGTGCCAGATGAGAAATTTTGCAAATCATTATAATTACTGGAATTCCTAAAATCTGTTTGCAAATGTGGGGAGTTTTGTCATTACTTCAGGCAACCTGTATTCTCACTGTGGTTGTAGCATCAATTAACTCTGCTTTCATTAGCTTTCTCATTTTTAAAATCAGGGATTGATTTTAAAATCAGATGATCTCTAACTGATGATCTCTTATAGCTCAAATATCTTTTACTTCTTTGAAAAATGTAGTACTTATTGTGATACCATGCAGTAGTCCTGAAAATGCTTCAAAAGGATTCCAAGTACTTTATGTTACTGTAAACTGCACCATGAATGTGGAAAGTTGAGCACAAATGGCCAAATAACAGTGGAGAAAATAATAGTGAATGTCAACCTTTTGTAGCTCCTTTTCTATCATAGATTTAATGGAATGTGAGTCTGCAGACTTCACAGAGAACTATTTTTGAACAGAAATATGTATTTGAACCCCTTCCCCTTTCTTAGATATTTGAATGACATTATAGTTGTATCTAAACTACACCATGGTCTAATTTAACACCTGGAATGGCATACCACTTTCCCTATAGTGTATAATATTTGGTATACCACCACCCTGAAATATTGGCTCATAAACTACTGAAAAAATATTGTTAATCATAGAAAAGTAGAATATCACCCAATAAACCAGTGTATATACAGCCCAGAGACTCCTTTGGAAAATAATAAAATGGATAAATAATTGGGATTTTAGCAGCAATTTGAATAACTTATTTACTCCCTTACTCAACAAATATTTTCTCATGTGACATTCATTCCCTGTCCATGTTGAGTTTGTGGAGTACTTGTGTGAGGGAATATATTGAACAAATAAGTTTAAGTATGATGACTTTTACAAAAGTAGAAGTAGAGGGTGCTGTGAGAACCTAAAAGGAGTTAATTCATCTAATTTGAATGGATGGCTGAATCAGTGGAGGATGTCTGGGAAAACTTTCCCAATTAAGGGATTTTTAGCAGAGATCTGAAAAAATAAGCAGATAATATGCCAAGCAAGATCTGGGAAAACCTTTTTAGGCAGAGAGAATAACTTATTTGACGTTTTTAAAGCAGGAGAAAGTGTTCTTTTTGAGAAATTAAAAGAAAACTAGTAGAGTTATAGTGCAAATCCAAGAAGGAAAATGGGGCACGGAGTAGACTAGAATTCTGATGGGTATGAAAGTCAATGTAAGAATGATGGACTTATTCAGGGGCACTCAGAAGTTTTAAGAAGGGGTGGGGCAAAAAAACCAGAATATAATCAGAGTTAGTTTTTCTAAATAGTATTTATTTTGAAATAGTTGAATACTCACAAGAATTTGCAAAGAGTAGTTTAGAGAAGGTTTGTGTATCTTTCACCCAGTTTTCCTCAATGATAAGACGGTGCATCAGCATAGTACGGTGTCAAAATTAGGAAATTGATGTTGATTAACCATGGTTAATAACAGTGTGATTAACCATGCTGTAGATGTTATTTGAATTTTTCAGTTTTTACATGCAAAATTTGTTTTGTTTTGGTTTTGGTATTCAAAAGTTCACTACAATGATTTTAAAGGAGAGAAAAGGATTAAATATGGATATTGGGGGAGCAGTTTGTAAAATAAAAAGCAAAGTTGAGTTGATAGATGAAGGTATCCTAACCTAGAAGTGGCATGGACTCAAGAAATATTTAGGAGGTAGCCATGGACACAGGAAGGGGAACATCACACTCTGGGGACTGTTGTCGGGTCGGGGGAGGGGGAAGGGATAGCATTAGGAGATATACCTAATGCTAAATGACGAGTTAATGGGTGCAGCACACCAGCATGGCACATGTATACATATGTAACTAACCTGCACATTGTGCACATGTACCCTAAAACTTAAAGTATAATAATAATAAAATAAAAAAAAAGAAATGATCAGTGAGTCTTGGTGAGTGAATATGGGGTGTGAGAGAGGGGATAAGTTCGAAGGTAACCTATGAATTTCTATTTTGAGCAATTGGGTAGGTGGTGATGTTCCTAGTTGAGGTTAAAAGTCCTGGAGGAGAAGCAGATTTGCTGGGAAAAGAAGATGCATTCAGTTGGGACTTCGGTGAGCTTCAGGTACCTATGTAGGCAAGAATGCTTTCTGCCTGGGGCTCTGGGAAAAGCTAGGGTGTGAGATATAGATTTAGTCATCCTCAGCATACAGATAGTAATTTCAGCGAAATTATCTCAGGAGAATATGTTAAATGAAGAGATTTTAAAAAGTTTAGAATAGAGCCCTGGGATCTAAAAATATTAAGTGGTTTGGGAAGAAGAATGAGCTGGTAAAGAGACTGAGAGGAAATAATGAAGAACATAGAGTTTTTAGTGTGTGTGTGGGAGGGGGGCGGGGGGAGAGAGAGAGAGAGAAGAGGAAGGGAGATGAAAATACAGGAGATATATGGAAAAATAGCAAAATTATGTCATATAAGCAAAGTCCTAGTAAGCTCTATCTCTTTTCTTTGATTTCTTCTGAAGTTATAATTGGAAGGTTTCTTGTAGTTCTCTATGTGTGCCATTCTTTTGAAGTTTAGTATTTATAATGTCGCCAACTCAATTTCATGATCAAGTGTGATATTTTCTGCAACATTATTTACATCTTTCAAAATGTTATTTTGGATTGAGAATACTTGAATATGCCACATTTTAGTAATTATTAATTAATTGTTTCTTTTTTTTTGAGACGGATTGCTCTGTTGCCCACGCTGGAGTGCAGTGGCGCCATCTCGCCTCCTGGGTTCACGCCATTCTCCTGCCTCAGCCTACCCAGTAGCTGGGACTACAGGCGCCTGCCACCATGCCTGGCTAATTTTTTTGTGTTTTTAGTAGAGACGGGGTTTCACCGTGTTAACCAGAATGGTCTTGATCTCCTGACTCCTGATCCGCCTGCCTCGGCCTCCCAAAGTGCTGGGATTACAGGCGTGAGTACCGCACCCGGCCTAATTAATTATTTCTTAAAGTGAATAGGAACTTAAAAACTATGGCGGTGGGGGCAGGGTGGGGGGCAGGGAGGAGTGGTAAATTGTGCAAAAACGTTTAGGTTTAACAAGATCCAAAATCCTGTAATTAAAGTATATTTTAATTACATATATTTAAGCTATAAATATATGACAGTAAATATACCAACAACTGGATCATACCCCAAGCTAACTGAAATCAAAGTTTCAGGATAAGTCCTGGGTATCTGTATTTTTAAATATCTTCTCCAATTGACTCTGATGCCTAGTGTGGATTGAGAATGATTGGAACACTTAGTACTCTGAGAATCTTAGGGGTGGTGAGAAGGTTCTATACAGCAACTTGAATGCTATGACTCTGTAGAAACCTCACTGATACCAGTATAATGAAAGTCATGTCAAATAAATTTTCTTGAAAGAAAAGAGGTAGCCAGTAAAGAAATAAAGGGCAAGAAATTTTGAGTTGACCTACTGAATTTGGAAGTCATCATCACAAATCCCATTGAAAGTTGGAGTGAATGAGGCAGGGGGTTGATTTACGGTAGATTTATGCTATGACGAGCTGAGTGACAAGTTCAGAATGATAAGCTGAAATGTCTCAGAATCATTTCATATTAGATGGGAAGAAAAGGTCACACCAGTTTGAGTAAGTGATAACTGAAGGCTGAAATAAAGCTTTGGTTAAAGGAATGATGCAAGAGAAGGTTGATGATTAAATGTTGTGGGAAGAAACACATGAATTTTGCTAGACATGTGACTGGGGATAATAATAAGCTGAAAGTTACTTTGGGGACTTTCACTAGGAGGGGAGGTTATGTATTGGTGGTTCCAAAAGTAGCTTATTAATTAGAAGTATTTACTTTTTACTTGTAGATTTACTCCTCATTATGTTTTCAAAAGAATGTAAGGTATCTAAGAAGGTCATTTTTAGTGGTTAAAATTATCTATGAACATAAGGAATAAATAATAAACATGAGGATAACTGAGTCAAAAGTGAAATGAGGTAGTCATTTTATTAACTATAAACAGGAGCTTTGCTTTACTGGTATTTAGAATTTCAAAACACTGTATTCAGCACAGAAACCTTAATGATCCTCATGGTGCAGTCATTCTTCTGAATGGTGTCATTTATAATGCAATTCTAAACTTAGGAAATAAATGGAGGGGAGGGTAATGAGGTTTATATGATGCCGAATGAGTCAACATATGATTAATATTGAGTCTCTTTCATGTTCACTATTGCCTGCCTTTCTGCAAAGTGGTTTTTTGTCTTCACTAACTTGGTATGAGAATCAAATCTATTCAATAAATTTCTTGCATGGATTATCCTGTTAGGTTGCTAACAAGTATATTTCCTCAATATTAGTGAATTCTTCTTACTACAAATATGGCAGTCTAATTTTGATTTAGTTCAGGTTGATTGCTATTTTGCTTTGATAAATGAGGAGGAATCCAGTCTTTTTGGACATTGAGTTTTGTTTTTTTTGTTTTTTTGTTTTTTTGTTTTTTTTGAGACAGAGTCTTACTCTGTCACCAGGCTGGAGTACAGTGGCATGATCTCGGCTCACTGCAACCTCTGCCTCCCAGGTTCAAACGATTCCCCTGCCTCAGCCTTCCGAGTAGCTGGGATTACAGGCATGCACCACCATGCCCGGCTAATTTTTTGCAATTTTAGTAGAGACGGGGTTTCACCATGTTGACCAGGATGGTCTTGATCTCCTGACCCCGTGATCAGTGCTCCTCAGCCTCCAAAGTGCTGGGATTACAGGCATGAGCCACTGCACCCGGCCACATTTTTTGAACAGGTGATGTGACCTACTCTCCGTGTAAACTTACCACAGTAAGCGTTGTAGACTTTAGTATTTATCTACTTAGTATGGTATGTGTGTGTTTGTGTATAGTTTTTTAAATGTAGAGCATAGCAGTAAGTCTTTCTAGCTTTCTTTCTGGGTAAGTCTGTTTTCTAGCAAGTTTCAGTTGCTGTGATACCCTTATGCTTAAAGTAATCTGAGAAATAAGACCATGATAAATGCATTTTTAAATGATTTTTAAAAATTAGCACAGTGGAGAGCAGTGTTTATTATTGCTAGACTGAAGCACAATATTCATTTCTAACAAATCATTGGATGACCTCAAAGATAGAATAGCCAATGATTTAAAAGTAATCATAGTAGAAAATATGGTTCTGGCAGGAATCCAAAGGATGAGCCATTCCTTCTCCTTGAAATGCTTCCCTCTCACCACCACCCTGATGTCCACTGCCCTGGTTGTCTTTTTGTGTCTCTGCTATTTCTCAGTCTCCTTTGTGGGACCTCTCTCTTGACCCCACCTCTAGGTTTATTTGGTCTTTAAGAACCAGTTACTTGTCTAAGTCTAAACAACCAATGTCTATTCAGTTGCTCAAGCTGGAAACCTGGGGTTGTTTCCTTTTCCCCATCCTTACATTCATTCTACCAGTAAGTCCTATAGCGCCCACTTGCAAAATATACTTTCAAGTTAGTCTCACTTCTATTCCTCTCTGCCGTCACCATCCTAATCTAGGCCATCCTTATGTTTTACTTGAAAATAGTGCAATAGCATCCTTTCTGAGTTTTCCTTCCCCTCTCCTTCCACCTGGAATTGCTCCAGTTTATTCACTGAAATTCTAGAGATGTTTTTTACAATATAGATTATACCATGTCACTCATTATCTTTGCTTTACCCCTTTAACAGCTTTTCATTTCACTAAGAATTCAATTCTTTCTCACCATCTGCAAGACCATGTCTAAAACAGACTCTGCTTATGTCTCCAAATTGACCTGTAGCTATTCTTTCTCTTGATCTAAAGGATCTGGCTCACCAGCTTCCTTCTCCAAACTAGAGCCAGAAAATATTCTGTTCCTTCTGCTTTGAGCACCTTTCCTTTAGATTTCCTATGGGGTGGCTCACTGATCCTTCAGTCTCAGCCTAAATGCTACATTGTCAAACAGGTCTTCATTTTACATGCTAAGTAGATCTTCCCCTTTATTCTGTATTCAGCACCCTTTCTGTGACCTTTAAAACACTTTCTCTGTCTTAACGATATATTTGTTTGTTTACCTCTGTGTTAACAAGAGGTACTACTAAAATTTTAGCTCTGAGAACACAGATACTGTTTATTTCACTTACCCCCTTACCCCTAATCCCTAGCACAATGTCATATATGAGGTACTCAAAAAATGCTTGTTGAATGAATAAATGAATCAACAGTGTAAGGATCAGGCTGAGCAGACTACTGTGTAAAGGCAAACTGACACACCTGGACCAGCGTGGTTGTTAAGAGGGGGTCTGGGGTGGAAGTTAAATGTTGCATAACCATTATTTTAACTAACATGACTGATTTGTTTCTAAGTTTCCATTGGGAGGATTAGGTGAGATAACATGTGCAAAAATGCCTAAAATGAAAATATCATATACTCAAAAGGCTGTCTTCTGTGTAGCTCTCCTCCTTGTACTAGACTGTGTGGCCAAGAAAAGTGAGAGTGTCATAGACTACCTCCCCTTTTCATATCCCTCTCTCCATTCTCTTTGTTTATTCTGCGAAATGACCAAGAACCTTAGAGACTGTGGCAGGGCTGTGTGCAGAGTGTGTGTCCAGCAATTCTTGCACCTCTAATAGCATATTCCTACCTGTGGGTAGGTCATAACCCAACCACTGCATGAAAGAGTCCCCTGAAGTCCTGAGAACTGCTGCGCCAGAAACATTCTGGAATTGCTGCCTTCTGTCTGCCCTCTGAATTCTTTTGTTCCATCCAGCTGCCTCAGGTTGAAGAGCCTATATCTTGGGCTTAGTTTTCATTTGTATGCTTGAACTCCCTTTGGATTAATTCTTTAAACTGTTTCTCTCTAGACCACAGTTTTGCTCAGTGTCCCACAACCTCGGGGACCGACACTCATCCCTCTATACCCTGTCCCTGATTTCTGGAATCTCAGCCTGAAAAAGACCTCAGCATCCACCTTTAACTAGCTGGAGGCCTTCACACAGAGTTACATCATGTGCCTGCCTAGTTAACTGCAGTTCAAGCATACACTGTGCTCTGAATCCCATGTCTTTTGCATTTACTTTTTGTACTCAACCTCCTCGGTTTCACGGCCTGCCTAAACCTCTTTATTGCTTCTCTGTTTCTTTTTGTCCTTCTGTCAGTGATTGTTGTGACCTTATTTTCACAAAGGATACATTTTTAGGGGTGTTTTTCCAGATTGTGGATAACACTTACTTCCATAAATACTATACTTATGTCAGTAGCAACTCTAGGTCACTCTTTAAATCACTTTGTGGATAATTATAGTTGTGTTTTAAAACTGTCAATCACTATTGCCTGCATTTACCTGCAGTGGCTGATTTTGAAGCTAGAATTGTTGTGTTGGAAATATAATAAATATTAACTATTTACTACTGAAAGGGACAAAGTTTTAAAGGACACATGGTACATGATAAATAGTGGATTCAAGTTATAAAATCACATTGATTTATCTTCTTTTTTCTCAACCTTCCTTTCTTCCTACCCCCTCTGTCTTATGCCGTGAAAATCTTAAGGTAGCTAACTCAGATTATAGTGTATGAACCCTTATACTAACATGCTTTAAGGTTACAAATTGTACATATTACATTTCTACTGTAAAGTACTTATATGGAAAGCATTAATGTTTGGTATCTTATATTCAGACTTCTCTGAAATATTATAATTTCTCTGAAATATTATAGGTCATTAGTTACATTAATTACGAAATCTGCCATTTGGCAGTTTTTTGGAATTTTATATTTTATCTTTTATTGGGAGCTTCCTTTTTATTTGAAATTCAAATACAGATCTCCATCCAAATTGATAACAAATTTTGTGTACTTCATTTCTCCTCCATATTTACATATTGAAGTCATCTGAGGCAAGGTATGTAGGAATAAAAGGAGAGAAAAGGAGAAAGAAAGATGTGTGTTCAAGTCAGATAAGAGAAAACAAATGTGAACACGCTGGAATCAAAATAAGTTGAATCCATTGCTGAATTCAAGAAGTGTTTCTGTATTGAGATTATCCTTCTGTAAAACCCATAAAGCATGCTCAAACTTCTGTAATGTAGAGAATGAACTAGATCAGAAAGGGGATCTATGAATGAACTATGACAGAATTTTGAACTATAGAATTATTGTGAAATGGCCACAATTCCCTGCTGATAACTATTGCAGTGGATTTGTTGACTCTTTATTCAGGTGAGTTTAAACGTTAAAATGGCCAAAGATATGAGAAAGAGACAGAAAAAGAGAGAAGAAACAGAGTGAGAAAAAGAGAGATAGGAAGATCCAGACAGAGAGAGACACAGACATAGAGAGAGACAGAGATTATGAATGAATGAATATGAATGTGTTTCAAATAAAAGAAGGTTTAAAAAGTGTTTTATTGCAGGCTGATAGTCAGTGGACCTGAGTCCTACTTTAATCTCTCATATGAACTTGGCAGGCATCTAACCTCTTTATACTTTTGTTTCCTTACCTGTCAAATAAGGACAAATAAGGTTCTACCTACTGCACAGGTCTGTGGCAATAATACAACGAAATGTTAGACATGGAAATGTTTTGAAAACATGAAATGCTCTATGTAGATAAAAGTCATATTATCCAAGCATAACATTCTTCTAAATTTTTTTAATTGACAGATAACATCATATGCTTTTATCATGTACAATATGATGTTTTGAAATATATATGCATTTACAATGGTTAAATCTACCTAATTAACAAGTGCATTACTTTACATAGTTATCATTTTTATGGTGAGAATACAACATCCATTGTCCTTACATGTTTCAAGAATACAATATGACATTAACTACAGTTGCCTTGCTATACAGTAGGTCTCTTGAAATTTATTCTCCCTATTAAACTGTAATTATGTAAACTGTGACCAACATCTCCTAACACCTTTTCCCCCCTAACTATCCCAGCCTTTGGTAACAACCCTCCTCCTCCCTAGTTCTATGAGATCAACTTTTTAAGATTCCACATATGAGTGAGATCGTGTGGTATTCATCTTTTTGTGCTTGACTTGTTTCACTTAACATAATATCCTCTAGGTTCAACCATGTTGTTGTAAATGGCAGAAATTAATTATTTTTTATGGTTGAGTAATATTCCATTGTGTCTGTATAACACATTTTCTTTATTCATTCATGCATTGATGGACACTTAGGTTGATTCCATAGCTTGGCTATTGCAAATAGTGCTGCAATAAACATGAGGTGCAGATATGTTTTCAAAATACTAATTTAGTTTACTTTGGGTATATACCCAGTAGTGGGATAACATGGTAGTTCTATTTTTAATTTTTTGAGGAATCTTCATACTATTTTCCGTAATGGCTATAGTAATTTATATTCTCACCAACAGTGTGTAAGGATTCCCTTTTCTCCATACCATGCCAACACTTGTTATCTTTTGTCTTTTTGATAATAGCCATTCTAACAGGTGTAAGGTTAGATCTCATGGTTTTGATTTGCATTTTCCTGAAGATGAGTGACACTGAGCATTTTTTATGTACTCATTGGCCATGTTTATTTTATTTTGTTGAGAAGTGTTTATTAAATTCTTTTGCCCATTTCTAAATTGGGTTATTTGGGTTTTTTTGCTACTGAGTTATTTGAGTTTCTTATTTATTTTGGGTATTAAACCCTGGTCATGTGTATGGGAGGCAAATATTTCTTCCATTCTATAGGTTGTGTCTTCATTCTTTTGATTGTTTCCTTAACTGTAAAGAGGCTTTTCTTGATGTAATCATATTTGTCTATTTTTGTTTTTGCTGCCTGCGATTTTGAGGTTTTATCCAAAAAATCCTTGCCTGGATCAGTGTCATGAAATATTTCCCCTATGTTTTCCTCTAGTAGCTTCATAGTTTATGGTCTTGCATTTAAGTCTTTAATCCATTTTGAGTTGATGTTTATGATGAGAGATAAGGGTCTAATTTCATTCTTCTGCAAAAGTGTAACATTCCTACCTTTGAAAAATTAGAGATAAATGAGTGGAACATTTGCTTTTGGATTTTTATAAGTGGAATAGTTTATTCAAATTGTCAGTGAAATTAAATATTGTGGGCTTAGAAGTCAAACAGATTTATCTTTAAATCCTGACTCTACCTGTCACTTACTATTGTGCAACATTGGACAATTTATGTAATTCTCTGAGTTCTACTATGGCAAACTTAGAGAGTCAAAAATGAATCTTAAATGAGGGAAGGCTCTTTGTACATTGTGGAGCACAGAATAACTACTTAATAATTATGAATAGTGGTAATAATAAATATTAATAGTAGTAATACTACTACTATAATAATGACTAATGTTATTGTAAGTATTGGGTTAATTTTTCACTTTGGTTAAGAAGCTTGGTAACCACAGAGCTTTTATGACTAGGAGCATGATTGTTTGTTTTAAACTTTTAGTTATTTTCAAAATTACTATAAACACCATCTCACTTAAGGCAGACTCTAAATGTCTAATGTATTAAAGCCTTACGCAAAACAATGGTTGGAGGTAAAACTGAATTGAGTATGTCAGAGTAGAAAATCTGCCTTGTGAGACATGTAGGACATTGTAATGAAGCGAAATTTGGCTCCAATTTTCTGGAATTAAGTGAATTGAGTAAAGTAGCCAAGTCACCATTTTCAGTCAAGAGAAAGTGTACACTTTGGGATAAGGGGGTGATAGAGAATCATGCTGTATTTCTGCCATTGAATACAAACTGTATTTTTACTAGCTGTATTTTTAGTTTAAAATTTAAAATATAAAGTAATCTGTCTCAGAGATTAAGTCAACAAGCATCTTAACAACAGAATTATTCTAAAATGATTTCTTTAATGATCAATTTGAAAATCAAGTCATTGCTGTAATCGAAATTACAACATGTAACACATAGTGGTGGTGTGAGTTGCTGGGTTTCAAAGGACTAACAGTAACATCATGGCACTCAATGTATGCCCTGATGATAGGGTTGCCCAGGGTGGTGAGGAACTTGTTCATAGTGTATTCATGCTGACCTTGTTGGAAACAAATGAGTTCTGAGAAATTTCAATTATTTAGTGCCTTGAAAGGTAAGAAAAAAATACTTTAAAACATTGAATTGCAATTAGACATATAAATATCTGACTTTTTTTTTCTCAGTTATTACCCTGTTTTGCTGTTTGGGCATCTAAACTTAAGAAATAGAGTTAGTTCTTAATAGATCAGGCCACATAGTTCTTAAATTATGTAATGAAATGCGTACGGTCTTATTTATTCTCAGGCAAGGCACTTTACGTTAGTTCTGTGAAACTTCACGGTTTTAATTCCATGATATGAGAGAGGAAGCTTATAGGAGAAGAGCTTGATCTGGATTCTTTTGGAAGCTGCTCTATTTTTAGTTAGGCTCACGCGTAAAATGCATCTCTAGAGAGCTGAATGACTTGAATAGTTGAATGAGAGACTTTTAATATTGATGTTTTGGAAGTGGATGAACACCTAAAAGAACAACAATTTTCTTTTTCCTCAATTAATATAAGCCTGCCCCATCTGTTAACATCTAACTAGTGATTTCAAGAGCTACTTAGCATTGCTCCTAGTCAATGACAATGAGGTGAGAGTATTAGTTAAAATGGAGAATACTAGCTGTATTTTTAGTTTTAGAGAAAACTCCATACTGTTTTCCCTGGCTATACTAATTTACATTCTCACCTACAGTGTAAACTTTGGGAGGCCGAGGCGGGTGGATCACAAGGTCAGGAGATCAAGACCATCCTGGCTAACATGGTGAAACCCCGTTTCTACTAAAAATACGAAAAAACAAACAAACAAACAAACAAAAAAAAAAAACAGCCAGGCATGGTGGCAGGCACCTGCAGCCCCAGCTACTTGGGAGGCTGAGGCAGGAGAATGGCATGAACCCGGGAGGCGGAGCTTGCAGTGAGTCCAGATCACACCACTGCACTCCAGCCTGGGTGACAGAACAACACTCTGTCTGTCTCAAAAAAAAAAAAAAGAAAAAAATGTAGTCCCTTTTCTCTGCATCCTCTCTAGCATTTTGTTATTTTTTGTCTTTTTGATAATAGTCATTCTAACTGGTTTAAGATGATGGCTCATTATAGTTTTGATTTGCATTTCCCTAATGATTAATGATGTTGAGCATTTTTTCATATACTTGGCCATTTGTATGTCTTCTTTTGAGATATGTTTATTCAGATCACATGCCCATGTTTTAATCAAATTATTATTATTATTATTATTATTTTAAGTTCCTTGTATTTTCTGAATATTTGTCCTTCGCTTGAAGCTTGCAAATATTTACTCCCATTCTTCAGGTTGCTTCTTCACTCTGCTGATCATTTCCTTTGCTATGAAGAAGCTTTTTATTTATTTTTTGACATAGTCCCATTTGTGTATTTTTGTTGTCTATGCTTTTGAGGTCTTATTCTTAAGACCTTTGCCTAGACTCGATGTCCTGAAGCAATTCCCCTCCTTTTTCTTCTAGTAGTTTTATAGTTTGGGGTCTTAGATTTAGGTCTTTAATCCATTTTGAGTTGATGTTTTGTATATGGTAAGATTTAGAGATCTAGTTTCTAGAAATCCTGCTGGGTATTTATTCAAAGGAAAGAAAATCAGTATATCAAAGAGATATCTGTACTCCCATATTTATTGCAGTACTAGTCACAATAGCCAAGATACGGAATCAATCTAAATGTCCATCAACAGATGAACAGATAAGGAAATGTGGTACATATACCCAACAGAATACTATTTAGCCATAAAAAAGAATGAAATCCTGTCATTTGTAGCAACATAGATGAACCTGGAGGACATTGTGTTAAGTGAAATCGGTCAGTCACAGAAATATAAATACTGCATGTTCTCACTAATATGTAAATTGAATGCATAAAAGTAAAGAGCAGGATGATAGTTATTAGAGGCTGCAAAGAGTAGGGATGAGGGAAAGATACTGAAGGGTTGGTTAATGGATAAAAAATTATAGCCACATAAGAGGAATAAGTTCCAGCGTTCTATAGCACTGAAGGATGAATATAGTTAACAATAATTTATGGTATATTTTCAAAAAGCTAAAAGAATTTTAAATATTCCCAACACAAAGAAATAACAAATGTTTAACGTGATGGATATGATAATTACCCTGACTTGATCATTACACATTATGTACATGTATGAAAATATCACTCTGTATACCATAAATATGTACCGTTACTACATGTCAACTAAAAGTAAAAGGAAAAAAAAACGAAGGAAATTTAAGTTACCATCTGAATGACATTTGGGCAAATAAATATTTTATGGGCTATCTTCCCTTTCCACATCATTGTTTTTAGACTATTAATATTTCCTCATGATTTCATGATTTAATTCAAAGGAACTAAATAATCTATTTTAGAACTGCAGGAAAAAAGTAAGAAGGCAATTGACAATTGGTAAATATTACAATGTATGTAATAAAGGATAAATATTACTGTTCACCAAATAACTATGTCGCTAACATTAATTTTGGCCCAGTGATTCCTTTGTTTTGTATCAAATGCTAATTATAGGTCTGAATTCGGCAAACAGTTTTAATTTCCTCATGACTATTTTTGTCATAAGATTGGGATAGCTATAGCAGAGTTGGTTGATGTGAAAATACAGTGTGAACCTTGTTGAAAACTGGTTTGTGGTTTTGAGGGAATATCTAAATTGGCCAATAACTTTGCAGGATTAAATTTTATCTGTATGTGAGCTGGTTGGTAGTTCTTAGCTCTTAGCCAGCTTATATCTACGGAGTTCATTCAGAAAAGTTGTTAGGCAAGAAATAGGATCCATGGTTTGGGCAGAATCTTAACAATTGTGGCAGCAACAGGACTACCATTTTTCTTTCTTATAGGTATTAATCAAATATTTCACAATAGATGGATGGAGTTGTCCTTTGAAAATAACTCGGAATTAGAAACTTTTAAGAGGCTCTGCAAGGAGTATGTCTGTGTGAAAGAGCTGTGGACTGTCATGTCCTCAATGAAGACTTGGATGTCTGAGTTCCCAAATGGATAGACAATACTGTAGGCCAAGGTGACTGTGAAAATCATTTATTGCTTCCCCTGACATTTGATCCCAAAGTTGACCATTCAGTGCAAAAGAAAATCAGTGAGTGATGTTTTTGGTTAAAAATTTTTATTATAGAAGATTTGTGCTACATTTTCAGATTGCTTTCCCTGATTTCCATTCTTAGCAATAACTTAATAGCTTTGACTATGTCTTTTAAAGTGCCTGGAAGTCTTTTTTAATCAAAGAGATCAGATGTTAATGCTCACATTTCTGGGCAAGGCTGTTCTTGGCATGTTTACTATTGCCTGTGACCTGACTGAGGGCGAAACTGATCTAAAACATGAGTGAAAGTAGAGAGTGGGCACACTTCAGGCCTCTGGAGATAGTTCTTGAAATTGAGATGAGACCTAATTCTCTCCTAATATGTAAGAGTTGCCTGAGAGTAAGTGATTTAAATTCCAAATAAATGTAAGCTTTATGAGACAGTGGTTCCCAAGAGTTTCAATTATAAAACTCCCTTATTAACATGATAATCAATTTTGCTTTCAGTATTCATTAATTGATGAAATCCACAACAGAAAACCTCCACAAATTTAGTAACATTTTAAAGTAAATTTATATCATTTATTCTTTATGTCTGTTATATTGTCTATAAATCATACCCCTTTTTATAGTCCTTCACTGGTGTTTGGAATAAAATAAAACTCTCTATTGTAGTCTTCAAGGTCCTATGAAACCCATCCCCTACCTACCTCAGTGATCTTATTCTCCCATCCCATTCCTTCTTTCTCACTGTATGCTTCAACCATACAGGTCTCCTTTCTGATCCTTGAATATATCAAGGTCATTCTAAACTCTACACCTTTGTCCTTGTTTTTACTTCTACTTAGAATGCTTTTCCTCATCATCACTGCAATAGAGAAGACAATGGTTGGATCTCATTGTCATATAATCTTTATTTCAGAGAGGCCTTCCTGACCACTTAATCTGAACTAGCCTTCCCTACACCTTGAAATAACCCTACTGTTATTTACATATTGCTAGCCTACTGTATGGTAACCATAATGTAGAATATCCTTTTATTAGCTAAAGAAAAACTAATGGGGGCCTATTTATTAACAGTGAATAGTGCTGGCTCCCTTATTTGAGAAGTAGGTATGTGTTTTCCTATACTCTAAAATTGCCCATTTTTACCTAAGATTGTGTAGAAAGATAATTTCTGTCAAGTATTTTTTCTTTATATTCAGAAATTTTCTCTGTAATAAGTAAATGGGGAAATGGATTTTCCAATTTATTTTTCTAAAATTGAACATTTGAAAGAACTATTGCTAATCCTGGCATTAAATTATCTGGGGATATTATACCACCTCATGAAATTTTTAAGGAAAGAAAGGATTATCATGTTGGTTTCAGAATTTATAAATTAAGTTACACTAAATTCTTAGGGTGTTAGAAAAATACTCTATATCCAGTATTGTGCTGGAGCCAACTTGCACTGGCTCGTGTAAGATCTGCTTGTTAATTTCCAGGAACTTTGCAAACAGGTTGATTTTGCATGAAAGCTTGAAATTGGCCATGGTGGGAGTATTTACACCATGGAAATTGGCAAATGCTACACACCATGGCTTCCTCCGCTTTTCTCCACCCAAGCCAGACAGCCAGAATACCAGCATATCATTATATATAGCTAATATTTCAGAGGCTGACAATTCAATGATGACAAAGGAATAGGGATAGCTCAAATGAGTCAAGTCGCTTTTATGGGTGTTTAGATTTAAAAAGCCACACATTTTGGGCATGAAAGAAAAAGATTTTTAAAAATAAATAGTTTGTACACAAAGGCAGATAGTAAAGATTAAAAAAAATCATGATCTTTGTGGTTGCTTCTTATACCTCCCAAGTCAGGCTGCTGAATTATTTCAAAATATTGTTAAAATATATACTCTGGGTTGAGCAGATGGCTACCTTCTGGTACTTGTGATATCGGCTTTCCCCAACTCCCATACTAATAACACAACTCAACTCACTGATTTTATATGCATTATATCTTAGTTACAGTGAGTGTCTTAGACCATTTCTTTGGGGAAAGAAAGGGATTCAAAGAAGAATTAGATGGAGGCCCTGATTAATTATAGTCTATAATGTTGGAGAAAGTAAAGACTAATGAGAGTTGACCTAAGGTTTTCAGTCCTCAATAGGAAAGGACTTAAAGGAAAATTACATGAAAAGGCAGGGCTTTGAGTATTATTCTCTGACAAGACCATCTTTGGGGTTGTACTACACAGAGGCACAAGGTATCTATCTTGCTGTGAGAGCAGAGACAAATTGTGACAATTCAGAAATAATGCTATTTGGCAATATCTGTATGAAGGTATAAATAGTAAGATGTGGTCCTATATTGATTAGTTTCTTTTGAAGTGACACAACAGCCTATATGGAAGCCTCCAGTTTGTTTCTTCAGAGACCTGAAATTAAATGTCCTCCATCCAAAATAAAATTTGAGAAACAAAAACATCCTGAAATCCCGTCCTTCCCATCCCACACTCTACATTCAGTGATAAACAGTTGGAAAGTTTGGATAATTCTAAGGAATTGTGTTAGGGCTCATTGTTTAATCTTTTGCAATATCTTCATCAAACAGATTAATAATCTTATTTATGAGAGGGGAGAAAGCGACTTCAATCATATTTGGATGGCGCTAATTATAATTATGTTCTTGGAAGAGGGCTTCATTTTTAATCTTGCTGAATTTCTAGGACTTAAATCTTTATAGGGCACTATTAATACTTCCTAAAGGATAATGTGTCATCTGTATGTAGCTGAACAAGTTGTGGTTCTTGATTAGTTTTTATTGTACAAGAAACTATGAACCCATCAAATGGCCTCACTCTCTGACAAAAAAAAAAAAAAGAAAAGAAATTTTTAGGAAAGAGAAAACGTAATGCAATTTGACCAAGATTAATTTTCTGAATGCCAAATAAGCCTAGATTCTTGGAAAATTAATCCCAGAATAGTAGATCTCAGGAGTCAATATGAAGGTGCCACTGCTATTCTTGAGACCAGGAGTGGTGAAGGTAATTATAAGGTGGGGTGAAGATAATACTGCAATTAATACTGCTACAACCTTTATCCCCTACCATTTACTGAAAGTAACATTTTATTCCTCGGTCTTCACATATAAACCTATTCAGCTGATATTTTTAAAATATCATTTTGTAGATGATAACATGGAAATTCAGAAAAGTAAGACAACCCACTCAAAATTTTTGAGGTGTCAGGGCTAGGATTGAAACCCAAATATATGTCTCTTCAAAACCTATGTATTTTTTTTTTGTTTTTTTTTTACATTTTAATAGGCACATACATTCTTACTCTAAAATCAATTTTGTATCCTGCATTTTCACTTAAAAATAATAGAAGAATTTCCTCCATGCCATTAACACTCCTCATAAACAAAATTTTAATGGCAGCATAACATTCCACTCTAGGATTATTCTTCATAGTAATGAAATTTTAATTGTTTTTATTTTTATGTGTATCTTTGCACTACTTAAAACTGAATTATTACAAAACATAATGGTGAAGGCTAGGCTGGTTAGACTGAGGTCTAGATGAAAAGCCTCCCAGAAATGGGGAGGGAAGACTAACACTTTAGTCAGTATTCACTACCACAGGTCACTTCCCTGGAAGCCACTTGCTAAGAAAATGAGGACTAAGGTCAGCTTGTATTTAATTTTTTAAAAATTAAGACTTTTAATATGACATTCCAAATGTGCTGTCTCCTCTCTGGATTGCTAAGTTCTTTGCTTTCATCTTATCCGGCTTCTGACTTCTCTGATAGTGCTCTGATTGTCCTCCTCCTGATAAAATATTTCTTAATATTTCTTCCACTTTGATTTTTCATTCTTAGAAAGTCATTTGGAACTTCTTATCCCAGCAAATAAATATCCCAATGTTTTAAGTTCTGCTAAAACTTTCTCATTAACCACTGAATTCCAATTACAAAATTTATGAATATGTTTCCTACTGACTACCTGTATTGAATCCCATACCTAAAACATGTTGCACTTCAAACATCTTGTTCAACAGAGTTGTATCTGCCTGGTTACCTCCGTCTAAGCTGCTTGAAGAAAGAAATATTCTCTAAAAAGCATGGGACATGTATAAAGAGCTGTTGCATTTCTACCAGTTGTTTCAAATAGCTAAGTAGGAATCCAATTCTTTTTTAATCCAAAATATTACTTGAACAGTATTATCTCCCACCATTTACTGAAAGTAACATTATATTCACCAGTCTTCACACATAAAGCTGTTAGGTTGGTATTTTTTTAAATACTATTTATAGATGACTGGCATCTTAGTAGACACTGGGCATAAAATAAAGAACAAATTTAAAATGATCCTTGCTTATGTGGAGCATTAAGTCTAGCGGAAGAGGCACATGAAAAATAAGTAAACTTTTTTTCTATAATTGTGTATAGTACAATACATCCCTGATGTTCTTTTATAAATATAAACAGTAGCAATAGTATTTGTTCTGGAATGTTGAAATTTTATTCATGTTTATTCTTAAACTAAATTACAAACTTTAAAGTATGTATCCATTGGTTTTCTAGCAATCTTTGTGATTAAGAAAAAGTCTAAAGCAAAATGGACTTGTATGATTTTGTTTGTTGGTTGGTTGGTAGGTCACTTATTCATTAAATGATAGAATACATAAAAAAAATTCTTAGTGCCTTTTTTTTTTTTTTTTTTTTTGCTGCCATGGAACTACTTTGTTCTCCAGTCTTCCAGAAAATTATTGGATTCCTAACAAGAAAATACATTTGTGGTGTGCCAGAGCACTCTATGGCGCTGCTAAACCTCACAAACTATGAAAGAGCTTGTCAGATGTGCCAGTAAATCTTCCCTCTCTTGCCATAGGTCCAAGGATCTTATAAAGGAAGCTATCCTTGACAATGACTTTATGAAGAACTTGGAGCTGTCACAGATCCAGGAGATTGTGGATTGTATGTACCCGGTGGAGTATGGCAAGGACAGTTGCATCATCAAAGAAGGAGACGTGGGGTCACTGGTGTATGTCATGGAAGGTACGGTTTGTAACTCCAATCCTCTGACATTCAAATATTCTTTTTTCATCTTATCAGCTGCACACAGATGGCAATGCGTTACATGGAAAATTCCATTTTTCCTTCTTTTATTGAGAAATTAGTTTGAGAAGAGTTGAAACACTACTTAGATAAAGTGGTTAACTAATTATGGGAAGTGTTTGTATTTAGAATATTAATATGAGAATCCAGTATTTTTTCAGACATGGAAAAGTTAAAAATGTGAAAAAAGAAATATAGTTTATTACACTGAATATTCTGCATGCAGTCAGGTCACTGAGCAAACATACAAAGCTTCAGCAGAAGCTCAAGATCACTGGAAGTATTTTTGGTCCGATAATTTAAGCATCTTCAACTCTCCCCTTAACTTTTAATATGTGACTAGTTTTCCTGCTATGAAGCTTCTGTAAAAAGAAAATGTTTTTCATGTGTATGACAGAGGCAGACAATAAAGGTTGAATGGAATATTACCTGCCTAATTAATAGGAATGATAGCTTGTTTCATACATCCTGTAAAGACTAATATAGAAAGTGTTTTGAAAAAAACTGAGGCACGCACTGTGTAAATATGTTTTATGCCTAGCTAATTTTTCATAATACTTCTTTCTGACCTGAAATCTATAATGACATGCTTTTCTTTTGTGGGAAGAAAGTAGCTTGAGATAATGACTGAATCAGCTTGGAAGAAAGTGAGTTCAGAAATACCTATAATGTAAGATGGTGACACATGAAAACCAGTTTCTTAGGTGGTGATTAATGTTTTATCCAAAACATTTGTGTGATAGTGTCCTATAATTATCAAACTTACAGGTCATTCAGAGAAGCGGTGTATTTGGGCAAGTCACTTAATTTCTCTGTTGCACCTAACCAATTTGTAAAAAAAGAAGATATTCTTTCTTTCTGCCAGTGGTTTTCAACTGGTGATGATTCTGTCTCCCAGGGAACATTTGGTGATATCTGGAGACATTTTTGTTGTCACAAAGGGGGTGATGTTGGGGGGACTGCTGACTTCTAGTGGGTAAAGGCCAGGCATACTGCTCAAAAGGGTAGCTGCCCAGAACAAAGATTTATCTGGCCCAAAATGTCATTAGAGCCAACATATGAAAAATCCTGCATTCTGCCTTCTTTACACGATTGGTATAAAATGAGATAATTTGTATAATGTTTAATGTAAAGTATAGAACACCACAACATAATAATAAGTATTATTTCTATTAAAATCTTGACAGTATATAAGAAATATTCTTTCTTCATTCAGCATGCACCTTTTATTTATTCTTTGTCATCTTTTTGGATATATGTTAGGCATTCAGTTTTTAAGTAGTAATTTCTATCATTTTTTTCCCTTATAGTTTTCACCTTCTATGTCAACAATATAAAATTCTTCCCAGGCCAAAAAATATAAATATTCATTTAGACTTTCTTCTGGTGACAAAACACAATAAACAAAAATACACATAATGTACACTTGGCAGAGAATTGCAAAGAAAAGAGATGAAATTATAGGACAAGGCTATATGTGGATAGTGAGCAGAAAGGATGGAAAAGTGGCAAAAATATATAGAGGTCAAGTATAGAATATAAAGATAGAGGCAATATCTTAAGAACTACTAACAATTAGAAACCATGTTTAAAGCACTTCTGAGATTATATCAATAGCTTCATATGATATTATTTTTCAGATATTATATTGGTCAGCACCTTTTAATAAAACAGCTATTGTATAAAGGAAAGTATACTTTTACTTCCTCTGTTTTCCAGTGCTAATTATTGCTGTTTCATTCAAGAAACCACAATTTTGAACACCTGTGGATTCAATGTTCCTTCATCTTAAATATTTCTTACAAAAGTAGATTTCCAAACAACCATGGACATTATTTCTAAAATTTATTCATGTTGTCCCTTCTTACTAAGCCTAACTGAAAGTCTTCTAGCTATATTGGAAGAAGCTTGGGAATAATAGTTAATATTTGTTAATGTTTAGAAAATGCCCAACACATAGAACATGCTTTTTCTAAATATTGTTTACATATAAAATTTATTTAAACCTCAAACAATACTGTGAGGTAAAGGCTAATATTTATTATTCCATTATGTAGATGAGGAGACTGAAGCTTAATGTGGTTAAGTAATTTGCCCAGGTCTCCCAACTAGTTTATAGTAGAGTCAGGATTTATACCCAGCCTATTTGGATTCAGAGCTCAAACTGTTAACTATGGGGCTATGTATTAGTCAGGACTCTCCAGAAAAGCAGGACAAATAGGATGTGTGTGTCTATATACAGTGAGAAGGAGATTTATTTTAAGGAATTTGTTTATGTGATTGTGGAGGCTGGCAAATCTAAAATCTACAGGGTAAGGCCCATTGGTCAGAGATGCTGCAATTCGAGTCTGAAAGCCGTCTGCTGACAGAATTTCCTCTTTCTAGGGGAAAGGTGGGACTTTTTTCTATTTGACTGACTGGATGAGGCTCGCCCACGTTATTGGAGGGTAATCAGCTTTACTCAATGTCTATTCGTTTAGGTGTTACTGAAAGAATATCTTCACCAAAACGTCTACAGTAGAATAATTTTTGAGCAGCTTTCTGGTATTGTGACCTATCCAAGTTGACATGTAAAATTAAACATCACAAGTCAATCGACCCCTTGTCAACTTGGCACCCATACATATCTTCTTAAACCATATTTAATTTTCAAATAAAGACAAGAACAAGGTCATACTTCCACCTAACATGATTCAACAACCCTGTGTACAGCTGCAAATTTACTAACCCTTTCCCCAAAAGAAGACACAAAGTTCTTGGGTGATGTTTACTCACCTCATTGATATCCCATAGCTTAAATACTATGATGTGAAGTTAACAATACTTAAATACTATGATATAAAGTCAATACATCTTATGCTACATGATAAGGAGATAAGAGAAGGAAGCAAACGAAGTTATTTGATGCAAGCACACACACACACACACACACACACACACACACACACCCGAATGTAACAAAATAAGAAAGAAATACTCATGATAGATGATATTGCTTCCCCAGGTGAGTATACTAATATTTTCCCCATTGCTTCATGATAATTTTAATAAATTTTCTTTATCTTCCTTTTATTGCTAGATTGACTAAACAGCACGTTATCTTAATTATCCTTTTAAAAACAGGGTTCTAAATAATATATCAATATTCAGAGTCACAGCTTTTGCAATGATGTTGACTGCCTTCAGAGTCACAGCTTTTGCAATGTTGTTGATTGCCTTCAATTAAACTCAATAAAATGACTACAATTTTATAACCTGATGCCAATCTTTCCCTAAATGGTAATTCTAGCCAGCTCAGTGTAACTTTAGCAGATCTTGTGCTAATAGCCTTATGTCAAAATAATTTAAAATTTAAAAAACGATCATTTAAATTTTAAAAAGTTTTAATTGAGGAAATGTTTCATTGTATCATTAGTTCAATCTTCTCAAAATTTAGGTAGCAATGTTCTTGCTATAGATGGATTCTTTGTTATCTGTGAACATTCATATTTATAAAGAGTATACCATGGTAATAATGAATGAATAGGCAGTAAAGGATCTTCCACAAGCTTGCTTACTATCAAGATATTCAGCAAAAGACCCAGGGAGTTTATGTGGAAAATCAGTCCAATTCTTCCTGTCTCTCTTTAGTGAAATTAAGTGGTCTTCATAAAATGCTTAACATGTGCCTTACATATTTTTTTTTGTTTGCACCCCGTGCAGTGTTCCAAGTGTTATTGCATGCCTAAATGCCAGAGGTTCTTATGGTTTTAACAAAGAGAATACTCATATGGTAAGACTTTGTTAATTACGATGACTGGGGAAAAGTCATCTGGGTGTAGTATGCATACATTATCATGTATTTTCAAGCAAAATGAGTTGTGTTGCTTTCAGATACTTAAAAGTGCTACCTAGTAGAAGTTTCGATTTCAAGTTTTGATCAACGTTGTTTTGGAATTAACTTTTTAAGGCAGTAGTGTAAGTAGATTATATTGCTTAAAGCTCATTTTATGTTTTAATTATGTTAGTATATTTTAGTGAGTCTTACAGAATATTTGGATACAGTTTATTTTCTTAAACAGATAGACTTTGGCCTTAATTATGAGGTAGCATGTGTTAATACTCTTATATTCTTGTTCTCCTTTTTTATTATACAGATAAACTTCAGTCTACATTCATTCAAAATAAAACAAACTTTGACTTAGTGATTTATAATTGGTGATGCGTTATTTGGGGTGAATTTTACCTAATATTCTAGTATTGGAAATGTCTAATTTATACCTATTATAATGATTGATTTGCTTAGAGATATTGGTTTTGTTCATATTTTGTGATGTTTCATGGTGGAAGCAGATAAATTTCATTTTAATTTTTAAAATGGCAAGTGTCTGTTTAGTGTCCTTTGACTATTGGTTATTTTAAGTTAAACTTTTTCGATGAAATCATCAATTTTCTTTTTGCATTTCAAATTTTATTTAATTTAAATTAACTTGTTTTGTTTTATTCATTTAATTGATATACAATAGTTGTAAGTAGTCATGTAGACATGGTGGTGTTTTGATACATAGAATGTATAGTGAACATATCAGGGTAATTGGCATATCCATCATCTCAAACATTTTTCATTTTCTTTGTGTTGGGAACATTCAATATCCTCCTTGTAGCTATTTGGAAGTACATAATATATTATCATTGTCTGTACTCATCCTACAATCCTACAGAATACTAGAACTTACCAATTTTTTTCATGAGGTGTTTGTTAATGATAATAACTTTTGTTAGTTAATTATATGCCATGTACTGTTTAGTCACTTTCTAGGTCTTAAATTTTTAATTCTCATAATGACATTAAGAGATAGGCATTCTGTTATCTACATGTTAATAAATGGTAAACTGATGCCTGGAGAAGTTAATAACTTGGTCAAGACTATGCAATCAGTATGTTGAAATACATGTCTTAGCCTTGGAGTCCCCATGCCTAAGGAATGTGCGGTGCTAACTTTTGAAGTACAGATTAGAAGTACTGTTGTTACATGTTTATTATGTATATTCAAACTTGAGGAGCCCATAAAAGATGCATAGCTTTAAACCATGAGATTAAAAAATGATCTGACTATTTGCAAGAAATAAAACTTGAACAGCAATAGTTCAAAAAGAAAAAAAATTCAAGATATTTCCTATAAGTACTTCTTAGGCCTCTCTGCATCCTTTGAATATTAAACTTCTTACTGACCTCTCTGTAGATCATCTGGCATCCATTCCTCTTCTCTTATTAGTTCCTTTTTTCTTATTGAAAGAATGGCTATGATTTGGCTTAATTCTTGGTCCACCTCTGTGTCCTTATGGTTTAGAATTAAATTCCACCATGTACCTTGGAGGCCCTATTTTCTATCTACAATCAATAGCATTGATTTTGTTTTTCTCACAGGTTTCATTTTTATTTTTATTTTTTAAGAAGGAACAATTCTTTCAAGTTATTACACAAATGACTCTTTTAGTGGAGCATTTGTATACTAACTCTAAGTGTTATGTGATTATTCACATCTACTCTCAAAAGACTAGACTCTCATTTCTGTTGTTATTGAACTGAGACTTCACTTATAAAGATTTGCTTCATTTTCCAGTAAGTTGGTTGATACAGTGTGGTCTGCCTATTATGCTGATGTTCAACACTATTTGTTTTTCAGGGTGGACATGAATCATGCTAGCCACCGTCAACAGTAAACTTATACCACTTCGAACTACAAGTTCTATTTTCCCTCCCCAAACATTTTTTACTGTCTTTATACAATTAAATGATGTAATGAACATTGACATTCAAAGAGGGATTTTATATAAAATTGAACATTAAAAATGAGCCTTTCGATGTCAGATGGCATTCAGAACACTACCTGAGAGTGTGAAGGAATTGAATGCATTTTCATATGGATTAGCTCTCAGTAAATTTAACATGAGAAATGGGCCATTTTATTCTTTACAATCAGATGTTGCCTTTTGGCCTTATGAGTTTTTCGTGTTAATCCAAAAGCTATCTTTAGAATCGTTGAAATACAAATGTACTTAAAGTTATACTTGCAATTCCTTTATGGGACCAAGCTTATAATGTTAATGTTAAAGAGAAAGCTTGTGTACTACTTATATAAAAACAAAACAAAACACCTGATTATAAGAGGTTATCACAAATAAGGAGAGTCTTGAAGCACTAAATGTGAATATTAAAATATGTTTTAGTTATTGAGGCAATGGCAAAGGAAGGGATGTGAAATATTTAGATGCCATGTGGGGTATCATGTTCATTTTGGGGTGCCATGCTTCAGAAAGGACTTTACTATACTTGAGCAAGTTCAGGAGGCATAAAATGTATTTAAAATAATTGATAATATTTCATGGACAGATTTAGGAAGAAAGGATGACTGTTTTTAAGTGTGAAAACATGGTCACATGGAGGAAAAAAGGGAAGCATTCTGCATAAATCTAGATGGCCAAAGAAGAAATGCAGGTTATAGTGAAGTCTAAATTGAATCAACTTGAGAATCAACATTTTGCTAATTAAAAATGGACCAAAAGTGAAATGGGCAGCCTGATGTGATGGCAAGAACCTTATTTCCTGAGGCATTCTAGCAGTGACTACATCGCATCTGCTTAGAGAAAGTTTGTGTGGGTTGAGGAGGGATTCCTTGTGGCTGAACCATAACATATCTCTTGTATCTTCTGCAAACTCCAAGACTCTGAGTCTGTGAATCTGTGAACTAATACTCTACAAGTTAGCTTATAAGAGCCTAGCCCTCAAAAGGTTTCTTCTTGGAAATCCTTTCCCTTATGTAATGTATGTGTTTAGTTTTGAATATTCTTTTACTTATATAAATCTAATAATTTTGCACGTATTCTTCTACCACTTGTTTTTGCTCAATATTATGTTCCATCGTATAACCCAATTTATTGATACTTTCTGCTATTGATGGTATCCTGAATCATTTCCTGTTATTTTGCTCTCTCAAATTGTGCTTGTTTAAACAGTGTTAACGGTGAATCCTTATAAACATGTTCAGTAATTTCTCTAGTGTATATAGATAGAAGTAGAATTCCTGGGTCTTAATGTATGTGAAACTTCAAATTTGTTAAATAATATCAAATTACTTTCCAAAGTGGTTTTATCTGATTATACCTGATTGCAACTTATGCCTAAGTTTTCTGATTGTCTCTCATATCCAGGACAATTTATATTGACAAACGTTTAAATTTTACCTATCTGGTGGATGGGAAATGGTACCTCGTGATCTTAATTTTCATCTCCCTAGGTATGAATGAGGTTGTGACTATTTGTGTTTCTTCCATGAAAAGTCTGTTATTGTCCTCTCCCTTTTTTACTGTTGGGGGGATAGCTTTACATACATTGGAACTTAATCCTTATTGAAGTTACATGTATATATCAGTCTTCCTCTTGGTTTGTGCTTTTTGTATGTTTTTAAAGAAATCCTCTTAACCAGTGTTCTTCATGCTCGTGTGTGTGTGTGTGTGTCTGTGTGTGTGTGCATGTGTGTGTCCATGAAGGTACATTCATAGCTTAGTTATGTGAGGTTCGTGGCTTAGATTATCTTTACATTGATAATCGAAAGAGTAATTGTCCTTTTCAAAGTAGGAGGCTTGAAAAGCCATACATTTTTGCTTTTCTTTTTTCAATATATTTTAAGAATTCTTTATAAATTGTCCTTCGGGACAGTAAATATGCTTTTGAAAATACTTGATGACAGCAATTTCTTTTTCTGTGAGAGTGGATTTTATATTTGGAAATAATCACAAGTCATTTAGTGACAGATTTGATGAATAGAGGTAGGTGATTAAGCTGACTAATACAGTTTTTTTTTTTTTTTTGGCTAAAATATATAAGAATGTGTGGTGTATATGCACTATTAGAAAGTAATGGTATTTGTTGTACAAGTTAAGAATTGACCAGATGTTTTACTCTAAAACATCATTATTGAAAAAGTGACATATTTTGAAGGGTAATGTTCTTAATACTCATCTGGTTAATACGTCCTTGTGAAATGTTTAAAAATATAGCCTTATCTCATTGTGATTCTACTAATGTACAGTTCTCCAATTCTTTCTAAGGTATTACTGCTGGAAATGAGTTTATTACACTAGGAAGAGGCATAGTGTGGCTTTTCTTATTTTGGAAGCCTCCTGAAAGCTAAAAAGTTTGAAAATTGCTGTACTTGTTTTGAGATGATGGTTGAAATGCCATCTTTTTTTTCAAAAAATCAATGTGACATTATAAGGCAAATCATAGGTCACATTAAAAAGGTACACATTTTTCCCCTCTTATTCTTACTTCAAGCAGTTATTTATTTTATTTCTATGCTTTTTCATTTTGCTAAGATATCAATCTCTCCATTCTTCACTTTGAGAGAATGCCAGATTGGAAACTTTAAAAGTGTATTTTTTTGGTAAAAATTAGAAACAAAACAGCATAGCTGAAAAAGTAAAAAGTGAGAAAAAAATGTGGATTAGTACTTTTTTGGCAATGGTGTAATAACACATTGATTTCTTGCTAATGAGGTAAAATTTACTTCAACCATCATTACATAACTGTTGAAGAGTTTGCATGCTGAACACTTCACACAATCTACAATTGTTATGTGTTCATTTTAAAAAACACATAGATATATTTCTTCAGGGACTTTAACATGATTTTCAGTGATTTCTTTGTGGAGCTGGATAGACTAATGCTTTTAATATCCATCCCTCTAATGAGAAAGCCTTGAATGTTTAGTAATTGTTTTGGCACACTCTCCAAGGGCAGGACAGATAGGAGCCACTTCCCAGCACAGGGGAGCTTACTGGTGTGGCTACCATGGCAACAGCCTACCCCACCCCCACCACAGAGAACATCCGAATTGGTCTCTGAAGTTCTTATTTGAATTCTCCCATGTCTCCACATTTGAGAAACACAGGCTGTAATTGCACCTACTTCATCTGAATTTAACCACTGTAGCTTTGGAAGGCTGCAGTTTTAATCTGATCTTTATATTTAGGCCCTTCTATAAACTCCTTTCTGATAAAATGAAAATATTTTTGTGCTAAGGCTCCAAAAGTAGTACACAGAGATTTAGAATTATGGTGGATGACGTAAAATGGTATTAAAATCAATCTGAGAATTCACACTTTATGTGTATTTAAAATACCAAGGAATTATTATTGAGTATATAGTTACATTAATGATTTGTATAGTATCTTTTATTTGTCTAATTCATCCAACTTTACTGAAGTGGATTTTTTTCCTTGTATCACAAAACACCCATAAGTTATTCATAAGAATATATAGGAGGAGATGCTTTTATTTTATTTTAAATGTTATTTTATTAGTTTTGAGACAGGGCCTCACTCTTTCCCATGCTGGAATTCAGTGGCTGGATCATAGGTCACTGCAACCTTGAACTCCTGCTTTTAAGCAATCCTCCTGCCTTTGCATCTTGAGCAGCTGTGACTACAGGTTCATGACACCATACCCATCTATTTTTTTGGATTTTTTGTAGAAATGGGCTCTCACTATGTTACCCAGGCTATTCTTAAATTTCTGGCCTGAGGTGATTCTCTTGCCTCAGGCTCTCAAACTTTTGGGATTACAGAAATGATCCACCAAGCAGACCTGCAAATGCTTTTAAACCCAAATAGTAATCCCAGCTACACAGGAGGCTGAGGCAGGAGAATCTCTTGAATTTGCGAGGCGGAGGCTGGGGTGAGCTGAGATCACACCGCTACACTCCAGTCTGGGCAACAGGAGTGAAACTCTGTCTCAAACAAAAACAAAAAGAAAAACAGAACACAAATAGAGTATTTACTTTCTATTTGCTGTTCACGGTCTGTGTAGTTGAACAAGAACAGTTAAGTTACTCTGTACACTGTTCAATTTCAATATAAAAGCTAATTAAATTACTTTAGTCATTTATTAATAGTAAAGCTTTATTAGAAAAAGCATCTGGTGAAGGTGGTCAAACTCCTATGAAGATGGTTTTCCATTTCACAAATATGGGAGGGCAGCCAAGATGGCCAAATAGGAACAGCTCCAGTCTACAGCTCCCAGCATGAGCGATGCAGAAGACGGGTGATTTCTGCATTTCCATCTGAGGTACCGGGTTCATCTTACTAGGGAGGGCCAGACAGTGGGCGCAAGACAGTGGGTGCAGCACACCCACACCATGCGGGAGCCGAAGCAGGGCGAGGCATTGCCTCACTCGGGAGGCGCAAGGGGTCAGGGAGTTCCCTTTCCTAGTCAAAGAAAGGGGTGACAGACGGCACCTGGAAAATCGGGTCACTCCCACCCTAATACTGCACTTTTCTGACGGGCTTAAAAAACGGCGCACCAGGAGATTATATCCCGCACCTGGCTCGGAGGGTCCTACGCCCACGGAGTCTTGCTGATTGCTAGCACAGCAGTCTGAGATCAAACTGCAAGGCTGCAGCGAGGCTGGGGGAGGGGCGCCCGCCATTGCCCAGGCTTGCTTAGGTAAACAAAGCAGCCGGGAAGCTCGAACTGGGTGGAGCCCACCACAGCTCAAGGAGGCCTGCCTGCCTTTGTAGGCTCCACTTCTGGGGGCAGGGCACAGACAAACAAAAAGACAGCAGTAACCTCTGCAGACTTAAATGTCCCTGTCGGACAGCTTTGAAGAGAGCAGTGGTTCTCCCAGCATGCAGCTGGAGATCTGAGAACGGGCAGACTGCCTCCTGAAGTGGGTCCCTGACCCCTGACCCCCGAGCAGCCTAACTGGGAGGCACCCCCCAGTAGGCGCAGACTGACACCTCACATGGCTGGGTACTTCTCTGAGACAGAACTTCCAGAGGAACGATCAGACAGCAGCATTCGCCGTTCACGAAAATCCGCTGTTCTGCAGCCACCGCTGCTGTTACCCAGGCAAACAGGGTCTGGAGTGGACCTCTAGCAAACTCCAACAGACCTGCAGCTGAAGGTCCTGTAAGTTAGAAGGAAAACTAACAAACAGAAAGGACATCCACACCAAAAACCCATCTGTACATTACCATCATCAAAGACCAAAAGTAGATAAAACCACAAAGATGGGGAAAAAACAGAGCAGAAAAACTGGAAACTCTAAAAAGCAGAGCTCCTCTCCTCCTCCAAAGGAACACAGCTCCTCACCAGCAACGGAACAAAGCCGGACGGAGAATGACTTTCACGAATTGAGAGAAGAAGGCTTCAGACAATCAAACTACTCCGAGCTACAGGAGGAAATTCAAACCAAAGGCAAAGAAGTTAAAAACTTTGAAAAAAATTTAGACGAATGTATAACTAGAATAGCCAATACAGAGAAGTGCTTAAAGGAGCTGATGGAGCTGAAAGCCAAGGCTCGAGAACTACATGAAGAATGCAGAAGCCTCAGGAGCCGATGCGATCAACTGGAAGAAAGGGTATCAGTGATGGAAGATGAAATGAATGAAATGAAGTGAGAAGGGAAGTTTAGAAAAAAAGAATAAAAAGAAACGAACAAAGACTCCAAGAAATATGGGACTATGTGAAAAGACCAAATCTACGTCTGATTGGTGTACCTGAAAGTGACGGGGAAAATGGAACCAAGTTGGAAAACACTCTGCACAATAGTATCCAGGAGAACTTCCCCAAACTAGCAAGTCAGGCCAACATTCAGATTCAGGAAATACAGAGAACGCCACAAAGATACTCCTCGAGAAGAGCAACTCCAAGACACATAATTGTCAGATTCACCAAAGTTGAAATGAAGGAAAAAGTGTTAAGGGCAGCCAGAGAGAAAGGTCGGGTTACCCACAAAGGGAAGCCCATCAGACTAACAGCGGATCTCTCAGCAGAAACTCTACAAGCCAGAAGAGAGTGGGGGCCAATATTCAACTTTCTTAAAGAAAAGAATTTTCAACCCAGAATTTCATATCCAGCCAAACTAAGCTTCATAAGTGAAGGAGAAATAAAATACTTTACAGACAAGCACATGCTGAGAGATTTTGTCACCACCAGGCCTGCCCTAAAAGAGCTCCTGAAGGAAGCACTAAACATGGAAAGGAACAACCGGTACCAGCCACTGCAAAATCATGCCAAATTGTAAAGACCATCGAGGCTAGGAAGAAACTGCAACTAACGAGCAAAATAACCAGCTAACACCATAATGACAGGATCAAATTCACACATAACAATATTAACTTTAAATGTAAATGGACTAAATGCTCCAATTAAAAGACACAGACTGGCAAATTGGATAAAGAGTCAAGACCCATCAGTGTGCTGTATTCAGGAAACCCATCTCACGTGCAGTGACACATATAGGCTCAAAATAAAAGGATGGAGGAAGATCTACCAAGCAAATGGAAAACAAAAAAAAGGCAGGGGTTGCAATCCATTTCACAAATATGTAATGGTATGTTTATTAAGGAAAACCAAAGCTTCCCACAAAATCATAAATGAAGTCAATGTGTATAAAATTTTCCTTTTAAAATTGAGCAGGCTTCTTTAAAAGATCTTTTATTCCCCATTGGAAAAAAGAAGGGTGTGAACATTTGTTTCCTACAGAGTTTAATTAATAGCCTATTGTAATAACTTTCACTTAAAGCCATTCACACATACTCACCAAATAAGTTTTCTTTTTCATTTTTATGGCTGGAAGAGCATAATTCAATGATACACTTTATATTCGGATCATGCAGATCATATTTACAGAATATTATTTTACATTACTTTTCTATTACATTGCATTTCGTCTTGTTTTAGAATATTTAATACCTTCAGGAACATTGCTGATACAGATTTATGCGATCCTTGATGGTTCACTCAATGACGGTACATGCCCTCAATTTAAAGCCACTTAAAAAAAAAAAAAAGATTTGTGATAACTTGCTCCGATATTACCAGTGCGAAGATTTTTATTGACTCATCCTTTTGGAAATATGCACATGCAAATGTTTATACTTTGTGCCAATATGTGTATATGAATTTACATGACATTGCCTTTTCCCTGAGTTTATATCATATTTCAGGTAATGGTGGGTTTGTGGTATAGCATGTAAAGAATGTTATAAATGATTAAATTTAAATTTACAAGAAAACATGATTAATAGCGATAACTATAGGTATTGATGATAAACCTCCCAAGTAAATTAAAAATGAGTCTTTAAAGAAACCACAATGGTTTTTCAGCATCATTTTGCATACTATCCTCTTCAAAGAAAATTAAGATGACTTTTATGGGAAGTCTTGAAATTTCCTTTCATTTAATCCTATGGATTTAAATTATTTATTTATTACATCAATTCTAGTACTCAAAGGCAGATGAAATAGGAAAAATATTTTGGAAAATTTTTCTTCATGTTGAGTAACCAGTTACATCTATACAAAGCAGGCATTACTAAACTATGGTCTTTCCTCTTCTCTTAGATGGTGTGTTTCTACATGCAGAAAGGGTGGTAGAGATAAAGCAGGGTGTGACTTTGACAAGCATATTCTATGAATATTTGAAACTCTTTGTATATTCCTCAAAGAGAGATAATAGCAAAGAAAGTATATAATGAACTTCCTTTTGCAATATGTAGTCTTTATTCTCCTTTATTAGAATTCATTTGATTATTTATTAGTTCTTACATTCAAGAAATACCTACTCAGTGATGATTATGTCTCAGTGGACACTGAGGACATTGCAGTGAACAACACATATACAGTGTCTCTTCTAGAGCTCACATTCTGGTGATGGTGGCAGGGGAAAAAGATAAAACTGTGTACGGAAATAAGCAAAATACTTTCAGATGGCAATAAGTGCTATGAAAAAATAAATAAAACAGGGTGATGAAAGAGAATCGTGGAGGCAATGACTGTGTGGGTCAGGGTAGACTACCCTGGGAGGGTAGCATTTGAGTTTGAATCTGAATGACAAGAAGGAACCAAACAAAAGTGTGGGTAGAGGATTCCAGATGAAGTAAACACAATAGAAAGGCAGTAAGGTATGGAAAAGTTTGACACATTAAAAGAGACAGAAAACATGAGGCCAGGTTGGAATGGTTGGTAGAGGCAATGTCATACATAGGGCCCTGTAAGTAGACTGCTTTTCTAAGAGATTTCGAGAGCATTAGAGGAGTTTAAGTTGAGATGAGACATGATCTGATTTATGTTTTATGAGTAGAAAAATGGATTCCACTAATAATCTTGGAAGAAAAATTGGATTGTAGAGTAGTGGGAGAAAAAGGGATACCACTTGGGAAGCCATAGCAGTAATCCAAGCAAAATATAATGGTGGCTTGTGCCAAGATGGCAGTGTGGGAGATGAAAGAAATGTGGTATAATTTGGCAGTGCATGGATTAGATGTGGGTGTGAGAGAAAGATAAATTAGGAATGACTTGTATGTTTTTATGTAATTAAGTGAATGGTGGCACCATTTTCTGAGATGGAAAAAAGTGAGATACTTCATCTTTAAGAGTACAAGACAAGATTTCTGTTCTGACAGTAGATATACATTCAGATATATATTCCTGAAAGCTCAATTGAGAGGTGAGAATGTGGAGGTAGTGTTCTGCTGACTAAACCAGGCATAGGGGAAAGATTGATGAAAGTTGTTCTCTTCTAATTAAAGTAGTTGTTTTACATACATCAGATTAAATGGTAAATTTGGATATTTAACAGATTTCATAGATATGGATATTCATAAATATTTTTAATTCTTTATGAGAAATATTTTTAGTAAACTGAAAATTCCTTCCTATTTTATGCAAACTAATATTCTTAAAGCAGCAGTTCTAAAAGTGTGATCAGGGACACTTTTAGGGGATCCTTGAGGTCAGAAGTATTTTCATAATAGCACTATCTTTCTTGTCTTCTTCTGTCTCATTCTCTCAGTAGTATACAGTGAAGTTTTTTAGAGGCCACATGGTGTGTGGTATAGCAGCAGATTGAATGCAGAAACAGAGAATACAGCTGCCTTCTGTTAAGCTAGACATCAATTAGATTTCTCCAAAGTGTGAAACAATGGCATGCTTTGTATTAACATTTTTGTTTTAAAAGTGTAGTTAATTTTAATTAAAATGTATTATTTAACATGTAATAGATTTATTATTTTTTTAAGTGAATAAATACTTGAAACATTTCTCCGTTTTAATATCAAATAGAGTAAACATCCATAGAAGTAACCCATGTAATCAAAAGCTTCTTAAGGTTTTCACTAATATTTAATAGCATAAGGAAGTCTGGAGACTAAGTTTGAGAACCATGGCCTTAAGCCATATGACTTGAGGACGTATATGACCATGTGGCTGTTTGTTTCAGAAAGTAAAATGTGATTAGTTTAAGGTTCAACATATCAGATACTGATGTTTCTCCTCCACATCACACATATCTAGAACCATGTTACAAAAGAAATGTCTCTTAAATAGTCTTGATAAATTAGAAGCAGAAAAATTTCTGTAAAGGCTAACATTTAAATCTAGTGCAAATAGCCAACACAGATCAACAATAGGCAAGTCAATTCCATTGAAGTGCTTATTGTTCTGTTAATTACATTCCATTTCACAGTATGAAAGGTATCCTTGATACATTTTGTGGGTTCTGTTTGTACACTTTCTGATGTTCAAGATTTGGGAATTGGATTGGATTCCCCAATGCTTATTCTGAGTTAGCGTCGCAGAACATTGAAATTTTATTTTTTTGTAGTTAGACTTACAGTTCTAAAGGAATAAAGCAAAACAGATATTCTTTGAATTCAACCAGCATTTTGGAGAGAGGAAATGGTTTTATACTTATTTGTGCTTATTTTTCACTTAAAATAATCTTAGAAGATATAACATTTCATCTTTTGAAGTCTCAGTACAATAACTTCTCTAATACCATAATGTTTTCAAATTAAACAAGATAATACATTACTGTATACGTGGTCCCAGTGTAGTACTCTCTGTGTATATGTAAACCTACATTGTGAGCTACCGATTGGATGTCTCTTTTAAAGTTTTCTTGCTAAGTAAATGTTTGAAACGTCTACATATTTCTCTTGTGATGCATTTTGCAAAGAGCTTTTTCATTTGCTAGTACCTTTGCTTGTTTTTGATATTTCAGCACCATTAGCATTTTCTTGGGATAAGTTAAATTTTTAAAAATACTGTTTTTACTTCTTTTTCTTGGAAAAACAACTTTCTTCTTTCTTCTCTTAAAAAGACAGCTCTTATGAGGTAAGCAACATTGGAAGATAAAAGGCTTACTCCAACACATACGACATTATATTGTTATGAGTAATTAATTTTAGGGTTTGTTTTCTATGCAAATTATATAGTTCAGTATTTTCTGCAATAGTACATGCTGTTTCCTGTTCTTACAAAGTATAGACTTTTCCTGACATAACTAGACTTCTGAACTAGCTTTCTGCCTCTTGTCTCTCTGTGTTTTATGTTATAAACTTTAGCCATGTAGTTCAATATTCTTGTAGAGAAATAACCACAAGGCTAAAAAACATAAATCCTGGGAGTTTATTCCAAATCCATGCATTAAATGGCTATGTGACCAGATTGAAATGTTTGAGATAATACTCTGTACATTACCTACTTTATTCCCCAACTTTGTGGATGACACCTCTTTTTCTCCCTAACATTTGCCTACATTAGAAACCCAGGAATTATTTCAAAAATCTGTTGCACAAATCCTATTCAGTCTATCAGGCTATCAAAATTATGTGTCCCTGTGTGCTACTGCTTTAATTGAGGACTTCATAGCTTCTTGCCTGAATTTCCCCGACAATTTTATAGGTTTTCCTGTCTCTAGTTTTATGTGACTTTCTACATGACCATGAGCAAAATCTTTTAAAAGGAAAATGTGTTCATGTCCACCCCCGTGCTCAATGTTTTCCAATGCCTTCCCATGGTAAAATTTCAGATGCCTTAGGATGGAAGACTACAGTGAAATGAAGAGAGCTAGGTTTTGGAACTTGGCAGACATGAACTTGAATTCTGATTCTGCCATATAACCAGCTAAGTAATCTTGAGGAAATTATCTAACCTTTTTAGTCATTCCTTCCTCATCTGTCACATAATATATGTCAAGCATCAAGTCCTGTGTCTGGCACGTGGGAGTGGCCGTTACCCATTGATCTGCCCTGCTTCCCTACTAGATTCTGCACTCACCACTTCATACTTCTGGCTCAACTTCCTCGAATGCTCGCTTGTCTGTGTGCCTTGTAAATTTTCCTCTGCTTGGCATACATGCTCTGAAGCACTATTGCTCTTCAGAGTTGATGTAGAAGTTGGCTCTTCTAAGAAGTCTGCTTTGACACCTTCTGACTGGGCTGGACTGTTGTCTCTGAAGTTCCTAACAGCCTCTGTGTTCCTCTCTATAAGCACACTGGTCAGATTGGGTTTTGTTCATTTCGTTTCTCCAATTTGTTAATTCATGAAATGCTTATTTTGTATAAAAATCGTTCCAGACAGAATACGAAGTTTTTATTAACATGGTGCTTATATTTTAATGAGGAAAATACATAACTTAAAAACAAATATTTATAGTGTGTTGATATAATACAGGGAATAAACTCCCATGATTTATGGCTTTCAGGCTTGTGGTCATTTCTCTGCAAGACAATTGGGACCAAATAGCTAAATTTTATAACACTCAATCGATAGCTCACAATTGATTTTTACAAATGTCTGGGTATACACACACACACACACACACGCACACACAACCAGGAGGTAATAATGGCTATGAAAACCAAAGCATGGCAAGGGGATAGTGTGACATGTGGGATGGGGAAGGGATTGCTATGTTATGTAAGGTGCTCAGGGAAGGCCTCTGTAAGTTGAGCATTGAGCAGAGACATGAATGAGGTGACAATAGATAGTGCTGATATTTGGGGAGAAGAGCATTTTATGCAGAGGGAATAAATGTGCAAAGCTCTGAGTCAGGATTATGATTGGCATGTTCAACAAGCAGTATGGAAGCCAGTGTGGCATGAGTGGGGTGAGTCATTGCAGGGGTGGGGGGGTGGGGGAGTTGGGTAACAAAACCAATTAAATAACTGAGCTCTGATGGTATTGTAGCCCATTCTAAGAACTTTTATTATTATTTTTAAAAATCAAGATGGGAATCCACAGGAGGATTTGAGCAAAAGAGCACCATGCTCTAAGCTGTGGCTAATAAGGGACTTTCTTCCAGCGATGGAGAATAAACTTTCTGGTACCAAGCACACATATCATAGTCAAAGAGGCAGATAATGATGACTTGGACTAAGGTCATTATCCAAAAAAATTGAGGTGGTAAGAAATGGTCAAATTTAGGAACTGTTTTGAAAGCTCAGCCGATAGTATTTGCTAATGGATTGGACTGGAAATGGTACATGAGACACAGTGAGGAGTGAAAGATGACTCCAAGTTTTTGGCCTAAACAGTTGGAATAATGGAGTGGCCTTTTACAGAAATTGAGAAGACTAACTGACAAAACTCTCAGGGAATACCTAGGGTACAGTAATAATCATGTGCTTATTTATGGTATCAGGGATTGGCTAAATTGTGGTAACAAAGAGCTCTCAAAATATGATGATTCAAATAAGATTTAGGTTTCTTTCTCTACTGTGCAATACCCTGGAAGTGAGTGGAGGAGGCTGGTGGAGCAGCTGTACCTCTTGTAGTCATTCAGGCACCCAGGTTTATTCCGTCTTATTTGATCTGGTGTCACACAGCTGTTGTCTTTTCTACATGGTTGAAGCTGGCTCATTACCTTGTTGATATTTATCCTGTGGGAAGGGAAGAAAGATAAATGACAGGGCAGATAGCTTCATGCCCTAAGTTGCACATTTCACCTGCCTTCATCCTCCTGTCTAGTACTTACTTACAGAAAGGCTAGAAAAAGTAATCTCGACAAAGGCAGCGATCTGTCCAGTAAAAAATTTGTGGGGATTTCTTTATTGAAATGAAGGACAGAATAGATTCTAGGGGACATTTTTGCCATATTTGTTTCACTTTCCTAAGCAACTTAAGGTCAGGAAATATTATGTTCTCTCTAAGCCCACTGTTTCAGCACATAGCACATGTTCAGTATATGCTGGTTTCCTTAATAATAAATTAATTTTATGGAACAGAAATCGTTTTATACTTGATAGTGTGTTTCCTCCTGTGTACTTCTGAATTAATTGCACAACTCATTTTTTATATTTTAGGCTATATTTTAATGTATCTTCATTACTAATGAAGAAAAAGTGTAGCATTTCAATTACCTTTAAGTCAATGTCTTAAATTTATTTATTATTTGGGATGACGTCATGATGAGCAATTGTTTATGTTTTTCAAAGGGTATTTACCTCACACATTTGCTTCCAAATAACAATTCCAGAAATTATACTCAGTGATGAAATAATGAGTCACTTTCACATAATAAAATTGCATCACCTATTCCAAATTGCCTAACTCTCAAAATCTCATCTAACACTCTATTTAAGCTGAATGCTGCTGCTGTCTTCGTAGTACTATTTAGCTTAAAAATTAGAGAAACTGTATTCGGGTTTAACATTTTTAAACAAAAGGGGCATAAGCTATATAACATTTAAGAATTAATCTTGGAATAAAGACTATTTTGAAGATAAAATTTAATAATAAAACAAATTGTTAAGACAATAAAGTATTTTTTAATAAGGCAACTGAGAGTCGACACACAGAACATATTATGAATCTTTTGGAAAGCTTGGATTTGGGCTATCAATATGAAAGGAAAGTACCTACTTTTTAATAATACACCATTTTGAAAATTGGCCCTGTCTTCTTTTCCAAGATCAATTGATCTATCTGTATATCTATGTCTGTCTGTCTGTCTATCTATCTATCTATCTATCTGTGTATATTTTGTTAGGTCATCATATGTGTGGAAAACTGCACACTATTTTCCAAATACCTTCAATGGGAATGCTTGAACTTGTGTGCACATCTTCAAGGCTAGGTCTTTGAATCAAATATACATTCTTAATTTACTAATACAAAGAATTAAATGAAGACATGGATATTAAGGAACATTTTTAGTCTAATGTATTCTAAGTTCCATGTGGGTAGAAACCTTGTTGGTGTTCCCCGATGCCTAGCCCTGAGCTGGCACATGGATGGTGTTTTATTCACTTAACAAATAATTAGTATTTGAATCTTACTTGAATGCCAAATATACTTCTTGACACTACAACTCCACAATTGATTTGCAGTTTATTTCAGGGACTACATCTGCTCGTTTTTAAAAACATATCACATACACAAAACTTTATTTAATTCTTTTCACATCTAGAATTATCTTCTTATAATTATAATAAACAATACAGCTTTTGAAAACATTTAAGCAGGATGTTATTAAGCATCTGGCTTATTTTGAATATTATCTACCTGTTTTCCCTCTATGAAATTTTTATTCATTTAATTGTAAAACCTCACACATTTAGTTTGTTAAGGTTTCTAAAACTTCTGTTGAAGTATAATAAGCCAGAGCTCTAAAAAATTATTTGTTTGACCTAACATAATATCACTTGGACCATGTAAAATTTCCATTAAGATCATTAGAGTTGGGCAGTGTGTGTGTGTGTGTATTTGTGTGTGTGTGTGGTGTGTGTAAATTCTCAACTTTTTAAAGATAGTGAGGAGATTCACAAAACTATATGTAAAAGTGTCATCAATGTGGAAGCATATGTCACTGTGCTCAAGAGATAATTTATTGAGCTAATCTTCATCCTAAGGAAATAAAAGAAAATTAGAAAAAACTTTGAATAGAAATGTTTAGCTTTCGATGTCTTCTAATCGCTTGCCTGTAACTAAAATGAAACTTAAACTTTTATCATGCATGACAAGTATATTCCTTCAATTCCTCATACCAAATGTATTTCTTTCTAAAAAATACCCATCCATATCACAAAATTACTAGATTTAAAAGGAGCTCAAAAATAATCAAATTTTTCTTGAGGTTTGTATTTAAAATCAGGCTGTATGTCATAAAAAATTTGAAAGAACTGGATTTCATAAAACCTTTTACTATTGAGAGTGTTTTTCCTTATGCTTAAACTAATACAACCTAAAACTCTATTTTTAAATTAAATTATTTTTATTGTTAAAAAATAGAGAACTGGTTACGACTTCTGTTCAGTTATCTTTGTTCTCAAGAATGAGGGAGAAAGAAGTATCCCTCAAGTATATTTTTGACTTAGGGAGGCAATTAATCTTACTAGTCAAAAATAGATCTTAAATGTTTTCACCACAAAAATATAAGTATGTGAGGTAACGGATATGTTAATTAACTTGGTTTAGTTATTCCAAAATGTTCACATATAATAAAACATCATGTTGGGCACTATAAGAATATATATTTTTTCAATTAAGAAAAGAATAAGCCTTGGTTATTTAACCTTTATGAACTTATGTTTCATTCTCTGTAAAATAATTAATAAATAATGCCTTCTTGCAAGGGTACTTGTGATCATGAATGAAATATTTAGAATTCATTTGTAACATTGTAAACATTTTATAAATATATACTAAATTCTTTTTAGCATGGTAAATCCAAATATTTAACTTTCTTCTCATCTCCTTACAATGTCTATGTAATCAAATTTTTCATTATATCAGTCTCAAGAAGAAGTGAGAACTTAAAATTAAATAGAGTGAATGTTTGACAATCGGCTTCGCAAAGAAGAAAAAGAAAGAAAAAAGTTTTGATTTTTAGTCTTTGCAAGTTTTTATGGTGCGAATATTCCCATCATGGTCAATTTCAAACTACCAATATGATGCCTGAAAATGCAGAGTTGTTGATGTTTTTGAGTCCGTTGTGGTGCACCCCTGGGTATGGTCTTAAAGAACTGCTTAATCATACTGATAATGGCAGAATTGGTATGTGAATTTGCATATCACACTTTATTTATGATCCATTAACTGTATTTTCCATCAGACAGTTTATCGATTATATTTTTGAAGTCAATTCTGTTCAGCTGTGAAATTTCAGATTTCCCTTCAAGTCTCACCTTTGAAGTTGCAACTGACTCAGAACCTGCATTTGCCCTACTTGAGAATAACACATCAGGTGTGTTAAAGTTCATCCAGTCCTCACAGTAACATGCTCTGTTATACACGTGCAACCTTTTTATTTATACATTGTGAGTAATTTTTGTCTTCCAATGAAAGACAATGTAAAAGGATTTGTGAATTCCCACTTAGTTTAACTTATAACCACCTAGTTTTCTATTAACTTATCAATAATTTTGCAGAGAAAATATGTATTTTACAAATTTTCTAGAATTAAAAAAACACACATACTAACAACGTAATAGCTAAATTACTAAGCTGTAGTCAGTATGTGTTCCTTAGGCCAGAGTCAGGTATTATAATGTACATTATTTCATTTAACTCTTCTAATTCATGCACATATTAGCTATAAATTCAAGTGTTCTTTAATTGATTTCCTCCATTCTGTGTGTGTATAAGTATATATACACACAAATACACATATATACACACACATACACACACATTAGTTTCTACCAATAAACCTGTAGCATGAGTTTTTTCACATAAGAAAGCTACCACTTTTGATATACGTTTGCCATTTATTTCTATCAAACATAATTTTATACTTTATCTTGAATTTATTTTCAATTATAGGATTATCAAATTATCTGTTGTCAAATTGATTCCAATACGATTATTTCCACCTGGAAGATGAAAACATAAAACCTCATTCAAATCCTTTCCCACCTTTCAAGGCCAGAGTCAACACCATTTCCTCCATAAAATTCCTGAGATATATTTTAAAAAGTAATTTCTTCCTTCTCAAGTCTCTCACATCTTCTTGGGTAAATATATCATTATACTCTAGTTGACTGGTTCTCAAAATGTGAGTCCTGGACCAGCAGCAACAGTATCTGGTACAAATGAATATTATTGGGGCTCACCTTAGACCTACGGAATGAGAAATTCTAGTGATGATGGCCAGCAATCTGTGCTTTATCAAGTCTTGAGTCTGATCCTGTTTCTGAATGATTAATTGCATAATTTAGCTCTTTATTTAGTTGTATGCTCTATGAGGACAGGATTTATGAGTAATTGCATCTTTCATATAGTAAGTGCCCAGAAAATATTTATTGAATGAAGTAATATATCAAGAAATAGAAGTACAGTTTAAGAAAGATGGGACAATTAACTGGAAGGAAAAAGGACAAGATATTTTATTTGAAAGCCTATCATTTGGAGAAGCGAGAGATGCTCTTAAAATATCAGGGCTAGAATCAAGATATATGAATACAAACTACGATTGAAATTTTGATTTCAAATTATTAAAGTTAGGTTATTTTTATTACATTATCTCATTAAATCCTAACAACTCTATGAAATAGATGTTAGACTCATTTCACTAATGAAAAATAGAGGTTCAGAGAGTGTATATTTCTCTCTGTATCTGGGTCATATAGGCAGGCAGGTTTCAAACCCCATTCTCTTTGATGCATTTTGCCCGTCAGGTGCAGAGGGTCAAATTTCAACTCTAAGAGATAGCTGGTTCAGTCAATTTATTCAACAGACATTTAGCATATATAAATATGAGCCAGGCACCATGCTAGGTGCTTAACATTTAGGAACAAAGAGCCAGTTTCCTCATCTGTTAAATGTGGATAATAAATGTACCTAGTACTGTGTGGAGCTGGTGTGATGATTAAATGTAACAGTTATCAAAGCAATAAATAAGACAATCAAAAATTGTGAAAAGTTCAAAGATGGAAAGAAACACTTACAATGAGGAGTTAATAGAAAGGTTCTTGAGTTAGATTCAGTGTCAGGGGAAATTTTTCTAAAGTGGTGACAGCTGATCTAGAATGACTAGTGTCATTTGGCCAGGTGACAGACTAAGAGAAGAGCACCTCAGACACTGAACCTGCATATACCAAGCTCTAACACTTGGAGTATGATGGAGATGGAAAGTCACCAGTAGACCAATGTGACACTAAATGCACTACATACTATCAAGTTTTATCCAATCCTAAGTCTTTGTGTTCTCCAGATAAGTCTATAAAATGTTATTGATATGACAATAAAGTATATATAAATGTTCCACTGGGAGCAAAAGTTCGTGGTAAATGTGGCATCAAATAAGTCATTTTTTAAGAGTGAAGACATAAAAGAAAACAGAAATCTGAATATTTTAGAGTTTGGATAAGTCAGTATTTTGAGCAAACCTGAATTCAGTACAATATCCTCTAGTTTTTCTTCCTAACATTCTAAGAATAACTGAGGATGCCAGATGGCTTGGAGCACTTTGTCCATGATTAATGTGTTGAACTATTTCCTAACTGGATTACAGTGGCATTTCTTCTAGAAATTCTCAGATTACATTCCTTCACAATCATACTTACCATTTGATATAAAGTCTGCAATACATGTAGAATGGAAATGCAGTGGTTTGAATCACTGAGCAAAATGGATGTATTTAAAGTGAAAATAAGTTGTAATAAAAACCTTATGTAAGATCTAAGTAACTCTTTGGAAGACACTACTAACTACAAATGTAAATATTTCAATTTAATTACTTTTTTCTGTTAACAAACTTTGCTTATTTCTGATATGACTAAGAGTAGTAAACAGTAGCTGCTATTTGCTCTACTCTAAAGACTTCAAGCCTTTCAATGACCACATCACATCCTCTTTTTCTGTTTCCTGAAACTAGCAGAAAACTTGACATTAATAACCACCACTAGTGTTTGCTGAATGGATGGTTGAATGAAGTAGATGTTAACATGTCCAACCAAATAATTGTGAATTATTGTTATTCCAACTCTATGGAAATGGAATATCATATACAATATATTTAATTTTTATTATAGAAATCCTAAGACTGACATTAATTCCTGATGTATATGTTATGCATATATATTTATACTATAATTAATTTGGGATTAATGTATTAAATTTAACCTAATTAATGTGAATAGTATCAATATGATTACATTTATATTTAATTATTTTTAGAAATTCTGACTGATATTAATTCCTAATATATATGTTATATGTATATACATATATACTATAACCATAGTGCCCACAACCATCAAAAATTTACTGTGTAAGAAAAGTAAAAAATGTTTTAATAAGCTAACATTGCTATATTGCTTTAAAATGCAAGTTTCAAATCATTTGCTTGTATCATCATTGAGATATAGTATCATGCAGATTCACATAAAATGAAATGGCAAGGGAAGACAGTTATTGTGAAAAAGCAACACTCAAATGTCTGTCTGCTACACATTCACAGTTGACAGGAGGGAGAAATGTTTCTATGTAGATATATTGAGTGATTAAAAAATATATTTACATGTTAAAAACTGGATATTAACCTTAAGTTTAAATATGCACATTATCATACATATGTATTATAAATCTTACAGGTAACCTCTAAGAAATAGTTGTAAATGAGGAACAATGCAATTGACTACAATTCTATAATATCCTCCACATAATGCATACATTTAAAAAATATTGGGCTGGGCGCGGTGGCTCACACCTCCAATCCCAGCACTTTGGGAGACCAACGCAGGCAGATCACTTGAGCTCAGGACTTAGACCGGCCTGGAGAACATGGCGAACCCCATGTCTACAAAAAATACAAAAAATTAGCCAGGCATGGTGGTGGGCACTTATAATCCCAGCTACTCTGGTGGCTGAGGTGGGAGGATTACCTGAGCTCAGGAGGTCAAGGCTGCAGTGAGCTTTGATTATGCCACTGCACTCCAGCCTGGAAGACAGAGTGAGAACCCTGTCTCAAAAAATAAAATTGGTATTAAATGTAAATATCCCAAATCCTTTCTCCTATTTTTCAACATGTTTATACTGTGGTGGAAGTTGGCCTGAGACATATCTCATATATCATTAGTCTTTGTAAAATACAAATTTGCTAGAATAAGATAATTAATTGAAAAAAATGACAAGATAACATATATGATGTAATGAAATTATTGATGATGTAACTATAGAGAAAAAGAGCCTTAAACATATCTTCCAAATACACTGACTTTCTAATAACCAATATAACATTTGTATGCATAATATTAGTACACTAGACTGAATAAGAGAGCTTAATGCAGTAAAATGAAAACTGATGCTCTCCATTTTTATATTGTTGAAATGTAGTTTTTATTATGTATGAGAAAATATATTTTGTTACTTCCATAAAGCACCCAGAGAAGCTTTCACTACAGCTTCATGAGATATTGATGACTTGCGCTTAATGATGTCAAATTTCAGTCAACCAGGGATTATGAATATGTAAATTGGTGCTCAGAACTCAGTTGTAAATACTAAGAGGCTACTATTATCAAGAAATACATCAAAAAGTAAATTCTTTGGACTCTGTAGAACATGCACTAGCTTTATCCAGCATCTATTTCAAGACTAGTCAAGAAGACATCTCCTGCATCTAATGTTTTGCTTTCTTAAAAAGAAGTTTTTAAAATGGATTATATAGAATAGTAGCTGCAGACAAAACTTAAATGAAGCTAAAAGTGATGATTTAGAGAAGGTTATAGGATAATATGTTGATAGGTCATAGCTAATTATCAGCTTTATCTGCACATATTCGTTTAAAGTGGTCATCTAACTGATTTGTTCATATCTTCTTGTACTTTCTGACAGAATAGAATATGACGGTTGGAAAGCGTTAGTAGCCTGAAACCCTCAGAACCACTGGAAGGCTGAAAGCTTTTGATTTTATTCAGCACGCTAATCATGTGATAACAGATTGGTCATTCTTCTTGATTCCTCCTTCTTAATCAGGAGTTATGGATTATGGACAAATAACCCTTACCTTTCAGTGCTCCAGTCCCTCAGACACCTGTTACCAAAAGGTGTTCTAGGTTTCCCTTATTCAAATGATAGCAGTGGAGAAGTCATCCTCTTAAGGGGGACAGCCAAAAGTTCCAGTGCTTGTTCTGCCCATTACTAGCTGTGTGATCTCAAGTAGATTACTTAGCTCCCCCAAGAAGCTGTTTCTTTATCTGCAAAATGAAAATAATCATAGTCCCTACTTTGTATTAATAGTCCCTACCACAAAATCCCCTATGTAAAGTTTTTAAGGACATTGCCTATAAAGAAAGCCTTCCATAAATGTCCATCTTTTATTATTTTGTTTCATTCCTCTGAACTCTGTGAGCTGTCCACATATCTCTTCTTTTGATCTAATTCAAATGAGATCATAGTAATTGACAAGGTCTTAATGTGTTATAGTCTCCCCTCTGCTCCATGGCATTTGAGTGAGGACCTTCAAATATAATGCACGGGGCAAATACTGCAGGAGTTTTCGACACCACTCACGGACTGTCTCTCTGAGGGTACGTTTATGAGAGGGGTGGAATCTGTCAGCACTCTTCACATCATCCTATGGAGACTTATTCTCTGTACATGTAAGGGCTGCTTGGTTGGTTATGTCACCTGTGCCTATTGTCTGATTCTTTTTTACTTCTAACCTCAGGGCTGGCCTAAAGGCAAAAATAGTTAAGTAGACTTAGTTTGCTTTTGCTGTCTGCTTCCCTCCCTTTTAACATACTTTCCCATATACCAGCATCCCAAAGATCCCCATCTTTGAAGTAAAGACAGCTGGTGTAGAAGATATAAATCTTATTTAGCAGACAAAGATACCCATTTAACATATATGAAAATGTAAGTATGATATTCTGTCATATAATTGCAATCTAATTAAATGTAATGACTAGCTGTGTTTCCTTTGTAAACAGTGATCTAAGCCAAATGTGTGAATTTCACCCTGCCTGCTTGTGAAGCTAGACCCCTATTAAGAGGAGCTTGCATGATTTTGGAGTAAGTAGGTCTGCATACAAACAGCTGCTGCAGAAATACATGGCATCTCTCATTAGGGTTCTTTCTGGTAGCAACAGTGCTCCTAGACAAACTTTACTTCTAGTCTTGCTGCAAATAGCTCTTTCCTATATTTAAATGGAGAGATTGGGGGAGAGGGTTCAATTTGTCTATTTCTTAGAATGTAAGGCAGATTATTTTATGTGTTCTTAATTTCTGTAAGTACTCGAAAAGTGGTGAAAATGAACTCTTTAGGGCTCTGATCTCTTTGATACATCTATTTTATTATTTGGTCTATAAAGATTCATTTAAATATTTTAACATCTTAATCTTATTTAAAATATAATTCTTATCAATGATAGCATGTATTACTGTTACACCTTGGATCAGGGAGAACCATACAAACCGCACTGAGGAGAAGAAAGGATTCTGGGGCAAATATGATCTCATCCCAACCCATTGCAAAAACAAAAACGAAATCTCCTGGTTCCATTTCCTGAAAAAGCACTTTGCAAATAAAGCTGACCAAGATTATTATATAGAATTTTTTTAATTGTAATATTTTCCTAGGAGTTTTTCTTATTTTAGATAAGCAACAAAAAGCTGTTCTTAGAACATAAGTCAGAACTACATTTAGTGATGCTCACCATGTGCCAGACACTGTTCTTAGTATGTCACATGTATTATCTCATTTTACCCTCACAGCATCCCTAAAAGAGATAGGTTCTATTATATTCATGTTACAAATGAGGAAATTGAGGATCAGATTGTCTTCCACTGCAATCTATTCAAGGAGAATTCGACACAGGTCTGCATGACCATGGAGCTTGTTCTTAATCTCCCTATGACATTGCCTCTTGGAGGTATTTTGCATGTATGAAAGTTGGATTGCAACAGTTTTGTCAGTTTAACAATTAATCAACATCATATTTTTTACTGAAAAACTACTTCTGATGTGGCAGAGTGCATAGTTGGAACAACATTTTTTGGGAAGTGTTTGTAATTCCAATCCACCTTTGTCATGAGGCTCCAATTTCCCATGACTGTATGCACAGTTGTCATTTTTTTTCCAAAAGAACTTTTTAATTGGATAAACAACCAAAAGAACATAACATACCTCTGGTATATAACACCAGTCCTTTGAGCTGGCTACACAAAAGTGCTTCTCTTTTTCAAGTTGATGGTATTTTGAGTTATGTTTTTGTGTGTGGTGTTGAAGACTTTGGGATGAAGAATGAGAAATCTGCTATGGAATTGCTTCATTCTAAAGCCAGAGTTCTCTCTTGAAATTTTATGCTTGTTTTAGCTTTATTAAGACAAATGGATTATGCCTGAGAATGGATTTAGTTGATTTTAGAGATATCATATCAACAGTTCCAAAGGCCAACAGGTTCCTGTATCCCAGGGCAGCTATGGTGGTGTCCATTTTACTGTAGCCACTTTCCTTTAGCAATAGATCTTTGCATCACATTTCAGCCAGGTCTGTTTGTGGCCAAATACATGGATGCAAACCCTGTCATCCTGGTCTGGGGCTTACTACTGCCCATATTTATAACTGATAGCATGTCACAGGGGTTAGAGTGGGTAATGAGACCCAGCTTGCCTAGGAGTGCATGTGTGCAGGCCTCCAGTGGGATATGGCAGGTAATATAGATCTAGACAGGTAATGGGTCTTAACAGGATTTTAACAAAATCTCAAGTGGCAGATTTGCATGCAAGATCCAGCAAGGCTGTCAGGTCTAGAGTCTATGAGGTCTGATGTCAGCATGCCCAGCAACTTTAAAGTCCAGGGGACACCACTCAGCTTGGATTCTAACAGCCTTCAAGAATTGTCGAATTCATACTTAGGCATAAGTCTTTTTCTTTTAGCTTTGTTTTATCCTTCCTCCTGGGAATGGGCAGTCCTGGGATGAAAGGGTTGAACCTAGGCCCAATTTCAGTGGGAAAAAAAGTAGAATCACAATAATTCTATTGATTTTGGACATATTTCATATTGATTAAAAAGAATGACATCTGGAAACTATGTTATAAGACAAAATCTGGTAAGAAAAAAAGACTAATAACAGTTTTTCTGGTCCTTTTACCTCCTTAAAGTGTTGCTAGATGGAAAGGGGCTTTTAGGTAGAAATATTCAAGTTATTATCAAGAAACAAAATAATAGCACAACCAAAATAATAATTATCCTACTTTGTATGTAATGACAATGCCACCCAACCCTGCAGGCTCTAGTGAAATATGCAGTTAGTGCTGGGTTGTGGGAAAGCATAGATAAACAGCGCAAAAAGGGATTCATTACCGAGTGAAGTGAATCATTTTGCTTTTCCCTGACATAAGCTGTTATGTGTTGTACTTTGCAGCTCCAAGCCTTGCTAATTAGCTAGTACCCTGGATCTCATGCATTAAGTTCCCATGGAGCTCACCTTAAGCATTCTTCTTGATGCTAGGCAAGAGTTTTGAACATCTAGCACCATTTCTGCGTATTACAATAGCTACCATTTATTGCACGTGGTCACATTTGGTCCTCTGAGAACCCTATGGGATATGTTGTATTGTTTTTGCATTTTATAAATGAGTAAATTTCAATGAAGAGAGGTAAATCTACTTACCCAAGATCAAGGTTATGAAGCTTCAACATATCAAGATAAACCAGGGACACTGACATTCCATTGCATTTCCATTGCATTTTTTTTCTACTTGCCTATATTTATATATCTGTATATTAATCTGAACATGTCTTTTAAATATGTATAAATACATACATATTCTTACTCTTAAAACATGTTTAGTGTTTCTTTACTGTTCTGATGCTGATTCTAGCAGTGTTTTACTTGTCTGCCTAGTTGTTAGTTCAGAGATGGGCAAATCTGTAGCATGGATATCACTCCTTGTTTATCCCTTTCCTTTGGCAGACATAGCCAATCAGCCAATCAGTCTTAGCAATCTTCACTGAGCCAGTTTCAACCTCATTATCTTTTCCACCCATCACTCTAGACAGGCATGACCAATAGATTGGTTTTGGCTCTCAAGTTAAATCTCTTTGTTATTCCTGTACAAACATTTATTTTTGTCTCAGCCATGTCTTATAGCACAAGGATGAACAACATTTACCTCAGTCTCCTCTCTGATATCCAACTCATATGACATCTTTACTTCCAAAGAGCAATGGTAACAGTAAACAAGTACATTTCATGGTGTTTTGGATTCTCTCCCTTATTATATTCCATTTTAATTTAACATTCACAAGATAAAAGTCGATTCATCTCTAGACTTTTTCCATAAGGAAGCTTTTATTTTTTGATGGAGCAATGTTCATGGAGAATGCTACATATTCACTGCTATAATTTAACAATTTGTTCTTACCAGATTTGAGAAATTTTAACCTCAATATTGTTGCTTTTTGTTCCATTACCAAAGTAAAATATTTTGTAAATTTATACATCAATCAGCATCACCGTATTTTGTTTCCAAACATTGCTAAAGGCTATTTATCTTTATTCTGCAGTAGCCATGGTAATTTAGAAGAAAATGAACATGTAGGAAGTTATCTATATAAGTTGTTGCCTTTCATGTCATTTAATAATGGTTGTGGTGAAACTAATGACTAATGAAGGGTTGTTTTTTTCTTTTTTTCATTTTAGGATGATTAGCCAGATCCAAAAATATGATTTTATCAGCAGGTTATATTTTTATGTTTTGATTTTACTATTTCATATCTAATCTAATTAGGCAATATCCCTTAGCTAATGCTATAGACTTCTTAATTTTAATTTGTGCAACTCTTCGACCCATCTTTTTTGAACGTCAACAAGAAAGGAAAGCCATTTGTTGCTTACCTCACCCAGGTCAAGAGGCTGACCTTCACCACTTTTCAGGCACAGAAATGGAGCTCTGGCACTTATATCCCTTGGGAGAAACCTAGTGACAGCAGGTATACGAGAGGCCAATTGATCTCTCAGTTTCCAGAGACCACCAGTCCCTTTATTTAAGCATTTAGGTTATTAACTTTACAGGACAGCCACTATCCTCTAAAATTCATTTTGATAATTGTGACACCTCACATCATCAAGTGGAGATTTGACCAATATTTAGCTTATTTTATCATTATGGGTAACATTACAGAATAGCTAAACTTGCAGATATTTCACAGGGTGAAGTCTTGGATCTGAAAAAGTTACTTAACCTCTCTTTTATCATCTGTAAAATGGGACAATAAAAATATAAACTTCAATGGGATGTTGTGAGAATTAAGATAATAATTAAGATAATAAAAAAGAAATATTTATAAGAATCTATGGTGAATATTAAGTCTGCAATAAGTTATAATTATTTTCAGTTTAGACCAGATTTTTATTTTGTACCTTGACTTTCCATACACAATGCCATTCTATTTATAAAATAACAGCAAGTTGAAATAGGTTCCACATTACTGTATTCAAATCCATATGAATTGAGGTTTACTTAATTTTGATGTTTTCTCTCTAATTCTAAAACATTTTAAATTATAAAAGAAAGGTGTTTATTTTAGAGTATATGTTACCAAAAAGATAAACTTAAAATCTTTTAAAATTCCATGTAGAAAGTCACTATTTTGGTTTGTAACCTTTGAGTCTTCTCCTGTTTGTATAGAATATATGTATATACTTTTTTAAAAGTGTAATTACACAGTTCATGATGTTCAAATATATTATGAACATCTAAGTCTTTAAATACTATTTTACAACATAGTTTTAATGATTGCATAGTATTCTATAGTGTAAATATAATGGCATTTAAGTTATCCAATACTGTTGGACATTTGGTATTTGAGTTATTTCTTTTTTCTATGTATCCTTCTCTCTCATTCATGATTACAAACTACTCTGCAGTGAATACTTCTTATACTTATGTCATTGTACACATTTTAAGTCATTTCCTTAGGATAAAAATTCATAAACATAGAATTATTTCATCAAAGAGTATATGCATTTTAATATCTTAATGAAAAGTGATTTTTAAAAAAATATGTTATGGAACATGATCTAGTGTCATTTTTTATTTCCAATTTTGTTAACTTCCATATGCATGTTTTGCTTGAGTACCTGAATAAATCTTTTTGTATCTTAGCAAGGACTATTATTTTTCTTATTCTACATTTTTTCCTTTGAATTATATTTTTACCTACTTGTAATTTTCTGGTTGTCTTCCAGGAATAAATAAATTATACATATGCAGGATATTCTTTGCTTGTCTTTTATATTTATCATTTTCTCTCTTATGCTTCCCAATTCTTTTTTAAATTTTATTTATTTTTATATTTTTCTCATTTAATCTGTTTCTCTTGGTGTTTTTTCCAACACATTTCATGGTGTTTTGGATTCTTTCCCTTGTTACATTCCATTTTTATTTAACTTCTATGTTCTCTTTGGTTCCTTCCATTTTTTTCTTCATTTCTTTCAAGGCTTTGTTTTATTTTAATAATTCTTTCCTGACTTCTACCAGATCACATTTCATCATCTCCTTTTGTCTTACCACTTCATTTCTGAGGTCTTGGATTTCTGCTTTGGGCAAACAGTGTCTCAGGGTGAGCCAGGAATGGGGGTGGGGAGTTGAGGGAGTGGAGTAGGAGAAGAGGCCAAGTTATGTTTCCAGACTTTCTAATTTTATACCATAGAGAGAGAGTGCTTCTACAAATGTGCTTCCTCTGCTTGACTTTGTGTGTGCATGTACATTCCCACTACTTCTACGGTCAACTATATTATTTTCTCTTCCATTAATTAGCTGTATGTCTGCATTTTAGAGCGTGCCCCTCACTTTCAGGGAGAATTTTCACCTTCTGAGATCTCTTGGTGCAAGGCACACTTGCCATTGCAGTTTCTATACTTTTTACTTCATCTTTTGTCACTGTTTCCTGATCTCAGTCTTTACACAAATTTTAAAGTCTGAAGATTGTTTCCTACTTCTGTTAAAAATGAGTTTTGCAAGGCCCTGTGGTATATATATATATATATATATATATATATATATATACTCTTTATTCCTTTTGCTTCCTTTTGGATGCTTTCCAGAAAGAGGAAGTGGAAATTTTAATTAAATTAAAATGTTTATATGAGAAGTCCAAACTACTTAATATTGTTCTAATTATTTAATCAGAATTGCCTTGAAATAGTTGCTAGAAATCTTGATAATCTTGGCTTGGTATGAATCAAATCATATAGAATATGATTCTGTATTTTAAAAATCCAAATATATGAAGTTCACTGTTAAAGTTTTAGCAAGGGAAGCTCCCATCTGGACCTTTCCTGGAAAATGTGTAAAAGGAACTTTTAAAACTGGTTCCACCTGTAAATAAGGGCAATGAAGTAAGTCCCATTTAATTTGAAAAACTTGGCTATTTCTTGAGAACAGGATACCTGCAAGAAAACATAATTTTACTACAAAATGACAACGTTAAAATCTTAAGTTGTAAAAATAGACTAGAGTTTTTTAAAAGTTGACCTTTTTTCCTTGTATTGGTTTCTCTCAGACATTCAGATTTTACCATGTATTTGCTTGTCTTACCACCCAAATTCCTGAGTTTGTTTCTGAGTGTTTGGCTGTTAAGTGAATAGCTTGGGCAAACCAAATTCAAATTATTTAGGTAGAAATTAGAATAATTTATTTTCATGCCTCAGTGATGGGTCTAAAATGTGGCCCATCATTCTTCTAATAAATTATCAATATTGTGAATTTCCTATTACAGTTCTACAGACATTTGTTGTTTCTCAGAACATAAGGCTACAATGCCTAAATATCATAGCTGATATAAAGTTTAGAATGAACAATAGGAATTCTCTCCTCTTTTATGAAAAGATTATTTTTATGTGCTTCAGTTCCACTAGGATGGTTAAAATTACCCAAAGCTTGTTAGATCTTGCTTGTTTTGATTTCTTGAATATATTTGACCTATGAGACAAAAGTTACTCTGCTGATAGGGAAGAAAATTATGTAATTAAGCTTTCATTTGTGTCATGGTTCTTATTGGCACAATGCTTTCATGTTTCTGTCCTCTGTTGCTCCTAAGTTTAGTACAATGTGAATGGAAAATTAGGAGTATAGAATTTTCCTAGTTGATTTAGTCTGAGGCTCTAAACACTTAATGCCATTTTGTGGCACTATACGATGAACACTGACAAGGAAATGAAGGGATGACTGAGCCAGCTGTGTTTATTGGCTGCCCTCAGTCTTGTCTTTATAAAGGATCTTTTAGTTATAACTGACCTCAGCTAGCCATGGGCTATTTTTTGATGACACAGATTCTAAGGAGAATAGCACACGTGAGTAACTTTAGAAATACATAAGGCTTTTCATGTACTTTTTTCATCTTGACAAACAACTATATACCACAATTATAGGCTACTTTATTTCAGAGTCTCTTTTACATTAATAAAAACTAAACAAAGTAGTTTTTCAATGTCTATCTTATGTGATATATAAGATCATATATCATGTTTAATGATCATGTATCATGTTTTCATTAAACATGATATATGTTCAAGTATATTTCCCATGTGTCAGCTTTTTATTTTTTCAAGATACAATTGCAACAAATTGATGAATAAAACCACGACAAGAAGATCCTTCAGAAAACAACTCGAGACACAGTCACATTTTAAAATGACAAAATATTTAGTACTTGAAATTGTGGGAGCCTGGTGTTCCTGGTTGGGGTATGGCTGACATTCTAGAGGGTGACTGTGGTGGGTATCCTAAGTGTACACAAATTAAAAGACCCCAGAGGATAAGTTTGTGTCTAATCCCAAAGAAAACTCAAGGCAATGGAACATAGTTACCACATTCCAAGGGCAAAGACCTGGGTCAAATTCAGGCAAATTCAAGGCTCAGAATCTCCAAAAGAACTGAAATGAAAAAGAGCAAAAAGAAAATGCAATAGGATGCCAAATCATTTATGAAGGAAGCAGAGTGTCTGCAGTTTAGCTTATTAAGTATCTCCCTTTTGTGGGAGAGGGTTGGGCTGAACTAATATATCACTGGAAAGTATTACTCTGGACCCAGCCCATTAAGAAAGTCATAACCTATTGAGGGTCTCAGAATAACAGTGCTATCATGAGGTGACAAGGCCCTTTAGGAAAGGGAAATTTGGCATCTCAAGCTCTTCTTTGAAGAGTATGCCGAGATCCAGGAAAAAAACTCTCTTTAGGAAAAGAGGATGCTCATCTTTTCCAGGCCCGTATATTCTTTATGGTACTCATAGCAAACTGAATTTCCAGGTTTTAAAAAATATTTCCTTAGTCAAAATAACTTCTTGCTTTTGAAAGTTTTGAGTTTTCTGACTTCTATAAAACAAACAGAAACATATGTTCTTATTAGGAACAAAGTAGGTATATAGGTAAGAAAGACACAGGGAACCGAATTAAAGAAACAGTAAGGTTTGTAGGCAGACATGCAGGTATTTTAGCCATTTTGCTTTATGGTACTACCAAATTCCTATGAGCAAATAAGGTGGTGGAGAATAAAACTAGTTCCCTGTGGCCCATGGAGCTCACCCATATTTTGTTTTTAATATTAAGGCTCTAAAACCCATATTTATAAACACAAAATGCAGAAGTTGCATAATAAACTCCTGTGTCCCAGTTGTTTATTCATTCAACAAATATTTATTGAATGCCTATTAAACACATGGCCCCATTTGAGGACATAGCCTGAATCAGATATCATTTCTGCATAGTTACTAATATATCTGGAATTAAATTAAAATATTATGAATGTAGAATTGTAATTAAAAAGAGAACAAGACTAATTATATAAACAATAAATGAATATGCATTTAGAGCCTAGGTGTTGAACACTGTGCTATATATTTTGTATTTATTTATTAGCTCACGTCATCCAAATGACTCTGTAAGGGTGGCCTACTGTGCCCATTTTGCAGGGAGAAAACTGAAGATGATAGTTGTGGAGTGCCTTACCTAAGGCTACAGAAATAACAGGCAGAGTCCAGATTTTAACTCAGATCTTCTGACTCTTTGTCCAGTAACCTACTATACATGCACCTTAGAAATGTGAAGTCAAAGCAGTTTGTTATGTGTGTGAGTGGTTATATGTGTGACTAAACACTTGAGTTCATACGTAACAACATTGTTGTTGTCATATCTGTAGTCTAGAAGTAGTTCATCTTTTGTTTTTTATATTTCAACTTTTATTAGTAACTGTACAACTAATTACATGATTACTTGTCTGCAAGTAAATAATAACTAAATAAGTGAATAAAAAGAAGTAAACATAGAATGTAATACTAAATACCTGAAGCTGGCCTACAGATGATGGATTATGAAAATTATTGCACTGAGGTCTGTAATTGAGCAAACTGAGCAAATCAATGCAGCAGTATTATGATAAAAATCTAGACAATCATAAATGGCTGCTGAGAAACTGATGCAAGAAAGAGATTACCAAGGTAGATGGGTACTAATGGGAGTGAGAATGCAAACATAGTATGGACTAAATGTGAATAAACAACTCATAGGGCCAGTGAGAGACATGGTATAGTGGAAGACAGGAAGATAGGCTAAAAAAAGACCTAAAGAACCAGCTGCTCTAGGTTGTTCCTTTGCCTGAAATGCTGGACAAATCTGGGAAGACCCAGGAGTTCTCTTTCTTTGTGCTCTCTTTCCTTTGTTCTTCTGATTTTGATCTTGATTAATATTTACATATAGGACAGTGGTTGAGATTTATATTGTTATTCTGTGGAATCACAGAGCTGGGTTTGAATATGAGTTTTGCCACTGATCGACAGTGAAGTGCAGAGCATGTTATTTAAATGTTTTGAACCTCCACTTTTTCTTTGTAAAATAAAGGTACAAATCCTTCCCATATTGTCATTGTGTAAATATGAGAAGAAGAAATGAAACAAAGGGTGTAATGTCTCTACTATGGAGCCAGATATGTTATGGATGAACAATAATATGTGGTTGTTACAATTATTATGCTCAGGTGATCACACTGGGTTCCCATACCTTCGGTCTTTCCCTAGTTCACTAGAATGCTTTGGCTAATACAGTACAGCAGGGGCTGGAAAATAGTAGGCTAAACTGTTATACCTTGATATATTCCTCCTAAGATTTGTTTATCAGTTTGAGCTCATTGAATCTCTGACCATCCAGATTATTAACAGAAAATATTAGTCCTCAAACTAAATATAACTCTGAGAAATTAAGAAATTTCTCAGAGAATAATACTCAGTGTGGTTTCCTGAGAACCAGAACCACATTGAGTATTGTTCTCTGAGAAATAGTTTACCATAGTGGAGCTAAGATTGCTTTTGTTTGAATCTCCTTTTTTCTACTCACCACCTGCATAACTGTGGGTAAATTATATAACTTCTAAGCCTCAGTTTCTCCATATGTAAGAAAAGTGAAATAGTGCTTACCTTGTAGGTTTGTGGTGAAGAATAAATGCATGTAAATAATTGGAGCGGTGTCTGGCTCATAGTAAGCATTCAAAATATAATTAGGTGAAGTTAAACTTAATTTTATCCCTTATTTCCATCCATTTTGTTTTCTAACTGTCAAAGTAATATGGTGATGATTATTATTATGATGATAATTTATTGAGACTTATTAGTGGCCAGATACTGTGCTAAATGCTTTTTAATGCCTTATCTTATTTAATCCTCATACCAAACCTGGATGATATTACCATTATCCTCATTTTATAGACCATCAAACTGAGGCTTAGAGGTATTCAGCAACTTGACCAATCTACGTAAGTATCAGAGCCACTACTAGAACCCAGAGTAAGACTACAGTGCCTTAACTCAATCTTATAAAGAAGATTGCTTATTTGATGAGTTGGGGAAGGTCTATTACATCCCCTAGGCATAGTGAGTTCTTCCAGCCTTCCTACTAGAATTTTGGATCTACTTTAATACAAAATGAACAGCAAATAAAGTATCATTCTGTGGGTCATACTGAAGAGGGCCCTCCTTAGGTCAGTGGTTTTGAGGTTACTAAAATTCCACTGAATCTGTAGTGCAGATGTTAATTATAAGAATTTCTCCACCTGACTGATGATGCCTGTGGACTAGAGCCATGCACATATGCTGAAAAACTTCCCATTTCCTCCTAATTCTAGATTTAAATACTATCCCTCAAGCTATTGTACTTCATTTAAAAAAAATTACACATAGAGATGTCCAGTATTTGTATATAAGTAATATAGGGTAGAATTATTTCTATCAAGAAATAAAGCATGCATTTCCAAATCATCAGCTTTATTTGCCATTTTGAAATAAAATCCATAATATTTAATGAAACAGGGAAGACCACGTGACCTTTGGAAGCTTTCTTAGCCTCTCTGCATTTCATTTTTCTTATCTGTAAAATAGAATGGGTTGAGATGGGACTCTATTAAACTTTGAAATTCTAAAACTCTTGACACAAAAAGTTGTGATTCATATATGTGACTATTTTAGAATAAGAAATCTCAACAGAAAAAAATGTAGTCTAGACTTTTATTTAAAATTCCATTCTAAAATATTCTTCAGACTTATTTAATGTCCTACCAAAAGATTAGAAATGTTACTGGGGAGTTAGGAAAGTGAGCCTGACGAGGAAAATAATCTGATTAAAACATTTTTATTGCAATAAAAGAAAAAAACCATGAGTATTTTACCCAGTAAAGAGATTTTCATCTTAAAAAGGAAATGTTTATTAACCCAAATTAACTTCTAAATTAATGGATTATCAGTCAATATGATAAAGAGAAGTAAAAAATTGTGGTCTTGGAAAAAGGGACCACTTGGAGGCAGGAGGATTTGTAGAGAGGAAGCCTAGTAACATCACGTAGAATGGCCATTCATATCTGGAAGTCTACCTTTCAAGTCATTCATTCATTCACTTATTCACCCATTCAGTCTTGTTTATTTATTGAGCATTTGTTGGAAAAATCTGGTCTCTACCAATTTTGTAGTTTAGTGGAGGAAAACAGAGAAGTAAACCAATCATTTTAATATAGCTATTTAAATGTTAGCATAAAGCTAAAGTCAGGGTTCTCAGTTAGTAAAAGGACATCTAATTTAGCTGAGATCATGGAATCTTTACTAGGGAAATTCATACTTAAATTAGGTTTGAAAGATGAATGGGAGTTGACATTGACTAGTGCTCAGTAATTATTAGTTGAATGACAGAAATGGTAGAGAAGGAAGTCATGAAGACTAAGCGAGTATGACAGTTTGGGGAATGAAGGTACTTGAATATAGCTCGAGCATAGAGTAGCTTTTATCAGTATGCCTCAGAAACCATCTACATCAAAATCACCTGGAGGTACTGTTGAATATGCAGATTTCTGTGTCCCACCCTGTATACACTGATTCAGAGTCAAGAGTAGGGTCAGGGGATCTTGACCTTTTTAATAAGCATTGTATCACAAGGTGGACTGTTATTATATATATAATAATGTTAAGAACCACTGCTGCAGATTTTATATTAGAAATTAATGAAACTACATTATTTGCATTTTATCATGCTATCCTTCAAAACTATAGATCATCTGCGCCATCAGTGCCAACATCTTTCGGACACCTAACTGTCAGGAGTTGTGGAAGGGAGCTCCTGTATGAAATGTTTGTTTGTAAATTAATATAAATTAGGAGTAAATTAGTTGTTTTACTTTGTGAGAACAAGACTAGCCTTCAAAACCAAACCTCCAACTATTGATTCTTATCCCTGGATCCAACTTCCCTGTTGCTGGTCATCAGAGATCATAAGCCAAGGAGAAAAAGGTTAATGTTCTCAAAATGTGTAGTAACTTTACTCTGTTTGATCCATCCACCCACAACTTTTCTCAGCCCCTAATTCAAGCCAGCAAATCTGCACATTTGTGCCTATAATCACAAGACAGACCAGACGCGAAGGAGGACGTAAGTTGATGACATTTCTTAGGAAAGCAACACCCTAAAACTTCACTGCAAGACTCTTGCTGGGGCAGGTCAGGAACACTGTCTTTGTAAATTGTTCAGAATGAAAGCAGAATGTTTTCTCCTTAGTAGTCTTAAATTATGACCTTCTATTAATTCAAATTCATTAATTTCAAATTGTTTTTCATATCTCTTAACTATGTTATCACTTTTTCTCATATTTAACCCCTTTGGTAATATGTGAGATTATGTTTAAAAAACCACATCTATTATTCTACAAAATATGGTGTATTTTGGCACACAGTAGAAGATGAGTATTTAGTATCAAGGTTCAACTTTTTTTTTAGTTTTTTTTTTTTTTCAATTATACTTTAAGCTCTGGGGTACATGTGCTGAATGAGCAGGTTTGTTACATAGGTATACATGTGCCATGGTGGTTTGCTGCACCTATCAACCTGTCATCTGCATTAGGTATTTCTCCTAATGCTATCCCTTCCCTAGCACCCAACCCCCTGACAGGCCCCAGTGTGTGATGTTCTGCTACCTGTGTCCATGTGTTCTCATAATGAAGTTTCTGTGTACAAATTTTATGGGAGTAATTATCCTCTGTTGAATATTGTAAAACTTGCCATCGTTTATTTTACCCATGGCCTGCTTTTTAGGTAGAAATGAGTTTCAACAGTCCTAGAACTTTTTGTCTCTATCTAGGTTACATTGAATGAAAAAATTTATTTGTGTTCAGATTGTCATATTTTAGTAGTTTTGTGGTGTGTGTATCTTAGTTTGTTTTGTGATGCTATAACAGAATACTACAGACTTGGTAATTTATAATAAACATAAATTTATTGACTCACGGTTCTAGAGGCTGAGAAGTCAAAGATCGAGGGCCCAGCATCTTGCAAGAGCCTTCTTGTTGCATCATCTCATGGTGGAAGAGCAAAGAAAGGATGGGAGAGAGAAAGCGGGAACCAAAAGTTCTTGTATAAAGACCCCACTCTGGTGATAATGAAATCACTCTCCAGATAATGGTATTAATCCACTCATGAGTCTTCATGGCCTAATAACCTCTTAAAAGTCTCACCTCTTGTCACTGTTGCATTGGGATTAAATTTCCAACACGTGAACTTTGGAGGGACACGTTCAAACCGTAGACTTGTGCTAAAACCAATGCCATACATGTTTGCCCATGCAGGAAACCCATAGCCTTCAGTGAAGCTTTAGAAATTGATGGAAACTTATTTGAGAAAAAGGTGTTGTATTTAAAAAACAGTAAGTTCAGTTCTAATAAATCCACATTTGATTCTTAGGCTGATTAGCCACTGATGAGGACATCTTATTCATCAATTTATGCTTATTTTAGTTATATTTGTGGTATAATGAAGTATCTTTGAATTGGACCCATTCATCCCTGAGGCAGGTTAGTGTTACTGGCACTTGAATTACCTCCTTAATTCAGTTCAAACGTCAGTTTTCAATTTTTTAATTCTTTTGCTGTTTAAAATAATCAACCAAATTAAAGATGAATAATTACTGGCTCCATTCCTATAGTAACAAGTGTCACATTCTGACAACTTCAGAAACAAGGTTGGTTATTTTCAGCTTTCATTGTTTACACTCTTCAAAAATAAGGATGAGATTTATTTTATTTTCTTTTTATTAGTCAATAAGTTCTACTTAGGAGGCATAAAGTTCTCTGAACGATAAGTTAGGGCTCAGATAAGATTGTTAATACTGACTTCAATGCTAACTTAAGGAAAACAGATGATATCTTAGCTCTCCATTTCTTTAAGACTTAAGACTATGGTTGTTCGGGTATACAATTTATTTTATGTCTCTTAGAAAATTGTCATAAGTCTTATTTTACTTGAAGAAGATAAATATGATGATAGTAACAGAACAATCAGAAGTGGTTATTCTTTTATACTAAATTTCAACTAATATCTATTAAGTACTTATGGCATGCCAGACCCTGTGATATGAGCTGGAGATTCCAGTTTTATAGAGAGATACAGTGTTTGTGGATGACTTTATGTTTAAGTCTGGGTTGGGTAGAACACATTTTCCACTTGAGCTGCAGCAGGATTCCAACTGAAAACATACTTCAATCTTGTAAATTCTAAGTTCTAGTGTATACTTGCTGATTGAAGGGAAAAGAAAGAGAAGGGAGGATCCTTGCTATAATTATGGTCAAGAAGTAGAAAGGAGCAGGAGGGATAGTAGGAAGGAGAGGCTATAGATTGGTCTTTAGTAGGACAAGGTTGGTGTTTAGCATTATTGCCTTTGCAGGAGGTTAAAACCTTTCTGTATCCCAGATGGGAGTTAGTTGTATCAACTATGTTGAAAACTAGTATATATGTGTATGTATGTGTGGGGGAGAGGGAAGAATTGTATGTATTTGAAGGCTTATATGAATTAGATTTATTTTTATATACTTTTACAAGTAATATGCACATATACATTCAATTCTACTATAGCAAAACATGTACATTTCTTATTACCACCATGTTAGGCAAAATTGTACAAAAATAATCACAGTGCTTATAGGAAGAATGAAATTAGGGACACAACACTAGAAACCTTTGTCAGTGACAGATAATAAAGAAAAGAACCTAATAAAAATTGTACCAACTTTTATGCATGTTAATTGCTTAGAACATACATAAATACTACAATAACTGTGATACTTTACCTTGAAAATGCCTTAAGTTTGATAACAGAAGTGAGCATGAGAAATATTTGGGCTTGTGAACTGTGAAGTAATAGAAGAAAAATGACCTGAAATTCGGCAGAAAGTTTAAACTTCAGGTGTGGATAGGTGTGACTCATAACACACTGAAGCAGATGGTAAATATTTGAGTTATAAACATGTGTATATTTTTTGTACTCTTAAACAGCTCAGTTCAAGTTGGCCACTTTCTGCAGATGAAATTGTGCAGAAGCAAATATAAAATTTGTTTTATCCTCAAATTGTTTCATAATATATGAATAGCAGTGGAATGAATTTGTGTTTCATAACAAGCATAATAGTGTGTGGAGATATATTTCCCTTCTCTTGCAAAGTACTCAACCTGTCTTGACTTTGGCACTTCTGTTCTGCTTGTGTTCTGATTATTTACACTTATGCCTTTTCCTCAATTAGGTATTAAGCTTTTCTAGGGCAAAGTCTGTCTTTGGTATGGCTTTAATTGGTACAGTACCTATTTAAGTGACTTACCCATTTATAAAAATTATTAACACCTGTGGAATGAATAGCTGTAATTGAAAATTGAGACATAGATGGACAGATTTCAAAAAAGCAATAAAGGAAGGTTTCAAAAAGGAAATAAAATATCTGTTGGTGTGTTTTGAGATATCGTGTTTATATTTTATTTATTTATTTAAATTGTTTTTTGAGATGGAGTCTCACTCTGTCTCCCAGGCTGGAGAGCAGTGACACGATCTCGGCTCACTGCAACCTCTTTCTCCTGTGTTCAAGCGATTCTCCTGCCTCAGCCTCTCGAGTAGCTGGGACTACAGTGCCTGACACCAAGCCCAGCTAATTTTTGTATTTTTAGTAGAGGCGGGGTTTCACCAAGTTGGCCAGGCTGATCTCAAAAACTCCTGACCTCAGGTGATCTGCCCACTTCGGCCTCCCAAAGTGCTGGGATTACAGATGTAAGCCACTGTGCCTGGCCAACATTGTGTTTATTGAAAGTATGCAGTGAACCAGAAATTCTACAGGACTGAGGTACACATATGTAGCATATGTGTATATACTAGTATATACATAGTATATACACTCAAGACAAATCATTAAAAGGCTATCTCCTCCTAGAATACTTTTAGCCAGGGTCAAATTAAATAAGGTGTGTTTTTTTCAGAGGAAAATAGGTAACAAAGGAGCAGCTTAGCAGGTTTAAGAGGTGCTATTAGGCTGGTGCAAAAGTAATTGTGGTTTCTGCCATTAAAAGTAATTGCAGAAACCAGAATTACTTTTGCACCACCCTAATATATCACCAAACTTGCCATATTATCCTTTAGACAAACATTCGACTTTAAAAGTGTTTCCATAAAGCCCAAGATGCTTTAAGGAATCCTCTCAAATCTGTGGTGAAAGAGAGGACAAAGGTAAGAGCTTTTGGTACCCTTACCTTCATTTCAAATTTTGATTATTTTGCTTTTATTATTTTATTTATGAAACATGTGATTCCCTGGTCATCAAAAATAAAAAAAAGTTTGCAAGTCAGTAGTCACAGTTTTGGGCGGGATAGTTGGGGTACTGGTGATGGTGGTATTAGATCTTATTTATATGGATGTGAGCTTCTTGGCTTTCTTAGACTCAACTGGAATTTGTCATATCTTCTCCCCTTCCTTTTTTCTGCATGATAATAGAACTCCAGCAGCAGAGGTAGCATCTAGAGTGTATGGCTAGGAGGAGCTGCACATATCTGTCATATTATAGCACTAGTGGTCTAAGGGAACATATTTGGACTGCATTGTGTAAAGCCTATAAAACTTCTGGCAGTCTTCCATTCAAATAAATATCCAATCAAATTCACAGTCAGATGTAAAAACCTGTGAGAGATTTCCCCATAAATTAGTGTAACTTAATTTAAAATTTTCTGAGCACCAGTAGAAGAATTCTAGATCTTAAAAACAGTGTTGTATTTCTAAAGCAGTGCTTTTATGTACAATTGATAAAGTATCTATGAAAATTGCATTAAAGCGTTCATGGAGGAAGACTCTATAACATACACTCAGCTCAAAATTTCAGCAGCTGATTATCCTGTTTACAGGTTATTGGACCTTTCATTTTTCTTATGCCGTCAGTCTTTGGGCCATTTCCTACATTAGCTATTTGACAAGACTATCCGGGTAGAAAGTTAGTTAGACCTGAGTTTGTCAATTAGGTTAACAGTTACAGTTTCATTTAAAGGTTTGATAGAAACGGATGTTGAAACCCCTAAGTAAGATTTAGTTATCCGTAGATTTAATCAATCCATGATCTTCCTCTTGCAAATTACCACAAAAATATCAAGAATCATTTTTTAAGCACTTTTGGAAATGCAACTGAAATCTTATGCCTTGGAGAAGGAGGTAAGGTATAGCTTCATCTTTGATAAGAAGTGATACTGAAAAATCAGAAGTGCAAAAAGGGTGACGAACATCTGATTGTTAAAGCATTGTTTTCTTCTCATTCCTTTTTCTGGGGTAAAATTGCAAACAAATGAATTGTACATGAAACTATTTGCCATAGAACCAATTAGCCAAATGTCTACACATGTTATCAGTCTGAAAAAGTTGGGAGGGGAGGTATCAGTCTAGTTTTGCTGAATTAATAAATTCAATAATTAGAATCTTCACTATGTATAACTTAGCAAGTAGTGGTACCTGTGCATCTGTATGCATGACTCTCAGTCAAATATAACCATGTGTTCTTCTGAATGCTAGTATCCCTTTAACTGCTCTTATGATATAACACCCATTAAGAATACACTTAATAAACATGTACTATGTTCTAGATATTGTCCTAGGTTCCAGGTTTATATGTGAATTCAGATCCAGACTCTAGAAAATTCAGAGTCTGGAAAAGGAGACATGTATGAGTGTGGCCGATTTCTTCCCTCTGCCTCTGCAGATCTATTTTCTACCATTATCAGCTGTGTTACCAGCACAATGGCCTGTATGGACTACCAAAGGGCTTCCTGGCCATCAGAAAGTGGGATTCAGGCTATTACAGGGCCAACCCAGCAATAGATAAGAGGAAGTTGAAAGTGAGGTCGGGGTATTTCATCTCCCTGTGACTTTTCTGGGCCTGGCTTTGTTTCTTCACTGAATTTCACTGCTCATCTCAAGGCAGCCTCCTTTGCCAGCTCTCTTCTTTCAGGTATTGGTAATAATTCTCTCCCTTTGATGCTTTGGGCTAGGGCTGGTGACAGCTCTGCTGTTACACATCCTGGGTTACAGTGCTAAATCCTGTGTCTCCCTTATATTCTACCCCAAATTCTGATGATAGTCCTTTTCTAAATGAACATTCCTCAAGTGACCCTAATGCAAGAGAGTTGTTTCTTCTTGGATTCTCTACATGTTATTTAACAATATAAGTCGGGTAAAAGAAAGCCTACAAAACACTAGGGACATACAAAAGAAAGAAGGATCGCCTCTTCTGAATAGTAAGTATCAGGACACATAGCTCAAAGTGGTGGCATGTGGGCTAACACTTGAAGGATCAGAAAATTTATGAGGTGAAAAACACGGGAAAAAGCATACAGAGTGGGAGGAAACACACTTGCCAGAATCACAGAGGTTGTAAATTCAATAGCTAGTTCTGGGAATAGTTAAGGACGTGTGGTTGAAGCCTAATATGTGTGAAAGGAAAGGATGGGAGACATAAAGATGACAGCAGCAAAACTAGTGTGTATCTTTTCTGCCAAGATCTCTGTGCCTAGCACAAACATGATGTTCAATAACAGTTTGCTAAGAAAATAGGTAAATCAATAAATACAAAAGTAGACAGGAGGCAGATTATGAAGGGTTTTGAATGCTAAGGAATTTGTACTTCACAGCTAAAATGATAGAGACATAGAAAATGATTTTGAATAGGGGCTTGATGCATTGTAATATTCTTCCTTTCAGTTATCAGTACATTTATTGTCTCCCTTACCAGATTGTAACCATGTTGAAGGCAGGAAACAAGTCTTATTGATCTATATACCCCCATTATCTCTGAATGAAAGGATTCATACATTGTTGGCACCCAAAATCTGCTTGCTGAATTATTGCAAGTATAAATTACATGCTTGGAGTTTTCATAGCATGTGCATTTTATTTTAACCATTTTTATTAGAGCTTTTAAAATGAAACCATACTGATTTTATCTCAAACATTGATTTAAACATGATACAACTGAAAGCAGAAACACAATGCCACTGATGGGTTTAATATGCTGCCTACTGAAATATCATTTGTTCTTTTATTAATCATCGATCCACAGAAGGCCTCAACTTGGAAGATGATTGACTACAGCTCAGAGATTCTCTTGAGAGTTTTAGGGAAAGATTTGGCTCTTTCTGTAAATGTTTATTGCCATAATCAGTAGTTTGATGGGGCCACTAATGAACATTCTGTCCTTAAGAATGAAAAGGATCACTTTTCATCAGAAATATCCCTCACTATTTTCACTAATCTTTATCTTAAATCTCTAAGAGTGACAAACTGTTCAATTTTTCCATGGGTATGAATTAATTTAAAACTAAGCGTATTGGCTCAGACTTGCTAATGAGTATAAAAAATATTTTAGGACAGGCACGGTGGCTCATGCCTGTAATCCCAGCACTTTGGGAGGCCGAGGCGGGTGGATCACCTGAGATCAGGAGTTCTAGACCAGCCTGGCCAAACTCCATCTCAACTACAAATACATAAGTTAGCCGGGCGTGGTGGCAGCTACAGTTGCCTGTAATCCCAGCTACTCAGGGGGCCGAGGCAGGAGAATCACTTGAACCTGGGTGGCGGAGGTTGCAGTGAGCCGAGATTGTGCTGTCACACTCCAGCCTAGGGGACAAGAGTGAGACTTTGACTCAAAAAAATAAAATAAAAATTAAAGCAGGAAAATGCCATCAAAGCCATGTCCATGTATTTTTATTTGTGTTTGTTCATTTATTAACCTGTCATTAGTAAATGCTATGGAATAAATGCCTGTGTCTCTCCAAAATTTACATGCTGAAATCTAATCTCCAATGTGATAGTGCATAGAGGTGGGGTCTTTGAGAGCTAATTGGGTCATGGGAGTGGAGCCCTTGTGAATGGATTTAGTGACCTTATAAGAAGAGGCAGGGGAGCCAGCTTGCTCTATTTCTGCCATGTGAGGATACAACAGAAGCTGTGGGTCTGCAACCTGCAAGAGTCCTCACCAGAACCCAACCTTGCTGGCACCCTGATATCAGACTTCCAGCCTCCACAACTGTGAGAAATAAATGTCTGTTGTGTATAAGCTATCCAGTCTACAGTACTTTGTTATAATACCCCAAACTGACAGACAGCAAGTGAACAAGTTTCTATTTGTAAGAATATACTAATGTACTTCAAAGTTATTTCCTTATGTAGGCAGGTCTTTTTTAACAGCTACTGACTGAACATCTACTGTTTTCTGTGAGCTATTAGAAGTGTTATGAGGGATTCTGTAGCAGATGCTATTGGTGCCCTCCCTGGACCTTCTCTACTAGGTGGGTACACCCACCTCCCAGCTGTTGTGGGTGTTGATTGTTAAAGGTTCACACCTACACTCTTCCTCAAAGCGTTATCTGTGGCCAATGGGAGGTGCCCAGCCCAGAGATGCATGGGAAGTTATACTCCTCTACACAGATGATCCATGGGCAATGACTGACTGATGTAATGTGTAACAGCCCAGCTTTCTCACACTTGAGAGAAAATGTCTAGGTGCAGTCTATGCTGTAGAGCTCTAATGGGATCAGGCTGAATATAGACTCCTCTTGGGCCTCAATCTTTGCCTGCCATCCTCCACCATTCTATCCTGCTATCCTCCACCATTCTATCCTGCTTTTCTCACTCCCCAGAAGATTTCTCCTGAGAACACTGCTTCAGTAAATCTCCTGCAAGAATTCCTATCTCAGGCTTTGCCTCAAGAAAACCCCATTTTAGACAGATATACACACACACAAAAAGACATAGACTCTTCTAAAGGAATGCGTAGTCTAACAGTGGAATATGTTTGTAAATAATTTCAACTAGAATATAGAGTGAGTTAAAAGAAATACAAGGGTAGTTTATGGGGTTTAAATGAAGAAATTCTTCACATAGATTATGGATAAGATGAGAAATCCTTGAAGTAAGATGATTTGAGATTCGTTTGAGAATTGCAAGTAGGCCACTTTGTCTGGGAAAGAAGTGGAAGGTTATGATGGAGCCATAATGTGGCATGCCTTGAAAGCTAGGATAAGGTGTTTATTTTTAATTTGAAAGCAATGGAAAGCCATTGAGTATTTTTTGAGCATCACATTGATTCTGTTGGAACTGGGCTTCTGAAGATATATCTGGCTGACTATATAGAATAAATATTAGTGGCAGAAAATGAGAGTTGGAGAGACCAGTAAGAAAGCTAATAGACAAACGAGAAACAATGATGTCAACGGGGTGAGACATAAATGTGAGGGACATTTTAGAAGTAGAACTCATAAGACTTGGCAAGTTATTGAATACAGAGGGAGAGAGAGAGAGAGAGAACAGTGTCTCAAGGATCTTGGGCCTACTTAAATGGTCACTTATTAATGCCTTCCCCAAGGTGGAATTGTTGCACTGAAGGATATACGTATTAAACATTCTGTTATAAAATGCACACACTGAGTTTTGTCCCTTTTCAAACATTGGTGACAATTTAATGGCAGGAATGATATTGTTATTTTCATTCATTCTGAAAATTATGAATAAAAGTAAACACATTAATGTGTTTTGTTGACTATACCCATCATGGCATTCCTTCTGTTATATTTTCATCTCTCCTTGAGTAAATTCTTGCTCTACATGGTTTGATGCTGTGTTATGAGGACCATGATGACTTATGACAGTTTGAGACCCATTCAGACTATTTTCTGACTAAAAACCAAGAGGAAATGGAATTCCCAAATGGAATTTTCTAGGCAATTGAGGGCACAGCTGAATGTGCTGCAATGCTAAACAAAAGCCTCCCCTGCAATACCCTCAAACAGCACTGTGGAAAGGCTTTGGGTGAAAAGACCTGCGCTTGAATCCTGGCTCCACCAACAGAGAGTTGCACACATTTGGACAAATATCTTAAGCTCTCTAGGCCTCAGTTTTCAAATCTGTAAGGCAATATTTTCTTCAAAGAGTTGTTCTGAGGGACAATTGAAATGATGTGAGTAATTTTCTTTAAACTTACAAAATGAATGTTAGTAGACTTTACTCTTGCTGATATTTCCTCCTCAGGGACAAAACCTTTCTTTTTCTTATATTTCTTTTCTTCAGCATCTTTCCTGTTACATAGTAACTCTTCATTAAAGTCTCTCATATGGATGGATGAATGAATTTTTGCCTAGGGTGATATAAGTGACAGTCTGTATACTTCATTCTCCTTTGGCCTTTCTGAAATAAGAAATAGGAAAGAAAAGATTTATTGGAAAGTTTTTTGATATGAAGAACTGTTTTCTTCTTCTCCATCTGTTTTGACTTTAGTACCTAGAAACTTATGTATTTCATTTAGGATGAGTGAAATTCATTTCCCCCTCTTTATAAAGCATTGTATTATTTCTGATGGGCCTCTGGATTCTATTATTGTTATTTAAACAACAGTATCCTGTTGAGGTAGTTGCAGCTGGCTTAGCACATGGAAAAACTGTTGTTGCATCTTTTATTTTTACTCTTCGGTATTTCCTGAAAATGATGGGAAGATGAAAAGTGACCTCCTCTTTGGTATTTTTTTTCCATTGGAACAGCTTATTTAGATTATTTGAGTAGACCTCTGTGTGTGTGTGTGTGTGTGTGTGTGTGTGTACACATTTCTTGTGCTCCCATTTTTTTTCCCATCCTTCAGGAAAGGATTTTGATGCTTGATTACATTTTCCAAATTCTCTAGTATACTTGTTTTATGCTTTTTGTCAGGCCATTTTTAACAGGATCTTTTCGTAGTTAGAGAATCTGTCTAGCCTCATAGCTACCCTGCTGCCGGTAGACTAGACAATTATAATTATTCCCGCAGGTCAAAAACCTGTGGATATTACGGATTGAAAAAATTGCCAGGTGAGTCCAGATTAGAAATTGCCTCTCTAGCTTCAAATGGGGGCTTTTCACCAGACCCCAGATCCCAGGGAACTTTATTATGTGGCAAAACTCCTAATAGAGTATCCATTGTCCTTGAGGCATAGTGAGATGTGAATGTGCTTGTCTTTCAGTTTGATTTTATCAGTTCATGCAAGAATTGAATAGATCATTTTGGGGCCTGAAGAGATTGGAGCTGAGTTTCTGTCACTTGTAGCTAACAATATTAGCAAATGCACTGTATGACCCAATGTTGTAACCAAAAGAGGCTATTGCCATTTCTGAGCATGGTGTGTACTTTCCCACGCTGTTGGATTTGCTTAGATTATTGCCTTTCCTACATTATACATTCTCATATTTAACCTGAAATCCTAACTATCCTCAAAATATAGCTCAGATATTATCCCCTCTATTAAACCTTTCTTTGTTTCATAAGGAAGGATTTTCATTTTCTTTTCTTTTCTTTTCTTTTTCTTTTTGTTTTTTTTTTTTTTTGAGACAGAGTCTTGCTCTGTTGCCCAGGTGGGAGTGCAGTGGTGCAATCTTGGCTCGCTACCACCTCTGCCTCCCAGGTTCAAGCAATTCTCCTGCCTCAGCTTCCAGAGTAGCTGAGACCACAGGCACTGCCACCATGCCCAGATAATTTTTCCATTTTTGTGAGATGGAGTTTCACCTTCTCTGCCAGGCTGGTCTCGAACCCCTGACCTCCAGTGATGTGTCTGCCTCGGCCTCCCACAGTGCTGGGATTACAGGCGTGACCTACCGTGTCCACCTTGGGAAGTTTCATTTTCATCTAGGCTTCATAGCAATTTCCACCCTGCCTCCTGACATTTCGTATGACTTTTCACATTTTGTATTGGGTAATAGGGCTTTTTTTAAACTTTTATTTCTTGAGATAGAGTTTTGCTCGTTGCCCTAGCTGGAGTACAGTGGCACAGTCTCGGCTCACTGCCACCTCTGCCTCCAGGGTTCAAGTGATTCTCCTGCCTCAGCCTCCTGAGTAGTTGGGACTAGAGGCGCTGCCACCACACTGGCAAATTTTTGTATTTTTAGTAGAGATGGGGTTTCACCATGTTGGCCAGGCTGGTCTCAAGCTCCTGGCCTCAGGTGATCCACCTGCCTCAGCTTCCCAAAGTGCTGGGATTACAGGGAATTATAGGGTTTTATTTTTGCATTTTTAAAAACCTGTTAGATTATAAATCTAGATTTTTCTGTACCCTTCTCACTTAAGTGAGAATTCTCTAGTATACTTGTAAGGGTATACTAAGTGAGAAGGATAAACAGCAAATAGGAGACTGGTAAACATCTGTTGATGGGTGGTTAAATTTTCTGCCTGTAATGAAATTACATTCATAATTTACATTCAAAGTGTTTTAAACAGAAGCAGCAGGGTAAACAGTCAATTTTAGTTTTTCAAAGTTCTGTTTTCTGACTTTTCTTGTATTCGTTCTGGTGAAGGTAGCTTACATGCTTACTTTGTAATTCTGTTTTTAAACACATCATAAACTGTGAGGGGCTACTTGCCTGTCAAGAATGGAGCCATTACCGGCTGGGCGCGGTGGTTCACGCCTGTAATCCCAGCACTTTGGGAGGCCGAGGCGGGTGAATCACGAGGTCAGGAGTTCAAGATCAGCCTGGCCAAGATGGCGAAACCCCGTCTCTACTAAAAATACAAAAAAGTATTAGCCAGGCGTGGGGGTGGGCGCCTGTAATCCCAGCTCCTCGGGAGGCTGAGGCATAGAATTGCTTAAACCCGGGAGGCAGAGGATGTAGTGAGCCGAGATCGCTCCACTGCACTCCAGCCTGGGTGACAGAGCGAAACTCCATCTAAAAAAACAAAAAAAAGAATGGAGCCAAAAAAGTATTTTCAGTTTTCTTAAGCCAGAATGAGAACTTAAAACCAATCTTAGGCCAAACATACACTTCCAAAAGATCACACATTGAGCTGTACAGGATTGTGGAAACTAGAGGCCAGCATAGAGCTAGTATCTGTGCCCACTTTTTCTTGGGAAATAGAGATATTGATTCATCTTTGCCTTGATCACTCTTGTGTCACTTTTTCAACTCAGATCATTGTTGCTTAAATTGAGAGCAGGTTTTTCAGAAACTGAAACTCAACTGCAGTTATAGCTTTTTGGCAGGACTTTACTAATTGGGACAGGGAGGCGATCACTTGTTACAACATAAATAGAATCAGAAATCAACTGATAGTAGTGATAGTATATCATTCATATGATACATTCAGCCTATGTATATGTACATGCCAGGAAAGTGTGAAATTTCAGTTTTCTTATTGGAAAATGAATCGTATTTGTTAGTTTTTTTTAAATTGTAGTTTGCAATTTTTGAGTAATATTTTTGACTGGCTATTTCTTGGTACATTTTATGAAGAAGTTACTATTATATATTCTCTTTTTGGTAAGTGAAACAATTTCTGATTTCAATTGCTAGAGAGCCTGAAGTTGACAAGTCAGGCTGGGAATTGGCCAGGGCATGATAACTGGAAGAAGGGATTATGTTCTACATCATTAATATCTGCTTCCAGGCTTTATAATATTATCCAGGCTGCCAGTTTTCTTAAAAGGAAAAAAATTATCTTGATTAACTTTCAGCTGTTTCACCCTTCCTTACGTTCAAGACTTTGGTTTCTCTGAGAAGAAGATTGCAAAGGACCACTCTTATTCACTAAATCTCTTATTATGTATCTGGGTGAATAGAATGAAAAGATGAGTGTCTAAGTCCTTCACCAGCATCCCATCCTGCACTGGCTCTGACTGTCTCTCAAGACATGCTTCAGCAAATAACATTTGTGGTTACCTCGCTGGTGCCTGCCTTATTATTATTTTTTTAAATTCTCTCGGGCTTGTGGAGTTGGTTTTCTTATAGCCATTCCAGAGATCTACTGGAATGCATTCAACTCCACTCAGGCACCAGGATTCAGCTCTGAAAAGTGTACAGCTTCCCATTCTCACAATATACTGCTCCCATTTCCTCTACTTGTGATGATCCAAACGTTCCTTTAGATTTACTTTCCTGGCAGATTACAAGTAAGTGGAAGCCAATGGCAACTTTATAACATTTTTCTACTTTCTGGAACTCTTAAAGAAAATGTGTAGGGTTCTCTCTAATTCTACTACTTGGTTGTTTTCAGTACTGTCTTATATTCCTACCTCCATAAACCTCAGTCAGAAGTAATTTCTCTCTTCTAATAAATTTACTATTTCTTCCTTGCATGATAGTTACAGTGTAGACATCTTATCTGAGTCCTCTCTTCAAAGGTAAGTTTTTAAAGGGACTATTTCTTATTCATGGTGTTATTATTAACTGAATGTCTTTGATGCAGTAGGGACTCTGTCCTTGTTGAATGCATTTTAACTTCCATTAAAACAAAACATGCTCTTCCTTTTCTTTCACTCTGCCCAAAGTGTCTATTACCTAGGTAAAAAATAGTTTAAATGTATGATATTGTCTCTTCCACTAAAGATGTAGAAGGTACAGTCTTTGTCCATTGAAACTCCACTGGTAGAAAAATAAACTAACTGTGGAGTGTGTTTATATGGAGTTTTTATACGTGTAGATGATGAAAGAATAATAAGAACAAAATGTTAGCACAAAATGTGATACCGGTTATGGAATATTTGGTAATTCCAATATGGTAAAATTGTTATGGTTTAGGAAAGTTGAGGAAGGAACCAGGATACTACTAAGGAAGTTCAGGTTCTGGGGATTCATACTGCATAATGTTCTAATTTTTCCCAATTAGACCTGGACTAAGGATTAGGTAAGCACAGCCCCATTGTTACCAGTTGGTATGTAGGAATGCATGTTCTTAGCAAGACATGAAGCTTCCTTTCTGTAATATTAAGGATGAAAAGGGTTAGGGGAGTTCAGAAATGAGAGAGAAGCCACCTATTTCCTTGGATAATGGGAAGGGGACTTCAAAATGCAAAAGGCTTAGTGGAGTTTGATTTGAGAAGGTACCAAAAAGAAACTGATCATGTTCAGAGTACAGAGGATGAAAGGGAAGAAAATCAGGGAAGGTCCTGGAGCTGGGCCAGTGGGATTTTTGCCATCACAATTCTGGAGATGTTCTGCTGGTGATGTCTTTGACATGTGTTAGTATTTTGACATGCTGGGAAATACTCCTAGGATTTTATATTCTCACTACCTGCCTCAAATGGAATAGGACTATCATGTAGAAAATTAGGAAGGGATTGTGTCTTCATTTTGACATTAAATGATGGACTTTCCCTTTTGTGTTCTCATCAATTTATTTTTCTCCTGAAAGCATTTTGTGACTTATAAACACTGCAGAGTTTACTAGATATGGGTGCAATGATGCAGGCAGATTTATAAAATGGGTCTTAAAAATCAACTAACTAGAAGCCCCTCCAGCAATGGAAAATTTTGGTTTTCTTAAGCCACCCAGATATATTCACTTTCAGGTTTCTGTGTTTATGTGGAAGAGAGAAACAGAAAGATATTGTTTTGACTAGTGTTGGCAAATGGACAAAAGCTGGGTTTTTTTTTGTCTGAAATGTTTTTCTTTTCTCCTGTAAAGTGTGCAGAAATGTATTCCTTTATTGGTGTAAGAGAGTACAGATATTCATTGACCTCATACCGATCGCTTAACTGACAACCTCATCCAGTCCACACTGTAATTCCTGTCCCCAGGCATTTATGGGACTGCCCAGGCTTGAATCCAGTGAACAGATAAGTATTTGGAATAAAACATCATGACTTAAACTGAAGCATTACAGTTTCCACCTGGTAAAAGTAAAGTAATATAATGTGTAAGAACTATTCACTCATTAAGGTAGTTTCAGATTGTATACACAAAGACAATGTTGATTGTCCTATTTTCTTTATTGTTTTAGTAGTTACTAACATGATTGACAATAAATTAAAACTATTTTTAGTACTTGAAAAAGTAACATGGGTTTAATTTTTTATTCATATCTTACTTTTGGAATATTATTCTTGCTGCATTTTGCCATTTTACTAGGAAGAGATAATTATCACAAAAAGATGGTTGATATTAATAAGGCATGAAAACAAAACACAAATTAGTATACAAAATTTGGGGCTAGTGCTATATTGTTCTTTCTCTGTATTTTCAAAAGGAACTGAAGTGTTTCCTGAGAACAATTCCCATTGTGCTCATATTCTCTCTGGACATATTCAGGCACAATTTTCATTAAACTTGAAGGCAATTGAAGTGGTTTTTCATACCTATTACTTTTCCTGGACTTAATTGCTTGAGAGCAGTGGAAGTGTGTTCTGACTTTTTCAAATCATACTTTCTTTGTGGTATAGTGTTTGAAAACCTCTTCCCAACCCTTTTTAATGTATCATGCAACAATTTTCTCGCAATAAAAAAAATGAGTAGTTAATAGTTGGAAGTAAAGCACTCCTCAGCAAATGTAAAAGAACAGAAGTTATAACAAACTGTCTCTCAGACCACAGTGCAATCAAACTAGAACTCAGGATTAAGAAACTCACTCAAAACCACTCAACTGCATGGAAACTGAACAACCTGCTCCTGAATGACTACCGGGTACATAACGAAATGAAGGCAGAAATAAAGATGTTCTTTGAAACCAACGAGAACAAAGACACAACATACCAGAATCTCTGGGACACATTCAAAGCAGTGTGTAGAGGGAAATTTATTGCACTGAATGCCCACAAGAGAAAGCAGGAAAGATCTAAAATTGACACCCTAACATCACAATTAAAGGAACTAGAGAAGCAAGAGCAAACACATTCAAAAGCTAGCAGAAGGCAAGAAATAACTAAGATCAGAGCAGAACTGAAGGAAATAGAGACACAAAAAACCCTTCAAAAAATCAATGAATCCAGGAGCTGGTTTTCTGAAAAGATCAACAAAATTGATAGACCACTATCAAGACTAATATAGAAGAAAAGAGAGAAGAATCAAATAGACGCAATAAAAAATGACAAAGGGGTATCATCACTGATCCCATAGAAATACAAACTACCATCAGAGAATACTGTAAACACCTCTACGCAAATAAACTAGAAAATCTAGAAGAAATGGATAAATTCCTCGACACATACACTCTCCCAAGACTAAACCAGGAAGAAGTTGAATCTCTAGATAGACCAATAACAGGTCTGAAATTGAGGCAATAATTAATAGCTTACCAACCAAAAAAAGTCCAGGACCAGATGGATTCACAGCCGAATTCTACCAGAGGTAGAAGGAGGAGCTGGTACCATTCCTTCTGAAACTATTCCAATCAATAGAAAAAGAGGGAATCCTCCCAAACTCATTTTATGAGGCCAGCATCATCCTGATACCAAAGCCTGGCAGAGACACAATAAAAAAAAGAGAATTTTAGACCAATATCCTTGATGAACACTGATGCAAAAATCCTCAATAAAATACTGGCAAAACAAATCCAGCAACACATCAAAAAGCTTATCCAGCATGATCAAGTGGGCTTCATCCCTGGGATGCAAGGCTGGTTCAACATATGCAAATCAATAAACGTAATCCAACATATAAACAGAACCAAGGACAAAAACCACATGATTATCTCAATAGATGCAGAAAAGGCCTTTGACAAAATTCAACAGCCCTTCATGCTAAAAACTCTCAATAAATTAGGTATTGATGGGACATATCTCAAAATAATAAGAGCTATCTATGACAAACCTACAGCCAATATCATACTGAATGGACAAAAACTGGAAGCATTCCGTTTGAAAACTGGCACAAGACAGGGATGCCCTCTCTCACCACTCCTATTCAACATAGTGTTGGAAGTTCTGGCCAGGGCAGTCAGGCAGGAGAAGGGAATAAAGGGCATTCAATTAGGAAAAGAGGAAGTCAAATTGACCCTGTTTGCAGATGACATGATTGTATATCTAGAAAACCCCATCGTCTCAGCCTAAAATCTCCTTAAGCTGATAAGAAACTTTAGCAAAGTCTCAGGATACAAAATAAATGTACAAAAATCACAAGCATTCTTATACACCAATAACAGACAAACAGAGAGCCAAATCATGAGTGAACTCCCATTCACAATTGCTTCAAAGAGAATAAAATACCTAGGAATCCAACTTACAAGGGATGTGAAGGACCTCTTCAAGGAGAATTACAAACCACTGCTCAATGAAATAAAAGAGGATACAAACAAATGGAAGAACATTCCATGCTCATGGATAGGAGGAATCAATATCGTGAAAATGGCCATACTGCCCAAGGTAATTTATAGATTCAACGCCATCCCATCAAGCTAACAATGACTTTCTTCACAGAATTTAAAAACTACTTTAAAGTTCATATGGAACCAAAAAAGAGCCTGCATTGCCAAGTCAATCCTAAGCCAAAAGAACAAAGCTGGAGGCATCACACTACCTGACTTCAAACTATACTACAAGGCTACAGTAACCAAAACAGCATGATACTGGTACCAAAACAGAGATATAGACCAATGGAACAGAATAGAGCCCTCAGAAATAATGCTGCATATCTACAACTATCTGATCTTTGACAAACCTGAGAAAAACAAGCAATGGGGAAAGGATTCCCTATTTAATAAATGGTGCTGGGAGAACTGGCTAGCCATATGTAGAAAGCTGAAACTGGATCCCTTCCTTACACCTTATACAAAAATTAATTCAAGATGGATTAAAGACTTACATGTTAGACCTAAAACCCTAAAAACCCTAGAAGAAAACTTAGGCAATACCATTCAGGACATAGGCATGGGCAAGGACTTCATATCTAAAACACCAAAAGCAATGGCAACAAAAGCCAAAATTGACAAATGGGATCTAATTAAACTAAAGAGCTTCTGCACAGCAAAAGAAACCACCATCAGAGTGAACAGGCAACCTACAGAATGGGAGAAAATTTTTGCAACCTGCTCATCTGACAAAGGGCTAATATCCAGAATCTACAATGAACCCCAACAAATTTACAAGAAAAAAACAAACAACCCCATCAAAAAGTGGGCAAAGGATATGAACAGACACTTTTCAAAAGAAGACATTTATGCAGCCAAAAAACACATGAAAAAATACTCATCATCACTGGCCATCAGAGAAATGCAAATCAAAACCACAGTGAGATACCATCTCACACCAGTTAGAATGGCGATCATTAAAAAGTCAGGAAACAACAGGTGCTGGAGAGGATGTGAAGAAATAGGAACACTTTTACTGTTGGTGGGACTGTAAACTAGTTCAACCATTGTGGAAGTCAGTGTGGCGATTCCTCAGGGATCTAGAACTAGAAATACCATTTGACCCAGCCATGCCATTACTGGGTATATACCCAAAGGATTATAAATCATGCTGCTATAAAGACACATGCACATGTATGTTTATTGCGGCGCTATTCACAATAGCAAAGACTTGGAACCAAGCCAAATGTCCAACAGTGATAGACTGGATTAAGAAAATGTGGCACATATACATCATGGAATACTGTGCAGCCATAAAAAATGATGAGTTCATGTCGTTTGTAGGGACATGGATGAAGCTGGAAACCATCATTCTCTAGCAAGCTATCGCAAGGACAAAAAGCCAAACACCGCATGTTTTCACTCATAAGTGGGAATTGAACAATGAGAACACATGGACGCAGGAAGGGGAACATCACACACTGGGGACTGTTGTGGGGTTGGGGGAGGGGGGAGGTATAGCATTAGGAGATATACCTAATGCTAAATGACCAGTTAATGGGTGCAGCACACCAACATGGCACATGTATACATATGTAACAAACCTGCACGTTGTGCACATGTACCCTAAAACTTAAAGTATAATAATAATAAAAAAATGAGTAGTTATATATGTCTTTCTAGCAGTGAGATTTTGCAAAAGACAACTGAAGTATCTCACATGGAGTGACCACTCATTTGGAATTGCTCATTGCCTGGGCAGATGTTAGAAGAATTTGCATTATATTCAGTAGCCATGCCTGGTGAAGTCATTGTTGTAATTTGGCTGAAACTAATGCAATATTACTTTAAAATATTATTTTCATAAAGATAATATAACTTATTTTTAAAAAGACTTAAACTGAATCTTTGGTTCTTCTGAATATTGCATTTTGTGAAGTGCGTGTGTGTGTGTGTTTATGTGTGTGTGCAGGGGTGAGAGAGCAAGAGAGAAGTAATTTTTTAAGAAACTGAAAGAATATGTTACAGAATGGGAAGTTGTTTTATTCATGTGTTATTTGATGAGATATTTCTAGCATCTTGAAGATTTATCCATAAGATTTAGAGGCAAAAGAATGGCCTTTTGTTTATAGTTCTCGTTTGGAATCAGATTCATCATTCTTACTTAAACAAAAAGAAAAAAACATATTTATATATTTTCCAAAGTGTAATATTATAGTGAAAAACTTTACAACTGAGTTCAAAAATTTTGTTAGAGAACCTAAAGCACCTAGAGTTATTTCTAATATTAGAAGAATGGAATGGTAGTCTTATGATTCCCCTAAAAGCCCTTTTAAAGATATACAATAGGTGATATTATATATATGTCACCTGTGTACACATATGTACATACACGTGTATGATTCCTTAATAGCCTCTTTAAAAGGTCTCAGGTTGTCAAAGGAGCACATGAAAAGGTTACACTATGGTTTCATAATCCACGTGAAGTTTGTCCCTTCAATGATAATTGTCCCCTGACATTTCTGTAGCATGATTGAAATATCTATGTTAGGTTACCAGGGCATGGAGTCAGCAGTATGAATTATCTGTACTTTGTATAGGTACAGATCTTACCTTGCTACTTAATCAGTCAGGATGGACCAAGTGTTGCCACAGAAAAAGAAAAACTCTCTTTTTTTTTTGACAGGGTATTGCTCTTTTGCCCAGGCTGGAGCGCAGTGGCATGATCACTGCTCATTGAGGCCTCTCCTGCCTGGGCTCAAATGATTCTCCCACCTCTACTTCCTATCTGGGGCCAGAGTCGCTTGCCACACCCCCAGCTATTTTTTTTTTTTTTTTTTTGGTAGAGACGGTGTCTCATTATGTTGCCCAGTCTGATCTCAAACCGCTGAGCTCAAGCAGTCCTCCCCCTTGGCCTCCCAAAGTGCTGGGATTACAGGTTTGAACCACCACAATCAGGCCCGGAGAACAGCTGTCAAATATCAATGAACTAACAGCAAAGCTTTGTTTTTACAATCACTTTACATGAGCACGTGGATTGGCAGGGGACCTCTGCCCAATATCTTTACACAGAAACCCACAGAAGACTCACTCTTGACACATGTTTGCAAATCACCACTGAAGGGAAAATGAAAGATTGTCACTTGCTCTTTGAAATTTTCTTTTAAGTGACCTTGTCACTTCTACCCTCAACTCATTGGCTAAAGCAAGTTACAGCGTGGGCGTCTAACTTCAAAAGGTCAGGGACAGCAATCCTATCATGTTTCCCAAAAGAGAAAACAATGTGAATCAACTAATGCCAATCAGAACTACCATAAATGATTAGACTGATCCCAGGAGGGAAAGGGTTAGTGTAAATTCATTACTGTTATTTAAAAAGATGCTCAACAGCGCATTTGCTGCTAATTAATAGTGTCATGTTTGAAGAAAGAATCCGCAAATGCTTATTTTTAATAATTGAAAAATAAGGAGAGCTTTTTCTTTGATCGTGAATTAGTCTGTGCAGTTGGATGATAAATTACAAGTGATTACAACTACCACTTATGCTGCTAAATTATAGCTCTTCAGCATTGTTAGAAACAAAAAGGAAAGCTGGTCTCCATGGAGGTCATATACATTTTTTCTTAGGAGGAGTGAGAACAGGTGTTGAAATTGAAATGGTAAGAACCTTAAGTTCATAGGGAAGACAGCTGAACAGAAACTGAGGGGCAAGCTTGGGGAGCCCTGTGGGATTTTTGCAGGGGGAATGGAGGAGGAAGGGAGTAGAGGAATGCTGGCATTTGTTTATTCATGGTAAGAGGTGCTTTGGTCAAGAAGGGATGAAAATGTTTTCATGTTTATAAAACAGTCATTGATCAACATTCTTTGTCTCTCCCTCTCCATCCCTCTCTTCTTCCCTTCCACCTTCCACTTCTTTCTTTCACCAGTATGACAAAAACTTGGTAGCCTACCATTCTGGATTCTGTCTATAGAACTGGAAATTCCTCTATATACAGAACTTACATTCTAGTAGTTATAACAGTGATAGGTGTATGTAGAAAACCTAAAGCAGAGTAAGAAATACAGAGCCCTGAAAAGCACTACTTTTTAGAAGTGTTCATGGAAGGTGTCTTTGAAGACATAACATTAGAGGAGAGAGAATAAAGTGAGGAAACAAGCCTTGAAATGACATAGAAAATAGCTTTCCAAATGGAGCAAATATTAAGTGCCAAGGCCCTGAGGTAGAACTGTGTTTGTCTGCTATTAGTGCTGGGCCTTCAGAGATGAGTGCTTGCAGGACTTGGTATAGGACCTGGCCCACAGGAGTTGCTCATTGAATATTTGTGGGATGAATGAATGAGCAGATGAATGAATGTAAACCCCATCCCCAAAGAATTCCTACTGTAGCAGAGGATGGAAGTCTGACTAAAGATAACTGCTTGGTAGCAATAACAACATTCAGCAGTGCTCTTCATTGGGTAGGGCACTAAGATCTTTACATAAGTTATCTTACATAATTTACAAAGCAATACTATGGACACATGTTATTGCTCCCATTTTGTAAACAGAAAGTCAACAGAGATTCTGTTGTAATGTTTAAGTGTTTGGACTCCGGAGCCAGACTGCCTTGATTTGAGTAACAGTACTTCCACTTGCCATCTTTATGACCTTAAACAAGTTACTTAACTTCTCTGTGCCTGGGTTTCCTCACTGGTTTTAAAAAACCCGAATATAACCGTTTCAGGACATTGGTGTGAGGATTGTGTGAATTAACATATGCAAAATACTTAAGACAGTAACTGGCACTATATAACTTTTCTTATAATAAATGCTGTCATCATCATTTTCAAGATTATGTAGGAAAACAGGGATGCTAACTGCTTGAGAATTCCACACAGGTCTTCATAAATAAGATGTTTGAACTAAGATTTGAATGGAAAGGTAGGAATTCTAACATGTATTCAAGTGGTATGGGTGTGTGTAAATATTTCAGCTAATTCAGCATTGATTTTTTCAGGGGGATTTAAAAAGTATATTTGGTAGTAAATTGTCTCCTTTTTGCTGAATATCAGGCTACTATAATATAAATTCCACCTTGTTCCCCCAAATGCTTCTAGACTTACAACTTGTATACATGAGAATAAAATCACTGTCATTTTCCATCTTATAAGACAAAACATAAATCTAGCCTGGTTTAGCCTCCATTGTCATTAAATAAAAAATAAGAAAATGATCTCCTGTGCAGATAGTCAAATTGAAAAGCTCATGGGTGATAGTTAAAGTTTAATACCCACTGAGGCCATTTTAGGAATAGCAATAATTTGACTGTGTATAATTGTGTGTTTATGTATGTGTACCTTTATATGCATTTCTACAACACAAGCTGTTACTGAATCAGAGATGTGTGACCTTCTTTCATAGATATAAAAATTACACCTGGAAATATTCTCTGAGTTTACATGAGAGAAGGGAATGGCTTATTTTACACATATAAAATTATACATATCTTCACAGCATCTTAATCCATTTTTTTCTTTAGCCGTGTCTAAATGGTTTAAGAACTCATTACCTAATAAGTCTGGTGTGGGGAAAAATGCCTTAGAAAAGAGTAAAGCAAAATCTATCACCATCTCTCTTTTAATAATAAATATGCAAGTGGATGATTACAAAAGAAGAGATCTGGAGATGACTGAAAAAGAACATTGTGAGGGTGTTGGATTATCGAAATTTTTATACATTAGAATTCAGTGTTTATTTTGAGAATGAAACACATTTTTTCTATTTACATTTACACAAATAAAGTGCCTCTGCCCACAAACAGTCCTTCTATGAGTTAGGAATAATTTTCCTGTGGTATAAATTGGTACTTCTGTTTCTGGCCTTAGTTCTGGGCTCACACAGATGGCCTTTATAAACATGATCTATTATTTACATGAATCAGTTCTCTCTTTACCCCTTGTAAACACTCCTGTGCAGTTATTTGAATTCAGACCTGATTATGGATGGCAAATGTATAGCAAGAAAAATGGAAAAGCTAATTATTTTACTATTTGGATTTATTTTTGTAAAATAATTTCCAAGGATTTCTTTAGAGTTTCTCTGCAAGGGTAACAAATTCCTCCTTTCTTTCAGTTCCCTCCTTCATCTGAATCTCAGGTCTTACAAGTGATTAACATCTCATAATTCACTATGGCTTCAGCACTTGTACATTTCAAGGGCCATTTTAGGAATAGCACTAATTCATGTTTACATACTTTGTAATGTAAATGAACTGTGATACTTATGTCGTTAACTGTTATTTAACAACATAATTTTGTAAAAATTTGAAAGGCATGTATTTTCTAATGAGGTAAATACAGTATCTGTTATAACAATGACTAGATCTAAATGTTTTTAAACATTGCATTGGAGGCCCTGAGCAGAAAGATGCAATATATTTGAGTATGACTTTGTTTTGTAACAAAAACGTTGCTCTAAGGCACAGATCTTTGTTTTGGTGAAGTTGAAGTCACTATAAACATGTGTGGCTTCCTCATTCCCACCATCTGTGGTTCATACACTATCCTCAACTATGAGATCACAGTTGGGCAAGATGGAATTTCCTTGTTTAAATTTTCTCATCAGTTTTTCCCACAGAAAGTTACTAATGACTAGCATATTTTGAAGTCTACTTTCATTATAGTTCATCTATCTTCATATATATATATATATATGTATATATATGTATTTGGCATTTATATATATATTTGGCATATATATGTATTTGGCATTTACATAAAAACAAGATCAGTGATGGGTAATTTTAAATGCATATTAAATATAAACACCAATGCATAAAAATATTATTTTATGAGGTAATGTCTTGATATTTTGTTTGTGTTAAGTGCTATGAATACATATGATAAAGATATTATTTCTAGAAATAAACAAAAAAAGATTGGGACCCAAGTTTATTGATTGATAATGGTTAGCCCAATGCCTACACATAATTAATATCAATAAATATCAAAGAAAGGAAGGAGAGAGGGAGGGAGTGGAAGAAGGAGAGAAGAAGGGGAGGAAGGAAGGAAGAAGATAGCATAGCAGCCAGAATGTTCAGATACTATGGTGGCTTCACTAACTTTGTAGTCACTTTACCTTGGGCAAGTTATTTAACCTCTCAAAGTCTCAGTTTCCTCATCTCTAAAATGGAATTGTTTTGATTAAATGAGATGAAGCAGTTAGTGCAGCAGCAATTATTCTTAATACATTTTAGAAATACTTTCAAATTATTTTTAATGAATATGAAATTTTAATTAAATGAGTAGTATCAGCTGATAATTTTACCTATGAATACAGATTACTCATTTTCAAAAATTAGTGGTGAACACACTTCAATACTACAGTTTACACCGAACATAACTTATGTTTTTCATTGACCTTAAAGGTACATATATATAAATTGTTAAACATATGTTTATCAGGTGAGCATCTATTATGTTGATTCGCACTGGTCTAAATTCTGGGGTTACATAGTTAAGTCTTCTCAGACTAGTAGACAAGCAGTGTACTGTAGTGTGATGAATGCTTTAATCTAGGTACACAGTGGGATGCTGTAGAAGTAAAGGAGGAGCGGCCGGGCGCAGTGGCCCATAACTGTAATCCCAGCACTTCGGGAGGCTGTGGCGGGTGGATCACAAGGTCAGGGGTTTGAGACCAGCCTGGCCAACATAGTGAAACCCCGTCTCTACTAAAAATACAAAAAAATTACCCGGGTGTGGTGGCAGGTGCCTGTAATCCCAGCTACTCAGGAGGCTGAGACACGAGAATCACTTGAACCCAGGAGGCAGAGGTTGCAGTGAGCCAAGATCACACCACTGCACTAAAGCCTGGGCCACAGTGCGAGACTCCATCTAAAAAAAAAATAATAATAATAAAATTTAAAAAAAAGGTAAGAAGGAGCATCTGTTTAAATTTCAAATAGAGAGGAAGTGAAGGATTGGCGGGAGAAGTTAATGAGTGGATACCTAAGGTTTCCTGTCAGTGGTGAAATTTGAGTTAGATTTCTGTGATAGGCAGAATTTCTAGGAATGACCCCCAAGATTCCACATGTCCTGATCCTATGAATATGATGTGATCTCGCTCCCCTGATTGTATTCTGTTATATGGACCAGCTGACCTTAAAATAGGAAGATTATCTGGTTGGGCCTTATAAGCAGAGAACTTTACCAGCTCCTGGCAGAAAAGGAAGGCAGAAGAGGAGGGCAGAAGAGGAAGTCAGAGAGATTTGTAGTACAAGAAGGATATGATGTGCTGTTGCTTGGTTGAAGATTCAGGGAACAATACAAGAAGAAATATAAACAACCTTACAGAGTTTGGAGAGGCCACTGGCTGACAATCTTCCAGGACACAAGGACCACAGTCCTATAGCCACAAGGAACCAAATTCTGTCAACAGCCTGAAAGAGCTTAGAAGTGGATTATTCATCAGAGAGCCTTCAGATAAGAACCCAGCCAAACCCACCTGATTTCTGACCTAAAGAAACTAAGAGATTATAAGTGAGTGTTGTTTTAAGCCACTAGGTTTCCATGAATTTGTTACAAAGGAATAAAAAGATAATATAATTTTGAAGGGTGTGTTTTAAACAGCCAGGAAAAGAAACAAAGACCAAAAGGCTACTTAAAAAGCAGATGGAAAAATCTAACAGAGAATTCACAGTCACGAGGGTGTAAAAAATGCACAAAATCATAGTATAGGACACCAGTATTAGTGACAGCAATTACCATTATACCAAGAGTATGGAGCTATAAATAAACATCTAGTATCTGGATCAACAGCATTTTATTCATTGTTTGCCATGGTTGAGTGATAAAGTAGCTAACATTAAAAGGTAAAAATACTTTTTCACTTATATCTATCTAAGGATCTTGTGTTTGTATGTATAGGGAAGTTTATTTTTGGAGATGTGGGAATAATATACATTGAATAAAACATTATTAAAAGTAGGTATAAATTAAAATATATAAGCAATTTCAATTTGGAGAAGAGGGAATGAGGTGTACTAAAATTTATAAAGAATTAAATAAAGAGGATAAAGACAAATTGGAAATGGAAAAGGAATAAGAAACATTTTTCTGTGTTGGGATTGTAGTATGTAGAAATCTAATCTTATAGTATAATATTTGTAATTAAGATGCTTAGTTCCAATATGTTTCATTCAGCACTGGGTTATTGTTTAGTACATTTGTCCAATAATTAGATAAAATATATTTTAATGAAAGTAGATTTTGTGAGTTGGAAAATACACTTGCTTTAGCAAAGTAAACTAAAGTTAATGTATTTTCACCAAATATAGTTTTCTTTTAATTTTTTTAAATTTTGTAAAAATGTAAGACATATTTAGAGTAACTCCCTAGTTAGTTCTTTACTAATTGATGCTTTGAAAAGACAATGACTTTTTTATCTGATGTATTTTTAATAAAATAGTCTCTCACATCACATTTCTAATGAATGCATTAAAATTCTCAAGTGACTAAAGGGAGTTTAAATTATCTCTGTATTATTATGTCAGCCATCTAGATCTATGATATCAAAATATATATATTTAAGATGTGCACAAATTAATTAAAATGATAAGTTTCTAAATCTCTCTTTGTATAAGTTCCAAGAATTATAAAAATAGCACTATTTTCTGATCAACCAGTTAACACTAAATTTTACAATGTTTGTAAATGTGGCGTAGAGGCCAGTCTTTTTACATGGTTCCTTGGTTTACAACAGCAGCCACCACGATAATTTCAGCAACTCAATACAATGTGTTCTAAAAAAAAAAAAAAAGATTGGCAAAAGTGAACCTTTTTTTTTTTCCTAACCATGTTCTGCATTATTTAACTTTAAAGTAGAGCTCATCTTTCTAAAGAGGAAAATAGTGAGCAGTAAATAAATCTCTTTTGATAAGATAACAATGAAAGGTAGTTATCTAGTCCAACCAGCAGTGCCTCAACAAAGGCTAAGCATCAGAGGCAGAAAATAATAAAAGAGGAGCATTTTTCTTCCCCTTTATATTTTTGTTTCATGTTTTTCTTTTCTTTCTTTCTTTTTTTTTTTTTTGAGAGGGAGTTTCACTCGTTGCCCAGGCTGGAGTACAATGGCACCATCTTGGCTCACTGTAACTTCCGTATCCCGGGTTCAAGCAATTCTCCTGCCTTGGCCTCCCGAGTAGCTGAGATTACAGGTGCCCACCACCACGCCTGGCTAATTTTTTTGTATTTGTATTAGACACGGGGTTTCACCACTTTGGCCAGGCTGTTCTTGAACTTCTGGCCTCACATGATCCGCGCCCCCCCACCCCAGCCTCCCGAAGTGTTGGGATTACAGGCATGAGCCACCGCGCCCAGCCTGTTTCATATTTTTCTATGGAAAAATTGGATTGTAGTGGAGAAAGAGAGGAACTGTTCCTCCCACCTTCACTTGTCTACTCTAAAACCAAAGTTACTTCAAAATAAGGGTTTTGTTGAGGAAAGCAGTCTGCCTCATTTTCTTTTTCCACAGACCTAAATATAAAACTTGATTTCCAAGTAGAACATTAATCAATGTTGTCTCTGCTCATCTTGGTGGTTTAATTGGTTCAAACACTCTGGCATTAACTGTCTAGGGATTTTCTAATTTGCCTATGGTCAGAAATGCTTAATTGATTTCTGTTCTGATCTTTTCATAGAAGTTCTGACCCTTTCTTTAGCAAAACCGCCTTACTTCATTTCTTTAATAAGGTTGAGAAATTTGCTTAGTCTATTTGTTTCATAAATAACTCTCGCCCAAAGTTTAAGTAATGGATTTAGAGGTAACACTGAGAAATTCAGAGAAGGAAGTCTCATGGTTTTATGGTTCTAGATATAAGAATTATAGCACAGGGGTAGTTTATATTTCTTTATATTAGGGTGGCCACCATAAGTATGAGTACTTCATGAGAAGAGGCCCTGACGGTAGGAATTATGGTATTCCTGCCCACAACACCCCCTCTAAGTTTTCTGAATTCTGCATTTTTTTCCAGGTGTATGGAAATATAATTGATAAACAAAAAATGTATATATGTAAGGTATACATATGTATACATTGTACTTGTATACATTATAAAAGTACATATGTATACAATATGAAACGATTACCATAATCAAACTAAATAACATATCCATCACTGTAATTTGTTACTCTGTGTGTTTGTGTGTGGCGGGGGGCAGTGGGGGGGAGGGTAAGGGCACTTAAAATCTACTCACTTCACAAAATACAAGTAAACAATAGAGTAATATTAACTGTAATCACCACGTTGTATATTATAGCCCCAGAACTTACTCATTTTATACCTGGAAGTTTGTACCCATTGATCTACATATCCTCACGTCCCCCACCCTCTGTAGCTCCTGGAAATCACCTAGATTCTGATTGTTGATTGTGTTTCAAGCAATCTGGGAAAAGAGAGAACATTTTTATAGTTATAAAAAAGTTCAAAATTATTATTTTAATATCACAAACAATATGTGCCAGGCAAAAAGAACCAAGAAAAAGATATAAACCCCATGAAGACAGAAATTTTTGTCTGCTGACTTAAGTTAATGTCTGTATTTGAGCCCACATGTATACTTCATATAAGTAGAGGCCATATGTGTTCTTGTTTACAAAGTGCTTTGCACTATGCCTAGTGCATACATACACACATACACGAGTGAATATCTATATAAATGTATTCTCTATAGGATTCTACTATCCATAAAAAAATTTGTCCTTTTACTTAGTATATCATAAATATCTTACCACGTGAGATGTATATTTCTACAGACATAAATTTAATGGCTGTATAAGATATAATTTACTAATTTCTTCTTTTTATTCTTTTGGCCTATTTCCATTTTTAAATTTATTATTATAAAAACAATTCTTCGAGAAAGACATCACCATTTTATTCTGCACATATAATTATTTTCTAATGATAAAGCCTTAAAAGTAGACTTGACAGATAAAAGTATGTTGGTTCACAAATATAATGCAAATACTCTGCTGAAGAATAAATTGAAGCAGTCACTCATTCTTAGCTCTGGATTAAATATAGTTCATTTCATTGTTTTACTTTGAATACATTGCTGAAATGACTGGCTCTAAGGGAAAGTGTGCTTTGATTAGGAGCAGGTTTTTATAATTCTCTTCTACATGCCCATCCTGTAAATGGTATCTTTGTGTAAAAAAGAAGCAAGCATAAGGACACATAGACCAGAATAGAGAGGGACCATGGAGTGGGAAAATAGGAAAAGAGGCACTGCTGGAAGACAGAAGATAAACTGTATTTTGTGGTTTTGTGTAAGCCTGCCATTGCCTTCATCTAGACCTGCCAAGTGTGACAGATTTGGACACACTGGAAAAGTTAACGTTTTCAGTGGGAAGTTCTGGGTTTCAGTTCCTTCTGTCAGTTTAGGTATCATCAGCATCATCATTAGAATCACTAAGGAGTCAGAGAAAGATGTGTCCACCTAATTCAAGGGCCTGAGTGCCAGGCAGATTTTTCCATGGTAGCATGTTCCATCCTAACGATCTCTTCAGCCTTGTTCCCATCCTATTCTCTTTAATAAGAAGTTGTCATTGTCTAGCAATGAATATTTATTGCTCAGAGATTTAGCAGATAGTGAATATTTTCAGACATCAAACTAATTTGCATTTGTGCTTGAGAAATTTTTCCCAGGTGGCACAATATTTTATATCCTGTTGTAACTGAGAAAGTTATCACATACATAAGAACACATTTACTTTCATTTTATTTTTCTCCTACAGTATATCCTGTTGTAACTGAGAAAGTTATTACATACATAAGAACACATTTACTTTCATTTTATTTTTCTCCTACAGAGCGTCCTATATTTCTGTAAACTGGATTACAGGGTACTTAGAAGAACGAGCTTGCTTGTCACTGAAGTATGCAGCCTCTTAAGTAAAATCCAAGCCCTATTTCATCATCATGTTTATTCTGAGAATAGAATTGAAGAGGACCACATATGGTTGAAATTATAGGGAGGGTTGAGGTGGGCAGAATCTGGCCCAGTGGAATCATCCAATTTGGAAATAATCCATGAAAACTGTTTGGCAGTTTTAGCCATGCCCCTGCTTCCCATCGCCTACCCCCTGCCCCCACTTCCAAAGAGCATATAAATTTAGTGTTGGTGATGAAAATAGGAAGAGAGAACTTTGATTTGCAGTTAACATGAAAGGAAATATACACTGTTTTAGTCCATCTGGGCTGTTATTACAAAATACTACAAACTGTGTAGCTTATAAACAAGAGAAATTTATTTTTCACAGTTCTGGAGTTTGGAAGATTCTGTGTCTGGAGGCGCCGGCGTATTTAGTGTCTGGTGAAGGCCCCCTTTCACATACGTGTTGCCTCCTCTCTGTGTCCTCATGTGGTAGAAGAAGCTAGCTAGTTCACTGGGCTCTCTTTTATAAGGGCCCTCATCTCATCCATGAGGGATCTACCCTTACTTATGCACTAATTACCTCCCGAAGACCCTGCCTCCTAATCCCATCCCCTTAAGGGTTAGGATTCCAGCATATGCATTTTGAGGAGACGTAGGTATTCAGTCCATTGTGCACACCAAATTATGAATTAATGTATTAATATATAATTGTATCCAAAGAAAGTTCTACCAGGAACCCATATTTGTCTGCTGATTTGCTTGTTTAATATGCTTCATTTCCTCAAAACAAAGGGAAGCATATTTTAGCTTATTTTCCTTTTTAATCTTTTGTTTTGAGAATCTCTGCCATTGCTAAAGTAGAAAATTATGTTTTCTTAACTTTTTGTTTATTATACATAAATACATTATTATTAATAATAATATAAATTCAGTGTGTATGTATTTCTCTATAGTGAAGGTGTTGCTTTTTAAGTGAATGTGGCTATAAACTGAGACTTTAAAAAATCTCATTGTCATTAAAAAATACTGATTTAGAAAAGTTCTAGATTCACTGTATAGAACTCACAGAATATAGAATAGTTGCTAGAGCACAGAAACTAGTACTCTTTTAACTTCTAAGAAAAAGTCTGGGAATAATGTAGATCCCCTCATCTTTATTTAAGTAATCAAAATTGATTCTGTGCTGGGCGCGATGGCTCATGTTTGTAATCCTAGCACTTTGGGAGGCCAAGGTGGATGGATTGTCTGAGCTCAGGAGTTTGAGATCAGCCTGGGCAACACGGTGAAACACCGCCTCTACTAAAATACAAAAAGTTAGCCAGGTGTGGTGGCAGGCACCTGTAGTCCCAGCTACTCAGAAGGCTGAGGCATGAGAATTACTTGAACCCAGGATTCAGAGGTTTCAGTGACCCAAGATCACTCCACAGCACTCTAGTCTGGGGGACAGAGTGAGACTCTGTCTGCAAAAACAAACGAACAAACAGAAAAATGATTCTGCATAATGTGGGGCAGATTATTTATTTACAAAATTATTTTTTAGGAAAGAAAAAGTTGATTACTAAGATTCAGCTAGATTCACTATGATCAAGTCATGGAGTCAAACTTTACATTGTTGTTGTTTGCATGAGTTAATTGGCTGATAGATTACTGGAAAGTCATGGATGTTGTGTATCTGGTTTTTAGCAAGATGTGCATCAGTGTTCCCTATAATATCTTTATCAATGAGTATGAGGGCTGTAAGCTGAGTGATAATTTTGTTAGGCAGATCTTTGGCTGTTTGAATAATCAACTGTAGCAATGTTATTCATTAATGCCAATTTGATGAAAACTTTGGTCTGGTTCAATATATTTATTAATAAATTCACAGAGAAGCTTAATAGCATACTAATACAATTTGAGGATATTAGAAACTAGGAGGGTTAGTTCATATCTTGAATAAGAAGGCAGATCCAAGAACTCCACAGAAATAAACTATGGAGAATAACAGTTATTTAATTTTTTCAAATTATGGATGTGGAGGAAGAAATGAATTAACTCTGAAATGAGAGCAAGACATAGGACTAACAGATGGAAGTTTCAGGAAAATATATTTTGGCTCAGTAAAAGAAATAAATTACTAAGATTTATAGTAGTCTGAAACTGAAATTGAGTATTTTTCAGGAGATACTCAACTATTGATGTGGATAGGTGTCCCAGCAACAATTGGACAAGCCCACTGACCACTTGGTGACATTTTCCACTAGGCATTCAGCATCAGATTCCACAGCGCTTTTGAGGTGGAGGATAAGTAGATAATATGTCTCCATTATTTAGAGGAAATCTCTCACCTTTGAACTCTTACAGAACTTTAAGTCATTTAATAATTATTCCTGTGTAATGTACAGGAATAATTATATATATTATAAATATATATGTTTTATATATGGTACATATATTTATATATATATATATATGTATCTATATCCTATCCCTTTACTTTAAGTTCTTTTGATAGAGACATGTCAGTCATCATAGGCTTATAGTGCCTAGCATAATATCTTGCACATCAAAAGAGAAAATAGTGAATGAATGAATGAATGATTTCTATAACAATATATTTTCTTCCCTAGGTGCAGGACATCCTAAATTCTTGAGGATACTGTGTATGCCCTGTGTTATAATAGCATGGTGCACACCACACTAGCCCTTCAGGTGTTCTTGTTCTCTTTTTGAATGCTGGTACCCTCAATTTATTATTCTTGTTTGGATATATCCAATTTACCTTGTTGAACATTATTTACTAACAGCAATCTGTTAGCCACTAGGAATGTAAAGACACATCATAATATGACCTTCTGAGGGACAAAAATTGAGGCCTATTTATCTTTGTATCCCAAATGCCTGGTGTGCAGCTGGTTCTCATAAAATGTTGAATTGCTCCCGGACCAGACTTTAGAGTTTGGTTTTAAAAGAAAAGCCAGAGTTCAGCAACAGTGAAGGGAATTTAATGTGGAGAAAGAAACATGAACCAAGAGGCGCAGCTTAGTGTTGCTGAGATCAGGTAAAGCATCCCTGTGACTGGGGCATAAGGTGTGGCAGGGATGAGAGGGCAAGAAAGAGTGGCACAAAAGTGCTTGTAATCACAGCAGGGACTATCAAGTAAGGGCCTTGAGTGTTGTGCCAAACGACTGTGGAGGTTGAATTTAATCTCACGGACATCTCTAGACTATTCTACTTTAGAGCAACTCTAACCTGTATGAACATCTTCCAGTTGCTGGATCATTTTCTTTAGGGATTTTTGGAGGGGGTGGGGAGAATCTCAGGGAAGCATTCATGTGTCAAGCAAAGTGACCTAGACTTGAGATTTACACTGGAGGCTTCACGGTACCAGGTGTTGAAATCACACATTCTTTGGCACAGAAGCTAGCATTCTCATTTGTGCATACAGTTTATGTCTCGATTATTCTTTCAGTTGTTTAAAGGTCTGGGATAGATGCATTTAGCCAACGAGTTATGTTATTGTGTCTGCCCTTTGGAAACTTTCCTTTGTAGGAAAGCCTTACTGCTTAGAATGTTCAGAGAAGCTGAGGTTATGGGGCAAGTGACAGGTCTCTTTTCTGAGGCAGCTGCCACACTCTCTTAGTCTAAGTGGATTCTTCCTGAAATTTGCTTCCCCAAGTGGCTACTTGTACTGGTTATGCAGTTGGTTAATTTTAAATTGATGTCAGCATTTGCAGCTAAGTTTATTTGGAAAGCTCTCTAATTTAACTCTTCATATGTAATCCTGTCCCCAGATCATGATGGTGATAATTTTTACTGCATCTTTAGATTTAAGGTCATTTAAGTAAATTGCTTTTTGTTGTCTTCCTACTTATGGGAGAAAGAGAGAGAGAGGGGAGACCAAGAGAGCACTAGTGGGCATCAGGTGTGGTTTTTAGGCATGTGGAGTTTCTTCTTAGAAAAGTTGCTGCTTTCAATTGCATGTACGATGTACATTTAATATACTGAAGAGTTTTGCTTTAGGAATTAAGTAATCATTTTCCTCTGTGCTGCCACAGTGATTTACACCTTCCTGTTAACCTTTCAATGCCTCCCACTTTGCCGAAGATAATACTCCTTCCCCAGACTAATAAAGCCCTACGTGGCCTGGATCCTGCTTACATTTTCTCTATCCCTGTTGTATAACCACGCTTTGCCCTGTCCAGTCTCTGGAACTTGCACTGTTTCTTTCCATCATGACCATTATGCAGACTATTCCTTTACCTGGAGTGAAATGCGTTTTTCTACCTTTTCCCACTACTCACTCCCACCTTTCCTTTGGATTTCAACTCAATTAACATTACCTCCAGGAATCCTAACCTTGTCTGTGTCAAATCCTCTTATCAGCTCAGATATCAGTGACATGTTTGTACTGGTTGGCTATAATTTTACATTAATTTTTATGATGATTTTGTTAATACATCTCTCCTCCACTAAAATGTAGAAACCTGTCAATTTTGTTCAGCAAGGGTCTCCATGGTAAAGCACCATACCTGGCAGAGAGGAGGTACTCAAACATTATTTTATAAATGAGTGAATAAATGATATATTTAAACCCCTTTGGAAACTCATTTCCCAGATAAGAAGGTATTGGTCAATAGTTTGTCTCACACTGAATAAATGTTCCATTGTCCATGCCAGTACCAAACTGACTACTTCTTCCAGAAATTTAAGGACTACTATTAGGCTGAGAGTCACTTTAAGGTTTTAAGAAGTCAGGTGACAAGGGTGGAAGTGGTGAAGTTCAGAGCTAGATAACCTTAATTTCAGATCCTCACTCTACAAGTTTGCTTATGAGCTTTTGTGACCACTGAAATGTATCTTAGTCTCTCCAAGACTCAGTTTCCCTAACACATAAAAATGGGACTAAAAGCTTCAGTTCAGAAATTTAGTAATGGGCCAGGTGTGGTGGCTCATGCCTACAATCCCAGCAATTTAGGAGGCTGAGGCAGGTGGATGCTTTGAGCCCAGGAGTTCAAGTCTGACCTGGGAAACGTGGCAAAACTCTTTCTCTACAAAAAATAAAAATTAGCCTAACATGGTGGCATGCTTCTGTAGTCCCAGCTACTTGGGAAGCTGAGGTGGGAGGATTGCTGGAGCCCAGGAAGTCGAGGCTGCAGTGAGCCGTGTTTGTGCCACTGCTTCTGTCAGCCTGGGTTACAGAGTGAGGCGATCTCAAAAAAAAAAAAAAAGAAAAGAAAAGAAAAAGAAGAAAGAAAGAAAAAGAAATTTAGCAGTGTCTATCAAAATTTAAAATATTCCTAATTTTAACTAAGCAATATCACTTGTAAGTGCTATTTTTCAACATGTACAAGGATATTCTTTACAGCATTATTAGTAATAATAAAAACTAGAAACTAAATGTTCAGAAAACTAACTAAGTAAATGAAAGAACATTTATTCAGTGGCCACTAAAGAGAATAAAAATGAATTAGTTGTGGGAAATTAGATATGGGAACATGAATTCGATATAGGTAAATGTTCAAGATACCATGTGAAATAAAATAGTTTCAGAAGGGTATATGCACAAAGAGACATGCATAGAGGCTTTCTGGGAGATACTCAAAGCATTGGCACTAATGGGTACCTCTGGGAATTTTGATGAGTGATTCATATATGTGTGCATAGGGGTAGAAGTATTTACTTTTCACATTATACTTTTACTTACTGTTGGTATTTTTACCAAAAAGATGTAGCACTAATATAATTTTTTAAAAACCTCATAAAATACATATTACCCTTTTATGTGGTTGTGAGAATTAGATACACTCATGTGTGAAAAATGTCTGGTCCATACTAAAGAGTTAAATTCAGTTGTCCCTTAGTATCCATGGGAGATAGGTTCCAGGACTTCTGACGGATACTGAAATCCAAGGATGCTCAAGTCTTCGACATAAAATGGCATAAAATAGTATTTGCATATAACTTATGCACATCCTACCACATACTTTAAATCATCTCTAAATTACTTATAATAATGAATACAAGTAAATGCTATGTAAATAGTTGTTATACTGTATTGTTTAGGAAATAGTGACTAGAAAAAAAAAAGCCTGCACATGTTCAGTACAGATGCAATTTTTTTTTCAAATATATTTGATCCATGATTGGTTAAATGCACGAATGCAGGACCCATGAATGTGGAGGGCTGGTTGTAGGCACTTTAAAGGAAAAATGTGGTCATTTTTAAGTGCACTTGCAGAGAGCTTCCAATTTGAAGCCTCATGAGTTTCAGCTGTCCCCAGTGCCCTGGTTACTGTAAACCATTAAGTCTGGAATTCACCTTTGCATGTCCTAGTCAGCTAGGTTGGCTTCAGCCCTTCTTGCTGGGAGTGAAAAGGGAGGGAAAAGCCCTCATTTACTTCAGGAGGTAAAAAGACTCTAGGCTGAGTCTCCAAAGCCTAGATTACAGCAAACATGTTTTACGTTAAAAATTGGGGAAGTTAAATTTTAGGGGGCAATCCCTGGTTACTTTCTTACTAAAGTTGTATAATTTCCTACTTAAAATTAAAACTCGGAAACATTACTGGCAGTAAGGGAAGGTAACATGAGTTTTCAAACCAGGTACTGAGCACATTAAAATAGACCCAGTCAAAGCTGCATACAGCTTCAATATTCATGCAATATTCAGGGTGTATATTGCCATGTCAGAGTGAGCAGCCAAATTGTGTGTTTCAATCTCATGGCTGTCCCCTGAGGAGGAGGCCTAACTTTTAGTCTCCTCAAAGCACAGACCCTCTCCACTACAAAGTGAATGGTCATTCCTTTGCTGCTTGAATCTGGGATTCTTTTTCTTGTACTTAGGGTGTACGGAATTTACCTTTCTTTGGAATCATCCTTTTTTATGGAGTTCTGCATCTGAACATGACCTGGCCACGCATATGCACACTGAGTAGTTCCATTTCAAACTAGACGTTCTGTTGAGCTCAGACCATTCTGGAATTATTTGGCAACATCTGAAACATTTTTTTTTTTTTTTTTTTTTTTACCTACAACACTTCTAGATGTGATGTTTTCTGGAGAATTGATAAACTGATCTGGTAGCTGTTAGTGGCTACCAAGCCAAGTTTTACATTGCAATCTAAATATATTGTTCCTTGTCATGTAATGACATTTATTAGAGAATCTGGCAAAAGCCCAAATAAAAATACAGGTTTTCACACTGTTTAACAATCTGAGGTTTTATGTCTTTTTGGTGAGGTCATTGAATACCAGTCTCATTTTTACTGCCTCTATTTTTGAAAACAGTAAACAGTCATATTTTTATTGTCCTACGTGGTTGCACAAACTGACACATTGCCAAGTGGTTCTGACTGAATGCTTTTCACTTGGCAAACTAAAGGTACTAAAAAGAGGTTCACAGTGGAGACTTATGCATGTAGGGGAGCAATTTCTGTGGGCATGTGTATGTACAAAATAAATCTGTGAATTCCAGTAGAGCCAGTATCCAGGACTCTAAAAGTAGAACAGACTGATTTATTTGTGACAATGTACTTCAGCTGAACCTCTGTGCTAGTTTGTTGGCAAAACCTAACATATGGCCTTTTAATGAGAGACAGATTAATAATTGCAGATATGAGTAATAAAGCAGAAAGATTGGCTGTGCCATCTTTTATTCTAATAAGGAATTAGATTTGGTTACTGAAGGAGCAGCTGTTTGCCAGGTATGGTATGCTACTGTTTGAAATAGACACTTTGATGCAAAATGGGACGCTTGATGGTGATGGACTTGAAAAAATGGATATGCGATGTGTGTTTAAATTTTTCAAGCCCTATAACAATAAACATTTTACACCCCAATGATTATTATTCTATACCAATTGTCATTCAAAAACCTACAAAAAAGACACAGTGACAATGTTTTCTGTCTTGTTGTCCTTTGAGAGAAAAGACCTATGATGGTACCTCAGTGCAATGGAAAAAAAAATTCTTGACAAAAGTTTCAAATAGAAGTGGTGGCACAGTTTCTGGAATATATGACATTATGTTTAAAATCGAGTGCAAATTCTTGTCCTCCCCTGTGCTACACACGTTTCTTTGCCTGCTTGAATCCACAGCTCCTTCAATAGAATCAACCTGCCCCTACCTTGGCTCCTAGAAGTGTCAGCTGCACTTATCAGGTGACCCATTTCCATTTCTAGCTATGATTAGTCAGTCAGGGATGGAGCCTAATCAAAAGGGAGCTAACCTATTCATTCAACAGAGGTAAAGCAGATTATTTCTCTCAAGAATTTGAACAAAGTGGGCTCAAAGACTCAAGATATTCAGTGATGAGCCCCAAAACTGCAGTGCAGTGTACAAAATGGGCTGTGTAGTTGACCATGCTGAGAATATGCAAGATACATATGCGTGAGAATGTGAATGGTAGAGATGGAAAGAGCAGGCAAAGATAAGAACCTGGTGGAGAATATAGAAGTAGAATTGAGAGAGAGCTAGAAGGAGCAATGTCAGGATTGACATTGTCACTCCGGTTTCTCTGAGACCACGTTTGACATTGTTGTATTCACATAATAACCATCTGTTTACCTAAGCTACTTTGAGTGAATTCTATTCCTGTAACCAAAACAGTCTTCATGAGAACACCCCATTTTACAATATAATCCTGTGTGCATAACTATGACTTGAGATCTATTTCTACACTGAAATCTGCAATATGAGATTGTTCTAAGGAAAGCCTCTAAATAACCAAAAAGACTAGCCAACCTTCAGTATTAGGGTTTAATAAAAATAGTTACCATTCTGATATGGGAAATGTATTCCAGATGGAATGTTATTAAGGCTTATCAGTCTAGAGTAAACATGGATGTGTTCACCAAATTCTTCAATATCAGAACCAGATGGCACTCAAAAAGGTTTAATTTCATTCAAATAAGCAATGCCACTTTACCAACTAGAAAGGGGATAAATGAAACTCATTACCTCAGTGTATGGCTTAGGACTCAGATAAATGCATGTGAGAGAGATCCTTAATAGGTGATTGAGATAAATTAGGGAAATTTAAGAAATCTTCTTATACCTTTAAGGGAGACTAGTGAGAAAGATTTTGCTGTCTAACAAAACATTTTCTTGATGTTAGTATTCGATTCCACAATAAGCAGTATCTTTTATTCTAGTGTTCTCTGTGGGTAGTAGGTATGAATTTGCCCTGTGACTCTCAGGTGTCTTGTTACATTCTTCTTATGAATCAGTTTATTTTCTCAAGAGTCTGGAGATCTTATGTCATCCTGAAAATTTAGGGAACGGTCTCTTTAGCTTATCAGAGTTAGAATTGAAATGCATATTTTCCAAATTCATATGGACCATTTCAAGTTGGGAGCCTGTTTAGTGCCCAATCTGACCTTGGAACACTTTGCCCCACTGTGTGACTTTAAATAAGCTTCTTAACTTCTCAGGGTCTTGGTGCTAAGGTCAGTCTTTCTGAATTCATCAAAGGTTTTCAAAGATCCTCTCGCCTTTTGAGATTCTGCATGGTAGTAAAACCCACTTCCTCACTATGGAACCCACCCGTCTTTCTGTGTCAGACAATTTTCTTCTGCTTATGGTTGGGGCCACTCCTCACCTTTAACTAATGAATCCCTTTTCTGCTTTGTGATGAGCTAGTCTTTTCTGCCCAGATTGCACTGAAAGATAGAAGCTGCTGCTTCGTTGTAAGGAGAGCTCAACCTGTTCACAAAGATATCTACCTCCCTACAAATTTTTTTTAGAACAAATATTGCTTGAATACATTTAAGGCAAAAATAAACCAATAAAAATCAGCCTTAGATTTGATAGCTGGGTTGGAATTGAACCTTTAGGGTTTCTTACCAAACAGGATTTATCTCTGCTTCATTAATACATAGCATTAATTTGGCATTTTTATTCTCCACATTAAATAGAACACAGGACGACAAAATAATTTTCTTTCAGCAACAAGAAAGTAAAGCAGTAGCAGGAAATCTAGAAAAAAAAATCCTTCTAAATAGGAATTAATATTTTGCATCCTTTTTTTGTATTTTTTTCCTTAATTAGAGTCCTAGCCAATAAACATTCAAGTCAACCAAAAGTATTATTTCTGAAAGGAAAAGAAAAAAAATAAAAATATTTCACCGAAAACAAACAACACAGTATAATAACTTACGATTTTTGCTAAATTGATGATCAAATATATTGGACACACTATTTTTTCTAACAATTTATAGGCTGTGAATAGACACATTTTACCTAAGAGTATATACTATCTGTAAGTAGCTTGAAATAAAATCATTAATGTTTTTGATTTTCTATTTCCAAAGAACCAGAATATGTCCTGGTCATGGACATTCAAGCCAGTACTTTCCGTAATACCTAACTATGGCAAGAGTGTTAGAGAGCAAATTATTCTTCCTAAGAACAATATTCCATGCAGGAAGCCAGAGTTACCTTCCATAGAAACACAATTGCTCAAAGAAGAAGAGCTTTCAACTCCCTGGCCAAGCCTTCTTTGAAATGATTCTGTTTTTCTGTTACTTATTGTGGTATCTGGGAAAGGCAGATATTTGCTTACTTGTTTCTCAAATTTAAGATTAAATATTACTGTTTTGTTCCTCTTTGGACACAATGGCAGATTTTCTTTCACCAAATATTTATAGAGCCCCATTAGGTTTAAGTCACTGTCAGGCAATTTGTTCTAAATCACGTTACATCTTGCAGAAAAACAAACAAACAAAAAAAAACTTCTTTTCTTTGAAAATACTAATAATTGCCATTCTGCATATCATCTTGTATATTACTGTCTGCCTTTGCTGAAAGTTATTTTGGTTTTTGTCACTTAATGCTCGGGAGATGGATTTTATAAAGACCCACTGCTGAAGCCATTCCTCCGCAAGACCTCTTCCGAAATCTTATGATGACTTTTTAATTTATGACGAATTTTAAAATACAATTCTAGATGCTTACTTTTCTGTTTTTGTTACACAGAGATTTTCTGATAGAGCAAGTGACAGGGAGAGATGAAAATGAAAAGGATAAAACCATTTAAAAATTAAAAACTAAGTCATCAAAATGGTGAAAATCGGTTAAATTATATACACACACCTCTAAGAAACCAGGAAAGTATGTAAAGCAATTTAGAAAAAACTCCATCAGAAATGGTTAAAAATGAAAAATAAAAAAAAGAGAGAACCAATTAATATTTGGAGGGGAGAGAAATTTGCAAGATTTCTTTCTTCCCAAGGTCAATGGTTCTCAAATTTTGAATGTATCAGAATCACCTGGAGGGCTTGTTAAAACAGATTGCTGGTCCCGCCCTTAGAGTTTCTGGTGTAGCTGCTTTGGGGTGGAACTGAGAATTTGCAGTCTAACAAGATCCCAGATGGTACTGATGCTCTTTGAGAACCACTGTTCTAAGAATAAGAACAGTTAATTTTAGTTCCAGAGTATGACTTTTCAGAAGTCATTTGACCTCTTAGCCTCACTTTCTTTATCTGTACAATAGGGAAAATACCTAGATGGCTACCTCATCGACAGGGGAGAGCCAATTAATCAATAAATTTGATAACCCTTAACTGCTGACCTTAACTCTGCAATGATAACCTGTTATACTGATAATTCAAATGCCATTTTATATTATTTTTATACACAGTGTAGAAATGTTTGTTATTTCCTGTGGTATCATGTGTCTTTGTTGTCAGTATTTGTCAGCTTTCATGTGATATTTTTCCCACCTCCCTGTGAACTCAGAAATGAGGAAAGTAGTTTGCATTCCGAATATGCATTTGGGCGATAGTATAGATGTTCATCTATCCAATAAACCAGGTTCTTTTTTTTTTTTTTTAATGGAGTCTTGCTCTGTCGCCCAGGCTGGAGTGCAGTGGCATGATCTTGGCTCACTGCAACCTCTACCTCCTAGGTTTAAGCGATTCTCCTGGCTCAGCCTCCCGAGCAGCTGAGACTACAGGTGTGTGCCACCATGCCCAGCTAATTTTTGTATTTTTAGTAGAGACTATGGGGTTTCACCATATTGACCAGGCTGGTCTCAAACTCCTGACCTCATGATCCACCCACCTCAGCCTCCCAAAGTGCTGGGATTACAGGTATGAGCCACCACGCTCAGCCATGAATCAGGTTCTTTCCAGTTTTGTGAGATGCCAGTATAACCCATTTGAATTAATTAACCTACATAAAGAAGCAACAGAGGCAGTCATAAAGGGTAGTTAGACAGTCTTTATCCCAGTAGAGTTCTGGTCACAAGGCTCTTCCTGATGTGAAGACAGATGTGGAAGGTTTTGGCTAAGGTAATCAGACTTCCTGTTTTGCTCAGGACTGTTCTGGTTCATGCCTGTTGGGGTAGAACTATTAACAGTGCCCTTCTTATTTTCAGGACTGCACCTGCTCAGATAACAAAGTTCATACACTTTCTAACTCTAGGCAGTGGACATTGAATATTTCCATTCTCATGGGCAAGTCATCCCTGTAATTCAACTGTCTTTGCCTGATGACATTAAATAATGTTTTACCTTACCAAAGTCTCTTGTTCTGATTTCATTTTTACCAAATGATATTCTGATCTCCACATTCATATTTTGGTATCCTCAGGGCGTTGGTAGCTACTGGCGCCAAAGAGTTGCTCTAAAATGTGTGTAGAATGAAAGCGCAGGGCTCTAGGGACACATGCTCCGGGAACACACAGAGATTTGCTGGGAATATCCATGGGCCCCAGGGCACATTTGCATATCCAGTGGGATCTGTCATTTAGGAAAGATTAAAAATTTTAGTTATCCCTTAATGTTGGAACAGATAGACCAACTTCAGTGGTCTGAGAGAGTATGGAGCTCACTCCCAAAGGAATCCTTACTATGTGTCCCAGATGACATACACAGCATTGACTGGCACCCACGCTCAGAGCAGGCTTCTCCGAAAGATAAAGGACACATCCAAATTGAAGTCCTTCGATCTTTGAGAATAATTAACTAACTAACTAAAGGAAAATGTTTTGATAAAATGCTTGCCACAGTACCTCCCTAAATATCTATAAAGACAGAAGGTTCGGATTATAAAACACTTCTGACAAAGTGATAGTAAATATTCTCATGTATTTCTGAAAAAAAAAGAAAGCACTGATATCCTTCTCTTGACTTCAGTGTTTCAGGCCCTTGATCCCTGACAAGTTTAAGTCCCTGGGACTTCCAAGTAGATGGTTAGATGTAGCCTTAGACAGTAATATTGGTACAAATGAATTCTAGATTTATCTCACTTAACAATATCTATAGTATGTTTACATATTGTTAAGTATTTTCTATGTGGTAATGGTAAGATTCTCATTGAAACTGTTCATTGCTAATCTGTAAGGTAGACAATTACATATTCTTCTATTTAAAAAATTTGAGTCTACTATTAATACTGGAAAATAAGAATTGTTATAAACTAATTTTCCAAATCATGCTGCTTAAGTTAGGAGCATGATTCTTTTTCACTGTAGCCAGGAAAGCACTATTTCACTTATAAGTAGTAGTAGAATAAACAGAATCATAAAATGTTGGTGGGCATCAAACTTTCATCGTTGTACTTTATTGAGTTGCTATAGACCATTTTGTGCCTATTTAAAAGTATTGGCCCGGCGAGATGGCTCACGCCTATAATCCCAGCACTTTGAGAGGCCGAAGCAGGCAGGTCACCTGAGGTCAGGAGTTTGAGACCAGCCTGGTCAACATGGTAAAACTCCGCCTCTACTAAAAGTACAAAAAAATTAGCTGGGCGTGGTGGCGAGCCCCGTTATCCCAGCTACTCAGGAGGCTGAGGCAGGAGAATCTCTTAAACCTGGGAGGAGGAGGTTGCAGTGAGCCAAGATGGTGCCACTGCACTCCAGCCTGGGCAACAAGAGTGAGACTCTGCCTTAAAAAAAAAAAAAAAAGTCAAAATTAGCTGGGTGTGGTGGTGCGCCCGTAATCTCAGCTTCTCAGGAGGCTGAGGCAGGAGAATCTCTTAAACCTGGGAGGACGAGGTTGCAGTGAGCCAAGATGGTGCCACTGCACTCCAGCCTGGGAGATAGAGGGAGACTCTATCTCAAAAAAAAAAAAAAAAAAAAAAAAAGTATTTTTCATACAGTTTTAACATAGGCCCTTCACATTTAGAATATAAAGAGCTGCTGTGAAAATTCTAGAATATAGTCCTAAACTTTAAATATTTACATTTGTAATTAGAGAAATTGGTTTTTATTATACAATAATTTTTAATTTTTTTTTAAATTTTGGTATGTTTAGACCTAAAGTTAAATGGTAAAGTCAACAGGAATATAGTAAGCTTAAGATAACCAATGGATAAAAATCTAATTAAAGAATCTGAGGTTATAACAACTAAAAAAAATCTTTTTGGAAAATAACTATGATTTTGAAAACATGATAAATAATATTACAAGATTGGAGTTCGGACAGCTGCTCTGTAGAAGTAAATTAAAATAGAAGTTCTGTTCTTAGCTAAATATCAGTTCACACCCTTCTCTAACCTTGCAAAAAGAAACTGGTTCTTAAATAGCATCCGTATCCCAGAAACCAGAAGTAAATAATAGAAGTATTGGAACATACGAAAACAATGCAGGAAAAGGCCAGATTTCACGATATTATTTTTTCTAAGAAAGTAAAAAAATAACTAGCAGGAGAACAATTTTAACACCTTCTGACCCTAAGTATCACACTAACAAGTGTATACAAAAGTTCAAACTGGGGCTTCCCAGATATTTCTTTTATAATGGAGCCTGTGTAAGGAGGTTATGAAAAACACAGTTAGCCAAATGGCTAAATAGAGGTATTAGGCATTTAGGTTTTTTTGCACATTTAATAATGTGTGAAATTATTCCCAACTTTAAAAATATCTTTACATGTTCCTAATGCTGAGAGTGGGGATGAGACCTCGGCGCACCCCCCTCAACACTAGACAGATCTGCAGTGGAGAAACAAGGAGCTAAGTGTGAAATTCTTGCATTATTTCTACTTTTCTGTAATGAAATGGTTTGAGTACGTGGGCTGAGGAAGTGGTTACAAGAAAGCATGTAGCATAGTAGTTGAAAGCTTGAACCAGATCGACCTGGGCTGGAATTCCAGCTCCAAGATTTTCTGGTGGTATAACCTCAGGCAGGTTGTTTTACATGTAGGAGACTCAGCTCTCCAGTTGTAAAGTGGGATAATAGTGCCCACCTTTATAGGGCCAATATGGGAGTAAATCTAATTATTCTTGCAAAACATGTAACACAATTTCTGGCATATAGCAACTTCCAATAAATACTGGCTATCAGTAATTGAAGACCCAAGGAAGGTACAGAATGTGTTTCTGAGGCAAAGGGCCCACATGGCTCCCAGGCTTTCTCATCTGAGCAGGTATTAATTTAGGTGTGATTACAAACATTTCTAGTTATATATTAAAGACTCTACCTTGCCAGCCACATCATAAGTAACTAATATATTCTGCAGAATGAGTGGACTGTGGTTTAATTGTTAAATAAAAAATAGATATTACCTTTGCCCATCTCAGATAGTATCCTCTAGTGCTCAAGAACATTCATTGGTTCTCAGTTGTCTGCTCTGATAGACCCAACATATCCAAATTGAATATCTATTTTCCTCTCAGCATTTCTATGTTTTTTATAGACATACCTTTGTTTGTGAGATCCAGTCTTCTCAACCAGCTCTTTCTTACCAATTTTGCCTGAGAAAAGATTACTAATTCTTCAAGATTAATTTCAGATGCCCCTTCCTACACTGTAGCCTTTGTAGCCTCATAGCATTATGTATTTTAAATATGTCTTCTCTTACTATCCTTGTACAAAGTCAGTTATTTTATATATTTTTGTCTCATCAGTAGTTCTGAAGGTCAGGAACTCTCTCTTTCAAATTATGCCTCTTTAATATCTAGAAATGTATTCACACGACAAATGTTTTGTATTTATGTATCTAATTGAAGAAATACTTCCAGATCAAACAAAATCCTGCAGGGACCTGTAAAATATCAAAAGGACTATCACCTTGAACACCAAGAGGGGCCTCCTCTGTGTAGCCTGGATGGAAAATGCCTAAACATCCTTGATAGTCAATGGAAGAAAACTCCCTACTTAAAGGAATAAAAGGCTGGGACAATAAAAGTACTGACCTCTTAGGGATCTAAGGAAAAGATTCTGGACCAGAATGGGCCTAGGCTTCAAGTGGATCTCTTCCAAAAGAATAGTGAATAGTTTTTATCTTTTCTAAAAGATGGATTGAATGGAATTCTTCCATTTGTAGTAGTTCTTGTAAGTTTAATTAATTTTGTAACATCTTTTGAGAATTTACCACATGCCACTCCTTGAGCTGGGTGCTTACTATGTGTTTATTCTTTTAACCCTCACAACAACCTCAACACCCTCATGAAGTAGGTCCTATTAGGAACCCTGTTTTGAAGATGAACTGAGGCTCATGTTTAGCCCAAGTTCACTGAGCTAGTAACTGGCAAAGTTAGAATCTGAAATGAAATCTGCCTGATGTCAGAATGATGTTGTTCATTCATAGGCTGATATTTTTAAGGCTCTACCCCAAGACAATAGTCACGGCGTCATGGCACAGGCAGCCTGTGGAGCTAGCTCATTTGCTCCAATCCAAAAAAAAAAAAAGCCAAAGCACCTCCTTTAGCTAATTGCTTCTCTTTCAGGGAATCATCGAATTATCAGAGTTGGGAGAGATGTTAGCAAACATTTATTCACATATTTGAAGAGGAAAGATAATCACACAATTTAAGACGAGGAAGCTCATCTTAATTTAAGCCGAGGGAGGTAAAGTAATAGCCTGCTTTAAGTCAGTGAATTAGCAGCAGAATTAGAATCTGAACTCTGATATCCTTATATTAGCCTACTGCTAATTCCTCCTAAGGCAAGAATAAACAGCTTTACAGATTAGGCCTGCAAACCCAAACCTATAAAGTGACAGCACATGTCACAATTCACATAACAGATGTTGTTTTAGGTTGCAATTGTTGTCAACTACTCTTTCTGCCAAATTCTCTCTTTTTTAGATCATCAGAGCCCATCTGACAACCTGTAGAACTTCAGAGGCAGAGAAAAGAATTATTTCTCCCTGTCCTGTGCTGTCCTTAAACCTGAGAGGGTCATGCCTGACCTGATGAAAACACCCTTAAAAAATCAACCATCCAGTAGTCCAAAGCCAATTTCAAAACTGCTTTATTTGCATAAGCAATATTCAGAACCCTGGATCCCAAAGATCCACATCATTGCCAGTGGAGAATGGCTTTTTTGCCCTCTATGCTGGAACAATAAAAAAAAAAAAAAGATGAATAATGTAACAGTCTGGCTTGAAACAAAAAGATTGCTGAATAAGGTGGGAAGCTCCCAGAACTGAAATTCAAATAGAATAATAGCATGGATTGTGATGAGGAAGGCAAGGGAAGTCGTCCTATATATAAATGACTGGGTGAGAAATTCTCTAATGAGCACATACAGGATAAAAGACAGGAGGCTGGGAGAAGAGCCCAATAACCAAGCGCAAGTGTCAGAAGCCTGTAGAATGTGTCAAAGGGAGAAAATGCCAAAGATGAGAAAAGTTTATAAGTATGTTCAGAACAAGAAGATAGAAGGTGATTGGATGAGTCAACCAAAAGCCCCTCTAGGATAACAAGTCCTACTTTGTCTTCCCCCAACACATAACAGTTTCTCTATCAAAGGAAATAAATATTAGATTGGATAGGGTATAATACTAGTGAGAAGAAGCTGAAGCCCAAAGATATGAGGAAATTTTAAACCACTACATTGGTGCAGTAAATTCAATTCAGCAAACAGTTATTGTGCATCTGTAATACCCTGACATTTTCCTAGGTACCAGCAATGATGTCCATTTCGAGGTGAGTAAGATACAATCCCTGCCCTCAAGGCTCGCAGTCTAGGGGTAAAACAAACATTAGACAAGTTAATTATGTAACACTGGGATAAATGCAATTGCTATGTTGATCTTTGTTACTTTATAGAGTTACGAAGAATGGGAGAGGAGCAGGAAGATTGTAATTGACCAAAGGTTGATATAATTTTTGAAAAGAAGCTCAATCCCCCAATTTTTAGATTAATTAGCTTGGTGGGATGATGCCAATCATGAGCAAAAATCTGGAATCAATTAGTGAAAATATAGTGAACACTAAGACAGGTTGTAGGTGATCACTAAGAATCATCTTGAGTTTACTAAGACAGATTATACCAAAGTGATTTAATTTCTCTCTTGGAAAAAAGTAAATTAGATTTGGAGGGAGGCTGGAGACCCGGTATAGACATACTGGATTTCTGTGAATGTTTCACTAGGTCTTCAATGGCATGCTTGTGAATAATAAGAATTGATATGGTGCTAATACATTGAGATGGACTTGGAAATGCCCCTTAATTGGTAGATATCAGTTAGAAGGAAGGCTTTTTGGTGGGGGATTGTAAGCCCCTTAGCCTTAGTGTGACTGTGTTCATCCTTTCTTTCCTGACTTGGATGATGTATCAGTGAGAGAGCCCACAGGACACAGACAGCTGAATTAAGCAGGGAAATTTGAGGAGAGTTTATTAAAAGGACTATTTACATGTGGACATGTTTTAAAGGAACTGATAAAGAATAGTGCAGAGTCTCAGGTCTGTTCACCACCACTGGCCTAATGGGAAAAGCTCAGTCCCTGGAATAGCTGTGAAGCCAGAGCAGTCAGCAGAAGGCTCTTGCCCTGGTCAGGGTGTAGGATCACCATTTCCTGGCATTGCTCTGGCGGACCTTATGTTTTTCCCTGCTGTGGTGTATGTGCAGGTGCCTACCTAGTTCCCCATGTTCTTCCTCCTCCCTGGACTCATCGTCTATACAGAGACCTAAAGAAGTTGTTTTCCCTTTTCTGGACATCAGCCATTTTTCTGTGTTGATTTGTTGCTTCTGAAGACCTTCATTAGATAGATCTTTCCTGATGTAATCCGTCTTGGCATGGGCAGTTTCATTCCCCATAGTGCTGGTGAGCATTTGGCAAGGTCTCTTTTCATATACCTGTGAACAAGGACTATGGGCCTGATGCCAAGACTTAAATGGACCTGGAAATGCTAATTAATTGGTAGATATCAGTAGATATACTCCTAGAGAAGTAGGGCTGGAAACGGAACAATTACATTTGCGGGAGAATATTACTTGACTTCTTATATTGCTTTCTGCCATTTTCCTGGTTAATTTCTAAAGACTCTTCTTACTGCTTTGGTAAATACATTATTCTTAGACCAATGATGCTCAGAGTGTGCAGTAATTATCCCTAACAAATGTAACAAATGAGTTTTGAATTTTGTTCTATTGTGTTGATGTTGTCATGTTTTGTTTCTTTTGCAAGCAATAGCATCTTTCTTGGCCCAATGTTCAAATAACCTTTTTCTTATTTGAGCACATATAAACACACAATCAATAAAATTTCCCAAGAAGGAACAACATAAATATTTTAAAAATATATCATAGATACTTTACATAAAATGCAATACCTATGGGACTATTTAAAACGTATAAGTTATTTGATTAGATTTTCATTTATTTATGTGGCAAATTGAAATTAAGGAAACTAAGCATTTGAATTGAGTGTAGGAATATTCCCTTTCTTCCTTTTTTTTTTTTTTTTTAAACCATCTATATTGTCAAGGTGAATCCAAGATAATGGTTTGTTGCAGGTAGCCTGAAATTTCAATATCATTTCTGAGGTCACCCTCATGTCTAGGGGGATATGCAGAATAGATCATATTTATTTATAGAACATTCAGTGGTTCTTTCTCACACATACACACACTCTCCCTCCTCCTCCCAATTCCCCCTGCTCTGGAGTCTCTATTGCAAAGAATCCAAAGGCCCCGTTTTAATTGCTCTTTACCTCTAAATGCCTTAAGGGATCCCTAGAGGGATAAAACACAGTAAGGTTTTTGTTTTCTTTCCTAACTTTTAAACTTATGTATTTTCAAATTACTGGAAAAAAAAGACTACATTTTAGCATGTTTGTAATGAAAACCTTCTTAAGATAAAAAATTATCCTACTATCCTTTTAAAAGAGATTGATACCTTGTCATAATTTTTCCGTTTTATAGCTGTTTTATAGTCACTTACTGGAAAAAAATGTCTGTGAGCTCCTCAGCTACTTGAGGTTACCTTATCATTTTTTTTTTCTACAACCGAGATTGTATCTTTTTAACTGCAAACTTCACAGTGGAAGCGTTTTCCTTTGTGAATACTGGGACTACATTCCTGAGCCTTTGGATATACCAATGCAGACTGCTGCCTTTCCTCCTCTAGAAAGTCAGCCAAGCATAACACCAAGAGTTGATTAGAATTTTACTGCCCCTGATTCACAGACCTTCGCTTTTCCTCTTCTCCCTAGCTTCCCTTTGCTTAGCAACAGGAATGTGGCAAGCACTGTATTGCCAACAGATTTCTCTTTTGCTCTCCTATTGAAAAGAACTTAAGGATATAAGACAGCCCATAAGACATCACACATTTTACTAAATTAGATTTTTTTTACTCTGAATATGAGAGGCTTCCTCTGGCCACAAGATTTTCACAATATTTCTAGTTGAAACTGACTTAATCATATAACAACATCTGGGTCCCTGTTATCTAGTGAAATTAGCAGAATGTCAGCAGCCAGCGAAGTGCCAATGCATCTTTCAACTACAACTCTGCCCCCTTTCCCCCAAACCCTGGCACTATTTTTATAAATTTAAGTAATCTAGGTCAGGAATTAAGGCCCTCCTTGCAGTAGTTAAAAGTAATTTAGAGATGTGCACACTATCTTCCTTACTCTGTTAATACTGAAGATGTTGTAAATTCAGTGTGTCAATTCAATAATTCTCTTCTTTGAGCAAAGTGTTGTGTTAGACACCAGGCACGTAGCAAGATGAATGAGATGCAGTCCCTGCCTTTGAGGAGTGGAACAGACATGTATATAATTTATTGATATAATCTTAAGCAGAATATATATATTAGGTTGCCAATATTTGACCTAAAAGTGTAACAACCTCATATGATACAACCTAGTAAAAAGTGTTCTCATTGTGCTAAGAGAACACTGAGACTGAAGACCTTAACTGTAACTGTTGGAATTTGAGAAGGCTTCATGGGAAGCATATCATTTTAGTAAGGCTTCATAATATGGGTGGAACTGGATTCCCCTTAAACCAACCTCCTTCTGTACTAGAGAGTAGGAAGCTTGATCAAAGAAATGAAGAGCAAAAGCTAGGAGTTATACTTAGATAATAGCAAACAATCCAGAATGGCTTGAGCAAATAATTCATAGGTGGGGCAAGGGAGGACAAATATGGCTGAGACAGTACATTGGTATCAGACTCCATTGTATTATTAGGCTATAGAGAAGCCTCAAAGATTTTGAGGAAGGGAGCAGCAAATTCATAGCTATGCACCTACCATTCCACTGTCCTTGAGATTTGCACTTGCTGCTCCGCAAGATGGACTGACTTTCTCTGACCCAGAAAGTTAATAGACAAATTTGACATTATCTTATAACAGCCATTTTGAAACAAATATCAACATTTATAAACGAGTCCAAAGTGAGGTGGAAAAGGAACTAATAAAAAGTTGTTTTGATAGAAACTGAAGCTGAAAAGAAATGGGAGCAGAGGTTGCAAACCCACATGCCCGCAGGATCCAGACAGCATAGATAGACAGATAGCACTCCACAAACTCTGGCCCAAATCCAGCCCACCTCCTGCTTTTGTAAATGAAGTTTTATTGGAACACAGGCCTATTTTTTTTCACATATTGTCTGTGACTACTTCCATGCTGCACTGCAACAGCAGAGTTTAGTATAGACACTGACAGTATGGCCAGGTAAGCCCAAAATGTTTACTTTCCAGCCCTTTGCAGAATGTTTCTAACCCCTGGCATTAAACAGCAACAGAAAAAAAAGAAAAAAAAAACAATGAGGTGATTTATCTATCATTTTTCAACTTTTCTGACAGATGTTGGTACAGGAAAATATTTCCAACAATGAAACAGTAGTAGAAAGAAACATGATGATAAATGTCAACTGGCAGAACCTTGGCCTCAGACTCAGGCATGAATAGGAGAATTGGGGACTGTGGCGAATTGGAGAGCTCTTGTTCACCACTATTCAGCCCCTTATTGATACCCTGTGACCAAATCTTCCCAGTTTTCAGAAGAACATGTACCTTGGGAAATGTATGTAATATCTTCCAGTTCTTAAACACTGGCAGCTAACAAAATGAAACATTTTTAAACCTTGGGGACCCAAAAGCAACATTTCTATGGTCTGGATTTGTTTCATGACCATGCATTTGTGGATTCTGGATTTGGTACCAAGACATAATTTGAAAAGAGAAGGGAAAAGGTATGAGAAGGTAAATTGTACAAGAAGATGAATGGAGTAATAAATGTATGGTTCTCACGTGGCTGATAAGACTGTGAAAGAGACAAGAATAGTAGTCAAGAAGATGAAAAAACCCCTGCTTCTTCCTATAGGTCAACTTTGTGTGTTAGAGCTCAATTAGTTTTTGGTGCACTGGGAAAATGATTCAAGTATACTGACAGTTTTTATTATTATGTTTATTGAGCCAATTTTCCCTCCATACTCATCATTTGTTACTCAAAAATGCAAGAGAAGAAAGGAATTAATTGTGCATCTGAAACTTAGATATCTATTTAAATCAGAAAATAAAGGAGATTAAAGAATTACATGAGCAAAACACATTTCTTGCTCCTTTTCATATGCATATGAGGAGAAGGAAATATTCAAGGAAAAAATTCAGAGTAAACATTACTTTCCATGAGATATTAAGTTTAAGTAAATATCCAGCAAAATTTACACCCTTAACAATTAAATATGTAAAACAAAAATTGTTTGCCTTTTCAGCTAATTACCCTGAGGACAGGACGTTGTTTAACTTGTTTATTCCCAAATCCTCAGGGGCCAGCATAGTGCATCCCCATAGAAGGCACCTGCTAAATTTGTAGAATGAATGATACATCAATGAATGAGCAAATGGAGCCCCACCTATATCCCATATTGCTGTGTCTTTTCTTTCATTTCTGGCCTCTAAATTTGCTCTGATGGTGTTCTTTTCTCTCTCTTCTGTTTCTCTTGTCTTCCTCTTCCATTCTTTTAAAAACTAAATTGATTTTTTCCTACTTTTGGCCAAGTCATTTACTGATTTCCATTTTCTACCTGTGCATGAAGTTCACTTCAGCTTGGACTCTTTCTCAACTCTTTCGTATAATCTTCAGTTTGTGTCTGCCTGCTTACATTGCTATAACTTGAATTACTGTGTCTGTTAACAACAACAATAAAGGTAACGGCAAAGTGGTAGGGGAAATGTTAAACAACAATCGTAAAAGGGAGTAAATGAACCCTTAGGTAGAAAGTTAGAAGGACTGAATTTATCTGTGGTTGTTGAAAAACTAAACTACATACATTGTTAAGCTTTAAGGGTTGCTCCTGAAAATGTTCTCAGGCTGCCCAGGACAGTTATTGACCTATAGGGCACACTCAATACATATTAATTCTCTGCTCAATGTAGTATGACAAAGTCAGGATCAAATATTCATACATCCAGATCTTCCAGAGATAAGATGGATTGTAATATCTATGTTTCTTCTAGGTCTTGTTTCAAGTGCATATCAAAATATTGGTAATATTTGGGTTGGAAGAGAATAGTTTGCATATTATTATTAATCTTTTATTTAAAAAATCACTCTTTTAGACCTGCAATTCAAAATGGTCTGTGCATTTGTAACCATGATATTATATTCAACTTCACATTTTCTCATCTAAGTACATTTGCAGTTGTCGAAAAGTCAGCATTAAATCAGGTTTGTACAATTATGGTATCTTATGGTTAAAATTAACAGAATCCATTTAGTTCATTCTCTTAATTTTTATGATGAGAAAACTCTGACCACAGAAATGGTCTCTATGGCAAACTTTATTGAACTGCATTTATATATTTAAAGAAGTGCTAACTGAAATAGTGCAATTTAAAGTTTCATATAAAAGTGCGTGGAAAATTGTAAAATTTATTCTCTATTGCAACTACAGTATAACAAATTCTATGTCATGTAGATGGCTACATAGAAATTACAAAAAAAACAACTAGTGATCATTACAACTAAGGTAAAATGCTTTAATTACATTATATCAAATAAAATTTATTCTTCTTATAAAAAGCATCCCTCATATTCTAAAGATGTTGTAAATGTTAATTGGCCTGAGAAATTGGTGATTGAGTAATCAAGACCCTGGTCAGATTACAGACAAAATTAAATACAACAGAAGGTGAAATTTTATCTGGCTCATGGAGATTAAAAGCAATATAAGGTTTAATGCAAATTTATCATTTATAAAATATTTAAAAACATGATAAATTTTTTTAAGAGGCGAGGAAGACAGTTAATGCTGTATTTAAAATAGCAGCCATGGTTAACTTACGTTTTAAAATCATTCTCTACAAAAAACTAGGGGCAAAAAAAATTTTAGTTTAAAAAGTTGTAATATATAGTTTGAAAGAATAGCTTATAAGAAAATGTTAGTAATGGGGTCATCCCCATGGACCCAAATCAGTGGACATTAAGCAATGCATATATTATAGAATTATCAACATTAGAAAATGCACTGAATATTAACTTGAAAAGTTTTTGACATACAGAACATGTGAGAACATGTGAATGTCATAGGAATTTTTAAAATATGTAGAAAATATAAATCTGGAAACTGTCATTTCTTATTTGCTGTTTATAAATGGCTGTATATGTTGTTCCTATTCTCTTGGCTATTTAAAGTAAATTAAATTTAATTGATATATTTTAATCAGACATATTTTAGGTGATATTTTGAATGCTAATAGTGTTAGACTCAGGTTTTGTAATTTTATTTGCAAAACAATTCAACTTTCCCTAGAAAGGAGACAGAACATAAATGAAAAAATATGACCATTTATTAAAATAATCACAAGTAGCAGCATATTATAAATTGTTATCTTTAACAAAGGACACTATACATTTTTTTCATTCAACAGTAGTGATTGAGCATCTACTATGTGTGAGGCACTGTTCCAGTGTTTCTGCAGCCCAGTGAACATGACAAACACTACTATCATTGTGAAGTGTGCATTCTAATAGCCGGGCATATTTGTCGTCTTTGTATTCCAGGTGACACATTTGTAATTATGAACTCTAAAATGTCATATTGTGCTTAAGTGCCTTTAAAAGCATAAGTAATATGTTAGATGATGCTTCATAGCTTAGAACATATCCACATGCATTTATGTAATTCTTATCATCTAGAGTACTTTGTTTATTAGAGGAGAAAACTGAGACCCTGGAAGGCTTACTGACATCATGAGCCTACAGTTACTAAATGGAAAAGTGAGGCTTGTCCCTCTCATTGCAGGGTTGCTGTGGTTTAACTCCCCAACCTACCCTAAACAGCCTTTTGGCAAAAGACCAATTTATTCAGTATACCTTGGGAGAAGGCAGATATCTAAATTTATCTTGCTTTTGGCAAGAAAATGAATATTTGGTGGCATAAAAATGATCACAGTTTGAGAAATACTAGGAAACATTCTATGAGAAACTAATGTTTAGCAACGTATCAATTTATGACATTTGAAAGAACTAAGAGTGAATGATTGCTTGAAACCTGAATTGGACTGCTGATCATAGAACAAGTTTAACCCATGGGAAAGTGGGAAGTATATTTCAGAATGATGGAATAACCTGTCATGCAAAAGCAAAGACCTTTCATGGAGACTGGTGAATTCCCAGTCTCAGACTTTGATGGATGATTTTGTCAGCTGTTTTCTCTCTGAATGTGTTGTGTCTCCCAGCTTACTACTGAAGCAAGGAGGTTCACTGGAATTCACTTTTCCAAAAGCAGTCAGGGACACACCATCCTTTCTTTCTAAAGTTTGTGCCTTTTTCAGCTTAGAAAAGCACTTGCCTTTCTATCTCTGACAAGTGACTGTGCAAAACTCCATCTATGACAAAATGGAATTGTGCAAGAGTAATGAAGGGATGAGAAATGCATCTCCTTTGACAGGCCATGCAAACCCCTTTACTCACATTATTACAGTGATAGTTGTAAAAGGAGGAGGAAGTAGAAGAACTGGTATTGAGCTCCTAGTGTATGTGAAGCCCTCTCTATGCCTTCCAGCCCTACACCCTGTGTTGGTAGTGTTACTGTTATTCCTGTTTTATAGATAAGAAAGCTGAGGTGCTGGGAGAATACAGAACTAGAGCTGCGATGTTTTCCCCTCCTTTTTATGTTATTGTGTATTGCCTCCTGCCCAACTCTACAGACAGATTTTAATTCCTGAATGTTTATTGTGATATTATGTCTTAAATAAGGGATAGTTTTTCTGACTGCTTCACTGATACACATGAACCCATGTGTTCCACCTTTTATAATAGATTTCCCATAATAACACATGGTAAACAACAAATTGCATTGCTTCCTTTTCCTATTTTAATATAGAGTCATGTCATGTTTTCCTTTAAGGCAGACCAGGCACCTGTTTCATAAATTGACAAGGACATCTGCAAGTTGCGTCTTTAGTCTGACAGAATCAAGTCTTGGCAGGAAGTTGTAAATTTCTCTTTCTCTACAAGGTGTCAGTCCTCTTAAAAGCATTTTTTAGCCATGAACTCTTTGTGAGCATGGATTGACCTACAAGAGGAAATACCACTTGGAAGGATATGTGTAATTCATTTCCATTTGGAACAGCTTATTGTATCTGCCAGGCACTCAGCTGAATGTGCAGTGTTCCTTTATATCTGCATATTTTACATAAAATTATGATTAAGGTCATTAAAGACCCTCATATTAGAAGTGATCAAATGGTAATTGAATAAAGTTCAACTTATATGAAGAAATCTTTAGGAACACAGAAAAAAAATGGTCATTTTCTACTATATAATCTAAAAGGTATTTTTTACCCCATAAAGTTCTTAAGAACTCACTCCTTGGGAAGAGGTAACATACTAGCTAATTGGTATACTTCTGATATAGAATTCTGCTAAGAATCAACCTCTGGCTCTTAAATACTTGGAATAAAAGACATAACTCTACCCAAAATGTGTACGGAAGATTTGTGGTTCACAAATGCAACAGCTTCTCCTAGATCTTGAGTTAATCAGCTACCGAATGCTGAAAGTTCTCTCCGGTCCTGTTATATATTGGCCATAAACATGAGACATTGATATAATCATAATTTACTGCTGCTATTAATAAATGAAGACTCAAGCAATAAGTAGCATATTACTTGCATATTTATGTTGCAGATAATATGCAGTATATTGCATACTATTGCATATATACGTTATTAGTCTAATGTAATTCATGTGTGTGTGTGTGCACATGCATGAGTGTCTTCTCTTTTGAGGAAAACTCCAGCTATGTCAGATCAGACCATATACTGGCACAATGAGCCCCACAGATGACAGAGGCAAAACAAAAACAAAAACAAAAAACAAAGTCTGGAATCTGAGTGCTCTGTAGTATAGCATTTGTCTTCTAATAGACTAGGAATTGCAAGTCTTCAGGTGATAACACTTTTGTTATTTGGAATAAATTTCATTGATTTTTTAAATGTCTTTACTATAAATACATACCAACACAGAGATAAGTACTTATCAAACACTTGGTGCTTATTTTTAAGCCCAAATATAAAATGCATGTTTTTTATAATAGAGAGCTCAAAGTTACATTACTAGAAAATTATTTTATAAACTTTATCAAATTCTTCAGAAAACAGATAAACTCTATTTCATTTGAGCAGAGACTTCTTACTTTATTGCACTGATGGTAATGCAAAACAAAAAAAAATCCTTAGTAAGTTCTGTTCTTTTTTTCATGAAATAGTGAGAGTTTGGATTATCATTCTCTCAACTCTCTACATAATAATTGCCCTTATTGACTTAAACACTTCTTATAGTAGTGTAGTGTTAGGAGAAACATGAAATTTTGAACCAGACAGACCAGAGTTTAAATCTAAATCCAACCTCTTAGCTGCTTTATATTGAATAGTTCTGAATGGCAGTTTCTTCATTCTTTAAATGGAAATAGAAATGTACTGTAATGTTGTCTTCAAGGTTAAAAAGAAAACATATTAAGCTCCTGGTGTAAGGTCTGGAGTAAAGTAAAAGCTTGAAACTGGCAATCGTTGTTTGGATCAGAAGCAAGAAAAAACAGAGGAGGGGAATGATTTTGATAAAATGAAAGGCATTCTGGCAGGAGATGAGCCATGTGTGATTATCAAACCAACCCACCAGTGAGATCCATTCATAATTAAAATCATTGGCAGAGATTTTTACAGTCCCTCTACACCAGTTGAGTATATTTCACTTGCAAATTCTGCCCTTTTTAGGTTTTCAATTCATCAGAGAGCTACAGTTGTCAATATTAGTATGGCAAAGCAGGGAAACTATAGAAATCATGAAAGTATTCTCATTTAGATTTGTGCAGGAAACAGCACTATATTGCTAATGAAGATAAAAAGGCAAATCAATCATTTCAGAAATAATTCACCTAATCAGTCCACCATTTTTTGGAAAGGAAGAACTACTTCACCAAATGTTACCAGAGGTTAGAAAACTACAAATCAAGATCAGTGTTATTCCTTGTAAACCTTCTGTGCTGATGAAGTTCAAATGTAGCTGTTTTATAAGGTTGATTTTATAAGATTACAAGTTTCCCTTCCCTGGCTTAATTTGGGAAAAAGAACTCATCTTTTCCCCCAATGGACATCCCCTTCTACCACAAGGTATACAGTCTAATTTTGAGATTAAAGAGTTTTATTTAAACTCTGAGTTGGATGTTATGTATTTCATTCATCTCCAAGCCAGTTATGTTCAAATTCTACTTTCTGAATCCGATCAGCAAGTCTCAGAGAAGTCAGAGTTGGCAAAAGAAGGGGAAGAATTTTGACTTTCCTCTGCTGTATTGTACTTCATGTTCACTTTGAAGGCTTCAGAACCATTGCTTCGACTTATTATTTTATCAGCGAGGTGCAGAGGAGGCCAGAACATAGAAGTCCCCATCAGGATGGAAAGACTTTAGAATTTTTCATCCCTTTAATCTTTGTAAATGCAAAATGTGTTGTGTCAAAGGAGCTTAGATCTTATACTATTATCATCAAAAGATTTGAAGTTATTTTTCTTCTCAAAAGGAATCTGTGATATCAACAGTCGCATATTGTTTTTCTGCTGTAAATCAAACAGCTTGGAAGAAAAATGTTGCCATGTTTTTTGAAAGGGCAGCACAAACTATGATCATTATGGATAAATTTGAGAGTTCATCCTCATGAACTTTTAATGCTTCAACTGAGTGGCAGTTGCAAATAAAAGCGATGTAAGATCAAAGTGTTTAATATTATACACACATACACACACACTATATTCAAGATTTTACCATTTGGATTGGAATAGATTGTTTAAAGAAATTTTATAGTTGAAGCATTGATTGATTTTTCCAAGAGTTTCTTTTGATTTACAAGCTTATAAGTATTCTAACATAATTTTCCTAGGAAAATTTAGCTCTTTTAGTATTTTGTACACCTATAAAGTGTTCTAATTTTCATGTCTTGCTCATATTGTTATCCAATGTATACATTTTTGCATGTTATTGTGAAAATATTAGATTATTAGATTTTTTGCATTAGTCATAAGGGAAATTATTGTACTGCAGGCTAAGTACTCTCAGTCTGATCCAAACCTTCCTATAGGGCTCCAAATTAGCCATTCTGTTCAACCTTTTCACCAGGCAATTCAGTAAGGGGAAACAAGTCAATCTAAGGAGTGAATTTTGTAATCACAGACTAGTAAAACAATAACAACACCTTACATAGCAGCAAAGAAAGCTATGGAATGGAAAATTAATTAATTCCTTGCTTTTCCTTAGAGAATTTGGATTTATACTTAATTGAGCTAAAGTACCTGACTAGCCTGGGATGTGCTCATTTGTATTCATAGTGATTTTAGATGTTGTATAAAGATGGAAAGCAACTAAGTCATTATTTATTTCTTTAGACTGAAATTATAATTTATAAAGAGACTTGGGAAGAAAAACTGAGATTTTCATTGAAACCAAATTGGTGTTACCTGAGGGACAGGTAGCAGTCAAAAATAGATCTATGGTATGCTCTTTGGCCCAGATTAATAATATGACAAACATTTGGATTCTGTTCCCTTTGATGAACTGAAGGAAATGTAATTCAGGACAGAATGCCCCAAATAATAACGTCGATTTTGTTAGTCAGAATTAGAGTGATTTCTGTTTTCTCAACTATGGATGTAAGTGATGATTTTAAAATAAAAACATGATAAAATAATTTGTTCAATAATGCAGTGGCCTTCCAGCATATATGAATGCTTTACATTGAATTAAATCAATATTAAGTGCCAAGTATAAGCAGTAATAATAATTTATATAAACATACAGAATTTTAAGAATATAAATAATTTGTGGAATTCAATTTCTACATATGTTTTGACTATGAAGAGCTGGGAATTACCTCATTCATTCACTTCACTTGGCAAACAGATGTCTTAATTTCTAGGTTTAAGCAATTGATTTCATGGCTCATATCTTTGTAGTAAAAGAAATCATTTAAACATGTAGAAACACAGAATTTTAGAACTGCAAGGGCTTGTGTAGTCCAGGCTCTCTCAAGAATCAGCCAGGATGCTTTTGGGAGCAGATAACAGAAAACTCTGCTCGAACTGTCTCAAACTGGCTTAAACAAGGACATTTATTTATCATCTCACATAAGGATTTTTGAGGTAGGCTGGACTCTGGGTGTAGTATGACAGTTTCCCTGATGTTCTTGGGATTTGGATTTGGTCTCTACAAAGCATTGCTTTTTCTGCTGAGATTGTCAATAAGATGGATGCAGTAGCCATGCCTTTGATGTTCAGAGAAAGCTGTGAGAGAGTCGTTCTTTCCTGCACTGTTTTTTCGGGAGGAAGTAACTTCCCAGGTGCTTCCCAGCTGAGGCACTTTTATTAAATGGTTAGGCCTTATGCCAGAGATGAGCAAATACTGTGATTTATATAAAGAGATCCTGACCATCTTTGGGACTGGGAATAAGGGTCTACTTTCCTGAGTCACATGATGGTGAACGTCAACTTACTAAAGCTGGGGTTTCATTTGAGAGGAGGAAAAGGAGACATACATGTTCTGTAGATAATCATCAGTCATAGCCACCTCCTTTTGCAGATGAGGGAAATAAGGGCCCAGAGAAGACTTCTAATGGGTCCAGATCACAAACATATATCCATTTAGTCCAGTGTTATTTTCCACCTTATTTACAAAATGTCCCCAGTGCTTTTTTTAAAAATGTCATTCTGCTCCTACTTGTACTTGCAAGTGAAGATAAATTTTACCCAATAGAGTGTCTTCAGTTGAAAAACAGCTGAAACAAACCACTTTGATTTTCTCCTTTCTCAGGGAAGAGATCTCTGTCTTCCCAAGAGCCCCCACAGACCTCTGCTTCTTAGAACTTTTCACAGAGGAGTTTTAAATTACTATGATTACTTGATTACAAGTTTTTCCTTTTAGTAAATATTATGAGATAAAGCCTACTTTTTTTTAGTACTCAACAAAAGAATAAGCAAATAAATCCTGAGATTTTTCATTCCCATAGCTATAAAACTTGTTTAAGCATTGTTGTGTGTTCCAAGATGAATGTACTGTACTTCTAGGTAACATGTAGACATGGTCTGGTCCCATGTACTGAGATAGTGTGGTAGAAAGGCTACATAAAGGATAGGCAAACAGAAGAATATGAGATAGTCTGTGTCATATGCCAGATGAGCACTACTAATAATAAATGCCCTCAGACTTCAGGAAAGTTCAGTGAAGAGGGCCATGATGTTTGGAGACTACTTCATAGAGAAAGGAAAACTTGGACTGGGAATTGAAGGAGGAGTAGAACATAGACAAATAGAAAGACGCAGATCCAATCCAGGAAGATGCACTAAGAAAGAAAAGTTAGATTTACTCTAGGAGTGATAGATTAGTTTGATGAAGCATTCTCTCAGTGGGAGTAGAAAAAATGAAATCGGGGAACTAGAAAGTAAGGGAGATGGTAGAGACTGTCCAGTCTGGGATAAGACGTTGGACTATGGGGGAAGCTATTGAAACTCTATGGGCAGGATTTTGACATAAAAAATCAATGTTTATAAAGATTAATTTTCAAACCATGTGTAGAATGGGATGTGAGAGAGAAAAAGTAGTCAAGCAGTAAAGTAGCCTAAGTATAAATAAAAATTCAAAATTAAAATTAAAAAAATTCACATGAAGAGAAGAAAGAGATAAATTTTGAAGAATTGACAGGACAAGATAACTCATTGGACACAGGGGCTCAGATAGCTTAAAGCAAAATTCCTAGGTGTCGAGCTTTAAAAAAATGATGGCATCATTAACTGAAATAGCAAAGTTCAGAGAAGGGTTTTTTTTTTTTTTTTTTTTTTTTTGAGAGAAGATGATTAGTTTTGTGTTACATGGTTTTGGTTTGCAGCATCAGTGGGATGCTTAGAGATGCCCATCAGACAGCTGGAGACGTGCAAATAAATGCATTTTAAGTTTAGCAGAGCTAGTGTTACAGATTAGAGAGGATGGCATATGCGGGTGAGAGGCAAAATCATGTGTGGGTCAGAGATTTACAGCTCTTAGCAAAATGCCTGACACATGTTTATCTCAATACATATTTATCAAATGAAAACTAAATTTTTAACCAGAATACTTTGGGTTGGAAGTGACAGAAATGCATCAGAAACTGACTTAAAGTTTGAATGTATTGGGTCATGTAACAGAGAAATCCAGGAACAGCGCTGGCTTTAGGCATGACTGGATCAATATACTTACAGGGTTAGGGATTTCTAACTCTCAACTCTGCTTTGTTGTGTGTTAGCTTTTGTTCTTTGTGAGCTCCCTGCTTTTCTGGCACATTCTACCAGCTTAGCCAACTCTGCAGAAAGAAAGCTCATGTTTTTTTTCCACCAAGTTCTGAGTAACTACCAGGATTCAGTCTGCCAGGAAAAACTTGAAACATTCCACCATTCCTGAACCATTTGCTGTGATTCTGATGAACTAGGCTCTTCCCTAGAATCAGGGGCAGTGAGCATAGTGCTCACCAGCATACACTTAAACAAAACCTAAGGGGATAAGGAGGAGGTTAGATTCAAAGAAAATCAGGGTTCTTTTGCCAAAAGAGAGGAGTATGGATGCTAGGCTGGTAAATTTAATATATGTCCCCTATTGGAATTAGGAGGAAGGCTAACGAGCTAAAGCCTGGACCTAGAGTATACTCACATTTCCAAGGCAGGAAGAAGGTGGGGACAGTGAAGGGGAAACAAATGAATCCACAGGGAAGGCTTATGGATGACCATGAAGCACAGACGGGAGCTAATCGGGTCCATTTCTTGATATGTGACTTCTGTGTAAGGCTTCTCCAGACACGACAGGACCCCAAAATGGCATGTTCCCTTGGATAAAATGTAACAATATCTCCATCCCTGCAGGGTAGGTTCTTTTTCAGTAATTTCGACATACAGAAAAACATTCAAAAGTCGAGATTGTAGTAAAATAATAGCTACTTTTACCATTCTTATGTCTTTGGTTACCAGATTCAAAGCATGTGACTTCGACATATTAAGAAGAGACAACATCCTAAATAAATGATTTTCTTTCTGGCTTTTATAGCTCAGGGTTTTCAAAGGGAAGTGGACACATGTCAGTACCTAATGATTCAAAGCTTCTATTTCTTTATTTTCTTTATATATTTTAAGGCCTACCCAGTCATTGCTTAGCTTCAGCCCAGCAGAAGCTGGCCTTGCTCTATTGTCACTCTGCTTTTCAGCTTCCACTGTGCATTCTGCTTCCTCCTCTGTGAGGTGTAAGTCCTGCCACAGTCTAGTCAGTGGAGGATGGGTCAGTACTCCTGCTTCAATGACTGTGTGGCCACAGTCAGAAAATATTTTGTTTGGTCATCAGAGCTCTCAGGACCATTACTGGCATATAGTAAGTGCTCAACAAATATATGTGGTTTTTAATATTACTGTCATGATTCTTATTACAAATCTACCCACTTGGCAAATGCCAGCAATCAGTGCATTACTCCATGAAGGAAACCACTCCTTTGTGATCTTATTTTTCTCCAGGAAATGCATTGTGGATCTCAAGAAAGAGTGAGTCCCTTTAGTGCTAGCCAGATCACTGTTCTTTGATGTGAACCTCACGTTCAATATTTTACTTTTTGAATATTCCTTCTTGTTTCTGCTTTTAGTCATTTCAATGCATTTTGGTTTGGTTCCACATTTTATAGTTTTTAGGGCTATATGGTGCCCCCTGCCAAGTGCTTGTATGTTTGGCTTATTTCTTAAGACACATTTACTATATGAAAAGTGTAAAATTTAAAATACAGCATATTTTTGTACATGGGTGTGTTTCTATATATGTGCGTACCTATATATATACACACATATACGTATATGCATATACTCACATATGTACAACCATCAGTTGTTACCTAAAGCTTTCATGAGAATGAGGTTTTAGGCATGCCATTTCTTGTGAAGAAAATCGTTTAGCAGATATCTCAAGGATGTATTTTTTCTTGAAAAATATACTCATAACAACAGCTGTGATTATTCCCATTTACTTTGTCCTTACCATGTGCTGAGAACTGTGCTAAGTAATTTACATACATTGTCTTATTTCATTTCACCTCTACAGTAACCCTATGGGTTGGTATCAACCCTTTTGTCTTTTTGTTTTTGTTTTTTTGAGATGGAGTTTCACTCTTGTTGCCCAGGCTGGAGTGCAGTAGCACAATCTTGGCTCACTGCAACCTCTGCCTCCTGGGTTCAAGCAATTCTCCTGCTTCAGCCTCCTGAGTAGCTGGGATTATAGGCGTGTGTCACCATGCCCGTCTAATTTTTGTATTTTTTTCAGTGGTGACAGGGTTTCACCATGTTGGCCAGGCTGGTCTCGAACTCCTAACCTCAGATGATCCACCCACCTTGGCCTCCCAAAGTGCTGCGATTACAGGCGTGAGCCACCGCGCCTGGCCCTCATCCCTTTTTTATATGTGTGGGTGCTGAGAAGCTGAGATGTGAATTATAGCCAGGCCCCATATGGAGGTGTATCTGTATAAACTATAAAAACATGTTATAGGTTTTAGGGCTATGTAGTCACCCCTCCTAAGTGCTTATATGCTTGACTTATTTATTATGACCCATTTAGTTTATGCAAATTGTGAAATCTAAAATATAGTACATTTCTGTACATTGGTGTTTTTCTATATATGTATACATATGTATATACACACACATATGCATACACTCACATGTGTGCAACCACCAGTTCTTACCTAACATTTTAATTAGAGTGAGGTTGTGATCATGCTCTTACTGACTGCGTGAACTGCTGCCTGCCAATTCCATTGCTCTTCACTCCATTGGAAACAGCTCCATACTTCAATTAAAGCACCATATGAGCCAGAAAACCACTATTAATAAAAAATATTCCATGGAGTAGAAAGCATTTATTAAATTGCTATTCTGATTTAGTTTTGTGATGCTTAGATATTAGAATATGAGATCAATAGCCATTTATATGAAAGGGGTTTGTAAAACATTTTTATATACATTTTTTATTTTTTCTGACTTTTTTTAGCGTGTATGTTTTACTCTCCTAGATGATTATTTTTTCATGTTGTGCTACAATTTTTTTAAAAAATTTTTGTTCCTTTGGGTAATACCAATGGTCTCTCTAGGGAATTTAAAAAGAGTCTGGATATATTGCATAAATGGTGTATTTCTAGACTAGCACTAATGACTGGGAAATACAGTGACTTTGAGAGCATGCCCTGCAAAAATGCTTGTGGTGAAATGCAGATTGCTCCAATTTCCTGCTGAAATGTCCATCTCTGCAGGGAGTGCTACTTTCCAGGGTTATACCATCAGAAATCAATTCTGCTCATGGAGATTATTAAAGACTCAGAGCAAATACCAAGTCCGAAATCAATGTGATGTGATTATACTTATCTGTATAAGTACCGACAATTTTTGGTCACCAAGAAATTGTATGAATTTTAAAAAATGGTTTAGGTGAGACTTAGCCATCAGAAACTAATTTGATTTCTAAGAGAGAATATTTAGAATGTAGATTTTAGCAAGCACCATAATATATAAGACAAGAACACTTTATGTCTGTTTCTTATTTGATAAGAACTGTGCTGTTCTTTCTTTAAAACTGCAGTTTGCAAAATATGTCATAACTTAAACTGGCATATATAAACGTGATGTGGCAAATGTTCCTCAGCAAATTTTCAAGGGATTGGAACATTTCCCAACCTTTTCCAAGCAAAGATATAAAGTATATTCTTTTGGAATCCCAAAGGAAGATATTATTAAATACAAATGGAGAGAATTTTGAAATTGTTGAACAGGCTGTTTATATTTCTTCCGTATCCAAAGTTTTAGTATTATTATTTTCAATGGGTCATCAGATTTTACAGAGAAAGATTAATTTTTTAAAAAACTTTTGTTACATTTGGAAAATTTTGGATTGCAACACTTCTAGATTCTGAGATATTCCTAGAGCCTAAAATCAAATATCTGTATTTCTCCAGATTAATTTTGTTTGGGGTATTATGATATAGTTGCAAGGAAAAAAGTACTCATCACATCCTTTCACTGTATTTTCTTTTCCAAAAATGAACCCAAATAGTTGAAATCTAAGATAGTGAATAGAATTTGAACCATTTCAGTGATAAACAATATAACTGTTGAAACAAAGCTAACATGTACATATCCAAGAAAAATTTCCAGGCACATGTCTATTTTCAGTCTTGTCTAGGTTCATCCCATTTATGCCAGGTAAAGATCAAGTTTTGTTTTTGTTGTTTTTGGTCTAATGCAAACAATATCTTAAGAACGCATTCTTTGGCAGCTTATTATACACTGTACATTAGCCCCAATATTTTATTTTATTCTCATCATTCTCTAAAGCAGAGGTTTCGAACAAATGTCTCCAGGGCTTGGCAGGGGAAGTATGTGACTGAAGGTGGGGATTGTTGCAAACTGATCCCCTGTTTGAAATGATCAGCAGCTACTCAGCTTCAGCAGAGTGTCGGTAGATGGAAATTTAAAGCCAGTGTGGTTAGGATTTTCTAATTTGTTTTTTTTTTTTTTTTTTGAGATGGAATCTGGCTCTGTCGCCCAGGCTGGAATGCAGTGGTGCAATCTCGGCTCACTGCAAGCTCTGCCTCCCGGGTTCACGCCACTCTCCTGCCTCAGCCTCCCGAGTAGCTGGGACTACAGGCGCCCGCCACTATGCCCGGCTAAATTTTTGTGTTTTTAGTAGAGACGGGGTTTCACTGTGTTAGCCAGGATGGTCTCGATCTCCTGACCTCGTGATCCGCCCGCCTCGGCCTCCCAAAGTGCTGGGATTACAGGCTTGAGCCACTGTGCCCGGCCAGGACTTTCTAATTTTTTAAAAGGAAATATAAATTCCTTTATGATTATGATTAATGTGAAATATTCTGATTTCTATATGCTATGGACTAATTAAATTTTTAAAAATAATGCATAGACTGATAAAACATATCTGTGAGCCACATGTGACCCGAGGATCACCGATCATCAAATTCTTGACTAAAGCATGACACCATATGACATCCTTATCAAATAATATTTATTGAGATCTTGAGTGTTCTCTGGCAGGTCTTCTGATGTTTGTTAGCAGTGGCTTGCTCTGCCTGGTTCTTTGCTCCTGAATCTCCATTTCCCTTAATTAATTCCATTTTATTGCCTGTCTAAGGATGAAATTCTTGAATTAAAAAGAAATAGTTTGACATCGTATAAAGCCCATGTATTAGTCCATTCTCTCGCTGCTATTAAAAACTACCTGAGGCTGGGTCGTTTATAAAGAAAAGAGGTTTAATTGACTCACAGTTCCACAGGCTTAACAGGAAGCATGGCTTGGAGGCCTCCGGAAACTTACGATCATGGCAGAAGGGGAAGGAGAAGCAAAGCATGTCTTCTCATGGCAACAGAAAAGAGAGAGAGAGAAGGGGGAAGTGCCCACACTTTTAAGCCATCAGATCTCATGAAAACTCACTCACAATCACTAAAATAGCAATGGGGCAATCTGGCCCCATGATCCAATCGCCTCCCATCAATCCCCTCCCTGACACATGGAGATTACAATTTGACATGAGATTTGGATGGGGACACAGAACTAAACTCTATCAGCCCACATAAGAGTCCTTGATCTTATTATTAATCTAGTGCTGTTATCAAGGATTCTTTCTTCTTCCTGAGAAAAGTCTTTATCTTATATTCCACTTTTAGAGATTTGTACTCTGTCTTATTTACTGTTCCTAAAAAATCACACCCAGAACACAAGCCTTTATAGGATTGGGGCTTCCATTGATAAACTTGGTGTGGTTAGGGTTTAATGTTCAACCCTTTTTCTGCAAGCTTATTGTTTGAGCCCTTCAGTTATTTAACAGGCCTCATTGATGCCAATTTCCTGACTTCCTCAATCTTCATTGTCTCTTTCTAAAATTTCTTGATTTTCAAGTCTCTTTGTTTCATGTTGATATCAACGATATCCCAGTGACTTGCCTTTCCAGTTTTTGTTTGTTTGTTTGTTTGTTTGTTTTTTCTGGATTCTGGGTTCTACATGCCTGGCTGCACTTTTAGTTACAGCTCTTTCCGCCTCAGTGGTGAAGTTGCTTCTTGGCTGTCTCAGCTTCCAGACATTGCTCTAATTAACCCATTCATATCTGTGGTAGCATCAGGCAAAACTCCTTGGGAAGGTATTACTTATAGAACTGCTTTTATTATGGAAACACTGTAAACAAAAACAAGGAGGAATAAAATCTTGCTCTCTTTATGTCCTCATGCAATTCAAATGGATTTAATTGTTCTTATCCGAAAGTTACTGTGCATGTAACGTATATGATAAAGTAGATTGGTGGTTATTTCATTAGTATAGTCCATTGATACAAGAAAAGGACTGATATTTTTTAAATTTCCTGCTGATTTATGAAAGAATAAATGCTAGTGCTAGTTGAATAAGGTAACAACCTATTAAAATGCTCTTGTAGAGTTGAAAGAGAAGAGTTAGAGGTTATTAGAATGATTAGGATATTAACTGTTAAAATTCCCTTTTAGAGTGTCACATCACTTTGGGATTATTCTCAAATATGGTAATCCATAATATATTATAATTTGAATCAGTGAACTTGAAGAACAGCCCCAAAGAACTGAACATTGATATGGAAATTTTCTTTGAAAACTAGGTTTTAAATTCCAAATTCCAGAAAGCTTAAACTGATTTTCATGGAACTTCCATCAATCATGTCATGTTGATTCATTTTGTTTTTGAGGAAAGACGAATATTATCAATGAATTGTTTCATCCTTCTTTTGTCTTTTCTTTGCCCACCTGTATGAGATTGAAAAGAGTGAACAGTAAATTGCCAAAAAGCTTTGAACCTGGTGTATGTCAAGAGCATAAGTAAATTCTCCATTAAAGATATTTGAAGGTTGCATCCAAAATGTTGATTGAGTATGCTCCAGGAACTTTAACTACAATGATGTAGCAAACAAAATTCTCGAATTGTTGATTGTAAATTGAGCCTTCTCTGGCTTCATATATTGTGTACCATGTCCTGTAAAAGCTTGGTTCAGAAGATAGAGAAGTTCCTATTTCAAAGTATGTCAAAGAGATACATAAACATACAAATAATAATATGTGTATGTATGGAAGTACAATGTGAAAAATATACATGGACATGTATTAGTATTCACATATGTATCACGGTATTCTGTGGCAAATGGGCTACACATTAGTTGGTTTGACTGTGTGTCCTCTTTTTATTGCTTATCTCTGGAAATCTTTGGTAAGATTCCATAGCACTTGGGCTTTGGTTTGTAAGAACCTAATGTTTGATGGCATGGGGATATGGCATGGGTGTATGTTTGGAATCTTCAAGTAATAGTGATTATAAGGAAATATGACTTTAAACAAAATCAAAGAGAACCAGACATGAGACATGTCTTTGAATGTTGTCTTCATAGTAATACCTTGGAAGTTATGCATTTAATCCAGAGGGCTTTCATGAACAGTTTTGCATATATTTGGGAATTGTCCTTTTAAGTTGTAAGTATGTCTTAAAATTATTTTCAATGGTGGCAATTATTCACCCTTTCAAGATAAATGTGATCTTCAAAAAGAGTAAAATGATACAGGACGTCAATGCTGAAAAATAAGATAAGCTATAAAAACAGATAATATGGCTTGTGAATTTTTTTAAACACACAGGTTTCAGATAATGAGGCTACTTTTCTTATATAACCAATAAGAGTTGTGCATGCAATTCTTTTTTTAAAAAAAAAGAAATTCAAACATGTTCTGGGCAACATCAGTGTCAATGAATAAGTACATGTTTTTCCAAAGTGATTTTTTAAGGTAAAACACTTATTTGGGTATATAAGTTAATTAATTTTTATTTTTCTGCTTCCTGGAGACAGTAGTAGTAGTGAGGAGATAAATATGAATAGAGACAACATAACATACAAAGACTACTGCTAGGGTTGCCAGATAAAGGGTTGGATGCCCAGTTGAATTAGAATTTCAGAGAGACAACAAATAATTTTTAGTCTAATTTTGTAAGTATGTTCAATGCAATATTTGGACATACTTATGCTAAAAAAATTCTTTGTTGAAATTCAAGTTTAATGGGAATCTCTTATTTTAAGTTGCTAAATCTGGCAACCCCCTTAATGTTTATCAGTAGTTACATTTATTTTATTTTATTTTATTATTTTATTTTATGTTTGGAGAAACACCTGTAGAATATCTTCTATGTAACGATGTGACCCTATGTCTTGTGGAAGTTACAGAGTACATGCCTTCCTCAGAGTCTACACTTTAGCAGAGAAAATAAGAAATGTGTGGTTAACCATGTTTTGAGAGAAATTGAAGTGAGTGCTCCAGGAGAAGTACAATGACCATTCAGAGATAAAGAGGTTACTTCTGGTTGAGAAAACCATGGAAGGGACAATTGAGTTGGTATTAACATTAGCCCGAAAGGATTAACAGGTTTTTACCCACCTGGAGATAGGGAGGAAAGGGCACATCCAGGTAAGAGAGCAGCACTGGAAAACTCATTCATTTGGAAAATGATTGGGTGTATTTAAGGAACTACAGTTTGTTTAGAGCAGTGGTTCTCAAACTTCAGCACACATCAGAGTCATCTAGAAGACTTGTTAAAAATACAAGTTTTTGGGACCCCTAACTAGAGTTTCTGGCTCAGTAGGTCCCTATGGGGAAATAATGTGCATTTTTAACAAGTTCTCAGGTGATGCTGATGCTGCCAGTATGTGGACCACAGTTAGGGAACCATGAAATAGAATGCAGCTCTGGGAACTAGTGGAAGATGAGGTTGGGAAGTTGGTTGGGGTCCTGAGGGCCTTGTCTGTCTTGCTCAGGAGCTTGAGTTTTGTTTAATAGGCAGTGGGGAGCCATTAAAGGCTGGTGATCAAGGTGACGTAAAAGAGTTGTACTTCAGAAATATTTATCTGGTGGTAGTGTATGGGATTGATTGAAAGGAGTAGCGACAGACTAGAGAAAAAAGGCTAGGTAAGTAGCTATTACATTAGACAGAAGAGGAAGTCAAAAGCCCAAACTGGAGAGGTAATATCAGAATGGACGGATGCTTCTAAGAACTACTTGTTATCTGTATAAGTGTTAGAGAATCAGGCAGTAGATTTTCTTTAGCAGACTCTTTCTTCCTGAGAAGCCAGTTTCAAAATTGATAAGAATTTGGTTTTCCAAGATTGCTTAAAGTTTTGAGAAAATAGTTACTGAAGTTTTTAAATTAAATAAGCAGCTTTTGCCTGTTTGGTTACAACAGAACTTTCTCATTAAACAGTAATCAGTTAAAGTACGGGCTGTATTTTATTAAAAACAGAATGGAATACTTGCACGCAGCACAAAGGTCAATGCATAAAGCTGAACAGACAAATTGATAGACACAGAATGTGGTTTCACAGATTGTGTCATTGACATCTTATTTCAATTCACAAGGAATACATCCTGTGTCTTTAAGACGTATTTCTGAGGGCAGCTCTATTTTCTATACTCAATTATTTATTTAACTCCTATTTAGTTGTAACATTTCTTATAGGCCAATATCTGCCAGAACCTATCATAGGATCTGATTTAGATATATAAACAAAGTAAAACATTCCTTTCTTAGGAGCGACATTTAAATGAGCTAAAAACTGATATGGAAGGGGTGTTGAAGAATCACAATCAATGCTCGTCACCAACTCCACTAACCATGATTAGCATTGCTGAAAATTAGCTCTGTTGCTGCCGACATGAAACTTACTAATTTTCACCCGTTTCTTAGTAAATTTTAATTAGTTTTTTTCTATGAAAATTCTATGTGTATTTCCAAAAACAACATGGGAAAGATATAAAGAATAACATAATGATCACACGTAATTACATAATCTTACCAATCAGAGAAACATTAAACACTTTGGTGTATATGCCTCCCTATAGTATATATGATTTTGTGACCCGATTTTTATTAACATCATATAAACTTTCTTATGCCAATTATTATTCTTTGAAAACACAGTTTATATAGCATCATTTAAAATATAATAAGTTACTACATAAGTAAAAATATTAGGTGTCTTTCAGTTTTTACTATGTTAAATATTTCTGCAAAATATATCTTTATATCTGAATCTTTCTGCTCTTCCTTGACAGTTTATTTCTATCAGATAATTTCATATACTAAGCTGGTTTACTACAGAAACATAAAGTGGAAAAAAGACACCTTATTCAACATATGGTGCTGGGATAACAGCAAGCCACATGTAGTAGAATGAAACTGGTCCTCATCTCTCACCTTATACAAAAATCAACTCAAGATGATTCAAAGACTTAAATCTAAGGCCTGAAACCATAAAAATTCTGGAAGATAACATTGGGAAAACTCTTCTAATTGGTGTAGTCAAAGAATTCATGACCAAGAACCCAAAAGCAAATGCAAACATAAATGAATGGGACCTAATTAAAATAAAAAGCTTCTGCTCAGCAAAAGAAATAATCATCAGACAACACACAGAGTGGGAGAAAATATTTGCAAACTATGCATCTGACAAACGACTAACATCCAGAATTATCGGGGGAAATTCAGCCAGATATCGGGTGAAATTCACCCCCAATATTTCACATAGGTTCTTTTCTATTTTCCCTAAGTGTCGACCAGTCTGAGAAATAAAGGGACAGAGTACAAAAGAGAAAAATTTTTAAGCTGGGTGTCCGGGGGAGACATCACATGTCAGCAGGTTCCGTGATGCCCCACAAGCCACAAAACCAGCAAGTTTTTATTAGTGATTTTCAAAAGGGGAGGGAGTGTACGAATAGAGTGTGGGTCACAGACATCACAAGGCAAATGGAGGCAGGGCGAGATCACAGGACCACAGGACCGGGGCGAAATTAAAATTGCTAATGAAGTTTGGGGCACGCATTGTCATTGATAACATCTTATCAGGAGACAGGGTTTGAGAGCAACTGGTCTGACCACAATTTATTAGGCGGGAATTTCCTCATCCTAATAAGCCTGGGAGTGCTACAGGAGACTGGGGCTTATTTCATCTCTACAGCTGCAACCATAAAAGACGGCTGCCCCTGAAGCGGCCATTTCAGAGGCCTATCCTCAGGGATGCATTCTCTTTCTCAGGGATGTTCCTTGCTGAGAAAAAGAATTCAGGGATATTTCTCCCATTTGCTTTTGAAAGAAGAGAAATATGGCTCTGTTCTGCCCGGCTCACCAGCAGTCAGAGTTTATAAGGTTATCTCTCTTGTTCCCTGTACATTGCTGTTATCCTGTTCTTTTTTCAAGGTGCCCAGATTTCATATTGTTTAAACACACATGCTCTACAAACAATTTGTACAGTTAACACAATCATCACAGGGTCCTGAGGTGACATACATCCTCCTCAGTTTACGAAACTGACGGGATTAAGAGATTAAAGTAAAGACAGGCATAGGAAATCACAAGGGTATTGACTGGGGAAGTGATAGTTGTCCATGAAATCTTCACAATTTATGTTCAGAGATTCAGTAAAGACAGGCATAAGACATTATAAAAGTATTAATTTGGGGAACTAATAAATGTCCTTGAAATCTTCACCATCCACGTTCTTCTGCCATGGCTTCAGCCGGTCCTTCCATTCGGGGTCCCTGACTTCCTACAACACAGAATCTTCAAGGAACTCAAAGAAATCAGCAAGGAAAAAACAATCCTATCAAAAAGTGGGCAAAGGGCATGAATGAACAATTCTCAAAAGAAGATATACAAATAGCCAACAAACATATGAAAAAATCCTCAACATCACTAATTATCAGGGAAATGCAAATTAAAACCACAATGAGATACCACCTTACTTATGTAAGAATGGCAACAATTTAAAAAAATTAAAAATATTATTAAATGTTGGCATGGATGTGGTAAAAAGGGAATACTTTTACACTGCTAGTGGGAATGTAAACTAGTATAATCACTGTGGAAAACACTATGGAGATTCCTTAAATAACTAAAAATAGAATACCATTTAATCCACTACTGGGTATCTACCCAAAGGAAAAAATGTCATTGTATAAAAAAGGCACATGCACATGCATGTTTATAGCAGCACAACTTGCAATTGCAGAAGTATGGAACCAACTTAAATACCCATCAACCAACGAATGGATAAAGAAAATATATTATGTATACAACATGGAATACTACTCAGCCATAAAATGGAATGAAATAATGGCATTTGCAGCAACTTGGATGGAGTTGGAGACCATTATTCTAAGTGAAGTAACTCAGGGATGGAAAACCAAATATCATATATTCTCACTTACAAGTGGAAGCTAAACTATGAGGACACAAAGGCATAAGAATGATATAAGGGACTTTAGGGACTCAGGCAGAAGTGTTGGAGGGGGATGAGGACTAAAAGACTACATGTTGGGTACAGTACACACTGCTAGAGTGACAGGTCCACCAAAATCTCAGAAATCACCACTAATGAACTTATCCATGTAAACAGAAACCAACTCTTCCCCAAAAACTATTGAAATAAAAAAGGAATCAAATGCTATCTTTAAAAAGATAAATGAATAATTTATTGTTAGATACAACATTTTAATGCAGTTTGGATCAGGGCTTTCCAACATGTTTCACTTCAGTGCACATAGAAAACCACAGAGATTGCTCACAGCTTGAGGTGAAGGAGGTCAGTATTTTGACTGTCTGTAACCAATAACTACACACTCAGGCTGAGGCCAGATTATCAAGGTTTTTTATTCTGTCCTTGGCATTCTTCTTTGTTGATAGCTTATGCTTGTAGAAGGGGAGACTAATTTCACAGTATTAATTATTAATATATCATTACATCTAGATTTGTAAAATGTATTCATGCCTTACTTTGTATCAAATGGACATAGGTTATGATTGAAATATTTAGGGTGGCTAAAATATTGATTTGTTAACCTATTTAATGGCAAAATTAATGCACTGATTTTTAAAAGGTAGATTATCTTTGTGACAGCAAGCTCTGATAATTCATTTTGGATTTTTTAAGAGTAATTTGGTGGAGGATCATCTAAATTACTTAGATTTTTGGACATCTTATGCCTTCAAATACCTTTCCATAGTTAAATACCCCCTTTGAAGTTATTATGCTTATAAAATTTCCAAGCCATTCACTAAAATCAAGTTCATAACATGAATTGGAGGGATTTAATGAGTGGATCATATAGTGAGTTACTCCTGGATCACTCAACAGATTGGAAACTGTGAGTAGATCACAAAGATTCATGCAAGCAGGATTTAAATCTTTCAGGTTTTCACTGTTGTATGCTTTTCTCTCAGAAAAAAATCAGTTTTTTAAAAATAACTGATAAAAATCAACCCTTTCCATGACTTGTGAGCTTCCCATCCGATCTGCACCAATTCCACTCCTTTGTCAATTTGGTTGGTGTCCACAACCCTCCACTCCCTAGTTGTCATGAAACTGAGAAAACCGAGTTGCCTCTTTTGAGGGAAAATGTAAGGGAATCTAGACTAGGAAGTTACAAGCAGCAGAAAAATGTGATAGTTTATTGATCCAATTCTATCAAACATTATATAACAGGCAGAAAAAGGAGAGCACATTCTAATGACTACTTAGATCTGAGAATTATTGGCTTTGCAAAGATTTTAGAGATCCTCCTTCTTAACCTAATTGTTTTGTCAGTGAGAAATCTAAAACCTTGAGTCATTCAACTCATTTAGGATCATCCAATAGCTTTAGGATCATCCAAGAGCTGAGGACCTACATCTCCTATGTGGCCATACAGCTGTGAAGAAAGGAATGTCTACACTTGTAATAAATGTCTGTGGTATGAAGAGAAGCTATATATGACTAGATGGTTGGGGGGGAGTAAAAAAGTTTGCTTATTGGCTATTTTATCCTATTGAAGAAGAAATATGATTTTTTTTTTTACAATTCTTTTCAGCCTGGTCATCATCTAAATTCTTTCCTTGCCAAAAGTGTTTAGTTCCATCTGTTTCATCTAGTTTCCCATGGATACAGAGCTCTAATTGTATAACAAAATCCAAAGGGAAATTGGGTTTGCTTACGGAAAATCTCTTTGTGACAAACTTTGCAAAAAGTTTTGTCCTATAAATTGAGATGTGCTTATATTAGTAATATTATGGATATAAGATGTATCACTTAGACACTGAGCCTTTAAAGTAATTTAAAGTGATTAACTTTAAATGGGGTTTTCAGATCTAGATGGCTTTTACTCTCACAGAATATTTTCAAAATATTTTAAATCTATGGTCTAATGTGATTGGGAAAATCTGAATATTACTTTCATGTGTTCTTCTACATACTTCCTTAAAGTAGTCTGGGTTAGTTTGCTGAGAATGATGGTTTCCAGCTTCATCCATGTCCCTGCAAAGGGCATGAACTCACCCTTTTTATGGCTGCATAGTATTCCATGGTGTATATGTACCACATTTTCTTTATCCAGTCTGTCATTGATGGGCATTTGGGTTGGTTACAAGTCTTTGCTATTGTGAATAGTGCTGTAATAAACATACATGTGCATGTGTCTTTATAGTAGAATGATTTATAATTCTTTGGGTGTATACCCAGTAATGGGATTGCTGGGTCAAATGGTATATCTTATTCTAGATCCTTGAAGAATGGCCACACTGTCCTCCACAATGGTTGAACAAATTTACACTCCCACAAACAGTGTAAAAGGGTTCCTATTCCTCCACATCCTCTCCAGTATCTGTTGTTTCCTGACTTTTTAATGATCTCCATTCTAACTGGTGTGAAATGGTATCTCATTGTGGTTTTGATTTGCATTTCTCTAATGACCAGTGATGATTAGCTTTTTTTCATGTTTGTTGGCTGCATAAATGTCTTCTTTTGAAAAGTGTCTGTTCATTTCCTTTGCCCACTTTTTGATGGGGTTGTTGAAAACCAAACACCACATGTTCTCATTCATGTTGAACAATGAGAACACGTGGACACAGGGAGGGGAACATCACACACTGGGCTTATCGTGGGGTTGGGGGCTAGGGGAGGGATAGCATTAGGAGAAATGCCTAATGTAGATGATGGGTTGATGGGTGCAGCAAGCCACTATGGCATGTGTATACCTATGTAACAAACCTGCACATTCTGCACATGTATCCCAGAACTTAAAGTTTTTGTTTTTTTTTAAAGTAGTTTGGGTTAGCCAGAGGCTCTTCTCCACTTTAAGGTTATAAAGAAATGTAGTTAGAGTCAAAAATTAGTAGAAAGGGAGGATGAGAAGTGAACAGGACAAATGGTTGCATGCTTTATGTTCTAGGGCTCCTTGGCCTTATCCCAGCTGGGTGAACATCTGCAGTAGCATGGTCAGGAAATTTGTCTTAGTCTTGGCAATCTCAAAGGATGCAGCCCAGCCTCTGTGCGGGTGATCCATATTTTAATTAGCTGGGATTGTTTCCAGTGTCTCCCTGGGGAATCTCCTCCCTTTTAATAAGGCTAGCTTAGCATAAATAGGATCCATCTGAGAATGAACCAGAAGTCTTGGCTTTGCTCTGAGCCCAACTGCAATAATATAATAACACTGTCATGGCTTGTATTAGAATCCTAAGTTCACCCTCTTCTAAGCTGAAAGTAGCCATATCAAAATTAGCCTGTAGTGTTAGAAGAGTCAGGCAGGAAGTACACAACTACTATCCACTTTTTCCATTGACAGACATAAAGTTGAATTTATATATTTTTTGTTGTATCAAAAAAGTGCCCTTGCCTCTGCATCACTGGGCATGGAGTCTTTTTAAGCATTAAGAGTTCACATTTGATGTTTGTAGAAGTGTTGCATGAAATCCCTGCTATCTTTCTTCCTGCAGAACAGCCAAATTTGATATGAATGACCATCAAGATCAGAAGGCTAGGCATCGTGGCTCATACCTGTAAACCCAGCCCTTTGGAAAGCTGAGGAAGGAGGATTGCTGGAGCCCAGGAATTTGAGACTAACCTGGGCAACATGACAAAACTCCATCTCTTCCAAAAAAAAAAAAAAAAAAGGCAAAAATTAGCTTGTTGTGGTGGCATGCACCTGTAGTCCCAGCTACTTGGGAGGCTGAGAGGTGGGAGGATCGCTGGAGTCCAGGAGGTCGAGGCTACAGTGAGCCAAGATCACGCCACTGGGTTCCCACCTGGGTGACAGAGAGAGAGACCCTGTCTCTAAATAAATAAATAATAAAATAAAATCAGAAGCAGTAATCTGGCAGTTTTTAAACCTAGTCCAGCTCAAAGATGGGCTCAGTGGCCAGCTCAGTCAAATGTAACTAGTTGCCAACATTTAAACACTGGGACATCTCACATAAGAAGACAGATTTCTAACTTCTAAAATTTGCAGAGTGTGGCAACCCTTGGCCCACATTTCTACATGACAATATCTGGCTGGGGAAGAGAAACTGGAACTTCCTCATCAGATGAATCCTGTACACTTTCATACACCACAGTTCCCCATCTGGCTGCTTTGGATGTTTATACCACCCACCTTATGCTTTCGGCACTGGATCTCAGGATATAAGCATTAGTTTCCTGAGTAGACAGCATGAGGCGCCTGCGCAGGTTAGATCTACGTTAAATCCCAGATCCTCTCTTTTCCAAAGATGGAATGTGTACAAATCTCCAAGCCTCCATGAGCTTTGGCATTTGCATCTATTAATAATGCAGGTTTCTTCCCAGGTTTGTTGTGAGCTTTAAATAAAATACCATTCATGTAGAGCCCAAATTTATGTCCTCCTCATATTAAATGCTCAGTGAATATTTATTATCCTTCCACCTTCCTGGTGTCATAATTTTTTTTCTGGCTATTTATATTGAAGTGAGAGTATTTGCTGCTGTTAACTTAGAAAATTTGCTTTGGAACTACTACCTCAAAGTAATCACCACTTTCAATGATAAAACACTATGGTCATCCTTGAAAACCATTGCTGTTCTTTCCTTTCCTAGATCCTGTAGACTTCTGAGAACTTGTTATATATCACCTTATAACTTTCATGTCCACTGAAAGTTGCATTTTGACTTTGATTTGGATTCCACTGAAGTTTGATTACTGCACACTAAAAAATTGCCCTGAAATGAAAATGAGAAGAATCAAGTAATAATTGCTCTAAGTGCAATTGAAACATTGTATCTCCTAGTCATTCTCTCTGAGCCTCAGTTTCCCCAGCCAAGAAATTGGGATGACAGTGTTTTACAAAGTAGTAAATAGAGTAATGCTAGCTCCAATAGGGCATAAATCCCAAAATGACCGTGCTCAACACTATAGAAAGTTATTGATCAATCCTGTTAGAGTGGTGAGTGTTTGAAGACAGAGCAGGGCTGCTCTTCTTCATGCAGTGGCTGATGCCATCTTACAACACATCTTAAAAAGTTAAAAATCCATTCCTAGTTCCTAAAGGGAAACAGACAATGGAGAAAAATTATGTGAGAAATTATTATGGGTCAAGTTTGGAAGAGTTGCACTTTATTTCACTCATACTTAACTGCAAAAAAGTGGGCAGTATAGTCCCTCTCTATGGACAGGGGAGTACAAACACATGGAGGATGGATAGTTGTCTCTGCCACAACAAGCAATGCTGTGAGAGTTGAAACTCCACCATACCTGCTTCCTGGAGGCTTTCAGCAAGTGGTGGCTACTCTTCCTTTGCTGCTATTGCAATGGTGTTATTGTCATTATTAGGCCTTAAAGTGCCGTGAATGACTCAGTCTTTCTAACAGGAAAATTGAAATTAAATTCGATAGCCAGTGGCCTGGAATTTGAGGTTCTCTAAGAGTGGAAAGGGTAAAGTATTGGACATGACATCCTTATTTATCTGAGGACCACACTTGTCAAAATAAAGTCCTATGTTTTTTCCCGCATTATAAAGTTGTCTTTATTGTCTACCATCATCTTTCCCAGCTCTTATGTGTTATAATTTTAATTGCCTATGCAGTTTAGAGTTCAAGATAAAAGCCAGAATGTGAAAATGATCTTTATGTCACTAATATACTGGTAAATCACACTTCTTTTGTTCATAAAACTTTTTTCTATTAAAAATGATTTCAACTGAAAGCAGTGAAATTGGGAAAATCCTAATTTTTCTTTGGAAAATGTCTTTGCACATCATTTCATAATGTATTTCCTCATAGTGTGGTGAGTTGGGTGCAAAGGGAGTGCGTTTAAGGCTGGTAAGTCAAGTTTGAAAATGCTATAAATGCATTGACATGATACAAATATGTTTATTTCTAAATTAAATTCAGTTTAAGAATATAATTTAATTTTGTAGGTTCCTGTGAATTTCACTTAACGAGCACATATCAATAAGCTGCTGTGGCAGGAGCTGATGAGACAAGAAAAAGGTACATTCCCTGTACATACAATCTTAGAGAAGTAAACTTTCAAAAACAACCAGAGTGACAAATGGCCCCCAAAAAAGAGACCTGTGACACTGTAGGCAAGACATTACTCTATCTTGGGTTGACTGGGATATATCAGGAAAGGCTTCTTGTTGCTAAAGAAAAGGCAAGTAAAAGTGGCCCAGAAAGGAAAGAAAGAATATTTTAATCAGAGGAAGCAGCATATACAAAGGTATTACGGGAAGAAGAAAAAAGCCTAAAGCAAAGAAGATGAAATTTTCTTTTTTTTTTTTTATTGCACTTTAAGTTCTAGGGTACATGTGCACAACGTGCAGGTTTGTTACATATGTATACATGTGCCATGTTGGTGTGCTGCACCCCCTAACTCATCATTTATATTAGGTATATCTCTTAATGCTATCCCTCCCCTCTCCCCCCACCTCACGACAGGCCCCAGTGTGTGATGTTCCCCTTCCTGTGTCCAAGCATTCTCATTGTACAATTCCCACCTATGAGTGAGAAAATGCAGTGTTTGGTTTTTCGTCCTTGTGATAGTTTGCTGAGAATGATGGTTTCCAGCTTCATCCATGTCCCTACAAAGGACACGAACTCATCCTTTTTTATGGCTGCATAGTATTCCATGGTGTATATGTGCCGCATTTTCTTAATACAGTCTATCATTGTTGGACATTTCGGTTGGTTCCAAGTCTTTGCTATTGTGAATAGTGCCGCAATAAACATACATGTGCATGTGTCTTTATAGCAGCATGACTTATAATCCTTTGGGTATATACCCAGTAATGGGATGGCTGGGTCAAATGGTATTTCTAGTTCTAGATCCTTGAGGAATCACCACACTGTCTTCCACAATGGTTGAACTAGTTTACAGTCCCACCAACAGTGTAAAAGTGTTCCTATTTCTCCACATCCTCTCCAGCACCTGTTGTTTCCTGACTTTTTAATGATTGCCATTCTAACTGGTGTGAGATAGTATCTCATTGTGGTTTTGATTTGCATTTCTCTGATGGCCAGTGATGATGAGCATTTTTTCATGTGTCTGTTGGCTGCATAAATGTCTTCTTTTGAGAAGTGTCTGTTCATATCCTTTGCCCACTTTTTGATGGGGTTGTTTTTTTCTCATAAATTTGTTTGATTTCATTGTAGATTCTGGATATTAGCCCTTTGTCAGATGAGCAGATCGCAAAAATTTTCTCCCATTCTGTAGGTTGCCTGTTCACTCTGATGGTAGTTTCTTTTGCTGTGCAGAAGCTCCTTAGTTTAATTAGATCCCATTTGTCATTTCTGGCTTTTGTTGCCATTGCTTTTGGTGTTTTAGACATGAAGTTCTTGCCCATGCCTATGTCCTGAATGGTATTGACTAAGTTTTCTTCTAGGGTTTTTATGGTTTTAGGTCTAACGTTTAAGTCTTTAATCCATATTGAATTAATTTTTGTATAAGGTGTAAGGTAGGGATCCAGTTTCAGCTTTCTGTATATGGGTAGCCAGTTTTCCCAGCACCATTTATTAAATAGGCAATCCTTTCCCCATTTCTTGTTTTTGTCAGGTTTGTCAAAGATCAGATGGTTGTAGATGTGTGGTATTATTTCTGAGGGCTGTGTTCTGTTCCATTGGTCTATAGCTCTGTTTTGGTACCAGTACCATGCTGTTTTGGTTACTGTAGCCTTGTAGTATAGTTTGAAGTCAGGTAGCATGATCCCTCCGGCTTTGTTCTTTTGGCTTAGGATTGTCTTGGCAATGTGGGCTCTTTTTTGGTTCCATATGAACTTTAAAGTAGTTTTTTTCCAATTCTGTGAAGAAAGTCTTTCGTAGCTTGATGGGAATGGCATTGAATCTATAAATTACCTTGGACGGTATGGCCATTTTCACAATATTGATTCTTCCTATCCATGAGCATGGAATGTTCTTCCATTTGTTTGTGTCCTGTTTTATTTCGTTGAGCAGTGGTTTGTAGTTCTCCTTGAAGAGGTCCTTCACATCCCTTGTAAGTTGGATTCCTAGGTATTTTATTCTCTTTGAAGCATTTGTGAATGGGAGTTCACTCAAGATTTGGCTCTCTGCCTGTTATTGGTGTATAGCAATGCTTGTGATTTTTGCACATTGATTTTGTATCCTGAGACTTTGCTGAAGTTGCTTATCAGCTTAAAGAGATTTTGGGCTGAGATGATGGGGTTTTCTAAATATACAGTCATGTCATCTGCAAACAGGGACAATTTGACTTCCTCTTTTCCTAATTGAATACCCTTTCTTTCTTTCTCCTGCCTGATTGCCCTGGCTAGAACTTCCAACACTATGTTGAATAGGAGTGGTGAGAGAGGGCATCCCTGTCTTGTGCCAGTTTTCAAAGGGAATGCTTCCAGTTTTTGCCCATTCATTATGATATTGGCTGTGGGTTTGTCATAAATAGCTCTTATCATTTGGAGATACGTCCTATCAATACCTAATTTATTGAGAGTTTTTAGCATGAAGGGCTGTTGAATTTTGTCAAAGGCCTTTTCTGCATCTATTGAGATAATCATGTGGTTTTTGTCGTTGGTTCTGTTTATATGCTGGATTACGTTTATCGATTTTCGTATGTTGAACCAGCCTTGCATCCCAGGGATGAAGCCCACTTGATCATGTTGGATAAGCTTTTTGATGTGTTGCTGGATTCAGTTTGCCCGTATTCTGTTGAGGATTTTTGTATCAGTGTTCATCAGGGATATTCGTCTAAAATTCTCTTTTTTTGTTGTGTCTCTGCTAGGCTTTGGTATTAGGACGATGCTGGCCTCATAAAATGAGTTTGGGAGGATTCCCTCTTTTTCTATTGATTAGAATAGTTTCAGAAGGAATGGTACCAGCTCCTCCTTGTACCTCTGGTAGAATTCGGCTGTGAATCCGTCTGGTCCTGGACTTTTTTTGGTTGGTGGGCTATTAACTATTGCCTCAATTTCAGAGCCTGTTATTGGTCTATTCAGGGATTCAACTTCTTCCTGGTTTAGTCTTGGGAGGGTGTATGTTTCCAGGAATTTATCCGTTTCTTCTAGATTTTCTAGTTTATTTGCATAGAGGTGTTTATAGTATTCTCTGATGGTAGTTTGTATTTCTGTGGGATCAGTGGTGATATCCCCTTTATCATTTTTTATTGCATCTATTTGATTCTTCTCTCTTTTCTTCTTTATTAGTATTGCTAGCGGTCAATCAATTTTATTGATCTTTTCAAAAAACCAGCTCCTGGATTCATTGATTTTTTTGAAGGGTTTTTTGTGTCTCTATTTCCTTCATTTCTGCTCTGATCTTAGTTATTTCTTGCCTTCTGCTAGCTTTTGAATGTGTTTGCTCTTGCTTCTCTAGTTCTTTTCATTGCAATGTTAGGGTGTCAATTTTAGATCTTTCCTGCTTTCTTTTATGGGCATTTAGTGCTATAAGTTTCCCTCTACACACTGCTTTAAATGTGCCCCAGAGATTCTGGTATGTTGTGTCTTTGTTCTCATTGGCCTCAAAGAACATCTTTATTTCTGCCTTCATTTTGTTATGTACCCAATAGTCATTCAGAAGCAGGTTGTTCAGTTTCCATGTAGTTGAGAGGTTTTTAGTGAGTTTCTTAATCCTGAGTTCTAGTTTGATTGCACTGTGGTCTGAGAGACAGTTTGTTATAATTTCTGTTCTTTTTCATTTACTGAGGACTGCTTTATTTCCAATTATGTGGTCAATTTTGGAATAAGTGTGATGTGATGCTTAGAATTCCTGGATATCCTTGTTAACTTTCTGTCTTGTGGATCTGTCTAATGTTGACAGTGGGGTGTTAAAGTCTCCCATTATTATTGTGTGGGAGTCTAAGTCTCTTTGTAGGTCTCTAAGGACTTGCTTTATGAATCTGGGTGCCCCTGTATTGGGTGCATATATATTTAGGATAGTTAGCTCTTCTTATTGAATTGATTCCTTTACCATTATGTAATGGCCTTCTTTGTCTCTTTTGATCTTTGTTGGTTTACAGTCTGTTTTATCAGAGACTAGGATTGCAACCCCTGCCTTTCTTTGTTTTCCATTTGCTGGGTAGATCTTCCTCCATCCCTTTATTTTGAGCCTATGTGTGTCTCTGCATGTGAGATGGGTCTCCTGAATACAGCACACTGATGGGTCTTGACTCTTTATCCAATTTGCCAGTCTGTGTCTTTTAATTGGAGCATTTAGCCCATTTACATTTAAGTTTAATATTGTTATGTGTGAATTTGATCCTGTCATTATGATGTTAGCTGGTTATTTTGCTCGTTAGTTGATGCAGTTTCTTCCTAGCGTCGATGGCCTTTACAGTTTGGCATGCTTTTGCAGTGGCTGGTACTGGTTGTTCCTTTCCATGTTTAGTGCTTCCTTCAGGAGCTCTTGTAGGGCAGGCCTGGTGGTGACAGAATCTCTCAGCATTTGCTTGTCTGTAAAGGATTTTATTTCTCCTTCACTTATGAAGCTTAGTTTGGCTGGATATGAAATTCTGGGTTGAAAATTCTTTTAAGAATGTTGAATATTGGCCCCCACTCTCTACTGGCTTGTAGAGTTTCTGCTGAGAGATCTGCTTTTAGTCTGATGAGCTTCCCTTCGTGGGTAACCTGACCTTTCTCTCTGGCTGCCCTTAACATTTTTTCCTTCATTTCAACTTTGGTGAATCTGACAATTATGTGTCTTGGAGTTGCTCTTCTTGAGGAGTATCTTTGTGGCATTATCTGTATTTCCTGAATTTGAATGTTGGCCTGCCTTGCTAGGTTGGGGAAGTTCTCCTGGATAATATCCTGCAGAGTGTTTTCCAACTTGGTTCCATTCTGCCCATCACTTTCAGGTACACCAATCAGATGTAGGTTTGGTCTTTTCACATAGTCCCATATTTCTTGGAGGCTTTGTTCATTTCTTTGTACTCTTTTTTCTCTAAACTTCTCTTCTCGCTTCATTTCATTCATTTGATCTTCCATCACTGATACCTTTTCTTCCAGTTGATCCAATTGGCTACTGAAACTTGTGCATTCGTCAAGTAGTTCTTGTGCCATGGTTTTCAGCTCCATCAGGTCATTTAAGGCCTTCTCTACACTGGTTATTCTAGTTAGCCATTCTTCTAATCTTTTTTCAAGGTTTTTAGCTTCTTTGCGATGGGTTTGAACTTCCTCCTTTAGCTCAGAAAAGTTTGATCATCTGAAGCCTTCTAATCTCACCTCGTTAAAGTCATTCTCCATCCAGCATTGTTCCATTGCTGGCGAGGAGCTGCCTTCCTTTGGAGGGGGAGAGGTGCTCTGATTTTTAGAATTTTCAGCTTTTCTGCTGTTTTTTCCCCATCTTTGTGATTTTATCTACTTTGGTCTTTGATGATTGTGATGTACAGATGGGGTTTTGGTGTGGATGTCCTTTCTGTTTGTTAGTTTTCCTTCTAACAGTCAGGACCCTCAGCTGCAGGTCTGTTGGAGTTTGCTGGAGGTCCACTCCGACCCTGCTTGCCTGGGTATCAGCAGCAGAGGCTGCAGAACAGCGGATATTGGTGAACAGCAAATGTTGCTGCCTGATCGTTCCTCTGGAAGCTTCATCTCAGAGGGGTACCCGGCCGTGTGAGGTATCAGTCTGCCCCTACTGGGGGGTGCCTCCCAGTTAGGCTACTAGGGGGTCAGGGACCCAGTTGAGGAGGCAGTCTGTCCATTCTCAGATATCAAACTCCGTACTGGGAGAACCACTACTCTCTCAAGGGTCTTAGCAAATGGCACAGGAGGAGATTATATCCTGCACCTGGCTCAGAGGGTCCCACGCCCACAGAGCCTCGCTCATTGCTAGCACAGCAGTCTGAGATGGAACTGCAAGGCTGGGGGAGGGGTGCCCGCCATTGCTCAGGCTTGAGTAGGTAAACAAAGCGGCCTGGAAGCTCGAACTGGGTGGAGCCCACTGCAGCTTAAGGAGGCCTGCCTTCCTCTGTAGACTCCACCTCTGGGGGCGGGGCATAGCCAAACAAAAGGCAGCAGAAACCTCTGCAGACTTAAGTGTCCCTGTCTGTTAGAAGATGAAATTTTCTTATGGCCTATCATTTAGGGCCTCCATGGCAAGGGGTAGGGGCAGTGACAAGTAGGGATGCTGCAGAAATGTTATGGACCAGATTGTGAAGGGGCTTCTTAATTTGGAAACTAAACTTGGGCTTTCTCCTGAGGGAAGTGGGTAGCTTCAAAAGCAGTGATTCTCTGCTCATTAGAGTCACCTGTGAAACTTTATAAGCACTCTCTATCCCTGAGCCCATCTCAGACTAATGAAATCAGCATTTTTCATAGTGGTGCTGGGGTATTAATATTTTTAACAATCTCCCCAGATAATTTCTAATGTATGGCTGGTTGCAAACTACTCTTCTAAATGTTAGTAAGCAGAGTGTAAAGTGATGCAATGCCAACACTTTGAACTGGAGGCTCATAAAAACTGAGGCAATGTGAAGATGCAAACCTGACATGCTTTGACGTTGGGGGACAAAGAGAGTAAAACAAGTAGGATGTTCCTTACGTTTCCAGTTTTTTGAGCTTGGAATAGATGTTGGTTAAATTCAACAGAGTAGAAAATATGACAGGAATATGGCTTAATGAGGAAGGCAGAATTTTGTCCCATTGAGCCTGAAATTCTGTGGGACACATCTAGAAGGCTCTTAGCTATACATGTCTGAAGCTCAAGAAACATTTTGGTTATATATATATAGAGAGAGAGAGAGATGTACAGTCACCAGCATATAATGGGAACTGAAGTCTCAGGAGTAAGCAACAATGCTTACAGAATTTGTGGTGTGAGAATTGGGATAATTACTGAGTCCTGAAAATCATCAACATTTAAGAACCGGGGAGAGGAGTTCACGAAGGAAAGCAAACAACTGAAGACAAAAGGCATTCACTGTCTGTTTAAATGCTGGGAATTTATAGTTTGTTCCATGGGAGACCTTTTAAATAATACAGAAGTTTTAAACAGCAAAATTTACTTGACATTGCAAATTTTAAAAACTAGTTTATATCCTTTTACTAAACATTTCCCAATGGAAACAGCGTTCACATTTCACAAGTTTCACTTGATTACTTTCAGATTTTGTATGAGTATAAAGTGCATTCGTTTTACAAATTATACAAAAAAAACTACCCAGGGTACCCATCTTGCTGATTAAACTTTTTTGAATTTTTATTTATTTATGTTTATAATATCAACTTTTATTTTAGATTTGGGGGGTACATGTGCAGGTTTGTTACATGGGTATGTTGTGTGATTGATGTTGAGGTTTGGGCTGACTAAACTTTTAAACCCAAGAATTTCTCCCTTTATTTGCTTTATGGCTGAATTATGAGGACAGATGCACCTTCTCTCTTAGCAAAGAGAAAAACCAAAATCTTTTTACTTACACATGACCCATATTATAAACAGCTTCTCATGCCCTGTTCAACATTTCTATATCTCTGTCCCCCAAAAGCAAACAAAAAGTTCCAATTGCCAGAACCATCGCTACTGCCACTTTAGGAGATGTTATTAAGAAACAAGGAAAATCGTGGAGAAGCATAGAAACTATAAGGAAAAAAAAAAAAAAAAACTAACCTTAGGGAGATAGATTCCTAGGCAAGGCTTACCTACTGTGAGATGAAAAACAGCCTACTAGTTACTTGGAAATGTTTTTCCCAATAAGGAAAAAAATCCCTTCTCTTCTGTTACATTGCCTGCAATTCTAGATAACTACTTTAGCTAGTTATCTAGAATAGATAACTAGATAATTACTTTAGCTGAGCAGGCATACTATTTGAAAGCAGTAAAACATGTGTCCTAGAGCTATTGGGCCATTGTATTTTTTTGTGCTTTTAATCAATTTCACTGAGATCAATGGCAGTAAAGCAGTGAGTATGTGTGTGAGTAAATTAAAGATTGCTAGTTTGAGACTATTGAGCTTTTAGGGTGGTGGGACAAGACTGGAGGGGGTACCTCAGTTGAAGAGGTAGTGGAGAAGACACTGAGAGTATCTTACACTGAAGTACACTGGGAATCATGAAAGATCTTGATGGTGTCCACAAATAAAGAAAAAATTATGCAAAGAATAAACCAGCTACTTTAAAATTGTGTTATAGCTAAGTGAAATCAAAGAGTTGATAAAACTGATTTACCACACTCTGTTATGAACCACTCTTGCACCATCCACTCGAGACCCCAACTCCAGGCTAAAACCCAATTTTATCAGTAAATATTTATGCTATAAATGTGAATCTAACTGATTTTAAGTAGTCAATAAAGAAGTGAATTCTTGCTTCTAATCAACCAATTTACAAACATAGTTTAGAGTGTAGTTTATCTGTAAACAGAACTGTCTGCTATACATATATAAAAATACTGAGACATGAAGAAAGAGATTTGACTGTGATGCTGGACTATAATATGAAGAATTTGGAAATAAAATATTTATAAAGTTTCTATTCCAGGTAGCAAGAAACAAGGAGAATTTTTCAAATTGCTCACATTAAATCAAGGGCTACAAAATAAAATCCGGTGAAAAGTATATGAAATCACATTATTTTTTGTAAAGCAAGAAAAGCCTTAAAAGAAAAAAGACATATTTGTGTCTCATAAAGGGAACTAGTATTTATTGCATATCTACAGGGATTAGTCCTCCAACAGCCACATTGTAAAGACATTATTATTAGCCCCACTTTACGTACTAGGAAGCTGAGGCTCAGAATGGTTACATAACTAGCCCAAGGACACAAAACTAGTACTTGACATGGCCCAAGCTAAAACTCAGGGCCGATTTTCCTCTACGTTACACTGGTTTGCAAATTATTAAAATAGGTTTGTTCTGTTTTGCAAATGTATTTCAAGAGAATTCTTTCTAATACATGTATTGTCAATGCTTTATATTTTTTGTTATTAAAGGATGTGTTTGAAGACACTTCCTGCAAATAAAAAAGTCTATAGTGCTTATGCATTTTTAAAGGTGTTTTGTAAAGGTTATTACTGTTAGCTTGGAAGCAAAAATACAAATCAATATCTTACTTCTATCCCAACAATTTCCTTACTTAAACTGCAGGCTTACTAGGTTTTCTGTCCACAGAGCTCATGCTGCAGGGCCATGTTTATATATATATATTTTTGTAACCATGCAGTTGAATATCTGAGATAGATAAAATAATGTCTTATATTGTGTTCTGGGTGTGGCTCCAGTGTTGTGGGTACTTTTTTAAAATCTTATTTTGTTAGACATTTCCTAAGTTTTCATTGCACTGAACAGTGGGTTTCTAGTTGAAGGATGTGTTCTTTCAATAAATGTTTTCCCTATACTATAAAACATTATTGTTTTTTAGCACAAGAAGCAGTAGAATTCATATAGTATGTCTACTTAGGTTCACAACTTTTTTCTGTTTCTCTTCTTTTTAGTGAAAAATGAAGCTAAAAATTGGCTCAGCCCTCATTAATACAAATTTTATGACGTTGGCTTCAATATTTTATTCAGGACCTTTGCACAGGTGCTTTATCTCTAAGAAGATATCACCCACAGGCAAAAGCAACATGATCTGTTAAAACAGTATATTTTCCTTTAGACAAGAGAGGGTAATGTGTAGGTTGTATGAGACGACTTGATTCTGTCCTGCAATGAGTGAGACCAATAAGCTCTAGGAACTGAGATTCTGAGAAGGGAAGACTAGGACAAAATTGTAGGAGACTAAGGGGACAAATGAGAGGATGGGGAGTGTATTGGTTTACATGTTAGAAAAGTTACCACTAGCAGTACAAATAGAGGGAGATGAAAGGGCTGAGGCAAAGTGATATGCACAGAGGTGAAGAGTTCTGAAGCCGTCCCCCGCTTATGAAACTGACAGTAACTGTTCATGAAACAGGCACAGCAGATGAAGCAGGTGCAGCCATAATTCTAGGAGGAACCTAAGGACCCAGACCCACTGGAAATGAGTTAATGGGGCTTGTGAGGTAGGGACAGCAGGTGCCTTTATTTATTTATTATTTATTTATTTATTTTGAGATGGAGTCTTGCTCTGTCATCCAGACTGGAGTGCAGTGGTGCAATCTTGGCTCACTGCAACCTGTGCCTCCCAGTTTCAAGCAATTCTTGGATCTCAGCCACCCGAGTAGCTGGGATTACAGGCCTGCCCCACCATGCCTGGTTAATTTTTGTATTTTTAGTAGCAATGGGGTTTTGCCATGTTGGCCAAGCTGGTCTTGAACTCCTGGCCTCGGGTAATCTGCCTGCCTCGGCCTCCCAAAGTGCTGGGATTACGGACATCAGCCACTGCACCTGGCCCAGCAGGAATCTTTCAAAGGCATCCTTTCATGTTTACAATAATGTGGTTTTGGCAAAGAAAGTGAGCACAGCATGGACAATTATGTATGATTGACTTCCCATCACAGCATCCCTGACTATGAATCGTCCCTTTTTCTTTTCCATTTTATACCTTTTCCCTTCTTATAACATTTATTTCTTGCACCACTTTTTGTTTTTGTTCCTTTAGAAAATATTTTATATTCTAACTTGAATTTCCTCTCTTTATTGCTTTTCCTCTCTTAGCTGTATGTTCACTCTTTGACTTATTTTTTAATTTAATTTAACTTAAATTTTTAACTGACATATACAGTTATTATAATTGTACTTATTTATGAGGTAAATGATCAGATAACTGTAGTTAGTATATTCATCATTTCAAACATTTGTCATTTCTTTGTCCTGGGAACATTCAACATCCCCCTTTAGCTATTTGAAACTACATAATATATTATTGTTGACTATAATCCTACAGTGGTATAGAACACTAGAACTTATTCCTCCTACCTAGCTGAGAGCTAAGAATGTGGTTCAGTTCAGTAAGATACAGAGAGAGGTTGTTCAAAGCCATAGTGTTTTCTTTTGTTTGTATTGTTTTGTCTTGTTGAGACAGGGTCTCACTCTGTCGCCCAGGCTGGAGTTCAGTGGCATAATCATGACTCACTGGAGCCTTGACTTTTCGGGTTTAAAGTGGTCCTCCCACCTCAGCCTCCCAAGTAGCTGTGTCTACAGACATATGCCACCACGCTTTGCTAACTTTAATATTTTTTGTAGAGATGGGATTTTTTTCTGTTGCCCAGGCTGGTTTTGAACTCCTTGTCTCAAGTGGTCTTCTTACCTTGGACTCCCAAAGTGCTGGTATTACAGGTATAAGCCACTGCGCCTGGCCCTATTTACATAGCCTTACACAATCTTTACAAGGTCTGGATTCCACCATTTATTCATTTGTTCATTCATTTGCCCAGGTTTGTAGAGTATTTACTGAGGGCCAGGTGGTATATAGACACTCACTATCATGGCCCTCAGCCTGAGGTCCTTGATTTGGCTTCAGAGAATATGGGAATTCACTGAAATAATTTGAGAAGATACCTGTGTGTAGTAGGATTTTTGGCTCTCAATAATTTCTTCCCATCATGTTGGTTAAGTGTCCACTGCTTCAACTCACATTAGGATCATGTCCTGGGGACAGAGCTATGGGCAGTTCAGATGAAGGTCCTGTTCACATGGAGAGTAAATTCTAGTAGAGTGAAGAGAGGAAATGATATTATTAAGGTTAAAAAGGAAACAAACCAACAATAAACAAGATAATTTCAGATTTTAATAAATCTATAAAGGGAATGTCCTGGATAGGACTGCCTTAGAGAAGGTGGTCAGGGAAAGGTTTTCTGGGAAGACCTTTAAGACAAGATTTAAATGGGGAGGAGGGGGTGATTTTGTAGGTCTGGGCCAGGCTGAGATACGTATATATCTAAACAGTTATCCTCCACAGTTATTAAACTAAGAGATTTTATTATACATTTTCTCATTTATTTGCCTTTTATTTTTGCAATTATTGTTAAGAGCTTTAAAAAATTATATTGTCACTTTTTAAGATTTGTTCTTTACTCCTACAGCATAAGATAATTGGGCCAGATGATGTCTATAATACCAGGCTTTTATAAAAGAAATGCAGTATGCCGTAAGATAGAGTTCTGGATCCCATGTATTTTGTACCCACAGATAATTAAAATAGCATGTGTTGATTTGTTATTCTTCATCTGTTCTTTTTGATTTCAATCATAATTTAACTGTTCCAATTACACTGCTAGAGGATTTTTTTCTTTATTTTTTTATTTTTTAAATTTTTTAATTTTTTTTTTTATTATTATACTTTAAGTTTTAGGGTACATGTGCACAATGTGCAGGTTAGTTACATATGTATACATGTGCCATGCCGATGAGTGTGCTTTTCAGGAGTCATATGGAGAGGCTAAAATGCTACTTTTTTGTGGGGATTTTAAACTTCTATTGTTATGCACTGAAAGAGAGAATAAATGTGTTACCGAACAATGTATTTGCAAATATTAGGTGCTGCAGTAAAATGTAAAGAAATTTCCAAGGCCTGATTTTATGCATTTAGATTAATTATTGATGTTTCTCCTAATTCTGCTACTTGAAAATGGGTGTGAAGAACAAATTTGTTTTCAATGCAGTTTTAAAGGGACTGAGTCTTTGGTAGCTTTATGGACCCACAGTCATCAAATTTCTCATCATTTGAGGTTGTTAATCATTATGATAGTTCAAGGAGATTCTGAGTGAATAAGAAATGAAATTCTATTATTATCTTATCTTTGACTGTGAAGATATTTGACCATAAAATATTTAACTGCTTATACATCTCAACATACGCCATTGACTAGAATAATAATGAGTTTAATAAGCTGAAAAGATAACAAAAATTAATAATACTACTTAGCAGCAGTACTTTCTGAAAGAAGGAATGACAGAGAGGAGCAAAAATGTATGTGTAGTTATTCTGTACATCTTGTATGTGGTTGTGTGGTTTAAATGCCTTTAGTTTTATTTAGAAGTAGATTTTTTTACTTCAGCACTAATTTCTGGGGTGTTTCTATATTCATGTGTTGCATGCATGATTAAGTATGATGTGTAAAATTATATATTCATTAATAAAGGGCTTAGTGCATAAAATAGATTTGCATGTTTAATTAGACTCTTATTATCTAGAATGGAAAGGCTAGGAAAATGACAATCAGGGAATATCATAAATGTGAACAAGAAAGTTCCACTAGAAAACTAACTTTAAAAAAATAATAAAAAGAAACATGTAGTACACTTGCACAGTCCAAAACAACCCATGAATGTGTCCTAAAAAGTCCATGAGCAAGTCCAGGCAGCCAACTTTGCCACCATGTTGCTCCTTCTGGTTGTTCATCAACATTAATGGGCAACAGTGGTTTTTTGCTTAGGACCACCTCTCTTACTGGGCACCACTGTCTGTTACCATGAATACTGGGAGCCATCACCTCTGGGTAGCATTGCTATTGCTTCTCCTAAGGCTAATATTGCTACTGGTACTGTCATTTGCTGTGACATTATCCAATCACTGCTGATGCTTCCCAGTGAAGCTTGACAACAGTGGACTAGAGCCTCCAAGTGCTATAACTTCCAACGGTCTGTGGCTGAATAGAAGCTACCACTTCTCTTCCCTGAATGCACTTTAATACCTTTAAGGAGTATCTCTGTCCAAATTAAGAGATTGTACTAGATGTATCATTTTTAACCCTGTAGGCAGCAGAGTCACCTAGGATACTTGGGAAACACAGTTTCTTGACTCTACCTAAGACTTTCTGAGTACTAATCTCTGGTGGTAGATTCCATGAGAGAGAGAGAGAGAGAGAGTTTGTGGGGTGTGTGTCTGAGTGGTGGATGGGTGGGTGTGGGTGGTTAGGTGGGTTTTTGTGTGTGTAATATTTGTAACCAGGTACTCCAAGAAACATTCACGCAGACAACCCAACATTGTTCTCAGACCAAATTTGAGAAACACAAGTGTAGATGGCCTTAAGGGTGCTTTAACTTCGAGACTGCATTTCACTCTGCAGCTTTAAAGTGAAGTTGTGGTAGTCTCATTCACCTTTGAATTTATATGATGTCCATGCCTCCTTTTTGGATGGAATTCTCTTTTGCACGTTCAGTTTTTGACTTAGACACCTTTGAAACTACTTGAATTAGGGATTATTCTTTGATAATTTGCTGTCATCAAGTGAATTGAGATAAATATACTTTCAGAGCATCATTATCAACTTTGAGGAAATGTAGGCACTTGTATGTTCATGTTGGACACAGGAGGCTGAGATGAGAGGATCATTTGAACCCAGGAGTTCAAGGCTAAAGCGAACTATGACTGTGCTACTGCACTGCAGCCTGGAACACAGAGCGAGATGCTGTCTCAAAAAACAAAAACAAAAACAAAAAAGACGAGTAACAAAGAATTATACAAAATTTGTTTATAATATTTGATACCATTAAATTTACAGGTGCATCTGCATAAATGCTGCATTTTGTGCTCAGATAACCAAGGACATGGCAAAAGCTAATCAGCCTAGGAGGCAGGAGAATCACTTGAGCCCAGGATTTCCAAAAATATATATCACTATGATATATCAATTTTTTATTCTATTTTTCTTTTAGAGACTATTTTTGTAATAGTCTGACTTCTTACATCACAATATATAGAGATCCACTTAGCTCTCAGATCTATGATAGTGTGATTCTTTTAAATAATTGTATGCTTCAGGATGTGATAGAATTGGAGTTTCTCTTATTCCTGAGTAAAGGAAAGAAAAATATTCATTTGAGTTAAAATAAATTAAGATTGTGTAATCTATGTCTCCTTAGGCCACCCCACCCCGGTAAATGTGGGATTATGTGGGCAGTCTACCGAAGACATTTCCCTAGCCCGCGTATCTATCTGCCACCTGTGGACTTTCTGATCTTTTTGGAGTCTCTCTGACTTATTTTGGGGAGGGTATAGGGTGTGTTTCAACTGTGTGCTCCTGAACAAGTCCCTGTGTTCTCTTAGTCACTGCCAGATGAAGAAGTGAAGAGTAAAATTCCATATTTTTCCATTTACCTATTGCATTCTTGTTTTTATAGATTTTACTTCAATATATACTATAAGCTATACTACATGTAGTTAATATTTTTGCTTTAAACAGTCAATAGTCTTTGTATACGTAATAAAAATACAGTCTTCAGTGAAGTGAGCCTTTTCTGGTGTTTCTTTTACACTTATTTCTTCATAGAACACAGAAGACAACTGAGTAATAGTTTTCAAAATGACTCTTCTCTTCCAAAAACTGAAGCATTGTTATGAAAGTTAATGCCCCTGACCTTTTTCCAAGAGGGTTTCTTGGTCAGTTGGTATTCTGTTGGAGACAGATGAAAGAAAACCCAGCCTGTATTGACTTAAGCCAAAAGTTAATTTAGTGGTTTTCCTACCTGTAGAATATGAGGACAAGCTGGCTTCAGACATAACTTAGTCTAGAGGCTTGACAGTTATCAAGAGGAAGTAGTTTCTCTGTCTCTGGGCCCCACTCGGATCTTCTTTTCTCGTTTATCTCATCATGGTAACAAGATAACGGTAACTGTAGACAACCAGAGTCTGCTGCTTAGGTCCAGTAGAAAAGAGACAGTGTCTCTCTTCAGCATCAAACCAAAGTTCTGGTCTGAGTCTCCTTGCTCAAATTCTATCATGTGCCCATAACTAAATCATTCACTGTAACCAATGAGAATGGCTACCTTGCAATCAATCACCGCTGAAGCCCTGAAAACTGACCCACCTAAGCCGCAAAACTTAAGAGGAATGGGTGCCCCCCTTAAAAGAAAGAGTGTTCTGTAAAAAGAGGTGAATGGATGTTAGCTAAAACAGATGGCCATTAGAGTGTTTATGAAAATACAGCTTCTTAGTAGCTCATAACATTAGTACCTTAAAAATGTTCAGATGTGTTTAGATTCTAGTGTATTTTTTCATTTAGATATTATTTTTCTTACTCTTATTTTTGCTTTACTACCCCTGACTATAAAGTTGAAGTCCTTGAGACAGTGAATTGCCTTTAAGTGTTTTAAAATCACCCTTTAACACTCTTGGAGTACTTCTGAGTCTAAAACCTAAAACACTTTGATAATTTGTGGAAACTCTTCTTTTGTGCAAAGTCTTTGTTTAACGTTGTTAGAGTCGATCTCTTTTTTTAGGGGGAGCCTTAAAAAGACAGAGCTGCAACATAGCAGTTATTCAATTCTGTTTTGAATTATCTGCTATATTGTGAAACAGTGGGAAATGAACACAATCTAGAACCACAGCTAGCATTGCTCCCAGACCTTCTTAGTTACTCTGACCCTAAAGTTGTTTGTTTATCAAGCTTGAGGGAACACTTCTGAATTCTAGCTGGCATTACTCTGGGTTTAACATCTTCCATAAATTAGGAAAAACACTGTCCACAATCTCACTCTGCATAACCTCAACTCTTCATTTTCTCAAAGCTCACTCCTCTTTCTCCTTGCTTCATTGCAGCTCACAGAATGGGTGAGACTTGTCCGATTTTTTAGGACAAGTGACATAGGCCTGCTATTTAAATGAACAAAGAAAGGACATATTTTCTACATGGTAATTTGTTTAACAGAACTATTCACCTCATTGCTATTTTGGGGAATTAAGAGTACAAAATACCTTTGAATCTTGTTCAATATTAAGTCATGTTTATTTTTAAAGTGAGAGTCATTATTCTAAGTGGAATAGGATTTGGTTTTTCTGCATTGGCCAATAGCTCAAAATGCTATTTTATAATTATATTGGTTCCTTCCAACTGACCTTGTCTATAGATTTGCAAACACATATAGACATTTTATGTTTTATGTTTTTCAGCTATAGCAAAATATTTTCCTTTTCTAGGTCTGCCTGTGGGTGTCTATGCATCTTATATCAACATTTATATCTATAAACATACACGTTTTAGCACCTATACTATTCTATATTTTTAAATTTTGTACCAAACTCCTCTGAGACTTATTATGGTTTACACCCAATCCCATTTTATCTACTTAATGATTGGAGCCACTTTTTTATTCTTATTTATTTCTCTAATGAACTTTGGAGGATTGCAATTTGCTAAGTTCTAGGGTACAACTGTGCTCAAGACAGACCCAATCTCTGCCCTCACAGTATCTTGGTTGGTTACATATTTGCTCTTACTTCTTTCTTCCCCCCAGCTTTATTGAGGTATGATTGAAAAATGAAAAAATTATATATTTAAATTATACAACTTGAAGTTTTGATATACATATACATTGTGAAATAATCACCACAATCAGACTAATTAACATATCCCTGTCACCTGACAGAGTTACCATTTTTTCTTTCTTTTTTTGTATCAAGAACACTTTAATTCTACACTCTTAACATATATCAAGTACACAATACATTATTGTTAATTAAAGCACATTATAACTAACTATAATTACATTAGCTATCCATATCATATGCATCTTGCATAACTAAAATTTTGTATGCCCTGGCCAATAACACTTCATTTCCCCCTGTTAACCAGCTCCTGGCAACCACCATTCTACTCTCATCTCTATGAGTTCATCTATTTAAGATTTCATTCTATTCAAGGTGAGATCATGCAATAGTTGTCTTTCTATGTTTGGCTTATTTCACTTAACTTAATGTCCTCCAGGTTCATCTTTGTTGTCACAAATGACTGGATTTCTTTCTTTTTTAAGGCTGAATAGTATTCTATTGTGTACCTATACCGCATTTTCTTTATCCATTCATCCACTGACAGACATTTAGATTACTTCCATGTCTTAGCTATTGTAAACAATGATGCCATGAATATGAGAGTGCAGATATCTCTTCAACATACTGATTTTTTTGGGGGTGGGGGATACCTAGAAGTGGGATTGCTGAATCATAGTTCTGTTTTTACCTTTCTGAGGAACTTCCATGCTGTTTTTCACAATGGCTATACCAGTTTACATTCCCACCAACAAAAGTTCCATTCTGTATAAGAGTTCCGTTTTCTTCACAACCTCACCAACATTTCTGTCTTTTTGATAATAATCATTCCAAGAGGTGTGAGCTCATATCTCATTGTGGTTTTGATTTGGATTTTCCTGATGGTCAGTGATGTTGAGCATTTTTTCATATGGCTGTTGGACATTTTTATGTCTTCTGTTGAGAACTGTCTATTCATACCTTTTACCTAAGTTTTAATAGAGTTTCTTTTTTTACTTATTGAGTTATATGAGTTCTTATGTATTTTGGATATTAATTCCTTATCAGGTATATGGTTTGCCAATATTTTCTCCCATTATAGGTTGACTTTTTATTCTATTGATTGTTGTCATTGCTCTTCATGAGCTTTTTAATTTGATGCATTCTCACTTGTATATTATTACTTTTTTTCTTGTGCTTTGGTATCATATCCAAAAATATCATGATCCAAATTAATTTCAAGAAGCTTGTTTCTTATGTTTTCTTCTAGTAGTTTTATGGTTTCAGGCCTTATGCTTAAGTCTTTAGTTCATTTTGAGTTGATTTTTGTATGTGGTATAAGTTGAGTTCAATTTCATTCTTCTGTGGTTGGACATACTGTTTTCCCAACATAATTTATTTAGGAGACCATCCTTTCCCCAGTGTGTGTTCTTGGAACACTGTTAAAGATCAGTTGATGGTAATGGGTGGATTCGTTAGGTTGGTGCAATAGTAATTGTGGTTTTGCCATTACTTTTAATGTTAATTAGTGTAATTTAAAGTAATGGGAATACCACAATTACTTTTGCACTAAACTAATACTTCTGGGCTCTTTCTGTTCCATTGGTCAATATGTCTATTTTTATGCCACTACTATACTGTTTTGATTATTATAGCTTTGTGAGATATATTTAAATCAGAAAGTGTGATACCTTCCCCTTTGTTCTTCTTGTTCAATGTTGCTTTGAGAGGCCAGGCACAGTGGCTTACTCCAGTAATCCCATCACTTTAGAAGCTGAGACAGGAGGATCACTTGAGGCCAGGAGTTTGAGACCAGCTTGGGCAACATAACAAAACTCTGTCTCTTCAAAAAAATTTGAAACATAAAAAAATTTCCTGGGTATGGTGGCACTTGCCTGTAGTCCCAGCTACTTGGGAGACTGAGGAGGGAGGATTGCTTGAGCCCAGGAGTTTGAGGCTGCAGTGAGCTATGATTGTGCCACTGCACTCCAGCCTGGGCAGCAGTGCAAGACCCTGTCTCTAAGAGGAAAAAAAAAAGGATTGCTTTGGCTATTGGAGGTCTTTTATGGTTCCCTATGAATTTTAGTATTTTTTTCTACTTTTGCAAATAATGCCACTGGGATTTTAATAGCTATTACATCGAATCTGTAGATTATTGTGGGTAGTATGGACATTTTAATAATATTAATTCTTACAATCCATAACCATGTATGTCTTTCCATTTGTCTGTGTCTTTTTAAATTTTCTTCATCAATATTTTATAATTTCCAGTGTGTAAGTCTTTTGCCTTTTAAGTTCATCCTAAGTATTTTATTCTTTTTGTTACTATTATGAATGGGATTGTTTTCTTAATTTTCATTTTAGATAGTTTGTTGTTTGTGTATAGAACATGACTTATTTTGTATACTAATTTTATATCCTGAAACTTCACTGAATTGTTTTATTAGTTCTAACATTTTTTTCTTTTTTTTATAGTCTATAGAGTTTTCTACATATATGATCATGTCATCTGCAAACAGAGATAAGCTTATTTCTTCCCTTCCTAATTAGATGCATTCTATTCCGATTTCCTTTCCTTTCCTCTTCTTTTCTTTTCTTTTCTGTCTAATTGTCTAATTGTTCTGGCTAGGACTTCCAGTACTGTGTTGAATAGATGTAGTGAGAATGGACATCCATATCTTATACCAGAAATTAAAGAAAAACTTTCAGTTTTCCTCAATGATTATTATGTTAGCTGTGGCCTTTTCATGTATGGCCTGTATTGTGTTTAAACAATTTCCTTCTATACCTATTTTGTTGAGAGTTTTTATCATGAAAGAATGATGAACTTTGTCAAATGCTTTTTCTGAATCTATTGAGATGATCATATTGTTTTTGGCCTTCATTCTGTTAGTGTGGTGTATCACGTTGATTGATTTCCTTATGTTGAGCCATCTTTACACCCCAAGGATAAATACCACTTGGTCATGGTGTATGATCCTTTTAATGTTCTGTTGAATGCTGTTTGCTAGTATTTTATTGAGGATTTTTGCATCAGTATTTATCAGGAATATTTGCTTTTAGTTTCCTTTTCTTGTTGTATCTTTGTCTGGTTTTGATCAGGATGGTCCTGGCCTCATAAGATGAGTCTGGAAGTGATTCCTCCTATTTTATTTTTTTGGAAGAGTTAAAGAAGGATTGTTATCAGTTCTTCTTTGATTGTCTATTAGAATTCACCAGATGAGAAGTCATCTCATCCTGAGCTTTTCTTTTTTGAGACACTTTTGATTACGGACTGAAATGTCTTCCTTGTGCAGTTTGTCTACACTATCCTATTTCTTCTTGATTCAGCTTCAATAAGTTGCATATTTGTAGAAATTTATTTATTTCCTTTAGGTTATCCAGTTTGTCAGCATATAATTGTTCACAATAGTCCCTAATGATACTTTTCATTTCTGAGGCATCCATTGTAATATCTTCTCTTTGATTTCTGATTTTATTTATTTGAGTCTTCTCCATTTTTTCTTATTAGCCTAGCTGAGTTTGTTGATTTTGTTGATGCTTTCAAAAAATCAACTCTTGTTTATGGATTTTTTTATTGTTGTCTGTTTCTTATTTGATTTACTTCTCTAATCTTTATTAATTCCTTCCTTCTGATAATTTTAGGCTTAGCTTCTTCCTCTTTTTCTAGTTCCTTAAGGTGTAAAGTCATGTTGCTTATTTGAGAATGTTCTTTCCTAGTGTAGGCATTTATGTTGTATTTTTGTTTTCATTTGCTCTGAAATTAAACCTAGTTACATTGCCGCCTCTGCTTTTCCATGTTTTCTTTAGTCTGCTTTTTAGCTTTTCCTTTATCTATTCTTTCCCTCTTTATTCAAGATGTCTTAACTTGAATAAATATAACAGAGTGAACAGTGAAGGGGTTATTTCATTCCTTTTGGGAGGATATTCCTCTGTTTTAACCTTGGATTCTAGGACTGACTGGTCAAAAAAGGAAACAATAAATGAAAAGCATTGAGTCCAAAAGTGGAGAAAAGCCACAGTTCATCTTCCCTGGCAATAATATGATAGTATTATTTTAAGATTCAGTGAATTCTGTTCTGCGAGCTGTAAGATTGGTTGATTTGTAATAGGGGGAACAAGTGCGTGTTGTGGGGAGGGTAGACATTTAGAGAAAGTAAATGACCTTGAGGGTATTGAACTCTGTGAATCAACTTGTTCTCTAAAGTTAGGGGACATACCACTTCTAGATGGTGAACCTGTGGGTGTTCATTTGAACAGTAGAGTCATAGAAAAACTTTACTATCTGGAATATAATAAAAATGCTGCTTTAACTGCTAAGTCGCCATCTGTTACCAGCTCTTTGCTACTGGTTTATCTTTTTTCCTTTTAAAACATGAATTCTTAGATTTTAATATTATAATTTTATACTTACCTTAAATTAGGATTGAGAGGAAACTTTGACAACACCTCTTAATAGAAAATTATTAACTTGTAAAAATCATACTTTTAGGTTTGGGTAATAGCTGGGGAGAAAGCAAAAGCAAATCAGGAAGCTTGTAGGTGACTCATGTGCATTTCTATGTATGAGCAACAAGAATGGTAGAACTTTTGTTCCACTGCAGTTGTACAATCTAATTATTCACTGATCAATCTACACATACTGCATTACTATGTAGGTTTTAAGATGGCATCTTTGCCATATGTCTCTTTTTTAACCTTGATATCTTACATGTAATAGGTTTTCATCAGTTTTGATGAAATCATGATGATAATGATTATGATAATGCCTCCCATTATTTTCTCTTTAGTATAAGGCATTTAATGGCTTTTCCTAAAAAATAATGCAAGCAGTTCTTAACCCTAACAATGAGGGATAGAGTAGGTGTCCTTACCTATACTTGTTACTATAAGTGATATATTTATATAAAGAGATGTATGTAAAGGAAATTCATTCACTCATTCATTTATGTACCTAACCATTATTCCTTCATCAGTTCTTGTTAAGCACTACTATATTAGGCCCTGTATACATTTTACATGAATTATCTCCTAACCTTATAACAATGGTGTGTAAAGAAACTAATATTATCCATTTTATAGATGATAAATTCATGATTAGGGATATTAATTATGATGTCCAAATTTGCACAGGTGGCAAATGATACATTTGAAATCTGAACCCACACAATCTAATTCAAGAGTTACATTGCCAGTACTTCAAAAAATGTGGTTTATTTTATAGGCAAAGAAAAGGCACTGAATTGAATATTATGACTAAGCTTGTGATCTTAAAAGATTTAGGTTCTGAGTTGGACCTGATTAAAAATTCCAGCTCCACCAATTACTGATTACATGAACCTGGTGGGAGTTGTTCAGTCTTTCCATACTCCAGGTTCTTCCTTTTTCAACAGTGTTGCTGAGCCATTAAATGAAACAGCTTTACGTAGAAAGCACTCAGCATAGTAAAATCATTATAAATGTTAGCTATTACACACTTACTTCTCTCCTTTTCTGGAGGAAGGGAGAATATGGGTTTTTATTTTACAATCTTATTTTATAAAACTATAAGCCTGGAGTCTAGGGGGTAATGTAGGAAATGAAATATGAAATGGTTCTGATCTAAGGTAGAAACATTAGATGGATGAAAGAATATCATGCCGATAGAATTAAAAATTGTTAGGTTGGAGTATTTTATGTGGGGCTGAGAGTAAAATAAATCTACAATTTGTGTGAGTGGTAGAATGTGAATCGATTAAATAGGATAGGGAATTGGAAGGGAAGTGCTAGGACAATTCCTGGCACATAGTAGGCATGCAACAAAAGGTTGGAAGCTTGATTGCTATGATCTGTATGCAAAGATCATATGGTTGCATAAATGTGTTAATATTGTTCTTTGGTAAGTGTTTTCCTGGTATTTAAGTGCAATGGAGCACAAAGGTTTGTTGTGTAAAGTGTAATAATGAATGGAATATGACCATTACTCCATCTGTCACTTTCACTCATGCCTTTAAATGAGCCCTTTGCTCCAATAAAATGGTTCAGTTAATGGTTCCTTAAAGCCACACACACTTACCTGTCTTTTTGCCTTTGATGAATTTATTGCTTAAGACTTTAGCCAGTATCTCTTTTTGCCCATTCTTTTTATTTGTATTTATTTTTATATGTTTTTTGAGATGGAGTCTCACTGTGTTACCCAGGCTAGAGTGCAGTGGTACGATCTCGGCTCACTGCAACCTCCGTCTCCTGGGTTCAAGCAATTCTCCTTCCTCAGCCTCCTGAATAGGTAGGATTACAGGCATCCCCCACCATGCCTGGCTAAGTTTTGTAATTTTAGTAGAGATGGGGTTTCACCATGTTGGCCAGGCTGGTCTTGAACTCCTGATCTCAGGTGATCCGCCCACCTCGGCCTCCCAGAGTGCTGAGATTGCAGGTGTGAGCCACCATGCCCCGCCTCTTTTTGCTCATTCTTTAAAGTAGGAACTTTGGTAGAACTTTCACAGCCTGTAACATATGTCTCTAGCCCTAGCTTGGTTCTAAATCCCATGGTGCCTTCTCCTTGGGAAAAACAGAGAAGGCACTATGGGATTTAGAACCAAGTTAGGACTGCAGATACAGGTTACCTATGTTACAGGCTGACAGCCACAGGTATATTGCTGTCTGCACATGTGTTTTTTCCTGGCCTCTCAATGACATTATAAGCTTCTTTTATACCTCATGTGGCGTAACTGCTCTGCAATAATAGAAATTCAATAAAGGACTCTTTAATTTACAGTTAAAGTCAGGATTGAATTTTGTGGAAAATCTTGATGCAAATGTACAAAAGAACTTCAAGAAAATTAGAATGCCATGAGTCATGCATTTCCTGGTACTATTCATTCCTCTTTAGGTACTATCATTCTGCTCAACCTAACATTTCTACCACCTACACCTACCATCTGGAATTATAGGCAGAGGGTATGAAGGGTGTCAAATCTTGAAAGAAAATTGCCTTTTCTCCAAAGTTGATGAAACTAAACCACAGTTGATTGGATGACTTGCTCAGCAAGAGAGTAGAACCTTGTCTTTATGAATTAAATGTCACTATTTCGTCTATTTGAAGATGACCTTATAGAGGATCATGGCTTATGACAAGTTATTTTGCTGAGGCTTAAATTTGAATTGTGTGTTGGTGAATGAGCCACTGCACACACAGTCAGAGCAGCTGCTCTCCATGCAGCTTTTCTTCTCTTTGGTTTTCTGTATCATACACAGTAATCCTTGGGAGTTATTCACATCTACTTCTTGTGGAGTAATAGTATATTATAGTGGTATCATAAATTCGGGATTTATGAAAGTTGCGGGACATACCTTCATGTGAATCTCAGTGGGTTACTGTATTTAATGATTTTTTCTCTTTTGTTTTGATTAAGAAGCTCTTTGCTGGGATGCTGAGTTCCGATTTAAATATTATACACCCTTCTTATTTCTCTCTGCAAAATTATAGCCTTGCTGATGAATTTTGCTTTACTCTTGAGTGTGGTTTACTTTTGCAGCAAATACAAATTTAGTAAGTTAAATCTAAAAGCCACAGTTAAACACAGTTCTCCTTCAGAGGTAAGAACCATAACTGTTTCTGTGGACCCCAGCAAAGGTACCTTCTTTTACAAAACAATGTTCTTCTTGTTCCATAGTCAATTACACACTGAACCTCTGTGTTATCCCAGATCTAAGCAGCAGGGCTGCTCTCTCCAGAATTATATTCAGCAGCTGTCTCCTCCCTGTTAGCTTACCCATTCCTGATGTGTTGATTCCTTTCAGAAGGCTCCAATCCAAATAAGACTCAATTAGCAGCAGCCTGAAAATAGTGTGTCTGCCTTTCTTTTCCTGTATAAATCTTGTGAGTGCTAAGCTTCTAATTTCACTTTCCTCTTAATACTAACTGAAGGTCCCATAACTTTCTGTGGAATGTTGACTTTTTTTTTTTTGAGTGAGATGAGCTCTTCTCATGCCAGTTAACTCTCATGTCGGTGACAGCACAATGGAGAAATATTAGGAAATCTGACAGGGAGAAACATTCATGTCCGATAGAGTCCAGCAACAGATTAGTGAAAGAAACTGGACGTCCAAAATCATCCTCATTCATTTCCTTCACTAAGTCAAAGAAATCATTGTGCTCTGCTTAAGCCCCATGCTGAGTTCATTTTACTGACCCTTCCTTAATATTGGCTGAAGGGTATTTTTAATAACTTGGTATGTTTGGGAGTCAAAGGAGGCCAAGTTTCTGGCTAGGCTCAGAAGGGATAAAATAGTAATGGAATGTTTGGGGAATGAGAGAGAAAAAAATGTCTAAAAGAAAGGTACCTTCTTTTAGACCTGTTTAATATAACTCCCCTAATTATTTCTGAAGTAGGGGGAAAAATATACAAAACCCTCTGAGGAATATCAATTTTTAAACATTACAGCCTTGAGTGAGCCACTTCAAAATGTGCAGAGAATTGGCTTATATTTTATTTGGAAACTAATGTTTAAGTCAAATGGAGCAACAGAAATCCATAGTAATCTATCCAAAAAAGAAAGACCAAAGGATTGGGAATAGGTCAGGGTGCAGTCAGGAGAGCCAGGCGAGGGATGGCAGACAATGGAAGGCAAGCTGGCCCAGTCAGTCTGTGGGCATGTGAGCTGAATCACCAGTGTGGGGACCACTTTCCCCTAAGAAGCCCTGTTGTAATTGATCCTGTCTCCTGAGCCTCCCCCGCTGCCACTGGACATTGCAGGTTTGGCTTCCTGGCTATTGGTTTTGCAGTCAGAGGAGTTCAGTTCAGTTTAGTGTGTTGAGTATGAGCAAAGCAGTATGAGCCGTGAGGTATCAGGATGAGTGTGTGACTGCCTTCTCTTCTCATGTGTCATCTGTGTGAATTCTTCCCATCCATCAGCCTCTTCTAAAACGTGACCTTAACTAGTCCAGTTCCTGGTGCTCTGACCTCTCTCAAGCTACTTCACTCAGAGTGCTGATCAAATGGTTTGGAACCACAGTGTTAGCTATGTCCTTGTTCCATTTAGTCTGTAAATCCACTGAGGATGTATCTTATACTTCTTTTGAAATACACTCCGCCATTAGCACATTGAGGAGCACTACTAGGGGTTTAATTGACACCTGTTGATTGACTGGTACATTAATTAATGTAGGGCCTTATAAGCATGTCTTCCAGAGACGTTTAAAAACTTTTATTCAAATTGTATATAACATCTACTTGACAAACATTTTTAGTAAACATGATAATGTAGAAACAGAATTATTCCCTGTAAAATATTATTCATTTTAGTAATTTGAGATAAAGAGTTATTTGCTCACTAGATTTTATTCACTTGGCACCTGTTTATTAAGTGCCTATGGTGTGTCATAAGCAGTGATGATGTAATTGAGACCTAATAATAGCCTAGGAAAGTATGAAAAAATATGAATATCTTCAATGTTGGTTCTTTCAGGCCAATATTTTTAAATGACTCATTGGTAGCAAAACATCACTTTTTTTTTTTTAATGAGCAGATATTTATAACTGCTACCAAAACCAGGAATAGTTTACTAAATATGGGGGTTTGAAGATATTGTCTTTAACTGGGAAAAGCTTCCAGGCTACAAGAGAGGATAAAGACAGTGAGTAACATTTGAGATGTACTTTATTTCATTACCTAACAAACACCTATCCAGCACTCACAATGGACAGGCTGTCTTTCGAGCAGGAACAGATTATGGAGCATATGCTGTGCATATGACCTCATTTAATCACTATAGTAAGTCTATAAAGAAGGTACTATTATTATCCTCCTTTTTAAAATAGGGAACTTGAAACTCTATTTTACAGTTAAAGTTCAGAGAAGTTAAGTATTTCACCCAAGGTCACACAGCCTGTGCGGTGGAGCTTCTTGCAAGAGTATTTTGGCCCTTTATAGGATAGAGAGATTAATTCCAACCAGGGAAAGAAGGGAATAAAGTAAGCCCCAGGGAATGGATGCTGTTTCAACCGGGTTAAGATTGGTTTGAAACCTGGTTAAGATTGGTCTGTTTGCAAATATGGGGCAGTCAAGAATATACCCAGAGAAAGCTATTCCACAAGGGACATAAATGTAAGATATTAACAAAATACCATTTTCTGTCCAACATTAAAATTTTAGGAAGATACATCCTCATCTATTCTTTTCTTTCAAGGACTTCCCAAGTTTCCGTACAATGTTTGCTTTAATTCTTTTAATGTGAATAATATAATATGTTTTACATGGCACTACCACTTTATTTAAATCTCAAGATTTTCTAAGAGTTAAATGTTCACTGCTAGTCTTCACAGCAATCAGTGGCTAAACAGGCCTATTTAGTTTAAGATGGCTCTCCTGTGTGAGCTGTCAGTGACATCTGCCAAAACCATGCCTTATTTGTGAGAAATGCCCCTTGTCTCTGCTTGATGGAAAACTGATCAGCCTCTTTTACTCTTTCAACTCAATGATTAGCAATTACTGCTAACCTAGAAAACGTCACTGGAAATTTATTTAAAAATTCTTCTTACTGGGCATGACGGATCTTATTTGCTTTTTAATACAAACAGTGAAAGTATAAATACATTCTTACTTTTTGGAGAAGATAATAATATGAAATTTAATTTTTGTTTCCAGTGTTATTGCATTTTTCTAACAGAAAAACTAAATAAAACATATCTTTAGAATTTAATTCTCTTTATCACAAACTATTTTTCAATTTTAAAATAAAACTATATCTATATATATATACACACACACACACACGTACATATTTGAGACAGAGTCTCACTCTGTCACCCAGGCTGGAGCGCAGTGGTGTGATCTCAGCTCACCGCAACCTCCGCCCCCAGGTTCAAGCAATTCTCCTTCCTCAGCCTCCCAAATAGCTGGGATTACAGGCACCCACCACCATGCCCAGTTAATTTTGGTTTTTTTAGTAGAGATGGGGTTTCGTCATGTTGGCCAGGCTGTTCTTGAACTCCTGACACCAGGTGATCTGCCCACCTCGGCCTCCCAAAGTGCTGGGATTACAGACATGAGCCACCGTGCCCGGACAAAATATTTTAAAACATTGTAAATGATCATTGGGTTTCAGTGGTCCAAATCAGAATTTTCTTTGGAAGAAAAACATTAAGAGAAAGACACTAATAAAAATAAATCAGTGTAAGCACTTGAAAATTAGTTAGAAAAGATGCGTAGAGATACCTTGATATAGTAAATATCATATAGTCACGTAATATTAAAAAATCAATTTGAAAACATTACATAGAATCAAATATCTCTAAGGAAAAATCATGTGAACAACGGATGTAATAATTAAGTTGAATATCAAAGGATGATGTAAAATCTATTTTAATCATATACTAGGGATTGGACTTTCTGATAAGACCCAGAGACACTTTATTTTTTTTTTTATTTTATGATTATTATACTTTAAGTTTTAGGGTACATGTGCACAATGTGCAGGTTAGTTACATATGTATACATGTGCCATGCTGCTGTGCTGTACCCATTAACTCATCATTTAGCATTAGGTATATCTCCTAATGCTATCCCTCCCCCCACCCCACAACAGTCCCCAGAGTGTGATGTTCCCCTTCCTGTGTCCATGTGTTCTCATTGTTCAATTCCCACCTATGAGTGAGAACATGCGGTGTTTGGTTTTTCGTCCTTGCAATAGTTTACTGAGAATGATGATTTCCAATTTCATCCATGTCCCTACAAAGGACATGAACTCATCATTTTTTATGGCTGCATAGTATTCCATGGTGTATATCTGCCACATATCTTACAGATGAAGAAATGGGGGACCAGAAGTTTGTCACTTCCTTACGTCACATTACTTGTAAGGGGTAGAGAGAGCAGAGCTAGTGCTTCATCCCAGGGCCAGAATCAGCAAGGCCATTCTTTCTATGTGCTGCTAGAAAATGAAGACTTTGTCATGGTGCATTCAGCAGCTCTGATCAACTGGTAACTTGTCAGTTGGACAGATCCTATTTTCCAGAGCCTTACTGAAGGTCTGGGGATGGAATGAGTCACAGGACTGAGCTTGCATCCTATAGGAACATAATCACCCCTGGAAAGATAGCCCTTCAATTTTAGGGCAATAGCTATGAGACTGCTACCCTAGTTCTTCCAAAAGTAGAGTTTCAGAGCACAATAGCACTCTTCTCCCACGACCAAAATTTTCATTTTAGAAAAAGAACAGTAACCTTTAAGGATAGGCCTCCTATCCTGCTTTATACATTTTCAGAAATGCCCTTGAATTATATGTATACTTGAATTATATGTATACTTTTGTGGCTTGACTTACTAACTTTCCTTTTTGTTGGATTTCTGCATGGAAAAGCTGTTGGGGGTGACTGGTAGATGCATTTGTTAAAGGGCTAATTTACAAGAGACCACTTTACTGGAAAGGGTGCCTCTCTCCAAATAATAAGTAAATAAATAACTTTTTCCAGAAAAATCCTCAAAAACAAAAACTTTCTAAGACCCGTTTACCTTGCAGAAGCCTTTCAATTGGCCTTTAGGGCAGCATGAACAGAATGTTCTATACCTTGAGTGGTCCATACACTCAGGAGAATGTGCTGATTTCAGCATCTTCCTTATAGCCATGTGAACACCAAAATAGGATTCCTTTTTCCTCTGCTCCAGCTTTCTGGAGCAATTGTTTTGACTGTTCAAAAGTGTAACATTTTGCTTTGTTTTATGTTTTTCTGGATAAAAATAGCATTTTCTTCCTAGAGAATTTGACTCACTAAGCACATATATTGTGAATTAATATCATGTTCCTGATATGGAGGGCTTTTGTAATCAGAATAACTGTCACACACCACAGAGGAATAAGAGGTTGAATATGTTCAATTTCTGTCTGACTATTGGAAGCCTCAGGTCATCACTTCTTGGAGGCAGTCCTGAGTAGATGCAATAGACACTAAAGCAAATATTATGTGTACCATATGACAGTTAATTCTTGGAATAGCTCTGGAAAGTAGACATTATATGACCATTATTTTACTGAAGACAATGCTACAGCAAGGATGATTTAGTGACTTATTTAGGGCCTCACAGTAACAGAACCTGGATTGAAATTAAGTTTGGTCTGAGTCAAAGTCTGCTTTCTTTTCATTCCATTACACTGGATAGGCTTGAGAGTATATTGCAGAGAGAATATGGCATTTGTACCCAAATTTCATAGTTGACTTACATTTGGGGCTTCTTTTTGAAATTTTGGTTTCACAGGCGAGAATGACAAGTTGCATATCAGAATTCAAGAGTGAGATTTGGGCTTGAAAATCACCTATTTGAAATTGATATGCATATTTCCCTCTTCAACTTTCCATATAAAGCCAGGCTTTTACCCAATATGGCCTTGGTTGTACCCCTGTGTAGTTCTGGGAGTTTCCATAGTTGATATGTGTATGTTGGAGGGGAGTCAGAGAAAATAAACATGTCCATTATGAATGGCTTTTCCTGTGAGAGATGCTAATCGGCTTTCTCTCTCTCAGGAGTATATGTTCAATGTCTGGATGTTTTCAATGTCTGGATTAATTCAGCCATCCAGGAAAGAAGTTTGTGCTTTGCTCTCCATGTACAACATCTAGTAAAGGAGACTTAGTCTCATCATTCTTCTCTGAGGAGGCAGGATTCACGACCAACTCATCCCATTGAAGACAATATTAGCAGAAATTATGAAAGGAGCTTACAGAGTATTTTGCAAAGTTCATTTACTTACATTGCCAAAAGTTATGTGATTTTACTAAATCCCTCAAAACTCCTCTAAGGAAGTTGAGAATATCTCCATTTATCCATTGAAGAAACTTCAACTTAGAAAGTTGAAAGGGATTTGTTTGAAGTTATGGAGTCTAATGGCTCCCACTCAAGGGTTCTTTTGTCTGCTGTACCATCTTCCACCTGCTGCCTTACACATTTCAGAAGTGTGAAAATGGGGAGCAGATTGTTTCTCCTGGATTCTGAATATCAGTTGCCCCCTTCCTGAGTTAGAGAAATATCAAAAAACTTGCAGTTTGTATAAGAATTCGATACTTAATGATAATGCATTATTATACAGTGTTAATATATTATATATTATTAATATAATGCATAACTACTACACAGATATATTTATGCACATGCATACACATAATCCCTTTATACCTCCTGTTTTCCAGGTAAAATGAGAGTTTACATTAATTGAGTGTTTACCATGTTCCAGATACTGCCCTTAGCTTTTCAACATAGAAAAGTATTATTATCTTAATTTTGTAGAAAAAGAAGCTGAGAAGACTGTGGAGGTTAAATAACTTGCCCAAGGTAATGCAATCAGTGGTGGCACCAGGATTTGACTCCAAGATGATCTTTTCCAGAGCGTTTGCTACTAAACACTCTGTTTTATTGACTCTCCTTTCCTTATTTCTGATAGTGGTGGTGAAAAGTGGAGTTCTTTTTTCTAGTAGAATGGTGCTTCAATATTTCACATGTATCTTGCATTTTCCTCAAGTTCATGTTTATTTTTGAGTTCCTGGTCTCTAAGTTTACTCACCTTTTATTTAAATATGTAAAGTAGAGGCTGTCCCGAGTAGAGGCAATAAGCATTAGACCAAATATTCTATGTACTTTATGACAGTTAATTTTTGAAATAGCTCTGATGAACATAAAACACCAGAGACTGAAATATATTCTATATTATGTATATTTGTCCATCTTTTATAAAGTTTTATGCTATACTTTTGAGGTACTCTAAATAATTTTAAGAACTTAATTTTTCTGTGTATTAAGAGCAGATTAATATAGCCTCAAGGAAAGAAGAGATTCCCTGAGAAAGAAAGTCTATTTTATCTCATTTTGTTTCACCAAGTTTTTGGTTGTCAAAATTCAGGTATTCAGTAAACACAAATGTAGATTATGTCTATTGAGCTCCACCTTTTAGTTTATTTCCCTCTTAAATCAAATAAAAGTAATTTGAAAACCAAATAAGAAAATGAAACAATTAACAACTGGGAATTCAAGTACCTAAGGTACATTAAATATGTATGTGCTAACTTATCCCATGGAGCTTTGCTACATCTCAGAACTTGTCAAAATGAATTCCTTTCCCTTGCACTCCTGTACCATTTTTTCGCTTTATTACGTTACTTTATGTAGATTACTTGTAATTTCTGTGAGTAATTGTGCTGGCAGGGAAACTGGTTAAGTACAGAGGTGCTTAAAGTGTTGACTTTTTGCTTAGCTAGAAACAGGTCTCTGCCTGTTTCACTATTTAGTCTCTGGTGATCATGCACAAGCCATTTAACTTCTTTATATTTCAGTTTCCTTGTATGTTAATAGGCCTATTGATACTAACTACATTGTAGGGATTTTGCAATGATTAAATTACATATTTCATAAAAAGCACATGGGCCTATTGCTCAGTAAGCGTTAGCTGATGTTATTGTTAATATCCTTTCATTCTTATTCTCATCTCTTGATTTCAGAGGTTTGTTGCCTTTTTCCTGAGCAAGGTAATAGCAGGGCTATTACATTAGCCTTCTCACTGGTCCCTAACAATCAGTAGTCAGTGTGTGGCAAGGAAACTAGATAATGTGAGATGTTTTATCAGAAGTGATTTAATATAGAAATTGTTCAAGTAGGTTGAGGAGAGGTGCTAGAAAAATAATACTAGAATAACACAGAGCCAATAACTGCAAGAAGCAATTGCACATTTAGGGTAAATTAAAGGGAAAAAGTGGGGTTTTAGGACCGGCAAGCTCAGATGAGACCTCACTGAACTGGAACCCAGTCTTCTGAGGAGGTGGTATTATCAAACTTTGGCAAGGAGCTGAGACCTTTGAGGAGGGGGCACCACCTACTGGTGCTGGTGCTGACGGTATGATGAGGCTTGTTCTGTGAGTGTAGAGAAAGCTGGAAAGTGGGACCAACTGCTGCTGCCCAGGTGAAGTTCTAATCCTGGGGTAATGTAATCAAAAAGACAGCCAAGCAGGAAGGGGTAAGTTCCTTCTCCCTCTCTTGCCTTCTTGCCTCCCCCAGGGCTTCTTCTGGCAGGTATGAACAGTCTTCCAGTTGGTCAAGTGCAACAAATGTAGTCTGCTGAACCGTGAGGTCTGCATCAGAAAACAAAGAACAGAAGGATGGGTTTAGAGCTAAGAGGCAATATCTTAGTAACCAACACAAGTGTCTTTCAAATCCCAGTCTCTTTCATAAACTCCTATTGGATTACATAATCAACAGAGTGAACAGAGAGCCTACAGAATGGGAGAAAATACTTGCAAACTATGCATCCAACAGAAAACTAATATCCGGAATTTACAAGGCACTCCTACAACTCAGTGACAGCAAAAACAACAAAAATAACCCCATTAAAAAGTGGACAAAGGACATGAATATGTATTTTTCAAAAGAAGATATACAAATGGTAAGCAAGCATATGAAAAATGCTTAACATCACTAATCATCAGAAAAGAGCAAATTAAAACCACAATGAGTTAGCATCTTATACCAGTCAGCATGGCTATTACTAAAAATACAAGAAATAACGGATGTCGATGAGGATGCAGAGAAAATGGAACACTCATACACAATTATTGAGAATATAAGTTAGTACCACCTCTATGGAAAACAGTTTGGAGATTTCTCAAATAACTATAAATAGAACTACCATTCAAACCAGCAATCCCACTGCTGGGTATCTACCCAAAGGAAAAAAAAAATTGTTATATCAAGAAGATACCTGCATTCATATGTTTATTGCAATACTATTCATAATAGCAAAGATATGGAATCAACCTAACTGTTCATCAAGAGATGATTGGATAAAGAAAATGTGGTATACATATGTACAATGGAATACTATTCAGTCATAGAAAAGAATGAAATTGTGTCTTTTGCAACTACATGGATGGAACTGGAGGTCATTGTCTTAAGTGAAACAACTCAGAAACAGAAAAATACTGTGCATTCTCACTTATTCATAGGAAGTAAATAATGTGTACACATGGGCATAGAGTGTAGAATAATAGGCATTGGAGATTAAAAGGTGAGCAAGTAGAATTGGGGGTAGATGTTGAGAAATTACCTAATGGGTATAATGTACATTGTTCAGGTGATCGCTACTCTATAAGACCAGACTTCACCACTACACGATATATCTATATAACAAAATTATACTTGTACTCCTTAAATTTAAACCCCCCAAAAATGTCCTACAGTATCACTTGGAACACAGCTCTCACCTGCTCCAATATCTTCATGTCCTATTGAGCAAAGGAAATTCAATACACACTTTTTAAAAAAGAACCTATTATGAACATTGTGCTCTGGGCTATGGAGGATATAGACATGAATAAGAAGTTTTTCTGTCCTCACACAGTTTAATGAAGAACAAGGTTAACAGAAATCATTCCATAGCAAATGCAGAAAGTACTTAGAAGGAGGAATGTGTCCTGGCTGGTGAGATTCAGGAAGAGTTCATGGAAGGATAAGTAAAACTTCACATTCAATAGTGTGGCCTCTTATACTTGGCTGACTTTTCACTATAACCATATTTTTATTTTTTTATTTTTTTTGCTACTATGTAACTATTTCCTGTTTAGCCTTCAGTGTTTATTATCTGTATACTTTTTTTCTCATGCCAGTCACTTAGACATATGGCCAATGTTACTGAGTGCCTTCTATGGGTGCTTTCAGCTAGTTGTAAGGATACAACATTGAATGAATGAGACAAGGTGCCCCCATTATGGAACTTGCCGTCTAGGTGGGCAGGCAGTTCTTAATATTAAAAGGTCACCCAAATGAATGCAAAGTTGCACATTTTGGTTGGTGCTGGGAAAGACAGGTGCAAACTGCTATGCTAGTAGGGTGATCAGGTTTCATTCTGGAGTCACAAATGGCTTCCCTGAGGTATAGGTGTTAGGTTAGGTTGAGTCAAGAAGGCTGTTTCCAGCCTGTGCAGATCTCGGAACAGAAGAAGCAGAGTATGCCTCTGAGAAAAGGTCACTATGGGTGCAGAAAAAGGGAATGAGGAGTGTGTACAGCACTTTTCACACAGTAAGCATTTCTCGGGGTCAAGTTCAAAAGGCACTTCCTCCATGAAGCCTCTCTTAAAATACTTGAACACTAAAAAGATCCTCCCTCTTTTCAGCTCTTAACCATTGTGTATCTCTCATGAGGGTGTTTATTACATACTGCCTTGGTTTGTGATTATTTATGTGCAAGTTTGATTATCTGTGCTCAACTGTAAGCTTCTAGAAACCAGAATTTGTCTCATATCCATCTTTGTATCCTTCAGTGTCATGAGTTCTTAAAAAATATTTGCTGAATAATGTCACTTCCTCAGTATGCCTGCTGGCACTTAGATGGTGTGTTCAGTTACATGCAACAGTTTAGTGTAACTGTTTCTTTCATTCAGTGTCTCAGATTACTAACTGACTTGTCCCTGGAGAACATTGGCAGTTGATTGACATTTGTGTATAACAGGTGAAGAAGTATTCACTGGCCCACTTTGGGAAAGACAGAAGTTTGGAATTTGAGGACAGGTACCTTAGATCTCCATGAATCACAGTGAATGGCTGCTTAACCAAAAGTGTTCATAAATCTGTAGCATTGCAAAATGTAGGTTCAACCAACCAAATTTGCTTTATCTTTTTATTTCACCATCTGTGTTGGCTTGTTCTGATTTCCATGTCATTAGACAAGGAGAAGATGATCATCTGCCCGTAGCTAAACACTTGGATTCCATCAGAGGTTCTTCTGAAAAGTAAATATACTATGGAAAGGAGGGCCTGGGGGATGCACCACACCTGTAGGCCTTCTTTCTGTTATTTTTTTTTTTTTGCGGGGGATGGTGTTTCACTCTTGTTACCCAGGTTGGAGTGCAATGGCATGATCTTGGCTCACCGCAACCTCCGCCTCCCGGGTTCAAGTGATTCTCCTGCCTCAGCCTCCCTGGTAGCTGGGATTACAGGCATGTGCCACCACACCCGGCTAATTTTGTATTTTTAGTAGAGATAGGGTTTCTCCATGTTGGTCAGGTTGGTCTCGAACTCCTGATCTCAGGTGATCTGCCCGCCTTGGCCTCCAAAAGTGCTGGGATTACAGGCGTGAGCCACTGCTCCCAGCCCTTCCTGATATCTTCTAAGTCTCTTTGCAACAACCTGAGTGGACCCATTCTCCTGTGCTCATGACCTGGCTCTAGGTATTCCCTTATCTTTCTTAGAATATGGTCATTCACTGGCATCTATGATGGAACAGAAAAATAGCTGGAAAATGAAAACTCCAAAACTCTCACTCAACATTATTTTACAATAGTGTAGGAGTTAATAGTTGTGGCAGAACTGCATCTTCTAAGGAAAACTGCGCTATGACAAACAGCTCCAGAGTGAGAGGCAGTCAACTCACTGTCAGGGTGACCCAGAAGTCCTAATGGGTGGGAATGATCATTATATGAAGACTGTAAATCTGATTAATGTGCACTCTGAGATGAGGTATAACATTTCATGCCAAATGAGGTAGGGGTAGGTGAGAAAGGATGATAGAAACAGCTGGTTCTGCACATGTCTGAAGGACCATATTAAAACTACAATGACATACAGAGATATGTAAACAAACAGGGAATGTTCAGATGGATATATGTGTGTGTGTGTGTGCGTGTGTGTATTTCAGCGTTTATATAAACATATACCTAAATTTATTTATAGACTCATAGCTGATGAATGAACCTTCACGAATATACTATTTCCAGTCCCCAAATAGTGGGGTACACAATTTTATTCTCACTGTAAAAGCTTATTCTTTGGTAGGACATATTGCCAAATTTTTCACTGTGGGACTAATCTGGAGGCCATATGGTGACATTTAATTTATGGGCAATATTATCTAACAACATTCCTTTAGCAGTTGGTAATTGTAATGTTTCATTATCTCAGTTTAGTTTTGTCATAATCTTGTGACATGGGCAGATATCATTATTCCACATTGATAAAGACAGATATTTAAAGACAAACACAATTCCTGTTAAGTTGCAGTGTGTGTGTGTGTGTGTGTGTGTGTGTAGGGTATGTGTATGTGGGATTGTTTTTGAGTCATATAGAACATTCTTCCTCATAACTGATATTCTGGATTAAATTTTAATTTGTGGAGTCTTGGGCAAAGCCTAAACCTAAATAATGTTTGGGAAGAGGGGCCATAACCTGAAAATCTGCGTCAGATTGGCCCTATAAGAGAGAGGTGAGCTTACTGGATTCTGGCTTCAATACATCTATTCCCCTTTCTAGATGAGTAAAGAGTAAGATACAGTTCTACCCTTCCTTTTCCCTCTCTCCCCTCCTATTCAGAGTCTATTCTATCTTATTTCACTTTGTTTTTATGGATGTATTTTACTGCAAAGGGTAAAGTCCAGCCTGCCCTATGTCGAGAAAGATTAGACCTCATTATCTGTCCTCTCATTTCTCAAAGGCATGAACCAGGAACAATCAGAGTAACTTCTTTGGACCTTCCAGCACGAGAAAGAAGTGTTCTCTTCCCTATAGGTTAAAGACTGAGATGGAAAAGAAATAAAACAAATGCTTCTTGATTCTGACTTTTATAGTATGTAGCCCTGTTATATATACAGTTGTCCCTTGGTATCCATGGGGGGATTGGTTCCAGCACCCAGAGCGGGTACCAAAATTTGCAGATGCTCAATTCTCTAAATAAAATAGCATAATATTTTCATATAACCCAGACACATCCTCCTGTATACCTTAAATCATCTCTAGGTTACTTATAATACCAAATAAAAGGCCTACATACCACTTCGTGCTCATGGATTCAGTGTAGTACTTGGCACACGGCAAATTCAAGTTTTGCTTTTTGGAATTTCATGAAAACATTTTTCTGAATAGTTTTGATTTGCATTTGGATGAATCCATGGGTGTGGAACTCCTGGATGAGAGCTGCCTACTGTATTCAGTCTGTGCAGCAACTGGTAAAGGACACAAACAAGAAGTATAATGAGGTCTAATCTTTCTTGACATGAGGCAGGCTGGTCCTCACCTTTTTACGAAGAAAACTTTGATTCAGAAACTTTAATACAAAGATATATTTGTGTACATTTATGTACATATTTATGTACTTAAGAATGTTGCGCAAGGTCACAGAGCAACGTCATGGTAGAGCCAGGGCTTACCAGGTGGCATAGGTTTTACATCTCCCTCAATATTTATTAAACTACAAACATCCCTCAGAGATGCTGAGAATCGCAGAGTCCCTCTGTAATATGATCACATGCTGTCTGTTTTTCCTCTAGCTGATCCCTGAAATGCTGGAGTTGGCAGGAAAAAAAAGATAAAGGTGAAATTAATTAAATGGGATAATGCATGTGAACACAGTTTGTAAATTCTAAGGTCTTACAAAAGATTTCTATATTAGTAATAGTTGCAATATGCTCATTTACATGGGCCACTTATCATTCACAGCTAATTACTAAGCAGTACAGTAACAATTATGTGGATGATGAAATACACATCAGATCAACACTTTTGCAAGCTGTTTCAGTTACAATATTCAACTCTCTTCCCTTGGTTTCCATCTTCTAAGTATATTGCTTAGGAAACTTGGATAACTACTGACAACTAAGAAGAATTATGAACATTCATCATACAGGAAGTAAACATTCATCCAAGAAAAACAAGTGATAGAAATGAAAGATGAGATTCTATTTATGAGCTGCCCATTGGCTTTTCTTATGAGGACTGAATTTGGGGACTCTGTGAAATTTTCATATGCATTGTTACACTGCCTCGGAAATGGCCATTTAAGTTTACAACATGAGACAGCTAGCAGGCCCTCATCAAGTTCTGCAATTCTAACTGTATGTCTCCATTGGTCTCACATCTATGCCCTTGAGTTGGTTTCTACTCATGCCATTTTTCCAAAACAACTGTAATTACTGTAAAAGTTGAACAAGCAAATATTAACTTGGCTGGGATATGATTTTCAAACTACATTACAGTAGAGAACAAAGTTTGTAATGAGATTCTGTGTACTACTATTCAAAGCAATTAGGAGAAATGAGTATTGAGCTCTTAACATTCTGACAAGTTATTTCAATATTGTGTCCAAATAAAGGAACTTTTTGTAATCAAAAAAACTGATTGATTTCTTGAGATTTCATAACATGAGACAAAAAAAGAAACAGTCATCACTGATCTTCCAGCAAGTCACAATTGTAATGTATTGAAAAATTTAATGGCCTTGACTTTAGAAGTGTAATGAGTTTTGTAATTGCTCATGTGAGAGGTTTTTCGTTATGCTGAATATACGGGTGCAAATAAGCAAATATAACAGGTGACATTTGTTGTTCTAATAAAATAAACCCAGCTTTGAACAAGTTTAGTGTAAAAGTTATAAATAATAAAGAAACTTTAAGAAAGAGAATATGTGATCACAGTATTTTTATGGGAAGGTAGGACATCTTGAATACTAATCTGGAATTTTATTGGTAAGAGGGGCCATTTACTGAGTTCTTAGTGTATTTTGAATTTGGCCGAGGCACTGACTATCCGGTTTAATCCTTATAAGCAATCCTGTAGGAAAATACAGCGTGGATTATCTAAGTAACTTTCCTGAGACCACATAGCCAATAAATGGAAAAGATAATTCAGTTGTGGGTCAATTTCAATATTTCTACTGTCCTAGAGGTTTTGCATAAATATGTGATATTAGAAAGAATTAAATATCAGAATAGTTATGCACGGGGATTTGAGAGAAAGCTCCACAATTATATAGTGAGCATTTCAGTCAAGAGGGAGAAGTGATAAAATTATGTGTAGAGATGAGTAGGTCCTGTTTGGATAACTCATTTGTCTGCATCTAATCTGTATCTTCAGAGTTTTGTAGCCTGTTTATATCACATTTAATTTGATATTTGTTCTTTCAAAGTCTCCTATAATTGGGTTTACCCTCCAGGTCAGGGATAGATGAGGTTAATCACAACAGGATCAATGAAAATACTAACCGGTAACATTCCCGGAGCCATTACAATCTGACTAACAGAAGGATGGAGTAGAAATAACCATTCTATTTTCAACAAACTTTTGATTTTATCTCATTTTGAATGGGCACAAGAAAATCTAAGAGAGATTCTCTTTAAGAATTTTATTCAAATGTCCCCTTGGGTAAAGTTTGTATGGAGACTCTCAGAGCTAATATATGAGATACTACTTTGATTGTTGAATGAAAAAAGTAAAGAAATAATTATGATAAATCAAATGAAAACTGTATTTATAGTATTAAACTGACAAATGTATGGCTTTATTACTTTATAGAATGAAGAGTTCTTAAATCATGTAAGGAATATTTTGTTCTTAAGACAAAGTTGGGACTGGGCGCAGTGGCTCATGCCTGTAATCCCAGCACTTTGGGAGGCAGAGGCAGGCGGATCACTAGGTCAGGAGTTCGAGACCAGCCTGGCCAACATGGTAAAACACCATCTGTACTAAAAATACAAAAATTAGCCAGGCCTGATGGCGGGCACCTGTAATCCCAGCTACTCAGGAGGCTGAGGCAGGAGAGTTGCTTGAACCCGGGAGATGGAGGTTGCAGTGAGCTGAGATCATGCCATTGCATTCCAGCCTGGGCGACAAGAGCAAGACTCCATCTCAAATAAATAAATAAATAAATAAATAGAGTTGGACAAAAATGAATTGCGATAATGGTATTATTACTGACGCCTTAAAAATTAGGACACTCTAGTTTCAAATATTAACACATTTCAAAGTTTCTTTTCAAGGACTATGACAGAAAACTTCAAGCAGCAGTCACCAACTCATGACATGGCTTTTTTATTCTGAATGAGGCTTGAGATATTGTACAAAAATGAGTGGATAGTTAAACTTTTTTTGAGCTGGGTACATAAAATGAACTCTTGACTTTTTCTGATAGCCAAGAAATCTTCCCACACACAATCTGCAGGCCAGTTGCAAGTAGCTGTTGATCTCCATGGTCAGGTAAGTTGGTGGGTATCTGCCTACAAGATGTAATTTAATGGGTATGAAAGGTCTTTTATTTGTTCCCCTTCACATCTGTCCTGCAGGTATCACAGGGACTGAAATTCTGCTAGCCAACTGCACTTTAGATTCAGATTCAATTTACACTTTTTCCAAGCACCAACTATACACCCAACTATTGCTGAATTTTTTATATACATGGTTTACATGTGTTTAATTTTTATGAGTGTTTTCCCCTCTTACAACCTACATACTACAGATATTTTACAAGTCAATCAAGAGTCACATGTGGGCAAAACTAATTTAGTATTCAAGTGAGAAAAATATAAAGTAGTCACAAATATTTGATTTTAAGATTAAAATTAGTAACCCCCAATTTTATTGAAATAACAGGAGCCATGTCTCATTCATCTTAGTTCATTGTATTCTTCCTAACACGCACACAAACACCCTTGGCTCTCCTTATGTGTAAATGACATTAAATACACATAATGAATCCTAAACAGAATAAACTGGTGACATCTCAAAGTAGTTGAAAGGGAAAGAAGCAACTAACATAAAAAATGAAAGTGTAAAGAGCCCAGAGTAGTAGGGAGGCCAGGACAGGCCAGACTTCAAGGACAAGGAAGATGAATAATGGGAAACTCATAGAGAAAGTCAAGGATAACCTGGGGTTTATTCTGAACATTGCAACTCCTGTCACCATGCTCTCAACAGCAGTTCCCTGTTACTTAACAATCCATCAGTGCCTTCTATTTCCTATAGAATAAAGTCTGGATTATTTAGCCAGGTTATGCCAGGGTCTCCAAAACCTGTCCCATCTGTTCCTCTAGCATAGCTGATTTAGCCTCTCTAACCACAGTCTCTCCTGTAATGGGCATTTGTACCTGCCATTCTTTTTCTTCTTTCCTAATCATTCCACAAGCCAGCCCAAACATCTTCTGCAAAGACTTCTCTGAGTTAATCCTTTCATCCTCTGTGCTGTGGTACCTCCTACACACTTTATATTGTAGCTTATTTGATCCAATAATTGCAATTGTATGTTTCCCTGGCCAAATTATCCACTAGACTGGGAACTCTTTGGAGATAGAAATTACACTCTACTTACTTATGTGTCCTCAGCCTTTTGTTCAGAGACTGTGGCATGGTAGGCATTCAGTAGATATCTGCTTGATGTGTGAAAATATGGAAATTTATGTTTCTTAGCCTGGCAGTCAAGGTCCTCTTCCAGTCTCACTTTCTAAAGATAAAATGTCATAAGGATTTGGTAAGCTTTTACTTTTCTAGGGATGTAAAATGAGGATGATAAATGTGCCTACTTCAATGGGTTATCATGAAGATTAAATAAAATGGTACATGTAAAACATTTAGCATGGTGTCAAATTGTTGACAAGGACCCAAATGGTATTGACTAGTATCATTATCTGACACATTTTTCAATATAGATAGGTTTTTAAGATTATGTAAGAATAAATAAGTATAAGATTAGTATATGGTAAAGACTTTCAATGCTGTGGAAATACCGAAGAGGATCGCATAAAGGGGTGGAGTCGGTTGAGGAGTCAACACTGTCAGGCATCTGAATGCAGAGTAGGGAAAGCAGAGGGAAATTCCAAGGACAAGGAATCATGACACCAGATCAGGGGTATTTAAAGATTACTTTTATTGAAAGAATTTTTTTCATAAAAATCTTTAACAGAGGAGGAAAGCTAGAGTATATTATGTTTAAATAAGCTGAAATTCTTGAGTATTTTGTGAAAGTTCTTCTCTGTGCTCAGTTTGACATATTTTAAATTAGCGGCTATCTTGATAAATTGCTTAGAATCTGAGCTTAAATTTCTTCCCTTCATTTTGTTGACAGAAGTCCTACATTGTTGATTTGCTTTCATTTTGTCTTAAGTCGGGACATTTCCCATGACAGTTAAATAATTTCTGTAATAACACTTCATGCATAACTGCTGGCTAACTATAGCATTATCCTTGCCATTTCTTTTTATAAGCATATACCATGAAAATTTGTGACAATTTTGTTAAAATATACAGTCTCAAATTGGTTTCTTACACATTCCTGTGAATTCTGAATTCTCTTCTTTGAAAGCTTCCTAGATAGCTCAGCATTCACTGGGTTCTCCACTTACTCCCTTGAAGGAGATTTTGAGTGCTTTGAGCAGCTATTACAAACTAGTTAACGGACTTGGGCCAAGTCAGTGCTCTCTTTTCTGATTCCATTTTATCTCTTGCTGAATGGGAAGCTCTACCAAGCTCTATTCCTCCAGGGAAAGAGTGTACAGATAAGTGAAACAACATATTTGAACTATCTTATAGATCCCTAGAAGAAAGGAACCAAGAACATAATTCTTTGACCTAGTTAACAATTTTTGGCCTGCTTTGTGCTATTGCTGGGTTTGTAGTGGCCTTTGTTTGCTGTTTTCCCTTCCTTTCTGCTCTGTGGACTACTGTCAATTTATTGTCACTACTTCAGGCACATAAAACTGGTGAACAGCAAGGAGATTCTTTACTCTCAGTTATTAGACAATATCTGTCTTTTAGAAGTACCATACAGATGAGGATACAGTTCAAGTTTTATTCAGGGATTTATCTCCCAGGCATCTTTCTACCAAAATGTGTTGACCGTCTCCCTTATCACTACGCTATCATAAAATAAGTATTCAAATAACCATGGCTTTATACATTTGGCCAAGTTCAAAAAGAAAGGTTGCTCTTCTAGCAAATACATGTAAATAGCTTGAGAAGTACAATAAAAGTGCATCCTGCCGCAATCTGTCATTCCATGCCCACGTTGTTAGGTGCTGCTCTTCACGACCATGTCCAAGACTCTGAAAAAGTTTGTGGAGAGCCAGGAAGTGGACAGGGTGGCTAGGTCATCTACAACATGCTGTATGTCAATGGCACATTTTCCTTATCCCATACCATACAACTGGTCCTCAGCCATAACAAGCTCACAGTGGTGCCACCAAACACAGAAGAACTGAAGAATTTGGAAGTGCTCAACTTCCTTAATAGCCAGATTGAGGAGCTGCCCACACAGATCGGCAGCCTTCAGAAACTCAAACACGTGAACCTGGGCATGAATGGGCTAAATACTTTGCCTGAAGGATTTTGCTTTCTACCCAGCTCTTGACCTTCTGGACTTGATGTACAATTTGAATGAAAATTCTCTTCCTGGAAACTTCATCTACCTTACCACCTTCCGTGCACTCTTATGTAAGTGACAATGATTTTGAAATCCTGAAACCAGATATTAGGAAGCTCACAAAGTTGCAGATACCCAGCTTTAGGGATAACAACCTGATCTTGCAGCCTAGGGAAACTGGGGAGTCTACCCAGCTTAAGGAACTCAACATTCAGGGCAACTGCCTGACCCTTCTGCTCCCAGAACTAGGAAACTTATATTTAACTGGTCAGAAGAAGGTATGCAAAGTGGAGAACAGCCCCTGGGTTACCCCAATTGCTGGCTAGTTCCAGCTTGATGTGTCCTGTGTGTTTGAATGTGTCTGTTCTGAGACATATGAGTACCTCTATAGCAGCACATGCAGGCAAATCCAGAACCACCAAAAAATAATAATCACAAATCAGAAAAGATGAGCTGGAAACACCTGACAGACAGTAACAAATAAGAAGTGGGCATTGGCTGGGCCTCTGGCCTCTTCTCTCACCAACATTTCTGTCCTTTCTTGCTCTGTCTCTCAAATAAATGCAATGTGCGTGTGAAAAATAAAGACATACAATAAAAGGCAAAATGTATTTTATAACTCAACATTCTATCCTTAAATACTTGGGAATTACTCTTTTAACAAGTTCAGTTACTAGCATAAGTGATTTAACAAGGAATCAAGTATAATTGGATTCTAAGTACCTTCAGGTACAATTTGACCCACATTGTTTTATTCAGTAACAGAAGAAAACACTGCACCTTATTTGCAACTTGACTGCATTTTCTAGGAAGCAGATAAGGTCAGATACTTCAGAAGAACTATTTATCTGCAAGGAGATATCCTTGTACCACACAGAGATTTAGAGGAATTAAAAAAAAACATTTTGTTTAATTTTTTTGTGTGTATATGGTGCAATTCAGTGCTTTTCCACAAATGATTCAATGGGAGACCATAGAAATAAGTTAGTATTAGTGTGGTCTTTGAAGCCAAACTGACCTCTTTACATAACTAGGCTTCAGCTATGTAATCTTAAGCACGTTACTTAAATCCTCCAAGACTCAGTTAGCTCATCTATAAAATGGAGTTAAGTGTCTAACTTTTTAATAGAGCAAGATTAAATGAAATTATGAATGAAACATGCTTTGCACAGTACATGGCACATAAGCAAACAATAACTATTAACCATACTTATTCTCATCTATAAAGTAGATGAAATGACTTCCCATTTTAGACTCTGCGAACCTAATTATATTATAGTTAAAAATATGCAGTATAAATGCTAGCCTATGTTAAGTGAAATAAGCCAGGCACGGAAAGACAAACATCCCATGTTCTCACTTATCTGTGAGAACTAAAAATTAAAAGCAGTTGAACTCATGGAGATAGAGAGTAGAAGAATGGTTACCAGAGGCTGGGAAGGGTAGTAGCGGGGGGATGGTTAATGGGCATGAAAAATAGTTAGAAAGAATAAATAAGACCTAGTATTTGCTAGCACAACAGGGTGACTATAGTAAAAATTAATGTAATTGTTCATTTTAAAATGACTAAAAGAGTATATTTGGATTGCTTGAAACACAAAAGATAAACGCTTGAGGTGATGGACACCCTACTTACCCTGATGTGATTATTATGCATTGCATGCCTGGATCAAAATATCTCATGTGACCCATAGATATATACACTTATTATGTACCCTCAAAAATTAAAAATTAAAAAAATAAATGCTAGTAAACCACAGATGGTAAGTCTTAGGAAATCTTGCATCACATTAAATTCTGTTTCTCACACAGTCTTTGTCATCCAGTGTATATTTTGCATTTATAGCACATCTCAATTAGATTAACCTCATTTCAAGTTCTCAATTGCTATGTGAAGCCACCATATTCTACAGTTCAGGATTGTGCAATTTCCACCTTCCCATTCCCAGTTGAGTAATTCTTATCTGGAGATGATCTCAGCTGGAAAAAGGGAATCTCTGCATTTTGCTTGTCAGTCCTGAGGCCAGTGACAGCTGTGCTTTTCTACGTTACTAAAAGAAGGTTTGGCATCAATGTTTAAAAAAATATAAAAAAGTGCATCTCTCATCCTGAGAGTCAACTTGAGCAAATGCAATCAGTCAGTCTTTCTCTAACCCTTGTGTAAATCTGGAATGTGTTTCTTTCTGCAGTTTGACATGAGCCCGGTCTCTGGATTGTAAAAATCAAACAAAACTGTCTGACCCTGAAATTGATTCTGCAGCCTTTCCAAGTCCAAGGACTTGCTTCCCTGGGCAATTGTGAGGCTCTCATTTTAGTGCCTCGGAGAAGCAGAGAAAATACAGATACAGACGGAACGAGATAATAGTAATAGCAATAGAATCAATAACTACACTTTCACTAGCATACGTTCTAGCATTTTCTGAGGCCTATGTGCCAAGAAGTGTGCTGTCTTAGATATCCATCATCTGATTTAATAGAATATAGTATTTTAAAAATTGGATCTCCTGAGGTTTTACAGAAAGACCCTTATTTAGATGAACTCTTTTAAAAACTAAGGTCAATCAAATTAGATACAGCACTACTAGCTTGCATTGTCAACCTCGTTAAATGTAATTTTCTTAAAGGATACCTTTCTACCCTCAAAAGCTCATGCACACTAAGGTTGACTTTTCTTTATAATCTTCCTAACTACAGAATATTATTACTGTTATTTTAATGTTCAATTTTTAAATTATTTGAAAGCATTTATTGAGCAGTTACAATATGCTGGGCACTGACCTAAGTACTTTATCTACATTATCTCATTTAATCCCTATGGAAACTAAATAGTAGACATTTATATTGTCATTATATTCATTTGTTAGATTCATTTACCTATGGAAAAATAGATGCTCAGTGATGTTAACAACAAAACAAAGAAAAATAAGCCACTTCCATTTTCACAAAGACACTAATTGACAGAGGTGGAACTCAAACCTCAAAAAGTTTTTGTGAGCATACTATTAGCGAATAAAATATTGCTATGATATGATATATTTATGCATAGCACAGTAATTTGTTTCCTCAAAAATTATATGAAATAATTACCTTTTTATCTCTTTATCGTGGAAAAATTAGCCTAGGTTACAAAAATCAAGGCAAGAAGTTGTTTTTGCTTCAAATAGCACTAGACTTATTTAGTTATTAAATAGTTCAATATTGGATAAAAGTGTAAGCTCCAGAATTAGATGACCTATATTCAGACTCTAATAATTTCCAGCTGAGTAATCAAGAACAAGTTATTTAACTCCCCTAAACCTCATTTTTCCCATCTGCAAAATGGAAGTAATAACTGCAATAGATTAATGCAGTTAGCACTGTGTCATACACATAGTAAGACCTTCATGAATATTAGGTTGGTTGTTATAATAATAAGAATTAAAATCTTATATATTTCTGCATTCTACAAGAAGTTCACAATACCTGGAAAAGGATGCTCTTTTTCTTTTTTCTAAATTGATATGTCAGGCTGGACACAGTGGCTTCCACCTGTAATCCCAGCACTTTGGGAGGCCAAGGCAGGAGGGTCACTTGAAGCTAAGACGGGTCTAGAGACCTTGTCTTTACAAAGAAAATTGTTTTAATTAGCTGGGCATGGTGGCACGTGCCTGTAGTCCCAGCTACTCAGGAGGCTGAGGCAGAAGATTGCTTGAGCCCAGGAGTTTGAGGCTATAGTGAGTTATAAGCACATCACTGAACTCCAGTCTGGGTGACAAAGCAAGTCCCTGTCTCTAAAAATAAAATAAAATAATTTATATGCCATAGTAGTACATATCTTTGGGATGCATGTGATACTTTGATACATGTCTACAATGTGGAATGATCACATCAGAGTAATTGGGATATCCATCTCCTCAAACATTTATTTTTTCTTTGTGTTGGGAATATTACAATTCTTCTAGCTATTTTGAAATATACAACAAATTATTATTAACTGTATAACTATAAAATACTATACTATTGAACACTAGAACTGATAGCTTCTCTCTCTTTATTTTTGTACCCATTAACCAACTGTTCTTCATTCCCCATCCTTCCTTTCCTTCCAGGCCTCTAGTAACCACCATTCTACTTTCAACCAACATGAGATCCACCTTTTTAGCTCCCACGTATGAGAGGAAACATGTGATGTTTGTCTTTGTGTGCTGTGCTTATTTCACTTAACACAGTGACCTCCAGTTCCATCTACATTGCTGCAAATGACAAGATTTTATCCTTTGTTATGGCCCATTAAGGTTCCATTGTGGCCCGGGCGTGGTGGCTCACGCCAGGCCGAGGCAGGCAGATTATCAGGTCAGGAGATCAAGACCATCCTGTCTAACACGATGAAACCCCGTCTCTACTAAAAATACAAAAAAAAAAAAAAAAAATAGCCAGGCGTGGTGGCAGGCGCCTGTAGTCCCAGCTACTCGGGAGGCTGAGGCAGGACAATGGCATGAACCTGGGAGGCGGAGCTTGCAGTGAGCCCAGATCGCGCCACTGCACTCCAGCCTGGGCGACTGAGCGAGACTCCGTCTCAAAAAAAAAGATTCCATTGTGTATATATCTAACATTTTCTTTATGCATGTATCCACTGATAGACACTTATGTTGCTTCCATATCTTGACTATTGTGAATAATGCCGCAGTAAACATGGGAGTACAGATATCACGTTCATGTACTGATTTCCTTTCAGCAGTGAGATAGCCAGATCATGTAGTAGTTCTCTTTTTAGGCTTTTGAGGAATCGCCATAATGTTTTCTGTAATAGCTGCACTAATTTCCACTCCCACCAACAGCGTAAAAGAGAACCCCTTTATTTACATCCTCTCCAGTACTTGTTATCCTTTCTCTTTTTATAGCCATTCGAACTGGGGTGAGATGATATCTGTTTGTGGTTTTAATTTGCATTTCCCTAATAATTAGTGATTTTGAGCATTTTTTGAAATACACCTGTTTGCCATTTGTAGATCTTTTTTCCAGAAATATCTATTCAGGTCTTTTACCCACTTTTAAATTTGATGATAATGATTTTTTTGAAGTGATTGAATTGTTTGAGTTTGTTTTGTTTTGTTTTGAGACGGAGTCTCGCTCTGTCACCCAGGCTGGAGTGCAATGGCGTGATCTCAGCTCACTGCAACCTCCACCTCCTGGGTTCAAGCAATCTTTGTATTTTTAGTAGAGATGCAGTTTCACCATGTTGGCCAGGCTGGTCTCGAACTCCTGACCTCAAGTGAAACGCCTGCCTCATTCTCCCAAAGTGTTGGGATTACAGGCGTGAGCCACCGTGCCTGGCTCTTCAAGATTTTCAGTGTATCCCTTGTCAGATGGATAGTTTACAAATATATTCTTTGATACTGTAGGATTTCTCTTCATTTTGTTGTTTCATTTGCTATGCAGAAGCTTTTTAGCTCATTGTAATTCCATTTTCCTATATTTGCTTTTGTTGCTTGTGCTTTGTAGGTCTTACCCAAAAAATCTTGACCCAGGCCAATGTCCTATAATGTTTCTCCAATATTTTCTTCTAGTAGTTTTATAGTTTCTTTCCTGGCTGTGCAGGGACTTGCTGGGAGACGCAAGCCTCTCTGAGCCAACAAGACCTGGTCCTCCAGTGTTGGCCTGACAGCAACCTCCTCAGGGGCCCAGTCTCAGCTCCAACCATTCTACTGCATTCCATCTGTGCTGAAACCTGCTGGGAGACATGCACCAGCCTGAGCCAAGGAGAAAGGGGTCTCCTTTTTGGTTTTAGAAAAGAGAGGGAGAGGATACTGTTTTCTGAGTACTGACTTTGATGAGGTGCCAAGCAACCTAAGAAAGCTGCTCATCTGTCTCATCTTGTGTCACATGTCAGGAGTTTCCCACTTTTGCACTAGGTGTTTGTAGCATTAACCTAAGTCCTTTGGATTGCCTAATAACACTAGACCTGAAGCAGTTGAATAGACTTATGATTATGTGTTTCTATTAAAGAACTTAGATACCTATCTGAAATGTAATAGTTTGCAAGTTCCCAATTTATTTTACTATTCATACTTTAAATTAGTTAGGAAGACTGGAAGAAGTTTAAATGCAACTACTGACCTCATTTCAGTTTTCAAGTCAACTTGCAAATTTTTCAAGTGACAGCACTTTTGAGATAACGGAGTTATAGGTTTATCAGCATGGGTCTGGATATAAGGTCTGGCATTCCTATGGCTATTTAAATTGCTCCAGACACATATTTCTGAAAATTATGATGATAGGAGTAAATAAGTTTCTGGGACATAATGACATCAATTCTGTAGTAAATTCTTTTTTCATTAATATCCTGCAAATTATCAAATTAATGGATAAAATACCCAAGTAATTACTCCAGAGAATATACAAGATGCATTTTAAGTTTGCTAGCTTTGCCTTTAAAAAATAGCTAATTTTCTTTCTTGATGTACGGACAAGAAGAGATCGGCTAGAGTAAAAACAAAAGTTACTTTCAACATAATGATTTCTTTATCATAAATACAAGCCTCAGCTCACTGACTATCATGTGATTTAAAAGAATAGCTTTCCCAGTGTTTTCCCTTTGGGACATAGATTATTTAAGTGCTGAATACAGTAACTTAAATATCTTATTCAACATAGAATAAGAACCTTGACTTTTTTCATTAGGTTAGAATTAGTGCATAGAAGCTAAGAAATAGTAAAACTTATGTAATCATATTATGCTTGGGAAACTTTGTTTTCTTGCAAACAAAGGTATTTGTTTCTTATTTATTGTGTTGATCATGAAAATAGCATCTCTACCCTGAGGTGTTACAAAAAATTAATCAAGTCAGCATGTATACTGCATATGTATCTTCTGGAATATTTACCATTTAATCAAGAACCTAAAAAATATATAACCTAGCTCCCAAAAAGTAACATCAGTGGTTAACTGTCAGGTTAAAGAAAAGTAAAATAAGGCTGGGCATGGTGGCTCACGCCTGAATCCCAGCACTTTGGGAGGTCGAGGTGGGTGGATCATTTGAGATCAGGAGTTCATGAGCAGCCTGGCCAACATGAAGAAACCCTGTCTCTACTGAAAATACAAAAAAGTTAGCCAGTCCTGGTGGTGTGCACTTGTAATCCCAGCTACTCGGGAGCCTGAGATAGGAGGATTGCTTGAACTCGGGAGGCAGAGGTCGCAGTGAGCCAGGATCGCACCACTGTACTCCAGTCTGGGCTACAGAGTGAGACTCAATCTCAAAAAAAAAAAAAAAGTAAACTAAAGATAGCAAAAAATATGTTTCTCTTTTCTTTTTTAAAAATGTTTTTAAAAAATTAAAGAATTAACAGATAAAATTGCACGTACAGATGCGTCACTTAAGGTCAGAGATATGTTCAAAGAAATGCATTGTTAGGTAATTTTATTGTGCAGACATCATAGAGTATATTTACAAAAGCCTGGATGCTATAACCTACTACACACCTAAGATATGCAATACAGCCTATTGCTTTGAGGCTACAAACCTGTACAGTGTGTTACTCTACTGAATATTTTAGGCCATTTTAACACAATAAGTATCTGAGTATATAAATATGTCTAAACATAGAAAGACACAGTAGAAACACAGTATTACAATCTAATTGAGATCACCATCATATATATGATTCATCACTGACGGAAATATCATTATGTGGCACATGACTGTATTTACCATGCAAAAAATGATAGTTTGAAGTATATATACATTGTGGAATGACTAAGTCTAGCTAATTACCATATGCATTACCACAGGTAGTTACCATTTTTGTGGTGAGAACACTTTATATCTATTAGCATTTTTCAAGAACACGGGAATATTATTAACCATAGTCATGATGTTATACAATAGATTTCTTGACCTTATTCCTCCTACATTACTGAAATTTTGTATCCTTTGACCAATATCTTCTCAACCCCTTCCAAAATCCCTCCCCACTCCAGCCCCCGGTAGCCACCATTCTACTCTTTACTTTTGTGAGATAAGTTTTTTAGATTCTACGTATAAGTGAGATCATGCAATAAATTTCTTTCTGTGCCTGGCTTATTTCACTTAACGTGATGTCTTCTAGGTTCATCCATGTTGTCTCAAGTGACAAGATTTCCTTCTTTTTAGAAGGTTGAATAGTATTCCATTGTACATGTTTGTGACATTTTCTGTATCCATTCATCCACTGATGGACACTTCGGTTGATTCCATAGCTTGGCTATTGTGAATAGTGCTGCAATGAACACGGAAGTGCAAATATCTCTTCAATATACTAATTTCATTTCCTTTGGATATATACCTAGTGTTGGTGTATATTGGTATATAAGTATATATACATTGGCATTGATGGATTATATGGTACTTCTATTTTTAACTTTTTGAAGAAACATTATACTGTTTTCATAATGGCTGTATTAATTTACATTCACACCAAAGTACACCAGGATTTCCTTTTCTCCAGATCTTCGGTGATACTTGTTATCTTTTGTCTTTTTGATCATAGCCATTCTAACAAGTGTGAAGTGATACCACATTGGAATTTTAATTTGCATTTCTCTGATGATTAGTGATGTTGAGCATTTTTTAATATACCTGTTGGCCATTTGTTTGTCTTATTTTGAGAAATGTCTATTCAGGATCTTTGCCTATTTTGGGGAGATATTAGGTACATTTTATTTTTTATTTGTTTTTTATTTCAGAAGGTTTTTGGAGAACAGACGTTGCCCATTTTTAATGGAGTTACTTGTACTCTTGCTATTAAATTGTCTTAGTTTCTTACATATTTTAGGCATAGCTTGCAAATATTTTCTCCCATTCTGTAGGTTGTCCCTTCACACTGTTGATTATTTTTTGCTATGTAGATGCTTTTTATTTTGATGTAATTTGTCTATTTTTGATTTTGTTGCCATTGCCTTTGGTGTCATATCCAAAAATTCATTGCCCAGGCCAATGTCATGGAACCTTTTCCCTAGGTTTTCTTCTAATAGTTTTATAGTTTTTGGCTTTACATTTAAGTATTTAAATCATTTTTAGTTTATTTTTGTATATGATGTGAGATAAGGGTCTAATTTCATTCTTCTACATGTGGATATTCAGTTTCCCCTACACCATTTATTGAAGAGAACGCCCCTTCGCCCTTATATACTCTTGGTGCCTTTGTCATAAATCAGTTGGCTGTAAATGTGGAGATTTATTTCTGCCCTGTCTCTTCTGTTCCATTGGTCTATGTGTCTGTTTTGTCATACAAAAGACATAAGTAATTTACAAATAGCATTACAGTATTAGAGTATTGTGAATTTAACTGTGTACTTATTTTTACCAGCGGGTTTTATACTTTCAGAGTTTTTGTGATACTCACTAGCTTTTGTGCTTTCAGCTTAAAGAATTCTGTTTAGCACTTTTTGTAATGAAGTAGATGGTAATGAACCCACTCAACTTTTGTTTTTCTGAAAATGTCTTTAATTCTCCTTCATTTCTGAAGGACAGCTTTGCTGGCTACAGTATTCTTAGCTGGGTTCCTTGTTTTTTGTTTTTGTTTGTTTGTTTGTTTGTTTTAACAATTTAAGTATGCCATCCCACTCTCTCCTGGCCTGTAAGATTTTTGCTGCGAAGTCTTCTGCTAGCTGTATTATAATTTTTTATAAGTTATTTGCTTCATTTCTCTTGCTGCTTTCAGGATCTTCTCTTTGGCTTTGATTTTTGAGTTTGATTGTACTATGTCTTAGGGAAATCTTTTTTTTTTTTTTTTTTTGGATTAGATATGATTGGAGACTTTTGACCTTGTACTTAGATACTTACATCATTCTCCAGATTGAGAAAGTTTTCTGCAACTGTTTTTTTAAAATAAATGTTCTAACCCCTTTATCTTTCTCTTTTCCTTATTTAACTCCCATGACTTGTACATTTGCTCTTTTATTTATTTATTTATTTATTTATTTATTTATTTATTTGAGATGGAGTCTCACTCTGTTGCTCAGGCTGGAGTGCAGTGTTGCAATCTCAGCTCACTGCAACCTCCACCTCCTGAGTTCAAGTGATTCTCCTGCCTCAGCCTCCCGAGTAGCTGGGATTGCAGGCATGCGCAACCATGCCTGTCTAATTTTTGTATTTTTAGTAGAGATGGGGTTTCACCATGTTGGCCAGGCTGGTCTTGATCTCCTGACCTCAGGTGATTCACCTGCCTTGACCTCCCAAAGTGCTGGGATTACAGGTGAGAGCCACCACACCCGGCCACATTCTCTCTTTTGATGCTGTTCCATACATCTTGTAAGCTAGAAATATTACAAGAATTTCTTTACTTTTCATATTTTTTCTCATCTGACTGTATATTTCCTTATATTTCTGACTGTATGTTTTCAGTTTCACAGATTGTTTCTTCTGCATGATCTTTTCTACTGTCAATGACCTCTATTGCATTTTTTCATTTTGTATTGTTTTCTTCCAAGATTTCTGTTTGACTTTTTTCAAATCCTGTATTAAATTTCTCATTCTGGTCACTTATTGATTTCTTCATTTGGTGAATTGTTTCTTTATATTTTCTTGGAGTTTGCTGAGCTTTCTTAAAAGAACTATTTTGAATCTTTTTCAAGCAATTATGTTTGTTTAGTGATATGATATTTCCCCAATAGTTATTGATCCTTGTGTCTGCATATTTGAGGAATTAGGTATTTATTCCAGTCTTTGAAGACTGGCTTTGTTAGGAAAAGCCCTGCGGCAGGTACAGCGCTGAGGTGTATCAGAAGCTGGGGCAGCTGTGGGTGGCACGGTGCTCCTCATAGTCTCAGGTGTGCCACAGCAGTTGCAGTCCTGGGGTAGTTCAGAAGGCCAGGACAGATGTGGCTAGCATGGTGCTTCATTCAATAAGCCTGTGGCTCTCTGTCGTAGGCATGGTGCTGGGGTGGCAGAAGCCCTTGGCAGATGGTGCTTCCAGAATCCTTGGGACCACTACAGCCCTCCCAGTGCTGGAACAAGCTAGAAACATTGGTCAGAGGTACCTGGCATGGAATTAGGGCACACTAGAAGCCAGAGGCCACTGCGGCCAGGACTGCCTGCTGCTGAGGGATGTCCAGAGCCCAGAGCTGTTGATGTAAGCCCCATGGTGGTGCAAGCTGGAGACTGGGTTCACCAAGCAAGTGTGAAACTTGGAGCTTCGTGGTCTCATCTGGTGCCAGAGTGTTCTAGAGGCTCAGTCTGTGAGTACCAGCCTGAAATACAGGTCTGGGGGTTTCTGTCCAGCTGGGTTTTACTGTGGCAGACCCAGTGTTGGGGTCCAAGGCAAAGTCCTGTGCTCACTTTCCTCTCTTTTCTCCAAGTAGATGGTATTTCTCTCTATGCTTAGCTGTGCAACCTGGGGTTGGGGGAGGGATGATGTGAGTAATGCAAAATTGCCTTTCTATCATCATCAATGTGTCTTTTCTTATTATTGTGCTGCAACTACATATCGTGACCTCTTACCTGGGTTCCTTAGCTTTTGTGAACATATTTTCATGCATGGATATATGTGCAAATCAATGCTTCTCCTGGGGCAAGTATGATCACTGGAGAGTTCCACTCCATCATCTTTCTCTGCCCCCTAATCTATGGTTTTGTTAAAACGAATAAGAACTATTTCTTATGTCAGCTGGTTTTAGTAGGCCTTTAAGTTGTCATGTGGCTTAATGGGTGTTTTTGAAGAATAATCCTAAAGGGGAGCAACAAAAAGGTCATGGTTATCATTAATTGTGATTATAATCACCCACAAATATTTACTGAACACCCATTCTGAACAAGGTACTCTCATAAATACAGTCATGCCCTCAACTAAATATTTCTTTGGTAAACATTCTTTTGACATGAAATCTTAATGAAGGGAAAGACTTACCTCATCAAAATGGATAGATATCCATCAAATCCCTTTAAAAAAATATGGAGACATGTCTGGTATGCTTTTGAAGATTTTTGAAATGATTTTTCTCTTCCTTAGACCAGTTTTGAAATGCTTTGAAAATGTTTATTTTTACAGGGAAGGCATAACACTGAAAACATTATTTGTAGGTAGAATGAGGTCCTAATGAAATTCACAGGAGTTCCATGTCAGAAAGTGCATGCAGTGGTGTTCATAATTTCAGGGAGGAAAATGGGCCATGCTATTCCTTATAGAACTTGGTACCGGACCTCGATTGTGACCAATTCAAATTTTCTACTCCCCTCCCCCCGAAAAAATCACACTGAAGAAGGTGAAAAAGATCAGCTTTTTATAACTTTTTAGTAAAATTTAGTTTAGCTGTGTTGAATATATTTCAAGGGCCAAAATTTAGGTAAAACTATGAGCTATTCAATGGGCAGTTTGGTTAGAGGGAAAATCTATGTATGTAAAGATAAAAAGTCACAAGGTTAGGTAGTATTAAAGAAAATGAAGATGATGTTAACCCAGTGACTGTAGGGAAACTCTTATGGAGAGGGAGAGAGTTAGTTTCTGGCTTCTGTTGACCTACTGTTCATCCACTGAATTGATTAGTGTAGTTACTTTTTCATATCATCTCACTGGCCTCAACCATTGGCATCTCTGCCTAGAAGGAACCACGATTTGGGAAAACATGAAGGACTATTCTCCTTGTGCCCTGTGGAAACAGACCTAAGTTCTGAGTGACCCAGGCAGCCTTCTGTTGGTCTCTCTGATGTCCCCATCACTGTAGAGTAGAACAAGGATCAGTAATAGTCAACATTTATCCAGTGCTAACTAGAGCAGAGAGTGCTATCTCCTTTAACCTCCTAACAGCTCTATGAAGTAGGTACAATTATTATCTCATCTTGAAGATGAGGATACTGAGGTTCAGGCAGTTTACATAACTTGCCACAAGCCACAAAACGGTGGGTGGACATCATGGTCTTAACTGAAGATATGACATTTTTAACTACTTTCTCAAAGCCATCTCTTAAAGAAGCTAGTATAAGTCTACTCAGTGTTCATGCCCATGGCTGAAGCAGAAATAGCTTGGGTTTTGAAGATAATGTAAACTCAAATCTCAGCCTAGTTATCTACTCAATGTGTGACACTGGCTATCTAATTCAACCTTCAGTATTGGTTATCTTAATTGTTGTGCAGATAGCAAACTTAGCTCATGTTAGTGCTTACTATGTGCCAGGCACTGTTTCAAGCACTTTATGAATTAACTGAGTAGTCTCTACAATATAACTATGAGGAAGATACTGTTATCACCCTCAGTTTTACTAAGGTACATGGTGGTTAAGTGAGTTGCCTGAAGTCACCCAGTAGGAAAATGGTAAACCTGAGATTCAAACTCGCATAATTTCTAACTGCTCTGGTCTTCTGACTGTGGAGAGAAAAAAGCTTAGCACATGTTGACTGTGTAGAACATAGCGAGGTGCTCACCCATCATAAATGCCCATCCATTTTCCCTGTTTATCCAAAATGTTTGTATAAAATTATTTCAAATATTTTTTCTGGGTTTCTAAAAGTAGTAGTACTGAAGTGCAAGGCAGCTTCCATGTTCCTCAAATACATCAGTGAACATGATTTTCCATGCTTTCACTGACAGGTATTAGAGATGCTACAGATGGAAGACAGAAAATCCAAGCCAGTTCCATCAGGTGGTACTTCAACATACCTTTCTCTATTGATCCTTTGCTTTAACCTTAATCACCTTATTCTTGTTCTCTTCACTTTGTACCTGCATCATAGTAACAGCTCCATAACTAGTCTGTCAGCTTCATTTTTGCCCTGCTTAAATTCATTTTTAACAGATTGCACCCAGAGTTATTTTTCAAACACACCAATTATGTCGCTGTTCTTTTAATTGATTCAGACTGCATTTATGATAATGCCGAAACTCTTTAATAAGGCCATTTATGTCTCATCTCTTGCCTCTGGTCTTCTTCCCATGCTGGTTTTATTGGCTTGTAATAGGAGTCCACTGCCCTTCCTTTCTTTCTCTCTCTCTTTCTCTCTCTCTCTCTCTCTCTCACTCACACACACATACAAACACACATGCATTGACCATCTTTGCTTGGGTGTCCCCTTCTACTACTCTTCAGATCAGATCTCAACTAAAATGTAAATTCTCCAGGATATATATATTTTCTCCAAGTACAAATCAGATACCTTTCTAAGATATGTGTTATCACACCATCTGAAATTAATTTTCTGCCTGCTCTAGAATGCAAGTTATATGAGGGAAGAAACCGTGGCCTGGAATATAATAGACAATCAATAAACATTTATTGTTATAAATGAATGAATGAATGATTGAATGAAGAGATTAGTAATTAATGAGGTCTAACATAGTAATGGCTTCTTGCAGAACCTCTTCAGCACCACTGTATTTCAAGCAATCTAATCCTTTGTTCCTCTCTTCCATGGCCTCTTTTCAGCCAGGACATACTTTTGCTTACCCCAACTCCAATAAAAGTAATCCGTTTCCAAGGAACAACTTTTATCTAGCTAAATTGGCTATGAACTCCCACCCATTTCTGAAATTTTCTGTAATGGCAGAGAGAGGGTAAAGGAGGGAACCAGCAGTTATTGCTTTCACAGAAACAATAGAGGAGTTAAAGAAGCTTAAACAGGAGCATGGTGACTAAAGGAGCCCTAATTAGAGGAGAGCAGAGGCAGAGGGAATCAGGGTGCCTAAAAGGGAATGTAGGAGAAGACTTTCAGACAAATGTGATGTCTAGATGTTTGCCTTTTCTATTAAGGGAAAAACAGGAGGACGTGTTTAAAACAAAATATGAGTGCTTTGATTAAGCAAAAAGGTTTTTCCTGTCAGGTTTCTTTCTTTTTTTTTTTTTTTTTTTGAGACGGAGTCTCGCTCTGTCGCCCAAGCTGGAGTGCAGTGGCCCTATCTCGGCTCACTGCAAAGCTCCACCTCCCAGGTTCACGCCATTCTCCTGCCTCAGCCACCCGAGGAGCTGGGACTACAGGCGCCCACCACCACGCCCGGCTAATTTTTTATATTTTTAGTGGAGACGGGATTTCACCGCCTGTCAGGTTTCTTAATTCCCCCAAATTTTAAAACCTCTGTCTAAATCTGTAATATTTTAGTTTATCAATGTTCTGTGATTGGTCAACTTCTTATTTTACTTACCATCTTTGTATATTTTAGTTCTGTTGTTTTTGACACATTGTATGAAAGGAGGTTTTTCCCAGACCTAGGAATCTAAGAATAAAACTGGGTTTTTAAACTTTTCTAAAATATTACTTACCAAAATATTTTCCTCTGTCCCATTACAAGCTAGTCATTATCTTCTTCTATCCCAGAATTTAATATAATTTAGGTACACTTTTAAATTCATTTATGCTACATACTTTTTTTTGAGATGAAGTCTTGCTCTGTTCCCCAGGCTGGAGTGCAGTGGCATGATGTCGGCTTACTGCAAACTCGGCCTCCAAGGTTCAAGCGATTCTCCCGCCCCAGCCTCCTGAGTAGCTGGGATTACAGGTGCATGCCACCACACCCTGCTAGTTTTGTGTGATTTTTAGATATCTGCACGAAAATACTACAGAGATGTCACCTTACTTTCAGGGAGCAGCCAACTTCTGTATAATTCAATGTTTCAACAAAGATCATTGAGTAGTTAATACATGCAGAGAACTATGGCTGGTTATAAAAGGTGTGGGTGCAGGTCTCTGTTTATGAATGGATTAAGTTTCAAGAATCCCTTTGCGAAAGTCAATTATGTAGAAACTTCAAATGCATTTTCCTACAGAGATCATGGTTATAAATGGTGATTTGATTTCCCCATATTTAGCTCATAAATTAGCCAAGTTATATTTGAAATAAAAAGTAGGAAAGAATGTTAGAATACCAAAAATCAATTAGAGAGCAATTATAGCAGGCTGGGCATGGTGGCTCATGCCTGTAATCCCAACACTTTGGGAGGCCAAGGTGGGCAGGTCACCTGAACTCAGGAGTTTGAGACCAGCCTGGCCAACATGGAGAAACCCCATCTCTACTAAAAGTATAAAAACTAGCCAGGCCTGGTGGTATGCACCTGTAATCCCAGCTACTCAGGAGGCTGAGGCAGGAGAATCACTTGACCCTGGGAGGCAGAGTTTGCAGTGAGTCGACGTCATGCCACTGCACTCCAGCCTGGGCAACAGAGCAAGAGTCCATCTCAATAAATAAATAAATAAATAAATAAATAAATAAAATAGCATAATTGAATTTAAAAGTACATCCAAATTATATTAAATTCTTGTGTAGAAGAAGAGAATGACTAGCTTGTAATAGGACGAGGAAACACAATAAGCTGTCACATCCTCTCCCCCTCTTATGGCACACACTGCTAATTGATCATGGCCTCCATTTTTGTTAAGCCCTCAACCTCAAAATCCTTCTTAAAACAGTGTTTTCTGCAACCACTACCATCCCAGTTATACCTGGCATAGAGAAATTGTTTGGCATTTTGTTGATAGAGATGGCATTACTTCCAACATTGTAAAGCAAAGAAACTTATAGTAGTCACTTGGGGACAGGAGACAAGGTGGAGATAGGGGCAGACCAGTAATAAATGGACACTTCATGGCATTAGTTCACAGGATTTGGCCAAAACAAATGATTAACCTTAGATGAAAAACAGGGTTTCTAATGGCCATAATGCCCAAAATAATTTATAGATACAATGCTATTCCCAATAAACTACCACTGACATTCTTCGAAGAATTAGAAGAAACTATTTTAAAATTCATATGGATCCAAAAAAAGAGCTCATATAGCCAAGACAATTCCAATCCAAATGATCAAAGCTGAAAGTATTATACTACTGGACTTCAAACCATATTATAAGGCTACAGTAACCAAAGCAGCATGGCACTGGTACAAAAGCAGACACATAGACCAATGGAACAGAACAGAGAACTTAGGAATAAGACCACTCCTCTACAACCATCCAATCTTTGACAAACCTGACACAAACAAGCAATGGGGAAAGGATTACCTATTTAATAAATGGTTCTTGGAGAACTGGCTAGCCATATGCAGAAAACTGAAACTGGATCCCTTCCTTACACCTTATACAAAAATTAACTCAACATGGATTAAAGACTTAAATGTAAAACCAAAAACTATAAAAACCCCAGAAGAAAATCTAGGCAATACAATTCAGGACATAGGCAAAGGCAGAAACTTCATGATGAAATTGCCAAAAGCAATTGCAAAAAAAGGAAAAATTGACAAATGGGATCTAATTAAACTAAAAAGCTTCTGCACAGCAAAAGAAATTATCATCATTATGAACAGGCAACCTACAGAGTGGGAGAAAATTTTTACAAACCAGCAATTTGACAAAGATCTGATATCCAGAATCTACAAGGAACTTAAACAAATTTACAAGAAAAAAATCAACCCCATTAAAAAGGACATGAAGGGACACTTCTCAAAGGAAGATATTCATGCGGCCCACAAACATATGAAAAAAAGCTCAACATTACTGATCTTTAGAGAAATGCAAATCAAAACCACGATGAGATACCATCTCATGCTGGTCAGAACAATGATTATTAAAAAGTCAAGAAACAACAGATGCTGGTGAGGTTGCGGAGAAATAGGAATGCTTTTACACTGTTGGTGGGAATGTAGATTAGTTCAACCATTTGGAGGAGTGTGTGGGGATTCCTCAAAAATCTAGAACCAGAAATAGCATTTGACCCAGCAATCCCATTGCTGGGTATATGCCCAAAGGAATATAAATCATTCTATTACAAAGCTACATGCATGTATATGTTCATTGCAGAACTATTCACAATAGCAAAGACATGGAATCAACTCAAATACCCATCAAAGATAGACTGGATAAAGAAAATGTGGCACATATACACCATGGAATACTATGCAGCCATATGGAGCTAGCAGCCATTATCCTCAGCAAACTAATGCAGGAACAGAAACCCAAGCACTGCATGCTCTTACTTGTAAGTGGGAGCTGAACAGTGAGAACATGTGGACTCAAGGAGGGGAACAACACACACTGGGGCCTGTTGGGCAGTTGGGTAAGGGGAGGGAGAGCATTAGGAAAAATAACTAATGCATTCTGGGCTTAATACCTAGGTGATGGGTTGATAGGTGCAGCAAATCACCATGGCATACATTTACCTACGTAACAAACCTGCACATCCTGCACATGTACCCTGGAACTTAAAATAAAAAATTAAAATTTAAGAAAAATAAGGGTTTCTAGGCTAGGGGTTAGCCACACTGAAACAGTCTGGTAGGAGGGAGGAAGTGGAAATAGAGCCACATAGCTAGTTATGAGATAGATGCCCTATAAATACATGGACCAGGGGCCATGGAACTTGTGTCAGAATTCTCAATGGGAAGCATCTCCCTGGATTGTGTAAAATGAGATGCTTACATGTAGCACTGCCATTAACTGGGTAGTCAAGGATATTGGTTCTTTTATTCTAAAGAAGTTATCATTAGTCTTAATTGAACTTCATCATTTCAGATAAATCTGGGAATCTTTGGGATGTCTGATTAGTGATGCTATGATTCAATTAGATTGTACAGTCAGAAATATTACCTGAGGTTGAAATATTTAATAGGGTACAGGATTTTGTTCCTACTTTTTTGTCAAATGATTTTCACAGAATAGCCCACAAAAGATACCTAGCGCAATGCTAAGTTTGTCCTGGAGAATAATTGGAAAAAAAATCAAAATGAAATATGATTGCCTTAAGAAATGACCAACTTAATAATAGGCCATGTTTGGAAAGCCCTGGGTAGCATATATCCATTTCACTGTCACATGTAAGTATTCATTAAATTGGGGGAATAAATTGGGAGAAGGGAATTCCCATAAGTAGTCTTAAATTTTGCCAAAGCTTAATTTTAAGCTCTATTTTCTAGGCAAAATCTTCAAAAGCCTTAATACTTGAAACATATAAGAAATATAATTTCTTTGACCTTCTCCTTTACTTACCCTTCTTACTTTACTTAAAGGCTCAAGTTGTTTGAGCTTATAAAGTTCTTGCTATGAATGGCCAAATATGTTTGAGTCATGGTTTTGGAAAATCACATGATCCATACCAGAGGAGAGCTGTGTCTTCAAATTATCTTCTAGAAAGTTTCACCAGAAAGTACAAAAATGTTTACATTTTAGAGAAAGGAAGGAGATATAAAGCATAATTCATCCTGAAATATTTATTTCAGAAATCATGCAATTTTCAAGATATCTTCCAAGTTTCCAGCTTTTTTCCTGACTTTAAATATTTTTAATAATTTTAATTTTTATTAGACATATATATACATTCACTGTAGAAAATTTAGAAAACAAAAAAGAAAGTAAATAAAAATTTCATAAGATACCATAACATTTTGTATACATTATTTCAATCTTTGTTCTATATTTATATATATTTATGTGTATATTCCTTTGCATATAAGTTCGTGTAGTATATGCTGTTTTTAACTATTTTCTCATGCAAAGTATATAATTAACATCTTTGCATGTAATTAAACATTATTCTACAATATCATTCCAAAAGCCATATAGAAGAACTCCATATGATGAAAGCACTATGATTTAAGTATTATCTTACTGTTGATAATTTGGTTTTATTACAGTTTTTTACTTTTCAAAAAAACTCTGTAAATATTTTTGCTGCTTAATCTCTGGTCATCTGTGATTATTTCCTACAGATAAATTCCTAGAAGACTTGCTGAGACAAGATGTTATCACATTTTTAAGGCTTTTATCTTTCAAAAAGATTGCACCAACTTATACTTCCATCAGTAGTATGATGAACTGCTTTATTTACTTTCAGATGGAATAAAAGCCTCTGCTAGTGGATCTCAGCTTTATAACCATTTTATAGGAGAATCAGTCTTAGGATGATTATCCATTGACTTTTTGAAATAGTTGCCACTTTGTTGTGTCTACTTTTGTAGCATTAGCCTTCATTTCATTATGTCAGGTTAAAGACATTTTTATATATTAAGAAATTCTAAAGAAAAGAAACCTATCGCTCTGACATTTTCCATTGATAGCTTGAACTGCTATTCTAACATGTTTATAACTCTAAGCCATTTGTTTTTTAAGAGGTTCTTTCTAAGAATATATTGTACTTAACTGATGGACAAGGTTTTGACTTTGCCAAACTCATTTCTAATCATTTAATCTTTTTAAATCATCTTCCTCTTATCAGTTTAATCTATGTTAAGATTGTATTTTTATTCACAGTTTGCATGTCTACAAGTTTCCAAATGTTTACTTCATTTCAAAGTACTTGCTACTATAATGCATGTTAAACATAGATGAATATGCAAAGACTTAAAGCCATTTGGATTTAGAATTGCAAAGTCTCTTTTAGGTCATGAGCCAGGCATAATGCCCTACTAAGAGAAGAAATTACTGCATCAAATCACTCTTGAGCCAAACCAATACATATCTCATCATTTCATTAAAGCTATCTAGCTTCAGAGAACACCTAACTTAATGCATTCAGTTGTCTTGAAAAACAGCCGAGGAGTTTTTCTTTGAGAAAAGTTCAGTGCCTGATAATCAATAGAAAACCACAGAAAATATCTGAAGTCTCAAAAGCATATGTCTGGAATGTTGTGAATAAGACAATCTAACGGGGCAGATGGGGTAAGAGGGTCATTTTATCCATATTAAAAAGATTAAAAACCAACGTTCTCAGTAATTGATTCTACATCTCACATAGACCTACATGCAGCTTGTTGATAGAAAAAAATCCTCCTCAGAAACTTTCCCCATTAGCTAATTCAAAATATCCATTCATCCAAAGAGTCTCTACTCCATGCTCTTGGTGGGAACCCAGACTGATTTCCATAAAATATCCATATTTTATCATCACAGCTCATAGCATCAAATACATATTCCAGTGTTTAAATTGCCTTGAAGTCAATTAAGGGAGTAAAGGGATTTAACAAGAGGTGCCTGAGAAAGATGTATTTCAAAAGATTTTATAAACTATTACTTTTTTTAAAGGCAATTTCTGTGAATAATTTTCTTAAATATCTATCTACATAGAATTGTGTTAGAAAAAGAAAGCCAGGTTATTCTTTTGAGGTTTTATATTGTAAAAGTCAACAGGAAGTTATTTTTATCATGATTCACAACCTGTGGTTGAGCAAAGGCTGAGCATGATAGAGGCAGAACAAAGAGAAGTAAAGCCTGTTGTTGGGACTGTTGTTTAAATATCCTTTTCTTCTGACCCCTACACAGTGCTCTGCTTACGTTTGATACTTTAAGGATCCCTAACTTCTCTTGTCTTCCCTAAGGCAAGTGTTATGGCTGGGAACTTAAATGGCTATTCTTAAACCTCACAGTGTAAAGTGTGTCTCCAACTCGTTCCATATTGTTTTAGAGCCACTTGTGATTTAATGTGGTACATTTCTTCTCCTGGCACTTGATATTTGGTAGGAAGTGGTGTATAGTGACTTAAAGGAACAAGAGAGTTCCAAGGGTAAAGTATCCGTATTAGTTGGCTCTCATGCTGCTAATAAAGACATAATTGAGACTGGGTAATTTATAAAGGAAAGAGGTTTAATGGACTCAGAGTTCCCCATGGCTGGGGAGGCCTCACAATCATGGCAGAAGGCAAATGAGGAGCAAGTCACGTCTTACATGGCAGCAGGCAAGAGAGCTTGTGCAGGGGAACTCCCATTTGTAAAACCATCAGATCTTGTGAGACTTATTCACTACCATGAGGACAGTATGGGGAAACCTCCCCCATGAGGTTTCCTGGCCCTGCCCTTTATACATAGGGATTATTACAAGTCAAGGTGAGATTTGGGTTGGGACACAGCCAAACCATATCAGTAACCGATATTAGATACCAGAGAGAAAGCAGAGCTGAAGATGACACGTATTTTAGCCTAGAGGCCCTTGCTGTTGAATCTTAAATCCAGGCATAATGGTAACACCTCATTTTATTAAATATTCTGAAGTAAGGGGAGGACTCCTAATGGTTATTTGTAGGATAAGTAATAGGAGAAGGGGGAATGAGTTTTTGTGGATGTGTACAACAGCGGGTAATTGGGTCCAACCTTCCTTACAAGGGGATTCTCATTTTAAGATTAGGAAAATGTCATACAGAGAGAGATTTTAAAGGATTAAGAGAAATAGCTCAATTTTTTTTCACCTCCTCATACAGAGAAATACCACAGAAAGGACAAGATGTGATCAAACTTTCTAAGAGACACAGAATTAAAACATAGAGAAACAAGAACTATTTTTAAGTGAAATAAAACATCAGAGTCAAGATCAGGAACTTGTTTGTTTGCCAATTCAGAATCTCCTGGACAACTTCCTAAATCTGTATCAAAGTCCTGAGTCATCACATTTGATTTAATTTTTAGCTCCATTTAACTTCTACTAGATCATATGCAGACCTAATTTTCATCTGAGTCACTTCTATACTCTCCTGTCACCAAAAATAGAGTTTAAATTATACAATAGACTTATAAGTATTTCAAATACCATTACAGGTAATACAATCAGAGAATCATAATAGCCTCGTATATCCAAAAACATTAGTGATTATACTTATTGTTTCTTGTCCTAAAGTAAGACAGCAATATGAAGAATAACAAACATTCAGGTGTTCATTCTATGAATATTCATCTGTGTTAGATTATTCTCAGTTGCAGTAACATTCAGTCCTTGGATTAAAAGTTAGGAGGGGTTCATCCATGAGAAATGTGAAAATCAAAAAGAAAACACACATTACCCTATGTATTACCACATTAGACAGGAATTCAGGGGTAGGGGTTAAGGTAGACTTCATAGGAAAAGGGAAACTGCTATACAGCTGGGCCTCAGGTAGACTAAATTATTTTGCTAGTTGGATGTTTGCCCAAAATTCACTGCAATGTGAGCTTCCATGCTACCACTTTAGTTGTTGGACTTCAGAATCTCTTTCAACAACATAGATCAGTAACTCAACTCATGTTGTCTATACTCTTTCTTGTATATCTTTTTTTCCTTCCGTCCCCACTATCACCTGACTTAATTCTCTGTATCTCCAGTTCAAGCTCTGGGGAGAGATAATTACCCTATTATCCACTAGTTAGCTTACAGATTGGCTACAGTTGGAACAAATTATCTTTCACTGCTCTCCCACGTGAGATGTCAACTGAATGTGGTTATTTCTGTTAAAATGGGGCTCTGGACACAGTTGGCATTCTGCAGTTTTGACTGCCCAATGTATATGTGATATCAGTAACCAAAGAAAAATATCTTTTAAAAACACAGTGATAGGATTTTCTACCATTTTTATTTTAAATAATTATTTGGTATAAAAAGCATATTTAATAATATATAATAACATAATTTGGTAGATATATTACTGGTATGTTTATTTAAATATTGACAATAATATGTTTTAATAAAATGAATAGTTTTATAAATTATTTTTCACTTAATTTTCACGTATAATTACTTAAAATATTCTATGAAGCATGCAGGCAATATATGTTTCTCTCACTTAGCACATTAGTTTAAGGTTGGCCCTCAATAAATAAATTGTAAAGCAGGATTGTGCCTTTCCCCAGATCACTCAGCCAGGGAAAAACAGAGCCAAATCGAAGCTCAGGTCTTTGTATCACCAGTAATGTGCCCCTCATATGTAGCTAAAAGCTCTTTCTACAGTACCTAGCAGCTCAATGGGAATCAACTGGTAGAGAGATTTGTTTTTTAAATACTAAAGAAAAGCCTAGATAATGTATGCTAGCAATACATTTTTATGTCTGGAAGATAAATTGTTTTTACTTCTGAACATTTCTATGTGTGGACTCTGTATTAGGTCATTCTTGCATTGCTATAATGAAATACCTGAGACTGGGTAATTTATAAAGAAAAGAGGTTTAACTTGCTCATGGTTCTGCAGGCTGTACAGGAAGCATGAGGCTGACATTCTCATGGCTTCTGGGGAGGCCTCAGGAAACTTACAATCATGACAGAAGGCAAAGCAGGGAGCAGGCACGTCACATGGCCAGAGGAGTAGGAGCAGGAGAGAGAGCTGGGGGATACCACATGCTTTTATACGACCAGATCTTGTGAGAACTCACTCACTATCACAAGGACAGCATCAAGAGGATCGTGCTAAACTATCCACGAGAATTCCACCTCAATGATCCAAACATTTCCCACAAGGCCCCACCACCAACACTGAGGATTACATTTCAACATGAGATTTGAGTAGAGCAAATAGTCAAAGTATATCAGACACACTCAGGGCTTAAATGTTAGGATTGTACTCATATACAAGGTAAACCTCCTCAACTATCAATTTCTCTGCTTAAGCAATCATTCTAGCTTAGTCAATTAGGGTCAAAAGCATGTACATGGTATTTGACAAGATGACTGTAGAGATGATGTCTTACTCAGAAGAGAGAGATCTAGTGAGAGATGTGGGTACAAGATGTCCTTTTTTTTTTCACTGTCTTATAAATGTAATATAAAATGGGAATTTGAAGAGAAGATTCATGATGTTACTGCCCAGATTGCCTTTCTATAACAAGGGAGTATTATTACCACTGGGAAAAATTCTCAATATGAACAATGTACGATAAAATGCTAAATTAACAAGTCAAGGTAATTGCTTGCTCCCTTTGCCCCCGATGAATTAGTGCAAATTGCATTTCACACTAATTGGTTCACAAAATTCATGCACAATAGGAACACTGGGATTTCTTCAGTTTTGCTTGTAAATGTATATATACATACAAATAACAAGACTATTTCTTTATTTTAATAGTTTGTTACAGACTAATAGGTGCACTAATTAGTCTACCTCTCCAAGGTGATTTTGAAAACAATAATAATTAGTAGTTCTTGGTGAAATATAACCAGAGAACAAAAAATGGGTGCTGCATTTATGTCAGAAAACTTTAAAATATGTGAAATCTTAGAATATAAAGTTTTCAAATAAAAGAGATATTAAATTACCCTATTTTAAACGTTGCTTCTAACATTGTTGCGAATTCTTTGCTGATGAGAATAATCAATCAAGTGCTTTCTAGTGTTTTGATTATTACAACCTCTTTTAATCTTCCTCTACTTCATGGTGCCATTCTTAGAAATAGTATTGCCTTTAAAATTATATTTTCTAAATAATGACTAATTTTGTTGTCCATTTTCTATTAACTGTAATAGGTAACTGTTAATCAGGGCTTCAGAGTTATGGTTTGAGTGTTACTGTGCTTGATTGACATAATCCCAGACTAAAGCAAAACCATGGGATGTATAGTTAGTTATGGGATATTTCACCGAGAGTAAATATGTAACTTCTACTAGGCTACTTGAAAATGTTGGGCAGACAGTAATCACTTTTGAGGCTACTCGTTTGCTCTAAAATGCCAAATTTAAAATCCCAGACTTAATCTCATTTGGAACAAGCAAACAACATAAACCAGGCAAGGAAGGGAAATAGCCTTATCCTTGATAAGAGCTTTGGGGACTCTATCAAGTCCTGGATTTTTATTTGTTCATTTTTCATTTATTTATTGAGCATGTGCTTTGTGCAAGACTCTCTTAAGATGTTAACAAGCCAATGAGAGGAACATGAAAGTAAGCAATTATGGTACGGTGTGACAAAGGCTGTGCTACGGGATGATTCAAGTCTGGTGTACTGGCAATGATGAGTTCTGGATCTTGCTCTTGATTCCAGCAGGAAAGTTATTGATGTTTCTTCTGGAGATTATGTTCAGTACAGGTAGCATTATTTGTACAATTTCAAGGCTCTTGATTCTCTGTCTTTTTTAACATACCTGGTTCTATGGAAGTCTAGCTGGTATTATAAATGGTTACTTGATCATTTTATCACTGATAGCCTGCTCTGTGTGATGTTTCCAATAGCTGTCACTTTGAGACATGCTTTTTGTTTGGTTTATGAATGAATTGCTTGGTAGGAAGATGGTTGTTGGAATACCAGCCAGACAGTAGTCCCCCTAAAAACTGGTAATGCCATTTTTAGTGAAAATGTGATAGTTTCTCGTTGGTTTTCAAATAAACTTTTTTGGTCCTTTTATGGATAGTCAGATGAACTTGTTTACCCGTATCTCTGGGTCTAAAATGAAAATAAGATTAACAGAAGGCTTTACAATCATCGTTCTTGAAATCGGTAAACATTCTCTTCCGGGATTCTCAGTGGTGTAACAAGCCAGATTTAGCACCGGTTATCAGAACATAAAAGTCAACAAAGGCCGGGCGCGGTGGCTCACACCTGTAATCCCAGCACTTTGGGAGGCCGAGGCAGGCGGATCACGAGGTCAGGAGATCGAGACCATCCTGGCTAACACGGTGAATCCCCTTCTCTACTAAAAATACAAAAAAATTAGCCGGGCATGGTGGCGGGTGCCTGTAGTCCCAGCTACTCGGGAGGCTGAGGCAGGACAATGGCGTGAACCCGGAAGGCGGAGCTTGCAGTAAGCCGAGATCATGCCACTGCACTCCAGCCTGGGCGACAGAGCGAGACTCCATCTCAAAAACAAACAAACAAAAAAATGGCAACAAAGTTTGGGGAGAAAACACGTAACTTAAGAGAAAGTAATGCTAAATCTTAATTTAAAATATAATAAACCTATCACATTAGAAGAAAAAATTTACACCAAAGGCCACTCAAGTGCACATATCAAGTTTACTCTGTACCTTACCTCCCACACACACTCTCCTGCCCTTAAACCGATATGTGCAATCATCCTTTTCTCTGTTAATCAGAGAAAGATTATACATTTGATCTCTGTTAGCCCGTCAGTGGAATCTTGAGATGCACAACAAATTAAATATATAATCTTTCAAAATAAAATTAACTTTTCAAAGAAGTTCAGTAATTTTCCTTACACCTTAAGGCAACCTGCTAGTAACCACAACCTCCAAGTGAGTGCCTTGGAATTTTACTCTGACCTTCTCCATCAAGAATGGATCCTGCCTAGAAACATAAAACAAGCGCATTAGAGATCCCACACAATGATGTTTATTCACTGAAGAAATAAAGCCTTTTTTAAAAGACTATTTTTTACCAGATTGTCTCTCTTAGCAGGTGATACTTCTCTTGAGCTCAGGTATCAACCTGTAGTGAAGCTTTAAGGAAGTCTAGTGAGAACTCGACCTTGGTCTCGTTTCTTGCACTAACATGTATCTACTGCACTTACCTCTAACGTTACCACTTATTCTGACATATCCCATCAATATAAAAAAACTGAGTGAAGTGTACTGCATCCATTCTTCAGTGTGACTGGTATGTCACAACATTTGAGTTTCCCTGATTTGTGTAGGGGTTTCTGAGTTCTTTTTCATTTTTTTTCCCTATGTGATACCATTTTGGGCTAGGGAAAAATCTACTCATTGGTAGCAGGTGAAATCCGGAGCTAGGAAGATATAAAATCGCTCACTTGGCGGCATTCATACTTGAGACGATAGTGAGATGATGCTAATTAATCCCTTACCGTAAGTCAGACCTGGTGTGCCCAAGTGATATCGTCATCTTCCATCAAAGCCAAGGTAAGCACTGTATTACCTCTCCTTCATTCGATGAGGAGTCTCAGACTTAGAGGAGTAAAATAGCTGCCTGACATAGCACATCTCAAACCTGCTAATATGGGTGTCTCCTGCTGGTGCTGGAAGTGTGTACATTTGTGGTTTTGTGTGGAAGACTACGGATTTCTGTTTCTTCCATGTAGTGAAATATATGGCCAGTGACCTATTGTCAAGGTGAGAGTTTAGAACCATCCTTATATCATCTCTGACCTAATTGTAAAAGCATAGGATATTTTCTTAGACCAACATTATATTTGCCAAAATCCTAAGTAAGAAATTTTAGTGTGTATTTTGTTCAGAGAAGATTAAAAAATTGTTTACTTTGAGTTCATATTGTTTGTGTCTGTGTGTGTGTGTGTGTGTGTATGTGTCCTTTTTTTTTTTTTTTTTTTTTTTTCAGATGAAGTCTTGCTCTGACACTCAGGCTGGAGTGCAGTGGCATGATCTTGGCTCATTGCAACCTCCACCTTCCAGGATCAAGCGATTCTCCTGCCTTAGCCTCCCAGATAGCTGGGACTACAGGCATGCACCACCACTCCCAGCTAATTTTTGTATTTTTAGTAGAGACGGGGTTTCACCATGTTGGCCAGGCTGGTCTTAAACTCCTGACCTCAAGTGATCTGGCTGCCTCAGTCTCCCAAAGTGCTTGGATTACAGATGTGAACCACATACAGATACCATGTATGTGTATCTTTAAGCTGAGTACACATTCTCTCTAGAGATTCTCAGTGGAGTACCAAGAAATAAAGAGAAGTGCTAAATTGGATAGATAATAATAAGGCACAGCTTCTGCCCTAAATGAGCTTACTCTCTATAGAAAAGGCAAGGGCAAAATGCACTCAGACAAATTTAATTTTAAGGAACATAAATACCATGGAGTTAAGGGGAGGAAGGATAAAACTTAGGGTCATATAATAATAACCATAAATCATTTTGATCACTTCTGTGCTAATGACTGTGCTGAGTTCATTATTTGAATTCATAATGAATTTGCCATACCATTCATATAGTAGAGTTATGGAAGTTTCCACAAGTGGAGCTGGACCAGTTATGTGAATTCATCCAGTCAGACTCACATGGCCTCAGCCAGTCCACAATGTACCCTCCCCAAGATAGACTGACCTAATGACAAGGCCATTGAAAGCTCAAACATCCCAACTCACTACTACAGATGATAAAGGAACCCTGAGTACAGGAGGTCTCAGGTAAATATTGGTAGTGGGGAGTCAGGTAGATGGGTTCTACCTCTAAAACCTTGGATAGGATGCTAACTAAATAACTCTCATTCTATATGGAATGAACATACCTCAACATAATAAAAGCCACATACTACAGACCCACAGTTAGTATCATACTGAATGGGAAAAAAACTGGAAGCTTCTTTTCAGTTTTTAGAAAGGAGGCCCACTTTCAGCATTGTTACTCAACATAGTACTGGAAGTCTTAGCGAGAGAGATCAGATGAGAAAGAAATAAAGAGCATCTAAATCGGAAAGGAAGAAGTCAAATTATCCTTGTTTGCAGATGATATGATCTTATATTTGGAAAAACCTAAAGACTCTACAAGAAAACTATTGGAACTGATAAGCAAATTCAGCAAGTTGCAGAACAAGAAATCAACATACAAAAATCAGTAGCATTTCTTTTTCTTTAATATACTTTAAGTTCTGGGATACATGTGCAGAACGTGCAGGTTTGTTGCACAGGTATACGCGTGCCATGGTGGTTTGGTGCACCCATCAACCCGTCATCTACATTAGGTATTTCTCCTAATGCTATCCCTCCCCTAGCCCCCCATCCCCTGACAGGCCCTAGTGTGTGATGTTCCCCTCCCTGTGTCCATGTGTTCTCATTGTTCAACTCCTACTTATGAGTGAGAACTTGTGGTGTTCGGTTTTCTGTTCCAGTTTGCTGAGAATGATGGTTTCCAGTTTCATTCATGTCCCTGCAAAGGACATGAACTCATGCCTTTTATGGCTGCATAGTATTCCATGGTATATATGTGCCACATTTTCTTTATCCAGTCTATCATTGATGGGCATTTGGGCTGGTTCCAAGTCTTTGCTATTGTGAACAGTGCCGCAGTAAACATATGCATGCATGTGTCTTTATAGTAGAATGATTTATAATCCTTTGGGTATTTACCCAGTAATGGGATTGCTGGGCCAAGTGGTATTTCTGGTTCTAGATCTTTGAGGAATCGCCACACTGTCTTCCACAATGGTTGAACTAATTTACATTCTCACCAACAGCGTAAAAGTGTTCCTATTTCTCCACATCCTCTCCAGCATCTGTTGTTTCCTGACTTTAATGATCGCCATTCTAACTGGTATGACATGGTATCTCATTGCGGTTTTGATTTGCATTTCTCATCATCAGTGATGATGAGTTTTTTTTTTCATATGTTTGTTGGCTGCATAAATGTCTTCTTTTGAGAAGTGTCTCTTCGTATCCTTTGCTCGCTTTTCAATGGTATTGTTTGTTTTATCTTGTAATTTGTTTAAGTTCTTTGTAGATTCCCTTTTTCAGGTGGATAGATTGCAAAAATTTTCTCCCATTCTGTAGGTTGTCTGTTCTCTCTGATGATAGTTTCTTTTGCTGTGCAGAACTCTTTAGTTTAATTAGATCCCAGTTTTCAATTTTGGCTTTTGCTGCCATTGCTTTTGGTGTTTTAGTCATTAAGTCTTTGCCCATGCCTATGTCCTGAATGGTATTGCCTAAGTTTCCTTCTAGGGTTTTTATGGTTTTAGGTTTTACATTTAAGTCTTTAATACATCTTGAGTTAATATTTCTATAAGGTGTAAGGAAGGGGGTCCAGTTTCTGTTTTCTGCATATGGCTAGCCATTTCTCCCAACATCATTTATTAAATAGGGAATCCTTTCCCCATTGCTTGTTTGTGTCAGGTTTGTCAAAGATCAGATGGTTGTAGATTTGTGCTATTATTTCTGAGCTCTCTGTTCTGTTCCATTGGTCTGTAGATCTGTTTTGGTACCAGTACCATGCTGTTTTGATTACTGTAGCCCTGTAGTATAGTTTGAAGTCAGGTAGCGTGATGCCTCCAGCTTTGGTCTTTTTGCTTAGGATTGTCTTGGCTATGCAGGCCCTTTTTTGGTTCCATATGGAATTTAAAGTAGTTTTTTTTTTTCTAATTCTGTGAAGAAAGTCAATGGTAGCTTGATGGGGATAGCATTGCCTCTATAAATTACTTCGGGAAGTATGGCCGTTTTCACGGTATTGATTCTTCCTATCCATGAGCATAGAATATTTTTCCATTTGTTTGTGTCCTCTCTTATTTCCTTGAGCAGTGGTTCTATATGCCAGCAGTGAACAATCTGAAAAGGAAATTTTAAAAGTATTCTCAGTTATAATAGCCACAAGTAAAATTAAGTACCTAGGAATTAACAAACAAAGAAGTGAAAGATCTCTACAGTGAAAACTATAAAACACTGAAGAAGGAAATTGAAGAGGACACACATCAAAAAAATGGAAAGATATTCCACATTCCTGATTTGGAAGAATAAATATCATTAAAATGTCTATACTACCCAAACCAAATACTACTGAAAGCAATCTACAGATTCAGTGCAATCCCTATGAAAATACTAATGCCATCCTTCACAGAAATAGAAAAAAAATCCTAAAATTTGCATGAAATCAGAAATACCCAGAAGAGTCAAAGTTATGTTGAGCAAAAATAACAAAACTGGAGGAATCATATTACCTGACTTCAAATTATATTACACAGCTACAGTAACTAACACATCATGGTACTGGCAAAACAAACAAACAAAACAAACAACAACAACAACAAAATAAAACAGACACAAAGACCAATGGAACAGATAGAGAACCCAGAAACAAATCCACACATCTACAGTGAACTAATTTTCAATAAAGGTGCCAAGAACATTCATTGGGGAAAAGACAGTCTTTCAATAAATGGTGCGGGGAAAACTGGATGTTCATATGCAGAAGAATGATGCTTAATCCCTCTCTCTCATCTTATACAAAAATAAAATCAAAATAGATTAACAATTTAAAGCTAAAACCTCAAACTGTGAAACTACCACAAGAAAACACTGGGGAAACTCTCTAGGACATTGATCTGGGCAAAACATTTCTTGAGTAATACCACACAAGCACAGGCAACCAAAGCAAAAAATGAATAAATGGGATCACATCAAGTTAAAAAGCTTCTGCACAGCAAAAGAAACAATTAACAAAGTCAGGATACAACCCATAGAATGGGAGAAAATATTTTCAAACTCTCCGTCTGACAAGGGATTAATAACGAGAATATAGAATGAGCTCAAACAACTCTACAGGAAAAAAGTATAAGAATGTGATTTAAAAATGGGCAAAAGATCTGAATAGACATTTGTCAAAAGAAGACATACAAAATGGCAAACAGGCATATGAAAAAGTGATCAACATCACTGATCATCAGAGAAATACAAACGCTACAATGAGATATCATCTCACCTCAGTTAAAATGGCTTTTATCCAAAAGTCAGGCAATAACAAATGCTGGCGAGGATGTGGAGAAAAGAGAACCCTCATACACTGTTGGTGGGAATGTAAATTAATGCAACCACTATAGAGAACAGTTTGAAGTTACCTCAAAAACCTGAAAATAGTGATACCATATCATCTGGCAATCCCACTGCTGCGTATATACCCAAAAGAAAGGAAATCAGTAAATCAAAGTGATAACTGGACTCTCATGTTTGTTGCAGCACTATTTACAATAGCCAAGATTTGGGAGCAACCTAAGTGTTCATCAACAGATGAATGGATAAAGACAATGTGATATCTATATCTAAAGGATATAAATATCCAACCATTCCACCATAAAAAAGAATGAGATCCAGTCATTTACAACAACATGGATGGAACTGGAGGTCATTATGTTAAGTGAAGTAAGCCAGGCACAGAAAGATAAACAACATATATTCTCACTTATTTGTTGCTTCTAAATATCAAAATATCCAAACAATTAAACTCATTGAGATAGAGAGGAGAAGGATGGTTACAACGCTGGGAAGGGTCGTGATGGGGGCAGAGAGGTGGGGACGGTTAATGGGCACAAAAAAAAAATTAGAAAGGATGAATGAGACCTAATACTTGTTAGCACAACAGGAAGACTGTAGTCAATAATAATTTAATTGTACATCTAAAAATAACTAAAAGAGTATAATTGGATTGTTTGTACCCCACAAAGGATAAATGCTTGAGGAGATGAATACCCAACTTTCTGTGATGTGATTATTACACTTTGCATGTCTGTATCAAAAAATATCATGTACCTCATAAACATATACAGCTACTATGTACCCGGAAAAATTATTAAAAAATGAAAATCATTCTATTCTGTATTTTTATCAATAAATTGAGATTTAAAATATCATTTTCCCAGATAAAACTTCCATATATAATTATAGCTGAATAATACAATACAACAAATGTAAAAATCAACTACACACTGTACATCAGAATAGTCTAACATCCTGTTTCCAACTGGATGGATGTCCTAATTTATTCTCCATGTTGTGTAATTTTTCTGTCTCACCCATATTGCTTTGAGATAGTTACTAATCAATGTAAGAATCTGAAGAAAACTTCTTTGTTTCCGGGTCTTCATAATACTAAAACTTTTAAAGGAGACAGGCTGTGTTGTCTATGGGAAGGCTTGGGGTGGGGGAGATAAACAAGCCAGTGTTACTTGTCTGTTTTGATTAAAGATATCAAAAAACAGATTAAGGGTCTTTCATCTGTGCTGTGTAGGCTCAGATGCTGACAGTTATAGGGACCCTCCCTCTGAGCATGGTAGCAAATGTCTGGGCATAGGAATGGCATAGCAAATTTCAGACTCAGATGCATAAATTAGAGTCTGATTTCTCCATTTATTAACTGTATGCTTTTTACAGATTTGTGACATGACTAAGCCTTAATTTTCTCATCCATAAATGGATCCATACAACATGGGATTGTTTAATCATGAAATCAAATAATACACAAGTAAAATGCTTAACATGGTACTTGGTGCATAATAAGTCCTCAGTAAAGGATAGCTTTAATTATTACTATTGTTATTTCCATCTGTATTTTAGAGGTACGTAATACAAAATTCAAGAATCCCTTAATCTTTTAGCTTTTTTTTCCTTCTTTGACAACACCCTGGAAATGTTAAGTAACTTACACTGTTTTAAGTTCCTTTGAATATTTTTAAAGGATGATTTTTCAGACTTTGCAGAAGAGAAACTAGGATCACATATACGGTGACTTGTTCAAGACTATTCTGTAGGTTCCTAATAGAAATATCCTGTGTATTCTGCAGCTCTTTCTCCCCCACACTGTGCTTCTTTTCATGAATACCAAAATTCAATCAAAGTTGAAACATTAACCAGAGAAAAGCTTTTATGTTGCTTTTTCCCTTTTCTGAAAAGAAATCTAATAGCCACAGTGAAGATGTAACCATCCCGATAACTTGGCGTGTTTGACAGGCCCTCCCTACCTCTTCTCAGTTGTTAGAAAGGATGCCCACCCAGATTTGTTTTTCATTCGTGAAAGACTGTCTAGTGGAAGTTGGAAAAATAAAGCGGGGTCATGAATTTGTTTATAAAGGCTATTTAATTATAAGATAAATTAAAAATTGCCTAAGATTTTTAATGTGGGTGGCTGGTCTTTGATAAATGTTGTCTTTGCAAATATTCCCAATGATAGTAGTAGAAGCAAGTGTGGATGCCACCATCGCATTTATGTTGTGAATGGGATCTTCTTGACACCCATGTTTTCACAGAGTATTGCAGATTCTTTCTGCAGGAAAGAGGGTGGGAAAAGCCTGAGCTACAGCACTGCTAATGTTAGCACTTCTTTATATAGACAGATCCTGCTAAACCTGCACATTTTTAAGTCCTGTATTTGCTATGACAATAACATTTTCCCTCCCATCATAGAATTCATCTTATTAGGCAAAAGCTGCATGGTGCACACCTCCAGAGTTTTATTTTAAAGCTTTGCTACTGTATTGGTGGCAAAGATCACTGTAAAGGAAAACAGAGGATTCTAGTAAGAGAATGTAGGTGAACCAGAATGGTTGATGAAAATACTGCCAGAGCAAGTGTGATTCTGTTTCTTCTTCTTTTTCTTTTTTCTTCTTTTTTTAATGGAACCGGTTTGTAATGTCACTGCTCTGATTCAAACAATTGTATATGTAGCCCATGCTCAGGGAGAAAAATCTATGAGGTCCAAGATAGAAAAGTCAGCTTACATTTTGCACTCAAAGATTGTCCATGCTATAGTTATCTGCTCATGAAAGGCTATTTGTAAACAGAATAAATCATTCTTTACGCTATTGGCCCTAAACTTCTCATGATTTTCTGAATATTCTAGACTAAAAAATGCTGCACTTTCATGTCTCTGTGCTCCCCGCTCCTCCACTAGAATTCTGTCTCCCTCCCCTACTCTTTTTCCTCTGCTTCTTCTGCCTTTTGAACTACTATTTGTACTTTAAAGCACAACTCAAGTGTCATCTGTAGCCTCTTCTGTTGACATTTCCCCCTACTTCACCTTTGGTCAACTCCTATTATCTTGTACATGTGTCTCTAATTCTGCTTTTTACTATAAACTTTAAATAAATGCTTTCTTTCCCAAGTAAATTTATTTGACTCTTTTCATCCTCTATTTCTAGCCAGCCATGGGCAATTGCCTGACTCCCATTGCACCATATACATACCTCTATCGCTGCACTATTGGTTTATAATTGGGAATTTTTCTAGGCACATCTATCCTCTCTATTAGGCTATACATCCCTTAAATGTGTAGGAACTCTTATTTTTATTCCCACTGTGCTGTTAGCACCTAGCATGTGGTGGACTCTCCGTAAGTGGTTGTTAAGGGAAGAGATTGTTTTAATAACTGTGGTGGCCCAGGATGTAGTACAGTGGCTGGAAATGGCAGGAGCTAGATAAATATTTTCTGACTTCAATTAGCCTGCTCTCTATTAGAATGGCTCTTAGCAAGAAGTGTAATGGGCATAGACACACATGGCAGGAGGTAAGAAATGAGAGGAAGGTCTTTCAGTCATTGCAAGTAGGCAAGTAGATTTTTAGGCTTAGCAGTCTCTTTCTGAGGTCTGTTGAAGGAACCTAAACCCTTTGGATTAAAGGAAATCTGTTATAAATGTCTATGACCAAGGAAGTAGTATTGATTGGTTTAAGATTGCTTAACTTCCCTGAGAGGGAAAGCAGCTTGTGTCTTGGCTCATTTGCCTTCTGTTGGAAATACCACTCTCTCATCAAGGGTGACTCAGATTAGGAGACATGGAACAAAAACTGAAGAGGCTGCACACCCTTCTCTGAAATCTTTTGGCAGAGTCTCTCTGCCTGCCAGCTCAGTGTCAATGACGGGCATTCAGTTAAGGCAACTCTTATTGATTTTCATCTGTAAAATCCTTTTTCTCCACCTTTCAGAAACTATTGACAAGAATAAAACATCAAGCCTTATATGTTATGCTTTACATGGGAAATTGATGTTAGTGGTCATATCCCATAGTCATTAGGGTTCTTTTTCCCATTTCATAGTCTTTCACTACAATTTTAATGAGAAAAAAAAATTTCTATATAATTCCTCCTTTGATATATTATAGCCCTAAGAGAGCTTTGTCTAAGCCCAGCATTCAATCTAGAAGTTACCTAAATGACTATAAAATGAAATACTTTAAAAACTCTTGAAATATGCTTTAATATTTGGAAATAAAATATAACCCATGCTATTTATAAGGCATTTTGGTAAATGCTAAGTTTTCATTACTGTTCAATACATTTTATTTTACATATTAGGGATTTCTAGATTTTATTTTTTTAAGTTACAAAACTTTTAAAAGGTTATTTATCCATTGTTTCATAATAAATTACGCCAAAACTTAGTGGCTTAAAACAGCCATAACCATTTCTTATTTTTCATGGCTTCTTTAGGTCGGGAATTTGTGAAATGCTCAGCTGAGGGGGTCATGAGATTGTAGTCAGGTGCTGGCTGGAGCAATAGTTACTTGAGTCTTGACTGAGACTGGAGGATCTATTTCCAAGGTAGCTCACTCATGTGGCAAATAGGTGCTGTTGGCAGAGGGTCTCCTTTCCCTCCATGGAGGCCTCTTATTCAGAGAGAGCAATCCAAGATACCAAGGCAATGCCTTTTATGACCTAGCCTCAAAAGTCACACACTATGACTTTTGCCATATTCTACTGATTGAAGCAATTACAAATGTTCACTCAGGTTAGGGGATAGGAGTAGACAGACACACCTCTCAAGTGTCAAGGATTGACAGGGTCTAAAGGAATGTCAGTGTTCCATGCAATAAGACCAGGTGGTCTGGAATATATACTGGTGAATCTGTCTTTAGAAAATATAGTCTGCTACCACTGGCAAAGGATAAATTGAAAACTATAATTCTGGGGACTAAATAGTAAACAAGATATGTCCACTGCTTTCAGAGAGCTTGTAGTATAATAGAAAGAGAAGAGACAAGGAGGAGGCTGATAGTCATTTTACAAGTTATAACCAGAAGAAGATAATCACCTGGGAGTCCAGATGGAAGATTACTGGATGGGAGAGTTAAAATTTACTTTGGCCTTTAAAGCCTAAGTTAGCTAATTTGGAATACTGTCATGGACTCTTGTTCACTATGGATGTGGGTCTTTAACTGTGTTACCATAATGCTGTAAAATATGAAATTTTTGCAAATGTTATTTAAAAGGACAGGTTTAAGAATCAAGTTTTCCTTTAGTTTAAAACCTCCATCTTAGTTTTATAAATAAAACGTTATTTATTGGGGGGGTGTGGATTTTGTAGATTTTTCCTGCATGTGAAGGTGTGACTTAAGTTTTAGAAGTCTAATTTAGATCTGTTGAAATGACTATAAATTTATATGGATTATTGCCTAAAATTTCAGTTGATATTGGAAAGTGGCCAGGATACTTTATTAATGGTTTTAGAAGATTATGCATGTTTCTTTTTAAAATGACTGAAGGATTCATCTGGAATTAGTTCTTATACCATTATTCTAAGCCTATTTTTTCCTGCAAATAAAATCCTTTTGAAGACTAACTGTATTCTAGTGAAGACAATACATATTATAATTATTTAAGTTAAAATTTTAGTTAAAGGTAGCCTTAGAATTGAAAAGTTTTATGGTTAGACCTCTTTAGCCACTTTAATAGTCCTCACTAAAAAGCACTGCTTCCTCTGATGGATGGGAAAACAAACTAGAGATACATAGATTACCGGTATTCTCAGAGGCCATGTAGCCAGCTCAGCTTGGGTTACTTGGCCAGTCATTTGTGTGTGTGTGCGTGTGTGTGTGTGTGTATACAGGGTCCATTATTATTATTAACAGTCATATATGTAAATGAACTATGACTTTACTAATTTTATTGAATTCAGATTTATTTAAAAGAAAAATAGGCCTCATTTTATTTTTAAAGAAATGAAACATCTTTACCAGTAAAAAAAAGGGAGTACTTGGTTTCTGCCATCATGGCTGACTATGTTTTAGCATTAGGAGTGAGGCTTTCCTTGCTGTAAATAATCATATGGCTCAATTAGAACTTGAGAGAAAAAAGATGAATGGCATAAAGTATGAGGCAGGTGTGTAAAAAGCAAGGAGGGGAGGAATGAATACACCAAAAGACCAGATGGGAAAAGAACTCTACTTTTGATGATCAAAATAATTTATAGAACTAGTTCTTTAATGCAGATATGTCAGACGTATTAAATTCTGGGCCAGAGAGCTAGCCTGGAATTTCCAAGATACAGAGTAAACTCTAACTTTCAGAATTCTGCTTCTCCCCACTGAATGACAAGGGTATTTTTAAGTCTTCAGAAAATTGCTCAGGGGTTTCTGGGGTATCCTGATGGAAATACTACAACCCCCATAATGAGGGAAAATGTTAGTTGAGAATTATGGTAGTTTTATTAAAGCTAATTAGATCGTTGACACTTTCCAAGATGTCTTTTGGAACACTGCTTTTCATAAATTTGAGCTGTAGGGGCACCAGCTATAGGAGGTGTTAAGGAATCCATGAATGCACCTGCTGATACTGGAGATGTATGAATTCACTGTTACATTATGCAGCATCAGGCCTGGGAAACAGAAATCTGATCTCAATTTTGCCTGCCTTCTGTGTTTATGACCTTGTACAGGTAAACTTATGCACATAGGGGCTTTCTAATTCTAACAAAGAAGTTATAAAAGACATCAGCCTCCAGCATATAAACTGTTCAGTCATTTTAAGTGAATTCAACTGATATAAGGGGAATGTTGGAGTAGAAGCAGAATTTGTTTTCAAGTTCTAGCTCTGCCTCTTGTTAAACTCCATTATTTCAGGACAAATAATTTAAATGTTCTGATTTTCAGTTTACTTACTTGGCAATTCAGATAGTGATAGCTGCCTAATCAATATCATAGGCTAGTGAGAGGGTGAAATAAAGATATAAATAAGAGATTATTTCTGAGCTGTAAAATTCCCTGCAGAGTACATAATTATTACTGTACTACCCACAGGCTTGTAACGCTTTTGTCTTTATAGTTATTTTTCCTATTTAGAGATGAATGCCATTGACCTTCTGCACACTTTAAGTTGTTTCCTTTAGTAGTAGGTGGTTGAGCCATCCACATACTCTTGCTTGGTCCTCTTGTTTTAGAGCAGGCAACACATTTCATGATAAGCTATGGCCATAGAGGTGAGATTTGTCTCTGAACAAGTCAATTTGCTATGTCATCAAACCATGGTCTAGCAAAATAACCAACCACTCAGGCATTTTTCACTCTAAGAAACTAGTGAAGAGCAGATTATGGCTCATTTAAAATATTGAGTAAATGAAGTTAAGGAAAATATGTCATTGGAGCTATAGTATATTTAAGGGCACTTATCAGTATTCTCAGCTCCAATAAAAAGGAATAGTCTTTTAAATAATATAATAAATAAATACAATTCTGGCGTGTCTTATTGCTGGAAATGTATAGACAATTTTTTGGTATATGATGTCCAAGACAAAAGACTCCCCAAACAAGGTTTTAACCTCCACAGGTGCCACTGCCACCACTAACGTCACTGCCATCCTCATTAGCATTTATTTAGCCCATGCTGCATGGCATGAACCGCTATACAGACTTTCCCTATATTATCTCATTAAACCTTGTTTAACAGTATAGGTACCATGATTATACTCGCTTGGCATTTGTAATTGTTGTTTTGCTCTACTCTATCTTTGTACCAAGTACAACTTAATTGACACCCACATAAGAGAAAACCCTATCCAACTTAAATTAGTAAAATATTGGCTGAGAATTGCTCCAGCCTCTGAGTCATGGTCTACGTAATTCATTAAATTACTAGTAAGATGTTTTTGAAATCTTGTTCATGAAATTATTGAGAGCTCTCAGGTCCATGGTGAAAAATTTAAGAGGTTTTTTCTTCTTAGCATCTCTGAATTAGGAATAGTTAACAGTTATCTAGGTTAAACCTATCTCATGCATGATAATGATCATACGGTTACTTCTGAAATGCCAAATTATTACCTATTAGCCACTGCTTGTTCTTATTAAGGCAGAATCTCTGATGTAAGTCATTCTAGGAACAGAAGTGCAAGCAGAAACACTGCATATTATTATTACCTATGTTGGATTTTTAGTGGTAACAATCACCTTCAAAACTTATTTTTATATGATTTCATTAATTCTAATCAATCTATTGAAATTGCATTAATTGATTTCTAGTTTTGCCTCAAATTTTCTTGTAAGCTAGATATTTTTCTGGAAACATAGCATTATTTAGAAATCTTAGATCTGTTTTAACAAGTTCATAAGTTTACATGGTCACTTTTCTGTTTCTATAGCAAGAGTAAGTTATTAAAAAAACTGAAATAAAAATTAAGTATAAGGGTTACATAATTGTGAAGTGGATTTACATTTTGGACATCTAGTCCTTAATTGGCATGCAACTGAAAGGTAGACAAGATTTTTTTTTGCTTTTGTTTGTTTTAGAGACAGGGTCTCACTCTGTTGCTCAAGCTGGAGTACAGTGGCATGATCATAGCTCTTCCCAGCCTTGATCTCCTGGGCTCAAGGGATCCTCCAGTCTCAGCCTCCTAAGTTAGACTAGATATTTAAGACATGGAGCCATATAAAAATATTAAAGTTTTCTATGTGTTCGTAAAAGTGTATGACTTTTCCAGGAAAACCAAATTTTCTTTAATATGCATCATGGCTTCTTTTTAAACTTTTATGTGAGTCTTCTTTTTTTTGGATAGTAAATGTAAATTCATATTCATTAAATTTTTAGAAAAACATAATGCCATAGTATCCTTTAATATATAGTTGATTAAGGAAAGTATAAAAAGGTCATTGATTTTGACAATATTGACCACCATTTATTCCATAATACTAACACCTAGCATTATATAAAAGTGGCTTTGATTTTAAATTATACTTTTAAGGAAAAACATTGAAACTGTATTTTTTTATTTATTCATTATACTTTAAGTTCTGAGATACATGTACAGAACGTGCAGGTTTTTTACATAGGTATACACTTGCCATGTTGGTTTGCTGCACCCATCAACCCATCGTCTACGTTAGGTATTTCTCCTAATGCTATCCCTCCCCTAGCCCCCAACCCCTCAACAGGCCCTGGTGTGTGATGTTTCCTTCCCTGTGTCCATGTGTTCTCATTGTTCAACTCCCACTTACGAGCGAGAACATGTGGTGTTTGGTTTTCTGTTCCTGTGTTAGTTTGCTGAGACTTCTTTTAAGGCCAAGCTTTATGTAGTGTTACGATCAGCTTAGAACAAGGAATTCATTTTGAAACAGCAAATCATTCTCTGTCCTAGTCACCTTCCAGAATTACCTGTAGTGCCTTTTCAAAATACAGATGCCCTGCCCCAAACCCTTTAGAGTTTGATTCAAGAGACGCTACATGAATCTCAGATGTTCTTATTTTTTAAATGTCCTTATATGAATCTAATGTATAATCAGCAATGACAATCATTGAATATTTTTAAGAGACTGAAAAATAAAGTCTTCCAGAGGGGAGTACAATCCTAGTCAAAAAAAAAAAAAAAAAATTCTCGCACTCCATCAAAAGTAGATTGACTAAAAAAAATTTTTGGAGACTCTGTATTGATAAGCATGCCCCCTTCAGACTGGCTGCCCAGTATATTACACTGCTTTTACAACTTTCTTTTCATCTCTCACGGAATCTACCTATGTATATACTTTGATATTGCGAGGAGAAGATTGTGAATATCAGCTGATTCATTTCTTTGCCGAACTAAATCAAATATAGAGAGAAGGAAAAATGCAAGTATGTGGATGTAAAAAGGAACAAGAAGGGGGAAGTGAAATAGGTAAAATTAAATAGAGGTGTCAAATAATACCAGGAAGCTTCCCAGGGGACTTAGTGACTTCAGTTTATGTATTATCTTGTTATTGGTTAACTACGGCTGCTGTTTATTAATTCAGATCATCATTAGAGACACGTATTGTTGTCCTACTGCTAGACAGCTTAAGGTGATGGTGGTAGGAGTCGTGAGTCTTTTCACCATGACTCTGCCACCCTGCACTACTTTAAGAAAAGTCAAAGCATGTGAACCCTGTGGTACCCATTAGTCAGTCCATGTGGAGCTCTCTGCCCTTCTCTGCCCTGACCACGTCAATGTAAGGATTTTGCATGCAGAAAGGCAAAGTACTTTTAATTGAAAAGTTTCTTATTTCTTTAGAGTGAGAATGTGCATACTAAATAAAAAATAATCAAAATAAGTCAAATAGCTTTGTTCTGTACAAATGGAAATTTGAGAAGACCTCTTAGAAAATGCTAAACCAAAAAAGGTGCATTTGATTTGAATAATGACAGAGAAACACTGACCTCTCTTTTCCTGGGCTGAACTAAAAACTGGCAGGACATGCTCAGCCTTCTTAGCACAAGAATTAGATTAAAGTCACTGCAGTTTTTTATTAGATGGCTAAGGGGAAAATATCATCCACGCTAACTCTTACTCTTAGCTGGTTTCTCTATATTTTAGTCCATTTACTTGAAACTGGATCTTCACTCTATCCACTCTATGGTTAGCTTTTTATAAGTGACCATTCATTTAGCCTGTCTGCTGTCTTAGGATGGGCTCTTCAGCAGTCAGGCAAATGGGAGGAGCCATTTGATCACTACTTGTCTTTTATATACAAATATCTGGTTTGGGCACACAATATCCTTCAGAGATATGACATCACAAAAGGCTATTGACAATAACCTTCATGAAATGAGATCTTTGCCAAGTTGTGGTATGTGCTTGACCGTTTCCAACATCCACTAAGATCTGTATGTTTAATGCCATTGGCAATACATGCTTTTCATCACATCCACTTTCAAGCTGGCTGTGTAAATTGGAGATAGGACTCCAACAATTACTTTAGAAATTGTTATATTAAAAATAAGAGGGAAAAACCTAAATTCCCTTTATAAGGAAAATACCTAGCCAAGCTCAAATGGATGGATTTATATAAAAAAAATTCAGGAAAAACCTATAGATAGAAAAAAATAATAATTCTTTGGTGTAAATATCTGAGAAATGTTTCATTTATCTGGGTTGAATTTTTAAAATAATTGCTCAGATAGACTCCCTGGAGTGGCTTTACCACGATTAGGAGTTTAGTTCTCAGCTTTACAGATTCAAGAAGTCAGTATTATCCAAGTTGATAAGGCTATGAAGTCTGACTCATGTGAACCAAATGCACAAGGGATTCAAATATAACCACGTAAACTCTATATAATAAGTAGAACAAGTAATTACCATTTACTGAGTGCCTACTTTAGTAACAGTTATAATGAAAGGTTCTTTTCCTGCTGGGATGTATATATTAGCACAGAAAATCAATTTGGAGCTGGACAGTGATGAATTTAAGTCTCTACAGACCATTACTAGCTCTATAACTTTGGGTTTTCTTATCTGTCAGGGGTGATAGAATTAAGTCATAAAATTGATCTAATATGTGTAAATCACAAAGCACAGTATCTGGCACATGGTAGGCACACAGTAAAATGCCTGTTGTCACTATCATCATCATCTTCTTCGTCCTGTTTTCACCACTCATCATCATTAACAACATATCTAACAGATCCTATTCTGTCTGATTCAAAGCCCAATCTCTTTCCATACTGTCCTCCTCCTGTAGGAGCTGGGTTGACTAACCAGCACAATTTGCTCTAGAGGAAATCCTGCACAAGGAATCAAATTATAATCAGAAGGCAGTTAGTATAATGTCATGAGATAAGAGGAAATCAACTTAATAATCTTAAAGTTTGTGGCTTCCAACTCTGGGTGCTTGATACATCTGTCTCTACAGTGGAGCAGTCCTGCCATTCAGGCCCAATAAATTGGTTAATTTTGGGGGGCTGAATATTCTAATAATTTTAATTGTTTCTGTTTATTTCTAACAACATGTGGTGAAAGGATGCTGAACATCAGGATCACTGAGGAGCTTTTGTAGAAATGCAGAATCTCAGCCCAATCCCAGAGCTGGTAAATTAGAATCTGCATTTTAACCAGATTCCTAGGGGATTCAAATGTACAATCAAGTTTGAGAAACATCATTTTTGGGGGATATTCCTTAGTATCTCTCTTAAGTACCTAGTCTCATCCACTATATGCATATTCTTACTAGTTTCCCTTCAACAGAATAAACTTATCCCCAAGTAATCTTATTTCCAAGCTGCATAGCTTTGTACTAAATCTTTTTTTTCCTCTCCATCACTATACGAAAAAAAAAAATTACTGTGTAAAAGAGACTAAATAAAAAAAAATTGTTTCCAGGTCTTTGCTTAAAAATGACTCTTTCACTCAAGTTCTATATCTTGGCAGATGGCATCATTTATATTTAAGGGAAAAGATAGTTTTATATTATTTGGTTCTACTTTTTAGAGTTTGCTTTTGCATGAGGTAATTTTTTTATTTTTGGTCATCTCTTTGAAGTCTCTCATTTTTTTCTCATTTTATTTCTCTGGTATAATTTCTCTGGTATGATTCCTCAATCACTGCTGCTGAAGGAAGTGCAATGTCACCCTGACACCAACCAACTGGAAACCTGGCAGTGCTTTTGGAAATTCTTTGTCTTTCAGTTTTTCCTAGTAGAACATGGAGTTCATCTGTGTTTGCAACCACTTATAAGTGGATATTAAAAAGTCACCAGTTCCTTCTTAAATCCACTTAGATTTTAAAGAGCATTCTATAATCAATGAGTTTGGTCTCCAAGAAAACAATGTTCCTGTCAAGACAAGCTTTAAAACTTTGGAAGCATCTGATCAGCCCATACTTTATGGAGATAACTTCTCTATAGCCTTTCAAGCTTCTACTTATTTACTCTTTTCCATAAATTAGTAGACCTGATAACATACCTATCTGTAAATACAGTTATCTCCAGATTCTATCTCTCTATTAAGTTAACAGGGCAATCTGTTTAAACAAACTGGAGGTCCTTCTTGGCCTTCAAATTCATAGAACTAAGACACACTATTTAAATGTTTGTGTGTATTTGTGTTATACATCCATATATGTCCTTACTTATTTAGACAAGATTATAAAAAATCATTTCTCCAGCATGTACGTGAAAGCTTTCTTCAAAATTTCTTCATTTTTTTCATGTTCTGAATCAAGTCTCTCATTATTTTAACAGAAAATAGAAAGTAATTTTACCTCATTTTTCTAAGCCTTGTTGTTTAGAGAGGTAAAAACACATGTCTAAGTCTACCCTTCCGACCCCTCCGACCCCCTGCAAAAATTAATGACTAAACCAACTGTTGTAATCCAGGTGTCTTGGGTTCTGAGCCATTGCACCATTAAATAACTTACATCATAGCAATTGGATGGGGAATTTTAAATTCATTAATTTATCATTTAATAAAACCAGTGAGGGATTACCGATTTGTTTTACTAGGTTTTTCCTCTCTTTGAGCAGTTTCATTTAGAAACTAAGACTCTTTTTTTCCATGTTGTCAGAAGAGCTAAAAAGAAAGTATTTTCAGCTCCATGGATTTCAACAGGGAGGCTTTTAACAGTTATGCTGCACGTATCCAATTAGCTTGTGAAATCTTATCTCTTCTACCAGTAAAAAGAGCTCAAAAAGAAAACATTGAAATTCCAAAAAGAGCAAGAGAGTGTTTTTGGCAACAGGGTAACTCAACTGAAAGAGAGCTTACTAGTTAAAAATGGTAATTTGGGCATTTTGTTTTCCTTTAAAGAGGTGTGTCGATATGCAGAAGTAGGAACCAAATGTGCGTATGTACAAATGCTGCTGAGGGAACATCTCTTGTGATGCCCAGGGCTGGAATTTACTCCTTTTTTCTTTTTTCACACTTAACAACTAGCTCCATAAAAGGAATTAGACAAGAGTCTTTCTAGTGATAGATACTATGTTTTCCTTCTTGTTGTGTCTGTCCCCCTTATTTTTATACCTTTCATCCTTTTTAAAGTCCTTTGATTTGCTAATTTCTCTATTCCATCTAAAGCAAGCAAAGACTACTTATTTTTGGAGTAGAAGAACTTCAAAGTCTCTACCAATTTTGAGATCTAAATTGCTCTTCTGTGACCTAATATATGATTAATACAGCACAACTACTAACACAGTGTTTTTTGGTCCAGTAGTGAATTGGTATTCTCTTAATCAGAAAATGTATTCCCCACGTAATAAAATAGATCTTTTCTGTTGACATTCAGAGCACTCAAAGATACAGTCCTTAATTTACATTGCTTATTACACCTCAGCTTGACCCCTCTGCCCAGCCAAACCAGTCTACAAACTGTTTTACAGGGCTTCCCTCTCCTTTCTGATTATAGTGTTTTGCTGATTTTATTTCCTTTTGTAGAAATGTCCCAACTCCTCCTCTTCCCAAATCCTACCTGCTTTCCAGAAACCATCTCAGATACTAATTCCTAAGAACATCATAGAGCCAGAATATTTTCTTATGTAGTTTTATCTAATATTCCTAGCTAAAAATAAACTCTTTTATTTTTGCAATGTGAATATTACCCAAGGTATTTCCTTACCTATTGCAAGCCTAGATTTTTTAGGTTACTATGTTATTTGAAAAGCATGCAGTCTTCAGATCTGACTACTTCATGATCGAAACATATTACACTTTTTTTCGTCTTCCTTGTAGAGGACTGTCAAGAATACAAGAAATTTTACAGCTTCTCTTGACTTTTTAATAGCCATTCACCTAGTAGACAAGAACCTGCTATGGATGGAGCTTCATGGGATCAATATAAATTTCATATTCTGAAATTTAGTGTAAAAATGAACTTTGTATTACCTCAGGTCATGGTCTATAGTCTTGTTCTTCTAGCATCTATACCTTTCAGCACTACTCACACATTGGGTTTATATTCCTCCAAAATCTTACATAGAAAAGGTGTTCAGAAAATGATAGCTGACCTAATTTAAAATTACAGAGTGACATGGGATGACAAAAGAGAGTGAAATGTTTAAAAGCTGAGTATTTACTATGAACAATAGACTTACTCTGTTCTTTCTAGTGGATCAAGACTAAAGAGTACTAGAATGTAGGACATCTTCAGGAAGAAAACAATATGTATCAGAAAGCTACCCAATCAAAATCGTTTTGCCACACTGGAGAAATTGTGGACTAAACTGGCTTGACCAAATTTTCTTCATGGGAGCATAGTGTCCTCAGTGATTTATTCAAATCAACAACCATCAGGAAGTAGTCTCCAAGAATGAGGTATATGGATTGGAGAAATGAGAGTAAGAAGAAATGGAGAAAAGGAATGTACTGTTATTAAATTCTAGGTGAAGGAATCTTAGAGATTTCCTTCATCTTCATAACACCAGAAAAAAATCTTAGAAATGAGATAGTCTCTATGATTCTAAAAGTGAGATTATATACCTGGAGATTTCGAAGCCCAAGGCTCGTGTTTCTTCAGCTGAAAATCACTGCCGTAATGCACAATAAGTGCCTGCCAATAGGAGGTGCTCATAATCTTTTTTTTCATTAGAAGCGACTGTTTCTGAATGGAGTGTCTTATTCTGTTGGGCTTCTATAAGAAGAATACCATAGACTAGGTGGCTTATAAACAATAGAAATTCATTTTTCACAGTTGAGGAGACTTGGAAGTCCAAGATCAAGGCATTGACAGATTCAGTGTCTGGTGAAGGCCCACTTCCTTGTTCATAGATGGCGCCTTGTCACTGTGTCCTCATATGGCAGGAGGGGTGAGGGAGGTCTCTGGGGCCTCTGTTATACCATCTCACTGGGAAGTAGGTTTCAACATATGAATTTGGAGGAGAAACAAACACTCAGCCTATAGTAGGGAGTATCTCATCTCTTTCATGTCTGGAAGGTAAACAAAGGTTGAACACCATCAATTTAGAAGATCTTCATCTGACAGAGGGGCTGTAGGGTGTAGAAGAGTTAGTAATTCCCCAAGGCTGTACAGCTTCTTGGTTGCACAGCAAGAACTGGAATCCAGGTCTCTTGGTTGCCAGTCCAGTGCTGTTTGCTTAGCATCACACTATCCAATTAATAGCTCCTCTCCATCCTTTGACTGGCCTTACAACTCTCACCACCTTTATTAAATAGAGGGATTTCCAAGTCAGTTTTTGCAAGAAGCTTTAGGACCATGTGTCCCCTATGCACCTTATGCTCTACGACATCATCTCTGAGAGAAAAAGAACGCCCATGAAAAATATCCATCTACACTAAAGACATTTATGTATACCAAAATGTCAAAGCCCAGCTAAAATGGGATAGCCTGAATAACAATCAAATATGAGTTTATTGTTTACTTTTTTTTTTCTTGTACTAACTCTAGCAAGCCAGCTCAAGCCACTCAGTTTTGGAGTGATTGCTGCCTTCTGGTGTTTGCCATTTTGATGATGAGATGAGTAATTTCTTGGTACCATATGAAATATCAAGGTCAGAGTGGCTGGAGCATCATAGGGCAAACAAGAGTGAGTCACTGGGTGACTGCTATGAGGCTGCCTCCTCTGTGATTTTGTGAGCCAGAGCTCCCTGCTTGAATGCTCTTTCCGGAGGGGTAAAGACTTTAGAAACCTATTTTTCTTACAAAACCATTGTTGTTGCTTTGTTCCCCACAGGTACTTTTTTCTTTAAGATGTAAATGCTCTCTGGGTGCTAAATGGATCCATCCTTATTTCTTGCAAAAGAGTTTGGTTAAATTATTTTTATTTCAGAGTTTTTCCTAGCGGGATGAGAGTCTTGAGTGGCCTATTCCTAAGGAGGCTGGAGGTTGAAAATAATAATAATAAAATAATAATATGGGGTTAAGAAAGAGAGAGAGAGAAAGACACAGAAAGAGAAAGAGAGAGAGAGAGAGTGTGTGTGTGTGTGTGTGTGTGTGTGTGTGTAAGGAAAGTTTAGTCCCAGCAGCAGCCAGTCCCAGCCTTACCCTCACCATGCCTTATAATGCATCCCGTCAGTGACCAATAGGAATACAATGTGAACCATAAATGTAATTTAAAATTTTTAGAAGCCATATTAAAAAATAAATCTAAAAAAGGTAAAATTAATTTTAATAATATATTTTCTCTAATCCAGTACATCCAAAATATTATGTCAATGTGAATTAATATAAAAATTACTAATCAGGTATTTTACATGAGTTTTTTTTCACATTAAGTCTTAGAAATCCTATGTCAATTTATGCCCAAAGCCCATGCCAATTCAGACTACCTACATGGCCATGCGTAGGGACTGTAATGGACAGTGTAGTTACAGAGTAAAAACCAGCTCTACAGTTTGGCATTTGAGATCCTTCTTAATTTGTCCTATAACTCTTTAAACTTTGTGTGCCCTACACCCTCTATATTCCAGCCTTGCTAGTTTCCTTCTCATTTGTCAGCGTGGTATAGTTTTTCATTTTTTTTATTTCTGCAGTGGCCTTTGCCTCCCTTTCCACTATCTGTGTCCCAAAACATGTCCCAGCTTTGGAGACAGCCTGATAAGGGTCTATAAGGTCCGTGATTGGGATTTAATTCCAACTTCATTGCTTAATAATTAGGTGACCTTAAGCAAGCCATTTAGCCTTTTTGAAACTTACACTACCTATCTTTAAAATTATGATCATGCCAGGAATGGTGTCTCATGCCTATGGTCCCAGCTACTTGGGAGGTTGATCGGGGGAGGATTGCTTGAGCCCAGGAGTTTGAGACCAGCCTGAGCAACATTAGAGACCCATCTCTTTAAAAAAATAAAAGAAAAAAAAACATGAGGACAGTAATTACTCTGTGTGTGTGTGAATCTGAGGGGGTGGTGGGACAAGAGAGAGTGAGAGAGAAAAAACTGATGTAATGAATACAAAACAAACAAAAAATATTTTTAAAAAGACATGTAGTGCTGTAGTTATGCACCCTGGCACATAATAGTTAAAATGTCCTCCTCTTTCTGAGTTACTTTCCAAGTTGCTTTTGTGAGTAACACTCCTATTCCCATCTGCCAGCACTGCCACAGAGCATGCTGTTAAATGGTCAGTAAGCTTACTTAAGTATCTCATTCTTTGTATTCTGCAGTCTCATCACCTGCACATCTTAGTTCTACCTTCAACAGCCCCTGCTCAGGCTTTCCTCCTCAGTCACCATCATCAACCCCTTTCTTCTTTCTTTTTGCCAAAATGCTAACAGCAAAATATACAGCCTCTGCTTTTTGGAAATGATTGACTCTGGTACCAAGTAGAGCTGCACAGGTGCCCTTCCGTGGGGGCTGAGAACTAACAAGCTACCACTGAAAACTATGCCCAGCTCAGGTTGATGGTACAGCCAGTTCTGTCCCCTGCTGTAACAGTTTCCTAGGCAACCAGTACACATTGCCACTGGAAGAAATGGAAGAAAAGTCAAAACCTGCATCATTTCCAGTTTTCTATACGTTTGAAGTGCTAGAAACATAAAAAAAAAATATGGATAACTCAGCATGTGTTTCAGTATTTCATGTCATGTTGGTTATGGCCTCTGTCATATCTCTAATGGAACTGCTAGTGAATTACTAGTGATGGTGTTGTATAAGTGAAATTGGTTATTTCTAATGAAGTAAGGTTTATCGTTTTTTATATCAGCCTTGTCCATATTTTATTAAATTTAATCCTGCATTTTTGTGTGTATTGAGCTTTTATAAATTACATTCTAAATTTCCTTTTTAAATATATTTTTGCTAATATATAAAAGTACAATTGAGTTCTTTATCTTGTATCCAGAAACCTTGCTAAATCACTTTACTAATTCTAATAGCTTCTATATAGATTCTTTTGTTTTTCACTTGTGTAATCATGTCTCCAGCAAATTTTGAGAATTTTAATTCTCCATTTCCTTATCACTCTTTTTACTTGCTTTAACACTGTCTAGAACTTCTGCTACTATGATGAGTAAAGTGGAAATAGTGGACTGCCTTTTCTCATTTCCAAAATCAAGTGAAGGCTTCAACATTTATCATTAAGTATAATATTTCCTATAATTCCATGTAGATACTCTTCTCTTCCTGAAGCTTTTTAAAACATTACAAATGGAAATAGATTTTGTCCTATTTCAAATTTGCTAAGAGGGCTTTGAAAAATCACAAATTGAGATATAATTTTATCAAATACTCTTCCTGCATCTATTGAGATAATCACATGATTTTTCTGCTTCATTTTATAAATATGGTGGTTTAAATTTATTGATTTTTAGTTAATAAACCAATCTTATATTCCTGGAATAAACCCAACTTGTTCATAATGTATTATATTTGTATGACTCATTGGATTTCTTTTGCTTATATTTTGTTTAGGATTTTTTAACTTATGTTCGTGACAGAGAGTTTACTGATGTTTTCTTTTTCTTGTAATGTCTCTGACAGGTTTAAGGATCAGGGTTATTTTAGCATCTTAAAATATGGCTCTAAAGGCTACCATTATGTCCATCCATCCATCCATCGATTCATTAATCACACAAATATTTTTTGAGAGGCAATATAGCATAGTGGTTTAAAATAGAGATTCTAGACTTCCTACATTTGAATAAAAAAACTTACTGTAACTATATGTTATCTATTTCTGTGTAACAAATTTTCACAAACTTAGCAACATGAAGCAACACAAAGTTATTATTTCACAGTTTCTGTGGATCCAGAATCTGGAAATTAAGAATCTGAGCCCTCTGCTTCTGGGTCTCTCAGAAAACTGCAAGTAAGGCATCAGCCAGGGATAGAGTCTCACCTAAGGTTTGATAAGGAGGTGCTATGATTCGAATGTGTCCTCTCCAAAATTCAGGTGTTTCTTTTTTAAAAAATAAAATTAGTTCCAGGGTACATGTGCGGGATGTGCAGGTTTGTTACATAGATAAACGTGTGCCATGGTGGTTTGCTGCACCAATCAGCCTGTTACCTAGATATTATGCCTGGCATGCCTTAGCTATATTTCCCGATGCTCTCCGCCACCCCCTACCCTCCCCTGACAGTCCCTAGTATGTGTTGTTCCCTTAATCAACCCAAATGCCCATCAATGATAGACTGGATTTTTAAAAATATGGTACATACACACCACAGAATACTATGCAGCCATAAAAAGAAACAAGATCATGTCCTTTGCAGGAACATGGATGAAGCTGGAAGCCATTATCATCAGCAAACTAACGCAGGTGTTTCTTTTCTTTCTTTTTTTTCTTTATCCATGCTGTCTCTTTTCGTTTTTAAAAAAATTATACTTTGGCTGGGCATGGTGGCTCACGCCTGTAATCCCAGCACTTTGGGAGGCCGAGGCAGGGGTATCATGAGGTCAGGAGTTCAAGACCAGCCTGGCTAACATGGTGAAACCCTGTCTCTAGTAAAACTACAAAAATTAGCTGGGGGCGGTGTAAGGCGCCTGTAATCCCAGCTACTCAGGAGGCTGAGGCAGGAAAATCACTTGAACCTGGCTGGCAGAGGTTGCAAAAAAAAAAAAAATAAAATAAATAAATAAAAATATATATATATGTACTTTAAGTTCTGGGATACATGTGCAAAACGTGCAGGTTTGTTACATAGGTGTACACATGCCATGCACCCATCAACCTGTCATCTATGTTACGTATTTCTCCTAATGCAGTCCCTCCCCTAGCACCCCCACCCCCAATCCCCGACAGGCCCCGGTGTGTTATGTTCCCCTCCCTGTGCCCATGTGTTCTCATTGTTCAACTCCCACCCATGAGTGAGAACATGCAGTGTTTGGTTCTCTGCTGTTGTGTTAGTTTGCTGAGAATGATGATTTCCAGTTTCATCCATGTCCCTGCAAAGGACATTAACTCATCCTTTTTTATGGCTGCAGAGTTAACGCAGGTGTTTCTAATGTGATAGATTAAGAGGTAAGGCCTTTAAGAGGTGTTTAGGTCGTGAGGACTCCTCCCACATAAATGGGATTAGGTGCCCTTCTAAAGGGGCTTGAAAGAGGGAGTTGGGTCTCTTTTTCGCCCTTTCACCTTGTATCTTGTGAGGACCCAGCATTCCTCCCCTCCAGAGGATACAGTGTTCAAGGTGCCATCTTGGAAGCAGAGAGCAGCCCTCACCAGACAATTGAACCCAATGCTGCTTTGATGTTGGAATTCCCACCCTCCAGAACGGTAAGAAATAAATGTCTATTCTTTATAAATTACCCAGTCTCAGGTATTTTGTTGTAGAAGCACGAGACAGACTAAGGAGAAATCTGCTTCTAAGTTCACGTGAGTGTTGGCAGGATTCAGTCCTTTGCTGGTTGTCAGACTGAGGACCTCAGCTCTTTCATGGCTGTAGGCTAGAGTCTACCCTCAGCTTCTTGCCATGTGGGCCTCTCCATATGGCAGTTTACTTCATCAAAGTCAGAAGGAGAGAGAGAGAGAGAGAGTCAGTAGAGTCTGCCAGCAAGACAGCAGTTACAACATTAGGTAACGTAATCATTGATGTAACATTCCATTACCTTTTGCCATACTCTATTGGTTAGAATCAATGTACCTATTCTACTTACATTGGAAGAGAGGGAATTAAATAAGGCATGCATATCAGGATGTAGAGATAATCAGGGGTCATCTTAGAGTCTATCTGCTACTGTAAGTTAGAAAGATTATTTAACTTGTATATGCATTGGAGTCTTCATCTGTGAGTGAAAATAATAATAGTACCTATTTATAGGGTCATTAGGAATATTACATAATTTACATAAATAAAACAGCTAGAATAGTGGCTGGCATAGAGGAGGTACTGCATTACTGTTAGATGCTATGACAGAATGAGCATCCTTATCTGAAATGCTTGGGACCAGAGTGTTTTGGATTTGGGGTTTTTTTTGGATTTTGGAATATTCATAGAAGACATACTGGCTGAGCATCTCATATGTGAAAATCTGAAATCCAAAATGTTCCAGTGAGCATTTCCTTTTAGTGTCATGTCAGCACTCAAAAAGTTTCAGAACTTGGAGATTTTCAGGTTTGGGATTTTCAAATTAGGGATACGCAGCCTGTTGCATGTGAAGTGCCATATACTATTCAAGGTGTGAGGGACTTAACACTGAGTAACAAGGACAAAATCCTACCCTGATGCAGATTACAATCTACTGGAGAAAGGCAGAAGATAAACATATAAATATATAATATGAGTGTTGGTGGTGGGGGGGTGTTACTATTTTAGATAAAGTGATCAGGGTAGTTCTTATCAGTGGCCTGAAGGATGTGAAGGAGAAAGCTTTGTATACATCTTAGGGATAACAAGAGTGAAGTAATTAAAATGAGAGTATATTTACTTTAAGAACCACATGGAAGCTTGCTTTGAAACTATACATTGTAACTTATAAATATTCATGGTAGTTATTCACAGATGACAGTTTATTCCCAGATAGCTCTTCCATGTATGCGAAACACTACTCTGTAGAAATTGTTGCAGAAAATGTGCAAACCGACAAAAGGTTATGCTCAACAGAGACAGTAAAAAGTTAATCTAGAATCTTGGATTAAGCTGAGTGATGCCTTGGGTATTTATCCAAATTTGGGTTGAGTTAAATCCAGCTGCAGCAAATGCTACTACAACAATGGACCAATAAAAGCAGTTGAAAACCCCTTTTCTTTTCTAAACTATTCATAATTCAATTAATTAAACATGAAATCATCCCAAAGCTTAATTTGTTTTTCCTTCTAGCTTACATTTTTTACAGTTTATACATAGTTCCAATCACAATACAGTTGTGTCTCTTTCTCTTTTCTCAGTGTTTCATTAGAGAAATATATTGTTACCAATAATTATTAGGGATTCATTTTTAATGATTAAATCTTTCACCATATTGGTATATCAAAAATACTTGGTCTTATTCTCCTGAGCAGTTTGGTTATTTTTATCTTGTTTGCTATTGAAAAAAATTGGATGCTGTTAACACTTCTGAGATAATACCTTTTTTTGTATTTTAAATTAGTTTTAGAATAAATTCTCAAGGGTGGGTTACTTTTCCAAAGGACATTAACATTTTATGAAGCCCATTTATTTCAAGTCACATTTACTAGGGTTTTGTTTGTTTGCTTGTTTTCTTTGTTGTTGTTTTTTGTTTGTTTGTTTTTGAGAGAGTTTTGCTCTTGTAGCCCAGGCTGGAGTGCAAGGGCGCGATCTCGGCTCACTGCAACCTCCACCTCCTGGGTTCAAGTGATTCTCCTGCCTCAGCCTCCCGAGTAGCTGGGATTACAGGCACCTGCCACAACGCTCAGCTAATTTTGTATTTTTTTTAGTGGAGAAAAGGTTTCACCATGTTGGCCAGACTGTTTTTGAACTCCTGACCTCAGGTGATCCGTCTGCCTGGGACTCCCAAACTGCTGGGAGTACAGTCGTGAGCCACTGCGCCTGGCCAGTCCATTTTTAATGGTAACAGAAATATCACCATCAATTGGTGATAAACCAAATGTCCATAGATTGTGTTATTTCTGAATACACTTAATGTTATAACCTGTTAGCAGTTAAAAAAAAACAAAACAGTATTTATCCCTTCAGGCAATAAACAGAAATCTTATTCTCAGTAGTCTCTGTGCTAACTGTATGCATAACTGGATATTTTATTTCACGTAGTAGTTCAGAGTAATCTGAAACCTGAATATTTGGACAAACACCTAATTCTATTTCTTGCTACCAGTGTGACCTTGGGCAGAGTATACACCTGCTCAAGTTCCTCAGCTTTGTTATCTGTAAAATAAGGTTAATAAGAATATCCACCTTAGAGGCTTTGTCTCAGTTGATACATGATAGGAGCTCAATAAATGAAGGCCATTACTATCATATTATGTGTTCATAAGTTATTTTTAGATCAGAACTTGTTGAACTCACCATGAAGGGTTAAAAGTTTGCTGGAAACATTAGCAGCAGCTAGTGGTAGCCTGGGCTCTGCTAGCACTGCTGAAAAGACAACATAGTAGAATACAAGCCATGAAGCGGGCACCTATGGGTCATATCTGGTTATGTGTGTTTATCCCACATGGTGTTTTTTTTTTTCTAAATTCGTTGCTAATATTGAACAATTTTGAAATTTCATCTAAAATCCTGATTTGTTGTTTTTCTTTAAAAAAATAAATTGAAAGATAAAACAAAACCTGGCTATTTTGCTTATGGCAACTGTCAGCTGGAGCAGAGCAGCAACTGCTTTCATTAGAAGAGGTATTGGAAAGGACCACACATTCCCCAAGTGCCACCTGTGCTTCATCGCCTGTTGCTTACACCTTGCCTCCTTCGCTCATTTACATGACCTTGCTGGCTTCCAGAGAATTTCACCAGCACAGTGACTGAGCTCCTGGCCTCTGAAGGTTGAGAGACCTGGGTTAGACTCCTGGCTCTGGCCTAATCACGAATGAAACTCCGAGCTAGCTGATTGATCACTTATGTCACTAGACATTGCAGAGCACTGAGTGGCACAGTACATTTCTTACCAGGCTCCAGGATGTCTCATTATGAGAGATGCTCTGTTTGCTTTAGCCTTGGCCTTTGGGCCAAAGACATCCTTTCCTCTAGTCTGCAAGAAGTATGAATTGAGAAAATTACAAGGAATAGTAGAATGCCTAAAATGCTGCTGCAAAAAGTCTGTGTGCTCTTTCTGAAAAGACTGAAAGTGGTTACTTTGAGACAGTGGGGAATCCATATCAGGAGCACTAAGCTTCTATTTTTATGCCTGGGAGAGTTTTTGAAGCCATTACTCCATGTTATCTAGTCTTAAAATGCATGATTCATGCATAACACAGATTGGAAATGGCAGAGAGATTGATCTTATGGTAGAAGTGTACAGTTTTCCATAGCACTAGCCGACCATTTAGCAGTACAAGGGATCTGTAGACCTGAGCTAATTGGTTCTTTCAGGCATTTGAGCGCTAGTGTTCAGCTTCCCACTGAGCTCTGCATTTTTCCTTGTTTACACATTGTAATTAATAGAAGAGGAGACTATTGTACATTTACATAAAACCTCTAACCTCTATGCACATATTAGGGGGCCTAATGAAAACATTATGTAGTTGTTCTTGGGGTTGCTAGCTAAGCAGATTAAGCAGAAAAATCACAGTGATGAAGAATCCAATAGACCTGAGTTTCAGTCTTGGCACTGCTGCTGTGACCTGTGTGATGCAGGATGATTTATTTAAATTCTCTGACTCAATTTTCTCATCTGAAAAAAAAATGGGATAGTATTAATGTCACTCATGGGGGGATTATATGAAAGAACTCATATTAGACATTTAAGACATGAATAAGCACTTAGTAAATAGAGTTAACCATGGTTTTCCCAGTGTATTAATGCAGAATGGTGAGAAATTTCTATATAATAGTAAATGTAAGCCACAGTTTTTGTCCTTATGGACCTAAGAATATTTGGCAGGGTTTATGCTGATCTTGAATATATTTTTGTCTTATAGCACAGTCATGGTGAGCTTGACTATCTGGCTTTGACTCTCTATCCCACCTCTTACTCATTCTGTGACATAAGGCACCTTACTAAAATTCCTGTGTTTAATATCTTTATTTATTAAATGGGGACATTATTACTGACACATAGATTGTGTCAATTATTATTGATACCACATACCTTGTGTCAGTTATTATTGATACCACATACCTTGTGATGTCTGGCACAAGGTAATAATAACAATAATGAAGAGGAGGAGAAAAGCTAACATTTATCACATGTATTCTATTTATTAGTACATTATATTTATTACATGTAGTTAATTGATGTACTAACTTTTAGATGTATTATGTAAACCTCACAGTTACCTGTAAAGTTATTTTCATTATTAGTCCCTTTTATAGATGAGGAAACAAGAGCATAAGAAGCAAAATATCCAAAAGATATTAGTTGTTGTGGTCATTATCTTTAATAAAATGAACATCTTTCCAATTAATTACAATTATATTTAAATAATGGTTTTAAATTCCCTTCCCTCTTAATAATTCCGTTGCATCTGTAGAGCTTATCCAACTTTCTGTAGCTGGACATTTTGGTTATTCTTATGACATTCACATGAAGAGCAAGTTTTGAAACTCTTCACATTTTACACAAGAAGTTGTCTGCCTGTTTGTGTTAGCTCTGAGATTAATTTTACATCCTTCTGTTCACTCGACAGATTTAACTGAAGAGTTGAGAGAGTGAGGCTGTCAGGCTAACCTTTGAGACAAGGAATAAAACTTTTGGACAGTGCACATTGGCAGGCAGAGGGCTGTGTTACTAACAGACTGGATGAGGTAAATATTTTCAACCTGTTGAATCTCTAATCCATTTTTGCACAATCTATAGCTATGAGGAAAAGCACAAGTGAGACCATACTGGGCTAAAATAAGTAGACTGAGGCATCTTATACACAGACTAAAACTAATATTCTTGGTTGATATGCTATTTAGACCACAGAGATACTGTGCTGTTTTCACTCCTGGCTCATTCTTCTCCACCATAAGAGGTGTGATCAGCCCTGTTGAAGCCCTCTATGTCTAGGCTATTTCTAATTGCACTCTCTCTCTACCCCCAAACACTTAAATATTCCCTTTCCCTGCCTTATTTTCCTCCAAAGCATTGACCTCTATTTACAGACTACATATTTTACTTATTTATTGTCTAATCTCCCACCAGTGGTATAGGGAGCCTGCTTACTCTAGTTTGCAAAAGAAAATTGCTAACTATTTGGGAGTTTTGCGAGCTGATTATCCATAGTGGGAGTATTTACACCATGGAAATTGGCAAATGCTACCAATGAGGGCTTTTATTTTGGAGAGGTGGTTTGCCAGAACACCATTGCCTCCCCGTTAAGCATAATCTCCGTGAAAAAAGAGATTTTTTTGTTTCTATTTTGTTTATTTCTCTATCATCCTAATTAGAAAGGTGCCTTTCACATAGTAATTTAAAGTTGTTTGTTGAAAAAGTATGAAATAGGCCTGGTGCAGTGGCTCACACCTGTAATCCCAGCACTTTGGGAGACTGAGGCTGGCAGGTCACCTGAGGTCAGGAGTTCAAGACTGGGAAAACATTTTAAATGGTCCATTTTCAAGGCATGATAAATCTAAGTACTGGCAGCCAGCTTGTGGATGTAACAAATGGCACAGCTCATGCACCTAAAAGGTCACAATTAAGTGAACAGAATGTAGAGGAGGGGTCAGCCCATAAAAGGGAAGAAAGTTTTGTTATTGGGAAATTGAAACTTAACCAGGGAAGGGGTCCAGGGTATAACCTTATAAGGGGAATAATGAAACTTAGGCGACGTCCAGGAAGATTGTAACCCCATAGTACTCGACCAAGGAGGAACTGGGAGAAGAACTTGTGTGCTGGGAGATAAATTATCTGCTGTAACTGCCCTGGGTGTGCCTGCCTACCAGACACCCATCTTGCAAGACTGCTATTAGAAGTTTCACTTTCACTGTGCCTCTGAGTCCATTCTTTGAATTTGGATGGGTAAATGTGTGTTTTTCACAAAGACCAGCCTGGCCAACATGGTGAAACCCCATCTCTACTAAAAATACAAAAATTAGCTGGACATGGTGGCACACACCTGTAGTCCCAGCTACTCAGGAGGCTAAGGCAGGAGAATCAGTTGAACCCAGGAGGCGGAGGTTTCAGTGAGCCAAGATCATGCCACTGCACTCCAGCCTGGGCAACAGAGCAAGCCTCCATCTTAAAAAAAAAAAAAAAAAAAAAAAAAAAAGGAAATGAAAAAAGTATGGAATAAATGCATGAGGAAATGATGTAAATGAGTGAGTGAATGAATGAATGAATGAATGAAGAAATGAAACTCAATCAGTACCCCTCACATGGAGGTAAAACCAGTCATCATAGCTGCTTTTCTTGGTGCAGTGATTGAGTGATTCACAACTGGGCATGGAGAGCTTAGTTGCTAAATGAGTTTTACTAGATCCCAGTGCAGAATTGAGTCACAGAACTTGGACATCTAGTCTATAGTTTCAAGTTTCTCTCTTCTTGACTCAAAACTTTGGCCTTGAGCCAATGAAATTTTTTTCTAGTTAGATTTAGTAAATCAAGCTACTCATTGCTTAGTCATTAAAATGGAAAAGAACTAAGAATATGTAAACAGAAACCTGAAAAAAGAAAACATTACATGTATACCATGGGGAAGTTAAGACAATTTGGCTTGTGCTTGCTTTCATTTCTCCAGCTCAGATTTATATTTATAAGTCACCCTAAACAAGAAGGATGCCTAATGTTTTAGCTTGATTGTTTATAATTGCATTACATGGAAGTCCTATCATACAACATTGTTGATTGCTGAGAGCTGTATTACCTTGTGTCACGAGCTCTGGGATTGCCGTAAAGTACCTCCCTTTCTGGAAGGAAAAGAGACATTCAGAAATAAAGCATATGGTCAGGGATAAAAACAGACTACCTAAAATATAATCAAGAATTTATTTTTGTTGTTGGTTTTTTTTCCCCCGAATGTTCTCTTCAGTTTTTTTTCATGCTTTTTGATGTCAGAATTGGTAATTAGATTTCAAACATCATTATTTGTTTGGCATGACCTTAAGAAAGATGGGACTCAGTCTGAAAGGACTTAAAATTGAGAAAAAAATTTCAAATTTAAAGAGTTATGAATAATATAGAAAAGGGAAAAGATGAATTTGTTTATTAACATCTTAGAATGGAGGCTATTCTTAAAGTTTAGATAAGGTGATATGAGAACAACAAAAAGAATTTTCTCTTTCAAAGTAGTATCTATGAAATCTTCTACTGAACGCTGAGGTATAGTTGAAGGCAGAGATCCAATGATTGAGTCCCATCTGTGATTAAGTAAGGTTGGAATTTCTAAGGGCTGTCTTTAACCTCTTGAAATTAATGGAAGATAATAATGCTGCTTTGGGTCAAGTCCTTTGGGCACCATTATCAGAGTAAACATATCGTCAACTTTACACTTATTATGTGATCTGTACTCTGTATTGTAAGATGCATACTTCTTTATAAGCATCTCATTTTAAAAACAACCTCAAACAATGCTGTGGGGTAAGTATTAATATTTGTGTCAGTTAAGATGCTTTAGGTAGAAAGTGTCAAAGTGCCTATTTAAAGTGCCTTGAACAGTAAGGAAATGAATTATACTACACATTTAAAACTCCATTGTTAGTGTGGGCTGCTGTTGAGAGGAGAACAAAGCTCTGGCTCCATTTTCTCAGCTCCATTTCCAACTGTGTCCTTCTCCATGTGTCAACTTCGCTTTTCCGTTTAACCAAAAGTTAGCTGCCAGTGGGTCTAGGGTGCCATGATTCATTGTTCTTATCCAGTGGGAGAAAGGAGAATCCAAACATAGAGTATAAATCCTTCCCTTTAGTAGGCTTAGGTAAATTTGTGTCATATGCCCACACCTAGACCAAACACCCTCTCTAGGGAAATGCCTTGTGCTGCTTGTCTTAGTTCTATGTTCCTTGACCAATTCACTAGCAAAGCAGATGGGCTTATAATGATTGGCTCACCAGTAAGATCTACCCCTGGAGCTAGTGATTTGGGTTTACTTCCCCTGTTTCCCACGGTTGTGTGAGGATAGAGAAGATCCCTGAACAACACCAAAGTCTTGTTAGGAAGAATGAAGTCGGTGCTGAATAGACAATAGACAACCAAATATCGCTACAGTCTTATTATCCTGAGTTTACAGGTGTGGAAGCCAAGAGGTTCGTCAACTTGTCCAAGATCAGGCAAGTAGAATGAGGAGGAGTAGAAGAAAGAGAAGGAGGGAAAACAAAGGAAAAAAAGATGAGGGAAGAGGACAATTAGAAGGCAGCAAACACTTATATTGTACTTTACTATGTCAGGCAGTACTCTAAGCCCTTTATATAGCAATAGAAATTCACACATTTAATTTTTACAGCAAGCCTATGAGGTAGGGGCTATTAGTATAATTACCACTTTGCAGTTGAGAAAACAGAGGCACACGGAGTTTAAGTACCTTGCCCAAGTACATGTAGCACATCCTGTGGAGCTGAGATTTGAATGCTGGGAACCAGGAAGCTCTAGAATACCTGGTTGTAACCACTCTAAACCCATCTCTTGACTGACCTGTCCCATATCAAAGCTCCTGATGTAACCATGAGGGAAACTACTGGCCTATTCCAGTATTTCTTCTTCCTCTGAGACTAATCCTTTGATTTTTGGACCTCACATGTTATTCACCTTGCCTCTACGTGAAACAGCCCTTCTGCTTACTCTGTGCTGATGAATCTGTCTTTGATTATCAACTCTTTTTAATGAATGAGAGCATAATTCTGTGAATTGTCTTCAATTATGCAGCTTTCCTGAAAGGTTGCTTGTACTTCTTTGTTTATTCTGCTGTCTTATTGTAATCATCATCCTATGTTGATTAAGCAAAGAGCAGTAAAGGGTAAGAGAGCAATGGCTTGTAAATGAGGTACATTAACAAAAAGAAGAAAAAAAGCACCACCTGAAAGATTTAATTCTGTTTGATCAAGACATCAATATAACTGTTAAATGAATTCTCTTTGAAAAAAAAAATTCTTTTTCGTTTTATCATCCTTCTTCAAAGACCAGAGATGGGAATGAGAAACTCTGTTTCAGAGGGGGAGCTAAGATTGCAGCCAGAGCCCAACTCAAAGAACAATCTGAATTTAGAATTAAGTCTTATTCTAAAATTCCAAATATATGTTAGTGTGGTCAGCTACATGTACAAGTTCTACCTTCATAAAAACAAATGTTATAAAATTATATTTATCCCCAAGGACACTAAAATAAATCACTCCCATAGGAGCCTGAGACCTCAGTGCTTATGGCAGAGGCTGAGGGATTCAGGCAGGCAGAGTGGCGTGGGAGATTCGGATTTAAGGAGCCTGTTCTTCAATTGTGGCTTCATCACTCAGCAGTTGTGTGAACTTCTTGGAACTCAGTTTTCTTGTTTGTAAAATGTTTTTGTAGGGCCACATTCTGAGTTTGATTGTTAATCAAAATTGTTTCACTTCTACAATTTTTACTAATAAACCCTCACCCACCCACTTGCTCCCTGTCACCCAGCTATTTTTATCGTGAATCCCTCCATTCTTCCCCTGGTCCTCTCCTCTCTATTATTAGACTCTTCCTGACATTATTTCTTTTCCTACCCAGCTTCCACTCTCAGCAACAGCCTCATTGCTGTTCCCACTTCCCTATTTAGACTTTCTTTGAGGGCAATGGTCATAACTCATATTCCCATGGAATTCCCCGTAGCTCTTATAATGATACCAGGTACACATGAAATAGCTGTTGAGTGATACTGAAGATGATAAAATAGTAAATTAAAACAGTGCACATAACTCTGTTTTCATGAGTTCTGTACTATTTCCTTTTGTAAAAACTAAAACAAAACAAAGCAAACAAATGAAACAAGAACATAATCTTCTTTATAATAAGTATTGCAAGTAAAGGATTGTCTCTCGAACCTTGTTGTTGATGTAGGAAAATATCTTTTATGAAGTTGTCCTAATGGATGTTTTCATTAGTATGTATTGAAGTTACTAATAAAAACACAGGAGTGCTTAAAGTGCATGCCTTAAGGCCTTGTGAAACGGCTTTGGTTGGGTAATGCAATACATTATGTGTTATCAGAAAAAAAGTAATGGTGCTCTGGTTGACAAATATTCCAGATGTCAACATCACCCATATATAAAGATGACTGGATATTAAAACATTCACACAGTGTATTTCTTCCTATTTAACACAGTCAATCTTTGTAACAAAAAAGACAAGTGAAAATAAACAGCAGAACCTGAGATCTCTAAATAATGGTTGATAATGCATACGTTAAGGACAATACATCAAATAAGTAATTCATTTATCTATTTTTTAAATGCAAGCAATTTTTTAACCCAATCCATTAAGTGAATGCTGTTTACCCACAGTAGCCCATTCCATTCCTGTGATGGACCAAATGTGTTCTTAGCCTTTCCCTGGGTCAGGTTAACAGAGGGCACATGTGAATATGCTTATCATTCTAAGCCCTCATCATCTTCAGAATCAGACCCTGTGATGGACTCCTACATTGGCCTTGGTTTTCTGAATCGAAGCCCTCATTCATGGGATTGGCCGCAAACAAACCAGTCCTTAAATCAGGGACCATTCACAGTGCCCCCATGGGGTTTTTAGCCACCTAGACTCTGAAATAGTAACCTGATGGTTTAAAATCAGAAAGGCTCTTTATTTCTTCTACTATATTTCTTTGAACTGAAAAGGAGTAGAGGCCAAAAAGAAGCCACAGGGATTATCTCCTAGTTTTCTTTTTCCTCTCTCACATTTCTCCCTTCTATTCTACTAATAGGTGTCTATCAAGAGGATATATACAAAAGACGTTGCACTGAACTTTAATAATCTCCAAAATCTTCACCTTCAAGAGTAGAAAAAATCATGAGTTAAATTTCTCATTGGTTTAAATTAGAGTGTAAAAATGTACTCTTACTGATAATAAAAGTTAAATTTACTAAAAAGCAGTATAGATGCCTTGTGTTCTCGAAAATTATATGGTGTAAGTTGCATACACATTAGACCTCCTTTTCCAAGAGAATGTTTCCTCTTGTTCCATTATTCAGATGTTTCAATCTTTCAGATCCCATGGTGAACTGAGAGCAATAAAATATTGTCTACAATATTTTTGTTCTAGGAAAATCAGGGACTTGTATTAATATGAGTGTGACTGTTTCTATAGCAGTCATGTATTACTCAGGGTTCTTTAAAGAAACTTTAAGGAATTGGCTCACACAATTTTGGAAGCTGAAAATTCCTAAGATCTGCAGTTGGCAAACTGGAGACCCAGGACTGGTGATGGTGTAATTGAGTCTGAGTCCAAAGGCCTGAGAAGTAGGAGAGCTGATGATCTAAGTTCTAGTCCAGAAACCAATGAGCTAGAGGCCCAAGAACAGTGCATGCTTCATTCCAAGTACAAAGGCTGGAAAAGACTAATGTCCCAGCTTAAGCAGTCAAGCAGGAGGAATTTCCTCTTACTCGGCCTTTTTGTGCCATTCAGGTATTTAATTGATTGGATCAAGTCCACCCACATTCAAGAGAGAAATCTGCTCTACTCAGCCTACCAATTCCAATGTTAATCTTATCAAGAAACACCCTCAGAGACACACCCAAAAAATGTTTGATCAATTTTCTAGGCATCCCATGGCCCAGTCAAGTTGACACATAAAATTAATCATCACAGCACTCTTGTATTCTTATAATAAATCATTTAAGGGAAATCAGTAAGAACCACAAAGTCTTTGTGTTGGAGATAAAAATGGTTACCCGCTTTGGAATATTCATGTTCATTGCTTATCAATTCACCTCTTAAGACCTCATAAGAAAAGAAAAAACTGTTGGGATTTACAAATAGAATTTTATAAATTGTAATCATAAAGAGGAGTGTCCTCACCCACCAAGCTATTGATACTAGTATATTTAAAAAATAATACATATTGGTCAATGTGACTTTTACAACAGACCTATGGGGTACTTATATAATTATTTTACGAATGAAGAACTGAAGGTGAGAGCAGCCAATCATCTGGCACAAGGTCCCATACAGAACTAATAGGTGGCTGAACAAGAAATGAACTGTCTACAGGACAAGCAGCCCCATAAATGTGGGAACTGTGTAGTTCCACAGGGCCCGTGGTCAAGGGGGTCTGCACTTGGTTTAATGTTCTGCAGTGGTCCTCTTGAAATGTTATATATTTTATATATATACATATAAATAAAAATAAGTTTAAATATGTAAATATTATATATAAATATATGAAATTTAAATAAACTTAATATATATATTTAAAGAAGGGGCCCTGCATTTTCATTTTCCACTGGGCACTACAAATTATGTAGCCAGTCATTTTTCTTTGGCTATAAAGTCCTTCCAGTCCATCACACCTCTTTTTAGAGATTAATTCTCCCAGCAGGAATAGTTACTACCTGTTTATTGCCAACCCAATGATGAACCCTTGCTGTTTTCTGCCTGTTTCACTTAGGAAGGCTTGGTACCTGAATTGATATTGAAACATTCATATGACAAATATTCGAAAGGCCAGCTTTTAGCTTTCTGGCTGGTTAAGTGCCACATAGCAGGACAAAAAATTATTTCATGTAGTTTGCTAACTCCCTTTAGTTGTTATTTCTTTTAAACATATTAAGTTGTATTTTCATTTCTACACATGGAATCATTTCCCTTCTCCTCCAGTATGTTCTAATATATTTCATTCTATTTGGACTTATCTAAGTTGCACTGGTTTTCTAAAAGTGACTGCTGCTACTGATATATTTTATTATTAATAATAAACATTTAATGTTGGGCATATGGTGTGAAGTCATTTTTAAAATTAAATCCAGTTTTTTACTGTCTAAATTAAGAATGTCAGCTTTGAAGTTAGTGGGTTGACTGACAATGATATTTTTGTTTTTTCATTTATTTCTTAAAGTGTTTAACATTTAATGTTCTAATTTAAGAGTTGAAGAAATGATGTGGTATATTTTTGAAACTTACTTTTATCAAACCCTAAAATACACTTTTGTTTCAAGCCATATATAAGACCGTTACTATGAGTTGGTGTTTTGAATTGGGACACTTTCTTTTCATTAGTAATGTATATTCCCCCTTTTATTTTAAAGTGTTCCCTATAGCCATCACATATTGCCACAGTTTGGGGGCATATGTGAAGACATCTGATCTGACTCTCTTACTTCTGAGGTAAAGAAACCAAGTCCAGTGAGACTAGCTCAAATAGTGACAGATCAAAGATCAGATGCAAACCCCCTGAATTTAAGTCCAGGACTCTTTTATTACACCACACAAATCTCTTTGATGCCTAAAATCACTAAGATTTCTTTTTAAATTTTCTGTCCATGATAAATATTTATATAGTCTTGAGCCTCAAGTTAAAGTTTAGCTTACCAAAGGCCCTATGAATATGAGAATCAGAAATCTGGAGGGAAATATTAGCTTTTCAGTAAAAGGGCAACAGTGTTTTTGAAATGTTCAATGTCATGTGAGGAAAAAAAAATTCTGTCTTTCCAATTAAATTCTCCTAACACTCAACGATGCCTCTAGATTGTTTTGGTAATTTTATAATTCTGTAACATATTTTATAAAAACAAATTGTCTAGGAAAGTTGTCAGTAAACTCATGTCAAAGTAAGTACACTGTGAAAATAATGTAGTTGACTCTTTACTGTAATAAGGAATACCAACCAGCAAGGTGGTCCGGTTAAAAGGAACTTTTTTTCTCACCAGGGTTCTAGTTTTTTGGTTGCTAGTGGAAAATAACAGAAATACATTTGCAATAAAGACAAATTATGAATTCTGTGCAACTGACAGCAGATCTAATGAGGGTCCTTTGAAACATGGTAATTGATTCCAAGTTGCTATTTTATTAATACCAAAATAGGTTTCTTCTTAAATCTGTCTATCTAGGTAATGCTTCAGGGATGCAATATAATTGTACTGACCAGGCGTATAACTTGTGATAGCCAATTACATGATTTTTGTAGGAAAAGTTGCCTCTGATGCAGTTTGGAAACAAGAGTTCTGATTAAACATTCCTTAAGAAACTAGTACAAATCTTTTTAAAAGATATCTTGTTTTTCCTCTTTCTTATGACCAATTTTCATAACTTTTACAGCTTTGCTTCCGTTATGCAAGTGGCCTTTTAATCTTATGCAAAGACATTACTCTTAGAGAAATAACTTTTTTATTCCTTATCCTGGTGCCCCATGCCACAGAATAAAAGCGGTCAGTCCTGGTTAGGAAAAGAACCCCACAGATAGAAAACCTAAAAATAATATTCAAACACCAATCATTCTTTTACACTCCTCACAGTACTAGAATTACTTAACTAAATTTCATCTCTATTGATCACCCCTAACATGCCGCCACAGCTGTACAGTTTCCTTGGTATTGCCTGTCAGCCACTAGGGGGCATCCTGGGGCAGGCAGACAGCTCTAGGTTTGCACTTTCACTCTTCTACTTGGTGGGTGTCCCATCAAGTCCTTGGCCAACTTAGTTAAGCTCCCTTATTCTCAGTAACCTCTTTTTAAAAATTGAGATAATAATACTAGATTAGCTTATAAGTTATTTTCCATATATAGAGAAATAATAATGCTGGATTAGCTCACAAATTACTTCCCATATACAGATGGATTATTGAGTAATACATAAAATGATAAGGGAACAAGAACATCTTGGAACTAAGAAATGTCACTTTCAGTGACTTTTCTGCCAGCAGCCCAATCGGACAGCTGTATTCCATCTTAGATAGAGAGATGAAGGGCTCCCAGAAGGTTGCTTTGACTCTTTCAAATTCTTGAAATTCCCATCTGCGGAAAAGTATGTTTATGGACCCAAATGAATTTCAGTCCACTGGCCATATGCAAAATCTGGCAGAATGTCATCCCTCCCTAATTCCTTGATTCTAGCTAGAGCCAATGTGCTTGGTAAGCAGGAATGTTTGTGGTCGAGGCATTCAGTTGAATAAGCTGAATTAAAATGTTTCAAAACTCCACACACACTTCAGTTGATAGTACAGCATTTAAGGCAGAATCATGTGGAACACATCCAAAGTGCAAAACTCTGTGGGAATTCCACCAAGCCACATACCATGGCTTTATATCTGAAATGACTAACCGGAATCACTGGGTGAGGCTCTTGGCAGTGTCCATTTATGGCCCATAAAGTTGGCTTCAACTTTACAGACAGGTTCATATTCCTGGAAACTGCAGGCTGCTAAATACATTGATATACACATTCATGACATGCATATATTCATAGGCACTTTGAAACTTGTTTCAAGGTGACAATCAATATGTTTACATACAATTCAACTTCAGGTTATAAAATTATCATTAAGCAATATGTTCATGGGAAAGAATTTTGGAGAAACCTTAGTCTTGACTCCCTACGATAGCTTTGAAGATAACACGAGTTCATGTGTACCTATAAATATCATTGCAACACTGCATAATACTTAGTCTATCAACAATTTTCTTTTTCCTTAATTATTACATTAGTATACCTAAAGTCCATGGTGGTATTTACTTTCTTAAGGTGAGGTTAAGGCTTCTTCCTTATAACAACAGGTAACACCAACTGAAGTACTCTAGTAGGGGGACTCACATTTATTCAGGAGTTGCCATTTGCTAGGCAGTAAGCATTGATTATTACCACGTATAATTTTGCCTCGAGGGAACATTTGGCAATATCTAGAGACATTTTCATTGTCATTACTGTTACCTACAGGGTAGAGGCCATGGATGGTGCTAAACATCCAACAATGCACAGGAAATCACTCCACAACAAAAAATTATCCAGTCCAAAACATCTATTATATAATCCTATGGTTGAAAAACCCTGCACAAAGATAATTGGTTTTGATTTAGTCTTCCTAAACATCATTTGAGGTGGATTATGGTGTTATCCTCATTTCTCAGAAGCAGAAATTGTAGCACTGAGAGGGGGAGAGGCTGTCCAAGATTGTAGAACTTGTGGAGGAGTGCAAATTTGGCTTATTCTAGAACCTAGTTTCTTCATCCTTGCTCTCTAAGGGTAGAGTCCGAAACAGAACTCTTTTTTCTGCTTCCAGAACACATTGCTGCCTTCTTAATTACTAGAATGAATAAAACTTACCTCCTGCAGAGTGAGTGAGTTTTAAAAATTTGTTTAAAACAAAAGAATTCACATATTGTGTAACTTTGGATTTAGGGTACCATTGAAATTGATTTCCTTAGAGTGTGCTAGAGGCAAAGTTTGCTAATCTGGTTGGTGGAAGAGTACTGGTGGAATCTTGCTTTAGGTTTCTCTCTCTGTTTAAGTTCCTGCTTGCACCTGTGCTAGTCAATGTATTTGTTAAGGAAGATTTATGGTTCTATTCTTTTAGGAGAGAATATTCACACTTTGGCTTTGCCTTTTGAGGCTTACACATATTATCACTAAAGTACATTATCATTTTTTATCTGGTGGTAGGGATTTTACCACCTTCTGAGTTAGGTGGAATGCTCTAGGCAGAGAAAGCATTAGGGCTCATCAGAGGAAATAGGGCCAACTTTGTTCCGTTGTTTTCCTGCCAAAAAGAAACAGGGGATAATAGAAACTCATCAGTTGCTATTTGTAAAACTGTTTAATTTCCCTGAATATTTTGTTCTCTTGTTGACATGAGCATTGACTGCTTTTTTGCCATAGTGGGATAATTTATTTTATACGAGGTGGTGTTTTCAACAACCACTATAGAATGTTCTGAATCACTGTGAACTCTATCTGGATAAAAATAAATGCTCTTATTTTCTCCAATGGATATTTTTCCTTGCCCATGAAAGTTATGACTGGTTCTGCTTATTCCTCAAACCGATTATATGAACTTCTGATAAATGTTTGAATAAAATGTAAGAAATATTGTAAATAAGCAAAAATCCCACAGAAATCAGAGGAAGTATGTTCTACCTCTGCTTTTCTAAGTCTGACCAACAGTTAAATAAATTCTTGGGTTCTATGAACAGAATTTTTACATGATGAATTTTTTTTTTTTTAATTGATCATTCTTGGGTGTTTCTCGCAGAGGGGGATTTGGCAGGGTCATAGGACAATAATGGAGGGAGAGTCAGCAGATAAACAAGTGAACAAAGGTCTCTGGTTTTCCTAGGCAGAGGACCCTGCGGCCTTCCGCAGTGTTTGTGTCCCTGGGTACATGAGATTAGGGAGTGGTGATGACTCTTAAGGAGCATGCTGCCTTCAAGCATCTGTTTAACAAAGCACATCTTGCACCGCCCTTAATCCATTTAACCCTGAGTGGACACAGCACATGTTTCAGAGAGCACAGGGTTGGGGGTAAGGTCACAGATCCACAGGATCCCACGGCAGAAGAATTTTTCTTAGTACAGAACAAAATGAAAAGACTCCCATGTCTACTTCTTTCTACACAGACACGGCAACCATCCGATTTCTCAATCTTTTCCCCACCTTTCCCCCCTTTCTATTCCACAAAACCGCCATTGTCATCATGGCCCGTTCTCAATGAGCTGTTGGGTACACCTCCCAGATGGGGTGGTGGCTGGGCAGAGGGGCTCCTCACTTCCCAGTAGGGGCGGCCGGGCAGAGGCGCCCCTCACCTCCCGGACGGGGCGGCTGGCTGGGCGGGTGGCTGACCCCCCCACCTCCCTCCCGGACGGGGCGGCTGGCCGGGCAGAGGGGCTCCTCACTTCCCAGTAGGGGCGGCCGGGCAGAGGCGCCCCTCACCTCCCGGACTGGGCGTCTGGCCGGGTGGGGGGCTGACTCCCCCACCTCCCTCCCGGATGGGGCGGCTGGCCGGGCGGGGGGCTGACCCCCCCACCTCCCTCTCAGATGGGGCAGCTGGCCGGGCAGAGGGGCTCCTCACTTCCCAGTAGGGGCGGCTGGGCAGAGGCGCCCCTCACCTCCCGGATGGGGCAGCTGGCCGGGCAGGGGGCTGACCCCCCCACCTCCCTCCCAGACGGGGTGGCTGGCCTGGCGGGGGCTGACCCCCACCTCCCTCCCGGACGGGGTGGCTGCCGGGCGGAGATGCTCCTCACTTCCCTGACGGGGTGGTTGCCGGGCGGAGGGGCTCCTCACTTCTCAGGCGGGGCGGCTGCCGGGCGGAGGGGCTCCTCACTTCTCAGGCGGGGCGGCTGCCGGGCGGAGGGGCTCTTCACTTCTCAGATGGGGCGGTTGCTGGGCCGAGGGTCTCCTCACTTCTCAGACGGGGCGGCTGGGCAGAGGCGCTCCTCACCTCCCAGATGGGGCGGCGGGGCAGAGACGCTCCCCACATCTCAGACGATGGGCGGCCGGGCAGAGACGCTCCTCACTTCCCAGATGGGATGGCAGCTGGGAAGAGGCGCTCCTCACTTCCTAGATAGGATGGCGGCCGGGCAGAGACGCTCCTCACTTTCCAGACTGGGCAGCCAGGCAGAGGGGCTCCTCAACTCCCAGACGATGGGCGGCCAGGCAGAGACGCTCCTCACTTCCCAGACGGGGTGGCGGCCGGGCAGCTACATGATGAATTTTTATCTACATTAAAAGTCAAGGTGACCAAACAAAGGTGGTATTTTAATATAATTAATAAGTAGCAAAGGAGACCAAGATCAGTGTCTTATCTACAGAAATATGAATATGATGATCATTAACACCATGGCAAAAAGATGAAATTAGTTGTGGGGTGAGGCAGGTGGCATTGGCTCAGGACTCATAATCCCAAAGAATTTCACATTTTGACTTCTGTCATCTTCCAAAGGAGAGCAGTGCTACTATCACGTAGGTATAGCAGCAGAACTAAAGGAAGAAGATATTAGTCATATGACTTTTGTCTTATTGTTGAAAAATACTAGATAGTACACTGTGAATTACTATTTCATCTTGAAATGATCTTGAGAGTCACACAATCACACTGTTCTATTTGGGGGTATATATGGTAAAAAGCATTACGTTTTAAATGTTAGTTAGAAGTAAACATTTTGACATCCCATCTTGGCATTTCTTCATAAATTAATATATGAAGAAATTCAAGTACAGGAGTAGCTTCCACTTCTCTTGACCTCTGAGGGGCCCAGGAGAAGGCCATCAGCCCTGGACCATATGTATAGAGAAATCACAGGGGCTGAGAGCAGGTCTTCTGATTATTTATTACTTCCTAACAAACCACTCCAAAACTTACCGGCTTCTAAAAACAATCATTTTATTATCTTTCACAGTCTGTGGGCTGGTTAGACCTAGCTAGGGTGAGTTGATGATTAAAGACTGTCATATAGGGGTTTGAACAGCCAACATAAATCACCACCATGTGGCTGATCATGAACTCTGCCTGTGAGCTGGGAGCTCAGCTGAGGGATCTGACAGTAGAACCTAGACATGGCCTCTAGTTGTGATGTGGATTTTGCACAGCGTGGCAACTGGGTTCCAAGAAAGAGTGCCACAAGAGCAAGTGTTTTAAGAGGGAAGAATCAGAAATGCCTATCCTTTTAAAAGTCAGGACTAGATCTGATGCAGCATTACCCTTTCCATGTCCTGTTGATTAGCAAGCAACAGGAAAAACCTGGATTTTAAGAGGCAGGAGGGGAATAAACTCCAACTCCCAATGGAGAGAGTGACAAAGAATTTGCAGCTGTTTTAAGCCCACAAAGTAGATAGGGAAATGCTGAATCTCACTCCACCTTAGGCCAAAGAGTCACTAGCACTTTCTACACATTGCAAATATTCAATAAGGATTTATTTCTCATGCTTTACTTGTATCAATTAACTTGATCCTCACAACAATACTGTGTGAGGTAGGTGAAAAACTGGAGGCATAGAGATATGGAGTCAATTGCCTGAGTGAAATAGCTGGGGTATCAATCAAGGGCTCAAACCCAGAAGGTCTTCTTCCAGGACCCCTCTCTTAATCACTATTCAAGCAATTCTCCCAACAGTGATTTTCCACACTTTTTTGATATATATACCATGGATTCTTAAATTTTTTTTCTCTTTAAAAATTGTTCCTTCCTTTTGAAATTCATCCTCACTTTTATAATTTTAGCTTGTCAATATTAGTATGACACATTTGGGAAACTTGCTTTATAATGCTCCAAATTCTGAGGAGTAACTATTCTATCTAGGGATGTGGTCTGTATTTTAAATATGCGTGCAGTTTGGAGCTAGACTGAGAGAGTAGTCAAGAGCAAAGGGGAGTCCAGAGACTAATTCCTCTTTTGGGTTTCTCACAGGCTACATGGCTTCTCACTAAGACATCTCTCCCACTCTTTGCAAGTCTCTGCATAACCTTCCTTGCATATGGGACTTTAAGGTTGCCACCACCTCTCTCCACATAGTAACCTGTTACACTTATTTCTCAGTGTGCAGCACCTCATTGTCTAGGTTATTTCTTAGATCAGGTTTCTGAAGGATGGAAAATCTAATTATTGTTTTATTAGTTTGAGCCACACTACTTATAGATCACTGCTTAACCTATGTTGTCTGTCCTTAGTTCTTATGCCTGCCCTGGTTCAGAGAATCAAACCCAGAGGTAAAGCTGGGGCTGGGGTTCCTTATGCAAAGAGAGCTGTCTCTTTAGTAGGAACTCTGGATTGGCTCATTTTGCTTTAAAGAAGTTATGGGCAGGAGGAGAGTAACTGAGAAACTGTAATTGAGATGTAATTAAAATAAGATAAAATTGATCAAATAAGCAGAAAAAGTGGGAGAATTGAATGGCTGAGTAGAAGTAATTTTTCAGCGTTGGAAGAGATCTCTGAGGCATGATAACGCCAGCAGTGGTGCTATATTCTGGCACATTAGGGAGAAGGGTTTTGAGATGTGAGTGAAGGTATTGACCATATCCTGCTAAGTAATGCTGTGACTGATTGACAATATCGTGGTTGAATCTAAAGCTAGATGACCCTGTCAGTAGGGAGGCAATAGTGGGGAGAAACGTTTCTGCCCTAGAAAGATTTCCTGTCTATTCTACCAAGTTACTCTGCGTTGCTCAAAGTAGGATAATTCCAGGTGACCAGGTCATATGAAGTTATATGTTAAAGAATTTGAATTTTAATGGCATAAAATGCTAGATTATATTATGTACATAACACTTTTATCTACACTGTAAAAATAAAGGTATTTGATAATATTTATCAGTGTTTGATTCTTCAAGGAAGGGCCTAGCTGCCATGGCTAATGCCTGTAATCTCCACACTTTAGTAGACTGAAGTGGGTGGATCGCCTGAGGCCAGGAGTTTGAGATCAGCCTGGGTTTCATAGTGAGACCGTATCTCTATCAAAAAAAAGAAAGGAAAAGAAAAGAAAAGGTGTAATTAACTGGGCGTGGTGACATGTGCCTGTAGTTGTAGCCACTCAGGAGACTGAGGCAGGAGGATTACTTGAGACCAGGCATTTGAGGTTACGGTGATCGCATAACTACATTCCAGCTTGGGCAACAGAGTAAAAAACTGTCACTGAAAAAAAAAAAAAGAAAGAGAAAGGGATACAAGTTGTATTGGATCATTTCTATTAATTTAGTACCCAAGTAAGTAAAACTAAAAGAAGTTCCTTCAAGAGTATTAAAACATGTTGCCCTGGACAATGAAAAGCAGTTTTCCTTAGAAGAAACTCGCTAGATCTTTCAGTGATGGTTAGCGCTGTGGACCACTGAGTCTAACCACAGAGAGTTGAATCCAGGCTTGACCACAGTCTGGCTTTTCTGAGTTACCTTCACCAAGGAGCTCCAGGATGCTCAGCTGAAAAACGGGAAAGTAACATTCACATGGAGATGTTGTCAGAGTGAAATCGATAATCTGTATAATTCTTTTTGCAAATTATAGTATTTTCACAAGTGTGGCTAACAATAACATTTTGAACTGTTAGAAGTAGTTTGATTCCAGAGGGTATGTAGTAGGGCGGGCGCTGGGGTGAACTGAGTGAAACACCTTGGGTGGAAAATTTAAGGGGGTGCCAAAGACTCAATATTCAAGATAAATAATATTTTAATGCAATATTTTAAAAATCACTACAAAATAAGTCCATGAAAAGAAAATATCAATATTTTAATTACAGGCAGGATCTGACTCTGCCTCATTCGCCTAGTTTCAATAAAACTTATTTTACAAAAGCAGGCAGCCAGCCCATGAATCGGAGTTGCTGTTTTGATTTTTAAAAAATATTTAAATATCATGTATCTTGATTACTGAGTATTTTTTTTTTTTTGGTGCCCTCTAAAATTTTGTGCTCTGGGTGAGTGCTTCACTTCCTACATTGTAGTCTGGGCTCTGGTGTGTAAGTTTTTAAAAAAATTTAATCAGAGATTCAGAATTCTAAAATTCAGATCCTAGATGTAGACAAGACCTTTGGGGCCATCATGATTAACCTTCTATGTAGTTACAAATGCTTTCTAAGCACCCTTTTTAAATGTCAAAGATTATAGTTTTTCCTTTTATAGCCTATGACCTATAAATCATACATGTACATGTGGAATTTTTAACCTTTTACAGGTTCACTAAACCTTGGCTGCTGCGTCTCGAGGGCACTTCATGAAACAAGAAAACCTCTTACCTAGAGGCCCTCGAGTTGGACTTTGACTTGCTGTGGTTTAGAGGGTCCATTTGCTTTTCTGTTTATGTTCATTTCTTTTATACTCAAGGTTTTTTCTGACCTCCTTTGACTATTTTCTGAGGGCAAATTTTGACTATCCTAAAAACAAGGAACATCTCAGGAAATTGTTTTCTTTGCTGCTTTTCAATATTGATGGGATTCTGGCAGTGGAAATATAATTAAAATCACAGCAGTTATCAAGTTCCTTTTTATAATAAACCTTTTATCCCTTTACCTAACCTGCCCCTGCCTTTCCTTGTTTCCCAGGGTTAAATGGCAGTGAGCCATTTGGCTCAAACAGCTGTACTTTGGCAGGGCTTGCTATGAATCAGATGTCCTTTTCCTCCTCGAAGGCAGAATGTGTCACTTACTTAGACTCACCTCACATTTCAATTTGCAAGTGAGCATGTGGCTTCTGTGCCTTCTATTGGCAGTAGTTGATATATCAACCTAAATGATAGCCCTTGAATGTGTAATTATTGCAGCTCTTCATGGCTTACCTTCCACCCCTCACCCATTCCTGAACTTCATATCCCTCTAGTTCATTTTGTGCATCTTTAAGGTAAAATATTCACCCAGGAATCACAAAGGGAAGAGTAACCCCCTTAAGGCAATGGTCCCCAACCTTTTTGGCACCAGGGACTGGTTTCATGGAAGATAGTTTTTCCATGGGACAGGGCTGGGTGGGGGGATGGTTTCAGGATGAAACTGTTTCATCTCAGATCATCAGTCATTAATTAGATTCTCATAAGGGGTGTGCAACCTAGATCCCTCACATGCACAGTTCACAATAGAGTTCGTGTTCCTATGAGAATCTAATGCTGCTGCTGATCTGACAGGAGGAGGAGCTCAGGCGATGATGCTCACTCACCTGCTGCTCACCTCCTGCTGTGTGGCCCGGTTCCTAACAGGTCATGGACTGATATGGGGTCCACGCCCCAGGGTTTGAGGACCCCTGCCTTAAGGAACTAAGAACAAAATAATAGGTGTCTGGTCAGACAGTGGGCTAAAGAGTGACCATGGCAAAGCTTCAGGCTTTGAGAGCTAACTGGATTGTTTTTTGTCCCCAGAAGGGTATGTGTGATGGTTAATTTTATGTGTCAACTTGACTAGGCCAGAGTGTGTGCCCCGATATTTGACTATACATTATTCTGGGTATCCACGAAGGTGTTTTTAGATAAGATTAACATTTGAATCAGTAGACTAAGTAAAGCAGACTGCTTTACTCACCAGTGTGAGTGGCTCTCATCTAATTAGTTGAAGGCCTGTGTAAAACAAAAGGCTGACCCTCCAGCCAGTAAGAGGGATTTCCTTGTTCCTGAAGACCTGGAGCTGGAACATCAGTCTTTTGCTTCTTTCAGACTAGAACTGAAACAACAGCTCTTCTTGGTTGTGGAGCCTTTCAGATTTCAGACTAAACCTTAGATCTTCAGTTCCTCTGGTTCTCAAGCCTTGGATTCAGACTGCAACTATACCATCAGCAGTCCTGGGCCTCCAGCTTGCCAACTGCTCTTCTTGGAACTCCCTAGCTTCCATAATTTTATTGTATATAAATCTCTTTATATACATCTTATTTATGTATGTATAAATAAGATATATGTATACATATACATATATAAATAAGATACATAAAGATATGATGTGTTATATATTAATATTATATGAAGGATAATTTTATATGTTATATATGTATAAAGAGATTTGTTATTATAAGGAAATGGCTTAGGAATTTCATATGATACATAGCATGCCGTGTTAATCAGTGTTCCCCAGAGAAATTGGAGAAATCTTATTGGTTCTGTTTCTCTGGAGAACTCATGAATACAGCATGCTGCCTGTCACTGGGAAATTCACTACAGTCTAAGAAACCTAACAATGTGACATACAACAGTAGAGAATATATCTGATCAAAGAAAAAAAAATAAATGCATCCACAAGCACATGGAAGATTATAGGGAATATTTGTCATTTGGAGAATCGTTCTGGTATCTGAACCCCTTGCCTATGTTTGGTGAAGATGGTGCCTTATAAATATTAATGAGAGGCAGAGCCCCTTTCCCTATGTAGAAGAAAAATAAAATCAAAACCAAAGCCACATTCTCATCATTGTTTTTCTTAGTAGGTAGGCATGACCCCTGTGACCTAGATTTGAACAACCTGAGGCACATACTCTGAATTTTCGACATGGAGTTTGTGACACAGAGAAGTGGGGTCAATGCAGATTTTTTTTTGATGATGGTTAAAGTGACAACAGTACCCAGTTTCTAAGCACAACAGCGGAAATGGTGACTTCAGGGGCAACCAATATCTGAATCCATTGGTGTCAGCCCGTGGTGGAGAGCTAGAGCATGGAATGTGGGTGCCGGGGGCAGAGGTCTCCTCACTGGGCAGGATCCACAGTGTAATTTTGGCTGTAGGAGTTCTGGTTGCATGGCTTCCGTTCATTCTCCCCATTTCTCAAATCTGGCTCTCCAGACTTCATTGGCAATTGTGTTACGTAATACGTTCAGTTTCTGTTTAATTAGCCAGTCATTGTTGGTTGTTTATATCTAAGAACCAGGTCTGATTCATTTACTCATTTCCCTAATAATTTTTCGAGTACCTACTGTATACCAGACACTCTTTTGGATGGGATAGAAAGAGCAATGATTAAGACAGACAATGTATTTTCTCTTATAAAGACTGTATTTTTGTAGGGCAAATGAATAAATAAATAAATAAACAAGAATATAAACAAGGAAAAATCAGCTTGATGTAAGAGCAATGGAGAAAATAAAATAGAGTGATGTGATAGAAAGGGACAGGAGGACAAGAAACAGTGTTCAGGGAAGCGTTCTCTAAGGAAATAACTTTTATGTTGAGACCTAAATGGCAAGAAGGAGCCAACCACACAGATAATGGAGAGATGGAGTCTTCTGCCAGGGTAATGGTAAGTTCAAAGGCCCTGAAACAGGAAGTCAATACAAGTTCAAACTCCAGGGGATTTTAGAGCTCCTCTGATTCAAACATCCAGATGTAGAAAGAAACTGAAGTGTAAAAATTTTTCAAGCCTTCTGTGAGGACTCTTAAGCGATTCAGTAAACAAATCGTAACTATAGTGAAAAATAAAAAGCAGAGTGCAACGTGGAAGTGAGTGTGTTTCTGTTTAAATTGAAACTCCCAGCACAAATGTTTTCCCTTTGTTTGGTACTTCTTAGTTTTTTCTGAGTTCATATTTTCCTAGCCCAGTTTTATCTTTCCTGTCTTTTCAACAGCGTGTACTAGGAGAACTGGTGAACTAGAAGCAACCCCTTTCTTCAATGACTTTCCTCAGGTGTGTAATGATGGGAATGGGAATAAATTTCAGCATAGTTCAAGTGTGTGAGTCAGTAAAGAAATACTAAGATGGTCAATGGACCAATGAGAAGTTTGCTACATCTGGGACCGACCACTACATACGATTCTTCTCAACTATAAAAATATTTGTGAAGTAAGCAGGTTTAAATAACTTTTAAAAACTCTAAAACAGTGCTGCCAAATACAAGTATAACATAAGCTATGTATGTAATTTTAAATTTTCTATTACCTACACTATAAAATTTTTTAAAAGGCTAAAACAAATCAGGCAATATTAATTTTAACAATATATTTTAACCAGTATATCAAAAATATTATTCCAAAAATTATTAGTGAGTTATTTTACATTCTTTTTAAGCTAGGTTTTTAAAATCTGTCTATATTTTACATTTATAGCACACATGGACTCTCAATAGCCATATATCAGGTGCTGATGCTGAATAGACACACGTGGCTAGTGACTACCATTTGGAAAGAGCAACTTTAGATGGAGGCTGATTTGGTTACAGAGTGCTTGGAGACCAGGAAGTGGGATAAATCACTGCATGAATCCTTGTAATATCCTAGGTGTCTGTTTTTGTTATGTTTGCTTCCTTTTCCATATTCACTGGCTCCTTTGTAAGTCCTCTGCATTTCACCACCCCTCTGTCACCAGTTCTGCCTTTTCCCCTCTTCCCTGAAAAGTTCTCTAAGCAGGGAAAAGTTGTTAAGCATTTTAAAACTGTCTTTTAAGTTTGTTTGTTTGTTTTTACAGTTCCCTTTTTTGGTGACTTACTTTTCATCTTATCCTTCATTTAAAGAAGGCATCCTGAAAAGCATAATGAACCCCTCAGAATCAATCCCACACCCTCTTTTGTCAAATATCTCCTTCCCTCCCCATAATTAAGAGTTTATAAAAGTAACCAGGAAGTGTTTATCCATGATGCTTAAAACACAAAAATAGGAACTCTAGGTTTTCTTTCTATATGGTGATAAATTTTTCTCCTTTCTGAGTCACTAGCTGATTTTCAGTTTAGGGTAATATTATTTCTACACACCTACTTAATTTTAATGTGACAAAAATGAGCTTTGTGCAGTGTTTCCTCCTGCAAAAAATGCTGCCTCTCTATTTATCCAATAGACCACACTGATTCCACCATGCCTTTTTTGTTTTGCACATGTGATTTTAAGAGGTCCACTCTTTTTCTAAACTATGAAAAGCTATATAAATATTAGAAATTATAGCATAAGAATGATACAAATATCCTAGTACTGATATATTCATTAACATTTATGCTTAACATTTATCCTTCCTGATATTTGAAAGAAAACAAGTAATTGTTAAATGAATGTGTGCAGGGATCCATGTGTTCCTTATCTTCATTCACTTATTATGCTATAAGTCATAGATTATTAATCAGCCAACCACCTTCTTGATATTGGAAGGGAGGCAAAATTCATTTTCTCCATGATGAAAATCCCAATTACTTGGTGCAAAATTAAGACCCACCAATTATATAAAGGTCACACATTCAATTCCTCACATGTCTGTGGGAAACATGAAAAAGGGTCATTGCATTTACCCTCTGCCATAGAAGCACCACACTTTTATGTTGCATAGTCAGACACCACTTAAGATACTGGACTTCCTTCAGCTACCTAAGGAAGAATCAGCTAGGACCCACAGTGTTTCTCAAAGGTTTTCATGTCAGGACTCATGCACAAAATATTTTATATGTTGACTGTATTAATGATCAGAGATGATGCTGTATACCAGGCCTCTCCTGGTGGTGATAAGGGCTGTCAGATCAATACCTGAGCTCCTGTAACCTATTCACAGTGTCCCAGTGGCTGGAAACTCTGGCCTAGAAAGTGTAGGTGATTTTTTACTATTAGAAGAAAAACTAAAGTAAATGCCTGATTAGTGATAGGAACTACTCTTTTGGGAGATGGCTCAGAATATTGATTGCTTCATTGATGGCAAATTGCAAGGACAACTCCATTTTAGGAGTGCCTGGCTTACACCCAAGAAGAGGATTGTTAAAAGGGTCTCTTTATCATTGATGCCCTCGCATCTCAGAAGGTTAGCCAGATTACTATTTGGTGGATTTTTCTAAGTGATTAAAAGGCAAAGCTACTACTACACACAAAGCAAATAATTGTTTTGTCATGGAATAGCACATTTTAGAACATTGAAAGAATATATAAAACTCCGGTGAACCAAGAGATCCTGGGAACCAAAACTCAGCATTGGGCACATCTCTCTGGATTTAAATTAGAATTCCTGATTGATAACTCAAGTAGAAAGAAGCCACTTCTAGTCTCTTCTGGACAGACTTCCCCTATGCAGAGTGATGGATGTCAGGCCCAGCTTTGTAATTAAGCCATCAGATGATTTGCAAAGTTAAATACTTGGCAAAGAGAAATATAGCATTCAAGCTACATATGGCATGTTAATGCTCTTATTTTGAAATACTTAAAATTTTCAGATCTAAAGTTGCATTTGATTAGATTTCTTTGAAGAAAAGAAAAGAAAGTTGACTAGATTTCTTTGAAGAAATCTAAAATATACTTTTCTAGGGAACTAAGATATCTCCTAAGACTTAGTGTCAAAAATGTCCATATATAGGGCATTTATTGAGTATTTACTCTGTGCAAGATACTGTTGACACTTAATTTACTCCTCTACAACATCCATATGAAATAAATTATTCTCCTCATTTAAGAATAAGACTCAAAGAGCCTCAATAACTTGCCCAATAATCCATTTAAGTAAGTAATAGAGCCAAGATGTGAACCGAACCCAGGTCTCCTTTTTAAATAAATCCTTTTGTTTAACTGCTGTCAAACTCTTTCCCAAGACAGAGCTCCCCACAGGGAACTTTAAATAGAATACTTGGCAAAGATACAGGAAAGGAGCTAGAAGTATGGGATGATTTGCTGCTCTATACAAACCATCGAATTTCTTTCTATCCCTTGGTTTCTGTAATCTATGTGCTTTATCTCATATATTGACATATAACAATTATAAAAGAAAAAATAAATCTATTTTAGTTGAAGTATTTTGAAAGTGTTCTGTCATTTTAAATTAACATTACTAGGTAGTAACAAAGCCATTTGGATTCTTATCCCCTGTTAACACTACTCCCTTTTTAAAGCTATGAATGTTCTTTGCCCAGATACTTAACATTTTGTTGAATTTCAGTGTTCTAGAAATAGTTTACTATTCTCTAAAAAACATTAGTGCATAGAGCTGTTAGAGCCAAGAAGACTAAACAGATGATTGGTACCATTAGGAACGGCCCTGTAAGCAAACGTGATGTAGCTCACACTTTCTCAAATCTGCATCAAGAGTATTTCAGATAGTTAGCGTCATTGTGTCTAAAGAAAGTTATCACATGCTTAACAAGTCCCAGGATATGAAAATCTTCCTTAACTTAGTATTTCAACAAATGCGAATACTTTGTGTCATGGTTTCTACATGCATATTCATAAACTTTGTAGATTGATAATAGATTATGATGAAACAATAACTGGGACATGAATCCACAGGTTATATGTTACAGAGGCCAAAATGTTTTTACTGCCAGTGTCAGAAAACAAACCCAGCTGGACTGAGCCAATTTGTCAAATCTAATTTGGGCCTGAAGTGGAAATATCAACTACCTAAGTGTAATATGATGGACAAAGGTTGATCTGTGAATGCAAAAGTCAATATGGTAATAGCATGATATTTTGCTTTGGAATCAAACATACTTGCTTGGGTTGAAATCCTTGTTTTCAACACCTGTGTGTCCTGAGAGCTTGGCCAAGTAATTTCCCTGAGTGAATTCTGTCTGCTAATAAGATCATGCCAATTAAATGTACTTGGAATGTTGTAGAGGCTCTCCTTTCAACATCAAAACACGCATAAGAATCATGGAGGATGAGGGACTTATTAATGTCAAATGCACATTTTTGGCCATGGAGAGCAGAAATCTCTCCTGCCCTTTCATTCTCTCACCTCTACATCTATGCAACTTAAGCAGTGCTTTAGGAAATAAATGGTGAGCAAGGGGCCATCCTTAATGTTGGAGAAAATGGTGAACACAGGACTTTCTTACTCTTCTTGTTTCTTTTTAAGACGTGATTAAGGAAAAAAAAATCACGAAGTTCTCACTTCTGCAGTATGAGTAAACATTTTGATTTTGATTATGAAGCCTTCCTAAAAGGTGAAAAAGATGGTAATGAGTCTTATATATGTTTTGGGAAATTATAATATTCTATAAATTTGCCTTCATTAAGTGGAGGGCAGTTGGATAATGTTTATTTTTGTGCCACTCATCCATCATTCTAAATAGTGGTGGCACATTTCTGACAATTTACTGTACAGATGCTCCTTGACTTATGATGGGATTACATCCTGATAAACCAATCATAAAATAAAGTCAAGTCAAGCCATCCTAAACTGGGGACTGGCTGTACTTTAGATCCTAGAGAAGGTGACAGTGGAATTACATGAGGCCTTTTCTTCCTTTAACCCTTAGAGGAGTTACTTCTGTTTGAAAGAAGTCTTCACATCTGCATTTTCAAACAATGCCAGACAAATACCACTAGTCAAATAAAAGAGATAGCCACTGCTAAAATTCATCAATAAAAGGATCTCCACACCATGAATGTAGTTTCTTCTTTTATACATACAGGTGATTTCAAATACGTAAACCATGTACTCTTCAGAACTGGATTAAAATCATATCGGAAATTTGACCCTTAGACATTTACGTCTGGCACATATATGCAGGAAATGAAGCCTTTGGCAAATTTTACTAGGATCCAAATATTTGGCTCTTGTAGACAGCAGTTTCCTGTGCTTGTGTCTCATCCTGCTTTTCTGGTCCTGTGTTTTGGCATGAGGCAACCTTGCTCCCATAAAAGGTATCCGAAATATGTGGAGACTTCCCTGTTCCTGCACACAGAGAATGGATGTGGAAACCACGTGGGGTTCATCTCATAAAGCATCTGCATAAGCCGTAGGGAGATACGGCAAGTTCCACAGAGAACTCAGTGTACTGGAAAGAAAGCTACACAATGGGACCTGAAAAGACTAAATAGTTCTCTCATCTGGCAACAGAGCTGTCATGAAGACAGGGTAGCAAGCAGTGTTTTGCAATTGACCCTGCTGTTTGTTCCTTTCTCTGTTTAAGGCCCGTGGAGTGCCCTGTTGATCAGGATTCTACCTCTCTGCCTTCCTCTCTCTGCAGCGATCCTCTGTCTCTACTTCTCCAGTTAGGCCCTCTGGAATTGTCTTAATGATGTTAACTACCCTGGTGGATAAGCACAGCAGCCCGCAGCCACTCCAGCCCCACTGCCTGCTGCTGCAGAACTCAACCAATGAAATCAATTTGTTGTCGACAGCTGTTCTTCTCCCTGCTCATTCAAGAGCTTATACATCATTCCTCCCCTCTTTCTTTGGGAAGTAAACCCTGGCCCAGGTGCAGAGGAAATGAGTAGATCCGCTAAGATTTCAAATTCTTTTTTTCTTCATGGCATACCGTCTTCCTCATTGCTGTACTATCATTTTACCAGCAGATGAAACCCAGGCAAGATGAAGCCAGAGTAGAACTGATTAATCTTGGCCCACTGGAGATAGATAGTTTTCATTGGGGGCCTGCTGCAAATGGAATCCACTTAGGAAAAACCAGTTTGATTGTCTTGAAGACCCAGATTCTCTATATGGAAAAAGAAGATGCTTTGAAAGGAAACTATTATGTTAACTACTAGGCTTCTTGGCAAGAAAATAAGCATTATGTTTGTTTTTTTTATGAGACCCTTCTGTTTTTATGTATTTCTATGGCTGCAGTTCATTTCAGCATGTGCAACAATAGGTGAATTCTCTGCTAATACTTATTGAATAAAATGCGCCAAGAAATAAATGCACTGGATATATTCAGATGGGTTATTTCATGTGACCCTGTATTAGTCAGGGTTCTCTAGAGGGAAAGAACTAATAGGAAATATGTATATGTATAAAGGGGAGTTTATTAAGTATTAACTCACACGATCAGAAGGTCCCACAATCAGCCGTCTGCAAGCTGAGGAGCAAGGAGAACCAGTCCGAGTTCCAAAACTGAAAAACTTGGAGTTCGACGTTTGAGGGCAGGAAGCATCCAGCGTGGGAGAAACATGTAGGCTGGGAGGCTAGGCCAGTCTAGTCTTTTCATGTTTTTCTGCCTGCTTTATATTCGCTGGCAGCTGATTAAATGATGCCCACCGGGATTAAGTGTGGGCCTCCCTTGCCCAGCCCATTGACTCAAATGTTAATCTCCTTTGGCAACACCCTCACAAACATACCCAGGATCAATACTTTGCATCCTTCAATCCAATCAAGTTGTCACTCAGTATTAACCATCACAAGTCCACCCCTTGTCAATTTGAACCCATGCACATCCCCTGAGATCATGCATAATCTTAAAATAGAGACAATAATGTCATAATTACACTTATCATAAAACAACTATCCTTTGTACAACTGGAAACACACCAATCCCCAACCCAAATGCTATTACATAAAGTTAACAATACTTAAATGATGATATGAAGTCAATAAATATTATGTCACATAAAGGAGAAAAGAAATAAAATGAAGATATTTTCTTGGTACAATTATATACATGCACAGACATGTTTTTAACAAAAGGAGGAAATACTCATGACAATTACAGTCCTTATTTCTGCAACTCATCACGTGGTTGTGGATGGTATTGATGGCTACCTTCTTCTACTACCCATTCTGTATTGCCTTTGCCTTCAGCAAGCACCTCAACAGGTTGTGTTTTTATTTTTCCTGGTTGAGTGACCTAAACCTTCATTCCTGAAGGGTCTGCGTCATTTACAGTCCTGCCTGGATTGAACTGTTGTAGTTTCCCATTGACCTTAATCACAGGGCATGGTAATACTAAGAGACACCCTAATGGATCTCCTGTATTCCATGCATACTCTTCCTTACCTCCATTGTGGAGTAGTAGACTGATTTCATCTTGATAGTCTGGGTCAGTCACCCCAGCCAACATTGTAACTCCCTTCTTAGCCTGGTGACTTAAAGGTAGGAGGAGCCTGGTGGCAATCTTAACTTTCAGTTCAATGGAATCATTATGTCTCCTGGTGGCAGCTTTCCTCCCTCTAGAACTAAGACCTCTAGGCCAGCATAATGTCATTTCATGGGAACAGGAAGCAAAAATTTTGCTAGTGGTTCACTAGGGGTGATGGTGAGTGGTGCCACTTCCACTTCCACCCCTTGATTCCTGGACCTGTGAATCCTGGCTATGGGAGAAACAGTACCATTTATTGGATGCTGATTCAGAGTATACAAGGCCTTCTGGAGAACTTTGTCCCAGCCCTGCAAAGTATTGTTACCTAGCTGGTATTGTAATTGTGACTACCAAAGGCCATTCCACCATTCTATCAATCCAGCTCCTTCAGGATGTTGGGGAACATGGTAAGACCAGTGAATTCCATGAGCATGAGCCCACTGCCACACTTCTTTAGCTGTAAAGTGAGTGCCTTGGTTAGAGGCAATGCTGTATGGAATACCACGATGGTGGATAAGGCATTCCATGAGTCCATGGATGGTAGTCTTGGCAGAAGCATTGCATGTAGGATAGGCAAACCCATGCCTGGGGTAAGTATTCCAGTGAGGCCAAACCTCTGCCCTTTCCTTGATGGAAGAGGTTCAATATAATCAACCTGCCACCAGGTGGCTGGCTGATCACCCCAAGGGATGGTGCCATATCGAGTGCTCAGTGTTGGTCTCTGCTGCTGGCAAATTGGGCACTCAGCAGTGGCCATAGCCAGGTCAGCCTTAGTGAGTGGAAGTCCGTGTTGATGAATCCATGTGTAACCTCCATCCCCGCCACCATGGCCACTTTGTTCATGGGCCTATTTGGCGATGACAGGGATGGCTGGGGAAAGAGGCCGAGTGGTGTCCATAGAATGGTTCATCTTATCCACTTGATTATTAAAATCCTCTTCTGCTGAGGTCATCCACTGGTGAGCACTCACATGGGATACAATGATCTTCACAGTTTTTGACCACTCAGAGAGGTCCACCCACATACCTCTTCCCCAGATTTCTTTGTCGCCAATTTTCCAATCATGCTTCTTCCAAGTCCCTGACCATCCAGCCAAATTATTGGCTACAGCCCATGAATCAGTATATAATTGCACATCTGGCAATTTCTCCTTCTATGCAAAGTGCACAACCAGGTGCACTGCTCACAGTTCTGCCCACTGGGAAGATTTCCCTTCACCGCTTTCCTCAGGGATGACCCAGAAAGGGGCTGTGCCGTAGCTGTCTGCTTTTGGGTGGTGCCTGCATATCGTGAAGAACCATCTGTTTTCCAGGCCCTAGTCTTGTCTTCCTCTGTCAATTGATCATAGGAAACTCCCCATGAGGCCATCGATGCAGGCTGGGGGAGAGAAGACAGGGTGGCAGGAGTGGAGACCATGGGCATTTGAGCAACTTCTTCATGTAACTTACTTCTGCCTTCAGGACCTGCTCGAGCCTGATCACATGTATAAGATTTCCATTTGATGATTGAATGCTGCTGCGCACAACCCGCTTTATGGCTAGATGGGTCAGAAAGCACCCATGGGCAGTTCAGGTTGTGTGGTGACTTGATGACCCATAGTCTAACATTTAGTTTCCACCTAAGCCCAGTGACAGGCCAAGAGCTGTCTCTCAAAAGGAAAGTAGTGGCTGGGCACGGTGGCTCATGTCTGTAATCCCAACACTTGGGGAGGCTGAGGAGGGTGGATCATGAGGTCAGGAGATCAAGATCATCCTGGTCTACATGGTGAAACCCCATCTCTACTAAAAATGCAAAAAAATTAGCTGGCTTGGTGATGCGTGCCTGTAATCCCAGCTACTCAAGAGGCTGAGGCAGGAGGATGGCTTGAACCCGGGAGGTGGAGGTTGCAGTGATTGGAGATTGTGCCACTGCACTCCAGCCTGGCAACAGAGAGAGACTCTGTCAAAAAAAAAAAAAAAAAAAAAAAGGAGAGTAGTTATCTGCAGAAGATGTCAGGGCCTTGCTCTAAAATCCTAGAGATCTCTACCGTGATTCACCTATGGGGGCCTGCCAGAGGCTTCAGACGGCATCCCTATCTGCCACTGGCACCTCAAGCACCATTGGATCTGTTGGGTCATATGGCCCAAGTGGCAGAACAGCTTGCACAGCAGCCTGGACCTGTTGCAGAAACTTCTCCTGTTCTGACCCCACTGCTAGTGGGTACTCCTAGTACCAAAATCGGTGTTAGTCAGGGTTCTCTAGAGGGACAGAACTAATAGGATATATATACTATATATACTAATAGGATCAATATTTAATAAAACTCCCCTTTACATATATATATGTGTGTGTGTATGTGTGTGTGTATATATATGTGTGTGTGTGTGTGTGTGTAGTATTGTATTGTATTAAGTATTAATCACACAGTCACAAGGTCCCACAATAGGCCATCTACAAGCTGAGGAGCAAGGAGAGCCACTCCGAGTCCCAAAACTGAAGAACTTGGGGTATGATATTCGAGGGCAGAAAGCATCCAACATGGGAGAAAAATATAGGGCTGAGGGGCTAGGTCTAGTCTTTTCATGTTTTTCTGCCTGCTTTATATTTGCTGGCAGCTGATTAGATGGTGCCCACCCAGATTAAGGGTGGATCTGCCTTCCCAGACTACTGACTCAAATGTTAATCTCCTTTGGCAACACCCTCACAGACACATGCAGAATCAATACTTTGCATCTTTCAATCCAATCCAGTTGCTCATTATTCATCATCACAAACCCTCATTGCAGATAGTAAAACAAGTATGATAATTTGCATTGTACAAACAAGGAAATTAAGGTTTTGGATTTAAAAAATGATTTCAACTACTTTGTGTTTATTTATATAAAATAAATATGTTAAATATAAATAAAAGTTTTTATTTAAAATGTATAAATATAAATATACACTTGTAGTCAAATATATTTACATTGAAATATATTTTATATTTATATTTATTTTAATGGCTACACATTTATTTTTAAATTCTTTTGGTAAATCGGATGTACACAAATTTTCTTAGTGATTTTCAGCTTTTAAAAGTAGAATGTGGTAATTTTACAGGTTAATTTTTTTTTTTTGAGATGGAATCTCTCTCTGTCACCCAGGCTGAGTGCAATACAGTGGCATGATCTCAGCTTACTCACAACCTCCACCTCCCAAATTCAAGTGATTCTCCTGCCTCAGCCTCCCAAGGAGCTGGAACTACAGGTGTGCACCACCACGCTTGGCTAATTATTTGAATTTTTAGTAGAGATGAGGTTTCACCATGTTGGCCAGGCTGGTCTCAAACTCCTGACCTCAAGTGATCAGCCTACCTTGGCCTCCCAAAGTGCTGGGATTACAGGCCTGAGCCACGGCAAGTGGCCTACAAGTTAATTTTGAATGCTAGATAATTAAACTTGACAGGGTTTAATCAACTCGTTTAATGGTATGATAAGGAATGTTTAAGTAAGGACAGGAAACTTACAGAATGAAGTTACAGGAAGTTAAAAGAAAAGTTACATAATGTTAAATTCACGTTTCTACCCACTGCTTTTGGTATGTGTCAATTTGTATGTGCATCTGCCCGTGTGTGGGAGAATAACGGATAATGGCAGGGGGACGAGGTGGAGAGTAACATGAAGCAGAGAGAAAGGTTCCTCTAAGACTCAGCATCATTCCTGTCTGTATCTGATGATGCCCTGCACTTTAGGTAAAGCTTAGCAGTTTCTCAGCAAGCTTCAGGTTGTAACTTTGATCTCTTTTCTGTCCGTTTTTGCTTTAGACTCTGATCAAAATTACTTATATTTTTCCTTCAGCCAGAACAGAGCAAAGCCCTTCACCCATATGCTCCTCTTGAATATTTTATGACTATATTTATGGCAATGCGTCAGTACAAAGTTGCTATTGGGGATCATTGTGCTTCTGAATGAAGGACATGGATTTAAAACCAACTAGAGGATTGTGGCTGGAAAACACATTGCTTTGGGGAGGAAAAGTAACGGCAGCACTGAAGTAAAATAAAACCATAGCATGAGGTATAATATTTAGATTTGATTTAGAATTAACTTATTTTCCCACACTTAAACAGAAAAGTGTCTCATTATCTGATATTAGTATCTATGAATAATGTGTAATTAAATTGACAATATTTCTCTTATCTTTCATCACATTATGAAATACTCCCATACATGGATTCTACCAGGTTAAACTTAACTATGAAATATTTTTTATTTAAGGGACCAAGCTGATTAAAGGAGAGAGAGTGAGAGAGGTAGAGAGAGAGAGAGAGAAAGAGAAAAAGAGAAAGAATTTTTCAGAAAATTATTCAGAAAAATGTCAACAGGGCCTCAGGAAAAAAGGAAGGAAAAAACACAAAACTCAAAACTAGCTGTTAATCTTTTCAGCAACATTGTGCTGAAAACCACCTGCCCAAAACCATCCTGAGGGCATAGTGTCTCACGCCTGGAATCCCAGCCCTTTGGGAAGACGAGGCAGGTAGATCATGAGGTCAGGAGTTCAAGATCAGCCTGGCCAACATGGTGAAAACCCATCTCTACTAAAGATACAAAAAATTAGCCAAGTGTGGTGGTGCATGCCTGTAATCCCAGCTACATGGGAGGCTGAGGCAGGAGAATCGCTTGAACCCGGGAGGCGGAGGTTGCAGTGAGCCAAGATTGCACCATTGCACTCCAGCCTGAGTGACAGAGCAAGACTCTGTCTCAAACAATAAATATATAAACAAATAAAATGAAACCATTCTAAGGGTTCAAGCAGACATTCAGTTTATGGGGAAGCACAATGATGTGGCTGGAAGAAAACTTACTGAGAAACGGCTGAGGTAGGGAGTGAAGAAGAATGTCTGGTGTGTCCCAGTTCCCCTGTGCTGATTCAGTGGTGCATACAGACCATCCTGTCCATTTGAACAGGGTCTTTTGTTAAGTGTAGGTGGAAAGAAGGGAAGGGAGGGATAGAGGGAGAAAGGTTGAGACAGTGAGGAAATAAGGGGCTCAAGCCTCTTGGTGTTTGATGGAGCTGTTACTGAGTAAGTGGCTTACTCCATGAGGCAAGGTTTGGAATCCGGGCCTTATAAAGATTAAAAACTTGGAAAAGACATTTTGAATCTTAATTCTGATTCAGATCACAGCAAATCTAGACATTTAGCTGAATGTTGTGAGAAATGTTAAGATTGTTCCTAATTCAAAATGACAAATATGATTTGCTATTTCCCATTCCAAACTAAATGATACATTTCTCTGCATCTTGAAGAGTTTTTTGTTGCTATTGTTATTTGTTTGACTGGTTTTTTATTGTTGTTATTTCTTTCTTTTTAAAATCTTTGTGTTCCCCACATAAACACTAACACAAGTGGGAAGAGTAATAACTTAAGCCCTTATTAGAAAGCACCTTCTCTTAAAAAAAAATGGGTTTTTTTGTTTGTTTGTTTGTTTGTTTGTTTTTGTTTTTGACAGAGTCTCTCCCTGTCACCCAGGCTGGAGTGCAATGGCACGATCACTGCAACCTCTGCTTCCCGGGGTTCAAGTCATTCTCCTGCCTCACCCTCCTGAGTAGCTTGGATTACAGGCACACACCACCACGCCCAGCTAATTTTTTGTATCTTTAGTAGAGATGGGGTTTCACCATGATGGCCAGACTGGTCTCGAACTCCTGACCTCGTGATCAGTCTGCCTCTGCCTCCCAAGGTGCTGGGATTACAGGTGTGAGCCACTGCGCCCAGCCAAAAAAAGTTTTTAAAAAAATACTTGTTTCATTATCCTAGACTTGTGTTGTTCACATTATTAAGAGATTGAATGGCACTTTAGAAAATTTGGGGAAAAGGAATAAAGACAATATGTTCATTGTTCTACAAACCAAAAAACCCAAGAATCAACTTTTGCTGCATTTCTTTCATTAGTTTTTTTGTTTCTTTGCTGAGTTCTGTTTGTTGTTGCTGTTGTTGTTGTTAGTTTGATAACCAAAAGACCCAAACCCTTCCACAAAGGGACTTTCAGCAGAAACAGTGTGGTAGGGACGTGTAGTAAGGGCATGAACGTCACACGGACTTGTTTGTGAATATTCACTGTGACATGCAGTGTCTGTATGACCATAAGCAAGTAACTTGAACTTTCTGAGCCTCGATTTCCTTATTTGAAAAAGAGGATAACAATACCCATTTTTTAGAGCTTTGTGAAGACTGCAGCTAATGTGTGTGCAGTGCCCATCATGAAGCCTGGCCCCTACAGCAATGTGCCCCGTCACTGACGTTTCTTGCCTCAGACTCATATTCGTTGTTTTCCTTCTCCAACAAACAGCAGGAACATTGCAAATGTGGAACAAAAATGGTGAAAATAAGAATGATGGGTAGGTCCAAGGGGACAAACAGGACGGTGCTAGAAGGAGGAGTTCTGAAGAGAGGCAAAAATAACCACTGCTGGATTTGTAATCTTGACCAGGTGGTCTTCGTTTTTTCACTCTTCAACACTGTGGAATAAATAGTACAGTTAATATTTCGGGCTTAACTTTTTTGTCATCTGAGACATTCTGAGACATAAGTTATGCTTTCAAGGAGGTGTGTAATGAGCTATGAAAATAAAAAGCTCTGAATTGGAGTCATTTTGGGGGAATGTTGGAGTGAATAGTGTAACTTTCTCTAAATCTGTTTAGCCGCTCGTGGTAACAATATGCCAAATACATAAATTATGTGGTTACAAAAATCAGCTTTACGCCCCTGTAATGTCTATTAACATTTGTATTAATATCAAAATGTGTACATTTTAGAGATTTACTATAAAATACATCAAACTGGATGATTTTTTATTCTTGACATTTACAACATCCTTTCAAGATTTTTTTAAAAAACAATATTATGATTCTACACTCACACTACATAATTCTTTTCTGCATTTTATTTGGTTTTTAAATAACTAAAAATTTTAATTGCTTGAGCTGAAAAACTTTAACTATAAAAGTAGTTTAATTATTCAAACAATATAAAGATTTAATTAGCATCCTGAATTAGAATGATGAATAATGGCTAACATTCTTTGAGTTCTCCTTAAATGGTAGATATTGTTTTAAGGGCTTCATATGTATTAACTCAATTATTACAACAATCTTATAAAAATAACATTATGACTACTTTCATTTTACAGATGTGACACAATGGGGTTAGTGACTTGCCCCAGGTCACACAGTCAGCGTGATCAGTAGTTCAGGCAGTCTGATCTCAGAGCCTATGTCCTTGTCAGTATGCTGCCTCTCTACAGTAGCATCCGTTTAGTGAATACATAGTATGTGCCAGGTCAATGCTGAGAACTTTGTGTATCAAATTGTATTTCATATAATCTAACCTCTTTAATATCTCTATAAAGAATGACTATGTACTTATTTTACACATAAGTAAAAGGAGGCTTATAGAAGTGAGGTCATCTGCTTAATTCTTGTTATTTTTTGGTGCTGCTCACTATTCTGTTGCCTTATTTGGTATCTTTGCTGTTTCTGATGCTTCTGTTGGGGAGGCTCCCAAAATTAAGCCACCATCATGTATATCTCTTTGCTCATTTGGTCTTAGTTATATTGACTTGTTCTCCTCCTAAGTACTAATATACATTCCCCTGAGGTGAAAGGGCTGTCTACAGACAGGACTTGTAATTGTTTTATAAGATTGCTCATACAGGCAGAAAAGGATTATTGATCACAATTTATCTAATAGCCAGTTCTTGAAACATTTTAAAGAAAGCCCGAGGAAGTTACATCAGAAGGCACATGAGTGGCACCAGCCAAGGAGACACAAAAAAATCCTTCCCGACACAAGCTACAAAACCAAAATTATCCCAAGAAAGACTGCCCATCTCTTTATTAGTCCCAATTGCATTTTCAAGACCTCATGATCCAGGCCCTATATCCATTTTAATATTTTCCTCAGTAGGTCTTTGGGTTTGGGGGAAATTAGATTATCCATGGGGCCTAAACTGGCATGCTAGAGCTTCCAGTGTGTGTGTGTGTGTGTGTGTATGTGTGTGTATGTGTACACACACACACATATACACAGGCACCACAAAGATTTTGTTGTCCTCAGAATTTATTAGAACTCATTATATTTAGATTGACGCCACATGAGATCAGAAAATGATTGTATTATGTATAAGGTGAGTTTAAACCTTTAAAAATAAAAATAAAGAAAGTTTTACACTTGTTAACTTCTCAAGTTGTGAATTTTATTTTGTATTTAGTGGCAGAAGATGAAATAATTCCAGAAAAAAATTGTCTTTCTAATAAAATAATTCAATTAATAGCAAAATCCTTTGAAATAAATCATTTTATCATGGTGAAAATTAGGATGAAAACTCATGATCATTTACAGTATTCTCCTTTTTCCTTTGGTCATAGCAGTATTTTGTTACCTAATTTAAAGTGGAACATTGTACCTAACAATTACATGTTTTGAAGTACCAGCCAAATATAATGAAAACTTCTGGATCTTGATCAGAAACAATTAGATTTCTCTCAAAATCACTCCTTATTAAAGATCCGAAATAGTGTCATGGTTTGTCATTACAAAGATCTGGGTTTGAACCCTGTCTCAACCAGTTTCAAACTATGCCACCAGGACACAGTAATCTTGTTCTACATAAAATGGAAATAAAATAATCTACTTTATAGGATTGTTACAAGGAAACATGATAATGCTTGCAAAGGGCTTAGCACAGTGCCAGGCAGATGCAAGCCCACAGGAACCTGTGATGGTGTAAGAACATGGAAATGACAGTGCTTTTTCCTGGGCTAAAGAGGGTCACGTCCATTTGCTGCCCTTCCAGCCATGACCCACACATCTCTGTCTTACCAGTTCTTTGGCAGTGGTTTTGAAGAAGGTCAGAACTCCTCAGAATTCAAAGAACAGCTTTGTGAATGGATGTGACTCTTAGAATTCAGGCTTTCAATGAAGAACACTGCATAAAAACATATTGTTAGCAAATTCCGAAAAGATAGTTCTATTTATCAGATTTTCAAAGATAATACCACTTGGAAAAAAACTAGTAAACGTGGTTCCAGTTTTCTCATTGAGAATCACCCCTGCATTGTTTCCCAGACCCCAGTGATTCACCACCACCTTTTTAAATAACTTATCAATATTTACATATTATGTTTCTTAACATATTTTCACTTTTAACCCTAAATTGTTTCAATAATTTTGTTTCTGTTTAATTATATCACCAACAAGAAACCAATATCAACTGACATAATAGAAGTTTTAAAAAGTACGTAATTATTCAAAAGAAGGTCTGTTCATGTTCCCTCACATGGTCCTACATGACATTTATTCCACATTTGGGAAATACTCAACCACAGTATCCTTCCTCACTAGTTTCAGGAACATAAAGTTGATCACAAAAGCTTCCCCACTGGAATCCAGTATTCCTGCTATTCTTTAACTGTAGCATTCAGCCTCTTTATTTTAAAGATGAAGAATATGAAAGATAGAGGGTTTAATAATATGCGCAAGGGACACACAGCTTGTTGGAGGCTCTGTATGATATACTGTGGAGAATGTACAAGAGAAAATTAGTTAACAGGTATGTAGGTATAAAATTCACCACTTCTGTGATTAAGCTCATAAAATGATAAAGCAAACCATAGAATTGTAGGGAATGAGTAAAGTGAAAAATTGTAGAACATAATAGGACCGAGTCTTTTATATATCATTATTAAACGTGAGTTAATGGGATGGATATACTTCTTAGTTCATTGTTTTCTCATTTTCCCCTATACCATTTTTGGTATGTGATTGTCTCAAACTGACACCTCTCTTTATATTTAATTAAGTTATATTTGTATTCAGTATCCTCCTCGTGATCATGAAAAAATAGAGCTGCACTGGGCACTATGCCCCTAAGTATAATAACTATCCTGTATCTCTTGGTTGGATGAGACTTGGAAAATATTAGCCATTGATTTTTCTATCTCCCTTTCAAAGGAATCCCCACATATTCTTGGATATGGAACATGGCAAAGCCCTATGGGAGACACATGTTTTACATTAACCTCCCCGCTCCAAAAGAAAGCAGTTGTGTTTGCCTTTCTGTCTTCCTTACCCTTCGCAGTTTCTATTAGTAAATGTTTATGGTTTTTATTCTTCTATGCTTTCCTTATGCTGGCCTTCTAGCAACTGTGAGTGAGATAAAAGAACAGGAGAAAGCTCAATTAATTTATGCATGATTTATCTGCCTGACTGTGAATAAGCTCATGTATCTCATAAGAATTTCAGAGCTCCTCCAGTTTTTTAGTTAGGCTTGAGATTCTGGAACTTTAGGTAGAATTGCAGAACTCGAGAGCCATAGGTATACCAAAACTAAAGAGGGAGCGTCATCTTCCCTTCTAGTCCCTAACTGAATAAGGGATGTTGGCTGAATCATACAACACTATCAATTTGTAGACTCAAATGGCCAAAAATAGGCAATTTTGTATAATTGAGCCTATTGGCAGAGGAAAGAACATTCATTACTACCCCTGTAACTAAGGTCACTCAACATGGGACTAGCAACAAGTAGACATTGGTTGCCTATAACATACGGACCTAACTACAGATATATCTAGTTCTTGGAAGCCCAATCTTTTGATAAATGTTAAATCACAAAATGAAATAAGCAAAGATGAGATCTAAGCCAGGCAATCAAGTCTCAGCTCTGGACTAATGCAACGAATGAATGAGAATGTAGCCAATAGCTGTTGCTATATGATGAGTGAGGCTGTTTAACAAATGAATGTGCAACTTTGTAATGTGTAGCCAAGCTGTAGCCCCATAGAAAACTACAGTGGAGGGCTATTGAATGTGGCAGACACACACACTAATGCAATGAATATTTTAGGGAGCACTACTGGGTAATCTTGCAGGCTGAGAGGGCACATCATCAAGATTCATTAACACCACTCATAATCCAAGGGAAAATTTCCATGCATGCATTATGGGAAAGACTATTGTTTAGGATTGCAGATACACATAGCAGGAGTTGCTTTAGATTGTTTTGGGGGCGAAAGTAATATTTTTTTCAGTATTCAAATATGTCTTACGTAGTTATTTCTGATAAGAAAGAAGCATTTGTTAATCCAATAGGAAACCATACTAGCTTAGTTATAAAAATTGTATTTTTTCACTTACTTTTGCAATTTGATCCAATTGAAAAAGTCGTGTATTGTGATTTTTATGACAGCGTTCTCACATTTCTATCCTTTAAATGTGTTCATATATTTGGGACTTAAAGTTATATGAGAAATAATTTATTTTATTTTAAATTGAAATAGTCACAGGTATACAGCACAGGTGCAGTATATCAGTGACAATCACTGATTCTCAAGGAAGTGAAGGGAGAAGGAGAGGGCAAGCAGTAAATCCTGAGGAATCTTATGTAAAAGAATTGAAGGACCAGTGAAACAAAACAAGATTTTAGTGGTAACCATGGCAACCTCCATGGATAAAGAAGAACATGACGTTTTTTGGTCATTATTATTATTGCATTTCAACATTTATTGACTGACTGCCTGGATGGGATTGGGGCTAATCAATTTTTTCCTGGGAGGAAAAGAATAAATGGAGATGAGGTTTCCCTAAAGGGAAGCCAATGCATTCTAAGAGCTATTAATGAACTTGGGACTGTCAGATGACAAAGGAACATTAAGTTCTCTCTGTTGTACAGTGGAGAGATTTTTTAAACTTAGAGATTATGTCATATAAGGGACAGTGCCCTGACATTTGTGCCAGAGACATCTGACAGGTGAAAAAGATATATGATAAAATTAGTGATGTGGAACCAAAAAAACGCCAGAGGTTAGATTTAAGATTAATCGAGTTCTTGTTCAGAGAGAGAGCCGATAATTTTTTTTTTTTTTTTTGGTGAGGTATCTTCTTGTGGAGTCCCTGGGACAAGATTTGTCTAGTGTAGCAGCATAATTAAAGTTCTGCCCTATCAAAGAACAAGTGTTTAGATACATTCTCTTCTGAACTAGTTTAATGCTTGTTCATACCCAGGCACAAGGACAAAACTGTTACAAAACAAAATCACCCCAGAATAAAAGAAAATGAAAGGCTCCTCTTCCATTCTGGGATGTTGGGGGGCAGGTCTGGAAGATAAGCAGGAAGGGGAGTGAAGTCACTGTTTTTATGTCTGGCATTGGCTTGGGTTGTTTGCCAAATGGAAACTGGGGGAGACCTCAGGAAGCTTCCAGTCATGGTGGAAGTTGAAGCGGGAGCAGGCAATTTGCATGGTGAAAGCAGGAGCAAGAGAATTGAGAGTTGGGTGCCACACACTTTTAAATGACATAGTATTAGTATTACTATCTGAATAGACCTCCTTCTCTTGAGCAGGATTTCTTAAATCAATCACCTGGGAATCTGCTTAAAATAAAGATTTTTGGTTCAGTAGAATCATGTAGATTCAACAGAATTTGTTGGGACTCCAGATTCCTTATTTCTAGCAAACTCCCAGTTGATGCCCAGGATGACTGTATCTTAAATTGTAAGGCTCAATCATGGTTGCACCACAGATCACCTGGGGTGCTTTGAAAATTCTTGCTGCCCAGCCCACGTCCCTAAACCAGTGAAAACAGCAAATCCAGAGGTATCATCTAGGGGCTGAGAACCACAGTAGCTATAGGTCAAAGGTGAACCACAGATACATTGATTTGGCTGACAAAGGTTTCACAACTTTTCTTACACTAAAAACATGGGAAGATCTCACATCAAATCTGTACCTTCAGGTTGTATTAGGCCGTTCTTGCCTTGCTCTAAAGAAATACCTGAGACTGGGTAATTTGTTAAAACAGAGGTTTAATTGGCTCACAGTTCTGCAGGCTGTGCAGGAAGCATAGTGCAAGCATCTGCTTCTGGTGAGGCCTCAGGAAGCTTCCAATCATGGTAAAAGCTGAAGCAGGAGCGGGTACTTCACATGGTAAAAGTAGGAGCAAGAGAGGGAGTGGGGAGGTGTCACACACTTTTAAATGACCAGATCTGGTAAGAACTCACTATCACATAGACAGCATCAAGCCTTGAGGGATCTGCCCCCATGATCCAGACACCTCCCACCAGGCCCCACCTCCAGCATTGGGGATTACAATTCAACATGAGATTTGGGCAGGGGCAAATATCCAAACTATATCACAAGTCTTTGTTGAAGAAACAGTATTTCCACCTGGCTGCCATCTGCTGCAGCTATGGCACTCTGTGCCTTTTATTTCTTGTTTGTTTGTTTGTTTTAGAAACAGGGTCTTGTTCTGTCACCCAGGTTGGAGGGCAGTGGCATGATTATAGCTCCTGGCAGCTTTGAACTCCTGGCCTCAAGCAATTTTCCCACCTCAGCCTCCCAAGTATTTAATACTACGAGGCACATGTCACCATGCCTAGCTAATTTTTTAAAAATTGTTTTTTTGTAGAGATGTTGTTATCTTGCTATGTTGGCCAGGCTGGTCTCGAACACCTGGCCTCAAGTGATCCTCCTGCCTTGGCCTCCTAGAGTGCTGGGATTACAAGAGTGAGGCACTGTGCCTGGCCCCGATACCTTTTAGATAGGTCATAATCTCTCCAGGTCAACCTTGCCTGGAGAGACACTTTCCCCAGTTCCTCGTTTTTCTTCATGGCAACTTTTCAGGCTCTCAGAGCCCTGGTAAGTAGATGAACTGAACTCACCTTTTTGTTATCTATCCTCCATGTCTGTCTCCTGCACACTTGCTTTGGTGCCCTCTCCAGAGCATCATGTCATAATGTCTCCTCTTGGATGAATGATTTGTAATGTATTCTTCCTTTAAGTTCTTGACTCACACAGGGCAAAGATACTGAATTTTTAGTTTGAGTTATGTTGCCCACTCATTCTAAGATCCCTATTGAAACAATGATATGGAAAAATACTTGCGTAGGAGTCAGGAGCTAGCCTGTTTCTGCTACTTACTGCTATATTGATACTGAACAAATCACTTAACCTCTCTGAATCTTAGTTTTCCACATTTGTAAAATCATACAATTTGGAGATTGGACCAAATGTCTTTTGAAGATGCGAAGACAGCATCAGCCACCATTACTCATTCACTTCACAAGCTCTATTTATAGAGTGTTTGCTTACTCTGTGCCAGGCACCCTTGAGTGGAGAAGAGATAATGAAAAGGCAAGTTCAGTTCATCTACTTACCAGGGCTCTGAGAGCTTTAAAAGTTGTCATGAAGGAAAGTGAGGAACTGGATCTCCACACATCTCTATTTGCCCAAACAACCTGAGTTGTGCTTGATGTTCAGGCATGATTATTAACCACAATAGTTTCACTCCAAAGTGTTCTGGTTTGGTTAAGAGATCCAAACTCTGTAGTTAGGAAAGGATGGCACTGTGAGGTTTCTGTAAGAAAGGGGACTCCATCGGGTGCCACAGCTAGCTGAGTCCTAGACGTTTAGCATGATGGGTAGTACAGAGGGGAGAAAAGCTGTGCCTGCATTGATTATTCACGTGTTTTCATGGGCCAGTTGCCGGCCCCATCCCCTCTGCTTTGCAACATCTCAGAGAAGTCCTGCTAAGCATGTCCCATCTCCAGGCAGCTCCTCCACACAGGGCAGAGTGAATTTGGCCAGACTTGGGGGACTCTTCACATACTTTGTCAGCTCCAACTTCAGAAGCCCTAACAGCACAAGTTCTAGTGATTGTTTTCTGTTTCTAGTCCTTTGTTTCTGTCCTTTTTCATCTTGAATCTTGTATGTTTCCAGGCCTCTGTCTAAGATTCTGCTGCTGAAATTCTCCTGCCTTTCCTTTTTAAGTTTCTTTTTTGTTTTTTAAATCCCTGGTGACCCGGCACTTCACGGGCCACACTCATGCCTCCTGCTGCCATCTAGTGGAGGTACCACAATGTCATGATTGCCTTTATCTTTGATCAAAACTGGGCTAGGTTAGAATTTACTTAAAGGAATTATTCAGACACTGCTTCTGGTTTGAGGGAGGGCGATTGAAGAGTGAAGATGTTTTTACAAAGTATATAGCACTTGATCTCCATTGAAATAGGTTTTTTTTTTTTTTCTGAAAATGGATTATAGAAGCTAACCCTAAAAACACCAATGTACCGGTTCCTTACTTATAGAAGCCAAATAATAGTGGTTTGAAGAGTGAATAACCCAAGGATCTGAAAGAAGAAAGAATAACTATTCACACCCTGTTCAAGCAGAGTTATATTTCTCTATTCAAATCAAGTGTGTGACATCTTGCTTCTTTCCACATGAAGAAGAGATTTTCCAAAGTGACACCAGGTTGATCAGCATACTTGATATGTCTGACTTCCTAACCTGACCTGCAGTAGTTACGCAATCTCTTTCTCTTAATAATGACTTCAAAATTTCACATTGAGAATATAAATTCCATTCTTGCACTTGCAATTGCGTATTTAAAACAACAACCTACCATCTTTCTAATAATGTTGAAGAAGAGATATTTGCTTTCTTCATATCTCTTTGTCTTCCTTGTTCCTCTTTTTTCCAAAAATAGGCATCTATCCTGTCTCCTTTTCCCTATTTCTGGTTCATTCTGATGATTTTTTATCTCCAGATTTCTTCCTACAAAAACCTTCTGTTCACCATAAAGACTCTCAGTGGTTCTCATCTACTTAAGTATTTCAAAGGGATTGAATTTATTTTTCAATTTTTGAGAAAATGTTCCTTGTAATGATGTCAATATATTGGCATTCCTGAATATGAATAACAATTGCCAATTAATAATATAAACAAAGCAATATCTATATTATGATGGCTATAGCATTATTATTCCAACCTCCTGAGGATTTATCTGGAAGGCTAAGATGAATATTTTAGGACATAGTTCACAGAGGTCACTGGAATATTTCATCTTCTGTGATTATTTTTTATTTAAAATATGTTGGCCAAAAGCAGATTTTAGAAATAAATGAATAGTAGTTTTACTTAGGGTAAAAATAGGGCATAAATTGAACTATGATCATCATATTAAATTATACTACCATATTATGTTTGCTACATTTGGAGCTGTGTCATGTTTAATATTCCTATGCTGCAATTGTCCTGAGACCATGCTTTCCAAAAATAATACAAAGACTCTTCCGTGCCTTTTGGACTATTATGGTACCTAAATTGAAATATCAAATTGCAGATATTTGAGACTCTGGCATTTTATTGTTGGAAAATACCTAAGATAAAACATACTCTGCTCCCTCTTAATTTTAACATAAAAGAATCTGAAGCCCAGAAAGCAAACTGTTATCCAGGGATCACATAGCTATCTTTAAACCAGAGTTGAGTCCAGTTCTCTTTGGACCATTCTAGAGTATCATTCATTTTATTTATATATACATGGATATCTATATTCATGTTATATTTTTTCCACATATATTTCATAAATTTTATCTTATGAATTACAGATCTTTCAAATATGATACCTTTCTAATATTTTCTAAAGCAGTAATTTGAAAGAAAAATTCTTTCAAGAACTTTTTAGATTTTTTTAAAAAAAGGAAAGGCAACTACGGCGTTATAATCTTAATAGGTACCTGTGTTAAAATGATTTGAACTGTTGCCTAAAATTAACTGTCTTCTTGCAAGACTGCTTTGGAGGGTAGCGTTGATTAGATCCATGTGATCATGTTTACAACATATTCCTATATAGGTACTTCTTGTCATCTTCCATGAAACATTTAAATAAGAATAACTGTGGAACAGTTACATGACCCCTACTAAGATTTGTTGTTATTAATAGGTGATGAAAGACCCCCATGTTTCTCTAAATTGATCTTAGTGTTTATATTTCAAGGGTGCTTTAAGATGACACCATATTGCTTTTTTTCCTGATGCATTAGACTAGTCACAGTAGCAAATAGATCCTTCTAGTGAAGTCAAGAATTAATTCCCTCTTTTAATACCCCAGAGAGATTATTTTCCCTGCTATTTTGTTCTCTAACAGTTCAATTCCGTATTACCATAAGGAATGCGGATATACATTTTTTAAATTATTTTCCTGATTGATTCTTTAATATTCTACTTACACTTTAAATCTTCTCAACAGAATACAGCCCTCCCTCCTTCCTTTCCTCCCATCTTTCCTTTCTCCCTTCCTTCTTCATAAACCATTTGTCCTGGCCCCTGCTACGTATCAGGTATTTTGTTAGATGCTGTATTTCTTGAGATTTTGAAAAGATTACCTCATAGATTTGATATTGTTTAACTCTGAGAACTATATATCAAATTCATGATCATATTATGAAAATTATGTGATATTTTATTTTAGTCTTTATAGTAATCTCTTAAGGAATGTGCTGAAACACAAATTATTAATGTTTCTGATCATTACCCTAATAGATTGTGCTTAATTAAATTGTTCCAGTTGTGAAGAAAGTGTGTACACAACTCGATAATCAATGTTTTTTCTTTCATGTAACTACCACTATCTATTAAAAAATACAGCTCTGCTCCTTTGTATTTTTGCATTTATACAAATGAGATCAATGTTGTCTCATAATCAAGCCAGTTGACATGGTGGGAGAGATTTTCTTTAGTTTTTTCAGTTGATAAGAGCACTCCAGCAACAATATTCCCATGCACTAACTGGAAGTCTGATTTAATAGAGGAGTTGCTGCCTCCACCACTGTCGGAAGCCACAGCAGGGAGGCCTGGCTTGGGGTTCATTAGAGTCTGGTACGATGACAACAGACTGGGAAGCAGCTGTAAATGATCAGAATCAGGCCTTGGCTAGTTTCAGCTTCTGCCAAGCCCAGTGTGGCTCCAAAGGCTTTCTGGATTCCAAAGAAAACATGCCAGCCTTATACCTACTGATCACAGGACATAGACAGGATATGTGTTTCTGGATTTGAGGTTTTAGAGGAAATGCCTGTCATTTGCATCTGTCTTCCAGCCATACATATGTCAGCAGAAAATGGATACTTTAGGTCGATGTGTTTTTCATGGCAATTCCGTAGGCTCTCAATTTTCTTTAACCTTCAAGATAAATCTGCATTTTAAATACAATGGAGAAGGGACCATCTTGTAGAGGTTTTATAAATGAACAAAAGGCAGCTAGGAGCGGTGGCTCATGCCTGTAATCCCAGCACTTTGGGAGGCCGAGGCGGGCGGATCACCTGAGGTCAGGAGTTTGAGACCAGCCTGGCTAACATGGTGAAACCCTATCTCTATTAAAAAGTACAAAAATTAGCCAGATGTGGTGATGAGCACCCACCTGTAACTCCAGCTACTAGGGAGCCTGAGGCAGGAGAGTCGCTTGAACCTGGGAGGCAGAGGTTGCAGGGAGCCGAGATCATGCGACTGTACTCCAGCCTGGGCAACAGAGCAAGACTCTGTCTCAAAATAAATAAATAAACAAACAAGCAAACAAACAAAAGACTTAGAGGAGTCAGACCTATACTGGGATAGGGTTAGATATGTACCCAAGCACTGCATTAGGCACCAGGGAAATGGAGATGAATATGAATGAGTCCTTTCTATAAGCAGTAGGACAATGTTTGACCCATCGTTGACTGTCTTTAATTAATTAAAAGATAAAAGAGCATTATATACTATGGTGATAGATATGTAGACAAACAGATTGCTAGAGATAGAGAGATATCACTAAAATGGATAGGTACTAAATAGTATGCAAGGTACTCAAATTAACCTGAAAATATAGAGACCTTGATATCCAATTAAGTAGACAAAAATAGATGCAGAATACCCTGAATTCATTTCCATTTCCAAAAGACAAAAATATATGTGTGTGTCTATACACACACACACACACACACATATATAGAAGTATTCATATGCATGTTTGTCATCCATGTCACCTTCTGTTGCTGCGTAGATTTTGTTTTGTTTCATAAATTCTCATTCTGAGCACGTATAAAAATACAGGTGATTTGTGCAAGATGGACTTACAGAAAACGGGCTGGGGAGTAAAGAGGGCAAGCAGGTGGTCTGCCATATGACTTTCTTTTTTTCGATATTTCTCTTTTACCTTTGTTATTCTTACTTTTCATTTCTTCCTGTCTCACTTAATCTCAAGTTTTGTCTGGTTGGTTGGTTAGTGATTGTTTTTAAAGCTCACTTAGAATATTTGCTTCTATGTTGCTATTGCCTGCATAGTCAGGTCCTATGAATTTCAAAATATTGTTTATTTCCCCACAGCTATTAGCTCCAAGAATAAATTAATTTGAGGATCTAAAATTGTTTTCATCAGAAATCCATTTGCAAAGGAAAAGCAAAGAAAACATGAAAATAGGGAGAGAGATACAAAAAGAGAAGAAAGGAGAGGCAGAGAGGGAGGGAGAGAGATAAACAGAATGAGAGAGAAAGAAGCAAAACCCACAGCTCTACAGTACCATGTGAGCAAACGCTGATGCTAAGTCTTCCTTGAGAAATCTTGAAATTGTGGAGACTTGTCCAGCAGCCCCTCATACACTAGCAAAGTTCCAAGGTGAGTTCTTACCTTGATCAGCAAAGACAACATGAACCATTTAGCACAAAATCACCAAAAGGCATGTGTACTGGGTAGGATATATAGAATATCTGCCACCTATAGAACTTCCTCCCAAGTTTTCTTTTAATACATAGGTCACCAAGCTTTGTACCATATAACCCTGTGGCTCAGGCCCCAACTGATTGATAGGGGATTCATTGGCAAGAGCCACAGGCTGAAGGCTGGTCTGTGGCCTATATGGGACCTTGTTGCAAGAGCTGCATCCTCTTTTAGGTGCTTACTAGAGCCCTGCTAGTGAAAGTGTGATCCACGTACCAGCAGCATTAGTATTACCTACAAGAAGCTCCAGCTTCACCCCAGAACTTCAGAATCAGAATTTCCATTTCACCAAAGGTTTCAGGTGATTAATATTCACATTAAATTTTGAGGAGCTGTGCACTCTAAAACTCAATTGGATCCTCTTTTCTGAAAAGCTTAGATGTGCAGCATGAAGAATATCATAAACACCAGGTGGTGAAGAATTAGACATAAAAAGGAAAATAGTAAAGATGCCATGAGTCACCAAAAGTCATGAGTTAATGGAATCCATGGAGTGGAACAAATATGAGTAAAGTCCCATTAGCTGGTGGACAGAGCACAGTAAAAGTAGAGACAGAGAGAAGCTAAGGGCACATGGCCTTAAGGAGAGGGCAATGAAGAACTTCTTTGAGAGGATGACGTCTAGCATTGATGTTGAGTTAGCTGCTTTCTAACTGCTAGAACTTCTATCGCATCTGAATAGCTTTCTGTTTTCCATGCATCCTCGTTATGCAACTGCTAAAATTGATGCCATCGATTCTTACTGTCTTGAAAACTTGTGGCAAATTCCATTAACTGAGGTAATTTAGGAATATCACTAATCCTGGCAATCTCAAAAAGCCTCAATGAGTAAACTCTTATTCCCAGGTCTTGTTTCTCATTCTTTTGCCAAAGTTTAGCTTCTTGGAAAGTTGAATTTTAATATCATTTATGGCTTCACTAAATCTTGATGAAGCCATGAAAGAGAAGTATAGGGATTTCTAGAATGATGGAGGGAGGGGCTTGGCAAGCCCTCCACCCAAAAATAAATTTCAAAAACCCTCCAAATATTTGATAAAACAACCATTTCATTACTCTGGAAATTGGCCATAGGCATACAAAAATTTGAGAAACATTTATTAAGAAAAACGGCTGAACCCTGGGTAAGGGCACTATGAGTCTATAGCATTTTTGCCTGGGGCTTCTTTTATTATTTCCAAATACTTCACTGTGGTAAGTCTGCCAGGAAAGGGCATACTGTGAAAACCAGTACTCAGTTGCTAAAGAGGACTGGTTTGGTTTGGAGCAGAAAGTGAAAAAAACACATGCCCCTGTGCATTGTCAGAAACAATAGTGATCTGGGTGACAAACCAACAGGCTAGTATGCTACAGCTAGCCTGACAGCATGGTCCTGGTTGGGACAAACAAAAGGACAGTAGATTCACCAAAAATTAAACAGGGAGATCTAGTGAATAAGACAGCCATTGTGTGCATTGAGGGCTCATACATCCCTATAGTTCTTAAAGTCTGTACACATGTGCAAATTTGCACTCACAGTCAGAAGAGACTACAGAGCTATCTATACATCCCTTGCTGGACATGAGACTATGTTCCAGTGCAGAAACACAACAGGGTCCAGTGTAATTTAAACTGCCTGAACTTTATTCCCTAACTGACACACAGATCCATTGGGAAAAGTAAGAGCTTATTGGCTCAACATGTTTGAGCACAACCTCTGGTCAATCACTGGTTGACCACTAGGCTATTCTGACACAGCAATAATCACTAAGAAGCCAATTTTTAAAATAAAAATAAGATTTTTTAAAAACTGAGCAGAGACATAAACACCCTCATGGGGAGAGAGAATGCACTGACTTAATCTAGAAAATCACTGCCAACAATAAAATATCAAAGTAAACAACCTCCACTAACAAAACTGGAATCCAGACTTGCTGTACTATATTACCTAAAGGGTCCAATTTTCACTAAAACAAAATTCATGAGACACATAAAGAAAGAAAAATGTGGCCCAGACTAAGAAAAAAAGAAACTGACTCTAAGGGTCCCACATGTTAAACTTTGCAGACAGAAACTTTAAATTAGCTGCTATGATTCTGTTCAAAGAACTAAAAGAAATCATGTTTAAAGAATTAAAGTATGACAGCAATGACTCATTAAATAGAGAATATCAATATAGACATAAATTATCAAAAGAAACAAATGGGAGTTCTGTATTTGAGAAGTATAATTAAATGAAATATTCACTAGAGCAGCTCAAGAGCAGCTTCAAGATGGCAGAGAGAAGAACATAGATCAGTAGAAAGTATCTATCCTGAAAAACAGAAGAAGAAAAGCATAGAAGAAAAAAAAAACAGAAGAAGAAAAACAGAAAGAAGAAAAGAATATAAAAGAAAATGAAGAGAGTCTCAAAGACCTTTAGTATACCATCGAGCATACCAATGTACACACAACAGCAGTCCCAGAAAGGAAGAAGAAAGAAAAGGGGTAAGAAAAAAACCTTTGAACTAAATAGTTATAAACTTCATAAATTAGATAAAAGAATTTTAATCTACACATTCAAGTATCTTAACAAACTCAGAGTGGAATAGACAGAAAGTCCTCCAAAGCTACATATATCATAAACAAATTATTGAAAGCCAAACTAGCCATGAGAATGGCTACAATTAAAAAAAAAAAAAAAAAAGCCAGGCATGGTGGCTCATGCCTGTAATCTCAGCACTTTTGGAGGCTGAGACGGGAGGATTGCTTGAACCCAGGAGTTCAAGACCAGCCTGGGCAACATAGCAAGATCTCGTCTCTACAAAAAATTAAAGAAAAAATTAACTGGGTGTGGTGGCGTGTGCCTGTGTGTTCTCAGCTCCTCAAGAGGCAGAGATGGGAGGATTACTTGAGCCCAGGAGGTTGAGGCTGCAATGAGCTGAGATTGCACCACTGCACTCCAGCCTAGGTAACAGAGCGAGATCTTGTCTCAAAACACAAAACAAAACAAAAACAAAAGATGGACAATACAATTGTTAGAGACAGTGGGTGAAACTAGAACCCTTATACACTACTACTGGTGTGAATATAAAATGATACAGCCTCTTTGATAAACAGTTTTGCAGTTTCTTAAATAAAGAACCTGACTATACAGTCCAGCAATTCCACTCCTAAATATCTACATGAAATAAAAACATATGTCCATATAAGAAGTTGAAAACAACTATTTATAGCAACTTCTAATAGGCAAAAACTGGAAACAATCCAGGTATCTATCAACTAGTAAGTGAAAAACAAAACGTGTTATGTCCATACAATGGAGTGCTATTTCACAATGAAAAGGAATGAATGAACTACAACATAGATGAACCTCAAAAACATTACACTAAGGGAAAGAAGCCAGATGAAAAAGATTACATATTATATAATTTTATGTATTGGCAATATCCAAAGCAGATACATCTAGACAAAAAAGCAGATCAATGGTTGCCTCGGGCAGAGAATGGGAGCAGCAATTGAATGCAGTGGGCATGAGAGATCTTTTCTGTGGTGATGGAGATGTTCTTAAGCTGGATTGTCGTGGTGGTTGCACAATTCTACAAATTAACTGAACATAAATTGTACAAATGGGCAAATTTTATTGTATGTAAAATTAGACTGAAATAAAGATGTTAAAAAGAGAGAGAGAGAAAGGGAGAGTGAGCTGCTCCCTGTCAGATGCAACTGCTTTGGACAATGGCATTGAGTGAAGAGAAAGTGTATCAATGGCTATACCCATGGGATTTTAATTTACGGAAGTGACCAAGTGATGGCACGGAGAGATCCTTGTAATTGAATAAAGAATTTATCACTTACATTTTCCAAGAGAAAGAGGCACACCACACCATGTAGGGCCACACGGGGATGTGCCAGTTTGGTCAAGTAGCCAAAAAGATCCCAGGGAAGGGGTAGGAGTTTCCACGGGAAGGACAAGATGGGAGAAGGCAAATGGCTTTGAATTGGCTAGTTTGAATAATTCTGAGAGGCAGTCCTCAGTTGTCTGATACCTGGCCCTGTGTTGATTTAGGGCAGGAAGAATATTGGCTTGCTGGGTGAGAATTTAAGTAGATATGAAGGTGTGGGCTCTGGGTTGGTTAGTTTGCAAATGAAAGGCATGTTCCCTGCTGAGGCCTTTGCTGTTTTTAATAATTGGACAGCTCTGAGAGGGGCAGTCTATCCTCAGTTGGGGGGCTACAAATGCCAGTGCAACAAGAATACAGAAAACATAGTTAATACAATTGGCTTTTTGATGAATAGTTTCCCAATAAACAAATATGGAACCTAAGACAACACAGAAAGAAGGACAATTTAAGTGGCATAAACCAGAAGCTCCTTTTTCCTATTTTTTAGTATATTTTAATAACAATAATTTGTTATGTTGTTTCTCTTTTTTTCTGGAAGAAACAAAACAAAACAAAGCAAAAAAAGCCTGCCCACATGTTTTTACCACATATGGAAAAATATAGCCATTTTTATATGTTCTTTTTCACATTTACAGCATGCGCTACTAGTACGTACATTGACATTTGGCAGCAAAATTAGGTAAAACACTCTTTACCAGTAATGGATTTAATAGAGCCTTGACACATGTACCAAAAAGGATGACTCCTTGAATATGATAATCAGCAATGGAGTATGCCGCAATCAAGGTTTGATTTTTATAGGAGAGCAAAGAACCTCAAATCTTTATCATTAGTCTTTATATACTTATTTAAATAGTTTTTAAACTGATAATTTTTTATTGCTCAGACTAATGTGAGACTGAAATGTATTAATATCCCTCTTATTTGCTTGTGTACATTATACATGCAATTCATTTTCATAAAATAATTTTATAAAATAACCATAACTAGTTTAAGTTTTCAGATGTTACCATCTCTCATGTTTTATTTTTAGACAAGGGCATAAATTCTACTTTCAGGTATTTGTAAAACCAACAAATAAAAAAAACAAAAAACACAACTTCAGAGATTTTCGAGTGAAAGCTTAGGGAGTTAAAGCACACAAAAAAGTTGAGCAGCATAGTCCAACAGATGTTTAAACAGATGAATGAAATGTGCCTTGTGAATTCCTAATGAATTTCAAAGAATACTGCCTGGTACTGACAAATGCAGCAGATCACCCAAGTGGCAATAGTCGCTGGAAAATGTCTGGGGAAGAAAAGGTCTACCAGGGGCAGAGCTCAAGTCATTTGTACCTTAGGGTGTCTGCTTACAGTTTTACGTCTATATTTCTAACACTCATTTAAGACAATGAGGGTTGTATCCAGCAAACATACAGATTGTTCTTTACACTTGTGTCATCACATCTTCTAGGTTTACTTCCCCTATTTCTAACTTCTTTCTCCTCCACTGGATGTTTTAACTACGTCCCTTCATCACATTTATCAAAGGATGCACAATATCTTGCTGGGAGCATGACCACTCTTTCTAGGTCTGAATAGATAGAATAACCACCACTTCAGAAAATAGAATGTATAGCTTAAGACAGATGTTGAGGCATGAAGAAGATAAATCCTCCTCTTTACAGTATGGACATTTTCTAAAAATAAAAATAGGCAAGTGAATCTTGGGACATTATGAGCTAAGAGAACATAGCACGCAGTGGATTCTTGATGCATGTCTTCTGAAAAAGAGCTACATAGAAAAAAGTTATTAAAATGGTTGGGGAGGGAGTCTGAAATTAGATGGATCCCTGGTTCTAGAGCCACAATTTTTTTTCTATTAATCTGAGAACAGGGTAAAATAAATGGGAATGTGTTGCTTAATGGATACTATGATTGAGTAGACTGGTTAAACTTATTAAGAGGGTTAAGAAATGAGACTCTTCACGTAGAAGAAAAGAGTATGAGCTTTAAAATCAGATGAAACAGGTGTGCATCCTGGTTGCCCCATGTTGTAGCTTGGGTGCTTCTAGTACCCTCTTGGAGCCTTGGGATTCTCCTATATAAAATGATTTGGTTGTAATGATTAAAGATCACAGATGGAAAGTCCAATATATGGCTGGCATTCAATATGAGAATCTGGGAAATAAAACCACATGAAAGGAATAATGAATGATGAAAATCACAGTGTTCCCCTGCTAGGCATTTGGCTTTTAAATAATGACTCAATCCGAAGGACCGATTTTGTAAAATACTAGACACCAGCAATAGGGGCCTTTTAGTGATCTACACGTCCCACTGTGTGGGTGGTGAGCATATTATGTGTTCACATAGAACTATGTGAATGTAGACTTAATCCTAGTGACAATTGTGTGGGAGCTATAAATAAAACAATGTTTTAAAATAATAACATTTAGTATATAACTTGGAACAGAATATGCAGACACAATGCCTAACAGTCTAATACATAAATCTCTCATAATAGACTGATGCTATTAACCATACTTAGTCTCTATATTGCTTTATCATTTGGAAGTCTCATCCATCATTTCTCTCCATCATCATGCACTTCAAAACAGGTATTAAAACCTTTACTTTAGAGGTAAGAAAACTGAGTTCAAATTTAAGGGACTTTCCTAGGTGCCCCTGCCAGTACCTGGTTGAGCTGTAACTCAAAGCCTGGTTTTCTGACACCAAGTCCAGAATGCTTTTCCCCAGTGCATTGCAACTGTCATTCAGAGCAGGTGTACCTCTTTAAACAATGTTAGCAAGTTTTGCAGCTGGTGCCTGGCTGCTGAAATTCACAGCCATAGCAGAGTGTGTTTTTGGGTTACTTAACCCCAAGGCAGTGTGCCTTCAAATCCGTATCACAGGCTGCAAGCAACCTTTAATCTCTCTGCTGCCCAGTCTAGTCTGCTGCCATCAGTTACTGTATCTGCCAGTTCATCATGTTCACAGTAAAGCCAAAAGACGAAGTAGCGATTGAAAGGGGGCAAACTGCACCTTAAGAAAATGGCATTTTTCTGGCCTTGATAAAGGTATCAGCTGCCAGTCAGTAGAGAGTGGAAATTGTTCCAGGTTAAGGATCAGTCAGCCAAAACATGCATTTTAAATGAATATAGCAGCTACCCTGGGATAAATTTCAGTGGCAGCTGAAACACCTGCCCAGAAAGAAAGGCAATTTTTAATCCTGTGGCTCTTCTTTATGAGACTGAAATTTAGCACTTAGGTGGAAATATCTCCATAGAATGAATGCTAAACAAGCTTGAGGACAATCAGCTGTTTAAAACATAAGATCAGTGCATACGGTATTTTCATTTCTCTTTATCTTCCTCATCTGATTTTTAGAAATTATGGGATGTTCAGATTTATGGTTTCCATGTATGTGAAGTGGAAATAGAAACTCTTCACAGATTCTAATTTTCTGGTGGTTGTTTTTGTGAAACGTCTTTTCAGATGGGGAAATGTCTCTTACCTGTGTGAGCAGACTAAGAATGTGCTAAATGGATCTCACTTTAACTATTAATGTCTTCATTTCTTATTTCCTTACATGTAATAAAAATGAAGTTATATACAACAAAGCAAACAGACTGTTGTAAGATATTTCAGCATGAAATTGTATTATTTCTACTTTGTGTGTGCCGAAGAACATTTTAATCACTATAAAAAAAATTTCTCTTTCTTTTCCAGTTAGTTATTTGAAGGATTTGCACTACAACTCTATTTATAAAAGGCAGGAACTGTAGATACTTTCATGATAATGACTAGGGAGGAGTTTGGTATGGAATGTACCTTATGTAGCCCAGATCCTATTAAGTTGCACAGTGGTTGGCAGCTCTGGCATGACAAATTGATAAACATTTTTGGCTTGTAATGGCATTATGTGTTTGCTTGTTTGTTTGTTTGTTTTATAACTGATTGATCTTTATAAGTAGTGTTTCATGGCTTTAGGACAATATTGGCCTCAGTTTGCATTTCCTGAACTTCAATAGGGCTTAACCACAGGTGTGAACTCCTGGCCTTGACTTGCACTTGCCTACACCCAGGGACGCCAAGGGACATTACTGACATATATATATATATATATGTCATATGACATATATATATATATGGCAAAACATTGGAGGATGCCATTGGCCTGGCTCTTGCTTGTATTTTTCACTTCTTGCCCCATGGACTTTATGTGCAATTACATTGTTTTGATTTATTATACTTGGCCTCTTTTGTTTGAAATGTCTACCTTTCTTGGACTGGTTCAAAGTACACTGGAAACTGTATTTATGCTTACTTACTCCATTCATTTATCCATCATGACTGACTGTACTGGATGCTGTGCTGGGAGGTGGGAATAGTGTGGTGAGCAAGTTAAACTCATGAGCATGAGGTGGAATGGGAATTCCAGGCACATCAACAGGTAATTTCATTGCAGTGTGATATGTGCTATGGTAGATTAGGTGCCAAGTGCCAAAGGATCATTGAAAGTGGGCTGTGAGTACTTATTTGAGTGTCTGAGCTTGTTTTCTCTCTTCTTGGTCCCGAGTATGTTATGCAGATACTGTTTTTATTCCTAGGATATTTTCTTGAGATTTTATTCTTAGGATCTTGGTTAATGGGGCAAAGATAACCTTTAAACACAATAACAGACTCCAGGAGAAAAGGGAACAGATGCTAAAATATAATAAGGTTTAATCTGACTTGCCAACTACATGTGACTTTCAACAAGTACTGTAACCTTTCTAGTCATGATTTATCTGCAAAACAAAGGCAATGATGCCCTTACAGGGTGCTGGGAAGGGTTAGAGTTTCTATCTGTAAGTTGTTTTTTTTTTTTTTTTTAGCATAGTTCCTGACATATGGCAAGTCCAAAGTAATTATTGCTCTGCTGTCGTTGATCAGTGGTACTATCTACCTGTGAAAGGGCAAGCGTAAGGATAAAGGCAGGGATTTTGTGTTGTTAGTGTGTGTGTGTTTGTGTTTTAGCAGACATAGACGTCTCCCAATTACACTTTTGTATTCTCTTGTCTACCAACTGATGCTGCAGTTTTTTCTCGGCATCAACATGCCTTTAAAAGTATGTCCTGGGTGAGCTAAATTAATGGCAGCTCATTGATTCTTCCTCCTTCCCAAGGTGCCTTGAGAAGGGTGTGGCTAACATCCATTGAGCATAAGCAAGACATTTCAAGTTGACTTTAACTTTGCCTGTCACACTGAAAAATGGCTCCTAATGAGTTCTTAAAAGGGAACAGAGGGACTGAGAGCACACTAATCTCAAGGCAGCCTTAGTAATTGGATGTAATATCGCTGTCACATTCTGGATATGAACACATATTACCGTGAAGTCTCAAAATGTTTAATTTGGCTTGCTGGAATCTCAATTTTAGACTGTACTTAGATGAGATTAAGCAATGGTTGTAAACTTCTTTGCCTGCACATAGTGGCCACTCAACTTACTTCTGCATAGACTATTCAATCATCACTAGAGACCTGTAAGCTAAATTCTCTTATCCCTATTACTCAAATGAGAATAAAATAATGAACTGTCCGCAGTAGCTAATTGACTTGCCAGAGGTCGCCCCAATCAGAGTTATGCGACATGGAATTGGTAGCCAGGCCTTGTCACCCCTGGTCCATGTGCTTTAGACTGTACCATAATTGCCTTTCATCTCTTTGCCAGTAAGCTGGTTTGTTAGTCACATTCTATCTTGTGGCATCCTTGTTAGCCAACCCGATTGCTTGAATTCTGTTTGTATGAGGTCTTATCTTTCCCCTTGAAGTCTAACTAGGAGAGATAATTTTTCCCATGGATTAAATTAATGTAGTAGCGTGATGAGAACTTAGAATTTGAAACACCTAGATCTGCTCTTTCTCCTACCTTTTATTTATTCTCATAGAGAAAATACATTTTCTTTCATGTAAGGAACTAGACTATCCTGAGCCTATTTCCTGAGCTTGGCTAATATCTCTTTTCCAAGGGTCATTAACAGGCTCAAATGAGATATACACACGGGCAAACATCTTTAAGTTGACCAATGCTATACAAATATATTAAATTTGTGACATCCAGTCTTACCTTCTCCTTTGAGTGTAAATGCTTTATCTAATGGCCAGTATTTATGGTGTAGGTCCCTATCTTTCCACATATTTTACATACATCACACACTTGCTTAATGGTAAATTCCTGGAAGATAGAAAACACGTATTTTAAATTGTGTTCCATGATGATAGTGAGTAGATAATTTCTAGCAACTAAATTTAATAGAATAATTACAATTATCTTTCGGGAAGCCCAAAACATACCAAGCATTTAAATATGGTAAGTAAATGAATAAAGAGGTTTTTTTCAAAGTAGTCAACCCAAAGCCATATTTTAATGAATGTTCTAAATCAGTGGTTCTTAAACAGAGGTGACCTCCCTCTTCACAGGAAACATTTTGCAGTGTCTGATGACATTTTTGATTGTTACAACTGGGAGAGAGGGGTGCTAATGTGATCTGGTAGGCAGAGCCAGAGATGCTGCTAAGTATTCCATAATTTACAAGACAAGACAGTCCCTACAATGGAATTGTCTAACCCAAAATGTTAACTGTTCAAAGGCTAAGAAATCTTGCTCTAGATTAAAAACATTGCTGCTGAAACTATGGTTCTTGAGCCAACAGTATTGGCCTCCTTGACAGCTTATTAGAAATGTGGACTCTTAGGTTCTATTTTAGACCTACTACAATGAGAATTTGAATTTAACAGGAATCCCATCTGATTTGCATATGCATTAATGTTTGGAAAGCACTGGATGCAAATAATACTGTTTTCTTAAAAGTTATCTTTTGGAATGGTTTTAGACTTACCAAAAAAAATGTGAAGAATTATGGAATTCCCATATACCCACACTCAGTTTCCCCTGTAATAAATACCTTACATTATGGTAATTTTTTATAATTAACAAACCAATATTGATACATTATCATTAACTACAGCCAATTCTTCATACATATGTTATTAGTTTTTAACTAATGTCTTTTTTGTATTCCAGATTCTCATTGAAGATAGAACTTTATGATGTTTAGTGATCATATATCCTTAGGTTCTTCTTAGGTATGACAGTTTCTCAGTCTTGTTTTTGATGACCTTCACAGTATTGAGAAGTACTGGTTAGATATTTTACAGAAGGTTCTTCAATTAAAATTTGTCTCCTTTTCTCATGATGAAACCAGGGTTATATTGTTTTTGAAGAGAGACCACAGAGGTAGAGTACCATCTTAATAATATCATGTCAAGGTTACATACTATCAATGATGATTTATCACTGGTGATACTGACTTTGATCACCTGGCAGAGGCATTTTTGCTCAGTACTTAGTTCTACAGCTTACACTTACTTCTTATCTGATTCAAGTTCATTTTACTGGCCAATGAAGGGTCTGTCCTTCAGCAGCTACCTTTTGTTTTGGAATTCTAAAGGCCTACATTGTTACAATCACCAGATGTATTATACATGTGGAGCTGCAAATTGTACATTTATAAATGAACAGTTTTACAGATTACATGGTGGACTTTATTTACTCTGGGGAAATATCCAGATTGCAGTAAAGGACAAATCTGATTAATCAAAAGAGCTAAAAACCACCTGGAACCAACAACTAATTGGGATTTTTTTTTTTTTTAAAAAGAGAAACCAATCCAACTGGCAGTTTCAGATCTGAATTTTGAAATATATTAGATAGAAAATCAATGTTTTTAGTCAAATAGGTAGTTGCAGAGAATGTTTCGCCCCCCCCCCCCCTTACGAACATGTCATGACTTTGACCTTCAGTGTGGTAGAGTGATTTTGTAGAAGCTGGAAGAGAAGGATTACAGTTCCTTCACTGGATACGCATGTCTTACAATTAGTCATATAGTAGGTACAATTAGACTATGGTGTAATGTCTTCATCAGATTTGGATAATTATTTCTAAACTGTGTACTTTGGGTGTGTTGCAAGGATAAAATGAAATAAAAGATGTGAACAAGTACTTATTTATCTTAAACTCTACCTCACTGTAGATTCCAGCCATTACTTTTTACTACTACTTAACCAATACAAGATAGATCTTAGCTTCTCACCCCTCTCTGGCATTCCTACTTTTGCCCTGTTGGCATTTCTATCTTCCTACAGTCTTCTGCAGCAAATGGAAAACTCCTTTCCCACCTAAAAACCTCAGCTTGGTATTATACTTTAACAGTAGGAATATCGGTGGATTTTCAAGTACAGTCAAAAAGTATAGAAGTAGCATTACTAACGTTTTAAATATGTAAATTCCACTCAGCAAAGAACACCCTAAAATTTTGACCTTGCACATATGAATATCCACTAGCAGCTTCTTCGAGGCTCTCAAGGGCAGGATGTTCTCTGAGATTTTGAAGAACCCAGATGCCATTCTGAACTGTTTGTGTTTATCTGTGTAAGTGACATGTCAAGGTACTCAGATTGAATGGTGGAAAAATAAGTGTCTAAGGATGAGTTAGATGCTAGCTTTTTATGGCCCCATAAATTTTTAACACAAGAGCTTTTGTTGAACTTGAAGAATTCTTTGTTCCTTTAAAAATGAAATACTGCAAAGTAGATTTGAGTTCCACAACAATTTCAAAATTTTCTTTTAAAGTAAATATTTAAGAATCATGTAATCATAAAATTGAACTTGAAACTACCCAGGATATATGTGCAGATGAATGCTGAAGCCACGGAAAATTAAATGGCTTGTACAGTCAGCTTCTTAGTTACTGAGTCAGGACAAAAATAAAGTTCTTTTGACGTTGAGTATGATACTCCGTTCAATCTTTCATGCTGTGTCTTATCTCCAAATAGTGCAGTTTGACTTTTTTTTAAGTAAAATCCTATAAAAAATATATACCTTTATCTGGGTATAGTATAAGTACAGACAGTCCCAAACTTACAATGGCTTGACTTACAATTTTCCAACTTTACAATTGTGAAGAAGAGATGCACATTCAGTACATCCCTGGACTTATGATAGGGTTACATTCTCGAAGAGCATTTGTAATTATATCTTTGGAAAAATTTTAACACTAGAATTTTTTCAGATCGAAAAATTTAAAAATCACAATTCTTTTGTCTTGGGAACTATTAAAATTAGGGAAAAACTACAGAAAGATTTCAAGAGATTACATGAGCAGATACAGTGTCAGATCTACTTCAATATTAGCATGCATAAAGCAACATATTTTGAAGGAAATATATCAAAATTCAATTATGGTTTATACACCCTGCAACTGATTTCAACATCTGAACTAGAGTTTGTGATCATTATAAATTCTGTCATAGTAACTTTAGTGTAGGGTGTTGCTACAAGCCAGAAGGTCAAATCATCATCGTGTTTGTCAATCCAATGCTTCTGCCATGGTAAAATGCTATTGCATTTTTCTGCTTAAAAAATCTTTGTGGAGAAACTTCTCCAGGAAAGGTAGAGGGTGCTTAAAGAAGTTACGAGAGAGCAACTAAAACAGCCAAGAAGGCAAAAATTTCAGGTAAACAATTTTCTTATATTTATTTCAAATGAATGGAACCAAAAAGAGGATATGTTGAAGCCTATAAAATCAGGAAAAGAATGGGTACAATAAATGTGGACTATAAACATTAAAATCTTTTGAAGTTTAAAAGAGATAAACATGGGACAAATGAAAGCCAACATTGGTTCTAATAGTAATTCTTTGTAACTTTATCCTTGAGTGCCTGGGTCCTTCCAAACTCTCAACCTCTGTAAGTGCAGTTTCACTTCTATGTTCTATTTTGGTGTTGGATGGTGACCATGATGGGCAGTTTATTGAAAAAAAAGTATCAACTTAACACTGAAGGCCTAAGAGCCAGTTTTTTATTCTTACTTAGACCATCTCAATTTTATGTTTAGTCAGTTTTGCTCTTGTTCTCTCTGATAGGTGTATTGTGAACTTATCAAAGAGAAACTAAAGCATGGAAGAAGGGAATGTCATTGTCAGCTAATCTAAAACTTTTTTCCATTTTGTAACTTCCTTTTTCTTAATCAATTTGCACCTTTATTTTTAGCCACACTTTTTATATGATACTTGTTTCAAAATTCTATTGAAATTCCTCCCCTAGCATCAAGCCCTGAATGCTTATATTCTCATTTTTCACTGGCTGCCCTGATGGTAAGGCAGATGCTTAGTCCACCATGGAGAGGTGGGAGTGACTTTGCCCTCCTGTGCACTGATCTTCATTCTTCTAGCTGGAGTGGCTAGAATCCACACAGAAGTTGAGAACGGAGACCTGAGTTTTAGTTCTGGTTCTGTTCTACCAGAAATTTTGTTCTCTTTTACCCTACCAAATTATTGAACTTCTAAGAATCAATTTTTCTCATTTATAAAATTAAGCATTGATCATTATAACCTTGAGTGTATATTTCAACTCTAAATTTGATGACTCTAAAGGAATTGTTCTCCTGAGTCATATTACACCACTCTCATCTGTCTTCAGCCAAAATTTATTATTTTGCCTCTCATAGTTTCTTCTTTTTCACTTTACATACTCAGAATTCTGATTCTTGCCTCTAAGCTATTTCTTTCACATTTCGGCATCTGTCCCTTTACTGAATTCATAGAAGTGCATTTGAAGTTAGTTTTCTAACTTTAATATTCTTCCAAGTTTAAGTTATCTGGAGTTATTTATAGCAAAAATTTGGAAAGTTTTACTTTTTTGTCACTTTTTACCAGGAAAAAAAAACCCTGCATATTTGCTCACTAAAGTTCACTTTTTACATTTTGTGATTATTGTGAAATAGAAAGTATTCACTAATCAATCACTTAAAGTTGGAGCACCTTGTCTAAAATCAAACTTTTCCTGGAAGTTCCAGTTTTTGAAACAATTCTTATTTAAGTGCTGTATCTTTGTCAATTCTAAAACATTATATATTTTTAATACTAACTTACTCAAAATTTTGGTTTTAATTTTTTTAAAGAAAACCAAATTCTATTTAGAATTTATCTAATTTAATCATTTAGCTAATTTATGATGGCAGTTCTGTTTCAAAATTAGTACTGTAATAGTTTTTTAGTGACTCTATCCTACCTCCCTCATTTGTAATAGATTCAGATATGGCTACAACATAAATGACAATTTTTCAGCATACCTCTGTTCTTATACAACAAACGTGACTGAATTTATCAATGACAGTTAAGATGAGTGAAGAAGAGTGTATAATCTGAAGATACATTTTTAATGGATTTACTCAATATAGTCATTGTACTTATAGGTGGCCTAGACATGTGGATTAAAATAAATGATGCTAATCTATGAATTTTAGAAAAAACACATTCCTTTCACTAATTGAGGGGAGTGAAAAAGCATGTCTTCATTTATTGACAAACTTCTATTCAACTAAAAGCATTTACTTTAATAGAAAAAGTGTCATTGGTCCACAACCAAAACCAAAAATTTCTCTTTATGCTGTAGCATAGCCAACCTCTTAGTGGCCTAGAACAATTCATTACCTCTAACAGTTCTGTGGGTTACCTGGATTCAGGTGTTTCTTGTGTGGGATCTTTCCTGTGGTTTGAGTCAGATGGCAACTAGGCATAGAGTTACCTGGATACTTAGACAGAAAGCAGAAGCTGCCAGGCCAGCACCATTTCCATTGTGTTCTATTGGTCAAAGCAGTTGTAGTGCCTGAGCAGATTTAAGGATGTTGAGAAGTACCTCTTGAAGGGCACATTGTTTAAGAGCATGCAGCATGAGATATATTGTTATGGGATCTTTAGCGAATACAGCTTATTGTAGTAGTTTTAAAGGAATACCCTACCATATTCCTTAATGCTGGGGTTGGCAAAGTACAGTCTGCAGGCCAAATCTGGCTCTCAGCCTATTTTTGTAAGTAAAGTTTTATTAGAATATAGCCATGCTTACATATTTATATGTTGTCTATTGCTGCTTTCACAATACAGTGGCAGAGTTGAGTAGCTGTAGCAGATACCATATGGCCTGCAAAACTTTAAAATATTTACTATCTGGCCCTTTACAGAAAAGATTTGCCAACCTCTGCAAAAAAAGTTTTAAAGACTGTTAGTCATCTGAAGGCGTGCATTAATAATTACATTAATTTAAATTCTTATTGGCTGTATTCAGGAATTTTTTCTATTGTTTTTTTCTTCAGGCAGAATGTATCAAGTCTAATAGCTTCCATGACTTCTCTGATAAAGATAATTTCAGGGAAAGTAAACTTGTTTTTTTCTTCAAAATAGAAGCTTTCCCTTCAGCCCTCACTCCTGCTCCACAAATGTGGACTTTATTGTTTTATGAGGTTACTCTGTTTTGTCAGATATTATATAGGTTATAGTGATCTTCAAACCTAAGCTTGTCAGCAAGTGGAAATAATTTGGGGAACTTTAAGAGCTACAGAAGTCAGTATCCCACCCTGTAGAAATCCTGGTTTACTTAACCTGGCCTGGGTAACAGACATCAGTACTTACAAATCTGTAGTGTGCCTGGAGAAGAACACTTGATAACTGTTGCACATCTTGAAATCTTGTTAAATCAACAATAAAGCAACCCATCTTCTGTAAATTAATAAAAATACATTCATCTCTTGCAAAGAAGTGACTCGAATTTTATCTGAAAATAGACATAATGCACTCATTGCCTTCTAGAAAAACACTGTTTTCTTAGGTGAAGACAAAGTGTCTTTAGGGGAAAAAAAATGCTTTCTTACATAAAGAACCATGATCAGAGGAGGAAAAAAGAGAGTACAGGAAAAAAAATATGGCAATATTATCAGGGAAGTGTAATTATTATACCAGCTGTATATTACAGTAACTAGAAATATCTAGTATGAAAAAAGGCCTTGAAATGGGCAGGGTCTGGGAAACAGTGAGGGCATTTGCATGGAGGACTCTGGAAAGAAAAGCCAACAGAGAATTGCACCTCATCATTTTGCGGGAGGCAGAGGCTGCTGCAGTGTTTGTGTGTTGGAGGTGGAGGAATGGAGAATGAAATGATAGCCACGGCCTAAGGCAAAGGTCAGAACTTGAAGAAAAAACTGAAATATGTGTTGCCTCCCTAACCAGTTCCATCTTCTAGATGAAATTCCATATGGAACGGGTATACAGATTTAAAGCTACAAACAAGTAAGTTCAAATGAAGTGGTTCAGTCTAAGTTCAATGAGACTACAATATATAAAGAATCTGCCTTTATCTTAGGATGGTAAAAGAAGACAAAGCAAGCTCATTTCTAAAAGGCAGCATCTTGCATACTTTCTGCAACTGTAATGTCAGGCATACCAATTTGATATCTTAGATATAATTTCTGATTGTAATAGTAATTTCATTTTTAATTAGGCTGAAAGCTTCAGCTGCTGGTAGGCATGAAGTGTATTTTCTCCCAAAGTCATGCTTCTATAATGCATTATTTGTAGAGTAACAGCAATTTTGTTTTTGTTTCACAAAACAAAATACAAAGTTTGCCTTTTTCCACCCCAAAGAACTTCAAAACTAATGGAGATATTACATAAGTCAACTAACTTGAGAAAGGTATGATATTTTGAAGAACTGAGCGGGTGGAATCTTGGGACTGGGTTAAAAAAATAGTCTTCATTGTTGAAATAAGGAATGATTCTTCACAGGGACAATGGTTAGAGAGTAAGAGGGATATTACAGTGCTGTTCAGCAGAGCTTTCTGGAAGAATGGAAGTGTTCTACACTAGTGCTGTCGCCACTAGCCACATGTAACATTTGAGCACTTGATATGTGGTTAGTGCAAGTGAGATGAATTTTTCATTTTATTTATTTTTAATTAATTCACATTTAAATAGCCCCATGTGGCAACTGGCTACCATACAGGAGAGCACAACATAAAGGAAACAAAGTGTTCTTGGAACTGAAAATGAGGAGATGGAAACCAATTGTTGTTCATCATTATAATAATAATTCATAAAACAGAGTATGTTTCTAATTTAAAGCTTTATCATAATCATCACAGGTGAAAATGGACATCTTTTTGTTCCTAGTTATTCATTTTAATAAAGTGTTTGTGGAAATTATGTTAATAAAAGTTAGCCTTTGATCATTATAAATATAGCCTATCAAAACTACAATTATTACATTATCAAGGAAACCATTTTTCCATACTTTAGTTTACAAAACTTGGTATAATATGCCACATATCAGCTTTAGGTTAAATATAACAGCAACAACAACAACAACAACAAAAAAAAACAGTGAAGCAGATTTAGTCACAAGGGACATCTCATCAAGTAGTTAATTTGTAGAAAAATTTCATTTTTTCAATTTGAATGAACAGATGGCCTATTCATTAAAATTCAAAAGTAGATAATTACTTGATTCCAGTATTTTTAGAAAAAGGACATTTTATAACATTGTGTTGGGGGAAGACTCATAGGTCTTAAAATGTCTTGTGTGACTGGACACATAATTCTCCACTGTCTACAACTGCCTGCCGTGCTAACTGAATAAGTAGGTTAAAAATAGCCTTGCAGCTCTTCTTCAACACTAAAACACTCACTTAAAAAAAAAACTGCTCATCTCTCTGAAGAAATATCTTCACATTAACCTCTAAACCCTGCTCAAACGTTCAATCAGCAAACGTTTATCTATCACTTTTTGTGCTGGATGCTTGAAAGTGGGGGTATACATTTGAAAAGATTGCCCTTGCCCTTAAGAAGTAGAGTTCAATGGTGAATGTTCATTAATCCAACGGTCCTGAATTTTCTTCACTTTAGTGATATTCTGCAACTTTTTTTCTCATTTAAGTAGTTCAATAAAGGTGGATACTTAGTAATTCGTTACAGAATATTCATATGATGAATAATTCTGTATGAATAAATCTGCTATTGAAAGTCAGTGTAATGACGTACATCCTAGAATTACCTTACCACCCAAAGCTTTTCTTTTCTTTCCTTCTTTTCTTTTAGCTAGAAGTGTTCCTCCTGTTCCTAGATACATAAAATGAGAGAAGTAACATGTTTGCCTAATTTCTTTGGTTGCTGGGAAGCTCAGAGTGTGTGTTTTTACTCTGGCATTCCTGATCTAGGAATTCTTGATCTATTTCTTCTTCAACCTTTACTTCCTAGTTCTTGATTATCTCTCTATAGGGTTTTACTGTAATTCATCCCAAACCTTTTTTGGAATAAGTTTATAAACTTTTCTTCAATTTCTAAAATGTGTTCATTTCCACAAAGCATTTTAAGGTTTCTGAAAATTGTTTTACAATTTAAGAATATAAAGTTTTCATCTGCCCCAAGAACCAAATTATGTAAAGGAAAGTTGCCACCTTGAATTTTAAATCAAAGGAAAACAACGGTCCTTGCTAATTAGATGTGATCTTCATCCTTTCGTTCAGGTTCTGCTTTTCTAAAATATAGTTTTCTCATCACACACTTCCTCCATTTTGGCCTTACACTTTGAGAAGGATGGCCCCTGCCGTAGGCATTTTCTTAGGTCCATGTTGACAATCTTATGGTTGAATACAGAAAAGTAAGAAATAGCTATGTATGTACATTCCTAAACTACCTGCTCTCAGCAGCCATTTCTCATTTGAGAGACAAACCTTTTCCTAAATCATACAAAGACCCACCCATGATAAAGAGAAAAGCCTTGTCCATGTTACAGTAAAGTAGTACACATCTGCAAGCCTCTTTCCAGAACTCTTGGCACCAGTTGTTTCAGAATTCATGTTTTCAGATTTTTTAAAAGTAATGTAGCATATATACTGTGTGTTTTATAATACCACCAATTGAGTCTGTCACATCACCTATAGCCAAACACATTAACCTTTCTGCAAAGTCTGTAAATGGTCATTTAGGTCAAATAAATAAAGGCCATAAGTAGTCTCATATTCATTTAGATCAGTTTTTGAAGCCAAATGAGAAAACATCTTTGGGATTTAGAGAGCATACCAGGGATTGCAAATCTAATGGTAACTGATACATCACTCTCAGCCCCACCCCAGTGCTGCAACTCTCCCAGTGACTGTATATTCAGCTGACCAACGCAAGGAAGCCCTTTGGGCTCTGCACATGAAGAATCCCATGAAGAACTATTAGCAAGATTTAGCATTCTTGCGAGTTTAGCTCTGACCAGTCTTCAGTAGATATATAAGAAAGAGTTCTAATGGCCAACACAAAAACCAAGATAATCAGAAATATTACACTAAACTGCTATTTTTGATGTCTTAACTTAAAACCTCCCACTGCTACATTGCATCCTATTTCCTTAAGTTTAACTCTCTTCTATTATTCCACAATACATTCACCCACCATTTCCATTTTTCTCTGAGTCTTCTCTCCACCTCTTCCTCTTCATCTGCAGTTTCTATGACATTCATATTCCATCTACCACATACCACCATTTCCATAACTAGACATAATAATGCACAGGGCTTGAATTTTTGCCTAATTCTCTTCTGCAGGAAGTCATAACTAACCCAGTTCCTTCCTATAATTACTCTGGATTACTTAGCTGCAACATGCCTGGGTGGAATTGCAAAAGGCTGTAATATGTCTAGTTAGAATATTCCAGTGAACATTCCCTTATCATCTAGCACATGACCATAAAACTCAAAATTACAAATGGCTTCTCATTAATATGTATATGTAATCATTGTTCAACTCAGTATCTAATATTTTTGAGGGAATTATATCTTTGCATTGGTCACAAAAATATGTTTATTGCTTATCAAAAGCATAGAATTAGCCTGGGTAACATAGTGAGACCCCATCTCCACACACACACATACACACACTCACAAATACAAAAATTACCACGCATGGTGGTGCTTGCCTGTAATCCTAGCTACTCAGGAGGCTGAGATGGGAGAATCACTTGAGTCCAGGAGGTTGAGGCTGCAGTGAATCATGATCATGCCACTGAACTCCATTCTGGGCAATAGAGCAAGACCCTGTTTCAAGAAAAAACAAAACAAAAAAAGAAAATAAACAAACAAAAAAACTTTCATCAAGTTGACATTCATGTTTTCCCATCAAGTAGGGATTTTTGTTTATTCTGTGGTCTGTGCCTCTAAATATATCCACATCTTACCACAGTTGTGGATCGTCTGTAAAGGGTTTAATCTATCCCTGCTTTTAATTCATTCTGACACAGTCATGATAACCACATGAAGTGTATTACTTTCCCTTGAAATTCAAACAGGTTCTTTCTGAGGATTGTGACTGCATTTTCTACCTGTAGAGCTGAAGAGGCTGATCTTTATTCATTTATTCAACTACTACCAGCTTGTAATATTTTTTCAATAGCAAACAACAAACAAACAACAAGCAAAAACAGATCTGTTTCTATGCCATTATCTTCTTGGTGCACTGAAAGCATGTCTCTGATATATACCAATGATTTTTTTTAAAAAGATAGAAATCTTGGGAGGTCTGGACACAGGTGGTGTAGGACTCATGGCAGATTTATTTGCCTTACATAAATCTTAATTTTCAAGCTTCCTGGATACCTTAATTGTGACTGTCAGTGTTGCACTGGTTCGTATATAGAAACACATTGTTCCACCTGCTACTTACATTTATTTGAAAGTAAATTCACAGTGATGAGGAATTTATGAAAAGTATATTTTGTTGATTTTGATGTTATAAAAAGTTGCACATGTAAAACTGATTTATTAAAACATGCTATGTGTCCAAAAATAAAGACCAAAATGACATTGCAAAAAGAAAAATATGAATATAGACATCTCAATAAATGAATTTTCAAGCTACCTCACCTAATATAAATAGCCATGATGCATTGGTTTCTATTTGGTGTAATATTTCCCAGGACTTGTTTTAGTTTTTTCACCTACCCAAAACCTGCTCATTTTAGCAAATGGATTTTAGTTGTGTCAAACTTGCATATTATTCAACATGAGGTTAAATGGTCCAGTGCTAAAAATAAAATAAATAAATAAATAAATAAATAAAAATAGTTCAGTTCCTTTCGTGTTTACTCATTTTTACAGGATGGTATTAGCACAGAAAAGGTCTGATTTCACTGTTCTTTGTAATGAATAAAATATGTGGGAAATGTGAAGAACTTATGTAAGCCCTTTTGTCTTGGTCTCACTGAAGAGCTTTAATTTTATTCTTACTTTATAATCCTGGAGATGTCAACTGGCCCCATGACACTTTTCATGGACTTTATACTTTATAGAGACCAAGGACTTCAAAGTCTGTTAGGATAACATTAAAAATAAAGGCCCAAGGCTAGCAAACTTCAACATTACTATTTCCTGTGCTGCTACGGTGATGTACAGAGAAGCATGTTTTCTTAGCATTCAAGCATAATTTAAAACCACTCTGCACTAACAGCATATCATATATATATATATATATATATATATATATATATATATATATTTTTTTTTTTTTTTTTTTTTTTAAAGATGGAGTCTCGCTCTGTCACCCAGGCTGGAGTGCAATGGCGTGATCTCGGCTCACTGCAACCTCTGCCTCCCGGGTTCAAGTGATTCTCCTGCCTCAGCCTCCCGAGTAGCTTGTATTATAGGCACCCGCCACCATGCCCAGCTAATTTTTTGTATTTTTAGTAGAGACGGGGTTTCACTGTGTTGGCCAGGCTGGTCTCAAACTCCTGGCCTAGTGATCCGCCCACCTCGACCTCCCAAAGTTTTGGGATTACAAGCGTGAGCCACCGTGCCCAGCCAGCATATCATATTTATATTCTGAATTTTCACATATTAGACACCGGAGTTTTCTTATAATGTTATTTGGATATATTTTTATATCCCAATTTTTATGAAAAAGCCATCTCTTAGTTGGAAGCACAACTTTAGTTTAACTTCTATTTCATAATTTTTGTGACTAAAATACAATATTTTTACTTTTTATCTGTTGATAATCTTTACCCTGTCTGGAAGTAGAATGCAAATTCCTTTTTTAATTTACTTTTCTGAAATCTGGGCATAGTTAGGATTTATGAAAGAAAAAAGAAATCAGATGCTCAGATGAAAACTTCTTATTTGTTTTTGATGCAAATCAGTGAATAAACTAAAAATCTGGAAATACAGAAAAAGAGCTATGGGCATTAATACCATTTAGAGATATTTAAATTCAAAAGATAAATGATTTAGGACATGTTTGGAAGGGACATATTATTCATAGATGGTCCCAATTCATTAGGAATAATATTTTTTATAGGAATTAGATCCCTAAATTAATTTATTGCTGCGCAAGACTGTGTAGAACTCCACATCCTTTTATATATTTTAAACCTATTAGGTTTCTTTATAAAAAGTTCTTCAGTAATAGAAGAATGGTTAACATAAATGTGTTAAGAAACAAAATTTTTTTTAAAGATTCAAGATAAAGTTTATATTTTATAGTTTCCATTTAAGAAGTATATCTAGTTTATGTTTTCATTTTTCTAAGCAGTGTATATAATGTTTTCATTTTTTATAATTGGATTTGTGCTGACAGAGCCAAACATTTCCCCTGTTCCTCCTATGACCAAAGACATATTAGTAACTCTATGGTAAGAGGCAAACCATACAGCCAGGGAGCCAATTAAAGTTAGCTGGCAAGTAATGAGATGGAATTCATGATGTTGGACTTCTAACAAGTGCTCCAGCCAACTAACTTACATGCTTTTAAAGAATTCGACTTTGTCTTCTCTCTCTTAGGCAAATTCTGGGCCATCATTTCAGTTCATTAGAAGAGAACAAACCCAGAGAATATATATGGAAAATCTAAAGAAAATACAAACTAATAAACAGTTGCAGCTATAAAAATCTTTCAACTTTTTGGCAGAGTTTTATCCATGTTGGAAGGGATGAGATACTTAGACTGACCTAAGAGTGCTTTGTGAAGAAGCTGAGTTGGCAGTGGTGTAGAGAAGGAAGGCTGGAACTTGAATGAGTGGAGAGAAGAAACACCTTGTCTTAACAAAAATTTAAAAAAAAAAAAGATGCCCCTCATTGTGGCAAAAGCATTGTAGAAGTCTAAGAGAATGGCAAATTCAATGATGAATAAAGTTAAACATTTTGTGTAAAATATTAGAAGTGTATTCAGCTAACTAGGGGTTATTAATCTTTTTTTGTGCTAGGGACCCCTTTGGAAGTCTGCTGTGTATGGACCTCATTTCAGAATATTTTTAAGTGCATAAAATACACTACTTTCGACTACCAAAACAACTATTTATATTGAGAATCAATAACTAAAATAATATAAAATAAATTTGTGATTTGCTAATAGGTGTTATTTCTATTTAACACATTAAATAATAAGACCTAACAGTATGTCTAATAACTACCATGAGTTTAAGGGAGTGATGAGACTAAGCAATGTTTAAAGCTATTTGCAACAATTGTCATACAGTAAGTAAACTTTTTTTTTATTGGTGACAATGTCCATAATACTCTTAAACTAACGTGATTTGTTACTGTTGTTTGTTACCACACTTCAACTAGAGGTTAGTAAAAATAACGATGTATATATTATTTTTCTTATCCAAGTTCACAGATCCCTGAGTTCTATTAGGGTAAGAACCTCTGAGCTAGACCATGAGGTTTGAATAAGAGAATGTCAGAGATGAAGACTCAAACTCAGATTAATTTAGAGAAGATCTGTATTCATGGAAATACTAGACACACATAGCTAGCAATATGAATTTGACTCTGGAGAAACCAGTTTGAACTTCTTAACAGGGGGATACTTTATCAGAATTGCATCCAATAAATTATTCTTTTCTCTTTGCAGTATAGTTTGATAGCAGAGAATCCAGGTCAACAAGGGCTTAAGGCAGAGTTTCAGTTAAGAAATAGATACACTTGTGTGGATTAACTGTGCTCACAATAAGTATTTGTATCATCAATTGCATGACTTAAAGATAATTTGATGTTCTTTGAAAGTGAGGTTAGGAAGTGATGGATGGTAATTTTGGAAGTCAAAAGAGGTTATTACAGTTGGTGAAACATGTGTTATAATTGTCCAAAAGTGAATAGGAGAGAATTACTGAAGGAAGAGTGAGAAGTCAAAGCATCTCTAATTCTTAATCTTTTCATAAAAGATATTATTATATTAATGGAATTAGTGACAAATCTTATAATTGAACAATTACTATGTACCTGTGCTAATCCTTATTTTTAACAACTTTATTGAGATATAATTCACATGCCATACAATTTACCCATTTAAGGTGTTCAAATCAGTGTCTTTTAGCATATAAACAAACTTGAGCATTCATCACCACAGTCAAACTTAAAATATTCTCATTACCCTAAAAAGAAATTGTAGCTGTTATACCCCATTTTTCCACTTCTCCCAGTCATAGGGAACCCTAGTCTACCATCTGTCTATACTGCAGATTTAGCTAGTCTAGACATTTTATATAAATGGAATTATATTGCTCTGGCTAGGACTTTGGGACTATATTGAATAGAAGTAGTACAAGTGGGGATCTTTGTCTTTTTTTCAGTTCTCAGGGGGAATGCTTTCATCTTTTCCCCATTCAGTGTGATGTTGGCTGTGGGTTTGTCATAGATGGCTTTTATTACCTTGAGGTATGTCCCTTTCTATGCTGATTATGTTGAAGGTTTTAATCATAAAGGAATGGCAGTGCTGTCAAATGCTTTTTCTGTGTCTGTTGAGATGATCATATGATTTTTGTTTTTAATTCTGCTTATGTGATATAATACATTTATTGACTTGAGTATGTGAAACCATCACTGCATCCCTGGTATAAAACCCACTTGATCATGGTGGATTATCTTTTTCATATGCTGTTGGATTCGGTTAGCTAGTATTTTGTAGAAGATTGTTGCATCTGTGTTCATCAGGGATATTGGTCTGTAGTTTTATGTTTTAATTATGTCCCTTCTTGGTTTTGGTATTAGGGTGTTATTGGCTTCATAGAATGATTTGGGAAGGATTTCCTCTTTCTATATGTTTTGTAATAGTTTCAGTAAGATTTGTACCAATTCTTCTTTGAATGTCTGATAGAATTCAGCTGTGAATCTAACTATTTCTACAGGTTTTTTTAATTGGTAATTCTTAAATTACCATTTCAATCTCACTGTTTGTTATTGGTCTGCTCAGAATTTCTATTTCTTTCTGGTTTAATCTAGGAGGGTTGCATATTTCCAGGCATTTATCCATCTCCTTTAGATGTTCTAGTTTGTGCACATAAAGGTGTTCATGGTAGCCTTGAATGATCCTTTGTATTTCTGTGGTATTGATTATAATATCTCCCATTCCATTTCTAACTGAGCTTATTTGGATCTTCTCTCTTCTCTTCTTCATTAATCTCACTAAATGGTCTATCAATTTGGTTTATCTTTTCAAATAACAAAATTTTTGTTTCATTTATCTTTTGTATTTTTTGTTGTTTTTGTTGTTGTTCGTTTATTTCAGTTTCATTTAGTTCAGCTCTGATCTTTGTGATTTCTTTGATTCTGCTGGATATGGGTTTGGTTTGTTCTTGTTTCTCTAGTTCCTTGAGGTGTGATCTTAGGTTGTATATTTGTGCTCTTTCAGACTTTTTAATGTAGTCATTCAATGCTATGAACTTTCCCCTTAGCACTTCTTTTTCTGTATCCCAGAGGTTTTGATAAGTTGTGTACAATTATCATTCAGTTCAAATATTTTTTTAATTTCCATCTTGGTTTCATTATTGACCCAAAGACCATTTAAAATCAGATTAATTTCCATGTATTTGTATAGCTTTGAGGGTTCTTTTTGGAGTTAATTTCCAGTTTTATTCCACTGTGGTCTGAGAGGATACTTGATATAATTTTTATTTTGTTAAGTTTATTGAGATGTGTTTTGTGACCTATCCTATGGTCCATCTTGGAGAATATTCCAGATAAGAGAAAGAAATAAAGGGCATCCAAATTGGTAAAGAGGAAGTTAAACTGTTGTTGTCCATTGATGATATGATTGTATACCTAGAAAACTCTAAAGACTCATCCAAAAAGCCCTGGATATGATAAATGAATTCAGGAAAGTTTGAGGATGCAAAATCAATGTACACAAATCAGTAGCACTGCTATACACCAACAGTGACCAAGCTGAGAGTCAAATCAAAAACTCAAACCGTTTTACAACAGCTGCTCAAAAATAAAATGCTTAGGAATATACCTAACCAAAGAGGTGAAAGATCTCTGCAAAGAAACTTACAAAACACTGCTGAAAGAAATCATCAACAGCACAAACAAATGGAAACACATCCCATGCTCATCGATGGGTGGACAAATATTGTGAAAATGACCATACTGCCAAAAGCAATCTAAGGATTCAATGCAATTCCCATCAAAATACCATCAGTGTTCTTCATAAAGCTAGAAAAAAACAACCCTAAAATTTATATGGAACTAAAAATAAGCCTGCCTAGCCAAAGCAAGGCTAAGCAAAATCACAAATCTGGAGGTATCACATTACCCAAATTCAAACTATACTACAAGGCTACAGTTACCAAAATAGCATGGTACTGGTATAAAAATAGGCCATAGACCAATGGAACAGAATAGAGAACCCAGAAGTAAAGTAAAATTCTTACAGCCAACTGATCTTTGACAAAGCAAACAAAAACATCAAGTGGCAAAAGGACACTTGTATTAGTCTGTTCTCACACTGATAATAAAGACATACCTGAAACTGGGTAATTTATAAGGAAAAGAGGTTTAATTGACTCACAGTTCCACATGGCTGGGGAGGCCTCATAATCATGGTGGAAGCAAAAGAGGAGCAAAGTCATGTCTTACATGATGGCAGGCAAGAGAAACTGAGAGCCCAGTGAAAGGGAAAACCCTTTATCTAACCATAAGATCTCATTAAACTTATTCACTACCATGAGAACAGTATGGGGAAAATCACCACCATGATTCAATTATCTCCCACTGGGTCCCTCACATAACATGTGGGAATTATGGGAGCTGCAATTCAAGATGAGATTTGGGTGGGGAAGAACCAAACCACATCATTGTGCACTTGACCCCTCCCAAATCTCAGGTCCTCACATTTCAAAACCAATCATGCCTTCTCAACAGTCCCCCAAAGTCTTATCTCATTTCAGCATTAACTCAAAATTCCAAAATTCGAAGTTTCATCTGAGACAAAGCAAATCCCTTTCATGTATGTATGCATTCCCATACATCCTCTGAAATCTAGGCAGAGGTTCCCAAACCTCAATCCTTGACTTCTGTGCATCCACAGACTCAACACCACATGGAAGCTGCCAAGGCTTGGGGCTTGCACCCTCTGAAGCCACAGCCCAAGCTCTACCTTGGCCTCTTTAGCCATGGCTTCAGCAGCTGAGATGCAGGGCACCAAGTCCCTAGGCTGCACATAGCAGAGGGTCCTTGGGCCCAGCCCATGAAACCATTTTTTCCTCATGGGCCTCCAGGCCTGTGATGGGAGGAGCTACCTCAAAGGTGTCTGACATGCCCTGTAGATATTTTCCCCATTGTTTTGGTGATTAACATTTGGCTCCTCATTACTTAATCAAATTTCTGCAGCCAGCTTGAATTTCTCCTCAAAAAATGGGTTTTTCTTTCCTATCACATAGTCAGGGTGCAAATTTTCTGCTCTTTTTCCCTTTTAAAACTGAATGCTTTTAACAGCACCCAAGTCACTTCTTGAATGCTTTGCTGCTTATAAATTTCTTCTGCCAGATACCCTAAATCATCTCCCTCAAATTCAAAGTTCCACAAACCTCTAGGACAGGGGCAAAATGCCACCAATCTCTTTGCTAAAACATAGCAACAGTCACTTTTATTCCAATTCCCAACACGTTCCTCATCTCCATCTGAGACCACATCAGCCTGGACTTTATTGTCCATATCACTGGCAGCATTTTGGTCAAAGCCATTCAACAAGTTTCTAGGAAGTTGCAAACTTTCTCACTTCTTCCTGTCTTCTGAGCCCTCCAAGTCTCTAGGAAGTTCCAAACTTTCCCACATTTGTCTGTCTTCTTCTGAGCCCTCAAAGCTGTTCCAACCTCTGCCTGTTACCCAATTTGAAAGTCACTTCCACATTTTTGGGTATCTTTACAGCAGCACCCAACTCCTGGTACCAATTCACTATATTAGTCTGTTCTCATGCTGCTAATAAAGACATACCTGAGACTGGGTAATTTATAAAGAAAAGAGGTTTAATTGACTCACAGTTCCACATGTCTGGGGAGGCCCCATGATCATGGTGAAAGTGAAGGAGGAGCAAAGTCACATCTCACATGGTGGTGGACAAGAGAGAATGAGAGCCAAGTGAAAGGGGAAATCCCTTATAAAACCATCAGATCTCATAAGACTTATTCACTACTGGGAGAACAGTATGGGGGAAACTGCCCCCCATGATTTAATTATCTCCCACTAGGTCTCTCCCAAAACACGTGGGAATTTTGGGAGCTTCAATTCAAGATGAGATTTGGGTAAGGACACAGCCAAACCATATCAACACACTATTCAATAAATGGTGCTGGGATAATTGTCAAGCCACATGTGGAAGAATGAAACTGGATCCTCATCTCTCACCTTATACAAAAATTAACTCAAAATATATCAAAGACTTACATCTAAGACCTGCAACCATAAACATTCTAGAAAATAACATAGGAAAAAAAAAAACACTTTTAGATATTGGCTTAGGCAAAGAATTCATGACAAAGAACCCAAAAGCAAATGCAACAAAACCAAAAATAAATAGATGGGACTTAATAAACTAAAAAGCTTCTGCACAGCAAAAGAAATAATCAGTATTTTTTAGACAACACAGAGTGGGAAAAAATATTCACAAACTATGCTTCTGACAAAGGACTAATATCCAGAATCTACAAGGAATTCAAACCAGCAAGTACAAAACCAAATAATCCTATCAAAAAGTGAGCTAAGGACATGAATAAACAATTCTCAAAAGAATATATACACTCTGCCAACAAACATGAAAAAATGCTCAACATCACTAATTATTAGGAAATGCAAATGAAAACCACAAAGAGATATCACCTTACTCCTACAAGAATGGCCACAATAAAAACAGTCAAAAAATATTAAACGTTGGCATGGATGTGGTGAAAAGGCAACACTTTTACACTGCTAGCAGGAATATAAACTAGTATAACCCCTATGGAAAACAGTATGGGGATTCCTTAAAGAACTGTAAGTAGATCTACCATTCAATCCAGCATTCTCACTACTGAAGATGAAAAGAAGTCATTACATGAAAAAGACACTTGCACACACATGTTTATAGCAGCACAATGTGCATTTGCAAAAATATGGAAGCAGCCTAAATGTCCATCAATCAATGAGTGGATAAAGAAAATGTAGTATATATACACTATGGGTTACTACTCAGCCGTAAAACAAAATGAAATAATGGCATTCGCAGCAACCTGGATGGAGTTGGAGACCATTATTCTAAGTGAAGTAACTCAGGAATAGAAAACCAAATATGGTATGTTCTCACTTATAAGTGGGAGCTAAGCTATAAGGACACAAAGACATAAGAATGATATAATAGACTTTGGGGACTCAGTGGGGAGGGGGAAAGGCGGGAAGGAATAAGAGACTACACATTGGATGCAGTGTACGCTGCTCAGGTGGTGGGTGAACCAAAATCTCAGAAATCACCACTAAAGAACTTATCCATGTAACCAAAAACCACTTGTTCACCAAAAACTATTGAAATAAGATAAAATACCAAAAATCAACAGAATTATATAACATGTGGTTCTTGTGACAGACTTCTTTCACTTAGCATATTTTTAAGATTCATTCACATTGTAGCACGTATCAGCAGGTCATTCTTTATTATGGCTGAATACCATTCTATATTTTGTTTATTCAGTCATCAGTTGATAAAGCTCTTCTTATGCATTAGTCTACCATCTTCCTTGACTGCCAAATAGAGGATTGTTCAGCAGTTTTCTCTTACCCTCAGTTTTTCCTTATTCTTGAGTCCTCCTTATTTTGTCCTCAATGGTGCTGGAGGACAAAGGTCATCATTCTCTGTCTGGGTAGTGACTTTCAAAGCAAGTCCTCTCACCCCCAACCTGCCCCAGGCCATTTGTGTAATTGCTTTTGAGAAAATAAGTTTAAAAGCATTCTTTTTCATCTTATTAAGCAGATGTTTAGTATTTTTTGCAGGGTATGTGGTTATTCTTCATTTTAGTTTGTTCTTTGTTTTAAAACAATGTGCAGGTAGATAAGTGCTTGTTGTACACTCTGGAGAATCCTAACCTCATAAAATGGGAAAAAATACATATATCACATCAAGCGCAGATATTTTAAACTGTCAAGTAACAATTCTCATGGTAGGAAATGTATTATACCACTGGGTGAAGTAAGTTATAGTCCAGAAATGCTTTTAATGAGTAGGAGGTTGATACTTTGAATTATTGTTTTTTCTATTGTTCTGGATGTTACATGAAATGAAATTATAATGTAGTCCTAAGGCTTTCACACAAGCATGCTCACAGGAATAGTGACTAACATTTTGACTAACATTCCAACATATTCATCAATGAGTATTTACTAACCCTTTTTTTTTTACAACCAGATATGGTATGAATTAAATAACTGTTCCCTCAATTAGTTTATGCTAATATTAACAGAAAGCTTCATCACACACAAAGATCTTTCACATAAATTTTATATATTAATACTGTGAAGCAGGTAGTTATTATTCCCATTGCATTGTTGTAGAAACTGAGAGCCAAAGGTTCAAAGCATCCAAGAGCAGTGAAGCCAGGATATCTGCTAAGAACTTTGTGATTTTGTTTCCTTTTTCTGCCTAAGAGCCATGACAAAGCTAAACAAATGGACTTAGAAAAAGGACATGTAATCTCTGATTGAAGCAACATCTTGTTGACAGTACAGTTGTCCCTTGAACAACACAGGATTGAGCACGGGTCTAGTTACATGTAGGTATTTTTCAACCAAACATGGATCGAAACTACAGAAACCCACACATAAGGAGGAATGACTGCAACACTTGAGTATTCATGGACTTTGATATACATAGGTGTCATGGAACCAATCCCCAGGTATATTGAAGAATGACTCTATTCACTTTCTAATGCCTTGAAATTTAGATGAAATTGGATTTAGTATTCATTTGACATCTTGTGAAATGATCCTAAGATACATGCAAATTCCTGAGTCCTTAGTTTCTCACATTAATACAATTTACACAATTACTCCAAATCTCCTGCCTTTTAACTTTCCTCATCACTCCTTCATCATATCCTGACCCCTCTATTCTTTGATGAACCTAAGCAGTAGATCTTCCCTCAAGCTTTCATCTTCCCCCAAACCCCTCACACAAGAAATTAGTATGAAACAGACTTCACTAAGAATTTGGAGAGAGGGGTAGGACATTCATCCTGGCAACAAATAATTGAATACTGTACATTAGACATCCTTTTCACCAAACGTCTTTCAGTCTCTGAAGTATGAGACTTTCCCACTGGCTTCTTTCTCTGTAACCTCTAGCTTCTTCATTTTTCCTGTATGTTTATGACTCTGCTCTTTTTCCCTTCTAAATTTTATGAACCATGACCTAGAGGCCTGCTTATCCCCACTTAAAACTGCTTCTCAATGTATTTTATTTTTTATAAGAAAGAAAATTTTCTCTTTAAAAACTACTCAACGTATATATTCTTTATCTTGCTACATGTATTATCTAATTCAGTTATCATAACCCTAGGAAATAAGATACTATTATCCCAAATATGTAGTGAGGTAATCCATGCACAGAGAGTTAGATAAGTTATCTAAGTTTCCACAGTCAGTCAATGGTGGAGCCAGGATCTGAAATCCTCAAGTATGTGTGGAGAAAGGATGTTATTCTAACATCAGTAGAGTGTCTTCATAAGCTTAGAAATTTCTGTAATTACTTCTAATTTCAGGTGACATCTGCTGTGGAAAATTATTCAGTAAAGTAGCTTTGTGGCTTTATTCAATCTGCTGGCAACATGATTTAGTTAAATATGCAACCTGATGCTGCCCTTTTATCTAGGTTGTAATTTACATTTGGTGGAAGTTAATATGATAAATAGTGGAAGTCAAAGTTTTCCCTTCAAATATAGAGTATTTTGTATGCTCATGGATTTTTGTTTACATCAGGACTTCTCAACTCTGGCACTACTGACACTGGGCTGAATAGTTCTTTCTTGTGGGGGCACTATCTTCTGCATTATAACTGCAGCCCTAGCCTTAACCCACTAAATGCCAGAGGACCCCTGGTTGTGACAACCAGGAATGTTTCCAGATATTACCAAATGTACCCTTAGGGGTAAAATTGCCCCCAGTTGAGATCTGTTACATTATATTACATACTCACCCAAGCTTAATATTAAAACATAACAAAAATAAAAATCACATTAAGACTGCCCTCAATTCTGATAGTGATTGTAGTACTCTTGCCATTTTCCTGCCTCTAAGCAATTATGGAAATAGCCATTCATTCTTTAGGCTAATTGAAGGTGCTCATGTATTATAGAAAAAACAATAGAGCAAGAATGTATTATACATTGCTGGAATTAAGCTTAATACACTTGACTTAATTAAGACAATTAAATTATATGTTCAGCTCTCGTTTATTTAGGGGATGATTAGTCTATTTTCCTTTCTTTTTTGTGGGTGCACACTGGATCTATGGCCTGTCTTTAGCTTTCCTCATTACTGGAAATTGATATCAGTCCACAAACACTTATCTAGTGCTTGACATGTATTTTAAGTGCTAACATTTCAAAAGATAATGCACAGAAAGCTTATGGAATCATGATGCTGGGGAAGGATGTTGTGAAGTCCTTTCAGAATCCTGTTCATTGTCAGATAAATGGTTGACCCATCTACAATAGGTTTAGTATGTTCTCTTTTCCTTAATTGTCTTCAAGGACAGAATTGCTGCAATGTAAGTTTCTCATTCCAGACTTTCATTCTGATGGTTCAGATGATTCTCTATATCTAAATATTAAAATTGCTTAAATTTCAGTCTGTTTCCTCATATAAGTTTTCTTTGTGAATATGTATGTATGCCTCATGACTTCAGAATTAGAAACAATTCTGAAGTTGAGATACCTTGATAAGTATGTTGACTCTTTTTTTGCATAAATGAGATTTTTAGTTTTGGATAGCTTATTTATGTTTTTGATTCACAACCAAGAATAACTATAATGGTTTTAGTTCATATGCAATATGTATTATAATCTGTTGTAATTTAGTGTAACGAAAATTGTTTCAAGTGTATTTATAGCAGTCATGACCAGAAGGGAAATCAGATTTGCCTAATCTAAGGAGAAGCAAAGATCTTCACTCATGTAGCTTCAACCTCAACTAGACTTTTCCATCTCACATTGTTTCATTCCATTTGGATAACTAGTGCTTTTGAGCACCCTGTAAGAATTATTTCTATGATGATATCAAAGAAAAGTGACCTCTTTGAATCAGAAGCTTGGTTCTAACTAAAATATTCTAACAACATGATGGTCTTAGAAACTATGGATACAAAAAGGTTTAGAAAAAAAAACCTAATACATATATATGTGTAATGAGAAACTACTAAGCAAGATACATAGCCAACTAGGAGTAAAACAAACTAAAATAGGGCCGTTTCTCACAGGCTTTATTCAATGTCCAAAGAATGATTTTCAAACATCCAGATTAATACTGTGAAGAGTTAACACATCATCTAGGGGGCAAGAGTTCAGATCCAGAGAGACTTTATCTATTCAGATTTGAAAGCAATCTTAAACTGACAACTGATAAGGCAAGGACACACTGCTATTCTTTAATTCAAGAACAAAATTGCATCTCACAGTGGGGTCATCCTTTTCCTTCTTATAGTGGCTTAAGAAAGACATATATAAATGACTAACAAGAAGTACAGGTTTAAGGGCGATATCTAAGTTTATAGTCTGTCCCTGGGAATTGGATGGCTTTTCCCCGTAGGTAGCCCCATGGCAGCCTCATCAATTTCTACTTTCTTACTGGGTGACAGCACCCCCCATCTAAAATGACCCTGCAAGGCAAGTCTGATATAATAGTATGCCTAATCTATTAAGAAAGCAGATCCGCAGATGAACCCCATCTCCCAAAGGAAAATACATCCTTGCTGGTGACAGCACAGCTCCACTACCAGAATATTGAAAGTTCCTTTTGAATCTAGCAACTGTAGAAGCCATTATGAGAGAATATGTAATGTAAAAGCCACAAACTCCAACCTACAAAATCATGAAGGTATAGTCAAACAGATTACAGAAGGAAGGAGATAAGAGTTCTTGTCTAGACAAGACCTTTGTTATAACACCTGGTTCCCTTTAATAGTCAATCAAGTTGTCCTGAATGTTCCAACCAAGATTTCTGGAACTAAGCACAGTGATTATAATTAGGTTATTGCCAGCATTCTATTTCTGCCTGCCAGTAATAAATCTCTAAGCTGATTCTACTTATCATGAAAGTCCTTATGGCACAAAACCACAGGTTAGTGAAAAACTCATAAGGATAAACAAAGCCGGGAGGTTCTGAGTCTCCCTCTAAACTCAGTTTCTTCCATTATTTATAGGGCCTTATAAAAGATAAACACAGAAGTAGATATGCTATAATGGATCCCTTAATGCTTAACACCTTCCAAGGGTGGTATATGTATAGTGGTGCCAAAAAGCAGAAGATTGATTGCTTCTCAAAATGACAAGGTTTAGGACTTATGACTCAGCTCATTCCAGAGCATAAATGGGCATGTGTTACCTGAAGTAAAATTTAAAAGTGCATTCAAGTTACCATGATACATCTTTCAATTATTCATGACAATGCCAGGAGCGATAAAAGAGCTAAATAAAACTATAAATAACCCTTTAAACCTCATTTTAGCCAACTGTTTCAAATCTTCTCTCATACAAACAACTTTATCAATTTAGTAGAATTCAAATTAAAATGATTTGAATTTTTTTTAATATTTCTTCCTTATGAATATGGTGGTAAGAGGACACGATGAAAATTATACCAATCTAGTAATATATTTTTTAAAAGTAAATATAAATAGTAAAATGCACAGAAGCAGAATATATAAATTACCACATTTGGGTTATCATTTGTTCCCTTAGTAACAGACCTAATAGCCTCTAGTAACTGTTGGTCTTAGAGAAATTAATAGAAACAGTATAGAACTTAGTAAGGTGCCTGGAAAACAACTTTCTGATACTCTTGAAAAAGGAGTCTTTGATTTGAAATCTAACATATTTGAAACTGAAACTAAACTGAAGTATTAAAACAATCATGAATAAATGCTAATGAATGTCTTCTGTTTTTTTAAAAAGAAATAGATATCACATTAATCAATGAAGACCATCAGTAAACTCATCAAAATGCATTTCTAAAGTTAGTAGCAAACTATAATATATAAAAACCTCCAAACTTAGCTGTTTCTAAATTTGGTATGTCTCTGGCAAAAGCATGCTGTATATTCAGCCTACCTGCATTTTCCCTATTTGTTTTACCGTCTTTGCCACCTAAATAATAACATATAAGTTCATCTACTTTCTATGCAAATGGAGTCAGTGTAAAACACATCTCAGAGGTAGCCACAGAATGAAAAAGAAGAAAAAAAGAGACAACTCCTTAAGGGAGTATAAAACTAAAGGAATGGCCTCATGACTACCTTAATACTTTAAAGGAAGAAAGGAAGTTGATTAGGTGAGATTAGGGGTCACTGGGTGTACGCAGAAAGCTTTTATTATTTTTAGCTTTCTTAGGTGAACCACACATTTATACTTGGAAATCATTTGTAAATGTGTAATCACTTCTAATTTTGCTACAAGACGGGTGAGTGGCCTAGTAAATTAGTTTAACCAATTTCACATATCAGACCAGTAACTCACTAGACTCTTAGAAAATTGGGATACTTCTAAATGTCTCTGAAAGAGCCCTCATTAAAGTATCCAGTGTGTCCTGCCTCCTTGAATTAGCCATTCCTCATTCACATAACAGGTGTGAGAAAGGATACCAAATTATGACTCCAGGTAACAAAGTACAGACACTGTGTTTTGTTTATCATTTATGTCTTTCTGTTTACTTAAAAAATGCAGTGCTTTTTAGACGGGGTGCGATGGCTCATGCCTGTAATCCCAACACTTTGGGAGGCCAAGGTGGGCGGATCACGAGATCAGGAGATCAAGACCGTCTTGGCCAATATGGTGAAAACCCATCTCTACTAAAATACAAAAAGAAAAAAAAAATTGCCTGGCATGGTGGCATGTGCCTGTAATCCCAGCTACTTGGGAGGCTGGGAGGCTGGAGCAGGGGCATTGCTTGAACCTGGGAGGCAGAGTTTGCAGTGACCCAAGATCACACCACTGCTCTCCAGCCTGGCTGAGCGAGACTCCATCTCAAAAAAAAAGCAGTGCTTTTTGGATCATTCTCATCTATCATATGACATCACATCCCTTACTTTTTTGACTGTTGTGAGTATATTGAATTTCCAGTGTTTAACTTAGCCTGGAAAAGATGTTTTATGTCAAAACTGCTATTTCTCAAATACAATCTGGCTAAGTGATTTTTAGCTATTCCAATTAATGTGAAATACAACCTTTTGTTACCAGCACTGATTATTCATATATACAAATAATTTGTATACATATATGTATAATTTATACCTACCTTATCAAAAAAATAAGTTAAACATGAGAAAATTAGGCAAATATAAGATAAGATCAGGAAAATAAGTTTGAACCAGAAGTGAGCTTGTGCACAAATTTTAAACTTTGGAGACTTACACAATTCTGGCTGTAATGCCATATGAAAATAGGAAACATAATTTGTTAGAAAATTAATTGTCAGTAAATTGAAACACATCAGTGTTATATGAGCATGGCTTTTCAGGAAAGAAGTGGCAGTACAACTGAGTATGGTGGTCATGGCAGTGAAGGGATATTCACTCTTTCCTATGGGGTGAATATCTTATCTTTACAAATTAGTTCTGATGTAATGGGTCCATAGATTTCCTTTAAGAAACCACTGAGCTAGAACAATAGTCCTGATGTTCCTCCTTCTTTAAAAAAAAACTCCAAAACTGTCTGGTAGAATTCTTAGTAGTGGTTTTACTCGCATGGCCCATAGGTTTCTTTCTACTGAAAATGTTTAATTATTAAACCCAAAGAGTCAGAGAAATAGACTTGTACAAATCATTTATTTTTGAAAGTTCTTTAGGCATTATTCCTTTTGCTTTTAGATCTATTAGTATAATTGACACTAGATCTATAGGTCAAGAAAATTTTACAAAGCATTGCAAAATTGTTACATATTATTCTTTGGAGTCTCTACCACTAGGCTGTGAGGGCTGAAGAAACATCAAATGTTGGCCAGACATAGGCAAATGGAGAAAAGTACAAAGCCACTGCATTAATCTAGGAAGATTGGTATGATTTTCTGAGCTTCTATTTTCTTCTTTGGATATGATCTAAAAGGTTCTCTCCTCAACCCCCCATAGAGAGGGAATCTGAAAACAAATTCTTTCTCCACTGGGCGAGGGGAAATTAAAAACCTCTATTACCCTATATTGTTCTTGGTTAGTTTCTGTAGTAGATGATGGAATATTATGCTTCAATGTCATCTAATAAATCATACCTCCATATAAATTATAAGAAAATGATGCCAGTGATAAGAGCAAGCATTTATTAAGCATTTGCTATGTGCAGGGCACTGTGTTAAGAATTTTACCTGCTTTATCTCACTTAATTTTGACAATCATCCAATGAAATAGGTGCTTTTATTGTATCTATTTCACTGAGGCAAAGAGAAATTAAGCAATTTGCCCAAGGTCATAAGGCCAGTAAGGAACAGAAAAGAGAACCAGAACTAAACTTTTGGTCTATCTTTAGATGATTTATAAATTTTTTAACCTCTGTGTGATATCCTGTCCTGTCTCTCATTCTTGAGTGGTAGATGAAATTTCTAGGGGCATAGGTTTGCCACTGAAAAAAAGGAAGGAAAATGCCATGGGAACTATCTGAAGCTTATGAAAAGATGAATTTACCAGACTGATTTTGATGGGGAAGAATTTTCTTTCCTACAGTCAAGAAGTGAACCATGAGAAAGCTAGAATATTTGGCCGTACCTGTGTAAGAAAGTCTTTTTAAACCTTTTGAGTTGTTGAATTTGTTCATTCCTGACTAATTTCTTTACATACAGAGGGGCATGCATACACCAGTCAAAAATAATGAGGAGATTTTTATGGACTTTTATTCTAATTACTGCAGAATTCTCTCTTCATTGATACCATTTATGTGAAATGGTTTTCAGGGTAGGATAATGTCCTCTGAAGGGTAAATCATGTACCACTAGTATATGGATTAAACTTAAAATTTAAAATATATGTATTTAAGATTTTATCTCTATAGTATTTGAAAATAATTAATCAGCACATTAAACCTCAGTTGTTACAAAGATTATTGCCTAGATAAAACCAGGTTGATTTTAAAAGGGAAGGAGTGAATTTAATGTCAATACTCTAAAAGGTTAAATATTACAGGTAGCACACAAATAAAGGAACAATTATGAAATCAAAGTATAAAGGCCTGAAGTTTGGCAAACACTGGAGGAACATAGTTCCTTTCAAACACAAGCTAACTCTCTTGCCAGGCATTAAGCTTCTCTTCTGTAGACCGTGGATAAATAACTTGGAGAAAAATAGAAGAGGAGAAGTCAGCCAAGAATGGACTGTGTTGCCTTTTTATTTCTATCTTGATTGCATTAGGCGATGAAATTCTTAGTCTACATAGGTATGACGTTCAAAAATATGCATTTTTTTCATTTCTCTCATGAACAGCATTTGTTTTACTTGCAGGTAACAATATATACCCGGTATGTGGTGTTGCCTTAGCTTTTACTTCCTTTAGCATTTCATTTTCCAAGTCCTTTGTCAAACATAAACTGTCATAACACAGCTTTCTTTTCCCTCAACCCTTGTAGTTTGTTTTTTCCTACAGTTAACGTTGCAGAGCTAGGAAGCAGATAAGACAGTCTTGGCCAAGTCAGGCAAGATGTTTTAAATAAAAAGATACCACGAGCAGAATTAAATAATGGCAAAGGGTCAAAGTAATTCCCCTCTTCATAATAGCTGCCTTACTAATGAGAATTTTCAAGTATGAAGTGTGCTGTAGAAAATGTACCACTTACTCAAGTTTTCTTTCAGATTCAAAATTACATTAAAATTGGAATTACTGTGGTTTACTAATAACAGATTTGGAATAATATTATGTTTGCCTGTTTGTCTCTCTATTTTCTTGTTGTTTCTTTGGATCTCATATCAAATCTTTTCAGTAGTAAATTTAAGAAAATATGTACTTTTCTTAACTTCCATATTTTGTTTTATTTCTTGCATTGCCTCGTGGTGACTTTGTTTTGATTGGTAACTGCATTTTTACAAATGAGCCTAACACTCCTCTTCACATTAAAAATGCAACAAATGAAGCATGAGAAAGAATTTATATAACATGTTTTTCCCTCCTCCTTTTTAGATGGTAAGGTTGAAGTTACAAAAGAAGGTGTGAAGTTGTGTACCATGGGTCCAGGAAAAGTGTTTGGGGAATTGGCTATTCTTTACAACTGTACCCGGACAGCGACCGTCAAGAGTAAGACTATTTTCATATTTTTTAAATATTTTCAATGTCTTTTCCCTAGGCCTTTGAGATGTTGTTTAAAATGCCCATTCATTTAATCTTTATACTTTTATTTCTTTGTATTTTAATTTTTGCCCTGCAATATAGCTGATGTATTTGTTTTCCTACTAAAGGTGATTGTTAACAATCAGTTTTGTATAATTACATTTTCTTGCTGACTTCTGAAAATTATCCTTTAATCAATAACTTCTCATAATTAGGATTTTTTAAATGATATAATTTTATACATTTGAATCAAATAAGAGCAAGTCCTTTTCTCTCTTTATAGTCTCAGGATCATATTTAAGAAATTTTTACGTCTGTCTATTTTGGGTTATATTCTTCACATAAATTCCACTTGTTTACTCAGTGGTTTAGAAAAATTAGGAGAAGAAATGTCCTTCATCTCATTCAAACATCATTGAGTAAGATATCTCCTGAATTCTAAAACTGCATCTGAGTATATTTTTGCCTTCAGCTGCTCATCAAGCTGTATATTATAGCACTTTTCTTTTCTACTGATTGAGCTTATTTTAAATCAGGGCAATAAAGCAGCTTGTTTCCCTAATTTTACATGTATGTGTATATATGATTTCTCTAGCAACTTTTATTGCTTGGCAGAAGCAGCTGCAATAGTTAGAAGGAAAAAGATTTTTTTTAAAAAAATCTGCTTCCTGAATAAGTATATAATGACTGTATAACAAACAGAGCTGAATTCAAAAGTCAACAATGTAAGTTTCATTGCATCTTTAGGCAAACGTGTGTATTTCATGTTTGAAAAGTCTTTCTGACACATTTTCCTGTGGTTGATTTCAGTCACAGATTACTTTGATTAGGTTTTGTCATTTAAAAAAAAATGCTATTGGCAAAATGACAAGTACATTGTGAATTTCAATTAGTTTTATCTGGATCTCATTGACTACTTTTTGTATTCGTTTTTTCCTTCAGAAGTACAGCGTATAACTGAAAATACAACAATGAAATTGGATTTAAAAAAACATAAGAATGCATGGCCAACTGGAGTCCCAGAAATTGTCTTACACATCTTATTAGTGAAATCACCTTTTTATTCATTGTATTCACTGTAGCACCAATTGCAAATGGGCCCCTTTTAGGATGAGTCTTCCTTGGCATTTGATTCTTGATCTCTGAAAGCATAGGACTCTTTTGATTGATAGATGCTGCCATGTTTTTACTTCAAGTGATCATTCAATTACATAGCTCAAAGAATGAGACTCAGTGAACCATAATAGAATCTGCCACAACTTTTAACTTACTTAAAAAGAACCTTAACTATAGAAATAATAGTCATGGCTCCATTAAGTGAAACAATTTTTACAATCATGCTTCATTTTCATGAGAAAAATATTCCTTTTAAGATAAAAAGACCAGAATAGCATATTTTGATGATATCTCAGTATTTTTTTTGTTTTGAAGTATTTAAAATTTTTAAATATTTCAGGCTTGTACACTGCTTGATACTGTAATCTAATTGAAACTACAAAATTTCCAAAAGCCAACAGTTGGTAATAACATGGTAGTTAATCTTATGAAACATGGAATTTTTATTAAAGAAATATTTTAAATAGTTTATTTACATGAATTTTACAGCAAAGATTTTTAATGAAATGATTTGTTTGCTTCATAAACATCAGTTTTCTTATTAGAGTTCTATATAATGATGTTCGTCTGCACTAACATCTATTGTACTCTGATTTGGCAAATTTAAATAGACACTATGAATCTAATTCAACAAGAAGAAACTAGATGTTGAATGCAAATTATAAGCCTAACTCTTTTGGGGTCAGAACATCCATCTTCAAAGAAAATGAGTAATGGGACATGTTCTTCTTTAACACAGACTCAGAGAAAGCTCAAGAATGCATCCGTGCATGTGTGTGTGTTTGTTTCTTCACAGTGCCTACTTAAGATATAAAGGTTGTGTTGACAAAAGAGCCTAGAGTTGGTGAAGTGCAAACATATATCTGCATTTATAGGTACAGAGGTTTTGTGCATGAATCAGAAACAATATCTGTGCACAACTGTTTCTTCCAAATGTTTCATAAGCACTATGAAGTATGAATAATGTTTGTTTATTGTTTCAGGACTTTTTTGTCCTGCCACCTCTGCTATCTAGGGAGATTGTACTTGTGACTGTAGGCCTCAAGCACCATTTTTTTCTATATATTTAAATTAAGCCTTCAGGCTGGATATGTTATGATTCTAATTAGATCACATTGTGGATGCTACTTTTACAAAATGACTACGTAATATAACTCCCAATGCTGTCTTATTCTTTACATGTGATAAAAACATGTCTTCAAATTTATTTGGTTTTTAAGGTTCATTTATTTCTTAGTGTTCAAGATTATATCAACTTGTCCGTATTTTCCTGTCATCATGTCATTTGGAGTATCAAATGACAAGAGTATTGACCATTTGGAGTATCATTCAAAATGGATTCATCCACTTGGGCGTAATAGTCTAATTCTGAGGGGAATATTTTTCTACACAATAGCTGACCTATCCATGCTTCTTCTTTCTTACATACCTTGGCTTTTGACCTCCTAAACCCTAACATCACCCACTTTCCTTCATGATTGAAAATGTTGATGATCCTTTCTCTTTTCTATTTTCCTTGATTAGCCTGAGAGCTATCTGGCATCTTAATGCATTTTTATTTTCACAGTGGTAACTAAATCCTAGGTAGCATTCAATAGTTTTTCAATGTACATTACTTGTTTCCTGTTTAGGAGAGCAGTTTTTACAATTGTATCAGGCTGTGAATAAATACATTTCAGTGACTTCACCAGCTAATGAATATGATCAGAACACCTGTGGATTTTTTCTAAGCTTAGGTTATCAAGAAGTAGTTTTCTTACTAAAGCTCTAGATTGACATATGCTATAAAATATGATTATGAGCTTGTTCATAGTGATCCAACAGAAGGAAGCACCATGGTAGTTTGAAGCAAGCTCTTTGGTTTTCATCTGGGAAAAAATAAATTGGCATTCTTCTGAAAATAAATAACTTATTTTCAGTGGTTACCATGATAGTACTAGGAGGAAGATCTGATAGCACCAGGAATAATATTTTTAAAAAAATCAAAACCACAGTGATATAGAAAGAAAAAAAATCCTGGTATGATTCAGTTCTATATTCATAGTCTGCTCCTGTCTTATAAAATAACTATTGATTTTTCCCTGAGGAATGAAGAAATAAAAATACATAAAATTAACATTATATTGGAAACAAAAATTTAACAACAGTCTTGAGTTTGTTCATGGCTTAAATAGCCTCAAATTTTCTTTATTAACTGTGATCTGAAAATGACCACTTTGTATCTTTCCAATCACAAATATTCCCAGTGGCATGGGGATGGGGAAAGAATTGCTTGTTATAGTTGGTTTCCACAGTACCAATTAATGTTTTCAGTATTGTTTGATTTTTTAAAATATTTTATCTAAATATTTTGAAATTGTATAGTGAAAGGAGTTTTACTATCCATTTTCAACCCCACAGGGGCAAGAATGTCTCATATGTTGTTTGAATACCCCTTACTTACTCAGTCCCCACACCTGGAAGCAGATCATTATCACGTTTTCCTAAAGTGTCACTCCCGGGTGTGATTTCACTTTTACTACCCTCACAGCTATAGCAATATCAATTTGCACTTACCCTGGGCCTTGCTTCTGTGCCCAAAGTTCTTCAAAATAACAAAAATGGAGAAGTTGAAGTTACTGGAAACTTAAAAGGAAAAGGCGTTTCATTTACAATGAGAGGGATTCAGTGACACATGTTGAACTCAGAGTGTTTTTGCCTGTAAATATTAAATTGAAGCCCTACTTCTCTTACTTTGAGTTTCAGCTCTCAGTGCCTCCAGACCTTTGGTCATGTACTATTCAAATGGTCTCATTCAACTAAACTCCATTGAAACCCAGTAAAAAGCACTTTTCAGGAAAACATCTTGGTGCCTGGTCAATATAATCACCACAGAAATTTATCTACAAAGAACGTCTATGGTGGGTGTGGTAGATATTTTATGACATTACTTGGGCAAAATATCTGACTAATTATTTCTCCTTAAATTGTTAATAACAAGTATTTAATTTTTTTCTTTATTAAAATACTTCATTATTAATGCCAAAGAGCCTAAAAAGCCTACAAGAAATCTGACAAATTGATGACTTTAATAATATTGGGTAAAAAACTATTTTTCTGCCTTGGTTTGAATCTTTTTAAGTTTACATACTTAAACTTTCCTAGGATATTAGTAAAGGGGAAGTTGACTAATTAAGATATTTTACTAAGTGTCATAGATGTTTTAAGAACAAAGTTTAAAGGTCTGGAGTTTTGTGTTTATTTTTGTTTTTAAAATAAATTTGAGTCTATGTAGTGAAATGGCTTTACATTCCCTTGCAGCTGTTTAAAGCATTACATTATTCAAACTATCAGAAAAATCTGCTGACTGTCAAAAACCTAAATGATGAATGAGAATTAAATAATAGGAGATTCGACTGAATTTTTTGCTGTAAATACTTTTACATGCTATAAAAATAATGCCTATACCTAATACATATGCTCTATATCTCATTCATCCACACTATGCTTTTTATTGGTAAAGGAACAAAAGACAAGAATGCCAATTTTTACTGTTAATGAAAAGGAGTCATTGATGAAGTTCTTATAATAGCTTCAAACCTGGGAAATTTCTTAAGATGCCTAAACCAAGAAGTAAGCAATCAGATACTTTTTTAGAAAATATCATTGTAGAGCACCATGAAATATTAGATTTATGATAAAGACACATCCACATGTGAAAATGAAGCAACACTGTCCATCAGCACAAACAATTGCTAGAATACCGTTATTCCTGGGTTTTCATGAACACAAGTACCCAGGTACTGTCATGCTTGCTGTGCTATAGCAAAAGAGCAGAAGAGATAACTGGGCTAATGAGACAGTCTCTGTTCTGCCTTGGAGAGGTAAGTTGAAGAGAGGCATGTTTGCTTTCTCCCAGTTTAATACATGATTTTTACCAAGAATCCTGAAAGAACGGGAGAAGACACAAATTAAGTTTGGGCCAATGATGAGTAGAAACATGACCCTGGTTGTGGAAGGGATAGTTAAGTGACTTCCCACAAATGTTATCATCGCGGACAATGAAGCAAACATAGTATATTTTGGCAGCATCTTGGGGAAGTTGTTACACTTGTGTAGTGAGTTAATTAGACAATATTCTTCTTAGTAAAATTTTCATTGCATTTGTCTATTAAAGAATATTGTGAAATTAGTAACATAAATCCAATTATGTAATCCCTGAGAAATAAATTTCTTTAATAAAGGAATCAATTCACTAGGTATCAATGATGCTACATAACAGACTAACATGAACAAATATACATACAAAAGCCATGTTTTAATCTCATTTTTTTTGTTGTTTAAGTAGACTAAAAATGAATTTCGGAGAAGAGGCAAACTATTATTGAACTATATTTTTTTCTACAGGTTGAGAAGATTTTTTTCCTTAGGCTTGAGGGAAACTGTTACAATCAAAGTGTATTTATAATTTATATATAACTACTTTCCCAAAAATTCATGTCCAATTTCTATATTGACCAGGCCTGGTAGATAGTCATACATTAGCGGTGCTTCCGAGGCAAAAGCTACCTCCCATAGTCAAAGAAAGGCAATAAACTTAATTCCTTCTGAAGGCTTGGTAAATTATTCTCCCTCTCCTTCTTTTAATTACTAAAACATTGAATACTTTGAATATTCTCTATTTCTAAAGAAGAGTCAGACTTTAGCTGATAGAGTGTTATGTTTTAAAGATCACAGGTAATTTATGAGGGAATCTAAACAATAGGCAAGAAACACTGATTTTTTTTTTTTTTTAGCTGTTTTTGTTAGCTAATCCTGCAGAAGCAGCAGTTTTCCCACAAAAATCTGCACCATAAGAAGCTCCCACACATGTAAAGCTTGAGTCAGTTTTTGGTGTAATGAATCTTCATTCATTCATTTAACAACTTGCTTAGAGGCATTTTTAGTATTTATTCAACTGATTTAAGGAATAAAAAGTAAACTAGTAACATAGGCCAATACTGTATTTTCTGTAATTATTTTTCTTAAAGGAAACCTTCCTGCCTATAGGTCAGGGTCAGGATGAATTCCTAATGAATGTTTCCACAGTAACAATAAGTAATAAAAGCAGATAACATTTGAAGACTGTGAACAACACATGAGGCTCAGAGCTTTAGGGATGGGTGGTGTTGTTACCCCCATTTTATTGCGAAAGCAACTAAGACCTAAAGCAGTTGATCAACTAGGCCCATGTTCATAACCAGTGAGAAGGAGGACCATAAGTCTGACACTACTTTGCTATATTGCTCTACTATCACAAGCTTTTAAATTTTGTCTGCAATGTTTCATTTTGCTTTTAAGCACTAGTGTATCTATAAGACTACTTCTATTGGTCTGAGGACTCCGCTTTCACAAAAACTTATACAGCATGTTATGGTTTCAAAAATCTTTAAATATTAGCACATGGACCCATGTTAAGTACATCTGTTATAAAAGGATGAATTCTGTAACATAATGATGAGAAGGTCATAAGTTTAATGCCTTAGAGACATACAATGGGCAATCAGAACCTATTGCAGGATCTACTTTTTGTAATGCATTGAAACCCTTATGGATGTTTCATGAGATGAAACTTCATTGTTCAGTGTTTGAGACATTACTAAGTAGCTACATTTTTTTACATAAAATATGTTAGTTAATAAATTTCTACAAAGGAGGAATTAGGAAAATTTAAATAGCAGCTAAAGACAATGAATGAAGACTGGGAAAAAAATTATTATGTTTTGTTATATAACAAAATAAAAGGATAAGGTGAGTCATGACAAGTGTGTTTGCCTTCATTTTCCCCTTCAATTTCCTCTGACTACTGAGGAAATGTAAGCTTAGCACTTCGTTGGTGAACCTGAAAAGCCTGCTCTGCTTATGAGATGTTCTTTGTTGACTAAATTTCTAAGTCATCATGATAATAATGCTTTATAATTTACAAACTGTCATCCCATGCATTATGTAATGTAATCTTCAAAATACCTCAATCTAGTAGATGAAAGAGGTTGTCCCTGATTTTCCAGATGAGAAAATGCAGGCCAGGATCATGAAGTGCATTAGTGTAGTTCATTAACAGAGTCTCTGATGCAAATTTAGGTAGCAGTAATTTAAAGCCCTTGCTATAAGCACCTCTCCTTTACTCCTTCTGCTCCCTACCCCTATGTGTGGACTCCTGAATAAGGCTCTTAATATGCCTACTACCCATACCTAATGTATGAACTCTTGGTAAGGGAACTTCAAATGTTTACTCCAATGTCTCTCAAAGTGTGGTCCCTGGAACAGCAGCATCAGCATCACCTAGGCCCTCATTAGAAATGCAAAATCTGTGGCCCTGCTCTACTGAAAGGAAATTTCGGTGGTGGGTCACAGCTATCCATGTGTAACAAGGCCTTCCAGGTAATGCCCCTATATTTTGAGGAGTGAACTATACCCTACAGGTGCCCAGTTAGTGTTAACCTACACATATGCATACTATCATGTTCATCAAATTGTCTATATTGAGGAATTTAAAAGAACATTACAGACACTATAATAAGTAGTCAGTGTTATTATTGCCATCATTGCAGCTTTATTTTTGTTTTGTTGCTGTTGAGCAGAGATATTTAAGGAAAGTTGCATTTTTCTTTTAAGGAGTAAAACACAGCCTTAGTAAAGAGTACCAGCTTTCTACATATTATTAATATATTCTTTTGAAGAATAGTGAGAAGTAAAATTAAAAGAAGAACAGATTGAGAGGGAGGGAAAAATTAAAAAATCATGGACTGTCGAGCCATGTTGTTAACAAAAATCACTTTTAGATTTATTAAACTTGATGGCTAGGATGTTGGTAGAAAAACAGAACAAAGAAAAAGTTTCATTTGATTTTTTGTTGTTCCTTTTCCTGGTCATGAGTGTAGTTTGGATTAAGTGAAAACAAAGGTGAATGGACATTTTTAAGAAAACAACTGAGTTGATAATGTCTTCATACGTTACAACATCAAAATACATTTCTCACTAATGTATTAAGTTCAACCTTTTGTACTCATAGTGGAAAGGTCTTTGGTACTTTCCATAGGTGGCCATTGACTTAATTCATAGTGTGATCCAGGTAGTCTTAGGTGGGTTGCATAACTCTTTGCTTTCAATAGTTAGAAGATGAAAAGACATCCATATATCACAGTCATTGAGAAAGAAATGGGAAGTTCCTTGGAATTGAGACCTGTAGAGATCTGAGGCCTACAGTATTGAAGGATACAGGCAAGGACGTGAGCCAGTCAATATTTGCAGGAGTCCTGAAGAATTGAGTTTTCACTGTGAAGGTGACAATAGATCCTACAGAATAAATATTGACTTCTCAGAAGGCAGGTAAAAAAAGATTCAAGAAGCAATCTGGGGTAGCTGAACATTTTCCTTTAAAGCTAAGTATTCTTTACTGCTTGTTTTCTCTAAAGGAGAAACAGTTTGCCTCATTGATAAATACTCATGTTATACCCTCATAATTCCTTCCACTTCCAGAAGAGCAATACTTTATTGACCTGAAAGTATGGTTGTCTATAACCTTCTGAGTGGGATCAAACAGCATTGTTTAAATTATCTTCCTAAGTGGATTATTTGTTGTTGTTGTTGTTGTTGCTTTATTTCTAAAGTACAGTTTCATGGAGTACTTCTGTTTATGAAGCTTATAAGAACAGACTTTTCTGGTTACAGAATAGGGGAACAGCCTCCAGGAGCTCCATCCAGTTGCCCTAAATTCCCTTGCTATTCATTCGCTCTCATTCCTTCCCCTGGATTAAGATCTTCTCTGGAATTTTTGAGTTCAGGTCAGGTAAAATAGTTTGAAGACCACTTTTCTAGTTGAATCCAGGGTTACTCTGAGTACCTAAGTAATGATAATTCTTTATCAGCTGTATACTATGTACATGCCGCTTGGCTATGTGTAGAATCTCTAACCTTTTCAATAGTCCTGCACTTTAGGGATCGATACTGCAATTGCATAGGTGAGGCAACTGAGTTTTAAGGAGCTTAAGAAACTTCCTTAAGGTCACACACCTGGATTTCTAAACTATATCTCTCTCCTTGACAGTCACCAGCAAAACATTGAACTACATCATCTCAAATGTTGTTTTTGGCAGTTGATATATGAAAATTGAATTTTAGATCTGCACTGTCATTTATCAAGAATTTCTAAGACTCATACCTAATTCATGTGAGGTACTGCCGAACTCTCTGGGGAGCATCACTGAGAAAGGGGGCATAGCCCTACAATTAAGATATTTATAATCTAGTTGGAAAGAAAGGAAAGACAGAAAGATTACAAGGAATTCTTGGCAAACTAGATCTAGATAAATAGAGGAATTTGGAAGGAGAGAAAAATTATTCTCGACTCGCATGGACAGGTTTAGTGGAGGAGATAGAAACTGACCTGTGCCAAAATTAAAGAGAAGAATAGTTCCGAGCATTTGTGTCCAGAAGCATATTGCTTGGGTTCTCATCCTTTGCCATTTACTAGCTGTGTGTCCCTGGGAAAACAATTTAATGTTCCTGGGCCTCAGTTCTCTTACCTTCAAAATTGTAAGGACCCACCTTATGACTGTGGCAAGGATTAAAGGAGGGAATGCCTGTGATGTGCTTAGTGCGGCAACGAACACAAAGGAGTCAGTAAACACTGTTCTGTAAAAGTTGTTATCCTCACAGTTGATGCTATGAAAGCAAGAAATAATCTGGAAGGGAGTTCGAACTTTCATCATTTGCAGAACCTGAGGAACTAAGAGCACAATTTGAAACCCATAGATACAGAAGTATAAGAAAAAAGGGCCGCGATCCAGAGACTGGAGGCCCTGGCAGGATCCCAGACCCTAATTTTTTCATCACAGCCCTTACTTGGGGAAGTTGGTTCATATGCATGCTTTGAATTAACTTGTACAAGAGGCACTGATGTCAAAACCAAACTACAGGTAAGGATATAGGGGCAAAGATTGAATGACACAGGCTGGGCATTGAATTCAATGCTTCTGTTTGGAGGTATGACTTTGGTCTGTGAAGAGGTAAAGGGTATTCATCTGTGTTGTCCCATAGTCCTGTTGCCATCACTTCTCTCCTGGCCAGATTTCTTAGGAGTTCATGACAAGTGTTTGTGTATTTTGAGTCTGTGTGTACACAGACCTGAGGAGGCGCCAAGTATATCAAGGCTTTGGACAAATTACGAATAGATGGCTATTGAGCATGCCTTTAAAACAGTAACTATTTAAAAAAGTACTATTTCAGACAAATGACAAAAGTAGATTGTATCTTAAGATGTAGCCTGGAAATTCAAGACTTGTGGTGTTCAATTTATCTGTCTTCTTTAATTGCCTTAAGGAAGAATCTGAATCTATAATCACCATATTCCTTCTGGGTAAAGTTGCTGGTGATGGCCATAATTTTTATAAGAATGCAAAAACTGGCCCCCTTGATGATTCAAACTACTTCTGGCCAAATCCTTGACCAGATAGATAAAATTATATTGTATAATTTTATATCCTTAATTTATAGACAAAATCCTTTTATCTAAATTTTGAATTTACCAATTCCCAGTTTCCCTAAAACTGTAGTGAACCAAGTTCTGAAATTGCTCATATTCATTGCCTTTTATTGTCGTTTAATACTGTGAGGCAAAAATCTATCAATTTAAGTGCAATATGTCTCTGACACACAACCAATAAAAGTTATCCATGAAGCTTAAGCATAACATGAAGCAGAGTGAGATACTGAAAAAAAAAAAAGGGATTTTTACCAATGTGAAATGGCCCAATCTACGTGGAGCCCAAAATGTAATACATGAAGTTTTGAGGCTACCAAATTATTAAAATATCAAAAGTAGAATTTCTGAAATGCTAAATATCTTCTGAAACTCAAATTTGAGTTGGAAGAGATCTTAGACATAAAAAAATCGACTCCCTTTTTCTATTCGTTTCATGACTAATAAAAACAGAAATGAGCTCTAGATGTTTTGGAACTCTGTTTAAATACGTCAAGATACCTTAAAAGTCTCAGAAGCAAAAAGAGAGAAAAAGAGAAAATACTAAATGAAAGATGTAATCTTTTATTTACTCATTATCTGAATCTCCTACTTGTGCTTTCTTTTTTTTTCAATCAGAAAAACTTAGACCATGGACAACAGTAAACAATGACAAAAACAGAAGAATATTTTTCTGTATAGACTGTTTTCCTTATAATTATTTGAATGCCTTTTAAAATTTTTTGTAATTTTCTGATCATAAAAGTAATGTGTTTATAAAATACATACATGTAAAAATTTTAAAAATCACTTATAACCCCACTCCCATAAAAGAATACTTTGACATTTTGGCCTTCATTCTTTCTCTTCCTAAATATCTGAAAAGGGAAGATCATACCACTTCGCTTTTTAATAATCATGTTCAGTTCTGAATATTAGTTGTTTGTTTATAGTTGGTAGGTGCTTTTGTTTTTCTTAAGGTTTTATTTTGGGTCAAAGTAGCTGGATTTTGTTTTCATTTTCCCTTTGAGCTTTTCACTTATATGATAATATTAGTGTGCTTTTTCTTCTACTCATCTTCCAATTTTTTTCAATTCATTTTTGCTATTAAAAAATTGTTTCTTTTCCACTCTCGATGTGCATATTCTCATTGGTCCATGCAACTTAATAACTTGAACTAGAATATTTATACTTTGTATTCATGTTTCATGAATACTTTGAATTGGAAGCTGTTGTGCATGCCCTTTTTAACAGGGCTGATTAAATTGGAATAGCAAGTGGTGATGAGAGAATTGGTGTCTTTCTAAAGATATGTTCAACAGTAATACATGTGTGGTGGTTGACTTGGCACGCCTTCACAGCATTTGAATTTTAGGTTTCTCCCAATTTTTGTGATGACAGTCTGGCATTCTGTTTTAGGACTTAGATGTTTCATTCAGTTGAATCACCAGTAGCTTAAAATTTATGGAATAATTATGTTGATTGATTTTAATTGCTCAGCAGAGCCATCTCAAAAAAAAAATTAAATGTTGGCAAGCTTGATTTATTTACAACCATGTCATTAATGTCTCTGAGCATTAGTTAAGTAGGCACTAGATTTCTCTTCCAGATGAGATCTTAAGGCATATAAATTCATGGCATTTGGGTGAGCATATTTGCACTGCTTCTCCTATAAACTGATTCTCAATTATTATTAATGTTTGAGAAAAATGTGTTAGTCCATTTGGTAAGCTACCCAGGAAAGTTTTCAAATTTTAAGATACATTTCATAAACTGACACTCACAGTACAGGTAAGGTGTCTTCTGATATAATCTCTTTGACAAAGGTGTTCTTATAAAGTAAACCATTTTATAACCATTTAGAATATTCCTATGCCTTATCTATAAGAAGTGTCCCTCTACTTAAACTCCTCGAGAGTGTAATTTAATCATACTTGACTTATACGTTGGGCTCGTAATTAAAAATTGGACCTTACTGTGTTCTCCATACCCTTTTCAGAGTTCTTCAGGAATCATCTTTGGAAGTAGAATGATGGTATTGTAGCTGAGATCACTTCCTTGGCACCTAAAAAAAAAAAGCTTAAAAGGTTGTGTAGGAGACCCATGGCTAACAGCCTTTTGGGTATGACCATGGTGAAGCAACCGTGAACCTTGACTTTAGTACTGGTATTTAAAACCTTATAAAACACATTTTATTTTTAATAACAGTATTAAGCTCATAGAGAATATTGATAGAAAAGTACTGATAGGGGTTATTGATAATATGGGAAGATTTATAATGTTTTTGGCCTTAAAATTTTCTAAATAAATGTGGCCATGAGATGTAATGGACAGTCAAAAAGGATTAAGGAAAGATTTCAGAAGATACGTTAAGAAATATAAACATAAAAGCAAATTTAGCTAGGTATATGAGGGACTGGAGAATGGGGGAGGTGGTGGTGGTATGAGTCTAGGAAATACCAAAGCACATGGGTGTATCTACAAATACAGGAAATCAAACAAAATATGAGCCATACATATAATGTCTGCTGTATATGGCATTTAATGAAACTCATACACAGTAGAATTAATCTATCTTTCTGAAAAAAGTCAATTTGCTATAAAGGAATGTTACTGAGAAAAAGAAAAATGAAGAAACTTTGACTATTTCTTTAGCATGAGGCTATTTTACTCTTCAGTCCCTCCCTCCTTCCCTCCCTCCCTCCCTTCATTCCTTCCTTCCTTCCTTCTTTCCTTTCTTGCTCTCTCTGTCTCTTTCTCTCTTTCTTTCTTTCTCACTCTGTCACCCAGGCTGGAGTACAGTGGCATGATCTCAGCTCATTGCAATCTCCATCTCACAGGTTAAAGCAATTCTCATGCCTCAGCTTCCCAAGTAGCTGGGATTACAGGTGCCCACCACCATGCCCAGCTAATTTTTGTATTTTTTTGTAAAGACAAGGTTTCGCCATGTTGGCCAGGCTAATCTCTAACCCATGGCCTCAGGTGATCCGCCCTCCTTGGCCTCCCAAAGTGCTAGGATTATAGGCATGAGCCACCATGCCCGGCCAGACTCCTTGGTTCAATAGAATACAGTATTTTAGTGTACATTAATTTAAAAATTCATTAATTTTGGATTTATTCGAAATTTTAAATCCCAAGTAACTCATTATTGGCGTAATTCTCTCAGTTCTTGCTTTTATTTCTCTTGTGAGAAATCATAGTAGCTTTGGAACTCACTAGTAATTGTAAAAAGGCTCATTTTTTTTTTTTTCTGTTAGTGCTAATATCTTCTGCTTAGCATTTCAAGTGCCTCTTTAAAGAGTTAATGCACTTCATTATTTCACCTTGAAATGATTTTTAAGTATCTTAGCAAATTGTGAACAGAACGTCAAGCTCATTTGAATCACAGAAACTTGCCAGCATTTAAAGACCTTTTTAAGAGGGGGTTATATATCACCATGATAATTTTTTTTTAGTTCATATACAATAATTCTGTTGTATAACTTGAAGGATACATTAGCATTTTCTACTCTGTACTTCGAAAGCATTATTAAATTCTTGGAAATAGTTTGAAAAAGATGCACACATGATATATAAAGTGACATAAGGAATTGGAATGATTTCCCACCTTCCCTTTCAACCTTCCCTTACTCCAGTTCTTCCAGTACAAACTACTCACCTCCACAGACTGGGGAATAATGGCAAGAGGCATGGACTTTACACTCAAGTATGAACGACATCCCTGTTGCTTTGGTATTTTTACCCTAAGTGAGTTATTTACCCCCTCTGAATTTAAATTTCTAAAATCAAACACTATGAGATTTAATAACTGATATGCAGTATTAAATAGATACTTAATGAATGTCTATACTTTTCCTTTTTTACAGAGCACAAGGTAGGTAAAAAAGAACAGACAGAAGGGATACAAACCGTGGAGGAGGAGAATCAAAACCACCTAAATGAATAGTGTTTTGTGTCCATTGGCTCTATCATGCCTCCTTATCCAGACTGCCATTGGCCTGGCTCACTAGGACTTTCCCTCTCCCTTGAAGGGTAACAATGGCTTCTAGTCTTTTCCCCCTTACATCTACCCTGGACATGGATACTGACTTAATCCTATTATTTTCTAACCTTTCTAAAGAGGTTTCTGTTTATATTGCTCACCTTCACTCCCCAAGCTGTGGTTTTAACCCCCATGGTTCTCCTAGGCAAGGGAGCATGGTGGCAGAAACATGGTCATCCAGTCTGGGTTGAAAATTGAATATACTTTGGGCCTTAACAAGCAGCTTAACTTCTCTAAGCTTCAGTTTCATCATTCATGAAATAGGGATAATAAGGTATATTTCACGGGTAAGGCTTACATCAGGTAATATATGTCAAATGTGGAGTGTCATTCCAGATAAAATATGTAATCAATAAATCATGAAATCATGATTGTTATAATGTCTTCCTGTTCCAGGATAACCATTTTTAATTACCTTATAACTTTAGAGATTTCTAAGGTTTCCTGAATCTTTTCTTTTCTTTCTTTCTTTTTTTTTTTTTTTTTTTTTTTTTTGAGATGAAGTTTCACTCTTATTGCCCAGGCTGGAATGCAATGATTCAATGGCACAATCTCAGTTCACTGCAACCTCTGCCTGCTGGATTCAAGCAATTCTTCCGCGTCAGCCTCCCGAGTAGCTGGGACTATAGGCGCCTGCCACCACGACTGGCTAATTTTTTGTATTTTTAGTAGAGACAGGGTTTCATTATGTTAGCCAGGCTAGTCTTGAACTCCTGACCTCAGTGATCCACATGCCTCGGCCTCCCAAAGTGCTGGGATTACAGGCGTGAGCCACCGCACCCAGCCTCCTGAGCCATTTCTATTTTGGTGCCTTTATGCAGGGGTTTCTTTCCATTTAATGCCTTCCATGTAAAATTTCTTTTTACTCCATCTTTGACTATTATACTCACACCTACTCTTAGAAATGCCATTCAACTACCTCCTCCTTTTTTCTAGTTCCTTTATTATTTGTATCTCAATCTGAATAGTGGAAATTTCTTCACTAATTTGTCAGGTCTTTATAGGTGTAGACTATGCCTTAATTAACTTTTTTCCACATTTCCACATTCCAGTTTTTCACATTTCTCAGGATACTTGCATTGAACCTGGAAGTTGGAGACAATACTTAGGAAATGAAGCGTTCAATGTGTGACAGGCCTTCAAGGTTGTTGACTTCTTAGAAGCTAAAATGCTGATAGCAAGGCATTCCTTCATCTAAACTATGAAGATTTCTTAGTGATGATATATTTGGAGTATTCATTACTATTTCATAAGGCTTTATAATACTCTTTTGCAGGGTTTCAAACAATCAGCAGGAAATATCTGCTGAAACCATGATGTTTTCATTTATACACTTAAGTTTTGACACTGCTTTTCAAAGTTTCCCTCCTTTACCTTGACAGTTAGCTAATTTAGAAAACTAATAATCTAAGCAAATTCATAAGGTTTTTTTTTCTGACACATGAAAGTGGAGGAGGAGTAGCTGTGAAATAATTACTTCCTAAGCTTTGTTTTTATCTGATTCTACTAGTGACTCTGAAAATATTGTCGATGCACGAAATGATAGAGTTGAAGTAAATTTTGATGGGTGAGCTGAATTAACTTGCTAGTGATATAAAACCTTTACTTGGAGTAGTCTATAGCATGAAACAGGATTCACTAATATGGTTTCAACCTGCACTTGCCTTTTTTAATGCCCTTTCATAGGGAATAGTAAATTATCAAGCCCGTGTCCCTTTACCTGAGCCCTATTAGCAGTTTCCGCATAATAAAAGCGATCACTGTCTTTACTAAAGGCCATCGACTTTCTTCCCTGTAATCTCAAAGAGAAATCCCACATTTATTTACTTTTTAAAAGACATTTTATCTTATTTTTAAATTTTGATCTATGTATTTATGCATTTTGGGACCGGGTTATAAGACTGACTAATTTTTGTATTTTTGGTACAGATGGGATTTCAACATGTTGCCAAGGCTGGTCTCAAACTCCTAGGCTCAAGCAATCCACTTGCCTCGGCCTCCCAAAGTGCTGGGATTATAGACATAAGCTGCAGCGCCTGGCCCCCACATTTATTGTCATTGATCATTTTTAATGTATACTCTGTTTCAATCAAAGTTTTACTGAGCACCTACTATCTCTAAGCCCCCACGTGAGACTCACCACTTAAGGCAGACTTCCTCTACTAGTTAACCCTAGAGTGCTAAGAATGTGCCCTGTAAACATGTTCTTTAATTTGACTCAAAAAAAATTGCTTTTTAAATCTGAATTGTTATGCCTGAGTGTTTTTTGCTTTGTACAGAAAGTCACAGTCAGCTTTTTCCTTCTTAGAAATACTTGTGTTGCTGCTGTTGTTGTTCTGTTAAGTACGTCCAGATTCTATCTGGCAATATTTCTTCTTTCTTTTAAAGATAGAGATAATTAGCACTGATTAGCAAAGAGATATATGTACTAATAATCTTAACTAGGTAGTTGCAAAATCCAAAACATTGAATACTAGGGAAATTTGAGCTTCAGGCTGTTCCAGGTTGTTAAGGAATAGGGCCAGAAGTTTTTTTCAACAAATAGAAAATCTAATACAAGCCTTTTGCTCAACATTTTAAATGAAGTTGAGTTTCTTAATACTGAGGTACCTTTTAGGCCATATTAGGAAATGCCAATTACCTTTTATTTTTATTTTTTAATAAAGAGTATGTAGCGTCCTGGTTATCCTCTTTACATTCTTGGTTAACTGTAGTTACATTGATAAATATCTGAAGCAATTCCTTTGGAGTTCCAATTATTGGGAAGAAACTACTTGGAATTCTTCACAGGATGAGTGATTATCAAGGTTCCTACCTTGAACATTTTCTTGTTTTGAATAACAAATCTTCCGCAGAGGGTGGTTAGACAGAACTCATTTGCAGTAAGTGTCTGTGTACCCAGTCTTGGAAATAATTAGATTGCTTTGTAGCATAGTTTCACAAGACTCACTCAGTATATGGATTCTTAAATAAACAATAAGAAAGTGATATTATGAAGAAAGACAGCCCACATACAAATCCCCTAGTATAAGAAAAAGTGATTAAAGTCATTGTTCAAGAGAGGCAAGATTCTTGAGAATCTACTTGTGAGGCTCTACTAAAATGTTATATTGCTACTAAATATCAGAACATGTTAAATAACATTGTTTGCTTTTGTTATTTTTTGTACGTCATATAAGCTGGCAAAAAGCTTCTTTGGAAACAAAGGGGGCAAGACACTTTCTTGTCTTTGAGTACTGATTTGAGCTATGAGCTACATTCAGGAATTCTTATTAGGGTCATGTGACATCTTAAATGTGCTATAGTGTAGCAGCTTGCTAACAGTGTCAACTTATGTTGTTAGCAGCCATTCACACCTGCTGATGCATGGCAAGATAGACTCTCCCCAGCCATAGGCAACAGTTCTCATTAGAACAAGAAGTCTCTTTTCATCTCTTCATTTTATAAAGATGTTCGTTACCGTCATTTATCAATCTATCCCTCCAATTTCTTGAGGCCCCTCTCCAACGTGTTTCCCTTCATCTTGTAATCATTAAGTACAGCATTATAAAATACATTATTATTATTTTTGTTTGCGATAAGAACACATACCAGAATATAGTATTGCTAACTGTAGGCACTATACTTTACAGTAGCTCTCTGGGACTTCTTCATTTTGTGTAACTGAAACTTATGTCCCCTTTCACTGATACCTCTCCATCCCCCTTTCCCCCATCCCCTGACAACTACCATTCCACTCTCTACTTCTGTGAGTTTGACAATTTTGGATTCATCATATAAGTTGTATCTTGTAAATAAGAGAGCAGGATGACTTTTGGAGGTTATGGATAGGTTTATGGCATAAATGTTGGTGATGGTTTCACAATTGTATACTTACTCCAAAGTCATCAAGTTGCATGTATTAGATATATACAACTTTTAGTATGTCAGTCTTACCTTAATAAAGTGGCTTTTAAAATACACTAAACTTTGCCAAAGGTTTGATTGGAGTGTGGCATTTCCATTCTTTCTGGCTTTTGAATGGCTACATGTGAATAGCCCTCCACCTATTTTAAGTAATCTCAAAACCAAAATAGCTTTTTGGAGGAAAATCTTCCATTCCGTACTATTTGAGTTTCTCATTTAAGGACTGGCAAAGCTTTAACTTTTCAAGCGACTGCTGAGTAAGAAAATATTGAGCTTTCTTAGTATACTTTACCATCATTAACAATTTAGGGTTCATTGGCTTGAAATAATATTTTGCTTATCTCACAAAGGATTTTACCTTCTAAATCATTTAACTCAATTCACCAGTGCTTGCTATATTGTCACTCTGTAATTCCTAATTTCTACAGTGTGGTAGTTATTTTTTCTGAAGGATATTGTCCTTCAAGAGGTGATCTGTTGTCAAATTCCAATTAATATTCAGATTGCCACAGGCTTTTTCCTCTCTCTTTCACATTTGTTAAAGGGCATCACTAGATCTTGAGAGGGTATTAAAGAGCATTTGCTAGATGTAAAGAGTGCATACACCAATAACTTGACTTAGTAGGTTGAAAGGGGAAAAAGCAAAGTGTAGAGTTAAAAGTATGTAAACCTTATAAATACTGCCAAGCCAGTAACACCTGTTCAAGACATTAAAAGAAAATCTTATAATATTGAGAATGTAAACCCTTAAAGCTTAGAAGTTTTAAGCTTCTGCATCTTGCAATTAAGAAAATAAGAATACATGTTTAAAATATGAATATTAATCTGACATATTTCTGCTAGAGGAGATTATATTAATAATTTACCAGGATATTTTGAGTTAGTATTTTTTTGAGTGGGTACTCTTGGTATTTAACATTTACTAATATATAAGCATCTTGAAAACCAGAATTGTATTTACAAGTATGAACTCTATAGTTAAATAAATATTAAGTTAGCAATTAGTAAGGGTTAGAGACAAGATAAAAAAACTCAGTAGGGAGTTGCGGTAGTTGAGGTGGATGTGGCCCCCCAGAAGCCCCACCTGGTGATGTTCACACCCTTGTATAATCCCTTTCCATTGAGGATGGGCTGGACCTCATGACTTGCTTCTAATTTAGAGAATACAGAAAAAGAGAAGGAAGAGCCAGATTACTGAAAATGGGCCAAACAATTAAGAATATCTTAAGGAGTATGTCTCATCAACGGACAAAAGCTAAGCCAAAAACACCCTGGACAACGAAGCTCGTAATTTATTGGCATATAATTCCTGAGAGCATATATCTGCCAGATAAAAGTACTGCAATTGGAAACACATTAGAAATCACTTTATGGCAGTTATCCTGAATATATACTCAAAAAGTGTTTTATTTCAGTTTCTAATGTTTGGAGACTGTAGAGAGATGATGACGAAGAAACAACTGAGGATTTCAACTATGTTAATGTAGTTTTAAAAATAGACAATCAGCTTTTAAGAAGAAATTCTACCACCATTTATTGAGTGCCTGTTTTCTACTGTATATCGATAATACATGGTTCTAGGATTAAAATGAGACTACATTTTAATCAATGGAGTCAGTGGAAAAAAATAGTCATCATCTAATTCGAATTCTATATGACATGTATGATAAATGCCAAATCAGCTGTGGCTGACTGGGTGACTGTGAGTCCAGCCCTAAATGTGTGAAATATTGACAGGCTGAATGGTTTTCTAAAAATTCATTCTTATAGTTGTCATCCTTCTTTAATATATGGAAGTTGAGCTTTGCATATAACATTTTAACGTGACAATTCTCTAGATGTACTTTGGTCATTCTAGGTTTTTAAATGGACTACAAGTTCTAATTCCTAACTAATGCCCTTAAAGAGCTTTTGGGTACAAGCTCAATCAATACAACAGTAGAAAGACATTTTAATAAAAGGTTCTTAGCATTGGAAGTGTGAAAACTCATTACATTTCAGGAATTAGATTTTCTTTCTGAATATAATTGGCATGGAAATATTTTATTTGGCTGATGACAGCACTGTAAACCAGCTCCGTAGTAGACTTCGACATCTATATTTACTACTAGATGATGTTTGTGCAGACCTTTAATTTGGCTTGAAATGTAATCATGCCTAGATGTGTTTAACTAGGATCCTAATCTTTGAATCTACTCTCCAATACTAAGTAGAGTGTGAACGCTATGTGGCATTAAAAATTTAAACACACACACATCATCTAGACAAACTAGATAATAAAACTATTTAACTGGGAGCCCCGCAGAGGGCTTTTGGTAGCTTAGATCTAGACTGGCTCTCTGCGTCCACCTTTTCTCTTGTTATCCCAGGGATTCAGGCTGCATTCTTCCTCTACTATTCATCCGTTTCAGGTTTTCTCTCTGATATGTCAAGAGTGGACTGCAATCTCTTGTTTCCATCTCAGACAACAAACACACAGGCCCTCTTCTTCTAGGATATTTCTACTAATCACTGAAGGAAAGTGGGATACCAAAACAAAACAAAACAAAACAAAACTGCCATTGGCAGGATGTCAAGGTATTAGAGTCATTCTGCTAACTCTGTAGTTAGCAACATACATTGAAAAATTATTTGAATGTCTTTCTAGGCATTTTGCTAGGCATTGAATATACAGAGATAAGAAACAGCTAGCCTTCAAAGACTTCACCATAGAATGTAAATAACACAGCAATTGCAGCCCAATGTGATAAGGGTACAATAGAAAAGAAGAAAATATATGCTATCACAGGAACACAGAAGGTGGGAAATGATTAATCTGTAGGCAGAGGGGACAGGCATGCCAGGTAGAGGAATTAGCATGAGCAGAAACATACAGGCAAGAAAGAACAGAATGAATTTTGGGATTTGAAGACCCCATGTTGAGCAATGAGGCACAGTGGGTAGGCATGAACTGCGAGATCACTGGTTCTCAAAATGTATTCCCCCAACTAGCAGCATCAGCATCACCTGGAAATTTATCAGAAATGCCAATAATCAGACCCCACCCAAGACTCCTGATTCAAAAAGGGTGATTTAACTAGCCTTTCAGGCACTTCTGATCCACACTAAAGTTGAAAAAACCACTGTTCTAGATTATGTCACACCTATAGACTGAAGTTCTTATTTTAAAGCCAATAGATTTTAAACAGGAAAATGACATGTGTTGGATTTGATATTTTTAAATCAAAAGAGCTGTCTGAAAGCAATGTGGAGAATAAATTAGTGCACATGTGATGAGAGGTGAGGGAATGGGATGGAGGGTAGGGAATAAAATTGGATGATGCTTAATAGGCTGTTGCAGTAATTCAGGTGAAAATAATAGGACATGAACTGAAGAGTTGTGATGAATAAGGATTTGAAAAATATTCAATAGCTAGTCATTTTCAGATTATTAAGAATGTTCTATGACCTATTTACTATCGTTCAACTGAATGTAGACTCACTTATCATCACTATCCCTCTTCCTATCTTTTGGCCCCACTTTTAGTGATGGCCACTGGAACCTTTTCTTTGAAGAACATTTAAAATGTAAGTGTTCCTCCCATACAAGTGATCAGTTTCATTTCTAAACAAGATGAAACAGTGGTTTAGGTTTTTGTCTCTGGTATCCAGACACCAGTATATCAGAGTATTTCCTCTGGTCTTGAATCAGAATTCCCTTTACAGTCTCTGACTGATTTGAACAAAGTTACAGGTCTAGCAGAGAGGATTTTCCTTATGGTGTAAGCAATAATTTTATTATTTTTCTGACTAAAATAAAAACAAATAGGAAATTATTTACCAATTCTTCTAGTGATTCCACGTTTGTGGTTCTTGCATTTATAGGTAAACATTTATTACATTTACTAATATGTATTTAGCACGTACTATAATGCAGCAACATAAGTGAAAATTATCTAATGCATACTTTAAATATATAATACCAGATTAGGATGATGATGAAATAGGATTCAAGAATCACTGTGTTCTCAACATCTGTTGAACTCTCTTATGCATCAGTCTCTTTGCTCAGTACTTTACATGCATTATTACTTAATCCTCAAAGCTCATACTAGTGTTTTTTATTTCAATAAAGATTTGAGATTATAGAGGTTAACTAGCCAGTCACTCCTAATAAGGAGCTGAGACTATTTGAGCTTCAGAACAGTGTGACAAGAAAGCAAAGAGAAATACTGTCCATTTTTCATAGATCGTTCTGAAAAAGAACTTCAAGACCATGTTAATACAGGTGCAGAGAGATATGAACTCTCACATATTCTTGGTGTGAATATAAAGTGATATAGTTTTTCAGGAAAGCAACCGGGCTATATCTATCTAGATGGAAGCATAAAAGTGTCCATATTGTTTGATTTAGAAACCTCATTTCTGGGATTTCTAGGAAACTAGTTTATGGAAATAATTTAAGACGCATCAAAGAAACATGTATTCTGATGTTTTTCAGAAATACTTGAAATGGAAGAAAGGGTTTGGATAGAAAGGAACACCCCAATATGAAAAGTGAGGCCCTACATCAGTGGCATCATGGGACTCCTCCTAGGTGATTTCATAGAACTAGGTTCTCACTTTTCATGTTGGGGTGCTTCTGCCTTATCCAAACCCTTGAGATCCAGGAAGACTTCCATATGTATAATAGGGTCATTAAGTCGAGGATAAATCTGATGAATCTCCTTGAATCATCAACTTTAGTTGATGATTTGGGGTGAGGTTGATTTTATATTACACATAGATGTTGTATTAGTAGAATTAGGAAGCATATAAATGTTATGACAAAGTGATGGACTTCAAAAAACTTTCTAGCCACTTTGAGATACACTACTGCCAGACCTCCTAAAGGAATTTTCTCTCCTTTGCTATTAAGCATGGCAGATACCTCAGATGGAAAATTTGACAGGTGTGAATTTAAATGAATAAATGTTGTTATTAATAAAACAATAACATTTCCAAGAATTAAAAAGTAGAGTTATAAAAATAATACCTACGGAAGCCACAGAGTCATCAAACCCATTTGACAGATGAAGGAGCTGAGAGCTAGGGAAAGTCAGTGACTTATTCAAGGCGTTAAAAATGGTTCAGAGCATGACTATAACCACTACTTGGTTCTCCATATACTCAGTACTTTGTTGAGCTGCCTCTAAATTCCTGAAAGACGGGTAGCATTACTAATACTATGTTAGATTATTTTCTCAGCAAATTAGCAATATTTTTCATGTCTGTGAATGATCGAGTAATTCAACTGGGATCAGTTAGGAGGCATCAGATTAACTGCAAAAGTGACAGCATGTTCAAATCATATTCTCAGGAAATCACATAGAATGGACAGTGGCTGAATATTTTGTTATTGTGAGGTTTTGCAATTTGGTCTTTATATACACTAAGTCTTGTAGAAGTCTTGTAGAAGTCATCCTATTTTGCTTGTTTTTCTCCTCTAAACACCTATGCCCTCTCCATGAATATTGAGTGAAAGCAATGGTTTTCTTAAGGAAAGAACCACAGCTTTCTGATTCTAAACCTAGTACAAGCCCTGGCTCTGCCAATTTCAATTCAACAAATATTTCTGCCACTCTCTAATCTAAGTCAGGTCAATTTATCTCTGTCCTCGTTTTGCTCAACCATGATGTGTGCATGCTTAAAAGGGAAATTATTCATTTGAAAATCTCTATCCATCTAAATGCTGGCTCTAAGGAGTTTTGAGCTGGATAGATGACGCCACTGGTCCAGCTTGAACAAAGTTCTGCTTCTAGATGTCTCTTTGTGTTTGCGGAGGCAGATGGTAACACGTAGAATGTTTCTATAAGAATATTCTTTTTTCTTTCTTACTGAAGAAAGAGCTCTTAGAAGAAATATTAATCTTATTAATATACAACCAAATAATCCAACTTTTAAAAGCCAAGGCTATTTGCATTAGGTGTTGAGGCAACATATGACACGAATGATAATTTGCAATTGATCTAGAAAATCACCAGTGAAAGATAAGATGATTAAGTCCAAATTAGCTGATGTAATGTTCTAAGCTAATCCAGTTAATCAGAAAGCAGGCACTTTTAAACTTCCCTTTGTGCTATGTAAATACAGTCTTTTGTAATACTAATTTAATTCCTTATTTACATAAGCATGTAAATTTCTATTTGTTTTGACTGGCTAAATTTAAAAACAGAAATATACATACAGTAAAGCAATCAAAATGAATGAAATAAAGAGTCCTATGCCTTAATATCCTTAAACAGTTAGCATAATTGAATGGTTTTCTTGAGACACTTGAACTTACAGGAATTAAATGAGAACGATATGTATTTCAGAGTTATTTTAGGATGGCATGAAACTTGAATAAATTTTGAATAAAAATTTGAATAAACGTGCCATGATTATTATAAGTGACAAGTGTTAGCCTGCACATCAAGTAGATAAAAGATTATTAGATCTTTTAATTATCTCAAAATGTGGGAAATGTGTTAAAACTGATTGTATATAAATTTCCTTGAACCAGTAATTAGTCTGTTTCTCTTAAATTACCTATTATGTCTTCATTTCTCCCTAAGAAATAGCTCCCATTTCCATTTACCTAGTAGTAGAAGACTTTAACAAGGTTATATCCTATTAACTCATGAGAGCAGAGCTTGAGCATTAACTATAGGTCATTACCCTGATCTTATTCCTATTACCACTCCCCTTGAATATTTAGAAAAATCATTTAATTGCTGTTTTTAAATTTTACTCCAAAAAAGGATTAGCAATTTTTTAATCTACTCATTTCCAAAATACAAAAAATGTGCAGAAAAATTTAACTTTGTCCAACATGGATTTTGACCAATTTCCAAATTCCAGGTGTTGTCTATATTTAAGGTGATAATTTTAAAATTTGTTGTAATTAGTGGATTGTTTGTAATTGCCTTTTGGGGCCTCCTTAAAGTAAGTCATCACTATTATCATAATAATGTGTGACAAAACAATTATACTGCATATGATGACATTTTTTCCATTTCTATTGCCAGAAAATATTTTTTAGCTATTGACCGATTTTTTTTAGATGTTGACTAAACAGACACAACATACTATAACTTAATCTGCTGCTCTGCTTTGAGAGAATAAATGAGTCAAGATTCTTCGCTTGGATTGATAGTGGTTCCACTGGCAATTGTAGGAAATGCAATGGAATTTTAGTGAAGGAAAAAATTGAAATTCTTTGTCAGCATGTCAAGTTTCAGCTGCTCCACACGATTCAAAATTGGAGCTTTGACCCTGCTTAAGACCATGATGAACAGTCATTTCTTATTTGTGCCCTGTTTTACCTACCAGAATTCAAATTCTATTAGAGAATATATCATCATTTGCTCAATAAATAGTTAAATGAATGGTCCATTGTGAGAAAACTGAGGATTCCTTCCAAGAGTTTGAAATAAACCTCTGGAGAGCTAATTCAGAATTACAGGGACTATAGATTTCAGGTTCTTAGGCATGGGCAAGCAACTTTGAATCACATAGGAATGGACACCAGTTCATACTGTAGCTATTTTTTCTACTTAAAATTGTCTTACCTGTGCTTATACATTGATTGATTTTTTAATTTATTATTTATTATTCTCTTTTTAGAGTTGGGGTCTTGCTCTGTCTCCCAGGTTGGAGTGCACTGGCAGAATCATAGCTCACTGCACCCTTGAACTGGGCTCAAGAGATCCTTCCACCCCACTCTCTCAGTTCACTGGGATTACAAACCTGAGGCACAGCACTCAGCTCTATAGCTTTGATTTAGTCTTAGAGAAACACAGAAAAACTAGAATGATTTCAAATCCATTGTTCTATTTTCTCTTGAAAGGACACATTTTTCTGCACAGTGTATTCTAAATAGTTGATGATGCAAAAGAAAAAGAAAAAGGAGCTCATTTTAAAAAATGGGTAACTATTGCCAGTATCTGTTAACTACTGGTAAAATTGTCTTTCAACAGAGAAAACTGAAAGTAGTATAAATGATAGTAGGGAAGTTTTAGGAAAATTTAATGTAGATGTGAAATGTGTCTGTTTGCCTCTTACTGCTATGGTGAGAATGGAGTTGCAGAGAACTGTAATTAACTGTCGAGAACAAATGGAGATAGCAAACATTGCCAGGCAGGCAAAAATGGTAATTACAAACTATAACTTACTCATTAGTTAATTGGAATAAGAACCTACATTTGAATCATCTTGCATGATTTAGTTCTAGTCTAATGTGTTTGCTTTGTAAAGTCTAAAACCAGGATAGTTTCAGTAGACTTCAAAACAATGTGTGCTCTCTGTATTTTTCTATTAATGGTGTTTGTGACTTCGAAAATTTACAGGTTTTAAATTTATTCTGTTCATTTTATTATGCTATTTATTCTGTTCATTTTATTATGCTATTTGTAATTAGTCATTTATCTAGAAGAATAAGCACATTATGGTTTGCTATTATTCTTGAAAAATCAGGTAGGTTTTGTTGACCCTAGAACACTTTGTAAATGTATTGCCCATTTTTGCTAAAAGTCAGGCTCTTTCAGGAGGGAAGATGAAGATTTTGATGGAGAAAATTGTTTTTGTTAGTTTTACCAAATTAAAATTGTGTTCAAGTCCATGGGATGTACCAATGTGATATCTGAATCTTTTTTTTTTTAAGACAGAGTCTCGCTCTGTCACCCAGGCTGGAATGCAGTGGCACGATCTTGGCTCACTGCAACCTCTGCCTCTGGGGTTCAAGCTATTCTCCTGCCTCAGCCTCCTGAGTGGCTGGGACTACAGGCGAGTGCCACCACACCCAGATATTTTTTTGTATTTTTAGTAGAGATGGGTTTCACCATGTTGGTCAGGCTGGTCTTAGACTCCTGACCTCAAGTGGTCTGCCCGCCTCGGCCTCCCAAAGTGTTGGGATTGCAGGCGTGAGCCACCGCACCCGACCCTGAATCTTTCACAATGACTTTGAACTTGAATACTAGTATTAGGCTGATTTTTTCCTATAGCCTCATTTCAGATTTGGATTAATTAATAAGGAAAGATATCATTCCATATAGCGCAAGAACTTCAAGGAAAGATGCTATCACCTGGCTTATGAAAACAGCAAGTGTATGGGTCTCAAGCAATATTTAAAAATTGAAAATAGACTAATTTATATTTCTATTACCTCAGTTCCCAGAAGGGATATCACATTGACTAAGATATCAAATGCTTGTCACTTATTCTCTCAAACATGCATTGCTTTTAAGAAACTTAAAACATTAATGCAAGACTTTGGCAGCGTTGTAAATGTGTCCTCAGTAAGGAGGTAAATGTATATTCCGCTGAGTTAAGACAGCATACTTCGGCCAACATGAACTATAAAAGGAAAGTAATAGTTTTGTCTTAAAAGTGATGTAGGTATGATTGAGGGGATAGTTGTTATTTTGTCTACCCAGTGCAGAAGCCATGTGGCCAATTTGATCAACTCTTAAAAATAAAGTAATAGAGACACAAGTTTTAAGCTGTTTTGTATAAATTAATGCTTGATATATTTTCAAGGTAGATATTAAGTACCTTAGATTTTTTTAACCAACATATTTAAGTGTATACTGTAGAGTATCCAGTAAGCTAATGTTTGCTACATTACTCTTTGTAGCAAACAAAGAGTACATATTTGTTTGATATATGAAATACACTGGTACAAAATTCAAGAATGAAGTGATGTTCTGCTCTTAGGATTGGTAATGCCATTCTATGTAAAGTTATTCTGTATGTCAGAATTTCATCTTATGACTGACTCAATGTGTTTATTGTGTGGAAGAATAGAGAGGTTCATTTTAGTGTATAGGTGTTGCCTTGTACAATTAGAGGCAAATATCTGATTTACTTAGGAACTAAATCAGAGACACTTTGGGATGATGTGTTATTGGGTTGCAGACAGAAGAGTTCTGAGTTAGACTGTGTTAAACATATCAGCATGGGTTAATCTACAGAAGTTTGTAACCAGCTCTACAGGGAATGAAAGACCTTCAGCCTCACTTTCAAGTAGAGAATTTTAGAATCACCCTTGGGCCCTGTTTTGTTAATGGAAATGTTCACAGATCCAGCTGTCCCTTGGCAAAATTGAAAAGTAGATAACATTTAATGCCCTTTACTTCAAAGGGTATGACTTCTTTTCCCAAGGTGCTCACTGAGTCATTGTTGATCAGAAACACCTCTGTGTTCAGACCATTACTGATGGCCATCTTCATCCAAATGGTCTATTTTCTCAGGCCTTTGTTTTCTGTAAGTGTCATAATTAGTAATAATGCTCATATTTATAAATAATATTTTTGAGTGCTGTGTGTTTTGGGTTAGTAAAACCCTGTTAAATTCTCACTGGTTCCCAGTTCTGGAATCACTTTGAAGCTATATTCTGAGTTGTCTTGTCATAACAAATTAACAGATGTAATCTAATCATTCTACGCACCTTCTAAAAGAATTTTTGAAATGAAATGTAACTTAATATTTCCTTCATTCTAAACTGATTCCTGTTTATTTTAGCAAAATGACTTCAATAAGTTAAATGGGCCTGTTGTCGTTTATCAGAATGAGCCATTTGCTTGTATTTGAAAACATGTACTTACGGAAAGATCATTTGAATGAGAGATCTGAGTTTTAGACCCACATACAGTACTAGCTAGTTGTGATAACTACATTAAGTCAATTCACCTTTCTGAACTTTAGTTTCATTATTGGGATAAAATAAAGGGTTTTCTTTGATCATCAGTTTTCTTAAATTTACAACTAATTCTTACCTTACAACTTTAGTTGAATTAACATAGTTATCTTTCCTCTTTAGATTTTCTTTCTTAACAGTCCTTGGACACCCAATACTTTTCCCATGAATCATCCATTCAATCATTTGATAAATACTAATTGAGCACCTATTATGTTTCAAGCACTGCATGAGATGCTAAGGTCACAACAGTGGAAAAAAATAAGTGGCCCTTCTGCAGCTTGTAGTCTAGTGGGAGAAAAAAAGATTAATGAAAAAAATCAGACTATTTAATGTGAAATTACAAATGTGATGCATGCTGCAATTAGAGAGCAGTGTGGTCCCATGATAATGAATACAGAGAAATTTTCAAAAAAGAGGTAATTGCTAAGGCAAGTGTTAACCAGTGATGTGTCTGATGGATGTGTCTGTGTTGATATTTCTGACAAAGAGCAAATAGGAGCAAGGTGTGCAAATAGATTAGAGATCAGGTAGGGGTCTTGTGAAGTATCAGTTTTATGATCCTGTCTATTCTCTGCAGAAATGTTGATTTAGTGTTTGGGACAAAATCTAACTCTCACGGGACTTATAATTTAGAGGAGCAATCTAATTAACCCAAATTTGGTTATCCATGGCTTTCTGTGAGCTCTTTCAATTACATTTAGAAGAATAGTATGGGAGGAAAATCCACAAATTCTAGGCATGGTTCCATCTGGATGTGTTTGTGTGTAGAGATTCTTTCTGGTGCCATATTAGTATCTACTAATATGTATTAGTATGTATGGCTACCTGTCCTTATCTCTCAAGTCTGATTCTGTTCAGCATAGGTAAGCCTTTTTCTGAACCTCAAGGAGTGCTTTAAGCAGTGGGACGCTAGGAGTTTCTTGTTCATGGGTTAGTGCTAATCAGTTTAACAAATATTTGGAGAACCTATTCGGTGTCAAGCACTGTGCTGGCAATAAAGGCTATGTAGATGATTAAGGATATGTGAAGTTCATAATTTAGTAACTTCCTAATTTAATAAGCTCAAAGTCTAATTATTTAGCAACTTCCATTATGTCCTTGTATGTGGAATTTGAGAAAATACAGAAATACTTAGTCTTGGCTTTTAGAAATAATCACAGAAAAACAACATGGAGTAGTTATTTATAAAATAAGATTTAATTTCAAATGGAATAATCTAGCTGTGTTTACATTTCTCAAGAAAAATAGAATTGTTCCCTTAGAAGTTTTAAAAGCAGGCACTATCTGTCAAAGTTTTACCACGGCTGAAATTTTTAACATTGAACTTAGTACTTTAAATTGGTGAAACTATGGGAGGTAATTCATATGTGTAATTTGCTAGACTTAGTCATTCCACAATGTATAGATACTGGGAAATATCATGTTGTACATATAATTTTCTCTGTCAATTATTATGAGTGAAGGAATGAATGAATAAGTAGATAAGTGGTGTCTATAAGCCCTGAGTAAATAACATACATAAGTGAAGCAAGTTTTTTGTCCCTGGAAGTTTTGGTTGAATGAGTAAATCTCTTAAGTGGGTGAGGAAGTGCACTAAATCCGAATGTACTGAGGTTGACTTGGGTCTCCGTTCTCTGAATACTCTTCCTCTGCATTACAGCAGTAGATGGTTCTCTTACCTAATACTCTTTCTTCATGTTTTTTTCCTAACCTTCTTTCGCTATCATTTCTTAAATCTCTTTACCCTTACTCTGTCAGAAAAAAAAAAAAGCCAGCACATATACACAAGGAAAACATCTTCTTGCCCCCAGTAGAGTAGACCTGACCTGTCTTAGAGGAAACTAGTCATGACTCTGTTCTGTCAAGCTCTGACCTAAGAGGTAAAGTGAGAAGAATGTTAATTTATAATATTGAAACAACAGTTTTGCATACTTTTTCAGATAAGGAGGCTTTGGTTCCTGTAAGACAAACCAAAGAGACATAATTTAAGAACACTCTATGAGATTCCTCTGGGAGTTGGGACAAGAGCTCTGAGTACATGCAGAAGGGGTCAGTGCTGTGGTCAAAGATACTTGGCCTTCTAGAAGAGGCAGCTGTGCAACTCTATGAGTGTAGAAGAGAACTACAGGCATAGCCAATACTTGGCATTACCGTAGGATGTGTCAGGATTAACTAGAAGGCACTCTCAAAGCCTTCCAGTAAAATAACCAAAACATCAGGAAGAAAATAAGTGTAAGATGTAAGAAAGATGTTGATGAGAGGCACTCAGAGAAGGGAAAGATATTTTGCATATTATAATTGAGTTTTAAATCATCTAGTGGAATTACCCCTTAAAAGGGAATTTTATATCATGTAATTTTATCTAATTATCTACTTGAACATTGGAGCCAACTTCACTTATCCACAGCCTCTAATGTTCATTTTAAGTGTGAAAATAGGCAACAAAAAAGTAAGCATATGAGTACAAACTAAACAATTTCCCCGTAATATTTTGGTAGTATACATCACTGTGAGCCAAGTGTGGTGGCTCAGGCCTGTAATCCCAGCACTTTGGAGGCTGAAGCAGGAGGATCGCTTGCAGCCAGGAGTTCGAGATCAGTGTACGCAACATAAAGAAATCCCGTCTCTACAAAAAATGTAAAACTATTTTTTAAAACAATGAAACATTAGTTGGGCTTGTTGATATGTGCTTGTAGTCCAACTACTCAAAGGCTGAGGCAGGAGAATCACTTGAACCCAGGAAGTCGAGGCTGCAGTGAGCCAGGATCATGCCACTACATTCCAGCCCAGGTGACAGAGTGAGAACCTGTCTCTAAAATAAAAATAAAAGAAAACAACAACAACAACAACAAGCAACAAACAAAAACATAATCTTGGGCACATGGAAGATCTCTCTTTCTTTCTAATTATATTCCTGCTCAAATATTACGTTAAGGATTCAATATTTATGTTTTTTATTGTTCATGCAAGTGTTTTTTGTTGTTCTAAGATTAGATGTATCCAAGTTTATTCTTTCTTCAGCATTTGCTTTTTCTTGACTTCATGTCAGAAATTAAATACATCTGCTTTCCTAGTAGCAGAGAGGATTTGAATGAAGATCGACATTTCTGGCTGTCCTTTCTGAATAATGTTTCCACTTGAACTTGGCAGTTTAACAATACTTCCAATAAATAGTGCCATAGAATAATTCACTTACTGTTTAATGCCACTGTTTTAAAATCTCCTGCTACCACCTTTCTCCATATGTGGTCTTCCCTGGATCATATTTTGTATTTGTGAGCACTCTGATTGAAAGTTAGTGTGCAGAAAATCTTGAGCTATTCAATAAATACAGTTTAGTTACCAAAAACTTAGGTTCAGGTATCAGACATTAGATTCTAGTCCCAGTTTCTACCAATATCCAGGCTTGCTTAGAGCTTTTCACACACTGCATGAAGCTTATATTGGGGCTGATAGTATTAAATAGAGCCTGGTTATCTTTCAAGTGATCCCCACCCTATCTCCCTGGGGGAAATCTCTGCATTTATTCTGTTGTTCTGGCTACCAAAATCCCCTTTCTCTGTTTTGATTCAGCATTTCTCCCTTTACATTGGCTCACTTCATGTGGTCCTGGAGGAGCTATCAATTAAGGTGTTGCCATCCCCAAAGGGTAGGCACAGGACTCAAGCTTGGCCACTTGGATTCTCTTACTTCTCAATTTGGATCTTAAAGTGACACCCAAGGATGAAAACAATTGGAGCTGCATTTTTCTTTAAAGTGACTGTCCATTGATTTATTAGGTTGATGCAAAAGTAATTGTGTTTTTTGCCATTATTTTAGTGGCAAAAAGACAGGACCCAGGGAAGTTCTGAGCGCTACGTTTCACATTATTTTGGTTCAAAAGTAATTGCACCAACCTAATAAAATATTTAGCACTCAGACCTTCCCTGGTTCCTGTCTTTATGTGGCCATTTTGTTCAGTTTTCCTGTGATTCTGAATCATGCAGTATCCTTCCAACAAATCCCTTTTATTTTTGCTTAATATGGAATCATATTCAAGTTTGCCTAAATTTCTGTGGTTTATAACCAAAGGATTATAGCAGTATTGGGGGCCCACTAGACTGGAATTATTTCTAGTCTTTAAAATAGGTTGATTATTTTGTTTGGCTAAGGGAACAACCAGATAAATTATATTTCTGAGATCTCTGAATCTGACTTTGCAATTAAAGTACTTGGACTGAATCTAGATCATAATTTCGAAGTTCAGGGAGAAGAAGGTTTCTGTGGGTATCTGCTGGATACTTCTCATCTTGGGTAGGCTATACAACCTGCTGGATGGATTCCTATAGAACATCTTCCACTGTAGCTGGCATGTGTCTTGTCTAATGGGAGTGCTATGCTGACATCCAAGCTCTCTCCATCTGTGCTTCTCCATGAATCTCTCCTTTGTTTATTTCTATTGTACCAGCCATGTTTGTGCTGGCTCCTTGTCCATTTCCCAGTTTAGTGAAATTTTCAGGATAGCTTACATAGTATTTGTTATTTGGCAAAAGGGCTTGGCATTCCTTTAGAACTGATGTTATTAACACTTTGGCAAAACTCCCTTTCTTTATTCAAGAGGGCAGAACAGAGTACTCTTTATGTGCAAGCAAATTCACCCAACTTTAGTTTCTTTTTTTTTTTTTTTGTCAGTTTTGGCTCTTCTCAAGCATCTATACAAAGTTATATCTTGACCAAATATGGGCACAGATGTTCTTTTACTGTACAGCAAAACTGCTGATCGTGATAAGAAGGTATCTGTGGGTAGGTTGTGTAGGTCCATGAATTCTTTGTGATTTCATGCAGCATTTGATGTGGCATATACTTTTATAAAAAGAGTCAGATATTATGAGATTTTCAATGTTTAATAAATAAAAACAATTTAAACCACAAATAAGCAAAAAAATTACTTAAAAACTTGACTTTTCTATTAGGCTATGGAATATTTAATGTCTGAATCCGTATTAGGAATGAATGAATCTCTATCCAGGCCTGAGGTCATTCCAAATTTGTTAGAATAGAAGTGGGCAGCCATATTCCGAGGGATAACATGCTGGATCTCTGTTATGCCACCAATTTAAATACATGCCAGGGAGGTGTAGAAAAGTTTCCTGGGGCACTCAGAATAATCCTATCCCTGGTGTTACTCAACTGCCTTTGGAGGCATTGCAGCATAGGTTCTTGTGCTCAGTTTCATCAAGTGCCAGCTCTGAGGAGCACAAATTGCTATCTGAACACATCTAGGTTATATATGAAAATAACATTTTTCTGTCATTAGAGAGCTGTATCTTGAGCTGTTTGCTGATACAAGGAATGAGTCTATGTTTATTTCTCTACATTCTTTTGTACCAGTTCCCTAGGGTTCAGAAAATGTACAGGATTTGAAGTGAGAAGAACTAAAATCAATTTAAGCTTCACTAATTTAATAGTGGTGTAACCTTGGGTGAAACATGTAAGCACTCTGAGCTTTAATTCCTTAGTCTGTGAAATGGGGATAATGATGCTATCCAAATCCCACAGTTACTCTGATCATCAAATGAAATCATGCATATTATAAAATGTCTTTTGAAATGATATCATGCATTTTGAAATGATTAGTCAAGTCTAGAGGTCAGCGTTGAATTATGAATCTAAGTCCTTCTCCTTCTTGAATGAACAAACTAAATTACAACGCCAGGTTTGCTGATTATCAGATCCTGATGCTTGGCTCATAAATCAGCTGTAAGGCTATATGCATATTTCTGTTTTTCAAAGATGAGTGCATTTGAAATCCAATAACTAGAAATTTTCTTCTGAGACAGAAATGGATTTTTAGGGTAAGAAAGGTCACATTTCACTTCATTTTTAAATTTTAATCTCAATTTCTGAAGTCCCTAACTTCTAACAAATCATCATGTAGGTCATACTCTATCCTTCTTTAAAGGAGGAGGGAAAGTGTGCATTGTTAGCCATCTTGAATGTACCAAGTCCTGTAATATGCTCAGCACTTTTCCTGAGTGCTCTCACTACGTCCTCACTCTGCCACCATCATCTCTTTCCAATGTTTGTTCCCATAGAACCCTCCTTTTTTATTTCTTTCAGTTCTTTCCTTTTATATGTAAAACAAAGAAGATGAAGGAAACATTTTCTTATAAATTAAAGACAAAATACCTCCCCTGTAGCCCACATATCTGTAAGAGTTCAATGAAATCCTAGGTGACAACTCTTCAAAGAAAACCCCATTGAAGAGCATTGTTTGTGTGTTTTGTGTAAAATGCTTGTTTGTTTGTAGAATGTCCTCAGGAGAGCTGCACTGTCATCCCTGTCTTATTGCAATGGAGCTGTGGGAACTTAACCTCTTCAAATTGCACTGACCTTCTCTATAACAGAACATTGGCCTAAGCCAGGTCTGTATCCTTAGCCAGCCTTTGAATCATCAAATTCTGGGCCTTTGCCTACATGTAACTGTTGTGAAAGCAATACATATGCACCTGGCTTATCAGCTGAGACGTCAATCAGTCCTCTAATTCCTTAACCTCTTCTCTTTTGTATCTGGGTAAAAATAAAAAGGTAGGAATGTTTGTAGAGTACTTGAAAGAGCTTTATTTTTCTTTCCAGTGTTCATGGTAAAATAGTAGTTAAAAAATAGGAAATCTTGAAAGAGCTTTATTTTTCCTTTACAGTGTTGATGGTAAAATAGTAGTTAAACAATAGAAAATCTTGAAAGAGCTTTATTTTTCTTTACAGTGTTGATGGTAAAATAGTAGTTAAACAATAGAAAATCAGTTATTTGAAAATGCTTGAGAATTTTAAACAAATGATCCAGAATTTAGAATTGATATTTCACAGTCCATGTTTACCAAAAATATTACTGGGTTCATTCACTGTTGTTTAATTACCAAAAGAACAAAAGTAAGACAGAAAGATTACAGATTATTTCTTTAGCAAAGCTTATTTCTTGGGATAATGACTGCTTTCTTATAAAGTGGAGCCCTGTTAGGATAAGAAAGAGGTGGCTCTAATTATTTCAGGGCCTCATAACACAAAAGATGGAAATTGCCTTAGCTATTCCATTCTTATTTTGCTGCCTAGATTTTAAAGGTGCAAAGAATCTGATTAACTGGCACAGACCTCTTGACACACCAAGCATATGGAAAGAATTCAGGCTTGTCAAAGATCAGATGGTTGTAGACATGTGGCATTATTTCTGAGGGCTCTGTTCTGTTCCATTGGTATATATCTCTGTTTTGGTACCAGTACCATGCTATACCATGTAGCCTTGTAGTATAGTTTGAAGTCAGGTAGCGAGATGCCTCCAGCTTTGTTCTTTTGGCTTAGGGTTGACTTGGCAATGCAGGCTCTTTTTTGGTTCCATATGGACTTTAAAGTAGTTTTTTCCAATTCTGTGAAGAAAGTCATTGGTAGCTTGATGGGGATGGCATTGAATCTATAAATTACCTTGGGCAGCATGGCCATTTTCATGATATTGATTCTTCCTATCCATGAGCATGGAATGTTCTTCCATTTGTTTTTATCCTCTTTTATTTCATTGAGCAGTGGTTTGTGGTTCTCCTTGAAGAGGTCCTTCACATCCCTTGGAAGTTGGATTCCTAGGTATTTTATTCTCTTTGAAGCAATTGTAAATGGGAATTCACTCCTGATTTGGCTCTCTGTTTGTCTGTTATTGATGTATAAGAATGCTTGTGATTTTTGTACATTGATTTTGTATCCTGAGACTTTGCTGAAGTTGCTTATCAGCCTAAGGAGATGTTGGGCTGAGACTATGGGGTTTTCTAGATATACAATCATGTCATCTGCAAACAGGGACAATTTGACTTCCTCTTTTCCTAATTGAATACCCTTTATTTCCTTCTCCTGCCTAATTGCCCTGGCCAGAACTTCCAACACTATGTTGAATAGGAGTGGTGAGAGAGGGCATCTCTGTCTTGTGCCGGTTTTCAAAGGGAATGCTTCCAGTTTTTGCCCATTTAGTATGATATTAGCTGTGGGTTTGTCATAGATAGCTCTTATTATTTTGAGATACATCCCATCAATACCTAATTTATGGAGAGTTTTTACTATGAAGGGTTGTTGAATTTTGTCAAAGGCCTTTTCTGCATCTATTGAGATAATCATGTGGTTTTGTCTTTGGCTCTGTTTATATGCTGGATTACATTTATTGATTTGCATATGTTGAACCAGCCTTGCATCCCAGGGATGAAGTCCACTTGATCATGGTGGATAAGCTTTTTGATGTGCTGCTGGATTTGGTTTGCCAATATTTTATTGAGGATTTTTGCATCGATGTTCATCAAGGATATTGGTCTAAAATTCTCTCTTTTTGTTGTGTCTCTGCTAGGCTTTGGTATCAGGATGATGCTGGCCTCATAAAATGAGTTAGGGAGGATTCCCTCTTTTTCTATTGATTGGAACAGTTTCAGAAGGAATGGTACCAGCTCCTCTTTGTACCTCTGGTAGAATTCAGCTGTGAATCCATCTGGTCCTGGACTTTTTTTGGTTGGTAAGCTATTAATTATTGCCTCAATTTCAGAACCTGTTATTGGTCTATTCAGAGATTCAACTTCTTCCTGGTTTAGTCTTGGGAGAGTGCATGTGTCGAGGAATTTATCCATTTCTTCTAGATTTTCTAGTTTATTTGCGTAGAGGTGTTTATAGTATTCTCTGATGGTAGTTTGTATTTCTGTGGGATCGGTAGTGATATCCCCTTTATCATTTTTTATTGCATCTATTTGATTCTTCTCTCTTTTCTTCTTTATTAGTCTTGCTAGTGGTCTATCAATTTTGTTGATCTTTTCAAAAAACCAGCTCCTGGATTCACTGATATTTTGAAGGGTTTTTTTGTGTCTCTATTTCCTTCAGTTCTGCTCTGATCTTAGTTATTTCTTGCCTTCTGCTAGCTTTTGAATGTGACAAACCTGACAAAAACAAGAAATGGGGAAAGGATTCCCTAGTTAATAAACGGTGCTGGGAAAACTGGCTAGCCATATGTAGAAAGCTGAAACTGGATCCCTTCCTTACACCTTATACAAAAATTAATTCAAGATGGATTAAAGACTTAAATGTTAGACCTAAAACCATGAAAACCCTAGAAGAAAACTTAGGCAATACCATTCAGGACATAGGCATGGGCAAGGACTTCATGTCTAAAACACCAAAAGCAATGGCAACAAAAGCCAAAATTGACAAATGGGATCTAATTAAACTAAAGAGCTTCTGCACAGCAAAAGAAACTACCATCAGAGTGAGCAGGCAACCTACAGAATGGGAGAAAATTTTTGCAATCTACTCATCTGACAAAGGGCTAATATCCAGAAACTACAATGAACTCAAACAGATTTACAAGAAGAAAACAACCCCATCAACAAGTGGGCAAAGGATATGAACAGATACTTCTCAAAAGAAGACATTTATGCTGCCAAAAGACACATGAAAAAATGCTCATCATCACTGGCTATCAGAGAAATGCAAATCAAAACCACAGTGAGATACCATCTCACACCAGTTAGAATGGTGATCATTAAAAAGTCAGGAAATAACAGGTGCTGGAGAGGATGTGGAGAAATAGGGACACTTTTACACTGTTGGTGGGACTGTAAACTAGTTCAACCCTTGTGGAAGTCACTGTGGCAATTCCTCAGGATCTAGAACTAGAAATACCATTTGACCCAGCCATCCCATTACTGGGTATATACCCAAAGGATTATAAATCATGCTGCTATAAAGACATATGCACACATATGTTTATTGCAGCACTAATCACAATAGCAAAACTTGGAATCAAGACAAATGTCCAACAATGATAGACTAGATTAAGAAAATATGACACATATACACCATGGAATACTATGCAGCCATAAAAAAGGATTAGTTCATGTCCTTTGTAGGGACATGGATGAAGCTGGAAACCATCATTCTCAGCAAACTAGTGCAAGGACAAAACACCAAACACCACATGTTCTCACTCATAGGTGGGAATTGAACAATGAGAACACATGGACACAGGAAGGGGAACATCACACACCTCGGCCTGTTGTGGAGTAGGGGGAGGGGGGAGGGATAGCATTAGGAGATATACCTAATGTTAAATGACAAGTTAATGGGTGTGGCACAGCAACATGGCACATGTATACATATGTAACAAACCTGCACGTTGTGCACCTGTACCCTAAAACTTAAAGTATAAAAATAAAAATAAAAATAAATTTTAAAAGTATTCAGAATTGGGTGAAAAAGATATGTCAGGTCTTTTTTTATTCCCAAACAGTTGGCTAAATGAGCTACCTGAAGAAAACGTGTGTGGGAATTTGTGCTTGTATTCTTGCTCGTAATTCTGCTTGTGTGTATAACTCAATAATCTTAGCTAGCTGTAAAATTATTTCATATTTGGTTGGCTTGCTTTGTATCATGAGTACAGTGTTTCAGAGATGGAAAGTCCTTAGTTGCAGTTAAAGATTTTGTAAGTACCACTCCCTAGGACACTGATTAAACTTTTACACTAGGTTTGTTAAGGGGGTAATCCTTCCGCGGGTCATGAGTGACCTGGTTGAGAGAAAAGAGCTGACTGGGTACAAATCTACTTCCCACCCCAGTACTCTCCACACAGTGAAGATGACTGGAATAGCCAAACTGATGTCGGATGGAGCACTTTGGAAGAGGAAGGCTAGAGCTCTTTCAATTACACCATCGAAGATGTTCTCCCTGACCATTAAATGCTTTTGACAGTTTCCATGTCTATAGCTTACAGTCTCTTCTGCTTTTCTAATAATGAACTCTTCTTTCTGTTTTAGGAAATACAAAGGTAAACAGTTAAACACGTGTCATTTTTTTTTAAACTTAAATAACTCCATGTCTAAAACAAGGAATTGTGAATATACTATTGAGAGACAGCGATTTAATGATTAAGTGTATGGGCTGTGGAGTCTGATAGCCCAGATTCAAGTCCTAGCTTTGTCATTTACTGTGTGACTTTATGTTACCCCATGTGTAAAATGCAGATGACTTATAGATACCCCATAGAGCTAGAACAAGGATTAAATGAGATAGTACATGTAAAGCATTTAAACAGGACCTGGCAAAGTGTTAATGCTCAAGAAAGTTAGTTATTGATATTGTCAGTATAAATGTATCACAAGAAGTGCAATTGCCACACAATATACCTATTTATCATTAGGTTTTACTTTCTATGTGAAATAATATACGCATGGTCTGCCTTGGTAATTAGGGACTTTCATGATAATATTTTTAAAAATAACTACAGTTACTTAAGCTGGAAAGAACCCTGGGCAAGGGTGTGGTTATGCCATGCATTAATGACAAACTATCAAGGAATATGTGCAGCATTCTATTAATTTTAATGGCATAGATATATAAAATTAGCAGATTGCCTTGAAATATTTTTTAAAGCAGTCACTTTTATCTTGTGAGAATGACTTTTTAAAAAAAAAACCTTAAATCTTTTGCTACAGCCAAATAATCTAATCACTCTTGTGGATATGGCCAACAGACATAAATTTTTCTCGTAATAGATCTTTCTCAAATGGCAGAAAACTGTCTCAGTACTTCCATACTGCTATTATTTTAGCTCTCTTCATTCCCGTCCAATTCTGTTCTGTTCATTCAATGTGATTGAAAAGCATTGACATTTATTCTTACAGATCTCTTTACCCAAACTGACCAAATTAGAAGGCATTTAATCTACCTTGTATAAAAGTGGAAGCAATAGAAGGGGGAAATCAGTTGTTTTTAAATCCCATTTCATTATTACATTATTACAACGGTATTGCTATTAGCTGTATTGATCACAGCTGACTTCATGGCTGTGTGTTGACCACAAAATGTAATTTAAAGGGCATTTCAGATTTCAAATGACTTTCTAGAGTTTCTGAGTTAAAATTGTTAACACTACATGACAACTGCTATTATTTCAGTGCCAGCCAAATATAAAAGAACATTAATATTCATTAGTAATGTTACAGCTGGTGACTCCTTAACAACATTGTAATGATTTGAATAGTTATTTCAAACAGTGTGTTGGAATATACACACAATAAGCCCTGATTGACACAATGCATTAAAAAACAACCCAGTAATGTCAAGGAAAAAAATTAATATGTATGCCTGTATATTAGGCTAAGTAACTAAATGCTTCAGAAATACACTTCAGCTGATAAGACCTACCAGTATGCAAGGAGTGACTAATTTTTGAATGTGTTTCATGGGGGAATCATCATGGTAAATATCTGAAACACAAATTCAAGTCTCAATTTTATCACTTAAGTTCAGTGTCACTGTTTTCATGTCTACAAATTAAGCTTTGTGTCATAAATGTATCTGTAGAGGTAGTGGTAAGGATAAAAACAGGACAAATTTAATGAAAAGGGGTTGGTAGCAGAGGTTATAAAATAGTACTAATATCTCTTTTCTTTTTTATTTTTTCATTCATATGTAGAGATGGGGTCTCACTCTGTTGAGCAAGCTGGTCTCAAACTTTGGGGCTTAAGCAATCCTCCTGCCTCAGCCTCCCAAAAGGCTGGATTACAGGCAGGAGCCTAGCCAGCAGTAATATCTTCTGAATACCTAATATGGTCCACACACAGTGTTGGGGTTTTGTATATGCTGTATCATCTCATTAGGGAGGTGGCTTCATCTCCATTTTATAGATGACTAAACCAAAGGCAAAACAGGTGCACATGACTGAACAATGTGAAATCCTAGTGTTAGGATTAAAGTCCAAGTGTGGATATCCTTTGAAATATAACAAGATGCTTCTGGAGTTTGTTCAAGATGATGCACTGTGGTGAGTGTTATTGGGGTTGAAGTTGGGTGGGAGATCTAGAACCTGCTTTTAAGGAATTTCTCATCTCACTGAGATGATAAGACTGAGATGCAGGAAGCATTTAATATGGAAGTCCATAGATCAATTGACAGCATAATAAGAGCATTTATTCTTTGTGTTCTGAAAAAGTTAAGTTATACCAACTTCCCTTTCCTTTCACTGCTTTTTTGTAAACGTGATCTGTAAGGAAGAAAAATTGACCTTTCCTCATTCTATTTGTTTAGGAATTTACCAATAATATTATTTTAATTTTGATTGGCAAATAAATATAGTATATATTTACCTGTACAACATAATGTTTGTATATGTATATGCATAGTGAAATGATTCATCTGAACTAATTAAATATGTATAACTTCATATTTCTACCTTTTCCTTGGTGATGAGAACATTTAAAATCTACTCTCTTAGCAAATTTCAAAATACAATGCATTACAGATATTGTGGATTTGGTTCCAGACCATTGCAATGAAGCGAGTCATATGAAATGTTGCTTTCTCAGCACATAACGAAAGTTATGTTTATACTTACCAAAAGTATTATAGGTTCTTAACTTTTAAAGTATAATTTTCTTGACTTTCTAAACAGGTCTACAATTTTAATTATTTTCTTCAAGAAATGATCTGAATTATCAAATTTTGAGAATATTGTACATTTTAAAATAAAACTAATTTTGTATTTCCTGTATGATTAGAGAGGTCACTAGTAAATAATCATTGCATATGTATATACACTAGAATACTAATGAAAAAATGAGTTAAATATTATATGCCTTTCCCTGCATTGTACTATTTTTTTTTTTTTTTTTTGAGACAGAGTCTTGCTCTGTCAACCAAGCTGGAGTGCAGTGGTGCAATCTCGGCTCACTGCAACCTCCACCTCCCAGGTTGAAGCAATTCTCCTGCCTCAGCCTCCCAAGTAGCTGGGACTACAGGTGCCCACCACCACGCCAGCTTACTTTTTTTTTTTTTTGTATTTTTAGTAGAGACGGGGTTTTTACTATGCTGGCCAGGCTGGTCTTGAACTTTTGACCTTGTGATCCACCCACCTCAGCCTCCCAAAGTGCTGGGATTACAGGCGTGAGCTGCTTCGCCTGGCCTGTATTGTACTATTTGTAACAGAAAATTTTAAGTGTTTCATTATATAGTTTAAAAATGAGCTGAAATATACTATTTAGTATACAATAATGCAATCTTTGGACACAAGATGTTGCTAGACTCCTATAACATTTACGACATTCACTCTTCTTGGATAAAATAAGGCTTGTTGCGGGGGATCAGGCCTGAATGCATCATCAAATGTACACCAAGATTCAGGAAATTTATGAAACACCCAGCTAATTTCACTGGATTTTACTGATCAAAAACACAACTTAAAGGAAAGACTGAAACATTAGACTACATTAAAATTAAGGACTTCTATTATCAGAAGTCACAATTAAAATGAAGGTACAACCCACAGATTGGGAGGAGCTATTTGAGTGACTTACTTCCCACAAAGGATCATATACAGAATATTTAATGAAGCCCTGCAAGTTGTTATATGAAAATGATAATATGATACAAATGAACAATAAACTTGAGTAAATACTCATAAAAAAAGAATATCCAGATGCTTAGTTAACATATGAAATGTGGGTTAACCTTATTAGTCATAGTGGAAATGTATATTAAACTTATAATGAAATATCAGTAACACTACAATGGTTAAAATGAGAAAGACTGGCTCTACCAACTGCTGATGAGGACATGGAGCCACTGGAACTCACATCCATTGCTTGGGAGAATGTAAATTGTTACCCTCTCTTTTAGAAGCCATTTGGCAGTATCTATTAAAGCTGAACACATACCAACAGAAATGCATATAGGTAGCAACGATCATAGTCAAGAATATTCAAAGCATATCTGTTTATAATAGTCATAAAGTAGAAACAATTCAAATCAGTGATGGTTGAATATATAAATTAACTGTGGTGTATTCATACACTGAAATACTGCACAGCAATGACAATAAGCAAATTGCTATGCATGACAACTCAAATGAACTAAAAAATATGATATTGAGCAAAACTGTCAGTCATAAAATAGTGTATGTCATGTGATTCCATTTATACAAAGTACCAACATTGGCAAAACTATAATCCAGTAGTCAGAATAGGAGTTATTTTCTTTGGGGAAGAGGGTGGTGGTAGGACTGTGAGGGGACACAGAGAGTACTTCTCTCATTCTAATTAATTTTTATTTCTTGGTCTGGGTTGTGGTTATACTAGTGTGTTCACTATCTGAAAATTTCTTGAGCTTTATACTTAAATGTGTACCCTTTGTGTGAATGACCTGCTTTTAAAAAGTCCTTATTAAAAAAACAATTGATCACAAAAAGAATAAAAGTAAGGATGTGACTCCAGGGTCACCATCTAAGTAAGATATTGATTAGCCTCCCTGTAGCTCAAAGAAAGGCAGGGAGTTTATTCCAAACCTAAAGGCAAAGCATGGTAAATATGCTTCTGAAAAGCCATGATGTGGCTTCCAAAGACTTGAAATCAGTCTGAATCTGTAGAATATCAAATTATGTGGCAAGGTGGCAAGTGCTGATGCCACAGCTGCGAGGCATGTACTGAAGTCAATAAGGAGAAGGGTGACCTGCTTTAACAGATTTTAAATCTAGATGAATCTGGACTGTTTCAGGAAGAGATGGTCAAGAGTTGTACATCAAAAAGGGATGAGTGTTTCCAGGTTTTCAGTCTTCAGAAGACTGACTCAAACTTTTATCGCTGGGAATTTATCCAAAGACTTAAGTCTAGGCACTGCAGACTTTTACATAAATCTGAGTTTCTCAGCCTCAGCACTGTGAACATTTTGGGCCAGATAATTCTTTGCTGTGAGGGGCTGTCCTGTGCATTGTGGGATGTTTAGCAGCATCCCTGACCCCTACCCAACAGATGTCAGTAGTATCCTTCCCCCAGTTGTGACAAGTAAAGTTGTCTCTAGATATTGGCAAATGCTTCCTGGGGAGTAAAACTGACACCCTGCCTCCCATGAGAACAGCTGGAATAAATCGATTTATATAAATAAGTAAAATAAGTAACTTTAGGTTTATACTCAATTATATATATTTTATAAAGGCATATAAAGTATTTAGGTTACATTAACCACCAAGAAAGACAAAATAGGGAATCAGCAGTTTTATTTTGTTCACAAGTCATTCAAAGACAATACCATTTATAGTACTAACACCCTTACTTATTACTAATAGACCTAAATTATTCTCAAATTTTAGGTGGATCATTTTTATCAATAAAGAATGAGAATGATCAGCATAAATGGGCAAAAGTCTGATGACAAGTTGCAGCATGGATAGTGTGGTATATCCAAATAATATAATTCATGGTTGTGTCTAGTAGTAAAATCAGAATGAGACACGTGAAATCTTAGTACTATTCAACCTGAAAATTTTTTGCTCATTTGTATGAAATTAGCGGCTACAGTAAAATTCCTATTTATCTGCTTGTTTCAAAATGACTTGACCTGGAATTTCAAGCATGTTACTAAATTGTCCTTACCTTTCTCCTCCTCTGTTGAATTTTAATATTGCCATTTTTCGTCACAGTTTTTTGCTTAGCCCAATTCTTCACACATAATGAGTACCCAATCAAGTTCCAATCAACGCAGGATATCTTCTTGACTCCTTTGTGAAACTCGCAACAGGGGTCCCCTGTTTATTTAGCCTGGCCCACTCAACCCCTTGCAGGAAGGAGTACAGGAGCAAATGAGGGCAGGAACCGGCCGACCACTTTGGTGCCTGCAGGAGCAAACTCCATGTGGGCCCCGTGGCAGTGTCCAGGTGGGATGCTAAGGCCCCAGAGGGTGTGTTAAAATGCTCTCTTAGCTCCACTGTCCACAGACAGCATTGTGTTATCAGCTCAGTGGGCCCTTTGCCTTGTCATGTGGGGCAGCTGCCTTCTGCCAGGGAGGGCAAAGGGCCAGTGTGACAGTCTTTTTGGGTACCTGCACTTGGTGCAACCTGAATTCTTGTCTGGTGCCCAAGAGGAATGGGGTCACATGGATGAATTGAAGGACGGTGAATGCAGAGAATTTTATTGATCTGTGAAAGTGGCTCTCAGGAGAGAAGGGAGCTGGAATGCTGGAATGGGGATGGGAAGGGAAGGTCGCTCTCCCCTGAAGTCAAGCCACCTCTCTGCCTCTCTCTTCTGAAGCCAGGTTGCCTCTTTCCAATGTCTAGCTGCTGTCTCCGAAGTCAAGTTGCCTCTCCTCAATGTCTAGCCATTTCTCCTCTCTACTGAACCTGCGGTCTTTATAGGCACAGGATGGGAGGTGGAGTGGGCCATAGATTGTTTTGGAAAAGAAAACATTCAATTGGAAAAAAAAAAATTCAAAAAGAACAATCGGGAGAGAGCAGGCACACAGGGATAGAAGTTCCCACTTTGGGCCATGGGTTTCAAGCTTTTTGGCTTGAAGGTGGGGTTTTGCCAGGGACCCACTGCTTTCTGCCTGGAATTTCTCTGCCTCCTGTCGCAATCACAATGACACCGCATTATGGAAGGATAAATAAGAAGGAAAAAGACACAAAGGAATGAATACCTGGTGGGTACAGACTGGGTCTTGGGACTGAAACACCTTCTAGCTGCAAATTTTGTCAAGTCAATGAAGACCTATGTTGACTATGCTGATGTGATAATTTTTTCGACAAATGATTTTTGACTCTCCATTATGAGCTCAGTGCCCTTCAAAGCACTGGAAATATAGGATGAATAAAACAGAAGAGGTTTGTACATTCGTTGAGCTTATATTTTAGTGGGGGAGGTAGGCAATAAACAAATATACAAAAATAAGTTATGAGCTGAGAAAAGAACCATAGGAAGAACTATTGAAGAAAATTAAGGAACCTATTTTATAGAAAGGAGAATCACAAAAATTCTCTCTGAGGAGAGATTGTATAAATTGTAAGGTGGAAAAAAATACTGTTTTTTCTCTACCCTCCTAGGTTCTACAGCTAAAGCCCTATAAATTAGACTGACAAATGACAAATTAAGAAGAGAAAAGCATACAAAAGAATGTAAGTTTTACACAACACAGGAGACTTTCTAAGGAAACGAAGATCAGAAGAAACAGTTACAACTGAATGTTTTTACACAAGGTTTGATAAAGTGTGGAAAGTTGAGAAATGTGGTAGGACAAATGGGTTTGAACTAAGAGCAGTAAACTGGGAAAAATTTAGCTAGACCTATTTGTTCAGGTTCCTCTCAGTGGCCTTCTGCCTTCAGAGATAAGTGTTTCTCTTTCTTCTGGGTATGGGAAAGGAACCTCTAGGGTAGTAGCAGTGGAGATAGAGAATAAACATTAAGGAATGTGTACCTGAGGGGGTGTCAACAACACTTGCTGATGACCTGGATCTGGGGATTGCGGGACAGCAGGCGTCAAGGATGACTTCTAAGGTTTAGCTTAATCTGATAGTGGTGCCATTCCCCAAGATTGACAAGACAGAAAGATCAGAAAGGCATTGACATTTTCCATCTTCTTCTGTCTTCGTGAACATGCAAATCAGTTATTTAAAGTCTGTGTCTTATGACTGTAGTGTTTGGCCCACTTATAGGTCTATTTCTATAATTTATTTTTTTCACTTGGGCTTGTTTCCTGGCATGCCTAATAATATTTTATTAGATTTTGACTAATGTATATGGGAACACTGAAAAAGTTCTAGTGAATGTTTTCTTCCTCCAGAGAGGATTTTCATTTTCATCCAGAAGGCTGTTAGAGAAAGAACAGGTCAGTCTAACCCAGCTAGGGATTGAGCTGACTCAGGCCTGGGTTTCCATTTTCATAAGTTCTGATCTATTTCTGTTTCACCTTTATTCTCATGATGCAGCCCTAAGGAACCTCTGGTTAAAGTCTGGCATGTGTGCAAGGGTTACTTCCTACTTAACAGGACCTGGAATCTTTGTTTTGTTTGTTTGTTTGTTTTTGTTTTTTTGAGACAAAGTCTTACTCTGTCCCCCAGACTAGAATGCAGTGGCGCCATCTTGGCTCACTGCAACTCTGCCTCCCAAGTTCAAGCAATTCTCCTGTCTCAGCCTCCCGAGTAGCTGGGATTACAGGTGTGCACCACCACACTTGGCTAATTTTTGTATTTTTTGTAGAGATGGGGTTTCACCATGTTGGCCAGGCTGGCCTCTAACTCCTGGCCTCAGGTGATCCACCCTCCTCAGCCTCCTAAAATGCTGGGATTACAGGTGTGAGCCACCATGCCCCGCATGGATTCTACTTTCTGTCTTCTTGAAATTGTGAGATGGCCTAAGATTCTTCTAATTTCTTAGCCTTTAGCCCCAATTTTCTGCTGCTTGTTCAATTTAGGATTATCAAACCACACAATGTCAGGCTCACTTATCTCTGCTTTCCTTCTCTTCTGGGTCTAGAGTCTTCGACATGAGACTCTCTTGTAGCATTGACATCCTGTTAGCATAGTCTGACTTGTCTCTTAAATAGTTTGCTCCATTATCTTCAATATACAACATGCATTGGATAGGTAGCATATAGAGCTGAGAATCCAGGAAAACAGATCCTTTAAATTGCCACATTCCAGTGGGAGATAATGAGGACCTGAAGTAGGGCAATGAGCTTAAAATGCAGAAGAGGAAATAGAAGCAAGAAATACTTAGGGGGTGGATTTGAAATGATGGCAAATGGAAAATTTAGCTGTCAGTATCACTTAAATATTATCTCTGTGTCAAAATAAGAATGACATATTGGCTCATTAATTCTGTGTTCCTCATAATTTTAAAGGCTGGTCAAGAATGACTGGTTGCCAAACAATATAATCTACTCTTTGAAATTTATCATGGTTCTGCTATTATTCTTAGCTATAAGGATTTGAAGGGGAAATGTATTTTAATCTGCTTTCATTGTTCAAAATAAGAACTTGCTTAAGTTAGAGCCTTTATGTGAGTGATCACTTTGAAGGAAGCCATGTGCTCTGTAATTCAGAAAGCATCGAAAATATTTAAAACCAATCTTCCATTATTATTCAGATAACAATATTTTATGGAAGAAGTTTGAATCATTCAACTTGAAGAAACACTGAGCTGGGTTGGTAATATACATCATTTAACAATGCATTTGATATGTGGCATTTTTTCTAAATAAATAATATTATAAGAGGTAGAAGAGTGATTATTTTTAGTGCCTGCTATAGAACCAGGAACCCAATGGTGACTGCTGTAATTACATTCTCATTTAACCTTTTCAACAACCTATAAGTAAGGTAGATATTTCCCATATTTTATAGAGCCAAGTCTCAAAAATTTGGGATAACTTGCTGAAATCATGCAATTAGTAAATGGCAAAACCAGGACTGAAAACTCATTCCATTTTGTTCTATTCCGTCTTCTCCTCTTAAGGTACAACAAATCTAAGAACTTTCTTACATTTTGAGAAACACTTGGAAAAAAAACATGAGGGGGGAAATCTGGGCCAGAATTTTAGATTTATTTAAAGAAAACTTTTCATTACTCAATAAAATAAAAATAATCTCAATTAAATTCTCCAAGTCGAGCAATATTTTTACTCATGAGAGTAGAATGCTGCTCATTCTCTTATTAACTTGAATCCTGAGGCATCTCATTATATATTTTCTAAATTCTTAAGTATGATCTCATCCCCTGAAAGTTTAGTGTACCTATTGTCATCATTTATATAGGAACAGCAAAACCAGCTATTCAAAAATAACTCAATCACCTTTCTTTTATTTTTTTCCTGAACTGGGACGTTCTACTTCATGTGACAGCTAAATTAGCAGAAACCTGACCCAGATGATACAATGACTAGATGAGTTCACAGCTGGCTGTAATCTTATCTCAGAAAGAAACAGGAAATTTACCAGTTACTGTATTTCTACTCTGTTCTAGGCACTTAGTATTTAACTATCTCATTTAATTTTTACAACAAACCTATAAGGTGCATGCTATATTTATAGATGATTTAGTTGATATCCAGAGAAGTCAAATGACTTGCCTAATATATTAACAAATCCTGGTAAAGAGTAGTTCATTCTCAAACTGATGGTAAAATCTTTTGAGCCTAAAGAACTCCAATATCTTGGTTAACATAAATTTAGACAAGTCACTAGTGAGACACTGTACTGAATTTTTAATACTACATTATTTATATAATATATACAAATTAAATGTATATTGTGTATATACATATATGGATATACATATAGAGTTATATATATGCATATATATGAAATATATATTAAATTAAATAGTTGGCTTTTGCAATACATATTACATATTTTTATATATTATATGTATATTTAAATTATATAGGATAATGAATGTAAAATAGAATGAAGACTCTAGATTATATAAAGTATAAATTAATCTCTAAATTTCATCAACATGGGAGGAACAATCACTACGCCAGTCTGTAAATTGCATGAAGAACGCAGGGCAGTCTGTACTGTATACAGTTATCATCAGTGTCTAGCAGAGTGCCTGACACATAAATGCATAATAAATATTTTTAGATGAACAAATAATTGATATGATTAAAACCCAAGCAAAACTCCCAGATTATCTAGAAATTCACAATGATAGCTAGAGGAAACCTGGTATCCAAAGAAAAGAAAGTTGGAAATAAATTAAATAATATAGATAATACTCTACAATCCTATGAATGATTTTTGCATATTGACCTCATGTTTTTCACATTCATGAAATAGCCAGCAAAAAGAATTAGAGGGAATTGTAGAATGAATTATGTCATACATGGAAGAATTTTCTGTACATTGAAAGTGGTTAGTACTTGGATGTATTACTTATGAAAAACATGCAGTCTTCTTTAGACATATATAAAATTAGGGGAAGATATTTCAACTTAGGCTAGTTTAAGGAGGTTTTAATCAGAAGCTCACTGTGTATAAGGAAGGACCGCACTTGGTTTGCTGATTATTAAAACTGCAGTGCCTCCTGGGCATGGTGGCTCACGCCTGTAATCCCAGCACTGGGAGGCCAAGGCGGGTGGATCACCTAGGTCGGGGTTCAAAACCAGCCTGGCCAACATGGGGAAACCCTGTCTCTACTAAAAATACAAAAATTAGCTGAGAGTGATGGCATGTGCCTGTAGTCCCAGCTACTCAAGGAGGCCGAGGCAGGAGAATCGCTTGAACCCAGGAGGCGGAGGTTGCAGTGAGGAAAGATTGTGCCACTCCAGTTTCCAGTCTGGGTGACAGAGCGAGACTCTGTCTCAAAAAAACAAAAAACTACAGTGCCTAGAATATTGTCCGACACATAGCAGTTACTTACTATATAGTAAATAAATAATTGAAAATAAACTAAGAAAATAAATGTTCCCAAAAATGCCTTTCAACCCTATGATTTATATGAAAGGTGAAGGCTGTTAAATTTTGTGCATTGGATTTTGACTAAACTGTTGGGCCACATGAGTTGTATTTAAAATTAATTGCTGAAAATACCTAGGATTAAGCACTGAGTCTACTCTCTACTGGCCCAAAATATACTTTAAAACAATACAGAACGTAGCCAAGGAAAAATAACACTTCTGAACTAAGCTTTAACCTTTACTCAGCTGATTTAGTTCACTTCTCTTTGCCTTTAATTTTTTTCCATGAGAATTCTAATTGTACAAATAGCTTTAGCATCTGTAAAGTGGCAAAGATCAATTAGAGAGATCTATAAAATACTTTGAGCTTTGTGAAGAAGAATTGTCTATAAATAGAACTTGGCACATAATTAGTCATTTCAGTACTGTAAATGAAAGTCGTGTGAATAATTTTTTTAAGTTGCTCTTTTTATACTCTTCTGCATTTAACATAAGGCTGTGAAATCCTTTAGGGCACTTTAATATGCAAAATGCCACAACTTCTTTTTTCTTTGTAATCATTTAATTAATATACTTCTAATACAGCATGGGAGTCAGAAAAATCAGCTTATAGCCAACAAATTGAGCCTTAAGAGAAAGGAATTTTCAATCCCCTTTTGGATTATTATTTTCAGATATTCCTAGTTGGATCCACTGCTTTTAAAAAGATCAGAAGAATTCATGGCTGTATTTGTTAATTCTGTAGGTCTAGGGCAATGAGTAATTCTGGGAAATATTTAAATTTCACATTAGTATATAACCATTAAGCTTTGGGAAATGTTAATATGACATTGAAGACCATGTAGAATATGATCATGTTTTGTGTTTGACACATTTTCCCAAATTGGGAGTATTTCCTTTTCCTTTTTCCCAACAAAACTTTACAACCGTCACATAGGTATTCAGGCAGACCAATCATAAAATAGCAGAGAAAATTTAACTTTGCTTTTGAATAGTTTAGAGGGCTGTGATTGAAGACGTTGCTTGGTAATGAAATTGATTTTCCACCTTCATTGTGGGAATTAGATTAAGAAGAAAGCAGTCTGGTGAGATAAGAATAACTCAGTCTGATTCTTCCAAGTATATATTAATAATTTTGTGTGGCCTTTGCTACCATCTTTAACGTTTTCATCATGTTCAAATACTTCCTTCTTAAATGATGTTTTGGGGACAGTGAGGGGTGTATGTGAATGAGGGTGTGTAGAAATCAGGTGAAAATAATAAAAATGTGTTCATTGTGAATCAGTTTAAGTCTGAGATTTCACTTTAATTGATTGAAATCATTTCCTTTAGCCTCATCTCCAAACAAAATATTGGTACAATGAAAAATCTACCTGCTTTTTTTTAAAGAATATTATGTCAATGTCAATCATAGGCAATTCTGAAATGTGTTGTTGCTAAGATGATACGTTCTTACTCATATTATTTACTTAGAGACTTTAATGCTCTTAAGGTGTGAAGGCTTTTAGATTATTACTGTATTTATTAAAAATCAAGGGAGACAACAAATTACTTGGGTCCTTACAGTCTTATTTAAATGATCCTATCCTTTATTGATACATTTGAATATTCAAAACAATGTCCTTATTGTGAAATATTTCTAAACAGTTTTGTCCAGTAACTCTGTCCACGGTGTTAGGATTTCTTCAGATTATGCAACACCAGATACTGCGAGGTTGAAGATGATTTTTTTTTAACATGGCAGTTGCTTAGATGTCTTTAAAATAGCAATGTTAGGAATCAGAGGGTGAAATTCAGCATTTCAATCAACATGGCAACAATTCTGCAGTCATTTTGTCAAGGGACCCTGTGCTTGCTTGGGGAGCATCTCTACTTGTCAAAACAGTGACTTCTCTACCTCAATCTCTGTGAGTCCATGAGAACAGTAATAAGATGGCTGTGTCCGTGATTTTTGCAGTTCAGCTCAGCAAATGTATTTTCTATTTAAGTTGGTTAGTCCGTACTAAGCAGTCCTCCAATACATTATCTCATTGAACATACAGCAAATTTGTTAAGTTGTTGGCAAAGTCTACAAACATGAAGCCCAGTGCTTCATGACCTAGTTATGACCTAGTTAACTTCAGTGTCTCTAGGATAATATTTTTTACTGTTTCTCTCTTAACAAATTTTCTCCATAATTAGTTATAAAACTAGAAAGGATCATGGTGACAATCTAACTTTATCCTTATTTGTTTTATAGACCAACAGAGGCCCCTAGAGGCTCTGTCTCTCTTAAGATTATGGACATAGCTAAAACTACTGACAAAGCAGAACTGCCATCAGATCTGGCCTCTGCTTTCTCTAAATTGGGCAAATCTGAGATGCATGTTATTAGCTCAAAGCATTAAAGTGGAAAATAAACACACATAACAAACAATGATCACTTTGCAATTGTCTTCTAATAATGATTTCCATAGTTTAAACATTTATATCATGTTTTTAATTTGATAATTGATATGGTTTGGATCTATATGCCCACCCAAATCTCATAACCAATTATAATCCCCAAAGCTGGAGATGGGGCCTGGCGGGTGATTGCATTATGGGGGTGCAACCTTTATGAATGGTTTAGCATCATCCCCTCTGGGCTGTTCTCGTGATAGTGAGTTCTCAAGAGGTCTGGTTGTTTAGAAATTTGTGGCACCTCTCCCCTGGTTCTCTTTCTTGTCCTTGCTCCTGCTATATAAGACTCCTGCTTCTGCTTTGCATTCCACCATGGGTAAAAGCTCTGAGGCCCCCTCAGAAGCTGAGGCTGTCATGTTCCTGTACAGCCTGTGGAACCATGAGTCAATTAAACATCTTTTCTTTATTATGCAATCTCATGTATTTGTTTATGGCAATCTGAGAATGAACCAATACAGTCATTATACAGGAAACTGATCATCATCTGGGAAAAATGGTGATTTAAGCCAGGGGTTGGCAAGCTTTTGCTAAAAGGACCAAATAGTAAAAATTGTAGGTTTTGTAGTAGTCTCTGTTGGAACTATTCAAAACTGCCATTCTTGTACAAAAACACCATAGATAATACATACATGAAGGGGTATGTCTGTGTAGCAATAAAAGTGAAATTTCAATTTTACATAATTTTTGTGTGTCACAGGGCATTATTCTTTTGATTTTTTTCAGCCATCTAATACATGTACAATTTATCCTTAGCTCTTGTGCCATACAAACACAGGCAAGTTACTGGAGTTGTCCCACGGCCATGTTTTGCTGACCTCTAATTTAAGCCCACAATTCCATTCTGCCATTTTTGCCCCTGTGTATGTTTCCTCACAAGTGTGGGTGATGTATAAACATTTGTAGAAGGTGAGTCTAAAATGAATAGGGATGATAAAGGAAGTGCTTTGACTATGCTCAATATACCAACACTATGTTTTCTCTTAACAGATTCCTACTTAAAATACTTTTTTGGTACAAAGGCTCACACAAAAGCTGCTCATTATTTTTCAACCATTAACTTTTGTTTTCTAATTACATTTTTAATGAACAGTTTTTTCAAGAATGCCTATTTAAAATAATGTCATTAAATGGGAGAAAATAGGTTCATATTTAATTGAATTTGTTTTGTGCCAAGTAAACAAAAACAATGTTCCCTAAGGGCTTTAAGCAGATCCAAGAAACATATCTGAATCACCTATAATCAGTATAAAGCACATCACACAAAGGATGAGAGAATGTGGTGCATGTGCACACGAGAGAGACAGAGACAGAGAGAGAGAGAAGGAGGAGGAAGAGAAGGAAGAGGAGGACGGAGAGTAGGAGGAGGAAGAGAAGAAAGGGAAGGAAGGAAAAGAAGAAAGGGAAGGAAGGAAGGAAAAAAGGAAGGAAGGAAGGAAAACCTTAACATCTAGAATTTTAGAGAACAAGAACGTGTTTATTTGAAAGTAGGCTCTAAATGTTAAGGTATCTTCCCTTGCACTTCAAAATAATATGGCGTGCATGCAATAAATAAGAAATGCAGCCGGGTGCAGTGGCTCACGCCTGTAATCCCAGCACTTTGGGAGGTCGAGGCAGGCAGATCACGAGGTCAGGAAATCGAGACCATCCTGGCTAACACGGTGAAACCTTGTCTCTACTAAAAATACAAAAAATTAGCCGGGTGTGGTGGCGGGTGCCTGTAGTCCCAGCTACTCGGGAGGCTGAGGTAGGAGAATGGCGTGAACCCGGGAGGCAGAGCTTGCAGTGATCTGAGATTGCACCACTTCCCTCCAACCTGGGCAACAGAGTGAGACTCTGTCTCAAAATAAAAAAAAAAAAAGAAAAGAAAAGAAATGTGCAGCTTATGAAATGATAAAATAAACTCCCATATACCTACCACCAACCTTAATGTTTAAAAATGTACTATCCAAGTAGACCATCACACTTAGCTACTTTTTTTTTTTTTTTTTGAGATGGAGTCTCATTCTGTCACCCAGGCTGGAGCCCAGTGGCATGACCTCAGCTCACTGCAATCTCCTCCTCCCAAGTTCAATTCTCCTGCTTCAGCCTCCTGAGTAGCTAGGATTACAGCTACTCACGTCCAGCTAATTTTTGTATTTTTAGTAGAGATGGGGTTTTGCCATGTTGGCCAGGCTGATCTCGAACTCCTGACTTCAGATGATCTACCTGCCTTGGCCTCCCAAAGTGCTAGGATTACAGGTGTGAGCCACCATGCCCAGTCACTTGGCTACTATTAAACATTTAAAATGTGATTAACTTTAATTGAGGGGTGCTATAAGAAAAACATACAAATCCAATTTTGAAGATTCAGTACCAAGAAAAGAATATAAAGGATCTCATAATAATTTTTGTATTTGTTAGATGTTGAATGATAATATTTGTATATATTGAGTTAAATATATTATTAAAATAAATTTAACTTTAAAAATTTGGTTAGTAGAAAATTCTACTTAGATTAGTGCAAAAGTAATCGCGGTATTTGCCATTAAAAGCAGCACTAAAACCCGCAGTTACTTTTGCACCAACCTAATATATATGGTTCACATTTGTGGTGGTTCACACTTTATTTGTATTGGGGCAGAACTGATAAAGATTTCTGAGTCTACCAAGACTTTTGAGTTTTCCAATGTACCCTTCCCTAATCTCCTACTCTGAGGTAATCATTTTTAAAAAATTTAATAAGAAGTTCCTAGCTTTTTACAGTTTTATCACATACATGTATGACTCTAGATTAGGTAGTCTGCTATTTTAAAACTTTTTTTAAAATCTCATTTTATTTAGCTAACACCCTCTGTAAAAACACCAGCTCTAGTGTCTCCTTATACCTACTCCTCATTTCTGACCTTCAGATGTTTTCTTTCTCTCCTACCAGCTCAGCCAGGCTTTCTAAAAAATATTCTTTTATCCAGCATTTTCAGGTGTTCTGTACTGTGAAGGACTTCTCTGTACATTAGACCCTCATTACCATATTGCCCTTGTCATCTAGTGGGAATATAATTATGTTTCACCTCCTCCATGCTCTTTGGAGCCAGGAGTTGGCAAACTTTTGCTAGAAGGACCAAATAGTAAAAATTGTAGGTTTTGTAAAACAGATAGCCTCTGTTGGAACTACTCCAAACTGCCATTTTAGACAAAAGGAGCCATAGAAAATACATACATGAAGAAACGTGGCTGTGTTCCCAATAAAACTAGAATTTGAATTTCACATAATTTTAATGTGTCACAGGATATTATATTTCTTTTGATTTTTTAGCCTATGGCAAAGGTGAAACATATGACTTTATAAAGACATAGCTGAGGAATGATTGTATGAGATACTCTAAATGAATAACGAAAAAGAATAAAGGAGCAAACATTCTATATTATAAGAAAATATAATTCTGTATATATAATAATATAGATATTATGCAGCCATAATATTAGATTTGAGATGATAAAATGTAAACATGTACAAATAATTAAACTAGATAATCAAATTGTCAAATTATCTGTCTAGACATTAGGTGCTACAAGAGTACTAAAAAGAAAAAACAAAAACAAAAACAGTGGAAATGAGCTGAGCTGGATTTTGAAGCATATATAGGAATGAATAAATTGTTAGAGAAGGATAAAAGTCTATTTCAAGGGGAAAAAAAGTATATGAGTAAGACTTGCTAACTATGAGTTTGTTAAAATGCGTAGAGTAAAATGTGATACTTTATCTTATGGTTCAGCAAAACAATATAAATAGAAAAGTGTTCTAGACGTTATAGAGCGATTCAATTTTCTAGCGCTTTAAAGTCTCTTTAACTAAACATTCATGCCAAAGTTCCCGGGAATTGTAATTTAGATCCTAGCAAAGATAGCAGTAGAGTTATACAAAGTCTTTTGTTTCCTTTTCTCTAAGAAGAGTTATTTCTGTTTGAAAGAGGTCTTTAAGCTTGTATTTCAAACAACTCCCGGCAAATATCTCCCTAGTTAAGTAAATGCAGAGATAGCCAATACTAAAATTCATCTGTAAAGTGATCATGCTATGAATTTAGCTCCTTCTCGGGTTGTGACTTGAAGAGTTTATGATTCAGTGTTTCCCAGTTGTGATATACTGACCATTAAAACCTTGGAAGTTGGTGTTAGGAAACCCACAGCGTGGTGGTTTATAGCTTGCCGTGCTTTGAAATATTCCCTATCATCCAGTTTCAAAAGATACTTCTAAGCTCATGGGAGCAAATGTCATTAGGGAGAAGCTTTCAAAATCATCTAGAGATAAAAGAGTCACTCTGCTCAAACAAGAAAACCCACCACAACAGTGAGCTAGAGCCACTAATCTCATTGTGTTTATTTATATCAGTACCTCCTCTGATAACAAATAATCCTGATTTTTCATTTGTGGTAGTTATGTAAAAGTTCTGGTTAAAATGTTCATTTGAATATTAGAAAGTCAGTTGATTGTAAGAAAACACTAAGTAAAAATAATGTGTGAATATGGCAAAATGTGAAGACAGCATGCTGATGACTGGGAAAAATCTGTCTAAATACACTTTTTTCCCCAAAGGAAGAATTATTTTAAAGAAAAGTTGGTAGGGCATATTTTAAGACTGTCTGTCTTCTTTTGAAGGAAAATCACTTAGCTTAAGTGGAACATTAGGTTTCCTGTTTCCTGTCATAGTTTTTCTAAATTACATTCAGTACAGCAAAAAAAAAAAAAAAAACAAATTCAGAGGTGAATCCTGAGTTCCTCTGTGCAAGAGAAAAGGCCTTCAAAGTTTAAACAGGCACAGCTATCCTTTCTTCCCGGGGTGGGGGGAAGACAGGGGGTGGCATAACTCTTGCAGAGGGCTAATTAAGTAAGCCCATGTGAGTTACTGCATTAACCATGCAGAGGACAGCCCCAGGTGGAGGATTCCTAACCCTTAGAAAGTAACTCAGAAGTCAGTCAATCAACTAGAGAGCATTCAAGAGAATAATTAGAAGCCTTGAAACAGTAGTTCCACATATCTTGTCCCCAATGTAAATGGAAATAAGGGAATTCTCCAAACAGGTCATACCTACTGATTAAAATCCATGAAAGTTCTGAGAGTGTTTCTCCTAAATGCACAGGAATTAACATGCAAAGGCAGGATAGTAGCTATCCTGAACTTTCAGATTCTAAGAAAATTCTTAGAATTTCTAAGAAAATTCAGAAACTAAGAAGATTTTTAGTTTGTCCACAACCTCCAAATCTCTTCTATCTCAGTAGATGGCACCACTATTTCCTGACTTTACTTATTTCCCTCACCTCCCATGTCCAATACACCACAAATCCTGTTGACTTGACCTTCAAAATCTATCCCAAATCCAGCTACAATTCGTCAACTCCATGATACCAACCTATTCAAGGCCTAAGTCTCTCTGACCTACACTATTGCATTGATGTCTTTCATTCCACTCTAACCATCTTACAGTCATTTTATCCATACTGCAGCCCCAGTCACATTTAAAAAAATTAATTCCGATTTTGTTCGTTGCTTGAAGCTCTTCAGTGACTTATCATCAGGCTCATATGGAAATACACACTCCTGAATTTTACCTAAGATGCTCTTCCTAAAGACTCTCTAACAATGTCACCTACCGCTCACCTGCTCACTTCTTTATAGCCAGACTCCCCATCTTTCCAATCTTTGGTAATATACTTGCCTTCCTTTCCAAAACACTCTTTTGTTGTGTCTTTGCATGGCAAATCACTCATTCCACTTAGCACTCAGGTTTCTGCACAAATGTCACTTCTTTCTTTCCTGACCCCCCTCACTGAAATAGCAATACAGACACACACACTCTCACACACACACGCTCCTCGGTCCTCTGTTATTTTTCTTCAGAGCAGTATCACTACTGAAATTATCTTAGTTATTTGTTTGTATAGCTGTCCTATATACTTCATCAAATTATGAAGATTTAAACAGACCTCATATGTAAAAGCACTTTATAAAGCTCTATTTAAATGTAAGGGATGGTTATTGTAGCGGAGTTTGTCACTTTATAATTCCAATCTAATGACATTATGAAATAAGTCTTTATTGATTTAATTAATTCTAATTATTCTTGTCTCCTCCTAGCCTGCTTTCTTTTTTAAGTAGCCTGGAGATGCTTGCTCTCTTTTTTAACTAGTCTGGAAGCAATTGCTGACTGGCTATTCAGATTGCATTATTTTTTAGTACTTCCTCTTCCACATAATATTGGTATTACTTTTTCATGCATCCTTAGAATCATAAGATTTATCTATAGTTTGCATAAGAAAAAATTTAAGCTTTATGTGTCCAGATACATATTTTCAAGTAGTTTATCAAATGTACTGACCTTTCAAATCATGTGTGTCTCATAAGAATATCATTATCAGGTTTCCCAGATGTTTGCAATTTTCCTGGTATCTAAACAATGTTAGCATTTTGTAAGCATGTTGTTGATTTCCTATTTTAAAATTATTAAAGGAAGAAATATCACTTCAGCTTTTCTTCATATAGCAGATATATATATTATTAAGCAGAGAGCAAATAGTGTTCTGCAACTCTCGGGTGGGCAAACATAGTGCACACTATCTTAATTTTCCATAACAGAATTCAACTTTGTCTCAAGCACCTACCTATCCTGCCAGGCTATTCCAAATCACACTCTTGTTCTTAAATCTTCTCCTATTTTCCACATTTTGTATTGGAGCCATTTGCCCATATGAGTTTCAACTGAGGTGACCGTCGTCATGGTCACCAATGCCTTTTGCTCTTTATTTTCCATATTGAAGACACAGAATCCTTTGTTGATATTTTGCCTGGGTCCCATGTGCCTTAATGCATCACACAAACTTTTCCATCTCCAGTGAGGCTGCCAGGAAGCCCACACAGCCTGCCAAGAACCATCCCTCTCTTCTCACACACGACCTTCCACCCACCCCAAGAAATTTCCTTTTGTCTGATGGGAAACCCTTTTTCCCATGTGTTTTTGTTGAAGATGTTTGTTCTCTGTGCTGATTCTGTTTCTCTTACCAGTTCTGTAAGTGCTCTAAATCTCCTTATGGGCCCAGGGTTTGGAAACACAAAGCCAGAGTGAATTGCAATAAATTTCTATTTTCTGTCCTGCCAGATCTCTCCGTTGAGTCAGTGAGCGCAGGGCCAATTTTCTGATGGAATGGGGGTAAGAAGAAATCATAAATACAAAGAGGAGAAAAACATAGGTTAATAGCACAAAATAGTTACCCTCCATAATGGTTTTCAATTTTACTCCTCAGTATAAAAATCAATATAGATCACAAAAATCACAATTACTGCTGTTGAGCATCTGCCTTGTAAATGGTCCTATTATAGCCCTCAATGGTTTTACTCCTTCCTTTTTGTTTGCCTTTCAATTGAAGTATGCAATAAGCTTGTAAAAGTCACAAATTTAAAGGAACTATGGTAACTTTTTAAGATAATCTTGACGGTAACAATCAGCATTTTCATGGCACTGTATAACTGTATTCAATAAGTAACAAAATAAAACACTGAACATAATAGGTACATAATACTGAAGCTCCGGTTGTAGAATTGTCTGCTTCATTGAATCTCATGTGTGGTTTCACTCTGCAGAAATAAGAATACCTGGAATAAAAAATAGAGCCGTTCACCCTTTTCAAACTGACCTATTATTTTAAACTCTATATTTAATGTAATGTATATATTTTTATACTAGAGCAAAGTTGCCACTTGTCAAAGTCCTTCACGTTTAACCTTTGTGAATAGAGACATTGTTTTGGACTACAAAAATAATTCTTTTTTTTTTTTTTGAGACTTCGTCTCACTCTTGTTCCCCAGTCTGGAGTGCAATGGCACAATCTCAGCTCACTGCAACCTCCACCTCCTGGGTTCGAGTGATTCTCCTGCCTCAGCCTCCTGAGTAGCTGGAATTACAGGCGCCCGACACTGTGCCCGGCTAATTTTTGTATTTTTAGTAGACACGGGGTTTTACCATGTTGATCAGGCTGGTCTTGAACCCCTGACCTCGTGATTTGCCCGCCTTGGCCTCCCAAAGTGCTGGAATTACAGGCATGAGCTACCGTGCCCTGCCAAAGAATTTTTTTAAAAAAATGACAGTCAGGACACTCGATTTCTGCTAGTCCCAGTCTGCTAGAAAGAATGTACTTTTACAAAAACCAGTTCATCTCAATTTTGCTCACTATGTTAGCAGAGTCTGTCTCACTTGTCTACTTTCTTGTTTGTTTCTTGAGCTACCTGTTACCTCTCTCAGTGAGGGAAGTTAAAGCTGTAGCAGGAGCTTGGAGAGCTTTTTCAACTGGTTGACAGCTCTTATTGTTACACCTTAGTTCATATGCTATCTATAGGCGACTATTGTTTCAGTGGGTTGTGGTTTATAAAGTGCTAACAAGGCTTGAGACATAAAGATCCTATTATTTCAGGTGACACTACTTGTTATGAATCTGCAGCTTCTCACATCCCTGACTCTTGTGAAAATACTCCATATACAATTTTCCGGTCTGTTTCAGCTATATCATTTGACTTCCCTGAAGTATGGGACTTCATGAAAGCATGATTCCCTTTCATTCCAACTCCTGATGTGATTTCCAAGTGAATTTACATTATTTTACTGATATTTTAATATCATAGTGAGTTTTTAAATCAGCAGTCATGCCTCAGCTGAATCTCAAGGGACATTATATGGCCACCAGGCAAAGCTAGTGCTAATTAAGTTTTTCTCTGGATTTCTCATTACTGACAAACAGCTCTTGACTTCACAAAAACACCAGTGGCTTCACAGAAGTAGCATCCAGTAGTTGGTCAATGTTATTTTGTGGTTGCTATAACCACATAAGGCAGCTCTTTGACCCCTGAGGATCTTATCCCTGGCCATTCCTGTTTGAGTCAGGGATATACACTTTTCCCAAATTTATTGACTTTATTAAGTGGACAACCACCTAAATCAATCTCCCTCTCTCCTTCTCCCTCTTTCCCCTCTCCGCTTCTCCCTTTCTTTATCCTCTCTCTTTCTTTCAAATTTGAGAGGCCATGATTGGGTATTGATGAGCAGGATAGCTTGGAGGCAAGAAACCTATTTATTAGCAATGACCTAATGTATGAGCATAGAAAGAAAAGACTGAGGAAAGCCAAAGATGGAGAACCTGACAGTTCCGAGAAAATATGACTGACCTCAACCTGTGAGATTTTCATGTTCTCAAATGACACAGAAATGACTAATTTTCTTCTGTTGAATTTACTTGAGTTAGCCTCAGTGGATTTCTATTTCTTGCAATGGAAAGTTAATCAGTACAATTGAAACTTTAGTTTATTAAAAGTTATTTTTAAATGCATTTATCAAATATGGATTTTTCCTTTCAATAAAAGTAATAGTAGTTTTGCATTTGGCAAGGAATTTAACTTTTTCACAATTCTTTTACATCTGTTATTATAGCCACAGAAGATAGAACAACTGCTTTCCTCTATTTGGTAGATGAAGCAAGAGTCTGAAAAGATCAGATAATTAGCCTAAAATCTCACATAAAACTAGAGGTAGTACTGGAACTAAGTCCCTGACCCTCAAGCATTGATTGTCTTCAGTGATGGCCTGAACTTGCTTGTAACAGCTTACCAATTCTGCACCTGATATCAACTTAATTTCGTGTTCAGTTTTCAGTGACATTGTGCTGACAGCTTGAAATTAGCCATGGTGGGAGTATTTATGTCACAGAAATCAGCGAACAATTCAACTAAAAGCTTTAAAAAAAAAAAAAAGCCAGTTTTCAAACATTTATCACTTCCTCAAACAAACTGAATATTTTGTAAAATCATTTATTATATATTCTGGAGCCAAGGGTATCCATGTATCTTTAAAGCAAAGCTGAAAACTCTTAATTTACTTTTAATTGGAACTTTACAATTTTTCACCAGGAGGGCTTCCAGTTGTGGGTGAAAACCTGTAAATTATTGCTGGAAAACAGTCTTAGAAAAGTTGTTCTGTCTTAGAATTGGAAGGTTACAAGAATTGCCAATTTTATCTAGCTTAACCGTGATATTTCACAGATGAGAGAACTAAGGGCAAGAGATGGGAAATGATTTGTCCAAAGTCATAAAGCTACGGGAAAGGAAAAGCATGATTCAAACTCAGATGATCTTCCATATAATCCAAAGTTGGGTAAAATTTATGCTTAGCAAGATCAAGGAAATATGATTTGGGCCAAAGAAAGAAAAGAGAAGGCAGAAGTCTACAATTCTAGTAGGCTCATAAAATCCCTTATGAATAAGACTGAGAAGGGGATTATTAAAAGGGATTTCCAATACCTAATTAAAGTTGTAATTGTGCAGGTGTATTTGTTCATTAATGTATATGAACAAAGTGATGTTTCTGGTTATTAAAATATACAATCAATAAACTTACAAATTCAATTTCATGACTAATTGCTTGTCTATTAAATGCAAAAGGTATTTTGCATAATGAGAAATTGCCAATATTCAACAAGGAGAAAATGAAAATGAAAGGCGGCTCTGGGCTGGGCGCAGTGGCTCACACCTGTAATCCCAGCACTTTGGGAGGCCGAGGCAGGCGGATCATGAGGTCAGGAGATCGAGACCATCCTGGCTAACATGGTGAAACCCCGTCTCTCCTAAAAATACAAAACATTAGCCGGGCATGGTGGCGGGCACCTGTAGTCCCAGCTACTCGGGAGGCTGAGACAGGAGAATGGCGTGAACCCAGGAGGCAGAGCTTGCAGTGAGCCAAGATCATGCCACTGCACTCCAGCCTGGGCAACAGAGCGAGACTCTGTCTCAAAAAAAAAAAAAAAGAAAGAAAGAAAGGCAGTTCTGCCCAGATCATGGTTCATGGTTGCTATTGTGTGATAAAATAGCCAAGAATGACAAGAAAAAATGTATTTATTTTAAAAATAAGTAGTGAAGAAGTGAATAACTAATTTTATCTAGGAGGATTGGTGAAATATATTACAGGTTTTTCTTGATTTAATATATTTACCCCTTCAGAATAAAACTTGGTTTGAATGGTATATTGCTCACTTTATTATACATAGATCTCTGTAAATCAATATCATGCCACCCAACAAGCAAAAAAAGTAGTTATCTGGTTTTTGTCAATATTTTAAAAAATAATTGATGTACCCTTTATGAATATGAATTATCACAGAAAAATAGAAGTTTTTTGGGAAAGGATAGGGGTACTTTGGAAGTATGCCTTTGAGACTTGAGTGTGGTGTGTATAGTCAATCTATTTTATTTAAACAAAGTTTAAACTCACTTCTCAATGGTAAGTCAGTATACTGATACAATTGGTCTTTTATGGATAGGTAATATTATGTGGTGTGTTCTCATAATAAAAGTGGAATTCAGCACAGGAAATGTTAACATATTACAATTCAGCATCTATTTTCCCCTTCTTCTCCCTATGCAATATTATCTCCGTTTCCTAGTCATAAAAATTGCCAAGGTAGAATATAACAAAAATGACATTAAATGATCAAATGTGTCAGGATCTTTATATTTTACCAAGCAAACTGCACCAATCAGAACTTAAGTGAGACTTTTTTAAAAAAGAAGACAGGAAGTAAAGAAGAAACCCAATTTAAAGTGTTTTGTGTCTTATGATCTGATTCACATCAAACAAGTTTTGAAGCAGCTGAATAAATCAATTTTTGTTATAAGAAAGTAGTTTTATCTTTTATCTTTTTCTTGGCTATCAGCAATTAGTTAATATTTCAAATGTAGTAGCTTAAATGAGAAGGCAACAATCAAGAAAATTAAAAAGAGAGAGGAAGAATAAAACACAAAAATATATAATTTTTTAAAGATTAAAAAGAAAGGATTTTGAAATCAATGATTTATTTTTTTTTTTTTGAAACGGAGTCTCACGCTGTTGCCCAGGCTGGAGTGAAATGGCACGATATCAGCTCACTGCAACTGCGCCTCCCGGTTCAAGCAATTCTCCTGTCTCAGCCTCCTGAGTAGCTGGGACTACAGTCTCATGACACCATGCCCAGCTAAGTTTTGTATTTTTAGTAGAGAGGGGGTTTCACCATATTGGTCAGGCTGGTCCTGACCTCCTGACCTCAGGTGATCCACCCGCCTCAGCTTCCCAAAGCCCTGTGATTACAGGCATGAGCCATTGCATCCGGCCTAAAATCAATGCTTTTTATAAATTAAAGAGAAGGAGAAAGAGATTGAAACTGTATTTCCGATTTGTCCAGGTCATAGGGGGTGTGATACTAATGCGACAAAGTGATTGTTTTGTGTGGAAAGAATCATAAAAAGAAGTACAAAACAGAAGTTGATGAAGTTAAGTGATCTGCCCAGAGTCACACATCAGCTAACAGCAGTGCTGGGAAAGGACACTCATCCTAGGGCTCTTTCTGTATTAAAAATTTTTGACTTACATTTCCATGATGATGATTGATACTGAATGTTTTTTTATGTTTGTTAGCCATTTGTATGTCTTATTTTGAGAAGTGTCTCTTCATGACCTTTGCCTGCTTTTTAATGGGTTGTTTTTTGCTTGCTGAATTAAGTTCTTTATAGCTTCTGGATATTAGAGCTTTGTTTGAGGCATGGTTTGCAAATATATTTTCCCATTCTGTAGGTTGTCTCTTTACTCTGTTGATAGTTTCTTTTGCTGTGCAGAAGCTCTTTAGTTTAATTAGGTTCCACGTGCCAATTTTTGTTTTTGTTGCAATTGCTTTTGAGGATTTTGTCATAAATTATTCGCCAAGGCTGATGTCCAGAATGGTACTTCCTATGTTTTCTTTTTTTTTTTTTTATTATTATACTTTAAGTTTTAGGGTACATGTGCACAATGTGCAGGTTAGTTACATATGTATACATGTGCCATGCTGGTGTGCTAAACCCATTAACTCGTCATTTAGCATTAGGTATATCTCTTAACGCTATCCCTCACCCCTCCCCCCACCCCACAACAGTCCCCAGAATGTGATGTTCCCCTTCCTGTGTCCATGTGTTCTCATTGTTCAATTCCCACCTATGAGTGAGAACATGCGGTGTTTGGTTTTTTGTCCTTGCGATAGTTTACTGAGAATGATGATTTCCAATTGTATTTCCTATGTTTTCTTCTAGGATTTTTATAGTTTGAGTTCTTACATTAAAATCTTTAATCCATCTTGAATTGACTTTTGTTTATGGTAAAAGGTAGATGTCCAGGTCCATTCTTCCTGCATAGTAAGTTTTAAAGCCAATAGCAGCTAGATGTGCAAAATGGGTTCTGACAGGCTGCTACCTATGTAATGATCATAAGAATTTTTTATAATTAAAATTTTTTTAATGTGCTGAAATAAGTTTCATGATGGCAAGAATTGTGATTTGTTTACTTTTTCATGTTTGTATCCTTTGTACCTAATGTCTTGCATAGCATCTAATAGGTGAATAATAAATTTTTAGTAAATGAATGAGAAAATGAATGCCCAGAAATGAGAAAATGTTCTTAACTTACATACCTATCATACTGCCTCTGTTGGGAGTGTTGCTATTTTTAAGAATGGGCTCTAAAGACAGATCACTTTATCCTGGTTGTATATTTAAATTACTCAGAGAGGCCAGGCGTGGTGGCTCACGCCTGTAATCCCAGCATTTTGGGAGGCCGAGGCAGGTGGATCACAAGATCAGGAGTTGGATACCAGCCTGACAACATGGTGAAACCCGTCTCTGCTAAAAATACAAAAATTAGCTAGGCGTGGTGGCACGCACCTGTAATCCCAGCTATTCTGGAGGCTGAGGCAGGAGAATCACTTGAACCCAGGAGGTGGAGGTTGCAGTGAGCCAAGATTGCACCGCTGTACTCTAGCCTATGTGACAGAGCAAGAGTCTGTCTCAAAAAAAAAAAAAAAAAAAAAAAATTACACGGGGAGCTTTTAAAACATGCCAGTGCCTTATCTCCACCCATGCGGAGTATTCTTTAATTGTTCAGGGCCTGCTTCTAGGGACAGGTAATATTTAAATCTCTTCGGGTAACAAACAAGAACAATACACTTTGAGAACTACTGATTTATATGAAAGCTCCATGAGTGTCTCACATCCAAAGATAAATTAATCTTAGCTTTAAGCTAGACAAATGTACAAAAATATTCTGCTTTAGTGTCTTCATTTTCCAAATGAGATAACTGAATATCAGACAGGTTAAATTATGTATCTACTAGTAAACATTCAGTAAGTGTCAAAGCTAGGACTGAAATTCAGGCCTTCCCTAGTCCAAGGCCCATTTCCCTGTACTACACTGCACCATTTCTCTCATGATCTTAGTAGCAACTGTTCAAACAATAATGTGTTTGTCCGTGTAGCTTAATCATGTGCATAATTTCAACAATTGAAGACAAAGAAGTAGCATTTTATTATTTTTGATGTTCAGTACAAAAGATACTCCTCCCAAATATTTGCAGCTTATGTAATGCAATTCGCTGAAAATTATTAATATATAATGTGATGAACATTATGTATATTATGATATATGATGTATAATATATGATATACATTATTATACATATCATATATATACATATACATATAATATATGATATATGATATATAATAATGTATTATATATTATATAATATATAATGATGTTCATCACATTATATATTCATGATATTCTTTTTCATCTGGACACACATACAAAAGTAATAGAGAACCAGTTTGATTTTTAAATTAACGGGCTGTTATAGAGGACAAAAAAGATGATGAATGTCTTAAAATTCTACCATACCTGACTGTGGCATAATGTTAACCCTACACATAGTTATCATTTGGAAACCCTAACAATGAAAAAAAAAATCCCTTTAATAGTTTTCTATGGTATCTATGCTTCAGTTAATGGTCACATAAAAGAGAAGAAGAAAATTGGTTGTCCTGAACTTTTCCAGCCATTAAATAATTTCCAAATTAAAAACACAGTTCAGTTTTTATCTCCTCTTATCTTAGACTGCTGGTATTATAGAAATGTCTGCACATATCATTTTTTTTTTTTTACTTAGGCCTCTTACAATAACATTTATCTTCTTCAGTAATTGTGTTTTTTTTCCATAACCACTCCATCAAATAGATTTTATATATGTGTATTTACACATATAAATGGAAGCAAAGGTACTTTTATTTCATTCAACTTGAAAAGCTAGGTGTTGCAAATTGATTTGGTGTTATGTAATAGAGGAAATTAATTTTATCTGTTTTGGGTTGCTTTTATACAGCATAATTGAATCTGAAAAATAATTGTGCATTGAGTAACTTCAAATGATTTTGCCTTTTTGTTTATGTTCTTTAACATAAACAGTATTCACAGTATAGAGATTTGCTAAATTCATTGTTAGGATTTAATTTCATTTATTTGTTTCATTGTAAAAAAGTGATGGATTCATAATTATACTCCCCAGAGTAAATGTAACTGGATCCATACATGAAACTAAAGGAAAGGTGAAAGAGTCTACCCAAAAATAACATGCTCACCATCTTAACAAAAAGCAATTGCAAGAAATAACAAGATATGTAAGTTATCCCTATATTCTTAAAACAATGTACAAAGATTGGGCATGAAGCAAAATTGTCTCCCAAATAGGGATTTCATCTTTTCTCAGTTAGTGCAAAACACTGATACATCTCTGGGAAGCATTTGGAGCTATAGGCTGATCTGAATGATTTTCTCAAGGCTTGACGAACTTCTAAAACATTCACACATCCCTGATATTCAAACCAAATTATTAAGTGCACGAATGAATTCCTTTTAAGGACTTTATGCCTTGCTGTGTGACACTGATTATATTTAATATATTGATGGCGAGAAGAAAGCAGAAGGAGAAAAACTTCCACCAGAGGAGATAGGGTCAAAATGTCACAGTTTAGAAGGATGAAATGAATTTTTTGTCCTACTGCAAATGTTTCCAACCAAGTAATTTTTGACTAGTTTGTTGATTACCTGAAATCTTAATAGTTTCATTTCTGACATGTTTACACAATTTTAGCAAAAATCAATGGGAATTATTTTAGGCATGTAAAAAAGATTTTTAAACATTTTGTTATTTCTAACAATGTCTTCTTTTGCCTTCACTAAAATTGCTTTATTTCTGTCAAGTCGATTTTTATTGAAAATATGTTTCTTATTAGCTCAAGAGATAAGTGTGTGTCTTCTCAGTTACAGAACCAAATGATCTTTTTGCTACCTGGCTCAAGAGTACTAGCCAAGAATTTTTCTCTGCTATAACTGTAGGCATTTGTTAAAAATGTCAGGCTGAGATACCATGGTACATACAAATTGGACATATTGCTGGATACTCTGGAAGTAAGCTATAATCATGTTACACAAAATGTGTCTAGAAGCTAATGATTTGTCTAAAATTTTAGGGTATGATCTCATTAGTTTTAAAATACGTAACCTCTGAGCAGGAATATATTCTGTTACAACTATTCTCTTTTATGTTATTATAAAGCATTTACATTCACATCAATGTAGACTATTAGCATCTCAACCAAGTCAACTGAAAAATTTCAGGATATTGAGTAAGAATAATTCTATCTGGCACAATGGTAAATGTCAAAGTAGTAGTGACAACCAGTGTGTGATGACATCGTATCTTTAGGTATGATCTAAAGATACCTAATTGCTCATTTGTTTCAATAAATTAGATAGATAATAGATAAATAATATACATATAATTGCATCTATTCATATACATACACATTCAATGTGTGCTATGTATGTCAGGGAAATTTCACATTTAGAATATTTGAGCTTTTATTTTATACTTTTAAGTAATCATGACTATTGTTTGAACCTACACTTATTTCCTTTTCATCTTTCCAGTATAGCAGTTTTTTTGTTTTTTGTTTGTTTTTGAGACGGAGTCTTGCTCTGTCACCCAGGCTGGAGTGCAGTGGCATTATCTCGGCTCACTGCTATCTCCTCCTCCCAGGTTCAAGCAATTCTCCTGCCTCAGCCTCCTGAGTAGCTGGGATTACAGGTGTGTGCCACCACTCCTGACTAATTGTTATACTTTTAGAAGAGACGGGGTTTCACCATGTTGATCAGGTTGGTCTCGAACTCCTGACCTCATGATCCATCCACCTGGGCCTCCCAAAGTGCTGGGATTACAGGCATGAGCCACCACATCCGGCCCAGTATAGTAGTTTTTGTGTGGAGGTTTTTATGTTAAAGCAGCAGTCCCCAACCTTTTTGGGACCAGGGACCAGTTTCATGGAAGACAATTTTTCCACAGAGCAGGGTTGGGGTGGGGGATGGCTTCAGGATGAAGTTGTTCCACCTCAGATCATCAGGCATTAGTTGGTCTCATAAGGAACATGCTACCTAGATCCCTCACATGTGCAGTTCACAACAGGGTTCGCGCTCCTATAAGAATCCCATGCCACTGCTGATATGACAGGAGGCAGAGCTCAGATGTTAATGCTCACTCATCTTCCACTCATCTCCTGCTGTGCAGTCCAGTTCCTAACAGGCCACAGACCTGTACAGGTCCTTGGTTCAGGGGTTAAGGACCCCTGTGTTAGAGGACTAAAGTAAACAGATAGATGAGTAAACTATTTCTTGGATCCCATGTTCATGGATCGATATTCAATTGCTATGCTATTCTTTTGAGCTTTCTTACCAAATAAAGCTGTGATTACAATTCAGAGGTTTAAAATAAACTGCATTAAAATCATAGGAAAAGCAATAAAGAAAATGGGTAATGGTCATATAAAATCAGTGAAGTTTATCACTTAGTTTAAGATTTTGATATTGCATTATATTGCTCAATATTACTTATATTGATCATTCATGGTTTCTATAGTATTCATTCCAATTGTTTAAAAGGAAAGATAATGAAGTTGTATTTTCAGAAAAAAAAACGTATTAAACCATTTTTTTGTAGAATAGATTAGTCTTCAAATATTTTGCTCAGAAATATCATTTAACTGATACCTAGGTTCACCTCCAATTTACTTTAACTAGTATTTTAAAATCTTTTTAAAATAATGTGCCTTATAAATGTAAAATGTAAGATAGAACTTATTAATTTTTAGCAGCATAACAGGTTTGGATAATTCTTTTCATGGTAAAGATATCTTGCCAAACTTCTTGTCGCTTTGATTTGTTCTGAACCACCAGAGACACTCCAGGCTCTTGACCCCAGTTCCCAGGCTCTTCATTAGTAACTACAGGATGGGATTAGATGACAGATGAGACTAAATTTTCTTTAGAAACCCTTGATTTGTGAGATCTGACCTACCGAGAGAATCATGTTTCCATATAAGCACAGAGCATTTTCCCCACTAAGCCATTATGTGAATTACCCCAAACTCTTTCCAGAAAAATGCTCTTGGAGTAGACTGAATAGGAGAAGGAATAGAGAGAGAGAACTTGGAGCGTCTGCACCAGAAAAAACATAACAGCAACTAACATGCCTGAAACGTTCTGTGTCTTGTAAGTCCTGCATTAAGTACTTTACATGCATCCACCAATTTTATCCCACTAATAATCTTATGATGGAGATTACTATTACCCTTGTTTTTAAATGGGGACACTGAGGCTTGGAGAGATTTAGTGCCCAGGTAATGAGTAGGAATGCTGGGGTATATCTCCTGTTCCCAACCGTTACAAGTAACTGACAAACTGTAATCTTTCTTCTATGTTCTTTGATTTAAAACAACAATAATAATAAGGAAATGAAATCTTTGTTTTTAACTCCATGCTGGGGCCAGTGCCAATGCTCAACTGAGGCTGGAGCTCTGGTTAATTTTTTTTTTATGGTAAGTTTGTTTCCAGGCTTGTGTTTCGCATGATAGTCTGCAAACTATTATTGAAGCAGTCTGGCTGGAAACCATTTTGGGTCCTATAATTTTTCTAATTTACCACAGTGGGAAATAGAAAGGAGAGAGAGCACCAGGCTAGCCATCTGAAGACGGCCTTCTCTTTCTGTGTGGCCTTAGGCAAGTTATGTAGCCTATCTGGACCTCTTACCACATCTATAATAAAAGATTAGGTTACACAATTGCCTATGACACTGCAAACATTAACGTTTTGATTCTTCCTTTGGTCATAAATGACAACATAGGAACATGGGGGACATTGAGTGTTTTAGTTGATGTGAAACCCATAAACAGGAGTGGCACACCTGGCATTCAAAACTATGTTTCTTAATTCCTGAGTCAGATATGTATTACTACACTGTGCAGGCCCCTTTGGGATCAACATCAACCCCAGTGCAGTTGGAAAGCTGTCTTGTAGGGTTATGCAATAGAGTTTTGAACTTGGCCCTGTCCCATCTAACATTACCAATAATGTAACTGAGGATGTAATGTGCTTGTCAAATTGAATAATGTCTAAACATTACAGTAATTCATGATATCATCTATAAAACAATAAAGAGTTTTAAATTCTTGAAAGGTAGGACTGATGAGGTAAATTCAATAAATGAAACCTCCTTGTTTTTGTCAGTGATTAAAATAATTTGTATAAACACCGTGGAAATGTCTGGTTAACAGCATATTAATTGACACAGGTTCAGTATTCAACAGTGTGAGGGGGATGTTTGAAAACTATAATCACAGGCTACAAAAGAAGTATAGCATCCACATGCAGGTAACCCTATGAGTAGAGAGAGTAGTGGGGCTCAGTGTTTTTCCTCCACTACATACCTGAAAGATAAAGCTTCTACAGATATTACTAAAAGTTTTGCAGATGGCAGCATAGCTAAAAGCAGCAGCCACCAGTTGTGCAGAATGTGCAGCCTGTTAATTCAAACCTTTACCATTTGAGGTCTCAGTGATTGTGAACACCTGCTCTGCTGTGAAGACTAGGTGCGAACCATACAGAAAGGTTATCCTCAGGCTATAAAGCCACTTCTTAGTGCCATGGGTGAATAGGGGCAGAAACAAAGCAAAAATGTGAACAAAGCCCCTAACATAGAGATGGTCATAGAGATTGTCCTTCAAATCAAAGTTGACAGAATAAGGAAGCTTTAGCTCAGATAGGAAGAGACTTAACAGGGATTTGGAAAACTCTCCTTATATAATTTGTAAGTATGGATACCCTTTCCAATTCATTCTCTGGCAGCCTATGTAAACAATTATTCTGGGTTATGAATGGTGACAATCTAGCCACATGTTCTTCATGTCACACAATGGAAACATCTGTAAAATACATGGATAAAATCAACATTTTGGCTTTTTTAAAATTATACTTTAAGTTCTAGGGTACATGTGAACAATGTGCAGGTTTGTTACAAATGTATACATGTGCCATGTTGGTGTGCTGCATCCATTAACTTGACATTTACATTAGGTTTATCTCCTAATGCTATCCCTCCCCCCTTCCCCCCCCCACCCCACAACAGGCCCCAGTGTGTGATGTTCCCCACCCTGTGTCCAAGTGTTTGCATTGATCAATTCACACCTATGAGTGAGAACATGCAGTGTTTGGTTTTCTGTCCTTGCAATAGTTTGCTGAGAATGATGGTTTCCAGCTTCATCCACGTCCCTACAAAGGACATGAACTAATCCTTTTTTATGGCTGCATAGTATTCCATGGTGTGTATGTGCCACATTTTCTTAATCCAGTCTATCATTGATGGACATTTGGGTTGGTTCCAAGTCTTTGCTATTGTGAATAGTGCCGCAATAAACATACGTGTGCATGTGTCTTTATAGCAGCATGATTTATAATCCTTTGGGTACATACCCAGTAATGGGATGGCTGGGTCAAATGGTATTTCTAGTTCTAGATCCTTGAGGAATTGCCACACTGTCTTCCACAATTGTTGAACTAGTTTACAGTCCCACCAACAGTGTAAAAGTGTTCCTATTTCTCCACATCCTCTCCAGCACCTGTTGTTTCCTGACTTTTTAATGATCGCCATTCTAACTGATGGGAGAAAATTTTTACAATCTACCCATCTGACAAGGGGCTAATATCCAGAATCTACCAAGAACTTAAACAAATTTACAAGAAAAAATCAAACAGCCCCATCAAAAATTGGGCAAAGGATATGAACAGACACTTCTCAAAAGAAGACATTTATGCAGCCCACAGACAACATGAAAAAATGCTCATCATCACTGGCCATCAGAGAAATGCAAATCAAAACCACAATGAGGTTTTTTTTTATTTTTAATTTCCCTTTAATTTGCACTTTCTATCCCAGTGATACAGTATTTATTTCTGTGTATTTTCTGTTGCCAGATATGACTCATATTTATTTGCTATCTGCCCTTGTATGTCAATAATGGGTTATAAGGGTCATAATACACTTAATATGTGCATCATTCAAACCTAATAAAAAAATTGTAGACAATCTACTCGAAAAATAAATGTCATCCTCCCCTTCCCCCAATGCCTGCAATCAGCCTTCATATATAAAGATCAAATTCAACAATTTTCTTCAAACTAAACTCTACCTACATTTGAAAGGAGTTTCTTTTATTCTCTAGTGCAGTTATGCCAGTGTTACTATACCTTGGCCTGGTATTAGTAATGAATTTGTCCTCATGGGAATTTGTGACTTACTGGCAACTATGTGAGTACTCTTCATTGCTTTGTTAATAACCAGCTCTTTTCCTATAGAGCACGTTTTCCTTGGTGGATGGAAACCATCCCTTCCTGGGGCATACACTTAATCAGAATATGTAGACAATTTCTATCTCTTAGAGAAGTAGGGACAACAAGCTTAAAAATAACTTACACAGAAGAAAAGCAGCAAAATAATTCGTTTGAATCCTTTTATTATGTTGTTGCCAGAATAAATATCTGTATAACAAGTTCCATCATAGAAAATTATATTAAAGGAATTGTGATTAGGCTTGTCATTTCCCCAGTGTATGTACAAATGAGTTTCTTTATAGCTAGCTTTTACTGTATTCTTAAAATATTACAAACATATATAGTCCACGTTAGCAATAGGAAATCAATGGATAGTTGCAAGAAAGAATGACTTTATAATGATTTTTGACCTCCCAAGTCACCAGAAGATTTCAATATGAGAGTCCCTTCCCCCTACACCCCCACCCAGCACCCCTGTTTCTCTCCTTCTCTTTTTTTCTCTGAACTAGCTTTAGCTGCATGGCTCCCATTTATCTTAATAGAAGTTACTTAATGAAGGTTATGCATATCGCTTAGTAACTCAGTTGTTAAATTATTCTGTTTTGTGCTTTCTGATCTACAGGTATTTTTTTTTTTGCTTCAAACATTCACCAATATATTTCACAATTGCTATTTGTGTTTCTAGCCAGATAATTCATGAGTTTATTTTAAAGTATAATTATGCTTATGCAATTTCTGCAAGACATGATATTGACAACAGTGACATAAGTTCCATCAAAATGTAGAATCTGGTATAAACATTGTTATATGTGTGTATGCGGTAAATATAAGCACACAAAATACTTCTTTAATTTTTTTTCTGAGTGACTAAGTAGTCATCATAGAGGTTTAGTCTGAAAATGGACTAATAGCTGTTGCAATTGTCTTTTTCAGTTCAAAAATGATAGTTAAAAACTACACTAATTTGTATTAATTCTTACCAGAAAACGGTTTATCCTCTTGTACGTAATACTTTTAATTCTAAATATGTGTGTGTGTCCTGTAAACTTGCTTGAAATACTGGTTTGAAAATGTAATTGGTCTTTATTTAAACTGAGACAAGCCTGTATATGCTACAAATAGTTTATTTTAGCAAGTATAGTCTTTGATAATTTGAACTAATCTTTAAATTCAGTTCACCTTCTACTTAAAAACTTTAATGGTTTTCTATGTACTTCCTTCTCATAAACCTCTGAAGATTTTTATGCATAATGAATAAATTTTATATTCTAAACCTAGAATTCAGGCCCTTGCACAGAAATCTCATCCTAGTTATCCACAGTTTTATCTGTGACTCTCCAAGACAGAACTTCTCTTATGGCTAGAAAGGCTTCATGGGCATCCCCACACATTTGCTTCTTCTTCCCTCAAACCTATATCAAAAAATGCCTCCACTTTATACTTTGCCTGCAAATTTTACTCATAGATGAAGACAAGGTTAAGTTCTGCCTTTTCCATGAAAGTTGAATTATTATTGAATCTTATTAAAACCTAAACTGAGCAGTTCTAGTTGAACCTCCTATGGGTGCAAGACTTTGTGACCAATAGCATTGCTTATTATAGATATGTAGGTGTTGCCTCTACCAGTGGGGCAGTAACCACCCTGAAAACAAGAGCCCCATCACAGACAGGTTTTATATTCACCCTAATATATACATATGAACATGGAATAAATGACTTTTATAAATTTGGAAGTCTTCAAACTTGAAAGTGTTCAGCTAGGTCAAAGCAGGGCAGCTGAGCATTTGAGAATATTCACATCTGCAAGGATATTTCCCTATCAGTAAGAACTTTCATTGATCCTATAAAATATATCAGTCAAAACATCTAGATTAAGTCATTCATTTATTTAATATATTAAAAATAGTAAAATAACTTTGACTTGTGGGTTGAATCATGCAAAATTACAAGTTTTATAGTTCAAGTGTGGTTGAACGTCAGCAAATTTATATGTTTCAACCTAATATTTGCCAATATTTATGGATACAGTAGTAAATAAGAGGCTGTCCTTATGGAACATATAGTATAGCCAATTAGAAGAATTACATTTGATTTTATAGGACACTGAAAGTTCTCATTCTTGTCTAGATGATCTCATGACTGAATTTGTTTGGACACAAGTCCTTACAGCAATTAGATTTTAATAGTAGTTCCCAGTTATACTTGACGAGTAATGGTCTTTTAAAAAAATCAATCTCAAAAGGTTGAGATGTGCCCCATCTTCTCTTACCAATCTATTATTATGTTACCTGTAATCTGCCAATTTCTATAGGTCCCCTAAACTTGTCAATGCATATTGTATTGTCTCTTAAATTGAGAAACTTTATAATTTCAAAGTATGTTCTACGTGCAATTAATGTTACCTTTTGTAGCTTCCTTTCAAGTTATTTCCCTATTATGACAAAAAGCTGTCACCTCAAAGTTGGTGAATGAATTATTGTTCCCCATATTCATGCACATCTTTATTATTAAGGCTTAATTCATTTTTTTAAGCTTTATAATTTCCCAGACCAAAAATAAGAGATTGATTTCTTAATAGTTATCCGTACAAATAGGCTGTTTTGCCTTTCCTGATAACCTGCTTTGCCTAAATTATGAAAGAACAATTTGGAAGAACAAATTGTTCTCTGGAAGAACAGTGGCTAGAAAAAGACACAGTGTTCCAGAAGCTGATGCCCCACAGCTCCCTGCAAGTTTAGGGCAGTATTTTCTCTATTGTCCCCCTGATGATAACCTGCATATTGCTGGCCTTTTTGACTCAGAGCAGCACAAAGGGCTTATGTCTCCAAAAACTTGAACACAGTGACTCCATGTCTTGACCTGAGCCCATCATTTTAAAAAACATAAGTTGGATTTATTTATTTCTAAGTCCTTATATCTGTCTAATATAAACAAACATTATCTTCTGTGTTAATTATAGTAGATTGGTACCAAACTTGGTAAATTTACCTTATTTTTTATTCTTTAGTAGTATTTTGGCATATCACAGACCAGAAAAGTTGTGTGCTACCAAGGCCTCCATTTTTAAGAAAAGTTTTAAATGCTGTCTAATAAGAAATCATTAATGATTCAGTTTTGACTGTTCTTATTTTATCCTCTTTTAGCTCAGTGTTTTCGTAACACTCTACTATGTGCCTGAGATTATCGGCTGATTCCTTTCTATTGTGTTACTATTTCATAAACTACTTCAAAAGCATTTTTGTGTTCTATTTTTTATTTATGGAGGCATTTGAGTTATCAACTTTAGTTTTCTTTTGGGTATACTGGCCTTAGACTGATCTTAACACAATTTCAAAACTTGGTGTTCAGTTTTAGACAAACCTCCAGAGGCTCAGTCCTTTGATTCACATAAAACTACAAGAGTTTGTTGGCTTAGTTAGATCTTGTATGAATCTAAGGTATTTGTGTGTGAAAGCCTAAAATAACACCTTCCCAAAATGTTCACTGCTTACTTTAATTTTACCTGATAAAAAACTTTCTTAGTGAATTTTACTTTAAGAAGCACCATTTCACTCAAGAATATGGTTAAGAGATTTGATTGGCTTCAGTCAAGAATAATCATGATATAGGTGGTTCTTTTTGTCCTTCAGACCTTGGGATACCAAGTTTCTTCCCTTCCTTCCTTCTTTCCTTTCTTTCTTTTCTTTTCTTTTTTTTTTTTTTTTTTTTTTTTTGAGACAGAGTCTTGCTCTGTCACCCAGGCTGGAATGCAGTGGCATGATCTTGGCTCACTGCAACCTCTGCCTCCCATGTTCAAGTGATTCTCCTGCCTCAGCCTCCCAAAGTAGCTGGGATTACAGGTGCGTGCCACCACGCCCAGCTGATTTTTTGTATTTTTAGTACAGACAGGATTTCACCATGTTAGCCAGGATGGTCTCGATCTCCTGACCTTGGGGATTCCATGTTTGTTAAGAAGAACATCATTCTGGACTCCACTAGACACCCTGCCTAAACTAATATAGAATATTCACTCAATGTGTCTACAATGGCATCTCTTGTTTTACAATAATGACTTAGCTACTAGTTGTGATAGGTTTATTATTTAATCTCTATTACCTGATTTTGAAAGCATTGTTGCCTTCAAGGAAAAAATGGTAGATTACAATGTCCTTATACTAGACAGCTATTTTGAAAATCAGATTACCTGTTTAAAGATGCTGCATTTCTCCTTCTAACATTTTCATGTGACCTAATTAAGCTGACCTTGTTTTCCTGAAGAATTGTCAGTAACTAGTGGTGTTCCCTATTTGGATTATGAAGCCGCTCAGTGTCTTAAGATTAGGGTGATGAGGCTAAGGTTTTGCCAGTTTATGTCAAGTGGCCTTATTGACTTTTTTGAGAGCAGCTGCCAAGTTTTTAGCCTTCCGATAAGGCAATAGCAAACTAACCAAATCTCTCTAAGAGAAGCTTTCCATAAACTACTAGTTAGGATGGGGGAAGTGTCCTTGCAAGGGAGGTTTTGTTTTTGTTATTGCTTTTGCCTGGACTCATCCTTCACTTATTATCAGTCACAGAATTCCGTGGCCAGGCTGATTTGAAATCAAGACAGTGTTTACTGATCATAATAGAATTGTGTCACCTTTAATAATACTCAATTCCCTTCCTGTGTATCATCAAATGCACACGAATACCATGATCATCTCTAATACTAAGTCTCTACTAGGAACTACGGGAACCTAAAACTTATAAAATCCATTTGTTACCTTATTGAATGTGAACAGGTAAAACTATGACCTTTCCTTAATCTCTAACTATTTCAACATTCCTGTCATGCCCCAATTGTAGTTAGAAACACATTTTCATGTCTAGATTAGTTAAGAAAACAAAAGTCATCTTATTAAGGAAGTAATTTTCTAAACAAGATTTGAGCTAATGCTATACTTTGTCTTTTCTTTTGCTGTCTTCTTTTTTAAAATTAGTTTTTAAATGAAATCTCCATATAATTTTAGTACAAATGACAAAAGGAGATTATTCTGAGATATGTATTTACTATCTGAGATGACCATGGTGCTTATGGTCATTATTTATCTTCCTTATTTTCATAAATGCCTGGGAATAAACCTCTTAGAGATACAAAATGCTAGTTTTCAAACTTACCACTATTCTAGATTTCCTGTTATTAATGTAAATAATACTAATTTTGGATAGTTTGATAGATTCTCATCAAATTAGTAGATCATATTTGGAATGGCCTTACTTAAAAGATAGGTTCCGTGGCTTATACGAAAGATATGGGCCATTCTTCCTCAAAGCAGCTGAAGGTAAGGTAGCATAGGAATCTGTGTAAGTACTGATAGATATTTGCCACATATATCAAGAATTCATGGGAAAACTATGGTTTCAAACATGAAACCAAAATTGATCATGCCAAGGAATCTGACATTGGTTCAATGTCGAAATTTTGTTACTATTTTCCAACCCTAAATGACAATGCAAACCTAAATAGATATGTTTTTCATTGGAAAGTTTGTGTTGGGGTCAACTAATGAGTCTCTAGGAGGATGCTTAAACCTTTATTAAGAAATACATGTCCAAATTCAGGCATATAAAAATAGTACCATGATTTACAACTGTGCATTTTAATAAGTGGCCCTTATAACTTAAATTTCATAATTTTTAAATATGTTCTGTGTGCAATGGTATAACTTTTGTCATCACTTTTAATAATTAATCACAAAAGCAAATAATCACATAATGGGTATTTAACTTGCAACCAACATGCATTTCACGTTGACAACTCTACATATCATGCTCCAAAGACTATTTATATGGACCTCAAACATATGGACCTCAAACATATGGACCTCACTTCTGATCGATGCACAAGGATCCTTTGTTAAGGAATTCAAATTTTTCTCTGTTAGTTATTAAAATTACAGAAAATCATCTCTAGAACGCTAAAATTGATTTTTTGCTTTATAATAAAACTTTTATTTGATGATCATTAATGATTATCCTGAAATGGCAATATCATACAGCCATTTGATATATAAGAATAGCTCATTTATTAGTCAAGTTGTATAATTTTGAGAATTTGTTCATAAACAGATTTTAAGAAAAAGCATGAAGCTATTAATCTAATTGAATACAGTATATGTGTTTGTATGAATGAGTTATTGGACAGGAAGGAATTTTTCTATTTGCTGTGGCAGATAAATATTCACTAAATGCTTTGAGATGGAAGGATTCAATTTAGAAATATCCTAGATATTTTGAGAGAATGGCATTGATACATGTGAGCTATCTTTGAAAAACTAATAATAGAGTGAGACTCCTCTGTCATTGAAAAACTAATAATTGAGTGAGACTCTTTCGACTACATCATGGAAATTGTTTTTCATATTTAATTATGAAAGATCCAATGTGCTTATTTGAAGTACTTTTCTTTTATCTCTATGGAGAAGACTAACCATAGTAAAAGCTTTGATTCACTTTTTAAGATTGTGCCTTGGCTCCAGCCTTTAAATTAGTCATTATACATTTTATTCTTCCCTTGGCAAGTATTTGAGGACCAATTTTCTTTTTATTAACAGGGGAGAAATAATGGTTTTTTGAATAAGCTAATCATTCTTAGTATTTGGCCAGATTTCATTTTTCCCATCTTAGGCTGACTTTGTAAATAGTACTTAATATCTTGATAGCTATATACCCTACAGATTCAGTGATTCTTACTTTAAAATAAAGAAATACTTTCAGTCTTATCTCAGATGGTGATTATGCTAAACATGTATTATATAAACACTAGAAAAATCTTTAAATTATTCAGAATAAGTACTAGCCTCCCTCTAGCACCACAATGTTTTCTTAAATTTCCCTCAAAAATTATACAGCAAAAAGTTTCTAATAATGTGTATTTCATTTTCTTTCCATTTAGTATACATTTAGCAAGTATAAAGGATATTCCAAACCTTGGATTAGATAATAATGGGAGATATACCTTGGATTTCTTGGTAGTTGGTAGTGTTTTTTCTAGCATACTTTTTCTGGACATACTATTTATTTATTAAAGGTGAGTTCAGGCAGCTCTCTGCTTCTTCTCACATATAGTAGCTAGATCATGATTCTCAATGTCGTTCAATCCAGATAACCATAGTTACCAATATTACAGTCATAAAAACAAACAAGTTTCTTCTTATTTAAGAAAATGTCCTGAAAATTGCTTTATGTAATCAATCAACTCTCCCCCATTTAATGTGACCATACTACCTTAGCTCACAAGAAACAACATAAAATGACAATTTTAATTCAATGGCAGTCATCAATTAGAAGCTGGTATGAAATGTTTAATGTAATCCAGGCTGTTGTGAAATCAAGTATCTTTTCTGTGTCTTGAAAAACTTTGTCATGGTAGAAATTTTATCAGTTATTCACCATGAAGTTTCTTCTACCGTATTTTTACTGGCAGAAATCTAAGTCTTGTCAGTTTGGCTCCTGTCAGCAGGCAGACTATAGATACTGGAAAATACAGTTTAACTCCGTCTAATTTCAAGTCTCACTAGCTTAAATCTATTGAGGAAGATTGCATAACTAAAACAAAAAAATTATGGATCCAAAATAACATAATGAGGACAGTAAAGATTAATTTAAGTGCTTTTTAAAAATTTCACCTGGCTTTTCTCTTGGAAGGCCTGTGCAACTCATATAATACCAGATTATTTAGTACCTGAATGCATCTGAACTTTGTTTAAAGTTGATCATTTTGTTGACTCATTCAAAAATCTTCTTGCTGAGCCCTAACTTGTTTTATCTTGGGATTTCACATACGTTTTAAGAGGTACAGGAAGGAGAAGCAATAATGAATGATAAAAGCTGTAACTCCCTTCACTAGACTGTAAATAAAACCTTATATTAATTCTTTTGCCGTGACAGAAAGCAGTGCGATGAATACTTCTGGGGCCAGTTATTTAATCATTTTATTTGGCCATGGGAAAATAGTATAGGTGGTTTTCATGCTTTTTTGTGTGTGTACTGTCATAATTAAGGTGAATTGGAAAAGAATTGATTACATAGTTGAGTGACATAAACTGTACTCTGAAAAGAAACAGTTTTAACCAGTATCATTTATCAGCTAGATCACTGTATTAGCATCCTAAAAATAAGTTCCTTGCTTCAAATCTTGCCTCTTTCCATTCTCTCCTGAAAAGGCAGCCAAAGTGATCTTTGTGGAATTGAAATCTAACCATGTCACTTTCTTCTTAAAATCTTTATTTTGCCTCACTGTGGTTTTCAAGCAAAATTACAAACTCCTTGGTTGTGATTATTATATATGTGTATATATGTATATATTAGATAGGTGTATATAATATATGTATGTATATATTAGATATGTGTATATAATATATGTATATATTAGATATGTGTATATAATATATGTATATATTAGATATGTGTATATGTGCATATGTGATATGTGTATATTATATGTGCATATGTGATATGTGTATATATTATATGTGCATATGTGATATGTGTATATATGTGTGTATGTGATATGTGTATATATTATATGTGTGTATGTGATATGTGTATATATTATATGTGCATATGTGATATGTGTATATTATATGTGCGTATGTGATATGTGTATATATTATATGTACGTATGTGATATGTGTATATATTATATGTGCGTATGTGATATTTGTATATATTATATGTGCGTATGTGATATGTGTATATATGTGTGTATGTGATATGTGTATATATTATATGTGCGTATGTGATATGTGTATATATTATATGTGCGTATGTGATATGTGTATATATTATATATGTGCATATGTGATATGTGTATATATTATATATGTGCGTGTGTGATATATGTATATTATATATGCATATATGATAATACATATCATACATATATCTTAGGTTATCTTAGTTATATTTATATATTATATATGTATATATAATATGTACATATATAATATATACACACATATTATATACACATATATAATATATACATATATACACATATATAATATATACATATATACACATATATAATATACATATATGTATATATAAAAATATATGTATATTTATTGTGTGTGTGTGTATGTATATATATCACTAAGAGGTGTTGTTTTAGTTTCTCTCTGCCCTCTCTGCCTGATGAATCCCTTATCATTTATTTACTCAATGATTTTTCAAGATTTTCTCGTGATCATCTCTTCCAGGAAGACTTCCAAGAGACACTATCTTGATTCTTCCTCTGTGGTCCAGTAGTAGCTGGTGCATTTTTCATTTAGTTCTGTAATCACTGGTTTCCTTGTGTTTCTCCCTCTATTAGACTATGTGCATTTTAAGGGGAAAAAAAGTACAATATTACATTCCTCACTGTGTGCTAGGTGCCCAGGGCTGTCCTTGGATACATGTAGTGGGTCCTCCATGAGCAAACATTTGTTAAATCCATGAATGGTAAAGAGTTCTATATTCAAACCAAGGCTCTGACAATACTTCACTGTAAAGCCTCAAAATTTTTTTTTAATATAAGGCTAGAGATTCTTGCCTCAAGTGGGTTGTTGTAACTGTTAAGGGCAGTGTAAAAGTTCCTTGAAATTTCAAAAGAAAAAAGATACAAAGATGATAGCATTATTGTTAAACATGCTCTTTATGCAGCAAAGGTGTTTGTTAAGGTTCATGATTGGTTGAGAATAGTAAGGGAGAAAAACTGAAGTTATGAATCTTTTCTTTTTCACTTGTTTTCCTGAAGTCCCTAGGATTCCTTTTTTGCTACAGGAATACAAGGGGGTTGTCACGTTTTTCTTTCTATGCTTTATGGCTCTCCAGTTCCAAGTGCTGAGTAGGAAAGATGACTCTTTCACTGTAAGAAATAGTAATAACATTTTCAACTCAAAACTCGCTAATCAAATTGATTAGCTGTCCACAAAAATAAAATCCTGCAACAACACATTCCTATTTTTAAAACATTTTTTGGCATTTTGTATTTTTTCATTATTTGATAGAGTGAAATTTTATTGCTTGGGGATGCTCAGTTCACTTGAGAAACCAAACTTAAGAAAAAGACAACTAGAAATTGTCTTTATTGAAGAAAAAATACAGAGATAAAACTAAAGAGAAAAAATGGCTTTAAATGTGTTGTAACACAGAAAATCAAGTTAGTTATTTGGGAAGCCACAAAAACTGCCATCTCCCAGGCCATAGTTTCAGAAGTTTCTCCGCTTTATTGGGTTTTACACACTAAACTGAAAGAACAGAAGCCTAATTCTGAAAGAAGCACCAATGAAACACTAAGTATGTTCCTTCTTCCTCTTGGCAGGTAGCTGTTAAGGTAGCTGTTGAGGACAAAATCAAGTGTATCGGAAAGTTTAGTAAACAGAAAGCCAGAAAAACTAATTCTACTTCTTGACTTGGTGACTTGGCTGGAAGGTAGGGGAAGAGGAAGGGTTACTTTTGCTTTTCTGAGTGTCTATTTCTTCATCTGTATGATGGATGAGCAGGACTAGCTGTTCTCTGATACCCCCTACATCTGAAGTTACCAGATTCTAAACAAACCTGGTTTTTATATCTTCAGGTACAACTTTCTCTCACCTCAACCAAACCCCATTTTCTCAAGCAGGAAGGGAGAAAAGAAAGGGGGAACAGAGAAAAGAAAGGCGAGAAAGAGGAAAGAAGGTAAGCTGCAAGGAATAGAGGGAGAGAAGAAGGGAGGGAAGGAAGAACTGAGTAAGAAAGAAAGGAAAGATTTCAAAAACTGTAACCCTGGACATATTCTAGGCTCTCTCAAGCCTTACAGTAAAGAAGTTTTTTCTAATAATACCAAATATGAATAATTCCTATCATACATGAATAAGTTTGGTTTATTAGTAGTAAACAGATTATCATTCCTAGGATATAAGAAGTAAAGTTGCTTTCTGATAATAAAATTTGAAAGATGTAATTTAAAACTTATTTATTGTATATACTATATAATATAAACTTCCACAAATAATTTGAAAAAATAATTTCCATAAATATTTCAAAAAATAATTTTTCATAAAATTTTAAAATGATTTTTTGCATGGTATGATACTTTTTTTTACACTCAAAGTATTCCTAGGCACTAGTCACGATAGCAAAGACATGGACCCAACCTAGGTGCTCATCAATGGTGGACTGGAAATGAAAATGTCTTATATATACATCACAGAATACTATATAGCCATGAAAATGTTCCTTGCAGCAATATGGATGCAGCTGGAGGCCATTATCCTAAGCAAATTAATGCAAGAACAGAAAACCAAATACTACATGACCTCACTTATAAGTGGGAGCTAAACATCGAATACACATAGACATAAAGATGGCAACGATAGACACTGGGGACTACCAGACTGGGGAAGGCAGGAGGGGGGTCATTGGCTGAAAAACTGCCTATTGGGTACTATGGTCACTACCTGGGCAACAGGATCATTTGTAAGCCAAACCTCAGTGTCACGCAATATACCCATGTAACAAACCTGTACATGTTCCCTTTAATCTATAATAAATGTTGAAATTATAAAGAAAACATATTTCTAGAAAGCACTAAATAACCATAAATATTCAGTTATGTTGACTTTTATGGAATTTAAATCTGTTTTCTTTCTATGTCTCTAATTTATCACTTTGACAGACGGCTTTCTTTTGACTCTTCTTTTTCTCCTTGATCAGATGATACCACCCACTTCTCCCCCAATCCCACACACATATAAATGCGTATAGTCATGCTTCTATTCTCTTTCTCCCAGCTTCTTTTTCTTCTCTTATCCCTTTTCCCTCTCATTGTGGTCTTTAAATATTATAGCTGCTAAGTTAGGGCAAGAAACTCTGTAGTATCTCTAATATTGCAGATTAAGAAATGCTGCTGGGTTAGATAACTAAGCTCATAAGGAGCCATGGGGAAGGTGAGTCAGAAAGAATCCTTATAATATGGACACTGACCTTGTTAATGTTCTGGGCACCGGCGTACACCACCACCCCCCCACCACCCACACACAAAAACTCATAATTAGTACTGCCTTTGGGTGGTTACTGCCTCTCATCTTCATGAATCTTAAGTGATAGAAAGAGAGGCTGAAGCTTTATCCATTCCAGAGTAGGAGAAAAGTGCTTATAAGGGAGTTATGAGTATGGGCTTTATTGTCATACACTCCTGGAATTTCAGTTCTGGATTCAACTAGCTATGTCATCTTGGGCAAGTCGTATACATTCTTTGACACTTAGAAACCTCGTGTAGCAGGAAGATGATGATGAACGTACTATAACTCTTCGCCTTGTGAAGATTCAATAAGATAATGTACCACAAAGCTCTTAGCACAGTAAACTTTACTTTTCATCTCAAGATGTGAAAAATGTATTGGGGTTGAACCTGAATGACGACCTTAAGACCATGCCTCAGAGTGTGGTTCTCATCCAGCTACATCTGTGTCAACTACTACAACAGAACCTCTGGGGGTGGGGCTGAGAGGATGGATTTACATGAGGATCCTGAATGATGCTTTGGCACCAAGATGTTTCTGAAACACTGCCTCAGAGACTTATCTTCAATTTAAAAGTAAAAATCAATAGAAATATTGGATTCAATATGCAGTTTTCAATTTCCAGTCAAGGTTTCTATTGCGTACTTTCAAAAATATTCTTTATCTTCTGTACATTTGTACTGAAAATAATATGTTTTGATGTAGGCCTATTTGGAATAACTTGTGTCTTCATCCCTAACTTTTGAATAAAAATTACCAACAGACCAAATTTTTGAATTTATATTTTCACAGTGCCTGGTTATTCACAGATATTAAATTTAAGTGTGACATTAGTTTAATCATTTTCAATTGTGTGGGATGTTTTCAAGTTGAGAGAATAATTGAAAGGGATTTTATGTCAGAAATATATAAATATTTAAATGAAGTTTTTACCAATATATACTATGTCCTAGTCAATTTGTGGTTAAAGAGCTAATCTTCACCAGGAATCAAGAAAAATTAAGTCACAAATGTGCTATTCAAATAGAAAACCTTTGTGATCAAATGAGGACCATACTTGGTTAAAAAAAATTCATTTATTTATTCCTATTTCCATAAGTTGCATTATATCTACACTATTCCCAGGATGACCCCAATAGAAGTGTTCTTGCCTGGAAGACATGAATTCCTCATTCTATACCTGTGAATATGCATGGGATGTCATCAATGGTAAAGTGAGTCTTCCTAAATGCTAAATGCCAAGTAGAATAAGAGCAAATGTTGGGCTTAGTTGATTTAGCTATAAAAATACTCAGTGATAAATAAGAATGGTTTCATGATACAACTATGTTTGGTTTAAGAAAAACAAGTACTTGTTCCTATTCGAAGAGACAACAGCTGAAATGAAAAAGATTTGACAAAGAAAGCATAGTAATGGAATGATTTCTTAAACTGACGTGTGGACAAGCAGGTAGATAAAAATCTCTGTCTTGTCTTCAGCATGGTATTTTAGACAGATCAATGAACTGAAGGTGTGAACAGAGTGGAATGAATACAGTAGTCCTCTCTTATCCAAGGTTTCACTTTCTATAGTTTCAGTTACCCAGGCTCAACCCATGTCATTGTGTTGTATCAACAGTGCAGTAAGATATTTTGAGAGAGAAAAAGAGAACAGAAGAGACGACATTCACATAACTTATATTATATGGTTATAGTGGTTCTCTTTTATTATTAGTTGTTAACCTCTTACTATGCCTAATTTATAAATTAAACTATCACAGATATACATATATATATGGCTTGGCACTACTCAGTTTCAGGCATCCACTGAGGGTATTAGAAAGTATCCCTTCCAGATAAAGGGGGACTTCTGCAAAACAGTAAGAATTGGAAAGCACAGCATGTATTACTTCATCAGGGAAAATGCCTTATACATTGCTATAACACAAGAAATGATACTGACGGGACAGAAAAACAAGCAGGCTCCATTGATTTTCCCTGGCTCCTCATATTCCTTACTAATGCACTTGAGGAAGTAAATAATGCATACAACAGATTACATTAGAGGTGACTGTCTCCTTATTCATGCATAAGTCAAAAGGCATTATTAGTGCGTTACAGACTTGGAATCAGTTCCAGATTGCAGAGTCTCTTTGCCTAATGACTGTCACAAATGGGAAACTCACAAACCAAAGCAACCAAACAAGACTTTTTTCATAGTTAGCTCATATATTGCCTTCCTTTGCATCATAAAAATAAAAATGTTGTTTTATGGAACAAACACTTTTTTAATGCATGAAATTTTTATCAACTAAGAAAAGACATAAAAGGTTTTCATAAAGGAATATTATATTGTCCTTTGTGATCCTTCTTAAATCGGTTGTTGTTATTTCTTTTTTAGCCTAGGCAAGATAATCATAAACAAATTGATGTTACAAGCCTTATGTGATTGTCTCAATAATTTGTATAGCCTGGGGAAGGACTATATATCTTAATCCATTATTGTATCTTTCATTGCTTAATTATGGTAGATGTTCAACAAAGCAGGATGGTTCTTCCATATAATTTTATATTATTGATAAATAACCAAAAGTATCCTCTCCCTGATCACTCATTTGCATATGGTCTACAAAATGTTAATTGAACTATGTTTTGTTCTAGTAAATTCTGCAACAGTGACGTACTTTGACTTTGTCACTACGGAAGCATTGTTAATTTAACTTTGGTACCACTGATTTTTATAACATTTATTTCTGCAGCTTTTTAATCTCCCAGAGCCTTCCATATTATGTTCAATACCTGGCTTTGGTGAGCATTTTCAATGGTAAAACAAACTCATTCCCCTTTTGGTGGGAAGGTTGTGTTTTTTTCCCTTACTCCTGAGTGGGATCTGTGCAAAAGCACAAAGGACTGGTTAAGTTTTCAGTTAAGATGATGGGATGTGTGAGATTTATAAATGGAAGGTTGATGATCTAGAAATCCATGGCCTCTGCACAAAAGCCAAGCTAATTTCTAGAATATGTAAGAAAAAGTAAATTTGGTTTAATAGATAGGAACATATTACTTCTTTTAAAAATCTATTCTAAATTCTTCCTGGCACTATAACAGACCTTCCCTCTTGCAACTTAGTAGGATTAAGTTTAATAGGATTAAATTTAGTTCTAATTTTTTAAAAAAACTTTTTATTTTAGAGTAATTTAAAATTTACAGAAAAGTTGCAAAGAAAATACCATGCCCCATGCCCAGTTTTCCCTACCGGCAATGTCTTGTGTTATGTATGTCACAACTAATGACAAATATTGATACATTTAATTAACTAAAGTTCAGTCCTAACATTTTAAAAATACATTATATTGAAAAGAAAATATTTTATATATAATTAATTGATTGTTTCTCAGGTTTAAAATAAAGACCAATTAGAAAATGTGTGTAGCAAAAATAGCATGCCATATTAATTCGTAAGAAATGATTTTGTGATTCAATACAGGTGACCAGATAGCAATGTATAACAAATATACTGTTTTGTATATGCTATTGTGTTATAATTTATTTCAATAGTATATTTATTTAGACTGTAATGTACCACAACTAAAATAAATTCTGCAAGAAACATTGTGTGCTTAGACAGTTTTGAACAGGGCTGGGCAAGGTGGCTCATGCCTGTAATCCTAGTGATTTGGGAGTCTGAGATGAGAGGATTTCTTGAGCCCAGGAGTTTGAGAACAGCTTGGGTAACATAGTGAGACCCCGTATCTAAAAAAAAGAAGAAAAAGAAAAGAAAAGAAAAAGAAAAAAAGAAAAAATTAGCTGGGTGTGGTAGCTGGGTATGGTGGATACAGTCTATCTGGGACTATAGACTATATGCCTATAGTCCCAGATATGCTGGAGGGAGCGGAGGGAAGCTAAGGCAGGAGAATCATGTGAGCCTGGGAAGTTGTGGCTGCAGTGAGCTGTGGTCATGCCACTGCACTCCAGCCTGGGTGACAAGAGAGACAGAGTGAGACCCTGTCTCAAAAAATTAAAAAAGAAAAACAGGTTTTCAACAGAAAGCTATCTTCCCATTTAACTTGGAAAAATTAAGTATTATCTTGTAAGGTCAGTCATCTCAGTAATAACCGTTTACTGAGGACTGTGTGTCAGGTGTTTTGCAAAGTGCTTGACACACATTATGTTCCATCCTATCAACAGCCCTTCCATGTTTGTTTCTATGTTATAGATGAGGAAATTGAAACTCAGCAAAGAATAGAAAGTAGCTTAGGGATAAACAAACAGCCAAGAAATGATTGATACAGGTTTTAAGGAGGAGGAAGAAGGGGTGGGGAGAGGAAAGTGGGGAAGTGGAGAAGGGGAGGAAGAGGAAGAAGAGAAAAGATGTCCAGGGGAAATAATCTCCTAAAGCATAAAGTATGTAATACCACCTCATGTTTATAACAGGAGATTCAGTACTTAAATCCAATCCTGATTAATGGAATAGAGTGTTTAGTCATCTTTGCATTACGTAAATGAAAGTGATTGGTCTAAACTGGCATTTTTGCAAATTAGGTTTTTTTTCAAATAGTGCTACTGGCAGGTCTATCAGGGAAGTGATATAGAACTGGTTTAATACAAAAGGCTGGCTGGGCATGGTGACTCATGCCTATAATCTTAGCACTTTGGGAGGCCAAGGTAGGCAGATCATCTGAGATCAGGAGTTCGAGACCAGCCTGGCCAACATGACGAAAACCCCATCTTTACTAAAAACACAAAAATTAGCTGGGCACGGTGGTGCATGCCTGTAATCCCAGCTACTCAGGTGGCTGAGGCAGGAGAATCGCTTGAGCCCAGGAGGAGGAGGTTGCAGTGAGCTGAGATCACGCCACTGCACTACAGCCTAGGTGACAGACCTAGACTCCATCTCAAAAAAAAAAAAAAATGCTACTGTAACGTGTGAAAATTATTAATGAATTTTATGTCACAGGTTTTCATCTTTTACAAGGAGATGTTTGTGGTAGTTATTTATAAAGAGGCTGAGAGATAAAAATTATATTAAACTGAGTAGTTCTTATAAGGCATTAAAATGAATTATCTTACTACTTAGCAGAGTTGTGAGGTTCTGTTACTCAAGATTTCTAAGTGGAGATAGTAGGAAACTTTTCTTTTGGTTTAGTAATCCATAGATACGTGTGCATCTTTGTGTTATAAGGTAGAGGCTTAGGATGTTTGAGGCTCTTGTTATACTCCTGATCCTGAATTCCTTTCTTGATTGGGAATAACAAGATAAATACACCTGGGGCACCATCTGGAAATGTATTATCTCTCTTTGATTACTATAATTTCTGTGTCTGATTGTCACAGCTGGAGTCTCTTGAATTTGGGGGCTCCAACAGGGTATTTTTGCCTATTTTGAAAATGTAAGTAACAATCAACATTTATCAATGTTATTTTTAAATGTAAGCATCATACTTTATTTATTTATTTATTTAGAGACAGAGTCTCATTCTGTCACCCTGGCTGGAGTGCAGTGGTGCAATCATAGCTAACTGCAGCATTGAACTACTAGGGTCCGGTGATCCTTTCACCTCAGCCTCCTGAGTAGCTGAGACTACAGGTGCATGCCACCATGCCCAGCTATTTTTTTTATTATTTTTATTTTTATTTTAAAGACAGGGTCTCATTATGTTGCCCAGGCTGGTCTCTAACTCCTGGTCTCAAGTGATCCTCCCGCCTTGGCCTCCCAAAGTGTGAGGATTATAGGTATGAGCCTCCACACCTAACCAGCATCATACTTTAGATTCAATCTTCAGAAAATGGTTTTGCTTCAGTATTGTTTATTAAGTAGAAAATAAGTTTCAAAACCAAAGAACAGGCTAGGAAGAGTTTGTTAAAGGATACAAAATTACAGCTAGATAGGAAGAATGAGTTCTAGTGTTGTACACCACTGTAGATTACTATAGTTAGCAATAATATATAGCTGCAAATAGCTAGAAGGAGAATATTGAACATTTTAAATATACAGAAATGGTAAATGTTTGAGATATTGAATATGCTATTTATCCTGATCCGATCACTATGCATTCTGTGTATGGAAACACTATGTACCCCAAGAATATGTATAATTATTTTCAATTTTAAAAAGTAGAATTAATGCTAAATGAGTTTCTCAGTGGTCTAATTGCTTTTGGATTCAGAATCTCTCTTTTTAATCATCAGATATACAGCTTGAGATTTCACATTTCAGCCTAAAGAAACACAGTAATATTAAGTAAAGGTTTGATACACTGCAGCTGTAACAACAGCAACAAAATGTTTGTCGACTGTTATTACTCCGTTACCCAAATTGGAAAAGCACGTGTATAGTAGTAATTTATGTTTTTGGTAACAGAAGAAGGAAACATAATTTCACAAAACATTTTTATTTTTTTCCAAATAATATTTGAAAAATGAGGATGCTTCTCAGAAGTACCCAAACAAATACTAATCTCGGCCACTATGTTGACCTCTGCAAAGGCAATGTAAATGGGAGAGACCCAGGGAATAGCTTGGTATTTATCAAAGACATCATAATTTGCTTCTTCCACACCATCTCACTAGGACATATGTTTACTGATAAAGACCCAGATACATGAGATAAGTGTTATGGAAAAGAACTAACTTCTTCTGTTAATTGGCAATCCTACTCTTTAGGTAACTGCTTCCCAGTAAATTAAGACCAATCAGTAAGCTTTCTTTGATCAGGTCAGCTAAGAGAATCAGGGGCATCATTTTTCTTAGGAAAAAACTATTTTTAATTATATTCTGTTTTCATCATAATCTCATATACCTTTGGGGCATCAGGAAATCATTATTGCATACCTACTACGTGCTGGGTACTTTTTTATGTACTAAGGAGACAGTAATGAAAAAATAAACAGACAAAACAAAACAAAAAAACCTTTTTCTCACATATGTACTAATGGGAAAAAGCTAGACAATTGATAAAATATATAAGGAGATTGTATTCTATTATTTGTTATAATAGATAGTGGTAAATGCTATAGAGAGAAATAAAAAGGCCTAGAGTCTGGGGGCAGTGGTTAAGATTACAGCTTTTAAGGATGAAATCAGGGATGTATTACTGAAGAGGGACAGTTGGATAAAAGTTTTAAGGAGATGAGGGAGTGAGCTATGCAGATATTGAAGACAAGAGCATCCAGGTGGGAGGAAGCGTGTGTAAAGGCCCTGAGAATGGCACGTTTGGAAGTTTAAGACATGACAGACGACCTTGCACATAGGAAGAATGCAGAGCCTATTTCATTAAATCAATAGTAGGCTTCAAGATATTAAGTGTTTTTCAGTACATTATGGTCTAATTCAATGACATTCTTTCTTTACGCACAGGTAATAGAATTGAATTTGACATGAATATTCAAATATGGTTCACAAACTGAAAACAGTTTGCTTCATATGTAGGATTTCATATCATTCCAAGCCTTGTTTTTTCATTCACTCTTCATATTAATGCTTTAAACAGTTGTAACTTTCTCTCATAATTGTGAATTGGTTTTTCTAGGAGTGTAATTGGCTGTGAAATTGGACTCTTTTTTTCTTCTTTAAACTGTCTTCATGCTTTATGGAGAATAGCATTCACCAATTTCTCTTCCTTCCTTTATTTTTGCTTTGTTGAATAGTTTCACCCAGAAGAGAAAGAGAAAATCCCTGAAAGCATTATACACAAAAGGTCATTTGTCCTATTGCCAGCTCAATGATAAAAGCTCAGAGAGTGAATAGTACTCTCTGCAAAATAAGCATTGATAATTGAAACACCAAACAAACAAAATAGATAGCAAATTCTTTGAAACAATAGTCTACTGCTGCCTTCTCAAATTGGGATACATTTTTCTTTTCTTACAAATCAAAAACCCTAAAGGATTCACTCTCCAAAAGCCTTTCTCTTGAGTTTTGTCCTGCAATTTGAATAAGCTCTGTGTCTTCATACTGTCCTCACATTGCTGAGGGAGCTCTGATGAGCAGATACCCCTCTTTCCAAGAGGGTATGGTGACAGAGCAGACCCTAGCCCCTGCTGCTGTTCCCTTGCTCCACCAAGAGAATGAGTGGCAGTGTTTTTTGTGAATAAAACAAAAAAATATAAAGCATACATCAAACTGTACAGTCAGTACTGAAAGTGCCCAAGTGCCATCCCGTTCATGCCATGAGCTATATGATTGGCCTGGATGTAGAAGCCTGAAGGTGAATTATCCTGTTGGGTTCAGATGAGTGCAAATTAGCTGCAATTTAAGTATTAAAGTGGATATGAACTTGAACTAGAGTATATCCAATGTGCAAACTAATTGTAGCCATTTTGTCTAGCAGGTTCCAAAATTACCCTTGAAAATTAAAACACTTGTTCCTGAAAATTCTTATGAAATAGCCTCTGTTCAAATTAGAAGGGAATAAACCTCATAGAGCTTCTGGTTAAATGTGAAGACATTTACTTTTGGTGAAAAAAAATGCATCAGTTATTTATATCAGAATATGTGGAATGGAATACTGACTCTAACTCTCAGTAACTAACCCATTTGGGAAATACCCAATAATGAAGTTGGCAATGTTTTTGGTGTTCTTTCAAACTGGGTTCTGAACTTATTTATTATATGTCTGGCAATGGGAAATTACAGAAGAAAAATAGATATAGCAGACTTATTCCTGAAAGAGCATCTTGGGAAGATAAGACATATATATGATAGAGATTAAAGAGTAAAGTAATTAATATAATGATTGGTATCACTATAATACCAGAAACAAGGCTTAAGTGCCAAATGTAGAAAATATAATGTTTGAGTCCTAAGGAGGGAGAAATTATGGCACACTGGCACTTCCTAGAAATTTCTCTCTCCAGGGATAAGACTTGGCACTTGACTATGATATGTCAAAGTTAGAACAGAACATAGAGACTACCTGGCTCAGTTTCTCATCACACAGATATTAAGAATTCCACAGTCCCACAAAGCTGCAAGTTAAATGGGCCTGCAGCAAAGACTTCCTAAGCCCTAAACCAAGCAGTTCTTTCCTTGTTTTATGTAATCATTTCTGAGTAAATAAACTCATTGAACAAGCGTTTTGAGTGCCTATATGTTCCAGACGCTGCTCTGAGTGTTGAGAACCAGTGGGCAAAATTTACAAAATCAATTGATGTAACGGAACTAGCTTTCTAGTAGATTATATACACAGTGAGTTTATATTTTTGAAAATAATTTTTCTTAATGAAAAGAATGTAATGGGGTTAGGGTGGGCAGGTAAGATAGTGAAGGTTTCTCTGAGAAGTTGTCATTCACACAGAGAATTAAATTATAAAGAGTCAGCTATGGGCAGGAAAACATTTCCAGCAGTGAGAAAACAAGGATCAAAAGCTCTGGGGGAAGAAAATGCGACTGGATGGAGGACCCACAGGAGGTATTCCATACCTGTATACAAAGATATGGAAATGAGAAGCAGTCATTGTCCTGTGATCACTGATTGTTCTTTTAATATAAGTTCCCACTTCAATATGATAAGGACACCCCATTGGGAAGACAAAAAAATACAGTAGATCTTAAATGTTGTCAATATATAGACACATACACACACATAAAAAAAAAAAAGAGAGAGAGAAAGAAAAAATAAGGCAGTGGTAACTATGGAAGGTGATAATATGTTAATTAGTTTAATTGTGATTATTTCACAATGTGTACATATATCATAACACTAAGTTGTTCATCTTAAATAATTTTATTTATAAATGATACCACAATAAAGCTGGAAAAATTAGAAAATACTATACATAACTTGAGGATTCAACTCAATTTTAAAAATTTTCTTTGTACTGACATTTGCCATTCTGTTTATTTTTTGAATATATGTGCCCCTCCCTACTCACTTTATATGAAATAATGTCGTAGGCTGATGGTTGGGGTGGGAGAGATGAACCATTTTCCATGTTCACACCTGCGGCACCAAAAGCAAAAGAAAGCCTCCAAGGATCACTATCAGGATGCTGGTCCCTGGGACCTTTCCCTGTCAAAGCCCATCTGCCTTCCTAGACACTTTTCTGAGTAAACAAGGGCTGATTTCCAGGCAGCACTTATGTGGTTAGTTTAAATTTTGTACATCAGGGCATTCGAGGGAGACCACATTACCCAGTGGGAGTTTACTTGGCAAAGTACATCCTTCTACAGGAGAATGTAAGAGTTTTACATTACAGGATTCAGCCAGATACGGTGCAAAATGCAATTAACTGGTTATTTTTAAAAACCATACTGTTTTTTTGAGACAGAGTCTCCCTCTATCACCCAGGCTGGAAGACAGTGAGTTGATCTCGGCTCACTGGAACATCCACCTCCTGGGTTCAAACAATTCTTGTGCCCCAGTCTCCCAAGTAGCTGAAACTACTTGCCTGCACCACCACGCCCAGCTAATTTTTGTATTTTTTGTAGAGATGGGTTTTCGCCATGTTGGCCAGGCTGTTCTCGAACTCCTGACCTCAGGTGATCTGCCCACCTCAGCCTCTCAAAGTGCTGGGATTACAGGTGTCAGCCACCATGCTTGGCCTTAAAGCATTTCATTTGAAGTTTTGTCAGAACTGGCAAATATTGGACCCTAAGTTTGATGGAGAAAGGTATTCTGGGCTGCTTTCTTGCCTTTCAGCTTGTTGGCAGTATCATTATCAGAATAACTTCTTCCCTGTTCATGGAAAAAATGTCAATGGCTGCTAATCTGGAAAGAGAATGTGTAATTTAAATGGGAAGGTGAATCATGGTTTGTCCTCCCAAGAAAAAAAAAATGCTTCACTAGAGTTGCAAAGTGGACTTAGGTATTTTCATTTCTTTCCCATGTTGAACAATCTTCACCCTTTTCTAATGTATTTTCAGAGTATTGTCCGAATGAGTGAAATAAGATGACATTTTATTGGCAGATTTTTCGGATTCAAATGCATATATAGTGCAAGGAATACATTTCTTAATTTGATTGATGAGGATCTGATACACTCACTGTCTCCTCTGAGGAGCAATTGGTTACATGTAGAGCATAACATAAATAATTTGAATCCATTTTTTCATATATTTTTTAATTGTTAAGTTTTATTTTTTTTTCATAGAGATGGAGTCTTGCTATGTTGCCCAGCTGTTCTTGAACTCCTGGGCTCAAGAAGTCCTCCTGCCTTGACCTCTCAAAGTGCTGGGATTACAGGAATGAACCACTGGGCTTAGCCCCATTTTTCACCTGTAACCTTAGTTTGTACAATTGTTGACTTTTCTGTTAGAAAATAGGGAACCTTCGTATTTAAATAACTTTATAGCAAGTATTGAATGTCAAAGGTTAACTTCAAATAGCAAATGCTTTTTAGTGTTCCTCTACCCAATGTAAAACAACAAAATTAACCAACTTCCAGAGCAGTATAAGAATTCTTAAAGCATCATTACACCCTGGCTTTACATTTTACACTCCATATACTGCAAAAAAAAAAAAAGAAGATTGTAAGATGCTAGTATAACTGATAATTAAGCGACCATTGGTCAACTTGTAATGATCAGGGATGGTTTGGAAGTGGGCATAGAACCAATATTGTTGTAGTAAGAAGTGGTGGCTATGAGGATAGGGAGGTAGTGATGCTGGGTGTGGGCCGAGTAGACTAGATTATTTCAGGTGCATATCTGTAGTCAAGCACATAAAATGTGTAATTCAGAAACTATTACAATATAATATGACTTGCCAGTTTTTATGAGCTGTTAACCCTATACCAAATTCCAATATACTTAGCAGAGTTTTGATTTCTTCTTTCTTCTTGTTCAAGCCCATATGTGTTTATGTCAGGAGTAAACCAAATACTTGGAGGATATAACCACCTACCATGGGTTAAGACTAGAAGACAGTAGAGACTGAAAGGCAAAATAAGGTTGTGTTTTCTCCAGCAAACCTTTGTATTTAAATAACTTTATAGCAAATATTGACTGTCAAAGGTTGCCTGACTAGGACAGCTTCTTAAATATTGATGGGTTTGATACAGTTTGTCTTAGCTTCTTAAGACATCGAAACATAGGAGAAAGGATGCTGAACTTTGGAGTATTTGTCTTCATTAAATACGTGAGTGACAGGTTAGGTGATCTGCTTCTGTGCCAGGTTAAATAATGAACTATAATATTATAGTAGTAATAATAATATCTGCCTTTTGTAAAATGCTTTGTGTACTAAGCACTCGGATGAGTACTTTATATACTTTATCTTCTTTAATCTAAATTACCATGCATGAGACAGCTGCTGTTATTTACAGAGAAGAAAACCCACAACAGGAAAGTTGTGGCAGAAACTTGCCAGGGTCACTAAGCTAGGAAATGGAGGAGCCAGGTTTCATACAGAGCAGTTTGAGCATCAGAAACCAACCAGAACTACAGTTACCTGACATTGGGTAAACCATGTCATTCTCTGCATTTGTTTCTTTAACTATTAATTTATTTAAAACGTATGCCTCCCTGATGAGGCTGTTGTATTAAGTGAAATAATGCATATAAATGCGGACAGTTCTGCCAGGTGCATGGTAGGCTGGTTTTACCAGCTAGTATGGTGTATTTCTACTGCAACTCATTTTACTGGCAGCAGCTCATCTGAAGCTCTGATTGTTTTAGAGCATTTTGATGTTCCTTTGAATAGATTAATTTAGATCTGATGGTAAGATGTTATAACTAAGACTCTAATTCTGATATAATCACCCAAACTAGTATATATATATATATATATATATATATATATATATATATGTGTGTGTGTGTGTATTTATATATGTATATATATGATATAAGGATATGTGATATACAGAGAATATGATGGTATGTATGTATATACATACAGTTGACCCTTGAATGACACAGGAGTTGGATCTGTCCCCCCGCACAGCTGAACATCCACATAAAACTTTCAATTACACTCAAATTGAACTACTAGTAGCCTACTGATGAGGGGAAACCTTACCTATGACAGGAAAATTCAATGAACACATATTTTGTATGCTCTATGTATTATATACTGTATTCTTACAATAAATTAAGCTAGAGAAAAAAATTGTTATTAAGAAAATAAGGAAGACGAAGTATATTTACTGTTCATTAAGTGGAAATGGATCACCATAAAGGTCTTCATCCTCACTGTCTTCAAATTGAGTAGTCTGAAGAAGAGGAAGGGTCTTGCTGTCTCAGGAGTGGCAGAAGTGGAAGAAAATCCATGAATAAATGAAACTGTACAGTTCAAACCCAGGTGTTTTCAAAGGTTAACTTTATACATATGGGTGTGTGTTTTCTAATTGCTGATGGAAATTATATACTTAAACCATTGTTATTTTGACCTGTCGAATTTTCTCTTAATCCCTAATTTAGAAGAATTTTTGAAAAAAAAAAATCCCTAAGTATCCTGAAAATAGACTATGATTTTCACATCCTTTAAAAATTGATGTATAGGGTGTGAAAATGAAGCCAGACAAAAGAAATGAGATCACTTCTTTTTAAAATTAAACTTTGTCATTGTTTGTACTAGCTATCCTACAGCCCCAATATAGTTTTGAAATTGAATAGATTCCTAATGGAACTGTAACCCATCAAAATGTGTTTCCTGAAGCTTCACAAAACTGCATGGACATTTTGACTTATAATATAACAGGTGTATAAATATATTTATAATTTAGGTTATACCACTAACTTCTTTCTTACACAAGTTCTGTGGTGAGACTGCCAGAGTTTGAATCTTGCTTCACCACTTATTAGCATGTACTCCTATGCAAGTTGTTTAGATTCTCTGCATTTGACTTGCTCACCAGTGAAATGGAGATAATAGACCCTTAAGTAATTAGGGTTGTCATGAGCATTAGCGTTTATGTGCCTGCCATGTAGGAATCCTCAGTTAATGTTAGCTGCTATTAATACAATTATTATCAAAATCATTATTATAATTCTCATTTTTAAAAAGTAGTTTATTGAAAACAACACTGAATTAGTAGACAAATCCTATGTTTAATCTGAAAGGTGTGTTAATGTCTCAACATTATGATTTTCTCATCAATAAAATAGAAATAATAATACTTGTCTTGGCTATCTCATTGGATTATTCTGAGAATCCAATGAGATGCCATTGGTGAAAGTGATATGAAAATTGCTAAATGTTATGTAAACATAAAGTGATATTTATGTTATATTAAAGAATGAGCCTGAGATAAAGACTGAAGAAATGTTTCATGGGGGCGGCGAGGCAGTCCCTTTTAAGAGAAGCAGGAAGAAGTTTTCACGAGCTCTTGGGTACAGGGAGGTGAAAAGCTGAAACTCATGCTGAAAATGAGAGAATATCAAAAAGACATGAACATACTGATATGGCAGATTTCTGTTTGACACTTAGGGAATATGAAATGCATTTTACAAAGAAGCATAGATGAGATAACAAAGATTATAGTTTATAATGGGGGAGGATTTCTTATTTTCTGTTTGGCAGATTTTGAATTTCTACTAGTACCTTAATCAGATGATGTAAGATAGATATATTATTGTGGAGAATTCACCTTTCTGAGATGTGCAGATCAGCTTGGCATATATTGCAAGCCCTGAGAAAAGTACTGGCTTAAAATTTCTTATCTACCAGAAAGCATACGAAATATTGTGAGAGTGGAGAGAGAAAAAGAAGATTGAGAGAAAAGGAGAGAGAGAGAAAATGGATTAAGGATGTCAAAGTTTCACATTTGTTGGTTTCTAGCAAAGTGGCAGTATAAAGCAATTTGTAGTTGTCACATTTGAACACATAAAATTAAAATTTTTTCAAAAAGCAATTTGCTTTATTGATGGTTCCATTTTTACTTTTGTACATTTCTGAGTAAAACATACTTTTTAATCTTTTCTGACAATCCTTTCTATCTGAAAATCTGAGCTATTTATCAGAAATCATGTCAGCCATACACTGTGCCATGTGATATTTTGCATTTATATTGAGTCCTTCAATCAATAAAAAATATATTAGAGTGCTTTAAGAATCACCTTACAGAGTAATGAAAGGAAATCAGTTTAAAACTAAGTGGCTTTTGATATTTTACAAGGTGCACTGTATAAATTTAATACCACCCAGAAGAATAGGACTCTTGAGGCTGAGACCAGGCAGTAGGTTGGAATCTGGGAATTATGAAGTGTTTAATGCTGAAAGATGCCTTAGACGTTATCCAGGTCAATATCCCTATTTACAGATGAGAAAATAGAGCCACACAATGGATTAATTCAGTGATTCTATTTGCAAAGTATGGTTTCTTTAGGATCAGTATGACCTAAGAACACATTAGAAATTCCAATTCCAGGGGCCTATTCCCCAGACCTACTGAAACTCTGGGATCAGGCCAGCAATCTTTTGTTGTTTGTTTATTTTTTGAGATGGGGGTCTGTGTATTTTAAGAAGCCCTCCAAGTGATTCTGATATGCACGATAGCTTGAGAACCACTGGACTGGCTCTTAATTTTTCTAACACCTACCGCAATATTTTACGCATTGTACCATGCTGCTGCTTCTCTTTCAATCAAAGTTTTACTCTTTAGAATTGAGGGGAGTAAGGATTAAACTCAACTGTGTCCACATATACCAAAATAGTGGGAATATCAAGGAAATAATTTTGTAACACAGCTCTTAAAACAACTGTCAGACTCGAGAATTTTTAGATGAAAGTAGTATTCTTAAGATTTAACATTGTAGATAACTGTCTCATTTCCCTACTCCACAGAAACTGATTAAACTACAATCTCTAAGAGATATTCAGGAACACTGCTCTAGCCTCATACTATTTAGAAATAGCCCTAATATTTTGATTGAAATGAGTCAATCCTATATCACTTCACCTGTCTTGCATCCAGATTAACAAAGAACCGCAAAGGCTGGTAAACAGAGCCCCAGCCATCTTTTGAATTTTCTCCCTTGCCCTGCAAATAGAAACCCTTCCTTAACTACCCCGTAAGCTCATGTGTAATGCTCTGAATACTTAATGGGTGTTTTAGGATGCTGAGTATGGGAAAAATAAGAATTAATACACATTGTATTTAATCACTAAAAGTAGATTACTATTATTGAACTCTGAATGATATATAAATTTTCCTTTTGGTTGGTTTAAATGGGTTTACTTAGATTCATTATAATTCTCCCATAAAATAATTGTAATGGGCCTTTTGCAAACAAATCAGGTACATGTTTTTCATCAGTGAATTCAAGAAGAAACAATGAGAATCTTCTTTGGAGACAGAAACCAATTTACCATGAAGCTAATAAACCTTAAACTCAGTGTCCTTCCAAAATCCAGTGCCTAATTTTGGACTTGTAATTTTGTATTCTTTTTCTTGAACAGAGCCTCGTGAATTCTATAAGCTTTAGGCCCCACACAACCTTCAGCTATGGAGTCTTAGTTACTCTGTCAGTGAGCAGAAATACTTTACATGTTGAACTCGGTAAAAGTCTTTCTGTTTATGCTCAATGAACATTGAACCAAAATGAGCACCCGTGCCAGTTTAAAAGCGGGTAGAAATTGTTTCTATATAAGCACCTTGACAGTTGTGAGTGGTTTTCGATTAGCATTAGACTGGGTTGTCAACCACTTCTTTAGCATTTTAGATTTCCTTTCTCTTGAATAGAAATAGACAAGAAGCACTTAGCAGCTTACCACAACATTAGGCAATGAAGTGTGTGTTCACACATGTAAAAATGTATGTCTCTAAATGCTTTCAAAAGGAGGGCAACTTTACTGTCGATCAGTTCTGGCCCCAGGAATTCAAAAACACTTCTTAGTTTAAACATTGGAAGAGAAAGCATCTGGATTCAAATCTGAAATAAATGACAAATGCGTATTAAATAGATATTTATTTGATTTGCGTGGCTCTCATCTCTGATGTCTTAGAGCAACAGCATAATTTACATCTTCATCTTAGTGAAGGAACTTTTTTTATCACTGAAAGGAGACAAAAAATGATTCAGTTGTAAATATGACCTAGTTTAAGTAGATTTGGATGTTATAGCTAATTTCAAAATTCCAAAGGGGAGGGTTGCATGATTGCTATGTTCTTTTCTGGTTATCATTTTAAAAATTGAAATGTTGCCAGCAATGCTTTTAGGTTAGTCAAGGATAGGGAGGGGAGGTATGAAGGAGAAACAAACCATGTCATATCTCTAAATAATAACGCTGTTAAGCAGGCAAATGGTAGCACTCAACATTCCAACTCACTCTGATGTGTTAATATATTGAGGCTTTAGATTCAATTGCTCTAGAGTTTTAGACTCATTACCTCTTTTCGCAGTGTTACTGTTAGCTAGTTGTCATCTAGTCCAAGAAATTAGTCTCTTTGAACCTCAATTTCTTCAACCATCAAAGATACATAACACCTACTACAGATGTGTGAGAATCAAGTATGTTAAGCTTCTAGGATGGTATCTGGCACACAGTCAATAAATACAAAACAGACTTTATAGCCTTTTCAGTGAATAAATCTGAAGCACATTTTATATACATGAGATCACCTGGGGGGAACTAGGTTGAGAATTAAAGTGCCTCTTGCCTATGTGTGTCTATATTTGGGTAACAAAAGCCTAGAGCTTTTGCTGACATAGTTGAAGGAGTAAATGGTGAGAGCAGGAGAGACAAGTAACTGCCATGCTCTTCCTGTGAACTTTTGATAACATTACAGATGATATAGTCACTTACATGGAATTGGTTGTACTTTGTCTTGATACTCTACTTTAAAAGCTGGTAGCTTGTTAAATGTTCTGCCATTCACGGCTACAAGTGAGAGCTGTGAGTTCCCGAGGGACCCCTATATACAGTGATGCCTGTGGTACTGAGAAACTAAGCTGGGTTCCAGAAGTTTATTAATGCTTGCTTTCAAAGTGACAAGAGGGATCACAATGTAAGATTACAGTTTTTGTCATCACCTTCTCTTCATTTTTCTTTACTCTCTTTCAATAAGAAGTTGGCCTTTTGGTTAGGCCTCTCCAGATGGTAATATACTAGCGTAAGATTCCAGTAAGACCAACACCACACTGCAGTTTGAGGTGTGTTCCATGGCTCTGCCAATGTTGTGTTTTCATTTTTTAATTACTCAACAGTTTGCTACAAAGACTGAGATCTCTACCATAGAAATTGCTTCTTGGATTGAGATATTCTTTCCAGAATGTCACAGAAAAAGTTTTATATTTTACCTGGGTTGATTTAACTTCATCGGTGAGAAGACCTGATTCTTCTTTTTATAGAGATGTATATAACTCATTGTGATTAGTTCCTTTTATCCTTGCTACCAGGAAAACAATGGTAAATTGAATATATAAAAAGTATATAGATTATAATCAATAAGTTTATATACATGTGTATAACTGTCCCACTTTTGCTATATGAGCCCGCTCATGGCTTCATCATTTTTTTTAACCTAGAACTTTTCTTCAACTCCTACGGACCTGCACAACTTTGAGAATGGAGCCATTTTAGAGACCTATAATATATTAATTCTAATACACTATCACTAGTCATAGAACAATTTTAAAAATAGATAGGTTGAAATTTTAGAGTTAAGTATGAAACAAATCAGTAACTTTTTATTAAATTTGTATTTAAACTTAAAAGTTTTAAAGATAGATTATATACAAATAATACACATTCATTGTTATGAAAATAATACAATAAAGAAAAATACAAACATATTATAACAATTAATATTCACTTAGGTCTTACTGTGTGCCAGGAACTTGGCTAAGATATTACATCATGAGGTAGGCTTTGTTTTTCCCATATCACAGATAATAAAATGGCAGCTTCAAGAGGTGAAGTAACTTGCCCATGGTCACGCACTTTGTAGTGAAGCTGGAATTTGAAGTTAGGTACCCTGATTACAGAATTGTGATTCTCAACCACTATATTACAAATCCAACCCGATTTATAACTCTTTATTAGCATCCTTCAAAACAGTTATGTGTATGAATATGTGTATGCCCATACATGTATAGTGACATAAAATTATATATAATGATATCTTACTTTCCATGTTGTTATGTACACTACCTTTTGTTCAACAATGTATCATGGGCTTTCTCCTTTATATAAAAGGATTGATATACATACATAATATTATATTCTATATCTCAAAAATAGCAGGGCCCTTTTGATGAATATGTGTTATATCCTATTTCACAAATAGAGAGGTATAGATAATTTCCCTAGAATATCCTTTTACAGATCCTTTATACACTGATGATTTGTTTCCTTGGAGTAGATCCTAATAATGGGAATAGTGGGACAAAGGACATACCCATTTTATGTTGTGGCATATCCATCTAAGCAACCAAATAGTAAGGCTTTGCAAATGTATCCTCCCAGCAACAAGGTAAGAGAGCAATATCCCATTCCTAAGTGTTATTTTCAAAATTAGATTATATCAATATTTTTAAACTTTGCTAACTGTAATTGTTTGAGGATGGAATTATTTTCTTTTTTTTTAACTGAATTCTAAATGTGATAGTAATTTTTTTCATTTTCTATTGTCATTTGCGTCTACTTGGGGAATTAATGAACTTGTGCTTTTAAATAGCCTTATGATCCAAATAAATATTTTTACAAGCTTAAACTATAGAATCCCATAATATTAACAAAATGTACAATACTTTTCTGTTTCACTTATGTTGCTCACTTCAAAATCTAATACTTTTTTAAAAAATAGAACTATCATACTTGGATTCTATAAAGTTTACTATCAAAAAGTTTAAGGTAATCACTTACCATTTCTGAGATGGATTAAAATGTTATAGTACTGTGTGGATTCATATTGCTGTGAAAGTCACTTTATCTAAAAGCTTTTCCTGGAGGAACTTACGGTGAGATAAATGGTTTCATATTTTTGGTACGTTATTTCCCATAAAGCAATATATTCCAAATGTGTTAGCATTGTACACTTGCATCATATTAGTCAATCTGCCAACCTAAAAAAATGTAAAAAGCAAAAATATTTCCCATGTAGTATTACCATAAAAAGCAGTAACTCACTAGTGTTTTTATTCAAAACACAAATGTGAAGACATACTAAATTTAAATCAACTATATTACTTTATTTTGCTGTTTTAAAATAATACTAATGTTGTATAGTCTTCTTACAATTATGTGCATTTCGTTTTTGCATGTATGAAAATCCTAAATGTGGTATTCCTATCGAAATGCTGACTGGTGAAAAGAAATAGGCACAGTATTGAAATTTCATCATGATAGAGGATCTAGATAAGTAGTTTTGAATATTTTCATTACTATCACTTTTACCACTTACAAGTCAGTTTTGTGAATCAATCGGGTTTATAAAATAAATATCTTGATGGAATAAGATATTTACCAAGTTACACCATCCTATAAACAAAAGCATTCAAAACCTGAAACAGCTGATGTCTTGGAGTTTTGTTTTGGTTACCTGCATTTTAGTTTTGATTACCTATGTTTATTCTAGTTTCATATCCCATCTACATTTGTCTAAGCTACTTTACATCATTGGTTACTTACTTAGTCCCTCTTCTGTGGTATTTCCGTGCTTCCTGGAATATTGTTCATTCAATATATTCAATTGACAGGCAGTTTTTTAAACTTTGGTTCAGTAACAGAGGTACTAAATCACCTGGAAGTTGTTTCTGTGACTAGTAGGCTACACTGAAATTAACAGATTTGTTGTTCATTAGGATTCTCTAACCATGTTCATTTTCAGGATATAATAACGGTCCAGAGGCTTGTAAGTTGTAGTCTATTAAATCCCTCTTCCTAGAGAGTTGGTAAAACAGGAACATAATGCTCTTCATTCCTATTTTCTTCTCTGGATATTTCTAACAATTTCATGATAAGTCCTAATAGATAAATCTAAGCACACTTCAATTAGATTATTGGTAAATAGCAATCCTTACCAAAATTGCCTTTTCTACTCCTTTAGCTTGAAGACTTAACTCCAAGTGGTCAAGTTAATAACCTGAATTTTTAAATGTGATCATTTCCTTCACAAACCACACTATTTTTAGGTTGTAATTCATACTCATAATTTTTTCTAAAGATAATGATAATCATTTTTCCTTGTCATTTTCTGTTTTTAAAGACATTCTTCTGTCCAATCCTCATCTTTTGACAGTCCAAAATTTTGTCCGTCATGACTGGATTTTTCATGGTAAGTGTGGAAGCATAGAGAAACAACCTAGAATGGATCTATCCCTCTTTGCTGGGCAGTGGTGAGAGGGCAACATTGAAGTCTGTCTTCTCACAGGGCCAAGAACTTCAGGATTAGTGAAACCAAGAGAAGGCTGATGCTTTCAAATACATATGCCCCTTAACTAAGCCATACTGTCAGCAATAAATCTTCTATTTATCCTTTAATGTCTTTTAATAATAGCTTTGAAATGGGCTATTAATGCCAACATTTTCAATAGAGTCTGTTAGAAGACACCATGTTACTCATGCTAGCTCTGTATGCAAGTTTACGTTAATTACAGTGATTTTCTTTCTACTTTTTATTTGAGAATCTTTGAAATAATTATGTTTTAATGAGATTGGGACCAACCATAGACCATATAGCATATTTAAATCAGTTTTGTGTTGCGAACTTTTGTCTTAATTTTACCCGTGTGTTGCCATTTAGCCATTTTTCCAGAAGAGTTTGGAATAAGTTCTGTTGGTTTTCTTTTTTTTTTTTTTTTTTTTTTTTTTTAAGACAGAGTCTCACCCAGGCTGGAGTGCAGTGGCATGATCTCAGCTCACTGCAACTTCTGCCTCCTGGGTTCAAGCGATTATCATGTCTCAGCTTCCTGAGTAGCTGGGACTACAGGTGCGTGCCACCACGCCCAGCTAATTTTTATATTTTTTGTAGAAATGGGGTTTTACCGTGTTGGCCAGGCTGATCTTGAACCCCTGACCTCAAGTGATCTGCCCACCTTGGCCTCCCAAAGTGCTGGGATTACAGGTGTGAGCCACCGCATCTGGCTGATTTTATTATTCATAATGGATGTCTTAGTAATTCTGGGGGAGTTTTGTGAAATGCACATGAAATTAATACACATATAGAAAAGATGAAGTGTGATGTCTTCAATATATTTGCAATTTTTAATTATCTCTCACTATGAAACATTAACATAAATGTTTCCTTTGTCACTGAGTTTTGTGATACTGTTAGATTAAGGAAAATAAAGTTTCAGAAAGACTAGCATGTCACTTATAATACCTAAAAGTGAACATATCTTTTAACAAAATGTTATATCTTAATTATACCATATTTACCAATTTTTATTTGGAATAGAAAGTCACAAATGGAAGAGAAAAAGCCAATATAATATTTTGATTAGATTTCATGAAGTCCTCTTCTGATCTATTAACTATATGAGGAGACTGGCTATTGTTAACTACTTCTAGGGTAATAATTTCATTTTCACTATATTTCCATCTAATTTATAAATGTTGATATTTGTGTCAATAAAGTTCTCCTATGACTATTAGCACTTACAGATTTTAGCAATCCTCACAATCACTTTTTATGTGAAGAGTCTTGAATTTAGCATGTAAAGCATCTAGTATAAATTAAAAGAAAATGTAGATTAAATGGATATATGAAATCAAACTGTCTTTCATTGGGAATTGGGATCTGGCAGTTACATTTTAATATATGTTTTCTTTAAAATCCTTCCACATCGCATTCTTCTCTCTCTACCTCTCTGGAAGTAACAACGCTTCTCCAGTTGGTCTGCATCTTTCTCATCCACATTCTCATATTTTTACTACATATGTGTTTGTCTGTACACAAAATATAGTGTTTGTGAGTGTTCATGAGATTTATAAATAGGTGCCACAATCTTTGTATCCTTCAGCAACTTGTCTTTGTCACTCTCTGTTATGTTTTTAAGATATATCCATGCTGTTATGTGTATATATAGTTTGTTAATTTTAAGTTCTGTTTCATAGTCTATTGCAAGGTACAATGCAGTTGGTTGATCTTTACTTATTGTTAAAACTTTGGGATCATTCACCCAAATTTTGTTATTACAAACAACATTACAATTATTATTCTTGCATGGGAATTCTGAAATTCTGTTATCCTATATTCTTACCAACACATGGTATTATTCGACTTTAGCCGTTGACAGTATAATAGATTTGAAATGGTACCACTTTGTACTTTTAATTGGTATGTTTCTGAATTAAAAAAATTATTTTTCTGTGTTAAAATATTTTAAAAACATTATTAAGCTTTTATACCACTCCTCTTTCTTGAAAATGCCATTTTCATGGAAGAGAATTAAGCTCTTGTCCAACACTTACCTACATTAGCTTAATATACTTAAACAGCCTTTTGTCTTCCATAAGAAGAAAGAAAAGATCAATTTGAGGGGCAGCTATTTTTTATTAAATGTAGAAAAATTATATTCTTTTTTTTGTATATTATGCAACTATGCTCTTTCTAAATTAGCTCACTGGAGACAGAAGGATTCATGTCTTTATCTTTTTTATTTTTGTTTTTAGAGAGATCTATCAATTAAAGTGAAATGATTAAATCATCACCTACTTGACACCAAGCAGGGTGGTCTCCTACTTCCTTAGTATTTGTTGCGGGATCTGGCCAGCAGCCCGCAATGCAATGGGGCTCTTTCTTTGTTCCCAGGTGGATCAGCAGGTCAAGAAATAATAGGCACGCACAAGATAGTGAAAGCTGGGTCCAGGGGGGTCACCACCTTCTGGTCCCACGATGCCTCCAATTCACTGGATATACCAGCATTTATTAAGTTTAGTGAGGGCGGGAGTAGGTTAGTGAGGGATTTAGGGTCATTTGATTATGAGGTGAGATGGTCACATGGGGATGAAGTAATTCTTTAACATAACATCAGTATGCAGAAGTACAGTATACAGAGATAAGAATTTACAGTATAGTGTGTGCATCAGTAATTTCCAACAGAGCCTTAAAACAGAAACACAGTCTTTCCATAACCTATGATTAGCAAGATATTAATCAGCAGTAACAGTTGCAGCAAAAGCTGGTTACAAACAATCCATAGAAACAAGACATGAAGCTAGACAACCGGTTAGACCAGAAATTCTCAGAAGGGAGTATGCCTTAACCCTAAAGAGGCCTAGAATAGCCGTGGCAAGATGAGGGCATTTATAGCCCTATCTTATCCATATGGACAGGTGCCCCTCATGCGTCTGTTTATAGGCTCTCCACAAGGGTCACATTCCATTCCCCAAGCTATGAACATCTGCTTTTCTGGGATAGGAATCTTGGTGATGTGAAACCTCCCTGACTACATGTCCATTCATAGGCTCTCTGTAGGGGGAAACACATCACGTGCTGTTGGCTCATTCTGGCAGTCCAACTTGGCATTGTCTTTACACAATCCTGCATGCAATTTTATATTTACAATAATCAGGAGCTTTTCATCTTTTATTCCATAGCAATAGTTTCAGGGGGTCTCCCTACAAGTATTACATACTCTACCTAGTTCATCTTAAACACACTCCAATGAAGGAATAAGTACATTAAAAAAAAAATAGGCTGGTCCTGCCTTTTAAATGGTCCACAAAGCAAGTTTGTTTAGAATTTGGAAACTTCATTTTTCTAGAAGGAATATGCTAAAATTTAAAGACTAAGTAGAGACTAACTGTTCAGGTAAGTTCTTAAATTAATGTAACTGAAAAAGGGATTGAATGGGCTAAAAACAAATTTAACTGCTATTCTGCTATGATAGCCTCAGAACCTGATTAATGAAAAAATAAAATAAATGAGTAAAAAACAATTTAACGATTAATCTATAATATTCTCTTCTCTGAGAAAATGTATTATGTAAGCCCTGCTTGTTCTTGGGGCTCTAAAGAGAGTTTGCCTGTGACCTCTGCAGTGAGAGTAGCTGCTTTTTTTCTTTTTATCTTTTTTTGTAATTTAAGTTCCAGGGCACATGTGCAAGATGCACAGGTTTGTTACGTAGGTAAACGTGTACCATGGTGGTTTGCTACACCTCTCAACCCATCACCTAGGTATTAAGCCCAGAGTGAATTAGCTATTTTTCTTGATGTTCTTCCCTCCACCCACCCTCCCTGACCCTCCCTGTATCCATGTGTTTTCATTGTTCAGCTCCCAGTTATAAGTGAGAACATGCAGTGTTTGGTTTTCTGTTCCTGTGTTAGTTTGCTGAGGACAGTGGCTTCCAGCTTCATCCATGTTCCTGCCAAGGACATGATCTCATTCCTTTTTATGGCTGCATAATACTCCATGGTGTATATGTACCACATTTTCTTTATCTAGTCTATCACTGATGGGCATTTGGGTTGGTTCCATGTCTTTGCTGTTGTGAATAGTGGAGAGTAGCTGCTTTTAATATATGTGAGCCATTAGACAGAGAAACCATCATGGGTAATTTATTGGGAATTCCATGGGATTTTTACCATATTGAGTTCATAAAAAAAGAAATATGAATACTTTCCCATTTAGCTATGAGATTATTTGCATAATATTGTCAGCCAGCAAATTAAAAGATAAATTGGAATCACAACTATTATTTTACTACTTTACTGTTTTGAACTTAATTCAACCTGTAGTGATGTAGCGGGCAGGACTTAATGTTTGTTGGAAGATACAGTTGATTTTGACTTTACATAGTAGTGTATCTAATTGTCATATGTAAAATACTTTATAGATAAAATTATGTTTCTATATAGGAGAGTACACAGAAAGAATATAGCACAGTAGTAAGCTATTTTATAATCTGAACATTTTTAAGTTCAAGTTTGCTTTTCTCAAAACTGAGTGCAAAGAGAGCCAGGATAAAGTTAAAAAGACGTGGGCTTTAAAGTCAGATGACGTTTATTAAAATTCTAGCTCCATTATATGAATTTAGGCAATTTCTCGACTTCTCTGAGTCTTTTCTGAGTCAAATTCTCTGTCGATGAAATATTAATAGTTAAAAGTTGTTTACTATTTCAGACTCGAATTCTGCTATCTCATCATTGTTTAGTCTTCTCTATTCATTAAATGAAAGCACCATCTGCTCTATTGCTCAGACCTAGACCAAAGATGTTTCCTTCATTCCTGTTTTTACTCTAAACACATGAAACCCATTAGTAGGTCCTATCTGCTTTTCTACCAAAACATCTTCACAATGCATTCCCTTTTCTCTATCTACACTTCAGCATTCTATCTAGACCATCATCTTCTCTATCTAGAATATAGTGCAGAGAGTATGCCATTTACCTTAGTCTTCAGTGACTTAAAATTTCATAAGCAAATGTCAGGATAATTTTGAAATAATTACTGGAAAAGTGCTAACTGAGGCAGAAAATCATTTTAATGTGAGTAGGATGAATTATACCTCAGGTGCCCTTAAGGTTTGCATATATACTATAATGGAGCAGAGACAAAGTTTTGTATTGAATGTTTCATTTTTCTTAGGATTAATTCACAATATTTAATGGTATGGCATATAGTATAACACGGGAACTTTTTCTCACTCTCTTTTTTGAATTGTGAATCAATTCTGTTGAGTTAAGGCTTTGCAAATCTTTTGATGGGATATAAATTAGAGTAAGAACTGGAATTCCACAGAGCATAATCTACCTCTAGCACTTATAGCACTTAATCAGACATTTGTAGTCAAATTACTTCCATTTACTTATTTTTCCACTCAGAAGTAACATTTCCCAGGTATTTTTGGAGAATTAATTAGTTTCCATTAATTAATTTGTTTCCACTATAGCTTTAATAACTCTGTTGAACCTCAGGGTAACTCACTGTAATGGTGTGGACCTAATTTGCCAAGTGCAATGCAATAGCCTTTTGTTTGAATAGAATTCTTCTGTCAATGTCAGTCAATTAACTAAAGTGATTTTTAAATGCCTACCTTATGAGCCACTTTGTGCCAGGGCCCTGTAGGGACTCCAAGAGTAGACTACTACATTCCTAGATTCAAAAACTAAAATCTAGTTGGGAAGAAAAGAGCAACTTACAAAATCATCTAAAAGGAATATAATATATAATTAAGATTCTGCAAAGTGTAATATTAAAGTAATAAATGATAGGAAAATTCTCAGGGTAGTTGATACCAAAGTTCAACAGAGTTCCATTCTCATAGTGCACCCTACTAAGTAGAAAGTTACTTACCTGTTTATCATCCCGCCTGACCTATTCTTAGTTGTCAACATTTATAGAGTGTCTGGGGGAAAGAAGAAGGGACAGAGAGAGGAATAACAAAACAAATTGTTTCTGAGTACCTAATAAATTTCAGTTACTTATGTCTACATGTTTTATCATTTAATCTTAATAATTATCTGGCAAAATAGGTTTATTTGTGCAAGTTTTACAGTTCAGAAAATTGAGGCTCAGAGAAGGGAAAGAACTTACACCAGATAGTTCAGTTAGGAAGACTTAGGCTTCTCTTTACCAAGCTACTTTCTTTCTGCAGCATCATATAACCTACCAGTTAAAACAAACAAACAAAACTCTATAATAGCAATTCAGTACAAAGAAGAATTACTGTAGGTGTTTTGAGAGGATTTGGTTAGTTTCTTTTCATTAGTTTCCTTTATGATTTACCCCCCGATAAGTTTAAGAATAACAAGTGATAGAATGGGTCTTATTAGCAAAATGCATGATAAAATGGAGTAATCAAATCACCATTCAATAGGACTCCTGGTCTCTTCTGTCAAGAAATTCATAAACTTAACATGAGATGTAGATAAACATAATGAATTATAAAACAGGGAGCATCAACAGTAAAATTTAAGAGTGAATCTTCTTTTACTGTGACTACTGTCTTCTTCATTATCACTTAAATTCTTTCTCAAAAGGGTAGTTTGATCAAGGAAAATAAAACTGGAAAGATAAGGTAGGATCATGCTCCTTTGCATAATTTATAAAAGAATAATATTAATATTCAAAGCTGATTCTGGTTGCTAAAATATTTTGGTGATTTACACAATATTGCAGTAAGAATATGTTTCCCATATGACGTTACACTTTCTCAAGGAGTAACAACTTGGTGCATTATTTTATTCATTCAAAACTAAACTAATTGTCTTAATTTTAATATTACCTCCAGATGGCTTAAGTTATCTAAGAAACTTTTATAATATGTTTATAACATAAATACTTGCCCATTTTCTGCAAATTCCAGGAGCTTTCTCAATGAACTTAAAAGAGAACTACCATTCAATGCAGCAATTCTGTTACTGGGTATATATCCAAAAGAAAATAAATTGGTCTACCAAAAAAGCACATGAACTTGTACGTTCATCACAGCACTATTCACAATAGCAAACATGTGGAATCAACCTAGGAGCCCATTAGTGGTGGATTGGATAAAGAAAATGTGGTGCATATACACCATGGAATACTACACAGCTATAAGAAGGAGTGAAATCATGTGCTTTGCAGCAACGTGAATAGAGCTGAGGCCCATAATCCTGAGCAAATTAACACAAGAACAGGAAACCAAATACCGCATGTTTTCACATATAAGTAGGAGATAAACATGATAAACGGGTACACATGGCCATAAAGATAAGAACGCTGGACACTGGGGACTAGTAGAGTGGGGAGGGAGGGCAAGAGGACAAGGTTCAAAAGCTACCTGTTGGGGACTATGCTCACTAGCTGGGTGACAGGATCAACGATACCCCAAGCCTCGGTATCACGCAACATACCCATTTTACAAACCTGCACATATACCTTCTGAATCAAAAATAAATGTTGAATTTATAATAAGGAAAAGTAAAGAAAAAGACAGGTGATGTTGGCATTGTGGAAGCCTTGAATTCCAAGACAGGAAAACATTCATCTTTAATTTGTTCAGCTATAGGGAGGCACTGAAGGTTTACAGACATATTACATACTAAAGCTATAGTTTTGAACAATTAGACTAAAAATGATGGCATATGGATTAGAATTGGAAGGAACAAACTTGGACACCACTGTAGCATTTCAGGGAAAAAGTAGTTAGATGGTGGAATGAGGATAAAAGGAAGAAATTGATATGAGGCATCTTCTGATGTGTTGTATTGAGGCCTAAAATGGACATATTTTATAACTTTTCAGTTATGTGTGCATATGTGTTTGTGCATTTCCTGCAATGATAGAATTTCCTTTTTGTTCTCCCTTCACGTTTATTAAAACTATATTAAATGTTAGCCTCCTTTAGCTAAGCTAATTCTTCCCCAAAAAAGTGGTTTTGTCCATGCTTAGGTTAGAGTTGTAAATGTTAAAAGTAGCTCTGTTTAAAAATTTCTGAGCACAAATTTACAAAATAAGTTTTTTACTGATGACAGAGAGTATCTGTGCTATTTTTCCTACTGTCTGATACCCAAATTATGTTCACATTTTTAGCCAATTCAAATAGTAGCAACTGAAAGAAGAGATAGTTGATATATACTCCTAATCTTAGAGGAAGTTAACGTATTTAATTTCCTGCAGCTGTTCCTGGTATGAGGAAAAGGATGTACATGTATTCCTGTCTTCCTGACTTGTATTATTATTCATGTCTCAAGATAGACTAAGCATTTCTCAAGAGAAATCTAGTCATTTAAGTGTGGCATATTTTATAAATACAAATATAAGAATCACTGATTAATTCACAAACTGTGTACTCAAACCTCACTAAAAATGGGTCTCACTGTGTCCTTCAATATTCACTTATTAAACGTTTTTCTAGGAACAACATATTCAGACGGGCCTCATTTTTTTGTCATCTGAGAAATGTAGGAACTGGCTCCTTCTAGTTGGAAGACTTCTAAAACTTAAATCCACTTCTAAATACTCATAGAGAGACCATCTTTCTTTCCAGAGAAAATAACAATAATATTAATAGTAGTAATAATGGAAGAAAGAATAAAACTGCAGAAAGGGAATTTTTCCTAAAGCAAAGCTGTAATGAATAGCAGTAGTTTTATTCTTCCTTAAGGTATATTTGCATAGTTGTAAATTACCCATGTCAAACATCAAACAAATCCTCATTCCATGTCAGGATTTTAACTCCTTACCCAAAGCCAAGTGTACATTACAGTGAGTCCATAGAGAGTCTATGTTTTTAAGTTAATGCTTACATTAAATTAAAGGATGAAGTGGAAAGGTTTAAAGCAGTTTCCTCTGCTATTGAATTCCAATACATTAATATCTAAAAATTAAGCACAATATTTGTATAGTGTTACTTTAGTATTAAATATTGTATAGCTTCGCATGGTAGGATTACTCTCTAGAGCAAATGTACACATATATAGCTTGCCTTTCATTTAAATACCAATCCATTGGCAGCATAGTACAAGAGAAATGGTTTTGAAGTAAGTTGGCTTTGCTAATCCTGGCTCCAGAAACTTTGGATTTGACCTGGACGAGTTTCAAAGTATCTCTGAGCCTCAATCTTCTCATCTGAAAATGGGAATAATAAATATCTACTTCAGAGAATGATGTTTTGGGATTATGTAAGAGACAATGGACATACTAAGAGATTACTCATAAACTGTTCATACTTTTCTATACCATACAAAACATATCTGGATTAAAACAGATGCAGAACCTTCACTTTATTCCCTTGTGTATCATTGTTGCTCAGCCTTACTTTCCCCAAGGTAACCAATCATTAGGAAGTCAAAGACAGAATGGTTCAGAGATGCTGATCGAAGCAAGTGCAAAGTTCATTGGCCATATCCTGGAGGGACTGTCTCTTGACAAACTTGTCAGAGATTAGAACATACTCATTCATTTAAACCAGAAAACACATTTTGAATCCTAATGTGTGTTAGCCATTGCCCCAGGCATTGAGTATACAGTGCACATTTTTTTTTAGCATCACACCTTGGTTTTGGTACATCTTGGAAAACACTATCATCCATACCTTTGACATGATCTTATCAGTTTCATTTGTTCCTTTGGATAAAAGCACCTAAAATCTTTTATCTAGAACAGAAATTTGGAAATTTAAATATAAAAATTGCCTGCAGTTTTAAATGCAATTTCCTGAGCCCTATCTCTAGAGATAATAACTGAAAGTCTGAGGTAGGCCTTACAACTATCTGCTCAATAGATTTTGATCAACAAGCTAGTTAGTCTACAGCTGTATTTCTCAGTTTCACTCAGGATGTTTATAGCCAAAGTATTCATATCTAAATGGACTTTGCTTTTTTTAACAAGGAGAACTTGTCAAAAACAGTAAAGAACTAGAAGTTGATTTCTTCTTGGGAAAAAACAAATTCTGGTTATAATCAAATTTCCAAATGATCATATTTTACTATTTGATTGAAATAAACCAATCTATGACTAGAAAATTAACTGAGGGTTGAGATTCCAGTGATCCAGTTGGTTATTAAGAGGATAATCCGAAAGGTTTCTTTGATGTGCCATGTGAACCACAATTAAAATAAACAAATATAGCTTGAGCTTTCCATCAAAAGGCTAGGAGATGTATAACATCAGTTATAGTAATTGCCTTTTGATAGTAGTCCAAGAATACAGTTACTTCCCTTTTTTTTCAATGATTCTATGAATATTTTAAATATACAAAAGTTTTAGATAGATACCAAATAAAAATTTGCATGCAGCTGTTTTTTTGGAGAGGGTTATACATGTTAAGTGTGAGCTTAATATGAATAAATACATCTAGATGAGCTGTTGTTTTGTCTCGAAACCATTCCCTGTCATTAGACAGGCTATAAGGGAATGCTGTAATATTTTGTTGCTGAGTTGCTAACTGGATATTCATGAACTAGGTGCCCTATCAACTACTCAGTCAATTGTTGTGTTAACTAGCTGCTATGTACTTTGCTAGCTTCTGCTGAGGGAGGCTACAAGACAAAACAAACAAGGGGAAAAAACCTGCCATGTGTGTAAGGTTTCATAGCAAAAAGTTTGGATAACCTGGGGAAAATAAATTTTGTTGCAATATCTAATGAAAAGAATAATGCAGCCCAGGCACAGTGGCTCACAGCTGTAATCCCAGCACTTTGGGAGGCCGAGGAGGGTATATCACCTGAGGTCAGGTTTTTGAGACCAACCTAGCCAATATCATGAAACCCCGTCTCTACTAAAAATACAAAAATTAGCTGGGTGTGGTGGCATGTGCCTGTAATTCCAGCTACTCAGGAAGCAGAGACAGGAGAATTGCTTGAACCAGGAGGCGGAGGTTGCAGTGAGCCCAGATCTCGCCACTGCACTCCAGCCTGGGCGACAGAGCGAGACTCTCTCAAAAACGAAACAAAAAAAGGACAATGCAATACTTTATTCTATGTGATTTACAGTATAAAATGGGTATTTACCAGGTTATGCACCTTCACTTTCATTTTCCTTTTGGAAATCCCTTTGTGTGTTCAAGTGCAAAACTTATAAGAAAGTCGAAAAATCAAAATGAAGTTTAAGTGGTAAAAGTGATATTATTCACTCTACGAAGATAAAATTAATTCTAGTAGAACTTAAAGTTACTCTATTTTAATTAGAGAAAGAAATGTCTCACAAGTAAGAACATTGTAGAGTTGTGAGATATACTAAGAAGTAATCAGAAATGGAAGCGATCAATGACTATGATGAATAGGAGATCATAGAAGATCAATAGAAGATTTAAATGCAGCCTGCTTACTGTTGGGAGAAAGTAGGTTAGATAAATTCACAAGGTCATTAAGAGCTTGTGTTTGTGTGTTTAACAAGCAGAACTTGTCAAAAACAAGATTTTTTTCTCTTCAATGATGGTCAGACCAACATAGTTGTGACTGATTTTGAGAAATTATTTCATTTTCAGCATCTGCTACAAACATATCCAAGAAGTCAAAGTTGTAGATCCAGATTTTAGTTGGAAAGCAGAAAAGCACCAGTTAGCAATGAGCTTTCCTTCTTTGTCTTCCTATTTCACAAGTGAAGAAACTGAGGCTTGGAGAGGCTACCTGCCCCCCATAATCATTTTCACTTGGAGAATAGGTGGCATATGGGGAACTAGAATCAAAATGCTGAGTCCCTCTGGCTAATTTTCTTCCCCCATTGTATGCCATCTATTGTGGAATCACAAGTCATATAAAGAGGATATTAATGTTCTTTTTACTTTCATATATTCCCCAAACATTTAGATTGTAAGAAGAATATTTTACTCCAGTGAAGAAAATTATTCTGTCACCAAGAAAAAAGGTTCCTCTTTCTACACAAAGATTTCCTTGCCAAAAACTAATTGCTTAGCATAAAAATGCTGCACTTTTTTCATGCATTAGTAAAATCAATTCTCCCCACTATAATACTGCTCAGCCATTGTGTCTGTCAGCACTCTGGGTGCAAAGCTGAAATCTAAAGCTGTGTCACCAGGCACAATTAATTTTAGGGTTGATTTTGCAGTTTGTGAGCTCTCTAGGCTTTGCGCTTCTCTTCTGTTCTTCTGTAACCTACCATTTCGATATGGGGGGGTGGGGTGGTATTGCAACCTCAATAAAACTTAGAAAAAAGGAAAGGAAATCAGGTGCCTTTGTTCATTTCTTCAAAACTTTATTAAACACTTACTTCTGTCAAACATTGGTAGGCACAAGGAATGTGGAAACCTGCAATTAACAGACCTGAGACAACTGACAGTTAGGGAGTGTACTGGACATTGATTTCTAAATTCAGATGGTAAATAGTTTAACAAAGGCAAACACAGTAGGGGTGTTGTTGAAGCACACACAAGGAACAATAGAAACAAATTGCCTGAACTGGATTGAAGAATAAGTAAGAGTCAGTAAGGAAAAGTAGTATGTGTGTGTGTGTGTGTGTGCCTGTGTGTGCACACATACGCACATGCATACACGTGTATGAAAGGAAAAATTTTTGCATATTAAAGTTCTAAGAAAAGACATTTAGAGACGAACTCTATAATCCTTTGTCAAATGTAAAACCGTTGGTAGCTATTTGATCTCTATTCATGGGATACTTCTACATTATCACAGATCAAACCCCCTCACCTCATAAAATGTATCAAGGAATTTAAGATCAATTCTGCCATTAGACAAAATAAAAATCATTTTAAATGGCACATTTGAAAGATTTAACTTCTGATTTTTGAGGATTTTCCTCATAGATACCTATTCAGTCAATGAATATGACTGGTTTGAATACTTTGTTAGAACTGGAGAAATAGAGAAGAGTAAGTTGTCACCAGCACTGCAGAAAGTGTTCGGTCTAATTAACAAGATACAGTTGGCACCCAGTAATTAAGACTATGCTGCAATAAAGTATTCAAACTGGAATGAAGGCTGTGGGGGTTGTTAAAAAAGCATCTTCAGTAAAAACTTATCTGAGATAATCTTTCGTTCCCATTAGAATATTTATGTAGATGCACAGTTCCACCTAGAGTCTGATTTTCAATTAGACAAAAAATAAAGAGATCCAGAATCTCTACTTATAAAAACCATTTCTGATTTTGTAATTAAGAAGCCCAGTAATTAAATATGCCTGGAAAATTGTATTAGATTGCATTGCATTGGGTCAGGTACATGCTTTCATTTCACACTTAAGAGCCCCTTTTAAGAGCATAAGCAAATTAAAAAACAGCAACCCAACAACCTCTATTCCACCTGTTAGGGGGGAAAACACATTCTAATACAGCTTCTAATTTGCCTTGCTAATTCTAATTAGTGTAGTATGAGCTGCTGGACAGTTTTTCCAGAAGGACACTCTGCAAAGAAGCATATTTCTTTAGCTGCACACTCTAGGGAAAGAACTCAAACTGGGAAAATTGAATAGATACTTTTTCTCATTTGATTGAAGGTTATAGATGAAATAAAATAAGGTTCAAGGAAATCAAAAGAGGCTGCCCTTTTCTCTATTCAAAACTGCTGAAAAGATTGAATGATAAGATGAAACTGAAATAAAGCCTCCAGACCATTGCCTTTGAATGGTTTGGTGAGTTGCTGCAATTAAAGAAACACTTGTTTACTCTTGCCACAATGCATGAGTGGGATCTACTAGGATTCTACTTGTTTCTGGGTGTTTAATTTCAGTTCTGACCCTGGAAAGTACAATCTTTGAGAGCAGGGATTGTGTGCTCCACTTTGCTTGTGCTGACTTCCATAGCTCAGATGTACTAACTGGATCAGACTCCCACAATCAATACTTGCCTATTGATGAGAGGCCCATCTCCTGCCTGCCGTGATTATTGATCAGGGTCTCTGAGAGGATTCCATGGCCTTCGTCTGTCCCTAGGACTAGCCAAGAACAGCAGACACCATACATTCATAAATAGATCCAGGGCACCTTCCCTTCTCCTTCTCATTTTGAGTTTTAGTCTAAATATAAATTATTGGCTAATCAGTGCACACTCTGGCATTCTGGGGGCTCAGTACCATTGTTTTAATTATGAAAAGAGGACTTTTATTTTTTAATTTTGACTGGGGTCCAACTCAAATATTCTGACCAGTTTGTATACTACATCTCATGAAGGGAACGTATAGAATGTTTCTGATGATCCTCACAAGGATTGACTAGTAAATTACAAATAGGACCTCCAGTTTTGCATACAGCTACTTGAAAGGGGAGCAGTTCTTTTTGTTCTAAACTGTGATGGCTTTGTTCCTCATTTAATCATTTCTGAGTTTAATTTTAAGTCATCACTATCAATTTAAAAGACAGGTTTTGATATCAACATTATGCACATCAGATTAGCATTTTGTACTTTTGCTTTTCAGAAAATAATTGTTTTAGCTTAATGGAGTGTAAGAATAATTTAAGTAAAAGAATGCCGTAGTTCCATTTGGAGGTCTCTTCTAAATTAGTTTATTCTATTTTGCTTTTGCAGTATCACTAAAGTGCCCTGTATACAGTACTTTGAAGCTTATTGAAAATACATTCCTCATATACAAATTATATTGTCTTCAAGAGAAATGCTGATTTCCTTTAAGAAGGTAATACCCTATATTGAGAAAAAAAAAAACAAAAAACGACCTAGTTTTCAGTTCCAATTACTAACTGATTGTTGGTTATTAAATATTCGCTTTCTTATTAGACTTTACCAGTTCCAGCAACTGGTTTACCTTAGCCTCCTGTCCATCATGGCCATTACTGATTATGAAACTAATTAGTGTTGAGTGCTTGCCTGTTGAGTGTAGGCTCTCAAACTGCTGATTGAATAGATTTGGAAGAGGGCTCTGACATCTCCATTTTTAACAAACATCTCAAATTATTCAAACGCAGGTGGTCAGGGAGCCATCTTTGAAAAATACCACTCAACATGGTAAAGGCATCAGAGTCTACCAATTTATTTAAATTTAGGTTAGACAAGGTAAATTAGAGTGGTATTGTGTGTTACTAGAAAAGTATGGCACCAAAAGGAAGGCAGTTCCTTTTTTTTTTTTTAAGACGGAGTCTCGGTCTGTCACCCAGGCTGGAGGGCAATGATGTGATCTTGGCTCACTGCAACCTCTGCCTCCCAGGTTCAAGTGATTCTCCTGCCTCATCCTCCAGAGTAGCTGGGATTGCAGGCATCCACTACCACACCCAACTAATCTTTGTATTTTTAGTAGAGATGGAGTTTCACCATGTTGACCAGGCTGATCTTGAACTCCTGACCTCAGGTAATCTACCCACCTTGGCCTCCCAAAGTGTTGTGATTACAGGTGTGGGCCACCGTGCCTGTACCCCCCCCCTTTTTTTTTTAAGAATTAGGGTCTTACTCTGTTGGCTAGGCTGTGAGACAGTAGTGTAATCATAGCTCACTGCAGTCTCAAACTCCTGGGCTCAAGTCATCTTCCCTGTCAGCCTCCCAAGGAGGTAGGACTAGAGGTGTATGCCAACATGCCCATCTAATTTTTTAATTTTTAATTTTGTAGAGAGGGGGTCTTGTATATTGCCCAGGCTGATCTTGAACTCCTGGCCACAATTCGTCTTCCCACCTCGGCATCTAAAAGCACTGGGATTACAGAATTGAGCCACCATGCCCGGCCAAGGCAGTTTCATCACTAAATACCTGTAAAGCCTAAGACATTTGATCATGTTCTGCAGGTAGCTATAAAGTCTAGAAACAGTTGAATATACATAATAAATGGTTTGTTGATATTACATCACAATAAATGTTATATTCAATAGGTTGTCTCATATTACCACTGCATAGTTTAGTGCAATGTGCAAAATTACAAGGAACATCATGTGTGAGCACTCCATTTACATCAATCTCTGCATGTGTATCTGTGATATGTTGATAAGGTTCCTCAAATTTCACTAAATGAACTTTTGATATGTTTCCTCAAATTTCACTAAATAAACTCTTTTCCTTTAGCCTAACACAAACTCTTAAATCATCAATCCAGTTTTGCAGATTATCACTCAGCCATTTCTATATCACAGTGGCCTGGGGGATGTGGTGTGCCATGCTGCTGGAACCACTCAGATGGCTTTCTTTAGCACATAAAATGGGGCATTATTTGATCACTTAAATTAGCAAACATTGTTTGTCTTAGACTTTAGTAACTACAGGACTGCCTTGGTCTCTTGCTGTACTCAACCAAAAAGGCATAGGCTGGGGAATTATAAAATTTGGATTAGAAAAAAAATAAATGTTAAGTGATCTTCTATTAAGGGTCTTTCAGTTTTTAAATGATTTAGAGTTATGAAATGAGTCAGTGCTCCTGGATGTATGATAATGGAATCCTGTGGATCCCACTGGTGATATAAATTAACTCTGTGCCAAGGACGGTGGCTCAAGCCTGTAACCCCAGCATTTTGGAAAGCCAAGGCAGAAAGATTGCCTGGGTCCAGCAGCTCAAGACCAGTCTAGGCAACGTAGTGAGATCCCATCTCTACAAACAATGGTAAAGCTTAACTGAAGGTAGTAGTGCATGCCTGTAGTCCCAGCTACTCAGGAGGCTGAGGTGGAAGGATCTCTTGAGCCCAGGAGGTTGAGACTGCAGTGACCTGGGCAAGAGGGAAAGACCTTGTTTCAAAAAATAAACAGATAAAAATAGGTCAGGTGTGGTGGTGGCTCATGCTTGTAATCCCAGAACTTTGGGAGGTCAAGGCAGGCAGATCACTTGAGGTCAGGAGTTCAAGACCAGCCTGGCCAACATGGTAAAATCCTGTTTCTATTAAAAATAATAAAAATTAGTTGAATATGTTGGTGCATGCCTGTAATAATAGCTACTTGGGAGGCTGAGGCAGGAGAATCGCTTGAACCTGGGAAGCAAAGGTTGCAGTGAGCTGAGATTGTGCCACTGCAGTCCAGCCTGGGTGACAGAGTGAGACTCTGCCAATAAATAAATAAACAAATAAATCTGGCAAGCTTTTTTTCATAATGAATCTGGATCCTCTTACCTAAGTTTGATTTCAGTTGAATCATCACTCCTCCAGGTAAACCTTTTCTGACCTCCCAGACCAGGTCAGATTCACCTATTCACCTATCTCATGGTAATACATACTTTTACCATTAGTACTTATGTAATTTTTGTTTTGTTTTGTTTTGTTTTGTTTTGTTTTTTGGAATGGAGCCTCACTCTGTCACCCAGGCTGGAGTGCAGTGGCAGGATCTTGGCTCACTGCAACCTCTGCCGGGTTCAAGCGATTCTCCTGCCTCAGCCTCCTGTGTAGCTGGGCTTACAGGCGCCTGCCACCATGCCCGGCTAATTTTTGTATTTTTAGTAGAGATGGGGTTTCGCTATTTTGGTCAGGCTGGTCCCAAACTCCTGACCTCATGATCCACCTACCTTGGCCTCCCAAAGTGCTGGGATTACAGGCGTGAGTCACCTCGCCTGGCCCTTATGTGATTATTTAACTGATTTCTGCCCCTTTGCTAAATTATAAGATCTTCAAAAACCAGAACTATGTATCTTTTTGCTGAATATTTTATTCCCAGTACAAAGCACATCTGACACGAGGTTGGTAGTCAAAAAATAATTGTTGCGTGAATGGTTGTAAAATTAAATGAGCACAATTTTCAGTGAACCTGGAAAGTTTTGCCTATGGTATCACCTTCTTCTCAATATCTTATCTTCTTCCTAAGGGACACACTTCATTTATTACAGTCCATTGAAACCCATTTTCCATGAAGAGTAACCTGAAATGGAAGAAAATTCCAGAGTCATAATTTTAAATTAAGTTAGCTTGATGGCCTTCCAATGGAATGGAAGAAGCAAAGAAAGATGTTAAATTCTGCCTCCCTTTTTTTCCTCTTCCTCAAACAGCTCAGTCCTGCCTTTGTTTACTTAAAATGTATCCAAATATTTATTTCTCAGTAGGTTTATGGGGTATTTTTAAGGTATTTGAGATGTTGTCCAGCGTAGTATATTTTTGTCTCCCACTTGGCTTTTTGGAACAGCGTTATCTCTTCGTTTTCTAAGTTGGAAATACCCTTTAAAGAAATAATCAATGCGACGATTTGAAAGCTAGGGGAAGGATAAAATAAAAGTAAACACTACCAGTTATTTTTTTAAATTGCTTCTCAAATGCCCTTCTCTGGAGGAGACTAAAGGCCTATTCAAGCTGAAATAATGGCTAACAGTGGCCAGTGCTGTTCCAACAGCAACACCAGGCACTAGCAAGTAATCTCTCTGTTTGGTGTCTATAATGTATGAAAAAAAGTGACTGCTTATACAATTGGACTGATTACTTACTTTCTCTGGTGGCAGAAAGAGCATTTATTGTCCCTGTAACAAGCTTCACATGAATCAGCCTACTTTAAAGGGACTTATCTAGGGTTAGGAAAAGTATATTTTTTCAATTTCCTTTCAAATTCATTCTTATTCTAGTTGGTATATGTTTTCTTTTTGGCTAGAAAACTAAACTAACCTTCTAGAGTTTGTTTGTTTTTTAAACCTGTAATTTCATCGGTAATAAAATCAAAAGTATTTAATGCTACATACTCTTTTTAAAAGAATTCCCTTTAATTCATTGTTGGTAAAACATTGATCATCTGTCCAGAAGTTAGAGAATGTTTGTATGCTGTCTCAGTTTAATCACACACACTTACCAATCACATGAGACTCTAACATTACCCCTGACAACTGTATGTGGCTACTCTAGTTCTCAATAACCCATTTATTTAAGAGCTATTGAGAATGGTATTTGCAATGTGAGGGAATGATCTGTTTCAACTAACAGATGGAATATTTAGAGTACTATATTCTGATATCTCTTGGCATATCTCATATTCCTTCATAAATCAATTTTTAAATCACATTGAATGAAGCTTCTGGTTAGCGGGTTGCTCATTTGTCAGTTTTTCTAGTGAAAAAGATTGACCAAAAATCACTATTTACATTTCAGAAGCTTCCATACAGATTATTGCCAACTCTCTCAGGGTCCTGTGGCAAGAAAATCAATATTGGATGCACGAGAAGGTACAAGGGTCTGAAGCAGTATGTGTGACCTTCCAGAAAGTAATAGAAGTATGAGAATTGTATTGGAAAACAAAATGGAAAAAATACGTATATTACTTATATAAGCATAATGAATCACTCTGACATTCCTCAAAAGAATGAGATTTTATAGAAAACCTGTGAGAAACATAATAGCAATTCTTAAAAACCAGATTCCTCCAAAAATTGCTATGTAAAATTATTTAAGCATAAGTTAGAGAAACAGTAAGATAAAGTTGATTTTAAAAAAAACTCTAGAAGGAGATATATCCCTAAAACCTTAATAGCCACATGTTGTGCTAATGATAATAACTTGAACTGCTATAAATCTAAAAAAACTAAGTAGCTGCATAGGCCTTACTTTAGAGGAGCTAGCATTGGTCATCAATTGTCTATTTGGGGTCAGATAGCATGGTAGCCTCCAAGGATACAAAAATACTCCATGCTCTCAAAGAGCTTACCATTTGGAGTTTCCATCTACTAGCATCTAATGACTACTGAAAACTGCCATTGTCAGGGAACTGCATCTTCATTCTTTTAACTTTTTTATCATGTTGCCTAAGCCTTTATTTTTTTCCTTTGAGAGAGAGTCTTGCTCTATCACCTAGGCTGCAGTGCAATGTTATGATATCAGCCCACTGCAACCTCCGCCTCCCAAGTTCAAGAGATTCTCCTGCCTTAGCCTCCCAAGTAGCTAGGACTACAGGTGCGTGCCACCATACCTGGTTAATTTTTGTATTTTTAGTAGAGATAGCATTTTGCCATGTTGGCTAGGCTGGTCAAGTGATCCATCTGCCTTGGCCTCCTAGAGTGCTGGAATTATAGGCGTCAGCCACCGCGCCTAGCCTGCCCAAGACTTTTAATATTATAATAGATTAGTCACTCGATAGAAGTTGAACACATGTGTTCTTATTTTGTTTTAACTGATTGGGTTTTAGTAAAATATTCAGTGGTCCCAGGCTATATGATGTTTAATCTAAGTGGAGCATTAAATGCTCAGTAGAACGTAAATGATATTCAAGTGAATAAACAAAGATTGATTGAGAAAAAAATGTGGCAGTTGACTAAAAGGAGAGGTAGATATTGAGATGGTATAGTTTTTTTTCCAAATAAAATCTTAGAGTGAATGGGAAACAATTTAAAAATAAAAGGGATGAGAAGAGAAGGAATAGGATGGCTGTCATGTTTCCCGTTTTGCATGTGTAGGGGAGCATGTGGGCACCTGTGAGTGTGCTACTGAAACAGGAAGAGGAAGAGGGTTTCTAGAAGACAAACAACACCATGTGCCAGAGTTGTTTAGAGCTGAAATAAAGTATGAAATGTTTATCTGAGATGATAAGCTGGATAAAACAGAGGTCTGAAAATTTGACAGACTTTGGGTGGTTTAGCCTGTTTCTCCACATTTGTTGAATTTGTATGAGTTTCAGGATAGTATGGATGAAACAAAAGTGTCAACCAGGGGATGATTTGGATTTGGTTACCCTCTTCTCCCCCAGGAAACATTTAGCAATGTCTGGAGACATTTTTTATTGTCATACCTGGGGTTAGGTGTTACTCATGTCTAGTGGGTAGTGGCCAGAGGCACTACTAAACATCCCACGATACACAGGACAGGCCCTTACAACAAAGAATTGACTAATCCAAAATGGCAATACTATAGTGCCAAACATAAGAAACACTGTTCTAGACCTATTCTTCCAAAGTGTTTCCAGACTTTGTAAGAATCCAAATCCCATTTGGCTACTTTTTACTTTTCTTCTAATTTAATGTATTTCATCATTCACAAAGAATCAAATTATTAGTATTGATTTAATTTTGGCCTTAATAATTATTATCAGATATTACAACACTATATCTTTCTTGGTTTCCACTGCATCTGTGTGTTTTTTAGAAGGATTCTCTGAGAAAATGTTTTGTTCTAATGGAACAGAATACCAGTCCTGATTAAAACCAGGAAAAATTAAGACTTGGGGCTCCAAAGATATATTTTTATATTAGTCTTTTACCATTATAACCTTCCGGCTATTTTAATGCAAACTTTTTTCTGTAAAGCCATATTTTGGTTGCTATAACAACTTGATGTAGCTCTTGATGAGCTCTTCTTGCCTTAATGCTGCTTTTTAAAAAGTTGGGGTTGCTATGACTACAAAATGCTGTTTTATTTTCAGCAAGCTTTTTCCCCTTGTAAATTTGCTTTCAAAATATATATGTGTACATGCATGCATATTTGTGTGCTTCTACTTGCATGCCTTATAGAAGACTAGACTATAGTAAAAACTGAAGTCTAAAATCACCAGAAGAAAGATAACAGTTGATTTATTTTGGTGATACTATTATTTTTAAACTGATTTTCATAACGTTAGATGAACTCAGATTTGAGCTGTTTTTCTCCTTCTTCGAATTATGTAACTGTTTAATGACAGCTCCCCTTCTTTGTTTCATGATTTACTTCTCTTGTCCTTTGTGTTTTAATCTCTTCCTGTTTCCAAGTATTTATACCTCTGCCTTAGATGGTCATTTGAACTCTAAAAATGTGAAAGCATGTGTGTCTTAATATGCTCATTATTATAGGTGGACTCTACTTTCTAACACTACTGATTATGGCCTTCTTCATATCAAAGGTAATAACAAAATTCCCATGGCTAAGAATCTCATTCAAATTTTGAAAAGCCATAAAGCTGGAAGTTGGGATACTTTTATTCTATTATTAACTCTGTCACAATTAGCAATATGAGCAACTGCTAACCACAAATCTTTCTAGAGGAGTGCTATCCAATAGAAATAAAATACAGCCACATAGAAAATTTAAAATTTTCTAGTAGCTAAGTTAAAAAGTAAAAAGAAGCAGGTAAAATTAATTTTAATAACGTGCTATCTCACCCAATATATCCCAAATATTATCATTTCAATCTGTAATAAATATTTTTAAATTATGAATGACATTTTAAAACTTTTTTTCTATTAAATCTTGGAAATTCAGTAGGTACTTTACACTTACAGCACACCTCACTTCAGCTGAGCCACATTTCAACTGCTTATCAGCCACATGTGACTAGTGTCTACCATATTAGACATATCGAGCTTTAGATCTCAATCAAATTTAGTCATACAACAAAGTCTCTTATCTGTTGTTCACTTACTAGTTTGAGGGCCCTTTGTTAAGTCTTAGGAATACTTAAATGATTAGGAAAAGTTTTTCTTAGTTCATTTTTGAGAGAGAGAGAGAGGAAGAGAAGATGAAGATGAAGAAGGAGGAAGAAGGAGAGAAAGAGAGGGAGGAGGAAGACAGCAGGGGGAGGGGGAAAAGAAGAAGGGAGGGAGGGAGAGAGGAAAGAAGGAGGGAAAGCAACTGGAAAGATGGAAATTTTCAGATATTTTTTGCTATTTTATTATAATCTAATGTTATTTTATTTCATTATAATTAATTTGAGAATAAAGTAGGCATTCTGAACTACTTTAGTGTTACTTGTTCACAGTTGTATTCCCAACTTCTTGGGGAAGGGAATGTTTGGGACAGATTAGCTACTCCCCAGATATTTATTGAATGAATGAATGAATCTCCTTTGTGATTGAGTCCAAGACTAAGTAAATATTATTGTCAAGGAATAGTTTGAAAAATAAAACTGTATATGAATATTTTAGAAAGGCGAAGGGAGGAGTGGCTAACAATTTGAAGTGAAGGGAAATAATGTAAAAGATTGTTATTCTTTCTATGTATGTTGTTTCTCTTGCTGTGTGAAGAATTGCGTCTGTAAACAAGGAGGAGCACATAAATGCCTGACATTGTTTTGGCTCCACCCGGCAGGGTATGTTGCCAGAACATCATTGATGTGTCCAGATCCCTGATCACATTGCTGCTTCCATATCCCTTTCCTGCCTTTTCTCATTTGAAAAAAGCCAAATCAAAGTGGGCATGTGACCCTTTTAGCCTGCTCAGTAAAGGAGGTTTCTGTTTTCTTTTTAACCATGTGTCATTTTTTATCACCATTATTTTAGAAATAAAGTGGCAGATTGAATCTTTTTTTTTTTTTTTTTGTAAGCTGAGCCATTTTGCCTGAAATGCAGAGGTTTGGGTGATCTAATCTGATTTGGAAATCAGAGAAATAAGAGAAGCATGTTATAACTTGAGTGGATTCCAAAATCAGGTTATAGATGATAATCTGGTTTGTGAATTAAAATGTTTGATGCTGACAGCTCTTCATATTACAAAAAATTTTAACCAGCTCCCATCATTTGTCACAGATTTTTTTGACCTCTCTTCAGTAATGCAACAAAATGTCTGGCATTTCATGTCTCATGTCTCTTCGGCCCTTGTAAATTGGAATTACATTCAACACATTTCACTTGGAGAGTTTAAAATATAAGGTGATTTTGGAATCCTTGTTAGAGTTCCACAGTAAGACATCATTCTACATTAGCCCGAGGGGTTCGCTCAACACAAATATTAGAATATACTTGAGATTTGAACAACCCTAGGTTTCTACGATCATGTCATTTGTGTCTAAACTGGTAAATGGAACTATTGCTACTTCAAGGAGTTTTGTTTATATCGAACACTAGACGACATAGACTAATGCTTGGTACTAAAATAAATGAATCAGAAATTCTTTGAGTTATTTACCATAACCTTATGTTTACTTGTAGACATTGTGAACTGTTCAACTGTTCATTCTGTTTTATCCTGTGTCACTTTGGATTTTTTTTCTTTTTTTCTCTTTCCTTATTTATTGAGATGGGATCTCACTCTGTCACCCAGGCTGGAATGTAGTGGATGATAGCGACTCACTGCAGCCTCAACCTCCTGCGTCAGCCTCGTGAGTAGCTGGAACCATGCCTGGCTGATTTTTTTAATTTATTTTTTGTAAAGACAGGGTCTACCTATGTTGCCCAGGCTGGTCTCAAACTCCTGGGCTCAAGTGATCCTCCCAGCTCGGCCTCTCAAAGTGCTAGGATTGGAGGCATGAGCCACTGCGCCTGGCTGGCTTTGATTAATATATATATATATATATGTGTGTGTGTGTGTGTGTATATATATATTCATATATATATTAATTTTCCAACTGGTGACATGGGTTAAAAATTTATTAGATTATATTTATAATCATATGTATTCTTTTTCCTAGGTATAATGTTTTTAATGTGAGTCTTCTTGTACCCCCTCCCCCCAAAAAATTTTACGGGCTGCCTTTAACTTTTGGATGAAATAATTCAAGTTTATTTTTTCTGAGATGGAGTCTCACTCTGTTGCCTAGGCTGGAGTACAGTGGCACGATCTGGGCTCACTGCAACCTCTGCCTCTCTGGTTCAAGCAATTCTCCTGCCTCAACCTCCTGTGTAGCTAGGATTACAAGTGCAGACCACCATGCCTGGCTAATTTTTGTATTTTTAGTAGAGACGGGGTTTCACCATGTTGGCCAGGCTGGTCTCGACCTCCTGACCTCAAGTGCTCTGCCCACCTTGGCCTCCCAAAGTGCTGGTATTACAGGCATGAGCCACAGCATCCAGCCTCAAATTTTTAATCATTAGACTATAAGGCACACTAGAAACATGAAATTTTGGAGATGGCCGGGACTTTCAAATCAACTAGTTTAGTTATTTTCAATCTTTTTGTCTGGTGAGTTCTTTACTCAAGCTAAGTGAACCCCAAAGTTCAAACACGAAGTCAAATTGAAGAACCAAGGAAGAAGGAATGTAGGTGAAGAGGATAGGGAAAGCGCTATCCCTTTCCTGGAGTTCAATTCCAAAGCCATAAATCACTTTACCTCTATTCATTTGCTAATAAGATACAAAGGGTTTTGTTCAAGGTCAGACAGCTCTGCCTGAAAGCCTGGTTGGTGTCTTTTGGATTCATTTGTTCAGCAATTATGTGAGTGCCTATTATGTATCTCACTGGTTCTTAGGATACTGGAGATCTTGGGGTACAACCATGAGCAAGTAGAGAAAGGCTTCATGCAGCTTATGATTTAGCACAGGACGACAAATAATACACTAGTAAATGCATATTGCAGTTAATTTCAGACTGTGACCAGGTAAGGTGATGACATAGAGTGACTTTAGGAGAAGGGGTTGAGATCAGAGAAGGCCTCTTGGAGGAGGTGACATGAAGTTTGTGCATACCTCTACTCCTCTATTGTCTTCAAGAGAGCTATCTTCAATTACTAGCAAGGCTGTCATGCTGGGATGGTGCAGTGGAAAGAACACTACATCCGGAATCCCAAGGTCTAGGTGTTTACCCCACTTCTGTGTCCTTATAAGACTTTACATATTTTATTTTATTTTATATCTGTGAAATGAGAGTCATCATATCTGTACAGGATTAATGAAGATCTGGTCCCTGCCTTTTTTTTTTTTTTTTCAGCCTTCTTAACCACCCTCTTCCTTACCACACCAGTCTCTTAAACATTATTTCCCATGAATGCTAAATTTATTTATATTCTCAAGGTATTCCAAGCCTTTAAAAGAGCTGTGGTTCTCTCAGCCTGGAATGATTCCCTTTCAAGTTCCTAGTTTTTAAACTAGGAACTCATTACTCCTATCTGAAACTTGCTCTGATTCTTTCATACAGAGGGAAGAATGATTGTTGTTTTGCCTCATTTTTTGAACCATTTAAGATGGCGTTTATAAAAGTTGTTTTTTAACCTTCTAAAATGTTGTTTCATCCCATGTATTACAATAAATAACTAATAATTATCTATGTATTCTTTCTTCCCCCATTAGATCATGAGCTCTTTAAAGGCCCAAACCATATCTGATTCACAACCACATCATGGGCTCTTGCCACACAGATCAAAATCTAAAAAGGAAAGTGGATGCAATGTAAATTTTTCTTAATGCTGTGTGAGGAGAACCTTATCCAAAACGATTTCACAGAAAAGAGCATTTGTTTTGCTGATACGGGAGAGTTTCTTTATTCCAATCACAAGGCATGTGACAGGGGTGTGGCTCACTTCTTCGGTGCCCACTGCTCAAAACCCTAGGGGGAGCATGCAGACAGGCAGGTGCAGAGGCCTTGGGGAGTGCTTTTGGGATCTGGCCCATGGCAGTGTCCAGGACTCCCAAAGCCCAAGTGGGCGTGTGTTACAGTGTGCTCTTTCAGCTATGCCATCTGCAGATGCCTGTGTTAGTCAGCTCAATAGACCCTCTGCCTTATTGCAAGGACAGGGGGCCATTGTGACAGCCTGAGTTCTTGCGCAATGTACTGGAAGAATCAGATCACATATGGGCTGGAAGGTTGAGAGCAAGGTTTGATTGAGTAGTGGAGGTGGCTCTCAGTGAGATGGATTGGGAGCCAGAAGAGGGGATGGAATGGGAAGGTGGTCTTCCCCTGGAGTCGGGCCGCCCAAGGCTATACTCCCCTCGGCATCTGCGTTGTTCTGCCATCACTGGTCTGGTGGTGTCTGTTAGTGTCCGCAGGTCTGCTCCTCTGCTCCTCTCAACATCCAGCTGCTTGTGTCTGTGTCCTCTTAAGATCTCAGGTTTATATGGACACAGGATGAGGGGGCATGGTGGACCAGAGTAGTCTTGGAAAATGCAACATTTGGGCATGAAAACAGGAGTTCCTGTTCTCACTTAGGTCCGTAGGCACAGGCCCGAGGGTGGAGCCCTCATTAGGGCTCCCTGCCCTTCTCTACCTAGCACTTCCCTGCCCCACTCCCGTATCACTGTTACACACCTTACATTGCAAAGGTGGTTGCTTTCTGCCTTATCCTGGGAAAGAGACATATGTGCTTGCTGAGCCCTTCGCTAAATTTACAAGAGTATATACACTGAATAGGAGGCAGAGAAACAAACATAATACTTTACTCATTCTCAGATTTCCTCCCATTCCAAGGAATGTAACATATACTGCTCTGGGTACAAGAGAGTGTAACCATTCCATCTAATACCATCCTGCGAAGTGCTTTAGAAAGTAGAATGACAATAGAGCCAGCCTTTGGTAAACATTTAAAGTGTGTTTTATCATCTTTCACCAAATCCCATCTTTTCATCATTTCCTTCATTGACTTATGATAAATAAAAAAGCAGGGAAACAATTTTGGGGGAGCCAATAGAGTATAGACTAAAATACTTGGTCTTAATGTTAGAGGACCTGAGCGCAATGCAATGCTCATTTACTTGCCAGTTTTTTATCCTGGACAAATAAGTTACTTCATATCTAGTACCCCTGTTTACTCATCTTTAAAATGTGAATAATACCTGTTTCATAGGTTGTTCTAAAGACTACATGGCTAACGCATCTGGGACTAGCTAACACGATACCTGGTAAATAGTAAGAACTTTAAACAATTTTACCATTTTTTTAATTACATGTAGTTATTGATGACATTGTTGGTTTATTTTTATATTATAATTTCCTATGGCTAAACCTAGCTCAATAGTAAATTTTCAATAAATGGTAGGTTAATTTATTACTGGCTTTATTCAGTATTTCTCACATCTGTTCCTTTCTTCTCATTTTTAAAGTATTTTCAAAACTGTTTCCCTCTGTCTCTCCAGACTAATTGGGTAACTAGCAACTACATAAAGACAACCTATGGATTTCAAGGATCTTTCATTACTGTAAACCTGGTAATCAAACTGGTAACTCTTTCTGAGGCCTGAAGAAGTTGCTGTTCTGAGAGTTCTGTTATGCAGCCATCACTGTTTTAGGTGTTTTCCTTTGCTATAGAAATAAATGAGAAGTATGTATGTGGTTTATTTCACTTCATTTTATTCTGACCAACACAGTAGTGAAGCTTCCAATTGAAGACAGAGTAATTATACAAGTCATATCCAGTAAAGAATTAATGGCATCTTTTTGTGCCTCACCAAAAGGGGTAAATCAGAGGCTAGGGGAGTCATCTGGATAAAAGAGAATATTTAAAATACTCATTTAGAATTTAGAATGCAAATCAAAGTATGCCTGTTTAGTATTTTACTTAAAAAAAAAATAGTCTAGCAACAAGCTAGAGGGAGATGTTTTATTTTGGTAAAGCGCGTCTTCTATCATCATTTCTTAAATGAGTGAATCTAAGTAGGTTCTTTCTGCTTGTGTTCCTAGGGAAACAATTGTTCCTGGAATGAGATCCTATATTCAGAAGGGAGCAATCTAAAGAGAGTGGTTGTGACTAAAACATAGTAGCTTAACTGCAAATTGGTAGGAAGTGGTAGGCTACCCAAGCTAATCTGCTGATTGCTAATTTTCTTGGTTGTTGTTGCACTGCCTTGCTGTAATTGAATAGGCCCAGATTACCGTGGGAGGGTGGAGTATTACAGCCCTCTGAAGAGAACCCTAGTGTGTGTGGTGTTTTCCTTTGTGTTTGCTAATGAAAAGCCCAGTAATCCTGAAAGCGATCTGAAACCAATTTTGCCACCGGCATCCTATGTGGTAAAAATGGTCTTTAAATGTGCATATCGAATTAGTAGACTCTCACTGAGAGGCTTTAATGGAAGGAGTTTCTGCTTCACTAATTTGGTGTGGATACTTAAACAGCTTTTCTTTATTTGCAGCTATGCATGGGCAGAGAGGTAGTTAACTTTTTACCGTCCTTAGTAAGTCCAATCCAGAACAGGGCTGGCAAACCTTTTCTGTAAAAGCCAGATAGTTAATATTTGAGACTTTGTGGGCTAAGAGGTAAAATTGAATATATGATGTAGCTACATATAAAACGAGGGAAAACCTCTGCCCTTGTCCTGTTTGCCTGGGAGCTGTGGGCTCTCAGTAGCAGCTAGGTGAGAGAAAAAGGAAAGTTGATGACATTTCTCAATTGTCTTGCTCTGCCTCAGAGCTCCAGCCTCCACAGACCATCACCCTGTCTCTCATTCCCATGTCCCAACTTTCTGTTCTCCCTCTATATCTCCTATCTGGTAAATAATACTCACATTACAGTCAGCAGAACCTGCCTTAGTGGCCCCAAGCCAGTTGGATCCCTCCCCGCTGCCCAGGAGGTAGAAGGAAGAAAAGAGATAAGTGCCTATTATTTTCCATTGAAATGAGGACTACATTTTGCCTTGATGGCGGTACTAGCAGTGTATGTTGGTCTTTGTAGTCTGGTCAGTTCTTTCAATTAGAGGAGGAGTGTAGAGAATTCTAAGTCCAGATATTTGATTAAAAAAAAGAAGCTCTTGGAACAAACCATATGTATAATTAGTAGCTACCACTAGTGCTTCTTTGTACTGAGGGTATTTAGCTGTTAAAATATCATTGGTTTCGTTTCCATTTCCAAATGATGTTTTGTAGTAATTGGCTCAATTAATACATAAATTCAGACACTTTCAAGTATTTTTGCTGAAAACATATTTTCCCTTTGAATTTTCAAAATCCACCTTCAACCCCTACTTGCTGTCGATTAAATACTGGTTCTGACTGCATCTTAATGCCAATTTATGGTAGCTAGGCTCAAATACAGTCATGTGCTGCGTAACAAAGTTTCTGTCAACAACAGACTGCATATACTATAACCGTACTAGGTTTGTTGCCTGATACACATGGGAAGTCAGTACACCAAGACACTAGGATGAAGCTGAGAAAGAGGTTTGATTGTAAGGCTGCTGAATGAGGAGACGGAAGGAAACCACAAATCCTTCTCCCTGAGAAGTATGGGGCTAGAGTTTTTATGGGTTTTGGAGTGGGCCAGAGTGTAGAGATTATTGATTGTTCAAAGAGTGCAATTTGAAGTCATGGGACAGGGAGTTGAAGAAACTGTATTCTCATGCTGATTCAGTTCTTCTGTGAGAGTCTTTAAACTGGTTGATGTCAGCTGTTCTGCTGGAATTCACGATCTGCTTAAATGATTTTTAAACAAAAGCTTTATGATTCTAACATCAGTGGTCCTATTTAAAATAAAAGCCTTGTGATTATAACATCGGAAATCCTATCTATAGGAAGAGTAGGGATGCAGATGGTCAGTATCTAGTGTTACATGACTTTCTGTTATTAGGAAGTGAATCAAAATGCAACCTAATTAATGCTTAATTATAACTACATTTCTGTCCAAAATTTCTGTTAACCTTGTGAGGATGGCTTCAGTATGATGATAGTGCCATAACATTATAATAGAGCTGAAAAATTCTTACTGCCGGGTGACATCTTGATGACCCTGACACTATGTAGGTCTAGTATAATGTGTGTATTTATGTCTTAGTTTTTAACAACAACAACAAAAAGTAAACAAACAAATGAAATAAGAAAAAGCTTATGGAATAAGGATATAAAAATATTTTTGTAGTGCTGTATGATGAGTTTGTATTTTAAGCTAAGTGTTATTACTAAACAGTCAAAAAGTTTTAAAAAATTAAAAAGTTTATAAAGTAAAAAAGTTATAATAAGCTAAGGTTAGTTTATTATTTTTTTCTTTAATTTATTTATTATTATTATACTTTAAGTTTTAGGGTACATGTGCACAATGTGCAGGTTAGTCACATATGTATACATGTTTATTATTTAAGAAATATTTTTTTTAAAAATTTAGTGTAGTCTAAGTGGACAGTGTTTAAAAAATCTACTATATTCATGTCCTAGGCCTTCACACTCACCCACCAGTCATTCACTGACTTACCAGAGCAACTTTTATTAGAACCCTGCAAACTCCATTCATTGTAAGTGCTCTGTATGGGTGTGTCATTTTTTTAATATTGTTAAAAATTTACACTTTTGGTGAGAATGTAAATTAGTTCAACCATTGTGGAAGATGGTGTGGCAATTCCTCAAAGATCTAGAACCAGAAATACCATTTGACCCAGCAGTCCCATTACTGGGTATATACCCAAAGGAATATAAATCATTCTATTACAAAGATACATGCACACATATGTTCATTGCAGCACTATTCACAATAGCAAAGACATGGAATCAACCCAAATACCTATCAACAACAGACTGGATAAAGAAAATGCAATACATATACACCATGGATTACTATGCAGCCATAAAAAGGAATGAGGTCATGTTCTTTGCAGGGACATGGTTGAAGATGGAAGCCATATCCTCAGCAAACTAACACAGGAACAGAAAACCAAGCACCACGTGTTCTCACTTTTTAGTGGGAGCCTAACAATGAGAACACATGGACATAGGGAGGGGAACAACACACACTGGGGCCTGTCAGGGATTATGGTAGGGGAAGGGAGAGCATTAGGAAATATAGGTAATGCATGCTGGGCTTAATACCTAGGCGATGGGTTGATAGGTGCAGCAAACCACCATGGCACACATTTACCTATGTAACCTGCACATCCTGCACATGTACCCCAAACTTATAAATTAAAAAAAATTTTTTTTGATCCATTGTATTTTTACATATTTATGGGTACATGTGAAATTTTGCCACGTGAATAGAATGTATAATGATTAAGTCAGGACATTTAGGGTATCTATCACATTTGTATGTTTTGGGTATATTGCAAGCTCTCTCTTCTAGTTTTTTTAAAATGTACAATACACTGTCATTAACTATAGTAACCTTACTAATCTATCAAAGAAGAGCTTATTCCTTCTATTGAACTGTGTATTTGTACCCATTAACTAACCTCTCTTCATCCCCACTGCCACTCATGCACCCTTTCCAGTCTCTGGTATCCATCATTCCACTCACTACCTCCATGTGAGCAATGTTTTTAGTTCCAACATATATGTGAGAACATGCAATATTTCTCTTTCTGTGCCTGGCTTATTTCCCTTAACATAATGACCTCTCTCCAGTTCCACTCATGTAGTTGCAAATAACATAATTTTAATTTTTGTGGCTGAATAGTATTTCATTGTCTATATATCTCTCACATTTTCTTTATTCATTCATTTGTTGATAGACACTTAGATTGATTTCATATCTTTGCTATTGTTAACAGTGCTGCAATACTATTCACAATAGCAAAGACATGGAACCAACCCAAATGTCCATCAATGATAGACTGAATAAAGAAAATGTGGTACATAAACACTATGGAACACTATGCATAAAAGGACACTATGCCATAAAAAGGAATGAATCATATCCTTTGCAGGGACAGGGATAAAGCTGGAAGCCATCATCTTCAGCAAACTAACAGAGGAACAGAAAGCTAAACACTGCATGTTCTCACTCATAAGTGGGAGTTGAACCATGAGAACCCATGAACATGGGGAGGGGAACAACACACACTGGGGCCTATCAGGCCTTGGGGGGAAAGGGGAGGGAGAGCATCAGGACAAACAGCTAATGCAAGCAGGGCTGAAAACCTAGGTGATGGATTGATAGGTGCAGCAAACCACCATGGCACATATATACCTATGTAACAAACCTGCACATTCTGCACATGCATCCTGGAACTTACAGTTAAAAAAAAAAAAAAGTAGTGCTGCAATAAACATAGAAGTTTATGTGTGCCTTTGATATATTGATTTATTTCCTTTTGGATAAATACACAGTAGTGGGATTGCTGGATAGTGTGACAGTATTGTTTTTAGTATTTTGAGAAATCTTCAAACTGTTTTTCATAATAGTTGTACTAATTTACATTCCCACCAACAGTGTATAACAATTTGTCACTCCACATCCTCACCAACATCTATTATTTTTTGTCTCTCTAGTAATAGCCATTCTCACTAGGGTGAGATGATATCTCATTGTGGTTTTGATTTGCATTTCCCTGATGATTAATGATGTTGAGCATTTTTTCATGTCTATTGGCCATTTGTATGTCTTCTTTTGAGAAATATCTATTCATGTCCTTTGCCAATTTTTAATAAGATTATTTGCCCTTTTTTAAAAAAAACTGTTAAATTGTTTCTTTGTGTATTCTGGATATTAGCCTCCTGTCAAATGAGTAGTTTGCATATATTTTCTCCATTTCAAGAGGTTGCCCCTTTACTCTGTTGATTGGTTATTTTTGCTGTGCAGAAGCCTTTAATTTAATATAGTCCCATTTGTCTATTTTTTTTTTTTTTGCAGCCTGTGCTTTTGAGGTCTTATTCATAAAATCTTTGCTTGCCTAGACCAATGTCCTAAAGAGTTTGCCTTATATTTTCCTCTAGTACTTTTATAATTTCAAGTCTTATGTTTAAGTCTTTAAATCATCTTGAGTTGATTTTTGTACACAGTGAGAGACAGAAATGCAGTTTCATTCTTCTGCATATGGTTAACCAGTTTTCCTAGCACCATTTATTAAAAAGGGTGTCCTTTCCCCAATGTGTGTTCTTAATGGCTTTGTCAAAGATCAGTCGGCTATAAATATGTGGATTTATTTCTTGGTTTTCTACTCTTTTCTATTGGCCAATTTGTCTGTTTTTGTGTCAGTGCCATGCTGTTTTGATTACTGTAGGCTTGTAATACATTTTGAAGTCAGGTAATGTAATGATTTCAGCTTAGCACTTTTTACTTGGGATTGCTTTGGCAATTCTGGCTCTTTTTTTCATTTCATAAACATTTGAAAGATTATTTTGTTTATTTCTGACAAAAATGACATTAGTATTTTCATAGGGATTGCATTGAATCTGCAGATTGCTTTGGGCAGTATAGTCATTTTAACAATATTCTCCTACTCTATTAGCATGAAATGCCTTTCCATTTGTTGTGTCCTCTTCAGTTTTTTTCTTCAGTGTTTTGTAATTTTTCTTATAGAGATCTTTCACCTTGGTTAAATGTATTCCTAGGTTTTTTTGTGTGTGTCACTATTGTAAATGGGATTGCCCTCTTGATTTCTTTTTCAGTGATTTCATTATTGTTGTATAGAAATGCTACTGACTTTTGTATATTGATTTTGTATCTAGCAATTTTACTGAATTTATGACTTCTAAAAAATTTTTTGTGGAATCTTTTGGTTTTTCTATATATAAAGTGTGTCATTTGTAAAGAGGGACAATTTGACTTTCTCCTTTCCAATGTGAATGCCTTTTATTTCTTTATCTTGCCTGATGCACTGGCTACAACATCCGGTACTTTCTTGAGTAAGAGTGGTGAAAATGTGCATCCTTGTCTTGTTTCAGTTTAAAAGGAGAGTCTTTCAGATTTTCCCCATGATGACGTTTGCTGTTGGTTTATCATATAGGGCCTTTATTATTTTTATGTATGTTGTTTTTATGCCTCATTTGTTGATAGTTTTTATCATGAAGGAATGTTGAATTTTATCAAATGATTTTTCTGCATCTATTGAGATGATCATATGCTTTTTGTCCTTCATTCTGTTGATATAATATGTCACATTTATTGATTTGTATATGTTGAGCCATCCTTGCGTACCTGGTATAATCCCACTTGATCATGACATATTATCTTTTTGATGTGATGTTGGATTTGGTTTGCTAGTGTTTTGTTGAAGGATTTTGTGTGTATGTTCATTACGGTATTGCCCTGTAGTTTTATTTTAAGGAGGATTGATATTAGTTCTTCTTTATACATTTGATAGAATTACACTGTGAATCCATCCAGTCCTGGGCTCTTCTTTGTTTGAAAACTTTTTATTACTGATTCAATCTCATTACTCATTATTGGTCTGTTCAAATTTTCTGTTTCTTCCTGATTCAATCTTGGTAGGTTGTATGTTTTTAGGAATTTATCAGTTTCCTCTAGATTTTCCGGTTTGTTAGTGTATAGTTATTTATAATAGTTTCTGGTGGTCTTTTGTATTTCTATGGTACCAGTTGCAATGTCTTCTTTTTCATTTCTGATTTTGTTTATATGGGTCTTCTCTCTTCTTGGTTGATCTAGCTAGTGGTTTATCAATTTTGTTTATCTTTTTGAAGATCCAACTTTTCATTTTATTGATTCTTTGTAATTTTTTTAGTCCCTATTTCACTTAGTTCTGTTCTGATCTTTATTATTTCTTTCCTTCTGCTAATTTTGGGTTTGGTTTGTTCTTGCTTTTCTAGTTTATTTGAAATTTTTCTACCTTCTTGATTCAGCATTTATTTCTGTAATGTTCCCTCTTAGCAGTGGTTTTGCTGTGTCTCACAAGTTTTGTTTGGTATGTTGTTTCCATTTTTATTTGTTTTAATTTTTTTATTTTCATATAAATTTTTTCATTAACCCAATGGTCATTCAAGAACATGTTGTTTAATTTTAATATATTTGTGTACTTTCCAAAGTGCATTTTGGTGTTAACTTCTAGTTTTATTCCCTTGTGGTCTGAGAAGATACTTGATATGATTTCAATATTTTTAAAATTTGTTTAGACTTCTTTTCTTTTTTCGGCCTAACATATGGTCTATCCTGGAGAATATTCCATGTGTTGATGAGAAGAATGTGTATTCTGCAGTTGTTGGATAAAATGTTCTGTAGTTGTCCGTTAGGTCCCTTTCGTCTAAAGTCCAGTTTAAGTCTAATATTTTGTTGTTGCTTTTTTTGTCTAAATGATTTGTCTAATGCTGAGAGTGGGCTGTAGAAATACCCAACTATTACTGTATTAGAGTCTCTTTCTTTAGATCTAGTAATATTTGCTTTATATATCTAGGTGCTCTTGTGTTTGGTGCATACATATTTTGAATTGTTATATCCTCTTGGAAGACTGATCTCTTTATCACTATAAAATGACAATCTTCATCTATTTTTTACTGTTTTGCCTTAAAGTCTGTTTTACCTGATATAAGCAGAGCTACTCCTGCTAGTTTTTGGTTTCCATTTGTGTTGAAAGTCTTTTTCCATCCCTTTACTTTCAATTTGTATGTGTCTTTACAGGTGAGATGAGTTTCTTGAAGGCAGCATATAGTTGTATCTTTAAAAAAAAAAATTAGCACAGGGTCAGTATTCAAGGATCATTTTTTTAAATGTATTCCGCCAGTCTATACTTTTTAAGTGGAGAATTTAATCTGTTTATATTCAAGGTTATTATTGATGTATGAGATTTTGTTTCTATCATATTGTTAATTGTTTGTTGCTTGTTTAGTGTGTTCCTTGTTTCTTTCTTTTTCTTTTATTGTTTGTCATTGTGGTTTGGTGGTTTACTGTAGTGGTGGTATTTGAGTTCTTTCTCTTTCTCATCTGTGTGTTTGCTTTACCAGTGCATTTCATACTTTTGTGTTTTCATGATGGTAAATGTCATTCTTTTAGATTTAGGATTCTCTTGAGCATTTCTGCCAAAGCTGATCTAGCGGTCATGCATTTTCTCACGTTTTGCTTGTCTGGGAAATGCTTTATTTCTCTCTCATTTATGAAGGATACTTTTTCTGATTATAGTATTCTTGGCTAGCAGTATTTTTTTCTCTTTCATCTTTGAATATATCCATCTTTGAATATATTCAACTTTGAATATATCCCATTATCTCCTGGTCTATAAGGTTTCTGCTAATAAATCTGCTGTTAGGCTGATGGGTTTTTTAAGGCATTGATGCTTTACTCTTGCATCTAGTCTTTTTTAGAATAATTCCTTTGTCTTTGAGTTTAGACAGTTTGACTATAATATGCCATGAAGAAGACCTTTCTGCATTATATCTGTTTGGAGATCTCTGAACCTCCTCTATCTGATGTCTAAATCTCTTGCTAGATTTGGGAAGTATTTTTCTATTATTTGAGTAATTCAGTTTTCTATCCCTTTCATTTTCTCTTTTCTCTCCGGGATACTGATAACTCAAAATATTTTGTCACTTTATGGTATCCATGAATGCTTTGCTCATTCTTTTTTACTTTATTTTTTTCTTGTTATTTCAAAAGATGCATCTTTACATCTTGAGATTATTTCTTCTGCTTGATCTAGTCTATTTTTGAAACTTTCAATCTATTTTGTTCAATGAAATCTTCACTTCCAGAAACTCTGCTTGGTTCTTTTTTTTTAATGATGCTTGTCTCTTTGACAAAGTTCTTATTCATATCCTAAATTGTTTTTCTCTGATCTCTTTGTGTTGTTTTTCAGTATTCCCCTGTATCTCACCAAGCTTCTTTAAAATAAATATATCAAATTGTTTTTCTGAGATTTCACAAATTTGTTTTCGATTGAGATCTGTTCTGGAGAACTATTGTATTCATTTAGTGGTGTCATATTTCCTTGCTTTTTCATTTTCCCTGTGTTCTGACCTTGATATCTGCACATCTAGTGTAATAGTCACTTCTTCCCATTTTTAAAATTTGCTTTTGTAGGGCAGGACTTTTTCCTGAAAGTTTTGTTTGAGTAGGGCACTTTGGCTTTGATTCTGGGTGCATGCAGTAAAGTTGTCTCTGTATGAACTATCTGGCTATAAACAGCATCATTGTTATTTATTATTTCCTCAGTGACTTACTATATGGTTATTATTGGAGGCTGTGGTAAGGTTTTGCGGGGGACTTGAATGCCAGATGGACTGGCCTGCAGGCCCCACTGGTGGCAGTGATTGGCTGAGTATACACATCCTTGAGCACCAGGGTGGTGTATACCTGCACTGGAGCTAGCAGATCCACATGGTTCACTTCTTGGCCCTTCAGGTGATTTATTCAGATGCCCACAGTAGCAGCAATGGGATGGGAAGCTGGTCAGAGTCTCGAGTCCCTGGGCAGTTGGTGTGTGGGTGATGGCAGTGTCAGGGGCAGGATAGTCCTGTGGAGCAGGAGGGAACAGTGCATGCTTGTGTTGACAGTGGCTGTGGTGGGCTTAGGAAAGCCAGTCTACAGTCCCCCAGGTGGCACATGCAGATAGGTGGTGGTAGCAGCAGGGTGGGTAGGCTCAATCTCAAGCCCCGAAGATAAGTGCTCAGGTGCCAACAGTGATGGAATGGGCTGGGAAATCCATTGGTCCCTGGACTGCATATTCTGGCATAAGGAAAGGGGTGGTTAGACTAGGTGAACTTTTCCTCAGGCCTCTGGGTGGTGTGTGCAGTTACCAGCTATGTTAGGCAGGGGTGAGGTAATCCGTAAACCCTTGGTAGGATACACAGGTGAGGAATGGTAGTGGTTGTGCTGTAGCCCTGCCACTGGGTAGGGTGGGGCTGTCTTCACTGGAAGTATTGTAAGTTGGTGGGTGGGAACATGCACACCACTTGCTCCTCAGGACCAAAAAGGTGGTGACCTATTCCTTGCTTGCATTTCAGTCACAGTGGCAGTAGCCCATGCTTTGCTTGTGCCTCATCTCTGACACCACTGGGACCCAGGACAGTAGGCCATCTGTTGGTGGCAGGGCTCTAAAATGGTGCCTTGGTGTAGCAGCTTAGTTCTCAGGGAGTCTGTGGGACCCAGCATGAGCTTCCCTCTGGAGCAATGCCATTGCACAGTCTCTCAGCAGCTCTGTATGTTAGTTTTGAGACCCATGAGGCTCAAGGGGCTCTCTCATGGCTAAGATTGCAGATGTTCACAATGGGAATATAGACCACTGGGGGTCTTTCATTTACCCTTCCCTTGCATTGAGGAGTATCTTCCAGTTCACTCATGGTCTCCGACTCACAGGCTTGCTTTAGGTATGCCTTCTTCTTCCTTCTATTAGGTGTATCCTGTCACTTTTCTGTTGAATTCTAGTGTTCTCTTTTGGATGATCTATTTGAAGTGTGATTATCTACTGGCTATTTTGGTTTTTAGGGGAGGAGGTAAGCACTGGTGGTAGCAGCAGGGTGGGTAGGCTCAATCTCAAGCCCCCAAGGTGCTGGTACCAGCACCTATCTGCATGTGTCATCTGGAGGACTGGAGACTGGCTTTCCTAGCCCACCACAGCCATCGCCAACACCAGCATGCACTGTTGTACCTTTTCTATGTTTGAATATGTTTATATACACAAATACATTGTGTTACAATTGCCTACAGTATTCAGTACAGTAACGTGCTCTATAGGTTTGTAGCCTAAGAGCAATAAGCTATACCATATAGCCTCAAAGCAATAGGCTATACCATCTGTGTGCCAGTACATTCTGTATTTGCACAATGGTGAAATCGCCTAATGACACATTTCTCAGAATGTATTCCTGTCACTAAGTTACACATGACTATATTTTGAAACCTATGAAACAATGAAGTCCCTGTTTCTCTGTATCCTGCTTGTTTTTCTCAAGCAAAGTATTGGTCATGCTTACATGGTGGCAAAGCATCCAGCTAAAATGTAAGAGGTTAAACCTTTATCCAGACAATTTGAGCATGAGATAACAGATGCAGAACATCTGGAAAAAGGATAATCATTCTGGATGTTTCTGATACTCTAAGGTTTTCTATAGTTGAATCAATAGCCTTTTCATCCTCATTGCAATTGTATCTGTCCCAAGAGAAGGTCTTTTTCATTGTGTTTTGTTTTTTGGTTCAGAGCGTCTGGCTACAGCTGTTTTATCAAAGTAGCATGGTGACCACTGCTCAAAAATGAGACTTCTATCTTGGCTTCAGAGATTAAGGAAACTTGGAGGCTGTAGAAAGCTTGTTTTATTTGAGGTTTATACCACAGTTGGCCTAGACTTCCCTGGGAAAACTGGTCTTTATTTTCTGTGTTCCATAGCAAACCTGGGAATAGCCATGGTCCAGAAAATTATATATGTAGGTCTTATAAAGTAACCCTACCCAATCAAGTGCTTCAGAACAAAATATAATAGCTTAAAGAAAGAAAGAGGTAGAACACAGGGAGGGAGAGGCATCCCCAGAGCCCAGAGCCAAGCCTTCAAGAAAAATGGTCATCATTGTCATTGTCATCATCATCATTGTCATCATTGCAGAAAAATGTTTCACTTAATATATACTAGCCCCTATTCTAAGTATTTTGCATATATGAACTCACTTTAGTACTAACAACTATGCTGTGAATAGGTACTATTATAGTCCCTACTTCACAGATTAAGAAACTGAAGCATAAGAAAGTCTGGACTAAACAAGTAATATAGAGCTTTGGATTTATGGGTAATAGAGAGCCATTGAATGTTTTAAGTAAGGAAGTAGCATTGTCTGCTTTACATTTCAAATCATTTAGGCATTTATTTTTTATTATTTATTATGTATTTATTTATTTATTTTTGAGACAGAGTCTTGCTCTGTCACCCAGGCTGGAGTGTAGTGGCACAATCTCGACTTACTGCAACTTCCGCCTCCTGGGTTCAAGCAATCCTCCCACCTCAGCCTCAAGAGTAGCTAGTATTACAGGTGTAAGCCACCACACCCAGCTAATTTTTTTTTTTTTTTTTTTTTAGTAGAGACAGGGTTTCATCATGTTGGCCAGGCTGGTCTCCATCCCCTGACCTCAAGCAATCCACCTGCCTCGGCCTCCCAAAGTGCTGGGATTACAGGCGTGAGCCACCATGGCTGGCCTAGGCATTTTAAATCATGTGGGAGAATAGAGGAAGAAAAACCAGGCTAGAGATGATAAGAACTCCAGAGGAAGTGGTGAGGGGGAAAGAGCAGAGAAAGGGATTGGTTTGCTAAATAATTTGCTTAAATGTACAATATTGGGTAATTGAAGGTTTCAAGGAAAAGGGGCAGCTGAAGAAATCAATGTCCCAAGTAAAGTAAATGTATAGAGAAAAGAAAGCAGGTACATTTTAATGCTCAATCTTATGGATTTCTGACTAATGCCTTGATATTAGCAGGCCCATTTTGCTCTATGAAGGAGGTTTTCATTTGACTGGGTCTTTCCCCATTATTTTGATTAAAGACAGGGTGGGGAAGATTCTCTGAAAGACATTTTTGTTTTGAAGGTTCTCTGCCAAATAAGAAAGAGGAAATAAGACACTAAACTAAGACCAATCAAATCAATCAAGTCAAACCCTCTCAGTTTGATAGCTGTGGAGGGACCTGCCTGAATTTGCCTTTTACAGAGAAAGTTTCCCAGGGCTCTTATGTTAATTAGGGAATTTGAGTTTGCTACAGATGATTGCATTATCATCCCAGACAGGACAGCTAAACCCTTCTGTGCAAGAGAAAGAAAGCCATTTACATATCTCTCCAATCACGTTTTAAAAGATTTTAGAGATTATAGGTAATTTCCCATTTATTGTCAGGTCTATCCTAAAGCACATTCATAGGTAAATGCAAGTGGGTCATTTCTAGTCCCTTATTTTTGATGTTTCCAAGGAAAGGGAAGAGAAGAAACAAATTTTCATCTAGTAAGACATTGCTAGAGAAGCATCAATTGAGTTTGCTTCCTGTGTATGAGTCCTAACTGTAGTTTTTTCTTTAACTTTGGAGTTTTTTTTTAGGCTGGACTCCAGATTGAAACATGCCATGATAATTTGAATTCATTTCATGGCTCCTGTAAGTTGGCAGACAACCAGAGTAGTTATCTGAATGGTTGTTGTGTTTGGTAGATGCTGTTTTCCCCCTTATACCTCAACAAACACTAATATATTTAATTTTATTCAAGCAGATCATACATTTGAGGATAACTTGGACTATAGGGAAATTTGCATTCCAAATTTTAGCATAATAAATCTTCTATGAATTTCTATAAAACCCTTATGAAGATTGTAGAAAGTCTTGAAAAATAACCCAAGGATTTCCCCTAGATTAACTTGTAGTTAGTAATACCTAGAATGGCTTTGAAGATGAAAGTAAAAATAAAATAAATTATTTATAAGTTCTGTGGTCATTTGGCTCTCTATTCACCCTAGACACTAAAGATACCAAGTCACAAATCACTTCCTTATGCTTGACTTAGAGGCATGAAGAATAATTCTTCCTGCCTCATTTTTGGTACAGTCCTAGATAATGGAAAAATACAGTGATGATGATATAACCATCATCTCTCCTACTTTGAGCCATTTCAGACTTAAAGCCCTGTGTTTTTCAGGCCATTGTTAAACATTATTATACATCGTTGTGTAATTTCTAGGGCCAGTGTTATACTCAATCATTTATTTGTGGCTTCAGTGTTAATATTCCTATTGTTTCTACTTATTAATTACTTCCAATGTGCCAAGCACTCCTCTAGAGCTAAGTTATGTACAACTCAGGTAATCCTCACAATGACTTTATGAGTTAGGTACTATCATTATCCTGATTTTACCTAAGAGAAAAGTGAAGCACAAATAAATTATGTAACTTCTTAGGGCCTCATTGCAAGCAATGGATTAGAGTTTGGACCAGTATCTTTTTGACTGTCATAAGTTTAGGGAAATGACCCAGATGTCCTAATCTGACATTATAGATCAAGGATTGGAATCCACTGCAATTTCAAAGACTTATGCATTCAACTATTATGTTAAACTGATTCCGTATATGTATGTGTGTGTGTGTATATATATATATGACTCCTATATATGTGTGTGTCATAAACTGACTCCTATATGTATGAGTCATAAACTGACATATATGTGTGTGTGTATATATATATATATGCTGAAATTCTACCATGCGTGATCCACGGCATTAGTTTGAAGCCTTTTGATGCTTCATTAGCTGTTCCTTAAAGGGCATTCAGCTATTATCAGACTGGTTACACCTGAAGGGGAATCACTTTTTCTTTGTTGGCTAGGTGAGATCAGATGAAAGAGTTTTGAAATTATATGTCAACAGTTCTCAAATTTCTTAGTTTCCAGACCCCTTTATACTTTAAAAAGTTTTTAAAGATCTCAAAACTTTTGCTTTGTGAGCATCACCTCATATAACATTTTTTAAATGTCTCTTTTTATTTAATGCAATTGCATTAAATAAAATGTAATTGCATTGTCTGAAGATGGCATTTGAAAATTTGAGAGATGTCTAAATGCATCAGCCAAAAGTATACAATACTGTCCACCTTAGTCCCTAGAGCCATCTTGTTTTGGCTGCTCAGTGTCCATGCAAGTATCATGCCAAGTTTATTATTCCTTCAGAGATGCAGACCTCTCTTTTAGATGAGGAAATACCAAAACCTCTATCTCTCTTTTAAATCAACAAACTCAGATATTGTTACCTGTATTCTATTCTAGAATTCTGTCAATTTTATTTCTGCTCTAGAATATTCTCAATTTAACCTGATGTTTTAAAGGTCCTCTCTATCTGTGTAATTCAACTTGATTCCTAAGTTACACCAGTGAATAATTCTCACCTTTGGTGTATTTACACTTCTTAAAATTTAATCGACTTGTTTCTCCTTTTGCAGTATTTTAACTGAAATTCCTTATTAACCACAGATTCCTAGGTTAAACTTGGACTCTTGATTCGGTTCCTTACTTAGGAACCAAAATCAAAGGTGATTGAAATGTTTGAAATACAACTTGCCATCAGCCCTGAATATTTCTTCAGATTTCTCCTCACCCTGTATTGGTTGGATTTGCTTATTTTCCAACTATTTGATGTATGCCAAATCTGATGACATGTGGCTCTGCTTCAAAGTGTAAATCAATACTTTCAGGTAATATGCACCCTTATAAAAATATAGAAAATCCATTCATAAGCATATATACCATGCCTCTCTTAGTCATATACTGTGTCATATCAGTTTGAAAAGGAGAATGAGCTCTGATCCCAAAACTCAGGTCACCTGGAAAAGCTTGAATTAGTGACAAGGATGAAACTGGGGGCCTGGCTCCAATGTTTTCAGGGAATATAGATGCTTCACCTTCAGGCTTCTTTACCTTCCCCAAGAAAGTATTCTACCTACAATTTTGGGGTAGTAGTGAATCATGATCAAATATTGAGGAGGAATCTTTATATCCACGGTGCTTTCCAGACTTCTCTCGATTTGAAAGACCACAGAAACTCTTTGGCAGCTATTTGCGCATGACCAGTCACCCAAACTTTCTGCTTTCTATGACAGTTCCAGGGACTCTATACTGGAATTACTTGCCTGGTATAGATACGGTCATTAATTGAAAACGGTCATGGGAATGAGATACTTTGTTTATATGTGAGATAAATCAGTAAGATAAATAAGATACTGGTAAGTGCCAGAGCTCAAGTTAAGGCCTTTTCATTAAAATTATACAGCATTTTCCTCTCCAGACACTTATAAACAGAAAAGCTGACCATTACTGTCAAAGGGTGGAGGCAAGAACAGTGCTTTTTGGCCATCAGACTTTGTCAGAAAGCCAATCATATTTTTTAAGGAAATTATTTACTTTGGGCTTCACTTTCTCAAATTCCAAGATTTCAATGTAATTTTTTGTCCTGTTTCATTCATAGTGCTAAGATACTATTTGTTCATTACGAGAAAATGAAATATTTTCTTCAAAGTAAAACTAATGCATGAGACAGAGATTGAGTCACATGATTAGCTCTGTAAATGACAATTACTCAAATTTCTCTCAGTTAAAAATACCAAAACAATACATCACAATCAATGGAAACATTTTTATTGCCTGTTTTACATGTGAACATTTACAAATATCTTCATACTTGTAGCAATCCAACAGATCACATTGATATCTATTTTAGGTTTCTCATAAAGCTGTGTGGGGACAGAGAAAGGTGTGCTTTAAAGATAGTATAGCTGAAGCAATTTCAGTTTTCTATTTTTCATTTTTTGAGACAGGGTTTTGCTCTGTTGCCCAGGCTGGAGTGCAGTGGTGTGATCATGGTTCACTGCAGCCTCAAACTCCTGGGCTTAGGCAATCCTCCTGCTTCAGCCTCCCAAGTAGCTGGGACCACAGGCATGTGCCACCATGACTGGCTAATTTTTTTAATTATTTGTAGAGACGGGATCTCCCTATGTTGCTCAGTCTGGTCTCAAACTCCTGGGCTCAAGCAGTCTGCCTGCTTCGGCCTGCCAAAGTGCTGGGATTACAGATAGACATGAGCTATTGTGCACAACCACAATTTCAGTTTTGAAGCCAACTTTTAGTAATTGGGTACTTAAAATGGCAACTTAGCTTGTTACAGGTTATGTTACTTTTCATTTTTTATAGTGGAATTATAGTTCTTAAGAAGGAAGAAACTATGGAATTGCTTATGGAATAGTGATATACACAGAGCATCCTGTTGGTAGAGAAAAGTCGATGGAGTAGACAAGTGGAAACATTTCACTGGGAGTTGGTCTTGTCTAAGTTGATTCTCAGGAATGCATCTCCTAAGCCTCTTCTACTCCCCTCCCGCATGTTTCTGTCTGTGGACTTGACCCTTATCCTCACACCCTGAAGCTGGTGATCACTCTGACATTGGGTTCTAATGTTTTGTTTTGCTTCCCAGGAAAAGCAGCACAGGCATTACCGTGTAATTTCTATTGTTCTTATGCTTGCTATTTTTCTCTCTAAAAAATAGACCCCAGACACCACTCCACAACCCCTGGGGCCAAGAGATGATTAGTGATCCAGAAATTGTTAAGAGTTGCATCACATGTCCATTAACCACTCATATTTTTTTCCCAATCCAGCATGAAATGACAGAAAAGTGACTCTCTTACTTTTTAAGCCAGGACTTTGATTCATATGTTAGAGAATCTAATTTTTAAAAACTTGTCATACATTTGGGGCTGTATTCTGTCATGAGAGAATGACAACCATAAAGTTAAAGCGTGTCCAAAGGCTAGCAGTAATGATTGACAAATACATGCTTGCTAGATCCATTCATTACATGAAGTGATTCAGATGTAAGTGTTCTTTTAGGATTTATGGTGTGAGAATGGACCCTATTTTCTTGAGGAGTAAGGAAGCTGCTCAATTAAGCTTTCTTTTCTGTAGATGCTTCCGTTTATTTGGGGGCTTTTAAAAATTGTTGTTGTCGGTCTCTATAATAAACAGAAATCTGCCTCCTTGTAATGAATACCATTGTTTTACTTCTTATCACCGAAGCTCAGTGTTCAATTCTTCTTTCATATCACTGCTTCAGATCTTTATGTCTGGCATAATCTTTTAAGTCTTTTCTTTCTCAGCAGAATATTCTCAGGGTCTCCAATTATTGCCCCTTCTGGAAGAGCTTCAACACATCAGTGTTTCTCTTCAAATGAGATTTGGGACACAGTTGTGGCCACAGAGATGTTCTTCACAGCATTACTCACAGAGGTGAATAATTAAAAAATATTGAACAAAATAAATGATTAAATAATGATACATTCTCACAACAGACTGTTATGAAATCTTTAAACTAGTCTGATTATGGGAAAATATTCAAACTACATTATATTAGAGACAAACACCACACAATCTCACTCATATGTTGAATCTTTAAAAAGCTGATTTCATAGAAATAGAGAGAATACTGGTTATCAGAGGCTGGGGAGGGGAGGGTGTCCAGGGAAGATTGGTTAATGCATACAAAGTTACAGATAAGAAGATAAGAAGAACAAGTTTTGGTGTTCTAATATGTAGCAGGGTGACTATAACAAATAACAATGTATTGTATATTTCACCATAGCTAGAAGATTTTGAATGTTGTCATCACTCAAAATTAATAAATGTTTAAAGTGATGGGTATGGTAATTACCCTGATTTGATCATTATACTATGTGTACACGCATTGAGACATCACACTGAACCCCATATGTATGTACAATTATAAATAAAAAATAGGCCAGGCATGGTGGCTTATGCCTGTAATCCCAGCACTTTTGGAGGCTCAGCGGGTGGATCACCTGAGATCCGGAGTTCAAGACCAGACTGGCTAACATGGTGAAACCCCATCTCTATTAAAAATACAAAAATTAGCTGGGTGTGGTGATGGGCACCTGTAATCCCAGCAATTCGGGAGGCTGAGGCAGGAGAATCACTTGAACCCGTGAAGCAGAGGTTGCAGTGAGCTGAGACTATGCCTTTGCACTCCAGCCTGGGTGACAGAGTGAGATTCTGTCTCAATAAAAAAAAAAAGAAAAGAAAGAAAGAAAGAAAAGAAAGAGAGAGAGAGAAAGAAAGAAAGAAAGAAGGAAAGAAAGAAAGAAAGAAAGAAAGAAAGAAAGAAAGAAAGAAAGAAAGAAGAAAGAAAGAGAAAAAGAGAAAGAAAGAAAGACCCATAGACACAGAAATAAATTCGTGGCTTACCAGGTGCTGGAATGGGGATTAACTGAAAAGGACAGGAGAGAGATGTGAGCTGATGGAGATGTTCCAGAACTGGATTTTGTAATGGTAGCATGGCTGTAAATTTACTAAAAATTATCATTTAATAGTGCATTTAAAATGGGTGGAGTTTATGATATTTAAATTATGCTTCAATAAAACTGTTAAGATTTAAAAAAAAAAAGAATTTGTGAATTAACTTTTCTTTGTATTTCTCCAGTTACTATTATCAAACAAACCTCCAGGAGATTCAAAACAGAACAAAGACTCACAGTCAATGAAAAGACAAATTATGTTCTGGGTTATAGCTTTTCTCCCAGACCAACAATAGTTTAAGTTACACTTCTCCCCATGTATATTCTTATGGAACTTGTCATTCACTCTACCTTGCAATCCATTTTCTTTGAAAATTGCTTGAGAACCGCTTAACACTAATACTGAAAATGTAATAGTAATTTTATTTTACTTGCTGCACGACAATATTGCTGAAGTCAATTACTATTTCTTGCCTTAATATTTACAGGCATCTTATGTGATCGAAGTTGTCACAAAGGGAAGAAACTTAACATTTTATTGATGTATACAGTAGAAATGTTTACTACGATTGTGGGAATGACTGGGTAACCACTTTTCATGCATGTCACAAAGCAGCAGAAATCCCCGTGAAAACTGGATGACTGATATTCACTCATTTTTCAATGAGCTTTTACAATTAAGAATCACTTGGCATTGAGCATGAAATGTGAAATGTCCAATTTTGTTTTAGAAAACATAGTTGTCATTTTAGTGATTAGGAGCTCTACATCATAGGGCATATTTTAGGTATTGTGTTTAAGAATGTGTGACTATTGTCTTTAAAATCCTACCTGCATGTTGTTAGGAAAACACATTTCTATTTCATTTTTTTAAAATAATCGTTGAAAGTTATTTATTGAAATCCTAGGGGGAATTTTTCTCCTTAAACTTCTGTTTCTTTTTTAACTTTTGTCCAAACAACCCACAAAAATCTTCGAATCATAATGAATAGCATTGATTTTCAGACTTTTATATTTCTTCTGCCTTTTTTCTTTTACATAGCAACAATCCATCATCTTTTGGGCCAATTTTAGCATTCTTTTGTTTTTCTGCAATTTCTTCATTCTGTAATATTTACTACCAACTCAGCTAAACCTGGTATTGGCATCATCTTGGGGACTGATTGGTCAGTGTTGAGATCACTCTTGGAAAATTGTATTGCAAGGAGGGTCTCCATCAGTTTTCCCTTTTTAATCAGTACCTATGCAGGAGTTTGAACTTGTATTTTAATCCCATAAGGCTAGATGTTAAATTTTTAGTGTTCAGGGCTCTTTTTTTGTTCATTATTCATTGGTTCATTCATTCACTCAACCAGCCAATGTTTATGAAAACCTATCATAGTGCCAGGTACTGAAAGTATGGAAATGAGAGACATAATCTCTATCACAAGAGATTCTCTAACAAACCAACTGACAGTGAAAATATAAGTTCTATTATGGAGAAAAGGAAGCAAGGTAGGGCACTTAACACATTGGAAAAAGGAGTCACGGTGACTTTCTACATAGTCTTTCAATTAAGCCTTGAAGAAATAAATCAGTTGGAGGAGAGAGAGAAGGAAACAGAAAGAAATGCTTGTGCCAAGTTGTAGATGCACAAAATAACATGGGGGGTTTTAGAAACTCAAGGTAGTTCAGCTTACTAGGAATGGGATACATGGAAAAAAAAATGATATTGGTGAAAGCTTGGGCAGGTTGTGTAAACTGTTTCTTCCTTATCAATAAAGTGGAGACAATGGATACAGGTTGCTTAACAGAGTACAGACATATAATACATGCTTCAGGTTTCTTTAGTGGTGAAAGTAAGAGTTTCATATAAGGACTAAGGAAAACCTCCCAATTAATTTTCAATCTTTTCATGAAATTCTAAAGCCTGACAATTTGGACTCAGATAGATGTATGCTTCTTGTTAATGTTTTGAAGCGTTTACTAATTATGAGGGGTCTTTGTTCATTTTTTTGTTTGTTTGTTTTCTGGAATCATTAGGATATAGCAATTACAGTTGGAAGGCAGAACACCATAGTGGTTGATAGGTCAGGCTTTTGAAGTCAGACTTGCAAATTTCTTGTTTCTAATCTGCAAAATGGGGATAATAATAGTATATCTAACTCACTGTTTTTCTGAGACTTGAAAGTGCTTAGCAGAGTACCAAGCACCTAGAAAGCCTTCTGAAATGGTAGAATGGTAGCTGAAAGTCACAATCTTCCTTTCCTTTCCTTTCCTTTCCTTTCCTTTCTCCTTCCTTCCTTCCTTCCCTTCCCTTCCTTCCCTTCCTTTCTTCCTTCCTTCCTTCCTTCCCTCCTTACTTTCTTCCTTCCTTCCTTCCCTCCTTCCTTCCTTTCTTTCTTTCTTTCTTTTTCTTTCTTTTCTTTTCTTTCTTTTCTTTCTTTCTTTCTCATTCTGTTATCCAGACTGAAGTGCAGTGGCACAAACTTGCCTCACTGCAGCCTCGACCTCCCAGGCTGAATCTATCCTCTGCTTTCTGAGTAGCTGGGACCACAGGTGTGTGCCACCACACCCAGCTAATTTTTGTATTTTGTGTAGAAATGAGGTCTCACTATGTTGCCCAGGCCAATCTCAAATTCCTGGGGTCAAGAATTCCACCTGCCTCGCCCTCCCAAACTGCTGAGGTTACAGGCGTGAGCCACTACCCCCAGCCTGGTCTTGTTTTCAGTGGGAAATTAGTACACGTGTTTTCCCTCAACATTGGGGTGATAAAATAGCTCTGGTATATATTTTTACCATTTAAGTTTTTATTCACCACCTTTAAAGTTTTCCTATTTCTTTTCTCCATTTAGTTAATCAATTAAGTAGACTATTCTGGTAAGTGCCTCTGAAATCAAAAAGCTTTCAAGTTTTTCAAAACTGCAAGTTATGTTAGTGAGCCACAGAATCAATTTAGTGGTTAACAACTAGCACTTTGTTTTTATAAAATAGAAAGGATCATAATTGAAAATATGGGGTGTGGAGGAATAGGTAAGAGCACTGTTTCACATTAAATTTTGTTTCAGGTATATGTATATGAAATCATTATGTATAATCCATTTCCTTCTGTGGTTCTTGGTCAAAGAGTTTGAAAGTAATTGCTCTAAAGCAGTGTTCCCCAACCTTTTTGGCACCAGAAACCAGTTTCATGGAAGATAGTTTTTCCATGGACTGAGGTGGGGGATGCTTTGAGGATGATTCAAGCGCATTACATTTATTGTACACTTCATTTATATTATTACATTGTAATAATAATACAATAATGATACAACTCACCATAATGTAGAATCACTGGGAGCTCTGAGCTTGTTTTCCTGCAACTAGATGGTCCCAACTGGGGGTGATGGGAGACAGCGACACCCAAAGTGTGTTGCTTATGTCCAGTCTACACCATAATCTCATTTTGATTGCTGTCGCTGCAGAAAACCCTGCTTCACAAACATAAGATGTTGGAAATGGAAGCAGGCTTTTCAGTGCTTTTGTGGCAAACTCAGGATATTCCATCTTGATTTTAATTCAGAACATACGGAGATTTGAAGTTGTCTCAAACATGCTTTTAAGGCCATCACCATTTGTGATTTCAAGCAATTGACCCTCTTCTAGCATGGACAAAGTCGATTCACCTGGCTTATTAACAAGTGGGTCACGGATCCATTCCTTTCCAGTTCAGGGGTATTTTATGGTTGGGAAGTAATACTCAAACCTTTGAAAGCTGAGATAGATGATCATGCACCAGCTGGGAGAAAGAAGGCCCTGGCTCCATCTCTTTCAAACTCTCTGCTAATGTTTGAAACATGTCAGAAATTCCAGTGTTCACTCATCGCCCCCATAATTCCAGTTTGGCTTTGATTGCAGTTACTGTATCTGCCGACTTGAACACTGTTGTCATTCTCTCCTGAAGTGACAGATTGAGTTAGTTGAGCAGGTTGAAAACGTCACACAAGTTAAGCAAGTTTTGCAACCCATTCTGTGTCACTGAAATGTGCTGCCAGTGATGACTGTTTTTCTAAAAGAAATCTCTGGAGCAGCTGTCGTAACTCAAAAACTCTGGCCACTGATCCAACTCTAGAAAGCCATCTCACTTCGGTGTATGAGAAGGCATGTGTGCTGTGTGTCCATCTCCTCTCAGAGCTGCACAAACAGACGTGAGTTAAGGGCATGTACTTTAATGCGGTTAATTTTAATCACATCCTGCAAACATTATGTCTAGGTGACGTTTTTCAGCTAACCAGCATTTTATTATGGATGACACAGTGCATAGACTCAGACTGAGAAGCAACCTCTTTGACCTGGGTAGCAAAACCAGAAAGCCAACCAGTCATGGCAGCTGCTCTGTTCATAAATATACTGACACAAAATGACCAGTTCAGATTTCCTGATAGACTTGAATAGTTCTGCAGCTGTGCTGTTGGTTGGCAACAAAAGTGCACATAACATACCCTCATGCACATCCTCCCAAAAAATATATCTCACAAAAACAAGCATTATTGCCTTATTGTCAATATTGGTAGACTCATCAACCTGGATTGCATACCCTGGTGACTCATTAATCTTCTCTACCAATTGTGCCTCAGTATCCTCTGCTATTCATCAAATTGTCTAGTTATGTTGCTAGCCGAAAGAGGAACGTGTGCTATCTTTCGAACTGCAGCCTCTCCTAAAAGTTCATGACAAATGTCCTTAGCAGCAGGCAGGATCATCTGTTTACCAATAGTAAAGGGCTTCGTATCTTCAGCACTGTGGTTAGCCACTGAATGATGCTGTCAGTGCAGACACATTTGATGAAGTGGTGGCCTTCAATAATTTCTTCTGTTCTTTGTGTTCACATGTTTTTCTATTGAAAATCTCCAAAGGCTTGTCTTTTAATTCAGCATGCTTGGTCTCCATGTGGCAAAGCAGTTTTGAAGGCTTCATGGCTTCTTCGTTGGATAGCCGGTCACCACATATTATACAAAAAAGGCTTGGAGAATGTAAATCACCTGTTGTGCTGAACCCATAATTTAAGTAGTATTCTTGGTATTTTATTTTAAATGCAACTTTCTTTTTGTTGGCATTCTTAGAGTCTTCTGCTGTCTCATCATTGGGTCTTTCCCCCTCTTCAAGGAAACTCTCCAGTTACGTTTGTTTTCACTCATTTGTGCTAGGGTTAGCTTGTGGGCTTACCAAAACTCTGACTGAGACAAATGTGCAGTGCAGGGAAAGAGGCATGGTTGGAGTGGTAAATAAACTAATAAACTAAATAAACTAATGGGTGGGCCATGCATGGACTAAAATTAGTGTCGGATTCTGACTTAAATCCTGCCACCAGATGCAGCTGTACAATTGAAGTACATCAACCCACTTGCCACTATAAAGCCTGCCACCAGATGCAGCTTAATTGTCACTTACCATTCACTGATAGGGTTTTGATATGAGTCTACAAGCAGTTGATTTGTTATGGTCTCTATGCAGTCAAAGCTCTCTGCTAAGGTTAATCTGTATTTGAAGCCACTCCCCTCAGTGTTGGCATCACTGCTGCAGTTCCACCTCTGATCATCAGGCATTAGATTCTCATAAGGAGCATGCAACCTAGATCCCTTGAGTGTGCAGTTCACAATAGGGTTCGCGCTCCTGTGAGAATTAATGCTGCTGCTGATCTGACAGGAGGTGGAGCTCGGGTGGTAATGCCAGTGATGGAGAGTGGCAATAAATGCAGATGAAGCTTTGCTTGCTTGCCTGTTGCTCACCTCATGCTGTGTGTGAGGAACATGTTTGTAACCAGTACCTCTCCATGGCCCAGGAATAGAGGACCCCTGCTGTAAAGGATAGAAAAGCAGGTTACAAGTTTCTCCCTTATTTGCATTATTATCCCAGATTGCAGTAACATCTAAATGAAGCTTGTCCAACCTGTGGCTGGTGAACCACATGCAGCCCAGGACAGCTGTGAATGTGGCCCAACACAAATTTGTAAACTTTCTTGAAACATTATGAGATTTTTTTTTTTTTGCAATTTTTCTTTTAAGCTTATCAGCAATCGTTGGTATTAATGTACTATATGTGTGGCCCAAGACAGTTCTTCTTCTTCTAATGTGGCCCAGGGAAGCCAAAGATTGGATACCCCTGATCCTAGCAGATTAGAAAACAGTAAAGAAAGAGTTTGTTATAAACAATGACCCCCATGTGATTTTAAAGAATATACTGTACAGGTTGTTTTGGGGATGCAACGGGAAAAATGCTGTCATTCGACTGTCTGCTGGAAACTCAGAAACTCTTGGTATTTGGAATTATGTAAATAGGACTTTGAAAAATAGGCTGAATGTTTTCCAATGATTTTATGAGCTTGTGCACATGCACACCCATCGCAATCAAGTACAGATAGCTTTAGGAGTGGGAAGCTCAGGAAGCAAACTTTGCTTTTCCCCTCTGTTCTTACATTACCATCCATTCTAATTGTTGCTTATTTGGGGCAGCTAGGTTAATCGTATCTATCTGTTGTCCCCTACTGAGCTGATATTTTCTTTCACTGTAAGGTGTTTCCTAATTACTTTGTGAATAAAATTTTTTAGATTGAGTATAAAATTGAGCACAAAGTTATGCTTGTAGCTAAAAATATGCTCTATTTAATGGTTGAGTTGGGGCCAGTTGTTTTATGTAAGGAACTCTGATTGGGCTGTGGTAAAACTGCACTTACTGACGCATGCCTCTCCTTGCTGGTGAAATTAATTTGGAATATGGTGAGTCCATAAAGACAGAGGAGTAAATGTTTACCTTTTTAAACAGTAGTTTTCTTGGTTCCATTGTAGGAGTAATGCTTTGAGCCCTTAGTATTTTCCAAACTCTTACCAGCCTCTATAAAATTCCTATTTTTAGAGATTATGTCCAATGTAATGAATCTTGTTTATAAACTCATGTAGTCTTTACATTTAGTTTTTTATCAATAGATTCGGACCACTATGCTTAAAGCTAATCAGCAAGTGATTCTGACTAGCAGAACACCTTTAAATTTGAGCAAACGTACTGTGGTTCCAATTGTTGTCACTCAGAGGTACAAGAAGAGTTGAATTAATTCTCAGTGGCCTGAGTAAAGATCTAGAGGCAACCACTCACATATTTTAAAATAATAATAATAATTCTCTTGGAATTCTTCCAGGTCTGTTTTATTAACTTCCTACTTTCTATACTAAAAGAAAAGAATAGATTAGTAATATTGTTAACCTGATGATGATAGCAGACTTACTCTTTTTAAACAAATTTTCACCCTTTCTAACAGTTTAGCTGAACATCCTGAAGCAAGCAAGGGAAAATATAAAGCATTGCAAACTCAAAAGCACATATAAATCAAGTCACTTAAAATAATGGACTCAAGAAAAAAAAGAAAACATGATATTCCTGGTCAAGCTTTTGTTTTCACAACCAAATTTTCCCTGGTTACAGAAAAATATTTCTGAAGTATAAAAAAGTGAAGGCATAAACATGATAATGAATGACAACTGTCATCTTCATTGTGGGGATAGAAGAGATTGGTGTGGTCTGTGGCAAAATGAAGAATGCGTGCCCTGTCTTATCAGACATTATGCTCAGCTCCAGCAGATGGTTATCATCTGGGGAGTCAGAGCCAGCAGTTTTAGATTTTACTTTTTTCCCCAAAGAAGCAAAATCCAGATTTTTAACATGAAATATCCTGGCTTATAAATGTTGGCTCAATTTTTTTGGACAGCATGTAGACCAAACAAAATTGATCCGTAAGCTATTTGGCCTATTGATTGTCAATTGATGACCCCTCCACTGTAGATTTTCTAACAAGAACAGATGGAACATTTTCTTTGCTAACCAGGGTAATAATTTAGAAGGGCTCTGGAACCCCCTCTTTTGAGGAAGCAGAATTCTCATGTCAGGATTTAATAAAAAATGTTTTGGTCATCAATTTATAAAATTTCGTAGAATGCAAAAGTTTCTGGATTGGTGACATATCACTTAGCTTGGAGAAGGGAGACAAGATAACTAAGGCAGAATGAAATATGTGTTTCAACAGAGATTTGGACAAAGCTCTGTGACAGTAATAAACCTACCCTAGGTACTAGCAAAGCTTCACAAAGGAAGTAATGAAAAAATTAGACTCTGAAATATTAATAGGATTTTTATAGAAAAAGAAGAGAGGATTTGCCAAGGGAGGAAAAAGTATAAGCGTCTCTACAGTTACATTGTGGGCTTTGCTAAGTCTTAAGATGGTGATTGATTGGGTATAATTGGAAAGTAGGATACATGAGAACATATAATTAGGGCCAAAGGGACCTCAAATATCAGTCTACACATCTAAAACTTGATTATATAGTTAGGGGAGCCATTCAGGTTTAGACCAGGGAAGATACATCATCTGATCTGAGATTATCTGATCTGCATGTTCTTATTCCAAATCTTGGTTTGAGTTCCCTTAAAGTAATTGGACACTTTCTGTAAGGAATTGGATAAAAATAAGGACCCTACCTAGATACTGGCTAAAAAGCTATATGATATCTGGAGATACTGACAATTCTTAAGAATTGACTTTACACTAGTCATGATAAATTACATCCTTATGATTTCCAGATGAAGCTAGAAAGCAATGTTCAAGAGGCTATCAGAATACCTGGTAATTTCATGGAATACTACACAGCCATAAAAAAGAATGAGATTCTATCGTTTGCAACAACATGGATGAAGATGGAGGCCATTATTCTAAGAAAACTAAACTAATTCAGGAACAGAAAATGAAACACTACATATTCTCACTTGTAAGTGGGAGCTAAACATTGAATTCACATGGACACAAAGAAGAGAACAATATACACCAGGGCATACTTGAGGGAGGTGGGTGGGAGGAAGCTAAGGATTGAAAAACAACCTGTTAGGTACTAGGCTTATTATCTGGCTGACAAAATAATATGCACACCAAACCCCCATGACATGTAATTTATGTATAAAAACAACCTGTGCACATACCCCTGAAACTGAAATAAATGTTAAGAAAAAGAATGCCTGGTAATTTGACTGGCATGCAGAACATAATAGCCTGTCCTGCATTTGGGTTCTGTGCAGAGAATATTACACCTCTATTAGAATCAACTAATAGAAGTCATGAAAACAAAAATTGATGGAATTAGGTTGAAATAGACTGGAAAGGAAATGTGATGACCTTAATTATTTTAGCAAAAAAAAAAAAAAAGAGGTTAGATATATGAAGTTGCCACAGTATGAAAGTGGAATGAAAATGCAATATGTAAATATAAGCTAATAAAAGTGTCCTTTTTTATATTAAAACATGTATTCAAAATAAGAGCGAAAATATTTTACCAATCATGAGAAAATTGTCTTAAAGAGAAAGTACAGGATTAAATAATTTTTTTTTCTTCCTAAAATGCCCGTGGCCAAAACTCACTTGTGGGTCAGGTGTCATAAAAGGCACCTTTTGACCATACTTGGGTGTTGGTTAGAAAAATCAACCATTGTGCCAAATTACAATTAAATAGAACGTGTCCTAGACAGATGGCCATTTTGGTACAATTGGCATAAACAGTGTATGAATTAATGTGAATTACTTTAACACATGATTTCTGTCTTCCAAGAAACTTAATGTAGAATCCATGTGACTCCTGTTCATCAACTCAACAGTAACTGTGGGTCTAGATTAATCACTTTGTTTATCATTTGCCAATTGCTCATTTAGATGCTTTAGAGACAGGGAAACAATTTAGCTAAGCAATATTAAATAAATAGTCCAAGATCACAATAAAGAAAATAAAAATGATAAATTTTCAGCTTCTAATATTTTGCACAGTTATTAGAGCAGTGCAAAAAATGAATTCCTATAAGGCTACTGAAACAAATTCATCATAAAGCAAAGGGGTACCTTGGTTGAAGTAAATAAATCAGGAAATCTATGGTAGCACTTAACATTTATGAAGAGATTTATGAAGTCATAAATAAATGGGAAACTTCTGTTAGGTGGCTTGGTCTTATTTTTATTTTATTTCTTTAAAGCATAAGCTGCTTTAAGTTTTTTTTAGAAGTAAGTGGAGTTTAAATGCAAGAGTTTGCATATCCGCTTTTTATGCCTCACACTTCTTGACTTATGAATATATTTGACAATTGATTTTAGAAGAGGGAAATAACACCGCCCTAGGACTTTGGAAATCTTGGCTTTGCCTTTAGCTTCTTCAGTAGTCAGCTATATTCAACAGCAAAACCATTGACTCTCCATAATCAATTCTGTAAATTAACAGGGTTAGATAAAAAATATTTGGATCCTATTCATCATATAATTGGTTATTCTGTTCATGTTTTATTTAGTTACATTACTCAATAATTGGAATTGAGAGTGCAAGAGTAAGCTGACTGATATTAAACATCTCCATGAGAACACAGCTATGTGAGTGAGAACATCAAATATTGTGCCTGATATAAAACAGTGCTCAATAATTACTTAATTAACTAGTGGTTCTAGGCCACCCTAAGAGCTTGAAGTGATTTGGATATTTCACATGGAATGATGAGCTTTGGGCACTTGGATAAGATCTGGGAAGGCTGTACCCAGGCAAATAGAAGGGGCTTTTCATTTGACCATCTGTCCAGCCAGAACGTAAAGATCTATTTGGCTCATTCCTGGCTGATTCAGCTTATGGCTTTAGTTTGTTACTTTTAACTAATCAATTTCCTTTTCTTTTATTTTGAGCTATTTTCACCTGTATCAAATTCTTTGCTGCGATAGGTAGCAAATGAGGAGAACAGTGTGAGTTACTTGATGGTTTACTTTCCTTGAGTTTTATTCTTCACAGGGAAATTCTTGACTAGAGAGAATAAGGCACCCATTACTAAATCTTAGCTTAGCAACAAATTGGATTGGCTATAGACAGTGCCTACTTTAGCAGCTGGACATCTTGTGATGATCCAATATGGTGGTTCATTTTTGAGGCTTTTCTTCTAAAAACCTTCTCCATAAAAAGTGATTGTCATTAAAAAAAAAAACCCATTAAAATATAGGCAAAGAACATGAACAAACACTTCTCAAAAGAAGACATACTTGCAGCCAAGAAACATATGGAAAAAAAAGCTCAACATCATTAAATAAACGCAAATCAAAACCACAATGAGTTATCATCTCACACCAGTCAGAATGGCAATTATTAAAAAGTCAAAAAACAACAGATGTTGGAGAGGTTGTGGAGAAAAAGGAATTCCTTTACACTGTTGGTGGGAGTGTAAATTAGTTCAGCCATTGTGGAAGACAGTATGGCAATTCCTCAAAGACCTAGAGGCAGAAATACCATTTGACCCAGCAATCCCATTACTGGGTATATGCTGAAAGGAACATAAATCATTCTATTATAAAGATACGCATATGTATGCGTTCATTGCAATATTATTCACAATAACAAAGATGTAGAATCAATGTAAATGTTGATCAATGATAGACTAGATAAAGAAAATGTTGTGTATATACACCATGGAATACCTTGCAGCCGTTAAAAGGAACGAGATTATGTCCTCTGAAGAGACATGGATGGAGTTGGAAGCCATTATCCTCAGCAAACTAATGCAGGAACAGAAAACCAAATACTGCATGTTCTCACTTACAAGTGGGAGCTGAATGATGAGAACACATAGACACATGGGGGGAAACTACACACACTGGGGCCTGTTGGGCAGGGGGTGGAAGGAGTGAGAGCATCAGGAATAATGGCTAATGGATGCTGGGCTTAATACTTAGGTGATGGGTTGATCTGTGCAGCAAACCACCATGGCACATGTTAGCCTATGTAACAAACCTGCACATCCTGCATGTGTATCCCTGAACTTAAAATAGAAGTTGAAGACAAAAAGTGATTGTCAGCCTGGGCCCTTGGAAATATGAAATAATGAAAGTAGCTAAGTGCAGTTGAGTGAGAAAGGAAACAAGATGAGAGATCCCCAATTTGCCTAGATATAAGTAAGCATTGTAGGTCTTTCACCAATTAAATGATCTTAGCAATTTAGAGTTATGATTGAAAATTCTATTGGCTAGTACTAATAAACTTTTTACAAAAGTAAAAATTTTACAGGAGAAATCATATGGTCTGGCTGAATCTCTTTTTCTGTGAAGTTTCTGAAAAATTGACCAGCAGTTTTATTATTTTAGATAAGTATACTCCATTTTGGAATTTCTTCTTAAAATAGTAATGGAAGTCTTATTTTGAAATCACAGCCGTAAAGACACACTCCAAGCAATTCTCACAGTGCTGAGTCTCCCAAATGAGTGAGCATGTGGTGTGTGTAGCTTGGTGGTGAGCAGATGAGCAGAAAGGTAACTTAGCTGCTCTAAGCAAGGAAAGATATATTATAAATATTCAATATTTGATATGCAGTTGAATTTTATTATGCATTCATCAAATCATTGCTGTGCCAAATGCTCCAGTTTTGAAACCACAAAGAGAAATAAGACATTGATTCTTTGTCGCAAGCTGTCTCTGATGTTCATGTACTTTGACTGCCGTCTTCAAAAGGCGTATAGATAACCAAGAAATTCTTTGTTATAATATGGAATATAAAGCACAAGAGTTACAATGGGAATAATATGTGCAGGAGAGCCTGTCTCTTCAGTGGAATCATGGAGGAGAAGGAAGCAGGAAGTAATCATTTGTCGGTTCAGCTAGTTGATTTGAAATAATGACACATTGAAACCATTATTTCCCAATTAACTAAGACTTGAAAGAAGAAAGTCAACTAACTAATTAAGGTTAAGAATAAAAAGGATATGCTCATTATTAATGAATGAAAATGAAATACCTTAAATGGCCCATAGGGACAGACAAGGACATGCCTCTTCAAAGAAGATTGTAAGTTCTACATAAGAACAGCCACTATCTTTATACACTACAGAATTAAGAAGGAAGACTGTGGATTGACCTTAAGCACTGTAATGTTTTTTAAGGAATTGCTTTGGATTTTTTTTTCAGCAGTTTTAAAATAATTTTTATGTATCTTAGAATAGAAGAGGTGAGGATTGAGGCTATTTATAAGTCATATATAAAACAAGACATGAGAGGCTGGGCACGGTGGCTCACACCTGTAATCTCAGCACTTTGTGAGGCAGAGGTGGGCGGATAACGAGGTGAGGAGATCGAGACCATCCTGGCTAACGTGGTGAAACCCTGTCTCTACTAAAAATGCAAAAAATTAGCCAGCTTAGGTGGCGGGCCCCTGTAGTCCCAGCTACTTGGGAGGCTGAGGCAGGAGAATGGCGTGAACCTGGGAGGCCGAGCTTGCAGTGAGCCGAGATAGTGCCACTACACTCCAGCCTGGGCGACAGAGCCAGACTCCATCTCAAAAAAAAAATAAAGAAAGAAAGAAAAAAAGATATGAGATTAAAAAAAAGACTGGAGTGAGATGGAATGAGAGAAGTCACTATTTAAAAGCTAAGTTAACTCTGAGCTTCCTGGAAGCCAAATTTTAAAACCTAAAACATTACTCCTTATCTTTAATTTTTCAGTCAAAAGAATAAATAAATTACTTGTGAGAAATAAACTTTTTATGCCACAGAATTCCAAATCAAAGTCCATATACAGATTTATATATAAATTATTTTATTAAGAATTAATTATAAAATGATATTTACATAATGTTAGGTTGGTGTAAAAGTAATTGTGGTTTTTGCCATTACTTTTAATGCAAAAACCACAACTACTTTTGCGCCAACCTAATAAAACCTTTGCCTTATTTGATAAAGCTTTTGAATCTTTGGAAGCATCTAAATTAATCATTTTTCTATTCAAGAGTATTGCTTTCCTTTGTTTCTGGCCTCTTAGCTGCATGACTATCAGTCAGTGACTTCTCACAGCCTTAGTCTCTGGATCTACAAAATAAGTATCCTGGTGCCTTTCTCAAGGAATGGTTGTAAAGATTAAAAGAGGTAATGCACCAAAAGCAAAATCTCTGAAACAGTAGTTGTTCGATAAAGCTAAGGTGCTTCAGTCTTCATTGTCATTGTCCTCAACATCATCATCACCATTTCTACCACAACACTTCCAGAGACCTGCAATGTATCTTCCAATTGTACGTGGTAGATGGGGGGAAATGAAGTCTTATTTCAGTGCAGCTGGCCGCCCTGCTTATAATAGCATTACATGTATTCAGGAGTACCTAGAACATAAATCATTAAACCAGCAGTAGTCCCTGATAAGAACTACATTAGGTTTTATGATGTCAAGAATCTGAAGCTACCAGAGGAAAGCTGATTTATAGTTCTCTCAACACCTGATTTTTTTTTAAAAAATTGGTTTTTCAATTTCGATTTTCTCCTTTCTTTTCTGACATGGTGGAGCTTGTACGTGCAAGAATAATGTTAATTGACTGGAGTAGGAAAAACAAAAGAAAGTAAATCAGAAAATATGTATAAAGGATTGACCAACACTAACACACTGGTTATCTTTCTCATTTATCCTATTGCAGCTGTGAATTATTTTTTCTTGTTAAAGAGGGAGAAGATGCTTCCAGAAAAAAAATTAAAACCATCTGACTACATTTTTAGGGTGTCTCTGGAGATTTAAGGCTGAGATTTGAATTTTTTTTTAAGTTACTGAGTCCTTCAAGTTTAGGAAGTGAGGCTTTAGAATACTCTCAAATTAGTAGTTCAAATTCTCTATGTAGCTTTTAAACTAGCAAAGTTCAATCATCAGACAGGAACGGAACAAACTCCAAGGTGATGAATTTTTTAGTCTACAGGTAAGGTAGTGGATAATGATAAACAAATGATGTCTCCTCCGAGAGAGAATATTTCTGCTGGAGTCTGCTCACATGGATCCCTTGTGTTTTTTGGACCCCCTAAACAGTCTCCATCTTGGCAGTCTCTTGCCATGCTCGATCAGCTGGTTTTTTGGAGGCAATGGGCATTCTTTCTTAGGCAACGTCCAAGTGATCGTCTATTAGGTTGGTGCAAAAGTAATTGCGGTTGTTGCCACTGAAAGTAATGGCAAAACCGCAATGACTTTTGCACCAGTCTAATAGCTATACTGGCTCACTGCTAACCTCCCACCATCTTTTGTACTCATCGCCGTCCTTTTTTAAAATGTAGACAAATTATATTTCTCCCCTCAACTTTTTTCTCCAGAGGTGTTTATTTCCTTTAACTTTCCTCCTTTGGAACCCTGTTCTCTTATTTCTTAACAACTGATCTAGATTGCTCATTCAAACCAGGGCTGAAAATCAATCAGAAAAAGCAGTTCTGTTTCCCTTGAAGAAGAGGCTTACTTTTTAAACTATGCAAAGGTGAAAGGGGGAATATTTGCAGTCCATTCGTGGTAAATCAATTATAAAAATGGCTAGTATTTATTGAGCAACTACTCTGTCAGTTACTTGTTCTACATTTCATAGAACTTAAAGTTCTACAAAATAGAATTTAAAATAGAACTTGGCTGGGTGCCGTGGCTCACCTTTGTAATCCCAGCACTTTGGGAGGCCAAGGCGGACGGATCACAAGGTCAGGAGTTTGAGACCAGCCTGACCAACATGGTGAAACTCCTTCTCCACTAAAAATACAAAAATCAGCTAGGCGTGGTGGTGCGCGCCTATAATCCCAGCTACTCAGGGAGCTGAGGCAGGAGAATCACTTGAAGCCGGGAGATGGAGGTTGCAGTGAGCCAAGATCATGCCACTGCACTCCAGGCTGGTTGACAGAGCAAGGCTCCGTCTCAAAAAATAAAATAAAACTGAATACTTAAATACTTATTTAAGTATTTTCCCCCTCATTATGCACCATTAGTCCTGTCACTGAACCTGCTATTCAAGACATCAGCTTTCCATTTTTGGGGCAAGGACATAAGAATTAGTCTGCATTTCTGCTAGATAACTCAAGTTTTCAAGACTGACTGGTAGAACACAGACTAGTTGATTTTTATATACAGTCTTGTCTCAGAATAATTCTAAGACTTCTCTTTTAGAGTTTGGATCTACTAATCGTATAGATAATATTTTGGTCATGCTAGTTCTTAGAGAGCAAGGAAGGGACACAACTGTTTATATTTCTCCTAAGAATAATTAACAATGGGCTTATTATAACAAAGGGCTTTGTGGGAAACAAATTAAATGGCTGTCACAATGGTACAAGCCTGAACTTATTGATTGAACAGACTGAACGCTGTCTGGAAACGCTGGATTTCTGTCTGACCCTGAAAGAATTAGTTATCTTCAATCCAAATTGCATTTTGAGCTCTCTGAAATCACAAGAAAAAATACTGTTTCTAAAACTAAAGTAATCCACGTTCTTGTCTTAAATCTCTATTTCTAAAATCACTAGGTTTTTCCCACTTTTTAAAGTTAATTTATTCTGACAAGAAAGCCCCGGGATTTCAGAGCTACTGAGATGTAATGATAGACACTGTGATTTTTTTAAAAAAATATGTTACTATTTGTTCATGCTTGAGTTAAAAAAATTAGTCAATGGAATGCTAGTTAATTTTTGGATATTCTGTCTTTCAGTAACAGGTGTCATATTTGAGAATATAACATCAGTGATTTTATCCAACTGTATGTTTCTACATCTTAAAATGTTTCCTGTCAATGTTATTTCACTTAATAAAAACAAACTATTTTTATTCTAATGAAAAACAGTTTTGATGCCAAAAAGATTTAGTCACAATGTAGAAAACTCAGACATCCTAAAACCTGCTGATTTTCCCCTTTCTGAATTTCCATGCTAATTTATTATACATACATCTCTCTAGGAAGTTTTAATTAGATATTAAAAATTTTGACATTTGACAAATATTGGGATAAAACTATTCATATTCATATTTAATAAAGCTCTTATACATTGGCAGCTTTTTTATAAACTTGACATTTAAAGGAAGTAATATTTATATTTGGAAAATGACAAGCTTGACATAACTGGATCCTGGTGAAGAGGTAGCTAATTGGCATAGACTGTGGTGGATCTCCTGCTGAGTGCTTGGATTAATAAAAGCTTTCTTTGGTGTCAAAGTAATTCTCTGGTGTCCTTAAATGCAACTGTTTCTTAAAAATCTCCAAAGATTTTAGTGTTGAAATAGTTCTCTAGTACTTCTAATGCTGCTGACAAAAACAAAACAAACAAAAAAATACAAAAACATAAAACAAAACTTTTAATTATAGAAACTTTCAAATGTACGCAAAAATAAGCAAACAATCAATGAAACTTCCTGTCCCATCACCCAGCATCAACACCATTAACCAGTCATGACTAATCCTGCCCCATCCACGTCCCCAGCCTTTCCCCGACTTCTCATATTTGCTTTGAAACAAATCCCAGATATAATATCATTTCATTGTGAGGTTGTTGTGAGGATTAACTAAAAGCATGCCTATCATATGGGTCTCTAAAAGATGAGTTCCCTGTTACTCTCACCATAATTACAATGCCAATATCACACCTAAAAACTAATAAACTCTTAGTATCACAGAATTTTGAGTCAGGGTTCAAATTTTCAATTATCTCCAAATTTATGACATAGTTTAACATGTTTTTCTAACCTATCTCTGTAGTTTCTGTAAGTTGGAAGTTGGATCTAAACTCTGGATCAAGATTCTGTTTTGTGTTTTTGTTCTTGTTTTTTATTGATGAGATTATGTCATAGCTGTATTCGTTCTTCCTTTGAGGAGGCATATAATTTCTCACTTTCTTTTTTGTGATGCAGTTCACGCTTAATGTCTAGATCCATTTGCTCATTATTAGTTCAGATGTTCAAATTCTTGATTTATTACCTGGAATACTTCTACCAAGAGAATTTATGGAATTAAATAATTTTGTATGTTTTAATTCACTTTAGTTCTTATTAATGCCTGAATTGTTCCAACTTAGACCAGTGGGAGCCTATTCAAGTTTTATTCTGAGTCTTTCTATAGATCTAGTAGTCTTTAACAGCTTTATTATTATCAGATATGATAAGATGGTCCAGACTTATCTTGTATATTTCATGACTCAGGCCTGAATCAGCTATTTCTTCAATGACCCTTAATTCCTTTCAGAAGGAAATAGTGTTTAGAGATGCACAATCTGGGCACTAGGGTTGTCCATTGCTACTGGGTTGGTTGGCTTCCTTCCTTCCTTGCTTCCTTCCTTCCTTGCTTCCTTCCTTTTTTCCTCCCTTCCTCCCTTCCTCCCTTTCTCCCTTCCTCCCTTCCTCCTTTCCTTCCTTCCTTCCTTTCTCCCTTCCTCGCTTCCTCCCTTCCTTCCTTTCTTGAGACCAAGTCTCACTCTGTCACCCAGGCTGTAGTGCAGTGGCGTGATCTCAGCTCACTGAAACCTCTCTGCCTTCTGGGTTCAAGCGATTCTCCCACCTCAGCCTCCAGAGTAGGTGGGATTACAGGCATATGCCACCACACCCAGCTGATTTTTGTATTTTTAGTAGAGATGGGGTTTCATCATATTGGTCAGGCTGGTCTTGAACTCCTAACCTAAAGTGAGCCAGACTGGTCTCAAACTCCTGATCTCAAGTGATCTGTCTGCCTCGGTCTCCAAAAGTGCTGGGATTACAGGTGTCAACTGCCGCACCCAGCATCTTGGTCATTGTTTCTAAGCCTCATTAACACATTAGAGTTTTTAAACATGTTTATCTTTTTCCCTTATGTTATTTACAAATTAAATATCAGCTGTTTGTTTACATGTACATTTTTTACTTGTAAGACTTGCTTGACCCAGGAGAGATATAAAGCAGCTTACATTTCACAAGAGTGTTCATTGGCACAGATGAAATTAGAAGACAGCATTTCAAGTCATATTAAAACATTTTGCAACAACATCTTATATGTTTAAAATTCTATGTCTCATATTTGAACTACAAATAAATAAGCAATCTTTTGAGTTCAATTTCTCCTGAAAATCGTTTCTAATAAATAGATTTATATGCTGGGAAATACACAATAGCTTAATAATTATGTGAATATATTAGTGAATTAGAATCCACTGGCGAATTAGTCACCATTTTTCTAATTAGAGTGTGAAATCTTAATTTTTTGGAGTCTGATTAACTGATAATAGCTATGTCATGATGTTCATGCAAAAACCTGTTTTGGTGAGCATTGCAATATAAAAAGTACCAGTTAATAAGCAAAATGAAAACAAAAGAAAAACAAGTACTCATTATTTTCCCTTCAAAATTTTCTGAGCACCTGATAAAATATGACAGTGAAACTTCAGATACATCAACAGCAAAATTAGTATTACCAGATATTGTCTTAGCTTTTTGTACAATTAAAGGCTCGGAAAAAAAATGTATGCTGAAGAAGAGTTGAATCTGGATATCCACAACTAAGAAGATAGACAACTGAAGCAAGTTATTCAGTTTATTTAGAAAAATTAAAAAAATTAATCAGTTTTTCATTAAACATGACTTGTATAATATGCATAAAATCAAGTATTAAGCCTGAACTCTTAAGTATTGTAATTTCCAAAAAATCCTGTTGGGGTGGGAGTAGGGGAATGACTGTGTGTCACTAGAAGCTTAGTAAAATCATAGAGTATAGCAGTAGAATAAATTCTATTCAGCCACAGAAAAAAATGAGGCAGATCTATGCTATGGAAATCTCCAAAGTTTAGTACAGTTTGTTGGTTAGATACATGGGCTGTGGAGCAAGTCTTCAATCTTGACGCTATTAGTACAACCTTGAGCAAGCTACCTAATTATTTTAGATCTCAGTTCTCTTAATCTGTAAAATAAATGTTATAATAATATATACCTCTGAGGGTTGTTGTGAGGATTAACTAAAAGCATGCCTGTTGTATGATAAATATTTAGACTAGCTTTCTCCTCCTCTTCCTCTAACCCTCTTCTTCTTTCTCTTTTTCATCTTTGTCCTCCTTCCCCTTCGCATTTTTTTAACTTACATCATCATCATCTTGCTGAATAAAAACTGGAAGCTTTATATAATTGTTTTTAAGGCAGGATCTGTTTGCATTAATCAAAGCATGTTGATATATATTTACATATATAAGCTTATATACTTACATCATTTACAGTTACATAATGTAACTGTCCAACATTTTTGGACAGTTACATTAAAAACAATTAAGAAGAGCTTACCTCTGGAGAGCAAATCTCTTAAAGAAGGAAAGGGGAGAGAGGCAAACACTTGATATATTATACTTTCTCTTGTTTTAGGCTTGAACTTTGTATCTCCATGTATTTTTTAACTAAAAACAGTATAAATTTAAAAATAAATAATGTAATATATTTAATAAATCAGCTATATTTGGTCTTAATGATGAGGCCAGCCTAATGAAAGATGGACAAAATAGGTGCCTAGATGAAATTATTCAAAGTACTTATATATGGCCACTTCTCTAAATTATCTTGTCTACTAGCCCACTTAATTCAATGAAATTCTTCTACTAGAAGCTCATTCCTTGGTGTTAATATTTTCCCTTTTTACAGAAAGAAAAATAAATTAAAAACTTTTGGAGAAGTTAATTTAAGAGAACCATTAGTTATTGGCATTAAAATATAAATTCCTTTTTTAAAGTGGTCTTCCAGCCCATAATATATATCTGCTACACTGCTCTCTGATAGAATGGATGTTCAGATTGTTGGAGAGCCAGTGAGTTACGAGAACAAGATAAAAAAAAAAACTGGGGTGAAGCATACTGAAATGAGATTGCAAGGTGTCTACAAACGGAAGGTTTTCCGATCCAACATTCTAGACTTAAAATCTCAGCTCTGCCCAATGAAGTGATGTGTAGCCCTGAAAAAGTCACACTTAACTTTTCAGACACTTTTCTTCATCAATATAATTGAGACAAAAAGACTCACATTTCATGGAGGTTTGTAAGGACCTAATTCGGTATTTGAACTTGCCTAACATGAGCCTCCAGTATACTGTTCATTGTTATTTTAGTAGGAGGGAAGCAGCGTCCAAGGACACTCCTGGCTAAATCACTAAACAACTAAGCGAACTTGGCTTTGCCATTTATCGTTTTTGTATCTCCAGTTACTCATCTAAAAGCAGAGCTGGGTTATGAATGATAATTAAGTTTTCCTGAATCAAAATTCAATGACTAATTGTTTGATAGTATTGTACTCTAACACAGTCTCAAAATTTTGTCACCTCAAGAGGAACTAACTGTAACCCTAACCTTTCTCGTTGTTGATTTTTTAAGTCACTTGGTCTTTATAAAAGAAGAACTCTTGATAATAAAAATGTTCAATCCATTAAAAAATAACATATAACTGCCACTACCTCTTAAATATTTAATTGTTTAGTATTTTAGAACATTATAAAACCACCTAATGGTTTACCTAATTTATCTGATAATTTATAATTACTTGCCATAATGATACATTGCACAGTATGTTTTCATCTGATGTATGCATTCCAGACTTAAAAGTCCATGCCCTATTTTCAACCATGTTTCCCTTTGTTATAAAATTATCTTTCTCTGTAATAAAAATCATTTTTCCTTTTAGGTTATAATTTAAGAAATTACATTTTCTGGTTACACACACACACACACACACACACACACACACATATGTAATGTTTAAAAATCTACCACGATGATTTTCAAACTATGTAATCTTTCATGTCTATCATTTATTATTCAATAAATATTTATTGGATGCCTCCCCAGAACAAGGCCTAATTTCAGAAACTTTGGAGAATAAATGATAAATCATACAAAAATCTAACACTTAGAAAGTTTTAAGTCTTGATAATGAGACGAGATGCACATATCTCTATCTCCACCGCTATCCAAAGTAAACTTCAAAGAAAATCATGAATTTTTAATGAAACAGAATTATTTTGAACAGACTATTAATTCTTAATTTAAGCTGTGGTGCTGAATCATATGACACTGTATATTGCCTGCACTGGTTGAAAATCATAATCAAGTAAGGAGAATTTGCCTAAAGAGTGCATAGTTCATTTAATACAGTAGTCATGATATATTAATTTTTATTCTCTCTCTTTTTTTAAACTCAGAGTACTCACTAATCTTCGCAGTGTTTCTGTAAACAGAAAGAAGGCAGGTGGCACTAGATATTTTTTCTCTAATCATCTTTTCCTGCTGGACCTAGAGTGGCTGAAAATGACAATTTGCTCTATAAATATTTTTCTTTGAACATTTTTTTTTAACTGCCAAGTGACCTCAGCATTACCAATAAGGGTTTTGTTCAGTGACATTTAATATTCAATTACGGAAACATATGTCACTTTAATGTCTAACCTTCATCCTTCTCATAAAAAGTTTGTGGAGCACAGAAGGAAAACAGAGCATTTCTAGGAATTAACTATGTCACATGGAGGAAGTAATTATATTCCAATAGGTGTATTTTTTCATCATGTTTGCAGTAAATTATATCCACAGCAAGAATGCCCAGAGTAGGCCGGGCATGGTGGCTCATGCCTATAATCCCAACACTTTGGTAGGATGAAGCGGGCGGAACACGTAAGTCCAGGGGATTGAAACTAAACCCCGTCTCTATAAATAAATAAATAAATAAGACCAGAATGCCTAAAGTATCTATAGAAGGCCTAATTAATCAATATATGAATTGGTGATCAGTTCTGCGTTTTTGGCACTACATTTTTGCCCTTTGCCGCTAGGATTCAAATGCAGATTTCAAGTTTTGGTAGATAGTCATAGAAAATAGGAGCTCCTACTTTCTTTTTCAAAACCAGTAATTCACTTTCATTGTATGCAGAGCAAAAGGAATCCATGATGAGTCATTGCTATTTTAAAGAGAAGAAATAATCACTAGATAGTAGTATATTCATTGTTGATATATTAAGCACTTTGGATGCCTTCTTTGTACAACCAGTCTTATTTAATTAAGCATAATGATTTAATTTTTTTTTCTTCTGAGAGTGATCCCCAAAGTATCTTTATAATCATTTTCAGTTAAGGTGAACCCTTTAGTTGCTAAAGAACACGCTTGCTGAATTTGTTTCCCCACAGATAAGTAAAATATGCCTTTCTGTGTTATTATTCTGAAGGTAAATTAACACTTAACTAGGGCATATTCATGTCACCGATAGAGAGTCGTGACTGCAAGTTGCCCAGGTTCTTGGTGTTTTGAACAAATAATTGGACAAAGTGCTCAGCGAAGCAAGGAAAGAATGAAGCAACAGAAGAACGAAAGCAGGGATTTATAGAAAACGAAAGCACACTCTACAGTGTGGGTGCAGACCCGAGCAGTGGCTCAAGGGCCTGTATACAGAATCTTCTTGGGTTCAAATATCTCCTAGAGGTTTCCCATTGGCCACTTCATGCTCACTTCATGTAACTGACGTGGTAGCCCGCAATCAGTCTGATTGGTTGCAGAAAGCAGCCAACTAGAGGCTGAAATGAAGTTACAAAGGTCACATTCCTGTGCAAACATCTGATTGGTTGCAAAACATTAAACCAAGTATATGGCCCTTTTTAGTGAAGAGTCCTGTGAGACTAGGTAGGTCTCTTGCCTATGATGCCGGCCCGAGAGTCACCGTCTTCTTTCTAGGTCTAACTATCCTCATCTCTCAGCCTCCGGGTTAAGGCTTTTTCTTTAGTGAACTGGAATAGACCAACAACTCCTAGAGGTCAGAATTTTACCAACCAGTATAAAGCATAGCCCTGGTATTCACGAGGTGCTCAGGAGAGAACCTATCCAGCCTGCCGTGCTTTTTCCCTCTTGTGGAATCTGGACTTGTTTTCTCTTCAGTCCATTTGCTGCTTAATCGTGTACCATGTCAGGAAACCTCATGGTTTTTGTTGAATTGGAATCTTGGCTCTCTAATATTGTTTTACTTTTTATCTCATCTCAATTGTGTACTCCTTGATAAGAGTCCCTTTCCTAGAATTATTATATCCCCTACATACTAAGCACAGTATCTTTTCATGTGAGTTTGAGAAAAAATTTTCTTGTATAACCATTGACAAAATTAATTAGCAACGCTAAAACCAATGAAAACACATTACTCTTAGTTCTTAGAGTATTAAAGAATTCAGTGTTGACTGTCAAACTATTATCTTTGCCTTATTTGTTAATGTGTTGTAATTGAAACTAATTAATTTTAAATCTAAGCTTTAATCATGTAACATAACATTTCCTAGAGTGTGTTCCATGGGATACTGATGAGCATTATGTAGGTTTCTGTGATCAAGTAAGTTTGGGAATATTTTAGAAAATAATAATATCAGTAACACTATATTGATTCCTGTTGTCTTTCCCATTTCCACTGCTGCTGCCTTAGGCAAGGCTTTCATTAGCACTTCCCTGAGATGTTACCCCCACCCTACCTCCAACTGTCCCCATCTCTGTCAATTCACTTTAGTTCAACTGGACTCATCAGTTGCCTACTGTGTAATCACTGGTACCTGTGATCTCACCAAAAGAATCTGTCCTAAAACTCGTTTTACATTTGTGGTTCTCAACTGGGGGCAATTGTACCCTCCAGAAGACTTGGCAATGTCTGTAGACATTCGTGGTTGTCACAACTCAGGCTGGAGCAAGAGATGTTATTGAAGTCCAATGGGTAAAGGCCAGGGATTCTGCTAAACATTCTACAATGTACAAGACGGCCCTTGAAACTAAGCATCAAACACCTCAGAATATCAATACTATACTGATTATACCACTGACTTCTTGGAAACTGTCATTGGTTTCCATCTCATACCTAAGGAATTTCATAACCTCAGGCATGATATTCAAAGGCTTTCACAATCTGACAGTAGCCTTCCTTTCTAGGCCATTTTCCACTAGTTCTTTCAATACATATTACTCCCCAGTCTAATCAAATGACTCAGTCCTCCTCTGACACAACCTGTACTTCCCTACTTTTCTGTTCTGTGTGATATCCTTTTGCCTATGGTGGGATGCCCTTCCCTCTTGTTTACCTATAGATTACCCCTGTTCCAGGTCAAATGTCACTTCCTCTAGGAAGTCTCCTTTGATTTTCTTCTTACTACTCCCCTAGAAGAGTGATTTCTCTCTTCTTTGGACCCCCTTAGCATTCTATTTCCCTCATATTTGGCACATGATTGGCACAAAAATTTTACAGATTTTTTTTTTTTTTTTTTAATTTAGTCGGAGCTTTGCTCTGTCACCAGGCTGGAGTACAGTGGCACCATCCTGGCTCACTGCAACCTCTGCCTCCCAGGTTCAAGCGATTCTCCTGCCTCAGCCTCCCGAGTAGCTGGGACTACAGGTGCACATCACCATGCCCAGTTAATTTTTGTGTTTTTAGTAAAGACAGGGTTTCACCATGTTGGCCAGAATTGCCTCGATCTCTTGACCTCGTGATCCACCTGCCTCAACCTCCCAAAGTGCTGGGATTACAGGTATGAGCAACCGTGCCCAGCCCTTACTTCTAATAAACAGTAAATGTTTGAATGATAGCATCATTAACAACAACAACTTTGTGTCCTGTAAAGCTTTTAATAGATGTGTTCCATAAATATTTAAATTGAATTACATTATTTAGTTTAGAGAAGAGATTTCCAGCTCAAACTTTATCATTAGCTTTAAATTTCTCTATGTATTTAACAAGAATTGAGTTTCTGCTGTTAGTAATAACTTTATTTTAAGAGATATCTTCTTCTGGAAAGAAAAGCTTTAGGCTTAATATAAAACTGGCCACAACTGAGCTATAACCACAAAACTATTATATATATTATACTATTACAACTCCTTTGATAGTTAACGAAAGGATTCCGATATAATAGCACTAATGGAATGATGTTGTTAATACTTTTTGTTTAAGGAAATAATCACTAATGTTAGTTAAGTGATTTCTGACACAAATTTAAAAAAAAAAGCTGTCTCAGACTTATTCTTTAAAGTATAGGGAAATTGATTGGCTTGTAATTGGAAATTCAAAGGTAGGGTTAACATCCTCAAACTGCTGGCTAAACAAGTTTAGCATCTCTTAAATATAGATTTTAGAAAAAGAGGGAAAGAGTCATTACCAGATACTTTGGAGGGAACATCAAGAAAGAACTTTTCCAGAGCTCCTAGCAAAGCACTTCTCATCTCATCGATCCCATTTCTTTATAAAATTTTTTGTCATTTGGCCTTTTTAATTTTTAAATTATTTTATTTTTAATTGACAATAATTGTATATATTTACAGGATACAATATAATGTTTTGATATATGAATACATTGTGGAGTGATTAAATCAAGGTAATTAACATATCTATCGTATCTTTTTGTGGTAAGAATATTTAAAATCTATTACTTTAGCAATTTTGAAATATGCATGACTATTAACTACAGTCACCATGCCGTGCAACAGATCACTACAACCTATTCCTCCTGTCTAACTGAAACTTTGAGCCCTTTGATCAACATCTCCTCTTCTCCTACTACTCCTCTCCAGCCTCTATTCTACTCTCTATTTCTATGAATTCAACATTTTTAGCTTCCATATATAAGTGAAATCATGTGGTATTTGTCTTCTGTGCCTAGCTTATTTCACTTGGTATAATGTTCTCCAGGTGCATTCATGTTGTCACAAATGACAAGATTTCCCCTTTATTAAAACCAAATAGTATTTCATAGTGTGTATATATACATTTCTTTATTCATTCATCCCTTTGCAGACACTTAGGTTGATTCCATATCTTAGCTTTTGTGAATAGTGCTGTAATGAACACAGAGTGTAGATATGTTTTCTACATACTGATTTCATTTCCTTTGGATATATGCCCAGAAGTGCGATTGCTGGATCATATGGTAGTTCTATTTTTAATTTTTTTTAGCAATCTCCATAGTGTTTTTGATTATGGCTGTGCCAATCTACATTCCCACAAACAGTGTACAAGGATTCCCTTTTCTCCACATCCTCAACAACACTGATCTTTTGTCTTTTTTGATAGTAGCCATTTTAAAAGGTGGGAGGTAATATCACATTGGGGTTTTGATTTTCATTTCCCTGATGATTAATGATATTTAGCAATTTTTCATATAACTATTGGCCATTTATGTGTCTTCTTCTTTTGAGAAGTATCTATTCAAGTCCTTTGCTTATTTTCTTTTCTTTGACTATTTTTTTCTTTCTTTTCCTTTGTAGAGTCTCGCCCTGTTGCCCAGGCTGGAGTGCAGTGGTGTGATCTCAGCTCACTGCAATCTCTGCCTCCCGAGTTCAGGCAATTCTTTTGCCTCAGCCTCCCTAGTAGCTGGAACTACAGGCATATATCACCATGCCTGGCTAATTTTTTGTATTTTTAACAGAGGTAGGGTTTCACCATGTTGGCCAGGCTGGTCTGGAACTCCTGGCCTCAAGTGATCCACCTGCCTTGGCATCCCAAAGTGCTAGGATTACAGGCATGAGCCACCACAGCTGGCCTCTTTGCCTATTTTTAAAATCAGATTATTTGTTTTCTTGCTAAGGTTGAGTTCCCTATATATTTTGAATATGAATATTTTATCAGATGTATAGTTTGCAATTATTTTCTCCCAATTCCAAGATTATGTGTTCATTCTGTTGTTTACTTTGCCATGCAGAAGCTTTTTAGTTTGAGGCAATCCCATTTGTCTATTTTTGTCTTTGTTTCCTCTGCTTTTCGGGTCATATTAAAAAAAAATCACTGCCCAGATCAATGTCAAGAAACTTTTTGCCTATATTTTCTTCTAGAGGTTTTATAATTTTAGGTTTTATATCTAAGTCTTTAATCCATTTTGAATTAATATTTGTATATGGTGTAAGACAAGGATCCAATTTCATTCTTCTGCTTCTGGATATTCAATTTCCCCAATACCATTTATTGAAAAGACTGTCCTTTTCTAGTTGTGTGTTCTTGGTACCTTTTCAAAGTTTAATTGACTGTAAATATGTGGATTTAGTTCTGAGCTCTCGATTCTATTCCTTTCATCTATGTTCTGCTTTCATGCCAGTTCTATTTTGTTTTGGTTACTGTAGCTTCGTCATGTATCTTCAAAGAAGGTAGTGTGATACCTTCAGCTTAGTGCATTTTGCTGAAGATTCCCTTGGTTATTCATGGTCTTCTATGGTTTTTTATTAGTTTTGAGATTTATTTAAGGAAAGAAAAAAACACACACACATACAACCAAACTCAGGAAGCTGCTTATTAATAGAATCTAACATATCTTTAAAATAAGGTTTTCCTTGTGTCATCTCTGTGAATTTAAACCTATTTTAATAGCTAAAAATGGACAGTTGGATAACATATTCTTCATACTTTTTATATTTTTAAAAGTTAATAAATCACCTGTTTATTCTTTTACTCAGATTTGGATAATTCCAAATTTTTTGATTAATGTTTAAACTTTAATTATTTTGGTTTCTCATCTCTGTTCACTGTTCTAAATTTCTCTGCACATTTTAAGCATGAGGAAGCTGACAGTGTACACAAATACCCTCCTACTGGGTGCATGTCTTCTTGTTAGAAACAAAACAATCAAGAGATTTCAATAAGCTTTTCAATCTTTTGTGAGGAAATTATTTCAGCCCAGTTTAGAATTTCTGTGTTTTTCCTCCCATCTTGGGTTACTTGTTAGACTCTATACAAGTGTGTAAATCTTGATTGGAGAAGACACTGCTGATGGTGCACATGATTTATTATAACCATGAAATTAAGTCCTGGGCCACATGCCCAGTATCTAAACTAAATCAAGGAGGGCTTAATTGAAATTAGGCAGTGAGCCTGGAAGAACTTTACTTTGTTCATTCTCAAGTTTCCAAATCCATTGGATTCATGTTTCATAGAAATCTGAATTTGGGGGTCACAGGAAGAGAGAAGTTTAATATTAAAAATATACTGGTTATACATAAGATTCTGTAGCAAATGAACCTAACCAGGAAAATATAGGTTCAAGGAGTAGGAAATATATGTCCAGCATATAATGGATACTTTGTAAACATTGAATGGTAGGATACTTTTCAGGTTAAATTATGTACAGTGTTAGAAAATATTTGCAATGCTTAATCAGAATATAGAAAGATCAGGAAATAATTCAGCACATTTAGAATCTTTATTTCAAATGAGAACAGCAGGCCATGACAGAATATAGACCTTCATGATTCTACAGATGATAAAATTCTGTACTTGGATTGTTTTTTCAGGAAAAAAAATATATATATACTTTTAAGCCCTCTATGACTCAGAATTTTAAAAGTAGGAATCTATTAAGTCTCATTCTACTTTAGTCTCTCATTATAATGCAAAACTGGATTAAATAACAGAATACTTTCAACTACTTAGTGATAAATACTGTGCAATAGGTTGCTTTTATTCTTTCAGATCATTCCCTGGAGACACCAGTAACCTAACTACTTGAGAATTAGCATAGAGATGTTATGTTAAAATTTTGAAAATCAAATTCCTATCACGAAATACTGGGGATAATAGACAGATACTGAGTAAGAACAGGTAAATACTGCTTAATTTTACCTGTAATTCTGTTTAAATTTTCAAGTGCTGGGAGATTTGGAGTCTTGGAGACATGATTCATTTTTAAAAGTCAGGTATGAATATATTTAATTATTAGGGTTGGAGTCTTGAATATAACAGAATGTAAGCAACATCTAGGCACTGAGTTTGAGATGTACAAGAAAAGAACAGCTACCGTATTCACTTCAAATCAAGTGTTTTACTGTCATAATAGATTATACAACTTTTTCAACCACAACCTTTATTCTCAAATCCATGATTCTTATGAGATGTAACTAAATGTTCTTGTTAAGTGAACTTTTCTCTTCAGAAATACCAAAATACAGTTGTATGATGCATTTTTAACCCAGTTAGTGTAGTAGGCAATGAACCACAGGGTATCAGGAATTAATATTTTCTGAAAATTCCTCCTTCTCACTGCCTCTAGTTTTGATCACACTTGGTCGTGCTCTCTGACGTCCCCAATATGTGCACATCAATTCATTCATTCAAAAAACTTTGTATTGAGAGCCCATCATGTATAGTGTGTTATGTGGAAACAGAGCTAGGTAGGACTAATTTATCTTTGTATTTCCAGTGCCTGAAACATTAGAAGACCTCAGGAAGTGTTTGCTACCCTAAACTGATTCTTTCACCTCAAAGTATTTGTGTAATTCAAACTCTTAGTCCTCGCCTTGGCTATAATGGCCTCCTAACTCATGTTCATTTGCCTACTCTCTCTTTATTCATCTTAAACACCACTCCCAGATTCTTCCTAAAGCATAACTGTAATCATGTCATCCCCTGCGCAAAAACCTTAATGGCCCTCTTATCTCTTCAGAGTAGTATTCATTTTCCTTCTTCAAGATACTCAGAGCCTTCCACAACTTGGCACCAACAAACCTTTTCAACAGGACTCCTTATCATTTGCTTTCACACATCCTACATGCTAGTGTCAATTAGATTGGTAGCATTGAGTAAGGCAAATTTAAGAGTACAGACTCTGAAAGCTTCATGACTATGAATCTTTGCTTTTCTGACTTGGCACTGTGTGGCCTTGGGCAAGTTACTTGAATTCTCTGCCTCAGTTTTCTCACCTGTAAAAGAAGGATACTGATAACGCCTACTGCATAGTTATTGTGACAATAAAATGGATTAATATATGTCAAGCATTTGTAATAGAGCTGGGCACATGTTTATTAGGTAGTAGGTGGTGTCTACTGTTATCTTTTTTCCCCTTTAAGCTTTGCTCATGTTGTTTCCTCCATTTGAAAAGCCCAGTTTACTCCTTTACTCTCATTGTTTTATATGCATGTCCAAATTCTACCTATTCTTCAAACTCTCATTTATATGTTTTTTTTGTTTATTTGTCTGCAGTCTATACACTTAGCCACTAAGCTCAATTGCTTCTGCCGTAACAACAGAAAAATTATTCTCATGATAAAAATCATTTTGTTTTCAGATGAAATATAGTAAGCATGGATACAGAAATTTGGGGTCATGGAATAACTCCAATAACACTGTTCATTGTATGCAGGGCAATGCAGAGTGGAAGATTATGAAAATAAAAGTCAGATTTGCAATCTCTGAGCACCTGTCTTAATAATTATAAGAATCAAACTGTCCTTGTGCCCCAGGATCGTGGAGTGATTCAGAAGGTTTTGTAGTAAAGTGCCATCAGCGTTCTTTATTTTGTGGTCAAAGAGACATTTAAATATGCCTTTCTTTCACCTTGAGAATTATGGCCCTTTCTTCAAACACTCAGCATACCGTTAAGCAGTTTATGGAGTAGAACATTTTTGATTCATTGAGAGGTGGTTTGTGAAGAAATTTTTAGCCATGAGTTTCCAGTTATATTGGAACCCATTTTTAACAGGCTTCCAACAGGAGAATAAAGTAGAGACTTCCTGGTGAGATTTAGCAGACGGGACTGTTCTGCTGTGCAGAATTATATCTTCCCTCTCATTGCTTGAGGACTCCAGGGTACTGGGCTCCAGTGAAAAGCAAACAAAGTGTTTGTCAAGAAGAAAGAAATGGAACGTGTCTTAAACAAGTTTTTTAATTGCAGAAAAAGAAATCACCTTTAGCAAATAAGCAAAAAGGAAAAAATTGGAAACACATTGATAGAATCAACAGCTGGTTATAAGACCAGGCTCATGAATGAACTGCATTAAAAAGAAACATGAGATCCTTGGAAGCAGGAAATACGGATTTATCTGTTAACAGAAACTATCCCATTGGCAAGCAGTACAGTGAATTATATTCAACTATTACTTTCATCCTCGCACTACTGGATCAAGATTTTATCTCCTGCAAGTGAGACTCTCTTTATGATAAGTCTAGGTCACGCCCACTCGCCATATCTATTGACAAAGGGAGAAAGAGGATCTGGCCTCTCTGCCACCCAATGCAGAAAGAAGGCAGTCACCTAGATTAAAATACTCCTTTCTCTCCAGGATTATCATAATAGGGCAGGGCAGTCACAGTGCTCTGAGGGTGGGAGAATAGATATAGGGCAGGCACAAGATGACAAATGTCCTTTCCAGATCCTAGGGGGCAGGTGACATGAAAAGTAGCCCAACAAACATGTCATGAATCCCACAGGACCTTGCCTTAGATTCAAACCTGGCCTACGTCAAGGCTAACAATTATAGAAAACTGATGCTGTGAGGGAAAAAAAAAAAAGTTCATCTAAAACTCATTCTTCATCTATAAGCATAACTCGTAGAAAGAGATGAATTCTCACTAAAGGACATAGAGCAGAATAAAGTTAAATTGGCCCCAAAACTGGCTACAGCTTTTTGCCATTGATTTCCATAGAGGGCGGTTCTCTTAACTTCTGGCAGTTTTCACTTTTACTTTTTTTCTTCTACGGTTTTCAGAAAATAGTGTCTCCTTGAAATATTAGCAGAAAAACTCCCAGTTTTCTCTTTCCCAGGACACATTTATTTTTCAACCTGTCTAGATATAAAATACTTAAGTTTTTTTTTGCCCAAATCCTTTCTACTTTTGAAAAACATGTATTTTCCATCTCTTCTACTCCCATATTACTAGACAAAAATGACACACTTGGACAAATGCAAAAACAACAGTGGGCAATGGGTTTTTCAAAATGAGATCACCAGCGAATTCTCTGTATTTATTATGCAATTTGCCCACTTTGCATTTGATTTGGCTGTTTTATGTTTTCTTCTAATCAAAGTTCTCAGTAAAACATGAGGCAAAGGTGTTTGTTTTATAAGCATGCTTTTTATATAATTCAAGTATTCTTAGGGATTCTAGAAAATAGGCTTGAAGATTGGGTTAGGGGTCCAGTAGAGAACAAGCATAAATATACCCTAAAATGACAATGTTCCCTAAAACAAATAACACACAGGGATGACAGTTCGCTCAAATGTGCTACAGAGGGTAATAATTGTGGTCTGGAACAGTCAGATGCATTTTAGAGAAGAGTCTTGAGATAGCCTTCAGAGGACAGGTAGGATTTTTGTAGGCCCAGAGGAGCTGAGCCATCTGGCTGGGAGAACAGCATGAGCTAATACCCAAGGAGATTAATAATCTATAACAAATGAACATAATTGTTTTCAGGCAAAATCAAGGGTTATGATGATGTGATGACTAAAAGGGATGACTCAGTCCATTGGAAATATGAGACTAAAGGGCAGGGGAAATTTAGGAGTATGAGTATAGCTATCTCCGTGCACAGTATCAAGAGTTGAAGCTGTAGCAGTGAATTATCTCACTTGTAGTCAACAAGGCAGATTCAGGTTTTGTGAAGTTTGAAGCCTATTCAAATTTGGAATGTCCTATTTATGGAAAAGTATACAAAATTGCAAATGCGAACTTCCTAGAGCTCATCACAAGCCTTGGAAGATGCCAATTAAATGAGAGACCCTGAATCCTAAGCTTTGTTAGTTTTTTAAATGTCTGCTTCCAACTATAGCAGTGCTGACCAGTAGAAATATAATATGAACCACGTATGTAACTTAAAATTTTCTATCATGAACATCAAACAAGCAAAAATAAGCAGTGTTTCGACCCCACTCTAGACCTACTGAATCAGAATATACATTTTTAATAAGGTCCCCAGATTATTCATATGCATATTAAAGTTTGAGATACGCTTTTGAGATACGTCGCTCTATAGAATGAAGAATAGAGTGTCTGAAAATAGTTGCTGAAAAAAAAAGACAAAGAAATTCTCAAAGAAGACCTAGGGAAGGGAATTTAAAAAAAAAAAGAGTAACAGAGATGGTTTCTGGGATCAAGAAGACACAGTGACAAATGACACAGGAAGGCTGAACAAGAGGGTTAGAATTGAGAATAATCATTATCAGAATCATGCTGAATGCTAGCTATAATTATAACACCATCACCACCAGCAGCACCACCACCTTCATCATCATCATCATCATCTTTTTTAGCCCATTGGTAAACTTTGAGCAGTTTCAAGGGAGAGAGCAGTAAAAAATAATGTGAATGTGAAAGGATTGAGAAGGAAACGATGGGTCATAAAGTGTGTTTAGATTGCTTTTGGGCAGAAAAAAAAAAAAGACATTTCAATGTAAAGGTATCACGGTATATTAAGGAAATAAGACATCATCCTAGCAGGATTTTCAAGTATTTTTCAACCTAATTATGAAAAGCTTATAGTGACTGTTTCTCATTCCTTCTCATACTCATTTCCCTACCTCAGTAACCCAGTTCAAATAATAACTCTGATTATTCACAGTAACTTCAGAATAGATTTGGAATAGTTCTGAAATTTATTATTGAAAAAGTTTTCATGTGGATTCAGAGCTGAAAATGAAAAATGATCCTTCTGAAGCTGCTTAATTGAACACCTTTCCACCTGTGGCCCTGCTTGGTGATGCATGTTATGGCTGCCAGTGGGTAAAAAGGGTTGCATGCAGTTATTGAAATGCTTTGTGACTTCTGTGATTGCAAAGCTTAATTTAATCATAACAACATATCTCATTACTGTTGCAAATGTTTTATTCACTTTTGCTGTTAATATAGTCCTCTATTTTTATTTGGATTCAAGGAAATATAAATGTTTTAAATTGGAACATAAATCACATATTAGAATCCAAATGAGCCCATTTCATTCTGTGAGCAGAGATTTTATTGTTGTTGTTGTTAGAATGGATTTTCCAAAAAGTGCTTGGTTGATTTAGCAAACTGAGTGAGTCCATGTATAAAGAAAAGCCTAGATATAGGAGACTAGGTATTCAACTTTGTATTTCCATGATCAAGATGCTATCTGGAACATAATTGGCACTCAATAAATACCACAAGGATGGATAGCAAGATGAATGAATGGATGACAATACAACAGTTATTTCCCCTACTTACAGTTGATCCAAAAACCGTTGCTTCCAGTGTGTTTGGTTATTTTCATGAAATAACCAGTTATTTTAATGAAATTCCTATTTTACCCCTTTTTAATACATTGGTGTTAAGAACTTGAACAAATTTACAAGAAAAAAACAACCCCATCAAAAAGTGGGCAAAGGATATGAACAGACACTTCTCAAAAGAAGACATTTATGCAGCCAAAAGACACATGAAAAAATGCTCATCATCACTGGTCACCAGAGAGATGCAAATCAAAACCACAATGAGATACCATCTCACACCAGTTAGAATGGCAATCATTAAAAAGTCAGGAAACAACAGGTGCTGGAAAGGATGTGGAGAAATAGGAATGCTTTTTCACTGTTGGTGGGAGTCTGAACTAGTTCAACCATTGTGGAAGACAGTGTGGCAATGCCTCAAGGATCTAGAACTAGAAATACCATTTGACTCAGTGATCCCATTACTGGGTATACACCCAAAGGATTATAAATCATGCTACTATAAAGACACATGCACACATATGTTTATTGCAGCACTATTCACAATAGCAGAGACTTGGAACCAACCCAAATGTCCATCAATGACAGACTGGATTAAGAAAATGTGGCACATATACACCATGGAATACTATGCAGTCATAAAAAAGGATGAGTTCACATCCTTTGTAGGGACATGGATGAAGCTGGAAACCATCATTCTGAGCAAACTATTGCAAGGACAGAAAACCAGACACCACATTTTCTCACTCATAGGTGGGAATTGAACAATGAGAACACTTGGACACAGAGCGGGGAACATCACACACTGGGGCCTGTCATAGGGTGGGGGGATAGGGGAGGGATAGCATTAGGAGAGATACCTAATGTAAATGACGAGTTAATGGGTGCAGCAGAACAACATGGCACATGTATACATATGTAACAAACCTGCACGTTGTACACATGTACCCTAGAACCTAAAGTATACTTTTAAAAAAATTGAAGTTGATTATTTAATACTAGTTGATCTAATCAGGCATTTAATTGTGTGGATAAGAGCATAAAAAGACAGAAACTGGTCATTATGAATTATGTAGAAATTATCTTCTGTATTTTTAGAGTATCTTTTTCTTGAGGATAAAAGATAAAAGTAATCCTTCAAACCATTTATATTATATCTCTTTTGTCCTTTTTGAGCAATAAACACACACACAAAATTATGTGCTATGTAATCTGACAAAACATATGGTATAAGACTTAGAATTGTGGTTCAAGACTCTAGTCATTAAACATATGTAGAATTTGTACTATGTGTCAGTTACTGTACTAGTCCTTGGGGAAATTTAGCTGAAAAAGACTGTTTCCCAACTCACTTTCTTTTTGGGAAAGTTTGTATACATAAAACCATTATATGATCAATTATAAAAAGTACAATCATAGACTAAGGAGAAAAGTATAAAAGGAGCAAATGGAGAAGGCCATAAATTCTTACTGAAGGATTAAGAAAAACTTCAGAGATGGGAATATTTTAACTGAGCCTTTAAAGATTGAAGACTGAAAATGGGGAAAGAGAATCACAAAGGGTAGCAAGTTCAAAGGTATAGACTCGGGATTTTTATGGAGTTAATGAATAATGTACTGGGGCAGTAAGTGTGAGTGTATTGGGTGGAATGTTGGGAGTAGCACTAGAATGTTGGATCTAGTTTGTGAAAGACTTTGTAGGCTCTACTAGCGAGTTCGGCTTTTAACCTATGGAACTCAGGCAACTACCAAATGTTTCAGAGCAAAGGAGTGGTATGATTAGAATTAGGTTTTAAATAATGAATTTTAGCAGGTAAAATTTACAGTAGAAACTGTAACGGTGTCCAGTGATGAAAACAGAACCAGAAAACCGCAATGAGAAAGGGAAAGAGAAGATAAATATAAAAGAGATTATGGGGCCAGATTGGGCAAAACTGGCCAGATTTTGATATGAAAAGTGAAGATGTAGAAAGAGTCAAAAACAAGGCAGATGTTTTTAGCTTGAGCAACGATGTGGATGCCATGGCTGTGTGAGAAACTCTAAAAGAACTCACCAAGGCCAGTTTCCTGTTCTATACAGTTTCACATATGATTTTCATCTTATAGCTTATTCCTTCTATTCAATTTCACATCAACCTTAAAGCTGTTTAGAAAACAATTTTCTGGCTGGATGTGGTGACTCATGACTATAATCCCAGCACTTTGCTGAGTCAAAGTAGGAGTCTTGCTTTAGGTCAGTAGTTTAAGAGCCGCTTGGACAACATAGCAAGACCCCATCTCTACAAAAAAAGAAAAAAAATCTGAAAAATTAGCTGAGTGTGGTGGCACATGCCTGTAGTCCTAGCTACTCTGGAGGCTGAGGTGACAGGATCACTTGAGCGCAGAAGTTTGAGGTTGCAGTGAGCTATGATCAAGCCACTGGGAAACAGTGAGACCCTGTCTCAAAAAAAAAAAAAAAAAAAAAAAAAAAAACACAACTGACTTTTTGATATTGTCTCTCTCTTCTTAGATATAGCAATGGAATAAACTGCAGAAACTTAGAGAGAATTATTAGATCTCTAATTAGGAATCATTTTTTCTACTTTTCAAGGAAACATTGAAAATATTTCCAGGGATGAAAATTAAATTTTTAATTTGTAAATTTTAATAATGGTTTCAAAATTTAACATTTATGATTCTTTGAATAAAATAAACAAAAGATAGAAACTGAATTTTATTAATTTCTACTTTAAAAATTATTTTGAGTTTTGTTTTTCTTTAATCTCCCTAAAATTGTGTAAATTGAAATAGAGATAAGTGTTATTATTAATATTTTTGAGATAAGCTACCCAGTGGGTTCATTTTGCTGGAATACAATTTATATTTTCTTGAGTGAAGAAATTTATCTTTAAGTGAATTATGAAATTAAACCAGAATAATTTCAGGACCACTAAGAAGTTCATTTTATTCAATTTGACAAACATAATTTGACAGAATATCATCAGGATTGTGGCAAAACCTAAAATAATAAAATTCTTAAGAAGAATATCATTTTTCTTTCTGTTGTTTGGCCCATCAATTCATGAATTAATTGTCATAGCCAAATTTCCAAAACAAAAATACATTTCTTCAGAAAAAGTAATAAGGATCTGTGTTCTTCCACAGGAATCTCTTTTCTTATGACACTGTCCTAACATGGACAGCTTATCACTTACTACCCACTTGAAATACTCAAGAACATAAGTCTCTTAGAAATAAATGCACTCTCATTTTGCATCTAGTCTATTGTCAAACACTGGGCTTAAAGCATTTTCATGGCTGTTCTATTGAGTTGCTAGTCCAACCCTGTGAGTTTTGTTTAATCATTACCATCTTAGCAGTCCAGATACTGAGGGCGAATAAGATACCCTCTCTGAAAATAGTTCTGGTACAGAAAGGTCTCAAAACTCCATCTTTGTTAAGAAAAATAAGATGAGCATTGGAACCAAACCAATCTGATCTAAATCCTGACTCTGCAATTACTTAAAACTTCCTGAACATCAATGTTCTCATTTTTTAAATGAAGAAGATAGTACCTAATTCAAAAGATAATTAGGAGGGTAAAATAAAATAGTATCTTCTTTTGAGAGGATGTCAGTGGACATTTAATCAGCAACCGCTTGGGGATAGCTTCATTATTGTTATAAGAGTATGTCAACAGTGCCATCTGACCTGTGGACTTTTAAAAGCTGCCCATGGTTGGGAAGAGCAAATTATTGTGCTCCAGATCTCATCAGCCACTTTATTCACAAACGTTCTGCTATTCAAGTCTGTTGTCACTTCTGAGTACAAATCTCTTCCTTTTCATTATTAACTGAAAAAAAGAATCTCACAAAACTCACATTGTAACAACTTGAATCATTATCTGGGCATAAATAATTTGTATCATGTAATGATTAGATGAGTTAAGCAAATAAAAATCTAAATTGCAGAAAAAAATTCTAAAGCAAACATTATAAAGAAACAAAAGTTGATTTTGACAGATAAAAATTAAAATAAGAGGGTACCTAGTTTGCGGTATGAAATGATTTCATTATGTGTCACTAAAATAATTTTACATTGCCTTGCTCAATATAATTAATACTGAAAATTTCAAAAATCTGTCTTAGTTATGTTACCATTGTACTGATTATATATGGCCATATTATTTTGCCTAGTCATCTGAATCTTGATTTTAAGACCGTATGATCAGTAAACTATTATCCACCCATAGACAACATTTTATTTAAGACAAATGTATTGTGTCAATCCCTTTTCTCTTTTGTAAGCCAAGATTCTCTTTTGTACCTAATTGTACATTTTAAGACAACATGTTTATGGTCAGGATATGAAGGAAAAAGAGATTAACAACTGAATTTTGTGGTTTTTGAAATGTTGTTTCAACAGTTGTTATTTTTATTTTTTTTGTCTTTCTACTCATCCCTCCTTCCATTTCTTGATCTCCTTCTTCCTTCATTTTTTAAAATGTATGCTGCTCTGTAAAAGAAATTATACTAATCTCAAGTCTAAGGAGAATATTAAGATATAAGAGATATTGTCATCAACCTCAATGGATTTTTATTTTGGTAGAAGAGAAAAAAAATTATAGGTTGATTGCTAAATAGAGGTAGAGAGAGCTAGAGGTATTTATGAATATGTGTGTGTGTGTGTTTGTGTGTTTGTGTGTGTGAAACAACACAAGGGAAAGCAATGTCCTGGGAAACTGTGATTTTAGCAACACATTTATTATTAAAAAAGAAAAGTAAATGAGCTTTAAATGATCAATAGCCTTAGAGAAATTAATGGAAATCAAGGTGTTGACAAATGAAACCTTATGTTTGTATGTACCATATAACAGGAAGATTTCATTCTACATGGAAGAAATGTGGTGACGTCCGTGTTATGTGTCCTGTGACTCCAGCCCTAGCTCCCCTTTATTCTGACAAGCATTGCTAGGGCACAATCTCTGCTGCTAAAATGTAGATGTCAATAGAAATCAAGTATATCTTTGGCTGCTTCTCCAACCACAAGCCCGACACTAAGTTGGCCCCTTGATGGTTTTTGACACATGAAAGAATATAAGCAAACTTACATAAGGAGCAGATGACACTGGCTGGGAATTAAATTGGAATGATTCCTTTGTAAGATTCTCTAGTGGTTTGAGAAATAAAAGTGAGTGAATCCTTGTGACACAAGTTTGATGTAAACAAGTGGCCTTTTCCTTATTCCATTATGCTTAATTTACTCCATAGCATCTTTTGGGACAGACCACCTTCTATTCCCCTCAAAGAAGTACAGCAGTATAATAATATACCATAAATGCTACTTACCCTTGAAGTGAAATATCTGCTAGTTCTGAGCTTTGCCAGAACAATACTTCATATCATAAATCCACCCACATGGTAGATGCAGCTGTTGCTTAATTATTTCATCAGGCACAAGGTTCATGGTTCCTTGGCTAAATCTTTAAAAGCAATTGTTAAATGTGTTCAGTAGAACTCTTGTAAAAGCTTATTTATTTATTTATTTATTCTTTGTTATTTTTTTGAGATGGAGTCTCGCTTTGTCACCCAGGCTGGAGTGCAGTGGTTCAATCTCAGCTCACTGCATCCTCCACATTCAAGGTTCAAGTGATTTTCCCGCCTCAGCCTCCTGAGTAGCTGGGATTACAGGCGCCTACCACTAAGCCTGGCTAATTTTTTTGTATTTTTAGTAGAGACGTGGTTTCACCATGTTGGTTGGCCAGGCTGGTCTCGAACTCCTGGGCTCAAGTGATCCACCTGCCTCACTGTCCCAAAGTGCTGCCATAAACATTTATTTCTATTATTGACAAGAATAATATCTAATAACTAAAGACTCCAAAATATTGTTAATTATATATAAATGTACTGCCAAAAGCAATATCTCAATATTATTTACAATATACCTATTGATACTTTTTATTTTTCAAGAATGAAAGAAAGCCAATTGTTTTGAAATAAAGCATGTTTTTCTTGTGAATATCTATGAAAGAATGTCTTCTACATGTCAAATATATTGTCTAGTATATAGTTCCTTTTAAAAAATGATACCAAAGTAGAATAACATAAAAACACTATTTTTAGATACGTACAGCCTTCCTTCTGTTATTTAGAATTGAGAATGCTTTATTCAAGCTAACTGGGTTTTTAACTTGCTGTTGTCAATTGTAATAGTGTTAAATAATGATGACTTAGGATTATATGGCTGAATTAGATATAGGGAACACTCTTACTGAGGAAAAAATAAGAGGTGACATTTCAACATTATACAAACCATATTTTTAAAGCTCACATTTTTTTTAAAGGGTTCCAGGGACTATAAACACTCCTACTGAGTGAGCATCGTAGAAGTCCTTCTGGGTATTAATCTTATTCATCTAGTCTTGTCCATGTGTTATTTATATTTCTATACTGCTCAAATTTATTAAGATTTATTTGTCTCTTCTGTATGTCTTCAAAGTATTGTTTTCTGTCTACTAAATCTTTCAAAGATTCCAGGCTCAGGCATCATTTGTCTTTTCCTAAGCTCTGACTATTTTGAGCTCTATATTGTGTTCACAGTGCAAAGGTCCTGTTGATTTCCCCAAGATGAAAACATTACTGAGTTATGTGCAGAGACCTGAAGACAAAATCTGGCCCTGAAGTTGGCTGAGATTATTCATGGGGAGAATTTTCCAGCTCTTTTTTTGTTCCTGCCTAAAGCCATTGAATGCCTCTTAAATCACTGACATAAAATTTAGGTCAACACATTGCCTGGGGTCATTTAAATTTCAAATCTGCTGCCATTTTCTTGCTTGTAACTATTGGGAGAGAAGAATATTGTGCCTACAGTTAGTGAGCTGGAGCTGAGAATCTGGCACAAGAAATTTCAACTCAGAGTCAAATTTATTTATGCTCAGCTGCAGGAAGTATGTCAGGAAGGTTAATGAGTCTAAATTGGCATTCTGTCTTCTGACTCAGAGCTGAATTGAAAACCACGTATAGTGATAAGGGTTAGCCTCTGCCAGATTTTGTACCACTTGTTGGAGTTTAGGACTTGGTATATTTTTTGTGAGTGTGGAAGAATTTTGACTCCATAGAAATTATAAGCAAAACTCAGATTTCATAATTTGCTCAAACAATTTGTTTTGTTTTGTTTCATTTTGTTTTGAGACAGGGTCTTGTTCTGTTGCCCAGGCTGGAAGGCACTGGTTCTATCATAGCTTACTGCAGCCCTTAACTTCTGGGCTCAAGTGATCTGCCCACCACTGTGGCTAGCCCTTTTTTTCCAACTGCAGAACAAGTAATATGTACCCTATGGTGATGTGGTGAGGGTTAAACGTGAAAATACATGTGATGGACACAGCTGGTTCATAGTTAAGACCTTAAGAAATCATTAGAGCCATGATTTTTGTAACTGGTATGAATCTTTACAATTCTATTCAAAATTAGGACTGTTTTGTGTTTTAGAAAAAAAAAATATATGAGTTTTAGAGTAACTGCAAAAAGAATTACAAAGCCCATCTCCTCAAATGATCCTGACCTATTATTGTGCATCTCAATTCAGAAAGCATCTCAATACATCTAAAAGTCTATTAGTTATATTTATTTCTTTAAATTTTATTGTTTCTAAAATAACTGAAGGTAGCTTTAGAAGGAAGTGCTTACATGTACATCATTTCATTTATCCTCAAAATAATATTTTATATCAGGAGATATTACTTTCATGTTATACCTAATGTATATGTATATATATTTATTTAATCTGAGCTGTTCACGCTAATTCGCCATCCCAACTTTTTAAAATAAAACTGTAATTGTGTTCTACATACTCTTCTCCTGCTGCCAAAGTTAAATGCCTAAATATTATCTTATTGTGTATTCATCATCTTCAGCTGCTTTAACAAAATATCATAGACTGGGCGACTTAAACAACAGCCATTTATTTTCCTATAGTTCTGAGGGCTGGAAGTCTGAGATCAGGGTGCCAGCATAGTTGGGTTCCGGTGAGGGCACTCTTACTGGCTTGCAAGCTGCTGTGTCTTCCTATGGTGAAATGGGAGATCTGATGTCTCTTGCTTCTTATAAGGACACCAGCGCTAATGGATCAGAGCTCCATTCTAATGACCTAATTTAACCTTATCCTTTCCTTAAAGGCTGTATCTCCAATACAGTCACACAGGTGGTTATGGCTTCAACATATGAATTTGGAGAGGGGAAGGGAGTGGGCACAATTCAGCTCATAGCACATAATATGGACTGAATAACACATTTTAGGAGGAAAATTAACAGTTAATTAGCACTGTTACTGTGTACTTTGAAATTGCTAACTAACAATAAGCATCCAATTGATCTGTTTTTAATTTCTTCAGTTAAAATCTGAGTAAATTGATCCCAGGGTTATATAGTTAGTTTTCCCAATATCTATTTTGCCCCCAGTTAACTTTTGTTACTTACTTCTACTTAAGTCGTGGTCACAGAATATGGTTGATACCTTTTTTAAAAAAATAATTCATTGAGACTTGATTTACAGCCTAGAATCTGACTAGTTACCATAAATGTTCCATGCATGCTTTAAAAGAGTAGGTATTCTTAATTTCTGGTCAGTATTGTACATATGCCCCTTCAACGAAGCTGATTAATTATGCTAAGTTTTTATATCTTATACATATTTTCCTTATTTGATCTATCAATTTCAGAGGGGGGAAATAAGAAAAATTATGCCTTTATGATAAATATGCTTATATTTGCGTATGATTCTTTGTTTTTAGCTGTACATATTTTAAGGCTGTATTAGTTGATGTGAATGAGTTTAAAATTGCTATATCTTATTTGTTAATTGCTCCTTTCATAATTATGAAGTAACTCTCCATCTCTGTTATTTTTGTTTGTTTGTTTCCAAGCCTATATTTTCTGATATTAACATATCTATATATTACTTGGTTGGCCTATATTTTTTATCCAAATTTACCACTTGAAACAGCCCATAGTATATTTTTAATTTCAATATGGTAATTTTTCTTAGAACTGTTATGTTGAAGTATACGTACAGCATTATTTTCAGCTTTATATTGACCTTGCTTTTTCTCTAATTATGTTCATTTTATTTCTATTTTTATTATTTATATTTCATTATTTTTCTTTATTTTTTCCTTCTGTTTCTTCTCTTCAGTTAACATTTAAAAATGCAAGATACACTTTTAAATCAACAACAAAAGTACAACTTAATCAGTATTTTTATCCTACTCCTGAATAATACTGAATAACTAAGCTCTGATCATTTCCTCTAATCTCTTAATAATGTTGTAGACTAATATTTTGCTCTATTTTTTTACTTCCAAATTGGGCAGTGTCATTTTTGTTGTTCTATGCAATGTTTGCTTAGATTTCCTGTATTTTTACCTATTTATTTTGTCACCATTTTATCTTATATTTTAGAGATTTTTTTATGGGATAATTCATGTGCTTTCTAAAGTATATTTTTAGAAGTTTAATCAATGAGAATCTGATCATGCTAAATTCTGCTTTATGATCTTCTTAAGTAAGATCTTTCTTAAGTAAGAAAGTCAGGAACAAAATTCTAAGTCAATAGCTATTTTCAGTTAGCATGTGAAAGATGACACTGTCTGGCTTTCACATTTACTGTTAGATGGCAATATAACTGCAGTTCCTTTACAGGTATTAGTTTCATAGAATTGCCATAACTAGTTACCACAAACTGGGTGGCTTAAAATGACAGAAATGTATTCTCACAGTTCTGAAGGCTAGAAGTTCAAGATCAAAATGTTGGCAGGGCCATGATCCCTCTGTAATCTCTAAAGGAAGATCTATTCCATGCCTCTGTCCTAGTTTCTTTTTGCCAGCAATCCTTTACCTTCCTTGGCTTGTAGACGCATCGCTTCGGTATCTGCCTCTACATTCACACTGTTGTCTGCCTTCTGTATATTTCTGTCTCAGTGCCTCTTCTTCTCTCTCTCTTTCTTTTTTTTTTTTTTTTTTTTTTTTTTTTTTTTGAGATGGAGTCTCACTCTGTCACCCAGGCTGGAGTGCAGTGGCACGATTTCAGCTCACTGCAACCTCCACCTCCCGGGTTCAAACAATTCTCCTGCCTCAGCCTCCTGAGCAGCTGGGATTACATGCACCTGCCACCATGCCCAGCTAATTTTTTGTATTTTTTGTAGGGACGGGGTTTCACTGTGTTAGCCAGGATGGTCTCGATCTCCTGACCTTGTGATTTGCCTGCCTCAGCCTCCCATCTTCTTCTCTTTTATAAGAATACTGGTGATAGTGAATTTACGGCCAACTCTACTCCAGTATGACCTTTTCTTGATTTAACTAATTATATCTGCAAAGATCCTATTTCCAAATACAGTCACATTCTGAGGAAGGACATAAATTTTAAGGGAACACAATTTAACCCAGTACAGTTTTGTGCCTTTTTGTAAACTATCTATTTATCTTTGATTTTCTGTGGTTCTACTATGATATATATTTTTACATGTGGATTTCTTTATGTTGATCTCATTTGAGATTTTTTTTGTTACCTATTTCTTATCAATTTAGAAGCTCTTAGCCTTTAGCTATTTGAATAGTGTCTACCTTTAGTCTCTTAATGCTCTCTTCTTGGAACACCAATTTAATGTATTTTAGACCTTCTTACCCTTAATCTTCCATGTCTCCTAAGTTCTTGCTATATTGTATATCTCCTTAACTCTGTATTTTATTCTGGGTAATTTCTTCACTCTGTCTTCAAGTTTACTAATTCTCTCTTTCTTCCTGTCTAATCTGCTTTTTAATTCATTTTTTATAATTTTTGTGATTATACTTTTTATTTCTAGAATTTCTTTTTTACATTTCTTTCTGATATTTCTGACCATTTTTAAATATTTATAGTTTTTCTTTATGTTTTGCCTTTCTTGTTTTATTTTTATAAACATCATAAACATTGCTATTTTATAGTCTGTATCTTATGGGTCTGAAGTCCTTGGTATCTAATTGTGCTATTTGATTTTTCTGACTCCTTCATGTGGGATCATATTTGATTGAATTTAATTTGTGAAATCACAATTGACCTGGATGTTACATGTCTTCCTAAAGAGAAAATACATGTTTACATGACCCAGGCCACCACTGAGATATCTTCACTTGAGTTATTCAGATTCACACAGGTAGTAAAAATTAAAACAACTAACCAATTTGACTAAGTTGTCAATTTTTAAGAGGGCTTTCACATTTAATTTTATACTCTGAGTCAAGACGAAGCCAGCCAATTCTTGTGTTGGTTTCCTTGATGATCTTGTAAGTTTTTCTATCTCACCTTTACACTGAGGTGTAAACTTTCATAGGCACATGATTTGTTCAAGGATCTCAGTTGTATCTTCTAGCTAGCAGAGACCCAAGGTTCTATCTTTCATTCACCATGTGTCTATTAAAACTCAAGACCTGGACTGATTCTTGTACTGTAAAAAACCTCCAGAGCCATCCCAAGGTCAGTCCATGTTTACTACTCTAGTTTTATTCATTCTTTTGTTTAATAAATGTGTACTGACAACTTGCTAGGTGCCTGGCACTAAAAAACAGAGCAGAGTCTCTACTCTGCCTGGCTCCCATTCTGTTTGTGGTAATGCCAACAAATAAAAAAACAAATATGAAAGGTGGTGACAAGTGCTAAGAAGAAAAGTTAAGTGAAAAGAGAAAATAAAGAATAATTATATTTTATGAAGAGTAGCCAGGAAAGGCCAACATGATACGATGTTCTTTGATCAGAGACCAGTGAAAGTGAGGGAGTACTTAGGTGGATATCTGGATGGAATAGACACAAGTAGAAATCACTGAGATGGGAGCTGTTTGAAGAGCAATGAGAAAATTGGAGATAAAGTCAGAAAGATGGGGAGTGTGGTAGTGAGGAGTTTCAGTAAGGGGAAAATCATGAAGGATCTTGTGAACCACTGTGAAGTATTTTTATTTTACACTAAGTGATAAAATCTGAGGAATGATGTGATATGACTTACAGTTCTCTGGACCACTGTAATTTTCATTTCTCATCTTGTGACTGCACTGTGTTTTTAAAGAATATCTTATTTATTGAATGCATGTGGGATATTGTATCTTTCAGTAAGCATAATCCATCAGAAATGTAAATCCACCTGTATTTATTCAATTTATATCACTTTAATGTATATTATCATGATTGAGATTTGAGAATAGACTTTTTAACATCTGAAGTCTAATGATTTGCTTTAATATATTTTTAGCCATAAGCAGCTATTTATCTCATTCCTGTGATATGCTGCTTTTTTAATGTGAATATAATCTTGTATTGATCACACACAATCTCAGGGAATTTTTCCCCCTTTGGATAGTGTCACAATTGGAGTTCACCTACTTTTGATAACCTAGACTATGCTAGTGACCATGTAGTACCCTAAGTATTGATTCGAATGCAGAGGGGCATATTGGAGAATACCAAGAGACTTTTGGCTCTTTCTACTTAGTTCAATCTGTAATTTCATTTCTTGCTTTGATTAAATTATGCAAGGCTAGAATTTAAATGGCCTATCTTAAAAGTGAACTGGAAGTTTTTTTGGTTTTTGTTTTTTTATTATACTTTAAGTTCTGGGATACATGTGCAGAACATGCAGGTTTGTTCCATAAATATACATGTGCCATGGTGGTTTGCCCCCATCATGCACCCATCAACCTGTCAGGTACATTAGGTATTTCTCCTAACGCTATCCCTCCCCTAGCCCCCCATCCCCCAACAGGCCCTGGTGTGTGATGTTCCCCTCCCTGTGTCTATGTGAGTGAACTGGAAGTTTTTGACAGGTGTTTGGCATAGGATTGGGGTTTCATCAGGATGTATAAATCAGTTATACCTACTTCTTTTTTAACTTCAAATTTTCATATCATATTAAATTTCTTATGATATGAAAAAATTATCATTTCATAAACAAGAAATTTGGCAGATTCTATTGCTTTTAATTACACTGTGTGGTGAATCACAAGCAGTATTTTGAATAAAGAATAACTTTACATCTCAAAACTGCTCAACAGTGTTGTCTTAAAGACAATTTAAAAATTAGGAGTTCGAATGTAAGTTAGATTTCGACTCAATGTACTGCTACCAATGGAGGGAATTAAATCGAGGTGACAATTTGGATGAACCCGAGACATTCTAGCATAGCTAAAATATAATTAGTGTGGTTGAACAATAGTAATTTTGTCAATACTGTTTCCTATACTTGGAGTCTGGCAAGTTTATTCTCCAGGTTGATTCTAAGATACATCTTGAATGCATAAATGTTAATATGCGAGTTAAAAAAGAGGATATGGGGGAGGGAAGGGATCTTAGCATTAAAGAAGTAGAATTTTAACTACTCCAAGGTTGGCTTTACGTTTATTCAAACTTTTTTGAATATGAAGCAAATGTTACGTAGGTATCTAAAGATGGAACTACTAATATATTTCTGCTTTATGAAGAGAAGACTGAATGGTTTTCAGTGAGGGAAAAATTTTTACAAGAAACTCTCCTGGTTACTTTATAGCTGTAATCCTTCAAACACAGTTGGTACATCAGTCTTACTATTAGATAGCATATGAAATATAACACTGACCCAGAAATCATAAAAGTGGTTCAAAAGGTGACTGTTTTATTATGACCACTATGTCCTAAACTATTTAGGAAATGACCAAAAAATGCTTTTGAGTTGATACACTAGCATACTTATACTGGCACAGCAGGAATGGGTGTACACAAATATGAGTGTACTGTATCATGTCTTGCTGACCTTGTTGAGAAAGACTGATTCTGCAAATAACAAAAGGACATAAAATTGCAATTTTTCTCAAGTCAAGGCATCATCCATCAAGGGAAAAGTTTAAACACCATTAAGTCTAAAAAATGAGATTCCCTTTCAGGGTATTTGAGACACCGAGTTATCAAAGCTCTACATGGTATGGCCTCAAGACTAGAGCATTAGTAAGTACTTACTCAAAAGCATTTACTAAGTTAAAACCAAAAGATGTCTAGTTACTTATCTACCCAAAGTGTTTCCAGTCAGCTGCTCCACTGATTTTCGTCCTCCCCTTCGAATTGTTTTAATATAAGTATTTAAAGTTTGCTAATTTTGCTAATTTGGATACATTTAAAAATTTTAAAGTTGTTTTTCCTGGGGCCCCATGTAATATTCCTAAAGACTTTAAGATTCTATAGTTCTTGAACAAAATTTCCAGAGAAATTCATCTCCTTCTGATAACTGTGGAAGCCAATAAACTACACTTGCCTTCTTCATCTTCTCCGAAATCCTCCCAGTCAAGCCTTGTTGGACTCTACCCATTTCACCAGCCTGTTATCATTTCAGGGAGGGTCATGGGCCCTTATGAAAGAAGGTGGGACCAGATTGTCATCAAGACTTGCACTGTCGGTGCTAGTAATCCTAGCATTTTGAGAGGCCAAAACAGGAGAATCACTTACAGCCAGGAGTTTGGGACCAGCCTGGGCAAAATAGTGAGACTTATTTCTATTAAAAAAAAAAAAAAAAAAAGAAAAGAAAAAAGACTTGCATTGTTCAGTAGAGCAATAGAGTAGCAACCAGACACGTGTGGGTCATTTGAATTTATATTCAAATTAATTAAAATTATATTAAAGTAAAAATGTATGTCTTCAGTTACGCTCACCACATTTCAAGCACTCAGGAGCCCATGTGGCTAGTGATCGTCATCACAGAGGAACATTTCCATCCTCACAGAAAGTTCTGCTGGAAAGCATTGGTTCAGGCCAAACAAAGAAACCAAACAATCCTTCATCTAAAATTTATGAGCATGTTAAGACCTCATTTAAACCATTATATATTACTCAGAGTTTCAAAAAGTTACCAATGCGCAAAAAAAAAAAAAAAAAAAAAAAAAAAATAGTATTTCAATTCATCATTTTCCTCCCACTGTTAACCTGAGCAAAGAATGATCAAAAAGTAGGTAGGAGAAGCAAAGGAAGTGAAGAACCAATCGCAGCATTCTTTTATTTTGAAGACAGTTGTACCTCCATTTCCCTGTATAACAAGTTATCTGTGAAAAGAAAAGTCTGCTAAATTTTGAAATACTGATTTATTTATTTGTTTTCTGCTTCACATTGTTGTGTTGTTTTCCATGGTCACAAATAAGCCAGAAACCATTTGCTATGGAGATTTATGTGACAACACTTATTTTAAAGTAATAGCGGGTATCTCATTAATCTCAGTTGTCTATTCTTTTTTTGCTTATCTCCTGGCATTGATTCAAGGCTAATGTAATTAAATGATCATCCTGAAAGAAATGAGCTTCAAAGCAGTTTTACACTTTTTATTAAAATATGACATGATGAAAACTACACAAATCATAAGTGTACAGCTCAATTAAATATCACCAAATGAACATACCTGTGAAAGTCCCACCCATTTCAAGCCCCTAAAGCCCCCTGTATGTGCCCTCCCAATAATTACCCCTTCCTTTTTTCTCAGAAGTAGCCACTGTCCTGACTTCTTACATTTCAGATGAAGTTGTCCTGTTTCTGGGATGGAATTATACAATGCCTTTTTTAATGTGTGATGTCATTGGCTCAATGTTATGCTTGTGATATACCAATATTGTTGCATGTGATTGTATTTCTTTCATTTTTATTGTTGTCTAGTATTCCATTGTATGCATATACCATAAAACCCACTCTACTATTGATGGACATGTGACTTGCTGTATTGTTATGAACACTTTTGTACCTTTCTTGTATTCAATAATGCACACACTCTTGTTTGTTATACCTCTTAATGCATTTTTATTTTTTGCATTTTAAAGTGGAAGTGACTTGAGACAGAATGCATAATTCAGCTGTCCCTATTTTACAAATGCAAAGTGTGCAAAGTTTGGGATTTCTATTGTCAGTGTTGGTGTTGTTTCAAAGAAGGTTATAATGTGCTTTTTCAGGAATATCTGGTTCAGAATGGGGCAGGTCTGCCACAACAGAACAGTAAGAATTCTGCATCCTTAATAAATACACTTGCCAGTGTCTAAACAAGTAACAAAGACTCATAAAGCACTGTCTGTAATTCTCCCAGCTTCTAGCTGTAATTAGAGTCAGTTGCCACAATGTCCAAAGATAATGCCAGCCGCTAAAGCAGAACCCAGGGTCTCATCCCCCATTTGTGCTCAGAGAGGCACTAGCTTTTGGAGACAGTTTGGAAAAATGACCTCAAGGTTTTTGTGTATGTTAAATGCATCTTTAACAAATCCCTGGTTTGCCCATCAGAAGGAGAGGGAATTGGGCAGGAGCATAGGTGAGATAGGGACATGGAAGATCCCATATTTTGGTTTCATGGTCAACCTCTTGGATAGGAGAGGTTTTTTTATTATTTGCAGCCTAGGGTCTAGACAAATGTTATGTTCTTCCTTGTGAGTTGAGTAAAGGGGAAAAAAAGAGGATTAAAGATCAGTCTTTTGTTCTCATTGTTGGCACATTTAGCCACTTGATAAGCCATTAATTAGAAAATGAAGAGCTGAGTGGATTCAGGGAGAAAGAGGTCATGCTTTCCCAGCATTATCTCAAAGTTTAGCTTAGAAACAATCATTAACAAATATAAAGGGCAACACCTATGCAGCTAGCTCCACAAGCTATTCTTGACATGCTGGGGCTCCCTACAAGCAACAAGCAAGGGAAGCCATTGATGGGAGGGTCTGGGTAGGCTTCTGAACAGAACAAGTAGATTATATGTAGATTTTACCTCCTATCTGAGCAAATAGAATGCATTCTGGGAATTTACATATTTCTAATGTTCAAGCATAGTTGGGATTGGGATTTTTTAAATAATAAATTGAATAAAAATAAAAATTCTTAGCATACACCACCACCCTAGATCTACTTAAGTCTGAATCCCTGGGGATGGAGCCCAGGAATCCTTGTTTTTGATAAGTTTACAGGAAATTCTAATATGCAGTCAGCATCAGAATGATTCTAAATAGAGCCTGGTGGTGTTTGGATTATCTTTGCTCTATATGATAAAGGGTTATTAGATTGCATTGTTGGATTGTTTAATAGGATTGAAAAGGTGGCATAACTTAAGAAAATGGGTTTGTAGTTTTTATTTCTGTATTTTACATTAACCAGAAAACAGTGTGTGCCATAGTTAAATATCTTATTTGGAGGCAGCTGGTTCAAGCTGCAAACACATAATCCCTGGAGCTCAAGAAAAGGCAGAGACGAGTGTGTCTGGTAGAGTCAAGTCTGAAACAGTGGCTGGATGTTCCACACAAACTACCCCAGGGGCTTCAGGGTGAACATCAGTTATTATCTTGGGATATAATATATTGATGTCTTTGGGGACTACTGCAGTGCATTATTAATCTGAGTGGTCTCCTAATTCATCTGTATGATTTTTAGGATGCATTCATTTATAGATATTTATAAATTTTAATGAATATTTATTGATCACCTAGTACCATGCCAGGTATTAGGCTAGATATTTAGAAATACAAGAAGGAAGACAAAGTCTCTGACATTTAGATGTTATTCCTCCCTTATTTTTAACTGTTGTTTCTTATTCCTACAAGTGTCCTCTTGCAGCTGTACATGTGCTGAAAATCTATGTTGCTAAGTCAGAAACATTATTTTTCATTCAATTCTGAGTCAGTAGTCTCTGCAAAAGGACCTGTTTTACACTCAGAGTTCCTAAGAAGTAACCTATTGCTTTTTCTCTCTGTTTTCCTCTTTCTTTCTTTTATTGGCTTTTGACTGAGTTATTGATGGCTGGAGTTGCTGAATGTTTCACTCAGAAAAATTTAGATTCTATGAAGAGATGGGATCCTTTGTGAGTTACTTAGAGCCACAGAAATATTTTCCACCTAGATTCTTGTGATTTTTCTTAATAATTGCTCTCCTTTGGAGAAATCTGAACTTTTCATTTCGCTATCTAAAACCCTTAAGTTACTTCCTATAACTTTCAGCATAAACATCAAGCTTATCTCTGGAGACACTGTGGAGCTAGGTCTTGCCTTATCTCCTAGTACTCCTTTATATTCCCCACATCACCAAACCATTTACATAGTTCTGTGATAGTGAGGCAGGAGAATAGGGTCTGGGGGCAGGGAACTTAAGGCCAATTAATGCGAACTTCCTAAAGCTAAACCAAAATGAAAAACCCCACCTCCCCACACCCAAGAAACAAAGGATCAAAGGCTACTCTACCTACAACCTCCCCCTTCCACCATATCTCAGATGGAAAAGGAAAGTGCCTTGGAGTGGCCACAGGCCAAACACGGGCCACCACTTCATCTGCATATGGTGTCAATCTGCTCTAGTATTGGGTTAGCCGCAGGCCAATTCACCTCAGCCTTTAATTAGCCAGGAGCCAAATCCTTCATCCAGATGAAAGGTAGCTGATAAGAACCTCAAAAGAATACTTAAACCCCAAAATCTTTGTAAAGGAGGCCCTTGAGCCCCTTGCTCGGGCCCACTCCCACCCTGTGGGGTGCTTTCTTGCTTTAATAAATCCTTGCTTTCGCTTCTTTATTCCTGGGTTTCATTCCTCTGTTACTTTGTGCATTTTGTCCAATTATTTGTTCAAAACCCCAAGGATCTGGACAATTCACACTCAAGGCCTGCCTTCTGATAACAATAGCAGCATGCTAGTTTATTCCAACATCTTGTCTCATACAAGTCCTCTGTCTAGCTCTCACTAACTACTCTCAATTTTCAAAACTCAGTTCTGTTTCAAGAAAACTTCCATGATGACTTATGAATTCAGATTCTCTTTAATTGTGTTCCTATAGTACTATGGTGCTACAGTACTCTGTACTTTCCTTTAATTTGGGGACTATGTCTTTCTAGACGGTCTAGCCTTCTTCAGAACAAAGCATATGCTCAGAGGAACTGGGACAAAGTAGATATTGAATAAATACAAAAATCAGTGGGAGCAGGATCTGTTCTGGTTTTGCTGAATCCTCATTGCTTGTAACATGGTGGCATTAGACAAATGTTGGCTAAAAGAAAGATGAGTAAAATTAGCTAGTTGTGCTTTTATTTCTTGTTTTCTGAGCACTTCTTATTATGTAAGAATCTATTAAAAACGAGGTGCATTCATTTATCCAACTACACACGTACTACCAGTTGACTACCTGTTTTAATAATATTAATGCTACAAATCAGTGATGACATTAGTTAGTTGATCCGTTTATGGTTTTGAATCATTACCCAAAATGTTATCTAGTCATAAGATAACTTGTGTCCTTTTTATCTACGCTAGTCAATCTGGGAGCTGTTGCAATGAATTAATTAAATTTGAGTAAATTTTAAAATGTATCTATTCAATTTCATTAGTGACAGGCTAAGTTCTCAATAGCTTCATGTAGATAGTGGCTGCCAAACCAGAAACACAAATACAGAATATTAAATTTTATATAGAATATTAAATTTAAGACAATGATGTAGTGGCAGGTTCATAAACTGGAAATTTACCCTCTTTGCTTCTATTTTTCAGAAGTAAAAATTTGAGGAGAAATACAGTAGTCAGAAGTAAATATTATTCAAAACATGACTATTTCTACATAAATCTACTTATAGAACCCAGAAAGTATTTGCTAAATTAATGCCAAGTGAATGTTAAAGAATATACTCATTAGATGCTCCTTAAAAAAAACCCTCAGATTTCTCTCTTATATCTCTAACATTGGATTTTGATGTAATTCGGAATGTGGTAGTTCCCAATTAACGGTAAAATATGCATAATTATAGGATTTATGTCATTTTAATACACTTCACTTGAGCTGGTAGTTTTTCATAAAACCTTTTTTTAATACACATAATTTTGTAGGACTATTTTCTTTAAGTAAGGCTCAGAAATACTATTTGTAGGTAAAACACAAAGATAGTAGATGAGGATTAATTAAATCATAACATTTTGATGCATTTATTCTGAAATGTTTAATTGATATTATAACATGTTGTGTACCACCTTTGAAACCAGGAAGAAAGAGCTTTCAAAAGTCCTTTCACTTCATTCATAAAACAAACATTGAAGATATATGTACGCTATATAGATAACATTTTAACAAATAGTGCAAATAGTTCCTCAAACTTTTCTGTTGGGTTATTAAAGTTTGTCTTAGATAAAGAAAGCACATTTTTTGGATAATCTGTCCTCTATTATACTGGATAAATCTATAGGAAATAGAAATATACAAGCCATAAAAGCTCAAGCCAGATAAAATCCTGATACCATTTCTATTGCTTTTTCTAAAATAGGATTTCAGGAGCTTGAAACTTCTTGGGTCAAACAGAGTCAGCTGTTAGAGGGTTTTTCCACATAAGATTGCCTTCACCATTGTCAACTTTGTATTAGACTTCTTCTCGTACAAAATATAGCTTTGCTAAATAAAGAAATACGAGGAAAGTGGTACAGGAAAAAAGTGGCATTTTTCTTCCTCTGCCCAGATCTTACAGTCGGCTCCAAAACACAGCCCAGACCTCTCTAATTTAAAATGCCTCCTTCTCTGGTAACAAATCTTCCTTGGAGTGTCTCTTTCCTCTTCTGAAGTAGAAGTCCTCATAGCTGATCTCGTTTCCTCCATCTTTTAACCCTCTCTTTCTCAATGCCTGGAGAAGCAACCAGTGCTAGCTCATGTTTCATGTGGCTCCTAGAGTTTCCATGCCCGTGGGTTTTTTTGTTTGTTTGGTTGGTTGGTTGTTTTTTAAGGAATAATAATAACTGGCACATATCACATATCAAGAACTTATTATATGCAAGCATGGCACAAGTGCTTTATCAAACAGTCCTCTCAACTACCCTTGGAGGTAGTTTGTCCAGTGTACAGATTTGAAAGTGAGGTGTAGAAATGAGTCACATGGTTAGTATGTGCTAGAGCCAGAATTTGAACACAGGCAGAGATTGAGCTCTTTATTATAACAGTGCCATCTTTGGAAAAGCACTCTCAATTCCCTTCAGATTCAACCAATGTCTTCAGAGCTGTAAACCATGAAAATGATTACCTACCTGTTCCAAAAGGGTTAAAGAATATCGTTGAAAACTCTCTCTTCTACCTCTGCAACTTGACTCCTCCAATTTCAGTCTAGTTATTAAGTCATAAAATAAATAATTCCTTTCATATTTTAGGGACACTGTTATCTGATTATCCATTTACTTACCAGAGAAATGGTGAAATCATGAAACATGTTATTTTATTTATAGTAAATAGATCACAGGGAACAGACATTTCTCCACACAAGCTAAACAAACAGCCAGTAAGCACATGAAAATGCTGAAAATAGTTAGCCATCAAGAAAATGCACATCAAAACCACAATGAGGCCAGGCACGGTGGCTCGTGCTAATCCCAGCACTTTGGGAGGCCAAGGCGGAGGTTGCAGTGAGCCAAGATTGTGCCACTACTCCAGCCTCTGCAAGGGAGTGAGGCTCTGTCTCAAAACAAAACAAAACAAAACAAAACACCACAATGAGATACAGCTTCATATCTGAATAGCTATAATTAAAAATAAAAAAACAAGTGATGACAGTGTTACTAAGCAATCAATGGGCTCATTGCCCAATGCACATAGAGGTCATAGCGCTGGCTTTTGAGAAAAGAAAAGCTTTATTGCAAATTCACTGGCAGGGAGATAGAAGGAAGCCCTCAAATCTGTCTTCCTGCCCTGGGGTTTGGGTAGGGTTTTATAAGCATAGGGTAATGAGATGTGATCTGATTGGATCTTGCAATGAGGTGATGTTGAGGGCATGATCTGACTGGATCCTACCATCATAGGGTGGTGCCACGGCTTGATCTGATTGGATCCTGGACCCTGCCATGCAGTGTTCACTTCTTAATTCAGTCCCCAACCCTCAGTCTGAACACTTAGGTTCCCCCCACCACCCTCCAGCCTGTGGTTGCATGCTTGCTTCATCTGGGCATGCTCAACCTGGGAGTCCATGGCAACTGAAAAACTCACAACTTTGTTACAAAAAAACAGAATCAGATTGGTCTAATGCAGTTACAAGAGGATGTAGAGAAACTGGAACCCTCATTTGTTGTTGGGGGGAATGTAAAATAGTTTGGCCATTTTGGAAAACAGTCTAATGGTTCCTCTGAAGTTAACATAAAGTTCCTATATGATGTAGCAATTCTACTCCTAGGTATATACCCAAGAGAAATGAAAACATATGTGCACACAAATGTTCACACCGGCACTACTCATAATAGCCTGAATGAAAACAACACAAATATCCATCAACTGGTGAATGAATAAATAAAATGTGGTATATTCATACAAAAGAATACTAATTGACAATAATGCTACAACATGGATAAATTTTTTTTTTAATTATGTTAAGTAAAAGAAGCTGAAGACCATACGTTGTATGATTCACTTTTTAGGAAATATCCAGAATATCTATAGTGAGGAAAAGTAGAACAGTGGTTGCCTAAGGCTGAGAGTAAAAGAGTAGGAAGTGGATCCAGTGTTTCTTTCTGGGGTGATGAATATGTTCTAAATGTAGGTGTGGTGGTGGCTGCACAACTCTATGACTATCGTAACAACCATTACATTGGATGCTTTAAATAGGTGGATCTTATGGTGTGTAATTTATATGTTGGTAAAAATGTTAAAAAAAGACACCATGGGAGAAATAGGTCACAGGATTGTTTAAATTAGATATTGACTAGAATTACTTTATATAGATATATAAAATTTGGCCAGGCACAGTGGCTCAGTCCTGTAATCCCAGCACTTTGGGAGGCCGGGGCAACAGATAGTTTGAGCTAAGGAGTTCGAGACCACCCAGGGCAACATGGCAAAACCCTGTCTCCACCAAAAATACAAAAACTTAGCTGGGCATGGTAGTGCATGCCTGTGGCCCCAGCTACTCAAGAGACTGAGGTGGCAGGATCGCTTGAGCCTGGAAGGCTTAGGATGCAGTGAGCCAAGATCACGCCATTGCATTCCAGCCTGGGTGACAGAGAGAGATCTTGTCTCAATTAAAAAATATATATTTAGTTTTATGGATTTCTTATAAATTATTGTTATTCCATATAAGTATGTCTTCATTCTAGGTTTTGGTTTTCGTTTGCCTCTATAATCCTAAAACCCAAGTCTAGTACTTGGTTCTTGGGAGAAAAAACAACAAGAAAAAACATAAGGGCAAAAGATTGATTTCATAAATTTTTCACTGTTGCCCAAAAATCACATGTTCTAGACCTGTAATGACCTTCATCACTTAGTGAAAATGATGCCTAATATTTCTCCACATTCAGCCCTCAGTGTGGATACTGTTCGACCTTATTACTTGTCTCTTTCATAAAACTGAATGATATAATGGGGACAGTAAGGGCTTGGAAGTCAGACAAACTTGGATTCAATGGTGCTTCCACCTCTTATGAGCTGTTGTGACTTAGGGCAAATTAGTCAACTTCCTCCAATTTTAGTGAAGTTAAAGATGCTGCGTGTCAAATGCCTGGCATTTCGTAGGTTCTCAATACATGCTGTTTGTATGTTATTTATGACCCAACCTTCCAAAGGAGTACATAGAACTCGTAAGTGGAATGTGTTGGTTCTGGAACACTTGCAAGAGCCTTGCTACTAACTCCCACCCTCAAAAATAAATAACTCCACTCCCCCTAATCTTGTGGCTGATGTCTGAAATTGCACTATTATAGTCTCTTTCCATCAACTCAAAGTATTTGCTCACTGTGTAAATTAAAATGCCTATTGGAATTAAAAAACATTTTAAATAATTATATTTCATGTCTATATCAATATGTTATATTTCATTTTTTATTAAAATAAAAGACTAGACAAAAAAGCTTTCATAATGTGGTGGGGAAGACACAGAAGACTTTCTGAACAGCTGAAAATGAACTGGAGACAGCTCCTCCTGCTTGGGGTGACCAGCCATGATCATATATGTGGAGTAAGTCTGTGGTTTTGTGGGGAAAACAAAACAACAACAAAACAAAAAAAGTAACTATTCCTCCCTCATTCTTTCCTGCCTCCTCTCTTCTTTGAAGAGACCACTCTCCAGCCCTGGTCATTTGTGAGTCTTTGCCACAGTGCTGGCCCTGACAGGAGATCAGTTTCACAATCCTGCTTGGCTGGCATGGGCTGAGTCACTGACCAGCCCATCAATCCCCTTCCTTCTATGTAATCCTGCGTAAATGAAAGAATGGACAAGAGATGCAGATAAGCCTCTTTTTTCCTCTACCCGGAATAATCCAGCTTGAATTCCTCAGGACGAGTAGTTTTGGGCCATTTTATTTTACTTTATTTTTTAACTTTTAGGTTCAGGGGTCCATGTGTAGGTTTGTTATACAGGTAAACTGCATGTCGCGGGGCTTTGGTGTACAATTAATTTTATCACCCAGGTAATAAGCATAGTACCCAAAAGGCACTTTTTTCTGATCCTCTCCCTCTTCACCCCCATCAAATAGGCCCCAATGCCTGTTGTTCCTCTCTTAGCATGCATGTGTTCTCATTCGGCTCCCCCTTATAAGTGAGAACATGCAGGATATGGTTTTCTGTTCCTGTGTTAGATTGCATAGGATAATGGAGCTTTGGCCATTTTAAACCAAGGTTATCACTGGCCAAAGCTCAACTAGCTTGCTTGTCTCAGTACAGGCACTAACTAGGGGAAAATTTCTAAAAACTTGTTTATCTGAAAATGATGACAATGAAATCCCCACCAATCAAAGATCCTATAAGCCATCTTCCTTCCAATTCACAAAACATTCTAGTTAAGCACATTTGTTTCCCCCATAGGCAAACAAAGCCCCAATTAGGACTGGAATGCAAGTAGTCTGAACACATGTGAAAAGGGAAGATTCTTAAGCTCCCAATTTTTCTTTACAACCTTTTTTGTTTGTTTGTTTGTTTGTTTGTTTGTTCTTTTTAGAGGAAGGCTAGAGTGCAGTGGTGAAATCTTGGCTCACTGCAACCTGTCTCCCTGGTTCAAGGTATTCTCCTGCCTCAGCCTCCCAAGTAGCTGTGATTACAGGTGCCCGCCATCATGCCCAGCTAATTTTTTGTATTTTTAGTAGAGGTGGGGTTTCACCATATTGGCCAGGCAGGTCTCAAACTCCTGATCCCAAGTAATTTGCCCACCTCAGCCTCCCAAGTGCTGGGATTACAGGCATATATTACACCCAGCCATCTTTACAGCCTCTTGGTGGTTTGATGTCACCACTTGAAAGGCCTTGATTTGAATTGAAATTGTTGTTTGCTAGAAATGTTTTGAGTTCACTCATTTAAGGCCAATGAAAACTTTCAAGAAAAAAAATGTTAATTTGCTTAATTTACAAATGTTGATTTGGTTAATTTGTACTCTTAATTATGATTAGGTTCAAAGACAAGGTTAAAAGCACAAATTGCAGTATAGAGTTTTGCTACCATTTCCAATACATTTACTGAAAATGAAGTAACAGAAAAAACACTGGGCTGATCCTTTGAACTGTTCTTGTTATACTGGTCCTTTCTTTTTGACACTTTAGAATACTTAGATGAGGTTTGAAAAATTGTTAGCAGCAGAATTCTGTTGAGTGTTTATTCACACTGAATCATAAGCATGCTGATTTGACAGCTTCAAAATTTCTTCTAGAAATCTTGTTTCTAGTCTAGATAAGCTCTGTGTGATGTTAGGCAATATTTCTGGGTTATAGGGAAAGACATTTACAAAAGAAAATGGAGTGCCCAGATGTTAGCATTCCTATCTGGATAGTATATCCTACCAGAAAAATAATGAGATTTGTGGGATTAGAGAACAATTTAGGTTTTATGAGACCATTTTTTGACGAATGGTGGCATTCATTCCAGAGAGTCACAGCTTGGCTGAAACAATTTTTGGTGTGCCATGTTTCTGGTGATCATATATAATAAATATAAATGTTTCTACCAATTCAATACAACTTCTTCTCCATATCTAAGGAAAAAAGGGTTACACATATGGACAAAATACATTCAGGTGTCTTCCCCAAACAACAATAATTTCAATTATGGTGTCTTAGGTTTCCCAGTAGATCCAATGTTCACTCAATTATCTGTGAAGGAACAAGATTTTTGTTTGTCTGCTTGCTTGTCCAATGTGGCATCTAATACATGGGCTATCTCCTATTTTCCCCAGATTGGGTAAGGATTTTTGCCAATTCTTGATTTTCTCTGCCAGTGGAAGGGAAGCCATGTAGGTAAATTAAAAATCCCTTCTATTTGTCATAATATTAATTTTATGGTGCTTTTATTTGTTGTTGTCATTGTTTTCACTTTCTTGTAGGATTAAAGCAGTGCTTTTCAAACATTTATTTGCATGTGGATCCTTGGGGATCTTATTAATAGGCAGGCTTTGATTCAGCAGGTCTGGGTGGGCCCCTAGATTCTGCATTTCTAACAGGCTCCCAGGTGATGCTGGTGCTGCTGGTCTAAGGAGCACACTTTAATTAGCAAGAGATTAGGGTATATTCTGTTCTCCTCAGTATATAACATCACAAGGAAGGGGAAGGAGGAGGACTGGAATGGTGGCAGGTTGGTGTCTCTCCTGGGTAATCCCGTGGAGGTGAAAGGGAGACAACTATGGCAGCACCAAACCTCAGATAACATTTCTTCAAGGATTTTTCTTCCTCTGCCTGAAAAATTTCTGTGAGGAAATTAAAGCATTGACCTGCTTTGTCTAAAATTGCCAGTAACAATCCTTTTTTTTTTTTTTTTTTTTTAGTGAAACAAGGATTTGGATACTTACAAAGTATCAGGGTAAATTCTAGATTTTAAAGATTTTTAAGGTATTTTAAAAAATTACCTTGCCCCCACAGTATTTAACAATGATGTATTTTTAGCTCCTGACTTTTATAAAATCTTGTAGAAACAGTCAACATAGTTTTCACAGAAATAACTTTTTCACACTCATGCTAATATCAGTCAATCAATCTATATAAAACAAAAAATGGTACAATTGGTATAAACTGGTTTACCATCTGATATGGTTTGGCTCTGTGTCCCCACTCAAATCTCATCTTGTAGCTCCCATAATTCCCACGTGTTGTGGGAGGTACCTGGTGGGAGATGACTGAATCATGGGGGTGGTCTTTCCCATGCTGTTTTCATGATAGTGAGTGGGTTTCATGAGATCTGATGGCTTTAAAACAGTGGTATCCCTGCACAAGCTCTCTCTGCCTACTGCCATCCATATAAGACATGACTTGCTCCTCCTTGCATTCCGCCATGCTTGTGAGGCTTCCTCAGCCACGTGGAACTGTGAGTTCTCCATTAAACCTCTTTCCTTTGTAAGTTTCTGAGTCTGGGGTATGTATTTATCAGCAGCTTGAAAACAGACTAATACACTATCAAACACAGTTGACATAATAAATCTATCTATCTACTATCTATCTATCTATCTATCTATCTATCTATCTATCTATATTTCAAAGCATTCAAGATAGTTTTCAGAGAAATAACTTTTTATTTTTACAATCATATTTCATACATACACACATTATCTATACCTATGTTTGTGCCTATATGCATATTCATATATTATAGTAATAGATACAACCAGCATAGACTTGTTTGGGAACAAACACGATTTACATGATAAATATAACATGGGCATAATGAAGAGTAACTCATTCATGACAATCATCAAGTTTGGTGGGTGCATAGAAGAACCATTATGCTTTGCAAAGGGTTGGAGAATATGGATTAATCCCATACAATGTGTAAGTGGTGCTCAGGTAAGATAACTACTCTTAACAAACAAACAAGAAAGACAACAAGATTATGAGAGAGAATTGGGAGACCATTTAAATTTACGTTTGCTTTGTCTGTGGTTTCCCAGGTGTTCAGGAAAAGGCCTCTGAGTAAGTGCTATACTATGTAAGCCAAGACCTGAGTAAAGAGAATCAACTAGCCATTCAAAGGCCTGGGGAAAGAGTGGGTGATGAGCAAGAGAAACTCCAAGTACAGAGATGAAAATGAGTCTGGCAAATTCAATTAAATAAAACTAGGCCCAAATTATTTGTAGAAGTGAGTAAGGGGCCAATGGTAGTGTGCGACATTGGTATACTTAAGGCTTGTATTAGTTCATTCTTGCATTTCTATAAAGAAATACCTGAGATGGGGTAATTTATAAAGAAAAGAGGTTTAATTGGCTCATGGTTCTGCAGGCTGTACAGGAAGCATGATGCTGGCATTGACTTGGCTTCTGGGGAGACCTCAGGGAACTTAGAATCATGACAAAGGGAAAGGGGCAGCAGGCACAGGACCAGAGCAGGAGCAAGAGAGCAGAGGGGGAGGTGCTGCACACTTTTAAATTACCAGATTACATGAGAACTCACTCACTAATAAGAGGACAGTACCATGGGAGATGGTGATAAACTATTCATGAGAAATCCACCCTCATGATCCAATCACCTCCCACAAGGCCCCTCCTCCAACACCAGGGATTATATTTCAATATGAGATTTGGGTGGGGACACATCCAAACTATATCAGGGCTATATAGGACACATAAGGATTTTGAATTTTATTCTAAGAGCAATGTAAGCCATGAGAGGTTTTAACAGGGAAATAACATGATCTGGTTAAGGGCTTTTGTTTTGTTTTGTTTAAATTACTGTGCCTGTTATATGAAAGTTTATATAGTGGGTCATTTTCTATAATCTACATAAGTAGATTCCTAAATTGGTACAGGCTGCTTCATATTCATTCCAGGCAACAAAGTGAGATAGTAGAGAATCAGAGAGTCAGAGGTTGACAGGTACATCAATAACAGATAAAGAAATTAAAGAATTTTGGGCCGGGCGCTGTGGCTCACACCTGTAATCCCAGCACTTTGGGAGGCCGAGGAGGGTGGATAAGGAGGTCAAGAGATCGAGGCCATCCTGGCCAATATGGTGAAACCCCGTCTCTACTAAAAATACAAAAATTAGCTGGGTGTGGTGGCGAGCACCTGTAGTCCCAGCTACTCAGGAGGCTGAGGCAGGAGAATCGCTTGAACCCGGGAGGCAGAGGTTGCAGTGAGCCAAGATTGCACCACTACACCCCCAGGCCTGGCGACAGAGTGAGACTCTGTCTCAAAAAAAAAAAAAAAAAAAAAAGGAATTACGTTCCATTATGTATACTATCCATATCTTCATTCTAGAGCTGTTAACATTTAATATCTACATATATGAATAATATATATCATATTTTATAAATATATGTTTTCATTGAAAAAGAAGATATTGCTATTTTGGATTAATATTTATTGAAAATGCAAACATTTGTGGGCTAAATATACTGATTGGCTTAGTTTCCTAGGACATTCCTTTGCTCAGTATAGCTCATCAAAATCCACAAAAAAAAATGCATCAAGATTTTTGTTTTTGTTTGCCTTGGGTTTTCCTTTTGTTGCTGGTTGATTTTGCAGAAATACATGTGCCGAACCAGTTGCTAAACAGGTTTTTCTTTTTATCTTTTTTTTTTTTTTTTTTTTTTTTTTTTGAGATAAGGTCTTGCTCTGTCACCCAGGCTGGAGTGCAGCGGCGAGATCCTGGCTCACTGCAGCCTCCACCTCCTGGGCTGAAGTGATCCTCCCACTTCAACGTCCTAAGTAGCTGGGACTACAGAGCCATGCCACCATGGCCAACTAATGAACTAATTTTTGTATACTTTATAGAGACGGGGTTTCACCATGCTGCTCAGGCTGGTCTCAAACTCCTGGACACAAGCGATCCTCCAGCCTTGGCCTCCCAAACAGCTGGGATTGCAGGCGTGAGATACCCTGTCTGGCCTTGAGCAAGTTTTTCTATGCTACATTTGTCAAATTAGACACTAATATTGATCCAATCTAATAATTATGTTTTTATACTGAGTAAAAGCAGGAGTTGTAAGCTCGAAGGCTAGGAGGAGGTTAGGCTTGTGGCCAAATTGGAGAATATAAGCTGCTTCTACAGGCATTTAAGTTCAAAATTTTCAAGAAAATTGACTGGTCAAATAAAACATATCTGTAGGCTCAACTGGTCCACAGATCACCAATTTGAGGTTTCTTGTCCAAAGATATTTAAAACTTTTAGGGAACAAAACTTGAATAACATTGACAATAATTCTACAAGTTTCAATAGTGTAATTTCTCTGATGCTTAAAATAGATGAGGATCTTTTTCTCTGATGATTGATAAGCATAAAAAGATGAAATCATTTTGGATATAGGCTTAGCCAAAGATAGGAAATATATTGTATTAATAGTTGATGGTTGTATTTACTCTCCCATACAAGGTTTGTGTCTGGCAATGTTTTTAGTCCTGATTTATGTCACTATATTGATTAACATAAGAACAAGAGTGATATTTCCGATATGGAGTATGATTTAATAAATGTTAAGGCACCACGCAAGCCCTATATTGGCCTTTTTTTAAAAAAAAAATCACATTATGAACTCAACTATACCATTTCTCTGTCACCCAGGCTGGAGTGCAGTGGCGCGATCTCGGCTCACTGCAAGCTCCGCCTCCTGGGTTCATGCCATTCTCCTGCCTCAGCCTCCCAAGTAGCTGGGACTACAGGCGCCCACCACCACGCCCCTGGCTAATTTTTTGTATTTTTAGTAGAGACGGATTTTCACCGTTAGCCAGGATGGTCTGAATCTCCTGACCTTGTGATCCGCCCACCTCTCCCTCCCAAAGTGCTGGGATTACAGGCATGAGCCACCACGCCCCGCCCAACTATACCATTTTTCAATGTTGGCCCTCATTTTAAATGTTATTAAGGTGAGTCTGTAGGATTCACTTAAAGAATGTGTACATCGTCATACTCAGCTAATTTTTACATTTTTTGTAGAGACAGGATCTCCCTGTGTTGCCCAGGCTGGTCTTAAAGTCCTGAACTCAAGTGATCCTTCTGCCTCAACCTCCCAAACTGCTGGCATGAGCCACTGCATCTGCACATCAGATATATTTTTTTAAATGACCAACCTTTGTAATACATATGAGATTCATTTCAAATGTCTGCAGATATTATACATACTCAATCATATAAAATTAATTATGATTGAGAATGTTGTGTATTTTTTGTAATTAGCTACGTACTTTTTATTTTTTTATTTTTAAAACCCTACGATTAAAGGGTAGTTACCTAGTTTGGGACTCTAAACCAACTCTTGGTTATAAAGGGTTGTTATTAAATGCCAGGTGTGGTGGCTCACACCTCTAATCCCAGCACTTTGGGAGGGCCAAGGCGGGTGGATCATTTGAGATCAGGAGTTCAAAACCAGCCTGGCCAACATGGTGAAACCCCGTCTCTACTAAAACTACAAAAATCAGCCAGGTACGGTAGCACACGCCTGTAATCACAGCTACTTGAGAGACTGAGGCAGGGAAATCACTTAAACCCGGGAGGCAGAGGTTGCAGTGAGCTGAGATTGTGCCACTGTACTCCAGCCTGGGCAGCAAAGTGAGACACCACCTCAAAAAAAAAAAAAAAAAAAAAAAAAAAAGCTGTTATTTGGTAAATATTTGGGTGCTTTTTAATAGTATTTAATAAGCACCAGGTTTGTTATTTTTAATGATGTTACCCCAAGTGTCACTTATTTTTAAATTCATTTTATTTTGAGACAGAGTCTCACTCTGTTGCCCAGGCTGGAGTGTAGTGGCACAATCTCGACTCACTTCAATCTCCACCTCCCAGGTTCAAGTGCTTCTCGTGCCTCAGACTCCCAAGTAGCTGGGATTACTGGGGCCTGCCAACATGCCTGGCTAATTTTTGTATTTTTAGTAGAGATGGGGTTTCACCACATTGGCCAGGCTGGTCTCAAACTCCTGACCTCAAGTGATCTGCCCACCTCAGCCTCCCAAAGTGCTGGGATTACAGGTGTAAGCCACCATGCCCGACTGCCAAGTGTCACTTTTGACACAATTCATGCCCTCAAATGACATGTTATATATTGTTGTAGGATAATATCAAGAACAAACATGATAGTTAATATTTTATGAGAAAGGTAATTGGTAATATGAATATTTGTGAAGGTGAATTTTCAACCAAAGGAGTAAACTTTTGTTTCAGGGTGCATAAAAACAAACAAAAATATTTAAAGATCTGATTCAGTTAACATTTGAAATAAATATATATAAGCACATTATATAGTATGCCAATATCATGTAATATCCCTATTAACATTTAATATTAAAATTTATATTTATGGATACTTACAATATATTAATGATGTCCGTAATATGAATTGGTTCTTAACCAGAGCATTCTTGATAAGAGACTGATGAAAAAAGTAAGCTTCAACCAGGAAAGTCCATCTAGAGATTAGCTGATATAAAGCAGTGAGAGACTGACATTCTTTTGTGAGAAGACTCTCAGGTGTAACTGATAATTCAGTTTCTCTGCCACAGTAGGTTGTTGCACATAATTATCCTTAGACCTCATCAGACCTAAGAGAAAGGCCTGACACACCATAGGAAATTATGTTCTGTGTGCTTAGCTAATGTCCCATCACAGCATGGAAAAACAAGAAGCTCTGCAAGCCGTGATTACGTTAACGGTTTTCTTTCTTAAATGTTTTTCTACCATTAAAATTCTGAAAAGTGTAGTTGAAAAGCCAAACATAATCTTACTTAGATAAGCCTACTTTTGACTGGGATTCACATTGGCTTATATCTTATCAAATACTCCCAAATCCTAGGAAGTCAGCAGATATTAAAACATATTTTTGGTATTAATCATCAGTAATATGAGGGCAAGGACTAATGGGCAGGCACTGATTTAAGTTGATCATTTCATAATCCCAAAAAACATGTACTGCCCAAGAGGATAAGCCTTAAAGAAGCATTAGCAAATCACTGTTTCACCCTGTCATCTTCAACTATTATGATGAATGAATTGGTGATTTTATTTTAGTCTACACATCCTAGGGAAAATTCAGGATGTGAGGGGTTATAACCGATGATTGTGTAGAAAAACACATAAAAGATTCTGATTGTGGCAATATTGCTTGCTTTATTCTTTACTATCAAATGAAATAAGGCTCTATGCTTTCTACATCAATATTGGAATGTTCAATGATTCAGAAGTGAGGAGAATCTATTTCCTTAGCTTTCACAGAGTAGAGGTGATTGTTTTTAATAACCTATTTCTAATTGTTTTTTGAAATGGAAATAGTTGTTATAGCTCATTTGTTCTGTGTTGCATCTAAACCCTTATGAAGGCAGCATATGTGCTCTTAATGGGATTTTTCCCCCTAATAACTCTAATAAAATATTTTGTCCTTTTCCCATCTGTGAATATGGGAATGAGATAGGCTGTCCCTGTGTTCAGTTTGTGGGAGTGGACATAAAAAGTGCACTGCAATATAACTAATGTTGTCAGTAATGAAGATAGCTGCGAGGTGCTATTGAAATACAGAGGAATTCTCTCTGGGGAACATAAGCTTAATATCTGACTATCGGCAAGATGTTGCTTATACCAACCACAAAATGGCACATCTTTATAGTTATTTCAACTGTCAAACTATATAAATAATGGCTCTAAGTGAGTTCCATCCATTCCTGCAATTTCATTAGTTCTGCCTTTTTCATTAAAAACAAAAGGTAATCAGGCCCCAATGTATATCCAGAATGGAAGATTTTGTATAATGTATTCATTAAAAATAAACATATCAGATACTAATGTCAGCCTTAATTGTATCTTTATTTTCTGCATGAAACAATGCAGAGATTTGACTAAAGACTAACATTTAATAATTTTCAGTTACAGCCCTTCAGTGAAAGCTTTGAGATAAAGCAACTAGAATCTCAAAAGTGATCGAGCCAACTCTGTGAATTAGTATTAAGCATAACTATCGCATATGTAAAGGCGAGTTATCCTCACCAATATAGGGGAGGCATATAGGAAACATGGGAAAGTAGCAGTATGAACAAGAGTAAAACAGGTAGTAGAAAACAACAGCATAGGGATGAAAACCTTGCAAACAAAGAATTACTAATTTAAAGTGTAAAAATTTTGCAAAGGGAAGATAACTCAATTTCTACATTTTCAGCTCTTTGTATTAAACATTTTTTCATCTGTAACTAGATATTGGTTTTTCTTCTCCATAGTAAGATCACCTGATATTTGATAATTTATGCTTTTATTACTACTTGTTTTATGATACCAACATTTATGTTCACATCCTCAAGGCTTTATTTTCAAGAAAAAATAAAGTCGTAGTAGCACAATGTGATAAGCTCCATCTTCCAACCAATTTTTAATTGTCTCATTGGTATGTATATTAGGACTAAATGGCTGTATTCCATGCAAAAAGTAAAATGAGCAGTAAGTCAAGTGAGTATTCAGGCTATATAAAAACTTCTACCTACCTGGGCCTTGATTATTCCTGGTAAGATGATTAATGATAGAAAAGTAGATTATGAAATAAGAAAACTAAAAGGCATGTTAAATGCTCTTTAGTCTAAAGGTTTTTAACTCCTGTCTGGTGGAGCAAATGGACACCATCTGTATAAGAAAGCCAGATACCAAGAAACTGAGAGTTTTACTTAGTGAAACCTTCCACTACTTATGAAAAGTCAAATATCATGTATAACTCATCCAGATCAACTAGTCCCTAGACACTGATTTTTGGGAAGGATGTAAGAGAATTACTGACTCAGATTTAGGGTTTAAAGACTATTGAGAAATAGGAAGGTATTGAGAGATTATTGGGTTTCATCAGAGCAGACTTAAGTAGCCTGGTTGATTTTAGATTTGTCACAGCAAAATCATGCTTGGATGCTCGAGGCCTGGCAGAACCTTGCTGGTCTCTGTAGGGTGGGATAAGTGAAGCAACATTAAACCAGGTGCAGTCCTTAATTTCTCAGGTAACATAACTTTAGAAAAAAACAATTCTAATACAAGTTAACTCCTGTCTGGTTGAGCAAATGGACACCATCTGTATACAAACGTCAGATACCAAGAAACTGAGATCTTTACTTAGTGAAACCTTCCACTACTTATGAAAAGTCAAATACCATTTATAACTCATCTAGATCAACTGGTCCCTAGACACTGATTTTTGGGAAGGATTTTTAGAGAATTACTGACTCAGATTTAGGGCTTAAAGACTATTGAGAAATAGGAAGGTATTGAGAGATTGGGTTTCATCAGAGTGGACTTAAGTAACCTGGTTGATCTTAGAATTGTCACAGCAAAATCATCATGCTCAGATGCTTGGGGCCTGGCAGAACCTTGCTGGTCTCTGAAGGATGGGATAAATGAAGCAACAGTAAATCAGGTGCGCTCCTTGATTTTTCAGGTAACATAACTTTAGAAAAAAACAATTCTAATACAAATGTAACCTTATCCTGTTAACTCTGTTTCAAAAATAATTCTAAAACACTAAGACAATGTTTATCCTATTGCCTCCAAAATAGGATTTTGTATTTTAAATGGTTTACCAAAAAATGTATCTTATACTTTTGGGTAAACTTTTATTTTGTTATACAACCAAAAATCTTAAAACTATCTTAGTACATTAACGTTTTAACAGGTCAACTTTTAGTCTTTATGAGCAGTTTTCACAAAGTTTCACTCGACATTTAAAAAATGTAGTTAACATACTGTAGACGCTTCAATATTGCTGCTTATTCTTTGTAACCTTATTTGGCATAATATAATCATGTTCAGAGTTATTTTAAAGTAACTTAAAGTGAACAGATGCACTCCCTCCTCCCCCCACCCTCAATTTAAAAAAAAGGAAAACAGAAAGAAAGAAAAAGAACAAAAAATAAGATTAGGTTCTAGGAGGAGGGAAACCCTAATCCAAGTGTGGGGATGCAGAAGTCAGCTTTTTGCACCCATTCTCCATGCTACAGAATAAACTTTGAGACTACAGCCAAATATTTTCTAAAACCTTTCAAGAAGCTCCAGTGGATTTCTGGATTTGTTCCTTTAAAATCAGGATACTCTGCCTTTGCTCAGGGGGCAGCATGGCAATCTGATCTGCAGTCAGTTGAAGAACCTGCATGATCAAAGCTGCCTTTTCCTGATCCTGTGGAGTGACCTGGCTCTGCCCAGGACTAAAACTGCTAGGCTGGCTTCCACCTTGCTTGCTTGCCCCCTGCATACCTCCTCCTTGTATACTGACTCCTTGTATGCCTGCCCCCTGCATCCCTCCTCCTTGTATGCCTGCTCCCTGCATGCCTGCTCCTTGTATGCCTGCTCCCTGCATGCCTGCTCCTTGTATGCCTGTACCCTGCATACCAGCTCCAGGATTCCCCACCCCTGAAATGCCTGGGACCTGTCTGGGTCCCTGAGGAGGGCCACCTGCCCCTATATTAATGGGACCAGGACCCTGAATTCCACCAGTCATAGGGCCTCTTGAACTGGGGACAGGGCCCCTCATCTCCAATCCTCTTGCATCCATGCCTCTTGCTTCCATCCCTCTGGTTTCCATCGCACAGGTCTCCATTCCTCTCCTCTCCATTACACGTGTCTCTAAGACCTCAGTTTCCATGGCGCGAGTCTCCATCGCTCGAGAATCTCTACTACCTCTACCATCCATAGGTAGACCCCTTTGATCTATCATGGGGCCTCTGGGCTCTCCAATTAGCAGTCTGGGATCTCCTAATGGCCCTCCCCTCATCTCATGTGAGGAAGGGCCACGAGTGTCATGACCAGAGGCATGATGCATGGGGGGACCCTGATGGGGTGGACCCAGATAACCTCTGGGCTCCACTTCTCCAGTGACTGAAAGCAAAGTCCCTCCACGTGGGTCATTTGGAGCATCTCCTAACAGTCCTCGAGGAGGCAGACCACCAGGAGTCATGGGTCCGCGAGGTATAGGAGCTCTAGGATCTGACATCTGCACTTGTCCCCGCTCTAAAGGCACTGGGCCAACCCCTGGCATTCCAAGTTGGGGCTGCATTGCTCCTCCAGGAGTTAAGGAACCAGGACCAGCTCCGGGAACTGCAGCTGGTATTGGCCCTGGAGCTGGAATTCCACCCTGGATAGGAGTCTGCATCAGAGGAGGAATGTCCTTCACAGGTCTTCTAGCCAAATGCTGAGGCTGAGGAGCTGGAGGATTCTGCTGGTTCAGCAGAACATTAGGTCCTGGGCAGAGCCCAGGGCCAGCGCCAGGGCCAGGGCCAGGGCCAGGGCCAGAGACAGACACAGACTGAGATTTGCCTGGGATCAGTGGTGTGACATGTATCTTCCGATGCAGAATTTTCAGAGCAATCTCTGGATCCATGATTCTCATCACTACTTGTGCCTGCAACAGCGCATAAGCCAGTTGTGGATTTTGAAGTAACATGTTTCGAGCTTCCTGGTGGCTGTTTTGGACACAGAGCTTCATCTGCTTCATCAGCTCAAACATCTGCTCCGGGGGGAGACTGGCTACTGCTCTGGTAATCGATTCAGGGGCATCTTCTGGATCGATGGGATCCCCATAGGGTGAGTCAATAATGGGCGCTGCAGGCCCGAGGCTCTTTAACTCCTCCTTATTCTTTTCACTGGCAGCATTGTCCACCCGAAGCGCTCTCCCACTGAACTCCCGCCCATTGAGGTTCCGCATGGCACTAAGCGCGGTCTCCTGGTCTTGGTATTCGCAGAAGCCATAGCCCTTGGGTTTTCCCGTCTCTCTATCGTATACCAGCCGGAAACTGACAACAGAACCAACCTCCGAGAAAATGTCCTTTAACTGCTCCTCAGTTGCCTCATACGGAATGTTCCCCACGAACACGGAACGCAGTGATCGATCCATTGCCGGGTCTCTCACCGCCAAACTCGACATGATTCCGGTTGTGCAGACAGCCGATAGCGGATTCTTCGAGGCGTCTGTCCTCTTGCGACCGACACTTCCGCTGAGCAACGGAAGCGGCTTTCGAGATCCGGGCAGAAACTTTACTAATTCGCTTGAATCGTTCCGCTTGCCTGTGGAACGTGCATCCCACTAACAACTTATCTAATGCTTTCAGTCCCTGATCCTTCGTGGTTCTGTCAGCTTCTTATTACAGAGTCGCACGATTCCTTTCCCATTTCACGTTCTGCTGACTTTCTGTGGGGCCCCAACAGCCCCACTACGACACGCTTGGTACGAGATGACCACAGTAAAGATGGCCGCATAGACTTCACCGTAGTAACTGGGAGGGGACTCCTCCCTTGACGTCAAAGGCGGTTTTGCTTCCGTTCCACTGGCGGGAAACCGCCAACCGAAAGCGGATTTAAGGCAGTGTGTTTTTCGTTCTGACAAAGTATTTTCATGTGGCCTTTTATTATAGTATAGTTAAGCTAGATTTAAAATCACATTCCAGACTGAGGGAAAAGCGTAGTCGTTTCACAGCACATTTGAGATTTGCCCCTTAAACTAAAACAGTATTATATCTCCTTTTTAGAACAACGTTTTTGGAAATTAACTGACAAGAAATATAAACTGAAGCGTGTGCCGGCTGGGCCCTGCCCCCACTCTGTTGCTTCCTATAACCGCTGTTAATGGATGGGTGGCAGACCCTTCTAGGTTTTTCCTGAGCACACGGGCAGCAGTCGTGCTATTCCTAATATTACGGTTTTCTTCCTTAATAACAACAGAGTTCAATATTAATTGGTGATTAAATAAATTAGTGATTAGTTATTAGTATTTTATGGCTTCAGAGTATGGAATAAAGAAATTTACTTAACTATCCCTACGTTGATTGGTTCTGATTTTTATTATATCATGCAGTGAGTCCACCACTTCCATGAAGGGAAAAACAAATAGTGGGTGTTTGTCTTCTGCTGTTAGCTTTGCAGGTAGGAGTTAAAACATATTCAGTGTGGGGTTTCCCCGCCTGCAATTCGAAGCTAGAACTGAAGCTTGGAGAGGGCTAGGTAAATTCCCAAGGACAAGCAGCTGGAAAGAGGCAAAGTCAGGATTCTGACCCAGCTTGGTCTCGCATAGCTCCAATTCTACACTGCCTTACGTGTATTGAATATTTGAAATGAAGCTAGTGTGATTGAGGAACTGAATTTTAAATCTCATTTTTTATTTAAATATAAAAACTAATGTTCAGTAAGCTATTGGAAAACTTTTTTAGTATTTAGAACAACTTGGATATAGAATCTACTTTTGCAATAATAAATTGTGTTCTAAATAAAAATCATTTCGAAGAACACTAAGACAAAAAATAAAAATAAATAAAAAGAAAGTATTTCCAGTCAAAATTTAACATTCCGGTTGAGGTGTGCCATGCATGTAACATACACGAAAGATTTTAATGATCAAATACAAAAAAATGTAAAAATAGCTCATCAATTTTATATTTTTTAGGAGTTGAAATGTAATATTTTTATATATTTGAGTAAAAAATTATTTTGAAGTTAATGTTATTCATTTCATTTTACTTTTTTAAATGTGGCTGTTAGAAAATTTAAAATTATATGGATAGATTGCATTATACTTCTGTGGACTGGACTGCTCCAAGCCTGTGCTTTAATTCCAAAACAGAGAATTATTTTATTCTGAAATATGCCTCTTAAGTGGATTATGAAACTTTTAAATTTCAGCAAAAAAATTGTATTATGTATCTTCAGTATCCTATTCCAATGAATAGATTTGACATGAGTATGATGGTTTAGCTGCAAATAAGACATCCATTTACCTTCAAGTTTTTGAAACAGTTCTGCACTTAGCTGTTCACCCAAGATGCGTGACAGTTTATATTTGCAAGTGTCAAGGTTCATTTACATCACCTAATAAGATTTTCCTGCTATATCAAAGAAACAGAATAGTCACCTGCTAGCAGTGTTTCCCCAGTGTGATTCTTTTATTGGGGACGAAAGGGGAGGGGTTAAGGATAGTATCATTTCAAACAACTAAAGACAAATTTATTTTTCTTCCTTCTATACCATCACTTTACAAAGAGAAGGCATACCTTTTTTATACACATTCTGTCAAGGGTAACTTCCAAGTTGAATATGTGTGTAATTGTGTGTGTATTAAATGCAGTAATCATGAGGATGGTAATGGGGTATTATAATATGTTGCAAAATTCATAGAAGATTGCACAGCTTGACAGAGTTTCTTTACTGCTGATACTGTCTAAACCAGTGGTCTTCACATGTATCAGAACCACCTTGAGCCACGGCTTGTTAAGTCAGATTCTGCTTTATCGGGTCTGGAGAATTTGCATTTCTAATAAGCTCTCAGGTGATGCTGATGCTGCTGGTTTGGAGATCTTTAAGAATCATTGGTCCTAGGGATTGGTAGTAGATTTTCTCATTTACATCAGACCAAACTAAATTTGGTACACTCTATTAAAAGGTTTGAGGTAAAGGTTTTTAAAACATTATTAATTTACTATTAATATACTATTCTAGTACATGCTGATCTGCTACTGAAGATACCCTGGACATGAAGACTGGGTGAACAGAGAGTAGCTGAAGGACTATGGGACAAACAAGAAGGGGAAGTTATGACTGTAGAGTATGCTTTAGTCACAGGCTTTCCATGTTCTCTTTAGTCCCACTATTCCAAACTAGAAGAATGGTTTGTCATGCCCCCATTCATACAGGACCAGTGTGACCCACCATGTAATTCCATGCCCAGAACACATAAACTAATACTTATTGTTAACTCAATGGCCCCAAATCAAGAGCTCAGATAAACCTATGTATATTTCCTGGTACCAGTACATATTTTTTTATAGATCTAACTTGGAAGAACATCCATTTTTATACTGCTTTTTTATTCCCATGAAGTTTAAATTTTAGATATTTATAGCATGGCATACACTCTGAAGAAAAGTGTACATGGTATAGTGTATGTCCAGACGTTGATTCTTTCAACAGATTGATACCAGATATATTAAGACTGATTTCGAACACACAAGAGCATCTATGGCCAAATGGAAACTGTCCTTTAATCACTTTCAGAAACTACAAACTTAATCCATTGTTCAAAATGATTTTTTTTTTTTTTTTTGACACAGGATTTCACTCCTGTCAGCCAGGCTGGAGTGCGATGGCGTGATCTTGGTTCACTGCAACCTCTGCCTCCTGAGCTCAAGCAATTCTCCTGCCTTAGCCTCCCGAGTAAAGACTACAGGCGTGTGCCACTACTCATGGCTAATTTTTTGTGCGTTTTGTAGAGACAGGGTTTCACCATGTTGGCCAGGCTGGTCTTGAACTCCTGAGCTCAAGCGATCTGCTTGCCTCAGTCTCCCAAAGAGTTGGCATTACAGGCATGAGCCATTGCACCTGGCCTCAGACTGATTTTTGAACTTCTACCCTGAAATTGCTTTGGGCCTTCATTTATAAGTCATACTAGAAAATCGGTACATTAACTGAAAAGTATACTTTATTTTTAACAAAGAACAGGATTATGCAACAAAATCACCCAACTTCCTGACCAGATTTGGCAAAAATATCATGCTTAGCTAATTCCAAATATCAAACCTTACATCAGAATACAAAAATTCTATACACTTTGAAGGAATTTTTTTAAAAAAGATTCACTATAGAGTGTAAGGAAAAAAGAAAAGATTCACTATAGATTCAGTAGACAAATTCCAAAGACAAGAACTAAAAATATTTTGAGTAATGACAGTCATTTTTGAAATAAGTGTATGGGTCCTTCAAGGAATAGCTCAAATAAACTACTCCACAAAGCTTTCTATGACCTTTCTACCCTTTCCCCTAGCTTAGAAGTAATTTTGTTTTTATTTGGATATAAACCTTGATATGCCTTGTACCTTTCTGATTATAGTAACTCCTTTACCTTTCAGTAAAATTGTGATTTTCCTTCTAAACTATAAAATCATTATATATCCCCCTTTATCAGTTAACTAAGTGCCTCGAATTTATTATTTCATTCCATCAATATTTATTTCAAGCACTGACAATACAGCAGTGAAAACAATAGTCTACCAGAAAAGAAGGTCTGTAAATGTGGTCCTTGGTTCAGTGGCATCAGCATCACCAGGAAACATCTTAGAAATTAAAAGTTTGGGGCCCTACTCCAAATCTATTGCATCAGAAACAGAGAAATCTTTGAACAAGTTTTCCAGGTGATTCTAATGCAAGCTCAATTTTGAGAACCACTACATTATAAGATTGCAATCATAGTTGCCAGGCACAGTGACTCACGCCTGTAATCCTGGCACTTTGGAAGGCGGAGGCGGGTGGATCATTTGGTCAGGAGTTCAAGACCAGCCCGGCCAACATGGTGAAATGGTGAAACCCTGTGTCTACTAAAAATACAAAAATTAACCAGGTGTGGTGGTGCATGCTTCTAATCTCAGCTATTTGGAGGCCAAGGTTTGAGGATTGCTTGAACCCGGGATGTGGATGTTGCAGTGAGCTGAGATCACACCACTGCACTCCAGCCTGGGCAACAGAGTGAAACTCTGTCTCAAAAAAAAAAAAAAAATTAAATAAATAAATAAAATAAAATAAAATAAAAAGAATACAATTATAGTATAGTAGCTGATAGATAGATGATAGATAGATAGATAGATAGATAGATAGATAGATAGATAGATAGATATTTTGTTTTCACCTCTGTATCCTCACCACCTGGGATAGAGCTCAGCACAGGTGGATGTTCATTATATATTTGTTGAATGAATGACAGGAAATGACTTTAAAGTTTGCTAATTCACAAATATTTCATTTTACCAAGGACGGAACCTGTGACATTGAATAACGTGCCTCAAATCAAAGAGAAGACATGCTGCCAGGACCCTTGTCATTTTATTCCTAGGTCAGTGATAGTTCTTCCATGTTGCCATTTGATGAAATGGATATGCAATAAAGTATGTAGAGATGGAAGAGAATGATATGGTTTAGATTATCAAGGAAAGCTTTCTGATGGAAATGAGATTTAGGGATGGGTTATAATCTGGCATAGATAGGTAGAAGATGAAGAAAATAAACCAGAAGCTAGTAATAGCCAACGCAAGAAATTGGGACCTGGTGTTTTTTATGGCCTCAGAGGAAACCAAGAGAGTTGGTGAGGAGTGTGACAAAAGATGGGCTTCTGGGACAGATTATAAAAGGTTTTGAAGTTCAGATTCATGAATGTGAACTTGATGTGAGAGTCAGTAGGCTTCCTTCATCACCCCCTGAAACATGAACATAGAATAATAATGGCAGAGGCTTAAGAATACCAAACTTATCTAATCCTTTTCTATATATTTTCTACCTAGGCTGTTCTTTTTTAATACCTTATAACTTTTAATCTAAATTGTGGTGGTTGTTCTTCCTACATATAACACACTCTATTATGTAGCTTCATTCTCGTTACTTCTCTCCATCCCTTCACATATTCTCCTCTGGCTAAATTGTACCACTCACTTTTTATCATACATGATCTGTATTTTTTCACCTCCTAGCTTTTTGTGATACTATTTGTCAGGGATGCTTCCTTTTTTCCTCTTCTTCTCTTCCCTCCCCCATGTTTAAGTCTTTCTGTTCTTCAATGCTCACCTCAAAGACTTCCATTTAGAGTATTGGTTTGGTACTCATTATCTTCTATATTAGAGGTATCAATATTCTTGTATTACCATAAAATCCATATCTGATTGATATTCTCCACAATGCCTGGTCCAGTGCCTTTTATATTACAAGCACTTAGTAAATATTTTTAAATTAATACAAGATCATCTTACAATAACAAAATATAGATGTTAACCAAATGATAATTTAGTGCCTTTTGCTTACAAAATACTTTTCTCTGGGTTCCCACATTTAGTCTTGATAACAGTCTTATGAAGTACATGCAATTGTTTCCTGATTTTTAACAATGAAGAAACTCAGAGAGTTATTACGTAGAACTTTACCTAACAATGGACTCACTCAAAATACAGATACTTTATAAAGGCAAACTCTGAGCACTTAGTAGGGAGAAGGCTCTTTGATAAATGCTTTATATAATATAATATTTTATTCTTTCTGCAACCTTTTGAAGATAGGCAGTCATAGTTCCTCAATTTATAGGTAAAGAACAGAGGCACAGAGAAGTTAACTAGTGTGCCTATGTCAACTAGCGGAACGAGGATTTGAACACAAACCATTTGGCTTAAGAAATCAAGCTCATAAATCATTGTTCTATTAAATGAGTTGCCTAAGGATACATAGCTACTAAGTTGCATAACGACAACCTGAAAGCAGGTCTCCTGAATTTGAACTTTCTATTTCATAAGTAGTACAGTAATCACAAGTTATTGACGCCTGGGCACCATCTCCCTTGGCATTTTTCCTGATTGTCTCTGAGTGTAACTAATTGCAGTTGTGACATCACAGTCAGTGCTGTGGTAACAGATGGACTGTGAGGTATAAAGACTGAAGCAACAGAGAAAATGTTTCCTTTTTCAATTTGCAGGACTATAGTTAAACTTCACCTAAAGACTTTTATAAAGCATCCAGTTAGATAAAGCATGCATTTTTCCATAAAATGAAAGAGCTCAAATTAATTTGGTATTTAACTTTTTCCCCAAAATGCTTAGTGTATTTAATATGAAACAATGTACAGAGGAATAAAAAGCAAATTTCATGTACTCAAACTACTAACCTCAAATGCTCCACCTGCGTTGGCCTTCCAAAGTGCTGGGAGTGAGCCACGATGCCTGGCCCTGAATTTCATTTACTTATACACAGGATGAATCACTGTTATTGGCAAGTGCAGATTACATGAATTTGGGGCTGCTGGGAGTCTGCCATTTCTGGACTTGAGGTTGAACAGAACCAAATGTTCTCCCTGGAAGGGATTGCGAAGTCCAGCCCAATTTTTTTTTTTTTAATAGATAAAGAAAAGAAAGTGACGCCCAGGAAAGGAAAGAAATTAGACCAGACTCAAATGTCCAGTTACTGATCTAGCTTGTGAAAGGATTTAGATATTCAGATTTTTCTCATCCAAACTATACTCTCAGCACTTAGAAAAGGCAGTAGAGTGAAGGAATTAAGAACACAGAGATTTTAATGTCAGAATGACTTAGATTGGCTACCTAGTTCAGCAAGTAATTTTGTGGCCTTGTACAAATTACTTCACCTCTCTGTGGTTCCATTTCCACATCTTTTAAATGAGAGTAATGTCACCTGTATTGGATTATTGTGTGGAATACATGATATACTTATATTTTTATTATTCCTTACATTGTATGGTCATTATTAATCTACATTGGTTATATAGTAATAGTAGATGAAGTAACATCTTATGTGGAAAGAGACACAAGTTTTAGTCTGATGCTATTTATTTGGGGGCCTATATCTTTATTTTTATTATTGAAAGGCTTGTACTTGTACTAATGGTCTTGTCAGATTATATTATTTTCAAGTTGTACAACCTTAACACTGCCATTTTAGCCTTTGGTAGATTTGTAGTTGAAATGGATACTTTTTAGGCTTGATCCCATAGAATACTTCAATGAGAATTTTACCGATCATCTTGGTGCACATTAGGTTCTTGTACTAAACCATGAAATGCACTCTTCAAATATGTAGTCGGCTAGAATTCCACTTGTGCATTTTTATTAAAAGGGCCTGCCTGAACTTTGACTGTGGAGGATATAGGCTTATTTAACACCACATCGTTCTGCCACACAGGTACCTATTCGAGCGCATAGTCCTGATCAGGGTGATATTAGGACTACTACTTTTAAGTGTGCACTGGCAGACGTAGGCCATTTATTCAAACATAGAAAGGCATAACTAATTAGACAAGAAGCAGAGCTCCCTTATTCGTGCTTCAGGCTGTCACCCGAAGGAACGCAGAAGTATCCTCATAAACTGTGGAAAAGTACAAGCCCTGTAACTAGGTCTGAATAAAGATACCCTATTTAAGTGGAATAACGCATGAATCTTTTTTTTTTTTTTTTCCTGTGACCGGAACAATACAACACCTCACTTCAGAGAAATGTGTAAACTGCCACTCACTTCAGAAATTTGGCTAGTATATCTCTTCTGAGGCTAGGTTGGTCTGAGAATGTGCCTATATTTGTACCAAGTTACAGGAAAGAGGCCTTTCTGAAAACATTTGATTCCAGGCTCAGACTGTTGAAAACAACAAATGTCAGTTTAACAGAATATATTTTAGATTCATTATCACAGTTGAATGATCCTTGAAAAACATTACGTCAAGAATTCCAGTTTAAATTTACCTTCTAACTCTGGATTCTTGAGTTAGAAATTAGAAAACCTAAAATCTAATGTTTATAGGGATGTAGTAGCTAGCGTTTTATGGTACAAGTACAGAAACCAATTCCAACCAAGGTAAGCAAAGGAAGTGGTGGTTATTTTCATGACATTTTGTTATCTCTCAGAACCCACAGAAATTAATCTGCTAGGCTGCTGTATTAGAATACCACAGACTTAAACAGAAATTTATTTTCTTACAGTCCTACATGCTGGAAGTTCAAAATCAAGGTGCAAGTAGGTTAGGTTTTTCCTGATCCTCTCTCCTTGGCTTGCAAATGGCTGCCTCCTCAGTGTCCTCATGTCACCTGCTGTGTGCATGCACTCTGGTGTCTCTTCCTTTTCCTATAAGAACACCCATTGTATTAGATGAGGGGTCCACACGTATGACCTCATTTAATTATAATTATCTCTTTAGAGGCTCTGTCTCTAAATACAGTCACATTGTGGGCTAGGGCTTCAACATATGAATTTTGAGGGACATAATTGACTCCATAACAAGCAGTAATGCAGTAACCTCTAGGAAAAGAAAAAATGGGTAATTGTTGGCATTCAGAATACTCTATTCCCATCTCTTTCTCTCTCTCTCGAAATCTTTGTCTCCCACTCCCTTCCTCACTCCCTCTTCGCTGCATCTCTTTGTACATTTGTGGTGGTTTTCCTCTGTTGAAGGATCAGATCTCCTATTTCTCTCTCTAGTCCATTGTCATTCCAGTTTTCTGGAACTGGGAATCTGAAGGTCCAGCTTTATTCTGGTGTGTATCTGTGATTCAATTCAGCATTGTTAAGAGGTTGGAGCCAGAGTGATAGTGAGACCATTTACTAGTCTATGTCTGCTGGGGCCGGGTAGTCAGCTGGAGCAGGAGGAAGCCTACAGACCTTTGTGGTGCCAGTTGTTAACCTCCTTTACCTTCCAGGTCATGGAGAGTTCAGGAGACTGACTTGAGGGGCTTGAGGGAGCATCTATCATCCTGTACCACTGGTGTAGCCATACTGGTTACTGCTGAATATCTATCCTGGTTGACCATGAATTCCAAAAATACTTTGGTGACCTACTCTTATGAAGGAAGGGAGCAGTTAAAAGGGCTGTTTTGAGCTAGACAGCCATTTCCAATGCACATTCTGCCAGAGAAAGTTTGTCCACAACCTTCCTCTAAATCATTCTCTCAATCTCTGCAAAACATAAAACATTATTTCCAAAAATAGATCATTTTCTTAGAAATGTTTAAATGTGGACTTCCAGTTAGAAAAATGGTCTAATATAAAACAGTGGAGGAATGTTTAGCCACCAATTCACAGTTTTTAGAAAGTTCACACCATATATAATGCGTGATGTTCTTGAAGGTGAATACAGTGTACTTTTAAAATATCAAACTCTTCCATCCTTCATATAAAAATATTGACCATTTTTCTTGACAGTTTAATGACAAAATCATAGCAACAATTCTTTCAGTTATTATCATCTTTATCACTGTCATCTGACATTTATGCTGAAATAGCTGTGTATACATTCTTGCAGAGCAGGACAATGAGAAACTTTTCTCTCTGGCCTCCAGGTGTTTGTCAATTCCATCCTGGCTCTGGGGAACAAAACAAGTGCCTGCAGGAAAACAGGGAAGTGCAAATGACCTATCCCTCTAGAGCTCAGCCTTTTGTTAGCCTTGAAAATGGAATTGCCTGTGTTGGTCCGTAGCCCTTGAGGGGTCTAGGAAAGAGAAGCTGATGCCTGCAGGGAGAATAAAGAAAGTGCCAACATTTTTCTGCCCATGTAGTGATCTGGAGTTTGCTGCCAAGGTCCCAGGACTGGGTAATTGTTGCAGGTCTTCATTCTTATCAGCAGGACTTCCACAGGGAGGAGAGGTTCTGGGAAATCCTCCTGACAGCAGGTGTCTGCAAATGGGGAGGCAGAGATGAGGGAGGGAAGGAAAGTGTTTGCATCCCCATCAGGAAGGAAACTTACCTGACACATTTCGGAGCAGCAAGGGTTTGACAATGCTTTAGGATACTAACGCTAGGATACTCATTATTTAACTAAGTGTTGAATTTTATATATATCAGCATGTATTTTATAAATACTGTGGAAGGTAGGCACACAGTTGGACAATATGGGAGTTTAAATGTGAACGAAAATGTGACTTCTCTTTTCAGTAGTACTTTCACAGAAAACTTTATCATTAGCCTTTCTCTTGAACTTACACTGAGGATTTATGGTGCTCAGATTTGAGTCTCTGGCAGAACAGCTGTGCCTGCAAGGAGTTTCCCTTCTATCAGACAAGATAGACAATAGAGGATTTGAGCAGACAGTTTCCAAATGCATTTTTTGATTTGTTTGATTTCCTGAGAGGTATATAGAAAATGAAAATGTAACTGCTGTTGATCCATTGACCCTCTTTCTGAGGTTCAAGATGAAAGATTTTTTTTTTCTTTATTACTGAGAAAAGCACTGTCCCCGAATTCTATCTACCTGTATATACTGAAGATAGGGATTATGATTTATAGTGGCATTCCACTCAAAGTCAGCATAACACTAACAGCTCCTCACACACCCCTTCATCTAGAAGCAGAAGCTTCAGGCAAGCCTGCTCTATGGATAGTACATTGTTGCCAGGCCATTGATTCATTGAGCAGCTAATGGTCTTTTCACGACCAGAGTTCTTAAACGTTAACCTTAAAGCATGATTTCTTGAGAACAAATTTAAGTACTACATAAGTAAACATAGAACCAAGTTTATTACTTAAATGACTACGATTAAATTTAAATATCATTGTGCTTTAAGCAAATGATGCTATCAGTTTCTTCTCACAAGTGAAGCATGATAACTTGCTAACTGGGGACAGTAGAGTCAATGTGCCTGTTGATGCCATGATATATCGTCCTGTTTTGGGGGGGCGGGAAATATTTTTATTTAATTTTCTTTTTTGTTAATAGAGATGGGGGTCTCCCTATGTTAGCCAGGGTCTCGAACTCGTGGCCTCAAGCAAGCCTCCCATCTCGGCCTCCCGAAGGTGCTGTGATTACAGGTATGAGCCACTGCGCCCAGCCAGTGGGGTTTTCTTTTTTAAAGACGTGAAAGAGTTACAATTCCCCTTTTGGGCTGGTCAGTGACTAGCTGTGTTAATTATGTTATTTGAGAACTTTGCTTCCTAAGCTGACCTTTTTAATTATTTTTGAGATAGAGTCTCGCTCTGTCACCCAGGCTGGAGTGCAGTGGTGCAATCTTGGCTCACTGCAAGCTCTGCCTCCCAGGTTCATGCCATTCTCCTGCCTCAGCCTCCTGAATAGCTAGGACTACAGGTGCCCGCCACCACGCCTGGCTAATTTTTTGTATTTTTAATAGAGACAGGGTTCATCGTGTTAGCCAGGATGGTCTCGATCTCATGACCTCGTGATCGACCCGCCTCGGGCTCCCAAAGTGCTAGGATTACAGGCGTGAGCCACCGCGCCTGGCCTGACCTTTCTTTTTCATATACAGTCTCCTAATTTTTTCTCTTTCTCCTGTTTCTGTAGTTGTTGCCCACTATGTCCATTACTTTCTGACCTCCTTCTTTTACTTAAAATATAAGTGTGTATGCTTCCTGTTGTCTAGGTAGAGGAGAGTTATATTCTCCTAGAAAGAATTGCACCATACGAAACTGAAGTTGTCTTGCCTTTAGTTTCCCTCCTCATGGCTCCAAGGCAATTCTGATTGTTTATCTCAAAGCTGTAGCATTTTTTGTCTACTTCCTTTGGAAGACACCAGCACTTTTCCTGTGTGTAGGAGGAAGCTGTCAGTGATTGTGGGTGGTTGGGTGAGAAACCAGATAAGATGGATTGTTGGAAAAGTTAAATTGGTGGAGAGTGTTTGAGCTGTGGGTGAACTTAGAAGAAAACACTTTAATAGATAGATCCAGAATGGCAAAGACTGCAATAAACCAGGGGGGTAATGAGTTTACATTCTTTTCTTCTTTTCTCTTTAAATAGTCTTTCCATATACATTGTAGGGAAGGAAAAATATATTTTCCTCACCCATTCTGCATTCATGGCTGAGGTTCCTATAATAAACAGATGAAGCAGAGGAAAGCATATAAATTTAATGACTGTAAGTTTTATATGATACAGGAGCCTTCATAAGGAAATGAAGATCTGAAGAAACTGGCAAACATGAGTAATTTTATGCTAAGTTTGATGAAGATTTGATAGTCATGGAGAAATATGAAAGGAGGACAAAAGTTTGTGATCTAACCATAGTAAACTGGGGGAAACTTAGCAAAGCCTGTTTGTTCAGTTTCTTCTTGGCACCTCTGTGTCTCCTTTCCTCTGAGTATAGAGAGGGCACCTCTTACATGGTCTTATGACTTGCTTCAGGGGAAGATCAGAAAGTCCTTACTAGATTTTATGACATGGTTCCAGAAAGAAAGGTCCAGAGAAGGTGAGAGTGATCTTCCTGTTTCTGCTGTTTTCTCAACTGCCAAGGTGCCATATTTTGGGGAAGTGTGTTCTAAACTCTATTGACGTTTATCTATTACAATTATTGTCAAGTTTTGATGCTTATTTGCAACACTATTTGGAAAATTGAAGATTTAATATATAGCAGTATCATTATACAACTCTGTCTTTTTTATAAATGTTGACTCTAAAATATTATTCTTTTTTTTTTTTTTTTTTTTTTTTTTGAGAAGGACTCTTGCTCAGTCGCCCAGGCTGGAGTGCAGTGGCGCAGTCTCGGCTCACTGCAAGCTCCGCCTCCCAGGTTCACGCTATTCTCCTGCCTCAGCCTCCGGAGTAGCTGGGACTATAGGCGCCCGCCACCACGCCCGGCTAATTTTTTGTATTTTTAGTAGAGACGGGGTTTCACCATGTTAGCCAGGATGGTCTCGATCTCCTGACCTCATGATCCACCTGCCTCGAATTATTTAATCCTCATCCTCACATAAGAGAGCCATGTGAATCCAAACAATTATTATTAGAATTACAATGCCATCCCATGCTAAGTGTTTTACACATAACTGCTCATTCTACCTACACAATAACTCTATGAGGGTTTTTTTTTTTTTTTGATGGATGAGAAAACTGAGGCACAAACTAATTTTCCCAGGGTTATACAGCAAGTAAAAGCCAGAGCTGGAATATAACTGTCAGCAGTTTCATTAAGGAAAATCATTAACTCCTAAAAGTTCTAATTTATATTTTTCTGCACTTAGAATACATGTTTTATTCCCCTAAAGGAAACATTCTATTAAATTTCACCAGCAGCCACATTTTCTAACTTTTCTTGCCTTGTCAGCTTCCTGTCAGTTTTGTAAAGAAATGCAGCATAAAACTGACAGGAAAAAATTCTGAAATCTGTAACTGCATGACAGAATACTGAAAATTTTTTGCAAAGGGTTATTTTGTCATTTATTGTATAGCACTTAAACCAGAGGCCAGTTGAACAGGTGATTTAATAAAAACCATTTAGCTAATATATTATTTTGCCAAGAAAATTTATTGTGTTGAATTCTTTTCTAATTTTTGATGGTTGCTTCCTTATTGAAATAGAGTGCCTACCAACTCTAAGTTATTTCATATAGGGGAAAAGTAAAGCAGAAGAGGTAGCTATTAATTTAAGCTGTTTTACATTTAAACTGTCATTCAAAAGAAAGAAATATATGTGGAATAAGATATATATGATTCTTTGGTAAAGAAAAACACGTAAAACAGCAGATTTCATGTTTAGATGTTCAAAAGGCATCATTTTTAAATAGAGTATTAAGATGGATTGAACATTTCCTAGCTTTAGAACTATGGAAGTCTTTTGCAGACTCTAAAACATGATGCACACCTCAGGCTTCTATAAGTTTATGTAATGCAAGTGATTGTGTTTAGTGTATTAGTATTGGGTCAGACAGGGCAGCAATATAATTATATGGTTTCTAATATCTTTTAAGAAAAAGGCATCCAAACATTATTTAGAATCCCAGATGTTATTTAGAATCTAAAAGAGCTATTTTAATTCAGTAGATCAGTGTTCACTGTTGTTTTTATGTATTTTTTTATTTTTAGTCTTATTTTTATTTTTTTGAGACGGAGTCTCACTCTGTTGCCCAGGCTGGAGTGCAGTGGCGCGATCTCGTCTCACTGCAAGCTCCGCCTCCCAGGTTCACGCCATTCTCCTGCCTCAGCCTCCCGAGTAGCTGGGACTACAGGCGCCCGCCACCAAGCCCGGCTAATTTTTTGTATTTTTAGTAGAGACGGGGTTTCACTGTGTTGGCAGGCTGGTCTCCATATCCTGACCTCGTGATCCACCCACCTCGGCCTCCCAAAGTGCTGGGATTACTGGCGTGAGCCACTGCTCCCGGCCAATTGTTTTTATTTTTTACACTTATATAGAGCTTACCATATTGGATGACCATACTTCTGTTTGTAGAGAGGGAAAGAGTGTCTACAAACTCCATGTAAACACCATGGGAGAGGCATGAGCTACTGTCCTGCAGCAACCTTCAATCAGGTGGGAGACTTAAGGCACATTTATGACAACGAAAATAGTAGAATGAAAGAAAGATGGGTAGTTTAAAGGGGTAGAATTTTAGGAGAGAAAAAGTTCCTTTATATCTTGAAAGATAGAAGGAAGAGATGTAGAAGGCAAAGAAATGACGTAAAGAGGAAGATGGAGGGATGTGGTAGGTCAAAATTTTTGTGTACTACAGTATGTACCAGCCATTCCAGAGAATGTCAGATATGTCACCCAATGGCCATGACACTTTCCTGTGGTCACTGAAAGACTGATTTATCCTTCTCCTTATCATCACTTGGAGCAGTAGTTTTGAAAGGTTAGAAGGTATCATTCATTGTTTGTACTCACGAAATGCAGGAAACAACCTAAATATATATTAACAGTGAAGTAGACAAGTGAATTATATTTATTAGAGCTGTATGTCATAAAAATGTATCCTTTATTAGAGAATTACATGCAACTATTTTAGAAATGAGAGTAATCTCTATGTGTTCTTATGAAATTATCTCTTATAAATATATTTAATGAAAAAGAGCAAGGGACAGGACAGTGTTATCGTATGCCACTATTCTTTTTTTATTTCCCCCCCGTGGGATGTGCATATATATATATGAGCTGTTCATTGGTATATTCATAAAGTATTTCTCAAAGGATATCTAAGACACTAATAATAGTTTCCTGTGTGTAAGAAGACTGGAAGATAGGATAATAGGGAGGTTTGGTTTTTCGTGATATGCTTTTATTTATTGTTAGACTTTATTTACCCTGTGTTCCTCATCACCTCACTCCACAAAAGCATTTCATTATATACAACTTAGATTTCATTTTTCTACTGTTTTTCAAGCTTCATATACAAATAAATTTACAAATTATGAAAGATTTCTTAATCTAATTAGCATGTGTCAGAAATCTCTATAGGAACTCAATAGAATGAAGATACCTGGGTGTCCTCTAGGCAGGTTAAATAAAACTCTGGACAGAGAGCCCTGGAATCTGCATTTGGAATGAACATCTGGACTCAAGTCCTCAGGGGGTATGCAGACTTCACTTTGAGAAACCCTTCATTTGAACGTGATTACTATTATTATATTCAAGTGGAGGGCATCAATGTGTCCTGAAATGTAACTGTTCTATGGAATAGAAGGTGATTCAACAGTCTAAGAAATAAACATCTGTTAAAAATAGCAGTTATTATTGTCACTATTGTTACTATTCTAGATCTCCTATCCTGTTGACTTCCTCCCACATAAAGGGGACATATTGCCATTTTTCTACGATTGCACCAAGATTCACCCTGCCTTATATCTGAGGGGATGATGTAAACGGCCCTGATATGGAAAGTCAGAATGAAAAAAATGTTTGAAAACTTTTCTTAGAAAACTTAGATGTGTATTACTAAATTTAATGATGTCCACTAAAAGTGTTGACGTTTTTATATGTGATTGTGTGAACTTTACTTTCCCAGGCCTTTCCAAGCTTGTCATTAGATGGGTGGGTCTTAGGCATTCATAGACATGGGGATTATTAGGATGCCAAGCCGTTCTATATTCTCCTCCCAAATCTCACTTCCCCCAAATGCTGAGGCTTCTTGCTGTGTGGATGTCAAGCATCATAATGGTTCCATATTCTTTGCTTTGCAGCGTGATGGTCCCTTATTACCCCTTCTCCTGGTGAAATGAAACACTTCATTCTTTCTTTCTACCACCTGCTGCTACTACCGCTTGCTTCTTGCCTGTTCCTATCTACTGCTCTTGTGGGGAGTGGGAGACAATTGACCTCACACAGCTTCCAAAAGCAATTACATCTTTTATTTGGCTATCAAGCCGAAACCTGGCTCTTTTAGTTTACAGTCCGTCACCCCTGTTTTTGATAATTGTCCTGGAGGATATTTGAGTGTCTTCATCTAGGCTTACAGTCAAACATAACATTCTCTGCCATTCTAAAATCCATGTCTCAAAATTAAGCCCAGGTATCTGGACAGTCATGTACCCCAAGACCTCTGAAGTACCTGGTGTTCTGGGACCTAAACATCTGTCCACAGTCTTTTACAACATTTTACTTAAAGTGTTTCCTGGAAATAAGTTCCCTGATCACTTACCTTAATAACCCAGCACTCCCAGAGTGAGCATACAGATTAGCCTCCAGGTTCGTACAAACATGGGCTTAAGATTGAATTAAAACAAGTTCTTCATTGCCTGATTTCTGGTTTTGTCTCTCTCTTGACCTCCTTTGAAGTGAATGTAGGGCAGTTTTGTTAATAATATTGCTGTTTTTTCTGAGATGGAGTCTCGCTCTGTCTGTTGCACAGGCCAGAGTGCAGTGACGCCATCTCACCTCACTGCAACCTCTGCCTGCTGGGTTCAAGCTCTTCTCCTGCCTCAGCCTCCCAAGTGACTGGGATTATAGGTGCAGGCCACCACGCCTGCCTGGCTAACTTTTTGTATTTTTAGTAGAGACGGAGTTTCACCATGTTGGCCAGGCTGATCTTGAACTCCTGACCTCAAGTGATCCACCTGCCTTGACCTCCCAAAATGCTGGGTTTACAGGCATGAGCCACTGTGCCCAGCCAATAATATTGCTTTTTGCAAAGTATAAAAGTCTTGTCAGGATTGAGGGTGGGAGGGAGTGGCAGGCAATGTGAACACACTGGTGGGCAGCGGAATTCCAGCTGGTTCTTCCAGTAAGGAAGCCGTGAAAGCACCCTCAGGTCGACGTACCCAGGTCTGAAAATAGAGCAGAGCAAGACTTAAGACTGGGGAAGCAGATGGAAGACAAATACCAGACATTCCCCCTCTTTGCAGTCTCCTTTCTCTCCACCTTTTTTGTCTGGTTTTGTTCCTGTGTAGACATGAGCTCTGAGTAACAGCTTAGGCAACAGTTTGGGAACTGTTTGGGAATTAGCTTTGGCAACTGATTGGGAGACCAAAGGAAGGATTTGTCAAATAAAGCTAGGGGATGCAGAGCCAGGAGGGCAGCTAATTATTTTTGAAAACTAGTCACTGTGCTGATTTAATGTAAAGGTGGCTTTGTGCTTAACTCCAGGCACATCCCTAGATTACAGTATGAAATTTATGATCCTCAAGTAAGAAGGGAAGCATCTTTAGAAATGGAGAAGTAATGGGCCAGGTACTGTGGCTCATGCCTGTAATCCCAGCACTTTGGGAGGCCGAGGTGGGCAGATCACAAGGTCAGGAGATCGAGACCATCCTGGCTAACATGGTGAAACCCTGTCTCTACTAAAAATACGAAAAAATTAGCCGGGCATGGTGGCATGCGCCTGTAGTCCCAGCTATTCAGGAGGCTGAGGCTGGAGAATGGCGTGAACCCGGGAGGCGGAGCTTCCACTGAGCTGAGATTGTGCCACTGCACTCCAGCCTGGGCGACAGAGCGAGACTCTGTCTCAAAAAAAAAAAAAAGAAATAATGAACTTATCATCAACAGCACAGACAGCACATTACAAGTCTTCTATGAAATTTAAGTCTTCATTGGTTTCTGCCTTGATTATTACATTATAATAGTTTTCTAAATCATCTTTCTGTCTCAGGTTTCTTAGTCCTCCCCTTCATTCATGTTTATGTATACACTCATTAAACATTTAATTATTTCTTGTGCACTAGACATAGTTCTGAGTGCTAGGTGTTGTGAAATGAAGCCTGTCTTCTCCTAGAGTTTACATTCAAGTGGTGCTGGTGGTGGGGAAAAACAACAAATTGATATAGTAAAATAATAATAATGGCTACTATGTAAAGAATATAAGAATAACTGGTTACTTTGGAATAGGTGATCAAGAAAGCCTTCTCTGAAAAGGTCGCTTCTAAGCTGAGTACTAAATAAAAAGCAGAAATAAGAGTATTCCTGGCAGAGAACACCTCATGCAAAGTCCAGAGGTGGGAACAGGGGAGCAGTCCAACAAGCTCAAGTGAAGGCCAGGCCAGTGTGGCTATGCTACTGTGGGCCAGGGAAGGTGAGAGTAGGGAGTGAGGAGTGGTATGAGACAGATGCATCAAGCTAGGTGCATTAGATAGGCTTTGTCAGAAGGCTAAGGAGTTTGGATTTTCTTCTTAGATTTTCTTCCAAAGGGTAGCCATTGGGGCATTTTAAGCAAACAAGTGACACATAGAATTTCTATCTTTGAAAGCATGTTATAGAATAAATATTCATGAATCATAGTGATATAAGTAAAATGTTTGAATAAATAAATAAATGAGGAAGGAGGTACAAATCTTACAGATAAACTCCTAGGCAAACATCATATGTTCTCACTTATTTGTAGAATCTAAAAATCAAAGCAATTGAACCCATAGAGACAGAGAGTAGAAGGATGGTTACCAGAGGCTGGGAAGGGTAGTAGGGGCCAGGGGTGAGGGGAGTGGGGAGTGGAGTAAGGATAGTTAATGAGTGCAAAAAAAAAAAAAAAGTTAGAATTCCTAGGCCAGGTGTGGTGGCTCATGCCTGTAATCTCTGCACCTTGGGAGGCCTAGGCAGGAGAATGGCCTGAGGCCAGAAGTTTGAGACCAGCTTAAATAACAAAGGAAGACTATCTCTACAAAAAATTTTTAAAATTATCTGGGCATGGTGACAAGTGCCTGCAGTCCTAGCTACTCAAGAGGCCCCTGAGAAGGGAGCATCACTTGAGCCCAAGGAGTTCAAGACTGCAGTGAGAAATGATTGCAAGACTGCACTCTAGCCTGGGAGACAGAGCAATATCCTGTCTCAAAAAAAAAAAAAAAAAAAAAAGAGAGAGAGAGGGAAATTCCAAGCAGTAAATATAGATCTTCCCTCCTTGAGGAAGTGGAGCTTAATTCCTTGCCCTTTGAGTGTGGGCAGGTTTTAGTGACTCACTTGCAATGAACAAGAATATGGAAAGAGAAAAAGCAGTAACTTTATAATGGAGAAACCTGGCAGACACCACTAGTACCAATAATAAAGGTTAATGTTACCCGACATGATCTGATAAGAGGGATATTTTACTTCTGTGATAATCATCCCCCAAATTCATAATCATGAGAAAACAAAAGACAAACACAAATGGAGGGACATTATACAAAATACCTAATTAATGTTCCTCAGAACTGTTAAGTCAATGAAAATCAAAGAAAGATTGTGTAACTGTCATAGATTGGAGAACACTAAGGAGATACAACAGTTAAATGCAACACAAAATCCTGGATTAAATCCTCAAACAGAAAAAGGATATTAGTGGAAAAACAGTGAAATCTAAATAATGTTTGTAATTAGGTTAATATAGATGTACCCATTTTTCAGCTTTGATAAACATACCTGGGTTTTGTACGATGGTAACATTGGGAAAGCTGGGGGACAGGAATACAGGAACTCTCTATAATATCTTTCAGAACTTTTCTGTAAATCTCAAATTATCCCCAGAAAAGTTTAAAAAGAAAACAAATAAAAGAGAGGATTCTAGCTTCTCTGTGATGAGTAAACTGAGTTTGAGGTTCAAGAGTGAAAGCAGAGAGCCCAGTAGGAGCTAGGTCTACTGGAGTGGTCCAGATGAGAGATGATAACTGTGCCCAAAAGGCTCTTAGATGATGGGGGAGATGCTGGGAAGGGTACATATTTGAATTGTTCTGGAAGTAGCCAAGAAAAGATTTGGGGATTGGCTGAATGGAATTGGTATCACAGGGAAAATAGGAGAGAGGGGCGGGAAAAGAGAAACTGTAATGAGTTATTTTTTGAAAATACAGATACAGTCATGTCAATTCTCATTTCAGAAATCTTCACTACCTTCCCCCTTAAAGTGTAATAGAGACCACACTCTTCATTCTGACCTACAGGACCTTCCATAATTCAGTCCCTGATTATAGCTTCTTGTATCTTACCATCTTTCCTCCTACACACATTGCTCCACATGCAGACATTCATACCTAAAGTTCCAATTCTGAGTCATTTCAGATCCTGGAAGGGTTATTTTCACCTCTTAAAACACCAGAACATGCTCACTATCTTACTATCTTGCTAGTTAATAACAATAATAGAAGAAAAAAACCTTTCTGAGCTTTTACAGCCTGTCATGTCCTATGCGAAGAGTTTTACCGTCATCACCGCAGTAACTCTCAACAATATTCCTATGACGAGAGTGCTTTGCTTTTCCTTTGTCTGCACTTTGGGAAGCTGATGCTTATGGGTGGGATGGCTTTATAATTTATTGTCCAAACAGAAAAGGAGCACTGTGCATACTTACCTTGGAACAACATGTGCAACTGGGAAAGCCAGGACACATGGTCTTACTAGTTGGTGTAAAATTTGCCAAAGTCCACAAAATTAGCAAGTGACACAGCAGAGCTTTAAATTATAACATTTTAGAACACACACTCTTAATAGTTACAATGATACTCTCTTGGTAGTGGATTATGAGTTTGGTTAATGACTAGACCTCTCTGAGTGGTATGTTCCTCATGGATACAAATGGTGTTGCTGAGATATTGATTACTAAAGCACTTAACTAATAAGATGATGGTTAGTAAAACAACATGGCTGGGGGTGTTGGCTCACACCTGTAATCCAAGCAGAATTTTTTGGGAGGCCAAGGTGGGAGGATCTCTTGAGTCCAGGAGTTTGAAGCCAGTTTGGGCAACATGGGAAGACCCTGTCTCTACAAAAAAAGACAAAAAACCAATTAGCTGGGCATGGTGATGTGTGCCTGTAGTCCCGGCTAACTACAAGGCTGAGGTGAGATGATCTCCTGAGCTAGGGAGGTTGAGGCTGCAGTGAGCCATGATTATGCCACTGCACTCCAGCCTCTGGGTGACAGAGCAAGACCTATTAAAAAAAAAAAAAGTAAAACACTTAACATTGGCAAACATTCAATAAATGAGTACCTAGCACAATATTTTGCTGTTAGTTGGTGCTGGCTTTTTTATAGGTTTTATTAAATGCACTCATGTACTTCAAGGCAAAGAATTTGACTGACTGGCCAAAGGGGTGACCAGGAACTACATGGAACCCAGAAGTAGATTTTGGAGAATGTTCCTCAGTAACAGAAACCTTGCTGTCTTGCAGTTGCTTCAGAGCCAGAGCCAGAACTAGAGAAATCTTTGGTAGAAAAGTGCCATGGAAATCCCCGTTATTCACCACAGTAAACTGAACAGCTATCCTTGGATCTATTACTCCAAGGGAAGCACAAGGTATAAGGTGGCTCTCTTTAGTGCACGAGGCTCACACTCTCTGATACCACTTGCTGCTAATAGAATTAATAAGCATATATTTTCTGAATATTTTAATCTGCTGTGTAGCCCAGGCAGTATAGAGGATATTATTATCATAATCAGTGGTATTTTCTTATATTTTCATGTTGTTCCTGTGTGAAATGGCAACCCTAAATATCAACCATGGATGCTTTGCTGAATTTTCAGTCTATAACCACGTAAGCTAACATGATGCATTTTCTCCAGGGACTGCCTAATAATTCCGTTTAGCTATAAACATGCATTTTTGCCTTGCCTTCTTCAGGGAAGGATTCATACTTTAACATTAAATTATTCATAACAGGCAGGGCGCGGTGGCTTACGCCTGTAATCCCAGCACTTTGGGAGGCTGAGGCAGGTGGCTCAAGAGGTCAGGAGTTCAAGACCAGCCTGGCCAAGATGGTGAAACCTTGTCTCTACTGAAAACACAAAAATTAGCTGGGCATGGTGGTATAGGCACCTGTAATCCCAGCTACTCGGGAGGCTGAGGCAGAGAATTGCTTGAACCTGGGAGGCGGAGCTTGCAGTGAGCTGAGGTCGTGCCACTGCACTCCAGCCTGGGCAACAGAGCAAGACTCTATCTCAAAAAAAAAAAAAAAAAACACAAAACAACAACATAGTTTTCAGTTATGGCTGTTTGCCATCACAATTTTCTTCTGAAAATCTTTCGTGTGATTTGTATTGTTATAATTTAAGCTGTGGACAATTTACCTTCTATTTGCATGACAACATACCTGGTGCCTTACTTAGTATGGAGAACATAAAACACCATTCCTGTCCACAAAGAACTTCCTGAATGATTATATTTATTTATCATATGTATTTATTTATTTTATATTATGTTGATGCTTATTAAGTATCTACTGTTTTATAAGTGTCTTTACATGGAAAATTTATTCATCTTTTGCAATAACCTTATGATCTAAACAGAGCTGTGCCTATTTTATGTATTACACCAACATTCAGAGAGGCAAAATATTTCACCTCTATGGCAAAGAAAGCATTTAAACCTAGTTTATCTCTGGCTCTAAGGCATCTATTCTTACTGGAAAACCATAGTTTGTTTTCATGGAACAAGTAGAGCAGTAAGAAAGCATACAAATACATATATTTATATTTAGAATTCTATCTACATTTTTCAATGTTGATAGTCAAGGATTATAAAAGCATTTATAGATACAAGAGAGAGTTATCTCACTGCTAAAGGACTGATTAAATGTTAAATCTCAGTCTCGCAGAAAAGTTAGTAATCCATGTAAAATAAACAGGTAGAATTCTTCTGCCTACTCGATCTCTCTCCAAGTGGAAGGATTTAGCCAAATGAACGTGTTCTCTGTGGTTCATCCAGCCCTTTGTTTAGAAGTTTTCTTTCATGAAAGTATGATAACATCAGGTTTTGGCTCTTTTATCTTCTTTTGTTATTGAGAAAATTATGTTAACCTGTTTAAACTGAATTTGATGTTTTTGTCATAAGTGGTCACCATACCACTTTCTATCTGAAAGGTAGATATGTCAAGGTATTATAATAATCCTGATTAATTGAGTTTATTGCAGCACTGTTCACAATAAGAAAGACTTGGAATCAACCCAAATGCCCATGAATGATAGACTGGATAAAGAAAATGTGGCACATATATACCATGGAATACTATGCAGCCATAAAAAGGATGAGTTCATGTCTTTTGCAGGGACATGGATGAAGCTGGAAACCATCGTTCTCAGCAAACTAACACACAAATAGAAAACCAAACACCACATGTTCTCACTCATAAGTGGGAATTGAACAACAAGAGCACATGAACACAGGGAAGAGAACATCACACAACAGGGCCTGTCAGTGGGTAGGAGGCTAGGGGAGGGATAGCATTAGGAGAAATGCCTAATATAGATGACAGGTTGATGGGTGCAGCAAACCACCATGGCATGTGTATATCTATGTAACCTGCATGTTCTGCACATGTATCCCAGAACTTAAAGCATGATAAAAAAAAAAAAAAGAAAAAGTTATCTGATGGTGCCAGTCAATCCCAAGACAAAATCCCAAACACCAACATTCTGAATGCTGCAACCCTGAAAGATCAAAATATTTAACATAAAAAATCCTGAAAATCACACTCCAGAAGATTAAAACCTCAAATGTTGAAATCCTAAAAGCTGAATTTTGGAGAAGAAATTAATGTATTTTCTGTTGTTTGCAGAATAGTTGCATCATGTTAGTTGGATCATGTTAGGTGAAACTATTATCTTGTTATTGTCTTTATTTGGAAACTAAGTATGGTTTAAGGAGTTTCGTATGGGTTTCAACTGATAAGGGGTGGACTTGTGGACTTAATTTTAGGTGCCAACTTAACTGGATAAAAGAATACCTGTAAACCCAGTAAAGCATTATTACGGGTGTGTCGATGAGGAGATTAGTGTGTGTGTCTGAGTGGACTAGGTGGGGAAGATCTGCCCTCATATTTCCAGTATTTCAAAGATCATAGAGGGGGTAAAAAAGCAGGTGAAAAATACAAGAAATCTCCCCTGCCAAATTATTCAGTTGTGTACACTATCAGTCTCTTTACACACAGGACCATGCTTGCTTTCCAAAAACACCTTTTGTCATAGGATAAAAATAATTCAACAGGCTCAGTGACCTTCTGCACATAATGTGTTTGCTGATATGGAAGTTTCTCCCATGCTTATAATGTACATGAGATGGTGAACTATTCTTGGTTAGGGATTTGACTTTGGAAGAAGATAGATTTCCTATATTTACCACTAAATTTAACATAGACAAACTAGTGCATCCTTCATTTTGGCCAATGGATGGCACTTTCAAAACCATCCCTACTGTTTTTCTTATCAACTATGCCTAATTCATGCCCTTATTGGATTGAAAATTCTAGAACTTATTTACTTTTTTTAAAATTTTTGAATAATGATGATTATTATTCTTTAAATTGAGATGGGGTCTCACTATATTGCTCAAGTTAGTCTTGAAATTCCTGGACTTAAATGATCCTCTTGCTTTGGCCTCCAAAAGTGTTGGGATTATAGGCAAGAGCCACCGTGCCTGGCTTCATTCATGGGTTTTTGTTTCTCGAGACAAAGTCTCATTCTGTTGCCCAGGCTGGAGTGCGGTGGCACTATCACAACTCACCACAGCCTCAACTTCCTGGGCTCTCAATCCATCCTCCTGCCTCAGCCTGAGTAGCTGGAACTACAGGTGAGTGCTACCATGCCTGGCTAATTTTTGTACTTTTTTTTTTTTTTTTTTGTAAAAATAGAGTTTTGCTATGTTGCCCAGGCTGGTCTCGAACTCCTGGACTGAAGTAATCCTCCTGCCTTGGCCTCCCAAACTGTTGGGATTGCAGGCGTGAGCCACTGCACCTGGCCTCATTTATATTTTAATGACTGGAAAAAATCAAGCACTTCATAAACATTTATTTGAAGATTTGGTGGACTTGCAGAAGAAAATGAATTACAATTGAATCCCCAAACCATAATGACAGATTTGGAATTAGGTACAATCAAGGCTTCTAAAAGTGAATTTCAAGGTGTTACCAATAGTTTATTTTGTCCATTCAGCCCAATGCATTTGGCAAAAAATTCAGATGTGTGGATTGCCACATGATATGGCAACAACGAAAACTTCAGTTTAAAAATGTGTCAGGTGTCTGCACTGGCCATTTCCTTCCAGCTGATGGAATTTTAGGAGCTTTGAATGAATTAAAGCTGCATTTGTCTGAAGAAGCCAGTGAAGTTACTGACTAGTTTGTAAATAATTATGTGCATGGTAGGGTAAAAAGACACTTAGGCAACTTTTTTTTTTTTTTTTTGGTCAATCACTAGTATTGTTTCCACCGAATTTGTGGCCTGTATATGAGTGCATGCTTAATGGATTTCTGCATACCCAAAACAAAATAGAAGCATGGCACAGAAGATGGGAAGATTCGATAGAGCATGCTTATGTTGGTGGATATGGAATCATAGAAGAATTTCCTTTTTCTTTTCTTTTTTTTTTGTGGGGGTGGGGGACAGGGTTTCATTCCTGTAGCCCAGGCTAGAGTACAGTGGCATGCTCTCGGCTCACTACAACCTCCACCTCCTGGGCTCAAGCGATCCTCCTGCCTCAACCTACAGAGTAGCTGGGACTACAGGCACATGCCACCATGCCCAGCTAATTTTTGTATTTTTACAGTGATGGGGTTTCATCATGTTGGCTAGGCTGGTCTTGAACTCCTGACTTCAAGTGATCCACCTGCCTTGACCTCCCAGAGTGCTGGGATTACAGGCATGAGCCACCGTGCCTGGCCAAAGAATTTCAAAAAGAGCAGCACCACTAGAACATGAATGTAAACATATTCTCCTAGGTGAGCAATGCCCTAAAAGAAAATAAACAAACAGCTATTCATCACAATGCAAAACTTCAAAATATAGTTGATCATGAAAGTTGACTAGCTCTTATACACTACCTCTGTGTAATTTCCCATAATGTAATACTGTTTGTCAAATTTTCTTTTTTGGTGTTTTGAGGTCTTTTTTTAAAGTTTGTTTTTCCCCTCACTATTTTAAGTCATCAGCATTATCCTTTTACACATCACTATGCTATGTATTTTAGTTTTGTATCCTTTCTAATACTGGAGGCATACATTTTGTAAAGACTTTTAGAGAGTTCTAATTCATTTTATGCATTTTTTGCAAATTTGACTTTGCAAAAGAGTGTTATCACAATGTTGACTTTGTGTAAGCATTGTGCATGTATGTAAAAACATTGAAACTTCCTCAATAAATGAAGAGATGTCCTCTTGTGCATCTGCATTTGTGAAAGGTAAAATTTCTCAAACTCTCAGCTATTTGGGTGGCTGCATATGCAGTAGTGACCATCATGGTTTTTGATAAATTTTGTCAGATGACTCAGGTTGTCTGTCACGATATTTCAGATGATCACAATTATAAAGCCGGGTGCACACAATTGCCACTGTGATATGTGTGTATACATTGCACTTTTTACCAATTTCCTTATGAATATAGTCTGTTCATAGTTGTTGTACCCATGTAACCATAGTTAATGTAACTGGGTATATATACTTGCAAATATACTTGTTATTAATGCCTATTGAATTAATGCCTATGAAGTAGTCTGACATATTTTGTTTGTTTGTTTGTTCTGAGATGGAGTCTCGCTCTGTCGCCCAGGCTGGAGTGCAGTGGCACGATCTCCTCTCACTGCAAGCTCCGCCTCCCAGGTTCACGCCGTTCTCCTGCCTCAGCCTCCCAAGTAGCTGGGACTACAGGCACCCGCTACCACACCCGGCTTATTTTTTTTGTATTTTTAGTAGAGACAGGGTTTCACCATATTAGCCAGGCTGGTCTCGATCTCCTGACCTCATGATCCACCCGCCTCGGCCTCTCAAAGTGCTGGGATTACAGGTATGAGCCACCGCACCTGGCCTAGTCTGACATATTTTTATGGACTTCTCAAATAAATTCCTCTTTAAAAATGTAAACGAATGTCTTTTAAAGAATTTTTTAAGCTAGGCATGATGACACACACCTGTGGTCCCAGCTATTTGGGGGGCTGAGACGGGAAGATACCTGGAGTCCAGGAGTTTCAGACCAGCCTGGGCAACACAGTAAGACCCCATTGCAAAAAAATATATATACATATATTTTTTACTTTTTTCAGAGTTATATTTTTGGAATTTTGATGTCTTGGGACTTCAGCATTCAGGATTATGGTGCTCAGGATTGTGTCTATTGGAATTACGGTTCAACCCATCTTCTGATAAGTAGAAAGGGGTCAATGTGTCACTCTTAACAGACTGCTATCGAGTGAAACCAAGATTCTATTGAAATTAATGTTTTGCTTTTGCCAGCTGCATAGAAATTTCTCCGAGTTAAACCTGGGATTCCGTTGACATTAATGTTTTGCTTTGGCCATTAGCACAGAAATTTCTACTATTTAAATGAGGCCCTAATATTCCCAGATGAACAGAGAGGCAGTACCTTAAGTCTGTACCCTATATCTTAACTCATATCTCCGGAGAGTAGTTCAATAGGCTGGTAGCTGACTATAAGATTTATGTAGTCTAGCAGAGGAATTGGATGAGGGGTAAATGACTGTTTAAACCTATATTATTGCCTTTTGAAATTAAGAGTTCCAAGGGAGTTATTATATTTTAATATATTGAAGTCTAAAAGAGTATTCATTAATATGTATGCATTGATACAGTGGCCCAATTTGAAACTTAATTCAAATGAAGACCATGTGCCCCAAGAGATAAATACTTCTGTCCAAATTGCTGTAACAAAAATGAAAAGCAGAAATGAGAGTTGTCTTCCCTGCAATTTGGAAGTCTTGCTTTAATGAATAGTTGACTTTTTTCCTATTTCAAAAATAGTACCTCCTTCAGAGTTTAAAATTTAAACCACACAGAAGAAAAAAAAGGTCATGCGCACAGAAGATTTTCTATATATAATATAGCACACTTCACCTGGGAAACTTGATGTATAAGCTATAGATTGCTCTTCATAGATCATTCAGAAATATATTAAATTTGAGATTTTTTTTTTTACCCCCAGACAAGAGAAAGTGCAAAGTAATTGATTCTGTTTCTCTTTGCAACTGTACTAAAATATTGCCTATAATGCCCCCAAATTACTTTAAAAATAAACTTCAAAAAGAAATGAATTAGGAAATGTTATAAATCTGTGGAAAATGCTTCACATTTTGTCTTGAATAAACAGAAGTTTCTTTGAAATTAGCATCTTTAAAAATGTGCTCTTTACAACAAACAATAGCAAAATTCCATTTTTTCTTTGTTTTTTTTTTGTTTTTTGTTTTTTTTGTTTTTTAATCAGAAGCAAAACCACAAAATCCTCACTCTCAAGGAATGCACAGGCTATTGCAGAAGCCAGGAAGAAATCTATATTATTACAGAGTACTTATCTCAGAGGGTTGTTATAAATATTAAATGAGAGTTATTTTATGGAATACATCTGAACTAGTGCCTGGCACATAAAAAGTGTTATATAAGTATCAGCTATTATAATTACAGAGTGACAAATAAAAGGTCGGAGTGCTATGGTTATGGAATAGAATGATGAGAAAGGAAACTTCCAGGAGCTTAGGTGTACTTTAAGTGCATGTATCAAATATTGATGCTTCATTATGGCAAGGGGGCTAACAAGTTGCCAGTGTGCCACAAGTCAACATGCAGGCAAAGATGGAAACATTTTCCAGATCTAAAATGTAGTTAAATATGTTGTACTTTGGAATTGTATATGAACTTTATTCCCCTTTCAGAATTACAAATCTCTTAGAAAGCCATTTTATTTCTTTCTAAAACTAAGTTATGATCATCTACTATTTAGCACAGAAATAAAAGGAAGGGATAAAATCTACCAACCCAGCAAAGACACATCTTGCTTTGCATATCTTGAGGAAGGCCATCAGCAGAATGGAAAGATGACTCTCTGTTGATTACTCTATGTTGAGAACCTTAAGATTCAGATGGTATAGGATTCCAGCTAGGCAGTTGTGAACTGTCCATTTGTCTTATGCAAGAAAGTCTCTTCAGCTTTCTGAACGTTTCTGTATTTCACATACTCATTCTAGTTCATGCTCATGTTCAAAGCTTGGCTAGAATAGAATGAAAAAGATTCCAAAGTAAACTCAGCATAACTCAAACATTTTTCTAGGGTTGATTATCTCTAGTGGAAAGGTGAAAAGATAGCTTGCCTTTTATTTTTAAACACTTTACCTGAGTGATAAAATAACCCAAAAGCCACTGTCAAGAATGAGAAAAATTGACTGGGCACGGTGGCTCACACCTATAATCCCAGCACTTTGGGAGGCCAAGGCGGGCTCAGGAGTTCGAGACCAGCCTGACCAACATGGTGAAACCCTGTCTCTACTAAAAATACAAAAATTAGCTGGGCATAGTGGCGGACACCTGTAATCCCAGCTGCTCAGGAGGCTGAGGCAGGAGAATTGCTTGAACCCAGGAGGCGGAGTTTGCAGTGAGCCGAGATCATGCAACTGCACTCCAGCCTGGGCAACAGAGTGAGACTCCATCTCAAAAAAAAAAAAAAAAAAAAAAAAGGATGAGAAAAATTGAGAAGCCATAGGCCGTGGTAATTCAAACTACATCATCAGCTACTGAAAAAGTAGAACGAGTGATGTTTTCAAATGCACTTATACTCCTTTTAAAAAATTATTAGACTTTATTTTGTAGAGCAGTTTTAGATTCACAGCAAAATTAGCAAATGATCCAGAGATTTTTTCATGTACTCCCTGCTCCCATACCACATAGCTTCCCCTGTTATCAACCTCCCACACCACGGTGGTACGTTCGTTACAACTGTGAACCTATATTGACCCGTCATTACCCAAAGTCCATAGTTTACATTAGGGTTCACTTGTGGTGTTATGCATTATATGGGTTTGGACAACTAGAGTCTCTTTTTAAAAAGAACTCCCTTGTGGTGAAAATGAAATCTGAGTCTGAGAATAGAAGTGTTTTCAGTTGTAGTAAAATTGGAGCTGATGCTCCAGAGGCTGTTGCAAGGATGTGCCCTCAGGCGAGGGCACAGACCTCTCAACCTAGAGCACTAATAGTTAAAGTTTGGTAGCCTCAAGCCTTTGCATTGCTTTGTACTGGCTTAATGGCTTTTACTGTTTAATATGTTACAAAGACTCTGGTCTTCAAAAGTAATGAAGTGCAAAATGAATGACAATTGAAAATGTAGTTTGACTGATGACTGAGAAGAAAGGGACTAGAAATAATGCATTTTAGACTTTGACCTTGCAGAGAGTTCTGTACTCATGTGAAGTGGGATGGGTGAAAAACATAGCTTTTTTTCTTTGTTTTCCCCCCTGGCTTGCTTCCAGAATTCATATGTAAGCGTACTTTGTAGAAACTGTGTATGTATTGCAAGAAATTAAACTAGTGGCTTTCAAGTTTTTTGGCCATATCCCACAATAATTTTTTATGTTGCAATCTATCAAATACACACACATGTATCTGACAAAAAATTATTAGTATTAGTTAAATTCTGGTCACAATCTATGTAACCCCAGTTTGGACGAAGATAAAGTGAGTTTAACCTTCCTGCAGCACTACCTGGGAGGCAACATTTTGAAAGGGGGAAAATTAAACCTGTTTATTCAAATTGAAAAGAATAACAGATATATGATCAGGAGGAGGCGACTATTAATGTATTTCAACTTACAAAAACCTTCTGGCCGGGCGCAGTGGCTCATGCCTGTAATCCCAGCACTTTGGGAGGCCGAGGCGGGTGGATCACCTGAGGTCAGGAGTTCGAGACTAGCCTGGCCAACATGATGAAACCCTGTCTCTACTAAAAATATAAAAATTAGCCGAGTGTGGTGGTGGGTGCCTGTAATCCCAGCTACTCAGGAGGCTGAGGCAGGAGAATTGCTTGAACCCAGGAGACAGAGGTTGCAGTGAGCCGACATGATGCCACTGCACTCCAGGGTGAGGCTCAGTCTCAAAGAAAAACAACAAACAAACAAACAAAAAACCCACTTCTGAATAGGTCTTATATTGAGAACTAATATCAATTCAGTTAACTGGTTTTTGGAAGAAATGTTCCCAAAGTAATAATATTAGCAGAAATGGGGGATTTCAAGTTTGGGAATAATGTTTTTATTGAAAGTGTTTAAAAAATGATCTGGATTAGATGGTAGCCCGTTAATTCTTAAATTAAAAAAAAAAAATGGAAACAAAGTGGTGTCTGTATTTTTAATATTCCCCCACCCTTGGTATTTCTGATGCAATTTGTCTTCATAGGCCATTTTTAGAAACGTTTTCACAAACTAGAACAGTATTAGTAGGCCTGAAGAAAGAAGCCCAGACTTGAGAAAATTTAGCCGTTAAAATATTCGGGACTTCCAGTATTTAGTTTTCTAGAGACAAACCATCAAGAAGAGAAAATAATTAAGATACAAGGATAGATCTGAATAAGAATAGGTCAAGTTAAAGTGTTTTTTGTATATGTAACCTGTATGTCTATGTGCATCAGAAAATTGAATATATAATTTTGTCTCTCAAAGGAGAAGTTTAGATTTGGAGAGAGAGATTTGGAAGCTATATTAGTTTGTTAGGACTACCATAACAAAATATCACAGACTGCGTGGTTTACAAAACAGAAATTTATTTTCTCAAAGTTCTGGAGGCTAGAAGTTTAATGTCAAGGTGTTTAAAGTAGGGTTGGTTTCTTCTGAGGCCACCCTCCTTGGCTTGCAGATGGCTGCCTTTCTTGCTGTGTCCTTACATGGTCTTTCCTCTGGGTGCATGGCCCCCTGGGGTCTTTCTCTGTGTCCAAATTCCCTCCCTCTCCCCCTCCGCCCCCGTCCCTCCCTCCCTTCCTTCCTTCTTTCCTTCCTTCCTTCCTTCCCTCCTTCCCTTTTGTTTTTGTTGAAACAGAGTCTCACTCCGTTGCCCAGGCTGGAGTGCAGTGACACAATCTTGGCTCTTTGCAACCTCCGCCTTCTGGGCTCAAGTGATCTGCCTGCCTCGGCCTCCCAGAGTGCTGGGTCTACGGGCATGAGCCAACACACCTGGCCCAAATTTCCTTTTCTTATAAAGACATCAATCAAGTTGGATTAGGGTCTACTCCTATGGTTTCATTTTAATTCAATGACCTCTTCACAGGCCCTGTCTCCACATACAGTCACAGTGTGAGGTATGGGTGGGAACACAATTTAGGTCATAACAGGTTCCATCAGAACATAAAAGGATAGTAAATAAACATATCTTAAGCATTGAATCCTTAGATCCACTTACATCTAACGATTAATAAAGGGGTGGAAATCCACGACAACAACAGAAACATGGTCAGAGAGGTATACAGAGAGCAAGAACGGTGAGATTCAAGAAAGTGAAATTCTTTTTTGATATGGAATGCATGATCAAGTTCCTTCCTAATAATATCTAATAATAGTAGTGAAGAAAAAATTATTTTTGTTTGGAAACTAGAAATTATTAAGGATCTTAATGAAATCAGATTCTGTTGAGTGGTGCTGAAAGTTAGATTTTGCTGAGTTGATAGCTAAATTGAAGGCAAAAATTTACCAAGCCAAGAAAATAATAGATTTTGAAACTTGTAAGATCTCACCTTAATAAAAATTATAAGCTGGGCTATCTTACTAGATGGGAGATGTCTTATTCATTTTGGGCTGCTGAAATAAATTAATATAACTGGATGACTTAAATAACATACATTTATTTCTCCTAGTTCTGGAGGCTTCGATTCTGAGATTAGGGTGCCAGTATGGTCCAGTTCTGGTGAGGATCTCTTTCTGGTCTGCAGACAGCCACCCTTTGGCTGTGTCCTCAAATGGTAGAGGAGAGAGAGAGAGAGACAAAAAATAAAAATAAAAAATAAACAACAACAACAACAAAAAACACCTCTTTCTCTTGTCTCTTCTTATAAAAACACTAATCCCATCATAAGACACTACTAGCCTCATGACCTAATTACTTCTCAAAGGCCCCATCTCCAAATTCCATCACATTGGGATTTAGGGATTCAATATATGAACTTTAGGGGGAAACACACATAGCAGAAGTGACTTTCAGAAGCCTAACACCTGAGGCATCATATACTGAAAACTCAAGACAAATTCTGGAATGCAGAAGAAAAACCCTAGATGGCTGTAAGATTTTTAGGAACTTGTGTGGGGACGGTTGATACAGTTTTCCACAGGATTCTTCTTGATGTTATTAATACTATTAGTTGCACCAACTGATAGGAACGTCTTGAACCAACTAATAGTAACATCAATAATAAATCTGAACCAATGATCTGAAATTTATTATCTTACACTTTGCTTTTTTTCTCTATATAAGATGCAGTTGAAAAGCAAGTAAGTGATCACTTGATCTCCCTCAAGCATCTTTAAGAGTTAGAGTCTAAATATCAGAAAGTACTTTTTGTTGAGGATGATTTGATAAAAAGAATTCCAATAACAGGCTTAAGTGAAGTTTTGGTCTTATAGGAATAGAGCACTGTAAGCAAATCAATACTGAGCTCGGCCATAAGTGGATATGATTGCTGGTGTAATGGGTGAGCTGCCAACAGTCAGGATGCTAGCACTTTTGATCCTGCAATTGTCGCAATGAATATTTTGAGTACCTTGGGACCCTCAGTAGTTATATATGATTTTTCTTCTCTGTGTTCTCAAGTTTGAACTTCTGGTGTTAATTGTAACTCTGCATACCTGAAGTTAAAAAATATAAAATTTTAGATTATTATTAGGAAAAAACTCCACATACTCCAGCTATTAAATAGTGTTATTATTCTGTATTTAAGTCTTGGCACTCTAATAAACAAAATGTTTCTATAACAGGTTCTTGTGATCACCTTTTTTAAAAAAGTATTTTAGCTTTTTAAAAAAAAATTATTATTTTTTTTGCTCCTGGCATCTTAAACCAAACCTAAAAATTACCAATATTTTCCTTCAGTGAATAACATTATATGACTGATAAATTGTCAACATTCATTCAATTTCATGTCCTGCCCTTATAAATATTGGGGATGATCAAGGTATGCATTTTAAAAATGTTAAAATATGCTGGGTGATAATGGCTTGCATCTATTTGAAGAACTATTTAAAATAAGGTTAGAAGTGAAAACATACTACTAGAGCAAAACTTACCTCATTGTACACTGAAATTATCTACAGATCTTCCTCTTTTAAACTGTGAATTAAATATGAGAGATATTGTTATTTAATTTTATTTTTATTTCAGTGACTATACAATACCTGGCCCAAGAGCACACAATAAATATTTGTTGAATAAGGAACTGAATTTAGAAGTCACAATGAGATCAGTGTAACGCTGCCCCAAATGTAGGCCTTGAGAAGGAATGTCCAATACGGAGTAAATGGATACTAAAAAGTTTGGTTCCTTCTTAGTTGAGGGATCGTGAAAATAAAATAAATATTTCTAAAGAACCCTCCAATTTTTCACTAAGGGATGGTAGGTCAAGATAAACACAGACTGAAATAATCCAAGAGGTATGGAAACACTGGCTTCTTCCAAAACAGAATAAATCTGCAGCAGCTGTCAGTTTTTCTACTCCACTGAAAAGTTCAATAGTAATTTAAAAGTAGGAAAGAATTCAGTCTTATCCGAAAATGGGCTATTGTTCTATTTGTATTGTTAGTAAGCAGCAGCCACGGAAACATATAGGCTCATTTAAAAGAATAAGGTCCCATCTATAGTGTGTTATATGCTCAGGGGTTAAGTGAAGGATTCTGCAGGAAAGCACCGGTCATTCTCATTTGTGGGAGGATTTCTGGAGATATTCAGTAAAAATCCCGGGCTCTGAAGAAGCAGAGTGAGATAGGGAATTAGGTAGGAATTATAAAGACAAAACAGGAGAGCACACACCTACCATCCCATCCTTGTGCCCTAGAAGACATCTGTTAGGGGATGGAAATGGAAACCACGCAAAAATAAATTGCTCACTTCCAGACAGATTAGCTATCTTTATGTATTGTTTGCTACATGTGTTTCTTTTATGAAGAATACTTTCTAGGGTCAATGTGGAGAAGTGAAAATTCCTTGCTCAGAGTTCAGTTTCTAAGTCCTTGGTTTAGAACTGAAATCAGGAATTGTCATTTGAGCTTGATGTATGTTTTATTTATGGGTAATGCATTAGGATTTATTAACAAGGAGTAAATGGTAATTTTCTATTCCAATTAGTTTTGCCTTTTGTGGGAAGAAATGGATTTTCCTCATCTTAATGTGTGAAACTCTACAGTATCCTGTTTTTCATGGTTCCCAGAAGGGAATGAGGACATTTGGATACCAATAATTGAGGAATCATGCCTTAAAGAAACACAAGAAATATACAGGCATTCCTCAGTATTTGTGGGGGGATTATTCCAAGACTGTCCTTGGATACCAAATCCACTCAAGTCCCTGATATAAAATGGCATAAATTTGCCCATAACTTATGCCAACCCTTCTGTATACTTTAAATTATCTCGAGTAGTTATAATATCTAAAACAAAATTATGTAAATAGTTGTTATACTGCATTATTTAGGAAATAATGACAAGGGAAAGTCTATATGTGTTTGGTACAGAGGCAATTTTTTTTTCAAATGTTTTCTATCCCTGGTTGTGTAACCCATGGATATGGGGCAGGGGGCCTGACTGCATATATATATATATATATATATATATATATATATTTTTTTTTTTTTTTTTTTCCCCTCCAACTTTAAGTTGTCTTTTTTTTTTTTTTTTTTTCTGGAGTGCACGACTCACTGCAGCCTCGACCTTCTGGGCTCCCACAATGCTGCCACCTCAGCCTCCTGAGTAACTAGGACCACAGGTGTGTGCCACTATGCCCAGCTAATTTTTGTATTTTTGTAGCTATGGGGTTTTGCCATGCTGGCCAGGCAGGTCTCCAACTCCTGGGCTCAAACGATCCACCTGCCTTGGCTTCCTGAAGTGCTGAGATTACTGCCGTGAGTCACCATGACTGGGAGTTATTTCTTGATTTTGTTTCAAAAGTTCGCAAGTGGTGGACATAGTGTCATCTGGCATTGGCTACTTTAAAAAAATTATTTATTATCATTATTATTTGTAAGTAATAGAGATGCTGTCTCAATATGATGCCCAGACTGGTCTCGAACTCCTGGGCTCAAGCAATCCTCCCACTTCAGCCTCCCGAACTGTTGGGATCACAGGCGTGAGCCACTGTGCCCAGTTGGATACTTTTATTAAACACATTCATCCCTCAATACTTTATTATGGAACATTTCAAACATATAGCAAAGTTGAGAGAAGTTTAGAGTGAATACTTATATACACACAATTTAGATTTTACCACTGACATTTTACTATACTTTCTTTATCACATAGTTATCCATTACCCTATTCATCCATAAATCCATCTTGCTTTTTTTTTTTTTTTAAGAGACAGGGTCTCCCCTCTGTTGTCCAGGCTGGAGTGCAGTGGCGCCTTCATAGCTCACTGTAATCTTGATCTCCTGGATTCAAGCGGTCCTCCTGTCTCAGCCTTCTGAGTAGCTAGGACTACAGGTGCACCACTACCACACCTGGCTAATTTTAATTTTTTTTTTTTTTTTTTTTTGTAGAGAAGGAGTCTCATTATGTTGCTCAGGCTGGTCTTGAATTCCTGGCCTCAAGCAATCCTCTCACCTTGGCTTTCCAAAGTACTGGGATTACAGATGTGAGCCACACCACCTGGCCCATAAATCCATCTTACTTTTGATACATTTCAAAGTAAATTGCAGCTATCAGTTCACCATCCTTCAATACTTCAGCTTACATATTATTAACTAGATTATTAACAACTTTTAAAGATTATTTACAAACAGGTATATTTGAAGTTTATTATCAAGTACACTTTCAGCCTAAAAACCACCACAAATTTGACCACTGTGTACCTAAAGGAACTACTATTTGAATAAAGAAGTCTGGGAGCCTTCTGGCTCCCTTAAGAAATCAGTTATGGTCTTTTCATCTTCCCCCACTCCCACATTCTTCCCCTGCCAATTGTTTCTCCATATAGCTACTGCTTCACATGCCCACTAGACACTGATGTAGCTCAAACCCTTTCTTACCGTTCACGATATGATTCTAAAGAGCGTGTCTCTGCTTCTTGTTCTTTCAACCTATCCTTCTTGAAAATGCCTATTATCTACTCAAAACAGATTGGAGAGAGTTAAAGCACTGATTTTGTTGTTGCCTGGTTTATTGCTTTCAATCTAATTGAGAGATGTTAAATGGCAGGGAGTCACATTGTTGTATTTCCCCTTACAAAAAGGGGTAGGTTTCACTGGTGTCGAAGGAATGACTGGATGTTGTCAGACAGGGACTCTCACTGCAGTTCATTGACTGATGATTGCCTGGTTTGTGCAAGTCATCTACAGAGCTATTAGAAAAGCTTCTGGTTCCTGCCCTGATCTCAAGAAGTCTGGACTTCTGGTCTGGTAGGGAGCCTAGGACTCTATATTTTTATTTGTTTATTTATTTATTATTATTATTATTATTATTATTATTTTCTGAGATGGAGTTTCACTCTTGTTGCCCAGGCTGGAGTGCAATGGTGCCATCTTGGCTCACTGCAACCTTCATCTCCCAGGTTCAAGCGATTCTCCTGCCTCAGCCTCCCGAGTAGCTGGGATTACAGGCACATGCCACCACGCCTGGCTAATTTTTTTTTTGTTTGTTTGTTTTTTGTTTTAGTAGAGACAGGGTTTTGCCATGTTGGCCAGGCTGGTCTCAAACTCCTGACGCCCACCTCCACCTCCCAAAGTGCTGGGATTACAGGTGTGAGTCACTGCACCCAGCTGAATTCTGTATTTTTTAAAAGCTCCCAGGATTATTCTGACACACAGCAAAATTGGGGGAAATGAAAATAAGAGTATTGGTCAAACGTTGCCTGTTTCTTGCTGGTGATCTTCACAAGTTATATATCCTCTTACAGTCCTCAGTGTCTTTAACTGTAAAGTGAAGAGGATGTACCAGATAGATATTACCTAGAGTTTTTTGTTTTCTAAATTTGTGTGCTCAGTTTAGTCCTTCAAAAGGGACGTTTGTAGGACCCATGTCTAGGAGAACAGAAGGAAAGATTGGAAATAGAAGAGCAAGTCACATCACCTGAGTTCAAATTCTATTTGTATGGCATGGTGCAAGTTACGTAATTGTAAGTTTCTTTTTCTCTAAGATGGGCATAGTAATAATTCTTCCTGCATGAAGCAGTTGCAAGAATGAAATGTGTGGCATAATATATGACAAATTCTAAACATTCAAAAAATGTTTTGCTAATTTGTTTTGTTTGCTGTTTTACATGGATGGGAGGGAATGGGAGGTAGAGAGGTTATGAGAGGAGGAAAGACCTCCTATTAGTCTATATTCTGGTGAGAATGAGCTGACTGGCCTCTAATTTCACCTTGATCTTCACCACAATCTGTGTCCCTTGGCAAATCATAGCATCTCTGGGACTCCATTTCTTGGACTGAGAAATGAAACAGTTTAGATGAAATAAACTTCAATCTCCCTTTTAAAGTTAAAATTCTATTCTAATGTGATTCTGATAATTTTTCATGGCACTCCCTGATAGTGAATGCTGTGAATTGTAAAACTGATAATATTTCCTCTCTTTGTTTTGTCTTCTAAGTTAGCTTCAAGTTGTATTTAGGACCAAAAATAAGCAACTATGAAAGACTTTAGCAGAGCTGGCTTCCTAGATGTGCATTCTATGTAGTCACATAGGGCTCTACATTTAGAAGGGCCATGTTCCTTGTTTAATGCTCCTAGTTTGATACTGCTGTCCTGAAATACTTATTTTTTAACAAGGAACCTTGCATTTTCATTTTGCTCTGTGCTCTGCACATTATAAAGTCAGTCCTGGATCTTAGTATATATTTTTCTATTTTAGCCTCATCGTAATTGCCATGCATCCTAAATTTATTGTCTTTTTTTCCCTAATTGCTCTGTGTGTTTTTTTTGAAATATCATATATTCATTTGGTAAATAGGCAGATAATGGATAAATAAGAACATCATTCTTCTATGAAGATTTGCTTCCCAAAACTCCTAGCTATATTCCCCTCCTAATGTCAAACCTAACAGTATTTACTGTTTGTCATTCATCTTGATACTAGGTTATATATTACCTTGCATCACTATCTAACTTTGCCTTGTAGACATCTTAAAACTTCTCAGGTTATTATAACCTCTTTGAATTTTTATATCCCCAACAATGCCCATCTTCATGGGTATCGCTCCTAACAGCCTCCCAGAAAAATAATTTTTGAATTAATTTAACTAGAAATTGAATTGATTTAACCAGCTAGAAGAAGAAGGGAGGGGAGATCTTAGCAAAGAGAAGGAAAAGAGGAAGACGACCCCAAAGGATGGTCACAGAAGATAATCATTTGTCATTGCTTGATTTCCATTCCAAAAACCACTAGGCCAGGCGTGGTGGCTCATGGCTGTAATCATAGCACTTTGGGAATCCAAGGTGGGTAAATCACTTGAGTTCAAGAGTTTGAGACCAGCCTGGAAACATGGTGAAACCCTGTCTCTATTAAAAATATAAAAAACTAGCCAAGTGTGGGGGCCCATGCCTGTAGTCCCAGGTACTCAGGAGGCTGAGGTGGAAGGATCACTTTATAGTGCAACTGCACTCCAGCCTGGGTGACGGAGCAAAACCCTATCTCAAAACAAACAAATAGTAGTACAGAGATTTTCAATATTTTTGGTCTCCAGAGCACTTTACAGTCTTAAATATGATTGTATACCCACACAGATATTTTTTTCTTTTGTGATAGAGTTTCACTCAATCGCCCAGGCTGGAGTGCAGTGGTATGACCTTGGCTCACTGCAGCCTAGGCCTCCTGGGCTCAAGTGATCCCCCCATCTCAGCATCCTGGGTAGCTGGGACTACTGACACACCACCACACCCAACTAACTTTTGTATTTTTTGTAGAGACAGGTTTTTTCCATGTTGCCCAGGCTTGTCTCAAATTCCTCCTGAGGTCAAGCAGTCCTTCTGCCCTGGCCTCCCAAAGTGCTGGGATGACAGGCTGGAGCCATAGCAACTGGCCCCCACACAGCTTTTAATGTGGGTTATAGCTATTGCTATTATAGGGGAAGTTACAAATTTTTATGATAATTATAAGATTTTTTAAATAACAAAACTATTACATGTCAACTTAATATTTTTCATTGAAAATATTTTTTCTCAAACAAATTTTGTGATGAATGACATTATTTTATGCTTTGCAAATCACTTTAATATCCAGATTGATAGAAGACAGCTGGATACTCATATCTACTTTTCATTCTTTCTGTTGTGATATCATGTAGCTTCTGTAAAACTCTACCCTATACTTCTGAGAAAATATGAGTATAAATGGCAAATAATGTTTTATGGTTGTTATGAAAATCATTTTTACTCCATGGACCCCTTTAAAATGTCTCAAGGACTCTAAATGTTCCCTGGACCACACTTTGAGAACTGATTCAGTAGAGTGACATCTTGCTGCCATAATATTTTTCAGAATCAAGATAGTAAATTCTACACAGCTATCTCCATTCCTTTAGCTGAGGTAGGTGGAATTTCGCTCTGAGGCTCAAAAAATAGAATACTTTATCTTCATATTTGCCAACCTGCATTGATTGCCCATTGATTTGTCCCAAAACTGAAAAAAAAAAAAGCATCAAGAGATTTGAGAGTTTTTAAAGATTCTTTCTCTTCCTTGCTTGCATGTTATAAATGATGGACAGACGCAGAGAAGGAGCCAAGTGTGGGGACACCATCATACAATGCTAAGTTTCTGAATCGAGGTGATTTCGTTCTATTATTTTTTAAATTTAATGTTGGGAAACAATGGGAGGTGGACCTGAATGAAACCTTTGGTGAAAAAAAAAAGACATTGAAATAACTACTGGAATAAATTACTGAGTCATTCTGGGTGTAAAATATACATTTTAATGCATATTTCAATTGCTATAATTTGAAGATATGTATCATGCACTCAGTTTCAATTCATTACTATTGGGAGCTCCGCATTATCAAGTCTAGGAGTGCTAGAGTTCACGTTAATTATTCAGAATAATGTTATTGACAGGCTTTTATTATAGGTTATATTTAATTTTGGGGGTCCATTTTCTGCATTCCTTCTCTTTGCTAAAATCTCCCCTGTTTTCTTCTTCTAGCCAGTTAAATCAATTCAATTTCTAGTTAAATTAATTCAAAAATTATTTTTTTGGGAGGCTGTTAGGAACAATACCCATGAAGATGGGCATTGTTGGGGATATAAAAATTCAAAGAGGTTATAATAACCTGAGAAGTTTTAAGATGTCCACAAGGCAAAGCTAGATAGTGATGCAAGGTAATATATAATTTAGTACCAAAATGAATGACAAACAGTAAATGCTGTTAGGTTCGACATTAGGAAGGGAATATGGCTAGGAGTTTTGGGAAGCAAATCTACACAGAAGAATAATACCTTTATTATCCTAGGGATCCTACGGTAAAAAATAAGGTTCTTCGCATTTACCTGTAACCCCAGAGTTTTCAGTGCTAACTTTGTAGCTAATCTTTATAAAACTTGTTTTAAATTGGTATTTGTAACAAAATTCTATTTCCCAGTGGCAGATCACCAACTGGAGGCAGGAAGAAACTCTTAGGGAGCTGTAACTGGTTGTCAAAGATTAGTGTTCTGTGTTTAATAAACATGTCTCCCTAAAGTTATAAGTAGACTGGCTTTAGTAAACACATAGGTAGAAGTTTTCGCTTCTGTCTTACACATCCATCCAAAGCATTTGTCTGTGGCATTATTGTGATCTTGTGAGATAACTGTCTTCCTTAGGGAAGAGACACATTCTTACTTCTAGTGTGGTCTCCCCTAACCATCTGGGAAAGAGGCTGCTGCTGAGATTGTTAACTGGAACTCAGAAGGTGTATTTTATTCAGCAATCATGAGTTAGTGCAAGAGGGTAAGATTTACATTGAACCTGAATGTCTTAGTGATTATATGGCTTTGGGCAAATTACTTAATATCTGAGGACCTGCTTCCATGAAGACATTACATTTTCGGAAGATTTACTGTAGTAATAATGTAGAAGATATAATAAGGAGAATCTTGATACTCCGAAACCAACTATTTGGTTTGCCGCTTAATAGCCGTGAGATAAGAACATGAGTTAAGACACCTGTTGAGAGACTAACAGAGGGAGAAGACCAGAGAGATTATTAAACAGAATCAATAAGTTTAGTGACTAGTTGGATGCAGGTGGTATGAAAGAGGTAAGACCCTCAGCCATGCTCAAGTTGCCGGAACTGGTTGTCTGACATCATTTGCTGAGGAATCTGCAAGAAAAGGTAATGTGGAGTTGTGGTGGGTGCTGAGTTTTACCTGGGTCATGTTGAATTTAAGGTAAGAATGAAGAGGAGTGGGGAAACTAATTCCAGGTGTAAAGGTGTAGTATGGGTTTATGTATCTTGGCCTGGAGGTCAGGAGAAATTCGGGAGAAATCAACTCTTTATGTGGTAAATGAAGCCATGAGTATGGACAAAGTCACCCAGGAAAAAAGCACAGAATGAGGAATCTGGGATTGGCCTAGACCAGGAAAAGTTGGCTGCCCTTCAGGAGGTGGGGGTCAAGGGGAGAGAGAGCATTAGGACAAATACCTAATGCATGCAGGGCTTAAAACCTAGATGACAGGTTGATAGGTGTAGCAAACCACCATGGCACATGTATACCTATGTAACAAACCTGCCCGTTCAGCACATGTATCCCAGAACTTAAAGTAAAATTAAAAAGAGAGAGAGAGAGAGAAAGGAAGGATACACAGAGACCGGCAGCTCTTTCTCTGGGAAAACCACGGCACACACAGACATTTGTAATAAGTTCTAACTATGAAGCAAATTAGCTTTCAATACCGGGCCTATTTGAAAGGAATTTAAGGACAGACGCGGTAACAGGGCTCAGCCAACAAAAGTCAGTCTTTGGCCTCCCACAGACAGATGTGCACAGAGTCCCCTGAGGATAGAATAGGCAGGAACCCAGATATGCTTTCTAGGGGTGGGTGCCCATGTGTGCAGTGCTGCCCTTTCAGTTTCTTCAGGAAAGAAAACCAAGCTTTGAGTGTCAGTGTTAGTCAAAGGCTGGGCCTCTGCTCCAGGAGATGAAAGTGGCAGCTTGGAAATAATCACATGTGATAATCCCCAGGAGGAAGCCAGCCACAAGGCAACTGGCAGAAGTCTGTTGCCTCAGTAACATCTTCCCGAGTAGCCCAAGGTGGGATATCTTTGTTGTTTAGACTGTTGCCCCACCCCCAAAAATCATTTTTCTGTCTTCCTCTTTCTCTACCTTTATTTCTCCCCACTTGTTTAATTTATTTTATATATATGTGTGTGTGTGTGTATATATATATATATATATATATATATATATATACTTGGTTGCCTATTTGGTATTACACATTCAAATCTTGAATTACCCAAGATTATTATTTTACTGTTTAGCAAATGTAACAGAAAGACTTGGGATTTCTGATTTCTGATTGTTTTAAATATTTGGCTGAATACAAATTGAAATGATTTTTAATTCCCCTTGTTCTTTTGATTGGCTAAAAGCGATTTCAACAAGTTGTTTTAATTAACTAATTCAGTACTTTTATAATTGTAGCTTGTTCTTAATACCTTTATTGTCCTTTCTTCTCAATTTCTTTCCTTTTAAATTTCTTGTACTGTAAACCACCAACATTCTTTTTCAGAATAAAATAATGGTTATAGTAATACTATTCATATACTTAAAATAGTAGTAGTAATAAACTAACATTTATTGATCTTTTACTATGGGCAGGCCATAGATTTTCATTTAATTCTCCCTACCACTGTGAAGTGGGTACAGTACTGCTGTTATCTTCATTTTCTTGATAAGGAGACCAGAGCACTGAATGTTGAGAAATGTGCCCAGGGTCATGAAGCACCAAAGCAGAAGAGCTGGGACTTGAATCCATGGAGGCTGCTACCAGAGTCCCAACTCTAAGCCCTGTGCTATAGTGATAGGCCTGTGGACCAGTCCAGCTTTATAGCTGAGGAAACCTTGTTTCAAGTTAGAGGCTGAAGAGAGGAACCACAGCCAGTGTCAGAATGAAGACTAGGGCCCAGGACCACTTTCTCTCAGTCTCCTACCCTATTTTACCCAAATTTTCTCTCAGTATAGCTTTGTCCTACCCTTACATAAGAATAGTGATAGTTTTTTACGTTAGTATTTCATGTATAATTTTCTTGTTTGTATGAGAAAGACATTTCTTATGTGTGAAAGAAGAATAGATGCGTTTTTGTTTTTTATGACTGGAGATTTTTGAGCTTTTAAGGCTGCTGCTTACTGGAAGCTGTTGCATTAACCATTATTGATGTGTACAGTAAATGTTAGGAAAAATACCAAATCACATTAATCATGGGTCTTCCAGTTGTCTCCCAGCTGAACATGTTTGGTGGCTAATACAAGCACATCGACCCGTAGAGAGCTTCATGAAAGATTAATCTGCAAAACAGCTACCATCGAAGTGGGAAATAATTGGAAATGAGCTCAAACCTCTGTCCAGCTAAGAGATTTTGAAATTTTATTTTTTCAACGCCTGGTTGTTGAGGGAACAGTATGTTTATAGTAAAGTAGACTTTTATTAGTCCATCTTAATATAGACCTGATTAACATAGATCTTCATAAGATAATTGTATGTTTAATGAAATTTGAATACCTTTTCTCAACTATTATCAAAACATTCTAAAGATTAAAAATAGAAAGTAAAAAATTATATATTTTTTGTCTCACCATCTTTATCCTACCATCACCTTATTTTAAATATATGGTTTTTAAGAGTCAAATAATTGTTGATATATTCTGGCCAATCATTGGGAAAAGATTTTTTTACAGTGATTATACATTTATTAACTTATCAAACTAGCTCATTAGGTGCCATGATGTTTTTCTTTCTTATTTTTTTCTGAAGACTTCATTTTTTTAGAGCAGTTTTAGGTTCACAGCACAATTGACAGGAAGGCGCAAAGATTTCTTGTATACCTTCTACCCATGATGTTTTTAAAAGTCAATATTCCAATTAGTACACTTTAAATACAAAAGACTGAAATGACACTAGTACTTCATAGCGTATTATATGCATTTTTAGATACATTAAATTATCTCTGGAACTCTTCCTATGAATAGCAAATATATGTACATATACATATATATGTGATTCATTTGTGTGTCTTAGGTAAATGTTACCATACTCTAAGCTTACATATAGTAGTTTTAATGGTAGTAACATATTTTGAATAAATGCATGAGAAGGAAGGAATGCAAGTGATAGTTAATGATACTGTCATTTTTTCCTAGCTAAAAAAAGTCCAGGCTGGGCGTGGTGTCTCACGCCTGTAATCCCAGCACTCTGGGAGGCTGAGGCAGGTGGATCATTTGAGGTCAGGAGTTTGAGACCAGCCTGGCCAACAGGGTGAAACCCTGTCTCTACTAAAAATACAAAAAAATACACAGGGGTCTCATGATGTCACCCAGGCTGGAGTGCAATGGCGCAGTCATAGCTCACTGCAGCATCGAACTCCTGGGCTCAATTGATCCTACTGCCTTAGCCTCCCAAGTTGCTCGACTACAGGCACATGCCATCTTGTCTGTCTAGTTTTTTGTTTGCTTTTTTAAATAGAAACTAGGTCTTGCTTTGTTGCCCAGGCTCGTCTAGAACTACTGGCTTTAGGTGATCTCCCGCCTTAGCCTCCCAAAGTGTTGTGATTACAGGCATGAGCTACAGTGCATGGCCTGAATACAATCTTTAAAAGCATCTTCTTCCTATTTAGACTATTTAGACTAATACACACTGTGTGCCATTATTTGGTACTTTGTACAAAGCCAAACAGAACAAGCAACCTGTGTAGATGTTGTAAGCAATTTGGTCGTCAAATTCGTTTACATTTAAAAAAAAAAAACTCCCTGCTACCTGCATACCAACCTGAAGTTTCCCTTACCTTTGGGCCATTCTCACCTCTATCTTAGAGTTCCTCCTTGGACTCAAGCTCTCCCTATACTCCCTCCTATTTGGAAGCCTTTGCATCTGGGCACGGTAGCTCAGGCCTGTAACCTTAGCACTTTGGGAGGCCGAGGCGGGCAGATTGCTTTAGGTCAGGAGTTCAAGACCAGCCTGGCCAGTGTGGTGAAACCCTGTCTCTACTAAAAATACAAAAAATTAGCCAGGCATCATGGCGGGTGCCTGTAGTCCCAGCTATTGGGAGACTGAGGCAGGAGAATCACTTGAACCCAGGAGGTGGAGGTTGCAATGAGCAGATATGAGGTCACCGCACTGTAGCCTGGGTGACAGAGTAAGACCCTGTCTCAAAAAAATAAAAAGAAAAAGAAAAAAAGAAAAGAAAGAAAAAAAAAAAGAAAAGAAAAAAGAAAGCATTTGCTCCATCATGAAAGGGGCCAGCACATTGGCAGTCATTCCTCTTCCTCTCTCCCAAAGCAGTTCGCCTCCATGTACGGCAACAAAATATTATTTTCCAAGTATGCCAACGCTTTGCTGTTTAATCCTCTGGACTTTCACTAGAACCTAAAGGGTGGCTTTTCTGGCTACCACCTTATTTCAAAAGGACTATTACTCTCCTGTCATTCTTGATTCACACCAATCACAGCCAGCAACTTAGAGGTACAAATCTTTGTGTGCTGTTATTTTACCTGGAGTCATTGGGGGTTTTTGCTTGTCAGAGAAGTCAGCATTTCCAAGAGTGGAGAGGAGAGGAAAGAATAAATTATTTTGCATTGCTCTAAAGTGGTTCAGATTTACACAGAAAGAATTCAACATCAGCCATATCACCTGCAGTTCAGTTATTATCAACTCAGACTGAAAATGTGCAGGTGCTTGCCTAGTGTGAAAAAAGGTGCACTTCTTTTGCTAAGGAGCAAGCTGTGCTTGTCACTGTTTCTGAATTTGACTCTGGGCACTCTCTGGTCAGCCTATTGAAGAAGCCACTCACTGATCAGAGGCAGAATTCAGCATGCTTCCCACAGAGAACCGTTTGCTCATGTTCTGCCCAAATCACAAGTCACCCTGCTGGGATGTCTGAAGGTGCAGATGGAAAGACAATGCAGGACATGTGAACTCAAGGGAAAGTGAGATAATTCCCAATAAATCCAAGGTTTTGATTGTGTAGGTCTTCTAAGGCCTATTAATGGCAGTTGGCAGAAAACTTCAATAGATTACTGACACCAGGTGGTTAGCAACATTTCACTTTCCAGCACAGAATTCTTTGATTTTTTTTCTTTGTTTTGAGGTTAGCTGATTTATTTATTTTTATTTAGGTAAAAATCACATAAGATTCACCATTTTAACCATTTTACAAAATACAGTTTATAGACTTTTAGTACTTAGGACTTTTTTTTGGAGAGGGGCACGAGGGTTAGGGTCTCACTTTGTCACCCAGCCTGGAGAGCAGTGGCGCAATCTTGGCTCCTCCAAGGTTCTCCAAGGTCGCAATCTGCAACCTCCGCCTCCCAGGTTCAAGCGAGAATTCTTTGAATTTTAAAGCACTAAGGCCATGAAGCACCTTAGCAATCATTTAGTCTATCCCTATTAATTGTACAGATTATAAACTTGAGGCCAAGTGAGGCCCTTACTTGCCTGAGGTCTGTATAGCAGTAGAGCCAGAACTCCTGACCTTCAGTACTATTGTCTTTCTACTAGTTCAAGTCCCATAATATGATTACCAAGTATATATTTTGTCTCTACAGAAGATGATTATTCACTTGGGAAAAATCTACAAGCTTCCAAATATTTCAGTGCCCATCCAGTCTTATCCAAGAGAGAAGTAGGCCAAGTCTCAAGACTGACCATTATGCTTGTAATGGTGGAAATGACTGATATGTTTGGATAGGTGCCATTACATGTTCTACGTAACTAACCAAGTTCTCATTTCTGATTCCATGGTCACTGGGCAACAGTATTTTTATAGTTTGGCCTGTTGTGTAGGCCTGCCTATGGGAAGAAAATATACTAATGGTGCTAAAGGGAATATTTCAGTCTGTATGATAATTAAATTTTTCATGACATTTTTAATAGGTTGGTATTTAGATTTTATCTTTTAAAAGGCATCCTAAGGCAAGAATTGTATTTTCTACAGAAATTCTATTGTACTAAAATGTTTATATAGTTAAAACTTCTTCCTTTTGGTAGGGTATATGAGTGAATCTGAAAGATAGCATTTCAATAATTAAAAAAGAGGACTCTCCACAAATGTTTCTTTGAAATGATTATTTCTTTAAAATTGTTTTTCTGTCTTAATTGGATGTTTAAGCCAAAATACGGGTCATGAAAATAATGCTACAAATCTTCTGAAGTTCACAAACTTTATTTCATGCTATTATCTAGATAGCTGAAATATATTTGAGGTATCTTTATGCAGATTTATAAACTTACAATTATATAGTTTTACAATCCAGGTAACCAAAGATATGTAACACTCTCAAAATAGCATCCAATCATATGCTACTATAATTTCCATTACTCTTTGTGCACATTCTCGTAAGTTTATAGTTCACTATTTCAGATTACCTTTGGTCCAATGTCAAATTTATTGATACAGGGAGAAGAAAGGAAAATGAAGTTAAAATACTCTTCTACATTTTACTGTTGCTTAATCTATATAGATAGTGACTGTTGCTATTTTCAAATAAGCTTTAATGAACTTGCATAGAAGTGCCTGCTTTCCATTAGTTGGGAAATGAGACAATCTTTGAAATTAACAAGATAAGATTGTGAAACATACATACACTACATTGTTGACATTTCAGAAGTGAGTACTGAACTGGGAAATGCAGGTTGTAGTGTATGCCATCTATGAGAAAATGCTTAAGTTTTTTTTTATTATTATTTCAGTTCTGTCTTAGTCAGCTCAGACTGTTATAACAAAATACTATAAACTAGGTGGCTTAAACAACAGAAATTTATTTTCTCACAGTTCTGAAGCTGGAAGTCTGAGACCAGGCTGCCACGAGCATGGCCAGGAGCTGGTGAGGGCCCAATTCCTGGCTTATAGACAGCCACCTTCTCGTTGGATGCTCACACAGCCTTCCCTTGGTGATTGGAAAGGAAAGAGATCACTCTCTCTTCCTCTTCTTATAAGGCCATGAAACCTATCAGATTATGACCCCTCCATTATGGCATTTAACCCTTAATTACCTCCCCAAAGCCCTGTCTCCAAATGTAGTCACATTTGGGGGTTAGATCTTCAACCTGTGAATGGACAGGGAGGGTAAAATTGTCCTCAGCAAGTTCTTTGCTATGTAAGATGCCAGCTCCAGCTGCTATATTCTATAGTCTTAAAACTGATTAGACAATAACATCAGTTTTGACTTCTCAATACATTTTTCCCAAGCATCTTTTGCTAGATTTTCCCTGGAAGAATCATTTATAATTCTCATTGCATTAAACTGCTCCTCAGAGGACAGATGCCAATCTCCAGCATTTAATAAGGTTTATATGACTTTCAACAGCCTTGTAGCACTCTATTTGGTGGGCTTAACACAATTTGATTCTAAAAAATATATTAAAACTGTATCTCTAATAGTCTTTTTTTTTTTTTTTTTTTTTTCCTGTGACAGAGTCTTGCTCTGTCGCCCAGGCTGGAGTGCAATGGTGTGATCTTGGCTCGCTGCAACCTCTGCCTCCCAGGTTTAAGCGATTCTCCTGTCTCAGCCTCCTGAGTAGCTGGGATTACAGGCTCATGCCACCATGCCCAGCTAACTTTTGTATTTTTAGTAGAGACAGGGTTTCATCATATTGGCCAGGCTGGTCTCGAACTCCTGACCTCAGGTGATCCACCCACCTCGGACCCCCAAAGTGCTGGTATTACAGGCATGAGCCACCGCACCTGGCCTGTCATTTGTTTGTTAATCTCCAAATATTAGCCATAATTCTGCAGGTGTGGTCCCGCAACTGACTTGCACCCCAATAATATATTTATCAATTTGAGTAGTTTTTGCATGTGGACATAAGAAATCACTAACAGACATAACAGAGATGAACATAGACTGAATATGTTTATAACAATTTTGCCTTTACGGACATGTGTACATTTTACTATGAGACACAGCTTATAATTTTACTATTCATTTAAAACATTTACTAATGATTTAAGATGTAGGTGCCAGGCAATGAGCTAGCTGCTGGGTACACTGGGAAAAAATGTACTTTTGCTATTAGGCGTTTACTGTTTCAGGCAAAACAGTCCAAAACGCATGAAGTAGTGCATCAAGATCTGTGAGAAGAATCTCCATAGCTTAGAGTCAAAGGACCAGGAAGAAAGCTAACACAGACTATGAGGCTTTGCACTGAATGGCACTTCTAAGGGTCTCTTTCAAAAGCATTTTCTTCCTCCCACGAAACATAAAGATCACAAGGGATTATAACATGTGCTTAAAAGCATTGGAAGAAAAACTGTATACGTAAGTTGTATTTGTGAACTTGTGATACCCATTAACAACCCCTTTCTAAAAGAATATTTTCAATTGCTGCTTTTATTTCATAAGCAAAAAAAAAGAGTTCAAAGAAAATTTCAAAGATAAATATAAATGATGACATATTTGAGGTCTTGAGGTGACTATTTTTCATCAGTGCTCCTTTTCTGGTGCTGAAGTTTTTATCTTCCACTCTGTCCCATAATGGACAATTAAAGAGAGAATTTTAGATTAAGATCTGAAGTTAATCTATTCACTTCTCTCCATGTCCTTTTCCCTCCCCAACCTCACTCAGAGTTCAGATTAATTCACTTCCTCAGGGACACTTTCTCTAAGCCCTCAGACTAAGTCAAGGCCCCTCAGATGTAGGATTGCCAGAAAAAAATACAGGGCATTCAGTTCAACCGAACTGTTTGTTTGTTTGTTTGTTTCTTTGTGTGAAATGGAGTCTCCCTCTGTTGCCCAGGCTGGAGTGCAGTGGTGCGATCTCGGCTCACTGCAACCTCTGCCTCCCAGGTTCAAGCGATTATCATGCCTCAGCCTCTTGAGTTGCTGGGATTAAAGGCATGCACCATCTAATTTTTGTATTTTTAGTAGAGACGGATTTCACCATGTTGGCCAGGCAGGATAACTCCTGGCCTCAAGTTATCCGCCTGCATCTGCCTCCTAAAGTGCTGGGATTACAAGTGTGAGCCATTGCACCTGATGGGGTACAACTGAACTTTGGATAAGCAACAAATAATTTTATGGCAGAAGTATATTTTATGCGTTGCATGGAACATACTCTATACTAATTATTTTATTGTCTATCTAAAATTCAAATTTCACTGTGCATTCTGTATTTTATTTGCTAAATCTGGCAACCCTACCTAGGTATACAGTTTCACAGAAACCTATGCTTTCCTTCATTGTAGCCAGCAGATCTTGTAGTTTAATATTTTTAAGGTCCTTGAACTCCATGTGTTTCCAAAAGGCCAAAATTACCTTTAAAGCTTTTTTTTTTTAGCTCATCGTTATATTCTTAGTACCTAATCTAGTGCCTGGCCTACATAAGTATTTGTTGCATAAACTAATAAATATCTGAATGGATGATAAACAAATACTTGGATAATAAACAAATAGTCAGTGCATATACATTTTATCTTTTACGTGCATGCTGGTGACTATTTTTCAACTCTAGTACAAATTCTTTTTACTGATCTTTAAACCTTTCCTTAGTATTGCCAGTGTCTGTTTTATTCTGCATTAACTCCCACACAGTTTGGAATGCTGTTTCCTCAGCTACTGTTGCATTTTCCATATCATTTGCCCCCTTTCCATCATTGTTTATGTCCATCTCATATATGCTACTTCCTTCTTAAATGCAGCTCCATAATATAACCTCATTATGCCTTTTAGTACTTGTGTCACTTCTCTTCTATGTTGGATCATTATTTGTTGCTTTTCTCATTTTTTACATCAGTGTTTTGAAAACTTGCATGTTTCCTAAAACTGCTGAAGTATGAAAACCTGTGCAAGACTATCTGCCTTATGAGGCAGGAGTTTATCTTTTGTCTCCTCTAATCTCCAAATATTAGAGATAGCAGCTATTCTACACATTTTGCTGAATTGAATTTATAATGGTAAAACTTACATAGAATTTTAGGGATGGAGAGGGTCATGTAGGAAGGCCATTTCTTCAAATCTGTTATTTAATGACAAGGAATGTATAAGAACAAGAGCTCTTGGCTTTTAGTCTAGTGAGTGTGTCTTCTACCAACCATATGTGTCAAATGTGGTCTTTGTTTCTACTGTTAAATAGATGCAGATGAACATTTAACCATACCAGGCCTGTTTTTGTCGTTACCATTTGTTTTGTTTCATTTGTTTTGCTATTTAATTCTGTGAAGGAGGGGTTCGAAATGGAAGAATATTGTTCCTTTAAAAGTTAAAAGTCTGTTTGAAAACTATATACGTCGTAGAGTGAGAGTAACAGACAATGAAGATTATTCTCATAGGCAGAAAACAGTACCCTTAAAATATGTATTCATATATGTATATATACAATATTGAGTAGTTCCTACACAATTGTAGCTGCAACTGTTCTAAGCATAGCCTAAGAACTTTTTGCAATGTTGATTTTACTGTCTATAACATGGTCATTATGTATTGCTGTAAAACACTAATGTTAAGATGTCTCATAAACTAGCTAAATTAGGGCCATGTGTCTGTTACTTGAGTAAAATAAACTAGTGCTACTGAGTCTAGTAGTAACTAAGTACTTGGCAGTGTACAATTCTTAATCTTGGTGTCTAATTATATTACAAATGATAGATAGTTGTGTTCTTTTAGTAAGCTTTTGGAAAAATGGCACTTTTTTTTAGTTCATTGCTTATCTAATCAATTTTATGGAAGAAAATATTTAGGAAGAAATCATATAATGATTAAAATCTACATATCATGAAATTTTGATCCTTAGCCTACCTGTTTTGAAAAGATGAGAATTTCTAGATACCAATTCGTTTAGATTATAAGATGTCAATTACTGTTTAATTGCTTTTTTTGAATCTAAGCATAAATTATTTTAGATGGTCTATTTATATTTATCTGACAAAATCAGGTATAGCAGCACTGTCCCCAAAATTGTTAAAAATGAAGACACTCGGTCGGTACAAATCAGGAGCAACTAAGATGATTTTTTAAATTATATTGAATTTCTCGCAATACAATTAGTTTTCCTCAAAATGACTGGCCTTATCATTAAATTGATAGGCATGTGGTCAAAGAGAGTAGAAGTTACCTATGCCTGGATTTCATTTAGAGAGCCCAATGCCTTGTTCATAGTAAGCCTTTAATAAATGTTTGCTGATAGCTTTAACATTTTAAAACCATCTATTCCAACTGCACATAGTCAACAAGTATATTTTTTAGAATATGCTGGCATAGGTTGACTCTGCTTCAATTTATATGGTCTTAAAATATGAACTGTAAACTGTGAAATAGATTTTCTTAATGTAATTTTGTTTAACCCTCTGAGTTGCTACCAAAACTTGGTAGCATGATAAGGTCTCTTTTTCATGAAGCTCATGAACATTCTTTTTGTTTTTTAATACCTGAATTTTGCTCTTTTGTCTTTGATCGTTTTGTTGTTGTTCTTTTTTTGTTTTTTTTTTTGTTTTCAGGATTCTTGTGAGTCTCTAGGATCACTGTAACATGGACTCTTGAATCCTGGATGGGAAGTCCTTTTTGACCTCAGGGAGTCATTAGCTCCTTTCTTCTTCTGGGCTGTCATCTCTGTGGCTGTTGACTTTTCTCTGGATTTAGCCATTCCTCTAGTCCCTGGCTCTTCTCTTAGTTTGATAATGATTGTTAGAGTCCCTGATGAAAGTCTTACTCAGGCAGACTCTTTTCTGACCCAACTTAGTCCCTGTTATTGATTTGGATCTAGTCCTTCAAATCTCAAGCAAGCCTCAGGTTTCCATCTTGATCTATCCTGGGACTTCCCTTTTGCGCCTATTGATAATTCTCTGGCAATACAACTCCTCTGTCATTCAGTGGCAAGGAGTCAATTAACTTCTACTGGTGACCTATCATTTGCTAACTGTTCTTTCAATTACTTCCCTCTTTAGTCACTTGCCCAAATGAGTGGCTTAATCTTATTTCACTCAGGATGGTACTAAATTTCACAGAGGTTAAGTGAGTTAGCAAGGAGTAAGGCTAGCTTGAAGCAAGCTCATAGTTGGAACCTAGGTGTTTCTGCTTTCAGAGCAAAATGGGACTTCCTACATTGTGGAATATTTTGTTCATTTGTTTGTTTCCATAATCTATGAGCAGCTGAGATATTGGACCTCTACCCAGACTTACAGAATTAACATGCTGTCTTGCAGAAGGTGCCCATTAGTGAAGTAGTCACCGTTGCTGCCTTCTGCCATTTAAAGGAAATTGCATCTCCCTTCAAAGTAACTTTTAGGTTAGAGCTGCATGAATTTCAGATAAACTATTTAAATACTGCAAGCATAAGTCTTAAACAAGGGCTAGTTTAGGTCATCTACCCAGAAATTTTATTTCTTTGTGAGATGTGTTGCCACTATAAAAGCAGTGCTGGATTGGATGAGAATGGATTGGCTCCCCACAGGCACTGTCAACTATGAGGCAATTCAACTTGGAATGTTAACCTTCTCAATTATGCTTTGGAATAACATCAGAACTCAATTACAAAAAAAAAAATAGACACACATATGTATTAGCTACATATGTATGATACTACTTTCTCTCATATTTTAAGTATGGAATAAGAGCCAATTTAATACTTATTTACTGAGTTAACCAATTCTGAACTTCTTAATTGCTTTAGATCATTCTGACTCTGAAATTTCCAGCCAATTAGAGGTCAGAAGCTGCTCAACTGTTAAGCTGTACACTGGATACTTAAGGAGAAGGTGTCCCTATCTGACATGCTGTCAGGGGCAAATCAATGCTGATCAATATTGGCCATCTAGAGTACTGATGGCTTACTAACTCTGCCTGCCTTGTATATTCTTTAATTCATAACAATGCAGAGAGGGGGAGATCACTTGAAGCTGGAATGGGTTTGGGAGCTAGGCTTTCTCAACTATCTCACCTAGTAAACAATCCTCTAAGCAATCTAAGTCACCAGAAGCTAGAGATCTGCTGCTAACAGCAATAGCAACAGCAGCAGCAGCAACAAACAAACCCAAGAATAGCCCAGCAAGCATCTTGCCTTATAACCTAAGCATTTTTTGCACAGCTGATTAGATTTATACTTACTTTTTGATAGAATTGTAAACCAACCTTTTCAAATTTAACTTTATATTTGTGGTTAAATGGAATCTAATCAAGCTTTTAAGTTACTATTCAATTATTTATTTGACCAGCATTCTGTATTGCAGACTGATGGATCCTGAAATAACACTTGCATCATGCATTTGGATTTTCACATATTAGCTTTCCTGTGTACAGAATCTTAAAATCAAAATGGTACTTATAAATCTGACTGTCTACTTGGTTTAGGAATTTTCCTTATCATATTCCAAACAAGTGGCTAACCATCTCCATGAATACTTTCAATAATGAAATTCTTATGACATAAGAAGCCAACTCATTTCTTCTTTCAACAGCTGTCTGATTATTAGAAAGTTCTTCCTTTCTTTTGCATTTATCATTATTTAAAGCAAGTTCAATCATCCTGGATCACGCTTTTGAGACAGACAATAAATTAAAAATGATAGGAGAAACATATAAAGTATTTTAATTTAATAAGTTCAAAGTGTTAGATAACATTGGGGGCAGACAAGGAAAGTAGAAAGTACAAAATAGGGTCTTTATTCTCAGGAACCTTAGAATTCAATTAAAGATACAATAATTGTAATAAGTCAGTAGAGGCTAGGAGCAGTGGCTCAGACCTGTAATCCCTCCAAGTGCTTTGGAAGGCTGAGGCAAGAGGCTCACTTAAGGCCAGGACTTTGAAACCAGCCTGGGAAATATAGTGAGACCCCATCTCTACAAAAAATTAAAAAGTTATCCAGGTGTGGTAATGTATGCCTGTTCTCCCAGTTAGTTGGGAGGCTGAGGTGGGAGGATTGCTTGAGCCTGGGAGGTTGAGACCATGGTGAGACGAGGTTGTGCCACTGCACTCCAGCATGGGCAACAGAGTGAGACTGTCTCAAAAAAAAAAAAAAAAAAAAGTCAGTAGAGCCTACAATTAAAAATAAAAAGTAGGCTGGGCGCGGTGGCTCATGCCTATAATCCCAGCACTTTGGGAGGCCGAGGTGGTCGGATAACGAGGTCAGGAGATCGAGACCATCCTGGCTAACATGGTGAAACCCCATCTCTACTAAAATACAAAAACATTAGCCAGGCATGGTGGGGGGCACCTGTAGTCTCAGCTACTCGGGAGGCTGAGGCAGGAGGATGGCGTGAACCCGGGAGGCAGAGCTTGCAGTGAGCCGAGATCGCGCCACTGCACTCCAGTCTGGGTGACAGTGTGAAACTCCATCTCAAAAATAAATAAATAAATAAATAAAATAATAATTAAAAAATAAAAATATAAAAAGTAATTATGTAGACATTGCATGCTACAGGGCTTATGGAATAATCAGTAACACATTGTTATATGTGGTGAAGCTTGTGTTGGTCCTTGAAGGACAGAAATGATTTTGGCAGGTTGATTAGAAGGCTTATATTTGCAAGAAACTGAGAAAAATGACGTGGCTGGATTCAGTGGCCTACTTCATTTTATTTTATTTTTTTATAATTTTGCATTTCCTCACTTTCATTTTATTTTATTTTATTTTTATTTTTATTGAGACAGGGTCTTACTCTGTCCGAAGGCTGGAGTGTAGTGGCACAGTCTCAGCTCACTGCAACCTCCACCTCCTGGGTTCAAGTGATTCTCCTGCCTCAACTTCCTGAGTAGCTGGGATTATAGGGACCTGCCACCACATCCAGCTAATTTTTTTGTATTTTTAGTAGAGAGAGGGTTTCACCATGTTGGCCAGGCTAGTCTTGAACTCCTGACCTCAAGTGATCAGCCTGCCTTGGCCTCCCAAAGTGCTGGGGTTACAGGTGTGAGCCACCGCTCCCAGCCCCTCAGTGGCCTACTTTAAAAAGAAGTAAGAAATAATGAGTATAGATAAGACTAGAACAAATTATAGATAAAAGGCTTTGAAGGTAGTTTGCCCTAGGATCATTGAGGAAATATGTAATGCTTTCAATACTAAGGGAAGACACTACTTTACAATTTTGTTTAAAATAATGTAGAGTTGAGTTGTCCAATATGGTAGCAGCTAGCCGCAAGTGGCTACTGAGCACTTGAAATGTGACTAGTCTGAATTGAGATGTGTTATAAGTATAAAATGCATACTGGATTTCAAAAATTTAATTAGAAAAAAAGTAAAATAACTTCTAATACTTGTTATGGTGACTATATTTTAAAATGATATGTTCTGGATATATTGTGTTAAAAAAATTACAATTAATTTCACCTGTTTCTCCTTTTTATATGGCTAATAGAAAAGATAAAATTAAACCTTTGGCTTATATTGTTTTTCTGTTGGGTAGCACTACTATAAAAAGTGGCAATCTCTTATTTTTAGTTGTATGCTACCTGAGTCTATCAGTTGCAGCCTAGGAGATAACCGAGAAACTCAGATGGTAATTTTGATCTGGCATTTGTTCCTTTATATGTAAGTTTTGTAGATACTATTGTTTACTCTGCAACTGTCTATAAATTCAAAGTAAAGTAGCGTGCTAAGAAAATTACACAATTTATCTCATTTGAAGTTTTCAAAAGCCTAGGATGTAGGAAAGAGTCTAGAAAAAAAAATTTAAACTATGTGCTTATGTGATATTATTGTTTAATTGTCCGTGTACGTGCAGTCTATTACTGCAGTTATTTCTCAATAGACTGTTCCAATCGTGGGTGGAGAGTAAAATTGACAGTACTTCTAACTTGATATGTAAATCTTTAAAAACAATATACATAAAAATACCAGTTCATTGCAGAAAATAAGAAGACAAATATGTTTTATATATACAAACACTTATTGTTCTTATTATAAATGAAATAACCAACGTTAATCATTTGTTACTAGTCAGTGGGTTATTGGCCCTCAGAAAATAGAAATTGACCAACAGTCTAAGATGGGATTGAGCAAGGCAGTTTATTGGGGCTTTCAGCTTGAGCAGAAGGGGAGACGACAACAGGAGGAAAACCTGCAGCTGGCTCCCTGGAAGCAAACTAGTCTTGGTTTTTATTCTTCTCTGGGCCTCTTCCAGGTGACATCATCACATATTTGGAGTGGACCATTGGCTGTACCATGCCTCATTAGCATCTTAAATCTCCACCCAGGCCTGTGATTTTTTTTTAAATTTATTATACTTTAAGTTCTGGGATACATGTGCAGAACGTGCAGGTTTGTTACATAGGCATACATGTGCCATGATGGTTTGCTGCACCCACCAACCTGTCATCTAGGTTTTAAGCCCCACATGCATTAGGTATTTTTCCTAATGCTCTCCCTCCTCTTACCCCCCACCCCCCGACAGGGCCCAGAGTGTGATGTTTCCCTCCCTGTGACCATGTGTTCTCATTGTTCAACTCCCACTTATGAGTGAGAACATGTAGTGTTTGGTTTTCTGTTCCTATGTTAGTTTGCTGAGAATTATGGTTTCCAGCTTCATCCATGTCCCTGCAAAGGACATGAACTCATCCTTTTTTATGGCTGCATAGTATTCCATTGTTTATATGTGCAACATTTTCTTTATCAAATCTATCATTGATGAGCATTTGGGTTGGTTCCAAGTCTTTGTTATTGTGAATAGTGCTGAAATAAACATACATGTGCATGTATCTTTATAGTAGAATGATTTATAATTCTTTGGGTATATACCTAGAAATGGGATTGCTGGGTCAAATTGTATTTTTGGTTCTAGGTCTTTGAGGATCTTTTCTTTTGTTTTTTTTTGAGACGGAATCTTGCTGTGTCACCCAGGCTGGAGTGTGATGGTGCCATCTCGGCTCACTGCAACCTCCACCTCCCAGGTTCAAGCGATTTTCCTGCCTCAGCCTCCCAAGTAGCTGGGACTACAGGCATGCACCACCACACCTGGCTAATTTTTGTATTTTTAGTAGAGATGGGGTTTCACCATGTTGGCCAGGTTGGTCTCAAACTCCTGACCTCAGGTGATCCACCCTCCACCCGCTGCAGCCTCTCATAGTGCTGGGATTACAGGTGTGAGACACCACGCCTGGCCTGATTTTTACAATTAAAATGAAACAAATTTTAATTTAGGACAAGGTAAGGTTCTACACACAGATACATTTGAGGAGAGTCTTTCAAAAAGTGCAAGGTTATAGAGCTGAGAGCAGCCATAGTCACCACAGTATGTAAAGAAGTAGGAAGGGATCCCTTGTCCTGTGTTCTCTGTCTCAGTTTTGGTGTGTGCATGTGTGTATGTGTGCGTGTGTGTGTTTGCGTGTGTGTATAATAAATGTGGGATCAAGCAGTTTTATAATTAGCTTTTGTCACTGAATATATTGTAAACATCTTTCTGGTCCCATAAAGGTACTTTTAAAACAACGGTTTTCAGAGTTCTAGTTTTATTATCGTTGGTACACTTATTTCAAACCACTTTACTTAGAATCTCAATATATGAAATTGATAAAACAAAGCTAGTCTGGCAGAAGCAAAGTTGGAGTACTGGAACTCTATCTGCCTGGCCAGCCCATTATATCTTACTTCATGGTCACCTAAGGCACTGCAGAGCACAGTCTAAAAATGACTAATCTACCACTATTTTTTTGATGTGGCTGTGTTTTATTCGATGTGTTAATTTTTGTCTAACATGATATAAATGTTTCTTAATTCATAGTTTCCCTTCCAGTTTTGACAGTTATTATTGTCTTGGTACATTAAAATGTTTACCTTTTATGTAATCTTGTTTTCTCAGGCTATCACTGACTGTCAGTAAGCATGATAAATAACCCGGAGAAGTGAAGTTTCGAGATTAATACTCTGTTTTAGAAAAGGGACTATCACTCCATTCATATACAAATACATAGCTATTTAAAGAGAGAATAGCTTCCAATCTTTAGTAGTTTTGCTTCCCTGTGACCACTTATTCATTTATTAAGTCTATTGCTTGACTTTTCGTTTTTTTTTTTTTTTTTTTTTTGAGACCAAGTCTTGCCCTGTCACCCAGGCTGGAGTGCAGTGGCACTATCTCCGCTCACTACAATCTCTGCCTCCCGGGTTCAAACGATTCTCCTGCCTCAGCCTCCCAAGTAGCCAGGATTACAGGCGTGTGCCATCACACCCAGCTAATTTTTATATTTTTAGTAGAGAGGGGGTTTCACCATGTTGGCCAGTCTGGTCTCGAACTCTTGACCTCAGGTGATCTGCCTGCCTCGGCCTCCCGTGGTGCTGGGATTACAGGTGTGAGCCACCTTGCCTGGCCAGGACTTTTCAAAAAGATGATTTTAGAGGTAAAGTCAGAGAAATTGAAAAGAGGATCAACAGGCCTGGTGTGGTGGCTGATGCCTGTAATCTTAGCACCGCGGGAGGCTGAGGCGGGTGGATCACCTGAGGTCAGGAGTTTGAGACCAGCCTAGCCAACATGGTGAAATGCTGTCTCTACTAAAAATACAAAAATTAGCCCAGTCTGGTGTACATGCCTGTATCCCAACTACTTGGGAGGCTGAGGCAGAAGAATTGCTTGAACCCCAGAGGCAGAGGTTGGCAGTGAGCCAAGTTCATGCCATTACACTCCAGTCTGGGTTATAGGGCGAGACTGGGTCTCAACAACAACAACAAAAAAGATCAACAGGAACCCATTATTTCACCAATTATCTCTTTGTTAAAGTATTTGCTTCATGTTCCAGTGATAATGATGACTTGCTCCTTTTCTTAAACATTTGTGTCTTTAATTAGATTGTTATAACTTTTAAAATAGCGTTACTACTAGAACTTTAGCTTTCAATCAGCTTTGCTTAGATGTCAATATAGGCTGTGCCTTCCTTTTTGTTATGATGGAAATTATTGTTATGCCTATTATTGTTAATGAATGAAAGTATCCAGCTGAGTATTCTATGTATTTGAAAGTATCTAACTGTGTAAATGGGATTCCACATGGCATCCTGCTGTCCAATCTACTTGAATGAGCTTTGTAGAAAATGTATTTTGGTAGAAAATATCTGTGAACCCAAGGGCACAGCTGATGATGTGAAAAATGCATATCCAGACAAAATGAAGAAACAGTATTTTTATGCTTTCAAAAGGGAGTAGTGTTTATTTATTTTTCAAGTTGTGAAAGCCATTGAATGTAGAATGAATATTATTACTTTTTCAAAAAGTGTTTTAATTTTTCTTTCATTGGAATTTATTTTTTTCTTAATATGTACATCCCTAAACATTAAAGAAAAATTTCTCGGGCATGGGAACTATTTTGTTTTGTAGAGTTAATTATACCATTTAAATAATTGTTTAAGATAAAGATATGTGGCTTCTGTGTTTCTAAGACACAAATTGGACATAACATTTACATAGAATTCAAATAGTATTAAACTTTGATTATTGTGGATTATGTTTTTAAAAAAGATTTTTACATAGTAAATAAGCAAGAGAATTTTCACTGAGTTAATAGTTTTATAGAAGCAGATATAAGAACATGCTATTAACCCCCAAATAGTATTAAACTTTGATTATTAAATTATGGATTGTGTTTTTAAAAAGGATTTTTACATGGTAAATAAACAAAAGAATTTTCACTGAGTTAATAGTTTTATAGAAGCAGATATAAGAACATGCTATGGACCCTCAGGGATTCAAATCCATGGTCCATGTGGTAGATGAATGTATTTCAAAGGATAGTGAATAAGGAGGCATACTTAATGTGAATCTCCTAGTTTCTCATAATACCTTACAAGATTAAGAGTCACCTACAAGGTCTGGGATTACTATGGAGATCTGTGCATTTCTGCTAGGCATTAGGCTCCTCATATTTGGATAACACATACAAGGGAAGTATTGTTACCTAGATGTAGGTGTTTAGGCCCAATGATAAAGCTCAATGATAAAGCTCTTATTGATTGGGTATACCTGAGACACGGGTGTATTATAAAACATTCAACTATTAGTTGATTTCTTTCAAAGGTATTGGATGTAACTCAATAGTATATTCAATCGACCTTAAATTCTACATCTAAAATATGATGGATAAAATGCAAAATGCCCTCATATAGCCATGAATGCTTACTATTAAACTTAGCTGTTATAGCAATGATAACAATGACTTTTTTTTACCTAGGGGTGTTTCAAAACATTTCCATTATCTAATTCCTTATCTGTGTCAGCCTCTTCCTAGTCCTCTCAACAGAAGAAAACAGTGACTTGCCTCCTTAAAATTGCTACTTAATTATAAACAATCCTTGCTCTCTTTTAGTCTCCCCCTCAAAGAACATTTTTAATATCTGCCAGCAAAGGCTACTTTTCTGAGCTCTTAATTCTTTCCTTTCACAAATGCGATAGCTAGAAGGATCTATATCCTCACAGTGGTTCATGCAAAGGTACCTGTGTATTTCCGTTGTATTTTAAGAAGTCAGTGCCATGGAATAGAAAGAATGGGAGGACTCAAGTTTAAAATCTGGTATCCTAGTCCCAACTCTGTCAATGACTAGCTATTTTACTTTAGTTAAATTACTTGTAATAATAATTAGGTTAATCGTTACAGAGGCATGCCATCTCGAATCCATCTTTGTTTAGGAAGAAGGTTATAATCTATATGATAATATGACTGTAAATCAATCAAAATTGACTTTTTGCATGGTTCTTGGAGAAAAATTAGGTCAATAGAATCTTCTATATTGTCTTACCATGTACTTGTAAGGATGTTACATTATATGTATATTTTTAATTTTTTTTAATTTTTTTATTTTAGAGACAGGATTCCACTTTGTCGACAAGGCTAGAGTGCAGTGGCACAATCCTAGCTCACTACAGCCTCCAAATCCTGGCCTGAAGTGATCCTCCCACCTCAGCCTCCCAAGTAGCTGGGGCCACAGGTGTGTGCCACCATACACACCTGTGTAATTTAAAAATTACACAGCTAATTTAAAAAAAAATTTTATAGAGGTCTTGCTATGTTGTCTGAGCTGGTCTTGAACTCCTGGTCTCAAGCAATCCACTCACCTGGGCCTTCCAAAGTGCTGGGATTACAGTCATGAGCCACCACACCCAGCCACATTATATATTTTAAAACGATGTAAAATTTGGAAAATACTGATCAAATGCAAAAAAAAAAAAAAAAAAAAAGTAAGCATTCTCAGTCCTTTTAATTACTGACCTGTTAATAAAGTACCCCCTGGATAATGCTACTTATCTTAGTCTTTGATCTGTTGCTTATAGCAGAATACCTGAAACTGGATAATTTAGAAAAAAAAAGGAATTTATTTCTTACAGTTATGGAGGTTGAGAAGTGTACAAAGTCAAGGGGCTGCACTTAGTGAGGGCCTTCTTAGTGGTGGGAACTCTCTGCAGAGTCTCAAGGTAGGGCAGGACATCACATGGTGAGGAGACTAGCTTAGATCTCTCTCCTTTTTCTTATAAAGCCACCAGTGCTACTCCCATGATAATCCATTAATCTACTAACCCATTCATCTATTAATCTCTGAATAATTAATCCATTCATGAAGTCAGAGCCCTGATGACTCAATCATCTCTTAAAGGCTCCATCTCTCAATGCTGCCACATTGAGAATTAAGTTTCAACATGTGTTTCAGAGAGGAACAAACATTCCAACCACTGCATTATTGTTCTTGCTTTTTCCTTCAGGATTACAGGCTTTTCCCTCAGAACACAAACAGGAAAAGGCCACTCCTATATCACATAAAACATTCTAAAACATATTTAAACTCAAACTTTTAATTCTTTGTTATGGATCTATTTTTACTGGGTTAGGCAAACTTTAGAGAAACTGCTCATAGTGTTAGTGTAGGGAGTCTCTGAATGCTGGAAGGTTTAAAAGTACAAAGTGAGATCCTCATGCCCTGACTTTTCTTCAGATCAAATAAATAGCTTATGTTTTGAGGAGAAGAATAGACCTGAGAGTATAATTAAGTTGCTGATGCTTTGTTTCCTTGAATTTCCATGAAGTATCAAGGTCAATCTTGCTCTGTGAATGTTTTCTCTCTAAAGAAAGAAAACTGTCAAGCTGGCCCAGGTTGAGGCAGAACTATGCAAAGGATGTAGTATGACTTCTAGTTAGGTAGTTCCCTGGATCTAAATTTCCCTGGCGACACTAATGTGACCGTGTGTGCTTTCTATAATATGGAAATAGTGTGCCCCTTAGTTCATCTTTTTAGTGCCCGTCTATTTCCTAAAGTAAGAATTAATGTAATAAGTCAATTTATGCTTACTATTGTCTGAATGTTTGGTCTCCCCCCAAAATTAGGTGTTGAAACCCTAACTCCCAAGTTGATGATATTAGGAAGTGGAACCTTTGGGAAGGTGATTAAATCACAAGGGAGCAGCCTTCAAGAATGGGATTAGTGCCCTTATCAAATAGGCAGAGAGCTTATTAGCCCCTTTCATCTTGTGTGGACACAGCAAGAAGGCATGTTTCATGAACCAGAAAGTGGACACTCACCAGACACCAAATTGTCCGGCACCTTGATCATGGATGTCTCAGCCTCCTAAACTGTGAGAAATAAATTTCTGTTGTTTATAAGCTGCCCAACTTAGAGTATTTGGTTATAGCAGCTCACATGGACTAAGACAGTGCTAGTGTGTATTAGGAAGGAAGATGGGGAGCACAGCTAGGTTCTTGAATTCCTTTTAGGTATCCTAGCTTTTTAAACCTAACCTTTTAGAGGGTATACCTTAATCCATAGAATGAATCGCTGAGGGAAAAAAGAATGCTGAGGGAATTTCAGGAAGCATGATAGACAGTGCAGGAGGTCATGAAATCTGGCCTCACTAGAGCAATTTTCACTTATTTTACACTTCTCTCTTATACAAAACTCCCTCGATTCAGGGAATCTGAGAACTTTGTTCCAATGCTTTTGTGCATCTATTTGTTAGATAGGTATCTGTCCTTAAGCTATCTGTCTTCCTTTTCATTTTTCTAATAATCAAATCCTCTATGATTCAGTCTTAGTTTATCTTGCCAAATTAACCTCTCATTGCTGCTTACTACAGTCTCTCTGCATTAACTTAATTATTCTGCCTGTCCTGTCCAGAGTTGAATTCCTAGTGCTTGGCACTGAGCCTGGTACACAGGAAGTGTATATTTAATTAATAAATTAATATATTACATTTCCATATCTCTGAGTCTTGGCCCATACCATTAACCTCACCTGGAATGTACTTCCCTTCCTGTCTACCTATTTTCAATCTACCTCCATAGTCAACTGAAGTAACACTTTGGTGAAGCTCTCTTTGCATTCAAAGGCTGCCTGTCCATATCATTCAAGTCTGTTTTGCCCCTAAGTATGCTGTTGCCTTACATGATTTTTTTTTTTTTTTACTTTATTAGTCAGCTCAGGCAGCCATAAAAATATCACAGGCAGGTTGGCTTAAAAAACAGGAATTCATTTTTCACAATTCTGGAGGCTGGGAAGTCCCAGATCAAGGTGCCACCCAGTTTGGCTCCCCAGTGAGTGTGCTCTTCCTGGCTTGCAGATGGTCACTTGCTTGCTGTGCCCTCATGTTGCAGTCACACCAATGCACCACAATGTAGCAGTCTTTCGTTGCCCAAGATATCATTCAAAGTTCTTTGTCTCATGGCCAAAAAAATTAAGGAGCTCAGACACCAAGGGTGAGGTTACAGCAAAAGTTTAGTAAGTGAAAAAAGAAAGCTCCCCACTGCAGAGAGGAGGCCCAAAAGAGGGTTGCTGTTTCACAGTTAAATACAGAGGCTTTTATAAAAAAGCAGTGAGGGCTGGGCATCTCATTTGCATAAGGCACACATTTCTGGTATCTCCACCCTGTCCTCCTAGTGCGCATGCAGGCCCTTAGCTTGAGTTAGTTGCTCCATATAGCTTTGTTCTTCTTACTGTGCATGTTTTAGGGGACAGAATTTTCCATTGTGGGCATGTCTGGGAAAGTCTCCTGAGTAGCCTTTCTTGTCTAAGTGGCTGTTGGCATGTCTTAGGCAAGACCTGCCCCCCAACCATGCCCCACACCATGCAAGTTTCCCTATCTGTGCCTGCAGTTTAATTTTTCAGGCTGTTTTTTGTTTGAAATAATTTTACTGAGGACCCACACTAACCACCTGCCTGACAGGTTTCTTCCTCTTCTCCTACTCCTATGGGGAAGAGAGAGAATGGAAGCAAACTCTCTGGGGTCTCTTCCTATAAGAACACTGATCCTATCATGAGGGCTTCACCTTCACAACCTCATCCAAACCTACTTACCTAGCAAAGATCGCATCTCCAAATACTATCACATTGAGGGTTGGGGCTTTAACATGTAAAACTGGGGTGGGGTGTGGGGAGGAGTTGAGTGTGGAAAAAATTCAGTCCATAGCACCACATAGTTTTTTACTTTGTTCACTCTTTTGTACTTTCCAAATGTTTTGAGGACTGACACCCTTTCTCTGCCTGCTCTGCTGGAAGCCTGCAACACAACAGAAGCCAACTCCACAATAGAAGCCACTTAATTTTAAGTAGTGACTGATTGTTGTGTTTTTCTCATGTTAAACTGTTACATCAACTGTACTGAAGTTTTATATTTATCTGAAAGTCCTTTTTACTGGGAGTAAATAATCCATAGACTTCCTTTAAATGGTTCTCACTAACTGCAATGTAATCAAAATCCTTCAGGAATTTTTCAAATTACACAGATCTCCCCGTTTTCTGCTTCCCCATACCACAAGATTCTCATATGCCAAGATTAGAAGATAGGCGGAGATTGGCGTAAATGCACATATACTCACTGAAATCCAACTCTCCCACCCTCTACCATGGAGAGCTATTTGAAATGAATTCCCGGAAAGACTAAATAGTATGTAGAATTTACTCTCTCTGTCTCTCTCTATATATAAATGGTGGAAAAGTGACTTGCAGACTGACAAACACAGGAACTGTTTGGTTTGTAAGAATTTATAGATAAAGGCTATCTGATGACTGGAAATTTATAAATACATTTCAGTAGACTTTTTAGTCTCTTCTCTAATGATTGCTGTCTCTACCTTATGTACATATGCTGGGGGAAAAGGTTTCAACTCTGAATCAGAAGACTTGGGTTTCAGGACAGACTGCTGCTCACTAGCTTTGTGACCTCATCCACATTATGTAATTTCTCTAGCTTTTGAATTTTTTTTTTTAACCTATGAAATCAGGCTGTTAGAACAGATGACCTCCAAAGCTCATGAAAGCTTCAGCATATGAAAATATGAATAGGTGATCTCACAAATCAGTAGTTCTGTTTTATCTTCCTTCATCATTTCATTAGAGGTAAAGATGTTAAGAAACTGATAGCTATAGTTTTATTTTTTTGGTGGCAGCAGTGGTATTTTTGCCTGCTATTTTGAAGACATTATAAACCCTCCAGGAAAATTAGCCATGGAGGTGAGAGAGTAGAGAAAATAAAAGACAGATAATCAACTACTTAATAATTGAGAAATGCCTGTATTGCATTCTAGGCTTAAGTCCAGAAATAGATTCATTTCTAGGTAAAGGCATTTTGCTGTTAATTAAAAAAAAAAAAAAACATAAAAAAACTTTTTAAAATGCACTAAATTATTGCTCTAGCAAAAATATCTTCAAAATTGAATCCAGGATTTACATAATTTCACAGAGTATAATATAAATGTAGTTGTTTTCATGAAATGCAGATTTTTGCTGCTTCAGGGGAAAAATATCAGATTTCCAACATACACGCATGGCCTTATTACAAAATGCTTGTTTAGATAAAACTGGAGGCAGAATTTTTTAGTTATTTAGTTAGGAAGATTTTTATGTCAGGTTTTTCATAAGCTAAGAGTTGTGCTGGCTATATTTTTTGATTACATATATCTATGGAGTTGGCCAAAATTTCAGCAAAATACTTTTTAGCTCTAAGTAGTTCTCTTCGGCTATTTTTTTCTTAATTTTAAAATATATGGCTAAAATATATGTTTTATAAAGACCACACATAGAGACAAAAAACCTATGGAATGGCAAAACAAATGTTTTGTCCACATTGCAAATACCTAAATTTTATAGGACATGCTGATGGTCTATAAATTTAAAACTTTTAGCTGAGCTGCCATTTGTTCTTTTAATCAGTAAGTGCTAGGATTGAGCAGTGATAAAATTTGTAAAGAAAATCTTGGGATTTTTTTACCCCCATATGTTTTACATATCCTCGTCAGATAACCCAGGAAGGCATAATGTATTTAAAAGATGAAAAATGAATGGGGGCTGAGGACATAAAAGATGGTATGAGATTTAACTTTTGAGTACAGAATAGCCCTAGTGAAGTTAACTAGCTTAAACAGTAAAATGCCCCTTTTTTGTCTATTTTTTTGTAAAATGCTTTCAACAGCTAAAACTATTCAACAAAGAAAAAGTATTAAGTCTCATAAATAAAAAAATGATGTAACCCACCCTGACTATTAATATGTTATGCCATACTTTAAATTAATTTTGGACATCTTTGATGAACGTAAGTGAAAATATTTGAACATCCCAGGGATAAAAACCTAGGACAAAGGGCCAGATCTGGAAAGTTCCAGTCCTTGAAGAGCTTTCACAAACAACTGTTTGTTCTGGGTGATTTCAATATTCACTAGAACAGTGCTTCTCTCTGTAATCTGGAAAGCAAATACAAAAACCTATGCAAGGGGAGCTGTGCAAGATTTGTTTCTTGGTCCCAGATTAAATGCACTGAATCAGAACTCTGAGGGGTAAGGCCTTGAAATCGGCGTCAGAGTGGTTCTCTGAATGATTCTTGTTCACACTTAAATTTTAGAATTACTGCATTAGAGACAGATGGCAGAATCAATTATCTTTTCAAGTTTCAGCTGTCTAGCCTACTACAAATGCATGAAATGAAGTCATTACTGAGTGTCTACATGGTAGAAATTAAGCCAAAATTCAATATTTATATAAAATTATACTTTTTCTTTAAATCATTTACAGTTATTTTCATGGACATATCTAATCTTATATTGAGAGGATTCTTGCCACTGTATTACTTGTTTTTCCAAAGGAATATTCCACATATGAAATATTCTTCAGTATCCATGTACTGTTGCTTTGACCCAGACTTTCTAATAAAACAAGGTGTTATGACATATTAAGCCTATTTGGAAACAGATATCTTTTGTGATGTCAATTTTTCTACTTTAGATAATATTTATGAATTTCCTATAGCAAATGAAATATGGCAAGCTGGCTTACTAAATGATGACTTGGATGGCTTTTATTGGGGAAATAAAAAAGAGATTTTATCAGGTGTGTCCAATCTTTTGGCTTCCCTGGCCCACATTGGAAGAAGAATTGTCTTGGGCCACACATAAAATACACAACACTAACAATAGCTGATGAGGGGAAAAAAAAAGTCAAAAAACAAAAACAAAAAGCAGAAAACTTATAATGTTTTAAGAAAGTTAATGAATTTATGTGGAGCCACATTTAAAGTCATCCTGGGCCGCATGTGGCCTATGGGCCGTGTGTTGTACAACCTTGTTGAAATCCTGTTGTGCCAGTCTTCCCTAGGTTAATGTATGTCTGTACGACAGTTTCATCTCCTTCAAATGCCTCTTAAAATATCACCCCTCAAACTGGATGTACAAATATACTAACTTCCTGAACCAAAAAATCTGGCACATTCAAGAGATATTATGCGTCCTCTAAGGAATCTGACTAGTGAAAGGAATTCTACAGGACTGGGCATTCTAGGCTTTGTGTTTTTTGGTTTGTTTAATTTAAGGAGACCTTCTTCACTTTCCCCAATAAACCACTATCTGAACAGTAAAAGAGTTATGCAGCATAGAGGGAAAGTGGTTGTAACTTTATTCACTGTGAAGAAACAGGTATGTTAATTAAAAGGACATGGCATCAGCAATCATCTGGAAGGGCCATCAGCAGTATGGTATTTAAAGTTATTAATTGATCTAGATCTGTTGTTTGGAAAGCTTAGCACTAGGTTCTCAACATTTTGTCTGACTGCCAAGCTAAGCTGTAAGACAGGGGTACCCAACCCCTGGGCCACAGGCCAATACCAGCCCGTAGCCTCTTAGGAACCGGACTGCACAGAGGAGGTGAGGGGGTGCGGGTGAATGAGCATTACCACCTGAGCTCTGCCTCCTGTCAGATCAGCGGAAGCATTAGATTCTCATAGGAGTGCAAATCCTATTGTGAACTGCGCATGTGAGGGATCTAGGTTATGCACTCTTTAAGAGAGTTTAATGCCTGATGATCTGAGGTGGAACAATTTCATCATGAAACCATCTCCTACAGCCCCGTTTGTGGAAAAATTGTCTTCCAGGAAACTGGTCCCCGGTGACCAAAAGGTTGGGAACTACTGCTATAAGAGACAGTTATTCAAAAAAGGGCTGGTTATTAGGCAATAACTAGAGTCATGTATTGCTTAACAAGAGGGATATGTTCTGAGAAATGTGTCTTTAGGTGATTTTATCAGTGTGCAAACATCACAGAGTGTAATTACACAAACCTACATGGTATAGCCTGCTACACCCCTAGGCTTTATGGATACAGCTGATGGCTTCTAAGAGACAAACCTGTACAGCATGTTACTGTACTGAATACTGTAGGCAACTGTAGCACAATGTATTTTTGTATCTGTTAGTTTGGTGCAAAAGCAGTTGCGAGTTTCGCTGCAATGAAAAGTTATGTCAAAAACCACAATTACTGTTGCAACAACCTAATCAATGTATCTAAACCTAGAAAAAAAAAGTACAGTAAAAATTCAGCATTGTAATCTTATGGGACCACCATTCCGTATGTGGTCCATTGTTGACTAAAAGATCATATGCAGTGCATGACTGTACTTCTATGATTACTTAGACTTTTCTTTATCTCCTTCTTCCTCTTAAAAAAAGAGTTGTACCTGGAAGCATTTCCGGAATTTGCTTTCCGTTCTCTGGGTCTTGGGAGATACATGTCAGTGAAAGTACTGGGATGGACAGAGCACTGCATTTTCATGTTTTACTGACTGATTTAACATTTCTGTTTCTCCCCACCTTGTTCATTCTAATTTCCTATCTAATTCTTTGTTTTTCCCTTTTGAGTGTCTTTTGCTATTATTCCACGCTTGGCCTTGAAATCTCAATGATTAAAATGTCTGAGTACAACCCCTACTGATGTTTTATATAACATCATTAAATAAATAAGCTATGCAAGTATTGAATTTCACACAATAGTAAAGTATGGGTGTATAGGGCAGTAAGAGGAGATGAACAAACTGTTATCACTAAATTGCTGAAACGTAGGTCCACCCCTAGCACTTCAGGCAACTCCAGACATTAAATATTGGATGCAGGATTCATGGCCTGGCTTTCTATCTGCCCAGCTTGCAGAAATGCCTTTAATCTTTCCTGGTACTCTAAATATACGTATAACAGTAATCATTACCCCCACAGTTCCAAGCAACTCTCTCAAAGATGACTTTCCTTTCTTGAAAAAAATAAAGCAATTAGAAATTCAGAATTGATTACATTGTTATGGTATTTTTATTTTTTTTAACTATTACTACTAGGAAGCCCTCATAATCCAAAAAAGTTTCAAATATTGATTCGACTTTTGATATTTCAAGTTATTCTCAATAATAAAATATGTACAATATTAAAAATAATTATAACATCAAGTTTTAGAGAAGAAATGAGAAAATGAACACTCTTGTAGACCTGCTGCTATGTAAATTGACTCAAGCTTTCTAGAAGGCAATTTGGAAATATGTGTCAAACATTTTAAAAGTATGTGTACATTTTGATGTAGTAACTCCATTTGGATTAATTTATTCTGAAGAAATAAGTGTGCAAAGATATGTATTCAGGGAGATTCATTACAGTTTTTATTTTTTGTTTAATAGTGGAACATTGGAAACAACAAAAATAATTAGAAATAGGGTATTTAATTATGGAACAAAGAAATTAAAAACTGGTGAATTAAAAAGAATGAATGAAACTCATATTAGGTGAAAAAATAACATTAAAGCATGTGACTGACATGATTTTGTAAATATATTTATATAAACGTGAATATATTCATACAGAATGAAAGTCTGGTAAATTATGCAAAAAAATTAGCCATGGTTATTTCCTGGTGGTGAGAATATAAATCATACATTTTTTTTTTGTCTGAGTTTTCTGTTTGTTTGGTTTGCAGAGAATCTGTATTATGTTTGCTTCTTTAGTTTAAAATATTTTTTCTTAAAAACATAATTATGGCCACAGAGATTCAAATAACTAATTGTTTTTAGTGGAAACATCTCATCAACTCGGGCTAGGGGGTATTGTCCATTAGAATAATAATTATTTTGAAAAGCATGTTTTGAAATTAAATAGGCAAAATGGAGATTGATGGCTAAAACTTCCTTTTCTCAGTAATGTAAAGTGATTGACAAAGAAAGTAAACATCATAAAGGTACTTATCTGATTACTTTTGCTCTCCAGTCTAATTTTCTCTGTTTTGGGGCTCATATAGCAATGTTAATTGGCAGAACTAGAGTGCATCAGTTAGTAAAAATTATCTTTTCAATAGAATGGACCATACAAAGTCATTGTTTATTTAATACATAACCTCAGTGGATTTGACTAAAATAAGTGTTTTAGTCATAAATTACAATTCCAGCTTGGCATAGAAATAACCGATTGCTCAGTTTTCCTGTCCAACTGCCCAATTTTAGTTGTGATTATTTCTTGTTTAACCTTGATTTATGCTATAGTTGACTTTCTCCAACATTTTTTCTCATTTTAATAAATCAATATTGATTTGTATTATACCAGGTAAACTGTTTCTTCGATTTAAGATCTCACAAAATCAATATATAATTTATAATTTAACTTCTCTGCAAATACAGATTTCCATAGATCCATGGAATCTTGATTAATGGAATGTGGGGGCTATTCAGGGTACTCAAAAGCTTTAGTTCCTGTAACTGCTTAAAGGTGCATCAGGGATGCTCTGGGAGGAAGTTTGTGACTGTAATTGTATCTTTCTGCTTTTAAATGAAAATTTTCTGTGTACCAGGCTCATGATGATGAGCTCCATGAAAATGTCAAGGTTTAGGACATACTAGAGATCAAAACCAGAACAAACCTTAAGCTTTTTAAAAAATATGATTTACCTCTTTCCTATAAAATGTAGCCTCTTAAACTTGTTTCATGCTATGATATTTTTTAAAGTTCTGATAAAAGCTAGTGTACATATACACAAATATGCATATGTAAATCACATTATATGTATACCATGTACCATTATTCATCTCATCTAATTCTCACATTGAAATATTATTACACTCCTTTTTTACATTTGATGCTTTCAGGCTTAGAAAGTCTAGATTACTTAAGTATTACACAGCTGGTGTGATGCAGAGCTAGATCTGATTCAGAAGCCTTAGTTCCCAGCAACTATGTCATTTTCACCCTCAAACTCATATGTAAACCCAGTAAAAGAATTTCTATTTTAGTAAGTGGAATATGGGAGAAAACCAACAAAGTACAGTCAAGTAGAAGGGGAACCAATATTTGTTCAGCTGTTAATATGTGCAAGACACTTTACTTACATTATTGTCTCAGTTGCTCTTTCTAAAAACCTTGTTGGAGAGGTGGAGTGTCTGTTTGGCTACTTTCTGGCCCTGTGATTTTGGGTAAGAAAATTAAGCTGTCTGAGCACCCATTTACTACCTAGAGAGCTTAATTTACTTACCCAAGCTACCAGGGCCAGTAAGTAGCCAATTTGTGATTTAAACTCAGCCTTCTTTAGCTCTATAACACATGTTTTTACACTTTGTGTATCACTTTGCCTAATGAGATACATTGCATTTTGCTTTTTTCTTCTTGGAGTATCAATTAGAAATAAACATATAAAAATTAAATGGGGGAAATTTCTATTTTTTCCCTTATACTATATTCTCATCAAACATTGTAATATAAGCTTTTGTGAGCAATTAAATTCTTAGCCTATCCTTACGGTTCTTTCCTTATGATTTAAATTCAAAGGCCAAAAAATATATTCAATTTAAAATTCTCAGTGAATTTAAACCAAAGTCTCAGAAGTGTAATGGGTTTTTTTAAGAGTACAGTATGCTTACTCTTCACACAATAATATTTTTTAATTGTTTTTGCAAGTAGGTGGTGTTTATCATATGAAAGAATATCAATTATATCAGTGGTAATAGCTCAATCCTTTAATTTTAAAATACGATTCATTCTTATTTTAAGCAGTTACTTTAAAAAAATTGCAATTGGCACAAAACTAAGTTCTGGAAACTGTGTCCCAAGGATTGTTTAAAGAAGTACTTTCATGAAGAAAAAGGTCAGTTTAAAGTAATACATAAGACAGAGATGAGATGCATTTTTCATTATATACCTAAAAGCTCATAAATTAATGTGCAAATGGAAGTATAGAAGCCTGAGATAAACCTTTTAAGACGTTTATGTTTGGTTGGTTGATTCTAGGAATATTGTTAGTAACCAAGCTTTAAATTTATTTAACATTCTATTTTATCAGTCTTAAAATACTCATTTTAGTCTTTATACCTTTTCTCCAGAGGATATGTTAGTATATATTTCTGTATATAATTTGTAAAAATTTGTTTCAAAAGAGTATGGTTTTAGCTAAATGGCTGATTGGAACTCTATTACTTTCATATTTTGAAAAGTTGCCTGTTTTATAGAGCTGCTTGCAGGGGAGGTTATTAAGCCCTGTGATTTATGACAATACAATTTCAACTTCATCTTTCAGGCAAAATCTATTCTGGTAGTGATGAATTTATCTTGTAGTAACTGGTTGTTTTAGTGCACAAATACTATAGCGGTCTAAAGTAGTTAATGGTCTTCAAAGATTGCTTTATTTTTTAAGAATACTTCAAGTCAGAAGAAGATGCTGGCTTACCTTCCTTTAGCTTACTTATATTAATATTTCAAATAGATGCTCCCCAAATAACTTTCTCCTACTTTGAAAGGACTTGTGACATGGACATTTTGAGTTTAAAAATATGGTAGCTAATATGTTGTAAGACTTGCACAAATCCGAGTAGATGATTTTGTGAATGGAAGCGCCTTCTCCTTTCATATTGTTGAGGAGGCCCAGTTCTTTAATTATTATTATTATTATTATTATTCTTAGTTTATTTTTTGAGACAGAGGCTTGCTTTATTACCCAGGCTGGAGTGCAGTGGCATGATCTCGGCTCACTGCAACCACCACCTCCCAGGTTCAAGCGATTCTCCTGCCTCAGCCTCCTGAGTAGCTATGATTACAGGCACCCACCACCACGGCTGGCTAATGTTTGAATTTAATAGAGACAGGGGTTTCACCATGTTGCCCAGGCTGGTGTTGAACTCCTGACCTTAAGAGATTTGCCAGCCTAGGCCTCCCAAAGTGCTAGGATTACAGGCGTGAGCCACTGCGCCAGCCTGATTTTTCAATTTTGATAATTTGCTGTCTTTCCTTCATTGTTACCCTTTATATTATTTTCTCACATTCTTTTTCCATTGTTATTCCTTTCTTTGTTTTAGTTCAAACCCCAACTACATCATTATGGTATGACCTTCAGCAAGTTAGTCAACCTTTCTCAGTCGGTTTCCCCACTGAAACAAAAAGAAAATATTAAGAGTACCTATTTCAGTGGGTTGTGAGCAAACAACCTGGTAATGCCGGGGAAAATGTTTATCTACCCAAAGACCCCTGATTAACATTCAAAAAATGATGTTATTTTCTAAGATATTTCTAAAAATAAAAGAAAATAGGTAAAACAGTTTAGTTGTCTATTATATTTGTTGGTGAGAACTATAGTGTATTTGTCTTCTAATTCCACTTAGTGGTTGTGACTGTCTAGAATTAGAGTAAATGCAAAATGCACACCTTTTTGTTAAGATGTCTGTACCAAAAAATCTAATAGATAGCTACAAATACAGGGATAGTTATTAGAATCAGAGGTTAGTGAGATAGTAATGGGACCTGATGACTATTTTTAATACATTTTAAGACCCAGTATAAATTAATGAATCTTTTATATTAAATGACAAAGCAAGTTAATGATCATCTCATCAGTGAATAACTTTCTACTAAAATATAGGCCGGGCATGGTGGCTCATGCCTGTAAACCCAGTACTTTGCAAAGCCAAGGTGGGCAGATCACTTGAGGTTAGGCATTCAAGACTGGCCTGGCCAACGTGGTGAAACCCCGTCACTACTATAAATACAAAAATTAGTCAGGTGTGGTGGGACACACCTGTAATCCCAGTAACTCAGGAGGCTGAGGCACGAGAATTGCTTGAACCCAGAGGTGCAGGCTGCAGTGAGCTGAGGTGGCCCCACTACACTCCAGCCTGGGTGACAGAGCAAGACTCTCTCAAAAACAAAACAAAACAAAACAAACAAAATGCTTAAACTTTAGAAGACTATATGATGAGGCAAGAGCAAACATGGTCTTAGGTGTTTGGAAATCCTATGCCACGGAAGACATTTGAAGTCTTATGGAAGCTCTCTGCTTGATAATTTAACAGAAAGATTGTAATTTTTTTAAAAACAAGTATTAGAGTGATAATCCAATGATTCTTGTGATTAGCTCATTTAATACTCCCAGAATAGCAAACAGAACATTATAGTTTACTTTCTAATTGGCTGATTTGTACAACTTTGCCATGGACTGATAAAATAGTAGTCTAATTTGTACTGTAGTAAGATAGTGATAAGTACCTCTTTGGTGTCTACTATTTGACAGACACTATTAGGTGATTTACAGAAATAATCTTTCATCTTCACAATAATGCCGGGTATGCATTATTATGTCTATTACAAAGAAGAAGCATTTGACATTCAGATTGGTTATAAAAAGTAACACATCTAGAAAGTACTGGAAATACCCTTCACCCTCCCTCCCGAGAAAGCTTCTTCTCATTCCCACAAAATAGGATGCACATCTTTTGTGTTCACATAGCATTCTGTGCATCTATCATTAGTCTATTCTGTTTATTTTGAATAGACTTTATTTTTTAGGGTAGTTCTATTAATTGCTTCACAGCAAAGGAATGTGCAGAGATTTCCTGTATACTCCCTTCCCCCACACATGCATAGCCTCCCTCACTATCAAAATCCTGCCCCACAGTCGTACATTTGTTATAATTGACATACCTACATTGACACATCATTATTGCCAAGAGTCCATAGTTTACACTAGGGTTCACTCTTGGTGTTGTACATTCTATGGGTGTGGATAAATGTAAAACATGTGTTCACAATTATAGCACCATACAGAATAGTTTTGCTGGCCTAAAAATTCTCTGAGCCCTGTCTTTTCATCACTCCCAACCTCAACCCTTGATTTTTTTTACTGTCTCTATAGTTTTGCCTTTTCCAGAATGTCGTATACTGTAGTTGGAATTGTATAGTACATAGCCTTTTCAGATTAGCTTCCTTCTTTTCAAAATTTGCATTTAAGCTTCTTTTATGTCTTTTCATGGCATGATAGCTCATTTATTTTTAGTGCAGAGTAATATTCCATTGTTTGGTTGTACCATAGTTTACATATCCATTGCCTCCTGAAAGACATTTTGATTGCTTCTGATGACTGTTCTATCTTAATTCTGATTACTTGTGCCTTTTTCAACAGTACATTGTTTCTTCACAGCGTAAGCTTTACGATTAAATAACTTGACATTTCCAGTTCCTGTCGTGGTAGCCTCCCCATGGTTCTGCCTCAACAGATGTATAATCTGGAATGTGCCACATTTTGCCAGACTGTGAGGATATAGGAGTTAACACCAGGCATGAAAGCCTACATTTTGGTGATGTTTCTCCCATTAGGTCTTTATAGGGGTTCTGAGAACGTAGAAATGTTCTCAGGTCGTTGTGATCTCCTGCTCAATACTGACTAATCGGCAAATTATTTGAAGATGCCGCCTGCTGTTGCTACCAGTGCTACTGACCAGCAGCAGAAAGCTGTGTTCCTACTTTGGGTGCTGCCCTTGGGTGCTTCTAAGGCAGCAGAATGCAGGGGGATGCAGGATGCTGTTTAATGCCTTACTTTATTTTGCTCAGGTTATTTTAGCTTTCCATTTGGTAGAAGAAAAATTAATTTTTAAAAGAAGAGAATATAATTTTAAAGAGTGAATTATTCTTAGTTTTAAATTCCACAAAAAATGTGTGGTGAGTGATATAAGACTGGATTTCCATTTTCTGAACCTTCTGTGGCTGGAGACAGAAACAAACATAATAATTTATAAATTTCCAGAAATAATCTTGTAGCTGTAAGAGTAGATATGATATTTATCTGTGGGAAAGTTTTTCCTTCTTCTGAGAGGTGTCAGGACAAGCAGGATATCTGTTCCTTGTTCTTGGGATAGTGATGACTTTAATGAAGTAATCCGGATGTCAGTACTTCAGAGAGAAATCCCTACATATTTTGATTAATAAAGCCAAAAGCTGTTCTACTAGAAATAAGCTGGTAATCTTTATATAGTTTTTGTGTTTTTTGAAAAGAATATGAAAAGATTGTTGGTTTTTCTTTTGCACTGGAAAAGAGGTATTCGGGTTTTCTCAGAATGAAGATGGAGAAACAGAAGGAACAGAACTTTATGAAAAGGTTGGGATTGTTAGGTATCCATGTTTTAACCAGATAGTCCAGTATTTGCCCTATATTTCCATAAAAGAACCACCCATTAAGTGGTATGTTTCTGAATACCCTTTTTCATTCATTAGGCATGTACAATGTACTCTTGATCCTGTTAGGTACTTGGTTACAAGAATTCCTTATATGGTTTGGTATTTTATTTGAAACTTTATGACAACCCTACTTGGAGAATAGATCTTCTGTCTTTCCTGTCCTTTGTCTTAGGCAGCAATACACGAATTTTTCCTTGTGGGTCCCCTGTCTACCAAGCAAATCAGCTCATGCTTATACACCTCTGGGAGATACCAAAGAAAGCCAAATCCAAATCCCAATGTAAAGTCTCCTGGACAACCCACTACTATTAAGTGTGAATGATTGAGTCAGCATATGAACCCAAGTATATCTGACTCTAAAGATTATTATTTTTTTCATAAAACAGTATGTTTCCTTTAATTTGAAAATTTGCTATTGAGCCAAAAATCATATGATAAAATTAACTACACCACACAACCTACTGAGTCCTTGAAAGGCCTTCTCCCCTGAGTGAACAGAAATGGCTGAAGAGAAGACCCTAACTCCTGGATCACCTAGCCCATTTATCTCTGATGGCACCTGGCTAATGACTTCTCAGCTGTCTCCTGCAGGGCTTATGGCTGTTTGCAGTTGTGACCTGGCTCTGCATTCTGAATGTTTTTAAGGAGCGACTGGTGACTTTTTTTTCTTTTTTAAATTGGGGTTTACTGTGGTTTGCTTACCATAGTCATTTCCTGGTTATTGATTTTGATGTTTTGCTACTTCATTTTATGTTGCTCAATGTCCATGAGCTGAATTGCCTGGGGAAAAACTACTTTGGCTTTTAAAATAGTTTTCCATCCAAGATTCTGATTGGCAGAAAAGGTTGAGGGCTAAAGTGAGCCTGGTTTTGATGTCTCCTCTGTTTGATGACCTAGTTGATTTAGCCTGAATCTCCCATTTTGAGTTTGGCATAATCTGTTCTTTTAGTTACAAAGGAGTAGAAAAACTTACCGTGTAATCTGATTCTATAAAATAGGTAGGCTTTTTCTGGTAACATAGCCTGCTGTTAGGGGTGGGTTTTAAATAAGCAGTAGTTTGTACCCTATCTTACATTTGGGTTGAGTAGTGTTTGAACTGAGCATCACAGTGGGAGATGAACTTTAAGTGTAGAATTTTCCTCCTTTCCCTACATACTTTCTTCATAAGGCACAGTGATTTTTACTGGGTTTTATACTAGTATGAAAAGAACCTTCAACAAACTGGAATACAATTTGGATGCTGAACAATAAATAAATAAATGAATTTTGGAAGACTCTGGGTAAATCACATATTTTTCTGTCTTCAGTATTTTATCAAAAAGACTTAAAAACATTCTGAAGAACTTTAAAATGCATATTTAAAATACATGCTCATGTACATGATCAAGCAAACATTATACAGCCAATAGTCTTAAGCTACCACATAACTTGTAATTCTTATTTATAAAATCGTAAGTAACTTTTAATCATTGCTGGACCCTATAATTGAGTCTGTCTCTGTGTTACCAGTTCCTCAAATTAATCCATGATTGACTTGGTTTGTTAGACTTGTTTTTACTTAGCTAAATAATTTGATGCTAGATATTATACTTGACCACAGATTGTATGATATAGTAGCTGATGATTGGGGCATTTTCTTCTAATAAAACTGCGAAGGTCATTAAGTTTGTTCCTGGTTATTTATTTGCAGGAAGTGTTGCATTCCATTTGTAAGCCAAGAAGATGGCCTATTTTTTCTTATTCATGTGAAACAGGTGTCATCACATAAAATTTTGACATAGAATAAGAGCAAATGTTAAGCCTTTGAAAGAAATGTTTATCATCCTTAGAACTGCAGAACTTAAAATTCTGGAATTTTTTGAAGTCATTTTATATATCCTAAAGGCAATGGAAATGGCGTATTGGGAAAGAAATGTCTCGTTGGATGGGGTGGTGTTTAAGATATTCATAATGATTACTGTGTTCTATCTAGAGAATAATTGTTGCTAAAACAAATTTTAAAATCTCCACTTTTTGATATAATTTTCTTTTATTTTTCCCCAGGGCCAAATGCCCTTTCTACTTTACAAATATTAAAACAAAAACAAAAGCAAAAACAAAAAACAGACATCTGGATCATTTCAATCATCAAATGTCTTTGGGTCTGCATGTGTATTTATACTCATGATCTCAAATATGAATAGTATAGGCATAAACAAGCCATTGGTTACAAAGCTTTTGTGTTATGTTGTCATTTTAAGAAAGGCTGTTTCCCCAAAGGCAAGAGGGAAATTATAGCAAGTGCAGTTTTAGGCCTCTACAGTTATCCCAGATTACCTTTTTATAAAATGTTGACAGCCTCACAAAAACAGTCTCACTGTGCCGACATTTGGAAGCAGACAAGCATTGCAAAGTGTACCATCATAACAGCAATGGTTTGGGTCTCTGAAAAATCTTTTTATACTGTTCACAGAAAATTGTTTTTACCACTTTATAAATATTCAGCCAAAGCTTTATATTCGCCTTTAGAAAACAAGAGCTAGTACAAGCACTCTTAAGTAGTCACAGCTGGAATTAGCACTACTTCTGTCCACTGGAGAGGGGCAGGAAAAGTAGGCTGTAGCAAGTATGTTTCTACGTCTGTAATAACTATTGCCCTTAAGAAAACCAGAGGGAGTTAGAAGTCCCTATAATTCCCTTTTACAAACAAATCAAGTAAATAGTTATATGTGAACATTCACCATCAGTTATGTCTGCAACATTGGGCAAAGTACTTATTAATTTTTTCTTTCTCCTCATCATCACGTTCCCCCTCACTTCAGCCCCCAACACCCATTGTATTTAGTTCAGTATTGCCTTAGATGTTAAAAAAAAGTATCGAAATCTGAAGGGGCAAGGTTGTTCTATATGCAAGTCTTAAGTATTGTAAAAAAATGCAATAGCAATAGAGAGATGAAGAATTCTATTAAATCAAGTATTAATATTTAATCTTATACACTTTTCTCTCATCCTAAACAAGGACTGCTTAACTTTAAGCACTTTTAAAGAATATATAAAAAGCAAATACAGATGGTCCTCAACTTACAAGGGTTCAACTTATGATTTTTTGACTTTACAATGGGTTTATCAGGGCGTTAAATGCGTTTTTGACTTACAATATTTTCAACTTACCATGGGTTATCAGGTTGTAGCCTCGTGAGCCAAGGAGATCTGTACACAATTATTATAGCTTGAATGCAAGCAAATCAGACTCCTTTCTTTGTGTATACAGGTAATGTTTATTTAATACTTACCTGTGCCAAGCACTGTATCTTCACATCATACGAGGCAGGTACTTCTACTAGTCTAATATTACAGATGAAACTGAAGCACGGAGAGGTTAAGTAACTTGCCCCAAATCACACAGCTAGTAAGTGACAGAGCTTGGACCTTGATATGGTTTGACTCTGTGTCCCAACTCAAATCTCATCTTGAATTGTGCTCCCATAATTCCCATGTGTTGTGGTAGGGACCTGGTGGGAGATAACTGAATCTGGGGGTGGTTTCCCTCATACTGTTCTCATGGTAGTGAATAAGTCTCACAGGATCTTATGGTTTTATCAGGGGTTTCCACTTTTGCATATTCCCCATTCTGTCTTTGCCTGCTGCCATCCATGTAAGACGGGACTAGCTCCTCCTTGCCTTCTGCCATGATTGTGAGCCTTCCCCAGCCATATGGAACTGTAAGTCCAATTAAACCATTTTCTTTTGTAAATTGCCCAGTCTTGGGTATGTCTTTATCAGTAGCGTGAAAATGGACTAATACAGACCTGTATTCAGGTAGCCTAACTCTTGAGTCCTGTCTTTTGACGCCTGTGCCGTATTGCTTCTCACTGTACAGTAGTAAGATTGCCAGGTGATTCATATGTACATTTAAGTTTGTGATACACTTATCGAAAACTCTTAGTATTAAAAAAAGTCTCTTTTAGAAAAAAACAAAATAAAACTATTCTACCCCAATTAATTAAATTGCCTCCTGATTTTCCTTCAGGTTTTGAATATGTTGGAAAAAGAGTAAATAAGGCATTCTCTTTGCTCTTGCTCCTCATGGTCCAGTTATAAGCTTTGGCATGAAATTATATAAGCTTATTCATTTTCCTTAGACCAATGGCTCTTTTAAAAACATTTATTTATTTTTTGAGATGGAGTCTCACTCTGTCCCTGAGGCTGGAGTTCAGTGGCATGATCTCAGGTCACTGCAACTTCCACCTTCTGGATTCAAGCAATTCTCCTACCTCAGCCTCATGAGTAGCTGGGATTACAAGCGTCCCCCACCACGCTCAGCAAATTTTTGTGTTTTTAGTAGAGGTGGGGTTTCATCACCATGTTGGCCAGGCTGGTCTCAAACTCCTAATTTCAAGTAGTCCACCTGCCTCGGCCTCCCAAACTGTTGGGATTAAAAGTCTGAGCCACTGCACGCAGCCAGACCAATGGTTCTTAAACGTGAATCCTGGACAAGCAGCATTCATCAACACCACCTGGGAATTTAAGTATGTACGTGTTTAAGCCCCAGCCAAGACCTACTAGGGGGCTGGGGCCCAGTAATCTGTGTTGTAAAAACCCTCCAGGGGATTTTGATTACCTCTCAAGTTTGAGAACCACTGCCTAAGTTTTGAAACAGCACAATATTTGAATATTATTAATTATACTTCACCATAGAGCCTTCAATAAAAACATTGTTTTGCAACTGAGACAGTTTATAAATGTATAGGAAAGTGTGTGATGTGAACTTGTTTCATTGAAAACAAGCCACAGTCCTAAAAATAGGAACGTAGCAGCTTCTTGCAAAAGTGGCTAATTCTTTGGAAAGGGTTGGCTCTGGGGTTTGCCCTCTTGCCATCTTGGTTAACTCTTTCTCCATCCCTTTTGACATTTCATTATATTTGGTTGCTGCTTTTAACACTCCCCTTGTGAAAGGCCTTCCTTTGCTTGGTTGACTGATATGTTCTTTCCCTGCTCTGGCTGAGTTTGCCCTTTGACAGGCCCCTGACTTCCCCATCTCCACAGCAATCATTTCCTCAGCGGCCCTGCAGAGTCTCTTAGTTGTGTTCTAATAAAGATTAAATACATGCTGTGCATGCAGGATTGAGCCCTTCAGCTCTTCTTTATGCCATTGTGTCTAGCGTGGAGATGAGTAGCCTTCCTGAAAATTGCCCATGGAATGCCTTTTTCCTCATGGTATTTCAATGCAGTACACGTATGTAGCTGTCCCACTGGATTTTAAGCATCAGCTCGTGTGTGTTCTGGTGTTCTTAAACCAGAAGCATACGTTGGTCATCTCTTTCAAAGTTAAAAAGCAAAACAAAACAACAACTTCTACCTGCCAGAAAGGATGAATAGTTTTACCCTGGGACATTTCTAAGGAAACCAGAATAGTTTTTTACTTGTTTAAGAAAAAAATCAGTTCCAGTGTGTTTTATATTTGGTGTAAATCCTGAAATGATTGTCACTTTGCTAGTTATTGGAGCAACCCAATTGAACTGTGACTGTATCTACTTCTGATAAGCTACGCTTAGTCTACATGCTTTATTCAGGCATTCACCTACAATATGATTACAGTATTGAACTTCCTTCCCTGGAAATAAGAAACAGTTTCCTAAATCTAAATATGACTCTATGGTTTCATTAGTGTCAATAAATTTAGCTTGAAAAATAATCATAGCTTTTGGAATAAAAAATTACATTCATTTTTGTTTTTGCCTCTCATCTTTCCTTTTTAATATTAAAGGCCAAGTGTATTATTAATGGAAAAAGGCTAATTTGTGACAGGTGAGCAATTAGTGTAAAGACTATGACTGATTAAAATAAATTTTCTTCTCATTTTTTTTAGAATCCAAGTTGCTTACTAGGGTTGTTATTCTTTCTTCCTTCTTTAGGCCATAAAATTGCAATTTGATTGTTATTATATTAAGATATTTGGGAACATAACAAGTCCTCGTTAGAAATAGCTTCTTGATTTCTTCTTCTTCTTCTTTTTTTTTTAATAAATATCATAAAAAGACTAAGTTTGTTCTCCTGCCTCTACCCATTCTCAAGTTTGAGAATGGGTCAGTGGGAACCAGTGCATGAAATGTGAAGGGAAGATCAGGAGTGATTTTGAGTATAACCTCTAGTGTTTCCAGGTTTCCAAGTTTGTCTTTTGCATAAACCTCTGTCCACTGTTACTGTGGCATAACCCTGACCATGGACGTTTTTCTTGTTCTTTGTTACTGTTTCCTGGTTGGAATAACAAGAAAAGAAAAACAAAATGTATGGAAAACACTGATCAGGGAAGCTGAAGAGCTGGTAAAAAGAAAAACAGAATGACAAAATTGGAATCCTAAAACATATTCCTGGCTTTCTACTTGAACGCAACTTGTAACAACTTAATGTCTATCTATTATATTATTGATTGACGTTGAAGATTTTACATTCCTTTTTCACAATACTAAGTGGAGACGAGATACCAGGAACATTAAGAATCAAGGCAGATTTTGTTGATTATCTGCCAACTCTGCATAGTAGAGTCTACAGTGAACTAAGGTGTACTTCAGCTGATGGCTCCTGTCAACATGATGCCATGCTCAATACATGTCTGTATTTGAATAAACATGATGGTCTCACGCCATGTTTAAATACATAAAGCCAAATTGATAAGGACATAGTATGATTAAGAAAGCACTCATTACTACTTTTGTCGGTGACTGGGAGATATCTCATTCAGCCAATATAGATAAATAGATCAATAGTTACTTAAGATCATAACTTGTATTGTCTATACAACATAATAATGCATCTGTAGCTAGTAATGACATAGGAGTTATAGAACCTGAGCTGTACTGTCTCCACCTTTCAGAGTTTGCTGCATCTTTGAAGCAGGTGGCATTAGTTATGCCCAAGAAAATAGATCTGAAATTCCTGTAAATCTGTAGCTAACATTATTTCCAGAATGTATAGAGTCAATTGTTAGAGATGTGAAGTATCAGAATGGAATAAACAGTATCAGTGAAGTCAGAGAAGGTGGAAAGTTTGTTGATAACTTATTAATTTTTGGCTAAGATCTACTAAATTGCTGACTAGGTGATAGAACATTTGGCAGTAGAGCAATCTAGGCTGGTGGATCTGTTGTTTCTCGGCTGAGTGGTGAGATGCCTTGGATATGTTTTAGGAGTGTGTGGCCTTGAGCTCGATAAAGAGTATCTTGATTTTGGGGATGGGACTCAATAAAAGGAAATAAGGAAATAGGATTTTTTATTTCTAGAGTTATAAAGTAAGGTTTTGCTAGCTTTGTTTGCATCAGGAATTTGACCAGCCTTCTTTTCTTCACTTGTGTAGCTCCTCCTCTTCCAGGCCTAACTGTAAGCACTTTTTCCATGGGGAACTCTTCCTTCACCACTAGGGCTAGGTTTGATGTTCCTGTGGGAGGCTCCCCACACACTCTGAATACGTCAGTTGAGCCTGGCACTCACCACACTATATTGATATTGCTTTCTTTATTGATCTCTCTTCTACTAAACCATTGCAAACTTTTAGAAGAGGAAATATATGTGTCTTGCTCACTGTCATAGCTATATTACTTGGCATTTAATATTTCCTAAATATGTATTGTGGAACAAATATTTCATTACTTTCAAGCTTTACTTGTGACTTAGTATTTTCCTTCTTGTATCAACACTTACTAATGTTTCTACTTAGTGTCTTGAGATCCTTACCACTTAGTCATAACTTTCAAGAAATTCAGTCAGACTGCTTTAAGATTTCTAGAAATATGTCCATCCTTAAGTAATTTGCCTTTAAAATAATTTACTGTGTATAAGGTTATGCATTCCAGGTTTACGATTTAGAAAATATAAATATTAAATCAGTAAAATATTGATCTGAACATTTTTGGTCATTGTGGTTAAAATTATGTGATATGAATTGGGAATGTCCTTGAAGGACTTACAGAAGATGAGCTCTATAGCTGAACCTTTGGTTGGATAATCTTCATAAAATAAGTTAATCCCTCTAAGCCTTTTGTCTACTGATAAAATTGAATTGTAACCTGTTTTTATCTAAGTATTGTTTCAAAAAGTTAAAGCCTTTTAAGTAAAGCCCTATGAAAATTGTCAAATTTTGTTCAAATGGCTTCAAGCTTTCAGAGTTTATTATCCTTTCTGTATTATGCATATATAAATAAGAGCCCTGTGCTTATGTCAGAATTAGCAATATGTAAGGTATTGAGGACCCCTTCATGGGCTTGAGACAGAGACCAGATTCAATCTAGTCTAAGCGACAATGTAACTTAATCAATCATACTTAAAGGAGGACCAGGGATGGGCGGGGACTGGGCACTGGAATTACATTACCCAGCATGGTAGTTCCCCAAGGAAGAGATGCTGCTGGCAGAACAACAACACATCCATGGAAGCCTCAGTAGTGGCCAGGCTTAAGAGTTTAGAAGTAACTCTGCTGTGTATATTTATACCTATCTTCACCTCCATTTAGTAAGTATACATTCTCAAATGGTGCGAGCAAATATTTGACTATCCCTGGTCTGCCATTCCCTGCTGAAGGAGTTGGCGCAATTATGTTAACCAAGGGCAGAGTTTATTAAAGTCAGAATTTGGGAAGTTCTTATCAAAACAATTATTAAATATTATCTTTTGCTCTTATTTTAAAAAACAAAAGTTCACAAACTACTTATTACAATCAACCTTCAGAATAACTCAGTTTTGAGGCTTATTACCTATGAGGTGAGGCAGGCATGAGGAGATGACACAAAGAGAAACATACTTAGTTACAACTGGAATTTGATGGAAGGACTGGAGGAGAAGGGTGAATAATGTGTCAACCGACCTTTGGGTTTATGTAGTTGAGCAAGTCATTAGGGAGACTTGATAACACTCTGAGTATCATTGTGTTGTACACTCACAATTGGTGCTATTGTGTGGAGAGAATGCTCAATGCATGAAAAAGGAGTATGTTTAGTGTGTTTAAACAGAATCTTTCTAGAAGTCATTCAGATTTTTTTCCTATGGAAGATACCAGTGATCCTTTTGTAAAATACAGATTCCACTGTGTCTTTCACCTGTGTAAATAAGGATGATCAGTTTTCATATTGCATAATCATACAATCAACCTCTGCATTCGTGTCAATTACAGCTTATTTTTCTAATCATTGTTGAATGATCAATTTTCTTTGCAACACTATGTGTCTTCCAGACTAGAAAAATCACAAGAAGGAAAATGGCATTCTCATAATGTGTCAAAGCAGACAATTTTGAAAATGTAAAACAGCTGAGCTCACTTGACATTTCTTGATGTCATCTGCCAGCAGAGAAGGCTGTTAGAGAGCTCCTTTTCCTGGTGATTTTTTTCCCAGAATTCTGCCAAACTTAGAGAATGACATATAATTTACTAAAGAGAAAATGGGCCAAAATGGGACATTTCTATTTCAAAGTCTACTAGCACCTAGAAAATAAACGCCAAATAGTATTCCATCTGTTTCTTTTAAGCAGCCTTGTCACATACTTTCTTAACGGGACCTAGATAGAAACATTGTTTTCATATTTAGTGAGAACTTGAAAGGGTTCACAAATTATGGCTGTGGAGTCTAGCCTTAAGGTGGCAGCGAACTGAGGTGATGTAGAGGTATACGACAAAAATGGAAACTTCTAAAGCATGTCAACAGTGAGCTCTGCAGGAGAGTTACAGCAGGGGGCTAATAGACATATAATCTTGATGCTTCATTTTCCCTTCAAGAAATGAGATTAATTAAGGATATGTCAAATATATGGCTTCTGGCATATGTACACTGTTTGCAGAAAGAGAAGCATTCTAAGAACTGACTAGGAAAAGGAAAATCCCTCCTTTGGGAGAATACATTTTAATAATGTTTCTGAGTTAAAGTCACATCATTTAACTTGTAAGGAATGATTATTAGCATGACTTTTTAAAGATGTTTGCTTGAATTTCAGCAAATATGTAAGCATATGTTGTCAGCATCTTGGTGTAGTATTTAGGGATACAGCCTATCCAACTGACAAAAGGACTTACAGATGTAATACTCATTTTCCTAATGAGGTTCAAGCCAAAATCTGTTGTTATGCACAGATGTGCAATGACATTTACCAAACATGTGCAGATATTTTTGAAGTAGGCACACTGTTAAAAATGTCCCACCTGCAGGAAATTGTGTCATCATGAGAGGGTTGCCACAAACTCTATCTTAGTAGCTTGCCAGAGGCTGAAGCTTTTGACCGAATCTCAAAATGTGAGGTGTTTGGAGCTTCACTGATGTGAGATGGACCCTCCTACATGTTGAAGAGCCTATTGCAAATGGATCTCATTAGTCAATGGCCACTCAGCCTCTGATTCCTTTTCTAAAAAATCACAGATCATCTGTTTAATATTATCGATTCTAGAATGTTTCTGGGTTTTGACATCAATTGAATTATATGAGGCCTGTTTGTGATGGAATTAAGGGCTACCCTAAAATGAAGAGTTAGGAGACATTTATGCCTAAGAGCACCAGACAGGAATATGTATGAGTTATTCATTCAGCAAACATTTATAGCCTTTATTATGTGCCAGGAACAGAAAAGACAAAGATGAACAAGATGATACATTTCTTGCCTTCAAATGATTCTGTGCTTCTGTATGCCAGTTTTCTTGTCTTTGCCACCTTATTAACACAATATCAGTCATTCTCTCTTTTTTTTTAGATGGAGTCTTGCTTTGTTGCCCAGGCTGGAGTGTAGTGGCACCACCTCGAGTCACTGCAACCTCTGCCTCCCGGGTTCAAGCAATTCTTCTGCCTCAGCCTCCCAAGTAGCTGGGATTACAGGCACCCACTGCCACGCTCAGCTAATTTTTCTATTTTTAGTAGAGATGGGGATTTCACCGTGTTGGCCAGGCTGATGTCGAACTCCTGACCCCAAGTGATCTGCCTGCCTTGGCCTCCCAAAGTGATGGGATTACAGGCGTGAGCCACCACACCCAGCCTCAGTCATTCTTTAATTTTCCCTCTTAACTTTGCAGCCTGTCTAAATCTGGATGCAATTTACCAGAATGCTTCTTTTATTCCTCAGAGCTAGTGAGCCAATTGCATGACTACTCTAAACTTTTGTTCTTTCTTTTTTAACTCTCTTAGAATTCATTGTCACTACCCAATATGTTAGTGCTAATTTGCTCTCTGTTTCCTATGTACTTATAAGATGGTAATACCATTAAAAGACATAAATGAATGAATTATATTTTAGGTGCCAGGTACCATGCTGAGTATCCACCATGAGTTATTTCACTCATATCTGAGAATAGTTTCATGAGGCATGCATTATGATATCTGTTTCCTAAAACAGAATAATGGAAGCTTAAATTAGTTGCCCAAAGCCACGTACTCCTGTATGGTGAAGTCAAAATGCTTAAACAGGACAAACTCCAAATTATTGACTTTTAGTGTCCTTTATTTCTTTTGAATCCCCTAGAGTCTTTAAATTTGTTCATAGAGCATTGATCTTATGAGACACCATTTCCTTTATTAAAGTCAACATGTGGTATCACCTTTTTTCTAGACATCTGATCTTTTGATGTAGAGTCTGTCTCTAAACCATCAGTGTTTTAGTATAATGCCTCATAGTTACTTCAAAATAACTATCATGAATATACTCAATCATATAGGTGTATGCCTCACTCCTCTCTGCATTGATCCTTTTGCTTCTGTAAAATGTTATTGTTCAATTGCTCCTTTGAGATGATCCAATTCAATTTACCATCCAATTCAGTAATCCTGTCTCTGTTATTTTAGTAATTGGTCTACTTGAACACTTCCTATAATGGAAAACTTCTTAGCACAAGATTCAACCATTGCTATACTCATTTTGTCTCTAAATTGAATCTTAATAGGCAACCCTATAAGTTCTAATTACTAGTCTTAATTCTGTACTTTACAAGTTAGAAGGAAATCACTCTTAATCCATCAGAAACACTATCTGGTCGATTCATTCAAATTTCATTTGAGATGGAATAGTTAAGGCTGTTAGCTTAAGATGGAAAAATAAAATAAAGAAAAATATGAGTGTATAAATAAAGAGGAAAAGTAAAGAAAGTTAGCCTGTAGCAACTAGGAGCTATTTGAGAGCAAGTTCTGTATCTTGTTTATCTTCATACCACCAGTTCCTGGTATAGTTCTTGGCACATAGTAAGGTCTCAAAAATGCCCATAAAATGTTTGTAATAAATCTCTTAACTCTTGACTTCAGGTTAGCCCTTAATTCTGTTATAAACAGCTCCACTGAATTTACTTAAAGTCTAATAAATGCATCAAATACTTTAGGTCTTTTACTGACTTTTCCCTTTCTCTTATACAGGATGACTGTCCTCAATTTTTAATCTTTTTCACAGATGGTTTCCCCTTTGTAACCCAGTCATTTATTTAATCCAAAACATCTGCTGAACACTTTAGAACTATCATAGATCTCAGAGTAGAATATGGTACCGATATAACTCAGGTATATGAATAACTGTGAAGCCGATATAACTCAGGTATATGAATAACTATGAAGCAAGGTATAGTGGCAAAAGTCACTAAGGAGACACAATCAGAAGGTTGCAGACATTTAGAGGGGGAAAAATTCTAGTTGAAGTGAATGGGAAAGTCTTCATAGACAAAGTGGCTTTTGAACTGAGCCTTTAGGGACTACTAAGATTGCTGTAGATAGAGGAAAATAACTGGACTAAAGACCTGATGGCAGGAAAAGGATGGGTGGATTTGGAAACTATGCATTCAGTCCATTGACTGAAATATGTTATGTTTAAGGGATTATGGGAGATGAAGCTAGGAAGATACTCTTAATTAGAGACGTGAATTAAATGTAAAGATGAATAGATTTTGTTTTATTTATGGCAGTAGGAAGAAGCTATTGAATGTTTGGTGGGTATAATGATGGGATTAGCATAGTGCTTTGGAAAGATCAATCTAGTAGGACTGCTTGGAATAGCTTATCACTTTCTTAATTGTGTTTCTTTGTAAACAGCTCACAAGTGATTGTGTGATCTTTACTATTCTTGATAAGAGGGAACTCGTAGCATTTTTATCTTCATAACTCTATTATTATCTGTGGGCTTCTTGACTCCTCCTTTCACTCTTGGTCCCTTGTTTATAACCGATTTACACAGAAATCTAGTTATTTCTTAGAGAAAAAATTCCTTTTTTTCCCTGTTCTTTTGCCTAATATACCTGACCTTTGCCTCATGCCAGGGTTGTTTTAGATGACGTAAGTTTTATTTATTCTTTCCGCTTCTTCCCCACTTCGTCAGTCAATTCACAGCCTCCATTACCAGCTTTTCAAAGTGCTGAGTTTCCATAGATTTTCAAGTACTTTAATTGTGGTTTAACAAATGTAAGAATATAGTGTATTGTTATTAACAAGGAGTGCAAGGAGAAAGACTGGGACACTTGGAACATTCCTTGTTTCCATAGCCTTATTCTGCATCTTCAAAACTGTTACTTATTAGCACCTATTTTTTGGTGCCTATGGGTGTCAGCCAAAATGGAAAAAGGCAAGAATTGATTTTTTATTGGCACATGTGATCCCTCACATCCATCTATCCCTGATGCCCTCAGTGCCTGCCATCAGATGAACTCTGGATGGTTCACACAGCTTTGACTTTTAAAGATTACTTCTTCAACACTGTTGGGAGTTACTGTGACTAAAAATTAGAGCTTGTAGAATGAATTAAAATGCTTATTCAGCTTCTTTACTGAAGACCACCTAAAGACAGAGGGTAGTTCTGAGCTTTCCCAGAAAAAGTCAGTCTGTAACGAGTAAAATAAGTAAATATTTCTTCTAATGTCCAGACATTGCTGTATAACCACAGGGATAAACAAAAATCAGAGAATCATGGCATTATTAAGTGAAAAAAAAAAGGTGCTAGTGACTATCTCCAAACAAATGGAGATGTAAGAACTGCCCAACAAATAATTCAAAATCTCTATTTTAAAGAAGCTCAGCACACTGCAAAAAAAAAAAATAATAATAATAAAAAACCAGAACAACAATTTAACAAACAGAAAAACAATATGACCAGAATGAGAAATATAATGGAGAGATTGAATTTTTTTAATCAAATAAATCTTAGAGCTGAAAAATACAATGAATGAAATGGAAAATGCAATGGGGAGCATCAGTGCAGAACAGAAGAATCTGTATGCTCAGACAGGTTATTAAAAAATATATAGTCAAAGGAGAAAAATGATGGAAAAAAGAACAAAAAACTCTTGTGAAATTTATGGGATAGCATCAAAAGAATGAATGTACAAGTCATAGGAGTTAAAGAAGAAGAAAAGAAAGATGAAGAGGAAATAGCATATTTACAGAAATAACAGCAGAAAACTTTTCAAACCTAAAGAAAAATATAAGTATCCAAGTACAGGATGGTCAAAGGTCTCCCATCAAATTCAAGCCAAATAAGACTACTGTAAGACATAATCAAACTGACAAAAATCAAAGACAAAGAGAGGAAAGCAGAAAAAGAATGAAGTAAATAACATATACAAGAATTCCATTATGCCTAGCAGCAGACTTCTCAGCAGAAATCTGTCAGGAGAGAGTGGGATTATACATTCAAAGTGCTGAAGGAAACAATATATTAGATAAAATACATTTTTTTTTTGAGACAGAGTCCTACTCTGTTGCCCAGGCTGGAGTGCAGTGGCATGATCTCAGCTCACTGCAACCTCTGCCTCCTGGGTTCAAGCAATTCTCCTGCCTCAGCCTCCCAAGCAGGTGGGATTACAGGCATAAGCCAACACATCCAGCTAGTTTTTTTGTATTTTTAGTAGAGACAGGATTTCACCATATTGGCCAGGCTGGTCTCAAATCCCTGACCTCAGTTGATCCGCCCAGCTCAGTCTCTCAAAGTGCTAGGATTACAGGCATGAGCCACCGTGCCTGGCCAATAAAATACATTTTAAGTCAAAAACTTTACAAAGAAACAAAGAAGATCATTGTATAATGATAATGGGATCAACCCAGCAAGAGGATATAACAATTGTAAATATATATGCACCCAACATCAGAACACTTAAATATATAAACAAATGTTAATAGCCCTGAAGAGAGAGATAAACTGCAATAGGATAATAGTAGAAGACTTCAACACCCTACATGTAGTAATGGACAGATGGTACAGACAGAAAATCAATAAAGAAACCCAGATATAAAGTAAAACCTAGATCAAATGGACCTAACTTAATTGTACAAATGTTCTATCCAACAGCTGTAGAATACTTCTCAACTACACGTGGAACTCTCTTTAGCATAGATTACATGTTAGGCCACAAAATTAATTTTAACAAATTTTAGACTATTGAAATAATATCAAGTATTTCTGACCACCATGGGATAAAAGTAGAAATCATTTTTCTACTGTAGTTATTAATATATTGTATATATAGTGACAGTAGTTATTAATACATTGTATTCTTGAAAAATGCCAAGAAAATGGATGTAAAGTGATGACTATATGAGGTATTGCAATTGTTAATTAGTTAGATTTAGTCATTCTACAATGTATACATATGTTAAAACATTATGTGGTACACAGTAAATATGTATAATTTTATCTGCCCATTTAAAAAATTAAAAAAAAATAGAAAGTAAAACAAACAAAAATCACATATTAGTAAAACAAGCTAGGCTTTGGAGTCAGACGGAAACTAACTCTTTTAATTATTATATATGTGACCTGGGCAGTAACTTAGCTTTTCTGAGACTTAATTTGAATATTTATAGAAAGGAGATAGGACTATTTCATAGGATTAACATATGTTAAGCAAACATAACAAAGTTGCATTATGCATAGTAAATGTTCAATAAAGATACCCTAAATAATGATCATTATTATGAACATATTTGTACTAAAATCATTATCCACTTGGTCCTTCTAGTATCCTTAACATTTGAAAGTCAGTTTACATTTTAGAATCATTATGTTGGTGAATTGGTTTCCAACAATTATTGGAAGTCACCATTGGCCTTTACAGGTTACTTTCTACAAGGTATGAAGTCAAACAGAAGTTAGAGAAACAGCTATTTTATTTCTATCTCCTTCATTACAGGGCAGCCCACTCCCTTCCAATGTATGAATATGGTGACAACATTGATGGTAATTTTTCTTACTATTAGGTATATAATAATGATTCTTATCTGCAGTGTCCAATTTTATGACCCATCCTCTATATGTCATTAAAAAGATAACTTTTCCAGTTAAGAAAGGTTAAAATATATCCTCCAAACTAACTGTGAGGCAATTTGTGCAGTGGAGACATTGGCATGCTCCAGATGCATAGTAAACAGCAAATGGCCTTTTCTAATTATGAAGCATTTGTCTCAGAACATTCCGGCAGTTAGAATTTAGCTTTAGGCTAACATATGCCTTAATAATGTTGGGAAGCAGTTATGGGCTTGATGGAGCCCCTCAAGGTCTCTCCCAATCTTCTTATTCTGTCACACTAAGTATCTGAGTGATCACAGACGAGTCAAGCATCAGTAAAGAGGGGGTAGAATACAGCTTCTGGGATTCCTTGAGCATATATTAAAGTACCTTATGATGTAAGCTGATATTCTTTAATGGTAAATATGAGGTAGGAGAATAAGCTAATCATACTTTTCCATGTCTTTCTTCCTGTGCCAAACCCTCAATTTCTGGTCTATTTAGAAAAAGTATGGATCAGCAAACATTTTAAATGAGACTTACCTACTATCTGAGAATGTTCCCTGAAAAACATGGTCCAACTTGAGAAAAATAATTCGCTCAGGAATTCTTTTCAGAAATTTCAACTAATGTTCTACTGCAGGGGAAAGATGTTCAGACACAACTAAAATTGAAAACCAGTTCTCTCCTAATAGAGATTATGATGGTCTGTGGTGATTTGCCAAAGAATTATAAGAATATTTTATTTAGTTGAAATGTTTGACACACAAAATTCAATTCAGAGTATATTTGATGAATTCTCACTTTGTTATATTCCAAGGAACAAAAGAAATGTGTAAAGAAATGATTATCTGTTATGAGTGTTGTTATTCTAGAGCAGCATTAACCAACAGAAATGTTATATAAGCAATATATATAATTTTATATTTTCTGGTGATAACATTAAAAAGTAAAGAGAAGCGAGTATAATGAATTTTACTAGTAAACTTTTATTTTACCCAATATACCAAAAATATTATTATTTTAACATGTAATAAATGTAAAATTATTCCTAAGTTATTTTACATACTTTTTTCATACCATCTTCTAAATCTTGTGTGTAACTTGTGCATCTAATTTCACATTAGCCTCATTCCAAGTTCTCAATAGCCATGTATGGCAAATAGCTATTATATTGGACAGTGCAGATTAAGCTTGATAAAAGTTTAGCACAGAAGGGTCTGGAAAGGGAAAAAATATTTAAAAGGTACTGTGCTGGTTAATTTTGTGTCAGTTTGACTGGGCTAAGGGATACCCAGATAGCTGATAAAACATAATTTCTGGGTGTATCTATCAGAGTGTTTCAGACAAGATCAGCATTTGAATCGGTAGACTGAGTAAAATGATCCACTCTCACCAGTGTGAGCAGGCATCGTTCCTTCTGCTGAAGACCTAGTTAGGACAAAAAAGTAGAGGAAAGGCAAATTTGATCTCTCTTCTTGACCTCCATAACTGCATAGCCAACTTCTTTCATAAATACCCACTTATGTGTCTATGTAGCCTGTTGGTTCTGTTTCTCTGGAGAATCTTGACTAAGATTGACTAATACAACTATCTTTGCTTGGAGTCTTGCAAGCATATGTGGGAGTTTTAGAAGACAAATGGGTGAAAAGTCATTCTAGGTTGAGGACCTATCATGAACAAAGGCATGGAGTAAAACAAGCTTTAATCTGGAGGGGTAGAGGCAGGCTTGAAGCTGGGGAAGACATGGGGAATGTCACCAGTGCCTGCTTATGGAATTTGAATTGTGCCTTAAAAACTCTAGGTATCTGAGTATTTTTTTTTTTTAAATACTGATGTGAGACTTCTGAAGAGTAAAACAAAGCGTGAAACACAATTTATTTAGTTATCTAGCCAAGTAAATACATCTGATCACTTTTGTTTATTGTAGTAAAATATATATTTTTTACTTATATATATAAAGGTTAGGATGATAAATTTTATTATATATGTAAGAGACTATATAATAAAATATATATTATATATCTTTATATTATTTATAATATATATTATATTTTATTTTATAATGTAATATATTTATACTATATTTATAATATACAGATTATAATTTATTATATCATACATTACACATAAATATAGAATATATAGATAAATTTGTTGTATGTATTTAATATTAAATATAATATTTTATTATATTATTTTATGTTATATATAAATATCTAATATATAAATATACAAATAAAATACATATGTAATAAACTTTTATGTTTTATATATATCTAAAATATATCATCCTAACCATTCTGAAGTGTACAATCAATCAGTGCCTTTAAGTACATTCACACTGTGCAACCATCATCACTATTCATCTTCATAACTTTTTCATCATCCTAAACTGAAACACTGAACTTATTAAAGGGTAGCTCTTCTTTTCCCCACTCCTTCCCAGCCCCCAGTAACTACTATTCTACTTTTTATCTCTGTGAATTTGACTATTCTAGGACCTCGTATCAGTGGAATCAGACAATATTTGTCTTTTTGTATGTGGCTTATTTCACTTAGCATAATGTTTTCCATGTTTATCTATGTTATAGCACATATAAGAATTTCATTCTTTTCACAAGCCTGAATACTATTTAACTGTATGTATACACCACATTTTGTTTACTCATTCATCCCTTGAAGGACTTCTGGGTTATTTTAACCTTCAGCTATTGTAAATAATGCTGCTGTGAATATTAACACACAAATATCTGTTTGTGTTCCTGCTTTCAGTTATTTGGGGTGTATACTCAGAAGTAAAATTTCCGAATCATATACTGATCCCATGTTTAATTTTTTCAGGAACCACCATATCATTTTCCACAGTGGCTGTACCATTTTATATTCCTACCAGCAATGCACAAGGGTTCCAATTTATCCACATCGTCACCAACACTTACTATTTTATATTTTTTAATAAAATAATAGCCATCCTAATTGGTGTAAAGTGCTATCTCATGGTGATTTTGATTGGCATTACCCTAAGGTTAGTGGTGTTGAACATCATTTTTATATCCTTATTGGTCATATACATTTATCTTCTTGGCCAACTTTGATAAAAGGAAAAATTTTTCCCAAAACATAAAATTTACTTGGCTGATACTTCATAATATTTGTGAAGCTTCATCTTGGCCTCCTAATATTCCCAAAGCTATCTGAGGGTTCAGGTGTTTGTCCTGGGACTCAGCCTGGTACATTTATTTCTAGACTATAAATATCTGTAGGACCGTGTGATTTCAGAATGTTTTTAAGATAATTATGCTTTTTTATTATAGCAAGGAAAATTTTGAAAGCATTAGAAAATACTTTGAAGATAATAGTTTTATATTTATAATGTAGAAAGTAAAAGAGAATTACAAGCTAATTTTGCTCATTGCAAATCACTTAGGTTAGTTTATAATGTGCATGGTTCTCACCCCTTAAAACGGGGTAATTTTGCTAATACAGTGCTGTCTGCACTTTTGAATAATATGAATGCAGCATTCATTATTCCACTATTTTATTTTCACTCCTATGTCTAGGCTAGAAAGTCGAATATTAGGGTCAAATTCCCTCTACCTGACTTTTCCTATCTGTTTAAGATCCTTAATATCTTTCAAATTCATCTACGTCTCTAGCTTCTTTGCCATTACCAAGGTCCACCCACCTGAATAATTCCAAGAGCTGCTAACTAATCTCTGTCCCTGTCTTGGTCTCTCTCTCTATCTCTATTTCTGACTCTGTCTCTATTTCTACATCGGTCTTTCTTCCCTGAGTCCTGTCCTCCTCCAGTGCACCATTAGGTACTACTAGCAAAATCTTTCTGAAGGGAATCATTTGCTTTAAACCCTTCTGTGCCCCCCTCTTCATTGGCCTCAGTATCAAGTTATAACTCCGCATCAAGGCACACAAGAACCTTTGCCATCTAACCATTGTTGCTTTCCTCATCACTTCTGTCTCACCTCTGACTACCTCCTAGCATCTCAGCATCCCTGGACCACTTGGAGTTTCCTCCAAGGGACACATTTTCTTCTTTATATATGCAACGAGACTCCTCATTTTGGAAAACACTTGTGGTGGTAGTTGTGGTGGTGGTAGGATAACCTCAAAAATATCTAGCAATCCCCGTGGCATACTTGATTCTGGAGCAAGGTCTGTGAGGACACTGTTGAGCTCAGTATTGACACTTTAGTTACTGAACTGTGGGGATCCTAGGAGATACTGGGGGAAAGGCTGGGAAGGGCTGTCAGGGAACTCAGGGAAATGGCTGTTTACTAAATAGTATAAAAGTATTTTGATGTTTTAGCAAGTGGCATGACCCTAGGGACACAGACCAGCTAAGTACTAGCCCTGCCATTGCCACTCCCACTACCTCTTTCTCTGACCTAATTTTTCCTCCAGGACTTGCTTAGAGCAGGGGCTCTTAATCTTGTTGGTTGTTTGTCATGGACCTATTTGTCAGTTTGGTGAAGCATATGGACTCCTCTAAGAGTAATCTTTTTAAAGACATGAAATAAAATACATAGGATAACAAAGAAAATCATTTATATTGAAATACTGTGATGACATTTAATGATGAATAGTGATATAATTTATTAAAACTAAGATCTAGAGTCAGCTCTAGTAACTGCCATAATTTTGAAGTAGTGATGAAGGTAAATTATATTAAGATATCTGCAGCAAATATAGGAGGATATAAAAATAGCCACTGTTTCTATTGGTAACAAATCATACTGTGGTTTGTTGCTCAAATTTTTATAATCATAGGAAGAAATGCTAAATATCAGTTATAGTAAAAATAAGGGTGCTGTTTTTTCTCCCTCATGTTCAAGAATCTCTTGAGTTCCATTGACAGATGTTTTGGAGCTCCATAGATGCCAGATTTCTTAGTCAGTTCGGACTATTGTAACAAATACAGATGCTCCTGGACTTGCAATGGGGTTATATCCTAATAAACCCGCATGAGTTGAAAATATTGTAACTCGAAAATGCATTTAAACACTCAACCTACCAAACATCATAGCTTTGGCTAGCCTACCTTAAACATGCACAGAACACTTACATCAGTCTACAGTTGGGAAAAATCATGTAGCACAAAGCCTATTTTATAATAAAATGTTGAATATCTCATGTGATATATTGAATACTTTACTGCAGTACAGTTTCTAGTGAATACATATCACTTTCACACCATTGCAAAGTTGAAATTTTTTAAGTGGGACCACCGTAAATCAAGAACCATCTGTACCATAGACTGGATGGCTTAAAAGACAAACATTTATTTCTCACAGTTCTGGAGGCTAGAAGCCCAAGATAAGGGTACCAGAGAGGCTGGCTTCTTGCTGATGCCCCTATTCCTTGTTAGGTCCTCATATGGCCTTTTCTTGGTGCTTGCATGCAGAGAGGGAGATCCTCTTTTTCTAAGGACACTAATCCCATCATGTGTGCTTTACCGCCATGATGTTATCTAAATCTGGTGTCATCCCAAGGCAACCACCCTCTGATAGCATCACATTGGGGATAGGGCTTCAACGTTTGAATTTTGGGAGGACACAAATATTCAGTCCCTAACCCTGGGTGTAGCATCCTAGCTTAGATGATTCTTTTCTGCAAAGCCTTCTTTAATCATCTCTTCTCAGCTCCTCCCCATGGAAAGTATGTGTTGCCTTTTTTGTGTATTCACAGCCCCAGAAACTTACCCCATGGTAGCATTTATCCCTTCATTTGTTTTTCTCTTGTACTAGACCAGGAATCAGCAAGTATTTTCTGTAAAGGGCTGGATAGGAAATATTTTAGGCTTTGCAGTACATATGGTCTCTGTTGCAATTACTCAGTTCAGCCAGAGACAATATGTAAATGAATGGGCATGGCCGTGTTCCAGTAAGACTTTTATGGACACAAATTTATTTATGGACACAGAAAATTGTTTCATACAATTCTCATGTGTCACGAAATATGCTTCTTTTTAAATTTTTCAACGATTTAAAAATACAAAACCCATTCTTAGCCAGTAGACTGTACAAAAACAGACCATGGGCCAGATTTGGCATGGATAATAGTTTGTCTACCTCTGTACTAGATCACAAGTTTCTTGAGGGCAGGGACTGTGAATTTGTTTTCTATCCTGTAGATCTAGCACCAGTGTTTGCCATATTGGTATAAAATAAATATGAGCTGAATAAATATTTGAGTCTATAAGTGCATTATACTTACATATGCTTCCCAATATTCTTCCAGAATTTGAGTTGAACAACAGATGAATTCCTCAGTAGAAGAACTTAAGCCAAATCCAGATTTGTGGTCTCTTAGTCTAGCACAATTTTATGGCTCCTTCCTCTGTAATCTTGGTGTCCCCTAAATGAAGGCCAACTGTTTCATGCATTGAAGTTGTTCTCAATGTACTTGTGCGTTTAGAGGTCTCAGAGTAATGGGAGTTTATTTTCCACTGAGTGGGATGTATGTGACCTTAACCTGAGAAAATGATATACATTTCAGCAAAGAATTTTAGATACATACTTGAATAAAAAGGAAAATCACTTCCCAGCACTGTCTCAGCTTTATACCCTTTAGACTTAAATGTTCAACAGTAATCATCATGAAAATCACAGGAATTTTATTTGTGAAATGCTTATTCCCTATGGAGATTAACACATCACTTAAGATCAAAGGTGAATGAAGAGATATATTTTTGAATGGTCTCTGTAAGTTATGGAAGCAATCGATTTACACTTCAGCAGGCTAGTTAAAAAGCAAGATGTTAATCACAACTCTAATATAACCATATTTTTGATAATAAGTCAAGGTGATTATTAGTCATGCTTGTCCATCTGTAAATAGCTGACTTGACTAATATGTATGTTGGCCAAAGCTAAATATAAAAAAGGTTTTGGTATCATGCCCAAGGTCATGGACAAATTTGCAATCTCATCAAGCTATGTTTATTATCATGCAAAATATCTGAACTACAGTTTTACCTAGAGACATTTTAATAGCCCATGTAAACAGGAACCAAAAAGTAAAATGAAATTATTGAATTCTGTCAATTTATTTTTTAAAGTCATTTTTCAACACATAGATCATGAAATCTGATACATTCGGTTTAGATATTTTGATGGGCATCAGATGCTACATAGGCTTAAATTATTTTGTGGGTTTTTTGCAGGTGAACTGCATGTACGTAAAGTTCATTAATAAATTTGCCTAATGCCTACCAAATGAAATGCTAATTTCTAGTGGAGGAGCAGAGATTATAAGAGATGAGACAGGGACTTTTCTCTGAAGGAATATACAAATTTACATAAGGAAACATGATACAGACCTAGGAGAGAGATAATAATATTAACACATGCTAAGCACCAAGGAGAGAAACAGATAGAAAAAAGCAGCAATTCACAGGACAGGAAGGGACCAGGGTCAATGCCTGGGCTTGAGGTGCGAACTCAGACTTAAAATGCTGCAGACAGCTTGGCCACAATAAATACGTGTGCATGTGCATGCACTACCCCCAAACCGTGCAGCAACACTACAGAAAGCTCAGCCATTTCAGTCTCTTTTCCTGGTAGACTCCTGAGCTCATTTCCAACTGTGCTCTTGTTTATGTACTTTCCCCACCCAGTTACTCTTTGCCCACCTCTTTTGTAGCTCAACTCCCACCACTTTTTAAGGTCCCACTTCCTGTTCCAACTCTTAGGAGTCCTCTCCTGATTTCCCAAGTTCTTTGTGGCTATGTCATCCAGTCTTAACTGTTTGTCTCAAGTAAAAGGGTATTGTAGAAAAGAGTCTGGAGGCAGCAGATGTATTAGAATCTGGCTGAAGGATACCTGCACTACCTTTGTTTTTGATGAAGTGTCATTTGTAAAAAAACATTTAGAATGGAGCCAGGCACACACAAGTTCCAGCTGCTTTGTTCTATTTCTACTTCAGTGAGCATGTTTTGTTTTTTCTTTAATATAGAGTTGGCCAAAGGAGGAGTCATATTCTAGTTTTGCAGCTTAAATGTTGCAAGAAAAAAATAGATACAATTCAAAGATGGGTTTACTCTGGAGTACAATATTCATTCCTCTTATCTTCCTTCTCCCCTGTTCGTTTGTGTGTAACTTCTAGCTCCTCCCCACAAGGCACACACATGTCCTAATTCCTCTGATAACTTTTTTTCTCCTCCTTCACTCCCAAATCATGATCCATCACATTCACTGGGCTTAGTCTTGAGAACTGTGAAACAGAGAAAATTGCGCTCTTCTGTCTTTCTATGTTTGGCTCAATTAACTATATCCTGGCCCTATTCAAAGCTCTTCCTCAGACTACATTCCCCATGACTATGATATTTGAATTGGTTTTTTTTAGTTCATTTGCTAGCTTAAAATATTTTACGTCATGAAAATTTGAAAACATATATAAAAGTAAAGAGAATAATAAATCTCTCATATGCCATCACACCAATATAATAACCAAGATTTTTAATGTGCTCATTTTAAAAGTGTTACACACTATAACATTTGTCTTTTAAACTTCTCTTAGTCATGTGCTTAATAGATCAAATGGTGAAGTTGTGGGGTATTCAGCTTCAACATTTAATTATGCATTGTCAAAGATAGTGGTGCATAAGAGAATAAATTAAAATTCAACAAACATGTCTACTGAAACTACCACGTGGCAACTTTGGGCACAGATGTCAATTTGTAAAACGAGCTTTGTGTGGAAATCATTGTGTAACTATTATTTCTATTATATAAATTCTCTCCTAAGCCTGAAAATTGAAATTTTACTTCTACTTTTTATAATTAAAATATTGTCATATGAGTCATTAACACCATGCTGGGTAATTACTAGGGTTTATTATTACTTGTGAACCTCTTTTTTCTTCATGCTATTTTCTTCATATATAGCCTTGAATTACAAAATACTTTCTATGTGGGCTTAGACAATCAACCCCCAAGGGTCATAGAGCAAGGGCAACAGGAATCTTCCTAGTAGATAATAATGCGAGTATGGAAAATTATGAACTACATTTTGCCTGTAAACATATAGGACTTTTTTAATGAAATAGGATAGCATTGTGATATTAGCTTTAAATGTTTGTAAAAAGGCAATCATTTTCATGCTTCTCATGAATAGCTCATCTCCTTTGCAGAATGTTGTTCACAGTTGAAATTCTCTAATTAATTTTTCCCTGTTTGTTTCTCTTTTATTTTTCTCCAGCTCTTGTAAATGTAAAACTCTGGGCCATTGATCGACAATGTTTTCAAACAATAATGATGAGGACAGGACTCATCAAGCATACCGAGTATATGGAATTTTTAAAAAGGTAGGATGCTTTCTTTTCTCTTGTGAGAGTGTTTACTTTCCTTTTAGCCCTATTATCTGAAATGCAGCACCCTGAATTTCAGGGTGCTTTTTGCCTTTCTCTCAGTCATAATAGTCTACAAATGTGTAGAGATGTAAGACTTCGAACATGCTTCTTTATATTTCTGGTGATAAATCTGTAGAGATGTAAGACTTCAAACAAGCTTCTTTATATTTCTGGTGCCAGTTCCCATGATGTATGGTTAAGTCAGAACCTCAGAGTTTCATGACATGTATTAAGCCATTCTCTCATAGAAGTGAGCAACTCAGAGAAACAAATAAAAATGTGCTTGAACAAAAAAGGATATTGAACACATCTTCAACTATTTATTGGTTAATATATTTATGACACATCTTCTAAACAGACCCACACTGTAAGGCCGAGTCATCTCTTGTGTGAGTTTCCATATGAAAGGTCAGATGACTAAGATGAAAAAGTTCCAAGAAATAGCTTATTATCCTTTAATCCTGAGCTTAATTTCCCAAATAAAATTCATTTTATGCTACAGGTTTGAAATATCAAAAGCTTTTCTTTCGTTTATATTATATATTATCATAATAACTCAATATATGATGGAAATTAGAATAAAAACCAGCTTTTTATTTCTTAGGAATACATTGATACTCACTGAAATGAATTTCTTTGTCTGCAAGTTTATTTTATTTTAAAGAAAATATATTATCTTATAATTGAAAAGAATATTGACAATTCTCATGACTTTTTAAAAAGCACTTATTTTTAAAATTACTTTTCTTTTGAAAACAGAGCCATTATGAAATAGTAATACACAAGTTATATGAGCATATAATGAGTGTACTGCTAATTAAGATTTCATTTTTGATAGGTAGAATGTTTAACATTTTTGTTTTGCTTTTTATTTTTGGTGAATAAATAGTTAAAATGAAGCTAAAAAGTCAAATTCACATTTTGCTTTAGTGATACATCTTAATAGGTAACTACTGAATTTTCTTAAGATGCAATTTTTGATATTCCTTACTTGGATATTTCTTGTAGTTAATTTATTTTCTTACTGCTTCATCTTTTATACATTTTTATTTCCATGTAAGACCTTTTATATTCATGCTAAAGGGGTAATACAATTCTAATGTGATATCAAGTAATAATATATTGAAAAATTACTGTCAGCAAGGTGTTGATTTTTTTTCTCAATGTGATTGGATGAAGAAACACTTAGAAGAGGTAGAAATGTAAATTCCTATTTGAAATTTAATGTGGTTTTCAAGGGAATTAAATTATTCAGGTGCCTTCTATATTGGGTGAGATGTATATATGTATGTGTTTGTATATACGTGTCTATACGTATGTTGTGTGTATGTGTGTGTATGATGAAAGATAGAGACAGAGAGAATGAATATTCATTTTAAGCCTTAACTTACAGTTTAAGAGCTATTGATTTCTTCTGGTGCAGCTCTGATAAAGATTACAACTGGTAATCAGTGAAATGGTAACCTATAGAATACAGTCCATTATTCATCTCACATACCTAAGCGTTGGACACTTACGATATTGATTTTAGCTTCCATAAGTTTGTTTTTCCAAGAAAATGGACTGAGTGCCAATGCTATCTCAAATGACTCTAACAAGAACTCTTTCTGGTGGCACTATTTCAGGAGATGGAGATGTCTCAATCTGTGCATACGCACGTGTGTATGTGTGTGTGTGTTCAAATTCAAATCTTAAACAATAAAATTGGCTCTCCAAAGTAAGTGAACATTTTTTGTTGGTCAGAATAGAGCTGGCAGAGTTTAACTGGCTGAATAAAAAAAGAGGTGGTTGCTGACTTGGATGTCACTTTCCATCTGGCTACTCCATAAAACATCAAGTTCACATTGTTTGTGAACATAGGACTGGGCCGGGAGTCCAGAGAGGTGACAGGATGACCATCATTGCCTGAGGCCAGCTTTAATCTTCCTAAATTACAACTGTGACCAACTGGTTCTCTCTCTATAACTTTTTCAATGGTGCACAGTTCCTGTTGCATTATTTACAGCCTCATTAGTTGGACATTCAAGGCCCTCCTATAGCCAAAAACAGTGAGGTTTTTCAGCCTGGATTCTTCTCTCTTCCTGCAAACCAAACAATTCCATGTACCCATGCCTTCCCTGTGCTTTTTCACAGCACACTCCCTCTCTGCCTGCCCCTCTCCTCCATCACTGTCAATGTTCAAATTCTTCTCTGCTTTTTGGACCCAACTAAAAGCTGCCTTTCCATGTATACTTACCTCATTACACTGAGAAGTCACGTCTTTCCTCCTCTGGAGCTTCATCTCTGCCATGTGTTTTATTGTCTGCTTTGTTTTATTATAATTTCACCTTAAGCTTATTTCTACTTCTAGACTATAAGCTGTTTAGAACTAGGGTTATTTCTTAAATATCTTTGTATTCTTCTTTGGCACAAAACTTACTGCTTTGTAGATAGGCACTTTATAGAACAGTGAGTACAGAGCCAGTACATAATTTTCAGCACTCATTGAAGAATGAAAATGCAGGACCTCTTTCAAAAATTGATAAAAAATTAAAGACCTTGACAGCACAGCATTAAATCAAATGTAGGAACCTTGTAAGCGCAGGTCCTATTCTTCGGTACAAGTCACACATCCATGAAGCCATGTAGGGGTGGAAAGGGTACCATCCCTTTCCTCTCTATTGTAAGGGTCATGGATGACACACTTATATAAAAAGACGGGTTAACAAGAGAAAAGCATTACAGATTTATTTAATTAAAGATTAAGATGACACAGGAGCCTTTCTGAATGAAGTCCTGACGATACAGGGGAAAACTGCATTTTTATGCTTAGGTTTAATGAAGAATGGGCAGTGATAGAATTGTGCTTGAATGAAAACAGAGTGCTCTAATGATAGTGGCCTAAGTGAGGAAAACTAGCAAGGCTTGTCTGTTGAGATTCTTCTTGGCCTCTCTGTTGTAGCATTTCTTCCTTCCAGGTATGAGGTAGGACTCCTTTGGAATGAGAATCTTAATTTCTGCATGACAGCTGTCAAACAAAAGCAGGGGAAGGTTAAAATAATATTTTTAGGCTTTATGGATGGCTTTCGGGGGAAAAAGGAGTCTGTCTCTATGACTTGCTTTGGGGAAAAGGAATTCTAGTTTCTATGGCTTGCCTCAGGGGAGAATGAGAAGCCAGAGATAGGAGGCAGGAGAAGGTCAGAAAGAAAGGACTTCTGAGGCCTTCCCTTCAGGGTGTGTTTTTCTGAGCTCCAAAAGCCAGAAGAGTGAATAATATTAATTCCTTCTTCACATCCCCAGGTTAGCTATACTTGGTACCATTTATTTTTCAAGGCTATTAAGAGATGGCATAATAGCCTCAATGATAGATACTATCAAAAACTCAGAAGACAAAATTAATTGTTTTCCTGTAACTTCAGAATTACTTTGATCTCCCTGTTTGTTGTTGCTTTTTAAAAAATTGCCTATCTTTCTTTTACATCATATAAAACTTTAAAGTTTTTTTTTATAGTCAAGCACTTTTTTCTTTATGACTTCAAAAAAGTGACTTATACTTTTTTCTTTATGACTTTATCACTTTTTTCTTTATGACTTCGGCTGGGTATAGTGGCTCAGGCCTGTAATCTCAGCACTTTGAGATGCCGAAGTGGGCGGATTGTTTGAGCTCAGGAGTTTGAAACCAGCTTGGTCAACATGGTGCAACCCTGTCTCTGCAAAAAATAGAAAAATAGAAAAATTACCAGGTGCAGTGGCATGTGCCTGTGGTACCAGCTACTCAGGAGGCTGAGGGGGGAGGATCACTTGGGCCTGGTAGGTTGAGGCTGCAGTGAGCTGAAATCCCACCACTGCCCTCCAGTCTGGGCAACAGAGAGAGACCCTGTCTCAAAAAACAAAAACAGAAACACCACTGCATATATAGGAAGGCTTACTTAATATTATAAAAATATTGACTTTAAGTGCTTTAAAGCAGTCTGTGAAGAGGGGGATGTTTTTCTCTATGTGTTTGCTAAATAAAACTTGCATCTACATTTTTCTGTTATAGATATCTTATACTTTATACTTTGTAAATGAGTTAAAGGGGTAAAGCAATGGCGATGCTATTAAAAAAATGAAAACTCTAGCAAAGGATCATGCAAATTATCAGAGTTCTTTTCGGTAGGGGTCTCTGTTGTACATCCCAATGCCTTCCCGACTGAGGAATTTCAGGAGCTGCCACAGGCTGAAAAATGAGTGGCTCTCTATAATTTCTTATCTTATGGTGCCACTGTTTCTTCTCATTTTTCTGAATAAACACATAAGTTTGGAGGAGGAGAAAAGGGGACACACCAGGCATATAAATGCACTGCTAACAGGCAAGAGTTTTTCTTTATTGTCAAAGTTGGGTTTTATTTTTATTCCATTGTATTTACCCATTTTGTAACTCCCAGTCATGTGGTTTGGCCTCCTCTTTGCTATTAGATGCCACATCAAACTGTGATTCTGTCTCTTTAATCCTATTTAGTCATTTCTCTTTTGTGCCTGTATTTCAGATTCCCTGATGTAAACACAGATGTTTCTATCCAGATCATAGAAAAAAAAAAAAAAGGTATTCAAAGGGCAGTGCTGCTAAGCATGGCATAATTGCTATAAGTCAAACGATGATTTTGCCAGTTGCCCGCATTTTCTGTCATCTTTGGCTACTAAAAAATACTGTTGTTTTTAAGACAGATTCTGAAAAATGAGCCAAATAACTGCCAGAGTTAATTTGTGTTACTTTCTTCTGAGCATATTCTCTGTTACTGCTATTAAAACTGGTATTTATATCCAGAGGAGCATTAGTATGTAACTGTGTGACCATTGGGGTTTACTTGTAGAAACTAGGTTTTCTTTTGTTCCCAAACTATGAAGCTGATGAGGACAATGATAATGGTGGACCCTGATTTATATTACTTGCTTCACTGACAAATCAGAGAGATGGCAGGGGCTTTTTGGAATTTAAGCTACACAGTAGATCCTGTTCACCCTCAGAAAATATTTTCTTTATCCACTTGGTAAGACAGATATGCTCACGTCATCCCTCTTGCATTAAACCTTTCCGTATCTTCCCATCACTCCTAGGAGAAAGCCTACCTAGTTCTTACCATTGTCTTCCAAGCCCTGCCTGCCCCGACACTCTTCCAGACTCATCTCACTCTCCATCTTCTCCTTCTTTATTCTCTCATCCTCCTTTGTCCCAGTCACAGGTACTGTTTCATCTCCTTAGATGCTCCACAGCCCCTCTTGATAAAGATTATCTCAAGAGACTCCCCTCCCTTTGAATGGATGCATTTCCAGAGTGATCTAAGATGTGACGACACATCAAGTATGCCTGCCATAGTGGAAAATAGAATCTGATATCTCTCAAAACTCTTATAAATGTCTGATTTCCCTTCCTTGAGTTGAATGGGGGCAATAATAGTATTCACCACTGAGCTTTACATTATATTTTCAGTACAAATAATTGTAAAGTTCACAGACTTTGAAGATTTTTGGTGATAATTTGATTCCCACCTGACTTTCCAACTGTTAAAGAACTTGAAGATGTTATTCAATTTTAAAAGTACTGATCATATGGTTTGGCCCCTTTTAACCAGAAGGGTAAATCTTTGCCAGGAAGCCCTCATTACTGGGAGGTGATCTGTAACCAAAATCCAAAACTTATGTCCCTCTATGGGGGCCTTGTAGCATCTGTATACAAAGGATCAAGATGATGGGTGGGCCCTTGGCAAGTCATAGAGCTGCTTTGATGATCCCTCCTTATTCCATAATTTCCATTCTAAAAATCCTGCCAGATTTTAGTGCTGTGTAAAGCTTCCTTATTCTTTATCTCCATTACTAGGGAGTGAGTCCCAAGTCCACATGTGCTTTTCCCTTATTCTCTAAAACAATAATGCTTGTATATATATCCAACATATTGTTAAATAAATGTGCTACCTATTTATATATACATATTATGAATGTAAGTGATTTTCCCTTAAAAAAAGTGTGACTTTGTTATTGAAACTTTATACTTTCATTTGATATCAGAATGGCCTTGACTGGGAAGTCAATTTTATGTTGAGATCACCCCTTGACTTCTGCCTATGGGCCATACTTCAACCAAACTTTTCTGAAACTTCTGTTTAATTGCTTTACATTTTTATCATTTTGTGGTTTCTGCCTCACCTGTCACTGGATGGGATCTACATAATGATGCATCATCACCTCTGTGGTCTGATAAATCAACAAGGATTAAATGATTTTAGATTTAGAAAAATCTAAGATGTGATGTCATTTAATTTCTCTGCACATTTTATAGCTGAAGCAACTAAGTCTCAAAGAGACCAAAATAAGCTCATACCCAGTAAAAAACAGAGCGTAGACTAAAACTCAGGTTTCTGAATCTCTAGCCTGAGTATTACACCTTACCTGGACTCCAGTTCATAGTTTGTTTTCTAATGGCAGCTCCCTACTACAGTAAACTAAAGTGAGGGTAGTTTAGTAATATTTTCATTGTTCCTTTCCACAAAGGCAACTTATTTAGATTATTAATTCCATATTATATAAACTTTTGTGTATATTCTAACTATATACCTTTATTTTCAATCTTTTAGAAATAAAATTTCTAAAGCCCTTACAAGCTTTTCCTTCTTTGATCCAATTTAAAAATCTGGTTTCATTTTTTTAATAACTCAATCCAACAGGCATTTTATTTTGATATTTTAATTGTATTTTATCATATTTCTAAAAGTGTAGTCGGGACAGAATTAGAGTTTGTTGAGTAGAATATAAAGTTGTGAGGAGTGTGAAAGTTTATTCATTCTACTGGTGAGAGAACTGGGCCTAGATCGGTGAGGAGAGCTGCCTCACATCACCCAGAAAATTGCTAATAAAATGATCCCTGTGCCTGGGCAAGTCTGAAATTTTACTATCCCAGAATATCATCTTTGTTTTGTTCAAAATCTTCAAGGTAAAATTCCCCACAATCTTGACTAAACATATGTCCTAGTGTTTTTGCCTTTCCTATAGGATATTCTGTGAAGATCTTGCCTAAGTTGTCATATCCTCTAAGGAAAGAGAAAGTAACTGCACAGAGATGCCCTTGTAATATCCACTTTTAGTGATAGATTTGGAATGGGGCCAGAAAATGTGCATTTTTTAAGTTCTCACCTGATGCTCATGCAGCTAGTCTGGGGATCATTCTTGGAGAACCACTTATCTAGGACATAAGATGAAAGTACAAAATATATTTCAAATATTTTAAGTATTTGTATGACTTATTAATATGAAGAGCGCCTGGGTTTAAATCCTGGTTTCACCATTTATAGGTATATGATAGGTTGGTGCAAGAGTAATTGCAGTTTTGACTGTGAATTTTAAATCATTATAACTAGGCTCAAACACATCTTTATTTACCAAAATAGGAACCATTACAATCAACACATTTTTGCCAATGAGAAATAAGCTTGTTTATTCCTGTAGCATAAAAATCCATGCTTAGGGATTTGACAAACTCTTGGGAAAGCATTTTCTGCATCCTGCTGGTTGTGGAAGTGTTTTTTCTGCAAAAGGTTGTCGAGATGCTTAAAGAAGTGGTAGTCAGTTGACAAGAGGTCAGGTGAATACGACAAACGTGGCAAAACTTCTTAGCCCAATTCATTCAACTTTTGAAACATTGGTTGTGCGATGCGTGGGCAGGCATTGCATGGGGAAGAATCGGGCCCTTTTTGTTGACCAATGCCAGCTGCAGGCATTGCAGTTTTCAGTGCATCTCATCGATTTGCTAAGTGTACTTCTCAGACATAGTGGTTATGCCAGGATTCAGAAAGCTGCAGTGGATCAGACTGGCAGCAGACCACCAACAAGTGACCATAACTTTTTTGGGTGCAAGTTTGCTTTGGAAAGTGCTTTGGAGCTTTTTCTTAGTCCAGCCACTGAGCTGGTCATCACTGATTGCTGGATAAAATCCACTTTTCATTTCATGTCACGAACCAATTCGAGAAATGCTTCGTAGTTGTTGCACAGAATAAGAGAAGACGACACTTCAAAATGATGATTTTTTTTCTCTCAGCTCATGAGGTACCCACTTATTGATCTTTTTCACCTTTCCAAGTTGCTTCAAATGACAAATGACTGTTGAGTTTTTTGGCAAGTTCTTGTGTAGTTGTAAGAGGATCAGCTTAGATGATTGCTGTCAACTGGTCGTTGTCAACTTCCGATGGCCAGCCACTATGTTCTCCATCTTCAAGGTTCTCCTCTCCTTTGCAAACCTTCTTGAAACACCACTGCACTGTACATTCATTAGCAGTTCCTGGGCCAAATGTGTTGTCGATGTTTCAAGTTGCCTCTGCTGCTTTAGGACCCACTTCAAACTCAAATAAGAAAAATCTTTTGAATTTGCTTTTTGTCTAACATCATTTCCATAGTCTAAAATAAGCATAAAATAAACAGCAAGTAATCAGCCATTAGCACAAAAGCATAAAGTAATAAGCCATTAGCAAAAAAGCATAAAGTAATAAGTCATTGGCAAAAAAGCATAAAATGATGTATGACATAGCCACATTTATTTAAGAATGTATTCCAATATAAAATGGCAAATTTCAACAATGCCAAAACTTCAATTACATTTGCACCAACCTAATATAATCGTAGGCAAGATTCTTTACATTTAGGTGCAATAAAAAATGTAGTAAACCCTCCCACTATCAAGGACCATAGTTAGAAATAAACAAAATAATATGTTAGTAAAAATTTATTGAGTGTGTGCCAAGTAGTGTTCAAAATGCTGCAGATGTATTAACTTATTCTCAACAAAAATTCGTAAAGTAAGTACTATTATAACATCATTTCCATTTTATAGGTAAGAATACTAAGGCCAAACAGATAAAGAAAACTACACAGGTATTCAGGGTAGAGCCAGTGTCTATAGAACTGATACTCTTAAACTCCACCCTATACTGCCTCAATAAATTCTGGATACCCAAATATTAGTCCCTGCACATTGCTGTCCTGCTCATTAAATTGGCATTTACTTAGCCTGGAGATTTCAGCCTTAGGTTGATTTTGTTCTTGGAGTACCTGGGTTTCCTATTCACCATATTTTTCTCTCTCAGTGCCCTCCTCCCAAACCTCGGTAGTATTTTCCCTTCCTCTCACCCCTCTAGAATATGTTCTCAAAAAAATGCTCAGTAATAGCTTAAGAGCTATCACTTCAAACAAGTGACAATGTCTTAGAATTACATAGGCTCAGTGAAGGGGCTTTCAGTTGTTTGGAAACCCACCACCTGTACATAAGCAGACACCATGATTTCTAAAATAAATATTAAATGACTTACAACTCAGGATCAGTGTCTTCTGCAGACATTCAGACACTGCATTTCTGGTTCTTTTTTAACCTCCTGCCTTTGAGCTCCTCAAGCACAGGTTGTAGTCTGTAAGTGGGACCTGTTCTTGCTTAGGCTATGCTCTGTGATCTTTTAAGGAATTGAACTGTTTGGACATATACAAAGTATCTTTTGTACACTTTAACCTGAACAAATGAAGATGCCACTTTTGGGGCACAAATTATATAAAATACAACAATATTGTCTAATCAGTCTGTAGAGATCACAATTCTGGGAAATTAAAATAATGATTTCCCATTCCCCAGATTTTTCTTCTATCATTTACAAAAAGAGATGGGAAAGAGAAGGTGCATATTAAAACAATTTGGGGGGCTGTTAGAACTTAATTATTTTTGTTTGTTTTTTAAGACTCAATGACAGACCTATTGAGCTCTTAAGCTTTGATCTTTAATAGAGCTTTTCTAGAAGTTTGTGAAACCTGCATTAGAATTAAGCTTGACAAAGCTGGTATAGTTTTAATTTGAAGGGAAATATTAGGAAGAATAAATAGAGAGGCACTTTCTCACCCCATTTTTGAGTTGGTTTGCTCACAGACCATTTCGTGGTAGCAGATTCATTCTCATTAAAGATGACACAAGGAGCAGGTAAATCTAAAACTGGCCATTAATTTTATGTTGTCATCTAGCATTTGCACAAATGTCTCCATATTGATCCATTTTTTATTAAGAAAAGAAAGACAATGTAATCTCAGATATTTGCATAATTATAGGCTAATTTTTAAAAAATTATTCATCTGCACATTTCATATTGGTACTTTCACCTCCATACATGTAAGTTTTTTCTACTTCTTGCAACTAATTAATAAGATAGTTGATTATATTTGTGGTAAAATCTTCCACTTGAGTCAGTAATGAATCTCACACAGATAAGTCCTGTTTAGTCCAAGAAAAGACTAAGTCCTCGGCTAAGGGACTTAATAAATTGATTCATTGTGCTGGCCTCTCCCTGAGCCTGGGTTACCAGGGCAGTCTCTTTAAGGACTGTAGGCAACTTTTCCTCACTATCTCCATGAGAATACTTTCTCAAAACTCTGGGGTTCCAAAAATCTAAAACAGTGTGACAAAGCAGTTTAATATTCCTCTAGCCTGTTGTAGCTTTGAACCTTATGAATCGTTCCTGTAGTAAGGCGTATTTTATTTCTGTATCATCCAGATTGAGCCTAATAACAGTTCCATGCTTGTAAAATGTTTTGTACATGGAGGATTAGTGCATCTGGGAGTGAGTTCTTTTCCATAAGGAAAACCATTCTGTAACAAACAAATTCAGAGAGAATCCATGAGTTACTGGGAAAAATTAAGAAGGGTGGTCTTCTGGGATCCCAGCAACATAGATTTCTCTGCTTGATATAGAAACCCACTTCCTCTTGGTTGGAGAGAAATCTGATAGAGAATCGGAAGTGGGAATGAAAAAATACTGCTGAGGTGCAAAATAAATACTAGGGCAATTTAGACAAAGAAAGCATCTTAGTGTGTACATTTCATCTGTCCTGAGAAGAGGCCAATACATCAGTTTGTCAGTTTAAAAAAAGCATGAGAAAGTCAGAATTAGCATCATAGGTCCTTTTTTGTTTGTTTGTTTTTGGTTTTGGCTTGGAATAAAGTTAATCATAATTTATTTATCAATATGATTTTACCAAGGCGAACTCTTAACGGACAGCTTAGAATCTGGCTGTTGGGCAGCATGGGTGTCTATGAATCTGAGAATCCTGATTTTCTGACCCTTTCTAGGGTGCAGGGAAAGCAGCCTCTGGAAAGGGAAGCCCTTAGAGGCAGCATGAGCACAGTGCTTCACAGCACAACTAGGGGCTTTGTTGTGAACACTCCCTTTACCAAACCCTGTGTGAGTGTTTTCAAGGCAGTGAGGGAGAGCAAGGGAAATCCAAAACTCAAAACAGAATAAGCTGGCACCTGCCTCCTTACACACATTATTATCTCACTTAATTTTGACAGCTCCTTTAAGAAAGTTAATCATAATTTATTTACCAATATGATTTTACTAAGGCATTTCCATTTTACTGAGGCAGTAACTAGAATCGTGAAAATTAGCAATTTCCCAGCATCAGTAATGAATCTCACACAGATAAGCCCTGTTTAGTCCAAGAAAAGACTAAGTCCTTGGCTAAGAGACTTAATACATTGATTCATTATGCTGGTCTCTCCCTGAGCCTGGGTTTGGATTTAAAACCAGGTCCAATCCAAAAATCCTCATTCTGTTAATTTATCAGGCCAGTTTCCTGTAAATGGGTAATGTCAGAGGAAGAATAATAGAACAAATATTTTTAAACTTTTTATAGAATAAAAAAAGTAATGTCAGTTGGTGAATATGTGCAAAAATCATTACAAATATATTGAAAATATTCCTTGGAAGTGCATTTCTATAAACATTTCAATTCATGGAAAAGTTCCTAACATATAATTTTGGCGTGTGTGTGTGTGTGTGTGTGTGTAGTCATCTATCCATAGTTAAATCTGAGGTTTTTAAAAGTAATTTCAAAACAGAGGAGAGAGGATTTTTTCTTTGAGTTCTAATAATGATGTAATTTTATTATTTACTTTGTGTGTATAATAAGTGATAGAGTATTTATGCTAAAGCCCAGAAGAACTCCAATTAAGCAGCACAATTTTAGTTATTTTATAAATACGTATAGAGTGCTTAAAATTATTCAGTACTTTTCAAGCAATTGAATAAATACTGTTTTCCCTGTTGGCTGGAGGGGGTCCAATGGGTAAACATTGTATTCCAGGTTTGGAAAAAACTATGTAAGTGCTCTGGTTTGTTGTGCAAATGAAGATAAATCAAAGTTGCCTTGCAGGATGGATTTGCTTGTTTTATTTTTTAAAGAAATTAAATACATAAATAAATCTAACAGGAACACAGCCAAGAAAGCAAGAAAAGAAATATTAAAATTTAAGAATTTTAATTATACAGAATTCTAAATTGTTACAAATTTTGACTTTAGGTTGGTTTTATGTGCGTTGAACTCTGTACACTTAGCATTGCTTCTTGAAATTAGATCTTGGTGTTTGGGGTAGCGGGGCCCAAAGGAATGGCAGATTTTATACTTATTTTTATTTTTTTTTAATTATACTTTAAGTTCTGGGATACATGTGCAGAACGTGCAGGTTTGTGACAATGGTATACATGTGCAATGGTGGTTTGCTGCACCCATCAACCCATCATCTACATTAGGTATTTCTCCTAGTGCTATCCCTCCCCTAGCGCCCCCCCTCCCCTGACAGGCCCTGGTGTGTGAAGTTCCCCTCCCTGTGTCCATGTGTTCTCATTGTTCAACTCCCGCTTATGAGTGAGAACATGCAGTGTTTGGTTTTCTGTTCCTATGTTAGTTTGCTGAGAATGATGGTTTCCAGCTTCATCCATGTCCCTGCATAGGACATGAACTCATCCTTTTTTATGGCTGCATAGTATTCCATGGTGTGTATATGCCACATTTTCTTTATCCAGTCTATCACTGATGAGCATTTGGGTTGGTTCCAAGTCTTTGCTATTGTGAACAGTGCTGCAATAAACATATGTGGTGTTGTTATTTTTAATTTATGTTTCTATCTTGTCTGGATAAAAATATGACAAAATAATCTAGGACCAACCAATAAATGAGTATGAAAAGTAGTTAAATACTGAACAGCAAGAAGTTATTGACTTGTTTTCAGTTAATGAATATTATTCTAAATGACATTAACTTCATTTTTTCCTTCCTCTTCTTCTCTTTTCTTTCCTTCTCTCATTCACAATAAATCAATACATTCATATGTATAAGTGTAGTCAATTGCTTCTTAAAGGTAAGACTTATGTATAAACAACAAGTAATCACTTTTTTTCATTTAAACTGGTATATTCTGCTATGTTAAATGTGTCCAATTCATATTTTAAGTCCTTTTGGACACCTATCTCAACAGATGGAAGACAGTGTGCCAGAATGTAGTAGCAAGGATTGGGCCATCTGAAAATATGCAGAATTCTATATGGGACATATAGAATTAACCTAAATCAGATTTTGTTATCATATAGAAACACATCAAAATTAGCTTTTGTATTAGATAAGAAGTCAAACCAGTGCAAGGAGATTGGAGTCTCTTCTAGAATATTATTTTAGAATTTATTTAGCCTACATTAAGGATACATTGTCTCACTAATAACAGTTCATCCAGAGAGTCTTCACTGTTTCTGACTCTCAGAATTCTAACATCTAGTTAGTCTTTCTAGCACTAAACAGTTTCTACTTAAATTCGAAGCCCCATAATATAGACAAAAGATACTCTGTTTGATTACAAAAAAAACAAACATGCTAGAAAAGAGATATTTTCTTTCTTTTACAAGTAGTGTTTCTTCTTTATAGCCTTTGTTAGATAGCTCTGACATCTCGAAATACATGGCTGACTACTTTAAATAGATATTTTTTGTATAAATTTCACAACAATCTGATTATACTACACTATACAATGTGTTTGATCTCTCCTATTTAATCCCTAGATGTTTGCTTTCTGAGAATCACAGCACACGCATACATATTCTCTCTTCAGTACTGGCTTTGTCACTGCCTTAGTCTGTTTAATATTGTTGTAAAAGAATACCAGAGGCTGGGTAAATTATAAAGAAAAGAGGTTTATTTGACTCATGGTTCTCCAGGCTGTACAAGAAGCATGATACCAGCATCTGTATCTGAGGAGGGCTTCAGGCTGCTTCCCCTCGTGGTGGAAGGTGAAGGGGAGAAGGCATGTATAGAGATCACGTGGTGAGAGAGGAAGCAAGAAAGAGAGGGGAGGTATCAGGCTTTTTTTTTCTTTTTTAGCAACCAGCTTTCACAGGAACTAATAGAAAACTCAACGCACCCTTTTCCCATCCTGCCCAGGGCATTAATCTATTCATAAGGGATTCACTCCCATAACCCAAATACCTCCCATTAGGCCCCACCTCCAACACTGGGGGTCAAATTTCAACACAAGTCTTAGAGGGGACAAACATCCAAACTATAGCAGTCAGCAAACTTCATTATGTCCATGTTTCTGCATACCTCACTATTTTGGTCCAAGAACCTGTCTATATGTCTTATCCTGATCTCACCTGGCTCATCGTGTCCTGCTGCCATCCATGCCAATTAGTTTGATCTCTACAGAGTTAGTTGAAGCTGGGTTTGATAAAATAAATGGAGATAGTATTTGCAGGAGTCAGGAAAAGGAAATAGAATCTAGGGGAGTAAGTGACCCTCTAGAAGGAATAGAATGTTGGTGAAAGAGCCAGAATACAAACCAGGGAAACAAGCCACACAGTCCCAGGGGCACAAAGGGACAGATCTGGAATTTTCATGACGCTGAGGGTCTATGCTGAAGACAGTGAATTAGAGGGTGAATCACACTAGAGTAACATTGTAGCTAAAGACCTTGATATACCCAGAAAAAGTCATAACTTGAGGAGAGCTGAAGTCAGTGATAAATTCATAATCATTGAGAATGAAAAGCTTCATCATCATGACAATTGAGGCACAGATGACATCTTTATGTGGGTTTCAAATAGCTTTTTTAAAAAAGATTTTAAAAATTATTCAATGTTCAACTTATAAATTAATAAAGAATATATTTTATAAAAATTATAGAAACTGAAAAGACAAATCATTGCAGTCACCTTCCAAAAATACCTAATGTCAGATACCTACTGATAGCTATTTAAGGATTTTACTATTTATGTACAACTGTTATATGCAACTATTTTCCTGTTTATGTGCAACTTTTAACCTAATTATTTTAGTGACAACTGTGCAGCTTTAATGTTGCTGATAATTTAATATTATATCCTTCCATGTTATTTAATATTAAAATTTTCCAAACTCTTCTTTGTTTTCTTATGCTGCCACCATCTACTTCTTTTTCTCAGTTTTAAGGATTCTTAGTTCTGTGAGACCAGGGGATAGGGTAGGTGTAATAATGAAAAGCATTAGGATGAAAGACAACATAACCTCAATCTACAGTGTGCATCTTGAGCACCTGTTGTGTGGTAGGACCTCTGTCCCCAAAATGTCCAACCTACAGAAGCAGAGGCACACCTCCTGCTAATCTGATTCTCTGCCTTTTTTTTCCTGCTGTTTCCTATGAGCCTAGGACCACACCCCACACCTTCACACATACCCTTGCTATGGCTTCAGAGCAGGAGCTAATCTGGTTATTCTTAGGCAGTGGAAAATGGCAGTGTCTGGGAATGATCCTGGAGGAAAGCGAGACTGATTTTTGGCTTTGTAATGGAAAACTTGTGGTTTGCTTTTAAGCCTACTGTACGCATTGGGTTTTCATGTGGATAAAGAAGATTCTCATAGATCTTTTCTAGTTTTGATGGGGAGAAAATTAAGTTGGATACTTCCTAATTTGGTTATAACTCTTACAGTATTTTTTATTTCAGTATATCAGAGTACTGTAAAGTACACAAATCTTGAAAGTACAGATCAATGAATGTTTACATATTTATATACTCACGTAAAAAATACCAGCTCACAATATAGGACATTTCCACTTCTTTGGAAGGCCCTCCCAAATCGCCTTGTAGTTAATCTCCTCTGCCAAATGTAACCACTATTCTGAGTTCTACCATTACGGATTAGTATTGCCCTTTTTCAACTTCAGTTGAATGGAATCAGGTAGTATGTACTCTTCTGTGTCTGGTTTCTTTTGCTAAACATTATGTCTAGAAGAGTCGTACCTTTTGCTGTGTGTATCAAAAGTTAATTCTTTATTCTTGCTTTGTAACATTCTCTTGCATAAATATGCCACCATTTGTTTATTCATTTTTACTGACAAAGGGCATTTGGATTATTGCCATTTTGAGGCTAGTATAAATAAAGCTGCTGGAAACATTCTTGAGCATGTTTTTGGTGAGCGTCTGCCTTCATTTCTCTTAAGTATATACCTGAGAATAAAATTTCTGGGTTATATAGGAAGCATATATATAACTTTTATAGATAGTGCTATATAATTTTGCACAGTGGTTGAACTAATTTATACTCCTAAAAAATATTAAAAAAGAGGTTTGTTCCAGATCCTGACAGTATTTAGTATTGTCAATCTTAATTTATTTGGTTAAAACATTTTAATCAAATAAAATACCACATAGTCTGCAAATATTTTGAGTGTACACCCCATTAACAATATTTTTAGCATGTTGACCTATATATTTATATTTAGCACATTGACCTATATATATTTTAGCACATTGACCTGTATTGACCTATATATATTGACCTATATATTGACCTTATATATTTAAGACATTAAATACTTAAATGTCTGAACTAATACATATACAAAATAAGATTTATGAAAAGATAAGATATTAAATAGAATTGAGAGCCCAGAAATAAACTCATGCATATGGTCAGTTGATCTTCAGGGAATCTTTATGCACTGTTGTTGGGAATGTAAATTGTTACAGTCATTACAGAAAACAGTATGGAGCTTCCTCAAAAAATTAAAAATAGAACTACCATATGTTCAAGTAATCCCATTTCTGAATACATAGCCAAAGGAAATCAAATCAGTATGGTGAAGAGATATCTGCACTCCATATTTACTACAATGTATTCACAATAGACAGGACATGGAATTAATCTGTGTCCATCTACAAGATGAATGAATAAAGAATATGTATATATATACACATATATATACACACACATATATATAACATATGTATGTATGTCATATGTATATATGTATATATACATATGTCATTTATGTGTGTGTATATGGTGTGTGTATTTATATGTGTGTATACACACACAATGAAATATTATTGAGCCTTAAAAAGAGAAAATACTGCCATTCACAACATGGATGAGCCTTGAGGACATTGTGCTAAGTGAAATAAAGCCAGGCACAGAAAGATAGATACTACATAATCCTACTTAAGTGTAGAAACTAAAAAAAGTAGAACTCATAAAAACAGAGCATGAACTGGGGGTTTATAGGGCTAGGAATTGGGGAAATAGGGAGCTATTGAACAAACGGTGCTAAATGAAGAAAAAAAAGGTAAGAGAAACGTAGATAGAATTAGCAATATTTTTTTCTGTCAGCCACATAGATTGTCTTGTGCAATTTTTGTAAATACCCCTCTACTTTAAGGCGTACACACGTACCATGGGTCATAATGAAATCAGTGATTACCACATGGATTGATAATGTTCTGTGTCCCACCAGTTTCTCCTGTTCAGTTCTGGAGATAATCTAAGCTAGATGAGAGTGCCTAGCTCTATAAAATTTAGGAAAGGCTTAGGGGGCTAATAATTGTGAGTCAGTCCAATGTGGTCATCCCCCTGTGTTTCCCTTGTGTGGTGCATCAGGGCAGTGCACCCTGCCCAGGGGACAACTTTAAGATGTATGTGCATGCCTGGAGTGTAGCCCTTTTTCTTCTGTTTTGCATACAGCTGATTTTTCCTTTGTTAGTGGTGGTTCTTCTAAACTGGTGGTTCTCAAAATATGATATGGAGATTCATGGGCATTCCTGACACTATTTAGTGGGAATTCATGAGGTCAAAACTATTCTCATAATGCTAAGGTATTATTTTCCTTTTCTTTTTCATTGTCTCACAAGGTTACAGTGGAGTTTTTTAGAGGCTAAGACAGCTAATAATATGTATGCTTGGATACTTATATGTTTTAAAACTTTCCAGTCACTATTTAACATGGTAAATGTAGATAGATACAACACATATAAACAACTGTTAGGAATGTATAAGGGTCCTGGGACCAAAAAGCTTGAGAACCACCCTTTTAAATTAAAACAAGATAAAATGAGGGCAGATAAACAATATGCTAGACTTTAATAAAAAGTCTAACATAATAGGAAGCATGGATAGATCCATGCTTTTGGGGAAAAAATTTAATGGAACTCATTAACCAATAAATTATATCCATTGCTTCTGTATGGCATATAGGGTGAAACTAATAACAGTGGAATTACTTTGAAATGCAAAGGGATAACCCTGGACTAGCCATTTCAAACTCAGGAGCCAATTGTAACATGAATCACAGGGCTTCCAAGTTTTCTCAGTGGAAGGGCATTTCTTCTGTCTTCATATCTAGTATATAACATTTGAGTGTACCTCTCTTCTCAGCATCATCAACTCCTGACACTTATGACACATGTCAGAGAATTCATCCATGAATTTATCTATAAATTGTTGAAAATTTCTTGAAACATTTCGATGTTTGAGAGAGACAGGTTAAAGCCCAGTGTTAGCTATGCATTTTTTAGGTTTCCTAATTCTGTCTTGAAAGAGGGCATCAATGTCTAAAATACCTAAACTATGGTAGTATTCCATAGAAATGTTGAAATGATTTAAAATATCCATCCCTAATTGGTATAAGAATTATCTTCAGATAAATTGTTGGTAATATTATCCAGAATTTTTTTCTCTCTCTCTCTCCTTTTTTTTTTTTTTTTTTTTTTTTTTAAGACAAGATCTTGCTCTGTCACCTGGGCTAGAGTGCAGTGGTGCAATCTTAGCTCACTGAAGCCTCGAACTACTGGGCTCAAGCAAATCTTCTGCCTCAGCCTAACGAGTAGCTAGGACTACATGTGTGCACCACCATGCCCAGCCAATTTTTGTACATTTTGTAGAGATGAGCTTTTGCCATGTTGCCTAGGCTGGTCTTGAACTCCTGGGCTCAAGTGATTCTCCCGCTTTGGCCTCCCAAAGTTCTAGGACTATAGGCGAGGGCCACCACTCCTGGCCTATTATCAAGGATTTGTATATCCATATGATAAATTCCTTATAGGTCTTGGTGCTTGGACAGCATTTATCCTGCCTCGTGATGAATGTGAATACTTTAGTTAGTCAGACATTGCAAACCACATTTCCATTATTGCCTGAGATGAATTTAGCCTTAGATATAATGTTCAACTAGAGTAACTTAGTGTTGGAAATACAGTATGCATTTTCTTTTGGAAATTTTGTTATTTTAACTTTTTTTCATCTGGCTTTATTTAAGTTTTTATATTGTTGATTGTTTCTTATCTTTTGTGGATATAGGCATGGCATAAGAATTAGTGGATTAATGTCTAACACACTTGTAAAAGTCAAGGTGTTTGTGTTAGTCCATTTTGCATTACTATAAAGGAATATTTGAGACTGGGTAATTTATGAAGAAAAGAGGTTTATTTGGTTCATGGTTCTACAGGCTGTATGAGCATACTGCCAGCATCTTCTTGGCTTCTGGTGAGGCCTCAGAAAGCTTTTACTCATGCCAGAAGGTGAAGGGGGAGCAGGTGTGTGACATGGCAAGAGAGGCAGCAAGAAAGAGAGGAGGAGGTGCCAGGCTCCTTTGAACAACCAGCTGTCACGTGAGTTAACAGGGCAAGAACTCACTCATTACCATGGGGAGATCACCAAGCTATTCATGAGGGATTCACCCCCATGACTCAAACACCTCCCATCAGGCCCCACCTCCACTAATGAGGATCACATTTCAACATGAGATTTGGAGGGACAATACCCAAATCATATCAGTGTTCAATGTTTGGAATTATAATTTGAGTAGCAGTTACAATTTGGATAAAAAATAGTTTTTCTCAAATTACTGGGGCCTTAATCTGTATAATCATCGTAATTTTCCCCCATGTTAGTGGTTTTCAGCTTTTTATTTGTTCTCCAAACTACCAGAAATACTGACTTACTCTGGTTTGTAAGAATGGGTCACTGTAGCCGTAATGTTAGTTATTGAAGTTGGAAATAGTTAAAACTAATCGTGAGTGGAGTATACATGTACATTTTCTGTATGGGCTAGAAATTAATTAGGCAAATTAATAGAGACCAACTAAGTATTTTTAGATTTTAGAAATCACTGAGTCGCATCTGCATGATTTTTGCTGTTTTCAGATTCTACCAAGCTCTTTCCCCTTTCTCCTGTTATCTGATCTTTGTAATGACGCAAGAGCAAAAAGATCATAATATAAGAATAAAAATCAGTCCTCTCAGGAAAAAGTACAGTAGGTGTTCCAAATGGACAGAAAAATCGAGACAAAATTTAACATTACACGTTCAGAGACAGGGACAAGAGCACTGTAGGCAAAGACACACCCTGAGCAACAGTACAGAGATGGGAAAATTTAGTTGATGATGCCTTTAGAGAGTCCGTGGTCTGTTCCTGCCAGTCTCCTGTGCCTACAACAGCTGCCTGACACCTCACCCTGAGCTCCCCAAATTCTAGCTCCCATATTTCCCCTAGGAAATACCATAAGGAGTAATCTAAACTTAATTTGGTAGATGACAGAAAGCTATTAAAGGTATTTGAGCAGGTGTCAGAATTTAGCTGCACATTTTTAAAATTAATCTAGCAGGAATGCATGAGAAGGTTTGGGGTGTGGAGGGAACTGGAGACAAGGGCAGAGAGGGTCAGTCATCAAGGCTCAAAACCGTCCCATCCCTAAAATCTCCAGATTGAAGTTCCAAAGTCTGGCCTTTGTCTATGATTTCTCAGCAGTTGATGCTGTGGGGAAGTAAAGATGAGAAATCAGAGAAGAAAGGAGAAGCAGGTGGGTTTACAAGACAGTGAACTTGATGCCCATTCATGGGTACAATACTAGAATAGTATGGCAAGGAGTTGATTTGTAAAAGCTATTAGGGTAAGGGGCCATCATGAATTCTCTATCTTATCATCTCTTTCTCAGATGGCTTTACTAGATTATTAGCTGGAGAAACTGTGATAGCCACTGTGGATTAGACTGTGGTAGTACATTTAACAGTGTCACCGTGGATAAGATAGAACAATTTAGGCTGAATATGAGGAGAGTCCCACAGCACACTACTCTAAATGCAGCTCTTAAAAACTCCAACAAAAGAAGCTAATAGTTTCCTACTATAAACCAGTATAACTGCCCCAGATCCCATGCTGTGCATACATTTTTAAGAATATGTTCTAGTAAAATATATGGCAATAGAGAAAATTTGTTTAGCTACTCCCTCTGGGAGCCAAGAATCTTTCACTTAAATGTAGCTAGTCCTCCAGAGGATTGAGGAAGTGCTGGTGAGGACTAAGTTGATAATAAAAACTCTCAATTTGAGTAGAGTTTTCTGAAGTACTGTGTTTATGCCTTCAAAAATGGACAAAAGCTATTAATAAGGCCCATTAAATGTTTATATCTGCTGGATAAACTCCTAGGACTTATCATTTGGGAAACAGGGGTTGCCTCTTAGGAGGAATGGACCCTGTCAAAAGGTGTCTTCTATGTCTAGGGAAAGGGTTTCTTTACAGAGAGCTGGAACCATGACAGCCAGAGTTCTCATTCCCAGGTAAAGAACAAAGGAGAAAGGAGGAGGGCTCTTCTCTTCATGTGTTTGTCACCTGTTAATCATCAAGAAAGGAGAGATTGAATTATTTGGGAAGTAACTTGTATCTTATTAAAATATAGCACAATAGACAAGATGTGAAATAATTTTACTTTTGTTATTGCCTGTAAGAAGACATTAATTGAACAAACTTTCAGCAACAAGTTTAGTTTAGTTTCCCCTGAGGAAAAAATAAACCACCACAACAGTGGTGCTGAGAGACAGCCTATATTGTACAGTCCATTAACACTAAAAGAAACAATTAGTTTCCCCAGTGATGACTGATGAATTATTTTAACTTGCTTATAAACATTAAGGGTACATCAACAAAGCAAAATTTCCCAAAGTATTCAAGACAAAGAAAAACAACACAATTGTATGTTTGTTTATTATCTCAGTATTCAGATGATTGCCCTAAATATTCAATTTCTTGATTGCATACAGCCAGTTTCGTATATACCCACCAACTGACAAGATTATCATACAAATAAATAAAAATTATGAGAAAGTTTTGAAAGAGTATTATTTATTTATGCAGTATTTTTGGCTAATTTTTATTCATGAAGATAATTAAACTGAAAATAATATCTAGATTTCATAAACATAAATCATAGCTAAATATCAGTAATAACTTGGTTATGCACAAGGACTTTTGGACACTGAAATGGTTCTATGAAATGTATAATTGTCTTCTTTGAGGATCCTTCAATGTAGAAAAGATAATATTATATTTTTGATACTCTTAATTTCTAGACATAATGCTTCACTAAATTCCAAACTGGGCTTATTAACTCATGAGTGTGGATGCATTTTATCATTGAATTCCAGTAACTACTATTTCTACGGAACTAAAATTGAAGACCTCATTTTAACATAAAAAGATACATCGTGATGATTCTGAAAATGAGTTAATTGTGTAAAAAGAAAAAATATATTGCTATGTCTTTCACTGCCCTTTACTTTCTAACTGGAAAAATGCCATCTTATAGAGCAAGGAACTGGATCTGTCGTAGATAAATTCTATTTCTTTGAAGGTTGAATTTCTTTCTAATTCCTGGAACAATTCAGAAAGTTTAGGATTATATTATCATCTAACCAGACAACTAGATTGCATCTATTCTGACAACTGGATACCTGAAGAAGTACAGGTTTTCTCTGGTACCTGAGAAACTTTTTATTTATGATAATTAGAACTTTTAAAATGATGGTAATGTCAGGCTTTGAGACTGTGGACAACTACTTTTCATCACTTGGAAGATGTATCTCTGAATTACTGGAAAAGTCAGTAATGACTAATTTTACTCTTATACTGAAAAATTCTAATATTTGAATGTTTAACATCTATATATATTAGGTTGGAGCAAAAGTAATTGGTGCAACCTTTGGATCAACCTAATAGAATAAATGGCAGCAAGTTGTCAAAGGAGCTCAAATTCTCAAAGTAGTTTAGAATTTTAGATTGCCAAAGCTTTACTCTTATTTACCTTCACGTATTATAGGAGAACTTATTCTTCTTCAACAGGAAAGTATATTTCATAATCCTCACGTGAAAAAAAAAATCAGAGACATTTTAACATATTGATAAGGGCTTTTTGACAAAGAAGCCATTTGACTGCCTCATTGGTGCTCAGACTTGTCATTCTTCCTGTGTTACTGAGCAAAGACTGCTCACAGCATTTAAAGTTGTGTTACGAAATTACTTGTTAATTGCAAAGGGGGAGAGAAGGGCTTTTACATTGGAGAAGTGGTGGTCACCACTTTAAACAAAGCATTAAAATCAGCATCACTTATAGTGGAACAACCTGATATTCTGTGGCTCTTGGTGTAAAACAATGTGAAGTACACAGCATCGTCTTTGATGTGTTCTTGCCAACAATGTTAAATTTTGTTCTAATGAAGGCTTTGATATAACTTTTAGTTTCTAGAAAACACAAGAATATAGGAAAGAGTTACTGCTAGCAACAACTGGATAAATAGACGGATGATAAGGCAGGCATTTAATAAGGAAACTAGCTTGGTTACTTCAAAACATTTATTTTGTTTCAAGACAAAGCATGAATAAAAATGTTCAAGAAACTGTTCAAGTTTAAAAGAAGCTAAAGAGACATAATATCCACATCAAATCTGTATTAGTTATCTATTGCAGTATGACAAATTACACCAAAACGTACTGGTTTAAAACAACAAACATTTATCATCACGCAGTTTTCATGGGTGAGAAATCTGAGTGTGGCTTAACTGGATGCCTCTGACTAAAGGTCTCTCATGAAGTTGCAATCAGCTATTGGCCAGGTTGCAGTCTCATCTGAAGCCTCAACTGGAGAAGGAGGGTGTGAGAATCTGCTTCAAGCTCATTCATGTAGCTGTTGATAAGTCTGTTTCTTGCCATGTGAACATTTCCACAGGGATGCATTACAATGTGGCAGTTGGCTTCTCTAAGGATAAATGATGCAAGACAGATCTGAGAATGCCCAAGATGGAATTCCATGTCTTCTTATGCTTTCATCTTAAAAGTGACATTTTGTCACTTCTGTATTTTATTCCTCAAAAGTGATTTGATAAGTCAAGCTCACACTCAAAGTGGGAAGGTGGCAGGTTTACACAATGACATGAAGACCTTGGGATCAGTCAGGGATTACTGGCGGCTACCTTAGAGGCTACCTACCACAGAAGACATAAAGCCTAACTCTTTTCTAGTTGCAGAAGATAAAATCTATGAAATATATTTTAACGGCAATAAGGAAAATTTGAATATGAATTTGATACTAAGTAATATTAGGAAATTATTTTTAGTGTTTGTGTCAATGATGCTGTGGTCATGTAAGAGAATGCATGTACTTATTCCTAAAAGACACAGGGTTGAATGTATAGGTCTAAAGGACTATGACATCTTATTTTCTAAATACACGTGAACACACACACACATACACGTGTATGCATGCACACATACATAGATAAAGCAATAACTATTTTTGAATCTAGGTTGTGGGTACTTGGATGTTCATTTTCCTGCTCTTCCAACTTTTTAGTCTGTTTGGAATTTTTATATTTAATAAAGTATTAAGTAATTTGGTGTCTTAGGTGAACCTTACCACTGTCTTGTTCCAACAAGGCCAGGGGAAGCAGGTTGCACTGATCTATGCCAACTTTTCAAATTGGTAAGGGCTGTTCAAAATGTTATGGTAAAAACAAAAACAAAAACAAAACTCATGATGTTGATGAAACCAGCTTTCTCCAGGTCTACTTCTATTGTTATGGTACCTATCATATTCCTTAATACCTATATTTACATGGTGACCACTTCGGGAAAGGGTGAAAAGATTTCCTGGGAGAGTAGGGTGTCTGTGGATTTGATATGTTCTATACTCAGTTAATCTAGTTTTATACTCTTTATGCTTTTCTTCAGGATTTTTATTAGCTTTTGTTTTGGAACTTTCCACCATATAACAGCTCTTCTACTTAAATCTGCCATTACCCTCTCAATATTTAACACTATTTTCACACACTCTTGACTAATGAGTCTTCGGTATGATTTGCATCTACTGCTAATTTTAACAGGGCTACTTTTTGAGCCATCTAACAGTTATCCAGAGTACATAATTTTCCAAGTTGTTAGCGATACTGTGATTCTTTAATTATATATGGTGTTCTATTTGGAAATTTTGTTCCAGGTCATACATACACATTCACTAATAATAGGATAGTTTGGCTTATTTGTTCTTTCTAGTCCTATTGCAATATAATTGTGATCTCTATAGTATAATTACTTATTGAACTTCTCTTAAAGTGTTTTTTTTTTTTTTTTTTTGAGTCACAGTCTCACTCTGTTGGCCAGGCTGGAGAGCAGTGGCACAATCTCGGCTCACTGCAACCTCTTTCTCCAGGGCTCAAGTAATTCTCCTACCTCAGCCTCCTGAGTAGCTGGGATTACAGGTGTGTGCCGCCAGACCAGGCTAATTTTTTGTAGTTTTAGTAGAGACAGGGTTTCATCATGTTGGCCAGGCTGGTCTCGAACTGCTGACCTCAAGTAATTCACCCTCCTGGGCCCCCCAAAGTGCTGGGATTATAGGCGTTAGCCACCGCACCCTGCCTAAAGTGATTTATAAAAAGCTGTTTATCATAACATTTAATGTTTTCAACTGTGAGATCATACGCTCAGGAATAAATACTAAATCTGTGCTACCTTTTTTTTTTTTTTTTGCCTTTTTCCTTACCAGTTCCACTAGTTAACCTCTACTCATCTAAAACCATTATCGACTGAGGTTTTTATCAGACTAATGTATGTTTTCCCAGTAGTACATTTGTTGTCAAAATGAACATCATTGATAGATCTTAGTGACAACTTTGATATGTGGCAATTCCCTGTTCTTAGGTATATTTAATAAAAACAGACACAAGGCCTTATTTTTATTTATATATTTATTCTACTGAAATCCAGAGTACTTTTACAATTTAACCCTTAGCCCAAGGTATTTCAAACAATGTGTCACTTATTTATGTATTTATTTTTTTCTGATAGCAGAATCATTATATGTTCATGGTAGAAAATGTGGAAACTACAGGAAAGCATGAAGGCTAAAATAAAATTAAAAACCACTTCAATGCTAACCCCAGAAAAAAAAAAATCACTGGTAACATTCTGGTCTATTTTAAACTTTTCTCCCTCTACCAGCCAAGAAAATGTAAATGAGACAAGGTGGGAATTTCTTCATATAAGAGGAAAACAATAAAACAGAACAAAACAAAAGCAAGAAAGAATAAAAGTAGCCTGTGGGTAGAAAGACAACCCAGACCTTTTATGGCTGCTCCGTAAATTTTTCCAAGACCCAAGTTACTCATAGTTCACTACTATTCCATCCTTTGAGTTCACTATATTCCTAGGGTACTTCATTTTCATGGCCCAAGATGGCTAATCCAGCTTATCTTTTATCTCTGCATTCTGGCCAGTAGGATGGAGGAAGGGAATTGAAATGAGGGCCCATCCTCGGCCCTTAAAAGAGGCTTTCTGAGAACTCCATGCTTCTTCCATATACATTGAATTGTCCAGAATTTAGTCACCTAGTTGCAAAGGTAGGTGGGCAAGAAGTAGGAGTCTTAGAAAGAAAGGAAGAATAGGAGAATAAATGAAAGAAACTATCAATTTTTTGGTAGGAATTCTCTCTAGTTGGTGGGATTATGGGTGACTTATTTTTCCGTATATGTATATATTACATATACTTGTATTTTCTAAATTTGATATAATAAGTGTACAAAGAGGTTTAAGAAAACTGGAAAGAGTTAATTTCTATAAGATAGGTGAAAATATCAGGCATTTTTCAGTTGTTTAAAAATAATCAACTGTTTTCTTTTTTAAAAAACTTACATACAAATAGTACTGATATTTCAGCTTGAAGAAAGTAAACCAATGCTCTATAGAGGCTAAGAAATTTTCCAGTATCACAAAGCTTATGCATAATGGAAACTGTCAAGCAGTTAAAAAGATCTCATTTTAAATTCATGCTTATTACACAAAGCAACAGTTGTTCCCTCAAAGGAGGGAAACTGATGTTTATTAAGAACCTTCATGTGCCAAGTGCATATGGCATGTATATAAGATTCCTAGTCTACTTAATTATCTAAATCAAGGGTTGGCAAAAATTATCTGTAAAAAGTAAGATAGCAAATATTTTAGGCTTTGTAGACTAAGATGTTGAATCAAGAATATTATTTGGGTATTTACATCACGAAAAATAAATGTCTTTTTCTTATTTTTTCAAGCATTTAAAAATGTACTATAGGGGTGAGGGGAAATTTTTTTCCACCCTCTGTAGGTATGATAATTTTAGTTTCTGATAATTTTAGTCTCTAGAATAAACTGGCAGTAAGTGAATTAACAGGAGAAAAAGCATGTACATTTTTTATGTGCGTGTGCTTGACAGCATCACAAAATATAGCTTAAAGAAGGGTCCCATGATTGAATCTTAGATAGCAATTTGCACTACAGAAAGAAATAGACGATTGGGGCTTCTCTGGAGGAGGTGGCAACACAAGCTATGGAATGGTGAGGGGAGGAAATGCATGATGATCAAAGATTGTCTTATCACAACAGATAAAGTCTCTCTGGTACGGCCCTCAGAGGAATAGGTGAAAAGTCTATCTGGGTTTAATGCTCTAGTTATGGAAACTTTTAGTCCCTTCTCCTGTGATATGAATAAATCTTGCCTGGTTAATGTTGATTACAGGGAGGGGGTTCACAATAATCACATATTTTGGAAGGAACTTCCTTTAGTCATATAAGGGAAAGTGCAGGGAAGTACTTTATGGGAGAAAGAATATGGAGAGACTAGGGGCAGAGGAGTCAGTGAGCTCTTAGTTTTGAGGCTGCTTCTTTAGTGCAAAGTACTCAGAATGTCAAAGCATCATAGTTTGTGGTATTGTTTTTCTGAGCCCCCACAGTACAAACCCTTTTTAGCTCATGGTCAATATGAAATCAGGTGGCAGGCACTAGTTTGGCTACCTCTGAGGTAAACAACTCAGTGTAATGGACAGTTATTTGCTCATTGTGCAGATGAGCAAATAGTGACTTAGAATGCCTGCCCATGCTCACGAAACTAGTGAATAGCATGACTGAGATTATACCCACATTTATCTGACTTTAAAACTTATGCCCTTTCCACTTGGCCATGCTGCAGAACATGTAAACACTTATATAGAAATATGAGTTTTTTAGTAGAAGAAAATGTCATCAGAAGGGGGAGTTTTTCCAGGCCCTGCCAGGATCCTGTGGTTTGAGGCCAGGCACTTTCGTCTCACCTGATGCTGTAATGCACTTCAAGTAAGTCAAGGACCCATTTAAGAAACTATGAATAAGCCCTTGAAAGGGTAAGTCTATGTCTACTATAGTAATTATTTTATGTTGTGTAAAACCGGTCCTATTCTTTGGCTTTAGTAAAAGCCAAGATCTTTGTGTTCAAAGGGCAAAAAAAGGAAAGATAATCCATATTGTAACTTTCTTTGAAAATAGAAATCTAGGGAGGTTTTAAGCAGTGTTTCTAGGCCCTTTTCTACTTAAATGATGTTGTGATTGTCTCCTTAAAGAAAAGGCTCATTGAATGCAGTGTATTAGTCATGAATGGCAACAAATCTGCCCACACAGGAGGGACCTGACTTGCTGAGTCATGCACTCAAAAGCAAGAAATGACAGACTGCAACTGGAGTTGACAAGAAAGGGCCTTGTATAAAGGTGTCCTGTGAATTGAGCAGGACGAGTGAGGTTGCTGAGTGACGTAAAATTTCATTGGTTCTCAGTAGCTAGGGGTTTGAAGAACCTCAGTAGGGATAGTCATTGAGCATATAGTAATCATCACTCCTCTCTGCTGAACTCTCAGTGCTTGCCAAGCTTATTGTATAGCTAGTTGTAAACTTCTAATTTTTCACAACAATGCTGATAGGTATGTATTATTCCAAATTTATAAATGATGCAACTGAGGCTCAGCAAAATTAAATCATTTCCAAGGTTACACATTTATAGGTAGTGGAGCTGCATGGAAACGTGAATCTTTATTTATTTTTATTTTTAATTGACAAATAATAATTGTATATGTTTGTGTGGCACAATGTGATATTTTGATACATGTATACATTGTGGAATGACCAAATCAGGACAATTAGCCTATCCATCACCTCAAATATTTATCATTTATTTGTGGTGAGAACATTAAAAATTAGCTCTTTTAGGTATTCTGTAACATATAATACATTATTATTAATTACAATCACCTTGCTTTGCCACAGAAGCCAGAACTGATTCCTCCTATCTAACTGAAACTTTTACTTGTTGACCAATGTCTGACCTTTCTCTGTCTACCTTCTTTTCCTCCACTCCAGCCTCTGGTAAACACCATTCTACTCTATGCTTTTATGAAATTGGGTGTTTTAGATTTTACATATAAGTGAGATCATATGGTCTTTGTCTTTCCGTGCCTAGCCTGTTTCACTTAATATAATGTCCTCTAGGTTCATTCAGGTCATCACAAATGACAGAATTTCCTGTTTTCTTTTTAGGGCTAAATAGTATTCCATTGTGTATAGGGCTAAATAGTATTCCATTGTGTATATAGACCACAGTTTTCCCCCTTGGATTACTTATTTTCTTGTACTTTAGTCAGATGCTTCCCCAAATGTGTTTCAATCTCCATAATGGCCTCTTTTCCAAAGAGCTGAAACTGTGCCCTGCCTCTTATCATCTTTATGATACCTCCTGCCCTCTTACGTAAAATATTTTAAAAATAAATACTGAAACAAGAACTTGGATGAGTTTTGCAAAACAGAACTGTGTTCTAGGCCTAAATTTATTGAAAGTAAGGGAGGGGGGCAGGTGCCATGGCTCACACCTGTAATCCCAACAACTTTGGGAGGCCGAGGCAAGAGGATCTCTTGAGCCCAGGAGTTTGAGACCAGCCTGGGCAACACGGAGAAACCCCATCTCTACAATATATACAAAAATTAGCTGGATGTGGTGGTGCATGCCTGTAGTCCCAGCTACTTGGAAGGCTGAGGTGGGAGGATTGTTTGAGCCCCAGAGATTGAGGCTGCAGTGAGTCATGAGTGTGACACTGTGACACTACACTCTAGCCTGGGTGACACAGTGACACCCTGTCAAAAAGAAAGAAAGAAAGAAAGAAAGAGAGAGAAAGAAAGAGAAAGAGAAAGAAAAGAGAAAAGAAAAGAAAAAAGAAAAGAAAAGAAAGAAAAGAAAAAAGAAAAGAAAGGAAAAGAAAAGAAAAGAAAGAAGAAAAGAAAAGAAAGTGAGGGTATGAAAGAGCAATGAGTCCATGGGGGTACGTCCACACCCAAGGTCATCACATTGGTTGGGGCAAGTGAGATGGAAAAGGGTTACTGAGTCTTGGGGCCTCCAGAAACATCAGAAATTAATTGATTTATCAATTGGGAAAGTCTTAGAAAAATGTATAAAGACATATTGTCTGCACATAGGAGGCATTCACTTCCCCTCAATGTAGACTAAAAAAAGATGAAAGAAAGCCCATAAGCCCACATTAACCAAATGCACACACATGAGAAACTCCAAGTGTCCAGATTAACACCCTCAGATAGGCACTTGGTGTTTTCAGCTCTGGGGCTGGAGAGAAGATTATGGGGCTTTGGCTTACAGAGACAGAAGCTTCTGTCCCCAGAGAGGGGACAATAGCTTCCGAAGTCTCTGGCAAGTGATCTGGCAGGTGGTACTTGACAAGCTGGATGGGAAGGAAGTGCTGTTTTGAAGAAGATTCTCCCCTCCTTCCATTTCACCAAGACAGTGACTTGCAGAAAGTTTGTGTCCTGCGCATTTCTTGAATATAGAGGACTGGCATTTCTAAAGAGCACATCTCTGAAGGGACAGATGCTGGCCATTTAAATGTGGGCTTTGCATGTTGTGAACTGACTGGTTCCGTGCAGTAGGACCAGGTCCAGTTTGCTATTAACAGTTGTATTTGCAGAGCCCAACACTCTCTCTGGCACTTAGTAGGCACACAACAAATGTTTGCTGAATGGTTGAATAAAATAATCCAGAATGAAAATATCATTTCCCCATGAACATAAATTATAACTTTTTTTCATTGGTTATCAATTATATCACATTTTAAAATCCATTCATCTGTTGACAGACACTTGTTTCCACATCTTGGTTATTGCGAATAATGCTGCAATGAACATGGGAGTGCAGACATACATCTATTTGTCATATGAATTTCAATTCCTTTGGGTATATACCCATTAGTGGGATTGCTGGATCATATGGTAGTTCTCTTTCAAATTTTTTGAGGAACCTCCATACTGTTTTCTATGATGGATATAGTAATTCACATTCCTGCCAACAGTATACAAGGGTTTTCTTCACATCCTCACTGATACTTGTTATGTTTCATGTTTTTAATAATAACAAATTTAACAGATGTGAGGTGACATCTCATTGCGGTTTTAATTTTCATTTCTCTGTGATTAGAGATGTTGAGCATATTTTTTATGTAACTGTTGCCACTTGTATATTTTCTTTTAAGAAATGTCTATAAATACCCTCCTGAATAGCCAAAACAATCCTTATCAAAAAGAATTAATCTGGAAGCCTCACACTACAATATTTCAAAATATATTACAAAGCTACAGTAATCAAAATAGCATGGCACTGGCATCAAAGCAGACACATCAACCAATGGAATAGGATAGAAAACCCAGAAATAGATCCACACATCTATGGTCAGTTGATTTTTGACAAATGTGCCAAGAACACACAATAGGGAAAGGGCAGTCTCTTTAGTAAATGGTATTGGGAAAACCATTAATAGATATCCAGTGTATGATTTGCAAGTATTTTCTCCAAATCCATGGATTTTCTCTTCACTTTATTGTTTTCTTGGCTGGCAGAAGGCTTTTTAGTTTGTTGCAATCCCATTTGTCTATATTTGCATTTGTTGCCCGTGTTTTGGGGTCATATCCAAGAAATCTCTACCCAAAGCAATGTCATGGAGCATTTCCCATATGTTTTCTTCAGATAGTATTCCAGTTTAAGGTTTTACGTGTAAGTCTATTGTTTACATTGAGTGTATTTTTGCATAAGGAGTGAGACAAAGGTCTATTTTCATTCTTTTGTATGTGGATAAGGGGTATACACTATCCAAAATATACATACACTATCCAAAATATACAAGGAACTCAAAATATCCACTAACCAAAAAACCCTCAAATAATCCTATTAAAAATAAACAGAAGATGTGAATAGATATTTATCAAAAGAAGAAAAACATAAGTCTTTAACTCAAATCTCATGACCCTTTTAATATATCATACTGCTGCTTATGCTACTTAACAATGACCCAGAGGGTTGTATTGAAAGGGTGCATGGAGCATTTTAAAAAAATTGCTTTAGCATTGTTTTGCTTGTGAGATAGAGATAGTGTCACTAGTTGGAATGAATGCACAATTACAGGTATTTGATTTGTGGTCCCTGCATTCATTGAGTATACTTGGGAAATGACATGGATTTTTGAATTTAAAGGCTAGATGTTAAGCTACTGGAAAAGTATTGAGAAAATGCAATTCTTCTCACTCTTCTGCTATTGAGGCTTGGGGCCTAACTGCATTGAAAAGGAAGAAGTAAGTTGATTTTTCAGTTAACATGATTGAACAGTTCAATTCAAATATAGAGATTGTCAAAGCACAGCCTACAGAAATTATTTGCTCCGAGGGTAGAACTTGCTTTGATATGGTAGTTAGTAAGTTTTATAAAGTTTTTTCTAAATAAAACATTTAGAGTAAAGTTCTCAAGTCTTTTGAATATGGCACTTAAAGAAATTAAATAACATACTTTATTGGGCATTGAGAAATACAGTTTGGAATATGAGCAGAATTTTACTAGTTTCAGATACTTTATGTTCTGAAACTGTTTACCTTTCTGGTTTCATCTCTTGCTGTTTGCTACCACACATTTTTTTAAATTCCTGCCATAAACCTTATTTCCTCAAATGCATACAGATTTTTCCTCTCCTGTGTGGCTTTGCCCTGCTCTTCCTGTTGCCTACTAGAACTTTATTCCCTCTCCATTGGGGTAAGGCCCATTGATTCTTCATCTACTCTGGAAATCCTTCGTGGCTAGAGTAGGGGGCTCTCCTTCATGATCTCATAACCTACACGCATTTGTCTCTCCAGTAGCATTTACCACACTGTCCAGATGTTTGCTTTCTGCTTTTCCCACTAGGATGTAAATAGTTTGAAGGCAAAGACTGTATCTTTTGTCTCCATAACCCAATGCTTGGGCCCTAGTATATTCAGAGCAAATACTGATTAGATGGTTTAGGATACTAAGGTTTATTTGATTTGCCTAGTGATATATTTTCTTTTCTAATTCACCCAACTTTTTGCTTTTCTGCAAACTTTTAAATATTGGGCTATCATAGTAGAGAGAAAGTTGCTGCATCCATTGTTCGTCAAGGATGAGTCTCACTGCATCAGTGAGACTTTTGACACTTTAGTCCTGACTGTTATCTGGGAAAGTCTAAAGCCAATTTACTTAACTTGCAACTCTCTTTGTGATCCATATCAATACAATTCATTAAAAAATAGTAATAGTTTAAAACACTTATCAATAAAAAACAGATTTAAAAGTGATTTATATACAGCTAATAATTAGGCATTTTTAGGAAAATATTTAAAATATAACATTCAAGGGTGTATAGCTAAGTTTTAATAATATATGTGCTCATGTATAGTGATCTAAAGATTTTCTCTGGTTTTCAATCCGAGAGTTATTTGTGGTTGTTTTGTTTTTGTTTTGTTTTATCTAGAGTCACTCAATGTAGCTAAATAGATCCAGTTATATATGTTCTTTCACATTTGTGCTAATAAGCGAAAACAACATTTAAAAGCCATAGAGAAAAGGGCAGAAAATCTAAACATGAATAATGAAGCCCTATAAAACCTCTGGGCAGTTTTAGCAGAGTTTCCGAAAGGAAGTGTCCTCTGGGACTCAATCAAATCTCCTGTACTTATTTTTAAAGGGAGCTTCCTTTTTTAAGTCAAAGATAGAAATAGTTTTACTTGGAAAGTGTCCTGCAGGTGTAAATTAGCAGACTAACTCCCTGGGGCTGAAATGTCTTCCTTATCTTCTTTGTTCTTTTTGTCTTTAGTAATGAAAGCAGAGATTGTTTTGGGAATCCTTTTTTTCTGCCTAAATTCTTGGAAAGCTTAAGTTTGAAAGCTAGTAGGTCTAGGAATTTTCTAGGCTAATGAGAAAAAAAAAATCACGCTACCCCTAGGGCTATTGTTAGCCTAATGGGAAGTGATGGGAAATAAAAACAACCAAGAAAACAACCAAGTTCGTTCTGAGGCAAATAAATTTTTTAAGTGCTGAGATAGACCAATTTTTCCAGCCAAAACTGGGACTTATTACTGTATAATGGCCCATAAATTTAGCTGTATAATGGCTGTATAATGGCACATACATTTTAAGTTTAATATTTTGAAGGCAGATTCAAGAAGCTGACTGTAATAAGAGCATTCTGGTCACATTGATACAGCCTGCCAGAGTGTAAATAGGCTCTGCAGCAGAAATGTGTCAGAAATGTAGAAACTGACATTTCAGGACTGCCCCCTTAGACCATTACCATAAGGAAGAGCTACTTTATTATTATTATTTTTAACAGTTGGTTGAGCAGAGGTTTTCAGAATTAAAATGATTTTGAAATAAAGATGAAATGTGCATGGTTATTTTATTAAGTGCATATTTGTTACTGACCTCCCAGCTCATTTCTGCGCTCAATTTCCTGTTGCTGTACTTTTCAGAGTTTCATATTCAAAGTGACAGTGGGAACATTTAGTGTAGAAGCCAACAAATAAAATAAATATGTCTTCTACTTCCCCCATGCCCACCCCACCTCTACCATGTTGAGTTGGAAACATTTAATTCAGTGATTTGCACAGGGGACAATTTCAAAGCTTGTATTTAGAATAAGAAAGTGGCTGAAAAGGAAATGTTATGCTCAATAGAAAATTATGACTCACTGATTTTGCATACGGGTAATATTTTTGAAAGACCACTTATCTTTTGGGAAGTGTGTGAAACTGACAGGAATTATATTGAAAACCAGCCAGATGGCCATGATAAGCAGGAACCTGACTTTGTTTTGGATATCCAGGGTTCTCGATAATCGTAGTGGTTTACTAACCAATATTCTACAGGGAAGAATTATTCTTTACCTTATGGCAGAAGCATGCCTTCCTATGGAGGTCGTTCTTTAGGTGAAGTAACAGGAACCATCTACTATAACTTCTCACTGACCCAGTCCCATGAGGGCTGCCCCAAGGTAGGTGAGGAATTGCTCCCCAGTATTAGTTATCCATTTGAATACAATTCATTTCTACCAACAGCAGTTTTCTCCTATTTTTCCTAGAGCATGCAATATCTAAGTTTAGTTTTTAATTCTTGAGGATGCCATTTTAACTAATGGAGTTCAGTAAGTGACAGCCCTGTTTTCCTCCCAGGCATTTCAAATCTAGTTTTAATTTAGATCAGCAGTTGAGGAGCAAATTATTTGCCAAATGCAGGTGGCAGACCGTTGCCTTTCTCCCTAATGTCCATCTGTGGAGCACTTTGAGACTTTTCTAAAATGATGAATTGATACGTCTGTTGGGAAACAGCTTGTTACCCAGAACAGTGGTGTACATAAATGAGAAGCCTGCACACTGCAACAGAGACCACAGGTGGTATTCATAATAAGGCATCTGTGGATGATGTTAAGGATTTTTGAAGCTATTTGATTTTTTTTTTCTCTGTTCAACTAAGAGTTTTCTTGCTTAGCTAACATTTCATTTTTTAAAAGATTTGTTGTGTTCTTAGAGGTAATGCATTTACAATTTAAATATGTCCAAGAATCCTTTTTATTCTGATACTTTTTGCGATCACGAATAGGCTTAACAACTGATATGGATCATGCAGTTTCTCAGGAGACTCAGAATACAACTTTTGTTTTGTAATGCAACTTATGTCTTTATTGAACCCTCTATTTTATTTATTTATTTATTTATTTATTTATTTATTTATTTATTTATTGAGACAAAGTCTCCCTTTTGTCACCTAGGCTGGAGTGCAGTGGCGCGATCTCAGCTCACTGGAACCTCTGCCTCCTAGGTTCAAGCAATTCTTCTGCCTCAGTCTCCCAAGTAGTTGGGATTACAGGTGTGCACCGCCATGCCTGGCTAATTTTTTATTCTTAGCAGAGACGGGGTTTTGCCATGTTGGCCAGGCTGGTCTCGGACTCCAGCCCTCAGGTAACCTGCCCCCCTTGGCCTCCCAAAGTGCTGGAATTACAGGTATGACCCACAACACCTGTCCCTGAACCCTCTATTTTAAAGAGAAACAAATACAATGAAGAGTCTATAACACTTATAAAAAACAAACACTAAATTTCAGTCAATAAGCAGAATAATTAAAATATAGGGTTTTATTTTTATGGAATACAGGTTATGAATCCCAGGATTTCAGAGTTGGAGGGATCTGAATCAGATCACCAATAGATGAATGATTTCGTTTTCTTGTCATATAGCCATTTTGTACCTACTTAAATTCTTCCAGTGATAGAAAACTTATCTCTTCTAAAATAAGCTCATTACATTTTTAAAATGCCTCCTGGCCTCTTTGTAACTTTATCTCCTGTAAGTCAATCTCTCTCTCTCTCTCTGTCTCAATCTCTCTCTCACTTAAAAGTGATTCCTGTGTGATTTAGTTTATTCATTCATCATTTATTGAACATGGACTCTGTGCCGGGCACTGAACCAGGTTTCAGGACTTCACGGATGAAGAAGACATGGTCTATTTTTTCAAACAGTTCATAGTCAAATGGGAGCAACAAAAAAGGAGAAACGAAAAATTATAGTACAGTGTGATAAATGCCTTGTTATGACTAAGCATGAAGTGATACAAGAACATATGAAGAAAGCACATAGCCTGGACTTGTGGAATATGGGTAGGCTTTCAGGAGGAGGTGAAATTTCAGGTCAGTCTTGAGGAATGAACAATGAACTAGAAATATTAAAAATGCATAAGATTTTTAAAGAGAGATTTTTAGAAATTCTGTTTTCTTGTGCAGTTGAATTTTCTAATTTATTCAGAAATGTCATAAATTCATGCTGTGACTGAATTTGTTCAAAAAAAGACCAAAATATGGTTTTTATGTTTTTTTTTTTCATTTTTGATACAGAGTCTCGCTCTGTCACCCAGACTGGAGTGCAGTGGCGCGATTTCAGCTCCCTGCCACCTCTGCCTCCCAGGTTCAAGCGATTCTCCTGCCTCGGCCTCCTGAGTAGCTGGGATTATAGATGTGCACCTCCAGGCCTGGCTAATTTTTGTATTTTTAGTCAAGATGGGGTTTTACCATGCTGGCCAGGCTGATCTCTAACTCCTGACCTCAAGTGATCTGCCCGCCTCAGCCTCCCAAAGTGTTGGAATTATAGGCATGGGCCATCGTGTCTGGCTGGCTTTCATATTTTGCAATGAAGTATAGAGTCTTGGATTTCAAGGCAGATACTTCTAGAAGCTTTGAAACTGTCCAGATTCTCAGCTAACACAGATGGGATGTTGGTCAGTTGGATTTCCTCACTGGCTAAGTGGGTCTGACTTGACTGTCTGATTCATACTTGTCCTATGGGCTTCGAATGTAGTATTTTATTTGATCCTCATAGGAGTGCTTTGGGGTAGGCACTACAGTCAGCATTGCATATCATTATTCTGGGATCACCAGTTACAAATAAGTGAAAACTGTCAATCTGGGATTGCTAAGGTAAAACAGTGTGATACTAATTGTATGAAGGTAATACTCTCAGCTGATGACTGAGTGTTATGAGGACACATTCTCTGAGATATCATCCAACTTGCATGTAGCTTAAACTAATGGAAGCAGATCATTTGTTACACTACACGATGGCTGAATGGTGGCAAAGAAGACCCTCCTATTCAGGCTTTCAGCTACTTTTTTCCTTCTGATCCTTATGTGTGGTTCCTGTGGTCTTGGTCAGTATCAGCAAACATGTTTAGTGACAATGTGTTACCTGTTACTTCTCTATGCTATAAGAAACAAAGGACCATGCTTTTCATGTGAGTGGAATTTAGCACTCATTTTGATATTGCCACTAGAATTTTATGTTGGATAACAAAATTATGTGTGTATGTATGTGCATACTATATGTGTATATGTATATTCATATATATGAAGCCCTTTAAAGTGTTCATTTGCTTTTCTCAATCTGTATCTATTTATCTAACTAGTGTGTGTATGTCATATAGTATATATTATGCAATATTATAAAAGAAATTATGCCTGTCAATTATAAGAAATTATATATTTGTAAGAAATTTTGCCTACAATTAAAAATATTTCTTACCTAGTGTTATATTTAATGCTTACTCTAAGAAATGTGAAACAATTTACTATTTTCATAAAAAAAGAGAATATGAACAGAACTTTGTTTAAAGCTTTGGCACATTTTGAGATCAGGTGGTCATTATGAATATAGTACAGATCATCACTAAATAACCTATAGATGTAAATTTTTCAATAAATTTATTTTTATTTAAATTTAGGAAAATTATTCTTTTTTTTTTTTTGAGACGGAGTCTTCTGTTTCACCAGGGTGGAGTGCAGTGGCCCAATCTCGGCTCACTGCAACATCCACCTCCTGGGTTCAAGTGAGAAAATTATTCATTTTTAATGTAAAGTGGAATATTAGTGTTATAAGAATAATTTGTTTTATATATTAGAAACATTTATTTGATGTGCTTTTGTTTCTCAGAGAAAACAAAGAAAGTTCATGTGAGCAACATAAGTGTGTCAAGATGGTCACCTCATTTGCGTTGGGGTATACCAAGTCAGGCAGTAGCAATTTTGTTGCCTTAGTGACCATTTAGAATCTAGTTTAATAGCCTATGTAGGCAGCTTAATATAGAAGGCTTGTTTTCAACATTATGTCCTCAAGCCAGTCTTGTGACTGATTGAAATAAATTTTTGGAGGAAAAAGGCAGGTCAAGTCTTAAAGAACAGCAACCACGTTCTTCGTTTAGTGTTCAGCTTTAATGTCACCTGTTTCTCTGCCACACTGAAGTAACAGCTATGCTCACTGCTGCACAGGCATAGAAGAGCATGGTATTGCCTGGCTTTCAACAGGGAATTCCAACTCTAATTCTTCATGCCACCATCATCTCTTAACTTGTGATCCTACTTGGATTTTTATGTATACTGAATTATTTCCTTTTACAGAGAAATATTAAATTTGAAACAAAATTATAGTGTATTTGCTAAATAGGTCCATGGAAGTCCCATACCCCCCCACACACATTTTAGTTTCTGCCTTTTTTACTGTTCCACTTAAAACTGAGCTTCTTTTTCCATTTGAGAGAAGTGACTGAGTCAAGAAAAGAAGGCATGAATAAAGAATTCAGGGAAGAAAATGATGTCTTCATGTTCAATTATTATCAGGAGTATACATAGTACTATATTCATAGAATTTGCTTGTGGCAAGCAAATAGATCTAAGTGAGTTTTTTCCTTATTATTCTCAGAAATGAGTTTTTCTTGTTGTCTAGTGTTTTTTATTTTTATTTTTGTCAATGCATCATTTGACAGAGGGGAAGAAGAATGAAAAGAATGACATATTTTCAAGATTCTCTGTCAATGCTGATGGCAATCATGAGCCATAATTCTAATGATAGATTTCTGAGGAGTGAATAAGAGACTATTAAACGTACTTGATGACTTTAAGGTAACTTCTAATTACAGAAATGTCAAAATGTGAATAACGTGTTCATCTTACAAGTGAAAAAATATGGAAATTAAGAATAAAAATTATACTAGTAAGAGGGTTGAAAGATTAAGAGGAGAATGAAAATATAATTCATAGAACAGTTGCTATTATTATAATTTTGACCTAATGATAAAATTTGCGGTTTTAAAAGTGTCTCACAGACCTTATTTGCCTATTACTAACTTTAATAGATTGTACTTACAGTGGTAATTAGGTTAATTAATTTTAAATCACATTGGTTATTGCCTGTAGGACAAAATGGGTGTTTAAACCTTAAGTTTGTATAAAAAATGATTTGACACTGAAATCAATCTACTTTTATTAGCTTCTGGCAGCAAGAATAGATGTGGTTTACTAACAGCAATAATGAAAGAGCACATCAAACTTTGATAAAAATTCTGAAGGAATGTCAGGGGCTTAAAACTGGGCAGGTCAATAAATAGCCAAAAAGTTAAATTCAAGATCAAGACTACACTGGGAGACAGAGGGAGGTGATGTTGTATCAGAGACAAGAACAGAAATTCACACAGTCCGACAAAAATGAAGTATGCTGAGCAAGTTGCCTTGCCAGTGGATTATTGGTCCACAGTAAAATATCTGACAGTGCTTTCTGAGGACTCCAAATTCTTTTGATGAGACTGGGTTAAATTTCAGTTATATCATTGTATTTTATTTTATTGATTATTCTGTTTTTATCTGATTCTTCTGTGTTAATGTAGATGTGAAAAAATTTCTAAATTGGCTTAATGTAGAAATGTAAATGTCTGGTTGGCCAGCTACCTCACCTGACCTCAAAATATCCTTGAGGGCTCTTAGTATATCCTTTTTGTGGGTACATTCCTCATTCAAGTCTGGCAAAGGACTGCTTTCCCCAAGATAACGTATGCTTTCCAACTTTCATATTTTTTATGTTCTGCGTGTCTGGGATGGCCTTTCCCTCTTCTCGCTGTCTTTCCAGATTTTATCTTTCCAGATGTTATCCCCCTCCAAGACTCTCCTTAAGCACCACCTCTTGTGTAATGCCTTTCCCGATTACTCTATTGAAAAGTCTCTAAGGAATTAATTATCAATATTATATTTTGTGCTTCAAAGTGTTGACATTCTTCATTAAAAGCAACACCACCACCAACTGTCAATTTGAATCTTGACTTTACCACTTCTTAGTTTCCATAGGTTTTAGAAAGTCCTTAACCCATGGTTTTCTCATATGTAAAATGTGGACATTAAATTGATAGCCTTGTAGAAAATTGGTATGAAGATGAAATAAACTTGGCATACAAATAAGTACCAAAAATAAGAAATTTTATTATCACCAATATGGCACTTAACATCTCCAGACTTTTTTTTATGTGTTAAAACTACAGCATTGTCATCTTATGGACATGATATGTGGTTTACTGTATAATCTCCCTTCTTATAATAAGATTAATTCTCTACCACATGTGTAAACTAGCTTTTTTTGGCAGAGGGTTGTCATACTTGCTAATTTTAGTTTTATACTACCTTCAATATACATAATACTTTATAGTTGACAAACTATTCCTCAGTGTTACATGTTTGAGGTCCCCACATTGTCCTTTATTGAAAGTTATTTACATATATTAATTGAATGATACAGTTCTGTCTGATTGAGTGTTTCTTAGAAAAGCTTTTAAAAGTGTGGATTTACTATTGTTTTTCACCTTTATGTCTTATTACTGCAAATGCAAAGTCATATACCCTTAATTTTGAACAACACATAAGAACCAGCTCCCCCAAAATGGGCAGCCAAATGCCCCCACATCTACCCAAACAGATGTTTAGATGTTAAAGGTGTCTAGGAATAAATTCTGCCTGGGATTATTGCTAATAAAGTTCATAGAAACAACCATACCTTCTCATATAGGTTGTGGTTCTCCATCCCTTCGTAGACCAAAACCTCTACCTGATGAGCAAAATAGAAAACTGTTGTTTTGCTTCTGTTTTTGCTCTACTGATGAAGAACTAACAAACAGTAAAACAACCAAAGAAAAGAAAACTAATAATTTGAACCAGTCCTTGATTATACGTTTAACTCTGGTGGAGTTTCATGATATAAATTGATGTTAACATAACCTCATAACTCAACTGCTATATTGATCATGACCTTCGCCATCATCAAAGAAATAAAAGAAAATGGTAATAGGACAGTGGCAGAGGTTCTACTAAATCTATAATGCAACCATTTGTTTACCTTAACTCCAATCCATCAAAAGGATCAGAGGCTTCTAATTGCCCTTTTCTGCCACTATATTAATATGTATAGACAGTGTATTGATCTTCTTTCTGTATTCATTAGTATTCAAGGAATATGATAGCTTGTTCTGAATACCTATGAATGTTAGAAAATGTCAATGCCAGTGCCCACTCTCAGCAGAGATATCCATTCACTTTTGCTGGGATTTAATTCTGTTGCCTCTAAATTGCTTGAAGATGTTTTGAGGATACAAGTTTAAACTGAATCTTTTTTTTCAGCAGGTTAATTGGACAACAGTATTCACTTTGTAAGTGAATGGATTTGATCCTCGAATGGGAATATCTATCTTGAAATTGGGTTATAAATTAATTTGCAATAATATTATTTCAGATAGCATAAAAATATACACATCAAGTGCTGCTAAAATCAGTGATATGAATTCTGAGTTCAGAGAGCATCTTTAAAAAAATAAAGTAGATCAAGTAGGAGGCTGGATGGGGAAGGTAGGTGAGACAGTCATGAGAGCTTTATTCTAATATAATAGCAGCTCAGCTGCTCACTGTCATTTAATGGCATCACATTCCTTGGCCTCCCTGAATCTCAGGTTTTAATATTTAAAATGAAGGCAGGTGCTGATGATCTATGATGCTACTCCTAACTCTAACATTTTGTGTTTCTAATTTCCAAAAGAATTTAGTCAATATAGAAATACTTTGTTACAATTTACCTGCCATTATGAACTCAACAATGCTACTTGTCACTCAAAACCACAAATGCAAAACGAGTGATGATTGAAACTGAAAGCAAATATGCGTATAATCTCTCAAAAAATAGTAAGTTTTCTTGTTACAGAATAAGGGAGTGATTGGCAGGGAGGCTGATTATTATAAGCCTATTTCATGATTTTTGAAGTAGAAAGTGAACCTTTTTTATATCTAAATGTGATGACTTACTAAAATCTAAAATGAGAAATCCAATAGATGTAATTACTCATTGCAAATGATTCTCCAGATGATTTAAATAAAATTTTATTATATATAAAGCATATTAATTAATTAATGATCTATTGACAGCATTTAACAATGATTTTTTTTTCTGTAGATTGGCTAAATTAAGTGATTCTAATTCTGTAATTTAACATCATAATGACAGTTTTTTTCTCCTCTCTCACCATACACATGGAAACAGTGAGTTAAAAGACTAAACTCTAAGTTGAGTGTGGTAGTGCATGCCTGTAGTCCCAGTGGCCAGGGAGGCTGAGGTGCTTGAACCCAGGAGTTTGAGGCCAGCCTGGGCAACATAGAGAGACTCAAGACTCTGTTAAAAAAAAAAAAAAAAAAAAAAAGACAGAGAGAGACTCTGAACTCTATTCTCTTGTCTAAAGCACTTTTTTTCAAGTTGTACATATACATTAAATATACTCTTCTATGCATGACGTTTCATGGTTTTTAAAAGTATTTACTACTTGCCTACCTCTGTGTCCCTCTAAATTTCCTTAGGCTTTCAGCAGTGTTGCTTTGGCAAGTGATAACCGGTGGACCAAATGCTAGGAAACTCCCTAACATAACAATAGGAAGCATTCCAAAATACAGCCCAGCAAACAGTGGATACACCACATGCCTCCTGCTAGATTTCAAAGATGTATGTGTTAATTACAACAGGTATTGCAAGTTGGATATTTTTATTCTTTTTTGCTGAATCCCCTGATTAGTGTGACTCAAATTGAAATTAAGATATATATGAATTTGGGGTTGGTATAAACATATTTTTAGATGTAGCATGGAGAAAAAAATAACTAGTGAAATAAAAACAAACTCCACCTCCAAACCTTAGTTTCAAAAGCAGCCTATTTTATGGTTCCCGCACCCGTCTTTTTTGTTTCTTTTCAATATCGCGATTAAAGACAAATAAATAAATGAACACTAACACTGGGACAGTTTTCTTATAAGCTTGTTCATATGTTGACATATAGCATTTCAGTCTTTACTGGTTCTCAGATGCCATCTAAACTTCTGTGAAATATGTTTTCATATGAATGTAGAATTATTTCCTAGAGACAGAAGATCATCAGGGAGTAGAGTTCCATAAATTCTGTGTGTCTGTATCTGTGTGTGTGTGTGTGTGTGTGTGTGTTTGTGTGTGTGTTTTTTTTATATTTTTATAATTTAGTAGAAATAAGATCTCACGATATTGCCCAGGCTGGTCTTGAACTTGTGGCCTCAAGTGATCTTCCTGACTCAGGCTTTCAAAGTGCTGGGATTACAGGTACAAGCCACTTCTCAGCCTATGGGTGCATTTTCCTTAAGCATGGAATCTATGGTTTGCGTTTCTATAGTTTTTTTTTTTTTTTTAACACTTTCTCTTTCTCTGATTTCACCTTGTTCTGGTTCTCTCTATTCCAGTAAGACTACCAGTTCTTAAATGTTGATCTCATGATATCATTTTATTGCTAGAAACCTTGCAGTATATTTAAACTACAAAATCATAGTTTAGGTCCTGTATTTTGTAGTATTTATAGCACTAAGCAACTTTGTCCTCAAACTAGCTAATGCTTCTTTTTATTTCTAAAAATATCTATTTTCTGCTTTATCCAATTATGTCTACTTAATGCTCTTTGCCTTCTAATCCTACCAAAACCCATTCCATATATCATCTTCCCATTCTTTAACCCACCTCTGCTTTTATTCTATTTAGTTAGTATGTAGGGAAAAGAACATCGTACTTGGAGCCAAACAGGCATGAGTCTGAATTTTATTTCTGCCATACAGTAAAGAAAATAATCTGGGGGGTTACCTAACCATTTGAAAAAGCCTTAGAATGGTCAGCCATAAAACGAATATTAAGTGATTAAACGAATATCAAGGTACTCAATGAATATGGATTTTTCCTCCTCCTTTCTGCACATTTTTTATTTCTGGTCTTATCTTGATTCGCTCCAAAGTTGTGTTTCCTTATCTCTCTCTGGATATCATTCTTACCTGATTACTCAGATTTGTTTTCCTTGAATCCATTTGCACTTTTTTTCTGGAGTTATCCAGAGATCTCTTCTATCCAATGGCTTATTAATTTTACACCAAAGTCCCTTTCCAGCCTTGTTTTGCACTCTACCTCAATGCAACCATCTTTTTCTCCAAACAATTGAATTTAATAATCACCAAATTCTCTTCTTACCTGATATTTCATGATTATTGTCATACTTTTAAAATTCTTCAGATTTATATTTAAATGATATAATAATATTATCACTTATTTTATATACAAATATGCCTTTAGAAACCTAACTTTCAAACTTATCACATTCAAACAGGGGCAGACTCAGGTTTGATGGGGCCTTAAGCATATAGAATTTTAGTAGTTTTTTTAAAAAAGATCAAGGACACAAACTAGAAAGTCCAGACATAGCTCCATCAGTGGAATCAAGGTAGATGTTTTAATAAAATAAGTTAGAAAAACAGTCTAGTCGTTTGGAAAGAGAAAAAGTTGAACAATACCTCACAGTGTACACCAGAATGAATTTCAAATAGATCAAGGATTTGAAAATGTAAGAATGAAATAAAAATTAATAGAAGAAAACATTGTTCACTTGTTTTATAATCTTGAAGCCAAGAAGATCTTTCTACTTGTACCCCAAAGTTTATTGGCATAAATTTGACCACATTCCAATATATATATATTTTTTGAGATGAAGTTTTGCTCTTGTCACCCAGGTGGGAGTGCAATAGCACGATCTCAGCTCACTGCAAACTCTGAGTCCCGGGTTCAAGCGATTCTCCTGCCTCAGCCTCCCAAGTAGCTGGGATTACAGGCACCCACCATCACACCCAGCTAATTTTTGTATTTTTAGTAGAGATGGGGTTTCACCATATTGGCCAGGTTGGTCGCAAATTCCTGACCTCAGATGATCCACCTGCCTTGGCCTCCCAAAATGCTGGTATTACAGACATAAGCCACAGTGTCCAGCCCATGTTGCAATTATATATATATATATATATATATATATATATATATATACACATATATATACATATATACATATATATACATATATATATACATATATACATATATATATACATATATACATATATATATACATATATATATACATATATACATATATATTTGCATAGAAAAAGGATACCATCAGCAAAACCAGAAGGCCAATAATAAACTGAGGGAAAACATTTGCATTACATATCACAAAGAGCAATCTCCTTAATATGTAAAGAGTTTCTTGAAATAAAGAAAACATACCTACAGCCTAACAGAAAAATGGGCAAAGGTCATGAACCAACAGAAAGCAGACAGTTTTTAAACGTATAAAAGATAAATAACCTCATTCATGATAAGAAAAATGCAAATTTAACACTATAGTGTTACACTATTTCTCACCTTTTAGATTGGTAAACATTCCAACTATGAAAACATACTCTTTGACAATGTTGAGAGGAAACAGGTATTCTCATGCATTTTAGATGTAAGTAAAAATGAAAAAAAGACTCTACTGGAGGGGAATCTGATAAGATCCCAAATGCTTTATAGGTATCTTTACCTTTGATCTAGCAATCCTACTTCTGACAATTTACCCTAAAGATACGGTCATGCCCCTACAAAATGACAAATGTGCTGGGATGTTTATTTCAGTATTTCAGTATTTCAGTGCTTTCGGGACAACCCAAAAATACATCAGTAGGAGATTAAATAAATTATGGAGTACTATGCAGCTGTTAATAGATAATCAGGAAAAGGTAGCAAAAGGTAATATGCTACCTTTTGAATAAGAAAGAGGAGAAATTAACGCATGTATTCATCCCTATTTGCTTAAATTTGCATAAAAAAGGACTGGAAAGATAAATAGTAAAAATAGTTACCTTTATTTAGGTCAGAGATTCTCAACTGGGAGACATTTAGCAATGTCTTGAGATATTTTTCTTTATTGCAAGTGGAGTTTGTGGGTGGGGTTGTTGCTACTGGCTTCTAGTGGATATAGACTCATTGTGCTAGTAAGCATCCTGAAATGCACAGGACAACCTCACACACCCCACAAAAAAGAATCATCCAGCCAAAACCATCAACAGTGTTGAGACTGACAAACGCTTCCCTATGGGGAAGCAGGGCAATAAGGCCTATGGAGGTGATGGGCCAGGGTCAAGACTTCTCTGTGTATATATTTTTTACATTATTTCTTTGATTCATTTAAATGTATTACCTATTCCAAAATTAATTTTAAAGAACTATTAAAATGTCAAGATTTAGAACAGCAGTTTTTCTTCATTCTCGATATAAATTTTAGTAAGAATGAATAGCAGGTATGCTTAAAATGCTTTGACATTTTTCTCTAATGCAATGCTCTTCTGGATATGAAGGAACTCAGTTGACGTGCTGATAATGTTCTGGACACTCACGTACATTTTGCTACACAGATACCAAGGTTGGCAAATAAATTAAAAGCTAGTCCATTAGATTAGTAGGACCTGCCATGAGTGCTGTCTTGGGAAGGATTCTGCAGGCTTTTGTGGCCTTAGCAGTAAAGACTGCCATGATCAATTAGTGAGGCTCGCCATGGTCAAGGGATGGAAAGACATAGACACATGTTTCAGGCACCTGCCATTTTTGATTTATGCAACCATATTGGCAGGCTCTTTATTATTTTAACATGTTGGAGAAAAAAACAATGTTTAGGCAAATCTAAGTTATATAGATAAAACTTAGACTTATATATATTTACATATGTTTTATATATATAAGTTTAGGCAAATCTAAGTTATATATAACATATATATGTTATATATATAAGTTTAGGCAAACCTAAGTTTTTTTATATATATATATATACACACATACATACATCATATATAATGTATATATATGTAATAACTTAGATTTGCCTAATACTGTTTTTTCTCCAACAGGTTGTGTGTGTGTGTGTGTGTGTGTGTGTGTATATATACATATACACACACACATACATAGATATACACACAAACACATAGAGAGAGAGAGAGAGAGGAAACAGAGGTAGGGGTGAATAACAGAATGCTGTTGCAGCTGCAGGTACTGTATTGCTAACATATAACCAAGCAATTGAGCTCTAAAACATAGCAGCTCCATGTGGTAGCTGGTGACATGTACATCTTAGAGATGAAAGAACTGGAGTTCACATAGTTGGTGAGTACCTGAGCCAAAAGTGAAACTCCAGTCTGTCTGATCCAAAGCCTGTCCCTGTTATTATTCCTTGTGGTTCAACCTATACACATGAGCATATATAAGAATACTGCGTATATACCGTATAAATTAAAAATCCACCAGTTTTCTAAATTCTGAGGGAATTAAGAACAAATACTTTGATCCATGAGTTTCATCAGATAACTTCTTGTCGTCTGGCACCACAAAATTATGTATTTCAGATGTTTGTGAACTTGAGTAACTTTGCTTTTATATGTCCCTAGATATTTTAATTTAAATGCATTTAAGCATAAAAAGAGAAGTGTTTTTTCTAGATGAGTTTTTATAAAATAGTTTACGATTTTATCAGTTCCTCCAAGACTGGCATATTATTTTTAAACTCTTAAGTATTTTGAAGCCTAAGGAAAATATATAATCTAGACTTCCCTCCCTACACTAAACTCCCTCAAACTGGTGTACACATATACAAAACTTGGTGATATATTTATGTTTTATAGATGATTGAAGAAAGTAAGGGCTAGTGATATCTGGTATCTTGTTTCAAATCATACTGCCTCTCTAGATCGGAGAAAGAACTAGTCAAATGTTCTTTCTAATACATCATCTGTGTGCCCCACCACAGTACTGACGTGATGTTTTAGTATTTATTTAGTATTTATTACTTGGGCATCTATTATGTGCCAGAAACTATTCTAAGTTGTGTACAATGGATAGTAAATAAATATTCTATGTGTGCCTAAACCTCAAAATGGAAACAAAATTACAAAGACATATCCAAATCCCAAATGAAAAATCAGTGTTTGGCACCTGCTATGTGTGGTTAGACCGCAGGAATATGTTTGCATAAACGAAAACACCTGCAGAATAAGCGAATGTCAAGGAAAAATAAAACACCCATTATAATCATAGCACACGTGGAGGAGTATATTTTATAACATTTTCAATTTCTATTAGTACAGTGTGTACTTTAACATCCTTGAAATACTTTTCCTTAGGCTGATAATTCTTTAGCAGACAGCAGTGTCTTCCTGAATTTTAGCAGTAGTAGCTTAAGTATATTTGCAAAGAAAACAATAACCTTTCAAAATACTAAATAACTATATGCTATTTCATGGGATTTGGCATTTTATATCTGCGCTCTGCAGGCAGGCATCATATGTATTTATTGCCAAATGTGTGGTCTGGGCATTGTTAAAGTCTCAAGGAAAAGGCTGATTTGGGAGAGAAGCAGCCTCTACTGTACTAAACACTTTTCCACAGCTGGTTATCTAATCACACACTGGAATTTTATTGCCATTTTGTGGGTGTTTGTAAGTTTCCTGTTTTAAGCATTTATTCCTTTTTTCCAAGTGTTTTTTTTTTTTAATTGTTCAACCAGCAAGTGGTAAAATGCAGACTTGTAAAATTGTTTTCACTTCAATAAACAGCAATTGTTTCTACTAAATGTTCCCATGTACGGTATTTTGGAAGTCAGATGTTAATACTTCCTGGCCCCTCTATATAGAAATTTGGGGATTCATTAATGGGGAGCAAAATTGATGAGTAAATTTAAGTTTAAAATTTGATACACGAGTCATAGTCACTCAGTCATTTGGTCAACAGGCATTATTAACCTCCCTCTGTGTGGCAGGCATTTTTATTAAGGTAGAATACTTTAATCTTCCCTTTTTGATTTGACCTACTGGGATTTTCTAAAATGAAAGGAAAGACAAAAAAATAGCTTTGATAGAACCAGCTCACTGAGAAGCCAAATCGGTTAAGAACATCTGATTACATCAATATCTCTGTGCAGTGTTTGGGGACCGGGCAATATTTGTCTGTCACCTAGTAGTAAATAAGGCATAATTCACATGATAATGTCACCCTGGAGAATTTACTGAGTTAGCAATAAATTGGAAATAACCAGTATTTTAGTCAATGGAGGAATGGTAACATAAATTATGTACTGTGAAATATAACACAACCATTATAAAAATCACAAGGCAGATCTCTATGTACTAAAATGAAAAGACAACCTCGTTATAAAGTTAAGTGAGAAAAAAAGAAGAAACAAGTTGCCAAAAATATGTAAGAAAGAACCTCACACCTACATAAGCATGAATTAGTTTATATAGGCTTAGAGAAAAGTCTAGGAGGATGTACACCAAACTAAAGTTAGCGTAATCTGGGGTGGTAGAGGAGAAACAGAATGTTTCCCCATTAAATTCTCACTGTTTTAAAAAATCATTTTGGTACAACGAGTTTATAAATTAAGAAAATAAATATAAATGTGCAAAAAATGTGCAAAAAATATATATACTGAGTGAAGGACTTGCGCCCACCAGCAGCTAAACAGAGTGCATATATGTGGTTTAAATAGATGAGAGAACTGGGAAGGGTGGAGGAAAATAGCACTGTGCCTGATAAATTTAGATTACTGCAAAATGGATGAGTGTTAAAACCATTTTAAAGCAACTATAGCAAATAATAAATTGGTTTCTTAAATAGTGCAATTCGATGATTTGAATTAATCATTCAGCATAATGTTGTAAAGGGTTATTATTCCTAAAACTTTTAGTAGCACATTGTTTGTCAGAGTAAGAAAAATGGTAATAGCTTAGACTTATTTCAAAGGATCCTGCTATACTCTCTATCTTTCAGCCTAAATTAAAGTATCAGGCAAGGCTTGATTGAGTCATGACTTGTCCCCTGTCACTCATCTGGTCTGTTTCTGAGATAGTGTGTTTTATATCAGACAATCTGATTTTCTATTCTAGAGTAACTGGAGATCTTCTTGCTGGTGAAGGGTTGGAAAGAGGGAGACACATTTCCTCAGCAGCCATCTTAACATTGAGTTTAATAATTACATAGTAGTCCTCATGGTTTTACCAGTACAGTTTAGTTGAACTGCTGCTCCACTCTATGTGAACTGTGGCTACTGTGTTCTGGTGTGAGGAATGCAGTTACTTGTATGTCCAGCACAATCATTCTCTCAGTCCAAGCAAGTCATTTGGCAAGCATGAAATTGAATTTGCTTCTAAATCCCAGGCAACAAATTATTTTCTCCTATTTAAGGGACCTCATTTTTCTTTCCATTTATGATGTTTTCACTTAAAAATAAGGTGACCAATTGTCTCTGGACTAAGGGATTTCCTGAGGGAATTTTAGTGCTACTACTTGGAAAATACTAAAACATAGACCATCAACAAAGTAAATTCCTGTCAGTTTTGTATCCAAGAAAAAAGCATTTATTGGAAACAAAACAAAACAGAGAAATCCAAAGTGTATTCACTTCCTACTGCTGCTGTAACAAATTACCACAAACTTGACGGCTTAAGAAAACAAATGATTATTTTATAGTTCTGGAGGGAAGAAATCCAAAGTATGTCATAAAGTGCTAAAAATAAAGGTTCCAGCTGGGATGGTTCCTTCCAGAGGCTCCAGGGAAGATCTGTTCCTTTTCTCTCCCAGCTTTTAGATGCTGTCAGCATCCCTTAGCTTCTGGTCACATCCCTTCAATCTCTGCTCCCATTGTTACATCACCACCTTCTGCCCCATTGACCCATAAGGACAATTATGGGGTCATTGCTTCTCTCCCATAAGGACCCTCGCAGTTACATTTAGAGCCCACCTATATAATCCAGGATAATCCCCCTATCTCAAAAGTCTTAATCACATCCACAAAGTCCCTTTGTTCCATATAAGGTAACATATTTACAGGTTCCGGGATTATGACATGGACATCTTTGGGAGGCCATTATTCAGCCAACTACCCCAGGTTAGAATTCTGCTCTGCCATTTTCTAGTTAGGCAAAGATGTAAGTATCGTTGAAGTCACATAACAAATATTTGTTGCTATTCACTGCAAAGCTGTTTGCTAATTTTGCATGGGAAGCCATAGAGTTAGCAGTTCATTGGGCTGCGGGAGTTCAAATTCTTACTCCAGCAGCTGTTAGTTGGGAGAATTTTGCTTATGTTAACTTAAACCTTTTTTTTTGCCCCAGTTTCTTCTTCTGTAAGGTGGCCATTATAAGAGAACCCACTTCATAAGGCTATTGTAATGATATAACGAAGTATTAATATTGTAAGTGAAGCGCTTAGAGCAATGTTTGCCACAAAGAAAAGGCTTAGACATGGCCAGGCATGGTGGCTTACGCCTGTAATCCCAGCACTTTGGGAGGCCGAGTCAGGTGGATCACGAGGTCAGGAGATCGAGACCATCCTGGCTAACACGGTGAAACCCCATCTCTACTACAAATACAAAAAATTAGCCAGGCATGGTGGCGGGTGCCTGTAGTCCCAGCTACTCGGGAGGCTGAGGCAGGAGAATGGAGTGAACCTGGGAGGCGGAGGTTGCAGTGAGCTGAGATTGCGCCACTGCACTCCAGTCTGGGTGACAGAGCGAGACTCTGTCTTACTAAAAAAAAAAAAAAAAAAGAAAAAAGAAAGAAAGAAAGTAAAAAGGAAGGGCTTGGACAGCCTTTACTGCTGCTGCAACTTCAATTGTGACTGGGTGTTCTTCTGATGGTCATACTCACAATTATGATATAGTTTAGCCTTTTCACATGTCATCTTTAATTAATTTTCACATTTCATTTGATTATTTTGGGGGTGAAGTTGATTTGTTTCTTTACAGATTTCTCTTTCCAGTGAAGCTGAAGAGCTACATAGATTAAGAATGCCTTGAGCCAGAGTAGTCTTTCTTCTGATGGATCGCCTTATTCAGAAAAGACTAACATTGTATAATAATAGTAGTTAATATCTTTAACACATGGACAACTAATTCTAATACTAATGTTCATTTGAGTATGTGTTACTATTTTCAAAGCCTTTTTAAAATCTGTTATATCTTTTGATGCCAGCATAGACACCTGCTCGAGAACTTCAGAATCTCCCTCTCTCAGATTTCAGCAAACACTGATGGAGGGGGCTGTGGAGAAAGTAGACTACCCACCAGGAAGGGCCACACATGCTAATGAATAAGATTCTGAGTCCCATACTGTGATTTTCTTTTTCCTGCTGAGTGAACAGCAGTTGGGAATGGGGGAGGAGAAGAACTAATCAATCCTGGCTTTGTTTGCGTGTTATTTTATTTTATTTTTTTCCAGGGCAATCAGCGGAAGGGAAATAAACTGCTTATTAAAATGTTTAAAGCTGTACTTAAAGGCTTTTTCTTTAGAGCCAGCCAGATTTCTTTTTCTTCTCAATGTTTTTTTTCTTCTCTTCAAAGGTAGCAAAATGTAATCACATTCAGGGCACATACTGGTTAGGGTGTTTATGAAACCAATGGAGAGAACGTCATTGTAAGCACTGTTCCCCCACCCTGAAGGACGGTGAAAACATGCTAAGCAGAAAAGTAACTTTGTTTCTAGTGCTGAGGAAAAATAAAATGTATGGTTGCTATTACCTAGATTCCCTATGTTGTTTTTAACACTGGTCCGCATTAGTGAGAAGCCTGTGTGTCTTTAAAGGCAGGAAAATCCAGATTTAATGGCATAAAAGGAAATATATATACATATTATACATATATACAATATATATAATATATATACATATTATACATATATAATATATAATATATAATATATACACATATTATACATATATAATATATAATATATAATATATACACATATTATACATATATAATATATAATATATAATATATACACATATTATACATATATAATATATAATATATATACATATTATACATATATAATAAATATAATATACAGACATATTATACATATATAATATGTATAATATATATATTATATGTATATATATGTGTGTGTATAATATATATATTATATGTATATATATGTGTGTGTATAATATATATATTATATGTATATATATATGTGTGTGTGTATATATATATATATATATATATAGTCCTAGTTATCATTACCTGAATAAAGTTCAGGATTTTCTTACAATCTCAGCAAAATATAAATGTGCTTTGATTTGAGCATTCTTGAATTCCTAGCCATTCAGGCATGAACATATTGCAGACTCTAAAAAAAAAAACCCTATTAAAACATTTTGCACCTATAGTGTCATGTTGTAACTGGTACCATAGGGTCCTTTCACATGCCTGTACATTTTTGTACCTGTGCGTTTATTAGCAAACAAGCATTTACTGGGTGCCTGCCATATTCCAGGTGTGGTGCCACAGATGGTGAAGGAGGTACCTTCAAAAGGCCTTCTTACTCTCAAAATGCTTAAAGTTTTAATTCAGTAAAGGCACTTTCAAACCTACTCTGGGCTACAGGCTTTTCCCATTATGCTTTAAACGCTTTTTCCCTGAATCGCTAATTCTAATGGATTAGAGGGTCTTTATCTCAATAGGTAAACAGTTTTTCTCCTGGACCCACCTCTGCCTTTAATATTCCTTTGATTTTTCTCCTTGCTTCCCAAGGAGCTGATATCAATGGGTATCTCTAACACAATGCACTTGTCTCAACCCCCAAAGTGGCCTGCTCGATAGAACAAAAGCTCCTGCTTATTTGAGAAAGTGATGAGGCCCATAGGAAAGGAATATTTCTAATGTTAGATGTTGAATTGGGGATTTGGGTAATGACCTAGGGTTGGTTTAAATCCATAAATTTGATTCCCTTTAAATTGGCGTTCAAATGTGTATTTACACAGATGTTCAGAAGCCCTGAAGTGGGCTCCCTTCAAGGACTCAGATTCTGCATAGAATTATAGACATTATATACACCCACACCTGTGCAAACATGGCTGGGTGCTAAGATATTAAACTCAGGTAAATAGTTAAAACTTCCAATGGCACCTTAAGTCTTTTTCTTTCTTTTTTTTTTTTTCTTCATGTGAAGAGAGTAAGAGATCTTTATGTTTTTAGTCTGCAACAGAGCCTATTAAATGCCCCCTTTATGTGTTTCACTACATTAGGGGAAGACATACTTAAAAAAAAATAGATGCAGCCCTTGATCTGATCCTGACCACATCAAAAAAAGGAAAAAAGAAAGAAAATAAAAGAAAAAAAGAAACTCTGACACATGAACAAATAATTGAATATTACATGCCAAATTAACACTCTACCACAGATATTCTTACAAAAATGCACATGGCAATTACAGCATGCTACTTTTATCATCTGAAATGTTCTTACCACCCTACTCCCCAATCCCTTTTATCTTTACCTTTCAAACCTTCATTTCTCAAGGTCCATTAAAAATCCCATACTGCCCACCATGTATTCTATTTCCCATGCAAAAAATTTCTCTTTAACATTCCACACTAGTTTGCTTGAATCGCTGTTCCAATACTTTTCATTGTGAGGTGTGGTAATTTTCATATATGCTTTATTTCTCCTACCACATTTTAAGCTCCTTAGATCAGGGATATTTTCTTTGTGGGCCCTATTAGCCACTGGCATATAGCAAATACTAATCATATATAGTTCTATGTATGTTACATGTGACACCTTTTTATTCCTCATTCCAGATGAATTAGGTACTAGTGTCATCCCTGTATTACTGGGATGTAAAAGTTGAGGCAGACATAGGGAAAGTATATTTCTTCAAGTCATCCAAAAATAGGGTAAATAAGTACCCTAAAGGCATACATATACTAGGCAGTAGAGCTGGGGTTTGAATAGGTGTGCTCTTAATCATGAGACTTTTATTTCAGTCAAGAAAGGTAAGTTTATACTTTCGAAAAAACAACCCTCAAAGTTTATGGCTTAAAGTAAAAACACCTATTTGTCGCTCATACCTATGTGTCAATTGTGGTTCTTTGCTTCATGTTGTCTTCAAGCTAGGATCCAGCCTGAAAGAACAGCTATTTATCTGGAATATCGTCAGAGGCTAGCTGTGTCAGCAGAAAAGAGAGTGTGGTGAATCACTTACTGGTTCTCAAAACTTCTGCCCAGAAGGAAGTGACACAAGTTATTTTTGTCCACATATTCTTGGCCAAAACAAGTCACATGGCCATACCCAGTTTCCAAACAGGGTGGGGGAGTACTGTGCTCCCATTTGCCTAGAACATGAAAAGTCTGCACTACTTGGTGAGCATCTCTAATGGTTACACCAGCAGTACTGCCCCTACCTCTACCCATCACATCGTGCTCTAAGGCCCCATTCAGTTGCAACTCTCTTGGGGATGAAGGTTTGCTGAGGGATGATGTATTTGTGGATGTTTTTAAAAAAATAGAAATAAGGACTTTGTTGAACTTGGCAAAAATACCCAGTTCAGAGATGAGAATTGGAAGCAAGGATAGGCAGATCTGATAACTTGGACCAAAGCAAGAGGAGGCAGAATAATGGAAAGCATATAAGAAAAGGCTTTGGAGCAGGGAGGGTCTAAGTAATGGTTCAACTCAGTAGCTGAATAGAAAGCTGGAGTAAATTTCAAAGAACCAAAGTGATGGCTGAAAAGAAAATATGAAAAGTGAAAGAAATCTCTTCAGAGCAGGAATTCATTCATGTATCACACATGTGTTGGGTACTCACTACATGCCTAGCAAATGAGCTAAGCCCTTTTACCAATATTTTTATGGCATTTTATGAGATAAAAAAAAAGTATACCCATTTTACAGGTGAGGGAGCTTTGGTACTCATTTAACATCACACAGCTGCAAAGTTAAGTGGCAAACATTCAAACCCTGTCAGTCTGGTGTCTGAGTTCAAATACGCTTAAACAAAGACCGCTGTCTAAGCTCAAATGCACTGTCTTATGGAAAAAGTCAGTAAGGGTAGAAAAATAGAATTTATGTAATAACAACATTTGTCAACTTGGATAGAGTTTTGCTTCTAGTTGGATCGCAGATGTTATAAAATTTAATTGCTTGCTACTTCTCTACTCCAACAGTGTCTTTCTCAGCACTGTAACACAGCAGGTAGTTATAAAAAATCATTGAAGTTGTTACTATTTTCATATTTATTAGAACTATTATTTTTTCATCAGAAATACCCGGGTCTATTACATTAGTTTCTTTTAGTGCTTTCTTTGGCTTGCAGTCTTAAGTAAATCATTCTGTTTTGTAATTTTGTAATAATGACAACTAGTCAGATCCATGCCTTACAGCAGCTCCTATATCTTTTTCATAAATTTCTCCAATATAGAAAATTAGCTATAGTATTACAAGTAACAGAACATATACTTCTTACTTTAAAAATAGAAATCTTTATGAGTTGTTTATGAAAACTATAGTGATTTTGAATAACAAATCATGAAGGTTTTTACTCAATTATATATTTACACAAACGTGTTTCTGTTGTCATCCTGACACAGGATCCTCTCAGTGCCACTGTGCCAGCCGGAAACCTTCATGGCAGGTGGTGCCTCTGCCTGGGTTTCACTCAAGCCTGCTGGACTCGTTCAACCCACTTGGCCCAACAGGCTGCACTTGGCTCACACTACCAGTCCTGATCTGGGCATCTGAGCCAGGCATGTGGCAAGTGGTTTCCACGTTGGGTGCTTGCATCTAGGTGAAGGGAACGTGGTGGCACCCACAAACTACCAGCAACCACGGAGCCCCAAAGGGTGTTACAGCCCTTGTCTAGGGAGTCCCAAGGTTTGAGCCCCCAAGAAATGTTACAGTTCTGTCTCATTCCTGCTGCCCACAGTGTGGCAAATAATGGGGGAGGGGGGCATGTTATAGCTCATTGATGTTATAGCTCATTCATGTTACAGCTCATTTGTTCCCACTGCCCATAGCATAGCAAACAGGTGCATGTCACAGCTCATTTAGTCCTGGTGCCCGCAGCTCAGTAAACGGGAGGTTGTGGTGCCCAGCAGCTTTTTCTCCCCTGTTGTTTGGCAAGTGGGAGGGAGGGTTACAGTGTTAGAGCATTTTTCACACCCACCATTTGGTGGGTTCCGGGTTCTTGTCCTATGATCAAGAAGAATGACCACAGAGTGAGCCAGTCAGGGAAGAATTTTATTGAGCAACAGAAAACCTCTTTACAACAAGAGGGGACCTGAAATGGGTAGCCCTCTGTGTGAGAAGGGGCCCGAAAGCAGGTAGCCCCATGTGTGGCTGAGTCTGGGGTTTTTATGAGCTCAGAATGGGGGAGTGCATGATGATTGGTCCATGGATGGGCCTGGAAAAAAGCACCATTCAATTGGCTAAAAGGCATCAAGAAAGGTCCCTGGTCATACTCTACTCAGAACTGGCAGCTCAGTTTTCAGGCTTTATGCTGTCTTTGGCTTCAAGGTTGGGTTTCTCTGGGACCTACCTCTGTCTGCCTAGGAATTTGTCTGCCTCCTGCCACTGTCAATCTTCAACATGTGTATTTTTATAGCAATATGGGTAGCTGTATTCTGACTACAGCAATAAATGAGATGTATATAAATCCTATGTTACAGTGCCTGGCCTATGTAAGTGCTCAAATATCACCAAAATTATCAATATAATATCACTGACATTTTCATTATATTACTGATAGCACATAAATTTTAGCCCTATATTGAAGATCAGGTGTCTTGGTGATTTGGAGGGATCTGAGAATATAAATCTCATATCCTCTTTTCTCTTTCTCTTACTCTCTCCCATTTCTCTAATGCATGCCACTCCCATATTTTTCATCATTCCTTGCTGTGCCCATATAAATCAGTAGGAATCAAGCATGTACCCCCAGAGTATCTCATGCTAATCCAGATCATGACCCTGATATGATATCCTGGTTCCCTAGGGAATTAACCAGTTAATTAGTTAACTTTCTAGAAAGCAGTATAGGGAAGTTAAGGGCTATAATGGTCCACTGGTGCATCTCATATTGCCCAGCAAGAATGGACCACGGTGAGATTCTTAAGCAATCTCTATCTTGACAGTGTTCACCTGGCTCCATTTCAAAAGTACTTGTCACTTGTTGATGGTCTTTGTTTCCATTTCTTATACTGCCTGACTATGCTTAAAATTTATTTTAACCCACTTTTCATTTTCTTATTCCTTTGTGCCACCAATCTCAACCTCCTCTTTAATTTTCTTGCCTTTATTCTTTAAGTCATTGCTGTGGTTTGGTATGAATGTGTCCCCCCAAAAGCAGATGCTAGAAATTTAATACCCAATGCAACAGAGTTGAGAGGTGGGGCCTAATGGGAGATGTTTAGTTCATGAGAATGTGAGGCTATAAATTCCATCTCCTGCTCTCTCTCACCCTTTCTTTGCCCTTCCACCATGAGATGGTAGAGCAAGAAGGCCCTCACTAAATTTGGCCCCTCAACCTTGTAATTCTCAACCTCCAGAATTGTAAGAAAGAAATCTCTGTTCCTTATAAATTACCCAGGCTCAGATGTCCTGCTATAGGAGCACAAATTGGACTAAGATGGTCTCTTTATATTTCTTTCATGTTTAGCTTCAACTCTGTCCTTCAGCTCTGTTTGCATCTCTGCTTATCAACAATTTCCTGTATATCTAATTCACATGGAAAGGATTTAGCTGGCACACAAGGAGGAGACTCACTTGTCCACTCTATCCTTAAACCAATGTCATTTCTTTCCAACTGGTCCTGGATGCAATGTCAGCATCCTTCCAAGCATCCCATTGGATTAGGGGACCAACTGCCCCAGTTTTCCTGGGATTGAACATGATTCCTTGGACACAGGACTTCCAGTTTTAAAGTGGAAATGTCTTCTGCAAACAAGGATAAGATGGTCACTCTTCACTAAAGACATCTCTACTAACTGGTTGAGTTGGCATGAGGCATGAAACTATTTCCTACTACTATAATCAAACCTTCCCATAGAGTGTGCTATAATAGGCTGCACATGTGAGGTATACTGAGTTATTGGTTCCTCTGCCCATCAGAGTAGCTGGAGCTCTGGGCCAGTGGCCTTTCTCTAGAAGCAGATTTGTACATTTACTCTATGTGTTGATAAATATTTTCGTATTCTACATGTGTGATGATAATTTTAAAAAGTTTGGAATGTATTGAGTTAGATAGTACCCAACACAGCATATCACATTTAAGCTAATCTGTTGACTCTCACGTAGTAATTGCAAGGTAATGTATTTTGTCTCAAATCCCTTTGAGAACATTTCATGTTAAAACATTTTTTATGCTCCATTAAGCAGATACATATTTTACCAAAGCATACTCATTTAAAATATGGCATTTCCCTAGAACTTGAAGTGAAACTAGAAGATTGGGTATATTTACAGTAGGTTGGGTATTATGACATGTTGGTGTCTGAACAGAAAGTTTATATTTCTAGCAACAATATGTTTCAGACCAATCACTTATCTCTGCATCATTTATTTAAGGTGAGTGAAATAAAGATTTTGGAATAAATTGTTGTTTGTACATTCACATCTGCCTGGAAAATAATTGTCTTGACTTCAACTTGATATTTATTTTCTGTAAATCCCAATATTAAATATTTATTTATCAACAGGAGAATTTTTGTATGTCACCTCATTCTTTCTTGCAGATTATGAAGCTGTAAATCAATTAAGGTGTGCTCTTGATAATTGTCTTGGGCCAGGATAATTACGGCATATAAATGAAAGTTGAATTTTGTTAAAGGCAGAACATTTATATTGTACGCCAGCTACATTAATGAATTATAGGAGGATTTCACATTCTCAGAGAAATTTATAAATAACTCTTAGTGTTGCTGAATATCAGAGAATACTTGTATTTCTTCAAAATCTAATCATTGAAGATGCGTATAGTGAAAATATTGCTTTCAAAATGCTATTGTGCTGTATGTATACCCTTAGTAAAATAACCTCATGATGAAATTAGTTCAATTACATAAATGCTTAATTATGACTTTGTTACCATTACATAGTCTTATCTAATTAAACTCAACATCAGAGAGTGTTTATTGCCAATTTTATAATTTTACAACATAGGTATAATTTACAACAAGGCGTTAATAAACTTTTCTAATAGTGAAGAATATTTTTCTTCTTTCTATGCGTACTATTCTTTTGAAGGCATTAAGCATTATTTTCATTGTGATGAGTATGAAAAATTATAAAATTAAGAAACTAATAAGCACATAGGACTTCATTTCTCTTTTCCTGATTCTGACCTTTCCATTCCGGAATCTGCCTTATATTAGAAAAAAAATGTAATTATGTAATTTCATTTAGAGTATTGCTGAAAGATCTTTTCAATTAAGTCTATACATATATTTTTAATGGCATTAAAACTACAATTAAAGTAATGTACATGCTTGGATACACCCTCTCACTACCTCTGGACTGGCACTCAGGAATGGTTTGGTATAACTTGTGCTAAGGGAAAATATCTGATTTCCAGTGATTGAATGTTTGACTAAAATTTATTTGTAAGCATTTCTTCTGTTCTTTCTGTATTACTTTATTTGAATTTCTTAAAATATATAATAAGCATTATTTTTAAATAAAGGCATTTTTATAAGAATATGGAACATAAATATGTAGATTAAATAAGATCAGTATTGTATCAGAATTTTTCAGTATTGAAATGTGTATATTATTTCATTCTCAGTCATATGTATCATTATCCCAGGGATTTTTCTTGAGTCACATGATCATTCAAGTGTGAGCTTATGTTCTGTTAATCTTTGTAGAGAACCTACAGGATTTAAGTAAAATAATTGTTGACTGATATGTTGTACTCATATGAAAACATCATCGCTTATTTTTGCTTATGAGATATATTAATTTAAACATTCTAAATAAAAAATTTGTGTAATAAATTTCATTATTCATTTAAATATGAAGTAATTTTCTGAGATATAATTTACATAATATTAGAAAGTTAAAATAAGCATTCTCATTTAAATAATCAAATCACAGAATGGTATATAGATCATATGGGACTGCATTTGAAACCATAGATATATATGTCAATCTGTAATTTAAAGAGGCATTAGCATTTGCCATCCCTGGAAAGAATGAAAGAAATATTGCCAAACATAATTATTTTGAAGGCCAGCATAATTATAACATCAGATAGGAATGATGAATATTTTAAAGTATCTACTATTAGCTTAAAGCTTTCTGTAATAGAAAGCTTAAAAGAAACAAATGAAATACCCCAGATAATTTCTGGATTTTCTAATTGATGGTGAGATTTCTACTTTATCAATTTACCAATGGAGAAGTTGCTGGTAAATTGATGTATTTATTTCTGCCCATGAGGTACACTAATTTAAAACATCTTCACTTTTGTAATGGAGTGAATCTTAATGTTTTTCTTCTTAGACATATAAAATACCACAAATTCTGTTTATTCTTCAAAGAACTTGGTGTCAGTTCAGGCAAGAAGTGTTTGAATACTTAGTCTGTGCATTCATTCAGTGTTCCTGAAAACTTTCTTTATACTACCAGGAAATGTGCTTTGATACCGGTTTACAAAGATGGAGTAAAACATGGCATTTTTCCTTAAGGAACTCTCTATCCCCAAAACCTCAGTCTAATGGGGAAGACAGACAATTACTTTAGAGTTTCATGATGGAGGTATATAAAATGGTGTCATTAAAGCGTACTTAACCAACTCTAGAGATTTTATTGAGGGATGAAGAATAGGATGAGCTCAGAGGAGACTTCCTGTAGAAAACCATACACCATACACTTGTGTTCAATGTTTAATTCATTAAGTAGCCTAAAAGGTACAGAGCAGAGGAAAAATTATTCTAGGCAGAGAAGTAGAATGCACAGAGGTTTAAGGACATGTAATGTTCCTTGAGAGTTTCAAGAATTTCAACATTTCTGAATATTGAGACTATAAAGGCAGGTGGAAGTACCTTGGAGAGGGAAGTAGCGGAATAGTGCATGAAGGACCTTATGTTCCATGCTAAATAATTGGGTTTTATTTAAAAGGCATATCTGTAGCCATCAGAAAATTTAAGCAGGCAAAGGATGTGGTTGGATGTGTATTTAATAAAAATCACTCTGAAACAGTGTAGAGAAGAGATGGAAGGAGGGGAGAGGAATAAAGGTGGTGTGATTGATCAGGAGAGAAATGACAAAGGCATGATCCTAGGCCAGGGGAGTGGAAATGGAAATACACAGATGGATTGGAGAAAGACTTAGGAATTTAAATCAACTGGCCATGGTGAATGAGTTAAATGTGGGGGAAGCAAGGGAAAAAGGAAGGAGTCTAGGAAACTGCCCAGCTTGGGTAACTGTCGGAGGTGATATAGACTGTGAATTGGAAAATCAGAGAATTAGCAAAATTGGGGATGGAGCTGAACAGAGACAAGAGGGGGAATTCTAGATGAGTACCCTCTTCTGATAATGTTATGAAAATGATATGCAGAGTGAATACTGAATTGTAAGAATTCTAATATTTGAATTGAAAAGACGTAAAGTAATCAAGATCTAAGATCTCTGTCCTCTAAGAACTTGAGAGGGTAACGAAAAGTTAACAAACATACACAAAAATTTAGTTACATTTTATTTAAAAAAGAAAATTTAAAGTATGGTTTCATTTGTATCTTACCCTTGACTTCACATATAAATTCCTTGGGTTTTGGGTTTTGTTTGTCATCACTTACGCATGGCCTGTATATACCAGTGACTAGTAAATAACTCACTGGTGCTTAGGTAATGTTGTGGAAGGAAAATGGAATGGAGAATGTCTATCAGCTGAATTGTGTTGTATGGTTCTGCAGTGTAGGTGGTCAGAATTTAGAAAAACTTGGCAATATTGGAATAAGCAAGGACGACTTATACAAAGATGGGATTTGATTACTGAGTAGGAGGCAGGCAGCTTTCCAAGAGAAGAGAACAAAAGTGAAAGTAGCAACCAGCATGGTTGCCCATGGGACAGTAAGGATGAAGCGCCAACTAGAGCAGAGGGCATGATGGAGCACTGAGATGGCTGGAGGTGGGGGAAAATAAGGCCTTCTTACAAAATGGCTTAAAAACCAGAAGAATTTAGCTTTGATGTGAGAACAATAAGAAGCATGGTAGCATTGTTTGTGGCAAAGAGAAATAGTTTAATACATAATATATTAAAGAATAAATATTACTATTTTCTTAAATTTATCCAATTTTTTTTCATCTGTAGGATACTGAAAATATTCAGCCTTGGCATTTTGGGAGGCATTTCTTCCCCTGTTCTGTCTATCATTACCTCTCTAAGAGGAAGATCTTCATAGCTTTACAGTGTCCTGCCCAACCCACAGTTTCCCCCTAAAGATTCTTCTTTGTGCCAACATACTTAGAGGACACCCTACTTCAAGAAAAGCTATCTATTTCCCTTGATGTGTCAAACATGTACTAGCTACCCGCATAAATAATATGGACTTCCTTGAAGATCCAGAAAGCCCAAAGTCCTGTATTAATATATTTATTAAGTTCCTAGGACATGAACCTTAAGGTGTGAATTCTGCTGAGGATATCAAGGATAAACTAGCCTTTTTCTGTTATAATGAGTGCATATAAAGAGGGATTTTGTTGAATAAGTGAAGCTAGAACACTGGATAAATTTGTTTTCTAATTTAAATGTGCTTAGGGCATTTTCCCAGGTTTGGTTTTTCCAATGAATAATTTTATTGCTCTATTTGTATTTATAATATTTATTGGGTCTTTTTCTTTTACGGACTGATTGTTTTCAAATTCTTTCAAACTAAATCTTGCAATATGACTTTCAATCTATGAATATTCAGCTTTAGTGTAAACATTTTGATATTGACACATTGCGATTGCACCTTTCTTAATTTAGTTTTTTCTTTGCTTGAGAAAATTGATACCAACCGTACTTCTCAGTCTCTGAGTTGTTTCCAGCCATAACTAGTAATCCCATCATTGCCTTAAATGCATTTACCCATGTGTTTGATGTGCTCCAGGTCAACATAACTTTAAATGCATTGTTTATCATAGACAAGAATTTTGGTTGTCAATTGTGGTCCATTATGGCCATTCTGTATAACTGCTGTTTTTTTTTTTAATAAAGTATGTTTTACTTTGTGACTGCTTTGTAGCTAGAAAACAATCAGCATTCTAAATAAAACTTCCATAAGGGAAAATGGAAAGTACCAAAATCAAAGAAACAAACCTATGCAGGGGAGATAAAAGGACAGATCCAGCCCTTGAACTCAAAGATCTTATCATCTAGCTCATCTGGCTTACCATCATTTTTTCACCCTGAACTATGTTCTAAGAGATAATAGAAAATGGAATGAGAAATTTCTATATGAAACAAACAACATTATGTGCATACTTATATAGTCTGACTTACGCATAATTATGAAGAGAGAAAGGAGAAAAATATTTTATAGATTCAATAAAGATATATCATTATATTTAAATTCCACAGAAATCACATTACAATTGAATTTTAATTTTGAAACAAAGATGTGTTTAGTTTACAGACTGTTAACTAGAAAGGTAGAGAATGAAAATATGTTTGTGAATTATAATGTTAAGTATTACTACTCTGGAAAGCAACCTAGATGTATTTAGAAGCATTTTCAATACTAAGGGATTGAAGAAAAAAATGTTTTTTTATTTCTCAGTTACCTTACAAAGAAAATCACAGCAACATGAAAGACTTCTTCCCTGAACAACTCAAGATAATTAGTGTTTCATTGCATTCTCTTTCATACTTCCCCCAACAAACTATTTTCCAAGTTTAAAAAAAAGTCAATGAACAAATGTTTGTGATGGCTTTTTCTTTTCTTTTTTTTTTTTTTGCAATTCAGTATTATTATTATTATTATTTTTATTTTATTATACTTAAGATGGCTTTTTCTTAAGGCAATGCAATTCTGACTTTAAACGCTTTAGCTTTACTCCTTACAGGGGCTTTTGTAAAGAGCAATGTTTACATTGTGCATTGTTAGGAAATAAGGTGTTATAGGTGCCCAAATCAAGTGACCCAATGTGAATTGCTTGATTTTTACTAGATTTTCAATGATGATCAGGAATTAAAATTTCTTTATAAAAGACGTCTTGTTCCTCCAGTGTTGTCAGAGTTAAGTCATTTAGTAATGTGATAGATATCCTCTGTTTTCTCTTCTGATTTCTCCTCTTCCTTTCACCGTCCATCTGCTTGGCCATTTTGTCCCTAATGTACTGAAGTTTAAACCTAGGAGATAATTTTTAGGGCCCCACCATCTCCATCCCTAACTGCAATTAATCTTATCAGTTTCCTCATGGATTAATGTGTTCTTTTGGGGTGTCTTACATCTTTCTTGTTCTATTATTTCTGCCTTTGTCTATAGCAGTGACCTACTGATTTTCATTCTGTCAGTTTCCCCTCCAATACAATCTATAATGCTGTCAGATTCATTTTAATGAAGAATCGCATGGGTAAGATGAAAGGTTCCCCACTGCCTACAAATAAAATACTGCTAACTTGGCTTTCAGGCTCTTCCATGCTCCCATGCCATAAACTTTTGCAACCTTCAATGTAGTGATTTCTGTGGTATAAATATCTACACCGTAATTGATTTCAAGCAATCAGTGACTGAAGATCCAACTCAGAAAATTTCTGGATTTGTAACAGTTGCTCATGGGGCTGCTCCAGTCTCCAGCACACACATCAGCCTGAGTTACTCTACACTCTTCAACCACTTTACCCCACCCCCTAGGCAAGCTGAACTCTTTTCTGTTCTTGGAGAAAATGATTTCTAATCATTTCTGTCTTCTCTGAAGGTAATTGTTTACTATACAACAACTGGTCTTCTAATCCTTGATTTTTCTCTGTTGGAAGTACTTCTGAATTAACACCAATACATTACAGCTTCTGATTTTTTGTGGGTCATTTAATTGATTTTGCTACAGTCTCTCAGACTTCCTCAGTCCTGATATTGCATTTCATGTAAATATCCATTGTCTCCTTTCAGAACATGGCTATGGTAGAATGGTAGTAACCATGAGTTTAATGCTGTATGGTCACTGTTAGTAGAGTTTTAATAATTTCACTTTTGATTTTTTATAACTGGAGTCATATGGAACAATGAAGCTACTCTAAGCCTGGTTCATGTGTGATCCCACGTCTTCTTGCTTCCCCCATCTCTAGGACTGGTTCTGAATCACCCATAGCCCTGTTCCAGCCTGGCCTCCCCATCCTGATCCTACCTGCTGCCCACTGCACACAGCAAGAGCCTGGGCATGGGCATGCAAATTCTGTGGTATCTCGAGTCAGATAATAGTGGCTACTGTCCCAGCCCCAAGCTGTCAGTGCTGTGACACATTTGGTGGGAGAATCATCAGGAAAGATCCTCTTGCCCACCATTTCATTTCATACAAATACATAGTCCATCCCAGCAAAAAGGTTGCAATATATGCTTCCACCAAGGATTGCTACAGTTCAGTGGGCTGTAGCTGGAGTGCACAGCATGTAGGTCCAACACCTGGAGGGAGGGGGAAACACCGCAGACACATGTGGCTTATACATGTGCAGAGTCTTGCTGCAGGGGGTGGATGGTGCAGGTGCCTATAGGGCTTGGCAGTTGCCTCAGAGCATCCCTGTGCTTGAAAGAGTAAAACATTACATAGCAAATACAAAATATCACAACAAGTAGAGGGAGGAAGAAAGGATAAAAGTTGTATTTGTTAGTACCCTTAATGGACTTTTTCTTTTCCATTTTAAACAAAGAGCCCTGCATTTTCATTTTGCACTAAGCTCTGCTAATTACGTAGCTAATCAATCCTGGCCCATTCTTCATTTGTTTTGCGTACTTCATCTCCGCCTCTCCTCTGCACCTGAAGTCTAGATTCATTTCACAAATGCAGTACTTTGCACAGAACATTAGGAAACTTTACCAAAAGGCAATCAGGACTATCAGATTCACATCCCAGTTCTGCAATTTCTTAGCTGTCGTATGACTTGTGGCAACTTACTGTATTTTTTGCCTTAGTTTCCCCATCTATAGCATCAGAATTTTTTATTGCTTCATAGATTTTTTGTGGAATTAAGTGAGACAACTTATGTAAAGTGCTTAGTCCAGTATCTGGCATATAGGAAATATTAAAATGGTAGCAGTTCTTTAATTCTTATTAACATGATGACTGTTAGTTTTTGGTGGAGTGAGAGATTTTTGGCTCTGTGCATTCAGTTCAATAAACTGAATTTGGTTAAATTCAATAATGCATTCTTCCCTTGTGGCAAAGATAAATTAACTATAAGACTTATAATTTTTTCAATTTTTCTTAAAACCTTTAAAAAATTTCTTTTAGCATCATTAAATAACTATATAGTTTTTTCCTCCATATTGTTATGATGCTTACCACGTGCTTACTGGTAAATCCTTATATACTGTAAATTATTTATAAGCAAGTAGCATTTTTATTTGTCTCATTAATCATTGTATTCCTCACAGCAACTCTTGCACAGCAGATACTCAATGTATGTATATAGAATTAATAAGTGTCCTTTTTGTACTAGGTAAACCATATGAAATTATTGGGTTTGGGATGGCTGAATATTAGCAATTTCATAGGGTACCTATTTTCTTAGGTTCAGAGCCTAGTTCTATAATTATTCATTGATTTTTAGGAAATTAAAATAAATTGAAAAATAAAATTTTATATAAAATTTTCTTTACCGTAATGTTTGTATGACCTCTACTTCTCAAGGCTATATAGTTATAACTGCACCATTTGTTTTAGGAAGATGCAGTAAAACATTGGCTAACTGGAATTCACATGTAATAATATCAAATACCTAATTATTTTAATTCTTCAGTATTAAGGATTTTGACTTGAAGAGATCCAGTCCTTCTTTCTGTCTTATTAAACATGATAAATATCATTCAAACTTAACTTGATGATTTGTGATGTTACAGGATTTCAAAATAATAATTTTTGTTTTCATTATATAATGCCATATAGTTTAAGAAAACTATAATTATGGGATTCATGGGATTAATTTTAATCTTTATTTACCAAAGGATATATTTCAGGGACTGCTTTTCTTGTTGATATTAAACTTGGACTCAGCCTCTACCCTAAAAACTGTAGTACAGTCAAAATTTAGTTATGTGAGAGTTGTAACTGGTAATTTTTCAGGTTAATTGAAGTTAATTTTTTATTTATCCACCTGTCTATCTAATCATCTATGTCTCTACGTTCTTAGCTTGAATAATTTCTAAATTAATAAAATAAATCATCTTTTTTTTTTTTTTTTTTGAGACGGAGTCTTGCTCTGTCGCCCAGGCTAGAGTGCAGTGTCATGATCTCGGCTCACTGCAACCTCTGCCTCCCGGGTTTAAGCAATTCTGTCACCTCAGCCTCCCAAGTAGTTGGGATTACAGGCACGTGCCACCGTGCCCCAGCTAATTTCTGTACTTTTAGTAGAGACCGGGTTTCGCCATGTTGGCCAGGCTGGTCTTGAACTCCTGGCCTCAAGTGATCCACTCGCCTCGGCCTCCCAAAGTGCTGGGATTACAGGCGTGAGCCACCATGCCTGGCCAAGAAACAGAATTTTTATAGCCAAAACATTAGAAATGTTTTCCATAAGTATTGACCAATTTATCATCTTCATGCTCTCATTTATTTGCATTTTTTAAAAAACAAGTCCTCTATCTTGTTTATACTTTATTGTACTAAATTATCACCATCTTGAAGTAAAAGTCTACTTTCATTGTACCTTAATTTATCTGTTTTAGCTACTTGATGGAAAATTAAGGCCCATAGCCAGTGTATGGAAAATTATTTGAGCCAAATTTAACAGCAACCTCAAATGGCAGGCAGGCATATTCACTAAATCTTGATTACTGGGCATACAGTGTAGTTTAGTGCTGCTGAGACCATTCCCAATCTTGCTGAGCTTCTCTGGGGGAATTTTTCTGAATATGATTTGTTCTCCTTTTGCCATCAATCTGTGTGCTTATGAAATAAGATAAAACTGTTGCCTTGTGCATCTTCAGCAGACTGCTCTGTTTCATTAAAAATACATGGATGTTCAAATTTTTTTGAAGATGCCTTTGCAGAAAACGTAAAAGATAGATAATTTATACAAGAGAGCATGAAAGCCGAGAAGTAGTAGTACAGATAACATCAAAATATCATGCAACTGTGAAGTGATTTTAATATTTTCACCATTTTTTTGTAAATTCATTATCTGCAAATCCAATATGTTGTTGATGCATGCTGTACGTTCACTTGAATTTGAAATGTTCGTGCTTTTTTTAAAGCACGAATATGCCAAAGCTTAAGAGCATCTAAATAAAGCTTTGCCAGTACCTTAGCCCATTTCCTAAAAGAAAAAGAAGAAGACATCTGAGTTAAGATAATCACAAGCTATAGCAAGTTGTGGTAAAATATATGTACCTTAAATGGTAGAATATGTAGTGAAATAGAGTTGTTTATGTTTGTTTGTTTTTCGCCCTAGAAAATGTAAATACAGACTTCTATCACTTACCAGCTGTTTGGGAATAATTATGTAATTTCTCTGAGCTTTAATTTTCCCACTGTAAAATGAGGTTAATAATATTTACTTCACATTCCTATTGGGAAGATTGTGTGAAATTAGTTAGGTAATTAAATAATTAATTTGAGCCCCTACTGTGTTCCAGACACTTCCTGGATTCTGGGGAGAGGGCAGGGCCAGAATCTCTGCTCTCATAAGCCACTAGACCTTACAAATGAGATATTTCAAAAGTGGTAATTATCATAATAATCATCCTTTTCCTCTTACTTAACACTTCCACTCTGTGGAAGCCTGCTTGATTAGAAGAAAACAACATAAAGTAGTAGTACCTTTTTCCATTAAATTCAACTCTATCTTTCAAATGTAGCTTTAGGAGTACTAGAAATACCAAACACACCTGAATTAGGTAAGTGTTGAATGCATTTGTGAGATAGAGAAACTGCTTCATAGTGGACAAATGCGCTTTATTAGACCATACAGCTGGTAATTGGTGAATGTGAGAAATGCTTTAAGCTTTAATGAAAAAAAAATACTGCACATGAGAATCTTAATAGACCAAACAGATAAATTTGTATTTTCAAATAATTGTTTTAAAAAAAAAACCACCCCAGATTCCCTTCATATTAATTAATTGATTGATTGATTGGTTGGTTGGCTGATTTTAGAGACAGGGTCTCGCTATGCTGCCTGGGCTGGTCTTGAACTCCTGAGCTCAGGAGATTCTCCAGCTTCAGCCTCCCAAGTAGCTGAGATACAGACACTTGACACCATGCCTGGCTCAGATTCTCTTTAAATAGAAAGCTCACCTAATGAAATTTTAAAAAAATGTTTTGATTGACAAAGTATCTTTCGACTTTCCATGGACATTTAAATATGTTTATTTAAAAAATAATGTGATCAAATTTAGTTAATTCTGAAGTAATACTTAAAGCAAAAAGGGAAAATAACCCAACCATATGTGCAAGGATATCATGTTTCACAACTCTGGGGGGAACCATCGTTTTGTATTTTGTAAGAATGGTGCCACCTGGAGTTCTTCAAGTCGTTGTGGCCAAGCATACGTATCCAGTACAAATTTTTGGAATAGGTAAGTGTTATCTAGAGAGTTATTCTGTCTTTCTTTTTCTCCTCCTCCTTTATTCCTTTCTTTTCTTTCTTTTTTTTTTTTTTTTTTTTTTCTTTTTCAGAGCACATGCCGTCAATGACACAGCACCCTTTACCTTTGGTTTGGGCTTAGAACATGGGATTTGTAAACTTTTCTGTTTTCCCTTTAAGGAAGGGGAAAGGAACTACCTTTTCCCTTTAAAAATAGCACTTTCTCTGTCTCTTTTCCTAAAGAGAGCTAATTAATAAATAAACTTGCCACAAGTTGTTAATACATTTGCCCCCCCCACATCCATGAACACATTTATGTGCATAGATATGTATATTTGTGTTACACACACACACACACAGAGTGTAATATAGCTCACACAAAGTGACAAATCTCAAAGGGAAGCATTTTAAATAGTGGAAAGGGGGAAGTAGACGAAATATTTTGGTTTATGGACCTTTCGGTTTCTCAAATCAGACTACAGAGGTAGCTGCTTAATCTACCTGTTTATAAAAGAAAAACCCTTGCTGTCATAGTCTGTAGGATGGAAATGTGTAGTGTAGTATCTTACACACATATCTCAATTTTCCTAGGATAGGTCTTTTGGTATTTGTGGGGTTTATATTTGTTTTTGTTTGTTTGCTTGCTTTTTAATATCTATATAAGGCCTTAGGCAAATCATGCTTACTTTCATTTCATTCAGAATAGCCAGCCAGTTACGTTGTACAGCAAACGTTGTCAGTGTTCCAGCAATATTTCTTTTTCTTACCATTTGAGACTCCCAGCTGCCAGCACCTGCAAGTGTTTGCTTGAGGGCATCTTGCCACCAGAGCATGGTTTGTGCCTCCATGTGGCAAGCTGGAAGTGCCAAGAAATTAATGAATCTGGGAGCAACACTCACCCAGAGACCAGCGAGAACTTGTGTATGAATACCCAGTTCCCTTGCACCGGGGTGGGATAACTCTAGGGCCTGGGTTTTACCTGGGTTCCTAATATTACCCAGCAGAATCAAGCTCCAGTTCCCCACAATGGAAATTTGCCTAGTAATGAAAACTCCATTGACTACCTTTCCTTCCCTACCAATGGTTATTGAGATCAGCTCACAAATAAACTGTTCACACTCAAATCCTTGGCTCAGATCTGCTTCTGGGAGAACCCCACATAAAACAAAACACTCTGGCAGAATGTCCCTTTTTGTGTGTGAATTTAGGTCCTTTTTTAGGATTGTCTTTCTCCCCTCGTGCACCCTCCCATGTTACGCAAACTGGTGTTGAATTCCTGAGCTCAAGCAATCCTCCTGTGTATCTGTGACTACAGGTGGTGCACTACCACCTGTACTCAGCTTTCCAGATTATCTTTCTTTTCAGGAGGTTCAGCCTGCCATGAATACTAACATCATCTGATTAACTGTTTTATGATCCAAGCTAGATTCTCACCTAAACAACTTTAAACAACCCGATAAGCTTTATTTTCAGATTTTTTTTGGTAGGATTTCTATACTTTCCCATCAAGTAAGTGTATGATGGTATCTAAAGAACTCTTATTGCCTTGCTTATCAGTGCAAACAGGTACAATTTGTTGAGCAGCATTTTTCTGACAAGAATTTGTATTTGATTACGTATTTTATATTTTAAAGCAGTTTAGTTTTCAAAAGCTCGTGCTTCCAAGTAAAATATGCATTTTTAAAAACCTCAAAATTCACTTCTTTATTACCCCAGCACTCAATCTCTGTAATCACTGGCCTATAACCACCGAACATCTTTCCATAATAGCATTTGCAACAGAAATGTAAAGAAGATTGAACCAATTTCAAAAAGATTACACCAAGAGGATTTTTCTTCTGAAAGATTTTTGCCCTATTCTTTAAGACATGCTGTTTCCTCAGGTTATACTCAACTAACTTTTCCATAAAGATAATTTGAGGTATATTCTCTTTTTTCCCAACTTCCCACCTCATGGTGGCAGCATCCAGATTAGAATTACTTTTTTAAATGAATGTGTCTCACAATTAGGCCAACTTAACACACTCAGAAAGTAAGATGAAATTTCAGAAAGATACCACTACTACAATAGTTGAGGAATCAGTTAACACTGGAAATAAACTTATTGCCCATGTGTATGGATAAATTGTCCTAGAAATATGTATTTTTTACTTCTCAGGATAGCATATGACTAAGTTAACATAATTCAATTTTTAAAAAATATTTTTAACATGCTACCAAGTATGTATTAGACATCATTAACCAGAAATGCATAAATAATGTTTAACAGTGTAATAAATAACATATATAATTTAAACATGTATATATAAATATAAAGCAATATATATGTGTGTGTGTGCATGTATGTATATATGTGTGAATATATGTGTGTGTGTGTGTATCCAGCACTGCTCACCATTAAAGTATGAACACTTTATTATTTCACAACTATTTTGATTGGCTCAATATACTATGTTGAACAGGGAGAAGTTTGCTTTGATGTGTCAGTAAGAAACCTCCTCTCAATATGTAAGTGGCAAATCTATACCAAATGGATAACATCAGCCTAGAAAGTGGACGTAAAAATATTCAGAGCAAATTAGCTGTCCCTACACCAGATAAAACTACTCATACAACCATTCTAAATGATTTTCCTTGGTGGATCACTAAGAAAAAAAGTCTTATAAGAAAGGACCCTATCCTTATACCATATGTCTATGTAATCATCTTTCTAAGAGATGCCTAATTGCTTGAGGTCCTCCTTTTCTGAAACTACTCACCATCTAATTTTGTTACTCCCCAGAGTCTCACCAGAAAGAGAATACCAACAGTTTCTATTGAAGGATTTATTCCTGTCACAAGCCATTTTCCTTTCTTCCCATACTGACTAGAGCTGGCTATTTGGTGAATTCCAAATGAGCTTCCACCTAAGTAGCTGTCTCTCATAATGAGTTTCTGTCAAAGAGATATCAACATACAGAGAGAACAGACACACACATATTGACTTTAATGCAGTGACAAAACAAAGCATTTGAGTCACTTATTTAAGAACCAGACCTCTGCAAATGGAACTGGCATGTCTAATCCCATTATTGCCAGCTTTCCCACACAGAGGCAGCATTACTGACCTATCTATAACTGTCCAATAAGTCCAGGGCCTTTGGCTTCTGTCCTTGTCAACCTCTAAATATTTCAAGCTGACATCAAAACAGAATAGGCAGGAGATAGAAGGAAACCAGCATCAACATGTATTTGCTTGTAAATATCAATTTGTTTTTGGCTATGATCATCCTTAAGTGGACTTTTGTGACATGATCTGGGCTTTTAAAAAATAGCAGAAACCTGGACTATAATATATTTGTAAACATTTTATCCTTTGATTAGTTTTGTTTTGCTTTCACTTTGCTATGTAACTGTGCTGTTAGTCTTAAGATGAACTGGGGTGAGTTCAGGGCTGACTCAAGGAGGCCCATTTCATTTGAGTCACCCTGAGATGAACAAGAAAAGTTGCTGGCCTCAAGTCTCTTACTATCCCTTGGGAACCAAACACATACAGAACTATGATTCATGTCCATCTGTGAGAAGTTGTAGACAGAAGTATAAAGTGCTGTAAGAGCCTGAGGCACAGAAGAGGGAATTGTCTGCAGACAAGGAAACTACCATGAGTCACTTTCTCTGAGGTTTTCTTTTTTACTCAAGTTCTGTAAGTCTGCATCTCTCTCAGTGTGAGCAACCCAACTGAGCTGTTAGAGCTATGTGTCCATGACTTTAAACCTGCCTCCCTTGGTAGGAAACAAAAATCCTATGTGTAGATTTAGTATATAGGTCTTCTGATGCCACCATCTAGAGCTTATCTTTCCTCCTGCTGGCTTGAGTGTAGGTCTCTGAAGTTAGGGAAGTCAACTGCAGTTTTTCCTAGATAACAGTGGAATTGAATGCCACCTGTGGGCATCTGGGTTCTGAAATCCGATTGATGTTACTCAGTGGAAGGAATTTCACAAATATACTACCTGAATCCCACAGGGGGCCACTATGGCAAGCAAGGAAATTGTAGCCACTATGTAAAGAACCTCAGGCTGTGGCCTGTGCAATTCTAGCAAGCATCCTTTACATGGAGCAGAATGTAAGTGAGATTTCTGCATTGCACAGTACCAGCCTGCACATCCATTGGATATTTGCTTCTGGACGTATTTTCTCAGCCTCCACCTTTTACATCAGAAAGAGATACCTCGTTTGCACAAGAAAATTTTATTGTATTTGATTAAAAAAATATTTTGTGTGATACTATATGTTTAAATTATGGTTTACATTTTACAAAGTATTTTAATCATTATAATTATCTTAGGAATTAAATAGAAAGTAATTAGCCCATTGTCCATATGTGGAACTGAGCTAAAAAAAAAAAAAGATTAAATAATGTGAGTTAGTTGAAACTTACATTATGTAATTGAGTTAGAGCTCAATTATTATGAAGCTTGATGACATTTTGTCAGCAAGGTCTGGGGTGGAAATCAGCCCTTGTGGCTGGGACTAAGTCTACTGGCTCTGCTCTGTCTTACCTCCTGAGTACACTTCATTGAATAATGGTCTGCTCCACTGGAATTGCCAGGTCCCCATTTTTCCATTTAAGAGTTACTATCTTTCTGGTTTCCTGTGGGGAATAAAGCTTTGTAAATAAGAATTATGGAATAATCTGAGAATCTTAGAGAAGGAGAAGCTGGTAACTAATATAAAAGTCCTGTATTGGTTTTGGCTGTGTTAATCTTTTAAAAATGTCCTCCTCTAAAAAATTGTATCCACTCATATCCTGGATTTAAAATGCAAAAGATATTCCCCAGTAAAACCTCACACTGATTTCCCACAAATGGAGAGGAGGATGGTAAATTCCAAGGACAAGAACACTAATGTCTGAGGCAAGAGACACAGTTTTGCTTTTGGCTCTATTGCAATCAACCTATTGGTTCATCAATTCAAGAATTAAGTATTGAGTATCTTTAGATGCCAGAAATTGTGCTGGGTGCCTTCAGTAAATTTTTAGGTTAGAAGGAAGGCAGACATTAAACAAATAACTACCCAAGTAATTATAATTATAGAAAGTGCTCTAAAGAAAAAATAAAAGGCTTGTATAAGAGTAAATGACAAGTAGGAGTTACTTAGAGAAAAGGGGGGCAGATAGTATGTGGGATGGGTGGGGGAGGGGCCTCTGGAAGCGTGGTTCAGGTAAAGAGGGCAGCATATGTGAAGATCCTGTGCCCCAGGTTATATTTGAGAATTGAAAAGATCAGAGTGACTAGAGTAGTGCGCATGAAGGGGAGAGGGCTGAAAGTTAAGATTAGAGACATCGACAGGGGAAGATCATACATGGCCTCAAATAGTGTTTCACTTATCTACTGAGGTATAACAAGCTAACCCAAACCTTAGACTGTTAAAACAACAATTTGTTATTTCTCATGATTATATATTAAATAATTGTGCATTGGCTGTGCTCAGCTAAGTGGTTCTTGTGCTCCACATGTCAGCTAGGTCACTAAGCTGCATTCAGCTGTGAGCTCAGCTGGGGTTCTACTTATGTCTGTGGTTTCATCTGGGTGGCTGAAATAGCAGGAAACTGGCTTCTTCCACATGATCTTTCATAATTCAGTAGTCTAGCTGAGCTTCTTGAAATTTGAATGGATTCAAAAATGATTGGAGCTGATGGTACCAGGCCTCTTATCACCTACCCTTAGAACTGGCATAGCCATTCTATTTATTAGTTAAGGCAAACCACAAGGCCAGCCCAGGTTTAAGGGGGAAATAGACACCATCTATTTTTAGGAGTTGTGCTAAGCCTTTAGACAGCAGAAGGAAAATATTTGTTATGAGGCAGTATACCATATAGATAATTTTAAACATTTTGGACTTGAGATTTTTATTATTTGTTATAAATATAGCATGTTTGAAATGCCTTATTTATTGTAGTCTTCACAACAATATAATGAAATAAGCAACATCATGATACTCTTCTTAAGTTAGTTGCATCACAAAACTATTAAGTGGCAAGACCAGGCACCAACTGAGCCCTAATTCAAAGCAGTCTGTTTTTGACCACCATGCTGCTGCATGACCATTTTGCTGATTCTCAGTCATAGTTCCTTCATCTTTACAATGATGAAATCCATGAGGATGACTAAAATGTGTGAGGATTGTAATAGGCAAAGCTATCATATGTAAGTTTAAAGCATAAAAAAAATCCACCTTTGGAAAATCTCATTGTTAATCCACTCCTTGATACAGTTCAGAAAATGAATTAATTAATAATTTATGAACAAAAGGAGCTCATTAGCCCTAACTCCCTAAACCCATCTGCTATTATTGTTAGAAGCTGAGATTCCCAAAGTCCCACCAGACAAATGGAGAAACATTATCAGTGACATTAGGGGCTCTTTCTCCAACCAGCTACCCTTGCCAGTTGCTCATTTATTTCTAGAAATCTCAGACATGTCTCATGTGACTTCATAAATAAATCTTCTTGCTACCACCTGGTGTTCACAACTTTCCTTCTCTCCTACTCTAGAATTTTTTAGTGAGATTTCCTTCCAGATCATCTACTGCTTCTAAAGCCTCATTGTATGTTAGGTGCTGAAATGGGAAGATTGCTTCTTTATCCTTTGTGTTTAACTCTGTTAGAGTTACTGCCTCCTTACAAACATCCTGATAGTTTGTAAGACTTAAAATGGAAATATGCAAGTCACATAGAGGAGGGAATTTGTATTCTTCGCCCCTCTATCCCTAGGATGAATCTGAATGGCAGTTACCAGGCAGTCTTCAGAGCTTTTTCTTTTCCCCTGTTGACTGAGGCTTGGATATTGATTTGAACTTTTCTGATTCCATCTCTACTTAAGATGAATTTTCTCTCAGAAGAGTCATCAATCCTTCATGCCAATAGACTTCTGGTAGCTACACTACCAGTCTGCCAGACATCGTCAGACATGTATGAGTGCTGGGATCTACAATTTAATTTAAGCTTGAGCCGTTGTCCTCAGTGTACTATCATGTTATGTGATGTTTACTTTCATGTGTCAACTTGATTGGGCTAAGGGATGCCCAGAAAACTGGTAATACATTATGTCTGGGTGCATCTGTGAGGGTGTTTCCCGAAGAGATTAGCATTTGAACTGGTAGTAAGTAAAGAAGTCCATCTTCACCAATGTGGGCAAACATCATCCAACCTGTTGAGGACCTGAATGGAACAAAAAGGTGGAAAAAGGGCAAACTGTCTCTTCCTGAGGGACATTCATCTTCTGTCTTCAAACATCAGCACTCCTGGTTCCCTTGCTTGAGGATTTGAACTACAACTTATACCATTAGCTCCCCTGGATCTCAAGTACTCGGACTCTAGCTGAATTACACCACCATCTTTCTGGCTTCTGCAACTTGCAGATGGCAGATTGTGGGGCTCTCAGTCTCTATAATTGTATGAGCTACGTAGTATAATAAATCTCTCTCTCTGTCTTTGTCTCTCAGTGTGTATAGACAAATATAGATAGATGATATAGATATAGATCCTATTAGTTCTGTTTATCTTGAGAACCCTAGCTAACACATAATAATAATATTTTCTGTAAATTAAGCAAGTTTTATATTTCAATCTCATGTGACTTCATTGCAGTATTGAGGTAATCATGATTTACCCATGGGTTAAGAAAGACATTTTTGCTTATGGTAAGAAATAAATTGCTGGGGCCGCGTCTATGCTATTAAGCAACCAATAGTTGTTAACCAAACAACTATTTAATGGATTAACATATTTACTTATCTCTGAGTTGTTTTGGAGTTTTAAAGGATGCAAGTGTTTTCTCTGAAAGAAAATTGGCAGCATGTTTCTGCTGGCAGGGCTGTGTGTCAAAATGGAATTGGTTGAGATAATAAATGTACTTTAAAAATAATCTGTTGTGTTTATGTAAGTTTTTGTGTGTGGCTGCCTCCACCTTTATCGTCTTCCTATTATTATCCCATGTGTCCTTCCAGGAGGTAGAATGCTTTAAGACTGTCAGAAGAAATAAGAGACAAAAAATTGTGTTCTTCAATTATTAGGAAACTTTTCAGATGAAAATCCATTTTAAAACAGAAAGTGGTTTTCTATGAAAATGAATTTCCTGAAACTCAAGTTATTCTTTTACTTTTCAAAAAAAAAAAAAAAAAAAGAAGCTTTTGCCACTTCCAAATACCACTCAAGTAAATAATAAGAATGAGATACAGAAAGCAGGCTGATGGAAGTGATAGTTTTGTTTGAATGAGTCACAGATTAATTATAAGAAAAGTTTAGCTTTAGAGCAGACAAGGAAATATACTGCCACAGAGGTTGTTTTGTGTCCTAAATTACCCCAAAATGTAATGGCTTAAAACATGATTTATTGTTTCTCATGATTCCCTAGGTTGACTGGACTCAGTGTGCCAATGTTCTACTCCATACATTGTAGCTGAGGCCATGCGTACACTGAAATGTCCAAGGTGGACTCACATCATTCAGGGTCTGTCTCCACATTGCCTGTCATCATACAGTAGTTTAGGATGAGATTCTTTTCAGCTTGGTGGTTGGCTTTTAAGGATGAAAAATGTAAGCTACAGGCCTTTTTATGTCTTATACCTTATTTTGACCTTATTTTTTGGGTCTAAGCAAGTCACCAGCCTAGGTCACATTCAAAGGGAGGGGAGTTAGCCTCCACCTCTTCGTGGGAGCAGTGGCAAAGTGTTTGGAAGCATCTTTAACTCACCATGGAGATATCAGTTTACTCATCCATTGAGGTTTTGAGAGTCTACTGTATTCCTGACACTATTCTCAGTGCTATAAGGAATAGACCCTTGAAAGAATCCTTCACTTTCTTTCAGCTCCATTACTGACATACCGTGCAATCTTAGCCAAGTTTCTTTTCATTTTTATAACTTACTCTTCTCATCTTTAAAATGGAGATAATAATTGTTGCTTTACATGTAATTAAGTCATTTAATTTTCACAATTGTGATGTTAACCTAGGTAAAACACTTAGAATGTGTTAATGCATGTACAGAGATAGAGCAGTACCAGGCACATAACCACTCACAAGTTAGTTGTTATTGTTGTTACTGCTTGCTAATGAGAAAAGTGGAGCCAAGGGGATTGTGACTTGCCCACTGATCTATTTAATGGCAGATTCTGTTTTAGCAATATAAGATAAAATTACCTTATAATGTATTTTCTCATATAATTGGCCAAAGGTTTCTGCAAAATGCAATTGACTTGCTTTTTAATAAATTATCTGGGAACATTTTGCAAGCCAGTTACATAGACTGACAGAATGTACTTCCCATTCTCTGTTCTAGCTCCAGTCCAATTACTGTCATGGCTCTTTACCGCTAGACACCTCCTCACCTTCTCTAGTCTTGTTTTACTTCTCCCCTATCAAATCCTACATTCCAGCCATATCAGATCACTTGCAGTTCCCACCTTTAATATGCTGTTTCACACCTCCGTGTCTTTATTATACTCTGTTCCCAGTTCTGGAATGCTGATATCCTATTACTTTATGCCCCAGCTATTATCTGCTCTTTTATCTTCCTTGCCTTAGATGTTTCCTATTCCTTTCCTGACTTCTCCTTCCAATTTGAATCTGCTTGGGGCTTTCCCCCACTACTCCCAAAGCACATGATTACCTCTTTCATGAGACGTTATTATATTATAAATTATCTATTACTTATCCGTTCCCATAATCTTTCTAAGCTGGAAGGTATGAAATACATCTTTTTTCTTCTGAGTTCTCAAAACCGCATGGTGCCATAAAAGCTGTGTCATCACAAGTATAGTTACCTAAGTAAGGTTTCTTTTCTTTTCTTTTAAAAAATGTTTTTAGAAATGGAGTCTTACTCTGTCACCCAGGCTGGACTGCAATGACACAATCATAGCTCACTGCAACCTTGAACTCCTGGGTTCAAATGATCCTCCAGCTTCAGCTTCCAGAATAGCTGGGATTAAAGGCATGGCCACCATGCCTGGCTCCCGAGTAAGGATACTTAATATGTATTTTACAGCCACAATTTCTTACAAAAGGAACCAGAACCAAAAATTTATTTTCAATATCATATTTATATGTATTATATATTTTCTAGAATTTCTATTACAAGCTGTAGTTTTGGGTTTTTTTTTTTAAACATCATCATTGGCACTTAATGTAAGCCATTTAAAGATATGGAAAAAGGACTATTAGAATTTATGCATGCACATTTTATTTTCCCTAGAATTAGAACAACCCAGATATTTAGGGCCAGCAAATTCCCAGTACTTTTCATGTAATATAGCTTGGAGTTTCTTTTCGACCTGCTAATGTTGGATAAACATTTCAGTCATTGAAGATACAAGCTAAAGTTTAAATCACGGGCAACTTGGAGGATATTTGTCTGCTTCTATTTGGGTGACTAGATGACTCATATAAGTGGAATCATGAAGTATTTATCCTTCTGCATCTGGCTCGTTTTGCAGATGATAATGTCTCATAGGTTTAACCATGCTGTAACAAATGGCAGCATTTATTTCTTTTTTAGGGCTGAAATAATATTCTATTGTATGAAGACATTTGTCCTTGAGTATCCAAGGGTAATTGGTTCTAGGACCCTCCACTGAACCAAAATCCACATCCACTCAAGTCACTCAGTTGGTCCTGCAGTGCTCACCTATACAAAAAGTTAGCCATCCTTATCTGCAAGCTCACATCTCTCAGTACTGTATTTTCCATCTGTATTTGGTTGAATCTGCAGATGAGAGACTTGCAGATACACAGAGCCAAATGTATGCCAATTATTATTATGATTAGTAATTTTTGAGACAGTCTCACTCAGTCACCCAGGTCGGAGTGCAGTGGTGCATCTCCACTCACTGCAACCTCTCCCTCCTGGGCTCAAGTGATTCTCATGCCTCATCCTCCTGAGTAGCTGGCGCTACAGGCATGCACACCATGCCCAGTTAATTTTTGTGTTTTTCGTAGAGACAGGGTTTCGCCATATTGACCAGGCTGGCCTCGAACTCCTGGCCTCAAGTGATCTCCCTGTCTCAGCCTCCCAAAGTGCTGAAATTACAGGTGTGAGCCACAGCACCTGGCCCATGTTTTTCTTTTTTTAAATTATTTCATCTATAAGTGACATTTAGATTGTTTCCATATCTTGGCTATAGTCAATAATGCTGCAATGAACAGGAAGGTGCAGATATCTTTTCAAGATCTGAACTTTGATTCTGTTGAATATATTTCCAGAAGTGGGACTGCTGTATCATACAGTAGTTCTATTTTAAATTTTTTGAGGAAACTCAATACTGTTTCCCACAGTGGCTACACCACCCTATATTCCCATCAACAGTGTATAAGAGTTCTAATTCCTCCACAAGCTCGCCAACACTTATCTTTTGTTTCTGTTTACTTGTTTCTTTTTTGATAACAGACATTTTAGCAGGTAAGAAGTGAAATTTTGTTGTGGTTTGGATTTCATTTTTCCAATAAGTTATGTTGGCACTTTTTCGTATACCTACCGGCATTTTGTATGTCTTCTTTGGAGAAATATTTATATATGTATTCAAGTCTTTTGCCCAATTTTTAATTAGTTTGTTTCTTTGTTTTTGTTTTGCTATTGAGTTGTAGGAGATTCTCCTTTATATTGGACATTAATCTCTTATGAGATAGGTGGTAGCCAGAGGTTGTGGGGAGAAGGAAATAGGGAATTGTTTTTCAATGGTATAAAATTTCTGTTATGCACGTTAAATAAATTCTAGAGGTTTTCTGTACAACATAGTACCTACAGTTAATAATACAGTATTGTGTTTATTAAAATATAAGAGGATATATCTCATGTTAAATTTTCTTACTGCAAAGCAAACAAAAAACACACAAAAGAACACAAATAAATTATTGGAGGTGACTATATACTTAGTACCTTGGTTGTGGTGATGGTATTATGGGTATAGGCTTATGGCCCAACTCATTAAAAGATATACGTTGAATGTGTGCATTTTTTGTGCATCGATTATATCTCAATAAAGCTAAAAAAATAAAAATTGAAAACTGAAGTCAGGGGAATGTTGGCCAATAATGACATGCTTTTTGCTAAAGCACTGCTTAGTTGGGTTATGAAAAATCAAAGAGCATATTGGCATCTCTTAAGAACAAGGTTATTTTAGTCTAAGTAAAATACAAAGTCTACTTTGAAAAAGTACAAGGACTTCTTTCCCATCATACTGTACTGTGACACATCAACTAAAAGCATTACTTCAACTTCTGTCTGTGCTTTCATAACCCTTTTGTCATCTTCTTGGCTTTATGTCTCAAACCAATGGGACTTTTATAGGCTGATCATAGACACAGCTTCACTTTTTGAAAGGGCCACTAGCTTTCTCCATGGTGGCCTCTCCCTAGAGCAGAGGAGACAAACAATGCAGGGTCTGATGTTGCTAATTAAGCAATCTAAGATTTTGGCAAATGAACTCCAGGCACTGGTTGATTGAGAATTCCCACTGGAGCTCTAGCTCTGGGTTTGTGTCCAGATTTTGCCACTTAGATACAGAACAGTGAAGTTACTCATGAGAGGTCTTAAAGTTTCTGTCTCTTCATTTGCATAAGGTAGATAATAAGAGACTCTAAAGAAATAATCTAAAGAATTATTGAACAATAAAATGAACTAGTTCATATACAATTATATGATTATCTCTATGTCACTGACAAGAAAATAGATTCAGAGAAGTTAATTAACTTATTTAATGTCACATAGTTACAAAGTAACGTGACTCGGACTTAAATAAATAAAATTTATTTTCTTTATATGCTAATGCTGCTTATTACTTCCCATCCTGACAGAGAGAGATTTGTAGAGCCCTCCACTTAACACACATTCTTTTTTTTTTTTTTATATACTTTAAGTTCTAGGGTACATGTGCACAATGTGCAGGTTTGTTACACATGTATACATGTGCCACGTTGTTGTGCTGCACCCATTAACTCGTCATTTACATTAGGTATATCTCCTAATTCTATCCCTCCCCCCTTCCCCCACCCCACAACAGGCCCCGGTGTGTGATGTTCCCCTTCCTGTGTCCAAGTGTTCTCATTGTTCAATTCCCACCTATGAGTGAGAACATGCAGTGTTTGGTTTTTTGTCCTTGAGATAGTTTGCTGAGAATGATGATTTCCAGCTTCATCCATGTCCCTACAAAGGACATGAACTTATCCTTTTTTATGGCTGCATAGTATTCCATGGTGTATATGTACCACATTTTCTTAATCCAGTCTATCATTGATGGACATTTGAGTTGGTTCCAAGTCTTTGCTATTGTATAGTGCCACAATAGACATACATGTGCATGTGTCTTTATAGCAGCATGATTTATAATCGTTTGGTTATATACCTAGTAATTGGATGGCTGGGTCAAATGGTATTTCTAGTTCTAGATCCTTGAGGAATCGCCACACTCTCTTCCACAATGGTTGAACTAGTTTACAGTCCCACCAAAAGTGTAAAAGTGTTCCTATTTCTCCACATCCTCTCCAGCACCTGTTGTTTCCTGACTTTTTAATGATTGCCATTCTAACTGGTATGAGATGGTATCTCATTGTGGTTTTGATTTGCATTTCTCTGATGGCCAGTGATGATGAGCATTTTTTCATGTGTCTGTTGGCTGCATAAATGTCTTCTTTTGAGAAGTGTCTGTTCATATTCTTGGCCCACTTTTTGATGGGGTTATTTGTTTTTTTTCTTGTAAGTTTGTTTGAGTTCTTTGTAGATTCTGGATATTAGCCCTTTGTCAGATGAGTAGATTGCAAAAATTTTCTCCCATTCTGTAGGTTGCCTGTTCACTCTGATGGTAGTTTCTTTTGCTGTGCAGAAGCTCTTTAGTTTAATTAGATCCCATTTGTCAATTTTGGCTTTTGTTGCCATTGCTTTTGGTGTTTTAGACATGAAGTCCTTGCCCATGCCTATGTCCTGAATGGTAATGCCTAGGTTTTCTTCTAGGGTTTTTATGGTTTTAGGTCTAACGTTTAAGTCTTTAATCCATCTTGAATCAATTTTTGTATAAGGTTAACACACATTCTTACCTTCATATTAATCTGTCCTAATTCCTCCTATTGCTACCTAAATAATTCCTTTGGATTATGACATTTGACTCCAGAAATCAAACTGTGAATCTGAAAACTCCTACACTAATCCATCAACACTTACAGATATCTTAGGATAAATTGTATGATTATATGGTCTGTCACTTGACTGCAAAAATCTCTTACAAGATATTCATTCAGTTAGCCATGTACTAAATTGAGGAAGTATGCATCAGTTTAGGTCTAAGCTATGTTATTAAAATTGCCTGAAAATTAGTACATATGATAGTTAAAGAGATATAAATAATTGTGTAAATTGTATTATATCATTTTTTATAGAAGGTAAACAATTAGAAGTTTCACATTTGAAAGATTAAAAATGATATTAGAGAAGAAATATTCATATTAAGAATTATGGCCAGGCGCAGTGGCTCACGCCTGTAATCCTGTCACTTTGGGAGGTCAAGGCGGGTGGATCACATGAGGCCAGGAGTTTGAAACCAGCCTGGCCAACATGGTGAAACCCCCTCTCTACTAAAAATACAAAAATTAGTTGAGTGTGATGGTGCACACCAGTAATCCCAGCTCCTCAAGAGACTGAGGCAAGAGAATCACTTGAACCTGGGAGGTGTAGGTTGCAGTGAGCCAAGGTTGTGCCACTGCACTCCAGCCTGGGCAATACAGCAAGACTCTGTCTAAACACATACATACATATATATTAGGGCTAGGTGGGGTGTCTCATTCCTGTAATCCCAGCATTTTGGGAGACCGAAGAGGGAGGACCCCTTGAACTTAGGAGTTTGACATCAGCCTGGGCAACATACTGAAACCCATCTCTACAAAAAAAAAATAACAAATAAGCCAGGTGTGGTGGCATGTACTTGTAGTCCCAGCTACTTGGGAGGCTGAAGCAGGAAGATCACGTGAGCTCAGGAGTTTGAGGCTGCAGTGAACTATGATCATACCATTGCACCCAAGCCAGGGTGACAGGGTGAGACCTTGCCTCTACAAATAAATAAATAATACATAAAATATTCTCTACAGAGTGACCTTTGAATTCTGTACTATGTTTGGATCACACACTTCAATACATGAGTTTTTATTTATTAAGAGTTAATATTTTTGAACCTATATTTCCAAATTGACATAGGGAAAAAACTATTTTAACATTGAATAAGACCTTTGACTATATGACCTGAGTTAAATATTCCATCTCTCACATTTTATTAAAGCATTTACTTCAAGGTCATATATTCTTGGATTTATTCTAAAAGGTAAAAAATTTTGTCATTCAACAAACTTTGAGTATCTATCATTTATTAGGCATTAAGCTGAAGGAATTGGACACCGTACCTGACCTTAAGGTAATAGGAGCCTAGGACTGCGGTTGGAAAACTTTCCCCCAAAAGACCAAATAGTAAATATTATAGGTTTGCAGGTCATATGGTCTTTGTCGCAACGCAACTACTCACCTCTGCCACCGTACCCTAAAAGCAGACATAGATAATACACCAGCGAGCATGACTATATTTCAATAAAATTTGATTTACAAAAATAGGTAGTGGATCAGTGGACCATAGTTTGGTGATCTAGGGATGAAGCAAGACTGTTAATCACAATACAAGAACTTTGCCTTTGTAAATGCATCTGTGAAGAATCTGGAGTGAGCAGGAAAAAGGGAAGGAAGGAAATTAGAGAAATTGTCAAGCAAGTTTTCTCAGAGAAGATAATGGCTGAATTTTATCTTAAAAATATGGGGCAATTCACAAGGAGGCCACGCTAACTTCTATTTCATGTTAAGAATAGAGGCTATTGTAAATCTTATCACCTCAGCCTAAACCAAAGTTTCCAAACTATGTAGTATGGAATTCCTCAATACGTTAATAGATATTCCCGAATAAAGGAGTTACCTGGTTGAGTAAGTTTGATAAATACTCTTTTCCTTCTTCAATTAGCTTTCTCAGTGTTTTGAAATTTCTTTTAGCAAATAAAGACTTTAATAAGTCATGTAGTAAAGAGGATTTTTCAAATTTTTATAACTCAGAATTTTAAAATTTATTTATGGAGCCCTTCTCTTGATGTGGAATACCCATTAATGTATTTCAGAAATAGTATTTTGAATATTGTGGTTTTCAAGACAGTCATAAACTAAGGATTAAGAGTCCTAGACCCATTTATCTGTCCATATGTAGGCAGCAAAGTTTCAGAAGCACTTTAAACTGATGGGTTCCCATCATAGGAGTGTCCTGGGCAACAGGTGTCCAGCCTTTGGGAGAGGAGAGTTTGAGCAAGACTCAGTCACCAGGGGTTTTGAAGTTTCATGCAGAACAAATAGCAAACTCACTTGCTGAACTGGGAAAATTATGAAATTATAAAGTGAGACAGTATTGCTCCCAAAGGGCGTTTGCTTGTCACAAGGATCAGGAATGCTATTGGTATTTCATGGGTAGAAATGAGAGATGATAAACGTTCTGCAGTACATAGGCCAGCCCTGCACATTGAAGATGTGTGCTGTCCCAAATGCCAATAGAGTCCCATGGAGAAACACTGTTGAAGAACACGGAGTGGGGGATCACCTCCCAAGTTTCAGAAGACTGGGAAGAAAATTGGGGATAAACCTTATAGGCACATCACCATTAGTGCAGCCATTAAATATTTAAAAGGTCATACATTCCTTTTTCATTTTTAACAACCAGATGTAATTTATTTAATTCCATAAAAATATATAAGATTTTATTTTTGATGCAGGCATATGCAATTGTAAAACTTACAGAGCAAAGATCAGGTGCAGTGTGATCTTTTGAATAAGCCATTGCATTAGATGCTATTAAGCATTTCAGAGGCAATTTAATAAAGTGTGTGATTAGTGCCTCATTTTCTGATGGTCATTCTGACAGGAGCACCAGAGTAACCTGAGTGCTGATTTCAAACCTAGCCCTTCAGTGAGTTTTTTAAAAGGCTGCTGTAACAGCCTTTTATAAGAAAACTCTGTCAATAAATGTTTCTCTTCTGAATTCGTCTCAAGTAAATAGCCTCAAGGAAATATTCCTGTGGTTCCTGAAAAATAGCAAGCAGAAGATACTTTACACAGATCAGGGTAATCATAAATATGGCACCTTTTTTGAAATATAAGATGTACTCCCTCCTCTGGGCTGATGAAGCTGCTGTCAGGGCACAATGGGTGGCATACAGAGAGTGAATGGGCTGAATTTCAGCCCTCACTCAGGCCCCCTGCAGGTGCCTTTGTACATTTGCAAACTGTGTAATCCTGTCTAGTGACCCTGTGTCAGAACCACTGTTGCTTCATTGCATTTGGCTTTATTGCATATAGTCCTTCAATCTGAATGTTTTAAGTACCTACTACATGGCATGCTCTATATTAAGTATAGCATTACAGAAGCTAAATGACGTGTTCCTTTAATCGAGTGCTTACCCTACAGCAGCCCCTTGGCCAAATATTTCATATTTATTAATAATAACAACAACTCCATGAGCTAAGTTTTATTGTTTTAATTTTCCAACTAAGGAAGCTTCTCGGCTTTAAGTATCTTGCCTGTAGTTACACAGCTAGGAAGGGAAGGTGCTGGGATTCAAAGCCTTTTTTTTTCCCCTGATTCTAAGTGTCCTGTTACTATTTACTACAAAAGTAGGACTTTCAATGAATTTATATATTAGAGAGGAGACAAATATACCAACAGACGGTTACAATACAAGTGTAAGTGCTATTCAGGTGGGATGTCTACTTAGATGTAGAGAGAAAGTTGTCAGGGGCCAATTTCCAGAAGAGGTTGTCCTTGAGTTTTGAAGAAGCTTCTACAAACATGGGAATCCAAAAGTTAATAAACCAGAATGCAGGCTGAAAAACTTGGCTACACTTCAGAAAATAAGTTGGAATAAGTTTGTGTGTTTTAGTGATTATTTTAAGTTATCATATACCAAATGAAAATAATTGACTGGTAAGGCTATCAATCTTCCTGCACATTAAAATTATCTGAGTAGAAGAACAACATAAATGAACTTTGAAGACATTATACTGGATGAAATAAGCAGACACAAATGGACAAATATTGTGATTCTATTTCTAAGGGATACCTGCCATAGTCAAATTCATAGAGAAAGTAGACTAGTGGTTGACAGGGGCTAGTTATTCTTTAACAGGTACACAATTTCAGCTGGTAATGTTGAAAAAGTTCTGGAGACAGACAGTGGTGATGGTTGCACAACAATATGAATGTTCTTAATGCCATTTAGCTGTATACTTAAAAATGGTTAAGATAGCAAATTTTGTTAAGTGTATTCTACAACAATTAACAAAATAGAGTGATTTCTTGGAACCTACCCTATGACCTCTTGAATCAGGGTATGCAATGACTTTACAGTTTGGAAACAACTGGCCCAGGACATTTTGACCAAAGATCTGTTATAAGAATCTGCTGAACTGAATTAAAATGAAATCTGAAAGTTCATAGTTAGATATAGCGTAGTTTTAGAAGACAGTTTTAAAGACAACAGTTTAAGGATTTGTGTTGCTTTCATAACTGATATTTGTATAGTGATTTAATTTTAAATGTATTCTCTTCTGTTATTTTATGGCAGCTATCTGGTATTGCTTGGCCCTACTTCTTATTTGTATGTTAGAGATGAGAACACTGAGTTTCAGTGAGTTAGTGTTGCCTATCTGTTACACATGCTGCTATAGTTACGATGATAAGGAAGATGCCTAACTGATGAGAATAGAACTCTTGTCTAAATAAGAATTATAGGGATAATAGAGAAAGTTCACAGATTTCTTTTTTAAATCATTTAAAAATTGTTATATTTGCTGCCACATTAAATTAATCATCTGGACTGAGACTTATTGAATGAATGAAGAGGTGTCGAAGAATTGAGTTTCCATGAGAAAAGGCATAAAGCTTAAGGCTTACATAGAGAAGGGCAGCGTTTGGCTGTTTTTCTTAGCAAGAGCAGGACAGAACTGGATGAGTAGTGAACATGACAAAAGGTTCCTCTTTAGAGCCCTGTTCTTGAACTTTTCAGTTTCTTCTGTGTGTGTCCCTTTCCTCAGGGGGAATCAAGAGAATGTGTGTTGCCCAACCCCTTCTGGAGTAAGAATCAGGACCTTGGGATTTCTTGCCCACATGTTCCTGAGCTCACTTCCAGTATCTGCATGGGCCTGTTTCCCAGGCTTTTTCTTCCTGCCCTGTCATTTTGCCCAACCCATGTCTGAGCATTGGCCAAAAGGCCATGGTTTCTGTGTGTTTGGAGTGGACTGATTTTGGTAGACAAAGCTTGGCTGCACCGGGAACCAGAGTCCTGAAAATGCTAGGGATGCATCTGTAGGGCAGTTTATTCAAATATAAATTGTTAAAATATCTTCCCTATATTGATTTCTTTTTCCTTTCCCAAGCAGGTGGTTAGGCTCTTTCCGTCTATTGGTCTCAGGGTTTTTGGTCAATACTAGAAGCGTCTAGAAGATAAGGTGCTTCTTATGTATTTTTAAAGCCTAGATTCATTGGAATCTAAGAGTGTCTGGAGTCAAATGGAGAAAGACAAGGACCTTGGAGAAATTTCCCCAAGAGTGGGTTTCTCTGTGTGCAATTGCCTAGAGAAGTTGACCTGAAGCACCAGAGTTCCCAGCCTGACAGAGGTTCCCTTTCTCCTCTGTGCACACAAAAGCAGAGAGCCATTGGACTCCAAGGGCCCCTTGTGACATTGATAGCAGGGAAGTTAACAATTTTGCTCCCCACCTTTTGGACATGACATGCTTCCTAGATTCAGATAGGACCTTGAGGAAGAGCTAAACAATGAATGTGATTTAATATCTTCCTGAAAAAGAAAGGCTGGTACTCCAAATCAAACACATATGATTTGATTTTAAAAATGAAGAAAAGGATATTTCCAGCACTCTTTGAGTCTAGACTGAGGTTCATATCTGATGTACTAGAAATTTGTTTTGATTACTGAAGGTCTTAAATAATAACAGCATTCAGAACATTTTGCATATACTGTATCATAATTGTGGTAGCTGCTGAACTTTATTAAGCATTTATTATGTGCCAGGCGCCTTCTTAATATGTCATACCTACTATTTTTCTTGTGTTTGCCACAACTCTATGCAGAAGGTGATATCATCTTATTTTTGAGGTAAAGAATCTGAGGCCTGGCATGGTGGCTCATGCCTGTAATCTCAATACTTTGGGAGGTTGAGGCAGAAGGATCACTTGAGGCCAAGTGTTCGAGACAAGCCTGGGTTCATAGTGAGACCCTGTCTCTACAAAAAAATAAAATAAAAATTAGCGAAGTGTGGCGCAATGTGCCTGTAGTCCTAGCTACCGAGGAGGCTAAGCTTAGGTGACAGAGTGAGACCCTGTCTCTTAAAAAAAAAAAAGAAAAGAAAAAAGATTCTGAGATGCAGAGAGGTTACATAACTGGCCAAAACATAGTTAATAATTAGTAGCAGAGCCTAAACTTAACCCGATTTCTTTTGATTCTAAAACTCATATGCTAAGCCAGTATACAATTCTCCAGTATAAGGAGTTTAAACTTTTATCACATATGTAATAAAAATACAGTATATTTTGTATCTCAAGAGTGGTTTGCTTTATTTAAAGTATTTTTATATGAAAAAAATTTGAATTCTCCTAATCTGGCAAGATAATAGACAGCTATTAATAGGTTGTGGCCATTGCATGATAAGGGCTAAACATTGCTAAAAGAAAATAAATCTGGCAGTGATGTGTAAAGTAGATTGAAGTCAGATGTGGGACGAGAAACTGAGAGAAGAAAGACCAGTTATAAGACAATTGCATAATAGACTGAACCAGGATAAATGCCAAATCATCCAGTTAAGGGAGAAAAGTATATTTGGTGCAGAAAATGTCTAATAAGCTTGCTAAGGGGAATAATTAGGTAGCTATAAGGTTGAGGACCTTTAATCCTTCATCAATATGGATTGATTTTTTTAGTAAGTCAGAGATTTCTGCTTTTATTCTTTTATTCTGTAAGGAAGTCACTGGCACAGAAATAAACAATACTTGTCAATGTTGGTGGCACTAATTTGATGCAGAGATGATTTCTTATATGAGAATCAGAAGGCTACTCTTCTCCATATGCTTCCCAGAGATAATTAATATAACTCTGTATGCTTCTTCCTAGGTAGAGGACATTGTTGAACTATTTGCAGATTTCTGTTTGTTCAGATGTTTTGGCTTATAAATATGGGGCTAAATCTGATATTCTTTGGTTATATTTTAAAACTATAATCTTTTGAAAATATCAAACCCTTTACTACTAAGTTAGAAAATAACTCGCTTATTGAATATTTAAAAACTAAATTGTTTTTATTGGTTCCTTTCAACCACAAGGAGCCATCCTTGTCTCTTCTCTTCTCTTTCATTCCACATTCAGTCTACTAGGAAATCATGTTGCTTCTGCTTTCAAAATATAACAGAGCCCAGCTGCTCCTCATCTCCTCCTTTGCTTCCACGCTGTCCAGCCCTCCATCCTCTGTCATGCAGTAGACTCTCATCTGGTCTACCAGCATCCCCTTTTACTACTTTACAGTTTATTCTCCCTAAAACTGGCAGAAGGATTTTTTTTTTCATGTGTAAGTAAGATAAATCATACCTAGACTGAAAATCCTGCAATGGCTCTACATTTCACTCAGAATAAAGCTAAGCTCTTACAGTGATCTATAAGCCCCTTTGTGACCTGACCCCCCACCCTTACCCCTTGATGTCTACTAATCTTCCTCTTTTCCCCAGTTCACTGAAGTCTAGACACTCTGACCTCTTTGCTACTCCTGGAATCTACCAGGCACTTAAAAACCCTTGGCTCACTCTGTTCACTCTGCCTGGATGCTCTTCCCCAGAATCCAGTTATCTGTCTCCCTCACCTTTCTCAGGTTTCTGCTCAGATATTACCTTTAAAGTGAGGACATCCTGGTTACCCTGTTTAATCTTTTAACTTGCCCCTCTTTCCATTGTAATAACTGCTACCCTGTTCGTCTTTAAATCATATAAAATTCTGTAGCCATTATCTAATGTAACTCTATGATATAGATGTATATTTAAAATATGTATAATATACATTACTTATTATATTTATTCTTTATTTTCTATTTCCTTGATGAATAAGCTGAAATCTTTTCTTTGGTGCACTGATGAATCCTAAATGCCTAAAACAATTTCTGGCTCATGAGTTACTCAATAAGTTTTGATGAAGAAACAAATTAATTAATTAAACTACAATTTTTTCCAATATTAAAAATAATTTTGGCCAGGCATATTGGCTCATGCCTATAATTCCAACACTATGGGAGGCAAAGGAGGGAGGATCACTTGAGGCCAGGTGTTTGAGACCAGCCTGGGAAACATGGTGAGACCCTGCCTCTTCAAAAAACTGGTGGCATACGTCTGTAGTCCTAACTACTCAGGAGGCTGAGGCAGGAGAATTGCTGGAGCCCAGAAGGTTAAAGCTGCGATCTGCAGTGAGTTATGATCATACCACTACACAACAGCACTGGTGACAGAGCAAAACTCTGTCTCTAAAAAAGAAATGGTATTTTTTTCTTTAAATGGGCCCATTCAGATGCATTTTATCTACTTACAACCATAATTGTGCACTTTATATTTTTGGTATTATAAGAATATATTTACAAAATAGAAAGTTTGAAAATATGAGAAAGTAGTGAGAGAGAAAAAACATAAGACTAATACTAATTCCACCTAACACAATATCTGTTAACCTTTTGATTTTTTCCTGCAAAGCTCTATTCACAATTGTAAGAAGTTTCTGTAAAATGTAATAATTCCATTGTATACATAAGTTTTAGTATCTTCTCTTAATATTATCTTGTAGGTATTCCATGTTTTATATATTTTTCATCAATACATCAATTTTAATCACCATGTCAGTGATTCTTCAACTTAGGTTGGTTATATCTGTTAGTATTTACTGCATTTGGAATTAAAAATGAAAATATTTGAAAAATATTTATTCACTAATTCATTTGGAAATGTCAATAATAAACATATTATATTGTAACATAAAGTCTATTTTTAATTAAAATAACCATATTTTCCCAAATCAAAAAAAAAATAAAATAGAAAGGAGTTTAAGTTTACAATTATACATCTCAGCACTTTGGAAGGCCGAGTAGGGTGGATCACTTGAAGTCAGGAGTTTGAGACCAGCCTGACCAACATGGTGAAATCCTCATCTCTACTAAAAATACAAAAAATTCGCCAGCTCACGCCTGTAATCCCAGCTACTTAGGAGACTGAGGCAGGAGAATCTCTTGAATTTGGGAGGCAGAGGTTGCAGTGAGCCCAGATCCCACCATTGCAGTCCAGCTTGCGCGACAGCGTGAGACTCTGTCAAAAAAATATATGTGTGTATATATATATATATATATATATATATATGTGTGTGTGTGTGTGTGTGTGTGTATATATATGTGTGTGTGTTTGTATATATATATATATATATACACAAATTTCTCAATATCTAACTATCTAACTTGATAAAAGACTGGATTCTCATATTGATATGGTTTGGATGTGTGGCCCCCTCCCAATCTCATATTGAAATGCAATCCCCAGTGTTGGAGGTAGAACAGAGTGGGTGGTGTTTGATCATGCGGTTGGATACCTCATGAGTGGGTTAGTGCCATGCCCTTGGTGATGAGTGAGTTCTCACTCTATTAATTCTCATGAAAGCTGGTTGTTTGAAAGAGCCTGGCACCTCTCTTACTCTCCCTCTCACCATGCTACGCGCCTGATCCTTTATTGTCTTCCACCATATTTTAAGTTTCCTGAGGCCTTCACTGAAAGCCAAGTAGATGCTGGTGCCATGCTTTTACAGCCTGCAGAATCATTAGCCCATAGAAATGTCTTTTCTTTGTAAATTACCCAGCCTTAGGTATTCTATTATAGCAATGCAAAACAGACTAACATACATATCTTCTTCTGCATTCAATCTGTTGAATTTATGTGGTTGAGGTTGAAATATATGAAGAAAATACAACCTCACAGATATATGTAGCAGCAAAAAGGAGGTTTACGCTAATAGCCTTTCAAGATAATGTGGACATTCTTTTTCGTGATTTCATCCTTCATTAACATCCAACAAGTGGCAGTTCCTTAAAGGTTACTTGCAATATGGACTCTGAAACTATAGCAATAAACTTTTCATACTCTATAATAACATCAAAATCCATTGATCCGCCTTATAATTTGAATGAATCATTTACCAATGTGTGATTTTTATAACATTATGCTTTGGTCATTTGGAAATCATTGGCTCACCGAGTTATGCAAAATTTCCAATATAAAAAAATCATATTTCTTAATGTCATATTTCTTAACTACTGATCTTAGCAGAAAAAGTCTTCAAGTATTAGAAAGCTTTTATGCTTACAGTGGCAGATAAAAGTTTTCTGAAGTTTTAATTTTCGGTTGAAAGTTTGAATTTTATCATAGGCAAAAACCACTGTCTGTTATTGCCCTTTAAGTGATGGACTTAACTTTCTTCATTTTGAAAAACAGGCTGCCAAAACCCATATTTTTTTTTAAATCATTTTCTAGTAAAAAATGGTGTTCCATGAAAAAAGTGGCTAACTCGGCTTGTAACTCCAACAACCATTCAAATGATTTTGCTTGAGACAACTTTTGTACTTCAATATTTTGTCACACACACAATATCAAAAACATGTATACGAAATTTAATTTAAAGATTTAAATTTAATAAAATTAATAACTTTTACTATTTCAGGAAGAATTTCATACTTTAAAGTAAAACTGGCATGTTATTTATCTTTTTCTATGGTGAGTGTGTGGTGAATAAGAAAATAACAACTAGTATAGTTTGGTGTTACTGCTTTGATTTGTACTGAGAGCCACCATCACTTTTGCAGCATCAATGCAAATGTCAACATAGTCATTCCAGGATAAGCCTTAAGAGTCAAAAAGTTATTCAAGTCCATCTTTTAAAAAGTTATTCAACACTGAATAGCACAGTTACCACTTGTGTTCATTGCCACATATTCATGTAAATGATAATTTCTTTAATGATTAGTTTGTTCTGGTACTAGAAGAATGATTAGTTTGTTCTGGTTCTAGAAGCAAATCCAGCCATGTCTGTAGCTTCATTCATTTGTAAAGCAAAAGTACAATTGTGCAGACAGGATCTTAACTCAGTCTTTGTTTTGAAGCTAAGCCTTTAATTCCAGCAAGGTACCATACCGTTTGAAAGATGCAGTGCAATAATTTCTTTTACTGACTTTGCATCTGGCACGCATTCAACAAAGCCAACTTTACAGGGTTTCGTTTGTCTCTTTTTTTTTTTTTTTTTTTTTTTTTTTTTTTTTTTTTTTTTTTAATTATACTTTAAGTTTTAGGGTACATGTGCACATTGTGCAGGTTAGTTACATATGTATACATGTGCCATGCTGGTGCGCTGCACCCACTAACTCGTCATCTAGCATTAGGTATATCTCCCAATGCTATCCCTCCCCCCTCCCCCCTCCCCACCACAGTCCCCAGAGTATGATATTCCCCTTCCTGTGTCCATGTGATCTCATTGTTCAATTCCCACCTATGAGTGAGAATATGCGGTGTTTGGTTTTTTGTTCCTGCGATAGTTTACTGAGAATGATGGTTTCCAATTTCATCCATGTCCCTACAAAGGATATGAACTCATCATTTTTTATGTCTCTTAATTATTGTGTGATCTTCTCTAGTGAATGCAATATGGTAACTGACCCATAAGATGCTTGACTGATTTTCAGTTTTAAGTTGAAAAGCTATACAGAACACTTTTCCTTTAGAAAATGCATCATGTCTACATTTTAAAAATTCAATTTCTTTTTCTTTAAAGTCTGAATGATTTGTCTCAAAATGGTGTCACAACTTAACTGGCATGATAATCTTTCCAAAAATGTTGTTTTATAACATAATAAGGGAAATTATTATCTATACCATGAGAGAAAGATAGCTTTCATCTTATTTGTATTTCTTATTTACAGTGTTTCCAAGTTTCTTTGGATTCTCTATCTATCTTCCATGAGTCAGGAACTCTCTGATGTGACATTTAAAAAATATCATTGATAAACAATAATTACACATACTTATGGAGTACATGTGATATTTTGATGCATTTTTATATTTTCCAAGTGTCTTTGGACTTAAAGATTGACTGCTGTGACTTGAGAATATGAGTCTTCCAATCACCCTTTCAAAGCGATAATCTATTCTTAAATTAAGAAAATATAATATAAATTTTTATTTTTTATTTTTGTTTTTATTTTTTGAGACAGAGTTTTGCTCTCGTTGCCCAGGCTGGAGAGTACAATGGTGTGATCTCAGCTCACCGCAACTTCTGCCTCCCGGGTTCAAGCAATTCTCCTGCCTCAGCTTCCCAAACACCTGGGATTACAGGCATGTGCCACCATACCCAGCTAATTTTGTATTTTTAGTAGAAACGGAGTTTCTCCATGTTGGTCAGGCTGGTCTCGAACTCCCGACCTCAGGTGATCTGCCTGCCTAGGCCTCCCAAAGTGCTGGGATTACAGGTGTGAGCCACCACACCTGGCCTTAAACTTTAATTTATTAACTTCTTAATAAGTACTATACACTTCTAAAATTATAAGTAAGATAAAATTTTAAAAGTTATAAATGTTTTAAAAATATGTAAAACTGTTATTGAAAAATAAGGTATCCAAATTACTTGTTGTTTTTCTACTCAGGCACACAGAAAACTTAAGGATTTCAAAAGAATGACCTAGCGGATGATGATAATAAGGTTACAGAGATTATAGCAGGTGTAATGACTAGTAAGAGCACAGTAGAAGTACTAATAGCATACTAATTTCTGTAAACAGCACACCTATCATAAACCTACTACCTTAAAAATTATAGAAGACCCAAGAACAAACAAGCATGCATCCCATTAGTCAATAAAGTGATAATATCATTCTATGTCACGTGATCTCTGGAGAATTCTACTGTGTACATGTGAAATAATAAGTGAAAAAGGCAAACTCCAATTTATGGAAATAGTTTTGACCTTTGAAGACCCATACAAAAGGGTCACAGGAAGTCCCTGGGTTCCCAGACCACATTTTGAGAACTCCTGCTGCATGTAATTATGTTATTCTATATGTGCTCCCAATTTTTGTTTTTATTGATACATGCTTTAATAAAATTTTTTGTACCTAGGTTTTCCCCCTCTTAGGTATTGTTTTCATGTAATAGGTTAACATGAATAAAATTACTAAGATGAATTAAGAAAATGGGACATCTACTAATACAGCTGTCCTCTTCAAAATGTCAGTGTCATATGGGCAAATGTGGGAGGGTTGTCATAAAATGAGAGACTATAGAAAGGAATAACAGCCAAAAGCAGTGTTCAGATTTTGACTGGACTTGGTTTGAAAACAAACAAAACAAAAAACAATTGATAAAGACACTTTTGGACAATAGGTAATATTTGAATATAGAATAAATACTAGATGATAGTGTAGATTTATAGTTAATTTTGTTAGGTATGATCATGGTATTAAGGCTATATACTTAGGAGAATGTTTTTATTTTTAGGATGTGTATGCTGAAGTATTGAAATTGTTTCATATTGGCAACTTACTCTCAAATGTTTCATTCCAAAATAACTGTATATCCATTAATCTATGCACACACACAGAAGAATACATGGATTGAGAGTAGATAAATAAAAAATGATACATGTTAACAGTTGTGATTCTGTGTGTTGGGGATAGAGGCGATCTTTATTATTCCAGACTTTCAATTTATTTGACATTCTTTATAATAAAATGTTTGGAAATAAATGAAGTCACTAAATCAAATGTTACTAATATTATTTATTTATTTCCATATCACTATCTAAAAGAGTAAAGTGTTGTTTTGAAAGGCATTTTTTAGTACATTCATTGAAAAGTATGTAGCTCAGTGAGTAAGCAATCAGCTCCACCATCATTTACAGGGGATGTTTCATCCTTTCTTCACCAGTGCTGAGTGAAATGACCTCAGGCAGACTTTCAAGGTCTCAGTTGTCTTGTCTATACAATAGATGACAATAAGAATGGCTATTTGATAAGGTTGTTGTAAAAATGAAATTTATGTTATCTATGAAACCCTTAGCTCAGTGCCTGGCAAATAGAAACTACTCAAATCTCATCTTCTATTATTGTCATTACAAATTCTAAGTAGTTGCTACATTCAATGAGAAAAACCAATGGAAAAGCACTGCACATTAGATCATCTCTATTATATTACATTCTAGTGCATTCTGTAACTTTGGGCCTATTGCAAGTCCTTAGGGAACCAAAACCATAGGTAATGCATCTGTAAGAATTACTCATAATTAGCATGTAAATTGTTACAATAAATTATTTTTTTTGCATAACTGAAAATATTCTTCTCTAATGTTTAAACATTTTATCTGGAAGTTTGTCCTTGCAATTATTTTGCTTTCAGTTTTCTAAAGGATAGAAAACTTTATTTTGAATTATTTTATATATAATTTAGTGGAGTCTAAAATGATGTATTTTGATGTATTGGAGGAAACTAAACTAATATATTTCATGGGTAGAATTTCAAACTATAAACATTCTGAATTGTTTTGTTCCTAGTGTGTACGCTACTAGTAGACCAGTCATTTTTAGAAAGCAAATTAATTACGTGACAGAATTTATCTAGTGTTTGCAGAATATAAATCTTAGAATTGTAAAGATGGCTAGAAAAGTGTTTTCACAGTAATTTATGACAGTGAAGGCACTTATTTTTCCTGTTAAATGGTTTTCTTTTTGTGAAGTCCAGAAGTGCTTCAGTTGTTACTGGTAATATTTTAGAGTGTTTCTTCCTAAAAATCATCCTTAATTTGTATTAGCAATAAATGATGCTCAATGTTTTGAGGCATTTAAAAAAGGCATTTAAAATTGTGAAAGATGATATATTTAAAATGCCATCCTAAAACCTGATGCTTTTGTTTTCACTTAATGCATTATATAGTCAAGTAAATTTCTTCTCTTGGATGAGAACTCTCATGGAAATGAAAATACTGTAGTATGGCTAGGAATAGCCAGAGCCTAAAGTAAAATAATAGGTGTAGTATAATAGGAATAAGCTGGTCTAAAGAAGGAAGCCAATTATAATAAAATGAGAAAAACTCAGTTCTAGTTTGTATTTTCCACAAATACCTAATGGGATAGAAGCACTCTATTCATCTCAGAAGAAACTGAAATATAGCTCATTAAAAGAACAAGGCAGGACTAAATTTTTCAACCTACATAACTCATGGCAACAGCTTCCTCTATCTCCTTCTGTCTTTATGTGATATGGTCCATCCCGCTGCTGAAATAGACTGCCTTCTGGAAATTAAACCCCACGTGGCTCAGACCATAGCAGTAAATCTGGTGCAACAGATGGTCCTGGGTGAATTGTTACACCTCTGCATAAAACCTTGGGATTTCATCAATAAGCCTTACCCTAAGTAATGGAAATCAAAGTGACAAATTAACAACAAAATTTTCATGCTTTTACCAAAAGAGCGCATTATTGTTTCTTTTATGGTATCATTGTAATCAAGCCAAAATTATGCTATAAGTCAAACATCAGGCATACAAATGTATATGCACTCAGTTATAGTCTTTTCTCCATTCAGACATTAAGCTATGATTAATTAAGACTATAGTTCCACATCCCAGTTAGATTTTCCAGTGAAGTTTCAGGAATTATATGTTGATAACCTTTTGTTTTTTTTTTTTTAATTTAAAGTTGTTATAATTTTGCATAAAGTAAGTTTTATTGGTTTGTGCATTTGACATCATTTAGTATTTTTATTTACTGTTTAATGGGGAGAAATAAGAGAACAGGATGAAAAGAAGGGAACTAACATTGTATTTTGATTTATTGGAGCAAACTAAGCTAATATATTTCATGGGTAGAACTTTTCAGGTCTAATCACTGTCCTATGAAGCATTCACAAATCCATGCTTTCATAACTACATTCAAAATATGTTGTTTGTTATTTATAAATCGCTGAAAATACAGGGGGTTGAAAAAGACAGATATAGTTCTTATTTTTGTGGATTTTTAATTCTAGCAGAGAAGACATTCAGTAACAAAAATCCAATTAATTATCTAATTACACTTGTAGTACGAGATTAAAGAGATCGTGATAGGAGAACTTGACCTAGCTGGAGAGGGGTTGAGGAGAGTGGGAAGCTTTCCAAAGTTGTTAAGTGAATGTTTGCAGATCTGAATGCATCATCAATCAACCTGTGTCTTCAATAATGGTTAGGAGTTGGCTTGGAGAAAGGTGTGTGTATGGAGGAAGACCTGGAAAGGGAAATAGAGCTTGAAGGAACCTGGTGACAGCAGACTAACAGAGGAGAGAGTGTTTTTCTCCTCATTATATGTTGAGGCACCTATCAACAAAAAGAGTCAAACTCTGTAAAATATTTGAAGAGATTCATTCTGAGCCAAATGTGAGGACCACGATCCATGACACAGCCCCAGGAAGTCCTGAGAACATATGCCCAGGGTGGTTGGTTTACAGCTTGATTTTATACATTTTAGGGGCACAGAAGTTACAGGCAGACATCCATCAGTACATATAAGGTATACATTGGTTTGGTCTGGAAAGGCGAGAAACTCAAAGTGGGAGCTTCTAGGTCATAGGTGGATTAGAAGGTTTTCTGATTGGCAATTGGTTATAAGAGTTAAGTTATTATCTGAAGACCCAGAATGAATAAAAGGAGTTTCTGGATTAAGATAAGGGGTTGTGGAGACCAAGGTTCTTATTATGCAGATGAAGCCTCCAGGTAGCAGGCTTCAGAACTCTTATCAGACATAAAAAGATGCCAGACTCTTAGTTAATTCTCTCCTAGATTAGGGAAAAGACCTGGAAAGCAAAGGGGATTCTGTACAGAATGTGGACTTTCCCCACAAGAGACAGCTCTACAGGAGAGAAATAATTTTCAAAATATGTCAAAGGAATATATTTTGGGGTAAAATACTTCAATTTCTTTCAGGGTATGCTATCTGTCATGTGATTCTATACTAGAATCAGGTTGGAATTTGGTATCTTATTTCTATAAAGAGTCTGTTTTGTCAGTCTTAAGATTTCTATTTTAAGACTTACAATGAGTCTTAAGATTTCTATTTCTATTTGAATGTTAATTCTAGTAAGTTGTGACTGAAATCCAAAGGGAGGAGGGTATAATGAGGCATGTCCAATCCCTTCCTTCCCATCATGGCCTGAACTAGTTTTTCAGGTTTACTTTGGAATGCCCTTGGCCAAGAGGGGCATCCATCAGTTGACTGGGGGGCTTAAAATTTTATATTCGGTTTACATATCCATGGTCACACAGGTAAATGTAACAGTGATTTGGACTCAGTCTGTCCAAACTCCAAGTTTTTTTTTCATACTCCATGACTTTTCCCTGTTAGACATCAAACCATGCTTAAATGATTGCTTTGATCTTCATCAGCAACTTTGTTCTTTCTTTACAGGTTGTGTGGCTAATGCATTTTTTTTTTTTTTGGCAGATTCCTTGTCATGAAATAGTTTTGTATTTTAATTAGATTCATGGTCATTTTTATTACTTATGAAAGTAAGTTGTGGTTCATGTGTTCAGCACTATTCTGTTTTGTTTTTCAGTGTTCCAACATTCCAGAGCCTTCCTGAAGAGATCCTCAGCAAGCTCGCTGATGTCCTTGAAGAGGTAATTGTTTTTAGCCTTTGAACTTTTTGAGATGGGATCCAGCCTGCTTGGCTGGCTTCTTTCACAGCTGTGTGATGAGGAATCACAAACTGCAGAGATCTTTAAAAAATTTTTAAGCTCTGGGATGAGCTATATATTTGGCTTCATATAGAAAGCAGCTTAGCATGTCTGACATTTATATGCAGAAAGGTGCAAATCAACCTAATTATAGAGGGAGACAAACTTTTTGTTGTGATAAATACCATGTTACTTTGACTTACTAGAATAGGAACTGGCATATTTCTCTTATTTTAACTAGTGTAAAGTAAAATTGTAGTTATCACTACTCTGAAGCTTCAGATTAGCAATTTACAACTAGGATTAGTAGTTGGGCACATATTTTATTACCATATAAGTATGTTTGATACACATAATTTTCTGCCTGAAAGTGGAATGCCACTTTTAGTTGTTTTTCTCTGAACCCACAAAGCTATGGTTTTGAGAAAGAGGAGAAACAACACACATTAGGCTATCCTTTTGTAGACTGGGATTCATAACAGCAGCAGCAGGAGGAAGTTTTTCCGTTCAAATTGATGAGCTTTATATGGAATGTAGTCTAAAGTTGTTCTCCTAAAGGTATTGGGCATATGAGTTTTGTTTCAGGTTGAAAAGATTAAAAAATTGTCTTTTCCTGTTTGCTGAGGAAATAGAGATACATTGGTGGTGTAGGAAATTTCAAACTTTTTCTCTAAAGGTTAAAGTCTAAGTCTTTTGAAGTGAATTGACAATAGAGAGATTAACAGGAGAAAATGTCATACAGGAATAGTGTATGGGGGAGGTCATGGTGACAGAATTGGAGGATGGAGTCAGAAAAAGGTGTGTCTAGAGTGCTATAAGTGCAGCCAAGTAATGGAGAGCCACTTAGGACATTGCAATTAATTTAGCTTTTACTTAGAGTGAGATAGAAGTCACTGGATGGCTCTAGGCAGAGCAATGAACTTATTTGACTTAGATTTTTAACAAAATTGTGGCTGCTGTGTTGAAAAAAAAAATAAAGAAGCTGCTACAATAATCCAGGGAACAATAGTGGTGACTTTGTTCACTGTAGGAGGAGATTGAAAAATCATCAGATTGTGACTCTCTCTCTCTCTCTCTCTCTCTCTCTATATATATATATATATATTTTTTTTTTTTTTTTGAGACAGTGTCTTGCTCTGTCGCCCAGGCTGGAGTGCAATGGCGTGATCTCGGCTTACTGCAACCTCCACCTCCCTGGTTCAAGTCATTCTCCTGACTCGGCCTCCTGAGTAGCTGGGATTACAGGTGCCTGCCACCATGCCTGGCTAATTTTTTTGTATTTTTAGTAGAGACGGGGTTTCACTATGTTGGTCAGGCTGATCTCAAACTCCTGACCTCATGATCTGCCTGCCTCGGCCTCCCAAAGTGCTGGGATTACAGGCGTGAGCCACCACACCCAGCCGATTGTGACTATATTTTGAAGGTAAAACTGAAAAGCTTTACCATTGCAGTAAACTTGTAAAATGAGAGAAAGAGAGGAATAAGGGGAAACCCTGAGGTTTCTGTTGTAAATAATTAGAAGGATGGAGTTGTTATGAATTGACGTGAAGAAGACTGGAAGAACAGTACACTGAGGTGGAGAGATAAGAAGCTCAGGGAGAGAGGCTGGAGTAAAATCAGAAGCTTAAGTGATCTTTGGCAGGTAGATGGTTTCTTGTAGCATTGTTTATGTAGAGGGAGCTATTGGCTATCTGAATATCATTCTGTGGGACCAAATGCGGATGAATACAAGGCAGAACCCTGAAGGAGGGAGCAGCCAACAATTATTATAAAACCATGAATGGATCTTAAAAACATCATGCCGAGAGAAAAGCTTAAAACCAAAAAAAAAAAAAAAAGAGATAGTTATTGAAAGATCATTTACATATACGAAGACATATGAGCATAAAAATACATTTTGCTGGGAGTCCTGACAAAATATTGAAAATTGGATATACGTGAACAGTGGTCTGTATCAGAAAAGGGAAGGGAGATCTATAGGGATAAAAGGGAATGAATGAATGAATGAATGAATGAATGAAGAGGAAGGCATAAGGCCTTGACTGATTCTTCACATTTCTACTTTAAGAGACTGAGGAATGAAGAGGGACCAGGAAAGCCTGTGGAAGTAGGAGGAAAATCAGGAGCTTTTTGCTTGTTAAAATCCAAGGGAAGAGAATAACTTAGAGAAGAGTCAGCAAAGCTTGGATTTTAATTTAGGTGAAAAGATAAGGAGAGAAATGGGGTCAACAGGTAGGAAAGGGAAAGTCAGGTTGAGAGAAGAACAGAATATATTACTGAAGCAGGGGACAGAGAGGTTTGCACATATAAGCAAGCCCCTTGAGTAAGCACAAGAGAATAGGCGCTGTAGTGCCTCTAGAAACAGGGAAGGTGGACTATCTGGTTACACATGCAGGTGGGTGGATTGATGTAATGGCTGGAGCTGTGGAAAGCCTGTTCTGATATATTCTATTTTCATAGTGATACAGAAAGCAAGTATGATTGCTAGGCATCATTAAGGCCCTGCTTGATGTTAGTAATCCCAAATCTTATTCAAGATTATTGCAATAGGGGAAGGAGAATTAACTCCATGGAACAAAAGGTAGGAGAGCTTTTAAGCACTGGGGTGAGCTAGTGGAAAAGTCACATAGGTGAACTCCAGGGGGGGTACTCTAGGAGGGAGGCAGTTGTTCATTGTGATTAGGCCATCTGTGTTTGCTATTTGTTCCTGATGGAAGTTAGGCTCCCATCCTCCCAAGAGACTGAGAGAAAAGGATCTGTCTCTTTTCTTCTAAGATTACATTTCAAAAGGATGGTTCCAAGGTCCTTGAGAAGGACATTCCTGGGGCGTGAAATCAGCTGGGAGAAGATTTTCATCACAAAGAGGCAGATTAAGAATTTTCAGTTGAAATTTCTTTAAAAGTAAGTGCTCTAAGTAAAGGGAAATCAGGAGCCTTGAGTCAGGAAGCTGACTGTCTAAAGTTTAGTCAAAAGTTTAGTCAAGCAGAGGGGAATATTAAGCCCTCTTGGACACTAGAACATTTGATTATGTGTCTGTTTTTTAGCCTCATTCGTTTACCTGGATTCACTTTCCAGGTAGATATAGAATTGGATTTAACCAGGATTGTTATTTTGCCAAGCGAAGATGGGTGGTTGATAGAGGGAATGGGGAGTTGAGTGTGCATATGGAGAGTGATTGTAATGATTGACCTTGGAATTTAAACAGGGCAAGGAGGAGACAAGCACCAGATGGGCAATGGCCAGTGAGAAGTGGTAGGATCAGTGACTTTTAGTCTCATGAGGTTAAAGAATTTCTGGAGTAGGGCTATAAGAAGGGATAAGTTAGAAAGATAGTGAAAATGCTTTTGTCTCTAGGTACTGACTATACCAGTAATTCTGTGATCCATATACAGATTCTTAGCTGGTGGTTTATTGAAGTCAGCTTTGCTATGACTTACTGGTCTCCTTCATCTATGTGAACACAAAGTGAAGCAGAACATTGTCGCATTTGACTCCTATGTTCAAGTATAAAAAATTTATGAGAAAAAGTACTGGCTATATTTCTCTCTGAATGTGCTGACCTATAACCTCTGTAAATATAAAACTACTTTTCCAAGTTGGTCTTTTGCCTTTTGCTTTTTTTATTGAATACACTGAAGACTCTCTGGTGACATTGTGTGTTGTTGTTTTTAAATCAAACTAAAGCACAAATTTATTAGCCCCAGTCAACCTCCTAAAAAAAAAACCCAACAAAACAAAGACTTCATGAAATTCTTTAATCATTGTCTTTCTTTTCCACAGCTGTAAAAGTATTTGCTATTTTGTATAACAAAAGCCATAGCTCTATAAATAATTCTGACCAAAGAAATGTTTTAGTATTTTATGTCAGATTTTCTAATCAGAAGATGCCTTAATTTGTGTTTGGATTGTGTGAGCCATAGTACAGTCCATACCAATGCTGAATTAAAATGGAAACAGATGATTAAGTACTCATACATTTGTTTTCAGGATGTAAAAATGAAGTAAACACACAAAATGCAAAGTAGACATGTAAATACAGTACCCAGTACAAACAAAGTGTTTAACTCAAGTTGAATAAACAGGCACAATGAGAAACTAAATTATATATCAGATAAAGTGAAGCAAATTTGGAAGAGCAAAAGCAATACTGAAGTCACATAACATTAAGGGGAAATGTGCTTGCATAATAATTGAGCTGTCTTTCTCAAATAGCCACAAGAAGATGAAAGAACCCCAGATAATTTTGAAAGGAAAGCAGTACCATTAAAGCCTTCAACAAAGAAGTTTATAGATTTGTTCGTTTGACAAATATTTATGGAGCACTTGCCATGTGCCAGGAATTGTTTCAGGGCCTGGAGATTCAGGGCTGCGCTCTCTCATAGCATGTGTTTCAATGAAGGATACTATGATAAGGAAGGAAGGAAAATAACATCAAGTGAGAAGGCTACTTCTGTAATTACTAAGGGAAGAACTCTCTGAGGAGGTGATATTTAAACCAAGATCTAAATGAACGTATGGGGAGCCATGTGCATCTGGTGGAAGGAAGAGCAGACACACCATCTTAAAGTAGGAATGAGTTTGCTGCTCTTAAAGAACAGAAGGAATATTTGTGGATGGTGGTAGTGTGTTGAGAGGAGGCTACAGAAAATTAAGCAGGACCAAGTTGCAGAGGGTTCTGCCAGTCATGATAAGGAGTCTGGTTTTTATTCTAAATGTAATGGGGAGATTTTTACGGTTGTAAGTAGTAAAGTGACATAAGCTGAGTTATGTTTTAATAACATCTCTCTGACACTTGTGAGAAGAATGGATTACTGAGGGAAAGGCCAGTTAGAGGGCTACTGCAAAATAACCCAGGTGAGGGTGGATGGTTTGCATGTGGACTTATTTCTTATTGACTATTCATTCTGAATATTCATTGTAAAACAATACTTCCAGCAGAAGAGAAAACAATTTAAAAGTAATATGGAAAGGCAGAGACTGAGAGAAATAAGTGTAACCAGACAAAAAGAGCATTGAACATAATGATATTGAAAGTGATATGGACAGTTAAGTGTGGCAAGCAGGCAAGGGTACAACACCTGGGGAATCTTGTTCTGAAAATGAAAAGATTAAAATAAAAAATAAAGGATTTAGGAGTGATTTCTGCCATGGCCCACCCCAGCCCCCACCTACCCCCTTCTGAAATTTCTAGCATAAATATACCACCCACTTGTGAGTTTCTCCCCATGAGATTATAGTACAGGAATGAATCTCTTTATTCTTTTTGTTTGTTCATTGGCATTATTACTATTGTTTTAAAAATTCAGCTTCTATTTTATTTTATTATTATTTTTTTGAGATGAAATCTCACTCTGTTGCCCAGGCTGGAGTGCAGTGGTGCGATCTCAGCTCACTGCAACCTTCATCGCCCCGTTTCAAGAGATTTTTGTGCCTCAGTCTCCCGAGTAGCTGGGATTACGGGTGTGTGCCTCCATACCTGACTAATTTTTGTATTTTTAGTAGAGACAGGGTTTTGCCATATTGGCCAGGCTGGTCTTGAACTCCTGACCTCAGGTGATCAGCCCGCCTTGGCCTCACAAAGTGCTGGGATTACAGGCGTGAGCCACGGCGCCCACCCAATTTCTATTTTAGATACAGGGGTACATGAACAGGTTTGTTACACGAGGATATTGCATGATGCTGAGCTTTAGGGAATGGATCTTGTCACCCAGGTAGTCAGCGTAAGTATCCAATAAGTAGTTTTTCAACCCCCACGCCCTATCCTCCTCTAGTAGTTCACAGTGTCTATTGTCCTCATTTTTATGTCCATGTGCACTCAATGTTTAGCTGTCACTTATAAGTGAGAACATGTAGTAATTTAGTGAACCTTTTTCTCTTTCCTTTATATAACATACTAGAACAATTTCCTTTGTATAGTGAATCACTCCTTCTTCAAGAACAAATGAGAGTTTTCTCTAGTCTCTTTGAAAAGTTGTGTATACTTACAGGTATAGAGTTTCTTGGTCAAAAACCTGTCCAGACCAAACACAGTAATCTCAATATTTTCCTAGGCTGTGTTTTGAAAGACAAGTTCAAGTAATTTACTTGACTAAGTGTTCACTGTTATTGTCACTGCAGTATACTCTACTTATCCCACATTTGACTCAAATCGAGACAATAAATATTAGAGATTATTTTAGGACTCAGATTTATTTTGATAGAGAAGCCATTTTTAGTTTGTAAAATAGGAGTTTTAGGTGCAAGTATGGAACAGAAAACTCTGACTTTATAAACTGGTTGCGTTAATCTCTATACTATCCCATATAGTACTGTGAAAATATGTATTTGAATTAATTGAATGTATTTGAGTCTATTCTGAGAGTCTAGGATGTACCTGGGGGAAGAGGAAAAAATTGTGAAATTATAAAACAGGATCCAATCTCCTCTTTCTTACTGTAACAAGCTAACTCATTTTCTTTCTTCTCTTATGTATACTAAGATAAGTCTCTATACATGAATTACATTTTTCAAATGGTTTGAAGAACCCCAACTAATCTCCAGCTAAGAAATAGCTCCCTTTAATTATTGCTTACCCAATCACAATGGAGAAATGTCAGTGAGAAAATTAAAAAAAAAAAGTATTTATCTAAATGTTGAGGCTATGATGACATCTTTAAAGAAAGCAGCAAATAAAAACTTTTTTTTCATAGAGAAAAGTAGCAAAGATTAACCTAATATGTCACAAAAAGCACTTAAAAGTCAATTTGAATCAGGGGTTATACATTCACAAATGGGGGAGTAAAAGTTGAGATACCTTGAGGAAAACTGAACTTTATTGAAAACACCAAATTGGAGAACCAAATTAAGTCAACAAATTCACTTTTTACCACCTGGTGTGAGTACCATTCCTTTATCTATGTGAAGAGAAGTGGGGCATGGATGCTATGTTTAGATCTCCTGATTTTTAGGTAGAAAACAAAGCATATCAGAACCACTTCTTTGCTTGTATTAAAGTCAATTTCATGTCCAATTTTCCCTTTAAAACATTTGATTAGATTTTCTTGGAATAAAAGACTTCTGTCTCACTAACTTTTTAAGAACTCTCTACCTTTGATTTGCAATTTTGCATGATTGGATCTTGGAAACATTTCATCCTAACTTATGAGTTGTTCTGATTTGTGTCCCTGGATGGTGCACTTATGTACGTTATTATCCACTGGATATTTATACTTCTATGGCACCGATAAGGTCTTGGGCAAATAACATTTCTTACTTACTAAATTATTAATTGGGACATTATAAGAAAGTTTTTTAAAAAAGACAAAAAAATAGGCAAAGAGAGAAAACATATTTCAACTCACCCTTGCTTAATGATATAGTAGGAAGTACATATCAGATTATACATTCCAGGGACCCTCTTGGGAAAAGGAGGTTAATGTAACCAACTTACTCTTACTTGCTGCCAGGTCCAGCAGGCTGATTAAATAATTTAGTTGTTTTGGCTGTGCAGCTGTTCCTCAGTTTTACTGTCCTGTGTTGACATCATCCCAGACTCCTTTGCATTCTCTCCAAGTGTGAGTAACACAGAGAAAAAGTCCTGCCTTAGGCGGAGTTATTGGAGTACTGTGAAGCTCTCTCTTTTATCATTCTAAATAGGCCTAGACTCTTCAGGAGAGACACTGATAAGGTAAATGGCAACATTATTAGTTCTCTTTGAAATCTGTTGTTTGTAACTAAACTTTTTCTTCCCTTCCTTCAGGTTGGCTCTTGCCATTCAAAGCCAAACTGGAAGAGATTAAAAGTTCCTGTTCTTTCTCAATTGCTTTGGCCTAACATGCTCTGAGTTTGGAAACTTAACTGCCTGTTTTGTTCTCCCTCGTTTCACTTGTGTCTTCCCTTTTGGGGAGCAAATTACTGCTTTTGAAGGAGAATGAGTTGGAAGATTGTGTGTGTGTGTGTGTGTGTGTGTGTGTGTGTGTTGGTAGTATGGAAGATGGGGAGGATAAAAAGAGGAGAGCTTAAGAAGTAAAGACAAAACTCTCAGTTCGGTATTAATATCTCCACGTCTTATTTACAAAGCAAATAGGGAATGGGAGAAAATATTTGCTAATTATAGGTGTTATAAGGGACTTGTATCCATAATTTTTACAAGACACTTACAGCTTAATAATAAAAAGATGAATAATTAATAAGATGAGAAAAGCACTTGAATAGACCTTTCTCCAAAGAAGATACACAGAAGTCCTATAAGGACACAAAAAATTTCTTAACATTATTAGTCATTCGGGAAATGCAACTCAAAATCACAGTTAACATACTACTTCACACCCACCATATTGACTAGAATAAAAAATAATAGACAATAACAAGTATTGGCAAGGATATAGAGAAATTTGAACCTTTACACATAGCTGGTGGGATTGGAAAATGGTGTGCCTTCTTTGGAAAACAGTTTGGCAACTCCTCAAAATGTTAAACATGGGGTTACCGTGTTGTCAGAGGTGTGTGAGCCAGAGCAACCCCATCTTGAGTAGAAGCTGGGTAAAATGAGGCTAAAACCTACTGGGCTGCATTCCCAGACAGTGAAGGCACTCTAATTCACAGAATAACATAGGAAGTCAGCACAAGATGCAGATCATAAAGACCTTGCTAATAAAACAGGTTTCAGTAAAGAACCCAGCTAAAACCCACCAAAACCAATACAATATGGTGACAAGAGTGACCTCTGGTCGTCCTCACTGCTATACTCCCACCAGCACCATGACAGTTTACAAATGCAACGGCAACATCAGGAAGTTACCCTAAATGGTGTAAAAATGGAAGGTATGAATAATCCACCCCTTGCTTAGCATATAATCAGGAAATAAATAACCATCAATATGGGCAACCAGCAGCCCTGGGGGCTGCTCTGTCTATGGAGTAGCCATTCTTTAGTCCTTTACTTTCTTAATACACTTGCTTTCACTTTACTCTGTGGACTCGCCTTGAATTCTTTCTTGTGTGATATCCAAGAACCCTCTCTTGGGGTCTGGATCAGGACCCCTTTCTTGTAACTGTGTGACCTAGCAATTCTGCTCCTAGGTGCATACCCAAGAGAATTGGAAACACATGTCTATACAAAAACTTACACACAAAGGTTGATAGCATTATTATTCATGATATTCAAAAAGTGCAAACAACCCAAGTGGTCATCAGCTGATGGATGGGTAAATAAAATGTGGTATATTCATACAATAAAATATTACTTGACTTTAAAATGGGTGAAGGACTTGATATATGCTACAACATGGATGACTTTGAAAGCATTTTGTTAAGTAAATAAAAGTAAAATGACACATATTGTGTGATTTCATTTACATGAAGTATGTAAAACAGACAAATCTATATATAGAGAAAGTAAATTAGTGAAGGAGGACAGTGGAGAAGGTGAGTGACTATTAAGAGTGTGGGCCGGGCGCGGTGGCTCATGCTTATAATCCCAGCACTTCGGGAGGCTGAGGCAGGCGGATCACCTGAAGTCAGAAGTTTGAGAGCAGCCTGCCCAACATGGTGAAACCCCATCCCTACTAAAAATACAAAAAATTAGCCAGGTGTGGTGGCACATGCCTGTAGTCCTACCTACTCAGGAGGCTGAGGGAAGAGAATTGCTTGAACCTGGGAGACAGAGGTTGCAGCGGGCCAAGATCGTGCCACTGCACTCCAGCCTGAGCAACAGAGCAAGACTCCATCTCAAAAAAAAAAAAAAAAAAAAAAAAAGAGTGTGGATTTCTTTTTAGGGTGATAAAAACATTCTAAAATTTGATGGTGACAATGGTTGTACAACTCTGAATATACCGAAAACCATTGAATTTATTCTTTACATGGGTAAATTTTATAATGTCTCACTAAAGCTGTTATTAAAAAGTACATATGGACTTTGATTTCAGTTGTGATAATTTCAATGAAGGAAACTTTTGGGCTTATAAGAAGAATGTGTACTTGGGGGTCTCATTTGACTTGACAGCCATGCAAATATCCTGATGGCAAAGTATAGTATGAAATTTTAAGTATTAACAAAAATAATACATGTTTTAAAAGTAGGCATGTAAAAGAGATTTGGTAGGGATGTTGTAGATACTTACACGTTGATTTAGTGGTTGAACAATATTAACTTTTTAGCATCTATCTGAGATTCTGTATTTAATTCTCAACAAAGATCTTCCTAGTTCTAATTCTCAGTGATTTTTATTTCTCTCCCTATAGAGAGGTCCCTCTCCCATATTTTGTAAGTCAATTTAGCCATCATTACATAGAAAAAAACAAATGCTTGTTCATTGCTTTAATTTGTTGTCTAGTTATGTGAACATAACTTGAGATATAAATTCCTTAAAAGCAAAACTATATTCATATTTCCTTTAACTGGGTTCCTATATGCATTTGATTAAAACAACAGTAATACCTTCCACTTATTGATGCAAACTCCGTGCCAGGCTAAGGCCATTTGTCTAATCCCATCTGAGTAATAACAATAGTACTATTTTTATTATTCCTAGTCCCAATGTGCAGGTGGGAAGACTGAGCCTCAGATAACACAGCAAATTAAATGGGGAAGTATTTTACCCTATGCAATCTGACCCTGGAATCAGTACCTTTCAGTACTATACTGCATTGTATCTTGAAAGTTTGCGGAATTAATAAAAAAAAAAAATTCTCCCACCCCTGACTCTTTCTTTTAAATAGGTTGTACTTCCTTCTGAAAATATCGACTTGACTTATTTATTTATTTTTTTTGTGAGAGTAATTAGCTTTTTCTCAGTCAGCATTTTAAATTTGTTGTGACAGGGATCCATTTTATGCTTTCCACGAGACCCGAAACAAAGCGTTTCTAGACATTTTATTGCCAGAATATGCATGCTTTGCTCCATGCTGCTTGTAATTCATTAAAATGTATGTGCTCTGCAAATAGGAAACCAATCTGCAATAAATCAGCTTTCTAGAAAACATTCATGGAAAGTGTTCGAAATGGTTGCTCTGTAAGAATACACAAACCTGCTTGGTATTTGTGTGATTTGCTGTCATTTATGGGGTTTGTAAACAAATAGTGGATTTGTGTGAAACTGTAAATTAGTGGCCTGCCTTCAGCATGTGTGTGAGATCTGCTTACAAAATGCCATTTGATAGCATCTGAGCAGATCACGATGAGCTCCAAATTCCTTTTACAGGGACAAGTGATGCACACTGGTCTGAATTAGATAAATTGCCCTGACCCAAGATTTTCAACTATTTTTTTTCTTAATCCGAGACATATTTGTAGCTGCCAGAAAACCTAGCTCATGGGCTTGTACACAGTTGGCATCTAAGGCATAAATCAATGAAGAATAGAAGCCCACTCGTGCTTACAAGTAACAGGCTAAAGATAAGAAAATCAGTTGGGCTTTCAGTTTTAGCCACAGAATACAAAGCTTGTTTGTGCTAGGGAGAGTTATCAAACAACGTGGTGCAGGAGATAATGTGGGTATTCAGTTCCAGGCCTCCCCAGGACCTTTGACTACAGAGTACTTCTCTGAATCCATAGCAAGGGCAACCTACTGCTTCCCTGCGGAAAAGGAATCATGCAGTTCCTTAGGCCAGGGGGTATAAGTCTGTTTCCTGGTAGATAAGGCTCTGAACCAGGGCAGGCAGTATTTTAGTAATGAGCATTCCTCAAATCAGTCAATGTTAATGAGGAACAAACTGTGACCAACCAAGGCTTTAGGGAGATGGCAGTTGTTGTGAGAAAAGATGTTCTGTTTGCCTCATGTTCTACGTGTTCCCTTAATTATTATGAGATTCTGTAAGTGAGCTCCTCTTAGCTCTCTGGGAAGAGCTACCATTCTTTTTTATTACTTACACCTAAAAATTATTATTTTAATAAACGTAACATGATTTGTCTTGTAAATAGACCTGCTGTGCAATAGCATTCTGCAGATTTTTTTTTTTTGCTTTGACTTTGTGCAAATCAGTTTACATTACAGATGTTAATAATTGCTAGGCATGAGAGTAGTTGTCTCTCCCTGACTCCTCTTTCCTCTTCCAAAAATGTTCTTTAAGGTCAAATTGAAGAGCCCCCCACCTTTTTTTTTTTAAAGCGGCTTACCCTGACTAATTCTACTCTATCCTGTTTGTTGTTTTCTTAATCCTTTTGTACAGTTTGTACTACAAAGCTGCATGCTTGATCCTATATTGCCTGGAACTTGTCTGTCTCCCAGTTTTCTGTAAGTACCTAAGCACAGGGTATGTCTTAACATATATCCCAAGTTTCCAGCACAGCAAGGATTTGTGGAAGAATTATGCCTGGTACTTATTAAATAAACAATAAATATTTGTTGAATCAGTAGTCTGAGTAGGCTTACAATAAATGCATACATGCTACCCGAGTGACCCAATGAATGAAACAAAATTGTTCTGTTTTGCATTTGGATGCTTTATTACCACAACTAGATTAAAAATGCATCAAGGACAGGGAGCATGCCTTCTGAAATACAAGAACTCATCATGAGGGCATGTAGAGTAGAGGTTGCTGGTAGGAGATTGTCAAGGATACACAATCAAGGTGGAAAACAAAGAAGGTGTGGGAAGCTAAGGACAGAAAGATCATGGGAAAGGAATAAGACTCATTTTTCTTCTATCATCCTTCTCCTTTCCCTATCCATCCCAGGGAGATATAACAAAGGCCAAACCTTTAGAAGGATATTTTGAAGGAGAGAGAAACTTTTGTAGAAGATGTTGATTTTCCAGTATAAGGCCCCGGGCAGAGAGCTGAACTGTTGTCAGTTACTGTTCACTCCACAAGGACGTGAAGGCCTCTGATAGCCATCTTGCGGATTTCCCAGTTACAGTTTAGTGCTTGTCTATGGGAATCTCCTAATTAACAATCTTACAGTGTTCATGTCTTCTCTCTTTCTGTTTAGTTTCGTGTCTACAGAATAGAGATAGTGATCCTACATATATGGATATATGTATGCATATATGTGTGTGTTTATATATCTATCTTTATATCGCCATATAATTATAATGCCTGGGTTTGAATATTGGCAGCACCTTTTAATTGTGGTTCAATAATTCCTTAGCTATGTGACCTTGAGCAAGTTACTTAACTCCCCTAAGCTCCATTTGTTTTCTTCTGGAAAAGAAGGATAGTAATAATACCTACCTCATAGAACTGTTTCTAATTTTACTTTTAAACATAACTTTTTTTTCTTATGAGTAGACCTTATTATTTTTAGAGCAGTTTTAGGTTTACAGAAAAACTGAACAGAAAGTAGAGAATTCTCATATACTCCCTCTCTCCCACTCACAGTTTCCTCTATTTTTAACATGTTGCACTGGTGTGGTACATTTGTTACAACTGATGAACCAAGATTAAAATATTATTTTTAATTAAAGTCCATAATTTACCATAGAGTGTTGTACAGTTCTATTCTTTGGGTTTTGCCCCCCAGAATTAGGATTTTGCCAAATGAAAAATGTCATATATCCATCATTACAGTATCATACAGAATAGTTTCACTGCCCTAAAAATCCTCTTCCACCTACTTATCCCCTCTCTTTTACTGTCTCAGTAGTTTTGCTAATATACATGATATTGTGTTTTTAATTTCAAATTTCAATTATTCATGCGAGTATATAGGAAATCAATTGACTTTTATATATTAACCTTGTATCTTGCTACCTTTCTATAATCACTTACTAGTTCCAGGAGTCATTTGGTCAATTATTTGGAATTCTCTACAATAACAAGCATGTAATTTATGATCGAGGACAATTTTATTTTTTCCTTCCCCATCTGTCTCTCTTTCATTTCCTCTTATTGTCTTACTGAATTAGATGAGACTTCTAATATAATGCTGAATAGGAGTGGTGTGAGGGGACATCCTTGTCTTGGTTTTGATCTCAATGGGAAAGCATCTAGTTTCTCACTGTTAAGTATGTTAGCCGTAGGCTCTTTGTAGTTTTTTTGTTGCTGTTGTTTTTAACAAAACTTACCCCCATTCTTAGTTTATGAAGAGTGTTTATCATAAATGGGTGTTAAATTTTGTGAAATGCTTTTTCTGTATCTACTGATAGGATCATGTGATTTTTCTTCTTTGGCCTGTTATGTGCTGGATTACAGTAATTGATTTTTGAATGTTGAACAAGACTTGCACACTTGGAATAAATACTACGTGGTCATGGTATATAATTCTTTTTAGGCATTGTTAGATTTGACTTGATAATATTCTGATGGAGATTTTGGCATCTATATTTCTGAGAGATGTCGGTCAGTAGTTTTTCTTTCTTGTAATGTCGTTTTCTAATTTTGGTATAAGGGTAATGCTGGTCTCAGAGAATGAAGTAGAAAGTATTCTCTCTCCTATTTGGTGAACCAGAATATATAGAATTGGTATTATTTTTTACTTAAATATTTGGTAGAATTTACCTGTGAATCTATTAGGGCCTAGTGCCTTCTGTTTGGTAGGTTATTAATTATTGATTTAGTTTCTTTGATAGATAAGGGACTACTTAGATTATATCTCTTTGTGTGTGTTTTGGTAGATCATGTCTTTTAAGGAATTGGTCCACTTTTCTAAATTATAAACAATTTAGAGTTGTTTATAATTTTTTTTAATTTTTTGTTAATGTCCTTAGGATCAGTAGTGGTGGCCCCTTCTTCATTTATATTAGTATTTTGTATCTTCTCTCTCTTTTTTTCTTGGTTAGCCTTGCTAGGGATTTATCAATTTTATTCATCTTTTCCAAGAACCACTTTTGGTTTTGTAGATTTTCTCTATTGTGTTTTTGTTTTCAGTTTCATTGATATCTGACTTGATTTTTATAAATTCATTTCTAATGCTTATGTTGGATGTAATTTGATCTTATTTTTCTAGTTTTCTAAATTACAGCTTAGATTATTTATTTTTAGATCTTTCTTCCTTTGTAATGTATTCATTCAATGCTATGATATTTTCTTTAAGTACTGTTTCTGCTACATTCCAGGAATTTTGGTAAGTTGCATTTTGATTTTCAGTTAGCCCAAAATAGTTTTTAATTTTTCTTGAGATTCTTCTTTGAGCCATATGTTATTTTAAAAATGTGTTGTTTAATTTCCATTACTTTTAGAATTTTCCAGCTTTCTATTATTGATTTCTAATTTAATTTAATTGTAGTCTAAATGCATACTTTGTATAATTTTTATTCTTTTGAATTTGTTAAGAAATTTTTTATGACACAGAGTGTGGTTTATCCTGATGAATGTTCCATGTAAACCTGAATAAAATGTGTATTCTGCTATTGTTGGATGACATATTCTAAAAATGTCAATTAGACTGATTAATGGTTGAGTTCAGTTCAGTTGAACTACATCCTTACTGAAATTCTACCTGCTAGATCTATCAATTACCAATAACAGGGTATTGAAATATCAAATTATAATAATAGATTCATCTATTTCTTCTTGTAGTTTTATCAGTTTTTGCCTCATGTATTTTGGTGCTCTGTCGTTAGGTTTATGCACATAAAGGATTGTTATGTCTTCTTGGACAATTGATCCTTTATCATTATGTAATGCCCCTCTTTAGTCCTGATAACTTTTCTTGCTGTGAAGTTTGTTTTTTTTGGAAATTAATATAGTGATTTCTCCTTTCTTTTTATTAGCATTAGTGTGATATATCTTTTTCCATCTCTTAACTTTTAATCTCTCTCTGTCTTTATATTTAAAGTGGGTTTTGAAAGATAACCTATGGTTTCTTTAAAATCCATTTAACAGTCTCTGTATTTTAATTGGTGTATTTACACTGTTCAAATTTAAAGTAGTTATAGATAATTTGAAATAATATCTATCATATTAATATTAGAATATTATTATATGCTAATTTGTGATTATTTTACTATATATTATATACATTTATAATATTGACATAATATGCTAATATTGCTAATACTAATTTTAGCATATTACTTCTATTTCTTTTTTTTTTTTAACATTTGTTAGTGGTTGCCCTTGAGTTTGCAACATACCACCAATTCAGGCCATCTTTCAATTAACACTACATCACTTCACAGATAGCATATGTACCTTATAACAGAGTATTCCTGTCCCTTATAAGGTTGCTGTCATTCATCAGATCTATTCATAATCTATAATAACTGAGTATATTGTTACTCTTATTATTTTGAACCAGTTGTTACCTGTTAAATCAATTAAGAATAAGAAAAATAAATGAATTTATTTTGCCTTCATTTATTCCTTTTCTAATGCTTTTTTTTTTGAGACAGGGTCTCATTTTGTTGCCCAGGCTAGAGTGCAGTGATGCAGTCACAGCTCACTGCAACCTCTACCTCCCAGGCTCAAGCAATCCTCCCACCTAGGTCTCTTGAGTAGCTGGACCACAGGTGTGCACCATCACACCCAGCTAATTTTTTAATTTTTTTGTAGAGACTGGGTTTCACCATGTTGCCCAGGCTGGTCTTGAACTCCTGGATGTAAGCAATCTTCCTCAGCTTCCCAAAGTTCTGTAATCAAAGGCATGAGCCACCACACCCGGCCTTACTTCCTTTATTTTTATTTTTTGTATGTCTGAGTTTCTGACCTTTATCATTTTCCATTTCTCTGAAGACCTTCTTTTAACATTTCCTGTAAAGCAGGTCTACTGTTAACAAATTCCCTCAATATTTGTCTAAGAAAGTCTTTATTTCTCATTCACTTTTGAAGAGTAATTTCATGGGATACAGAATGCTAGGTTGGTTTTCTTTTTTCTCTCAACACTTTAAATATGCTACTCCATTCTCTTCTTGCTTGTATGGTTTTTGTAGAGAAGACTGATATAATTCTTACCCCTGTTTCTCTATAGGTAACGTGGTTTATTCCCTATCTCTCTTCTTTCAAGATTTTCTCGGTCTTTAATTTTCATCAGTTTGATGTGATACACACAGGTGTGAATTATTGGGTGTTTATTCTGTTTGATATTCTCTGAGTTTCCTGGATTTGTGGTTTTGTGTCTGTCATTAATTTTGGAAAATCATCAGACATTTTTATTCCAATATTTCTTCTATTCCTAATGTTCTTTTTTATCATGCTGGTATTCTAATTACGTATATGTTGCATCTTTTGGAATTGTCCCTCAGTTCTCAAATATTCTTTTTTTTTTTTTTTGTCATTCCTTTTTTTTCTTTGCATTCCAGTTTTGGAAGTTTTTATTTATATACTTTCAAGCTCACCAAGTCTTTCATCAGCCATGTTGAGTCTACTGATTGGCCCATCAAAAGCATTCTTCATTTCTGTTGCAGTCTTTTAATTTCTAGCATTTTCTTTTGATACTTTCCTAGAGTTTTCATTTCTCTGCTTATATTACTCACCTGTTCTTGTATGTTGCCTAGTTTTTTTTTTTTTCATTAGAACTCTTAATATATTATTCATAGTTAGTTTAAATTCCTTTTCTGATAGTTACAAAATTTCTGCCATACATGGTTTTGGTTCTAAGGCTTGTTTTGTGTCTTTGCATTGTGGGTTTTTAATTTGTTTGCTTTTAGGTTTTGCCTTTTACTATGCCTCGTAATTTTTTTGAAATTCAGGTATGATGTTTTGAGTAAAAGAAATTGAAATGGAGAGGTATTTAGTGGGAGGTTTTTTTTTTGTCTGTTTGTCTGGCAAGAAGTTAGTCTGTGTTTATCATTTGTTGTAGCTGTAGTGTCAGGGGCTAAAATTCCCTCTGGTGTCCTTGTCTTTGACTCCTATTTTGTCTTTGAGTTTCCCTAGGAACTTGTTCTTAAATAGATTCTGAGGCTTATAGTCCTATAGCTTTAATATTGTTATACAGGAGCACTACTGATGTAGTGATAAAGTGTCAAGGGGATTTCTTCTATAGTCCTGTGTTTAGGTGTCAGTATTTTAGCGAGCTGGAGTTATGCATACCCCTTTCTCCTTACCAAAGACTAGAGGGAACTGGACTGGGTATTTGCCTTCTTCCAGCTTGGTTAATCCTTGATAAAATCCCAGCAAGTTAGGCTCTGGTGAAATAATTTCCTTTGAGTGCAGGACTTGTTAAGGAGAACACAGAGCTCGGAATTTACTTCAAAAATGGTTATTTTCTCTTGAGAAAAAGTACAGATCACTTTTCTCCTAGATTTATGATGAAGACCCATTAGAGTTTCTAGGGATAAAACTGTTGAAAGTGTGGAGTTGCCCCTAAAACTGAACCCCATAGTCTGTCTTTCTGATTTTTGGGGCAGCAGTTTGCTCTGTGACTTTATTTTTCTTATGAAGCTCTAAGAAATGCTATTGATCTTTAGTTTGTTCAGCTTTATTTTTCTTATAAGGATGAAAGTGTTGACTTACAAGCTCTTTATATATCAGACCAGAAACTACTTTTTAAAAAATATAAAATGTAATCACCATCTAAAGCACTTAGCACAATGCATGGCATGTAGTGAGCACATATTTTTAGCTCTTACTGTTATTTATTATTATTCCATTGAGAAAAACATTTTCTAATAATAATGAAATGACAACATGATATGGTAGCATCACAAAAATCAATACATCTTTCTGAGCATATTAGAAATTATTTCTGTATGAAATAACAGGTTTAAGGAAAAAATTTAATGTGGTCAGAAGTGTGCAATCAAAATAATGAGATGACATTGGCATGAAGAACAAACTCGAGCGGAACGCTAGGCCAGATAACCTGTAACAAGAGAGAACAGTGAGGAATAGGAAAGAAAGTAGCAGAAACTGGGATTGAAGGAGTGTAAGTTTGGAAATAGAAAATGTGGTGAGGGGGATAATAGCCTCTGTAGATATTTGACCCGTAGCAGAATTGATTCAGCAAGCTTTGTCTTTTGTTTTCAAAGATGGTGCTTTCTGATGAGGATTGCTATTTGTACCAAGAGATGCTGCTGAACAGTTTATTCCGAGAAAAGCTGCCCTTTGGTTCTCAGCTGTCGCCACTGTTTAAAACAAAGCTGTCATGGATGTGTGGCTTGCCCCACCTCTTTTCTTCCCCACCCCTGATAACTGTGCATCTGCTTGCCCTGGGTGCTACTGCGTTTTTCAAGCGGCTAGAATTGTCACAGCATTTGAAAAGCATGAGGAAAGCATTCCTCCTGTCCTGCCTGCTTGTAGACATATCAGTTTTCCATAGTTACGGCTTATTTTCTCTGAAAATTTCTTGCCTAGCATAGTTTGTTTTTTTTTTTTTAACTGAATAACATCTCCTGAGTATCTCCCAAGTAGCTCTAGAAGTTTTGCTTGCTTCCAAAACCTCACGATCAGCAATTCTGCCATACCTTTTAGTGTTAAGATTGATATGTAGTTCTACCTGGTCATTGTAAGTAATCAATTTTATATTTATAAAATAGAAAGCATTGCAGCCTGGCAAATGTTGGATCCCATCTGCACCACCATGAATTTTCAGTTTGTTCTAGACCTTGATTCCTGTATTTGTTTCCTAAATGGACTACTAGATTATATGAGTCACCTGGGGAAGTTGCTTAAAATATAGATTTCTAGAAGCCACCTGAGAATTACTGAAATGTATCAATAGATGATATGGTTTGACCATATTCCTATCCAAATCTCATTTTGAATTGTAGCTCCCATAATTCTCACATACTGTGGGAGGGACCTGGTGGGAGATAATTGAATCATAGAGGTGGTTTCTCTCATACTGTTCTTGTGGTAGTGACTGTGTCTCACGAGATCTGATGATTTTATAAGGGGTTTCCCATTTTGCTTGACTCTCATTCTCTCTTGTCTGCCACCATGTGAGACGTGCCTTTCACCTTTCATCATGACTGTGAGGCCTCTCCAGCCACATGGAACTGTGAGTCCATTAACCTTAAACCTCTTTTTCTTTATAAATTACCCAGTCTTGGGTATGTCTTTATCAGCAGAGTGAAAATGGACTAATACAATAGGGAAGGAGTCTGGAAACCTGCACGTTAAATAGTAACAGTAATATTGCAAGTCAGGTTACAGATTGGCAGCAGCAATCAAACATACACAAAAACATGCACATACACACACACTCATGCATTCACATGCTATAGAGTCCCAATTTATTTAGTTAAGGAAACAGGAACTAATGGAAGTGGGTGGCTAAAGACAGCAGGAATAAATACTTCCTATCTCTGCAGTGCTTTTCCCATGACCTCTCCTTCTATTACTAGGACTGAAAACAAAAGTTGACACTTCCCTCTCTCCTTGCACTTTTGTTATAAGATTTGTATTATCATTTGAGACTGTTATTCTAAAATTTTGGCATTTCCATTTAAGGCAGGAGTCAGCAAATTGTTTGCCACCTGGTTTTATATGAAGTTTTTGAAGCTGATTTTGGCAGCAATGAACTAGACCTTAATTCTCTGGATACATTTCTGGCAATTATATCATGTGCCTTAAGGCAAGTACTAGTAGACTGTGGCTTTCTAGGCATATGAGTTTGTGACAACTTTCAGGAAACAGGTCACACTCTAAATCCAGATAGATGAGAAACTTCCTTACTGAATTGAAAAAGGTGTTTTAAGTGGAAATCAGGAGGCCTCCTGAGGCTTCTGTCATTACTTTCCGTGTCAGCTTCTTAAAAAGCTCAAGGGCCAGAAAGCTTGAGGTGGGAGAGAAAAAGTGTTAATAAAGAACAATTATGGTACACTCTGACTGACATTTGAATTTGTAATATTCCTTTCTAATTAGCATTAAAGCTTTCTCTATTTGAGGAAAAAGATATGTGACTGAACTTTAACTCCTAAAGAGATGTTTTTACAGCTGCTCACCATCCTAAGATGAATATCAGCAATTAGAACTATTATCGTTTTCTGTCATCATTATGGCTACTGTTATCAATCTTCAGCACAGAAAGCCATGATGCTAATGCTGGCTGTACCAAACTATGAAATCCTAATTACCATTCCATGCTCTAGAAAAGAAGCTATTTGTAAGAACAAAACAGCTATTAAGTGGAGGAGGGCATCGTAGCCTTTTAGTGTGCTGATGATTTGGAATCACCAGCTAAAAGAATTCTGGAAAGTAACCCCTTCTTTCATCTGCTTCTTAACTGATTTTAAGGGTTATCGGGTATTTTCCAAAGCAGTTTGGGATGGATATTGTATACTTTGACCTCTCAAATGTGGCTCCCACACTGATTTTGCAATCAGCTAATATCACTGTTTGATGACAATCAAAGAGCGTTCATGCATAATTACTGTTGACCCACAAAGAGATACAGTTAGTGGAAAAATGGCTCTAATATATAAAAAATAGTACATCTGTTACTGAGACACAGCCTTCGCAATTATATATAGTAGTCTAAAATGTATACTTCACTATTAAGTTATTTGATCAACTATTTTGAAACCACAGAGAATATTGCCCTTGGCCACTCACTCTTTACCTACTTTTATTTGATATTCAAAGAGAGTAATTAAATTGTTTATTCTAACTGTAGTCATAAATACACCCCATACCAGACCAAAACAATAACAACAACCATACTTTCAACATTAATGTATAAATCAAGAAAGCTGAATATAGAAGACTGAAACTAATTAACTTGCCATTTTACTTATCTACATTTTTGTTAATCAAATAGGACTCACCCACCAATTGCTGAGGAGTTATCAATGGATCAAGAAGGAGTTTTATCAGTAATGTTAAGGCAAAACCCTCAGACTTAACACTATATCATTTTTCTTTAAGTGGAAGAGTGTTAAAAGGAAAGACTTTCTTTTGACCCCAGCTACATAATCTTCTTCCTAGCATTGCCTGGCCAACATCTGAATTCCTTCCTTTTTTTTTTTTTTTTTTTTTTTTTGAGACCAAGTCTCATTCTGTGGCCCAGGCTGGAGTACAGTGGCACAATGTTGGCTAACTGCAACCTCTACCTCCCGGATTCAAGCGATTCTCCCACCTCAGTCTGTGGAGTAGCTGGGATTACAGGCATGTGCCACCATGCCTGGCTAATTTTTGTATTTTTAGTAGAGATGGGTTTTCACCATGTTGGCCAGGCTGGCCTTGAACTCCTGACCTCAAGTGATCTGCCTGCCTCGGCCTCTCAAAGTGCTGGGAGTACAGGCATGAGCCACTGCACCTGGCCTGAATTCTGATATAAATGTAAAACACAGAAAGTTAGAGGGTCTAAAGCTGTGTTTCTCAGGTAAAATATGTTTATGAGAATTAACATAAATTCTAGATATTCTGGAGCTTCCTCTTAGAGGATACTACATATTGAATTCTAACAAGACTTTTTGAATTTTGTTACCGTTTCTCTAACTGACCTAGGGACATGTTATTTTCACCTTTTACCTATCTGTTGCACAGAACACCATGAAACGTACTGTGAGGATGCTGGTCTAGGTATGAATCTTTGTGTAATAAAGTTGGCTTCCACATAGAATTGTTATTGGAAATCTCAATTACTGTAAGATAGCATCAGAGGTACTGGAAGAAAAGAAAGTGATATGATCTTAGGTAGCAGCATGTCTAGAGACCCAAAGTTCACTCCATGTGGTGGTATGTCAGAATTTCCTTCCTTCTAAGGCTGAATGAAACCTTGAGGACATTTATGCTAAGTGAAATAAGCTGGTTACTAAAACTGTATGATTCCACTTATGTGAGGCATTTAGAATAGTTAAAATTGTAGAGGCAGAAAGTAGAATGGTGTTTGAGATGGAGTGGGGGGAGGAAAATGAGGAGTTACTGTTTAATCAATAGAGAGTTTCAGTTTTACAGATGAAAAGAGTTATGGATCTGAATGATGGCAATGGTTGCATAACAATATGAACATACTTAATGCTAGTGAGATGTACACTTAAAAATGGTTACGATAGTAAATATTATGTCATGTATATTTTACCACAGTACAATTAATTAGAAAAAAAGAATGCCTTCTATTTTGTTGTAGATCTTTTTTTAATTTTAAAAGAACCTTTTTTTTTTTCTCTTTTTTTTTTTTTTTTTTTTGAGACCGAGTCTCTTTCAGGTTACAGTTCAGTGGCATGACCTCGGCTCACTGCAACTTCTGCCTCCTGAGTTCAAGTGATTCTCGTGCCTCAGCCTCCCAAGCAGCTGGGATTACAGGCATGTGCCATCATGCCCAGCTAGTTTTTGTATTTTTAGTAGAGACGGGGTTTCACCATGTTGGCCAGGCTGGTCTCGAACTCCTGATCTCTAGCAATCTGCCTGCCTCAGCCTCTCAAAGTGGTGGGATTACAGGTGTCAGCCACTGCACCCGGCCAAGATGAACATTCTTTTAGAAAAAGAAAGGCAAACATAGTAGTTTTCATTATGTTTTGTTTTAAAATATTCTCACTTAGGAAAATAAAATTTAATGACCCTATTCTCTCCCTAAGTTATTAATATGGTTTCAAAATATTGTTAGGTTTCTAGACTCTGTAAGAATTGACAGTACACTGGAAGTGCTTCTCTCCTGTCCTCAGCATTGGTGACTCTCAGTGAGCTAGCTACTGCTCTTATTGAGGTTGTCTTTCTCTACTCCTCTGTAACATCGTATAAATTTGTGTGTTGCAGGAGCCTTGTGGCTATGATGTAAGTTTCGTCTCTGCGCAGTTAATTGGTCCATTATGGAACTGAATATTCAATTTTTGTGTCTCTGGCACATCTGTCTGACAAAAAACTAATTGTCCTGGATTGAACCTATTATTAGACCATCTTTTGTTACTCAAAAATTAATGTACCAGGGGTCAATTCAACATCTCAAAATACAATAACCTCTAAAATAGGAAAGTCATGGGATGATAATAAATAAAATGCTAGAGGACTGGGTGCAGTAGCTTATTTCCATAATTCCAGTGCTTTGGGAGGCCATGGCCAGAAAATCACTTGAAGCCAGGAGTTCAAGACCAGGCTAGACAACATAGCGAGACCCCCATCGCTATAAAGAATAAAAATCTAAAATGAAATAAAATGCTAAAGATGGGAAGGACCCTGGAGGAATCAACCAGACCAATCCCCTCATGTTATCAATGAGGAAGCCAGACAGGATGTGATAAATACATAAGGTTCCCTTGTCTTTAGCTTCTGAAACTCCTCTCAGTTAAATGTATTTCCATCATGTGGGTAATACACCATTCTTATAGGAAAGGAAAAACTCTCAGTTGTACTAGGGCAAGTATAATTCAATAGACAATACAGAGATCCAGAGGGAATCAAGAAATAATTTTGCATATTCCTTCTGTAATATGATCAACCATAGTAAATAAATGTTTATAAGAAGGATGTAGTAAAAATAACAAGATTCACATTTATGAAATGTAGTTATAATTTTTTCTTATTCATGTATTTGTGGGATCATCTTAGGCACATTTAGAATCCAAATAGTTTATTATAGAATTCTGTCTTCAAACTGTATTTAAAAAGGAGAGAAATGTTACCACTATAAATCCTTGATATGTTTGAAAATCCTGGTGTTATTTTCAGTTTTTCTCTGTAGAAAGCAATTTTCTCTGCTGACTAATATGGAAATTTAGCTGGAGTCCATCCTCCTCATTAGGTAGGATAATTTTTGTTAATGTAACATTATAAATCACTTCGTCTTATAAATATTCTGCTTTATTCCTTACCTCAGAAATCTTCTTATTTAAGATATTCAGTATCATTTTATCTTTCCTGAATTGGTTTGGTGTTTTTTTTTTTTAATTGAGGACATTTTTATTCTTTAACTATCAATAAAATCATTTCCATAGTTCCAAAAATGTCCAGAAAATACCATACAGTCTGGAAAAGCAAGAAAAGAACATTGAGAAATGGTTCAGTATTGACCCCAAATGTCCTTTAATAATAACAGCTTCCATTTATTAAATTATCTTTATATGTTAGTCATCAGGGCTTTATTTAGTTTCACTTGTTGAATCTTTGGACAACTCTATGAAGTAAGTGGTACTAAGACCATTTTACAGACAAACTTGGCCAAGAACACCCACCTAGGAAGGTGGATTGGGATCTAGATCTGCTATACTGCCACGGCCAGGTTTTAATTTTTATGCTGCTCTGCCTTGCCCTCTAAGTGGACAGATGGAGGAGAAGCTTTACTAGGGACCAAGCGTAGGGTTTCGTTGTGCCTCTTTAAAAGGCCCAGCCCTGGTGGGGACTGTGACAGGACATTTGGCCAGGGCAGTTCTAACAAGGGTGATGCCAGCTGCTTGTGAAAAATTGAGTCTTGTGAAACCTTTCTGTAGCTTTACAATTTCTGTTTCAATGAGGAGCTTTCAGTTACATCTATTTACTGCTGCCAGTGAACTGACAATAAAATCAACAATGATACTTCCTTTGTACTTGGAAAGGAGGTGAAGCGGGGGTTATCTCAGAGTCAGAGAAAAAAAAAATGTATCTTATTCTTTTTATAATCAGTCCCTAAAGTGTTTTCTGGAACTGTTGACATTCTTGTCAGAAATTGTGTCTTGGCTACATGACTATACATTTTTGAAATTTGTAGTCTAAACCAACAGGTATTATCCAAAGACTTTAGTACATTATCACACATCGGGTAGCAGCCCCAATGTGTGATAATCATGATTTCCAAGCACAGATGCAAGATGTCATGTGCGGACTATACTGTGTTTCCTAATTACAATCCTATCTTACATTGCTCCAGAGGTTCAGACTTTACTAAAGGGGCCTCCTGTATTCTGGCCAGTTCTTGCTGTGCAGGAATAGAAGGGCTTGCAGCTATTCTAATTTCTTTTTAAGCCAAAAAATCCAGATTTTTATATGAAATCCAGAGTTTTTTCCAAGAGAATTAAATCATTTATTGATTACACATGATAATGGATGATCTATAAGCTTCATTCCCATCTATAATTTTATCTGATCCCATTATTCAATTTAAATATATTGCATAGGATGCGCCAACAATCATTTTTATAACCGATAATTTCATGATTTTGCTTGGGTAATCCCTTTTAATGGTGAACTTCGGGTCACAACAGTAACTATCAATTCAACTACACCAAGGTTTCTGAAGACAATGGCTTCTTCACCCAAACAGAAATCCAGATTTTTATGTGAAGTTAGAATCTCCTAATTCTAGTTCGTAAATTTTAGCCAAGTTTTTTTTTTTTTTTAGTTAATACTTGCAGATCAAAAGAAACAAAAAAATTTGTGCCTTAGGTTTTCTCTAGTAAATAATAATACTTCTGATGTCATAAGGTTATTGTGAGGATTAAATAAAATGATTAGAATATATTTACCATTAACTTTTAGCTGCTTAATAACTTTTAGCTACTTTAATAATAATAAGAAGAAGATTTTACATTGCTTTCAGTACAGCAGTAAGAAAATATGTGCCAAAGTCACAATCTCTATACAAGCACTTCAGCAGTGACATAACACAAACATAAATAACACTTAGTTGTAGTATCATCTTAAAAAATAGTTAGGAAGCATTATTTGAATTTTTGTTATAAAGTACAAATATTTTGTTTTGAGTGAGCAGAATATTTATGTGTATAAATACATACCTGTAAATTAAATAAACCAAGGGACTAGCTAGAAATGCACTTTCCTGGTGTACAGCAATAGAACCACATCAAAATTGAAAGAAAGAAAAGCTTTGCTCATATGATTCAAAAAGCCATCACCCAGATTCCAAGATCATAACAACAAATTAGATAAGAAAATCAGAGTAATCATTGGAAAAGAAAAAATCCACAAGTGTAGGGTTGTGTGCATGATTACACACACATACCCCCCACCCACCACCCACACACACGCACAGATTTTTCAGGTTATATTTTGAGTTGTGTCAGCCAAAGTGCAATGTGCATTAAGGAACAACTCTACACACCCTCAGTTTTATGTTTTGAAAATTCTATTAGGGAAATTTGTTCTTAACATTTTAGCTTCACACTTTTGAAATCTATTGAGAATTATCAATCATTTTGCATTCGTTAAGATATATTAAGTTGCTCTACAGTAACCAACGATCCCCAAATAACAGCAGCTTAAATTTGTTCCTCACTCACATTACATGTTCAGTGTAGGTCAGTATAGGGGTTCTGCTTATTGTGGTCTCTCAGGGACCAAGGCTGACATGGTTTCCGTTGACCTCTGTTTCCGTGATCACCATAGCAGAGGCAAAGGTTTATCCCTGTTTTCCCTACCGTCTGTCTGTGACGTCTGGAGTAGTGAAAGATTAGCCTTGCCAATTGTGGGTGAGGAGAAGGACAAACTACAAGGAGCATCTCTGATTGCTTCAGTATTTTTAGTCTGCACACACAAAGGCAGAGCTCATAGTCAATTATGTCTGAGCAATGGTTTTTGTCACAGAGAAATTGAGCAAAGAGTTCAACCGTTCTTCACTCATGGATTTCAATCAGGTATCAAATGAGAAGCTAATCAATCAGCCAGGACAGAGAAAGAACCAGATGATAGAGTTTTGGGCAGAACTATGAGGTCGGGGCTTAGAAGACTTTCTATCTGCCTCTAGCCTAAGCAGGATGGTTCCGGCAATGGGAACTGGTGACACTGTACTCATTACCAGGCTTCTCTACTTGCTACTCCAAAACTACCTCTTCCTGCCCATGGGGTAGCTTGGCTATAGTGGAGTGAGTTAGGTCCCTGGAAATCTTTGTCTTATTCACCTTGAAAGTTCAGTTGACTGGGAAGAGCCTCTCTATTCTCAAGAGTAGGGGACATCAGCTTCTAAATCTTAGAGAAGTGCTAAATATTTATACTAATTGAACTTGAGAATCATTCAGCTTGATTTATACATGGTTGTTAAATATAGAGGAAAACTCAGTATAACCTGTGGTTCTGTTAACTATTAAACTGTTAAATTTTCTGGAGATAAGTGCTCCTTATGATTTAAACAAACAAACACAAGAGCAATTATTGGAGAGGCGATTCAATTCAGTAAACAGTTACCGAACTCCTGCAACTGGATTTCAGTAATTGCAGGGCTTGAGATAGGATAGATTTGAAGATAAAAATGTTTTAACCTTGGAGCACAGATAACCAGACATCTTACTTCCCCTTTTAATTTCATACAACCCGGCATTTGTTCTTCTCTAAACTCATATATCACTCAGTCATGAAAGACTTCTTAGTTACCAAATCCAACTGTCGCTTCTTATTCCTTATAATATGTGTCCTCTCTTGGGAATTTAATATGACTCATAATTTCTTCCTCAAAACAATCACCTTATCTTTTGTAACCCCATACTTTTCTAGGTTTTTTTTGCCAATTTTATTGGCTATTATATTGTCACCTTTACAAGCTGTGAGTCTTCCAGTTTTCCCTTCAGCATAGGTATTCACCACAGTGAAGTACTCACTAAACTTTCCTGAAGTTACTTTGTTACATTAATATGCATATGCAAATGATCTAAAATGTATGGCACTCTTCCATTTATTATTTCTGAAAACAGCCTTATGTGTTAATTGCATAGCCACCCCTCCTATAATCTCTAACTCACCCTGTTTCATACTGAGCTCATCATCTTCCTCAAACTTCATCCTTCTTTTCCCATTTTATTGAATGGCAATATTTGTTCAAGGAAACTGGAACTTCCTTGTTTCCCTCCCTTTTTAAATTTCTAAATGTAAATTCTGTTTATTCAGCCTTGTCAGAATCTCACAAATATTATCCCTTCTGTTCAATCTAGTGTGGGCTGGGGGTTAGGTGCCTCTTTCCATGTGTTGTCTCAACAACTGATTTATATCTCTATCATAGCAATTTATGTGCCATTATTATGAATCCTTAATTTTATTTAACTTTTTTCCCTGTTGCTGATGGCCTCCTCGAGTCCTGGAACATTTATTTCTCAATTCACAGCATTTATAACATTTCTTTCATATAATGCATAACTAAGCCACAAATGAATAAAGTTAGTAGTGCAGAGATGCTGACAATTAAAGCTATGCCTGATAATTTTGTTTTCTGAAAGTAAATGACAATGTCCTTAAATTTTCCACAAGGAGCTAACTGGATTTGTACCTAGAGGTAGTGAAATGATCTGTGTAGGCATAGTACTGAATTCTAAGGAATGGGTCAACAGGACTTGTGAAAAATCTCCCATTTCTTGCATCTTATATCTTTGATCTTTGATACTTCCATTTATCAAGCTGGGGGTAGAGAGTATGAGAAAAGCTAAAATTATAATTTTTTGTTTATTTGTTTCCCAAGTGTACTTATTATGATGCTGGCTTAAAAACAATTTTTAAAAAAATTTTTTTGCTTGCATAAACACATACTTGGGCAGAATCAAAGGAAATGACAAATAGAATTTACAATTCTTAAAGATCTTCTAAATGTATGTGAAATATGCATTCCTGGTACAGAAGCTTATGACATTCATATTAGAAACAACCCATTTCTCCTGAATTCTTACAAACTTTTTAGATGACAGTTCTCATTTTGTTTTTGGGCTTTCTTCGGGGAATTGATATAGTTAGAAGAGGAAGTGTAAGAGATTTATGAGAAGATTTTCATAATGATTCACAGAAATTCAGAAAGAATTATTTTGCTGTTTAGTTAGCAGGAGTGCCTCCTTTTAAAATTTAGCTTTACACTCTAGAGTTGGAAAACACTTTAAGAAAATTACAGAAACAAAGATGAGGTACTCTCAGTACCAGACCTAATGTCCATAATGCCATTTCTAGGTTTTCCAGACCACTTCATAGGACTTGATTTACAAGTATGAAATAGTTCTTCACATGCAAGCAGGGACTGTTGTATATTTCATATGATTTTATTGTGGCCATATTCTATGCCACTATGAGCTCTTAGGAGGAAAGTCATTAAATAAACCGATTAAATAAAAAATAAATTAATATGAATCTGACTCTCTCTCCTGCAATGTTGGCCTGTTTTGAATGGTTAACCTAATTTAATATTTCCAGGGGCTTTAAGCTATTATGTGCTCTCAAAAAGAGCATATTGAAACAGGCCATGGTTTGTAAATCTTGGCAGATGTTTAAGAACTAAGTCTTTGGTTAGTCTGAATTCTTTTCGTTCCAGTCTGACCTTAGAAATCAGATCCAAGAGTTGTACATACCATCTGTATTCAAAGATTCTCTGAACTGCCTGTTTATTTACTGTTTAATTTTGTGGTAGTTTATCTAACTTCTTAGAAATAATGCTGCGTTTTCCTTTTTATGTTAACTAAAAATGAGAGACTTCTGGTCAGCATGCTAAGGATAGTCTCTACTCAGGAATATTTAAATGCCTGATTTCCACTGACTGAGAGTGCCAAAGTCCAAAAATTCATCCAAATACAGTAGTTCCCCTTATCCACAGTTTCACTTTCTGTGGCCTGAAAATATTAAATGGAAAATTCCAAAAATAAACAACTTATAAGTTTTAATTTGCATGCTGGTCTGAGTAGTGTGATGAAAGCCTGAGCCCACACTGTTCCACTGAGTATGTGAATCATCCCTTAGTCCGGCATATCCATACTTATACGCTATCTGCCTGTTAGTCATTGACATCGTCTGCTCCTGACTTCCAACCATCAACATTATCTTGGCTTCATGATCTGAAATCACCTGAAGCAGATGATCTTTCTTCTGACATGTCATCAGAAGGTGAATAGTAGGCTAATACAATGTTCATGATGCCTATGTCATTCACCTCTCTTCATCTCACATCATCACAAGAAGAAGGGTAAACACAGTACATTAAGATATTTTGAGAAAGAGACAGAGACCATATACACGTAACTTTTATTAAAGTATGTTGTTAAAATTGTTGTATTTCTTATTAGTTACTAGTCTCTTACTGTGCTTAATTTATAAATTAAACTTTATCACAGGTAGGTTTGTATAGGAGAAAAGATAGTATATATAGGATTTGGTACTATCTGCAAGTTTTAGACAGCCACTGGGGATCTTGCAATGTATCCCCTATGGATAAGAGGGGGTCATTGTTGGCTTTTTATGAATCTGAACCTAAATGTGGTTTAGAGCAAGGTGGAAAGACATTTGAATTTTACTTTAAGAGGGCATTAATGTCATTCCCCTTCTTTAAAGTGATTGGAAACTACAATCTTAAGCATTCCTTTCTTCTTAAACTTTGTATGATCCTAATACATATGTCATTTTTATCCCTTTTCCTTCTTTCTTACTCACCCCTCTTCCCACTGAGAAGCCACCCGCACATGTGATGTCCTCCAAGGATTGTGTGACATCAGGGGTAATCCCTAGTCACATTTTAGTACTTCTCTGGAGTCAGAGTACCCAAAATCAAGTCCCACTTTTGCTATTTCCCTTCTAGATATATGACTCTGAGCAAACTGTTTAGTCTTCTAAAGCTTAGTTTCTTCATCAAGTAAAATGGGAATAATATCATTGTATGTACTTCAGAAAGTTTTTGCAAGCTTCTGGAAATATTAAATAAAATATATTGTTAATATTATTTTATCATTTGTATTATATTTGCAGTGGACACTGATAGGGAAAGGGTATGTGGATAGACCCAGCAAGGAGAATGAATTTTATAGTGTATGAGTATGTACACTTTTAAGAAGTAAAGTCTAAAAATTCTTCTCGTTACGTGTTAGTGCTTGGTTCAGCTTTCCTTAGTTTATCCTATGAATCCTCCATTCTGTTTTGACCACTTCAGCTATTATCTTATTTTATTCTCTTAGTTAGTGTTGCTCCATTGTCACCACACATTAATTGCCAGAATTGAACATTATTTTGCATTATTTCCTTTTTTAGAATCTAAACTTATTTGATGTAATATTGCTACAATAGCTATAGCAGAACTCACACAGAAATTTTTATTTGCTGTAGAAAATATGTCACATACGGCCAAATTGAGAATCCTTCTGCCTTGTTGTGATTGGTACTGGATCCTATTTGGTTTTGTTGATTTTAAAACCATAATTAATTTTTTTAAATCCACAAAAAATAAAATCCACAATTGATTACAACCCTGAACAGATACATACAAACTCTGAAGGATGTAAAGAAGTAAAGCACAGGCTTAACATTGCTTTGCTTCTTTATACCATATTATTTATATAAAATCAAGAGCAAAGTCTGATCTCATTCTCAACTCTCTTCTTTCTTGATGAGTTTATGAACCTAATTTTTTTTTATTTTATTTTGAGAAACACCACTATCTTGGTCATGTCCTTAACATGCTTTAACTTGTCTTTTTTGGCCTCTGGTAAGTACTTTAGGGAGTAGAGTCCTTAAATATGTTGAGTGGCCATGAAACAGCATTTTAACTTACCGGTGGGAATAATACATATATATTTGGTAAATGCAAGAGTACTATATAACTGTAGAAGAAAAATCTTTAATTTTCTCTCAAATCTACTAAAATGTGGTTTGCTATGAAGAGTTATGCTGATGAGTGATCCTGTTTACATTCTCTTAGTTATTCCTATAGGTGACTTAGATACTCAGAAAAACTGAGACTATTTGTTGAATTCCTAGAAAAGTTAAAACATTCAATGAATGGAGTCTTTTATATACTTGATTTGCTTCATACTGCCTTTGAATTAAAATTAATGAAAAATTTCTATAGCCTTATAGCTGCCCCTAGTCCCCACCACAAACTTAAAGAGTCAGGTAATTGGTCATTCCCTGTTGCTTTTAGCTCTATTCTTTTTTTCATGACTTCTCTTTATTCTTTGCAAGACAGGTATACCAAATATCCCCTGCTTTTTTTGGTTGGAGTGAAAAATAAGCTCTTGTCTTTTTTCCTTTTAAACGTTTGGGACTCTGTCTTATTTATTTCAGGAAAACCCTTCTCTTATTTTGGGGATCAGCTCTCTACTGAGAATCAGCCCTCTATTAACAATTAGCCCTCTACTGATGGTCAATCCTCTACTGATAAATATATGGTCCCAGGACACATACTTTTCTCCAAAGGTTAATCCTGGCTGCTCTTAAATAACTCTACTGCTATGGAAAAGAGAGACCCTTTTGATGTGATATGTGAATATAGGGCCAGGTCAAGGCCTCTGTTTATAGCTCTTGCCACTGGTACAAGTTTGGACACCTATGATGGCTGTACTGGTTTTTCAAAGTTCAAGGAAATATGGGCCCTACCTCTCATGTAGTGTCAGCCAGGGATATTTTTCACCAAAGCTGAGTGGGATCCCAGACATCAAGCTTTATAGAGTCATTTAAACATGCAAGTCCTGCCAGGCCATTCTGTTTCTGAGGAGTGAGGGGAGGGTTTTTTGGGACCTTAAAGCACCAGTTCTCTTCAACTTTGCCATGTTATTACTTCCCTTAACTTTCTTCTTCTTCTCTGTCTTTTTTCTTTCACCAAAGCACCAAGCCTATAACCATTTCCTATTCTAGAATGAGTAACACATCCTTTTGAGGGAAAATTCTCATCAGATCACAGTAGATATTGTAATGATCATTACCTATATGATGAAAGTGAGAGATAGAACAATTTTACTTCTCAATATCCAAGTTTGGGGAACACAATCAAAGCTAGATAGAGAAAAGTATCAACTTACCATTGTAGTAATTCCATCTGTTCCTCTCTCTGCCACTTGTTACGTAGCAAAAAAATCACTCTATTTTATTAAATTTCAGGATCCATCCATTGTAAGATACATCCTAATTTGAGGAACAATAAATCAAAAACAGAGCATCTTAGAATCAGTGAAATTTAGTACATAGCATATATGTATGGTTTAGGGATTTCTTTTCTTTTGTTCCATGTATTTTCTTATGCTTTCTTTTAAACAAATGTAAAATATTTGGAAAATGCAAAAGATAATAAGGAATAGTATAATGAACACTTAAGCACCAACTACGAGGCTTAAGAAATAGAAGTTTATAATTAAAATTGAAACCTTCAGTGTATCCTCTCATGTACAATATTCTGTCTCAGTCACTGTAAGAAATTCTACATTGAATTTAACATTCACATGCTTTTATTTATATTTTGATCACACATGCTTATGTTTTTTTTATTATTTTATTTTATTATTATTATACTTTAAGTTTTAGGGTACATGTGCACAATGTGCAGGTTAGTTACATATGTATACATGTGCCATGCTGGTGTGCTGCACCCATTAACTCATCATTTAGCATTAGGTGTATCTCCTAAATGCTATCCCTCCTCCCTCCCCCGACCCCACAACAGTCCCCAGAGTGTGATGTTCCCCTTCCTGTGTCCATGTGTTCTCATTGTTCAATTCCCACCTATGAATGAGAACATGTGGTGTTTGGTTTTTTGTCCTTGCGATAGTTTACTGAGAATGATGATTTCCAATTTCATCCATGTCCCTACAAAGGACATGAACTCATCCTTTTTTATGGCTGCATGGTATTCCATGGTGTATATGTGCCACATTTTCTTAATCCAGTCTATCATTGTTGGACATTTGGGTTGGTTCCAAGTCTTTGCTATTGTGAATAGTGCCGCAATAAACATATGTGTGCATGTCTTTATAGCAGCATGATTTATAGTCCTTTGGGTATATACCCAGTAAGTGGATGGCTGGGTCAAATGGTACTTCTAGTTCTGGATCCCTGAGGAATCACCACACGGACTTCCACAAGGGTTGAACTAGTTTACAGTCCCACCAACAGTGTAAAAGTGTTCCTATTTCTCCACAACCTCTCCAGCACCTGTTGTTTCCTGACTTTTTAATGATTGCCATTCTAACTGGTGTGAGATGGTATCTCATTGTGGTTTTGATTTGCATTTCTCTGATGGCCAGTGATGACGAGCATTTTTTCACGTGTTTTTTGGCTGCATAAATGTCTTCTTTTGAGAAGTGTCTGTTCATGTCCTTCACCCACTTTTTGATGGGGTTGTTTGTTTTTTTCTTGTAAATTTGTTTGAGTTCATTGTAGATTCTGGATATTAGCCCTTTGTCAGATGAGTAGGTTGTGAAAATTTTCTCCTATTTTGTAGGTTGCCTGTTGACTCTGATGGTAGTTTCTTTTGCTGTGCAGAAGCTCTTTAGTTTAATTAGATCCCATTTGTCAATTTTGGCTTTGGTTGCCATTGCTTTTGGTGTTTTAGACTTGAAGTCCTTGCCCATGACTATGTCCTGAATGGTAATTGCCTAGGTTTTCTTCTAGGGTTTTTATGGTTTTAGGTCTAACGTTTAAGTCTTTAATCCATCTTGAATTAATTTTTGTATAAGGTGTAAGGAAGGGATCCAGTTTCAGCTTTCTACATATGGCTAGCCAGTTTTCCCAGCACCATTTATTAAATAGGGAATCGTTTCCCCATTGCTTGTTTTTCTCAGGTTTGTCAAAGATCAGATAGTTGTAGATATATGGCATTATTTCTGAGGGCTCTGTTCTGTTCCATTGATCTATATCTCTGTTTTGGTACCAGTACCATGCTGTTTTGGTTACTGTAGCCTTGTAGTATAGTTTGAAGTCAGGTAGCATGATGCCTCCAGCTTTGTTCTTTTGGCTTAGGATTGACTTGGCGATGAGGGCTCTGTTTTGGTTCCATATGAACTTGAAAGTAGTTTTTTCCAATTCTGTGAAGAAAGTCATTGGTAGCTTGATGGGGATGGCATTGAATCTATAAATTACCTTGGGCAGCATGGCCATTTTCACAATAATGATTCTTCCTATCCATGAGCATGGAATGTTCTTCCATTTCTTTGTATCCTCTTTTATTTCATTGAGCAGTGGTTTGTAGTTCTCCTTGAAGAGGTCCTTCACGTCCCTTGGAAGTTGGATTCCTAGGTATTTTATTCTCTTTGAAGCAATTGTGAATGGGAGTTCACTCATGATTTGGCTCTCTGTTTGTCTGTTATTGGTGTATAAGAATGCTTGTGATTTTTGTACATTGATTTTGTATCCTGAGACTTTGCTGAAGTTGCTTATCAGCTTAAGGAGATTTTGGGCTGAGATGATGGGGTTTTCTAGATATACAATCATGTCATCTGCAAACAGGGACAATTTGACTTCCTCTTTTCCTAATTGAATACCCTTTATTTCCTTCTCCTGCCTAATTGCCCTGGCCAGAACTTCCAACACTATGTTGAATGGGAGTGGTGAGAGAGGGCGTCCCTGTCTTATGCCAGTTTTCAAAGGGAATGCTTCCAGTTTTTGCCCATTCAGTATGATATTGGCTGTGAGTTTGTCATAGATAGCCCTTATTATTTTGAGATATGTCCCATCAATACCTAATTTATTGAGAGTTTTTAGCATGAAGGGCTGTTGAACTTTGTCAAAGGCCTTTTCTGCATCTATTCAGATAATCATGTGTTTTTTGCCTTTGGTTCTGTTTATATGCTGGATTACATTTATTGATTTGCATATATTGAACCAGCCTTGCTTCCCAGGGATGAAGCCCACTTGATCATGGTGGATAAGCTTTTTGAGGTGCTGCTGGATTCTGTTTGCCGGTATTTTATTGAGGATTTTTGCCTCAATGTTCATCAAGGATATTAGTCTAAAATTCTCTTTTTTGGTTGTGTCTCTGCCCGGCTTTGGTATCAGGATGATGCTGGCCTCATAAAATGAGTTAGGGAGGATTCCCTCTTTTTCTATTGATTGGAATAGTTTCAGAAGGAATGGTACCAGTTCCTCCTTGTACCTCTGGTAGAATTCGGCTGTGAATCCATCTGGTCCTGGACTCTTTTTGGTTCGTAAGCTATTGATTATTGCCACAATTTCAGCTCCTGTTATTGGTCTATTCAGAGAGTCAACTTCTTCCTGGTTTAGTCTTGGGAGGGTGTATGTGTTGAGGAATTTATCCATTTCTTCTAGATTTTCTAGTTTATTTGCATAGAGGTGTTTGTAGTATTCTCTGATGGCAGTTTGTATTTCTGCGGGATCAGTGGTGATATCCCCTTTATCATTTTTTATTGTGTCTATTTGATTCTTTTCTCTTTTCTTCTTTATTAGTCTTGTTAGCTGTCTATCAATTTTGTTGATCCTTTCAAAAAACCAGCTCCTGGATTCATTAATTTTTTGAAGGGTTTTTTGTGTCTCTATTTCCTTCAGTTCTGCTCTGATTTTAGTTATTTCTTGCCTTCTGCCAGCTTTTGAATGTGTTTGCTCTTACTTTTCTAGTTCTTTTAATTATAATGTTAGGGTGTCAATTTTGGATCTTTCCTGCTTTCTCTTGTGGGCATTTAGTGCTATAAATTTCCCTCTACACACTGCTTTGAATGTGTCCCAGAGATTCTGGTATGTTGTGTCTTTGTTCTCATTGGTTTCAAAGAACATCTTTATTTCTGCCTTCATTTCGTTTTGTATCCAGCAGTCATTCAGGAGCAGGTTGTTCGGTTTCCATGTAGTTGAGCGGTTTTGAGTGAGTTTCTTAATCCTGAGTTCTAGTTTGATTGCACTGTGGTCTAAGAGACAGTTTGTTATAATTTCTGTTCTTTTACATTTGCTGAGGAGAGCTTTACTTCCAAGTATGTGGTCAATTTTGGAATAGGTGTGGTGTGGTGCTGAAAAAAATGTATATTCTGTTGATTTGGGGTGGAGAGTTCTGTAGATGTCTATTAGGTCTGCTTGGTGCAGAGCTGAGTTCAATTCCTGGGTATCCTTGTTAACTTTCTGTCTCGTTGATCTGTCTAATGTTGACAGTGGGGTGTTAAAGTCTCCCATTATTATTGTGTGGGAGTCTAAGTCTCTTTGTAGGTCACTCAGGACTTGCTTTATGAATCTGGGTGCTCCTGTATTGGGTGCATATATATTTAGGATAGTTAGCTCTTCTTGTTGAATTGATCCCTTTACCATTATGTAATGGCCTTCTTTGTCTCTTGATCTTTGTTGGTTTAAAGTCTGTTTTATCAGAGACTAGGATTGCAACCCCAGCCTTTTTTTGTTTTCCATTTGCTTGGTAGATCTTCCTCCATCCTTTTATTTTGAGCCTATTTGTGTCTCTGCACTTGAGATGAGTTTCCTGAATACAGCACACTGATGGGTCTTGACTCTTTATCCAATTTGCCAGTCTGTGTCTTTTAATTGGAGCATTTAGTCCATTTACATTTAAAGTTAATATTGTTATGTGTGAATCTGATCCTGTCATTATGATGTTAGCTGGTTATTTTGCTCATTAGTTGATGCAGTTTCTTCCTAGCCTCGATGGTCTTTACAATTTGGCATGATTTTGCAGTGGCTGGTACGGGTTGTTCCTTTCCATGTTTAGTGCTTCCTTCAGGAGCTCTTTTAGGGCAGGCCTGGTGGTGACAAAATCTCTCAGCATTTGCTTGTCTGTAAAGGATTTTATTTCTCCTTCACTTATGAAGCTTAGTTTGGCTGGATATGAAATTCTGGGTTGAAAATTATTTTCTTTAAGAATGTTGAATATTGGCCCCCAGTCTCTTCTGGCTTGTAGAGTTTCTGCTGAGAGATCCGCTGTTAGTCTGATGGGCTTCCCTTTGTGGGTAACCCGACCTTTCTGTCTGGCTGCCCTTAACATTTTTTCCTTCATTTCAACTTTGGTGAATCTGACAATTATGTGTCTTGGAGTTGCTCTTCTCAAGGAGTATCTTTGTGGCGTTCTCTGTATTTCCTGAATCTGAATGTTGGCCTGCCTTGCTAGATTGGGGAAGTTCTCCTGAATAATAACCTGCAGAGTGTTTTCCAACTTGGTTCCATTCTCCCCGTCATTTTCATTCAGATACACCAATCAGACGTAGATTTGGTCTTCTCACATAGCCCCATATTTCTTGGAGGCTTTGTTCGTTTCTTTTTATTCTTTTTTCTCTAAACTTCTCTTCTCGCTTCATTTCATTCATTTGATCTTCCATCACTGATACCCTTTCTTCCAGTTGATCGCATCAGCTCCTGAGGCTTCTGCATTGTTCACATAGTTCTCCAGCCTTGGCTTTCAGCTCCATCATCTCCTTTAAGCACTTCTCTGTGTTGTTTATTCTAGTTATACATTCGTCTAAATTTTTTCCAAAGTTTTCAGCTTCTTTGCCTTTGGTTTGAATTTCCTCCTGTAGCTCGGAGTAGTTTGATCGCCTGAAGCCTTCTTCTCTCAACTCGTCAAAGTCATTCTCTGTCCAGCTTTGTTCCGTTGCTGGTGAGGAACTGTGTTCCTTTGGAAGAGGAGAGGCTCTCTGCTTTTTAGAGTTTCCAGTTTTTCTGCTCTGTTTTTTCCCCATCTTTGTGGTTTTATCTACTTTTGGTCTTTGATGATGGTGATGTACAGATGGGTTTTTGGTGCAGATGTCCTTTCTGTTTGTTAGTTTTCCTTCTAAGAGACAGGACCCTCAGCTGCAGGTCTGTTGGAGTTTGCTAGAGGTCCACTCCAGACACTGTTTGCCTGAGTACCAGCAGCAGTGGCTGCAGAAGAGCGGATTTTCATGAACCGCGAATGCTGCTGTCTGATCGTTCCTCTGGAAGTTTTGTCTCAGAGGAGTACCCAGCCGTGTGAGGTGTCAGTCTACCCCTACTGGGGGGTGCCTCCCAGTTAGGCTGCTCAGGGGTCAGGGGTCAGGGACCCACTTGAGGAGGCAGTCTGCCTGTTCTCAGATCTCCAGCTGCATGCTGGGAGAACCACTGCTCTCTTCAAAGCTGTCAGACAGGGACATTTAAGTCTACAGAGGTTACTGCTGTCTTTTTGTTTGTCTGTGCCCTGCCCCCAGATGTGGAGCCTACAGAGGCAGGCAGGCCTCCTTGAGCTGTGGTGGGCTCCACCCAGTTCAAGCTTCCCAGCTGCTTTGTTTACCTAAGCAAGCCTGGGCAATGGCGGGCTCCCCTCCCCCAGCCTCGCTGCCGCCTTGCAGTTTGATCTCAGACTGCTGTGCTAGCAATCAGCGAGACTCCGTGGGCATAGGACCCTTGGAGCCATGTGTGGGATATAATCTCCTGGTGCGCCGTTTTTTAAGCTTGTCAGAAAAGCACAGTATTGGGGTGGGAGTGACCCAATTTTCCAGGTGCCGTCTGTCACCCCTTTCTTTGACTAGGAAAGGGAACTCCCTGACCCCTTGCACTTCCCGAGTGAGGCAATGCCTCGCCCTGCTTCGGCTCGCTCATGGTGTGCTGCACCCACTGTCTTTCGCCCACTGTCTGGCACTCCCTAGTGAGATGAACCCGGTACCTCAGATGGAAATGCAGAAATCACCCGTCTTCTGCGTCGCTCAGGCTGGGAGCTGTAGACCGGAGCTGTTCCTATTCGGCCATCTTGGCTCCCCTCCTGCTGTTTGTTTTAAATTCATAAAGTGTGAAGGAAGGACACTCAAGCAGGTTCATGGGCTGAGGAGAAGGAGCCCTGGGTGTTGTGGTGTTGAAGTTGCAAGAAAGAAGAAGGGCTGCAGAGCTGCACCAGCCAGGATGTCAGACCAGCCACAGGGGGACTGCATGGGGACTGAATTCCTTCAGGTCATAGCAAGATTTGGGGTGGAGAGGGAGAGTCTGAACTTCATCCAGTGAATATGAGGAAATGACCAGGAAGTCAGGAGATGACAGCACCAAAGAAACGTGAAGGAAAACTCAGCAGACGGCACCTACCTCAGATGAGGGCATGCACAAGACTGGACACCGTCATTAAAAAATTTTATAATTTTCTTAAAGGACTTCTACATTTGTGCTAAAGTTTATTCCTTGGTTTCTTATATTTATTGTTACTTTTTTATAAATGGTATTTATATTTTTCATTATATATTTTTGATGAAAGAATAGAGGTTTATGACAACATTTCTCAATTTAGGTTATATATTAAATTATTTACATTGTTACCTCAAACAAGTGCTAGTTCACCATGATTCAAAACATGTATTTCAGGAGTTTCATGTACTGAGAATATTTTATTGCCATACATAGAACAATTTCTTCTTAGATTTGACTTTGAAGATACGAAAGTGGCTTTCTGACTGATATTTACATTCCTACTTTAAGTATATATATACTGTTTATTTTTGCCCACTTCCTAAGTAGTAATTTTGTCTATAGTTTGTTGCCCATTAATGAACTTAGTGAATTTGAAATATTGAACTATTACAAACATTTAACAAAGAATAGGATAGAAAATATTAAAAATATACTGCAAGGGATAAGGGTTTTGGATTTCATGTGATTCAGGTATTATTTCATGAAACTTGTGTGTGTCTCTGTGTGTGTGTGTGTGTGTGTGTGTAATTTGATAAGTAATTTTAAATGAATACATATACTGCACTTTTTGTTATATTTAAATTCAGTCTTGGTGACCTGAGAAATAGACTCTGAGTATTACTTCTCTGAGTTGTCAGAGACAGAGTTTCAACGAGCCAACTAGTTTGAAGGCTATCATCACCACCACAACCTTTTTAAAATTACTTAAGAAGAAGATTCACAAAAACAACTCTTGGTCACATAGTCTGGAAATAGATTCATATATCTCTTGGCCATTTATTTGTCAATAAACTAAACTGTAGGGCCATCTTTTCAAAGTGAATTATAGTTAATTCTTTAAAACATTGATTCAATAAGGATTACAAAGTATAAGATAACCAGAATAATATGAACTATTTGTGTGCATGTTTTTGAATACCTTTCCCAATTATATAATAATAAGGCTTGCACCATAACAAAAAAGTTTTATGTCAACTACATGATTTTCATTATTGCGTCTTTGTCTTCTGCATGTCCAACACTTTAGGTTCAGCACTGGACTAAAGATTGCCTTCAATATGGACATCTAAGACTTAAATTCCACCCTCATGAAGCCTACAATTTAATGAAGGTGTCCATATAAACACTTAAGAAATATTTAACATGTAAAACAAAATAGCATATATGTTGTCTTTTAGGAGGCAAGATTCAAAAAGGGATGGTTTGCATTTTTGAGGACTAGAATTGTGAGACAGGGCTTAATGGAAGGAATAAACCTAGTTGCATTGGGCTTTGAATAAGAAATTTGGTTTAGGCTGGACACAGTAGCTCACATCTATAATCCCGGCACTTGAGGAGGCCAAGGCGGGAGGATCACTTGAGACCAGGAGTTCGAGATCAGCCTGGGAAACATAGGGAGACCTCATGTCTATAAATAAATAAATATATATATATAAATAAAATTTGGTTTAGATTGGTACAATAGAGTAGAAGAGCATCATATGTCAGAAGGAAATGATAAGAAAAGCAACAAATGCCTAGAACATGTGTACAGTGATAGCCAAGAGAGTCGCCACTCAGGAATTAAAGGTATGTTAAGGTATCAGAGATAAGATTGGCTAGAGTACAGCCTGATTATTGAGAACTTCTTGCTTCCAGAATGGTAGCTGTGATAAAATAATTCTCAATTAATATAATGTCCCTTGTTTAATCCAGAAGTCTCCAGGTTTGACTTACCTGCAGACATAAATTAAATCATGTTTACATGAATAGCCTCATTTTACTCTGAATTTCATCATCATGTCAGAGGGTGTCTTCTCAGATTATAATCATACATGTATACATGCCATAAGCATTTCCAGATACATTGTTATGTCATGCCATCAACTTATATTTGGAATTCTTATGTCCAAGGAGCACTTGGGTGAAGATTTCAAGGAAAGCATTTCAGTTTAAAATGAGGAAGGTGATAGCTGCTACAGTCTTTATTGAGCTTCCTGTCACCAAAGGCATTTTAGCAATTACTTTTCTTGATGAAGATTTTGAGTCAAGCACAAAACAAAGAAAAAGTTGGACTACATAACTCCTACATCCTTCACATCCATGAAAGTATGTAAGACTCTCTAGGCTTTCAAATGTCACAGTGCCTTTTATTCACAAAATCATAGCATACTCTTGAAATACACTCATGTGCTCCAAATATACATCTATCTTTTCTCTTTAATGTATAATTAAACCCTGCAAAATATTTCTTCTTGACAATTAAAAGCATATCTCTTAGTGATTAATATAAACTAGAGAAAAAACAAGTGATAAACTACAGAGCACCAAGTACATACTGAATAAAACATGTTTAAAATTACATGTTTTCAATTAGAATTATATGGGAGGCTTTTTGGAAGAGAAAAAGTTGTAGTGACACAGGAATTTTCTTTCGGCCACTTTGCCAGACTCGCAGCAGGGGCACCTTGTCTACCCAGCCCACAGTGCTCTGCCCCTTGCGGAAGGGAGCACATGAGTGAGCCAGGGCGGGATCTGGCTGGCCACTCCAAGCACAACACAGGAGCAAGCTTCATGTGGGGCCTGCAGCCAGACCAGGAACAAGGGTGCCAATGACCCTGAAGCCCCAGAGGGGGTATTAGTATGCTAATTAGTTCTTTTAGTTCCACTATCCATGGACAGCTGCACGTCAGCAGCTCAGTCAGTCCCTGGCCCCATGGCATGGAGCAGCTGCCCTTCACTGGCAAGGGCAAAAGGCCAGTGGGACAGTCTTTCTGGGTACCTGCGCTCAGTGTGGCCTGAGCTCTTGTCCAGCATCCAAGAAGAATGAGGATATGCTGACAATTGAAGCATGAGCAAGGCAGGGAGTTTTATTGAGTGATGAAATAACTTTCTGCAGAGAGCGGACGTGGGGGTGGTCCCCCAATGGTGGGAAAGTCCCCCAGTGTAGCTGAGTCCCGGAGCTTTTATGGGTTCAGAATAGGGGAGGTGCAAGCCATAGGTAGTATTGGAAAAGACAACATTCAATTGGATAAAAGGCATTATTCAGAAAAAAATCAGTCGGGGAAGGGTGGGCAACCAGGAACAGAAGTTATCCCTCTGGGTCATGGGTTTCATCCAGGACCAGCAGTTGGGTTTTTCAGCCTTCAGGCTGTTTTTTTGGCTTGAAGGTGTGGTTTCACCAGAGACCCGCCCCTATCTGCTTTGGCATTTGGCTGCCTCCTGCTGCTCTCAGTAGCAGCATCTTATTAGAAAAGGATTCAGTGAAGTAGAAGGCCAAAAGAATGTGATTATACATTGATTAAAGCTATGAGGCAAAAGATTCCTGACTTCCAGAGATACACAGCCAACCCACATGTAATAAACTTAGATGGTTGCCTGCCAGATGTTTTTCTCTTAAAATTCTTAAGCTTAATACTGTTGCTAATAATACACAGAAATGATAAAATTCACTTAACTTTTGGATATGGCCTGAATAGTTTGCAAGAGATCGTTATTCCTTATAACACATGTATTTATAATAAATATATTTTCACTTATGAGTTTATTTTTCCAAAGACCTTATGGTACTATTCACAGAACTTTTAGAAGAATATTCTTTTGTATCTTAGAATTTAAAATGAGATAGTTTCCAGACATTGGGATGAGAAGGCAGGAGACAGAAAGGAAAAAAAAATAAAACAATGGGGACATAACTGGAAATGTCAGTAGGCATAAGTTGGGGAAATAATTTTCTATCAACTACTGTTCTAGTTGGAACAAACCTCTAAGAGAAAGGTAACTGGAGTAGTTATGGTCAAAAATAGCTCAAAGGCCAAATCCAGCATGCCTGTTTTTGTATGAGTGGTGACCTATGAATAGTTTTACATTTTTTACTGTTTGAAAATAAAAGAAGAGTAATAGTTCATGCCACATCAATATTATATGAAATTCAGATTTCAGTGTTCATAAAGGTGTTATTGGAACCTTGCCATACCCATTTGTTAACATATTTTCTGTAGTTAGTTTCCAACTACAAGAGGAGAGATGACTATTTACAACAGAAACTGGCCTGCAAAGCCTAAAATGTTTACTATCTGGCTCTTTACAGAAAAAGCTTGCCAATCCCTCAGCTAGAGGATAAGTTAGAGAAGTTGACATCAACTTCAATATATAATGTGGGTTTTTTAAACTGGCCTGATGTTTGTCCAAATGTTGTTAAAAATTTGGATCTTGGGCTGCTTGCCCGACCTACTAAATCAGAATCTAGGAGCAAAGGCCTGGACATTTGTATTTTTTGTTAAGTATCCAAATGTGCATTTTTATCAGGCAAATTTGGGAATCACTTGTGCTGGCTGTGAACACAGGCTTTGGAATCAGACATTTAGGGTTGGAGTCTGAGCTCTACTACTTATTAGCTGGGGGACTTTAGGCTCTTTTGGACAACACAATATGATTGACTTCATTAGCCTCAATTCACTCATTGGTATAAAAACCTAACTCATCAGGTTTTTGTGATCATTTAATAAGGTAATATATTTAGATTAGATATAGTTAAGATTAACACAGTGCCTAACACATTATAAATGCTTAATAAATATTAAGTGTCATTGTTCTTAGTGTAAATAATATTAGCAGTAGTTTTTAATTAGAAGTGGAGATTAAAGGAGGCATCATGGTACAGAAAGAGCACTGTACTTAGAATCAGAAGACATGAATATGAGTTCCAACCCTGTCACTTACTAACTATGTAGCATTGAACCACACAGCCTTATTGGGATTCATTTGCTTCATCTGTAAAACGGAAATGAAAATAATTATGTATCTCAAAGTCATTTCTAAAGGTCAGAATATAACAAAAAGCAGTGTTTATCTTAACCATTCTGTTGCCATGTCTAATACAGAGCCTGGGACAGTGTGATTAATACATGTTTATTGTATCCAAGTGAATCTAACCAACTCATGCCTGCTGCAGAGGAATATTTCTTACTTTAATACTCATTGTTTCTTCTAAATGCCCTTTGCTCAAATGCATACATCTTGTAAATTTCTTTAGCTTTTTCTGTCTATGTTTAAGTTAAAATTTGTTAGCAATCAAGAGTTTATTTTCTCCTCCTGTAGTTAAAATCCTGTTGGTAAGATCAGAAATGATGGCTGCAGAAAAGGCAGGGATGTTACCAGTGGAAGATTGTAATTTGTGTGCTGTATTTAACAAGTCGTAGGAAATTTACAAGGAGAAAATAATATAAAAGTGGTTCACCTTGGCCCCCCAAAATCTCACACACGTTCAAACTGTTTTCCAGGCAGAAATGTCAATGTAGAGGTAGAAGTGACATGTACAGGCTTTTAAAGTGTGAGAAACAAAATCAGTTTCTTTCACTTGCATTCAGTTTTCAATAACTGCCAATTGTAGTAGTGTGCTGGCATCGTCAAAGGACTTTTTTCAGCAAATGTCTTTTCTCTACTTTGCCCTAATCCCTGGCCTCCCCAACCCTCCACTCCAAGGCTGTTAATTGAATGGTGACTACTGACCGATGAAAAGGAATTACTCATGACAACATTTAGTTCGAGAGGTACATGCTGTTGTCTTTGTGTACCGAGGTATCTCCAGAGTCTACCACAGTGCCTGGCTGTGTGTCAGTAAGTGCTTAATAATGTTTGATGAATGAATGTTAAATGAACATTCTCCATGGAAACACCATATTGTGTGTGCGTTGTTTTTTTTTTTTTTTAACTTTTGAACTGAAATCAACAAAAACATAAGTGGTGTAGTATTCTCAGTTGTTTGGCCATTATTTATTTCAAATTCTGTATCCTCTATATTATTCAAACTATGCATAGTTAGTAATTACTACAGGCTTTCTTGGTTGTGACAATCAATATCACTGTGACTTTGTGTTAAAGAAATTGCCCCTTTTTTCTTCTGATATGGATTTCCACTGAGCAAAATGAGGCATTTATTAATCCATTTTAGGATTGGAATGAAGGAAATTGTTTTCTCTCCTAATTATTAAAGATTTACTAATGAATTATTGTTGCAACCAGACCTATTTTTCTATCAAGAAGTCTGTGCATTTGATTCCAGTGGAATCATAAGTGCATAAATGTAGTTATATAAAAAAGTTAGAGGATTCCAAGTTTCCTTAAAAAACCATGAAAATCAAAGCAGTCTCCAAATTTTTAGAAAATGTTTTTGAAATGATAATTATGTAATAATCCATTGAAAATAATAGGCTCAATTTTCTGGATTGTTGGTACATAAGTAGGTGTTTTGTCTAAATATGAAATGAACCAGAAGTAGAGATGAATGCATGCAGTCTTTGCTTTTCTCATTTTGCCTAAGAACCAAGAATTAAATTAATGACTTGCATTTCTAGACCAACATTGCTAGGATTATGCTTTACTGAATTTACTAAAATTAAAAAAAGAAATACAAGTGCTTTGAAAGATGAATGTGTATAATAAAAAATTTGTACTTTCCTATAAGAAACTCTATATTTTACACACAGTGGTTGTTAGATTCAGTTTGTTTACCACACTTGAAATGCTTTGTATTTGCATGTGTTTGAGAAAAACACTTAGAAAACATATGACACCTTAGCTTAATGAAATTCTCTGAACATAGACACCTACTTTCTCAGAACTTGATTTCAGGAGGAGTCATATGTATGTATCTTGGTGATTTGTAAGTCATAGGAATTTGGTAAACTCAATAACTGATCAGAGACTTTTATTTTTGTTTATTTAAATTTGTAACCATAGTATTCACTCTGCTAAGCAGAATAGACTTGGTGTTGCTTATGGTTTCTTTTTTCCCCCATCTGGAGACAGAAAATTCTAAATTTACAAAGATGGAGAGAATAGTGTAATCACCTCCCAACCATGTACCCATCACTGAGCTTCAGTAATTATCAACATTTTGCTATCTTTTATTGTTTCTCCTTTCTACCTTACCATGTTTCTTTTTGCTGGAGTTTTAAAAAACAAAGCTCAGACTGTCATTTCAATAGTCGATATTTCTTGCACCTATCACTTTTCAGGTTTTGTGTGTGTGTGTGTGTGTTTTTTAAAGGACATAATCTTGTAGTTGGCTTTTTAAGATTCTTTCTTTGGCCTATGGGATGCAATCTGTTGGGGAGTCTTTGAAAAGCAGTATCCAGATTTGGACCAGGAGGGCCATCACAAATTGGTCTCTAGCCTGAGCTCACTAGTGGGAAGTTGTGTCTATTAGCAACCCTTTCCACGGGAGGAAAACCAGCAAACCTGCCCCATTCACCAATATTTGACAGCCCTTTAAGGTTAAGGTATTATAGGTTAAGGTGCTCAGGATCTTGGTTTTCTTTTCACGGAAAAAGACCCATTATTTCATAGGTTGGCACACCATATTGAAGTACCAAAATAAATCAAGGATTTTTCATATGTACTATACTTTTAATAGTGTATTAACTTTTTAAGGTATTTAAAAGATGAATAATTCTAAAAATCAATTTCTTACTACATGCATTTGTTAACTATTTTGTAAGCTTCAGCATATTAAGTAGCACTCAAATGAAGATTTCATAGGCAAAATGTCATTTGATTTCATTACTATGATGAATAGTTTTTTAATGTTGTCAAATTCTTTTAGATTTAAAAATTTCTTTATGTCTGGAAATCATTAGTCCAATACAATCTTTTCTGCATTATTCATGTTCTCTTAATGTTAACTAGTTTATACATGGTTAATAAAGTGGAGAATGACATAGAATTTGTTGGAATTTATGTATAATTTCCCCCAGAAGGTTAATGTTTTAAAGTGGTTTTTTGTTTGTTTGTTTTGTTTTGTTTTTTGAGTTAAAGCGAAAGTCTTAGAACATGCCTTCCTTTTGTGCAGGAAGAGCTAGTTTAGTGGCTTCAATAGCGACCATTCTTCTCTTTTCACATGCCAAGCTTTCTGGGGAAGCTGCAAGTACAGATGAAGATTAAAAGGCATTTGTTTTGTGTTTAAAGGGAAAAAGATTGATGAAGAAAGCTACCTTTGAATCATATTTTTAATTTTGATGAAACTGATCTCTAATTAGAAACATGTTTCTTTAAGGAACCACATCTTGAAGGATATGATTTCTGTGATGTAGGATATCACAAATGAACTACAGTGGCTTCCTGTTGCAAATGTCAGTAAAAATTTAATTGTGCTAGTATTTTTATTAGGATTATTATTTTGTTGGTATTTTTGTTATATCATTTTGTGGTTTCGAGTGATATACTTTCCCCATAAGCTCTGTTATTCTTAGTATGCAATTTTATTGGACACAGGTTTCCACAGGAATACATATCTGGTGTTACAACAATAATATCTGTATTAATTATATATTAATAAAGTATACATTATTAATAACATAGATTCATTTTGTGTATATTATCAATTATTTTTGAATGGTAACAATAAAACAATTTGAAATAAGAAGCAAAGTGAGAATCTGCCCAATTGATAGTTAAACTTAAAAGAACTTAGGATACTTTCCAAGATTCCACCATTAATCTTTTGGATATTTAGTCTAAATTTGAAGAGAATGAACTGAGGATATTTTCATTATACTCTATGGCTTTAAGTATTTGAGATCAAAGTAATTCAGATTTACAACTTTATTGAGTTACCAGTTGTTTTATTTGAAACTACAACAACCAATACATAAATGAATGAACTATTTCATATTCTGAAATAAAACTCCTCTCTCTCTCTCTTTTTTACATCCACAAATAAATTTTAAGTTTTCCCACTCATATTCACTCTGTACCATGTAGTTATTTCTCTCTCTATTTTTTCCTTACTGCCATGTAAATCATCAAATTCTTTATGTACTTACCATATTCACTGGTACTGTCCAGGTCTATATGTTACTAGCCCTGAAATGTGAGAACTCAGAATTTCGGGGAGTCTTGAAGGTAAATTGTGGGACAAATTTTCTTTCTTTTCTTCCTTCCTTCCTCTCTCTCTTTCTTTCTTTCCTCTTTCTCTTTCTTTCTCTCTCTCTCTTTTCCTTTTTTCCTTCCTCCCTCCTTTCTTCCCTCCCTCCCCGTCTCCTCTCTTTCTCTCCTTCTGTCTTTTCTTTTTCTTTCTTTCTTTCTTTCTCTTTCTTCTCTTTCTTTCTTTCCTGCTTTCTTTCTCTTTCTTCTTTCCTCTTTCTTTCTCTCTCTTTCTTTTCCTTCCTTCCTTCCTCCCTCCTTTCCTCCCTCTCTCCCTCTTCTCTCTCTCTTTCTCTCCTTCTCTCTTTTCTTTCTTTCTTTTATTTTCCTTTCTTTTATTTTCTTTTCTTTTTTTTCTTTTCTCTTCTTTCTTTCTCAGGGTCTAACTCTGTCAGACTGGAGTACAGTGGCACAATCATAGCTCATTACAACCTAAGACTCCTGGGCTCAAGTGATCCTCCTGCCACCGCATCTACAGTAGCTGGGACTACAGGCTCATGCCACCATGCATGGCTAATTTTTTAAATTTTCTGTAGAGACAGATTCTCTCTATGCTGCCCAGACTTGTCTTGAACTCCTGGGCTCAAGTAATCTTCCCATACTGGCTTCCCCAATTGCTGAGATTATAGGCATAAGCCATTGTGCCCAACTGTGAAAAATATTTTAAAACTATAAATTACTATTGGGACATGCAGGTCTGAATCTTTTCACTTTGAGTAAGTATATTGTTTTCTTTTCCAGAATAAGAGAGATAATCTCTGTATACCTTATAATTTACAAAATATGTGTTCAATTCTCCTCTGCTTAGGGCTATATGGAGCTAGTAAAAAACATTTCTTTACATCCAATGAAATCACAGTTTGTAACTTCACCTGTAATAGTGTAGGACATATAGTTGTTGTTACACATTTATATTTCCATTAGTCTGTAAGCTATCTGAAGTCTGAAACAAAGGCTTATTCACCTTGACACTTTAAAGACAGTGCCAGTGAGTTAGATGCTCGGTTGAATGATGCTTTTTGAATGAATAATAATGTAAAGGGCAAAATTCTCAAAGTAGAGTATCATTGATAATTTTTACCTTAGTTTTTTTTAATATAACAAGCACTCTTTAATTTGAATAAAATAGAAGTATTTTTTCAACTTTGTTTATCTGCAAAAATAGCTTTGACTAGAGCAGATGTTCCCTGGAATGAAAATGTACACTTATTGTGATACAAGAGAAATTGTTTAACCAAATCTATCATCCACAAGAATTGCTATACTTCCTACCTTATTTAATTTCTCCCATCACTCAGGCCTCCTGGGCCATTATCAGGGTAGTTCTTATGAAAAAACAAATCAAGAAAAAAGACCTTAGAACTTTTAGAGAATTTGTGATTGTAGAAGCAAGGAAAGGAACAAAAAAAGAAAATCCAGGATAGATGAACGAAGTTGATACGTTAGTGTGTGTAGATGTGTTTTGGAACTAGGGGCAGGGGTTATGAAGATTCAGAGGGATACAGATACAAACTGGACCAGAGTTTTTTTTAGGATAACTTGGTCCTTTGTGGCCCATGATGATCTTCAAGTATTTCAAGGAATAGGTTGTCCATTGTTGTTCCCTTTTTTTTTTTTTTCAGTTGGACGTCTACAGAGTATTTTTTTTTTTTTGTCAATGAATACGTGTACACATGAGTGTTGGAAGGGAAGAAGCCTATGTCAGGGGAACATAAATTACTAAGGCAATTATATATATTTTTAAATAAATTAAAGTATATTTCCTGGCATTTCAAGTCCAGTAAAATGGTCTGACATAGAATCAGGCTACAATTTTTTTCTGAGTGCTGCTACAGTGCATGGCCAAAACTATTTTGTTTAACAGCATCAAATATTAGTAGTTCCACTTTAATCAGGACATGAAGTCAAACAATGTTAGAGGAAGAAGGCATTACCTGGGCTTTCTAGTCCAAGCCCAGTATTTTACAGATGACTATGTTAAAACCTAAATGGTGAGTGATGTGGATTACCAGTGCCAAATACTGTAGTCAGTGCTTTATGGCCATTTTCTCACTTTGTCCTCACAGCAGTCTTGTGGCATCTATTGTTAGACGAGTACATGGGGCTTAAAAATTACACTACCTTGCTCAAAATCTTAAGGTTACTTAGTGGTAGAGCTGGGATTCAAAACCAGACAGACTGATTTTTAGACATAATTTATTTCAGGTGTAATTCAGTAATTAAAGATGAATGACAAGCTCTTCTCTCATAGACTAGACACTCAACATGTTGTGATAGTGTTATGTGAGAAATGTGTACAAATATGCAATCACAGAGTAATTAATCATCATTTTAGGATAATTGGAGAAGATTTTGTAGAGGAGAAAATAGTTGAGCTGTGCCTTGAAAGATATCTAGGAATTTGCTAGGCAGTCAAGGATATTACAGTTTGTGAAACCTATCAAAGAGTGTCGTGTGGATAGTTCTAATAATATTGAGTACTGCTGCGCAACTGAAGGTGGAAATGTAGAGTATGTTGAGGTGGCATACAAGAGACAAGACTGGAAGGGTAAGCATTGCTTAGAGTCTTGTATCTCAGTTCCAGCTTTGATGCCTCCTAGGTTGGTCACAATTTTTCTCCTTCCCCCCAGGTACTCACTGCTCCAGTTGGGTTTATTCAGTCTGTTGAGTGAGATCTAGGCAGTGAGTGTTTGAATTAGGACAGGAGTCATAGGGTTTAAAAATTAGAAATAGAATAGGGAGAGAGTTTGGAGGTAAAATTTGTTGGGCTCAGTGACTGATGAAATGTCAGAGGTGAAGGAGATTGAAGTATAGCAGATGATGCCAAGATTTCTAACTGCAGAGAGCCAAGTGGGTGGTGATGCTGTTACTTAGGATGGAAAAAGTTGGAAGATAATTGAATCTTGTGGTCTCTAAATTCATTTCATATTGTCCTGAGTTTTAATGTAAGGGAAATATTTTTCTACTTTGTTTCACATTAAGTATAAACAGAGCTATCACAGATTGAAGATATCAAAATTATGCATATTCATGTATGTACATGATTAGAAATATGTGTGATTTTATATATTCTCCTAGTAGAATCTAGGATCCATTACAGTGTTCTATAGCTGCAGAAACTTCTAGACATCATCTAATCAAGAAGTCAAAAATTTGTTCCCAAAGACCTTTTTACTTTGGTTTCCTTTTTTTTTTTTTTTAAGCCAAACCAACCAGAAAACAAACAAAAACATTAAAAAGGAAATTATTTTGGATGGGTACCATTTAGCATCCTTATCCTCTTACTTTAGAACCTCTGAACTCATTTAAATGAGCTACCTGCTCTAACAGGCACTTGAGTTTTCTACCCTTGAGCTAATTCAACCTTCCCATTGACTAGATGTGAAACTGGGTTAGTTTAACAGACTTTGGTGAAACAAGGTATGAAGGAGGGAAAAAACAGGAGCAGTAGTTATACAATATAGTTGCATAACATATAAACTATAATAATTATAAGACTATAAAAATATTTATGGGAGTAAGGTACTTTTAAACAAGATGGGATATTTTTTCCTGCCCCCTCCCCACCACACCCCCCACCAAAAATACCATTTTCTATTTTTTCTGTTCAGGTAGTGGCACATTGATTCTATATCATTACCCACAGTGCCACCTATTGGTAAAATAAAGACAACGTAACCAGTTTTTCTGTAACCCATATTTGGTACCAGAGTCTTAAGAAATCTGCCCTGGATTTTCGCAGGCAGATGTTAGAAAGCAGATTGTCTGTGATCCAACTGAAATGGGAGATGAATCACGTGTTTTATGCGGAGATGCTCAAGCTTGTCATTTAGAAGAACTCCAAATAGGATCTCAAAAGCATGATATCCGACTTCCCCAGTTCGTGGTTCTGCCAACAAAGAGCCTGTGAAACTGCTTAGGGATTCTAAGAATTTCGATTGTTCCCACATATTGGGATGCAAATTGTTTTATATGCCATGCTACTCAGGCGTGATTGTTGCTTTTTAGAGACAGCAAGTTGAAGTATTGAGCTCATTTGATAAGTGTTCTGCCAGTCTTCATGTTATCACACAGACTATTAAGTGCCAAAAAAGGCATTAGTTTCACTGAATATATTTAATTTTTAAAAGTTAGTTTTATAAGGTTAGTGAATGTAATTTTCTCTTTCTCCATTATAAGCTTTTCTAGAGAAGGATATTATTTCTACAGAACTAACATAATACCAAATACAGTTGTCTTGATATTGTGGGGGGAGGATTGGTTTCAGGATCCCCTTAAATACTAAAATCCATGCATGCTCAAGTCCCACAGTGGGCTCTGCTGAACCACAGATATGAAAAGTTGACCCTCGTGTCCACGGGTTTTGCATCCCAGGAATACTGTTTTTGATCTGCGTTTGGTTGAGAATGAGGAACCTGCAGATGTGGAGGGCCCACTGTATTTATTGAAAAAAAAAATCTGCATTTAAGCAGACCTGCACAATTCAAACCCATGTTGCTCGAGTCAACTGTGCAAAGTAAGGTGTGGTATATATGGTTGCAGGAGTAATTAATACATTTAACAGATATCAGCAATTGGTGCTCAAGTGCACATGCAATAACACACACCCAGAAAGATACACAGTAGAGATGGATGTGGTAAAGTACAAACATTGATGACTTCCCTCTTCTACGCTCTTTGAATAAAATGCTAGATTCATGGTGATTGTTATTTGTGTGAAATCAAAAGATTTAGTCATATCCTCCCTCCCATAAGCTGTTATTGTCCAAATTTTTACGTGTATTACCAGAATGTATTTCTGGTTACCTTTGCTCACTTTTGAGTTTTTATTTGTTGTGTATTTGATACTTGAGGTAGTTTTTGGAGGCAAGCTGTACTGACATTGTTGCAGCTACTCTTCCAGTTATTTAGAGACCAGGTAGTGATCCCAAGTAAGCCACCAGAAGACTGATCTGTGATATCCATGTCAGGAAAGACAAAATTGTTCCCCAGTTAAATAAAAAATTAAGTAAATAAAAATGGAAAAACTAGCACCATCGGACATCATGCCCTTTTAAAGAAATTGGGGTTTAAAAGCAAGTTGTATTTAGATTGAAGGGCTATGGGGACAAAAATCCAAAATCTATCCACCAAGGAGAGGCAAGTCAAAGGCTTGAAAGCAAAGAGTACACCACAGGCTGGAAGACTCTTGGTTGGGAGAGAAGGGTCAGGAAGGAGCTCGGGAAGAACAATTCTTAAAAACTAGCACCAAGGATGGGTAGGAGCACTAGCCCTGGAGCTGGACATCTAGGGTTCAAATTCTGGGAGCTTTGTCAGATACTGAGGCATTCAAAATGGTGGGTGGGAACACTAGTCTTGCAGCTGTACAGCGTTGATTCAAATCCTGCTTCCCCCTATTATAGCTGTGAGATCTCGGTTTCCTTACCCAAAGATGGGTAGACTCAATTTAGTATGGCTGTTCTGTGAATTCCATGAAATAATAAATACAAATAGGGTGATCATAGGTCTTGAATGGCTAATTTAGCTCCAGATTTCTTTTTCTTTTCTTTTCTTTTTAAAGTGAGATATTATATAAGCCACGATGGATTTGGTAAACCTCCCTTTGATTTGCAGCTGTGGTCATGGTCTCTTCCTGTGTTCATTGAGACTAACTTTGGAGTTCACCAGGGATAATCCTGCTTTTTTTTCCTGACTCTTTCCAGATATAATTTAACTAATGTAATGTCTACCTTTCAAGGACAGCATATTAGGCTTTGACAGTAAAACAAAGTGCACAGGGGAATGTGGTCTAGGCACATGTAGCTCCTGATGTGGAGTGGCTGTGGGAGAAATATTCAGCACTAATGTCCCTAGCAATATATTTGTTGGCAGCCACTTGAGCCTAGCTCTGTGTTTATATTAATGCCTTCAAAATGTTTGAGGCTACAAGGAATTTAATCAGTGAGATGAGTGGGGGAAATGTGAATTATTATGGAGTAGGTTTATCTTAACTATTTTGTGTGGAAAACAGAAGCTGAGAAATCTTTCTAGTTTGAGTTTATCAAGAAAGGCTGGATGCTCTCAGTGTAGTTTTGTCATTTATCATAGTAGAAATGTACACCTGCTTATTTATTTTATGTTTTGGCACAAACTTTTTTTTTTGCAATGAATTCTTTCTGTAGCAAAAAGGTAAAAAAAATTAACTGGCGGATTTCTAAAAATTTGATAATGAATGTGTAACTTGCATACGGCATTCATTAGTATTTACTATTTACTGTGGATGTGTTGAAATCACTAGCTACATGGCAACCAGGAGACCCAAATCTGCTGAAGATTCAAAAATAGGCAGTTTAATTCTCCACTTCAAAAGTTGATAGTTATTTTAAGAAGACTGTTCATTAAGATGATGATTTAGCACGTGCTAAAGAAGCACGTGCTAAAGCTACAAAAGATGTGTTTTTATATTACTGTGAAGCAGTTTTCATTTAGATCTAGTGTCTTATTTTAAATTAATTTCATTCATTTTTATTTTTATATATTTATTATTATTTTTTAAGAGAGAGTCTTGCTCTGTCACCCAGGCTAGAGTGCAGTGGCAAGATCCTGGGTCACTGCAACTTTTACCTCCTGGGTTCAAGTGATTCTTCCTGCCTCAGCCACCCGAGTAGCTGGGACCACCATGCCTGGCTAATTTTTGTATTTTTAGTAGAGATGGGGTTTCACCATGTTGGCCAGGCTGGTCTCGAACTCCTAGCCTCAAGAGATCCACCCACCCCAGCCTCCCCATGTGCTGGGATTACAGGCGTGAGGCACTGCGCCAGCCCCACTTATTTTTAAGTTTCCTTGTGCACATAAGAAAAATTAGGTAAAATCTTCAAAATACTGTCCCTTCTGGCAAAAGATAAACTTTGCAAACATTCAAATGATTCTGATTTTATGTCAGTATCACTAGATGCTGTATTAGTTTCCTATTGCTGCTGTAACAAATTACTACATAACAACATAAATGTATTATTTTATAGTCCTGGAGATCAGAAGTCTGAAACGAATCTAACAGATTAAAATCAAGGTGTCAGCAGGTCTGTATTTTTCTTAAAGTTCCATGGAAGAATCTGTTTTTTTTGCCTTTTCGCTGTTTCTGGAGGCACCCTGCACTCATTGGCTTGTGATCCTGTCAAAGACCATCACTTTAACCTGAGCTTCCGTTGTCGTGTATCCTTTTGCTGACATTGACCCTCTTGCTTCCCTCTTGTAATGATCCTGGTGTTTGGGTTCACTGGATAATTCAGGATAATCCCTCCACCTCAAGATTCTTAATCACATCTTCAAAATCCCTTTGCCAAGTAAAGTAACGTGCATAGGTTCTGAGGATTAGGATGTAAACATCTTTAAAGGCTCAATATTCTGCCTAACACCGATGCTTCAAATACATCTTTATGTTCATTCCAATAACAGTTTGATGACAGCATTGAATTAAATAAAGCTTGCCCTTATTGTGAATGTTAATGTAAATTCAGTTTGAAAGTTCAGCGTTGATGGTAAAGTTATTTGTTTTCAAAGTGATTACAAATTTGGTAGAGCCATGTCATCGTGACAACAATGTTCTTACAAAATTAAGAGATTTATGGAGCAGAAATGTATTTGAAACAGGTTGTGGTGTAAAAATAATTCATGTGCCCATAATTGAGTCCCAAGAAACTAGAATATACTAACAATAAAAATAGATGATCCAGTTATCAAATTTTCTAGGTACACACACACATAAACACACAGAGAAAAACTGAACTGAAAAACCTTTATGATAGAACTGACATTAAATTTAAAAAAGTAAAACAACCCTCCAGTATCACAGTCTTCCTTTTGTTGCCCAGCTTCAACTGCATCCAAAAATATCTGAGGCCCTGGAGGACTCACTTGTAAATAAACCTGAGTATCCTACAATGGCATTCAATTCCTTTGTACATGAGTCATTTGGTTGCAGTTTTATTTAAAATCAGTTGGAAACGTTTAATCAAAGTATTCAAAAATTGGAAACCCAAAAAACTGAAGCTTTTAGAAAATTGTAATTATTGAAAGCAAAGCATGAATATAGGCATTGAAATTTGTTCTTATAAAAGCATGCAATAAACAGAATAAATTAAAATTTGAAAGCTCAAAAATTTTTTAAATTTATATTTTAAGTTCAGGGGTACGTATGCAGGTTTGTTCCGTAGGTAAACTTGTCTCTTTGTTTTTGTACAGATTATTTCATCAACGAGGTATTAAGCCTAGTTACCATTAGTTATTTTTCCTGGTTCTTTCTCTCTTCCCACTCTCCACCCTCTGATATGCCCCAGTTGTGTGTAGTTCCTCACTATGTGTCCATGTGTTCTCATGATTTAGCTTTCATTTATAAGTGAAAACATGCAGTATTGGTTTTCTGTTCCTGCATTAGTTTGCTAAGGATAATGGCCTCCAGCTCCATCCATGGCCCTGCAAAGGATATGATCTCATTCTTTCTTATGGAAAGCTCAAATTGTATGTAGATTTAATTTTGAAAACCTGTGATTGCACTTTGAACTATCTTGTTTTCTGGGAAGAATCATTTGATGATGTTCCTGTCTTAAATTTGATACATTTATATTCTGTTTCAGAATATAACAACATTAAGAAGGAAGTTCTATGATTTTCAAAAGAATCATATAGCAAAACAAGGTATTTGATGAGATTTGTCTTTCAGAAATAGTTGCTGACAAAGCATAGTTTGAAGGGAGGCACCAGGCAGTAACAGTAAAAATATCTGGATGAAAGTATTTACAAATTCCAATATGAAAAAAATTACAATTGAGAATACCCTCCACTTAGCAGTCTGTTCTTATCTATTCAGATATTTTTGTAACTGTAGAAAGAATATTTTGTCAAAAATGGTGTGATCTAGAGAGAAGAGTTAGTTGCGAATGTCAACAATTTCAAAATTAGAAACCTTAAAATGTAATTTTGAAGATTGCAGTCAGTTCTGTGAAGAAACAAGATATGTAAAAATACATTCTTTAGAAAGTACCTCTAATATGCATTAGAAAGAGATATAAACATAGATTCAATTATATAGTTATGCACCAAGAATAATTATTCTGATTATGTGATTTTTAGTACTCAAATAATCAATGTAAATGTTTTTAATTTTAATTTTGCATTAATATATGTGAATGTATTTTATATTTTAATGACAGAAACATAAATCGTTTCTGAATGGAACCATTTCATAGGTGTTTCATATTTCATAAGCTGATTAGCAAATATATATTCATGATTTTATATGATTGATAATTTCAGCAACCCTTTCCATCTGCAAACAGTACCTGGCTCGTTGTAATCTCTTATTATTACCATAAGCAGCTTAGTGAGGAACCTTCTGAGACACCTAACCTTTAATAATTCCTTTCTCTGTGGCCTGTGGAACACTTTCTTACATATGAATTCAACATTTTTTTGTGTCATTTTCTGCTTTAATCTGTTTCATACATGCTTTTTCTTTTTCCATGTCATAAATGGCATGTCCCATTAACACTTTTTCTTTCCGTATTTCCTTACTTTAACTGGCATTTTATGTCAATGCCATTTCTTTCAAAGTATTATGCAGCAGACACCAAACTTTCTCCCAATTCCTTTAACTTCTCCTGGAGGAAGGGCTGACTTTGCTTATGCTATGGCTGTGTTTGTGCACTGTGTGTACAGCCCCATGATTCACAGATGAGGGAGCAAGCACAGGCTGAAATCCTATAGGGCTCTCTTCACCTATTTGTGCAAAAGAGTCACCCATGCCAGCAGCGCCCTGGTGTGCCACTTTCACTCTCCTTTAGAAGCCTCTGCTCTTTGTCCAGGCCAGCCTTTCCTCATCCTTGTCAATGCTCAGCATCACTGGTCATCAGAGAAATGCAAATCAAAACCACAATGAGATACCATCTCACACCAGTTAGAATGGCAATCATTAAAAAGTCAGGAAACAACAGGTGCTGGAGAGGATGTGGAGAAAAAGGAACACATTTACACTGTTGGTGGGACGGTAAACTAGTTCAACCATTGTGGAAGTCAGTGTGGCAATTCCTCAGGGATCTAGAACTAGAAATACCATTTGACCCAGCTATCCAATTACTGGGTATATACCCAAAGGATTATAAATCATGCTGCTATAAAGACACATGCACATGTATGTTTATTGCAGCACTATTCACAATAGCAAAGACTTGGAACCAACCCAAATGTCCAATAATGATAGACTGGATTAAGAAAATGTGGCACGTATACACCATGGAATACTATGCAGCCATAAAAAAGGATGAGTTCATGTCCTTTGTAGGGACATGGATGAAGCTGGAAACCATCGTTCTCAGCAAACTATTGCAAGGACAAAAAACCAAACACCACATGTTCTCACTCATAGGTGGGAATTGCACAATGAGAACACGTGGACACAGGAAGGGGAACATCACACACTGAGGCCTGTTGTGGGGTGGGGGATGGGGGAGGGATAGCATTAGGAGATATACCTAATGTATACGACGCGTTAATGGGTGCAGCACACCAACATGGCACATGTATACATATGTAACTAACCTGCATGTTGTGCACATGTACCCTAAAACCTAAAGTATAAAAAAAAAAAAAAAGATTGTTTTCTAAACTCCAGAACCATTTCTCCATATCTTCAATGGCCTCAGCCCATTGGCCTTGACATTATTCTTTATGACTTCAGTATTGTTGACTTCACAGCCTTTTTACTTCTTCAACTCCAAAATAGCACTGTCGTTTCCTAGTTGGAATCCCACCGTTCCTCAGAAAGTTTCCTTCCCTAGCGTCATGGGTTTTTACATGGCTTTTGTGACCACAATCATCTTCACCACTCCTCCCCTCTTTCTTGCAGAATGTGCCTTCCATATGCCTCACCTCAGGACCTCAATGTTTTGGTGCTTCTTCATTTTCTCAGTTCATCACCTGCTTTAGGCTTTATTTACCTTCCTTTGTCATCAGAATCCCACCAGCCATTCTCAGTGATTCTGTTCACTAACTGCTTAGAAATCTTTCTCTGTTGGAAAAAGCGTTACAGAAGCCTTAGAGCTTAAGACAGTGTTTAGCCATTTCCTTCTTACTAATACTTGAATTTGAAAGTCTTGACTATCTTCTTTATTGCCTTCTAGAGTTTTGTTACTCAAAATGGAAGCCATGGATCAGCCTCTGAGAACTTGTTAGAGATGCAGATCTTGCCTTATGCCAGACCCATGAATTGGAATCTGCCTTTTAACATTATTCACGCTGAAGATGGACAGGCACTGCTCTAGAGTACCAGGAGACTAAGGCCAACTGTAAAGATTATTCTTTACTACTTCTTTGGCAAGCCAGATAAACTCTAGGAGTGGGTGAATGGTTGGCTCCAGGCTATGTAGGCACAGCAAGGAGCAGAAGAAAGAGCAGGACTGTGGGGATGCCATGCATGGGAGGAATGGGGGAGAAGAAGAGGCATAGACACAAAGACTGTGAAAATGATCATTACAGAGACCCTAAATTACTCACACATACATTCAATTCCTGTGTGGGCTGAGTGGCGATGGTGTTGATGGTATTAATAATAATAGTAATAATTAGACCAGGCATGGTGGTTCATGCCTGTAATCCCAGCACTTTGGGAGGCTGAGGCAGGCAGATCACGAGGTCAGGAGTTCGAGACCAGCCTGACCAATATGGTGAAACTCTGTGTCTACTGAAAATACAAAAAAATTAGCTGGGTGTGGTGGCAGGCGCTTGTAATCCCAGCTACTCGGGAGGCTGAGGCAGGAGAATCGCTTAAACCCAGGAGGCGGAGGTTGCAGTGAGCCAAGATCATGCCACTGCACTCCAGCCTGAGCGACAGAGCAAAACTCCATCAAAAAAAAAAGAAAAGAAAAATGAAAAAAATAGTAATAATTAAAAATTGTTCATCCCAAATTATGAAAACAGAATCTGCGCTTCAATGAGAACACTAGATAACTCATACATATAATAAAATTTGAGAGATATTTTCTAAAGTAGTGGTTTTCAAAGAACTGTTGTGTGAAATCACTTTAATGATTCTAAAACAGCAGCAATGACAATAAAATGGATTAAAATAGAATACATAGAAAGTATCAGGGTATGACTAAAAACGTGGTAAATGTTAACATTGGTTTGGGAATTTTTCAGTAATATTTGTGTGTGCTCAATTATGACATAAAGTAAATTTCTTACTTGGGTAAAAATGGTTGGTAAATCCATCTAGACAATTTTTCAGTAGCAAATGCAAAACCAGGCTGAAGAAGTCTACTCAATTTCTGGCATCTCTTGTCAATCCTGCCTTCATTTCTACCTAGAAATCTTAATCATCATCATGCCTCATAACTTTGTGAGAAAGAAAAGGTGGAACTGTGATTCGTTCAAGTGAGATTCACACAAAACCCATCAGAGTACAGATAAAAGTACTACCCATTGGTCTAAAGTAGAATTTCTAAATCTTTTCTGAGAATTATTCCTCAGAGAATAAGGATATATAACTCAAGCCTTTTCCCTGTAATTTTGGAGTTTCTTTGAAACGACTTTATTTTCCTTTAAAATTTATGCAAAATCATATGAAAGAACTTTTGCAAATCAATAAGAAAAAGACAATCCTATAGAAAAATAGCAAAAAGTCTCAAAGTGTTATATTGTATAAAAGAATATGCAAATAGTCAAATAACATATAAAAAGGAGCTCAAAACCATTAGTTTTCAGAGAAATGAAAAAGGCAAATCAAAACTACAATGCAATACAATTGTATTCCCACTAGAATGGCTAAAATATAAATATTCACAACAACCAGTTTATGACTAGGATTAAACAGCAGGATCTCTTATACTCTGCCGATAGGATACAAATTAGCACCGTTGTTTTTTTTTTCTTAAAAAAGACCTCTTTATTTGGAATTGATTTTAAACTTACAGAAAAGTTGAAAAATTGAAAATAGTTAAAACAGTATAAAGAATACCTGTATACTTACCAAGATAATCAATTGCTAAATTTTACTCTGTTTGCTTTATTTGCCCATTCTCTTCATACATACACACACACACACCCATATTTATTTATATATTTTTCAATTCCCTGAACCATTATGTTATATATATCATGGCCCTTGACCTCAAAATACTACAATGTGTCTTCCCTAAAAGTAAGACTGTTTCCTTACATCAATGTAGTGCAGTTATCAGCTTCAGTAAACTTTAACATTGATATAATGCTTTTCAATTTTGAACTTACCTTTAATACATTTAACTTTTAATTTTGTTAATTCAACTAATAATGTACATCACAACACTTTTTCTTTTAGATCATGATCCGGTATAGGATCAAGTATTACATTTAGTTGTCAATGTCTCTTTAACCTCTTTAATCTAGAACATTTCCACAACCTTTTTTTTTTTTTGTCTTTTATGACATTATATAAAGAATAGAGCCCCTATTTTTATAAAATAGGTTGATGCAATCACTTTTAAAACCTTGTTTTATAAGAAATTTCGAACAGATAAAAAGAAAATAAATTGTATTATGAACTCTCACGTATGAATCACTCAGCTTCAACAATCATCAATTTTTATTTATTTATTTATTTATTTTTTGCTATCCTTGCTTCATTTGTACTTATGCTCACTGGTGTAGCTAGTTTTGAAAACTTTGAAGCTGACCATATTGTATACATGATTAATCTTCTGATATATATATATCAGATGATATATATGTATCAGATATATATATATCATATATATGATATATATATCAGATGATGTGTATATATATATGATATATATATATATCTCCATCCCCAACAGAAGTACATGTGTAAGCACCTAAGAAAACATGGACTAGAATGTTCATAGCAGTTTTGATCATAAATGCCAAAAGCTAGAAATAATGTAAATACTCTTGACTACTAGAATGGCTAGACAACTTGTGATCTATTATGGAGTACCACACAGCAATGGAAAGGACTAAGCTAATGCTACATGCAAAACATTGATGAATCTCACAAATATAATTCTAAACAAAAGAAGAACAGAGTATTTGGCTGAAAACAAGCAACATGAATGAATCCATAGCATTAGATGTCAGAATAGTTTTTACTTTTGGAGGGGGTGTAGTGATGGACAAAATCATAATAAAGGTTTCCAGGATTTGGCAATACTCTATTTCTTAACATGGATTGTGCTTGTGTCCATTTTAGAAAAATTTATAGAGCTATCCAATAATTTTCCACTTCTCTATGTCCATTTAATTTTAATTTAATGCAAATTATTTTTAAAGATTTATATGAAGTTTATTTTCTACTTCTTAATATATCTGTACTCATTTTAATATAAAGATATTTCAAAGTATTCAAAATCATTGAAAAACATTTTACTTATCTTTTTGTTACCAAATCTACAAATTTAGAAAATGGATTTGAAGTAATAAAGCTTTGAATTCAGGCAGTTTCTCTTTTTTTATCTTATTGTCAAAATATTTTGAGCACTCCAATATAAAAGAATAAATGTTAAGAGTTTTATTCACTGTCTTTACAGCTATATGAGTAATTACTTCAGTCTACTGTTGATAAAAATGTTGATATATCTATCTTTTGTTAATGGATCAAGTTGCTCTTGTTATACAGTGAACTGAATGGCTCTTTACCTATTACACAATCTCACAGGAACACTTCATCCTAATGTACACTTCATTTTATTATAGCACCTTATCATGTGCAGTAAGAATATTCATTTTGTCATAGAGTTGCTGATTGAGTGTTCAGCCTTGAAAAAATATTTGCTATTAAAATGAACTGTGCAAGTCAGTCTTAAAAATTATGTACTATTTCACACATGCAATAACACAGTTTGTAGGCATCCAGGAATCCACTATCTAGATATAACGCATTTTACCATTTTGCCAATTTGCTGCAGATCTTTGTTAAATTAAATTAAATGAAGTTATATCTACAGATTCTTTCAAAGCTTTCTGTTTCCTGTCTTATTCTCCATAAATGTCTTCTCTCTTCTTCCCTCCCTCCAAGTACAATTCTCCTGAAGTTAGTGCATGTTTTTACAATTATGTTCTTACCCTTTTATGATATGTATGAGCATGTGTAATAATATGTTTCATATGTTTAACATTTTTTACATAAATGGTCCTATACTTTATGTGTATATATATATAATCTTTTGCATTTACTTTTTGCACATCTTATATTTGGGATCAGATAGTTTAAAAGTATTCTGTTTGATAAATATGCAATAATTAACTTATCCATTCCCATATTATCAGTTGTTAACCACTGTGTGCTATTGCAGCAATGCTGTTCTTGAGCTGAGTGGTTATTGCACTGCAGTCATACCTCTGGGCATATACTGAAGGTGAGATTGCTATGCTGAATCATGTCAAATCCACCTTATTTCTTTACTAGCTCTTACCTGATGGCTAAGAAGTGTACCAATTTATACTTATAACACGTGGTAAATGGAAGTTCTCATTTCCCTACATGCACTTGGTTCTGTTAGACATTTAAACTTCAGTTGTGAGTTTCTGTTTATTATTAAACAGTAGATTAATTGACTTTATCTACATTTTCATCTGCTTTTATATTTTTTTCCTGTGTGAAGAAATGTAGAATTTAATATCCCCAAATTCTGACCTGTCCCTTACTTCTAGTTACCCAAGGTAACTGTAGAGTATCAAACAGTTAAAGCTATGTCTCATCTTGGTAATAATCTGTCTTTTAAAATAAGTATCAGAATTACTTTTTTGTTGTTTTTACAGTTCTGATTTGATATAGGGTTTTTTTTTTTTTTAACAACATTTTGTATTTTTGCCACTTCATTGGAAATGTCAGTGCTGCCCACAGCAATTCCTAGGGTATCACTGAACACGAAGCCTCCCAGGAGCACAGACTGAAAGTCACTGATCTGGTCAGACTGAAGTAAATGGAACAGAGGCACAGAAGTTGCTTCTTTCTAAGGGTTCCCTAGTGGGACCCACATGAGGCAGCGGCACTTTGGAGCAACAGAATCAGCCCAAGATTCAACCCTGCCAGTCTCTAGTGACAAGCTTCTGCTTAGGGGAAGGTGCAGGCTGATCCTGTCACATGGAATGTGTGATCAATGCTTGCCATGGCTTCATTAGCACCTCCAGGAGCTGAAAAACACTGTTGCTATGAACCAAGGTGAAATGATCTGCCTCACATTCCAGCAAGCTACACTCAACCTTGCTGTTACTCAGCAGTCTGTTTTATGAATCTCACGCTGCCTCCCTGAGGTTCCAGATCATACTCATTTTCTACTCAAACCATCCTTTACTCTTGTAAAAGTAGCACCATCCTCCTTTTCATTCAGACTCAAATGCCTGACACATAGGCTGAATTTATTATGTTCCATTGCATGTCTTCTAAACTGGAAACCGTTGGAACAATGCCACCTCAACAGTTTCTCTTGAAGAAACTGCTTTCTGACTTATTCATCCTGTGATCATTCTGCTTTGGTCCTACTTACATCTTTCACTTGGTATATTAGTTGCAATGTTCCTCCATAGTGCTCTTGGCATTGCTCTCACGGATGCAGAAATAGTGGACTCAGCTCTAAACACTTCATCTTCAATGACTTTATTTTTCTTATACATCTGTTTTTATTAGATGAGAAAATCTTTTCTAGAAATTCTTTGGTGGACTTTTCCTTATATCTCATAGATCAGAAACACATCACATAGCCAATTGCTCCCTAAACATAAACGGGCAGGGAGTTCAGAGTAGCGACAATTGGTTAAGATTAGGGGTTGGCAAAATGTAACTCATGGATCAAATACATCATGCTGCCTGGTTTTGTATGGCCCAGGAGCTAAGAAGGAATTTTACATTTTAAGTGGTTAAAAAATCAGAAGAATATGTTATAACACATGAAAATTATATGAAATTTAAATTTCAGTTTCCACAAATGAAGTTATTTTGGAATGCAGTTCCATTCATTCATTTCCACATTGTCCATCATTTTCTTCATCTTACAATGACATAAATGAGCAGTTATGACTGAGACCCCATGGCCTGCAAAGACTAAAATATTTACTATCTGGTCATTTATGGAAAAAGTCTACTCAACCCTGGCTTAGGTCACTTTATTTTTGTCCCTTAGGGAAGGATCCACTTTCCTTGAGCATATTGCTACCTGCAAGATTCTGGAACAGCATCAGGGTTCTGTTAGCAGAACCCTGTGTGAATGATGACTACTGGGAGGTACACAGCAGTGTCAGCCTTATTTGGAATATTGTAGTAACTGACTTGTTTCTCTACTCCTAGTCTGCTTACACTCCTCCCCACCCAAATCATTTTGTATGTTGCTGAAGAAAGGATCATCCTGGAATACCCTTCTTAACATGTTAGGTTTCTGCTCAGCCTTGCATCACCTGTCAAAGTCCAAACTTGATCCATCGTTTAGTGCCTTCTGTGCTCTGGATCCAACTTACTCCCATGTGTCATCTGTACTTTAGACACATCAAGAATCTGTATTCCCTTTATTTCTGCAAATATTCCCTCTCTTTCATATGTCCATATGCTTATGCTAGTTCTTTTGTTTACCTAAAGAGCCCTAATTACTTTAGGAGTTACTCCACCTTAATCCTAACCATATTTTAATGTTCACCTTAACTTCTCCAGAAATTTTTCTGACTTCTGCATTTGCATAATGCATATCATTTTCTGAACCCCAAAGGAATTGGCTTGTATCTCTTATGACACTGTAACATTCTGCCTTTTTAATAGTCTCTCTGATGTTTTTCTAAAAGATAATAAGGCCCTTGAGGTTGTAAACTGTCATTTTAAAAAGTCAGTACAGTAGCTTATACCTAGTAGAAGATAGTGACAGAGAGTATATTGGAATTTGGTGCCCAACTACGTAGAAAATGTCTTCAAAGCTAGACAAAGATTCTCAATCTGGAATAGTAGAAAATAAGAAAATATACTGACGGTTTTTACTGGTATATCTGGTAGGGAGTGGTTTTGGGGAAAAGGAAGACTGATGTATTTATAAATCAATTGTTTAATGACAGTTACATGCTGAGTGCATTAAATGTGTTACCTCTTCAATTGCAAGATATTTATAAGTAACCATAAAATACGGGCTTCATAGGTCCATTTTATAGTTAAATAGGTTCAGAGATACTAAGTAACTTGCCCAGGAACATACAGATAGCAAAATTTGGAATAGAACCCAAATCTGTCTGAGTCTCTCGTGTAGACCAATCTCTTTCCATCACTTTAGGACAGAAGCAGCCTTCGCGTGATCCATTATGGATGACTATAAAGGCAATCCTTTCCTACCTCACAAGCAATTAAAGACTCAAGCGGGGGAAATAGGTTATGACACAATCAGAAAACAGTAATCAAAACTGTTGTGGAAAATAAAAAAAAATGAGTTGCATTGTATCATGCTGGTTGTAAACATTCCACACATACATACCTTATCTAGAATTTGGGATTCATAAAATGCTGTTCTTATATAAGTTTAAAGCACTTCTGCCATACATAGCTAGGTGTGTGCAAATGTATGTATATTTATAAGTATGTTGTTTTGATGAAATTATGCAGAAGGTTAATTCATGTGTTTTCTACCTGAGTCAGGTTGATAGTACTGTATGCTAAAAGTATAAAACTCTTAGAAGGAAACATAAGAGTAAATCTTTGTGACTTTGGGTCAGGCAGTGGTTTTTAGATATGACACTAAAACTAAAAAGTTATACAATTGACTTCATCAAAATAAACATATTTTGTTCTCAAAATGATTATATCAGTACAGTGAACAAAACCTACTGAATGGGAGAAAATATCTGATAAGGGACTTGCATTCAAAATATTTGTCTTACCATTCAATAATAAAAAGATAAATAACCCAATTAGAAACTGGGGAAAGAATTTGCATAAACATTTCAGCCAAGACAAAATACAAGTGGTCAATAAGCATATCAAAAGGTCTTAAACATCATTAGTCATTAGAAAAGTGCACATCAAAACTGCAGTAAGATACCAGTTCATACTAACTAGGTTGGCTATAATCAAAAGACAGATAATAACAAGTGTTAGGGATGATGTGGATAAATTGTGACCCTCATATACTGTGGGAATGTAAAAGGGTGCAGACACTTTTGAAAATAGTTTGAGAATTCCTCAAAATATTAAACATAGATTTACCATATGACCCCATAATTCCACTTCTAGGTATATATCCAAGATAAATAAAAACACACAAAAACTTCTACATGGATGTCCATTACAGAATTATGCATAATGGCTCAAACTGAAAGCCATGCAAATGTCTATCATGATTAACGGAAAAACAAAATGTGATATATCTACACAATGGAATATTACTCAAGCATAAAAAGGAATGAAGTCCTTATAAATGCTACAAACTGGATAAACCTTAAAAACAATGTGCTAAGCCAAAGAAACCGGTCACAAAGGCCACATACTACATGATTCTATTTATATGAATTGCCAAGATTAGTCAAATCTATAGAAACAGTAGTAGATTCATTATTGCTGGAGGCTGGGGTGGTAGGAGTTAGTGGAAATGGGGAATGACTGCTAATTGTCACATGTTTTCTTTTAGGTTGATAAAAAATTCTTAAGTTAGATTGTAGTGATGGTTGTACAACTCTTTGAATATACTGAAAAACACTGAACTGTACAGTTTAAAAGGCTGAATTTTATGGCTTGTGAATTATATCTCAATGAAGAAAACATCTCAGTTATTTGATAGACAACTCATTAGGAAAAACGAGAATTATATTTTTAATTAAGTTATGACCTGTGTTAGCTACTTATTTATGACTTATAACTGTATTCAAAGTGGTAATCAAATATAATCATTTTTTCCATACATATTGAATGTTTCTGAAAATGAACTTTCATAAATACAATGCTTTGTTTTTTTACTTTTATTTTAAGTTTGGGGCACATGTACAGGTTTGTTAGATAGGTAAACTTTGTCATGGGGTATTGTACAGATTATTTTATCACCCACGTATTAAGCCTAGTGACCATTAGTTATTGTTCAGACCCTCTACCTCCAACCACCCACAACTCTCCAATAGGCCCAAGTGTCTGCTCCCCTCTATGTATCTATGCATTCTCATCATGTAGCTTTCATTTATAAGTGGGAACAAACATGTGGTATTTGCTTTTCTGTTTCTGCATTAGTTTGCTAAGAATAATGGCCTCCAGTTCCATCCATGTTCCTGAAAAAGATATGATCTTATTCGTTTTTATGTCTGCAGAGTATTCCATGGTGTATACGTACCACCTTTTCTTTTATCCAGTCTACCATTGATGGGCATTAGATTGATTCCATGTCTTTGCTATTGTGAGTAGTGCTGCAATGAACATACGCATGCCTGTCTCTTTATAGTAGAATGATTGATATTCTTTGGGTATCTACCCAGTAATGGGATTGCTGGGTCAAATGGTAATTCTGTTTTTAAGTCTTTCAGGAATTGCCACACTGTTTTATACAATAGTTGAATTAATTTACATTCCCACCAACAGTGTATAAGTATTCCTTTTTCTCTACAACCACACCAGCACCTGTTATTTTTTGACTTTTTAATAATTGCCATTCTAACTGGTGTGAGATGGTATATTATTGTGGTTTCCATTTGAATTTCTCTAGTGATCAGTGATACTGAGCTTTTTTTTCATATGCTTATTGGCTGAATATGTCTCTTCTTTTGAAAAGTGTTTGTTCATGTCCTTTGTCCATTTTTAATGGGGTCATTTGCTTTTATCTTGTAAATTTGTTTCAGTTCCTTATAAATGCTGGATATCAGACATTTATCAGATGCAAAGTTTGCAAAAATTTTCTCCCATTCTGTCGGTCGTCTGTTTATTCTGTTGATAGTTTCTTTTATTTTGCAGAAACTCTTTAGTTTAATTAGATCCCATTTGTCAATTTTTGATTTTGTTGCAATTGCTTTGGCATCTTTGTCATGAAATCTTTGCCTGTTCCTATGTCTAGAATGGTATTGCCTATGTCGTCTTCCAGGTTTTTTATAGTTTTGAGTTTTACATTTAAGTCTTTAATCTACCTTGAGTAGCGGTCCAGTTTCAATCTTCTGCTGTGACTAGCTAGTTATTCCAGCACCATTTATTCCAGCACCATTTATTGAATAGGGAGTCCTTATCCCATTGCTTGTTTTTGTCAGCTTTGTTGAAGATGAGATGGTTTTAGGTGTGTGACCTTATTACTCGTCTCTCTACTCCATTTCACTGGTTTATGTGTCTATTTTTGTAGACAACTGGGTTACTGTAGCCCTGTAGTATAGTTTGAAGTTGGATAGCATGATGCTTCCAGCTTTGTTCTATTTGCTTAGGATTGCCTTGGCCATTCGGGCTCTTTTTTTTTTTTTAGCTCCCTATGAATTTTTAAACAGTTTTATGTAGTTCTGTGAAGAATGTCATTGGTAGTTTGATAGGAATAGCATTGAATCTGTAAATTGCTTTGGGCAGTGTGGCCATTTTCATCCTATTGATTCTTCCTATCCATAAGCATGGAATGTTTTTCCTTTTGTTTATGTCATCTCTGATTTCTCTGTGAATGTTTTGTATTTCTCCTTGTAGAGATTTTTCACCTCACTAGTTAGCTGTATTCCTAGGCGTTTTATTTTTTTACTATCATTTGGGGATGGGACTGCATTCCTGATTTGGCTCCCAGGTTGACTGTTGTTCATGTACAAAAATGCTAGTGATTTTTTGTATGTTGATTTTGTTTCCTGAGACTTTGCTGAAGTTGTTCATTAGATCAAGGAGATTTGGGCTGAGACTATGGGTTTTCTAGGTATAGGATTATGTCGTCTGCAAACAAGGATAGCTTGACTTCCTTTCTTTCTATTTGGATGTGCTTTATTTCTTCCTCTTGCCTGATTGCTCTGGCCAGGTCTTCTGATATTATGTTGAATTGGAGTGGTGAGAGACAGCATCTTTGTTTTGTGCTGGTTTTCAAAGGGAATGTTTTTAGCTTTTGCCCATTCAGCATAATGTTGTCTGCGGGATTGTCATAGATGGCTCTTATTGTTTTGAGGTATGTTCCTTCAGTGCCTAGTTTATTGAGAGTTTTGAACGTGAAGAGATATTAAATTTTATCCAAAGGCTTTTCAGCATCTATTGAGATCATGTAGTTTTTGTCTCTTGTTCTATTTATATGATGAATCATAGTTATTGATTTGCATATGTTGAACCAACCTTGAATCTTAGGGATAAAGCCTACTTGAATGTGATGGATACGCTTTTTGATGTGCTGCTGGATTTGGTTTGACAGTATTTTGTTGAGGATTTTTGCTTCAATATTCATCATGGATATTGGTCTGTTTTTTTTTTTTTTTTTTTTTTTTTTTTTTTTTTTCTGTTTTGTCTCTGCCAGGTTTTGGTATCAGGATGATGCTGGCCTCATAAAATGAGTTAGGGAGGGGTCTTTCCTTTCAATTTTTGGAAATAGTTTCAGTAGGAATGGTATCAACTCTCAACTCTTCTCCTTTGTATATCTGATAGAGTTCAACTCTGAATCCATCTGGTCCTGGGCTTTTTTTTTTTTTTTTTTAAGGTTGGTAGGCCATTTATTACTGCTTCAATTTTGGAGTTCATTATTGGTCTGATCAGGGATTCAGTTTTTTCCTGACTCAGTCTTGGGAGGATGTATATATCCAAAAAATTTTCCCATTTCTTCGATTTTCTAGTGTGTGTGCACAAAAGTGTTCATAATATACTTTGATATTTTGATAATATTCAGGTCAGGGAAATATCCTGTTTGTCATTTATAATTGTGTTTATTTGGATCTTCTCTCTTTTGTTTTTTATTAGTCTAGCTAGCAGTCTATCTAATTTATATTTTAAAAATTCCTGGATTCATTGATCCTTTGAAAGGGTTTTTGTGTCCCAGTCTCCATCAATTCAGTCCTGATTTTGATTATTTCTTGTCTTCTGCTGGCTTTGGGGTTGCTTTGTTCTTGCTTCTCTAGTTCTTCTAGTTGTGATGTTAAGTTGTTAATTTGAGATCTTTCTAACTTTTTCATGTGAGCATTTAGTGCTATAATTTTCTTCTTAAGACTGCCTTAGATTTCTTCTTAAGACTGCCAGAGATTCTGGTTGGTTGTATCTTTGTTCTCATTAGTTTCAAAGAACTTCTTGATTTCTACCTTAATTTAATTATTTACTTAAAAGTCATTCAGAAGCAGGTTATTCAATTTCCATGTAATCGTATGGTTTTGAAGAATTTTCTTAGTCTTGATCCCTAATTTTATTGTGCTGTTGTCTGAAAGAATAGTTGTTATGATTTCAGTTCTTTTGCATTTGCTGAGGAGTGTTTTGTGTCTGATTATGTGATTGATTTTACAGTATGTGCCCTGTGGTGATGAGAAGAATGTATAGTCTGTTATTTTGGGTTGGAGAGTTCTGTAGAATTTCTATCAGGTCCATTTGATCCAGTACTGAGTTCAGTTCTTCAATATCTTTGTTAATTTTTTGCCTTAATGATCTGTCTAATACTGTCAGTGGGGTGTTAAAGTCTCCCATTGTTATTGTGTTGGAGTCTAAGTCTCTTTGAAAGTCTCTTAAGAACTTGCTTTATAAATCTGGGTGCTCCTCTGTTGGGCATGTATATATTTAGGATAGTTAGGTCTTCTTGTTGAATTGAACCCTTTACCATTATGTAATGCCCTTCTTTGTCTTTTTAAATTATTGTTGGTTTAAAGTCTGTTTTGTCTAAAATTAGTATTGCAACTCTGATTTTTTTCTGTCTTCCATTTGCTTGCTAGATTTTTCTCCATCCCTTTATTTTGAGCCTATGGGTGTTGTTGTATGTAAGATAGGTCTCTTGAAGACAGCATACCAATGGGTCTTGCCTCTTTACCCAGCCTGCCATGTTATACCTTTTAATTAGGACATTTAGCCTGTTTACATTCAAGGTTAATATTGATATGTATGGATTTGATTCTGTCATCACGATGTTAGGCAATTATTATGCAGAATCTTTTGTGGGGTTGCTTTACAGTGTCACTGGTCTGTGTACCTAAGTGTGTGTGTGTTTTTTAGTGGCCAGTAATGGTCTTTTCTCTTTGTATTTAGAGCTTCCTTTAGGAGCTCTTTTAAGCATGTCTGGTGATAAATTCCCTCAGCATTCACTTGTCTGAAAAGGATCGTATTTCTCTTTCACATATTAAGCTTAATTTGGCCAGATATGAAGTGCTGGGTTGGAATTTCTTTTCTTTAAGAACGTCAAATGGCTAGGCGTGGTGGCTCATGCCTATAATCCCAGCATTTTGGGAGGCCAAGGTGGGTGGATCACCTGAGATCAGGAGTTCAAGACCAGCTGGCCAACATGGTGAAAGCCCATCTCTACTAAGAATACAAAAATTAGCCAGGCATAGTGGCATGTACCTGTAATCCCAGCTACTCAGGAGACTGAAGCAGTATAATTACTGGAACCTGGGAGGCATAGGTTGGAGTTAGCCAAGATCACGCCACTGTGCTTCAGCTTGGGTGACAGAACAAGACTCTGTCTCAATAAATAAATAAATAAATAAATAGCAAAAAATTAAAAAAAGAATGTTTAATACTGGCCCCCAATCTCTTCTGGCTTGTAGGGTTCTGCTGAGTGGTCCCCTGTTAGTCTTATGGGCTTCCTTTTGTCGCTTATCTGACCTTTTTCTTTAGCTGCCTCAAGAGTTTTTTCTTTCATTTCAACCTTGGAGAATCCGATGACTGTGTGTCTTGGGGATGATCTTCTTGTGAAGTATTTTAGTGAGGTTATCTGCATTTCCAGAATTTGAATGTTGGCCTCTCTAGCTGGGTTGGAGAAGTTCTCATGGATGATATCCTAAAACATGTTTTCCAAGTTGCTTACACTCTCCCTGTCTCCTTCAGGGACACCAGTGAGTTGTAGATTTGGTCTCTTTCCATGATCTCATATATCTTAGAGGTTTTATTCATTCCTTTTTATTTTTTTCTCTGTTTTTGTCTGACTGTCTTATTTCAGAAAGCCAGTCTTAAAGCTCTGAGATTTTTTCCTCAGCTTGGTCTATTCTGCTATTAATACTTGTGATTGCATTATAAAATTCCTGTAGCATGTTTTCAGCTCTATCAGGTTGATTACATTCTTTTCTATACTGGCTATTTTGTCTGTCAGCTCCTGTATCATTTTATTGTGATTTGTATCTTCCTTGGATTGAGTTTCAGTGTATTCCTGCATCTCAATGATGTTCATTCCTATCCATATTCTGAATTTTATTTCTGTCATTTCAGCCACCTCATCCTGGTTCACAACTTTTGCCAGAGGGGTAGTGCAGTCATTTGAAGGAAAGAAGACACTCAGGCTTTCTGAGTTGTCAGAGTTCTTGAGCTGGTTCTTTCTTATCTTTATGGGCCGATGTTTCTTCATGCTTCGAAGTCGCTGACGTTTTGATTTATTTTCTTTTATCCTATTTGATGACCTCGACTGTTTGATGGTGCTATAAGGTGGGTTCAGCCAACTGGCTTTATTTCTGGAGTATTTTAGGGGACAAACACTCAGCTCCCAACTCCTGGATTGTGTTCTGTAACTCTGGGGGACTTTTATCAGCCCCAAACTTTGTTCTCTGTCTCCTTGAGATTAGGAATCCATTGTGCTGGGGGTGCTGAGGTGCTCCTGGACCACTGTTCACTATACTCCAGTGGGTAGTGTCAGCAAAAGTGTTTTATAGTGCAGTGGCAGTGGGATCCATCCTCATTTTTACATTCCAGCAGCAGCAGCAGCAGCAGCAGTGTAGTGGGGTGCACACTTATTGGCTGCAGCAGGGTGCTAGCAGGTGCCAGGGTGCCTGCCTCCATGCAGGCAGTCACCAAAGTGGTGGAGGCAGCATGGCTCAAGGGAGAGGGCAGGGAGTCCCTGCTGGCAACTGTACCCATGGTTGTGCTGGTGACGGTGTTAATATGGGGATGGGGCACTGGTGGCCATAGGTCTCTGTGCCCTCTTTGTGTGCTGCAGGCAGGGTTGGTAACTCAGGGAGGGGGTTGGTCGGCTGTTCTCTGTGCCTAGTGTAACTCCCACACCAGTGCTGGCAAGGGTGGGGCACTGGCAGGCGTGGGGCTGGCTGGCTCTTTCCTGCCAAGGCTTTGACTACAATGGTGGTCCAATAGGGGATCAGGGCATGGGGACAGAGTGAGGTGCTGGTGGGGCAAGGAAGGTTACCCTCCAGGCCCCTCATCCCTACCCGGTACACACACTGCTGGCAAAGCTATGTGGGAGGTGGCCATGGGGAGGGAACCGGTGGGCTGGTGTATGGCATGGGGGCAGTCCCACTGAAGCTCTCTACCAGTCAGGCATAGTCTGCCTGTGAAAGACCTATGATGTGGGCCCCCAGGGCACCTGAGGCTGCACTGTAAGCAGGTGTGGCCATGCTGGGGCCCCAGGAGAGGACAGCAGACCAAGGGGTGCTTAGACTGGACCAGCCCCATCTGATGGGCAAGAACCACCCTGAAGAGTTTAGGTCCCACAGTTCCTCTAGGGCTAATGTCTCCTATAGGAACAAGTTGAGCCTGGGGGATGGGCATTCCTGGCTGTGTTCCTCTACAGACACTCCCACACCAAACACTCTGGGCTCTGCATCAGCTAATGTACTGCACCTACCACTTCTCTAAGCAGCTCTCCCTGCCAGCTGAGTGTCTGTGGTGGTGAAGGGGTATCCTGCTGAGATTCCAGAAGCCCATGGCGAGAAGGGCTTGCGCCTTTGCCAGTTCAACTCACCCATTTCCCCAGAGTTGTTGGGGGTCAGGAACAAGTCCAGGTGCAAAGTAGCCCTGTGCCGGGTTCCCAGCTTTCTGCCCCCAGCCAAGCTACTGTGTCAAATACAGTTCTTTTAAAGGAAAAATAAATTTGCCAAAAATTAGGAGCACCTATTTGAAATGCAATTGGCCATATATGTAGTTCTGGAGCAAGATGAGGAACTCACAGTCACTTACGTTAAGAAGTACACTATTACAGACACATTAACCACCTTGTGCGGTGTGAGAGGATATATGTGATACTAGGCACAGAAGAGAAATGCATTGGGAACCTAAAGAAAGAAAACTTCTCTGTGAGGCATGTTACAAAGGGTGATATGAGAAATTACTTGGGATTAGTATATGGTAGAAATATTTTGTAAGAGGAATGCATTATTGAAGACATTATGCAATTCAAAATTCGTGTAATTCAAAACTAATTTTAAAGATTGGCCAGTGTTATTACTTACAAGCTAAAGTGGCATTGGTAACTGCAATACTATAAACAAAGTTTATTATTCATTTCTGATGATTTTGAAATTATTTAATTATTGACAAAATATTTCTTTTGGGAGATTCACATCGTTTTAAATTTTGAGTATAAAGTGATATTTTAATAATGTTTCTTATTACACTCTGAAGTATGCACAATTGTAAGTAGCTCAATTGTGCTTGTGTTATAGGCAACAGGATTTCACCAACAGGAACAGGGCAGGTGGAAGATTTTTTGTAATACCTGTAGATGCAACATTGCAAGGTGAACTTCAAAGAATTATTAATACATAATATTGTTTATATACTTTAGGTATCTCTGACTGGAATGTGCTACAATGTAACTCTCAGTGGTAATGTGAGAGCCATTTTTGTGTCTATAAAAAATGATTTCAGTCATGTAGAATCAAAGCTGAATGCTGCTTGAGTTTTTTAGTTGGGGCCTAATCGTTCTAAATGATTAAAATTCCCTCAAAGCTAATATTAGAAGATTTAACAGAAAAAGAAAATCCTATCAAGAGGCTGGTACTTGGTAAGGCAAGGTCATGACAGTAAAGTTAAATTTTGTTCCTGAATGATGTTTTGTTCCCTCTGGGCAGTACCCTTAATGCTTCATGAAGTGTCTGAAAAGAAGAAAAGTTGCATATTAGATTGCAAGCCACCTAAATTATTTTATTTCCCTTTGCTAATATTTTATAAATACCATAGGACATATATTTTTAGGCAATAGTTCATTTTGAATTGTTATATTGAAGAACTTTTCCTTCATAGAGCATGGAGCACATCTTCTATTTTTATTCCATGCCTTTTGTTAAACTTGTTCTTTTTTGGTTCACACTAAATTAGTCAAAACTCTTATTAGAAAGCAACAAGAAATTAGGTTAGCCCAGGAGCAAAAGTGCTTATGGATTATTTTGAGAAAAATAATTCAAGCTTGTTTCATGCGATTGACAGAGGCAAAATATAGTGAAACTTTTTTCAGCTGCACAAAATTTAGGGCATCTCAGAGAAAGCAAAATCTTTAGTGTTCATAGTCTTCTGTATATGTTATTAATATAAGTGTCAAAAAATGTTATTCATCGCTTTATTTAAGTGACCATGATTGTTAAAATATTTTGCAATGCTAAAAAAATGTAAACTCATGGAAAGAACATGGGAATTGTATCACTTGTTCTTTTTTAAGATTGCTTCTGTCAGCTCTTGGCACATCAGCTGGGGAAAATAAAGAAAAAAACATCATTTCCTCAGTTTTGATTGTGAGCTTGGAAAAGTTACAGAAGTTTGCATCTAATTAATATTTTTTATAGCCACTTGTTTTCTATTTGTAGTCTGCTGCCATTTAAAAAATGGTTGTATCATACTTTAAATTTAAAATGTATTGGTAATATAAAGACTACCTTAAGGAAGTATTTGCTTCATTCTCTACAGTCTCTGTGGATGCCAGGTGTCTTAGTCAGTTTGGGCTGCTATAACAAATACAGATGTTCCTCCATTTACAATGGGGTTACATCCTGTTAGACCCGTTGCAAGTGGAAATATTGAAGTCAAAAATGCATTTAATACACGTAGCCTACTAAACATCATAGCTTAGGCTAGCCTACCTTAAACATGCTCAGAACGCTTAACATTAGTTTATAGTTAGGCAAAAGCATTTGGCAACACAATACACTATAGGGTATTTGTCATTTACCGGTGACAGCATGGCTGACTGGGAGCTGTGGCTCACTCTCACTGTCCAGAACCACAAGAGAGTACTGTGCTTACATATTACTAACCCAGGAAAGGGTCAAAATTTGAATTTCAAAGTACAGTTTCTAATGAATGCATATTGTTTTCAACCATCTTAAAATTGAAAAAAAATTAACGCTTGTAAGTCCGGAACCACCTGTACAATGAAGAAAAGAAAGTTTCTGAAACTAGGAATTAACCTCACCACTTTGTATTTTGTTTCAGTGACTCCTGTAGTTATTTCCTTCAAGAAATATCTCTTCTAAACCTCTATTGTTCAGAATAATTATATTAACATAGTCATATAGAACACATAAGATAGTCACTTCAAAAAAAAGATCCTTTCCAAGTTCAAGTGAAGGAAAAAGTTAAGCAAAAAGCATTATGATTTTTGATGAGCACTTTCTCAGAGATCTGGGCAAAGTAGGAGAACATTATGTGATGCCAGCTAAGAATATCAGTTTCTATATGGTTTAAACCAGAGTAATGCTGGGATGTTGACATCAGCTGCCAGAGAAAAAGTCCATAGTGGGCTGCACCCTGTGAAATCACCTGCTCCAACATAAACTATGGTCTCTAGACTTGTGTTATTTGATTCTTCAGAGCAGACTCTACCTTGGTAACAGGTGTTTGGGATTAGAAGTGAAACCTCAGCTGCAGTGATGTCTCACATGCATGCAGCTTAGAGCTCGTATGAGATACTGGGACTTGCCTGTTGGAGGGGAGGAATAGGATGCCTCTCAGAGCAGCTGGCATTGTGGACATTCTTCCCATAGAAGGAACAGGAAAAAATACGCTTCTATCTTGAGCATACACAACTCGCTAACAAAAGAACTCTTCAGGGAGATGGGGAAGTCTGTCAAGATTTTTTCTTCAGTATTCTTTTATTAGACTGATTACTATAAATAAGAAAAGCTTATCATGAAAATGATTAACACTTAGGTCTAATATTTTCTTTGAGTATATATTTTTGATTGGTAACTAGTTATGTATTATATCTACAACTGGAATTAATAATTAAAAATAAAAATGTGTCCTATTTGAAAATTACAGATTCTATTAGAAGCATCATATTAAAAAATCTTAAAGTTGGGTGGTTCAGGTTAGTAAATATGTAAGTGGTGTGCATGTAAATGATGTCCAGCAAAGGAAAGGAAAAGTCTCTGGGTACATATGTTCAATGATGTATGTACTTTTGTGAAGCCACTGCAAGCTTAGCACTTTTAATTAAAAAAAAAATTCGAGGGTTATGTGGTTCAAGACAGAGAAAAAAATAAAACTACTGCAGTCATCTGGCAAAGAAGGTTCAAGAAGGAAAACAAGCTTATGTTCTATACGTGGTAGAAGCTTTGTTAAATGTTGACATGTAAAATCTTCTACTCATTACTTTTTTTTTTTTTCTGAAACTTACAATTAGAAAAGACTTTAGCTATACTCTGGTCCAAATGTTTCACTTTCAACAGTCCCAGAAATTCTAAGTCACTAGTTGTGTGAATTGGAAGTGACTTCTTAGCCACTATGGGCTTCAGTGTTTCACACTGTAAAAAAAATGTATTCTATAAGTTTATCTCCAGCCATAAAATTCAAGGCTATTTCTTTAATTTTAGTTCAATATTTGTAACTATTCGCTCTAAAGAAATTTCATTACCTGTAATAAATATCTCCCATAATTTCGTGTCAGTGTATGTGTGTCTGTGTTTATTTGTGTACATTTATCTATGATTGCAAAGAGTTCCCAGGTAGATTTAGTAAGGGACAAGTATAGGTTCAAGAAAACAGCCACAAGGAGCAATTTTTTTTAATGAAATTATAAAGTTTGAAAGTTGCCGAATGCTACAAAAATAATATAAAAACACGAATTATACCTCACACTCAAATTTAACTGTTGTTAACTTTATGCCGTATTTGTTTCAAGACTATATATACAATTTAGAAATAAAATGTTATAGTTCAGTCCTGCTTCAAATCTCTCTTTTGCCTTATTGGCTTTTCTCCTTTTTCACAGGTAACCACCATTCTAACCACTATTGTATGTGCCCTTTACATCTACATTTTTAAACTTTGCATAATATCATTATGGGGAATATCATTAAAACAATGCATAATATTGTTTGGTATGTACTAAAAATATACATAAATTATATTTCATTGGCTATATTTATTTACGAATGAATTTTCTACTGATTAATATATTTTTGAGATTTATCCATGTGGATATGTTTAACTTGATGCAACACATTAGAAAATTTATTGATTCTTCCCTAGATGGTCAGTTTATTTCACTACGATAAATAATGTTATAGTGAACCTACTTGTACTTGCATATGATTAAGTGTTGGGTTGCTAGAAATTATTAAAGATTTCCAAATCTCCAATATGAGAGTATCAAAATAAGAGTCCTCACCAACAGCAGTAAGTGTGTGGAAGTTTCAATTTTTCCACATTATCACCAACATCTTGGTTTAATACATTTAAAAATGTTTGCTGGGTTTGAGGTATCATTGTTTAAATTTTCACTTCTCTAATAATAAAGTTAAACATTTTTCCATAAGTATTGGCTATTCAGGTTTCTTCTTCTGTGAATTACCTATGCATATCCTTTATACCTTTTTCTTTTAGGTTTTTGTTTGGTAGAGGTATCTTGTTCTTGTTGATTGGTAAAATTTTTTTCTTTTAGGCACTAATCTTTGCCAGTTATGGGTGTGGCACATCTTTTCACCCTCTTTATAGCTTGTCTGTTTCACTTTAAAATAATATAGTCTTTGCTTTCTATAGAAGTTTTTAAAATGCTAGTTTAAATGTAGTTTATAGGTTTAATTTAAATATAAATCTTTTATGTTTTTGCCTTTTTTTCTGTCTTGTTTAAGAAATACTTCCCTATTCAGACACCATAAAGCTATTTCATGTTTTCTTCTAAAAATTAGCTTATCTTTTAAAACTTTCCATATATACCTGAAATTATTCTCTGCCCTCTTGATCCACATACAGCTAGAGTAGAGATGAGCACAAAAGTGTGTAAGGCTGTGATAACAGTGTTAGTGAAGATGCAGAGGTGAGAGAACGCATAGAAAGTGCAAGGAAACAACAACAACAAAAATCACAGTTAAGTTGAATCATAGGGTATGTTATCGGATGGGTGGAAGAGGAAAAGTAAGTAGGTGGAGCTAGATGGGTCTTATTATATGAGGTCTTAAATCCATTTTAAAGAGTTTGGTCTTTATATTGAGATTAGTAGGGAACAGTTGCAAGGTGTTAGTAGAGAATAGCATCATCAAAGATCTATTCATTTTAAGAATGATTACCCGTAATGTGGAGAATGACTGGAAGGGACAGGATGAGGCAGGGCAAAATAGGTAGAAATCATGTAATAATTCAAGGTCAAGTCAATGACAACTGAGTCTAGTATAGAGACAGTCCCTGTACTACACATCTCCAGAGGTGAATTTAGTAATGTAACCAGATTGCCTGTAATGTCAATCATAATAGCTTTGGCTATCAAGTCTATAGAAGCTAATGATGATTAAAAAAAAACTTAAAAATTATGAAGAGAATATTTCCTCTAGGACCCATGAAGGCACTTTAAGAAATGCCTCATAGTTCATTGAGCAGCATAGATGTCATGAACATAGGAACAATTTAGAGAATCTATAAGGTCAGCAGAGAAGAAAAGAATCTGCCAAAAATCAGACTCATCTTTAAGGAGTAACTTTTTTAATAAACATTTCTTTTAAGTTTGATGTAATCCCATGTATTTATTTGTGCATTTGTTGCCTATGCTTTTGGGCCCTATCCAAAAATATCATTGCCCAGACCAATATCATGGGACTTTCTCTCTCAAGTTTTCTTATAATAGTTTTAAGATTTCAGGTTTTACATTTAAATCTTTAATCCCTTTTAAGTTGTTTTTGAGTTAATACTTTTTTTTTAGTATATGGTGTGAGAATAGGGTCTAATTTTATGCTTTTGCATGTGGATATCCAGTTATTTCAACACTATTTATTGAAGAGACTGCCCTTTCCTCACTGTACATTCTTGGCACCTTTGTCAAAAATCAATTTACCCTAAATGCATAAATTTATTTCTGGGCTTTCTGTAATATTCTGTTATATTAATCTTATATCTGTTTTTATGCCAGAACCATGCAGTTTTGATTACTATGGCTTTGTGGTATAATTTAAGGTCAGGTACTGTGTTGCCTGTAGGTATGTTCTTTTTGCCCAAGATTGCTTTGGCTATTCAGGAGGTTTTGTGGTTTTGTACAATGTTAGGATTGTTTTTTCCATTTCTGTGAAGAATGCCATTGATATTGTGATAAGGATTGTATTGAATCTGTAGATAGCTTTGAGGAGTATGCACATTTTAGTAATATCAGTTCTTCCAATCCATGATCATAGTATTTCTTTACTTTTTTTGTATTCTCTTCAAATTCTTTTTTATTATGATTATGGTATTTAATGTACATTTTTTAATCTTTCAGGTAATTTGTATTATTTTTATAACTTTTATTTTAAGTTCAGGGTTACATGTGCAAGTTTGTTATGTAGGCAAACTTGTGTCATGGAGGGTTGTTGTATAGATTATTTTGTCACCCAGGTATTAAGCCTAGTTCTCATTAGTTATTTTTTCCTGATCCTCTCCCTCCTCCCACCCTCTACCCTCTGAGAGGCTCCAGTGTCTGTTGTTCCTCTCTATGTGTCCATGCGTTCTCATCATTCAGTTCCCACTTATAAGTGAGAACATATATTTGGTTTTCTGTTTCTGTGTTAGTTTGCGAGGCATGATGGTCTCCAGCTCCACCCATGTTCCTGCAAAGGATATGATCTCATTCTTTTTATAGCTGCATAGTATTCCATGGTGTGTATGTACCACATTTTCTTTATCCAGTCTATCATTGATGGGCATTTAAGTTAATTCCATGTCTTTGCTACTTTTTGATTTCTTTCCTCAATATTTAACACTTTTCGTTGTAAAGATCTTTTACCTCCTTGGTTAAATTCATTTCTAAGTGTCTTTTTTATAGCCATTGTAAATGGGATTGTTCGCCTCATTTCATTTTCAGATACTTTTCTATTGGTGTATAGAAATGCTACTGATTATTCCTGTTGATTTTATATCCTGCAACTTTACTGAGTTTGTTTATTAGCTCTAACAGTGTTTTTAGTGGGGTCTTTAGGGTTTTCAATATGTAAGATTGTTCTGTCTGCAAACTGGGACAATTTTAATTCCTCCATTCCAATTTGATACTCTTTATCTTTGTCTTGCCTAATTGCTATAAAAATGGTGAAAGTAGTCATCCTTGTCTTTTACAGATCTTTTTTTTTTGTAAATATACTTTAAGTTCTAGGGTACATGTGCACAACGTACAGGTGTTACATATGTGTACATGCGCCATGTTGGTGTGCTGCACACATTAACTCATCATTTACATTAGGTATATCTCCTAATGCTATCCCTACCCCCCTCCCCCTAGCCCATGACAGGCCCCGGTGTGTGATGTTCCCCTTCCTGGGTCCAAGGGTTCTCATTGTTCAATTCCCACCTATGAGTGAGAACATGCAGTGTTTGGTTTTTTGTCCTTGCGATAGTTTGCTCAGAATGATGGTTTCCAGCTTCATCCATATCCCTACAAAGGACATGAACTCATCATTTTTTATGGCTGCATAGTATTCCATGGTGTATATGTGCCACATTTTCTTAATCCAGTCTATCATTGATGGACATTTGGGTTGGTTCCAAGTCTTTGCTATTGTATAGTGCCACAATAAACATACGTGTGCATGTGTCTTTATAGCAGCATGATTTATAATCCTTTGGGTATATACCCAGTAATGGGATGGCCTAAACTATTACACTGAAGAAACTGTATGTGAGGAGTCAAAATACTATTTATGCAATTATTGTATTGGATGGTATATATTCTTAGTTCCAAGCACCAAGTCAAAGGTAAAAATATGATAAACTCTATTTATAATTTGAGAATTATTATAACCTTATAAATATACTTTATAAGGGTGAACACAGCAAGCAGTAGTTTGCCACTGAGGAAGAGACTGAGAATTGTGTATCTCTCAAAGGGACAAGAAATGCTAAAGGAAGTACATGGTCTCCTGGTTTCAGAACATAGTTCAGTGCATTATTAAACCCTATGCCTAAATTAAAACAAAATTCTATCTGTTTTAATTTAGATATGGAAACTAACATGTCCATTAATATTACAGGGTATTTGATAAATCGTTTGGTATTATTTCCTATATAGCACTGGTTTCCAACCTGAGATCCTCATGGCAATTATATGCCCAACTATATGTCCACTGAAATTATATGCCCAATTTTGTGAACAGAAGTGTGAGTATAGAAAATGTGCACACAGAGAAGGATTATAAATTTCATGGTCTCCTCTTCTTCACCTCCAATCTACTGATCTAGACTAAATATTTCCTGTTTCTTTAACAGTTTTCATTTCCTTTAAAAAAAAAATCTTTAATGTATTATAAAAATGGAAGAGGGAGGGATTATTTTATTTGCTGTGTTGAATGCTTTAAAAAGGCACTGGTAAGACCTCCGTAAGAACTATAACATTTTTTTTTTCCTATTCCCACTTCCCTTCATCTGAGCTTTATGTCTCTGGGTAACTTTTAGATTACCCCCAACTTTGTCCACCTTCTGCCACTTCCCCAGCCGTGACTGTCTTCAGCATCACTGCCCCAAAATCGTATCTTTTCTCTAAATTGCAACAGCTCTGAATAATGCAGTTTTGTCTTCTGGCTTACTTAGACATCCAGGCCTAAAATTATGTAGAGTATGTGTGTCTCTGTGTGTATGTCTGCACGTGTGTGCATGCAAATATATGCATATGTTATTTCTTCTCAAATGCCTCAACTGAAGTTGAAAATTGTATTTTACTTGTGCAAAACCCAGATAATTATTTTCATATCCAGTGTCAGTTTGAATCAGTAGAAGACAGTAGATATCTAGAGTGATCTGTTAGTTTTACATTGATTTTGCCAGTTTGATTAAAAAATCTGTTGCTAGCTTGATATTTGCAAAACTGAGACCAGCATTTGTGCTTAGTGCTTTCTTCTTACTCACTGAAGGGGAGAATCAAATTGAAGGCATTCTTTATAGTTGCCATCTGAATGAGACATAATATATAATTCATAAACTGTTCTTATAATTACTGTTATGAGAAAAAATGTTAGTAAGTAGTTTGTAAAACTTACCTCCTCATTATATATCTAGCACACAAATAAGCTTTAAGGCAGTAGATTTCCAGCACAATTTTGTAATTTTTAAATTTTCTCATTATTTCATTTTAAAATTCTCTCATTATTCCAAGGTTTTTATTTCCTCTTAAGTGGCTCTGGCTCAGTAGTATAGGCTATGTATATTGTGCCTTGATAAAACTTCTCATTAAAAAAAATATAGTCTGCCTGCCTCTCTTCACAGAATAACAAAAGGGACAGAAATTTTAAACAAGAGACTTTGACGTGAGGAACAAATCTAGTGGGAGCATTAATAAAAGCCCCCACTTATTGAGCTTATTTTATGTAATGCTTATTACAATCCTATGAGTAGGATTATTACCATCTGTGTGTTATACATTATGAGATTGAGTCTAAGAGAGTTTGAATAATTTGCTTTAATTTATGTAGCTAGCAATTGGCAATGCCAGGATTCTGGCTCTCACTGGGTCATACTGAGGATTCAAGAAATTGAAATAGGTAAAGCAGTGACAGCAGTAGCAACAGCAGAGCTCTTTCTGTTCCTCGATCTACAAACCTTTTCACCATAGAGTTTCATGCAGATATAGAAGGATATAAGCATCCTCATATTGCTTCTCAGTGTTTTGATTTACATGACAATTGTCAGGTTGACTTCAAGCTTCCCATTTCTCTTGAATATATTCTTCCTCATTATCTCAAAACCACCTTTATAAACATTAACTCTAACCCCAACTTCAGGACTCTCTCCTGTTCAAAAGCCTTTCCTGGGGCTTTCTTTACTAGGTTAACTTTCTGCTTCAAAGGAGGGTCTCCTTCCTTCTTTCGGTGGCCTGAGCTAACCGTCCCAGTCTAAAGAAATGGCATAGGGTTTAATAATGCACTGAACTATGTTCTGAAACCAGGAGACCATGTACTTCCTTTAGCATTTCTTGTCCCTTTGAGAGATACACAATTCTCAGTCTCTTCCTCAGTGGCAAACTACTGCTTGCTGTGTTCACCCTTTCTTCCTAAAGAGAGGTCTAAGGAACTGACGCTGCTTTTTTCTTTCTTCTCATCTTAGGGGTATATATTTGTAAGGCTTGGTTACAGAGTATAATTAATTCGCATCAACTTTTATGTTAGAGAGTGAGAATTTCAGTCTTTCTCCTTTTGCTTCAGATAACACCTCAGATAAAACTACATTGATCAAGGTCTCCTCGTGGCCCTATATTGCCGACAGAAGATGCCCTCTTGTAAGTTAAGCAAGAGATGTCCCTGTTATCTCAAAAATGTAATATGTATCCCTGAAAACTTCCAAAGTAGATAATATTATCCTTACCTTCCTGCCTATCTAAGAACCCCTCTGGGCATTTCCTCACAGGAAATAGTGATTTTCTTTTGCTTCATCTCTGCGATAAGGCTAGTCAATTCCCAATCTCTGCTGGTAGCTCAGGTGTGAGAGCATAAACTTGTTTGACTGAGAAAGACTGAGATGTCCTTAAGGAGCCTTAGTCCTTAGGTCCGTAGTGCTTTTGATGCTTGCAATATTGTTTTCTCCCTAGAACTATGTGCTATTTCACAGCCTCCAGGAGGATAGAGTGTGCTGTTGTCTCTTCATATATTTGAAACATGCCTGCTGAGCTTTTTTAATCTAAAGGGAAGGAAGTACTGTTTTATTTGACATATGGAGCACTGATCTCTGCTCCCTGAGATTGAAGAAGTCACTGCTTCTATCACCTTGACAAAGAAAGATAATAAACTGACTACAACACTGCAAGCTAAAGGGAAACTTTGATCACTCTACATTTCCACAGTTACTTGTATCATCTTTTTATGAATACTTAGTATACACCAGGCACTTTGGATACATCAGCTCATTGAATCTTCACAGCAATACTGGAAGATAGTTGCTATTAATCTGCACTTAATATTCATACAAACTAGATCCAGAGAGGTTAAATAACTTGCTTATGTCTCTTGCTCATAAATAGTAAGAGACAGAGCTTTAATTCAAAGCCAGTTCTTTTGGCACCAATTTGATACTCTTTTTACTTTGCCTAGTATTAACAACAAAGCATTTTGGCAACTTTGGGACCACCGAAACCATTCTCAACAAAAAGCTATGGTTAATAAATTTTGTATGTGGTAGGTACTTAATCAGACGCCTGTTTTAACAGTGAATGAGTCTTAAACAGGAGCAGGTAATGTACAATCATGCAGTTACATTGACCTTAACTATCTTAAAACTGTTAGACAACTTAAATTACATTTTCTGAATGATCTGGATAATAAAGTTGAGAATTATTCATTGTCTAAAACTTTCTCAGTATGCAAATATTGACATATAAGATAGGCCAACCCATTTTCTGAATTCATTAAATAGCGTTAAATGTTTTTACCATTCATATGGATACTTGGTTGTATAATAATGATTATGTTAAATTGTGTGTGTGTGTGTGTGTGTGTATGTCTGTCTTTTCTCCTCTACCATATTGTCACTTATGTTTGAACACATTACCTACATAAAGGAAAGAAAGTGCAGTGATGTAAAAACAGCACAGACTCCAGGATCTGGTGGATTAGGTTTGATAGCATACTCTACCAGTAAATGCCTGTGGGAAAGTTCCATAATATTTTAGCTCAGTTCCTTATCTGAAAAATGGAGGTAAACATGTATACCTTGCAGTGCTGATATGAAGCTTAATTGAGACAATATATGTTAAGTGCATATAGAAACATGAAAGAAAATATTAAAATACAAAAAGAAAACATAGGCGGAAGCTCCAGGACATTGGTCTGGGTGGTGATTATTTGGATATGACCCCAAAAGCACAAGCAACAAAAGCAAAAATATATCAGTGGGATTACATTAAACTAAAAAGCTTCTGCACGGCAAAGGAAACAATCAATAGGGTAAAGAGATAACTGGCCGGGCACGGTGGCTCACGCCTGTAATCTCAGCACTTTGGGAGGCCGAGGCAGATAGATCACGAGGTCAGGAGTTTGAGACCAGCCGGGCCAATCTGGTGAAACACCGTCTCTACTAAAAAATACAAAAAATTAGCTGGGCACGTGGTGGTGCATGCCTGTAGTCCCAGCTACTCAGGAGGCTTTGACAGGAGAATCGCTTGAACCCGGGCAGTGGAGGTTGCAGTGAGCTGAGATAGCACCATGGCACTCCAGCCTAGGTGACAGAGTGAGACTCCATCTCAAAAAAAAAAAAAAAAAAAAAAAAGATAACCTACAGAATGGGAAAAATATCTGCAATCCACATATCAGATGAGGGATTAATATCCAAAATGTATAAACAACTCAACTCAATAGTAATAAAGCAAATAACCTGATTAAAGAATGGGCAAAAGGCCTGAATAACCATTTCTCAATAGAAGACCTAAAATTAGCCAAAAGGTATATGAAATGAATGCTTAACTACTAATTACTAATAATCAGAGAAATGAAATTCAAAGCATAATGAAACATCACCTCCCAACTGCTAGACTGGCTGTTATCAAAAAGATGACGATAATAAGTATTGGCAAAGATGCATAGAAAAGGGAACCTTTGGACACTGTTGGTGAGAATGTAAATTAGTACATCCATTGTGAAAAAAAGTATGGAAGTTCCTCAAAAAATTAGAAATAGAACCCCCATATAATACAACAATCTTAGTACTGAGTATATATCCAAAGGAAACGAAATCAGTATTTCAAGGAGATATCTGCACTCCCATGTACACTGTGGCATAATTCATAATAGCCAAGATATAGAATCAACCTGAATGTTCATCAAGGGATGAATGAAGAAAGAAAATGTGGCATATATACAAAATTCAGCCATAAAAAAGGAGAAATTCTGTTATTTGTGATAAAATGAAGGAGCCTGAAGGATATTAAGTGAAATAAGCCTGGCACAGAAAAAAGTACCATATGACTTCACTCAGATGTGGAACCTAAAAGAGTTGATCTCATGAAAATAGAGAGCAGAATGTTGATTACCAGAGGCTGGGATGCTTGGGGGATAGAGGGCGTGATGGAAAGATGTTGGTCAATGGATCCAAAATTTTAGTTAGATAAGAGAAATAAAGCTGGGCGCGGTGGCTCACACCTGTAATCCCAGCACTTTGGGAGGCAGAGGCAGGCGGATCACGAGGTCAAGAGATTGAGCCCATCCTGGCCAACATGGTGAAACCCCGTCTCTACTAAAAATACATAAATTAGCTGGGCGTGGTGGTGGGTGCCGGTAGTCCCAGCTACTCGGGAGGCTGAGGCACAAGAATCATTTGAACCCGGGAGGCGGAGGTTGCAGTGAGCCGAGATCGCACCACTGCACTCCAGCCTGGCAAGAGAGTGAGACTCTGTCTCAAAAAAAAAAAAAAAAAAAAAGAAATAAGTTAAAGAGATGTACTTCTATAACATAGTGGCTATAGTTAATAACAGATTGTATTCTAGAAAAATATTAAGAGAAAATGTTACATTTTCTTACCACAAATGATAACATTGTGAAATAATACATACATTAGTTAGCTAGGTTTATTCATTCTACAATGTATTCATACTTCAAAATATAATGTTGTACGCAATAAATACATATATACAATTTTAGTAAATTCTAGTGATTTGTTGGTGTATTTTTTTGGGTTTTTCTATATACATAATCATATCAGCAGTGAATAATGACAGTTTTTCTTCCTCCTTTTCTTTTCTCTCCTTTCCTTCCCTTCTGTCCCCTCCCCATCTCTCTCTTTTCTTTTCTCCCCTTCCATCCCTTGTAGTTTTTATTCTCTCTTGTCTTACTCTGCTGACCATAACTTCCAATAAAATGTTGAATAGAGGTGGTGATAGCAAGCATCTTTTCCTCTTTTCTATTCTCAGAAAGAAAGCTTTCAATGTTTGACCATAAAAACATTATTTTTTATTCTAGGTTTTTGGTGGACACTCTATCATGTAAGGAATGTTCTCTTTTATTCCTCATTTGCCAACAGTGTATATTTAAAATCATGAAAAGATGTGAATTTATCCGGACTCTTGATCTACATTTTTTAAAAATACTATTTTTCCCTTTAATTGGTTAATATAATGAATAGCATTCATGGTTTTTGTTTGTTTGTTTTGCTTTGTTTTTTTCGTAAACTAAGCATTTGAGTCTACAAAATTCCCTCTCATTGGTGATTATACTGTCCATGACATTGACATTGTGTCATTTTGGGTTCTTGATTTTGTGTGGGAGCTCCATTCACCCATCCAAATGGAAGTTTATGGATACTAGTGTTCAACAAATACCCCTAGGCTGAAATGCTCTAAATGTTCACTTATATTTACATTGCTATGGTCACTTTTTTTGGTCTTGGAGTAGTCATTACTTTTTTGACAGATCATGATGCATTTGGAAAGATGTTTTTAAATATTTTATCTCCTGTATTTAGTTGTTTTCAACAGCCTGGTTTTTCAGGGTATCTGTTATATATGCTGTTGCAAACAGATGTCTAATATATTATTAATTTTTTCAAAAGAATCTGAAGCATATATACCAAACTGTCACATTGTGTTAAATCTGAGTGAAGCATACATAGGTGTTTGTTACATTACCCTATAATTTTTGTATATTTTAAAATAAATCAATTATTTGCAATTTTTGAAGATAGTCCTCTTCTGTTTATCAGGGAAAGCATTCAGCATCTTTTAAAATTCTTGACTTTCCCTTCCCTTTAGATTATTCTCATTTCCCTTCACTGTCAAAGTCATTTTCCTGTGGCACTTCCAGGAGGGACTTTTCAGTCTTTTCATCTCGTGTTTGGTGGTGGGAACCGCAGAGCAATAAGCAAAAGCCTAAGGGCGTATGTGCTGCTTTTGTCTATAAAGAGTGGTGACTATTAAATCTTCACACTAACTTTCTAACATTTTTTATTTATCTGTGAAAGTCACCTGTTTCCTCACCTCTGTTTTTTGGAGTTTAGGGGAGCTTTTCTCTAAAACTTTAAACAGAAATGAATCTAACTATAACCAAAAGCAGCAGATGTGAGCTTATATGTGGGAGATTAAAAAGCTAAAGTCACTGCCTTTCTACTCTTTCCCAAGCTAAATCTCAATTATGAATACAGCTTACTACTCTTTACTCCCTTGTGTCTGCTTCCAAATACAGGTTGAAGGCGTTACATTGTCCGGGACAGAACTACAATTTGTGTCAGCAGGACATGCCCGGAAGGAATGCCATCTGTTAAGTGACTCACTATTAGAGAACAGACCCACGTGATGGGCTTTTAGGGGATGAACTTTATAAAACTGAGCACTCGTAAAAGGAAACTTGCCAGCTTCATAGGGATGTTTTAGGGTTAGAATTGCAACACCAGAATCAACGTGAGCTTGGATTAAATTTAAAATATACTTTCATTGTTATTACTTTTTAAACATACCTACCTCTGTATCTTTATCTACCTTTTGGAGGAATTAATGAATAGGTATTCTGTTTCTAAATATATAAACAGAACTAAGGTGGCTTTTCCTTTTGGATAATTCTAGAACCATGGATAAATAATTCTTTTCTTTAGAATACTTTGTGTATACTTTAAGAGTTTATATATATTTACTTTGCTTCCACTTTTTTGAGAGGATCTTTGATAATTTAAAGAAATAAATTTATAAAAATTCAGGTACAGATGTATTTTTCAGTCTTTAGTACAATTTGTATATCTCCATGCATTTTAAGGGATCATGAGATAAAAAGGTTAACTTTTTTCAACTATATATTTTTTAAACAAAGTTAAACAACAATAATAGCAAGACTAAAGAATAATGAAATTAGGCAGAATATGGATCAGAAGTTTGGCATAGGAAAAATTTTTGAATTTATATTAGTCCAATAAAAGGTTTCAATTTGGCTTTTTTTTTTTTTTTTTTTTTTTGAGACGGAGTCTCGCTCTGTCGCCCAGGCTGGAGTGCAGTGGCGCGATCTCGGCTCACTGCAAGCTCCGCCTCCCGGGTTCACGCCATTCTCCTGCCTCAGCCTCCCGAGTAGCTGGGACTACAGGCGCCCGCTACCACGCCCGGCTAATTTTTTGTATTTTTAGTAGAGACGGGGTTTCACCGTGTTAGCCAGGATGGTCTCGATCTCCTGACCTCGTGATCCGCCCGCCTCGGCCTCCCAAAGTGCTGGGATTACAGGCGTGAGCCACCGCGCCCGGCCTCAATTTGGCTTTTTAATGTACTATGGAATATTATAACCCTTTCTGATTTTTAATGCATTTTCATGTTTTGTTCCTTTATTGTTGCTCCATAAAGTTCACTCGCTCCCTTTCCATTACATTTTTTTCAAATAAAATCTCAGATAAAATGCAGTTCCACATTTATAGGAGATAATAAAAAAGCAGAGTTCAGGATGATACATATTTGACTTCTGTTTAGCTGCATTGTTTTATGATAGGCCATTAGAAGGCAGGAGAGGATAAGTGCTATGAAAAAGGAAACTGCATTATTGTTTTTGGTAGACTATACATAAACATTGGAGATATCAAAAATGAGTGAGACAGCAATATATATATAATTTCAACAGATGATTGAAATGTTTCTGTAAATTAAAAAAGGTATTTTAATACTTCAAGGTGATAATCTTATTTATTGTGTATTTTCATCTCTACACATGCATTTTTCTTGAGCTACTCAATAGGAATCTAAATATAGAAGGTGAGAAATCAAGATTGGCATTTACACGAACATGGCCTGTATTTTGTTGAAATATTGCGGTGCATAGTTTGAGTTAGAGTTCTTTTGGGTAATACAGAATTGGTTGTGAATAAAAGCACCCTTTCAGAGATCTTAGAAGGACTGGACTTCTTATAACTTGACATCTTCTACCTGCTTCTCTTCTTCTATCTCTTCTACTTATTCAACAACACCATAGGGTTTTTTTCTCTTTTTTTGTTGTTAAAATATTCGTGAACATAAAAACATACTCTCACACATTGAATTAGTAAGCAAAAATGGTTTAAAGAAAATCTTAATTGCCAGAGTATCAAATGAAATTTGTCTTCCAGCTACTAATCACTTCAATGTAATAAAATCCCTTTACAACCAAAAAGTCAAAAAGTTTTAATAATGTAACAGCTTAAAAGCCATCACAAGAATCTGAAATTTGAGCAACTCGAAAAAATGACTTCAATTTTTTGAGCTGTACCCTGAAGTTTTGTACCCTGTGAACTATATCTCCTCTCCCTGCCAAACGCCTAGTAACTACCATTCTACTCTCTATTACGGTGGGTTCAAAGTTTTTTTTTCGATTCCACATTTAAGTGAGGTCATGCGGTATTTGTCTTTCTGTGTCTGGCTTATCTCACTTAGCATAATGTCCTGCAGGTTCAACCATGTTTTTACAAATGACAGGATTTCCTTCTCTTTCAAGACTGGATAATATTTCATTGTGTATAACTTTTCTTTACCCATTCGTCTGTTGATGGACACTTCAGTTATAAGAAGAATAAATACAGAGACCTAACGTACAACATGGTGACTATAGTTAATAATGTACTGTACACTGCAATTTGCTAAGAGATATCTCAAGTGTTCTCACCATAAAAAAAAAAGTAACTATGTGAGGTGATGCATATGTTAATTAGCTTGTGGTAATCATTTTACAATGTATATCTACATCAAAACATCACATTGTATATCCTAAACATATACAATTTTTTTTTGTCAGTCATACCTCAGTAAAACTTGTTGAAAATTTTTGCCTCTTTTTTAGGAATTTATAGATGAGGGATTTTTTTTCCCTAAAAATCTGTTAAGTGGTATTTAAACATAAGACTCTCTATCTTAATAGCAGACTTTCAAAGTGTCCTGAGTAGCAAAAGTAAATACTTAAAAATGTATTGAAACAAAAATAGAAGTAAAAGGAAATAAAAATAACCTCTACCACCATTATTTAAATGTACAGAATTGTCATCTCAACCACCCATATTTACTTGGTATGAACTCCTGTTTATTATTAAGATTCTTGATTCTTAACGTATGGAATTTAGAACTATAAAATGGACAGTCTTAATATTACTTCACATCATACATCTTTTAAACTGTTTAAATCTAGAGTAAATGGTTACACAAAACACATGTGATGTTGGGGCTGATTCTCTTCCTTTGGTATGGAAAAAAGAACAGCAACCATGAAATAAGAATTGGATAGGATCCATGAAAAGGAAAGGAAAAATTAAGCTAATAACTATTAGTGAGATCTATAAACCCATTTCCCATCTCTTCACAAGTATTCCCAAGAAATATTATTCTTTCTACATTTGTGATCAGTTATTTCAAGACCAGTTTTAATTTGAAGGATTATAATCCTATTATCCAATTACTTGGGAAAAGACAAGCTCAAATTTATATTTTTAATACTGCCTTCTTTTTCAGTGATGGATTGCATAACAAGTTCTTTGCAAATTCTGTTTATTATTAGGCACATTTCTGGTTTTGACAAATTAAGCCTGTCTGCTTTTGTCATCACTTCTTAAGCTTTATACAGTATCTACACAATTTGAGGGAATACTTTTTGTTTCCACTCAGAGTTTGGTTAATGCTTTCTTCTTATTATTTTGTGATGGTTTGTCTTATAACACACTGGTGCCTCCTTTTCTTCATTTCTTCCTTTTTTCTTGCCTTCCCTCCTTTCTTTCTGAGGAATGTTAACACGGATCCACTCAATGGCACTGTGCTATTGACGTAGCAGAATAAAACAAAATAATGTGCCATTGTGTAGCTGACTCACCCTCAAGATTGCTCCAGTTAAGGAGAGAATCTATCCCTGAGTTTTTATATTACTAATTATTGAGTGGTAGCTTTTCTTTTCTTTGGGTTTCACAGCATGTGCCTTTGGACAAAGAACTAGGGAAGATGTAAAAGATGAGTTTATAATACATCAAGATATAAATATTAACACCCTATGCTGTTCATGTAAATACTAAACACTATGAAAGATCATCAGCAGCAGTTTTTTCCTGCACTTTTTCAGCTCTCTTGACATATATGGTTACAGTTGGAGGCATTTTTCAGTGTACCAATTAAAATATTTTTTTTTCTACACAATCCAGCAAAAGTGTGAGAGTAAACATAATAGAATTTGAGTTAGCGAAAGTTAGTATGACATGTGAGGTTGTGGTTTTAGTGCATAGTGGTTATTTGTTTATGAATCTTATTCTGGCTGTGTCTCATTTACCGTTCTCAACTCTGTCTCTGCATTTCTTTCACCAAATGCCTCCTTAGAATCTTGCATGGTGTTTAAGCCTGGAAACTCTTCTTTCCTGGTTCCATCCCGGTATCATTCTTTTTTTATGACCAAACTACACTGTGTACTGAGTGAAGGACAGTGCCACTTTTAAGAGATAGGATCTTGGCTGTGCCACTAATTAACTGGTGCCCTTAAGAAAGTGAATTAACCTTGTTGAAATACAGTTTCCTCAATTATAACACATTTACAGTTCCCTATATGACCTATGATCCAGCTTTCTGAAATTTCTTGATTCATTTATTTTGAGTTTGTGTTCTTTTTAGTCTAAATCTCATTATCCTCAAATTCCATTCTCCTTTGCAAATCCAGGTGTTCAATCATGTAGGTAAAATAGAAGTAGGATTAAGAAAGTCATGAGGGAAACAACTTGGCTATGAAACATTGTAAGAACAGCAACAGTAAAGAAGTTTTGAAGTCTTGTGCTCATCTTTTTTGTCCTTTTCTTGCCCCTCCCAACAGTTGTGTCTTTCTCATATATACATTTATTCAGCAAACATTATTGAACACCTTCCAAAGATCTGATGCTGGTCACACTCTCAGAACCCAGATACGAACCAGACGAAGAGTCAGGAGTATCCGTCTGGGGAAGCTACAGAAGAGAAAGCTGACATTTTCTCTAGCTGACCAATCCACAAGCTGTTATGGATACATATAGGAGACACAGAGAGATAACAATAACCTAGAGAAACAATTCCTCAATCAATCCTGGTTTTCCTCTCATATTTTTGCAGCCCATCTATGTCCCTCTGAATCCTTCTTTGTAGCTTAGTGCTCATGAGTAGGTTCTGAAGTCAGACTTCCTGCACTGGTAGCTCAGCTCCTTAATCTAGTTACTTTGTGGCCCTAGAAAGTCATTTAACCTCTCTGTCAGTTTTCTCATCTGTAAAATGTGAATAACAATAACTGTCTAGGTTATAAGATTATGAGAGTTGAATGTATATATAATGTTTAGTATAGCTTTTGGCACGTAATAAGCGTTCAATAAATTAACTATTCGTATTAATTATCTCTACTTTTGCCATTTCCTCTAAGTGTTTTAAGAAGACATTGAATTGTAAACTTCTAGATGTTTCTATCCAAAATGATATTCTCCTCACAAACCACTTTTTGGCTGTAAACTCCAGGATAGCAGGTATTTTTGTTTTTGTGTGTGTTTGTTTTTAATTATATTTTCAAATGCTAGTAAAATTCTGGCACAAATAAATATTAGAAGAAAGAAGGAAGGCAAGAGTTACTTGCATTGTTGAAAACAATAATAATGTCAACTGCATGTTGATAAACAGGTAGAAATTCCTAAAATATATTAAAACAAGATAAAGATGATAAGACAATACTAATTCTTAGCTAAAAACTGAAGTATCATTACTTCTCTTCAGCATCTCCTGGGACTGAATGTAACCTCCCAGAGCCCATCTAGACAAAAGATCCCCATCTACTGGATAATGTGTGAACAGCATCTAACGAATATGATTCTTATGTATGTTAGGGAGTTAATTTAATTTCCCTTAAAAATGCATACCATGGAATGTCATATTTGGGACTGTTTTGTGAGGTCTTGCTCAAGGAGAGGAGATTAGTGTTGCAGAGTGACCTGGAAGTGGTAGGGGGGAAACGTTCATAATTTACTTAATTTGCTGCTATTGTTACCATATTATTCATTCAGCATGTTCTATTTTTGAAATTAAAATACAGTTTTAGAGGCGCAGTGGCTCATGCCGGTAATCCCAGTACACTGGGAGACTGAGGTGGGAAGATTGCTTGAGCCCCGGAGGTCGAGGTTGCAGTGAGCTGTGATCATGCCACTGTACTCCATCCTAGGTGACAGACTGATACCCAGTCTCCAAAAAATAAAAGAAAAAGAAATATGATTTTTAAAAAATTTAATCATTGTCAATATGAGTTTGCCTAAATCCCCCTTCACTTTCCTTTCAGTTATAGTTTTAGGAGCCAACAAAATATATTTTCTTCCTCATTTCATGTGTTACAGGACTTTTGATAGGCAAGCTCTCTATAAGGGTTTGCTTAAGTTATTTTCTATACCCTGAAGCTTGCCTTTTCATTAATACCACCCTGGAGAAATGGCATATATGACAATGTGGCATTTGTGACTTATACAATATAGCAATGTGGCTTATGGATGAATGAAAGGGTAATGCCCATCTTTTTGTTTTGTTTTGTTTTCATTCAGTAGAGACGGATTTTTGCTATGTTGGCCAGGCTGGTCTCGAACTGGCCTCAAGTGATGTGCCCACCTCAGCTTCCGAAAGTGCTAGGATTACAGTCATGAACCACCCAGTGACCAGCCAGCGCCCATGTTTTTAAAAGGCTGTGGAGCTTCCTATTGTCCTGAGAAATACCTGGACAGCAAAGTGTGTGACCTCACCCAACCCTGCCACTGGTAATTAGGCAGGCATTGCATGCTAGAGCTTCTGGCCCTGTGGCCTGCTTCTGTGTGAACTCAACTGGTGGGCACAGCTCGCTGTTGTCCCAGTAAGCACATGGACAGTAACATGGGCATTTCCACCCACCCCTGCCATTGGTAGCCAGGTGAGCAATGACTGTTAGAGTTTCTAGCCCAGTGGTTCTACTTCTGCCTGAATTTGCTGAGGGATGCAGTCTTCTGTTGCTCTAGAAACATCCAGATGTCAGGGTGGGCAGGTCCACCAATCTTACCTCCCATAGCCAGATGAGCCATACATGCTGGAGGTTCCAACCTGACAGTTCTCCTTCCACCTAAACTCTGTGGGCAGGTGCAACCTCATGTTTTCACAGGAAGCACACAGACGCAGATCAGGGCCAACCTGGCAAGGATATGGCTTATCTGCCTGAGGAAGCCCTTGGACCACAACACCGAGAAGAAGAACTCAAGCATGGGGAGAATAATCAGAGGTGTCATTAAGACACAGTAGCAAACTAGCATCAAAGCCAGTCAACTGAACCCACCTTATACCATAATCAAACCCCCAAGGGCATCAAATAAGATAAAAGAAAACAAAACAAACAAACAAACAAACAAACAAAAACAAGTCTATCCAAAGGACAGCAACTTCAAAGATTAAAGGAACATCATCAGCCCACATAAATGAGAAAGAACCAGTGTAAGAACTCGTTCAACTCTGGCAACTCAAAAAGCCAGAGCACTTTCTTTCTTCCAAATGACCACACTTGTTCCCTAGCAAGGGTTCTCAACAAGGCTGAAATGGCCGAAGTGACAGAAATAGAATACAGAATATGGATGGGAATGAAGATCATCAAGATTCAGGAGAATGTAGAAACTCAATCCACAGAATCTAAGAATCATAATAAAATGATACAGGAGCTGATATACAAAATAGCCATTATAAGAAAGAACCAAACTAATCTGATAGAGCTGAAAAATACACAAGAATTGCATAATGCAAATGTTATTAACAGCAGAATAGACCAAGCTGAGGAAAAAATTTCAGAGCTCAAAGACTGGCCCTCTGAAATTACTCAGTCAGACCAAAATGAAAAAAAAGAATGAAAAATAATGAACAAATCCTCCAAGAAATATGGGATTACATATAAAGACCAAATCTATGATTCACTGACGTCCCTGAAAGAGGGAAAAAACAAGCAATTTAGAAAACATATTTCAGGTATCATCCATGAAAACTTTCCCAACCTTGCTAGAGAGGCCAACATTCAAATCTAGGAAATGCAAAGAATCCCTGTGAGATATTACATAAGGAGATCATTCCTAAGTGACATAATGATTACATTCTCTAAGGTCAAAATGCAAGAAAAAATGTTAAAGGCAGCTGGAGAGAAGGGGCGGATCACCTACAAAGGGAACCCCATCTGGCTAACAGCACACTTTTAAGCAGAAACCCACAAGCCAGAAGAGATTGGGGACATGTATTCAGCATTCTTAAAGAAAAAAAAAATTCCAACCAGGAATTCCATGTCCAACCAAACTAAACTTCATAAGTGAAGGAGAAATAAGATCCTTTTTCAGAGAAGCAAATGGTGAAATAATTTGTTACGACTAGACCTGCCTTACAAGAGCTGCTGAAGGAAGCTCTATGGAAAGGAAAGACCATTACCAGCAAGTACAAAAACACACTTAAGTACACAGACAAGTAAACTATAAAGCAACCACAAAAAAGAGTCTGTATTTAACATCAACAACTACCATCACAATGACAGGATCAAATCCACACATATCAAAACTAACCTTCAGTGTGAACAGGCTAAATGTCCCCATTTAAAAGGCACAGAGTGGCAAGGTGGATAAAGAAACGAGACCAAATGTTATGCTGTCTTCAAGAGACCCACCTCACATACAATAACATTCTTAGGCTCCAAATAACAGGATGAAGAAAAATATACAAAGCAAAGAAAACACAGAATAAAGCAGAGATTGTAACTGTAATTTCACACAAAATAGACTTTAAACCAACAAAGACCAAAAAGACAGTGAACAGCATTATATAATGGTAAAGGGCTGAATTCAACAAGAAGACCTAACTACCCTAAATATATGTGCACCCAATATAGGAACACCCAGATTCACAAAGCACATTCTTAGAGACTTATGAAGAGACGTGAATTCCTGCCCAATAATAGTGGAAGTCTTCAACACTCCACTGACAGTATTAAACATATCATGGAGGCAGAAAATTAACAAAAATATTCAGGACTTGAACTCAATACTTGCCCAAATGGACCTAATAGACATCTACAGAACTCTCCACCTAAAAGCAACAGAATATACATTCTTTTCATCACATGGTACATACTCTAAAATGGTACACACTCTAAAATCAGACATAAAATAGTACTCAGCAAATTTGGAAAAACAAAAATCACACCAAACACAGTCTTGGGCTACAGTGCAGTAAAAATTGAAATCAATACCAAGAAAATCCCTCAAAATAACACAATTACATGGAAATTAAACAACCTGCTCCTGTATGACTTTTGGAAAATAATGTAATTAAGGCAGAAATCAAGAAAATCTTTGAAACTAATAAGAACAAAGATCCAACATACCAGAATATCTGGGACACAGCTAAATCAGTATTAAGAGAGAAGTTTCTAGTACTAAACACCCATATCAAAAAGTTAGAAAGATCTCAAATTAACAACCTAACATTACTAGCAGAAAAACTGGAGAAGCAAGAGCAAACCAACCTCAAAGCTAGCAGAAGACAAGAAATAATCAAGATCAGAGCTGAACTGAAGGAAATTGAGACATGTAAAACCACATAATACATCAACAGATGGAGGTGTTGGTTTTTTGAAAAAATTAATAAGATAGACGACTAGTTAGACTAATAAAGAGAAGAAGAGAGAAGATTCAAATAAGCACCATTAGAAATGGCAAAGGGGACATTACCACTGACCTCACAGAAATACAGAAGAACCACCAGAGACTACTATGAACACCTGTGTTCACACAAGCTAGAAAATCTAGAAGAGATGCATAAATTCCTGGACACATACAATCTCCCAAAACTCAACCAGAAGAAATTAAATCCCTGAACAGACTAATAACAAGTTCCAAAGTTGAATCAATAATAAAAACCCTACCAACCAAGAAAAGTCCAGTTGGATTCACAGCCAAATTCTACAAGATGTATAAAGAAGAGCTGGTTTTTAAAAAATTGTCAAGTTTCCTCCACAGTTTTTTGGAACAGTTTCAACAGGAATATAATAGATATAAAAATCCTCAGCAAAATACTAGCAAACTGAATCTAGCAGCACATTAAAAAGCTAATTCACCATGATCAAGTAGGCTTTATCCTTGGGATGCATGTTTGGTTCAACATATGCAAATCAATAAATGTGACTCATCACATAAACAGAACTAAAAAACACACATATTTATCTCAATAAATGTAGAAAAGGCTTTCAATAAAATTCATCATCCCCTCATAGTAGAAACCCTCGATAAACTAGGCATTGAAGAAATATACTTCAAAAAAATAAAAGCCATCTATGACAATCTCACAGCCAACATTATACTGAATGGGCAAAAGCTGAAAGGATTCCCTTGAAAAACAGCTCAAGTGTGCCCTCTCTCACCACTCCTATTCAATATAGTATTGGAAGTCCTGGCCAGAGCAATCAGGCAAGAGAAAGAAATAAGAGACATCCAAATAGAAAGAGAGGAAGTCAAATTCTTCCTATTTACAGATGACGTGATTCTATATCTAGAAAACCCCATTGTTTCTGCCCCAAAGGTCCTTGATATGAGGAACAACTTCAGTAAAGTTTCATTATACAAAATCAGTGTACAAAAATTTAGTGTCATTCCTATGCACCAACAGCATCCAAGTCAAGAGCCAAATTAGGAGTGAAATTCCATTCATGACTGCTACAGAAAGAATAAAATACCTAAGAATACAGCTAACCAGGAAGGTGAAAGATCTCTACAATGGTAATTACAAAACACTGCTCAAACAAATCAGAAATGGCATAAACAAATGGAAAAACATTTCATGCCTAGGGATAGGAAGAATAACATCATTAAAATGGCCATACTGCCCAAAGGAATTGTACAGATTCAATGCTATTTCTATCAAACTACCAATGACATTCTTCACAGAATTAGAAAAACTATTTTAAAATTCATATGGAACCAAAAAAAGAGGCCACATAGGCAAGGCAATCATAAGGAAAAAGAACAAATCTGGAGGCATAACATACTCAACTTCAAACTGTAGTACAGGCAACAGTAACCAAAACAGCATAGTACTGGTTCATAAACAAATAAATAGAACAGTGGAACAGAGTAGAGAGCACAGAAGTAATGTTGCTCACCTACAACCATCTGATGTTTGACTGAGATGACGAAAACAAGCAATGGGGAAAGGACTTCCTATTCAATAAATGGTGCTGGGATAACTGGCTAGCCATATATGGAAGATTGAAACTGGACCTCTAGCTTCCATCTTATATCAAAAATCAACTCAAGATTGATTAAAAAGTTAAATGTAAAACCTAAAACTATAAAACTCATGGAAGATAACCTAGGAAGTAGCATTCTGGACAAAAGAATGGGCAAAGATTTCATGACAAAGACACAAAAAGCAATTGCAAAAAAATCAAAAATTGGCAACTGGTATCTAATTAAACTAAACAGCTTCTCCACAGCAAAATAGACTATCAATAGATAAACACACAGCTTACAGAATAGGAGAAAGTACTTGCAAACTATGCATCTGACAAATGTCTAATTTCCAGAATCTGTAAGGAACTTTATAAGCAAAAACAACAAAGAATCACATTAAAAAGTGGGCAAAGGACATAAACAGACACTTTTCAAAAGAAAACAAAGGATATAAACAGACACTTTTCAAAAGAAAACATGCATGCAGCCTATACGCATATAAAAAATGCTCAAGATCACTAATCATTACTTAAACCAGGGGTGTTGAAAAACTAACTGCTGAGTACTATACTCATCATCTGGGTGATAGGATCTTTCATATTTCAAACTTCAGTGTCATGTAATACACCCATGTAACAAACCTGCACATGAACACCCTGAATGTAAAATAAAAGTTAAAATTATTTAAAAAAAGAACCTGCAGAAGCAGATGGAAGACCTCAAATAATCCAGATAAACCGACGGCCTTCCCACTCCCCACTTGTGACATTGGTTAAAAAGAAAATGTTGCGAATTCCTATTCTTTATGATGAAGATGGCCTCCCATTATCTGTTAAGACTTGCAACCAATGTTATTAGCCTGATTTTAGGGACAAACTTCAGAATACTCATAAAAGCACAGCAATAATGAGTACTCCAGAAAGAAAAAGCCAAACCTGGTGATTGTGGTGCTGAAGCAAGCTTCTCTGACTTCTAGAGGCTTTGTCATTTTGTTCATCCCTTCTGGAGGTATTTAGTAACCCAAATGTTCCATATCTCCTTTACTTGATTCAAGCATGAAAATCTGTTCTGTCAGTGTTGGACAGTTCTCTTAGCTCTATCATAGCAAGTAAGAAGCAGCCATTTAATTTCAGAATGCCAAGTACCCAGAGCAGAATGTGGCGTGATTAGTTTATGTTTATTAATTGTTGGTAGATAGACCTGGTTAGGTAGGCCAAACAGCCTGAAGGAAAATTTCACACAGAACTTTTTTCCCTTTAAGTTTCTGCCTTCAGAAGAACATCCAGGCTTTATTTTTAGAATTCATTTTTTTTATGCTACATAGTTCTAGGCTGCATAGATCAGCTGGTATTAATAAACCTGTTGTTTTGCCAAAAGCCTACATGTGCTGTTATGGCCTTCTTCAACTATTTAACTTCCCAAAAATATGTGTCAGTGGTCAGAAGGATGACTGAAAAAGCAGACATGCATAATTCTACAAAAGGTTTCTCCTTTTTCCAATGGCAAAATAACTTCCTTTCTCCCCTCCGCCTCCTTTTTTTGGTCCTATCTAGAGCCTCAAGACCACAGTTATTTCCCCCAACATATACTCTGCTTGCATCACCAAGTTCATCCTTTTCAAGTGCTCCTTTGCTTCTCCTGGAAACAGTTTCTTAAAATAGAACAAATGTGGACTCCTCATCTGATTTGTTACCACTTGTAATTCCCAATCTTACTTCTTCCCATCAATGCCAAACTGGTTGACAGAGCAGATTTTTAACATTGCCTCCATTTCTAGTCACCTCTTGATATGGTTTGGCTCTGTGTCCCCACCCAAATTGCATTTTGTCACTCCCGTAATTCTCTTGTGTTGTGGGAGGGACTCAGTGGGAGATGATTGAATCATGGGGGCAGGTCTTATGCTGTTCTTGTGATAGTGAACGGATCTCATGATATCTGATGGTTGTAAAAATGGGAGATTCTCTGCACAAGCCCTCTCTCCTTGCCTGCTGCCATCCATGTAAGACTTGACTTGCTCCTCCTTGCCTTTTACCTTCCTCCCAGCCACGTGGAACTGTAAGTCCAATAAACCTCTTTTCTTTTGTAAATTGCTCAGTCTTGGGTATGTCTTTATCAGCAGCATGAAAATTGACTAACACACCTCTCTTTCACTCTTCACTGTTCTCCCCATTTTATGAAATTCCACATAGTTGTCTAGTTTAGGGATATTCTATTTTTACTCTCCCTTTGCACATTTTCTGTTTCACTTGGACTATTGCACAGTTTTGTTTTTTTCCTAGAAATGTTCTTTTTGAAGGATTTATTTGCCTTTTTTTTTTTGAGACAGGGTCTGACTCTAGTGCCCAGGCTGGAGTAAAGTGGCACAATCTCAGCTCACTGCAACCTCCACCTCCTGGGTTCAAGCCATTCTCCTGCCTCAGCCTCCTGAGTAGCTGGGACTACAGGTGCCCACCACCACTCCTGGCTAATTTTTTTGTATTTTTTGTAGAGACAGGGTTTCACCATGTTAACCAGGATAGTCTCGATCTCCTGACCTCGTGATCTACCCGCCTCAGCCTCCCAAAGTGCTGGGATTACAGGCGTGAGCCACCGCGCCCAGCCGCGCCCAGCTAATTTTTCTATTTTTAGTAAATACAGGGTTTCACCATGTTGGCCAGGCTGGTCTCAAACCCTGACCTCAAGTGATTTACCCACCTCTGCCTCCCAAAGTACTGAGATTACAGGCACCTGGCTTATTTGCCTTTTTAAAATGTAATATTGAGCACCAGCTAAATCCTAAATAGAGAGATGAGGAGGTATAATTAGTAATAATAATAATATTATTGATAGTTAATTCCTATGGGATATATATTATGGATCAAGTACTGTTCTAAATGTCTTAGACAAATGAACTCATTTTCACAGAATACCATGTGTGAGATGTGATTATATTCACCGCATACTATGTCAATACCATGTGGTAATTATTATATTAGTATTATTACTTCCATTTTTAAAGCAAAGAAACTGGAGTTCAGAAAAAATAAATTCTCCAATGTCACATTCAGTATTAGAGCTATTTGAATGAGTATGGTCCTTGCCCTTAGGAATATTGTAGCCTAATAAAATAGTAAACTCAGGCTGCATACATATAATTCTAATGTAAAGCAGGGTGTGATAAAGGTTAACCAGTGGTTCAAGAAAGATGGTTGGGAGGGCCGGGTATGGTGGCTCACGTCTGTAATCCCAGCACTTTGGGAAGCCGAGGCAGGCGGGTCATGAGGTCAGGAGATCGTGTCCATCGTGGCTAACACGGTGAAACCCCGTCTCTACTAAAAATACAAAAAAATTTGCCAGGCGTGGTGGTGGACACCTGTAGTCCCAGCTACTCGGGAGGCTGCGGCAGGAGAATGGTGTGAACCCGGGAGGCGGAGCTTGCAGTGAGCTGAGATTGTGCCACTGCACTCCAGCCTGGGTGACAGAGCGAGACTCCATCTCAGAAAAAAAAAAAAAAGAAAGAAAGATGGTTGGGAGGTTGTTGGGAATGCTCTGTGACTGGGAAAATAAAGTGAGGAGGAGGAGGTAGTATTTTTGCTGTCTCTTGAATGGGTGGAACTCTTCTAGTTGAATATTAGGGGACAGTCCTAAACTATAGGTACAGCATAAGTAAAGGTAGTAGCATGAGCTTATGTTCGAGCAAACTGGGGAGTCTGATTTGCTTTGAGCACAGGATATGTGTAGAGAGGCAGTGGGAAATGTAATTGCAGGCCTTGATTCAAAGAAATTTTGACTTTAATGTGTGTTTGAAGTGGGGACCCCTTGATGAATTTTAGAAATAGCAGTGGCTGATCAACCTGTATGTTAGTAAGATAGCTATGGCAGCAGTATGAAGGATGCTATTTTCTCAAGTCTGTTCTTGATATCACTCACTTTTCTCTTTCCTCTTTACTCACCTCTGTGGGTATCATGCAAGGCTTTCTCTCCTTGATTTTGTGCACTCTATCTTGGGTGCTCATTCCTTTTCCTGGACTCACTGCCCTTATATTTAGCTGACTGCCACATTTCCTGCTTTTTCCTTAGTTACTCCCAATTTTCTAAGGAAGAGAGGAATCCAGATAGAATACTCTGAAATAATGCATTACTAAACTTGGTGTCAGGAGTGGGAAAGAAAAAGGAAAGGACAGGATTGAAGTATGAGGGGACTAGTTTCAAGAAGAAGAGGTATTTCAAAGATTATTGTGTTAGTCTACTTGCACATTGCTATAAAGAAACTACCTGAGACTGGGTAATTTATAAATAAAAGAGGTTTAATTGACTCACGGTTTCATATGGCTAGGGAGGCCTCAAGAAACTTACAATCATGGCAGAAAGTGAAGGGGAAGCAAGGTACATATTATATGGTGGCAGGAGAGAGAGAGAAGGCATGGGGGAAGAGCCAAACACTTTGAAACCATCAGATCCCATGAGAACTCATGCACTATCCCTATCATGATAACACCATGGCGGAAACAGCCTCCATGATCCAATCACCCCCATCAGGTCTTGTCCTCAACACTTGGGAATTACAATTCAAGGTGATATTTGGGTGGGGACACAGAGCCAAACCATATCATTCTGCCCCTGGTCCGTCACAAATCTCATTTCCTTTACACATTTCAAAATTAATCATGCCTTTCCAACAGTACCCCAAAGTCTTAACTCTTTCCAGCGTTAACTCAAATGTCCAAGTTTGAAGTATCATCTGAGATAAGGCAAGTCCCTTCTAACTATGAGCCTGTAAAATAAAAAACAAGCTAGTTACTCCCAAGATATAATGGGAGTACAGGCATTGGATAAATGTTTCTGTTCCAAATGGGAGAAATTGGCCAAAACAAAGGGGCCACAGGCCCCATGTAAGTCTGAAAGCTGGCAGGGCATTCATTAAATCTTAAAGCTCCAAAATAATCTCCTTTGACTCCATGTCTCACATTCAGGGCACACTGATGCAAGGCATAGGTTCCCAAGGCCTGAGGCAGCTCTGCCTCTGTGGCTCTTCAGGATACAGCCCCCACAGCTGATTTAATGGGCTGGCATAGAGTGCCTGTGGCTTTTCCAAGTGCATAGTGCAAGCTGTTGGTGAATCTACCATTTTGGGGTCTGGAGGATGGTAACCTTCTCACAGCTCTTCTAGGCAGTGCCCCAATGGAGACTCTGTGTGGGGGCTCCAGTCCTACATTTCCCTTCTGCATTGCCCTAGTACAGGTTCTCCACGAGGGCTCTGTCCCTGCAGCAGACTTCTGCCTGGACATCCAGGCATTTCCATACATCCTCTGAAATATAGGCCGAGGCTCCCAAAGCTAAACTTTTGTCTCCTGCATACCCATAGACACAACACCATGTGGAAGCTGCCACAGTTTGGGGCCTGAACCCTCTAAAGCAATAGCCTGAGCTGTAAATTGGCCCCTTTTAGCCATGGCTAGATTTGGAGCAGCTGGGACACAGCGTACCATGTCCCAACGCTGCACAGAGAAGCAGGGTCTTGGGCCAGGCCCACAAAACCATTTTTCCCGTCTAGATCTCCAGACCTGTGATGGCAGGGGCTGCTGCAAAGATCTCTGACATGCCCTGGAGACATTTTTTTCCATTGTCTTGGCTATTAACATTTGGCTCCTCATTACTTATGTAAATTTCTGCAGCTGGCTTGAATTTCTCCGCAGAAAATAGATTTTTCTTTTCTATTACATGGTCAGGATGCAAATTTTTCAAACCTTTATGCTTTGCTTTCCTTTTAAACATAAGTTCCAATTTCAAACTATCTCTTTGTAAATGCATATGACTAAAAGCTTTCAGAATCATCCAGGTTATATATTGAATGCTTTGCTGCTTAGGAATCTCTTCTGCCAGATACGCTAAATTATCTCTCTCAAGGTAAAAGTTCAACAGATCTTTAGGGCAGGGGTGAAATGCTGCCAGTGTCTTTGCTAAAGCATAGCAAGGGTTATGCTTCAGTTCCCAATAAGTTTGTCATCTCCATCTGAGACCACCTCAGCCTGGACTTCATTGTTCATATCACTATCAGCATTTTGGTCAAAACCATTAAACAAATGTCTAGAAAATTCCAAACTTGTCCTTCATCTTCTTGTCTTCTGAGCCTTCCAAACTGTTCCAGCCTCTGCAGATTACTTAGTTCCAAAGTCACTTTCACATTTTTAGGCATCTTTATAGCAGTACCCTACTCTGTCAGTACCAATTTTCTGTATTATTCCATTCTCACATTGCTATAAGGATACTACCTAAGAGTGGGTAATTTATAAACAAAAGAGTTTAATTGACTCACAGTTCCACATGACTGGGGAAACCTCAGGAAACTTACAATTATGGCAGAAGGCAAAGAGGAATCAAGACGTTTTTTATATGGCAGCAGGAGAGAGAGAGGACAATGGGGAATCTGCCAAACAGTTTTAAACCATCGGATCTTGTTAGAACTCACTCATTATCTTGAGAACAGCATTAGGGAAACTGCCCCCATGATCCAGTCACCTCCCACCAGATCACTCCCATGACATGTGGGGATTACAATTTGAGATGAGATTCAAGTGGGGACACAGAGCCAAACTATATCAATAATTCCATCATTCTGAAGTCTTTAATTTAGAAAAGTGAAAGAACGACAGGCATAATGTGGTTATTGGGGAAACAGCTGCTTTATAAAGAAAGGTAATGTCTCTTTTAGGATTTATGAAATGTGGAAATAATGTAGTCACTTACAAATATTTTCTAAATCCTTTATTATGTGCTAGACACCTTGCTAGGCTCTGAGGATGCAACAGTGAAAAAAAGAGGGTCCTTGATTTTATAGTATTTACATTCTGGTGGAAAGAGATAGAAAATAAGCATATTTATAAATGCTATATAATAAAATTTTTTTAAAAACACAGCAATAACAGAACAAGGTAAAATACAGAACAAAGAGATGAAGAGAAGAAGGAAAGGGAGGAGGGTATATTAACTAGGGCGGTCAGTCCTTCCTAAAGGGTTATTTTTTGAGCAGACACTTGAATTAATTCCCAGAGGTAGCCAGGTGACAAATTTGGAGAGAGAGAGCATAGTAGACAAAAAGACATGTAAATTCCCTAAGTAAGAAGTGTGGTTTGTCTGAGGAACAAAAAGAAGGTTATAGTGACTGAAAAAGAGGGAGTGAAGGCTTGAGTATTAAGAGATTAAAATGTATTTTAAGAAAAAGAAAAACAAAAGAGAGATACAAATTTTGAAGGTAGCATGCTAAGTGCTTTGGCTTTTGTTCTGTGTCATGGAGGAAACATGGAAAAATTTGAGCAGGGAAATGCAGTTCTCTGGTTTGAGTTGTAAATCTTCTCATTGCATTATGGAGATTTGACTGTATTTAAGACTGCTGAAGAGGGAGCATGGAGAAATTGAAATTAATGCAGAAGTCAAACCAGACAGTGTCATGGCTTGAACAGGTGCATTATGATGAGGAGTGGTTGGATTAGAGACATAGTTTTAAAGTGGTACTGACAAGTCTTGCTAGTGAGATGCCAGGGAAAGAAGATTCTGGGGTGATTCCAAGGTTTTGGGTAGATAGTAGGTACCACTGGTGATTCCAAGGTAGATGGTAGGTACCTTGGTGATTCCAAGGTTTTGAGGTAGATGGTAGGTACCATTACTGAGGAGGGGAAGATAGGAGCAGAAGTAGAATTTGATGGGATATAGATAAAAAGTTTAGATATGATACTTGCAAAATGCCTAGTAATTATCCAAATGGTGCTGTTAATTAGGCCATTAAATATGAGTCTGGAGGTCTGGGCTGCAGAGGAGTGGAGATAACCATGTGGAGTGTGATGCCACAATACCTAAGATGTTTCCTGGGATTCTAGACAATGGAAAGTGGCACAATTTCAGGAAACTTTACAAGACCCCTGTTGTAATTTATCTTTTTCCATAATTGCATGAAATCAGAACTTCTCAGTTTTATAAAGATCTTATTCATATATTGTAATATTAGCATTAAGAAGCTGAGGAAACTATCTTTGAACAACCCTATAAACTACAATTGCACTTTTCTCCTATTTTCTGGGCTGGAGACACTCACATTAATATTCCAGTGTAAGCATCGATTTGCCTAATTAAGCAGTATTTTTTGGCCATCCACAGTTGTCATTTCAAGTTCAGTAGAGATCAACTCGGGGTGACTTACAGCATGCTTTCTAAAAGATTTAGTACTTTGCAGGGTAAAATGACTAAATCATGAGTTCCAGAAACCTATTAACAGCTCATAAAATGTGGTGTTGAGCCAAATTTTATCTCTTCACCTTGATAGGAATGATTTAATGAATGGGCAAGAAACTATATTCATTTTGCATTTTGAAAGCATTTTAAAAAATAAAACTGTACTCTTAATATTTAAAAGATAAGCATGTTCATGGACACCATGACTATTTATTTGTAAGATGGATTTAGTTTGTTGAATAGGTTTTTTATGTCCATTTTTATACACCAAGATACAAATTAGTTTCCTGTTCTACAACATCGACATAGATGTTGTAGATTATATTTTAAAAGGAAATACATTATACTGCCTCTTTTGAGGAATCATATGATTCTTGTACCAGATTAGCTCTGTAACCAAAACAGTCAAACAAATGAACAAACAAAAAAACCCCAAAACAACACAGGATCTTTTCATTTTATAAAACGTAACCTAGTTTCTTTCATATCCTTCTGGGAATGAGGTGGCTAATATCTCTATTTATGATCTTGTGTTTACTGATATCAAAGAATAATTGTACCTAGCAGAGTAAAACAGGTCAAGAGGACTTTAATTCAAGACCTCTACAATAGGGAAGATACATTGAATTCAACTCCATTGAAACAAAAGGTGGTAGGGTTTTTAAGCCCTGGAGTGAGCTAGTGAAAAAGTACTGGAAGACATTAGAAGGGAATTTGGTCAATGTGATTAGGCCAACTGTGTTTGCTAATTGGTGCTTATGAAAGTTAGGATCTGTCTTTGTCTGCTTCGTGTTGCTAAAAAGGAACACTTGCGCTTGGATAATTTATGAGGAAAAAGGGTTCATTTTTCTTATGATTCTGGACAGCTGGAGAATGCAAGATTGGATATTGACATCTGGTGAGGGCCTCCTCCTGCTTCTCATGGTGAAAAAGTTAAGAGGAGCTGCTTGCGCAAAGGCATAGGGGGAGGTACCAGGCTCTATATAACAACCAGCTTTCCTAAGAACTAATGGAGTGGGAACTCAGTCACCCCACGGAGGGAAGGCATTAATCTATTCATGAGGGAATTGTCCCCATGACCCAAACACCTCCCATTATGCTGAATTTTCAACATTGGGGATCAAATTTCACCACGAGGTTTGTGAGGGACAAACATCCAAACTATAGCAGGATCCTACGCTCTTACAGAGACTAGGAGATGGTGTCATTATCCTTCTTGATGATTATGTTTCAAAGGGAAGACTCACAGGTTTTTGAGAAAGAAATTCCTGGGTTGTAAAACTGGTTACAGGCTGGAGGAAGATTTACATCTCAAAGGGGTAGAGAAAGATTTATAGTTCCAAGTTTTTGAAAGTAACTTTTCCAAGAAGAGGGCACTCCAGGGCCTGTAGTGAGGAAGAAACCTGTCTAAAATCTAGCCAAGTTGAGGAGAATTTAAGATTGTGTTAATGAGGATATTTTATACTCTGTGTCCATGAGATATTGATATGCTCAGTCATTTATAAAGAAGGCAAATTCAGCCCCCATGGAAGTATTTTATTTGGGAGAAAGAATAGGAAGAGCTGTTTTAGCTTATACTCTTAGCCATAAAATTACCAAAATGCGTTTTAACTTCCTCAGATTGCTTAAAGTTGCTTGCTGGGATTGGAGGTCTTTTTGCCTGGGGACTGACAGTTTTTGAGTTTGGAGAGTTCTCTAGGCCCCGAAGTAAGATAAAATCCTCTGAGCTGAATAGCCTTAGGCAGGGGTTGAGCTTTAAATTCTTGTTACTTGTATTTCAGAGGATCTGGAGTTCAGAGTCCTGAGGACAAAGGCAAACAATGAAGATAGGAAAGTTGGAAATTAAAGAAAATAATAATCTCAATATATTGTATTTACTCACTGAAATATATTTTAATATATTTTATTTTATTAGTGGGTTGCTTGACCTTTCTTTGCTTCAGTTTCTGAGTTTTTTTTTATCTTCTGTAAAATTAAGATAATAAAATTTACTCATTAGAGTCATATGAGGGTAAATGAGACTATACATATAAAAATCAGACTGCTTGGCTTATAGTAAATCTCCAAAACTATTTTATATTGTTCTTATTTCTTGGTGTTTCTTAACTGTCTCTCCAGTAGATTAAATCTCCCTTCAACACAGGAACTGAGTCTTTTTCATCTGTGGATCTCTAGCCCTCCACAGAGCATGTCAAAAGTATTTGTTGATTGAATGATAAGTAAACATTTTACCAGTGGAAGGTATCCAAGTTACTGCCAGCAACTCCATAAGAGTCTATAGTAACCTCAATTCTTGCCTCCTCAGAAGAAAGAATTCAACTGAGGGGCATAAGGCAGAAAAAGAAACGAAGGCAAGTTTCAGAGAAGGAGTGGAAGTTTATTTAAAAGGCTTTAGAACAGGAAAGAAAGGAAAGTACACTTGGAAGAAACCCAAGTGGGCACGTGAAGGTCAAGAGTGGTGTTTAACCTTGATCCTAGGACTTTATGGGCTGGCCCCTTTCCCATGATTCTTCCCTTAGGGTGGGCTGCCCACCTGTGCAATGCCCTCTTAATGCTTGGGAGGTGAGCACATGCAATGTGTTTAGGAAGTTGTACAATGCCCATCTGGGGCTTTCTTCCCCTTTCTGGTGGAGTGCCCCTGGAAGGGCATAGTCAGCCACTTTGTCTCTTACTGCACGTGCTCCGGCTCACTCACCCAGTACCTGAGATTTTATTGGAAGTTCCTTTTTGCTTCTCCCTTGCTCCTGCATTCAATTAGCATTTTAATGCAACAGGTGTGGACCACCAGGAAATGGCCTCTCCCTGGTGCCTGCTGCCAATTTATCACTTTTAGAGAGGCAATGTGATAGTTGCCAAACTGTCACCTGACATTCCTAGTGGGTGGGGGTGAGACCTCTCCTGCCCCACTCATGCCTGTTTAACTACCTGTAACAAACTTACAAGCAACACTCAGAACATGTTTTATAGGCTGATGTCCCCAAAACTAAGCTGTTCATCAGAATGATCTACAAATTCTCAACTGCCAGACTGTGCAGGGAGGAACAAGTCATTCAGTGTTACTAGAGCAGAGGTTTAAGGTAAGGAAGTGTAGCACTTGAGGCTTGAGAATTATAAAGGCAGCCATGTATGATATGTTGCTTTTGGATTTTATTCTCTGGTTGGTGGAGTTATGGATGGATTTTAAGCAGGAGGGAGGCCACATGGGGTGTGAGGTAGAGTCTTGGGCCATTCAAAGGTATCTGGTTTAGTGCCAGGCACGTGCTGGATTCTCAGAAAATATCTTTTGAATGAATAGGATAGTAAATATGTAATCATTAAAGAGAGTAAGAAATAAGGTAGATCTCTATGTGCTGCTGATATGGGAAGATGTTCAACATTACTGTTAAGTGAACAAGAGCAACTTCAGACCAGTATATAAAGTATATTTCCATTTGTGTTTGAAAAAATTACATATGTGTTTATTTCTATGTGTGTGTGGTAGACAGTAGGCAGGTGGATGGATGCATGGATACCTAATTTCAACTTTATGTTTCATATAATATGCATCATTTGAATTACCCAAATTGCATGAAATTTTTTGTGATGATGATGATGTTGATGTTGATGATGATGAAAAAATAAAGAGACTCTCCAGGTAATTATTCAAGTATATAGCCAGATTCTACAATGTAACCTAATGAATTATTATTTACATTTCATTTTGATTGTGACAGGATAAGAGTCAAGACTAGGAAAAAGTGGGAAAGTGACACTGCTTTTTCTTATTGCCATATCCATGTTGTTTCTTATATTATCTTCCTTATTTATAGTTAAAACTGCACTAAACGTAACTTGTCATATAATTTGCTATACAGACAGTCCCCATTGTTCAACTTATAATTTTTCAACTTTACAATGGTGTGAAAGCAATATGCATTCAGTAGAAGGTGATAAGATACTCTCTCAAGACTCTGGGCAGCAGTGCATCTCCAAGTCAGCCATGAGGGTAAATGACTGATACTCTATAGTGTACTGTGCTGCCCGATGAATTTGTCCAACTGCAAGCTAATATAAGTGTTCTGATGACATTCAAAGTAGACTAGGCTAAGTTATGATGCTTGGTAGGTTAGGTGTATTAAATACATTTTGACTTACTCTGTTTTCAACTTTTGGTGGGTTTCTTGGGACATAACCCCATTGTAAGTCACAGAGCCTCTGTATTGCGATAGGAGTTTAATTTTTTACTTCATCATTGATCAATGAAAAATGTTTCAAATATTTACATTTACAGTGTTGCAGATTTGGTACTCTAATTTCTGATGACATTTATATTACTTAAAGTTAAAATTTAACATTCAACAATTGTTATATGCCAAATCCAGTCTCAACATTATGGTTTTATATTATTATATAGTTACCTTTTTTATTCTTTAAGTATTTCAAGTGTTCAGGCTATGGTTCCTAGTACACATGGGAATAGGCAGAATAATATGAAAGAATATCTGAACATATTCTAAGTTGTACAATAGTGTATGGTATAGCTCATCTGAAAATAATATTTTTCTCCTACAAAATTAGAAAAAGAATAATAATTAATCCAAAATGTTGGCAGTGGACAAGAGAAAGAGAAGGGTATTTGGGTTTGTATGGAGCATGACATATACAAAGTACAGAAATGAAAATAAAAGTAAAAATCAGGAAATAGCAAAATCATGTTATTTAGGAATATGGAAATGTAGAATCCACAGCAGAAAAACATTAATTATTACTATAAAAATGCAGAACTTTTGGTCATAATAGGTGAGGGTGTTTTTTTAATTATACTTTAAGTTCTGGGGTACATGTGCAGAATGTGCAGGTTTATTACATAGGTATACACGTGCCAAGGTGGTTTGCTGTACCCATCAACCCGTCATCTACATTAGGTATGTCTCCTAATGCAGTCCTGACCCTAGCCCCCCACACCCCGACAGGCCCTGGTGTGTGATGTTTCCCTCCCTGGGTCCATGTGTTCTCATTGTTCAACTCCCACTTATGAGTGAGAACATGTGGTGTTTGGTTTTCTGTCTTGTGTTAGTTTGCTGAGAATGATGGTTTCCAGCTTCATCCATGTCCCTGCAAAGGACATGAACTCATCCTTTTTTATGGCTGCATAGTATTCCATGGTGTAAATGTGCCACATTTTCTTTATCCAGTCTATCATAGATGGGCATTTGGGTTGGTTTCAAGTCTTTGCTATTGTGAACAGTGCCACAATAAACATACATGTGCATTTGTCTTTATAGTAGAATGATTTATAATCCTTTGGGTGTATACCCAGTAATGGGATTGCTGGGTCAAATGGTATTTCTAGTTCTAGATACTTGAGGAATCGCCACACTCTCTTCCACAATGGTTGAATTAGTTTACAGTCCCACCAACAGTGTAAAAGTGTTCCTATTTCTCCACATCCTCTCCAGCACCTGTTGTTTCCTGACTTTTTAATGATCGCTATTCTAACTGGTATGAGATGGTATCTCATTGTGGTTTTGATTTCCATTTCTCTGATGGCCAGTGATGGCGAGCATTTTTTCATGTGTCTGTTGGCTGCATAAATGTCTTCTTTTGAGAAGTGTCTGTTCATATCCTTCGCTCACTTTTTGATGGGGTTGTTTTTTCCTTATAAATTTGTTTAAGTTCTTTGTAGATTCTGGATATTAGCCCTTTGTTAGATGGATAGATTGCAAAAATTTTCTCCCATTCTGGAGGTTGCCTATTTACTCTAGTGATAGTTTCTTTTGCTGTGCAGAAGCTCTTTAGTTTAATTAAATCCCATTTGTCTATTTTAGCTTTTGTTGTCATTGCTTTTGGTGTTTTAGTCATGAAGTCTTTGCCCATGCCTGTGTCCTGAATGGTATTGCCTAGGTTTTCTTCTAGGGTTTTTATGGTTTTAGGTCTTATGTTTAAGTCTTTAATCCATCTTGAGTTGATTTTTGTATAAGGTGTGAGGAAGGGATCCAAACCACTGCTCAAGGAAATAAGAGAGGACACAAACAAATGGGAAAACATTCCATGCTCTTGGATAGGAAGAATCAATATCATGAAATGGCTGTGCTGCCCAAAGTAATTTACAGATTCAATGCCATCAAGCTACCATTAACTTTCTTCACAGAATTGGAAAAAAACTACTTTACTTATTTATGTATGTATTTATTTATTTATTTATTTAATTTTTGTTCTTTTTTATTCTTTTTTTTATTATTATACTTTAAGTTCTAGGGTACATGTGCACAACGTGCAGGTTTTTTACATGTGTATACATGTGCCAGGTTGGTTTGCTGCATTCATTAACTCATCATTTACATTAGGTATTTCTCCTAATGCTATCCCTCCCCCATTCCCCCACCCCATGACAGGCCCCAGTGTCTGATGTTCCCTGCCCTGTGTCCAAGTGTTCTCATTGTTCAATTGCCACCTATGAGTGGGAACATGCAGTGTTTGGTTTTCTGTCCTTGCGATAGTTTGCTGAGAATGATGGTTTCCAGCTTCATCCATGTCCTTACAAAGGACATGAACTCATCCTTTTTTATGGCTGCATAGTATTCCATGGTGTATATGTACCACATTTTCTTAGTCCAGTCTATCATTGATGGACATTTGGGTTGGTTCCAAGTCTTTGCTATTGTGAATAGTGCTGCAATAAACATACGTGTGCATGTGTCTTTATAGTAGCATGATTTATAATCCTTTGGTTATATACCTAGTAATGAGATCACTGGGTCAAATGGTATTTCTAGTTCTAGATCCTTGAGGAATCACCACACTGTCTTCCACGATGGTTGAACTAGTTTACAGTCCCGCCAACAGTGTAAAAGTGTTCCTATTTCTCCACATCCTCTCCAACATCTGTTGTTTCCTGACTTTTTAATGATCGCCATTCTAACTGGTGTGAGATGGTATCTCATTGTGGTTTTGATTTCCTTTTCTCTGATGACCAGTGATGATGAGCATTTTTTCATGTGTCTGTTGGCTGCATAAATGTCTTCTTTTGAGAAGTGTCCATTCATATCCTTTGCCCAGTTTTTGATGGGGTTGTTTGATTTTTTCTTGTAAATTTGTTTAAGTTCTTTGTAGATTCTGGATATTAGCCCTTTGTCAGATGGGTAGATTGCAAAAATTTTCTCCCATTCTGTAGGTTGCCTGTTCATTCTGATGGTAGTTTCTTTTGCTGTGCAGAAGCTCTTTAGTTTAATTAGATCCCGTTTGTCAATTTTGGCTTTTGTTTTCATTGTTTTTGGTGTTTTAGTCATGAAGTCCTTGCCCATGCCTATGTCCTGAATGGTATTGCCTTGGTTTTCTTCTAGGGTTTTTATGGTTTTAGGTCTAACATTTAAGTCTTTAATCCATCTTGAATTAATTTTTGTATAAGGTATAAGGAAGGGATCCAGTTTCAGCTTTCTCCATATGGCTAGCCAGTTTTCCCAGCACCATTTATTAAATAGAGGATCCTTTCCCCATTGCTTGTTTTTGTCAGGTTTGTCAAAGATCAGTTGGTTGTAGATGTGTGCTGTTATTTCTGAGGTCTCTGTTCTGTTCCATTGGTCTATATCTCTGTTTTACTACCGGTACCATGCTGTTTTGGTTACTGTAGCCTTGTAGTATAGTTTGAAGTCAGGTGGAGTGATGCCTCCAGCTTAGGATTGTATTGGCAATGCGGGCTCTTTTTTGATTCCATATGAACTTTAAAGTAGTTTGGAAAAAACTACTTTAAATTTAGCCAAGTCAATCCTAAGCAAAAAGAACAAAGCTGGAGGCATCATGCTACCTGATGACTTCAAACTATACTACAAGGCTACAGTAACCAAAACAGCATGGTACTGGTACCAAAATAGATATATAGACCAATGGAACAGAACAGAGGCCTCAGAAATAATGCCACACATCTACAACCATCTGATCTGTGACAAAAACAAGCAATGGGGAAAGGATTCCCTATTTAATAAATGGTGTTGTGAAAACTGGCTAGCCATATACAGAAAGCTAAAAGAGGGTTTTTTTAATCATAAACATTTTGGAGTTATTTTTATCTATGAAAAAATACAGTTGGGGTTTATTAAAATATATTACCTGGAATGGGTTAGGGATAATGTTCTAAAAGAAAAAGGAATATGGAGTAGATTATAATGTTTGATAATTGAGAAATGTGTTGGACTAAACAAAACAAAATAGTGAGAGGCATGGAAGTAATAAACTAAATTACACTTCTTTGCATATGCTTCTGTCTGCCTGACTTAAAAAGAAGTAAAGTACTGATTTGAGCTACAGTGTGAGTGAACTTTGAGAAACATTATGCCAAGTGAAAGATACCAAACACAAAAGACCATGCGTTGTGTGATTCCATTTATAAGAGATGTCCCAAAATGAGCAATTCCACAGAGACAGGAAATACATTATTGGTTGCCCAAAACTGAGGAAAGGCAGAATGGAGAGTGATTACTAATTGGTATGGAGTTCCTTTTAGGGGTGATGAAAAGATTCTTAAATTAGAGAGTGGTGATGGATACACAACTCTGTTCAGATACTAAAAATCTTGTGCATTTAAAAGGGTGAATTTCGGCCAGGCATGGTGGCACACGCCTGTAATCCCAACACTTTGGGAGGCCAAGGCACGAGGATCACCAACTCAGGAGATCAAGACCATCCTGGCTAACACGGTGAAACCCTGCCTCTACTAAAAATACAAAAATTAGCTGGGTGTGGTGGTGAGCATCTGTAGTCCCAGCGACTGGAGAGGCTGAGGCAGGAGAATGGCGTGAACCCGGGAGGTGGAGCTTGCAATGAGCCGAGATCGCGTGCCACTGCACTCCAGCCTGGGCGACAGAGTAAGACTCCGTCAAAACAAACAAACAAACAAAAAGAGGCGAATTTCGTGGTATATGAATTATATCTCAATTTAAAAAATTGTTTTGTGACTGTGTCTGCCCAGAAGAGGTTGTATAAGAGAAGACATGTAACCTATAACTCAATCCATGGGAACTGCACTTGAGAAAGAAAACAACTCATATGGTCTGCGTTTTTCCCATTGGCTGGCTCTGTGCCTCTAGGTCACTAGATAATCACTCAAGTGTACTCGTTACCTAACCTGGGTGCAAGCCTGATGGATAGCGACAACAGCAACCGCAAAAATCCAGTGAAGGAGTTTTGCAAAACTCAGTTCAGAGGGTTGTGATATGTGTATGGGTGGAGGGTGGTGGATGAGGGTGAGTGTGTGTGTTTTCTTTTTCCATTAATTGGCACAGATCTTATATTGCAAAAGGCTTGTATTCTAGTAAATGAATGTATAGATAGCAGATGTTGCTGCTTCAGAATCACTCACCATGAGGCCTGGGATATATACTTTTATACACAACACTTTTTGTTTCTAATATACAACCCAAGATGTGAACAAGTTTCTTAAACAATTCAGAGAATTACATCTATTTTCCACTTCACTTTGTCCAAGTAGACACACATAAACAATGGTGAGCATGGGATAAGGAGGTAATAATTCAGTCAGCCTTTGCAATGACAGTCTATGACAGTGACTTGCTGCTTTGGAAAATGTGTCCCTTAGTCTGGTTAATTAAAATGGTTTAATATAAAGCAAAAAATAAATAATGGATTAACTAAATTGGAACTTTTATTGAAGCCCAGGCTGTTCTATCTTTATTATTATTATTATTATTATTATTATTATTATTATTATTATTTATTTGAGACAGAGTCTCACTTTGTTGCCCAGGCTGGAGTGCAGTGGTGCAATCTCGGCTCATTTCAACCTCCACCTCCTGGATTCAAGCGATTCTCCTGCCTCAGCCACCAGAGTAGCTGGGACTGCAGGTGCCTGCCACCACGCCCAGCTAATTTTTGTATTTTCAGTAGACGTGGGGTTTCACCATGTTGGCTAGGCTGGTCTCGAACTCCTGACCTCAAATGATCCACCCACCTTGGCCTCTCAAAGTTCTGGGATTACAGGCATGAGCCACTGCACCCAGCCCATCTTTATATTTTATTACTGAAAAATGTAGCCACATAGTTTGTATTTTTTTTCAAGGGTTACTATTCCTGCCCTCACAATAGGAGATTCTCTACAGGGCACCCAGGTCGAACAGACTATAGTTTAAGTTTTTATATTATTATAGAGTCCTATATGCTTTTTAGTTTTCTACTTTTCAGATGTGTACAGCTCCTATCTGCACATTCTATTATGTTCACTGCATGCATTTTGAGGACAGAACCCTGCAAGCCTGAGTGCCTTTAACTTCCAACAAGATTTATGTGTGTGTCCCTCTTGTGTACTATGTGCAAAGTTAAGCCAGTCAATTACTTTTCTGTTAGTCTTTTGTTCTTGCTCATTCTCCTCTGGAGATATACTATTTCTGTAAAATACTCTTTTATTATCATCTCCACTTCAGTGTATCCCCTCAAGCATAAATTCTGGGAAGGAAGGAAAAGGTTATATCTCATTGTTCTGTATAACATGTGCCTAAGGTTTACTTTGGGCTGCTTGTAACCTCATGCTGGTGTTAAACAGATCCTAAGTGTACCTGTTCCAATACCTAGTTTATTTTTACCCTAAGGTGCGTTTGCTTCAGCAAATTTTAAGAACCTACTTGGAATTGGTTTGGATATTTTGAACAGTACAGACACCGTTTTCTTTCATTATATGTAACACACATAGTGTCCATGATTGTGGAATATTAGTGTAATATAATTTTACTGTGCTTGGTAAGAACATCTTAGAAATGAACAATAATGTTGAAATATGGGCCAAACATTTGAAAAACCTTCCAGACTTAATCAGTCTTGTCTTGGGGCTCTCTGTACAGTGAAATTCCAGGTTTAAAAAAATACTATTTCACAAAAGACCCTTGCTATTTGCAAGGATGGTGATTTGAAACCATGACTCTTCTAAATTGTAAATGACATTAAAAATAGGTCACTTAAGGAGCCTGACAAAATAGTGTTGTGCTGTGACCCAAGGTGGTGCTTCTAGTTTTCTACTGGGCTGCTAATAGAGCGGGCTGGACGTTCCTATTCTTGCATATTATGTTCTGCTCTTGGCTATTCCTCGGTGAAATCAGAAAGCTTAGTGCATCATTATTCCAAAATAGAAAAGTCATTCCATTCTTTGACATAAACACACAGTCTCTCTTTTCCACTTACATTTAAATGTTCACAAATGAATTTCTTTCCATTATAGTTGTTTCATCTTGTTTGATTTCTTTTTTGGATTCACAAATCTCTCCACCAAGCTCACAGTAAACATGAAAGTGCTATTAGAGAGGACAAATCTCCTCTCCACCAAGCTCACAGTAAACATGAAAGTACTATTAGAGAGGAATGGAATAGCTTCTAAAACCTCTCAGAAAAGGCTTTTCAGAGGAAGCACCAGTAGAGATGTCCCTTTAAGAGGTGCCTGTGTCAAAATAAACAGGCAAAGGGAAGTACAATCTCAAAGTCGATATACTTTACTGGAAAGAAAACTCTTTATTAGGCCCACATCTGAGTCTGGTACTTTAGTGCCTGGTACTTGACCATGGCTGAACTCTGGGATCACTTGGAGAACTTTAATTAATACTGGTCCCAGCTCTAGGTTATCTAATTTAACATATTCAGGGAAAGGTCTAGGTATCAGAACTCTTAAACCTTCTCTGGTGATCTTAATGGGCAAAGTTAGAAGCTGCATGGTTCCCTTAGTTGTGGTTTCCCATTCTATAGATGATTAGAAACAGGGTATCTGGCTGCGTGCTGGACATGTGGACAGTACATATCCTCAGGTGTCTCTCCTGCAAAAAATTATGCCAGCTTAAACCTGCCCTTCCTGATATATCATCTCATCATCTACTGAACCCCATTCACTTTTTAAAGAAATCCATGCAATCATTCAAAAAATACTGGAAAAGCCACCATGTCTCTGGCTCCAAATCTTTCTGTCTGAACTAGTTTCCTTACTCTGTGATGCATCCCTGTTTAAATCCCATCAGTGGCTTCATTTGCCCATGGGTAAAGTCAAGGACAGCATATAATCCACAGCTACCTTTGTAACTCTCAAGTCTCAAGTCCTACCATTTGCTGCCTAAATGGGCTTTAGTAATACCGAGAAGTTTGTTGTTCTGTGTGCATACCATACTACTTCAGGCTTCGCAGAATTTACCTTTCCTATCTTCTATCCCACTAGCTACCTTTCATCTGGCTAGTTCCTATCCACATCAAGGCTCAGATCAGCCACTAACTTTTCCGAGAGTAATTCTCTGAACCCCCATGCCACTGAGGATTTTTTGTTGTATACCTTTAGCAAAGCACTTTTGAGTTATTTTAAAACTGTCTGACTCCACTTATGTGCCTCCTCTGGACTGTAAGCTCATAAAAGGCATATCTTCATCATCTGCATATGCCCATTTCCTAGTACCCAATGCATTCACTTGGTGGTTTTCTTCAAATGAACTGATCTGGGATATGGCATATCAGGATGCTGCTAATTAAGTGATATTGAAGGTCGAAGGAAGTTAGAGCTAACAGTTTGGCAGCAAGGGAAGAAACAGAGGAACTCAGAAGTCAGCGATGGAAAGTGACCATGTAAGAGTGGCTGCATGCTTCAGTTATCACATAGGACATGACCATGCTATGACTCAGGACAATAACTGATGTGAATAATAATGACTCCAGGTCAATTTGAAAAAGTTACATGCACCCATAAGATGTAGTTTAAAAATTAAAATGAGCATAAATGTATAAATGCATTTCAACCAAATCAATTAAAAAGGAAGAGGAATTATATGGAAATTTTGCTTGTGAGGGAAAGATACATCATTCTGTAAATGCTAGGTAAATTATATAATGTATTTTATTACATTATAATACAACAGTATCAATTTCTATTTTTACATGTGTTTATAGCCAGAGAAAGTTTCTAGCCATAGCCAGATAAGGTGATGTCACTAACTCAGATCCATTATTTACTCTCAAACTTTAAAAAAAAAAAATGCTGCTCATTATCCCTAATGTCATTGATCCACATAGAACCAGGTTGGGAAATAGAGTAAGATAAAATGATTGACCACTGGGAAGATTTATTCCAACGCTGTTGCCTGTGAATTTCTCCTCCAAATACACAGGCTTGAAAATAATTAGTTTCCAATTTAGGATGTTCATAAATGAGCATATGTAGCACCTGTAAGAAACACCTCTGTTTTCCATCTCAAGCTTTCAGGGAATAATATAATTCACATATGTACTTTGCATTTTGGTTGCCATAATAAGTCTTCTGCAGATGTCAGAAACAGCTAAATAATTAATTTTAGTTCTGATCCCTCATCTGAAAAATGGAGATAATAATGAGGTTTTTACTAACCATAAACAGGGCTTCTTGCAATGATCTAAGACAATATATATATTTGAAAGATCTTTATAAATTGTAGAGTATTTGTTAGCAATAGTAATTTAGTGATTTTACAAAACAATGCATTACACTGTCATGAATATAAGTGTTTTAAAAATAGTGCAAAACAAGCAGTATTTTAATGTAAATTCTAATTAATTCAATTTAACAAATATTTGGTTATACGTTCTAAGCATAAAGCATTGTGGTTGCTGTAGATGGAGATGGAGGGTAGAAATATATGGACTCTGTTCTAATTTGGGTATAAGATATATAAATAATCTCTAAGAACAAAAGGTAGAACGATAGAAGCTGCAATTATGAAACCAAAGTGTGCTATGTTAAGGATGATCTTTATATTTGCATGATCAAGGGATAATTTATTAGACAACTGGATTTTATAAGTAGGAATGGTAGTCAAAGAACATTCCAGGATGAGAGAGTAACAGATGTGAAGCCCACAAGGGAAAAGGCATCCACAATCAACTAAGGCCCTGAAATGGCTGGATTGTAGAGGCAGAGGGGGTGTTTAAACAGTCATGGTCTTAAATGTCACAGCAAGAGATCTGAATATTATGCCATGGAGAATGTTGAGCAATTTAAGTTTTTGAGCATGAGTTGTAGGATTGCAGCAGTGTTTTGGGAATCAATTTCTAATGACAGAAATGAGTACACTATAATGGAGATTAAATAAAATTCAAGACTTCACTTCTCTGTTTGTGTCTGCGTAGTTTTTCTAGGATCATGGTTACTAACCTGTTTTTTTTTTTTTTCTTTCTTAGACTAAGGAAAACTGTTTGTAAGATTAGTAGAAAATCAAACTGTGAGCATAGGCTTTCTAAAGCACGCTTGGATTTAAATTTTGTTTCCAAAGTTTACCTGCTGGGTGCTCTTGGGAAAATTATTCAACCTGTTCAAGTTTCTGTTTTGTTCTGGTAAAATAGAGATCATAATAAATACCTCAGAGAATCATTGTCCTAATTGAGATATCCTTAACACACTGTCTAGCATGTGATAAAAGTTAAATTGTCTAGCATGTGATAAATGTTAAATAAATAGCAGCTTTTTTTAAATACACCATTGGTATATAAAAGTGAATATTTATAGTTAATATAAAATATTTAGTCATATTGTATTCAGGAAAATCAGCAGAATTTTAATTAATCATTTGTATTTTTTTAATTCCCCCTTTTTCCTTGCTGGAAATAGGAAAATAAAAATTCAGGAATGTGGTCTCAACCTCCTTGTGGTCCCACTTAAATGCAAATAAGTTACCACTAGGTAACTTACTAGGGCTTCCACAGTAACCACGTTCTAAAAATCTGTGATCACTACACTTGCTGAATTGGACATATCTTCATAAAGTAGGTAACAGCCTTTCTGCGTGTTTAAATGGTAAAGGTCCTGTGTTTTCTTTTTAGTAGTGGGTGTCTGCAGAGATATCCTGATGTAGTCTAGGTGCAGGAGTTGAAGGCAGCAGTATGGAAGGAAGTCTTTATCTATAAAGATAGTTGTCAGGGTATCACTACTTTGTTAAATTTTTTTATATTTAGGATGTGGGCTTTATCCTAGCAGGGAGAGAGACTGGGTCTTATATTTATACCCAGCATTCATTCAGTACCCCAACTTTTAGTATACTAATATTACTTGGGATGTATATATGAGCCCAGATGCCACCTTAGTACTTTCTAGTGAGTGCAAGTCATGCACACATCTCGAGTTCAGATTCCCTTCCTCTTGATGTCAAAGCACCTGGGAAGGAAACACTTTAATGAGAAGATTGCCTGGTGACTATTCAGTTAAAGCCGAAAGAAGTGGCGCATCTAAATGCATAATTCATTCAAGTGGTCAAGGTTGATAAAACGTACCTGGTCAAAGTTGATAAAACAACAGCACAGTTCTCTGTGGTGACAAAAAAGCTTATAACCCTCAGATCTGTGATTTCTGACTTGCACACACATGTTCCTCCTGCATGTTTTCTCTTAACCCTCTCTTTCAGGGTTCCATTGCTAAGCGAGCTATTTTTTATGGACTATGTTTATATCACCTTTTTAGCTATTTAGCTATTCCCAGCCTTGGAGACAGTCTGTCCTCCAGTTTTATGCGGGTTGAGCTACTGTATTTCCTTGAGTCTACCATTACAACTACTATTACCAGTAGTGACATGTATCCTGAATTCAGAAACTCTAAAATATACGTAAAGCAGGAGCTGTTGGGGGAGGGAAGATTATGAAAGTAGTGCAGGAGTGTTTCTAGGGCTTCTACTAAGTGGGTTTGCACAAGTGGTAAATTTCATGCGCGTCCGTGTGAAGAGACCGCTAAACAGGCTTTGTGTGAGCAACATGGCTGTTTATTTCACCCGGGTGCAGGCAGACTGAGTCCGAAAAGAGAGTCAGTGAAGGGAGATAGGGGTGGGGCCGTTTTATAGGATTTGGGTAGGTAAAGGAAAATTACAGTCAAAGTGGGGTGGTTGTTCTCTGGCGGGCAGGAGTGGGGGTCGCAAGGTGCTCAGTGGGGGTGCTTTTTGAGCCAGGATAAGCCAGGAAAAGGACTTTCACAAGGTAATGTCATCACTTAAGGCAAGGACTGGCCATTCACACTTCTTTTGTGGTGGAATGTCATCAGTTAAGGTGGGGCAGGGCATATTCACTTCTTTTGTGATTCTTCAGTTACTTCAGGCCATCTGGCGTATACCTGCAAGTCACAGGGGATGCGATGGCTTGGCTTGGGCTCAGAGGCCTGACATTCCTGCCTTCTTATATTAATAAGAAAAATAAAACACAATAGTGTTGAAGTGTTGGGGCGGCGAAAATTTTTGGGGGTTGGTATGGAGAGACAATGGGCGATGTTTCTCAGGGCTGCTTCAAGCGGGATTAGGGGTGATGTGGGAACCTAGAGTGGGAGAGATTAAGCTGAAGGGAGGTCTTGTGGTAAGGGGTGATATTGTGGGGATGTTAGAAGAAACATTTGTCGTATAGAATGATTGGTGATGGCCTAGATACGGTTTTGGATGAATTGAGAAACTAAATGGAATAACAGAAGGAGAAAAACAGGTATAAAAGGTCTAAGAATTGGGACAACTCAGGATATCTGATTAGAGAGTGCCTAAGGGGATTCAGCATAGTCCTGCCAGCAAAGATTATTTATTTACTTCAAGAGTTAAGAGTGGCAGTTTGGGGATAGCACCAGGAGATATCAGCTGTGCTGGCTTGGAAAAACAGTGTAAACCGGCAGTGTAAACAAGAGCAGGGCATGTATGAGTAGTTGAGAATGGTGAATAGGAGTATGACTGGACAGAAGATAGAGTTGACAAGTTTTTTGGGGCACAGTGTAAGTTGGTCTGGTGTCTGGAATGAGACTGGGGCCTAATAAAAAGGAGCATCTATACAGGAGCTCAAATGGGCTGTACCCTGCAGCATTCCGAGGACAGGCCTGAATTCTGAGAAGGGAAAGTGGTAAAAGTATTGTCCAGTCCTTTTTAAGTTGGTGGCTGAGCTTGGTGAGGTGTGTTTTTAAAAGACCTTTAGTCCATTCTACTTTTCTTGAAGACGGAGGACCATAAGGGACATAAAGGTTTCACTGAATACTAAGAGCCTGAAAAACTGCTTGGCTGATTTGACTAATAAAGGCTCATCTGTTATCAGACTGTATTGAGGTGGGAAGGCTAAACTGAGGAATTATGTCTGACAGAACGGAAGAAGTGACTGCGGTGGCCTTCTCAGACCTTGTAGGAAAGGCCTCTACCTATCCAGTGAAAGTATCTACCTAGACTAAGAGGTATTTTAGTTATCTGACTCAGGGCATGTTGAGTAAAGCTAATTTGCCAGTCCTGGGTGGGGCAAATCCTTGAGTTTGATGTGTAGGGAAGGGAGGGGGCCTGAATAATCCCTGAGGAGTAGTAGAATAGCAGATGGAACACTGAGAAGTTATTTCCTTGAGGATCGATTTCCACAATGGAAAGGAAATGAGAGGTTCTAAGAGGCAGGCTAGTGGCTTGTACTATAGTATAACCTGCCTTTGCTGGTGTGTGGCGATTAGGTCTGGTGGAACCGCCAATAATAAATCAAGCGTGATCAGGGTGAGGAACAGGAAAGAAGGAAATTTGGGGAAATGGAGTGAATGTCAGGTGGATCAGAGAGATACAGTCATGGGGGTCAGGTGTGGTATCACGAATAATGTGGGAGGCCGGATTGAAGTCTGGGCCAAGAACAACGGTAATTATGGGAGACTCAACAAAGAGTGAGTATAGCTGAAGGAACCGGGAAGCAGAAAGTATGTGCGTCAGGTATGAGGAAGAAAATAGATTTTGGAAGTTCTGAGAACTGTAGAGAGTGAGTTGAGCATAGTTTGTGATTTTGAGGGCCTCTAAAAGTATTAAAGCAGCGGGAGCCGCTGCACGCAGACATGAGGGCTAGGCTAAAACAGTAAGGTCAAGTTGTTTGGACAGAAAGGCTACAGGGTGTGGTCCTGGCTCTTGTGTAAGAATTCTGACTGCGCTAACCATGCCTAGGAAGGAAAGGAGTTGTTGTTTTGTAGAAGGTGCTTGGGTTTGAGAGATTAGTCGGACACTATTGGCAGGGAGAGCACGTGTGTTTTTATGAGAATTATGCTGAGATAGGTAACAGATGAGGAAGAATTTGGGCTTGATTGAAGTAATGGGGGCTGTCTGTGAAGCTTTGCGGCAGTACAGCCTAGGTAATTTGCTGAGCTTGATGGGTGTCAGGGTCAGTCCAAGTGAAAGCAAAGAGAGGCTGGGATTAAGGGTGCAAAGGAATAGTAAAGAAAGCATGTTTGAGATCTAGAACAGAATAATGGGTTGTAGAGGCAGGTATTGAGGATAGGAGAGTATATGGGTTTGGCACCACGGGGTGGATAGGCGAAACAATTTGGTTGATAAGGCGCAGATCCTGAACTAACTTGTACGGCTTGTCTGGTTTTAGGACAGGTAAAATGGGGGAATTGTAAGGAGAGTTTATAGGCTTTAAAAGGCCATGCTGTAGCAGGCAAGTGATAACAGGCTTTAATCTTTTTAAAGCATGCTGCGGGATGGGATATTGGCGTTGAGTGGGGTAAGGGTGATTAGGTTTTAATGAGATGGTAAGGGGTGCATGATTGGTCACCAAGGAGGGAGTAGAGGTATCTTATACTTGTGGGTTAAGGTGGGGGGATACAAGAGGAGGACGCAAAGGAGGCTTTGGATTGGGAAGAAGGGCGGCAATGAGATATAGCTGTAGTCCAGGAATAGTCAGGGAAGCAGATAATTTAGTTAAAGTGTCTCAGCCTAATAAGGGAACTGGGCAGGTGGGGATAACTAAAAAGGAGTGCTTAAAAGAGTGTTGTCTAAGTTGGCACCAGAGTTGGGGAGTTTTAAGAGGTTTAGAAGCCTGGCCGTCAATACCCACAACAGTTATGGAGGCAAGGGAAACAGGCCCTTGAAAAGAAGGTAATGTGGAGTGGGTAGCCTCCGTATTGATTAAGAAGGGGATGGGCTTACCTTCTACTGTGAGAGTTACCCGAAGCTTGGTGTCTGTGATGGTCTAGGGGGCTTCCGAGGTGATTGGGCAGTGTCAGTCTTCAGCCGCTAAGCCGAGAAGATCTGGGAAGGAGTCAGTCAGAGAGCCTCGGGCCGGAGTTCCAGGGGCTCTGGGAGTGGCTGCCAGGTGAGTTGAACAGTCCGATTTTCAGTGGGGTCCCACAGATGGGACGCGGCTTAGGAGGAATCCCGGGCTGCGGGCATTCCTTGGCCCAGTGACCAGATTTCCAGCATGTGTAGCAAGCTCCTGTGGGAGCAGGTTCTGGAGGAACGCCTGGCTGCTGCGGTTCAGGCGTTTGGAAGTTCTTGTGTGCTGGAGATGTGGCTGGGGTTTGTCTCACAGTGGAGGCAAGGAATTGCAACTTTTTTCTATTATTGTACACCTTGAAGGCGAGGTTAATTAAATCCTGTTGTGGGGTTTGAGGGCTGGAATTTAGTTTTTGGAGTTTTATTTAATGTCGGGAGAAGATTGGGTAATAAAATGTATTTTGAGAATAAGACGGCCTTTTGACCTTTTAGGGTCTAGGGCTGTAAAGTGTCTCAGGGTTGATGCCAAACAAGTCATGAACTGGGCTGGATTTTTATATTTGATGAAAAAGAGCCTAAACGCTATCTGATTTGGGATAAAGAAAAAGGAGCATTAACCTTGACTATGCCTTTAGCTCCAGCCACCTTTTTAAGAGTAAATTGCTGGGCAGGTGGGGGAGGGCTAGTCACGGAATGAAACTGTAAGCCCGACCAGGTGTGAGGAGGGGAGGCGATAAAAAGATTATAGGGTGGAGGAGCAGAGGCTGAGGAATAATTGGGACCTAGCTCGGCCTGGTGAGGAGCAGCCTGGGGAGGAAGGGAGAAGTCAGATGGGTCTGTAGAGAAGGAAGATTAGAAAGACTCAGCGATGCTTGGGGTTGGTACTGAGGGGACAGGCGGGAGGGAAAGAAGGAAGATTTGGGATGAGTTGCACTGGGCACAGAGACTAGGAAGGGACTGATGTGTAAAAGAATGCCTGGATGTCAGGCACCTCAGACCATTTGGCTATTTTACAACAAGAATTATTTAGATCTTGCAGGATGGAAAAATTCAAAGTGCCATTTTCTGGCTATTTAGAACTACTGTCGAGTTTGTATTGGGGTCAAGAAGCATTGCAGAAGAAAATAAGGCATTTAGGTTTTAGGTCAGGTGTGAGTTGAAGAGGTTTTAAGTTTTTGAGAACACAGGCCAAGGGAGTAGAAGGAGGAATGAAGGGTGGAAGATTGCCTATAGTGAAGGAAGCAAGCCTAGAGAAAAGAGAGAGTAGAGAAATGGAGGGAAGGGGTTTGGGGGTTCTTACCTTCCAGAAAAGTGGGAAAAGGGGTTGGGGTGCAGAGATAAGAGGTTGGGGCATGGAAATAAGGGATGGGGCACAGAAATAAGGGGTAAGGGCACGGAAATAAGGGGTAGGGGCACGGAAATAAGGGGTCGAGGCATGGAAATAAGGGATTGGGGCACAGAGATATAAGAGGTTGGGGTGTGGAAATAAGGGATTGGGGTGCAGAGATACGAGGTTGGGGTACTTGCCCATCCTCTAGAAAAGTGGGACTTGCCGCTAAGCGTGAAGGAGAAGGGGTTGAGGGGTACTTGCGCCTCCCCCAGAAAAGCGGGACTTGCCGCTAAGGGTGAAGGAGAAGCGGTTGAGGGGTACTTGTGCCTCCCCCAGAAAAGCAGAGAAGGGGTAGAGACAAGGAGAGAAGGGGTTGAGGTACTTGCCCCTTTCCCAGAAAAGCGGGACTTGCCACTAAGGGTGAAGGACCAAGGCAGGCGTCCCTGCATGGTCTGACACCTTTGAAACGTGGGTGAATAATCAGAGAGGTGTCCCTGCAATGATAAAACACCAGGGGAAGGCTGCCTTCCTAGTCCGTGACCAGCGCCGGAGTTTTGGGTCCACGGATAAAACATGTCTCCTCTGTCTCTCCCAGAAAATGAAAGGAATTGAAATTAAGAGAAGGGAGAGATTGAAGAGTGGAAAGAAGAAAGTGATTGAGGGACAGAGAGGTTGGAGAAGAGAGTAAGAAGAGGCCGCTTACCTGATTTAAAATTGGTGAGATGTTCCTTGGGCTGGTCAGTCTGAGGACCTGAGGTTGTAGGTGGATCTTTCTCATGGAGCAAAGAACAGGAGGACAGGGGATTGATCTCCCAAGGGAGGTCCCCCGATCCGAGTCATGGCACCAAATTTCATGCACATCCCTGTGAAGAGACCACCAAACAGGCTTTGTGTGAGCAACATGGCTGTTTATTTCACCTGGGTGCAGGCGGGTGAGTCCGAAAAGAGAGTCAGTGAAGGGAGATAGAGGTGGGGCCGTTTTATAGGATTTGGGTAGGTAAAGGAAAATTACAGTCAAAGGGGGGTTGTTCTCTGGCAGGCAGGAGTGGGGGTCGCAAGGTGCTCAGTGGGGGTGCTTTTTGAGCCAGGATGAGCCAGGAAAAGGACTTTCACAAGGTAATGTCATCAGTTAAAGCAAGGACTGGCCATTTACACTTCTTTTGTGGTGGAATGTCATCAGTTAAGGTGGGGCAGGGCATATTCACTTCTTTTGTGATTCTTCAGTTACTTCAGGCCATCTGGGCGTACACGTGCAAGTCACAGGGGATGTGATGGCTTGGCTTGGGCTCAGAGGCCTGACAGTAAACATATTGAAATGCTACTGTACCAGTTAGTACATATCCTCTGCTAGTAACCCTCTGACTGCCGCCTCAGCTCATTCCTGAGGCCTCTAAACCACACCATGACCTAGGAAGGGACCTAGGACCCTGTGCAGCCTGTGTTCTTTCTGACTGGTTAGTGCCCTTAAACTGCTACTTATTAAATATTCTGTATACTATATTTGGTATTAGCTCTGGCAAATACACTAATTTCACTTTCTGGGAAAAAAAAAACCTTTTCTTCCTTTGTCTCCTAATTTTTGAGAAGCACTCAAGTCTCACCAGTGCACTGCTTCTGAGGAGTTATATGGCATACTGTAGAATAAAAAAGGGGGCAAAATCCTAAATGACTCTACCTTCAGCTCTGAGCAAGAGTACTCTCAGACCAGCCTAGACAGAAACAAAAAATCCTTACCATAAGAACCACATCCTCCAGTGTGTGAGGAGCCCTTTTCTCCCTCATGTAATTTAATTCTCTCTACTTTCCATTCTTTATTGACCTCAAGCACTCAAGATGCCCTTTAAACTAACTAGTGCCTTCTCAAAGAGAAAGGTGAAGTGTTTATTTTAAACTCCTAAAGAAGTAAAATATTGAGTAAATTCTACATACATTTGACCTGCTCCACTATTTTTGCTATAGGGTTCATGAGAAACTGTGATCAACCTGCTCTTTTTCTTTTTGAGTACTGGATTTATTTTGGTAGAAACTTCAATACATATTTATGCTTCAGATGGTGACTCTGAAATACTAAATTGTGTGATTCCCTCTAACACATTTCATAATCCATCAGGGCAAACTATTTTCAAGTTCTGCTGAAGCTAATTGCCTTTGTAAATCAAATTGTTAAATTTGAATTATAGTTTAATTAGGTGGAGTAGAATGCTTGCTGGTCTACTCTATAAACAGTTTTATTCTGTTGTGAAATGAATAGGTCTGAAATGAACTAAGTTTAAAATAGATTTTTGGTGTTTTGTGGGCCTGCTTTGATATTACTCTTAGTCATTATATTATGTTAGTATATTTGCATCAGAAATCTCTGAAAGGAAATGGGAACAGTTTGACTTCCTCCTTTCCAATTTGGATGACTTTTGTTCCTTTCACTTGCTAATTGCTCTGGCTAGGACTTTCAGTATTGTATTGAATAGAAGTGGTGAAATTGGGCATCCCTATCTTATTCTGGATCTTGGAAGGAAAGCTTTTAACTTTTTCTCCCTTAAGTATGATGTTAGCTGTGAGTTTGTCATAAATGGCTTTTCTTTTTTTTTTTTTTTTTTTTTTGAGATGGAAGTCTTGCTTTGTCACCCAGGCTGGAGTGTTGTGGCATGATCTTGGCTCACTGCAACCTCCACCTCCTGGGTTTAAGCAATTCTCCTGCCTCAGCCTTCTGAGTAGCTGGGATTACAGGCGCCCACCACCATGCCCTGCTTATTTTTTTGCATTTTTAGTAGAGACGAGGTTTTACCGTGTTGGCCAGGCTAGTTTTGAACTCCTGACCTCAAGTCATCTGCCCACCTCGGCCTCCCAAAGTGCTAAGATTACAGGTGTGAGTCACCACTTGTACTGAGGTACATATCTTCTGTGCCTAATTTGTTTAGAGTTTTTATCATCAAATTGATGTTGAATTTTGTCAAATGCTTTTTCTGTGTTTATTGAAATGATCACATGGTTTTTATCCTTAATTCTGTTAATGTGATGAATCACTTTTATTGATTGACAATGTTGAACCATCCTTGCATCCTTTGGATGAATCCCACCTGATCATGGTGAATTATTTTTAAAGTGCTGTTGAATTCAGTTTGCTAGTATTTTGTGGAGGGTTTTTGCATCTATGTTCATCCAGAATGTTGGCCTATAGTTTGTCATTTTTATTGTTGTGGTCTTGACTGGTTTTGCTATCAGAGTAATGCTGGCCTTGTAGAATGAACTTGGAAGAATTCCCTTCTCTCCAGTTATCTGGAATGGTTTGAAAGGAATTAGTATAGTTCTTTAAATGTTTGGTAGAAGTCAGCAGTGAAGCCATCAGGTCCCATGCTTTTCTTAGACGGGAGATTGGTTATCACTGATTTAATCTTGTTAGTAGTTATTGGCCTGTTTATATTTGCTATTTTTTAATGACTGAATCTTTGTAAGTTGTATGTGTCCAGGAATTTATACATTTCTTCTAGGTTTTCCAATTTTTTGATATATAATTATTCATAATAATTTCTTGTGATCTTAAATATGTAAAACCCTGAGTCCTTCAGAAATTCTTAGAATTAATGAATAAATTTACTAAAATTTCAGCATACAAAATCAATATATTTAAATTGGTAGCTTTTCTATACATTAACAGTGAACTATCTAAAAAAGAAATAAAGAAATCTCATTTATATAATAATAGCTTCACACACACAAAAATTAGATACCTAGGAATAAATTTAACCAAGGAGGTGAAGCAAGAGCTCTACACTAAAAACTATAAAGCACTGATGAAAGAAATTAAAGAGAACAGAAGTAAACAGAAGGATATTGTGTTCATGGATTAGAAAATTAATATTGTTATATTAAATATTGTTGAAATGCCCATCTACCCAAAGTGATATGCAGATTCAATGTACTTTCTCTCAAAATACTAAGGGCATTCTTTGCAGAAATAGAAAAATCAATACTAAAAATTGATATGGAACCACGGAAGACCCTGAATAGCCAAAGCAATCTTAAGCAAAAAGAACAAAGCTGGAAGCATCACACTACCTGACTTCAAAAGACACTAACAAGCTATAGTAACCAAAACACATGGTACTAGCATAAAAACGGATACACAGATGAATGAACAAAATAGAAAGCCCAGAAATAAATCCACATATCAACAGCCAACTGATTTTCAACAAAATGCCTAGAGCACACATTGGGGAATGAACAGTCTCTTCAATAAATGGTCCTGGAAAAACTGGATATCCACATGCAGAAGAATGAAACTGGATCCCTATCTCTCACCATATGCAAAAATGAACTTCAAATGGATTAAAGACTTAAACATAAGACCCAAAACTATGAAAGTACTAGAAGAACATATAAGGGAAATGCTTCATTACATTGATCTGGGCAATAATTTTTGAGTAAAACCTCAAAAGCACAGGCAACAAAAGCAAAAATAAACAAATGAGATTATGTCAAACTCAAAAGCTTCTGCCCAGCAGGGAAAACAATCAACATAGTGAAGAGACAGCCTGCAGAATGGGAGAAAATATTCTCAAGTTATACATCCAACTGGGCATTAATGTCCGGTCTATGTAAGAAACTCAAACAATCCAACAGCAATAAAAAAACAAATAACTTGATTTTAAAATGGGCAAAAGATCTAAATAGTCATTTCTCAAAGGAAGATTTAGAAATGGGTAACAGGTATATAAAAAATGTTTTTATCACTAATTATCAGGGAAATGTGAATCAGAACCATGATGAGATTTCACCTCACTCCAGTCAGAATTGCTGTTATCTAAAAGATAAAAGAAAACAAGTATTAGTGAGTATGTGGATAAAAAGGAATCTTACTCTTTGTAGGAATGTAAATTAGTACATTTATATGGAAAACAGTATGGAGGTTCCTCAAAAAATTAGAAATAGAGCTGTCCTATGATTCAGTAAATTCACTATGGGGTATAAATCCAAAGGAAATGAAACCATATATTGAAGTGATATCTGGACTTCGGTGTTTATTGCAGCACTATGAAAGATATGAAATCATACCTTGGCTATTGTAAATAGTGCTGCAATGAATGAATGGATTAAAAATGTGGAATATATACACAGTGAAATACTTTTTAGCTCTAAAAAATAAAATCCTGGCATTTGTGACAACATGGATAAATCTAGAGGACATTAAGTGAAATAAGTCAAACACAAAAAGCTACATACTGCATGATCTCACTTATATGTGAAATGTAAAAGTTTGTTTCATAAAAACAGAGAGTAGAATATTGGTTACCAGGAGCTGGAGAGGGTAGGAGAAAGGGAGAGATGGGGAAAGATACAAAGTTACAGTTAGAGAGGAAAAATAAGTTTTGGTATTCTATTTCACATTTTAGGTAAAAATAATATATATTTCAAAATAGCTAAAAGAGGATTTGCATGTTGTCACCACAAAGAAATGATAAACATTTATGGTAATAGACTGCTAATTACCCTGATTTGAACATTACACATGTATATATATGTATTGAAATATCACATTTTACTTCATAAATATGTACAATTGTACATCAATTAAAAGAAAAACTTAAAAAATTTTGAAAAAAAAAACCAAGGATTGAAAATCCATTAAGTAAACAATGTCATTGAAGAGCCCAGTTAAACATAGAAAACAAAAACAAAAACAAAAAAACCCAAGCATTTGTGGAATTTCAGCCCAGGTTATCCCTTTCTTTGTCTGATATTCAGGGTAAGGATTCAGATAGTCCAGGCAGCCAATGCTAGGTCAACAGTTGCCTTTGAATCATAAACTCTGATGGTGTTCAAGAGGCTTAAAAGATAATGATGTGCTCTAACCACCAAAGACACAAAGAACTCAAAAATATTTGAGATTCAAAGAAAGAAACCAGCAGTGCCAGTTGTACAAAAGCCTATGTAGTCATCTTGCACTGTGAGAAGTGCTAAAAGTTAGTGTGGAAAATTGGGTACTTGGATATACCAAAATGTAATTATAAGTGATTGCCTTTTGTCATAATGTGGGAAAGGTAAGGCAGAAGATTGAGGAAGAAGATCAGAGAGCTCAATGAGGAAACAGATGAACTGAGTCAATGTGTCATTTACTTAAATGGAGATTATACATTCTTTTAAAAACGTACTAGTACTTTCTACCTATGCACACCTTTAAAAGGGAAATAATTTTAAAAACGACAGAACTCCAATACAAGTATTTTTATTAATGATAATTACTAAGAATGATTTGATGTAGAAGCCAAGATACTTCATTGTTCTGAAAGTTTATGGCTTTTGTAAAGAAAGAAAAGTATTTATTTTATCAAAGTGTTGTTTGTTGTAGTAAGGAATACGTTTTACACTTGGGTCTAGTACACACATAATTATTTACATGCGCAAACCAAACACTTTTCCAGATTATACTTATCTTACTACATGTGCTTTATTTGATGTTTTCTGTTCTATTCCATTTTTATAAAATGCTGTTTGCAGCCCTCTAAATAGATTTCTTGATACCTTTAATGGATTGCATAGAACAAGGGACACAGCAGCATACTCCCAGATGGGGTTACAGCTTCTCTTGGTTCCTTAGACACCATAAAAATGCAAAGCTGCCAGTCATTTCTGTTCATCCTGGTGACACTTCCATTAATTCCTTTAAGAAGCTTCATCTGGGTCCACTGAAGGAAATCTTTAAACCTTTGTGTCAACTCCAAACTGCTTGAGAGGCAGACATACAGCAATTCTGAGTCTCAGCCAGCCTGTTGGCTTAGTACATTTGGGTGCAAGTCACAAATTAATTTTCTAAATTGTTTACATAGTACCAGTACTTCTTGCCCTAGGTACTTTCACATCTATTCCTTTCATCCATGTGGGAGCTAGTAAGAATCAATCCCAGCACCTTAATAAGGCAAATTTTAATTATGTGTCTTTGGGATCTGACCATACATAGCTGGTCAGGATGAGGCTTAGGCCTGTCTGATATTCTATCCCCACAATATCTGTCCTATCTAGTGGGGATCAGGCTGATTTATAGAGCAACCTAAGGGCTTTAAATACTAATGGGTACCTCAGTAGAAACAAGGTCCTGAGACTACTATCAAGGTAGGTAGAAATGTAATGATTCAAGGAGAAAGGACCAAGCACAAATGCCTTGTAGCTAGAATGTATCACAACACCAGAAAGAGCAAGGCAAAGTTCAAGGTGAAGTAGTTTGAGAAACAATGTTACAGGTAAGTGAGGAATGTTTCATCCAGGGTTGTTATGACATAAAGGATTGTGACAAGGGACAGCTGTGTACATATAGATTCTTAGCAATGGAAGTGACACAGACTCATATTTGTGCCCAGCTATTTGTGTCTTAAATAATCTTGGTGAGCTAGGCAAGTTTGGTGTCTTGAGGGACAGTGATGGGCAGGCTCTCTATCCAGAAGTCTTAGATAACTATACTTAATGATTAAAAGAAAAAAAACAATTTTCTGTCCACATTTGGGTTTCTACCAAGGTGTTTAGGTTTTCTAGGTGCTCTGAGTCAGCCCCAGAGGAATGGAGGGACACACTTCATTGATGATTAGAGCTCTCTTTGTTTGATATCCACATTTTCACTCCTGGGGGCATGATGGTTCTTGCAGGGAGGAGAAAGGCTCTGACTGTGGTTATCTGGAAACCATCCTTCCTTCCCACGGTAGAGTGATCCTGGTGAAACTTTTAAGCAGTCAAAATGCATGCTGATGTTTGCTGAGATTCTGGTTTTGACTCTTTAGGATGTGTTTCTGTATTTCTTCTCATCCACAGGACATTAACTAGGGAGATCTCTGAATTTTGAATACAAAGTAAGGTTGGAAGTGAACTTTACTATTGTGATTTTTTTGTGATAGAGGAGAGAATGGTAAAGAAGGCATTAAACTTTAGATTGTTCAGAGGTTGAAGGTCACTGGGTTAATTATATTGGATTTGGAGAATGACCCAATAAAAATAAATTCATTTCTATTTTATGAGTTATAAGATTCAGTCACTCTGACCTTCTTTTTTTATGTAAAGTACATGCACTCATCATCTGAGCACCTTTACATTTGTAGAGGTATTTGTACCTTTACAAACACTGTTCTCTACACATGGAAAGCCCTTCCCGCTTCTTCCCCATCCAGTGAGGAATCACTGCCTGCCTCGGAAAAGCTTTGTATTATAGATTATTTGTATACTGTTCTATCTCTGTACACTGAAATTTCCCTAAAAATAATAAAACTAACAATTTATAGGTATATCGTGATTACAATATGACAGACACTGTGTTTTGTTATTATTAACTCATTCAGTCCTCACAACAATCTGTTTATAGAGGTATGGTTATATTTTGCAGAAAAGAACATGGCATAGGGAAGTTAAGTGACTTTCTTAGGGTTCCAGAGCTGGATTTGTAACCAGGGAGCCTGCCTCCAGTACCTGTTTAATCACAATGCTATGCTGACTCTCTAATTGTTGACTGTGTCTTGTGTATCTTTGCAGCCTCAGTGTCAAGTGCAGTGTCTCATTCATAGGAGGCACACATAAATAATGTTGGTTTAATTAATGAAATTAAAAAAGGCTGCACTCTCCTAACCAGATTGTGTATCTCCTCTGCACCTGAAGTTCAGACTTGGTAAAGCAGGATTTTACACATTAATTTGAGAAGATCTGGAGGCAAGTTTTTATTCTGCCCAAGAAATGTGGGGAAGTGTTGGATATAAATAAATAGAGTGTCCCGAGTGGAAGATGAGATGTTTATACTTATTGCAGCTATTTTTATAATTAGTAGCAATTACCATAGTATTGGTAATTGCCTGAATTGGTAATTGGCCTGAATTACATATGACCCGATCATTAGAAAAATGTCAATTATGGATGATCTATGGTTTAATAAAGACTTAAGCATAACTCCAAACTTAAATATAGAGGAAATAATGATGTAATCTTGGGCTGAAATAATTTAGGGTGAGAATTTATTTCAGAATGATATATTGTGTTTTAGTTTATATTAACTGAGATTCAATGAGAGATTACATTAGTCAGAACTGAAAATGAAATTGCTAGTTAAAATATGGTATATTTGATATCAATAACTATGACTGTGATCTAACAAAAGAAAATAAATCATTTATATTCACCAAGGAGTCACCATCAAGGCCTTCAACAACCACATCCAGTGTTGTAATAAGCCTCTGTCACGTGTCATCAAATAAATATGTGTAGAATTTTAAAATAGCTAAATGTACATTTATATATTAATGTTGAATTCTGAGAACCCAAAGGCACACAATATTAACTAGAAAAGCCATACCTTATATTTTAGCAGCAATGAGAAGACAGACTTTTTTAACTCACGAGTTTTAGAAATAAAATTTCAAGTTATTGTCTTTGGGGAAATGTATTGCTTAATTTAGACGTGCTGTCAATTTTCTTTCTCTGTCTATCCTCCTAATCTCTGATTTATAACTCCGTTTTCTTATTTGAAATGAAGAGGTTTGGGCTAAATCTATCTTCAATCTAGTTATCTTTCAACAAATATATATTGAATGCCTATTTTGTGTTAGGCACTGTTCAAACTGAAGCAATGAATATAGCATAAGACCTCCAGGTAACGGGGGGAGGAGTCACAGATAGCAAGCAAAAGAGTAATAATTTCAGATCATAAAGACTGTGATAGAAGACTCTTCTCGCAGGAGGCTTTGCTGTGGTTTGCAGCTGTGCTGGTTATCACGCAGTCATTAAAGCATGCAGGAGCATTTTGGCAGCAGCAAAGCTTTGGATAGCTTTCTAATACCACAGAAATACAAACAGGGATACAAAGTGGATGGGGTTGGAGTGCACACTGGTAAGATTGGCCAGAAAAAGGCTTTATGAGGCCCCAGTGATGACAGCAAGATAATGTCAAAAATCTTAAGGAGGAGTGCTGGAGAAAGGACCAGTTGAGTGCAAAGTCCCTAGAAGGGATCCAGCATGGCACATGCCAGTCACAGAAAAAAAGCCAGCAAGTCTGAAACAGAATCACAAGGGTGATAATGGGAGGGGAAAGGATGGAGAAGTGAATAGGGGTCAGAATACAGAGAATTTTACAGACCACAATAAATTGTTTATGATTTTACTTGTAGTAAGAAGCCATTGAAAGTTTTTAAGCAATAAAGTGATTTCAATTGATTTGTTATTTGAAAGGTCACTTTGATGGCAGTGAGAAAAATAGAGGGGATGGTTTGGGGTATGATGAGTAGACAAGTGACAGGGAGACCAGATAAGAAGACATTGCAAAAGTCCAAGATAAGATTTTGTCTTGAACAAGGGAAAAAACAATGGGGATAGTGGAAGAATATTGGGCTTAGCCCATGAGTTGGAAGTAGAAGCCTTTCTAATAGACTGACTGTGGGCAATATTAATGATGGGGATTAAGGAAGACTACCTCATTTGTGCAATTAGTTTTGAGTCCCTACTATGTTCCAAGCACAAGGTTAGGCACTGGGGATTTTATGTGTGGTGAACAGAACTAGACACAGTTCTTGGTTTCAGAGGAGTTAAAATCTGGTGAAAAATAATCATGCAAGTCAATAAACAAGTACAAGCCTAGAAAAGGGCAATGAAATAGAGCTGTGTGGTATTGTAAGTTCCTAGAATGGAGAGAACTAATTTAGCCAGAATGTGTGTGTGTGTGTGTGTGTGTGTGAGAGAGAGAGAGAGAGAGTGTGTGCATGTGTGTGTGGTGGTGGTGGTGGTAAGGGTGGGTATGCCAGGTGAGAGAAGGCTAAGATCTGAAAGAAAAGTAGGATATAACTAGGGAAGCAGCAGTGAAGTATGGCAGTAGGAGTGCTCAGGCCTGGTGGTGGCACAGTCAAGGAACCAATCTCAGAAGGCTGCCAGGGCTGGAGGGCAAAATCGGGAACAGTGAGAAGAGGTTGGATACTATGGCATTGAGCAGACATGGTCTTGTAGGCCATGTTTGAGAAACTGGCTTTTATCTTAATAACTATGGAAACCTTTGAAAGGAAGCTGTCTAATTGCTAAGATTTCTTCTTACTCTAAATTCTGTTTATTTATTTGATTTAATTTGAAATATGAAAATGGTAGAGCTGTAAAATAACCTTCAAAAACCAGTGAAAGTGCTGGCATTTGATTAACATAATTAGAGAGCCTCTTGAAGAATCAGCATGCAAGATCATCTTCCCCTCAGGGGCAATTAAACGTTTCAGAATAGCTTAGTCATTACAGTACTGGTGTTATGACACCATAAATATTATCTTTCCCAAACCTGGAATGCCTTTGGCCACTGTTCCATAGGTTGTTCTGTGACCCCTGGATTTTATGAGCTCATGCAACATGGACATATGTTCAGTGAATGCCTGTGTAGGTAAACAGATATTTATATGACAAGTTGAGTTATGAAACACCGTATCAGATGATATTAAGAAGATGATTAGATAAGTTTCAAGAATTAAATAGACTAGACTATATCTGGATATCCCCACCAAACTTTCAACTCTTTAAGATGAAGAGATTAAGAATATAAAAAATTTAGAGTAATTGCTATCAGCTGGGGGCAGTTTTGTTCCCAATGGAGTAATTAGCAATGTCTGGAGATAGTTTTGATTTCTGCAACTGGGGTTAGGGTGCTACTAGCATCTAGTTGGAAGAGGCTGGCAACTCTGTTAAACATCCTGCAGCAAAACTGGATGTACGGGACATCTCCCTACAATAAGAACGAATGGCCTCAAAATGTCAATAGTGCTGAGGTTAAGAACCCCTTACTTTCGCTCATTTTAATATATTACAAATAATTTTGGCTTTCTGAAAGAAAATAACTATCACATGGATAGGGATATGCTTTTTAAAAGGAGATGGATGAGGGGAATGAGCTCACATAGGTTAAGAGTTCTTCAATTTTTGGTGCTTTTTATTTGCATTTTTCTACTTTTTCCAAAATAATTGTATATTCACTAGTATTATTTGATCATAATGAGCTGCTTATTCTCCTCTTTCTGAGGTGTTTTTAACCTGCTGAACATTGGTGACCTCTTTATCCTTCTGTTGGGGCTCAAGAATCCTCCATGGAGAAGCTCTTGGGAAGTCACATGTCTCCCAGACTGTGCTCTCACACATATAGCCCTGTACTTATATACAGGAAAGCATTTTGCAAGCTGGATTATTCTGGCATCGTTGAGTGATCTTGAATTAGGAACCAAGTGAGAAACAAGACAAAGAGTAGGATAAATGGAGGCAAAACATTACCATTATTACTAATAAAATCTGGGTTACAGGATGTACCTTAGGTATGAGAGCCAGCTAGTCTTCCCAAATTGAACCCTATCATTGGGCAGAATTACCTGTCCTGTCACAGAACCTCAGAGAGGGGCAAACTTCACTATTGTGAAGAGAAGGGCCTTTCCCTGGAGAAGCAGCAATGCCAGCCCTCTGTGGGAAGCTCCCTTCCATGAGGAAAAGAAGAGAAGTTGAGATGAGCACACATAGCTGTTTACTTCCAAGTTTATCAATCAGATGAGTCATGCCACCTCTCCTGGTGCAGAGTGAGGAAAGGGGAAGAGAAAGGTACTTAGTTTTACTAATTGAGCTTCATTCACGTGGAAGGAAGTATCAAGAGTGGGAAAGATGTTCTCCTCTCCCCCTCGTCCCAAAGCTACAACTGTAACTCTGCTACTACCTTTGCTACCCAATACAGTATCTACTATGTGTGACTATTTAAACTTTAATTTATTAAAATTAAATAAATTTAAAAATTCAGCTTCTCAGTCACACTGGTCATATTTCAAATGCTCAGTAGCCCCATGTGTCTTGTGGCTACCATATTGGACAATACAGTTATAGAACATTTCCAGTGGATGGAGCTATTATGAGATTTTACCCTATTCATCTTTGTATTATCAATGCCTATAAAAAGGCCTGACTCTAAGGCCCTCAGAAATGTTTGCTGGAAAGGCACACTGGTTCATGCCTATAATCCTAAGACTTGGGGAGGCCAAGGTGGGAGGATCACTTGAGCCCAGGAGTTTGAGACCAGCCTGGGCAACATATAGGGAAAACCTCTCTCTACAAAACACATAAATAAATAAATAAATAATAATAATAATTAAATTAACTGGGCATGGTAGTGTACACCTGTGGTCCCAGCTACTTGGGAGGCTGTATTAGTTCATTCTCATACTGTTGGTAAAGACATCCCTAAGACCGGGTAACTTAGAAAGGAAAAGGTTTAATGGACTCAACATTCCACATGGCTAGGGAGGCCTCACAATCATGGCAGAAGGCAAAAGGCACTCTTACATGGTGGCAGACAAGACACAATGAGAGCCAGGCCAAAGAGGAAACCCCTTATAAAACCATCAGGTCTCATGAGACTTCTTTACTACCACAAGAACAGTATGGAAGAAACGGCTCTCATGATTCAATTATCTCCCACCAGGTCCCTCCTACAACCTGTGGGAATTATGAAAGCTACAATTTAAGATGAGATTTGAGGTGACAGGATCACTTGAGCCTGGGAGGTCAAGGCTGCAATGAGCCATGATCGGGCCACTGCAACAGAATGAGCAACAGAGTGAGACCCTGTCTTAAAAAGGTGTTTGTTAAATGAATACATGAAAGTGGACCACTGCCATTTTGTTTTTCAAATCTGCATGTTGTAAAATTCTTTCCATTTTAGTGCAGCATAGGTATCTTGTTAAATGAAATAAATCAGTTGAAGAATATGCATTCTATAATATTATTTTTATTTAGAAATAATTATTTGTATGCATGTGTGTGTGCAGGATGGGTTGGTGGTTGTTAAAAGCATGGAAAGAAAGTCTTGAAGTGTACATATCAGACTATATATCATCTGGTGGTTGAAACTGAGGGAAAGGAATAAGTAATACCTTTTTTATTAAAAAATCTTGTTCCTAGAAAACTGAATTACTTTTGAGTAAAAAAACTAGCAAATTAGGTAGTATGTTAACTTTCTAGATACTCTAAGAAAATAATGGCCCTTTTCAATGTCAAGTATTAATGAAAGGCAATTTTAAGGCAATCTTAGCACTTTATGTGTTAAGGAAAACTGTATTGAAGCATAAGGACAAATAACAACCATCAGTCTAATGGATATTGCATGTAAACCACGAATTCTGTTTTGTTAGGAGTGTGCAAAATAATGTTTTATTTCCCAAAAATATAGCTTCTCTGCTATGCTGCAGAGAAGGATAGGGCCAGATGGCACAGTTCTCATTTTTCTGTTAGACCGCTTGACCCAGCAGTATACTTTCTCCGACCTCTCCTTATTGAAATTACTTTTGTGCATTGCAGAAGTAATCTTCACCCTGGAAACAGACCTAGTTGTGGTGTCCGTGTCAGAATACTGATATACTGACTGTGATAATCCTTTTGCGGCCTTACCTCACTCCTCGTTTGATAGTTTATAAGCTCACAGATGCTGGACCAGAATTCAGTCCATAAAATTAAGATATTCCATTTGACAGGGCCAAATCTAAACTGCTGAAGCAAGAACACTAAAGCATGAAGTGGTGCCTTAAAAAGTAACTAGGGTCGTCTAACCCACAATAAAAATCAACCTGGTTTCAAAGGAAGATTTTTACATGCTGCAACAATTTCTTAGGAGAAAAAGGCTCTAATTATGAGAATATAAAACTCAATGAGAATGACAAATAAAATAATATAGAGTGAGTAGTTCTATATTATTAAGAGCTCTGCTATTTTGTTTCATGCTCAGTTGATGGGAGAAAAGAATATTTTCATCAAACAATCGAAATGAATGAATTTAAAGGTATGATGTAATCACCTAGAAAAATGACATTAAAAGCAGTCTTGAAAATGAGTATTATAGCACACCAACATGGCACATGCATACATATGTAACTAACCTGCACGTTGTGCACATGTACCCTAAAACTTAAAGTGTAATAATAATAAAAAAAGAAAATGAGCATTATAGAAATGATATCTTTGTAATTATTGCATACATTGACTAATATTCATTATTCAATCATGATGGTTCTAGGCTTGGATAAAATTCAATTAGGATGAATATATCCCTGAGGGTTGATATTTGAAGAGGCTGAGGTGTTTGGTAGCTTACTCCTTGCTTAATTTTTTTTCTTATTGTTTCTACTTTTCAGACCCACTATGAAAATGGAGAATATATTATCAGGCAAGGTGCAAGAGGGGACACCTTCTTTATCATCAGCAAAGGAACGGTAAGCTTTGGTGGCACAAGACAGTGATGCACTAGGGGAGCCTGGGGTTGGTTAGTAACTCCAGTAGGAACACATGCAGAGTCTTGTGCTATATGAGTTTGTTGCATTTTTTGACACAGAGAGGTATTAGAGAATGGATCTTACAAAAAATGATGCAGGAGGGAAAAAAAGGTGTAACTTTGAAGACCAGTAAGTAGCCTACTTGCTAATAATCATAATATTAGATGACACTGATATATTTGTGTGACTAGAAAGATATCCATAATTAAAATAATATAATAAAAAAGAAAATACCGGCTGGATGTGATGGCTCGTGCCTGTAACCTCAGCACTTTGGGAGGCCGAGGCAGGTGGATCACTCGAGCTCAGGAGTTCAAGACCAGCTTAGGCAACATGCCAAAACCTCATCTATACAAAAAGTAGAAAAAATTAGCTGGGCATGGTGGTGCATGCCTGTCATCCCAGCTACTTCGGAGGCTGAGACAGGAGGATTGCTTGAGCCCAGGAGGCAGAGGTTGCAGTGAGCCAAGACGGTGCCACTGCACTTCAGCCTGGGTAACAGAGCAAGACTTTGCCTCCAAAAAAAGAGAAAGAAAGTACTTAGGTCACTTGCAAAATTCATCAAGTCATTAGAAGCAGTAACATTGCTATAATGAAACATCTGGGCTTTGAAATCAGATGGCCTAAATTTTAATCCTGCTACGAAATTTAGTCATTTTAATGCCCTTAGGCAAGTTGCTGAATACTCTGAGGATGATAAGGATAGATATACATTAATGTTTTAAGTTATTTTCATAAAGAAATATTGGTAGTAAAAACTACTAAAGGTGATAAATTATAAAGGAAGGGGTAAAAATGGGGTAGACAAGGGTTATGAATGAAAAATCATACTTTATTTCTAAAACTTTTGATTTTTCAACAATATGAATTTATTTATATCTTAAAACTAAGAAATTGAGTGAATTGGAAAATAGAATTTCTTTTAGATTAATGCTATACTATTATATTTCTAAAATACCTTAAATTTATTTCCACAGTAAAGCTATAATCATGTTTGTGTTTGTGTCATTATATGATAACCTATGATTTAAACTTATGTTTCTTTATTATGTATCATTACAAGGAATTCATATCTCTGCATGTACTAAGCATAGAAAGAGCTGGAGAAGGAAATGCGAATAGAAAGGAATTGATATGCCAGTTTCCATTTTTATAATTATCACTTTATAAATGAAGCATATTTATTACCTCTAATTTAACAAAATGACTGACTGTAACTTATAGCTCATATATAGAGAGATTTACAGAGCTACAGTGAATAGAATGCAGTGGAAGATTATAAGTACTGTTGAATCACAATTTAGGTAATTCTCCTTGGACTACTTTTGGATCAAGTGTATGCATATGTCAGTATTTACACCAGTGGCATGTCACACAAAAATGAAGAAAACAATATTTATATTTTTATTATTCCTATTCTTTTGACTGATCTCTGAATGCCTGGGATAGAAGTAGAACTCAACGCTGACTTCTTAAAAGATATCATGAAATGACATGTCTGACCACGGTTATAGTTAAAATTATATCTTATATTTTCCAATGTTAGAAGATAAGAAAATTTTAATATTTTGTAGTTTATATGATAGATTGTTAGAGCTTATCATTTATTGTCTTATTGTTTAGATTTACTAAAGAATCAGGGAAAATTGAAAATCGCCATGGATGTAAATTATTCGAAAAGTTGCATAGGGAATTTGTCCTGACATTCTAGATTTGTTTTTTCTTTACTACATTGCTAATTCTTCGCTATGATGCAATGATGTGTTTATCCTTTGAGATGGATTTCTGACAGTCTTTTGTTACAACCCTGTTAGTGCAAATTTTACTGCCTAAAAGTAGTGCTTTGTAACCAGTTTCAGCTGAAGACAGTTGCATTAGTCATGTCTTTTTATGAGTTTCGTAGTAAGTATAAGTAGAAAAACAGTGTGGAAATTACACCACAGAAACCAATTCCCTTGGCAATATTTCAGAGCACTCTGGGGATTCTGGGAGGGAAGTGGTACTAATATATTAGACTCTTTTGACACATTCAAGATCTTTTACTTTAAACCAGATTTAAATTTCTACTAACTTACTTTTTTAGGTCACACAAGTTAGCTGTTATGATTCTTAGTTATGTAAATTATATAATAATTGTATTAATTTTATTCATTCTAATACTAATATATTAACAATATTAATTATATTAGTTCTAATTCTAACATATTAAAATCATTAAGAATATGTCACCATATACAATAATTAGAATATATTAAGTCTTAAGAAGCAGAAGGTGAGGTCAGCATACTTAAGTCCCAGTGGCAAAGAGCAGGAAAGAGAGGTGAATAATAAGAGAGTAGGCTCAGTTGAGCAGGCAAATAAGTTGTAGAACTGGAATTTTCTACAATTATATGTTATATGTTTTGTTTTAGGTGTACAGATGTCAACTTGTTTTCCCATGCATTTAAAAAATGTATAAAGGATAACCTTGGCCAAGATCTGTTTCTTGCTACCACCAAACTGGCTTTTTCTTAGAAAATGCTGTGAGATAGAGAGACACAACAGGGGCTGCCAAGCTACAAATGAAATTCCCCTTGTTCAGTTCCACTTATTTAAGTGTAAAACAATTTTTATTCTTCCATTAAGCACATTCACACAAAGAGAGAAGCATTATAAAATAAGCTTTGCCGTACTTGTTTTTCCCCCATTAAGCCTGTGCTATCTGATTTTTCTAAAACCTGAGGCAGAATGCTTGCAGTGATGATGGCTAAAATACTGGTGCTGCCTCAAGTAGAAGCTCAGTTAGTTCTCTGTACTTCAATCACTCCATTCCAGTTGCCTGGAAACGTGAGTTGCTTCTCCAACAGTGAACTATAAAGCACCGAAGATTCCTGCATATGTCCCCGCAGTTGTGTCACATCATAAAATGAACTATCTCTTTATAAATAAATCAAACCAAAATTGAACAGGATGGGTAAGCAAAGTTGCAGAGTTCTAATAATAGCTCAAATACATTTTGACTTTTCTGATTCCATTCAACATACCTCGTATCCTACCATTAGAAAAAAATGTGATTCAAAAATTCTTGTCTATCAAACGGCATTTAAAATCACATGGCTTTGCTTCATAAAGTTAACAAGTATTTAAACATGCCAATTAAATATGTTGCCTTAACACAATGCTCAGTGATTTTTAATATAAAAAGTGTTCCGTTATGGAAATTTTATTTGCATATGTATACATATGTTTATGTATACATTATGGTGAAACCTCTGAGAAACATTTTTTTTAAATATCAAGAACAAGATAAAGATATACATTATTACCAATTTTGTTTAGTGTGGTACTAGACATCCCAAATACTATAGTAAGTTAAGAAAAATAAATAATATTTGGAAATAAAGAAACTAATTATTTATACATGATATGTTTTTAGTTTCTTTTAGGATTTTATGTAGACATATATATTATTAAAAGTAATAAGAGTTTAGCAAAATCAGCATTATTCAGTAAATTTTTCTTTATTAATGGAACTGTTCTGTATCTCTACACAACCCAATATAATAGATATTGGTCACACTTGCTATCTAAAGTAAAATTATCTGACTTAACTTTAATGTTAATTTCTCAGTAGTAGTAGCCACATTGCAATAGCTGCTAGTAGTGGCTGTCTTGGACGTTATAGAACTGGATATTTTACTCTAAATGAATATTGAAAAAGCCATATCATTCAACATATTCTACCATATTAACAGTCTAAAGAAAAAAATCACATGATCATGCCAAATGATGCAGTGAAAGGGTGTGACAAGTATAACATCCATTCATAATAAAACTTCTCAGCAAACTGAGAATATAAGAGAATGTTCTTGCCCTGATGAGTGGTATCTACAACATGCCTACAGTTAACATACTTAAGGTGAGAAACAGAGCAATCAGTATATGAAAGTAACTGACAGCAAAAGGAAAGTCTTTTCAACAAATGGTGATGGAACCATTGGTAATCCATGGACCAAAACAGGGGAACCTTGACCTAGACTTTATACCTTATATAAAAATTAAATGAAAATTGGTAATAGATTTAAAAGTAAAACATAAAGCTATAAAACTTTCAAGAGAAATGTATGACTTGCGATTAGATAGGAAGAGTTCCTAGGCATGACACCACCAGCACAATCCATAAAGAAAAATGATAAAGTGGGCTTTATCAAATTTAGAAACTTTTATTCTGTGAAAAACACTGTTCAGAGAATGGAAAGACAAATTACTAACAGGGAAAATTATTTGAAAAGTACACGTCTTGTAAGGGGTTTGTATTGATCCTATCCTTTATTGATCCTATTTAAAAAAACACCTAAAAATCAACAAAAAACACCAAAGTACCCACTTTAAAAAAAAGAATGAAAGACTTGAACACATCAGCATGCAAGATACACAAATGGCAGATATGCACATGAAGAGGTGTTCAAAATGATTAGTCATTAGAAAAGTGCATATTGAAATCCTGAGATACTACGGCATACTTAATAGAATGGCTAACTCTAAAAACAAAAATTAACAATATCAAGTGCTAGTGAGGATGCAGAGCAACCGGTATTCTCAATCACTGCTCCTGGGAATGCAAAATGGTAAAGCCATTCTGGAAAACAATTTGCAGTTTCTTATAAAGTTAAATAAACATTTACCGTATGACACAGCAATTACTCTTTGTGATATTTATTCTAGAGAAATGAAAATATAGCTCACACAAAAAACTCTGCATCAGTGTTTGTAGCATCTCTATTCATAATTGCCAAAACTAGAAATAAACAAATTGTGTCATATTCATTCAATGAAATATTAGTCAGCAATAAAAAACATAAACTATTGAATCTTGCAACAACTTGGATGAATCTTAAAGGTCTAATGCTGAGTAAGAAAAAAAGGCCTGAAAAGGTTAAATATTGTGTTATTTCATTTATATGGCATTCTCAAAAAGATAAAATTAGTTTGATGCAGAACAGACTATAGGGGTGAGGACTGAGAAGGATATGACTATAAATACATAGCATGAAGGAGTTTCTGGAGGTGATGAAATTGTTCTGTGTCTAATTGTTCTGGGAATTAGACAAATCTATCTATGTGTTTAAGTTCATACAACTATATTCCAAAAAAGAAGTAAATTTTACTATATGATAGAAGTAAATTTTACTATATGATAACTTAAAAATTCAGGTACATTTCTAAATACTGTAACATGTAACTAAAATACGTTTCTAAAATACCATTTCAAAAATCAAGTATCTAGGCATATCTATAACAAGAAAATGTTCGAGTCTTTTAAGAAGAAAATTTTATTTAAAATAGTATAATGAAGAGCAAAACACCAACATGGCAAAACATTCAAAAGAAAGAGAAACATATTGGGAGTTACTACAGTAGACATCAAGACCTATTATAAGGTTCAGGTAATGGAAAAAAATGTGGACTTAATTTGACTGAAAACCAGACAAATATGTCAGTGTAAGAATGGTGAGCCCAGATAAAGATCCATGATAATATGGAAACTTGATTTAGGATGGCATGGACATTACAGGTATCACAACAGTTGGTTATGCATAGGGGCATAAATAAAATTGGATCCCTAGCTCACACCATATGTAATGCCAGTTTCAGATGTAAATGTGAAAAGAAAAATTAGGAAAAAATTAAAAGATAATTGGGATAATACTTCTATTACCTTGGGATAAGAAAGGATTTCTTGAATAAGATATTTTAAAATGCAAACAATAAAATATAACATGGTTAAGTGTAATTACATTAAAATTAATACATGTGTTCAACAAGACACCATAAAGATGATTTAGACAAACCATAGTCTTGTGAATGAACAACAACAAAAATAAAGATAATCAGTCCAATAGAAAAATAGGCAAAAAGCATGATCAGACATATAATCAAAACAAGCACAAGCGGCTCAAAAAATAAGATGATAAAATCTCCCACCTCTGTTAATAACAAGGGAAATGCCATCTAATACCTACCTTTCTGGAAAAAAATCAGTCTGACAATATTAAGTGTTGATAACAACATAATATAATATAATATGCATTTTCATCCATTGATGGTAGGAATGTAAGATTGTACCAAGAGTGAGTTAATACCTAGTAAAATGGAAGATGCATATACTTAATAACCTTGTTCTTTATTCATAGACGTTGGCCCTAGTGAACTCTTACCCATGGACACTAGAACACATGCATAAGAATGATCACAGTAACACAGTTAATAGTACCATAAAAACAAAGTATAACAAAAATAAAACTGGAAGCAACCCACATTTATATCTACAGAATTAGTAAATTGCATAATATTCATATAATGGAATGCTGTTTAAACAAAGAAAATAAATTTTAGCTTTTATATGAACATGGGTGAATGAAAACCTCAAGAATAAGGGCCCAGTAACCTTTATTTTAGATCAGACTCCCTACTGAAGTTTCTGCATCTATAAAAGCCTCTTCAGCATACAAATTAGTGTCTCTGTGATACAGCTTAGTGGTCACAGAGACACAGAGACACAGCTTAGTGGTAAGTAAAAGTGTTAAAAACTGAATTTCCATGGTTTTGAAACACTGTGTGGAGGAGTAATCAAATGGATCAGTGGAGAATAATAGTTGAATTTCCTCCACCTTACACAGACCTTCTTAATACTTATAAAAATTCTGGTCTTTGACATCTAATCTCTAGATTCAGAAACTTGAAGCACAGTATTATTAAATGAGTTTAAGTGTTTGGCATTGTCTCAAGAAATTAGTTTTTTCACTTCATCACATTTTCCGGGTAGGTGAATTTTAACTAACCTTTCTGGATGACACATAGACAGTTTTGTGAATGTTAGTAGAGCTTGAGGGAGAAGTGAATTAACACAAAGGTACAAGTTACTCTATTTTTGTTTTCATTCATGCAACAAAAAACATTATCACTTGCCTTCTGTTAAGTCACAAGTCCTGTGTGTTCTAGGCTATCTTGTTAGTAATGACACATTCTGTTAAAACAATTTACAACTATTTATTGAGTGCTTATTATAATTTGTGGAGAATGCCAAAGAAATACAACTTTCTTTTAAGGGCATTTTATTTATTATAGTAGAAAAGGGCCTATATGTAATTTATATATCTTTAGAAATAGAAATCCTACCAAATGAAGCATGTGGATTATGAGAGATATAGTCAGTTACAGCCATGCAAGAAATCTTTATGAAAATGAGATATGTCTTCAAATGAAAGCTGGATTCTTCTCAGGGAAAGGGACAGGCTTATCCTAGAGAAACTAGGATATGCATATGGAGGCATTTAGAAGGATGTTCATTTCAGTAGAATGAATAAAAGAAAGAAAAAAATTGAAACAATATAATTGCCAATTTATAGGATATGGGTAAGTAAATATATTTACATAATGAAACAAAAGTCATACGTTAAAATGAATGAAATAGATTTATACCTAAGAGCATGGAATAAATAATTAAAACAATATTAAGAGAAAAAGTAAGTTGCAGAATGAGGAATACTACTTAGGTTATTAATATATTTTAAAAATACATGTACATAAACACATAAAAAGATGGACAGAATGCTCACCAAGTTCATTATAGTGGTTGCTTCATAAAGGCAGGAAAATTAGAATAGAGATGAGGAGTGAGATCAAATTTACTAGTAATGTATTATTTCTTTAAAATAACTTGAAAGGATAACAAAATATTTGGAGGTAAGCTCTTGTGGTTTTCCTGGGAATTTGTGATGTTGTTCTTTGGTCCTTTTAGCGGTCATTTAAATGCTTTTTCTTTATAAAAATAAGAAAAGAAACAAGAAACGGAATTAACTTCATTAATTAGTGTTCCTTTGTCCATTGTGGGTAAGCAGTGGATCTAAACTTTCATTGTTTCTCTTTGCAGGTAAATGTCACTCGTGAAGACTCACCGAGTGAAGACCCAGTCTTTCTTAGAACTTTAGGAAAAGGAGACTGGTTTGGAGAGAAAGCCTTGCAGGGGTAAGTAGATCACGTGTTATACAGGTTTTTGTTTGAGTGCTACATAAATTTCTGTCTGAAATTTTGAGCTCCTAGCACAATAGGCTTTTTATTTAGTGCTTATCCCAATATCAAATATGGACCCTTGATGATACATACATTTTTATCTATTTTCAGCTGGACTTGGAATCTGTTGGAATAGGTTGTGGAATAAATTCCTTAATTTCTAATAAATCAGTGTTATATTAATTGGAAACATTTTCAGGTTTGTGTCCTTAATTGCAATCTCTATAACAACTTCAAAGAGAGGAATTCCCTGCTAAACTTTGTGCAATGATTTTACTCAGAATCATTAAGATAGTTGGTTGAAATTTTTGAAATCCCTAAACCTGTTTGTACAAACAATTGTTATGGGGTCTTTGGGGTGTCAATTTCCTGGCTGGAAACCTGTGGCTGGTGGGCGCCTTTGCCCGAGTTTTGCTCGGGCCCACTGGGCTCATTATGCCCACTCGGCCTGGCAGGTTGCACTCAGTTCACACTACCGACCTGGTTCCCACATCTTCAAGGGAGACTGCAAGTCAGGCATGAAGTGGCAAGGGGCACGTGAGCGAGTGTGGGGTCCGGCCACTGCACAGGCAAACAAACTGGCTGCTGCCGTGAGGTGGGCAGCTCCAGGTGCTGGCATGGGATCTTTGTAAGGCTGCGGCCGAACCAGGCACACCACAAGCGGCTTCCCTGGCTAGCACCAGGGAATGTGGTCGTGCCTGGAAGCTTAGAGACACCAGGAACTGCATAGCCCCAAAGCGGGAGTCACAGCCCTGGCTCGGGGAGCTCCCAGGTCTGGGCCCCCCAAAGGGCTGCAGCTCTTCTCTGCTTGTCTTCACTTACAATGTGGCAAGCAAGGGGCATGTTTCAGCCCTGTTTGTATTACAACTCTTTTAGCCTCACCATTCAGTGGTTCCCGATTTCTTGACCTGTGACCAGGAAGAATGTGGTACGCAGACAAGTGGAGGTTGAACAAGACAAAGAGGAGCTTTATTGAACACTAGAATAGCGCAGAGAAAACCTGCAGTGGGCAGCCCCTCTCCACAGCCAAGGTGTCCCAATGAGTGTTCAGCTCTTAGCAGAGAAGGTAGCTCCTCTCTGTAGGCAGGTCGTCCCAATGAGTGTTCAGTTGTCAACAGAGAGGGTAGCTCCTCTCTGCAGCTGGTCATCCCATCATCTGCAGCTCTCAGCAGAGAGGAGGCCCTAGAGTGGGTAGCTCCTCTCTGCAGCTGGTCATCCCAATATCTGCTCTGGTTAAGCCTGGGGCTTTTATGGGCCTCAGAGGGGCAGAAGTACATGCTGATTGGTTCATGAGTGGCAATAGGCAGGTCCAGAAAAGGCACTGCAAGTTCCCACTCTTGTCCATGGGACTGGCAGCCTGGCCTCCAGCCTTCAGGCCCTCCCTGGTCGGAAGGTGGGGCCTTAATGGGGATCCACCCCGTTTCTGCCCAGGAACCTGTCTGCCTCCTGCTGCCATTCATGACACCCAGGCTGTAGGTGCCAGGCTGCAGGCCAGCACCAAGCTGCCATCAGCCCACCATTGGATTCCCTCCTATGCTCATTGGCACCCAAAGCCCAGAGGGGGGTGAGTTGTCAGGTGACTGGCATGCCAGCACTGCCCTGAGCATGTGCACACCTGGCCGGACTGTGATAGTGCCTGGGCTCAGTCCCAGCTTTCCTCCAAAATCAGAATGGGAGCCAAAAACAGAGAGAAGCCAGGCAGTGGGAGCAGGCACTTCTGATCCTGTGAGGGCCAGGGGTCCCTTCCCAGACCCCTAAGAGTGCAGAAATGCCTGGGTCTAGCTGCCTCCAAAAGGGCAGGGATCTTGTCAGCTCCTAGTCCCCCAACAGCACAGGGGAGGCCCAGGTCCATGGCCGTGACTTCGGGCAGCTGTAGCTGCACCCGGGAGAAAAGGGCTCCTGCTTCCCCCTGCCTGCCCACGACTTGGGTGGCTGCAGCCTTGCCCTGGAAGACAGGGCTCCTGCCTCCTCCCAGCCCCAGGAGCACAGGGATGCCTGGGCCCATAGTCGTGGCTTAGGCAGCTGCAGTGGTACCCAGGGAGCTCCCATCCCAACTCAGAAGGGGTGGGGGTCCCTCCTGTCCCCGGCTCCTGCTGGCTCCATGGGTGTGCAGACCTGGCCATACCTCCCTGCTGCACCCAGTGTGATGGCAGCAGCAGCTTCAGATGGCCTGCCACTGCCATCACAATGATCACAAGGCAGTGAAGTATTTCCAGGGTTCACTTGTAGGTCGTAATTGTCATCACTCTTACGGTGGTAGAGGTTGAAGAGTAGGTGGAGGTAATGTACATCTGGATTCACTATGGGATAGGCTGTGAAGGCTAGACTAGTAGAGGCGTACTTCTGTGAGACTGATACTCTATTTTTAAACTAAGACATCAAGAAGCAAGCACTTGGGGGTTCTTCTCATGTATTATGAAGGAAAAACTGAGTTGACTTTTTACCATGCATTTTACAGAATGCATGATAAACATATTTGGGTATCCTACTCTCATTTTCCAATAAGCAGTATATCTCAGTTATCATTAAATATAGATAAGCCTTTTCAACATTCAGTGCTGTATGTATATACACTACTTGAATAAGCAACAACCAATAAACATTTATTTTTCTATCGAATTTCAGGTGCAGGAGTGTCTCCTAGGGAGGGACAGCAATAGGACATGATTTACTCCTAGCATATGGGAACAGTCAGTTTTGTTTTCATTTCAAATTGTGCCTTCATTTAAAAAATTACATTATGAGCCTTTTGCTTCAAAGTACTTCTAAGAAGTAATTTAGGAAGTTATTGTTTTTTAAGCCACAATCAGATGACAGGTTTTATTTTCTTTCTGACTAGTTCACAGCTTAATAAGTGAAATAAAGATATTCTGATAAATCATCTTACTCAGGCTATATTACCTTATGAAAATTCAGAAGTAACTACACTCAACTTTCCTTTTTTCTCCTACTGAGTTCATTTTATCCTTATCTGATGAACATATAGTTGCCATTAGATTTTTTTCAATGTCAAAGTTGGAAAAAATAGTATTTTTGGTGTAGATATACAGAAGAGTGAAATAAACATTATCTTTCTAGTATAAATGTATCATCTGTATCTTAATCTTGCTTTCCTTTGATTATTAAATGTGTTGAAAGATGGCATTTTATAGAAATCAGGTGGCATTTTATAGAAAGATGCCACCTGATTTCATTGGTCCAAGACTGAATACCTCTGTGGAAAACAATGTTATTTCCAACAGAACCAAAGAACCAGAAATATTTACAAACTGAGGTCGCAAGTGGAATGCCAGAAAATAAGGCCCCACTCTTTCTCTTCACATCTACCCCTTACCCCCATTTCCTCACATCTCTTTCTTATGCCGTTATTCTCACTTTCTCACTATGGAACCTGGTTTTATTAGTCTACTCTAAGTCCCCTCTTAAATGTCACCAGAGATTTGCTAGTTACCTCATGAAATGGTCTTTTTATTTTTTTCTTCATTTGACTTCACTTCTCAGCCATGATTTTACATTGTTGACCACCCTTTCTTTCTTTAAATTCTCCACCCTTCGGGACCATTTAAATTATTGGCACTCTTTAGAATTTATTTCATATCCTAAAATTTGCTAATATTATGTCCTCAACTGTATTTCATAAACCTTGGTAAGCTCCTCCAGATATATGATTGCATAACACCTCAATGAAAAGAAGTCCCAAATATTTATATTCTTATTTGAACCCGGTGTCTGGCACTTATCAAATACCCACATATTTTTTAACAAATGAATGAGTGAATGAATGGATGAACAAATGAACCTCTCAAATGATGTCCAGTCTTAAAGTCCCTTCTTCCATCGATCACATTCACAACTTGAATTTGCCTGGCAGTGGATAGGGGTTATGAGCTCTCTTGACCATGGAGGGCAGGCCAGCGATGTAAATGACTACAATAGGCTAGTAAAACAGGTGGCAAACTGGAAAGTCTTATGTGATGAGGACAGAAATTACTGAACTCCAGCTTGCTGCTGCTCTGTAAGAATGTAACCTCAGCTTTTTAAGAAAAGCAGAAAAAAACCTAGATTTTAAAAATATGAAATGTGATTTTGTAATCTGATTTTTTTAAAAAGCTCTGTAAACCAACAGACCATTTCTGCAAAGTGTTTGGTGTGTGGATGCCATTTTGTGATTTCTGTCACTCAGATATGCCTCTTTAAAACCTGTCCTTTGCTTCAAATGAAGGAAGCCTATTAACCCATCTTGATTATTTTCTTGTTTTGATTTTTTGACATTTTAACATTTTGATATCCTATGCCTGTAACTTGTTTTTCACTGTGTCTAGGTTTTTTTAATCTTTTGTTTGCATTTCAATATTTTTCACAAGAAATTCCAACATTTTGCAAATCAAATTGATTTGTTTCACTTGTTTCCTTCTAAATAACTTAGAAATTGATATAACTTTGATATATAAAATCTTTTGGGCAACTGTGTATATCCTTTGGGTAATAGCTATGCTTGTTTACAAACTATATAGTTTTTATACTTGGAATAAAAATTGTATAGCCAGCATTCTCTATATGTACAGAACAGAATTTCAGATTGTGGTTTTCTCACAAATAAAATTTGTGTGTACTCGAAATTTTGGTTTTATTCTCTTGAAGTTGTTCAGCAGGCAATTAAATATTGATAAGTTTCTGGTTGGAGATTGAGTGAAATGAATATATGCTTGACCATTCTTTTTAAATTTGAGAGTGCATAAATACTAGTACTGATTAAGCACACAGTAGAAAATGGAATGGCATTGCTGAAATGTAAACTCAACACCCTTTCTCCAGAACTCAGACTCATGACTACTATCTAGTTCTGCCTGTAAAAGTAACAAGCTTTATTTTCTTGTTGGATGGAGATAGTAGAGTCATAAATTGAGTCATCTTATAGACTGTATTATTAACATCCTTTAACCAATAGCATCTTATTATTAGAAAAATTTGAGTCTCTTTCACTTTAGTTGACATAAAGCAAATTATGCAGTATTGTTTGGCTCAAGCATCTTTTTTTTTCTTTCCTTGCTGTGATAAGTGTTTATACACAACAAAGAGAGGGTAAAATGTTTACTTTTTACAGAAGTACTCCCTTATATATATATGAAAACTAAAGGTGTGTTTAAGGGCAATCACTTCACGTTTAGTTCAATAACTCATAAGTCAATCCATTTATACTTTGACTTACCATTGCTTCAAGAGGCCTACTTGACTTGAAACCATATGGAATACATATAAACATCAGATGATGGCAAATTCTAAACCGAATATTCACTTTGCATCTCCAGTGATAGGAAATATGGTAGACCAAGTTGTACCCAAAAGGGATGGGATTAAGCTCCCAGTAGCCACCTTCCCTTCTTTCCCCTAACATTTGAGTCTTCAGCATAGCATATGGCTAAGAGATCCAGTTCAGAGTCAGATTGCCTGGTTTGGAACTTATTCTGTCATTTATTAATCATTAGTCACTGAGAAGAATTTCTTTTACCTGAAATGGGGATTATGATTACATCTAACTACTTGGGTTATTGGAGGAGGAATCAAAAGGATACTTACAAAGAATTTGGGTGAGTGCATAGAATTTAGTTTAATGCTTCCCTAAAGTGAGCTGTCATCATCACTACCACCATCATCTTTATCTACATCATCATCTTCATCATCATCATCACCATATCATCATACCAGCAATGTTCTGCTACCACTTGATAAAGTTTAGTGTACTGGCAAAATTGACATAGCATTAGATTTTGAGTCAACCACTCATTGATTGACTTTCAGCAAGCCAGTTAAGCTCCTGTAAACTAAGCCAATTGAACTAGGTGATCTTTAAGTTTCGTTAGGTCATAGCTTCTGGTTCTCTGAGAGTTGGCCCCTTTCCACCTGGAACAGACCCCTGAATGCCAAGTGCAGCCCTGAGGTTACCTGTTAAATGGTGGCATTTAATACCTCTCATTCTGAGTATCTGTGCCACATGCCTGGCCCTGTTCATGTTAATGCAAAAATGAATTAGCCAAAGTCAGTTGAATAGACATTAATATTAGAAATCTGTATTTCCTTGTTTGTTTTCACTTCATAGCCTGTGATCATGGAAAAGTTAATTAACATTTCTGAACTTGCTTCTTTGTTTTATCTTCTGATGTATATTTTTTTCTTTTAAAAAATTAATAAAATTTTGCTGGGCATGGTGGCTCATGCTTGGAATCCCAGCACTTTGGTAGGCTGAGGCAGGCAAACCACTTGAGGTCAGGAGTTTGAGACCAGCCTGGCCAACATGATGAAACACTGTCTCTACTAAAAATACAAAAATTATCCAGTTGTGATGGCACAAGCCTGTAATTCCAGCTACTCGGGGGGCTGAAGTAGGAGAATCGCTTGAACCCAGGAGGTAGAGGTTGCAGTGAATGAGATCACACCACTCTCCTCCAGCCTGTGAGCCTGAGTGAGACTCCATCTCAAAAACAAACAAACAAAAAAGAAAAGATAAAACAATAAAATTATAGTACAGAAATTAAGTACTGGATATGGATTTTAATATTTTTCCATATTTGAATTTGATTATTATTTATTTATTTAGAAGTAAAATGTTATGAAAACTATTCAAGCTGCTTTTGTATCCCACCCGTGTACTTCCTCTCCTTCCTAATATCACCATTCTGAAGTTTATTGTATGCATCCTCATTGCTCATGTGTCTATAAATATGTCTATAATTTATTGTGTATATATGTATTCATATTTGTATTTAAAATTTTACACATGTGAAATATTCTGTTTCATTCTCAGTCAACATATTATTTTTTCTTTTCCTTCTATTGTCATAGTCATTGCACTTATGTCATTCCTTCGTTTAGAAGTTTTACCTTCTTCTATTCTTTTAATGATTAACCTTTATATGTTAATATGTATATTTAACATGTAACACTAATCAATAGCTCTATTCCTCTCTTGAATAATAATATAATATTAAGTGTGTTAAACTCCAAATTAATTACTCCTACCAATCTTCTAGGTAGTTTTCTACTGGTCCCCAAATATTAATCATTATTATTACTGTATTTTTTCAGACACAACCAAAACCTAATTATTTAACATTTATCAACTCGTTTACAAATTCCTTTGCCCACTATTGCTTCTGTAACCCACCTCATTTCTTTTAGATTTATTCTTTGAAGAGATGATTGGTTTATACCTTCTGCCCTTGCCTACACATGAGTGAATTCTGGGTTAGGTGTAAATATCTAGGTCAAATTTCATTTTTCTTTAGCATTTGAAGTGTTATTACATTGTCTTCTGACATTCATGTTCTGCAGCCAGTCAAATCACCATTCCTTTATAGGTAAACTGTCTCTCTGGTAGCTGTTTCTGTCTTTGACATTATGCATTTTTGCTATAATTAATTGTAGGTACAGATATATTTATCAATAAATGAAGAATAAAAAAAACTCTGTGCATCTCCTTTTGAGAATGCAGTTTTTTTTCAATCCTAGAAAATTCTCAGCATTATTTCTGCATATATTCTTTCCCCCACTTTCTCTTTTCTCTCATTTTGTAACTTTTAGTGGCCTAGACTTAACCTCATCATCATACGTCCTTACCTCCTTATTCACATTTGAATCTTCTTTCTCTGTGTCATTCGGTGCTACATTTTTAATAGAAGCTGGGCAGATTGTCTCAGATGGTCATGCAATTCTCTACTTCTTCCTTCAATTGTATCAAGTCTTCAGTTCAATTAATACACTGAGTAGATTCCAATGACTATTTTATAAAAGTAATTTTAGAAGTTCTGCTTGGTGCATCAAAGTGCTTAGGAGTGTGAGTTCTGAAATGAGACTTCTTGGGTTCAAACCCCAGCTCCATTATTTATGAAATGTGTGATCTTGTTGATGTTCATCTCTCTGTTTCAGCTTCATGGTTTGTAAAAGTAGAATAATAGTACTTGCCACATAGGGTCAAGGTGATTAATAGGCCAAATAATGTATATAGTACATATGCATGTTAGAATAATGTCTGGCATATACTAAGTGTTTGATAAATTTGAGGTATTATTGCCATTATTTTATTATTTTTAAATATCTTTTTTCTTTTCCTTTATTTATTTATTCATATTTTTAATTTTGATTCAGAAGGTACATGTGCAGGTTTGTTACATGGGTGTACTGTGTGATGCTAAGGTTTAGGCTTCTAATACTCCCATAGCCCAAGTAGTGAACATACTACCTAAAAGGTAGATTTTCAACCCTTGCCTCCATCTCTGCCTCCCCTCTTTTCAACTCTCTAGTGTCTATTGTTCCCATGATGGTGTTCACATGAACTCAATGTTCAGCTCCCACTTATAAGTGAAAACATGTGTATTTGGCTTTCTGTTTCTGCATTAACTGGTTTAGGATAATGGCCTCCAGCTGCATCCTATGTTGCTGCAATGGACATCTTAAATATCTTTTACATTGTTTCTTATATCATCTTTTTTTGCTGTATGTCTTCAGAAATTATTTTTAGAATGTCAAATTCTTTGAAACTTTCTGTTAGTTTCACTTTTGGGGTGCACATTCTTCCATTTGTCACTTCCACCAACTTTCCTTCCGTGTGTGGTTTAGTATAGCTGAGGTGTGCTTGTCTTGGGTGGGGGTGGGGTTTTTTGGTGTTTTTATTTTCTACCACATACCCATTTTCAGCGGAGTTAGTGGACTGAGGGATTGATTTTCTTGTGCTCACATTATTGAAGCATCTCTGTGTACCTGTTTTATATGTTTCATATTTGCCTCTGCAAAGATACGTTTTAGCTTAATATCCCTGTAACTTGAAGATAACATTGAAAGAATTCAGTTCTTCCAGTTACAAGGCTTGGGTATCTGTTTCTCTCAGAGAAAGACTCTTGACATTTACTTGGGCTGACAGAGAGAGTTATTTATACTGCGTGTGCCTTTTGTGTCGAAATGCTCCAGGGCTCTGGCCTTATGAAGGACTCAGTCCCAGTCGCCCTCTCCCGTGGGGCCATCACCAGGCTCCTTCACCCAGCCCTTATGACTCCTGCGCAGCTCCAGCTTGTTTCTCCAGCCTTGGGACCCTTCTCTTTCCAGCACCTGAGACTCTCGGGGTTTATTGTTTCGCTTTTTTTTTTTTTTTTACGTTTTTCATTTTAGTGAATATTACAATTAATTTGGTTTTTAGTGAAGATTATTCTCGTGAGGATTATAGTGAATAATCTATGGAAAAAGTAACACAATGTCTGGTGGGAATTTTTATTTCTGTTGTTCTGGATTTGTGGCTGTCCAAAACAAAGCAAAACAATACAAAACAAAACAAAAAGATGCTGTCCTCTCACTTTTCTGGCCTGAGTTATTCTCCTCTTCAGGATTTATAAAGAGGAGATTAAAATAATTGATGTACTAAGTGCTATAGGAAAAGCACAGAGTATCATAGTAACATTTTATCTCCACCCCAGAACTTTTTCCTATGGGGCAAGTCAACTTAACTGTCACACAAGTATCTCACATATCCCTTGGACAAAAGTAAACTCATTTTCTCTCCAACTCCAATCAAATCTATTCTTTTTCAAGTGAATATTACACGTGTTTATCAAACCAGAAATTTGGACATTATCCTTGACTCTTTCTTCTCCTAAAATTTCCTCTCATAATAACGAATCCTGTTTGTTCTACCTCTTAAATAACTCTCAACTTCAACTCTCAATCTGCTTCTCACCACCCTCATGCCACTGTTCCTGTTAGTGCCGCCATGATCTGTCTAAATTATAGGACAGCCACCTAATTGGTCTCCCTGTGTCCAGTCTTCCGCACTTTTTATCCATTCCCCTCTTTGTGATGATGATAAATTATTTGTATTAAGTTTCTTAGTGTGGCCATAATAAATTACACAAACTGGGTGGCTAAAACAATAGCAGTTTATTCTTTCACAGGTCTGTAGGCTAGACATCCAAAGTCAAAGTGTCACCAGGCCACACTCCCTTTGGAAGCTCTAGGGAGGAATCTGTTCCATGCCTCACTCCTAGCTTTTGGTGGTTCCCAGCAGTCCTTGGCATTTTTTGTCTTGGAGCTACATCACTTTAGTTTCTGTCACTGTCTTCACATGGCTGTTTTCCCTCTGCGTGTGCCTCTGTATCAAAATCTTTCTTTATGAGAACACCAGTCATTGAATGTAGGGCCCACCCTGATCCAGTATGGCAGCACCTTAACTTGATCATATCTGGAAGACCTTATTTTCAAATATAATTACATTCACAGGTTTGAGGGCTAGGGCTTCGACATATCTTTTGGGAGGGCACAGATCAACTCACTACATTCTCTAAAGCAAATCGGGTCATGCCACTTTTCTCCTCAAAGGCTTGCTCTGGCACTCCCTGTTGTGAGAGCTGCTCCCATATCATTGCTGCAGTCTCATGATCAGCTACATCCTGCTTCATTACCTATGCTGTAATCATACTGAGATCTGTTAGGTCCTCATCATCCCCATGATTTATTTCACTTTTAGGTATTCATTTGTAGTAACATTTTGTAATTCGTCTGTTCTGGCATGAAAGAGTAGCTGAACTTACAACAATCTCCAAATGGGATATTAGAACCTGGAAGTCCAGCACAGCACAGGACCCAAATACATAGGCATGTAGAAGCTGACCTGTTGCTCTGAAGATGCCTGGACCCATTATATGGACCTTAATTAAAAGATACCTGTGATATAATAGCCCATTGGACTTTGATGTCAAAGAACTCATTACAGGATTAATGGAAACTGTATCCTGATTTTAGAGAAACCATAATGCATAAAAAAATTATACACACACACATGCAACCTCCCCTTCATATCTCAAATTATTGATATGTGTATGGGAGCACCTTAGCTTTTGGACTAGACTACTTCCACAATAATGAAGATTATTTAATAAACAAAATTTGAATCCTTCCTCTGAACTTCTCTGAACACCTTCACCTGAAACATACAGTTAGTTGTAAAAAAAAATTGTTGTTGTTGCTGTTGTTTGAATTTACTTAATAATCTTGCTAATGTTTTAGTGTGTACCTTAGACTCAAGTATGCCTAAATTCTTGATTTAGCTCATTATAATAGGTACAAATTATCAGTAACTGACCAGTAACTAATGTAAAAAAATACATTAGTTTTAAGTAAGTTGGGAAATTGGTTGTTTAGAAAGCTTCTGTGAAATGCAAGGAGATTTTTGAAAGAGGACTTTTCTTCTAGAGGAAAGCTAAGGGCCTGCTTACATGAATGACTGTTTATAGAAAAGGGATCAGATTTTCATAGAAGACTGGAGAAACATCAGGGTGTCTTAGTACTTTTCCATAAAATCGTTTATTTATCTCTACTGTCTAAAATGTAAGGTCATTTTCCGTGGTGGAAATTGAGCTACTTATAAAAACAATTCAGTCTCTCATTGTTATTCTACAACATGTCATTCAGACAAATAATTCCCTTCAGGTGCCACAAGATAAGAAAAAATAATGTAAATTTGAAAATCTCTTCAAAAATGGATATAAAAATGTTTCACTTGGAGTTAATTTTCTTGCTAATGAACTCAGCCGGTGTTTTGTGTCTCTGTCATTCTCATTCCTTCCAAGTCTAAATGATTGCTTCTTAATTTTTCCTTTATACAATTGTTAATAAATCATGACTTGCTATAAATCATACTTTGGACAGGCAACAAAGATTTTAATTGGCTAGATTCACTGTCATTACACTAATCACTTCTGATGCCTACAAAAGAAATGCTTTAAGGTCCTCTAAATTCTTGCCAAAAAAAATTTGAGTGTAACATTACTCACGACTTCTGATTAAGACTGTATCGCATAAAAGGAGCATTTGCAACTGTATTTGGCATTGCATGGTTCTTATTCCTTGTTCATACAATGAAATGGAAATGAGAAGTATCTGACAAAAGTATGCTATGTGATAATTGCCTTATCCCCTATTCCAGGCATTTAGGAAAAGTGCAAGATTATTTTTAGAATATTTCAGTAATATTTAAAGGACTTTAAGTCCACTAACTTTTCCTGGGCCATTTTGAAAAATGTCAATAAATAATCGTATAGGTACTTACGATTTAATCAAGCAACAAACAATTTGAAATTAAAAATACCACTTATGATAGCATCAAAAACTAGGGAGTAGTTACAGATAAATTTGTAAAAGATGTGTAAGATCTGTTCACTGAAAATTACAAAATGATTCCAAGAGAAAACTGAAGATATTACGTTCATATGTTGTAAGACGCAGTATTATTCTCCTAGATGGATCTATACGCTCACCGCAATCCCAATCAAAATGTTACTAAGATTTTTTTGGTTGAAATTGACAAGATGATTTTAAAATTTATATGGACCTAGAATTTATAGGGACCTAAAATTTATATGAACAGTTTAGAAAAAAAGAAAGTTTGGAAGACTAACTCCATCTGACTTCAAAGCTTACTTTAAAGCTACAGTAGCCAAGGCAGTGTGGTATTGATATCAAGTTAGACAAATAGATTGATGTAGCAGAATGAAGAGTCCGTAAATCAACCACACATATATTGTCATTTTAGTTAGCTTAGTCAGCTTTGCCGTTACAAAAAATACCGTAGATCGGGTGGCTTAACCAACAGAAATTTATTTTCTCACAGTTTTAATGGCTGGAAGTCTGAGGTCAAGATGCTAACATTGTCAAGTTCTATTGATTGCCCTCTCCCTGGCTTGCAGACACCCTTCTGGCTTTGTGCTCTCATAGCCGTTCCTCAGTGAATTCATGTAGAGAGAGAAAAACCACCTGCTCTCTGGTATCTCTTCTTGTAAGGGGACTAATTCCATCATGAGGGCCCCACTTTCATGACCTCATCTAAACCTAAGGATCTCCCAAAGGCCCTGTCTCCAAATACTGTCACATTGGGGGTTAGGGCTTCAATATACGCATATAAATTTAGAGGGGATAATTCGCCAATTGATTTTCAACAAAGGTTCAAACGCAATTCACTTAAGAAAGGTCAGATTTTCCACAAATGATGTTGAAACAATTGAAAATCCATCAAGAAAAAAATGAACTTGAATCCATACCTTGCACGACATACAAAAATTAAGTTAAAATGGATCATGGACCTAAATGTGAGATCAGAACTACAATCTTCCGGAAAAAATAGACAATAAATTTTGTAGACTTTGGTTAGATGAAGATTTTTACATCAAAACATAATCTATAAAAGGAAAAAAAGGGGCCGGGCCCAGTGGCTCACGCCCGTAATACCAGCACTTTGGGAGGCCGAGGCAGGCCAATCACTGGAGGTCAGGAGTTCAAGACCAGCCTGGCCAACATGGCGAAACCCCATCTCTACTAAAAATGCAGAAATTAGTTGGGCATGGTGGTGTGCACCTGTGATCCCAGCTGCTCAGGAGGCTGAGGCAGGAGAATCGCTTGAACCCAGGAGGCAGAGGTTGCAGTGAGCTGAGATCATGCCACTGTGCTCCAGCCTGGGCAACAGAGCAAGACTCTGTCAGAAGAAGGAGAAGGAGAAGAAGAAGATTTTATTAAAATGAAGAATTTCTGTTTTTTTGACAAACACTATTTAAAGTAGGAAAAGGCAACCCACGGACTGGGAGAAAATATTTGCAAATCACATATTTGAAAAAGAACTTGATTCCAGAATATATACAGAGCTCTCAAATCTCAATAATGAGAAAATGAATACCCTAATTTTTTAAAACATCCAAATTATTTGAACAGATATTTCACCATGAAGAGAAACTAATGGCAAATAAGCAAGTGAAAATTGTCTCAACGTGATTAGTCATTAGGGAAATGAAAATTAAAACCACAAGGTAGTGCCACTGCAAACATATTAGAATAGCTAAAATTAAAAGGATTGATCATATAAAGTATTGGAGAGGACGTAGAGTATAAAATAGTACAACAACTTTGGAGAACAGTTTGGCAGTTTTTTTTTTTTTAAGCTTAAACATATTACCTACCATCTGACCCAGCCATTCCATTCGTAGGTATTTACATGAAACATGAAAGCTTACATGCATACAAAGACTTGTACAAAAATGTTATAGCAGCTTTATATTTAATATCTCCAAATTTGAAACAACAGAAATGTGCATCAATAGATGAAGAGGTAAACAATGGTGCTAGAGCCATGCAATGAAGTCGTATGTAGCAATAAAAATAGTGAAATATTGATGTACTCAGAAACAGATTAGTATCAAAATAATTATGATGAAAACTTCAAAAATATTTACAATGAGTGAAATAAGCCAGATTAAAAAAAGTACATGCTGTATAATTCTATCTATCTAAGATATCTAAGATCTATCTAAGATATTATCTGCTTTCTGTCACCATAGATTAGTTGCCATTCTATAGAATTTTATATAGAGATGACAGATGGCAGGAGACAGAGATTATAAAGGGATACTAATAAACCTTTGTAGATGATGGATATTTTCATTATATTGATCATGGTGACAGTAATTAGAATGTCTGCAAATGCCAAAAGTTTTCGAGTTGTACATTTTAAATGTGCAGCTCATTTAATGTCAATTATACCTCAGTAAAACTAATATGACGTTTTAAAACTCACTAGACAGTCGTACCCACTATCACTTTCATGGTTCCACACACAGGAGGCTCAGAGTTCTCTATGCTTCTATTATCAAAACATCTTTTAATAACATTTTAGTTCTGCAATAGGTTTTACTACAGTCACCAATAGCGGAATACTTTAGGGCTCATTTGGGTAAATGGAATTAGATGCCCATGAGTGCAATAAACTCACTGACAGTAGTAATCATCTTCTATAAAGGCATGGGGTTTTGAACAAGTCAAGTAATGGGTAACTCAAACCATGCAAGCAGGGATAGGCAAAAGGGTCTTCTCTTTGAGAGTCAATTTCTGTGCTTAGAGGTGCCCTCAGCAGCAGTGGATGACAGTTGTCTGCCGCCCAGATGGCCGACTGCCACTCTCACTGTCTACTCGACGACATCTTTGCTGCAAGCCTGCTTCCCATATGGGGAAACATGTTGCTTTGAAAGGAACATTTTCCACACACATTCTGTAAGAAGAATACAGGTTTTCTACCGCCTACATCCATATGCACTTAATTCCCTTAGAAACATGGATTTGCTAACCTGGAGAAATAGAATTTGTTTACTTTAAGTCTTTTACATTGTATTACCAAACACAAATAGTCAAGAATTGTAAAATATGTACTTGAAGTTAATCTTAAAATTGATAATATTTTTAAATAACCACTAATTATTTTTAAAATAATCATTTTTTAAATATATGGGGGAAAGATAAATGTATGTTTTTTATGTTTCTAGACCTACCCAAGAATAGTAAGGATTTGAGATTGCGGAAAATAATAGGTTATAGAAACTTTCCTACAAGAAACTATTGACATTTCATATCATTCTAACTTCCTACATGTGTACACTATTCCATACACTACCATGAGCTAACCTATGATAATCATGTCCCTATATGCACCTGAGAGATAACAAAAACATTAAGCCAGCTGTCACATGCCAGAGACTACCATATACCACAATTATTTTTATTGCTTCTCATTTTAACTGCTATTCTTATTCAAAGGAAGACTGGATAAATTATTCTGTCACTAGCAACAACAATTTCATTAATTTTCCATTTGCTAAAGCAGAGTGAGTCATTAAGAACTGGAATATAAATCTTACAGTTTCTCCTTCTAGCAATGTCTAAATATCCTGAAAAGTGCTGCTCAACCAAATAATTTTATTTAAAGTAGCAAGACTATATGTGTTTATGAGAATGGGAAATAATTTTTACAAGAGTGATGAGATAGTTTGTATTTACAGTTTTTATTATTCCTTTCAATGTTCAGAAATGGATCATGGATCCTGGGTCTCCCATGAGAATAGAGTTGGATGTGCCTACAGACAAATATCATGGGAGAATAGCCTCTACTGGCATTTTAATTTCTTTCTCAAATGCATTAATTGCTCTTCAAACAGTTTCCTCTGTTAAGAACACTTACATTTACCTGGTCACCCAGGCTTGAACATTAAGGAAAACCTCTGAAACAGCCCTCTGTGTCATAGCTCTCCTTCTTCATCTTTGGACGTCAAATTTTATTGACAATTCTTCCACAGCATTTCTCCCATTCATTCATTTATCTCTTTTAACACCTTTTCCACTGTAATTCAGATCTTTTCTTGACCTGTAGTTCATTCTATTAGATGCGCATGGTTTTTTTCATCATATCCCAGTATATCAAAGCACCACAACATTAGACTCAGGCAGTAGGACCCCTGCCCGAAGCCTGAGCTTTAAGTTTTAGATTCCAGAGGCCCTCTTCTGCTGTGCCTCTTCCCTAAGAAAAAAAGAATCTTTGGGGTCAGACAGATATGTCCATATGAAGCCTGCACATCTCCTTCTAGATCATCCTTTAGGAACCTGAGACTCGTGACTTCTGTTTCCCTCTGAGGCCAGGGAAAGTTCTTTCCTGTGTCCTTCCTAGTAAAAGTTGAGCACAACAGTTGTGTGTATCCTAGAGGCAAGGCTCACTGTTTAATTGGGGTGGGAGAAGCAAGTGGACCATTTCTTCTCCTACCCCAGTTGGATATGTGGGCTACTCATGGTTTGTTAGAAAGCAGGAGATAGCTGGTAGAGGGGGACCAGGGTCACCTATTGCCATATGGTTATGATTCCGGCCTGCACTTGGAATTCTGAAGAACAAAAAAATTCTGGTTTGAATTTAGTCTTCCAGATTATTGAGAAATATTTTTCAAGGTAGGAGGATACTTTTATATTATTAGATATATGGTATGGGGGCCTCCATTTACAGTCTTGCTGTAGGCCCCATACATGCTAATAAGTGCTAGGGCAGGCTGTCCCATGATAGGTCCATAAAGAAAAGCTGTTTTGATGGTAGCACAGCTTTCTCCAAAGCACTTTGTTATATGCCAGTGCCCACTAAATAAACACCAAATTTATTATTTTGAACTTCATGTCCTATGACACAGCTCCAAATTTACTTTTTTGGCTTTATCTACCACTATACTAGAATAAAAACCTAAATTCTCAAGAAATATGGATTATAATATTAACCATTCCTGAGACCCTGGCATTGTTCTGCCTCTGCGTATTTAAATATAACATTCCTTTTGCCTCTGTGCTATTTCCTGCTGCATCCAATATCCACTTATAAGGTCCTGCTCATCCTTCTTGATTTAGTTTGAGCAACTTCTCCATGTTGTTTTTTTCATGAGTATCTAACCAAAAGTGATCCTTATCCATTAAGAGCTGGCCCATGTCCCGTCTTTGAATCCAACAAAATAAATATGCCAGTACCCTTCTAAAAGTTTTGTAAACATATGTTGAATTATTTTGTTACATTTTTCAATGCAAAAAAAAAACTTTGTAAAGGTGGTAATTTTTTTTCTCCTATTTTTCTTCTCAAAATATGCTAATTTAGGAGTCCATGAAATGAAGGCAAGCAAACTGAGACTTAGTACATAAACTAGTTTGGTAAGGGGCTTAATTTGGTTGATAAGTACAAAAGTAAGGCCTACAGAATCTTCTGGATTCCCACTGAGTTGATTACTATCTATTTTTTAATCCTAAATTGCTATTTGGTATTTGTTTTGTGTATCATACAAAAATATTGGCTTTTATTTTCTCCTTTTTTATTATTCTGTGTTAAAGTTTTTAAAATGAATTTAATTTATTTAAAGTCTCTAGCATTTTTGAGAATAATAATAATATTAATCTGGTGATATAATAGATGCTGTGGTATGCCACCAAGATCACTTTTAAGACCATGTCATTCCCCCAGCTGTCCAGAGTGTTGATTACTGTGAGCTTGATTCCCTGGCCTCAATTAGAACAATTCTGCAGGGCTATTTACTCTAAAACTCCTGATAGAATAGGCTGAGGCCTCTGTTGCAATTGCATCATAGCTCAACTTCTCCCTGTGTTCAGTCCTGCTTCCTTCACCCCAATAGGTGTTGCTGAGCATCCTCTTCAACACACCACCTGCAAACACATTTCAGAGTCTCAGATATTGTTTCTCAGGAAACCCAACGTACAATGTGTGATGTTTACCTTGAAATTAAATTTCTTGTAAAATGTGTGTTGAATAGAAACTTTGGAGTTAATGTGGTATAATAAAAAATACTGGGGATCAGGCAAAGACATGTATGTCTGGATTTGAATTTCTGATTTGTGATTGACTTGTTCCATTATCTTGAGCTAGCTACTTAAACCTTCTGACTCCCAATTTCATTATTATTGAAATCATAATAGTTGCTTACCATGCAGGGTTCATATAAGTGTTAAATGAGAGAAGTAAAACACCCATGAACATTATCTGATGCTTTGTAGACAGATCCTGATAAATGTTAGTTACTATATATCTCTCCCCTCCTCACACCACCTAGCTAAAAAGTCAAATTTGTGTCTTCAATTAAGGTAGGAATTCTATAACATATCTTAATTTGATTGATTAATCGTAATTCATTCAATACTTACCATATGCCATGTATGATGTAGGCATTTGGGAAATACTGGTGGAGAAGCAAAACATGTTTCTTCATGGATCTTACATTTTGAGGTAAGGAGTAAGGAGAAAAAGAAGCTAGAAGATGACAAGAGCTCAGGATAAAATGGAGCAGGGTAAGGGTGAACAAGGTGGTAGGTTGGAGGAATTTGCAATTTTAAGTAGGGTGGTCGGCATGGTCCTCATTGAGAAAGTGATATTTCAGCAAAGATTTGAAGGAGATAAGAAAGTGAACCACAGCTATCTGAGAGAAGAATGTTTCTTGTCCTGACAATAGGGTCTCATTAAATCTACTTGATATTGTGGATAAACTGACCATTTAATATCCGTATTAGTCCATTCTCACGCTGCTATAAAGAACTGCCTGAGACTGGGTAATTTATAAAGAAGAGATGTTTAATTGACTCACAGTTCTGTGTGGCTAGGGAAGCCTCAGGAAACTTACAATCATGCTGTACAGGGAAGCAAACACATCCTTCTTCACATGAAGGCGGCAAGAAGAAGTACTGAGCAAAAGGGGGAATAAAACCCCTTTTATTTAATAAATAAATCACATCTTGTGACAAATGACTCACAATCACAAGAACAGCAGCACAGGGTAACCACCCTCATGATTAAATTACCTCGCAGTGGGTCCCTCCCACAACATGTGGGGATTATGGGAACTACCATTCAGGATGAGATTTGGGTGGGGACACAGCCAAACCATATCATTACATCCTTTCTCATCTCTGAGCCTTGGCATAAGTTGCCCACTCTACCTAGAAAGCCCTTTAACATACCTATTACTGTGCTTAAACATGTTTAACAGCCAGCTCTCTGTAGGACAGGAGAGAAAGCTCTGGTGATTGCATGTTTCTGTGGTGTAAATAACCCTATCATGTCCATGTTACCAATGTGGTGGCATGGAAAGTGAAATTGGAAAGAGATGCAAATTGTCTCTGGCAAGCTGGTGTGAGGGAGCTCTAACACAGTATTGTACTTGATTTACTTCTCACAGGGTGTCACCTGTTTGAAGTTCTCTCTGCTGTAGCTCTTATCCCATTATGGTTTGATACCATTGTTCTGCCTTCCGAAAGCACACACATTCTTTTTTCTGTCATAACACTTTCATATTTTGCCTACCCATTTATCCAAAACACTTGAACATTTTAAGAGGATGATCATTTTTACATTAGGGGTATTTAGCATAGTTTCTGACATACAGTAGGAACATACAGTATATTTTTAAATAACCAATTTCAGTAGGTTCGTGTTTTAAAATTTTTTTCTTCTAATAATTGATGACAATAAAGAATTATTATTTTAGAGTAATAATGATATTTAGATTATGATGTTAAAGAAAGCTTATATCTTTTAGAGATATATGCTGGATATTTGCAGGAAGAAATACGTGGATTATGGATTTGCTTCTGAATAATCTAGTGGTGTGGTGGGTGGGGGGATATGGAAGAAAAGATTGGCCAGAAATTCATCATTTTTGAAACTGAATGACAGGCACACTGTCATTTATTCTCTTTTTTTCTCTTTAGCGTTATCTATGTTTGAAAAATTCCATAGCACACTGTAAATAAATTCATTCTAATTTACTTAATTTGATGTTTTTTGTAAATTGAACTTTGGGCCAGGTACAACATCGTTCTTTGCATAATTTTACTGTTAGAAAATTACATTGAGCATGGAATCACATTTCATTAATTGATTTTTGAAGTAGTTAATATTTGGTAACCACTAATATAATTATCTTGATAATATATTTACTTTTCAGCCCTAATTGCCCAGGAAAGACATTGTATAGTTGATTAAGGGAAACAAACAAATGAACAAAACAAAACATAACAAAACAAAAAATTATGTGATCCAGAACACTTTAGAACAGGACCGGGACATAATATTCTATGCAGTCCTTTCTTGGCTTAAATAGTGTTACAGAAGTTTTTATTCATATTTGCATGTTTAATTCCTATCAGTTAAAAATGATTAGTCAGGAAATTATTCATGTAAAATTGCCACTTTGAGTTATTTTACAAAAGTGGTTTTCTGACAGACTCAAGGGAGAGATTTATGAGAGGCAAGTATAAAGCAAAATCTATTTTTTCGGTGGCTGCACATACCTACCCTGAGTGTTTTGCCTAAAGAGTTCAAGGATGGATGTGAAATTGCCTAGGAAATTAGATGTAGATTTATTTTATGTTAAACCTGAGTGAAAAGAATATGTTTTAGTCTAGCAATATTAGTAAATATTGCTACAAGTATAAAGAAGCAAATCATGTCTACAGGGGCTGGAAGATCAGTGGGTACTAAAACGAAATCTTTTGTGGCTTATTCTCTTCTATCTGGGCAGAATTTTAAGTAACTGTTTTACATTTCAAATTCAAGTTTACATAAATACATAATAATTAAATCACACTTGATATTGATGGACTATAAGGAACTTTGCTAAAAGAATATAGACAGGACTCTGGGGAATTTCTACAAGGGAAATAGCTGATTTTAATATTTGCTCATAAGATAGCCCAACTTTTCAAGGAGTTCATTAGAAGATGATTAGCAGTGCATTTAAAATGCTTGATAGGGTCTGGTTTTTAAAAAGGAGGAGTAAGGTTTTCTTACTGCTGTAATACTTAATAAAATGCATTTCATTTATACAACACAATGAAACAAATATCTGCTCAACTAAGATGCTTTCAAGACAAATGAGATGAAAGTTTTTGCAGTTTCAAATTTCATTATCTTTATTCATTCACTTCCAACAAGACCTGATTCTACTAAGACTCAAAGTTGAAATATTTATTGCCTTGAGATATATTGCCATGTTTTTCACAAATTTGAAATAGTTGCAAATTAACATAGAAGTTGCAAGATGAACACAGGAAACTCCCTTATACATTTACTCAATTTCACCAGTTACTGACATTTTGCTACATTTGTTTCATCTTCTCTTTCTCTAATATATTGATATAAACATGTGTTTTTATAATATACAGATATATACTTTTTTCCTGCACTATTCGAGAACAAGTTTAATCATTCACCCTTTTCTCCCTAATGTCCCAATATATGTCACTCAGGAAAAAGGAAGTTTTCTTATGTAATGACTATACAGTTAACAAGTTCAAGAAATTTGACATAGATATAATATTTTATCTAGTTAACAGCCCCATGCCAATTTTGCAAGTTGTCTCAATAATGTTCTTTATGACACCTTTTTTGTCCAGTTTTCAAGCCAGTCCAGGATCAAATATTATATTCAGATGTTATGTAGCTTAGGTATCCTTTAATCTGAAACTGTTCGACAGCTTTCTTTGTCTTGGCGCAGACATTTTTTGAGGACCACAGAGAAGTTATTTATTTTACATTGTCACTCAATTTGAGTTTATCTGATATTTCCTCATGACCACATTCAGGTTATGTATTCTTTGCCAGAATATTATATAAGTGATGTTGTATTCTTCCCAGGGTATCAAACACATTAGGAACCACACGACTGTCTCTCACTGGTGATATTAATTTAGATCTTTCAGTTAGGTCATTGCTCAGAGTTTCCACTGTGTAGTGGATAATAACTTTTTCCCTTGCAACTAATAAACAACCTGTAAGGAAACTCTTAAAGAGCATGCAAATGTTCCGCTCTGCATCAAATTATTCTCCCTCCCTCCCTCCCTCCCACTTTGATTTAGCATCCATTGATGAAGATTTCTTCCTTTCAGAAGAAATATTTTTAACAATGACTGCAAAAGGATGATTTTCTAACTCATCTACTTTCATTGCTGGAAGTCCTTCATTCTTTTCCTACCAATTAATTATCAATATGGACTGGTGGATTACTATTGTATTCAATGGCTGATCAATTACTTTGATTCTCAAATTGTCCCAGACTTGACTGGGATAATCTGTTCAAAGTGGCTTTGTGTCCTTTTGACATGCCCACATCATTTTTTTTCCTCATGAGCACTTTCTTGTTATAATAATCTGTATCACTCTCAACTTTTATATTTTCTATCTCAACTTTGGAGTCAAGGGCTATAAGAGCCCTGATTCTTTTTAATATGGAATGATACTTAAAAACCAATATCTGTATATTAAATGTGCTCACGGCTACTTGGGTACAATTACAATTCACTGGACCAAATGTAGGAAATTTGTGTGTGTATGTGTTCATCCCATTCCCTCAGAATTCCTTCTTGCATCCCCTATTTTATATTTGCATTCCCCCTTTCCCTGGTTCCTAACATAAACATATTTACTCTTTTTTTCAGTCCTATATTAAATGTAAAAGTTCCAGAATTGTGACATGCATAGCAGTCCAAAAATCTAGTAGAAAAAGTTAAGCTTCATTTGCAGTTTTTTCCCTTTAGATGAGATTCTACAGTCAAAGTACTGGGTTCACATGTTACCTGAATTACTTTTTTTCTCCCTTTTGTTTGATCATGTCATTTATTTGAAATATTGCTGAATTCATATATTTCTGTCTGATTCACTTCAGGTCTTTTTCCTCTTGTTTAATTTTCTGTTTTGAATGTGTACTATGCTTTTAATGTCAAAATTATTCCAAAAAAAAGTTTACTCAGAGATCATTCCCTCCCCATCCTTTCCACCCTGTTCTCCTTCCACCTCTTATAGGAAACCAGTTGCATTCTTTTCTTTGTCTTTACCTTTCTTGTGTTTCTTTTTGTAAAAGTGAGTAGATACATGTCTGTTTTCTAGTTACCTCTTTCTTACACTAAAAGTAGCGTACTATACACTTTTTTGAACTTTATTTTTCTCAATATATTTTAGAAATTATATGAGTTTATAGGTATGATTTTTTTTTTTTTTTTTTTTTTGAGACAGAGTCTTGCTCTATCACCCAGGCTGAAGTGCAGTGGTGCAATCTTGGCTCACTGCAACCTCCGCTTCCCAGATTGAAGCAATTTTCCTGCCTCAGCCTCCTGAATAGCTAGGATTACAGGAGAGCATCACCACACCCAGCTAATTTTTGTATTTTTAGTAGAGACGGGGTTTCACCGTGTTGGCCAGGCTAGTCTCAAACTCCTGACCTCAAGTGATCTGCCCGCCTTGGCCTTGATTTTCATTTTTATAGCCCTTTAGTACTCCGTTGTGTTTATGTACCCTAATTCCCTCAAACAATTGGCTATATATGGGCATTTGAACAGTGTATTAGTCTGTTCTCACACTGCAAATAAATACATACCCTAAACTGGGTAATTTATAAAGGAAAGATGTTTAATTGACTCGCAGTTCCGCAGGGCTGGGGAAACCTCAGGAAACTTACAATCATGGCAGAAGAGGAAGCAAACATGTCCTTTTTCACATGGCAGCAGCAAGAAGAAGTGCCGAGTAAAAGGGAGAAAAGCCCCTTATGAAACCATCAGATCTTGTGAGAACTCAGTCACTATCATGAGGGTAACCGCCCCATAATTCAATTGCCTCCTACTGGGTCCTTCCCATGACATGTGGGGATTATAGGAACTACAATTCAAGATGATATTTGGGTGGGGACACAGCCAAACCATGCCAGATACTTTCCAATAATAAAAAACAACTGCATTTTTCTCCAGCAATGTATGAGGGGATTTGTTCCGTAAAGCCTTGCAAATAGGTATCTTGTAAACTTTTGACATTTTGCCAATTCGATGGATAAGAACTGTTATCTCAGTGTAGTTTTTCAATTTTTATGTTTAACTGTGGATGAAATTGATAATTTAAAAATATCTTTTGTTAATTCCTTGGTCATGATTTTTGCCCATTTTCCTACAGGACTTTTGGACTTTAGTTCTACATTTTTAAGGTTTCTTATCTATTAGAAAATTTATCATTTTTTGAGAAATATTCCAAATATTTTTCACAATTTATGATTTATCTTTGACTTTGCTTATGATTTTTCCTCATGCACAAATTTGTTTTGATTTTTATTTAGTCATTTTTATAAATCTTGTCTTTAATTGTATCTAGATTTAAAGCCATAGTCAGAAAACCTTTTCCATGTTTTAGAGAAATTTACTCACATTTTCTTACAGTACTTATATACTTTAATATTTTGTGCTACACTGGTTTTAACACAAATAATACATTTTTAGATAAATCAGAATAAAGCTACATTTATGCCACTAAATTGCATCTGGCAACCAAGAACAGAGTGAATTTGGCTATTCTTAGGTTTTTTTTGGTAGGAGTGTCTGAAAAATTGTGAACTGTAGTTAAGAATTCTCTTATTTCACTAAAGCTATTTCCTTTTCAAAATAGAGAAAAAGCAAAACTCATTTTTTCCTCAATAGTAAGGAGACAAAATAGGAAATGTTTCAATAAGGAAACTGCATGATATGCATGAAAATTTCTTGAAACACTGAGCACAGTCATTTCTTCCCCACTCCTTCATCAAGGACTAATGAACTTAGAAAACTGAGTGGTAATTCTCAAGTGCATCCCATACTCCCACCCTACCTGGGGAAAGTCAGAAAATGTGCCATAAGTGTTTCACATCCTGCTTAACTCTAATCTATGGCTGGGACATCATTCAGATTAACCTTTATATATGCATATTCCTTTTTAAGGTTAAACAAAAGGAATTATAGTATACACTCAGTTCTTTGCCTTATTTTTTTAATTTAAAAATTTGAAAAACTTCACATCCACAAAAATGCCTTGTTCTTTTTAATGACTGAATATTATTTAATAAAATACTATTTAATGAGGAAATAGTTTGTTTACAATATCAAACAGTATATTATTTATATTTATTAATATATAATAAATTGATATTATTTTATATATTTACATATTCAATTTAACTTAGGCTTTCTTGATGGGTGCTATGGTTTGAATGTTGTGTCCTCTTCAAAATCCATGTTGAAACTGAATTCCCAATACAACAGTGCTACGAGATAGAATCTTTAAGAGGTGTGAAAGGGCTGGAGGAAACTAGCAGGGACTTTTTTGCCTTCCATCTCCTCTGCTGTGTGTGAACACAGCGTTCATGTCTTTTTCCCTTCCATCTCCCAGTATGTGAGGACACAGTAACAGGGTGCCATCTTGGAAGCAGATGCTGGGTCCTTACCAGACACTGAACTTGCCAGCACCTTGATCTTGGACTTCCCAACCTCTAGAACTGTAAGAAGTAAATTCCAGTCTCAGGTATTGTGTTATGGCAGCAGAAACAGACTGACAATGAGCATTATTTGTTTCTATGTTATTAATACTACAAAAATGATGCCCAATCACCCTTAAATATTCCACTATGTACCATCTGAAAACAAATATACGCTGTTGCACACTGACCCTCCTAATCAGAAAATCAATAATGATGCATTACCATTCAATCCATAGATCATATTACATAAACAAAGGGTGTATGGCACATGAGTGATTGAAACTTTATTTCAGATGTATTTCTGTATTTAAAAAATGTTATACAATGAACACGTTATTTTGAGAGTCAGAAAAATATTTTAAAATATCAAGTTTTTTTGGTCTCTTTAAGCCTTACTAAATAAGGAGATAAATGAAATTATGTTAAATATCTGGCCATTTAATTAAGTAGGATCGGAACCAGGTGGTAATTCCAAATTCTGCTGAGCTCTTAGATTAACTGGGTAACTTGACTTTTAAAAAAGGTTTCACTTCAAAGGGCAGAATGGAATTCAACAACTAGCAACTAGCAAGAGTAACAAAAATCGAACAATGGGTAAGCATGGTACCCACAGCTGTGAAAAATGCATTTTATAATTTTTTGTTATCTAATCCTGTCCTCTTGAATTACATTTGGTTGGCCATTCTCAGCAACAAATTGATGAAAAAATTCTCCTCTAAGTTAGTAGACTAGTTAGTATAATTTGGTCATTAAGATGTATCAAGTTGAGATTTTTATTTTGGTCCCACATCCAGATGTTTATTTTATCTTATATACATGTGCTAATAGATGAGATGATAATAGAAAGATCTTACAAAATATACTATACCTAATGAGATCCAGGTTTCTTACTATCAGAGAGAGAAGTTACAAATTAAGCAAGGAAGGAAGTCTGGTTTAGAAGTAGAGATGTCAGTATGAATGCAGATAAGTAGAGAAACAAGTTCAGATATATTTATATACATGGGTTAGCAAACATATTTTCTAGTTCTGTTCACTTAAGGGCCTAGAAGCAGTGACACCCTCATAGCAACCAACCAACACATCTAGGGCTTAGATTACTGTTTCTTTCCTTCTTCTTTTTTTTTTTTTTTTTGAGATGGAGCCTTGCTCTGTTGCCAGGCTGGAGTGCAGTGGAGTGGCACAATCTCGGCTCACTGCAACCTCTGCCTGCCACGTTCAAGTGATTCTCCTGCTTCAGCCTCCTGAGTAGCTGGAACTACAAGCATGTGCCACCATGCCTAGCTAGTTTTTGTATTTTTAGTAGAAATGGGGTTTCACCATGTTGGCCAGGATGGTCTCGATCTCTTGACCTCATGATCCACCTGTCTTGCCCTCTCAAAGTGTTGGGATTATAGGCGTGAGCCACCACACCCGGCCTAGATTGTTGTTTCTAAATACCATTACTCCATAAAGAAACCAGAACTCCTTGGAGAAATGGCTAATTCTATACCTGGGGTAGGAAATTATAAGATGATCCTGGGGTATCTTGTAGTGCTAGAAAGGAAGGAATGATTTTTTTTTTTAAATGGCTACATACAAAAAAGACATTGGAGGCAACCTGAAAGAGCTCCCAATGGGCAAAGCTAAAACAATTTGTGTAACAAAATAAATTATAATAGTATTGGATTGCAAACCATATAATAAAATAAATGTTCATAAGTCCCTACAGATATAAGTAATTTATTTATAAATAAATAAATACTGAATAAATAAGTGAGAAGAGGTAAATATGCCTTACAGAATAATTCTGATTAATAAATGTAGAAGAAATAAGGGAAATAGAAAATCATCATTGGATCATCACAGCTAATAATTGCTGCAGGCAAGATCCACTGAAAATGGTTAAAATTAATGAGTTGAAACTTTAAGGTGAAAGGGGATATTTGCGTAGCCTTAAACTATCTCCCTCAATATATTTGTTAATTACCATAGTCCTTCTAACATGTGTCCACATAAACATTTTGACAAGTAAATGTTATTTGAATGTGGTAGGTAACTATTAATTAGAATGCCTTTTTCCACTAACTTTTATGGCAGGATATCAGTTTTAAGGTTTAATCAATCAATTAGTACATTACATAAAATGAGTATTGAGGTATAAATAAATGAGAAATTGCTGATGATCAAACCAGTCCATTTTTGCCTTCTGCTAAAATATTAATGTCAACCTGTGAAAATTACCAAGTACATTTGTCAATGCTTTGTTCTTCTACTCTTATTGACATACCTGTGTTAGTTTTCTATTGCTGCATAACACATTACCATGAGTTTCGAGGACTGAAAACAACATTCATTTATTGTCTCACAGTTCTGTGAGTCAGAAGTCTCAGTGGGCTTGGCTGAATTCTCTGCTGAGGGTTTCAGGAGTCTGTAATGAAGGTGCCGGGCTCTTGTCTGTTGTAATCTCTGAGGGAAAAATCTACTTTTAAGGTCATTCCGGTTGTTGGCAGAATTTAGTTCCTTGAAGTTGTAAAATTGAGGCCCCCCTTTTCTTGTCAAATGGCTTCCTCCATCTTTAAGCTAGCAAAGGTGACTATTCCCTTGTTTAGAATCTGTCTTTCTTCCCTTCTTCTACTAGTTAGAGAAGACTCTTGGTTTTTTAAAGGGATTGTGTAATTAGATCAGACCCACTTAGATAATCTCCCTGTCTTAAGATCAACTGTGCCATATAATGTAACCCAATAGTGGGAGGGATGTTGCCTCAAACTCATAGATCCTGGAGAATCCAGGGAAATATATCTTTGAAGAGTTATTTCAGAAATTCTGCCTACCACAATAACATCTTGTCTAATCTTTACAGTTATGTCTTTCATTCAGTCTTGTTCCTAACATGTGGACAATTTAAATGGAGATAAAAGTGTCCCCTTTGACTAATATGATATTTTAGACATTTGCAAACAATATGGGCCATCATGTTGGTTTTCATCAGTGGGTTAAACAGTCTTGGGTTGCGTCAGATTTGTTTTTATTTTGTAGAGATTTAAATGTGAGAAAACTATATCAAAGCAGAAATGTTCTAAACAAGACATTTGAGGTGTCCTCATTGTGAAATCAAAGCATGCATTAAAGTGGTGATAGGAAAGTAATGAAGGAGCAAACCTTAATGCACATTCATGGAATTTTGATATTCATCCTGTGGTGCAGCAATCCCAAATGTACAATAATCATCTTTTTGAAAGCGAATCAGATATTTATTGTTCTGTATAAGGAAAGAGTTTGAGAAAGTAGGGCTGACTTGATGTCACGGTATGACTACTTCTGGGCAAAAACTTCTCCTGGGGTTACCAGCGTTTCCTTCTTGATTGCTAATGAGGCTGCATTGTGAGCATGAGCACTTAGTATTTAACTTGTGGTTCCTATATTAAACCCAGTAGATTATCTCCATTGTTCTTCACACCTAATAGGCAGGTTGGTTAGACTTTTATTATGCCTTAATTTTACCTGTTAGGGAGGATGACTCATAAGGGGTATGACAATGCATATTTTCGGTAAGAACATCTCATATCATCTCTTCAGATTTGCTCCAGCCTATTTATGTGTAAAGTAACAGCCTACCGACATACACTAAATTTTATTTTAAATAAAATTTCCTATGCTTTTTTGTTATATTTGTAGTGTAGGTTTCCGTGAGTACTAAAATTTGAAGGCTAGTAACTGAAAATAGACTTTTGTGTGTGTAATATTCCTAAGAACACACTGAAAAAAAACCCAGTTCTGACATAAAGTTTGATTCTTTTCCTTGTGATGTGGAAGCTGCTGATATTCTTTGGTCATCCTTCTATGTCTGATTACATTTCTGAGTTGTAACCTTACCCCCTTCAGCATAGAGTCCTGTGGTGTTAAGAGTTTACTCTGGCAAGCACTTTGATTGATACTTGATCCAACTTGTGTCCTCTCAAGGGCAATAAAGGATCTAGAAAATGTAGAAGTCTTCACATAAAATTAAGCACATCAAATACAATTTAAATATGAAAATATTCTTGTATTTTATAATGCTTTAAGTTTTACTGATTAGCAAAATGATGTTTTAAACCAAATTTCTATTTTGTGTGTGTGTTTTACCATTGGGAAGATTGTTAAGAACTCAAGATAAAAGCAGAATGTTGAGCCAAATTGTGGTACACAAACTGAAAAATCAATTTGCATGGTAAGTATGGTTTTATCTGCATAATTCTTTTCTTGTTAATTGGAGGGTGAAACGGCCTTAGACAAAATTCTTAGAGGCCTGTAAAATGTGGACTGTAGAGTCCTGGTTTTGAATCCCAATTATTAGCAATGCGAGTGTGAATAGATAAATGAAACTTGGTTCTTTTCAGTAAAATGGGATGATAATCTTAGTACCCCATGAAATGTGATTGTTCAAGAAAACCTTGGATGTAGAACCACTGTTAGGGTTTCCTGGTACTCGTTTAACTTTCATTGTTAGAAATACATGACAAATATTATATTGGAACATAAAGAAGTGAAGATTACTATATAATAGAGACTTTTTGTTTCTTTAGGTGAAAATTCAAGTGACTGTTTAAGCTGTCTTAATAGAAATAAGATGTTTCTGAAATCTTTTTAAAAAGAAATGGTCAAATAACTGTTATCCTTTCTGAGTTGCTTGCATTTTTCCATTTGTCAGAGAAAATAACTTAAAAGTGAAATAAATTTCATCTAGCTCTAGCTACTTAAGGAATTTAGGTGCTCTGGCATTAATATTTTATGCAAAAGCAAATTGTTTTGAAAATGTACATGTGAAAGTAAAGAAAAAGCACCGTGAAAGCAAGCCTCAAAAACAAAATCAATGTGAACTTCTTTACAGGAAAAGGAATTTTTCTTTTAACCTTTAAAATTGCCTCTAATCATAGATGGATGACAGGCAATTCTCTGATTTAAAGTAAAACATATTAATGCCTGCCTTGTTCAGATAGCTCTTGCAAAAAGTTTTCTTCTTTGTTTTGAATTATGCAAATAATCGCCTCTGTTTATTACTTCCATTTGTTAGTGTAGGTGTTGGTTAGTTTAGATCACAGCAAAAGTTGAGCTTTTTGGAGGCATCCTAAGAAACCCAACTGTTATATATCATGTGGGAAGAGCTGTAGTAGAGTGGAGCTTAACCTTCTATAGTTTTAAACTCTGAAAACTATAGACTCTTCTACAAAAAATAAATTCCCATATACAGAAAATTATGCACACAACGGAGGAGCTTACAGACATTCCAAAACCTGCCAGTGAAAACCAGATTAAGAACCCCTATGGTTGCAGAAATCAACTTGCTACTATTTCCCAGACAAATTGGAGAGTTGTTATTTAGCAAGCACCTTGAGATGTATATTAAAGATTCTAAAAAAGAAAATCATACAAACTGGGGAAAATGTTTGCTTAGGGGTCTATTTCTTTAATATAGAATAGATTACTGAAAGAACTGTCTTGAAAATATGGTAAATATTCTTGTAGTTGTATTATGCTTGACAAAATGATGTTTTAGGCACAATGAAGGATTTGAAATTCACCTAGATCTGTATAAAAACAAATTTATGCAGTCATTCCTACTATTACTGGTTTAGTTCATACGTCTTCATTCTTCCTTGTTTGTCAATAATACTGCTAATACATTTCCTTTGTCAGCTGCTAAGCTAATTTCTTTTTTTGATGTTTTTATTTAATCACTATACATTAATTTGTACTCATATCACTTGATGCTCTCTCTCTCTATCTCTCATTTATATAAACCCATTATTTCATTTCTTTTATTTTATATCACCACCGTTCGTATATTTAAACATTGAAACCAAAGAATTCTCCCTCATGTTCATTACTATCTTAGTCTGCTCAAGCTGTCACAACAAAATACTGTAGCCTGAATGGCTTAAACAAGAGAAATTTATTTCCTCTTGATTTGAGAGTTTCAAAAGTCTGAGATCAGGATGCCAGCATGATAAGTTCTGGTGAGACCTCTCTTCCTGGCTTGCAGACAGCTGCCTTCTTGCTGTGTGCTCACAGGGCTGGTGTGGGACAGGTATCTGCACAAGCTCTCTTGTTTCTTCTCTTATAAGGACACTAATCCCATCTTGAGGACCCTACTACACTCATGGCCTCATGTAGAGCTAAATACCTCCCAAGACCCCATCTCCAAAGATTATCGCACTGGCAGTTAGGGCTTCAACCTATGAATTTGAGAGGTCACAATTCAGTCACTATCAACTGCATTTGAATTGGAGTGTTTTCTTGTAGGGTTCAAACTCCTTGGGACCATTTCATGCTTATCTTTTCTCAAAGACTGCTGCTTTTTGGCCACTGGATTCTGCTAGCACAACTCATTTATTCATTAACAGCCTCTAAGCCACCTGCCAGGCCCCACACTATCTGCACCTCTGCCCCTGCACCAGCTTTGTTTTACTTCTCCCCTCTATAGCCACAGTGGGCTTCCTTGCTGATTCTTAAACATACCAGGCACTCTGGCCTTTAAGCTTTGCCCCTGTTATTTCCTCTGCCTGACATATTCTTTCCCAGTATATCTTCTTGATATACTGAATTCCTCATTTTCTTTAAGTCTTGGTTCAAATCTCACTCTCTCATTGAGAACTACTCTGACACCTTATTTAATTATGCTCCCTTCTCCCACATGCCCAGTGCCCTTATCCCTAATTATTTTATCCTGGTCTCTATATTGTTTCCATAGTACTTATACTTTGATATATTATGTAATATGTTTATTTATTTTAGTTGTTCATTTTCACCCCCTAACTATGCCCTCCCTGAACCACCAAACATATGCAAATTAGAATGTAAGCACCATGAGGGTTGAAGGCAGGGATCTTTGTCTCCTTTGTTTATTGTTAGGTCCCAAATTTCTATAACCATGCCTAAAAGTAGCCATTTAATAAATATGCTTTAACAATATTAAGTGAATTTATGTATTTAATATTGAGCCAGTTGCTAGATGCAGAAATGAAATCTACAGCCCCATCATCCTAAGGAGTGTGTAGCCTAGAAACAAAGACAAGCAAACAAATGGCATGTATTGATTGCATATGATCCGTGAGTACTTTGGAGATACATTGTTGAGCAAAACCCAAGGAGGTTATAGCTTTCACATTGCTCAAATTTAGCTAGTGATCAGGTTTACTACCAATGTAATGTACTTTCTAATTAGTGATAGGTTAGTGATATGTTAGCCTTGATATGCAAGGTGCTGTGGGACCATAGCTGTGAATGGTTGAAGTAGTCAGAGAGTGATTCCCCAGACAGGTAGCCCTGGGAAGTGAGCAGTCTGTAAGGCAGGCAATTAAGCGAGGAGTCTGGGGGAGAGCATTCCAGAGGGAGCAACATCTGTGCTTAGAGGCTGTAGGGTCTCTGTATCTATTCCCAATTTAGTGCCTTACTTCTTGGCTCCTGTCACTGATACGTTTTGTACTCTCTGGTGCTACATCTTCTAAGAATTCCTCTTTAAACAAAGGTCTCAGACTGTAGGCTTTAGATGTGTTTTTGTAATCAACCTAATGTTTATAAGCATTAAAACCAAAATTTAAACATCTAGGCACTTTTATATAAGCACATCTGGGTTCTCTTTAAAAATCTGATGAATGGGTAACACTGGCTCACAGCCTGACATGGCAGCACCTGCATGTAGGGAACATACCCTCCCATTTATCCTGGTCCACAACTTACCCAGCTTCTGCAGGTTTCTGAGTTTTTGAATCTTGCACTGAAACAGGAAACCAACTTGCTCCTTGTAATGTGCAATTTTCTCTGCTTTGCTGCATTTCCACCCTTCTTAAGCCCTCTTCCATATATTCCTTGGGAAAATGTGGTAAAAACAGTTGGACACTTGCTTCAACACTAGCTTCTTCCTTTAAGTAGACTGCAGTTAGCGTAATTGTTCCATCTCAAGACTCCCTGTGACTTTGCATTAATTTTCTGAATCCTGGGCTCTATAGGGATGATGATGATGTTGGTATGTGTGTGTGTTTGTAGATCTATGCACACAGATTTAATATAATACACATATAATTTTATTTTTGTTTTAAAATTGAGTCATTTTACTATAGTAAAATTAAAGTGAACTCCCTTGGGCTATTATTTAATACCTAGGAAGGCAAATTGGATTTATTATGGATTCCACTACAATGTAATATTATAAGTTTCTGTTGTTATCCTTGTTATTATTAACTTACATGTAATGGCTGCTTGCTCTGGGCTGGATACAGAGTTAAGGACTTAGTATGCATTATCTAAGTTAATTCTTAGGACTCTGGGGTAGATCTTAGTTCCCATATTCCATGGATTAGAAAGTTAAAAATCAGATAGATTAAATGAAATTGTCAAGTTATACAGTGAAAAATCAGATAGATTAAATAAAATTGTTGAGTTATACAGCTTAAGATACAGAATTGAAATTTGAACCTAGCTTATATGACATAGATCCAGGGGTCCCTCCCACTCTAGGCAGAAAATAGGCCCATTTTTGCCTATTTAGCTACTAGTTAATAACTCATTTTTGACTTTTAAAGCATGCCCTAACATACATTGTGTCATTTATTTGCTTTGGAGGAAAAGAAGGTAAGAATGAGTTCTGATGAGTGTCTATTATCTACCATTTTAGTTCTATATACTAATTGAATATTTGATTAATAACTATTCAGTAGAATATATGGGTGTTGTTTTGCATTTTTTATTAATATATGATTTATTAAATGAAATTACTGTGTTAATATTTGTTTTAAAGATTTAATGATTCTAGAGTAGTCTTCATTGATAAGATAACCAAAATTTAATCTAGCCAATGCTATATCTTTTCAGTTTAGCATTTGTTTTGTTTTGTTTTTCTTTGATACTTTGATATTATACTTTACTCATGGTATTTAATAAACTCAGTTCATTAACATCTTCTGCAAACTAATTGATTCTCCATAAGAGGGCTTTGTGTTCTTGTCAATTATTTGATGTCTTCACAAGATTAGGTATCATTACATCCTAAAGCTAATTATTTTGCGAAGGGTGTGGTGATTTTAATAGGCCTAATATATATATATATATATATATATATATATACAGATTGCTGATAGCTTTTTAAAAATCAAGATGTCCTTTGAAGATGCTATGAATCATTACCATTAATTTCTGAGGTACTTAGTCGTTATAGGGCATGATGCTTTGGGCCTTAGGAAACAAAAATAGAGATTGTAAACCATAAAACTCTCTAAAGGTAAGGTTTTCTTATTTTTATTTGCTTAGCTATCAAGTACATTGCTATATAGAACATTTATCATATAGAATGTGAAGATAAAATACATAAATTTTGGTCTAATAAGGAAAAAATTTAGTTGAGAAAAATTTCCATGCAATTGCAAAGTTAAAAGGAAGAAAATGTTACAGTAGGTTAATTCAGCATGTACTGAAAATACTCATTTAATAACTGAAGCAATAATCATTTCTATGTCAAGAAGATACCACAAATGTTTTTTATTATGATAATTTTCATTTCACAAAAATAATACATTTTGATAGCCCTTTGTTCCTTGTAAAGTCAGTTTCTACGGTTCCCTCTAATTACATTAATTTATCATGAATCCTGAGTAAACATGTCCCTGAATTACTGATGGAGGTTTTATAGAAGCGTAGTGAATATTTAACTCCCTTTTTGAGAGAGTCATGGCTGATTTATAGCAATAACCTGAATAGGGTTGCTTTTACATTTCTCTAATGTATATTAAGCACTTTTGAGATCCAGGTACTGCATAAAATGTAGGGAAACAATACAAATAAAAAGCAGGAAAGACAGATGTGTAAATAGGCCGGGCGCGGTGGCTCACTCCTGTAATCCCAGCACTTGGGGAGGCCGAGAGAGGTGGATAACTTGAGGTCAGGAGTTCGAGATAGATGTGTAAATAGATGTATAAATGTAAAATTGAGAATGAGAAGCTTTGAGCTTTGAAAGTGTCAAAAGTAATGTGAAAATACATAGGAGAGTGCCTAATCCAGGCTGGATCAGAAAATGGGAATTTGGGAAGAATAGCTGATACCTAAATGAGTGTTAGGAGGATGAGTAGCCCTTCATTCCCAATCCCTGAAAAGTGAGTGGTTATGATGAGTGGGTGAGAAATGTGTTCAGATGGTCTAAGTATCTAAATAACAAACCTATAAGGGACTATAATTAGTTGGTTCCATGAATGCCTTTATAATAAAAGAATCCAAATGTAAAGCTGTATGAGAGGAAGGTAAAGGAAGCAATTCACTCCAGGGAGATACCAGAGAAATTTAACAACAAAAATTTCTAATTAGCTTAATCTTCTTTGGCTATATTTCTTAAACAATTTTAGTAAGGGATGACATGGTAAGAAAAGAGTAGGATCATAAAATAGCTGGACTGTTACAAGTTGCCTTCTCTACAGATAATTATGGAATCCCGCAGTTACACAAAATACTTCCAAAGATAATCTGTTTGTAAAATTACAGTGTAATCTCATTTTTGTATTGGCTTTCACTTGTGGCTACCTGTAGTAGTGGAAAGTTTTGATATGTATAAAATGGAGAGGAAAATGGTAGAACATTTAAAAAAACGCTAAAACACTGCTCTTCCAAAGTGTCCTGAAAGAGAGTTGCAATGAGTCATTCTTTTACAGAAGTACGAGATGAATAATTTGTAAGAATCAGAGTCTAGGAAGAGATTTTTTTCCCTGTGATAAGTCTTAGAAAGACCACTTTGTCTTAGCATCATTCTCTAACTATGAAGACACTATGTCACACAGTATTTTGACACAGGCCTTATTGTGGATCCTCTTTTCTCTATGGTTTTTCTTTAAAATACATGTAATCCTGGGAGGGGTAACAGGTCGGAGTAGGAGAGTAGGGTTTGAGATATATGTGGGGAAAATAAAAGATGGATCACAGAGGGTTCAAAGTATAAATTCAATCTACATCACACAAAAGTAAAAAGTGATATGGGGTCATCTATAAGATGTTACCATCCACAGTGACTTAGATACTATTAGGGTTGCTTTTGGAATCACAAACCTAGGGTATAAGCCTGGCTTGCCACTAAATAGCCACGCAGTCCTGAGTTGACTTCATTCTGTAAGCCTCCTTTTCCTCATTGGGACAAATTAAGATTTGGGCACTTGCCTCCTAAGTCGAGAACTAAACAGGAGAGTGCTTGTAATGCATTTGGCACAGTGTTTGGCATATGGCTGCTGCTTCTGCTGCTTTGGATTTCATTATTCTTATTTATTTTATTATCGATGATGACGATGCTAGTATTCTTACAGTAATCTACTTACAGGGGAATAATGAAGACCTTCCAGAGATTTCGTAAGCCAAAAATGTCAGTGGCACTTTCAGATTTGAATCTTGTCCCAGGATTATGGACAGCAATGAATTCAGTGAGGGGTAGGGATTCCTGTCTCATGGGGACATGCCAGCCTTCTCCCAGCACAGTGAACTCATGTAAAGAGACTGGACAGGAATCCCCTTTGGTGTGGGGCCAAGGAAGAGCTTGCTAGTATATTTTAATAATTGATTTTGTTTTAATGCTTCTGTTGTATCTCTAGGGAAGCGTTAAGACAAGTCCAAAATCAGCAGCAGTGTTTGACTAGTTTTCCAGGAGCACTAATGGACTACGTGGAGTTAGAAGCATGGCCACCTGGCCTCACAGTGATGAATGATGTTAATTTGTTACATGCTAAAATAAATTCAGTGCACAGTCTGTACAATGAAACCGTTTTTATTTGTTTTTCTGCCGAGTTAGCTGACCTTTGGCACCACACCGAAGGGTTAAATGCTATAGATTTACTGTTGATCCTAATTCAGCTAAGATGAGCCCAGCCCCTGAGGATCCCTACTGATGATGTTTTAATAAACCTTGACAACTAAGCAAGAAGTTTTCCTTTATCCCTCTGAGAAGAAATAGAAATATCTGTTGCCAAGAGACTACTCACTTTATGTGAAATTATGGTCAAAACGAGAGCCTTTATCCAATATGAATTGTTAAAATTGCTTTGTTGGTTTCATAGAATCTATGGTATTGTCATTTGTGAATCACCTTTACTTCATTTTATTTTTTCCAACCTCTTATTCATATCTGCTTTATTACTAACTGGAGTTTTATGAAAACAAGTAAAGGATTAAGTTCCTTTCATAAGGAAACATAGCTTAAAGGAAATAACATTTTCAATGCTGTTTTCAGCTCTTTCTCATTTGTGGTGTTTCTGCTTTGTTGCCCAGAATGTATTCATTAGAGATTGTCTAAAGAAGTTCTATTAAAATTTCTGCAGCCAAGGCAATTTGATGGATATATGCAAACAATCTTACAGGATTTGGATGTTCATATACCTGCCATTCATATTGATGAATCTGTCTCCTTAGCTTACTTTTAATTTTCAGAATTCATATCAGCATATCTCTCTGCATTTTTATAATACTTCTGAAAAAAAAATCTGAAAATATGCAAGCAGGTTTATTTTTCTGTTGAACTCCTGTCTTATTATGACAACAAAATACAGCTTTCAAAGGCCACTGATATATCTTTAACACTGCTAGTATTTCAGAGACAGGTATCCATTGGCCCCATACTTTACAGCCTAAAAATATTAAGGAATATGAATTTGACATAATTTTACCATAACCACATTATATATTTTTTGTGAGCCCTATTTAGTCCATTTTACATACATGGACTTTGTAGAGGCAGGTCATTAGAATGACATTTCCCTACTCATATATTGCCTAGGGATTTTCTTGAAATCTTATTCATACTGCATAAATTCATATAAACAATGAAGAAGCAAAGTATCAGTTTTCCAGGAATACAGGACACTTAATAACAATAGTAATATAGTAATCAACATTTAATGAATTCTTACTGGGCCAAGTACTTATCTAAATAATTCATGTGTATTGACTCATTTAGTCTTCAGACCAACCCTATGAGGTAGATGGTTATTTTATCAGTAAGACAGCTGAGACCCAGACAGGTTGAAATATCTTGGCCAAGGCGACCTAGCCAGTAGCTTCCAGAGCTAGAATGAAATTGACAGAGGTTGTATTAGTTTCCTATTGCCAGTATAATGAATTACCACAAATTTAATTGGTTAAAGTAACATCAATATATTATCTTTTAGTTCTGGATGATGGAAGCCCAAAATGTCCACAAAGGACATTTATTAGTAAAGAAGGGGAGTCAGCACCAGGACTTAAGGCAGGAAGGAATAGCCTAACTCTATTTTGTGCAAATGAAGTCAAGTTTATGATCAGGACTGCCCTTCTCTATAAAGATGCTAAACCCTAAGCCTTCAAGGTGAAGGGAAAAGATAAACATCAGCTGACAGTCTTATGGATGCATAACAAAAAGGGCTAAAGAACATGAACCCCTTTTCTGGATTGGTTCCATAATCAAAACTTTGTCCCTGAAGTCAGGAAGTACCTAGCCAATAAACAACTGCCTTTTTACAGTTTTTTTTTTTTTTTTTTTTTTTTTTTTTTTTACATTGGACAATGCCCCTGGGCCACCCAGAACCCCATGAGTTCGACATTAAAGGCTTTCATATGGTTTCCTTGCCCCAAACACAATATATTTAATTCAGCCTCTAGACCAGGAGTCACATGACATTTAAGGCACAAACGTCACAAACATATGCTGTGGAAAGAATTGACAATGCTCTGAAAGAGAATCTCTGCAGAGGGAACATCATAAGCATCTGGAAGGATTTCACCAGTGAAAATGCCGTCATCCTTATAGAAAAATCTGTGAAAGCCATCAAGCCCAAAACAATAAATTTCTGCTGGAGGAAACGGTCTAGATGCTGTGCATGACTTCATAGGATCTATGACTGAGCCAATCACGAAAATCATGAAAGAGACTGTGGATATGGCAAAAAAAAAAAAAAAAAATGGTGGGAAGTAAGGGGTTTCAAGATATGGATCTTGGAGACATTCAAGAGCTAACAGACAACACACCAGAGGATTTAACAGAAGATGACTTGATGGAGACGAGTACTTTGGAGCCAGTGTCAGACAATGAGGAAGACATAGACGCAGTGCCAGAAAACAAATTGACATTAGACAATCTGGCAGAAGATTTCCACTTACTAAAGGCTGCTTTTGAATTATTTTATGACATAGACCATTCTATGATATGGGTATGAAAGCAAATGGTGAGAGAACTGGTACCATATAGCTGGGGTCCCCAACCCCTGGGCCATGGACTGTTACTGATCTGTGGCCTGTTAGGAACCAGACCACACAGCAGGAGGTGAGCAGCAGGTGAGTGAGCATTACTGCTTGAGCTCCACCTCCTGTCAGATCAGAGATGGCATTAGATTCTTATAGGAGCACGAACCCTATTGTGAACTGCACATGCGAGGGATCTAGGTTGTGTGTTCCTTATGAGAATCTAATGCCTAATGATCTGAGGTGGAACCGTTTTATCTCTAAATTAACCCCAATCCCACGCCCCCCATCCTGACCCATTCATGGAAAAATTGTCTTCATGTCCCTGGTGCCAAAAAGTTTGGGGACCACTGCCACATAGAAACATTTTTAGAGAAATGAAAAATCAAAAAAGTCAGACAGAAATTACGATGTATTTCCATAAAGTTACACTGTGCCTGCCTCTCCTGCCTCCTCTTCTCCATCCCCTACCTCTTCTAGCTCTGCCACCCAGAGACAGCATTATCAGCCCCTCTCCTTCCTCCCCCTCAGCCTAACCAATGTGAAGATGATGAAGATGAAGACCTTTATAATGATCCACTTTCACTTAAGGAATTAGTAAACATATTTTCTTTTCTTTATGACTTTAACAGCATTTTTTCTCTAGCTTACTTTCTTGTAAGAATACAGTATGTAACACATATAATATATACAAGAAGTATTAATAACTTTGCTATAGGTAAGGCTTCTCATCAACAGTAGTCTATTAGTAGTTAAATTTTGAGGAGTCAAAAGATATATGTGGATTTTCTACTGCACAGGGGATTGGCACTCCAACCCCTGCGTTGTTCAGAGGTCAACTGTATATATATGTTGTTGAGGAGAAATAATAATAATTTTAATTAAGGAAGACTAAATAAGCTTGAAAGCCTCATTGTTTTCTTTGTATGAAATAGCAGCAAAGGGGTCATTAGTTTTAAGTCAACAGTTAAGTCAATAAGATACAAATCTTTGGATTTATATATCCTATTAGATATTTCTCAGAGTCAAGAAAAACAATGAAATTAAAATCAGCCCTTAATTCTGTGACCAAATGAGCTCTCTTCTATCATGACTTCGTGTGTGTGTGTGTGTCTATATAATATATATATAATGAGATATATATATATCTCATAGATTATTTTAGCTTAGAATTAATTACATTTAAAATTAAATATAAATCCTGATTTTTAGCTGTCCTATCTGAACAAATGATTAAATGATGGCTATAATTTTATATTTACTTTTTAGCATATAAATCTTCTTATTTTATGTACATAGGAATACATTAATTTACTGTTAAATGTCATTTTAGCCACCAAATGGATTTCAATAAAGTAATAGATAAAATGCATTTAACTTACTGAATTCTTTAATAATGATATTTTAATTGTTAGAGACTATATTGTAAGATAAAAAGGAAGTCATTTAGGGCCTTTAAAAACTGATGTGGCCTTATTTCTATACAATGCTTACATTGAAAGATGATATCCAGATAAACGCATACCCAGTACCTTTCAGTGTTACTTAATCCTTTATCTGGTGAAATGACAGTTATCATTTGCTGAGGTCTTAAAGTTGTTCTGAAAAAAAAAAATTGTTATCACTGTGAAGGATAGAAAAAGGAAGTCATGAATAAGGCCACCTCTGCTGAAACTTTCAACTATTTGGCACATAGTTTTATCTCAAAAGAGGGGATACATACATGGTGCAAAGAGATGGACTAAATAATATATAAATAATCTTTCCAAGCCTAAAATCCTAAAAGATTTTCTGTCTTTAAGATATAGTTCAAGAATTGAAAACATCCTATTTCTTTATGAACTAAGACACATTATCATATTAATTACTCTATTAATTTATGCTACCCTATCAGTGGCACGTAACCTGATAAAAATAAGGCATATCAACCTTTTTGGAATTTAACTGTTCTACCTACCCATTTGTGAATCTTTTGATTTTTCACAATCCAGCCACAAATGTGTAATATTTTCCTTTACTTTCATGAAAGAATGCGGGGAAATAAACATATTTTCAATTTCATTTGACTAGAGGTGGGATTTGCTTTCTTTTGATCTGTATTAATTGTAGTTTTAAAAAATTAGACAATAAATATGATGGACAACTAACAGAGGCCACGCAGATGCTGTTTTAAGAATAATTGAAAAGAAGCCTTTTCTCATTCATAGTTTCTTAAAATCTTAAAAGGAAGAACTTATCAAATTTATGTGCAAAGTAGATGGTTGCTTTATTGTTTGGTGAAATTAAGAGACAACTGTTTTTTTTTATTACCAATTGGAAGAAACACATATATGGGTCTAAATTGTCTCCAGTTCCAGAAGGAAGCAGAAATTATATGATGTCTGTAAAAATACTTTATGTTATAGTTTTTAGGTCTCTGGATTACTTGCGTTTTACAGTTGGTTCTTTGTAAACACATCTCCAAGAAGTTGGTAAGAGATAAACTTGACTGATTTTGAAACTTACCCTGTGTTAAGGAATCGATAATAACCCTGAAGGGCCACGTAGAAGTAAGGCATCATGTTGCTAAATTATCCTTGGCTTTGCAGAATGTAGTAAGGTGCTATGCCGGACTGCAGAGGGTGTGTAGAATGGAGCCCTAACTCTCCCCTTAGTTTATCTTTGAAATCTTTCAGAGAAGTGAACTTGCACTTTTATTTATTTTTTTTCAAAGTTAATACCTTTTTAGTTTTTTTTAAACTTTTAAGTCAGGGGTACAAGTGCAGGTTCGTTACGTAGGTAAACTTGTGTCATGGGGGTTTGTTGTACAGATTATTTCATCATCCAGGTATTAAGCTTAGTACTCTTTAGTTATTTTTCCTGATGTTGTACCTCCCCCAACTCTCTAACCTCTGAAATTTGTTTCTTTTCAATGCTTCTTTTATTTTTTTTTATTTCAATAGTTTTTTGGGAGACAGGTGGTTTTTGGTTACATGGATACGTTCTTCAGTGGTGATTTCTGAGATTTTGGTGCACCCATCACCCAAGCAGTGTACACTGTACCAAATGTGTAGTCTTTTATCCCCCACTCCCCTCCCACTCTTCCCACTGAGTCCCCAAAGTTCATTGTATCCTTCTTATGCCTTTGCATCCTCATAGCTTAGCTCCTGCTTCTATGTGAGAACATGTGATGTTTGATTTTCCATTCCCGAGTTACTTCACTTAAAATAATAGTCTCCAACTCCACCCAGAATGCTTATTTTAAAAATAGCAATAAAATAACAGAGTCTCCAAACTGTCAATTCACAAGTACTTAATGAAGGCCCTCCAGGTGTCCAGCATTGAACTGGACCTGTTGGAGATGTTGGAAAACAAAACCAAAAACTATTTGGCATGACTTGTTTCTAGACCGGGGTTGCCAAATAGAACATAGGACATCCAGTTAAATTTCAATTTCAGATAAACAGTGAACAGTTTTGTTACTGTAAGTATGTCCCGTGTGATATTTGCAAAATCTGTATTTTTACATACTACCTCTGGCAACCTTTTCCTCCAGAAACTCACAGGTTGATGAGAACAGTAACTTATGTATATTAAATCCTTCGGGAACAGCATCACACAGCATGTTAAGCAAGTTACTAGATCATGTACTTTAGGCCAGCACTTCATGGTTTTGTCCTCCAGTGGCACAAATCACAGATGGTCCTCATGGGAAGCATTAAGACATGCAGTATAAATGTTGAGTTATTCCGGGAGGTGGAGCTTGCAGTGAGCCGAGATCGCGCCACTGCACTCCAGCCTGGGCAACAGAGCGAGACTCCGTCCCAAAATAATAATAATAATAATAATAATAATAATAATAATAATAATAAAGTAAATAAATAAAAATGTTGAGTTCTTGTTCCTGATTGTTTCTCCCATTTATTTTCAATTCAAAAAAGCAAATTGTAATGACACATAATGACAGTGCCTTTATTATAGTGATATTTCTCATGTGATTCTAGTTTCTATATATTTTCAGATAAATTATTCTAAAGCACCCTTCAGCTATGGTTAGTAACAAAGTACTTGCACAGCTGATCTTGTCACATTTATGTGTGTGCGTGGTTAGGAAGCTTTGCTTTATCTTTAAATATCATGGGATGTCCTGATCCTCCATAGTCAGTGAGAATCAGAGGAGGCAGATCAAGTTTCACTGGAGAGACTGGCTATGAGTGAGTTCTCAAGAGCCTAGAGTGGATGCAGTTAAAGCAGCAGTGTCTGACCATTTTGTCATAGAAACATGAAGAAAGCCATTTCCTAACCAATAGAATGACCAGAACAAGATGTTACCCAGAAGGGGAGAAATATCCTCTCAGCTTGGGTAAACCAATGGAAGGGTTACCTCAAAAATCCTCTTTTGAGAAAGAAGTACATTTTAGACAAAGACCTAAAACATGGGAAAAGATTGTAGTCCTCTGTTCTGCTGTATTTTAATTGCTAAACAACAGTCAAGAAACTAAATGTATAATAAAATCTAAATTGTTAATTTAAATATTATAAATTCTTAAATGAGATTGAGCATCTAAGGAATGACATTTTTATATAAAGCCTGCTGAGCAGTGAGAGTCATTTGGGAAACTTTGTTCAACCTCCACAATGTCTCAAAATATTTATAATATGCACAACATTATTACACGTTTCTTCTGCAATAATCTCTGTAAATAATCACTTGAACTTTAAAAATGTTGCACTTTGTCTCCTGTCTCAATGCCCTAAATAGATCTAAAAGATCTTAAAAAGAAGCAACAGCGTAACTAACAAGATGACAATGTTTTCACAAATTCTTATTATTTAAGGTAATGAAGCTCAGGCCCTTATGTGTCTATGGGCCATGGATTTTCACTACCAATGTGTCGCTTTCCAATGTTGCCTTTTTGTATTATTTTTCAGTCCAAAAATTCTGCTACTTACTGCTTTAATTACAGTTTAGAGTCAGTAAATAAGAAAGAAGGTATGATTAACTTTGTGAAATAGAGTATAGTTGGCATAATCACCTAGCCTGTGCCAACATGGTAAAATGTGTCATGAAATAACTGAATTGATACAATATGGCATGTTTGATTTCTAGTGGTTATTTTAGAATCTTTCCATTTATTTTCAAATTATACACACGCATGCACATATACAGACATTGGGTAAATATTTAAATATATATTATCCTAATTTCACAAAGAAATATGAAAACTCAGAGAGGTTAAATGACAGCCTGATATCTCAAAACTGTTTTGGAGAGGAATACAAATACTGACTCCAGTTTTTCTGATCCCATATATGTTCCCACTCATATTTCATCCTTCTCTCTTTAAATTCTTAAAGAGGATGTAAGATGTTAACATGTACATCACACAGTGAAATTATACCAAGGATGTCACAGGTATGCCAGCAGTAATGGCTTTCAATCTGTATGATAGTTAGTGAAATAACCTTTTGAGAAATTCATGTCTACATGTTTTTTTCAGGGAACTCTGCCTGGCTTCCAGTGATGTACACCATGATGACAGGGTAGCAACCCTGCTCTTGTTTCATATTCAAACAATGACCTGTCAAAGATACCTAAGTGTGGCTTGCTTAGGAGTGAGTCCAAGTATCACTGCCCAAGTGAATCGCATTTTGCTGTGTCATGTAAAATGTGGCCTCTCATTTCTCTTTCAGTATACTATAAATAATCAAGGAAAACAGCACCTAGTTTATTCCTCTTATGATGTTGTTCACTTAATTATTCTAAGTAAAAAATCCTAACACTGGTTCATTCTACAGCTTATAGTCTATTATTACAAAAAAACCTGTCTTTTGAAAATGTACATAATCTATTAACAAAATTTTCCTCTTCTTTGTTAGGTAGCTATTGCGATGATACTAAAGGTGTCAAAAGTAGAATTTTTATTAACCTGGGAGAACAAGTATTCCTTTTTTTTTTTTTTTTTTTTTTTTTGAGATGGAGTGTCGCTCTGTCGCCCAAGTTGGAGTGCAGTGGTGCAATCTCAGCTCACTGCAACCTCTGCCTCCCAGATTCAAGTGATTCTCCTGCCTCAGCCTCCTGAGTAGCTGGGACTATAGGGGAGAGCCACCATACCCAGCTAATTTTTGTATTTTTAGTAGAGACTGGGTTTCACCATATTGGCGAGGCTGGTCTTGAACTCCTGACCTCATTATCCACCTGCCTCGGCCTCCCAAAGTGCTGGGATTACAGGTGTGAACCACTGCGCCAGGCCTTCAACAAGGATTTATTGGCATCACCTTATATTCTGAAAGTCATCACAGGTCTCAGCGGGGGAGTGGCTAGGAATATAACCAAGAATATCATTTAGAAATATACTAGGCAGATTGCTGAAACCACATTATTTTCTGAACATAAAATTTGGATATACTTTCTTCCCCCTACTTAACCCGCATTTTTCTAAAAGAACACATGCAGCTTCTAGGAATGTCCATATTAAATCAAAGGCGTAAAACCAGCTTATTTCTTCATGCTTATTTTCTTGGTTAGGAAAACACAGGGTTTGACTTCTCTTAACTGGTCAAAGAAAAAAATTAATAAATATCCACCATTTATTTAGATGTAAAATGTTTGGCTGGGCGTGGTGGCTCACGCCTGTAATCCCAACACTTTGGGAGGCTGAGGTGGGCAGATCACCTGAGGTCAAGAGTTCAAGACCAGCCTGGCCAACATAGTGAAACCCCATCCCTACTAAAAATACAAAAATTAGCTGGGAGTGGTGGCATGTGCCTGTAATCCCAGCTACTCAGGAGGCTGAGGCAGGAGAATCACTTGAACTTGGTGATGTCGGCAGTGAGCCGAAATCACGCCACTGCACTCCAGCCTGGGTGACAGAGCCAGACTCCATCTCAAAAAAAAATCTTATCTCAAAAATGACTTTATGTGTTAAAAACAATAACAACAATAGTAATAATATCACTGCCTTACATAGGTCATATACAGCAGTGTCAAAGAGCTTTACTTGACTTTGGATGGTGGTTCCTCATCTTCCCGGGCCATGTCCTGTATCACACCACTTCCCACTTCTCAATTCCCGAGCTGTGAGCCTTGACATTGTAAAGTCATTGTAACAGTGCAAAGATCAGGGTCATGATGTACCAGATGCTCACTGGGAAGGTGCTACTCAACACTCTTTAGAAGACCTGATTCTAGGCCGGGCGCCGTGGCTCACGCCTGTAGTAATCCCAGCACTTTGGGAGGCCGAGGCGGGCGGATCACGAGGTCAGGAGATTGAGACCATCCTGGCTAACATGGTGAAACCCCGTCTCTACTAAAAATACAAAAAATTAGCCGGGCGTGGTGGCGGGCGCCTGTAGTCCCAGCTACTCGGGAGGCAGAGGCAGGAGAATGGCATGAACCTGGGAGGCGGAGCTTGCAGTGAGCGGAGATCGCGCCAATGCACTCCAGCCTGCGTGAAAGTGCGAGACTCCATCTCAGAAAAAATAAGAAATAAAAAAAGATGAAACCAAGACCTGATTCTAGGTTGAGGATGCACGTGTAGATCTCTTTTTGTACTCTATTGGGAACATGCCCATCACATATTTTTGTGTGTCTTTTGTTTTTAGAAAGATGGAGGCGGGAGGAAGAAAGATCAGTACCCTCAGAAAAATATGCTGAGAAATTGAGGCGTGTTGTGCAGAGGCAGGGAGGGAAGATAGGAAAAGAGAATGAGACCAATACCACACTCTTTTCTGGGAGATCCAGTTTGCTTTTTAGAGCCGAGCCATAGTTTAGAGCTATGCTTCCCAGCAAACAGTGCAAAGAGAGAAGTGTTTAGTTGCATGCAACATAGTATCCGTAAAGCACAAACAGCTTGATTGCTCAATAGATTATTCACATAGTTGGTACCACTTTATGATCATTCGTCTGTCATAGTCATAGCTGCCGTGTTGCTACTTTGTGTGACCAACTGCGTGCAGAACTGCATGTTCCAGGGCTAGGTAGAATGGCCATCCTCTTAGGAAGGGTAAATTATCTAAGAAAGGAAAGTGCCCAAGCAGAAATGTATCCATTGGACTGAGAAAGTACCTAACTAACCGTGGCCAAGAAATGTTCGCCAATGCCAAATACCAGAGTTTTCCCAGAGATCTCCATTTAGATTATCTCATTGAATCTTATCTCTCTACAATGTAGAAATTATAGTCCCATTTTTACCGATAGGTAAATCTAGGCACAATGAGATCAAATAATTTATTTATCTTACTTAAAAAAAGGATCCAGAACCGAGTATGTTGGAGTCCTCTGCCCACAGGCTTTTCATCACACAAGATAGAAAGTTGCAGATGGAAGTGGAAAAGAAGTGGTAGGGAAAGTATTTTGGAGAAGCAATTTCACATACATCTTCTTTAAATTAAACAATCTATGTAGAGCACATGGCACAGTGCCTAGCACATACTAAATACACAAAAATGTCAGCTATTATACTAACACTTCGTTTTAACAATGTTGCTCCATTGGCAATGTAATGACAGCCTTTGTTGACATTTTTACTCAGTATTATAGGATTTGTAGATAAGAAAATGTAGTACATATTGTGATGTTTCTCTACTCTTATTAAAATTGCTTAGCAAACATCGTAGCTATTAGTGTTTTAACCATTCTATTGCTTTGACACTAACAGATAATTTAAATATAATTTGGGTTGTTAGATTGTGACGTATGATCTGGATTGTGTATGTCAGTGAGAATGCTTTAATCCTATCTAATTTTAGTCTTTCTCTAGATATAAATAGTTTGTTCTTCGGGATCAAGGTGAAATGTTTCCACACTGAAGTTTCCTGGAGACACTTTGTGCAGTGTTGAGTTCACTGCTTATAACTTTGTGGAGGGTTGTTGGTAGGACATTCTACTGAAGCAGACAATTTGCTTGCTTAATGAAGACATTATGAATCTTGAGGAGTTACTTCTTTGGGCTCTGTTTATCATCTCATTGAACTCCTAAGTGCTCTTCCCATATCTTTCTTCTTCTTGCATACTACTTAACATTACCAGAGGGGTCTTCTTAAAGCTTATGATAGTGCCTGTCTTTAAATAAAGGATTAAAATATTCTAACATCACAGCCTTCTATTCTCTGTCTGCTGAAGCCTGACTGTAGACCATCTTTCTGACTGAGCCTTCCATATACCCTGAAGCCAACCTGCTTCCAGCAAAAGTGAACCTCTCAACACACGCCATCATTCAGGTTGCCCCCACTATTTAGAATAATCTTCCTTCTATCACTACAAACAGATTCTATCAGTATTTTAAAACCTGGTCAATATCTCCTTTTTCACATACTCACTCCTAAGGTTTCTACCTGAATGCAGTTTATGTTCTTTCCAGATCCCTTCATAAATACTTAGCTTGTGGAATTTATAACTTTTCTCTCTTGTATTATAATTATTTTGTGATTCTTACATAAACTTCTGGAGCTTCAATTTCCTCCAACTGAAAAATGGAGATAGGCATCTGTAGCATATATGTAATAGTTATACTTTGATTGTTAATAACAAAGCCCAATTCAATCTAGTGTGACTCATAAAGGGACCATATTAGATGGGTAATGAGGTATTTCATGGACCCAAGGTTCATAAGATATCTTGAAACTCTCAAAAATTATAATGAGCACCAATAAATCCATTGAAAACACATAGGATTCTTTCTATCATCTCAGCTTTTCTGTTAGCATCTCTCATTCTTTCTTGTTCCAGACCTGTTTTCTCTGCTTTTTCTATTCCTGTGAGAGCTTTCAGCCAAAGCTCTCAGGTTTTGACTTGTCCTTAAATACAAGTGTCCCTGATTCCCAGTTATCCCTAAACAGAATTTGATTGGCCAGCTTGGTCATGACATTTACCTCTAAGCAGCTGTAAGCATAAGAGCCTTCTGGCAAAGAATAGGATTATCAAAGGCTCACCTGATAAGCTTGGAGTACAAAAAACATTCTTATGAAATTATGACTACGGTCATCCGAGAAAACACTAAAAAATCTATCATTATAGGATTGTTGTGAGGATAAAATATGATAATTTATGCTGCAAGAAGTGTAATTTGTGGTACCTCGAGTAAGATTACCTGAATTTGCATCCATGCTGTGCGCCACTCATCAGCTTTATGGCCTTGGGGAAATGGCTTAACCTCTATTTACTGAAGCTTCTTTATCTGTCAAAGTGAGAAAGCATAATAGTAACTAAATGATAGTGTTGTTTTGAAGATTCAGAGTTTGAATGTGCAAAGACCTGTTACAGAAATTGGCACATGGTGATCACTCAGTACATATGACTTATTGTTTACTAAAATGTGCATAGTTGCTAATCTATTGTTAGCATGAAATAAGTTTGTTGCTAATCTCTAACATTGCTTTTATTAAACTATAAATTTCTTGACAGTAAAAATTATTCATTATGTATCATTGTATCTTAGTGTTTAATATGGCTTCTTACATATTTTAGACACAGTAAATGGATGAATGGATGGATGGATGGATAGATGAATGGATGGATGGATAAATAAAAAAAGAACAGAAGGGAGGGAGGGAAAGAGGGAGTGTAAGGGAAAGAAAATATCTGCTTTTCAAATGAATTTTGAATTAGGAAGGCAGATTTGGCTGCTTTGTTCGTAAAGAATATCAGCCTATAATCTTGGGGTAGATTGAAGAAAACAGTGCAGCAGATATCTGATGAAGTGGTGTGACTGACTGTGTCCTGTTCTACAGGTCACAATACTAGACAGCTGTGACTGTCTGGTAGTAATAGGAGATTTCTCAATTATGTGATTAAGAGCAAAGATGGCAAATGATCATTGTAAGTCTCATGCTATAGCTGCACATAATTAAAATCACTAGGTACCTTAATTAAGATTATTAAGTGTTTCATTAAGAATTTAATTAGCAAGTTAAGTGCTTTATGATTTTTTAAAATCTATCAAATGGTATGATGTTTTATTAAGCTACAAATCGTATCTATTGAGCATTGTCTTGTGAGCCACTGTGAATGTAGTTTAGAGTCTGCAGAAGTTATTGTTAAATCGCTAAATAATTAGCTTTAGTGTAGATTTTATTTTTGTTACTGCAGAGAAAATGTTAATTAAGCACTTGGGCTTGATTAGATCGTCTTTCTTCAGATACAGAAGCATAAAATCACAAGAATAGAAGGGAGTGGTAGAGGAGTGTTTTTTGCATAATAATGGACTTGGGGTTAGGTAAATGTGAGTTTATGTCTATGTTATTGCTCAGTTTAGGTAGCGAAGTCAAATATGACCTGTAGAACAATACCCTTTGATCACAGCCTCAGAAATATCAGAGACAGATATGTCTAAGGCTGGGGAGATAATATGATTAGTGGAAGGTACATGGATGTTGGGAACAAATGTAGGTTCAAATCTAGATCTGCCACTTTTTAGCTGTGTGACTCCTGCCAGATCCTTGAATCTCTTTGAGCTTCAATTTCTTCGTCTATTAGGGGGAGGGAAACTTTTCTGTCAAGAGACAGATAGTAGGTATTCTAGACTTTACATATCACATATGGTCTGTCACATACTTTAGTTCTTTTCGTTCTTTTTTTTTTCCTTTCAAACAATCCTTTAAAAATATGAGAATCATTTATGGCTTGAGAGCTTTATACAAACAGGCTGATTTGAGCTCACGGGCCTAATATGCTGACTATATACATACATACATATATATATATATATATATACACACACACACACACATATATACATACACACACACACACATGTTTTCACTTTTAAGCAGCAAATACCTAGCACAGAGAAGTGCACAATAATTGTTGGTTCTTCCAATCATCAATGAAGCTAAAACTTTTGCTCAATTGTGCAGAGATTTTCAAAATGACCCTATTTTGCTATCATATATGCTTCCTGATTATCAGCTATAAACTTAAAGTAACAATATATGGCTCTTGCTACCTGCCTTCCCAGTGCTCCCAATAGAGTAGGTGCTCGATTAAGTATTATTTAATGATAGTAATGGGAATACATGGTGCACCAGCACGTCAGCATTCACAGAGAAGTGGCTGTGAATGGAGCATTGTAAAGGAAATAGGAAGCAGATGCAGTTGGTAGTGCAGGATCCAGAACATAAAAGGCAATGAAAGAAGTTTTCCAAATGTCTCATACCTGTCCATTACTGTCATGCACACGAAATATCATAGGTGTATCGAATAGAATAAATGACGAGAGCAACTGGGTGGTAGGGAAGGAAGATTTATCGGTAACACTAATATTGTTACTATTAACTTTATCTAAATAGTTCGCTTTTTACAATTATCTTAGAAGGATTTAGTGGTTTTTCTAGCAATTCACTTTAGTCTCTAAGGACAAAAAAAGAAAACAAAATAATAGACCCAAACAACATTGGCCATACATTATCTCCTGGTAATCCTGTTTTTTTTTTTTTTTAATTCATTGTTTCTCCCTTCTAGAGATTTTACATAGGTTTAACAATGTGTTAAAACAATTTGCTGAAATTTTAAAGGACATTTGTGTAGTCGATATAAAGCCATTTAGAATTTTTTCTGTCCCAAAGGTGCTGGTCTTATTTCTCTCTCCTTGCCTATTTGGCCCTAGAGCTTCAGCCATTATAAATTTCCTGCTATTCCCTATACACAATACTGTCTCATTTTATTTCACAGGCTGTTCCTGGTGACATGACCATCTCACTTTCTCTGTTGATTAACTTCTATATGCACATCAGTTCTTATCTAAGGCATCACCTCTTCCCATGGCTTTCACTGATCCACTATCAACCCATTCCCATTCCTCACTCCATCTCATAGTCAGGGTTGGGATATTCCCATGTGATTTGTTGTCACTGTGCTCACACCTTTAGCCTACTCTGATCACGCTGCATTATAATTGTCAAAAACTGTGTTACTTACTAGACTATAAACTCTTTGAGGGCAATGACTTTATCCTTTACCCTTCTGTATACCCAGCAACTTGGACTATCTGGCTCAGGGTGTATATTCAGAAACTTCATTTTTGGGTTTCCTGGTAAAATACAGGATACCTGGTTAAATTTGAATTTTAGATATTCAGAGAAAAACTTTAGACGAACTAAATTTAGCAGACTTTATTTGAGCAAGGAAATGATTCATGAATCAGGGAGCGCCCTGAACCAGTAGTCTTGGAGAGCTCCACTCAGCAATATAGACAGGAAGTATTTATAGACAGAAAAAAAAGAGGTGCCATGCAGAAATAACCTGATTGGTTACGGCACTGCCTTTTCCTTATTTGGACATGTTTTGGCAGTTTGCAGCCTGTGATTGGCTGAAAGCTCTGCTGCTATGATTGGCTGAGATTTGGCTACTAGTACAAAAATGTACTTTCAGTTAGAATGCAGTGTGTTTCCATATTAAGTTAGGTTACAGTTCATTATAGCTTTAGGCCAAATTTAAATTAACACAGATAAACAATGTATACGTGTTTAGTGTAACTACAAAGAACACACTTATACTAAACAAAAGTACTCATTATTTATCTGAAATTCAAATTAAATTGCATGCCCTGTATTTTTAGTTGCTAAATCTAGCAACCCTACTCTATTACATGAATGAATGAGCCGATGTTATTCTATTCTGTATTATAGTAAGAAATAATTTTCATTATTTTCTGTAGGTTTCAGACTAGAGATTAAGCCACAGTAGAAAATTTCACCAACGTGATCTGAAATCCTTGCTTGCACTTCGAAAGCATGTTTTTCTAATAACAACAGAGGGTCTTACTCACTGTGAAGAGATGACTGTTAATCCTTGAGGAACTTTCCAAATCAATAAAGCAGTGTGACACTCATGATGGTTTATTAACAGTAAACGGGAGTGAACAAGAATCTATTGGGATTAGACATGATGTAATAATAATGAAATAATAACACTGTCTAATGTTCACTGAGGGCTTCAGTATGTCAGACAGTGATCCAGGTTATTTTCATGTATTTACTTTCTTATTCTTCACAAAATTAGCCCTGTCAAATACCATTATTTTCCTCATTTTTTTTTTTAAAGAAAACTGATAGGCAGAGAACTTAGGTATCTGACCCTAGGTCACACAGCTGATTAGTGGCACATTTGGTATTTTAAGCAATATAGAGTAACTCTTCAGCCTGCTTTTCTAACCACTATGTTCTACTCTCTCATTGTAAAGATATCCTGTGAGTTAGTATAGTGGTTAATGCACCTTATGTGATTAAATTCTGCATCATCATGAAGAGAAAATCTGTTTCCCAATTGCTAGTGGGAATATTAGAAAGAGAATCTCAAAGTAAGATTAAATATAGGTATTATTATATGCATGCATGGATATCTATGTGAAATATCTGTGTGTGTGTGTGTGTGTGTGTGTGTGTATGATTGGTAGCTTAATCTTTTAAGAGATCCAAAATGCCACTCTAAGAGTTATGAAGGGTGTTAAGATGTCCCTGCTGAAAAAATATCTTCCTTAGTTTATCATCCAGTTCCTATGAATGCTGCCAAAGAAACTGGGGCACAAGGCAATGCTGTAAGTGACACTGGAGGATACTGTGTTAAACATGTTTTACTTGATCTACCTGCTAAACTGGTATCTCTTCAGTGTAATTAGACTGGGCCAGCATAAATTACCTCTAGACCTGATAGCTGGGGATGGTTTTGGTGTGAGGGTTGAGGGATGACCCAAGAATGAGCAGCAGCTAATAACCACACAGTCAACACACAGCCCTTCAGAAAGAATAAGACCTCAGCAGCCTCTCTACTCAGAAATTACTTGTGAGAGTTAATTTCTATTATTTTGTATATCTTTTATTAAAAAATAGAATATTTATTTTATGCATGTAATTCGAATATATAATATAAAATTTAAAAGCTGCAATAATAATTATCCCTTCTTCCTCTGTCTTTTAATCACACATTCACTTCCTTGAATGTAATTATTTTTTCTAATGCATGCAGAAAAATACCATGCATTTTGTGTGTGTGTGCATATGTGTTTTACAAAAATGATAAAATACATACACATGGTTCTATACCATGGCCTTTTCACTTAAGGTAGGAGATCGTATACATATAGGGGTTTTTTAGTTATTTTCAATGGTTTTAAAATATTTCCTTTTATTATTGTACAAAAAATGTATTTAATCAATACTACATTGATAGGTATTTAGGTTATTTCCAATCTTCCTATACACAACACTATAGTAATATGCTTTTAATGTTATTTCCCAAAAGTATAAGTACATATGTAAGATTAAAAATTACAAGAAAATACTTAAATAAATTATGCTGAATTGTCTCTACAAAGGTAATACTAGATTGTATTTATACCGGCATTATTTTCACATGCTTTTGCATTTCTCTTACTGTGTGTGAGATAGTTCATATTTTCTCTGTTTAAAGGATGTTTCTCTTTCCTTGTCTGTGAACTGACTGTTCATGTCTTTTTCTTACTTTTTAATCGGGGTATTCTTCTTTATATTATTATCACCTTGTAGAAACTCTTTAAAATCAAATAAATTTAGCTTTTGGATATTTAGATATTTAAGCTATAAATACTTAAGGAAACTTTTAGTGCATAGATATCTATATAGAGAAATATTTAGGACCATTTCAATGTACATATATGTGTTTATATTTTATATATATACAATATTTTAAGACCTTTAAAATGCTTATACAGTGTATCTCTATGATAGGTGCTGAGCCGGTAAGGCAAGTTTAATATGTCACAATTTTTGGTAAAAATTGATATGTTTAATAATTCAAATGCCATGTTTGCTTTTTTTTTTTCCCTAAATTAATGCTATTTAAGTTTTGACTGTATACAGAAGTTTGGCTTTTAGTACTTTTCTTTTGAATTGGATATGAATTTCTTTTCTTTACAGTTGTTTCCTCTGTTTTTGAGTCACAGTTAATATTTAACTGTGACTCATGGTAAAATTATACCATGGTAGATGCACTAAATGATAAAGTCACTAAAAATTTTTGCTTAGCAAGCTAGCTCTTCATTCAGTTAAGATGAAATATGAAATATGTGATGAGCATGTACCAAAAAACATTTTTCCAATTTAACTTTATACTATAATTTTGCATATTTCTTTTCCTTAAAATAACGACTTAAAATCTCAATTTTAATTTTCATCTATGATATATGGTTTTATACACATTTATTACATTTTCTTGACTTTTTATTGTGAGAATCTATTATTTAAAGTGATCGTGCTTGATTTCTATGTGAAAATACATTTTAATCACCTATATAAAGTATTATTATGAAAATCTACATATTCCATAATACACTACTTATATTCTCAGACAGTAGATCACAATTACAGGTTTATAATTACTATTCTATCTAAAGAAGTATCCTTGGATTCAAGATGAATCATCTCAAGAGCATTGAAGACCCAATAGAATAATAAAAAGGAGACATTCTCCTGACATGTTGTCTAGAATTCTGATGAGAGAACACAGTCCAGTTTTGAGGTATTTTCGGTAAAAATCCTTTGAAATATGTGACCATGCAACTTAACATTTTTCAAATTTGTATCAGTTGAGGTTTACTAGTTTATCAATCCAGTCATTCCAGTATGCCTTCTCTTACTCTACTTTCAAAATAGGAAAAAAGCGAATAAATATTTTTCAGCCCTGTGAATGAAGAGTACCATGAAAAATAAAGGAAAGACTAATGCATTACTTTATTCTCTAAAGTACTCATAACCCATGACACAACCTGTCTTGTCCTGTCTTGATCTGTTTTGTGCTGCTATAAGTGAATACCACAGACCAGGTATTTATAAAGAACAGAAATTTATTTTTTACAGTTGGAAGTTGAAAAACCTAAGGTTGTGGCCCCATATCTTTTGAGAGCCTTTTTGCTGTGTTATCCAATGGCAGAAGGCAGAAGGTGGAAAGGGAAGAGAGCACAGGCACGAGAGAGAGACACAGAGAGAGATAGAGAAAGAGAGGGAAAGAGCGAGACAGAGATAGAGAGACAGAGACAGAGAGAGACAGAGAGGGAAAGTGAGACAGAGAGACGGAGAGAGAGACAGAGGCAGAGAGACAGAGAGAGGGAGACAGAGACAGAGAGAGAAAGAGGGAGAGAGACAAAGACAGAGAGAGAGCACGCTGAACTTGCTTTTATAACAAACTCACTCCAGCAATAACAAACTCACTCCCTCAGTAAGGACATTAATTCATTCATGAGGGCAGAACTTTCATGACCAAATCACCTCTTAAAGATCCCACCACTCAATACTGTTGCACTGGAGATTAAGCTGCCAACACATGAATTTTGGGGGATACATTCAAACCATCAAATTCTGTGCATGCCTCTCCAAATTTACAACCTTCTCACATTCAACATACATTCATTCCATCCCAATAGCCCCCAAAGTTTTAACTAGTTCAGCATCAACTCAAAACTCCGAATCCCAAAGTCTCATCCGAATCAGATATGGATGAGACTCAAGGCATGATTCATTTTGAGACAAATTCTCTCCAGCTGTGAGCCTGTGAAATCAAGACAGTTTATCTATCTCCAAAATACAATGGTGGGGCAGGCATAAGATAGATATTTTCATTCCAAAAGGGAAAAATAGGCAAGAAGAAAGGGGTAACTGATCCCAAGTAAGCCCAAAACCCAGTGGGGCAAACAACATTAAATCTTTGGAACAATCTTCTTTGACTCCATGTTCCATCTTCTGTGCACACTGGGACAGGAGTTGGGCTCCCCAGACCTCAGGCAGCCCCGCCCCTGTGTCTTTGCTGGCTTTAGTCCGCCCTGTCAGTCTGTGCCTGAAACTTTCCAAGGCTTACATTGCACTCTGGCAGCTCTATGGTTATGGCGTCACAGATGCAGCCCCACTGCTATGGCTCCACTAGGCATTGCCCTAGCAGTGGCTCTCTGTGGTGATTCTGCCTCTGTGACAAGTTTCTGCCTGGGCCCCAGGCTGTCCACGACATCTCGTGAAATCTTGGTGGAGGCTACCGTGGCCCCATAACTTGCAAACTGTGTGCACTTTCAGAGTTAGTTATATGTGGACACTGCCAAGGCCCACTGCTTTTGCCCTCCAAAGTGGCAGACCAAGCAGCCCAAGCTGCACCTAGGCCCACTTAAGCCATATTTACTCCTGGGGTGGCCCAGGAGTGCTGCATTGGGATGAAGAAACAGAGGTGTCCTGCCCTGGAGGTGGTGTAGGACAACAAATCATGAGGCCTTTAGAGCATCTCTCTGGAAACCTTGCCGTCAAGGTCCTGCTCTGGGCCTGTGATTGGAGGGGCAGTCTTGAACATATCTGAAATGCCTAGATGATCTTTGTCCCATATTCTTGATGAATAGGATCTATCTTCCTTCCATCCATATTACTATTTTTAGCAAACAGTTGCTTGACCACACGGTTAGTATTCTCTCCTAAGCATGCTTTGTTATTGTTTACATGGCCAGTCTGAGAGTTTTCCAAATCTTTCTATTCTGCTTCTGTTTTAATTATTAATTCCATCTTAAAATCATTTCTCTTCTCTCTAATTTTACTGTAAGCAGCTAAAAGAGGCCATGTAGCATCTCGAATCCTTTGCTGCTTAGCTATTTCTTCTGCCAGATATTTTAGTTCATCACTCTTAAATTTCATCTTTAATAAAGCCCTAGGGCGTGGACATAATTCAGCCAGGTTCTTTGCCACTTTATAATAAAGCTGGCCTCTACTCCCATTTCCAATACCTTATTCGTCATTTCCCTCTGAAACTTCATCAGAATTGCCTTTAGTGACCATATTTCTACCAACATTTTAATCATGACCAATTAAGTAATCTCTAAGAAGATTTAGTTTCTCCCTACAGCTCCTGTCTTCTGAGCCCTCACCAGAATTTCCCTTAACACTCTGTTCACAGCAGTCTCGATTTTTTTCCTGGGTTGCTGCTTGAAATTCTTTCAGCCTTTAGTCATTATTTCATTCCAAAGCTACTTCCACGTTTTCAGATATTTGTTTTAGCAATAGCCCAACTCCTTGGTACCAATTTCCTATTTTAAGCAATTTTGTGCAGCTATAAGGATACCCGAAGTTGGGGAAATTGTAAAGAACAGAGATTAACTTGTTATACTTTGAGACACTGGGAAGTCCAAGGTTGAGGGGCTCACATCTGGTGAGGGTCTTCTTGATGCATCATTCCATGGTGGAAGGCAAAACATAGAAGGGCAAGAAAGCGTGTGCACACGTGCAAGAGAGTGCAAGAGGGAGCCAAACACACTTCTATTACAAACTCACACTTTCAATAGCATACTCACTCCTGACATAATGACATTAATCCATTCATGAGGGCAAAGCCCTAATTGACCTAATTACCTCTTAATGGTCCCTCTTCTCAACACTGTTGCATTAGTGATTAAGTTTCCAAGACATAAATTCTGGGGGATACGTTCAAACCATAACACACCTATCGAATAATTATTCTATTTATATCTTTTACTCAAATTCAAACTTATCTTTCACCTATTACCTTACAAAATTACATGTATCAATGTCTGAAAACCACCAGATTTATGTTAATTCATATTATTTTATAAAATATGGCTCAGAGAAGAAGAATAGATATAAGAGGAATCTACTAATAAAATAATAACAGAGAACCATAAGCTCATCCTTCTATCTGTAAATTCTCCCTGGGGTGACAGTCTTTAAATTTGTAAGGCTTTGCCAAACAGTTTAATATTTGAAGCAAAAGTACAGAGTAAATACCATTTGTACCCTAACAAGAAAGAAACTAGGATTCAGAATTCTTCAGAATGTCTTATGCCAGTTATAATGGAATGTAAAGAATATTATCTGTAATGACTAGATAGAAAGAACAAAAGCCACCAGTCATGTTTTAACATTTAGGGGAATTAATTCATTCAAATATGGAATATGGAAGATGTACAGGTTACTGTCGATTCTCAGTTCCACTAATAACACAAAGGAAACACAACAGAAAAAAATAGCAATATATATCCCACTGCAATTACTTTTTCTTCCCCTTTCTCTTTCATTAATTCTGTATATTAGGTTGAACCATAGAAAACTGTCAATATTTGGCTGTTTTTAACCTGCACAAACAATTTTATTTGGCTCAATCTAATAAATGGCTACATTCTTTGTCACTGAAGAATGCCATAGAAAGTGAAGTTTGTATGTCAGATAAAAAATTCATTATGCTATCAACACAGCAGAAGTAATGAAAAAAATGTGAAAATTGAATTCTTCCAACTTCTTCATTCTCTATTTAGTTATTGTGTTCTTCCGTGGATATAGATCGAAGAGGATATGCAGTCTCTCAGGAAGTGAATTCATATAATGAATGGAAATATCCAATCACATGACCAGGAAGAATAAACCTTGGAGTTGGTTTTTGGACGGCACTTATAATTTTTCTGCCTAGAGAATCAGTCTCTTTCGGGTCATGTTATGAGTCCATATTATTGATAAGAAACCAGAGACTGCCTTGGGTAAACTCCAGAAAGAGGATCTGCTTTAAACTCAAGTCTATGTTTATCACAAGTTGATATATATTCTTAATAATACATTGACTTTTACGCATTTTTCATTGCTCCTTTATTTTACATTGTAGGATTTTTAAGGACAGAGATCATATTTTCTGTTTAGAAGAAATTGTTCTTTAATATATGAATTCCTTATAAATGGCTGTAGCAATAACATTTACTTCAATATGTGAAAAGGCCATCAGTATAGGTACTCCAAAATTACGAATTCAATTTTCTTAAAACTTCATTCTATCATGGCTACAAATTGTTTCCTCTACTTGAGTTTAAGCTCTCTAACTAATTTTAGAGATTTTAGTTAACATGGTAAAGGAAAAGAAAGTGAATCTTAAAAAAAATAAATAAATCCTTAGAACTACCTCCAGACACTGAATGATGTGGCCCTGTTTTCTTCTCTGTCTTCTATGGTCTCTGCCTTCTTTTCTTTTACTCAATCTCTGAATTCCAACTTTGCTTGTGTTACAATAAGCTCTTTCCTAATTCAAGCTATTGTATATGTTCTATATGTTGTGACAGTTGATCTGATAACTGAGATGGCTACTAAGTGGCTAATGGGTGAGGAGCATCTACAGCATGGACACACTGGACAAAGGGAGGGGTCAAGTCCATGGCGTGAGGAAGCAGGACAGAGTAAGACTTAATTAAGCTACTTAGAATGGTGTGCAATTTAAATGGTGTTATTTAAGGATAGGGACACATTCTGAGAAATGCATCTTTAGGCAGTTTCATTATGCTAGCATCGTAGAGTCTACTCACACAAACCTAGGTTGTATAGCCTACTATATACCTAAGCTCCATGGTATAGCCTATTGCTCCTAGGCTAGAAACCTGTACAGCATGTGACTGTACTGAATACTGCAGGCAGTTGTAACAGTAGTATTTGTGTATCTAAATATATCTAAACATAGAAAAGGTAAAGCAAAAATATACCATGAAAGATTAAAAATGGTACACCCAAATAGGGCACTTACCATGAATGAATCTTGCAGGACTATAAGTTGCTGTGGGTGAGTCAATGAGTGAGTGATGAGTGAATGTGAAGACCTAGGAAATTACTGTGCACCACTGTAGACACTAGAAACACTGGACACTTAGTCTACACCAAATTTATAAGAATAGTTTTCTTTCTTCAATAATAAATTAACTTTAGCTTATTGTAATTTTTTACTTTATAAACTTTTTAATTTCTTTTCTAATAATTTCTAAAACACAAACAATTCATACAGCTGTATAGAAATAGTTTCTTCTTTACATATTCTATAAGATTTTTTCTATTTTTAATTTATTTTATTTTTTACTTTTCGAAGTTTTTTTGTTAAAAATGAAGACACAAACATTCACAGTAGTGTAGGTCTACACAGGGTCAAGATCGTCAATATCACTGTCTTCCACCTCCACATCTTGTCCCCTTGGAAGGTCTTCAGGGGCAATAACGCACATGGAGCTGTCATCTTCTATAACAATGCCTTTTTCTGGAATACCTCCTGAAAGACTAGCCTGAGGCTCTTTTATATTAAGCCCTTTTCTTTTTTTTAGTAAGTAGGAGTACACTCTAAAATAACAATAAAAAGCATAATGTAGTAAATACTTAAACCAGTAACACAGTCATTTATTATCGTTATCAGGTACTATGCAAGGTACATAATCATATGTGCTATACTTACATATACTTGGCAGCACAGTAGGTTTGTTTAGGGCTATGATATTACTAGATGAAAGGAGTCTTTCAGCTCCATTAGAATCATGGGACTATTGTTGCATATGTGGTCTGTTTGTTGACCAAAATGTCATTGTGTGGTGCATGACTATGCATGCTTCCTGTAACACACATCTCCTGACTGTTTATCTTAAGGACCCAAACTCCACCTTTGGGTCTTAATTTCTAATGTCCTTACAAAAGTTGTCTGTCCTAATTGCTGAATGAGATCCTCCCTATTAGTTATCTGATTGCATGCTATTTGATCAATGTTTCCATTAGAGTAGCCCTCACTTATCTGCAGGGAATATATATCCCAAGACCTCTGGTGGATACCAGAAACAGATGATCATATGGAACCCGATTGCCCTCAATTGGAACACGTTTCTGTTTGTGTCTTCCACCCACAAATGTAATGCCTTTTCTATCTTAACTAAGCACTTACCATGCACTGTGGCCATAACTTTTGCAGTTTGAATGCAACAGCAAAACTAACACAAATGTATTTTTCCTTCTTCACAATTTCACAGATAGAAGATATGTTTTCATCATAGATCTTAGCAACCTCACCATATGACCTATTTTCTTTCTTATCAAGTCAGTAACTTTCACCTTTCATGAAAGAAGCACTTTAAGGCTTTTCTTTGGCATATCAGAATTGCCAGCATCACTACTCTTGCACTTTGGGACAGTGATGTGACAGTTGATCTGGTAACTGAGATTGCTACTAAGTGGCTAATGGTTGGGGAGCATATACAGCATGGACACACTGGACAAAGGCAGGATTCAAGTCCAGGGTGTGAGGAAGCATGACAGAGTAAAGCTTAATTAAGCTACTTAGAATGGTGTGCAATTTAAAACATATGACTTGTTTCTGGAATTTTCCATTTAATATTTTTGGACTGAAGTTGACCGCAGGTACCTGAAGCCTAGGGTAACTGAGTGAAACTGTGGATAATGGTGAGGGGAGGTGGTGGTTGGGCAGGGGAGGGCTACTGGGTATGTTTGTGTACTAATTTGATATCTGTCTCCACTAGACTGCAAGGTCAGGCATACAAAATATATTAACCTTTGGCAAATATTTGTTAAAATAATTGCTGGTTTATTACTATTATATTCATGGGACATATAAGTACTTCATAATAAAGGTGGATTTTCTAATTTAATAAATAAAAAGAGGTAAGAAGAATAAAGGGTTTGTAAGGCTATTCACCAAGATGTTAATCTTAGTTATCTCCTGGTAGATGGTGTTATAGTACTTTTTATTTTCCCCCTTTTTTTGTAATTAATATGCAAAAATACTTCTTTTTCTTTCTTTCTTTGTAGAGGTGGGGTGTTGCTACATTGCCCAGGCTGGTCTTAGACTCTTGGGCTCCAGTGATCTTCCCGTCTCAGCCTTTCATGTAGTTGGGATTACAAGTGTGTGCCGCCAAACACAGCTCTGTAGAAATATTTCTTATGTGTAAAAATTGTTCTTATCCTTTAAAAATGCTACTGAAGGATAATGGAAGTTTTATGGATGAACTGAAATAGAAGGTTCTTAGAAGAGTCAGCTGCATGTGCACAGGCATGGACAGAATTTACAGCGGTCATATTTTGAGGAAACAGTTATCTGTCACCAGTGCAGCAGAGGGTCATCAGTATAGTGCCTGGAAAGGTGATAGATCAGATAGTTGGAGGACCTCTAACTACACATGAAAACATTGACATTTTTCTTGTTTTCCTTAAAAGTTCTTGTGCAAAAAGTTGACATGACTAGATTTACATTTGAAAATGTATGGCAGAGTGAGATAAGGATTAGAAGGGGGAGAGTGTAGAGGCGAGGGGATCACTTAGGAGGCCAGATCAGTGGTGCGGGGCAGAGATAGTGGTGGCCCACAGTAGATCCATACCTGTGGGAATGTGAGGGAAGGATGAATGTGAGAGATAGACAGAGATAGAACCAATATGACCAAATATACACAAGAGAGATGGGGAAGAGTTAAAAAATGAATCCAATCTTTTGAGCCTAGGTGAGTGCAATAATGCTGATGCCATTTACCATGATAGGGAACCCAAGGAAAACAGTGGTTTTGAGGTTAGGAGAAAATGAGTTAGGTTTGAATCGCAGGTTGCAATGGGACTTCCAGATAGGAGTGTGTAGCAGGAGAGAGGTAAAAGTTAGAAATGAAGATTTGCAAGTCACTCATGTAAAACTAATAGTTGACGTCATAGTGTTATGTGAGTTTTCCTCAATGAGAGAAAGCAGGGCTAGCAAAAAGAAAGCCCAAAACAGAATTTTGGGAAAACACCTATCATCTATGGGTTAGGGATGAAATGTCAACAAAACAAATTGAGAAGGTGGTGTCAGAAAATAATTGGGAGATTAATTTATTATATAGAAACTTAGGGAAGGGGCCTACTAGAGACAAAGTATATAAAAAGGGGTCACATGCTTCCCCATGTCAGAGGGTCCTAAAGTGATGATGATCGTGATGATGACCATGATCATGATGATTGTCACTAACATTTATTGGTTGATTACTCTGTGCAAGCATGATTAGAAGGTATATAATTATTTGCATGTATTAGCTGATTGTTCACTTAGGTTGTGGGTTTTATTACAGTGTTGGAGGTATAAATCATGGTGGAAGAGTTTCAGGACTTAGTGGAAAGTGGAATTAGTGATTGACCTGATATGACTTTTTCTTAAAGCACATTTATCTGCCAAGGGATCCAATTTCCAAAAAAGCATAGTCAGATTTACCACCAACTCTACAATTCTTGTTTATAATTAATTTATTTCATTTTTTGTGGTTCTTTGATGCTTGTCATTTCCTATCAATTTTGATTATCCTACCCCTTGTAGTAAGATTGCTTTTGATTTTGAGATGAAAAGAATTTGCTTTGTGCTGTGTTAACTAAACTTAACTGGGGACATTAAACTGCTGCACATGACAGAGAGTAAAGAGCTCTGACCCCAGGATTGCTGTAAGCTCATAAGCAATTGGAATAGTGTCAAGTTTCCATGAAGGCTGGCACTGAGAGAGTGCTGGGATTCTGTGGACAGCAGTCATGTTGCTCCAGAGCTGAAAAGGGAGAGCCCCTACTCTGACAGCTACTTTGTATCAACTATGTTCTGCTTTGGCCTCATACATTCTGTGTTTGTTCCCCTGAGGTATCAATGAACCCTAGAGTTCTCTCATAGCCATGAGACACAAGAGAATTGGTTTAGAACCAGAAGAGCCAATGTAAATTCCCTGTATGGATTATTCAGATACTGACAGTGACGCCACTTTGGGATACAGCGATGATGAAGATTCCAGTGATGAAGTTCAAAGAATATCAGAGTCAGTGCACAGAAACCTATATTTGCAAATATTTTGGGATATTTTTCATGCTCTATTGTTTCACTGAAAGGAATTTCTAACACATCTGAAAATGTTAGAAGTGGCTTAAAAAGAGGCCACTACTAAACTGCATAGCTTTGACTGTAATTACTAATTAATCAGTAGCAATTTTGTAAAAATACCTGTTAATCTGCCCAACAGTAGCTACTTTTTGCAGTAGTGCTTTTTAAAGTATTCATTAACCGTCACACCGAAATCAACTAATACAGAGGCACAGAACTAGATAAGCATGAGATTTTATTTTTAGAGACAATTTGCATGTTGGATGTGGACTGTTATGTGGCTAGATATACATTTATTTATTATAAAAAAGCAAGTCTAGTGTGCTGAATGTTCAGAGGTAATGTGTGTTTGGTAAAAGTTTTTAATTAAATAAATTGAACATTATAATCCTAGTTATAAAGTTCTCTTGTGTTCAATATTTTACCAAAATGTCTTGTATTCTTCTATTAGAAATTATTAAATACCCTGATCTGTAAAAAAGTACAAATGAAAGTAAGTTCAGTTTTTAAAAAAATAATGCTTTTCTCCTCTCTTTCCTTTTCCTGCTTCTAAACCACTCTGACGTGAAATGCCCGCTAACTTGGTAGATGTTCTGTGTGAAACCAGTATCATAACATCTACTGATAAAAATACGTTTAATAACCCAGATTTATTAAGACCTTTGTATTATATGAATATGTAATATTACATCTTTAAATTCAAGTGATATTTGCTTTACCATGGTCCTTGGACCCATAAAAGATATAAACATACATAGTAAATCACAGTGTTGTCAGCTTCTATCATTGACATTCTCTCTTTAGAAGTTAGAAATTTCTACTATCACTCCTAAAATGAGAGATTAATACATGTCATATACTAATGTCAAGGATTAATATATATGTTAATACTAAGTCAGATAGTATTTTGTCTCTATCTCTAGCAGGCTTTGAGTGCACAAGAACAGAATTTACAGACACCCTCTTAGAGAGCTAAAAGCACCTTAATAATAGAAATAAAATGACACTGTCATGGCAACATGAGTTTGCCATTGAATGAGCTTGGCTTTGAATAATTCTCTATTGTTAGGCAACATTATTACAAAGCAATATAGCAGGCTAGGACATAGCTATGGATGGGAATTCTAACAATTTTAAAATCAAAATGACCCTTTCATATTAGTTTTACAATTGGAAACCCATAACTCTATTAGTGCTGGTTCTATTAACAAGTAAATATAATTTTCATAATGATGGACAGAGAAGAGTGAATACTTACTGCTCAAAGGTTATTCAACATTTTAATGAATGTTGAGTTTAAATCTGATAGCAAAGCACATAAGCAGCCTACTGTTGTGGAAAGAACATGACTTTAGGGACAGCCAGATCTGTGTTCAAATTCCAGAACTGTAACTCACTAGCTATATCTGACTTTGGGTGCATTCCCTAACCTCTATTCTCAGAGCACCACCCTTTGTTATGTGCAACAAATGATATTTGTATGAAGTGTTTAATGTTGTTCCCGACATGTACTATATGCTCAATAAATGGCAAATATTATGATTTCTTGTTTAATATGTTGGTTTTTCCCCCCAATGTGATGCTTCTTTCCAGTTTTAATATATGTCACTTTACTAGGTACTACACCTGGCTTTAGGCCATACTTATTTTCCTTTTTAAAATAAAATTTTCTATTTCTGTTAACTATGTCACTCTTCTGATCTTTGATATTTTCCCCAATCTACATTTAAAAATACCAATGCATCTTCTTTTTGTTGCATGGAAATTGCATTCAACTTTAAAAGTGTATCCAATTTAGGCCAGATAATATGATGAAATTCTGAAATATTATAGATTTGTGATGAATACATTTTTAAAAATCTATATGCACAGAAGATATCTTCAAAATGAAGCACTGTTTTGTATTTATTATATTTTTAAAGGATGTGGGCACTTTCTTAATAGTCAAATGGAAATATATTTCAGGAAAAGCTAAATTTAGTATTATATTTTCTATTTTGTGATGGTAGTTTGTTTATTATTGTTGTTCATTTATTTGTTTTTGGCTGGCAGCAATTGGTAGTAACTTATGCTGCCATGAACAACTAAGAAATAAGTCATTCACATAATTTATGAAGAACCCAATGAGCACTACAGAAGTTTCTTGCCCATTATGTTCATTTCACCAAAAATTCCCACTGTGAAAGTGATAACGAATTGAAAATACATTGCTTACATCTATGGAGCAGAAAGAAAATCCCCACTGTGTTTCTGAATAGGAGTGTTTTACAAAACACCAGATAGAGCCTCCACAGAGACAACCATGAAGGTGTTGGGGATGAAAAGAATTAGAAATAATAAACAGCAGAACACAGTTCAGCTGGGCCAGGCACTATGTTGAACTTACCTTTGATAATCTCACTTAATACCACATAGTGAGTGGCTACTCGTATTCCCATTTTACAGATGAGGAAATTGAGGCTCTCACTTGTGAATGGAGGGAATGGAGGTGGGTTTAACACCAGAATAGTGCAACTCCAAAGCCTGAGCTCTGCCTTCCTACCCCAGAGTTCAGAAGTATGATGGATGTCTGTGCCATAACTGCTTTAAACACTAAGCATCTTGTATGTGTGAGGCATTTGGGATGAAACGGGGAGCAAAGCCAGCTGTGGTCCCTGCCCTCATAGGGTTTAGTGGAAGGAAGACAGAGTCATTAAACAAATGACTACATAAATACATGTATTAATATAAATTACAAATGGTGATACATGCTTGGATGGAGAGGTATGTAGGGCTACGAGAACAGATGCATAGGAAACCCAACCTGGTCAATTCAAGATGGCATCCCTGAAGAAGAGGTACGTAGGCTGGGATTGAAGAGATAAGAAGGGGTGAACTAAGCAAAAGTTAGAGAGGATCTTCCTAGGCCTATGGAAAGCATGTTAAGAACTCGTGGCAGGAGGGCGATGATGTGTATTAAAAGGAGGCCAGTGGCTGGGCGCGGTGGCTCACGCTTGTAATCTCAGCACTTTGGGAGGCTGAGGCGGGTGGATCCCCTGAGGTCAGGAGTTCGAGACCAGCCTGGCTAACATGGTGAAACCCCATCTCTGCTAAAAATACAAAAATTAGCCAGGCGTGGTGGTGGACACCTGTAATCCTAGCTACTTTGAACCTGGGAGACGGAGGTTGCAGTGAGCCGAGTGCCACTGCACTCCAGAGTGGGCGACAAGAGCGAAACTCCATCAAAAAAAAAAAAAAAAAAAAAAAAAAAAAGAGGCCAGTTTGGCCAAAAGGCAGGGAATGTGAGGGAGACACTGGGAGGATTGTGCTGGGAGTTAACGAGACTATAACAAAAATTTTAGAGTTAAGATGATGTAGTATGGTGGGTGGATTAAAATATGTACAATAATTGATGGCTTTTTTAAAAAACAGGGCAACCAGTGAGAAACAAATGAAAAGGAAAGTTACTCATAAGAAAAACATAATATGCAACACATAGGAATACATTTTTTAAATATCAGGACCCAAGTGAAAGAAATTATGAAATTGTATTTAAAGATATGAAATTATATCTGAACAAATAGAAAGTCATGCCATGTTCTTATATGGAAAAAGTAATATCATCAGAAATTCCTTGCTTTGATATCAATGAATAAATATTAATATAATACAACTCTACTAGAATCCCAAGGTGGGTGTTTCAGAAGTGGAAGATTATTTTAAAGTCTATATGAAATAATAAATGCTTAAGAATATCATCAAGGAATTTCTCAAAAATAATAAATGCTTAAGAATATCATTAAGCTATTTCTGAAAAAAGGATTTTAGTAAGGGAGAACATGGTTTGCCAAATATTAAACACAAATAGTTAATTTAAAGTGATTGTAATCTAAACAGCATGGTATAGCAACAGTGAAAGACACAGAGATCAGTGAAAAATAGAGTTCGGAAATATATTTCAGAATGTAGTGTGTTTCAAAAGTATAAAAAGTCACTGGGAACATCTTTATTCTCAAAACTTTAAGAGCCTGTTATTAGAGATGTGATGTTTTTTGGTTTATAGACTGTATTATTAATGCTATATTATTTCATATGTACCTATCTCTTTAATATATTTCAAACATATTATTAATTAACTTAGAAATTTTATTGTTTTTGGAAAAAGTAAATTTTCAAGTATAGCTTATTTTGTAATTTTTTAATTATTTTTTAAAATTCTCATGGGTACATAGTAAGTGTACATTTTTATGTGTACTTAGGTGTACATAGTAGGGAGTACATGAGATGTTTTGATACAGGCATGCAATGTAAAATAAGCACACTGTGGAGAATGGGGTATCCACCCCCTCAAGTATTTATCCTTTGAGTTACAAATAATTCAATTACATTAAGTTATTTAAAAATATACAATTGTGTTATTATTGACTATCGTCATCATATTGTACTATCAAATAGTAAGTCTTAGTCATTCTTTCTATTTTTTTGTACCCATTAACCATGTTACCATGATACTGATACTATTAATTTTTAACTAGCTGAAAATGAATTGTGAATGTTAATTTATCAAATCCACCTTTAACTATTGGATCAAACATAAGATACCAGGATAGATTTTCAAAGGTTTAAGAGACTGATAGATACAAATGCAGTAACAAATTAAATGCTTCTAAAGAGACAATATTTACATGTTTCTATCAGTGTGACTTAAGATTTGTCAAATGCTCTTGAAGAACAATAACCTCTGATATAGATGAATGACTATGTGCCATAAATTGCCAAAACATTAGCTACATAAAAACAGGGTCTTTAAAGTAAGGAAATAATTTAAACAGATCAATTGTTCTCAAGGATATAATGATAAATTCATATACAAATGGATCAGATACTCAGTTTCTAGAAGTATAGCTTCAAATTCTTTAAAAACTTTTACATATTTATGTTTGTTACTATCTTGATCATTATCCAACTATTTTATTAATTTCCCCAAAGGGAATGATATCAAATTTGTTCTACTTGGGTGAATGAAATTTCAAATTTGAAAATTGTAACTACTGGATTGTAACTGTAGGATTTGTATGATTAATGACAAGGGTAAGATGATTCCTCAAAAAAAATTTTGAAACAAACAAAGCTTAAGCCTGGAGGTGCATAAATCAGAAGAGTTTATATAATGTAAATTTTTTCCTGAATTAATCACAATGGACACTGTGCTTTGATATTAAAGGTTATTTTATTTGAATGTCTCTATTTTTTACATAGGGAAGATGTGAGAACAGCAAACGTAATTGCTGCAGAAGCTGTAACCTGCCTTGTGATTGACAGAGAGTAAGTACATTGTTTTATTATGTGAATTACACACTCATATCAGCAACACACATGAGTTCTTGGAATTAGACATCATTTTATGGAGCTATTAATACTTGTTTTATATCTTTTCATTTTTAAACGAATTCTGTATTTGTTTCTCATTCCGTATTCTTAAAAGTGGCTGGCTCTGCCATTCTAGCTTTGTGATCTTTAACAAGGTACTTAACCACTGTGAGCTTCAGCTCAGCTCATTTGTAAACTGGGGTAATGAAATATCATACAGATATTTTGAGGATTAATGAGAACATATGAGTAAAGCATTTGTCCAAGTGTCTTTTACTCAGGAGGTACTCAACCAATGCTAGTTATTTTTGTAAATTTTTAGAATTATTATTCCATTTTTGTTAAGAAATGGGTTATTTTTTGAGAGTTTTAGTTATGCCCTCTATTCTCCTATCTCCAGACTTCCATAATAGAAGCATTTAGGGAAGAAACTTTTGAAGAAATAATCAGTTCTAGACATAGGCATATATTTAAGGCCATTAAAAATTTGTCTGATAATGTCTATCCCTGTTTCTTCTCTCAGTTCTGACTTGCTCTTTTCATTACCTGGATGCTTTATAAGTTAAACTGCAAATGTCAGATTATTGATTCTCCAAGAGCATGGTTAAAATGCGTATGTACTTTCTGGAAGCAGTCGAACAGGCTTTTCTTCCTTGTAATGTATGTGGATAAATTCATCAGAATAGCCAAGTATATGACCCAAGAATAACTGTAAAACATCCATTTTAGTGGAGCCATTCAAACTGGAATAGGCAGTGAGTAACCACATAGAATGAACCTGAGGAGCCAGGTATGATTAGCCTAGAATGATGGAGCTGGATGCCGAGCTCAGAGGACTCCGGATGGAGAGAAATTCTACCTGATTTACAAATCTCACTTTGAGAGGCCCTTCTATGCTGGATCACTAGAACCAGAGCAGAGACACAGTTGCAGAATGGTAGCAATATCCATGGATATTTCTGAAATTGTTATATTTTGTCTGGTTCCCAAAAACAATAATTACCAATTTGCTCTTCCATTCAACTCACATTTTACTGAGAATCTCCCATGTGCAAAGCATTGTCCTGGAAGAAGATTCAAAGGAGCAGCACAGATGCTGGTTTTAGGAGTTAGCGTCTAATAGAGATGTGGCATATACAAAAATAACCATGATACAAGGCAAAAAAAATGAGTTCAGAATAAAATTTTAAGGGAATTCAGAAAAGAGAGTGAGTACTTTTGAGAAGAGTCGGGGAGGTGTTAAAAAGTGTTAAGTGGATGTGGAAGTATAGGAAAAGCAATATAAATATGGTGACTAGTGTAAGAGTTACTCATGGGAAAGCTATCAGCCATTTAAACTGGCTAAAGTGAGACTGTGTAAAGGTAGTTGGTGGAGGTGCTGTAACAAGTTCACAAGCATGCTGGCACTGGTTCACTGAGAAAATTGAATGTTGGGATAAGGGCAGTTCAGACCATTTTATGCAGCAAAAAGTTATCACTATAACAATGGATTTAATAGACTAATCTGAGAATTCAGTGTAAAACGAATTAGAGGGAGAGGTTAGAGACAAAATATTTGGTTAGCAGTCTAAATTCAGTTGGTGATTATGAGACCATGTGTAGGAGGAACCCATAAGAAATGAAGAGGTAAAACCAGAAGGTTTCACGTCTTACTGAATGTGAAGAGCGAGGGAGAAATTAGGGATGTAGTTGGGATAGAAGAGATGTAAAAGGAAAGTAGAAAAATCAGTTTGGTAGGTACAATGACATTCTACTAAGAATGTAATGCATTGAACATACAATATCGAACACTCAAGAATGGATGGCCTGTAGGAGACAGGAAATGTGGGACAGAAACTCTTGTTAGAATTAACTTAAAATTAACTTTAGAATTGCCTACATGTGGTTAGCAGCTGAAGCTATGAGACAGGACAGAATTGCATGAAAGAATCGAGAAGAAGATTAAAGAGCCAAGGCTAGATTTGGGGAAATCCTTTCATTTAAGCATTAGGGAAAGTAAAACCAGTGAAGAATAATGAGATGTTAGAAACCAGAGCAGTGTAGGAGACTTCAGAAAGCAAGAGGATATTTCATGAGAAAAGAGATAATCACAGTGTTACAAGCTGAGAGGCATGCAGATAGAGAAAAGGGCAATAGGCTTAGTAACCTGGGAGAAAACAGTTTTATTAAAATGTTAAGAATGGAATCCAGATTACAAAGTGTGACTAGGTAAAAAGGAAGTGAGAACACTGAGCTTACAGTATACAAGTATCCAGGAAGTTGGAGCAAATGAAATACTAAAGGTGATATTTGATAAATGGGACCCCAGGGGAGAAAATAGTGGGCAAATGAGGAAAGGTTCTTGGAGAGCACATATATATGTATTTTTGATTTTCTGAAAAGTGAAAAAGAGGCAAGGTAGAAAATTTGTAGAGAAATGCCAGGATGTAGATAAGGATAGTTGTGGGAACTTAGATGGACTTAATCTTGCCTCTTTTAAAGCATGAAGCAAGGAAATCTAGTGAGGGGAGGAATGAGACTAAGGTTTTTCCCTAATCCTAATTTTCTCTCCTTATCCAAACCTAGGCATATACAGTGTACACTGACAAGTGAATGGATGTGGTCAAAGCTCAATACTTGAATCTTGACTGCACCATTTTACAAGAATATGGGTAAATTACTTAAATTCTGAGTCTCAGTTTTCCTGTCTGAAAAATTGGATAACATTATCAAAATTATAAAATTGATTTGAAAATCAAATGATTTAACATAGGTAAATGTCCATGCACAGCACAATACATGAAGTAAGCACTAAATAAATATGCCCTTCCTCTTCTTACAGAAGGCATAGGATTCCCTTGGATTTAGCTGTGTTTCTCTCTACTCAGCATTGGTTTATCTTCAGGGTTATATACAGAGAAGAAACCTTGAGAGAGGTCTACCTTAAGCACAAATACAGAAAAATCAGCTTGAGTCTAAGAATTCAAAAAGTGCCTTTGTATACTCTTAGCAGAGAAATTGGGCTTCTGACCAAATGTTGAATTCACAGCTTTATTTTTTAAAAAATGAAACTGTAACTGAAGGATCCTGTCAAAAGCCTGCTGCTGATATCTAATTTATGGCCAATTAGAAGAGCACCAGGGCTTCATCTCATGCAAGCAGATGGCAGACATTAGCACTGTCAACAAAAGTAGCTTCCTTCACAAATTTACAAGTGAGGTACCATGTTCCGTAAGCCAGTGATTATGCTCTATCACTCCAGAGGGAGAGCAAAAGAACATTATTGTAACTAATCATGCATGTCATTGACAAACCAAAAGATGATAAACAGATACATGGTGTCCTCAAAGGCATTCTCTAAATATTGGTTTTTTGTAGTCTACTTATTATCTTAATAAGTACCTGCAGTGATGTCAAAATTTATGAATATTGTATAAAAAGAATATTAGTCTAAGAGAACCATCCATTAATAAATTTCTTAAATATATAAAAAACAATTAAGTACCTTTGGTACCTCTTATTTTGGAATCTGTGAAAAGAAATAAATATAAAACTAAGTACAGTCATTCTTTAGTATCCACGGGGGATTGGTTCAAGGACCCCCTTTGAATACCAAAATCCACAGATGCTGAAGTCCCTCATATAAAATGGCATAATATTTGCGTATAACCTATGCATGTCTTCCCTGTACTTTAAAATATATCTAGGTTACTTACAATACCTAATAAAATCTAAATGCTATGTAAAAACTTGTTATACTATATTGTTTAGGAAATTACAAGAAAAAAATTCTATGCATATTCAGTAAAGGTGTAACCAATGTCTTTTTCAGCTAAATCTTTTTGATCTACAGTTAGTTGAATCCACAGATACAGAATGCATGAATACGGAAGGCTGACTGTATACTTTTGTATTCTGTAATCTGTTATGCAATGTCTGCTTATTCACCGTTATGGGAAGCTGTTTAAACTAAAAGTTCTATTAAGATAATTGATTTTTTGACACATTGAGGATCATTTTGACAATTGTTCAAAGACAGCAACTTATAATTATTAGTAAACCTTAACGAGTTGTATATTTTTCCCCAGGAAATTAAGATTTAAATTATCAGAGTCCTAACTCTATCCCTGATTCACTGTGTTGCCTCTGAGATACAGCCATACTGGTTATGAAAATGGAAACATTTTCATGCTGGATGGTAAATAGCACTCGTCTGAGATCCCTGCATGTCTCTCCCACTCCTCTTCTGCCCCAGTTGTCTGATTGCCCCCTACTCCTAGGACATTCTAGATCCTTCTTTAATCCAGCAAGTAAGGAAGAGACATCTGGCAAAAACCAGGACTATTGTCCATTTTTGTTGGTCAGTTCATGGGCCCTACTGGCCATTAATTATCTTTCCTTTCACCTCTGATAATGTCAAGCTAAAATATAATGTCCTATTATCAATTGTTTTCATGCTTTTGCTTTACCAGGCCCATTGTTTAAATAAAATCAATTAGAAAGAAAACAGAGGAACTTTTTTGTTTGTCATGGGAGTAAGACTCCTAAAGGATCCAGTGGTCTTCATTCTTTCCCTCAGAATCACTCCAGGTGATTCTTGAGGCCCTTGTGGGACCCTAGAAGACACTAAGAATGATTTATAGAGCACACATGGCTGATGATGTCCATACCATCAGTGACACTCTGTGATGTTTTCTCATACCATGGGGCCAGTTTTGTTATTGGGACAGTCTAGGAAGTAGAGATCAAGAACTAGCCCAGAGTAAATGCAGTGTGATAGAGCATAAAAATGATGAAATTAGGAGGAAATATCAAGCATAAGATTGTAGGGCATTGCAAGTAGCAATCTCTGAAACTGAGATATCTCTAGATATCAGGGAAGTCTGGGTTACCATGTTTCAAGTTTTTGACCTCCCCAAACTATAGTCACCTGATATATTCATGCCATATATTTAAAAATGTACCAAGACTCTCGCCATAATTGGGGAGCAACTCATAAGACCAAGGTTGATCCCAAGGTCCATAAATAATAAAGTAGCAAATATATTACTGAAGAAGATTAGACACAGAGAAAAACGTCACTGGAGTTGGCAAACTAAAGACTATTCCTTGACACCCAGACTGGAGCCTAAGTATTAAAACTGGGTATGTTTTAATAGATTTGGCATTAGAGCTAGACTAGGCAATTTTTATATTTATTCATAGAGAAAGATAACAAGGAATGTCTGATTCCTGTGTCAGGTACTGGGATTCTGAGATGAACAAGACACAAATTCAAAATAGGTTTGAAAACTGAATATATATATAGAACCAGCTCAATTAAAGACAAATTGGTGTCTGTATTAGAATGGTTTTTTGTTCCTTTACCAGTACTAGTAGGAAAACCTCAGTGCCTTCCACATGTAGCCTCTGTTTAGAACTCGTTTGTAACTCTTTAGCCACAACAGCATCAGTCCCCAAGGATACAGCTTCTGATGCTGGTCTCTATCTCAATCTCCTCCCAGCCGCATTGCTTACGGTGAGTTTGTGCCTTCCTCCATTTCCTGTTACTGCGTTTATTCAGATATTCAACTCCAAGTTCCAGGGGCAAAGAAACAGAAATACTGAATCCATGCTCTGGGGTAGGAAGATCACACAGTGAACCAGCCATGCAGGAACCTGCATGGCCATTGGAACCCAGAGTGCCAAACAGGATAGAAATATGTGGAGAAAATAGTATTTATGTAACTCTTCTCAGGGAGGTGCTATTGGTGTTTCTGATAAGCAACTTGGGATTGGGGGGTAAGGCTCACCAAGGTGCATACTCAAGGTAGAATAGGTGATCACTAAACTGCCTGGTAGGTTGCATTAAGTGTGGGAGTTTTATCTTCTGAGTGGGGTCTCCAGGCATGACTCTATTATAGAACTACATGACTCAAACAAGGGGTTGGCAAACTTTTTCCGTAAAGAGCCAGATAGTAAATATTTTAGGCTCATGAGACAAATTACCTTTGTTGCAGCTACTCAACTCTGTCTTTGCAGTGCAAAAGTAACTAAAGATGATATGTAAATGAATGAAGACAGATGTGTTTCAATAAAGCTTTATTTATGGACATTGACATTTGAATTTATATCATTTTCTTATGTCAAGAAGTATTATTCAGCATTTGATTCAGTTCTCATCATTAAAACATGTAAAAATCATTCTTATCTCATGGCCATACCAAAAATAAGCAGCTGACAGAATTTGGCCTGTTGGCCATAATTTCTTGACCCCTGACTTAAACAATATTAGAAAGTGGAGGGCTATCCATAGTTGTCCTGCTCCAGTTTTTCTCCATCCTGTATTCAGCTTTTTAAAATAAAGCAAATACATAAAAAGAACTGATTTGAAGCGTCTGATCAGCACTGCCCGTGGTGTCTTCCAGTGCTGCTCCTCCTGATGCCATCTGTCTGTTTGTCTTCCAAACACTGGCAGGCATGCTTTACTCCATCCCCTCAATTTCTTCACTTTACTCTTCTGTACACATCTTCTGTAACTCTTTCCCATTGTATCCCCATCCCACTCCACTCCCCATGCACACACCTCTTTTTATAGTTGATTCCTGCACCTCTTAATTCCACTCTTGCATTCTCTAGAAGTTTGCTTCAGGCTTTGCATCAATTTGGTAATAGCTAACTAATTAGAGATTAAAATGGTCCTCTGCAATAGTTATTTGCATTATGATAACATACCCCTGAGGAATGACAAATCGTGAAAATCCAGAAGAATCTTTTAGAATGTCAGGTGCCACTGGGGGAGAGAAGAGGGAAAGTAGAGGGGAGATTTGGGGACAGCAAACCCTTGCAGGCACCACTCTAAGATCACCAACTAGGTCAGTCTCAGGAAGGAACATGCACCCAATGGTGATTCGCCCACCGAGGTCGCCTGTATTCTTCTTCTCATATAGCTTGTCACTCTGTGTCCACATGATAGGACTGTATGAACTCCACATGTCACATCGCCCGTTGTCACATTACTTAACTAATAGGATGATACACTTAAAATATTTCACAGCCTCAGCCTTTCCTACAGCCTAAGTGGATTTTATTTTGGTTCATTTTCCAGAATAAAATCTAGGGTGATGTGAGGATATTGGCAGGATGGTCACAGGAAAACAAATGTGCCTTTTTAGAATGGTGTCAGCTGCAATTATTTGAACTTGTCTTTTTTTACAGAGCTGTTATTGACTGGTGTGCTTCTCAAAAAATGTGCATTAAGCAGGAAAGATAAAATCTAGAGGTTTAGAAGAAAGAGTAACATTATATTCGTTCAATTTAATGATGTGGGTTGAATTATAGCATGCCCTGAACAAGCATGATCTAACTACAAAATAAGTACATTCTCATTCGAAAAGGAGTATACACTGAGACAACATTTGTGGTTTAAAGTCATGGAAAGAGACAGTTGAGACAACTCCTCATGTTTGCCTGGCTTTGAAATGGTAATAGACATTCATCCTATTGCAAGTCCTTATAGCAATTATATACAGCATGACTGACTGGGATGCCCAGACTGTTGGTTCATCCACCCAACCAGAGCTTACTGGTTACCTGCCATATGTAAACCATCCAGACATCTAGTATTTGGGGTTTTAAAGGCAAATATTTAAATATTATATGCTTATTTCCATCTCTGTTATATGGATAGTTTCCAGCAATAATCTGTTAAGCCACAAACTTACAAAGGTTCTCTTTAGTAACCTTTTGACTCTGCTCAAAGTAAAAGAAGTCCAGTCTCAATTTTTAATATGCTGGTGGGCCATCAATCAAAATTTAACACACTTAAGAAATTATTGTTAAAAAATGTATATGGTAAGTGGATAAGTCAGAAAGTCATAGAAGAGATTTAAGAAGGAGAAGTAAAAGGGAACATACAAACCAGAGCTTACCAAGCGTTTTTTAGAAACGGCCAAACAATAAATATTTTCAGCTTTGTGGGCCAAACAGTCTCTGGCATGAAAATTCAATGCCATTTCACCCAAGGGCCTTAGTTTTCTAACCCCTTTTATAAATAAACTTATTTTACAGTTGAAGAATTTGAGGCCCAGAAGTGTCAGGTATACTCAAATCACACTGTTTAATAAGAATTAAGACAGATCGGGTATTCACATTCTTATATTATAATGCATTTGTTATATCTCACGATTTTAGAAAATAATGAGGGTTTGAAAAACCTCTCTTCCGAATACTTTAGTTTAAAAATGAGGAAGGTGAGTCCCAGAAGGAGTGTGGATTGTCCAAGCTCTTTAATGTCAAGGGTGGGATTACAGCACAGGCCTCATAACATCTGTTTCAGTGATTTTTCACCTACCCCACATTATTCTGTAAATGACTAAGATAGAAAACTCATACATTTATTAATTCAATAAGCACATACTGAGAGTATCAAGTGGGTTTTATGCTCAGTGCTATGATATATAGGGATGTCTAAAAAGAGTTTCCTTCAAGAATCTTGGAGTCATGAAAATGAATAAATCATATGATAGTCCACCTGAAAAAGAGGAATTGATGGCTTATGAATTGAACTAAAATATTTGCATTGAATTAAATCTTAATCTAATTACACTACTTCTAAATATATACAGACATATGGATCTATATAGATATCTCTCAATATATAGATCGATCGATCAGTGGTAAAATATTTGAGTTCCAAATGACTCTTCAAATGGATAAGAACCTTACGAGTCACATCTCCATCATCCTGGCTAAATATTTGGAATTAGAATTTAAATGACAATTTAATCAATTCAGCTAATAAATTTATTTCATTAAAAACATGTGGGCCCTTACTAGCTCACTCCCCTCACATCCCATAACAGCTTTGGTTCGCCTGTTGATTTTCATTGTACCGTCCTTTTACTTGCCATACCATACATTTACAAAACTCATTTATCTGTATTAACTTACAAACTACAAGCTTAAGGAGGACAGGACTATGTTTATTTGGTTCACTACTGTATCCACAATTAGCACAGTATCAGGAAATATAATAAGCACCTACTATCTATTGAAATGAACGAATGAATGAATGGATGATGCCATATTAGTCTGAATCTAATCAGCATATAGTAATTTGAGCAGCAAAGTGTTATGATAAAAAAATGGTAACTATAATAGGGGACTGGAATAATAAGGGATTACCAAGTAAGAAGCAAAGAAAGCTTTAGAACATATAGAAATAGCAGATATAAGGAGTATTCACTAACACTACTCCTGTGAGAGAGAGCACCCAGTGAAGACACCTCCCTTCTTGCCCCCCCCCACCCTTCCCCATTCCACCCTGCTGAGGCTGAGAGTTACACCTTGTTATAGAGCAGGGTCCCTGAAGCACACCACTATTGACATTTGGGGTCAGATAGTTGTTTTGTGTTGCGGGGGCGGAGCTGTCATGTGCAAAGTAGGATGTTTGGCAGCATCCTGACCTCTACCCACTAAATAGTAGTATCCCTCACCTCTCCAGTGTGACATTCAAAAGCATGACCTGAGCAAGCATTGCCAAATGTCCCCTGTGGGGTGAAAATCACCCCCTGTTAGGAAGGATATAGTCATTACTTACTGGATGGCAGTGAAATCTCTGTGATGCCAAGCCAATAGAACTTGTGCCAGGAATCTGCACTGTAGGGTGCAGGAAAGCTCTGTGAAGGGAGAGCTTTAAAACCACCTGAGGGGAAGTCCGCTGGGGAAGCTGCTGGCTGCCATGTACTGTAGTAGCCAGACACAAGAGAAACCTCAAGAGCCTACCAAGAACACTGGAACCAGGAAGCTGAACCCTTTTGTCCTTGAAGTATCTCTCCAATACCTTCTGCCAACAAAGTTTCAGTGCCAGTCAACCCGATCCACTTTTACAGAGCAGTTAAAAAGAGTAAATTTTGGACTGAGAGGGAATAAATCAATTATCCATACAGATTCCAAACCAAATCCTATTCTGGGATCCAGAGATATAAAGGTGAATAGCAAAGTCTTCTCCTTCTTTGGATTAACTCTTGGTCCAAACAGATGCATTCAAAAATCAGCATGAGAAACTGCATTTCGAGTAAGAATAAAATACTTGGGGAACATTGAGGATGGAGGAATGAATATGTTTGGCCGGTAGCATCCCAGAACTTCCTGGACACTATAACATGAGAGCCAAGTTGTTAAGTTTGAGTAGGTATATTACAAGTGAGGAAGGAAGGGTAAAGACAGCTACTGCTGAGGGAAGGACCTGTATAGAAGACAAGGAATTTAGAAAGACCTTTGTACAGTAATAAGGGGAGTGTGGCAATAAGAGAGGATTTATGGGACAAGGAACTGGATAATTAGGAGGAAAGCTGGAAGATGTGTTTGGAAAGAAGAGATGGGGATAGATAGTAAATAAATATCCTAGTATCTCAAACTAAAATAATCTAGATTTATTTTGGGGGCAATAAGAAACCAACAGAGAACCATTGGAACTGTATTTTGTATCTGTTTTCGAAGGAAGAGAGTAGCAGATTAATTACAATGGGGAGGAACTCAAACAGGCAGACTTTTAAGATACTGCTGCAGTAGTCCTAAAGGATGTTCATTAGAGCTTAAGAGCCTTAACTTTAGTCTAGGGCCAGGCACAGTGGCTCATGCCTGTAATCCCAGCACTTTGGGAGGCCAAGGTAGGTGGATCACTTGAGGTCAGGAGTTCGAGACAAGCCTGGCCAACACGGTGAAACCCTGTCTCAACCAAAAATACAAAAATTAGCCTTAGCCTAGCATGGTGGCACACACCTGTAGTCCCAGCTACTTGGGAAGCTGAGGCAGGAGAATTGCTTGAACCCAGGAGATGGAGGTTGCAGTGAGCTGAGATCGCATCACTGTACTCCACCCTGGGCGACTGAGCAGACTCTGGCTCAAGACACAAAAATAAAAATAAAAATAAAAATAAATAAACTTTAGTCTAAAGTAGATTTTTATTAATAATTAAATGTGAGGGATGAAAGGGAAATGTTTCTAGTTTAGGAGACTTGGATGTATTTAATAAATAAAGAACAAATAATAGATGTATGTAATAGATAAAGAATAGAACAAGACAGAGCAGGTTGAGATGGAAGTAACTGGCTGATTCAGTTACGGATATTTCAAGTTCAGGCTGCCTAAGTGATATGCACATAGTCAGCAGATGTCCATTGGCAGTTAGATATGTGAGTTTTGTTTTGTTTTACTTTTTACAATCAGATGATGAATGGAAATTGATGTTGGAGTTCATAATCATTTTAAAAATACAATAATCACAGCTTTGATTACGTTAATTACAGTTATTGTTTTGTTTTGCACCAACGAATAAATTATTCATTTTTTTCCAGTAAATGCTTGAAACCTTACTATATTTCTAAGACTTGCATTTTTGTCCATTGGATGTTATAAATCTTGTTATTTAGAAATTCACAATGTCTTCAGAACTCATAAACAAGTTGTATGAGTGAATAAGAAAATATAAAAGATTTCAGTTTCTAAATCATAAATATCCATCTTAATTTCTTCAATTAAAAAGATAATATTTGAAATTTTATATTTGAAAATCTCTTTACCTTTTTTATGTACAACATTTGGCTGTTTATTTGAGGAGATGTTATAAAGCTTCTTGTGTTCCAGAGGTAAACCAGGGAGGTGGAGGGCACCAGGATTTATTTCTGACAGAAGCTTAGCAATCAGTTTAAAAATTCACTGTATAGTCATGAAGTTTGAGAGTTGAATCTGCTTTAGACATCCACAGCACTATTTTGGTGGAGTTAAATTGTTTTGCTTACTTTAGTATTCACACTTCCCTGGTGAGACAGTTATTACAGGCCCAGCTGGGTCATAAAGATCTAAGACTTTTCTTTTCTTTTCAATATGTCTAGCAGTTGGTACTCGTTTTGAAACTCATAGCATGGATGTATGAATTGGATTAGCATCAGCCACAATAACAGTGAAACTTCATTCCCAGACAGCTGTGTTTACAAAGGAGGCCTTTTTAGAATTTACTTCTTTGCATAAAGTACAATGATCATATTAGCCATTGCTTTGCTACAGTCATATAATTGAATTAGTTTTAAATGGAAAGCCAGACTAGCAAAGGCAAATCATGATTTGCCTTTAATAGGCAAGAAGGGTGTTGTCCTCCTAGCTGCACTGGAGATAGTACATTGTCATCTAGACAAGAAACCCACTTGGGCTGAATAACATTTTATTTAATTATTTTTCATTATTCCCATAGGGTTCACTTTAAATCTTCTCTCTTTTTTTACTTTTCTAATATAGTCTATGTCATATGATTATAAATGTAATAAACTGTTTGTTTTAGAAAGATTGGAAAGCATAGAGACATATAAATATAACCCTGCCATTCAAAGGGAATTACTGTTGATAATTTCGTGTCCTTAAATAGTGAGATAATTCTGCCTAGATATTTTTCTCCTGCTTTGTCTACATCCTGGGGCAGCATTAATAAATCACATACACACAGATAGAGATATTAATATATACACATAGATGCTAGGTGTACTATAGATAAATAGTCATTAATTTTTCTCAGAGCAAACTTGCAAGGAATTCTTTTTTTTCTCCATTTCAAAGGTAAACTAAGCTTCACATAGCCAAACTGTCATGTTGCAAAACCTACAGCTTGTAAGTAAAGAAATGGTATTTGAGTATAATTCTATTTTCAAAGCCTATTATAGCACATTACTTTACCACGTTGCATTAGCAATTTACCATGTTAATAAAAACACTTCATGTATAATTGAGTTTCTTTGTCATAGTTTCTTGACTGTGCTTGGGCATTTAAGCTCATTTTAATTTTTTATTTTGTAAAGAATTCTCTGTGTTAAACTTTACCCCTGTTTTAGAAATATGCAGTATTAGAATTACTGATTCAGAGGATATGTATTTTTTAAATTATTGCCTAGAATCATTATACAGTTTACTCTCCAGTGACAGTATATGAGAACATCTGTTCCACTGCACCCTCGCCAGCTTAAGTTTTTGGTTGAAACAACGTGACTGGGGCGAATCAGCCCAAGGCATTAGTTATATCACCATCCTAAAAGAGTTAGTTTGACATTTGTTCTTTTCTTGCAGTTGAGACATAGAAATTATTGACAGAATCTGGAAGATTGTTCATTCTTTAGTGATTGCTTCTTTGTTCTGGAAAAGAATACGCAAATCTGAGACTTCAGAAAACTGGGAGTAGAAATGAGCTCAAACAAACTTTCTCTGAAATGTCAAAAGTAAATAGTAAAGGCCAAAAACGTACCTAAAGAAAGGGTAGACAAAAGAAAAATGGAAATTATCCAAGTAATAACTTATGTAGGAATAAAACATTATGACTTGAGAAGATCCCAGTTTATAGATGATATAGATTGTGGTCAGTGGTGGAAAAGAAAGGAAGAGTTCACACAAGCTAATTTATAAATTTTCTCAGCATCCAAATATGATGTTTTTGTTTTAATACACTCATGTCATCTAATCCCCACAATAGCCCCATGGGACCAGAAAACAAAAACAGTTTCAGAGAGAAATTAATGATCAGAAAGCCCCAGTGACTTGGTCAGAGTTACATTGCTGTATTGGAATTCCAGGCCTGTCTGCACTAAGACCATGCTCTGTCAATTATACCAACTGTTGCTTTTATACCAACAAAGTAAGTGGTAACTGGAAAGCGTGGTTGTGTTTGGGGAAAGAGTAGGGTAGGAGAGATTAAAGGCAGCGAAACAGAGTATGCTTCTGAAGTAAGAATGTCAATAACCTGAATAAGGCAGTAGAAGTAGAAAGGAAAAAGAGGAACAAATTCAAGAGAGATTGCAAAGGTAGACCGGATGGACTTGGGTAAAAGGGAAAGGTCATAGATAACACCAAGATTTCTATCCTGAATTATTGGTAGGTGATAATGCCATTAGAAAGTCAGAAAACCTAACAGCAAGTCTGGATGGAAGCTGGTTAATACAGTTATGGGTAGGTTGAGTTTGAGGTACAGGTGAGACATGCATATGCCACTGAGAAAAATGATGACAATATGTATCTGGAGAGTTCAAGGATACAGATATAGATTTGAAGGTCATCGGCCTGGGGATCTGAACTGAAGTCTTAAGGTTAAATGTTATTTTATGGGAAAACTTAAATCAGTGTACTATGTAAGAACAAAGTTCTAATAAAAATCAGACTCCTGGGATCAAATTCTAGATCACTTTCTAGCTATGTGGTCCCAGGCAAGTTCATGTAACCTCTCTTAGCCTTGTCACTTATGTATTCTCATCTAGGTAACGTTGGCAATGCCTGGAGACATTTTTTGTTGTCACAACTGGGTTTGCTACTGTTATCTTAGTGGGTAGGGTTCAGGGATGCTGTTAACCATCCTACAATGCACAGAACAGCTCCCTAAAACAAAGAAGTATCTTGTCCAAAATGTCAGTAGCTCTGAGTTTGAGAAAACGTGCTGTAAGTATTCTATAAAGCAGAGATAACTGTACTTACCTTGTAGAGATGTTGTGAAGTTTCAATGAGATCATGAAGGTAAAAAACAAAACTGAACATATCTTAAACAAGAAATATTTAAGAAAACAAATTTAATATATTGAATAGAAAAAAAAGGCAAAGGACACAATTTGGGAAACCATTTACCTTTAAGAAATGTCAGAGGAAGGAATGTGTGTCACATATACTGAAAGGTAGCATAGAGGGAGAAGAGAAGAATCGGGAAAGTGGGGCATCAGTGATCAGCACAGAGCAGCTTAGTGGAGTGCCATGAGCGTCTATTGCATGACTGCAACCAGGGAAGAAGGCGAGCAGGACCCTGAACCTCAGATAGCTCACCGAGGATGGGACCTGGAAAGAGACCACTGGGGTGAATGGTTAGCAGAGTCATGATAACTTTGAGGGAAAAGTTGTAATAAGGATGAAAGAAAGACAGGAATAGAATTCCAGGCAGCAATAGGCTGAGAATTAATGAAAAATGAGGATAAGACTTAGGAAAAGCAGCTTCTTTACACTGACTATTTGACCACAGAGGATAGTTTTGCTTTTTTTTTTTTTTTTTTTAGGTTTGGAAAGAACATCCTGTTTAGACTGAAAAGAAAGAAAAGTCAAAAGGGAGACAACAAAACAATAAGAAAGATTGTAATTGATGGAGCAAGAGTCCAGAGGAGAAAGATGAAAGACTCTGTGATTAGTAGCAATGAAAAGGAGACTTGTTTTAGAAAAAACATGGGGTACTTCCTATGGCAGAAAAGTACGATGATAATGTCACTACACGTGAAGTCCAGGGAAAAAATGCATATCTATTTAATAAGATTTTCATTTGTAGCTTTTGAAAGGTTCATAAAAAGCATAAAAAGCTGAGTTCTTTTTATGAACCTTTCAAAAATTACAAATGAAAATCATATTAAATAGCCCAAATACACAAGAAAATGTATTGTCTAGATTGCCATTGTCATTAGACTTCCTATTAAGGACTGAATTATGTGCCCCCCAAATCCATATGTTGAAGCCCTAACCCCCAATGTGACTGTATTTTGAGACAGGGCCTTTCAAAAGGTATAATAATTAAGGTTAAATGAGGTCATAAGGGTGGGGCCCTAAACCTATGGGACTGGAGTCCTTGGAAGCCAGGAAAAGACACCAACAGGGCGCACATGCAGAGGAAAGGCCATGTGAGGATGCCGTGAGTAGGGGCCTGTTAGCCAAAGGCAGGACAAAATAACTCACCAGAAACCAAACCTGGTGGCTCCCTGATCGTGGACTTCCAGCCTCCAGAATGGTGGGAAGATAAATTTCTGTTCTTTAAGCCACCCAGTCTGTGGCATTTTGTTATGGCAGCCCCAGGGAACTAATTACTTCCCTAATTGGAACTTTTATACACATAATACAATAGGAGAAAGAGGTGACCTATTGAAATAAAAATTATTTATCTTAAGGAATCTTGGCCGGCTGTGATGGCTCATGCCAGTTATCCCAGCACTTTGGGAGGCCAAGGTGGGTGGAATCACTTGAGGTCAGGAGTTCAAGACCAGCCTGGCCAACATGGTGAAAACTTGTCTGTACTAAAAATACAAAACTTAGCTGGGCATGGTGGTGGGTGCCTGTAATCCCAGCAACTCAGGAGGCTGAGACAGGAAAATTGCTTAAACCCAGGAGGTGGAGGTTGCAGTGAGCCAAGATCACCCCACTGCACTCCAGCCTGGGCAACAGAGCAAGACTCCATCTCAAAATAATAATAATAATAATAATAATAATAATAATAATAATAATAATTTGATTGGCCATAAGGGCAGGATTTGAGAGAGAGAGAAAGCAGATATTTAATACCAAATCTTAGACACAACTATTAACTAGATCACCTCAGATTTCCATATTGGGGAGATAAATATGGTGCCAATTACGGCTGGGATTGCAGATGTTGGAAACAGGTTGCCTTGGTTCAAATCCCAGTGTTGACACTTACTAGACATGTGACCTCGGGCAAATTACTTAATTTTCTTAGCCTTGATCACCTTACCTGTAAAACAGGGAACATCCATGTAAAATAGTTTGTACAATCCTAATACATGCTAGCTAGTATTTTCATGTTTTATTTGAAATTTTTATATTGCTAAGTTATATAAACATTAATTTGTGACATAAAGGGATGCATTCATTGTTAAGCTTCTAATGATTTTTTGGGAAAAGTATGTATTTCCCTTTCTAATCATGTAATGAGAGCAGAAATAAAAAGTCCAGTAATTGATTGATATTTATAAAAATGTTAAGCTAATGTCTTTGTTTCAAGGAGTTTCACAGCATAAATAACAAAAAGTCTACTAAAAAAGATACCTTGGGATAGATTTGTTGTGCCATTTTAGGATTTCACTTTCAAGTTGCTTAATAGAAAATCAGTGACTATCATAGTATTTGCATTCCCAAGATATTTTTCTTAGCCAGAGGCAGTTTTTAAATAGTCAGTTACTAAAAAGTGGATTGTTGTAACTGATATCTACTATAATTGATACGTCTATATAAACTAGAATATATCAGCTATAGATTTTTTTTTTAATAAATATGGCCTATTTGTTTTTAGACAATTTTGATAAGATTTTTTGCCAATTATACGAATTTGTAAATTTTAAATAATTTGTAAGGAGAGGAGCTTGAAATTTTTAAAAACATTTCTTTTAGGTTTTAGGGTACATGTGCAGTTTTGTTATATAGGTAAACTTGTGTCATGCGGGTTTGGTGTGTAGATTATTTTGTACTCAGGTACTAAGCCTAGTACCCAATAGTTATTTTTTTCTGCTGCTCACCCTCCTCTCACCTTTCACCCTCGGGTGGGCCCTAGTGTCGGTTGTTTCCTTCTGAAAATTTTTTAATAGATAAGACGCTCACTGTTGCCATAGATTCTGCTTTGAGAATACCAAAATTTGGAGAAAAAATTCACATTTGCTTCTACATAATTCTATCACAAAATGGTCTTAAAATTGAGAATTTACAGTGTTATGAAAAAATTAATTTAGTATTGATAGTTTGTTTCCATTGGGAAAATGTATTATTTTGATGAAATTAATTAAACGTATGTGAAACTTATCATTGGTTTTCATGTCAAAACAGTGTAATCTGGTCCAGAAAAGCAATGATAGGAAGAGTAATGTGTAATATCTACTTTTGTTAGTATGGATTTTATATAGTAAGGTAAAGAGAGTTGCTAACACTTAAAATAATTGTCCAGCCACAAAAAGTATGTCCATTGCATGGACCGTTTGATTTAAGTATAGTTGAGAGATATTTATTTTTAAGGAAAAGGAAACATATAGAGTGGGCACATTAGGGCAATCTATTCTTATATTTTCCTCCTAAACACTGAAAAGGCTAAGAACTATCACATGAGATTTGATTCTAATTTCTCCTGCTTTTAATTGAAAATGAAAGTCATGCTACATTTTAAAATCCTTTCTTCCACTTTAATTGCAGTTGGGATTCATGGATATAAATTTCATTATGGTCTAAAATAATTACCCTCATTTAATGTCCTCTATATAATTCAATGTTAAATTGCTAAGTGTTTCAAATCACTTCACCCATATTTATACCAATGTATTGCTTTATTAGGATGCTAGGCATTCATTTTAACTAAGCCTTTGTCCTTAGAGTTCATACAGGTGGATAACCTAAGTCACACAGAGGACTTTTAACTCATATATCTTAAATTTTAAATAAAACTATGCTTCAGAAACTTAAGAGTTTGCTTGTCATATCCTGGGCACATGCATACACCCAAATGAATAAATGAGTAAGTGGTTGAGTGAGTCCATCCAGCTATTTATTAATTCATTTTAAATTTCTATTACAGGCCAGGAAATACTCTAGTTCCTAAATAGAGATACTGATAAAGAAGCTAGACTAGGTGCCTGATCTCATGAAATGTACATTTTGGCATGAGGAAGACAGCAGATATTTAAACAAACAAAGTGATTTTTAGCTGGTGGTGAGTGAAAATGAGTTAAAATCACAGAGTGACATTACGAAGGATTTTGAGTAAAGGCTACTTTGCCTGGGTTGGTCAGTCCTGTATAAAGAGGAAACAATTGAGCTGAGACCTGAATGGTACTGAGAAAAAACCATGAAAATCTAGAGAAAGAATGTTCCAGGCAGAAGACAAAGGCCCTGAGGCAGATGCGTGAAGTATTCTATGGTCAAATGTAGCATAGGATAATTCAGAGAAGTTGCAGAGGTCAGCAGAAGAGTGACACGATCTGATTTATGTTTTTAAAAGATTACTCTGCTTACTGTGTAAGGATGAGAGAAGAAATAAAGGAAAAGGCAGTTACAGAATTCTCCAGTGAGAAAATGGCAGTTGAGACCCAAAGATAATATAGAAGAGGGGATTCATTTCAGATTATTGAAGTTAGAATATACAGGATTTGGTGTTGGATTAGATACAGAGGAAGGAAGAGGACAATCTAGAACAGGAGTCAGCAAATGCTTTTTGGAAAGGGCCAGGACATTAAAGAGTATCTGTAAACGTGGACATTAAATAGCTCAGGTTATAGAGAAGGAGACTGACCAAAAACTAACAATTCCAGAACTCTGCAATATGCTCTGGAAAGCAACCACAAGGATTCAGAAAGAGGCATATAGGTGGGGGTGAGAGAGAAAGTGAGTGGTCTAGGACAGTGCTTTTCCAAGGATCTGTGCTTAAGGACCAGTTTTGTTTTTATTTTCAGCCCATCCATTGTGGACAGATGTTTTTGAAAAACAAAATACAAATGAATTGCTAGAAAAATACAACTGAAAAAAAGCATAGAAATAAATGCCGCTCTTTTTTCCTATTATATTCAGCATACATAAAATCCTATTTCAATAAAAATATTAGAACAAACATAATGCCAGATAAAAGGAAAAAAAATTGCCCCAATTAATCACATTGTCATTGAAAGCATGTGTACAAGTAATAAGAAAGATAATGGCTATTATACTTGTCTTACCATCATAACAAAACCACAATTTATGAGTGAAATAGCAATTCTCCATTCTGACTGCAATTGGTACACTTTGAAAGAACACTGTGGATTTCACTGTCTAGCCTTTAATATGTCAAATGTGCCTGTTTCTTGATTGTTAACTTTTTTGATCTAGGTTAGATGGATGATGGAAATGCCACTTGCAGGGAGTAATGTGTTCTTTAGCTGTTTTATGTTTTGTTTAATACACTCGGAATAGAGAAACCAGTCTCACAGAGTAGAACTGACGGGAACAGAAGAAGTGATTTTAAAGTAATATCAGCATACTGCAGAAATTTATTTTTATTTATTTATTTATTCCTTCATTTATTTTGAGATGGAGTTTTGCTCTTGTTGCCCAGGCTGGAGTGCAATGGCATGATCTCGGCTCACTGCAACCTCCGCCTCCTGGGTTCAAGTGATTCTCCTGCCTCAGCCTCCTGAGTAGCTGGGATTACAGGCATGGACTACCATGCCTGACTAATTTTGTATTTCTAGTAGAGAAGGGCTTTATCCATGTTGGTCAGGCTGGTCTCGAACTCCTGACCTCAAGTGATCCACCCGTCTTGGCCTCCCAAAGTGCTGGGATTGCAGGCGTGAGCCACTGTGCCTGGCCTTCATTTTTATTTTTATTCAAAATGGAACAAATGATGTTCTATTTTAGTTAATCCTTCATTAGTAGCTAGTTCTATCAATTGCTCCTGTAAAGTATGGTTAAATTTTGATTATCTTTTGATAAGATAAATAGATTCTGAATTTAGATACTTTAGGTTAAATTTAGCAAACTAATCTTAAAATAGCACACATTTAATAATACCCTCTTACTCATGACTTGTATGAAGCTTTTACCAAATGTTTCTCACCTTATGGATTTGACAGTAACACAAATCTGTACCCTGTTCAAAAACACAAGTCCACTGATCTTGCCCTTGGATGTCTCAGCATTGTCAAATTGCTAGAAAAGCTCCTAAACTTCTGTGCTTATGTCTTTACAGACTAGCAACAAATAGTGGGCCAACTATACTTCGAGTAGCACTACTCTACAAAAAGGTTGTGAATTCAATCATCCTTAGAAAAGGGTGAATCATATATAGGAAACTTGTATATAAATATTTAAGATAGAATATTTATAATATCAAAATTGTGTGTAGGAAAATCTCAAAACACTTCTTTTTAAAACAGTGTTTCTCTTTTTCCACCCTTTATTAAGATGCATATATTCCTTTTTATTTCAATATTTTTGGAGTACAGGTGGTTTTTGGTTACATGGGTAAGTTCTTTAGTGGTGATTTCTGAGATTTTGGTGCACCCATCACCCTAATAGCGTACACTGTACCCAGTACATAGTCTTTTATCTCCCACCCCACTTCCACCCTTCTCCCTGAGTCCCCAAAGTGCCTTATGTCATTCTTATGCCTTTGCATTCTCATAGCTTAGCTCCCAACTGTAAGTGAGACATGATATTTGGCTTTCCTTTCCTGAGTTACCTCACTTAGAATAATGGTCTTTGACTCCATCCAAGTTGCTGTAAATGCCATTATTTCCTTTTTTTATGGCTGAGTAGTATTCCATGGTGTATATATACCACATTTTCTTTATCCACTCATTGGCTGATGGACGTTTAGGTTGGTTCCATATTTTTGCAATTGTGAATTGTGCGGTTACAAACATGCATGTGCAAGTGTCTTTTTCATATAATGACCTCTTTTCCTTTGGGTAGATATACAGTACTGGGATTGCTGCACTGAAATCCCAGTGCTACTTTAAAATTTCTACTTTTAATTTTTTAAGGAATCTCCATACTATTTTCCATAGTGGTTATACTAGTTTACCTTCCCACTAGGAATGTAAGTGTTCCCTTTTCACTACATCCATGCCAAAAATATGTATATATTCTTAACAGTTAAGGATTAAAAGTGAGAAAGAGTTAAAAATAAAATCTTAAGCTAATGTTTGTCACCAATATTTCAACAGTAGAATTACTAGATAAGCAAATAAACAAAAAAATCGAGAAGTTTAGTCATTTCATATTGGATATTTCTATGTAATCAGGCGTGTCCTACATGCTTGACTGGATTGTTTTCCACACTTAACCATTAAGTTGGTTATAGTATAAGCACAGACAGCCTAAAATCAAGTAAGTACTAAACCAATACAATTTCAACTTTGAAATAACTGAAAAAAAATCAAGGAGGATACATGCCAAAATGTTAACGTTTAGCTCAAGATTGTAAAATTACAATACATCTTTTATCCCTTAGAGTTCTTTGGTGTCTTTCAGTTTGTTAACATATTGCCATGGGACACACACACACACACACACACACACACACACACACGTAATTTTAAAATTCAAAACTAGATGATTTCATTTGATTAATATAATAAGCCTAGTCAACTTAACAAGACCCTGTCCTGGAAAAGACTGATTTACATAGACATATTAGACATGGAAACTTGATCACCACTAAGTCACTTTTTTATTTCTCAAAAGTGACAGTAAGTAAAAGGAGAGAATTCCTGAAATTAATTCTTAGCTTTTTATTCCTTTGTGCATATGCCAGATTGGATCATTATTTTCAAATGGTGGTACCTTTTAAAGCACATAATTATAATCAGGAAACAGTTTAAATGAAGTGTTTGTTATTTGAAATCCATTTTTCTAGTGAATAATCCCCATGATAGACAGGGGGATATTATTACAAAGCAAAGACACAGACAAACATCTAATACTCTGGTGTGTGTAAGTGTCTCTTGCAAATATAAACACGTGCCTGATAAGAAAATGCTAATAATTAGTTACTCATAAAAATGTAATTTCTTTCCATGAAATTACTATCTAATATGATTTTGAGTAGATGAAATTATTTTTATGCACGTTATAGCCTTCCTTCTGATAAGCATTCAGCTACTCATTACTTCTCACGTTCATATTATAAGTCTTTGTGTCTTATCTGTAATATAAGACTCTAAATTCCTCAAAGTTGTACTTTATTCTTTTTGCATAATCCACAGTAGCTTGAATTGTCCCTTATAGATAGTAGGCATTGTATATGTACATATGTGTGAGTTTGGTTGAATGGATGGACTGATGGATGGATGGATGGATGGATGAATAAATGGATGGATGACTGGGAAAATATGGATGTGGCTGGTTTTATTTTATTTGGGGGTAATTTTTTCTCCAAGGAAACATACAATCACATGATAGTTGATAGTATAAACCGCTAAGAATTATGATTGTCCCGTTATAAATAAAATAAACAAAAAATAACAAACATAAGAACACTTGAAGCCACAAAGTAAATCAAGGGATTTTCTGCATAAGTGTGTCAAAACAATGAAGGATCCCTCTGAAACCTTGGGCTTAGCTAAGTAAAACATCTCAACTACTTTGGAACACTAACTTTCTACATTTTTAAATAAACATATTTTTAAAAAGATTTAGATGAGATTCAGGTTAACAAAGCATAACGGTATAGCCTGTGAAATTAAGAAGGCGTTGCCAAGCGTTCTGATAATACCTGACAAACATTTTGCTTAGCACTATTGAAGTGTCTGAAATAGCTTCCAGTTTAAGATTTTACCTTTTACACTTTTTGACTTATAACATTTCACTATTAAGTGTAAAAAAGAAAAAATCTGTTTTGAATGTTATGAGACTTTCTCCCACCCTATTTTTAATTTGAAAATATTCTATTTTTAAAATGTTTATACAAAATTCTAAGCCACTATATCACAATAAGGGATAGGAGATCATGAGAATTAAATCAACTAACTCATACACTATATATACACACCAAATATATATATATATATACACGCACATATATATGTTGTGTATATATACACATATATACATATATATATTGTGTATGACTTAGTTGAGATATATATATATATATATATATATATATATATATATATGTGATACTTTGTAACCCGTAAAGTAAACTTTAAATGCTATGATTTTTTAGCAGTGGTAATGCTGATCTCTGATATTTGGACTGCCTTTCTAATAATTTAAAAGACCATTTCTGTCTAGATGAAGTCTCATTATATCACAACTGATGAACCGAATTATATTCTTTTTAGACATACCACTGAGTAATCAGCTCCCTTCAGAAGAATGTTTTGCCTTAATAATGAAAACATTTTAATAACTAAACTTATTACCCACTGAATTACTGTCATCCTTGACTTCTAAAACAGACACGTTTTCTAAAATGAGAAACAGCCTCTTAACTGATATTCCTAAGGACAATTTCTTTAAATGTCACCATTCTTAGTGTGTAAGAGTTATAGTTTCTTCTCCCTTTCTGTCTCCCTTTTTCCATCCACCTCTCTCTTTCCTTCTTCCCTTCCTTGTTCTTCCTTCTTCCTTCCTCTTTCCTTTCTTTTCCTTCCCCACCTGACAAGTATGTCTAAACTACCATCATTAAACATGAAAGGGATTTCCCATTTGCTCTCTTTCAATATCTGTGTACTCAACTGATAATATTTTACCCATGCTCCTTAAAGTATTATGTCAAGACTTGTACAATCAGATTTTCTATCCCAAGAAAAGTAACAGAAAATTTTGCATGAAATATGTGCATGCATAAAGGTTTGCTGTGGAGATGCCCTAAACTAAAGCCATTTGCTCGGTAACATGTCTTTAATTTCTTCCGAAATTAAGTTTAGCATGTGGAAATTTGGTATTTTATTTTACAGTGTTAAAATGTAACGTGTGTATGAATTGTGTTTGTTTAAAAAGATAATTTAATGATTTTTCTGTAGTCACCTATATTTGTTAAAACTCATAAATAATATTTTCTGGTTTCTACTTATTCAGTTGTTGGAGTTTTCACAACATCTCATTATAATCATTTTCAGAATAGAATAACAATCAAAAAAAGGCATTAGTCAAGAAATGTCACAGGACCTGAGTAACTATTTAGAAAAGCATCTGATACCTATAGTAGTACTTTTCTGAATGTCTATTTGATGAGGGTTCACACAGATGGCAGGTGTTCCTACAGAGTGTCTGAGAGAAGGAAAACTGAAACACTAATTGGTTCATTTTTGTGCCAGGAGTGATAAATTCTATAACACCATCAATTATGCTTATCAAGATGTCTTAAATTATTCATTGATCAGTACAGGGATCTGCAGACAGTGGCAGTCATTTGGAACTTAATAATATTACTTGAAAATTCTACATTTTCCTAAACTTCCGGTTATGTATAATGGTTGACTTATTGTTTGAGGAGACTTAGAATCTATCAGCAAGACACATTTGTTTAACGTTTCAGAAAATGTATTCTTTCGGCTAGGATCATCTTCTAAGTAAAGATTATTTATTAAGGACACATGGTTCCAATTCCAAATGCCAAGATTATAGTTCTGAGTATTTTTATTTTGAAAATAAATTCTATATGTTTATAATATAGAGTATGAATAAAGATATTTGTGTAAAAGGTCTCCAACTCCTCGTTCAACTGTAAGTGTGTATGTGTGTGTTTGTGTGTATTTCAGTATCTGTGATGTATTCAGCTACTAAAATATTGCTTAAGGAGTTTTTCAAAATAAAAGTTAATACTTATGCTATAATATTAAGTTAAAAATCATAGCGATGAAGATTACAAGTATGAACAACAATAAAGCTATGCAAAAAAAAAAAATAAAAAGTAAAAGGAAATATATAAAGATACCTCCTCTAGTCATTTGTAGTTAGAGTCCTATGGGTGATTTCTTAATTTCTCCATTCAGTTTTAATTTTTTTATAATCAAAAATCAATTACATTTCAAATGAAATTTATAGGGAACTGAATTTAAAAATAGTTTTTATAATATTTTCACAGGTCTTTTGTAGGTACATATTATTTTCTCACTTTTGTCTAGTCATAAGAAATATTAATAAATATTGGGTCATTAGGACAACATAGAACATTCATATTTTAAATCAAGGACACTTAAGAAGACCTGAAGAAAGTTATAATTCAAATACTACTTTTGTTCATTGTTTTTTAATGTGATATTTGTCACTGGATATGATATTATGAGGTTTAAAATGTGTTTTTTTCCAATCAAGCTCAACTTATTTTTAAGCTCATTGGGATGATTAGATAGTTTCTACTTTTAAAACTCCATCTAGCATAACCATATCTATGCTTTTCCATTTATTATATTTTGCTAAGAATTTCAAAGTGTATTTTCAAAATAATATTTTGTGGAGTTTTAATCTAGCTTAGTAGGTTGAACAGAATTTGTTAAGTTAAAAGTTTTAATTCTTGTCAAATTTATCATCAGTTTACTCTGTAATTCTTTGGTAATACGCTATACTGTTTAAAGTGTCCTTAAATCAAATAGATAATAGAAGAAAGAGGAGTTTTTTAAAAAAAACTACTTGAACTCTCAGAATTACTATGAGTTTTCAATGCCTAATAACACAATCTCTTAATATATTGAAATGGATTTGAAAAACTAAGTTTTAGTAATTATTGCTGTTTGGTTTTCCTACATAATATTATTTGATTCTTCTCTTTCAATACCTTTTCATAATGTTTTGGATTTCGTTGTATTGTAAATATCCAAATATAAAGGACAGAAGCATTATGGAATATACATTCTGGTGGTGGACGTGCTGCTGAATTGCAGTCATCTTGGACAAGGAACTTAAACTGTGCTTGAGTTTTCTTATTATCTAAAAAAACCCCAGAAAATTAGCCAGATATTATCTATTTATAATAAAAGAAATATTATACTTTATGTTGTGAACGCGTCTAGCCTTAAGAACATTCTCTAAACTCGGACTCCCTCTAAGTTTAGGTAAGGACCAAGACATTCTATGGGAAAGTGGGAAATTTTACCATATAAAGAACAATGACAAAAATAATATTTGAACATACTTTTCAACTGTGGGAATTATATTTATTATCACTGGTAATATACTTTTGAAAACTTTCTAAGGACTGTTGCCTATTATTTGTCTATTTAACAATCATTTGTTTTGGCATGAATTAATACAATTCATTACAGAAAGCTTTATATTCTTGAATATGATTCTTGATTCCCCGTGTCTCTGTCTAATCTTTCTTGGGGTCCCTTTTTGTATAGAAATAGTTCATGTATTAGGTTCAGCATTCTGGTTACCATGCACCCTAGATGAGCTCACTACCCAAGGGTCTGAAGTAACAGCTTCTCCCTTCCCCTCCACCCAGCCCCAAGAAGGGTGTCATGTTCCTCTTTATAGTTTTTCAAAATAAAAAAGTATATGTAAAAGCAATTAAGGAACTTTGCATTTTAAATCAGCAAGCACCTTACTATGTTTCAGCACCTGACCATGCATAACTTATTGTTCAATACTCACAACACACAAACCATTTACATGTATTAAGCTGATAGAGGATTAAAATTAAATGTAATTTCTTACAGTATTTTAAAATTATCTCCATTATAATTAGAGATTATAATACTAACTCATAGTATTTCAAAATAAAAGAATTAATTTTTATTTTGAAAAACCTCATTGGAACTATTAAAGTATTTGTTATTACGTATAAAGCACTTATAGCAATGCCTGGCATATGAGTACCATGTAAGTGAGGATCTGATTATCATGTGGGTCCTGGGACTTCTGAGTATAGACTTTCACTTTTTTCTTTCCTTCATTCCAGTTCAGTAGTTGCTAGAATGTAGTGTACAGTAAGAGTTACTGTATCTGGTTGTATTCAGTAATTTTCAAGGGCGATTCTGGTATACATGTGTGTATTCATTTTGTGTTGGCGCTGTAATATTTACAATTTTAGTGACAGAATTGATGATGCTTCACTATAGAAGTCTGAATACAGTTCCAGGTGCATAGTAGGATATTGAATAGATTGGATTTAAGCAGTTAAATCACTCCTCCTGTTATATGCTAAAGTTGATTTTTCACTCTTCCAAAATGAGTTAATTTTTCTGTGATCTTCTCCTTTTGTTTTCCTGTATTCTTCATATTTATTTTGCCTGTGAACATTAGTTTACTATTTTGTTAAGTGGAGATAATGATGCTTGTTTTTCAGAATTTGTTTGAGAATTGTGATTAATATATGTTACTGGTAATTTAAATAACAGTACCTGGCATATAGGAGGCACTCCATAATTGGTAGATCTTGCTGTCATTTCAGTATTTTAATTGACTGATTAATTTTGTGGTATATATAATTTAGTGTGTCACAGACTTTATTCCAAACAATTATTTGAACATCTGCTTTTGCCAGATATGGTTGCCAGATTTGTTTATGTGTTGGCAACTGTATTGGCACATAATGTAGAAGAGGTCCGTAATTTCATAGAGTTTATATTCTAGTCAGGAAAAATGTCTGACATGCTTCTTAATAATGTACTTAGATTAAGTGTTTGAATTTACTTTTCTTTAGATGTCTTTAGATTGTTTCACTGTATCATTGACTAGGTTGCCATTGCTACTATTTTGTAGAAGATTTACTCTAATCACTGTGCTTTTTTCGTCTGACAGCTCTTTCAAACATTTGATTGGAGGGCTGGATGATGTTTCTAATAAAGCATATGAAGATGCAGAAGCTAAAGCAAAGTAAGTGACTCTTTTCCTTTGGCCTTAATTTTGATTGAAAAATGATTTTGAATAGAAATAAGATCAAATATTTTGTTGGACTTGACACATCCCAACACTCTGACAGGAAGCAACTAATTACTTGAGAGACAAAGAAGCAAACTCTTCAAGATAATTATTACACGGTATGCTTACCTAGGAGTATGTCTGTCTTCAAACACAAAACTTCGATTTTATGATGAAGATAATCTCAGCAAGAAAAAATGCTTATTTTAAAATCTAATATAAACAATTAAATGTAAACCTGTTGTTTGTCCTCCAGAAAATACTTTCTGAACAAATGGTGGTTGTGTTCCATAGTTGCTTGTGGAATTGTATCAAAAATAATAAGGCTAGAAATATTTCCCTGTGCTAATACATCATTACATTGAACTTTGATGTTGCTAATATGAGAATGATATGAGATGGTAAATATCCCATTAAGTATGATGTTGCATAAAAATACAATTCCGTCTACAAGAATAATTTGATTAAAACAATGTTTTTTGACAAAGATTTAAAGTAAGTTGATATTAGCTTTTTCTGCAAAATTATTATTTTTAAAATACCAGTAATCTATATAATCCTCCCCTCTTTCCCCTAATGTAATTAGTATTTAATAGCATATAGCATACCTAAAGGATTAAATTGACAACAGTTAGCATTAAACAGATAGTTCAGGGCCAGAATTTGATCTGTTGATTTTGTAGTAACCTAAAAATCAAAAGAAGTAAAATAATGTATTTTGCTTTGAGAATCCATGAAGATTAAAAATTTGTCCTAGAACTAAAATATTAAGAATTATATTCCATGTTAACCCAATAAAATTATGTTATTTTCAAAGCTATATGAAAATATTCACAATTTCTCCTCTGTATCCTCTGTATAACCCTGAGGTCAAACGCCTGCAGTGCCTCTGCTAAGGTTTGCTTAGGAAGTTACACAGGCCAGTTGTAACACCAGACTCCATGCAATCACTGAGACTGCCTATGTTCTGGATAATTAGTATTAATTGTTCTGGTTTATTTCAACAGGCTAAAATGTACATTGATATTCAGTTTAGACTTCAGTTTCTAGTATTAATAATAATCCCACCGAGGTGGGAAAGGGGGCCATTTAAGGTACCTTATCAGTTTTTAAAGTTGTACAATGGCCTTTGTTATGGTTGGGTTCTATTCCTATAGGAATTTTTTTGGTATGTGACAAAATTTATACTTTTATAATTTATGTCAGCTTATCTTTTCATGTGTTTGTGTGTGTGTGTGTGTGTGTATTCAGTTAAGGGTCTCATTGGTCATTATATACATACATCTTATATATAATTTACATGTAGTATATATGTAATTTTATATGTATTACAATTTATATAATTATAATCATATTATACAATATTAAATATACATGTATATGCATATATATATAAAAGATATAGAACAACTGATGGTAATCATAAAAATTCACGTACAATCCAGTTAAGCAACTATTAACTAATAGAAAAATTCAAGAGTCTTGTAGACTAATGTATTTTTGCTGCTTCCCTATTAAACTTTGAAAGTTTAATCTCATTTTTCCTATTAAACTTTAGAAAGATTTTCTAATGAATGTTTTTGTAGAACTCCTATTTATTCCACTTAAAGTTGAGGCCGCTATCATGCTTCAAATTGATCAGTGATAGGGAAGTGACTGAGTTAGTCATAGGTTTCTCAGTGTCCTATGGACTTTATAAAGATAACTGTGTGTACATCTCCTAAATTCTGGCCATTCATGGATTCACTTGCACATACTTCAATTAAAAGTAGTAAGTAAGAAAAACTGAAACAATGAAATTCAGATATTCAGACAATTAGAGGTAGATATGGCAACAATTCTTAACATTGGAAGAAAATCAGTCAATATGAAAAACATGAACCTGAATGAAGGCCAGAAGTCTTGGGTTCTGCTCCTGGCTCTGTCATTACCAGACAAGTGATTTTGGTCATGAATATTAACGCCTAACTCTCAATCTCAGTTTTCACATTTTTAAAATGGCGTTTTTGAGATTTAATTGATGGCAGTGTGTAAAAATACTTTGTAAATTATAAAGGTTATAAAAATATGTCACTAGGCTCGTGCCTGTAATCCCAGCACTTTGGGAGGTCAAGGTGGGAAGATCACCTGAGGTCAGGAGTTTGAGACCAGCCTGGCCAACATGGTGAAACCCTGTTGCTACTAAAAATACAAAAATTAGCCAGGCGTGGTGGTGGGCACCTGTAATCCCAGCTACTCAGGAGCCTGAGGCAGGAGAATCACTTGAACCTGGGAGGTGGAGGTTGCTGTGAGCCAAGATCGCGCCATTACGCTCCAGCCTGGGCGACCAGAGCAAAACTCTGTCTCAAAAATAAGTAACTAAATAAATAAATAAATAAATAAATAAAGTATGTCACTAGAAATAACTAGAAATATACCTTAGTGCATTTGACATATAATTGAATTTACAGATTCCATGTCTATTATGTTGATCAATTTTACTTGGACAAGAAGTCTCTAATCTTATGTAAGCAACATACTTTTACTTGAGAAGCCTATTATGAAATTAAACCTTGCCTAGAAAACATTCATAAAAATATTTTTAATAAAACAGTAACATTTGATTAAAAGAGAATTCAATTCTAATTAAAGAAGAAAGAAAGGCAATGAAATGACTACTTACATCAAAGTAGTTTCAAATATTGCTATTTGAAACCATTGATTTGATAGATTATAATATAGCCATTATGTTTATACATTTCCCCCCAGTTTTACTGAGGTGTAACTGAGAAATAAGAATTGTATACAGTTAAAGTGTATATGACATGATGATTTGATACATAGGAATACATTGTGAAATGATTATCACAATCAAACTAACACATCTACCACCTCACATAGTTACTTTTGGGTGTGTGTGGTAAGAACAGTTAATATCTACTGTCTTAGCAAATTTCAACTGTACAGTTTTGTTTGAATTTTCTGCTCAATTCACACTAAACCCAAATGAATGTATAGTCCATGTTTTTTAATATTCATTGTTATTTAGAAAATGGTAATTGCTTGATGAAAAAGTCTAAAACCTTTGATCCAAATTCTAGTGAGGCTGATAATATGACCTTTATTCCTAAAAACAGCCAAATAAGTAAATAAGCAAATAAATAAATAAATACTGGAGGAGTTATCATTGTGTCTTATACACTGTTAGCATTTTATAGTCTTCTAATAAATAATTAATATTGGAAGATTTCTGAAGTGTAAGGTATCTCTTAATTAGGTGTCCTGTCATTCAAAGAAGGCAAACTGTGAATTATTCCCTAGAGAAAGCTTTCTAGTTGAACTATCAAGTTTAAAACTCTATTTGAATTAGCATTGTTGTTTCTCTATATTGAATTTCTTCCCCTTAACTACTTTATACTTTCACTTTGTATTTAAGGAATTTATAAGGGTTGCCAATGCTGCAGGGGCTAGGAACCAGCTCTAATTTGTTTAAAATCTGGGATATTTCTGTTAATGCCTCTAAATTTTTATAAGGATCACAATATCTTGACCATTTAGAAAGACAATGTTAATTTGGTTCCACTTTGTAAGCTTTATTTGTTCAGGGTCTCCTTGATGTTTTGCAAAACCTACGGAAGATAAGATTAATATTTCTTAAAGCTCGACTAAAATGATTATGTTAGTTATCCATGGGAAATGGATGTTTGTTATCCATAGTCTCATTGACTATGCCTATTTGGGTAAGAAGCGAAAAAAAGTAGGACTGACTGTAAAGATTGATTAAGTTGAGGCATTTAAAAACTTAAATGGTAGTATAATCAAGCTCAATCGCAGAAAGATTTCACAAAATGTACAGACCATCCCAGTAAAACCATACCAGGCATTCAGCTCAGGTAGATAGTCGAGGAAGATTGGCTTGAGAGAAATGTTCCAGTAGAAGTGGTTCTCAAAACTCCTCTACTGCAGGATAGGTGCCCTCAGTCTGTCTCATGAGATATATTTTCTACAAAGATAATTGTTCTTGGCAGAAATTATGCCTATATGGCATGCTTAAGCTTCTCTTGATTGTTGCTAATTATCCACTGAGGGCTTCTCTTTTTAAAATAGGAAATTATAATCACAAAGACATTAGAAGAGGATCAAAGTTAAGGTTCACTGAATTTTATTTGGAGAAGAAGTTAGCATGTGTGGTGAGAGGTACATATTTTCCACTGATAATATGTATTCATTCATTTAATAAACATTTAGAAATTTACTTATGGTGAGTCAGGCATTGTGCTTTATAATGTGCACACCAAATAGAAAACACCATTTCCAATACCAAGGATCATCCTACAGTTCGGTAGGGAAGCTGGTATGTAATTCAAAGAATACTTTCACTATTTGGTTCTAAGAATAAGTTTTAATAATTATTATGAGATAATAGTATTTGAATACAAAATTATATCTCTATATTGAAGCCTTGCCTTATAAAATTCATAATGATCCAGAAATATTAAAAAATTAAATATTCTGTTAAATATTTCTGACATATGCGTATAGCTTGTATCTTTGATGTCTTAATTGCTGAATACTCAGCAGTTACAGGCAAAACAGCTATTTCTTCAAATAAAAAAGCCTATATATATATATGTATATATATATGTCTACATATATGTATATATATATGTCTATATATGTCTGTATATGTGTATGTATACACACACACACACACACACACATATATAAGCCAAGATAGAGAAAGAAAATGAAAACAATCTAAACCAAACACAACTGCTATTACCTATCTATCTTTGTGTTTTACAGTTGTACTTATAGTGCATTTTCAATTTTATATCTTGCTTTATTCCATTTAACATCTGTGTTAGTCTGTTTTGCATTGCTGTAAAGTAATACCTGAGGCTCAGTCATTTATGAAGAAAAGAGGTTTATTTGGTTCATGGTTCTACAGGCTGTACAGGAAGCATAGTGCTGGCATCTGTTCTTGGCGAGGCCACTGGAAGCTTCCAGTCATGGCAGAAGGCAACAGGACATATCACATGGAGAGAAAGGGAGCAAGGGAGATGCCAGGCTTTCTTAAACCACCAACTCTCACTCTGTGAACTAAGAGAAGGAGAACTCACTTATTATCATGGGGATAGCACCAAGCCATTCATAAGAGATCCACCCCTATAACCCAAACACCTCCCATCAGGCCCAACCTCCAGCACTATGGATCACATTTTAACATGAGATTTAGATGCGGCAAATATTCAAACCATATCAGCATCTTCATATTATAAACATTTATAATACTATTATATACTCTTCATGAAAATCATTTTAATGGTACCTGACAACCCAATGAATAGAAACTTAGACTTCTAGACTGATTCGAGTTGTAGCCTTGTTGATTCAATGTATTTTGCTTTTAAAGGTGAGAGCTCAATTACCTTTCAAGGAAAAAAAAAAAAAAAGCACCAAACAACAAAAACACCTTTGAATACATTCCATCTAGCAATGCTTTTCAAACTACTTTGTGTCGTGACATTCAAAGAAAATGAGTACAGTGTTTTGCACCAATTAGTTCAGCTGCCCTAGGCTCCATCCTTCAGTATTGAAGGCTAAAGGGATTCATACCTAAGCCCTTCAATGGGAAGTTCTGACAACTATATGACTATAGATATGTAAATGCACTTAGTTTTTGTCTAGATTGATAATACCCAATATTGTTCTTTATTAACTCCTTCTCTTGTCAAAATCTATGTAAAGCCTCCAAATGAGCATGGACAGATAGATTTTAATCTGTAATATCCCTTGGTATACATAAAGATTTAAAGACTCCTTGCAATGGCTCTGTAGTCCCTCATGCACCAGCATCACCCATGTTCATTCACCTCTTCATATGCTTTCATCTATTCAACAGTTATTTTCTATGTGCCTACAAAATGCTGCATATAAAACAATGAATAAAATAGATAAGTTTCTTGCCTTAATGGAGCTTATGGTCCAGTGGGGGACTGAGGCATATGTTAATCTTTCTGGGAAGTCTTCTTAGGGGAAGTGACATTTTAACTAGATGTGGCCTGAATTCTGAAGAATTAGCTGGTGCTGGCTAGGCAAGAATTAGTTGGTATTAGTTAAGCAAGGAGGTATGGAGAGCATTCTAGCTGGCGGAACAAATGGAAAGCATTCTACATAGAGGAACAGCATGGAAAAAGCCCTCAAAGTAGGAAGCAACATTATATAGTCAAGGAATTAAAGTAGCAATATGTCTGAGACCTAGAACAAAAGAGAGAAGGAGATCAGAAAGGAGAGAATGACAGATACCAAATCTCACAAGACTTTGTAAGCCACATTAAGAAATCCGGAAATCACATCAGACTTCCAAGCTGGCAAATGAGATGAGTTAGTTTATATTAAAACTGGGCACTCTTGTCTCTGTGATTGAAGGGGTGTACATTGAAAGCAGGGAGAATAATCAAAATATTTTTCATGTTAAAGCTGATAGTAGACAGGAATAGAGTGAGGATGATGTGATTTAAAAAAAAAAAGCATTTGAGAGATATTTAGGTGGCAAAGCCAGCAGGTCTTCAGGAAATAGATATAGGTGGTGAAGGAGGAAAAGGTCAGGGAAAATGCAAAGAATTTTGATCTGAATATTGGAGAGAAGTGACAGAATTCACTAAGGTAGAGAAGCATTAAATGGTTCCCAGGTTTGGAGAGTAGGGTGATCATGAACTGATTTTTTGACAGTTTAAATGAGGTACTTTTGAGATATGGTTAGGCAGGTCTGGTGCTCAGACAGAAGATTGTTATCAGTTTGAGAATAACGAACATTTCGATGTTAGATAGTAATTGTAGCTGTGGATGAGATAGAAATTAGAGAGTGAGAGGAGCATGGCACTGAGGATTGATTCTTGATGAATGTTAGCATTTAAAGGTTAGAGAAGAAAGAAGAATTTGGCAAAAATTAAAGAAAAGAAAGACTGAGAAGGAGAGATGAAAGGTAGAAGGAACACCACATGCACAGAAACCAAGAATAGACTATGTGTTTTAGTTTGTTCAGGCTGCTATAACAAAATACTGTAAACTTAGTGGCTTATAAACAGTAGAAATTTGTTTCTGAGTTCTGGAGGCTGTGAAGTCCAAGATCAAGGCACCAGCAGATTAAATGTCTGCCCATTTCCTGGCATATAGGCAGCTGCCTTTTCACTGTAACCTCACATGGCAGAAGGAACAAGAGCTCTCTGGAGTCTCTTTTATAAGGGCACTAAGTCCCATTCCTGAGAACTTGCCCTCATGACCCAATAACCTCCCAAAGGCTCTTCCTCCTGACACCATCACGACGGGGATTAGGTTTCCACACATGAATTTAGGTAGGAGGCAGTGCACAGTCTACAGCAGTGTGCTTCAAGAATGGGGGAAGAAACAATGATATTACATGTTGCTGAGAATTCTAGTATGTTACTTAACAAATTGGATTTAGCAAACCAGTGGGTTCAGTTTCATTTCACAATGGAGTGGTGGGGATGGAGCCCGCCTTGCAAAGGCTATAAATGAATCTAATTTTCAGAAACAGGATTCAATGAGCTTACACCAAATAATAAGACATTTAAGTAAAATTGCCAGAAATGTGTAAATGGAAGATTATGGATCTTCAGTACTGATAGAGATGTAAGCATGTTAAATCTAGTAGAGAAGAGAGTTTAAGACTGAGCAAGTGGGTCTCAGGTCCTTTTAACTTCATGACAAAGGCAGACCTCTTCAAAGGTTAAGAGTGAGATCATCTCCACGGATAAGGTTTATACCACTTTGTGATGTTATTTCTTGGTTAAGAAGGTCATTACTCTTCAGTCTTATACTCAGTAGCATTCCCTTAGTTTAAAGCATTACCCTGTCTCTAAAGAAACTATAAAAATAATAAATTATCCTAAGAGGAATAAAAAGGTTTTCTTAATATTGTAGTACAAAATTTGTACATAAACTATTTTTCCTGCAAGGATCGCTTAAGCCTTCCTCTGAGGACAAAGAAGAAAGAAGGACACTAAGAAAGAAGGCCCAAATTTGCCAAAAACTTAATAAAAACCCACCTTGTAATGACCATCTTGTTCTGTTCTGCTCTCCTCATCATGCACCTAAATTGTTCACATATTCTCTGCCTTGTCCCCAAAAAGGACATTCATAATAGATTCACATAATATAGGAAGAAAATATTAGAAGTAAACAAGAAAGATGTATCTATGGTAGTGAACCAGAGATAAGGCTAGTATGCAAAACAGGACCCTTATCAGTGCACTGACAAGAGAGAGATGCACAAAAACATTAGTGGCTGCAGGGCTGGCTCTCGCTTATTGCCACTAAAAAAAGAAGTACCACAATCACCCCCCTCTCCACTCCATCGACACTCTGCAAGAGCTGTAGGGAGTATTGCCTACCTGTGTACCACCCTTTTGGCTCTTTGATGGAATAGTCCTTAAATATTTTACTTCTATTTCCGTAATTAGTCCTCATTGATTTTCAAGCCCTCCTGTTTACAAATTTATTTGCAAAGAAACATTTAAGACTGTCTGATATTTTCAGGATTACTTTTGGTGATGAGCCTTCTTGTTTGACACAATGTGACAGCAATAAAAGATGTTCTCTCATTACACTTCATTAGCAGAGACTGATTCTGCCTGTCACAGAGAGGTTGCTCTTTGGTTTTCAGACAGAACGGCTGCTGTTGTTCAGGCCTTTGAAAATGCGCTCATCAAATGCCTCTCAAAGCACCTGAGGCTATGTAAATCAGGACCTAGGTCTGCATTGTTTAGTAACATCTGAAATGCCTCAGGGTCAGCTAGCTTCTAGCAAACAGGAGGTTTCTAAATGCACACTTGAGTACACAGGGGTTGCTGTTTTGAACATGCTAACTGAAATTTGGGGCTATCTTATTGGTGTGGTTTTTTTTTTTTTGGTGGTTTTTTTTTTTTTTGCCTGACATTTTCAAGTGAAGATTCTAGTATTCCCATAATCTTATCAACAATTTACTTAAGACAACTTGGTCTTGATCTAAGCAATTCTCAGGGAAATGATCCTGGAAAATTGTTTTCCCCTATGGAACGAATTCAAGTGAGCAATATCCTCTTCCAAAATGGGAACGATATGTCAATTAAATAGACAAAACACTGAGAATGGCATTGTGAAATAGCCCTCAAACCAGAATTAGAACTTGCTGACTATCTGCAGGGTGAGTGGTCAGAAGGCAGCCCCATTTTCTCAGCAATAAAAAATATTTTCTATTTTATTGCAGGGCAAAATATAGGGGACGAAAATATTTCTGCAATTGGCCCTGAACTAATAAGCTGGCTTTCAGTCTTTCAAGAGCTCTTTTTGTTTTAAATTCTAGTACATGTAATCAGGCTAGGCAGAAGTATACAACGGTTTCTAAGGCCACCAATGCTGATAGATTAATACTTCAGCAGGATTTGTGACTGCAGAGAATATCAAAATACAATGCTCTTTCAAGTGCAGTGAGACTGATTCAGTTGCTTTAAAAAAAAATGATTTTCAGGACAAAACTACTCGGCCTTGAATAGAAGTATTTTTCTTTTATCAAAAATTTTAAAACTCTCAAAGGCCATTTGCTAATTTTTGCTCTGCAGCGCTTATCTTTGAGACTCTCTAGGTAAGAAGACTTTATAAATGTGAATCCCAGTATGTGCTTGCTTGCAGCCTTTTCTAATCAACAGAGAAGAGGACTACAGATAATTGAAAATTCTAGTGCTGCTGACTTGCTTGGTGAAAACAGACAAGCTACTTGATTGCTGAGTCTGTTTCCTTCTTCCAAGAAATAAAGATGCTTCCTTTCCACCATTGCTGTATTAAGTAATGACAATTGAAAATTACTTTCAAAACGTCAGGAGCTCTTTAAATTCTGTGGATACTTTGGTCCTGTATGGCAATTACCTTAGCCTCTCCAGAGCCCCCAGAGAACAGCCCGATACATGTTTCTTTTCAATAGCTTGATATATAAAGCCTATTTACAGTACAGTACTTTTTAAAAGCAGAAAAGAGTAATACCTTTTATATCCCTTTGTGTTCTCAGTAGTTTCATTTGAAAAAATAATTATCTCTATCTACAATTCCTTTTCTTCTTAAGTGAAGGCAGTCTCTATTATTGGAGTGAATATAGCATGTAGCATAATTCTAAAACTGCTTTGCAAGTAAGGTTGAGCAACTCTAGAGATAAAATGTTTGAACCTAGTGAGTGAGAGCAAGGCTAGAAGTGCTGAAGGGCTCCCCCTGAGGAGGCCATATATATTTACATAGTGAGTAGTAGTAGTAACTGGGAGTTTGGAGAGTGAGCCTTAGTTACAGCACAGCCACTAACTTCATGTGAACTTGAACAAGCACCCTGGCCCCTTGGACCCTGTTTCCCAAACTGTAAAAATAGCAATCTTGAAATCCTTTCTAATTTTTGGCTTTAGGCTTCTAAGATGCTTAGAATGTGCACATTAACAAGGCATTCTTTTGGAATCGTAACTCCCTTTTATAGAAACAATATTTTTGTCTTTGCTGATTTTCTAAATTTATAATGAGGATCTCTCTCACTGTCAACAGAAAATAGGCTCTTAAGGATCATGAAATAATTTATAAGTCTATGTTGTAACAAAGGTTACTTAAGTTATATGTCCTCATAAAATATTGCTGTTAAGGTGCTTGCTTTATTCAAAAATTTTTTATCAAATTGTGTAGTATTGCTTGAAGCTCATTTTGATAATTCATAGTAATTAAGTAAGCCTTTAGAAAAAGCATTTTCATTTTTATCATTATACAATTTTCTTTCGAATATGGCATTTAGATATGATAATAAGCCCTGCTATCTTTCAATAAAATGCCATTAGAAAATTATAGACTACCTTCGAAACTAGAAAATGTTATACTAATATTTCCCCCATGAATCCTTTTAGAAAGAAGTGATTTGTAAATAATGGATTGAAATGGTAGCATAAATTGTTTTGATACAATGAACATAATATACTATATGAATTTAGATCTTTAACTTGCTATTTGAGGAAGATGAGATGTAGAAGTGAAGCATGACTGGTGCTCAGAGACATTTACATGTATCACAACATTTTCCTCTAATGCATAAATTGCAAGCATTAGTCAACTTTATAAACTCTATTAATTACTTCAGGCAGCCAGCCTATTCCCTAGTATATCAGACATGTAGAGATAAAAGACAAAAGCTACTGCTCTAATATTCAAAAACTGTACAAACATTTTAGAAAACCTAGATACATTACTAATTGAGCATATTGAAGAATAACAATCCTCAAGTCCTTGAAAAGAGGATAAGGCAGCTTCTTAAAATGATGAATTTAAGGCCGCTTTCAATTTAAGGACCTGGAAAAGTATGAGTCATTGGGTCTTTAACTAATTACTTATCAGTTTTACTAAGTTTTTTGTTGAAATGACCCTGAAAATTTGGTTCAGCCCAGTATGCCTGTGATGCTAGTAAAATTGGCTTCTCAAAATGTCACAATATCTTTCAGGAAGTTGTTTTCCCAAATCTAGTTCTCTTGCTCACTATGCTAGTAATCAGGTTTTTTTTAATTTATTTTTTATTTTTTGGTAAACTCCTTGTGACAGGACTCATGGTTTTTCCTCTCAAGCCCCTTAACTTTATGATATTACTTAAACAATTAAATTAATGATGAAGAACATGCTTTAGTCTTTATAAGAATTCTGCATTTCACATGAGCTCCAAAAAGTTCCCTTAAGTTTAAAGAAAAAAAAAAGGCCATTGAAGAAGTAACAACTTTATAGCAGATGATGCTTTTTTGAGTGACAGCAACAGCTAGGAGAGTATATCAGCTTCTTTCTTCAGGAAGTTGTTGACATACACATTGATTAATATTAATATTCTCTTCTGCACTGACATGAGTGATCATAGCAATAACTTTATATGCCAATGAATAGAGGGGAGCAGGGAGAGAATTTAAGAAAAAAGGACTATAAAGAAGCACTTAATTACTTATCAAGATGTGATTACCATACTTCAAATTTTAAAAAACCAAAGAGATAGTATAAAACTATGGCATTAAAAATAATTGCATTATATGGGTTGTGTCTCTATTGCTCATATTTTTTGGCTATTTATTTCATTCATAAGCCACACTAGGAAATCATAAAAATTAAGTAAAAATGCTTCCTCCTCCAAGAAGCACACATATTCCCAGTGACATGTATTTCCAAATAATGAAGCACGTATATTCCTAGATAATGTTCAAAAATAGTATGACCAAAGGCAAGACATATCTGCTTTATATGATTTTATTTTTATCTACATTGTTATATCAATGCATCTTTATTTTTAATTGATATAGATAACTGTTCATATGTACGGGGTATATAATGATGTTCCAATACATATAATGTATAGTGATCTGATCAGGGCGATTAGCATATTCATCATCTCAAACATTTATGATTTCTCTGTGTTGGGAACATTCAATATCACCCTTTAGCTATTTGAAACTATCATTAACTGTGTCATCCTACAATGATATAGAACATTAGAATATATTCCTCCTATCTAGCTGCAATTCTGTGTCCTTTAACAACTCTCCTTGTCCGCCATTTTCTCCTAATTTTTCCAGCTCCTAGTTTCCTTTGTTTGACTTTTTAATTCTATGTGATCAATTTTGTTTTCAGCCTCCACATATGAGTGAGAACATGCAGTGTACAACTTTCTGTTTCTGGCTTATTTCACTTAACATAATGTCCTTCAGTTCCATCTATATTGCCACAAACAACAGAATTCCATTTTCATGACTGAATAATATTCTATTTTGTATATATACCACATTTTCTATATCCATTCATCTGTTTTTGAATACATATCAACACCCAGGTTGATTCCATATCTTGGCTATTGTGAATAGTACTGCAATAAACATGGGGAGACAGATGTCTCTTCAATATACTGATTTCCTTTTCTTTGGTTAAATGCCCAGTAGTGGAATTGCTGGATCATATAGTCATTTTCTTTTTAGTTTTTTTCGTGAAACTTCATACTGTTCTCCATAGTGGATATTCTAGTTTACATTCCCACCAACGGTATACAAGAGTTCTGTTTTCTCTGTATCCTCACAACCATTTGTTATTTTTTGTCTTTTTGATAAAAGCTATTCTAACTGGAGTAAAAAGATACCTCATTGTGGTTTTGATTTGCACTTCCCTGATGATTGGTTATGTTGAGCATTTCTTCATATATTTGTTGGCCGTTTGTATGTCTTCTGTTGAAAAATATCAGTTCAAATCCTTTGCCCATTTTTTAATCCCATTGTTTGGTTTTTGCTGTTGAGATATTTGAGTTCCTTGTGTATTTTGGATAGTAATGCCCTATTGGATGAATAGTTTGCAAATATTTTCTCTCCTTTAAGTTATCTTTTCACTCTGTTGATTATTTCCTTTACTGTGCAGAAGCCTTTCAGATTGATATAAGTTTATTTGTTTATTTTCACTTCTGTTGCCTGTGTTTTTGAGGCCTTATTCAAAAAATCTTTTCCTAGGCTGATGTCTTGAAGCATTTCCTCAATATTTTATTATTGAGTTTTGCAGTTTGGGGTCTTACATTTCGATCTTTGATCCATTTTGAGTTTTTTCTTTTTCTCTTTTTTTTTTTTTTTTGTAGGGTGAGAGGTGGAAGTCTAGTTTCATTCTGCATATTGGTACCCAGTTTTCCTAGCACCATTTATTGAAGGGACTGTTCTTTCTCCAGTGAGTTGTCTTGGCACCTTTGTGAAAAATCAGTTGGCTATAGATAAGAGGATTAATTTTGAGTTCTCTAGTCTGTTCTATTTTTTTCTGTGTCTTTTATTATGCCAGTTTCATGCTGTTTTGGTTACTACAGCTTTGTAGTATATTTGGCAGTGTGATGCCTTCAGGTCCACCCTACCACCCACCACCAGGATTGCTTTAGCTACTCAAGATTTTTTATGGTTCCATACAAATTTTAAGATTTTTATTTATTTTTCTGTGAAGAAGGTTATTGATATTTTGATAGGGATTGCATTAAATCCATAGATTGCTTTGGCTAGTATGAACATTTTAACAGTATTAATTCTGATCCATGAGTATAAGATGTCTTTCATTTTGTATCTTACTCAGTTTTTTTCATCAGTGCTTTGGGGTTTTCGTTGTAGAGGACTTTCACCTCCTTTGTTGAATTTATTCCAGGTATTTTATTTTATTGTAGCTATTGTAAATAGAATTGCCTTCTTTATTTCTTTCTCAGCTAGTTTATCGTATGTGTATAGAAATGTTATTGATTTTTGTATGTTGATTTTGTATCCTGCAACTTTACTGAATTCATTGATTAATGTTAAGGGTTTTTGTGGAGTCTGTAGATTTCTCTATATAAGATCATGCCCTCTGCAAGGCTGTAAACAGGGACAGTATGATTTCCTCCTTTCCAATTTGGATGCCCTTTATTTGTTTCTCTTGCCTAATTGCTCTGGCTAGGACTTCCAGTACTACGTTGAAAAAGATTGGTGAGGTTGAGTATCCTTGTCTTATTCCAGGTCTTAAAGGAAAAGCTTCAGATTTTACCTATTCAGTATGTTAGGTGACTGTCATATATGGCCTTTATTGTGTTGAAGTATGTTCATTCTGTAACTAATTTATTGAGAGTTTATATTATGAAGGGATGTTGAATTTTCTCACATGCTTTTTCTGCATCTGAGATAATCATAAGTTTTTTATCCTTCATTCTGTTGATGGTATGTATGACATTTATTTATTTGCATCTTTTAAACCATCCTTGCATTTCTGGAAAAAAATCCCATTTGATCATGGTGTATTTTTGATGTATTGTTGGATTCAGTTTGCTACACTTTTATTGAAGATGTTTATGTCTATGTTCATCAGGGATATTTGCCTGTAGATTAATTTCTTGATTGTGTCCTTGTCTGGTTTTGACATCAGGGTTATGCTTACTTCATAGAATGAGTTAGGAAGAGTTCTCTCCGCTTCCATTTTTGGAATATTTTGAGAATAATTGATATTAAGTCTTTAAATGTTTGGTGGAATTCAGTGATAAAGCCCTCTTGTCCCATACTTTTGTTGGGAAACTTTTATTACTGATTTGATCTCATTACTTGTTATTGGTCTGTTAAAGTTTTTGAAATTTTGGGGCTTTCAATCTTGATAGATTTTATGTGTCCAGGAATTTATCCATTTTCTCTAGGTTTTCAAATTTACTGGTGTATAGTTGCTTATAAAAAAACCCCTTATGATCCTTTGTATTTCTGTGGTCTCTATTGTGATGTCTCTTTTACCATTTCTTATTTCATTTATTTGGTTCTTATTTTTTTCCTTAGTCTAGGTAATGGTTTGTTGATTTTGTATATCTTTTCAAAAAAACAACTTTTTGTTTTATTGAGTTTTGCATTGCTTTTTTTTTTGGTCTCAATGTTATGTATTACTACTCTGATATTTACTATTTCTTCCCTTCTACTAATTTGGGGTTTGGTTTGTTCTTGCCTTTCTAGTCCCTTGAGATGCATCATTACATTTTTTATTTGAAATATTTCTAGTTTTTTTGATATAGGCATTTCTTGCCATCAACTTTCTTCTTAAGAATGCTTTGCTGTGTCCCATAGGTCCATAAGTTTGGTTATGTTGCATTTCTATTTTCATATGTTTTAAGGAATTTTTAAATTTCATTTTACATTTCTTTCTTCATTCATTGGTCATTCAGTAGGGTGTGGTTTAATTTGTACACATTTTTATAGTTTCAAATGTTCCTCCTGTTAATTGATTTATAATTTTACTCCATGTGGTCAGATAAGATACTTGATATAATTTAAAATTTTTTAATATTTTGAGAATTTTGTAACATATCATCTATCCTGGGGAATGTTCCATATACTGATGAAAAGAATAGGTATTATGAAATTGTGGGCTGAAATGCTCTGTAATATCTGTTAGGTTCATTTGATCGATGGTGTACTTTAAATCTAATGTTTCTTTGTTGATTTTTTTTTTTTGTCTAGTTGATCTGTTCAACACCGACAGTGGGATGGATGTTGAAGTTTCCAGTTACTGGGATTTATCTCTCCCTTTAGATCTAATAATATTTGCTCTGTATATCTGGGTGCTCTGGTGTTAAATGCATATAGATTTACAGTTATATTATTTTCCTGAATTGATACCTTTATTATTACATAATGTCCTTCTTTGTCTCTTTTTGGAGTTTATGACTTAAATACTGTTTTGTCTGATGTAACTATAGCTACTCCTGTTGGCTTTTGTTTTCCATTTGTGTGAAGTATCTTTTCCCATCCCTTCCTTTTCAGTCTGTGTGTGTCTTTACGGCTCAGGTGAGTGTCTTGTAGACAGCATATGGTTGGGTGTTGTTTTTTTTTTCTCTTTAATCCATTTAGCCAATCTATATTTTTCAAATGAGAAATTTAATCCATTTTAACTCAAGGTTATTATTGACAGGTGAAGACTTATTCTTGTCATTTGATTCATTTTTTTCTTGTTGTTTTGTATATCCTTTGTTCCTTTCTTCCTCCCTCGTTTATTTTTGTGGTTGGGTGGTTCTCTGTGGTGATAACATTTGATTCATTTTTCTTTTTCCTTTCTGTATTAACGCTGCTGGTGACTTTTATAGTGTTGCATGTTTTCATGATTCTAATTATTTTTTCATTTTCAAATGTGTGACTTCTGGGAGCATTTCTTCTAAGGCCAGTCTACTGGTGATGAATTCCCTTAGCTTTTGCTTGTTTATGACAGATTTTATTTTTCTTTCATTACTGAAGGATAGTTTAGCTTGCCATAATATTATTAGCTGACAGGTCCCCTCTTCTACTTTTGGTACTTTGACTATATCACCCCATTCTTTCATGGTCTTCAGGTTTCTGCTGAGAAATCCACTTTTATTCTAATGGGGGTTCCCTTATGTGTGACTTGACACTTTTCTCTTGCTGTTTTTAGAATTCGTTCTTTGTTTTTTGCTTTTGACAGTTTGGCTATAACGTGCCTCAGAGAGGTTGTGTTTTGGTTGAATATATTTGGGGATCTTCAAGCTTCCTAGATCTGGAAGTCTATCTCCCAGGGCTTGGGAGATTTTCAGCTATTATTTTATTAGATACACTTTGTTGTTGTTGTTGCTGTTGTTGTTTTTGTTTGAGATAGAGTCTTGCGCTGTCGCCTGGGCTGGAGTGCAGTGGTTCAATCTCAGCTCACTACAACCTGCACCTCCTGGGTTCAAGCAATTCTCCGGCCTTAGCCTCCCAAGTAGCTGGGATTACAGGCACCACCACCACACCCAGCTAATTTTTTGTATTTTTAGTAGAGATGGGTTTTCACTATGCTGGCCAGGCTGGTCTCAAACTCCTGATTTCATGATCTGCCCGCTTTGGCATCCCAAAGTGCTGGGATTACAGACGTGAGCCACTGTGTCCAGCCTAAATAGATTTTCTGTAACTTTTGATTTCTCTTCCCTTTCTGAAATACCCATAATATGAATAGCTGTTAGCTTAATGGTCCCTCATAAATCGTGTAGGCTTTCTTCATTACTTTTTATTATTTTATCTTTTTTTCCTCTCTTTGTCTGCCTGCGTTATTCAAAAGAGCTGTCTCCAAGATCAGAAATTCTTTCTTTTGTTTGGTTAGTCTGTTGTTGAAGTTCTCAACTGTGTTTTTTAATTTATTAATTAAATTCTTGAGCTCTAAAATCTGTTTGATTCTTAATATCTGTCTCTTTGTTGAATTTCTCATTCAAATCATGAATTGTTTCCCTGATTTCTTTAAATTGTCTATCTGTAATCTCTTATATCTCACTGAGTTTACTTAGAATTATTACTTTGGATTTTTCTTTGGACATTTTGAACGTTCATTTGGATGTGTAGTGTTGTCTTGTTTTTCATGTGTTTGATGTGTCCCAGTGTTGATTTCCATGCATCTGGTGGAATAGTTATCTCTTCCAATTTTATTGTATAGGTTGGATAGGGAAAGATTTTACTGATGTATGTGGGTCTTAGGATGTTGGTTTATAGGAGTGTGTTGACTTTTATTGTAGGTTAGTGCAGCAGTGTAGTCTCCATGTAGTTTCTTCAGCTGTAATCCATGCTGGTGACGTTCGCTAGTATCTTAGTGGCCTAGGCTGAGGATTTGTGTTGTTGGTGGTGTAACTTTGCCAGACATCGGCTTGTCAGGCTGTTTCTCAGGTTAGGAGCATGTACGTGCACATGGTGAGTTGGCCAATTTGAGGTCCGGCTCACAGGGATTTGGACCATGGGGCTGTTACTCTGGCTGGGGGCATGGGTGCACAATTTCCTGCCCAGGCTGGGGGCATGCCGGCCAGGTGTGGCCCATGGGGCTGTTTCTTAGTCCTGGTACATGGCTGCCTGGCTTCTCAGCTGGCCTGAGTGTATGTCTGTTGGAGGTGTTTTCTCAGGCTTTTTCTCAGGTCCACGATTTGGGTGCAAGGCTGTTTGGCCAGCCTGGGTGTGTGTCTATCAGGGGCAGCCAATAAGGCTATTTTTCAGACTTGGGATGTGGGTGCACAGTTGCTTGTCCAACCTGGCGGCTTGTCTGCTAGTGACAGCCCTCAGGGCCATTTCTCAGGACCAGAATGGGGTTTCACAGCTCTTGGTTCAGCCCAGGAATGTGTCTGTCAGTGGCAGCCCATGGGTCTGTTTTTCAGGCTTAGAACATGGGCACATGGCTTCTTAGCTAACTTAGGTACATGCCTCCTGGGGGTGGCCTGGGACATGAGAACACAGCTGCTCAGTCAGTTTGAGGTCAAGCTGCATTAATCTGTTTTGTGTAGCTGTGAAGGAATACTTGAGACTGGGTAATTTATAATGAAAAGAGGTTTATTTGGCTCACAGCTCTTCTACCTGTACAAGTATGGCACTAGCACCTGCTTGGCTTTTAGTGAGGCCTCAGGAAATTTTTACTCATGCTGGAAAGTAAAGGGGGAGCAAGCATTTTATATGATGAGAGAGGGATAAAGAGATAGAGTGGAGGAGGTGTCAGGTCCTTTTAAAAAATCAGATCTCATGTAAACTCATAGAGTGAGACCTAACTCATTACCATGAAGACATCACCAAGCCATTCATGAGAAATCAACCCCCATGGCCCAAACACCTCTCACTAGACCCCACCTCCAACATTGGAGGTCACATTTCAACATATGATTTGGAGTGTACAAAACATCCAGACCACATCCTGTACCTGCCTGGGGCAGCCCACGGGCTGTTTCCTAGGCCCTTATGAGTATGGGCATGGGGCTTTTGGGCAGGGCAGAGTCATTTGTGCAAGAAAGTGGGTACAAAGGAACTGTTTCTCAGGACCTGGGCGTGAGTATGTAGTGGCTCTCCTTGCCTAGGAGCATGTCAGCTGTTCTGTGGCACAAGGAGACCTCTCCCATTTGGGGAAGGGCCACAGCATTTTGGCTGTCTCAAGGGCAGGTTCTTCCTGGGTGGGACTGCCAGACTGTTCCTCCAGCTAGAAGTGTGGGTGGCAGGGGTTGGTTTTCCTACCGTCCAGGGCCAGAGTCATAGCTAATCCTGGGCCTAGGCTCTTCACAGCTTGGGTTATGGCATTCAGCCACCCATGTGGGCTTGGTGTAATGAAGATGGAGCCCCACTGCTGAATAAAAGTATAGTGCCTACTGGCACCTAGAGGAGGGCATACTCCAGATGTGGCTCTGGTCTCAAGATGGTGCCATGCTGCAACAGCTTGGCTTACAAAGCCTGGGTGGGGGTGAGGGAGTGAGCATGTTGTGTTCCTAATCTAGAGCAATGCAGCCATGCGAATTCATGGCAGCTCTTCAAACTGAGCTCTGGGCTTGCAATGACTATGGGATTCTGTGTAATATGAATTATCCTTATTTGTGATGGCAATGGGGGCTGCTAGTGTTCTTCCATTTACCTTTTCCCTACAGGGGGAAGTCCCTCCTGTCTCCAGGTCAATCCAATGTGTGTAGAGGAGATGAGGCTGCAGAGGTCAGGTGCCTCCCTGCTGCCCTCCTGGGCTTCCAGTCACCATGGGTGCCTCACTATTTCAGTGCATTCTCTTTGACACGCCAATGAAATTTTAGCTGTTTGTTCATTGCTTTGTCCCCTTCGTCCATCTATATTATTTTATTTTGTTAAAGTTTTGCTTTTTAAAAATGTTACTATTCAAGAAAATAAAAATGAAATAGTTAAGAAATTAATAAAATTAACTTTGTATTATTAAACCATATAATACTGCCAATATTTGAACATTTTTAGCCTACAAAAATGACAGTTTCATATGGTTCAACCTATGATTTTATAAGTAATTTCTGCTGTTGTGATTACTGCACAGTACTTAAGAATTAAAACACTCTTGTCCATATCATGATATATTATTTAATTTAGAGGCTGAATTTCCTTCTAGATGTACCAGTGTTTATCAAATTATAATTTTAATAATTTCATAAATATTTCTAAATTAATCTATTCATAGGCTTGATTTATAAGCCTAGGCCTTTTGCTATTTTTTGTAATCTTAGCAATATTACAGCTATACATAAAAACAAGGGATTTTTAATCTCTGCACTGTTGACATTTCAGGTGTGCTAGACCATTTTTATGTTACTATCAAGAACTACCTGAAGCTGTGTAATTTATATAGAAAAGAGATTTAATTGGCTCACAATTCTGCAGGTTCATCAGGGAGCATAATGCTGGCATCTGCTCCTGCTGTGGCCCTCAGGAAGCTTCCAATTATGGCAGAAGGCAAAGAAGGAGCAGGCATATCACATGGCAAGAGCAGAAACAAGAGGGGGTGGGAGAGGTCCCAGACTTTTAAACAACTAGGTCATGTATGAAGTAACAGAGCAATAACTCACTTATCACGAAGAGGATGATGTTCAACCATTCATGAGGGATCCACCCCCATGATCCAGTCACCTCCTACCAGGCTCCACCTCCGACACTGGGAACTACATATCAACATTAGACTTGGAAGGAACAAGCATCCAAACTGTATTATTCTGCTGCTGGCCCCCAAAATCTTATGTCCTCACATTGCAAAATATAATCCTCCCCTCCCAATAGTCCCCCAAAGTCTTACCTCATTCCAGTGTTAAGTCCAAAGTCTTAAGTCTTATCTGAGAGTTGTCTTCTTCCACCTATCAGACTGTAAAATCAAAACAAGTTATTTACGCCCAAGATACAATGGTGGTATAAGCATTGGGTAAACATGACCATTCCAAAAGGGACAAATTGGCCAAAAGAACAGAGCTACAGGCCCCACATCAGTCCAAAATTCATCAGGGCAGACATTAAACCTTAAAGATCCAAAATAGTCTCCTTTGACTCCACATCGCACATCCAGTGCACACTAGTGCAAGAAATGGTCTCCCAAGCCCACTTGAGTAGCTCCAACCCTGTGGCTTTTCAGGGTGTACCCCCTGTGGCAGCTGTCATGGGTTAGGATAGAGTGACTGTGGCTTTTCTAGGCTCATGATGAAAGCTCCCTATGGCTGTACCCTTCTGGGATATGGAGGGTGGAAGTCCCCTTCCTATAGCTCCAATAGACAATGACCTGGTGGGGACTCTTTGCAGGGGTGGCTTCAGCCTGATATTTACCCTCTGTACTGCCCCTATAGAAGTTATCTGTGAGGGCTTCACTCCTGTGGCAGCTTCTGCCTGGGCACTCAGACTTTCTTATACATCCTCTGAAATCTAGGAGGAAGCTGCCAAGCCTCTTTTACTCTTGCATTTCGTGCACCTGCTGACTTTACACCACAGGGAAGCCACCAGGGATTATGGTGGCTTGTGCTCTCTAAAGTGGCAACTTGAGCAGGATCTGGAGGCTTTTGAGCCAAAGATGGAGCCAGAGCAGCCAGGATGCAAAGAGCATCGTCCCAAGGCTGCACAGGGTAGCAGAGACCTGGGGCTGGCCCCTGAAACTATTCAGTCCTCCTAGGCCTTTGGGCCTGTGATGGGAGGGGCTGTCCCAAAGGTCTCTGAAATGCCTTCGAGGCCTTTTGCCCACTTTTAAATACCCTTATAGCAATGCCCCACTCCTCTGTATCAATTTTCTGTGTTAGGCCACTTTTGCATTGCTATAAAGAAATAACTGAAGCTGGATAATTTATAAAGAAAAGAGATTTAATTGGCTCATGGTTCTGCAGGCTGTACAAGAAGCATAGTGCTGGCACCTGCTTCTGGTGAGAGCCTTAGGAAACTTCCAGTCATGGTGGAAGGGAAAGGAGAAGCAGGCATATCATAGGATTATAGTGGTAGCAAGAGAGAGAGAGGTGGAGCATCCCAGACTTTTAAACAACCAAATCTCATGTGAACTAACTAAGCAAGAACTCACTTATCACTAAGGGACTGTTGCTTGGTGTGATTTGCCCCTATGATCCAATCACCTCCTGCTATTCATGAAGGATTTTCCCCCAGGATCCAATCACCTCCCACCAGACCTCACTACCAACGCTGGGAATCACATTTCAACATGATATTTGGAGGGGAAGAGCATTCAAATTACATCACTGGATGAGGTTATTCTTTGTTGCGGTATGTATCTTGTACATTGTAGCATGTTTAGTAGCATCACTGGCCTCTACCTACTAGATACCAGCAGCATATTATACATCCCAACTCTTGAGTTATGGCCATCAAAAATGTTTTAAGACATCACTAAATACATGTGGAGGAGCTAAAATCACCCTCATTTGAAAACCATTGCTATAAATAGAAGAAAAATAAATACAAAATTATTTGGGAAAACAACACTAAAATTACATTGGTATCAGGCATAGAATTTCATCAGGTGTTGAAAATGAGCCTCGACTTACCATAATTTTATGTCTAAAAGAAAATTTTAGGTGCAATGTGGAAGTCTCACAATTTGTATTTGACAAGACTTTTAAGCTTCACAATGGCAGGGTTTGCCAAAATCTGATTAATACAAATGTTAGACTAAAACCAAATTTTATAAAATAATTTATGCACATTCAATTTAGTTTCATAGGTTTATCTCTGATACTCAAGATTTAGAAAACTTTATTTTTACTACTTCAAAAAAATCAGAATTTTAAGGATTATCAGACAATTAATTCACTTGGATAATCTGGCTTATCAGGATGCTAAAACTTTGATATTGTTTAAGATGTTAGACTTGGTAAATTTACTGAAGCTGGGAAAATACTTCATCTCAGTTTGCTTCTACACATTGTTGACTGGCATTTTTTTACATTAGATGTTAAGTCACTATAGTAGCCTCAAATGTATAATACAATGAATTTTCTTTATTTTCATATAACCCCTGAGTTACAGTAGTAAAACATGGCATTATATTAAGACAGAAAACACAAAACAGATTTTAGGTAAAAAAAAAAAATTTGTAATAGAAGACTGATATTACACTGGTAATATGATACAAGTGTATATTGTGAAACTGAATGCCCTATAAAAAACAATGAGTAGGCTACAGGCAAAAATAAGTGTTTATGAGAACTGGAAGTCACAAATTTGATAGTCTCTCCAAATCGCAGCATTTTTACATTACAAGTTCTGTCAACATGGTTTCATTAACTTTTAAAAATAAAGGCCATGACATTCTTTAAATTCCACCTTTGTGGTAATCACTAACAATAGATTCTGCCAGCACAATGCTATATTGTCATTCTGCTGCTCGTTGACGTGATTACTATTCCCCAAATGCTACCATGAGCCAAACACTGGTCAATTTGACTTCCTTTTGATTGAAGAAAGACTCAGAAACAATTAGGGAGACACAACTATGTCAGTCGATAAGGTATTGTCATCTGTACATCCTCAGATGCGGTAACTGGACATTTAAAATGCAGGTAATGTTGGAATTTTTATGCAAAAGAAGAAAGCAGAGTTTGGAACATGATAGGATGTAGAATTGTTAAAAGATCTCAAGGAGAATAATAAATTAAAATAGTAGACTGCTGGAGTTGTTATAAAACAGTAGACTTTTAGAATGGTTTTTAAACTGTGAGTTACAAACCACTAGGGAGTCATAAAGTTTATTTAGTGGATGATGACTAGCATTTTTATTACTTCAGAGTGCATCGTATGTACTAGTGTTGCTTTGTGCACTTTTTCATATTCACACATATAAGGGATGGGTATGATATCTACGTATGTGTGTGTGTGTATATATATGTGTATATATATACACACATATATATGTTTCTTTTTGTTTGATTTTTTTGAGATGGGGTCTCAGTCTGCTTCCCCGGCTAGAGTGTGGTGGCATGATCATAGCTCATTGGAGCCTCGACTATCTGAGGCCAAGTGATCCTCCGACCTCACTCAGGCTTCCAAGTAGCTGGAACCACAGGCATGTGCCACCATGCCTGGCTAATTTATAAAAACATATATCTTAATGTGCATTGGAATAAAAAAAAGTTTGGAAACCATAATGAATGAATATAAATGTCTCCCTCCCAATTCATTTACACTATTCATTATAATTTTAATTTCTTTTTAAAGAAACAGATGATTTCTATTGTGTGCACTGAATAGTTAGACTTACATTATGGCTACAGATTGCCTCCTCATTAGCCAATTGATTACCTTAAAAATGTGAGCAGTTGAATCCAAAGAGCAGAAGAAAATAATGTAACAGAGACAAGGTGCACATCTTTCAATATAAGCACATATCAATCTAGTAATGGACTGGTAGTATTATCTCCATATTCAAAGAACAGTACATCATTATTGTGAGGAATTAATTATGAAAACACTTAAAGAAATTCCAATACATCAGACATGTACTAGGCACAGAGAATACGAAACCCAAATTCTGTTCTCTCCTCTTTAGAAACTTAAAATCTAATAAGAAATATGGCACTTATATTGTTTATTGTGAGGTTATTTAATAAGAAGGAAAATATGCAATGTTATTTGAGCAATAGAAGGGGTATCTATATCAGTCTAAGGGTTTTTGTCAATTTTTATCAAAATACTTTTCTGTATAAAGAAAATTTATAGGAATGTCTTGAGCCAAGGAAGGATATCATTCATGTAGATTTGCTTGCAAGTATCTATCGATTCTGTTACCTGTAGCATTATAAGATGTGTTGCTGATAAAATTGTGATAAAAGTGTGGTTTAAAACTTTCCTTTTACTTCGCAATCCTTCCCCACTTCTCCTGCAGGTATATGTTTGTGAACTGAGGAGGCTGATAAGGTCAAGAGTTCCACTCATTCATCCTAGACCAGGGGTTCCCAATCACCAGGCCATGGACTGCTCCATGGCCTGTTAGGCACCTGGACACAAAGCAGGAAGTGAGCAGTAGGCAAGCGAGCATTACTACCTGAGCTCTGCCCCCTGTCAGATCCGCGGCATTAGATTCTCATAGGAAAGCAAACCCTATTGTGAAATGCACATACAAGGGATCTAGCTTGGGCACTCCTTATGAGAATCTAATGTCTGATAATATGAGGTGGTACAGTTTCATCCTGAAACCATTTATCCCACCCCCAATCCATGGGAAAATTGTCTTCTACAAAACCAGTCCCTGATGCCAAAAAGGTTGGGGACTGCTGCCCTAGACCCCTCATGCTCTGGTGGATTTATTTCCATTGCCAGTTATCAAATTAGTTGATTTTGAACCTACTACATTTTAAAAGAATGATACTGATCAGGTTGTAATATTTGCATTCTGTTTACAGATGCAAGGAAAGCAAAAAGTAGATTTATCCTGCCATTGAGGGCTGTTGTCAGCTTTTTAGAGCCACATCTTTAATAATGAGTATTCTCATTTATATCCTTAAGCTGCTCTTTAGAATTTGAAAGCGTTGATAATCCTATAATCATCACAGATGCTAATCAATGCAGGTTTATCTCTGTATTTATTGGAGACATAGTATCTATTTGCTATAAAATATAGGATAAGCCCCTGCTTATGAAAACTCTTAACCAGAAAGCTCAAATAGTCCAAATTAGTTTTGTTACAGTGGATACTGGTAACAGTGAGGAGGAGGAAAATCATCAGGAGCCCATAAATTTTTAAGCAATAGAATGAAATTTTATGTGTATTCAGTACTTCATTCTTTGAAAATTGACAGTTGAGCTCTACAACTTTTACAAAATAAATACCAGTAATTAAAATGCTCAAGTAATTGAAATGACACAAATCCCAAAGAATATGGAAAATTCAAATGTATTCTGTTTTAACAGAATACATTATTATTAATGAGGCAGAGAAATGCATTCAAAAGCATTTTGTTAAAGGTTAAAATTCTGTTAAATAAAACATAGTCCCATTTCACTTACATTTTTAATAAATATGAATATGGTGATAATGACAATAATGGGTAACACTTGTTGGGCCCTTAGTACGTGTCAAGCATGAATTACCTGATTTAATCCTAACAACTCTATTAGAAAAATATTCTTATTTTACCTGATTTTACAGATTCAGAAATTGAGGCCTATGGAGGTTTAACTCTATGTCACACAACTTGTAAATGGTAGAGTGGAGATTAACTCTGACTACCAGATGTCTATTGCCAAAGCCCATTTGTGCACTTTTAGATACTTAACTGTTTCACATGTATGTTTGCATAAGATACTTTTGTAAACCTTGTTATTATGAAAATTGTCAAGCAGAGAAAGTGGTGCAATGGAGCCCTTCCCTTAAGATTCAACATTTACCAACCTTTTGCCACAACTGCTTTGTTGAGTTCTTTAAAAAAAAATTTACTGATATATTTTAAAACAAACCAGTGAAAGATCATATTATTTCCCCCCAAATACATCCTTCTATATGTATCTTCTAAAACTACTGACACTTTCCTACATAATCACAATATTATTATCACACTTAACAAAATGAGTAGTCATTTTTCAATTTTCCTCAATTTTCTCAAACACCTCGCTTTTAAAGTTGATTTGTTTGATTCAGGATCAAAAGAAACTGCATACACTGTATGTTGGTTATGTCTCTTTAGGCCTCCTTTAATCTAGAGGAGTCTCCCTACCCTACAATAGTCCTATTAGGCATTTTGTTTTGTTGAGACAATCTCGCTCTGTCACCAAGGCTGGAGTGCAGTGGCCTGATCATGCTCACTGCAGCCTAGACCTACTGGGCTCAAGGTATCATTCTCCCACCTGCCGAGTAGCTGGGAGGGCAGGAACACAGCAGGAGTGGCAGGAGCCATGCTCCAGCTATTTTTTTTTTTTTTTTTTTTTCTTGCAGAGATGGGGTTTTGCCATGTTGCCTAGGCTGTTTTCAAACTTCTGGTCTCAAGCAGTCCACCCGCCTTGGCCTCCCAAAGTGCTGGGATTACAGGCATGAGCCACTGAACACGGCCTGGGTTGTTAAAGAAACTGAATCATTTGTCCTGGTGTAAATCCACTGTTCCAGATTATCCTATTGCTTTTTAATCATCTACGTTCCTCCTGATAGCCTTTGTAAAGGTTCATTAAACCTACATGATTGATTAGATTTGTTTTCTACTTTTTGGGCAAGAAGATTTCGTAGGAGGTTTATTAAACTTCAATATTAGATTATAATAAAAGGCCAGTAGTGCTTGGTCATTTCACTTACAGCTACATGAAGTTGGATCACTGAATTAAGAGGTAACAATGTAATCCTTTTCCTACAAAGTTTTCAATCAATATTTTGTTAAATGTTTTAGTACACAATGATGATGATTGCCTGAATCAGCTATCTCATTAGGTTTTTAATAGAATTATTATCCAATTAATTTTTTTCTTTGTATTTATTCCATCTATTAATTGGAATTCTTCTCTGAAAAGCTTTTCCCATATCAATTAGGAATCTGATATACTGTTTATCCTCATTCATTCAAGACAAGCATGATAAATGCTGTTTATTCTTTCCTATTAATTATCAATTTTCAGAGTAAGTAATTGGAGCACCAATTGGTGCTTTTGGTGACAAATCAGATTTTTAAAATTTTGCACATTTAAATTTTTTCCACATTTTTTGGTATTATGAATTTGTGGTATTATGAATTTGTGGATTTTTATATATTCAATATGTTGAGTCAATTTCTTTCTGGGAGCCTCTTTAGGTTGGTTCCTTGTTTCTTCTTGATACAGCCTGTTAGTTGCCAATAACTCCCTTGCTTTCTAGACAGTAAGGTGCCCAAGGTTTTTCATGTACATTTCCTCCCCTGGACCTAAGATCAGCCATTTCTCAAGTAACCCTTATTTCTTTTAGCCAGAAATGGTACTAAGTAAGTATGGTCACTGCTATTGGCTTTCTTTGTTTCTAGACATTTTTAGGAGGAAGAAGTTCAGATAATAATTTTTTAAAATAAATATATTATTTAACTCACAGTATGCTCTACCTAATCTTGCAGTATTCCCATTTTATTCTAAGGGAGTAGCATATTAAGTTACAAACTACATGTATGAGTCTTCAAGAAAGAATTTTTCATCAAGCGTTTTAGATTGATATTCTCAATTTCCACCTATGTTCATAAAGTCAAAGGGACTTTTTATTATTTTAGGAGGAAGTCAAGGATAAGAACTTTGCTTATGCAACCAATTGAATTAATCTTTTTCCAGATATCAATAAATATCACAGCCTCCACAGAATCGGTAACTTTCTAAGATATTAAGTATTTATATAAAAAGAAAAAATATATATATTTGTTTGGATGTATAACTTAGTTTGCATTAGAAATTCCTTTCTTATATTAGAATTTAAGGAGATAGAAACCTCATTTGTGAGTTTTAAAAAACAGAGTAAGTTGTAGATTTTTTTTTCACCCAAGCAATTTCCCTGTAAGACAGTTGAGGCAAAAGGCTTTGCAATATCCATGTCACTCTACTTCTATTAATTTTCATCTTTGTTAAGACCTTAATTTCATTGCTGGGGTCTCTTCCCTTTGGCCTATAATATTTTTAGTTGGCAGGAAGTGCAGTAGTTAAGAGTGACTGCTACTGAGTTCTCCTAGAACAACAAAGGCTCTAGTTTTCTCAGCCATTTGCCCAAATCTCAATCTGCATAGAGGAAATATTAAAGGAAAAATATGGCATCTTAGAAATTGTCCATTGTGGGAAAAGCAACAGGAAGCTTTTTTCTCTCTGAAAACCTATACATTTTACTTAACCATTTGACTCAAACATCTTAGAACTATTCCAAATGTCGGGCCGGGCGCAGTGGTTCATGCCTGTAATCCCAGCACTTTGGGAAGCAGAGACGGGTGGATCACCTGAGGTCAGGAGTTTGAGACCAGCCTGGCCAAACATGGTGAAACTCCATCTCTACTAAAAATACAAAAAAATTAGCCATGCCTGGTGGCAGATGCCTGTAATACTAGCTACTTGGGAGGCTGAGGCAGGAGAATCGCTTGAACCTGGGAGGTGGAGGTTGCAGTGAGCCGAGATCGCATTAGTGCACTCCAGCCTGGACAAAAAGAGTGAGACTCTGTCTCAAAAAAAAAAAAAGAGCTATTCCAAATGTCATTTAACACTGTGGATTTTTATTAACTAGGATCTTTATTTCAAAGGACAGCCTACATTTCAAGTAAGTAATAACTACCTTGTTTAACAAACAACATCAACAAATAACTTAAAACATATACAAAGAAAGCAAAAGGCAAATCTTCCTTTTTAGAAGCAAGTACTATAACCAGTTTCCTCTGGATCCCTTCAGAGATTCAAATACAATTAACTTGTATTTAAGTTAAAATTGGTTGCTTTTTTAAATGTATGATTTTTAGAGGAGCAGAATGTGGGAAGTAAACAATAATTTGGACGAAACTCCAAGTAGATTTTATAAGATTTATCTAAATCCCTTTATGTGCATTGAATAATTATTTTTCTATTTTAAATGTCTGTCTAAAAGGTAGCTATATTTGTCTCTTATATTTGGTAAAGATCAAAATGTATGTATTAAGAATGTAATAAATAACTAGTTCTTTTTAAAGATTTTTTATTTTGTTGTTTTATTTTACATGATAACAGAAAATTCAAACAGTACAATAAAAAATAAAGAAGAAAACAAAACACCCCCCAAACCTCACCACCAAATAACTAGTTCTTAACAGAAATTGCTAAGTTCTATTAGCTGGAAACATAATTTCCTGTTTTTGAAGATCGACTATTATTCTATATCATTTATTAGGCCACTGCACATATTCTTATCTGTCTAAATAATTGAAGCTCCTAATAAAAAACAACCCTGTCAACTTAGACCTAAATGGAGGTGTTTTACCATTTTATTCTTTCTCCACAGTTTCCATGGAAACATGACGGTTATGACAATGCAGGAAGGGAGAATGATGACTGTTATTCAAAGATAAAAATGATCACAGAACTAAATACTCAGGATTAGTAAGAACTTAAAAAGCACCATGGAATTAGTATTTGAGTTATTTAAGTAGTGAAGAGAAAATTAAATACATATTCACCATGTAAGGTAAAACACAGCTAATGTTTTCTCGCTAAAGTTTCCGTTTATGTGGCCTTTGTCTCTGGTTTTAACAATGTGAAGCTAAATACCAGAACAGTGTTTGATTAATGAAGTTCAATATTTAAAAAATAGAAAGTAAATTGCAATTTAGCTATCAATGCTAAGAAATCTGAAAAATAATCTTTTTTCCTGTAATGTTTTACCTGTTGACAATATTAAAGCACAATAATAAGCTATATCCAGGTAATGACATTTTCATTTAAAAAATGAAATATAGCACAATTAACTATCCCAAAGCATCAGCCACTTGCATCAAGGTAATAAAACAGAACCTTTTACTATCTGAGCTAATTAGTATGAAATAATTAGGGAGACCACCTGAGGGCTTTCCTTACAGTGACACTTGCTGTATTGAATTACTGTGGTCTTATCCACCTCAAATTGAACTCTGAGAAAGTACCAGTTTAACACTTAAGTTAAATGCCTGAGAGATATTTTACTGAAATGAATGTTTAGATGGTTTTGTGATGACAAAGAAATAGATCACATCATTTGGTAAACTAGTGTTTTTGGCATAACTCCTATATAAATGAAAATGGAAAGAGAGATGTATGCAAAATGGAATGTCCAGAAAACTCAAAGTGAGCTGGTTTAATGCCACTGCTTTTCATGTCTCCTGTTTTTGTTTTTTTTTTCTCTTTAGCTCAAATAATATTAGTTTGTTTAGAAGACAATTAGCACCAAAATGAAGGTGTTGCTTTTGAGCATAGCTACCCATTTTATATATTTATCAACCAAAACTATATCTACAATCAAAGAGCATGCATAAGATATCAACCAGCATTCTTAGTGATGTTGGTCCTAATAATTTTGTGAGTTGGATTTTTCTCTAAGTAGCAGAATTAGAATTGGTTGATGATCCAAGTCTCTGTCTAAACTTCTTGATCTTCTTTTCAATCTATAAATACAGATAGAGTTTATCAATGTGTGCTGGGTTCATTACATTACTGGAAGATTGCAAAACACAAGTGTGTTTTTAAAAACCTGCCATTCTTATTTACAACTCTTCAAAATTAAGCTAAGGCTTTTAAATTTGTTAATTTTTATTTACTTTAGTGATCACTTATAAGTAATACCTCACATTTTTAAGCCCGTTCTTACTGACTTCAAATTTTATAATGTCTGAATGACAATCAGTTTTTAATTTTAATTAAATATTTTTATCAATTCTGAATTAATTATATTTATGGATTAATTATCCTAATGGAATCATTTAAATCAAAAACTTATAGTCAGATATTTGCTAAGAATATTTTGTGTTAAAATATATGAATTGGATATAGTCAGGAAAAAGTCTAACCCTATGATTTTCACGGTTCAAATGAGAACTGAAAAAATGGAAATTGATCCCAATTAGTGATGTGTGTAATGGTTGATTAAACATGCAAAATGTTTTTTGTTTTTTTTTTTTTTTTTTTTTCTGAGATGGAGTCTCGCTCTGTTGCCCAGGCTGGAGGGCAGTGGCACGATCTCGGCTCACTGCAAGCTCCGCCTCCCGGGTTCATGCCATTCTCCGGCCTCAGCCCCCCGAGTAGCTGGGACTACAGGCACCCGCCACCACGCCTGGCTAATTTTTTTTGGTATTTTTTAGTAGAGATGGGGTTTCACCACGTTAGCCAGGATGGTCTCGATCTCCTGACCTCATGATCTGCCCGCCTCAGCCTCCCAAAGTGCTGGGATTACAGGCGTGAGCCACCGCGCCAGGCCAAGAAATTCTTTAAGGATCATACTTGAGTCTTGTCTTTGTTAACACCTTAATTACCTAAAAGATGCATTCAAGAAATCTATAATTCAAAATGTAGGTGTTATTCCCTGGATAGTATTGCAAACACATGAGAGGAAAAGAATGCACAAAATGGAGGAAGTTGGAAGGGAAATTAATTAAAACATAAATTAGAAAAGCAAGGCTCACCAGCTTGCACCGTAGTCATCTGAAACTCATATATTTACCAACAAGGAAAGATATTCATTTTGGTTAGATGAAAGCAGGAGGTTTGGGAATTATCTAAGGAGACTCCAGGGTGTGTGTTAGCTAGTAAATTAGAGGTGAACTTGCTAATGCAGCATTATACTGCAGCAGAAGTAGAGCTGGTATTATTGGGGATTTGTGGGCAGATAGGTTCTATTAGAAATAGATAATAATTATATAAATAAAACTTCCCTGGGTGAAGGATTCTCAAAATATTTTATATTATAAAATCAATATTTCAAAACCTCTTTGAAATAAGTTATTATGATAGTGTCATGCTGAATAAATCTACTATGATTGTATACTAATTATGATATAGACATTAACTAAATAGTAGAAAGTGCTATTTAGTGTAGCAGTATCTCTAAATCTGTGTTCATCTTAGACAATACTTTAGGCAATAATAATAATAGTGGCCACAATAGTAATAGCAAATGTGATGGAGGTGCTCACTTTGTGCAGGTTCACTACAATTTTATTAGGAAAGCACTTGAGGTTTCCATTTTATAAAGGATGAAACAGATACAGATAAGTTTTTTTTTCCAGTTTTTGTCTGGACATTCAGATTTTTTTGTGTAGTTCCTCGTAAAGTTAAGTAATCAGTGTTAGATCTCAGAGTTCTAAATTGAACCTTGCTTCATGAGATAATCTCTAAAGATGCAAAAGAATTGGATCCCTTCATACATTCCACCCCAGCATGAGAAATGAGCTCATGTTGGACTTCAAACATAGGCTGGATAAAAATAAGTAAACATGTCAACTGAGGACAAGATTATACCAAGTGATTCTACTGCTTGTTGTTTCAAAGCATGTTTTGATATAATCGGAATGATATCAAGAGAATAGAAACATTTACTTATGACAAGTGTTATGTCCTTGTGAAGACTATAGAACAAGCTTCATCTGGTATAAGAAAAACTCCGAGGTATAGGTCACAATGCTGCACATGAAACCACCATAAAATGGAGACACTGACATGTTTATTCTGGCTGTTTTCCTTGCTAAATCACAGTCCCACATGGTTAGTCCGTTTGAAGACTTTGAGTAAGTCTTCGAATAGCAGGGTGGTCACACTGGGTCAGTATACTTCACTTACACAACTTCAGAGGTGAGAGAGATCTCCAAGTCCAGCTCCTTCATTCTGTAGAAGAGGAAACTTAGTTATTCTAGAGATGTGGACTTAGTCATCTTAATACCAGACTTTATGGAGACTTAAGAAATATGGCTTTTGAAAATTACTATATTCATGGATGAAATACAGAACAAGTACAAAGCTTCTTCCTGCTAGTGACAGGTACTCTGGGATGTTTAATGTGCCTTTTCTGGTCACTAGGGTACCATTTAGAGCAGTGAAGCAGTTGATTTACAATATGGTGCACAGAGGAATGTCTCAGAGCTCCCTTTTACCCACTGGGAGGACACAAAGTAGCATTATTTCATTACTCATGGCAGTTCATCTTTGAGTATGATTCTATTCACATAATGCTGACAGAAAAATACAAACACAATGTTATAAATGTTCAAACAGTTTATTATACTTTGCCTAATGTATTTGTGTGACTGAGCTTCTTCATCGTTTTCCACATAGATACACATTAAAACTTGAACATCTGTAGTATATGGTTTTGAGAAACTAAATTTGAAAATTGCATCTCTTAAGGGTATAATTACTTGACTTAATTGGCATGCAGTTTGATAAATATTTGTTCTGTGGAAAGAAATAATTTGTTTGAGAACTTCATTGGTGACTGATAGACACAGTTTTTATGACTTAGCATCCTGTAATTGAGCCAAAGAAATTGTGTTTACAATGGCATACGCAGTGTAATCTAACTCAAGAGAAAGGAAAAATAGTAATTTTGTAATGGCCGAGAATGACTTCAGGAAGGAAGAAACAATGAGCAAATAGAATCAGGAAAAACTATAATAATTAGAATGATAATAAAAGTAGTAATGACATTATATTAGTTTTCTGTGACTAATGTGACAAATTACCACAAAATGGGTGGTTTAAAATAACAGAAATTTATTCTCTCACACATCTGGAGCCCAGAATTCCTACATTCCTGTCACAGGGCCCAATCAAGATATCAGAAGCACACTTCTTCTGTAGGTTCTGGAGGAGAATCAAGTTCTCTCCTCTTCAGATTCTGGTGGCTACTGGCATTCCGTGGTTTGTGGTTGCGTCACTCCAATCTTTATCTCTGTCTTTACCTTTCCTTTTGGGGTGTGAGTGTGTGTGTGTGTGTGTGCATGTGTGTGTAAGCTCACTCTGTTTCCTTTTCTTAAGCATACTTGAGATAGTATTTAGGGTCTATTTACAGGTTCCAGGAATTAGGACCATCTTTGGGGAACCATTTTTCAGACTGCCACAGAGAAGTTAACTAGCTATGTTAGCACTGCGTATCATGGCCACTTTTGCCTTTCAGACTGCAGAGAATGCTACTTTGAACACACCCAAGATGACGTTTGATGAAGGATGAGATTGGATTCCAACCATCCTTGCTCTTTCTTTTTTTTCCCGATTCTATTTCAATCTAAGGTTTTTCCTCCTAGGCTCAATGTAGAGAGCATATTCTTTAAAGTTTTCAGGTATCTTTCCTCACCTTCTAACCCTGACATTTTGACCTAGGCATTTCTTTTAAAGACTACTAGGTACTTAATGCATTATCCTCCCTATTGTATTATCCTCCACTCATAGATGAGTGAAGATTCTCCTTGTTCTCTTGGAGAGAAAAAGAAAACCAGTAGAAATTGCTGAACTCCACATCCCCCTAAATCAAACACATCTTCACTCAAAGATCATACTTGCTATGTATTCTAACCAGACCTCCTAAATTGGCTGCCCTGGGTTAGAAAATTCCAAAAGGCCGCTGACCACTCTCAGCATTACCCATGGAATAACTGTGTTTGTTTATATTTTAGGGAAAATTCCCAAAGAATGTATTCACTATCTTCTCATAACTATTATCTGCAGAGATCTTCATGCTGAGACCTAACGCTTCCATAAATAAGAGGTTCAGCTTTGCCGGAGCCCTACAGGAAGAGGTTATGAAATACTGGGAACTTCTTGAAGTTCCCAGCCCAAAGGCCCCTCCCTGGATTTACTCCATGACCCCAGTGCAGATATTTCTCCCTCCAAATAAACATACCTCACATGCATAAGGGAGATTCCGCAGGTCCTTTTTAAGGATGCAGACCTTGGGAAGCAGCAAAGTATTTGTGCTAGGACAACCAGGGGAGCAGTTACCAACTCTTTCTCCTACACATCCCTAAAAGCTTTGTAAAATTTATAAGATCATGAAAGAGTAATGTGGACTAATGAATATACCTTTTCAGGACAATTTGTTGGAATTGAACACTTGGTTTGTGCCAGGCACTGAGCTAAGCATTTTATTTCTATTCTTTCATTTAATCCCTTGAGTTAGGGTCTCCTCATTATTATTATCCTCATTTTCTTGTTTTTGTTATATTTTGTTTGTTTTTAACTTTTAGTTGTGAGAGTACATGTGCAAGTTTGTTATGTAGGTAAATTGTGTTGTGGGCGTTTGATGTACAAATGATTTCATCACCCAAGTAATAACCATAGTATCTAACAGATAGTTTTGCAATCCTCACCCTCGTCCCACCCTCCACTATCAAACAGGCCCTGGTGTCTATTGTTCCCTTCTTGGTGTTCATGTATACTTGGTGTTTAGCTGCTGCTTATAAATGATAACAGGCAGTATTTGGTTTTCTGTTCCTGCCTTAGTTCGCTTAGGGTAATGGCCTCCAGCTCTATCTTTGCTATTGCAAAGGACATGATCTCATTCTTTTTATGGCTGCATAATATTCCATAGTGTATACATACCACATTTTCTTTATCCAGTTTACCATTGACAGGCATTTAGGTTGGTTCCATGTCTTTGCTATTGTGAATAGTGCTGCAGTGATCATATGTGTGCATATGTCTTTATGGTAGAACAATTTATATTCCTTTGGGTATATACTCAATAATGGATTTCTGGGTTGAACAGTAGTTCTGCTTTAAGTTCTTTGAGAAATTATCAAACTGCTTTCGGCAATGGCTTAACTAATTAACATTCCCACTAGCAGCGTGTAAGTGTTCCCTTTTCACCACAACCTCACCAGCATGTTACTTTTTGACTTTTTAGTAATAGCCATTCTGACTCGTGTGAAATGATTTCTCATTGTGATTTAGATTTGCATTTCTCTAATAATTAATGATGTTGAGCATTTTTTTCATATGCTTGTTGGCTGCATGCATGTCTCTTTTGAAAAGTATCTGGTCATGTCCTTTGCCCACTGTTTAATGAGGTTGTATTTTACTTGTTAATTTGTTTAAATTCCTTGTAGATTCTAGATATTAGCTCTTTGTTAGATGCATAGTTTGCAAATATTTTCTTCCATTCTGTAGGTTATCTGTTTACTCTATTGGTAGTTTCTTTTGCTTTGCAGAAACTCTTTAGTTTAATTACGTCCCATTTGCCAGCTTTTGTTTTTGTTGCAATTACTTTTGGTGCCTTCATTATGAAATCTTTGCCAGTGCCTATGTCCAGAATGGTATTTCCTAGGTTATCTTCAAAGGTTTTCATACTTCCATGCTTTGCATTTAAGTATTTAATCCATCTTGAGTTGATTTTTGTATATAGTATAAGGAAGGGGTACAGTTTCAATCATCTGCATATAGCTAGCCAGTTATTCCAGCACTATTTATTAAATATAGAGTCCTTTCTCCATTGATTGTTTACATTCACATTGTCGAAGATCAAGTGTTTATAAGTGTGCAGCTTTATTTCTGGGCTTTTATTCCATTCTATTTGTTTATTTGTCTGTTTTTGTACTAGCACCATGCTGTTTTGGTTACTGGATCCTGTAGTATAGTTTGAAGTCAAGTACTGTGATGCTTCTAAGTTCGTTCTTTTTGGTTAGGTTTGATGTAGCTACTGGGCTTTTTTTGGCTCCACATGAATTTTAGAATAGTTTTTTTCCTAATGCTGTGAAGAATATCATTGGTAGTTTGATAGTAATAATACTGAATCTGCAAATTGCTTTAGTCAGTATGGCCATTTTAATAATATTAATTCTGCCTATTTATGAGCATGAAATGTTTTTTCATTTCTTTATGTCATCTCTGATTTCTTTCAGCAGTGTTGTGTAATTCACTTTGTAGAGATCTTTCACCTCCCTGACTAGCTGTATTCCTAGGTGTTTTATTTTTTGTGTGGGTGGCTACTGTGAATGGGATTGCATTCTGGATTTGGCACTCAGCTTGAATGTTGTTGTTACAGAAATGCAACTGATATATGTGCTTTGATTTTGTGTCCTGAAACTTTGCTGAAGTTGTTTTTCAGATCTAGGAGCTTTCAGGTAGAGACTATTCAGTTTTATAGACGTAAAATCTTATTGTCTGCAAACAGAGATAGTTTGACTTCCTCTCTTCCTATTTGGATGCCTTTCATTTTTGTTTCTTGCCTTATTGCTCTAGCTATGAATTCCAGTACTATGTTGAATAGGAGTGGTGAGAATTGGCATCTCTGTCTTGTTCCAGTTCTCAAGGGGGATGCTTCCAGGTTTGGCTTATTCTTTAAGATGCTGTCATAGGTGGCTTTTATTATTTTGAAGTATGTTCCTTTAATGCCTGGTTTGTCAAGGGTTTTTAACATGAAGGGATATTGAATTTTATCAAAAATCCATTTCGGCATCTACTGATAAGGTCTTATGGTTTTCGTTTTTAATTCTATTTATGTGATGAATCACATTTATTGATTTGTATATATTGAACTATCCTTGCATCCCCGTGATAAAGCCTACTTGATCATGGTGGATTAGCTTTTTGATGTGCTGCTGGTATTTTGTTGAAAATTTTTACATCTATGTTCATCAAGGATATTGGCCTGGTGATTTCTTTTTTGGTTGTGTCTCTGCTAGATTTTGGTATCAGAATGATGCTAGCCCCATAGAATGAGTTAGGGAACAGTCCCTCCTCCTCAATTCTTTGGAATAGTTTCCACAGGAATGGCACCACTTCTTCTTTATACATCTTATTGAATTTGACTGTCAATCCACCTGGGCTTTTTTTTTTGGTTAATGGGCTTTTTATTACTGATTTAATTTTGGAATATATTATGACCTGTTTAGGGTTTCGGTATCTTCCTCATTCAATCTTGAGAAGTGGTAAGTTTCCAAGAGTTTATCCATTTCTTGTAGCTTTTCTAGTTTGTTTGCATAGAGGTGTTATAATAGTCTCTGAGGTTTTCGTATTTTTGTGGAGTCAGTGGCATTGTCCCCTTTATCATTTCTGATTGTGTTTATTTGGATCTTCTCTCTCTTTTCTCTAGCTAGTGGTCTATCATTCTTATTTATTCTTTCAAAGAACTAACTTCTGGTTTTATTGATCTTTATATGGTTTTTCACATCTCAATTTTTTTCAGTTCAGCTCTGATTTTGGTTATTCCTTGTCTTCTGCTAGCTTTGGGGTTGGTTTGCTCTTGTTTATCTAGTTCCTCTAGATGTGATGTTAGGTTGTTAATTTGTGACCTTCTAACTTTTTAATGTGGCCATTTAGTGCTGTAAACTCTCATTTTAACCCTGCTTTAGCTGTGTCTCTGTGATTCTGGTATATTGTATCTTTGTTCTCATTAGTTTCAAATAATTCCTTGATTTCTGCCTTAATTTCATTGTTTAACCCAAAGTAAATCAGGCACATGTTGTTTAATTTCCATGTAATTGTATGGTTTTAAGTGATCTTCTTAGTATTGATTTCTATTTTTATTGCATTATGGTCTGAGAGTGTGGTGGGTATAATTTCATTTTTTTTAAATTTGTTGAGAATTATTTTATGGTCAACTATGTAGTCAATTTTAGAGTATGTGCCATATGCAGATGAGACTAATGTAGATTCTGATGTTTTGGGGTGAAGTGTTCTATGGGTAGATGTCTGTTAGGTTTATTTCGTCAAGGGTTGAGTTCAGGTCCCGAATATCTTTGTTAGTTTTCTGCCTCAATGATCTATCTAACAAAGTGGTGTGTAGAAGTCTCCCACTATTATTGTGTGGTTACCTGTTTCTTTGTAGGTCTCTAAGAACTTGTTTTATGAATCTAGGTGCTCATGCTTTGGATGCATGTATATTTAGGAGAGTTAAGTCTTCTTATTGAATTGAACATTTTACCATTATATAATGCCCTTCTTTGCCTTTATTTATCATTGTCGGATTAAAGTCTGTTTTGTCTGAAGTTAGAATAGCAACCCATGCTTTTGTTTTGTTTTGTTTTTCATTTACTCGGTAGATTTTTCTCCATCCCTTTACTTTGGGCCAATGAGAGTCACTGCATGTGAGATGGGTCACTTGAAGACAGCATACAGTTGGGTCTTGCTTCTGTGTGCAACCTGTCGTTTGGTGCCTCTTCATTGTGGCATTTAGCCTGTTTACATTCAAGGTTAATATTAACATGTGTGGATTTGATCCTGTCACCATGTTGTTCGCTGGTTATTATTATTATTATTACTATTTTTTTTTTTTTTGAGATGGACTCTTGCTCTGTTGCCCAGGCCGGAGTGCAGTGGCGTAATCTCGGCTTACTGCAGCCTCCACCTCCCAGGTTCCAGCAATTCTGCCTCAGCCTCCTGGGTAGCTGAGATTACAGGCACGTGCCACTTGCCCAGCTAATTTTTTATTTTTAGTAGAGACCATGTTGGCCAGGCTGGTCTCAAACTCCTGACCTCAGATGATCTGCCCACCTCGGCCTCCCAAAGTGCTAGGATTACAGGTGTGAGCCACTGCGCCCAACTGTTAGCTGGTTATTATGCAGACTTGATCTTGTATTTGCTTTATAATGCATTGTGGGAAGTCAGGGACCCCGAATGGAGGGACTGGCTGAAGCCATGGCAGAAGACCATAAATTGTGAAGATTTCATGGACATTTATTAGTACCCCAAATTAATACTTTTATAATTTCTTACACCTGTCTTTACTGCAGTGTCTGAACATAAATTGTGAAGATTTCATGGACATTTATCACTTCCCCAATCAAAAGTCTTGTGATTTCCTATGCCGGTCTTTACTTTAATCTCTTAATCCCATCATCTTTGTAAACTGAGGGTGTATGTTGCCTTGGGACCCTGTGATGATTGCGTGCACAAATTGTGCATGCAAATTGTGATAAACTGCACAAATTTTTTATAGAGCATGTGTGTTTGAACAATAGGAAATCTGGGCACCTTAAGAACAGGATAACAGTGGTTTTCAGGGAACAAGGGAGATAACCTTAAAGTCTGGCTGCCTGTGGGCTGGGCAGGACAGAGCCATATTTCTCTTATTACCGAAAACGGGTAAGAGAAATATCGCTGAATTCTCTCCCAAATAAGGAATGTTAATAATTAACAGCCCTGGGAAAAGAATGCATTCCCAGGGCAGGGCTTCTAAAATGGCTGCCCTGGGAGTGTCTGCCTTATGCAGATGTAGATAGGGATGAAACACGCCCTAATCTCCTGCAGCGCCCCCAGGTTTGCTAGGATTAGGAAATTCCAGCCTGGCGAATTCTAGTCAGACTAGTTCTCTGCTCTTGAACCCTGACAATGCGTGCATAGCAGGACATGGAAGTTCATTAGTGATTCTAGTTTCTCCCTGACCTTCTGCCTTGTGATCTTTTGTCTCCCTTGAAGCATATGACCTCTGTGACCCACACCCTATTCATACACTCCCTCCCCTTTGAAAATTGCTAATAAAAACTTTCTGGTTTTATGGCTCAGGGGGCATCACGGAACCTGCCGATATGTGATGTGTCCCCTGGACACCCAGTTTTAAAACTTTCTCTCTTTTACTCTTTCCCTTTATTTCTCAGACCAGCCAACACTTAGGGAAACAGAAAAGAACCCATGTTGAATTATTGGGGGTGAGTTCCCCCAATAATAATGTCAATGGTCCATGTACTTTAAAAGTGTGTTTTTTTGGTGGCTGGTAATGGTCTTTTTTTAACATTTAGCATTTCCTTAAGAACCTCTTGTAAGGCACGTCTGCTAGTAACAAATTTCTTTAGCATCTGCTAGTCTGAAAAGGATTTTATTTCTCCTTCTTTTATGAAGGTTTGTTTGGCTAGATATGAAAAATCTTTGTTGGAATTTCTTTTATTTAAGAATGTTTACTATAGGTAACCAGTATCTTCTGACCTGTGGGATTTCTGCTGAAAGTTCTGCCTTTAGCCTGATGGGATTCCTTTTGTAGGGGACCTACTCCTTCTCTCTAGCTGCTTAAAATTTTTTTTTTTCTTTCATGTCAACCTTGGAGTGTCTGATGACTATGTGCATTGGGGATGGTCGTCTTGTATAGTATGTTTCAGGGATTCTCTCCATTTCCTGAATTTGAATGTTGACCTCTCTGGTGAGGTTGGAGAAATTGCCATGAATGATTTCCTCAAATATGCCTTGCAAGTTGCTTGCTTTCTCTCCCTCTCTTTCAGCGATTCCAATGAGTCATAGATTTGATCTCTTTACATTATCCCATATTTGTTCATTCTTTTTAATTCTTTTTTCTTTATTTTTGTTTGACAGTTAATTCGGAGAACCAGTCTTCCAGCTCTGAGATTTTTTTTTTTGTCTCAGCTTGGTCTATTCTGCTGTTAATATTTGTTATTGCATTATGAAATTCCTGTAGTGTGTCCTTCAGCTCCATCAGATCAGTTTGTTTCTTTCTCTAAATGGCCATTTCCTCTTTCAGCTCCTATATTGTTTTATTGCATTCCTTAGATTCCTTGGATTGGGTTTTGTCTTACTCTTGAATCTCCATGATCTTCACTCCTCTCTATATTCTGAATTCTATGTCTGTCATTTCAGCCATTTTAGCCTGGTTAAGAACCATTGTTTGGGAACTAGTGCAGTTGTTTGGAGGTAAGAAGACATTCTGGCTTTTTGAGTTGCCAGAGTTCTTGCACTGGTTCTTTCTCAACTGTGTAGGGTGATGTTCCTTAATCTTTGAAGTTGCTGTCCTTTAGATGGGGTGTTTTGCTTTTATATTCTTTGATGCCCTCAAACCCTGGGGTTTAATTGTGGTATAAGATGGTTTCAGTTGACTGGCTTCATTTTTGGAACATTTCAGGGGCCAGGGCTCAGCCCAAACACTCCTGGACTGTGTGATTTAATGCTAGAGGGCTGGTACTGGGCCCCAGTTCTATTCTGTCTCCCCTGGAGGTTAGGAACCTGCTGCACTGGAGAGGCTGAGGAGTTTCCATTTTGCTGGCCACAACACTGATTGGGGTTGCCAACCAAAGTGCTTCATCAGAACAGTGGCAGAGTTATATATGCTGGCTTTTGCATGCCAGCAGCCACAGTGCAATGGCACAGTGTGGTGTCTGCACATCAGCTTGGGCACAATGGTGGTAAAAGTCGGTTGGAAGTGTCCATGTGTGCATTTGCACAGACAGTGGCATGGTGGGATGCCTTCATGCCAACAAGGGCATTGCAATGGCATTCATGCACACTTACACCAGTAGTGGCAGTGTGGCAGACTGCACATCATTGGGAGCAGGGCTATGGAGTGTGCTCATGTTGCATGCACACATGTGTGCCAGCAGGGGAGGGGAGGCGAGGTCTACTTGCACTTGCATGCCCTGGAAAAACAGTGGGAGGGCTGTAGGTGAGTGCCTGCTAGCAGAGCAGGAGGGGGAGGTTGCTGTGTGGAGAGGCTGTATGCAGGCTAGTCTGCTAGGGCTCTCTGATGGTCAGCTTCAGTCTGCTGGTGAGGGAGCTATGATGAGGGCCTCCAGGAAGCACCCTGGTTGGGCATCCAAGGCTGCATTAAAAGTGGGCATGGCCAGGCTGGAGCTCCAGTACAGGCCAGCAGACAGTCAGGTACTCAGATCAGACTGGCCCCATCCCACAGGCAAGACCACCCTGCTTTCTTCAGGTCTGACAGTCAACCAAAGGCTAATGCCACCTAGAGGTACATGGTGAGCCTTGGGTGATAAGTGTCCCTGGCTGTGCTCCACAGCAGCCATTCCTGCACCAAACCTTGAAGCTCCACATAGACTGAAGTACTGCCCCTGCCACCTCTCTAAGCAGCAATCCCTGCTAGCTTAAGTGTCTGTGGGAGTTGTGGGATCTCCTGCAGCTGAGATTCCAGGGGTCTATGGCAAGAGCAGACCACTCCTTACCTGTTCAACTCACCTCTTCCCCAGGGATCTCTGGGGGCCAGGAGTGAGCCCCATTGCTCATCAGCCCCATGCAGGGTTCCCAGCTTACTCCCCCTTCAGCCCAGTGTCTGCATCCTCCCTTCTCTACTCTCAATGCCTTCCCTCTGAAGATCTGCCTGGAGTGTGACTGTCTTCCCAATGTTCAAGTCTCTCAGTGGGAGATATTCCTCCTGGCAGCATCTAGTAGTCCTTCTTCGTCTCCCTTCCATCATCCTATTTTCCAGGTGAGGAATCTGAGGCTCAGAGAGATTAGATGACCTCACAGATAGCTGTGGAGTTGAAGGCTACACTGTGAGGCAGCAGTGGAGTCAAGATTTGAAGCAATCTGTCTCCAGAATTTGTCTTTTTAACCCTAAGCACACTGTCTTGTGACCATAGTTATGATCTTGTTATAGCTTTGCTTTTAATCTGAGAATATTCTTGAATCACTTTCAATGTGAGTCTTCCTTCCTTATGTTACAAATGAAAGGAACTCAAGATAAAAAGGAAAACAATCCCTTTCAAAACTGCTTCTGAATCTTCTGTTGGTAGCTTAACCATGGGCTATGAAACATATAAACTATGATATTTTAGATCCTGTCATAATTTAAAAGCACTGACAAGACCTACTCTGCAAACAATTCTGTATAGCATAAATGCTTTTTCTCTATCACATTTATCACATCACAGAAGTATTATGGTAAAATGCTTTACCGTAAAATCCTCCAGCATCATATATCTGCATATTTAGACAGCTGAGTTCATCTTTAAATCAGCATTACCAAATCCACTTATGAACGACTGAAACAAATTCACAACCACTCAGAGCTAACACTAAGACACTTACACACCATTAATGTTCTACTGGGAGTTTCAAGTAACACTGTATCCATTAAGAGAAAGGAAATTGTAGAAAGATGATCTTTAAGGCAATGACAAGTGAAATGGCAAATTATTTCTGCCCTAAAGGCAATAATTTTTCCATTTGGTCATGAAATATTGGCTGTATTATTCTTTTAAAAGCCTGTTCTTTAACTATTATTTTATAATTTATATATTCTACATAATTTATGTTGTATATAAGTTTATGTGTAGATATATTCTAATGAAGTTTGTCTACAGCTAAATTACTGGCCTACTTCAAAACACAATACTAATACTTTATTATTTAGAAGTCTTTAAAAGTTTGCCTCTAAATGTTTTTTGTTTGTTTTCACTGAAATATTTTTAATAATGTAGAAAATATGCTTAAGAGCGAGAAAATGATTTCAGCACATTTCTAACTATATTATATTTGGGTAAAATCCTAACTAAAGAAAAATGTTATTGCTAAGTTGCCATTAAGCTTCTCCTACTAAGAGGAATATTGCCCTGGAGTAGGGGGTCCATAAACTTTTTCTGCAGTGAGCTTTGTAGTGAATATTTTCAGCCCTCCAGACCTACTTAGCTCTGTTGTTGTAGTACAGAAGCAGTCACAGGCAATATATAAACAAATGGAAATGGTTGTGTTTCAATACAACTTTATTTATGGAGCCTGAGACCTGAATTACATATAATTTTCATGTGTCAGAAAGTATTACACTTCTTTTTATATTATTTCCAACCATTTAAAAATGTCATAATCATTCTTAGCAAACTGGCCACACACACAAAATAAAACAGGCCCAGGCTGGATTTTACCTTGAGTTGTCTATTACTAATTCTTTCAAAAGAATATTGTATTCATGTCAAGGGCCTCATTTAATAGTTTTTGCAGGGAATTCATGAGCAGGTGAAGAGGAGAGTACTGAGAATATCAAAGGAGTTTTAGAACCTTTTTTCACAAAAAATATTACGCTCTTGACAGATGTTTTTTGCCAGAAGTCATAATCTCATGAGGCTCACACTTTACCAAAACTGAAATCTTGATTTTCCTCAAACCTGCTTCTCCTCTAATTTTCTCTATATCACAAAGCGGCAGCACCATCCATCCCCTTCTCCCTCATCACCCATCTCAAATCCATCAGCAAATATGCATGCCTGTTCCTTCTAGGAGTCCCTGGTTGCCACCACCTATTCATACCAACACTCTCTCTCACCTGAACCACCACGTTAATTCCCAGTTGACCTCCCCTCCCTGTGACCCTCTCCTCAGCAACAATCCATCTTTAGCAACGTATCTTGAGTAACCATTTGCAAATCAGAAATCTGATGATTGTACACATACTAGCTGCAATCTTGGCCAAGTTAATGCAGTACCTTAAGATTCCATTTCCTCTTCTGTAAATGGAAGGAGCAATTATCCATGCTTCTGATTTGATGTGAAGATTAAATGGCTAATGTTAAACATTTAGATGATGCCTATTCTGCAATCCCTATTTGATGAACTAGGGCCCATAAGATGGTAGCTACTATCATCATTAGTATTGTCATCATCATTGTCATTCTCCTAATTAAAATGGATTGCTGTTAGAATAAAATCAAAACATGTCATCTCTTAGGTCTTGCGGAAGCTACCTGCCTCTCCTTGCCTGCCTTATGTTTGAAGCTTGTTAAGTCTCGGCCACTAGATCTTATTTTAGTTTCTCATGCATTCCAACCTCTCCAGGACCGTCACAGCTGCACCCTCCTATTCCTGTCACTGGATTCTTAATGTAAATGTCACTTCCTCAGAGAAGCCTTCCCTGACCACTCATTTAAAAAATATTTTCCACAAACTCACACCCTATGCAATCACAGAATTCTGCTTGTTTCTTTTATAACAATTCTCATGGTAGGTTATTTGTTAATGCCTTTATTTCTATATTTTTATTAGAATATAGCTTCCAGGAGAGAGATAAGCATGCCTCCTCCATCACTGTGTGCAAATATTGGTCTTCTATAAACATTTATGGAATAAAACAAAGAAAAATGAAATCTCAGAGATATCTGCTAATTTTATTCAAATTCTGATACAGTCATTTAAATTCATCAAACTCTAAGTGGTCAATAAGGAGGCTCACTCATTCTTCTGTCCATTCATCCAGCAAACATGTATCAAGTACCTTCTGAGTTAGCCCTGTGAAAATTATAGAGGATCAAAAGCCTTGGTAGTTGCTTTCAAAGAATTCATAACATAATTGCATAAGTTGTCATTTAAAAGTACATATCAAAAATATATACATCAATGAGTCAATATACTTATTTTCTTCAGGTTTAAGTTTTAATTTTCTTTTTCATCAAAACATTCATCATATAAAATAGCACCTCTAACTGGCACCATCAGTTATATAGTAAACATTTACTAAACATGTGTCAGCTACTATACTAAGCAATGAAATTCTACTTGGATTTCTTTTTCCTGCTACACTTCACTTTTTAAGAGAAAGAAGCAAGTATCATCCAAATCAGTTATCGGATAGTCTGTTTTTTTTAAAGTTTGTAGTTTTTGTCTTGGGATCTGTATACACGTATCATGTTCTGCTTTACTTTCTGCCTGGGCTACAGTCCCCATAGGAATTCATGTTGACCCTGATGCACTGCAAGGTCTTTGATACAAGGGAGAGATTATATTTTACCCAGTATTCTAACTATATCCAGAAAATATGTAGAGACATAGTCAAGAAATTTTTCACAACTAATTATTTAAAGAAAAGCATTCTTGCCCTTAAAAAGGTTAAATCTTCATAATCCAATAAACAAGGACAGCCTATAACCAGCTGTCCGGTTGTAGGTTTTGTTTGCGAGTTCAACCGTCACTTGGTTATTTATTTCTATTTAAGAATTATGCAGCGTTTAGAAATTGCTACTATCAGATGGTACAGTAATGATATTTTCCTGGGCCAAACCAATAGATTTTCACAATATATAGTTAATTCAGAGAGACAGTTCTACTGAATTGTCTTTATTACAAATGTGGATATTAATTAAAACTTCTGAAATGAAGTAACTTAAAAATACACAAATACCTATCTTGGTAAAAAAAAAAAAAAAAGAAAAGTAATTCAATAATTGGTTAGTAAAGTAACGGGGGTGATGAATGTTACTACGGAAAGTGGAAGATATGAATGCACTTAAATGATTTGCTAATAACTGTGTGATCTGTGGCAATTCTACCCCTCCAGATTCAGTTTCTATACTTAAAAAAAATAGAAAAAAAAACTTGTATGAAAAGATTTCTATAAATCTTACATTTCTAAAGTTACATGAATTCAATACCACTTACCTGAACATTGGTAGTGTGTTTTAATGCAAATTAACTTTTTTATTAGGTGTTAAAACATTTTTATTACTGTTGTTAAAAGAAAAACTTTAGACAAATTTAACAGAATTTAATTGAGCCAAGAAAGACTTGCAAATTGGGCACCCCCCAGAACTAGAATAAATTCAGAGCAACTCTGGGGCTGCCACATGGTCGGATAACATTTATGGACTGAAAAAGGAAAATGAAGTACAAGAAAACAGAAGTGAGGTACAGAAACAGCTGGATTGGTTACAGCTCAGCATCTGCTTTAGTCAGAGAAGGTTTGAGCAATCGGCCACCAGTGATTGGCCGAAGCGCTCTGACTGATACAAGAGTAGGTTACAGTCTGTTTACACCTCATTAGGTTACAGTTCACTGTATGGAGAAACCTTTAGGGTGAACTTAAAATAGGAAAGGAGGCAGCTTTAGGCTAACCTTAATTTAACACTGGTAATTCACTTGCCTCCTAAACTGTTAATGCAACTACCATCACAAACTTCAACACCTCCAAGAAGAGAATTTTTCTTCCCTGTTCCTTGATTTTTTAAAAAAGAGAGAATTAAAAGGACAACATATACTTTCTCATCTCATATACTGTAGCTTTTCTATCTTTTCATCCATATGGCTGGTGGGGGGAGAGGGGTGGTGTAGGGGAGAGAGAGAGAGAGAGATTAAAAAAAAGAGAGAAATACTAGTTACAAGGCAGAATTATCTTTCTGATTGCATGAAACCCATAGATCGTTTTCTCTCCAACAGAAATCTTTTCAGAAACCTCAATCCACATTTTGGCTTCATTTTTTATTATGCTTTAACTGGATTATGGAATAAAACCAAGTTTCGATTTGGTTTCTGTTAGATATTGTTTTTCGCAAAGGGATTGTAGCTTTTTCCTACTAAAAAGTCAAATTTACCTTCAGTGAAAACACTAAAAGAAAATTGAACAGGAATTTCAACATAGAGTGATTTTGTCATAACAGGTTAGATATACATGGGAAAGTTCAGCAACTCTCAAAGTGCTTTATATCAGTGGTCCTGATAACCACTGTGTACCTGAATGTTTACACACTAAGAAATTGACTTTTGCACTTAAAGCAAATAAACTTTCAAGTAGCTATATATTAATTCGGCTCTGAATATAAGTCAGTCACTATGTTATGACACAAAGAAATAGAAGTTTAGTCCTGGCCCTAAAACTTAAAAGTATAATAAAAAATAAATAAATAAATAAAACTCTTACAAAACAGGAAAAAATGAAAAAAAGAAGTTCAGTTGACTTTTAATAGCTTTACAAACTGAGTTGGCAACAAATGTGTTCAAATGTGAAGAAAATCAGGAAACATCTCACCTGATTCTGTTTGGTAAAAAATTTGTTATGGGTTCATTTAAGACTCATCATGGAAACGTCATACCTTATTTATGACACTATGTCCTAACATGCCGACTCAGTGCAAATCTTAGCTTCTTTTTAGTGAAGCTCAAAGAAAAAGTCTTGGTGACCAACATAAGGAAGAGTTCATTTTAACATAGCAGCAATGCATTCATGAAATCCTAGCTGGATCAAGTTCAGACAAGGACATAGGATGTGCTTTGTTGCTCATTAGGGAAAAAAGAGCCATTTATCTCACTGGACTTGTGGGGATTGGGAGCAGGAAGCTGGGTTCAACTAAGTAGCTTAGTAGAGCCATCCTGCTTCCAGGAATGGAATAGTCACTACAGAGATGGAGCAGGACTCTGACTCAGCAGTGGGAGAGCCTGGAAGAGAGGCAGTGGCTACTGTGAAAGAACACACCAACCACAGAGCAGAGACAAATCCTTTAGGTAGCTGTCTTTTGAAATTCACTTTGTATTCTACCTCTATGTAAATGTAAATGTTAAGTGCCTCCATTATAAATAACTTATAAATAATACTAACGTAACACATCCTTGATATTTACAAATAACACTGCCTAGAAATCTTAAAAGGAAAACCAAACATACATTTAATACATTTACAAGAAATACCTTTTTAGAAAATAAAATGTATATGTTTCAAAATTTGATGATCATCTACGATGTGGAATAAGCCTACTTTTTTCACAGTCTGGCAAATGGGAGAGTCCTCATTTACAGATCCCATCCAATATGTCAGCCATTCTCCTGGGTTATTAAGACACTGAGATGAATATACACCCTCCCTAAACTCTAGGATCCCCTACTCTACAAAGGAGTGTGAATACATAAGTATCCAACATGCTGACACCCAAAAGTGCAACAGTAGCATAGAGGAAGTAAGGGTTCTGCTTGGAAGAAAAGAATAAGATTTCAGATTACTCACCAGGATATAACTTGGGTGCACATCTCTCACTGTTCTCATTTAGCACAAAATCCACAGCAGCATGAAAATATGCAAACAGAGAACAGTATGCTGGTGTCATTTAGATGCACGAACTTTGATATCACACATACAGTGACATCTAAGGAATCATCACCTCACTAACATTCAATTTCCTTACCTATAAGATGGAGATCATAGATAAACACATCTCAGACTTTGGAGCGAGATTGAGAGTATGTATGTATAGCACTTTGTGTAGTAGCTAGCATGCAGTAAGTACAATTACTCTTGGAAATTATTTTTATTTTCTAAAGAAATAGTAGCTATAGCTTCACAAACAAACCATTTAAGGATTCTTTAATAGCCCTATGAGACTAGAGCATGAAGTTTGAAAGGAGTGGCTGTGAAGAAAGAGGCCAGATAAAGATTACACAGCGAAGTTCCATTAATGCCCCCCAAAGGAATTCCAGCTTGATACAAATGTAATGAGGAAAGCCCAGCTAACATGACTATGTGCTTTGGAAAGTCAAATCTAGAGACAATAGGAAGAAGATATGGAGCAGGTAAGCAATCGGGAGGCCTTTCACTGAGGGAACAGTTTCTGCTATGAAAGCAGTAGGCCGGTTTTATAATTTGTGGGTCATTTTGAATATTGTCACGGTTATTTATTATATAACTTTAATATGCATTTTAAGAGTTTCTGCGATAATTCACATGATTTTTTATGTTAAAATAATGATAAAAGTTATTTCAAAAAAAAAAATGCCAGCATGAAGATGCCATTTTGGAGAGATGTATTATTCTAAATACAAAGTCTGTTTTGGGCCAGGCATGGTGGCTCATGCCTGCAATCCCTACACTTTGGGAGGTGGAGGCAGGCAGATCACCTGAGGTCAGGAGTTCGAGACCAGCCTGGCCAATGTGGTGAAACCCCATCTCTACTAAAAATACAAAAATTAGCCGGGCATGGTGGTGGGCACCTGTAATCCCAGCTACTTGGGAGGCTGAGGCAGGAGAATTTCTTGAACCTGGAAGGTGGAGGTTGCAGTGAGTCAAGATCAGGCCATTGCACTCCAGCCTGGGCGACAAGAGCAAAACTCCATCTCAAAAAAAAAAAAGAAAAAAAAAAAAAGTATATTTTGAAGCTGACTTGCTATAAGCATTCTATGCTATAAAGTGAGATATACAGGCATTTAGATAGTTAAAGCAACTAGAAAATAAAAGTATTTTCTTTTGTGCATCTCAGGTCAGTGTACTTTTCAATATCACCTCAATATTTTCTCTTTTTCCCATGGGAAGATGTCTGAATACACTTTGGTGGTATTCATACATTCATACATGTTTCAAAGTGAAACAATTTCCTTGTGAAAATTTCAAATCATGAATTTGGATGGATAACCTTAAAATATGAAAGATAGGTGAAAGGAATGAAAATATATTAATATACATTTTTATAATAGTAATGTTAGAAACATAACTTTTGGTTTTGATCTCATTCAGAATATAACTGACAAGAGGTAGATGACAAGGTAGATATTTAATAGTTGTGCTCTAAAAGTGAAAATGTCATATCTAATTGAATATCTTAAGCATAGATTATGTTTCACATGAACAACAAAACCACAAAGGCCTAACTTGAAGGCAAACATTGTACTTTTGTGCCCTCCAGTGGCTGTTTGGAGCATATACTCATCCTCATAGAATTGTTCAAGAAACACATAGTGGCTAAGGAGGCAATGGCAAAGGAAACAAGCAAACTGTACACCCAGAGACCCTGAGGCTGTTACTTTCTCATAAATTTACTGAAGTAAGAAGAGAGCTAGCAGACTTGGGAGATTCTTCAGACTGCTTCCAAGAATGCAAAGGAGCTATTGGTTTGGACTACAGATGGTTCTTTTGATCATTCTTGAATATACTCTTCTTAGACACTTGTTAAACAAGGATTGCCAAGCACAGCATGGAAGCTTAAATTTTCATTTCAATCAAAAAAATTATGCATGGAACACAAGTGACACTAAGCTTCTCACTCTGGGAGAGGTATCACTTCAGTCAACAGGCTCCTGGGCTGGGGATCTTTTGGGAAACCAGCAGATAGCTACCAGAATGCCAGGGAAATAATTGCACATGGATTTTGCAAGAGACTCAAAATCAAATCACACTGGCAGAGCAAAGAGTTTTGACAATAAGATTTTAATTGAATAGTCAGAGTTAGATGGAACATCCAAAATAGAAAAATACCTGTTTATTAAAATGGACATTACCTATTTTCTCATCTTTACCTTTTAGTATTAGTTTAGCCCCAGAATTAGATGCAGTTAATAGAGCCAGGTCTGCAGAACATCTTAGATAGATTTTGATTCCTATTTTAAATGTGGCTGGAATTTCTGATGCCATTTCTTGCATGGTCCTAGAGGGAATAGAGCCTTTGGTTTTTATACAGTCGTAGGTTTTGGTGCGGTTTTTTAAGATCAGTTTGTTGTCTTTTTATGAGAATTAAATGGATCAAAATGTCTCTAAATTTTAAAAATAAGTTTTATTTAAACCCAGTGACTGCTTAACTATTTGCATAATACTTCTGAAAACTTTTTAGTTTTTCACAAATGGAAGCTTTCTTTTACTAGGCAGACAATTCTGTTTAACAAGTGAGTTCAGCTCCTGCACCACCGTGAATTTAATAGCCTGGAGATCCTGTTTCACTTTCTGAGAGAACAGATCCTATAAATTGCATTCTATGTGCCATTCCACTTCCTGTCTGATGGTGATGCGGAAAAACAGCTGTTGTGTGGGAACTGTTCAGAGCTGTGTTTCTCAAACCACAGGTCATGGAAGGGTGGTTAAGTAGGCCCTGTTTCCCTTTCTTCCAAAATAGCACCCAAGGCTCTTCTGACCTTGCCTCCTTCCACCTCTTAGTTGTAAGCCTACTAAAGAGTAAGTTTATCCTACTTCCTTTTGTTGTGTTTATTTTTAATTGGGGAGGAATAAGTACATATCCTGGGAGAGGCTAGAGTTATCCTGAGAGACGTGCGGGGTAAATATACATATACACACACACATACACATTTATATATATATATACACACACACATACACACACACTTATATATGTATAAGTAGAGTTCTCTCTTTTTTAGCTTAGTGTCAGATGAATCTCATAGTCTAGGAACTAAAGCAAACCACATCACTCTAATTTTAGTACACCCTACCGTCAAACAATATTTTCACCCTGTCTTCAAATGGTACATAGAGAGATTTAGATTTAATTATTCAATATGGAATAATGGAAACTACAAGCAAGCATTAACCCAGGTTTACAGTTACTCAAATAGCAAGGATTAAACAATATACAATGGGTTGACAAATGTGCTGTCTCCTACTGGATAGGAGACAATGGAAACAAGTTTCATTGGTGGCTTGGGCAACTGATGCAAATGTACTAGCTGGGAGATAAACCAGACCTCAGCCCTGTTGGTAGTATAGACATCATCACAAAGGATATTTTAATAATGACACTGTGGCTAGCCTTTCTTTTCCTTCCTCCTTTACTCTCTACTTGTAATTTGCGTAATAAATGAAACTCCTATTTTATCTCTCATTCCAATGGCTTCTCTTAGGAAATTAATGGTTTAGAAAAATAGCTTACAGCTGGGAGCTGTGGCTCACACCTGTAATCTCAGCACTTTGGGAGGCCAAGGCAGGTGGTTCACAAGGTCAGGAGTTCAAGACCAGCCTGACCAACATGGTGAAACCCTGTCTCTACTAAAAATACAAAAATTAGGTGGGCGTGGTGGCACGTGTCTGTAATCCCAGCTACTCAGGAGGCTGAGGCAGGAAAATCACTTGAACCTGGGAGGCAGAGGTTACAGTGAGCCTAGATCACCCACTGCACTCTAGCTTGGGTGACAAAGCGAGACTCCATCTCAAAAAAAAAAAAAAAGAAAAATAGGTTACAGTTTTTTTTTTGGTTTTGGGGGAGTGGGTAAAAACAGAATGAACTAAGGCGTCTTAACAGCTGGCATCCATCAAAGGGGCTGCTCTTTTGCCTGGCATTGAGGTAGCAAGCACAAGCCCATATAGAGAGACAGAATCCAGGAAATTCTCATAAAAAGCAATTAGATGACAACAGAAGGGACAAGCAGAAATTATTAAATGTTTTTAGGCTTCTGGTTAAAAAAGATATTTTAAAACCTTATCAAGTATGACCCAATTTCTTTTTGATTCAACATAAACTTACCCAACTGTATGAATAGTTGCAATACAAAATTTTAGTTCACAACAGCTGAGGCAGTATTCTCCAACCTGAATAGCAGTCTTAACTTCTAAACAATTTAGACTTTTTAAAATTATATAAATTCTACACTCGTTACTTTAGAAAATTGTGTTGCAAAAATCAGTGTTTATTCTGGATTCTTAAATTAAAAATTTATAGGGATTAGGATACTTTTTCAAGGTAAATTTCCCTTTTGATACCTTCAAAGTGTTTGATGAGCAAAAGAGCCATTAATGTTTTCAGGGCCTCCCATGAAATGAAATTAGTGTTTATGAGTCTTATCTTCATTAATTAATATTTTAAACTAAACTGTTTAACCATAATATAATGTTAATAATTTTTCTGAAACAAAATGTAAGAGAATCTTATGACCAGTTTCTGTGTTGAACCAAAGCTAAATTCAACAGCAGTTAGATAAGCTGAAGATAAAAGGCAAATGATAGCATATTTATTTAAAAATGAAACACTATTTAAAAAGGAAAAACAAAGAAAGAAGTACATTCCCTTGTGGGACTTTTTTGTTTTCATGGTGAGCACTTCTGTAAGGAATACTTTTTTCCTATGTTCACACTAGATGTAAGTGGGTCATAAAACATTTACATACTAGGATGAATAGATTTTGAGCTGGGAGGCTTTAATTAGTCATGTGCAACATATTTACAAGCTTATGAGAATTAGAAAAGTCATAGGAAAATAAAATAAAGAAATTAACTGAAAAGAATGACAATAATTTAGCTAATTAGAAAACGTAATTATAGTGTATTTTCCTTCAGATTACAAACTGTCTGCATAAGCGTCCAGTAATCCTTTGAGTCTAAGATGCCTTCACTGATAATCTAGAATAGGATCAGGCAGAACCAATGAGGTAGGATATAAATATTAATAACAAACAATCCCAACATCTCACTTTACATATTCATTTATTATTCTCCTCCAATAAGCTTTTATCCATGGTTGCTAACAAACTACTAAACCGACTGATTTTTTCTCAGTGCCTAATAACAAACAACAAAGTGCCTCAAGTAACCTATTGGAAAGAAGGAGATGCAGTTGGGAAGAAATTAAATAACCCCCATACTGGCTAACAATGTGTTGAATAACCAACAATTAGCTGACAATCACTCATCCTCTTGTTATTTATTGTTAATCACCCAAGTGAATTTACATATAAATACTGAGGGCAAAATAATAATTCCTTCTTACCCTTTTTGCTACCAAACACTGGGCATATTTATAATTATCCTGCCAAGAGCAAACTATGCCATAGGCCTTTAAATATTGCAAATGAAAGAGGTGGGGAGAAAAAATAAACATACATTTCTCATTTATTTTTCTAAAGTAATTTAATAAATTCTTTTAGAAAGAAAGATTAAAAGTTGGTAGGTCATTCATCTTGAGGTTTCTGTGAACATCATATTTGCCTCTGTAAATAAATAAGCAAAACACACTCCATTTTAATGAGATCCTTTCCAATATCCCATATTTTTACAAAGTGACATTGCTTTCCCTTAACTGTAGAACAAAGTCAAGGAGCCTCTGTCTAGTCTTCAGGGTCTCCTAGAGTGTGGCCCCAGTGACGTTCAGAATACTGTGAGTAGGACTGAAGTATGACAACTGAAGACTACATTGTGAAGATGTTGTGTCCTCTGCCTTACTCCCTGAGGTTGTTTGCTTTCTGGGAAAGCCAGTCACCCTATCATGAAGACACTTAGGCAAATTAAGAAAAAGCTCACATGGGGAGGAAGTGGGCCCTTCTCCTAACAACTAGCACCAGCTTGCCAACTATGTGAGTGGGACATCTTGGAACTACAGCTTCAATTCTAGTCAGGCTTCATATCTGCAGAGATGACATCTTTTTTTTTTATATATATATATGTAAGTTCAGGGGTGCATATGCAGATTTGTATATAGGTAAACTTGTGTCATGGGGGTATGTCGTACAGATTATTTTGTCACCCAGATATTAAGCATAATACCATTAGTTCTTTTTCCTAATTCTCTCCCTCTCCCTACCCTCCACCCTCCAATAGGCCCCAGTGTGTGTTGTTCCCCTCTATGTGTCTATGTATTCTCATCATTTAGCTCCCACTTATAAGTGAGAACATGCAGTATTTGGCTTTCTGTTTCTGTGTGAGTTTGCTAAGGATAATGGCCTCCAGCTCCACCCATGTTCCTGCAGAGGACATGATTTCATTATTTTTATGACCGTATAGTATTCCATGGTATATATATACCACATTTTCTTTATCCAGTATACCGTTGATGGGCATTTAGGTTGGTTCCATGTCTTTGCTATTGCAAATAGTGCTGCAATGAACATCTGTATACATGTGTCTTTATAATACAATGATTTACATTCCTTTGGGTGTTGCTGGATTGAATGATATTTCTGTTTTTAGGTGTTTGAGGAATCACCACACTGCTTTCCGCAATGGCTGAACTAATTTACACTCCCACCAACAGTGTATAAGCATTCCTTTTTCTCCACAACCCCACCCGCATCTGTTATTTTTTTGACTTTTTGAAAATAGCCATTCTGACTGATATGAGTATCTCATTGTGGTTATGATTTGCATTTCTCTAATCATCAATAATGCTGAGCTTTTTTTTCATATGATTGTTGGCTGCATGTACAGAAATGTCATCTTGACGGGCTAAGACAGAACTGCCCAGCTGAATTACTCCCGATTCTTGCCTCACAGAAGCCATAACATAATAAATGTTTATTGTTGTTTTAAGGCAATATATCTTGAGATAATTTGTTATGCAGCCTTAGATCAATAATATATAACCTCTGTTAAAATTTAATGTAGAAAATGAGCTGAATAAATGTTACAATGAGTTTTATTTTAAAAACTAAGTCAACACATCTTTTTAAAAACTTAGGGTTTTTTTACTACTTAATATGAAAGTTAAGAATATTTGCACACTCCATATTTCATGGTACTTAATTTTTTGCATATGAAGCCTCAAATATAAACTTTATTAATGTTATTTTTAAAAGAAAACCAGAATATGAACTAGGTGTTAAGTCATATTTATTTTAAAGTAATCCAAGAATTCATATGAAGATTCACTGTCAGTGAAAAAATTAAATCAATAAATGAGGAGCTATAACATCAGATATTTTTTACTTGTTTTACATACACAAACAAGATGATAAGTTGATCTAAAACAAGACTTAGAAATCAACTGCATGTGTGCTACAGGCTTAATATTTCTAAATATTGTAACAAATGCAAAATAAGACAGTTTCTTAATTCAAGGTGCTTTTAGCCTTATTTGTTAGTAAAAAGCTAGCAAACACTAAAAATTAAGGGAGATATTTGGGCTATTGGATTAAGTGCTTTCAGAAAACTGAAGAAATAAAACTGAAGCAGAGGTGGTTAGGTGTTGATGAAAAAGGTTTGCATAGATGGGTAAATATCATTGATTTATGTTGGGCTTTGGAGTCGGTAAGGGTGGAGATGAGTGTATTAGGTCACCAGCTGCTCCTCCTTCTCCCAGAGTCAGGGGAATTGGGTGAGTGGGTAAAGAGGCCTTGCCTTCCAGTAAACACTCCTTGATGTTCCCTTAGAGTCATCCCCTTGAAGACTCCCATCCCTTTGATGACACCAGCAGGGGTGACCCCTTTTAAGCCATCAGAATAGTTCACCCATGGGAGCACGTGTGAAACATTAGCCTGCTTCTGCCCCTCTCCTGCTGTTTGGTGCTGCACAAGTATATTCTGAGCAGAATGGGGGTCCAGAGAGGGATGGTTTTTAGTCTTCCAATAATGCATGGGAACCAAAAAGTCAATCTGTAATTGATCCCTAAACTCCAGGCCTACTATAATGACATGAATTTCTGCCTAGATTCATGGTATTTTGTATTTTACAGTCTTTCATTTTCTGATGAATATTTCTCAATGCAATTCATTAAACCTATGGCATCGCTAACTTCCTCTGGAAAGGGAAAGAGATCTGAAATTAGAAACACAAATTAAGAAGTAACAAGGAAATTACCACGTTTTCATTGCTTACAAAATGATTTCTCACGCATTACCCAGAGAACGACAATAATAATATAACTGGGCACATGTGCAGTGCAACTTCACCCAGAAGTAGAAAATGTAAAGTTGTATGTTTTGTTGTTAATCTATCATTGCAATGCTATGCTATGGTTTTTGTGCTGCTTATAGAAGATGTTTCTATTATTCATGTCTTTATATTTTACTAAATGCAGTGGGTTCTCATTTCCGAATAGAACATACAGTTTCTTTATCCACTCATTGATTGATGGGCATTTGGGTTGGTTCCATTATTTTGCAATTGTGAATTGTGCTGCTATAAACATGTGTGTGTAAGTATCTTTTTCAAGTAGTGACTTCTTTTCCTTTGGTTAGATATCCAGTAGTTGGATTGCTGGAACAAATCGTAGTTCTACTTTTAGTTCTTTAAGGAATCTCCACCCTGTTTTCCATAGTGGCCGTACTAGTCTACATTCCCACCAACAGTGTAAGTGTCCCCTGTTCAGTACATCCATGCCAACATCTACTGTTTTTTGATTTTTTTGATTATGGCTATTCTTGCAGGAGTAAGGTGGTATTGCATTGTGGTTTTGATTTGCATTTCCCTGATCATTAGTGATGTTGAGTATGTTTTCATATGTTTGTTGCCCATTTGTATATCTTCTTTTGAGAATTGTGTATTCATATTCGTAGCCCACTTTTTGATAGGCTTGTTCGTTTTATTTCTTACTGATGTGTTTGAGTTTGTTGTAGATTCTGGATATTAGTCCTTTGTCAGATGTATAGATTTTGAAGATTTTCTCCCACTCTGTAGGTTATCTGTTTACTCTGCTGACTGTTCCTTTTGCCATGCAAAAATGATCTTTAGTTTAATTAGGTCTCAGCTATTTATCTTTGTTTTTATTGCATTTGCTTTTGGGTCCTTGGCCATGAAATCCTTGCCTAAGCCAATGTCTAGAAGGGTTTTTCCAATGTTTCTTCTAGAATTTCAGTAGTTTCAGGTCTTAGGTTTAAGCCCTTAATCCATCTTGAGTTGATTTTTGTTTAAGGTGAGAGATGAGGATCTAGTTTCATTCTCCTACATGTCGCTAGCCAATCATCCCAGCACCATTTGTTGAAAAGGATGTCCTTTCCCCACTTTATCTTTTTGTTTGCTTTCTTGAAGATCAGTTGAATGTAAGAATTTGGGTTTATTTCTGGGCTCTCTATTCTGTTCCATTGGTCTATGTGCCTTTTTTTGTGCCAGTACCACACTGTTTTGGTCACTATGGCCTTATAATGTAGTTTGAAATCAGGCCTAGTACCACTTTCTTGCCTAATTTTTCTCCACAGCACTTACCACATTTAATATACTATATTTAATTTGTTTCTTTGTCTCCTCCACCAGCATGTAAGTCATGAGGGTTGATTTTTTTTTTTTTTTTTTTTTTTTTTGGTCTGTTTTGTCCACTGTTCCATCCTCAGCCAGCATCTATAACAGTGCCTGGCATATGCTTATTTTTATTGGCAATTTGCTAAAAGTACTTCATGATATCATAAAACTGCCTGATTCTGCTGAAAACATAGACAATTTGAATACTGTTTTGATTACAAAACTCAGATTACTTAAAATGTTCAAAATAATTTCAAGGGTTTTTATTTTACCTTGTCTTAGTTGGTTCAAGTTATTTACCACAGTCTATGAAATGCCTGTTAGCATAACTGACTTGCATGATTTACCAGTCTCAAGAGAGTTAGTTAGATTGATAAACACTAAAAAGATTACAGAAGTTCCCTGGAATCATAGTTTGTCCCTCACAGCAGGATTATTCTGTTATTAAGCTGAGAATAATTGCTGTCACCTTTAGCCACTTGGTTTTTATTATAAAACATGCAGAGCAAAGGTGATGTTTTACCAACTTTGAAAATGTACTTTGTTGTTTTAGTCAATTAAAATCGTATTTCCATGCTGAAAAATAATGGCTGAAAAATGTGTGTCATAACCAGACATACAATAGGCCAAACCTGCCCCAAGCATCCTCAGGGGTGTGAGTCATTTGCAGAGATGGCTGAGCTCCTGATCACAAGATGCACAGTGAATGCCATTTTCATTTCCCAGAGACTCCAGAGTAGGAAAAATCTTTATATTCCTTCAGGACTATTAGGTATCTTGTATATATCACAAAGGAACAGGTCAAAATCCATGGGAAAAAAAATATCGAAAACTTTTGTGAATAGGGTCAACATGTCAGTCATAATCACCAAAGGAACCTAAGATTTATTCCTGAATTCCTTTGAAAATGTGCAGATGCTATTAAATATCCATAGATTCCATCCAATATTACAGTGAAATAGGCAAATAGAAAATCCTAAATTGCAAGAGATCTTATATTCTGTCAATGACACGTGTTAATTAGTGGAATAAAAATGTAATTGGAGAATTTTAACATCTGGTCCTTGAAGCAGTTCAACAGGAATGAGGTGTTGTTTTATGTATTTTAATTAATGAATTATCATAATCAAAGCAAGACAGTATATGAAAGCAGCATAAAGATAGAAGAAGCTATTTCCAAATTCCCATCACATTATTTTTAAGGTTTTTAGTTCTATCTCTGGAAAAATAAGGAAATGTTGCTTACCTGACTAACAGTGGCACCATCTAAGATTATTTTTTTCTTGAGGTGATGCATTTCATAATGTGCTATTTTATTACAAAGAATAAAAATATAGTCGATCCCCTGTATCCTTGGGTTCCACATCATTGGATTCAACCAACCACAAATCAAAAATATTAGAAAAAGTTGCATTTGTGCTGAACATGTACATACTTTTCTTTCTATTATTCCCTAAACAACGCAATGTAACAACTATTTACATTGTAAATAAAGCATTTACATTGTATCTGTTATTATAAGTAATCTAGAGATAATTTAAAGTGTATGGGAGGATGTGCTCAGGCTATATGCAAATACTACACCATTTTATATCAGGGACTTGAGGATCTGTGGATTTTGGTATCCACAGGAGATCCTGGAACTAGTCCCCCATGATTACCAAGGGATGACTGTATGTTCTATTCGGAAATGAGAACCCACTGCATTTAGTAAAATATAAAGACATGAATAATAGAAACATCTTCTATAAGCAGCACAAAAACCATAGCATAGCATTGCAATGATAGATTAACAACAAAACATACAACTTTACATTTTCTACTTCTGGGTGAAGTTGCACTGCACATGTGCCCAGTTATATTATTATTGTCGTTCTCTGGGTAATGCGTGAGAAATCATTTTGTAAGCAATGAAAACGTGGTAATTTCCTTGTTACTTCTTAATTTGTGTTTCTAATTTCAGATCTCTTTCCCTTTCCAGAGGAAGTTAGCGATGCCATAGCTTTAATGTCTGTTTTAGCTGTAAAACTCTAATGTTCACTTTCTGTTAGAAAATCTAAAGCAGGTGATACATAATTTCTCATGATTTGGAATTTTTAAAAGGCAAGTAAATTTGAAGGTCGAGTGTGGGTAGGTTAAGGGGAAGTCAGAACACTGGTGATGTTTTCTTGAATAAAAAGAAAACCTTTCATCGTAATGCAATTGTCAACTGCATCACCACCATAATCATTACAGTCTCACTTTCATTCACTTTGTTTAAAATCCAAAAATATTCTGATTTGGATTTTCAACAGGAAGTAAAAAGAAAAAAAAAAAAGAAATGAAGAGGTCGCAGCTAATCCAGGGATTTAAGCCACTGCGTTGCTGGTCTCAGAAGGAATCTGGTCTGGAAGGAGGAGACCTGAACTAAAGGAGAGGGGGTTCTTGCTCTTAAACTCTTAGAGAAAATCTTTTCACTTGGAAACCCTACTTTTTTCCATTCATCCCCACTGGGTAAACTGATGAAATTTAGCCTGAGAATAAGAGGCCTATATTACAAGTTTTTCGCAGTGGTTCTTAATGCTCTTCTGTGCGTTTCCTGTTTCATTTTACCTGGGCAAACATCTGCTCCCCTTTACCAAATGAAATTATATGAAAGGATATGGCACAGTGCCAGGCACGTAAGTAGCTGCTCAGTTTTAGTGGAGCACATGGACCTGTAATAATAATAACAATAGTATCATACACACAGTGCAAAGCTTTTTCTGACAAGTCTTAGCTTGCTCTTGCGTGCCCATATCTAGAGTACTGAAGACACAAGTCAGAATCTGTGCAAAACAGACCAGGATCCTCAGGTCTGCATCACTGGGCAGAAGTGGGTGGTTGATAATATTTGCTGGAATAAATAGCAATGAAACACCTGCACTAAGTGAATTCCAATGGCTTATCATGTCAGTTCGTCTCAGAAACATTAGCCTTTTTATGAGTTTTTATTCCACTGACATAGCATATCCCCAAGTGATATTAATTGCATATTAACAGCATAGCTAATAAACTCACATGACATGATAAAATGTTGCAAATATGCTTTGATGGAGCCTAAAAATTAGATCTTTTATGTACTATTTTTTTTCTGTTGTCATTTGTCAGTAAAAGTGATAAAGAAGGGATTTACTCTCTTTTCTATTTATTTTATTTTCAAAATTTACCTTTGAGAATGTCCCCCCAATAAACATTACTCAAAGGGGTAAAGACATTATAAAAGACCTTTTTATCAAAAGAGTATTCAAAATGATTTGCCAAAGGCAAGAAAGTAGAAAATCTGAGATTTAGCTTTCCCCTTCTGAAAGGTACACTTACAAATTTCTGGTCAGCATGAGATACCCATAGCTTTCACCTGCATATTACTGAAGAAACCAATGATATCCTCTGTACCTCTGGAACATGGCCAGGTCTTTTCCCATTTCCCAATGAACCACCCTCATGATGGCTTTGAGGAGGTGAGTCATACTGAGTAAGCCCCAGGAAAATGGAAGAGGGGTCTATCTACAGGATGGAGTCCCTGAGTGGCTTCTTGGCAACTCTGATTTTGGCAACAGTTGGTCCTCAGAGAGGACATCTCAGACTTTGTGAATGCCTCTCAGGAATCTTTTTCAGGCATTTCCAGCCTTTGGATTATGATGCCTGTTGCCTGATTCTGTATCTATTGCCTGACTGTGGCTTAGAACATATTGATGTATCATCTGTCTCCTACAAGCTCAGGGAATAGTTGAAGGTAAGCGTCTTGTGCTGAAGCAGCATGAGGACTTTATGCTTTACTTTAGTCTATGTGATGACTCGTAAATTCCATATTTACTGAGAGCACAGTAGAATTGTGAAAAGTATATTAAATTTAAATTTCAAAAAGGGAGCCTTCACCTACCCTTCTTTTAATAAAGAGTCTAGAATAGATTGTAGAAATCCCATGCTTCCTTCATTATATATTCCATCATTTTTAGTTTGGTCCTTTTATTCGCTGGTACCTGATTGTATACAATATGGTTCAGAAATTAAACCGTGAAAAAAAGCATAAATTGCAATATACAGCAAAGTACAAAGAGTTAACAAAGTTTACCATGACCAACATAAAAACACCAATTAGAACATTTTGAATAAAGAAACTGAGTATTAGGGAAAGGGTCAAACTCCAACATTATGGCATGTTTGGATATTCATATGTGCCTACATTAACTTTATATAGTAACACCTTATTTATCTCTAGTTTGCTTGCCAAGTAACTCTCATACCTAGATCCCAGCCAAGGGGTGAGGGAAGTGGAAACTTAGATCAGCCAAAAATTCATGGACAGAAAATCAGGCAATTAGTATTAACAAAACAGTACATGGCACTAGCAAAAACTCCATGAAAAATAATGATCATCTTTTATTATTATTACTAATGATTGCTTATAGCTTTGTTTCACATGCATTCTCTCATTTATTAATATTTATGATAACCCACTGAAGTTGGTTTGTTGATCATACCCATTAAACAGTTGAAGAAAACTGAGGCAGATGAATTAAGTAGCTTGTTTAGGTGGCCAGTGAGTAATGGAATTGGGATTTGTCCGAAGCCGACTGGCTCCAGAGGTTATGCTTCAGTTGTTGTATATTACTGCCTCCTTTATGCATCTTCATACCAGGTACTCATCGCTCACATGGATATAGTATAGGGACAATTCTCATAAAATTGGCTATCTGGCTTTATAGCTTATAGAAAACAAGTATATTTTGGTCAGAGATGGGGAGTTAAGACAGGTTCCTTGACCCTATCAAAAGATAATGCTTAAAGTCTGATCAACTAATAATGCAAACCATAGAAGTTTTATTAGAGTCATCTTAAATAGAGGTAACACTACAGTGATTGTTTATTCAAATGTTGACCAGGCATCATCCTCTGAATGTTCTGCTACATAGATTATGCCTTAATTGGTTGGAAGAAAACAACTATCCTAGAAATACTGATTATCTAATTTTTTAATGGGGCAAGAGAAATCTATGTGGTCATTAGAAGGGATAAACTTCAATAATTTGAATTATGTGCTTCTTCATGGAGCACCCCATTTTTGATGGTGTTAGGTAATTAGGTGTTACTATTAAAGGCATATTTATATTTTGGCTGGGTGTGGTGGCTCACACTTGTAATCTCAGCACTTTGAGAGGCTGAGGCAGGAAGATCACTTGAGCCCAGGAATTTGAAATCAGCCTGGGCAACATGGTGAAACCTGGTCTCTACAAAAAATTCAAAAAATTTTGGCCAGACATGGTGGAGGGTGCCTGTGGTCCCAGCTACTCAGGAGGCTGAGGCGGGAGAACTGCTTGAGCCCAGGAGATCAAGGCTGCAGTGAATCATTATCTCACCACTGCACTCCAGCTTGGGCAAGAGAGCTGGATCTTGTCTAGGAAGAAAGAAAGAGAGAAAGAGAGAGAGAGAGAGAGAGAGAGAGAATATTTATCAAATATTTAAAAGATTCCAGATCTAGAAAGTATCCCATTCAGCTTACTTTCCGTAATACTTAGGGCTTAGATTAATGACTGAAGAGTCTTTTGCTTATTAAGCAAACTTTTGATTCACCATTACGCTAGGTAACAAATTTCATTCCTTATATTACCTAAGAAAGGTCTTATCTCTGAACAAATACTCTAGACTCTTGGATTTAAGAATAGATAGATAGTAATAGAACTCCACTTCCTGTATACAAATGTGTTTCCTAAATGCACATGAGAATATATGTTAGCAGCCTGAAACCTAAGATTGCAGTGATTCTTATTGCTGCTCATTTCTGTTTAAATCTTTGTTTCCTAATCAGCAAGTAACACTCTAGAAATTAACAATAACAATTATGAAACTATTTCAAGTCCTTTCTCTTACTGGAAACAGATTTGAACCTTTTCTAGCTTCATGCATAGGATGGAACAAAATTTAGGGGGAAAAATGTTAACAGTGCAAGCCAAATAACTCAGTCGTATCAGGGTCATTTTGTTTTCTTTGTTGGTGCTTTGATTCTTCAGACTTTAGCAAGAAAGACCTGTACGAATGTTGTTTCTACACTTTGGGAGGCTGAGGCTGGCGGATCACCTGAGGTTGGGAGTTCCAGACCAGCCTGGCCAATATGGTGAAACCCCATCTCTACTAAAAATACAAAAATTATCTGGGCATGATGGTGGGCACCTGTAGTCCCAGCTGCCCAGGAGGCTGAGCCAGGAGAATTGCTCGAACCCAGGAGGCGGAGGATGCAGTGAGCCGAAATCATGCCATTACACTCCAGCCTGGGCGACAGAGCTAGACTCCATCTCACAGAAAATAAACAACAAAAAAAAACACACAAAAAAAAGAATGTTGTTTCTAAAACAATTCTCAATATAGCAGTGGAATTTTTGGCTCCAGAACATCAATGTATCTTTTTTATATAAAACAAAACTCCACTGATAATTATCTATTTTGTATTATGTATCTTAAGTGGTATCTTTGTGCAAATACTATATGCTATTGAATAATTTCTTTACTACCAGAATATCCTTTATAGTTCAGTAAAAATAGAACAATTACTGCTAAAAATAGATTCTCTCAATTTGCAATTGTTTGCCCCATATTTCATATATTTACATTAAGGTTGGTTCATGTTTTGTTTTTCTTGTGAGTGGCCAAATATCACAAGTACTACAGAAATGAAGATACCATGTGACTACTTCTGCTTCTGTTCAGGAGGGACAACCCCTCCCTGTGGCTTCACACACTAAGTCCCTCAACTTCCTCCTAGCATACTTCACTGGACACTGCTCCAAGTGCCAACACTCAGGACAAGTTTCTAAGGCTTCCACCTCCAGTTCAGCAATTTCCTGTTATGATGAGGTCAAAGAAAGGTTTTCTGTCCCTGTGAATCTGCAAGTTCTACTATGTCTGTTTATAACTGCAAAGTTAAAGGATGGTAAATAAGACCGAGAATCCAATCAGATACTGTCTGTTCTTTGAAAACATTAAGTGGACATTGAACATCCCCATTGTTAAGACTGGGAAAGAGAGGCAACAAGTCAAGGTAGTGCTCCTATCACTTTATATAGTTTCTTCTATTATCAAAAAGCCTTGCAAAACCCAATTAATTCACTTAGGCCACGTGAATTTGGTAGTTATTAACTCTTGAGACAAAATTTAATAACTTAGGTGAGGAAAAGGGAGCCAAAAAAAAGAGAGAGAGAGAGAGAGTAGTGAGAATAGCATGTGGCCAAATATTCGACTCTGTATCTGAAAACTATGTGGGAAAAAGGAAGTCAAATATGAAAAAAAAATCTCCAGCTGTTAAATGGCATAAAGAATTGTCATAATAGGCCTGAATGCCCCCTCCCAGTTTCTTTCATTTTACTTTATTATTTACCAACAATTAAAAAATGGGGAAAATTATTTAGGGCTGTTCAACTAGATATATACAAGTGTAGAGTGAGGAGCTTTATGACATGAATGTCAGTTGAAGTGTTACAGCAGCATTCATTTGAACTGGCATATGGCTAAAGTGAAATCTGATTGCAGTTTTTTTCCCAAACTTCTGTAATGAGTGATGGATATGCTCAGAGAAACAATTATTATAATAATTTTGTATACATGTAGAAAAGAAAAGACATTGAGTTGTTCCCCCTTCACCATTGTCTCTTCACTCCTGTGATTTGTGGGAAAATGTATGGAAAGACACCAGTTTCTAATATTATAGTCATCTGCTCAAATCCTGCTCAATGAATTTTACTGTGACCCTTTTGAATGACTGTGCAGAAACCTTAGCAATGTGGAAATTTGTAATCCCTTTATAAAGTTATCTGATTTTGAGAGGGACACCTTTCCAAGGTAAAAGTTATGAAGAAGATCACAATTCAATTAAGCTTATTTTGTTTCTGTCATCTCCTATAAGTATGCACTGCATTAAAAACTATAGAATGACTACATTGGCAGGATCAAGGTTCACATATTGTTAGTGATCAGTCGTATCAATAATATGGCACTTGAGACGCTGTGATGAAAATGGCACTTATCTCTGTAGTCTTCTTCTTCCTCAGAATGTCCTAATTCTAGTCTAATCATGAGAAAAACATCAGACTATCCCAAATTGAGGGACATTCTACAAAACACTTGTCAAGTATTTCTCAAAAACAAGGAAGGGAGATAAGACAAATAAATACAAGATGATATTCTGGATGGGATCCCGGACCAGAAAACGGACCATAAGTATAAGCTAAGGAAATCTGAATAGAAGTATGGAGTTTAGTTTCAAAAGGAAACAAAACCCTATAGATTGCTTCATCATTCAAGTTTAAAACAAGTTTTATTGATACACCATTCAGTTTTTTGGCAGCATCATAGAACAATGCCAAATTTTGCATCCAATGGCAGTGACTTGATAACAAATGTGAAATGTTTCCTGGGACTTAATTCATTTGATTAACGCACCGATCACTATTACCAAACAACTTAACATGGTAAAAATTTTGCTCCATTTTATTCTTTTCTGCTTAGTAATTTCTATACTAAGAATGATATACAGGCTTTCTCCATTTCAAGAATGGATGGTGTTCTCAAAGACCATTTGAGAACAGTTGTTTGGACCCTGGATACATTTTCCTGTGATACTTGTATACTAAGTAGTAAGTGTCTTGTCACATACATATCAAATAAATACTAATGGTTCTTTAAAATATACATGTGATTATTACCATTGGTAGTTAACTGCTGTATAGACTTACTTATGAATTTCATTTTAAAATACTGATGCCTAGTCCCAAATCTCGAAGTTTTATCAAGTCTGTTTTTCACACAACCCATATTCTAATATGAATCTTGGGAAGGGAAGGAACCTCTGGTCTGTTATAGTTCTATTTCAAACATCCAAGATGTATTTTCCCCAACTACTGTTTGGGCATTAAATCAGGGTCTCCTGCCTGCCTGTTTTGCATACCAGGAGTTGAAAGCAGGACTCCATGAAATGAAAACCTCTGGTATTATTTTCCCGAAGCAAGAGCTTTAGGAGCCTAGGATTGGAGGACAGGATTGGGAAGAGGACGATTGAGTAGCAAAAAGAGAAACTACAGGTACCAGGACTCTCTGCAAAGTTTGTATCTCTCAAGACACTTGGAATAATAGAACTGTCAAGCTGTAAGTGAGCTTCGTAGACATGTCCAATGCAAACCCTTCGTTTTGCAGAAAAGGGGATAGCTTGCACAAGTTGGCCTGGGGCCAGCTTCCTGATAATTTCTTTTGTTATACTCCTAGAGGCCATGGAGGGTAACTTGTAATCTTATTTTCTTCTTTCCACACATTGCATTATACTGACTTTTTATTGTTTGACCCACTACAACCATGACTATATCCCTAAGCCTTCTGTACATGAAGTTATGCAAAATTCATCAGAGATTTTCTATTCAGAAGATCGCTGCTAGTAACCACAGAGAAAAGGTGCAGCCTGGATTCTTATAAACATGAGAGAACACAGCAAAAATTTGGAAGCCAGAAATAAAAGCTGACTTCTAGTGTTTAAGTCCTGCCTTAACTTTCTGTTCCCAGTTCAATATTTCGACTGATCCCTTTGATTAAGATTATAATTAAGACTAGTTTTAAGGTTTAAGATTAAATGTTTCCATCTTTCTTTCAATACTTTTAACCTCCATTTAACAAATGACCTGCAAAACAAAGCAAAGACTCTTCTTAGTCTTCGGGTAGAAAAGGGATTTTTAAATTTGAAGGCAAAACGTGATCTGTCTTTAGCTATCCCTTCTTTAGAAATGAAGTCTATGGCAAAGATGTCCTCATGGAAATTGCAATGAGAGCTCTGTAGTAATGCATGATTTTTCCAGGGTGGCATGAAGCAATAACATGAAGATGAGGGACGTTTACCTGCAGGCCTGAGTTGCTGCAGCAGTGGAAGCAGGAGGAGGAGTCATTTTCATCTATCTTCTTTCTCATTAAACCTCACCTCTCTGGCCCTGGGTAGCCATGCCATAATAGTCACCAACTCTGGACCACCCTGGTCTACAATAAAAAGCAAACAACTCAGGACTGAGGTTCAGAGAGATGCAGAAGAAAATGAAGAAATTAACTTGCACTGAGATGAGAGAGAATTTCCTCAGATCCCAGCTTCTAATGGCTGTGCATTTATATAAAGGAAATATCTATTCTGGCATGAATAAAGTTGAGAACTTCATGCATTTTTGTTTGAATACATAGATGAGATTATTTATATTCTGTAAAGCAAAAAAGAATCATCACTAAATAACTTAATAAATGAACTTTTCATTATGGCCAATGATTCCGTTAAAGTAACATATACCAAAAGGGAGAAAACCTTGAATTCTTTTCTTGCCAGTTCTTTATTCATGGACCTTTTTTAGAAAAAGAAAAATTTGGCCAGGCACGGTGGCTCACACCTGTAATCCCAACACTTTAGGAGGCCAAGGTGGGCGAATCACTTGAGTTCAGGAGTTGGAGACCGTCCTGGCCAACATGGTGAAACCCTGTCTCTACAACAACACAAAAATTAGCTGGGTATGGTGGCATGTGCCTGTAGTCCCAGCTACTCAGGAGGCTGAGGCAGGAGACTCACTTGAACCCAGGAGGTAGAGGTTACAGTGAGTCCAGATCACACCACTGCACTCCAGCCTGAGTGACAGACGGAGACTCAGTCTCAAAAAAAAAAGAAGAAGGAGAAGGAGAAGAAGAAGAAAGAAGAAGAAAAAAGAAAAGAAAAATTTATTTCAAACTGTAAAAAAATTTCAAGATTAATTATTTAAAATGAATATTTGCCAATACATTTAAAGCTGACAATGGGTAGCATATTCTCATCCATCTTTTACAAATGCTGCTCTGATATTTGAATTTTTAAAACATCTCTTTTGAGTACCTGTGGACTTTCATTTTTGGCCTTTAATTTTATTGGAACACACACAGGCAGGAACCACATTGTAGGCAAGAACACGTAAGTGCTTAGCTGTAGGGAGGCCAAAATTGTTCTAGGCTGAAATGTGTAGTAAAAGAACATATTACTCAAATATATTTTATAACTTTTATATTTGCCTTTGTTTTTCAAATATAAGGACATTATAAAAACTGCAGATAGAATCAGATAGTAAAAATTATTACAGCCCAGAAGTCAGAATGGCAGTCTTCTATGCCTAGGTCTTTATGACCTTAGCTAAAGTCATTTAACATCTCCAGATTAGTTCCTTTATTTAAAAAAAAGCAATGTGGAGGTTAAACTAGATGAGGTCCACTGTTTTGAAGTGTGTTGGCATTTTAAGATTTTGAGATAGAAACATCTTTCAAATGGTGACCCTCTGCTGTCATGTTTAAAAGGAAAATTATTTATTTGGAATAAGCATAAATATGCTATGATGTGAAACATGCCCAAGGTCCTAATTTTTCCGGTGTTTAATTATTGAAACCAATCACTTATCAGCAGCTGGTTTACCCAGGTGCAAAATAGAAGTAAAAGTATTTGTTATCTTATCTTCACAAAGAATCAGCCAGGATAAATTAAATAAGAGAGATTTTAAAGTCGTAGAAGAAAGGTGCTTTCTAAATACGGAATATTTGCATTACTATCATTCTTATTATGCAGCAGATATACGAAATGCAATTTTCCTGTATATTCCCGTTGGCTATAGCTCCTCAAGAAAATGTATTTGAAAAATAAGTGGAACTATTTCATGACTAGAGTGCTCAAAGAAAAGTCTATTTCTGAAAACCACAATTTTGGAAATAGCAGGAGCAAACTAACGTTATCTCAAATTCCCTGAAGAAGAGATTATATTTTCCAGAGTAAATTGATATAATGAAATACTTCAGATTCATTAAATTACTTTTACACTTTCTATTTCTTTAAGTTATTCCTTCCACTGCTAAAAGGATGGTGATTACACCTAGATGCTGTACAACAAGAATACATTAACAATTGGCCCTTTTTGCTTAGAATTTTAGAAGTCTTCTTGTTTAAAGAGATTTTTTAAAACTTTATAGTAATAGGTACTTTAGAAAATTTTTAAATTTGAAAACATGATTTAGCAGAAAATAACTCCCCATACAAAGAAACGCTAAGATGGTTCTTTTTGATTTCCAATGAAGTCAAAAGATTCTGCCTTCAAAGCTTAGTTGTCAATAAGACTCTTTGTATAGCAATTAAATTAATAAGAGATGATTGATGACTTGATTATAGAGTCTACCCATTTTTATTTTAGTGTCTAAGCTTATTTAATTTCAAGCATTTGAAAATCGAGGGAATAAGGACATGTATCTCCTAACATTTTCCACGTACACCACAAGTTGCACAATGAGGCAACAGTCCCTGTAGTTTAAGCCCAAATCGCATCTTCCTTTTTAAACGTGAAAATATCTTTTATTGGTTCAGTTTTCAATGCTACTTTCTCTATATATAGGTATTCTTCTGACAGAAGTAAATAAAATATTTATTATTATATATTAAATAATATATTAATAATTAATAATTAAATAATACTTTAAAATATATACTTTAATATATATTTAAATATATATTATGATATATTTAAATATATTTTAATATATATTTAAATTTTTTTATATATTTAAATATTATAAAATATTTAAATAATACTTTTTAAAAAAACTTTTAAATATATATTTAAATATACTTTAAATATATATTTAAAATATATTTTAAAATATTTAAAAATATTAAAAATATAAAAAAATAAAATATATAAAAAAATTTAAAAGAATACTTTTTATTTACTTTTCCAGACTTGCAGATTAGTCAATACACTAAGCTTTATTAAATCAGGAACAATTATCACATAAAATCCTGTGTACCAAATGTTCATTCAGTACATGGCCAGCATTATATTTTGGATATATCATAGACCAGATCTATATATTTTGGGCTTAAGGCTCACTTTCTCAGTGTTCTTACTCCTTTTTCAAACTGTTTCTGTAGATAATTATTTACAGATTGCAGTGCTCTTTGGTTACGTAAAAAATGAAAGAGGATTTCTGGGCATTTATCTGAACATTTAAGTAAGCTGGGATTCTGAATTGATTTTTCCACTAAATTTATACTTATTACTTAAGTGTATATTTATCAGTATTCCCAGAAAGGCTAAGACGTTGAAGAAATCGGAGTTGGAAGGACAAAGTCACTAGCAGAACCAGGAACACAAGTGATGAGCTTTTGATAAGACAGGATGCTCTCTTGTAGCATTTTAAAATCCAGGGTAGACCTTGATGTTCTTACCGAATCTCATCTTACCTACTACAGTTATGGAATAAGAAATAAACTCAGTCATACATGACAGTTCATGTGTGTTTACTAAAACATTTTATTTTCATAGTTTTCCCCAAGAATTGATCCATCTAAACTCAACAGGAAATGAAAGTATACTGAAGAGCAGATGAGTCCAGGCAAAGCCAGGCTAACTGATTTGCACGTGGATTGGTAGATGTTAACACCATTTTATTTATTTATTTATTTATTTATTTATTTATTTATTTATTTATTTGTTGGAGGCACTTAGAGTAGACTTCTGTAGCTCATTTGGATTATGGATGAGCTGGGCTAAAACTAATAGGGCTATATTTGCCTTTTGTTCTGTTGGCTCTGAATTACCCATCTGGAACTATAGTTATGTTCCTTTTGCATGTGGACTTTACTTTTAAATGGTACATAATATTGTCTGCTTTGTAAAATAATGCTGAGTTACTTCTGTTATTGGAATGGCAAGGTAAAAGTAAAATTCTGAGTTTCACAAATTTTGTCCTGGGTTGAAACATTATATTTGGTTTCTAATACATAGGGAGAGATGTTTAGTTCTTAATAATAATGGTCAGTCATAAGGTGTAGCATCTGACTCTGTTAATTTAAAATGACAGAATTGATTCAAGGGTATTACATCAAGAATGGAAAACAATTGTGAATAATAAGGGACACTTGGTTCTTATTCCTTGGTTTTGTAGAGACTGGTAATATTGGAAGAAATGGAAATATAATAACTAATGACTATTATCTATTTTCCAAAGAAATGTGAATATGATACTGTGCAGATACGTGATTTTAGAAAGAGAGATGGGGAAGGGGAGGAAGAGACTGAGATTATTCTATTATTGTTTTCTTGTTTCTAAACCATGCATATGTATCTTGATCTCACTTTTATACTTGTAACTTTACATTTTTATTGTTTTTAGAGCCTCCTTTGGTGAATAAACAGAAATGAAAAGGTGAAAATCAAATCAACTTTGTTACTCCTTAGTTCTTAAAAGTTCAATATTTCATTATTTAAAGAGTCCCCTATAGGCCAGTTGCGATGGCTCATGCCTGTAATCCCAGCACTTTGGGAGGCCGAGGCAGGCGGATCACCTGAGGTCGGGAGTTCAAGACCAGCCTGACCAACATGGTGAAACCCCATCTCTACTAAAAATACAAAATTAGCCATGCGTGGTGGTGCATGCCTATAATCCCAGCTACTCAGGAGGCTGAGGCAGGAGAATCACTTGAATCCTGGAGGCAGAGGTTGCAGTGAGCCGAGATCATGCCATTGCACTCCAGCCTGGGCAACAAGAGTGAAACACAGTCTCAAAAAAAAAAAAAAAAACAAAAACAAGAGTCGCCTATAAGGATTAGCTGTTGTCTGTGGTTTCTAATCACCATAGCCCCAGATGAATCTTATAATCAGACATATTTGAGAAATGATGTATTACTTCTGCCTTCTTCACACAACATACTTATCTTGTTGTATATTTGTATTGTGTATTGTTAACCTACTTTATGGCTTTATAAGCTCCCTATAGGTATAAGCACAGAAGGCATGTCAGTGTTTGCACTTTTCTGGGAAGAGAATTCACAGCTTTTGCCCTATACTAAAATAATAATAACAATAATAATTTTTTTAAAAAATCACTGTCTCAAACTAAATTAAAAATTATTAGAAAATGTGTTATATACTATTTTATATTTTAAGCAACCAAATACCAGAAACTGCATTTCTTACTAAAAGTATTTCTGCTAGCATTTGACAACTGTCCTCCCCTAAACACTGTTGCACAAATGGATTTTAAAATTGCATGAAACTGGGCCTAATTCCTCAGACCCAGTATCCCACAGTAATAAGTTGGATAGGAACTTGGGTTGCACATTTATCTCCTCAGGCAAAAGAAGGTTGTTTAATAAAATAACAGGTATTTACTTAACCATTTATTTAGCCATCTTCCTCACTTAAACTTTTATCAATTCTAAAGAAAACAGAACATAATTAATTAATTCAAATTATCTTCAAATAATTCTCAAGTAAAGAAAAAGAATGAAAATGTCCCTCCCAGTTATGGCAAGAAACAGTTAAATATCTGAAAAATCTAAAACATCCATAGTTTAGCCCCTTTATATAGGTTCATTATGCAGTGATTTTCATGTTAAAACAACTATTAATTCAAAAAGTGAAAGTGTGTGCAGAGTCTCTGTGAAAATGTGACTCTTGTCTCTAAAAATAATCTGCCGAGACCAGCTCGGTCGGGGAGACCCTAACCCAGCGGTGCTAGAGGAATTAAAGACACACACACAGAAATATAGAGGTGTGAAGTGGGAAATCATGGGTCTCACAGCTTTCAGAGCTGAGAGCCCCGAACAGAGATTTACCCACATATTTATTAACAGCAAACCAGTCATTAGCATTGTTTATATAGATATTAAATTAACTAAAAGTATCCCTTATGGGAAACGAAGGGATGGGCCAAATTAAAGAAATAAGTTGGGCTAGTTAAATGCAGCAGGAACATGCCTTTAAGGCATAAATCGCTCATGCTATTGTTTGTGGCTTAAGAATGCCTTTGAGTGGTTTTCCGCCCTGGGCGGGCCAGGTGTTCCTGGCCCTCATTCCTGTAAACACACAACCTTCCAGTGCGGGCGTTAGGGCCATTATGGACATGTTACAGTGCTGCAGAGATTTTGTTTATGGCCAGTCTTGGGGCCAGTTTATGGCCAGATTTTGGGGGGCTTGCTCCCAACATAATCCAACAAGAAAAATAAATGCATATAAAATATTAAGTAAACTAAGATTTCTTGAGTGGAAAAGAGAAACAGTTATGGTTACTTTTCTATATTATTTGACTTTCCCAAAAATCAGGACCTGAAACAAATATAAACAGAATGGAGGATCAAGAGGACGACTATTCAAAGACCCCTTCAAAATGTATCTTGCCAATAAGATAAAATCACACAACTAGTAATTCATCTAGTAATATTAGCAAAGTAATTAGCAAAGACTAGCGAAGTGTGATTACAATGTTACCAATATCTTTTCATCAAAACGTGAAATATTTTAACTATAATTGGTACTTCTAGTGTATAGGGAAGTATATATTTAAGTGGATTTTGATGGTTAAAGAGAAAATTTCCACCATTTAAGATGAAACTTAATATACTCATCCTGTTAATTAAATACTATCAGTAATTAGTCAGGTAATAGCTATAAACAAAGTCGAGAGGTCTTTGCTGTAGATATGCAAACATAAAGTAACTGCCTTATAACTTTTGCACCCTGTATCTGCCTTTTGTTAGCAATGTGGCCTTTCTCTTCTTTTCCTTCCTTTCCTTTCTCTTCTTTTCTTTCCTTTCTTTTCTTTTCCTTCTTTTCCTTTCCTTTCCTTTTTTTCTCCCTTTCCTTCCCCCTTCCCCGCGCTTCCCCCTTCTCCCCCCTCCCCTTCCCTCCCCTTCCCTCCCCTTCCCTCCCCTTCCCTCTCCTTCCCTTCCCTTCCTTCCCCTTCCCTCTCCTTCCCTTCCCTTCCTTCCTCTCTTTCTTTCTCTTTCTCTGTCTTTTCTAAGCTGTGTTGGCTATTTCAGAACTATTGTTTATTCCTATTGCTGTAGGACCAGAAGAGCAGGGCCCAAGACCAATGTAAAAAAGTCCCCAACCTTCTTGCCAAAATGTCTCATCCTCAGACTCACTGGATAGCTACTTATCTCCTGGGCCATTTTAATCCACCCCAAAAATCTTGTATGACTTATGGAACTTCCTGAGGCTTTCAGAAGATATAGAACTATAGGTTTTAACTCTTACTGTGCATCAAAATCACCTGGGAGCTTTTTAAAAGTAGGGATGTCTAGGTAGCACCTCCAGAAATTTCTCATTCACTTGGTCTGTGGCAAGGCTTAAATTAATTGTTTTTAAAAGATGCTCAGGTAGCTGTAATGGGCAACAAAAGGCTAGAATCCCTCCACTCATCTATGTGTACTTCCAGCCTAATTTCACAAGGCCCCAAAATGAGAATTTTGGGGGTGCTTTCAAGGATTACAAATAATAACACCATACTTTGAATATATGAAATGGTATCAAAATAGTCTGAAAGAGTTCACCCTGTTTGTTAGCTGGGCGTAGTGGTGCACACGTGTAATCCCAGCTACTTGGGAGGCTGAGGCACGAGAATAGCTTGAAACCTGGGAAGTGGAGGTTGCAGTGAGCCAAGATTGCACCACTGCACTCTAGCCTCAGCCTGGGTGACACAGCAAGACTCTGTCTAAAAAAAACAAAAAGCAAAAAACAAAAAACCAAAAAAAACAAGTTTCACCCTGTTTGCACCTGAGATTTCTAAATCCAACAAACACGTGGATGATTATTCAACAACGATCTCATTAAGGATTTAATTATCCAGGTGGCCAGGAAATGCTTGACCACATACAGTCACAGGGTCTGATCTCAACAGATGTCTTTTTTCAGCACCTGTTGGAGTCAACTTTGCCTCTAGCCCTTTCAATGGGATGGAGTTTTAATTTTCCAAAAGTAGCAAGCCAGCTGGAATGCTAGAAATGCACATTTGCTGCTTCTGTTCCATTCTAGTAAACCATCTCCCGGATCACTATGTTGATCTCTTGAGTGTGTAGTTAATGACAGATGTCTACAAACACCATTAGGATGGACTAGCAGCCTTGTTTGTAAAAGTTTATTGGAGGCAGTTGATTTCACATAATTAGCCAATAATGGAAAACAATGTTGTTTTTACCCTCTGAGAAGCCTGTCAACAATTGACTTGTTAAAAAACTAGAAATGTGATTGTAAATTGAAGAATGCAGAAAGCTTACCTAGAAAGCTGTTTCACAAATCCCCCAAGTGGAGAGTCTAAATTTGTGTTTGATTGTAATGGAATAGCTAATGTGTTACACAGCTTAATGTTAAACATACCCATGGCTGATTCTATGCAAAAGTATACATAAATAGGCTGTGTTAGTATCATTACCTCAAGTGCATTCATCATTTCTATCTATAGTGTAATACTGAATCAGGTGTTGCTGAGCTGAAGGTCACGGGTTATGCATAGCTATTCAAATACTTTATTTTTGAGACAGCTGAATTACTCCCTGACCTGACGTTAGTGAGTGGGCAGATCATCTTCATCTTTATGCCTTCCTGTCCTTTCTAAAAATAGCAGGGCCTTTGACAAGGATATATTTTAAGCAGCTCATATTCACTTGTCTCATCAGGAGAAGCTTATTTTGGCCACTTGCATGCGTCAGATTTGCATGTGTGCATAGTTAGACTTTTGGAATAGCAGTCCATGCTTCTCCACACCACTCATATAAGAAACTTGCAAACATAAAGACACTGAGATTGCTAGCTGAGAGTATTGGCTACAAGTCAGTGGGTACACAAAAATGAAGGGAAGACACTTTTTAGGAATGTGACTATGCTTCCGAAATCATCCATTTCGGACATTTGTACATCAGTTCTCAGCTTCTCGGATCTGTTTTCATAAAACCTGGCTGTGATTTCGCTCCAGAGACTTCCGTGATCTTGCCGCTTTTAATAAATATATATAGGAGGCACTGCCAGCCTGTGGATAAGGGAAACTGATGAGAAACTGCCATCCGAAATCTGAACGGCAAAAACAAAACCAAGCAAAACCAAAAAATCTAAAACAAAACCAAAAAAGAACAACTCAAACAATCCGTGTTCACAAGAAGACGCGTAGAAAAAGACCACCATGTAACTTTGATTTGATAACTGGATTTATCAGTCACTTGCCTGGCATGCAGTGGGTACTTTGCATTTTTCTACCGTACTTTGAAACACAAGTGCAAATTTATGTTATTCTGCACAACTGGGACCAAAAAATTATGAGTGTGAGAAAACACAAACTCTAAAAGCAAGATGGAATGTAAGCAGGTAAACCCTGTTCCACAGTCATGTCATTCTGGTACAGATGTACGTGGTACTCGTGTTTGCACCTCTAAGAAATTTCCATTTTTTCACATCAAAAAATCCAGATATGAAGCTGAAGCGGCTTTCTTCGCCAACCTGAAGCTGTCTGATTTCAACATCATTGATACCCTTGGAGTTGGAGGTTTCGGACGAGTAGAACTGGTAGGTGATTGTTCTTTAAATGCTTTTGATCGCCTCTGCTTCTTTTTTAATTTTTTCCCCTAGATTAAAATTTCTTTCTTTTCTCTTGTTTTGTCTTTCATCATTAATTACCATGATTCCTGAATCAGTTCCAAATACTTTGCAGCAGACATGTCATAATTAGCCACAAAGTGGGCTAAATTTTGCAGTCAACGACTAAAAATAAAATAACACCTTGCTTTTTAGAAAACCTCTTCATATTAAGTGTAAGGTAAACACATTTACTTAAAGAAGAATCATTAAGCACTTCTTACCCAACTAATTTTCTATAATCTTTATTTCCTTAGTTCTGAGTGGTGCTTACTAACAATTATGCACCCTAACAACAATTACAATAATTTAAATGTAAATATAAATACATATAAAGGGAAATCGAAGAAATATATATGAAGTAAATGGTGTTGTAGTAGCAATTCTGTGATTCTGTAGTTGCAAGTACCTATTTCTAGTCCTAACAGTTTGAATATTTTATATAGTTTATTTCACACACACAGTCTGTATACATATGTATACACATATACATACATCTATATATTCATGAAGATGATGACGACACTTGGTACAAGTTCATACATTAAATACATTGCATGAATGTGGTGTAAACAATATGAAAACGTACTCTATTTTGCATTTCTTTGAAATATAAATTTTAAAACTGACGTAGTGTCACAAGAATTAGAAAAAAATGTACTCTTATGACTAACTGCATTTCAAGACGGTGTGGCTATAAACCCTAATTGAGAATGCAGATTGATTTCCACCTCTCTGCTGAACATAGAGGAGTTCCTGATATCAGACACCAGTACAGTATGTGAGGAACTCCCTGAGACTGTGTACAGTGCAGTAAACAGTTACCGTTGCCATCAGGGGTCAGGAGAAATCCCCTTCCTTAAAAGTACATTGACCCAGCACTATTTTTATATTTGTCTATTTGTATTGCAGTTGGAATTTCTGACTTGAACAGGTAGAAAGATGTTATTTACTTAAATATTAGATGAGAAGGTTTTAGAGCCATATGTCTCACTGAATTGGTATTATGCTTCCCTTAACACTGGTTGGAGATACTGTAGTAATATCACCTGTGACTTGAAAGTCCATAGTGTGCCTTTGACAATATGAGTATTTTCAGTTCTGGGAGAGAAAAAAAAAAAGTAAGGTTCTAGACAAACCTCTTGCTTTTCTGAACCCTACCAATTAATGTAGCCTTGGATTTATTTTTTAAGAACTTTGGTTTTGTGGCAAATCATAATTGTCTGTATAGCTAATAAAGATTCATTAACAGCATTATACATGAACTGCTTTGATTTGGAGGTGTTGGGACATACAGGCAGGGAAGAGGACAGAGCTCCCTGCCATACAGGATTTATTTTGTGGTGTGTTTATATAGTTGCGTATTTCTAAAACAGTCTCCAAATGAAGCAGTATAAGGGACAGAATTTCTCAGAGAGTGATTGTAGGACTGTTATAGGTCCTTAAATATTATTTTTTAAAGACGAAGGACAATAAAACTACTATTTTTGTTGACAAAAAAAAATCAGCGTTACAACTTCATGAACTCTTAGAAGTTTGATAACTTAAATGGTGATCTTTGAAGTTACCAGTGAGATATTTCATGAAATACAGGAATTTACTTAAGATTTTTGAAATACTGAAAATAACTTACAGGCACTGAAATCATTTCAAGCTAGAGAACTGAATACCAAGCTGATAGTGCAAATCTTCTAGAAGATCCTCTGAAAAGCAAATGAGGAGGTACAAACAAAATTTTGATTAGCCTCAAAATTGGGAAGAATTTAATGTGGGCATATAAAAGTTAGCTTAGTTTAAAAACAAAAATTTGCATGTGTGCTCTCATGTGTGTGCACACATGTGTATGCTCATTTCTGTGTATTCATGTGCATGTTTGAGTATATCATATATATAGATATATAGGTACATATAATCTCCATCCCCAGAGAAATACCAGATAGCCTAATTTTCCTCTCATGGATATTATATTTTACTCTTTTAGACAGATGTTTATAGATAATGAACACCATAGTCCTAAGAATTAATTGAGATTGGAAATATAGCCCACTTTGCAAAAACTGTAGATATTACTGCTGAGTGATAAATTCATAATGGATCATTGGGTACAACTTCTACATCGGGACGGAGTGCACGTCCTTAACCTTTTACGGCCACATCAGCTTTTGTTGTCTTGTACATCCACAACACACTGCAGGACAATCAGAATGCCTATATTGTCTTCAGTATTCAATGTGGACCAGCCACTTAAGTGATCACTAATACCTTATTTTCCCAATTCTTGCCACTTACTAATAATTGCCTGATAATATTACTTTTGGGGTATTAAAATATTATCTGTGATTGTTCATCTTTTACATACATTCAATGATGCTGGAATTGGGAGTTTGGCCTCATCACTTTGCCCATAATTGTACATAACATTGTCATGGAATATAATGAATCACCATAAGGATAACAGTGTACCATCAGAGTTAGGAGTAAGATGTAGGCAGAGACCAGTTCTTTTGTGATTACAGAAGTTTTCACTCTCCTCTGAGAATGACTCATGCAAGATAATCTTGTCAATATTATAAAGTGCTATTGAAGCAATATCTAAGCAATAAATCTTCATATAAGCTAATTTCATGTTTATGTACACAGTGCTCAACATGTTAATACAAAGTATATAATACTTAGTGTCTTAGTTTAGCAGTAATGTTGAGCAGGTAAATGACATTTCAAGATAATACCATAAGTTACACTTTAATTTTAAAATAGTATTTTTAAAAATTTCCCAGAAATAAGATTATAAAATTATAAACCCTCCAGTGGAGTATAAAGAATTTAGAAATTTGAATTTTTGAACTTCATTTCCTGTTAGAGTGAAGTTAAGAATGTAGTTTTCTCATCACTGTTTGACATACAGATTGTGTTTGTGTGTGAAGGTAGTTACACCCTTCACAGACTCTTTAGCATTTCTTAATTTTTATCATTCATGTCAATTTAGATAAATGTAGATGCAGAAGTATTTTTCTACAGGAGAATTTATAAATAGTTTATTATCAATTTTTGGACGTGAGTACATAATTTGGCCACATAATAAGAAACTTAAATGTGTTCAGTAAAGAGTCCAGAAGCTTAAAGTGAAGATCTTTTATGCATAGGAATTGTAGTCTTAAGCTATTCAATCTCTTCCTAAATACTCTCAGCATAACTGACGGTCACTTGTTTAATATCAGACAGTGTCCTGTTCACAACCATTTCCTCTGGGCAGTCATTTGGACTGCTTTCCTTTCTGTTTTCTGGCATGTGCCATATTTTCTGCCTATGTTCTTTATTTTTAAGAATGGTCTTTCTAATGTGTTCAGTTACTGTCTGTTTACAGTATGTCTTCCAGGAGAACACATTCCATTTATAGTATCACTTTCAGCAAAAGAACTCAGCTCTCTTTTTATATATGACTTATTCATTAAAGCTCTAAGCACTGCTGTAAGTCATCTAGGTAATCGTCTTCATTTACAAAGTATAACTGTAAAATAAGGAGGTTGTTTTACAAATTACAAGTGAAAATTAGTCCCATTGCCTTATAGTCATATTCCCAATTTACTCTACTTTTGTCCCTGCGAGAAAGGCACCTGCTTTTCAGAATAGATTTGTATGACTCAAAGACAAACTGATTTTTTAATATGCCAATAATATGTAGTCGGTGCTTTAAATATTAGATATTTAATCTGTTTATTTAGCAATCCAAATATCTCCTATACCAGAGCGGCAAACTTGGATAAAGCACAGGAACAAATATAAGATAAACATAACCTCTGTCTTTTTGGATTATATTCTTTCTGCATCAGTTATTATGTATATATGTAGTGAGCTCTATGATTGAAGATAAAAAATTTAATAAATAGAATAGTTCTTAGCTCTAGAGACTCACAGTCTACTGGGAGGGGCAATCATGTAAACTAATAAACTCATAAGCAAAGCATGATCAGCAGGGGTTCAGTGTGTGGAGGAACAAGACGTCTTGCAGGAGATAGCATTTCTGAGGCAGAGGGAGAGTTAAGGCATCAACATAAGTAACCTGATGCATTATGGAACATACTTAGTAAAATGAAACTATTGAAGAAACAAATGTTTCTTAATAAATTAATATTTTTCTTTAATAAAATAACCTTTCATTTGAACCCTACTTTATAATCTTCAAATTACTTTCATGTTCATTGTATAATTTTGCCCTTATAGCTACTCTGTGAGGAGAACATGAGACATGATCCACATTTTACAGGAAAGAAGACAAGAATAATGTATATATGTGGTTTAAGGCCACTTAGTCATTGAAAGAGCTGCTGTTATTGCCCAGAATTACTGATTTTTTAACTAGAAGCTTTTTCTGCCATTCTGGGTTTTAAAAATATTTGGATTCTTACCACCACCATCAACAACCACCCCCAAATCAAACAAGTGTTACTTCATTGTTATATGTACACCTTTGCTTTAAAAAAATTCTTCTGGAATTCAAGAACCTGAATTAGAACTAAATCTAGAATAGATGTAGTAATTGTCTGCTGTGTGCCTCTCTTTTTGTTATATCCTCAGAGGCTCCCCTTTCTCTAAATCCTTTTCTGCTCCTATTTTAATGGCAAAATACCTGCAGAGAAAAAAAATCCGACAGTGTAACATGGTAGCTAGAAGCTAGAGCTCTAGAATTAGGCTTTCTGGATTCAGATATTACCCATTGTGTATGCTTAGTCATTTACTTAAAACTTTCTGAGTCTTGCTTTTCTTGTCTCTGAAATGATGATAATAATAGGATATGTACCTCACAAGGTTGTGAAGATTAAACGAGTTAAAGCCCTCAAAATAGTGTCTCACACATCATAGGTCAGTAAATGGTGTTAATGTTGTTATTGTTGCTATTATTATTAAAGCATGCTAATGATAGTTCTTTTTATTTATCACTTCCAGCTATATGCATAGAAAAGGAAGGGAATGAAAGTATTTTACTCTTTTCTTTTCCATTGCTAGGCCAAGGCCTGAGAGTGCAACCATTATTCCAATATAAGTAAGAGCCAGAGGTCTTCAAATGACCTTCAGTGATAACCTCTATTAAATTTCTCCAGACCACTAAGCTCTTAACTTTCTGATCTGTCATGAGAGGAGATGGGAAACAATTTTCAATATCCCTTATGCTGAACCTGTGTGCCCCTGAAGTAGCCTGCTTTTATTCATCCATTTCACTTCTAAATTGTGAAGCCCCACCTCTTAACCTCTCAATGGGAAATCATTTTCAGTGCAAACTGCTGAATCATATCTAGTTCCTCTCCAGCCTTCTTAACCCATGGCACCTCAGTTGGGCATAATAAAGACCTGGCTCTTGGCAAGTTGAATACAAAAGTTACCTCTCATTCCTTCTCTGCTGCAGTTCAGTTTCTAAACCACATAACTGGATTGCCCAGGAAAAGAAAATGTGGTAGTTGCAAGAACCAATTTATGCTAAGACAAGCAGGTGTATTTCACAGGGTGTGTCTGTTCATGACATCCATAGCACTCTCACAGCATTTTTGCCAGCTGCCTTGGCACTATAAAAACAAGCAAGCAGGCTTGGAGTGCTATGTAAACCAATTGAAAAAAAAATAGAAACTAAGAGGTGATTAAGCAAGAAGTTAGGTGATAAACCCATTGCTCAGTCAGCAGGGTCTTATTGCGAAAGGTGAGCAACTTAACTCCAAAGGGAAACCCCATGTAAGATGAAAACATTTCAAGAGCTTCCTACTGCCAAGCCGCACAGCAATGAAACAGAATAGCTATGGAGATCTTTGGGCAGTATTGCCATGTGTACCCACGGTGATTTATGCTACATCGGACACCTGGGGAAACCCTGCTGCCCTAAGGCCTTGCATCCTCTGTGACTAAAGTGAGTAAGGACTCAATACTGGTTGAAACTGAAAGTTTGCTTCATTTTAACACAGCCTCTTCTTTAGTAGTACTCTGTGGTTTATTATTAAATATGTAATTCTCATGTTATGTTTATTCTTCAAAAGAATAAAAACGGACAAAAATTATTAACTCTAATAAATAGCATTCATTTCTCAGAAAATAAGTTCTTCAGAGAACTAATGAAAATCCCATCTAATAAACACTAATTGAGCATCAGTAGGTGTAGTAACAATATACTGCAACTGCTAAAATAACCACATGACACTTTCAATGCAGAAATTACAAGTAGTAAAGCTTATCTCTACTTTGGTATAGGCAAATAAAGTAAGATAAGCATTACTTCATCTCATTATTGTAGAATAAATTTCTTTTGTACATTGATAATTATAATAAAATTTAGATTACATGAATGAAAACAAATATGTTACTTTCTAACCCATCTTGTGAAATTACAGAAATTTTATATATTAGCAATCAATTGAAATGCCTATTTTTTCTTACAAGTAGTTGAAGTTAGTATCCTACCACAAATAAAATGTTAATAGTTTCTCCTCTAAACCTGCATATGATTTTAGAATAATCACTATAAATCTAGAATGCACTGGGCATGTCTTTCCAAAGCTTAAAATAATTGGTGATAAAACAGCTCTTACAAAAGTTAACATTTAGGTCATACTTGCCTTTTTTGTTTTCTATGACATAAATATTATTTCTTTAATCCAAGAAATATTATTTCTTTCATAAAATAACCTTTCATTTGAACCCTACTTTATAATCTTCAAATTACTTTCATGTTCATTGTATAATTTTGCCCTTATAGCTACTCTGTGAGGAGAACATGAGACATGATCCACATTTTACAGGAAAGAAGACAAGAATAATGTATATATGTGGTTTAAGGCCACTTAGTCATTGAAAGAGCTGTTGTTATTGCCCAGAATTACTGATTTTTTAACTAGAAGCTTAATAATGGGTACATCATATTAGGCAAAAATCATCTGTTTTAAAACATCCAAAATATCTGTGGGATATAAAAATATCTGACATGATTCCTGCCCTCAAGGAATTTCTGCCTCCTCCTAAGAAAGAAGATAAGATTAACATATTGGAAAAGTAGCAAACAAAATATTATGCTATTGTGTTAAATTAAAAATTATGCAGAAGTGTTCTTAGTATTTCATCAGGAGAGAGGTCATTTGAAATTGATGGAATAGAAGAGGGCCTGGGAAGATATACAGAACTGAAGCCAGGCGGTGGAGAATAGGTTGGGATTTAAATGAACAGATGGGGAAAGGCCATTCTGGGAAAAGGCCATTCCAGGCAAGGGTTACAACATAAAAGGCCACATGTTGTCACAGGACACCAAAGCAAGTGACCAGACTAGAGTGAATTACTGTGGGAGGAGCAGAGAGAAATATTAGATAGCTGATCAGTAGAGTATGATTGTTTATATTCTTTAAAAAGATTAGACTTGCCAAAAAAAAAAAAAAAAGAGTTGTTTGGACATTAAGTAATGAAAGCATATAAACACAGACTCTGCTCTGAACTTCTATCTATGACATGAAAGAATGCACTATAAGGTGACTAGACAAGCTATTTTTAGGTGGCGCTGCTCCCAGAAATAGACATCATAATTTCTCTTCTGACAAAAGTAGGTTATTTTGTACCACAGTGCAGTCTGCATTCCTGAAAATTTCATGTAAACACTTTCAAAGAGGGATTCCTTCCATGAGAGGGAAAAATAGTCCCTTTGTGTGTCTTAATTATGTAGAAAATAGTCATGTCTTTTTAAATAAAATGAAATAATTTATCTTGCTTTCTGGAAAAAATATGAAACAGGTAATTCTGTATGTTTCAATATATCTCATCAATTGCATATATTTCATTTATTGCTAATTAGTACTTGGTCCCTCAGTATTCCCCATTGTCATTGACATATACAACATATGAGCTTGAACATTGAGCTATGAGGTCAGGAGCTTTTGTGGGCCAGGTAGTTTGTTCTTAGTCTCTAGTTCCAGCCCACTGCCTTTCACGTTCACACTGAGAGTGGGGAGATCATCACTACCCAAAAGAAGTTCAAATAAATAAGTTAAACAAAGGAGAGCCACTGTCTCGTCATCACTATGACCTTGGATGCCACATCTGCACAAACAAAGCAATTTAAATTTTTAATGTGACTGTTTTCCCTGAAGTAAACTGGCATAGGCAAAATCCAGTAAATTCTTATTGAACTTACTTAGCTACAGTTGATGTCCTCTTATATTTGTGAAAATCTGAAACACAAGATAAATGTGAAATACAAGAATCATATGGGGGAAGAAGTTATCTTTTCCTTTTTCTTTTTTCCTTAATTTACTTTTATCTGAAAATGTCTTTATTTTGCCTTATTATTGAAAGAGGCATTGAATCTTTCAATGGTTGGCGGGTTCTCCTCTACATCCTTCCAACCCCATCCTCCCCACCCTCATTCCCATTCCCCCAGCCCTGTCTCCCAGCACTTTTTCAGTATTTTAAAAAATATTTTAAATTGTAATAGCTTTAGGGGGTACAAACGGTTTTCGGCTACATGGATGAATTGTATCATTAGCCTTTTTGTAACATCAGAAGGACAAAGTTTGAGGACAGCATGTAATAAGACATTAAGATCTGATTATAAGCCATTTTATTAAAGTTTTCCAGTATGTAACAGTTTAAAAAATTATAAAGTCATTCATCCCTATATTTCAAAAGTATAACTGCAATGCAAAACCTTTCATGAGTTAATTGGGCCACATGTCAGAAAGAGAGTTGAATTTCACAGTATGTGATCCTCTGTTTCATTTCAACTCATTTTAGATTTTCAGAGTCAATAAATGAAAGGAATTGAAATATAAATATTCAACTTCACCTACGTGGTTATATGTGTGCTTTAAGTATTAGAATAAATTGAATCTATGTGAGCTATTCATGTGCTCAATTTAAAATATGTAAACAAGTTTTCAAAACTGATACACATAGTATTTCCTTATACAAGGGAGATTATGCATAGAAATTAAAGTATTGGGTAGAGGATGAAAAATATTTGATTAGTTGGTGAAAAAAATAACTTAAAGTGTATTATAGGTAATAAAATTCTGTAAATACCATTTTTAATAATCACTGCAAAATGAAGTAAAGTTTATTTAGCATAAAAGCAGTAGGAAATAAATGTTATGTTTAAGGAATGAGAAGACACTCAAAGTAGGTAGCCTTTTGAATGAAAATGAATGAATACTAATTCCTTAATAAGGGAAATTATAAATGTTCTTTGATTTGCAAGTAACTTCTAGAAAATTGTCCAACCCTTTGTTCACAGTATAATTAAAAATAAGAAATTATAAATGTTCTTTGATTTGCAAGTAACTTCTAGAAAATTGTCCAACCCTTTGTTCACAGTATAATTAAAAATTAGAAAGTATTAGGTTCTTTTTCTGACTTTCCTCCAAACTGAAAGTTAAATGTCTCTAAAAAATAGAAAAAAAAAACCTTATCTCCTCTTCAAAAATACCTTTGTCTTTTGATAAATTTAAACTTAATAAGATAGATATTTCCTGATATTTCTGGCCACCAGCTGTAGAACTGATTTTAAGTCTGAAGGTAAGTTACAAAGCAAATAAGATTACTGATATTTTGATGAAGGGTTAAGGTAAACGAAGAAAGAAAAACAAGGATGAGAAGAAGAGAGACCCTCTCTTGATTATCTTTCCATTGTGCAAATGGCAGATGGATTCAAATGAAAAGGCATATATATATAATAAGCTACTTTTCTATCCTCCTTTCTTTTCAAAATGTTATACCTGACTCTGTGTGTGTGTGAGTGTGTGTGTGTAGGTGTGGGGGGGGGGGGCTGTCTATGAATAGGAACTTTGATGCATAAAGCCTTTACCATGAAGTTGAGTCACCACTACAGCAGTGCTGTGCCTCTATGCCTCATTCAAACATGTGTCACTCAGGCTGTGACGAGTTCCTTTTATTCTTCTCTCTTATGTATCCTATGAAACAAGGCAAATGCTATGGTTCATTCTTAAATTTCAGACATTGGCCAAGGGGAACAATAAATCATATTATGTTATTGTGCAGAGAAAAGTGAAGGAAGTAGAGAAGTTATTGTGATCTCTGGTTAAGTTAATAATAGAATTAGTATTTTTTGCTATTGTTGTTGTTAAGAAATGTATATAATCCAACATTGATGTGAATCCAACACTGATTTGTAGGATAGAAGCTTTCTGTTCACTTAAAGCATTTCATTTCCTTTTAAGAATGTAGTAAGCTGGCTTCTCCTGAACAAGTGGGCACTTTAGTTGGCCATGTCCAAAAAGTTATTTGAGTTGGAGTAATAAAATTGCTTTTTCTTTCGCCATGAAAGTAAAACTTCCTTAAATTTAAACAGGTAGATTTGTCCTAGTCCTGTATTCATTCAGTTGATTGGGACTACTAACTTAAAAACAGATTTAATTATCAGTTGTAATAGTAAGATATCATATCTTGGAAATCATAGTAGTAATGATCATTCTTACATAACACTTCTTAATTTCTAAAGAATTTTCACATACACTATCTGATTTGAACTTACAATATCTGTTTCTATAATATGAAGCTGGTTTTTTTTGTTTGTTTGTTTTTTGTTTTTGAGATAGAGTCTTGCTCTGTTGCCCAGGCTGGAGTACAGTGGTACAATCTTGGCTCACTGCAACCTCTGCCTCCTGAGTTCAAGCAATTCTCCTGCCTCAGCCTCCTGAGTAGCTGGATTACAGGTGCCCACTGCCATGCCTGGCTAATTTTTATATTTTTGGTAGAGATGAAGTTTCACCATGTTGGCCAGGCTGGTCTTGAACTCCTGACCTCAAATGATCTGCCCGTCTCGGCCTCCCAAAGTGCTGGGATTACAGGTGTGAGCCACCGCACTTGGTCTGGTTTTATTCTCATAAGTAAGGAAAATAAGGCTTTAGGATGTCATATGGACTTGCATACAACCACAGTTGGTTTATTATTACAATATTTTAACCTTCCAATCCCCAGCATCCATGGGGGATTGGTTCTAGGACCTGTCCTCACCAATACCTCTTCCTGCTGCGGATATCAAAATTTACAGATACTTAAGTCCCTAATATAATATGGCATAGTATTTGCATATACACACATTCTCTCCTATATTTTAAATTATCTCTAGTTTATTTACAGTACCTAATACAATGCAAATGTTATGTAAGTAGCTGTTATACTGTATTGTTTAGGGAATAATGACAAGAAAAATGTCTATATATGTTCACCTCAAACACAACCATCCATTTTTGTTTTCCGAGTATTTTCAATCCTTGGTTGTTTGAATGTGGATGCAGAACCTACAGATGCAGAAAGCTGACTGTACCTATTATTTTGACAAGATAAGTTTTAAAGAACTTTGTGTTAATTATGTACATTTTGTTTAAATTTATTTGTGATCCTAATTTTTTAAAAAATAATACTTTTAAATTTAGGTTTTTCAATAAACAAGTAGTAAAGTCATTAAAAATGACTTTTTAAAAATGTGTCAATATTTAACAGAAATTAGAGTTTAAAAATCTAGTTTGTGGCTAACTGGGGAACTTTTATTGTAAGTGAGATAGTAAGCACAGAGAAATACATTTTTGACATTAAATTCTTTAAAATGTCAATGAAACATGTAGCTACCTGACAAATCAATACAGAACTAGAAGTTGTAGATTCAGGGAATTACAAGTTCTCTCTCTTTTTAAAAATTCTTTAACAACTTCATTGAGGTATAATTTACATACCATAAAACTTTCCCATTTTAAGGGTATAATTCAGTGATTTTTAGAATTGTATGACCATCATATAACCCAGCTTTAGAACATTCCTACCACTGCAATAAGAACCCTTGTGCCCATTTAGAAATACTCTCCATTCCAATCTCCAGGATTTTTTTTTTTTTTTTTTTTTTTTTTGAGACAGGGTCTTGCTCTGTCACCCAGGCCGGAGTGCAGTGGCATGATCTTGGCTCACTGCAGCTTGAGCTTGGAGGCTCAAGCAATCTCCCACCTCATCCTCCCAAGTAGCTGGGACTAGAGGCGTGCACCACCATGCCCGACTAATTTTTGTATTTTTTGTAGAGACATGGCCATGTTGCCCATGGCTGGTCTCCAACTTGTGAGCTCAAGTGATGGGCTCACCTCAGCCTCCCAAAGTGCTGGCATTACAGGTGTAAACCACCACACCTGGCCTGTCATCTACTTTCTGTCTCTCAAGATTTACCTTTTCTGGTACAGATATTCAAATGCTAAAATTTTGTGTTACACTAAATATTTTTATTTTCTACATGTATGATCTAGTTCAATAATCTAAATACCCAGTTATTTAATGTATAGTAACTTCATGTCTTTTTTCCTGTTGAATTTTAGGGCAGTTTTATGGCTTCTGTACACCCTGCTTCAGCTTTGTTATTATACTCCACTGCTGCAGAACAGGATGTTTACATTGCTTTCTGAACGTAGAATCTAAGGCCAGTGTCCTACAGGGCTGTGAAGAGCTTTCTGGCAACAGGGGAATATTGGGAAATGATGGAGGTGGAACATAGTGCTTATGCATTTATAGGGAGTCTAGTGGTTTGTTTACTGATGTTCTTATTGTTGATGTTTTATTATAGGCCTTTGGCTGATTTTGGTGAACCTGCCCTTTGGCACGGTTAATCTAATAGGATAAGATACTCACAGTCTCTCAATGTAGGGCTTTCTCTCTCCTTCCCCCTCCCCTCCAGCTTTTTTTTTCTTCTTTTCTTCCTTTGCAGAACATTTCACTACAGCACTTGTCATAAATTCCTTAAGTTATCAGAATTTATATTAAACGTGGGTTACTTAAACATAAAATCATAGACCTTGCCAAATTATTTCTGGATTACCTACAAAGCCTTTTTCTCCCAGGTTAAAGAGAGCCAAAACTAAAAAATGGCTTTATGCTTCACCAAATAATATAGATTTCCTGATTAAAATTTTGTGCTATTTTATTTGAGAAAATAGTTGCCATTCCTATTTTGCAGCTATTACAATTACGGTGACTCTGCTTGCATTCCCTTATGCCTTGAAGCCTGTTTTAATGCTCTTCCTGAGAAAGCTACTGCAACTTTTTTCCAGTGTGTGTTCTTTGAAAGTTAGTAACACAGAGAATATAACAGAAACCAATCCCTTCACATGTTGGGGTTGAGAGGGCAGAAAATAAAACGCCCACCCCCGAAGAGAATATGAACATAAATGTAAAGTCAAGGTCATACTTTCAGAGAGGACCATCGTGTTTCCTTAAGCGACCTTTGTGTTACTCGGAGTATTTCCCCTTTTCCTTCTTCCCAAGATATTGCCACATGTTTTTTGGGCCGTTTCTATAAGGTTAAATATAATTAACATGCTTTAAAAATGCGTATTACGTCAAATTGCAGATGTATAGAATTATCTAGCTGGAATGAGTTTTTAAAGATAATATAGTTTTGCCCTTTATTTTCTGAAAAGTGGTCTGAGGCCCAGTGAGATTATATGACTTATTAGTGAAAGATCCAGAATTAGGTCCCAGGTTTATGTTTTCCTTAACTCCCTTCATCACCGTTGTTCTGTAGCATCAGTTTACCTAAGGTAGAGCATGAAGGGAGTACCCTTCTCCTGCTGTGCATGGAAATGTAATTTGAACCACTTCATATGGGACTTTTGCATAATAATGAGTCATGTGACATTGACAGTTTAAGCCTTGAATTTAAGAAATCATTTCAATTACGGTGTAGTTCAGGAAGTAATTTTCTTCCAAAATAATTAAGATATTGACAGTGCAAAATAAGCTACGAGCTCTTAATAACAAGGTTAAATGAGTGAATAGATACAAATTCTAAGGATCAACTCACAGCCAGTGGTACTGAGCCAGTTTTAACCTTGCCTTGATCATAATCTTCCTTCCCAGTAAAGGCAAAAAATTGGGTCCAGTAGGAAACAAGCCTTTTTAAGGCAACCAGATACCCTAGGTAAAAAGGAAGCATGTACTGTATTTAAATACAACCAGCAAATGCATCTTCAGAGCTCTTTAAAATGCTGATGACATCACCTCTCATTTTCAGGCCAGTATTATGCAGACATCAGCCATAGCCAGATAGTTAAGAACTTGTCAAAATCCTTGTCAAAAATTCCCACCTTAAGATCTACTTGGCCCAAGTATACATTCATTCAAATGTCAATATAATACTTCATATTGAAGTAACAATGTACTGTAAATGAAACATTTACCGATTCTAATTTCTAATATAGCACATAGCATTTCTTATATAAAATAAAATGAAGATCTTGAGTATTGAAATTTTCTTGTTCATTTTCCCTTTTTAGGAATTTTGAGAGTAAAACCAGTGTGGTATAAGCATCCATAATCTTTGTTTTTTGAGAACAGTTATATAATTACAGAAAAATGTGAAGATAGTACAGAAAATTCCTATATACGCTGAACCCAATCACCCCTATTATTGACAACTTACGTTAGTATGGTACATTTAGTTGATGAACCAATATTAATCCTTTATTATTATTATTATTGTAAACTTTTTTTTAAGTTCTGGAGCACATGTGCAGGATGTGCATGTTTGTTACATAGGTAAACATGTACCATGATGGTTTGCTGCACCTATTAACCCCTCGCCTGGTATTAAGTCAGCATGCATTAGTTATTTCTCCTGATGCTCTCTGCCAACACCCCCAGCTCTCCCCCGACAGACCCCAGTGTGTGTTGTTCCTCTCCCTGTGTCCATGTGCTCACATTATTCAGCTCCCACTTATAAGTGAGAACATGCGCTGTTTGGTTTTCTGTTCCTGCGTTAGTTTGTTGAGGATAATGGCCTCCAGCTCCATCCATGTCCCTGCAAAAGCACATGATCTCGTTCCTTTTTATAGCATCCACAATATTATAGAAGTAGCTTCTCAAATCCTTACTCATCTACTTGTTAGCACTGAGGTGGGTTGCAGTCAGAACAAAGAAAACACTTTGTTTGATACATAACACTTTTATTTAGTTTTCACAGGTAAACTATCAGGATATCCCCATATGATAGATGAGGAAATGAAAGCAGAGAGAGTTTGAGTAATTTGTCCAAGAGAAGAAGCAAAAAAAAAAAAGGTTGAGATTGAAAAAAGATTAGTCAAATGTCACACTAGTCACACTCTCAACCAGTGCATTAGCCTGTACACCTAGGAGATTAGGACAGTCTTCAAAGGAAGACAAATCTGAGGAACATGCATGACTATCTAGGCTAGTCCTTGGCAAGAGGCAGAAGAAAAATATGCACTCCTGTTCTCCTCTTTTGCTGGCTGATCTCTTTCTCTACTCGAAAATAATTTCATAGCTCTAACCAACTTGCTAAAAAATCATCATCATCATCATCATCATCATCATCATCATCTTAAATGGACACAAGTGGACTTTGTATAATTAATTTAGACAACAGGAAAAATAAAAAGCAAACTAAATGTCACCTTACAATTCATCATGGATTAGGTTTTTAAAAATATTTTTATAATAAAACATAGTATCTTAGGCTCAACAAATACAAATGGCTATAACTGACTCAGAGTTTACATTGAAAAAAATTTTTGTGGCCAGCCCTGTAAGAAGGTAATAGTGTGGTTCAGCCCCAGACCTCAATAGGTTGTTATGCTCTGTGCAATTTCTCAATATCTTTGCATTCATGGAATTCTAGTTGAATCAGAATCAATTAGAAAGATTCAGACAATAATAATAAATAGCTATTACAATTTAAAAGAGACTTGCAAGTTTTTTCATGATGAGAGTTTTACTTTTACTCATTGTAAAAGCAAGCTATGAGGATTGTTCAAAAGTTAAGCAATTCAAAAAGTAAAAAGAAGTAAAAATCAACTAAAATTCTCCCTAAGGAAAAATCATTGTTAACGTATTGATGAACACATTTCTGATTGTCTCTTCATACATTTATTTCACATATAGATGTGTGTGTATATATATACATATGAATGTATATATACACACTAACATACAAACACACTGTGAGATCATAAAATGCATGCTGTCTTGCAATCAGTATCTTTTATTCATATATATGTCTTGGTTATTTTTCCGTAATGTTAAATATAATTCTAAGTCATCATTTTTACAGTTGCATTGCATGGATATACCATAATTTATTTTTCAAGCTCCTCCTCTTGCTAGAAATTTAGATTGTTTCTAAATTTTTCCATTAGAAACAACGTTGAATTGAACATTCTTGAATGATCTTTGGGAAGTTGTTGGTTTACCAGAAGATTTCTGATGAATATGTTACTTGGGCTTTATGGAAATAATTAACTTCAACATTCTCCACTGTCTCTGTTGAGTTAGCTTACACCAGTGGTCCTCAGGTACCCCGACTTTCTGGTTAGGATCCTGAGTTCTGTGAGTCTTGTAGCATTCTGGTTTAAAGTGGAAGTGGAGATTCTAAGGGCCCTGCTCTAAGGAGCTCATGAGATCTTGTACAGAGTGCAAAGAAGGAAGATGATTCTAGACCCAAGGACTGGTTCCATGCAAAGTAAAGGCAAAGCAGAAAGCCTCAGTAGGTTAGCAGTATAGTTCTATAAACTTTTTGTAATTAATGCTTTTTAAATTGGCAACTAGTAAGCCTGACTTCCAAGAATTTCTGTAGCTTTCTGTAGCTTTTACCTATCTCTTATGACATCTACCACCCACCAGCTCTCATCATCCTCTTTCCACCCCACTTGGCTTCTCCTTGCAATATTCAAGCAATCAGGTATCTCAAACCCCTAACACATGGAGGTCCCTGGAAGTGCCTAGGAAAATGTCAGTGAGGCTTTGGCTGTTCTCCCAAATCACATGCCTAGCATAAGTTAAGCTTAAAGGTAATAGAAATATTGTTCAGTTTATCTCACAGTCCATGAGTTAGTCGATTCCGTTAAACTCTGATTTGCAAAGTATCAATCACTATGCGTTTAATTGGTTTTGTATTCAGCTGAAGGGAAGCAGCATATACTGGAAATAGCTTGGGCCAAAAAAAAACCTGAACATGAATCCATTTCTGCCACTTGATAGCTCTGTGACCTTGGGAAAGATAGGAATCATTTTTGGAAATCAGTTTGTTCCTCTGAAAAAGCAACATTTGATTTGCCCTATTCAGTAGAGATTGCTGGGTACAAGCAGAGTCCATCAATGAATGCCCATTTGGTGGCGCGTTTTCATTTAGGATCATAATAAATGTGGTATCTGGTATTATCCTCAGCTAGAACTAGGGCTCAGAGCAGTTAAGCAACTAGCCCGAGAGAGACTAGTTGCTTAGACTGAGAGGGACTAAGTGGAGTCATAATTCAAGTCCAGACCTGTGACTATAAAGGCTGAATTCTTTCCTCCTACCCTGTGTACAAGTATAAAAAAAAAAAATCTGTGTTATCATCACTAAAGAGAATAATTTTTTTAGTAGTCATTTTTGAACAACTGCACAACAGTCCTCACTAGTTTAACTGGGTATGACTCTGAAGAGGGAATATGACTTTACTTCTTCTTCTCTGAATTGTAGTACTCTAACATAGCTCATTTTTCATGCCATCTTCCCTAGCTTTCCAGATTTCTTTTAGAAGTGAGTTTTCACATTTTGTGTTTTATTTTGAGTTACTACTGAATTTATTTGTAGCACACTAATCTGTCATCTTTGAGTTTCACAGCCAGAGTACAGGGTCTTTGGCTGTTAAAAGCATTTTCAAATACCCATTTTTCCCCCTACCTGTCATACTGATTCACAATTGCTGGCAGCTAACCGAGGCCCATTTATTTGCAGTATCTTCATGCTCCCTCCTAAGGAACTTGCCACATTAATATCCTCGAAGATTGAACTCAATCTGTACATGTGTGCAGGAACAAGACACTTAAGACCTTCGCTATCCCTGCTGATGAAGCAGTAAATAATTAACGACTAAAGAGGGGACAGCCATACTTCAGCTGAAAAGCAGAAACAGCATGCCATGTTATTTCCCCAAGGTTACATTACTCCCAAATAATATGGGCTGTTTGGTATCATCTTGAGGATTCTACTGCTTGAGAGCACTAGATGATAATGTCCTTACATTGCTTTTAAGTAATTAGCTCTATTACCTCTCTTGTTTTTGTTACAAGTCACCTTCTTGAAATTTCTTGTAAAACCATAAACAGCACCCTGTCTGAGTAAGGCATTTGGAAGATCCATGCCTCCTCTGGAGCCGCTGGGAGCCATGAGGGCTGCAAGAGAGGCATGGCACATTGAAAGATATTAAGGCTCCAGGTCTTCGCAGTTATTAGGGAGTAAAGTTTGAGGTCAAAGGAACTAAAGCCATCATGCTTGTTTGAGAAGAAAAACAAATGGTTTTCAAAATCTCCTGAAAAAATCTTGTTACACTTTTTTTTCTCTTTAAACTGTAGGGAGGGAAAATTCTGCAAGGTTAAAAAGAAGAAATGAATACAGTCAGTACTGAAGAAATAACAGTCTGCAGTCTCAGCAGAGACTAGGGTCCACCAATCAAGTTAAAAATTAGAAATGTTAACAACAGGTGCTGGAGAGGATGTGGAGAAATAGGAACACTTTTACACTGTTGGTGGGACTGTAAACTAGTTCCACCATTGTGGAAGTCAGTGTGATGATTCCTCACAGAAATCACCATTTGACCCAGCCATCCCATTACTGGGTATATACCCAAAGGATTATAAATCATGCTGCTATAAAGACACATGCACACGTATGTTTATTGCGGCACTATTCACAATAGCAAAGACTTGGAACCAACCCAAATGTCCAACAATGATAGACTGGATTAAGAAAATGTGGCACATATACCCCATGGAATACTATGCAACCGTAAAAAATGATGAGTTCATGTCCTTTGCAGGGACGTGGATGAAGCTGGAAACCATCATTCTCAGCAAACTATCACAAGGACCAAAAACCAAACACTGCATGTTCTCACTCATAGGTGGAAATTGAACAACGAGAACACATGGACACAGGAAGGGGAACATCACACACCGGGGACTGTTGTGGGGTGGGGGGAGGGGGGAGGGAAAGCATTAGGAGATATACCTAATACTAAATGACAAGTTAATGGGTGCAGCACACCAACATGGCACATGTATACATATGTAACAAACCTGCGCGTTGTACACACGTACCCTAGAACTTAAAGTATAATAATAATAAAATTTTGAAGAAAAGATAAAAAAAAATTGGAAATGTTTGTGGATTAGAACTAAAGAGGAAGAATATAAAGACCCATATAACCCTATTTTTGGCCATCTTTACTGAAATAAAATTGGAAAAGAAGTTTTTTTTCTACTCTTTTGACAGAAGAACTATAAAATGTATTCAAACACACTCTATGAAATGAAATAATAAAACTAGAACTAAGTACATTTTCCCTCTTCTAATCCACATGTGAACACAATTAATTTGGAATCAAGTTAGTTAAAATTCAGCTAATTCAGAGCATGAGATTGGATGATAGCTGTGAGCCCTGGATGTTAAACCCAGCTCTACCAAGGATTTACTGTGTGTTTGACTTGGGAGGTGGCTGAGGTTCATTTAAGTGCTCCATGTACCTGTTAATTTGGGGATAATAATGCACTCTTACAAGCCTATGGGCTTTTTCTTACTCTCTTCTCTCTTTCTTTAAGGTCCAGTTGAAAAGTGAAGAATCCAAAACGTTTGCAATGAAGATTCTCAAGAAACGTCACATTGTGGACACAAGACAGCAGGAGCACATCCGCTCAGAGAAGCAGATCATGCAGGGGGCTCATTCCGATTTCATAGTAAGGTAAAGGCTCCATGCCAGGGACAGGCGTACCCAACTCCAAGTGACAAATCGACCACAAAACCCTCTGCCACTTGTGCTCACTGTTAACACATTTCGTATGCACAAAGAAACTTATTTTTAATCTAATCTTAAGAAAGTTTTGTTTGATTTCTAAAAATAAAGTTCTGACTCTATTCTTCCTTTTAAAGAGAATCAGTGTCTGAAAACAATATGTTTTCCCAAAGGAGGTACCAGAGTTTTTTAACATTCCATTTTTATCTTTTTTTAAATCCCCAAACTCTACATAGACCTTTGATGCTTAAAAGACAAAATATCCAAAATCAAACTATTTAACCTTTAATTATCTGAATATTTTTTGAAGATCCATAAAAATGAAATGACAGCTGACCATTCCACCTCAGTACTAATAAATGGATAATGGGGAGATTTTTATATGTGGAAGCAGCTTTTTGTAGTGAATTTTCCAGTGGCATTTACTGAAAACAAGATGTAACATGAATTTGAGCGAATAGCATATGAAATTTATACATGTCTGAATCTGTAAAGTTTAATCCACTTTATTTCCATTTTCACTGCATGTTGATGACCACTAAATGTTGCCCCAAGGGTCTATGCTCAAAACATTACCCAAACTGGAATGGAAAGAATCCCAAGAAACCCTCTTTGTCCATAATCATTATGATTAATCCATTTCAAGGGAGAGATTAGCGCCTTAGTTTCTTCTATTAAAATCCTATTCATGAGCCATTGGCTTCTTTTCCCCATGTGTGGGCTTAGATCTCTCTCATTCTGACAAAATTTTGAGCTTGGCAAATCAAAACTATAATCTGGGCCCCCCAAAATTGCACACTTGTAAAAGACAGTAATGTTTATAATCTTTGTTTTCTTGTTTGCAATTTACAGACTGTACAGAACATTTAAGGACAGCAAATATTTGTATATGTTGATGGAAGCTTGTCTAGGTGGAGAGCTCTGGACCATTCTCAGGGATAGGTAGGAGATTTAAGAAATTTCTATGATGTCTCTAAAAACAGTTGCCCATGTTGGTCTATAAGAAGAGTTAATATAATAAAGTATAATAATCATATTTATACTTTACACATGCTTATATTTCAATATTTAAAGTAAGCACAGGGCATAACCCACTATACACATATGATTTACTGTACATATAACAAAACTCACTTTGTAACTAACAATACAGGCTTAGTCGATCATAAAAATGGTACATAGCAAAATATATACATGGCCTTAGTTTTGCATGAATGTTAGAATTAGACAGCTCTGTAGCTGGAATTCAATTCATTGCTTTAGCAGAAAGAGAATTATAGTTATTTTATAATTATAATTTGAATTAACTATCAGTTTAATTGCTCTACTCTTTTTCCAGATAGGCAGTTTGCCTTTTGTGACATTGTGAATTTTTTCCAAAGTAATTTTTCCCTCTACCTTTACATTGCTCTTTGGTTTCAAAATGAACAAAAGTTTCCAGCCATCTCTTTATCCCTTGGCTAGTCTTAGGAAAAAGAAAAGAATCCACTTATAAGCAATATTTCATGTAAATTATCTGAGTTAGATTTACCTTCTTACCCTTCCAGGGCAAGGAAAGTTTGTCTACATGGTGCTTGTTTGTTCTAATCATGCAAATTCATTGTCTTAATTTTCCATCTCATATTTAGATAACTAGCAAATTATCTAATTATCTTCTAATATAATTTATCCTATAAAATGTCTCAGGAGATCATTATCTACCCTGTGTTTTTTTAAAAACACATTTTTTTCCTATGAATAATATTTTGATTATTTTCTATGAATGATTTATTGATCATACAAAAGTCATCTTTGTTCTTTTGAACACTCACATTTAGACATCTGTATTTTTCTTATTTGTTTGAGTCCTGCCCCCCAGACTCTCCTTCACAGGGTAGCATCCTTCTGAAACTTAGCTATAGGTAGCCCTGATGTATATAACCATGTAATGTTTTTATATTTGTTACTTTGCAGATACCCCAGAATAAAACAAGTGGTTCCTTATGAACTGTTGATTTAAATTCTCATTCCTAATGGTGTTCTTATGGTACCTTCATATCTTTGTACAACAGGCCCTTTCGTGTTATTCCCATGGCCTTTCTTATATATGCCAAATGGATTTCTTGTTACCACATTGTATCCTATTGCATCGGTATTTTATTTCAATTCTTAAATTTAAGGTTAAAAAAGCATAAAAGGGAATGTAATCATGTTGGCATTAGGCGATAAGGTTAACATCTATACTAAGCTATTATATCATAGTGTATATATTATGTATTATTGCTAGTTAATATGTACATAGAGATTATATACCAGGCATTGTGATAGAGGCTGGGGATCCAGTAATAAACAAAACAGATGTGGTCTCTCTCCTCAGAATGTATAGTTTGTGGCACAAAGTTAATATTTTAATCTGTGAGTTAACATTTGGCATATCTAATGTGTTTCTACTGTATTATATTTGACTTGATATTTCAATTCACTGATTTATTTGAAGTCTTCTACTTTTTTTTCTAATTAGAATAGAAGAAGATTTACAGGTGGAATTAAACATGAAAGCAATAATAAGCCACAAAGGGAGAGCCCAGCTATCCCTCTTATAGCTTATATTTTTTAAATTTTTTCATAAGTTATTGGGGTACAGGTCATATTTGGTTACAAGTAAGTTCTTTAGTGGTGATTTGTGAGATTTTGGTGTACCCATCACGCAAGCAGTATGTACTGCACCATATTTGTAGTCTTCTATCCCTCACCCCCCTCCGACTCTTCCCCCCAAATCCCCAAAGCCCATTGCATCATTCATATGCCTTTGTATCCTCATAGCTTAGCTCCCACATATCAGTGAGAACATGTGATGTTTGGTTTTCCATTCTTGAATTACTTCATTTAGAATAATAGTCTCCAATTTCATCCAGTTCCCTGCAAATACTGTTAATTCATTCCTTTTTATGGCTGTGTAGTATTCCATCATATATATACATATATATATACATGCCATCATATATATATATATACACACACACATGCCATCATAGATATATATGCCCTCATATATATATCACAGTTTCTTTATCCATTCATTGATTGATGGGCATTTGAGTTGGTTCCATGATTTTGCAATTGTGAATTGTGCTTCTATAAACATGAGTATGCAAGTATCTTTTTTGAATAATGACTTCTTTTCATCTGGGTCAAATGGTAATTCTACTTTTAGTTCTTTAAGGAATCTCTACACTGTTTTCCATAGCAGCTGTACTAGTTTACATTCCCTCCAGTAGTGTAGAAGTGTTCCCTGTTCACTCCATCCACACCAGGATCTATTGGTTTTTTTATTTTTTGATTATGGCCATTCTTGCAGGAGGGAGGTGGTATCACCTTTTGGTTTTGATTTGCATTCCCCTGACCATTAGTGAAGTTGAGCATTTTTTCATACGTTTATTGGCCATTTGTATATCTTCTTTTGAGAATTGTCTATTCATGTTTTAGCCCACTTTTCATTGGATTATTTGTTTTTTTCTTACTGATTTGTTCGAGTTTGCTGGAGATTCTGGATATTAGTCCTTTGTCAGATGTATAGACTGTGAAGACTTTCTCCCACTCTGTGGGTTGTCTGTTTACTCTGCTGACTGTTCCTTTCGCCATGCAAAAGCTCATCAGTTAAACTAGGTCCCAGCTATTTATCTTTGTTTTCATTGCATTTGCTTTTGGGTTCTTGGTCATGAAATATTTGCCTAAGCCAATGTCTAGAAGGGTTTTTCCAATGCTATCTTCTAGAATTTTAGTAGTTTCAGGTCTTAGGTTTAAGTCCTTACTTAATCCATCTTGTGTTGATTTTTGTACAAGGTGAGAGATGAGGATCCAGTTTAATTTTCCTACATGTGGCTAGCCAATTATTCCAGCAGCATTTGTTGAGTGTCCTTTCCCCATTTTATGTTTTTGTTTGCTTTGTCAAAGATCAGTTGGCTGTAAGTATTTGGGTTCATTTCTGGATTCTCTATTCTGTTCCATTGGTCTATGTTCCTATTTTTGTACCAGTGCTATGCTGTTTTGGTAACTATGGTCTTATAGTATGGTTTGAAATCAGTTAGTGTGATGTCTCCAGATTTGTTCTTTTTGCCTAATCTTGCTTTGGCTATGCGGGCTCTTTTATGATTCCATATGAATTTTAGAATTTTTTTTCTAATTCTGTGAAGAATTATGGTGGTATTTTGATAGGGATTGCATTGAATTTGGATTGCTTTGACAGTATAGTCATTTTCACAATATTGATTCTACCCACCCATGAGCATGGGATGTTTGTGTCATTTGTGTCATCTATGACTTCTTTCAGCAGTGTTTTGTAGTTTTCCTGGTAGAGGTCTTTCAACTTCTTGGTTAGGTATTTTCCGAAGTTTTTGGTTTTTTTGTTTGTTTGTTTGCAGCTATTGTAAAAGGGGTTGAGTTCTTGATTTGATTCTCCACTTGGTCACCATTGGTGTATAGAAGAGCTACTGATTCTTGTACATTAATCTTGTATCCAGAAACTTTGCTGAATTCTGTTATCAGTTCTAGGAGCTTCCTGGAAGAGTCCTTAGGGTTTGCAAGGAAAACGGTTATATCGTCAGCAAACAGTGACAGTTTGACTTCCCCTTTACCGATTTGGATGCCCTTTATTTCTTTCTCTTCTCTGATTGCTCTGGCTAGGACTTCCAGTACTGCGTTGAAGAGGAGTGGTGAGAGTGGGCATCCTTATTTTGTTCCAGTTCTCAGAGGGAATGCTTTCAACTTTTCTCCATTCAGCATTATGTTGGCTGTGCCTCCCTCAATTTACAATTGGCAATAAATCTGCACAGATTGCAACATACTTCAGGTTCATACACTCACTGATTGTTGTTACTCGTCAATGAAAAAGGTGAAATATTTTGATGAGAGATGCTTAGCTCCTGTTACATTCTGATATCCAAGAACTCAGTTTATGACAAGTTGACTAAACATTGTGATTAAATTTTAATTTGAGTCTATCAATATTCATAAATAACCTTCTATTTCTCTCAAATTGTCATCTAACTGCCATCTAGCTTAAAACAACCACCCATCCCCAAAGAGGGCATAAGGGCCTTATCTCTCACTGGTTTTAATTGAAATGACACAGCTGTCAACACATAATTCATTATTTCAAAGAGCTATATAAGGCAAGTGATTTATTTCTTTAAGTAACTCTCTAAACTATTGACGAAACAGGGTTTCATTTGTTTTAAATCAAATTTACATTGTCATTTCCAATTCTAATAGTAATTTTTCATTGTGAGTCACCTCAGTGTTATGCTTTGTGACTGCTTTCAAGATGTCTATTTTAAAATCCACAAGTTATCTACATCACATGTTTAGTGATGGGACAGTGTGGTGCTGGTAAACATTTGTGTGCATGCATTGTATAGATTTATCAAAGTTTGAGACAAGGTTTTCATTTAATTTTCAAAATCGGTTACAAATATATTTATATGTGAAAGATACTCAATATAGATGTGTTGAAGGAATGGAAACTAGATTTCTAAAACCCTCCACATTCCAAAATGACTCAAAACCAGAGAAAACTGGAAACAAATAGAGTTGTCAAGAACTGAGGACCCTAAGATGTACAATTTGTGGTCTGTTTGCTTCATGGTGAAAAAGGGAGAGCTTTGATTGGCAGGCAATAAAAGGGTAATTTTGGCCCATGTGAGAAGCATGGGGAAAGTGAAAAGAACAGAGATTAGCAGAGGATTCTTCAGAGTTGATTTGTGGCAGTTAGCCTTGGCAGTCAGAAGCACTTAAATAACAGAGAGGATTGGTGTTCCAAACCCCCAACCTCCACCCTGAAAATACTTCATCCCTATTCTATACTATGTTAGTTAATTTTACTATATTAAGACATAGTAGCTAAAAAATAGTTTTCTGGTGCTCAATCATAGTGGCTACTATTACATTTAGTGAGCACAAGTTGTGTACCAGGCACTTATTTTCAGTACATGCATTATTAATTCTTTGGATCTTCACAACAACCCAGTGAGATAGTTACTGTTATTAACCCCATTTTGCACATGAGAACACAGAAACACAGAGACATATAGTTAATTGCTCAAGAACAAACAGTAAATGGAGTCTGGAGTTGAGCCCAGGATTCTTGCTTCAGGGTCCATATTCTAACATATAGCCTCCTCCCATGAATTTGAGTTTGTATTAGCATTTTTCCGTCTTTCTGCTAATGACCAGCTTATTCAGAATATAAGTATAATATTCTGCAGACATTTCATGAGAAATTGATGTCTCACCTAAGCATTTACTCTCATTACAACATTCACAATGCATTTGTCCATTTGATTCCATTACCAATTGACTACTAAGGAAGCAGAGATATGTTGCCCAGAGTCACAACTGTAGAAATAATCTCCTCTTCTACTAACAGTAATCAGGCATTTGTAAGCTTTCAAAAAGGCCCACTCAAATCACAGTTAGACAGTCCTGATGTAAATGAGTAAACAGGCAACCTACAGAATGGGAGAAAATTTTTGCAATCTATCCATCTGACAAAGGGCTAATATCCAGAATCTACAAGGAACTTAAGCAAATTTACAAGAAAAAAAACAGACAACCCTATCAAAAAGTGGGCAAAGGATATGAACAGACACTTCTCAAAAGAAGACATTTATGCAGCCAACAGACACATGAAAAAATGCTCATCATCACTGGTCATTAGAGAAATGCAAATCAAAACCATAATTAGATACCATCTCTTGCCAGTTAGAATGACGATCATTAAAAGTCAGGAAACAACAGATGCTGGAGAGGATGTGGAGAAATAGGAATGCTTTTACACTGTTGGTGGAAGTGTAAATTAATTCAACCATTGTGGACAGTATGACAATTCCTCAAGGATCTAGAACCAGAATTATCATTTGACCCAGCAATCCCATTACTGGGTATATACCCAAAGATTATAAATCATTCTGCTTAAAGACACATGCACATGTATGTTTATTGCAGCACTATTCACAATAGCAAAGACTTGGACCCAACCCAAATGCCCACAGTGACAGACAGGATAAAGAAAATGTGGCACATATACACCATGGAATACTATGCAGCCATAAAAAAGAATGAGTTTGGCTGGGCATGGTGGCTCACGCCTGTAATCCTAGTAATTTGGGAGGCCAAGGCGGGTGGATCATGAGGTCAGGAGGTCGAGACCATCCTGGCCAACATGGTGAAACCCCATCTCTACTAAACATAAAAAAATTACATGGGCATGGTGGTGCGTGCCTGTAGTCCCAGCTACTTGGGAGGCTGAGGCAGGAGGATCACTTGAACCCAGGAGGCTGAGGTTGCAGTGAACCGAGATTGCGCCACTGCACTCCAGCCTGGGTGACAGAGTGAGACTCCATCTCAAAAAAAAAAAAAAGAACAAGATATATAGTTTGAAATAAAATAAGACCATTCCCTTTACTCTTTCATTTTGTTTTGTTTTGCTTTGCAATGCTCTCCACTGAGAAGGGATTTAATTCATAGATAGCAGTGTAGCTAAAGCTATATATTAATTATATATACACAGATGCTTACTCTTTAAGGTAAATAATCTCTTCAAATGAAAGAAACATGCTACTCTTGACAGGTAAACATACTTAATTAAGGGTGAAGAAGAAAGGACCTTCAAGGCAATACTGTAATCCCTTTGGAAATACATACAATTATAACATTTTAGCTCTGCCAAAGATATCTTCAAGTCAGAGGAAAATTGTAGCATGAAGTATATCATTTGTTTCCTCATATGGATGCAGTTCTCAAACTTTCTCTTGTGCTCATAAATTCACAATTGTTCCATTCGGATATTATTCACGGGAGATTCAGGAGTCATGGTAATTATAGTTAAGATTCTAGAATCTAGAGGAATAGATATCATTATGCCTATAATTAATTTATGTTTCAGAAGAATGATATTTTTCTTAGGAAAAGCTGGTTATTTCAGTGAAAACTCAAGTGATATTAGTAGCTGAAATGAAGACATTCTCTTTCTGGAAGACACTACCTATTTCTGAAAGCCTGAAAAGTGGCTGCTTTAGCCTTGATTCACTTATGAATTTTGCAAAAATGTAACCATATTCCACTGCCCAGTTTGTTAAACTTTACTCCACAATTTTGAAAAAAAATAAGGGTCACCAAAATGCAAACAGGCATCAGAGACTCATGAAAGCAAGCTCTGAAGCTATCATTTGTTGTACACTGTCTATTAATAAAATCACTTGTGTGCTTGTCACTCACGTTATATCTCAACCACCTCAGGAGCTGATGTTCACACTAATATTTTTGAATTATGAAATGAAATTATTAAATTGTGCTTACTACTCGGGAAAGAAAAAAAAAGTACATGGTTTATCTCTTTAAGAAGTACCATGAAAAAAAAAAAAACAGTTAAAGTTAAGACGTTCTGCCCTAGAACAAAGGGTTTAACCTTAGATGCCAAGGTTTTTTCTAAATTATTTCATTCAATCAATCAATCAACATATATATGCCCATATATCATATATATGAGACAGAGAGAGCCTTCTTGCTAAACATAATAATCAAGATTACTAATAAACATTCCCTTCTAGTTACTTTTTTCTTTCTAATTGTCTTTTAGTCCATCTTTTCCCCTTAATAAGAATTCAGTAGTATAGGAAATAGATATTGTTTGTTTTGGATGCAGAAGTTTCAAAAACAGAAGAGTACTTAGCTTGCATTATAATTGCATCAGTAGCATTATAACTTATTTCCGGAGTGGTTCTTTGAAAACAGTTGCTTTTATTCAGACTCTCATGAACCATATCTGCATTATTTAGAAAGATTAAAAAACAAGCCCTCTAAGAATAAATATGAATAAACCCATAAACTTCTCCTTTAAAAAACAAATGCTTGGTAGGCAAGCTCTAAAATAGGATTATTTTTCTCTCCTGCCTACTGCTGTAAGTCTGTGCCTTTTTCGATTGTAGTGGGCTGTTGAGAGGAAGACACTAAGTACATGAAATGTGTTGTGTTGAACTATTCTTTCAGCCCTTTCAGGAAGTGAGATTTAACTATTCCATTCATAAAGACAGAGAATTCCTTAACTTGATCCTTGAATGCTTCAGAAAACCCAATGTAATGGCAATCATGTAACATTTAGCTAGCAGGACAGTGATCTCTGGGTTAAATTTTGGCAAAGGAATATAGTGAAATGAGAAAAAAAAATAAAGCCATATTACAGAAATTAATTTTTTGTACAATTTTCATTCCATTTCTGCACCTCAGAGGTTCGTTTGAAGATTCTACAACCAGATTTTACACAGCATGTGTGGTAGAAGCTTTTGCCTATCTGCATTCCAAAGGAATCATTTACAGGGACCTCAAGCCAGAAAATCTCATCCTAGATCACCGAGGTTATGCCAAACTGGTCAGTGCATTTCATACGTGCTTTCTGCCCTGCAGATTAAAAATATTTGTTTATAAAACTGTGTTCATTTGCTAATATGAAATCTGAGTTTTCCTTTTCAATGTTGTAACTTTCTTAAAAGCAGATTTTAGCATTACACTTTTCAACGGAATGTTCTTTCAAATGATGCATCAGTTATGAAAAATTAAGTTGGCTAAGTTTGAATTAACAATACTCTGGCAAAACATGCTTTTATAAGCATGAGAAAACACACTTGCTGGCATGTGTTTACATGCCCAGAAGTCCTTTTCTCCAGTCAGCTTTTTGCCATTCATAAGCAATGGGTTTTTATATTATGGAAAACCATAAATCATTTTAATATTTTAGATTTAAGAATAATGCTAATGGAAAAAAATGTGCTTTACAGGCAATGCTAGCCAGGTTATGTAATAGTAATAATAATAATGGTCAAAAGCTGTAAAGATTTACCATAGAAGAGAAGTTCTTTTATTTACAAATGCACAACTTTTGTTGGATCTGTTACAGCTTGATTCCATTTTTAAAGTTTTCAGAATTGTTATTCAGCATGTGGTTTTTAGAGAAATCAAATCAGTGGCAGTTTTTAATTTGTAGTTTCAACCAAATCGTTTTAGAAAAAAATATATTTTCTGCAGTCGACACTCTTCCTTCAAAAGAGTTCCAGAAAAATGAAGAATACATTATAATTTTATTTCTGTTTATGCTTACTAAGGGCAGAGTCATTGGTCTCAAAACTATCTTACTCACTTCCTGCAAACATAAAATAGCTTTTCAAATAATTAATACTAAATGAATTGTCGCCTTCATTAAATCCAGCAGAAATCATGTATATTCTGGGAAGGATGTTAAGTAGGCCCAACTGGTCGTTAACAATTTTTATGTACAGAAGAGATTCTGTGTTTACACTCCAACCTCCATTAGCGTAAAAGAAGAAAAAATGAAAACTATATTCGGAAAGGAAGATTTACCTTTATTTTTAATGATGTGAATTTTATGCTATACTCAGGTGTCAACTTTTGCCATTAAAACTGAGGTGCATCAGGGAGACTGTCTTTGCAATATAGACTATTCTTTTTGGAAGACAGAACTATAAAAACATTCATGTTTTTAAATTATTATCATCATCAGTGTACTTCAAAATAACTTATTACTTTAAAACTTAATCATAAGGAGCTTAAGTATCTTGTTTTTCTCTCTTTGTAAGGTTGATTTTGGCTTTGCAAAGAAAATAGGATTTGGAAAGAAAACATGGACTTTTTGTGGGACTCCAGAGTATGTAGCCCCAGAGATCATCCTGAACAAAGGCCATGACATTTCAGCCGACTACTGGTCACTGGGAATCCTAATGTATGAACTCCTGACTGGCAGGTATGGATATTGATAGGGAACTGCTGATAAAAATAGACCAGCATGCAGCTACACACTCCTGCTTTTGTCACTTGGATTAGACCATCTTAAAGTACATTTCACCATATCTTGGTACCACAGTTTAATTACTTATACAGATGACCAGGAATTCATAATGTAAGGTATAAAATAGTCCAGGCTAGGGCAACCACCTGAACACTAACTTTTGGTCTCATTATTGCTACTTCTTTTTTACATATGTGAATGTGGAAGGATATAATGTCCTTCTGTGAGCTATCTTAGCCCAGTCATTTAGCCAGCAATGAAACAGGGGAGATGATAATCATATAAAAATATCTAGGGTCAATTTTCTATAGAAGTAAGAGGACCTGTTAGCAACTGTTATATCTAAATGAAAGGTGACTGCTTTGTACATCTTTCCTGTAATGTTATTATCATCAACTCAAATAGGCACTAGGGACACCACAAGGTATAAAACAGACTTTAAGATCCTCAAGGACCCATACTAAAAGAACAACAAATACACTACCATGACATGTGCTAAAACAGTGAGTGACAGGGGTGTTGTGACCTACAGTTTTCAGGACAGGGATGGGTTCGTAAAGAGGCTTTTGAAGAATGAATATAAGGCAGCTGTGTCTTGAATGAAGAGTAGGACTTAGATATAGAGAGCAAGAAAAGGGTATTCCAGGCAAATAGGCATGGCTTAAAGAGAAAGGCAATAATGGTCACAGACATGGAGAAGGTTCATGTAAAAAAAACAGGAACAGTCATCTTTTGATGATCATGATTGCTGCACTTGAGTGTTTGGGCTCCATCTACAGAGGGAATCATTGAGATTTTCTGACAAAGGTTGAGTGATGTGTGTTGTGGTATTTAAGGAAAAACAAGTTGGCAGTAATAAGCAAATTGGAAGAGGAATAGGAAGCTAGTTTGAAGATTGTTGCAGTAATTTAGTTCTAGGACACTGAGAGCCTAGAGTAGGGCAAGGGCAATGGAAAAAAAGAGTAATTGTGAGGCAGGATGTGAAGAATTACTTAAGAGGACCTAGTCACTACAGTGAACATGAGAGGAAGACTGAGGACTTTGAGCACAGGGTACTCTGTGAGGATTCAGTGCATACATGAAACACTTAGAAGAGTGTTTCGCACATAGTAAGCATTCCATGAATGTTAGCAGCTGCTACTACTACAACAACGACAGTCATTGCCAGAAATAGTTGTGTTTTGATTTTATTTTTATTTATGGGCATTTTACATTATTACCCATAAAGTTTCTCTATTGACTTCAAATAAATTATGTGTGACCTAATCCAATTTTGTTCAGTGTGGATTGTTCAATTTTGATCTTGTGGATGGAGGTAAATTATTTTAAAAGTATGACCAATTAAGTAGACCTGTAAAGATATGAAAAATTTGGACAAAGTAGAAGGTTAAATTTAACATATGTATGTGGATGGATAGATAGGTAAATAGGCAGAGAGATAGATAAAAAGGTAATCTTTCTAGTGTGATTAGAATTGCTATAAGAACCAATTATATAATAAATAGAAGAAAACTAAATATTAACTATTTTTGAGGAAGTAAAATATTCACCTATAATAACTAGACTAAAATATTAAACATGACAACTTATATTTCTCCTTAAATGTTTAGACATTTCTCTACAATCATTGTTTATTCATTAAGTAATAAGCTGAAAACGATTAAAACCTTAATCTTAAAAACTGGCATATACTAAACTGTAAGAAATAATTAATAACAGAAAAACCCTTAATCCTTTAAAGTAGAAATTTCACAGGCTACAATATCTGACTGGAATATAATAAAACTTGGAATTAATAACAAAGATTTAAAATAAAAAGTCTAAATACTTGAAAATTTAAAAAGCATTTTTCTAAATAACCTCAAGGACATAGAAATTACAGAATAGCAGAGCAGCAATAAAAATAAAGCACTATAAGTCACAATTTGTGTTGTATTGTCAAAACCAAACTTAATTTTTTTACCAGAAATATATATATCGAAACATTATGATTAAAAATACCTAAACTTAATATTCATTTCAAGAAATAACAAGACAGAAAGAATTTTGGTCAAAGACAACAGCATTAAAAAAATCTTTACTTTTCCTTTTCTACCCAAAGAGATGATGGTGGTGGTAAGAGACGGTGGCCAGGGGTTGGGGTGGGAGAAGGCAAGAATAAAACAAGTAGGATGATCTTTAGTTACAAATAAAGTTCCACAAAACACACCTGCCAAACACTATGAAGTATGGCATGTGACTAGGAATGATGCTTGGACCACAAGCATGACTCCAAAGTATTTTGGTCCTGAATGTCATATCTAATGATCTTCGATAGTAATAATGACATTTAGAGGACTGGCTGGACCTTGAAAAAGCAAAGACTGTTCATGCAGAGACCTAATTAAGCACTACAGAATGAAAGAGGAACTGAGGTGAAGGAAGATTCATACAAATGTACCAATTCTGCCTTTTAAGGCTTATAATGTTGGTCAGTGAAGCAGGGAGTGAAAAAGGGGAGAGAGGCAGTGATTAATGATTTCAGAGAATGTGGTGGGGCTTTGTATGAGCCACATGACCTCCCTGAATGTTTTAAATTGAGGGCAAAGGAAATAAATGATCTGGTTATAAGGCAACAAACAGTAGTGAAGGCTGGTGAATTTCTCATTGCTTCCTTCCCTCCAACTTTCCCTGTTCTATTCTTCATGGTAGGCGGCCCAATCTAAGGATAAGTAATAGTCAGAAAGGGTCCCAGGGAAGCCAGTCCCTGCCCCTCTTACAACCCCAGCCCCCTTCCATGCATACACACCAACTCCTTTCTTACTGATTTTGCTCAAGGATCCATCTCCCCCACCAACTTAGGAAAAGATGAATTTATCTCCAGTTTTAGGTTTTGATTCAGCTCGTCTATTCCAGTCACATGGCATTCCTCTAGTGATTGGTATTTATTGGACTGGGTACCTAAATTAGAGGAATAATTTTAAAATACATTATTGGAGGAGAATTCTTTTTTCCTACAGTAGCTACTCAGTAAATAATTACTGAATGAATATAAGTCCTTATTTCCACTAGTAGACTTCCTATAAACTATGAGGGGAAACAGCCATGATGAAACTAATAGTGACTATGGCAGAATGAAAAGCTGGAACCACTGATCCTACCAGTCTAGAATTTGCCCTACCTCTGGAATGTGCTTTTGTGAGTTCAATGTTTTTCTTATTTTAATCAGTTTGAGCTGATGTTTTCCATTTATGTCAGCTGAAAGACGCAAAAGTAAAAGAAAGCTAAAGAACACACAAGAAAAATGAATCAAGGAAATATAGGAGGAAGTGTTTAGATAAACTCTTATCTATAATTTCTTTGAGGCTATCAAAAGCATGATCTCCCTAAAAAGTAACCTCTAAGATATTTGCAAGTGTTCATAAATGAGAAGACAAGTAACTAGCAGAGCTCAGGACCATTACAGAACTGAAAGTCATGCTGTAAGTAAGAGAAAATAAAATAGTAACAATTAAAAATGCAGCAAGGGAGATAGTAGACAGGCTTGGAAAATATAATGAAAAAAGAAAAAATATATAGATATGATTTCAGAAAGAGAATCTATTAGTCAAAGGAAATAGAAAACACATCAATTATGTGTATGAATATAATATTACAAACAGGAGAAAAAACATCTTTAATTACATAATAAAAATCCATGGCATAAAGAATTGACTCAGTATATCCTTTTGATCTGCAGTGACCATGGAGAAACTGATTCAGAATAATATCACCACAATATGTCCATGTGGTGAATTAATGAATTAAATTCATTAATAAGGAATAGTCTTATTGGCATCAAAGCCATAAAAACATGGCATGTGTGGTATTGGGAGTGAAGACAGTTAAAGTTCCAGCTGGCCTCAACCTTCTCTACAGCACCTTTGATGCCAAAAGATAGTATATCAAGAACTACGTAGTTCTGAGGGTCAGAGAAGGTATAACCCAAGTAATTTATACTGAGTTAAGTTCTTCTTCAAATTCAAACACAACATATAAAGTGTGGGCCCCAGGCCTTTCTGAAAAACACTACTATTCAATCAAGCCCACAAAAAGGTGAATCAAAATAAAGCATTCAGGAATAGAAAAACTAGTAAAAAGATTGATGAGCTTTGGGTCTAATTAATTAGAACTTAGATCAAATAATTTAAATTTGGGTAATTGAACAGAATGTAAATACTGTAGTCTTTGGCAATCTTAAAATAACACTAAAACCAACAAAAATTAAGGTGGGAGGTAAAGCAGGTATAACTATAGGTATACTTATTTCTCATCATTAATAATTAGTAATCTTACATATATTTTACAGTTAAAACATGTCATTACAGAAGAGAAATCTCTAAATTCAGTTTGAATTTTTTTTAATTTTAGAGAAATATTTTAGGAACATTGGTTAAGAAGCACACATATTTGAAATTTAGCATTTCTCTCCATTTTACTCCTCAGTTTAGCTAAAGTAAAATTGAGTACTTTTAAATTTAAAAATATGCATAATATAATCCTGTGTGTCTACAATCTACATAGAGAAATCTATGAAATTATGTTAATCAAATGTAGAGCATTCTGAATATTTTGAGGTTTTGGATGACTTTCTTCTAAATAATTTTGTTTTATATATTGAATGAATATTAGACTAACATGCATCACATAAAAACCACAAATACTATATTTAATAATTGATTTTAGTTTTCTAAGATAAGCAACTAAATATAAAAGCAAAATAAATATAAAAGCAAAACTATAAATTAGAAATCATTGCCAAGATGTGGCTCCTCCTCATTTTTTAAAGTAAAAAATGAAAACTGGCATGTTAAGAGATTAAAAAGAATATTCAATCATAGAATCAACTAAAGATAAAATTTTAAATTCTAAGAGAATACTAAATAGATTTGCATGTTTATACATTTTTCAAGTGATTTAAAATTGATAGGCAATTACTAGCTAATGACATATTAAAGTAAATAGAAAGCATTTTTCACAGAAAATCAAAGCAGAATCCATCACAGCCCTTAACAGGTAAATCTACTACTCCTTACTTTAAATTACTCATTAGCCTGCTTGATAAAAAGAAATAGTTTGAACTGCTCTTAATAAACACGAAAGGCAAAAAAAAAATAATTCAGATTTCTTCCCCAAAGACACACAAAACCTGTATTAAAGAGAGTAATTAATTTCCAAAGAAATCATTCGTCAAGGTGTATCATCATCTCCCCTCTGAATTGTGAGAAATTTGAAGGAAAGACCTGACTTTAGTCATCTTTGTACTCACTGAAGCTGCCACAAACCACACTTCAAGGATGGATCAGTTAAAAATAAAAAAAAAAAATCAACAGATCTGGCTCATGAGGGCTGGGGTATTACATCCTTGCTAGCAAAGAGGATGCCTAGTGTTAAGTTATCTAATGAGGTCCTCTGAGCAGAGAGAAAAGGATAGGAGGAGTACTATTCTATAGAAACATTAGAGCAATATTTATTGACTCCTTAGTATGTACATGCTGCAAACTCTACTCAACTCTGGGAATACCAGCAGAAAACAAACTCTTCTGGAAGGGAAGACAGACATAAAACAATCACACAAATGAAAAGATAATTACAAAGTACAATAAGTGGCATAAGGGTGCTATAAAAGTGTAACAGGGACTCTAATTTAGATTAAACTTTAAACTAGAGCACGAAATTAGATTGCTAGGTTACGTGGGTTGATATAGGTTATGTAATTGGTTGTAATAGGTTGACCAGAGTAGGCCTTTTGGAGGAAACAACATAACACTTATACTGAAACTTGATAAAGTGAGGCATTGGCAAGATAAGTATGGGAAGAACCTTCCAGGCCAAATAAGTAACACCATGAGGTAGGAAAGTGCTCGGCATTTCAGTGGAACAGAGAGAAGGCTATTGTTTCTGGATCCCAGTGAGTGAGGGTGGTAATGGCATGAGGTGGGGTAGTATCGTTGGTGTTCCTGTGGCCCCTCCTAATGATTTTGGACTTCATCTCAAGTATAATCAATGAGTCAGTAAGTGTGGAAAAGGTCAGAGAGTAGAAGAAGCATCTTGAATGACCAAGGACAGCATGAGGGCTTAGACTGCAGCACTTAAAAGAAATCAAGAGAGCAGCAGATAAACTTGACCCATTTCTGGTTTCACTAAGTGATTTACTTGGAAGGGCTTCCACTCTGTTTTGCTATTAATCTATTTTCATTCCATTGTCACTATTAATCTAAGCCCCCAAATATGAATTGATGTCATCTGTGGAGTTTATAGCAATTCAAGTGTTCTCATGTAGAAAATAAAAGTAATATCTCTTGTCATGTCTCTCATTCTTGCAGCCCACCTTTCTCAGGCCCAGATCCTATGAAAACCTATAACATCATATTGAGGGGGATTGACATGATAGAATTTCCAAAGAAGATTGCCAAAAATGCTGCTAATTTAATTAAAAAACTATGCAGGTAACTATTTCAACCACATTATTTTTGAAAACATCATAATGTGAAAAAATTAGATTTAATAAAACCATTATTTTATTTTTAGGGACAATCCATCAGAAAGATTAGGGAATTTGAAAAATGGAGTAAAAGACATTCAAAAGCACAAGTAAGTGTTCTTTCTGCAGAGTTCTGAACACGTGACATCATTTCCCCAGGGTGTTGCTTTTTAAGTTATTGGTGTAAAACTAGTATAATTAGCCTATAGGAACATCCAAAGACAGCGTATAAACTAGTAAGGCTTTTAAATGCCTTTCTAGTTCTGATTATGAAACCTTATTTATATTTATCCGACAACCCTGTAACATAAGAAGCTGAACTCAGTTTCTTACAACTCATACCAACTAGCATTTTTTTTCCTCTCTGGCACAAAGGGGAAATGTGTATTTTAAATTTGGGGATTCTATTCTCTACCACAGAATTACAAATAAAAGTCCCCTACTGTATCTCACCTGATTTCCTAAAGACAAAATATATTTTTCCAAGCATTTCCTAATTAGATGTTATAACAGGAGAAAAACATAAGTACAGAATACAGTGTTTTTTAAACAATAGCAACATCTTAAATATCAGACCTTCCCTATGTTGATTGGATGTTCTAAAGCTAAACTAATTGGGTTTTCTCTATTTGTTTGTGTAACACTGACAGGAAATTCACAACCTTATCAAAGAAACATGTTTACTAAAATATCTCTGAATATCTGAAAAGCCTGCTAAGAATTTGTTGTAAGCATTTGCTAATGCTGAAACCCTTCAAAGACAAAAGAAAACAAACAAGCAAAAACTTTAGTCTTTTTTGGTTCTTATTTTCACAGAAAAACTGTACACAAAATATCTTTATTCTTCATTAAAAAAGGGAAAAAAAGGAGAAAATGGGACATGTAGAGACTATGACAATGAATGTGGAAAGGTTAATTAGCTGACACTGTGCACTGAATCAGTGGCAAAAATGGAAAGTTAATTTTCTATCCTGACTTTTCATGCCCTGGTTCTACCTCCTTAAAATAAAATATCCTGTAAGGCACAGGGCCAGATACATTATGACATGTATTAAATTTTAATTATAGTGTAGGAACAAGGTCATAGAGACATTATGACTGAATTACAAGGAATAAGTGTTGCATGTTAATTGGTGTTTAAAATTTGACAGTTATACTTTTAAAAATATGTATTTCATAAAATAAACTAATTAGAAAAACATATGCAATTAAATAGAAAACATTTTTGTCACATGAAAATGTTTGCCTAACTGCTTCCCATTAGCCATGGACATTGTATACACTGCAATGAGAAGCTTTTAGCGGACACAAAATGTTTTTATCAACGTTTTTTCCTTTTCTAGATGGTTTGAGGGCTTTAACTGGGAAGGCTTAAGAAAAGGTACCTTGACACCTCCTATAATACCAAGTGTAAGTAGACTTTCCAGCTTATAATTGTGTGACATAATTGATGGTGTTTATGTCAGTCAACAATGATCTGTTATTTTTAAAGTTTAATCCTATGATTAAGTTAAACAAACTCTAGGAAAAATGTCACATTAAAATAATGACATATTCTAAAATCCAAACTTGAAAGCAGATAAATTTGGGGATAGTCACTGTAAATGTGTTTTACTCTTCTCTTTTTTAACTATTCATTTGAATTCAAGTTTCCCTCATTTATGAACATAAGTTAATTTTTAGCATGGGAAATGTTCAAAATATAGAAATGCAGACAAAAATATATAGGTGAGAGGATCACTTGAGGCCAGGAGTTCAAGAGTTCAAGACCAGCCAGCCTGGACAACATAGTGAGACTCTGTCTCTACAAAAAAAGAAAAGAAAATATTAGCCAGGTGTGCTGATGTGCACCTATAGCCCTAACTACTCAAAAGTCTGGAGCAGGAGGATCACTTGAGCCCAGGAATTTGAGCTTACAGTGAGCTGTGATTGTACCACTATACTTCAGCTTGGGTGACAGAGTGGAAAGACCCTGTCTCTAAAAAAAGAAATAAAATAACACTTTTTCAAAGAGTCTTTACATGATCACTCTTTTTTTTTTTTTTTTTTTGAGATGGAGTCTTAATCTGTCACCCAGGCTGGAATGCAGTGGCGTGATCTCGGCTTACTGCAACCCCTGCATCCCAGGTTCAAGCAATTCTCCTGCCTCAGTCTCCTGAGTAGCTGGGATTGTAGGCAAGTGCCACCACTCCCAGCTAATTTTGGTATTTTTAGTAGAGACACAGTTTTACCGTGTTGGCCAGGCTGGTCTTGAATTCCTGACCTCAAGTGATCCTCCCACCTCGGCCTCCCAAGTGTTGGGATTACAGACGTGAGCACCGCACTGGGCCTACATGATCACTCTTTTATTTTTTTATTTTTTTATTTTTTTATTATTATTATACTTTAAGTTTTAGGGTACATGTGCACAATGTGCAGGTTAGTTACATATGTATACATGTGCCATGCTGGTGTGCTGCACCCATTAACTTGTCATTTAGCATCAGGTGTATCTCCTAAAGCTATCCCTCCCCCCTCCCCCCACCCCACAACAGTCCCCAGAGTGTGATGGTCCCCTTCCTGTGTTCATGTGTTCTCATTGTTCAATTCCCACCTATGAGTGAGAATATGCGGTGTTTGGTTTTTTGTTCTTGCGATAGTTTACTGAGAAATGATTTCCAATTTCATCCACGTCCCTACAAAGGACATGAACTCATCATTTTTTATGGCTGCATAGTATTCCATGGTGTATACGTGCCACATTTTCTTAATCCAGTCTATCATTCTTGGACATTTGGGTTAGTTCCAAGTCTTTGCTATTGTGAATAGTGCCGCAATAAACATACGTGTGCATGTGTCTTTATAGCAGCATGATTTATAGTCCTTTGGGTATATACCCAGTAATGGGATGGCTGGGTCAAATGGTATTTCTAGTTCTAGATCCCTGAGGAATCGCCACACTGACTTCCACAATGGTTTAACTAGTTTACAGTCCCACCAACAGTGTAGAAGTGTTCCTATTTCTCCACATCCTCTCCAGCACCTGTTGTTTCCTGACTTGTTAATGATCACCATTCTAACTAGTGTGAGATGGTATCTCACTGTGGTTTTGATTTGCATTTCTCTGATGGCCAGTGATGAGTATTTTTTCATGTGTTTTTTGGCTGCATAAATGTCTTCTTTTGAGAAGTGTCTGTTCATGTCCTTGGCCCACTTTTTGATGGGGTTGTTTGTTTTTTTTCTTGTAAATTTGTTTGAGTTCATTGTAGATTCTGGATATTAGCCCTTTGTCAGATGAGTAGGTTGCGAAAATTTTCTCCCATTTTGTAGGTTGCCTGTTGACTCTGATGGTAGTTTCTTTTGCTGTGCAGAAGCTCTTTAGTTTAATTAGATCCCATTTGTCAATTTTGGCTTTTGTTGCCATTGCTTTTGCTGTTTTAGACATGAAGCCCTTGCCCATGCCTATGTCCTGAATGGTAATGCCTAGGTCTTCTTCTAGGGTTTTTATGGTTTTAGGTCTAACGTTTAAGTCTTTAATCCAACTTGAATTAATTTTTGTATAAGGTGTAAGGAAGGGATCCAGTTTCAGCTTTCTACATATGGCTAGCCAGTTTTCCCAGCACCATTTATTAAATAGGGAATCGTTTCCCCATTGCTTGTTTTTCTCAGGTTTGTCAAAGATCAGATAGTTGTAGATATGCGGCGTTATTTATGAGGGCTCTGTTCTGTCCATTGATCTATATCTCTGTTTTGGTACCAGTACCATGCTGTTTTGGTTACTCTAGCCTTGTAGTATAGATGCAGAAAAGGCCTCTGACAAAATTCAACAGCCCTTCATGCTAAAAACTCTCAATAAATTAGGTATTGATGGGACGTATCTCAAAATAATAAGAGCTATCTATGACAAACCCACAGCCAATATCATACTGAATGGGCAAAAACTGGAAGCATTCCCTGTGAAAACTGGCACAAGACAGGGATGCCCTCTCTCACCACTCCTATTCAACATAGTGTTGGAAGTTCTGGCCAGGGCAATTAGGCAGGAGAAGTAAATAAAGGGTATTCAATTAGGAAAAGAGGAAGTCAAATTGTCCCTGTTTGCAGATGACATGATTATATATATAGAAAACCCCATTGTCTCAGCCCAAAATCTCCTTAAGCTGATAAGCAACTTCAGCAAACTCTCAGGATACAAAATCAATGTACAAAAATCACAAGCATTCTTATACACCAATAACAGACAAACAGAGAGCCAAATCATGAGTGAACTCCCATTCACAATTGCTTCAAAGAGAATAAAATACCTAGGAATCCAACTTACAAGGGATGTGAAGGACCTCTTCAAGGAGAACTACAACCCACTGCTCAATGAAATAAAAGAGGAAACAAACAAATGGAAGAACATTCCATGCTCATGGGTAGGAAGAATCAATATCGTGAAAATGGCCATACTGCCCGAGGTAATTTATAGATTCAATGCCATCCCCATCAAGCTACCAATGACTTTCTTCACAGAATTGGAAAAAAACTACTTTAAAGTTCATATGGAACCAAAAAAGAGCCTGCATCGCCAAGTCAATCCTGAGCCAAAAGAACAAAGCTGGAGGCATCACGCTACATGATCACTCTTATACTTTCATGGCATCTTTGTTTCCATAGCCCTAGCCAAAGTTTATTATATAGAAAGATTTTAGTGATTATTTGTTTTAATCATACAGTTTATTACTCACAAGGGTATAAACTCTCCAAGGATAAGAACCATGTCTGCTTGTACTTACCACTGTGACCCTCAATACCTGCTACATAGTAGATACTCAATGAAATAGTCACTAACAGGGAATAAATACAGAATGCACTTAAAAATTCCAGCTTGGAATTCCACTAAAAAAAATCCACTAAAAAAAACCTGTCCATTTTTTACAGGTTGCATCACCCACAGACACAAGTAATTTTGACAGTTTCCCTGAGGACAACGATGAACCACCACCTGATGACAACTCAGGATGGGATATAGACTTCTAATGTATTTCTCTTACCTGCTTCTGCCTTGCTGAAGACAGCTTTTTCTGAGACACAGCTGCCAGCAAACCTGAGGGAAAGAGAGAAGATTAGTGCTCGGGGTCACCATGATGCCTTTGATCGATGCTGCTCCAGTAACTACAGTGGCATTAGGACTTATCGCTTAGATGACAATAGTGCTCTTTACATGTTTTCTGTTTGAACCTAAAATAGCAGTTGACATGGTGGTCCTGAAGCAAAGCCTTTCACCAGTAAAGAGATGTTTTCTATTGTTGCAATGACCTTGCTTTGCTCTGATTATAATTTGAAAGACTGTAGGAAACACTTCAATGTAGTATAAGAGTCTGTACCTTGCTGGAATATTCAAGAAGATGAAAGAATAATATATTGGGTACAATAGATTACTATGGTACAGAAACTGGTACTATTCCCTTTCTTCAAGTGAAGGCTGTGGGATCTATTATTGCAGGCCGGTGTATATACCATACAAAAGAGGACCACACATCTGTTGGTCACAGAGTTCATGTCACACCAGTGCTAGAAGTTTCATGATTTTATTTCCCAGCAGTGCTGATGACAAGACTGAATGTTACCTTTTCTTTCTGACAGATTTTAAAAATTGATATGATAAAAGCACAACTGCTATAGATTCTGCTGAGACCTCTCATAGTAGGTATATATGAGTTTTCACAGAAGACTGAAAAATAATGCATGGTATTTGTTTGGTTTTTTTTGATAAATTGGCATGACAGAGTGGGAAAAAAAAGCAATTCACAAAACCATTTCATATCTTTTAAAATATTGTGCTTAAAGATGGTCCTGGAAGTAAATGACTAGCAGCCAATTGGTTTTACCTAACATACCCTCAAACTGAGGCTTAAAATATTCCCTTTTATAAAAATAAACGCTTGGGGTAGGGTGGAGTGGGGAGGGATTAAAACCCATCCAAAAAATAAATAAAAACTATATAGGTGCTATGTATATCTTTCATCTGTAAATGTCAGTGTCTGAACAGACAACACAAATTCAAATCATTATATGTGTAGTCAGAAACTCAAGCATTTTCACCAAAGTTATTAAACCAAACTCCTGTCCAATTTCACTTATACAACATAGTCAGTCTAGAGTTGAGAGACAAAGGTGATTATAAACCTATTTGAACTAGCTTCTTGTCTTAGGCCTGAACCAAAAAACAACAAACAAACAAGAAACAAGAATGAAAAGCAGAAATAAAAGAAGTAGAAAAGACAAAGAAAGAAAGCCCAAAGTCAAAGTTGTTAATATTTACAGGTTTACCAGATCTGGAACATTACTTATTTGAGGTCAGAGAACAAAACAAGAACCTGGCCAGATGTTGATTACCTTTTTGTGAATAAGCTGAGTCCATATACTTGTCTAACTAAGAAAGCAGTACAGAGGAAAACAGGAACCTGATTTTTTAAAAATAAATTTTAAATAAAATAGAATTACTACAATTCTGCAATTTCATACTACCTAAAAAAGACTAGATTTGAAAATGTCAAGCTGATTTACTTTATTCCCATGGAGAAAAGAATCCACAAATTAAACTGAGTCCTTCACTGGCAGGCCAGTTGACTATTATTAGCTGTCATAAGTAACTCAGCCATTTGGAAGCATTTCCTGGACAAAATTACATTATACCTATGAAGAAAAATATAGACGCTTTCAAGCTGTCATTCTGTTTTGGCCCTGTGTGTGAATTTGGTATATTAAATTGACGCTTGCTTTTTTTTTCAGTAGAGTTTTCTTTTTAATCAATCAAACGTCTACATTTCTGGAAGAAAAAGTCCAATTAGATCATTACACCTTAACTAATAAGGCAAATATTATAAATTTTGCTTGAATTGTTCTTACTCAAAACTACCTTAGAATATGGTATCTTATGAAAATATAATATTCTTAAAATTTGGGGGGATAAAATGAAAAGGGTATAAACTTCAATTGAAACTTTAATCCTAAAATATTGTTATTCTTGTATTTTTGGAGTTTTCCCTCCCTTACAATTTCTCCAGATTGGTCTATTCCCCAAGATATCCACTGTTTTCTACAGATTTTAGAATACCAAATTAAACATATCAACCTAAAATCTAGCTATGAATGTTATTTCAAGAGTTTTATATTTTTAATTGGCTTTTTAAAAATATGTAATTCCAATATTATAGTGAATGTTCAGTAATTTTTGTTGAAAGATAATGTGGTTTAGGCTTGCTAAAGAAAGACTTGCTAGAATACTAAATTTACCTTGTTATTTGGAAAGAGAATCTGCTCCTATAACGTTTTAAAAATCCCCAAAGTCCCAGAGATTAGCACTTGCTATGGATTTTGGAACTATGGTTCAAGTCTAAGACAACCAATATGAATAAGTTCAATGGAGAAGGAAGAAGTAGCATTCAGCACAAGAAACTGTAGATTGTTTCTCCCACTTGTTACTGCATCTTTGTTCATTTCACCCATAGCATTGCATTTGATGTCTGAAGTAATCACCACAAAATAAAGGTAAACTACATCTTCCAAGATGTACCAACAGAAAACATTCGTCTAATTTTGTCAACATTGAATTTTTAGGATTTAAATCTTGTCTTAATGAAGACTCTAGGGCTAAAATTCATGGTCAGTTCCATAAAATGCATCTCACTTTATTTCTGAATTTTTCACAACCCCTCTATTTTCTTACATTAAAGAACATCTGGATAAGTTAGAATAGTGCCAACTTGTTTGATTTGTTATATGATTTTCTTGTTAATGTGTTGAGTATGGGAAATAAGGGCTTTCTGTGTGTCTTGACTCACAGGAAAACTGAAACTGCCAAGGGAAGCAGCATTAAAACAACTGAGATAGATTGAATACATTTGAAAACATAATTTCTGGAAAAACGCTATACATGCTTTTTATGTTTATATCTTCTTTCTTATTAAGACATGAATCAGATCCATGTGGCATTCAAAACAAATTTATTTTGATTATATTCTTTACAAGTCATAATTTTTACCTAAAATTGTGGAATATGCATGTGAATTACACATGTGTAGTAATAAACTCAACTATTGAATTTTTCCTGTTTCATTTCTAAATGACTGAACTGATGGTAAACAAATTTAATGAAGTCAGCTACCATGTTGAAAATAAGGATATTAGAACTGATTTCATACAATAGAGGTGATCTGTGCATTATCCATAACAACGTTTTCTTTCACTATAGGACCACAGACAAATATTTATGTAAATAGGTATTTTTGTGTGATATTTTGTGGTACATATAACTTTTTTTAGTGTTTCACAGCATTATTATTTCATTTTATTTGTATTGAATAATGTTTTTAGGTCCAAGTAGACTTGAATTAATGTCATAATTGTCAGTATTATTGAAAATTATGTCAACTGTACTGTTATTCATCTGTCCCATAGTTTAGAACATGACCTGGCTATCTGGCATTGTTGCAAGTGCCTTAAATTCATGGCATCCTATTAAAAAAACAAATTTGGTGTTATGCTGCATGACAAAGACAAACACACCTCAAAATGTTGTCCTTTCTTAGCTTGCTGCGTTTTACAGTTCTTTCTGCTAACAATTTATAAGCCTTTATTATATAATATTGATGAATTACAGAAATGATGAAGTCGTTCTCTTATTTCTGTTAAATGTACCAGAGCTGTGTATCTGTTAATGAGATACAGCATCATTTCTGTGAAATGTATAAATGTATGTGCAGGTCAAATTAATATATGACATTCTATCAGTCTGTATACAGGTATTCCTGTTTTGCTAAGCTGTGCAGATTCTGTAAAAATAAATTAGTGCAGTCAAGTTCTAACATATCTCATTTTATAGACTCCATTGACAATGGTCCAACCGAAAAGAAAAATTGGAAATGACTGCTAACCACACCTCGTTATGAAACCAATGATGAAAAAGTCACTTGGTGCACCTCTCAACAAAACAGGATGCTTTCTCCGAGTTCTTGTATATGCAAATCATTTACGAGGCAAGTTTTCAACAGACCTAGAAAGCAAAACATTGAAAGTGTGTTGTTAGCCCTCCTCTCTGCCCCTGCATCAACAGACAGAGCTCTGGGACCTTGGCAATGACTCAGAGGTTGGGGCTTTCTGAGTAAAGGGACATTTCTTTAAGCATCATCTATCAAATTTATTTCAATGTATGATGTTTTTACAACTGGTCAGTTCTTTTGTATTCTTACAGCTATGGTTATTTGATTGTCCTCTTACAATTTGTTCTACATGAAAGAGTTCTTTGTTAGTCAGAATGCAACAAACTGTCATCAAATGGTCATTGACCACTTGCACTCTTTTGATGTAGATTAAAAACTTTTTCATAAATTTACCTGCTTTGATTTGCTCTGTATTTTTCCTGCAGCTGTAATTGCTGAGTGCCTGTTGTATACTTTATAGAGTTGAAATAAAAAAATAATTACTTTTGAACTTAGTTGATGTTTAATTCCAGACAAGATTCCAAGAATAGAATTGGTATATCATACTAGATGAAATACCAGGTAGTGCTGTTGTAGAATGTCACTGTAACAAAGTAGGAAATACCTATAATCCAAGCATCCTTCATGAAATAATATACTATATTATAATCTAATATAAAACTAATCCAACAAATTGCTTTTAAAGAATTCATAGGAATAATGTTGGGCCATCCAGTGTGAAAAGCAAAGTGAATATAGATAGTCACACAAACTCAGAAATTAGCAGATTTCTGAGCATGACCACCACACAGTCCTTTTTTGGGCTATCCCTAGTCAAACTCTGTACTAGGCAAAACAATCAAAGGGACAATTCTTGTATATTACTACATCCTAGGAGGAAATGATTTCATATGAAGAGCCACTTCATGAGTCTTTGTCCAAGGATTTTTCACCTGATTCCTTGGCTTCATCATATGCACAAAGAAGAAACATCTGGGGAACAATATGATTACAGCAAATTCAACTCTCCAAAGCCTAGTTAAACATATTCTTTCGACATCCCTTTGTCCTTCTCTGCAGTAAATGATGCACACATGAAAACTGGCTGCAGCATGAAGATTCTCTCAATTACATTGTTTTTGTCTTTTTGACCTCACATTGCCAGTGACAGTGAATTGAAAACCCTTGTTTGATGAAAACTAGAAATTCAGTTAACTTTTTCAGATAAAGTCAATAAAACCACTTGAAAAAATACTATGTCACGATTGCACCTCCAGTAATTTCATTTCTTCTGCAAATAGAACTGTAATATAAGCTTTTAACATCCATCTTTAAGTTATATGATTTTTCATACCCTTAATCTAAGAATGTTCTTCTTGATCATGAAAGGTTTTTTTTTTGTACTAATCACACAGTTTTGGGAGGAGCACGCAGATCAATACAATCATTAGAAGGATAGGGAGGAGGAGACGTCAGTGATGGTGATGATGTTGCATCTACATCACTCACATCTTGTGCATACTAATTTCAGTGGGAATAAATCAGTGTGCAATTTTTCAAGAATGACAATAGGAATCAATTCTAAATTTGAAATAAATGGATTGATTGTGTGATCATCCAAATGATACTCAAGTGCAAATATTACAATGTTACACCTGCAGACCTACCTTTAGATTCTTAGTTATAGCCCTGTGTGTCATGCTCATAATACAGGCCACCACATTAATGTTTCTTTTGTGTGGGTGGGTGATGTTTGAGACAGGGCCTCACTCTGTCACCCAGGCTGGAATGCAATGGCACAATCTCAGCTAACTGCAGCCTTGACTTTGTGGGCTCAAGGGACCCTCCTGCCTTGACCTACCAAGTATCTATGACTACAGGTGCACATCACCATGCCCAGTTAATTTCACACTAACTTTTCTTTTTATTGAGAGTCATATTGAGAGTTTTCCTCTGTGTCCCCAGACTTCTCCTTTCTAACTCAAAAAGCCCTATAAATTGATAAAACAGTAATATTTATCTCTGGCAGCTGTTTTTTATCCAAGGTGAGTCTATGGAACAAAAGACAAATCTATCTACCTACATGCCCATTAGCAAAGCCAAACAGGTTAAGCCTCAAACTTGTGCCAAAAAAAATTATAGAAAGAAAAAAAAAGGAAAACAACGTATCTCTAACAACCCAAAAGTCTGGCCACAGATTTTATAAAAATTCATGGACAAGCTCTAGACATAGGATCTAAGCCAGTGTTTTTCAAACATTACTGTCATAAGATGTATCTGGGAAATAATATAAAAACATAGGTTTCTAGGATAATCCAAAGTTATTTTGAGGTATAACCCAGGAATCTGAATTTTTAACCAGCCCCTTAGTGTATTTTGATACATCTCTATGAGGTAGAAGCAGGAGAAAAGGATCCACGGAGAAACATTTCAGGAATGGTGGGGTAAATGAGGTAAACAGAAAAAAATAACTCTGTAAAGAATCATGGACATCCAAAGCCTATAAATGCTCTCAGAAATGTTAAATGGCATTTATATTCCACCCATAGAAGTGTTCTTTCAATTAACATATTAAAATGGCCTATGAATAATAAGCTACTTTTTGTTAAGGAATAGACCCATGTCTTGATTTGCAAAGCCAAAAATGTATATGTATACCCACCTCTGGTATCTGGTACATCAGCGCAGGATACTAGGAGTTAATTTGCAGGAGGACTCTTAGTCCTCTGGAGAGAAATGATACTGGTGACCTGAGCTGCTGGCTCAGCTGGATTTTGGCCACAGTTCATCAATGTCTGATTTCCCTCCCTGGGGCACTTTTCTGTGCCATGTAAGTCAGGTTTGGCTTTTTGACTTGCTTTGGCCGTTGAAAGGTGAGCCTTGTCACTGCTGCAAACAGAAGCTTTAAGAGCCAGTTCTTGCTTCATTACATTCTCCTTTACCTGTGATGTTGTGATCAGCATTTCCTCAACAGTGGCTGCCCTGTCAGCTTCAGAAGCAGAGTAAGGACAGTGATGAGGAGGAGTGGAGCCCCTCACCAACTCCCAAAGGCTTTACAGTGGAATATATTGTTGTTTTGAACCACTAAGATTTTGGCTTTGTCTATTTCAACAGGATTTCGCCCATTCCGACTGATACAACTGTCACATTCAAAAGAAAGGTGAGGCCTGCCCTAGCCTCTGCAAGGTGATTTATCACTGTAGAAAATAACAGGCAGAAAATAACAGAAGAAATCTTTAGACCCCGAGTCACAGGCAGTAAAAACTGCAGTGAAGACTTGAATTCACCCAAATGCCCAATCTTCTGGCAGAAACTACCTCCAACTTGACATAGCAAAGATACATTTTAAGAGAGTAATGGAAGGAAACATTTTAAGAGTCCAGACCATCTAAGGTTGGTGCAATGATTTACCTGGGCAATTTGCCTGAAGACTTTCAGATTCAGAAGCACTGATACTAAAGCATGAGAAGCAAAGAGGCCAGTAGAAATTATGTTAGACATGGAATCAGGGGATTTGTAATTCCTAGGAAGAACATGATTCTTCAAGGTTCCTGGAAAGAAGTGAGAGTGGAGAGATTTTACAATAAAAGAAAGTTGGAATAGGAACAAGATACCATCTTAACCATAATTCTAAATGTCTTCTGTGTAACCCTTTGCTGATTACATGTGCCACAAATTACTATGTAAATGGAAGTGAATTACTTAGGGCCTTGGTTTCCTGACCCATAAGAAGACTATTAGAGTTATTTTTGGTAATAAAACTCTATGCTTTTAAGTTCCTTCACTTACAACCTCCCTGCCAGGGCTGGCAAACTGTGATGAACCAGCCAAATTTGTCTCACAGCCTGTTTTTGTAAATAAAGTTTTATTGGAACAAACATTGTCTGAAGCTGCTTTCATGTTACAACAACACTTGAGTAGTAAGCTAGAGGCTGCATGGCAGGTAAAGCCTAAAATATTTACTATCTGGGCCTTTCCAGAAAAGGTTGCCAATCTCTGATCAAAAAGGAAAGGCTTGCAATGAGCTGATGATTTTCAAGTTCAGTTCTCCATAGAGCTTCAGAACATTGAAGTAATGTCTCAGAGTCTACCAGGATGGAATAGGGAGAGGAGTACCTGGATTAACAAAAGGGGACATGCAGGGAGTAAGCTCCACAGGCTTCAGATTTCTAATTCTGATTCAGCCAGAAAGGTTACAATATTATTTGTTTTACATATCAGTTTAACATATTCTAATGTTAAACCACCCATATGTATTTATGTATATATATATATGTGTACGTATTGTATATATGTATATATACACATATATATGTATACACATGTATATATACTCATATATATGTATACACATGTATATATACACATATATACACATGTATATATAGAAATATAATTTAATATGTATTTAATATTCCATTGGTATATTTGCCACTCTATGCAGTACTATCAAACTGGCTCAGTTAACAAGGTTTATAAATATTATTTATATCTTATGGGGTACCCCCACTGCCCTCCGTCCCTCCATCCCCCTAGCTTTTTGTCTTTAAAATTGTTTTGGCACATTAGAGTCCTTTTATTCTACATAAATATTAAAACCATATGGTCATGTTTCATGAAAACATCTTTTAGGATTTTGATTAGAATTATTTTTAGTTCATAGATTAATGGGAGAAATGACAACCTTATGATTTTAACTTTTTCCACTCGTGAGCATTATTTACAGTTTATAGAATGTCTTCAAAAGCATTTTTAATACAATTCATTTACATATTTGGTTGCTATTAAAATAACATATTTTAACATATTATACTCTCGAATATTATAATAGTGGCACAGAGAAATTCAATTGATTTCTTCGTTTTTTTTGAACAGTCTCACTCTGTTGCCCAGGCTGGAGTGCAGCAGTGCTATCTCGCCTCACTGCAACCTCCGTCTCCTGGGTTCAAGCAATCCTCCTGCCTCAGCCTCCCAAGTAGCTGGGACTTACAGGTGTGCACCACCATGCCTGGCAAATTTTTGTATTTTTAGTAGAGACAGGGTTTCACCGTGTTGGCCAGGCTGGTCTTAAACTCCTGAGCTCAAGTGATCCATCCACCTTAGCCTCCTAAAGTGCTGGAATTGCAGGTGTGAGCCACTGTGCCCTGCCAATTTCTTGCATAGTGCTCTTATGTCCACCATCCTTCCTGAAATTTTACTGATTAATGTCTATGTCTATTTTTTCGGTTATTTATAAAGATAATATTGTCATCTCTGAATAACGAAATGTTGTATTTAACTCTTTATAGTTCCAATCAGTAATTTTTTTCTTGAAGTAATGGGCTGGCTAGGACTCCACGTAAATGTATAATAATAAAATTACAGTTGGCATCCTTGTCTCTTTTCTGATTTTAAATTTCATCATTAGATGTTTGATACAGGTTTTATACACATACACACGATCATATTAAGAGAGTTCTTAGTTGGTCAATCTTTTTAAAAAATCAAAATTCTGTTTCAGCATACATTAAGATGGGCATGTTACTTTCTTAATCCTTTTATTGTGGTCGACTTGGTGGAAGATGTGTAACACATCTAATGTTAAGCCACCCATGCTTCCTTGGCATGAATTCAACTTTGTCATTACATGCATTTTGAATATATTGGTGTTTTTGATTTACCAATGTTTTATTTATTTATGTATTTTAGAGACAGGGTCTCTCTGTCACACAGGCTGGAGTGCAGTGGTGCAATCCTAGCTTACTGCAGCCTCAAACTCCTGGGCTCAAGTGATCCTCGAGGTCGCCTCAGCCTTTTGAGTAGCTGGGACTATAGACACATATCACACACAGCTAGGTTGTTTATTTTTTATAGAAATTGGGTCTTGCTATATTTCACAGTCTGGTCTCAAGCTCCTGGCTTTGAATGATCCTCCCACCTTGGCCTCCAATATTATATTTTAGACTTTTCTGTCTATGATCTCAAGAGAGTAGCCTAAAAGTCCCCTTTCTTGAATTATCCTCATCTGTTTGTGTATAAAGGTTATACTAACCTACTTAGTTAGGTTAGTCTTCTCATCCAGAAAACAGAAATATATGGATATATACTCCACTTCATTACCAGGAACTGTAAATTTAAAAATTAAACCATTTTTATTCATGAGATTTGCAAATTAAAGTTTAAAAGTAGCAAAATGTTGGTTAGAATGTAGAGCAATGTAAAATTTTCATATCTGCTGGTACAAATGGGAATTTTTACAAATTGGAAGAATAATTTTCCAATATTTAACAAAGTTGAAAATGTCTGTATCCTATAACTGAACACTTCTCTTCATTGGTATATTTCCTAGAAAAAAAGTTCATACACATTCACTAGGAGACATATATATATATATATATATATATATATATATATATATATATATATCTCAGCATATCTTCAGAAGAATTTTGAAATAGTAAAAAATTTAGAAGTCAAACTGCCCATCACCTGGATAATAGACCATTAAATCTGGTGTATTCAAACAATAGAATATTATATGAAAGTGAATATAAATGCATTAGTTAAATTTAACATGGCCAAATTTCAGAAACAACACTAAATGAAAAAATTGCATAATACAGTGTGACAACATTTATATAATTTTTTAGGTGAGAAACTTTTATTTTGGGGGAAATGGCAGATTCGGTTATTTGAATCAACTCTCTTACTGAAAATTTAAAACGCTACTACATATGTATATGTATATGTATATGTATCTGTGTGTGTGTATGTTACATCCCTCTCTCTGTCTTAAAAATCTCAAAAAGTTGGCAACATACTAAGAAAAAGCCAAGTCAAAATCTAAGGGAACACGGGAACCATGAAAGTGGGCCACTGAAACTTTATTTGCTCTGAGAACATTTCTCGAGTCTGTTGAAGTAGAGCTTTGGTTTAATAGCCACCTGGGACAAGGGATATATATATATATAAGTCAATATTCAAGGACTACAATTTTTAAAAATTAAATGGCATAAACTTACAACTAAAGTACATTAAAATAATAGTATATAAATGTTACAAAAATTATATAAAATATATACTCAAAATATATACTCAAAACTTATTACTACCTAAATATATTACTTCATTGTACTATTGCATATCCTCTTGAAATTATTTATATCAATTGTATCTGTATGGGGCTCAGTGCAGTGTCTCATACCTGTAATCCCAGTGTTTTGGGAGGCTGAGACTGGAGGATCTCTTGAGGCTAGGAGTTCAAGGCCAGCTTAGGCAACATAGTGAGATGCTGTCTCTATTTAAAAAATCATTTTTAATTATCTGGGCCTGGTGGCGTGCATCTGTAGTTCTAGCTATGCTTATAATCCCAGTTCTTTGTGAGGCTGGGGCAGGTGGATCACTTGAGTCCAAGAGTTTCAGGTTGAAGTAAGCTATGGTTGCACCACTACACAGCAGCCTGGGCAACACAGCAAGACTCTGGTAAAAAAAAAAAAAAAATTGTACCTATATGGTGAAAGCACTGTATAATTGTGAGCACATCTTCTCATCTCCATGGTCAGTGGAGTCACAGTTTTCACTTGAAATTGTCTTTGATGATTAATTTTATATGTTAACTTGATTGGGTTCAGGGATACCCACATCACTGGTAAAACAGTATTCTTGGTTGTATCTCTAAGGGTGTTTCCAGAAAAGATTTGCACTTGAATTATTAGATTGAGTAAAGAAGGCTTGTCCTCTCCAATATGAGCAGGCATCATCCAGTCCATTGTGGGCCTGAACAAAAAGAAGAAGGAAGGGAAAAATCTCTCTCTTCTTGATCAGGGACTCCATCTTCTCCTACCCTTGCACATCAGAGCTCTTGGACCCGCAGAGTTCTTAATAGATTTTTTTTTTTTTTTTTTTTTGAGATTGGAGTTTGGTTCTTGTTACCCAGGCTGGAGTGCAATGGTGTGGTCTCGGCTCACTGCAACCTCTGCCTCCCAGGTTCAAACAATTCTCCTGCCTCAGCCTTCTGAGTAGCTAGGATTACAGGCATGAGCCACCATGCCCAGCTAATTTTTTTGTATTTTTAGTAGAGACAGGGTTTCACCATGTTGGCCAGGCTGGTCTTGAACTCCTGACCTCAGGTGATCCACCCACCTCAGCCTCCCAAAGTGCTGGGATTACAGGCGTGAGCCACCACACCCGGCCTAGATTATTTTTTTAAGAGATTGGATCTCACTCTCTCACTCAGGCTGGAATGCAGTGGTGCAAACAAGGCTCACTGCAGCCTTCACCTCCTGGGCTCAAGCAATCCTCCCGCCTCAGCCTCCCAAGTAGCTGAGACTACAGATTACAGGTATGTGCCATCACATCTGGCTAATTTTTTATTTTTAGTAGAGATGGGGTCTCACTGTGTTGCCTAGGCTGGTTGTGAACTCCTGAGCCCATGCAATCCTCCTGATTCAGCCTCCCAAAGTGTGATTATCGGCATGAGCCACCATGCCTGGCCTCAATAGATCTTTTTTAAGGAAAAGAAAAGCACCTTTAATTGACTAATATTTGCCTTTCAATGCCTATAAAAACAGGAAAAAAAAATCTGTTTCTCTCCCATTCTTTACATACTCGTAAGAAAGTACCAAAAAAAAAAAAAAGAAAGTTCCACTTATTTATTTACTTACTTATTTTTCTAATCTCAGCTGTGAATTAAACCCTAGCAAAGTAATTTTTCAAACAAGTTTAGGACTTTGCCTGCAAATCAGGAACTCTAAATACAAAGAAAACATGCATTTTAAACCTTTAGACTTCACAGATCTAGCCACAGTTCCCTTCTAAAATTCTTAGTGTAAATGATACTAGTAAATGGTATTAGCAGGAAGGCGTAGAAGAATATGCCCCTAATAGAAAGCTAATTCACCACTCTACTCTGCCTCAGTGCTTCCATAGCTTCTAAGTAAGCTTGTGGCTCTGTTGAATTCACAAAGCTGTTGGTATTCGCAAAATGTTTTTCATTTCTTTTTCAAACTTAGAGCTTACTTTAAAGAATATGATTCTTGTGGTAAACAGAATCAGCTGGATTGCAGTAATATTATGAGAAGATGGAGATACTGATGGAGAAAATAGCACAATCAGGAAATGTAGACAAGTATAATGAACATACTAATGACATTTTGAGAGGTTTTGATAGAGGTCGATGTGCTTTTTAAAGTCATTATTATAAATATATTTTAGAATATGATCCTAAAATAATAGTATACAATTTTTTACTTAGCATCTAACTGATAGCTACAAAATGAGTACACAATTCATATTGAACTGAATGTTTAGAGATGGCATTTCTTACACATCTTCCATGATCTTTTCTTCTTTAAAAGAAATCTTTAAAAAAAATAGAACTTTTTTTTTTCTGCCAGAACTCTTCAAAAAACATCAGACAGAAGAACAAAATTGGGTCTAGTTTAAAATATTGGCTATCAATAAAATGCATAGCTGCCATTAGCATATATGTTAACAGTTGCATATACTATGCTAGGACCTGCACTTCCAATATGTTGTTTTATTAATTTTCCTGCTGTTCCTTTTCTCCTTGTGCATCATGTTGACTCAAATGAAGTGAAACTGTTAAATAGTACATTATAACTATTGTTTTGCATAAACTATTGAATGTTTTAATCTTCCTTTTGAAAATGTAAATGAGATTAATATTTTTATTATCCAAATAAATTAAAAAACATATTCTATTTTCATTCTCCCTGAATAGTTACATTGTTTGAGCTTTCTTAATATTTGTTTAGCCTAGCATTTCCCTATAACATTATATATTAACATAGTAATGTGGAGACCCAGACATTTTTATCCAGCAATGCAATATAGAGCCTTTGAACTTCAACCAAACTAAAACATTTAATAAGAACCTAAGTTTCGCACCCCAGCTCCCTTCTATTTTTTAAGTATATGGTGGTGACAGTACCAGACCTTATCATTTTAATTCTACCATGTGTAGATTTAATTTTTCAACAAAACATTATGTGGAATATTAAGAAGGACAAAATATATTTGGCTTTAGAGAGTTTGCAGCATAGGGAGTTATGAAAATACACAAGTAATTGGACCTAGAAAATAAATATAACTACAGGATTAATACATACTTTTCCCTACTAAGAACTTCTACGGAAATTCCACCAGGAGGCAGCAGAAGAGCGGGTTTCTCCCACCTCCCCCCGGACGCCGGAGACACCGCGGAGCCTGATGTCCCTCAGAGCTTTAATCTTCCCCTCAGTCGCCTTTCCCCTCACCCGCCTCTAATTAAGTCAGAAAGGCCCTGTATTTATTTGCCCATGAACTGACACAGCAAACCAACAGCAGCCATTGTAGTGTGAATGGATTTGCGACCAGGCAAGGGGCTTCAGCCGGGATTACCCGCCCCGCAGCCGGATGAATGTGCTGAGCACAAAGTCTGCTCAAAGCCGAGCAAACGGACTATTTGTGAAAATGCCATCCTGGCTCAAGTCTGATTAAGACCGGGGGTCCCCAGGCCGTTTGATCTTCGCTCATCAAAGAGAGTCTTTAAACAAGCTTCATTTTACACTACTGTATGCTAGCGACGGGTTGTGACACCCAAGTGCAGCCACCGTGAGCACCCGGCACTGGGAGCGCGTGAACAACGGGGGATTCGCCGTGCAGGGCGCGGGGCCTGCGCGCTGGGAAACGCGCCCGCACTGGAGGCAGGGCCTTTGCGGAAGGACTCAGGGTTGGGAGCCCCTAGGTTGGCCAGACAGGTAGTTCCCTGACGTGACTCCTGCCACGGACTCCTAGACTCCTCTGAAAATTATTTTACTTTTGTAACTTAAGGGTGATGAAGAATCCTTACACGAGTTAATTATACATCCCTCCTGCTCTTCCCCGCCAAAAGTTAATAGTTCTATTTAATAGCCTGCATCTTCCACTCTTTAGCATTTCTAAGACTGGGTGTCAAGACTAAAGTGTTTTTAAGGTCCTACTTTCTACTTTTCACCTTAAGGTCCTTTACAATTCACCAGTTGGAGAATTGGTGATAGTTGAAAACATCAGCTTTAAATATTACAACCAATTTTGTGATGGGAAAACAACCTCTACACACACACACACACACACACACACACACTTTTTTAAAAAGTCTCCTGGTCCAAGTAATTCACCTTATTTCCAGGCACTTAATACTTACATGCCAGTCTCTTCAAAATCGACATGCTCAGTATCAGTGTCAATGATTATTACTTGATCTTTAGGCTGCGTAAAAGAACAGACTCCTTGCAGGATGTTCTTATTTAACCTGAGTACAAAAGGCCTTCTCTTGGCAGTGCTGAAAGAAAAAGAAAAGAAAGAGAGAGAGAAAGAAAGAGAGACTTTTGTAGTGAAAAGGAACCTCTCCATCTCCCCTGCATCCCATTTTATAAAGAAAAGCCAGCACCACACCAAGAGTTAAATGGCTTTCCCATATTTAGGAGCCAGATTATGGCTGACACCCTATACAGAGTACCATCCCTAGCCTCTTAACTCCTTGGCACGATGCCTTTCTTGGCCATACCCTGGGAGAAGATCTGTCTTATAAAGGAGGTAATAATAGGAACCCAGTGACATGGAAGAAAATTGTTTTTCTGTAGGTGCGGAGACTGTGTCATGGGATCCTACATCTTGCTTTCTGCAGACACTGGCCTATCCTTAGGGTTGGAGATGTTAAATCCTTTGGGGACTCAAAGAGGACATTGCACTCCCTATACCCACCACCACAGACCTTTCTGAGTGTCAGGACCTCAGAAAGGATGCAGGCAGATATCTGTCTGGTTAGGCACTATCTTCACTGGGTTTAGAGGCTGGAACCCAGCCTCTACTCTCAGATTAGCTTTTAATGTCTTGCTCCAGTAAAACACATCTTCTGAGCTTGGTTAGAAAGCTACCACGGAGCCTGATTTATCTGGGCTGGCCATCTCCACCGCCCAAATAAATGTAATCACGGTCAAATCTTGCCTTCTGTTTGTACTGGGGAGTGCAGAAAATCCAGCTCTCAGGGGAGTCATAACATGGACCAGGTCTAAAAGTTCTTTTAACATCATGAAGAACATTAAGACCAAACTGTTTTAAAAGTCAATGAGAAAGTCATATCATTTTTTACAAAACATCAGGAATGAGGAATCCCTGCTATACTCAAGATTGACACTAACAAAAATGTTGGCAACACCCACCATAAGGAATGATATGTATGCGGTATTTTCCTAGCAAAGTAAAATTATATGGCAACAAATCTGCTTCTTTTGATTTAATGAAGAGAAAGAAGGAAAGAAGGGAAGGAGGGAGAGAAGAAAGAAAAGAGGAAAGAAGGGAATTTAAAATACAGCAGTAGACTGGGCGCGGTGTCTCACGCCTGTAATCCCAGCACTTTGGGAGGCCAAGGTGGGAGGATCACTTGAGCCTAAGAGTTTAAGACCAGCTCTGGCTAGCAACATAGTGAGACCCTGTTTCTACAAAAAAATTAAAAATTAGCCAGGTGTGGTGGCATGCAGCTGTAGTCCCAGCTACTTGGGGGTGAGGTGGAAGAACCGCTTGAGCCTGGGAGGTCAAGGCTGCAGTTAACCATGATTGCACCACTGCGCTCCAGCCTGAGCGACAGAATGAGATCCTGTCTCAAAAAATATATAAAAATATATAAAATAAAAAAAAATCAGCAGTCACAAATAACAGAGATGGAAAAATAGTTGGTGAATAGCATGGAGTGTTTTGGAGTATATTTGTCTGTCTCCGTCATGGATGAAAAGGTTGAGAAATATTCTATGCCTGGCATCCAACACTTAAAATATAAAGAAGACATGTGTTAGCATGCTGTTCCCGAGTTATGAGGTTCAATTCCACGCTGATAAGCATATTTCACCTATTCAAAAATATAATACAAAATATTAAATTTGTTACATTAATTATGATCATATTTATACCAGATTGAATAGGAGGCAGGGTTCCCTACAGGACTAAATAATCTCAGTTTAATAAACTAAAGTCATCTACTCTGTCTCCCACCTCCTCTGTCACCCAGCTGTAAGAGAGACTCAGACAATCACCAGAACCCTCTCTCCGTCCTAAGACATGTTGGTCACAGTTCCTGCACATTTTTCTTGCTCTCCATGACCTAGTATCTGCCAAAATATAATCGATGTTGGAAAAATTTTTACCCCCAGCCCCATGTAAGTATGTTGTATTTCCCCAACTACTCACAGACTGAAGGCTGAGGACAAGAAGCCTACCTTTCATATTGTGAGATATGCTCCCAATAATGGGTACTCACCGAATATTAACTGGCTGCTGATGGAACAATGAGTTTTACTATACCTCTTTATCTACCTTGCACTCTTGTTGCCAATGAACAAACCACATCCTGGAAAGGATTTTCAAATGGAGAAAAAGTACTGAAAAAATAAATTTCCTCATTTGGAACAAAGGTTTGATTTGCTATGTACTTAGCCCTCTCTGAGGACCACCCATGTGATTTCTCCCCTGAATAATTTGTGAGGTTACCTCTCCTCTGCCCACTAAATGATTTGAAGGTAGATTACATGCGAACTCATCTTTTATCACACAATATCATGTATAATGCTTAGCACAAAGTAGGAACTCAGATATTGACCAACTCATTATTAGTTTTAAACTCATGACAACTTCAGGAGCAATGTGAAAGCTGAGGAAGGAGGTAGAAGCTAGCCCACTCTTGAAACTCTATGCTTGGTTTAGCTCTCCTAACTCAATACCACAGATTCTGTCCAGACTCAGTGAATATTGAAACATAATAGACAAATGATATGTGTTCAGAGATCAAGGTTGAATTTATGCAACAAGTTTCTTTGTTATAACAGAATTTTCCTTTTGTTGATTAAATTGTTCCACTTTCTCTTCTTTTGCCCCAGGCAATGGATTTTTTTTGTGAAGCCAAGCTTTTAATGAACCAAGTTCATTAAATGTATTAATCATATACTATCTCTTCAGAAAAAAAGGCAAGAGATTGGCCTTTAGTGTGGCACAAATATATTTCTAGATTCAAAATATTTAAACAGGTTAATAGGACTAAAAAGAAACATTTTCAACCTTCTGATTGGCAGGCGGATTTTTCTCCACATTTCAAAGTCATTCAAACTTAACACAGCTTGCAGATTTCCCAGTACACTGAAGGTGCTTAACGCATTGATTCCTGACAGGATAATTTCCTGGACAGATGGAATTTGGGATGGGAAGGACACTAGTATAACTAGGGTACCATTCAAGAATTGTTTAGATGATCTTCTTAATATTACCTTTGAAACTGAAGGAACTAGAACACAGGCCATGGTAAATTGTGTTTTAATTACTCCTTCCCCCAGTAAACTTTAGGATTTTTTTACTTTAAGATTGTCACTGGCTTTACTTGGTGGTGGCCCCAGTTCTGACTCTAGTAGGTCAGCATGTGGAGTCATTATAGACAGCCTAAATCTATACAGCTTAGAGGAAGACAAAATAAATATATCTTACTCTTTTTTAATTCAATAGTGATTATTCAATCATCTCTCCCTTTTCCAAACTCACAAAACAGTTGCTTATTTTCTGACACTTATAATATCAACCTGTTTTTAAAAGAATTATGTTTACTTTTATATTTATTGCTATAATTTTATTGTTACTACATCTTTTATTATTACTGTAATTAGAATAAAGAGAACTTTATTATTTAAAATGAGAACTGTGTCTCATAAATATTTGTATTCACTGTGCCCCTCCCCCCACCACCCATCTCACCAAAACATTTAAAAAATAAAAATAAGGTAACAACCCAGAGGGCAGCCCAATGCCAGGGCTCTAGGCTTCCAATAAGTTTTTGTTGAATTAAATAGATCATTTCCCATTTATAAGCATGACACCATTCTTATACACCAGCCTTACTTTATTATATCTACACACCAATTTCAATGACGTCAAATTCACTTTCTAATTCACTTTCAGCTCTTCTTCTCCTCAAGGTTTTTTCTTTTCTCCCTAGAAGGGGTATTGCGTGGTCCCGTGCAAGGTATGACTTGGGAGCAAACCCTGCATTCGGAAGCGTTGCGATGTGATATACTAATGAGGAAGTCAGGCGCTAAGCCCTAAGGGTTTCTTATTTCCCCACATTAGCCCACCACTGAGAAGGGAGAACCGGGGAAAGGCGACTGACCTGGCACGTTGGACCCTGTCCGCTTTGGTCCCGGCCACTCTGATCTCACGCGTCTGCCTAATCAAGTTCATCTACTGCCGCGATTGCCCTGATTCAAAGAACAACATTAAATGGTTTGATTATCGGATGGTCATTTCCCTCTTCCCTCCACCCCTGATCTAATTTCTAAACGCCAGTCTCTCGCCTCCCTCTCTAAACTTCCCATCAAAAGAGAATTAGCTCTTCTTCCTTCTTACCCTCGTTTGATGTGCAAATTTCCTTCTCTTTGCACATTTTTCTCGCAGTGGCGGGGGGAGGTGGGGCAGGAGGGCAACTGAAGGACCTCAAAGCCGGGGATCCAACTCAGATCTGCAAACTGCGACTCTAAAGGGTTAATGAGCAACTTGCACCCGCCACCTGGCCCTCTCAGAGGCGTCTTGCTAGAGCCATTGAATTACAGACCGGTTTGTATTTAATACTGAATATGACTTGTGTGCACAGTCAGCGAGTATTGGCATAAGGGAGAGGGGCAAAAAGTGCTTTTGCAGAGCCTATCACCCCTCGGCTCTGTAAAGTATTTCAGATCCGGATAATTCAACCCTTACTGCCAGGCAAGGGCACCCAAGTTCCCAGAGTTCCTGCTGCCGCCTGCATTTATTAAAGTCGTCTGCTATAACGCTCGCTGGTAGCCTTCACCCCGAAGGTGAGCCGGGCCAGCCGAGCGACCAAGCAAGGGAGGGGCGGGGTGAAGAGTGTCAAAGGCCCCCCTTCATGTACACAAACACACCCCCTCCCAGCCCCTCCCAGCGCTTTGAAATCCCATCCCGGCTTTGTTGTCTCCCTCCCAAGGGGCCGGAATGCTCCAGGCCCGCGGTATAAAGGCAGCCGCGGTGGCGGTGGCGGCGCAGAGCTCTGTGCTCCTTGCAGTCAGGACTCTGGGACCTCAGGGGGCTCCCGGACCCTGACTGTGCAGCCGAACCGGCACGGTTTCGTGGGGACCCAGGCTTGCAAAGTGACGGTCATTTTCTCTTTCTTTCTCCCTCTTGAGTCCTTCTGAGATGATGGCTCTGGGCGCAGCGGGAGCTACCCGGGTCTTTGTCGCGCTGGTAGCGGCGGCTCTCGGCGGCCACCCTCTGCTGGGAGTGAGCGCCACCTTGAACTCGGTTCTCAATTCCAACGCTATCAAGAACCTGCCCCCACCGCTGGGCGGCGCTGCGGGGCACCCAGGCTCTGCAGTCAGTGCCGCGCCGGGAATTCTGTACCCGGGCGGGAATAAGTACCAGACCATTGACAACTACCAGGTGAGAGGGGTCGGGCGCTCAGAGGATGCTCTGACCTTGAAAGGGTCCTATCTGGAGACGAGGAAGTAGAACGTGCTGAATGTGTGCGGTTCAGGGAGCATTTGGTAACCCTGCATTTGGGAGCAGTGGGCAGTAACAGGTTTTGGAGAGGTGGACAGATAGGGACTGTGATCAGCGCCCGGGTCCAAGAGGGCGGGTACCTGGACGTCTGGATGCCTCACCCTCTCCCCGAACCCTTCCCACAGCCGTACCCGTGCGCAGAGGACGAGGAGTGCGGCACTGATGAGTACTGCGCTAGTCCCACCCGCGGAGGGGACGCGGGCGTGCAAATCTGTCTCGCTTGCAGGAAGCGCCGAAAACGCTGCATGCGTCACGCTATGTGCTGCCCCGGGAATTACTGCAAAAATGGTGAGTCCTGAAAGCTCCCTTTCACACTAAAACTGTCCAGCCTTTGAGCGTCTATGAATTGGGCGGGGGCGGGGGTAGGGGGAGAAATCTACGCCCTGAGAACACTGCGGCGCCACCTGCAAATGGGTGTTCAGCGTGCAGGATTCCGCTGAAGTATCTTCATTGCAAGTGTTTAATCGGGAAGAAGAGAGAAGTTGGGAGGTCTCTGAGGTCCTTATCTTCCTCCGTGTCTCTCAATGATTCAATACAACGGTTCACCTCGTAGTGGACCCTTCCATAAAAATTTGTCTGGGGAGAACCTTGAGGTCAATTGAGAAGGGGGATGATGAGGAGGACGATGGGATCATACAGATACCAAAGAAACCAGCTTTGGCGTTCAGCTGTCCTTTTCATTTTTCTTACTGTGATTCTCACAGCTTCGCCAGACTGGCCTCGCCTTCTGATTTTTGCTGAAACTGTTGTCAGCCAGAGGACTGATTTATCTGCATTGGCCATTTTTAAGAGAGATCTTGATACCCTCACAACTTGACTTCTCCATCCTTCCCCCTCCCTCTACCCTCTGCTGCCTTAATATAAGTACTCCTCCCCCCAACCACAGATCCACTAACTTAATTTTTCAAAAGGTGGATTTAGACAGCTAAAGAGGTCTCCAGAAATAAGCTAACAGGGCGACGACCCTCCTTAGGACCCAGCAGTACTCCAGGATGAACTAAGTAAATCTCTGTAATATAGAAATTACACAGTAAAGTAACTGGCGGGTGAGATTGCAATGTTCCAGGCAGCTGGAATTGCATTTGCTTAACTTAGTCTGGTAGGACCCATATAGCACCAGGGGCAGAGAAGTTATTTTTAAGAACATTTTTAAAGTGACTGAGTTTCTTTTTCTTACCCCAAAGGTAATATTAAAATGGGCAGAAATCTCACTTGCCCCTACCACAGTTGGTGGGAAAGTATTTTAAATGGCCATACTGGGGATATTACCTATGACTGACTGTATACAGTATACACATTGGTGCTTCTGTCCATCTGGAGAGTTTTGCATTAACAGTAAAGAGGAAGTATGGCTTGTGTTTAAAATGATGTCACTGCAATGAAGTATCTCAAGTTGATGCTGGCATAACAGACTGCCACTGTCACAGCTGTTAGCAGTAATGCATTACAACCCTGAAGTTAATCACTATTTCCTGCTTCCTTAGGAATATGTGTGTCTTCTGATCAAAACCATTTCCGAGGAGAAATTGAGGAAACCATCACTGAAAGCTTTGGTAATGATCATAGCACCTTGGATGGGTATTCCAGAAGAACCACCTTGTCTTCAAAAATGTATCACACCAAAGGTAAGGATGTTAAGACTCATTCTTAGCACATCAGAAATGTCTTTTGAATTATTTTAGTGAAATGATGCAGGTTTAACAGTAACTATGTACTTTTTTCCTACTGTCTTCTCCTTCGTAGGACAAGAAGGTTCTGTCTGCCTCCGGTCATCAGACTGTGCCACAGGATTGTGTTGTGCTAGACACTTCTGGTCCAAGATCTGTAAACCTGTCCTGAAAGAAGGTCAAGTGTGTACCAAGCATAGGAGAAAAGGCTCTCACGGACTAGAAATATTCCAGCGTTGTTACTGCGGAGAAGGTCTGTCTTGCCGGATACAGAAGGATCACCATCAAGCCAGTAATTCTTCTAGGCTTCACACTTGTCAGAGACACTAAACCAGCTATCCAAATGCAGTGGACTCCTTTTATATAATAGATGCTATGAAAACCTTTTATGACCTTCATCAACTCAATCCTAAGGATATACAAGTTCCGTGGTTTCAGTTAAGCATTCCAATAACACCTTCCAAAAACCTGGAGTGTAAGAGCTTTGTTTCTTTATGGAACTCCCCTGTGATTGCAGTAAATTACTGTATTGTAAATTCTCAGTGTGGCACTTACCTGTAAATGCAATGAAACTTTTAATTATTTTTCTAAAGGTGCTGCACTGCCTATTTTTCCTCTTGTTATGTAAATTTTTGTACACATTGATTGTTATCTTGACTGACAAATATTCTATATTGAATTGAAGTAAATCATTTCAGCTTATAGTTCTTAAAAGCATAGCCCTTTACCCCGTTTAATTCTAGAGTCTAGAACGCAAGGATCTCTTGGAATGACAAACGATAGGTACCTAAAATGTAACATGAAAATACTAGCTTATTTTCTGAAATGTACTATCTTAATGCTTAAATTATATTTCCCTTTAGGCTGTGATAGTTTTTGAAATAAAATTTAACATTTAATATCATGAAATGTTATAAGTAGACATACATTTTGGGATTGTGATCTTAGAGGTTTGTGTGTGTGTACGTATGTGTGTGTTCTACAAGAACAGAAGTGTGATATGTTTAAAGATGATCAGAGAAAAGACAGTGTCTAAATATAAGACAATATTGATCAGCTCTAGAATAACTTTAAAGAAAGACGTATTCTGCATTGACAAACTCAAATGATCATGGCAGAATGAGAGTGAACCTTACATTACTACTTTCAAAAATAGTTTCCAATAAATTAATAATACCTACCTAAGTGGTCAATATTTTTCAGACAAGGAAGAAAATCATCCACAAAAATAATACTCCAAAGTACTTGGTGATTGGCGGGAACAGGATGTGTGCCCATAAATACAGTTAACAAATACATGCAGATTTTGTACCAAACAAAATAATTTGCAGTATCTTGAGTACTACTGCATGCAAAGCAGACTTGTTCTAATTATTTTGGTTTTAAAATAATTATTAATTAAAAATCACAAATCCTTCCTCATTCCACTCTTTTTTTCTCTTGCTAGGTGAGTTTCATATTTCAAGTTTTGTTTAACCTGAAATCTATTGATTGGAATGAGGATACGGATACAGTATTTTAAAGAAAACCCACAGGAATAAAATCTAAATTTTCCTTGCATTTGTACTTGCCAGATTTCATATTGTTTATACTGAGGAAAAGGGAAAGCAAACTTCCCAATTTATACTTTTTCTGTAGTATTCTAAAGTCTGCACCCAAACCACAAAATGCTGCATTTCAGGCCTGCAAAGGATAGTAGTGACTGATCAATCGTGCAAATATTTCCTTAAATAATGCAGATGTACTAGACCGTTTGTTGTTTTTGTGTTCCTGGAAGTGGTTCAATTTCAAGGGTCTCAACCAGTGGGACACAAGCTTTGGTTGGTTCTTCACTGAAAGAGGAACTGGCAGGATGTCTGCTGTTACATTCCTTTTGTCTGGAAGTCTCAGCTTCCTCACCCAGGAGAAACTTTCTTTTTCTACATGCGCTTGTTTTCTGAAGTGCCAGAAAGGCCAATTCTAAGGCCTGCCATGTCCAATAAAGCACAATAAAGGAAAGGAAACAGGAAACTTTTTCTCCAAAAAGAAGAAAGAAGAGACTTCTGCCTAAGTGGGGAAAGAAGCAAACTTTTAAAGGGCTTTGGTTATTGGATCCCTTCCTTTCTACAGGAACGGACCTCAGTACATTGACCCTAGTGATAGCCTTTCTTGCTTCTCATCTCCAGATGAGAGATGTGTGGAAGAATACAAAACCAACCAGAGGGATGCCTCTTCTTCCTATCCAGCTGAGAAATTAGGAAGGGATTTCCGTTAAAAAGAATTCTTCATATTTATAAAGGTGGAAAATACCAAGAAAATTGCAGGTTTTTATTAGCTAGTAATAGAGGCTAGACGATGGAAATCAGATAAAATACAAATTCAAAAGAGGATTATTTAAGGAATCTAGAACAATTTGGGTAATGATTGTTTAAAATGTCTGTTGTTGTTGCTGTGTGACTTTTAAACAATGTATTTTAACGGAAAATACATGCATCTGGGAAAATTTCACAAGGTATTTTATCGAATGTTAGTATACTCTACACGCTGTCCTGCACCTTGCTTTTTTTACTCTATGCATCTTGCAGATCATTTTATATAATACATAGAGAGGTGACTCATTCTTTTTAAAGGTTACATTAAGTTTGTAGTATGTCAGAATGGCAATACTATAATTGTTTTAACCAGTGACGTTTAAGTTGTTTCCAGATTTTTTGATCTAACAAATAATGTGTCATGAATATAGAATTTTTATGTTCATGTACTAGTATAGTTATAGGATGACTCATATTTGAAGCAAAGTCCAAAACGCATGCTTTCTGTAGCTACTCATAAATTCTGGTATGAGCAAAATGTCAAGATGCTTGCTTATCACCGACCAAGTGATGATTAAGCTCTTGCTAAACTGTATCAAAGGAGAAAAAGGGAAATACAGGCTTATCCTAACAATTTCACAGTGAACAGTAATCTCTGGCATTCGGTTAAAGCTAGACTTGTTCTAATTACTTTGATTTTGAAATTATTATTAAATAAAATCACAAGCCTTTTCTCACCACTCCCTTTTCTTATTTTGCTAGAAGAGTTGAATATTTCAAACTTTGTCTAATCTACTGATAAGAATGAGCCTGGCCCTTCATTTTTAAATTGGTGACATTATCAAACTTTATCATACTACCAACTTTCTTTTACGGTCTTAGAGAAAAATAGACAATACTACCATTAGGCTTATAAAGTGTCTTCCATTGAGTTCTATGATTGCAATTTTCATAGCTTCTAAAATACTATTCTGAGGACAATATCAAAATATAAAAGAAATACCTTATCTTTACCTTAAAGAAGAAGAAAATAATCTCGTAATTTAAGCATTCAATGTTTGTACAAAAGTGTGTGTACGTATGTGGTCCTTTATATATTGAGTGTAAGGGTTGACAGCTTAGAAATAGTTAATCACATCAAAAATCTAGGACTACAATCTAGGTAATGCTAAGAAATTTTAATTCCATATACATTTATTTAGTCTGCCACGTCCAGTGGGCACTATGCTAGCATTTGAAAAGACGCATATAATATTGGCCTTTAACTTCAAAGAACTTAGTCTTTAGCAAGGGAGATGATGAACATTAGTGCTGGAAGTTGATTTAGTATAGTGGTTAGAAACAGTCTCTAGAATTGGATAGATTTGGGATTGAGTCATGGCTCCCTCAGTAATGTAGATGTGAGACTAACGCATGCATCAGAATACTATTATGTCTAGCTCAATGTAGGCACTCAATTTTAGGTCTTTACTATTGGACAATGAAATGTATATATTATGTTGTATTATCTTACATTCATTAATACCTGACAATAGATTAAAATTAATTAAATCAGCCTGTAATTGCTCAGAAAAAGCTTCAGAGAAGAGGTGGTATTTGAACCATCACCTTCTCTTGCGCTTTTATTTCAAGGAAGAAAAAGCACTTAAACTAGAAAAAGCAAAAAGGAGACATAGGTTGATACCGCTCCTAAAAATCAGGATGGAAAGCATTCTGCAGACTCACTTGTGATTTCTGTTCCATTGTAATTTGCAATGTCTATCACTTGCCATGCTGACAAGCAAAATTCTGTCCCCAGTATATGTAATCATCCAGTGCAGTTCTGCTCAGTAAATTGCTTAGCCTTTCAGAGACTCCTACTCCAAAATCTTGGGTGAGGGTTCTGATTAGCTTATCTTTAATCAGGGGTCCATCTCTGGTTCAATTGTCTAGCGTAGCTACTCAGTTCGTAATATATAAACACAGCTGTCTATATCCATTCTGCCTGTAATAGAAACTATAGTAGTTCTACAAGAGGAATGTGTAGGGACAAATCCCACATCTCATGTCTATCACAAATTAGTTTTGAAGGATGAGAAGGCATTTACAAGGTAGAAAAGAAGAGAAAGAGTTTCCTTCCTATTGGAGACAGAGGAAGAAGTGTGAGCAAAATTATGGAGTTATAAAAATAAAAATACATAATATATTGAGAAAATAAGTAATATCCCACTGTGGCTAGATTTGGGGGTAGCTAGGAAGAGGATTTTTCTGATTTTGGGTTATATAATTTCTTATCCAGAAAAAATAGAGTACTACAATTTTTTATTTTCAGCAACAGTTACTGTATTAGGTGGCAACAAAATTGAAGAGGATATATTTGAGACATATTTTGTCTGAAAAAAATTACAGATGTCACAAACTATAGTGATTTTTTGCCAAAAAATTACAAAATAAGAATATTATTTTGTTTCCAGCAATAGTTGTCCCATTAGATTTCAATTAAAGTAAATAATACAAATAATACATTACAAATAATGTAAATAATACCTTTCACAAACACGGTGGATTTTTTTGCCAAAAATTTATAAATCCTAATAATGTGACATAGACCCTAAATATTAGCATATGAAAAATTACCTTGCAAGGGCAATGATAACGAACACCCTGCTGTTTTAAACTGTTGAATAAATTCTATAGTAAAAAGTAAAATTGGCAGAAGGCATCAAACATGGCTTATCTTGATACATTCATATTATGTTTTATAATATTTCACAATCTTTCTCCTGATGAGCAAAAAAATACTTTTAAAAACCATCCTATATGGAAACTTTTCACATATCTGTGATACTCCGAAGTTCAAATTAAAAGTAGAAAATGATAGAGGCATATCTTGTTATATTGTGCTTCACTTGTTTTTTTAATAAATTGAAGGTTTGTATCAGCCTCGCATTGTGCAAGTCTATTCGTGTCATTTTTTTCCAACAGCATGTGATCATTTCATGTTTCCGTGTCACATTTTAGAAACTTTTTCGGCCGGGCGCGGTGGCTCACGCCTGTAATCCCAGCACTTTGGGAGGCCGAGGCGGGCGGATCACGAGGTCAGGAGATCGAGACCATCCTGGCTAACATGGTGAAACCCCGTCTCTACTAAAAATACAAAAAATTAACCGGGCGTAGTGGCGGGCGCCTGTAGTCCCAGCTACTCGGGAGGCTGAGGCAGGAGAACGGCGTGAACCCGGGAGGCGGAGCTTGCAGTGAGCTGAGATTGCGCCACTGCACTCCAGCCTGGGCGACAGAGCCAGACTCCATCTCAAAAAAAAAAAAAAAAAAGGAAACTTTTTCATTATTATTATATCTATTATGGTGATCTACAATCAACTTTAAGGTTACAATTGTAATTGTTTTGGGATACTATGAGTTGCGCCCATGTAAGACAGCAAACTTAACTGACAAATGTATGTGTTCTGACTGTTCCACTGACCAGCCATTTTCCCATCTCTCTCCCTCTCCCCCTCCCCATGCCTTCGGAGTCCCTGGGACACAACAATATTAAAATTAAACCAATTAATAACCCTACAATGGCCTCGTAAGTGTTTAAGTGAAAGAAAGAGGTGCACATCTCTCACTGTAATGAGGAAGGCATGTGGAAGCTGAAATAGGCCGGAAGCTAAGCCTCCTGGGCCAAACAGCCAAATTGTGAATACAAAAGAAAACTATTTGAAGGAAATTAAAAGTGCTACTCTAGTGAGCACACAAGTGATAAGGAAGTACAACACCCTTGTTGCTGATATGGAGAAAGTTTGAGTGATCTGAATAGAAGATTCAACCAGTCACTACATTCCCTTAAGCCAAAGACCAATCCTGAGCAAGGCTCTAGCTCCCTTCAATTCTGTGAAGGCTGAGAGAAGTGAGGAAGCTGGAGAAGAAAAATTGGATGCTAGCAGAGGTTGGTTCCTGACATTCAGGGAAAGAAGCTCTCTCCATAACACAAAAGTGCAAGGCGAAGCAGCAAGTTATCCAGAAGAGCAGCTAAGATCATTGATTAAGGTGGCTACACTAAACAACAGTTTTTCAGTGTACACGCAACAGCCTTCTGTTGGAAGAAGATGCCATCTATGACTTACATGTAGAGAAGAGAAGTCAGTTGTTGGTTTCAAAGCTTCAGAGGACAGTCTAATTCTCTTGTTAGGGGCTAAAGGAGCTGACGACTTTAAATGAAAGCCAATGATAATTTACCATTATGAAAATCCTAGGGCCCTTAAGAATTATACTAAATCTGCTCTGCCTGTGCAATATAAATGGGTGGAAAAACAAGGCAAAGCCTGGATGACAGCACATCTGTTCACAGAATGGTTACTGAATATTTTAATCTCACTGTTGAGGGTTACTATTCAGAAAAAAATTCTTTTAAAATGTGACTGCTCATTGACTATGCATCTAGTCACCCAAGAGCTCTAATAAGGATGTACAAGGAGGTTAATATTTTCATGCTTGTTAACACAACATCCATTCTACAGCCCATGAATTAAGGTATACATTTTGACTTTCAAGTCTTATTATTTTGGAAATACATTTTATAAGGCTATAGTTACCATAGTTAGTTATTGCTCTGATGTATTTGGGCAAAGTAAATTTATATGGAAAGAATTTGCCACCGTAGATGCCATTAAGAACATTCATGACTCATGGGAGGAGGTCAAAATATCAACATTAACAGGAATTTGGAAAAAGTTGATTCCAACCTTCATAAATGGCTTTGAGGGGTTCATTCAAGATTTCAGTGGAGGAAATTACTGCAGATGTGGTAGAAGTAGCAAGAGAACCAAAATTAGAAGTGGAGCCTGAAGAAGTGACTGAATTATTGCAATCTTATGATCAAAGTTGAATGGGTGAGGAGCTGGTGCTCATAGATGAGCAAAGAAAGTCATCCTTTGAGACAGAATGTGCCCCTGGAGAAGATGCTGTGAATATTGTTGAAATGACAATGAAAGATTTAGAATATTACATAAATTTAGTTGATAAACAAAGTCAGAGTTTGAGAGAATGGACTTCAATTTTAAACGGAGTTCTACTGTGAGTAAAATGGTATCAAACAACATTGTACGCTACAGAAAAAACTTTTGTGAAGGGAACGGTCAGTCACTGTTGAAAACTTCATTGTTGTCCTGTTTTCAGAAATGGGTACAGCTAACCTAATTCTGAGCAACAACTACCCTGATCAGTCAATAGCCAACAACAATGAGGCAAGACCTTCCACTAGCAAAAAGATTACAACTTGCAGAAGGCTCAGGTAATCATTAGCATTTTTAAGCAATAAAGTATTTTTTAACTAAGGTAAGTACTGTGTTTTTTTTTTTAACATATAATGCTATTGTGCATTTAATAGGCTACAGTATAGTGTCAATGTAACTTTTAGATGCCCTAGAAAACCAAAAACATCCTGTGACTTGCTTTATTGTGATACTGACTTTATTGTGGTGAATTAAACCTACAATATCTCAGAGGTATGCCTGTGACTAGTCTGGGCATAAGTGCAAAAATCCAGGCACTCATTCATATACTGCTAGTAGATACTGCAATTAGCATACCTTTCTGAAAAGCAATTTGGCTGTGCTTAAAATGTGAAAACTCTTTGATGCAGTCATTTCTGGAAATTTATTTTAAGAACAGAAACATGGATGTATAAAAATCCATCTACAATGGTATTTTAATAGCAAAAATTGAAAACAAATTACATGTTTAAAGGATAGAACAGTTTAGATAATGTAGTTATGTTATTAAAGTATTCTGCAATAATTAAATTAATATGGAGAAACATTTGGAATTCTCCATGTACAAATATTTGAAAAAAGCATATTTCAGAACATGCATGGTATGTTATAAATTACTTAGAGTAACATCTCATATCTAATCTAACTCTAGATGGCTTATCTGGGAGGTAGGATTGTGGGAACTAATAATCTCTTTTCCTTTTTTTTTTTTTTTTTTTTTTGCTGAGACAGAGTCTTGCTCTGTCACTCAGGCTGGAGTGCAGTGGCATGATCTCGGCTCACTGCAACCTCCACCTCCCTGCTTTAAGCGATTCTCTTGCCTTAGCCTCCTGAGTAGCTGGGACTATAGGTGAGCACCACCATACCCGGCTTAGTTTTGTATTTTTAGTAGAGACAGGATTTCACCATATTGGCCAGGCTGGTCTCAAACTCCTGACCTCAAGTGATCTGCCTGTCTCGGCCTCCCAAAGTGCAGAGATTATAGGCGTGAGCCACCGCACCCAGTCTTTTTTCATTATTTTCCACTTTTTCTATAAAAATCAGGGAAGACATTATATTATTAAATGTAAAGGTAGGACAGAACTTGAGTTTTTCTCATAAACTTTCCTATACATTGCGCAGATATCTTGATGTGTCTCATTCTAATTTAAAAAATTACTGTTATTGCAGAATTACTCTTCTTTGAATTTCCCAAAACTGCAGGAAAGAAAAACATCCTGGTCGGTCACGGTGGCTCTAGCCTGTAATCCCAGCACTTCGGGAAGCTGAGGCAGGTAGATCACCTGAGGTCAGGAGTTCAAGACCAGCCTGGCCAACATGGCGAAACCGTGTCTCTACTGAAAATTCAAAAATTAGCTGGGCGTGTTGGCAAGTGCCTGTAATCCCAGCTACTCAGGAGGCTGAGGCAGGAGAATCGCTTGAACTGGGGAGGCAGAGGTTGCAGTGAGCAGAGATCATGCAACTGCACTCCAGCCTGGGCAACAGAGTGAGACTCCATCTCAACAACAACAAAAAAGAAAAAGCGTGAAAAACATCTTTCACTTACTGACCAAATTTCTTTCCATTCAAAAAATACTGACTGGGAGAACTGCAGCTAGTATAGAGAAGACCTGCACCAAGCAGTTCTTGAATAAATGATTAAATGAATGAAACAGAAATAGGAATAGCTGTGCCAGCTTCAGCAAAATTACAACAAAATAGAACATACAATAACAAATACTTTAAAATATCCAAAAGAAGGAACACAGAGTAAGCAAAATAAAAATCACAATTCTGTTATAATAGATATACTCTTTTTGTATGATCTTCTATGTCCATGTTTATTTTGTCAACAATTATATGTTGCAATGAACTGTCTGACATGTTGCTTGTCTTATAAATATATAAACCATTTTAGTGTTTAGTTTTTGACATCTTTATTGGTGAGAAAAATCTCACTTTTCTCTTCCTGACAATAGTTAATACTTTCAGACAGCTTGGCTTATACTCTTGTAGGCAGGGAGATTGAATTTCTTTACTAATTTAAACAGCTAGTGACACAGAAGAGGATGGAAATTATTTGTTCTGGAAGCTCTGCACATTTCAATTTTATAAGCAGCCTTGGTTATCTTCTCGATCAAGTTCTGCTAAGTGCTATCATGTCTTGACACGTAGGTGGCATATTGCAGAAAATGTTTAATAGAAACAATCAAACAAACAAACAAATAAAAACTGAGACTTCCACTGCCCTAATACTGGTTCATTTTCAACAAAATTGGGAAACTGGTAAAGTTTTTTTCTCATATTAACCCTTCATTCAACAACTTTCTCCTTGCTGCTCACACAATCTCTCTCCCTCTAAGGAAACCTATTCCTATTTTTCTAGTTTTCAATTACCACTTTTCATCCCTTTCCCTCACTTCTTTCATAAGCTTTCAATGTTTTAATTTAAAAAAATTAATTCTAGCTAGCTAGACTTTTGCATCAGTACCCTTCTAGACCTGTCCTTTTAGTCATACACCTTGTGGCAGAAACTATTACCAAACCGGTTGCCTTTTCCTCCTGAGCACATTTCCCAGCCTCCCTTGCAATTAGATGTGGCCACATGACTGAGCTTGGCCAATGGCATGTGTGCCTGAAGACCCTCCTATAAGCACTTCCATTCCTCCACGCAGCATCATCTGCAGATATTAAGTAGATAATGACAGCCCTGTGATTAAGAGGCAGAGACTCTCTCAGCCTTGGTTTCTAAATAATAGGATGAGCTGATTCTCCTTGCCCCCACCCCAACTTATGTGAGCAAGAAATAAACATTAATTGTGATAAGCCAAGGAGATTTATCTTTTTTTTTTTTTTTAGTTTTTATTTTTTACTTCGATGATACATACCTCAAACTTTAATTTTCTCCTTCCTTCTCTTCAGTCTTGTGTCAAATTCTACCCCCTTGTGTGTCTATGTCAGAAGCCTGCCACTGGGAAAACTAGATGGTCTGATAAAAAAAGTATGTGAAATTGTGCAGTGCAATTGATTTAACATTGTTGACATGTATATGAAAATGTGAAAGCCTGCAGCATTGTGTTTGACACATAGTAGGAATTCAATTAATATTTTTACTTTTCATATTTTGAAACTTTTGCAAATAAAACCTCCTTTCAACCAAGTGACACAATTGGCAGAAAATGCTGATGATAAGTATAACTTTTTGGAGCATGTTTTAGGTACCAGAGACTATTGTTGTGTTTCACATATATTTACTAATTTTATTCTCACAATAACTCTATGAAGGATGTGTGTCTATCACTCCTGTTTTACAGATGAGATAACTTGGGCAAAGAAAGTTTGAGGTATTTATCTGAGTTATGTAGGTACTAAGCGACAGAACCAGAATTTGGAACCAGCTTGTCTGCTCCAAAGTCCAGGCTCTTACTACTAATAAGGCTAAATATTCAACCATCTAAAGCTTTCTGTAGCCCTTAAGTTACTTATATGGTTACAATAAAAGTAGGGTAAAAATGTATCTGCTGATTTGTAAAAATGCACCATCTCAAGTTTCTGAATTGAGAAACTTCTTTTCATGAAGTTTCATTAAAAATATATTTGAAAATATGGCAGATCACTTGAGTCCAGAAGTTCGAGACCAGCCTGGGCAACATTGAGAAACCTCATCTCTACTAAAAATACAAAAATTAGCTGGGTGTAGTGCCACACACCTGTAGTCCCAGCTAGTTGGAAGGCTGAGGCATGAGAATCGCTTGAACTTGGGATGCAGAGGTTGCAGTGAGTCAAGATTGTGCCACTACATTCCAATCTGGGTGACAGAGTGAGACCCTGCCACAAAAAAAAAAAAAAAAAAAAAAAAAAAGAAAAGAAAGAAAGAAAAGAGAGAGAGAGAGAGAAAATATAATGCCCTATGGTTTTTGTGTGTTTAAATAAAAAAGGAATAAAAGGTAGGATTAATGAAACTGTGAAAGTAAACTCTTTTAAAGCTAAAAATAGTATGATCTCTTTCTTGATTAGAGAGAGAGAATTAATTTAGTGGGTGAATTACCAGGAAAGTTTACCTCACTGTTAGGTTGTTATGTTATTTCTCTCATCTAAGAGGATGCTTTCTGCATAGTAACATTATATTACAAAACACATTATGATAAAAATCCTGCATTTAAGGACAGTTACTGAGTCACCTATACACATATACTGTGTTCACAAATGTTTTTGCAGTCTGATTATAGTTGCTCTTCCTTTAAGTATATCTTTCAAATTATGCCTTCTGTGGTGACAAGTACATTTATGGCTACAATTTGCTATTTATTAACAAATGATAACTGAGTGGTTTTAACTTTCAGAAGAAGAAACAAAATCTGGTATAATTATATCATGGATTCATCCTAAAGAGCTAAAAATAGTGAGAATACACACAAGAAAGATACCTAAATTCACTGTTTTTTAAGTGCTTGTTTTTCTAAGAGCACAAAACTCATGACAGACTTATAGCTCTGAGGTGGAAATTAGAATCAGGGTTGAATTTTTGCATAGTTTTAGGTTTTAGGATAATTCAGCAATTATCCTAAACAAAGTGAAGGCTATTTAACAAGCGGTCATTCTGCTACAACCGTTATTGACTCCAATGTGGATGAGCTTTTGGTGCACAGTACTGTGAACACTATTTCAATTTGCTTGTTAATTCAGGATGCTGTAATTACATTTCAGTGGTGATGTGTCTTTGTGGATTTTATATGCCAGTTGAAGATCAGGAGAAGTCAAGATATTCCCAAATATGTTTCTGATTATATTTCAAAATGGGTGATCATGTTATAGCTTCCTCAGACAAGTGGTTCCCAAACTCAGCTCATCATCCTCTGAAACACCTGGGAAACTCTTTAAAATTATAGATTCTGGGAGCCTTCCAAGCCTACTGAATCAGAACCTCTTAGAATTGAGCCTTTGCATCTGTATTTTTTTAAAGCTCTTCCATTGATTGCTATTATACATCTAATTTTGAAATCCACTGTGACATGGCCTTTAATCAAAATGCTTTACTCTAAACAGTATGGCAATATAGGGACTATGTGCAGAGAAAGAAATGATTGGCTGAGCACTTATCCTGAGCTAGTACTTGGGCTTGGGTAAATGTATCATTTCATGTGATCGTTGTAACAGTCATGGCAGATATAATAAATGTTCACTATATCTACAAGGCAACAAGACAAAGAGGTGCTGAGAGATAAACTGATGTCCTTAATGTCACATGGCTAAGAAGTAATAGAATGATGACAGATCTGGATGCTTATTGTGCCAAAGCTCACTTTATATCAATGGCAACAAAAATGGTAACTTACTTTTATATCGCGTGTTGGTGTTTACTTTCTATGTTTGCAGATACCTCTTTGACAAAACACATTTTATAGATTTTTCAAACTTGGGATAAGAGGAACTCAAACTGAAATAAACTAAGGTTCTTAACTGTAGTCATTCTGATTTTCCTCTAGTACTCATTTCAACTGATGAGGTCTTACCTTATATTTTAAAGGGAAGTCTTCCCTGACCCAACATTGTATCACAGGCCAAGTCAGGTAATTTATGTGGGCTCATAAATTATTTTTCATAGCTCTTATTCTAATTCTAACAAACTATTTTTACATTTATTTATTAAGTGGCTTTCAACCCCATCAAACTGTAATCTTCATGAGTGCAAAGAGCTTTGTCATTCCTCAATCCATAGCACCCAATTCTGGGCTTACCCTATAGTAGTTGCTCAATAAAGACATGTTGAATGAATCAGTAAACACCTATGCTATTTCCCCTGAATGGATTTGCCACTATATTATTCATAATACACATAAATATACCAAAAATTTTGAAATTTTGTACTAGAAATTTTGTAGTTTTATTTATTTATTTATTTATGGAGTCTCACTCTGTTGCCCAGGCTGGAGTGCAGTGGCATGGTGCAATCATGGCTCACTGCAACCTCCGCCTCCCGGGTTCAAGTGATTCTCCTGCCTCAGACTCCTGAATAGCTGGGACTACAGGCCTGTGCCACCATGCCCGGCTTTTTTTTTTTTTTTTTTTTTTTTTGTATTTTAGTAGAGACGGGGTTTTACTGTGTTAGCCAGGATGGTCTTGATCTCCTGACCTCGTGATCCGCCCACCTCTGCCTCCCAAAGTGCTGGGATTATAGGTGTGAGCCACTGCACCTGTCCATTTTGTGTTTTTATTAACTACCTACTCTTTGTATATATAAAATAGTTACCCATAATTAAAACAGACAAAAATTACTTCCTGAGTTTATTATTAAATATTACTCATAATTAAGTAAAATGCAGACAAAACTGCATCCTGATTTTATTTATTATTTCTTGTCATTATTGCTGAACTTGGATAATTTTTAATGCACAAATATAATCTTAAAAGCAGGAATTAATCACAAAGAAATATATTAAAAATAATTTCTTGTGATGTAAAATACTCCCATGTATTTTGCTATTTGCATTGTATAATGATTAGATGGTTTTGAGAAGATGAATGGCTTGTCTTATTTTGGCTTTCATAAAAAGAAATTTTACTTGCAATTGTAATTCACATTTACTGAGACAAAATAACCCTGTAGTCCTGACTAGCCTAACTTGTTCCTGTAGGTTGACCATATAACAGATCCTTTCACCATAAGGAAATCTACCTTTTTTAAATGGAGATGGAATGATATTTTCAACACCTTGTAATTCATGCAATAGCCATAGCTAAATTAAAACAAATTCTATGGATGCCATTAATCAGTGGTGTTCTAATTTTATCTTCACATTAGGATCATCTGGGGACTTTGAAAAACTAACTCGTGCCTGTGACCCACTCCCAGAAAATGTGATTGATTGGTTTGGAGTATGGCCTAGGCTTCAAATTTTTTAAAAGATTGATGGGTTATCTTAATGTACACAAGTTTGGGGACTACCTTTATTAGTTTCTGTCTTCCTCAGACAAGATAGCAGAAATACGGATGTTTCTGCCTTAATCTTGGAATAGATTTGTGGAATGCCCTGTTGATTCTGAAAGTGGAATTTAGACATTGAATTTCCTGAATTTGCCTGCAAAGATTGCAAGTTAGAAAAGGGAATTCCAGGGTGTCTCTTAAACTTGGAGGTCTTTGGTAACCTATATGTCAAAGCCTAAGACTAGGGAAGTTTTGATAGCAAATTTATCAGTGAATAGGGAAGCGAATAAGAATTAAAGATAGACTTTAAAATATCTCTTATACCTCCACCTCTCAAAACATAGCCGAGTTGAATAGGATGATTATAATCCTATATTACCTAAAAGGTGGGATTTAAAATGAGTTTAACATGATATGATTTATTAGCTGAAGAGATAATAATAGCAAGTTTTAGTGAAGTACCAGTTATGTCATCTCGTAATGAAGACATTTACGATCCAAGAGGGAATATTTACATTAACACCATTATTAATATTACTGTGTGCTGACTTCACAAAATTCCCAGAGCATGGAATGCAATTTAAAAATCAATGGTTTCTTTTTGTGCACTTGTACCCTAGAACTTAATGTATAATAATAATTGTTTCTGTGCCTAAAGAGACATTTAAAAGCTGTTGAACTTTTGAAAAGCTTGTGGTCTTAAAAATGGCTGAAATCAGTGTTCTAACAGCACATATTTAAACATGTGGCCATAAAGCATTTCTTCTTTCCTCTCTTCCTTCCTTCTTTTTCTTTCTTCCTTCTGCACGCTCTCTCTCTCTTTCTCCCTCTCTCTTTCACTCTGAATGACGCATATCCCATCACCATGAAAGCCCTGTGTGCAACTGCCAGTTGACACAGGCCTATTGTGGAAGGCATAGAGAGTATGCAGAAAGTTAAGTACCAAAGAAAGAAAAACAGTAAACCACCTGCTTAAGCTGATCTAGTGTTTTCTATTCTTTGGACTCTAGTTTCTAAATAATTGAACCTTGATCTCATTTGAGGTGAGGAAAATACACACACACAGGTGGCCTAACTTCTAATTATTTCATTCCCAGCGAAAGGCACAGGTGTCAAAGTCTTAAAGATTCTGATCCTTCATTTAGTGCACTAAATCTTTTTTCTTTCTTTTACACAAAGCACTGAACTTCCCTGTTAATCCAAAGTGATGTCTGCGGCTCCTTTCCCTCTACACTGTCACTTATACTAACTCCTTTGGCTGTTATGATTTGTTGCGGCTGCTACTGCTGCTTTGAAACCTCTGAAATTTTCTAGGACCCTGGTTCTCAGTCTTTCACTGCTTATTGGATCACTTGGGCTTCTCTAAAAACTACCAATGCTCATGTCCCACCCATGGAGATCCTGCTGTTATTGATATGGAGTGTAGCCTAAGCATTGGGAGTTTTAAAAGATTCCCAGGTAATTCTAATGTGCTGCAAAGTTTGAGAACCACTGTTCTAGGAAGTGGTATCTGTTACCGGTTTCCTTGCCCAGTGCTGGCCTTTTCTAGTTTTGACCTTTCATTCATGAATATTTTATTGGTTTTATTTTTCAATGAGAGTACATAGTAGGAGGGAATCGTCAGCTGCATTAGCCTGTTGAGTGTTATATCAACTTATCGTACCTACTTTTAGTATAACTGGGCTTGGGGCTTGCATAAAAATGGGACTATTGGCCAGGCACGGTGGCTCATGCCTGTCATTCCAGCACTTTGGGAGGCTGAGGCGGGTGGATCACGAGGTCGGGAGTTCAAGACCAGCCTGGCCAATATGGTGAAACCCCATCTCTACTAAAAAAAAAATACAAAAATTAGCTGGGCATGCTGGTGCACACCTGTAGTCCCAGCTACTTGGGAGGCTGAGAGGCAGGAGAAGCTCTTGAACCTGGGAGGCAGAGGTTGCAGTGAGCCGAGATCATGCCACTGCACTCCAGCCCGGGCGACAGAGTGAGACTTCATCTCAAAAAAAAAAAAAAAAAAAAAAAAGGGCTATTGCAGGATATGTATGTGTTCACCACAGAGTACAGGAAATGCCAGAATATAATCTGACAACTGCTTATCCCATTATGCAAACAAATACTTAAAAATGAAACATTAAGTATACCCAGACAGAACTGTAAATATTTCTGATTCTGAATCTAAAGAACTTATTAACCACAATTGATTATATAATGAGAACAAATTCTTACCTCTATCCGGAGAAGACATAATGACTTAAAATCAAATATTTAAGTAGCAATAATGATGCAAGTTATAGTGTAACTACATTAACCAAGTTTTACTCATTCAGGCTTTGCAATTCTGAAATGGCACAGTATTTCTTATTGCATTTGAATTGATTTTTTAAAATCTGTGGAATTTATTAAAGCAAGAATAATTCATAATAAAATCATTGTTTTCAAATGGTTTTTATGAAATGAGAATTCTGGGCTAAGCTATTCCCTTATAGTAGTTATTGGATAAACACCATTATAGCAACAGAAACCAAAATGAAAGAAAATTTGAAAGGTAGCCATAAAACCCCATCAAGGTATGGTACTTTTGTAGTTGAAGGTTCCCTTGCTATATTTGTGTCTACAGGCAAGTATTTTACCAATAATTCCTGTAGGCAAAAATTCTGCTTCATTATAAAATGATATATTGTTATGTAGGCCTTCCATAAGTTAAACTTTTTGTTGATATGCCTCATTTTATTTATTAATACTGATATCTTAGTTTATAAGAGATACTACTCTGGAAAGATTATAAGATGCGTTTTTTTTAAAAGAGTCCCCCAAAAGCAAACCTCTCCTAGTTTCTAAAAAGTAGTGAGGCTTTGTTATGTTTTAAAATATGCTTACTTTTGAACTTTGTTATTTATTTTACTTCACCTCCTTTTATTTTATTTTTTGTAGAGACAGGGTATCACTATGTTGCCCAAGCTAGTTTTGAACTATTGTGCCTCATTTTATTTTAATTCAGAAGCAATATATAAATATGTTTTTGTTGTAAAAAATTGAAAAAATATAGTTTGAAATTCTTTATGATTTTTTCTACCCAAAAACCTTCATTTCCCTAGTTATAACTTTTAAGCATTTAATAGCTATCCTTTCAGTACAAATGAGACAGTCTTATATCCAACGGCTCTGAATTCCTTTTAATACAGTGAATATGACTTGGAGAATTTTCAAAGTGATATATGAAAGCTTGCCCATCTCTTATGTAAAGGCTACATACTATTCTATAGCTCAGATGTTCCTGGGTTATTCTTCATTTCCATCTTGATTGATCATATGCATGCAATTTTGCATGTTTTCAAACAATGTGGTGCTAAACATTCTTATACATTTCTTTATGTGTTCATATAAGTTTTGCTAATGGGTCTTTCACTTCAACAGGTGATACATATTGCTAATTGCCTTCCAATAGTCTCTGCCATATTATACTCCTACTATCAGTGTTTGAGCAGGTAGTCAATTCCTTGCATTTTTCCTAGTGGTAATAATACCAATCTTTAATTTTCAAAAAATGAATAGGTGAAAATAGTTCACATATTGTTTTTATTCACTTTTCATTGCTTATTAATAAAGTAAACTTTCTTTAAAGTGCTTATTGTCCATTCATATTCCTTTTCTGGAATACACAATCCTTTTCTACCAGGAACCAATACACAGTCCTTACTATAGTATCAGATTGTCTGATGATATTTATCTAGATCTCACAATCCTATTTTTAATAATAACAGTAGCCTTCTTCAAAGAGGGCTTCCTGTTTCAGAATCACCAAAATGCTTATGTAAAGTGTAAATTCCAGAGTTTCTGGGTGAGTCATAATATCTGGGTGTGAGGACAGGAAATCTGCCTTTTAAGTAAATCCCTCAGAAAATTCTATGAACACTATGTTCATGAGGAGTAAATTAGACATGCTTTGGATTTTCTTTTTTTAAACAAAATAAAAAAGCAAAGTGAAGAATATGTTGGGTTAAAGAAGACATAAATTCTTTAGTTTCCATGGGAAAAAAACTGACACAAATTAAACTTAATGATATTCATAAGATCTCTGCAAGTGGCAAACAAGTTGGATACTTTAAAATGTACATTTAAAAATGTTATAATAGCTTACCTCCTGTAAGAGCTGCTCAAGTAATTGCTATTTGTTTTCATAATTAATAGGAACATTCTAATCTCACAGATGATCTTTCTTTTTTTTTCAAAAAAAAAAGTTGTCTGTGCAGCATGCTCATTGCTAGCAGGATTTCCATCTATGGAAAAGAGGTCCTGGGAAGGCAGGAAGGGGCACTGAGATCTGCATCCATGATGAGATGACATGCTCTGGCCCAGACAGACAAGAAAGGAGAGCTGGGGGACATCTGCTTAGCAGAGACATCACTGAGGAACAAGAGCCAGAGGGAGTGGACAGGGGAGACAGGATGAAGCAGGAGACACTAAGAAAACATCATTACAAAGCGAAAACAAACAAACAAATAAACAAACAAGCTGGGAATGGTGGAGAAAGAAGTGGTAAGGAAAATACATTAACAATACATTAAATATTTTCTTAATGCTAAATAGTTAGTTCCCAGGTAAATAATTTTATAATTATGGACCCTTCATTGTGATTGGGTTCTGTAATTTTTGAACACTTTTGTAACATCTGACACTTATTTGTATTTGTTTCATTTCTTGCATGACGGTTTTGTGCACTCTTGGTAAGTCATTATTTTTATTATTACAGATATTTTTACTTAATCCTAGAAATTAAACTCTGACATTTCAAAAAGTTGGAACAAGCTTTTGAAACAAAAGTGGCTTCTGATAAATGATTCACTGCTGACATTATTATAATCTTACAGTGATTTCATTTCCTAGTCCTTATTACTTTAAATGTATTTCCCAATGACTCAGGTATGATGAATGCCCTGAATATATTCAATAGAAAATATTTACTAACTGATTGTTTCGAATAAATTGTTAAGTCACCATCTTTAAGGTATTATATGAACTGTGAGAAGGCTTTAATGACTATAATCAGTATTTTTTAAAACAACTGGCACTTACAGAAATAATCTGCTGATTCTCATATTCAGCTCACCTTTAAGCTTTTATCTCCCTTCCAAAATAGGAAGCAACAACTCTTAGATATGATATAGGATACTAGAAGTATGGTTAGAAGCAGGATGTGGGCCAGGTGTGGTAGCTCACGCCTGTAATCCCAGCACTTTGGGAGGTGAAGGTGGGTGGATCACCTGAGGTCAGGAGTTTGAGACCAGCCTGGCCAACATGGAGAAACCCTGTCTCCACTAAAAATACAAAAAATTAGCCAGGCGTGGTGGCGGGTGCCTGTAATCCCAGCCACTTGGGAGGCTGAGGCAGGAGAATCGCTTGAACCCAGGAGGCAGAAGTTGCAGTGAGCCGAGATGGCGCCATTGCACTCCAGCCTGGGCAACAAGAGCAAAACTCCGTCTCAAAAAAAAAAAAAAAAAAAGAAGCAGGTTGCAGAATGTTGCCATGAAAAAAGAGAACAAAAGAGTTTATGATTTCTCAGGATTTTTTTTGAGAAATACCACAATGAAACATATTTTTTTTTTATTGAAGAGGTGTTTTTGGTCAGGCCACACATATGCATATAAACTTAAGGAAGTTCACTGATTATAATTGCATCCACTTATCACTTCACAGCTGTAAGAATGTCTCCAGAATATGTATTGATTCTCTTACTGTTTCTTGAATTTCTATGATGTAAGTATGTTTAGCGATGACCTTGAACTTCTAATTATAGGCTGCAATCTTGACTGTTATTTGGCCTTCATTATTTGTTTATAAAATAAAAGCTGCTAAATTGCCTTCAAATGCTTCCAAGTTAAAAGCATTTAAATGGATATTACCTATTCCTGGATTTAAGGCCTAAACCAAAACTAGCTACTCTAAAATTTATTTGTTAATTCTCCCTATAATTTTTACTTTATAAGAGCTCATACTAATTCCTATATTATCGTGAAAAATAATTCTCTTCAACTAAAACCAAAGACAGTTTATGGATAACTCTTTGTTATGTAATAAAGGGAAAATAATAGGAAAAATTATAACTGTAATTAACTCCTTGTGGTCTACTCCATCTCACTAAATCGAAGAGTGAAAATTGGAACTTGGAGGAACATACAACGGTGGTAATGTAATTGGAAAACCCTCCTATATGGTGTAGCAGAATAAAACATCAGCTCAGATGTTATGGAGACACAAGTTCAAATCTTGGTTCCACTTATGGTGCTTTGTGCAGCGTTTTATTAGCTGCAAACAAGGAGGGGGAGGAACCTACCTGGCATGATTACTGTATGGAATATGTAACAATTATATAATTTAAATATAAATCTGATTACTATTTTTGCACCATAATCATGCTGATAGTGATTATAACCACTGATCATTATGGGTTTCCTATGAATAAGGTACATATAGCATTGCTTAAATTGCTGAATTGACATTTTTACATTGCATTCTTATGACTGTGCTATAAAGAAGATACTCTTTATTGGCTCCATTTTACAGATGAGGATATTGAATCTCAGAGATATCAAGCAAATTGCTCAAGCCCCACAGCATGAAAGTGGTAGAAACAGAATTCAGGTATAAGCATTGTGAGTCCAAAGACTGAGCTCTTAAGAGTTAAACTACACTGCCTCCTTTATTTAATTGCAAAGATCGCAAGCATGTGCTTAACACAGCAGCTAAGCGAGAAGTTGATTGAGTGAGGAGCCTCAGCAGTGTAGGATGAATGGATGAGAGTGAAAATAATCTAAGAGGTGGAAGATCATTTAGGAGGCCATTGCAAATGCTGGAGCAGAGAGTCTGAGCTAGGAGATGAAATGATTTTAAAGACATTTTATTGAAATTGTATCGCCTTAGAGTTGGTTGGCTGCCTATGCCACAAGACTGAAGAGAATGGGTGCTTAAGTCCATGGTACACTTTATTTGTACCTATCAATGTAACACCCATTGGAGAGTGCAAGGAAGGAGGCTGGAGGGAGAGGAGGAAAGAGAGGAATGGAGAGAGATGCCAAAAGTTTAGAAAATAAAGTTCCTGCCCTTCACATGGCTTAACATTTCATTGAAGAATCAGTGGACAGAGATTGGAACACGTGAAATGATTGGAGAACAATCGAAGATCACTGGGAATTGTGTGAGACCTCGGCAAAAGGAGAAAACAAAGATACACAGGTAAGGGGTGGGAAGCCCGGGAATTATGAAATGATAACACTAAAAAGCCCTCAAGACCTGTAATGTAATCTGCTCAGATTGTGGATCACTGAGACTGAATACCAACCAAATCCTAGGGTTTCAAAGCCTCTGCCTGCCTTGTCTCTAGTATCTTCTCTTCCCTGCTTTGCCTTTTGACCTACCATAGCCTGTTCACAAACACAAATTAATTTTATCACTGTTTGAAGAAATCTCTGGGTAAAACAAGCTTTTTGTTTTAAAATGATTCAGCTGCTTGGCATTTTGAAGGCTGCTTCAGTGTTTTCCAGGTGTACTCTGTATTGGCAGACCATCGCCGGTGAGGCTCTTTGAGAATCACCAGAGGAGCTTGGCTCACACGAACATTCCTGGTCCTTGTTTTAGTTAAAGCACTAGTATGTAGTCTGCCTGCCAGGACTCAAACCCAGCTCTACCTTCTGCTAGCTGTGTGAACTCACTATGTGTTCATTTCCTTGGTAAATAGGAACAATGGATAGTACATGTCTTTATAGGGTTTAGGGACAGGACAAAATGAGACAATACCTAAATACAAGGGGTACTAGCACAATTCTTGGCACATAGTTAAGAATCACTAATTATTATAATTAATTTCTAAAGTGCTAAGGATATTGCTAACAGCATATTTTGTAATTGAAAATTTCCAGTGCAACTGCTGGGAAAAAAGTTGAGAACTGCTGCTGTGATACCTCTTTTCACAGATGCAGATCATGTCCAGGACTCCCAGGCTTCAGGCTTTGTTCTGCCTAAGCTTGTTCAGTCTCCTCTCCAGCTTCCATGCTACTCTTGGGCTGTGCTAGTATCCTATCCGTCCTACCAGGTCCAGCTGGATGGATGCTCTAGTGCCACGCTGGTATTTTCCAAAGTGCAGTCTGCCACAAGACCCTTTCGTTTATTGAAATAAGCATTTGTACAACTGTCCTAGCATAAACGGCACCAATAAAATGAAATGTCATGGAGAATCAGAAATACCTTTTTTTAGATTCAAGGTAACTAAATCTGTCTAAACAGTATTTTGCTAAAATGCTAAAATCAGTGATCCATGAAAATGAATGCAGCTTCTAAGCTGTGCTTTGCTGCTTGTTATGTTTTAAAACAAGAGTTGGTGAACTTTTTCTATAAAGGGACACATAAATATGTAGGTTTTGCAGGCCATAATCTGTTGCAGCTACTTTACTCTGCTGTTGTAGTACAAAAGCAGCCATAGACAATGCATAAACAAATGAGTTTAGCTCATTCGTATTGGAGTTTAGCTTTGTTCCAATAGAATTTTATGGACACTGAAATTGAAATTTGTATAATTTTCACAGGTAATGAAATATTTTTCTTTTGATCTTTTTTGGTCGTTTAAAATTGTAAAAGCCACCCTTTGCTCAGAGGCTGTACAAAAGCAGGGGGTGGGGTGGATTTGGCTTGCAGGTTGTGGATTGCCAGCTCCTATTCTAAAAATTATTCATTTTTAATTCTAGGAAGACAGGTTGACTAGACGGCAGCATATGACAAAGTCTGGCCGCAATATACAGTGCGATTGTCAGCATTAAGCCAGCTTGTACACCGGTGTTCATAGCACCATTATTCATAGTAGCAAGAAGCTGGAAGCAACCCAGTGACCATCAACAAATGAATGGATAAACAAAACATAGTATACACACACAATGGAATATTATTTAGACTTAAAAAAGGAAATTCTGACACACACAACAACATGGATGAACCTTAAGGACATCCAAGAACCTAAGTGAAATAAGCCAGTCACAAAAAACCAAATACTGTACAATTCTAATTATATAAAGTACCTAGAGTGGTTAAATTCATAGAGACAGAAAGTGGAATGGTGATTGCCAGGGGCTGGGAGGGAGGGAGAATAAGGAGTTGATATTTAATGAGTATAGAGTTTTAGTTTTACAAGATAGAATTCTAGAGATTGGTTACACAACAATATGGGTGTACTTAGCTTTATAGAACTGTACAGATGAAAAATGCTTAAGATGGTGAATTTTATGTTTGACTACATTCAAAATATTTTTTTTAAAAAAATAGGCAGCTTAGTATTTTACACACTTTAAATTACACATTCTATCCAAACTGTGCATATTGATAATTGTTACTTCTCACTATCTCTTTTTAGCCACATTGCTGAAGTAAATTACACTGTTCAGTCCAAAAAGTGCTTTCTAAAACCACCTATACGTGCCAAGGTATCACTTGGAAAGTATGAATACAAGCATGATTAAAACACAGTTCCCACCTGTGATAGGTTAATTTATGGGCCCCAATTCATCATTCTCCTGTAGTAGTAGTATAAATTCACACCCTTGTCATGGCTTATGGCAAGTTGAGTATAATTCCTTACTCCCTAACTTTGGGCTTGCCCATGTGACTGGCTGTGGCTTATGGGATGTTGGTGGACTTGAGGACATTGGAGGCTTAAAAAAATGTGCTTGTATTTCTGCCATTGCCAGAAAAATATTTCAGAATGAGACAAATGGAGCAGACACAACTGGACTAGAAGCCAAAAGCCCTGCCCAACCCAGACTAGCCAAGGTTTGCAAAACCCCAATCCATCCACAAACCCGTGAAGATGAAAATGAATGATGTGTTCTTTAAAGCAGTACAAAATTATTATAGTTAGAGGAAAGTGATTTATAGATTATCTTTCAGAAGCGTATAGGTTAATGTAGGTTCATGGAAATGATTCTATTCTCTTCTCCTAAACTCACCTCCAAAAAGCAGTGGTTCTCAAACTTTAGCAAACATAAGAATAATTTGATGTTGAGCATTCTTCCATACGTTCATTGGCCACTTGTATGTCTTCTTTTGAGAAGTATCTCCTCATGACCTTTGTCTATTTTTAGTGAAGTTATTTGATTTTGCTTATTGAATTAAGTTTCTTATAGATTCTGGATGTTAGACCTTTGTCAGATGCATAGTTTGTGAATATTTTCTCCTATAGGGTGTATGTTTACCATTCTGATAGTTTTTTTTTGCTGTGCAGAATCTCTAGTTTAATTAGGTCCCACTTGTCAATTTTTGTTTTCGTAGCAATTCCTTTTGAGGACTTAGCCATAAATTATTTGCCCAAGCTGAAATCCAGAATGGTATTTCCTAGTAAAGATGGGAATGATAAACACAGGGGACTACTAGATGGGGAAGAGAGGAGGGAGGGTAAGGGCTGAAAAACACGGCTAAAAACTATTGGATGCTAAGCTGGGTAAAGGGATAAACCATACTCCAAACCTTAGCATCATGCAATATATCTATGTAACAAATTTGCACATGCACCCCTGAATCCAAAATAAAAGTTGAATAATAAAAAAAAAATTGAGAAGCATGTTAAAATTCTGGATTCTCAGGGACCATTTCCAAAGATTCCGATGTAGTAGGCATGGAATAGATGCCAGAAATCTGCACTTTTGTAAGCACCCAAAACAATTCTGATGCAGGAGAACCTAGGTTTGTAATAGTTTTAATTTGTTCTAGTGTATTAGTGAGGGAGAAAGATTTTTTGCATGCAAAATCTCACAAGGATGAGAGAGAGTTGATAACAGAAATGCAAAAGAAAACAACATCTGTATTAAAAAATCTGTATGTAATCTCTGAAACTAGGCAAAGTGATCCCCTACCCAGTAAGGTCTGAGAAAATCATGGACACACCAAAGTAGCTCCACAACTCACCTCCTTTGCCTTCTGCTGACCTGAACTTGTCCAGTGGAGTCATTCCTCTAGAGCAGATGGAAGTCCATCTTAATTCCTTCTGTTATTAACACAGTCCCGGGCTCTCAGCAGATCAGAAGTGACTTTCTAAATTCCTCTATAGCTGATATTTCCCCCTCCAGACTTTCCCCTTCCTATTTAGGCTACCTGTCTACTGCCAATCTCCTCATATAACTCTTCTGCCTGAGTATCTACAGTCTCTATTCACCAATTCTTTGGTGTGATAGCCAATACTTATTTAAAATTCTTTATGTTATTTTATATGACAAAGCAAATGCATTGTTAAGGCTATCACCTCACTGTCACTCAAGTTAGAAGGCTTTTCCATTTCATCACAAGCTTGATTACTTCCATAACACCTTGTATGATAACTGTCTTATTCCTGACCACTCACCACTTTACTATATTTAGCTTAGGTTCTATTTAGCAGTTTCTCAAATACCATATTTTTCCAAATTGGAAAAGTACACTTACATTTGTTTGATGTCTTCTACTAGAACTAGAATATCTTTGATTGCACAGTACTTGGTGAACCAAATTGAATTATAGCATGAAGTTAAAACATATAATGATGGAAATAATAACATCAGCACAAAATAAGAAAAACTGAAAGTTAATTGAGAACTTTCTATGCCCTGGGAAGTATGCTAAGAACTTAATTGCACTTTATGTTTTATTTAATCCTCACAACAACCAAAGAAGAAAGTATTCATAGTATCTCCATTTGACAAATGATAAAACAGAGAGGGGCTGGGCATGGTGACTCATGCCTGTAATCCTAGCACTTTGGGAGGCCAAGGCGGATCACCTGAGGTCAGGAGTTTGAGACCAGCCTGGCCAACATGGTGAAAACCCGTCTCTACTAAAAATACAAAAAATTAGCCTGTCATGGTGGCAGACACCTGTAATCCCAGCTACTCAGGAGGCCGAGACAGGAAAATCGCTTGAACCTGGGGGGCAGAGGTTGAAGTGAGCCGAGATCACGCCACTGCACTCCAGCTTGAGCTAAAGAGTGAAACTCTGTCTCAAAACAAAAAACAAAAAACAAAAACAAACAAACAAAAACAGAGAGGACAGGACTTTTCTAAGGTAACAGTGCTTACTGGTAGGAACTTAACTCCCAGAGACAGAGCAGTTAACTGTTCTTCTACCCTGCTTCCATTTGATTAGAGTTATTGGCAATGAGGAGTTTTTCTTTTCTTTAAATATTTCTCTCAATAAAAGGCTTTCCAAATTTCTTGTTACATTAAAAATAATGAGGAGTGCTTAAGGGTGTAAAATTATAAAACTTGAGTGCTGGTTTTGAAACACCATTCTGCCATTTAATAACTAACATATTTTAGTCACTTAAATCCACTTCATTTACTGGTAAAAAGAAAAAAAAAAGATCGTAATATTACCTAACACATAGGGATGTTTTGACAATTAAAGAGGAAACTCCATGTGAAGAGTATAGGTCAGAGGCTGATGAGTAGGCACTTTAGAAATATTTGCTAACAGGATGATGATGATGATGATGGCAATGATAATGATGACATTCTCCAGAGGTCTTCCTTCTGAAGAAGCAAAAAATTCTAGGTTATAGTCCTTATTCTCTGGGAAAAAATATTATGAAGACCTTTTATTTCGTATTTATTTTCCCTGTATATTTTGCAAAACTGAGAGCCCTAGGCATCCTGACTCCCTAGGATGACTTGCAGAATAAAACTGACTCAGCATCTTCAGAAATGTATGGGCTTGAACTTTCTGAATAGTAAAACATTTGGTTAACTTCTTAAATCAAGATAGATTCACATGTACATGACGTTACACAAAGCAAATCCATTCTGAGATGGAGTCTTATAACCTAGGCTGAACTATGTGTACAGTAAATTGAAGGAAACCCTAAAACTGAAAAATGCACTAAATCTACCACCCATCTTCCTATTTTCTTCTATTCAGTATAGCAGTTCTGGTAGGTTTTTATTTTCTCACTGAAGACTGCACTGCTCTTAAATAAACATGATTATAGCCTAGAAGAGCTACAGACTGCTTCAGATGCTAAAAATAAAATAGTTAAAATGGAGAGACTTCAATTTGATGCGGGCTGCTCAACAATTTAACTTCTAATTGTCTTGTGGTTATTCCACAACTAGGAATTGACCATATTCCGTTTAAAGGAGATTGAAGGTCTCAGGAAAAGTAAGAAATGAAGTGGAAGTTTTCTTCCCAAATCTTGATCTCTAGAAAAATGTGCAAAAATAGTTATATTTTAACTCTAAAATAAAAATATGAAATCTTAAGTCACATCTTTGAATCTTCTCTTTTATAAAATAGCTTAGTATTCTTCTAGTCATGGAGATTAAAGCAAACAAGTTGCATATTAGTAATGATGTTTCAACTAAAACATTTGCCTCTTATTGAGAATGACAGAAGCAAATAGTTCTTAATAAAATAAAATTCATCTCAAGTTCTTTTTTAGTTTCCATTTCAATTGTGAAAAATTCTTAATGCCATAGGCATTAACCTGATAATTTTCTAACTTCCTTTTATAGCCTTAGAAACATGCCATTGCTTTATAAAATAAAACAAATTTTGAGTATTTGTGATTCTTTTGGCTTGTGATATTGAATTGAAAATAATGAATCATTTGATAATTCAGTGTGAAGGCAAGTAAATTGTTTTTCATATCGTGGTGAAAAGGCTATTTTAAAAACATTCATGTGAACAGTATAGAATAAATATACACATTTATGAAAAATATAATTATATATATTTATAGTCTCACCACCCCCAGACCTAAATCCATAGTTATTTAGATTTTCATAACATTTAGATATTATTAGCAGCCCAATCCCAAGTACACTGAAATAAAGTCTAGATTATTGGGTGGATAGTGCAAAGTGAATTTAGCAACTGAAGTGAACAATCTAGTTCTCAACCATGATAAAATAGTTCTCCATAACATATTTTACTGACCTCAGTTTCTTTATATGGATTTTTTTCCCCTCCCTACTCCTTACACATTAGTATCTCTTCGGGCTTTATTCTTGTCTGTTTCCTCAACTCTCACTTTACCTGCTTTCTTTGGGCAATTTCATCTTTGCACTTAGTTTTTACTACACCTACATACATTCTAATATTGTGTGTGTGCATTCAATATATATACACCTAAACATATGCACATAGGCATGTTATATATGTGTGGGTGCATAAATATGTATATATCTATAGATTTGGGGGTGTATATGTATATGTGTGTGTATATATATATGTATATATATCTTCATATTTATATGTGTGCATGTATATATGTATATAGTATATATATCTTCATATTTATGTGTGTGTGTATATATATACTATATACATATATATACACACACACATAAATATGAAGATATAGAGGTACATAAATATGAAGACAGAGAGAGCCTTAATGTCATCCTGCAATGATAAACTCTTTTCATTCAGCAGATAGATGTTCAAAGCCTATACATTAAACACTGAACTTGAAATATAATTTTCCAAATTGCTTTTCTTCCTATTATTTTATTTTTTAATTTATGGCACCCATCCAGCCAACAAATTAAAAAAATTAGGATTTAATCAATACTCTTTCTTAATCCTTTCTTCCATCTTCATCCAATCAATTTCTTAATGACTCAAGATTTTAAATTACTTCTTTGTCTTTATTTTATTGTCATATTTCAGGCCTTTGGCATTTTCTTTTGGATTATTGAAATAACCTTGCAATTGCAGTTCTCAGTTCCAATTTTGCCCCCTCTAGATCCAGAATCATTTTCAGCTAAAGTTTTTTTTTTTTCCTTAAATCCTTACGTGGATACTCATTTCCTATAGAAATCCAAAAATACATCTAGTTTAAAAAGATTAACATATAGATTGTTTTTTGGGCAGCACTACCTTTCTCTAGTCTAATTTCCAACCCACCATTCATTCCTCTATTTTATTTTATTCTCCAAAATACTGAGATAATCCAATACAGCAAACTCTGAAAGTTTCCCTGGCTTCTCTCACACTGTTCCATCAGCCTAGAGTGGCTTTTCACCATTAGTTGCCTAGGTAAGCCCCCTATTTACCCTTCAAAACTATATTTATGCCTGCCTCAGTGAATCACCCTTGTAACCCCAGCACTTGGGAGGCTGAGACAGGAGGATCACTTGAGGTCAGGAGTTCGAGACCAGCCTGACCAACGTGGTGAAACCCTGTCTCTAATAAAAATATAAAAATTAGCCGGGCTTGGTGGTGCATAACAGTAGTCCCAGCTACTTGGGCGGTTGCGGCAGGAGAATAGCTGGAACCCAGGAGGCAGAGGTTGCAGTGATCCCAGATTGCGCAGCTGCACTCCAGTCTGGGCAACAGAGTGAGACGCTGTCCGCACCTATCCCCCACCCCCCGCCCAAAAAAAAAAAAAAAAAAAAACCTTTATTCAGATTTTACCCTACTTGAGAAGTGTTTGCTGAGTCAGACGGACTTAGTGATGGCAACGATGGGCCATGCAGAGTGGCCACTGCCATCCCACTGACTACAGGGAGGAGGCGCCAGCAGCGGCAGCAGGAGCGCCTGCAGGAACAGTAGAGCCGCAATGGGACCCCTGAGCCCTGCATCCCCCATGCCCCGTGTCCCCGAGGCAGCCAACTGTGCTGCCCCCACACCCTCATGGCTGGGCTGGACCCTCCTCCAGGTCCGGAGCCTCCACTGCTTCAGACCCTGGCCCTGTGTCGCCGCTCTGGCCTCCCACCACTGTGGTGACGGCCTAGGGAGGAGGCAGGCAGGCCCCAAAGCCTGCCCCTGGAAGACCCCAGAGCCCAGGGCCCTGGGGGCTGCTGTGATGTGGCTGGCCCAAGTTGCCCACCGGTGAGGGAGAAGCGTGATCAGGCACAGAGAGGCAGGCAGAGAGGGGTACCGAGGTGGAGCTGGTCCCTGGAAGGTGCAGTGCTTTCACATGGAGTGCAGGGGCCCCTGGACGGTGGAGCTGGGGCCGCGCTTCAGGGACCTGGGGCAGGAAGGGGGAGGGGGACCCAGTTTGGGAACTCGGCCAGCAGCACAACCACCATGCCCACCCCGATGGTGTTCAGTTCTTGTGCCATGGGAGAAGGCTCTGTGCCGGCTGCCTAGGACTGCCACCCCTCTGAGCCTGACCCTCCTGGCAGCTGGGACCGGGGCCTGCTATCTACTCCCAGAGATACCCTCTGCGGCTAGGCAAGGCTGCAAGCTGGGTGAGGGGGAGTCCCCGGCCTCCCTGAATGCCGGGGCCACAGGAAGAGCTTGTGGAGACTCACCCCTGCCTCAGAGGCCAGCCCAGGCCCAGCGAGAATCTGGAACCCCCACCTCAGGCTGCAAGGGGATGTGGCTGGAGCTGCCTGCAGGCTCCGTGGAATGGGCAAGAGTCCTGCCCTCCCAGGTGCAGGACCCAGGCGTCTCTGCACTCTGCACTCTTTGTGGGCAGGAAGGAACCCCTTTCCCCTGCAGGCTCGAGGGTGTCTGCTCCCACTGCCTGGTTCTCCCTGCTCCTTGTGCCTGGTCTGATCTCAGAGCAGGGTTGGGGCCAAGCCCAGGTGCTGTCACAACCTGGCCGGTTGCGTATGTGTGGGGCAGCACTGACATGCCATAAGGGCAGCTCAGCATTGGCCTACAGGTGCCCCTTGGCACAGCAGCCTGGGCACCATAGATGGCAACAGGAGACAGACAGGTTCCTGGGTGGAAGGGGGCGGGTCCCCAGTGAGGCCCCACTTTCAGGCCACAGAGGGCCTGAAAGCTAAGGGCTAGGCTGCCAGTCCTGCTGAGCAGAGTGGGAACTTGTGGTGCCTTTTCTGGGCCCACCCATGGCTGCCATAGACCAATCAGTGCACACTTTCTCCCCTCTGAGGCCCATAATGGCCCCAGGCTCAGCCAGAGCAGAGGAGAGGATGGGGTGACCAGCTGCAGAGAGGAACTATCCTCTCCACTGAGAACCGAACACTTGGGAGGGCCTGCCTGCGTAGAGGAGCTACTCTCTCTGCTAGGAGCTGAACACTGGTCAGGACACCCTGGCTATGGAAAGGAGCTACCCCTGTGGGTCTCCTATGAGCTATTTTATTGCTCAATAAAGCTCTCCTTCATCTTGCTCTCCCTCCACTTGTCTGCATACCTCATTCTTCCTGGTCATAGGACAAGATCTCGGGACCTGCTGAATGGTGAGGCTAAAAGAGCTATAACACAAACAGGGCTGAAACATGGCCCTTGCTCGCCACATTGTGGGTGAAGAGAAGGAGAGAAGAGCTGTGGCCCTTTGGGGAGCCCAGATCTGGGAGCTCCCTGAGCCAGGGCTGTGACTTCCTCTTTGGGGCCCTGCAGTTTCTGGCATCTCCAAGCTTCCGGGTATCACCGTGTTTCCTGATGCCAGTTGTGGAAGCTCCTTGGGGTGTGTCTGGTCCAGCCGCAGTCTTGCAGAGGGTCAGTGCCCATGCCAGAACCTGGAGCTCCTCACCCCACTGCAGCAGCTGGTGTGTCTGCGCAGTGGCCAGACCCCATGCTCACATACCCCTCACCACTCCACACCTGATTTGCCCTTGGCAGGAATGGGAACCAGGCTGGTAGCATGAGCTAAGCTCAGCCTGCCAGGCCGAGTGGGTGGAATGAGCCCAGTGGGCCTGAGCAAAACTCAGGCAAAGACACCACTGGACACAGAGGTTTCTGGCCAGAAAAGCAACACCCCAAAGATCCCATAACATTAGCATCTCTTTTAGTTCTGATTACATATTGCTGTGTAACAAACTATCCCAAAATTCAGTGGCTTGAAATGACAACCATGTTATTATATTTCATGATTTTGTGGGTCAAGAACTTGACAGGGCTGAAATGGCTGATTCCTTATACAATGCAAGAACATTAGGTGATATTTGGAGGCTGAGCAGTGTTAAAGAAAAAAGCTTTAGACATAATAAATTTAACATAATTTATTTGAGTAAATAAATATTCATGAATTGAGCAGCACTTCACACCAGAAGAGGTTCAGAGAGCTCCTCCCAGCAGTGTGAGCTGTGAGCTTTTATAAGAACATGAAAGTGAAGTAAAGAAATCACCTGATTGGCTACAGGCAGGCATCTGCTTAATTATCTGAGCATAGTGTAATGAGGCATTGGCCTTATTTGGGTGTGCGTCTGATCAGTTGGCTGCCTGTAATTGGCTGAAACGTGGCTGTTTGTGTTTAACTGAAACCCAGATATTTGTTACAAAAAATATACTCAAGTTAGGTTTTGATTTGTTTGCTTAACTAAGTTAGGTTAGTTTGTTATGTAGGAACTTAAAGTACAGAGGCAGCCTCTGGCTATTTAACAGCAGGTTTAAGAGTCTAACATGGGTCACTTAAAAGCTGGGCACATTGATGGGGATTGCTGAAAGGCAGGGCTCAGATGGATCCCTCTCTTTCTCCATGTAATCTCAAGGGCTTTCCACATGGTCTTTCCAGGAGGATAATAGGGCTTTGTACATGGCAGCTTAGGGCTCCAGGAGAACAAGGCAGAAACCTACCAGGCCTCTTAAAATTAGACTCTGAATGATATAGTGAAACTTCTTTTGGACTCAAAGCCACAATCCACCCCAGATTCAAGTAGAGGTAAATAGACCCCACCTTGCAATGTGAGGAGAGTCAAAAGAATTTATGGTCACTTTGAATCCACCACGACATTCTAAATTTTACATAAATGTTGTCTGTACTTACGTTATTACTGTATAATTATTTATTTACACGTCACACTGTGAGCTCTTTGAAGACCAAAAACTTTGCCTTACTCATCTTTGTATTCCAGCACCCAGAACTGTATATAGTTTTGTTGCATTAATCATGTTGCTATTCCTTACTCTTTTGGGACAAATGGCTGCTTCAGAAGACTCCAGTATAATAGCAGGGCCAGGCAGTATTTGTAGAATACCTGGGAGTTTTCTCCAATTCTACATACTAGTGAGAACTCTTCCATTTTGTTCTGTGATAATTTTTTCTCTAAATGTTTCTTTTAGGGACTATAGCCAGTAATATGTTTCCTGTCATCTTCTTCCCAATGACTCCAGGAAAAAATGTTGGAGAGGCAAGGTGAGAGATTAGATTCTTCACCTTTTGATACTGATTAGCAAAATTGAGCCTGGAAATCCGTAGAGAAAGGACGTTTTTAACAACAGGCAAATGAGGAGCTAGCTTTAAAAGAAAACAAATCTCGTAACTTAAATATAATACATTTTGGAAGAAAAACTGGTTGATGGATAATTCATCACTCAGAAATTGCCAGATGATATGTATGGGTTGACAGATATTCTTTTACTTCATATATTAACTCTAACCTTGCTCAAAGCATTTCAATTCCTGTTTCCTCATCCATAAATTATACATATATATTAATCTAAAAGGTAATTATAGTTTTTATGTTACCATGGCTAATAGTAGAGAAACACACTCTAGTTTTAGAAGACATTTTCAAAATAGTCAAGGATGCTTTTAATTGTAGATTAAATGACTATCCCCCACTCGCTACCTCCTTCATTTCAATATAAAGATACTATTTAGTACTGAAAATTAGACAGGATTTTTTCTACTAAAACTAATTTCTTATTTCCCAAACTTGATTAACCATAAGTTTTACCTTAAAATATAAATTCATAAGGAAATCTCCAGAGGGAGAAACCTAAGAATTATCCAAGGGTGATTCTTATAATCAGGCAAATTTCAAAAACAGTCATAAAACCCATTACCCCTGAGTTAATCTAAGAAAATTGCTAAGTTATTTAGTTAGAAAAAAATTCTAGATTATTGGATTTAGAAAGAAGAATTTCTAAATTTTTAAGAAATTGTTCTGAAATATTTTTCACAAGGAGAATCAGACTGATTTGAAGAAATAATCAAATGCGTTTATTTCTCATGAGAATTTAACATATATAGAAAAGGGCTGAAGAGGTCGTCTCCATCCCCCGTGTTATGAACTAAATGCTTATGCCTCCGATTCATATTTTGAAGTCCTAACCCCAAATAAGATGGTATTTGGCTGGCCTTTGGAAAGGAATCAAATTTAAATGAGGGTATGAGACTGTGGCCCCATGACAGGATTACTGTCCTCATGAGAAGAGGAAGAGACACCAGAGCTCCCTATTTTTCCAACATGTGAGGACACTGCAAAAAGATGGCCGTGTGCAAGACAGGAAGTTGCCTTCACAACAAACAGAATCTGCTGGCACCTGCATCTTGGACTTTACTGCCTCCAGAACTGTCTACTGTTTAACCACCCAGTCTATGGTATTTTGTTATATCAGCTAAGCTGACATCAGCTAAGCTGACATTTATTTATAGATAATAAAACTCAGGCCCAGTTTTTTCTATTTCTATTATTTTTATTATTATTAAAACTCCTTAAATAGACTTCTTTACAAGGGGGAAATCATCGCTAATCCATCACACCCGTCCATATTTCCACATAGATACCTTTTATCTACTTATATTATTCCTGCATACTGATTTATGTTTAGGTCCCAATCCATGCCTCCAACATTTTGATTCAGCACACAATAAAAACACTGAGAATCTTTGGGAGAATAGTTGTGGTGATCACAGTGAGGAGTAGTTAGGGGGTAAGTCTTGTTTTGGGGGCTGGACTATAGAAAATGATTGAGTATATCTAATTCAGTTAAATGTATTTGTAAAAGCTGTACATTTTTTTTCAGTTAGAGAAGAATTTGTTTTACTAATGATTCCTTCAAGTGCACATCTAGTTACAGTATCTACCTAAATCATCCTTTCAGTGATCATTGATTTTGATGTTTCCAAGCATAGGATTAACGACAGTAGTTTTTTTTTTTAAATCTCCCTTTGTATCCAATAAAAAGAATATTTATATACTTCAAAATAGAATCCTTCTTGAAAAGTAAAAAGGGAGGTTGTTCATTTTCTTTTTCCAATTACATCAGCATTCCCTAAATGAAAGTAATTTTCCTCTAGGAAACAAAATCAGTGCTCAGAAAAAAATATGGTTATAGGATGTACTCAGAAAAAAAATATGGTTATAGGATGAGGTCACCAATAATAAAATGTTGGTAAAGAACAATGCTTGTTATTCCAGATCACATCAGATAAAATATTTGTGGGCATTATATAATTTACATGCTATGAGTTATGTAAAAGACTTTGGGCTTGGAGACATCCAGATTTGAATGCTTCTCTAATCTGTCTGTTATGAGAACCTAGGCATGTTATTTTTATCTTTCTTTCTGAGTCTCATAATTCTCATCTGTAAAATAAGCCTGATAAAAATTTTATCCATCTCCCGAGATCACCGTGATAATTAGATGAGTTATTGCACACTTTATATGTAGAACTGTGCCTGGCATATGATAAATGCTCAAGAAATGCAAGTGATTTGTGATTATTTATTGCAAGAATGGAGATAACCCAAACCTTTGCATTTACATTGCTATATTAGCTTTTGCTACCATAGTCACCTAAACTTTGTAATTCAATTTTCAAAACACTGTTAATGTATTTGGTTTTAACATAAGAAGCCAATTGCCTACTGAATATAAATGGAGTACTCCTGAACATTTCTTAGCAATTGACCATCTCTGTGATCCGCTAAAGGTCATTTAATTTTCCCTTTGTCTCACCTTCTATGATGGCCACATGCAAGTTCAGGGGTTGATGTCATATAACCCTTTTCGGTTTTTTGTTGTTGTTTTTTTAAGGAGAGTTCAGGGATTGGTAGAAAGGCACAACAGAGTTGGGCATACAAGTGGAAATCAGGAGACTTAACCACCTATATGACTGGGGTCAATCCACATGTCCATTCTATACACAATGTCCAGAGCTCACCATTTTGAGCTGCCAGGTATTACTTTGGCATCCCCTAATTCTGTCATTAGTGCTGTCATTTCCTTACACCCAGACTTTAAAATCTCATGCCTTCATCTTATTAAATGTCAAATAAAGACATATATATATATTTTAAAAAAATCCCTTATACACATTCTTAACACTCACTCCATGTTGATTCTCATTTCGGCCATCATCTTTGGCATGGGGTTTGTGGCAAAAGTGTTTACAGCTACTTAAACTATGTCTGATCTCTTCCCATTCTAATGCATCCCACACCTGCTACTGGTTCAATCTCCATAAAGCTTAGCTACATGGCTTCAACTTGGCTTTTCACTCTTCACCCCAATATTTGCCATCTATATCTTACCATTTTAGTCCAACAAATCTGATCATTCACTGTTCTCCAGAAATGTTTTGAGTATTCCCCATCTATTACCTTTGCTTTTGCCATTGCCTTGAATCTCTAATGCATGCCTCATGTCATTTTTGTGTGCATAAGATATTTCAGATATTCCTGTCTTCTATAAAGCCTGATGGATCCACCAAAATCTCTCGTCTCTTTGATCCTACATAACACTTAGTCACACTCTCCTGCTCTCTCTCTTTTTTGATGTGGAAAACACAGGCTTTAGTATCAAATAAACCTCAATGCACTTACTATGGGACATTGGGCAAGTATTGTGACTCACAGAATCATAGATTCATCCATATAATAGGGATGGTATAAGAGCAATATTTACCTTGGAGAGTTATTATGAGAGTAAAATGCAGCAAAGCTTATAAAAAGACCAGTCCAAAATTGAAACAAGGATAGTTAACTATTATTTTACTCATATTAAATGAAATATAAAGTATATAATAAGACATGCCTTATAAATGGCAGAGGCTCGATAATTGTCCACTTAGATTTAAAATAAAAAATATTATCACTTAAAAAATTTTCTTCCACCATTAGTCAGACCACCTACTACTGCCCTAAGAATGACTACATTGTCCAGTCTTAAAGAGGCTTTTCTGCACAAATAACCAAGAGATGTCTGTTACTATGAACCTACCATAGTAACAAACAAATTTAAAAGTAGCTGAAAAACTAGAGCAGGAAATAAGTACCCAAAGCCTGCCAACTGTCAGCAAAATGCTAACCTGCTTGAATATTTTCTTGGTTTCTGTTTTAAAAACATGAGGGCTGAAGTACTAAAATTTGTGATCCAAAACTAAACATGGTAAGACACAAATAACAGTGTAAATGTTTTGGTTGTGTAACCCATCCTACTTTTGTTGATGGAACTTGGAGAAACAGATGGTGATGTCCATGACTGTTCGATCATTGACACATCCTGTATTATGCAAGTATGGAACTGGGTAGTATAAAAGGCTGCTCTCATTAGGAAAGTTTGACCTGTGTGCTATTTATGGCTCAGAATTTGATGTTACCATAGCAAATGAAATGGAGTTCAAGAGAGACAATATTCCTTAACCTAAGTACATTACCAACAAAACTAATTCTAAGATCATTACCTTTCTATGAGGCCTGCAGTCAACATTCCAAACCCTAGACAGTCAATAAACAGAAAAGAGAATTTGGCACAAGCAGCTGAGAAGAGGAATCCATTTAGTTTCACAATGGGGCTGGCCCTAAAAAGGACTAGGAAAATTCCAGTTGAGGATTTACCTAGTAGATCTTCCCTCACGTTTGGTCCTAACATGTTCATCTTTGATTTCTTAGTTGAATTGTTTCCCCTGTGACCTTCTATTCTATTCATTCTCTTGCTTCCTTGCCTCTTTACTTCATGATGAGGACTAAACTCTTTCTATAATGAGCATTCAGCATCAGTCAATAGCTAAGGCTTAGCTATTGAGAATAACTCAATAGGTTTTAGTTGTAATATATTTCCGTAAATAATTTATTATATCATTACATAATCATTAGATAATACTCAATGCATTCTAATTAGTAATCTTTTATAGAAAATGTATTCAGGCATACAACATAACTGAATTCTTACTTCCCTTCCATTTTTTCCTGTCTTTTAGATTTCCACATCTATAAAATGGAAATGATAGTAGTAAACTCTTTTGAGAATTTCTTAGAAGATTAAATAAGAAAATTCATGCACAGTTCCTGATACCTCATAACTGGCCCATAAATTTTAAGACATTGCCTGTCTCATTATGTCAGTCAGCAAATATTTTTTGAAAATCTATTTTGCATGAGGTCTAGAGATGACAGTACTGTATTCATTGCCCTAAAGAGAATCTCAAGCTAAAATGAGTTACATGATAACTCACAAAACAAGACCAAACTCATGACCATGAGAGCTTTGAGGGGAATCATCTAAGTCAGTCAGGGATTGAGGAAGAAGAAGGTGTCAGGAAAGCTGCACAGAGGAGGCAACTCATTAGGGACGTCTCGAAGGATTTCATAAATAAAAAAGAGGTTTGGCAATAAAAATGGTGAAGGAAAACACTGAAAGGGCCCAGAGATCAGGGAAAGACTAGAGTGTCTGAGAGATTAAAAGGGGCTCTGCAAAACAATTTAGACTTAGGGGTGTTGGGGAGAAATAAGGCTGGCCATTTGCCCCAGTCATGATGGGGGAGAGCTTTGTATGACAGAGTGAGAAGGTTGGATTTCATCCTGAAGGAAAGGGGGAAGCGAAGGCCTAGAAATATTGAAAGAAGCCTGAGGAATGACAGGATCATACAAAAAGGAGAGGCAAGTTAGAAAGCCACTGCAACAGCTCGTGTTAAAAGAGGTGAGCCAGCAAAGAGAGCAAAAAGGAAGGTTCAGACTGAGTGTTTTGTGGAAGTCCTTTGTTTTTTACTGAATCGACATGTTCTTATTTCTAGGTTTAGAAATTTGTGAATGTTTTGTTCAATGAGGTTACAGATTTCTAAAATGTGTTTCTTTAGGCTTTCATACTTTATTCTCTTCTCAGTGAGAACCTGAAAAATAGTGTGAATAACTTGAAAAGCTACTAAGGTGGTTGGATTAAAAAAATAGTGCAGACAAAAATAATAAGGAAAATTGGCTACACTCTATTTTCTGTTTGCTTTTTCTCAGTCACATTGCCCTGCATTTAAATGTCTCAAATACAGTATTAATTCCCTGCAAGGTAAGTACTAAGAAGGCAGGTAGTAACACTCATTTTTGCTCAGTAGAGACTGTCCCTGAGAAAGGTCTGGAATTTGCCCAAGTCTATTTACCTAATTAGAGATGGAGTTGGGCTGTCATACCTGCTGTAACACAGAGGTTTTTCAAAATAAAGATCACATCAGTAGGAATGTTTTTCTGGGAAGAGCAGCTTGACTTCTTCAGGAAAAGAATGAGGGTAGTGATTCATTTCCAATGCCAGAGACATTATAGAGACATTATGCAGAATATGTCCAAGTCTCAGAATCTTGGTCTGCACGTGCGCGCACACACACACACACACACACACTCACACTCACACTCACTCTCTCTCTCTCTCCCTCTCTCTCTTTCTCTCTTACCCTTCATGATAGCTGGGGTAAAACATCTTTCAAATGGAGTAGAGCGATAGGGAGGTAAATTTCACTTTCTACCAAATATAGCATAGGAACTGTCTTGAATTTTTTCAGTGGCACTTTCCCTAAGTCAAGTATGGGTATCTTCTCCACACTTTTCACTCCTATCTCTGCATTTGTCTCCTAAGGAAAATGAATGAAATTACCCACAGAATATGGGAAACAGGCCAATGAATCCCTTGATAATTGGGTTTTCACTGCAGGAGAAAGCTGAAAAGGTATTCTAGCAGCAGATCACACAAAGAAAAATGAGGCAGTAGAGATAAGGGAGTTAGTTTGATCAAAACATAAAAAGAACAGCAAATTCCAAGTAAGACCAAAGTTTATCTTGGGCTTTTACAGGTAAGGGCTGTAACACTAGTTCTTGCTTCTTTCTATTCAATTTATTTTCCAAATATATACTGCCTTATGCTTGAATAAGTTGTTAAACTATTTTGTTTCGAATCTTTGGGATACTCTTGATAACATTTACAAACAGGTTAGATAATGTATTTCATGTCCTACATTTCTGAATTTTGATCCTTGTCCTGCTGATCTCCTAGTATGCTTTCTTTTTTACTTTGACTTAACATAGAAGACTAGCAACAATATGCTAGAATTTATTTCCCAGTGATAGCTTTTAGTGGATTAAGATAATATTTGTATCCCATCAAGGCAAAGAATACTGTCATCACTCTGAACTTTCAAGCAGTTCTTCAAGGTTTATACATTTTATCTCATTCTTTTTTTTTTCCCCCTAAAGCAGCTCAGTAGAGATGTAAGAACAGGTCGAATCGAGATGGGAAAACACAAATAAAGATAAGTCAAATAACTTGCCAATCAATAATTATAGTACTATGTCCTTTAGAATTGCATACCAAGGCTCTGAGTGTCTGCTAGCAGGTCAATAAAATTCAGAACAATTAATAATTAAATGTGAGGTGAGGGGGAGGTAAAAATTAAACACTTGCAATTTCATAAACAAAACAGTTGATGAAATTTTTAGTGTTTGTAGAGTGGTAATAGTGAGATTTAACTGATTTTTATGTTACCTTTTATGAAGATTGGAGGGTGCATAAATATGGCATGTGCTAAAGATCTAGCATCAGATCCTCTGCTTCTTTCTAGTTAGATACAATGCTTTTACCTTTGGAATAATTTTGCTATTTAGATAGGAAAAAGATGCAGTTAAGTTTATCTTATTGTATCTTTACCATCTATAAATCATTATTATTTTATAGAAATGAATCAAAAAAAGTTTTAAGGTTTTTGTGACTATTTAAAGCAAATAAATTTATACTGAAATTTCATTTACTTTTTTTTACTGTTGTTAATTGAGTTAATCTTTAGTCGAGTTGAGATTATATTGAATTTTAAAATATAAAGTAATGCAGATTAAACACTAAGCATGGAATTCTGGAAGTCAATCATTGCCTTCATTTGCCACAAACTCCTTTCACATCCTTGGCTTCTCCAAGACAGTCTTAACAATAACTAAAGAGCTAAAGGAAGTAATAGCTATTAAAAAACAGAGTTAGTATGGTGTGGAAATTAGACTAATTAATTCATTATTCAAGTAAAACTTTTTATAACTACTATGCATGAACCAAATTTTAATACTTTGCTAACTGTAATTTTTCCCCCCAATGACATGCAAATAATAAATTTTTCTCCTTTCCCCAACATCCCCTAACATTTGTGTTCTGTTCCTTTAAACAGTGTCAAGATGCATTAAATAAATACAAAGTTAGCCTGATGAAGAACAAACTTATTTTCATTCTAAAAAAGGCATCACTTGCTCAGTTGCTCTGTCATGCCTGTGGACGTTGTTATCGCTCATATCTTTTAAACACACAGCATCCCTTTCTTCCTTCTTATCCAGGCTGTCACCAAATCCTTTTACTTCTTGCCCAACAGTCTCTTAACTCTATCTCTTCTTTGGTCTCTTTTGCCAAATACCATATGCTGATTAGGCCTTCTCTTACTGTTTTCTTTTGTTTATTTTAAACCTCTTGATTCCTCTCTCCCTGATTGCCACCTCACTGCTAGAATTATCTTTTGTTGTTGGGATTTCCATTAAAGCATTTTCTTAGAAATTTTCCTTTCTAAACAAAGTTAAAAACAACTGTTTAAAAACCACTCTGCTGTTCCCAGGAAGCAGGAATAGATATGTACATTTGGCCTCCCATATGTCATCTTATTCATTTCCCAGGGAGGCTGTTATATATTTTTAAAATGCATGTATTAGAATTAAAAATGCATAATATTAATGTTGCTTATGTTTACTGGTTGCCTACTATACACCAGTCGCTTTATATAAATAACATTACTTACCTGCAACAACTGTTCAGGTAATAAGCATTATCCCCATTTTTCAACTGAGGGAACTGAACACAGATAATTTTAGTTACCTGCATCTCGTTCCGCCTAAAACTGCCTCCCATTAATAACAACTCATCTTTTATCTGTACCTTGCTAGCTTCTTTCTTCGGTTTGTAGTGGGATAGAACTCATTGTACTAACTTCAATTGCCACCCAAGTTTTCCTAACAGAACTGAGCTGACCTGGAATATTTCCTAGCTCCAGTGATCTTTTAGACCCCCTGCAGCAAAGCTCTGGGTTTGGACTATGGGGAAATGACCACTGTCTTAGCAAGACATTAAAGGGGGACGTTTTTTTCTACTTTCTGTTAGTACACATTTATTGTTCCCTTAAATTTAGAGGTGGGGATTGGACTTAAGATAAAGACGTTTTTGAAAGAAAGCAGTGAAGAATTTAAGATGTCTGAAAAGGCAGGTCTAGAGACTTCCCAAAACAAGAAAGGAATTAACTGGGCCCCCTAGAAATGGCAGTGGTTTAAGAATAGCAAAGCCTTGAAAATGGTTTAGAAAATTCCCAAAGGTCTCCTCACTTCCTTAGATTTCCTATCTAAAATTCTTCCCTTTTTTTCCTTTTCATCCTTATTTATCAACTTGACTATTTATTGAAACCAATGATAGGCTTTAATTTCCTATTAATCTGTACAGTCATTACCTGAGTTTGATGCTATTTCCATTTTTAATATGTGTAATAAATAAGTCTTAGGTTTTGTGATTTGCCTAAGATCACTTGTTAGTACTAGGTAAATAAGGAGAATTTGAACCCAAATCTCTCTGTCCTCAAAAGGTAAGGCTCTTAACCATTACCCTAAATTGCTTTTTCTAAAGGTTTCTATGCATCTACTGTGTAGCACTAAGAATGAGAGGCCAAATAATTAGAAGTTATCCCTGACCACAAAAAATTTATACATGAAGAAAGGAAGTGGGCAAGAAAGGAAATGATAGTATGTGGTAAAGAGTTATTGTAGAAAAATTAGCCCAGGGTTCTAACTCTATTGGATTATTACAAAAGGTATTTTTTTTTTGTCTTGTGCCCTGCCACCAACCCCATTCCCCAAGAGTAGATCAGCCAAAGCTTTCTTCTTCAGAAGGATATCTAGAAAAAATTCACACACATAGGCAAAACATGAGCAGGAGGTAAGAGTAAGAGGCGATGCTGAAAGAAAAGTGGAGAAAGACATGAAAATATACTAAACAGTTACCTTAAAATATGTTAAATAAGAATTGTAAAAAAGCAAAAGGCCGTAATATAGTAAGCTTAAAAGAGCAAGATGTAGAATGATATGTTTTCAACTATTATTCTCTTTCCAGAAAAATAAATAAATAAAACCTCCTTCTATGACATGAATGCTAGTTTATGTGTATATAAGGAAGGAGAGGAGAATACATACCACTGGTTATCACAAGGGACCCTGACTGGAAGAGGGGAGTTTGTCAAAGATTAGTGTTGTGTTTATGCATCTCTGCATGAATTATTTCATACAGCACACCAAGCATCATTTCCTTTTGTAATCTAAAAGACCTCAAAATGGAGTAATGTGGAAGTTTTTTTTTATTATTATTATACTTTAAGTTTTAGGGTACATGTGCACAATGTGCAGGTTAGTTACATATGTATACGTGTGCCATGCTGGTGTGCTACACCCATCAACTCGTCATTTAGCATTAGGTATATCTCCTAATGCCATCCCTCCCCCGTGCCCCCTCCCCACAACAGTCCCCAGAGTGTGATGTTCCCCTCCCTGTGTCCGTGTGTTCTCATTGTTCAATTCCCACCTATGAGTGAGAACATGCGGTGTTTGGTTTTTTGTCCTTGCGACAGTTTACTAAGAATGATGATTTCCAGTTTCATCCATGTCCCTACAAAGGACATGAACTCATCATTTTTTATGGCTGCATAGTATTCCATGGTGTATATGTGCCACATTTTCTTAATCCAGTCTATCATTGTTGGACATTCGGATTGGTTCCAAGTCTTTGCTATTGTGAATAGTGCCGCAATAAACATACGTGTGGATGTGTCTTTATAGCAGCATGATTTATAGTCCTTTGGGTATATACCCAGTAATGGGATGGCAGGGTCAAATGGTATTTCTAGTTCTAGATCCCTGAGGAATTGCCACACTGACTTCCACAATGGTTGAACTAGTTTACAGTCCCACCAACAGTGTAAAAGTGTTCCTATTTCTCCACATCCTCTCCAGCACCTGTTGTTTCCTGACTTTTTAATGATTGCCATTCTAACTGGTGTGAGATGGTATCTCATTGTGGTTTTGATTTGCATTTCTCTGATGGCCAGTGATGGTGAGCATTTTTTCATGTGGTTTTTGGCTGCATAAATGTCTTCTTTTGAGAAGTGTCTGTTCATGTCCTTGGCCCACTTTTTGATGGGGTTGTTTGTTTTTTTCTTGTAAATTTGTTTGAGTTCATTGTAGATTCTGGATATTAGCCCTTTGTCAGATGAGTAGGTTGCGAAAATTTTCTCCCATTTTGTAGGTTGCCTCTTCACTCTGATGGTAGTTTGTTTTGCTCTGCAGAAGCTCTTTAGTTTAATTAGATCCCATTTGTCAATTTTGGCTTTTGTTGCCATTGCTTTTGGTGTTTTAGACATGAAGTCCTTGCCCATGCCTATGTCCTGAATGGTAACACCTAGGTTTTCTTCTAGGGTTTTTATGGTTTTAGGTCTAACGTTTAAGTCTTTAATCCATCTTGAATTAATTTTTGTATAAGGTGTAAGGAAGGGATCCAGTTTCAGCTTTCTACATATGGCTAGCCAGTTTTCCCAGCACCATTTATTAAATAGGGAATCCTTTCCCCGTTGCTTGTTTTTCTTAGGTTTGTCAAAGATCAGATGGTTGTAGATACGCGGCGTTATTTCTGAGGGCTCTGTTCTGTTCCATTGATCTATATCTCTGTTTTAGTACCAGTACCATGCTGTTTTGGCTACTGTAGCCTTGTAGTATAGTTTGAAGTCAGGTAGCGTGATGCCTCCAGCTTTGTTCTTTTGGCTTAGGATTGCCTTGGCGATGCGGGCTCTTTTTTGGTTCCATATGAACTTTAAAGTAGTTTTTTCCAATTCTGTGAAGAAAGTCATTGGTAGCTTGATGGGGATGGCATTGAATCTATAAATTACCTTGGGCAGTATGGCCATTTTCACGATATTGATTCTTCCTACCCATGAGCATGGAATGTTCTTCCATTTGTTTATATCCTCTTTTATTTCATTGAGCAGTGGTTTGTAGTTCTCCTTGAAGAGGTCCTTCACATCCCTTGTAAGTTGGATTCCTAGGTATTTTATCCTCTTTGAAGCAATTGTGAATGGGAGTTCACTCATGATTTGGCTCTCTGTTTGTCTGTTATTGGTGTATAAGAATGCTTGTGATTTATGTACATTGATTTTGTATCCTGAGAGTTTGCTGAAGTTGCTTATCAGCTTAAGGAGATTTTGGGCTGAGACAATGGGGTTTTCTAGATATACAATCATGTCATCTGCAAACAGGGACAATTTGACTTCCTCTTTTCCTAATTGAATACCCTTTATTTCCTTCACCTGCCTAATTGCCCTGGCCAGAACTTCCAACACTATGTTGAATAGGAGTGGTGAGAGAGGGCATCCCTGTCTTGTGCCAGTTTTCAAAGGGAATGCTTCCAGTTTTTGCCCATTCAGTATGATATTGGCTGTGGGTTTGTCATAGATAGCTCTTATTACTTTGAGATACGTCCCATCAATACCTAATTTATTGACAGTTTTTAGCATGAAGGGTTGTTGAATTTTGTCAAAGATCTTTTCTGCATCTATTGAGATAATCATGTGGTTTTTGTCTTTGGTTCTGTTTATATGCTGGATTACATTTATTGATTTGCATATATTGAACCAGCCTTGTATCCCAGGGATGAAGCCCACTTGATCATGGTGGATAAGCTTTTTGATGTGCTGCTGGATCCGGTTTGCCAGTATTTTATTGAGGATTTTTGCATCAATGTTCATCCAGGATATTGGTCTAAAATTCTCTTTTTTGGGTTGTGTCTCTGCCCGGCTTTGGTATCAGGATGATGCTGGCCTCATAAAATGAGTTAGGGAGGTGTCAGGATGATGCTGGCCTCATAAAATGAGTTAGGGAGGATTCCCTCTTTTTCTATTGGTTGGAATAGTTTCAGAAGGAATAGTACCAGTTCCTCCTTGTACCTCTGGTAGAATTCGGCTGTGAATCCATCTGGTCCTGGACTCTTTTTGGTTGGTAAGCTGTTGATTATTGCCACAATTTCAGAGCCTGTTATTGGTCTATTCAGAGATTCAACTTCTTCCTGATTTAGTCTTGGGAGAGTGTATGTGTCAAGGAATTTATCCATTTCTTCTAGATTTTCTAGTTTATTTGCGTAGAGGTGTTTGTAGTATTCTCTGATGGTAGTTTGTATTTTTGTGCGATCAGTTGTGATATCCCCTTTATCATTTTTTATTGCATCTGTTTGATTCTTCTCTCTTTTTTTCTTTATTAGTCTTGCTAGCGGTCTATCAATTTTGTTGATCCTTTCAAAAAACCAGCTCCTGGATTCATTAATTTTTTGAAGGGTTTTTTGTGTCTCTATTTCCTTCAGTTCTGCTCTGATTTTAGTTATTTCTTGCCGTCTGCTAGCTTTTGAATGTGTTTGCTCTTGCTTTTCTAGTTCTTTTAATTATGATGTTAGAGTGTCAATTTTGGATCTTTCCTGCTTTCTCTTGTGGGCATTTAGTGCTCTAAATTTCCTTCTACACACTGCTTTGAATGTGTCCCAGAGATTCTGGTGTGTTGTGTCTTTGTTCTCGTTGGTTTCAAAGAACATCTTTATTTCTGCCTTCATTTCGTTATGTACCCAGTAGTCATTCAGGAGCAGGTTGTTCAGTTTGCATGTAGTTGAGCGGTTTTGAGTGAGTTTCTTAATCCTGAGTTCTAGTTTGATTGCACTATGGTCTGAGAGACAGTTTGTTATAATTTCTGTTCTTTTTCATTTGCTGAGGAGAGCTTAACTTCCAACTATGTGGTCAATTTTGGAATAGGTGTGGTGTGGTGCTGAAAAAAAATGTATATTCTGTTGATTTGGGGTGGAGAGTTCTGTAGATGTCTATTAGGTCCGCTTGGTGCAGAGCTGAGTTCAATTCCTGGGTATCCTTGTTAACTTTCTGTCTCTTTGATCTGTCTAATGTTGGCAGTGGGGTGTTAAAGTCTCCCATTATTATTGTGGGGGAGTCTAAGTCTCTTTGTAGGTCACTCAGGACTTGCTTTATGAATCTGGGTGCTCCTGTATTGGGTGCATATATATTTAGGATAGTTAGCTCTTCTTGTTGAATTGATCCCTTTACCATTATGTAATGGCCTTCTTTGTCTCTTGATCTTTGTTGGTTTAAAGTCTGTTTTATCAGAGACTAGGATTGCAACCCCTGCCTTTTTTTGTTTTCCATTTTCTTGGTAGATCTTCCTCCATCCTTTTATTTTGAGCCTATGTGTGTCTCTGCATGTGAGATGGGTTTCCTGAATACAGCACACTGATGGGTCTTTGCTGTTTATCCAATTTGCCAGTCTGTGTCTTTTAATTGGAGCACTTCGTCCATTTACATTTAAAGTTAATATTGTTATGTGTGAATTTGATGCTGTCATTTTGATGTTAGCTGGTTATTTTGCCTGTTAGTCGATGCTGTTTCTTCCTAGTCTCGATGGTCTTTACGTTTTGGCATGATTTTTCAGCGGCTTGTACCGGTTGTTCCTTTCCATGTTTAGTGCTTCCTTCAGGAGCTCTTTTAGGGCAGGCCTGGTGGTGACAAAATCTCTCAGCATTTGCTTGCCTGTAAAGTATTTTATTTCTCCTTCACTTATGAAGCTTAGTTTGGCTGGATATGAAATTCTGGGTTGAAAATTCTTTTCTTTAAGAATGTTGAATATTGGCCCCCACTCTCTTCTGGCTTGTAGAGTTTCTGCCGAGAGATCTGCTGTTAGTCTGATGGGCTTCCCTTTGTGGGTAACTCGACCTTTCTCTCTGACTGCCCTTAACATTTTTTCCTTCATTTCAACTTTGATGAATCTGACAATTATGTGTCTTGGAGTTGCTCTTCTCGAGGAGTATCTTTGTGGCGTTCTCTGTATTTCCTGATTCTGAATGTTGGCCTGCCTTGCTAGATTGGGGAAGTTCTCCTGGATAATACCCTGCAGAGTGTTTTCCAACTTGGTTCCATTCTCCCCGTCACTTTCAGGTACACCAATCAGACGTAGATTTGGTCTTTTCACATAGTCCCATGTTTCTTGGAGGCTTTGTTCGTTTCTTTTTATTCTTTTTTCTCTAAACTTCCATTCTCACTGCATTTCATTCATTTCATCTTCCATCACTGATACTCTTTCTTCCAGTTGATCACATCGACTCCTGAGGCTTCTGCATTCTTCATGTAGTTCTCGAGCCTTGGCTTTCAGCTACATCAGCTCCTCTAAGCACTTCTCTCTATTGGTTAATCTAGTTTTACATTCGTCTAAATTTTTTTCAAAGTTTTCAACTTCTTTGCCTTTGGTTTGATTTTGCTCCTGTAGCTCAGAGTAGTTTGATTGTCTGAAGCCTTCTTCTCTCAACTCCTCAAAGTCATTCTCTGTCCAGCTTTGTTCTGTTGCTGGTGAGGAGCTGCATTCCTTTGGAGGAGGAGAGGCACTCTGCTTTTTAGAGTTTCCAGTTTTTCTGCTCTGTTTTTTCCCCATCTTTGTGGTTTTATCTACTTTTGGTCTTTGATGATGGTGATGTACAGATGGGTTTTTGGTGTGGATGTCCTTTCTGTTTGTTAGTTTTCCTTCTAACAGAGAGGACCCTCAGCTGCAGGTCTGTTGGAATTTGCTAGCGGTCCACTCCAGACCCTGTTTGCTTGGGTATCAGCAGCGGTGGCTGCAGAACAGCGGATTTTCATGAACTGTGAATGCTGCTGTCTGATCCTTCCTCTGGAAGTTTTGTCTCAGAGGAGTACCTGGCCGTGTGAGGTGTCAGTCTGCCCCTACGGGGAGGTGCCTCCCAGTTAGGCTGCTCGGGTGTCAGGGGTCAGGGACCCACTTGTGGAGGCAGTCTGCTCGTTCTCAGATCTCCAGCTGCATGCTGGGAGAACCACTGCTCTCTTCAAAGCTGTTAGACAGGGACATTTAAGTCTGCAGAGGTTACTGCTGTCTTTTTGTTTGTCTGTGCCCTGCCCCCAGAGGTGGAGCCTACAGAGGCAGGCAGGCCTCCTTGAGCTGTGGTGGGCTCCACCCAGTTCGAGCTTCTCGGCTGCTTTGTTTACCTAAGCAAGCCTGGGCAATGGCAGGCGCCCCTCGCCCAGCCTCGCTGCGGCCTTGAAGTTTGATCTCAGACTGCTATGTTAGCAATCAGGGAGACTCCGTGGGCGTAGGACCCTCCGAGCCAGGTGTGGGATATAATCTCCTGGTGTGCCGTTTTTTAAGCCCGTCGGAAAAGTGCAGTATTAGGGTGGGAGTGACCCGATTTTCCAGGTGCCGTCTATCACCCCTTTCTTTGACTAGGAAAGGGAACTCCCTGACCCGTTGCACTTCCCGAGTAAGGCAATGCCTCACCCTGCTTCGGCTCACGCACGGTGCGCTGTACCCACTGTCCTGCGCCCACTGTTTGGCACTCCCTAATGAGGCGAAGCTGGTACCTCAGATGGAAATGCAGAAATCACCTGTCTTCTGCATGGCTCACGCTGGGAGCTGTAGACTGGAGCTGTTCCTATTCGGCCATCTTGGCTCCTCCCCCCGGAAGTTATTTTTAAAAGTGAAATAAACTCTACTGTATCAGATTCTAAGACTGGTTTAAGAATCAAAGATGGGGTCATAAGAAATTTCAAATATGCATGTTCATTTATAAGGACAATTTAGACTACAAGTGGGATTGTTTTAGAACGTTCTCTTGATTATTATTTAAGGAGACAGGAAATAGCAAAAAACAAAGAATAAATAATATTTATTGAGTATACTTGATTAAGTGCCGGGCCTTGTGTTCAGAATGTTATAAAATGATCGTGTGTATTCACTATTATCAACATCTCTAGAAGGTTGATGTTATTATCTCCATTTTACAGGTAAGAAAATTGAGAATCAGAGATTCCTATATCTTGCCCAAGGTTAGACAATCAGTCGCACAGCCAGGAGTCAAACCTAACTAACCCTGTGGAACATCAAAGCTCATGTTTTTTTCTTTGTACCACTATGGCTGGAACTCTATCATATACATTTATGAGATTAAAACACTGAATTGGCCAGGTGCAGTGGCTCACGCCTGTAATCACAACACTTTGGGAGGCCGAGGTGGGCAGATCACCTGAGGTCAGGAGTTCAAGACCAGCCTGGCCAGCATGGCAAAACTCCATCTGTACCAAAAATACAAAAATCAGCCGGATATGGTGGCAAGTGCTTGTAATCCCAGCTACTGGAGAGGCTGAGGCAGGAGAATCTCTTGAACTGGGGAGGCAGAGATTGAAGTGAGCCGAGATCATGGCATTGCACTCCAGCCTGGGTGACAAAAAAAAAAAAAAAAAAAAGAAAGAAAGAAAAGAAAAAGAGAAAAACTATTATAAACACCTTTTTTTTCTGAAGGAGTTCTGTACTTCTGTACCTGCAATCCATATTTCTTCCCCTCAGAGTAAGAATCTTGTCTGGAGGTGAAATCAGTGCTGATATTGCTACTTCAAATAAAACTACTTTTTTTTTTCTGCAAGAGAAATTGTAGAGAGTACAGAAAAATATAGATAGAACCAGGGAGAAATCAATCCAATTGATTCCTGATATTGGTGAAAAATTTAGTTCTTGGTTTTGGAAATCACATGACCTAAATTTTACTAATTAAGGAATATATGTCACATATAATTTAGTTTTTTAGTCCAAAAGAGAACTATAACAACAGCTGATATTTACTAAGTGTTTCCTGAGACAATATTTCAATTATCTACAGTCTTTACCACAGTTCAGCAGGATAGGTGTTACCACTCCTGATTTACAAAAAAGAAAACAGAGGTACTGAGAATGAATAAATTTTCCAAAAGTGGTAGAACAAAAACCCCAGCACAAGTGTATATGACTTCAGAACCTAGCTTATAAGATTGTGAAGAAAGAAAATAGTAAAAGTGGGCTTTTTGTTTCCTTTCTGTTTTTTTTTTCTAATCAAGTTCTTCAGGTTAATTCAAGGGATATATGTGTGTGTGTTTGTGTGTGTGTGTGTGTTTCCTTTGGAAAACATGTACATTTAAATGGCCGACAAACTTGTGGGGTTTTATACCAAGATGTCAGTAAAAGCTCACTAAAATTATACAGAATGTGAAAATCCAATTTAGGAGACAGTAATATAGAAATGTGTTACAATTTAGGCTTGACCAGAACAACAACAAATGTTTATGTTCTCAAAGTATTCCCTACCCCTTAGAAGCTTGTCCTCAGCTCTGAATGTGTGTTTATTCTTCACAGATCTTGGTTTTATGCTAGTAGTATTTTGAGGTTTTTGTTTTGTTTTGTTTTGTTTTTGAGACAGAGTTTTGCTTTTGTTGCCCAGGCTGGAGTGTAATGGCGTGATCTCAGCTCGCTGAAACCTCTGCCTCCCAAGTTCCAACGATTCTCCGGCCTCGGTCTCCCAAGTAGCTGGGATTACAGGTCCCCACCACCGTGCCCAGCTAATTTTTTTTGTAATTTCAGTAGAGACTGGGTATCACCATGTTGGCCAGGCTGGTCTTGAGCTCCTGACCTCAGGTGATCCGTCTTCCTCAGCTTCCCAAAGTGCTGGGATTACAGGTGTGAGCCACCGTGCCTGGCCGTATTTTGAGTTTTTATTATTGTTTTGTTTTCTATTTTTTCTTTTTATAGATGAGGTCTCAGTCTGTCACCCAGACTGGAGTGCAGTGGTGCCATCAGAGCACCCTGCAGCCTCAAGTTCCTGGGTTCAAGCAATCCTTCTGCCTCAGCCTCCCAAGTAGCTAGGATTACAGGCATGCACCACTGCACTTGGCTGAGTTTTTGTATTTTGATCTGCACTGTTTTCATTAACTGAGCCAACTTCTGTTTAGAATGACCCCCTAAAGAGAAAGTATACCCTTCAAATATTAGTGGGTTTTGTTACTCAATTGCAAAGCTGAATTCTCCATGATGAAATTGTAAGCCCTACTCATTTCTAATGATACCTTTTCCTTAAACAGCACCTGGCACATGCCAGGCTCTCAGTAAGTGTTGAAAAAATGAGTGAAGCCAATTCAACTAGACTGGGAAGTGTGCAGAGGGCAAATGGATAAAAAGTTCGAATCAACAAATGGGTGAGGGTTTGGCCAGCAGGAGGGGCAATGGTGATGGGAGAAGAAATGAAGATGACCTAGAAAGACTGCATGTCGGGGAAAGAACTATGACCTGAGCATTTCTTTCCACATGGATGCTAAGCCCCAAACCCCTGACTCAACAGATGTGATTTAACTTGAAGGCCAAAATGATGATTGTGATCTCCTTTGTAATGACAGCAAATAGAACAAAGAAGAGGCAATGTCCAAGGCACGCTAAGGAAAAGCATTTCCCAAATGCACCTGGGAAATAGCAGGAAAATAAAAAAAGTCTTGCTTACTTTCAAACTCCGAAGAAGCCACTGCACTGCTTTTGTCTAAATTTATTGACTGGAGCAAAGTGATTCCATCTAGAAATAAGGCATTGTTAAGAAATTAGCTGATCCTAGTAAGACTAGCGTATCCCCATAATAGGAAAAAAAATCAATGACATAATCCTATTTTTTGCAGCATTTCTTTACCTGTGCTATGTTGGAAGGAGCTGGGAAGCTATGTCAGATGCCATATCTGTGAAGATCCATAGGATCCTGCATGTGTAAAATTTAGTGATTTTGGACAAGTCTGAGTTATTCATCTGTGTTTTTAGTCTTTCTCAATTTCTATCTACCTTATAATTATATTGCTAAAATTTTGGTAATTCTTTTGTTCTGTCTCCTTTTACTTCTACCTATAATAGGTTTAAATAGCAGCAGAGTTATTCTGTTTTAGCATTGGTTCTCATAAGTTTAAATTGTAGTGTCTGTTAATTAGCCCCCATCCCCCACATTAGTTTATCTTTTTATTGTGTGTTAGTTTTTCCTTTTTATCCTGTAAAACAAAACAGAGAAATGTAGCTAAAATTGATACTGTTTGCCTTGGTTGATATCCTGAACAAAACACTTTTCAGAAGCACATCCCTCCTATCTTTTTGCTTCAATATCTTTTCAGTTTTACTACTGAACACTAGATCAGTGACACAGAGACTTCCTTTTATTAAATTCTCTAGCCACAAATACAAGGCCTGGAAATGTAAATTGAAATATATATATATTTTTTAAGACACAGTTTCACTTTGCCTCTTAGGCTGGAGTGCAGCGGTGTGATCTCCACTCACTGCAACACCCACCTCCCTGGTTAAAGTGATTCTCATGCCTCAACCTCCCGAGTAGCTAGGATTACAGGTGCCTGCCACCATGCCCAGCTAATTTTTCTATTTTTAGTAAAGATGGGTTTCACCATGTTGGCCAGGCTGGTCTTGAACTCCTGAACTCAAGTGATCTGCCCACTCCTGTCTCCCAAGGTGCTGGGATTACAGGCAAGAGCTGCTGTGCCTGGCTGCACTGAGTTATTATTAAGCCAGCAACTCTTTCATAGAGCAAAGGTGGTTATAAAGCACTAATAACACTGAGTACATATTTTTTTTCTTCCTCTCTCCCCAAGGAATAGATTATTCCAAATTCTCTAGTCTTAAACTATAGATCCATCTTTGACCACTCTTATTCTCAAGTGTAAGGACAGGGTCCAGTTTCAGTTTTCTGCATACGGCTAGCCAGTTTTCCCAACACCATTTATTAAATAGGGAATCCTTTCCCCATTGCTTGTTTATGTTAGGTTTCTCAAAGATCAGATGGTTGTAGGTGTGTGGTGTTATTTCTGAGGCTTCTGTTCTGTTCCATTGGTCTATATATCTGTTTTGGTACCAGTACCATGCTGTTTTGGTTACTGAGGCCTTGTAGTATAGTTTGAAGTCAGGTAGCGTGATGCCTCCAGCTTTGTTCTTTTTTCTTAGGATTGTCTTGCTATACAGGCTCTTTTTTTGGTTCCATATGAAATTTAAAGTAGTTTTTTTCTAATTCTTTGAAGAAAGTCAGTGATAACTTGATGGGAATAGCACTGAATCTATAAATTACTTTGAGGAATATGGCCATTTTCACAATATTGATTCTTCCTATCCATGAGCATGGAATGTTTTTCCATTTGTTTGTGTCATCTCTTATTTCCTTGAGCAGTGGTTTGTAGTTCTCCTTGAAGAGGTCCTTCACATCCCTTGTAAGTTGGATTCCTAAGTATTTTATTCTCTTTGTAGCAGTTGTGAATGGGAGTTTGCTCATGATTTGGCTCTCTGTTTGTCTATTATTGGTGTATAGAAATGCTTGTGATTTTTGCACATTGATTTTGTATCCTGAGACTTTGCTGAAGTTGCTTATCAGCTTAAGGAGATTTTGGGCTGAGACAATAGGGTTTTCTAAATATACAATCATGTCTTCTGCAAACAGAGACAATTGGACTTCCTCTCTTCCTATTTGAATACGCTTTATTTCTTTCTCTAGCCTGATTGTCCCGGCCAGAACTTCCAATACTATGTTGAACAGGCATGGTGAGAGAGGGCATCCTTGTCTTGTGCCAGTTTTCAAAGTGAATGCTTCCAATTTTTGCCCATTCAGTATGATATTGGCTGTGGGTTTGTCATAAATAGCTCTTATTATTTAGAGACATGATCCGTCAATACTTAGTTTATAGAGTTTTTAGCATGAAAGGGTGTTGAATTTTATTGAAAGCCTTTTCTGCATCTATTGAGATAATCATGTGGTTTTTGTCATTGGTTCTATTTATGTGATGGATTATGTTTATTGATTTGCATATGTTGAACCAGACTTGCGTCCCAGGGATGAAGCCGACTTGATCGTGGTGGATAAGCTTTTTGATGTGCTGCTGAATTCAGTTTTCCAGTATTGTATTGAGGATTTTGCATTGATGTTCATCAGGGATATTGGCCTGAAATTTTCCTTTTTTGTTTTGTCTCTGCCAGGTTTTGGTATCAGAATGATGCTGGCCTCATAAAATGAGTTAAGGAGGAATCCCTCTTTTTCTGTTGTTGGAATAGTTTCAGAAGGAATGGTACCAGCTCCTCTTTGTACCTCTGGTAGAATTCAGCTGTGAATCCATCTGGTCTTGGGCTTTTTTTTTTGGTTAGTAGGATATTAATTACTGCCTCAGTTTCAGAACTTATTATTGGTCTATTCAGGGATTCAACTTCTTCCTGGTTTAGTCTTGGCAGGGTGTATGTGTCCAGGAATTTACCCATTTCTTCTAGATTTTCTAATTTATTTGCATAGAGATGTTTATGTATTCTCTGATGGTAGTTTGTATTTCTGTGTGATCAGTGGTGATCTCCCTTTTATCATTTTTTATTATGTCTGTTTGATTCTTTTCTCTATTCTTCTTTGTTAGCCTGGCTAGCAGTCTATCTATTTTGTTAATCTTTTCAAAAAAAACCAGCTCCTGGATGGATTGATTTTTGAAGGGTTTTTGTGTCTCTATCTCCTTCAGTTCTGCTCTGATCTTAGTTATTTCTTGTCTTCTGCTATCTTTTGAATTTGTTTGCTCGTGCTTCTCTAGTTCTTTTAATTGTGATGTCAGGGTGTCAATTTTACGTCTTTCCCACTTTCTCCTGTGGGCATTTAGTGCTATAAATTTCCCTCTAAACACTGTGTCAGTTGTGTCTCAGAGATTCTGGTACGTTGTGTCTTTGTTCTTATTGGTTTCAAAGAACATCTTTATTTCTGACTTCTTTTCATTATTTACCAAGTAGTCATTCAGGAGCAGGTTGTTCAGTTTTCATGTAGTTGTGTGGTTTTGAGTGAGTTTCTTAGTGCTGAGTTCAAATTTGATTGCACTGTGGTCTGAAAGACTGTTATAATTTCCATTCTTTTGCATTTGCTGAGGAGTGTTTTACTTCCAATTATGTGATTGATTTTAGAATAAGTGCTATGTGGTGCTGAGAAGAATGTATATTCCATTGATTTGGGGTGGAGAGTTCTGTAGATGTCTATTAGGTCCACTTGGTCCAGAGCTGAGTTCAAGTCCTGAATATCCTTGTTAATTTTCTGTCTCGTTGATCTGTCTAATGTTGACAGTGGGTTGTTAAAGTCTCCTATTGTTATTGTGTAGGAGTCTAAGTATCTTTGTAGGTCTCTAAGAACTTGCTTTATGAATCTGGGTGCTCCTGTATTGGGTGCATATATATTTAGGATAGTTAGCTCTTCTTGTTGAATTGATCCCTTTACCATTATGTAATGCCCTTTTTTCTTAATCTTTGTTGATTTAAAGTCTGTTTTATCAGAGACTAGGATTGCAACACCTGCTTTTTTTTTTTTTTTTTTTTTTTGACTTTCCATTTGCTTGGTAAATCTTCCTCCGTTCCTTTATTTTGAGCCTATGCGCGTCTTTACATGTGAGATGTGTCTCCTGAATACAGCACATTGATGGGTCTTGGCTCTTTATCCAATTTTCCAGTCTATGCCTTTTAATTGGGACATTTAGCTTATTTACATTTAAGGTTAATATTGTTATGTGTGGATTTGATCCTGTCATTATGATGCTAGCTAGGTATTTTGCTCATTAGTTGATGCAGTTTCTTCATAGTGTTGATAGTCTTTACAATTTGGTATGTTTTTGCAGTGGCTGGTACTGGTTGTTCCTTTCCACGTTTAGTGCTTCCTTCAGGAGTTCTCGTAAGACAGGCCTAGTGGTGACAAAATCTTTCAGCATTTGCTTGTGTGTGAAGGATTTTCTTTCTCCTTCACTTATGAAGTTTGGCTGGATATGAAATTCTGGGTTTAAAATTCTTTTCTTTAAGAAAGTTGAATATTGTTCCCCACTCTCTTCTGGCTTGTAGGGTTTCTACAGATAGATCTGCTGTTAGTCTGATGGGCTTCCCTTTGTGAGTAACCCGGCCTTTCTCTCTGGCTGCACTTAAAATCTTTTCCTTCATTTAAACCTTGGTGAATCTGATGATTATGTGTCTTGGGGTTGCTCTTCTTGAGGAGTATCTTTGTGGTGTTCTCTGTATTTCCTGAATTTGAATGTTGGCCTGTCTTGCTACGTTGGGGAAGTTCTCCCGGATAATATCCTGAGGAGTGTTTTCCAACTTGGTTCCATTCTCCCTGTCACTTTCAGGTATACCAATCAAATGCAGGCTTCGTCTTTTCACATAGTCCCATATTTCTTGGAGACTTTATTCATTCCTTTTCACTGTTTTGTCTCTAATGTTGTCTTCACCCTTTATTTCATTAAGTTGATCTTCAATCTCTGATATCCTTTCTTCTGCCTGGTCAGTTTGGCTATTGATACTTGTATATGCTCCACGAAGTTCTTGTGCTGGGTTTTTCAGCTCCATTAGGTCATTTATGTTCTTCTCTAAACTGGTTATTCTAGTTAGCAATTCCTCTAACATTTTATCAAGATTCTTAGCTTCCTTGCATTGGGTTACAACATGCTCCTTTAGCTCAGAGGAGTTTGTTATTACCCACCTTCTGAAGCCTATGTCTGTCAACTTGTCAAACTCATTCTCTGTCTTGTTTTGTTCCCTTGCTGGAGAGGAGTTGTGATCCTTTGGAGAAGAGGCATTCTAGTTTTTGCAACTTTCCAGCCGTTTTGCACTGGTTTTTCCTCATCTTCGTGGATTTTTCTATCTTTGGTCTTTGTTGTTTGTGACCTTTGGATGGAGTTTTTGCATGGTCATCCTTTTTGTTGATGTTGATGCTACTGCTTTCTGTTTATCAGTTTTCCTTCTGACAGTCAGACCCCTCTTCTGCAGGTCTGCTGGAGTTTGCTGGGGGTCCACTCCAGATCTTGTTTGCCTGGATATCACCAGCAGAGGCTGCAGAATAGCAAAGATTGCTGCCTGCTCCTTCCTCTGGAAGCTTTGTTCCAGAGGAGCACCTGCCAGATTCCAGCTGGAGCTCTCCTGTATGAGGTGCCTGTTGACCCCTGCTAGGAGATGTCTCCCAGTCAGGGGCACGGGGTCAGGGACCCACTTGAGGAGGCAGTCTGTCCGTTAGAAGAACTTGAGTGCTGTGCTGGGAGATCCTGCTGGTCTCTTCAGAGCCGGCAGGGAGGAACGTTTGAGTCTGCTGAAGCTGTGCCCACAGCCGCCCCTTCCCCCAGGTGCTTTGTCCCAGTGCGATGGGAGTTTTATCTATAAGACCCTGACTGGGGCTGCTGCCTTTCTTTCAGAGATGCCCTGCCCAGAAAGAAGGAATCTAGAGAAGCAGTCTGGCTACAGTGTCTTTGTGGCACTGTGTGGGCTCTACCCAGTCTGAACTTCCCAGTGGCTTTGTTTACACTGTGAGGGGAAAACCACCTACACAAACCTCATTAATGGTGGATGCCCTTCCCTGCACCAAGCTTGGGCCTACCAGGTCGACTTCAGACTGCTGTGCTGGAAGCAAGAATTTCAAGCCAGTGGACCTTAGCTTGCTGGGCTCTGTGGGGGTGGGATCCACTGAGCAAGAGCACTTGGTTCCCTGGCTTCAGCCCCCATTCCAGGGGAGTGAATGGTTCTGTCTCGCTAGGGTTCCAGGTGACACTGGGGTATGAAAAAAAACTCCTGCAGCTAGCTCAGCATCTGCCTAAACAGCAGCCCAATTTTGTGCTTGAAACTCAGGGCCCTTGTGGTGTAGGTACCCGAGGGAATCTCCTGGTCTGTGGGTTGTGAAGACTGTGTGAAAAGCATAGTATCTGGGCCGAATAGCACTGTCCCTCACATCACGGTCCCTCACGACTTCCCTTGGCTAGAGGAGGGAGTACCTGACCCCTTGTGCTTTCCAGTGAGGTGATGCCCCACCCTGCTTCTGCTTGCCTTCTGTGGGCTGCACCTGCTGTCTAATCAGTCCCAGTGAGATGAACTGGGTACCTCAGTTGGAAATGCAGAAATCACCCACCTTCTGCACTGGTCTTGCTGGGAGCTGCAGACCGGAGCTGTTCCTATTCAGCCATCTTGCCCAGGCTACATTTAATTTTTTCATGTTAGCCATTATTATATGAAATTTCTACTCAAATCTTTTCTCCTCATTTTAAAAAATGGGTTGTCTTATTATTATTGAGTTGTAAGAACACATTATTTATTCAGGATATGGTCTTTTATTGGATTTATTATTTCCAAATATTTTCTCAATGTCCATGTGTTGTCTTTTCATTTCTCTACTGGTATTTTTAAAGTTATATTTTGATTCTGTCCAATTTACTAATAAAAATTTACTGTTACGCATTTTGTGTTCTATTTAAAAATTCTTTGCCTAACCCAAGGACATGAAAATTTTCTTCTTCTTTTTTTTTTTTTCCTAGAAGCTTTATATTTTTAACCTTTACATACAGATTCAGCTATCTTGAACTAATTTTTTTATATGGAGAGAGAGATAAATGTATGAATTCATCTTTTTGCATATAGACATCTAAATGTCTCAGCACCATTTGTTGAAAAGACAATTCTTACCCCATTGCTTGAAAATTCATTGAAAATTAACGGACTGTCATTAGCTTTTGATGGTTCCATACAGCCTGCTGAATCCATTCAAACTCTCCAGCCTGACTTTGTGGCTCTCCCACCCCCAGCCTCAGGGATACATCACAATGTATTCACACTCAGTATTATCTTTCACTCCTCTCCATTACTCTGTGTACCAATTAACCTAAATCAGTTGATTCCTAGTGTGTGTTATGCTTTCCAATTAAATCTGGTTACTTACTTTACAACATTATTCCGCCTCATTTTTAGATGTTTAAATCTTACCTATTCATTTTAAATCCCACTTCACTGCTGGCTCTTCTGAGAAGCCTTCCTCCTACTAGATGTGATCTTTTCTCCTCTGCATGACCATGGCTCTCAACCTGTATGCCTTTGGATATGTGCCATTTTCTATTTTGCATTATAATAGTTCTGAAAATGCCTGTCTCCATTGTGGAATTAAAAGTTTTTTGAGAGAGGGTTTGATTTGTGTTCAGTTGATACTCAATCACTGTTTTTTGATTGAATGAATGAATAATATTACATGTAACTGCCCTTACAGGTTTAACAGTAAGCTATTTGCTGATAGACTGCACTATCTGAACTCAAAGCCCAGGAACTTTGCTTAAGTCCACAAAGATTTGCTAATTCTTCACGAGAGAGTTACTGAGTCTGATTAAAATGTGTTTTCTTTTATCAGAAGGGTAAGACTCTTATCTGCTGTTTTCCAAGGTCTTGGTGACTGTTTTTGAACATAAAGATCAAAGGGCAGTGCCCTTCCCCCCAACCAATTGTAAGACATTTCAGAAAGTTAAATGTGAGGAATATTGTATTCAAATGTGAATTATATGAATGTGAATACTGAACAGTATTCGCAGTTACACATTTGACATTTTGAAACACTGGCAAGACAAATGTATCAGATTTACAGGTAGTTGTGAATGTTTCCATTGCTCAGTCAATATATTTTTTCTTTTCATAGCAACATTTGGAAGGTAGGTGCTCTGACTCACACCTTTTCATTTCTTGGCTTTCCAAAGAGCCGAGAAAAAAAATTTTTTTGACCCTTGAAAACACTAGATGCGTAAGAAAACAGCATGGCAAGGAAACTTACTACATTCTGCCTTCAGGAATTTGCCAGCATGGAAGGGTCTTTTCAAAAGTGAGGTGGAAATTCAGGATAAAACAGAGAGATTTAAAGTAGGGTGATCTGGAGAATAACAAAAAGATCAGAGTAGGGGTGGGGAGGATTATGGAAGAAAGAAGAAAAGATGAGATGGAGTGAAGAAGAGGGTAAAGTCTTTCCATAGACTTAAATAAGCTTTAGGCAATTATCGGAACTTTCAAGGGAATTATCTGAACTGCACATCTAAATTTGTTGAGGTTCCCCCATTGTAGCTAGTATCTGGTTAAGGTTTGCCTGGTAAACTTGCTTTTTTTGTGCCATGAGTGGCTTACAAGTCGAAATGATTCAGTGAAATCTTCAAAGTAAATCTGTGTCCACCAAAGCAGTTCACAGACCTGTTTGCAACTTTTCTATCCGTCTCCTAGACTATCTCCGATGACGCAATCTTTGGACATTACATCTGCTATTTGAACACAGAACTCATTTTATCAAAAGAAACAAGAGTGCATTCCAGTCCACAATTTTAATGAATATCTTGGTAAGGATTCCAGACTCTTCCTTAGAAGATAAAAAGTTAACTAAGCAAGTCATATACACACCTGGCTTTGACAATTGAATAATTAAAGAGATCGGCAAAGATAAATCTTTGGTTGCCAGAAAAATCATTAGAAGCACTGTGTTGTTTTGCACATCTTAATGCAGCTCAAAATCTTAAAAAAATTTCCAAATGGAAATAAAAATATTGAATCACTATGATAATCAGTTTGTAAACTGAAACAAGCAATGAGAAAGAAAAAATTGGCAGATGGTGGGGGTGGACAAAAAAGTGGCAAATTCACGTGAGTGATGGAAACTCCCAACTGCTGTATCTTATGCTTGGTACATGAGTGTTTGAGTTCGGGTGTTAGTTTGTCAATGGCTATGTGTCAGAACTGAGCATAAGGGTTTTTAGATATCCTTTATCATACTCAAACAAACCTTTCTCATTCCACAGTCAGATATTTTAGAATCCACAAAAACACAGAATTCACTGGGAGGACACTACTTTGTAGTTACCTGATGAAGCAATAGGAATCACACAACTTTCATTGAACTGCTGGGGGTAAAGTGGATTGCTGGCCTTTTATCTTTTATCTCTGAAATTGGGCCCCCAGCAGTAGCTTTGTTAAATCTGACACATCTTGAATTTGCCTTTTTTAAATTGCAAATATAGCAGCTGGTGGTTTTATCTTTTTCAGCACCTATACTTCCACATTTTGAAGAGACTATTTTTAATGAGACTATTGTTAGCTACTTTAAAACATGTGGCATTCAGTTTTTAACAGGTTCAATTGGACATCTTCCCACAAGTGCAGAGGAAGCATTTATAAAACAAACAAATAAAAGGTAAGAGGAATAAATATGGGGTATTCGTGATGTACGGCGATACATTTTGAAAAGAGCAACATTCATAATAAGAAAGGGAAGTTTATCCAAAACACTGAAAATAAGCAATAACCTGGGTCCAGATACTTTTCTATTCTCCTGGCACCTGAAGAAATATTAATTTTATTTTAGCTAGAAAATAAACACACACACACACAAAGACACAGACCCATACACACAGCATGTACGTTTGTTTTCTAAAGAAAACAACCTTCTGGTTCTGCTTTTTTAATATGAGGCTGACTGAACAATTGTTAATATTTTACTTTTACATTTGTAGATGTTTTGTCTTAGGAGATAGCTGTCAGATTCAATCAGCTTTTGAAATCGGTTTTTGCAGAAGATAACTTAACTTTAATGTATTGTATTTCCTCCCGCAATTACTAATTACTGAAGATTAATGTTTTCAAATAAGGCCTTTTCTCCATATAATCCGTCTCCTCTTCCTGCTTCAATCTAGCAAGAAACCTGCTGAAAGAGGTCATAATCCTATTGTTTGGAATATTATAGCCTATGACACTGGGAATGTTTAGGGTGTAATGACTGCAGTAAGAATCTTTGTGAGCAAGTAGAAAGTACAGATCATGAAAGAAATTAAGTTTCTCTGGTGGGTGATTTAACTGCGATGGGTTTTCTTGTCAGTTTGTTAACAATCTGCCTTTCAATGAATCTCGAAGCAGACTCAAAGCTGATTAAAAGCAGCATAGACTACAAGTAATATTGTGTAAACACTACCAAAGCAGGAGTTTCTTTATTACTCAGTTCTTATCTCTAAATCACACCAATTGTGTTAAATCTGACTGAGAGAGGCATGTTCTTCTTGGGTTTGGCCACCATAGAAATTTTACCTGAATTGCAGACGTACAGGTATGGACCAGTTATTCTCTACTTTTTAAATTTATGTCCATGCTTTTATGATTTTTGACATATATACATTTATTATATAACTTTCACAATCTTATAATTTGTGGGCTTTATTTAAAATTTGTTATAATGATCCACTTTCAGTTACATGCATATCATTTATTTAATGTCTTGAATTAATATTTTGGTGTTGGTAACATTAATATGATCAAATTTTGAGAACTCCATTAAAATGCTATATACCTGAATAAAATGTATTTGATATTTCCCCCAAATAACAATTTTTTTTTTTTTTTTTTTTTTTTTTTTTTTTTTTTGAGACGGAGTCTCGCTCTGTCGCCCAGGATGGAGTGCAGTGGCGCGATCTCGGCTCACTGCAACCTCCGCCTCCCAGGTTCACGCCATTCTCCTGCCTCAGCCTCCCCAGTAGCTGGGACTACAGGCGCCCATCAACACGCCCGGCTAATTTTTTTTTGTATTTTTAGTAGAGACGGGGTCTCACCGTGTTAGCCAGGATGGTCTCGATCTCCTGACATCGTGATCTGCCTGCCTCGGCCTCCCAAAGTGCTGGGATTACAGGCGTGAGCCACCATGCCCGGCAAAATTTTTTTTTTCAAAATGAAGATGGTCCAGAGTTGAATGGTGAAATATACAAAACATTTAAGGAAAAGAGCATGGCTTGCTTTATTCCTCAGAACTACTTTGTTGATTCTCATGAAGAAATAAAGAAATCATCTGCATTCATTTTTATATACCAAAACCTTATTTATTTTTAAAGCAAATAAGAATCTGTAACAATACAAATGCAATGTGTTAACTCAGTACACATGTAAACATTTATTTTTATTTGCAACAATGCAGAACTCTATAAAAACTAATATAGCAACTATAAATATATTTGGAAAGAGGTTGCTGAATGTTCTTCTGCTGTTGTGCGCTGTAAAGGTATTTCCTTGCCTCTCTTTCTTGTGATTGCTCAAAAAGCAATCAATGTTGAATCTTAAGAAATTTGTTACTAATTTAGAGTCTTGAAATTGTACGGAGACACTTCCTTGAATGTAAACACTAATCCCATTGAATTTTACATCTTTTGTAGAGGATAACATTAGATAATTACATGGAAATGCTATGGATAATTACATTTAAAAGTGTGGAATGACCAACAAATGTAAGATGTGATCGTCATTATGTATTTAAAGCTGAAGAATTAAAAACGAATATTTGTCATTAAAAATAAACCAATATAATTAAGGACAATAAGGACTTATAATTCATTGGAAAATAATGGTAATTCATGGGTTCATACTGATAATAGAGAGCTAGCTAGAGAAGCAGAGAAATGGTGGAGGAGAGAAAGTTCTTTCTCTTTTAACTTTAATTTAGGTTCAGGGATATATGTACAGGTTTGTTACATAGGTAAACTTGTGTCATGGAGGGTTGCTGTACAGATTATTTCATCACCCAGATACTAACACTAGTATCTAGTAGTTATTTTTTCTCATCCTCTCCCTCCTCCCACCTTCTACCCTCAAGTAGACCCCAGCGTCTCTTCCCCTCTTTGTGTCCGTAAGTTCTCATCATTTAGTTTCCACTTATAAGTGAGAACATGTGGTATTTGGTTTTATGTTCCTGCAAAAGACATGATCTCATTCTTCCTGATGACTGCATAGTATTTTGTGGTGTATATGTACCACATTTTCTTTAACCAATCTGTCATTGATGGGCATTTAGGTTGATTTGATTTCTTTGCTATTATGAATAGTGCTGCAATGAACATTTGTGTGTGTGTCTTTGTGGTAGAATGGTTTATATTCCTTTGGATATATACCCAGTAATGGGATTGCTGGGTCAAGTGGTAATTCTGTTTCTAGCTCTTTGAGGAATCGCCGTACTGCTTTCCACAATGGTTGAAATAATTTACAGTCTCACCAACAGTGTATAAGCATTCCCTTTTCTCTGCAACCTCACCAGGCAAGTTCAACCTCAGAGCCTTGATGAAAGCTACAGTAAATTTCCCTATAGGTGTACCCCTTCTATCAGCTTTGAAACCATTATGATAGACTTGGATAGACTTCACATTCCTTAAGTTTCTCCATGAGAAGAATGACATGAGACTGGCCAGTGGAGAAAGAAGGACAGAGGATCTACAGAGAACCTGTCGGTGACAACGGGGTAAGGAAGGGAATAAAGCCTAAGCCTGGAGGAGCAAACTAGGATCTCAGGCAAAACAGACTTCAGATTAAAAAAAAAAAAAGGGGGGGTGGGGAGCAATCACTCCCGCTGGCCAGATACTGTGGTACCAAAGAGGAGCAGAGAAAGAAGGAATGTCTAGTACCTGTGATAGAATCCAGCTGGAGCTACGCATCTTGAGTCTCCAGAATCTGTGTAAAAGGGGCTGGCAGGTGGGCCACCAACATGATGTGTGGTAAGGTAAGTTTTCCAAATGTAACTCCTAGAACATGGTTGTCTAGGAGTATCAATTTAAAAATCATTATTTATTTTTATTTTTATTTTTTATTTTTGAGATGGAGTTTCACTCTTGTAGCCCAGGCTGGAATGCAATGCCGCGATCTCGGTTTACTGCAGCCTCTGCCTCCTGGGTTCAAGCGATTCTCCTACCCTCCCGAGTAGCTGGGATTACAGGTGCCCGCCACCACGCCTGGCTAATTCTTTGTATTTTTAATAGAGGTGGGATTTTGCCATGTTGGCCAGGCTTGTCTTGAGCTCCTGGCCTCAGGTGATCCACTCGTCTCAGTCTCCCAAAGTGCTGGGATTACAGGCGTGAGCCGCCACACCCGGCCTTACAAATCAAAATCTCGAACCTCACTTTCACATCTGCTGAGTTACAAATCTTAAGACAGACCTTGAAAACAATGTTTTTAATAAGCAAACCAGGTGATTCTTATCCGGCAAGAGATGGAGATGCTGCTGGAAACAAAGATAGCAGAATGTTTTAAAGAGAGTTTAATGGTGTTATGAGCAAATTCAAAAGAGAAGAAAGTGGATATTTGCTACCATGCTTCGATTTTGAGTAAAAATTTAAATGGACAGCAATACAGATCTGCAGCCTCTTCTTTACAATTCCAAAATTCATAAAATTCAACATTGATGTAATACCAAAACCTGATCTGCTGCAGATGCTGCGGGGAGTGTTATGTAATATGCCCTGCATTCACTGTACAGTATTGCCTTTCTTAAATCCGAAAAACACTGAATTCAGGAAAACATTTGGCCTTGAGGTTTTTGGATAAGATTATGCTCGTATAATTATGCTAATAGCAATAGCTAATATTTATTGAGATTGACTACGGTGCTGGTCATTACAGAAGCTGCATTTTATTAATTATCGTGTTCAGTAATTGTAGTAACCCTGTGGTGTTGGTTGTGCAGTATTAACATTCCTCATTTTATAGAAAAGGGAAAGTGAAGCTTTGAAAATTTAAATAACTTCAATGCTCAAGGTCACACAGCTTGTAAAATGACAGAGAAAGAATTCAATCCTAAACTCTGACTCCATAGTACACATGTCAACCATGCCATTATTCAAAACAAGGCCCAGATTAAATATAAAACTGTTCATCCTCCTGTGTACGCAGTGATATACAGACCGATAATAAGTATGGCTTGCATGTTGTACTGCATTTGAGAGAGCGAAATGAATCATAGGGCTCTTTTTCCTACATTCCTTGTAACGGAGATAGAACAGGATGTTAAAGGAACCAGAGCCGTCACTATCGGCAGAATACTTTTGAGGCCATCCTTATGCAGCACGGAAGCAAAGAAATGGCTCAGAAATGGAAGATCCTGGCTGGGCACGGTGGCTCACGCCTGTAATCCCAGCACTTTGGGAGGCCGATGCGGGCGGATCACGAGGTCAGGAGATCGAGACCATCCTAGCTAACACGGTGAAACCCCATCTCTACTAAAAATATAAAAAATTAGCCGGGCGCTGTGGCGGGCGCCTGTAGTCCCAGCTACTCGGGAGGCTGAGGCAGGAGAATCACTTGAACCCGGGAGGCGGAGCTTGCAGTGAGCCAAGATCACGCCAACTGCAGTCCGGCCTGGGCGACAGAGCAAGACAAAAAAAAAAAAAAAAAAAAAAAAAAAAAAAAAGAAATGGCAGATCCTGGTTTCTGTGGGCGCCTCAGAGTAGGAAATCATCTCTGAGACAAATGATGCAATTAACTCATTGCTTAACTTAGGTTGTTGATTTTATCTAGTGGAAATTGCATGCTTTTAAGAGGCCAGGCCGTCCCTGAAAAACTGGGCATGAATAACTGAAACATTAAGCCTTGTAAGTTTACCAATATGACTTCACATTGGAAAAGCACCTGGAGACGGACAAATAAAATATTCTGAAAAATCTATTATCTCTTTAATAGCTTCTGCATGCGAATCTCCCCTATACACTCTCACGTGGGTGACTACAGAAGCATCCACATGCTGATATACACACACATTCAGACAAGGTCCTAGTAAAAAATATGCCTGTTTCTGACAAGAAACGAGAACCAGCTTCATTCTGTCATTTGTAGCCTAGGAGATCTAAATCCATAACCTTCGAAGTAAGATATTGGAGTAAGAAAATACTAGAACTTCTGTTTATGGGTTTGTGTGTGTGTGTGTGTGTGTTATTAAAAATTTCATTTTCAGTTTTTTACGTGGTGAATAATATACTAGTACAGTGATTCATTCTTCTTATAACTATATACACTTTAAAAAGGGTAGGAAAGAATAAAGTCTGGCATCCACTAAGCAAGATAAAGAAACAAAAAATGTTCTTTTTTTTTTTTTTTTTTTTCTGAGACAGAGTCTTGCTCTGTTGTAATGGCCCCATCTCAGCTCACTGCAACCTCCACCTCCTGGGTTCAAGCGATTCTTCTGCCTCAGGTTCCAGAGTAGCTAGGATTACAGGGGCCCACCACCATGCCCAGCTAATTTTTGTCTTTTCAATAGAGACGGGGTTTCGCCATGTTGGCCAGGCTGGTCTCGAACTTCTGACCTCAGGTGATCCGCCTGCCTCAGCCTCCCAAAGTGCTGGGATTACAGGTGTGAGCCACCATACCTGGCCCAAATGAATGTTCTTATTCAGCAAATAGATAGAAAGAGTGAGATAAATACATATTATCTGGCATTCAGTCTACAAAATTGTCAGATTGAAGCATCACACAACAGCTCATGCTTATAGTTGTGTACAATAGGCTTTGCATAATTCCAGAGGACCCTTCATATCATGGTCATTTTAAATCTCTACACTTACTCTATTTTTTTCTGCAAATGGCAGAAAAGGATGGCTTTTGTAAGTGTCTGAGGTAGGGGCATGACTGGTTCCCCTGCAGGGCATACCACACTCCCCTGTCACTCAAACCTGTGCTTCTGTCCAGAGATTACGAACATGGGGTCATGAGAACATATGTGCTGGTTCTTCTGTCATGATATATCTTCTCCATTCCAGAGAAACAGTGTTAGGCTTTGTTCATTGTATTGTTGAAATCAAGATTCACTATACTGACATTTCCTTAATTTACTGATTTAGTAAATTATAACATAAATTATAATTTACTGTGATCATATATTATATGTGATCATAACAAATAATGAAGAAGAAGAATAAAGCAATGTCTTGCGCGATGTAGTTTTAGTGAAAGTATCAATTTAATTCACTGTTTTAGAATTGTTCCTGGGAATTGAGTAAATTTATTAGTTTGCAGTGTTAGGAATGCACCATTAAAAAAAAGTGACAACTGCCTTCTCCAAATTTATTGTGTTTCTAAAAGCTCCCCGTATTGGGTGTGATTCTTCTAGGTTCACAAAATTAAACTTACTTTATGAGGCTTGATGTTTTCTTTGTTATAACTCAGATTTTAATTCTGTCCTCTCTTTTCCAGTTTGGTGAGGCATTGTTTGAATGGAGGCAAGAAAATGGAAATAAAGAAATTATATCTTTTCTCTAATATGCGTTAATTCAATGTCTGCAAGCAAATGGGGACATTTTTTGAATGGTGTTTTAGTTACTTCCTAGGTAAAATATGTTTTCTCAGGTAGTTAACTGACATTGTCTCTTAGACACAGAGCTCAACATTTTAAACCTTGTCTGACACATCTTTCAGATTGTGGACATCTCTAGAGAGCAAATACTGTACCCTCTCTTTGCTCTTTTTCGTAAAATGCCCATTATTGTATAATGCAAAATATTACAGTATATGGTCAGTATAAAGCTTAATTGATGTTTAATAGTCATATGAAGTATTTACTTTGAAGAAAGAAATGCAACTTATTTAGATAAGTAGCAAAATGGGTTTTCTGCTAAGCTAAGTTGGCAAAATGCTTTGTCATAATATCATATTCAACAAGAAATAGTTATTGTGATCTCACAAGAGACCTTCTGGGATAATGAGAATGTAAAGTATTTTGTTATGGAAAATGCCCATACAAAGTCTTTAGTTCTTACATTCTGTGGTTTAGTTTTTAATTTATGTGGCTTAGCTTTTAATTCATGTTCTCATCCACAGAAATTCTGTGCAGAGAAATACCTGTAATCAAATCCTAGCTCTGTCATGTACCAACCATGTGAACTTGACTAAATTGCTCGACTACTCAGAGTCTCAGTTTTTTCATCTATAATTTGGGAAATATAGTGTCTTCCTCAAAAGACAGATGTAAGGATTAAAACATATAACTTACAAAGGGCACTTAATATAATTCCTGATACCTACTATGTGAATAGAGAATTTATATCCATGTTTATATTAATGTCTGGACACCTTTCTCTGTGCCATCTCAGTAAGGTACCACTTTTCCATCTCATTAAATTAAACTTCTTTCTCTGGTTCTAAGTGATTACAAGGAGATTCCATGCTCAGGCCTCCAATTACCTTGTTTCTCATTAGACTGCAGGACACCTTTTGAAGTTAATTTCAGTTCTGTTTTTAAAAAAAGCAGATATCAAAAGAAAGAATAGGGTACAATCATTGGATTTAATGTTTCTTGAATTATAAAAATATTCTCTGAGTGTTTTCCCAGTCATAGTACTGGGTTCATTTAAGAGGAAAAAACATTTGAAAGAATTAATCCAAGCTAAATAGAATCTGCTTAATAAGCTCCCGTTAGGGGGTGCCATGTGCTGCAAAGGACTGTATTATTGAGCGTTTATATAGCAGCTTGCTTTACAAAGTAGTTTATAATTTATAATTACTTTTATAAGTAATTTATAATTCATAAAGATGCTCTAAGCTAAATTTTTATTGTTATCTCCATCTCTTAAATGGAAAAACAAAGGTAGTTAACTAAAGTCATGTAATATGTCTAAGACCAAAAAGAAACTTCCTCTGAGCCATTACTTTTCCAAGAGGAGATATGATCTTCATCTCTATCTCACAAGGACAAAGAAGAGGTAAAATAAAACAGTAACACCCTATTTATCATAGTCACATTACAGAGTCACTGTTATGAGTGTTTATTTCTTTAGGGTAACCAGCTAATATTGGAATTTTGCTTCTTATACTAGATATGCAGAGTCTTTGCCTGGCTCATTTGCCTGCATCAGAAACATCTTTCACAATAATCTAAGTGAAATAGGGAAGTTTCTTTCCAAAAACAAACCTTTTCATCATGTATCCCAACCCTTACCACTCTGCAATTAGCAGTGCAATCCCTGTAAGCAGTAGTTTAAGGGGTGCGGTGAGGAGTGAGGTACTTCCTGCAGAGGTCTAGAAGTCCCCAAATTGGTCTAGGAACAGCATCCCCCTCTTCCTCCCTCACAAATTGGTCTTTCCTACTTCAGAAAGTCTAGTGCATAAGGACATTTTCTGTCCTTGAAAGTCAACTCTTAATTACCCGTGAACAGAATTTCTCATTAATTAACTTCATTCTCTTCCTCATGCTATCCAAATTAATTTCCCAGTACTCCAAAATGCTGTGTGCCCAAGGTTAGTCAAAATAGGTAAACATACTTCAGAAAATAAAAATATATTTACTTAATATTCACAGCAATGGTTTGTGTTTATATTATGTATTTATTAATATATTTATATATACAATATATAAATTCAGTAAAAATTACTACCTTATATGTTATATATTTATATATGTGTTTATTATATATAATATAAACATATATAATATATAGGCATATGCATTATGTATATATTCATATATGTAACAATATAATATACATATTGATTTATAGTGATAAACATATATAGTTGTTTTATAGTAGTAAATGATAATAAACATACTTTTACTATATGAACATACAGTATGTAACAAATGTATATATAATATATAAATATAAGCATTTTTTGCAGAACTGTATATTTTTATATTAGTATATTAGTTTTAATATTACAGATAAATTTATTTACGATTATTGAAACCATTTGAAAATAAGTTTCAGGCATCATGACACGTGAAATACTTCACTCTTGAACATAGCATATATCTCCTGAGAATAAGGCCATTTTTCCATATAACTATATTACAATAACATAAAAGCAAAACAATAATTCCTAATATGATATAATACCCAGTTTATATTGAAATTTCCCAAATTGTGACAGGAATGTCTTTGATAGCTGTTTCTGTTTTGTTTTGAACTAGAAATCAGATTGGGTTCAGCTCCTAGATTTAATTCCAAACTTATTTGACCACCAAACTCTCCCCTTCTCCAAAAAGCTTGATGAGTGTATGTGGTTGAACTTACCTAGAGACTCAAGAATGCGGAGCATAGAATAGTTTCTGAAAAATGGCCGTCCAGCACAAGACTGGCACACAGTGTGAATTAAGTAACAAATTGTCAAGTGAACAATAGGTTGGAAGCAAGGTCAGCCAAGGAAGCATGACAAAGGCATTGCTCATCAGGCAGGTGCAGCACTGGGAGGAGAGAGTAGGTAATATGAGGTACTATGAGATGAGGTGATGGCACCAGGCATACATGTTTCCTTCTTTACAATTTGCCCCTCTGATTTCATGCTTGCATTAGACTAAAATACCTGTATAGTCAATTCTATAAACTCAAATGGATATCCACAGGCACACACATGCACACACTCATACAGAGGTGGAGTGGAGAAGAAAAAGGGAGGGAAATAAATAAAGGAAGTTGGGAAAGGAAAAATAAAGAGAAGAAGGGAAATAGTACTTTAGTTACCCAGTGTTTCAAGTTACGAACAAAGCCTTTAGGACATCAGCATACATTTTGAAGAGTTGCCAGTAAATTTCAAAGTAAGTGGTTTTTTTCTTCTGTGAATGAAACTCATAAGCACTTCCTCTCCCACTTGAAGGGCAAAAGGCCAATCAAGGAATCAGGAAAGGATTTTCAATATGAAGGCTTTTGATCAGACTTTTCTCTCTAGCCTATGTAAGATGATAATAACTCTGTTTGATATCTCTTGGGGCCAGAATATTGATGATGATAGATTAGACACACTATGGCTGCAGCTACAGGAGTTAGAAGATTTTCTCTGCAACTCTATGGTTTAATACTTTTATACTTACATATACCTAGCAAATAATCCTTCTGAAGGTTCTTTGGATTATCTGTAAAGATGGATGGACTTTTACCATAAGGACTTAGTAAGACAGGGCATGAAAGCACCTAGCCTAGGGTCTAGCACAGCAAAATGTGCTTAATAGATGCTGCCTTATATGATGAATGCTTTTTTCCCTTGAGTCACATCTTGGGGGGAGCAGGTTGCAGTATATGAGAAACAAGCTATGATTCTACTTGGTAGGAAGCAGAATACGAAAAAGTGACAGAGATGCACAGGTTTCTGTGACTCGCAATTCAACTCTCATCAAAAGAAGTGGTAGGGATTTTTTATGGGAAAATGATCCAAGACTTTAACCTGGTAAATTTCACTTTGAGTCTTTAGACTACTGTCATCAAATTTAAAGAATTCTTTAAAAATGCTTTACGTATTCCTTCTTGTCTTTTTTTTTTTTTTTTTTGCAATTTTATAACTTTATTTGAGGTATTTGACGGTCAGCGATTAGTTCTCCTCCACACTGACTATCTGTAGATTTTTGAAAGTGGTTAACAGGTACATAGGTAACCAAAGTATAGAGCTTATTTGGTGAATCTTCATCCTCATTACATTTCCTGGACAACCAAACATGGATTCGGTTTGGGACTTTCCTTATTCCTTTGGCCCAGACAGCTGTGTTGAGCCTGGTATCAATGTACACATCTGGAGTTCCCATTTCCTTCATGGCAAATTTCTGAATCGCTTTGAGTGCCCGAGGGGGCCTCTTCTTGAAGCCCACTCCATGGATGGGGCTTGTGAATGTTGTTGGTGTATTCTCGGGTCACCACCTCGTTGATGGCAGAACGGCCCTTTTTCTTCTCTCCACCCTTCTTTGCGGGAACCATTCTGCCAGGTCCAAGTTGGAAAGGAAGAGTGCGAGGGATTCCTTGTCATCCTTCTCTAAGTGTACAAGAGTTACAATATGACTACTATAATGTATCTCCAGTAGGTCTGCAATAGGGTAAACATTATTGCATGCTAAATGGCATTTTAGGGCTTTAATTCAACTCATCTTTAAAACAAGTAAGCAGGTTTGACAATATGTGTTTAGAGTGTAGTAAATTTAAAAAAAAATTATCAATCAAAGCTTTAATAGCATTGAGTTAGAAGGCATGTCTTTCAAGATTCTGAAATTCTTAATGAATTTGGTCTTAAATTCTATCTTGCCAATCAATTTAATGTGAACATTCATATATAAAGTCAACTTCTTTCTGAATTATGGCATTAATCCAAGTCAATAGGGAGATCTAGTGGCCCTAATCACTTTTAGTAAGCTTTATTTAAACATCTTAGGATAATATGTTGCTCAGATAGCTGCCATATCCAGTCTCTGTTTTCACCAATATGCTAAAGTAGTATTCACCAGTTCCAATGATACACCTTTTTTTTTTTTTCCAAAAGAACTCTACCAACAGCAAATTTAAGCATCTCATTCAAGTTCACTTGTAAGGAAAACAGATAGCAATATAATGGCTATAAAACACCAGGAAGAAAACAATTTGGAATGACTTTCGAGAGAGAATTTCAAAATTCTAGCTGTCAGTACCTCAGTAATCTAAATTGTTTGTAAGGAGGTTTATTTGTTCATTCTATAATTAATACATATTGTCACTTCAGAGAAAATTTGGAAAATATAGAAAAATAGAAGAAAATGCAATGAATAGCTGAACTATTTCATTGTAATTTTTATCCTATCTCAAATATAACTTAAAATGAAAGTCATTCTTGCAATTTTGTAGAGTTTGGAATACAGGATGGGGAAAGGCAGAAGAAACAAAGAGAAAAGAACAACATTACAGAACGTTATGGAGATAAATGGCATACCTAAGAATGAGAGCTTTGCCATTGTATGTTGTTCTTTACTCGAAATACTCTTGCTATTCAAGATCTGGGCCTTGCTTGGCTGTAATCTTCCATTCTTGCCAAGTGTGTGTGGTATTTTGGGGATGTGGACAAATATCCACAGGAACTTGGCTGAGACCTACAGATATATTTTTACCTCCAACAGCAAACAACCAGGGCATTAACTTGCTCTACCATTTAGCACTTTACATTTGAACCACAGCAGGCCAGTTTAGTGTGGCCCTTTGTGAACCAAAATTAGAGTGCTGTAATCTGCCTTTCAGACTTTGATTTTTTCCAAGATTTATAAAGAAAGACATCATAGAATTTAGAGCTAGATAAACTCTCAGAGATATAATTCCTTTGCTTAATAAATAAGGAAAAGTTGATGCAGGGGAAAGCACAGGATGAAAAGCCTAGGATTTAATTAGCCGTGAAGCTCTGGGCAAACCACATAACCATTCTGAGATTCAAGTCTCCTCATCTGGAAATTGATGGAATTGACCACAATAAATTTCAAGTGTCATTTGGCTTTCATATTCCAATAACCAATTTTGTGATTCTATGAAAGTGGAAAATTTAAGTAGTTTTTGATAAAATTCTCCATATGAAACTATGGAACTGAGAATTGTTTGCTCTTTGGTCAAGGCTTAATGACTTAGGCTACATTGGAAGTGTCTATGCTATATCAAAGGAGAGGGAATACAGTTATTAGCCCTGCCATGTCTAATCTGGTAAGGTATTGATACAAGGTAAAATGGAAAACAGGATATCCCATAGAATAATTTGGTATGTTTGATACCTGCCCTCATTTTCTCTCTTGTAATAAAAATTGAAGGATGGGGGGATAAATGGATAGCAAAAGACATGTCACCTTCAAACAAGGGTTGATTCTTCACATGTTCATAAGGAGTAAGAGTGGTATGGCATTTCCAGCTCCAAAACTTTGCACACAGTTCCCACTCTCTGGGATGAATTTGAACCAACAAAACCTACTTCTTCTAAGAGGTCTCTCCTGATTATCCAGCTATCAAGGTCTCTCTCCCTTTTCTAAACTCCAATAGTACTTGCTGTGGGTGTTCCCCATTTTTCACTTAACATTTAGGTTTTGTTTTATTGGTTCTTTCCTCAGTGCTAGGCTTCTTACTTTTCCATACACCTGTGAGTCCTCAAAAGAAGGAGACCCTTTAGTGCTTGGAAAAGTTAGCACTAAGCCTGCTGCAGATACATTTCTCCATTGGCATCTGAGATTAAAGGGACTTATGTTCCACTTTGCGTGGTTTCGAATGGACAACAATGGGCATGATTCTTTCATTCTGCCATCCTTTAATTCTCCCTAGAAAGTGATTCAAATTTTTAAAGAAGAAGAATTGAGCACCACCTGCAATCCCCAAGATATACTTTGCTGCTTAACTCAGCTTTGAATGAAACTCGGTTGAAAATATTTTCTTCCTTCTGTCTTTTGAAAATGGAAAGACCAAATGGAAAAAGACACAGGTCATACATATTCACCTATTCTAGTCAATGATTTAAATACAAACACTTCACAGACAAAGAACCAAAAATGAGGGAAAGCATTGATTAGTGAACCTTGTACATCCTGTTTAGAGATCAAAGGGGCCAATGAGCAGGGATCAAAGTAGGGGGAAATTCAGAATGTAACACCCTTGCGAAGCGACGTTTCTCACGATGTGGTATGGCTTAATCAGAGCCACTCCATTCAGCAGCTGCAAAGAGGAAAAGGAAAACAACCGTGAAAATTATTAATTAGGTAAGCTTACGCTCTGTGTGCCTTTCATGAAATAGAGCCATTTCAGCAGCTTGTGCCAGCTTTCAGTAGAGAGGTATTTTTGGAGAAGACCAACCTGTGCTGCAGGTAGGTTCCTTTTAGAAATGATCACAAAAGCACCTTGTTGCAGCAACCTGACAACCACACCTAGCTTGACTCAGTCTGCAAAACTCTTATTATACATTGTGAGGCTAGCTCACACCACAGGAATATGCTTCTAAGCTACTTCATTTGCAAAAGTTTAAAAAATTCCTTAAAGCAACCAACTCAGAATGTTACAAAGATTTAAGTAGCAATGCTCAACATCTGAATAATGTTTTACAGTTTTCAAAATGTTTTCACGCATATTCTTTTATTTGTTAATCATAACCTTACTCGAAGCTAAATAATCTGCTGTTGGGATGCCAAGTCGGTAATTAACAGAATAAGGAAACATATCCTGGTCTGCTGAGTGTAGTGATACTTCTACATATGCCAGGTTATAAAATACAAAATTTCAGAAAAACATTAAGGTTGGCAATATGAATTAACACAAACAGTAAGGAACTTGGAAAGGAACAATAAATGAATGGTAGAGGTTCACTGCTTGGATCTGAGCTCTAGCAGGGTAATGGTAGCGATATTTTGAAAACCACGGGCTGGGCGCAGTGGCTCACGCCTGTAATCCCAGCACTTTGGGAGGCCAAGGTAGGCAGATCGCAAGGTCAAGAGATTGAGACCATCCTGGCCAACATGGTGAAACCCCGTCTCTACTAAAAATACAAAAATTAGCCGGGTGTGGTGGTGCGCACCTCTTGTCCCAGCCACTCGGGAGGCTGAGGCAGGAGAATTGCTTGAACCCAGGAGGTTGCAGTGAGCTGAGATTGCGCCACTGCACTCCAGCCTGGCGACAGAGCGAGACTCCTCAAAAAAAAAAAAAAAAAAAAAGAAAAGAAAAGAAAAGAAAATCACTTTGTATCTAAGTCCATAAATTTTAGACTTTGTGCAGATCAACCATCACCTTCTGTAAACGCATTCTTTTCTCCATAGTGCATACCGTTGATTAGGTTTAAGCTTTTGTTATTTATAATCACATTCCAGATATATCTTCCTGAAGGGCACTCAAGTTAGCAATTCCATTTACAGATTATCAGTAAGAGTGGGTTTCTCCTGCAAATGGCTTATCTCATTCATTATTCTGCCTTTCTCCTAATTTTATCTTAATTTCACTTTTGGAGGAAATCTTGCCATTGCCCTCATTATCCATGGCTTTTGTGACTCAGTTATTAATGTCACTAGCGTTTTCCAAAATTTGTCTTTCTTTTTTTTCTTTCTGAACTTATTTTTTAAATATTCTGTTTCCTCAGATCCCCCTCCCCCATTTCTTCCTCTTGCAGATAATTTATAAGAATTCTACACTCTATGTCTTCCATTTCAGAAACTTAAGGTACAGAGATCATGCTTCTTTTTTCTTCAGAGTTTGTGCAATCAACTCTCTATGTTCATTTTTCCCACTTCTGTGCCATGCTACCATGCTGCCAGGATACCATGATCACTTTTTCTCATTCAGTTTTAAAACAAATTCCTTTTTCTGAGACAGCATTAGGTTTCCTCATTACTTCTTGTGCCTCCCTTGGGAAGGAAGTGAAGACATAATAAGAAACTGCCAGATACATTGGTTTTACCGTAGTATGTTGCATTGGAGTTCCCCATTGCTGCTGGATCTTTCCCCCATGCCAATGTTAGGATCTACATCTTGCATAGTATAGCAAGCATAGCATCAGTTTCGTTTATGTGGTCATATAGTATGTAACAATTGTTCTTTTTATTCAGTGGCTCCTTGTATGCTTCAATTTACCTGATCATGAATTTCTCTATAGTATGTATTAATTGTTTTAGAGATCTGAGAAACCAGAGAAGTTTTCTGAGGACATGCTGTTACACTCTTTGTGATGATGGTAATGTTGGTAGTGGCTCAACTGTCCTGTCGTTTAGCAGTGCAATCACAGGAATTAAGAATACCCTTAGATGTTCTGCAATGTTCTCTTTCTCTTCCTACAGAGCAATGAAGTAATGAGAGATACAGTGGTTGGGTTGTGAGATTTTATGCTCATCTATAAAGGTGAGGAGCATAAGGATGACATATGGATCTTTCTCTCTTTGTTCCTTAACATGGAAGAATGCGCACCATCTGCTTCAGCTGGAAACTATTAGTCCCGGAAGTTTGACTGTCCTAGAAATTCCCTGTGGACCCACATGACTTGTCTGTGACTAGCTATTTTTTTCCTGTTTTAAAATTATTAATTTTAATTATCCTATATTTTTAAACTTATTTTCTCTTCTTTTGGGTGACACAGTATATCTTAATACTATGTCTCAATACCTCTTTTTCTTTGATATTCAGTTACATTGACTTTTTATATTTTGTCACTTTTAGTCACTTTTTTTCTCATTTAATTTTTTATATCTAAATTAACACTTTGAACTTTTCATTCATCTTGTCCATTTTTCTCTAGCTGGTTTTTCTACATTTATTTTAAAATCTCACTTGTTTTGTTGCTTATTTTTTCTTCTCTAACTTAGCAAATGCATATCAATCACCTCCTATATGTTAGACATCATTTATTCCACGTAATTTTATCAGAAATAAGATCAGATCTATCTTAGACATTTAGCACCAATCTACCTCTTTCTCTTTCTCTTCTCCTAGCCAAAGCTGTTCCTATTCAATAATATATACTTTAAAAATCTATTCCTATATAAATTTTAAGTTTTATCCTAACAACTTATCAATCAGTATTTGTTATTCTGCATCATAAATCTCAAATTTTATTTTTCCATGATGTGTGCATTGATATATGAACATCTGAGATTAAAAGTGTGTGTATTTTTTCAATCCCTTTCCAAGTTTATTATTTCTCATATGTATTACTGGATCCTTTTAAATTTTCCCTAAATTTTTCCCCTGATCTCTTCTGGTGGTATTGTTGATTCTTAGTCAAATTGGCATGAACGGTGGTCTCCATGGGATGTTACATTCTGGGTATGTGCTTAAGAAACACAGCATACCTTGATATTGGTCATTCATTGTGTGTCAATCACACTTGGTATATTTATTCTTTCCGGATAAATACTAGTTTTTGTTGTTGTTGTTGTTGTTGTTGTTTGTTTTGTTTTGTTTTGATGGAGTTTTGCTCTTGTTGCCTAGGCTGGAGTGCAATGGGGCAGTCTTGGTTCACTGCAACCTCCACCTCCCAGGTGGATTCTCCTGCCTCAGCCTCTGAGTAGCTGGGATTACAGGCATGTGCCACCACGCCCAACTAATTTTTGTATTTTTAGTACAGACAGGGTTTCACCATGTTGGTCAGGCTGGTCTCGAACTCCTGACCTCAGGTGATCCACCTGCCTCGGCCTCCCAAAACGCTGGGATTACAGGCATGAGCCACCACGCCCGGCCTAAATACTAGGTTTCTTAGAACTTAGGGTTAGTTCCTCTTTATTAAGCTGATTATTTATTAATTCAACAAATGTTCCTTGAGTGACTTTTGTATGTAGATACTATAAGAGGTATGTCACATTTATTCCTTATAGATATACCTTATATGCCAGTGACTCTTTGTTCTCTCCCTCTTCTGTGCACACCTACAGAGTTACTACAGGAAAACTTGGTTTCTCTTTCTTTCCTTATTCTATATCATATTATTTTACTGAGTGTTTTCTTGTAATGGTTTGGAGTCTTGACTACGTAATTAGACACATGGTTTCCTGACTTCTTTTCTACATTATATTACTTTCATTCTACTAAGGAACTCATTCTCTTTGTTAAACCAAAATGTTAAGAGGCCTGTCTCATCAAGCAATGTGGACACATAGCTGGTACTTGCTGCAGAAGGAAGACAAATGTGACACATTCCTTTAAACTGTTTGGAAATAGGCCCCTTAGTTTCTATATATTTTTTTCTTGGTTAGTGTTGAATCTCAAATGAAATTAGCAAGCTTTGTAACTCCTCTTGATAGTGCTTCCAGAGATGACCCTCTAAGTGAACAATTCTCACCTGTTTGGTTCAGGCTTTGATCTTCTGGGGTTATAAGAGTTTGCTTTATATATAAGCCACTCCCTTCTCCCTCTATCCTCAACTGCTTCCCTCTACCGGGCAATGCACAGTTGGTTGGCAACTGCCAGCAAATGACACCAACTGCTACCAAACTTCTATCTTCACAGAATAGCCACCAGATTGCAAGAAAATTACTCAGCCTTCCGATTCTCTAGCTTTTGCTGTAAGGACAATTGGCATTGGTTCATTACTAGGTTCATTACTTTTTAAATGTTAGGCCTTAGTGTGAAGGAAGGTTACTTCTAGGATCTGAGTGTTTGAGATTAGGTGATCTCATCATCCTAGAGAGAAGGTTTAAGGAAAATAAAGAAAATGCCATCAATCATCTTAAATGTTATCGGGGACGATGTTCTATGTTTAAATGGACATATGATTTAATTTACAGAACCACTTTGCATTTGATAAGAACTGAATCACAACTTGTTGAAAGTTTGTTTGAATGAACACTCAACATGTAATATGGTTAAGAGATTTTGTCTATGTCAGAAAGTCCAAATATATGAAATTCAAACATATTTTTGGAAATTCAAATGCAATAGAATCACCAACATGCACTGGTAATTAACAAAAGTGGGCAGCTCAGTTCAGGCAATAATTATTATTGATAATAACTGAAATAATAGGATTTTAAGTATAATGCCAATTGTTCGTCCTTGTTTATTGCATTATTAATATTGCTATGGACACCAATATTAAAGAGTCATTTTATTTAAGTTTGTAGTTGCGAGCTCAACTACTGAAACTTCTCACTTTAAAGAAAAGGCTTCTCAGACCATAAAAACTTCACCATGTCGAATTATCATAGACTGTCTCAAAGTTAAAGCAATTTCACCCTGTCACTATTTTATTGATAATTATTTTACTCTAGGAAGATACTCTCACTTTTGGGGTGTTAAAATTATTTTACGTAATTGATGTAAGAGAGTTGTGACAAGAGCTTATATGTCTTTACTAGTCGTATTGAATATTTTGTGGAAAAGTTATGTGATTAAATAACTTTGGAAATAAATGCATCTTTATCTTGGAGACACACTTGGTTTAACCTAGTATATCAGTGTCAGAACGGAATTTTAAAGATCCATAACTGATAGTCTTTGTGAACTATTCGCTCTCTGTTTTGTTCTGTCACAGACACATATTTTAAACACATTTTGAGGATACACACTGATTTATCTTTTTGTTCCAACCAGTCCCTAATATAAAATAACTTAGGAAAAATTCCTGTTCATAAATACTTGTTTTAGAAATTAAAATCTATTTAGGTCTTTTTGAATATATCTGCCTTCTGTGCCACAATACAATTTTCTATCAAGTAAAACTTTAATCCAGTAAGTATTGAATGATTTACCACTCACTAGCAAGCCCTACTCTCTGAGCCTCAATATCAAGCACTTACATGTTAAAAATGGTTTGAAAAATCTCATGTTAAAATTAAGAACAAATATAGTTATAAATGATGGAGAATACTGTATCAGGAATCCGGAGCTGGGTTATAGTCCTGGCTTTAACAACCTAATGACCTTGGGTAAGCTACTCAACTTTCTCCAACATCAGTTTCTTCATTCTTGCCTCTAAAAATATGTATCCAATTTGAATTTTACTATGTAATATGGGGTGTAAGGAATGTCACATCTTTTATTTCACTAAGTAAAATTTACTTTGTTTCCATACCCCTTCCTAGAAAGTAGGCAGGCATTTAAACCATCACCATTATTGGGGATCCTCATCTCCTCATCCTCCAAGGTTGTATGAAAGCCTGGAGTTCTTAGCTAATTCAGAGTATTCAGGGAGGCGCTTCTATCTTTGCCCAGAGTGGTCAGTGATAAAATGCTCATTGCCCAAGCTGGCTAATCCCTTGAAGACAGTAGAGCTGTGTTTCTCTGGGGGTGGAAGTGGAGCATAGGAGATTTTTCCTGACTGGAAGTCATGGAATTTCTGGTCTTGCTGCACACAAGGCATGGCACCATCATGCTCACTGAGGTTCTGTCATAGCCTCAGGGCGTATGGTGCCCAAAGACTTTAATAGATAAAATTGCCCTAAGTGGGCTGGGCGCGGTGGCTCATGCCTGTAATCCCAGCACTTTGGAGGGCCAAGGCGAATGGATCACCTGAGGTCAGGAGTGTGAGACCAGCCTGGCAAACATGGCGAAACCGCGTCTCTACTAAAAATACAAAAATTAGTCGGGAGTGCTGGTGCGTGCCTGTAATCCCAGCTACTCTGGAGGCTGAGGAAGGAGAATTGCCTGAACCTAGGAGGCGGCGGTTGCAGTGAGCAGAGATCATGCCACTGCACTCCAGCCTGGGAAACAGGGTGAGACTCCGTCTGAAATAAATAAAATAAAATAATAAAATAAAATAAAATAAAATAAAATAATACCCTAAGTTGTCTATATCGAACAGCTCATACTGGGATATTATGATTGTTCCTGGATGCAGCTATCAGGAAGAATGTAGACAGGTCCCCAGAACTCAAAAAACTCACAGGCCTTTATCTCCATTGTCTTTGGAAAATTTTGCCCCAGGCCAGGACCTGTTGTTTTTTTTCATCTGTCCATGGGCAGGTCTTTCTTCCCCACCCTACCTCCTTGCTGAATGCCCCTTTTGAGGATCTTTAGGAACTCAATGCTGGCCTTTCTGTTCCATAGGTATGTCTGGAAAGAATGAGATCCTAGAAACTAATAAATGCTTTGTGAATAAAATCCTTTAAAAAGTCAGTTTTTTTTTTTCTTTCCCATACTCATTCACCTGGTTAAGTATTATAGTCAGTGGTATCAAAACAAAGGTGTATCTGAAAGAAGGTAGCTGTCCTTGCCTGGGGAAGTCAGAAGTCTCTGATTATTTTGTAGACGTGTCTCATTTTCTTAGGCTATATAAGTGGCTTTCAATTCTATCTTATACTCAATTTTAACATGGAGTTATATCTTTATTCCTCAGTTCTCCCTCCTGCCAGACAAGCTTACTTGGGGCCTATTTGAATCTACTCGAATGTATTCTCTGTTGCATTCAAAAAACTAGAAAGACCAGAACAAGTTAAGAAAGAGTTGTTGATATGGTTTGGCTGTGTCCTCACCCAAATCTCATCTTGAATTGTAGCTCCCATAATTCCCACGTATTGTGGGAGGGACCCAGTGGGAGATAATTGAACTATGGGGGCGCTTTCCCTCATATTGTTTTCAAGGTAGTAAATAAGTCTCACAAGAGCTGATGATTTTATAAGGGGTTTCCTCTTTCACTTGGCTCTCATTCTCTCTTGTCTACTGCCATGTAAAATGTGTCTTTCACCTTTTGCTATGATTGTGAGGTCTCCCTAGCCACGTGGAACTGGGAGTCCATTAAACCTCTTTTTCTTTATAAATTACCCAGTCTCAGGTATGTATGTCTTTATCAGCAGCGTGAAAACAGCCTTATACAGTTGTACTCTCTTCTGTACTAATCAACCAAGATTTGGAATAATATTTTCTTTTCTGAGATGAATAGTGTGAAGATTAAACTGGTCCATATCCAGGATATAGCTATATGGATAGTAAAATATTTCTATTTGAAATTTGAGAAATAGTTAATTTGGGAAATATATTTAGGGAAAAGTATAATCATTCTCTTGTTCTATGTATTGTCTTGTGCATGCGTGTTTGCATGTGGGTGTACATGTGTGTCTCCAAAGGCATAATTTAGTTTCATTCTGAGATATTAATGGCGGACATTATAGAGTGAAAATTTCAACTTCGTAGTAAGTGTCAAAGTCAAATAAAATGCAGATGAATCTCTGAAATTAAAACATTTTGTTGGGGAAGAAAGAATTGCAATTCAGGGCATACATGCAGACTGGATGGTCTTTGGCATGTCCAAAGATCAAAGAGAAGGTTAGCGGTTTTATTTAAAAAAAAAAAAAAGAGAGAGAGAGAAATGAGGCCCGGCACAGTGGCTCACACCTGTAATCCCAGCACTTTGAGAGGCTGAGGCAGGCGGATCACCTGAGGTCAGGAGTTCGAGACCAGCCTGGCCAACATGGCAAAACCCCGTCTCTACCAAAAATACAAAAATTAGCTGGGCGTGGTGGTGTGTGCCTGTAATCCCAGCTACGTGGGAGGCTGAGGCAGGAGAATCTCTCGAAGCCAGGAGGCAGAGGTTGCAGTGAGCCAAGATTGTACCACTGCACTTGAGCCTGGGCTATGGAGCGAGACTGTCTCAATAAATAAATAAATAAATAGAAATATTATGTATTGCTCTTTGAGAAAGTCCATTAGCACTGGTAAGGTTTTGGGAAAAATGACAAGTTTAGATTGGTAAGTGACAGACGTGAGTAAAACTATTCTTAGAATTGCAGGATGTTGTTTCAGAAGCTATTAGATAAAACTGGTTTTAGGTTACAGCAGGCAGTTTCAGCAGCCAGGCCCACAGAGAATTACATTCTTGGATCACTGTTATTGTGCCCTGAGTGCTTTCTCCCCCAGCCTTTTGACTCTGTTTCAGTTTGTTATAACAAGAATGACCCAATGTGTATGATCACCTTTTGCAATAAGGAAATACATTTTGTCAATTATATTTCTTGAAAAGGAAGCAGACAGGCTCTCTAAAGTAGTGCATTTTCTGTCCTTGAAGATCTTAAACTGGATTCACTGTACTCATGGGCCAGATAGAGTATAGAAATGATTCTTGTATTGAATCCATAGCTGTACTCCATGGCCTCCAAAGCCACCTGTCACCTCCTGCCTCTAGACACACACACACACACACACACACACACACACACACCATCCATTAGATGCCCCCCTCCGCTCTAATTCTAAGATATCTAAAAATGCTGGGACCATAGATAATTCTCAATCATTGGATTATAAATGATTTGGAGGGTTTTTAAAAGACTATATGATTATAAAATATAAGCATTTAAGTCATTTTGATGGAAATATGATGATGATCTGGAAGCATAATTATTATACTACTCCCTTCCTTATCTCAACTCTGTTGGATTGATTTTAAGACTATTTCCTCGATCTCTCCTTCATGCACCTGAAGTCAATTCCACACAGACTTCACATAGAATTAGTGTTTAAGTTTTGTTCTGTGCTGAAATCCTAACAAATATTCCCTACCAGTTTCAGAATTTCAATTTGCAAAAAGATACAAGTGACTGGATATCCTGATATATGCCAATTGTACCCAGCAGTCTTTTTGTCCTCTCCTGTCTTTCTTTTTGGAAATCCTGGAGCCCAGATTTCTTTCTTTGCCTTAAGTCTCAGTCTAGGTGTTTTCTGTGGCTTTTTTCCTATTCTGTTGCTCTTATGTTTTAAAAATGGCCTCTCAACCTTTTCCCACTTACTTTCCTTGGTCTACAAAGCCAAAGGGGAGGCAAGAAAATGTATATATTGTTGGGTGGCTTTCAGATAACCATAATGCACATCATGGTGCCCTCCCCTACTCCCCATCCAGTGACCTGGAACATAAGCCAAGCAGATTTCAGCTGAGGCGAAAAACTGTGCATCAGGTTAGGTAGTCTGTTGGCTTTCTCTACCTTTTAAATTGACATTCAATTATTCTGTTGTATTTTCAAATAAAACAGTCCTTACTGACAAAGTAAAGCTGTGTCAAACCTCAGGCCAATTAAAACCACATGAAAATAAACTCATTCCCGGTATTGGTAAAAGGGACTAGGCTCTTTTTGAAAAAATAATGTGGTGCCTCTTGAATATCCAATTTAATGCTTATGCATAATGGCCCAGTAATGTTCCCAGAAATATTCATAATACCTTTCTGATCTGGCTATATCTTGAGGAAGTTACCCAGAGACACACAGATTTTGGTTTGGGACACCATCTCCTCTCCTCGCAGAAAGCTAGTGAGAGGTGGGCAGAGGAGGGGAGGTGACGAGTGAATCCCTCCAATGATTTACTGGAAATTTTTTCTCAAATTTTCAGGCCTGGAAATTGGGTTTGTTATATTCATCATTTAGTTGAACTGCATTTTTATTTTCTATCAGTTTGCATGTACTTCCTCCTTACCTAGTGACTGAATTATATTCCTTGCTTTTAATGTTTATTTATTAAGTACCATTTAGAAGGCACAGTTGCGTGACAGGAACTTAGAATTTTATTTCATATTCCACAGTTAAAAAATGGCAAATATGCGGCCACATACATACATTTTATTTGAACTTAACATTTTTACTGTTTTAATCTGTGATTTGGACCACTTTTCTTGAAAGTAAATGGACTTTAATAATAAGAGTTTATATGATGATATATATGAGTACATATTGTTATTTTACACTTACATTGTCCTTGGCTTAAGAATAAAAATACATAATTATAAAGTATACATTATGTGATTTATATGTAGTTTTTTTAGCTATAGAAAGAACTACATATTATGCAAACTTTTAAAATGATCCCTACCTCCTGGTATTCATGACCTTGAGTAATCCTCTCCTATTGATTGTGGGCTGAACCTAGTGACTTGCACCTAATGAACAGAATATGGCAAAAGTGAGAAGATGTCCTTTCCATATTAAGTTATAAAATATCATGACTTTTTCCTTGCTAGCAGATGCTATCTTTTACTAGATTTGATGAAGCAAGCTGCCATGATGAAGAGCCTCATATTTCCAGAAACTGAAGGTGGCCTCTGTTCAACAGCACACAAGGAAGTGAATCTTATCGACAACCACTAAATGAGCTTAGAAGGAGATCCTGCCCCAATTTAACCTTGAGATGACTGTGAACCTGCACTAAAAACCTAATTGCAGCCTTGTGAAAGGTGCTGAGCTAAAGGATCCAACTAAGTTATACCTAACTCACATAAACTGTGAGATAATAAATGCATGCTCTCTTAAGATGCTAAATTTTGGGATAATTTGTTACGCAGCAATAGTCAACTGAGGCAGACTATATCCTTATCCATTGCTTTAGTCAGTCGTAGCTTCTTTCAGGTCTCCTGGGAGATTTTTATTCTCTCTGTCTTTTTTTCTTTCCAACTTTTATTTTAGGTTCAAGGGATATATGTGCAGGTTTGTTACAGGGTAAATTGCATGTTGCAGGGGTTTGGTGTACACATTATTTCATCACTCAGGTACTGAGAATAGTACTGGATAGATAGTCTTTTGGTTCTCACCCTCCTACTACCCTCCATCTTCAAGTAGGCCCCAGTGTCTATTGTTTCCTCCTTTGTATCCATGTATACTCAATGTTTAGCTCCCTTTCATATAGTTGAGAATATGTTGCATTTGCTTTTCTGTTCTTACCTACATTAATTCACTTAGCATAATGGCCTCCAACACTATCCACGTTGCTGCAAAGGACATAATTTCATTCTTTCTTATGGCTGCATAGTGTTCCATGGTATATATGTACCACATTTTCTTTATCCAGTCCACCACCAATGGGCATCTAGGTTGATAGGTTGATTCCATGTCTTTACCATTGTGATTAGTGCTGCAATGAACATATGAGTTCATGTGTCTTTATGGTGAACGATTTATATTCCTTTGGCTATATACCCAATAATGGGATTGCTGGGTTGAATGTTAGTTCTACGTTCTTTGAGAGATATCCAAACTGCTTTCCACAGTGGCTGAAGTAATTTACATTCCTACTACCAATGTGTAAGCAGTATCTTTTCTCTGCAACCCCATCAGCATCTGTTATTCTTTGACTTTTTAATACTAGCCATTCTGACTGATGCAAGATGGTATCTCATTCTGGTTTTGATTTGCATTTCTCTTTCTTTTTTATTATTATTATTATTATACTTTAAGTTTTAGGGTACATGTGCACAACATGCAGGTTAGTTACATATGTATACATGTGACATGCTGGTGCACTGCACCCACTAACTCGTCATCTAGCATTAGGTATATCTCCCAATGCTATCCCTCCCCCTTCCCCCCACCCCACCACAGTCCCCAGAGTGTGATGTTCCCCTTCCTGTGTCCATGTGTTCTCATTGTTCAATTCCCACCTATGAGTGAGAATATGCTGTGTTTGGTTTTTTGTTCTTGCGATAGTTTACTGAGAATGATGATTTCCACCTTCATCCATGTCCCTACAAAGGACATGAACTCATCATTTTTTATGGCTGCATAGTATTCCATGGTGTATATGTGCCACATTTTCTTAATCCAGTCTATCATTGTTGGACATTTGGGTTGGTTCCAAGTCTTTGCTATTGTGAATAGTGCCACAATAAACATACGTGTGCATGTGTCTTTATAGCAGCATGATTTATAGTCCTTTGGGTATATACCCAGTAATGGGACGGCTGGGTCAAATGGTATTTCTAGTTCTAGATCCCTGAGGAATCGCCACACTGACTTCCACGATGGTTGAACTAGTTTACAGTCCCACCAACAGTGTAAAAGTGTTCCTATTTCTCCACATCCTCTCCAGCACCTGTTGTTTCCTGACTTTTTAATGATTGCCATTCTAACTGGTGTGAGATGATATCTCATTGTGGTTTTGATTTGCATTGCTCTGATGGCCAGTGATGGTAAGCATTTTTTCATGTGTTTTTTGGCTGCATAAATGTCTTCTTTTGAGAAGTGTCTGTTCATGTCCTTTGCTCACTTTTTGATGGGGTTGTTTGTTTTTTCCTTGTAAATTTGTTTGAGTTCATTGTAGATTCTGGATATTAGCCCTTTGTCAGATGAGTAGGTTGTGAAAATTTTCTCCCATTTTGTGGGTTGCCTCTTCACTCTGATGTGAAGAAGCTCTTTAGTTTAATTAGATTCCATTTGTCAATTTTGGCTTTTGTTGCCATTGCTTTTGGTGTTTTAGACATGAAGTCCTTGCCCATGACTATGTCCTGAATGGTAATGCCTAGGTTTTCTTCTAGGGTTTTTATGGTTTTAGGTCTAACGTTTAAGTTTTTAATCCATCTTGAATTGATTTTTGTATAAGGTGTAAGTTGAACATTTTTTCATATGCTTGTTGGCCACATGAATGTCTTCTTTAGAGAAATGTCTGTTCATGTCCTTTGCTCATTTTTAATGAGGTTGTTTGTTTTTTTGCTTGTTAATTTGTTTAAATTCCTTACAGTTTCTGGATATTTGACTTTTGTGAAATGCAGTTTACAAATATTTTCTCCCATTCTGTAGGCTATCTGTTTACTCTGCTGATAGTTATTTTTGCTGTGCAGAATCTATTTAATTTAATTAGGTCCTATCTGTCAATTTCTGTTTTTGTTGCAACTGCTTTTGGAGTTTTCATCATGAAATCTTTGCCAGGATCTATGTCCACAAAGGTATTTCCTAGGTTTACCTCTAGGGCTTTTATAGTTTTAGGTTTTATATTTAAGTCTTTAAATCCACCTTGAGTTGATTTTTGCAGATGGTATAAGCAAGGAGTCCAGTTTCAGTCTTCTGCATGTGGCTAGCCAGTTATTCAAGCACCATTTTTTGAGCAGGGAGTCCTTTCCCCATTGCTTGGTTTTATCAGCTTTGTTGAAGATCTGATGGCTGTAGTTGTGCAGCTTTATTTATGGGTTCTCTAACCTGTTTCATTGGTCTATCTGTCTGTTTTTGTACCAGTACAATGTTGTTTTGGTTACTGTAGCCTTGTAGTATAGTTTGAAGTGAGGCAATGTGATACCTCTGGTTTTGTTCTTCCTGCTTAGTACTGCTTTGGCTATTTGAGCTCCTTTTTTGGTTCTATATGAATTTTAGAATAGTTTTTTCTTATTCTTCAAAAATTGTCATTGGTGTTTTCATAGGAATAACATTGAATCTGAAAATTGCTTTCAGCAGTATGGCCATTGTAACAATACTGATTCTTCCTATCTATGAGCATGGAATGTTTTGTTTGTTTCATCTCTGATTTCTTTAATCAGTGTTTTGTAATTCTCATTGTAGAGATCTTTCACCTCCCTGATTAAATGTATCACTAGATATTTTATTCTTTTTGTGGTTATTGTGAATGGGATTGCATTCTTCAATTGGCTCTCACATTGATGTATAGACATGCTATTGATTTTTGTACTTTGATTTTGTATCATGAAACTTTGCTGATGTTATTTATCAGATCTAGGAGCCTTTGAGGAGTAACTCGGGTTTTGTAGGTATAGAGTCATAGTATCTGTGGAGAGAGATAGTTTGACTTCCCCTCTTTCCTACTTGTATGCTTTTATTTCTTTCCCTTGCCTGATTGCTCTGACTAGGATTTCCAGTACTATGTTGAATAAAAGCAGTGAGAGTGGGCATCCTTGTCTTGTTCTTGTTCTCTAGGGGAATGCTTCCAGCTTTTGCCTGTTTGGTATGATATTGGCTGTGGGTTTGTCACAGATGCCTCTTTTTATTTTGAGGTACGTATCTTTGACACCTAGTTTGTTGATGGTTTTTAGCACGGACTGGACGTTAAATTTTATCAAAAGCCTTTTCTGTGTCTATTAAGATGATCATGTGGTTTTTGCTTTTTGTTCTGTTTATGTGATTAATCACATTTATTGATTTGCCTATGTTGAACCAACCTTGCATCCCAGGAATAAAGTATACCTGATTGTGGTGGATTAGCTTTTTGATGTACTGTTAGGTTTGGTTTGTTAGTATTTTGTTGAGGATTTTTGCATCTATGTGCAGCATGGATATTGGCCTGAAGTTTGCGTGCATGTGTGTATGTGTGTGTGTGTGTGTCTGCCAGATTTTGCTATCATAATGATGCGGGCTTCACAGAATGAGAGAGGAAGGAATCCCTCCTTCTCAATTTTTTGGAGTAGTTTCAGTAGGATTGGTACTAGCTCTTCTTTATACATCTGGTAGAATTTAGCTGTGAAACTGTCTGGTCCGGGGATTTTTTTCTGGTTGGTAGGCTTTTTATTACTGATTCAATTTTGGAACTCACTATTGGTCTGTTCAGGGTTTCTATTTCTTCCTGGTTCAATCTTTGGAGGTTGTATATTTCCAGGAATTTATCAATTTCTTCCAGGTTTTCTAATTTGTGTGCATAAAAGTGTTCATAATGGTTTATGAGGGTTTTTGTATTTCTGTAGGGTTAGTAATTTTATTCTCTATTCTAAATCTTTAAATCCTGAATATGTAGCCAGTTCTAAGGATCTCACTCTGTTGCCCAGGCTGGAGTGCAGTGGCACAATCACAGCTCACTGAAGCCTTGACCTTTCCAGGTCCAAGCGACCCTCCCACCTCAGCCTCCTGGGTTGCTGGGACTACAGGCATGCACCACCACACCTGACTAGTTTTTTAATTTTTTTGTAGAGGTGGGGTTTCACCATGTCACCCAGGCTGGTCTTGAACTCCTGGGCTCAAGCAATCTGCCCACCTCAACCTCCCAAAGTGCTGGGATTGCAGGCATGAGCCACTGTGCCGGCCTATTTATATTCTTAATGTGTGTTTTCTTTTTGGCTTTCCTCATTACATGAAGTGTTGGACATACTCTCAGTTAATTGCTAGAAGAAATGTTATTATTGGACATGAAGTACAGTAACAGCTCATTTATCTGGTAAATTTGGCTACTTAGAAGGAAGCAGAAAAGGCCTCCGTGCAGCTAAAACAGCCCTCAATTATGACTTATCTATAGCTTCCTTTTGGGTTCTTGCTTAGGCCTTAATTTCCATCTTTCATTCCTTTTCCTCTGTGCTTACCTTGTGTATTTCCTTCTTTTCTTCTCTCTTTTATCAAACACTTAGTGAGTGCTTATAAAGATGTGAGCATTGTGCTAATGGTTGAGGAGACAATGATAAACTAATCTGAATATAATCTCTGCTTGTATGGAACCAGTAGTCTAGTGGGAGGGTTGAATGTTAATTGAATTGTTGTGTTAGGAAATGTTTAAAAAACATGTGAGGCAAGTATTCTGAAAAAACTAAATGGGGCCGGGCACAGTGACTCACGCCTGTAATCCCAGCACTTTGGGAGGTCAAGGAGGGTGGATCAAGAGGTCAAGAGATCGAGACCATCCTGGCCAACATGGTGAAACCCCATGTCTACTAAAAATACAAAAAATTAGCCAGGCATGGTAGCGGGTGCCTGTAGTCCCAGCTACTCAGGGGGCTGAGGCAGGAGAATCACTTGAACCCGGGAGGCGGAGGTTGCAGTGAGCCAAGACTGCGCCACTGCACTCCAGCCTGGCAACACAGTGAGACTCCATCTCAAAAAAAAAAAAAAACAAAAAAACTAAATGGTCGTGTAGCATAAAAATTAAGGGGGCGGGGCTTTTAATTGCCTTTATTTAAATCACACTCCCAGTTCTTCTTTGTTTTGTGACTTTATACTACCTACCAGCCCTTTTGTACCTCATTTTCTTCATTTGTGCTATAGTTTGAATAGTTTCCCTCCAAAATCCAGGTGTTGCCAATGTCATCGTATTAAGAGGTCGGTCTTTAATAAGTGAATAGGCCATGAGAGCTTCCTCCTGGTTAATGAGGTTAAGGCCCTTAGAAAAGATGCTTCCTGCAGCATTTAGTTAGCTTGCCCTTCTGCGAAAGCATGAAGGATGTAGGAAGAAGGCCCTCACTAGACCAAATGCCGGCACCTTGATCTTGGACTTCCCACCTTCCAAACTGTGAAAAATAAATTTCTGGTTTTTAATGAATTACCCATTCTCAAGTTTTATGTTAAAGCAGTACAAATGGCCTAAAATGGGAATGATATGGTCTGTAAAATAAGGTTTATGTGAGGATTAAATAGATTATGTGAGGATTACATAGATTAATTCAGGTAAATGCTTAGAAGAGAGCTTGTTGTATAGTAGCTCAGTAAAGATACTTAACAAGGGGATTTGACTTTGATTGATGTAGGTCTGGATAGTCCTTCCTAAGAAAGTAAGGAGGGAGCTGAGGCCTTTGGCACATGCCCCTCCTCCAGGTTCACAGCAGATCAAAGGAAACTGGCTGACAATTCTTTTCTTTTAGTAATTAATTTCTTAGTCCATAGAGTAATAGCTAACAAGAGGAGAAGAGAGATACACTATACAAATTAAACACATGAGTTAGAAAACATAGAAAGTCCTGAGTAACTTTATGTAATATGGCAAATACTGTTATTAGCCCTGCAGGCATCACTGACATAATAGAATAAATATTGTCTTGGTAGCATGCATTTAGTTACAAGTGACAGACAACCCAGCTCAAACAATGTTGCCTGATGCAAGTTGGAAATCCAAAAGGGAAACTTCCTGGATTTTTTAATTTAGCAACTCTATGATGGCATCACAGGCTCGTTATGTTTGTTCTGTTCTGTATTCTAGTTTTGTAACAGGCACTGTACTAAGGCAGTTTCATCTGGTGACTTGTGGTTAAACCATGGCTGCTAAGTTTATGGGACATCATCAACCATTGGCATAAAGACTAAGACTTTTTTTTTTTTAATTAGATGTCCCTAGCAAATACCTTTTGCAGTCTCATGGGCCTAAATGGAATAGAGAAGCCCACTTGTGTAACAATAAATGTGGTCATAGCAAAGTACAATACATAGTACCTTAGACATATCCCCTCCAATTTCAAATGCCAAGGAAGGTGGGATTAGGAGGTACAACCTCCCAAACCTGAAGTCTTCATTAACAGATGGAGTAAATACATTTTAATGGATACATTTGCAGTGTCCATCACACTAATGCTCAAAACGATTATTCTAAATTATATAAATAAATGATAGTAAGTACAATTTAGGAATAAAATCCTTGAATTTCTTAAAATTCAGCTTAAATGAGAAAAGCTTTTAGTCAGATATTTGCATACGTGGAATGTTTCATTTCCTGTCAATGCCTCATTGACATGTCTCATTGTTCATAATTGAGTTTTCATTGAGAAATTCCTGGGATTATTCTGGCCAATAAACCAGTTTCATGAGATGATATCTGAAACAGTGACAATGATGTTCTTTTGTGTCTTGTCTAGTTATTCCTAAAAATAGCATGACATTAGTGGCCTCAAAACCTTAAATTATGACAATTGCCCCTTCTGGTATAATCTTGACTTTATAGCCCATGATATTTGGCTAAATTGAATTAAATAGAATAACTATCACTTTTGGGGAAAGTCTGACAAACTGAACATAAATAGGACAAAAGCATATATAGGTTCAAAGTAAGAGTTACTGGTATCTTCTCTTTGCCTTTTAAAATGGATTTAAAGTTAACTGTGCATTTGGTGAAAAAATTTGCAACAGGAGTAAAGTGTTATAAAAAGGCAGGATTATTTAAGAGAGAAAATAGATAACTAGCAAGGGATAAAAATATTTTGGGGTCATGGGGGATCCATTTAAAAGCAAATTTGCAATTGCTGTAAATGTCTGTTTGGTGGCCAGCATTCCACAAATGCTGCACAGAAACACACTCATTTTCAATGTTCCACAGTTCCAGAGTTATTTTAAAAAGATACTTTCTCAACACATGAAGAAGCTTAAAGTTACAGCATCAGGAAAATATCCTTGGTAGATCCATGTGTTTATCATTTACTTTAGAAATATTTGTGCCTACAGTTTTGTCTTTGAGAGCTGTATTTAGGTGGTCCTGACTGGGCATTCTATATCTATGGGAGATTTTAATTTTCTGGGGAAAACTTTTACAAACGTTGAAGTTAACCCAATGTTTCTGCCTTGCACTTAATTGAGATATTTTGGGAATGAGCAGTCAGAATATTTTCTTTTATAAGTGGCATAACATAATTAAAACTAAAAATGGAAAGTCAAACTATAAGAATTTATCGCCCCCGCGCGCCAGTCCTGCCGAGCTGGCCAGCCGGCCTGGCTCCCCTCCCTGGCCCCATGGGCGGGCGGACTGCCCTGAGGAGGAGGGGACGGGGCTGAGCCGGCCGGCGGCGGGCAAGGATGCGGAACTTCTGCGCTGCCCCTAACTGCACGCGGAAGAGCACGCAGTCCGACCTGGCCTTCTTCAAGTTCCCGCGGGACCCGGCCAGATGCCAGAAGTGGGTGGACAATTGTAGGAGAGCACATTTAGAAGATAAAACACCTGATCAGCTAAATAAACATTATCAATTATGTGCCACACATTTTGAGACCTCTATGATCTGTAGAACTATACATTTTGCAGAGGCATCAGAAAACTAAACAATTGGTTTATTTTATTTCTCAAAACTAATTGAAGCAGATACTCGTGAAGTCATTGGGAGAGTCCTTACAGGACAGTTCTTCGAGATAATGCAATACCAACAATATTTGATCTTACCAGTCATTTGAACAACACACAGAGTAGACACAGAAAACGAATAAAAGAACTGAGTGAAGACGAAATCAGGACACTGAAACAGAAAAAAAGTTGATGAAACTTCTGAACAGGAACAAAAACATAAAGAAACCAACAATAGCAATGCTCAGAACCCCAGTGAAGAAGGGGGTGAAGGACAAGATGAGGACATCTTACCTCTAACCCTTGAAGAGACGGAAAACAAAGAATAACTAAAATCTCTATTTGAAATCTTGATTCTGATGGGAAAGCAAAACATACCTCTGGATGGATATGAGGCTGATGAAATCCCAGAAGATCTCTTTACTCCAGATAACTTTCAAGCACTGCTGGAGTGTCGGCCCGGATAAATTCTGGTGAGGAGGTTCTGAGAAAGCAGTTTGAGACAACAGCAGTTAACACGTTGTTTTGTTCAAAAACACAGCAAAAACAGATGCTAGAGATCCGTGAGAGCTGTATTCGAGAATAAACTCTCAGGGAAGTGAGAGACTCACACTTCTTTTCCATTATCACTGACAATGTAGTGGACATAGCAGGGGAAGAGCACCTACCTGTGTTGGTGAGGTTTGTTGATGAATCTCATAACCTGAGAGAGGAATTTGTAGGCTTCCTGCCTTATGAAGCTGATGCAGATATTTTGGCTGTGAAATTTCACACTATGATCACTGAGAAGTGGGGATTAAATACGGAGTATTGTCGTGGCCAGGCTTACATTGCGTCTAGTGGATTCTCTTCAAAAATGAAAGTTGTTGCTTCTAGACTTTTAGAGAAATATCCCCAAGCTATTTACATGCTCTACTCCTCCTGTGCCATAAACAAGTGGTTGGCAAAATCAGTACCTGTTACGGGAGTATCTGTTACATTAGGAACAATTGAGGAAGTTTGTTCTTTTTCTATCGATCGCCACAACTGCTTTTAGAACTTGACAATGTAATTTCTGTCCTTTTTCAGAACAGTAAAGAAAGGGGTAAAGAACTGAAGGAAATCTGCCATTCTCAGTGAACAGGCAGGCATGATGCTTTTGAATTCCAGCAAGCACTTGTTTTATGTTTAGAGAGTATAAATAGTGACACAAATATTAGATGGAATAACTGTATAGCTGGCCGCGCCTTTGTACTCTGCAGTGCAGTAACAGATTTTGATTTCATTGTTACTACTGTTGTTCTCTAAAATGTCCTTTTACAAGAGCCTTTGGGAAAAATCTCCAGGGTCAAACCTGATGTCTTCTTTGCAGCCGGTAGCTTGACTGCAGTACTGCATTGACTCAACGAAGTGATGGAAAATATTGAAGTTTATCATGAATTTTGGTTTGAGGAAGCCACAAATTTGGCAACCAAACTTGATCTTCAAATGAAACTCCCTGGGAAATTCCGCAGTGCTCACCAGGGTAACTTGGAATCTCAGCTAACCTCTGAGAGTTACTATAAAGAAACCCTAAGTGTCCCAACAGTGGAGCACATTATTCAGGAACTTAAAGATATATTCTCAGAACAGCACCTCAAAGCTCTTAAATGCTTATCTCTGGTACCCGCAGTCATGGGACAACTCAAATTTAATACCTAGGAGGAACACCATGCTGACATGTTGTAGAAGTGGCTTACCTAATCCCAACATGCTCTCAGCCGAGCTTCATTGTTGGAGAATCAAATGGAAACACAGGGGGAAAGATACAGAGCTTCCATCCACCATCTGTGAAGCCCTCCATCTGCCTGACATCAAGTTTTTTCCTAATGTGTATGCATTTGCTGAAGGTCCTGTGTATTCTTCCTGTGATGAAGGTTGAGAATGAGTGGTATGAAAATGGATGAAAGCATCTTAAAGCATATTTGAAGTACACTTTGACAGACCAAAGATCAAGTAACTTGGCTTTGCTTAACATAAATTTTGATATAAAACATGACCTGGATTTAATGGTGGACACGTATATTAAACTCTATACAAGTAAGTCAGAGCTTCCCACAGATAATTGGGAAACCATGGAAAATACCTAAGAGACTTTTAAAAACAGGCTTTTTTTTTTTCTTTTTTTTTTTGAGACGGAGTGCAGTGGCGCGATCTTGGCTCACTGCAAGCTCTGCCTCCCAGGTTCCCACTATTCTCCTGCCTCAGTCTCCCGAGTAGCTGGGACTAAAGGCACCAGCCACCATGCCTGGCTAATTTTTTGTATTTTTAATGGAGACAGGGTTTCACCGTGTTAGACAGGATGGTCTCTATCTCTTGACCCCGTGATCTGCCTGCCTTGGCCTCCCAAAAAAATAGGCTTTCTTATATTTGATATTTGGAAGTAAAGCAATAAGGTGTATATAGGCCACTTAATCACTAAATATCTTTGCCTATAGGACTCCATTGAATACATTAGCCACTGATAATCTACCTGTTTAAATAGCCCCTGTTTGAACTCTCATGTTTTGAGGACCTATCTGTTCTTCCAGAAGAGAACATTGAAAGTGCCATGTTTCCTTCTGCATGTTCTCTGCTGGTGGCACTCTGGAATTGTTTTAGTTAAGTCATTTTAGACATAGCATTTATTATCACTGTGGATCTCTACTCATTGGGTGTTAATGAATTCTTTGAAGAAATATATTTTGAAGAGGTATGGGAGGAAGGAATACATTTTATAAAATGTTATAGTGAAGCCCACAATTGACTTTTGACTAATAGGAGTTTTAAGTATGTTAAAAATCTATACTGGACGGTTACAAGAAATTACCAGAGAAAGAAAAGCTAGTGAGCTCACCAAACAAGGATTTCAGTGTAGATTTTGTCTTTCTCAAATGAACTTAAGGGAACAAATGACAGTTAAAGTTTGAATTGAAGTCTGCCATTGTTCCACATCTAGTTGTTTCTGTTTACATTCCTTTGTGGAGCCTACAGCTTCCTAAGCTTCTTAGCAGGTGTATGTTGAACACTTCTGTTTCATGGATAAGACAGAATCAGAGGCCATGGATACTGACAACTCATTTGTCTGTTTTTTTCTGTCTTTTTCCATGACTTGTCTTCATTTATAAGCAAAACCTGGAAAACCTACAAAAATAAGTGTTGTGGTTTATCTAGAAAAATATGGAAAATATTGCTGTTATTTTTGGTGAAGAAAGTCAATTTTGTATCATTTATTTCAATCTAAATAGAATGTGAATTTTGTTTAAAAAATTTGTCTTTTTCTTTGAAAAGATTTAAATTTGTACAAATGCAGACTTTTTTCTCTTCATGCCATCCTCTTATTCTCTTACTATGTATATTAAAAGTGCCTTCTAGTTTTTTTATCTATATTTAAGTAACTTCATACTTAAAAGTTACAAAAATTCTGAGAGCAAATTGTAAATGTGATGCCCCAGGACATCTAAAATTTCAGTGTGTATTTCACCAAATCAAGGACACTCTCCATCATAGGACAAGAAATCAACACTGGTACAATACCACTATCCAATGTATAGGCCTCATTCAAGTTTTGCCAACTTTACCCACAATATTTCTCCTCTACTTTGGCACATGATTCAGTTCAGGAATACACAATGCACTTGTCACAGCCCTTTGGTGACATTCCGTCTGAAACCATGTCTATCTTTCTCTGTTTTTCATTACCCTGACAGTTTTAAAAGAGTACAGGTCTTTCATTCTTTAGGGTGTCTTCAGTGTGGTCCATGGAATATTTCTTTATCACTGGACGTGAGCTGTCCTTTCTTGGAAGGAACACGTCAGAAATAATTTCTGCTCTTCTTAGAGGATCACATGAGGAGGTACACAATGCTAACACTTTACAACCTTCACACGTCAAGGTTAATAAGTGATGTTAACTTTGTTTTTTCACCAAAAATATACCATTCAATTCCTTCATAATTTATAAGTATTTTGTAGGGAGAAACTCTGAAATTACAGCAGTGTCTAGTGTCACATCAAAATCTACCCACCAGCCTTAGCATCCATTGATGATACCTGCCTGAATTAGCCACAACAATGGTGGGTGTAAAATGGTGATTTTCTATTTCTACCATTTCTTCTCCATTAATTACTTGGCATTCTACCATAAGAAAGATTTTTCTCTCCTATATGTTTTTAAATTTATTTATATAAATATGAACTCCTGAATCAATTTTTTAATGTGTGGTAATATATTACCACCATTATTTATTTTGTTGTTCAAATAGTCTCAGATATGGTCACTGGAATCTCCAGGCTAACTCCTGGATCCTTTTGACATTTAATTCTTTGCGCATTTAACAAATTTCTGGCACAAGATATTCCTGGCTCATTTTGTATTTTCCCTGCTTCACCTTTGGGAACAGTCATTTCACTAAGGTATTTAGAAATCAAGATCTGGGCAAAAGGTGGACTCATTTTTGCTGAGTTGTCCTGGCATTTAAACTTCTTAGTGGATAGAGCAATCTTTAAATGCAAATATGTACACATGCACACACACACACATAAATGCACACATTCTTGTCTATTTATATGTCATATATATTTTAAAAATCATGAGTTCACCTGCATACCTTCATTTCCAAGGCAAAATCTTGGGATACTTTCTAGGCTTTCCCCCTTCAATTTTATAAACCCTTTTTCAGACAGCAAGAAAGCTGGTTTCTGTATATGGTGGTTTATTTGTTCAATCCCCATCTGTAGCCAATCCCCATATTCTGCTGGTCACTTCTTCTCCTTGGTCCCTTTTGTTGAGCTCTGTGCCTTCATGGTTCCTCTCTTGATACCTTTGTCACCCTGCAGCCACCATAGTTCTATGACTTTTTAAAGGATATTGTTTGAGCTATATAATTTAGAAATGAAGTGTTTGAAAATCACTATAGATTCCCAAAGAACAATAAGGTCATATTGGTTTGGTCACTGGCTAAATGCCAAAAAAAAAAAAGGTGTTTGTTGATATTATTTTAAAGGTCACCAACTTTAACAGTCTTCTTAGCAGACTTACTCTTACGAGCCAGAAAATCTTTTATCTTACTAATCAAATATTCTAATTGCAATGTAAGCTCCATTCCTCTATTTTGACGCTCTCTCTCTCTCTCACACACACACACATACACACACGCACACAAACACACACACACACATACACACACACACGCACACACACACACATATAAATGAGCTTATCTCCTGCTATCATCTTTTAGAAAATATTTAATGATCCAAATCACCCTTTGACTTTCCTCCTTTATTTTAAATGAATACTAATTTCTATAATATTTCCTCATAGAAGGCATTTTATATCACTCAAATTATTTTGAGGTCTGTAAGAGCAAGAAGAAATTATTTAACCCAAACTACCAATTAATTGATTAACTAGTTAATTAAATATATATAAACCATCAATTCCAGACACTCTGGCTAGTTGCTGGAAAAACAGTGAGAAACAATACAGAAAAGGATTCTGAGTTCTGAAAATTTGATCCTATATATAATAAAAGTTAGTGTCGTACTGACCCTGAATTTCTCAATTCACTCAATTCCTCCATCTATCCACCATACTATTTTTTTGTGCTTTGTTTGGACTCTCTCTGATTTCTTACTCGGAGATTATAAACTAGTAGCCTCGTGGCCAAATCTGGACAGAGTTCACCTATAGAGGTTCAAAATCGCTTTTCTAATCAGTTATTAAAATTTGGAGATTTTACATAAAACTTGGGATGCAAACTTCTTTTGAAAAATCTAGTCAAGCAACACTAGTTCTACATCCCTACATGGCAAAAACTAGCTGAAATCAATAGCTTCTGATCCCCTTTAGGTTGTGGAGTCTCTGTTTAACTACCGACTCCATCACTACATATAGTGTCATACCCAATCTGCTTTTTTTCTCTTGCTTAGATTTCTTTTTATTGTTTTTAAAATTGAGAGATAAAATTATATGTATTTATTATGATTGTTAATCTACTTCCCCCCTGCCTGGTCTTTTAATGCTTGGTTTGCAATTTCTGCTTTATATTCTTATATTATAGTACACCAAAACTTAACTACTCGGCACATCACTAATTTTTTTTTTTTTTTTGAGACTGGGTCTCACTCTCTCACCCAGACTGGAGTGCAGTGGCCATATCTCGGCTCACTGCAGCCTCTGCCTCCTGGGTTCAAGCAATTCTTCTGTCTCAGCCTCCCGAGTAGCTGGGACTACAGGTGCACACCACCACACCTGGCTAATTTTTGTATTTTTAGTAGAGACAGTTTTCACCATATTGGCCAGGCTGGTCTCGAACTCCTGACCTCAGCTGATTCACGTGCCTTGGCCTCCTAAAGTGTTGGGATTACAGACGTGAACCACCACGACCAGCCCACATCACAAACTTTTATGTGCCATACAACTTATAGGAAATTCATGAGCTAATGTGTAATAATATTTTAAGATTGAATCCTCCATAGTATCTAATACAGTGATGGCAAAAATTGGATGGTGATACTCGTTTCAGGAAATTAAAATATTAGCAAGTAAGTCTGATTCATAATTAGTTCTGGTCCCTAAGAATTCCACATTTTGACTTATGTGTAATACGTTTTGCTCCCATGTTTTCATATGATTTGATTTTGCTACACAAATTGTATAATACTTAATGCATTTTGATTCCATGCTTGTTTTTAGTGAGTTAATAAAAACCCTCTTCACAGTCATATTTTCTACAGACAATCCATTTTCCCTTCATTTTATAATATTTTGTACTTCAAGTGAGGTTCTGTGCTCAGACAAGCCTAGGTAGAGTGTACTTTAGCATACTCCAAAATGGTCTTTATCTTTACCTTTGCTGAGCATTGACTATATCTGTTAGCAGTCACTATATTTTTTTGGCAAGGGTTTGTGTCTGACATTCAGTTTACTAGATGAATAAGTTTAAAAAATAGCTTTCAGAGAATCTGTAGGATAATAATTTTAGATTAATGGTGGGAGAATTTCTCAGATATTTTGCTACTTGGATTTGTGTGTGAGTGGGCATAACACTCTGTAAATTCACTTCAAATAAAATAAAAGTAAGGAGTCCACTCTTGTGGAACTGAATATACAGCCCCTATCCACATTACCCAACTTTTTCCATGCAAAAGGAGTTTTGGTAGATGATGTCATTTCTTAGACTGATAAAAATTATTAGTACAGTTGAGTGACTGTATCACTATCTCTTTCAATCTGAATTGCATTATTCCTGGGCTCAAGCAATTATCACTTAGCCTTTTCCTTTAGTGGCATCTTAGGTTTAGTCCAGGTAGTTTTGGAGTTTGGATGACTAGGTAGAAATAGTGCATTTTGGTCTTGAAAATATGAGTAGTATTAAGTAAATACATGTGAAAATTTCACAAAAGTTAAAAATAAAATTTGTTCACTAATGTGAATGTTTTCTACAACTTACAGGTTCTAAAATAGCTCTCATAAAAAACACGGAGTTTTCCACTGAGGCACATTCTTTTCCCTGTAATATACTTACATTAACAAAGTAATATCTGCATTTTCCTCCCTTCTGTTTCTTTGTCTTTTTTCTGGGAATATTCAGAAAGTAACATTAACTTAGTATTCTTTCCATCCCTCTCAAGAAAATGTGACTTTTCAAACGACAATAACATGTGGAAATAGGGACATTCCGAGTTTGAAATTTAGCATTTCACCTAGTTTTTCTTCATGAGGTTTTATCTGAACTTAAGAAATAAAAAATTAGATTAAATTGAAATTATAAAACAATTACAAATATATCTGTTTACCTATGAGAGATGTCTGGTTATTTGGGTATGAATAATGCCAACGAAGAAAAAAAAAGAAAAAAAATTGTTCATTAGCAATCTTAATTAAAAGAGAATTATAACAACTGTCACATGTTTTAAACAATATGGAAATTCCCTTCTGCCAAAATATACTTGGCTCCTAAAAGTGGGGAATGCCTGCATATTTGTTTAAATATTTAAATTACCTTTGGGCTTTGTCTTATAATAAAATGATATTGTCTATTCATTGTTTTTCCTCTATCTGTTGGTTTCTTCTCTTTCCAAACCCAAAGGGCATGTCTGTAAGGGTCTTGCCTGTTCCTTGAATGAAGAACATATTTGTAATAAAAGGTTCTTTGTTAGAGGGTGGGGCCATTTCACAATAAAGGCATTGATATTAAAATGGTAAAATTTGTGAGCTTTTTTATGAATAGAGACTTCCAATGATTTTTCAAATGTCTATATAAATGCACTATGAAATTTGACCAGAATAGTCTTGGTTAAAAAAAAAAAAACAAAAAGGATAACATTGGCTGAATTACCTTTGAATGTTTCCAGTTTAGAGGCCTTCCCTCCCTTGAAATATTCCTTTCATTTATGCCTTCCTGTAAAGGCCAACTATTTTCAAGCTCTGTCACCAGAATTTTATACTCTAGGGCCTGTTTTGTTAGGGAATCCTGAGGGCTGCCTGCTATCTCAGCTTTATGATTCTATCCCATTATATACCACATTTTATCTCTTTGGAGTCAGGTTTTTTGTCTGTTAAACAGTTTACATATCTCCACCCATCTTTATTTTGCAAATTCCTAAAAATAAGATAAACAACAGGTAAACAAACCATACTAATATACTAAAAGGAAAGGACTATTTTTCATATTTCACAAGCAGATGAAATACATATTATATAATAAATATATGTATATCGAAAGTCTGTTTATCTGTCTATCTCTATGTTTGTATATTTGCATTTTACATGATGTTTTGGTGACCATACCTTTTCCTTGCTCATTTTATTTTCATAAAGAAATTGTTTTTTCTTGATATTGCCATTTAGAAATCAACATTCTTATAGATATACATTTACCAATACCATTTAAACCAGTTTTTTTTTTTTTGCAAGATTTATCTCATGCTCTCTGGTTAAATTAAATAATTTTATAGCTGATGTGAATTATTAAAAATCATGCTGCTTTGTAGTTATAATTCGTAAGAATTGAAGGCAATATTATTCCATAATCCCTTTCTCAAAAAGAATTGTCTATTTTTTCTTTTGCATTATGTTAATGTTGAGGTTTCAAGATTATTTTGCAATTGTGATCTAAATAACCCAGAGGCTCTGCAAAGATTTTTACTGGTTTTCCACTGTCCTGGATTTTAATTGGCATCCATGACCAATGTAGAACTCAGTGATGACTGGTTGAAGCTGCCTTTGCAAAATTATGACAGTGAAAGAGTGAGCTAACCAATTTCATCTTGCCTTTAACCTCCAAACTGCCTTTGGTCATTCCTGGGAGTGGGCCAAGATAACTTTGGGAGTGATTTATGGTTCAAATGATAATAGCCCTTCCCAAAATTAAGCCACTTTTATAAAACTAATAAAAGACCTGAATTCTGTTAAAAAATAGGTGTAAACAATCACCAGCCATTGTTCTGGAGGCCACAAGATGTGTAACTTCCTCAATTACTCCTGTAAATGACATCACTGTTGTAGAACCTCAGCTTGGCCTTTTGAGATATCTTTTCAGACTTTTTCATTTCTGATAATGGGTTGACTCTGGGTCACCCAGATCCGTGACTCATGACAACCGGCCCTGTGGCTCCCAAGCAGAAGTGGACTTAGTGCACAAGGACCATATTCCACATTCCTAGGATTGTATCTCCAACGAATTAGCAGCAACCATTCCCTAGCCCACTGCCTGCCAAACTATCTTTAAAATATCGTAGCCTCTAAATTTTGGGGAAGGCTAATTTGAGTAATAATAAAACTCCATCTTCCATTTAGCTGGCTCTATATGTATTAAACTCCTTCTCCATTATAATCCCCCGTCTTGATAAATGGGCTCTCTTTGGACAGTGGGCAAGATGAACCCATTGGGCAGTTATATGGCAGGGGAAAAAGTCACAAAATGTGATTTTAAGAGTCATCTTGGTCAGGCGTGGTGGCTCATGCCTGTAATCCCAGCACTTTGGGAGGCCAAGGTGGGCAGATCACCTGAGGTCAGGAGTTCGAGACCAGCCTGACCAACATGGAGAAACCCTATCCCTATTAAAAATACAAAATTAGCCAGTGTGGTGGTGCATACCTGTAGTCCCAGCTACTCGGGAGGCTGAGGCAGGAGAAGCACTTGAATCTGGGAAGCAGAGGTTGCGGTGAGCTGAGATCACGCCATTGCACTCCAGCCTGGGCAATTAAAGCGAAACTCCATCTCAAAAAAAAGAAAAGAAAAAAAAAAAAGAATCGTCTTAAACTTTAGCTTGAAACCTGAGCAACCCAATGGAGAGCATTAGCCCTCTTGTTTGGTCCTTAAATGTGTGTGGGGCCTTCTGCCTTTGTCCTGGCTGTTCTTCCTCAAATCTAATTCTCTCACATTTTTTAGTCTTTACCCAAATGTAATAGTTTCAGTGTGGCCTTCCCTTGTACAATTGACTAACACTACATTTTACAGGCTAGAATAAATGTTTGTTTTAAATGTACTATTTTGTTTAAATATTGGCCTAGTTAACATTCCCTGTGTAAATACAAACTTTTTTCAGATAAAAAAATAGACAATATGTTTAAAATTACATCTTATCACCATCTAACATATATTTTTATTGATTGATCACATTTGTTTTCTGTTTCTCCCACTTGAATGTAGGCATCACAAGATCAAGGATTATTTATGTTTTGTTTCTGGTTCTCTAAGGTCAAGAGCAGAACCTAGTACCCCGTAAACACTCAAAAATACATGTTAAATGAATGCTTCTTGCACTTCATAGCCTTGGATCAGCACCAAAAAGTACATTTGACAAAAAAACACTAGACCAGCTATTAGTGTGATTCAGGAGATATGCCTTCCTTTTCTAGAAGGAGCCCGTATTCTATCAGCAGTCTCCAAACATAGGTTCCCCATGGTGGTCAAGAGGTTGGTCACTTGGTATTTCAAAAACCTGAAAGAAATTGTACACCCAGACAAAGACGAAGTCTTTTCTTCTCTCACTGATTGGTATGGGGGTAGGGGACTGGTAAAGGTATGAGTTTGGGGTGGTGCAAAAAAAAGTTTCATCAAATATTAATATCTTTGATTAATTAAAAATGGGAAAATAAATTATATAATAGTTCATTTGGCTTGAGACCACATCTGTCAAACATTTGTTCATAGTAAAGTATTATAAAACAGTTTTTAGTGGTAAAAATATGAGGACTGTCATTTTATCTGTTCAATTTAGAATGTGTTAAGTATGTAATGTGATCTTTGTATAATATTGAAGTGCTATGGAGGCATAATTTAGTGACTGGTCCTAAACTTCAAATGGTTATAATCTACATAGAATAATAGAGGACATAAAATGATAAAATATAAGAAATACAAATAATAAATTATACTTTTACTTATTTCTTATTGTATAAATATATGTATAAAATGCATAGATATGTATAAATACATAAATTATGTCTATAAATTATATATAATGAAATGCTTCTCTAAAATGTGATATTAAATAAAATGATGCACAGTGAACAGAGGAGTTGATGAAAAAGTGTTTGATTGAATTTGTTTCTATCTTTATAGCATTCACTGGCCAAACAATTTGAAGAAAATTGGAATATAAGGTAATCTGTCGTCAGCTGATTCAGGAATAGACTCAGATGTATTTTTTTGAAGATTCAGATGTGTATTTATGATGATGACTCCTTATACTCTGTGCAGAGTTCATTCTGGTGATTCCCACTTTCTAGCTACTTCAGTTCTGATAAATGGAAGACCATTGTATAAGTGGAGGACTCATGTTACAGGTAAGCTCCCTTTTTCTAAATCAGCAACAAATAAGTATCCTCATGATAAGATCTCTAAAAATCAGGCATCCTGCCAATTTACTACTTAGATAATTACATTTTGTCAATCTAAATCCCCTATGTAATTGTATCAGGATAAAGTCTTAATTTTCTATCCATTAATGTTCTTTCATTTTATCTTAGAAGTGTTTGCATTTTTGTAATTCAGAAAATAATTGTAAGGAATGATTCTGATCATCTGGTATGATCTTGAGAAATGTAAAACTTGTGCAGAAGAATCTCTGTTCTTCTCTGGCCTTCTAGCATCCGTATCTCCCTGTTCTGAAACTAGCACAACAGTCTGTGCTATCAGTCTGTGAGACTTTGGGGTGGTCTAATCAGGGTTGTCACGTGACTCAGTATTTTCATGCCCCTGGCCTCAGTGACTGGTTCAGGGAAGAAAACTGACCTAACTAACTCAACCTGAGCTTAGTCATACATTCAATCAACATTGAGCAAGATACCATAACTTCTGGGGATATAGCAGTAAAAACACACAGAAAAAGCCCCTGTACTCACGGGGCTTGCTTTCTAGTGGAAATGTTTTCTGTGATTAAAGAAAAAAAAAAAAAGACATTCTTCTGGGGAAAGAGACATTCTTTAATTCTGCTAGACTTAGAACTCTGAGCATGTAAGTGTGGAGCTGCTGAAACCTAAGAAAGAATTCCAAACAGAAGAAAACGCAGCTGAAATAAAACAAGTGAGATGAAGCCTTGAATATCCCTCAAGTCACAATATGTCTGGTCGTCCTTTGAGCCCTTGGATGTCTAAAGTTAGCTTGACACCTAGATTTTCTTTTTTCTTTTCTTTTTTTTTTTCTGAGACGGAATCTCACTCGGTCGCCCAGGCTGGAGTACAGTGGCTCAGTCTTGGCTCACTGCAACCTCTGCCTTCTGGATTCAAGCAATTCTCCTGCCTCAGCCTCCCAAGTAGCTGAGACTACAGCGTGCACCACCACACCTGGCTAATTCTTCTAGTTTTAGTAGAGATGGGGTTTCACCATGTTGGCCAGTATGGTCTTGATCTCTTGACCTGATGATCCGCCTGCCTCAGCCTCCCAAAGTGCTGGGATTAGAGGCATGAGCCACTGCGCCCGGCCAGACACCTAGATTTTCAATGATATGAGCCAATTAAATATTTTGGATTAACCCAGTTTTGATGGAGTTTTAGCCACTTGAAATGGTAAATGTCCTGATTTACCTGCCAACAGTGATCTGGGTACAGTGTCACTACAGTTGCACCCCCCTGTGTTTACGTGTAGAAATGATGAAACAGATCTGTATGATCCATCCATGGGCTCCCAACTGGGCTCTTGATTGACCTGGCATAACCTGAAGAAGAACAGATCAGGAAGACATTCTTTAGTGTTATTGCTAGTAAATTTTGCTAGAATGAGTCAGGGACACTCTGAAGTAGGTTACAACACTTTATAACAGTGGGTTTTAATGTTTTCAAATAATTTATGACCAATTTGAGAATCCAACCAAAGCTATGGTGGCCAAATGCTTATATACAAATCCTATTAAAATTTTGCATACATTTTCAAGTTTTCCAAACACCCCCCAAAACCTCATGGTATTTCTAAGTTATTTTGTGCCATCTAAACTTTTATTTATTGTCCTGGTCTAGAACTCTTTCCACAATTTACCTAATGTCTGAATACTGAAAAAATAAAATAAATAAACTGCCCAAGGGATTCACCTTGCCTGTTGCCTAGACAGAGCCTATTGATCAAGACAGGGGAATTACAATAGAGAAAAAGTAATTCATGCAGAGCCAGCTATATGGGAGACTGGAGTTTTATTATCACTCAAATCAGTCTCCCCCAGCATTCGTGGAGCAGAGTTTTTAAGGATTACTTGGTAGGTTGGGGGAAGCCAGTGAACCAGGAGTGCTGATGGGTCAGAGATGAAATCATAGGGAGTCGGAGCTGTCTTCTTGCCCTCAGTCAGTTCCTGGGTGGGGACCACAAGATCAGATGAGCCAGTTTATTGATCTGGGTGGTGCCAGCTGATCTCTTAAGTACAGGGTCTGCAAAATATCTCCAGCACTGATCTTAGGAGCAGTTTAGAAGGGTCAGAATCTTGTAGCCTCCAGCTGCATGACTCCTAAACCATAATTTCTAAGGTTAATGTTAGTCCTACAAAGGCAATCTAGTCCTCAGGCAAGAAGGAGGTCTGCTTTGGGAAAGGGCTGTTACCATCTTTGTTTAAACTATAAACTATAAACTAAGTTTCTCCCAAAGCTAGTTCACCCATGCCAGTAATGAACAAGTACAGCTTAGGGGTTACAGGTTAGAAGCAAGATGGAGTCAGTTAAGTTAGATCTCTTTTACTGTCTTAGTCATCATTTTGCAAAGGTGGTTTCATATACACACACAAGAAACCCCCAAAAAACAAAAACAAACTTTCCTGTATATGTCCTTATCCCTTCTCTTTCATTGCCCTTCATACTGAAGTCATCCTTCAGTTTAGGTGCCTTCCGTGCAGTCTACACTACTTTCTGTCTCTTGTAAATAATAGTTCACCTTTTTTGAGTACTTTCTGAATGTAAGTGCTCAATCTCACTTAATCCTTACAATAGCTCGGTGAAGAAGGTCCTACTATTTCCCACATTTGGCATATAATGAAACTGACCTTTACAGGCTCAGGAACTCATCTAAGGTCAGTTAATAAGGATGTGAAAGAATTGAATCTTGAATCCAGATCAATCTATCAGTGTACTTAAAAAATTCTGAGGCTGGGCATGGTGGCTCATGCCTGTAATCCCAGCACTTTGAGAGGCCGAGGCGGGCGGATCACTTGAGGCCAGGAGTTCCAGACCAGCCTGGCCAACATGGTGAAACCCCATCTCTACTAAAAATACAAAAAATTAGCCAGGCATGGTGGTGCATGTCTGTAATCCCAGCTACTCAGGAGGCTGAGGCAGGAGAATCTGTTGAACCCAGGAGGAGGAGGTTGCAGTGAACCAAGATCATGCCACTGCACTCCAGCCTGGGTGACAGAGCTAGACTCTGTCTCAAACAAAAACAAAAAAAATCTACACAACTCCCCTTTATATTTTCTGGTCCCAATTTGTGCACTTTTTCCTCTGCCATGTGTACTTGTTTCCTAATTCAATGCTGCTCTCTGTTCAGGTCCAACCTAACTCTTTTGTTCTATCACTCTGTTTTGAGTTTCTCTCCCATGTGTTGCCAGCCTCACTACGGAAGGCTGTGCACACTCTACAGTTATGACACTTGTTCTTGACTTATGCCATACGTGGAAAAGACTATTTATGTCCTATAAAAAAACTTTGTTGTTTTAGATCAGAGAATACTGCTTTCCTGGAAGTGTCGAGGAGAAAAGCACGCCCATGACAAATGAAATAAACGTTCCTGTTATAATGTTTTCTGTATTTCTACTTTAATTTGACTGCAAATACAGCAAAATAGCCAGACTTTAAAGATTGTCAGAGACTAGCAGGGATTCCTGTTCATCAGTTTTTTTTAAAGCTATTTTCTGCCCACATAATATGGGTCAAAAAATGTACATATTTGCCAAATTACTGGCCAATGCTTTAAAAGAATTATTGCCAAGTTATAGAATTTTTAAGTTCAAAAACATGTAAAAGATCAGCATTTCAACACTATTTACTTAGCTTTTTCTAACAGGCCATGATTTATTCTTTTGTAGTAAGCAACTGGATATTTGAGTATTAAAAATATTCTATTACTGTAAGATGAAAGACGGTGTAATGGTTAATACTGAGTGTCAACTTGATTGGATTGAAGGATGCAAAGTATTGTTCCTGGGTGTGTTTGTGAGGGTGTTGCAAAAAGAGATTAACATTTGAGTCAGTAGACTGGGAGAGGCAGACCCACCTTCAATCTGTGTGGGCACCATCTAATCAGCTGCCACTGCAGCTAGAATAAAGTAGGCAAGAGAAGATGGAAGAGCAGACTTGCTGAGTCTTCTGGTCTTCATCTTTTTCTGTTCTGGATGCTTCCTGCTTTCAAATATCAGACTGCAAGTTCTTCAGTTTTAGGGACTCCTGGACTTAACCAGTGACTTGCCAGAGGCTCTCAGGCCTTCAGCCACAGACTGAAGGCTGCACTATCTGCTTCGCTATTTTTGAGGTTTTGGAACTCAGACTGGCTTCCTTGCATCTCAGCTTGCAGACAGCCTATTGTGGGACTTCACCTTGTGATTGTGTGAGCCAATAATCCTTAATAAACTCCCCTTCATATATACATCTATCCTATTAGTTCTGCCCCTCCAGAAAACCCTGACTAATACAGATTTGAGGGACAACACTGTTATTAAGTCATCAACCTTTCTTTGACTGCAAAAGCCCCTGAAACCGTAGGATCTCATGGACAATTTGTTTCCAGCATCCTGAGCTCTTAATTCATGTGATTATATTATGGCACCAGTTAGACCTAAAAGTGGATGTGAAGAAAGGCCTCTCCTGAGTCTTATTTATTCCCATATATCTCCCTCTCCACTGATTTTTTTCAGAACTGGCTTCCTTTCAGTCTTGCCCCATATTACCTCTATTCAATTTGTTCCTTTCTGTTCTAAATCCTGGATTTAGTCATTTCCCACTAATAAAGAATCCATAGCTTTCTTAAATAAGATGTAGATAGATAAATTATGAAGAGAATGGAAAACAAAATTAATAGAGTTTTAGGGATTCTGGAACATCTAGCTACCAAGTATCCAGAAAAAAAAATTGCAGATACAAAATTCTTCTACCATACAATATTACCTGCTGTCAAGTCCTGGCTTTCTATTACACAAGTGAGGTGATGCCAAATGCTGTAATGTTGGCAACACTAATTATGCATTGAAATCGTTGTTCTTTGTCTATAGCTAATAGGGCATAATAGTTCTTTCTCAATAGCTAATAGGGTGTAATAGTGTCCAATAGGGTGGCTACTTGCCATATGTGGCTATTTAAATTACTTAAAATTAAAAAAAATTAAGTTCCTTAGTTGCACTAGCCACATTTGAAGTGCTTAACAGCCACATATGACTAGTTATTACCATATTGGATATCACAGATATAGAACATTTTCATCATCTCAGAAAGTTCTATTAGATAATGCTGCTATTCCAGTGTTTGTTTAGACCAGCGCTTCTCAAATTTTAATACGCATAAGGATCATGTGATAATGAACATGCTTATGCAGTATGTCTGGGATGTGGTTTGAGATTCTCATTTCCTTTAAAAAATTTAAAAATTGATATATAAAAGTTGTACATATTTTGGGGGTACATGTGATATTTTGATACATGTATACCAGCCATCCCCTACCTTTTTGGTGCCAGGGACCAGTTTTGTGCAAGACAATTGTTTTATGGGAGGGGGTTGGTTTTGCCATGAAATTGTTCCACCTCAGATCATCAGGCATTAGATTCTCATAAGATGCACACAACCTAGATCCCTCACATGCACATTTCACAATAGGGTTTGTGCTCCTGTGAGAATCTAATGCCGCTGATCTGACAGGAGGCAGAGCTCAGGTGGTAATGCTGGCTCACCCACCACTCACCTCCTGCTGTGCTGTGGGATTCCTATCAGGCCACAGACCATACTGGTCCATGGCCCGGGGGTTGAGGACCACTGATGTGTAATATACAATGTATAATGATCAAATCAAGGGAATACACATCACCTCAAACATTTATCTTTTCTTTGTATTGGAAACATTCCAATTATTTTCTACTTATTTTGAAATATATAATAAATTATTAACTATAATTTCCCTACTGTCCTATTGAATACTAGAGCTTATTTCTTCTATCTAACTGTATTTTTGTGCACATTAAGCAACTTCTCTTCATCCCCACCTCCCTTCCCAGCCTCTACCAATCACTATTCTACTCTATGAGATCTGTTATTTTAGTTCCCAAGTATGAATGAGAACATGCAATGTTTTTCTTTTTTGTTTGTTTTGTTTTAAGACAGAGTCTCGCTCTGTGCCCCAGGCTGGGGTGCAGTGGCACAATCTTGGCTCACTGCAACCTCCACCACCCAGGTTCAAGCTATTCTCCTGCTTCAGCTTCCTGAGTAGCTGGGATTACAGGTGCATGCCACCACATCTGGCTAATTTTTGTATTTTTAGTAGAGAAGGGGTTTCACCATGTTGACCGGGCTGGTCTGGAACTCGGGGCCTCAAGTGATCTCCCTGCCTCCGCCTCCCAAAGTGCTGGGATTACAGGCATGAGCCACCACGCCTGGCCTTATGTTTTTCTTTCAATGCCCGTCTTATTTCCCTGAACATAATGACCTCCTCATTTCTAACAAGTTCTTCCATGTTCCAATACTTTTAGTGCAGAGATTATAATTTGAGTAGCAAGGCTTTACACTACACTATAAGGTAGTTGTTCTTATACTGCTATACGTTAATTACCAGAAGCTTTAAAATCCTGATGGTCATGCAGCACCTGAAACCAATTAAACCAGAATCTCTGGAGATGGGACCCAGGCATCAGCATTTTTAAGAACTTCCCAGTTGAATCGGTGTGCAGCCAAGTTTGAGAAGCAGTGGTATAAGGTAGGTGGTTTTCAAATTTTAGCCTGCATCAGAATTATTTGGTGAGCATATTAAAACACAAATGTTTGGACCCTGCCTTTTGAGTTTCTGATTCAGCAGGTCTGGCATGGAGTCTGATCATTTGCATTTATAACAAGTGCCCAGGTGATGCTGATGCTGTTGTTCTGGGACCAGTCTGAGAACCACCGATGTAAAGCCTTGGTATCACAGCGTGGGCATTACCTGGGAGGTCCTTAGATGCAGAATCTAGGGTCTTACTTCAGACCTACTGAAGCACAAACTCCATCTTAACAAGATCCCCAGATGATCTGTATGTTAAAGTTTGAGAAACTCTGCTGTAATGCACTGAGGGATATCTTTAACTGCTAATCCAATTGATAAGGAAATTTTGTCTTACTATAGTATCATTAGTGAAGAAACCAGATATAATGTAGCCCATGTGGCACAAGGTTAACTTAATGCAGTGGTTCTGGAAGTATGACTGCCCATCGGCAGCATCAGCAGCAAGTGGGTACTTGTTAAAAATGCAAATTCTTAGGCCCCATCCCAGATCTTCTGGACCAGCCATTCTGAGAGTGGGGCTTTGCAATGTGTTTTACCGAACCTTCTAGATATTTCTTCCGTATGTTCATGTTTAAGAACCACTGACTTAGTGACGACATGTGTGAGCTCTAGAGCCAGATAAACCTGGTTTAAAGACCAGCATATTTTTCAGCACCACTGCTGGCACAATAATTACCTGGGTTTCTCCTATAGAATGAGGATGAGGATAATAGCAGTACATACCTCAGGAGGTCATCATTAGACATATTAGTTACCTCAGGTTTCCCCTATAGAATGAGGATGAGAATAATAGCAGTACATACCTCAAGAGGTCATACTTTTCTCATTCGCGCTAGAAAATACGTGAAATGCTCTCAACAGTGGCTAGAAAACATGTTATATGACAGTATTATTATTATTACATGACTAGCAAGAAATATTTTTATAAGAGCCCACTGCTTACATGAGGCAGAGAGGGTAATGTTCCAAAACTGCCTACAGATGAAGGTGTTTATAATTTTGATGGTCGCACCTGGGGTTTCCTGGCTCATCCCATAGTATGTATTGTCAATTCTGTGACTGCTAAAACACTTAGTTCATCACAGGAATAAAGCCTGCCCAATAGCCTACTTGTATTTTATCTCCAGGATGTATTACAATTTCCTTGAAGGTGATGTGGTAAAATAGGCAAATTACTATTCAGCATCTGGCCCGTGGACTACTGCTCTCCACTTGCCATTTTAATTTTATTTTATTTTAGTTTATTTTTTTGAGATGCATTCTCCCTCAGGTGTCCAGCCCAGGCTGGAGTGCAGTGGCATGATCTCGGCTCACCGCAACCTCTGCCTCCTGGGTTCCAGCGATTCTCCTGCCTCAGTCTCCCAAGTGGCTGAGACTACAGGCATGCACCACAATGCCCGGCTAATTTTTGTATTTTTAGTAGAGACGGGGTTTCACCATGTTGGCCAGGCTGGGCTCAAACTCCTGACCTCAGGCAATCCACCCACCTCGGCCTCCCAAAATGCTAGGATTACAGACGTGAGTCACTGCGCCCAACCTCCACTTGCCTTTAGATCCAATACTGTACCTATCTAGGTTTTAGCACCTGGCCTCCTGTATAGTCATGGATGAAGCTCAGCCAGCCTCCTAAGAAATATGCCTCATAAGCACAAGCCACTGGGGCTGGGTTGTGTTAGCCACCCAAAGATACAATGCTTTGTCTGTTTTTTTTTTTTTTAACCCCGCACCCATGTATACATTCAAACTTATATACTATGAGCCAGCATTTGAGGGTTTTAGAAGGGGATAATTCTTCCTTTGCCCATGGATTACCTCTGTAAGGATGGGAAATATGTTTGGATTAAAAAAAAATGGCCATCTTCTTTCCGCTACCTTTTTTCCTTTCTAATTTGCCCACTAAAGATGTTCAATTGCTCTACCTAACTCTTTAGTTGCCTTAAAGCTCCGTGACAAAAACTATTGGAATCATGCAGTCCTCTCTTTGGCCTATTGCTCATTTTGGTTTTCTTTTTTTAAAAATTTTAACTTTTATTTTTAAATTCAGGGGTACATGTGCAGGTTTGTTACATGGGTATATTGCATGATGCTGAGGTATGGGTGCAAGTGATCCCATCACTCAGGTAGTGAGCATAGTACCCAGTAGTTAGTTTTTCAACCCCTGCCCCTCTTTTCCCTTTCTTCCTCCTCCCTCTGGTGGTCTCCAGTGTCTATTGTTGCCATCTTTATGTCCATGAGTACCCAACGTTTAGTTTCCACTTGTAAGTGAGAGCGTGCGGTATTTGGTTTTCTGTTCCTATGTTAATTTGCTTAAGATAATGACCTTGAGCTGCATCCATGTTGCTGCAAAGGACATGGTTTTGTTCTTTTTTATGATTGCATAGTATTCCATGGTGTGTAAGAACCACATTTTCTTTATCCAATCTACCACTGATAAGCACCTGGTTTGATTCCATGTCTTTGCTATTGAGAACAGTGCTGTGATAAACATAGGAGTGCATGCGTCTTTTTGGTAGAATGATTTAGGTTTCTTTGGGTGTATACCCAGTAATGGAATTGCTGGATCAAATGGTAGTTCTGTTTTTAGTTCTTTGAGGGCTCATTTCAGTTTTGAATAAAAACATAAAGCTTGGATAAACTATAATATTTCAGAAGTACAATTTTTTCTATTGTTTCTAGTGGCATAATTTGAGAGAAATATGTCCCAATAGAAACTATTGTTTCTAGTGACAAAATTTGAGAGAAATATAAAGGATGATATATGCTTTTTCCTTCAGGCTATGGAGCAACTAAATCAAATGATCTCTACTCCTCTGTTTCTTTGTCATTTGCATAACCTGCTCCATCCCCACTGTGATGTTTCCATAGGAATTTGAGTGATACTCTCCATTCAAAGAGTGTCTCAGGATCTGGGGATTTATCTCATTCAGAAGTTAAGTAGAACACTCCCAAGAAAACCCCCCCACCACATGTTAGATTAGAATAATAAAATGTATTGACAATGATAGAACTTGGAATCCCAAGAAACCTTGTATAATCATTCAGTTCATTAGTTCTCAAATGTGAGTGTGCATCAGAATCTCCTAGGGGGTTTGTTAAAACACACATTGTTAAATCACATCTCAGAGTTTTTTTGCATAGGTTTGGACTGGTGCTTGGCAATGTGCATTTCTAACAAATTCCCAGGAGTCCTGCTGTTTTCCTGAAGTAGGAGAGTCAATAGTTGAATGTCGCAGGTAAATATAGGAAAATAAGGACAGGAAAGTCATCATTGGATTTAACATGGAAAAAGGTATCTTATAAGCTTTGTAAAGCATTTTAGCAGAGTGGTGGCAATAGAAGCTAGCTTTCAAATGGTTACCAAACAAGTGGATAGATGGGGATGACAAATTTCGAGTCATGAAAAACTTGAACAACATATACTGCCTACCTTCTAAATTCTTTCCATTTATATTTCTGGTTACATGTCTTCCCTGAGGCTTTGATTTTTGACATTGGAGGGTAATTTTAAGATAAAAATCTTCTCTTAGATTTGGCTTCTACTATAACTGCCTTAATCTGAACTAGACTAAGATAATGACAACCAGAATTTTGGAAAAAAAATGTGCATTTGCAGATCTTGGATTCTTGGATTACCTTTTTGAGTTAGCTAGACAGACATCTATAATGTTGAGATCCTACATTAAACTTCCAGAGGAAGTAAGCCACCATTGAAAATTTGAGTTAACTTCAACTGTGACTTAACACCTGGGAAGCATGTATTTCTTATTGAGATAATTTTCTGAAAAAAATGTATTGGATAGTCTTATTCTATATTGTCTTCAACATGATTTCATTTATATTATTTTCCATTACATTGCACTAAAACCCTATCAAGCTGGCAGGATCTGTATGAGGAAATCAAAGATCAAAGATGTTAAGTAATTTACCCCCAAATAGTGAAGTATGTGAAGTGCCGGGACTGAAAGCATAGCCAGGCTTCTTGACTGTGTTACATGGCACTGTCCAGCTGAAATATAATGCAAGCCAAATAAGTAATTTTAAATTTCTAGTAGCCAACATTAAAAAAGTAAAATGAAACAGCTATAATTAATTTATCAGTATATTTTATTTTAACTCAACATATTGAAAATATACAGCTCAATAGTTACATACGGCTAGTGTGTTTCTCACTGGACAGCATAGTTTTAAACAGTCTGAGAGGTTAGTCCCCAAAGTCACAGCTTATAAGGGTCAGTGGCAGAAGTTTTATTTATAAATATAATACAAATGAATATTAGTAAGTGGAAGTGTATTACTCTGTTATATGGCTGATGGTCTAGAGCTGCACTACCCAATACAGTTACCAGTATCCACACAGGACTACTTAAATTAAAATTAAGTAAAATTATTAAATAAAATTTAAAATATATACCTGCAGGCAGATGAGCCATATTTTTTGAGCTCCATAACTCCCACGTGGCTACTGACTACCTATTAGACAGCATGGGAACATCTCTTTAGACATTCACGAGATACAGATCCATATATTTTTTTCAGTTGACAGTTTCCATTCCCACCCCTGCCTCAGACTTCACTCTACATACATATTACTTTCTGGTTATTTATATGAATTACATCATTCTTTATGTATTTTATAACTTGCTTTTATTCAATCAACAATATTTTCTGGGAGAATTTCCATATTCATATGTATATGTCTGCATCATTCATTATAATGGCTTCATAGCCTTCTATTATATTTACCATAGATATTTTAAAATATCTCCCTTTGTGTAGCTTATTTTCAATATTTTGCTATTGCAAACAATAAAACATTGAGCATCATTTTGCATGCATTTTTTTTTTTTTTGCTTTTGTGATAGTATTTCTTTCTTCCTTCCTTTCTTTGTTTTTGTGTGTTTGTTTTTCTGTTTTTAAGACAGGGTCTCACTCTCTTGCCCTGGCTGAAGTGCAGTGGCGCCATCACAGCTCACTGCAGCCTCAACCACCCAGCCCAAGCAATTCTCTCACGTCAACTTCCTGACTAGCTGGGACCACAGGTGCATGCCACAGCACCAGGCTAATTTTTATATTTGTTGTAGAGATAGGATTTCACCACATTGCCCAGGTTAGTCTCGAAACACTGGACTTACGTGATCCACCTACCTTGGCCTCCCAACGTGCTGGGATTACAGGCGTGAGCACGTACTGGGATTACAGGCGTGAGCCACCACAACCAGCCTGTGACAGTATCTCTTTAAACACTTTTCCCAAAAGCATATTCACTTAATCCAAGTATATACATATTTTTAATTTTGATAGATATTTTCAATCTGCTTTTCAAATGCCCCTCCCATTTGAAATGACATCCCATCTTTAACTAAGTTTTCATATATAAATGGCCTATTTCTTGACTATATTTTCTTAATAATCAATTTTTCTATTCTTGTATAAATATTAACTGAGTTACCAACCATCACAGCATATGTTAAAACTATAGGACAGCCGGGTGTGGTGGCTCATGCCTGTAATCTCAGCGTTTTGGGAGGCCGAGGCAGGTAGATCACAAGGTCAGGAGTTTAAGACCAGCCTGATCAACATGGTGAAACCTCATCTCTACCAAAAATACAAAAATCAGCCAGGCACGGTGGCACAAGCCTGTAATCCCAGCTACCCAGCAGGCTGAGGCAGGAGAATTGCTTGAACCTGGGAGGCGGAGCTTGCAGTGAGCCAAGATTGCGCCACTGCACACCAGCCTGGGTGACAGAGCGAGACTCTGTCTCAAAAAAAAAAAAAAAAAAAAAAGAAAGGAAGAAAAGAAAACCTGTAGGACAAGTCTGATCTTTTATTTATTTAAAAATATCTTTGCATCTCTGAGCTTTTTCTCTATCTTATAAACTTCAGAATTAGTAGTTTCTTCAACCTTAGTTCAAGGGTCAAGTTGACCCAAAATATGATCATATATTCAAGACCATTTGGATATATTTATTTTAAATTTATCAGAATTCAAAGGGTAATCTACATTTGCCATTGCATGGATTTGCTAGATAATAGACCTATTTCACTTAAAAATGACAAAGCATGTAAAGTATTTGACACATTTTAGGCAATGCTCCATCCTTATTTCATGAGCAAGACCAGACCTTACTGTTAGCTTTTAAATCATATATTTTAAGTACAAATGGCTTCTGGGTAATGATCACTAACATTAGAATTTTAATTTATTATGTTTCTGTAATAATTTAGCTCCAAAATCTTTTGGAATATCCTATCTCCAAAATCCTTTAACACAAAAATATGTTTTATAAGTTTTGTCCTGAAATAAGGGAAAGTACATATTTCAATCATTATTTTTTCATTACAGTTGCCCTTCAGCTCAGAATTCTCGTTAAAAGTGCCAGTTATATTTTAAAACTCTTAGCAATTTAGGTATATTTAAGTGTATATATTAATCAGATTGTGTTACATATTTATTCATTACAAATTAAAAGTGGAAAAGGGGAGGAAAAAACCTTTCAAATTTTCCAGCTATTCTGTTCCCTAATGACACCTTTTATTTTAGACTTCAAAACATTTTGAGGAAAACTTTTGCAGTTCTAAGAAAAAGCTGCAAAATGTAAGCCTTTCAAATGAAAATCTAAAACAAGAAGAAGAAAAGTTTCTTTCTTTTTTTTTTTTTTTTTTTTTGAGACAGTGTCTCCACTCTGCTGCCCAGACTAGAGTGCAGTGGCTTCATCTCGGCTCACTGTAACCTCTGCCTCAGCCTTCCAAGTAGCTGGGACTACAGGCGTGTGCCACCATGCCCGGCTAATTTTTGTATTTTTAGGAGAGACAGGGTTTCACCATGTTGGCCAGGACTGGTCTCGAACTCCTGGCCTCAAGTGATCTGCCTGCCTTGGCTTCCCAAAGCGCTGGGATTACAGGCATAAGGCGTTGTGCCCAGCTCAACAAGTTTATTTCTTTTTAACAAGAAAAGGAGGTTTCTTGTTAAAGGAGGTACTTTTTTCCTAAGTTCTCTTCTGCTTACCGTGAGCCCAAGAGAAAAATTGGCAGGCGAAATGTAGGCAAGTACATGCCTCAGCTATGCAAAAGTAAACTACAATGGAAAAAAAAAAGTCCTTTGCGTTGATATAGACTACATAAACTACAAAAACCTACCTTTTAATATATTCAATTTTACAGTTCCAAAGATGTTTCCTGGGGAATTCTATGAAAAGTAAATAAAGAAATTAGAAAATTAACTAAATGAAAATAAATAAATTCCTCAACTGATGTAGCAATATGTTTTCATTTAACGCCCTTTGTATTTTTTTTTTTTACAAATTTTTTGTAACGTTGGGCCAAAAAACATTTTTACACTTCTGTCATCTGTGTGACTAATTCAAAATTGTATATTCTTACAATTGGAACCTCTTGTATTGGTTTGTTTCAGTTTCACATCACTAAGATACAGGATGTCACACTTTTAGAAAAATCAAAATAGCAAGAGAAACCCAATGAACGTGAAACTCTGTGGAGCAGTTTCATATTCTGGAACAATGGAATGTGCTTGATTTTGTCTTCATTCCATATCAAACAATAAGCACTTGTAGAGCATTTTGGGACTGGGGTCATTTTATTTGTTCTTTGTATGTGTTTTGTAAAAATCCTATGAACTGACACAACAGGTCCCAGTGGACATGTAAAAAAATGTTTTCAAAGGCCTTACCATGCATTGTAAAGTCCCAGTAAATCATGATTTTGTGCTGTGTGACCACATGATGCTATCAGACATGGAGCCCCACAAACAGGAATGGCAGAGCCTCCCTGTAGGTGACTGAAGGCCATTAAGCCATCATTTAAAAAAAGAAAATAACATGTCAAAGGGTGGCACTTCCAAAATTGTCTGAGTCTGGTTTTCTCCAGGCCACTAAATTGGTTCAGATCTAATTTTATATCCTTGAGAAGAAGGTAGGGAGAAAAAAAGAAAATTCTGGCTATTATAATAATATATTTCTAACTAAATATGATCAAGTTGGAGGTTGTGCTGGGCTGGGGAGCGACCAATCTGTTCTTTGTTTTTTTTTTTGTTTTGTTTTTTAAATGCGTTCCAAGTTAATATGTCTCTAACTTCAATGTTAATATGTCCAGACTAGAGTCACTCAATATAGGCATTACTGACATCTGGGCCTGATCATTTTATTTTTTATTTTTTTGAGAGCGAGTTTTGTTCTTATCACCCAGGCTAGAGGGCAATGGCATGATCTCGGCTCACTGCAACCTCCGCCTCCCGGGTTCAAGCGATTCTCTTGCCTCAGACTCCCAAATAGCTGGGATTACAGGCATGTGCTACCACGCTCAGCTAATTTTTGCATTTTTTTTTTTTTTTAGTAGAGATGGGTTTTCGCCTTGTTGGTCAGGCTGGGCTTGAACTCCTGACCTCAGTGATTCACCCGCCTCAGCCTCCCAAAGGTCTGGGATTACAGGCGTGAGCCACTGTGCCCTGCCAGGGCCTGATAATTTTTTATTATAGGGAGCGGTCTTTTGCATTGTATGACATTTGGCAGTATCTCTGGCTCCTACACACTCGAAGCCAGTAGTACTCCCCTAGACACACAGATGTGACAACACAAAATGCCTCCAGTCCTTGCCAGATGTCTTCCGAGGGGCAAAATATTCTGGACTATGTCTTTGCTTGTTTTCCGTGTACAAAGACAGTTTGCTGATGAGTCTATTCACTAATCCATGATTATTTTTTATTTTGTTCTTTTTTTTGTTTTTGGAGGGGGTGATATTTTGGTAGAGGGAAGTCATAAACTCTTTAACTTTATAACATCAGAATGATTTAATGCTATCAAGACGCTGTTAAATAGGATCAAGAAAAGAATATATTGGGTATGTTTGACAGGCTCAAATAAGATAGAAATTATTGCTTTGGGAATTGCCTTGCCCCAGCAAGTAAAATATTACCATAGTTTGAAGGGTCATAATCAAGGATTAGTATCAGTCTTCTTATAGAAATACTAAAGAATTATGGAATTATTGCTACTTTTTGGTGAACTTACACATGTGGAGGGTGAAAGGAAAGGAGAAAGACAGAAAGCTGATTCAGTAGCTGAGCTATTGAATATCTTCAATAAAGATAGCTAGTATTTAACTTGCTGCTTACGATGGACCAGACACAGTACCAAGCACTTAACATATGTTACTTCATCCACAAAGAATGCACTACTATTATTGTCATTATACAGATGAGGAGACTGATGTTTAGTGAGGTTAAATAATGCTGCCAGTTTCCCATCCAGAAAGAGTTAGATTTTGATTAGAATCAGGGAGACTTAGCCCCTAGTTTATAACAACCTGATGAACTGACTATGCTGGTTTACCTTTGAATTATTCATTATTAATGATAAATGTTTATCTGTCCATCATTTTAAGGTAGGTACTGACCCATCAATTCATCTGTATTCAGTAAATATAAGTTTATTTTGTTACTAATGAATCCAAACATCTTTAGGTTAGTTAATGTGATATATGCATATGAGAGTATGTGGAGGGGAAAATAACATAAAGTACTCCAAAGAAAAATACAAATAATTTCATTCATGATCACTGGTTCAGGTATTTTCATGTCATAATTCCCCTTGTTACTGTAGAAAATTGAGCATATTGAAAACTTAAACCCTTGGGAAACAAAGATTACAGAATCCTCCTTTGGCATTTTGTGTGGCTGATCCACAATCTGTAGAACATAAAACAAGTATATCTCACTTAATAAATTAGGTACAATACAGGAATTTCCAGCTTATCAAATTTAGGGGCCTTATAAATATGTAATGATTTAGAACTTAAGTTTTAGTATCAGAAACCTTTAAGTTCAAATTCCATTTTCACCACATACTTTCGAGGCTTGCACAAAGGGCCTATTTTCTTTAAGCTTCCACTTTCCTATCTATAAAATACGAATGAAAATAGAACTCATCTCATAGGTTTCTTGTATTAGACAATCATATATAATGTACATAAGACAATGGGCACATCCTCCTTTGCAGTAAATTCTCATCAAATGGTAGTTTTATATGCATTCATGTGTCTGTGTACTTAGGCCCAGTGATTTTCAATGAGGAAATAGTAAAGTCCAATCATAGTTCCAGAGAAGGATGATTCTGCTAGCTGCATTTACCTTACTAGAAGACACATGAAAACTCTTTCTCTTATGGCCATAACTCAATCACTGTCTCCACCTTAAGAAAAGCTGTGGCCATCGTCTGATAGCTTGGGAGGCAGGTGAACAGGAGCTGTTAAATCTGTGGAACTCCTAAAGGCAGTACTAGTGGCCTTCTTGGTAACTGTGGTATTTTCAAGTAGAGAAGTGATTAGTGGGGGGTGAGTGGCACTCCAGAAAGGATTGTAGACTAAAGTTACCTGCTTTATATCTTCAATCATAGATGCTTCTCACCTTCTAATCAAGACCCTTGCTAAGCAGGGTCTCCAGGGAACAATATTTCATGCCCTTTCCTTCCCCCAGCCCCTCTCAGAACTGTTTCCTATTGCCCAGTATTCCATTTTCCTTCTATGAATAACACAGTTCTGATTTTATTTGGAAAGCCACCCCTTCCATTCTCAGCCATGCGGTTTTGGTAGCCTTGATCTCTTTCCTAACCCAAGGGGTGAGCCCCGATCAGCTTAAGCCAATTAAAATGCCCAAATCCCTGGTCAAAGTGCTTGATTTGGGATTGGACGCTAAAGACAATCATAGTCAGGAGATGAAAGAAGAATTTGCTGGAGCGTCCTCTTCTTTCCTAGATGGCAGTGTAAGAATGTGTGAGCTGTGGAACATTTATAGCCATGTTGCTATAAAAAGGCAAAATCATAGGGGTCAGGGTAGCGTAAGGTACATAGATGTGCTTTGGTCATGGAATAGGCTGAGGTGGATATCCAGGCCTGCATAACTCAGCGAGTTTGGTGTGCAGGTGCACACTTCCACTTGTTATATACTCTGTTTGGGTAAGTTCATACTTGGCTCTGAGCCACTATTTCCTGTAAAAGGTATAATTGCCCTGCTAACACTGTACGGGGGCTCTTGGGGCTCAACATGGCTTGATATGGTGGGTGTGCTGGTGCCTAGAGAAAAAGAGAGAGCCAAAGCTGCCTGTTTTGCAGACAGACAGGAGGGAGTCAGGACACAGCTCATCTTGGTCGTGCCCAGAGAGAGAGAGTTAAGCTGCTGACCCTGAAGGCAAGGGAGAGCCAGCCACACAGCTGTGTGTGGGAGCCATGGGTTCAAGCAGCCGAAAGAGGGCAGACGGTGTGAGAGAGCTAGTTGATGAGAGCTGTTGCTGAATAAAACCACCTGAGTGTTTTTTCTGCTCATCCATCCGCTCCCCTCAACTTCAGCATGGGATGGACCTGGACAGGTAGCCATTAGGGAAGACGTTTAGACTGCTGAATGACACCTAGCCTGCAATTATTTGGCATTTGGACTTTATGGCATTTTCCACAAGCTTCAGTTGGGTTTTCATTTACAGCTTAAGATCTCCTGATCTACCCATATTTTATTTTCATAGTATCTTAATCTTTTATTATAGAACTTATACTATGTTTAATGTTATGGTGATTAACATGTCTGTATCCTGCACTGGGTTTGGAGATCCAGAATTGGTTAGGAAGGCTTATCTAGGTGACTTTCTTCTTTCTCTCCCCCTGGGACATGATGGTATTTTTTCATGCAGTCAATCCTCAGTAGAGATAATTATTGAGTAAATGAATGAACGAAAATACAACTTTAAGTCTGTTTCGGGATTAAGACAATATTTGGCAATTTGGTTTTCAAATTCCTAAACAACTAATATGTTAGATGAGTATTATTTAATTAATTTATTCTCATTTTACAAAAAAGATAAAGAAGAGAGAAAGCATTTTTAACCATCGTTCTGATCCTGGGTCACAGAAAATTGTGTGGACTCAGAGTGGAAACTGGAAATTGACCCATCTGTTACTTTTAGTCATTTTTTTCTTCCTAAGAAAATAGTATGTGATGAAGTTACAGGTGCCAGTGGGTAGCACCTTCTTCTTTGGATACACAGATAACCGGTGCCCTGAGACTTGTTTAATTCACTGGGAAAGGTGGGAATTAGAGCACTCACCTCCATGGAACAGCAGGTGGATGTCTCCAAAAGCACAGGAATAGTGAGCTCTGGATGATCCTGCAGATGTCCATGGCCTTCGTTATTTTTTTATTTCTGTTTATTTTTGCATAAGAATGATTTGGTATCTGTATACAAATCCAGAGGAAACATGCTGCTAGAACAATAAACTATTTTCAGAGTCAGTTTGATCAATATTGGGCTGGAGTTGGCATGCTCTCATGTCATCTCAGAAGTGGTACAATTATTGGTTTGAGCCGAACAATAAAAGCCTCACATGGTAAAAGTAGGTGATTTCTTATGTAGTGGACACATGTGTGGCGGGGGGCACACAGTGCAAGTAGCTACTTCATACATAGGCGTAGGTTGCCTCTGGGTAAAAGAGAAGAACAATAGTTAACTAAGGCAGCCATAGCTGGTGCTATGTGGAGGTAAAGTATTTCTCTTGTAAAGGGAAAAACCCTAATCACAGCCAGTCGGTGGCTGATGTGGCTGCACTGGAGCTCATATGTTGCTGTTTTGTGAAGACTGTGCTAAAGTATCTCAGCGCATAATAACTCAAACTCCTTTTGATCACAGAGCATCTGGGGCTTCCTTATTTTTTTTTATTATGACCATTATTTAATATTTATTTAACACCTTCAAACTGATAGGTTCAATTCCCAATATAAAAAGCCACAAAATTTGTTCTGAAGAGTGGACCTAATTTACAAAGAAAATCTTAAAATAGATTATAGTCATGGTCACGGGGCCATTGGTGATGCCTCTGATGATGTCATGGATGTAGTATTGTAGTGGAAAGTTCTACCCTCAAACTGCTTGGCTGTGAGGTTGGCTGCATCACTGAGTAGCTCTGTCACCTTGGACAAGTTACTTTTTGAATATCTCAATTTCCTCATCTGAAAAATGGGATTAAAAATAGCACCTCTTTCATATCTCAGAGCAGATTAAGAGATCTGGTTATGGCATATTTAGCACAGTACTTTACTGTCATGTAGCGAGCGCACAGAACATGTTAGCTATTATTATGAAGACTTTATGTTCAGCACATTGAATTTGTAAAAGTACAGAAATAAGAAAAGAATAAATTGGTGCTTATTTTTATGGAGAGAAAGCCCTTCACAAACAAATTGGATTACAGACTTCATCTATCAATCAGCTGACCTAACACTCCTCTGGTTCCTCCCAAAACAAAAATCAACAAACACATATAATTAAATTTTGAACTGGTAGGTTGGTTCGTAAGTTTCTATCTTGAAATGACAATAGAATTTGCTGAGATGCCTGCATCCCCACTTCAGCTCTTTAAAGATGCAACTACAGTAGAATCTCCTGTGTGATATTACATCGCCTAGGGTATCTTTTAGGGGGCTGTTTTATTTTCTCCTAACTTTTCTCACTCTGTTGCTTTCCATGTAAACTAGTGCAACTTCTTTTTAATTAAAAAACATCCGAGGTCAGTTAGGAATGTCCTTGTGACTCCTTTGTGTATTATAAAATAGACCCTCTGGGGAAATGAATCATGCTATTATCTGGTTAGCTGGCTCATGCTAGCGAAAATACAATAAAAATACCCTTTCAAATAGTCTTCCACACCCTTCTTGTTCTCTTCCCCATCTAGTCTCCACGTTGCTGACAGAACATGTAGTCACTTGTTCAGTATCAGCCTTTTGTATCAGCATAAAAGCTCCAGGAGGACAGGGACTATGTCTTTTTCTTCCACACTTTATCCTCAGGAAACAGTGTGGTGCCTGATTCATAGCACTATACTCATTAAACATTCAGTAAATGAATAAATGAATATCCAACTGTTAGCTGGAAAAATAAAACATATTGAATGCCAACATCAGTTGACTTGGAAGTAGTGGGCCAACTATTGCTAAAGAACCACGCAAGCATTACTCCCTGAAGAATTTATTTGTGAACCTTAGTGGAGTGTTTACTGGTCTACCAGGAGATAAGAGAGAACAAGCATAAAAAGTGAGTCATTAAAGTTAGAAATTTTAATAGCAATTTGCTATTTAAATGTGTGTTGACTGATGACTTAAAATTGATGAATCATATTTTTGAGTATCAATTACATTTCATTTTTATTAGAATTTACACAGAACCAGAACTGGAATGGACTACAAACACACAACATTTCTACCTTCCGATATTCCATCAAAAGAATGGTTCATGTAAATGAAAGTGAACCAGTTGTGTTAACCCAACTTAGTAATAGCCTTACATTGCCTTTTGTTCATGTTGTAATGGAAATTGTTTTTTCTCATTATATGTGTAATACATACCCAATGATTATGAAATATCAACAAATACAAATATTCCCCTTCCAAAAAGGAAATAAATATCTTGTTTAATTTTACCCTGAGATAACTTAGATTAATAATTGAAATTATATCATCCTATTCATGTATGTATTTTTAGCAAGCGAATTATACCAAAATTCATGTTAATTTTTTAAATCTTCTATTCTAGGTATAGTATCTACATTGAAATCAAACTATATAAAATATTAAGAAAATGAAAATTTCATGTAATCTTATGCCCTAGTGCCATTCTACATAAAACTTGATGCATAGACCTATGATGATATGTTTCCATTACTGGTTTACTAGGAGATAAGTAAAGAGAGAATTCACATAAAAAGTGAGTCATTAAAGTTAGAAACTTTAATAGCAACTTGCTGTTTTAATTGTATTTTTGTCACCAGGGAATTAGAAATAATAATAATAACTTTAAAAAAATCTGGCTCCTCACTTCAGATAGATGGAGAAGCACTGGACTAGTGAGAATTTTATTTATATTAGTTCAGATCATTTTCAATCCATGTGTTACTATAGCTATATCTTTATCTATAGCTATATATTTATCTATCTATATCATGTATATAAATATACACACACATCTATCTATATACACAGATTCATATATTAATTGACAAGGTATGTTTATTTAAAATATATACAAATATATACAAATATATTTATTGATTTTTATACTTATGGGGCAAATAGTTTTCAATCTTCAAAATAGCTGTAGAAGTTTGTTATAATGTTTATCTATTTCTCAAACAGGTGTCTGTTTATAAACTTAGTAGCACATTTTCAGCAGAGGAGAGAAGCACTGGTAAATTTTCAAACTGAAATATGCATTCAGCACTTACAAGAAGACAAAAAAAAAAAACCTTTGAAATAATTTTAGAGCTGAGAATCCTAAGAGTGGGCTCAAAGAGTCAATAAAATCTTATCTTGTAGTTGAGGATACTAAGATAAAGAATGGGTAAGTTTTGGTTATTTGTTTTGTTTTGTTTTGTTTTTGAGACAGAGCCTCCCTCTGTTTCCCAGGCTGGAGTGCAGTGGTTCGATCTTGGCTTGCTGCAACCTCCACCTCCCAGGTTCAAGGGATTCTCATGCCTTAGCCTCCCTAGGAGCTAGGATTACAAGCGTGCACCACCATGCCCAGCTAATTTTTGCATTTTTTAGTAGAGACAGGGTTTTCCCATGTTGGCCAGACTGGTCTTGAACTCCTGACTTCAGATGATTTGCCCTCCTTGGCCTCCCAAAATGCTGGGAGTACAGGCATAAGCCACTGCACCCAGACAAGAATGGGTAAGTTGTACAAGTTGTGTAAGTTGGCGTTGTGTCAACTTGTGTGTTGACATTGTTAGATTCATGACCGGATTTCAAGTCTCCAGGGTCCCAGATCAGCACTTTTTCTTTTCTCTCTTCTACTAAGGAATTGACTGTGGAATATCTGTTAATTGTAGATATTACCATATGGTCCCTCCTCCTTGTAACAATAGGTGTTGGTTTCAAAGACGGAAGTCAGACATGGAGTCAAGGGCAGGTTATCGTTAGGGACAATCACAGGTGATTATGTAGACTATTCTACTTTGACCAGGCATACTCAATAAAAATTCCCAGAAAATCCTTAGGAAACCCAAGTTAACTCTGTATAGCCAGACAAGGTAATGCAGGTATTGAAATACATTTTTCCAGTAATTTATTTGACACTTCCTTTTGCTTCATGTGAAGGCAGCCCTAAATTCTGCACTGGGACAAACAGTTGAGTCACCGATGTTGCTTAATATAGGCTGTTCTATAGAAGAAAAAAGTTTTGCCTGTAAAAACCTGGCTTGCACGCTTCTCTTAGTTCTCTCTGAAGTTTTACATTTATGACAAGTTATCCATTTTTCTCTATTTTCCCTCTCCTCTGAAATAAAACCAATATCTCTATATATTAGGTGACAATTCTGGTAGATAAATTTGACATATAATCCCACTGATTTATTTTATTTTAAATCTGCAATAAGAACTCAAATAATCAGTCAAGAGACATTTTTTTTCCTTTGCCTGCATTGCTCTATGAGATAATGATGAGACCAAGCCGATTTATCTCAATTCTGAGGGGCTTTTTATCAGCCATACCTGTATCATCCGGTAGCCATCTGAAATGTTTCACATTAGGTCTAACTGCAATACGGTCAACCATCTGATATAGATCATTAATCTCACACTTCAAAGGAAGAAGAATTTCTGTGGGAAGTTTTCACATCTGGTATTCTACTTGCTGATTTTTTTCATCCAAATCCTGATAATTGATTGCCAAATCTCTATCAACCCATACAAGGCCCAGCGCAAAGAAAATAAAGTTGTGTTTTTTTAAGTCACTTCGTATTTAAAAGAATGTATAACACTGATTCTTTTTTAAAGCAATATATAGCTATTTGCATAAGAAAGTCAGAAGATATAAAAACTAAATGACAAAAGAAGTTATCTGTGAAAGAGAGGATTATAAGGGTTGCTTGCCTTTTCTGTTTGCATTTAAATTTTTTCTGCAATAACTATTATTACTTGGATAATTTAAAGTTAAGTTTTTAAGAACTAGAGTATATATAATTTCCATTATTTAAATAATAAACAATTTAATGCAAAGATTACTTTTATTTAAGGGGAAAATGACTGTGCTTAGTAATTATTAAACATGTGGTACTTATAATAGGGAAGGAATAAAATATATTTGAACTTTGTATTTGTATTCAACAAATCTGGGTTAAAAACTAGGCTATATAATATTGGTAAGACCACCAGATAAAATACAGGACACCAGATTAAATTTGAATTCCAGATCCCAATAGATGATTTTTTAATATAAAAAAATTGAGAATATATTTATATTAAAATTTTTTTGTTGTATATTAGAAATTCAAATTTAACTTAAAGTCCACTGTTTTTATTTGCAAAATTTGGCAACTACAAAAATTGGATCTCAGTTTTGTCCTGTGTCACATGGAGAGAGTTTCACTCAGATCATTGGTTACTCTGAGGATTATAGGAGAAAACCATCATAGATAGATTTTCTGTGAAGTTACCAAAGCTTGCACTTTACCTCCTCTGCATGGCCTACATGCGCAGTCTTATACATAGTTTTATATTTATAAATTTCTTAAACCTTCTTTTTGCCCTTAATTATATAAGCTTTGGAACTCTCAAAACTTCCATCTGCTTTTGAAAAACATATTACTGTTTACCTACTAGCTTGCACATAGATGGCACTCAGTAAGTCCCCTTTTCTAACAATAGGGATGCTATGAAGTTAATTCCTCTCTTGTGAATAAGACAGGTGACAGCCAAATGGCTGTCCTCACATTAGACTTCTGTATCCCTAAGTTCCAAAGTGCCATCCTCTAAAATGTGGCACAAGTCTCCCCTCTATCCCCAGATTGACAACACCTTCCCCATACTTTGTGAATGGGGAAGCATTAAGCATCGATATTTCCAGAAATTGACAGTTTGGGGCTCCTATTTGATGAGAGCTTTGGAAAGTCTGTAAATAATAATAAGTGATCCTGACTGTTTGCTACACAGCGGGTTACTCTACTGAATTTGCAATAAAGGCTGCTCAGGGCCTTAGGAGGCAGACTCCATTCCCATGAACTTAGCTGCTACACAAACTGTCAGACTCCATCTCTCCTGGAATCAGGCACACATATGTAGATGACCAGGCATTTCAAACTCATTAATCACTAGGAGCTTACATTAAATATGATAAAGGCAAAGAATCCATTCCCTCAAATTTGTGCAATGCTGTCATTTTTCCCTCTTCTTCCCAGATATCCTGCTTCCCACTAATAGCTACCAATCACTCAGTGTCTACTTCATAAGGAACCATGAGAAAAATTCCTCATGCATCTCAGGAACAGGAACAACTGTGCTGTCTCTCACAGCAGTGTGATTTTGGCCAGCAACATGGGTAGTCTCATGACTAATTGTGCTTTCAAACTATATTTGCCTGGATTATTAGGATAGTCTGTTTCAAAATTACCACCAACATGCAGGAACCTATCAGAACCCTAAGACCACTATGGCAGGCACCGACGTTACTGCTTCAATATATATTTTCTTCCAGCCTATCTTTCTTCTTGCTTTAATTTCCACAGATTGGTCTGTTTTTCTTCCACTGGTATGTATATATTTCTGGAGACTACCTCAAGTTCTCTTTTCAAAGGAGAAGTATTACATAAATACATACATAAATAAATATTTATTTAGCAGCACTGAGGGAACATTCTGGTTAAATCTTTGGTCAGGACTTATTTGTATCAAGAGCATTGGAAGTCTGACTTTCCCAACTTAATTCTCTAGCATCGTGTGGAGGTGCAAATGGTAGGTGACATATTATTTGCTAAAATTTTAATATGAAAAAATATGATTCCATTATATAGGAGGTAAACAAAAAAGTAAAATTGGACTTAATTTAGTTTGGCAGTTATATTAATAAGATGGAATTTGAGTGTTAGTTGAAGGGATAAATTTCAATTTATGAGGTACTGGAGTAGGTCAAGAAATGTTTTCTTTTCAGTTATTACCACCCCCGGCTGGAGGCAAGTCTAGAAGTGGGGTGTGCAAGGACAGAGCTGATGGCTCTTTATGAGTGCCCACAGAAATATAATTATATGAATTCCAAGAAACTAGTAGCCTTCCTTTGTTGGCAGCCAGGTAAGTCAACAGAGACTCAGGAGGGAGTCTACTCTTGGTTTGGGAAAAAACTTAGACCAAAAAATGAATCATAGTAGAAAAGAGACCAGAGAGAGGGTTGTTTGCCTTCCCTCATGAAGAAGAATTAGTTTTCAGTACCCTGCTGGAGAAAAACAGGATTCTTTGCATTCATACATGCATTTCTCCTCCTTTTCTCAGGTCAATAACTCTGGATATCTCTTACAGAAGAATACTGCTATAGCACACTTGCTATACATTTTATTTAGTGATAATCCCTCAGTACTTACAAAGAGTTCCTGCTATTCTGACTATAAAATACATTTTTAATTGTTAAATTTTATATTAAAATTTTTAAAGTAACCTGAAAAAATGCATTTTGGAAAGTGTTTGGAAAAAGTACATTTTGGAAAGTGTTTGGAAAAAGTACATTTTGGAAAATACCATTATAGAATGACATGAATTTTAATGCTGCTTTGTGTTGTGTTGGCAATACCTGAATCTGCAATTGAGAAGGTAATGGATCTTTCATAATCTCGGGGCTATTAATTGAATATGAGACTTGCATAAAAAAATTTGCATCTTGGAACTTGAGCATGGAACCACTCTGAGTATTGTATTCTTTCACTCCATAAAAAGGATCATTTTTTAAATGGACTAGTTTTTTGAAACTACATTGGGAGGAAAGAAAATTCAAAAGAAAACATTTGTAAAATTAAACCAATGGACTATTGATCTGCAAAGAATATTTGCTCAAAAAGGTGACAAAAATCAACATGAATTTTGGTTGCCAAGACCTTTTTCCAGCTTTTCACAACAGGTGCTTTCAGGGCTTTGGCAGAGTTTGACACATGCACCCAGCCTGGCAGCTCTGTGTTCAGGCGCTTGTGTAAGCACTGGACTCATACAAGGGTGTCCCACGTTGTTCATTTATGGAATCACAGCAAAAGTTTTACCTTCCTTCCTCTTCCACTATTATCACTGTACGTATTGTGAGATGAACATTGTCATATACTAAAATTTACATACAACTGTATTTTTTGTTAACAGAGACCAAAAGGGGATATAATAAGAAAGCACAGTAACTTATTATTTGCAGTCTTAATAAAAAAAGCAAGGTGGGGCCAGGTGTGGTGGCTCATGCCTGTAATCCCAGCACTTTGGGAGGCCGAGGCGGGCAGATCAAGAGGTCAGGAGATAGAGACAAGCCTGGCTAACACTGTGAAACACTGTCTCTACTAAAAATACAAAAAATTAGCCAGGCGTGGTGGCACACACCTCTAGTCCCAGCTACTCGGGAGGCTGAGGCAGGAGAATCGCTTGTACCCAGGAGGCAGAGGTTGCAGTGAGCCCAGATTGTGCCACTGCACTCCAGCCTGGGGAACACAGCAAGACTCCATCTCAAAAAAATAAATAAAATAAAATAAAGGAAGGTGGAAATGTCCACTTCATAGCTTATTCACCTCAGAGATATTATTACTAGGTTGAGGCTGAAGATTGAGGGTCGAAGTTGATGTTGGTTGACATGTAACTGCCTGAAGTCTGAATAGGGAGTTAATTTTGCAAATTAACCACTATGACTCCACAGTCTGCACTGAGACATTCACTGGCACTTTCGGTTCATTGTCCTTGGACCCCTTCTGTCCAATTTCCAGGCCAGAATTGAAGTTTGAAAATTGCTGGTAGACTACTATAATCTCTATTTCAGGGAAAGTAAGAATGAGTGCCAATATGAAAGGAGAATCTCCCCTCCATACTCAGTAACTTTCTTCTTTATATAGATTGATAAAGCAGGCTTCTTTTGTAATTACTCACTCATTAGTGTAATTCAGTTGCTGGCACAGATCTTATTTAAGCCCCGTTGACATAAAATGGACTAGCCTCTATGACAAAAGTTCTATCCGCAGACAGATATATAAATATATTTCACTGCGATTAGATCTTCACGATAACTACAAAGTAAAAGGCTGTGAATTGTTATGTTACATTAGATATGAGAAAATTGAAGCTCTATTAGTTTAAATGACTTGTCTCGGTCAATCAGAGTAAAAGCAGCAGAGTTGAGACTCAAGCCCTGCTAGGTGTTCCACCTGCAAATACTATGCTCCTTCATCTATATTATGCAATCTCCTCTTCATTAATAGATAAGACAGTAAAAATAGTTATTTTACTGGTTGCCGTTGTGGCCAGAAGTTGACATTTCTCTGTTGAAAATTGTTCACACTGAATATACACCCTCTGAGAAGTTACTCTGGCATTGAATTAACCTGCACTGCTTTAACTTTTCCACTTTTTCCCCAACTTTTACATTAACATCAGAAACTAATAGCGATATTAAGGACATAAATGTAATCACGTATTTGAACATATTTCAAGGGCTACTGAAGAAGCCTCCTTATTTTAGGATAATTAACAGAGTTCCACTGGAGTTGTCTCAGTGTAGGAAGTTCTATAGCTAGTCTTCGTAGATTGGGGTTAGCAGTGGTCTTCAAACTTGGGGGTCACAGCATCCCAGAAGGGGCTCTTACTCTAGCCCTGGCTGATTCCAAAGATACAAGAATGTTTAATGCAAGAAACAGTTTTAGAAAAATGAGACAAATTATATTAAAATTTGCCTTAAGTTCACATTTATTTACGTGAACTCTTTGGCATAAGGCATTTAATACTCTCTTTAAAAAACATGGATGTGAATAAGTGAAGTAAAACACATACAGGGAAAACGGATTCCAAGTTATTGCAGATAATTACTTTTCAGGTCAATTTTTATTTCTTTAAACCACTCACTTATCCATAGGAGTCAAGGCTTTGACTAACACAAAGTCTAACACTAGAATTTGAAAGCAGATTTTATTCATTTGCATAAAAGATAAAGCCTGCCACCAAGAAAGGATTTTGTCTTTCTTATAAAGAACCCAACATTACCCTAAGCCATAATAAGTTTTGAACACTAGGTTTCTTGTTTGTAGATTGTATGACTAATATGAAAGACAATTACTAAATAGTATAAACTCAAGTTACATCCTTCTATCCTCTCATTTCTCAATACCTTCAAATAAAACAATGCCATTTTGGACACAGGCTAATGGAACTGGAATGTGCTTCAGGGCAAAGAACTTGGTAAGCAAGGAAAGTCATAAAATTATGCCTTTTTTTTTAAATTAAGAGAGACTAATGATGCACTTTTCTGTTTAAGATATGCCAAAAATGAAATTAGAAGATGTGTTGTCTAAATTTTTACTCCTTCAGAAAGCGTTTATTTTTCTCATACTTTCTGTTTGAAGTGTGAGTACTATGGTGTCACTGAATTCAAAGCTGTTTTTATTTTTGTAATTTGCAGCTAAATCTGATCCCAACAGATGGTTGTTAAGGATGAACATGGCTCTTTCCACTGAATTTTCAGTAAAATAACTATAATGGGGATAGATTGGTGGATTAACATAAAAATTAAAATACAAAATCCCCTTGTTCTTACATGGCAAAATAAGGTAAAATCTCTTATTCTTAACTGCCTTTTCCTGAAACAGTGTATAATTCCACCATTTGTTCTCTTTAAAAGAAAGATTTGGGCTAGAGAGAGACAGCTTAAACTCGTCTCATCTGCTTGCACCGCTCTCCAAGTAGGTAATTGCAGAAAGAAAAGACAATTCTTTGATCTCAGCGAGGTGCTAATTTGTAAGATTTTTGAGCTGTTTGGGCCTTAGGAAGCAGGGACCAGTACGTAAACAATGGCATTTATCTGGCAGCCTATTACTGACACATTACTATCTCAGTACTTATTCATTTACACTGGTGTTTGAAGACAGGACTATGTGTCAATAAAGGAATTAGACCAGACACCTCAGTCCATCAGGTTTATCTCAGTTTGCTGACAGGAACAGTAGGTGACATTAAGCAACAGAAAACACTTCAAAGTTTTCTATCCTTGGTTTTGCAATGAAGACAAACAACATTTACTGCTTTAGCAGCAACAAACAATGAGCGTAAGACTGCAGAGGGAAGATGAAAGAGCACACCAAATTATCAAACACAAAGCCTGCCCCTACCCCATTTCTACTCATCCCCTGAATTTCATTAGAGCGATTTTTTAAAAAGAGCTTCCAGTGATAAGTTGTGTTCATTTGGACCTCTTAGAAGACAACTCTCTTGAGAAGGACGGTAGGAAATGAATGAATAAGAAAATTTTACTTGACTATTCAGTAGCTACTTTTTTTTTCTTTTGACCAACTTTTCTTTTAAGTTCCAGGGTACCTGTGCAGGATGTGCAAGTTTGTTACATAGGGAAACGTGTGCCATGGTAGTTTGCTGCACAGATCAACCCATCACCAGGTATTAAGCCCGGCACCCATTGGCTGTTTTTCCCTCCCACCCGCCACAGGCCCCAGTGTGTGTTGTTGCCCCCGATGTGTCCATGTGTTCTCATCGTTAAGTTCCCACTTGTAAGTGAGAACATGCGGTGTTTGGTTTTCTGTTCCTCAGCAGCTACTCTTAATTAAATGTTTCAATATTCATTTATTTAAACATCTTTTCAATAAACAGTCAAGGTGTGTCCACTATAAACTAGACCTGAATAAAGATGATACTATTACTTTTACAGATTCCTGGAACTATGAAAGGTAACATGAAGTTATAATACAGCACCATTTTAGGCAAATGCAAGGTTGTATTTGAGGGGCTGTGGAAATAAGGTAGATGAACTGTGTCTCAGAGGGATTGCCAAATGCTCAAATGGATTGGGAAATGTTTTTCAATTAACATGTAAATTGAAAAACACTTGAAAGAAATACTTTCCTGCATCATCAAATAAAAATTCCTCTCAGATTTCTTCCTCTGTACATCTCAATTTGGAATGATTTACCAGTGTTTGGGTATGCTTTACATACAATTTTGTTAAAATTTTGAAATATAGATTAATTAGCTTATTCAGTAAATATTCATTGAATGAATGCTATAGCACTCCTTGTTCTAGCCCGACACAGTGCAGAGAACAAGACAGTCTAGATCCTTGTTTTTATGTGGGATGGAAAACAATGAACTGAAAATGTTGTGATGCTGAAAATTACATAAAGGGAAAGAACAAAGTGGTGGGATAAAGAGTGAATGGAAGGAGGTGGAAGTAACATTAATAAAATTGGTACTGTAGACTGAGTGGTCATGAAAAAAAACTGTAATGATAGGAAGTAATCATGAAGTAAAAGGAACATTTAGGCAGCGGGAAGAACAGATAGGACAATATATTGACATGCTGGAAAAACAAAGGGCTGGACAATATATTGACATGCTGGAAAAACAAAGGGCTGGTCTAGAGAAGGGATAGTGAACGAGGGAGAGAGTGAGGTAGCAGATGAAAGCTGGAGAGGAAAATGGGGGAGAGGCTATACTGAGGAAGGGAGGGGATATTAGGAGATGAAGGCATAGACATAAAGGAGATCAATTTGTAGGTGATTTCAAGTACTGGTAATAATTTTAGAACATACTCTATTTAGAAGGTATTCTAGTTTTGCTTAACCCATATGCAGCATTTGACCTTGTTAATTTCTCCTTCCTCATGGAAACCCTTTGCTGCTTGGCTTTCAGACACCACACTCTCCTGGTTACCTCCATCTTCACTGGCTGCCCCTTCTCAGCCTCCTTTGCTGGCTCTTCCTCATCTTCCAGTTTACAATGGAGTGTCTCAGGGCTCCGTCTTCAGACTTCTTCCCTTTTCTATTTACATTCACTTCCTCCATGATCTCACTCAGTCTCACGGCTTCAAACAACATCTGTAACAGAATGACTACCAAAATTATATTTCCAGCCTCTACCTCTCCTTTCAAATCCACATTTAAACATCCAACTGCTTACTTGGCATCTTGGCTTGGATGTGCAATCTGCATCTCGAATGCACCCATCCTAAAATCAAGTTTCTTGATATTCTCCCCTAAATCTCTTCTTCCCTTAGACTTCCTTATTTTAAGTAACGGCTGTTCCAGACTTTCAGTTGATCAGACTAAAAACCCTGGATCCATCCTTGCTCCCTCTGTGCCCCCTCCTCACAGATGCTGAGCATGTTTTTGGCTCACCCAGTTCTAACATTTCACCTAAAGTAGAGCAGTAGAGTTCTAAGTGGTCTCCCCACCTTGGCCTTTGTTCCCCTTCAGACAATCCTCATCGCAGTAGCCTGTGTTCCTTCTAAACCCTAAGCCAGAGCCTGTCTCTTCCCTGCTCAGCACTGGACTCAGAGTCTACAAGGACTCAGGCCCTCCCTAACCTAGACTCTGTCATCTCTCTAACATCATCTTGAATTCTCCCCACCTCTCTCACTCTGCTTCTTGCTGTTCCTGCACTTGCTTTTTCTGCTCCATGGAATGCTATTACCCTCAAACTCCACCTCCTTTCTGACTCACCTTCTTCAGGTCTTTACTGAAAAGGCATCTTCACAATAAGGCCTTTGCTGACAACTCTATTGAAAGTTGTAATGCCTCCAAACCCCATCTCCTTGCCTAGCTCCCTGCTTTATTTTTCTCCAAAGCATTTATCACTATTTAACATGCTATCTGATTCACTTTTTTTTGGTTTATTATCTATTTCCCTTCATTAGAGTGTAAGTTACATTTGGCAGGGATTTTTGTCTGTCTATTCACTGCCATCTCCCCAGCAATGAGAATAGTGCTAGGAACATACTAATCAGATACTAATATATGTCAAATTAAAAAGTGGGAATCTGTGCAAAAACTTAAAAGCAGGAGGTGACAAAGTCTGACTGTGCTTTGAGATGATCATTCTGACCACTCTGTAGAGAATGGATTGGGTGCAGCAGGGGTTGGAGTTGAAAATGTAAATAGAAACACCATTTAGGAAGCAAGAGCAGTAGTCCAAGTAAGAGGTAATGGTAGCTGGGACTAAGTGATATTAGTAGAGATGAGGAGAAGTGGATGTGTCCAAAATTTGTTTAGGGGGCTGACTTAATAACATTTATAATTACTTTACAGCCAGAATATATCTGGTTATTTCTATGTTGAACACAGCTATACAGCTTCTCAACTCTGATTGCTTTTTCTCCTTATACAAAGAATACTCAAATGAATGCTAATAAACTGGTTCTTGTTGGAGAGAGTTTAGGCAATGATCTAAGATGATTCCTAGATTTTCAGCTTGAATTACCTGGTAGGTGAAGGTGTCATTTACTGAGAGAGAGATAAGGGTAGGAAACAATTTTAGGAATTATTTCATTTGAGGTACCTCTTAGACATGGAATAAATGAGAAAAAGGCAATCGGTTATATAAACATACCCTACAGTAGAGAGGTCAACTATAGTGATACAAATTTGAAAGTCATAATGTGTAAATGGTTTTTAAAACTGTGGAACTAGATAAGCTAATGCAAGAAGAAAATCAAGATGGAAGAGAAATGAGGGTTCTGGAACATACCAGCATCTAGAAATTGAACAGAGGAGTCCAGCCAAAGAGGCTGAGAAGGAACATTCTGGAAGCAAGGCATTTATTGAGAGGAAATTTTATTCCCCTCATTAGTAAACATGAATTACAAAAAATAGTAATTATTGTATTTTGAATTTTGTATTTAGAAAATGGTAATTTGTTTTTTCTCATTATCTTTCATTTTGCTTCTTCCCACAAAGCCTAAAAGGACTAAAATATTTGCTATTTTGTCCTCATAGAAAAAGTTTGCTGACCCTGCTTTAGACTATTTTTTTTAACACAAGGTCTCTGTCACTCAGGCTGGAGTGCCGTGGTATGATCACAGCTCACTGTAACCTTGACTTCCCAGGCTCAAGCAATTCTCCCATCCCAGCCTCCCAAGTAGCTGGGACTGCAGGTGCACACCACCATGCCTGGCTAATTAAAAAGGAAAACTTGTAGAGACAGGGTCTCCCTATGTTGCTCAGGCTGTTCTTGAACTCCTGGCCTCAAGTGATCCTTCTGCCTCAGCCTCCCAAAGTGCTGGGATTACAAGTGTGAGCCACTGCACCCAGCCTAGGCTAATTCTTTCACATTGCTGAAAGATAAACTGAGACCTGGAAATTTTAGCTTGCTTTTCAGGGTTACCCAGAAGGAGATCTATGACTCAAAGCCAAGCCTGAACGTCTGGTTGCATTTCTATTCCAATATGCCATTCTGTATCTCTGTTGTGTACACAATAGGCTAGCAAGTATTTATCTCATAAAATATGAAAGAAACTTAATTATATTATTGAAATGTTTTTTCAATAAAATACTTAATAAAGGCAACAACATTCCAATAGCAGAATATACTTGATTAATAGGATGTAATTTAGTGTTAATTAAAAGACAGCCATTTGACTTATTTAATTTAAATTCAATTGAGAGAAAGCTATCTGTCGGACTGAACTTTTAAATTTTTTTAAATAGTGTAAAGGATTATGAAAATTACCCAAGTAATTAATGTCAATGAATGGTGTGCAATCCTAAATGTTTAGATAGGTATCTTTTCTTGCTTGTACCTCAAACCAGAGAATTAATAATAGGTACCAGGTAAGGTGGGAAATCATTTTGGGCTTGGGAATTAGTAGTTGGTACCATTCTTTTCTGTCGTTCTACATTCTCCAAATGTCTTCATTCCTCACACACTCAAAACTTACAAATTTCCCATAACCACATTTCTCAAACATTTACCATTAATTTTTCTGTATTGTTGTTAAATGCACACAGCATAAAATGTGCCATCTTAATAATTTTTAAGTGTAGAATTCAATAATGGTAAGTATATTCACGTTGTTGTAAAGCCAATCACCAGAAACTTAATTTTGAAAACTGAAACTCTATACACATTAAGCAATGACTCCTCACTTTTTCTTCCCACTAGTCTCTGGCAACCACCATTCTGTTTTCTGTTTCTATGAATTTGATGGCTCTAGTTATCTAATATAAGTGGAATCAAACAGTATTTATCTTTTTGTGACTGACTTATTTCATGAATGTAATGTCCACAAGGTTTATCCATATTGTATCACAGGTCAGAATTTCTTTCTTTTTTAAGGCTGAATAATATTCCGTTGCATGTATTAAATATACATCATATATTGTTTATCCATTCATCTCTTGACAGACATGTAGGTTGCTTCCGCCTCCTGGCGATTGTGAATAATGCGGCCATGAACATCGGTGCACAACCATTTCTTTTATAACCTGGATTACATGTCCTCAACTCTCACTGCTTTTCTCCTCAGAGCATTTAAACTATTTTTCATGATATTTTTGACTCATGAGAATGATCTTTAAAGAAATGAAGAAAAGGCACCTCTTCATTAGGAGTGTTAAGCAAGTGTAGGAAACCCTCCCTGTAAATGTCTTTTTTTGCTACCTTGACTAAGATTGGGGTACCCATCCCTGGACCATTCTAAAAACACAATACTATTGAAGAAAGTATGGAAAGAGAAAGGGGCCCAGCATCAAGAAACACGTGTATAGGCTAATTGGGTAGATTTATTAGCACGTGGTAGAAACATGTATAGGCTAATTGGTCGATTGGGTAGATTTATACCTGAGTCCCCAGGAAGCTATTGCAGGAAGACACTTTTAATAAATTGCCCATGTTTAGTAGTTGGCTGCAGGCAGGGCACAGTCTTGAGCACCTGGCTAGGGAACCAAAAGTTAGACCAATGTGCTTAGAAAGTAACAAAACTGTACATTTTTATAAGTACAGCATTCATTATAAGCAAAACTTATAAAACTTTGTAAATCTGAATTTATTATGAACTAGCCATAGATGAAGCCTCTTTGTGATTAGAAAGATGTGAATTTGAGTCTTGGCCCTCCTGCTAGCTATGACTTTTGACAAACCACTGAGCTACACTGAGCCTCCTATTCCTCACCTCTTATACAGAAATAATAATGCCTGCCTTGTGGGCTTATTTTGAGTACTGCAATACAGATAACATTCAGTAAATGGTAGCTCTTTTTTCTGCTTTGATATCTACAATTGTTAATGATAGAGGCTGAAGGTCAGGCTAAGGAAACTCTTCTTTTTTGCATGGGAACACACAAATTATCAATGCAAAAGAAAAATTTTAGTATTAGTAAAAATTGAAGTCCTTCTAACTTAACATACACATACATGGAATCACAGATGTTACAAAAATGTATCCATTATAAATGTCTTTTCTTCTGAAACTTTAGATGCTAAACATAGGTACTCTTGAAAAAATACACATATTCCAGGTTTGTGAGTAATTCAGTATTTATAAAGCTGGTATTTAGACATTAATGCCATTTGGAGAAATGGTACTTTTCATTCTGTCTGTGCTTGGATTAATGTTATGCATCAGAGTCTAAGAATCCCCTAAATAAATACCATATATTTCTGAATGTTGACTTTCTGATTCTGCAGCCAATCCTTTTAATGAATTTCAATGCACAATTCAGAGTCAGCATCCTATTTCCTAAAAGCCCATAGTCAAATTGTGGACAGAGTTTCCTTAATGTGTTGAGGGTCCTAGTAAGGCACATACAGCTTATTAGTTGCTAATTGCTCCTATTCAGGAATGAATATTACTCAGGTTTTTTTTGTTTTCTTTTGTTTTGTTTTTTTGAGACAGCGTCTTGCTCTGTCCCCCAGGCTGGAGTGCAGTGGCACAATCTCGGTTCACTGTAACCGCCGCTACCCGGGTTCAAGCAATTCTCCTGCCCCAGCCTCCCAAGTAGTTGGGATTATAGGCATATGCCACCACGCCTGGCTAGTTTTTGTATTTTTAATAGAGACGGGGTTTCATCATGTTGGCCAGGCTAGTCTTGAACTTCTGACTTCAGGTGATCCACCCGCCTTGGCCTCCCAAAGTGCTGGGGTTACAGGCGTGAGCCACGGCACCTGGCCTCAGAGTATTTTTAAGAGAACGGTAAACACGAGTGTAGGAAAATGCAGGGAAATGACCCTTGAAAATGTAAATTTCTCTGGACCTGCTGTCCATGTCTCTGCTCCTGTGTCTCCTTACAACAAATGTTTCAACCTTTTGGAGGAACAGAATGGACACAGATTACCTGTTCCATGTTCGTCAAGAATGGGGAAGTATTTTTATGGGGAATGTTGATTCTCATACACTTCAAGTCCAATTAATCACCTATCTACATCGTAAGAGGGAAGGCTGCCTTGATCATCAATGAACTATATTCCTTTACGGGTATTCAGGTATTGTCTAAGAAACTGAAAGGGGCAGAATGGGACTTCATAAATAAATATGTTTATCCAACATATGTGCGTTGAACACCGGCATGTGTTCCAACACCATGGTGAGACACAGTGATGCGTAGCCTGAAGTCCCATCCCAAAGTTTCTTAGTATTATGAGAGAGAAGATATACATAATTATAGCTAATACTTATTGGGCACTTACTAAGGACATTTACATATATTAATTTGTAATCTGCACAACAAGCTTTGAAGTTGGTACTATTAGTCTTCCCCCTCCCCATAATATTGAGGCAGCAAGGATTAGTCCTTGCTCAGGGTCACATGAATAGCCAGGAATTAAATCTCAGGAAATTTGACCCTTCAAAACATAGTGATTCTCTTGCACACACACAAAAGCACTGTGGCAAAAAGTGACGGATATCAGAACATGGGAAGATATATTGAAATTGGGTTTCAGAAAAGGTATCCAGAAGGCTGACCTTCAAATGGGGCGTTGAATATTAGATAAGACCTGGATGTGAGGAGGAAAGTGAGGAACTGGAAAGGTTGGTAAAAGCTCAAGGTCTGTAACGATATAGAAATTGCTATGGAGCATAGCATGCATGAGAGATTGTTGGTCGTGAAGAGGCAAGTTGCTCCAGCCCATAGAAGACTGTGAAATGCAAGAGTTAATGATTATTACTTTATTTGGTAGGTAAAGGGCAGCCAGTGAAAAAATTCTCAACAGAAAATGGACATATTTTGAAGTGGTTCTTTAGGAAGATTAAGCTATATGTTTGCAGATGGAATTAGTGGAGAGACAGACTGAAGGCAGGGAAAAGTCAGGATGCTATTGCTTACTTAAAAGTTAAAATCCTAACTTAAAAGTTAGGATTGCTATTGCAAAGGATAATAAAGGTTTAAGCTAGAACATTGTTAATGCAGACTGAGAAAGAGATGGATATCAGAAAATACAGATGAGATACAGTATCAACAGAACTGAACACAGTAGCAGATTTCAGCAGAACAGTTCCTGAAAGGAGCCTCGAAAGATGTACTTGGTTTTTATTAGGTAGAAAGGAGGTAGGCAAACATTCTTAGTGGAGAAAATAAGCAAATATTAGTTTCTGTCTTTCTTCAACTATTTTGAGAATACCCAGCCTTCAGAATCCTACCCTGGCACTGACTAGGATTTCTGTCGCATCAGTCTTGACCTCCCCTAAAATGATTATGAGATATCCAGTGGGTACTCATTATAGATCTGACGATTTTCAAATGGAGAGAATAACTGTGGATTATTGGAAGTTATATATTCATGTCTCCTACATAATGAAATGATTTTTAACGCTGAATCAATGTTGGGTTTTTTTAATTTCTCTTTTTTTTCCTTTTATTAAAATCAGAAAAGTCTTTCAGAATGATTACTGATTCAGATATTTTAAGGGATTAAAAGTTTTTTTCTTACAGATTAACACTGTTCTACTGTTAGAAGTTAAAAGAAATCATGTAACTATGGCTAATATTTATCCTACACAGATTGCTTTTATGAAAGCATCTTTGTGTGTGTAAAAGTGCTCAAAATTGGGAAAATACTTATACATTAGCCACCTGGTTAGAGTGGCTACAGAATATACAAGCATATAAAGGCTATTTTATGTATTTTACATTTTTAAAATAACATCTATTACTTGTGGTTAGTGATCTTTCATTGCCTTTAATTTGTGGACACTTTCTAACCACCACTTGTGGGTCTTCAGGGAGCAAACCCTTTCACAGAAACTTTTATTTGCCACCATGAAGACTGTGAGGATAGAGAGACAATTCAATATTTATCCTGTGTTTAACAACATCCTTTGAGAATTGAAGCAAGACTTTCAAAATGTAAAACCGTAGAAGAAAATAATCCTCAAATCCAACAACCCCCTAGAATTCTGTGGAGAATGGGACAAATGGGGCTGTTCCAAGTACATCAAGTCTAGGAGGTACTTCCCAGCATATTTCACAAAAGAATGGCTTGAAACAATGTAACCCCAGAAAAATAAAGTAAAGCTCTAAGGGAAAAAATAAAGACTATTGGAGTGTATTCTTATGAGGTATAGACTTATTCTCACCCAGTCGTCTGTGTCTCAGTAAAGTCATGGGCCTGACAAAGTCATCTCTTCCTTTTTCTAAGTGCAGGACACAGACAGACATTGTACCTTGCTGAATTCCAGTCTTTCCACATGTAAATTAAAGAAAATTATACCTGATTGACTCACATATATCATGGGGTACTGTGTGGGTCAGAATCAAAATAAGATAAGGTATGTTTTATAAACTGTGACATATTATACATAGGTAAGATGTTATTATCTTGAAATGTAGTTGATAACATATTATACATAGGTAAGATGTTATTATCTTGAAATGTAGTTGATAATACCCTATCTTTTCTACCTTGTAGACAGGTTGTAAAGACAGATATGGTAACAGATACCAAAACTAAAGGCTTGGAAAGAAAATATATAATCTCTCATTACCTTTTATTTAATTTTATTAACATAGTAATAATGAAGAAATCCCATCTGTTTTGGCCTTCACTCTGTGGGAAAAAAACTGAAGTGCTGGATTGATTTTCTTTTGACTCAAATAGAAGACTTAAATCTGGAAAAACTATACTTTAGCAAGTTGAGGATATATGACTAGGCTATATCTATAACAAGGGGTGTTTAATTGTATATTCTTTCAGCATATTCCTACCTTGAAAGTGTAAAGGTATCATTTTTTTCTTTAAATGGAAGGCTAGGACTCAGACTTTCATCCCTGAACTTGTTAAAGACATGCCGTTTCAAACTGTAGTGCTTTGTTGATTCTGAAGAATATTCAAACATTTAATAATGGAGGCAAATTTGTTCCTATGACCTGCCCTTTAAAGTTCTCTATCCTGCTGGTTCCCAACAGAAACAGGTTCAATGCCAAGTAAGAGACTCAGAACAAAGCAACTTAAAATCAAAGCGGGGAGTAATTACATTTTTCATATTTTTATTTGTTCATTTTTCAGCGAAAGGCAAATAGCTAGATTATGTGCTGTCAAGTTTAGAAGCTCAATTAATTTTTAGATCAAGGCAAAGTACAGCATTTCAGTAAAAAATATTCATTGTTATTGTTTCTCACTTACATGCTGAGTTGAATCACCTTAAAAGACATCAGCATAATATGGATGTTTGAAGACTCTTGAGATTCCTAAAGAAAAGAAAATGGGCTCAAAACAAAGAAAGTGCACTGATTTTAACAGGGTCCACATCAGCCATTCTGTTGATGCAGTTTTAACAATGATTACAAGAAGGTGCTCAGGGACTTAGTTGTACATATATTAGAATTATAAAAGAGTGGCACTAAAACATTTTGGTTGAAGAAATCACTTCTTACTGTATCTGTAAGTTTAAAAGACTCTCCTCTTTAATATCAAGTAAGTAAACAAAATATTGGATATTTGATTATGATATCGTGAAGTTTGCCCAGGGATAATAAATTAATAGTGAGATAATATTTTAAATCCTGCCATCCTTTAATTGAGGTAGCAGCTAGACTTTAGAAATTCACACAAGAATGTAGATTGCAACATAATCAAATTTCTAACTTTTGAATTCAAAAGTCTAGCCATGACCATAAGACAAAAGATTAGTAAGAAGAAAATCAGAGGAGTAAGTGGAAGCTCGTGTTCTCTGTCCCCTTGATTTCTCTATAGAGAACAACGTGAGTTGGTAAAGAAAAGAGTCAGAGGGAAACAGAACCTTCCAAAGAGCTACAGTACTTTGCCTCTGTCTCAGAGTTAAATAACTATGGGAGGGAATAGCAGACATGTTTGGGAGACCTGAAAGCAGAAGAAAACTGTTTCCTCTTTCCTAAGTGAGCCTGGAAATGACTGTGCTGCATCTAGGACAAAGGGCTTGAGCTGTCCCACAGAGTCCCCTGCATCTAGGACAAAGGGCTTGAGCTGTCCCACAGAGTCCCCTGCATCTAGGCTTGGAGTGGAAGTAGTAGAATGGTTCCATTGCATTCAAGAGCAGCTAGGAGTTGATGAGGTCTTTTAGAGGCAGCCCCGGCAAAGTACCTGTAGCCTCAGTGTGGAAGAGAAGTAGCAGAAAATCCTGCTATCAATGAAAGTAGCACTAAGTTCAACAAGATAGCTGGTAGATGTGAATAGCCCTTTCTATTGGAAATATAATACAATCCTCCGTGCTCTCCTCAAAATACTTTGGTGCTATGGAAATCTAGCTCTAGGTACTACAGCTCCAGGTACTAAATACTAGGTCTGATGGGTGAGTTTAGAAATTGCCTGAGATCAAGTTTCTATCATCTGGCATTATGAGAGCTTGCAAAGTTCACAAAGAGAAAAAAGAGACTTTGCATATTTGCTCCTTATTTGAAATTTACATACGACAAATTACATTTCTCATAATAAACTAGGGAATATGTAAGCCCTGGGCCTTTCTGGAAACACTCCTCTAGCTTCCTTCCCAATTCTTCATTCCTTGGGTTTGAGTTCTCTGTAGCTCACCGCCAAATCACTTTCTCTTTATCGTTACCCAGAAGCCTGTCTAATTCAAGCAATGGGTCAGACTCCTGTCTTCATGGTAGCTTTTATGATAACTTTATTTGATCATATCTACTCGAGTAAAACTCTTAATATACTTTAATAGCTTATGCCTTTTTCAAGGTACCATATTACCTTCAGCAAGCGGAAGAATCAGACATGTTGATGGAGACTTGTCATCATATGAGTATTTTAAATAGTTTGTAGTTACTACCCTCCGAGTCACGCCCTTTCTCTACCTTGATTGGCTGAGTTTGTGCCTAAACATGAGTAGTCACACTCAACATACCAGAATGTCTTTAAAGGATATGTTGAGAAATTTCTTGCCTCCTCTTCCTTTTTCCTCCACCTATAACCCAAGTGCATATTACTGCCACACTCCCGTTCAACACACCTCTACTTCAGCTTGCTTCCTTCAGAAACTGGGTTTCCTTATATAACTTCTTTGTGACAAAACATCTGTTTTTTTTTTTTTATTAACACAATATTCATTTTTTAACTTTTCATTCCAGCTGTTTGGCTTGGAGGAATCCTCAGAACCTAAGGAAAAATGAAGTCTCAGTCCTATAAGTTGAGTGAAGTACAGTGTTCCTTTGAGCTACCAAATTGTACTAGTTAACCTAAAGTGACCTCTCTGGTTTTTAAGTGGCCAATTTAAACCACACTCTATAAAAGGGACCATACTATATAGCTTGAGTAAACTTTGAGAGTGGTGTCTATAATTAGAATGCTATACTGAAATGACTTGCTGGCATGTTGTCATCTGTGCATACTGAATACATTTCCATAAAATTGTTTCAGTTGATTTTTCTTTGGGTTCCATCGTGGGGGGCCTGCAATTCACTGCCCTTGTACTTCTTCCACTGCCAATGAGTCCCTGTGAGCACCAGCACGTCACTGAGATCTTCTTAGCTACATGAGTGGTCTGCCCATGGTTTTTTTCCCATGCTTGTGTTGGGTAGGGGTGGCGGGGAAGGGAGAGAGTGGGAGATGGGAGAATCAAAGTTTTAATAAAAGAAATCTAAGTGTTGTTTTAAGCATTAATGCTAAGCTCCAGATATACCTCTTTCTCAGGGTGGTGTATTCTGCAACCAAGAATGCTGAACATTTAAAAATGAAGGTCAGGAAAAAAAAAACTATGTCCTCATTTTAAAAAGTTTCCCATCCACTACTATTTCACTTCCCCCTGTCTTTGGTCACACTGGCCACTGCTTTAGCATAGGGATTGAAAAGGTTTGTAAGTAAAGCCTTATGAGGTCTCAGCTGTAACTACTCAACTCTGCATTTGAAGCTAGAAACCAGAGATGACATGTAAGTCAATAGGCATAGCAGTATTCCAATAAAACTTTATTTGTGGGTACTGAAATTTGCATTTCATATAATTTTAACGTGATAAAATATTTTTGATTTTTTTCATCTTCTTAGTAATGTAGAAGCCATTCTGAACTTACAGGGTATAGGAAAACAGCAAGAGGGATGGGTTTGGCTCTCAGGTCACAGTTTGCAGACCTCTGCTTCAGCACTACCTAGGTATGGAGAATCATAGTCACTTCCTTGGCTCAGCATAAAAACAACTGTTTGTTGTATAACTTCAACTTGACTATTCCCTCCAGCCACAGCCAAACATCATGGATGAGGAGGAGTTTTCATTCATCCTTCAAATGCTTCCATTTCTTAGCTTCCAACAGCTTCTATAATGCAGCAGGAAAAGTTCTCAGCTACTTACAGCCTATGCTGGTGCCTCTGGGTGTCCCAGACACCAGATCTGATTATTACCACACGACTCCAATGTCATTCATGCAGGCCAATTTGCTTTGGCCATCTAAAAAAAGCTGCCTCCGTCTGTCTCTGTGGGTAAATTCTGTAGTGGAAATGAGCAGGCCTTTGCTTTCAGAACACAAGCCCAGAGGGCACTTTTGGCACTGGGACTCTTGCAGAGAGCGCCAAACCACAGCTGTGAAAGGAGTGTGAAGGGGGATGTCTGCAACGGCCCAGGAAATAGCCACCCAGCTGGAAAGGGATGTCAGGAAGTGAGACAGCTTAGGGACAGACCAGGCCTCAGAGGAGTGTGAGCAGCTGGCACTGGTACCCTCTTTTAACTTGCTAGCATGATGTGAGACTCCAGGCCTCCGTGACTGCCACTGACTCACTTTCCCTTCCTTGGCAATCCATTCAACCCTCTACTTCCCCAGCATTACCCGGTTCTAACTAGAGAAACGGAGTGTGCCAGGTTCTAGATGATACTTCCTCTTCTTGGTCCTGGAGAAATGAATATTTATCCTTTGAAAACAAAAAAAAGACTCTTTTCATACCTTTGACTCCGATTGTCAATATCCATTTGCTTTCAAAATTTCATCGCAGAAATCTTTCCCAGTTGCTTCTCTGCTCTTATTCTCACTTCCTTTTCTCCATACCTACAGAATGTTACATATGTCTATATATGCATTCAGCTTTTGCAGCACTGTGATTTGTAATATAATTTTGGTTTTCATGGCCATCTCTTCTAGATTATTAGAGACCATGGGACAGGAACAGTGATTTATATTCTTTGTATCACGAATTATCCCTCATATATTGTTCTGCACATAGTGGATCATCCGTTAGTCCATTTCGTTAATGAAATGTGTAGGGGAGCTTTTCTGAAGATGCCAATGCTGGGCAGGCTGTCATTGTTCACACATTTACCTTTTCTCTAATAGTTGCTGATGTCTGCATTCTCTTCATACCATTCCACTGGTGCACTTTTTGTCACAAGATGTGAGGATGATCTGGCTGCAACAATCATTACCCCACTAATCTCTAGTGCCAATTTGATGGAACTAGCCATTAGGATTTGCCACTATTTGCCTTTTTTTCTTTAGCCATTGTCTCTATCAACTAAATATAATACATATATCTACACACATATTCTATTTATTTCAATCACCTATTTCCTTTAAGGCCATAAAATATAATAATCCATAATTATATCACAAAAATGATCACTGCTAACATTTTAACACCAAATTCTTTATTCTGCTTCAGCCTTTATTTTTAATTATCTTCTCAAAATATTTACTAATGTACTATTTTTTGAGGAGATCAATAGATTCAGAGTTATATATCAAATAAGCCAGTCCAGAAATTCTATTGGCGGATAGAAAATAACTATAGGTGTGACATAAATTAATTTGTTTTCTTATGAGTGTATTTGTTTTATTTATAGCAAGGAATACTGATTCTTCATCTGTACTGATAATACATACTTTTCTTACTACATATGTTAACTTAAGTAAAAAAAGTCACTTGACATGCGGACACAGCAAAAGCCATCGAGAATGATAAGGTGAATTGTTCAAGTTTGGGACACGCTGTCTGAATTTATCACTGACTTATACACTGTACAAGGCACCATGCAAGGCACTGAAGTAGAGTCACGGGTGAGTAAGACATGGGTTCGCCTACTAAAGCATTCAAGAGATTTCTCACTGTGATGTTGTAAAACAGCTGCACACCATGCTTTCTGAGGCAAATATTTTCACCTCTACTATGAAATAGTAAAATAGAAGCTAGATGTTCAATAATAATCAATGTGCTGTAGAGTAGCTTGAAAGGTCTTTGAGGCTAGTCTTCTTTCCTAATTAACACAGCTCAAATGTGGCACTTGGGTGGCTTGGTCATGAAATTTTGATAGTGTAATTTTGGCAGGGAATGGCAGTGGTCCAGGTTCCATGGTTTTACAAGTTCTGCAGCATTTGTGAAATTGTGGCTTACTGAGATAAGGGGAGATAGACTGTAGTGTAAATTAGGTTGCGCTGAACAGACAGATAGTATAATTGGCAATCACATTGTTAGCGACTACCAGCACCTCTGAGGCACTTGGTCTTTTTGAGGGAGTAGAAGGAGGGTAGAGAAACTGAACTCATTAGTTGGCTTTAAAATCTATTACTTGTAAAATGGTGCAGCCACTATGGAAAGCACAATGGCAGTTCCTCAAAAAAATTAAAATAGAATTATCACATGATCCAACAATTTCACTTCTAGGCATGCATGCAAAAGAAATGAAAGCAGGGACTTGGACAGATATTTTTACATCATGTTCATGGCACCATTATTCACAATATGGAAGCAACCCAAGTGCCCATTGACTGATAAATGGACAAAATGCAGTATATACATACATACCATGCAATATTATTCAGCCTTACGAAGGAAGGTAACTATGACACATGTTACACATGGATAAACTTAAAGACATTATGTGGAGTGAAATAAGCCAGTTGCAAAAGGAAAAATACTGTGTGATACTACTTATGTGAGGTACCAAGAGCAGTCAAATTCACAGAGACAGAAAGTGGAATAGTGGTTGCCAGGGGTTGGGGGAGGAAAGAACGGGGGGTTATTGTTTAAGGGGTATAGAGTTTGTATTTGGGAAGTTAAAAAGTTCTGGAGATAGATGGTGGTGATGGTTGCACAACAATGTGAAGGTACTTAATGCCGCTGAACTGTACACTTAAAAATGGTTAAAATGGGCAGGTGCGGTGGCTCACACCTGTAATCCCAGCACTTTGGGAGGCTGAGTCAGGTGGATTACCTGAGGTCAGGAGTTTGAGACTAGCCTGGCCAACATGGTGAAACCCCATCTATACTAAAAACACAAAAATTAGCCAGGCGTGGTGGTGCACACTTCTAGTCCCAGCTACTCGGGAGGCTGAGGCAGGAAAATCACTCGAACCTGAGAGGGAGAGCAGTTGAGATCGTGCTACTATACTCCAGCCTGGGCGACAGAGTGAGACTCTATCTCACAAAGAAAAAAAATGGTTAAAATGGTAAGTGTTGTTATGTATATTTTATCACAATTTAAATAAGAATTAAAGAAAAGAATCTAGTTTTCCTAACTTTTTCTTCTTAGAGTAGCTCTCTCCTGTGTTCCATGTGTGAACACAGTCTCTGCCAGTGGTCCACATTGTACAGCAGGCCAGATGCAATGCATGTGTATGACAAAGGGGTCATGTTCCAGATTGAGTTTTTGTTTTTCTATTTTATAGTAACCCCATAACAAACCCTTTGCTTCCAGGTAGCTTTACGCCTGCTGGAATCTATTTCTTTGAAATGGAAAGTTTCACCACAGTACAAGTGTAACATTTTGTCTTTGCTCCTTGAAATGTTGTAAGCCACAGTTTAACAGGCAAACAATGGTGGAGGCCAATGAAATTACCCTTGGACAAAGGGTCTGCTGAGCAGTGTACTCTTGCCTCTACCATCAGTTTCCTTCATGAAATGAGCCAAACATTGACTGAGGCTCAGAGTGGAAAAGAATTTGTCCAAATTGGGCTCTAATGATAAAGAAGTATAAAGGAAAAAAAATTCCTTGGGAAAATGATGCTGCTCCCTTCAGTTTTTGTAGACTATTTCCTATAATCTGCCTTGTGGCTTACCTTGCACTAAAGGAAAGCAATCCTTTCCTGTTAACATAACAAATAAAGACAAATCAGCAGGCTACTTAATGTGATGGTGAAGCATGGGCTCTGAAGTCAGTCTGCTTGTATCCCAGTCTTACCACTAGCTGAGTGATCTAGGGCCTAGTTATATAACCTCAGTTTCCTTATATGTAAAACAGGATGATAGTAATGGTATCGACCCCATAAATTTGCTGTATGGATGAAATGAGTTATTATTTGTAAAGCACTTAAAGCAGAATGTGGTACCTAGTGTGGACTATATAAATACTCACTATTATTATTAGCTCCAGCATGCAGAGATAAACTCTCCAGGGCTGCTTGAAGGGTACAATGGCATCCTCATTACTCACTCAGGATGATGTGATGGAGCATGCACTTACAAGAGTTGGACAACTCATATTTCAGCTCAGGTGCAACCATTTATGCACTGTGTGACCTCAAACAAGTCACCTGAATACTTGAGCCTGAGTTTCATCACTACTAGAATTAGCAGTAAAAGAAACTGCCTTTTTCAGTCTCTTAATGTATAACTGTATGCATGCAAGTTGTAAAGGCTGTAATATTTCTGTTAGAATTATTGTCGCTTCTTCTCTGTTTCTTTTACCTCTGGCCTGAAAGAAAGCAGAAAGAAAACCTTTATTTTAAAAACATAATAGATATTTTAAATGATAGAAGTGGTATATATTTAATATACAAAATATGAAAAATAAGGAAAAGTATCTTAAAAATTCATTATTTTATACCTTAGAAAAAGCCACTATTAACATTATGCTCTTTCTTAGTTACAATAATGTGTCTTAATGCTTAAGGTTTCTGTGTAGTTTTTTTCTCTTCTCTGGGGCAAGATCGCAGTTGAGAAGGCCTATATATGAAAAAAATTAAATGCTCTTGATTTTTTAAAGCTTCATTTTGTATAAGAAAAGGGAAGATTTTATGTTCAGACTTATTGCTACAGGAAGAAAATTATAATAATTTGGCTATGTTTACAATGTCATATGAGAAGTAATTTCAAATATGCCTAATTCCATGGTATACCAAAAAATTAAAAATGGCTTTAATTTAATGTATTTTATTTCACTAATACTATGTAAACCTGGGTAAAGAAGATAATGAATTATAAAGTTCTACAGTAAGGCCAGGCACAATGGCTCACACCTGTAATCCTAGTGCTTTGGGAGGCTGAAGCAGGAGGACTACTTGAGGCCAGGAATTTGAGACCAGATTGAGTAACACAGCAAAGCTCCATCTCTACAGATTTTGTTTTTTTAATTAGCAGAGCATGGTGGTGCACGTGTAGTCCTATCTACTTGGGAAGCTGAGGTAGGTGGATTGCTTGAGCCCAAGAATAGAGGCTGTAGTAAGCTATGCATATTCCATTGCACTCCAGCCTGGGTAACAGAGAGAGACCTTGTCTCCAAATCAAACAAAAATAAAAACAAAGTCCTACAGTGTTTGCATGTATGACCTTAACAACCGTAAACAAAATAGGGGCTTTCTTAAAGTGAGGCTATTTCTCTACTTGGAAGCAATCAATCCAAATAAACTCAGTTCTGGAGAAATGAGTTGTCGGTCTGTGTTAGAAATGAATTTACCAAGGCTGGGTCATGACAGTAGTATGGTTCAATTTCTCCATTGCTTATTTAAATTGCCATTGGGGTGAGAAAGCCTTGGGAAAAGCTGGCAGAAGACTTGGAAGAATCTAGGTGACTTCCTGCCTTTTAATAGTCACATATTACTTCTTGGAAAAACTGGCACTCATACTCTTCCCCATTTGCTGTGCCTCAACCTCCAGCCATCCATTCATCCTTCCTTTCCCTAATCCCCTGTCTCTATTCTTTGGAAGTCACAGAAGTTTTATATTAAGCATCATAATTCTCCACAATAAACAAAAGTATTAGGCATTTTCATGAAATAGTCATTAGTCATTGGTATTATTTTTACCAGAATTAAAAACATTTCTGATAACTGAAAATTATGATTTGGTAAGAGGTAATGTCTTTGATCCTCCCTGCAATCTGGCTTTACTGATGGTGGTAAATGAAACAATCCTCTTGCCCTGCTATAATTGTCTGCTAGATTATATTCTTTCACGGAATTGTAGCTGAAGAGAAAGTAGAGATCATTCGCTGTGGGTAAATATTTTTCCAAAACATGCACCTTTTCAGACCAGTAACAGACCGACGGATGTGAAATGGATATTCTTTTTAACATGAATGTTAAATGTTTAACTGAGGCAATGGTTGATTGACATGTGTCTCTGTACATGAGCAACAAAGAAACCTGCTTTTCTTGTCCCAAGCCATCTCCTGGAAGCCTTTGCTCAGTTCAGTTAGTGCCCTTAGGTCAAACAAACAGAAAATTAAGAAAACAACATTCAAAGAAATGGTGGGTGGCAGAACAGTTGGAAGGATTGGAAAGGGCTCAGTATTTGCTTTATTTCTTCTGAGCTCATTACTTGCTCTGAGTAGGTTAGCCAGGAAGGGAAGATAAACACTATTTAGTTAATAAGTCCCATAAGAATCCGGCAGAATGTCTTTTCTGATTTACCATTGTATGGTTGGAATAAGCACAGTATCCTCTTTGCTTGTACCTTTTTCCCAACCAACTTTGAAGTCTACGAATAATTTACAGTGTGAATAAATGGCATGAGCTGGCTTTTCTCAGGTTAACAATGTGAAATGTGTGTGAGACACGTTATGGGAAAAGGCAACATTATTTGGGCCTCATCTCTTAATGCAATCAAATAGAAATATTTCCTGACTCAATATTTGCAGCCTAAAACTTATTTTCTTCTTTCCAGTTTGGGTAGTTAAAAAGCAGGAAGGAACGTGTCTATATTTTTTAGTAGTTGGTGACCCAAATTGACCCTCATGATTCATTCACCAGCTTTGGTCCCTACCAAACAAATAAAATCCCTTTAAGAGCTGGTTAAATACAGTGCTGGTGTAAACCAATTCTTCTCACATGGTTGAGCAGTGGGGCATCCTTGGTTTTCCGTACCTTAGGACCAAATGTAAATGTTCAATTCAATTAACCTTAAAAAAACATATGTGGCGATAGGGGTAGGAGAAGAAGGACAAAGGAAAAAGAAAAAGGGATTAGAGAAAAAAGGATATTCCTGGGATTTTCATTTAAATTTAATAAAATAACTTAAAAATAACTATGCCATGAAAATAAACAGTAATCGACAAGTAGTGAGGCTAAAATAAGTTTTATGTTATCTTTCAGAAAGGGAACGACTCTACATAATGTTGATGAGGCATTATAATGTGCACGTTGATGGCTTTTGCTGAATCATCTGCACTCTCTGGTTCCCAGTGCGGTTGACCACGTACATTAAGGGATGGTAAGGGATAGAGTCTATGCAGTGGAATTTCTTTCGATCTGAAACTATTTTGTCTATATTAAGTCTGTTTCTTTACGAAAAAGTTGAAAATAAGTAAATAAAAAATATGAACTTTAGCTTAAGTATTCTATCTTCTAAATTACTGAGGACCCAGTCACTTTTAAATTGACAATCTCCATAACAGGACAACATCACTAGTAATTATAAATAATTCTAAAGGAATCCTTGTATATCAGTAAAAAATTCTGTGAGCATCTGCTTTACCAATTAGATAGGCTGGTATTAAAACTCTGAACCTATGAAAAAGTATTGAACTTTGGAATATTTATGAAAATATAGAAAAATTTTAAAAAATATGGATATAGATTTTTTTCCATTTCAGTGTACTTCTCAACTGTACAAAATTAATAAAAATGCGGCATTATTACAGATATCATACTGAAGGAACAAGAGGTCCACAATGAGTAGAGATAGCTGTAGGTAATAATAATCTTTTTATTTTTGCTTATTTTAGGGCATAAAATAATTTATTTGAAAAAGGTTGGTGTTAATGGGAAATATCATGGTGCCTATGTTTTTGCCTAATGGTGTACTGTTTTCAACTCAGATCCTGAACAAATAGTATCAAAGAAACAAAACTAATTGAACAACACAAGAACCCTTGTGTTAGACAACAAAGATGCAGGACCTAGCAAACCAAAAGAAAGTCATTCTTGGAGCACCAAACAGTAAACAGCAGGCATTCCTTAAAAACACTGTGGTCAAAGCTTTGGCACTCAAGAAGAACTTAGAGCTATCACAAATAGACTGTGAAAATATGTAAATGTAAGGGCCATAATAAAATGAATTGAACAGCATCATAGGCAGGGTGGAAGAAGAGAAGCATAGGATCCACAGAGGAGAAGCAAGAAGGGAGCCCTGGAGAGGACAACAGAAGGGGAAGGGAAAGTGAGATCTGAACAAACACCTTCTGTGTAGTCACATGTGAATAGTTTTTCCACTTCCTTAAAAGGACAGAATAAGAAATCCTACCTAAACCCAGTGCATATTATATTTTGCTATATATAGACATTAGGCTATTATATAGTAAGTTATGTAAACAACAGACTTTACTGATGCTCATGTGGAATCTGTACCTTCAAGAATTTCCACATTTTCAAGTAGAATATATATATACACATCTGGCTCTTTCCTGAATTATGTTAGTTAAGGTGCCACATATCATATTATATATGAACAACCTTCATTGTAGTTTTTTTATTTTTTAAGTTACACCATGGAGTTCTTGTGAACAGGAGAATGAATTATAAATTACAAAACCATCTTGAGGAGAAGGTGCTGGACATGCCTGAGTCTTATGTACCTGCTTTGCAGGGTACACTGTTGAAAATCATCCCCCAGCAAAATTAAATGACCATGTCACAAAGCTTCATGCTACCCTTGAGTAGTAGAATATCTCAATGTTCAATCCCAAAATGGTAATTACTGCTCATCATTTTCACATGACAGTATGAGGTCGCTTCTCAAAAATCACTGCATTGTTTTTATAAAATTTGATTTAAAGACCAGATTTTATTGCCCCATATGGCAATTTGGCAATAGTCTCTAAACTTTAAAAATTTTCATCTTATTGGAACTAGGAACTTATCTTCATGGGTATGCTCAAGAATTAACTTTAAGTATGCTTATGATGCTGTTGAAAATAATATAGAAAAGTTGGAGGAAAAAACTCTAAGTGTCTCCTCTGATCCATTAAATTTGCTCAATGTAATTTGTACATTCCATAAATGGAATTTTTAATAAAAATTATTTAATAGCCTAGAACATAGTCATGGTATCGTTATCTTTGAGTGTAAGATTTATGTGAGATAATTTATTGCCTATGGTGATTTTTAAACTATGATAAACCTATATTATTGTGCAATTAAAAGATAAAAGACTAAAAATTAAAATATAAAAATTCTAGTTTTTTAGGATGGGCAGACCAGTGGAATGATATCTGCCATTACATATTTCCTTAACATAGCTTATTCTATTCTGCATGTAACATGGTAGACTAGTAAATCTCACAAAGATAAATGAGTATCAATTACTGAATAGCCACCTGGTCATGTACTAGATACCCTGGGAAAATAACCAAAGAGATTCATTCCATACCTTCAAAAAGCTCATGCCAATTGGCTGTAACTCAGAATTAGAACTTGTTAGAAATACAGGTTCCTAGATAGACTGAATCAGAGCCTCTGCAAGTAGAGCCTGGTCTACAGATGAGCACTGAACAACCAATAAAATCAGTTTAGGGAAATAATTTATGCAAAACAAACATTGATCTAATCACACTGGAATTTCTGTATTGACCAAAGAACTACATAAAGTATAAATTATTTGAAAAGATGCAGCTTCAACATACACAAATCAATAAATGTGACACACTGCATTAACAGAATGAAGGACAAAAATAATATGATAATCTCAATAGATGCAGATAAAGCATTTGACAAAATCCAACGTCGCTTCATGGTACAAAAAAAACAAAATACCTCAACATATTAGGTATGGAAAGAATGCACCTCAACACAAAGGACCACATATGACAAACTCACTGCTAGCATTACACTCAACAATAAAAGATTGGAAGCATTTCTCCTCCTCTAATATCAGGGATGAGACAAGGATGACCATTCTCACCACTTCTATTTAATATAGTACCCAAAGTCCTAGCCAGAGCAATTAGGTGAGAGCAAGAAATAAAAGCCACCCAAATTGGAAAGGAAAAAGTTCAACTGTTCCTATTCGCAGACGGCATGATCTTACATCTAGAAAATCCTAAGGACTCCATTAAAAAACTCTTAAAACTAATAAATGAACTCAGTGATGTTGCAGAACACAAAATAAACACACAAAATCCGTAGTGTAACAATCAGTAGTGTAGCAATCTGAGAAAGAAATCTTAAAAATTTTCATTTATAATGGATACAAAAATTACTTAGGAATAAATTGAATCAAGGAAGTGAAAGACTTGCACACTGAAAAGTATAAAACATTGATGAAAGAAATTGAAGAAGACTCAAATGAATTGAAAGATATCTTGTGTTCCTGGATTAGAATTAATATTGTTAAAATGTCCAAACTACCCAAAGCAATCTAGATATTCAATGCAGTTCCTATCAAAATCCCAGTGACATTTTTTCTTCACAGAAGTAGAAAAAAGAATCCAAAAATTTGTATGGAACTACACAAGACCAAATAGCCAAAGCAATCTTAAGCAAAAAGAACAAGGATGGAGGTATCACACTAAGTGACTTTAAAATATACCACAAAGCTATATCGAACAGCATGGTACTGGCATAAAACCAGACACATATAGTAATAGAACAAAATAGAAAGCAAAAAAATAAACCCATACATTTACAGTCAATTAATTTTCCACAAAGGTGCTAAGAACACACAATAGAGCAAGCACAGTCTCTTCAATAACTGTTGCCGAGGAAACGGAATATTCACATGCAGAAGAACGAAATAGGACCCTAATCTCACTCCATATACAAAAGCCAACTCAAAATGGATTAAAGACTTAAAAATATAACCTGACACTGGAAATCTACTAGAAGAAAACATACAGGAAAACTCCATGACATTGGTCTGGACAATGATTTTTTGGATATGACCCCAAAAGCACTGACAACGAAAGCAAAAATAAACAAATAGGATTACGTCAACTAAAAAGCTTCTGCCAAGCCAAGGAAACAAGTAGCAGAATAAAGCAACAACTTATGAAATAGAAGAAAATATTTGCAAACCATATATCTGATAAGGGGTTAATATCTAAAATGTATAAGGAACTCAAACAGCTCAATAGCAAGAAAACAAATAACCTGATTTAAAAATGGGCAAAGGACCTGAATGGATATTTCTCAAACGACGACGTGGAAATAGACAACAGATGTATAAAAAGGTACTCACTATAATTAATCATCAGAGAAATGCAAATTAAAACCACAATGAGATACTGACTCACACCTGTTAGAATGCTATTTTCAAAAACATGAAAGATAGCAAGTATTGGTGAGAATGGGGAGAAAGGGGAATCCTTGCACATTGTTGGTGGGAATGTAGATTAGTACAGCCATGATGAAACAGTATGGAGATTCCACAAAAAAATTAAAAATAAACTACCACAAGGTCCATAAATCCCACTACTAGCAATTTTTTTAGGATGCGGAATGACACACAGTGATAGTTACACTATATAAATATTAAAGTGTTTAATCCTTATGATAATGATAGGAGGAGAAAAGTTATATTATCCTACAGTAAACTGAGGCAGAAATGTTAATTAAGTTTTCTAAGGAAAGTTTTTAAGTAAATGGAAGATAGAATTTGAATCTATGCAATTTGGGTACAGAGTCCATGCTTTTAGGTGCTGTATTATTGGCTTTTCACACTATTACACTTTTATTTTTTTCAGTTGCCAGTGAAGTTACTGGACTCATCAGTAGTCTAGGATATGATGTGCTAGCTAATGACCTCAAAAATCTCAGTGGCTAGCAAGTTCAAAAGTATATTTCATACTCCTGCTACTGGTACATTGCAGAGTGGCTGCAACTGTGCTTCTATGTTTTTTCCATGTAGGGACCTAGGCTGGCAGAGCAGCTTCTATCTGGAACATTGCTGTTATCGTGGCAGAAGGCAGAGACATACCAAATGTTGGTGCTTAAAAATCTGGGAAATAATTTATTCTGCTTGCTCCTATATTTGGCAAAAAAAGTCACATGACAAAGCCTTCCATTAATGGGACTGGGCAGTAAAATCCTCCCCAAATGAAGAGTATCAAACATTTTTTGAACAATCTTCCGCAGTCTCAATTACTTATTATAATTGTAACAATATATTTATTATTATTATTATTTGTTTTCCTTGTTCAACTTTAAGCCCCTGTCTTCATAATTCAACACTTTCTATTCAATGCCTCATACAGTATTTGGCATCCAATAGGCACACCGCAATTATACTGAAGAGATAAATGAATGCACATATTTATTGACAGCCAGGGATGGGCATGGTAAAAGGACAAACTTTAGTATCAGGTAAATTCTGGGCTCCAGTCTTAATTCTGTCCTTAGTTACTGCGGAATCTGGCAAATTAGCCTTAATAAGCTTCAGTTTTTTTCATTTTTAAAATAGGAAAAATAGGCCAGGCTCGGTGGCTCACACCAGTAATCCCAGCACTTTGGGTGGCCAAGGCAGGCAGGCCAGGAGTTCAAGACCACCATGGCCAACATGGCAAAACCCTGTCTCTACTAAAAAATGCAAAAATTAGCCAGGTGTGGTGGCACATACCTGTAGTCCCAGTTACTTGGGAGGCTGAGGCAGAAGAATCACTTGAACCCAGGAGGTGAAGGTTGCAGTGAGCCAAGATTACAACACTACAGTCCAGCCTGGGCCATAGAGCAGGAATCTGTCTGAAAAAAAAAAGGAACAATTACTGTGCTTACCTCATGAGGCTGTTCCAATGATTAAATGAGATCATGTTTGCAAACATAATAGTGGCCGTAGTAACTATTATTTGTTTACCACATATTATTCAATCTAATGCTTCATAAAAGTAAAACACAAGGTGCACTATTATTTTGTAGTTTACTCTTTTCTACAAAGAAAGAAGATAGTTGCCAATAAAACAATTACATAACACATTTAAGGTGGACTCAATTTCAGAGTTGTTAAAATGTCAAAAATGTGCTTTTTTAGAATTGATGACATTTATGTATTAGAAAGTCAGAAATTCATAAAAATACTTTTTAAAAATAAGATTAGGGATTTATGAATGGGCAAATTATACTTAAAAAATAGAGATTTATCTCTATCTGTAGTGTATCAGACACTCTGAGTTGCTTATGTAATAATCATTTTTTCCACCCACTACTCCTTCTTTCTAGAACAAATCCTATGTTTTGTTATTTACAGTGTACCCAGGGAAGGCAACAAATTCTACTTTCTAGTCCCCAGAAAGGTAAGTATACATTTAATTCAATTATGGTCTCAATCCCTTTACTTGTGATTGGTTTAAAACAGTTATATGACCTAATTCTAGCCAGTGGGACCTGAGGGAAATCTCCCTTCTACCTTTTGGATAAGTTTTTCTTCCTATTTAAAGACCTTTATATGAGGAAACACCTCCCTTTGCTGGACAGAGATAGTGCCTGGTGCCTGCAACCCCAGTTGTGTTGCAACAAAGGAGGGAAAATGTTGGAACTTACAGGTGAAAGTCTCCGAGTCAATAAGCAAAAATTAGTCATTTGTTCCAGAAAGGAAATGTAGGAAATGTGACTTGACCGTTTTGAGGCTACTTTTCATCAGGGGAAACCAGTATGATCCTTTAAATTTACGCTAATTTTTTTTCTTTTTTTTCCCTTTACTTTTAGTTTTTATATACAGAAATCTGGTTATCTGGGAGAATTTTTGAATATCTGCTTAACTAAATGCTCAAGATTCTTTAACTCCGGGACCACAGCTTAGAAATCTGAATGGCACTGACAAACGTTAATGGTAAAAAAAAAAAAAAAAACTGCAGGCTTAAAATTTTAGGATTGCTATCATTTGGGGAATTTTTTAGCTACCATGAATAAAGATGCAAACACCTATAACTTAAATTTTTTCATGATATAGCCATTAAAACAATGATAACTAAAATTTTAATAGATCCTTACTACAAGGCACTTGGCATAGTTTGATTTTCTTACATGTTTTAAATTAAATACTTTATTTTGCATTAGTTTCAACCTTACAGAAAAATTGCAAGAAGAGTACAAAACATTCTCACATGCCCTTCACTCAGAGACCTTATTCCAGTTTTACCAATTGTCCCAGTAATATCCTAGCAAAAAATTTAATCCAGGAATTGTGTATTGTACCCACTTGTGTAGTCTCTCTAGTCTTTTTCAATGTGGAACAGTTCCTCACGCTCCCCTTATTTTTCATGACCTTGATGTTCTTGAAGATTACAAGCCAGTTGTTGAGTACAACATCCTTCAAATTACGTTCGTGTAATCTTTCTTCATGGTTAGACTCAAGTGCTAAGATGTTTTCACTGGATCCTTTTGAGTGGCACATGATATTACTGGTGGTGTTAACTGTAATCCCTTGATTAAGACAGTGTCTGCCAGGTTTCTCCACTGTAATCAATGAATGTTTTGAGGGAGGATACTGAGAGATCATGTGAAATACGATTTTTCATTCTATGTTCATCCATTAGCATCATTGGTGTTTCTTTTCTGAATACTTATTCTAATGGTTGCCAAAAGGTGATTCTTCACTACCATCATTTCTTTCATAATTATTATGAGTTGGCTTTCTATGATAAGAAAGAGCTTTCTCATTTATTTATCTATGAATATCCATGCAGATTCATGGGTTCCTGTTTTTTCAATGTGTTATAATCTGCTACTCTCACGATATATTTAGATGCTCAAAAATTATTGCAGATTTGACTAATTGGAGCTCTTTCAAGCTAGCTTCCCTATTCTTTAGACAAGTTCCCACCATTCTTTGAGTATTTCCTTACTTTATGGTGTAACAAAAATTTCCAGGATCTTCCTGTTCTTTTCCCAACTTATCCCTAAAATTAGCCATTTCTCTAAAGAGCCTGGACTCCTTTTAGTAAGTGGTGTTTAGAAACTGAATGTTCACTGGTATTTGGAAACCAAGATCTGGACACTAAGTGTGTTCATTGCTCTTGTGTTATCACTGCTCTCAGGCTCTTTCAGGACACAGAGCTAGGAAACATATGTACTTGTGTATATATGTATACATGCATACATACATTTATATCTGTATTTATCTCTGTATCCTATCTACAAAATGCTGCATTTCTGCTGATACCTTTAATTCCAATTCAACACCACAGAGTTCATTCTAGCTTCCCCTTCCCTTCTCTGACACTGAGGAAGCCGGCTCTCATCTCAAACCCCGAAATGTAGCCAATTTCCTGACACCAACTAGTTGCCACCCCCTTTGTACACTAGCCCCAACCATCAGTGAAGTCTGACAACCCTGGGCCACTTATTTCACTTGGTCTTTTCTAGTAGCTTTTTGATAAAGGAAGGAAAAAAATGGCAATAGATATTTATTTTAAAAAGTAAAGAGAAAGGAAAAAAAAAGCAGTGGAAGAGGAGGTAGAGAAAACCTTTATGTGTATTATTATATTAAAGCCTTACTATAGTCTTATGAGAAATGCACAGTGATTATCTCCATTTCACCGAATTTGAGGACTCACTCAAGGTCACACAGATAGCAATCGATGGGATTAAACCCAGAGAATTGACACCTGGCTGCAGATTCAAAATGATAGTCTACAGCCTTTTATCTGCCTATTCTCAGCATTATCTGCACTCTGCATTTAATACAATCCTTCATTAGTTTATATGCCTACCCTGGTTGAAATTGGTTAGCACCTAACTCAAGGAGAGTTTACTCCAAGTGCTAGAACTAATGTAAACAGGGAGTCACATTATTACAGCTCCATGTGGTGTTATAATTACATCAGAATGCAGCTCAGTCACTGGCGCATCGTATGCGCCACACTGTCGCCATATTTGCAGATGTTCAGTCTTACTTTTATTAAGCATGACAATGCCCAGCAGGATCCATTTTGTCTGATTATCCTCAAATGGAGAAGAATATTAAAAGGCAGGATAATTAAAAATATATGCCCAAACAAAGGATGTGTCTACAATTCCTTTTCTAGTGCTTTGAAATAGTTCAAATTTCTCAGCTGGCTCTCGTGCACAGAGCACTAAAAGGATGTCTTAAATTTAGACATATGTCTTCATTCTGTTTAATGTGCCAGAACAAAAACATAGCTTGAGACCACCATGAGTTGATGTCTAAGTGCTGGAATGCTAAAGAACACTCAAATTTCCACAGGACTAAATGTCATCATAGAGTTTGTGATTGCACTTTCCCCTATGAGAACATAGCCTTCTATTTTTAAGATTTGTCCCGTACAATTCAATGCTGATATTTCTCCTTGAGTCTACATAATGATTTTCTTTTATTTGGTGTAACTTCAGAGAATTCAAATCATACTCTCATTAGTAGTGCTGTATTTATTGAGAACAAAGGGAAAAAAATCCCATCACTTTCATACACGGTAATAGGCCTAAAAAACATTTTTTAAAGTTTGAAAAATGCTAGGTAAATGTATTTGGATATTTCCAGGTCTTCTGTGTATTTAAAAAGCCCTTAAAGAAAGTAAACACATAGGTGTATATTAGACAGATACAATGTTTCCAACTGATGGCATGCCAATTATTTGTAGCAGTGGTTAGGATTTTGATGAAAATGGTGTGGCAGCAATAATACCAGAAAGTGGGTTCCATCCTTGAGTTTTACTAATTTTCCATGTCACCAATCATCCAGTCCCTAAATGTTAGATCATCAGATTCTTAAACTTTGGGAAGGTTTTCTTTTGGGGGTAGAATCTAACTGAAATGTCTTCAGGGTGGAAAAATTTTGAAATCATGTGATATGAAGAAGTTTTGAAGCAACGAAATGAATGTTTCTACTCCAAAACAGAAAAAAATAAGAGAAGCATGATATTTATTTTAACATGTTTGAAAGAATGTCATATAAGAAAAAGATTAAATTTTGGGGTGGCCCAAGCGTTAGAACATAGACATATGGATTAGAACATAGATCCATAGAACATGGATGAAATTCATGAAGATGTTAAAAAATAACATTTCAATGTAAGGAAGGTCTTTCTTATGGTGAAAGCTGCCTAAAGATGAATTGATCTGTCTCATAAGGTAGAGAATCTGCATCATGAAATAGGTTCAAGAAGATATTACCACATATCAGTGACATCATAGATCACCATTTCTCAAAATTTAATGGGAATATATATCACCTAGGGTTTTGTTAAAATGCAGATTCTGGCTCTGTAGGTTTGGGTGGGACCTAGATTCTGCCAAGTGATGCATATACTCTCAAACCACAGACCACTCTCTGAATAGCAAGATCATGGGGGAAATTAAATGAGTGAATGATTTATTCTATTGTAGAATTATAACATGAACTTGATCTGATAAGAATAGGAGGGAAATAAAAAGAAAATGAAGAAAAATATAAAAATCATCTTACTACTGCAATGAAGGGTTTTAGATGATTACTGGGAAACAGCCAAAAGAAATACACCATTAGGATCAAAAAAGGTCTAAAGCAAGGGGGAAACCATCTGAAAGAGGGAAATTATTTGGTGAGAGCAAGAGAAACTGAAAGTGCTTAGAGTCGTACTTGTGTGACTAAGCTGTTGTCGGAGGGTGCACCTATAGTTCCAAAGGATTGCTTGAGCCCAGGAGTTTGAGACTAGCCTGGGCAACATAATAAGACTCAGTCTCTAAAAAAATAAAATAAAATAAAATTTAAAAAGGAGCTTCAAAAAGTCCATGCACCCACTAATTTGCCATAAAGGCAACTAAGATGGTGTTCAGACAAGCAAGCAGGTGCTAAAATAAAGGAGAAATGTTCAAGAGCAAGTTTTTTCAGACCACTTTCTGGAGATAGAATGGGAATAGTGTGAAGTTCTGAAAAATCCCAGAATGAGGCTAAAAAGATTCTGGTAACAAATACTTTCATCATCACTGGCTACTTGTTAGCATTCACCACTGGTCTCAGAGGAGCAGGTAGCTAAGACGCTACCTGGAAAGTATTTACCCTGTGACCAAAAGCAACTCTTTCAAACTATGATTTTCCTCTTGAAAGGAAATCTCTTCTTTTCCCTTGTAGCAATGTTATAGAACTGAAAAGACTTCAGAACACATATGCCTTTGATTAGATGAAGAGTCTTCCTACAGCTCCCAATTATCAAGTCTGCCAAAAGTCCAATTTTACCATTTAGATGTGTTAATAACCTAACAGATTCTTTCCAAACACTAATGCTCTTTCCAGGTCTCAACTCTTATCCAAATTGGGGATGCTTGAGTGCACGCATGGGCTCTTCTGAATTATTCCAATTTTAAATTTTAATATAGGCTTTCAGAAAAATGTGTATTAACCTTAAAAGGATGGCTGAGTAACTCATTATGTTAGGGGTTTCACAGATCCCCAATGCGTCATTGAGATTGAATTCAGCAGTCTGGTCCGTCCAAGGTGGAGTCTCAGCCTCTTGACCCTAGCCTTAGCCTCCTAAATTTCTTCTAAAGCAATTTAATTGTTTAAATTAAAATCACTGAGCTTTTTTATTAGAAGAAAGTAATAAAATGTAAAAAAAACAAACAAACTATGTAGCTTCCTCAAACTCTTGTTTCTACAGAGAAGCAACATGTTGGTAAATCTGGTGCAATTCTTCTCTTGATGACTGTATTACAATTGACAGCAACGTTGGCTATTGGACTTCTTTGATTTAAAACAGTCAAATCATTACAGAGATGCCAGCTGATACTGGATTATATTTGAAAATCATATTCAGCTGGCTTAGATAGGTGTGTTTTGAATTTGGAGAGAGTTCAGAGAAGAGTAGTCAAGATGAGTAAGGTTGGAAAATAAGACCAATGGTAAGAATTGGGAAAGACCAATTTTGAATATTTAAAAATATTTTCCATATCCATATTGATGATTGTAGAAAATTTTCAAGATCTCAAAAAGTATAAATGTAAAATAATACATCCATTCATAAGCCATGTAAATGAAAAAAAGATTTTAAACAAGAATCCCATGTACATGTATAATGTGAAATAACAAGAGAACAATAGTTTATTATTCAGATGGGTCATACAGATTACTTAGAAAAAATCTTATGATAAACGTTCTTTGTTTGCTTTTGTTTTTTGACACTGAGGACTAAATATTAAAAAGATCATTAAAATGAGTTTTACCAGCCTAAACAATACAGAAAGATCTGAACATTTGTTTTAAGTGTACATTTTGGAATCCCCACTACTGGCAATCTGGTCCTATTTTGATTACCTACATCTGTCTTTTTGTATCTATAGAAAGGCCATATACCTGAGTTAGCTTGGATTCCTGTCACCACATCTTGCTATTTCAATCCAATTTGGAAGGTTGATAAGCTTACAATTCCTTTTTCGAGGTGTGATCCAAAAGTTCCTTGGCTTAGTGCTTCCAGTAAAGTTTCAAGGGAATTTACAGAAGTTTTTCCTCTGAATGCTCTCCAACTGTTTTCACTTTAACACATGACTATTAAATATAACACAGTATTTTAGCCCTCAGCAGATCTGTCTGATGCAATGTAAAGAGGGCAGGAATAGAATGTGTTAATAATTAGACTAGAAAATACATATATTTTCTAGAGTCCTTTAATGAAAACATTCACTTTCAAATGTTACACTTTATACCTAAGCTCAAAGGAGGGGATATGTAACCCTTAAAATGCTTAATCCATTGTCCTGCAAGAGAATTTTGTGCGTTGTCCACATAATCTATGATGACAGAACATACAGCATTTTTTTTTTTTTTTTTTTTTTTTTTGAGACGGAGTCTGGCTCTGTCGCCAGGCTGGGGTGCAGTGGCATGATCTTGGCTCACTGCAACCTCCGCCTCCTGGGTTCAAGCGAATCTCCTGCCTCAGCCTCCCGAGTAGCTGGGATTAAAGGCACCTGCTACCACACCCAGCTAAATTTTGTATTTTTTTAGTAGAGACCGGGTTTTGCCATTTTGGCCAGGCTGGTCTCAAACCCCCGACGTCAGGTGATCCGCCCGCCTTGGCCTCCCAAAGTGCTGGGATTACAGGCGTAAGCCACCATGCCTGGCCACATATAGCAATTTAAAACCTCTTTATCAGCTATAGCACTTGTTTAAAATAAGGGAGTGGTATAGATTTATACATAAAAGCTAAACCTGAGATGTGTCTAGATACTGTGTAGATATATGGTAAAATATGCTGGTTATTTTGTTTAGAGATTATTTTAGAGCCAACAAGCAGAAAGACAAACACAAAATGGTAGGTGGTCCAGCTAAAACAGTGGCTAATTATGGAGATTTAATGGTTGGAAAATGTATATTCTTGTCTGTACAAAGTTAAAATGTATGTGGATCATCATGTATATAGCTTTCTTGAACAACATTTTTCAAACTGTGACTCCTGGTTAGGGTTTTATAATAGATATGAGGGATAAAGAACTGACTCAGGTCCTGGGACTTCAGGTGGCTTGTAATCTAATCAAGAATGGAGATATGATTGATGTGAGCTAAGAACTAAGTGTTTTGGGGGAATCATATCATATTTTAAGAGAGACATTGACCAGGAGAAAAATATGTATTATTTGGGGGCATTCTAACCAGATAGTGAACAGTGTGAGAAGAAACCAACTCTGTTTAACCCAGAGAAAAATGAGGACTTAGAATGACTGGAGATATGTAAGATGCTGTCTCACCAGGCAGCACTATCTGGGAAATTATTATGCTGAATATTTTTAGAATGACAGAATTACATGGGTATGTTTCTATCATGTGCCTTTCGCTCCAAACCACAGCTGATTGAGTAATGAATCAGCAGCTGAAATCTCATCAGGTTAGAAATAAAATATGCTCCCCAGATTTAAGTGCTACTAACTCATTTCCAATTGCTCTGGTCAAGTTTGTTGTTTCATGTGTCTTGGGTTGGCTTCGCTGATAAGCAGACCTAGGAGCTGGTATGCCTCAGATGAACCCTATGTTCCTGTATAGCACTTTAGCTTTAGTATTCCCTACTTTCTTCCTGTTATTAGTCTAGTACATGGGACAGGGATTCTGCTTGCTTCCATTTATTCAGGATTAACTGCCTTTTCAATTCGTTGTCTTTAAACTTTAATGTACATCAGTAAAATCTGGAGGGCTTGTTAAATCTGGAGGGCTGGTTACTGGGCCCTACCTTCAGAGCTGCTGATTCAATAGGTCTGGAGTAAGGTTGGGAAATTTGCAGTTCCCAGTTGAAGCTGATGCTGCTGGTCTAGGGAATCACACTTTTAGAAGAACCACTGTGATTTGCCTAGGCTGTCTTTGTTAATTCTCAGAGGATCCCTGTGAAATAGGAATAATTATCTCCCCATTTCACAGATGAGAAAATAGATGTTAAAGAAAATTTATTCCAAAATACATAGGTTAGATGGGGTAGAACAGAAGGTAATCAGACTCCAGAACCACAGGTAATCAGACTCCAGAGCCAATGGTCCTAACAGAGCATCCAGCTTACCTGGTAGCTTTGCTTGTGTTCTAGCTACCCCTCTAGAACAAGGCAGTGTCTGGAAACAACTGGCAGCCAACACCCTTGGATCTTGCTTTGCTCTTGTTAACCTGTCTTTTCAACTTGTATCATAAATCCTCATTTTAAAATGCCGGTACCTGAGCCATAGTTGATTCTGCTGTCATGTTGGAACTCTTGCTTAGGACTTCTTTGCTGCCGTCACCAAAGCTGCTAAGTAGCCTGGTTACTTTCCTTTGTCACCCATGGTTTTGTTGTTGTTGTTGTTGTTGTTGTTGTTGTTGTTTTCTAGCCCTATAATTTTTCCTATTGGCTGGTTATTTGTTGAGACCTCAAGCTATCCTGAGTCAAAGTCATGCATGGCATAATGATCTGTGTCACCTTCTGTGTTTTTTCTTTGAAAAATGACATAAACTCCTTTATACCCTTTAACCCATCACAGGTGCATTTGATGCTCAGGAAGCAGGGAAAAAGAAAGAGTGAGTTTTAAAAATATGAGTGTTTCTTTAGCTTTACCCAGAGGGGAGGGTGCTTGGCTGACTGATGGCACTATCTCTGTCTATAAAATCTTACTACCACAGAATAACCCAACATATTATCATGCCTAGGTTGATACCACTGTCACTGAAGATTATTTACTAACCACTGTTAGGTTTGTAGATACATCAAATGATCTGAATTTAGATCTTCAATTCTTTTGCCCAGCTTCCAGCATATTTGTTACTCCTAAATTGTGAATAAATGAATGACTGTCTACTTTGGGGAAAATTTAATTCCCCAGCATAATTAATGTGGCATAGTTAGTCATTTCTTCAGAGTAAATTAATACATTGACACCCTAATTTATAAATTATAATTTTATGATTTTGTTGGCATAAATCGGTTTCCTGGAGCCTGATTTAAGTTATTATAAATCTGCTGTGTCGAGATTCAGACTCTGCTGCTGGTAATAACCCCTTTCAACAATCTACAGCTCCATTAGAAAAACATCTAACTCTGTAGAGTAGTGAGCCTCAACTCTGGTTATACATGAGAATTTCATGAGAAGTTTTTTAAAAATATGGATGCCTGGGCCTCCTTCCAAGAAATTCTCACCCTGTTTGACTGGAATGGGGCCTGGACATTGATAAAGCTCCCCAGGCAATTGTAATGTGCAACTAGGATTGAGATCATTTTTGCTTTGTCTGAAAATGGTAGTTATGCTTAGTGTTGGGGCTGGTCAAATTTTGAAGAGAGAAGATATAAGCAACTTTATATTTGCTTTTTTCTTTCTAAAACAGATGGCTTGATAAATGCTTATTTTTCATGATAAAGAAACTCAATAGTTTTATGAACAATTTTTTTTTCTCAGTTTTTAAAATTCTAACCCTAGGGCCCTGAAAAACAGACAAGAAATTGTGACTCTCTTTCTCCACCTGGTGGCAGATAGTGTTATAATCTACAGAAAATAGAATAATAGGGAGAAATTATTTTAAATCTCAAAAACCCAACAAAGTATCAGTGTTGGTCACAGGACTGACTACTGATTTCAGGTGCCTTATCTGGCAGAGGTTAACAAATTTCTACAAGCCAGCCAGAGTATTGATCCATCAATTTCTGATATTCTTCCAAGACCCTAAGTTTTACGTTACTTTTGAATTTAAAGCTATCAATGGAGTACAACAAGAAATGCTCTTTTCTTCCCCACAGTACTTTCCTTTCTGCATGAAGGATTGCTGATTTGGCTAATGTCAGGTGGCAGTGATCTGCGGGGAAGAGGGATACAGAATGGTTAAGAATAACTGTCTGGCAGTAGTGGCTCACTCCTGTAATCCCAGCACTTTGGGAGGCCAAGGTGGGAGGACCACCTGAGGTCAGGAGTTCAAGACCAGCCTGGCCAACATGGTGAAACCTTGTCTCTATTAAAAGTACAAAAATTAGCCGGGCATGGTGGTGGGCACCTGTAATCCCAGCTACTCGAGAAGCTGAGGCAGGAGAATCACTTGAATCCGGGAGGCGGAGGTTGCAGTGAACCAAGATCACGCCACTGCACTCCAGCCTGGGCAATAATAGCAAAACTCCGTCTCCAAAAAAAAAAAAAAAAAGAATAACTATCCTTTTCAGTTACTAAAAAGAACAATAAACATATTATAAAACATGCATTACCTGTGGTTAATTTCAAAATTACCAGTCTCCAATTATCAGTTACCCATTACCAGTAACCAACATAAACTGTAATGATTCCTTTATAGAGTTTATTGCTTAAACTGTAATATGAGAGGGGAGACAATATCAGAAAGGCAGAAATGGCTATCTTTGAAGCTTAAATATCCAATTAACCACTGTATGACTTTAATTGAAGAATTTAAACTTTCTGAATCTCAGTTTCCCTGTGTGTAAAATGGGGAGAATACTCATGTGAATTACATAGGCCAATTCCTATCCCATGGTAAATAGCCAGTAAATTAATTACTACAAATTCAAGCTATGGCAGTTGCCCATATTTGAAATGTGAGTACAACAAGTAACATAGGCTTCTAAAATTTTTATATTTTACTTTGATGTATTATATATTGATTACCTAAGAGCATGGGCCCTGAAGGTAAATTTCTATGTGCAAACCTTGGTTATTCTGCTAATTAGCCATGCGATCTTGGTCATTTAAATTCTTTGTACTTCAATTTTTTTCATCTATAAAATATAGACACTAATTATGCTTACCTCTTTGTGTAATTACGAGCATTAAATGTGCTATTATATGTAAAATTGCTTAGAACAGGACCTAACACACAGAACATTTTTAGTAAATGTTAGTTATTATAATTGCCTTTGTTATTGTTGTTCTATGCATTGTGTTGTATTCTTTACCAAGTAGTGATAGGTTCCAAGACAGTAACATTGTTTGAAATTGTTACATAGCTTAGTAATGTAGTGAAAAGGAAACATGCTGAAAATATTGTTATATCTGAATGTGTAAACAAAAAGAAGCCAAATTTTAAACTGCATTCTAATATAACTTTTATTCTGACAGATAGTTTCGAACTTTAGATAGTCTTTCAATAGTTTACTGTCCCTGTCTTTAGGTACAATACATGGATCTTAAACTAAAATCAGTTTTGGAATCTGTATCTGACACCTTTTTGTTTTCCCTCTCCTCCTGCTCCCTCCTTGCTTCCAATTACCTGCCGATAAATGGTTTTAAGCATAGTGGCAGGGTAAGACTGATAGCATTCTGGATGAAACAGGGATGTGTAGGCCATGAGAAACCATAACCTTATCTCACTAGTCTCTTTCTCCTTCACAAGGTTGACATTTAATCCATACTGGCTAAGAATTGAGGAAATCACTTTATATTGAATTTCTTATTGGATATCTAAATTTTTATCAAGATCAATGGCAGTAGTTGCAATTTGTTGTTGATATACTCACATTTCTTTGCCTTATGAGATCTATTTCAAATATATGACCTTTAAATTTGTAAATTTACCTAATTGAAACAAAGCATGCATATAATTATATGTCTACAGATCCCAATTTTATAATGTGGACAGAGCGAGTAAGGGCAGCAATTTTATGTGAAATTGTTTGTACATTTTGTAATAATCTCCGCATGTTCTAAAACACAGAAAAAACATAACCAAAGAAACAGTAACTGAAGAGGAAATGCATTTGTTTAATGCATTCTATTATCTTTGATTAAAACATTCCTTCCTTATGATGTGGGTAATTATTTATTTAAAAAAATAAAGATAAAACATCACTTCCAGTTTCCAGAATGAGCTCATTTTTTTTTTTTTTTCTAGTGAGAGTTTTTATGAATCATCCCAGCAGTTTGCCACGTTTAGGAGCTGGAGGATTCACTTGCCATTCCACAGAGTTCTTCTTCTTTTTTTTTTTTTTTTCAGACAAGGTCTTGCCCTGTAGCCCAGGGTAGATTGAAGAGGGGCGATTTTAGCTCCCTGCAACCTCTGCCTCCTGGGCTCAAGTGATCCTCCCACCTCAGCCTCCCAAGTAGAGTAGCTGAGTAGTTGGGACTACAAACACACGCAGCCACACCCAGCTAATTTTTGTATTTTTTGTATGGATGGGGTTTCACAATGTTGTGCGGGCTGGTCTCAAACTCCTGGACTCAAGCAATCTACTTGCCTCAAAAGTGCTGGGATTACAGGTATGAGTCACTGCGCCTGGCCCAAAGAGTTCATTAACGCTTCTTGGTCTAAAATAATTACTCCTTTCTTCTCTTGGACAATTCAAGAAAAAAGATATATAGCTATTCATGAATGAAAAAAAAAAGCTTCTCTTCTCTTATCTTAGGCAGTGAGACATTAAGATTTATAAAACTATTTACTCCCATCCTGAGCTAAAACCACAAACAGTATTTTGACATAACTGTGCTAGAAGGAAGGAAATTGGGAATTATATTCCAATGGTAATAACTACTATTATTCTCAAAGTATGTTCATACCTCTACAATTTTATCTTTACAAACATATGTTAGCAGAGACATATTTGGACCCAACCTATATACTTTTTCTCTATAAAGCATTCAAAGAACAATGTGACGATTACATTTGTGTGGTAAGAAATATTAATATAAAGAATGTATTAACTGTAAATTGATTGTTAAAGATATTTTACACATTGTGGTTGTTATGTTGTACAAATGTCAAAAAATAATCTTGGGATAAATTTCTTACTTATAATCACTTGATTAATTGCAATTTTTTTGTGTGTGTCAGATATGCTTTTATTTCATCCTGATGACTAGCTATTCAGAGATAAATGTAATGCTTACAGTACCTATATTATCCTAGATTTCTTTCTGGTTTATTTAATAACATTTTGATTTTTAATATCTATTTTAAAAATTTTACTCTACTTGTATCTTTTAAAAAGACTCTAATTCTTCCTGAAAGCACAAATGTATAGTAAAATAGGAGAAATCATTCTTACATGATATGGTTTTACATGATATCCAGAATGCTGCTGGCTTCCAGTTTTTTTGTTTGTTTGTTTGTTTTGAGATGGTGTCTTGCTCTGTTGCCAGGCTGGAGTGCAGTGGCACGATCTCGGCTCCCTGCAACCTCCGCCTCCCAGGTTCAAGTGTTTCTCCCCTCTCAGTTTCCCAAGTAGCTGGGACTACAGGCACACACCACCACGCCTGCTAATTTTTGTATTTTTAGTAGAGACAGGGTTTCACCATGTTAGTCAGGATGGTTTCGATCTCTTAACCTCGGGATCCACCTGCCTCCGCCTCCCAAAGTGCTGGGATGACAGGCGTGAGCCACCGTGCCCAGTCACTTCCAATTTTAAAATAGAGAATTCGACTGGCTAGGCCAATGTCTCTTTGAGTTCTCACACTAAGTTTTTCTTGCTGGGTAGTTGAATTAGAAGAAGTTATCCTAGGAATCTAGGCTAGGCATGGTGGCTCACGACTGTCATCCCAGCACTTTGAGGGGCCAATGGGGGCAGAGTTCTAGACAAGCCAGCCTGGACACCACGGTGAAACCTCATATCTACAAAAACTACAAAAATTAGCCAGGCATGGTGGCACATGCCTGTAGTCCCAGCTACTCAGGAGGCTGAGGTAGGAGGATAGATTGAGTCCCGAAAGTCAAGGCTGCAGTGAGCTGTGAAGGTGACACTGCACTCCAGGCTGGGTGACAGAACACTGAGCAAGACCCTGTCTCCATTAAAAAAGAAAAAAAGGAAAAAAAATTTCTTCTAGGAATCTAGTCTCTAAAATACACCTATGGGTATTTTCTCATCTACTCTTTCAAATTCTGATGATTCCTTTTACAACTCAATAGTAGATTAGGACAGAGTTTCCAAGTTATTCAACTGAGATAGAATTTGAATATTATTCATGATTTTTGGCTAAGACAGTCTAGGCAGAGAGCAGCTGTGGCAATCAGAATTCTTAGCAATTGCCTGACTACTACTAGTCTGACAGAGATCTTCCTTTGGCCAATGATTTCTCTTTTCTCTCATCTTTATTTTCTTGCCTCTCCTTTGCACTACCTCCATCCTGTAACCCTAATCAGATCGTCCACAATTCCAGAGCCCCAGTTCCTTTTATAATATAATTATATATAATTATAATAAAAGTTACTTTTTAAATTGAGGGCATACTTTATTAGAGCCACTCTGCTAACCATTTTGCACGCATTACGATGCAGTCTCATGTTTTATGGATTGAGTGACCATGTGTTCTGTTTGTCAAGAACAATGCTATTTATCTTGATTGTACTGGTATACTTAATCATAGTGCTCCCTTTCATTCTCAGAAGTGACCTGGTTAGGACAATAACCGATATGATCATTACATATTTTATTAGCTTCCCAGGGCTGTTATAACAAATTACAAAACACTTGGTGGCTTAAAACAATAAAAATTTATTCTTTCACAGTTCTGGAGGCAACACGTCTGAAATCAAGGTGTCAGCAGGTCTCCCTCCCAAGGCTGTAGGGGAAAGTCCTTCTATCCCTCTTCCAGTTTCTGCTGGTGCCTGACTCTCTTGATTTGTGACAGAATAACTCCAGTCTCTGCCTCCATCTTCACATGGACTTCTCCATGTCTCTGTGTCCTTTTCTCTTCTGTTTCTCATAAGGACACTTTCTCTTGGATGACAATGACAGATAATCTTTCTAATCCACATGATCTTATCTCAACATCCATCCTCACCTTACCTTAACTTACCTTATCTGTAAAGACCTTCATTCTAAATTAGGTCACATTCTGAGGTTTTAGGCAGACATATCTTTTGGGGGCTATAATTCAACCAATGACCTATAGATACATGTAGTAAGTTTTTAAACTGGCATATTAAAAATATGCCTTGTTAAAATTGCCTTTGAAAAATATCTCCATATCTGTGAGGGATTGCTTCCAGGACCCTCACTAATAACCAAAGTCTCAGTATAATCAAATGCTGTAGCTGGCGCTGCAGAGCCCATGGATACAAAAAGTCATCCTTCCTTATACGTGAGTTTCGCATCTCGAGAATACTGCACTTTCCATCTGCATTTTGTTGCCAATGTGGAACCTGATAATGTGGAGGCCTGACTGCACTTATTGAAAAAAATCCGCCATAAGCGGGATTTGAACTGCCCATTCAGTTCAAACCGGTGTTGTGTAAGAGTCAACTGTATAAAATAATTTCTATTCACATTAAAATTTGAAACGGCTTGGTCAAACTGAACAAAAGATAGCAAGAAAAGTCTTTGTTCAATTTAGAAAATTTAAATAATTTATTATGACTTTAAGACAATAAAGGTAAATTCCAAGCCTTGAAGGGGGAAGCTTGGAGAATTAAAAAAAAAATATATATATATTCCTCCTTGCCTCTACTGTGTTATAGTAATCTTGTTTAAGCTTAATATAATTAACAAATTCTTGTTCCAAGAATTACATATGATAGAGAAATCTCTTCTCAGTTGTATCTCATTTGAGCCTCATTTTAATTCATAACTTATCCTCACATTACAGATAAGGAATTCATAGCTTAGAGATAAGTTTCCAGCAACAGTTCACATTTAGAAAGCTGTAGAACTAAGATTCTAGTTCTGATGGCAAAACAGATTCTCCGAAATACTATGTCACTGATAGCAGTTAATAATTAGATTAGATATCATAATTACAGATACTATAGCTTTAGTATAATAGATAATATAGATATAATTGCATGCAATTATTAGATAATTAGAAAATCCTTCTAATAACAAATGCAACAACTTTTAAATTAGTTTATAGATTAAAAAGGCTATAATTCATGTTTAAAAACAGAATAATACCAATACAAAGATAAAGTAATTCCTCTAGATTCCTCAGTTCATATGGAAAAATCACTATGGGGAATTTTTATGCAGATAATTTTTCTACGCATTTACAAGTACATACGTACATATGTACATACACATGTGTGTATTATACATATAATACACACATATCTTTTATATGTATATTATATATAATATACACATATATCTTTTACATCTTATACAAATGAGATTCAACTTGACATAATGTTCTGCAACCTTTTCCACTTAATAAATAGCTTGTCATATAGATCTTCCTTATTCTTTGTAGCTGCAACCTACCATAACTTTTTGGGGATGTTTTCCATAATTTAGTTAGATGGCTCTTTTTTTCCATAAGTTATTGAGGTACCGGTGTATTTGGTTACATTAGTAAGTTCTTTAGTGGTGATTTGTGAGATTTTGGTGCACCCATCACCCGAGCAGTATACACTGCACCATATTTGCAGTCTTTTATCCCTTGTCCCACTCCCACTCTTCTCCCCAAGTCCCCAAAGTCCATTGTATCATTCTTATGCCTTTGTGTCCTCATAGCTTAGCTCTCACACATCAGTAAGAATATATGACCTTTGCTTTTCCATTCCTGAGTTACTTCACTTAGAATAATAGTCTCCAACTCAACCAGGTCACTGCAAATGCTATTAATTCATTCCTTTTTGTGGCTGCATAGTATTCCATTACACACACACACACACACACACACACACACACACACACATATATATATACACGCCACTGTTTCTTTATCCACTCATTGATTGATCAGCATTTGGGTTGGTTCCATGATTTTGCAATTGTGAATTGTGCTGCTATATACATGCATGTGCAAGTATCTTTTTCAAATAATGACTTCTTTTCCTCTGAGTAGGTACTCAGTAGTGGGGTTCCTGGATCAAATGGTAGTTCTACTTTTAGTTCTTTAAGGAATCACCACACTATTTTCCTCAGTGGCTGTACTAGTTTACATTCCCACCAGCAGAGTAGAAGTGTTCCCTGTTCACCACATCCATTCCAAAATCTACTGTTTTTTGATTTTTTGATTATGGCCATTCTTGCAGGTGGTGTCGCATTGTGGTTTTGATTTACATTTCCCTGATCATTAGTGATGCTGAGCATTATTTCAAATGTTTGTTGGTCATTTGTATATCTTCTTTCTGAGAATTGTCTATTCATGTCCTTAGCCCAATTTTTGATGAGATTATTTGTTTTTTTCTTGTTAATTTGTTTGAGTTCATTGTAGATTCTGGATATTAGTCTTTTGTCAGATGTATAGATTGTGAAGATTTTCTCCCACTCTGTGGATTGTCTATATACTCTGCTGACTGTTCCTTTTGCCATGCAAAAGCTCTTTAGTTTAGTCAGGTCCCAGATATTTATCTTTGTTTTTACTACATTTGCTTTTGCAAGTGTTCTTGGTCATGAAATCCTTGCCTAAGCCAATGTCTAGAAGGGTTTTTTCAATGTTATCTTCTAGAATTTTTATAGTTTCAGGTATTAGGTTTAAGTCCTTAATCCACCTTGAGTTCATTTTTGTATAAGGTGAGAAATGAGGATTCAGTTTCATTCTCCTACATGTGGCTAGCCAATTATCCCATCACCATTTGTTGAAAAGAGTGTCCTTTTCCCACTTTATGTTTTTGTTTGCCTTGTCAAAGATCAGGTGGCTGTAAGTACTTGGGTGTATTTCTGGGTTTTCTATTCTGTTCCATTGGTCTATGTGCCTATTTTTATACCAATACCATGCTGTTTTGGTGACTATGGCCTTATAGCATAGTTTGAAATCAGGTAGTGTGATGCCTCCAGATTTTCTCTTTTTGCTTAGTCTTGCTTTGGCTATGCAGGCTTTTTATTGGTTCTATATGAATTTTAGAATTTTTTTTTATAATTCTGTGAAGAATGATGGTGGTATTTTGATGGGGATTACATGGAATTTGTACATTTCTTTTGGCAGTATGTTCATTTTCACAATATTAATTCTAACCATTCATGAGCATGGGATGTGTTTCCATTAGTTTACATTGTCTATTATTTCTTTTAGCAGTGTTTCATAGTTTTTCTTGTAGAGGTCTTTGGACTGCATCCAAAGGTATATTTCTAAGTATTTTATTTTATTTTATTTTATTTTACTTTTTGCAGCTATTGTAAAAGGGGTTGAGTTCTTGATTTGATTCTCTGCTTGGTCACTGTTGGTGTATAGAAGAGCTACAGATTTGTGTACATTAATTTTGTACCTCGAAACTTTGCTGAATTTTTCTATCAGCTCTAGGAGCTTCCTGGAAGAGTCCTTAGGGTTTTCAAGGAAAATGGTTATATCGTCAGCAAACAGTGACAGTTTGACTTCCTCTTTACTGATTTGGATGTCCTTTATTTCTTTCCCTTGTCTGATTGCTCTGGCTAGGACTTCCAGTACTGCATTGAAGAGGAGTGGTGAGAGTGGGCATCCTTACCTTGTTCCAGTTCTTAGAGGGAATGCTTTCAACCTGTCCCCATTCAGCATTATGTTGGATGTTGGTTTGCCATAGATGGATTTTATTACATTAAGATATGTCCCTTGTATGCCGATTTTGTTGAGAGTTTTAATCATAAAGGATGCTGGATTTTGTTGAATACGTTTTTGAATCTATTGAGATGATCATGTGATCTTTGTTTTTAATTCTCTTTCTGTGGTGTATCACATTTATTGACTTATTATCATGCTTCTTGGTGTGGATCTTTTGCTCGTGAGTTCTTATCCATTCTGAGGTTCTGTATCTCTTAAGCAGAGCATTTAGGCCATTTGCATTCAATGTTAGTATTGAAATGTGAGGTACCGTTGCATTCATCGTGCTCTTTGTTGCCCGTGTACTTTGGGTTTTTGTTTTTTGTTTTTGCTTTTTAACTTGTATTTTTGTTTAATATGTCCTGTGTGATTTATGCTTTAAAGAGGTTCTGTTTTGATGTGTTTCCAGGACTTGTTTCAAGATTTAGAGCTCCTTTTAGCAGTACTTACAGTGGTGGCTTGGTAAGGGCAAATTCTCTCAGCATTTGTTTGTCTGAAAACAGTTGTATCTTTCCTTGATATATGATGCTTAGTTTTGCTGCATACAAAATTCTTGGCTGATAATTGTTTTGTTTGAGGAGGCTGAAAATAGGGCCCCAATACCTTCTAGATCGTAGGGTTTCTGCTGAGCAATCTGCCATTAATCTGATAGGTGTTTCTTTACAGGTTACTTGGTGCTTCTGCCTCACAGCTCTTAAGATTCTGTCCTTCGTCTTATCTTTGGATAAATCAGGGATATCCTCTTAGTGTGGATTCTTTGCTGGTGAACTAGTATGATTTTGGGGGGCGTGTTGAAGAGCTTTGTTTTGTTATATTACCAGGGTTGGTTTCTGGTTCCTTCTCATTTGGGTAGGCTTTGTCAGAGGAAAGGTCTAGGGTTGAAGGCTGTTGTTCGGAATCTTTTGTCCCTCAGAGTGCTCCCTTGATGTAATACTTTCCCTCTTTTCCTGTGGATGTGGCTTCCTGTGAGCCGAACTGCAGTGATTGTTGTCTCTCTTCTGGGTCTAGCTACCCAGCGAGTCTACCCAGCTCTGGGGTGATATTGGGGTTGTCTGCACAGAGTCCTGTGATGTTAACCTCTATGGGTCTCTCAGCCATGGATACCGGTGCCCATTCTGGTGTAGATGGTAGGGGGTGTGCAGTGGACTCCATGAGGGTTCTTAGTTTTGGTGGTTTAATGTTCTATTTTTGTGTTGGTTGGCCTCCTGCCAGAAGGTGGCACTTTCCAGAGAGTATCAGCTGTGATATTATGGGGAGGAACTGGCAGTGGCCAGGGCCCTAGAACTCCCAGATTATATGCCCTTTGTCTTCCGCTACCAGGGTGGGTAGGGAAGGACTATCAGGTGAGGGCAGGGCTAGGTGTGTCTGAGTTCAGACTCTCCTTGGGCAGGTCTTGCCGCGGCTGCTGGGAGGGATGGGGGTGAGATTCCCAGGTCATTGGAGTTGTGTATCTAGGAGGATGATTGCTGCCTCTGCTGAGTCATGCAGGTTGTCAGGAAAGTTGAGGAAAGCCGGCAGTCACAGGCCTCACCCAGTTCCCAAGCAATCTGAAGGGCCGGTCTCACTCCCATTGTGCCCCATCAACAGCCCCCAGACCATTTCCAGCTGGAGAGCAATACAGGCTTGAAAACATACCCCAGGCTATCTGCCTCCCAGCTGTGAAAGAAAAGGGCTTGGTTCTTTCCCTGCCTAAGGAGTCTGCACACCGGATTTACATCCTCCCCCGAGTGCTGGCCAGAAGGCTTCTCACCTGTTCAAATTGTTACGAAGTTCAGTTAGAGATTTGCTTCTCCCTGTGTAGTTTTACCCCCTGCTCCTCTCCCGTTGGATCCCTGTATTGCCAGGCAGGAATGGCCTGCTACAGGACCCCGCGAGCTCCCAGGGCCTTTCTGCTGCTTTCTGTACCCCTGTATTTCACTCGGCTCTCCAAATGGACTCAGCTCCAGGTAAGGTCATAAACTTCTCCTGCAAACAGACCTTCAGCGTCTCCAGTGGGGGTGTGTGTTTGGGAGAGGAGGGTCTCCCTTTCCCACTTCTGCAGTTGGGGCACTTAGAGTTTTGGGGGGTCTCCTGGGTCCTTCAGGAGCAGTCCACTTCCTTCAGAGGGTCTGTAGGTCTTCTCTGGATTGCTGATTTCTAGATGGCTTTTATAAACAATGCTGCAACCAACATGTTGGTACACATGTATTTGAAAATATGTGTGCGATAGCTTGAAGATAAAGTCCTTGAAGTAAAAATTCTCTGTCAAAAGGCATGCTAATTTGAATTTCAAAAGATATTGTCAGGTAAGTAATATGATACTTTTTGAAGCAAGAAAATTCATTGCTGGAACATTTATACTTGTTATAATTTTGTTATATATCTAACCAAATCAGCCTTATTCTAAATTTTAACCACTGTTTCTGTTTCTGCCCTCTGGAAGAACCACCACCGCAAAAATAAGTATTTGCCTTTGTAGTATAACTTACATTGAAATACTTTTTAAAAGGCTCATCTAAATATTTTTCTCTTCATGTAGAACATTCTCAGTTTTGCAACTATTCATCTTCGGAACAGTTTCAGAACCTTTATCTGACTGTTTATAATTCTCTGACTTTATCTGTGTCTTTAAGTGTGCTGCTTTCTCCCGTGCAAAGCCTTGTGAAAAACTTGCAGAGATCTCGTTTGCAATTGATGTGGTCCAAGGAAGAGCCCTCACAAATTCTTATTTCATCTACCAGGGTGTGACAAGACACCATTTCATTTGTTGAATTTTTTTTTGAATTGGAATGAATTAAAGATACATTGCCTTGTCCTACTTAGTATGATAGGAAACAGATTATTTTAGACAGAAATTTTAATGAGCACATGCTATATTTTAGTAAGTTTTTTTTTTCTTATGGGTCACAAATGTAATTCCTCTAGATTCCCCAGTTTGTGTAGAGAAGACACTACAGAGTTTTTATGTAGACTACAGGTTTTTCTATGCATTTATAAGTACATATATTATACATGTAAAATACACACATATATCTTTTACATTATCTTATACATAATGTCAAATTGAATCTCATTGCATAAATATTAATAAAGGTTTTTAAATCTTTGTATAAAATAAGATTTATAAATCATAAAATGAGATTCAACTTGACATAATGTTCTGCAACCTTTTACACTTGGATCTAGTATTTTTCCTGGGAATTAACATTATTCTTACTTTTTCATAGTTTCTGCAATGTATTTGTTCTCTTGTTTAGAATGTCAGAACTTTCTCTTCTAATTTTCTCCACCATTTCTCAAATATTTGTTCAAGATCACCTCGTATGGCTTTATGATCATTAAAAAATTATTAACGGAACATCGATATGGAAGGCTGTATGTTCTATGGAGTATACTCTGAGGAGCATCTTAAGGCCATCTTTCTAATCAAGTATATATGTACTATGGTTGCTGCAAAGCTGCATTGTAAACATGGAACATAAACCCACAGAAAGACTTGTGCAGAGCGCTCATAGAAGCCTTATCTACAATATCACAATATTACTAGCCAAATGTCTGTTGACAGGTGAATGGATACACAAAATATGATATATCCATATAATGAAATAATATTAAGCAATAAAAAGTCTATTTAGTACTTGAAATATGCTAACCTGGATCTAGACCCTAGTCCGAGATGGACTAACCTGGACCTCAACCTGAAACATTTTGAAATGACCTGTAGCCTCTTGCTGTCTTCTCCACTCAGCTGCTCTTCTACTTCACTTGACAACTGAAAGATGTTTGCGAATCCCTTCAGAATTTTCTTTTTTATTGTTTGTGTACTAATATACACCATGTTCTGCAGTGGTGTTCTTTTTCACTCCAACTATTATAGGTTTCATCTGAATTTTTAAATTTTGCTTTTAGAAAATATAGGACTGCGTAGAATCATGGTAGTCTTTTCTTTGAGAAGGTTATACATTCTTGATATACAATATCTGAAAAAACCAGAAATAGCTGTGATAAATTACCATGTTTCTGATTATTCAGATGGGTCAGTGGACTATTACAGACTCCAAAGCATCAGAATTGTTGGATGTTTTAAGATTTGCCTTTCATTTATTCTGTGACTCTTTAGGAAAAAGTACCAGAGATAAAATATGGGCGTTTATGTAGCAGGGCTCACTCTCCTCATATCACAGGACACTACAATTATGGTAGCGTAAGGAGTATTCCTCTTTTTTCCTTTGATTATAAATAATGAGTGCTCCTAGAATTAGAAATAGAGAAATGCAAGAAGCCAATGATGTTAAAGATGGAATGACTGAAATAAAAGCACAGGAAACTTAAAGTCAGTGATATGTTATAAGTATTGAGGTACTTTTTACATCTTTTATGTGACCTTGTAAACCCCTTGGCAGAAATTCAAACCTTACCACTAAAGTCTGCTAACTTGAGAGAAGAGTGAAAATAAACAGGTCCTGAGGTATCTTAAAGAGTTAGCTAGACCTCGCCTACTATAAGCATAAATTTTGGTATCTAGAGCTTTCCTATTATGAAGTGATTTAATTTTACTTTATACATATAGTATTCCTATTGTTTTAATATATTTAAAGTCTAGTTAAATTTTTATTTTTTCCTTTCAAGCTTCCTGGTAAAACTCTTAACTCCAGGAAGATGGTCCATATTTTAAAAACAGCTTTGTTGGCATACAGTTTATAAACAATTAGCTGCATTTATTAATAGTGTATCATTTTATAAATTTTACATATGTAGGCATCCATGAAATCATCACAATCAAGATAATGAACATACTCATCACCCTCAAAAGTTTATTTGTACCCCTTTGAAATTTTTCCCTTTTACCCTTCTCTGTACCCCTCCCTGCAAGCAACCACTGATCTGCTTTCTATCAGTATGTATTAGTTTCTATTTATAGAGTTTTATATAAATGGAATCAGGCAGTATTGCTCTTTTCTGTCTTTTTTCCACTCAGCATAATAATTTTGAGATTCATTAATGTTATAGCTGGTATATTCATTCCTTTTTATTGTTTAGTATTATTTCATTATATAAATATATCACATTTTGTGTATCCATTCATCTGTTGGTACACATTTAGGTTGTAATTTGGGGATATTATAAGTAAAGCTTCCTTAAACACTCACACACATGTCTTTCTATGGACGTATGTTTCATATTTTTACTGTGGCTTTATAGCAACCATAATATACATACCCTTGATTATAATCATGGCCTTAAGACACTCCCTAGAGTATATGCCATGGAGCATAAAGCCTTCCATATTGCTTATGTTCAGTTAATAATTTTTAATGAAGAACCAAATGAATGATGATTTTGGAGAAAAAATAGAAACGTGTATCACATAATGAAAAGGAACCTCTATTGAATTGGAAAATCTTGACTCTAACTTCTATCTCACCATATAGTATTAAGCAAGTTACTTAATTTCATACACCTTAGCTCCCTACCTGTAGAAAGGAGATAATACAGGTATGTGATCTTTTTACCACAATTAGTACCCAAATCTTTGAAAATCAAAAGATTTTTGATACTCATTTGGTAGAAAAACTTGACCAGACCTGTACTTATTTATTGGAAAAGTCTGATCTGAACTGATGAGAAGCTAGTTATAGTGTTACTGAAATACCAAGGGTTTGGCCTAGGTCCTACGCTGCTTGCTGAACAGAAAGCCAATCACTGAGATGATGAGTATTGTTGGAGAAGGAGGCTTTAATAGGGTGCTGCAGCCAAGAAGGGAGCTCAGTCTCAAATCCGTCTCCTTGATGGACTAAAATTAGTGGTTCGTATAGCAAGGAAGAATTGTAACCATGTGTGGGAAAACAGGAACTAGGAATGGGTAAGGAAGAGGAGTTGGTTAATAGGAAGTAGGTGGTTGGTTAGACAATCATGATGGGTAAGGGATCTGCCCTCTCATTGTCCAAATGCAGTGGTCTGATACTATCTGGGAGGACTGATGGTTGATTTTCTGAGCGAGGAACTCAGATAAGACAACTGTAATTTTCTTCAATTTTAAGACTGGGAGGATCAGTTTCTATGTTTATTCAAAGAAACCATAAATACCAGCTCTATGGGATTCATAGAGGTTTGAGTCTCCCATTTCTATTAATTTCTCAATCATGGAGAATCTGGCTGTTGATCTTTTTGGCTGCTTCATGCTGAGGAGGGGTGTTGTGAGCAGCTCCATACCATGAGTAACCATGCGGCCACTCAGGAATCAAAAGTTAATCTAATCCCAGTTTTCTCCTGAAACACAATCTTTCTCTTTCCAGTCTCCTACTTCCATTAAAGTCAAATTACAGCAGGACCAATCCTCCTGCAAAGTAAGCTTCCATCTCATATACTTGGCCTGATTACCCACACAATGTGCAGCAAGAATCATTGTCTATATAGGCTCTCTTAAATTGGCTTTTCTGTAGCCTCTCACAAGGCCATTTCAGTCAAAGCCCTGGGAAAATACATTCCTCCAATTGTGTCCCATTGTTTAACAAAACAAAACAAAACAAAAACGGATTCTTACTGAACTCTTACAGCCAAAAACATTGCCATGAATTAAGAATATTCACAAACAGTTTACAAATTCTGGATAAATTAGGCAGAGAGAGAGAAATATGTCCCAAATTCTGTTTACAAGAGTATACTCTACTCAAGCATTAAAGGTTGTAAATAGCTCAGCAGGAAAACAATTCTCCAGAGTCTGAAGAGTCAGCAGTGGTTCAAACAACAACAATAACAACAAAGCCATTAAAATGATTTTAGTTCTCCATCAGTTTAATCCATAAAATCAACTGCTGCTCTGCTTCATGTTGGGTTAGCAATCCTTATGAACACATTAGCCTTTTAATTAGAGCCCTGGAAGTTTTCTCTCTAATCCAATGGCATAATCTATAAAGTTATAAGAAACCAGTGTTCAAAAGTCCTTTTCATGAACTCCTTAAAAGAAGTAAGCCCTGGGCTGTAGCTGATTATAAGTCACCTTGAGAATAATTATTGGGGGAACCATCCCCCAATATTTCAACATAGGTTCTTTCTATTTTCCCTAAGTGTTGGCCAGTCTGAGAAATAAAGAGAAAGAGTACAAAGGGAGAAATTTTACAGCTGGGCATCCAGGGGTGTCATCACGTATTGGTAGGACCATGATGGTGACCTCAAGCCACAAAACCAGCAGGTTTTTATTTGGGATTTTAAAAGGGGAGGGGTTGTATGAACAGGGAGTAGGTCACAAGGATCACATGCTTCAAAGGGCAATAAAGATCACAAGGCAAGGCAAAATTAGAATTACTGATGAGGGTCTGTGTCCCACTGTGCACACATTGTCTTGATAAATGTCTTAACAGGAAACAGGGTTCAAGAGCAGACAGCCAGTCTGACTAGAATTTACCAAGATGGAATTTCCCAATCCTAGTAAGCCTGAGGGCACTGCAGGAGACCAGGGCATATTTCAGTCCTTATCTCAACTGCGCAAGACAGACCACTCCCAGAGCGGCCGTGTATAGACCTACGCCTGGGAGTGCATTCCTTCCCCAGGGCTGTTCCTTGCTGGGAAAAGAATTCAGCGATATTTCTCCTACTCACACATCCATCTATAGGTTTTCTGAGAGAAGAAAAATACGGCTGTATTCTGCCCGACCCCACAGGCAGTCAGACCTTATGGTTATCTTTCCTTGTTCCCTGAAAATTGCTGTTATTCTGTTCTTTTTCAGGGTGCACTGATTTCATATTGTTTAAATACATGTTTTACAAACAATTTGTACAGTTAATGCAATCATCACAGGGTCTTGAGGTGACATACATCCTCAGCTTACAAAGATGACAGGATTAAGAGATTAAAGTAAGACAGGCATAAGAAATTATAAGAGTATTAATTGGGGAAGTGATAAATGTCCATGAAATCTTCACAATTTATGTTCAGAGATTGCAGTAAAGACAGGCATAAGAAATTATAAAAGTATTAATTTTGGGAACTGATAAATGTCCATGAAATCTTCACAATTTATGTTCTTCTGCCACGGCTTCAGCCAGTCCCTCCGTTCGGGGTCCCTGTCTTCCCACAACAAGAATCAAAGCAAAACAACAACTGTCTTAAGACAGTCATAACCACACAATTGACAAGGAAATTTGGTTATTTCTGTGTCATACAACAATTTAACATAATAATCATAATTATTACAATATGTATTAGGACATATCAGAATTTTAGGACTCTCCTACAATCCTAGAACACATATTAACAACACATCTATAGAAATATAACCCACAAAAAGTTAAACACCACCTCACATTTGACAATGCTTCCTGTATAATTCTAACACACCAAATAAATCTAATATGTCTCTTTTGGAATTCAGGATACCCAATATTTTAAAAAGGTTATCTCGAGGTTAAAATACTAATCTAGAACTTGAAATTTTTCTGCTGGAAAGTCTGTCAAAAATCAAAGATTTAAGACACTTGAGATCACAAAATAAGTTCACAAGTTACTAAAAAATAGTCATTCATTTAGCCAAAATCATAATACAAAAATGTTTACTTTTTGATAGAGAGGAGACTCAATTTCCTTAACAATAAAACCTAATAAAAACCGCACAGCACCAGCTAAATCTGTCTTCCCCACTCCTTCTTTTTTTCTTCTACAGTTTTACTCAAAAGGTAAATAGAAATCTCTTATTATCTCTTACATGAAAATTTTGTTCAAAAGAGAAAACCAAATTTTACCTTTGTATGTTGTATTATTAATGTCAAAACTAATTTTAATAAAACTTTATAAACAAATCTATCTAACTTTAATCAGTTTGATCACAAGGTAAGATTTCCATGAACTTTTTGTAACTTTTTACAGTTTTCTATTAAAGGGCAGATTAATGCTCCAAGAAAACCATGTTATTTAGACATAGAGGTCCAGTTGCTGGCCTTGCATTAGTGTGCTTTTGATATTAATGTTTAGTTTATAGAAACACTCTGAGCTAATCTTATCCCTCAAATTCAGCTCTTGCAGTCTCATGTGCCCACCTCTTCTGTGATAGTCCCTGGGCCTAGAGGGATTGAATAGTTGTTATTTTATTTCATTTCTGCTTTTGTGTCAATACTCAAGATTTAGCAGGGATCACTGCCTTTTTTCAGACCCAGTGGTCAAAGCCCTGCAACTTAACAGTACAGGGATTAGTTAATAGGATATTTATACTACAGAAAGTCCTATCATTCTCTCTAACATGTCAGAAATAAAAACACTGTGATTTGGTGCTCAGGAGTTACTGCTTGCAGCACTTCAAACCACTGTATTAAAGTAGTTAAGTTACTCACTACACATGTCTAATTGCTGGTACTCTAGTGACAGAACTGTGACTAAAAGCATCAAAAGTGTGACAGGTCCTATGTTAAACTTATCAAAGCAAGACAACTAACTTGTTTCTCCATCATTAAAAACATAGTAAATGCAAATATTAGTTTTGGAAATGCAATATGAAGACAAATAATTTCCTTTCACTTAAATATTTTATAATGAAACTGAGATAAAGTAAGAACAAGCAAAGAATTAATTTATTTTCAGCTATTTAAAATAGCATTAGATAATTCCAAGATTAGTTTCTAGATACAGCACTGACAACTTATTAGAGAACTCTCTGCTGAAATCTTCAAACTAGTGCAACACTTGTATTTCTTTGGTTTTCAAGTATGCACATGAAGGCTCATCAGTGATAAACTGCTTGGGATCAAAAATCACTAGACAGAATCACATATTTTTTATTACTACTTAATCCAAGTGAATGTCACTTAATTTTAATAATGACTAACACACCTAAGTTAGTTTCAGAGAAATTTCAATCAATATAACTTCCTTAAGGACAAGGCCAATCTTTCCTGAACATTAAAACTTTGTACCCATTTTATAGTTTTTCCTCATTACTTAAAGGAATATATCTGAAACCAACTCAAATTATTGATTGATTGAATTACCTTGGAAATAAACACCATTTAAACATTTTAATTCTCACCAATCTTTTCAAATAACAAAATAAATAATGTACTGTTTCTGCTTAAAACTTGTAAAAATAGTTCATTTTTTTTAAAACCAGGAACCTTAAAGCTCTTGTGTCTCTCTAGATCATCAGAGGTAAGCAATAGCAACAAGTTTTAAATGGCTGGTGTCCTCTATCAATTTTTGCATGCTTGACAAATATAGGTTAGAAATTTTAGATAAATAAAATAGATGATTAATTGCTGGAAATGTGTAGGAAACAAAATGACAATTCATGGAACCAAATAAAAGCCTTCCATTAGAAATGAAAAAATATCAATCATTTTATATACATGTATATGAAAGTAAAACCCAAAGGAGAACAAACAAACAGCAAATAATTGAAAATTAAAAGCAAAAACAAAGAACAGGAAACCAAGTCCAAATTTCTCTTCTGCTCAGTTTACCTTGGAGGCCACAGTGTTACTCAGAATCTAAAAAATTCACATGATGTATATTTTGTTCCTGGTACACAAATTAATGTTTTTAAGTCCACCAAAAACACTATACTTTCTGTGCAATTAAGAAATTCACTTTAGGTGTATGATCAGTAAGTACTTAGTGCTGGTAGCATCTATGCAGAAGGCCAAATACAGTGTGAAATAAAGCAATGGAAGCATTTATGTTAAATTTGGCTCCATGTTAATCTCCTTTCACTTAAATATTTTATAACAAAACAGGAACAAAGTAAGAACAAACAAACAACTAATTTATTGTTAGCTATTTAAAAGAGTATCATCACATAATTCCAAGATTAGTTTCTAGATACAGTGTGGCTTCATGCTTAACTGCCATTGTATTTCATTACAAAATGTATTAATTTACCTTCATCAAGACCAAGAGCTTTAATTATGAGCAATGTTAACTAGCCAAATTTCTCTAATTTTCTCTCAGGTTTTAAAGAATATTTTACTATCTAAACTGTTTCATCTTTATTTTCTCTGTATGTGCATGAAGGGTAGTCATATAGAGAAACAGGAAAAAGCTACATATGACTTACATGGACCATCTATGACATGCTTGGGCTTTCTGTTTTGTACTGACTTTTCTTTTCTTTTTAAAATAAGCAGTCATTTTATTTTGGGACAAAAATTCACCATACACGATCCTTTGTCATACAAAATTCTTTATTTTCTTTTTTCTTTTTTTTGAGACAGAGTCTCGCTCTGTCACCCAGGCTGGAGTGCCGTGGCATGATCTTGGCTCACTGCAAGCTCTGCCTCCCAGGTTCAGGCCATTCTCCTGCCTCAGCCTCCTGAGTAGCTGGGACTACAGGCACCTGCAACCACGCCTGGCTAATTTTTTGTTTTTAGTAGAGATGGGGTTTCACCATATTAGTCAGGATGGTCTCAATCTCCTGACCTCGTGATCTGCCCGCCTTGGCCTTCCGAACGGCTGGGATTACAGGCATGATCTTTATTTTCTTTATAACCTTCCCTACCAAAAATATATCTTCATGTCCTTAACTTTCTTTATATCCCTCTCCCCTACTTACTTGTTCCTTTCTATCTTGTTTCATAAATAACCTTTTCAAGTCCGTAATTCTAATTAACCTTTAGATACCCTCTGAATTAGGCAAAACTATTCTTTTTCTCACAAAGAACACATCTTCTTTGGCACATGTTATACACTGAATTATATATTAACTATAATTCTTATCCTTAGTAACTTTAAATTTTAATGAAAACCTAGGAAGCAAGAAATTCTGAGCTGCCTTTCAGATATTAACATTTGGTAGATGAGAACCATTTCACAACCTTTAGAAATATGTTTCCCCATATCATAACTTTTTCTTAATTAGAAATGACTCAGACATCCAAATAGCATAAAAAATAACTTTAAGATTTTAAGTTACAGGCTGGGCATGGTGGCTCATGCCTGTAATCCCAGCACTTTGGGAGGCCGAGGCGGGTGGATCACGAGGTCAGGAGATCGAGACCATCCTGGCTAACACAGTGAAACCGCGTCTCTACTAAAAATACAAAGAATTAGCTGGGCATGGTGGCGGGTGCCTGTAGTCCCAGCTACTCAGGAGGCTGAGGCAGGACAATGGCATGAACCTGGGAGGTGGAGTTTGCAGTGAGCCGAAATCGTGCCACTGCACTCCAGCCAGGGTAACAGAGCAAGACTCCATCTCAAAAAGAAAAAAAAAAAAGAAAAAAAAAGATTTTAAGTTACACAGAAAATTCACCTACAACACTTACCCATTTACATTTTCCTTATTTTTAGCAATTTATCTAGATTTGTGAATCATTTCCTTGTTAACCATTTTATAACCTGTGAATATCAGGTATTCACCTAAGTAAGAATCTTAGAGTTAACTACATGTGCATGTTCACCAATAACTCAGAAGATTCAGTTATTTTTGTTAAACCAACATTAAATAGGTCTTACTTATCAAAAAAATTCACACAAAGATCATTTTGTTTTGGCTGGGTTTATAGTTGTGTAACCTCTATGTCAAACCCTGATACCTAAAAATATCTAGCAGAGACAAATATAAAACCCCAACAAAAATGTATGCTGACAACACTGAAGACATTTCTTTTTTTATATTACCAATAATTTTAAAGCCAGCTTGTTTATTAAAGTTTTAGTTAAGTCACATGTAAATTACTTGGACTTATTTACTTATTAGTGATCTTTTATTTATAAGCCAATTTGGTAGACACAATGTGTAATAAATGTACATACACATAAACACATCTAGACATGTATACACACACACAAAGATCCAACAGCTTTTATCTTGGAACTCTAGTCATGTGATATAAATACATACTTACCAGCCTACAAACATGTTCACATGGTTCAACTTTGTTTGCCCCAATAGGTAATCCAGTGAAGGCTGTGAACCAAAATTTCAGGTAAAGCAGTTTCCATGGCAGTTTGATTTGTAAAGGCCAAACCTTCCCAGACTCCAAAGAACAATGGGGCAAAACAGCATCACAGAACCTTACCTGGAACCTACTAACCAGGCCCAACCCTGCTTAGAATAGCAGCATTAAAGCCTGTATATCTGGAACTCCATTTCACTTTCCCATTATCAACAGCAAACTCCAGATTCCAAACAATGTTGGGGCCAAAAAAAAGAAAATCAGTTTACTGAATTCCAATTTCCCATGACTATGTTGACACACACACAAACAATCACCAAAACACAATCCAAGTGCTTCAGCAATAAACAAGCACCAAGTGTGTCTAAATTGAAACAGTCAGTGTGCTTCCTCTCTCAATCAGTTGGGCTTTATCCACTTGCAAATGGAAATTCCAACCAAAATTGAGAGGAACTGACCCACTCTCTGGTACCCACAAAAGACACTCAGTTGCCCAGACACACACACAACACACAATTAGAAATAAGCCCCCAGAGTGTCCATATTGAAACAGTCAGTGTGCTGCCATCTCTCAGTCAGTTGGCCTTGTCCACTTGCCAATGGAACTTCCTCTAAAAATTTCCCAAATTGAAAAGAGCAGATCATGCTATCTGGGCCTACAAAGGAAATTTCACCTGTCCCAATGCAGATATCAAATTTAAAGATTGTTCTTTCTAGGCATTCAGGAAAGCAGCTGGGGCCAGCAGCAGCAGGACCAGAGAGGGAAACAGACCCACGTCCAGCCAAAAAAAAAAAAAAAAAAAAGGGTCAAGCGGCTACTTAGAAGGTCTTTTGAAATTCCTGACCCACAGCAACCAAGCCACCAGCAATGTGTTCCTGGTCAGGGAACCGGAATTTGTTACTGAAACACCGAAGATTCAGTGTAGGTCTTGCTGCTCACTGCACAGAAAGCCATTCACTGAGACAATGAGTATTGCCAGAGGAGAAGGCTTTAATCAGGTGCTGCTTCCAAGGAGATGAAAGATTAGCCTCAAATCCATCTCCCTGATGGACTAAAATTATGGGTTTATATAGCAGGAAAGAAATGTAACCCTGTGTGGGAAGACAGGAATTAGGGAGGGGTAAGGAAGAGGAGTTGGTCGACAGGAAGCAGATGGTTGGTTAAGCAATCATTATAAGTGAGGGGTCTGACACCCCATTGTCCAAAAGCACCATATAGTGAGTTTCAGCTTCTTGATACTATCTGGGAGTCCTGATGGTTGATTTCCTGAGAAAGGAACTCAGATACGACAATTGTGATTTTCTTCAGTTTTAAGACTGGGAGGATCCATTTCTATGTTTATTCAAAGAAACCATAAACATCAGCTCTATGGGGCAATTGGGTCAGTTGCAATAGTTTTATTTATTACACTTTGTACAACCATTCTGATGTGTTGCTGCGAAAATATTAATAAATTTGATTATGGGTTGCTGCTCTATATTCCATTGGTGTTACCTAATGTGCATTTTATACATTGTATTATACTTCTAAAATTGCCAGATTTTTCATTCTAAAACATATGTTGCCTTGATAAAAATTGTGGGCTCTACATATTTCTCTAGCTACCTATATTAGAATTAGATTTGGTTAGGGTTTTTTTTTTTTTTCCATAGGTTATTGGGGAACCTGTGGTGTTTGGTTACATGAGTAAGTTTTTTAGTGGTAATTTGTGAGATGTTGGTGTAACCATCACCTAAGCAGTATACACTGCACCCAATTTGTGGTTTTTATCCCTCACCCCATTCCCACCCTTTCCCCTTGAGTCCCCAAAGCCTATTTTTCATTCTCATTCCTTTGCATCATCATAGCTTAGCTCCCACTTATGAGTGAGAACATACTATGTTTGGTTTTCCATTTCTGAGTTACTTCACTTAGAATAATAGTTTCCAATCTCATCAAGGTTGCCGTGAATGTCATTAGTTTATTTCTTTTTTTGGCTGAGTAGTATTCCATCACATATATGTATATATTATATTGTGTGTGTGTGTGTATAATATATATGTGTGTGTGTGTGTGTATATAAAATAGTTTCTTTATCCACTTGCTGATTGATGGGCATTTGGGCTGGTTCCACATTTTTGCAATTTTGAATTGTGCTCCTTTAAACATGTGTGTGCAAGTATCTTTTTTTGTATAATGATTTCTTTTCCTTTGGGTAGCTACTCAGTAGTGGGATTGCTGGATCAAATGGTAGTTCTACTTTTAGTTTTTTAAGGAATCTCCACATTGTTTTCCATAGTGGCAGTACTAGTTTACATTCCTACCAGCAATGTAGAAATGTTCCCTGTTCACTGCATGCATGCCAACATCTATTATTTTTGATTTTTTGATTATGGCCATTCTTGCAGGAGTGAGGTGGTATCTCATTGTGGTTTTGATTTTCATTGTTCTGATCATTAGTAATGTTGAGCATTTTTTCATATGTTTGTTGGTCATTTATGTATTTTCTTTTGAGAATTGTCTATTCATGTTGTTTGCCCACTTTTTGATGGGGTTGTTTGTTTTTTTCTTCCTAATTTGTTTGAGTTCATTGTAGATTCTGGATATTAGTCCTTTGTCAGATGTATAGATTGAAGATTTTCTCCCACTCTATGGGTCATCTGTTTACCCAACTGACTGTTCCTTTTGTCATGCAAAACTCTTTAATTTAATTAAGTACCAGCTATTCATCTTTGTTTTTATTGCATTTGATTTTGGGTTCTTTATCATGAAATCCTTGCCTAAGCCAATGTCTAGAAGGATTTTTTCAATGTTGTCTTTTAGAGTTTTTATAGTTTTAGGTCTTAGATTTATGTTCTTGATCCATCTTGAGTTGATTTTTATATAAGGTGAAAGATGAGGATCCAGTTTCATTCTCCTACATGTGGCTTGCCAATTATCCCAGCACCATTTGTTGAATTGGGTGTCCTTTTCCCACTTTGTTTTTGTTTGCTTTGTCAAAGATCTTTTGGCTGAAAGTATTTGAGTTTATTTCTGGATTCTCTATTCTGTTCCATTTGTCTATGTGCCTATACAAGTACCATGCTGATTTGGTTATGGTTGACAGAAAACACATAAAAAATGGCTCAAATAAGAAGTTTATTTCACTCTTATAAAAAAGTTCAGAGATAAGCAGTTCCAAGGCTTTATTATGGCCACAAAATGTCAGGGCTCAAGGCTTCTTCTATCTTGTAACTCTGTCTTATATGATATTTGATACTAAGAGCATGTCATAGGTAAAATGGCTGCTGAAGTGCCAGCCATTTCACTTACTTTTCCACCAGCATGAAGGTAGAAAAGGAGGAGAAAGGCTAGGTCACATCTTTTAAGGACCCTTCCCAGAAATTATAAATACTACTTTAGTCTGAATTTAGTCACATGGACATATCTGATGCAATGGAGTATAGGAAATATCTTTGTTTCAGACTGCTGTAAATCTAGCTAAAAATTTATGGTCTTGTGACTATAGAAGAAGATAACAGATACTGAGAAAAATTGTAGTCTTTGCCCCACTGCCCTTCTATCTTATTGGGTAGTTGTCAAAGAGAAGTAATAAACATGAAAACAACTTAAAAGAGTCAAAAGCTCTACATAATTCTATGTTTAATAACAAGAAGGGACTTAGGGTATTTTTTTTTTGAAACAAACATTCTTCCATGGTTTTGATGTATCATTTTGGTGGTTTCTCGACATATCATTGGGATAATGTTGTAAATGGTGGATAAATGCCAATTTCTACTATTCCTCAAAGACTTTCTTAATTATTTTTTTGTCTACCAGGAAATCTAGTGGGTTTTTAAAAAAGACACTTGAACATCTGGCATGTTTCCAGGAAGCCATAATACAAAGTTAAAACAGCTTTAGCTTCAAACATAGTTTTGTTCACTTTTGTCCCCCATATTTTTTCTGGATCTTTTCTTAGAACTGTGAACCTGGTAACAGCTCTGTGGCTAGTAAATCTTATTCACACCTACTTGTGCAAATGCTAATATTATTTCCTAAATATCTTTTATATTTTTGCAGGATAATACTTATATACTTGCTATTATTATTTAAACCAATTAAAGACACAAGACTATCTAACCTAGGGAAAAATAAAAGAGGAAAAATTAAATTCAGCTTTACTTAGGTAATTTTGGAGAGTTATAATTCTACAAGATGTGTATGCTTGTGATATATAGGTAAGCAGTCTAGGCATAATTTACATCCTTTCTTATGCAGTGGGGGGCTGGAATTCTGCATATCTGCCTGTGACTGGTTTAGTTAAGTGAATTCAATTTAGAGGACAAAGATTAAGATATCTAAGTTTGTTGGGGTCAAGTCACATTTTTTCAGCCAACCTTGCCTCCAATAACAATAATATCACATTTTGTTCCCCTTTAACTCTTGTATATGTTTCGCAACCGACTTGGAACTTGAAGAGGAAAAGGGATAATTTGTGTCCCCAAATCCCAGCAATACTCAATGAACAATTATCTGATAAATGGAATGATGACTGGTTGAGTGACTAAGTGAGCCAAAGTGCTTCCCAATGATATCGAAGTTAATCTGTAGAGGTGTGGTGAGTGTTTATACCAACCCAAAGAATAATGTTTGAGACATGTATAGGACAATAAAGGCATTTCTGTTCCAGTGAGGAAAAAGCCAGAATCAGGCTTTGAGTATACTTGGGAGGGTTGAATTCAGGATATTGATGAGTCTCTTTTAGGGGACAGTGGACTGCTGGGTGGCACTTTAGGAGAAACTCTATAATTCAATAAGAAAAGAGGATTTTGAGCGCCCTGACATCTCTAGGTATAGCCTCAGCCACATACTTATCAGCCCTCTTGGCTCCACAGTAAATCTGAATCTTGTTTTATAATAACGCTGGTAAATGTTTATTTTGGTTTTAAAAATTTAGGAGATAAATTCAGTCTTGGGTTTATTCCATAAAATAAACATGCTGTTAGCAGAGGCTAAACTAGGATGGATTCTCAATTGGTACTTCGGAAGTATAATCGGCCATGGGATTTTGTCCAAGGGCTATCAATGATCGTATGTTTCGGTTTTCTGTCTCTTTTTTCTACCTGATGCTCTATCACTCAGGGTAGAATAAGAGAATGATTATTTTCCTAAGAGATTTGGGGAATTCAGTCTCGATGGCTCCACAAAGTCCACACAGATGCTCTAGTTAAAAAAGAAGAAAGCCTTTGGTTTGGTGCCTTTATTTCACTCTATGTATTATTAGTTTCCATTCAATAAAAGGGAAATACAACATTTCTTTTTTCCCTTTGGTTTTCATCATGAACAGACACATTCAGAACTTTTACCAAGGCTGGTCCTTGAGAGTATTGTGCTACAGCTGTTTTTTATTCTTGCTCCTAGGTGGCCCTGCTGAAATAAAATTTTGCTCTTTAGATGCATAGATACTTGGTTGAAAGTGTAAGTAAATTGAGGGACTTCTAGTTTGCCTGAATAAATCTATATTAATTTAAACTATTAGAAATTTATAACTCCATAAGACCAAAGAAAGATAATTCAAAAAATTGGCTCATTGTATTTTAGAGCTAAACTTTCTTACTTTTAAAGACTATGGTGGCAATTAAATTGAATGTCTTAATCCTACAGACAAGGAGACTGGGGGGCAGAGATGTTAAGCCACATTCCTGATATAATATTCTATTCCATAGTGGTACCAGGATTAAAACCCAGCTCCCAGAGTCCAATACAAGACTCTTTTTCACTTAATGCCATGTGACTCCTTTCTTTAAAAATAAAATAATGGGTTTGCTTTACGAATGTCAACTGGCTGATGCATATAAGAAAGTCTATTATGGGAAATGTCAACCCACTTTGTGTTGCTGGAGATACAGAGATGCTTCTCAGATGGTAACTCTTTGTGGGGTCCAGGAAATCTCTCTCTCCTCCCTCCCCGCTGTTTTACATTATATTACCCCTCCTACCCGTGGGCTCCCACCTCCTTCTCCAATCAAGCCTCCTTTCTCCACAGAAGAGGTGGTCATAAAGACGTTAGTAAAAATGATCTAGCTAAAGTTGCTGAATGCTTGTGAGTCCTACTTTCATCAGCAAAAACAACAATAAAGTTTGTCTTGCAGAAGGGTCCCAAGGACCTAACTCATCTTTTCTGATCTCAAAACTGAGACAAGCTCAAGTTGCTTGTGGAAACCTGTGTCTTTTCTTCCAAAGATAATAAGTAACAGACCCTCTGAGTGTCTGTTGAAAAGAAGAGAAAAGAGACTGTCTGCCTTTGTATTCCCCAGGGAGCAAAAGCTATTGTGAGGAAGCAGACAGGCCTTGTGCTGCAGCCTGGCTCACAATGGCACATGCTAGTGACAAGAGACATAACATCGGAGCTGTGGCTCCTGCATGGCTGCAACTATTGATACAAGTTGTGTTGACTTGTAGTTATTACAGCTTCAATCGGGACACTGCATTCCAAATAGTAATCAGTACCATACAAACTTTTCCAATATGCACTCCTCAGTCTAATTAAGCAAAATGTAAATATACATTTGAAAGCAAGTTCTCCTTTATATGGAATAAATTGCTTTATTTTTAAGTTAGTTTAGCATGTGACCAGAGTCAATGGAAGGAAAAGCGACATCTATTTTATTACTGATGGGAGGCAAGAATTTTAATATCCACAGATAAATTTAATGAGGACCATCTTTCTTATCTTTGGAGGAATATAGTTTACATATGCAGTGCCTTTCAGTCTAACATGTTTAAGTTCTATGTGTGTATATTTGCACATGAATAAAACAAAAAGCTAATGAAATTAGAGTTTTAGAACTAGAGGGAAATGTAAATGTACCCTATTTCAGCTCTTCTGTCTTACAGTTCAATTTTCCATATTACAGTTCACACTCTTAGAAATTGAGATCTATAGGAGATTAGGAATCTGTCCATTAGTTGCAGAATAACAAATATTCAAATTCTTTAAAATTTTATATTCTGGTATATTGGTCTAGATCCCAAATTACCAAAAAATTTATGAAAAAAAATTAAACAGAAATAATTAAATAACTTATTAATACCTATAAAAGTACTTGAATTACATACTGAATTATTAACATTTATTGCATTTTAATACAATGTGAAGGTACAATGTATTTTGTGGTATGTGAAATTTCATGTTTTAAATATTTTTCTTGATTGATAACATTTTAACCAATCAGATCACCTCACTCACTGAATGCCTTGGCTAATAGAGAACTCTGAAATTTAATCCCAAAGTGGGCAATCCTGTGATATTCTGAATAATTTAGCCATTTTTCTCCTCATCTATTGGAGAAGAAATACATTTTTTTATTATCAAACAAATAGGCAAGATTTTTGAATGAATAAAATTATTTAGGTAATTTCTAATCTCCCCCTTTTACTGGTATAGACATAAATGGTATTGTTTTTTATTTGAAGGAAAGTTTTCGTGTAAAGTTTTTAGCAAATTCTACTCTTAAAAGATTGTATATCACCAGAAAAGAATTAAAAACAAACCAGAGATGAAGAATGTAAAGAAGGAGTCTCTTGCAGCATGCCAGCAGAGGGGTGCAGGGTCACAAATAGCCTGTAAAAATCAAGTTTTGATGGAAGGAAGATGACAGGTTGATGACAACTGGAGAGAGGAAGTAGACTGAAATCCTCAGTTCTCAAACTTTAACATGGTAACTGGGGTACTTGCTTTAACTCAGATTCCTAGGTGCCACTTCAGAGATTCTTTAGCTCTGAGTTAAGGCACAGAAATCTGCAGTTTTAACAAGAAGTGCTAATGCACAGACGCAAGTGATTTGGGGCCATGCTTGAGAAATCCTAATTTAAATTATAGCACAGGGAATGTAGGTTATGTAAAAGAAAAAAACAAAGGACTGTCCAATTAACACCACAATAAATTCCTGTGTGAAAAAGTGGACATTCTTTTCTAGAACAATATTTTGCAACAGTCACCAGCTACTTCTCATAAAAAGTTTCTGCCCAGACCAGGCACAGTGACTCGTGCCTTTAATCCCAGCACTTTGGGAGGCTGAGGTGGGCAGATCACCTGAGGTCAGGAGTTCGAAAACAGACTGGCCAACATAGTGAAACCCCATCTCTACTAAAAATACAAAAATTAGGCAGGCGTGGTGACAGGCGCCTGTAATCCCAGCTACTTGGGAGGCTGAGGCAGGAGAATCACTTGAACCTGAAAGGTGGAGGTTGTAGTGAGCCGAGATTGCACTACTGCACTCCAGCCTGGGCAACAGAGTGAAACTCTGTCTCAAAAAAAAAAAAAAAGAAAAGTTTCTGCCCAGATAATCCTGGAAAAGTTCTATGCTCTAATCAATATTTAGAAATTCATAGATTATTCTAACATGCAAAAAGGTGTTGCAGTACAAAACTCTAACTCTGTTTAAGTGATTTTCTATATTTACTTAATCATGGAATGTATTTTTATTTAACCAGAATTCCTATTTGTATCCCATTGAGCCTATCCTCAGAAAAACCACTTAGGAAAACAATAGAGTAATAGAGAAGTTTTGACCTTTTGAGCTGATATACAAGCACCTCTATTATCAAATGCCCCAAAAGCCTACTATTAAATCTCTTTACCTGTGAATGAAGATGTTCAGGCCTTTGGGGGCTTTATACAGGGACACTCTGCTGTTGTTCTGGCTGAGTATTTTTTGAAAGATTCTTCTCTGTAACTAGGAAGCTCTATTTGTAATTTCTTATTTTTTCCCCTCCATGATTGGAAGTCCTTTTAGCTATAGCAAGCTGTATTGAGTTTTCCAATTTAACTATTTCATGCCTATTTATATATTGAGTCACATCATTTAGTTATCATTTTTGGACAGTGACAAAATGACAGTGGATAGGGTTTTCTCTTCTCTTTGTAGAAAACAAAACAAAACTCTTCATAGAAAACACAGGATTTTCCGAATGATTCCAAAATAATTTGAAATCTGTCTTTTATTATGCTATATGATCTAACTCCAATCCTAGAATGATCAAGCCATCTCTGTCTCCATAGCTGCTTACAAACATCCGAGTTCTGCCAGAGAAAGCCACAGAAATAGACATAAGTTCTATTATGAATTCATGATCACCAAACTCAAAGAAGCCTTCACCCTACCAGTTAATTCTACTATATAGTGGTTCCCCATTATTCATGGGGATACATTCCAAGATTCCCAGGGGATGCCTGAAACCACAGATAGTACTGAATCCTACATATACTATATTTTTTCCTATACATACATACCTGTGATAAAGTTTAATTTATAAAGTAGACACAGCAAAAGATGATCAACAATAGAACAACTGTAACAATATATTGTAATACAAATTATATGAATGTTGCATCTCCCTCTTTTTCTCTCTCTTTCTTCTCAAAATATCTTAATACTATGTATAATACCTACCTCTTTTCAGACAGCAGTTAACCGTGGGTAACAAAAATCATGGAAAGTGAAATCCTGGATAAGAGAGGACTACTGTCAGAGGTGTCTGAACTAGAGTGACTTCATTTTGAATAGGGGCTGGGCAAAATAGGCTGAGACCTATTGAGCTGTGTTCCCAGGAGGGTAAGGCATTCTTAGTCACAAGATGAGATGGGAGGTCGGCACGATACAGGTCTTAAAGACCTTGCTAATAAAACAGGTTGCAGTAAAGAAGCCAGCGAAAACCTACCAAAACCAAGATGGCCATGAGAGTGATCTCTAGTCAGCCTCACTGCTACACTCCCAGCAGCGCATTGACAGTTTACAAATGCCGTGGAAATGTCAGGAAGTTACTCTATATGGTCTAAAAAGGAGAGGCATGAATAATCCACCCCTTGTTTAGCATATAATCAGGAAATAACCATAACAATGGGCAACCAGCAGCCCTCAGTGCTGTTCTGCTTATGGAGTAGCCATTCTTTTATTCCTTTACTTTTGTGCATGTGTGCACCACGTGTGCAGTGACATGATCTCGGTTCACTGCAACCTCTGCCTCCTGGGATCAAGCTATTCTTGTGCCTCAGCCTCCCAAGTAACTGGGATTACAGGCACGCACCACCACGCCGAGCTAATTTTTTTCTGTATTTTTGATAGAGACGGGGTTTGGCCATGTTGGGCAGGCTAGTCTCAAAGTCCTGACCTCAGGTGATCTGCCCACCTCGGTTTCCCAAAATGCTGGGATTACAGACATGGGCCACCATACCATGCCTATTCCTTTACTTTCTTAATAAACTTGCTTTCATTTTATGGACTCACCTTGAATTTTTCCTTGTGTGAGATCCAAGAACCAACCTTCTCTTGGAGTCTGGATTGGGACCCCTTTCCATTGACACTACTGTACATCTCTCATACTCATCAATGACAACTACATTTTCACATTTTGTCTAACTCTCTTTTTCCCTCACCCCAAGATGAACCTCAACCTTATGATCTACTTCATGAGAAACTAGAAGATATGAGTTGGAAATATCATGAAGCATAGAAATCTTCACAGATCTGCCCCTCTACTGCCATTTTTCCTTTTTATTATAATTTAAGAGCCTTTCCTCTTCCTCTGTAAGGCCAATCCTTCCACAGGTACTCTGGCTTCCTTCCCGTCACAGCTCCTAAGGAATCACAGATTCATACCTTTCTCTTACTGAATATTTATTATGTATTATGAACCAGACAATATTCTAAATTCTAAGGATATACCTGTGGACAGATTAAAGATGCCTGCCTTTTAAAAAGTTGTATTCTAGTAAAATATTATTCTTTACATTATGTATAATGCCTTCTTCATTTGTACATGCAATCTCTCTCTTTATCTGGATCCTTTCCATTGGTTTTTCACATTAAGAAAAGCAAAACTGTCTGGGTGTGGTGGCTCACTCCTGTAATCTCAGCACTTTGGGAGGCCAATGCGGGCAGATGGCTTGAGCTCACAAGTTCAAGACCAGCCTAGGCAACATGGTGAAACCTGTCTCTACAAAAAATACAAAAATTAGCTGGGTATGTGGTAGTGGGAGCCTGTAATCCCACCTTCTCTGGAGGCTGAGCATGAGAATCACTTAAGCCTAGGAGGCAGAGTTTGCAGTGAGTCGAGATTGTACCACTGCACTACAGCCTGGGTGATAGAACCAGACCTTGTCTCAAAAGAAAAAAAAAAAAGCAAAAGCAAATACTATAAATATCTCTCTCTCCAGCTATGGCCCTATATTATTGTTTCATGCCACAGCCATACTTCTTAAGAGTTTACTTTCTTGGCCAGGCACGGTGGCTCACTCCTGTAATCCCAGCACTTTGGGAGGCCAAGGTGGGTGGATCACCTGAGGTCAGGAGTTCAAGACCTGCTTGGCCAACATGGTGAAACCCTGTCCCTACTGAAAACACAAAAATTAGCCGGACGTGATGGCAGGTGCCTGTGATCCTAGCTACTTGGGAGGCTGAGACAGGAGAATAACTTGAACCTGGGAGGCAGAGGTTGCAGTGAGCCTGGATCACACCATTGCACTCCAGACTGGGTGACTGAGTAAAACTCTGTCTCAAAAAAAAAGTGTTTACTTTTTCAAAGAATTGCCTAGTTGCCCATATCTGCTATTCTATTTACTCATCCTCTATTATTCCTTATTTACAATATTACTTCTGCCTCTATTATTTCACTTAGATAGCTCTTATTTCAGACAATGAGTTCCAGTGTTGCTGGATTTCAGTATGCAGTTTTCAGTCTTCATCCTCCTTACTTTTCAGTACATTTGATTCTGACAGGTACTTCCTGCAACACTCATTCCGCATTGATTTCTATAATACCATTCTCCCTTGGTTTCTTATCCAGGCACTTCCTTTCTCTCTTCCTGGCTCATCCACTTCTACCAGTCATTATATTAAAATTCTTCATCGTTCAATATAGGCTCTCTTCTATCTCCTTTCACTGTATGACTTTTCTGGAGAACTTCATTAAGGTTCTTGGTTTCAAATACCACTTACATGCTAGTGATTCACAAATTTATATCTCTAACTTTCTCTGAGTTCCAAAGATAGAAGGTGGATACAAAGATAGATATTTGGCTAGTAGATATCCCATCTTGCATGCCTCAAAAGCATCTCAAAATGAACATATTTAGATTCAAATTCATGACTCTTGAGAATTCCTTAGTCTTGTTTTCCTTCCAGTGTTCTCTATCTTCTGAAAATCAGAATCCTAGTAATCTGTCTACACTTCTCTCTCCCTCACCTCCCACATATAATGCACTACCATGTCCCGTTATTTGGCCTCTGAAATAAATTTCTACAATCCATCTACTTCGCTCCATTTTCACCACCATCCTGGTCAAGGTACAATTTCTCACCTAAAATTTATAATAACCTCCTAAATAAACAGCAGTATCTTCTCTCTCTCCAATCTGTGCTCACTCTGCAGCAAGAACGTTCTTTTGAAAGGAAAAGCTGATCATATCATGTTCTCATGTTCTTATTAAAAACCATCAACTGCGTCCACTGTTTTTAAGATAAGAGTAGAACTAAAGTCTCTTTTGGTCTACAAGTTTGCCTCGCCGCCATTTGCTCATTCCATTTCCCCTCTTTCTTTCCGCTCCAAATGTATTGGCTTGTTTTGTCCCTTATAAACTCTTGCTTTTCTTTGTCATTGGGCCTTTGTCTACATTATTTTCATCACCTGGAGTTCCTTTTTCTTATTTCTTTGCCTGATGCAATCTCTCTTTTGTCTGGATCCTTTCCTCTTAATTTCCCATATATTAGCTCAAATTTGACGTCCTTAAGGGAGCCTTTCTCCTGCCCTGAATTAGATCAAATCTCTTTTTATTATACCATGTATTTCTCTTTTGTAGTTTTTTTGTAGGTATGTAATTTTTTGGTGTATATGTAGAAATGTACAACTTGCAGTTGTATGTTTATTTACATGATTACTTATGTTTCTTCTTACTAAATCATAAGTTCCATGAGGTCAAGGGTTATGAATGTTTTGTTCACCAATTGTCCTCAGCAGCTAGTACATACTTGACACTTTGTAGAACATATAAAATAACTTTTACTACTGTGACTTATGCAAGACATTTTGGCAGCAAAGGAAAGTACTGATTATGCCAGTGTTCTAGAAATTCAATATTAAGTGGCTTGAACTTATGCTGATACATTTTTAATGATATTTTTATGATGTCTCTTAGGAGATGACTCAGGACAATCCATATGCAGTCCCCATCCTCCAATTTGAAATTTTTAAAATTTCTATTTTTCGAATTAATCCTATAGTCTAGTATTAGAAAAAATTTTTTGGAGGTTATTGGTGGCAAATAATTTTTCACACTGAATCTTAGAGGAAGTCCATGATATTCTCCATGTAAACCTACAGTTACAGGAGAGTCTCCAGGCTTCGAATGGTCCTGATACACAATAATTGCTCTAAACAACATTTTCCTTAGATCCTCATCATTTAATTTTTACTCCTCCATAGTGTGGAAATTATAATTCTTTCTCATCTGAAAGGCCATCTTCATAAGGCTTTTTGCACTCCAATATGATATGTGAAGTATTTATACACATATGAAATATATGTAAATATATTTACAGTTAAGTTTTATATTTAGATATAAATATATCATATTAAAATATATATTAATATATCAGATATACTTATTACATAAAGATAAATTATATTTATGTATAAATATGTGTGAATTTATAGTGTATATAATGATATGACATATAATTATGAGAATGAATTGGTGATAAACAGGTGTTGGTAAATGTGTGAGGTTAACCAGGAACCAGGGAATCTTGATGTGTTATTTTTTAGCTGAAATTGTACACTCTGTTTAGAGTTAGGCATAGGGAGAGCATGTGTAAAACATTCTTATTCATTTTTCTTACTATTGTTTAGAGTTAAACATACATACAAAGCATTTATGAAGCAAGACAGTATACATATCTAATTCCTGGCAGAGTAACTAGGTGCTTATAGGAGTTTAAATTTAAAAGAGGAATCACAACTATCTGCCAACAATTTAATAAAAGCCGTGAAACATTTTAATCTTGAAGATTTCCCGTTATTTTTTAAAAGATATAATGTTTTTGTTAGAGAATCAGTATAAACTTTTTGTAGAAATTTAGAAAATTTCAGGCAAAAATAAACACACATGCAAGTCTACTGGATAAAAGTAATCAATATTAACATTTTTATATATTTGTTTACCCAAAAGGGTAGTACAGAATATTCTGTCTTATAAATTGATAGTATTGATTAATTTCCATGCCAATAAATATTCTTCCATAACATACTCTCTTATGGCTATATATTTATCTCTTTTGTGGATAAACCATGATTTCTTTAAATAGTCATGTAATGACGGGCACTGTTTTGCTATTATAAACAATAAATGTGATTAGCTAAATGGTTAAAAATTTAGGGGGACATGTCAGGGGATATAGGCAGGAATACTCAAGATGTTATATAGGCTGAGCTGAGAAACACAGATGACTCTATCTTGGGAAACTTTAAAGGTACATGAACTTCCCTATGGCAGAGCAAAGCCATGCAAATTGCTCAGATTGGATTAAGTGCAGGCTAAATATTTTGTGCTAACAAAAGTCTAAAGTTAAGGAAGGCAATATAGGAATAAAGTAATTAAGAATGATAACTATAGATTCAGACTCTATGGATACAATTCCTAGCTTTCCCACTTACTATCTGGTGATATGGAGCAAGTCATTTCATTCCTCTGAGCCTGTTTCCTCGGATGAAAAATGAGAATAACTATGCCTAGCTAATAAAGTTGTCATAAAAATTGAGATGATGCATGTAAATGATAATCATGGTGCTTAGGATACACTAAATATGTACCAAATGTTATCTACTGTTATTATTTTGAGACACTTTGAAAACATATAAAACAAAAATTCTGAAATGCAAATCCTAAAATGGTACTAAACATGAGTCTCTATGAACTTTCAAAAAGAAGATGACTTTTGTATATCCTAACACTTAAGATTATGGATTTGTTTTCTCCATGAGTTATAAGTTCTTTCCTCTGAGGGCTATGAGAGTCATCCCTGCTCTTGTTTCTTGTCTGCACACTCAGAGACTATGAATTTCTAGGCAGCGCCCACTCCACCCTCCACAAGCATTTATTGAAAACAAACACATAGTACTTGGCTAGCAATCTTCTAGTTCTTTCAAGAACAAACAAATTAAGAGAGATTTGGTCAATATCAATGCTCTTAACCAGAAATCTATCTTAAGAAATATCTGAACTTTAATAAAAATGTACATTTACTTTTCTAGGGTTAGTGCCATAAAGATTAAATGAATATGCAGAGGGTCTTAAAAGGGTCTTAGTCCTTTTATGTTAAAAACATTCTCAATCTGATGAAAGTAACACACACACACACACACACCATCATACAAACATACAACCCCTAAGTCTAATTGTTGCACGAAGAATCTCTGAGAATTTTGTGTTTGGGGGAAGTCCAAGGCAGGAGTCATGGTATGTGTCAGATACTCCTACTTCCTACCTAATTCAAAATCCTGCTAAGGAATATTGACAGTTTAAAGTAGAAGCAGAACGTTTTTGTGCAAAAAGCACTTGCTATTGCTTCTTCTAATATCTTGGATATTTCTTAGCATCTCTGAGCTGCATTTTTTCTTATCTTGAGAAAATAAATAATGTAAGTGAGCTTTGGGTATTTTTGAAGCTTAAATGAGTAATATGTATGGAATCTCTCAAGTAGTTCCTTAATATACTACATTTTTACTCATTTCTGTATAATCACATTATCAGAGCTAATCCTGGGGTAGAATTTATAGCAGATACTTGCCTGTTTTGCCTCTTTTGAGGAATTTGGCTTATGCTGAGCCAATAAGATAAATGTGTATTTGGAACACAGATACTCTAAGTGTCTGAGGCCCTTGAACTGGGAGATCAGAGAGCATGTAGAGAGGAGTTAGATCATGTTTAAGTAAAATAAATTGGCCTATGGAAGAAAAAGAAAGAGGCAGTTGTCCAGATAGAAGCTGAGATGAGAAAAACATGAAGCACTTGACAGACCAAGAAAGTGAAGAAGTTCCTCAACTTCTATTTCATGTTCTAGCTACCAGTGAAACCTTTTTGAACTTCCTCTTTTTGCATGGTATCGCTGATGTTTTTATTCATTTATTACTGTATCCATCAACACCCAACAAAGTGAAATAATGACCAGATAGATACAGTCCTTATAGAGCCTACATACATATCTGTGTTTTACTTCAATGATATCTCTTTCCTACTGATAACATCCTGTGTGTGTTTGGCTTCTCGCAACGGAACTGATTAAAACCCTGGGCAAAGTTAGAAAGCAGATGATACCATGTTCTTATAGAGAATCACACTGAAGTCCGTATTATTTAATGTCCAAACGTGGGCTACTCCATCTTCCCCTTCAATGACACAGCAAGTCTTTCCAGATCTCTCTACTTTCATTCCCTCTGTTTGTGGTAATTTCGTACATTTTTTTTTCAATAGGTTTTTAGGGGAACAGGTGGCGTTTGGTTACATGGATAAGTTCTTTAGTAGCAATTTTTGAGATTTTGGTACACCCGTAACCCAAGCAGTGTACACTGTACCCAATGTGTAGTCTTTTATCCCTCACCCCCACTCCCAACCTTCCCCTAAGTCCCCAAAGTTCAACATGTCATTTTTATGCCTTTGTGTCCTCATGGCTTAGCTCCAACTTGTAAGTGAGAACATATGATGTTTGGTTTTTCCATTCCTCGGTGACTTCACTTACAATAATGGTCTCCAGCTCCATCCAGGTTGCTGCGAATGCCATTATTTCCTTCCTTTTTATGGCTGAGGAGTATTCTATGGGGGTGTGTGTGTGTGTGTGTGTGTGTTTGTATATATATATCTATATATATATAACTATATATAGTTATATATATATAACTATATATATAACTATATATAGTTATATATATAAATATATATAGATAACTATATATAGTTATATATATAAATATATATAGATAACTATATATAGTTATATATATAGATAACTATATATATATAATTTTATCCACTCGTTGATTGATGGGCACTTGGGCTGGTTCCATATTTTTGCAATTGCAAATTGTGTTGCTATAAACATACATTTGCAAGTGTCTTTTTCATATAATGATTTCTTTTCCTCTGAGTAGATACCCAGTAGAGGGATTGCTGGATCAAATGGCAGATCTACTTTTAGTTCTTTAAGGAATCTCCGTACTGTTTCCCATAGTGGTTGTACTAGTTTATATTCCCACCAGTAGTGTAAAAGTGTTCCCTTTTCACCACATTCATGCCAGCATCCATTATTTTTTGATTTTTTAAATTATGGCCATTCTTGCTTGAATAAAGTGATAATGCATTGTGGTTTTGATTTGCATTTCCCTGACCATTAGTAATGTTGAGCATTTTTTATATGTTTGTTGGCCATTTGTATTAATATCTTCTTTTGAGAATTGTCTATTCATGTCCTTTGCCTACTTTTTGGTGGGATTATTTGTTTTTTTCTTGCTGATTTGTTTGAGTTCCTTTTAGATTCTGCATATTGGTCCATTGTTGGATGCCTAATTTGTGAAGACTTTCTTCCACTCTGTGGGTTGTCTGTTTACTTCGCTGATTATTTCTCTTGCTGTGTGGCAGCTTTTTACTTTAATTCGGTCCTATCTATTTATATTTGTTCTTGTTGCATTGGCTTTTGAGTTCTTGGTTCTGAAGGCTTCACCTAAGCCAATTTCTAGGAGGGTTGTTTCCGATATTATCTTCTAGAATTTTTATGGTTTCAGGTCTTAGATTTAAGTCTTTGATCCATATTAGGTTGATTTTTACATAAGGTGAGAGATGACTGTCCAGTTTTATTATTCTACATGTGACTTGCCAGTTATCCCAGCACTATTAGTTGAATAGGGTGTCCTTATCCCACTTTATGTTTTTGTTTGCTTTGTCAAAGGTCAGTTGGCTATAAGTATTTGGTTTTATTTCTGGATTCTCTTGTGTTCCATTGGTATAAAGATGTCCCTGTTTTTATACCAGTACCATGTTGTTTTGGTGACTATAGCCTTATAGTACCCACTCAGACCACAGTGGAATAAAATTGGAAAGCAGGCCAGGCATGGTGGCTCACGGCTGTAATCCCAGCAATTTGGGAGGCCGAGGTGGGTAGATCACAAGGTCAGGAGATTGAGACCATCCTGGCTAACATAGTGAAACCCCATCTCTACTAAAAATACAATAATTAGCCAGACATGGTGGTGCGTGCCTGTAGTCCCAGCTGCCTCAGGGAACCCTCAAAACCATGCAAATACATGGAAATTAAATAATCTGCTCCTGAGTGATTGAAGGATCAACAATGAAATCAAGATGGATATTAAGAAACTCTTTGAACTGAATAATAAGAGTGGTATTACCTATCAAAACCTCTGGGATACAACAAGAGTGGTGCTAAGAGAAAAGTTCATAGCATTAATGCCTACATCAAAAAGTCTGAAAGAGCACAAATAGACAATCTAAGGTCATACCTCAAGGAACTATAGAAACAAGAACAAACAAAACTCACAGCCAGCAGAAGAAAAGAAATAACAAAGATCAGAGCAGAACTAAATGAAATTGAAAAAAAACAAAAAACAAAAACAGAAAACTTAAATGGAACAAAAAGCTGGTTCTTTGAAAAGATAAAATTCATAGACCATTAGTGAGATTAACCAAGAAAAGAATAGAGAAGATACAAATAAGCTCAATTAGAAATGAAACAAGAAATATTACAACTGATACCACAGAAATACAAAAGATCATTCAAGGCTACTATGAACACCTTTACACGCACAAACTGGAAAACCTAGGGGAGACGGATAAATTCCTGGAAAAATACCACCTTCCTAGATTAAACCAGGAAGAAATAGAATCTGAACTGCCTGATAATAAGCAGTGATACTAAAATGGTAATAAAAAATTGGCAACAAAAAATGTCCAGGACCAGATGGATTCACAGCTGAATTCTATCAGACATTAAATAAAGAATTGATACCAATTCTATGGAAATTATTCTAAAAGACAGAGAAAGAGAGAATCCTCCCTAAGTCATTCTATGAAGCCAGTATCTCCCTAATACTAAAAACGGGAGATGACATAACATCAACAACAACAACAACAAAAAACTACAGACCAATATCCCTGATGAACATAGATGCAAAAATCCTCAACAAAATATTAGCTAACTGAATCCAACAGCATATCAAAAAGATAATCCACCATGATCAAGTGGGTTTCCTACCAGGGATACAGGGATAGTTTAATATATGCAAGTCAATAAATGTGATACACAACAGAAACAATTAAAAACAAAAATCACATGATCATCTTAATAGATGCAGAAAAAAAATCATTTGACAAAATCCAGCATCCCTTTATGATTAAAACCCTCAGCAAAATTGACATAGAAGGAACATACCTTAAGGTAATAAAAGCCACCAATGACAAACTGACTGCCAACATTATACTGGATGGGAAAATGTTGAAAGCATTTCTCCAGATAACTGGAACAAGACAAGGATACCCACTTTCACCATTTCTATTCAACATAGTAGTGGAAGTCCTAGCCAGAGCAATCAGATAAGGGAAAGAAATAAAGGGCATCCAAATGGGTAAGCAGGAAGTCAAACTGTCACTGTTTGCCAATGATATGATCATACACCTAGAGAACCCTAAAGACCCATCCAAAAATCTCCTAGATATGATAAATAAATTAAGTAAAGTGTCAGGATACAAAAATCAATGTGCACAAATCAGCAGTGCTGCTATACATCAACAGCAACCACTCTGAGAATCAAATCAAGAACGCAACCCGTTTTACAATAGCTGCAAAACAAAATTAAAATCTGGCCAGGCATGGTGACTCACGCCTGTAATCCCAGCACTTTGAGAGGCCAAGACGGAAGGATCACTTGAGGTCAGGAGTTCAAGAGACCAACATGATGAAACCCCATCTCTACTAAAAATACAAAAATCAGCCAAGTGTGATGGCACATGCCTGTAATCCCAGCTACTCAGGAGGCTGAGGTAGGAGAATCACTTGAACCCGGGAGGCAGAGGTTGCAGTGAGTTGAGATCATGCCACTGCACTCCAGCCTGGGCCACAGAGCGAGACTCCTTCTCAAATAAATAAATAAATAAATAAATAAAAATCTTTAGGAATACACCTAACCAAGGAGGTGAAAGCCCTCTACAAGGAAATCTACAAAGCACCGCTGAAAGAAATCATAGATCACACAAAGAAATGGAAACATATCTCATGCTCATGGATGGGTAGAATTAATATTGTGAAAATGACCAGACTGCCAAAAGCAACCTACAAATTTGGTGCAATTTCCATCAAAATACCACCATCATTCTTCACAGGACTAGAGAAAAACCATCCTAAAATTCATATGGAACTAAAAAAGAGCCTGCATAGCCAAAGCAAGGCTAAGCACAAAGAACAAATCTGTAGGCATCATGTTACCCGACTTCCAACTATGCAATCCCATACACTTTCTCAACAATTTCTCCCCTCCTTACCTCCCACACTCCTTCCTGATACATTTACCGAGTTAAAGTAAAGATTGAATTATTTGGTTAGCCCTATTGGCTGCTACATGTATTCCCTCTGGCTCAACGTGGGAAAGAAAAAGCAAGAGAATAAAAGAGAGGTATTAGGATCTAAAATTTACCATATAATATGGTAGCCACTAGCCAAATTTAAATAATTAAAACCAAATACAATTAAACATTTAGTTCTTCAGTAGCACTAGCCACATTTCATGTGTTCGATAGACACCTATGGCAAGTAGCTACCAAGTAAGATAGCATAGATTATAGATCGTTTCATTTTTGTGAAATACTCTATCAAGCAGCCCTGAGACAGAACATAATAAACATCAGCCTTATTTCCCACCTGTATTTCAATTAATTTAAGGACTATTACAACGTAGTCAGAAAATGGAATATCAAAATACCATTACTATTATTATAGATAAACTTGATATTAGAGGATATGGCTTATGTCTGTGGGCAAATATGCTTATCTATCCAGATTTACCCATACAGACAGGGTAAAGATGAACTGGGACAGCTTTCCTTATTGGTAGAGAGATAGAGCCTACCATGGAAAAATGTCTGAGACTTGTGGAAGGTGATCCGACAAGGAAGAAAAGTCAACTAATTTGTTTTACCCTAATAACATCAATCAGACTGTTCACTCAGCTCTTTTGGAGCAGAATGAGCAAAGTAACAGAACCAGAACATCACAATCACCAATCTCCTTTCCTGTGGAAGAAAACAGACTTGTAGAAATGATGTCCCTTAAAGAGAAGATAAAACAATACCCCCAGACTTTCATTATCTAGGATAAATTGTAAATTCTTTGGGACTCTAGGATGAAATCTTCCCTAGCAGTGTGTCTTGAGATGCAATTTCCATCAAAATACCACCATTGTTCTTCACATAACTAGAAAAAACAATCCCAAAATTCATATGGAACTAAAAAGGAGCCCTCATAGCCAAAGCAAGACTAAGCAAAAAGAACAAATCTGGAGGCATCACGTTACCTGACTTCAAACTATACGATCCCATACACTTTCGTAAATTTCTCCCCTCCCTTAAATAGAAGATAAAATACTACCCCAGACTTTCATCCTGTATGATAAATTGTAAGTTCTTTTGGGCTCTAGGATAAGATCTTCCCTAGCAGTGTGTCTTGAGATGATAATTCTTTTAAGCTCTTAAAGTGGTGGATGAGGTAGCCAGCACTTCTGGATAATTGTTATCTGCTTCTAAGCTACTTCATCCTGGGCTTTATTCCAGTTTGAAAAAAAAGTTTAAAAAGATTGGTTGATCATGAAACTATTCTGTGTGTGACAATGAGAAAAGCCATTAACATGGCACCCAACATCTTTCATTAAATCCAAAGGCCTTCTATATTCTATCTCTCTCTCTATAAGACCTTCCCTTTCCTTCCTTTCCCTTCCCTTCCCTTCCCTTCCCTTCCCTTCCCTCCCCTCCTCTCCCTTCCCCTCCCCTCCTTTCCTCGTTTGTTTCCTCATTTTCTTCCTTTCCTTCTTTCCCTCCCCTTCCATCCTCTTCCCTCCCCCCTTCCCTCTCCTTCCCTTTCCTTCCTTCCTTTCTTTTCTTCCCTCTCCCCCACCTCCCTCTTTCTTTCTCTCCCTCCCTTCCTCCTCCATGGTACCTGTTTTTTGTATGTGCAGATAGCCTTTATGTCAAACTAAAATTTGTTTCTGGGAATGGCTTATCTAGTATTGGGCTATTTCTTATAGTTGACATATTTGGTTTTATCTTCAGTACTCTGACCAATCAGAGTGTAATTTTTGTTCTTTCTTTCTTGGTTCCATATAGTGGCTCATAGCAAAGATTGCCACACTTTTCTTCTTCCACAAGCATGTTCCTCCCTCTTATTTTGGACTACCAGCTTCTTCTAGAACCTGTGGTAAGAATAACTTGTTATAAAATTAATTCAGAAGCATCCATTTCTGAATTATTTATCACAATATATGGCACTTTAAAATTTATCATCTTATCTTTTTCTCTGTTTTATACTGCAACCTTTTTAAGTGCAACTACATTCTCTTATAAGTATGTCCTCAGAGTTCTAACATGAATCAGATGAACATTAATTAAATTATGAATTAAATTAGACTAGGTGGTTTTAGACAATTTGAGACACCATAGCAGTGATAGACTTTGAGTCCCATTAGGATTTTAATATGCCCCTTTAGTCAAAAACTGCTTCTGGAGCTAGACTGACTAAATTGAATCCTGGCTTCTTCATCTACAAGGTGTATGACCCTGGACCACTTACTTAAGCTCTCATATTCCTCACACTAAATTAGTGATAATGTTGCCTATTTACCACATACAGTTGGTAAGTTTAATTGAGCCTATCGTGTAGAACATGATGAGGGGCACACTGGAGATGCTGAAAAAGTAGATTATTTTGTTTCTTTGAACAATTTACATATACTTATTTAAAATCATTTTAAGATTGCCCTATTATCTCTAGTTCCTCAGGTGTGAATTCCTCACCTTAGTGGTCTATGGATTATATTCCTTGATGATAGACTGCTTTCTGTGTTTTATAACTTTTGCCTTAAGCACATCTTCTGTGAAAGTTGTCTTTCTTGGAGACTAAGCATACCTTCAGCTGTGGAAGTTTTCCTAACAGATGGGTTTTTATAGCTGCTACAGCCTGGACTCTATGTTAGTCTTTCACCTCAGGGACTTTCTACAGCTCATTACTCACCCTTATTCATGGCAGTCTAAGGATTCTGGTTTTATTTATTTATTTTTTTGGTGGGGTTGGGGGTGAGGGGAGAGATAAATCTGTTTTTGATTGATCACAGTTTCATGTAGGCCAATTGCCTCTTGTTTTGCCCCAGGACTAGTGGGGTAGAGAATTTTTAATCCTTGTTCCAGAGTGGGTGGAGATTTTCTTCTTTTTTATGCCAGTTACCAGCTATGTAATCTTGGGTAAGTTAATTTACCCTTTCCTACTCCAATTTCTTCAAAGTGAGGTATAATAATAGTATATATCTCATAGGTTTTTGTGAGGATTAAATAATTTGATATACATAAGGTGCTTAGAGTGGTGTCTGTAATATATTAAATGTTACGTAATTGTTACTTACTACTGTTATTCTTATGTAGACAATAAACCTCAGCACCTATCATATTGAGAATGTATATTATCTTGGATGTCTTGAATTCATCTTTATGACTATATTTTCTACTTGCCTTTTTATAAATTTAATTTCTATTTTAACTTTTTTGCTCTTGAGTGTATATATCTATTTTAAAATTTAAAACACCTTTACCAAGTATTTATTTATGTTTGGAGAGTGTAAGTGTGTGTTAAAGGTAGGTCAAGTAGATGGGAAGAATTCCTATGTCAACTTAGTCTACTATCTTGACCCAAAGTCATAGCTTCTGATACTTGTTCTTATTACAGATGTTCTTTTTGTTATTATTACTGGACTCATCTCATCTCTAACACTGCAAAGTATGTTGTATGAGTTAGGATTCTTTACATCATAAGTCTCACACACACACACCCCAAACCAAAATGCCTTAATCAAATAGGGAATTTATTAGTTCATGTAACAAAGTCGAAAGGGAGATTATTAACTCAGCTATATTTGGACTCAAAATATACCACAATTCAGATTTTCTTAATCTTTAAAGTCTGTTTCTGTGAATTGATTTTTTTGTCAATACACACTTCTTGCATATGGTGACAAATGGTAGTAGTATTCTCAGCCTACATTTATGCATGTTTGAGCACAGTGGCATCTCAGAAAATTATCATTATATTTCATTGATCTTATTGGGTTAGGATCCCATTACTCAGGAAATCAATGTGAGGTAAGTGAAAGTAATTTGAACAACAATAAAGGAAATTAATGAATCTATAAACTGATTATTTGAAAAGATAAATAAAATTTATAAACATCTAGCTAGCAGGTCAAAAGAGAGAGAGAGAGAAGATAAACAACATCAAAAATGAAAGAGGGGATATATCTTCAGATCCCATAAACATTAAAAGGATAGAAAGGAAGTATTATAAACAACTTTATGCCTATTCGTTTGATAACTTTCATGAAATGGACATCAAAGTTTTTTGTACTAATACCACTAGGCAGCTTCTCAAATTACTGGTGCATTAATTTGTGAAGTTAAGATAAAAAGGTTCTCCCCTATGTTTACAGGGTAACTTATAAATCCAGTATTAGAGCATTTGAAGAATGTGTAATCCCCTTCTCCTTTCCTGGATTATCTCTTAGCAATATATATTTCTGTGAAAGAAAATTTCTCTCATGTTCAGTGACATCTTTTCTGATGTCACTTTTTTCTTCAGAAACTGTTTTCCTTAAGCTGGTGCTGTTCCTATTGATAATGTGCTTGTAAGAACTGTTTGTAATAAAGGTTTATAATAACTGATGAGGGATACCATATTGTATATTATTGATTTTATTATGTTCACCATCATTGTTCTGAAGTTTTGAAACATTTATTTTCCAAAATTATAACAAGGAATGTATATGAGTAAAATTTTTTTTCTGTCCACGACTGCCACCATCTTGTTAAGCTACCATTTTTATTTGCTTTTCTCCCAGGTTCTCCCAAATCCTCTCCACCACCTACCATCAACCCTTGAAAACCTTACTACTATTATCTCTTGCAAAGCAAGCTAACTCTTTTTAGTTCATATGGCTTTATCTTTATCCATTCAGTGTCTTTTTTGATGTAAGTAGTCAACATCTGATGCTGAATATAAGGAATGCAGTTTGTATTTTCCTAAGTTGAAAAAAAGTCCTTACTTTGAGTTACTTTTCTTCAAACCTAGAAAGATATTTTTATTTAAATAGGGTAATTGAAGGGTATTTATTTTGGAGTCCAGCAGGGCTTTGAGGTATTTAAAGAATAAGATAATAAAATGATCTAGGAAATTAATAAATTGTCATTACTTCTACTCTCCTAAGAGTAGAGGTCTTATTTTAATGTATAAAAGTTGGTCCAGTGTAACAATTGTGTGAATAATGGTGATAGTTGATATCTGTTATTACTTGGTCTTGTATTTTAACATTATCTCTTAAACATTTTCCAGAACAGAAAAGAGCATATTTCTATTATTTCCTGTATCTCCTTTTGCTATGAAATGTAAAAAAAAAATACAAAGACAAAATAATTGTTATCCAAAATTAACCCTCATTAATGTTTTATTATATTTTCTTCAAGTTTCTTTTTTTGAAATTTTACATTCAAGGGTACATGTGCAGGATGTGCAGGTTTGTTACATAGGTAAATATGTGCCATAGTAGTTTGCTGCTTCATGTGTGTTCTTCTCCCTGTGTCCATGTATTATCATTATTCAGCTCCCACTTGTAAGTGAGAGCATGTGGTGTTTGGTTTTCTGTTCCTGCATTAGTTTGCTGAGAATAATGATTTCCAGCTCCATTCATGTCCCTTGCAAAAGACATGATCTCATTCCTTTGTATGGGTGCATAGTATTCCATGGTGTTTATGTACCACATTTTCTTTATCCAGTCTATCATTGATGGGCATTTGGGTTGACTCCATGTCTCTGCTATTGTGTATAGTGCTGCAATGAACACATACCTGCATGTATCTTCTTGTAATTTTTATTTTTTTAATAATAGAATGATTTACACTCCTTTGGGCATATACCCAGTAATAGGATTGCTGGGTCAAATGGTATTTCTGGTTCTAGATCTTTGAGGAATTCCCACACTGTCTTCCACAATAGTTGAACTAATTTACATTCCCACCAACAGTGTAAAAGTGTTCCTTTTTCTCCACAGCCTCACTAACATCTGTTGTTTCTTGACGTTTTAATAATCACCATTTTGACTGGCATGAGATGGTATCTCATTATGGTTTTGATATGCATTGCTCTAATGATTACTGATGTTGAACTTTCTCTGATATGATTGTTGGTCGCATGTATGTCTTCTTTTGAGAAGTGTCTGTTCATGTCCTTTACCCACTTTTTAATGGGATTGTTTGTTGTTTTCATGTAAATTTGTTTAAATTCCTTGTAGATTCTGGATATTAGACAAATGTCAGATGGATAGATTGCAAAAATTTTCTCCTATTCTGTAGGATGTGTGTTCACTCTGATGATAGTTTCTTTTGCTGTGCAGAAGTTCTTTAGTTTAATTAGATCCCATGCCAATTTTTGCTTTTGTTGCAATTGCTTTTGATGTTTTTGTCATGAAATCTTTGCCCATGCCTATGTCCTGAAGGGAATTGCATAGATTTTCTTCTAGGGTTTTTATAGTTTTGGTTTTTACATTTAAGTCTTTAATCTACCTTGAGTTAATTTTTGTATAAAGTGTAATGAAGGGGTCCAGTTTCAATTTTCTGCATATGGCTAGCCAGTTCTCCCAGCACCATTTATTAAATAGGGAATCCTTTCCCTGTTGCTTGTTTTTGTCAGGTTTGTCGAACATCAGATGGTTGTAGATGTGTGATCTTATTTCTGAGTTCTCTATTCTGTTCCCTTGGTCTATGTGTCTGTTTTTGTACCAGTACCATGCTGTTTTGGTTACTGTAGCCTTGTAGGATAGTTTGAAGTCGGGTAGCATGATGCCTCCAGGTTTGTTCTTTTTGCTTAGGATTGTCTTGGCTATAGGGGCTCCTTTTCGGTTCCATATAAATTTTAAAATAGTTTTTAAAATGTCAATGATAGTTTAATGGAAATAGCATTGAATCTATAAATTACTTTAGGTATTATGGCCATTTTCACAATATTGATTATTTCTATCCATGAACAGGGAATGTTTTTCCATTTGTTTGTGTGTTCCCTGATTTCCTTGAGCAGTGGTTTGTAGTTCTCCTTGAAGAGGTCCTTCACTTCTCTTTTAGCTGTGTTCCTAGGTATTTCTCTTTGTAGCAGTTGTGAATGGGAGTTCATTCTTGATTTGGCTGTCTGCTTCTCTATTATTGGTGTATAGTAATGCTTGTGATTTTTGCATTGATACATTGATTTTGTATCCTGAGACTTTGCTGAAGTTCCTTATCAGCTTAAGAAGCTTTTGGGCTGAGACGATGGGGTTTTCTAGATATAGGATCATGTCATCTGCAAACAAAGATAATTTGACTTCCTCCCTCCCTATTTGAATGTCAAGTTTCTTTAAGGTAAAAATCTCACAGATAATGTTCCTTTAGTTCCTTATTGTGAAGACCAACACAGTGTTTTAAAATACATATAAATGTATTATACTGTACCAATTTTTCTGCAACTTGCTTTTTTAATGAAAAATCATGTTTTATAAGTCTAACCACTGTGAGATATAGAAATCTAGTTCTTCTCTATAACTATTGCATAGAATTACCACATTTTCCTTACCCCATTTCTCTATTGATGATATTTAGCTTATTTCCAATATTTTGCTATGAAAAACAATACTATAATAAGAAAAGCAGGACTTCTTGCATAAAAGAAATATATATATAAAATTTTCAATTATACTAGATTTTGGCAGATTGTCCTCTACATTGTTCTATGTAATTGAACTTCCACTAGCATGAGTTTCCTTTTCCCCATGTCCTCCTTTAAACTTTATGTTATCAGACTTAATAATTTTAACTAGTCTCATGGGTGTGTGAAATAATACCTCACTGTGCATGTGTATGTGTGAGTGTTTTAGCATATTTTGGGAATTAATCTTTGTATTCTATATATTTTATAAATATTGCCTCCTGATTAATAGCTTACATCTTATCTTTAAATATGTTTTTTTTTAATTTGAGTTTAAATGAACAAAAATTTGGCCATCTCTTTCTTAATGGTTTGTAATTTTTGCATGTTGTTTCAGAAATTCTTTTTTTATCTGAAGGAAACAACTTATTTTCTATGTTTCTCTTAACTTCTGTAGTTATATTCTTTTCATACAATAACTATTTCTTCCTTTTCTCCAATATTTTTATGCCTCTCTCCATTCTGTGTATGATAGGTTTCCCTTCAAGTTCATTTGAAGTACTTTAAAAAGACTTATAAATGAGTTCTCAAGCCTGAGTGTACCATCAAATTATTTTTCAATATCATAAGTTAATTTTCATTTCAAGACTTTTCTGCAGAAATGTTGGTGAGGGGATTGTTTCCACATTCCAGGACTTATGTGGTGCTGAGACATTGTGGCATATCTGGCCAATGAGTCATCTATCCAAGTGGGAATCCTAGAGACCCACCTTTCTTACTCAGTGCTTAGCTATTCAGCCATACAGATCTTTCTTGAGACCACTCATGTTCTTGTCCTCAAGGCTTCTTCAAGGCTGTTGGCATCTATGGTCTATGGCAGAGCCAGGCTTCAGGCATGGACATCACTCTACATCTTTGACACCATAATTGGGTAGTAGAAACTCTCCATGCCCGTGCAGGACTCCGTCTGCCTGGACCCATTACACAAATGTTCTTTACTGTCACTGATGATTTGCTGCCTTCCCTAAGCCACACTCCGAGAATCCTGTTCTGGAATCACAACACAGGGCCCCTCTCTCAAAGACCCTACAATTTCTCTTTTTCATTGCTTCCTTACTATCTCTTCTATTTTCCTTTCCACCCAGGGGGTTCTTTTTCTAGTCAGGATGGGAATGGGCATGAGACACCATTTTTTTTCTTTTTTTTTTTTTTTCTACACATTTTATTCTAAATCCTTAAAATCTCTCCAAAGGAATTTAAGTTTTTTGGAGCATAAAAGGCAGAGACTTTTAGGCTGCTTCTGCTTTGTTTTCTGACATATCCTTTCACTGAAGTGATGAATACAGAGCCAAGTTTGTGCCTGCGTGAGGCAAGAGATAGTGGGAAATTACTGGAACAAAAAATTTAAAAAGGAAAACAGCCAACTTCTTTAAAATATTATCCTGCCATGCTCACATGTTATAATTTTAATCTTCATAGCTTTGATTTCTGTACTTTTGAATTACTGTTATAATTCGGTATATTTATATTGCCTCTGATTATTCAATTTAGTAGGAGCAATACTAAAAGTTCTCGTTTCTTTTCAGTCAGTCTAAGGTCTTGCTGTCTGCTGGCTGCCAGACCTGTACCTATTAAAATTCACATTTATTAATGCTCATGGTCTGCTTTGAGCCATTCTAATCACACTGTCCTTCCTGTCTTAGTTTTCTTTTACATCAGACTTTAAAACATGTCTCCATTTCCTACCATCAATCATTAGTTAAGCCTTGACTTGTTAAAACTTCTGTCTAAAGCATTATGTTAGTAAAATGATTAGACTTCAGGTCCATGTCTCTTATCATTAGCCAGAGTTTTTGCATCTGATCCCCACAGTGATCCAAATGCAGAATTGTTTTCCATGAGCTGTCTTGGAGAAGGAGGTCATTATGACAAAAGACTTCTGCCTAATTTATATAGTGAGGCATGCTCACTAATTGTGGCGTCAGAGCTCTGACCAGTTACCAATTGATTTCTATCAGTGTTGTGGGAGATGATAAATTTTAATCAGAATTTTTTGGTCTCTATTAGTCTGGCTTTTTAAAAAAAATAATGGATTTCTCTCATTCATGCTTTCCCTAGTCTGCATTTTTATGACTGTGATGTGCTTTGATTTACTTCATTCAAAGTATGATGCTCTGGCTTCAATTACTCCATTTAACTTTAAATAGACATTGCTACAAGTCTTACTGATACAAAGAACATCTGGTGTCAATAAATTGCAGCAGGAGGTGCCATGTGGGAAGGAACCCAAGAACTAAACACATCTCTGGGCACATCCTTCAGGACCATGAGCACACATATTGTGGCATTCTGCCACTTATCTTCTTACATGTTATCAGAGTGGAGCTCAGGGAGTTTGGGTCAGCATGGCATCATGATTTTCATTGCAACAACGTTTGACTCACTGACTTAAGCTCCAGACACAAAACATTCTGTTCAGTTGATAACATCTTTGGGGATGACTTTTGCTAAACAGGAAAGGCACAGAGAGCAAGGGACACTTTTTTTTTTAATGTCATGCACAGGGTGTTTAATGAAGGAGGTTGTAAAAAAGTCAGAGTAAAGAAATCTATTCCTCATGTCCCCTCCTTGCCAACATGCACCAAACCCAAAGTGCTGAAGTCTCTACAAGGAAATATATTTATTCCTTGCTATTTGTGGGTTGATTACAGCCACAAATTTTAACAACTACCTTAAACTACCAGATACAAATAGTAGACTGTACAATTATTTAAATCATGAGAAACTTTTGCCTGATTTGAAGCCTAGAAAAGTAAATTCTTCTTTAATTATAAAAAGTACAGATAGCATAGGAATAATTTACCAAAGATGTAACTGATATTTAAGTTTTATTCTGTACACAAGATTTCTGAATCGAAGTTGTGCACTGCTAATCTAATCCTGGTAAAGAAGGGTGCTCTTCATCATACGTTGTATTTAAATGACAATAAGTGCAATTATTTATGGATCACAGAGCTGGAAAACAGACTTCTGTTTCTCAAAGTATCAAAGTGTTTTGATCTCATTTATCTCAGGAATCAGAACCCGGAACCCAACGTGACCAGACTCTCCTTGTCTTCACTGCTTGTTTCTGCTGGGCTTCTTGGATGCTCTCCCTGTGCTAGGGAAGCAGCTGACCACAGAGATCACATCCTCCCAGTTTTAACCACTCCTGAAGAAAGACAGTCCCCTTCCCCAGGGTCCATATATTGATCTCACAGAAGGACCCTGATTGGCTTTGTTTTGTGCTGTTCTCACCCTTGAATCAATCACGCTGCCACAAAGGAAGGGCTCGTGATGGGCCAAGAACTGTTTTTGTGGTGAGGAGAGCAGGTTCTGTTTCCAGGAGGAGGGAGATGAGAAAGCTTACTGGGCAAAAGAAACAAACAAAAAAACCCCAAACCAATTAAACAAATACAAGCAATAGGTACTACCATCTGTAAACCAATTCTGGATAAAGATTTGGGGAATGGGTCTGAGAAAGGCATACATTTCAGTCTGGGGACATTTTCTTTGTTCTGTCTACCCAGAGCTAAAACACCCTCATAAGACAGGCCATCATGTCCCACCACAAGGAAAGAGGAAATAGACATCTCTTCTGCATTTTGGGGGAGAATGAAATAGCAGCAAGAGAGAATGAGAATGTTCTCTAAAAGGCAAATACCAAAATAGGGTTAGACTGGGTCAGCACTCCCCTGAGTAAGTCCTCGCAGGATGATAAGAGGTAGTGTTAAGTGACTAAAAGGAAGAAGATTAGGTTACACAACATTAGAAAGCTTTCCTTTTTGAAAGTTTTTATAGAACTTTTAACATACCGAATACTTTTGAGAATTTCAGAGGACAATATGGCATGCAGAATTTTGAAAACACGTTTAGGTAGAGAACTTTTTTATTTATTAAAGAAAGTGAAAAATTACGTAATTTTTATACATTGATTATCCTGCTATTCCCACAGTTTTTTTTTAATTTAAGAAAGCAATAAAGGCTGGGATTCCAAGTCAGGGCTTTTATTATATGGTGGGTGTCTATGGGGCCAGAAAGCCCAGCCACAAATTCAAAAAACTTTCTGTACCTGCTGATCTTCCTTCCCTGTGATAACCAACAGATCCTACAAGAAGGGTCATTGGAATCACGCCACCTGAGTCATCCCAATTTGATGTACCCAGACTGATGAAATAAAAAGAAAACAATGCCATGAGAAACATTGTAGCATCTGCTATGTAATAAAGACCTAATAAGTCATTCAATTTCAGGATTCAAAATCCAATGCCTAGAATACCTACACAGCTTCTCAGAAGCAGGTGAGTTATCCATAAAACATATTATTTGACATGGAAGCTGAAGGCTCCATTCCTTCTGCATACCTGATTCGCTATCATTCCAGCTCATGCCAGAGCCACCTGGAATCTTCGATATTGATTCAGAACATTTCGTCTACACAGCAAAGTGGTCTAGGTTGAAGAAAGAGTGCTTAAAAGAGATAAAAATCTACTATCCTCCCACAACTTTCAGCGGAAACCAGTCGTTTCACTGTCTTTGGCTAATGAATATCACTGTATTTTAAATCATGAAATAGTGTGTGAACAGAGTGTTGTGGTCAACTCTTTTCAACCTGTTTGTTTTACCTAGTTCTGTGACTTTGAAAGCAAGTTGCTTGTAATATTTTAATTTGTTTACCATTTACTTCCCTTTCTCCTCTCTTAATAGAATGAGGTTAGCTGATTAAATGGGAGAATTTGGCAGAAGGCATATTTGGTAGGGAAGGTTGAGAGAGAACAACATACTTTTCCTTCAAATCTGATGTCAAAAGTAGAGGAGGTTTTAATAGCCCAGGAAAGGCACAGTCTAAGAGTTCTCATATTCGAACTTTCAATCTCTTTAGAGACCAGATTCATAGACACAATACTAAGTTTTACCTACTCAGGAGAAGCAATTGGATTAGCTTTTCTAGAATGAAGAGGTTTTTCAGTTTGGGGTTGCCTCAATCTCATTCAAATTTCTTTGCTAAAACGTATATGTCACTGAATAAGAGTTTATGTTTGAGAATCACCAATAAACTTTCAGAAATTGATACATACTTTTACATCTGCCACTCATATTTTCAAAGTTCATGTCTGGACAGTATGGTTAACTTAAAATTTGAGTTTCATTTACATGAAAATATTGTATGGTTTATAATACTAAGATCTAGAATCAAACTCCTGTTACCATTTTTTAATCTTCTTATCTTGGACTAGTTATTTCACCTCCTCAAATCCCAGGTTCTTCATTTGTAAACTGAGGTGAAAACAATATTTATTCCATTCACTCACAAAAATGTTGTCATACCTGAAATGTGCCCAACACATCAAAATGATAACTACCTGGCTGATAGACACCCTAGTACTCTGAGTTGATCATTACACTCTCTGTGCATATAACAAAATTTCACGTGTACCTTATAAATATGTACAAATATGATGCATAAAAATTTAAAAATTTGTCATAATCAAATGACATTTGTGATAGTTTGTATATTTTGAGATCTGCTACAAAATGTTGTGTTGGATATTAAGGCCACAATGATGAATGACAGACCCCTGAGCATATGGACTTTACGGGTAAGAATTAGAGCATATTAGGAAAAATGCGGGAAGGGTATCTAGCAACTGCAGTATGTTAGAATAAATGTGGGAAGGATATATACAACAGTCTTCGAGGAGCAGAGAAGACTCCTGGGAGGTGGGGACACCTCCCGTGTGAGTTGAAAGATAGCTAGATAAATGAATTGGCAACATTTTTCAAGTGGAGAATATGCGAAGATTGAGAAAGGAGAGAGAACATGGCATTTTTAGGGAATAAAAAAAGAGTTCAATTTATTTGGAGCATTAGTTTTGGGGAATTGGGGCCAGAGAATGAAAGATACAGAATGAGAGGAATAAATGAAGGCCAGATGATTTTAAACTATATATAGGAGTTTGGACTTTAACCTGATGGCAATAGCGAGTCAACATAAAATTTATTTCAAAAGTTTTGAATAGGAAATGGCATAAGCCATTTTATAAATGTGAGTTATTATTGGGCTTTCATTAATTATTTAAGTGATAGTATTCAGACAGCAACTCGATCTGGGTTAATCTGCAAATATTTAGAGATAGTTTTGGGGCAATGTCTTAATGTTACTAACAGTTCACATCTTTAGATGGTTCTCTTCTTATTTCCTTGTTGATCACACATTTCTGATAATGTGTGAAATGTGGAAAAATAATAAAAAAGCACAAAATAATTAAGAAACTCATAAGAAATTCAGGCATTTCTGGAGTTTCAGCAGGGCTGTTTGGTGATTCTCTCAACATTTCCATAAAAGATTAACTCTATTGGTGTTAATGAGTTCATAAGGCATCATAATTAATATGAGTTGCAGAGCAATCAATGCTCTGTCAAAAAATAGATATAACTTTTCAGGAAATGATCTGTTTGACCAATTGCCTCCAAATATCACAACTTAACTGAAGGAAGCATGATTAGAAGAAAATCCTTGACCAATTTTTGATTGTTTGCCCTTAGCCTGCATGAACTTATGGTGTTATCTTAGGGAACTTGCTTGCCTTGTTGCTGGAATCCTAATCATTCCTTGATGATACTCTTTAGATTAAAGGAGCTGTGCCTATTAACTTGAAGAAAAGAGCTGTCCCTGTTAACGTTGCTTCTTGGAAACATATGGAAACACTTCAGCAGATTGCCCAGTTTCTCCTGCTGCCTTGCTTTTGCAATAGTCAACTGTTTAACTTACATTCCAGCCATGATGTAGTAATAAAAAGGTAGGGCCAGGACATAATTGTATAAAATACAGTTCCTCATTAATTTCTCCTTTTGGGATAGAGACTTTCAAATATCAAAAACTCCTGTTCCATTATAGCTTCAAACAGCTCATTTAAACCTCCACATAAGTGAAATAGAGATACTTTCTTCCAAAATATGTGGCTATCTAAACACCTAACTATGGAAAAAATGTTGTTAATGAGATTTATGAACAAGGTACCATAACAAAATGAAAAGAAATGGGGAATGCTTGCATGTTAGTGAAATGACCCAGGAAAGGATAGAGGAGGGGGAGTGAGAGAAAGGGAAAAGGAGAGGAGAGAGGAGGAAAGATAGAGTGATGTGACGTATTTGAGAAAGCAGATGGGGTCTAGAGCACAAGCAGAAGAACCAGCTTTAGATAGGAGTGTGATCTGTTATTCCATCCAGGGACAGTAGGCAAGAAGGCAGGATATATGAGTACTGATGCTGGAAAATGGGTAGTTTTAGATGTGGAAACATGTGGAAGTTGTCTTTCTGAATGCGTCTGTTTTATTAGGAAAATAAGTTGTGAGTTGAGGGCAAGAATGGAAAACAAAGTATTACTGATATGAGAAGGTTTGAAATAGTTATCTAGAAACTAGAAATGTGAATAGAGTAGGGAAATAAATTATGGTTACCAGGCATCTTGGCTTAAGAGGCATCTTGGGATTTGTAGTCATTAATGTTTCAGTATTCAGCAAGTTTCTGTTTTTCTTTTTCTTTTTTTTTTTTTTTGAGACAGTCTCGCTCTGCCGCCCAGACTGGAGTGCAGTGGCGCGATCTCCTCTCACTACAAGCGCCGCCTCCCGGGTTCATGCCCTTCTCCTGCCTCAGCCTCCCTAGTAGCTGGGACTACAGGCTCCCACCACCACGCCCGGCTATTTTTTTGTATTTTTAGTAGAGGCGGGGTTTCACCGTGTTAGTCAGGATGGTCTCAATCTCCTGACCTCGTGATCCACCCGCCTCGGCCTCCCAAAGTGCTGGGATTACAGGCGTCAGCCACCGAGGTTTGTGTTTTTCTCCAGCCATATTCCATTGCATGAGCACTGGGAACAACAACTGAATAATGTATCCCTAGGTGGGATTTTGCCCAATATGTAAAAATCTTCCAAAGATAGGGAAGGAAGTTGAGACAAATGCAAAGAAGAGATGATAATTATTAATCATAAAATTTAATGGACAAGTGATAGTATCAGATTTTAGGCACCAATGGTGCAGAAGGATCAGTGAAGTTACAGTACTAGACTGTACTGTACTGTACCCTGGACGGGTAGAAAGTTGGAGTTGGACAGTAAGACACTTGAAAATGAGATTCTGGAGAATTTTCAGTAATTGGTAAAGACAAGGGCAGGTATACAACCATGAAGGATCACTGGAAGTGAGGCAGTCAGGGAACTGAGAGACTAGGCTTTCAGTTGAATCATCTAGGTTCACAGTCAGCCCTCCATACCCATGGGTCTTGCACCTGTGGATTCAACCAACCACAGACAGGAAATATGCAGAAAAGAATGCATCAGTGCTAAACATGTAGAGAATTTTTCTTGTAATTATTTTCTAGACAGCGTGGTATAACACTATTTATACAGCCTTTATCTTGCAGTAATCTAAAGATGATTTAAATTATATTGAAGGATGTTCATAAGCTATCTGCAAATACTATGTCATTTTATATAAGGGACTTGAGTATCTGCAGATTTTGGTATTCCAGGAAGATCCTGGAACCAATCCTTCTTGCATATTGAGGAACAGCTCTATGTGAAAGCCATTGTCCTAGTCTATTTGTGTTACTGCAAAGGAGTATCTGAGCCAGAGTAATTTATAAAGAAAAGAGGTTTATTTGGTTCACACTTCTGTTGGCTGTACAAGAAACCTAGTGCCAGCATCTGCTTCTGGTGAAGGTTTCAAGCTGCTTCCACTCATGGTGGAAGTTTTAGGAGAACAGACATCATGTGGCAAAAGAGGAAGGAAGAGATAGAGGAGGGAAGTGCCCCACTCTTTTTACCAGTCACATCTCCTGGAAACTAACAGAGCAAGAACTCACTATTGTGAGAACAGCACCAAAACATTCATGAGGGATCTGCTCCCATGATTCAAACACCTCCCACTAGGCCCCATCTCCAACACAGTGCCTCGAATTTCAACATGAGATTTGGAAGGTTCAGATATCCAAACCATAGCAGTTACCAAAAATTAAATGGGAGTAATACCTGGGAGAGATGCAGTAAGCTAGGAGCTAAGATTTTTCAGCAAATGAGGAGTGTATTCCAGATATCAGTGAAAACATTTTAGGTGTGAATAGAAAATAAGCTCAATTTGCCACATTTTTAAGGCTGTGGCTGCTCCAAGACAAGACAATTGAGATTTTTTAATTTTTTAGTTTGTCAGGGGGATTATTATGAGGTGCTACAATATAGGCAGAAAAAACAAAGATGTGTACAATATTATGTTTTTGAATGACTACTTGTCGAGGCTTTCGTTCTGAGAAACTGAACATAATTAGCTCATATATACTAAAAATTGTGTTATACGATTCTCACCTTTATTTCTAAAAAAATAAAATTTCCAATGCATTAAAATAAACTTTATTTTTAGTGCAGTTTTAGGTTTACAGCAATATTGAGCAGAAGGCACAGAGACTTTTTCATATACTCCCTGCCTCCACACATACATAGTTTCTCCCATTAACATCTCTCACCAGATGTTGTATTTTTTACAATTCATAAACTTACATTAGCATATCATTATCTTCCAAAGTCCATAGTTTACACTGGGGTTCACTCGCGGGTTCATTCCATGAGTTTGGATACATATATCATGTGTACATCATTATAATATTATAAAAGTAGTTTTATTATCCTAAAAATCCTTATTCCTGTCTATTCATCCATCTCTCTCCCATCCACTGGCAACCACTGATCTTTTTACTGTATCCATAGTTTTGCTTTATCCATAATGTCATATATTTAAAAGCATACAGTAATCGTAGCCTTTTCAGACTGGTTTATTTCACTCAGTAATAAGCATTTAAGGTTCCTCCATGTCTTTTCATGACTTGGTAGCTCATTTCTCTTTTGCTCTGTACTTCTCAAAATGATTGGTGTATACTTTTTTGTTTTTCAGTGCTCCTGATTGTTATTTATGTACATAGGTAGAATATGGCAAAACTGTATTTGCAGATTGAATATTTTCATAAAAGATTTAAAAAACGGCATTCTTATTTTTTCACATTTAAGCTTTCTTCAATTCAAAATGAAATTCAAGATAACACACAGAAATTCGGGATTTACATTAAATTCTGTTATCTGTCTAAGATAATTCTATGCTCTTGATTTAGTTAAATAGTTAAATAGTTCTCCCATTGCAGATTTTTATTAACTGATAGGTATATGTAAGCTGAACTTTATACTATGTCAGGTCCTAAATGGGCCATATTAATAAATGAGAGCTAAAAGAAACATATGTTCTCTTCCCTTGGTACTCACTTAATTGTTAAAGATTCAATAGCATCTTTAAAAGTCTTCAGGAAATCAAAAAAAAAAGTCTTCAGGAAATCATGATGAATTGAATTATTAACTTTATAAATGTATTTATTGTTCATTAAAATTTTTTTGAAATGTAAACCCAGCATGTTGAATACTGAGTTAAAACATATATGAAGCTAATCTTTTCAAAAACCTTATTAAAAAGTCTCAAGATGAAATTTTTTTCATCATGGTAATCTGAGAGACGCTGTAGAGTGTGGTGTTTAAAAGCCTTATTCTGGAATCCAAAGGTTTGGCTATAAGTCCTTGCTCTGCTAATTGTAGGATTTACCTTAGGCATGTGATTCACATTTTCCAATCTTAAATTTCCTCACTGTAAAATAGTGGTAATAAAAGAATCTATTTTATAGGGGTTTTAATTACAATTAAATAATCCATTAAAAGCATTTAGCACAATCCCAGGTATAGAGTAATGATATTTTGTCCTGCCCTCTTCCACCTTCAAGATTTCTCTTAAATCATATCCCATGCTTAGAACATTTTTTTCTTCTTCTCTATATACCAAACCACTTTTTACTCAGGAGGATCTCCTAGCAAGTTTAATTAATTGAAAATGGAGAGATTATTCTAGTGTTCATAAAAATTATTCATGTCCATTTAATCCTAAGGATTTTTAAAATAAATTATAAGATAAGTAGGTTACTTCTATGGACTCAATATTTGTGTCCCCCTTCCCCCAAATCCACATGGTATTAATCCTCAATCTGATGGTATTAGGAGGTGGGGCCTTTGGGAAGTCTGATGGTTTTAGGAGGTGGGTCCTTTGGGAAGTAATTAGGTTTAGATGAGTTCATGAGGATGGGGTCTCCACAATGGGATTAATACCTCTATGAACAAAAGAAGAGACTTGAGATCTCTCTCTTAGTGCATGCACCAAGGAAGGCCATGTAAGGGCATAACCAGGAAGATGCCCCTCACCAAGAAACTGACCATGATGGTACCCTGATCTCAGACTTCCAGACTTCAGAGCTGTGAGAAATAAATATTTGTTGTTTAACTCACCTAGTCTATGGCATTTCATTATGGCAGCCCAAACTAACTAAGATAGTTACTTGGTGGTATTTTATACACACAGTGATTTTGTTGGTGGGACAATATTTTGATGGGCATGGCAATCCTAGAAATTGGTAGAGCTCTACATCCCCTTACTTAACTATGTTTGATTTCCTATACTGGTATTCACACTGAAGACAAGTCACATGTGCTTTCAATTTTGATTGCCAGGGTATTTACACTGAGGAATTATTGTCAAATTGACCTGAAAGCAGTGGACAACATGTTTGTGGTCATCAATAAAAAGTGACTTATAAAGCTTCAGTAATAAACATAGTCTAGAACTACTTTAAAGTGGAAGCTGCCTTTCGCTGGAATGTTATTAAATTTTTGTATCTCTTAGGAAAAGCAGAGTTACTGATATCAATAGCCAAATTTGAATAGTTAGTAACTACTTAATGACATTTGTTGCTATTTGAAAACACTGGTATCCCATATGAGACAGAATGGTTGCTAGAAAGAACAGTGACCCAGGAGTGAGACCCAGGTGCCTACTTCATAGATAGTGGGCTGTAGGCCTGCCACTTCTCCTTCCTGGATCGGTTTGCTCATCTGCTAAATGAAGAGAATGGAGTCTCAGAAATCCTGTCCCAGCATTTCGTGATCCTCTGTTGTTAATTGTAGACTTTAAAGCTTGTGTGTCATTTGTTTGTCTCCTATTGCCTGCTATTAAGATGATTGAAGTATAAGAATATGTCATGTGTTTGTAGCCTGAATTGATTGACCTTGTGCAAGGATCTGGATGAAATTTTCAGTGAAATAATACTCAGTTTTCCCTTCCTGGAGCCTTCTTTATTTCCCACCTCTTTCCATGATGTTTCAGTCTGTCCTAGTTTTATGAGGTTGTTAAAAAATTCACTGTGAAAGATTAGGAGGAAATGATGAGGTCTTTGGTTGCTGGGTAACTGCTTTTTAACCATGATTCAATGTTTAATAAGATTGTTTTATCTGGTTCCAGGGTCTTCCCAGAATTTCACTGTTGCTGATTTTGTGTTCTTTTAAAGAAAAAAAAAGAGTACACTTGCAAGTTTTTTTCCATGATGTTTCTTAAATTTATACTTATTTTAAAATGTTCTTCATCAAATATTTCAGCCTGATCAAGTCTTGTTCTTTTCTTTCTTGGTAAGAAGGATTTTATATAAAAAAATTCAAATAATATATATCTATTCTCTCAAAGCAGTTCCAAAAACTAAATATAAAAGAATTCTCTTTATAGTCTGTTTAAGCAGGTTTCAAAGTCAGCTCCTCCATTCCTGAAGTTTTTATTTAGATTATTTCTTTCTTATGGCATTTTAAACTTTTTTTCTTCTTAAAATTTTTGTTATTTGTATAGATTTAGGGGGTACAGTGCAATTTTTGTACATTGATATATTGCATAGTGGTAAAGTCTGGGCTGATAGTGTACCCCTCACCTGAATTGTGAACATTGTACCAATAGGAATTTTTCAACCATCACCAGTCTCCTGCCCTCCTCCCTTATGGAGTCTCCCACCCTCCTCCCTTATGGAGTGTCCAATGTCTATTATCCCCCTATGTCTGTGGGTACCCATTGTTTAGTTCCCACTTATTAATGAGAACATGTGGTATTTGATTTATTGTTTCTGAGTTATTTCATCTACGATAATGGCCTCAAGCTCTATCCATGTTGTGGTAAAAGACATGATTTCACCTTTTTATGGCTGTGTTATATATATATATATCACATTTCCTTTATCCAATCAGACATTAATGGACACTTAGGTTGATTCTATAACTTTACTATTGTGAATAGTTATGCAATAAATATGAGTGCAGATATCTTTTTGATATGACAGTTTCTTTTCCTTTGAGTAGATATTTAGTAGTAGGATTGTTGGATTGAATTGTAGTTTTTTTTTTTTAGCTCTTTAAGAAATCTCCTTACTGTTTTTTCATAGAGGTTGTATTAATTTGCATTCCCACCAGCAGCATATAAATATTCTCTTTTCCCTGCATCATCTCCAACAATTTTTTTTTTTTTACTTTTTAATAGTAGCCATTCTGACTGCTGTGAGATGGTATCTCATTGTGGTTTTGATTTGCATTTCTCTGATAATTAGTGGTGTTGAGTACATTTTCATATGATTGTTGGCTGCATGTATGTCTTCTTTTGAGAAATGCCTGTTCATGCCTTTTGCCCACTTTTTAATGGAGTTGTTTGTTTTCTTCTTGTTGAGTTGTATGAATTCCTTGGAGATTCTGGATATTAGTTCTTTGTCAGAAGCATAGTTTGCAAATATTTTCTGCCATTCTGTCAGTTGTCTGTTACTCTGTTGATTATTTCTTTTGCTGTGCAGAAGCTTTTTCATTTAATTAAGTTCCATTATTTACATTATTTCTTAAGTTGTTGAAATTTACTGTTGAATAGCATTTTCAAAGAAAAAATCATGGATGCTGCATTTCCTAAGTTTTTCAAAGCTTAAGAATACCTGCCTGTTGCCTTTATAATTAATGACAATCTACCTGGATATAATCTTTGAGTCACCAATTTTTTACTTCAGGAATTCTGTGGCAATAGCTTAATTTTATTCTGCCATTAAATTTGCTTTCGAGAAGGCTGAGGTCAGTCTAAATTTTTCTCTGTTGTAGGAATGTGTCTTTTTGCTGCCTCAATGCCTGAAAAATTTGTTTATAATCTTGGTTTAAATAACCAGGAAATGTCTTGATGTTAACTGATCTTCATAAAATATTCTGATATATGGTATTATCTAACCATGTAAAGATTCAAAATTTAAGGAAAAAATTATAAATTATATTAATAAATACCTTTTTTGTTTTGTTTATTGGATTTTTATATTTCAATAGTCCTAATCATCTCTGCCCTCTTGCTTGCTTGGTAAGACTGTCCCACTCCTAACAGATCAATGAGCAAGCTCAAGGCATTTGAAATTAAACTGTGCTTCTTACATTCACTATTGTCTGACAGGATCCCATTCAGAGAAATGATTTGCTCCCCAGGCATCCTCAACTCCATTATATGGATAAGAGGACAACCCAGTTTCCCATCACCATTCCTCTCCAACAATCATGGTCTTGAGTTTGCTATGACAAATCTCATTATGCCTTTTATTCCCATCTATAGTGCCACAAGCATTAATAAACTCCCAGATCATTCCATAGCTTTCTCATTTTGATTCCTAGAAGGTTCTATGTGAACCCATTTCTTGCCCCGTTTCACCTGTTCCCATATCCTGAAATATTTCCATTGTGCTTATTTCAAATCCATAGTTCTTCATCAGCAAAATCTTCTAAGTACTTATACTCTTCCCTGAACATTTGCTTCATGCTGATGTTCTCCCATAACCTAATTTTCTTTTGATGTTCCTTCGCTCTCTGAAGGTTTCGCAAGTGATAGTCTTTTGTTTTGTCTTGTTTTTTCCCCTCAAAACCCTTGAACCATAAATTTGTTTAAATCTCTCTTTGGGGAATATGTGATATGAGTGGGCCCAATGCAATTCCTAACTCATGGGTGGAACTCTCTTCTCCCTTGGCACAAACAAGCACCTTAAAGATTTATATCCTTAGTGTTACTTGGCCTGGTCTGTATTTTCTGTTTATAAGTCTGAATGCTTTATTTCCTCTGGACCAATATCAGGCATCTTTTTCAGAGTTCACACAAGCTGTGGAAAATCACTCTGAAGTCATTCCGCCATGAGGGTCCTTGTATGTAAATGGGTGGAAACTCCACCTTCTAAAATTCTCACCCCTATCAGAAATAAAACCCCATCTCTGCTTCTAGTCTTGGGACAATCCATCAATATCCCATTAAGGTGGTTTTTGTTTGTCTGTTATTTTTCCTATTCCACTGTCATTAAAGTCTATGTCCTCTTCAAAAATAACATGAAATAGCCATAATTACCTTTGGTCAAGCTGAAATATACAGATGCAAGACAGGTAATGTAGATGAGGGATCCAGTCTAGGTTAGAGAACACATGGCTTGTCCAAAGCAGATGGGCTCACTCAATTCTAGCTCATGTCTGATTTGAATGTGAACCCTTTGATGCCTAAACTTTGCTTTTTCAATAGAAGCAGAAGTTTCATATTTTTTATATGAAAGCCCTTTACTTTTAAGTATTGGCTCAAGTGGTTATAAAATCCTGTGTGGAATATACAAAGGATTTTATGTTTGTAGAAGTCTTTTCACTTGGCTTTTGGCATAGGAGACTTGGCCTCTCTCCTAAGTCTTCTTTTTTAACTTTAAACACTTATAATGAGTATCATGCACAGCCAAGGCTTCACATACTATTTTCATGCTTACCTCTTGCTCAGCTGCACATTGAAGCACCTACTTGTTCCTCTTTGGTTGTCTTATAAACACTGACATGTAATATGTCTAAGTTTGAACTCAAGATCTTTCCCCCCAAATTGTTATTCTATTAAGTGCAACTTTAGTGCACTCAGTTCCTCACAAGAGCAAGGAGACAAACCCTGGAGTCCAGTCAATGTGAAAAGAATGGACAAAGATATCTGCATGAAATCAGGATGCCCAGAAGAAACATCCTTCATGTGTGGCCTAGAAATCAAACATATAAGTAAGTAAAAAAACACAAATTCAACAAGTAAAAACCAGTTCACAAAGGTAGAGTGTAAGAAAACTTATATGTCTTGGCTTTCACTCTGGGTGAAGCAGAGGAAAAAAAGGTCTCTGAGAATTACCATTGGAAGTTGTCCCTTGGGTGAGTTTGAGGCTGGAATACATGCCATTGATGTGGGTCAAAAAACACCTATCATCCCATTTGTTTTCAAGTGACCCTGGGATGTATTGTTTTTAGCAGAAGCAGGTGCAAATTTTCTCTAAAGAAATGCATTTCATTTTGACTAACACAAGATTTGTGCATATAAAGTTATAAGGAATATAAACTCACATCTGAAATAATCAAACTCCCAAAGCAGTATGTTAACACGAGTGAAAATATTTAATGAGTAAAAAGAAATAAAAGTGGGAATAAAAACTATGATTACATAGGATGTACATCAAAGTGTAACAGACAGATTTGTAAATGTGCCAAGTAAAATTTCTAGAAAAAGGAAATGTTATAATTGGAGTTGGAGTTCAGTTAGAATACAAGTAAAGAGAAAAATAGTAAACATAAAGATTCATTTGAAAATTTCCTTATGAACCACAGACAGAGAAAGTAAAACAAAATATGAAAGGGCTCTTAAAACATGTAGGAGGTAGAACGAGAAAACCTAATTCCAGTTTAATGAGAAGTTGAGAAGGAATACATAGAGACAGCAAAGATAGCAAGAAATTGAAGAGATAAACAAAGCTAGTATAAATATGTAAAATGAGACAAAATAGATATGAAAGTTAAAAAGCATTACCAAAGATGTAGGAGATTAATACAAACTGATAAAAGGTTCAATTCACCAGAAAGGTGTAATGAAACTAAACATGAATTGAGCATAGATAAAATATATTATGATAAGTACAAGAAGAAATTTAGAAGCCCATCTTCATTCTGGGAAATTTTTAAGCACCTCAGTCAGTAATTAATAGATCAATCAGATTAAGAAAATCAATAATTCTGGAAATTTGTATAACAAAATTAACAAGATTAATTTACTGATACCAAAATAACACTTTTTCCAATAATTGGGTGATACACATTCTTTGCTAACACATACAGAACACTTAAAAATGACATTTAAAATAAATTTTTGCTTGACAAACAGGAAAAACAAGTTACAAAGTATGAGAATATATTTTCCATCTACATAAGTGACAAAGGATTAATGTGGGTTTAGAGTTTTTCCACATTAATAAGAAAAAGACAATCCATTAGAAAGAAAATGGGCAAAGACCATGAATGTGCCAGTGAGAAGAGATAAAAACCAATGGCTAATAAACATAAGAAAAGATGCTCAATCTTTTCTCTCTCTCTCTCCCTCCCTCCCTCCCTCTTTCTTTCTTTTGGCAGGGTCTTGTTTTGTCAATCAGGCTGGAGTGCAGTGGCACAATCAGAACTCACTGCAGCCTCAAACCCCTGAGCTCAAGCAATCCTCCTGCCTCAGCCTCCCAAAGTGCTGGAATTACAGGTGTGAGCCACCGTGCCCAGCCAAGATGCTCAATCTTACTGTTAATTAGAAAAATACAAATCAAAAGAAGGAGGTGTTGCCACCTACCTATCACACAGGCAAACATCAGTCCAGCTGGTAATGACGAGTGTTGAAGAGGATGTGGAGAAAAAGAAAAACTGTTATATACTACTGTAGGAATGTAAATTGGTACATCTACTTTGAGGAACAATTTGACAATAACCAATATATTTTAAAATACACACACTCTCTGAGTCAGACCCTTTACTTCTAAGTGTCTACCCTGGAGAATTTCTTATACATGAAGACATATACAAAGATAATAATTGCAAGATTGTTCATCAGAGCATAAAAACAAAAAGAAACCTAATTGTCACTCAGGGAAATAGATGAATTATGGTTAATTCATATAATGAAACACTATTCAACAGTTAAAATGAATAAACTTATGTGCATAAACACGGATAATCTTCAAAATATATAATAGTGAAAGTTGCAAAAGTGGTGTAGAGTATGGTTAGATTTATGCAAATATTAAGACAAAATAATTTGTCATATTTTGTTTATTAATATGCACATGTTGTAAAAGTACAGACACTCATGGAAATGATACACATCTCTGGGGAGGGAGTGAGGGGAAAACGTTTCTGTTGGGACTTTAGAGGAATATGTATCATCTTCTTCTTATTCTTTTAGAAAGATAAGGTCTAAAGTAAAGACAAAATGTTAACATCCATTTTAGTGTATATATATATACACACACACATACATATATATACACATTATATTATTTTCTATCTTTTAAAGTGTGCTGCATAAATTAAAAAATTTTCAAACGAAAGTAGACAAAGAAAATGTTTTTGAAAACTCTACCAGTTGCATGTTTCTGGAAATAAAATTAGGACAGAGTTACCAGAATGGGCAACTATATTAAAAAATAGGGACCCAAGGCAAATGGAATTGATAATAATTTACAAGACAGCAGCTTCATTAAATTTTTGAGTGAGAAGCAAAATAGTCAGAAGCTCCCTGGAAAGGAGAAGAAGTAAAAGATAGATTGCATAGAATAAAACATCAAAAGGCCAAGAAGAGAAGTTTAAAAACAGAATACAATTGAATATTTACCAACATGACACTAAATAGTAGAAAGGGTAGACAAATACCTAGGTTACATAAAATGCGCCGATTATGAATTTTAAAACCAATTTTAGAATCATTCCATTTGTAAGAGAGTGACAATTATCTTAAAGAATTCTTTAACATCACTGACATATCTGAAGATTGATTTTATGCAAACAGATTTAGTAGCTAATAGACCAGTTGAGTGTTTATGAAGCAGTGTTAAAGAATGTTTAGTTTCTAAAGATGGCATCCAAAATATCCATCTAATCATGCACAAGTGAATTGAATTCTTAACTGAAAATACATTTCCCCTTTAGCCTTAAGAGTAGGATTAAATTAATGTCATGTGTAAAAGATTGTGGGCACCCTAATGCTAAATTCAATGCTTATTTCTTGGCAACATTTAAAAAATGGGAGTATTTAAAAAATTATACAAATCTAAAATAAATGTGTTTGTGAAATAATAAGTATATTAAACTTCTTGCTTAAAAATAGTACTATAATGAAAGATGACTTTACATTCTCAGTGTGAGCCAATCTGGGACCCACTGCCCCACCCAGAAGTGGCCCAGTCCTGGGGGCAGGGGGAAAGATGACTTTAAAGACAGGTTAAATTTCTTATTTATAATCAATGATAATTGGGAACTAAGTATTAAAATGATTTACTTGCTAGTTATATATATGTGACCTATACTTATGACATTGTGAGGTATAGACTAGAGTTTTGACACTGCTATTTGTGTTTAGATAAGACTGAGTATGTTAGAGCTGTTTGGTGGCAATTATGATACCTGTAACTGCCATTGCAAACTTAGAATTAGACACCGTACTTTCAGTTCCATTCTGACTTTTCTTGCCTTTCACTTGCTGACATCATTGCCCACCATTTCTTTTTTTATGTTTTTTAAAAAACTTTTAAGTTCAAGGGTACATGTGCAGGTTTGTCACATAAGTGAACATGTATCATGGGGGTTTGTTATGCAGATTATTTTATCACCCAGGTATTAAGCCTAGTAACCATTGGTTATTTTTCCTGATCTTCTCCCTCCTCCCACTCCCCACCCTCCAAAAGGCCTCAGTGTGTGTTTTCCCCCTGTATGTGTCCATGTGTTCTTATCATTTAGCTCCCACTTATAAGTGAGAACATGTGGTATTTGGTTTTCTGTTCCTGCACTAGTCTGCTGAGGATAATGGCCTCCAGCTCCACCCATGTCCCCGCAAACGACATGATCTCGTTCCTTTTTATGGTTTCATAGTATTCCATGGTATAAATGTACCACATTTTCTTTATCCAGTCTATCACTGCTGGGTATTTGATTGATTCCATGTCTTGGCTATTGTATATAGTGCTGCAATGACCATACATGGGCATGTGTCTTTATAATAGAACAATTTACATTCCTTTGGGTATACACCCAGTAATAAGATTGCTGGGTCCAACAGTATTTCTGTCTTTAGGTCTTTGAGGAAATGCCACGCTGTCTTCCACAGTGGTTGAACTAATTTTCACCCCCACCAACACTGTATAAGCATTCTTTTCTCTAGTACCTTGCCAGAATCTGTTATTTTTTGACCCTTTTTTTTTTTTTTTTTTTTTTTTGAGACGGAGTCTCACTCTGTTGCTCAGGCTGGAGTGCAGTGGTGCAATCTTGGCTCACTGCAAGCTTTGCCTCCCGGATTCACACCATTCTCCTGCCTCAGCCTCCCGAGTAGTTGGGATTACAGGTGTGTGCCACTATGACCAGCTAATTTTTATTTAGTAGAGGCGGGGTTTCACCATGTTGGCCAGGCTGGTCTCAAACCCCTGGCCTCAAGTGATCTGCCCACCTTGGCCTCCCGAAGTGCTGGGATTACAGGCATGAGCCACAGGACCCAGCCCTCCTTATTGTGGTTTTGATTTACATTTCTCTAGTGATTAGTGATAGTGAGATTTTTTTTAATATGATTTTTGGCTGCATATATGTCTTCTATTGAGAGGTGCCTGTTCATGTCCTTTGCCCACTTTTTAATGGAGTTACTTGTTTTTTTCTTGTAAATATGTTTAAGTTCCTTATAGATGCTGAATATTTGACCTCTGTCAGATGCATAGTTTGCAAGAATTTTCTCCCATTCTGTGGGTTGTCTGTTTACTCTGTTGATAGTTTCTTTTGCTGTGCAGAAGCTTTTTAGGTTAACTAGATACCATTTGTCAATTTTTGCTTCTGTTACAATTGCTTTTGAATGCCCACTATTTCAGTGTACTCAGAACATGTCCCCCAGGACTTCTCAAACATTAGTGAACATAGAATTGCAAGAGTATTTACTAAGAACACAGATTCCAGAACCCTATCCTAATAGATGCTGATTTGGAATATCCTTTGGAGTAGGATGCAGGTGCTCCACAAACCACATTTGGACCCCTTTCATTCATCTGCCTTACCATATTAGTTCCTAGCAATGGTAATTTCCATTATCTGCCTTTTCCTCTTCCAGAACTTAGCAGTACTACAAAAAGATCAAGGCTTAACCAAGTGTTTCCACCACAAATTTGTGTCATTAAACATACGTATTTTATAGTCAAACAGACTTAGGTCCAAATCTTGACCCTGTTACATGCTAGCTATATTTTGCACAAATCATCAAATCCCTTTCAGCTGTAATTTCCTTATCTGCAACATGCAGACTCATTCATTATTCATTCATTCATCCAATGAACAAAGATATATATTTTAAATACATACTGTTGTAAGTACTGGTGATAGATTAATTAACAAGGACTAAATATAACTGTCTACGTGGACCTTATATTTCATTAAAGATTCCTACTTAATGCAGACAGTTGTTAGAAGGATTGAATGAAAACATAAAAACATAATAATAGCTACCATACATAACAGTATTTAAGAGCCAGATAAGGTTTCAGGTGCTCTATATAATTACCTAATTTATTTCTTATAACAAAACCATGAGGTAAGTACTATTATTTTTGTATATAATATATATGTATATATATATACAAAATTTTGTATACATATATATATATATATATAATGAAATTGAGCCACAGATAGTTTTTTATTCAAGGCCACTCACATAACAAGTGGTAGAGCTGGAATTCCCACCCAAGTGGCTGGGTCCAGAATCAATGCTGTTAAGCTCTAATATAATGCCTATTTTTCTCAATGCAATTAAACTAGCAAAATTATAATGTACAGGTCAGATTTCTGAAGAAGTCAGAATAAATATAAAATATAAAATGCTCGGAAGCCAAAGTCTATAATTTGATCTGATAGTAACATTATTCAAGAAAAAAACGTGTCAACAACAAGGAATTGTCCCAGTTTTCATTACAAAAAGGGCACCTTCCTGAGAACAAAAATTGGCAAGATTTATTCAGCACTTTCAGAGGAGAAACTTGATGTTAACCATAATAATAACAATAGCAATCATCCATATTGAACATTTACCATTTAGCCAGGCACTATACTAATTTCTTCTCACAATTCATCTTGACAATAACTTGCAAGGTATGTAATATGTTCATCTTACCAGATGAAGAAACTGAGGTTAGTAAGCATCTCCAGCCAGGTGGTTTGATCCCAGAATACACCTTCTTCATGATGACAAAGCACCATTTTTATACCAGCTGTACATTCAATCTGTAGGATACAAACTTACAGTTATTAAACATATCTGTTTCTTATAAGTAGCATATGAGCTGGGTAGAATATACTTAAAGACTATATAGCAAAATGTCAGTTAAAATGTGCTTTTCTCAGGCCTCCACTGGTCCCACCAACTAAGTAAATTCCTCTATTAATATTCTTTCATAGAACCTAATTTTATAATTATGATTTTAGTGCTTATTTCCTCTTCTAGGTGGTAAGATGCATGAGGTTGATCATTTGCTTTCATTTTTCAGTGCATTCTTGGTGCCTAGTATAGTTCCCGTTATGTGAATGGTTAGTGAAGAAACGAATGCCTGGATTCTATGTTTACTTTGTACATTTCCAGTCATTTGCCTGGTTTATCAGATTCTCTGGTGAAGGCAAAAATGTCGACACAAACATATTAAGCACTGGAAAAGGATATCCCTGTTACAAATCAAATAGCACAGGGAGAAGGTGTGTTTAAAATGAGCATATCTTGGTTGCTTGCGACATTTCTCTTTATTATTGTATTTGCTTTTTCATTTGTGTAATGGAATCTTGTGAGTTTGGTTAGTTTGATCGATCTCTGAGTGACCAATCAAATGACTAAATAAATTGAACACTAGACTCATCACTTTGTCCACTCACTCACTCTCTCAGGTGATGCCATCCTTGGCACATGGTCTAAACAACCGCCCAAATTCTATTGCTGGAAACTCAACAGAGAGTCTAGGCATGAATTGAGGTACCAGCAAAGCACAGACACTAACCACTAAACATCATTTCTTTTGAAATAATTTGATATTTCAAACATAAAGTACCAGAAATATTCATCATGTGAAATATCAGAACTTTGTTGAACTTCACTAGAAATAATTTGTGTTTTAATATTTTTCTAAAATTTTGATTTAGGTAAGGATGTATGGGTGGGACACCATATCAATTTAGTGTTTAGTGCTTCTAAAGCTATCCAGCCCTGAATTTCCTAGGGGTACAGATTCTTCTTCTTATATCATATGTCAATACCTGCTTCCTCTCATTCTTAATATTATTATATCTTATTTTTTGCTTTTGTCTCTGAGAAAGAAGTACCCCAGTGCCTTGGCAAGGTGAACCTCCCCATCAGAATATTATTCTCAATGCAGTAGCTGATGTTCTCTTAGTGACTTTTTGATGTTCCATCTTCATTAGCTCCTATCCTAAACAAAAATTTTCTCAATCCCACTTCCTCCTCAATCTACTATTCTTCTTTACAAACTTCCTGTTATTTATATTTTGTGCTTCTTCTGCCTTAGTAGTATTTATTCCTTTGCAGCCAGACTTTCAACCAACCCCAGCATTTTCGTATGTTTTCTGTGAGCTCAGCCTTGCTTAAAACACCTGTCTTATAAGCAATTATTTCTTCCCTTAATTCAGTGATCAGCTCGCTCATCTTCATAAGTCCTTGCAATTGTGACTAACATTGTCTTACATGTATAGTAAGTGCTCAATACACTTACTATTTAATAAATAAAGTTAAATTGTGTTATTTTTATATGTTTAGGATTTTTGTCTTAATTATTATAAGGCATTTCAAAGTATCTTGCTGTGTGTGATTTCAAAGTAACTTAAAATTAGAACAGGTATAAAAATCAAACCTATTTGAATTAAATAAAAAGACTGAGAAAAAAATATAGCCAAAACTGGATTTTTTTAAGATTAAAAGGATATTCCATGTTTTCTTTTTAAATCATGCCTACATATTTTATACATCATAAATTCATTGTATTTTTAATTCTGTAAAAATGCATGTTTCTTAACTTTTCAGTATTATGGGAGTTATACAATTCAGAGATTCTTCAGAGAAAGTAGTTTTGGTGAAGTTTCAATCTCCCTCTTTTTTTTCTATATTAAGAAGCTCAGGAAAGAAGTTAATTTTAAATATGAATACCCTTTTAACTTTAATTTTATATTTATCTGCACATTCTCTCTTTCTCTCTCAATCTCTTTTCTTGAGATGTAATTTACTCACCATCAAATTTACCCTTTGTATGTGTACTTTATGTATATTAACAAATGTATGCAATCATATCACCACCACCACAATCAAAATAGAGAATATTTCTATCATTCCAAAAAGTTCTGTTATGCCTCACTTATAGTCAATATCTCCCCTCTACCCTGCAGCCCTTGCCAACCCTGATGTAAAAATATAAATGCCTTTTTGTTTCTAAAGCACATTTGGGGAAATTTTACTTAAGAAGTAAGTATCCCTGTTAAATCAAGAATTGAATAGATACAGTTTTAACATCCTTAAAATGTACCTGCTAGCATTATGCTGTAAGAAAGATACTTCAGAAAACAAAATTTAAACAAGTAATACAAAATACTGTTACTTCTGTGATTATGTGATATAACATTCAGTCTATGGTTGAGAAATTGCCTAATTTATGGCATCAAGCTCTGTGACTCACAGAGTAGCAGGGGTTGAAAAACACTTTTTCATGCCTCGATGTTTTTCTCTTCTTCTTTTGGGCAGGGCTAGGGGCAATGAGTTGATTTCAGCTTCAGTAATTTTTTTCTTTTTCTTTTTTTTTTCTTTTTCCTTTTTTTTTTTTTTTTTTGTCTAAGCAAAAAGTTTTCACTTGTCCTAAAGTGATACAGTAGTGATTCATAAGTTAATATGCCTGACAACTGAAAATCACAGAACATGTCAAATTATACCAAAGATTGGAAGAAAGAGACATTTTTAAATTGAACTTAAATATTCAACTAAGGATATGTTTTGTCCTTTTAATGACCAGCATATTGGTGGGGAAGGGTGTTAAATGGAAGTTTTGGATAGTGAAATTAATTGCCAAAAAAGACATACTTTGGGATGGCATGTCTCTTTCATATGCTTATCTTTGGAAACTGTCTGCCATATACCCTGTAAAAGGGAAGAGATTACTATGTTTATAGCACAAGGTCCATTTTCCTCTGAGCAGGTCTAATGGGATTGGGGTAGATCTCATCCAATGTTTGATCAGTCACAAATCAAATTATATTTTATCACATTGAAACTAAGAGAAGTAGAAACTACAGTCAGACAATGGTGAGATCCAGAAAACCAAAGTTCACATACTTAATTCAACTGTGTTAGATGCCTTTGAATATTTTCCTTTTTAATCGATATTTTCCTTTTTTGATTTATGTGAACAGATTTTTCCTTCTTCTTCTCTGACACTACTCAGTCGCTGTGGTTTGCTCCATATCGTCACTTCTTATGTGTCTATTTTGTCTTTAGTTCTCTTCTTTTCTTTCTCTATAGTCTTGCCTTAGCTTAGGCAAACTTTCTATTTCAGTACTTATGTGGATAAGTCTCTATCTTTGGTCCTAAACTCTCAGTAACTCTAGATCTCCAATTTTCCAGCTTCTTCATAAATAGCTGTTTGTAGATTTCTCACAAGTATCTTCAACTCACCATGCTCTTAAGAAATCTTCTACCATACACGTTAGTTGCTTAGTACACAAATGCTTAATTGAATTGAACTGTGATCATTCACAGTGGAAAGAAAAATGGAATGTAAGTTTTTGAATTGGGCCTTAATGGCTAATTACTGGAAAAGAGGAAAGAGGAAAGAATCTTCCAAATGCAGAGAAGACAATGAGGTACAAAACCAGGTATAAACATTATAAAGTCCTAGAAGAGTGAGACTGGCCTGTCAAGGATAGAAAGAAATTGGTGGGAAGTAAAGTTGGGTAGTTAAGAGTGGGGCAAAATGTGGCAGAATTTGAAAGCAGAGAAGTTTAAACTTGATGTTTAAAAAAAATGGTATTCCTTAATGACTTTGGAGTAGAAGATATAATGGGCATTTGTTGGTTCCTTATCTGGCCTTCATTCTTTGCTCCACTCTTTCTAACAGTTTTTAGAATTTCATTCTTCTGAATGGAGTCCGTATGTTTAAATAGAAAGTAACTTCACCTTTAACTTCAGGGGTCAGCATGTGGCCTAAATTTCTCCAGCCAGAATGAACCTGAGAAATTCTGTTCAGAATCATTTTCTTGTGGGTAGAACTGTCCCCAATTTGTGCTATAGCCGTGACATAAATATGCTAGAAGACAGCCAGAAAAAGCTGAGAGAAGGCTAGGATGATCTTTATTTCCCAGCTAGAAAACATTTCTGAAAATTTTGAAGTATTAAAAAAAAATTTCAAAAAAGATAATTTTTGAAAAATACTAATAAACATTTTTGGTATAATACTATTCATTCACCTATAAATCACTTTACTTGGAGGGAACACAAAAGGATTATTATATATTATGTCTTATCTTGGGAAAACACAAATGTACTAGGTATGATTCCACATGTCAAGAAATGAAATATATTGACCTAAGGAATTGCACTTCTTTTAACGCTTCTGTAAATCTTAGTGTTAATAGAACTAAAAGGAGAAATGTATTAACTCCATTTTTATTTCCAAGTCTTTAGTGTTAATTTTATTTCCTTTTGTGTTACACTTTTGTCTTAAGAGTTCACAAAGTTTCTCGTGATCAGTGGTGTTCTGGAGCTGGCACATATAACCTATCACATTAAAAAACAAAGGTAATAAATACTCAAAACCCAGCACTTCCTAAATATTGTATACATTTTAGTATCACCTATGTCGTCTAGGTAATTTTCCTTACTGAATCTATATGGTAGCAATAATACATAATCATGAGCTATTGAGCATCTCTTCTCAACTCTGTTCAGTGATACTGCATTAGTAGTTTGAAATGGGTCATGGTGAGAGTATTCACATCACTTAACCCACAGAGCAGGCAAATGCTATAAATCAGGCTTGATTAATTGTTTTGTTTATTGTCTTTATTTAAGAAAGTGATACAGGAAACATTAATAATGCAGATTAAACTTAAAAGTGAGTCATGTCTGGAGACATTATACTGTGCAGCACAAAAAATTGAGAAAATAGTTTTCTAACACTTAAAAACTGTTACCTGATTCAGCATATACATCACTCACATAATAGATGAAGGAGGAAAGTTCTGACATTGGTCTTGCTGTTTCACGTTTATCTTTTTAAAATTTTTACTTGTTGTTTTGAGACAGTCTCACTCTGTTGCCCAGGGTAGAGTGCAGTGGTGTGATCACGGTTTACTGCAACTGCCGCCTCCTGGGTTCAAGTAATCCTCTCACCTCAGCCTCCCAAGTAGCTGGGACTAGAGGCACCCTTCACTACACCTAACTAATTTTCTTTGTATTTTTTTTTTTTGGAGAGATGGAGTCTCGCTATGTTGCCGCACTCGTCTCAAATTCCTGGCCTCAAGCAATCTGCCTGCCTTCACCTCCCAAAGTGCTGGGATTACAGGCGTGAACCACCGTGTCAGGGCCACTTTTATCTTAATGGGTTAAAAAAAATAAAAAAGGAAAGAAAAATCGCAGCCAATATTCACATCAGAACCACATGTATTTGTCAATTGCAGCTAGGGGTTGGCTATGATTACAAGAGTTAGGAAAAATCAACAAAAGCTTACACGTTCTTATATACTCAAAAGTTATTACAAGATGATGTACACACATACACACACGCACCCTGTTTTGTTTTGCTTTGTTTTGTTTGTTTTATTTTGTTTTGTTTTGAGACCCAGTTGTTAAACATTTACCAGAACTCCACTGGCTGCAACTTTCTATTTCATTTTCTATTTCATTGATTGAAGGTATAATTAGAAAGATAAGAACTTTTCAACAAAGCTTAAGATGTCTTCAGTATGAGAAAGCAAGCATACATGGGATCATTTTCTTGTAGAAATCATTGTAAAGCTTCAACTGCTCTCCTTGACATATAGGAACAGTAAGAACTTGACACTGTAAAGCATTGCACAAAAATCAACCTTCCTACTGTGTAGCTGAAAGAAATTGCCTTTGGTAGTAAACAATAGTGTAGCAATAGCTAAATATTTCATGAAGAACTTTTTGTTACTTTTAAAAATTGATAAATATTTGTCAACTTGGAAAGAGTCCAAGAAATACAAACTATTTTTTTTTACCTTTCTGCTTGATTTTCTTTCTTGTTTCCTGATATTTTTATACCATCTACCTCCTCCATGGTAATTCTGCCCCCTGCTGGAAATGGGTAGATGATAATTTCCCCCCCACTAGGAATTCAAACTATTAAAATACTGTAAAAACATTTAAAAAAAATAGAGAAACATTTTCTTAGTAGTGCCCCCAGGTCAATGAGCTTTTCATATAACAGTACTGTATTTGTCATTATAGAAATTAACATTTATCTTACATCTCGTGGTAAGAGATTTATGTTATTTCTCCCATTAGGTTGATGGAGCTCGTACTTTCTCCCCCCCGCAATTTAGTACAGTGCTCTGGAACATTTTAGTACTTAAATATACTACAAGAGCATTAACTTCCTTGATTTTAATTTCTTTCCATTTTGAAACATTTCTTTTTTATAATTATAATTTCAGATAGTAGTCATTGTCCTATTAACTAGTAAGCCTATTTCAAGTGCCTACTATTTATCTAACTCTGTGCCAAAGGCTGAGGGATTTTTCCAACATGAGGATCCTGCAGATGCTTTTCCTTTTGTTTCTTCTAAATAATTGTCATGAGCATATGGACACACTGACTGATCAGATAGAACTAACCCATCAGGTATCCCTTTTTCCTTCCCTTGTTATAAACTTAGAACGTATGTTGTGTCTATTCATAAGACCATCTGATGTTCAGTTTTGAGTTAGACTCATTCCTAACTCACTTAATGTACAAATACTTCTTTTTGTTCATTTTTACCTATTCCTAGTTTATATAAATTTAAAATGTTTTATTTATCTTAGAAGTCACTTTAAATCCTTTTGAAAATAAGATGAAGCCAAAACATAAAAATTAAATTAAAATGTTGGGGGACAGCTACCCAAGAAAAGTTTAGGTATAATTTGTATTCATATGGAGCTTGCAGAACACCTAGAAAGCTGCCATTTATAACCCATCATTTTAAGTCACGTTTGCTTATGGTTTCTTGGATGGCTTCCTCGTCCCTTTTTTTTTCTCTGGAAGCTTGATAGCAGCAGAAAGGCAGGGCCAACAGATAACTTAGACCAAAAGTTCTAAGCTGGGAGGTTTGTTATAAATGTCTTCCATATAACACTAGCCTCCTAGGCCATTTAAGGCTAGAGTTCAATTAAGCAAAATTTAAATCTAAATGTCAGTATGGTAGAGAGGGATCCTTACCATAATCTGATTTATCGCTTGGTTATTATGATCATTTTGTTCTATTCTCCACCCTGGACTAATGAAAGACTATTACCATAGAGCCATGACAAGTTTTATTCTCTTGAACTGTCTAGCTTTGTTACTTTCCCTTGCTAATAGTCACTTACTAAGTCAGAGATGCTGCAGACATTGCAAATAGAATGATTCCTCATATGTCTCTAGGGATACAGTTTTCTGAGATACAGATCTAGCAAGGGCATGAGAAAGAGAAGAAAGCAAAAAAGAAATCATCTCTGCTAATTCAATTGTGGGTTTCCTTGGATCAAAGACTACCTATTATAGCATACCAAGTTCAAGACTACATAGGATGCTGGAGGCCGTCTCCTCATGATTTATATTAAGCACTATACATGGTACACATGTGGCCTCTATGGAAGTATACTTAAATGATTCTTTTTTATCACTGGCAGACTAAGGAATAGCATACAAGGAGGTCTCGTTCTAGTGATGCTGTTTAAGTACTAGAAGGTCAGAGGAAGTGAAGAAAATAAATAGACAAAAGAAGAAAGATGCATATATTAAATAGCAAGTAGGACTAAATCTCAAAGGAGCAAATAAAAATTTCTAGCAAATGACATAACTCCATTTGAATATACAGCCAACAATTAAAATGTCAGGGAATTTGGTTCCCAGGGTTTTAGAACAAGGGGGAAATACTCAAATATCCCATTGGTGGGCATTAGGATTATTTTTAAATGACTATTTTTACCTCTGGTTAAGAGAACACACTTCACTGGGGAAAAATAGGTGAAAAATTGTTAATAGGTATCATTTTCTCAATTCTGCTATTCAATAAGTAATGGCTACAAATTTTAGTATAAAACATATGTGTTCAAAAAATCAAATTTTCTGTATTTGTTATAACTTTACTTCTATTTCAAGCCTATGTTGTTCCATTAGTGGCAGACTCTTAATCACAATCAGTTTAAAATAATCTCGTTGTAATCGGAGTTTCCTCAGGCAACTGAAGCCACCCCTCCTTCACCCAAACTTTTCCCTAGGTCTACTGTCTAAGTTCTAGGATGTTGATAGATAGCAAAGGCATTGAGAGCAGGAGTGGAAGGGGGAACATAAATCTCCCTCAAGTCATTTGTATACACCAGCATCAGCTGAGAAATTCTTATCCCACCTCTGTTTGTCAATCCAAGAAGATCTCTGCCTTGTCTTCCTTATTCCGGAAAAAGTCAGCCATGTGCTTCTCATTCCACAGCGTGGGCTCTCCAGCCCTGGGTTCTCTCATCCATTTCCATATCCTTCTTGGGTGCATGTGGACATGCGACCTCTCCAAGGTAAACAGAGTTCAGAGGAACTCTATGGGGCTTGTCTCTTCCCAGCCTCTATTCCAAAAGTGATATATAGGACCACCTGACTTCAAAACCCACAAATAAATCTGGTGGCTCTAACGGTCTCCTTCCTACTTAGCCTGAAGGTGTGGGGAAGGGCAGGAAAGCCTTTATAGAGAAAATGAAAAGCCGACATCTAAATATTGTTTTCCCTTTGTTCTTAACCAGCTTGGTTTAGTTCTTAACCTTGTGGCAGGGTTTCAGCTGGGAGAACATAAGGAAAAATGTCCTTTATTATTTAAGGTATAAGTTTTATGCCCCATGTCTTTTCTAGACAATATTTTATTTCTCAGAACAAGAAAATTGAAATTCAAAACCCAAATATTGACAAACATCTCCCATCTCTCTTTCTCTTTAATGTCGTCTTTCTTCCCTTAGGTACTAAAGATGAAATGTTATAGCTATCCAGGTTGAGGAAAATGCAGTATTTGTTAAAAAAAAAAAAAAGCATATCAACAGATCATACAATTATCCATAAATTGTATTGGAATCTTTCTCCTTTTCCCCTTCCTCTCTTCCTTCCCTTTTTTCTTTCTCTTCTTTTTCCTCCAGCTGTTTTTCTAATAGCTTGTTCATTGTTCTTTATTATTGTTTTTGGTTAGAAAGAGAAATGAAAGGTGAAAATTACATCAACTGATGTACTTTGGATGAGAACCAACAAGGATCAGATTATTGACTGTAATTTTCTGTGCTTTTTCATTTAATTATTTTCTTTGTATTTTTCTGCAAATTTCACCAGGATAATTTACACTGACATTATATGAGCTATTGGAGTTAAGCGTTTAGCTTTTACGTTTTGAAGTCTGCAGAAAATGTACTAACTTTTTATAAACACTATTGGAAAAAAATTAAGTCTCAAGATCTCTTTCAGCTAAATGAGAAATCAGATAAATGATTTTAAATTGCAAGCTCAGGCTCAGTGCTATAGATACATTGTTTTGACTGCCTAGAATCCTCCTATTCTGAGAGCTGCCACTTCCCCTACCCACATGGGTTATTTTGTACTTGTTCCAAGAGTTGGTAGCCGAGCAAATCTGAGCCAACTCTAGTCATTTCCCTGGTGACAACTAATTGGACCAGGAATAAACAACGTACCCAAGCTGGACTTGTTAACCTCTCTCTGAAAATTTAGAATCAGAAATAGGATTCCAGGTAAGTCTGAGAAGAAGATAAAAATTGGGTATTGGTCGTATTTTTGTTCTACTATATAACACAGATGACAAAAACAAAAACCAAAAAAAAACACCATTACTCATGAATAAACAAGCAAAACAGAAAAAGCAGAAACAGAACAGAAATCCTAAGGGTGCTGGAACTCTTGGTTTCAGTTGTTCCTGAGGCTCAGTTTAAATCTGGATTGCACGTTTATGAAAAACACTAGTACCTTCATTATGAAGTCCTCTTTGGACTTAAGTTTGAGTTTATGTTACTTGCAACCAATCAAGTCCTAACCAATACTCTCCAGTGCCTTTTATGTCAGACTAATTCAGATGGACTATATTACCATACTGCAGAAGGAGCAAATGACTTGGGGTATTTCTCACCAGTCATGTGAAGTCATTTCTCTATCCATGTGGTTTCATTTAGAAATTGAAGCACAAGAAGAAAACCACGTGTTTATAACTTCAAAACTCCAAAAGGAAAATTTATTCTTAGAGACTTTTAAATAATAAGAGAAATACTAACAATGAGACAAGCCTATATTTACTGAATTTAGAGTTTGACCAGTCAATAGTTTAAAATATCAGAATTTTTGTCACCGTAGCTAGGAAAATTCTGCTGAAGGCTGGAGAATGAATATGTCTGTGCTATTTAAAATAGGTTTTCTGGAATAGACAGTTTAGGCTCTAAAAAGAAGAAAGCAAGTCTTTGTCTACACATATGGCTTATTCTGTTTAATTAACTCCTTTTCTCCAGAAACACAAATTCCAACTTGCCAAAAAAAAAAAAAAAAAAGAAAAGAAAACCATAAATCTATGTAAACTGCTGGCTGACATAACTTAAACAAGGTAGTTAAAATAGTTGAAATCTCAGCTGTGTGACTGGGGCAAATTACTTAATCTCTCAGTGACTCAGTTGTCTTCTCTATAAAATGAAGATAGGATAGTTGTGAGTTGTAAATGAGTTAATATATGTAAGTCACATATCATAGTGCTTTGCACTTAATGTACACACAGTAAAAGTTCAGTTTATGTTAGCTACTATTTTCTCAAAGAAATACTAGAAAATGGGGTTTTCATATAGAGCTTTGGTTATCCTTGGTGGAAAGTTAATTTGGACCACGATTAGCACTTATACAAATGGGTCTTTTGCAATACTCCATTTATCCTTGTCTCTATCAAGATATTTACAAATGAAAATAAAATAAATTTTAAAATGAAAGAAAATAAAGCAAACTGAATGTAATTTTTAGGAAGAGAAGGGGCTGCCACAAAGTATAACAATGACTAAGTGGTGAAATTCCAGCATATTTGGGAATGCGCCCATATGTAGTAGACTTATACCGTACTGTTTTCCTTTCTTCTCTCTCTTTCTTTCTTTTGGTAATGGAACCCTTATTTCTTGTGGAAAACATTCTACATGATCTAGTTGGGAGTGAAGCTGAATCTTCTTCTAAGCCACAGGGTGGGCACATGAGACAGTAAGAATATCTGATCCAGAGCTCTTAGGGAAGACACTCCCTGTAATCCGATGTCAAAATTTGGTTATCAGCCATCACCCAGCAACATAAAAAGAGTCATTGAATAGAAAGATATAATATCCTAATGGAATTATGTGACACCTTGGATCTCAGACATACTAAAGAAATGTATCCCTGGACTTTCAGTGATATGCCCTCAAAGGCTCTCAAATATTTTTGTTTAAAAAAAGTTATGCTGTTTTAAGTAGGAAGTTAATCACTTGCAACTGAAAAGTTTCCAACGATTACTGCTATTTCTGTGTTACCTTTCAGAAGCTGAAGGGTAGACTCTATACCCTGCTTCCATAAAAATGGGATCCATTTTGATTCTTTCTTCTTTTCAATGGAAAAAAAGCAAGTATGCATTCAGGTATTATTTTTTACCCAGTCCAGTTAGAGTTATAGTTTGGAATATTAGTTGACTAGAAAAGAATAAAAAATATCAGGAAATAGATTTTAGGCTGGGGCAGTAGCTCACGCCTGTAATTCCAGCACTTTGGGAGGCCGAGGTGGGTGGATAACCTAAGGTCAGGAGTTCAAGACCAGCTTTACCAACGTGGTGAAACCTCATCTCCACTAAAAATACAAAAAATCAGCCAGGTGTGGCGGCAGACACCTGTAATCCCAGCTACTCGGGAGGCTGAGGCAGGGGAATCGCTTGAACCCAGGAGGTTGAGGTTGCAGTGAGCCGAGATAGCACCATTGCACTTTACCTAGGGAACAAGAAAAAAAAAAAAAAAGAAAGAGACTTTAATGGAGAAAATCCTTAACAAATTAATATCAATTTTACGTTTACTATAGTCAAAGATTGAAGATATCTTTAAAAGGTGTGCTGTAGAACGACAATTTACAAATTCATTCAGCAGGAGATCATGTAGACGTGAATTACCTGCTCTGCACTGTGATCATAAAACATTATCAAAGTTAGTTTTTAGATCAAGTGGAAAAGTTTTCTGATATTTCATTCAAAAGTACACTGGAGTTTATCTCTGTGCCCAAAAATATTCTTGAAGATGAAACACAGGGAATTACAAATAAATTTTGAACTGAGAAAGTGGAATGAGAAATAAAAGAGTAATTCTCTAATTTCCACTCTATCCCCAGGCCTATGCCCCTCCCCTTCACAATAAGTAATCCTAATTCCAGTTGTATGTGTTGGACAAGGAAGGGACAGGCGGGTGGGGCTGGTGACTAAAAGCTTTTTAGAGTATCTTGTAAGATTGTCTCTTGGAATAGTTAGAAACTTCCCTCTGCCAGAGGATTTAGTATCTGCCCCCACACTATGAAACATTTTGCTCTCCACCCATTCATCTTCTAAAAATCGTTGGCCTTAACACAATCTCTATTGTTAAGATATGGAGACATAGATTGCTGTAAATACCTCCCCAAAACACAGTGAGATTATGGCAGAGAGGAAATTGAGACCTCTTTTCCCTAAGATACTACTTCCTCTACAAGACTTGGTTTGCTCTTGCTTTCCACACTTTGTTGTTTCTCAAACTTCCTTGTGTGCTCAGATATCCAGAGGACATGGGAAAATATAATTAACTGGGAAGACTGAAGTTTGGCTATAATTATCAATTTGGGCAATCCATTGTGGCAAGAGCCATGCAGGGTATACAAGGTCTTATTATACAAAACAGTCTTTTAAACCTATATTAAGTTCCACCGTTTCCACAGACTTTCCTCAGTTCTCCAAGTTTTTGACAATCTCTTCATTTCCCAGAACTACTAGAGAGGTTGATTACAAATGGTCTTATGATAGTCAATGTTTTATTGTGTATAGGATTTTCCAATATAAATACAGTATTCTCAGAGGAAAGTACATGACTTCCTTCTACATAATTTATTTTTCCATGATACTTCATATCGTTCTGGTTAAGTATATTTGTGTGGAAGAACTGGTCAGTTGTCTTGTATATGTCAGTTAATGGTGATTTCTCAATTTAATACTCATAGTTTCTTTTGCATGTTTTTATTAAGCTTTGCAAAATAGCACAAACAAATGTACTATTTACAGTTTCAGACCAAAGTATACTCTCCTGAGTATTCACATACCTAATAAACCTAATTAGTAATATAAAGAAAACCAGTATTTAACTAAATAACTTTTGTAGCACAATCATTCCACTTAGATAAATAGTTATTTGCTAAATTACTCAGGTAACAACCTGGTTCTGAGTTTCTTCTAGAGAGGAAAGAGGGTTACGGGGTCAAGATAGAGAAAGGAGGTGAGAAGTTTATATAGGAATTACTTCAAAAGTAAAAGTAAATTAAATTCTCTGAAAAAAGGAAAAGAAAAGCAAAAGGAAGGATAAGATAAAAGGGAAATTACTGATGTGTGCAAAAATATGCATATATTATTTTCCTGTGTGTCCGTGTGCAAACACATGAGAGAAATACAAGGAAATCTGTTTCTTTTTATGGTTGACTCTTCTATGTGTAGTGGGATTTTCTGGTTACATCTGAGCTAAATATTATGGCACATAGCAGAACACAGTAGTTATTGCACATGATTGTCTGTGAACTGGGTGGGCAGGAATTTTTCATTTCATAAATCATTTCAGCTTGCTGCTCTAATTCCACAGCACTGGGAGACTAAAAAAAGCTCAAGAGGGAAAAAATGTGTTTTTCCTCTTTTTATTCTTAGTCTACCCCTTCCCAGTGTGAATAGATCTTTAGTGTTAATGATTAGGTTTTTTTATAAGACATTTCAAAATATCTTTATTGCTCTGCTTTTGAAGCAAATTATTATGTTTTCCCATTCTATTTTCTTTTTTGCCGGGGAAATTTAGTACCAAGGCAATCAGACATACAATTTCCTTCCTTTATTTCTGCTTATTTATAGCACAGTCTATATCAATGAAATAATGCTATATTATTTTCTTGCTGATTGCTTAATGTTCACAGTTCAAAATTCCAACCAAGGTCCTGAAGTGGTTTTACCCTTATTTAAGATTTCCTGCTAAAAACATTCTATTACAGCTTTGCGAGTAAGTACCTCCCTGGCCCCAAGTCACTATAAAGGTAATTTAGTAATTAAAATAAACACCCTTTGCAAATCTGTTTCCTCCCTTCTGGGAGACTAGGGAAGTAGTTTCCATCATATTCAGGTTTCTCCCCATTTTCCTTAAATGATCAGCCTTCAACCAAGAAGTTACTTGGTAAGTTGTCTGTAATGTAGCTCCAGGGCAAACCCTAAGTGTACATTGTGGGAAAATAAACAAAGCAAAACAACAACAACAAAACACTAGTAAAAAATGTTTCTCAACAGCTAGAGTCCATGAGCATAGTTTTATAATTTGCTTCCTGCTCCGGTAGGAAATTTAAATCAGTTCTTGAAACTATGTAGTTATTATGATTAATCAAAATCTACAGCTGTGGTGCTCTGTCTGAAGCCAGGAACTCCTGTGCCCCACTCCCTACAACAGTTAAAAAAAATTTTTTTTTTCCTAGCAGAATAGAGCAGCGTTTAAAAGCAAAATTAAGAAAAAGGAAAAGGTAGTATATGCTAATACTGTCTTCTCACCTAGCATTTTTAGAGGTCCCTCACATTTATTATTTATGTCATATTTAGAATTGGCTAACAGAAAGTAGCATACAGATATCAAATGAAAAGAATACACCCTTTACACTTAAACAAAACCTTTTAATTTGCCATGCTAGTACAAAAATGGAGAGAATTGCAGTTACATTCTGTTAATTTGGAAACAGGATCTTCTTTTAAGTCAAATTTGGTTGGTTTTTAGTCAATAGGTTTCTGATTTGATTTTCATAAAAATTTTGAGTATTGTTTGCTCTTAATTTCTTCCGAAATTGTGCAAACCAAATTACATAGTTAGCCACTGTCATTTAAGTTAAAAACAATTCTACGAAAACAAATTTATTACTACTATATGGTTGGGTTTTGTGTAAATCTTCCTATACTTCTTGATTTTTAAAAATAGATGTGAAAATTAAAGCAATACAAGAGGTAGTCCTAGTCCAGATAAAAGAGATATAGAAATACTGATTCAAGCAGAGAGTTATATTTCTGAAATACTTCATTTTCCCCAGTGTAGTCTATGTAATAATGGGCTTGCATTATTAAGGGTGAAAAGTATTGATTTAATAATTATAACTCAAGAGAAAACTAAAAAATCAGGTGAACATAGTGCTGTGTTCATTTGCACTGCCATCAATTCTCCAAATATTCATTTGATAAATTACACAATAAAAGTGAATGAATAGTCTCAGGTTAGGTTAGGCCCAGTCAAAATTGTCTGAACATAAACAATAGAAAGTATCTTTCAGTCTCTCTGGTGATAAGTCTGTGACATAGGATACCAGATCTTCCAGTTGCTTAGTAGAAGCGAGAGTCAGAAAGATATGGAGACCCTCTATGGATTGTCTCTTGTGCCTAGCTAACTGCCTTCTACTCCCACAACTGATTGTCTTGTGGTTTTATTGCATATATCAACATATCTCCCCTTTATCTATTCTGGTTTGATATGGATCTGTTACTTCCGAGAAAAGGGTTCTAATAAAACACCCATTAATGTATATTTTAGTGGACCACGTAAACAGAAATATATATTATTAATATATATTATTCTTATGGCACATGTTCATTCTAAATTAAGGTTCTGGGTACCGCTGGTATATGGTCTCACTAATAGGAAACAAGTAACAGGAACTATGAGTTGTGAGAGGAAAATAAATATTTTTTTCACATATGATAAAACTTTTGGAGAGCATATTTTTATATTCTTCTTTTCTTTCCATAGAACTTTTTTCCTCTTTCGTAACTACAAATTTTTCCAATCCCTTTCACACCAAGGCAAGCATAAGCACTCTAGTTACTGTGATCTAAAGACTGCTTTTTTACAAAAGTGCTGAGAAAGCAGAATAGACCAGCGTTTAAAAAGCAAAATTAAGAAAGAAGGAAAAGGTAGAAAATAAGTGATGAGAGAAGGTAGGTAGTAGACATATTTCCTGTAAATGATTTTTTCTTCAGAATTGCTGCAAGGTAGATTCAGTCTTATGCTGCTCATTTGAGGTTTCCTTTGCTACCTTTCCCAGTTCTGGCCAATTTGTATGTGTATATATTTGCCTAAGTGTATCAGGGTATATCCAGTGGAGTTAGTGAGAAGGGTGAAATGATGTCCTAGAAAACTGAGCTACCACTGTACCATTGTAAAAGCCAACAAAAATGCTCTGCAGTTGTTTTGAGTCAACAGTGCTCTACAAAGTTTACCAATGCCTGTTAACTTTCACATTCTCTTAAGATATCAGGCTTGGGGGAAGCAGAGATTTGTCCCATGATCCTCGGTGATTTTAAACCCTGTGATTTTGTTCTTCTCCAATCTCTTGCTAAGCTTAATGGAACAACATTGAAAGCAAATTCTATCTTGAATTATTTTGCTTTAATGTTTTTATAATTAGACTGCAAATTATTTGAGATTAATGAGGCTATAATTCCTCCTAATAAGAGTGGTTGTAGTAGTAGAGGCCATGATAGTGGTCACAGTTATTAATTGTAAATAATAGTAGTAGCTACCTTTTAATGAGCACTTATTATGTACCAAGCACCATGCAAAGAGCTTTAGGTAAGTTTAAACTCTATGAGATAGAGTGTACCTTATTCCCTTTATTTTACACGTGAGGAAACTGAGTCAGAGGCATTGGTAGTTTTAGTCATGGAGTTGCAGTTACAATGATAATAGTAAGTGTGGTAGCTAAACTTTATTTAGTATTCTTTATGTGGCAAGAGCAATTCAAGTATTATCTCCTGTAATCTTGAAAAAATACTATGAATTACATGTGACCATTTCATCTCTTTCTGTATGCTGTAGATTATAAACTGCATTATTTAGTAATTTTCATTTAGGAGAAAGACAAAACACTATGTCGAATTTACTCATCAATTATATAACTCATCAATTTCACATCAGAAATACTCAAATGTGAAATTAAATGTGTATCTTTAAGCCAAAGGAAGGTACTGTTATTGTCATTTTACAAAGAGAGAAACTGAGGCTTAGTGGATACCAAAAAAAAAAAAATGCCCAAATTCATAAGCACTAGTAGCAAAGCTGAGATGTATATCCAAGTCTGTCTGGTATGGAATCAGCATAGATCTGAATAGATTTTGAGCGATAAGAGAGAATATCTGTTATTTACATCAGCCTTTTCTACTGCAAAGTGTCTGCCTATTTTTTTTTTTAAGTCAGATGTCGTATCTTCACAATTCTAAATATCTGTGAACTTGTAAATCAAATGGATATCCAAAATAGAAGTGAAAAGTTGACTGCAAGCAGTGTCTGTACCCAATCACTTGGAATCTTTGAACACAAATTCTCTCAGTAGCAAGAATATTGCCTGGATAATTGACTCCACTCTCCACTTCCCCTTGCCTTGAAAAGTCAATAACTAGCTGGCTGTTTTGGTTCTTTGCCTAATTGGGCAATGATATTTCTAAGACATGATATCCATATTGTGACAGAGTTATTTCTTTATAAATATTTAATGCCACCAACAAAGACAGTTTGAGAGGTAAAATAACAATGTTTGGGTGTAGTTTCAGTCATGCCTTACCACTTTGTTATATGACCCCGTTCCGTGGCTAACATTTTCTCAGGCAGTTATTTCCTGTGCATTTCCTGAGGTTTCCACAACTAGACATTTTTTAAGGGAAATGGTAGTTAAAATAATAGAGCTTTTAAGGAATCTGAAGTTTAGTGATTAGGATTGTGGCCAATGGGTATATTTCCTGATATCTGTGAGAATTTAGAAGGTAGAATTCCTTTCTAATTATTGTAATAACAAACATCCTTAAAATTTTTTTCTCTAGAAGATTGATAAGAGAAAAATTCAGCAGACCACAGTGCCGCAGGAACAACTGGCTGCCATTGTGCTTAAAGAGAAACAAAACAGGAAGCAAACCAAGAAAACCAATCCTGACTCCCGCATACAAACTGAGAGACGGTCAGGAGAAACGTGTTTAGATAGGAGTGATGCAATCAAAGGTTTACTATATCATAACAAAGAGGCCTGCATATGATCAAACTTTTGAACATTCTCTTACAAAAGATATTTGGAATCAGTATTATTTATTTTCCTGTAGATCTTAAATGAAAAATACAGATCTGCAGAAGAGGGCTGGTTTATAATGAAGAGCAGTTCTAAGCCCACAAAAGATAAAACAGCACTACATTTCAAACCAAAAGAGTTTAAGTTTTATGCTTGAAAGGGTGATGAGATTTTATCAAAGTGAACACAGAAACATTTGTAAGGTCTTTATATCTTTGGGAATGCTTAGGATGTCAATCTCTCCTTTTCCAGGGATTTCACCCTTCCTTAACTATAAAAAGAAGACTTCTTGGGCCAGGCGCGGTGGCTCACGCCTGTAGTCCCAGCACTTTGGGAAGCCGAGGCGGGCGGATCACGAGGTCAGGAGATCGAGACCAGCCTGGCCAACATGGTGAAACCCCGTCTCTAACAAAAATAGAAAAATCAGCTGGGCATGGTGGTGCATGCCTGTAGTCCCAGCTACTTGGGAAGCTGAGGCAGGAGAATTGCTTGAACCTGGGAGGTGGAGGTTGCAGTGAACCGAGATCATGCCACTGCACTCCAGCCTGGTGACAGAGCAAGAGTCCGTCTCAAAAAAAAAAGACTTCTTAATAAAAAACAGGCATACCTCATTTTACTGCACTTCACTTTTTTTGTGCTTCACAGATGTCGCTTTTTTTTTTTTTTTTTTTTAACAAATTGAAGGTTTGTGTGGTAACCCTTCATTCAGCAAGTCCATTGGTGCCATTTATCCAAGAGCATGTGCTCACCTTGGGTCTCTATGTTACATTTTGGTAATTCTTACAATATTTAAAAATTTTCACTATGATTATATCTGTGATGGTGGTCTGTGATCAGTGATCTTTGATGTTCCTATTGTAATTGTTTTAGGGTACCACCAACTGCATTCATATAGGATGGTGCACTTAATTGGTAAATACTGTGTGTGTTCTAACTGCTCCACCAATCAGGTGTTGCCTCATCTTTCTCCTGCTCCTTGGACTCTCAATTCCCTCAGACACAACAGTGTTGAAATTAGACCAATTAATATCCCTACAATGGCCTCTAAGTGTTGAAGTGAAAGAAAGAGTTGCATGTTTCTCACTTTAAATAAAAAGCTAGATATGATTAAGCTTAGTGAGTGTATTAGTCTGTTCTCATGTTGCTAATAAAGACATACCTGAGACTGGGTAATTTATAAAGAAAAGAGGTTTAATGGACTCACCACTCCACATGATTGGGGAGGCCTTACAGTGATGGTGAAAGACGAAGGAAGAGCAAAGAGACATCTTACATGGTGTCAGGCAGAGAGAGCTTGTGTAGGGGAACCCCCTTTTATAAAACGATCAGATATCATGAGATTTATTCACTATCAAGAGAACAGCAGGGGGAAGACCCATCCCCATGATTCAACTGCCTCCCACTGGATCCCTTCCATAACATGAGGGAATTATGGGAGCTACAATTCAAAATGAGGTTTGGGTGCAGACACAGACAGACCATATCATTCTGCCCATGGCCCCTCCCAAATTTCATGTCCTCACATTTCAAAATCCATCATGCCTTTCCAACAGTCCCCCAAAGTCTTAACTCATTTCAGCATTAATTCAAAAGTCCACAGTCCAAAGTCTCATCTGAGACAAGCTAAGTCCCTTCTGCCTATAAGCCAGTAAAATCAAAAGCAAGTTAATCACTTCATACATAGAATGGGGGTACAGGCATTGGGTAAATACAGCCATTTCAAATGGGAGAAATTGGCCAAAATGAGGGGGCTAAAGACCCCATGCAAGTGTAAAATCCAGCAGGGCAGTCAAATCTTAAAGCTCCAAAATGTTCTCCTTCAACTTAATGTCTCTCATCCAGGTCACACTGATGCAAGAGGTGGGTTCCCATGATCTTAGGTCCCCTGTGGCTTTGTAGGGTACAGCCTCCCTCCTGGCTGCTCTCACAGGGTGGCATTGAGTGTCTGTGGCTGTTCCAGACACATGATGCAAGCTGTTGGTGGATCCACCATTCTGGGGTCTGGTGGATGGTGGCCGTCTTCTCACAGCTCCACTAGGCAGTGCCCAGTGGACTCTGTGTGGAGGCTTCAACCCCACATTTCCCTTCCATACTGCCCTAGCAGAGGATCTCCATGAGGGCCCTGCCCCTGCAGCAAATTTCTGCTTGGACATCCAAGCAATTTATATATCCTCTGAAATCTAGGCAGAGGTTCCTAAATCTCAATTTTTGACTTCTGTGCACCCACAGGCTCAACACCACATGGAAACTGCCAAGGCTTGGGGCTTGCACCCTCTGAAGCCAAGGCCTGAGCTGCACCTTGGCCCCTTTTTGCCATGGCTAGAGTGGGTGGGATGCAGGGAACCAAGCTCCTAGGCTTCACACCGAAGGGGGACCCTGGGCCCAGCCCATGAAACCATTTTTTCCTCCTAGGTCTCTGGGCCTGTGAAGGGAGGGGCTTCCGTGAAAGTCTCTGACATGCTCTGGAGACATTTTCCCCATTGTCTTGGTGATTAACATTTGACTCCTCATTACTTATGCAAATTTTTGCAGCCAGCTTAAATATCTCCTCAGAAAATTGGTTTTTCTTTTCTATTGCATTATCAGGCTACACATTTTTCAAACTTTTATGCTTTGTTTCCCTTTTAAAACTGAATGCTTTTAAAAGCGCCCAAGTCAACTCTTGAACTCTTTGCTGCTTAGAAATTTCTTCCACAAGATACCCTTAATAATCTCCCTCAAGTTCAAAGTTCCAAAATTCTCTAGGGCAGGGTCAAAATGCTGCCAGTCTCTTTGCTAAAGCATACATAGCAGGAGTCACCTTTGCTCCAGTTCCCAACAAATTTTTTATCTCCATCTGAGACCAACTCAGCCTGGATTTCATTGTCCATATCATTATTAGCGTTTTGGTCAAAGCCACTCAACAATTCTCTAGGAATTTCCAAACTTTCCCACATTTTCCTGTCTTCTTCTGAGCCCTCCAAACTGTTCCAACCTCTGCTTGTTATCCAGTTCCAAAGTTGCTTCCACATTTTTAGGTATCTTTACAGCAGCCTGCCACTCTACTCATACTAATTTAGTGTATTAATCTGTTTTCATGATGCTGATAAAAACATACTTGAGACTTGGTAATTTATAAAGAAAAGGAGGTTTAATGGACTCATAGTTCCATGTAGCCAGGGAGGCGTTACAATCATGGTGGAGGATGAAAGGCACGTCTTACATGGAGGCAGGGCAGGGGCCTTGTGTAGGGGAACTCCCCTTTATAAAACCACCAGATCTTGTGAGCCTTATTCACTATCACAAGAACAGCATGGGAAAGACCCGCCCCCATGATTCAATTACTTCCCACTGGTTCCCTCTCACAGTGTGTGGTAATTATGGAAATTATAATTTAAGATGAGATTTGGGTGGGGACACAGATAAACTATATCAGTGAAGAAAGCATGTTGAAAGCTGAGAGAGGTCAAAAGCTAGGCTTCTTGTACCAAACTGTTAGACAACTTGTGAATACAGAGGAAAACTTCTTGCAGGAAATTAAAAGTACTACTCCAGTGAACACAAGAATAATAAGAAAGTAAAATGGCCTTATTGCTGATGTGCAGAAAGTCTGGGTATTCTGGATAGGAGACCAAATCACCTACAATATTCTCTCAAACCAAAGCCAAATTCAGAGCAAGGCCCCAACTCACTTCAATTCTATGAAGGCTGTGAGAGGGTGAGGAAGCCACAGAAGAAAAATGCGAATTGAGTAGAGGTGGGTCCATGAGGTTTAAGGAGAAAAGCCATCTCCATTACATAAAAGTACAGGGTGAAACAGCAAGTGCTGATGTAAAAGCTGCAGCAAGTTATCCAGAAGATCTAGCTAAGATAACTGACAAAGGTGGCTACATGAAACAATAGATTTTCAATGTAGATGAAACAGCCTTCTATTGGAAGAAGATGTTATCTAGGACTTTCATAGCCAGAGAGAAGAAATCAATGCCTGACTTCAGAGCTTCAAAGAACAAGCTGACTCTCTTGTTGGTGGCTAATGCTGCTGGTGACTTTAACTTGAAGCCAATGATAATTTATCATTCTGAAAATTATAGGGCCCTTTAAAATTATGCTGAATTGACTTTGTTTGTTCTCTAGAAATGGAACAAAGCCTGGATAATGAGGCATCTGTTTGCTGAATATTTTAAGCCCACTGTTGAGACATACTGCTCCAAAAAAAATTTTTTTAAGCTATTACTGCTCATTGACAATGCACCTGGTCACCAAAGAATTCTGATGGAGATGTACAAGATTAATGTTGTTTCCATTATAGCTAACACAATATCTATTCTGCAACCCATAGATCAAGGAGTAATTTTAATTTTCATGTCATATTATTTAAGAAATATGTTTTATAAGTTTATAGCTGCCGTAGATAATGATTCCTCTGGTGAATATGGACAATGTAAATTGAAAACCTTCTGGAAAGGATTCACCATTCTAGATGGCATTAAGAACATTCATGATTCTCGGGAGGAGATCAAAATACAACACTATAACAGGAATTAGGAAAAAGTTGATTCCAACCTTTTTGGATAACTTTGAGGGGTTCAATACTTCATTGGAGGAAGTAACCATAGATGTGGTAGAAATAGTGAAAGAAATAGAATCAGAAGTGAAACCTGATGATGTGACTGAATTGCTACAACCTCATGTTCAAATGAAAAGATGAGGAGGTGGCAGTTCTTATGGATAAGCAAAGAAAGTAGATTTTCAGGACAGAATCTACTGCTGGTGAAGGTGCTATGAACATTGTTGAAATGACAACAAAGGATTTAGAATATTACATAAACTTAGTTGATAAAGCAGTGGCATGGCTTGAGAGGATTGATTTCAATTTTGAAATAAGTCCTACTGTTGTTAAAATGCTACTAAGTAGCATTGCATACTACAGAGAAATCTTTGGGAAAGGAAGAGTCTATCAGTGAAGTATGTTTCATTGTTGCCTTGTTTAAGAAATTGCCACAGCTAACATAACCAGCAACTATCACCCTGACTAGTCAATAGCCATCAATATTGAGACAAGATTCTCCACCAGCAAAAAATAATTGAAGACTCATTGAAGGCTCAGATGGCTGCTAACATTTTTTTAGCAATAAAGTTTTTTTAAATTAAGGTATGTATATTTTATAGTATAAACATAACTTTTTGAGATTGTAATTAATTTTTAAATTTTTGTGAGTGCATGGTGCATATATATGTACATATATGTATATATCACATTGTGCTGGTGAATACTAGACTTTATTCATTATTTCCAATTATTTTTTGTGCCCATTAACCATCTCCACTTCCCCCAACCACCCCCCCACTATGCTTCTCAGCCTCTGATAACCATCCTTTCACTCTCTATCTCCATGAGTTCAGTTGTTTTTGTTTTTAGCTCCCACAAATAAATGAAAGCATGCAAAGTTTGTCTTTCTGTGTCTGGCTTATTTCACTTAACATCATGACCTCCAGTTTCATCCTGATTATTGCAGATGACACGATCTCATTCTTTTTTTCGATGTAAAGTACCCCATTGTGTACATATACCACATTTTCTTTATGCATTTATCTGTTGACGGACACTTAGGTTACTTCCAAGTCTTGGGTATTGTGAGCAATGATGCAGTAAACATGGGACTGCAGATATCTCTTCAATATACTAATATACATTATTTTGGGTATACACATAAGAGTGAAATTGCTGGATATTATGGCAGCTATATTTTCGACTTTTTTGAGAAACCTCCAAACTTTTCTCCGTAATGGTACTAATTTACATTGCCAACAGCATACAAGGGTTCCTTTTTCTCCACATCTTTGCCAGCATTTGTTATTGCCTGTCTTTTGGATAAAAGCCAATTTAACTGGGGTGAGATGATATCTCATTATAGTTTTGATTTGCATTTCTCTGATGATCAATGATGTTGAGCACCTTTTCATATACATGTGTGCTATTTGTATGTCTTCTTTTGAGAAATGTCTATTTATATCTTTTGCCCATTTTAAAATTTCATTATTAGATTATTTTCTACAGAGTTGTTTGAGCTCCTTATGTATTATTGTTATTAATCCCTTGTCAGATGGATAGTCTGCAAATATTTTCTCCCATTCTGTGGGTTGGCTTTTCACTTACTTGTTTCTTTACTTTGCTGTGCAGAAGCTTTTTAACTTGATGTTATGCCATTTGTTCATTTTTGCTTTGGTTTCCTGTGCTTGTTGGGTATTACTCAAGAAATCTTTGCCCAGTCCAATGTCTTGGAGAGTTTCCCCAATGTTTCCTTTCAGTAATTTCAGAGTTTGAGGCTTAGATTTAAGTCATTAATCCATTTTGACTTGATTTTTGTATATGGCAAGAGATAGGGATCTAGTTTCATTCTTCTGCATATGGATATCCAGTTTTGCCAGCATCATTTATTAAAGAGATTATCCTTTCTCAAATGTATGATCTTGGCATCTTTGTCACAACTGAATTTACTGCAGATGTATGGATTTGTTTCTGGGTTCTGTATTCTGTTTCACTGTTCTATGTATCTGTTTTTATACCAGCACCATGCTGTTTTGGTTACTATAACTCTGTAGTATAATTTGAAGTCAGGTAATGTTATTCCTCTAGTTTTGTTCTACATAGCTTTGGCTATTCTGGGTCTTTTGTGCTTTCATGGAAATTTTAGGTTTTTTAAAAACAATTCTGTGAATAACATCATGGTATTTTGATAGGGATTGCATTGAATCCATATATTGCTTTGGGTAGTACAGACATTTAAACAATATTGATTCTTCTAATCCGTGATTATGGAGTATCTCTCCATTTTGTGTGTGTGTGTGTCCTCTTTAATTTCTTGCATCAATGTTTTATAATTTTTATTGGAGAGATCTTTCACTTTTTTGGTTAATTTCTAGGTATTTTATTTAATTTTTAGCTATTATAAATGGGATTACATTCTTAATTCATTTTTCAGGTTGCTTGTTTGGCATGTAAAAATGCTACTGATTTTTGTATGTTGACTTTGTATCCTGCAACTTTACAGAATTTGTTAACCAGTTCTACTGTCTTTATTTGTGTGGAGTCTTCAGGTTTTTCCAAATATAAGATAACATAATCTATAAACGAGGATAATTTGTCTTCTTCTGTTCTAATTTGCATGTCCTTTATTTCTTGTCTGATTGCTCAAGCTAGGACTTCCAGTGCTATATTGAATAACAGTGGTATAAGTAACCATCCTTGTTGTGTTACAGATCTTAGAGACAAAACTTTCAGCTTTTCCCCATTCAGTATGATATTAGCTATGGGTCTGTCACATATGGCTTTTATTATGTTGAAGTATGTTCCTTCTGTACCAGTTTTTTAAGGGTTTTTATCATGAAGAGATGTTGAATCTTACCAAATGCTTTTGCAGCATCAGTTGAGATTATCATATGGTTTTCATCCTTCATTATGTTGATAGGATGTATCACATTGATTGATTTGTGTATGTCAAACCATCCTTGCATTCCTGGAATAAATCCCACTTGGTCATGATAAATGATCTTTTAAATGTAGTATTGAATTCAGTTTGCTAGTATTTTGGTGAAGATTTTTGCATAATTATTAATTGGTGGTATTAGCTTGCAGTTTTCTTTTTGTATGTGTCTTTGTCTGGTTTTAGTATCAGGGTTATACTGACCTCATAGAATTTGGAAGTATTCCCTCCTCTTTGTTTTTGAATAGTTTGAACAGAATTAGTATTGATTCTTCTTTAAACATTTGGCTTCAGCAGTGAAGCCATCTGTCCTGGGTTTTTCTTTGCTGAGAGACTTTTTACTATGGCTTCAATCTCATTACTTGCTATTGGTCTACTCAGGTCTTGGGTTTCTTTATGGTTCAATGTTGAGAGGTTGTGTGCATCTAGGAATTTATTCATTTCTTCTAGGTTTTCCATTTTATTGGCATATTGTTCCTCATACTAGCCACTAATATTGCTTTACATTTCTGCAGTATCAGTTGTAATATCTCCTTTTCACCTTTAATTTTATTTATTTAGGTATTCTCTCTTTTTTTCTTAGTCTGGCTAAAAATTTGTCAGTTTTGTTTATCTTTTCCAAAAAACCAACTTTTCATGTTGTTGATCTTTTGTATTTTCTTCTGTTTCAATTCCATTAATTTCTTCTCTAATCTTTATTATTTCTTTTTTTCCTACGAATTTTGGGTTTAGTTTGTTCTTGCATTTCTAGTTCTTTAAGATGCATTGTTAGGTTATTTATTTTCTTCTTTTTTGATGTCATTATAAACTTATAGCTATAAACTTCCCTCTTAGTACTGCTTTTTCTGTATACCATAGGTTTTGGTATGTTTTGTTTCCATTATTATTGGTTTCAAGAAGTGTTTCAATTTTCTCTTTAATTTTTTCATTGGCCTACTGGTCATTCAGGAGCATATTGTTTAATTTTCATGTGTTTGTATAGTTTCCAAAATTCCTCTTGTTATTGCTTTCTAGTTTTATTTCATTGTGGTCAGAGAAGATGTTTGATATTATTTCAGTATTTTTGAATATTTTAAGATTTGTTTTGTGACCCAACATGTGGTCTATCCTTAAGAATGATGCATGTGCTGAGGAAAAGAATGTGTATTCTACAGCTGTTGAATGAAATGTTCTGTAAATATCTATTAGGTACATTTGGTCTATACTGCAGTTTAAGTCTGATGTTTCTTTTTTGATTTTCTGTCTGGAACATCTGTCCAATGCCAAAAGTGGAGTCTTAAATTCTCCAGCTATGATTGTATTCAGGACTATCTTTCTCTTTAGCTCTAGTAATATTTGTTTTATATATCCGGGTGCTCCAGTATTAGGTGCATCTGTATTTACAATTATATCATCTTGCTGAATTGACTTCTTTATCATTACATAATGACCTCCCTTGTCTCTTCTTTCAGGTTTGTATTTAAATCTATTTTGTCTGATATAAGTATAACTATCCTTGCTCTTTTTTTGTTTTTCATTGGCATAGCGTATCTTTTTCCATCCCTTTATTTTCAGTCTATCCACGGATCTTTATAGGTGAAGTGTGTTTCTTATAGACAACAGATCACTGGGTCTTGTTTTCTATCCATTCTGCTACTCTATGTCTTTTGATTGGAGAGTTTTGTTCATTTACATTCAATATTATTATTGGTAAGTAAGGACTTATTCCTGCTATTTTGTTATTTGCTTTCTGGTTGTTTTGTGTTCTTCTCTTTCTATTTTCTTTTCTTCCTGCCTTCGTTTTAGTGAAGGTGATTTTCTCTGGTGGTATGATTTAATTTCTTGCTTTTCACTTTTTGTGTATCTATTGTATGTTTTATGATTTCAGGTTACCATGAGGCTTACAAATACTATCTCATAACCCATGATTTTTAAGCTAATACAACTTAATGCTGCTTCTATAAGCAAACAAGGAAAAAGAAAATTAATTTTAAAAAATCTACACTCTAACTTTGTTTCCCCACTTTTTAACTTTTTATTGTTTCTATTTTATCTTATTGTACTGTCTATGTCTTGAAAAGTTGTTGTAGCTATTATTTTTGTTTGGTTCATCTTTGAGTCTTTCTACTTAAGATAACAGTAGTTTGCACACTACAGTTACAGTGTTATAATATTCTGGGTCTTTCTGTGTACTTACTATTGACAGTGAGTTTTGTACCTTCAGATGATGTCTTATTTTTCCTTAGTGTCTTTTTATTTCTGATTGAAGTACTCCCTTTAGCATTTCTTGTAGGACAGGTCTGGTGTTGATGAAATCCCTCAGCTTTTTTGTGTCTGGGAAAGTCTCTATTTCTCCTTCATGTTTGAAGGATATTTTCCCTGCATATACTATTCTAGGGTAAAAATGTTTTTCTTTCAGCACTTTATGGCATTCTACTCTCTCATGGCCTGTGAAGTTTCCCCTGAAAAGTCTGCTGCCAGACTTATTAGAGCTCCAGTATATGTTATTTGTTTGTTTTCTCTTGTTGTTTTTAGGATCCTTTCTTTATCCTCAACCTTTGGGAGTTTATTAAATGCCTTGAGACATGTTTCTTTGGGTTAAATCTGCTTTGTGTTCTATAATCTTCTTGTACTTGGCTATTGATGTCTTTCTTTAGATTTGGGAAATTCTCTATTATTATCCCATTGGGTATACTTCCTACTCTATCTCTTTCTTTACTTCCAATTTAAGGCCAACAACCCTTAGATTTGCCCTTTTGAAGAGATTTTCTAGATCCTGTAGGTGTATTACATTGATTTCAATTCTTTTTGTTTTGTCTCCTCTGTGTATTTTAAAATAGCCTGTCTTCAAGCTCACAAATTCTTTCTTCTGCTTGATCATTCTGCCACATTTTCTGTATGTAAATTGCATTTTTCAACACCAGAATTTCTACTAGATTGTTTTTAATTATTTTATTATCATTGTTAAATTTATCTGATAGGATTCTGAATTTCTTATCTATGTTACCTTGAACGTCTTTGAGTTTCCTCAAAACACCTATTTTGAATTCTCTGTCTGAAAGGTCATATATCTCTGTGTCTCCAGGATTGGTCCCTGGTGCCTTAGTTTGTTTGGTGAGGTCATGTTTTCCCAAATGGTCTTGATGCTTATTGATGTTTGTCAGTGTCTGGGGATTGAAGAGTTAGGTATTTATTGTAGTCTTTATAGTCTGGGCTTGTTTGTACCTGCCCTTCTTAGGAAGATTTCCCAAATATTCAAAAGGACTTGAGTGTTGTGATCTAAGCCATATCTGCATTAGGGGACACCCCAAGTCCAGTAATGTTGTGGTTCTTACAGACTCATAGAGGTACTGCCTTGGTAGTCTTGGATAAGATCTGGAAGAATTCTCTGGATTAACAAGTAGAGACTCTGATTCTCTTTCCTTACTTTCTCCCAAGCAAAGGGAGCCTCTGGGGCTGGAGGTGGGGTGGCACAAGCACTTCTGTGGCCACCACCGCTGGAAATGCTTTGGGTTAGACCTAAAGCCAGCACAACACTGGGCCTTACCCAAGTCCCAGTGTAATTACTGCCTGGCTACCACTTCTGTTCACTCAAAACCCTAGAGCTCTATAATCAGCAGATGGCCAAGTCAGTCAGTCTTTTGTTCATCCCTTCAGGGCAGCAAGATTTCCACAGGTCCCAAGTACGTCCAGAGATGCTGTCTGGGATCTGACTGGAGTCAAAAACCTTAGAAGTCTACTTGGTGTTCTATTCTGCTTTGGCAGAGTTGGCCCTCAAACCAAAAAACACAGTCCTTCTCACTCTTCCCTTCCCTTTCTTCAAGCAGAAGAGCCTCACCCCTTGGCCACCACCACCACAGGCCCATAGTAAGTACTGCCAGGCTACCACTGATAGTCACTTAAAGCCCAAGGGCTCTTCAATCAGCTTGTGATGAATGCTGCCAGGCCTTGGACTCACCCTTCAGGGCAGTGGGCTCCCCTCTGGCTCAGGGCAGGTCTAGAAATAATGTCCAAGAGCCAAGGCCTGGAATCAGAGACTCCAAGATCCTGCTTGGCACTCTACCCAACTGTGTCAAGCTGATTCCTAAGGTGCAAGGCAAAGTCCCCTTTAGTTTTCCCTCTGCTTTTCTCAAGCAGGAGTCTTACTGATATAGGAGTTAAGAGGAAACTACTTAGGCAGATAGTGAAGGTATGGGAGTCCTCAGTAAGGTTATCCTTTTTAATGAAGAGCAGCCCCCAAATCATTTTCTAATAAAGAGTAGCCTGTAAAACCAAGCTGCAGACATAGACAAGCAAGCTGGAAGCTTGCATGGGCGAATGCCAGCAGGAAAAATCTACCTAGGACTTGACATGTTCAAAATGGTGACTCCATCTTCCCTTCCCTTTGCCAGTCACTTGTAGGAACAGACCAGATGGTGCCAGCCAAATAGCCCATTTGCATAATAAGATTAGGATGGGACGACTAGCCTTTCCCTTGTGCTATGTAAACATCACACCTGGTTGAACCAATCTGTGAGCCCTACGTAAATCAGACGCCACCTCCCCAAGCCTGCCTATAAAATCTGCTGCAGTCCACAGCTCTTCTCTTTTCAGATGCCTCTCTCCCAAAAGAGAGAGACCTGCTCTCCTCTCTCCTTTCTTCTCCCTATTAAGCTTTCTGCTCCCTAACGCACTGTGTGTGTGTCCGTGTCGTTAATCTTCTCAGCACAAGATGACAAACCCTAGGTACTTACTCCAGACAATGATGCCACTTCATTACCATAGCCACCATAGTTGTGAATGTGCTGGGTCTCACCTGATGCCCACATGTCTCGGAATCTCACCAAGACCCATGGCGTGCTACCTGTGTATCACTGCTGGTTATTCAGGGCCAAATGGCTCTTTAGTCAGCAGGTGATGGATACTGCCAAGACTGGGTCCTTTCCTTCAAGGAGGTGGTTTCCCTTCTGGCTCAGGGTGTATCTAGGAATGTTGTTCAGGAGCTAGGGCCTGGAATGGGGGCCTCACAACTCTGACCGGTGCCCTATCCTACTGTGACTGAGCTACTATACAAGATGAAAGACAAAAATCCTCTGTACTCTTCCCTCTCCTCTCCTCAAGCAGAATGAAGGGGTTTCTTTTGGAGACTCATGCTGTGTTTCCTGGGGTTGGGGGAGGGGAGGTGCAAGCACTGCCTTAGCTGGCCTGGCCAGTGCCTTAGTAAGTCGAGTGCCCCCAAATTCCACTGGTTCAGAGCCCAGCTCAGAACTAGGGCTTGTAGTCTTTGTGGCCTAGATTGCCTTTCAATTTGGGGCCTGAGAACACTTCAGCCCATGGTGGTGAGGCTTGTGGGAAGCCGGAACTCAAGTTTCAACTTCTGGGTTGGGCAATTCCACTATGGCTCAGGCTGGTCTGAATGCTCCCTCGGTGGGCGGGCATCAGCGAAGTTCAGCCCGGTTTTGCTTTCTGTTCTGACAGGGCAGCACGAAGTTCAATGCAAAGTCTCACAATCGCTGAGCTAACCCTCTGCCAAAGGGCACAGATTTCTCTGCACCATGGGGCCACTGCGGAAAAGAGTGTGTGAGGGAAGAGGCGGGACAGGTGGCTTCAGCATTTCAAGATGGCCTCCTACTCTATTCATTGCCTCTTTCGGCAATATGAAATTAAAGCCGGGTACTGTGAGTACTCACCTGATTTTTAATTCTTATGAAGGTGTTTTTGATGTAGATAGTTGTCAAATTTGGTGTTCCTGTAGGGGCGACTATCAGCGATGACTTCTATTCCACCATTTTACTCTGCCCTTTTCCACCATGACTTCTATATGCATTAGTAAACTAAGAATTTTGTGTGACTCACTTTATTGAGATATTTTTATTATAGGGGTGGTCTGGAACCAAACCCACAATATCTCCAAGATATGCCTGTATATCCAGTGTAGTCAAGCTTACTATCATTATACTGCCCTGATTGTTTTTCTCATGTATTTTTCTCTCTTAGAGTCTTTTGCTGATTACTTTTGCCACCCCTGTGCTGGGTCCAGTACTTAAACGTGGACCAGGTACTGTGTAGCATTGCTGTGATAAGGTTCGGGTATGCAAAAAGATTTCTAAAGTTTAGGTCATAAATAGGAATAATCTTTTTAAAAAAGTCAGCAACATAATTTTTTTGTTTTATATGAAATCTAAAATCTTGCCCTTTGAGCCCTTTGGCTAGAGTCTTAGAAATAAGAAGTCACACCTGATACGGTGGAGACCTCATTTTCTGGCCCCCCATAATCCATTCACTTTTCTTTTGGTGATCACGTATCCCAATCTCTTTGATGAACCACCCTTCTTCTCTGAGGACAGGTGGTTTGAGTGAGACTGACACCAGTCAAGAATTTGGAGGTGGAGCACATGATCGTGGCCTATATCAATCGGTTTGTATTTTATTTGTATTTTTCCAGTGATTGGCATTTTGCCTGGTATGTACAAGGAATTCAACATAGATGTGTTGATTTTAGGTAGAGAGGAAGATGAATGTTCTGTACTAATAATATTCTGGTTAAAAAAGGCAAAAAATACATAAAGGAAAATAAATCAGCAAGATTAGCTTATTAAGAATGGATATAGGAAGTGTAATCACAAGACACTTTTACTTGTGCAATCATGAGTCCTGTTTATCTTACACTTGTTGACTTGGAGGCAAGTCTTTTTTAGTAAGCAACTCTTTCTTTCTCTTTTCATATCAGTGAGTCTAACCTTTTTTCTGCCTATTTTTCTACCAGTATGCCATTTCCTAACACTGAAACATCTCTCACTTTTCCTATGCTAAGCAGCATCTGTTCCTACCTTCTATGAGCCTCTGGCACATACTTCGTTGTGCCTTCTCAAAGGTCAGCTGTGGGGCATACACTAGGAAAACGCTGCTCCATTTAACTGGACCCTTATAAGGAGTAAACTCAAGTATTTGTGTGGTTATGGCAGTCACAATTAGCAGATAAGTAAGTCATCAGTTGGCTCATGTATTAGGGCAGGTCTGAGTGCACAATTGAGAGTCTGTTCAGGTGAAACAAATGAACTATCATGTCGCTCTGCCTAAAATGTGAATTACTAACACCCAGTAAAATGGGTGACCTTGCAAATACTGGTGCAATTAGGAAAATGTGCTTCTCCTTCCTGTAGGATTAAATGAACTCTGAGAATAAAAATTTTGTCCTTTGGAAATTGAAATGTGTGTGTGTGTGTTCCCAGGTACACTCCCACCACAGCTATCCACTGACCATAATACAATTAAACAGATGACTTCAAGAGGAGCAAACTGGAATAACCTTTTCACAATCAGAGTGTTCTGTGGGATATGAGGTGCCAAACAACACCTTGGGTGTCCTGCTGGAGGTCTAGGGTACTATGTCAAGCAGACAACTTAGTCTTGGGGAAGTATTCTATGAGGATAGTGAGCCTGAAGTAAGACCAGCATCTGTGAGCTTGTGTTTGTATTCCCTAAGGGTGGTAACTCTCAGAGAAGAGGTTAGAGGAAGGAGGGCTTTCTAGAAAGTTCAAACCTGAGTTCAGAAAAGAAGCTCAACAGCAATGGATGCTCCTGAAGAGAATATCCTGACTGAAGAATCCCTAATTTCATGGGTATTTTTATATTAGACTTTGGGAATATTTAGAGATTTTTCTTTAATTTTCTGTCATGGACACTCTAAATCCCTTCAGATGACCAAACCCATTAGGAAACTCTGATATACTTCAGCGGCGTTGTGCGATATTGCTGTGGTGACTGAAGAAATGGAATAGAAAACGAGAGGATGTCTTCGGGGAGGAGATACATTATTTTTGAAGGGATTGTGTCTTGGAATTTCAGGTAATACCAAAAACAGATTAAGGAGATGGCAGAGCTGAGAGAAGTCAGAGTGGTGTATCATGTGGTAGAGCAAGTAGTGGTGGGCAATACAACTCGTGAGAGAGATATTTCAACGCCTTTTCACTCCTTTCCAATCTAGAGGTTGTTGATACTCAAAAGGGAGGTGGGAAGAGAGCAAGGTGAATTACGCATAGATGGAGAAAACTAATGAAGTAAAAAAAAACCCTAATATTTCTTAATGCTAATAACTTTACATACATCATTATATTTAATCCTATACTCTGTGACATCATATCTCGATTTATTATTTGGTTGCATCTGGAAGACATGAAAAATGAAACAGGTAAATTGAATGGCTTGTCTCAAGTTCCACAATTAGAAACAAATCTGAGCAAGGAGAGAAAAACCCAGGTCCATTTGATTCAAGTCCATATTCTTTTTTTAACATGTGTGATTATGATTTAGATTACTAAGAGATTTATAAATTATATTTGTAATTATAATTATATTTTATTTTTTGAGTGTTATACAGTTATAAATCTTATATTTGTAATTATATTTTATATTTTTAAGAGTGTCTTACACAGTTATAAATCTTGCATAAGTAATAATGGGACTTGTTAGTCAGATATTTTGCAGAAATAGGTTAATATTTATACAACTTAAAAAATAAATCAAAATTAATTTGATTTTCAAATTATTTACTCCCTCTACTGGTGACTTTTTGAAGTGATATAAGTGCAGTAGATACGTAGAATGTGATCTCCCATAAGTATCTTTCTGCGCACGTGTGTATGTGTATGTGTGTGTGTGTGTGTGTGTGTGAGAGAGAGAGAGAGACGGAGAGAGAGAGAGAGACGGAGAAATACATATGACTTATAAAGATTTCTGGTGAAATGAATTAGGATGTAAAAATTCATCTTCCAGTGGGTAACTTGATGCCCCAGAAACTTTTACAAAAGGTGAAAGTTTTCCTGTGGCTTACTATGTTCACAATATAAAAATAATGTGTTTCTTTGATCTGTGCTGAATATTCTTTAGCAAAATCATAAAGGCCTTTTGTGAATGTAATTCTGTTTCATGCTAATACAAACACAGAGATACAAGTTTTATAATCTTCTCTTTCATATTTCAACCTATGAACTGGGAATATTAGTGTAAGTTGGCAAGATACTCTTTCCATTTCCAATTTTGTAAGCATTTTAAATACAAATTGTAGAGAGATCTTATTAACACTTGTAGACTTTGCTTTCAGCCATGACAGACAGACAAGGACGTAGAGAAGAGGGCTAAAGCAACAAATTCTTTTTCTTTTTGCCTTTTGCAAACATTAATAATATAAAGTTATGTAGAGCATTTCAGTTTAGCACCCATGTGCTGAATGACAGAATGGTAGTAATCTGTGTAGAAACTGTGACTTTGACTTTCACCAGATTTTTCATTTTTCCTTAGAAAAGTTTCAATTCTATAGTGAATTCAATTGTGATGTCTTTTGGCTATTTTAGATTTTGGAAACAAGCAGAGATTAGAATTTTTCCCAGTGAATCATAGTAAATGTTATAACCAAATAACAAAGTAGGAAATACAAATAGTTGCTATGGATAATTCAGGAAGTAGTTTTGCAAGATTATTAAAAGCTTAGATTTGAGTCAGGTAAACATGATTTGAATCCTGGATGGCCATCCATTAACTATTTATTTTACTTTTGGCAAGTTAATTAATTATATAGGTTTTAAGATGTTGAAATAATCTGATATATCTAAGTCCAGACTAGTAATTGGTGGACAGTAGTGCTCAATTACTATTCTCAATTATTACTAAAGAGAAATATAAATTTCATTAGTAAAGTAAATAAAGTTGAATAAAAATAACCATGATGTATATGATTTCACAAATTACAAAGATTTTATTTTTAAATAATGATGCTGGCAAGGGGGTAATAGATAGGTATCCCTACATATGAGGTATATGATTCTTCTAAAAAGCAACATAAGACAGAAAAATATCTTTTTCTTTGGTCTAACTATTATACTTGTAGTAATCTTTAAAAGACTAAAACCCGAGGCAGCCAAATATTTATAAAAGAGGATATTTGCAAAATGATTTACATTACAGAAATGTTGGCCAGGTGCGGTGGCTCACACCTATAATCCCAGCACTTTGGGAGGCCGAGGTGGGTAGATCACGAGGTCAGGAGATCGAGACCATCCTGGCTAACATGGTGAAACCCCCATCTCTACTGAAAATGCAAAAAATTAGCTGGGTGTGGTGGCGGGCACCTGTAGTCCCAGCTACTCAGGAGGCTGAGGCAGGAGAATGGTGTGAACCCAGAAGGCAGAGCTTTCAGTGAGCCGAGAGCCCGCCACTGCACTCCAGCCTGGGTGACAGAGTGAGACTTCGTCTCAACAACAACAACAACAAAATGTTGGACACAGCCTAAATATCTAATAAGAGAAGCATGTTAAATAAAATGTTGGTATAACAGTAAAATGAGATAGTACACTGACATTACAATGATATTTGTGAAGATACTTTTAATGTGGTAGTTATAAGTGCATAGATACTTTTAAGGTGGTAGTTATAAGTGCATTAAATAGTACTTGGTCTGTGTGGACCAGATGGGTTGGAACATGTATCCCAAGTCTAAGCCTATCAGAAAAAAATGTTCCCTTGTCTTAATGATGGTTTTAGGGGCGTGCACCAGATCTAAACAGCTCTCATTAAGAGTGTACCGTTGATATTTTTCTAGAAATATTGGAACAAATATTTTCTTTTATAAGAGCTTTGGAAAACAATATCTCTCTTTGAATGCAGTGGTAAGAGGGTGTAAAGTCTGGAACTGATACTAGTGGTTTGAGTTCCATACCATAAGGGAAGCTAATATGAGGAAAAGCCAAGTAAAGAAAGTAAATCTGAGAGAAGTGAAAGTAAATAAAACCAGAGCCCAGACGAACTTTTGGTGTGTGCTTGAATCTGCTTCTCCTGCTGGATTTTTCAGTTCTATGGCCAATAATATCCTGGATTTTTTTCAGCCAGTTTGAATTGGGTTTACTGACCCTTGAAATATAATAAATTCTAAATGATATACACATGCTATAATACTAAGTCAGGAAGAAATGTGACTCGAAATGATAATATGCAATGTGTTCTCAATTGTGAAAAATGCATATTCACAGAAAACTCTAAAAATGTATAAAAATATTCCTACTTAATGACCATTATTTATTTTTTATTTTTTTACCCATTTTTCAAGTTTCACATTGGGTACCCATTACTTTCATTATCTAAAATATAATATTTATTTTTTCAATCCATATCTTAGGAGGAAAACTGGGCAAGTCATTTGGAATAATACATTAAGATTTGTTTTCAGCTACCAAGGCAATAAAATGCTCCTCTTGAAATAGCAAAAAAAAAAAAAAAAAAAAACTTTTGTAATTCATAAAAATCTTGGGGAATATTTATCTCAGTGAGTTAATCTAGCCTGTCTTCCATGCAAACCAGGAATAGGGAAGTTGTTCAGTTGCAGAATGAAATTGATAAATTATCTGTGGTATAATAAGGTACTCTTCAATTTCTACATCTTTATGGAGGATTACATGCAGCTAAGACAGAAACTTGTTCCCTGCCCCTGGAAAAGATGGGCATTGTCTCTTTCCTGGGGTTACTCAGCTTTAAAAAGTTAATTTTAATTGAAATTTTCACATGGTTTTAATAACAGGAAAATAGCCACTATTATAAATTAATAATAGTGATAATGTCACTAACATCAACTGTTTTTAGATTCAGTAATGGTTCCTTTGTACAGTAAAATGCAATAGGCTGATTTCTGATTAATGCATGGTTATCAAACTCAAATATTATTTTAAAAGTGAGCAACAGTAACAATTCTTCAAAATAAAATTATAATAAAGTGTGTTGCCACAATGTCAAAATCCCACTGCCATAAACACCCACTATTTATCCAAGTGTTTCTGTGGCTTTGGCTGTTACATTAATTTCAGTATTGGTAGGCACTATAGAATTGTTCTCTCATCAAAGCAATGAGTGAAAAAGTACAATTATATATTCTCCAAGTCCTTATTTTTAGAGGATGCCACTTTTCTATTAGATTTGGGAGTGATATACCAAAGTGATAGTATTTGAAATATTTTTCTTACTTCTATGGCAGTATAATATATACATAGATAATCAGAAAATCTGCCTCATCACAAATATAATGTTTTATATGATGATTTGCAGAACAAAACTCCACTTTTCTTGAAGTTATATGCCCTATGTTTGAAGGGTTCCATCAGACAGAACACTTTATTTGATTAGACCTTGAATGATTTACACATTTACACAGGATTAGTGAGACAGACATGCTCCTTTGAAATTGTGCACTCAGACATAGCTGGGCTCATCAGCCTGTGTATTCCAACTGGCCAAGTCCTGCGAGTCCTCACTCTAAGCCCATTCCTGGTTCTGAATCAAAGGTTAATATTTGGAGTAGCTTATCAATATGTATAATCAATAATGATATTATGACACATCAGCTATTACACATTCTGGTATCCTTCAAAACTTTTCTACAGAAAAACTAAATTTAAAATACTGAAAAACAAATAACAAAACAACATTAAAAAATAAAGGTTAGATTTTGAAACAATAGCAATAAATTTTTATTAAGTTCTTATTTATCTGTATATGATAGGAATTGTTTTTATGTCTATACCTTTCCCTCAGATTTTAAGAGATTTCATTTTAAAGAATTTCGTATTGAAAAATAGCCTTAAAGAAAGACGCTCAGTTGATTACAAAAGCATATAACCAAAAGTCACTAAAGAAAATCCCAAAGCAGCCTGCTCAAGTAAGTATAGTTCCTCAGTCTGTAATGAGTGTGTGAAGAGTGATTTAAGTCTGCTTTCTCGATGTGAGATAATGAGATGGAAAATGTGAATGGTCTGCCAATATACTGCTCAGGCACACATGGAAGGGGGTCCTAGGCCTTCTAAAGTCTAGTTCAAGCTCCCAAACACGGAAACCACAAAGAGTTAATGATAATTGAGATCATATGCTTCTTATCAAAGCTTCCTTAAAAAAAAAAAGCAGCTTAAGGGAAAATTCGTAAATATGTGTCTTAACCACAGTCTACCAATCCCCTTCCGCATTGGAGCCTTTAGCTAATTTGTTGACTTAATTACCCAAGGCACAGGAAGGTTAAACAGAGTGATAATCTGATTTTCTCTGATTGCTGATCACTGCAGAAAGTGGTCCGTGGGAAGCAAAAATAAACCTAGAACCTTGGGCTATGTAAAATGGAGAAGTGAGGCAATTATCCAGATAATTCAGGCAAAGTTGACTGTTTACAGTAATCAAATTATCTGGATAAGTACATAACCTACTCTCTGTCTACAGGAACAATGGCTTTAATCATATCATCTGGTCTGATTAAATAAGTTATTCTTTCTATCTGTATTTAGTGTGAATTATTTAAATTTAATAGTCAAATTCATACATAAAAACCTATTATAATACCCTATAAAAATATCATCCCAAATGGTGGGGATATTAATAATATTTTGTCCAAGTAAAGAATGAGTGCTTCTCTTTAAATAATTAGAAAACATGAGACCACAGAAAGAAAAAAAAAATGTGGGAAAAACAAATTTACTGTGGTGAGATTAATGCAAAGGCCTGTATGAAAAGTGAGGTAAGAAAAGTTGAAATTATCATGGTAAATGGAAGTTTATTCCATACCACATCACTGGAAAATTTATATTCTGAAGCTCTCTGATTGTCAAGAGGCACCAAAATAAAATCTTTCAATAGAAGATTCAGTTAACTCATTTTCTTCTCACTTTTAATACTTCGTTGTTTTAGACATTTTAGAAAATACAGAAAATTATAAAGAAAACCAAAATCACAGTCCAGAGAACACCACTCTTAATGATAATTGCATCTGTTTTTCTGGACTTTTAAATAATTTTATATGATGGTATTTGAGCTTCTGGATCAAATCAGGAATAATTTTTCAATTATGTCCATCAGTTTTGAAAACGGAATTGTAATATATATGCTGTTTTGAAGATGCAATTTCCATTGGACAATATCTCAGTGTCTTCTTATATCAGTAAATATGTAGACATGGCATCGTTTTTAATACACTTATCTGAATATGACACAGACATAAGCCCTACTTTTGGGCATTTAGGTTATTTCTAATTTTATTATAAACAGCTAAGTGTTGGATATTCTCACACATGCATGTTTACATACTCACCTGATTTAATTTTTTCCTAGCTTAGATTTCTAGAAATGGTATTACTAAGTCAAAGAAAATGAACCTTTTATGGCCTTTAGTATATATATTGGTCAACTGAATGCTATACATTTTTTATAACTTTTTTTTTTTTTTTTTTTTTTTGAGATGGAGTCTCGCTCTGTCACCCAGGCTGGAGTGCAGTGGCGGGATCTCGGTTCACTGAAAGCTCCGCCTCCCGGGTTCACGCCATTTTCCTGCCTCAGCCTCCCGAGTAGCTGGGACTACAGGCACTCGCCACCACGCCCGGCTAATTTTTTGTATTTTTCAGTAGAGACGGGGTTTCACCGTGTTAGCCAGGATGGTCTCAATTTCCTGACCTCGTGATCCGCCCGCCTTGGCCTCCCAAAGTGCTGAGATTACAGGCATGATCCGCCGCACCCAGCACATTTTACAACTTTTAAGTGTCACAAGCTGGGTACAAGAGCTTGTACCTGGTTCCTCACAGCATGTCATCACTAAATAACATCTTAATTTAAAATCAATTAACATCTTATTTTAAAATTTAAAAATATTTTTGGTTCAGCAATTTGATACGTAAAAAAGGCAAATTTCTTGCTCTTCTTCTTTGCATTTTATGTAAAATGAATATATTTTCATAATTTATTTTCCATTTGTTTTTTATAGTTTTTCTTTTATGAGTCACCTATTTGGATATCTGAATTTTTTATCTTTTGGGATAGTTTTTCATGTTTTAAAAAATAATTTTACCTTCATGTTCTTTTCAATTTCTAAGAGTTCATTTTCATAGTAAGAATATAAAACCTCTGTCTATGGCGATCTTGCAATAATTTTCTCAGTTTTTCAGTTGCCTTATTATATTTTAATTTTTTTTTAGTTTAGAAGCTTCTCAAATTTATGTAATTAAACTTACAATCTTTTTCTCTATTGTTTCTTCCTTTTAATCATTGCCTATAAAGTCTTTCATTTCCAGAATAAGCTATGTGTATACCCATGTGTTTTTTAAGTGCCAGCACATTTTATTATTATTTTAAAATTTAGATCTTTAATCCTTTTGGAAGAAAAATTCATCACCAATAAAATAAATTTATAGTTTATTTTAATAAAATAAAATATTAGGGCATTTGACTTTATTAGTTGTGATTATCCTATCCTGGTTCTTCAAAAGTTGGTGATTTGATACATTAAGATTGGCACCCGGGCCGGGCGCGGTGGCTTACGCCTGTAATCCCAGCACTTTGGGAGGCCTAGGCGGGCGGATCACGAGGTAGAAGATCGAGACCGTCCTGGCTAACACAGTGAAACCCAGTCTCTACTAAAATACAAAAAATTAGCCGGGCGTGGTGGCTGGCGCCTGTAGTCCCAGCTACTCGGGAGGCTGAGGCAGGAAAATGGCGTGAATCCGGGAGGCGGAGCTTACAGTGAGCGGAGATCGCGCCACTGCACTCCAGCCTGGGCGACAGAGCAAGACTCCGTCTCAAAAAAAAAAAAAAAAAAAAAAAAAAAAAAAAAAAAAGATTGGCACCCGAGGCACACAGGCTACCTAAAGTGACATTGAAACTGCTCTGGGGATCTCAAAAGTGCTGAACTCAAAGACTGCTCTTCAGAATACCTAGGATAAAAATAAAATCATAAATGAGTTCAGAAAGGAAAAACCAAGCTGTGTGCAAAAAAATAGCAAATGAAATCACATTCTTTGATTAATATGGTATTTTGGAAGACATAAGGAAGAAAGCATTTTAGGTTCTGAAATAAAGTAATGTAACCTAGACCCTTCATCCAGCATTCAAGTGTGAGTACAGAATGAGAATTTTTTTACTTACAAGGAGGAATTCAGTAATTTTACATTTCAGAAGGATTTTCCTTGAGAAGTTAACTTGAAATGTTTCTGCAAAATAAAAGCATATGAAGTGGAATTCATTTGATTCAAGAGTCAAAGTTTTCAAACCAGGAAAGCAGTCATGGGACAGTCCATCATAACCGCTGTGCAGCAAGGTGAGGGCACCCAATCAACAGGAGCAGGGAGAGAGGATTTGGGAGAGATCTATAAGAAAAAAAAAAAAAAGGTGTGCGAAAGGATTTATAGCATCAATAATAGGATAGAGAATTGGAGAATAATAAGTAGTGAATGATAAAGGAAAACTTCAAGAAACTAAATGAAGGACATTAGAAACTTTAAGAGCAATAACTAGTTCTTTCAAACAAGAAAGGAACTCAAATGAAGCATAATTTTGAGCCACTGATGAGGCATAGAAAGGGAAAAGTTCATTTGACACTCATGCTAGGAACAGTCTCCATTGATTTGCCCAAGAGTTGAGGCAATAAAACTCTAAACATGAAAATATAATTCTAGCATATCACTTGACCTAACCATATCATCTTATTTTCATAGTCATAATAATATAAATCCTGCAATTGATCTCCAACTTTTACAGCCTACTGATAAGAATATGTATCAAGACTTTATGTAGTTGTCAGACAGAATGAAATTATTCACAATTTTGATAATGTACAACTAAAAATGTAGTTGACAGAAAAATGGGAAATAGAGAAAAGGTAGAGAAATACTGGGGCCCCATTTTACAAAGTAGGAATGAAAAAGTACTGTGAAAAATTGATAGCGTAACAATCAGAGCTATAAGTATGTATATTAAAGCTTATAAAGGTAACCAGTATAAGAACTAACAAATAATTTGTAAATTCTGATATGTGTAAATAGATGGGGAATGGGATACAGTAGGTGAGTGAAATCCTTATTTTCCGTGTTGGAGAACTAATAGGTATTGTCTAAATTAGATAAAACAGTAAATAGAAGTTCAAATACATATAGTTATGAAAGTAAGCATCATAAAAATTATAGAATGCATGCTATGGGCAAAGGGCATAACTGTTGCTTTTCACTAACTTTTCTGTAGTATTTGACTTGTTATCAAGTATCTGCAGTGCTTTGACAAAACTCAAACCTAAAAATAAGAAGTGAAAAAAATGCCTAAGAAAATTGTAATCACAATAAGTATGTCATCACACATGCTAAAACTTTTCTGGATGAAAGATACAAACTGGCCATGCCAATAAAATGTGAATGGAACTTAACCGAGGAGTTTGGCAGAGGAATGGCTGGGTTATCTGTAGCAGATAGTTTCTCTGCATTTAGCTGAAAGCATGGTTGTCCAGAATTAAGGCTATTTCTCAGTCTCTCTTAACAGCTGGCAATGGTCATGTAACTAAGTTCTGGGTAATGATATGTTGAGTGGGAGTGGTGTGTGCAGTATTCTGATTGAGCCTGTGGAGGGAAGCATGTGCTCTTCACTTCCTGTTTCCTCCCTTCTAGCTGCCTGGAACATAAACTTATAATGAATTTAAATTAGGAAAAATCAAGATTAGACAAACTTCCTTGCTCTAGTTCATCAGCAATGAATAATAGAACTTAAACATAGGTATTTTGACACAAATTATCCACTAAGCATATAATTCAAAATATTCGATTGAATTCTTTACTCCCACAATAATTTAGCATTCTAAAACATTAATTTGCTGAAGAGAAATTGGCTTTTGGATGAGTTAGGGCATTTACTAAAAGGTTCCTTTATTACCGAAGAGTGGTTAGTAGACTGAAACACTCAGATAATTTGAAATTATTAATTTTATGAGATGATCTTTAAAAATACTTTTTGAAAATCAAATTATGCTTTCAGATTTTTCAGGTCAAAATTTGTATGGTAATTTTATTATAATTGTGTTAGAATTAAACACACATCCAAGACAATCTTGAAAGACAGACACAGTTGGAAGAGTCATACTCCCTCATTATAAAACTTACTACAAAATTATAGAATTCAAGACCATATGATACTGGCAAAAGGATAAACATGTAATCCAATGGAATGTAATTGAAAGCCCAGAGATAAATCCATACATGATAAGTTAATTTTCAGCCAGGTGCCAAGACCATTAAATGGGAAAAGAATAGTCTTTTCTTCTAGGGATTTTATGGTTTTAGGACTAACATTTAAGTCTTTAATCCATCTTGAATTAATTTTTGTATAAGGTGTAAGGAAGGGATCCAGTTTCAGCTTTCTACGTATGGCTAGCCAGTTTTCCCAGCACCATTTGTTAAATAGGGAATCCTTTCCCCATTTCTTGTTTTTGTCAGGTTTGTCAAAGATCAGATAGTTGTAGATGTGTGGTATTATTTCTGAGGGCTCTGTTCTGTTCCATTGGTCTATATCTCTGTTTTGGTACCAGTACCATGCTGTTTTGGTTACTGTAACCTCGGCCTCGTAGTATAGTTTGAAGTCAGGTAGCATGATGCCTCCAGCTTTGTTCTTTTGGCTTAGGATTAACTTGGCAATGCGGGCTCTTTTTTGGTTCCATATGAACTTTAAAGTAGTTTTTTCCAATTCTGTGAAGAAAGTCATTGGTAGCTTGATGGGGATGGCATTGAATCTATAAATTACCTTGGGCAGTATGGCCATTTTCACGATACTGATTCTTCCTATCCAAGAGCATGGAATGTTCTTCCATTTCTTTGTATCCTCTTTTATTTCATTGAGCAGTGGTTTGTAGTTCTCCTTGAAGAGATCCTTCACGTCCCTTGTAAGTTGGATTCCTAGGTATTTTATTCTCTTTGAAGCAGTTGTGAATGTGAGTTCACTCATGATTTGGCTCTCTGTTTGTCTGTTATTGGTGTATAAGAATGCTTGTGATTTTTGCACATTGATTTTGTATCCTGAGACTTTGCTGAAGTTGCTTATCAGCTTAAGGAGATTTTGGGCTGAGACAATGGGGTTTTCTAAATATACAATCATGTCATCTGCAAACAGGGACAATTTGACTTCCTCTTTTCCTAATTGAATACCCTTTATTTCTTTCTCCTGCCTGATTGCCCTGGCCAGAGCTTCCAACACTATGTTGAATAGGAGTGGTGAGAGAGGGCATCCCTGTCTTGTGCCAGTTTTTAAAGGGAATGCTTCCAGTTTTTGCCCATTCACTATGATATTGGCTGTGGGTCTGTCATAAATAGCTCTTATTAATTTGAGATACGTCCCATCAATACCTAATTTATTGAGAGTTTTTAGCATGAAGGGCTGTTGAATTTTGTCAAAGGCAATACCATTCAGGACATAGGCATGGGCAAGGACTTCATGTCTAAAACACCAAAAGCAATGGCAACAAAAGCCAAAATTGACAAATGGGATCTAATTAAACTGAAGAGCTTCTGTACAGCAAAAGAAACTACCATCAGAGTGAACAGGCAACCTACAGAATGGGAGAAAATTTTTGCAATCTACTCATCTGACAGAGGGCTAATATCCAGAATCTACAAAGAACTCAAACAAATTTACAAGAAAAAAACAACCCCATCAAAAAGTGGGTGAAGGATATGAACAGACACTTCTCAAAAGAAGACATTTATGCAGCCAACAGACACAAGAAAAAATGCTCATCATCACTGGTCATCAGAAAAATGCAAGTCAAAACGACAACGAGATATCATGTCACACCAGTTAGAATGGCGGTCATTAAAAAGTCAGGTAACAACAGGTGCTGGAGAGGATGTGGAAAAATAGGAACACTTTTACACTGTTGGTAGGACTGTAAACTAGTCCAACCATTGTGGAAGACAGTGTGGTGATTGCTCAGGGATCTAGAACTAGAAATACCATTTGACCCAGCCGTCCCATTACTGGGTATATACCCAAAGGAATATAAATCATGCTGCTATAAAGACACATGCACATGTATGTTTATTGTGGCACTATTCACAATAGCAAAGACTTGGAACCAACCCAAGTGTCCAACAATGATAGACTGGATTAAGAAAATGTGGCACATATACACCATGGAATACTATGCAGCCATAAAAATGATGAGTTCATGTCCTTTGTAGGGACATGGATGAAGCCTGAAACCATCATTTTCAGCAAACTATCGCAAGGACAAAAAAAAAACAAACAGCGCATATTCTCACTCATAGGTGGGAATTGAACAATGAGAACACTTGGACACAGGAAGGGGAACATCACACTCTGGGGCCTGTTGTGTGGTGGGGGGAGGGGGGAGGGATAGCATTAGGAGATATACCTAATGTAAATGATGAGTTAATGGGTGCAGCACACCAACATGGCACATGTATACATATGTAACAAACCTGCACATTGTGCATATGTACCCTAGAACTTAAAGTATAATAAAAAATATACGTATATAAAAGAAAGAATAGTCTTTTCAACAGATAGCTGTAGGACAACTAGATATTCTTATGCAAAAGAATTAAGTAGGACTCTTACCTCACATCATAAAAAATTAACTCAAAATGGAATAAAGACTGAAATCTAAGAGTTAAAACTACAAAACTCTTAGAAGAAAACATACGGGTAAATTTTGATACCTAGGATTATGCAGTGGTTTCCTAAATGCCATAGCAAAAGCACAAGATACAAAAGAAAAAAAAATAGATAAACTGGACAATAACACTAACGAAAAAGGAAAAAGACAACCCAAAGAATGGGAGAGGATATTTGCAAGTCATTTATCTGATAATAGTCTGCTATTCAGAATACACAAAGAACTGTTACAACTTAATAACGAAAAGACAATAACCTAACTTTAAATAGGGAAAGGACTTCAGTAGGCATTTTTTCCAAAGAAGATGTGTAAATGACCAACGAATACACGAAAATATGCTCAACATCATTAGTCATTAGGGAAATGCAGATAAAAACCAAACACCACATGTTCTCGCTCATAAGTAGAAGTTTAACATTGAGAACACATGGACACAGGGAGGGGAACATCACACACTGGGACTTGCTGGGGATTGGGGAGCTAGGGGACGGATAGCATTAGGAGAAGTACCTAATGTAGATGAGGGGTTGATGGGTGCAACAAACCACCATGGCATGTATATGCCTAAGTAACAAAACTGCACGTTCTGCACATGTACCCCAGAACTTAAAGTATAAAAAAAACCTTGAGATAATTATTCATAACTAGTGGGTTGGTTACAATATAAAAGATAGACATTAAAAAGTGTTGTTGAAGATGCAGAGAATTTGAAGCCCTCATAAATTACTGATGAGAATGTAAATTGGTGCAACCACTTTCCTCAAAAAGTTAAATATAGAGTCACCATATGACCCAGCAATTCTACCCCTAGGCATATACAAAAGAGAACTGAAAATATATGTCCACACAAAAACTTATACATAAATGTTCATAGCAGCGTTATTCATAATAGCTAAAAAGTGAAAACAACCATCTACCAGTGAAGAGTGGATACACAAAATGCAGTGTATCCAAACAATGAAATACTACTGAAACTTTAAAAAGAATGAAGTACTGATACAAGTTACAGCATGAATAAACCTTGAAAACCTTATGCCAAGTGAAAGACATCAGTCACAAAAGGCCTCATATCACTGGAGTCCATTTATACAAAATGTTTAGAATAGGCAAATTCTGAGACAGCAAGTGGAGAAAATATTACCACAGGTTGATGAGGATTGAATGGGGAGTGACTGCTAATGGGTATGGAGTGTGACATCGAGGAGATGAAAATGGCTTGGAATTAGAGAGTGGTAATGGCTATACAGTTTTGTGAATATACTGAAAACAACTGAATGGTGTTGTGAAAAGTATTATGATATTTGAATTACTTTTTTTAAAAGCATACAGTAAGCACATATCGTATCAGGAAAGAATATCAGAAAAGAATAGGCATCTATTGCTTTGGTGGTCATTGTATTCTTCCAAGCATCATGAAGAAATAATTAAAACAGATTCAGGCAAATCAAAGACTTGCACTTAATTTTATCCAATTTAAAATCTTTTTTAGTAATTTTTTTTTCCTGTTGCCATATATGTTACTCTTTCTTTCAAAACTGTAGTACTTAAAAAAAAATTCTTGTGTGCAATTTGAGAATGAAAGGCTCATATTAGCTTTAACTGCCAGTGGTGTAGACCTGCTGGCACCATTAACAAAAGGGGAGTATTCTGACACTCGGGAAAGATGCTCTTATTTCCTTGGTCCACAAAGAGCCAAAGGCAAGCCCTATTATTAGAGCCAGTGAGGCCAGATTCACCATATGATTAATCACCCAAGTAGAGGCAAAAATTGAGGTTGGATTGCACCTAGTGTGTGGGTCAGAGAGCTTTTCCTGAGCCTGTTAAGGGTTTCAGGCTTGTAATTTCCTCCTTCTACAATAAACTCTCTTCTACCATGCTGTAAAAAAAAAAAAAAAAAAAAAAAAAAAAAAAAAAAGTTTGAGTGATGAATCCTCCTGGAAGCAAAGTGGTTGCCAAAATATCAGACCAGGGAAATGACAAGCGGACTTGATTTTATTATTTAGCTACACACCATGCTTCAAATACCTCAAGCAGGATTTAAAAAGACATCTCTAAATTTCAGTCTTATCATTTTCAGTTTTTGCCATTACAACTCTTCTCTCTCTCTGTGTGTGTGTGTGTGTGTGTATATACATGTATATATACACATACATATATACATTATATATGCACACAAACAGAGATTGAGAGAGGGAGGAGAGAGAGAGAAAAGTAATGTGGTATTGCATGGCAAGGTCATAGTTTAAAAATATCTTGCCTTTTCCCAAAGTCTTTAAAAATATCTGCAATCAACTAAGCAACCAATTACTGTACATCCCAAATGCATGTTTTCACAGCTATTTTTAGGGGCAAGATTCAGTCACGACACATCCTGTTCACTCATAACAACAGACAGCCGTAGAGGGCAGCTAATGAGTAGGTAGCCAAATGACAATGTCTCCTTACTTTTGACTTTGCTTCCAAGGCCCGAGTGGCTGCCTGACCGTCTCCACTCTGGCGTCAAACAGTCCCCCTGCAGTATGCAGACAATTTAAATTATTACAAGGCAATGTTGCAAGTATGAGCCCTGGCACAAAATAAAGTAATTACATTCAATTAGCAGTCCCCAAAGTGATGGTCCAATACTAAGAGCTTTAGATGTTGCCTTTTGTTGACTTACAGAAGCCAGGTAATGAGTGAAACTTCAAAGTGTAAGAGACTAAATTACTGCTTAATTAGTGGAAACTAGATCAGAAAACATGGCAAAAGAGAAAAAAAGAACACATACCCACAATTTTCTTTTGTTGTAGGAATTCAGATAATATGCTCCATTTCCCAAATAACAACAACTGAATACCTCAATACAGGAATGTTCTGAGGAAAAACCCAAGGGAATGACGTTGTTGGAAGTGTTTTCTGGGGAAAACATTGAAGTTGATGCCATATCTGCACCCCTAGTGACATGTCTTCTCCTTTTAACGAAAATCAATGTTTCTTGTTTGATGTTAAAAAGTAAAGTTAAATAGAATTGTGTTAGATATTTCCTAAATCCCACTACTGGTCCCATCAGTATCTTTTTGCATAGTACATTGATAAGTTTGCTTCTTGGAAGAATAATCCTGAACTCAAATATGGCCAGACAAATTCTGAAAAATGAAGAAATATAGGGGAAGCTACCTTTGCTGATAATTAAAACATAATTTATGTTTTTTAAGTATATGTATTTATATATATATATAATTTACTACACAAAAAAGGTGACATTGTCTCTCTGTGAAATAAAGATGGTTAGTCAATAAGTGGGTTGAGGCAAATGGTTAAATTTGTAATCACTTATTATACCAAAATATATTTCAGATGGATCAGAGATTTAAATAAGAAAAATAAAACTAGGACTTAATAAATGTGTAAAGAAAAATCTAAGAATTAACCAATCTAAGAATTATACCAAATCCTGACCACAAAACGTAGATAATTTTTATTTATTGTAATATTGAAATTATCTATATTACAATTTAAAATTATCTATAAGAAAAATAATAATAAAAATAAATAACAAACAACATGTATTTACCATAAGTACTACACACAGAGGGCTAGTGTCTTTAATGCATAAAGACCAGCAACACATTTACAATGAATTTAGTGACAAATAACCAATAGAAAATATAAAAAATATCAATAGAAAATAAAATGAGCAAAGGTTAGAAACAGCAGGAACAACAACAACAAAAAAGCCTTAAACATGAGATGAATCTCAACCTCACCTACAATCAGTCAATGCCAAAAGTAATATACCATTTTTGATTTATCAGATTTGCAAATTTCAAAGTTCAAAACATTTTGTGCCTGAGAGTCTAGGGATGCAGACAACTCATACACAATTAGTGAAATGGGTTCAACCTCTATACAAGGCAATTTTGCAATACTATCAAAATGTAAAATTTATAAACCATTTGACTTCTAGCATCTTCCTACATATACAAAGGACATGTACAAAGGTATTCATTGCAGCTTATTTATAATAGCAAAAGAAAAACAATATAGATGTCTAATAAAAAATGACTAGTCGAGTACATGAAGCTGGTCAAAAAGAACGATATACTCTATACGTACTGAATTGTAATTATATGATGCTAAGAAAAAGCATGATGCTTTCAGTAGCATAGGAGACTATCATTTGTAATAAAAGCAGTAATACACATATACTGTTGTCCATCTCTGGAAAAGTATCTAGTAAAAGTCTTGGGAAAAAGAGACGGGTAGGAGAGAAACTTTAGACTACATTTTTCATATTATACCAAGTGTATGTATTTTATATTCACATAAACACATTAATTGAAATGCCCAAGGGAACATTTTAATATAATGTTCTTTTCCAAAGTCTTGGGTCTGCTTTAATGAATTGAATTATAATTTGATAGCTCCAAAATTTATAGGTATGAAACTCAGAGTAGTCCTCGAATTCTATGTGCAATAAATGAATTTTCTGACTGGATGAAATGCTTATATCCTCTGGTTAGAAGACAAATATTAAAAGAAATTGATGAATTATTTATTTTAATCATAACTTCCATCTTCACCTTCTTCTGTCTGCCTTCTCCATCCTTTATTCCATATTCAAGTTGCAAAAAAGAGAAAGCTAGACAAAAACTTAAAACTGTCTTTATAAATTGAACATTGGTATAAAACGAGGACACAGTAATTTTTTACATGGGTAATAATAGAAAAATAATCTGATGATTGATTCATAACCTCCTTTTACTCATTTATGATTAGTTATATAAATCTTTAACACCAGAGCCTTAAAATAAATTATTCTTTTCATTCCCTAAATGAGACACTATTAGGCTTATGTCTTCTTACATAAGGTAAGAAGACATTTCTTTATTACCTTACCCCATAAGGTAATAAAGAAAAATGGTTTTCAAGAGTTTAATCTTCTACATCCTATCTTAATTTGTGAAATCACTTTTCAAGTTACTGATAAAAATATCTATTGTCATTTAAATAAAATACATGTATCTGATTGATTACTTCATATTTTATATAGCTACTGATCGTGTGTAATGTGTAAAATCTGTATTTTCATCATGCCAAGGTGGGGAAAGATTTCCCCAATGGAAAGACTGTATCTTCATTTAATTCTCACCCACTTTCTGTTCCAGAAACATTTGGGCAAATTGAGTAGTTAGGTAATGACCAAAATAGGTCAATTAAATTCCAAACCTCTCTCTTTCCCTAACTTTACCGTGAGGAGGAAGAGGTACACAAATTCAGATCATTGCTTCTTCTAAGTATGTCTCGAGGTTTTTATTTACATGAGTGCTTTTCCAGCTACAGTGTTTCCTAATTACTTTAAAGAACAATAATCCTCACATACCCTTTGATCAAGCAGTCCCAGATTTAAGAATCTATCCTATCATAATAAAAGCAACAGACAAAGAATATGAGCTACAAAAATAATCATTTCTACACTATTGATAACGACAAACCCTGAAAACAACCTGTATGCCCAAGAACAGGAGAAAAGTGATGATATATTTATATGATAAAATATTATGGAACTATTAAAAAGCAGTGAGATATATGTTATTAAATACATGTGTAATAACTTCACTCTCATAAAAACAAACTTCAACCAAAAACCCAAAAACCTATTGTGTGAAATATGTATGTAAGAGAATGTACTTGTTGTATGACCAAGGAGAAATGTGGAAGAATACACATCAAGCTCTTATCATGTATCACTTGAGGTGACGGAGTATATCAGTTAGGTTGCCTTTAGCTGCAGATACTAGAGATCCAAATTCAAACTGATTTCAAAAGTAAGGAAATAAATTGGAATAGAAATCTACTGCAGTAATCCAGCTAGAGAATGATTTCAGGCTAAGTGTCTCCCTGGCTGTGTTCTCCCTTGGCTGTTTCCTTAGCATTGCTTTTTTTCTTCTTTTTTCATACTGGAAAAATATCCAATGCAATCCTTTGTTTTATATCTATATTTCTAAGGCAACTGTCTAATTTATCACTTACCTGGAAAATTCTGGAGAGTGAAAGGTAATGTAATTAATACTTACTGTAGGACAGTGGGCATAAACTGGAACTGTCCTAGGCAAACGAAAATCTGTGGCTGTCTTTCACATGTCACAACACCCAAGGGAAAAGAGAGATGGCCTCTTCCACAGGTTTTACCTTAAGAGAGAAACTAATTTCTCAGAAGCCCCATGTTCTCTTTAAGATTCACTGGCCTGAATTGAGTAATTTCGCTATTCATGATCCAAGCCCTATGGCTGGGGGATTGCCTAACACTGACTGTGTTTTAGACTAGCCCCTCATTCATTGGATAGAAGGATGAGTAATTTTGAACCAGTAATTTTCAGAGCGTGGCCAGGGGACCTCTGGGGATCCCTGGGACCCATTCTTCATCAAATAAGTTATTTTTAATGTAAAATGGGTTTATTGTCAGGCATGGTGGCTCATGCCTATAATCCTAGCTACTTGAGAGGCTGAGCCAGGAGGATCGCTTGAAGCCAGGAGTTAGAGACCAATGTGAGCAACATAGTGAAAGCCCTTCTTTAAAAAATAAGCATAAAGAAAATTAGTCAGGCACAGTAGCACACACATCTGTAGACCACCTACCCTGGAGGCCGAGGTGGGAGGAATACTTGAGTCCAAGACGTGGAAGACCAGCCTGGGTGATATGGCAAGATTTCCTTCTAAAAGAAAATGATGTTTATTCTTACTATTTTAAAAATAGTTATTTTAACTGCTAACATAGTAAATATTAATAGTTATGACCCAGATAAACAAAAAATAGTTGGAATCCTCAGTAATTCCAAGAGGGTAAAGGGGTCCTGGGAACAAAAAGTTTGGAAATTCTACCTTAGACCAGTCATGTGAACTCACCTGGGGCTTGGCATTTTAATCCTAGATGTTTTAATATAATTTGAGTAAAATTTACTATAACCTAATTTCTACATACTGATCATAATATTTACTAATGTTTAAAGTGAATTTTGTCTCTGAGTTTAAGATATCTAGAAAATTTAGGTCCTTCTATGAAGATAAACAGTTTATTTCTAGAATTTTGTAATAGTGCTAGTTAAATATTGTTTATTAAATTTGTTAAAATATTTTTATTACATTAAATCAATTTTTGAACTAGCACTGTCTCTATTCCTAGCCTGCTTTTTAGAATAAAAATTAATATGTGTGTCAGAAAATTTTGAAAGAAAAATAATTAGGAACTATTGAATATTTTTCTCCATTACTAATGATGGAAATTTAATTTTGTCAAATGCCTCCACCATTAATTAAGATCATATTTTCCCCTCCCATGTTAATAGATTTTATACTTCTGAATCATCCTTACGTTTCAGGTTTGAATCACACTTCATTATTTTGTAACATACCTGAAATATACTGCTAAAATTTGTTAATACTTATTTATATGATCTTTACACCTGTATTCAAACATGCAATTACTCTATGGTTTGATCTTTAGTATCTATGTTTGCCAGGTTTAACTTCAATGTTATACTTTAAAAAAACAAGTAAAAAGGTTTTTTATGTTCTGAAGAAAACCTATAAATGGAAAAGGAAGACATTTATTTATAAAACTATGATATATACTTAGTATGACAGGCATTATTCAAAGTATTATCGAATACTAGTTTATTTAATCCTTATAACAACACTATGTAGTAGGTATTATTATTATTTCTATTTTATAGGTAAGAAATGGAGGCACAGAGAAGATAAGTAACTTGGCCAAGATAACACAGCTTATAAATGGCAAAATTAGGTAAAAATTGACTCCAAATGGCCTGAGAGTTCATGCTCTGACACAATTTGAACCTTGAGCTTCTTTTTGTGGTTGACTTTTTTTTCTTTTTACATTTTTTAGTTTTTTCTAGGATCTCTATGATTTCCATTATGGATTAAAGTTATTCATCCAATGTGGCAAATTTTGCTTTGAGTTTTGCAAAAGAGTTGACTGAAGGCTTCTGAACAGATGAACAGTTTAAAGCATCTGCTTAAGATGAAAATTTAAGCATCACTATTCCTCTGTTTAAAAACATCTACTGAACACTTCGTATGACTCAGACACTGATTTGGATAAGGGAAGTATAGTAGTGAACACTCACAAAATAGATCACATCTCTGTTCTCATAGCAATTATGTTCAAATGAGACAAGACACAGAAAACAAATAAACGAGTAGTGGTAAGTGCCAAGAGAAAAATAAAATAGGACAAGGAGACACAGAGTAATGGGAGAGAGAACAGACTGTTTTAGACAGTGTGTCAGGGAATATCAGAATGAAGTGATGGAGCCAGCCATGTGGATAGGTATCTGGGGAGAGTATTCCACCAGCAACGGAAAATACGTCAGCAGCAATGTGCGTGTAGCGTTCTAGAAGCAGTGAAGAGGACTATATGGCTGGCACAGTATGACAGAGGAAAACGTGGTAAAGGATGTAATTAAGAGGTTTCTGGGGGCCAACTTATGTAGGATTTTGTAGGCCACAGTAAAAACTAATTTACTTTCATTAAGATGAAAAGCCATAAGATGACTTTGAGCAGAATGGCATAAATGGAATTACATACTCAAAGACATTCTTCTGACTCCTAATTGAGGAAGAATCTATGATGGAGCCAGGCTGAAAACAGGAAGACAGAATTGGATTGGTATTGCAATCTTTGAGGAAATAGTGGCTATCACTAACTTGATAGCAGTGGAAATGATGAGAAGTACTTCAGTTCTGTATATAATTAGAAGGTAGAGCTGACCAGAATCTTTGCAGAATTAGCTATAAAAGGAAGAAGTCAAGGATGACTCAAAAATGTATGATTTCAGCAGCTGTAAGGATGCCAGGCTGTTTCTTGAGTGGGAAAGCCCAGAGAAGGAGCAAATTTAAGGAAAATGATTAAAAATTTGATTTTGCCCTTGTTAATTTTGAGGCAATGTATTAGTTATTACTGCTGTTATAACAGATTACCACGAACTTAATAGCTTAAAGCAACACAACCTAATTTTCTTGTAGTTTTATAGGTTAAAATGTTGGCATGTGTCTCACTGGGCTAAAATCAAGGTAGTCTCAGAGTCTGCCTTCCTTTTGGAGGCTGTAAGGGAGAATCTGTTTTCTGGCATTTCCCAGTATTTAGAAGCTTCTTGCTTTCTCTAGCTCAGGAGCCCTCTTCCATCTTCAAAGCCAGTCAGGAAGGATTGAGTCCTTCTCACATTGAATCACTCCGACTCTTCTACCTTATTCTTCCACTTTTAAGGACCTTTGTGATTATACTGGGCCCATCAAGAGATAATCTCCCTATATTAAAGTCAGCTAATCAGCAACCTTAATTCTATCTGCAATCTTAATTTTTGTTTGCCATATAAGGCAACCTATTCACTAGTTCTGGGAATTAGAATGTGAACGTTTTGCAGGGAAGATTATTCTGCTTAACACAGATGTCTATTTGACATCCAATGGACTTATAATAAAATAGCATATCTTTTACTTTCTTAAAAAAGAAATATATAAAGAAGCAGGATAGAGGGTAAAATAAGTTTTATTGCTCTATAAAAATGCAGAATTACCAAACCAGCTTTTAAGGCAAATTTTAATTCTAAAGCGCTTAAATAAAATAAAATTTTATTTTACAAAATTATATAGCTGTGGTAATTCTAATAGGTACAAATGTATTGGTCATCAGATTTTGTGCCGAGTTTTGTTTACCCAGTTAAGGCCTTCAAAATGGTGCTTTTGAAAAAAAAAAGTTGCTTAAAAGCCCCTAAATAAAGCCTTTAATTCTGAAGTCATAAAATTGAAAGTATGTAGTGCTATGTTATATTTTAAAAGTGCTATTTATAATCCAGCATATATAAATTAATCGTGAAAAGTCCACCAGAAGATAAAATAAAAAGGGTTTTATTCTTATTAAGTAAAATATCCTTGCTAATATTTTGATTATGTACTTTGTCATATGCATATAATTATAAATACATGAATATTTATATACACAGACATTTATATTTATGTATGTTTAATGTATTTACAGTTTTAAATCTGCTTACTTATATTGGAAGCACTGCTTCATGTTACTAATATTCTGCATACCATCACATTTAATGGTATCATAATATTCCATTGAGTCATAATTTACTTAACCAATTACCATTATCAGATACTTGGATTTTCAATTTTACTCTGAATATAACTAACATGAACAAACTTGTATTGAAATCATTGCTAATATCTAGTGACTGATTCTTGGGATAAATCCCTGAAGGAAACATTATTGTGACAAAGTTTATTTATATTTTCTAAAGCTTTCAGTATAAAATGAGAACCATTATAGTCTCTGAAACAAATACCTCAATCAATTTAACTGAATCTTATTTTAAGAGAATACACTTGATTTATCATCAGCTTCTCGTATAGAAACTTCAAATAACGATATAAAAGCCTTTGAATTTCAAATTGTGAAAATTATTAATATGTCAGGACTAATAATTATTAACATTTCAAAAGAAGGTTTGGGGAGCCCTTTTATTCTCTTGTCAACAAATGTAAAGCACTGTTATTAAATTTACATTGAGAAGACATGTTGCCAGTTTTTTCGTCTGCTTCTACTATAAATGACAAAAGAGAAACTATAGGAAATAGTAATATTTATAAAATGGTAAGTACTTAATAAGTGCCTACTAAGCTTTAGGCAGTGCACTGAGCATCTATATTTATTATCTTAAACCTTGCATAAAGCTAGAGTTAGGTAACAGTATTATTTCCTTCTCAAAGATATAAAAACCCAGGTCTCGAAAGGCAAAAAATTAGTCCACCCAGTTAGTAAATAGGGGAGCTAGGATTCAAAATCAGGTACATCTGACACTGGAGTCCTGTCTCCTAAAGTAAAATTCTGTGTTTCCTTGACTTTCTCCTTCAGCTACTAGTAGCAGTAAGAGTAGTAGTATCATTCATTCATTCATTCATTTGCTTATGAGGTTATTTAGTACCTATTATGCTCCAAGATCTCTGCTAGTTACTTGGGAGATTACAGGGAACATAATAGAGGCACTGATCTCTTGGAGCTTATAATCTTTTAGAGAAGGCAATTATTTATTCAATTGGTAATTCCACTAGAGTATATTGAGTGTTATGTTGGTGGAATCACAGAGTGCTATATAACTGTGTGTCCTCTGCACCCCCAGTATTTTATACTCATCTTCATTGGCCTTGTTACACTGAAAAATGAATTTTCACCTATATGCTGGTTGTCCTTTATAAACTATAAACTTCTTAATAGCAGGCATCTTATCTGATTAATGTTTGTGACCCTAGCACCTAGCATAGTTCCAGGCACATAGTAAGTGGGTGCCTAATAAATGTTTTTTTTTTTTTTTCTGAAATACTCATTGATTATAACTAGTCTCTAAATAAGCAGTTTTTGACTCCTGATTCTGTTACTCTCAATGATTTATTACTGGTAAATTGAAACTGTTAATTATGTGATTATACTAATCAACTGAAGTTTTTGGAATTAAAAATAATGCCATCATTCACTCTCTAATTCAACAAGTATTTTGTCCACTTACCACATATTACTTTATGTGTGGCACAAAGGACAGAAATCAGGCCCTGAGCTTACATTTAGGATTTTGACTTGAGTGGAAAAGATAAGACAAGCTTATAACAAAATACATAGATGACCATTCAGGAACTTATTATGTATGTGAATGCATTAGTGTGTGTGTGTGTGTGTGTGTGCGTGCAAGAAATTCTGTATTCATCCTCAGGAAGAGTGACTGTTAGAAGGAATGGGAGAGTGACTCATTGAGAGTGGTTAGGCCCCCCTTTCAGTCTTTTCTAATTGACCACCTAAGCTTTTCAGATCAATCACCAGCATGTGAAATGAACCCTTCATGCTGGATAGATCTCTCAGGACATGGAGGACATAAAGACTACAGGTTCCATGTGGGTGGGTGTTTCAGCCCTCTGAGATCCAGAGGGTCCAATGTGGCTTTCCAGATGTGGTACCCAGATGGACTGGACATTAGCACTGAGGCCTTGAGCCAGGGCAAGCCATAACCAAGCTGGTTATGAAGGAATGAAATCACACTCAGAGCCACTGTCCTTCAAAAAACCAGGCTGGCCTATGCAAGGACATAGGATGAAAGCAGCAATAGGCAGAGGAAGGAAGACCCAGCAACTCAGTTGTTGTTCTGTGTGCAAGCAAGGGTTGGTGGTGGCAAACCCAGCAATGTCAAGATTCTTCCAAGGCAAGACGTTCAGAGGCCCAGAGCACTGAAAAGTTTAAGAAACTCTCACTCACTTATCCACGTGTGAATCAAAGTCAAAATAATACTAAACTATAAAATGCTAAACTTGTGTGCATGCTAAAATAAAAACACTTTCTATATTTGTAGATGAAAAAACTATAAAAAATAATAATAAAGTAAACTTTCCTCATCTTGTTGATGCCCTATTTTGCTGGCAGTCTAAACCTCTGCTTTCTTACTCTGCATAAAGGGTAAGCACTGGCCCTTTCGCTCTGGACAAGGGAAGCTGGGGGACCTGTTTCCTCGGCTGATTTTTGTATTATCTAAGATGGTAAACAGGTGGCCTTAAGAATATAGTCCTGGACTTCCTGCTAACCTTAAACTGTTTTATATTTCTAGAACCTCATTCTGATAGAATATGATAAATAAACAGTGTGATTTTATTCACCCCCTGAGTGGTACAAAACAATTCACATTCATTATAGTTAAAACATAAGGGAGAAAGTGCCAAGAAGTATATGAGAAGTTTAAATAAATTATTAATAGAAATTCAGAAAACAGACGCAATTACATTAGGAATCTGAAAAGATTTATGGAAGACTTTGCATTTTGGCTTTAAGTGTAATGGAAGTGCAGGGATAACAGATGTAAAGAACAATGTCTAATTCTAGGGCTGAGAGAATACCTAAGGAAGGAGCAAACTTGGAAGAGCTTCCCTCACCAAGGCTGAGATCCAGACTTCTTTGAGGAGTGTGGCTGTGCCCAATGGATGGTGAAGTTTACTGAGTGCTGCAGGCAGTAACTATAAAGCTGGAAGCCACTCACTGGGGACTTGCTGAGAAGCTGCCCACTGGGGTGCTGGCAAGACTCACTGGAAAACTTTCACAGTTGCTCTGGCAAAAGTCTTTGGAAGGGGGTGCACCACTGGGTCTCCTCAAGCCAGTGGTAGGAGAGCTGCAGTGAGTTGTTGGAGCAAGATATACAGCAACTGAACAAGGAGGAGAAACTCTCTTCTCTTGCAGTGTCCTCTATTCTCCCACATAGTCTACTGACAATGGCTGACTCACAAAGAGGAACACTTACAGGATCCTACACCAGGGCAAAAACAGTGGATTTGGAGCTAAGAGGCAATATATCAATATAATTCACACAGTGGCAATGTATGTGTATGTATCTCAAGATTATGAAGAGTTGCCCATTTTCCTCTTATCTTCAGGCTATAAAGTATCAGAATAAAAGTTATCTGCGGTGAGTTGAAAACCTGTTTTCCAATTATTGCATTAAGGCACGTGTTATTTATATCTATAGCTCCTTTTCTCAACTCAGTAGCACACTTCTAGGTTTTCTCCATGGGGCTTAGATGGCTGTATTTATTGGCTTGGGGTAATAAAGTGGGAATTGAACAAAACTTCAGTTTCAGTAATTATACCTGTTTGCCTGTACTATCCCTTATATATTGCTCCTTCCACTTGAATCTGCTATATACTTACCCTGAATTCCCCATAGTATCTGGCAAATGGTACTTAGGAAATTTTTTAAAAATTGAATCAGATCCAAATGAAGAGTAAGTGATGAAAACCACAAGCTTTGGAGTCAGACAAACCCATTCAAATTCTAGATCTTTCACTTAGGTTTTGTGTGACCCTGAGTACATTACTAATATCTAACTTTTTTAGCCACAGTTTTTCCATCCATAAAATGAGGATTATAAAACCTTTCCCCTATGGTTGCTGTGAGTATTAAATGTGGCTACCTATAAAAACTGTAGCTTGGCACATAATAAGTCCTTGACAAATGGAAGCTATTATTAGTAGAGGGAATTTCAAGTTGCATTGATTCTTAAAATGAATGAAAAGATGACAGATTCTTGGGTACAGCCTCAAAGCTGTGCTCTCCTAAAATACGATTTCAGAAAATGAAAGAGCAAAAACGCAGGGACCTCAAGGAGAGGACTAAATTCTTGATGAATGACTACTAAAACTAAGAAATTCATTCCACGAAGGTAATAAAAACAATGAATTTAAAAACTGAATAATCAGATCTGGTTTGTATTTCATCAGACTGTGCTATAGGCCAAATCTGTTTTACTGTCTCATTTATGTGACAGATGGTGTGACAACTTATTGAGCTGATAAATTGTTTTCAGTTATTTAATCACAGTGCAATCATCTTACTGTATTTCTACTCCCTTAATTTGAAACAGATTCGACCCTTTGTTCAGCTGGCTTCCTGTACATGCAACACCAGTCAGCAGACTGGGCTGTCCCCTTCAGTCTACTTGTTCATGCTAGACTCTTGGAGACAACAGCATGCTTATGTCACAAGCCACTTCTGTCATGGCAGGATTTGTGTTTCTCCTCAGGTTAATAATATCTGATGGAGGCACCAGGTCTCCTTTCCTTAAAAGCAAGGGGTCTGAATACCAGTTTAGGAAGAGGTGCTTCAAAGATCAAAACCAGGCCTGTGACAGTGACATGTGAGTTCGTGAATTGGAAATGGCAGTGTCAAATCTCTCCTAAACAAGGAAATAGCCCCTGGCCAGCAGAAAAGGAACATGGAATATTGCTGGCCCCAATTAGAGAGGCAAGTTTTGTAAAAGGTAGCCACATTCACTGACATTTTTTTTTTTCTAATGTAGTTCTGTACGGACTATTGGAAAAATAAACTAGGAAAAACAGGGAAAATGTGAACTTACAGGTTGATGGGCAACTTCAGAGATAAGAGCACAAATACATGGCTTTCAACTTTATGATGAGAGATGTTTTGCTTTAGGTAGGCTGAATATGCATAATTTCTAACTGAGATAACTTGCAAACAGGAGCAAAGAACTGCAACTCAAGTTTGGTAAGTTAAGAATAATAATAGTTATGCTTATTTGGAGACTTTAATAATCATTATTATTATTTAGTATTACGTGACACTTATTAGTACTTATATGTGCCAAGCAGTCATACATATTGATCTATTTATCCTCATTAAAACCATGCTGCAACTTGTCACTAATCAATTATTCAATAATATATTGAATAAACATTTATGTAACACCTACTATACTTCAGATACTCAATCCTTTTTCGTTCTCACAGCACTAAGAGATGGGTATAATCATCAACTTACCCAGATCCTCTAAGAGGCTAAATAATTTGTCATGGCTGTGCGGCTAGTGGGTGTTAGAAATAGTTTCAAGACCATGCCTAGCTCAAAATTGTCCTTTTTTTCTGGCTACCTCTCAACCTATGGCTGCTATCCCTTTGCTTTGGCCACCCATTAATAGGGAGCCCTCACCAAAGTTCCCAACTTCTCTTAGGCTTCATCTCCTCATTTGCATAATTATCATCATATGTACCACATAGGCTTGTTGTGAAGTTAAATGAGGTAAAATATAAACTTTCTTAGAACACTGATTAAAACACAAGTATATTTTGGTTGAATGAAGTCAAAGTGTGTTTCTTTTTTTATTAGGGGTTTCAGTCCACTGACAGAGTGTAGTAGCTTAATTATTTTCTTCGTCAGGATTTAAATAATGTATAGTCTAATTTTTAGTTATTTTTAAACCAATGTTCCGCATTTACCCAGTGCCGTTTTGTTTTGTTTCGTTTTGTTTGAGACGGAGTCTCGCTCTGTCACCCATGCTGGAGTGCAGTGGCGCGATCTTGGCTCACTGCAACCTCTGCCTCCTGGTTCAAGCGATTCTCCTGCCTCTGCCTCCCGAGTAACTGGAATTACAGGTGCGTGCCACCACGCCCGGCTAATTTTTGTATTTTTAGTAGAGACGGGTTTCACCATGTTGGTCAGACTAGTGCCTTTTTTAAAATACACCCAAACCTAGTAGGAACATGCAGAGAAATAGCAAGGTTACATTTTTTAAAAATCCAAAACCAATTATTTCTTATGTTAGCTTTCCGTTCAACTCCAGATCTTTTCATTATTCAGAGAATGCTTGGCGAATTAAGGTCCTTGAGTTTTTCTCTTCTGTAGCCTATGACTTAGGTAGATTTTATAAAAAGAAAAAGTTGAAATTGACTTTTGACTGAATATGTTCTTAATAGGAAGTTATGCATCTCTACCAAAGAACTTCAGTAGTGCTTGTGAAAGGAAACATCTTCAAATCAAATAGCCAAATATAAGACCAGCCTGAAAGATCATGGCTTTATATCTGTCTTTTAGTTCTTCTCTCAGAGCACAAACTTTCTCTGCCTGTGGTATCAGCAAACAATTTCCTGTCTAAGAGCTGAGGTATGGAGAGGTTATGTAACAAGAAGCACACTTAAGGAAGTCTTGACCAGTTCCTGTGTTTAGGATCATTTCCATTGTGACTGGGAACCTTCAGAATGGGAAACTTGTTGAAATTTCAGATCTTCATCATGGCTCAGCTTATGGAAAAACCTATCTGGTGTAGTATTAATAAAACTAGAATGATATAATCTTTCCGGCAATTTCATGTCTGTCACTGAACATATTTTACTGAAAATCTGATGAAATCAGTCACAGTTTTTTAAGAAGCAGTATCTGTAAATTAGACTATATCTTATACAACAGTGAAAATTGAGCTACAAGTAGAGTTAGTAAACTTTATTGTTTTCTACCACAGCAATGTCCACAAGCAAGCTAAATTCAATGATCTCTTACTAAACTTTGCCATATTATGGTGGTTTTGTATTATATCAATCTTCTTCATTAAATAATGATGGGCAGTTACTACCTATGATTACACTTTTTGCTCTCAGAAGGAAAATGAGGCATGTATATATATATTAAGATTTTTAAAAGAAAAAATAAACATAGAAGGTGATAGGTGTAATAAAAAACAAAAATGCTAAAATATGAGGTGTTTGGACTGTTTGATTCTAATAAAACAGAACCTTCAAAACTGAATATAGTTTATTTTTCTTACTGAATTAAAGATGTACTAATACTTATGATATTTTCACCATTTGATTCATAGGGACTAGCTAATGACAGTAAAAATATCTGTATATCACACACTCACAAATACAGAAATGTGTGTTACAGTCTCTACCTTGAAAAATTATGTTTTTAGGTTTATGCATTTTAAAATTGTTTATTCATAATATGACTTATCAATAATAAATAATTATAGTTATACTTTGTAAATATATAGGGTCATTATTGATCAGATGATGAGAAACACTTCCTGGAAGAAAGCAGTGGGTAGGGAAAAAAAAGAAGAGGCTGAAGATATTTTGAAAATTAGATTTCTTTATTTCGACTTATGGTTCCTGAAGACACGCAATTGCACTGGTTTTGGAGGGCAGAATCAGTGTTAATTTATGAAAACTGAAGGAAAGCCTAGCAAACAGAAAAGTTCAAATGAAAGTTTTGGCATTCAAAAAGAAAGCAAAATACCTAAGAAAACATGTTCTAGCTAATTTTAATGTAGTAGAGACCCTACGTATAGAAATACACATTAAAGGCTATCTATATATGCTTTCCTGATACTCCAATAGTATGTTTCTTTCATGTCTGAGGTACATAATAAATACTTTTGAATGAATGAACACAGCAGAATTATAGGCACTAAGTAAGATACCAAGTAACTAGGACACTGGTAATCAGGGTGAATTCTTAATAACTTGTGACAAAAATCCAAAAGCATGGTCCTCTACAACCCTGAAAAATTTATCCCAAATTTGATCTACCTTAAAGTTCTTCTCAACATAATGACTTCCATAAAGTTCTGGGATTTGTGCTTTACAAATATCCCTTGTCCTACAGCATCTATCGATTTGTATATTCCTGAATAGCTATAGTGATCTCTTCTTTTGTCCCTGATATTTGATTATCAGGTTACCTCCATAAATACAGCATGTTTACATAGTACCACAAACTCAATCATGTTGTAACTAAAGTGCTTGCTTAGCCATCAAACAGCTATGGAACTGACAATTACATGAGGAACAATCAGTTTAATTTGGTCCTTTCTAAAACCTGCAGATTCTTCAGTAATTTGTATATAACCATCTTATCTGATCAGTGTTATAAAATATATTGTACAATCATTCACAGTTTTTAAAACCCAGCACTTCATAAATTTCCTATACCTGTTATGTCAAATATAAAAATTATAAATTTGCACCAAAAGCTTCATGGCTTAAAGTGGTATAGAAAATTAATTTTTATTAGTGGAAAAATTGCTTTAAGTAGGTGAGAAGTATTTTCCTGTGAATTGAGGTAATAACCAATTGGAGAAGTTTTAATTTCATTTTACTTGAGCATACTTACTCTAACAAACCTGGTTAAATTGCCCAGGGAGTTATAAAGAAATAATAGGATTAAAAAAAAATTAAAACCCTTAAGAATGAAACATTCTGTTTCCTAAAGCGGGTGTTATCTAATCTCATTCAGTAAAAGAAAAAAGAAAGTTTGACTCTTTCTCAGTAAGGAATCACATAAAACTTAGAAAATATCATTTGAAGCTACGTTCTAACTCTCTACAAGAACACTTGAGAAAGTTTAATGAAAGCTTTAGATTTCAAGGCATAAATATAGACTGAAATGGTTACCAAGGTATATTTATTAGATTTATTATTTCCTTTAAAGAACTCATGTAGCTGTCTAAGATTTATCAAATTGATGGATACCAAGAAAATAATCTATGGTCTTAATTGCCAAGTTCCCAAACCATAAAGAATGATACTAGGATCAGAGGGTAAAAGCCACTCCTTTGATCACAGAGTACAAACATTATAGAATCTTTGCTACCACACAAATACATCTATATGAGGACATTTATTCACATAATGCACAATTGCATTGTTTTGAGTATCTTCAGAAAATTAAAAGCCCATGTTAATATGTAACTATAGTAATATTGATAAGTACTCTCTGCTTTAAAAAAAAATCAGCAGGATGAAATAGATGATCTCTCAGCTATCTCCTTCAGGAAGTTCCACAATTCTATGAAAATTTTAAACCTGGGGAAGAAATTATGTTTTTGTTTTAGCTTAGAAAAATCTTGTATTTTTGAAATTGATAGCCATAGCTTCACCTGTGAACCATGACTCTGAAATCCATATCTGAAGCCCAAGTTTCTGTCTTTGGAGAAACAGATACATGGATCAGATGAGCCACTAAACATCTCTACTTGGGAGTCCCAAAAAGAAACCTCAAACTAAAGATCTCTAAAACAGAAGGTATTGCCCTCTGTAACCCCACTCAGATTTTGTTTTATTTATTCTTATAGATGATGCTACTGCTCCTTAGTAACCCAGGGCAAGGACTTTTGGAGCTGTCCTAAATGGCTTTTTACCATCCACTTTCAATGTCTGCAAAAGTTATATAACAAAGCAATAATGATTGTTTTAGTGATTGGATGTTCTTCACATAGTGATTGAAGTTCTTCTTTTGTGCCTTGAAGCTATCAATAAAGCAAGGCATTACAGCAAATCCATCCATTTTTTTTCAGGTGAGACCCTCAGTTTTCCCCCAGATTCAAGACAGATTATGTTGATGCTCTTTATCAGCCAGAGGTACAAGATGGAACTGGGAGAAGAAGGGGTGGGTGTCATTTTTGGAGACATGCAGAATGTCTTAGTTTGGGCTACTATAACAAAATGCTATAGACTAGGTGGCTCATAAACAACAGAACTTTCTTTCTCACAGCTCTGAAGCCTGGAAGTCAGACTGAAGGTGCCAGAATAGTATGGTTCTGATGAAGGCTTTCTTTCTGGATTGTAGACAGCACCTTCTCAATGTGTTCTCAGTTTTAAAGGTTCTGATGTTTTGTTAGAGTAACACTGTCCAATACAGTTGCTACTGTATTTAGGATATGGAATGTGGCTAGCCCAAATTTAGCATATGGAATGTGGCTAGCTCAAATTGATGGTAAGTATAAAATGCACACCAAGTTTCAAAGATTTATTATGGAAAAAGAAATATAAAACATATTTTAAAAATATTGATTACATATTGAAATGATAATATTTCAGACATACAGGGCTAGATAAGATAAATTACATCTTTTTTTTAATGTGGCTACTGGAAAATTAAAAATTACATTTATGGTTCACATTTTATTTATGTTGGCTTGCCCTCTTTTAGAGTATTCATTTTTTTGGCACACAAGAGTCTGAGTTAATTTAAGACACTTTATTGTCAAAAATGATTGGAGGGAACTAATGTATACCAAATTATAAGACATGGGAAGATGGTCTTCTGGTGGAATTGTGAATAACTACATGTCAGTGTTTTTATAAATGTAGCGGATAACATATTCATATGTAAAACAAACAGTTTAGTATTCCTATATTCTTACCTTGTTTCTCTTCATGTAATTTAAACAGCAGCTGAGACATACACTTAACCTCAGAGAAGTGATTACCCAGAGAATCAACAGAACAAAGACTAAATATTTATTTCTTGGGACATGACAAAAGATTTGGGAGGATACCCTATGCATTAAGAGTGAATATGTTTTACCTTTAAAACTAGATAGATGAAGCTAAATAAAGCTTTATCAACCGAGGGATAGTTGAAAAGAAGAGAGAAGAAAAGTAAGAGAGTTTAGATAGCAGCCTGTCACTGAAAGAAAGGGGTCTATGTCCTGCATTTCACATAGATCAGCAACCTGGAAGTGGGAAGGGAGAAATAAACAAATTCATACATTGAGGATCTGAGTCTTATGCAAGCAAGGTAGCAACATCTCAGAGTTCTGACTTCAACCCAAATTGTGCTCATGATGTAGGTTACACATTAAGAGGTGATTTCTGTGGGAACATGGCTTTATTTAGCCCCAGTGTATTTCCAGAGGCCCTAGAACATGGCATAGAGCATCTGCATGTTTTCCATGCCCTGAAGAAGAACAAGGAAATAATTGAAAGAGATCTGACCAAGGGAAGGCCTAGGAACAAGGGTGAGTGATGTCAAAATAGCAACTAGTGTGAACAGGGAGCCAAGAACAAGTTGGGGGTATGTACATTTCAGTGGAGCATGGAGTAAAAAAGGCCAGATCCTACCCTTCTGACTGCTGTGATCTGAATGCTTGTGTTAAAATTCACATGTTGAATCTTAATCCCCAATGCAACAATATTAAGAGGTGGGGCCTTAAAGAAGTGATGAGGTCATGAAGGTGGAGCCCTCATGAATGGGATGAGTGCCCTTATAAAAGAAGCTGACAAGAAGAGATAGCCCCTTTCATCATGTGAGGACCCAGCAAAAAGGTCCCAACTATGAGAAAGTGGCCCTCATCAGACACTAAATCTGTTGACGCCTTGATCTGGGACGTCACAGCCTCCAGAACTATGAGAAATAAACTTCTGTTGCTTATGAGCTACCCAGTTTATGGTATTTTGTTATAACTGCCTGAAACTAACTAGCACAGACTCTAAGAGCTGATTGTTTTTTCAAGAGCTCCTGAAATATACATGCAACTAGGGGAGAAAATGAAGGAAGGGAAACTCTGAAACAGAAATTAGGTTGTTTGAGAAATATAAAAAAAGGTTATAGTTTAATTTAATTTCATAAGCTCATATCTTCTACCTTATCAAAGAAGTAGAGAGGAACATGAGGCAGTTTAAAATTCTGAAAGATTTGGGGAAGCTTTTATTTAGTTTATTTTGCGAACATTTATAAGTAAGAAAAGGAGATTTCAAAATCAGTTCAGTTAGTCTCTAATTTAATAAGGGCCAATCCTAGCAAGATATTTAGTAGCCTCTCTTTGTCTATCTCTTTTAATCACCATTTCATCCTTTGTACCAGTGTCTACTTTCTTTGAGCGCATTCAATGTACAATGTTGTTTTTTCCTTTCGTAATCTCAAGTTTTTACTATTAAAATTTCCAAATAAACAGAAAAATTCAAACACAAGTACAAAGAACATGGTATACATGTCATGTAGATTGAAAAATTAACATACTGCTATATTTATTTTATATATTTCTCTGTATAAGTACACATATTTTTTCTGAAATATTTGAGAATTAATTGCAGTCATGATGCTTTCACACTTAAATTCTTGAAAATCAGGACATTCTGTTATATAACTATAATACTATTAACAAGATAACACATTAAAAATCCCTTGCTATTATCTAATATTGAATCCATATTCAAATTTTGCCACTTATGCCAAGGATGTGTTTTCTAGACCCTTTTTATCCCCAAATAATTCAATTTAGGTTCATACATTGTGTGAGATGTTGCATCTCTTTGGGATCTTTTACAGAATAGTTTTCTCTACACACACATCTCTATCATGATACTCACTTTTTGAAAAGTCCAGACCAATTTTCTTATAAAATGTTTCATATTCTGAATTTGTTTTATTGCTTCCTCATTGTATAGTTTAACATGTTGCCCAATCTCTTGTATTTCCCATAAATGAAGCTGTAGATATAAAGGCTTGCTTAGATTCGGAATTAACATTTGTGACAAGAACACATCATAGGTGGTATTTTATTCCTTGTATTTCAAGTGTTTCATATTGCATCGCATCAGGACTGACACAACTTCAGGTTTTACCACCATTTTGTCCTTTGGTTAAGGTAGTTACCAAGTGGAGATCTCTCCACTTTAAAGACACATTTTCAGCTTTACAATGAGTAAGTCATCTATGAGATTATTTTAGACACCGTCTAACTCCATTCCTTCTTCTTTTACTGCTTTGGTTTCTAACGAGTTACTTATCTTGAGGAAGATATTTCTTCTTCCTAAAGCTTCCTTTTTGTTCTATTCATTCACTAAGAAAAAATACAATGTTGTTGTAATGATTCAGTGAAGTAATGCACGTAAAATAGTTTTATAAATTGCAAATGTTGTAAATGTTAAGAATATTTATGTTTATAGTGGGAAGAATAGGAAGCAAAAGCACTTTTATCATCATTGTTGTAGTTTGAGTGTGTTCATTCCCCATAAGAAGGAAACATGCATTTGACTACATGGTTTACTGAGGCATACGTAATAGTTTGCTAGGACTGATATAACCAAATATCGCAGACTGGGTGACTTAAACAATATAAATTTATTTGCTCAGAGTACTGGAGGCAAGTCCAAGATCAAGGTGTTGGGCAAGTTTGGTTTCTTCTTCTGATGCCTCTCTCCTTGGCGTGCAACCAGCCGCCTTCCCACTGTGCCCTCACATGATCTTTCCTCCGTGTGTGCAATCCTGGTGTCTCTTTGAATTTTCTAATCTTTTCTTATAAAGACACCAGACAGATTGGATTACGGCCCACCCTAAGGGCCCCATTTAATTTAAAAACCTCATTAAAGACCTTAATTTCAAATAGTCACATTCTGAGGTACTGGGGCTTAGTACTTAAACATATGAATCTAGGGAGACACAATTCAGCCCATAACAGCACACATTATGTACATTATGTATCACATTATGTACACTAAGTGGACTTAAGTTGTAATATATATTTATAATTCTGTTTCATCAAAGAAATAGTCAACATTTTCATAATGCTAGTCAATACGCAGTACCAAATCATGCCCTCCTTTGTCAAAGCCTTCCAATTCTTTCCGATCTTGCTCAAAAAATATAAGCAAAGTCCTTTTTATGCCCCACAAGGTTCTCAGTCTGGTCTCTTAGCCCCTCTTCTCTCTAGATTTATTTCCTGCTATTGTATCTATCACTTGATCTCTCCACTTCAGTACCCTGGGACACTGTGACAGATTTCCCACCTAAGTGTTTATGCACTTGTTCTCCCTCTGCCTGCAATACTTTTCTCCCAATTTCTTTCCTTCTCTCAAGTCTTGTCCGCTCAAATATGACCTTTTCATGAGAACTTCCCTGCCCACTAATTCATAGTCTGCCACCCTGACTTTCCGTACTTTTTTTTTTCTCTGTAGCATAGACAAAGACTAATATACCTTAAATTGCATTTACTGATCTTGTTTGTTATTTGTGTTCCCATAAGTATACATACTAGATTTTGTTCTGCCTTATTGACTGATATATCACCTACATTGAGAACAGTGCCTGGCAAATTGCAGAAGCACAATAAACATTTGGAATGAAATGAATGAAATAACATTGAGGCTCAGTTTGAATTCATCTTTCAAATCCTCTTATTCTTACTATGAGGAAAGGCAATACAGTGCAGTCTTCAAGAGCACAGGCCTTGGAGGTGGAAAGAATTAGGCAAGAATGCTGGCTACACTGCCTGCCAGTGGTTGTTGTTGGCCAAAAGTTTTTCCCATCTGAGCCTCAGGCTACTCAATGAAATTGAATGCAATTATCTTAAAGGATAATGAGGTTAAACGGGTTAAATAGTTAGCACAGTGATCAACATGTTGTAATGCTAAACCCAAGTCTGGACTGAGAGTGTTAAAATTGGTTAACCAGGTCTGCTTTGGGAAGGATGGAAGTGGTGGCTGTCATAAATGCCATATGATGACCAGATTCAAAGACTCTGTTTTTATTATCCTCAGGTCAAATTATGTCCTGCCCATCCGCCCCGACTCCCACCCCCAGACTTTCATTGCATGGAGATCTTTGAAATCAGTAAAAGAAAATTGTGACAACTTAGGTAGCTTATTTGATTTCAAGGCTGAAATATGAGTAAAAAAAATCAAGTAAGATTCTTTTCACTATCTTTAATATCTTACCTATTTTTGGTCGTATATTAATTTCACCATCCATTTTTGCCATGCACTTTCACAAGTTTCCTAGAGAATTGTGACTTGGAAGTTATCCTTAAATTATTTAATCTATATTCTCAATTTTTACAAATGACAGAGGTGAAGCCCAGACTGAGGCTTGCTCAAAGACCCACATAGGTTTTGGAAGACCAGGGACAGATCTGAGATATAGAAAAAAGCAAACACATTATGATACAGAAGTTCTGGAAGGTAGATGTTTTTCAGTGAGAAAACTGCAGGTTGGATGAGATGATATAACACGGCCACAAGGTCACATAACAGAAGGCTCTCTGCCAGAAAGCTCAGTTTTTTCCATTATACTACTTCGTGTCTTCTTTTTACTAATGAAGAATTCCAATCCCAGTAATGCTGATCTGTGGGATCCTGCTGAGAAGGTGCCTTGTGGCTTAATGGTCTCCTGGTAACAGCCAGTATGGACTAAATGGTGCTCTGTGAAGATTCCTCATGATTTAAATTGACTTGCATTTGTGAGGCCACATTTGAATTTATAACCTAACAAACTGCCACAGTCTGTTTTGAAAGAACACAATTCACACATGATTCACCCTCTCCTCACAATGCCTACAAAATAATCATTCTTTTAAGGCTTTTATATTTCCTGAGACGAGTTTTCTTCCTCTTGCTTTTTCCTGAACAAGGAAGTACTTATAATCTCACCTCTTAAATTACATTTTAAGGCCTCACAAACCATAGCAAAGGAAGGGACAGAGTCAGCACTAATTTCATAAACTATCTGTAAGGGAATTAATTACAACCTGACTTATTTTTCTTTTAGAAAGAAGTTATAAAGGAATCCCATAAATTTCGAAGGAGGAATAAATTCTTTCTCAGGAGGGGTGAGAACTGTAGTAAAATGTTAAAATAGCACAAATTAAAGTTGACTGGAATCTCCTGTAAAATCAAGCCAAGCCAAAGGGTAGTAAATATCACTGAAGTTAAAATCAGTATCTTTCCATCAATAAAATTGATTAAAGTATTACATCTAAATATATACTCTATGAGGCATACTGATTCAAGATACACAAAAATTATATATGTCAAGCAGCAGTATTTTGCATTGAATTGAATATGTTTTCTCAAACTTTTAAAAAGAGAAAGTATTTTTTCTGAATAAGCTAATACAGCTTGGAAAAAACATAAATTAAGCTGTTATCTCAAAAGTCGGATCACCTTACTTGCGACAATATGAAATAGAAAATATAAGTATTTCTTAATATTTGTCCTATCAGTATATAAATAAATACAGTGTCGTCTCTATGTTTGTCATTTTTTTCTCTCAACTTCTCAATATGTTATCTCTTCCTTCCACATGATCACTAGATAGGAATTCAAACTGACTTTGACTTTAAGAAAAATTATCATCTTTGTATCTCCATTGCCAAGAATTGTACCACGCTTACAGCATATTTACTCAAATATATTTCTTAATTGAAAATCTTTAGAAAACTGAATCTGCAAAAGTGATATTTACAATGCCTTCTTAAATAAAATTATTGATTTCAGGTCAGTTGTTTGTCATTATTTAGGGCACTCTCCCCTCTGTGTTATGTAAGTAACTCAGATTCAATTAAATCTTCATGAATTTAATGAACTAATCTTCAATGTAATATAAATATCAGAAGTGTTCTTTTGAATCATTGACCTAAAAATGAACCTTATCTTTGCCACTAATTAGCATATTACTTGACTTTTCTGCATCTCTGTTTTCCCATCTATAAAACAGGACAGGTTGGGCATGGTGTTGCATGCCTGTAATCCCAGCACTTTGGGAGGCCGAGGTGGAGGCAGGTGGATCACTTGAGATCAGGAGTTTGAGACCAGCCTGGGGAACATGGTAAAACCCCATCTCTACAAGAAATGCAAAAATTAGCCATGCGTGGTGGCACACACCTGTAGTCCCAGCTACTTGGGAGGCTCAAGTGGGAGAATCACTTGAGCCTGGGAGGTTGAGGCTACAATGAGCCACAATCATGCCACTGCACTCTAGGCTGGTGACAGAGTGAGGCCCTGTCTCAAAAAAAAAAAAGGAGACAATATTTGTACTCATCCTTATAAAAATGTTGAAAAGATTATATAAGTTAATTCATTGGACACATTTGGGGCAATAATAGACATTTTTTAAAGCAATTAAAGGTTTATTGCAATAATGGTTATGAATATTATTTTTATTTACTAATATTTTGATTTTGGATAAGTTCATCATATCTTTGGACTTCAGCTATATCATGTATTAAAATATAGTGATTGGGTTAAGTTATCATCAATATCCTTTCTAACTCTAAAAGTTAATAGTTATATGACTCTAAAGAAAGTTACTCATGACCTGAAGGATTTATTATATAAATTCTATTCAGATATCTGTAAAGTATTCCCCCTCCCCCCACTATTAAAAATAAACCTTTATAGGAATGTTCTACAATAGTTGAAAGTGCACCAGAGAATTTGGGGAGGGATGCACTCAGCTTTTAGTTTTGATCCCTACAATAGCTATTTTGTCATTTTGTCAAGTTACACATATATGACCTATAATTCTCTATTACAAGTGCATTATAAGAAGTAAAGGCCAATCTATCACTTAATATCTATTTTTTTTATACTTTAAGTTCTAGAGTACATGTGCACTATGTGCAGGTTTGTTATATAGGTATACACGTGCCATGTTGGTTTGCTGCACCCATCAACTCGTCATTTACATTAGGTATTTCTCCTAATGCTCTCCCTCCCCCAACCACCACTCCCCAACAGGCCCTGGTGTGTGATGTTGCCCTCCCTCTGTCCATGTGTTCTCATTGTTCAACTCCCACTTATGAGTGAGAACGTGCAGTGTTTGGTTTTCTGTCCTTGTAACTGTTTGCTGAGAATGATGGTTTCCAGCTTCATCCATGTCTCTGCAAAGGACATGTTACAAGAGGATTTAATATCTATTAAAAAGTGAGCAATATAATTTAATAGATTTCACAGACTACCCACGAGATTCCAAGAATACTTGTTTTCTACAAACTTCCACAGTATATACTCTAGCAATTGGGTGCCACGGCCAGTACTTCGAATGTTACCAATCAGTCTTAAAATACAAGATGTAATGCTGATTATAAACTATACCATGTTCCCCCAGAAAAACTTCTTTTAAAGTTACCATAAAGAGGAAAAAAGAGGTGTTCCAGAGCGTTTTTCAGCACTTGGTAGACAAAAACACAAGACACAAATTATGTAACCTACAGCAAGTTTTTGGCTAAGTTTGTAACATTGGGTAACCTCTAATTTGCATGTGCTTTCTTTGGATTTTTTAAAAGTATATCCAACTTGGTCTGGTTTTGGAACATCAGCTTTGGAAATCAAACAGTTCTTTTGAAATTCTGACAAGTTCCACCAATGGATTCTGAAGGGTTGGAGCTATACTTTCACACCTCCCTTTGTTTTTCAAACAAATGCCCTTCTGAAAACTAGGGATTTATGATGAGTGATCTCAATGTCTTCTTCCTCTGCCTCATTTGATCCAACATCTAAAAGTACTAAGTGATGTGGTTAGCCATGAGGGTGGGTTGGCATCCATAAAAATATTTCATACCCTGAAGTAGGCAAAGTCAATGACTGTGGTTTAGAACTCTCAGTGAAATATGATTTGGCAACATTGTTATTCTGAAATGTTTAATGTTGTTTAGCTTGCTTTTTGGTTAATTTTTTATATTCACGTTATGTCTTTCTGTCCTGCAATGGCTTAAATAAACATAAATCTTTTTATTTTATTTGAGACTGCCAAGATTTGAACACTAAATAGTTTGTTGGTAAACTTTTAAAACTTATAAAATTCTTTTGTATATTCTCTTTTGGAGAAATCAATCAAAAAAAGTGTTTTCTTCTGAATATAAAGTAAAACTACACTCATTTATGTTTAGATAGACACAAAGAAAAACTGGATATTTCATGTTGAGATGGATTTTTTCCTTTCTAAATAATTTCTAAATTTATATTAAAGATTTTATAACTACATTGGCAAATACACAAAATTCAATATCCTCCTGTTTCCTATACTACCCATTTTTTAGAACAATAATTAAATATTTAAAGAAATGAAGAAAACCTGTATTTGTTATTGATGAAATAGTCTATTATAACTTTTTGTAGAATCATATAATGACCTCAATCATATTACTTTATCCAGCTCAACACATATCTTGTTCTAAAGGCTAAAAGTATTTCTGAGGATAGGCATTATCAGACTAATTTTCCCAGATCTGTGCGTTGTTATTTTAAAATCTAAAAATACTTTGGATATATTGCCAATAGTCTTCATAGCATTTTATTCAAGTATATTCTTGACTAAAATTTTATAAAATTTGGTGTTTATCCATCTTAATAGAGCAGTACAAAATTAGTTTAATTTATACAAAAGTACTAGCTTGGAAATGGACAAAATATTTTATAAATATATTCTACACACAACTTTCCTTTTTTAACTTTTATTTTAGGTTTGGAGGTGCACGTGAAGGTTTGTTACATAGGTAAACTCATGTCACAGGGGTTTGTTGATAACTATTAGTTACTGGGCTTAATACCTGGGTGATGTAATAACCTCTACAACACCCTCCACCTTCAACTAGACCTCAGTGTCTCTTGTTTCCTTCTTTGTGTTCATAAGTTCTCATCATTTAGCTCCCACTTAGGAGTGAGAACATGTGGTATTTAGTTTTCTGTTCATGTATTAGTCTGCTGAGGATAACATCCTCTATTCCTGCAAAAGACATGATCTTTTTCTTTTTCATGGCTGCATAGTATTCCATGGTGTATGTGTACCACATTTTCTTTATTCAATTTGTCATTAATGGGCATTTAGGTTGAATCCATGTCTTAATTATTGTGAATACTGCTACAATGAACATTGTTTTCCCATCCAAATGGTTTCATAGGACTTCTTTCTGAGAGATTGTAGTGCACTGTGATTCCATCCCAGAGTCCCTGAATAGTTCACCATACCCTAGACATCCCCTGCTTCAATCTCTCTGAACAAAACTAACCTGTCCGAGATCCCATTATTTTAGGGTTTCATCCTGCGAAAGTACTTACGGGTGATTGTGTAACACTCATAAATAACACATGCATCTTTTCAGATTTCTAAAGTCAATGCCTTCATTTAGAAGTGGACATAAGTTTCAGATCCTTTTCATGTCAGTTGGTAAGAGAGTTTTGAGCAGGTAAGCTGTTTATTATTTTTAGAATTGCATTCTGTTATTAAACCACTTGCCATTTGTTGTGCATTGATCTACTCTGGAAAGAACAGACATAAATACAGTACAGAGGGTAGGATGGTTTTCCAGAACTACTTGGCTACACTATCCAAGTAATAGATGTCTGAATAACAGGAGACACCCCTCACATGGACTTTGGACTTGGCCCATGTTTACACAAGAGTTTCTCTGTTTCAGGAAGGAAAAGAATGATGTATACATGGCTGGTACTTCAATGAAAAACCAGCCTGTCTAGCCAGTCATTTAGTGAAGTATGCTGTTGAAGCAGTGGGGAGACTTCCAGGTAGCTACTGGTCTAACCTTCTGTAAGCAGTGAATCAACTTTTGGCCAGGCAGTGCCAAAACGGCCAGAAGGTACTGGGTGCTATCTCTTTCACAGACTCTGATTTGTACACAAAATTAAAAGATATATGCAGAGGTTATTTCAATCTTTTTAAGATTTTGAGATAATAAGGGTATGTATGTATTTTTAAGAAAAATTGAACTTGAAAAGAGAGTGAGACATTAGGAACAAAGAAAGCCCTGCAAAGATAGCACAAACAGACTTCATTATTTTAGATCTCACATTCTGTTTTAGGTTCCACCGCCATGACGATCCATATGTCCCTATAAATACTCAGCATCAGCCGGGCACAATGGGCTCATGCCTGTAATCCCAACACTTTGGGAGGCTGAGGTGGGTGGATCACTTGAGGTCAGGAGTTCGAGACTAGCCTGACCAACATGGTGAAACCCCATCTGTACTAAAAATATAAATATTAGCTGAGCGTGGTGGCAGATGCCTGTAATCCCAGCCACTCGGTAGGCTGAGGCAGGAGAATCACTTGAACCTGGGAGGTGGAGGTTGCAGTGAGCTGAGATTGCACCATTGCACTCCAGCCTGGACGACAAGAGCGAGACTCCATTTCAAAAGAAAAAAAAAAAGAAAAACAAACAAAAAAAACCCTCAGCATCCCATTTTTTCTATATCTCTCTTCCTTACACCTCAGAACATATTTTCCTTTTATTTTTAAGGCCAGTGTACTAAAATAGCTAAATATTATTCTCTTGAAATATTCTTCATCTTAGCAAGCTGATTGTTAAGGTAACCTCACAGTTATCCAGATATAAACAAGCAAAATCATTAGGAATGATTTTAGATCAATGATCTTGAGTCTCTAGTTCAAATACATTGGGACTGCCTTAGGAAGGAAAGAGACAGATTTCCCCTTTCTAAAGAGTCCCTAAATTTATATTTTATAACTACATTGGCAAATACACAAAATTTAACTCCCTCCATTTTCCATCTTCATTTTTTGCCATCCCATATCCCATTACTCACCGCACTAACCATCCTTCCTTATCAAATGAGTTTCTTTAGTTTCTCTAGATAAATTACCTTCTAGATTTGTTTTCATTCCCCTTCGTACCAGTTTCTACTTTCTTCAGTTAAAGTCTATCCCAAAGGCCATAAAAGCTTTCTTGATGATCACGGCTCTCAAAAGCCTTTCTATTTCCAAATATCTATGCTTTTATAATCCAGCCCACGCAGGTCAGCCTTTGCCAATGGATTGCTTTGTAATAAGATAACAGCTACCTAGTTGTGAGCTTTCTTTGTTGAAGGTGCTGTCTATGTGCTACACAAAACTATTTCATCCTCCCTGCAATCATACGAAGCAGACATTTTTGAGAAAATAAGGGGCAGAAACTGGAATCCTCCAGAGCAGTTAGGGACAGACTCACGTGCTTGGCCCTCATACTCTCTTGTCACAATCCTCATCCTCTGTTGATATTATATCATCCATAGCACCCAGCAGAAAATTGAAAACTGTGTGTGTGTGTATTAATAAAAAATAGTGGCTGACTTGATATCAACATTGCATTTGGATATGCAGATTTTTATGTTCTTTAACAATAACCCTGACATCTGAAAAGAAATTTTAAAAAAAAGTCACCATCAAAATTATACTGCAGTTCTCCACATCATCACATTTACATGATATCTTAGAGTTCCCAGAATAGCCAAAATGGTTGATATTTGAATTTCCAGGCATTTCTACTTTTAGCCTATATTGCAGATACCATTTTTACATTAATTTTGAACTCCTTCTTTTATCTTTAGCAAGAATTCAAAAGGGTTGAGGATGAGGGACAAAAACAGAAATGATGAGAAGATAATTGCATGCTCAACCACACTAGAACAATTGCTCCAGAACCTGATATAGTGAAAAGGATGTCATGAATCATGAGGTAAAAAACAGCTTCAGAGTTAAGTGGCTAACCACAAAAACTGCATGTAAACCAATTAGCCCATGAGAGAGACACAGAGTCCACAAATGCACCGCATGCATTTTTTTTAAACCACTTACCTAGGAAGGAGAGATAGTAATTGCAAAAATGAGATTATGAAAGTGCTTACTCTATGACTGTATCAAGAGATGCTGGCAAGGTGCTAACTGTGCCAAGAATAAAATACAAAAATAAAAATGTGGGCGATTACATACTCCAGATAAATATTCAACTTACCGACTAGCCCCAAAATAATTTCCTTGCCCAAATTAAGTCCAGAGGTATTTTCAGTATTATGATAGTATAAAAAACAAAGCAAAACAAAACAATACTTCTTCCTTTCATTCATCCTTTTTCTTTCCTCCTCCTGACTTGTGCAGGCCTCACCAATGAATTCTGGGAGAGAATGGGTATGTAACATGGATGTGGGCTGTTTGTATAAGAAGGAATTCTGTGAATCTGTTCTATATAAACATTGTTTCAGGTAGATGTTCAAAGACTTTATATAATGCCAGGGATCCAAATCCTTGACTTTTTAAATATTTCATATGCAGTATTGAGTTTATTAGAAAACTAACGAAGTGAAGTACTGATACCTTAATGAGAAAATGAACACAACTTACTATTATTATCAACATAGAAACCGCTGACATAAATCTACCCCCCGACCCTATTTTTACAAACCCAATACCATTTAAGGAATGATTGGATTAATATTTCCCTTTTCTTTAAAAATATTTTAAAACACAGTTGGATCTCATTTTTTATAGCATTTTATTTTTTGGCTTGGCAAAAGTTCACACTTGCAATAGGAGATTATATGACATTTGCAAATATTGTTCCAAAAGGAAACTCCAAAGTGTTGGAAAGCCATTCATTCTAGTTATTTAGCTACACACTGTGAATTTTTTTTAATGATGGAATTATAATTGTATGCAAATGGAATACAGGTTTATGGATTACCCCAAATACATGCAATACTATAGTAGGTTTTATATGTTGATTAGTACTCAAGAAAATTTGCCTTTTAGTATTCATCTATGATAATGATTTTCTTCAGTTACTGGCTGTATATATAACAAGGATTACAAGAAGTAGAAATTAAATATATATTCAATCTGAACTATAATATATTTTTATTTTTAATTTCAATTGGACTTAGACAACTTAGTCATTTGATTTACAAATAATTCTGCATGGGGAAAGTCTTTAGATATAATTTACTACAAGAGAAAGTGACCAACCATGTGATTTTAAAAATTATGCATAAATTTGTATGTTGAAAGATTAAATTTTATTTTAAGCCACTTATGAAAGATGTAAAATACAATTTTGCATTCTAAGATTTGTCTGTTTGCTTGCTTTTTGTTATTTTGGAATCATACCATATGAGAAATTTCAAGGGCAAGTAATTTTTTGAGGAAATAAGTAAAAATAAGTTCAAAAAACATTTTCAATGTAAATACAGAAGGTAACCACTTTAAAAGTATGTTGATAAACTTCATTTATAAGTTAACAGTGTGAAAGTTGGTACATGGCAAAGTTGACTAAAAATGCTAAATTTGACACATTAGAACTAATAGTAAAAAAGGGACATTTTTAAGTACTGTTTAACATTTATTTTCTAATTTGTGAACTTCTTAGTTAATTTGGAAACTCTTTAGTTATTTAATGTAATAAATATTTTAAAATTTATTTCAAGATTATTGATAAATTTTTTTAAATCTTACAAATATTGCCTACATAGTGATGACATTTGTGTGAAAAAAAGGTAAATTAAAACAAAACTATAAACTTATTTACTGTAGGAAGAGTCTTCAAAAAATTCACAAAAAATGCATATTATTTTAAAAATTAGGCATGGAGTTTTAAAATTTTTTGCACCAAAATAAACTCATATTAACTAGTTATAACATATCTGAACAGGATCTAGTTTGAAGCACTAAGAAGGATAAGACATCAGTGTGAAAAAAGCCCCTATCAGAGCAACATAACTTATGCTAAAATTGAAACAAGAACAAACAAATTTATGTTGAAGCTCGGGTGGAAGAATGATGAAATCATTGCTATTTTACCAAAAGTTTATGGGGATAATGCCCCAAATAAATAATCAGTTTATAAGTGGATAACCTGCTTCAAGAAGGAACTAGATGATGTTGAAGATGAAGCCCACAGCAGCAGACCATCCACATCAATTTTTGAGGAAAAAAAAACAATCACCTTGTTTGGGTCCTAACTAACAAAGACTGACAACAGCAGAAACATTAGCCAACAACATAAACATCTCAATTGTTCAGTTTATGCAATTCTGACTGAAAAACTAATTGAGCACACTTTCCACTCAATCGGTACTGAAACCAATGCACCCAAAACAGATGCAGACAAGAGCAGGGCTTTCAGCAGTAATTTTAAACAAACGGGATCAAGACCCTAAAGCATTTCTTCGAAGATTTGTAACAGAAGATGGAATGTGGCTTTACCAGTATGATCCTGAAGACAAAGCACAATCAAAGCAATGGCTACCAAGAGGTGGAAGTGGTCCAGTCACAGCAAAAGCAGACTGATCAAGAGCAAAGGTCATGGCAACAATTTCTGGGGATGCTCAAGGCATTTCGCTTGTTGACTTTCTAAAGGGTCAAAGAACAATGAATATCTGCTTATTCTGCGAGAGTTTTGAGAAAGCCAAAGAGCAGAAAAATGCCCAGGAAAGCTTCACCAGAGAATCCTCTCATCAAACAAGTGCAATTTTGTGAGCATTTCAATGGGAAATCATGAGGCGTTCACCCTACAGTTGTGATTTGGCTTCTTCTGACAGGAATGGACTAAGTGGCTGATTTTTTTTTCCTTTCAAGGGTGTTTGGAACTTTATGGAGCTTATGTTGAGAAACAAAGTTTATGTTTTTATTTTTATCTTTTAATTCCATTTTCCACAAACTCTTTTAAGTCTTTCCACATAAGCACAAATAAATATGTGACAGAATAACATCTCAAAATAATAATCCTTTGGATTATTTATATTTGTCTCTCTTAATCCCCAAGGCATTCTCAGCCCATAGGGAAACAGAAGCAGAAATTCAAAGAAACTGCTGACCTATATCCAGGTCAGAAAGGTTTGGATTCATGCTTGAAGAGACGAATTTCTGCTCATAAAGTCTAGTTAAACTGGGTCTAGACAGAAAGGATCAAGAAGATGAGAGTCCTCACATTTAAAGGAGGAAGGCTGTCAATGGGACCAACCAGTGGAGTGGAAGGGCCTTGGACTACGGTTTTTTTTTTTTTTAGACAGAGTCTCACTCTGTTGCCCAAGCTGGAGTACAGTGATGCGATATTGGCTCACGGCAACCTCCAGCTCCCGGGTTCAAGCGATTCTCCTGCCTCAGTCTCCTGAGTAGCTGGGATTACAGGTGTGTGCCACCATGCTGGACTAATTTTGTATTTTTAGTAGAGACACGGTTTCACCATGTTGGTCAGGTTAGTCTCAAACTCCTGACCTAGTGATATGCCTGCCTCAGCCTCCCAAAGTGCTGGGATTACAGGCATGAGCCACCGTGCCCAGCCTGGACTGCACTTCTATGCTGATGGCAGATCCCTGCCATCCATCTCCTGGGGACATTTGTAAGTGGCTATTACAGGGTCAGAGAATTGGACACCGTGTGTGAGAATGACCAAGAAAGAAGTGTCCAGAATAAGTTAGGAATTTTTTAAACACTTGAGACAATGGAAAAACGCATAGGAAAAGACTTAGAAAAAAATATATACCAAAGGGATAGTCTTAATCTCTGGGGCAGCTAGTGGATTTGTAGGAGAAGGGAGTCAAAGAGAATTGTTGCATTATCTCTGATTTAAAAGTTTTACAACAAGAAATTGTTTGTTTAGTATTTGTGTAATTTAAATATTTTTAAATCATTGATTTTTCAAAAGAGGAAGACAAATTGGAATAAGATGTTTTTAATTTTTTGACAGCTAATGATTTTTTTTCAAAGTGATTTTTGCTAGAAGTTAGGGAGCAAATCAGGATTTTTGCTAAGATTCTAAATGGATCTTCTGGTCATTTCCAGGAGCTTTGCACATTGTGTTCATAACATTTAACTTCATGTCAAAACAAATCAGGCCAGGCATGGTGCCTCACGCCTGTAACACCAACACTTTGGGAGGCCAAGGCAAGAGGATGGCTTGAGCTCACAAGTTCCAAACAAGAGCCTGGACAACATAGGGAAACCCCATCTCTCCAAAAAAAAAAAAAAAAGCAAAAGCTGAGCTTGATGTGATGGTGCACACCAATAGTCCCAGATACTTGAAAGGCTGGGACTTTCAAGTCCTTTTTGAGGTGGGGAGATTGCTTGAGCCAGGGAGTTCAAGGCTACAGTGAGCCATAATCGTGCTACTGAACTCCAGCCCGAGCGGCAGAACAAGACTCTCAAAACACAATTTTTTTTTTTTTTTAAAAAGCATATCAATTTCCTTTTCACTGAAATAGTCATATTTCTTATCACTTGCAATAATAAGACATTTGTCAGATATGATTTGGATTGATTTGAGGGAGGTGGAAAAATAACCAAAATTGGAAGAGAAGAGGGGAAGTATGAAGGTAGCTACAAAGGATGTGTGCATGTGTATAATGATAGCTGCCATTTGTTAGCATGAATTGAGCATTTTTTGTATGCTAGCCACTAGATTTTTTAGCCCAGTACATACATGAATTACATGACTCATTCTCTAAAACAACTTTAGGAGGTAGGAGTTATTACTATCGTTTTACAAATTAGGCATTTGAAGGACAAAATGTTAAGCAGCTTGTCCAAGGCCACACAGCTGGTGAGGGGTGGAGAGGAGAAGTGAGCTCTAGAGTTATACTTTTAGCCACCACACTATGATTCTTTCAGTGTATGTGATGACAACTGGCATAGAAGGAATTAACCGAGGCCAGGTAGAAAAAAACAAGAGAGAGGCAAGTGGAATGTAGAAAGTTAAGTAGGCAATCAATTTTGTATTAGATGGTTCCTTACACTACCACCAGGTGGCAGTAGCAGCTCAGGACAGATTAATTATTGTCTGGAGCAAGAGGGTTCAACAATAGGCCTCAGGGTGGATATGGAATACTGAAACTGTACCACCTCTGTTCAAATGTATGAGATGTTTGTAAGTCAAATGTAACTCTTCAAGGAACCTTCCTGATTCTGGCTTAAGACAAGAGTTAAGAATTAATATTCTCATTAATTCTATATGACCTCAAAATTTGTCATTGTGATTAATACCATTATCTTGATAAGGATGCAGTCCTCTGCCAAGTATACATATATCAGTTTATTAAAACATTTTCCTTCTTCTTCAGGGTCATTACAAAAAATATGGCAATGCAACTCAAGATTAAAGTAAAATGGTAATTTGCACAAATAATTGTGTCACTGGTCTATAATTAGATGATATTTAGCAAGGAAATCTAGGATTACTGAGTCCTGTTTCTGCCTAACAACTCTGACCCGGTGAAGTTCCTGAGACAAAAAGTCACAAGAGGCGAATGCAAATGATAAACAAGTCCCTCCTCCCTTCTTTGAAGGTTAACTAGCTGCTAATCACCCCCAATTTCGAGCTTGCTGGAAAACTGAACATTTGCCAATTATTTGGTCTCAAGGACTAAGTGGAGCTCTGCCTTCATTTAAGCCCCTATTTTTTCCACGAATTGGTTGCCAAGATGAGCTGCATGAGCTTGTCTAAAAGTCTAAATTCCTCTGACCCTCTATGAGCAGATGAGAGCTCAGGATGGCTGGCCTGCTTTCAGGGGCTGTGCTCTGGGTCACTTTTCCCTATGGAGATAGGAAAACAGCAGAAAATGTAGGGGCAAGAGCTAAGAAAGAGAGCCACACCAATGTACAGGAACATTCAGCATAGAATGATCTTGAGACTAGTAAATTGTGGTCTAATAAGTTCTGGAAGCTGCTTCCATCAAAGTAACAACTCCAGGGCCAGGTGCGGTGGCTCACTCCTATAATCCCAGCACTTTGAGAGGCTGAGGCAGGCAGATCACCTGAGGTCGGGAGTTCAAGACCAGCCTGGCCAACATGGCGAAACCCTGTCTCTACTGAAAATAAAAAAATTAGCCGGGCGTGGTGGCGCATGCCTGTAATCCCAGCTACTTGGAGGCTGATGCAGGAGACTGGCTTGAACCCGGGAGGTGGAGGTTGCAGTGAGCCGAGATCATGCCACTGCACTCCAGCCCGGGCGACAAGAGAGAAACTCCGTCTCAAAAAAAACAAAAACAAAAAACACCTCAACAATTTGGTAGGCAGGCAGCAGGAAGTGGAGAGAGGGGAGTGAGAATTATGCCCCTCCCCCATCACACATAAAATACAGATAACAATATGCATTTTTTATCTTCTTCTGGGTTTGAGCCATTAGCCATAAGCAACTATTGAGCACTTAAAAATATGACTGAGGAATTGTAGAGACTGAGAAACTGAATTTTTTATTTGATTTGATTTTAAGTAACTTAAATTTAAAAACTTAAGCAGTGTAAAATATTTTTTCTGTTCAATATAGCTTTATTGTTTTGGTAGAACTATATTTCACTTTAACTATAGTGCATTTTGTCTGCATCAATGGATTTGATGCAGTTGAGATGATTTTTGTAATGTGTTTATGTGAATTTTTTATGCAGGCAGCAGGAGTCACAGTGATACTTATATAAATTATAATTGTTAATTAAGCTGAAATATTTTAAGGATATTGTAATTAAATTATTTTTAGTTAAAATTAGTAAAAGCAAATTTCAAATATAAAATAAAGGAATGCATCAGATGCAGAATCAGTTGAAAATGAAGATGCTAGTATTTTGATAAACACAGTAAAAAGAAAAAGAAAAACATAGGTCAAATAGTAATGATGAGGGGCAATTATGCTTTGTTGTCATATCAAAACAAAAAGCTGCTTGCTCGTGTAAACAAATTAAGATAATAAAGTGGACAGTGTTTAGGAGATGTGTAGTAAGTTTGATAATTTTTTTCTCAACAGTCATAAAAATTGACAAACTTAGTCACATAAAAAAATTATAATTCAATCTTTAAAGAAAAATGTTTAAATAATTTTTTAACAGAATCTGAGTTGGACAAGTCATAAAATGGTTTGAATTCCTGAACAAAAAGAGAAAATCATTTTTAGATACAAGGTAAAATAAATTGTGTTGTTTCATGGGCCAGGCACAGTTGCTCACACCTGTAATCTCTGCACTTTGGAAGGAATAGGTGGGAGGATTGCTTGAGGACAGGACTTCCAGGCTGCAGTGAGCTATGATCATGCCACTGCACTCCAGCCTGGGTGGGTGACGGAGCCAGAGCCTGTCTAAAAAAAAAAAAAAAAAAAAAAAATACACATTGTTTCAATTACGATAATTTTCTTAGATAATTATAAGAAAAAAATCTAAAAAAGATATTTTATAAAAAGTGAAAGATCTTCAATTAAAATAGCAATTATGAGTAGAATGTACTCTTTCTAGAAATATTAAAAATTAATTTAAAAATTTTAAAAATTGAAAGTCTTTTATTTTTTAGCTTTAGATGAGTCATAAAATATAAGAGAGACTGCGCAATCAATACCATTGGTACAATTGTTTCAACCTTCAAATTTATAAAGAAATGCTGTCAACCCATGACCTATTAAATTAATTTGTGGTATAGACACACACTTTGGAGTTTCACCATGAGGAAAAATTTTAAATAGATCTGAAAAAATCAGTTTTTATCTCAATAGACTCCAGCTACATTAAATAAAAATCTGAATATACAGGAATTTTAAAACAAGAGATGGATGTTTTCCTTATTTTTTCATTCCACTGTATAATGCACATTGGAAATATTTGTGCTCTACTTTCTAAGAGATTGAAAATTGTCATAAATGCAATCGTTAAAATCATTCAAATTTAAATTCAAAGGCCATGAATTATTGCTAATTATAAAAGACAATGGGACCAAGCATAGTGGCTCATGCCTATAATCCCAGCACTTTGGGAGGCCCAGGTGGGAGGATCATTTGAGGTCAGGAGTTCAAGACCAGCCTGGGCAACATGACAAGACCCTGTCTCTACACACACAAAATTTAAACTTAGCCAAGCATGGTAGCATGCACCTGTAGTCCTAGCTTCTTGGGAAGCTGAGGTGGGAAGATTGCTTGAGCCCAGGAGTTCAAGGTTGCAGTGAGTTGTGATCGTGCCACTGCACTCCAGCCTGGGCAACAGAGTGAGATCATGTCTCTAAAAAAAAACAATACAGATTCAATAATCTTGTGTTCTTTGTTAATGTCCATTAAATGAGTCATGGAAGAACTTTACAAAGATTTACTGTATACTTCAAATCAAGATTTTTTTGAAACCAAAAGAAACAAAAGATGAAAATAGCAGGGCAAATTGTGTTTTCTCACTTAATATTACACTTCGTAAAAATAAACTTGAAGCTCCAAGAAAAGGAAAACTCTTTCGTGACCTAACTAAGCAGGTTTGAGAACTTATGTTAAAATGGAAGTGTTGCAAAATACAAATCAATAGTAATTATTTTATACATTTTTCTGATATGAAACAATATACAGAAGATTTTAATTGTAATCATCATACTGGGTTTGGCTGCAAAAAGTACAAAAAATGTAAGAAACACTTTGTTGATACAGACAAAATTTTAGAGTTTCTTTTCAATTTATGAAATGCCTACTTTGAATTTGATAATACTGAGTTGACACAAGAGTTAATGAATTTACTTAACTTGGATATACATAGTTTGAAACTGATGCAGTTTTGCTTCAAAGGAAAATCAATTATTCTAAAGAATGATAAACCTATTTTGCAAATTAGATGTGACTGTTAAAGAAAATGATTTTTTGTTGCTCATTTCAGTTAGTGGAAAACGTTTAAGTATATTTGGAAAAGCATAGGTAGTTGAATCTACTTTTTCAACTGTAAATCTTATGAAATGTAATTCCTGATCACATATTTCCAGTGAAAATTTAGCTCCCATACAATATGTATTGTAGCCTATAGGTGTTGTAGACACACGAGATTTCAAAAATTTAGTCCCAAATAATGTAAAATATCCCATTAATATTTTTTAATGTTGATAATTTGTTCAAATGATGTTTTTGATGCATTGAATTGAATAACGTATAGCACTAAAATTAATTTCACCTGCTTCTTCTATTTTTGTACTTACTATAAAATTCAAAATTACCTACATGGCTCACATTGTCCTATTGAACAACATTAAGGTAGACCATGTTCAGAATTACTTGGAGAGTTTTACTGAACTCTGAAGGATTTCAGAATCAAATTTTGCCCTAAAGCTCTTACAATGTTTGGCTCCAGAGTACAACCTCAAAATGAAAGAAAATGTGATATATATTTCCCTCCTTGCAGGATGCTTTTCTTGTTTCTTACAGTCCTTAAATGTTGTTTACCTAATATCTGGTATATGGTATCTGTATTAGTCCTATAAGACACATCTTTCTTAAATTTGTAACTGTCCCTTCATCTCACAGTTTTCTAATGACCTTCTACAGAAAGCCTTAAACCCAACATCTGCCTTCCCCAGAAATCTTATCTTTTTTCCATCCAAGTCCCAAAAAGCTACTACTGCCCTCATTTTCTTTTACCTTCTCCATTGCACACACATCTGCTAATGCTAATTGGCTTTCTTTAAGATCTCCTAGAGGGAATCAGACATTCTAACCCACAGAGAGGTTATCATTTCGTTCATCAGGTTCTGCAAACATTAAGAAGTTACTATCCACTTACTGAAAGACATGTTGCCTCATCTTTGTGTAAACTTACAAAAAGGAAAGAAAACCCAGTGGGTTCATGCTTTCTTTGCTTCCAATTTGTGGCTCAGAAAAAAATCAAAATTATTGTAGAACATGAGTCCAAAAGCTAAACAAAATAGACATATTTATCAGACAAGGACTGATTTAGAAAGTGTTTTTGAAGATTAGCATGCAGAGGGAGACAAAGTTTAATGTTAAAAAGCATGCTCTGCAAGACTGAAATGTTATTTAAGAAATTAAGTTTGAAATTGTTTTAATTAGTATACATGTGGAAACAATAGAAATCCACCAACAAGAAAATATATCCATCCAATCCTGAATGTGCCCAGGCATTTTATGAATCATTTTATGTTAGAATTCCAAGAAAGAGAATATTATAACTCTTTAGTAACAGCAAATTTATCCTATAATTACTTTCTCTCTTTCTATTCGCTTGTTTATGTGAACCTTATAATGTGAGCATCACTGGATATGATTGCAGAGTTTGAAGATACATCTTTTTCATACAGCATTTCCCCTATTTCTGGAGTAAAAATTGGTTATCAGACTAACTGAAAGATACTATCTTTGGAGCTTTTCATAGAGTAAAAAATAAATTATTTTATGAGCAACTTAAAGAATTTTCAAGAATAACTTTTATAAATGCAGCGTTTGCCTTAAGTACTAATTTCAGAATCTAACTTTGACTGAAATTAGACTCTGCTAGATTAGTCAAAATCTGCCTCTTGACTATTTCTCTTCATTAGCTGTGAGTTTTTTCGCTTAGAGTCATTAAATCTCTTTTTCTCTTACACGGAAGTGAGAGGGAAACCTGAAATCCTAGGCCTGGGAGGGGTGGAGGCCTTTAGCTTCACGTAGCTTTGTACAGATTCAAAAAGCACTGGATGACTGTTGAGGGTTTTTGAATAAGCAGTTTAGGTGAGATGATATATTTTTAAGACACCAAACTGATTTTCTCCATTTTTTGTTACCTCATAATCCTTAATCCAGAGACTCAAATGCCTGTAATTACTTGTAAGAAGATAGAGAATGAAGTCAATTTTAGGTCTGAAAAATTTGATTCAATTTTTTTTTATCCAGAGCAAGATAATATCTACCAAGTCATGATTTTACTTTTTTTTTTTAAGAAAAATAGATTTTTTAAATCCTAAAGCTTCCTTTTTACATCAAGGATCAAACTTAGAATTTAAGGCTTAGAGCTTTGCTATGGTACTCTGTGAGGAAAGATAAAAGAGATGGTGTTTCCTTGGGATAGAAAATAGAAATAGAAAACTCTTCAACTTCTGAGATTAGAAAATGAGGGGCTGTAAAAACCAGGTGATTTAGGTGAGGATGAGCAAGCTGCCCAAGGTCCTTTGGGTGAGGTTTAGAGAGAAGAGGCATATGATAGCCTCTGAACTGGATTCTGTATTGTGCAAGGGGAAATCAGAGAACAGCCAAGCTTCTGCTCTGCTTCCTGCATCGTGCAACATGGCGCATGGTGCTGGATCAGTAACAGGCAGAGAAAGGGTCTAGATGTGTAGCCTTGGGACAGCAAACCCCTGGTCTACAGTCTGCACCTGATATGGAAAAGGCCCAGATATTCCAGCATGACCATGTGAGGGAAGAAGTATGTGAGTCGAGAATGAAAAGACAGAATAACTAAATAAAATTAGGCATAACTGCCAAGGGGTTATCATGTGCTCGAGGTGTGGAGACCACTGCAAGGTCAACAGCCCCAAGAAAATGGCAATAAGTCTCAGAGAATCAAGGCTGCCAGAAAGAATCAAAGTTCAGAGCCTCACTAGCATGAGGAGTTTGCTGACTTTCATGGAAGCAGTCACTCAGGTCTGTCTACCCAGAGAGCACAGACCTTAGCTTTAGAATCCACAGATACTACAGCAAACACATGCAGCAAGGAGAGAGAACAATGCCATGACCTCCCATTTATTCATCAGTCAGAGTCAGCAGGGCTGGCAGAGGACAAATTGTGGATCATAGCTGTCTTTTACTTCTTCTCACGAGATTGCATGTCCCTAGATACCATCCTAAAAGCATTGAAGAGGTAAGAAATCCAAAATGATCGTTTACCCTTAAGAGTGTTTTGTCCGGGCGCGGTGGCTCACGCCTGTAATCCCAGCACTTTGAGAGGCCGAGGTGGGCGAATCACGAGGTCAGGAATTCAAGACCAGCCTGGCCAACATGGTGAAACCCCATCTCTCCTAAAAATACAAAAAAAAAAAAAAAAAAAAAATACTAGCCAGGAATGGTGGTGCATGCCTGTAGTCCCAGCTACTCAGAAGGCTGAGGCAGGAGAATTGCTTGAACCTGGGAAGTGGAGGTTGCAATGAGCCGAGATCGTGCCACTGCACTCCAGCCTGGGTGACACAGTTGAGACTCTGTCTCAAAAAAAAAAAGAGTGTTTTAACCTGAGAGCCTTTAAAACCACAAGAGACAGAGTTACTCTTCATCAGGTTTTAGGGTTGTTTGTTTGGGTTTTTTTTTTTTTAATCAGCATGATGGAGGGCAAAATAAGGTCAATTATAGAACATAAGAAATTACTATTTTTGTACAACTTAATTGGCGTGTGTAAATGTTAACCTGGCTGTAGAAGTATCTGTATGCTGTTCAACCCCCTTCTTTCCTACCTTATACAAACTCTCTCATCAACACAATGTAGAATTTACTTTTTTCACTATCCCTACTGGTAGTAAAGATAATAATATGTACAGAAATTTAGCAGATATGAGTCAAATACAATCAAAATGTTTCTTGGAACATTAGGAGAAATAGGAAGTATTTACATATGAATCAGGCAAGAGTGAAAAAGAAAACCTTATTCTCAAAGAAAAACTGCCACTTTGGATGGTGGTCAACTGGCATGGTTTATTTTGACTACCATCCTCCATGTATTTAATGAATGAGGCAAGCCCGTTGGCTTGTTACAATAACAACTTGGCAGTTAGACATCCTCCTAAACAATGTGCCAGCTTGAGAGGATAATTGACAATGCCACACACTGTGATCATTTATAACCCTGGGGTGTTCTTCTGAGATTTATTTTTAGTTATTTGATGACACAATTTTCCTGATCCACAATATTTTGCTCTTTTCCCCCAACGTTCGTATCTGACCAAACCACAAAATGAATGCTCGATAAATCATCTCATATTCTTGCCACTTAAAAATCTTTTCTGCTTGTTTTCTTAAACTCTACTTGTTTGCTGCTCAGATGTACCTCTTATTTTAAGAAGCTAAAGAGGCAAATAGTTTTTAATTGCCCTGCAAATATTTACATCCTATACATCCTGTGATTACAGCAATTACACTTATCAGTTTTCCACCCCCTGCTAAAGTAACCGCAACATTATCATGAGGAAATCATGGAAAAAAAAAAAAAAAAGCTGCAGCACACTCATTCCACTTTGAATATAATGGAAGAAGAAATGCCCATCCTTCACTAACTTGAACTGCAAGATTATTTTCCACCCTCAGGAGGAATTGGTCTTTTCCCACCACTGATGGGCCACCACTGTTGTAGGGTTTAAGTGTTACCTCGGAAATACCAAAAAGATAGTTCTATTACAATGCTGTATCCTGTAAATACTCGAGTTATGCCTGTAATTGCCTTGAAATACCTTGCCTGCTGTGCTTGCTTATGTCCAAGAGCAGGTTAGAAGGTCAGACTCAGACCTTTTGTAGCCTTGATAACTGGCTGTTACATGATTATGAAGTGAGTGGGAGAAGAAGCAATAGTTAATATTTGTATTTCATTCACCAAAGAAATCCTTCTGGAACTCTTCATGGGATAATGATGAAATTCATTCGATTCATATTTGCATTTAAAGTATTAAGGTTTTTTTTAAAATAAAATATATAGCAAGGGCAGAAATTTTTGCTCGCAAATAGACCTTTCTAGTAATTTCAGTGTCAGATGTTGTATAGACTCTGTGCCTCAGACATTTAATGGCCTTTTCCCTGGACTCTTGCTCTTGGAATAGATTAGATTTAGAATCTGAAAATAGCAATGCCAATGCCAGGCTGGGTGGGGAGTACTGTGTGGTTCTGCCAAAGTACATGATGAGCTGTTCCCTAAGTAACTGGGTCATTTCTGAAATTCACGAAGGAAGAGGCACACTTGTGTTCTGTTTGCATGGAACAACAGTGACATCCAGTGCTAATACCGTTGATGTGAGCCTGAAATAATAACATCACATCGGCTGGTGTGGTGGCTTATGCCTGTAATCCCAGCACTTTGGGAGGCAATTTGAGTGGATCACCTGAGGTCTGGAGTTCAAGACCAGCCTGGTCAACATGGTGAAATCCCGTCTCTACTAAAAAAATACAAAAATTAGCCAGGTGTGGTGGCAGGTGCCTGTAATCCCAGCTACTTGGGAAGCTGAGGCAGGAGAATCACTTGAACCTAGGAGGCAGAAGTTGCAGTGAGCCGAGATCATGCCATTGCACTCCATCCTGGGCAACAAGAGCAAAACTTTGTTGCAAAGAAAAAAATATAATAATAATAATAATACCATCACATCATTTCTTGGTAAATGAACAAACACAATGACAAGGGAAATGTGGTTAAGATTAGTGTCTTCACTAATAGCTGCTAATAACAGAGACAAATGCTATTTAAGGTTAGGGAGAGCATTTACCTAGCACATCCTAGCAGAAAGCAGTGTAGACTTCTGTTTCATTTCCAGCCTCACTTCTGGGAAATACTGGCAGGGCACTTGGACCCTCAGCACCCTCTCAGTTTATCTCTTGGTACTCTCTCTTTAGTTTTGCTTCTGTAAGATAGTGGCAGGGCCCTTGAACTTTCAACACTCTCGGTTTATCTCACAGTACTCTCTTAAGTTTATCTGTAAAATGGAAATAATGATGCCAGTTCACCATTTGACCACAGATGCTTCAAGCTCAGCATAAAGTCATTTGGAGTTGTCTTTTCTCCAGAGGGAAGATAAATATTCAGAGACATCATGAAAGCATGGACATATAGAGGAGCATTTGGACATACAGAGAAGTCCAAATTGCTTGTAATGTTATTGGGACTATTTAAGATTTTATTGCAGATTGTCTTCTTTCTGGAGAGAGTCATTTCTTTGTTCTCTATCATGATCGAGAAGGCCACCTGTGGTCTATCTAGTTCTTCACACAGTGTAGGTGCTTCTTACATTGCCTTGTGTTGGGGAAGACCCACCTTCTGAGCTATGATATAAATTGTTTGTCTATTTGCCTATTTGTTTGACTTTGGCAATAAATATCTCCTCAATAAACGATCCTCTAATCCATCTAGCATTTATTGAATAACTATTACAAGCAAGCACAGTGCTAGGCCCTGCTCATATATTATCTTTAATTTTTACATTATTCAACTAAGGTGGATTTTGCCTTAATTTTATAGGTAAGAAAAGTGCAACTTAGAGGCTCTCAATAATTTGCCCACACTTACAAAACTGGTAAGTGGGAATTGCAGGTTTGCCCTCAGACTTTCTAACACCACTGTGACCTTTGTTCAAAATGGAGTGCAGAATCCTGAGCCACTTGGGTAACATTTCAAGGACCCTTAGAGACTAATAGGTGGGCCTCTCTGTTGGTAAGAACTCTAGTTCACTGAGATTTTTCATTAATACTTTCGCATGTATGTAGCACATGAACTACATATTTCCAACTGAATTTTAATCTCCTTTACACAACAACTGTAGTTTTATCTTTGTTATCGGGCTGAATATAATTTTGAATACTGTGTTGAGGTCCTCCCTTTACATTTGTTTGAGATGGAAAGATGAACCAAACATGGGCCTGTACACAAGTTTTGATCGCTTTTTTTTCCCATTCAAATGCTTTAGGAAGACTGGTGGAATTACGTTTTTTAAGGAAGTGAAGTCATGTGGTAACTTTTATTTGGGTTCTATTCAATTTTGGGTTTTGTAGAAGACAGGGACCAAGTCTTTTGGGTCTTTGATGACCCGTAATACCTAGTTCAATAGTTTAGACATCCTAGAGGATCAATAAAAGTTGAATCTGATGACATATTAGGTTTTATTCTGTGAACTTTAGCTAGTAGAGAAAGCACTTTCATTTCCCAGAGGCAGAGAGAAAAGTCTTGATTTATACAGTGCTTCCAGTTCCCATTTTCTCAGATGAATTAGGCTTTGAGCTCTGAAGAATTAACTAGTGTCTGTTTTCTCAGGAAGAGAAACCCAGTAGGAAAACACCTACACTTCAGTCTTAGGGAGGGATCCTGGAAGGACTCAAAGCACCCAATGGAGAAAGAGGGACCTTTGATGGGATCCGAGGCAGAACTGAATATATTTGTGAATATACAGTTTCAGCATAGCAAAAAATGACTTCATGGATCAGAATCTATCTTTTTCTTTCTCAGTAGTATGTGAGACAAAACACAGAAGTTACAATTTGAGGCAAGAAAACCATCTTTATTTCTGCTAAACTACGTGCACTCTGAGGACAGGGAGTGTAGCTGTCCTGTTGACGACTGAGTACAGTAATACAGATCTTAATACCAAGACTAGCATGCAATACTTAGTAAAATTGTTATAGTAGTTATAAGTGAATGAATAAATGAGAGGATAAGTGTTTTGTAGAGAATTGCTTGGAAATACTGGACAAGTCCAGGGTGGAGTTCAGAACAGGAAACGTCCAGATAACTGTTCCCAAACAGTGCCCAATGAGTAGCCACCAGTCACATGTGGCTATTGACATTTCATTAAATAAAATGAGAAATTTTGTTTCTCAGTCTCGCTAGCCAGATGTATTAGTGACTACCATAAAGTACAGTGCAAATATAGAACATTTCCATCAATACCGAAAGTTCTACTGGATAATGTTACTCTAGGGTACAAGGTTGAAAGAACAAAAGCCAAGAATATCTTAAAAGGTTTTTTTGGTTGTTGTTGTTGGTTTGTTTTTTATAGTATCCATCCCAGCTCACAAGTAAAAATATATTCAGGTTCCTAGGGTTTTAAGGAACTTCTGGAATAAATAATATGCATTTGGCTGAAGAGCATCATGTGTTGTATTTCATGACAGTAATACCTAAAACAAAACCTGTATTGGGGGAAAAGCTGTAGGGGAGAAAGAAATCTTCAATACCTTCCCTGTTCAGTCCAGTCTCTGGTTATTGGCATAGATCCTAGGGATTCTTAATTTTTCCTTTTGGGACTCTGAGGATTGAGAACAAATTTTTACATTAAAAAATAAAAAATAAACTTTTCTTTCATAACAAAAGTTGAAATTTAGAAAATAAAAAATAAATAAAAGTGTAAAAATTAAAATAGCCAATTATCTCCTGAAATAATCATGTTCTAGAATGTATTTATTCTGCCTTTTTTCTACAGACTTTTATTTATAGACATAATACATCATGAACCATTTACCATGTTATTGTTCTTGTACATTCTTAGCAACATGTTTTCAATGATGGTATTTTATTACATTAGGTAGATGTATTACAAATTACTTAACCATCTTGTTATTAAACATTTAATTAATTGTTTTTCATCTCATGACAATCTATACATTAAACATTCTTGCACACAAAGTTTGCATACATCCTTAAAATTATTTTGAAAGCTGAGAATTCTGGATCAAATTGCAAGCAAAATTTCAAGGCTTTCTCACACGCATTGCCAAATTTGCCCTCTACATTCATGCTTAAGCATGAGTTTGTCCATTGGATTTTTACTAGATGCATGCTCTGCTAACAAAACCATACGTATAGGATTTGTACTTGACTGTTACTCTTGGGGTTCAACTTGTGGGAAGTGACAAAAGTTAATTTCAGTGGTTAGATGTTAAAATCTTAGTGAATAAATCATTATACCTTAGGTATCTTATCTATCATGTTGAAGACTCAAGTCATGCATCTTTAATCAACATCTGCATGAAATTATAGAAATTTTCCCAAAAGTTTAGAGGAAAAAATGGTAACATGGTTATATTTTCGGATTGTTATTGTTACTGTTTGTTTTAACATATAGACAGAATCAAAATGTGATTATTGGTAGAGATGGGGCATTCAAAATGGAAAACATTTATCATTTAATGTTGATGTATTGGGGGTCAGTAAGTGAAAGGGCCTTTTGCAAATAGAAGTTTCTTGGTGTCAACAATTGAAAAACTCTTTTCCACCATTACCCTTTTTCTCCAGAATAATATATTAGTTAGCATCTTTGAGTGTCTGCTGACTTTCTTTGATATTTTTCAATCCCGTGGGCAAAATGCCATACAGATTAGACACAGGGAGAAAATACAATGTTGCCATCTCTTATTTTCAAAGCTCTTTTCAAATAATTTACATCTCCAGTTAATTTTCTAGGTTTACTTTAATGTTTTACTACTAAGATGACGTAGTTTTATTATTCTCATAGTGGACTTATTCAAGCCTTGTTTCTTGGGTCCCTTGTGGGCCCTTAACTCTAGTTTAAGTATTTTCCTCAAAGACAATAATTAATAGAATGATTCAGTGTTCCCTTTATGCTAAGTCCCTAATCTAGCGATATTTTTACTCTGGCCATTTTTTTCTGGCACACACTTTAAACAGGCATGGAAGAGAAATTCTTTGGTAAATTAAGTGGGTAAATGCAAAGATTCTGAAGCATTTATCTAGTTTCAAATTTTGACTCTGTACTTACTAATTGCATGACTTCGGGTATATTACTTAACTTCTCTGGCTTCACAGTCCTTATCTGTAAAACTGAATATGTGTCTGGCATATTTCACTTAGCATAACGTCATCCAAGGCTATCCATATTGTGGCAAATGACAAGATCTCTTTCTTTTTAAAGTCTGAATAATATTCCATTGTGTGTGTGTGTGTCCATTAGTGGACAAACAGCATGAATAAAGAAGTTATCTACACACACACACACACACACACACACACACACCCCTTAGTTTCCTTATCCATTTGTCCACTGATGGACATCTAGGTTGTTTCTAAGTCATTTCCATATCTTGGCTACTGTGAATAAGGCTGCAATGAACATGGAAGTGCAGATATCTTTACAAGGAAGTGATTTCATTTCCTTTGGATATATACCCAGAAAAGAAATGCGATTATTCTACTCTTTTTTTTTTTTTTTTTTTTTTTTTGAGACAGAGCAGCCTCACTGCGTCACCCAGGCTGAAATGCAATGGCACTGTCTCAGCTCACTGCAATCTTTGCCTCCTGGGTTCAAGCAATTCTCCTGCCTCAGCCTCCTGAGTAGCTGAGATTACAGGAATGTGCCATGATGCCTAGCTAATTTTTGTATTTGTAATAGAGATGGGGTTTCTCCATGTTGGCCAGGCTAGTCTCGAACTCCTGACCTCAGGTGATTTGCCCGCCTCGGCCACCCAAAGTGCTGGGATTACAGGTATGAGCCACTGCACCCGGCATGATTGTCTACTTTTAGCTTCTTTGGGAAACTCTGTTTATTTTATTTATTTATTTATTTATTTGAGATGGAATTTTGCTCTGTCACCCAGGCTTGAGTGCAATGGTGTGATCTTGGCTCACTGCAACCTCTATCTCTCAGGTTCAAGCGATTCTCCTGCCTCAGCCTCCTCAGTAGTGTGCCAACACGCCTAGCTAATTTTTGTAATTTTAGTAGAGATGGAGTTTTGCCGTGTTAGTCAGGCTGGTCTCGAACTCCTGACCTCAGGTGATCCACCCACTTCAGCCTCCCAAAGTGCTGGGATTACAGGCGTGAGCCACCATGCCCGGCTTGGGAATCTCTATACCGTTTTTCACCACAGCTGCACCAATCTACATTTTCACCAATAGTGTGCAAGAGTTGCCTTTTCTCCACACCCTCACCAACACTTGTTATCTCTTGCCATTTTGATAATAACTATCCTAACAGGTATAAGGGGGTATCTCATAGTGGTTTTGATTTGCATTTCCCTGATGATTCATAATATTGGCCAAATATTCATGTACTTGTTGGCCAGTTTTATGTCACTTTTGGAGAAATGTTTACTCAAGTCCTTTGCTCATTTTTAAACTTGATTATTTGCTTTGTTGCTATTTAGATGTATGAGTTCTTTAAAAATCTTTGATATTAACCCCTTATCTGATATATGGTTTTGCAAATATTGCTTTCTAATCTATAGGCTACCTTTTCATTTTGTTAATTGTTTTCCTTGCTGTGCAGAAGATTTTTAGTTTGATAGAGTCTCATTTATTTTTGCTTTTATAGCCTGAACTTTTGGTGTGATGTGCAAGCAATCATTGCCAAGGCCAATGTAAAGGAGATTTTCCCCTATATTTTCTTATAGAAGTTTTGTGATTTCAGGTCTTACATTTAGGTCTTTTATTCGTTTTGAGTTGATTTTTGAATATGGTTTGATAAGGGTCCAATTTCATTCTTTTGCATGTAGAAATTCAGTTTTCCCAGTGCCACTTGTTGAAGAAATGATCCTTTTCCCTTGGTGTATTTTTGATGCCCTTGTCAAAAATTAGCTGGCTATATGTTTGAATTTCTGGACTCCTTTTTGTTCCACTGGTCTATGTAACTGTCTTTATGCCAGTTCCATATTGTTTTGATGACTACAGCTTTGTAAAATGATTTTAAGTCAGAAAGCATGATGTCTCCAACTTTGTTTGTTTTCCTCAGAATTGCTTTGACTATTCAGGACCTTTTGTGATTCTATGCACATTTACGATTTTTTTTTCTATTTCTGTGAATAACGCCATTGGGCTTTGATAGGGATTACATTGAATTTATATATGGTTTTAGGTAGTATGGATATTTAAATGGGAAATCTCTCCTTAAGTCTTTATTTTCATCTGTCAATGTTTTCAGAGCATTTTTGTGTCTTTTCTGCCTACCATTCAGATTGTTATTGCTTTTGTTTCTTTGCAATATATTTCGAATGACTTTTTGAAATCTATAACTTCTACTCTCTTATCTTTGATCAAACATTTAGTATTCTCTTACCAAAACTATCACTGAGACTGAATAATAAAATAAATCATAATGTTAATAATTGGTAACACTATTTGAACACTTAATTATGAACCAGAAATAACACTAAGAACTTTGCTTAAAATCTTTTTTAACTCACGCCTGTAATCCCAGCACTTTGGGAGGCTGAGGTGGGAGGATCACGAGGTCAGGAGATCGAGACCATCCTGGCTAACATGGTGAAACCCCGTCTCTACTAAAAATACAAAAAATTAGCCGGGTGCGGTGGCGGGCGCCTGTAGTCCCAGCTACTCGGGAGGCTGAGGCAGGAGAATGGCGTGAACCTTGGAGCTGGAGCCTGCAGTGAGCCGAGATCAGGCCACTGAACTCCAGCCTGGACGACAGAGCGAGAATCCGTCTCAAAAAAAAAAACAAACAAAAAAAACCTTCTTTAATCCGCACAAAAACCCTATAAAATAAGCATGGTGATTATCCCGACATTAAATAAGAGACTTAAGAGATTAAGCCACTTTTCCAAAGTCATACAAGTAGTGGCAGAGCCAGGCTAAGAACTGGATTTTTTGAGTATTTGCTGTCAGCTTCCCCTATTTTATTTGGTTCAATGCCTAGGCAGATGAAAAACTTTAGTTTACCTCTATAGTAGTCATCTCCAGTAAGATGTAGCTTCCCTTTGATGATGATAGCAATATTAACAAAGCAACAATAAAACCATCCACTCTTGACTGACGTGTTATTATTATCAGGTACTGGATTTCATGTAAGCCTGTCAGTGTTTTTACTTGCTGTTTATTTCATTTCTATTTTATGGGTAAAGTAATTAGATTAAGTTATGACCCCTAGATTGTACATCTAGTAAGGGAACAGAGGCAGAATTTATTACACAGATCCTGTCTGTTTTCAAGTTTTTATGCCAAGCTGTCTCACCTGGGTTCCTCTGTTCCACACAGATTGAAAAAATAAATAGTTCTAATGAATATACATTAATGTATCTGTGCTTATTCAGCCAGATTAGGAGGAATCTAGAGGCAGATCTTCTCAAATTGAAACACTGTTTCAGTAGATCACAAGTTTTGCTAATGAGGGATATGCTATTGTGCTTTTTCTATTGATGAGTGCAAATATCAAGGAAACAAAGCATCCAGCTGCAGGGGGCCAATCTTTGCCATTACAGTAAGGGGGAAGGGTGAAAGACTATAGATCTAGTTTATTGTTGTCTTTGAAGTATTAATATTCATCCTTTACTGCTGAAAATGCTTGTGAAGCTCTGTCACTCTAATTTAAAAATGCTTTTCAAGAGGGCTCCACACTGTCTGCTCTAAAATGGGACCTTGCTATTCCTATTTGTAAACTGTCAGCATGAGGCAGGAACTATCCATCAGTAAGATTTACTTTTACAGAAATATAAAGTGATTGGAATACCCCAAGCATCTATAAGTCTAACTTCTTTCATTGTTCTCATTTTCTTTTCCCTGTGCTTTATGAAAACAGCATAGCATCCTCTGGGGAGTGTCCGTTCATTGTTTGGTTGATTTTCAATTCTTAGATGATTTATTCAAATGCCGTATTTGCTGAATCAATTCAGGAATATAGGTTCTAACAGAATCAAACAGCATTGTAAAAAATTGTTCTCCCCCACCTTTAAACATTTCTATGATATTCTGAATGAGTGCCTTCTAGTTACTACTCCCATTTCAATGCATTAGAGAGCCAGAAGATGAAATCCATGTTATCTTAAACAAGGATTCACATCTTGCTAATTATTTGGTATCTCCATTTCACATGTGGTCTCTCAGTATTTCCAAATGTGGGATAAATTTTTTGGTCACTTATGATGCAGTCTCCCAAAAGCACTCATTTGCAGACTGTGCCAGCAGAGTGGCAAGGAAACACTGAGCAATGAGTTTTAGAAATGAAGAAAACTGAGAGGCTCAATATTGGTAATTATAGGTCACCACTGAAACTTGGATCCACAAAGGCTTATCTTGACTCACTTCAAACATCTCTTAGACTCGAAGTGTGTTGCTTATGAGAACCATATATTTCAGGAAGTACAGCAGCCTTTGAATTGGCTCCGTGTGATCTCCTCACAACCTTTCTAAATCAGACAGCCAAGTGCAAAGCTAATCCGACTGAAACATTTCTCATGTACAGAGATGAAGAAACTGGGGAGCACAGAAGGTGGGCATGTATCATTCTTTCGGCATAAGAACAACCTACTAACAGCCCCCTGGCAAGTAACCAGCTTTTAATGAAATTGTGGCCTGCCATGAGCTTTCCATAATAAAGGATGCACAATCACCTCTTGTTCATGATGTCTTGACAAATTTGCTATCATCCTCCATGTTATTTTCTGCAATTATATCATGCAGATTCTTCTTGCAGGTCAACTGTCAAACTGGTCTAATATTGTTGGTTTCCCAGTTTGTTTACCAGTCTGAGTTCTCAGTTAAAATAATCCTGTCTTTTATCTAATGCAATACCTAGCAAATGTAGATATTTGTTAAAGGAAATGAATGAGCACATAAATATAAATGAATAGGAACAATACTGTTTACTTCATCATTATAACACTTACTTATATAGCTAAGCATTAAAAGTCACTTAATAAGTTGATGAATTATTCTTTAGGAAGAAGTTAAAGTACTTAATTTGAGAGAAAAATAGTCAAATTTTTCAAACACGGCAATTCTCCTATCAAATTTTCAAACAAATACTGGGAAATGTCTTAGAAATCTTTTGAAGCTCTTGTTGTAATAGGTGGGAGCAGAGAAAAGGCATGGTATTTCATAGTCAAGAAAAAAAAGATTTATGTATTCTGAACTTTGCAAAATAATCTGCATTTAATTCATTTAGTATGTTTTTTTTCTGAATGACCTTTATACATTATTTGTGGTAGGATTCGAAGTGGGAAGAAATATAAAATGAGATAAGATTCAACTCCTTTCTTTAAGAAGCTTAAGATTTAGTGTATCTAGGGGTATAAAAATATAACCTCTAGGAATACATTGATAAATGTTATAAGTTATAAGATTGATTAAATCTGAGCAAATTATAAAATCTTCACAAAGGGAGAGCACGACATAGTGGTTAAGAACTTGGACTCTGTAAATAGTTTTCCTAGGTTTGAATCTAGCTTTCTCTTTACTAGCTTAGTGTCCTTGGGCAAGCTAAAGATCTGTTCCTTAATTTCCTTATCTGTAAAGGTGGGTTTTGATAATAATAACAACTACCTCAGAGGACTGTAGTAAGAATTAGGAGAGTTGGTGTATGCGGAGTGTTTAAAATGATGTCTGGAGTACAGTAAGGAAGATTGGTGACTCTTTCTGATCAGAGTAAATAGATGTTTACCTGGAGCAGAGGAAGGGGAAGGGCAGTGAAGAGACTCTGACCTTTTGCAGGGTTCAGAAATTTAAAACACAGAAGGTTTGAAGAGTTACAGAAAATCAAGGGAGTTGGAATACATGCTTCAGGTCTTCGGCCTGAGGCTCTGGTGGACTGAGACTCTGGCTGTAATGGAAAGGCAAAAAGCTCATAGATCGAGCCTTAACCTATGAGTCCACCACTGTAAAATTTTTACTCACACAGGGCACTTGCTAACTTTTCAAAAAATAAATGAGTCTACTTGCCTGAGTAATCAGTGATTCCTGACTTTCCCAGAAGAGATTATTTTCTTTGGTCTTTGGGGAGATGAGGAAAAGTGATAACGTAGGGAATTGTTCACAAAGCTAACTTTTTTCTATTTAAAAGATTACAATTTACTCTGAAATTAGGATCCTTCAATTTTTGTTGTTGTAATCTCATTTCTTTTATGAATTTATGGTGATAAAAATAATAATTAAAATTGTCTCAAAATAAGATGTTGCTGTCCTTATGATGCCTCCTGCTCTTTAAAATGTTTATGACTTGGCCGGGCGCGGTGGCTCACGCCTGTAATCCCAGCACTTTGGGAGGCCGAGGCGGGCGGATCACGAGGTCAGGAGATCGAGACCATCCTGGCTAACACGGTGAAACCCCGTCTCTACTAAAAATACAAAAAATTAGCCGGGCGTGGTAGCGGGCGCCTGTAGTCCCAGCTACTCGGGAGGCTGAGGCAGGAGAATGGCGTGAACCCGGGAGGCGGAGCTTGCAGTGAGCCGAGATCGCGCCACTGCACTCCAGCCTGGGCGACAGAGCGAGACTCCGTCTCAAAAAAAAAAAAAAAAAATGTTTATGACTTGGCAAATTACAAAAGTCTGGGAATTTCTATTCTGGAGAACCAAATATTCCTAAACTTTTTATGATATTTCTTGGAGGAAAGCCTAATAGAGCATTCTAAGGCAAACTACTAGGCTTTTAAAAAATATGTGCTTGCTTCTAGAAGAAGCCTAATTAAACTGATCCATTTTAAGTAACATTTCTTTTTCTTTTTTTGAGACAGAGTTTCGCTCTTGTTGCCCAGGCTGGAGTGCAGTGGTGCCATCTCGGCTCACTGCAACCTCGGCTTCCCAGGTTCAAGTGTTTTTCCTGCCTCAGGCTCCCAAGTAGCTGGGATTACAGGCGTCTACCACCACACCCAGCTAATTTTTTGTATTGTTAGTAGAGACAGGGTTTCACCATGTTGGTCAGGCTGGTCTCAAACTCCTGACATTAGGTGACCCACCCACCTTGACCTCCCAAAGTGCTTGGATGACAGGCATGAGCTTGGCCTCCCAAAGTGCTTGGATGACAGGCATGAGCTTGGCCTCCCAAAGTGCTTGGATGACAGCTTAAGTAACATTCTTAGAGTTCACTGTATACAGCCAACACACAAAGAAAGGACACAATCTCTTTTTCTTCTAAATATGATCTGCATGTCCTTATTCTTACACCTTGGTTTCAAGTACTCACTGCATTAGAAATACCATCCTCTATCATTGCCTGCTGAAGCCCCATGTCCTATAAAGTGTAATTCAAATGCCTTATTTTCAAGAAAAAGTCCTTAATTGTTTTCTCCTCCATCTTCCAAAACCTTGAGATGTTTAGCATACTATAACAAACATAATATAATATTTGGTGCTTTTTAAGGAGATAAGGACAAGCATGATACTCTTAGGAAGCAGTCAGTAGTAGTAGTCATTTCCCGTGGTTGCCATAACAAAGCACCAAAAACCAGGAGAAGCAACACAACCAAAATTTATTGTCACATGTCTTAGGCTAGAACTGTGAAATTAAGATGTCAGCAAGGCTATGCTTCCTCTGGAGGCACTAGGAAAGGAACTACTTCATGCCTTTCTCCTACAGTCTGGTAACCTTACCAAAAAGCTAAGTTATAGATGCACTATTCTAATGATAATGTCACCAGATCATGTCTTCATATCATCTTCCCTTTGTGTATGTCTCCCTGTGTCCAAATTTCTCCTTTTTATAAGGATACTAGTTATGTTAGATTAGAGCACACCCTCATGACCTCATTTTAACTTGATTACCCCTTTAAAGACCCGATTTCCAAATAAGGTCACATCCTAAGGTACTGGGAGTTAGGATTTCAACATATCTTTTTTGAATGACAAAATTCCATCCATAATAGTAGTCTAGAATGATTAGTTTATGAGGATCCTGAGATTTTGAGAAATGAGGTTGGGGTAGTAAACTAGGAGCAGATCACAAAGGCACTTTTTCCCAAGCTAGGAGTTTAGACTTGATCTAATTTGAAAGGACTGGAAGATATTTAGGAGAGGAATGATATGATCATATTTAGGTTTTAGAAAATTTATCTGTTGATTCACATCTTTTATTGCTAGCTGAAGATTCAAAGCTCCAGAGGAATTGAAGGCTTAATTGCTATTTCCTAGCTACTCAGAATAAGTAGGTAGAAGAATCTACCCCTTTGGCAGTTGAAGGAAACTACCTTTCATCAAGGTTGCATTTGTGGGAGATTTCTGCAAAAGAAAGAGTGAGCTGCATTTGGAAAGAGAGGTTGGATGCTAAACAAAAGCAAGCAAACAAACAAAACAAAACAAAAAATAAAACAGTAATGACATTCTTTAACAGAAACTGATTAAAATAGAGTTTCATACTAATTCTAATGAAATCCAAGCAACCAACTTTACAAGACTGTTAGTATAACAGGATATGCATGCTCCAGTTATTTACTGCTGCTAACAAAATATCTGCAAATCTTAGCAGTTAAAGACAACCACCATTGTATTATATCTCACAATTTTGAGTTAGGCATTTGGACAGGGCTCAGCTGGGTGATTCTTCTGCTCTATATGGTATCAGCTAAGGTTATCAGTGATATCTAGTTGGTGATTAGGTTGATCTGGAGCATCCCAGATGGCTTCATCATTTCTGTTCACTTGGGAGGGATGACTGAAAAGCTAAAATGAACTGGGACTGTTAACTAGGGCACGTATCAATGGCTTCTGTAGCAAGGTAGCCTCAGAGTAGTTAATTTCTTACATGGAAGCTCATGGATGTCAGAGAGAGAGAGTTTCAAGAAGCCTGAGGAAGTTGCAAGCCTTCCTGTTATCTGTACTCAGAAGCCCAGGATGTAACATGCTATTTGGTCAAGCAAGTTACTAAGGCTAGTAACTTGAATTGCTATTCTTTGCTATTCCTCCCACTAAGAGATGGAATCTAATTCCCCTCCCCTGAATTCAAGGGATCTTTAATCTACCACAGCATGGAAGTTAATGTTGAATCAAGTTATTAAATTTCCTCCAGATATTTTCAGAGATGCTTTAAATTTCTAACTTTATTTACCCCTATGCCCAAGCAAGTAAACATTTAAAGGCTAATCAAGTGCTTAGCTATAGCTAAGTGTCATACACTGATGATGGCTAAATAAAGCTAAACCTGTGTACTGGTAGACATTACTCACAGCTCAAAACTTTGTGAATTTTGAATTGATAGAACTTAGTTAAGCCACTTGATTAATGTCTCTGAAACATCTTGTATTACTGTATATCCCAATATAATATAAACAAGTAATGCAATATGAGAATAATCAATAGAATGGTATTCACTTAGATATATCATTAAAATAATATATATGCATAGGCAGATGTCAGTCAGTATTTCAACTCATTTCTATTTAGACATACATAATAGTTTTAAAAAAAGACTTTGGAAGTGTGCCAAAATGAATTGGCACAAAATAATGAGTGGGGGAAAAAATTAGACCACTGGAAATATTTAAAAATCCAACTTTTGGGTACTCTGCTATTTTCTTAGTTTTGCATAGTTCCATAAAACACAAATAGCAGTTTTATTGTTGCTTTTCTGTTGTTTTACAAGCTTAATGTTGGCTGCCAGGGCTATGATGCAGTCAGCATTTTTAGACTGGCATGCATGAAAACATTAGATCCGAGAAGAGAGGCTCAGCATCATTGATATCCTGTAGTGTTTTGTTTCGGGAAATGCCATGCTGGTGATTATAAAGGATGAAGTCATATATTTCTACCAACCACATCCTACCATTATGGTAATTCTAATTGTAGTAAGCTGTGGAATCAATGACAGATAATTAAAAAAAAAAGAAACAAAATAAAACTTAAAATGTTTGTGAACCTTTTGTTTAATCAAATAACTTTACAAAAAAAAGGTACATTATGGTTCTGGAAGAACAAAAAAATGAGGAATGTATTAGTTTTTATTTGAGGACTTCTGAATGTACACAAAGCTATTATTAGTATTATTATCAACATCATTGTATGAAGTTTTTGTCTTAATGGACTCACAGTTGAAGTTAAGCATAATAGCCTATGACAAATCATGCTGCCTTTCTCTAATTATAGTACCATTAACTACTTCTCTACCAACATATATTCTTCTGCTATAGACAGCCTATTATTTTCTACTTTTTTCTTACCACTAAAACCACAAAATTAGAATTGGAAGGTAAAGTTGGTACTTCTCTGGGACTCATTCCCACTAGTGGAGTCAATATTTGCTGAAAGCTGGGTTCAATAAGGGAATAGATACTTGCCTTGCCATGATGTGATTTTGCATATTGGTCTGTTTCACAATATCAAGCTCATTAATGGAGACAAATCTTTCCCTTCCTTTCTTCTTGATCTCAAGATTTAAAAAGTGTTAGATTTGGCCAGGCGTGGTGGCTCATGCCTGTAATCCCAGCACTTTTGGGGGGGCGAGGTGGGCAGGTCACGAGATCAGGAGTTTGAGACCAGCCTGGCCAACATGGTGAAACCCCTTCTCTACTAAAAGTATCTTAAAAAATTAGCCGGGTGTGGTGGTGTGCACCTGTAATCCTAGCTACTCTGGAGGCTGAGGCAGGAGAATCGTGTGAACCTGGGAAGCAGAGGTTTCAGTGAGCCAAGATCGCACCATTGCACTCTAGCCTGGGCCACAGTGCAAGACTCTGTCTCAAAAATAAATAAATAAATAAATAAATAAATAAATAAATAAATAAAAGTATTAGATTGATTCCTTCAGTACTTTATTACTGGTTGCTCAGTATTGCACTGTTATGGAGGTTCAAAAGACAAATGAAAAATGTCTGTGACTCAAGGGGTTTATAGTAAAGTCAAAAAGAAAGATATATATATATATATATATACATATATACACAAATATTTTAAATGGTGATTTTATTCTTTGAATGTGTTCAAGTAAGACTTTAAAAGACTGTTTTTCTTATGTTTTGGGAATAATTATTTGACCTATCCTTTCAAAGGTTTACTATCTTGTTGTAGAATAAGTTAAAACTTTGGTTTATCATGTTGGGGTTTCCATAAATTCTCAATTTCAGGTCACTGAATTTAGCCACAGATTCATAGTGGAATTTAGCCACAATTGCAGCAGAATATTCTTTTTTACTTCAAAATTACATTTAATTTCTATCAAGGATTCACCTAGTTGCAATGAGGTTATAGTACATCTCTAATAAGGAGGTATATCTTATACCCTTTAAATTTTAACCCCTATATTGAGCTGAAACTAAACACACAAACTGTTACAAATTAGGGGAGCCTATATGATTAGGGGCTTGAGTGGTTAGATTGCAGTGTATCTGAACACCTGCTATCCAGAGATGCTCAACAATGTAGTGAAGACTGTTTGTGCCACAATGGAGACAATCTATTTTCAGCTCTTACCCCTACCTACAAAGGAGAACAAATGCAACCTTCTCCTTTGCCATAGGACAGACCCCAGATCATGGCAGAGATTACAGTCACACACAAAAAAAGCTAGGATTTAGAAAGAGAGCTATAGGCAGAGCAAGCAAAAGGAAACCTTTTCCTTCATAATATAGCTGTCAGCATTTTGATCAACATATTATAAAGAATCAAAACCTTACATAATCATTTGCTAAATGTACCTGAAGTGAATTTTGAGAAATTTTACACAGAGGCAGAAAAATTGATATGGTTTGGCTCTGTGTCCCCACCCAAATCTCACCTCGAATTGTAATCCCCATGTGTCAAGCGAGTGACATGGAGGGAGGTGATAGGATTATGTGGGTTGTCTTCCCCATGGTGTTCTCATGATAGTGAGTGAGTTCTCACTAGATCTGATGCTTTAAAAGTATTTGGCAATTCCTCCCTACCTCTCTCTCTCTCCTGCCACTTTGTGAAGAAGGCGCTTATTTTCCCTTTGCCTTCCACTATGATTATAAGTTTTCTGAGGCCTCCCCAGCCATGTGGAACTGTGAGTCAGCCGAACCCCTTTCCTTTATAAATTTCCCAGTCTCAGGGAAGTTCTTTATAGCAGTGTGAAAACAAACTAATACAATAATCTACACATGGTATCAAAGGCCTTGATACAAAAATATTACAAACTAAGCACAGACTCCTTAGTCATATTTTCCACGATGTCTTTAATTTGGAGAAAACAAAAGTTGTCTCCAAACTCTAGGGTAAATACACACACATCTACGTTTTATTCAATAGAATGCAGGGGATAAAAGGATTGCCCTTTCCAGAGGTCTTGCCTTTGCTCCCAGGGTCACACGTTGGAAGGGTCTTGGAGAGGTTATGGAGTATACTGTGAAGTATAACAATGAAGTCACAAATATGGTGGACATACTTTGATTTATATAATGAGATTCCTTCCAAGAAAAGCAGTCACACGTCAAGAAGAGTGAATTCACAAGATTCTTCTCTCTAATAGATATGTTTTGTGGAAATTAGAACAGTGAAACTAAGGCAGCAGATGCAGAGGCAGAAGTGGGAAATTATAGTGAAGAAAATCACAGAACTTTACAGAAAGTATGAGGAAGGCTTTGGCTTTAAGGGAAGGAGATCCAGACAAACATCCATCCATCTCTCATTCCAGAGTTCTGGTTCCATCATTCTCAATAAATCCTTAAGGGTCTACATAGTAGCTGAATTAAGGAACCTCTACACAGATTCTAGTGCCTAGAGTAAGTCCATGAGCTAAGTAATGGACTTTCCAGTTTTCTCTTTTAAAACAATCTGATTCTGCTCCATTTTACACTATCATTTTAAATTTCAGAACACCTACATGCCTATACAAGCAAAAACCATAGTTATAGAGGAAATTTAGCATGCATGTAAAACCCAAGGGTATTTCATCTTTCAATATTTTGGTTGTATTTCCTGGTTAAACACTTTCCTGCTTTCTTTTTACCTTAACCCCATCATATAGGATATTTCTATCTGGTCTTTTTCTATTTTCCTGTGCAGGGGAGCGTAGCAAAAATAGCAAGACAGTGCATGGGTAGATTAAAGAATTATTTTAATAAACATCTATTCATAGCTACCACTAGCATTAATGGCAGACACTAAGTGATATAATTTGAATATTTATCCCCTCCAGATCTCATGATGAAATTTGATCCCCAGTGTGGGAGGTGAGACCTGATGGGAGGTGTTTGGATCACGGGGACAGATCCCTCATGAAGGGCTTCGTACCATTCTCCTGGGATTTAATGAATTCTAACAGTTCCTGTGAAATCTTGTTGTTAAAAAGATTCTACCACCTATCACTGTGACATGCCTGCTCCCTCTTTGCCTTCTGCCATGATTGGAAGCTTTCTAAGGCCCTTACCAGAAGCATATGCTGATGCAATACTTTGAGTACAGTCTGCAAAACTGTGAGCCAAAACAAAAACAAAAACAAAAGAAACCCCTGTTTTGTTTATAAATTGCCTCAAATTTTCCTTTATAGAAGTAAAAATAGGCTAAGACATTTAGAGTTTTGAAAATGGGGGCTTCCGTAGGGCACTAGAGAAATTCTGTTGGACATCAGGAAGATTAAACAATATGAACCTTCAACTGTGTTGAGTTTTCAAGATCTGATGTTGCCTATAATACAAGGAAGGTACTAATACTTGTTCAGGCACTGGTCTGTGTTGGATTATATGGGGCACTCTCTCATTATTTTCTATAGAGAGGATTCATTAGGAATTCATATAGTGTGATTTAACATAAAGATTAAAATGTAATATTTTTATATCAACAAATCTGCGAACTATGTTCCTTTCCTTCTGTCAGAGTCAGAGCAATTGCTCCTTCCCTCAAGGTAAGTAAGATCAATAGTGAATATTTGGCACTGCAAAACATGCCTCTCTGAACATACATAAAAATTCTTGAGGCCGGGCATGGTGGCTCACGCCTGTAATCCCAGCACTTTGTGAGGCCGAGGCGGGCTGATTACCTGAGGTCAGGAATTCGAGACCAGCCTCGCCAATGTGGTGAAACCCCATCTTTACTAAAAATACAAAAATTAGCCAGGCGTGGTGGCATACGCCTGTAATCTCAGCTACTCAGGAAGCTAAATCAGGGTAATCACTTGAAGCTGGGAGGCGGAGGTTGCAATGAGCCGAGAAGGCGCCCCTGCACCCCAGCCTGGGCGACAGTGAGACTCTGTCTCAAAAAAAGAAAAAAATAATTATTGAAAATATAAAACATGGAAGTATTTTTTCCATTACTGAAAGTAGTATTGTTTGTAAAAACTGTAAGTTATATGGAAGCATTTTCAGTATTTTTGTTTTGTTTCATAGGAAGTTTTATTTGGGGGTATTTCATATGTAAAAGCTATTGAACCAGGCAGTTACCAGATAGTTACTTAAAAATCAACAAAACTCTGCTATTTTATGAAAAGTCCAATAACCTACAACTTCACCTTGCTCTGAACTGGTAAAAATGCCTCTGTGACTGACAAATGGATGAATCAGATGACGAGCATATTGAAGCAGGCATAATTGAACCTCTAAACACATAATTGAACTTCTAAACACATGGGCCCACACAGCTCTTTTTGCCTGGTAACAAAATGAGGCTGTTATTGATGTAGTACATTACAAACAACAAAATGTGAGTTACTTGTGGTTAGCAACCAATAGTAAAATAATTAGATGCTATAATTTACAGTGATATTTTTGAGTGGACAAAAACTTGACAATGACCAGATAATTTGAACTAGGTTATATTAAATGCAAGAATAGGAAGTTTTGGAAGAATGTAACTGGCTTTTTGATGTTTACCTACCTCCAGAGACACTTCTGTATGTCCTGAATTTTGGCTTGGAAATATTGGTAAGAAATTGAGCCTGCGCACAGAACCATGTCTGGAATTACGTTGCAGAGGGTGGCATCCACATAGAATACAATGTAAGTAGTCCTTGTGATAGTGAGTGGGTTCCAATGTGAATCTGACACAACTAAAAGTATTCTAGAATGCTTTCTTGTCTTAATAGACAACGTTTGAAATTTTCTTTCAATTTTGAGTGAAAGGATTGGAAATTTGAATCATACTCAGATCAATTAAAGATCTTATCAGTATTGAGCTTTCCTAAGAATTTCATGGAAATGTGTAATTGTGAGTCATATAAAAAGCAAGGAAAAGTCTGGGACACCCTGTGCGGTTACTTGGTCTTCCCTCTCAGATCAGCACATATTCCTTGGCCCAGAATAATATAGGAAGTCTCTAAGTATACACGGGTTGCTTATATATTGGAGAGCATTTAGATTATAAAACATTTCTATTATACATGCAAGAAAGCTGTGCAGATTACATGGTTTTCTATTGGGAGTCATGTCTCACATCATAAGCAATCCTAAACCAGGGACATACCGTTAAGAGCATCCGATATATAAGAATACTCCTTCTAGCATATATCCTCAGGCTATTTTCCCAGAGATCCAATTATCATGTTCCAAGAAGATAAAACTGGTCACCCAACTTCTTTCTTATGTCAGGGATATTATCATGGTAATCAGGAAGGGACTAGGTCACAGACCCACTGCATTAGTTCTTTTCTCCCCAGTTTAAACTGAGAAAGCACTTGCTTTGTAATATTTTATCTCAGTATGTTTCATTCATAGTTATGGTTACCTAGGATTATAAATGACAATATGTATTGAGTGCTGATATGGTTTGGCTCTGTGTCCCCACCCAAAACTCATTTCATATTGTAATCCCCATGTGTCAGGGGAGGGACCCAGTGGCTGGTGATTGGATCATGGGGGCGGTTTGCCCCATGCTGTTCTCGTGATAGTGAGCAAGTTCTCATGGGATGTGGTGGTTTAAAAGTGTGTGGCAGTTGCCTCCTTGTTCTGTCTCTCTCCTGCTTCACCATGGTAAGATGTGCTTACTTCTTCTTCACCTTCTGCCATGATTGTAAGTTTCCTGAGTCCTACCAGTCTTGCTTCCTGTTAAGCCTGTGGAACTGTGAGTCAATTAAACCTGTTTTCTTCTTTTTTTTCATACATTACCCAGTCTCAGGTGGTTCTTTACTGCAGTGTGAGAATGGACTAACTTATTATAGTTATATAGTGCTTACTAATGCTGGGCATTGTTCCAAGAGCTTTTCCTGTATTGACTCCTTAAATCATCAAACAACCTATGAGGTAAATATTATTTGTATATATTGCAGATAGGGAAATTGAAGAAGCACAGAGAAGTTGCATAATATACTTGAGACCATGTAACTGGTAAATTTTAGGACCTGAATCCAAACTCAGGTGGTTTGGACCTAGAGCCTGAGCTGTTACTCGCCGGGTTATGCCACCTAACTACAACAAGAAGTAATCAAGGAGAAGCAACACAAAGGGTGGAATAATTCAGACTCTGGACCTGTGCCTGTCTTCTCAGCAAGCTCCTCATGGTAAACATAATGTAGTGCATATCCCCATTCAACCCAAGTCACTTTGCAGGAAATCTTAAAAGCAAAAATTTAAATTATATTTTTCTCATTAGTCACCTAAACATTACAGTATTAATTGGAAAGTACATTTAAGTTAGATAAGAATGTGAAAATTCTTACTATAACAATATGTTAAAGGTCCTTTAAAAGTGTTTTCTAATGTGTCCAACACCAATTTGTCTTTCATTTCTGAGTTACTATTGGCCTAGATCTAATTGATCTTATCCTAATTATTCTGACGGCAACATGGCCAGAAGTAAAGACAATCAAAGAAAGGAAAAGATGGATATCACTTTTTATACACTTAAATATGTTATTTTAATAGCTCAAATAATATAACCTGCATGAGATAAATACAGTGAATTCATTAGATAATGTTTTATATTTGGGGGAGGTTTTAAAATACCCTCTGACATGGTTTGGCTTTGTGTTCTCACCCAAATCTCATGTTGAATTGTATTTCCCAATGGTGGGGGAGGGACCTGGTGGGAGGTGACTGGATCAGCAAGATTTCTCCTTTGCTGTTCTTGTGATAGTGAGAGGGTTCTCATGAGATCTGGTTGTTTAAAAGTGTGTAGCACATCCCCCTTCACTCTCTCTCCTGCTCCAACATGTCGCTTCCCCATTGCTTTCCTCCATGATTGTAAATTTCCTTGAGTCTCCCCAGTTGTGCTTCCTGTACAACCTGCAGAACTGTGAGTCAACTAAAACTCTTTTCTTTATGAATTACCCAGACTCAGGTAGTTCTTTATAGCAGTGTGAGAACAGACTAATATAACCATCCATTCATGTAACAAATATTTATTGAGTTTCTGTTATGTGCTAGGTATTATTTAGGTGCTGATGTCATGGAGAACAAAGCAGACAAGATACCTGCTGTAATGGAGTTTTTATGTGGGTAGAAATGAGATAGGTAATATAGATGACAATACACAATTTAATGAAAAAATAAATGGAAGATATATGGTATTGAGCGTTATGAAAATAGCTAAGCTAGGATATTGTGATAGTGAATTACTGGTAGCTACCTTAGAATAGGTGGTTAGGAGAGACCTCTCTGAAGTGGTGACAAGAAGCTAATATCAGAGTGACCAGGAGGATCCAACCAAACAGAGAAGCACACAACCTAGAGCTTTCTGAGCAATAGGTAGTTTTGAGGACTGGAAGAGTTGGCTTGTCATGTTCTAGGAACAGAAAAAAAAGCTGAACGTGCTGGATGTTAGGGGGCAAAGAAGAGAAGAAAGTGATAAGCTCAGAAAGGCAGGTGGATCTAGTTCACGTTGGGCTTTATTAGCCTAGGAAAATTTGGATTTCTTTCCAGTGTGATGGGAAACCATACTGCAGTAGGAGCTGCATTTTAAAATGATGCCCATTTTGAAAGATCACTCAAGCTACTATGTGGAGAATGGATCATTGAAGGTGTTAGTCGAAGATGGGTTTGGCTGCATGTAATAGAAAAACCAGTGCAATAACTTAAATAAGATAGAATTTTTTATTATTCTTTTTATTTTTCTCACATGACACAACATCCAGAGGTAGGCAGTCTGAACTGCCATAGCTATGTTTGCGATTTCTTTGGTGTTTTTCCTCATGTTCAATATTAGTCCTGGGTAACAGACAGAAAAAGGGTGCCCAAAGGACAGAAGGCTTCTCTGCCAGCTAAACCATGTCCTTTTAAAGCAGTTTATTCAGAAATCTCACCTAAAAATGTTTGCTTACCATGTATGGATCAATACTGTGTATGTGGCCAACACTATAGCAAGAAAGACTATTTCTGGGTGTTGACCTAGACTCATTGCTGCCTTCATAAAAATTATGGTCAGGTATTCATCTTTCTAAGCTTGTTTTATTTCCTGTAAAATAATAACAATAATAATGATAAATGGTGACTTCATTATGGTGAAATCAAAGTTTAAAATGAGATGATGCGATCAGAACATTTAGCACAGTGACTGACTTATGGTAAGTACTCAATAAATACTATCTATTAGAATGTAAGCTTCACGAAAGTAGGAATCAAGTCTGCCTCATGCAAGCATTCAGTAAATATTTGTTGAATGCTGAACCAATAAATGCATGAGGTAAATTCTCATGAAGGTTACAGGGTAGGACTGTGGTTGTACCACAGTCAGTAGAGTGTATACATTTGCGTTAAAAATACATGAGGAAAAAAACACCAACAGAGTGCTTTACAAACATATAATTAACAGATGCCAGATTAAGCTCACATTGCATTCTCTGGATTTTTGGAAGAAAACTCATTGCTGGTAATGTTGTCCCTGGAGTATTGCCAACATTCAAAAATATCAATTTGTTTCAAATGATGTTCTGTGAAGGCAGGATAATGCAGAAGAAGACAGAATTTAACTCTTAAAATTCAAGAGCTTTGAGTTAGTTTAAAAACAAAAAACAAAACCTCTGTACTATTTTAATTTTTTTTCACTTTGGGGGAATAATTTACAACCATCTGAAAAATAACACCCAATTCTAGTCTTTTTTACATTGTGAATTACATTCCAAAGAGGTGAATGTTTTTTCTAAAGAAATTTATCAATAGCTATTTAGTTATCAAGCTATTTTTATGAGGTCTTAATTTTTGTTTCTATTTTGTGGAAGGCTGATGGCCATTTGCTAGCTTTTCTTTGTCTAAGGCTAAATTTTAAGCCCTATTATATTATAGTCTCACTTTTTAAAAAGTTTCATGCCATTACAAATTCATCCACAGAAACAAATGTGATAGTCACTAAGCAATTTTGAAGATTTAACTTTCTAAAGCCTGGTTAATATGTATACATTTCTGAAGCTAAGGAGCAAATATCTAAGCATTTCTATCTTTTCAATAGAGCAATAAAGTAAGTCGAGGAATTTATGAGGAAACTCTTGAAGATCATGCACATGAATTTAGATACCATTTGTTGACCATAAGGAACCACTGAAAGGCTTTTGAGGAGGGATATAATGTGTTCAAATTTTCAGGCTAGAAATATAATTCTGCCTTCAGGAGGTAAGATAATGGATTGAGGTAGTCGTGATAAGAGAAACAGAAGTAACCAAGTAGAATATTGAACTGGTCAAGAATCATGCAGTTCTGTCTCAGGGTACCAGCAGTGTAGATGCTTGTGAGTGAATCAGTTTAACTTTTGTTTTAATGGTAGAATCAACAGTACTGAAAAGAAATTGGACAGTAGAAGTAGGAAAGAGGAAGAGACAAAGAAGGGTTTTGGCTATCTGCAGAAAGCAATTAGATGGCATCACTAACCTGAGTAATGAAGACAGGAGTAAGTTTGGGGAGAAGAATAATGAGTAAGTTTTAGGCATATGAAGGATCCAGTGATGTCCAGTAAGAAGCTGAATACACAGTATTCTAAAATTCAGAAGAGTGTTTTGAGCTGAAGATATAAAAGCTATGGGAACAGATTATTAGAGTAAGTTGAAAAGAATATAGAAAACCAATTTAGTGAAGCATGACTAAGAGCTGCAAGTTTGCAGGGAAAAGGGATTGTCTGGCAGAGGTGGCAGAAGGACTGACCTGTGCACATCCATAGGCACATGGAATAGCAGGATGAATGTGGGAAACTAGAGGGAGTTTGATACCAAAGCGTGGCACGTGAGACTAAAGAGGCAGGCCACGTCCAGATTTTATAAAGGGAAATCTGGTATGACAGTTATTCTAAAGAGCTTGGGCTTTATCTTGCAATTAATGGGAAACCATTGAAAGGTTTTTAATGGGGAGTGACTCGATACCATCAGACTGCTGACAATCATGATGGATGGAATATGGGGAGTCTGGCAGGAAAGAGGGAAACTAATTAGAAGTTCTTGCAATCACTTGGTGAGAGATAATGAGGCGTTTACTAAGATAGCAACAGTGGGAAAGGATGTGAGGACAAAGAGTGAAGATATATTTAGAATTGGTTGGCTATAAGGGCAGAAGGAAAGTGAGGGGTCAAGGATGATGCCTAGTGTTCTCATTTGGGTGAGTAGATGAATAAATCTTAACATCAACAACTGTGAAAGATAATGAAGGAGGGAAAAAGGACTGAGAAGGTATGGTCAAATAATTAGGAAGAAATATAGAAAGAAAGTAGTGTGGCGTGTACCTCAAGAGTGTATCACGAGCGTAGAGAGTTTCAGGAAGTGGACAGTAGTGCTAAATGCTTTTAGCAGCCAAGTCAGTTAAGAACCAAAAATTCTCTTCTGATTTAACGACCAAGAGGACAGTTTCTGGGTGAAAGTGGTTTCAGTGGGGTGGTACAGACAGAAACCAGACTGCTGTGGGAGGAAGACGAAGGGAGGAAGTGGCGATAGTCTAGACACCTTCAAAAGCATAGAAAGTAATACAAAATAGAGACAGAGAACAAAATGAGACTATAGAATAAATCCAGTTTTCTTCTTGACTGGCGTGATAGGATATATACATATGTATCTGTGTGTCTATATCTACCATATAATATCAATGGCCATATATATGTTACCAACACATATATCACCTATTACCCCTCATCCAAAAATATATATTCTAATTTATTTTTCTATAGATGAAATTCAATCATTTAATATACAATGTGAACAATTTTCAATGATAAGAAATCAAATATAAAATAATATTAAATACTATCATTGAATATCTTAGTGAACAATTGAAATAATAAAAAGGAATATAAAAATAATATTAAATACTGAGCAATAATTTTATTACTCTTATACTTTGTAGAATATTTCAATTAAATATTATTTTGCCAATTTAAAACAAAGAATGAAGTTCTGCTTACGAAGGGGAGGTCCTCTCCCACTGCTTACATTTTCCATATGTTATTTATTTTTTAGCAATAGGATAATTATTTCCAGATTCCTCTTTAACCTCTGAAGGCCTCTGGAATGTTTACTTTACATGGGCTTTTGTCTTATTGTTGTGGTGCTAAGTATTTCTTTAAAGTGGGATTTTGGATACCTAGGATTAGCATTCATGAATCAGCAGAGCCCTCTAATCAAGTAAAACCAATCTCCAGCAACTTAATAAAACAAAAATGTGTTCCCCTTGTTTAAAAACAGAGTATCAGCTGTGCTAGAATGAATGTTATTTTTCATTTATCTTCTGAAACTATCTCTCAGATGCTTTACTTATTAATTAATTCATTATACAACACTTACTTTGTGTCTGTCTACTATGTACCAGGCACTGTTTAGATGCTAGGGGCTACAGCAACACAAAATTAGTATAAGTCCCTTTTCTTTGCAGCCTTCAGGAGCCTTAATCACAGATTAGATCCCTAGCTCTGCAAAGATGCCCTCCATATACCACTCAAACTCAGATGCCGCACACCATGCTGCCCTCTGTCCCCCCTTCCAGGTTCTGACATGCTAAACTGGGTCATGACTCCATTTTCCATATGGATACTGTCAAAGGAAAAAAGTAGTTTAAGTGACTCGAATTGAGATTAAAGTATTTATCCAGCTCGTGCACATCAGGAATGACTTGAAAATCAGGTAACTTCCCTAACTGAAGCAGGGTTGGAGTTCTATAGGGTGAGGAGAGGAGAGGTATATGTGTACTTTTGGTCTGGCCCAGGTTGAAGTTACATTCATCTTTAACTGTTGTAAAACTTTCAGTTTAAAGGTCTGAGATTGTTCTGGTTTTCATGCCTCTTGTTCTGGATCATTGTTTCATTTCCCTCCTGGCAACTGTCAGAACAGTTCTTTCAAGAGCTGTTTTTACAATATTTGCAGTTTTTTAAGGTTCGCAGGCGGGGGTGGAGGGAAAGAAAAAAAAGATGGAGGGTGGAGGGAAAGAGGAGAAAAACAGCAAATAAGGAAGGCAAGGTTTGAAACAAGAGAAACTGAGGTCTGTTTAAATCCTTTTACTATACACTCTTCACCCCGTCAGCTCTAACTCCTCATGCAGGGGAGCTTCAATGTACATGTTCTCTTTCTCCTGATTGTGTTTCAACAACCCTGAGCCAATTCCCTAACTTGCTCTGACCAAGTTAGACATGGGCATTAGGATGAAGTTGTTCTGAAAGGTAAGAGAGGACAGGGGGCTGAAAAACTAAATAAATAAAAGAAAACAGGCCGGGCGCGGTGGCTCACGCCTGTAATCCCAGCACTTTGGGAGGCCGAGGCGCGCGAATTACGAGGTCAGGAGATCGAGACCATCCTGGCTAACACGGTGAAACCCCGTCTCTACTAAAAAATACAAAAAATTAACCAGGTTTGGTGGCGGGCGCCTGTAGTCCCAGCTACTCCGGAGGCTGAGACAGGAGAATGGCGTGAACCCGGGAGGCGGAGCTTGCAGTGAGCCGAGATCGCGCCACTCCACTCCAGCCTGGGCGACAGAGCGAGACTCTGTCTCAGAAACAAACAAAACAAAACAAAAGAGGAGGGGAAGAGCACACTCAACTACTTTTAAACTCCCATCCCACTGAAATGTCTCTCCCATTTATAAAACTTCAGTGCTGTCCTTGAGCTTTCACAATACAGTTATTTGTTAAGATCAAAGACAACACAGTCAGAAAGATCTGGATTCTAGTTCACTCTTTGCCACTTACTACACGTATGTCCTTGAGGAAAATAGTTAATCTTTCAACCTCATTATCTTCTAAATTTACATTATTATATTGTAATAGTAAACATTTTTGATACATTTACCAAAAATCCAGATGTAACTGGATTACTCAAAAATTTATTGAATTATAGAACTTGAACATGGGAAAGCAAAATCAGTGTCAGCAAAAATGGGATCCTACACCTGGATCCTCCTCAGGACTTTATCTTGTTTCTGTTACTTTTTATGTGTTGGTTTCATTCTCTCCTACTGCAGCAGGGCTTTCTCCATGTGAAAGGCAATAGGGCATAGACGTCTTTGGATTTGCACCCCGTTAGCATCAACACTGGAGAGAAATTGATTAGATGCAGCAAGGAAAAAATCTAGGAGTGATCGCAGATTTTGGCCTAACTTGGGCTACTTGCCCATTCCCAACTCAATCACTGTGGTCAAGAGTATGGGGCATGATGTCTAAATTATATACCCATTCTTGTGGCCAGAATGTGGTTGTCAGTTACAGGGTCTTGCTAGCCAAACAAAGGCAATGGTCACTACCTAGTTCATACAGTTTCCTTAAGAAATAAATTGTTATAAAAAATCAGTCAGTATATGAAAACAATGACAACAACAAAACCTCGGAACTCAATAGAGACTAATCATAAAGCAACTCTATTCCTTTTCCCATTGTGCTTAAAACTCCTTTGGAATAGTACTACTGTTTTCTCTATACTTGGAATAAATTTAGGTAGACTGGACTATTTCTCTGCTTTATTTTAATCACAAGAAAATACAAATCTCATTTTGTAATTAAGATGTACTCCAGTGTAATGAAGTATTTAACTTCAAACTTAATGCAAATTTAAAGATTCTATTTAGCATTCCCCCAAGATGTATGGATGGTTTGCTTTTCTATTCCTTAAATTTATTCTTCACACCCACTAGCTAACCATGGTTTCTAATCTCTGAATTTTTCCTAGAGGGGAGAGAGAAACAAGGTAAAACTGGCATAGTGACAAGTACTGTTGTCACATGGCTGGTCATATCACTGAGGAATGTGCAATCGAATCTTACAAGCTTGTAAGATGTCAAACTGGTTTTTCCATAAGATTTTATTGCACATTTCTCAGACATTTCTCTTCAAGAACCTTCCAGTTGCACTTCCATTGATTTAGGGAATGTCTTCTAAGGCTAGTAACTTCAAGTTCTCTCTTATTCAGTTTTCCAAGTCATCCTTCTGAAAAATCACTTGGCCCCTCCAACGGCCTTCCTGAGTAGGATCCCTTTCAAGAAGGTCCAGGGGGCCTGTTTCTTATTTGCGCCCCCACCCCCCAACCCACTTTTTTTTTTTTTTTAATCTTTGGGAAGAGTAGCCTGTAGAAATAGAATTTTAAGAAAGTTATAAACATGACTCTTACACCAGTATACAGTGAGCATATGTGAAAGATTTATTTGACTCATTTATAAGGGAACCAGCAGGATAGTAAACCCAGTTCAAAAGGTATTTGGGAAACAAAGTATGTATAGGTACTGAAGAAAAATGTTAGAAAATATTTGATAGGTTACATATAAAACTGATAAAAGTCCTAAAGATCAATAAAACTGTAACTTTGGGGACTGTCTTTTCTAGTAGACAGAAATGATTTGCATCTCTACTGGATAAGAATCTGCAGGTAAATACGTAATTTCATAGGCTCTGGATCCTAATGGCAAACACTCTCTTAAGATAATTAAATAATATTCTAGTATATAACATTGAAATGATGTCCAGTCTTCCTTTTGCATTATTTCCATGTTCTGTAAAACTTTTCCAAAAAGTCTGTTTATCTAGCTTGTCATCAGTGGAAGTGCAGCTTGTATTTCTCTCTGTTCTGCTGCCTTAGGAAATCTAGCCAATCACTGCGCACTAACCTCTAGAGGCACATATTACCCTAAATGTCTTAATCCCTTCTCAAATAGTCTAAGGTAGGAAAAAGTGCTTCTTCATCTCCCAATGGAGAATGGAATGCCAGAAGAGACTGCTACAGCATAGGCTTCAAAAGAATCTCCCCATAGCCTCTTCAGTTTGTTGAATAGGCTTGAGGTGAGCAGTCATAACTGGGGGCAGGACAGCTTTCACCATATCTTACTTTGTCCAGATAGCATCTTGCTTGAAGGTGTAGGAATACTTGCTACTGTAACTGCCCAATGGGTTCACCTTGCCCGCTGCCTAGACAGAGCTGATTTATCAAGACAGGCCAATTACAATGGAGAAAGAGTAATTCATGCAGAGCCTGCTGTGTGGGAGACTGGAGTTTTGTTATTACTCAAATCAGTCTCCCCAAGCATTTGAGGACTGGAGGTTTTAAAGATTTGGCAGGTAAGTGCTCCGGACGTGGGGAGTGCTGATTGGTCAGGTTGGAGATGGAATCAAAGTGAGGTTTTCTTGCTGTCTTCTGTTCCTGAGTGGGATGGCAGAACTGATTGAGCCAGATTACCAGTCTGGGTGGTGTCAGCTGATCCATCCAATGTAGGGTCTGCAAATATCTCAAGCACTGAGCCTAGATTTTACAATAGTGATGTTATCCCCAGGAGCAATTTGGGGAGGTTCAGACTTTTGCAGTCAGAGGTTGCATGACCCCTAAACTGTAATTTCTAAACTTGTAGCTAATTTGTTAGTCCTCCAAAGGCCGACTTGTCCCCAGGCAAGAAAGAAGTCTTTTCAGGAAAAGGTTATTTTTAATTTTGTTTCAGAGTCAAACCATAAACTAAATTCCTTCCCAAGGTTAGTTCGGCCTACACGCAGAAATGAACAAGGATAGCTTAAATGTTAGAAGCCAAATGGAGTCAGTTAGATCTAATCTCTTTCACTGTCATAATTTCCTCAGTTATAATTTTTGCAAAGGCAGTTTCACTACCTACTGCATTGTTCTTATCCTGTAGTGCTTCTGATAAAACTTCTAGACAATGAGACTTGCATTTAATATTGCTTATATGTAAAGCACTCAGTACAAGACCAAGTAGCCCTGAAAGTGAATACGGCCTTCAATTCTGTGTCCTAAGAGCATCTATTGCTTCACCCTGGTCCCATCTCTGTTCGGTAGAGTATGTGGTATTTAATAAGCACTCCATAAACGCTCATAATCTGAACTGTACGACTGTTACTCTTTTTGTTACTTCCCAGAGAATAAAAAGTTTACATTTTTTAACTTTGCACACATGACCATTTACAATTTCTTCTGAGATTTCCTTTTCAAACTCACCTTCAGGGATTTTTTTTTTTTTTTAACCAGTCATGTCCCTTGTGGTTCATCCTCACTGGGGTAGCTATTAACATAGGCATAAGGGTTAAGAGCATGCAGTTTGTGGTCAGACAGAATTGAATCTCAGCTGGGCGTGGTGGCTCACACCTGTAATCCCAGCACTTTGGGAGACCGAAGCGGGCAGATCACAAGGTCAGGAGTTAGAGACCAGCCTGGCCAACATGGTGAAACCCCGTCTCTACTGAAAATACAAAAATTACCATTGCTTCTGGTGTTTTAGTCATGAAGTCTTTGCCCATGCCTATGTCGTGAATGGTATTGCCTAGGTTTTCTTCTAGCGTTTTTATGGCTTCAAGTCTTACATTTAAGACTTTACTTCATCTTGAGTTAATTTTTGTATAAGGTAAAAGGAAGGGGCCCAGTTTCAGTTTTCTGCATATGGCTAGCCAGTTTTCCCAGCACCATTTATTAAATAGGGAACCCTTTCCCCATTTCTTGTTTCTGTCAGGTTTGTCAAAGATCAGATGGTTGTAGATGTGTAGTATTATTTCTGAGGCCTCTGTTCTGTTCCATTGATCTATATATCTGTTTTGGCACAAGTACCATGCTGTTTTGGTTACTGTAGCCTTGTAGTATAAAGAGCTTCTGCACAGCAAAAGAAACTATCATCAGAGTGAACAGGCAACCTACAGAATGAGAGAAAATTTTTGCAATATATCCATCTGACAAAGGACTAATATCCAGAATCTATAAGAGAACTTAAACAAATTTACAAGAAAAAAAACCCCATCAAAGAGTGGGTAAGGATATGAACAGACACTTCTCAAAAGAAGATATTTATGTGGCCAACAAACATATGAAAAAAAGCTCATCATCACTCATCATTAGAGAAATGCAAACCAAAACCACAATGAGATACCATCTCATGCCAGTTAGAATGTCAATCATTAAAAAGTCAGGAAACAACAGATGCTGGAGAGGATGTGGAGAAATAGGAATGCTTTTACACTGCTGGTGGGAGTGTATATTAGTTCAACCATTGTGTAAGACAATGCGGTGATTCCTCAAGGATCTAGAAGCAGAAATACTATTTGACCCAGCAATCCCATTATTGGGTATACACCACCCAAAGGATTGTAAATCATTCTACTATAAAGACACATGCACACGTATGTTTACTGTGGCACTGTTCACAATAGCAAAGACTTGGAACCAACCCAAATGTCCATCAATGATAGACTGGCTAAAGAAAATGTGGCACATGAACACCATGGAATACTTTGCAGCCATAAAAAAGAATTAGTTTATGTCCTTTGCAGGGACATGGATGAAGCTAGAAACCATCATTCTCAGCAAACTAACACAGGAACAGAAAACCAGACACCTCATGTTCTCACTCATAAGTGGGAGTACAATGAGGACAGAGGGACACAGGGAGGGGAACATCACACACCAGGGCCTGTAGTGGGGTGGGAGGCTAGGGGAGGGATAGCATTAGGAGAAATACCTAATGTAAATGATGGGCTGATGGGTACAGCAAATCACCATGGCATGAGTATACATATGTAACAAACCTGCACATTCTGCACATGTATCCCAGAATTTAAAGTATTAAAAAAAAATTAGCCAGGGGTCATGGTGCATGCTTGCAGTCCCAGCTACATGGAAGTCAGAGGCACAAGAATTGCTTGAACCTGGGAGGCAAAGGTTGCAGTGAACTGAGATCATGCTACTGCTCTCCAGCCTGGACAACAGAGCGAGACTCTGTCTCAAAAAAACAAACAAACAAACAAAGAATTGGATCTGATTTGACTATGCAAATTATCACTTGGGACCTTGGGCAACTTATTCAACCCCTGAAGGTTTCAGTCTTCTTATATATAAAATGAAGATAACAGAGACTTCTTCATAGACTGTTTGTTATAAGATTAGCAAAAACAATGTACTTGAAATGCTTAGAAGATAATACATGCTCTATAAATGATGGCTATCCTTTTGTGCCTGAATCCTTGGGTTCTTTTATAATTTCCTGCCTGATGTGGTTTGGCTTTGTGTCCCCACTCAAATCCCATCTCAAATTGTAATCCCCACTTGTCAAGGGAGAGACCTTGTTGAAACCCCCTTTGCAAAATTATAACTGAGGAAATTATGTCAGTGAAGGAGATCAGACCTAACCGACCCCACCTTCCTTCTAACCCCTAAACTGTCTTTGTTCATTCCTGGGTGTAAGTGAAATTAGCCTTGGGAAGGAAGACTTCTGTGAGTAGGCTACTTATATTCTTTGTAATGTTTTACACAGTTTACCTCTTTCATCATTGTTGTTTCATTTTAATTGATCATTTGTAGCATATTGTCATGACACAATTATTTAAGAATCAAGATTCAATTTCTGGTCCCAGTTCTAGTGGTGTAATTTTGTGCAAAAAAAATACATGTCTCATGTCCATTTTCAGACTTGTGCTGCCTATTATCTTCAAAGCTCATATTAACATTCCACAGAACTAGCTTCTCTAGAGATGAATTTTACCAAAAAGTATACTAATACTTCAAACCAATAGATTATGTCACATGAAGCAAAAGTAAGAAGTAAAACAAATGGAGTGACATACGTGATGACCCTTGTTTTCAGAAAATATGTATATTTGTAACCCTAAATTATCCAGGGAACAAATAGAAAGTCTTAATCAAATTAAATAAAGTCATTACCTGAAAGATAAATCTAAAAACCTCAATAACTTAACATTTGCTTTTAACTATTTAGAAAGTATTATAAATATGTGCAATTTCCATCTGGGTACCATGGCTTACACCAGTAATCCCAGGAGTTTGGAAGGCCGAGGCAGGAATTTGAGTTGAGCCTAGGCAACACAGCAAGACACCATCTCTACAAAAATTTTTAAAATTAGCCAGGTATGGTGGTGCATGCCTGTAGTCCCAGCTGCTTGGGAGGCTGAGGCAGGAAGATTGCTTGAGCCTAAGAGGTTAAGGCTGCAGTGAGCTTTGATCACGCCACTGCACTCTAGCCTAGGTGACAGAGTGAGACCCTGTCTCAAAATAAATAAGTAAATAAGACATATACCATTTCCAATAGCATCACAAATATAAAATACTTGCAAATAAGCGTTAGAAAAAAAGTGTGTATTGCAGGGGCAGTGACAGATTCTATTTGAGGAGCATGTGCTGAGAGGCACTGTGAAAGACATGATTAAATAGTGAATAAATGAGATCCTGATGGAAAGATTCATATTATAAACACATGAAGTCATTGCAAATTTTTAAACTTAATACCATTCCATAAGATTTTGAATGTTTTTTAAGGAAAATATTTGATAAAAATGTTTTATTATTACAATTTACTAAATCATCTCTATGTGCCAGACATCTAAGTTTAAGCATTTTACATGTATTAGCACATGTAACCCTAATGAAATTGCCTTTGCAAAATTATGACTGAGTCAGTGAAAGAGATCTAACTTAACCGACTCCATCTTGCTTCTAACCTCTAAGCTGTCCTTGTTCATTTCTGGGTATAGGCTGAACTTACTTTGGGAGAAACTTTGTAGTTTATAGTTGAAACAAAGACAGCAACAGCTCTTTCCCAAAGCGGACCTCCTTCTTGCCTGAGGACTAGATTGCCTTTGTGAAATTAACAGTAGCCACAGGATTAGAAATTATGGTTTAGGAGTCATGCAGCTGGAGGCTACAAGATTCTGACCCTCTCTAAACTGCTCTTAAAATCAGTGCTTGAGTTATTTTGCAGATCCTGCACTTGATGGATCAGCTGGCCCCACCCAGATCAATAAACTGGCTCATCTGATCTTGTGGCCTCCACCCAGGAACTGACTCAGCACAAGAAGAGAGCTTTAACGCCCTATGATTTCATCCCTTACCAATCAGCACTCCTGGCTCACTGGCTTATCCCCACCCACTAAGTTACCTTTAAAATCTCTGCTCCTCGAATGCCTGGGTAGACTGATTTGAGTAATAATAAAACCCCGGTCTCCCCCACAGCCGGCTCTGCGTGAATTACTTGTTCTCTATTGCAATTCCCCTGTCTTGAGGAATCAGCTCTGTCTAGCCAATGGGCATGGTAAACCTCTTGGGTGGTTACACTAACAATAACCTCCGTAGGAAGTGCTATTATTATGTCCTTCTTAAAGATAAGAAAGCTGGCCGGACAGGGTGGCTCACGCCTGTAATCCCAGCACTTTGGGAGGCCAAGGAGGGCGGATCATGAAGTCAGGAGTTCAAGACCACCCTGGTCAACATGGTAAAACCACATCTCTACTAAAAGTACAAAAAAATAAAAATTAGCCAGGCCTGGTGGCATGTGCCTGTAATCCCAGCTACTCAGGAGGCTGAGACAGGAGAATCGCTTGAACCTGGGAGGCAGAGGTTGCAGTGAGTGGAGATCCTGCCACTGCACTCCAGCCTGGGCGACAGAGTGAGACTCCATCTCAAAAAAAAAAAAAACAAAAAAACAAAAAAGCATAAAGATACGAAAGCTGAGGCATAGAAATAATGCATCTTCTTTCAGATTACACATAATTAATCAGTGGAGCTGCCAGGGCTTAAGTCCAACTAGCCTGACTTCACTTAGAGTGAATTTTGTTTCACTTCCAGTGACAAACTGAAAAAAAGAGCTACACTATTCCTAAATGAGTCTTTTTTTTTTTTTTTTTTTTTTTTGAGACGAAGTCTCACTCTGTCGCCCAGGCTGGAGTGCAGTGGCACAATCTTAGCTCACTGCAACATCCGCCTCCTAGGTTCGAGCAATTCTCCTGCCTCAGCCTCCTGAGTAGCTGGGATTACAGACATGTGTCACCATGCCTGGCTTATTTTTGTATTTTTAGTAGAGATGGGGTTTCCCCATGTTGGCCAGGCTGGTCTCGAACTCCTGACCTCAGGTGATCCACCTGCCTTGGCATCCCAAAGTGCTGGGATTACAGGCATGAACCACTGTGCTCAGACCTAAATGAGTCTTAAATAAGGAAAGAATTGCTTTATCATTCAGATATTTAGATATATAAATGTATTAGAAGGCATTTGTAAACCAAAAAGTATCTGAGACAGGTCTCAATCAATTTAGAAGTTTATTTCGCCAAGGTTGAGGACATGTCTGTGACACAGCCTCAGGAGGTCCTGAGAACATGTACCCAAGGTGGTCAGGGTACAGCTTGGTTTTATACATTTTAAGGAAACATAGACATCAATCAGTACTTGTAAGATGTACATTGGTTCAGTCTGGGAAGGCAGGATGACTTAAAAAAAGGGGGTGAGGGGGAGCTCCAGGTCCTAGGTGGGTTCAAAGATTTCCCAATTGGCAATTGGTTGTAAGAGTTTATCAAAAGACCTGGAATCAATAGAAGGGAGAAAAGGGAGTGTCTGGGTTAAGATAAGGGATTGGGGAAATCAGGGTTTTTATTATGTAGTTGAAGACTCTAAGTAGCAATTTACAATAAATTGTAAATGATTCTTATCAGACTTAAAAAAGTTACTAGACTCAGTTAGTTCTCTCCTGGATCAGAATAGAGACCTGGAAAGGCAAAAGAATTATCTACACAATGTAGTTTTTCCCCACAAGAGAGAGCTTTGCAGGACCATTTCAAAATATGTGAAAGACATATATTTTGGGGAAAAATTCTTGGGTTTCTTTTAGGGACTTCTATCTGTCATGTTGGTATCTTACTGCTACAAAGCATCAGCTTTGTCAGTCTTAAGGTTTCTGTTTTAATGTTAAATCTTGGTCAGCTGTGCTTGAATTCCAAAGGGAAGACAGTATGATGAGGCATGTCCAACCCCCCACTTCCCATCATGGCCTGAACTAGCTTTTCAGGTTAACTTGGGAATGTGGTTGGTCAAGTGGAGGGATCTGTTCAATTGGTTGGAGAGCTTAAAATTTTATTTTTGGTTTACATATCAATAAATAGGTTTATATTACATATCACATATCTCAAACCCAGATGAAATGATAATTAAATGGAAAGAAATACAACAATAAAACATACAATAGAATTGATGTCACCTCTTGTTTAAATAAGGCTCTCTAATTCTGAATGCAAAAAAATAATATAACAAATATTTACACTGAGTCTCTTATTTGCCAGGCATCATATTAAGGCATTATAGGTATGATGGTGAGTGACAGAGAACGAGTTTTTGCTGTAAAGACACAGCCATTAGCCCAAACAGACATTAAGCCATATCTACTTTAATGGCTATCTAATTACTACTTGGTACTCTGAAGAGTTTTGACCAGGATACCTGACTTTTGACATTAGGATCATGGAAGACATCCTTGAGGAAGTGACATTTGTTAGAAACAAAATGCTTATTCCTTGATGCCACGAAGAAATAGCACTCAAACATTAATTTTCTCAGCAAGGCAATTTTTACTTCCATAGAAGAGTGCGACTTACAAACGGAGCAATGGCAAGAGCACACCTGAACAAGGGAGGGGAAGGGGTTCTTATCCCTGATGCAGGTAGTCCCTACTGCTGTGTTGTTCTCCTATTGGCTAAGGTTGGACTGCACAGTCTAAGCTAATTCCGATTGGCTATATTAAAGAGAGCATGGGTATGAGCCACAGTGGCAGGGTGAGCAGTTTGATGGGAAAGACGGTTATGGAACAGGTAACTAAAAGTGACTTAGGTCAGAGCAGGTGACCAGGGGTGATTCAGGTCAAAGCAGGTGACAGGAATGAGTCAGGATGGAGCAGGTGACCAGGGGAACAGATGTGAACTACTTATTAAAACTGATGGAAAATGTTGTTTAAAACTACGAGGAAGTTAAACTTTAAAATGGAGGACAAAGAACTGAAAATACTGACATAGTGATTCTTTGAAGAAAAATCTAGAACTCACTGTATCCAACACATTGGAGCTGAGACATGAAGCTATGAGGGCAGTACAGGGGGCAAACAGTTTGGATGGGCAGGCAGGAAGATGTGATAGGAGAAAACTTCTGAAAAGGGTATATCATATATGCAAAGGCCATGTATGGACCGGAGCTGGGTCTATTGAGAGCTATCAATAATGGTTAACAGGCTGTGTCACATGAAGAGAAGAGTGAGGTAAAATGTGTCTGGGTAAAATTTCTGAGTATATATAAATATAAAATGTTGAATACCTAAAAATGTAAAATGTTTGCATGTTAAAATCAATTACTCTAAAGTACAAATAACAAGCTGAAGAAAATATTTTTTGCAATAGTTTTAGTTACAAACAGTGTACAAATTATTCAATAACTATCCAACTCTCCAGATAAATGGACCAAAGAAATAAACAGACCACTCATCAAAGATAAAATACACAGATTTAATACATATAGGAGATATTTAATCTTACTTTAAAAAAAAAAAAAACTGAGTTTCATCAGGCTGGAGTGCAATGGCGCGATCTCAGCTCACCATAACCTCTGCCTCCCAGGTTCAAGTGATTCTCCTGCCTCAGCCTCCCGAGAAGTTGGGATTACAGGCATGTGCCACCATGCCTGGCTAATTTTGTATTTTTAGTAGAGACGGAGTTTCTCCATGTTGGTCAAGCTGGCCTAAAACTCCCAACCTCAGGTGATCCGCCCGCCTCGGCCTCCCAAAGTGCTGGGATTATAGGCATGAGCCACCATGCCCGGCCTTAATCTTACTTTTATTTAGTGGATGGATGTATCAAATTCACAAAAATTTAGTAAAGGAAATATTAATCAGGACAGGTGAAGGAGAGCTAGAATGAGTACTGTACTAGTGAGATAAAACCTCCTTTTCGAAAGCATTTTGGCAGTATATAGCAAAGTCCTTACATAATGTAAACACTTCACCCTGATATTCTATTTTATTTATCAATTGGCCCATCTTTCCAACCATTCATTAAAATCTAACTGGGCAACTACTATATCCAGACAATAAGGAAAAAATCTCCATTAAATAAATAAATGGAATAATGGGTGAATTTGAATATAAGAAAGGGCACTTAAGAAAAAGCCTGGGCGACAGAGTGAGACTCCATCTCAAAACAAAAAAAAAAGAAAAATACATTATTTTTTACAAGTCGACACCCAAGGGATCTCATGCAATTTACATACTATATTAACATTTATTTACATTATAAATAAAGTAGACCTAATATATGTATGTGAATAACTTACAAACACACACACACACACACACACACACACATTCTCTCTCTCTCTCTCTCTCTCTCTCTCAAGGGGGAATAGATACATTTTTGTAGTTATTTATTTTACTGACTTAAGCAATATCAACCATAAAGAAATACTAGGAAAATAAATGGATGTTCAGTTTCACTTTATCAAGGGCTCTTTTGAAAACAGAATTAAATGTTGTATTATTTTTCTTTCTTTTGAAAAATATTTTGTGTGTGAAGGCAGAATCTAAACTAGTTACTGGAAAAAAAATGTTTCCTATTGCCTGAAGTAAATTATATGCTTAAGTACATGGAATGACATTCTTGCTAGATGGAATGACATTCTTGATAGTCAGTTTGTTTCACATTTATTCTCTACAGAGAATAACAAATTTCAATCATTTGGATTTACAGAGTAAAACAAAAGAGAACATCAATCTCGTTTAAATCCTTCAGTGTTGAACTGTACGGAATTTAAAAGAGGGTATGTGTTTCCTTGTGAAAGCTTTAACTGGACTACTTGAGTTCTCATAATTTATCTATGTCATCAGCACTCAATTGACAATTTGGAATTCGAGTAATTCCATAAAATGATCTAGATACAGGAAAAAATATGAAAATGGATTTTCCTTTAAACCTTCCTCGTGCCTGAGCTTCCATTTCCATTTAAGCTGACAGCATAGTCCAGACTCACATCACTTCATTCTTGGATTATTATGAAACCTAAACTGCTTTCTCTCCATTCAATCTGCTTTGCATAATATCACCAGATTAATTTTGCTAAAATGTATTCTTTTTATTATGTCACTATCCTGCTCAAATGCTCTCTATCATGTACAGGATGAAATTCAAATTATTTTGAAAGACATTCATAATTTCCTCCCCTCTAGCCATAATCTGCCTTCCTTAACTTGTCTCCCACTATTCATTAGCATGAATCTCCAATCTTTATGTTTCTCTCCTGTCTCAGTGCATTCTCATTTTGTGTCTTTGTAGTACAGCTCTGTTCTTCATGAATGTTGTATTATTTTTTATTGTTGCTGTAATAAATTTCCAAAAATTCTGTAGCTTAAAACATCACAAATGTATTATCTTACAGTCCTGGAGGCTAGAAGTTGACTCATGCCTCACTGTGTTAACATCAAGGTGTTGGCAGGACTGCTCTCCTCCTGGAGGCCCAACAGGATAATCTGTCTCCAGCTTCCAGAGCCTGCCTGCATTTTTAAGCTCGTGGCCCCTTCTAGCTTCAAATCCAGAAATGGCTGATTAAGTCTTCCTCACATTGCAGTACTCTGACTTTTCTGCCTCACCCTTCCACATTTAAGGACCTTTTGATTACACTGGGTTCACACAGACTATCCAAAATAATCTCTCTATTTTCACATTAGCTATTTAGCATCAATGTATTCCATCTGCTCCCTAATTTACCTTTGCCTTGAAAGGTAACATATTCACAGATTCTGAAGGTTAAGGCATGATCACTGGGAGGTGGAGTGGGGAATTATTCTGCCTAGCACAGATAATATGACCATTTTCTCTTCCTTTATAAACTATAATTTTTTGGTTATTTTTCAATGCCCAGTTCACCTCTTCTATGAAGCTTTCTCAGATAGCAGTTAACCACAGTGGTTTCTCTTTCCTCTGAAGTTTTATAAACAGTACCATACTTATACACTGACAAGAATGGCTCCTGTTTTGGTCTTGTTCATTAAAAAGCCCCACTTTGGCCCGGCCCGGTGACTCACGCCTGTAATCCCAGCACTTTGGGATGCCAAGGCAGGTGGATCATGTGGTCAGGAGATCAAGACCATCCTGGCCAACATGGTGAAACCCTGTCTCTACTAAAAATACAAAAATTAGCTAGGTGTGGTGGCGGGCACCTGTAGTCCCAGCTACTCAGAAGGCTGAGGCAGGAGAATCGCTTGAACCAGGGAGTCGGAGGTTGCAGTGCGCCGAGATCGCACCACTACACTCCAGCCTGGGTGACAGAGAGAGACTCTGTCTCAAAAAAAAAAAAAAAAAAGCCATGCTTTGGCACTGAGATGATCTTGGGCCTCCTCAGAAGCAGAGTTGACATGGTAGAGGGGCCTCCATTTTCCTCTTACCCAGGACCATCATAAATGGTAAACTTACCCATAACATTCTTTATTGTGAAATAACTAATTCTAATATAGATTTTGTGTGGACATAATGAGAGTTTTTTTTGTTTTTATTTTTTAATATTTTGGGATGTTTTTCTCATCTCTACTGGGAAGTAGTTAGACATAGTTCTCCAAGGATCGACATATGGGTTTTTTTTTTTTTTTTTTTTTTTGAGATGGCATCTCACTCGGTTACCTAGGCTGGAGTGCGATGGTGCCATCTTGGCTCACTGCAACCTCCACCTCCTGGGTTCAAGTGATTCTCCTGCTTCAGCCTCCCGAGTAGCTGGGATTATAGGTACATGCCACCACGCCTGGCTAATTTTTGTATTTTTAGTTGAGACGGAGTTCCACCATGTTGGCCGGGATGGTCTTGAAATTCTGACCTCAAGTGACCTGCCTACCTCGGCCTCCCAAAGTGCTGGGATTACAGGTGTGAGCCACCATACCCAGCCCAGATTCAGTATGTTCTGTGGACAAAAAATTTTAGAAACTTTGGGTAATATTCTATGACTCTGATCCTCCTAGAATAAGCCTTGAATATTTGAGTCACTGGTTATGAATGTGTCAAATCCTAAGTGCATTTATCCTGTTGAAATAATAGGGATAAGGGTAAATATTTTTATACAAAGGTGTTCATTGTTACATTATCTCCCAAGTCAGAATAATATAAATGTATAAATAAGGGATTGTTAAATTCCAAAAGAGGAATAACAATATTATGCAGCCATTAGAAAGTATATTCTTGGCCAAGCGCAGTGGTTCACACCTGTAATCCCAGCACTTTGGGAAGCCGAGGCGGGCGGATCACTTGAGGTCAGCAGTTCAAGACCAGCCTGGACAACAATGGTGAAACTCCGTCTGTACTAAACATAAAAAAATTAGCCGGGTGTGGTGATGCACACTTATAGTCCCAACTACTTGGAAGGCAGAGGCACCGGAATCGCTTGAACCCAGGAGGTGGAGGTTACAGTGAGCCCAGATCGTACCACTGCATTCCAGCCTGGGTGACAGAGTGAGACTAGATCTCTAAATAAATAAATAAATAAATAAATAAATAGTATATTCTTAAAGATTATGTAACAATGCAGGAAATAGTTATTTATAAATATATTTATATTCTTTAAAGAAAAAGCATGACATAAAACTATATAAAATAATTTCAAATCAAAAAAGAAAGTTTATATTTAAAAATAGAACTGGAAAGAAGTAAATTAAAGTAGTGAAAGGGGTTATACCAAGGGTGGGATTGTAAGAGATTTTAAAATATTTTTATACCTTTTCTTATTTTTCACATCAGTTCTAAATTAAACATATTTTTAGCTTTTGATAAATTATCTTAATTTATAACATATATGATCAAAATACACAATATGATTTTAAATTTGTAACAAAATTTGTTGCCTCCAGAAAACATTAAGTTCAAGAAATATTTACTAGACATTTCCTAAGCACAGCATGCCACGCTGCACGATAATATATAAGACACTGTCCCTGTCCTTAAGGAGCTCATCCTTAATAAGAAATTATACAAATAAATAACTAATCACAATATTGAGTAATGATGGTAATATAGGTGGTATGTACATATACAGTACTCTCTCGGAGGGGGAAACAGTAATTCTTTTTAGGCTGTGGCCAGGGAAGGCTTCATAGGGGAGGTGACATTTGAGAAGAATTTTTTTAAATAAATGAGATTTTGCTAGTTTCTAATGAATAGAAATGTATTCTATAACTGTAATTGATTTATATAACACAACATTGAATGTGAAATATAGAATTCTTCCATGAGATAGAAGAGCATAATTCTATTTTATGTCCTGGAACTTCTGGATTTCTTGTTGTGGTCATTGTCTCTCTGTCAGCTGGAACACTGTAATAATAGTATATTTAGCACTTCATTATGTTACATTTCAAAAGGCAAGAATGCACTAGCATATTTTAGCCCAAATTATCCTGAAATCCAGCTTAGTACATTTCTGTTTGAGTAGATTCATTGACAGGTCCAACAAATGAATTTAATTTTTTGTGCAAATTTTGAATAAGGGAGATCTTAGGATCTTCATATTGCTCTGGTTAGTAGCTCTACAAATACTTGGAAAAAAACCCAGAGGATTTTAAGTAAAATAATGATTTTAAAATATCAGATTGATTGCATTAGTACTACTAGCAATCCTACTACATTTCTCAGGTCACCCACTCTCTCTTTCCCTTTCTCTTTCTTAATTGGGAAATATTTAAACATCCCCATCTCCCCTTAGATCTCAGACACCTCTTTGTTATTCTCTTTCTAGGTTGATGACCTTACACTCACCACCTCATTTACACATTCGTCTGAATCTGTACCCATATACTCTGCCATCCTTCATAGTACCATGGATGAACAGTCCATTTTTCAGTATAACCTCAAGCCTGCCTGGGCAGGTCACAGCCCTTCCCTCTTCCTGAAGTATATTACTCTAGTATTATCCATTGTTTCTCTGCATCTTCAATTTTTCTACGTTAATATTAACCATCAGTCTCAACAGTTTCAATACTTTCTCTCATCTTAGAAAAGCAAAAACCCTCTTCTGGTCTCACATTCTACTCCAACTGTCACCCACATATTTTCTTTCTTCAAAAGTAAAACCCCTCAAATGAGTTGCGTGTGCTCACTCTCTCTCTAACAGCTCTTCTCCCATCCTCACATGGAAACACCCCAGCTGAGCTTTTCATCTCCACTACTTCGCTGAAACAGCTCTTGTCAACACCACCATTGTCATCCATATTGTTTATGTGAAAACTTAATTTTCATTACTCATCATACTCCATCTATCAGCAGCTGATGAACACCTTCCCAGTGACCCACTTTCTTCATTTGGCTTCCAGATTGCCACTCTCTGCTGATTTTCATCCTACTTTATGGCTGCTCCTTCACAGCTTTTTGCTGATCTCTTATTTTATCATGACTTTTAAAGTTCAGTTTCCCCAGGGCCAGTTCTTGGACAATTTCTCTTCTCAAGTCACACTCATTCCTCTGGGGAGCTCGTAAATTTCACAGCTTTACATAACATCAATATGTTGATGGTACCCAAATTTATATATTCAGTCTACACGTATTTCTTGAACTCAAGTCTCTTACTATCAGCCTAGTAACCCTGAAGTTTCTTTAAAAATGCAGATCAGCTAATGCCCTTTCTCTGCTAAAAATTCACCCATGGATTCCCCGTCACTCACAATAAAAGCCAAACACCTCTCAATGGCCTCTAAAGCCTCATCTAAGCTGGTTCTCCCATTGCCTCTGTCTTGTTTTCTTCCACTCTTCCTATCCATTCAGCCATCCTGATCTTCCTTATGTTCTTTAAACTTGGCAGGTGTTCTCCAGGCTTAGGGCATTTGAACTTACTGTTCCTCCAGATATCTTTGACTCAAACTCCAGCTATTTAAGGTCTTTAAATTTTCCCTTCTGAGTAAGGCTTCATCTTCTTCATCATATAACTCTCACTGCTTCATCATATGTCCCTTTTCCTGTTTTGCTTTTCTTCACAGTACTTATCATTGTCTTACCTGGTGTATATTTTAACTATATATTTATTATCTATCTCCCTTCACTACATAAAGTCCATGAGAGGAGGAATTTGTGTCTGTTTTGCTGTTTGCTGCTGTACTTCCAGCATATAGCACTTGGCAAATAATGCATGTTCGATATATTGCTGGTTCACAAAGTGTGGTACCCAGAAACTTCAGAATAACCTGGAAGCTTTTAAGAAATGTGTTAGAAATGTCAATTCTTGGGCTCTGCCACAGTCCTACTAAATTTGAAACTCTGGGGATGGGCACCCACAGTCTGTTTTGACAAGCTCTCCAGGTGATTCTTATTTCTGCTGTCTGAGAATCACTGTGATGAATATTTGTTAAATGAGAGAAGAAGTGAGAAAATTTTTATTCTTGTTACCCTTTTGACAAATATAGTAATCATGACAATGTTGGGGTTAAGGTGTCATATAAATAATAAGTAAAATTACTTTGTAGAATTTTTCTGATAAGATTCATAATCTAATAAAAAAGTTCCAGTTTGTCATTTAGAAAATGAAAAATATACATTATGCTAAGACATGAATCCAAATCTATTGAAAAGTAGTAGATTTAGATAACCATAATTGATTCTATAGAATTAATTTATGGTTTTAATTCTATTTTAGTGGAAACTTCTGTTAAAAATTGTTCCAAGAACTCTGTCCTATGATTTAAAAATTTAACAAAGCTGTTATGAATCAGTTTACTTCTCTTGGTCTTTCCCTATTCTTAGACTCTCAACTTTAATTTCATTAACTCAAATTGCTCTATGTCCTCTAAATCCAATCACATCACATGTATACATCTACCTCACATTTGATGCCTGGGATACACTCGTCCTCTTAATGAGATAAGGCTGATAGTGTATAGTCTTCCCTTTGAATCCACAGGGGATCAATTTCAGAACCCCTTGCAAATACCAAAATCGTGAAATGCTCAAGTCTCATAAAATAAGGCATAATATTTGCATATAACTTACTCATATTCTACTGTACACTTTAAATAATCTTTAGGTTACTTAAAATACATAATACCATATAAATATTATGTAAATAGTTGTTGTACTGTATTGCTTTTTTATTTGTATTATTTTATTGTTGTATTATTTCAAAAAATTGGTTGAGTCTGCAGATGCAGAACCCATGCAGATACAGAACACTGATTCTATTTTAGGTTGTGAAATATGACGTATTTTGTGATTATGAAGCAAGCTAATAACTCCTTCCCTTAGTGTCCATGAATGAAGTTATTATGATTGTTTCTACGATAAACAAGTATCTGTTAGCTCAAGACAAACCCAGTTTATGCTTGATGTTGCAATGTAAAATAGCATCCATCATCACTGAAAGAGTCCTGGTTTTATGATAAATTATATGACCATCCTACGTATATGTAATACACAATATAGTTACATATACACATATATATAATAATAATAATATGTATTAATATATATACTACCCTTAGTCTACATTTTTAAATAATGTATAAAGAATATTAAATAATATTGTATATTAAAAATTTGCTAAAAGAATAGATTTTAGGTGCTATTAACACATGCTCACACATATAAACCATAATACGTGACTGTGTTAGGTAATGGATATGTTAATTTGCTTAACTATAGCAATCATTTCACTAGCTATATGTATATCAAAACATATTGTATGCCTTAAGTATATACAATAAAAATCATTCCTATAAAATTTGCAATAATGATAAAGGGTGAAAAAAATATGAAAAACCAAGGTTCTAATTATCTCTAATATTCACTAGAAATATTAACTTTGAAAAAAGTTATTCAAAAAATCCAGATATACATCCTTTTAATACTATAGTGAGAAAGAAAAAATTTTAAGATTATGTTAATAAAGATGAGTACTATATGACCTTATGTATTTTCCTAAGAATTTTCACTTACTAATTTTATATTTTGTTTATATTAGATTTCATTAAAGTATCTTCCAGTTTGAATAATTATGTCAGTATAAATTTTCATAGTTGCCATATATCTCAATCAGGATTTTATGATATTACTACAACAGAAAAATGAAATTACAAATAAATTATTTTGACTGAATTATTTTCCTTCATTGAGCCAGATAATCCTACCAATCCTACTGTTTATTTGACATTATGAAGATTTAACCTCAGACCTCAGGACTTTAAAAAGGGTCAATAGCTGTGTGCAGTAATTATCATTAGGTGTGATTAAAATTTCTGGATTTAATAAACTGGTTTTCCACAGGAATTTTTGATTTGCATCATGTTTTTGGGCCAAACTAAAATGTATTGAAATATAGGATGAAACAAAGTAAATAAGATAAATTAATTTATCATCCTAAGTAAATACATGAATAAGTTTGTATACTTTTCCTTTAAAAATTCAGATCTTACATGAAAATTATACATTACTACAAACCAGATTTTGCCAACACATGGCTATTTCTTTACAATAATTTTTAAGGTCTTCTGGCTTTTTAAAATTTCATTTCCTTTTGAATATGAATTTGTTGAAAACTTGAAGTTTATTAATGGAGTCCTGTGTCCTAGACTTTGCTATCATGTATTGTTTTAATTTTAAAAATACGTGTTAGTTGCCAGGAATGTCGTATATGTAAGATAATCTATATTGAGATTTTTAACAATTACTTTGATTATCTGATCAATAGTATAGTTCATTCAGACTACACAATCTTTGTACAAAGATGTTTGTTTACTTGATTCATTCTCTTAATTGTTTTGACTCTGCATTTAGTCTATATAATCAGCCTGTTTCTGGCAGTCTATTCATTACAGTTGTGCTGGCATCCACTCTGACTGCCATACCCAGAACAACTGTGTGGCATTCCGCATGTATAACAAAAACAGCTGGAGTAAACACACTGACCTTCTCTTGACACCCCATGTAGGCGGTTTGTATACATAATCATGGCCACAGCCTGCTTGGCTTGTTCAAGGTCATATAACATGTGTGGGTTTAGTTACAACTTGGAGCCCTTCAGTTTCTAGCCTGGGGTTGATCTTAAAAAAGCCAGTCCAAACTACTATTTTTTCCTTCATAAATGCTGTAAAAATAGTCTTAGTTTAATAAAGTACATCATTTTTATGAAAAAAAAGTTATACTAGTCTAAGGGTATTCCCTTTAATGAGTTGCTTTACAATTGGGATGTACATACTTTTAAGAGCTATTTTATTTTATTCTAGGCCAGAAGGCCCATCATGTTGGTGCATCTTCATTGACTATCAATTTTATTCCATTAGTTGGTGGAAAATGTATTAAGAAAAAACAAAAATAATATTTGAATAGTATGTAAAATCCATACACAGTTTTAAAAATATGAGCCTTCAAAAACATTAAATTTTGAGTGTCTGGTTTTAGGCTAAACAATCAGACACTTCAGGAGCAGAAGCTTCTTCTATTCTAGGTACCAATTATGGGTATTTTGGTGGAAAAGTTTGAGACTAGAAAATCTCAATGTCAGAGATTTTTTCCATCTTATTTAGCAAGTTATATACTTCTGCATGTTACATGTATTCTCTCAGAGAAAAGGTAGCCCTAAATAAAAATTGTTTTCTGTCTGTATTGAAACAAATCTCAACTGTCTTCTAATCTATTAAAAATAGCCTCTTTCAGGAATTAAAAAAGAATGTATTTTATAATAAAATAGTTTTTTAGTAAATAAAATATATGTATTTTATATTAAAATAGGCTTTTTCAGTGAATAAAAATATATATAAAATTATATATGTGTATATAGCTTAACGACTAGCTATACTGTGTGGCTGTTTAGTTCAGTATTTTTAAAGCAAGAAACCAAAACAAGCAAACAAAGCTTATAGTCACATACTTTTTTTTTTTTTTAACTTCCAGAGGCTATGTCATATACTTATATAAAAGGATTCTGAACAAAGTAAATGCTCAGTAGCCTTTTGCAAATGGATACATTGTGGAATACAGGCTTGAGACCTGACTATTAAATCTTACAGACTGAATTAATTAAAGGCCCCTGAGTGGTATACTCTGGAATAGATTCAGTTTTAAAAAAGTAAAGCAGAATTTTGAGGGCTTCAGTTACAATTTTCATAATTGCCCTGGGTCTCAAGGCTGGTCTATTAGTTGGACCAGTCCAAGTTCACTTTATTTACTGGGGAATTTATTGATGTGTTTGTGAGAAATATACATTTCACTGTCATTTCTCAAAATGCACAGGGGATTTTTTCCTTGAGCCTATAATACCAATAGATACAGATTTTTGAAACACTACTGCACCATTCCTCTAATGTATATTAGAGTGAGCTTCAGACATACTTGCATTTGTTTTCTGAGTAAAACTATTGGAATATAATATCCTCTCCCCAAACTACCCCCTGGCCCCCAAATAAACCAAATCTTTAGATAAAATTGGTAGCACTGAAATTGAGGATATCTAAAAACAGCAACCTGTAACCTTGGGAATTTTGAGTGATATAAATACAATGACTGAGAGCATTTTTTAACCACAGAATTTTTGCCTTTTATACTTAGACAGTTGCAAGGTTGTTGAGTTGCTCTCTTTGTGGTCCATACCAAAATGCTTATGTTTGGGAACTACACAGTTCACATTTTATGACTTTTTTTTTTTCCTTTTTCTCAAATGAATCATTATTTGTAACTAACTTGTAATTTCTGATTCAATTCCCAGCCAAACAGGCAAACACACTTTCTGAATAGTGATAGAAATTCTATACCTGTTTATTTACTATCTGTTTGTCAATGAGTCAGAAACCGACAATTTTTTATACATACCTTCTGGATTGATTTAGCATTCTGAAAAAATTTCCTGTCTGTCTTTCAAATGTAAGAAAACTGGCTTCAGTATTTTCAGTCTTTCCCGTCTGATACAGAAACGATATTGTGTATTTCACAGAGAAAATAATGCCTTTTCTATCACATTAAATCTTTCTGACTTATCACAAAAACCTGGTTTTGGTTACATCATCCCTCAAACTGTTGCCTGTGTCTGGGGAAACATGCCTATTCTAATTAGCAGTAAATCAAAAGTTCTTTCTTTCTGATAGAACAAGACTGTGAAATAAATTGTGATTTGGTGCGCCGTATCAGCAAGCATCAGTGATTAGGAAGACGGGCTGACAAGGCCATTAAGACTGCCCCAAGGAAACTCCACCCATTTAAAGAGAGACTGGGGGTGGGGGACTCCATTTTCTGTGGTTTTACGGCTGATCACTGTTTCCTCATATGAAATTCACTATAATGGACAACCAGACTGGTAATACACAGGATGCGTTAGTCTAAATATTTGAAGGTGCTTTTTTTTTTTTTTTTTTTGTAATCTAATGAAGCAGGACTTTTGGAATTGAATCAACAGGAACATGAGGTCATAGTTACAAGCAACAACTGAAAACATAAAAATAAATGGGAAAAGGCTATGCTCCTCTGGAGAAAAGGGGAATTTGATGTGGATTATTCTGTTAAATGCACACTTAGATTTAGCAAAAAGCTGTACAAATAATTAGCCTGAGATACCTGGCTTGTCTGGCTATAGTTGCCAAATTCATGAGTTGAACAATTCTCCAATTTACTTTATTTATGTAGATAGCCCCCACATTATAATAGATCTTGAAAATAATTTTTTTGTGTGTGCAGCTCATCTAGGTAAACTCTGGTTAGTTATAAATCTAAATTAATTTTTAAATTATGAACAATAGTGATAATACATCAAGGACACAGAGGACAATATTGATAAATATAGAAACCACTAGTCTTTAGTAATTAAGAAGTGATTTGCAAGAAATCAGAGAACACATATTGTGTGTCTCATTGGGCTCAGTGAACATATTGAGAATAAATTAGTGGACATCTGAGAAATATTTGGTAGACTAGTTGAAGTCTTTGCTCTCCTTCTTTCTCTTTCATCTCTTTATCAAACTCTAAGTACTTTCTACTATGGACTATATGCACTCTCCTCTATAGTTTTCAGCGCTGGTACATGTAAATTTAAACTGAAGTGATTAAAAATACTTTAGTCCAGGGCCTTAAAACAGCTAATACAAAGGCCGGGTGTGGTGGCTCACGCCTGTAATCCCAGAACTTTGGGAGGCCGAGGCGGGCGGATCACGAGGTCAGGAGATCAAGACCATCCTGGCTAACACGGTGAAACCCCGTCTCTACTAAAAAAATACAAAAAAATTAGCCGGGCGTGGTGGTGGGCACCTGTAGTCCCAGCTACTCAGGAGGCTGAGGCAGGAGAATGGCATGAACCCGGGAGGTGGAGCTTGCAGTGAGCTGAGATCACGCCACTGCACTCCAGCCTGGGTGACAGAGTGAGACTCCGTCTCAAAGAAAAAAGAAAAAAAAAATGGTTAATATTGCAAGAACCTCGTATTTCTTCACCATTGCCCTAGCCCCTGGAGCAGTGTGTAGCAGGACGTTGCAGAAACATCATAAACTCATTTATTTTAACAAAAATTTAGTAAAGGCTTGTTATGTTCCAGGTACTGTTCTAGGCAATGGAGATAAAGCAATAAACAAAACAGATAAAATGTATGAATGAATGAATAGGTATATTACTAGAGTATTCAGTGGACAGGTTTGAGATAAACTCAATTCTTTCAGGGAATTTTCTTTTTTAATGTCTGAATTTTCACAACTACAAGCAAATGAATGCACATAAATGTATTCAGAACTTGTAGGTCTGCGGCATCACCTGCTAAAAGGAATACAAGGCCTGATAAAATAGAATCTAGATCCTATTATTGTTTCTAACGATATTGGTAGTGATGAGATATTAGACAAGGCATGGAATATGTCGTTATAAGGAAAACAGCACCTGGAGGCAAATGGTTTCAAACACGGCACTTCAAATTTACTCATCCCCTCTGTTACTTAGTTTTCTTGGGAATACAATGTTAAGTAATAATCACTGTTTCATTAGATTGGACTGAAGATTAAATAAGGCCAAAAATGAAAATTGAGTGAAGTTTTAAAAAGCACGTAATGCTTTTTTTTTTTTTTTTTTTTTTTTCATACAGGGTCTCACTCTATTGCCCAGGCTGGAGTGCAGTGGCATGATCTTGGCTCACTGCAACCTCCTCCTCCCAAGTTCAAATGATTCTCCCACCTCAGCCTCCTGAGTAGCCGAGAGTACAGGTGCAGGCCACCACTCCTGGCTAATTTTTGTATTTTTAGTAGAGATAGGGTTTCACCACGTTGGCCAGGCTGGTCTCGAACTCCTGGCCTCAAGTGATCCACCTGCATCAGCCTCCCAAAGAGTAGGGATTACAGGCATCAGCCACCATGCACAGTCACACGCAATGCATTTTAATTAATAGATATGGTTACATTAATTTTCCTTCTGTTTCTCCTCAGCTTTGATTCCCTCATCTGTGAAACAATGAAGGTAGACTAGCATTTCTGCCACCTTTCTCACAGCCCACATTTTCAAAATATTCTAGGCCTATAAGCCTTGCTGATTATACTGGGATCCCTGACAAGGAACACTTACTGCATTTTAAATAAATATATATTCCAGAGAAACGTAATGACTTGTTGCAGTTTTCTTGGCTTTTATTTTCAGACCATAGAAATGATTCAGAACAATGATGTGATAATAGTCTGTGGTTTGCTACTCATTGTTCTGAGGTACATTTTTATCAATCTGCTGCTTTAGTGGATACCATGCTTTTGTTTTTGCTTTTGTTTTTCTCTAAGCATATGAAATGCTCAAGCCTATTTTTCAGAAACCTTATTTATTTTTTTGAATGGATAGTTTCAGCTCATGGAATTTGTTAGTCCACCCCTCATTACATTGCTTCTGACTTTGAATGATGGAGGAAATAGCTTTGGGTGGGTAGCCAGCCAGTCTGACTAGGCCATTGGGCACTGGCTCCCTGGTCACTGGGATCACTAACGCCTAATGCTTCTCTAATTATAGACATGTCTCATTCCTGGCTATTTAACGGCCTCACCGCAGGGAGTGACTCCACATCCTGACTGGAAGCCTACCTTCATTAGCTTAAACTGTACATCATAACCCTCTAGTTTTACAATAACCCAAGGGACCCTCCCTCCCAGGATGGTGGCACTGTGACAATGCTGGTATTTTAACATGGAGGCAGATGATAAGATTTATGACTTCCAGCTTTAAAATGAAGAAGGTAAAACTCTATATGATATTTTCAAAAGAAGTCGTCTATGCCGATAATGGAGAAGATGCAGGGAGTTTGTTCTGCCCATTTTCTTCTTAAAAGTGTCCTTTCCTTCCTAAGTTAAGCAAGGCCTATAGTAAGACTCTCAGTGCTACTGAAGTTGAATAAGAATGGAGACTTTAAAAAACAAACGAGCCTGTAAAGAGACTTAATAACTGATTCAAGGTGTAATACCTACAAGTGAAAGAATTATCACTTAAATTAGAACGTTGATGTCCTTATTCATGCTTTGCTTTTCATAATACAATCATGGGTTGCTGCTTAAGGATGAGGATACATTCTGAGAAATGTGTTGTTAGGTGATGTTATGCAAATGACATAGAGTATACTTACACAAACCTAGATGGTATAGCCTACTACACAGGTAGGCTATATGGTATAGCCTACTACACAGGTAGGCTATATGGTATAGCCTACTACACAGGTAGGCTATACGGTATAGCCTACTACACAGGTAGGCTATATGGTATAGCCTATTGCTTCTAGGCTAAAAACTGTATAGCATGTTACTATACTGAATGCTGCAGGCAATTGTAATACAATGCCTTGTATTTGTGTATTTAAATATAAATCAGAAAAGGTACAGTAAAATATGGTATTACGATCTTCTGGGACCACTGCTGTATGTGTAGTCTGTCACTGATTAAAATACATTATGCAACTCATGACTATACTAATAATAATCCTTTACACCACCTTTTATGGAAAACCCTTCATATACTAAGCCCTGTGCTAAGCACTATAGATATTTGTTATCTTCCTAGATATTCCCCCAAGCACTGCAAGGTAGGTTGTCTCCATTTATACAGAAAAAAACTAAGGTTCAGACAACTTTAGTAAGTGGCCAAAGTCACACAACCTATGACAAGTCTGAGATTTGAACTCTGCTTTACTTCATTCTCAACCCTAGGCTCTTACTCCCATTCCACGCTGCTTCCTTGAGGCTTTATTGCTGATGATAACATAATGTCTAAGACATTTAAGAGGCCAGAGTTCTTGCCTCTGTGCTTTTGGTAATTTTGAGTCTTAAACTTCTATTACACTAATAATATAACTTTCATAACAATAATAACAGTAAGTGGTGCCTATTGAACATTTATTATGGGTCACGTACATAATACTCTTAATCTTTAAAATAATTCCTATATTTTTATCTTCAGGTGAAGATCTTGGGGCTTAGAAAGATTACATAGATGGCATGCTGTTACACCTAGGTAATGGAGCTCACTTTCATTAATTACATTGTCTCTCATAGTAACTCTTAATCGAATGCATTATGTTGATATGTATTTTGTGTTGTCTTCCTGGTCACACAGTGAGATTCTTAAGAGCAGGGACCACAAACCTGTATAGTTTCCTTATTGCTTAAAACTGTGTCTGGTCCATAATAAGCATTCAATAGATAGCTGTGGAATGATGACCAGTTTTACTTATGTTTGAGTCAGTCATTAACTTGTTCAATTGAACAGATCTCACATAATGGAGAAAACTGTCAGAACGTCTAGAAGCTGACGCATGAGAAATGAATGCATGACTAAGTCATATATTATAAAATTATTGCTTTATACATTCTTCTAGTTACCATAAAACCTTTTTATTTAGCAGCTAAATCTTTCATTACTGGTTCACACTGACCACAGTGTTTTGAGAAATATTTAATACTGTAAATGGAAGTAGCAAACCAGAAAGAAATGATAATTTTATGACATATCAACAAAAAAGAAGAAAGACAATTCTCTATTCAAAACAGGGCACCTTTAAAGACTAATAGTTCTATGAAAAGAAGGAAGATATTTTCTGTGTATTTTCCTCACCTTACTTCTAAATAATTCATACATTGTTATTTAACATGCTATAAGTGAATATTGAAGGAATAAATGAAAGAATAAAAAATTAGAGTTGCCTAATGGCATTTAATCTGACTAAAGTTAATTTTGGCTCACTCAGAATAATAACCTGTTCTGCAACTCTCAAAGCTAAAAAGGAAATTTAGGGACCCCCTAAAAGAAAAAAATATCCTCATTTAACTGATATTTAAATGAAATGTAGAGACTTTAATTTTGCACAGCTAATTAGACCTAGAATTAGAAATCAGTTTTGGAGGCTCATTGCTAGGCATCTTGTCCACAGCAAAATAAAACTATTTATTTTTTCATAGAATTCGTAATTTTATTATATTTTCATACGTATATGTTTTAGTATTTCTTCAAAAATCTACAAAGCAATTATATACTACCTCCAAGTCCTCGTGCTGGTCCAGGCCACCATTGTCTCTAGCTAGGATTACCGCAGGAGATCCTGACAGATCTCCCTGCTTCTGGTCTTGCCAGAGTGAGTCTTTTAAAATGTAATTGCGATTATGTTGGTTCTCTGCCTCTGAACCCTGTAATGATTCTCTTTTGTCTCAGAGTAGGAGCCAATGTCCTTTCAATGGTCTATGGGGCCCTACATGTCCCAGTGCCCATTCCTCCCTGGTTTCTTCTTCTTCTTCTCCTTCTCCTTCTTCTTCCTTCTATTTTTTAGATAAAATTTTGCTCTTGTTGCCCAGGCTGGAGTGCAATGGTGCGATCTTGGCTCACTGCAGTCTCCACCTCCCAGATTCAAGTGATTCTCCTGCCTCAGCCTCCCCAGTAACTGGGATTACAGGTGCCTGCTGCCACACCCAGCTAATTTTTACATTTTTAGTAGAGATGGAGTTTCACCACATTGGCCAGGCTGGTCTTGAACTCCTGGCCTCAGGTGATCCACCTGCCTTGGCTTCCCAAAGTGTAGGGATTACAGGCCACCATGCTGGCCTCTGGTCTCATCTTCTTCTCTTCCTCTAGCCCGTTTCAGATAATCTATGCTGCCCATTTCCTGTGACGCCTATGTGTCTGGATGTTCTTGTCTGGTATAAAGACTCGGCTGTTGCTGTGCCCTCTAATTGGAACACTGAACTCCCATAAACTGCTTGCTAACTTATATATCATTCAAGTTTTTGCTCAGATTTTTACCACTTCAGTGAAGTCTACCATAAACACTTTTATTTAATATTGTAATCTGTCTCTCAACTTCTGTCCCCTACTGCCCTGCACTCTCAAATCCTCTTACACTTCTCTTTTAATTGTTTTCATATCACTGTCACCTTCTATCCTATCATTATTTTGTTTGTTTATTTATTTATTTATTTAGTAGTCATGTTGTCTCCACTGGAATGGAAGCCTCTCAACAGCAGAGATACCCCTTTTCTATATTTCCCACTGATGTATGCCAAACATCTAAAGTAGTACTTGACACATAGAAGGTACCTTGTATATTACTTAGATGACTAAGATAAAATATAGAATTTATATATTATTATTATTAAAAAAATTTTTTTTGAGACAGAGTCTTGCTATGTCGCCCAGACTGGAGCGTAGTGGTGCCATCTTGGCTCACTGCAATCTCTGCCTGCTGGGTTCAAGTGATTTTTCCTGTCTTAGCCTCCAAGTAGCTGGGATTACAGACACATGCCACCATGCCTCGCTAATTTTTGTATTTTTAGTAGAGACAGGGTTTCATCATGCTGGCCAGAATGGTCTCGAACTCCTGACCTCAAGTGATCTGCCTGCCTCGGCCTCCCAAAGTGTTGGGATTACAGATGTGAGCCACCATGCCCAGACAATATATATATATTATATATATATGTATATAAAATGGTGATGGATATAAAATATCTAATTTACTCGTTAATGTAATAATTTGAACAAATAAATTTATCATATGGGAATAAATGCAGTATCTTTTTTAAAAAAATTAACTGGTATTCTAGTCAGAGACAGTATAACATTTGATCTTTTAAAATATAGCAATAGCAAATATTAATAGACATAAATATATTTACTCAGTTCTTAATATTTGTTTTTTCCAAGAGTTTAAAAATTTTCCTATTCTTCTTGTTATTGATTTCTAGTTTATTCCATTGTAATTATATAACTCACTCTGTACAATTTCAATTCTTTTAAAAATGTTAAGGTTGGTTTTATGACCCAAGATGTGGTCTATCTTGGTATATGTTTCATGGGTGCTTGAAAATCATGTCAATTCCGTTGTTCTGTAAATGTCAATTAAATCCTATTGGTTGATGGTATTGTCCAGTTCTTCTGTATTCTTGTGGATTTCTGTCTAGTTGTTCTATCAATTGTTTATTGATGAATGTTGAAGTCTACAAATATAATCGTGGAGTTGTCTATTTCCTCTTCAAGTTGTATCAGTTTTGCTTCATGTATATTATAGCTCTGATGTTTGGTGCATTTAGGTCTATACATCTTCTTGGTAGATTGACCTTTCTATCATTATGTAAGGTCCCTGTCTTTCTGGTAATTTCTTTACTTTGAAGTCTACATTATTAATCTAGTCCCTCCTGATATCTTTTGATTAATATTTGCATTGTGTATCTTTTTCCATCCTCTCTCTTTCAACTTGCTTATATCCTTATATTTGATGTGAATTTCCTGTAGACCACACATAGTTGGATCATGTTTTTAAATCCATTCTGTTAACTTCTGTCTTTTTTTTGTTTGTTTTTAGATGGAGTCTCGCTCTGTCGCCTAGATTGGAGGGCAGTGGTGTGATCTTGGCTCACTGCAACCTCTGCCTCCCGGGTTCAAGCAATTCTCCTGCCTCAGCCTCCTGAATAGCTGGGATTACAGGCACACACCACCACGCCCAGATAATTTTTTTGTATTTTTAGGAGAGACCAGGTTTCACCATGTTGGTCAGGCTGGTCTTGAACTCCTGACCTTGTAATCTGCCCACCTTGGCCTCCCAAAGTGCTGGGATTACAGGTGTGAGCCACCACACCCGGAAACCTCCATCTTTTAATTGGTGTACTTATACCATTTACACTTAATGGAAGGATAGATATGTTAGGCCTTAAATCTGCATTTTATTTTTTTCTTCTGTTTTATTTTTCATTTTTCTGTTTTGTTTTTGATGGCTTTCTGTAAGTTAATTAAATTGAACATTTTTTAGAATTTTATTTTGATTTATCTATAATATCTTAGGTATGATATTGTATATACATATTTTATCACAGCCTATTGGTATCAACATTTTACCAACTCAAGTGAAATATGAAAATCTTACTTTTCTTTACCCTCTCCCACTCATAATTGTCTAACATATTTCCTCTACATACATTGTGAACCACATTAAACAGCATTATAATTATCGCTTCAACTATTAAACAAAATTTAGAAACCTTAACAGAAAAGGAAATGTATTTTTACTTTTTCTGTTTTTTTTTTCTTCATGATGTTCTAATATCTATTTTTCTTCTGTTTAGAGAACTTCCTTTAACCATTCTTCTAGAATATGTTTGCTAGTGACAAATTGTCTTAGCTTTGCTTCAATGAAAATGTCTTGATTTCCTCTTAATTTGTAAGGGTGTTCTAACTGGATATAGATTTTAGGATTAATAGTTATTTTTTCCAGCACTTAAAAAATTCTATGCCACTTTCTTCTGGCCTCCATGGTTTGTGATGACAAATCTGTTATCATCCTAATTATCTTTCCTCCTAAAGAAAAGATCTCACTCTTCTCTCCCTGCTTTCAAAATATTTACTTTGTTGTTATTGTTCAGAAGTTTGACTATGATGGTGGTTTTGGTGTGATTTCTTTGAGTTTACCCTGTTAGTTTTTCACTCTGCTTCTTGAATTTGTTGGTTTATGGCTTTTGCCAAATTTGAGAATTATTAGCCATTATTTCTTTGAATATATTTTCAGCTCTTTTTTCTTTCTCTCTCCTTCTTGGACTTTGATGACAGTACTATTAGATCTTTTGTTGTAGTCTCACAGGTCCCTGAGGTGGTATTCTTCTTGTCATTTTGTTTTTGTTTTTGAGATGGAGTCTCGCTCTGTCACCCAGGCTGGAGTGCAGTGGCGCAATCTTGGCTCACTGTAACCTCCGCCTCCCAGGTTCAAGCGATTCTCCTGCCTCAGCCTCCTGAGTAGCTGGGACTACAGGTGCTTGCCAGCATGCCTGGCTAATTTTTTGTATTTTTAGTAGAGACGAGGTTTCACCGTGTCAGCCAGGATGGTCTCAATCTCCGAATCTCGTAGTCCGCCTGCCTCGGCCTCTCAAAGTGCTGGGATTACAGATGTGAGCCACCGCACCCGGCCTTTCTTGTCGTTTTTTTATTTTGTCTCTGATCTTCAGATTTGGTAATTTCTATTGCTTCATTCTTAAGTTCCCTGATGAGTCTTTCTTCTGTCCTTTGTATTCTATTGTTGAGGCCATCCATTGAATTTATTTTTAAAGTCTTCTTTATTATATTCTTCCATTTTAAAGTTTTTATTTGTGTTTTTAAATACCTTCTATTTTTCTTTATTTTGATTGCTGAAACTTTCTATTTCTTCGTCAACATTTTCTCTTTTAAAAAATTTGTTTCAGTAATGTTTGTATTGCTCATTGAAATGTTTTATTATGGTTGCTTTAAAATCCCTCTTAGATAATTCTAATATCTATGCCACCTTGATGTTGCATCTATTGATTGTCCTTTCTCATTCATGTTGAAATTGTCTTGTTTCTTGGTATACGGAGTGATTTTTCTATTGAAATCTAGACAATTAAGTTATTATAAGACTCAGTGTCTTTTTTCAATGTTCTGTTTCAGCAGGTTTCCTCTGATATCATTCTGGCAAGAGAAAGGTAGACATCGCCTTTCACTGCCAGGTGGGGTGGAAATCCAAATTTCTCACTCAGCCTTCATTTGCAGGAGGGCCTCTTGGTTACTGCTGGATGGAGGTGGAACTTCTGGCATCCCAGTTAACCTCTGCTGATACCAGCCAGGCTAGGAGGGCCAGGGATGCCTTGTTACTACTTCTCAAGGGTCTTCCACTGACACCAAGAGGTAGTATGGTCTTTATTACTGCTGAGTATAGTGAAAGTTCTGACTCTCTATTAGCTCTCCTATGACACCACTCTGGTAGTGGGACAGGGTGTTTCTACTGCAATGTAAGAATGGAAGTCCAGTTTTCTCATTTAACATCCTTGCATGTGTGGGCTTGTTCTTTCCCTGTGGATGTAAAAGTCCTGGATATCTACTGAATCTTCTCTGACACCACTCTGGCGGGGAGGTTGGAGTATCTCATTGTGCCTAGAGAGGGTAAAAGCTACATTTACACTCAGTCTTGGTTGTTTGGAGTTGGGAGTAGGGCCCCTGTTTTTTTGTGTGTGTGTGATGTTTGGTTGGAGAAGAGCAGTTACTAAAAGTTTCTGTCTTGCTAGACATCTCCTCTCCTAGACCTTTGGATCAAGGCATCCAGCTTCTCTTGGGGCACTTTTTCTTTGTACCAGTTTGTTTTCCAGGTGGCCATCTTCTCCAGTGCCCAGTCTGGAATATGTGAGATGACAAGAAAACTTTAAAAACTTACTGTTGTATTCTTGCTTAGATTCTAAAACATTTAGCTGGTTGATCCTTTTTTCTCCATCTTGCAGAGTCTTCTTATGTTTGTTTTATATATAATGTCCAGGATTCTTACTTGTATTTACCAGGAAGAATAGAGGAAAAATACTTCAACTCTATCTTTCTTGACGCAAGAGTCTCTTAAAATTTATTTTTTAGTTCTTCAAACTTGATTTCTTAAATGATATCATGACTTTCAGTTGTTACATCATAATAAGAGATGTAAAGTTTATAGAAAATACCTTTGGAAAATTCTATTAACATCTGTCACATACTATAACAAGCGTATATTTTTAAAGAGTCATAAAAAACTAGAGAAGAAAATGCTACTAACTTTTCAGTAATACAAATACAAAGTATATTACAAATGATTTTCTGGGATATATTTGTATATCATGAAAGAAGGACATTATGTTAACTTAGTTCTCAGTAAGATTGGAAAATCCTATAAATAAAAATACATTTAAATGTAAATGAAGGTCAGCTTATACACTTAATGAGTATTATTGATGAAAGTACACAATGATAATGGTAAAAGACAACCCAAAATTTCCTTTTAGATTAATGACTCTTACAGTATGCCAAATTAGTGATAAATAATAAGACAAGGTTTTAAAAAATTAATTTCAAAACATTTAAAAGTTATATTTTATGTTGCTATAATAATGGAGGTTAATACTGTTAGGGTGTTGCCAATTCTACTATAACAGTGAAGTTACCAGAATAATATTATGGAACATTGGGTAAGATCAGCAGAAATTTGTTGTTGTCATTGGTGTCACTGTTGTTGTAAAAAGTCCCCTAAATATTTTATTTTCTGAATTTTTAGCTGCAAGTCCATATTGGTAATGCAAGATTACTTTTTCTAGCACGCAAATAAAGATAAATAGCATTTAGTATATAGTATTGACAATGACTGATTTTTATTTTCCATTTCAGATGTTGGGTTTCAATGCAATTTATCTATTTTTTAAAAAGATTTTAGCCAGGCGTGGTGGCGTGCCCCTGTAGTCCCAGCTACTCAGGAGGCTGAGGCAGGAGAATGGCGTGAACCCAGGAGGCAGAGCTTGCAGTGAGCCAAGATCGCACCACTGCACACCAGCCTGCATGACAGAGTGAGACGCCGTCTCAAAAAAAAAAAAAAAAAGATAAAAAATATCTAAGGCATGGAAGTTCATTAAGCTGTCAACTAATTTTTACCAATTTCTATTTAAACACAACAGTAATAACTAACAAATTTATATCAATGTATTCAGTTATGACTAGCGTTAATAACTTATGTACTGGCAAAATAGGAAATAACTGAGTAGCCACGATCAGAGAGGTAATGTTCAGTTTCTAGAGTCAGGATAGTCTTGCTTCTAGTCTGTGTCTGTTACTCACTAGTTGTATGACCTTGGCAATTTACTTAAACCTCTTGCCTTAAATTCCTCATTAGTAAATTGGAATAATCATACATAATTGATACAAATGGATATCACTATTTCCAGATATCTCCTGAGGGGAAAAATGGAGAATGAATCCTGGAGCACTGAAGTGCCTAGTTTCAGGTGATCCCAGCCCCAGATGATGCACATTCTTCCTGGTGTTTAGTGGTCCAGTCTTTCTTCAGACTTCAGAGATAGACGAATTTGCCATTTTGGCTTCAGCAAGTCAAGTTGTATGGTTTTTTAGTTATATAAGGCTGTCTGATTTATACTGTTTAATTATATTAGTGACAATATTTCTCTAGCCAGCCATTTTAAAACCTAAGATTGAAAAGTGGTCAATTTATAAGGATGGGAGAAATAAATATGTTGAGAGAGTGAAAAAGGCAAAACTATGGTTACCCTGAAGAGGTGAACCCCTAAAACACTGTAATAGCAGAAAACAATAAGGCAGTTTGATAAGCATTTTGCAAAAACATGATCTATTGAATATTGGTAGGTTATGTAAGAGGTACATAGACATGGTCCTACTTTGCAAGGGGTTCATCATCTGAGTCCTAATTTAATCAGCTATTCCATCTTCTTCTTTCCCTTTTGCTCTTTTTTCTTCACTCTCTTTCTCAATCTTAATATCCTAATAATTGTTTTCAACATTCAAATCTCTGGCTTCAAATTCTTTTACTTGAATTGGGTAGTACCTCAATAAGATTTCCTGGCAATAAATCAGAATTTTAAAAGCTTTAACAGTTTTCTAGCTGCTTCTGACCATAAGGTTTTTCATACATATTTTATCAAAATAACTCCTAAGTATGATTTTTTTCTTTCTAGCCCTATGGACTTCTAGTATTTTTGCTTCTGTAAAACCTGCCCTTCCTTCATGATGTGATCTGAATACCAAATTGCTTCAAATCGTCTGTTCCAACTAGCCTGTCTAGAGCATAAAGTCGTTGGATGTACCTTTAACTTAATATCTGAAAGATGTCTTAATAAGTAGCTTTATTTTAAAACAAAAACCTAACAAAGAACAAGGTCATGTTCTTTGCAGCAACATGGATGGAGCTAGAGGTTATTATCCTAAGCGAACTAACACAGGAACAGAAAACCAAATACTTATGTTCTCACTTATAATGGGAAGTAAACATTAAGTACATATGGACATAAAGAAGGAACAACAGACATCTGGCCCTACTTGAGGGTGGAGGCTAGGAGGAATGTGAGGATCAAAAAGATACCTTTCGGGTACTATGCTTATTACCTGGGTGATGAAATAATTTGCACACCAAACTCCCATGACATGCAATTTCCTGCATAGCAAACCTGCAAATGTACCCCTGAACCTAAAATAAAAGTTTAAAGAAACCTACGTAAAATACATTTAGTACTATAATAAAGCTTGAATATATTGCACATGGTGATGAATGATAGAGATAATGGAAATTTCTCTTAACAAATTACTACATAAAAGAAATAAAAAGAGACGAAGAAAACGTATAAGAAATCCATGTTAGGGAGCTGGAGATAAAACACAAGTTGGTAAATCTATAATCATCAGCATCAATTTTGAGGATACCAAGAAGCGTGTATGGCCTATAATAATTGAAGACAGTTTACTTAAACATTTTAGTTCATATTGACATATAAGAGGTCTCCATTATAGTTAGCTCCTATGTCAGTAGTTCTCAAAGGATGTGCTGACTAGCACATCTGAATTCAAGAATCTGGGCTTTAAACAAGCATCCAGTAGATGGTTTTCTAAAATAAAGTTTTAGAATAACTTGCCTAAGCTATGTAAAAGTAACCCAGGGTCACTATTATATTTGAATCCAGATTATAGACATCTCTAATCTAGAAATTTTTACATTTAGCTCTTTGAAAGTTGTTCCTTATCCTAAGATTTGCAGTACTTGTACTGGAAGCCAGGTTGAAGAGAAATAATAATTAGGGGAAAATCAGGGTGTTACATGTCTTAAATTGTCTATCCTCAGCTATGGCCAATTTCATGATTGTATTTCTTCTATTTCTTATCATACTCAGGATTCAAAAGTACAATAAAGATTTCTTATTCATTTCTTGAGCAAAAAAGTCTTGAATATGAACAACAAATTTACTATAAGGATGGTCACCAAAAATTATTTAAAAGAAAGAAAAATTAATAACTTAAATGTACATCTATGGAAGAATGGTCAAATATGATAAAGGCACAGGTATGGGATAATATTTAGCCAATATAAATCATGTTACATAACAGAATTTAATGTTCATTATATACTGATAAGCTAAAATAAAAGAAAATGAAAATGGTTAAAGTTTTCTCTTATATCTTAGTACAGGCAGAGATAGGATGGTCTTTTTTGGAACCTAATCAGACTCATCAATTTTTTCCCAAATATAAGCAACTTATTATCTACATATCTGGTTTATAAAGCATGCAAAACTATAGTCCCTGCACTTCAGACCTGTGTGAAGAGTCTGTTCAAGCAGAAGCAAAAAGAACAAAGCTGGAGGCATCATGCTACCTGACTTCAAACTATACTACAAGGCTACAGTAACCAAAACAGCATGGCATTGGTACAAAAACAGACACATAGACCAATGGAACAGAATAAAGACGTCAGAAATAAGACTGCACATCTACAACCATATGATAGTCAACAAACCTGACAAAAACAAGCAATGGGAAAAAGATTCCCTATTTAATAAATGGTGCTGGGAGAGCTGGCTAGCCATATGCAGAAAATTGAAACTTGACCCCTTCCTTATACCTTATACAAAATTTAACTCAACCTGGATTAAAGACTGAAATGTAAAACCCCAAACTGTAAAAGCCCTGGAAGAAAACTGAAGCAAAACCATTCAGGACATAGGCACGGGCAAAGATTTTATGACAAAAACATCAAAAGCAACTGCAAAAGAAGCAAAAATTGACAAATGGGATTATTTAATCTAAAGAGATTCTGCACAGCAAAAGAAACCATCATCAGAGTGAACATACAACCTACTGAATGGGATAAAATTTATTGCAATCTATACAATTCACAAAGGCCTAATATCCAGAATTTACAAGGAACTTAAACAAATTTACAAATAAAAAAATTACCCCATTAAAAAGGGGACAAAGGACATGAACAGACACTTGTCAAAAGAAGACATTTATGTGGCCAACAAACATATGAAAAAAAGCTTGACGTCACTGATCATTAGAGAAATGCAAATCAAAACCACAATGAGATACATGAGATACCATCTCACGTCAGTCAGAATAGTGATTATTAATAAGTCAAAAAGCAACAGATGCTGGTGAGGCTGTGGAGAAATAGGAACACTTTTACACTGTGGGTGGGAATGTAAATTAGTTCAACCATTATGGAAGACAGTGTGGCAATTCCTCAAGGATCTAGAACCAGAAATACCCTTTGACCCAGCAATCCCATTACTGGGTATATACTCAAAGAAATATAAATCATTCTATTATAAAGATGCAAGTGTATGTTCATTGCAGCACTATTCACAATAGCAAAGACATGGAATCAACCCAAATGTCCATTAATGATAGGCTGGATAAAGAAAATGTGGTACATATACACCATGGAATACTATGCAGTCATAAAAAGGAGCAAGATTATGTCCTTTGCAGGGACATGGATGGAGCTGGAAGCCATTATCCTCACCAAACTAACACAGGAACAGAAAACCAAACACCACATGTTCTCACTTATAAGACAGAGCTGAACAATGAGAACACATGGACACTGGGGCCTACCAGGAGGGTGAGGTGGGAAGAGGGAGAGCATCAGGAAAAATAGCTAATGCATGCTGAGCTTAATACCTGGGTGACATGTTGATAAATGCAGCAAACCACCATGGCACACATTTACCTATGTAACAAACCTGCAAATCCTGCACATGTATCCCAGAACTTAATTTTTTTTTTTTTTTTTTTTTTTTTTTTTTTTTGGAAATGGAGTTTCGCTCTTGTTGCCCAGGCTAGAGTGCAATCACTGAATCTCAGCTCACTGCAACCTCCGCCTTCCAGGTTCAAGCAAATCTACTGCTTCAGCCTCCCCAGTAGCTGGGATTACAGGCATGTGCCACCACACCCGGCTAATTTTGTATTTTTCATAGAGATGGGGTTTTTCCATGTTGGTCAGGCTGGTCTCAAACTCCCAACCTCAGATGATCCACCCGCCTAGGCCTCCCAGAGTGCTGAGATTACAGGCATGAGCCACCGCACCCAGCCAAATTAAAATTTGTAAAAAAGAGTTTCTGTTTCTGACTCACATAAAGGGGAGGAGCTAGAGGAAACTATGAATGAATAAACTATTTGAAAGTTATGTAGAGAATCCTCTCCAGTCAGTACTCCAAATGCCATTCTTCATTAATGTCACATCCACCATAAGGATATGCATATCTAATTAGACTATATTTCCTTTTATTGAGTTTTATTTTTTATTTTAATGATACCTTCTTTTAAATGAAACTATAGGAAATATTTATCACTTCATATTTAAATTATAAATTAAAATACTCTTGATAATAAGCTCTCCTCAGATATTCTGTATATATTCCTGGCCCCATATTTTTCTTCCATGTGTTTTCTTATCCTTTAAGACCTAAGTCAAAAACTTTGCCAATAAAATGTCACCATTCTCTGCAGTCAAAATTAGTCTTGCCTCCTTCTGTGTGTTTAGGTTACTTTTCTGATTGCAATTATTACATACTATTTTGGCTGTGTACTGTTGTACAGATTTCACCTGAAATGTTAGTGCTTAAAGCACCAATTTATTATTATTCCTTCTGTTTCTGTGGTTGATCAGAATCAGGTGAACAATTCTTTCATGTATTTGCAATCAAATAGTAGCTGGTTACAGAGTCACCTGAAGTCTTGATTGAATTGATAGGCAGGCTTTTTCACTAAAATCTGGGGTACTTTGGCTGAGAGAGCAGGAACAGATTAGGGCTGGCTGGGTACTTTGTTTTTCCCATGTGTTTGCTCCGTGTAGCCTGCTTGGGCTTCCTCAGGGTAACTGGGCTTTTTATATGGAGTCTGGCTTCCTCCAGATCTAGTGTTCCAAGAAATATAGATGAAAGTGGTGAGGCTTTTCATGACCTAGACTTAAGAATTCTGGGAATTACTTTTGCCGTATTCTGCTGGCCAAGCAAGTCAAGCTAGCCCAGATTCAGGCAGAGGAGCATACACTCCATCTCAGTGTGAGGAGCAGCACGCATGTGCAGAGAGGGAAGGAACTGATGGTGGCCATTTTTGGAAACTACCTATCACATGTGAAACAGAAGAGGATTTCAATGCTGAAAGGAACCTGAAAGATCATCTTATACGTTTTCTCATTTTAATGGAGAAAAATCCAATTACTAAAAGTATGAATACTATTTCATAAATGCTATTCAAGTATGAATAGTATTCATATTTCTAGTATGGGAAATATTCATCTCTCCAGTATATGCATGTTCTTCGCCTGTTTTAAAATGGTATTATTTGGTGTTGTTTTGCAATTGAGTTGTAGGAACTCCTTGTGTATTTAGAGTACTAACTCCTTATCAGATAATGTTTTGCAAATATTTTTTCCCACTCCATAGGTTGGTTTCTGCTCTGTTGATTATTTCCTTGGCTGTGCGGAAATATTTTAGTTTGGTATAGTCCCACTTACCTATTTTCACTTTTGCTACTTGTGTTTTTATGTTATATCCATGAAATCATTGCAACTCAATAGCAAAACCAAATGAAACAAACAAAAACAATTAAAAACTGGGAAAAGGGCTTGAATTTACATTTGTTCAAAGAAGAGATACAAATGGCAACAGGTATATATAAATATTATCAATACCACTAATTATCAGAGAAATGCAAATTAAAACTGCAAGGAGATATCACTTCACATCTATAAGGATAGCTAACATAAAAAATACACATATATTAATTTAAATATATATTTAAAACAAGTGTTAGCAAGGATGTGGAAAAATTGGAATACATACACTGTTGGTAGGAATGTAAAATCGTGTAACTGCAATAAAAAATAGTATAGAGTTTCCTCAAAAAAGTAAAAATAGAACTACCATATGATTTGCCCATCCCATCTTTAGGTATATATTCAATAGAATTGAAATCCAGATCTGGAAGATATATATGTACTCCCATGCAACACTATTCACAATAGCCAAGTTCCGGAAACAACCTAAATGTTCATTGACAGATGAATGGTGAAAGAAAATGTGATATGTACATATGATGGAATATTATTCAGACTTACAAAAAGAAGGAAGTACTGCCATATGCGACAATATGGATGAACCTGGAAGACGTTATGCTAAGTGAAACAAGCCAGTCACACAAATGCAGAGTAATTCCACTTATATGAAGTATCTAAAATAATTAGACACATAGAAATAGAGAGTAGAATGGTGGTTGCCAGAGGGTAGGGGAAGGAGGGAAATGAGGAATTGCTGTTTAACAGGTATAAGGTTTTAGTTTGCAAGATAAATTCTAGCGATATGTTGTATAGTAATGTGCCAATAGTTAATAATACTGTATTGTGCACTTAAAAATCTGTTCAGACGGTAGGTCTCATGTTAAGTGTTCTTACCACAATAAAAAAATAATAAAATAAAATAAGAGCAAACATTTCTACATATAACGTGTATTAGTTCATTCTCACACTGCTATAAAGAAATACATGAGACTGGGTAATTTATAAAGAAAAGAGGTTTAAGTAGCCCTTGGTTCTACACAGGCTGTACAGGAAGTCTGCTTCTGGGGATGCCTGTGGGGATGCCTTGAGAAATTTTTGCTCATGGTGGAAGGCAAAGGGGGAGCCAGCATCTTACATGGCAGGATCAGGAGGAACAGAGGGAACAGGGAGGTTCTACACGCTTTTAAACAACCAGATCTTGTGAGAACTCTCTCTCTATTACAATGACAGTACCAAGGGGGATGGTGTTGAGAAACCATGAGAAGCCACCCCCATGATCAAATTACCTTCCATTAGGCCCCACTTCCAACATTGGGGATTACAATTGGATACTAGATCTGCGGGTGGGAACACAGATCCAAACCATATCAATACATAACAGGAAAAATGAAAGAATAACAACTTTAAAAATAATAATTAAAAAAATAGGCTAGATGTGATGGCTCACACCTGTAATCCCAGTACTTTGGGAGGCTGAGGCAGATGGATCACTTGAGCCTAGGATTTTGAGGCCAGCCTGGGCAACATAGTGATATTTCATCTCTACAAGAAGTAAAATAAAATAAAATAAACAAAGTTAGCTGGGCATGGTGGCACATGTCTGTGGTCCGTCCCAGCTACCTGGGAAGCTGAGGCGAGAGGATTGCTGGAGCCTGAGAGGTGAAGGCTGCAGTGAGCTGTGATCATGCCACTGCACTCCAGCCTGGATGACAAATGAGACCCAGCCTCAATAATAATAATAATAATAATAAAATATTTAAGTAAAAATTTATTTAAGCATAAAAAGGCAAGATAAAATCATTTGCCCCAAATAAAATATATACATTTATCTCTCTTCCCTTCATGAACTACATGCTTGACAATGTGGTAGGATTGTTCTCAATAAGTGCAATAGTTTGTATACAACTTAGCAAAGGACCATGTATAAATTACACAAACAAGCATTTCCTAAAATCAATGAAGTATATTACAGAAAATAAATTTAGCTGTCCTGTATCTCATTTTAGGGAGTAAGAAAAAAGGTGAGGTTTTCTATTTTGGCTGTACATCTTATAACATGTATATAGTTTTGACTTGATTAAACTATTGTTCTGTGTTGTGAAATCAACTTAGGTAAAATTTTAAAAAATAGATTCCCAGAGTGTCGGGGAAAATGGCGGAATAGGAGACAGGACAAATTTGCAGCTCCCACTCAGACCAACAGAGCAGCGTGGAGATCATATCGAGAATTTTTGTTCCAAGAACTACCACAGGAACATACCAGGAAAGCTGAGAGAATCCACATACCCTTTGAAGGAGGTGGATGGCCACAACAGGCTCCATGGGACAGCTGAGGAACCGTGCGTCAGCTTGCTTTCTCAGCCGGAAGGCTGGTAGCCTGGGGTAAATTCTCAGCTCTGCACCGGCTGCCTGGAAATAAATTCAGTGCCGTTAGGGGGCACAGTGGGAGTGAGACCCGTCTTTCAGGCTGTGGGCTACATGGGAGCTGGGTAAGGCCTATGGCTACCAGCTTTCTCCCACTTCCCTGGCAACCTGTGTGAGGTACCAGAGGCAGCCATAATGCCCCTGGGAACATAACTCCATTGGCCTGGGAACTACACTCCCATCCTCCACAGAAGCTGCAGCAAGCCCTGCCCAGGGAGAGTCTGAGCTCAGACACGCCTAAGCCTGCCCCCATTTGATGGTCTTTCTCTACCCACTCTGGTAGCCAAAGACAAAAGACATAATTTCTTGGAAGCACTATCCCCTGCAACCCCTTACCCCCACCCCCACCCCCCACCCCCCACCGCCTGATCTTCCCTCTGCTACTGCAACTGATGCACTCTTGAAAGCACCGCCTTCTGACTGGAGGCTAACCAACACTAAACCGGTGCACTTAACAAATATAAAACTGAGAACACTCGCAGAGTCCACTTCACTCCCCTACTACCACCGGAGTAGGTGCTGGTATCCACAGTTGAGAGAACTGAAGATGGTTCACATCACAAGACTCTTTGCAGACACTCACCAGTACCAGCCCAGAGCCGGGTAGCTCCGCTGGGTGGCTAGTTCCAGAAGAGAAATGACAACCACTGCAGTTCAGCCGTCAGGAAGTCCCATCTTTACGGGAAGGGGAGAGCACTGCATCAAGGGAGCCCCCCACGGGACATAAAAAACTGAACAGCAGCCCTTGAGTTCCAGATCTTCCCTCTGACATAGTCTACCCAAATGAGAAGGAACCAGAAAAACAATTCTGGTAACGTGACAAAACAAGATTGTTTAAAACCCCTAAAAAATCACACTAGCTCACCAGCAATAGATCCAAACCAAGATGAAATCTCTGAATTGCCAGAAAAAGAATTCAGAAGGTCGACTATTGAGCCATTTGAGGAGGCACCAGAGAAAGGTAAAGTCCAAATTAAAGAAAAAAAAAAAAAGATAAAGGATATAAAAGGAAAAATCTCCAGTGAAGTAAATAGCATTTACTTCTATTCACAACTTCTGGAAATGAAGGACACACTTAGAGAATCACAAAATGCACTGGAAAGACTCTGCAATAGAATTGAACAAATAGAAGGAAGAACTTAACCCAATCTGACAAAGACAAAGAGAAAAGAATTTTAAAAAATGAAAAAAGCATCCAAGAAGTTTGGGATTACGTTAAATGATCAAACTTAAACAGTAATTGGTGTTCCCAAAGAAAAAGAGAAATCTAAAAGTTTGGAAAACATATTTGAAGGAATAGTTGACCAAGATGAGAATAAAATCAAGAACTCTACCCCTTTTACAGGAGCTGAAAAAAAGAATACTTAGGAATATACTTAACCAAGGAGGTCAAAGACCTCTACAAAACTACAAAACACTGCTGAAAGAAATCATAGATGACACAAAAAAATGGAAACACATCCCATACTCATGGATGGGTAGAATCATTATGGTGAAAATGACCATACTGCCAAAAGCAATCTAGAAATTCAATGCAATTCTCATCAAAATACCACCGTAATTCCTCACAGAACTTGTAAAAACAATCCTAAAATTCATATGGAACCAAAAAAGAGCCAGCATAGCCAAAGCAAGACTAAGCACAAAGAAAAAATCTGGAGGCACTACATTACCCTACTTCAAATTATACTATAAGGTCATAGTCAGCAAAACAGCATGGCACTGGTATAAAAATAAGCACATAGACCAATGGAACAGAATAGTGAACCCAGAAATAAACCCAAATACTTACAGCCAACTGATCTTTGACAAGGCAAACAAAAACGTGAAGTGGGAAAAGGATACTTTTCAACAAATGGTGCTGGGATAATTGGCTAGCCTTATGTAGGAGAATGAAACTGGATCCTCATCTCTCACCTTATACAAAAATCAACTCAAGATGGATCAAGGACTTAAATCTAAGACCTGAAACCATAAAAATTCTGGAAGATAACATCGGAAAAACCTTTCTAGACATTGGCTTAGGCAAAGACTTCGTGACCAAGAACCCAAAAACAAATGCAACAAAAACAAAAATAAATAGATGGGACTTAACTAAACTAAAAAGTTTCTGCACAGTAATAGAAATAATCAGCAGAATAAACAGACAACACACAGAATGGAAGAAAATCTGCACAATCTATACATCTGACAAAGCACTAATATCCAGAATCTACAACAAACTCAAACAAATCAAGAAACAACAACAGTCCCCTCAAAAAAGTGGGCTTAGACATGAATAGACAGTTCTCAAAAGAAGATATACAAATGGTTAATGAACATATGAAAAAAATGCCCAGCATCACTAATTATCAGGGAAATGCAAATCAAAACCACATCTGATACTACCTTACTCCTGCAAGAATGGCCATGATAAAAAAAAATAATAATAATAGATGTTGGAGTGGATGTGGTTAAAAAGAGAACATTTTTACGCTGTTGGTTGGAATGTAAACTAGTCCAACCACTATGGAAGACAGTGAGAGATTTCTTAAAGAACTATAAGTAAATCTACGATTTGATCCAGCAATCTCACTATGGGGTATCTACCCAGAGGAAAAGAAGTCATTATACGAAAAGGATACTTGCACATGCATGTTCGTAGCAGCACTATTTGTAATTGCAAAAATATGGAACCATCTGAAATAGCCATCAATCAACAAGTGGATAAAGAAAATTATATATATATATAAATTATACATAATTATATTTATATTTTATGTGTCTAAATCATACATAAATTATATATAATTATATTTTATATGTATAAATAATATATATATAAATACACACACACACCATGGAATACTACTCAACCATAAAAAAGAATAAAATAATGGCATTTGCAGGAACCTGGATGGAATGGCAGACCATTATTCTAAGTGAAGTAACTCAGGAACGGAAAATCAAACATCACATAAATGGGAGCTAAGCTATGAGAACCCAAAGGCATAAGAATGATACAGTGGACTTTGGGGACTAGGGGAGAAGGGTAGGATGGGGGTGAGGGATAAAAGACTACACATTGAATATAGTGTACACTTCTCGGGTGATGTGTGCACCAAAATCTCAGAAATCACCACTAACGAACTTATTCGGGTAACCAAACACCACCTGTTCCCCAAAAACCTATTGAAATAAAAAAAATAGTTTCCCACAGTTGTTTTGTAAATTTGACTATGAAACAATGAATATATGTAATTACAAAATAAGATTACATCAAAATGAATATTAAAAATTTCCTAAAAATAGCAAAATGAAACAAAAAAATATAGCTCCATATTGAGTTGTTGGATTAACCACATACACGTAAACAGGAATTCTTTGAGGTTACTTTAAAGCAGGGTAATTTGACAAGTTGTATACTTTAGTGAAATATATCTCTTTTTTGTTTTTTTTTTTGAGACGGAGTCTCGCTCTGTTGCCCAGGCTGGAGTGCAGTGGCATGATCTCCGCTCACTGCAAGCTCCACCTCCCGGGTTCACACCATTCTCCTGCCTCAGCCTCCTGAGTAGCTGGGACTACAGGCGCCCACCACCACGCCTGGCTAATTTTTTGTATTTTTAGTAGAGGTGGGGTTTCACCTCATTAGCCAGGATGGTCTCGATCTCCTGACCTCGTGATCCGCCGGCCTCAGCCTCCCAAAGTGCTGGGATTACAGGCATGAGCCACCGCGCCTGGCCTGAAATATATCAAGATCAAATAACTGCAAACCAACACTCCCCCAAAAACCTAAGAAATGTTTTCACTGGTTGTATCATTAGAAATAATTTTGTATTGTTATTTTGAAAATGGTTTTCAGTGTAGCAAGACAAAACTATAAGTAATGCTATTATCATTACATTAGGAATTAAGATTTTCATAATAAAAAGGGATATAACCATAAAATCAGGGAAGTTAACCTGAAATTTTGTATTTGTAAATTTGAACTTGAAATTATTGGTGTAAACTCATGATATATATGTTAAAAATATGCATTTCTTAGCTCTATTCACTAAGACATCCTGGACACAATGACCAATGATTATTCAGTGGCAATGAATAACATTAATGCACAGATGATTCTGGTCTTTCCATACCATTTCCCACTAAATCAAGACAAAGGTTATTGGAAAATGATTGAATCCAGTACTGGAAGAGGAAATGTACAAGATAAACTGGGAATATTTTGTGATAACAGAAAGCTACTGTTTAACAGAAAGATTACTGGGGTCATGGTCATGTGTAAAGAAATCAGGAGACAGCATGAAATGCATCCCAACAGTGAAAGATGAGACAAACTGAGAATTGGCAAGAATAACAACTGCGATAAATTAAAACTATCAAGTATTTTTAAAATCCCACGAGTTCGTAATTACACCTCAAAAGCAAACAAATGAAATCTTTAAGGAAACTTTGTAACATACTTTGAGAACCCAATCAAACTGGTTAAAAAAAGGTATGGAAGTTAAAATTGTATCCTATATTTTCTGTCTGAATTTTAGCTCAAATACAATAAAGTGGTAGGTAAGAAAAATTTTTCTCTTCATACAATTATCTAAGTTAATAAAAGAAGAAAGGATGATAGAATTAGCATATCACTATTTTGAAAACCCTTAATAAATTACTAGGCAAAGGCAGTAGTCATCAATGGCTGATAACAATCATAAAAAAGATATAAAACTAGACATTGTTCTCCTCCCAGTAAAAGTACACAAAAACTTAGGATGCAATTCTGCCAGGAAATTAAACTTGAACCGTATCAATCCTCTAGGCTTGATAACAGTTAACTGAAAATAAAGAGAGGAAAATGCAAAATGACTTTACAGAGTTGCAATCTGCAAAAATCCAGACTGTAAGAAACTACAGGAATGCTTATCAAACTTTAACATGAACATAAATTGCCCAAGGATCTTGTAAAAATAGAGATTCTGATTTAGTAATGTAGGGTGGTGCTTGAAATTCTATATATTTGTAACAATCTCTCAGTAGTTGTCGATACTGCTGGTCCATGAACCACACTTTTGAGTAGCAAGCCTCAACGAAGTAAAATTAAGGCAAGGAAAACAAAGAGAAGTGTTCTATAAAGTAAAAGTGACTCTAGAGACATAATAATCAAGTGTAATGTGTGTACATTTTTTTCCTAGATTCATTGAACTAAGCGTGAAAAATTATGAGAAAGTGATAACGTGATACTTGAAAATATTCTTATCGTTTTGAGATACACACACAATTTATGGCAGGATTGAATATGATGGTTAGAACTGGGTTCAAAATCATCCAGTGTATATTGGGGGACAGGGGAGAGAAAATATTGGAGAAGTGACAGGGGTTATTGAGCTCATCATGTTATTTTTCTCTACTTTTTATGTTTCAAACTTTCCAAAAGAAAAACTGTTTCAACTGGCTCCGCAAAATCATTTGGCATATTTTAGTAAGATTTCAGTTGACTTTTTACGTTTCTCCTTACAGTCTTTACCAATTTGCTATGTGTATGCGAAGAGATTTTCTTGGAAGGTCTGTAGCTTTCATTATGTTTTCAAAGATGATTGAATAAACAGGAATACAACTAATAATACTTACATTCAGGAAATGACCTCCTTGGAAAACCAACAAATTGAATAAAATCGTAAATATGGTAATTTTATTAAAATACGTTTCTTGCTGCCCAGTGAACATCTTACATAGATCGCTTAGAGAGTGTAATATCTTAATAGAAGAGCACCCTCTGCTGTCTTGACAAGAAATATCACCACAAATGGGGAGACAATTGCATTTTCGATTTTTCCAGTAATCAGTTATGGCAAATTAAAATCAAGGTATGACAGCATAGTCAACTTTTCATTTAAACCCAGTATCATGGGGATTATGGAGATAAAATATACATGGTCTTTGTGCTTACATCTTATTTTTCTCTTCCGATTTTTCTCTCCCCTGAGGCCTTTGTGTGGAATCAATACAGTTCCTATGATTCTATAACCTGATTAAAAAAACTCTCTGAGACTCTCAAAAATAATTACTCAACCTGGGCAACATAAGGAGACCCTGTCTCTGCAAATAATTAAAAAGTTAGCCAGGCGTGGTGGCTTGCATCTGTGGTCCCAGCTACTCCGGAGACTGAGGTGGGAGGATCACTTGAGATTGGGAGGTCGAGGCTGCAGGGAGCCATGATCGTGACACGACACTTCAGCCTGGGCAACAGAACGAGGCTCTGTATTAAAAAACAAATTACTTCCCTCAAAAAAAATTTTATATGGCAAGCATAATTTTATTTTATTTTTATTTTTATTTTTGAGAGTCATTTTATTTTATTGTAGGTGTTGAGAGCTTGGGATATTTTGAAAGAAATAGTACATTTAAAATGTAGACATTCATTCAATGAGTATTTTTTTTATTATACTTGAAGTTTTAGGGTACATGTGCACAATGTGCAGGTTAGTTACGTATGTATACATGTGCCATGCTGGTGTGCTGCACCCACTAACTCATCATTTAGCATTAGGTGTATCTCCTAATGCTATCCCTCCCCCCTCCCCCCACCCTGCAACAGGCCCCAGAGTGTGATGTTTCCCTTCCTGTGTCCATGTGTTCTCATTGTTCAATTCCCACCTATGAGTGAGAACATGCGGTGTTTGGTTTTTTGTCCTTGCGATAGTTTACTGAGAATGATGATTTCCAATTTCATCCATGTCCCTACAAAGGACATGAACTCATCATTTTTTATGGCTGCATAGTATTCCATGGTGTATATGTGCCACATTTTCTTAATCCAGTCTATCATTGTTGGACATTCGGGTTGGTTCCAAGTCTTTGCTACTGTGAATAGTGCCGCTATAAACATACGTGTGCATGTGTCTTTTTAGCGGCATGATTTATAATACTTTGGGTATACACCCAGTAATGAGATGGCTAGGTCAAATGGTATTTCTAGTTCTACATCCCTGAGGAATCACCACACTGACTTCCACAATGGTTGAACTAGTTTACAGTCCTACCAACCGTGTGAAAGTGTTCCTGTTTCTCCACATCCTCTCCAGCACCTGTTGTTTCCTGACTTTTTAATGATTGCCATTCTAACTGGTGTGAAATGGTATCTCATTGTGGTTTTGATTTGCATTTCTCTGATGGCCAGTAATGGTGAGCATTTTTTCGTGTGTTTTTTGGCTGCATAAATGTCTTCTTTTGAGAAGTGTCTGTTCATGTCCTTTGCCCACTTTTTGATGGGGTTGTTTGTTTTTTCTTGTAAATTTGTTTGAGTTCATTGTAGATTCTGGATATTAGCCCTTTGTCAGATGAGTAGGTTGCGAAAATTTTCTCCCATTTTATAGTTTGCCTGTTCAGTCTGTTGGTAGTTTCTTTTGCTGTGCAGAAGCTCTTTGGTTTGATTAGATCCCGTTTGTCAATTTTGGCTTTTGTTGCCATTGCTTTTGCTGTTTTAGACATGAAGTCCTTGCCCATGCCTATGTCCTGAATGGTAATGCCTAGGTTTTCTTTAGGGTTTTTATGGTTTTAGGTCTAACGTTTAAGTCTTTAATTCATCTTGAATTAATTTTTGTATAAGGTGTAAGGAAGGGATCCAGTTTCAGCTTTCTACGTATGGCTAGCCAGTTTTCCCAGCACCATTTATTAAATAGGGAATCCTTTCCCCATTGCTTGTTTTTCTCAGGTTTGTCAAAGATCAGATAGTTGTAGATATGCGGCATTATTTCTGAGGGCTCTGTTCTGTTCCATTGATCTATATCTCTGTTTTGGTACCAGTACCATGCTGTTTTGGTTACTGTAGCCTTGTAGTATGGTTTGAAGTCAGGTAGCGTGATGCCTCCAGCTTTGTTCTTTTGGCTTAGGATTGACTTGGCGATGCGGGCTCTTTTTTGGTTCCATATGAACTTTAAAGTAGTTTTTTCCAATTCTGTGAAGAAAGTCATTGGTAGATTGATGGGGATGGCATTGAATCTATAAATTACCTTGGGCAGTATGGCCATTTTCATAATATTGATTCTTCCTACCCATGAGCATGGAATGTTCTTCCATTTGTTTGTATCCTCTTTTATTTCATTGAGCAGTGGTTTGTAGTTGTCCTTGAAGAGGTCCTTCACGTCCCTTGTAAGTTGGATTCCTAGGTATTTTATTCTCTTTGAAGCAATTGTGAATGGGAGTTCACTCATGATTTGGCTCTCTGTTTGTCTGTTATTGGTGTATAAGAAAGCTTGTGATTTTTGTACATTGATTTTGTATCCTGAGACTTTGCTGAAGTTGCTTATCAGCTTAAGAAGATTTTGGGCTGAGACAATGGGGTTTTCTAGATATACAATCATGTTATCTGCAAACAGGGACAATTTGACTTCCTCTTTTCCTAATTGAATACCCTTTATTTCCTTCTCCTGCCTAATTGCCCTGGCCAGAACTTCCAACACTATGTTGAATAGGAGTGGTGAGAGAGGGCATCCCTGTCTTGTGCCAGTTTTCAAAGGGAATGCTTCCAGTTTTGGAAAACATCCCAGTTTTCAAAGGGAATACTTCCAGTTTCTGCCCATTCAGTATGATATTGGCTGTGGGTTTGTCATAGATAGCTCTTATTATTTTGAGATACATCCCATCAATACCTAATTTATTGAGAGTTTTTAGCATGAAGGGTTGTTGAATTTTGTCAAAGGCCTTTTCTGCATCTATTGAGATAATCATGTGTTTTTTGTCTTTGGTTCTGTTTATATGCTGGATTACATTTATTGATTTGTGTATATTGAACCAGCCTTGCATCCCAGGGATGAAGCCCACTTGATCATGGTGGATAAGCTTTCTGATGTGCTGCTGGATTCAGTTTGCCAGTATTTTATTGAGGATTTTTGCATCAATGTTCATCGAGGATATTGGTCTAAAATTCTCTTTTTGTTGTGTCTCTGCCCGGCTTTGGTATCAGGATGATGCTGGCCTCATCAAATGAGTTAGGGAGGATTCCCTCTTTTTCTGTTGATTGGAATAGTTTCAGAAGGAATGGTACCAGTTCCTCCTTGTACCTCTGGTAGAATTCGGCTGTGAATCCATCTGGTCCTGGACTCTTTTTGGTTGGTAAGCTATTGATTATTGCCACAATTTCAGAGCCTGTTATTGGTCTATTCAGATATTCAACTTCTTCATGGTTTAGTCTTGGGAGGGTGTATGTGCTGAGGAATTTATCCATTTCTTCTAGATTTTCTAGTTTATTTGCGTAGAGGTGTTTGTAGTGTTCTCTGATGATAGTTTGTATTTCTGTGGGATCGGTGGTGATATCCCCTTTATCATTTTTTATTGCGTCTATTTGATTCTTCTCTCTTTTCTTCTTTATTGGTCTTGCTAGCGGTCTGTCAATTTTGTTGATCCTTTCAAAAAACCAGCTCCTGGATTCATTAATTTTTTGAAGGGTTTTTTGTGTCTCTATTTCCTTCAGTTCTGCTCTGATTTTAGTTATTTCTTGCCTTCTGCTAGCTTTTGAATGTGTTTGCTCTTGCTTTTCTAGTTCTTTCAATTGTGATGTTAGGGTGTCAATTTTGGATCTTTCCTGGTTTCTCTTGTAGGCATTTAGTGCTATAAATTTCCCTCTACACACTGCTTTGAATGTGTCCCAGAGATTCTGGTATGTTGTGTCTTTGTTCTTGTTGGTTTCAAAGAACATCTTTATTTCTGCCCTCATTTCGTTAGTACCCAGTAGTCATTCAGGAGCAGGTTGTTCAGTTTCCATGTAGTTGAGCAGTTTTGAGTGAGTTTCTTAATCCTGAGTTCTAGTTTGATTGCACTGTGGTCTGAGAGACAGTTTGTTATAATTTCTGTTCTTTTACATTTGCTGAGGAGAGCTTTACTTCCAACTATGTGGTCAATTTTGGAATAGGTGTGGTGTGGTGCTGAAAAAAATGTATATTCTGTTGATTTGGGGTGGAGAGTTCTATAGATGTCTATTAGGTCTGCTTGGTGCAGAGCTGAGTTCAATTCCTGGGTATCCTTGTTAACTTTCTGTCTCGTTGATCTGTCTAATGTTGACAGTGGGGTGTTAAAGTCTCCCATTATTAGTGTGTGGGAGTCTAAGTCTCTTTGTAGGTCACTCAGGACTTGCTTTATGAATCTGGGTGCTCCTGTATTGGATGCATATATATTTAGGATAGTTAGCTCTTCTTGGTGAATTGATCCCTTTACCATTATGTAATGGCCTTCTTTGTCTCTTTTGATCTTTGTTGGTTTAAAGTCTGTTTTATCAGAGACTAGGACTGCAACCCCTGCCTATTTTTGTTTTCCATTTGCTTGGTAGATCTTCCTCCATCCTTTTATTTTGAGCCTATGTGTGTCTCTGCACGTGAGATGGCTCTCCTGAATACAGCACACTGATGGGTCTTGACTCTATCCAATTTGCCAGTCTGTGTCTTTTAATTGGAGTATTTAGTCCATTTACATTTAAAGTTAATATTGTTATGTGTGAATTTGATCCTGTCATTATGATGTTAGCTGGTTATTTTGCTCGTTAGTTGATGCAGTTTCTTCCTAGCCTCAATGGTCTTTACAATTTGGCATGATTTTGCACTGGCTGGTACCGGTTGTTCCTTTCCATGTTTAGTGCTTCCTTCAGGAGCTCTTTTAGGGCAGGCCTGGTGGTGACAAAATCTCTCAGAATTTGCTTGTCTGTAAAGTATTTTATTTCTCCTTCACTTATGAAGCTTAGTTTGGCTGGATATGAAATTCTGGGTTGAAAATTCTTTTCTTTAAGAATATTGAATATTGGCCCCCACTCTCTTCTGGCTTGTAGAGTTTCTGCCGAGATATCCACTGTTAGTGTGATGGGCTTCCCTTTGTGGGTAACCCGACCTTTCTCTCTGACTGCCCTTAACATTTTTTCCTTCATTTCAACTTTGGTGAATCTGACAATTATGTGTCTTGGAGTTGCTCCTCTCGAGGAGTATCTTTGTGGCATTCTCTGTATTTCCTGAATCTGAATGTTGGCCTGCCTTGCTAGTTTGGGGAAGTTCTCCTGGATAATATCCGGCAGAGTGTTTTCCAACTTGGTTCCATTCTCCCCGTCACTTTCAGGTACACCAATCAGACGTAGATTTGGTCTTTTCACATAGTCCCATATTTCTTGGAGGCTTTGTTCATTTCTTTTTATTCTTTTTTCTCTAAACTTCCCTTCTCGCTTCATTTCATTCATTTCATCTTCCATCACTGATACCCTTTCTTCCAGTTGATCGCATCAGCTCCTGAGGCTTCTGCATTCTTCACATAGCTCTCGAGCCTTGGCTTTCAGCTCCATCAGCTCCTTTAAGCACTTCTCTGTATTGGTTATTCTAGTTATACATTCGTCTAAATTTTTTTCAAAGTTTTTAACTTCTTTACCTTTGGTTTGAATTTCCTCCTGTAGCTTGGAGTAGTTTGATCATCTGAAGACTTCTCTCAACTCGTCAAAGTCATTCTCCATCCAGCTTTGTTCCGTTGCTGGTGAGGAGCTGCGTTCTTTTGGAGGAGGAGAGGCGCTCTGCTTTATAGAGTTTCCAGTTTTTCTCCTCTGTTTTTTCCCCATCTTTGTGGTTTTATCTACTTTTGGTCTTTGATGATGGTGATGTACAGATGGGTTTTTGGTGTGGACATCCTTTCTGTTTGTTAGTTTTCCTTCTAACTTACAGGACCCTCAGCTGCAGGTCTGTTGGAGTTTGCTAGCGGTCCACTCCAGACACTGTTTGCCTGGGTAACAGCAGTGGTGGCTGCAGAACAGTGGATTTTCATAAACTGTGAATGCTGCTGTCTGATCGTTCCTCTGGAAGTTTTGTCTCAGAGGAGTACCTGGCCGTGTGAGGTGTCAGTCTGCCCCTACTGGGGGTGCCTCCCAGTTAGGCTGCTCGGGGGTCAGGGGTCAGGGACCCACTTGAGGAGGCAGTCTGCCTGTTCTCAGATCTCCAGCTGCGTGCTGAGAGAACCACTGCTCTCTTCAAACTGTCAGACAGGGTCATTTAAGTCTGCAGAGGTTACTGCTGTCTTTTTGTTTGTCTGTGCCCTGCCCCCAGAGGTGGAGCCTACAGAGGCAGGCAGGCCTCCTTGAGCTGTGGTGGGCTCCACCCAGTTCCAGCTTCCCGGCTGCTTTGTTTACCTAAGCAAGACTGGGCAATGGCGGGCGTCCCTCCCCCAGCCTCGCTGCCGCCTTGCAGTTTGATCTCAGACTGCTGTGCTAGCAAGCAGCGAGACTCTGTGGGCGTAGGACCCTCTGAGGCATGTGCAGGATATAATCTCCTGGTGTGCCGTTTTTTAAGCTCGTCGGAAAAGTGCAGTATTAGGGTGGGAGTGACCCGATTTTCCAGGTGCTGTCTGTCACCCCTTTCTTTGACTAGGAAGAGGAACTCCCTGACCCCTTGCACTTCCCGAGTGAGGCAATGCCTCACTCTGCTTCGGCTCGCACACAGTGTGCTGCACCCACTGTCCTGCGCCCACTGTCTGGCACTCCCTAGTGAGATGAACCCGGTACCTCAGATGGAAATGCAGAAATCACCCGTCTTCTGCATTGCTCACGCTGGGAGCTGTAGACTGGAGCTGTTCCTATTCGGCCATCTTGGCTGCCCTCTAATGGCAAGCATAATTTTAAAAAAGATTACATGATAGACCCCTGAATTTTAGTCCTATTTCTTTTTTCTAGTTTTTTCTAATCCACCCCTACAATTTTAATAAATATTTATTAATGTCTGCTGTCTACTTGAGCCTCTAAAGAATAGACATAATCTGAAGGAACAGGACTTAGATATTTTCCAACAATTTAGTAGTGATAAAAACTATTTTTCTAAAATGATCATTTTGGAGAATCCAATATATAAACTAGATTAAGGTTGCTCTAGTTCATGAGGTGGAAAACCACAGTCCACACAGCAAATCCAGTCCACCACCAGTTTTGGTAAAAAGAAAAAGTTTATTTGTACACAACCACTACTGTTCATTGACAACTGAAACTATAAGATAAATGAAATGATGGTTTTTAAGTCATTGAACATTAGGCAAAAGAGAATGGAGAGACTAGAAACAAACTAAGGGAGCCCTAAGACACCCCCAGCTCACTTCCCTGAGAGAGTTTTCAGGTTAAAGTTTAGGGGCAGAAAATGAGGTGAAGTGCATTGGATGCCCTGAGTTGAGGAAATAGAGCTGAGAGATCCTGGAGACATGGACATTTAGAGTTTATAGGAAAGAGTGCCAAATCAGAAATCACTACACAGAGAGAGGATCCGAGAGATCTTTGAGTATTCAAAACTCTTCGAGCAGGTTTGTGAAGATTTTGTCCAAAGTAAGAACAAAAAAAGTCTGAAAAGATTAGAGTGAATAGTGTCCAGCAATCACACAAGGCTGAGAACTGTGCCTTTACCAACGAACCAGCTAGAAAAACTCTTAATTCATGGAGCTTTGGGGAAACTGCTTAATAGAGGGGAAGCATGAGCTCTAGACAGAGCAGTGCTCTGGATCTCCACATAAAAGCAAGACCTGAGAAAAAACCAACTACTTCCAAGTAACTTAACTGGGTGCCAGGATGATATTTTTCACATTTAAGCAAGTCACTTGTAGAAAACCCACGAAGAGGTCATAGGAGAAATTAGAAATTATTTTTATCTGAGTCATAATGAAAACTAAATGTTTAAATTTTGGTGATAGGCATAGCTAAAGCAGTTCTTATAAGAAAATTTATAGCTTTAAATGTTTATATTAGAGTGGAATAAAGACATGAAATAAATTATCTAATTATTCCTTTTATAAAACTAGAAAAATATGCTTCAATTAAAATAAGTAGAAGAAAGGAAATAAAGATCAGAGCAAAATTAATGGTATACAAAGCTGAAAAAAATGAGAAAATAAAGCCAAAAGTTGTTTTTGTAAACATTAATACAATTTTTAAATATCTAGCAAGACACATCAAGAAAACATGAAAAAATGCAAATTAGCAATATCAAGAATAAAAAGGGACTATCACAACTGATCCTAATAGATATCAAAAACATAAAAAAAGATTGTGAACAACTTTGTCAACAAATTTGTGAAGTTAAATTCCTTAAAAATTAAAATATAATGAATATGATACAAGATCGAGTAGACAATTCTCGAATAGACAAGATCGAATAGACAATCGAATAACCCTCTACCTACCAAAGAAAATTAATTTGTTATCAAAACTTGCCCCACAAAGAAAATTCTAGGCTCAGATGGGGTTTCACTGGTGAATTCTATTAAATATGTAGAAAGAAAGAAAGTAAATCCTATGTAAACTCTTTCAGGAAGAAGGAATAAGGAACACTTTCTAATTCATTAATGAAGGCAGTATAATCCTGACATTAAAATCTGAAAATGATACTCCAAGAAAATACCGTAATAAACATGTTGGTAAAAATTCTTAACAAGCCTAGACAAAATCTAGACTACTCAGGCTCTCTGCACACAACAAAAATGGACAACAGGCCCCCCTCCTAGCTGGCATGAGCAAGTGCTGCTTCTCTACTAAATACAGATCTAGCCCTCTCTGTTCCTCCCCAGTTCTAGAAAAAGGTAATGACGTCCAATCCTATTACCCCTGCTTCCTGACAGCACCTGGACTGGATCAGACTCATATATTCGTGAGTCTCCCCAACCTGAAAATCACAAAGCACAAGTACAAATTCCATGCACATTTCCTCCTGATAAACTGACTGAGCGGTCCTATGGTTCCTCCAGTAGTACAATCTTCCTTGATACAAGTACCAGGAAAATAAACTTTGCCTCATGACAGTTGTGTTCCTGGTGGTTTTTGACTAAAGATCTTTGATTGATGGTTTCATGTTCTCTGTCTTTATCTTCCTCACAACATTTCTGGGGAAGTAGCGTGGGACTACAAAACTTATTTGATGCCAGTATAAGTGGTTTGTTCAAATTCACATAGATACCAAATTCACAGTTAAGAGTCAAAGTCTCTCAATCTCCAGCTGTTTCTTCAAGATGGAGCAGTCCACAAAGGCTGCATCCCAGAGTAAGAAGAAATAGAGATAATTGCAACTGAGGCCAGCAGACTCAGAATGGAGTGGAGACCATGAAAATCCTGCAGGAAAGGGTTGTGCGAGGGGGCAGAAACAGGCCAGGCTGTGAAAAACGGGCCACAAGTGGGGCAGGCACTCATCTTATAGGTCAGAGAGGCAACTGATTCTGCAGGGAGGTGGATGAGTTGAATGAGGTGGATGTCTGGGAGGAAGAAGCAGTGAACAAGGCTCAAGGTCCTAGAAACTCTGACAATGACTATCGGGGTGGCGTGAAGGTGCTCAGAGATGCTAAATGACAATCACTTAGCAGAGTTCGTTGTACCTGTTAGGAGCTTAGCATTGTGACTACGAGCATTTAGATGGCCATTGCTCAGCATTTTAATAATTACAGCACCAGAAGTCAATATTTTCTGGAGAGAAATTGGTACTTGCCTCTTGAAATGCAAAGTTCACATTTCCCTGGTGGAGGCTCTTGGGTCAGAGGTGTTAACAGGATGGAGAAGAGTTTTGTGGTCTCAGGCTTGTGGGTGGGGTGTGGGCTGCCCTGGCCTGAGGACAGCAGGAGGTCCAGGTCAGTATATGCTGAATGGGTCTAGGCGGGATGGAAGGATGGGGTGGTCTTGAGAAAGTTCATTTTACCCTTGTCCATCAGAGAGCAGGGCTCCTCTCCTTACCCCTGGCTGGTGGGGAGCATTCTCCAGATTTTCAAGAGTCCCCACAGAATGGCTCCGGGGCTCAGAAGCCTGGGAGTCATCCCCATCTTCCAGACAGAGTTGCAAATGCTGAGCCAGTCATGGCTTCTCAATTGGACCAGAATTCCTTCCATGTGTATGTTATTCAGATCCCCATGTCATGAATAAGGAAACTGAGGGTCAGCCAAATGAGGTCACTTCTGAAGTGAGCACTTAGTAAAGAGCAGAAGCAGAGCCTCTCGTTAGGCAGGTGAGGTCACTTATGAAAGTCACTGAGCTCAGGAGAGAGTAGACCCTTGCCTGGCCCCTATGTCTGCCAAGCAGATGCTGATCTTGTGTTTCCCATTGCCTCTCTGGTTTGGAGCCTTAAATCACCACCTTTGTCTCAAATTTAATCACCCCGTTTTCCTTCCCTCAGCAGGATTCCTTCAGCATTAGACAAAACTAAGATCTCTGGGGCCAGCATGGAACCCCAAAGTCAGACTAGAGTACTCACATCCCGAACTTACAGCATGGGATCCAAGACACCTCTTTGCCCAGAGGACAGGAATGGAATCTTGTTTTTCATCAATGACCAGTAAATAGCCCAAAGACTCAGCAACATGGGCAGAGCTGGAGCCTGGAGCCCACAGCCCAGTGCCCAAAGCCTGAATGAGGAACCTGCAAGGAGAAGACAAGATTTAGGGGCTCAGTTAAGCTTGTAGCACTACAGCCCTGCAGATCACCAAAGTAAGGCCCAGAAATATAAGGTCAGTTCTTGGAACCCAAATGCCAGATGCCAAGCGAGGGCCCAGAGCCAGAGGCCCAGGCCTCAAGCAGAGCCCATGACCCCTAGTTCAGGATCCAACACACAGAGCCTGGAGCTGCCTCTTCTTCGGAAAACTGAGATCACTGCCCAAGCACAGTACAGGGTCAATCCCACCCACTGGAACCAAGACCCAGGGCCTAGACTGCAGAGTCCAGGGTCAGAAGCTCAGTGACCAGAGCAGAGGGAGCAGATTTAGAATCCTAATTCTCTTTTCTGAGCTCAAATACCCAATCACTAAGGGTGTGACCACTGCCCAGAGCCTGCAGCTGAGACCCCAGGACCCTGAGATCCAGAGACCAGATCCCTGAGATCCAGAGACCAGCACCCTGTACCTGGGAGGAGAGTGCCCTAAAGAAGTGACAGCTGGGAGCTGCACGTAATTCTCATGTTGATTCTCAGTGCTAGAGAGGATGCAGACCTTTGATCTACTTGCAGATCATCACAAAAGCCAGGCTCTTTCCCTTCCCTGAGCATGTCTACATGGTGTTCCCCAGGTCTCATGTTAGATGTCATGTGCAGTCCTCAGAAAGGCCTCCTAGATCTTTGTGCCCATCCCCTTGGCCCAATGCAGTTCTTAACACTGCCAGCAGAGGGCAGAACTGTTACATGCTTTTCCTACTGGTTGTTGAAGGGGCTGCCTCTCAGGGGCTTCTGCTTATCCTACAGGGTCCCTGAGGGTTCAGCATTTCCCATGCCTCATGTTGGCTCCAAGAGGCCATTCGGAGAAGCTTTTTTCATCATTCCATCTCTGTGAAGAGGAAAGTCTTGTTGGAGAGGTATTTCTGGTTAGTCCAACCACCTTTCTCAGGGCTTCTGAGTATCTGCAGCTTCCTATATTGCAGGGCAATGCTTTTTCCTGCTCAGATCTTAGGGAAGACCTGTTTTTTCAGGCTAAGGGAACAAACACTCGAATGCTATCTCAAAGATGCTCACAGCAAACATTCTATTGGCCAGTGCTGTCCCCATGCCAGTTTCATAGGTTTGAGAGCTGAGGCCCAGCAAGTTGTGGTCAGTGGGAAGTAACTGCTCTGTTAAGGGCAGAGCACGCATGTGGCGGGCAGAGCACGCATGTGGCATGCAGTGGCATCTGGTCTATGCACATCTGCTGTCTTCCCCTCTTCCTGCTATCAGACCAGTGCCTGGTACTCTGGAAAAATATGTGGGAGGTATGGGGGAAATTAGTGACTGCATCAGCCTCATCTGGACTAGGAGCTAGTTCTTTGGGGCCTCAAATGCATTTCTTGCTTGAGGAGGATTGCAAACCATCCCCTGGATGGAGCCTCCCAGGACACAGCTGCTGAGGATCCTCGATCATGCCCTGCCAGTTTCATCCAACCTCCCCATCTTCATATTCTTGTTCAGCAGCACCCTAATATAGTGCCCAGTGCTGCTCCTTCATCCTGTTTCTTATAAGAAAGAGGATGAGGAGGGTTCAGGGATGCCAGTTCTCTTCCTATTGCCTCTTGGCAAGGAAGAACCCCAAAGCTGCCCTCGGGCCAGACAGGGGCTTTATAGGCCTGAACCTCATAAGTTATAGATCATCCTCATCTTATACATCTATGCACATCCGCGTATTTCCCCAATACCAGTGAATAGACACACATACATACACAACCACCTGCAAACACTTGGACATGCTTCACACAGACAGGAATACACAGGGCAAGCACAGACATACAAGAATCATAGAGACATAAATAGACCTACCGCTGATGCATAAAGAAGCACAAGTATGCACCATTCTGTGACACTTGGTGAGGGCAAAGCATATCTGTATTTTCACTACTCCCATTGGAATTAACTTCTACTAAGTTGGGGCTGGGTAGAGGTCAGTCTCAGCAATTTATGCATGCTTTTTTTTTTTTTTTTTTTTTTTGGAGACAAAGTCTCGCTCTGTCGCCCAGGCTGGAATGCAGTGGGCGATGTTTGCTCATTGCCACTTCTGCCTCCCGGGGTTTTAAGCGATTCTCCTGCCTCAGCCTCCCTAGTAACTGGGACTACAGACACCCACCACCATGTCCAGCTAATTTTTTTGTATTTTTAGTAGAGATAGGGTTTCGTCATGTTGGCCAGGCTGGTCTCGAACTCCATCCTAACCTAAATGATCCACTCTCAGGCTCCCAAAGTGCTAGGATTACAGGTGTGAGCCACCGTGCCTGGCTGTTTATTTTCATAGATAAATAGTTGCTGAAAGAAAACTAACTTCTATGAATTCTAGTCTCCTTATTGGCTATTTAGCAGCTAGACACAGCTTTCCCTCGGGATTCAGAAATATGTGTATGATTTACAAGTTCTCAGAAAAGCCATCAAGTATAGTCTCAGTCACTGTTGTGGATGCTGCCTGTATCGATTAAGGTCCTAAAGAGAAACAGACAAATAATTGTGTGTATGTATGAAGTGACTCAACTGCCAGTGAGGGCTGGCAAGTCTGCAGTCTGCATGGCTGGTGGGCTGGAAATTCAGGTCACGGTTGCTACTGCAGCCTTGAGGCAGAGTTTCTCCTTCTACAGGAAACCTATTTTCCCTCTTCAAGCCTCAACTGTTAGATGAGGTCTAACCACGTGATGGAGGCTCATCTCCTTTACCTAAGATCAACTGATTGTGGATGCTAACCATATGTACAAAGTACCTTCACAGCAGCACCTCGGTCAGTGTTGGATTCAATAGCTGGATAGTGTAGCTAGACCATGTTGATGTGAAAAATTAATCATCACATTCCCTGATTGTGGGATACACAAAGATTGACCCTCTAGGTGTTCGCTGCCCAAATAGAAAACTACTAGCCTTGAAATAGGCTTATTCCAAATCGAGACGTGCTCTGCGTGCAAATGTACATTGGATTTTAAAGATTTCATGAGGAACAAATGGCTGTACTGAATCAGGTGAATAATGCGTTTACATGATTACATGTTGAAATGATAATGTTTTGAATATGCTGGGTTAAATTTTATTTAAATTAATTTTACATATTTTTACCCTTTTAATGTGGCTGCTAGAAAATTTAAAATTAGATGTGTTTCTAACTCCATATTTCTATTGGACAGCAATGCTCTAAAACACATTGTCCCTGGGCATCACTGGTAGACTCACTGCCCAGGTCATTCGGCCTCTTGAGGGCTACGGTTCCACAACCTAGTGATGAGGATGAGAGCAAGCCTCCTCGCTGAGGGCCATGACTCCAGCGCCCAAGGCTCACCCTGCACCACAGGACGCCCTGAGAGAGCAAGGTGGGCTGTGTTGTGACCTCCTTCCTTATCCCATTTTTTGGGAGAGTTTTCCAGGTGTCCTCACTTTAAGCTGAAATTTCAACAGACTCATACGTTGTTGGATATTCAGAACTTTTAGAATCTGAACCCAGTGTCATGGCCCCTATCAAACTGAAAAACCGGGCCTCAGGAGATGTTGCTTCGACTTCACAGAACACTGAAGACAAGGTTTATGGGCCTTTATCAGGGAGGCCTTGGGCTCCTGAAATGTTTTCAAAAGTCCTCAGAGTGTGTTCATCTATGAATACAGTATTAGCAACTAATTAAATACAGGAAAATGCATAGAAAGGCATTCCACTAAGGGGGAATAGAGTATGTCTGTGCTCTGGGACTAGGATGGGGCAGCCCATCTAGAGAACTTCATGGAGCTTCATGTGGCTGACTCGGAGATGTTGAGGGACTGAGCTCCAGGGGAGGCTGGGCAGGAGGACAGACCGGGCTGACACTGGAGGGTTATGTGTATCGGCCTCTTGCTCAAAGCATCTCTGAGGGTAAAGGGATCCTTGGGATGGTTATAAGAAGAAAAATGTCCTGGTGAATTTTTCTCAGTTACAGGTGGGTCCTCAGCATCTGTCAAGAAACTGCGTGTCTGGTATTTGGTCCTCAGCTGAGAACTCCCTGCCACTGCCTTGGTCATGCCAGTAGGAACCTAGCCCACACCACAGTGACTCTCCTGAAGGGATTGTGGTGAATTCAAGAGAAAAGGCTGTGTTCTGTGTATGGGTTCCTGTGGGCCTAGGGATTCTAGAAATATGAGAGGTGTTCAGAATGTCAGTAATAAAACAGGAAACTAAAAGTGACTGAAAGCTTAAGAATATAGAAATCTTTTCAAAACAGGTACTTAGACTACATCCAGTATGTGGATGTGGATATCAATCATAACTGTCGCATGTGACTCATAGGACAGGATGAAGCCATCAGTGAGTGAGGTCGGCTGAACATATCTGAGCACATAGGAGAAAAACTCTGTGTCCTGCTCTCTGCTCCTCACCCTGGGGCAGGAGTGTGGGCCTGGAGAGGTGGAAGGACCATTTCCTTCATGTTCCATGGTGTGCTGTGGAGTCCCACCCTCTGGTCATGGTGGAGAAACTTGGTCAGTCCCACCTTCCCACAGACATCAACGGAAAAAAATTATTTTAAGAATGCAATTAATATTGAAATATTAGACTTTGAAATCCATCATATTTACAAATCAAAGAGACATAGCTAAGAGTGAATTTGATGGATTCTGAAAAATCAATTTAGAACTCATCACACATTCATTATTTTAAAAAAAATCAGCAAATTTCCCTCCACGTGATAAAGTATGTCTAAGAACAACCTCGCGCTCACATGATCTTTAATGGTGAAAGAAAAAAAAACTGCTCCCTGTGATTGAAAACAAGACAAAGATATCAGCTGTAGCTGCCACTGTTCTATTCAACATTAGTTAGAGAATCCAAAAAAAGTCACTATGCACATGACAAAAATGGCCAATAGGCCCCTCTTTTGGCTGGCATGAGCAACTACTGCTTCTCTAGTAAATATCGATTTAGCCCTCTCTGTTCCTCCCCAGTTCTGGAAAAAAGTTTACATCTGTTAAAGCAAACTAAAAATGGCCTGAGAAGGACTCCGTACTTCTATATTTGAGTCCTTGTGGACAAACTGTAACCTAACTTGAGAGGTAGATGAGATTGAAAACCAAACTTAGGAGTATGCACCTGTAACAATAGCTGAGTCTTGGCCAATCCCAGCAGCCATACTTCAACCACTCATACACTGCTGAGTGTTCAAACTCTGTTTATATAAGGCAAACGCCAACCTGTAACCAGTCCAGCTGTTTCTGTACCTTAATTCTGATTTCTGTACAACGCTTCCTTTTTTTGTCCTTAAATTTGTTCTGACCATAAGGCATTCCCAGAATCCCTGAATCTGCTGTGATTCTGGGGGCTGCTCCATTCTTGAATCGTTCATTGCTCAATTAAACTCCTTTGAATTTAATTCAGCTGAATTTTTTCTTTACCACATCCAGTATTACCCCTACTTCCTGACAGCACCCACACCAGATCAGACTCCCACTTTCTTTTTTTTTTCCTCTTAGAATAACCCTTGTTTGAAAGTCTACTTTTTTTTTTTTTACTATTATTTAATTTTATTTTAAGTTCCGGGACACATAGGCAGGATGTGCAGGTTTGTTGCATAGGTAAACGTGTGCCATGGTGGTTTGCTGCACCTATCAACCCTTCACCTAGATATTAAGCACCACGTGCATTAGCTATTTATCCTGATGTTCTCCCTCTTCCCACCCCCTTGACAGACCCCAGTGTGTGTTGTTCCCCTTCCTGTGTCCATGTGTTCTTGTTGTTCAGCTCCCACTTATAAGTGAGAACATGTGGTGTTTGGTTTTCTGTTCCTGTGTTAGTTTGCTGTGGATAATGGCTTTCAGCTCCATTCATGCCCCTGCAAAGGACATGATCTTGTTTCTTTTTAGAGCTGACCCTAGCCCTAACCCTAACTTTATTTGTCGTAGCCTCAGTTTCCTTATTGATGACATGGGGATCTGAATAACACACACACAAGGAATTCCGGTCTAATTGAGAAGCTATGACTGGTTCAGCATTTGCAACTCTGTCTGGAAGATGGAGACTCCTCCCGGGCTTCTGAGTCCTGGAGCCATCTAGTGAGGACTCCTGAAAACAATCTGGAGAATGCTCCGCACCAACCAGGGGCAAAGAGAGGAGCCCTGCTCTCTGATGGCCAAGGGTAGAAATAAACTTTCTCAACCCCATCCTTCCCTCCCACCTTGACCCATTCAGCACATACTGACCTGGCCCTCCTGCTATCCTCAGGCCGGGGCAACCCACCCCACCTGACAGGCCTAAGAGCACAAAACTCTGTTCCATCTTGTTAGTACCTCTGACCCAAGAGCCCCCACCAGGCAATTGTGAACTTTGCATTTCAAGAAGAAAGTACCAATTTCTTTCCAGAAAGTGTTGACTTCTGGTACTGTAATTATTAAAATCCTGAGCAATGGTCATCTAAATGCTCATAGTCACAATGCTAAGCTCCTAGCAGGTACAACAAACAAACTCTGTGAAATGGTTGTCATTTAGCATCTCTGAGCACCTTCACGCCACCCCTATAGTCATTGTCAGGGCTTCTAAGACCTTGAGCCTTGCCCACTGCTTCTTCCTCCCAGAAATCCACCCCATATAACTCATCCACCTCCCTGCAGAATCATTTGCCTCTCCAACCTATAAGATGACTACCTGCTCCTCCCATGGCCCATTTTTCACAGCCTGGCCTGTTTCTGCTCCCCTCCCACAACCCTTTCTTGCAGGATTTTCATGGTCCCCACTCCATTCTGAGTCTGCTTGTCTCAGTTGCAATTATCTCTACTTCCTTTTACTCTGGGATGCAGCCTTCGTGCACTGGCCCATCCTGAAGACACAGCTGGAGATTGAGAGATTTTGATTCATAACTGTGAATTTGGTATCTATGTGAATTTGAACAAACCACTTGTACTGGCATAAAATAGGTTTTCTAGCTCCATGCTTCTTCCCCAGAAATGTTGTGAGGAAGATAAAGACAGTGAAATTGGGACCATCAATCAAACAACTTCAGTTGAAAACCACCAGGAACACACCTGTCATGAAGCAAAGTTTATTTTCCTGGTACTTGCATCAAGGCAGACTGTACCACAGGAGGAACCACAGGACAACACAGTCATAGTTAGTTAGGAGGGAATTTGTATGGAATTTTGGCTTTTGCTTTGTGATTTTCGTTGCGGGGGCACTCAAGAAAGTGTGAGTCTGATCTGGTCTGGGTGCTGTCAGGAAGCAGGGGTAATAGGATTGAATGTCATTTCCTTTTTCTAGAACCGGGGAGGAAAACAGAGGACTAAAGCTATAATTAGTAGAGAAGCAGCTGTTGCTCATGGTTTTCTGATGTTCACCATTAGTTCATGCTTTTCAAATACATTACTCTGTTTGCTTCCACTGGAATGAAGTTTTTCTAGTAAGCTGTTTGCTGGGTCTGCAGAGCATTAGGTGTAACTTTCCAGAGAAGACAAAGGATAACTTTGGCCTTCGTCCGTTGATTCCATTGCTTGTTCATTGATTCTGTCCACAAATATGCATGGAGCACTGTGAACCTCATCATGGCCAGGCCCAACCGAGGCCACTGGAGCTGCTAGAGTGAGAGAACTGTGGTCACAAGACAGGGGTGTGCCCCACATAGGACAAATGGAATGAGCAGCTTTCCAGACTGAGTAAACAGTGTGAATAATATATTAGAGTCCTTGTTAGGCTCCAGATAAAGAAGGTGAAGTAAAAGAGCCAAGGATATGAGGGAGGATATGAGAGTTCTTGATTGCTTTGAGCCTGCCCACCCACCCTCAGCAGACATGATTTGCCCTGGTTGCCCAGTGCAGGTTTGGTTCTGAGTGAAAACCAGAAGCATCATTTTCATGGTGTGGTGTGGGCCTACTGGCCAGGGTGGCCCTAGGTAGCTCTGCATCAGACTGGGCCTTTATGGAGAAGCTTCATTCTGCTAGGGATGTGTACTCTTGTCCAACCCATGAGACACTGGAGGATTTCATGGCAGAAGCCCCTGATGAGCAAATCTCACTGTCCCCGTGTATCAGTGGGAGATGGAAGAGTGTATTTTGACAGTCCAGGTATTCCTAGTTCTCTTGTTTATAGGCAAAATTGTTTAGTCATTCAAAGAAAGGCTTTCTTGATCAAGAGACAAGGGACCTGCCAGTAGCAATTTAGCACTACTACAATGTAATGCTCTTGGCAAGTTTCATCCTAGGGTGGAGGAAAAGGAAGAGTCAGAAGTGGCTGATGACTTGGATGGGTTCAAGCCTATAAGAAGGAACTTCATATGCATTGTGGCAAGACACAGGGGAAGAGTAAACCCTCATTGTTCAGAACTAAAACAGCTGATGTCTGAGACAGCAAGAAAGATCCAGTCTCTACACCAGGCACAAAAAGCTATTGAGCCATATGTGCAAGAAGCTAAAGCACACTTCAAACTAACAGGAGAAACTGAAAAAAGATTCAAGCTCAACAGAGCCACGTTTATGTATTCTATGAAGAGTTAGGCCATGTCTTGGCAGGAAGACAGACTCAAGATCAATGAAGCAGCAGCTTTTCCCTGAAAGAAGGACTTGAGTGAGAAATTGGGATTAGGAGAACCAAGAAATGGAGATCATATTCCTAAGGAGGCAAAAGGATCAAGGAAAAGATCAAAGGATGCTGTCAGGTCACATGCCCATTTCAACATTCAAGAGAAAGAGAAAGATAAAGAACCAATTTCACATCAATATTGCCAAAGAAAAGAAGAAAGCTCACTGAGAGGTCAACACAAGATCATCTAGAAGCCTCCATGGAATGATCAGATTGACATCTTGAGGAGAGAGAAAATGAAATGATTAAATGACATCAGCCTAAAAGAAGTGGAGTGTGTGGGGATGCTACTTGTCAAGGCAGATCTTGACTTCGAGCAATAGGTAGAAAGTTCTGAAGCCAATGACCTGATGAGCCATGAAATAAAGAGTTGGAGAACTCCCAAGAGCTATTTCCTGATCTCACATGACAGCTGGAAGGAACCATTTTTTTCTAGGCAGTGCCAGATTCTGTCAATCAGGTGTCAAGCCCCCAATGATTGGCTGAGAGCTCAGGAGGTTGAAGGAAACCTCATCATCACCAGACAGGAAGTTGCGGACCTGGGACAAAGAAGAAGGGAAAGAGCCATTCAGCTCCAGCTTCTGCATGTGGATCTTCATGGATTTGATCATCCCAGTGGAGCATGTGGTTGAGATTAGGATTTGTGCCCTGATCCCTGGCCATGAAGTGCTGCTTTCTCAGAGATCGCAGAGTCTCTGGCCCATCCACTCCGACCCTTCCCTTGATGACCCTCTCCTCACTCCCCCTTCTCTGTCTCCATTACCTTCACTTTTTCTTTCCTCTTTCCTTTTCCTCAATAAGATGTTTACTGAGTCTTAATAGGGAGTTCCTGGCAAGAAGCTATCTTCTTCCACTACCTCCTTCAAGAAGGCTTGTTGCACCCATGCCAGGCTTCTTCATCCTCAAAGTAGGGTTTTCCTCTTTTGCATCTGCCATAGCCTGTTTTTTCCCCTGGATATTTGAATTTAGAAAATGGTTGTGTTATCTCTCGGTTTCGTTCAACCTCCATGGGACCTTTGTCCTCCAAATTCCGAAACCACACAGTGGTCTTCAGTCATGAGTTTTCATATTTGATCCTCAAAATGTCTTTCAGTTCTCCCTCTATGTTTATATTTATGGTAGAGTCTTTTACACAAGTGGTTTGTTTTTTGTAGAATCTTGATAGTCATATAGATTTCAGGATAAATTTAGAAAATAGAGATTATTGGAAGTTATTCTTATGATAATATACTCTAGAAAACTAGAAAAATATGTTTCCTGTAGGTTTTTTTTTTTTTTTTTTTTTTTTTTTTTTTTGAGACAGAGTCTTGCTCTGTCACCCAGGCTGGAGTGCAGTGGCATGATCTCAGCTGACTGCAACCTCCGCCTCCCAGGTTCAAGCGATTCTCCTGCCTCAGCCACCAAAGTAGTTGGGATTACAGGCACCTACCACCACACCTGGCTAATTTTTGTATTTTTAGTAGAGATGGGGTTTCGCCATGTTGGTCAGGCTGGTCTCGAACTCCTGACCTCAGGTGATCTGCCCGCCTCAGCATCCCAAAGTGCTGGGATTACAGGCATGAGCCACCACGTCTGGCCCTCCAGGAGGCTTTTATTGGATGAGTCAGCCTGCTTTTCTTTGAAAAACACGATATGATTTTTGAGCACTTTCGCTTTAAGAGACATTTGAAAGAGAAAACCATTTCTCTATTTTAATGTTTCTATCAGGCAGGGTAAAAGAGAATGGTGGACTTTACTTCTGAGTTTCAATACATTAGACTTCAATTTAAGATTGGCTCCCATCTGTTCATTGAGTGGAGAGGGCAGTCTGTAAAGTGGGGAGTCCAGTAGGGCTGGACCTGTTCATAACTATTGCCTTCTGATACTATAGGTCTCTGAAAGGGGCTGGACTCAGGGCTAGAGACTCAGTGAAGAGGGAGGTGGGCCAGCCTATAACTCCTCACCTTTATCCCACACCCCTAGGAGACCTGGGCTACTGCAGCCTTCAAACTCTTCATGTAGATGGATGAACCTATGCCCATGTCAACCCCTCTTGACAATACCATTTAGATGTTCCTATGTTAATGTCCTGGATGGCATCATGTGCCAAATCCTTGGGTGTCTGAAAATATGGCCTATGGAACAGATCTGACGAGCAGCTGATTTGACAGAGGTCAAGAATATCTTCAGGTTTGGCAGTGAGGAATGTCAGTGTGGGTATAAGAATGTGGCTGTGAGGTTCTTAGGCCAAGAGTTTTGGGTCTCAGCCCAGGCAAGTCCTACCACACAGAAAAATAGAAAAGGCTTTGCTCACCTAGATCCTGGTTCAAAGTCACAACTCTACTTGGTAAAGCATCTGTCAGAGTCTTCAACGGAGTCATGTCCTAGTTCTGTGGTGTCAGTGTGACCAAGGTATGTAACAGAATTCCGGTTCCTGCAGGCTCTCTGACTACCACCAAGTCTCAGGCTTTCTTGCTCTACATAGGTCCAACATTCACGACTGCCTATCAAGAGTCCTTGAAAGATTCCAATAGGAGTAAAGGGTCTCCCTGATCCCTCACCCCCAGCACTTACCCAGGAATAGACAGGAGTTATTACTAAGACTTCCCCAAGGATGCAATTGTGAGCCAGGCCTCAGTGGCAAAAAGGCATGGGACAAGTACCAAGGCATTCCCAGAAGCCAGGAACCGTCATGAGTGCTGACTCATTCTGTACTGATCAGATCATCCAGTGAGGGAAACAGAGAATTTAGATAGGCGCAGGGATTCAGGGGACTCAGACTTGGAGGCCCAGGATTGAAGTGGGTCTTGTACCTGCACACTCTATAGATGTATTTCTGCCTGAAAGCCCACCCTTAGGGAGCACCCTTCAGAGTCAACTCTGGTCAAAAGCATTGACTGGAGGAGGGAGACTGTTCTGCTCTCCTCTCCATCCCCAGACAGGGACTCTAGGCTTTGTTTTAGTTCCTGTCATTCTCATGTCCTTGTTCTTCTCTGATTTGGCTGTTTCTATCTGTGAGGCAGAGACACTCATCTCTAGTTTCAAATCATCCCTGGGCAGGTCACAGGCCTTGTGTTCCAACCTTCTGATATAGGTACCTAGTGAGCTGTGGGTACAGATTTAGCCCATGGCTCTGGGCCATGGAACACGGTCATGAGAGCTGTGAGGATGATGGTGAAACTGTGCCACATGCCCTGTGGCCATGTGGGGGTTGGCACTGGGCTGACCAGCCTCCATATGTCCTGTCAGTAAGCCAACCTATGAGCAGTGTGGCTTCCAGGTGTCCACTTCTTTTTCACTGTCCTTCAGCTTCTTGGAAGGTCTAGGTGAAGGTCAAGAGTCAACAGAGCTGCTGGAGAAACCAAAGTATAGGGAAGGACATGGGCCTGGGCTCTATCCTTGACTTAGCCATTGCCTAGGTGTGCCTTGCCTCCTGATCCTCTGTCCCTTCATTTTGAGAAGACCACGCTGTTATGGGCAATCATGACCATTTGCTCTGAATATGGTCTGCCAGGGGAAACATTCACCAGGTGCCCAAAAAAGGCCTGTCCTGAATGCCCCTCATGGAACTCTCCTCTGCTTGGCAGAAGTCATTAGGACATTGGGCAGCTCACTGCCCCTGGCTTCTTTGCCCTTCTCGCCTTTCTTCCTCTCTCTCTTTTACCTTAACAAGTGTCTTGCCATTTTTCTTTCTTCATTGCTATTTGAATACATTTGATAAAGGTGGTCTCTAGGCCCTGTGAGGGCCTGGCCTTGTGCAGGATGTCTGCAGGGGATGGGCATGGTGGGCCAGGATGGCTCAGTGCACACTGTGTCAAACCCTGGCTTCCATGTCTGTGTGTGGATGTGGCAACTCATAGACATCCAAGAAAGGTAGGGCCTTCCTCTCTTCTGGACATGTATCTGAAACTTTGTTCCTAGTAGAAGAAATCTGAGAACTGGCCAGGTGATCAAGGTCAGGTAGTGAGGAATAAAGGACTTGTGAGACACTTCACCTCTTTCACCTCCTGGTGCGGTCCTGCTGCACACCTCACCTTTTCATGGTCTGCAAGTTTTGCTAACTGAGATCAGGATAATGGCGTGGGATTGAAATCATGATGCACCAGCAGTCTAGCCCTGCTCACTGCTCCTCACTCTGGGGCAGAAGCTGTGGGCTTGGACAGGAGAAGGGTAGCCTTTTCCTTTCTCTTCCATGGGGTGCTGGGGAGTTCCACCTTCTGGTCATTGTGGAGGAGGCTGATCAGTGCCACCTTCCTACAGACACCAATGATTCAGCATGGGCAAATGATTTCTGAGAAAGCACCTCACAGAAGGTGCTGAAGAGTCACCCAAATCAGGCAGATTCTGGAGGACAAATCTATGAAGGAAGAGGAACTGTTGGAGATGTGGTCTCTAAGTGTGCAGATTTTCAGACAAGGGAAAGCCCGGATGCTCAGTAAATATTGAACTTCACCACAATGACAAAGGCTCAAACAGAAAATCTGAAAAGTCCCACATTTGTATGACAAAATGAACTTATTCACATAGAGTCAATCTCAAGTTCAAATGGCTTTCCTGGTGAATTTTATCAACTCCAAAGAAGAAACAAACTTATGGAAACTCCATCAGAACATACAGGAAGAAGGAACACTTGATGTGAAATTGTGAGATACCAGCAATACCCTGCTACCCATAATAGAAAACAGTATCCCGAATAAAATGACAGACTAATATAGCCCATGATCTTGTTCACAAAATTGATTATAAAATATAAACATGTCAAACCAGTAACCTATGACAAATATAGGACATCATGGCCAAGTGACATTTATGCAGAATTACAAGTTCATACTTCAGTGTGTAACTTTGAAATGCACAATGGAATAATTAAATCAGGAAGACATAGTTGAGTCAGCTCAATACATTTGAAACATTAATTCACAAATTTCATCACCTATTTATTTTATTTAAAAATCCCAGCAAATTTGAAATAGAGGGGAATTTTCTCCACGTGATAAGTTACATCAATGAAGAAAATTAACCTAATATAATGTGTGAGACATGGAAATCATTTCTCCCTGTGATTGCGAACAAGGCAAAGATATCAGCTCTCATCATTCTCTTCAATTTTAGATAGAATATTTAGCAAATGCGGCAAACAAAAGAGAAAACAGGCAGAATGTTGCAAAGAAAACAGTAGGACTTCCTTATTTACCAAAGACATGAATTGATACGAAAACATTTAAATGAATGTATTTTTAGACCCATGGAACTAATGAATGTGATTAGCATGGTTTTACATTTAAGGGTAATGTACACATTCATTTTTATTTCTATATTTTTAGCAACAGTTCATTGGAACATAGATGAATCAGTATTGTACAATGTCAGTTCTCAACACCGTGATCTCAAGAGTCAACTCCATTTTAATCAAAATTCTAGAGAAATTAACCAGCTTATTCTACAATTGATATAGCATGTATTATCTGAGGAATTATACTCATATTTTCAGACTTAAACTATAAGACATAGCAATTAAAACAGTGTTGAATTGGCATGGGATGCATCAATAAACCAGTGGAATAGAATAGATAATTCATACATACATTTGTACATATAAGTGGTCTTTTAAACTTCCATATAGATATAAATGATCTTTAATGGAGACTGGAAATACTTTTGTACAAATATTGCTTAAATCACTGTAGATTTATTAAAAGAGATAATCTGCCTTGAATACTGCCACACACCATCAATGCAAATTAACTCAGTATTAATATAAGAGCATAATGTAAAAGTTAAGTCAAGAAATGTAAAAGCTAAGTCAAAATGTGAAAAGCTGAGTCATTTAAGAGAAAACAGAAGAATGGCTTCATGAAATAGGAGTAGTCAAGAATGTTTTGGGTAGCAAATTAAAATGCTAATGAAAAAAGAAAAAAAGTGTAGATTACTTTTCATCAAACATGAAAACTCTGCTCATCAAAAGACACCAGTGATAAAATGAGGAGACTGTTCAAAAATATTAATAACATTCAACTGAAAAAAAACTTGCCTCTAGTTTATATAGAAATGCTTACAACATTAAGCATTTCATTAAGCATTAAAATGCTTACATTTTATTTATCAATAAAAATGTAAAGAAATTTTTAAAAGTAGGCATAGGACTTGAATAGAAAATGCACAAAAGAAGAAACACAAAAGTTTGATGAAGAAACTCTAAAGTATTTGATATCATTTTTCATGAGGGAAATAGGAAATCATGCTGAGATACCACTCACACCTTCCAGAAGAAGGCTAAAATTAAAATGACTAAAAACAACAGGAATTGGCAGGAAGAGGGAATAACCAAAACTGCCATTTTCTGTCAGAGAGAAAGTAAACAAGTACCATCACTTTAGCAAAGGACAAGGCAAAACAAAATATCTTCTTTGACTGGTGGAACTAAAGGTTGGAGGTAACAGCTGGAGAGAAATGTGGGTACCTGCCTCCCAAGCGAGTGGATTAACCTGTCCTGGCCTCTTCTGAGAACCACAGCACTGCAAATCCAGTGGTTAAGAAAGCAACGTCGCCTCTTCTGTCTGAGCTTCAGTTTTCATATCAGTACACTGGGCCTTCAGCCTTGCATGGCCAGAGCCCTCCTCCTTGGGTGTGTGGGTTTCCCTTTATGTCCCCCCAAGTGTATCAGGAGCATGTGGCTTTTCCACTGTCGTTTTAAGCTCTATTTACAGGAACCATCTGCAGAGTCTGCAGAGTTCACTGTGCATGCATACAGTTGTGCAACAGTGGCTTTGTCTGAGTCACTGATTCCACGCATTCATCCTACAGATAGGAACAGGAACATTCCAGAAGGAAGATCTATGATCCTCTTAGTCTTTGTAGCAATCTTCTCAGAGATAACCTATAGGCATTATGTATCATTTCTCATTCTAAATTAACTTCGTTAATTTTTTTGACACAGGAAAGTATTGCAAAAACAAGGCTACAGGGGTGGCCCCAGCTTTCTTATACAAATCTTTTCTGCATGGTCATCTCAGTCTGTGCTTTTTCACACTGCACATCCTCCATGCTTCAGTCTGGGCTGAGCCACCTGGCCAGGCTTGATGGGAATTGTCTTGGAGGAAATGGGCTACTAGGCTAGCATGAACTTTGCTTCTTATGTGAGGTGATGGGGTTGGGGTAACAGGTTGTGGTAATAGGGTGACCGGGAGTCCAGACATGACTGTTACCAGCTCCTCTTCTCTACATCTTTCTACAGATTTCACAAAGGTAGGTTCCAAAATTATTTTTCCCTATATCTTTGTTGTTCCAATCTTTTTTATTTTTAATCTCTGCCTTCTCTACTTAAGAGACAGACAGACAGATATATCTCGTGATAGCTGCAGGATGGTTCTTTGGGAGGCCTTGAACTGACCCAGTTTTCCAACCTTTCTCACTTGTAGTTCTCAGGAATAACTTTGGAATGCTCTGGTAATGCAGCAACCTGAGATATGTCAGAACTGGTCATGGCAGCCCAGGCTCTGCTCCTGTCCCACTTAGGAACGGAATGTCCTTCAAACAGTAGTTTATATCAAGAGGTCCTTGAAAATGAAACACTAAGACAAGCTTCTACTGATGAGTAGGAATGGAGCAAGCAGCCAAGCATTCTCAAAACAAAAGAAGCATCATCAAAGCTGAAAGGGTGAGGAGGGGAGGGATTCATGGAGATGGAATCTAAGGAAAATCAAAACTAAACTGCATCCTGCATCCCAGGATGACTCATCTAGGATCTCTCTATCTCTGTCTGAAGTCCACCATTACAGAGCACGCTTTTAGGTCCATGACTGATGAAAAGCCTTTCTCTATGACTCCTCCTCCTCCACAGCTCCTGCTAGGGCAAACCTATCTGACAGTTCCGCTTTCACACATGTGGTTCTTACACTCAGGTGGGAGATAAAAAAGGATGGATTAGGCACTAGAGATACCTAATGGCCATGGATGGAATGTGTTACATCACTTTTGCTCACATTTGCATTCCTAGAGCCAGATCACTTAGTCCCAACCCAACAAAACTGCAAAGGATTCTGGGAAATACTGCTTCCTGTGCTCCCAAGGAAAAGAAATGGTGCTGGAAATGAAGCCCGATTTCTGCCATAGTGTATGAGAAGATACCACTCAGGGGATTTTGCTCTTTGGGGACAGTGATCATAGAAATGGGGGATAGCTGAAGAGTTACTGGGTGGAGGGTAAATTATTTTTCAGATGAGGTATCTTATACCATGTCTGCATCCAGCTGAGAAGGATGAAATAGAGAAAGAAAACTGGTAAAGTAAATTGAGTTACTTGCTGAAGAGATATCCGTGAGTCACTGAGAGGAGGGTAAGATTGAGAACATGAGTAACTTGTTTGGCCTTAGAAGAGAACACAGACAGTTCATCCACGAAAAGAGGAGGAAGGCCAGAGTTTGTGGTCACTGATGGAGGCAAATTGGGACATTTGGTTGTGAGAAAGGAAGTTATTTTCTGATCTTTTTCAATTTTGCAGCGAAGTAAAAAGCAAGATCTTTAGGCAAGAGTGAAGACTGGAAAGTGTGGAAGGCTTAAGGAAAGAGGATAAGGTTTAAAGTTAGTTATTATCTGGAGGCATGGCAGAGTAAGGGAGAGAAAATGCAGCAGGATTACTGGGTAGCACTTGGGGTTACTTGATGTTAGAAGTCATTAATTTACAGTGAGAGAGGCATCATGATTGTGTATTTTTCTACAAGCAAGGCCAGTTTTTGAGGCGCGGGTAAAGAGTAAATTGAGAGTAGAATTTTGACACGGTTGAAATTTTTGTCCCCCAGGACACTTAAAAGAGGGAGGGAATTATTAAAGGAAGTGGAAAGTGCAAAAGAGTGATTATAATAATTAGCCTCACCATCTAAGTATGCAGGAAAAAAGTGAGGTCATGAGGACAGTGAGGGGCAGTGACACAATAATTGGCTCAAGGGTTACACGGTCCTAGGAAGTTCAAGAAGTGTTGTTGTCTGGTTCCAGAAAGAAATGAGGTGAAGAGAACAAAATTACCCCCACAGATTTATCTGTGCATTTGAGTTTCCAAAAAAGTGTACCAGAAAGTTCATCATTACACTGGTGACTTTATAAATTCGGCATTGTAAATTCCATTCCCTATCTGTGGTTCAAGTCAGTTCAGTGCTATGAACTCAGGCTGAGCTCACTTAAATACCACACAAGGCTACGGCAAGTCCACTCCATGCCTGCCAGTTCCTGTGTTTGTCATGATCCGAAGAGTCAAGTGAAACCATAACATTAGAAGCATGTTTATATCGTGTCATATGTCATTTTCAATTTATTTTAGGCTTGGATTCTTTTTTTTCTTTTTTAGAACAGCTTGATACCAGAAGAGTTTTGGAAATGATACTGTGTGAATAAAGCGTTAGCAAAACCCTTTCTCCTATTTATGAAATTTGACCTTGGGTTAACTTTCTAGTTCTGTTTGCCTGGAACCCTGATCAGGGTGGAAATCCAGCAGTGTTCATGAGCAATATTGCTTATCAAAATGACCTGTGATTGAATCATGAACTGCTTCAAACTGGCAGGACAGAATGAAGTAAAATATCAGTTTTAGAACCATAGTTTTGGACTTTCTGAAGTGCGGTGATTCTTGTGTCTCATATGTCCCTTGTGGAGACCTGGAAACTTTGCCTATGGAGCTACTGTCATAACATATATTGGTTCCTATAAGGAATGAGGGAATTTTAAGCCAGGGTCAGTTCTAAGCCATTACTGTACCTACCTGTGTAGGTCTAACTCGGTCACACCTGAAGTTTCGCTGGAGGGGCAGAGAGCAGCCCCTAGACTGCTGTGTGACTCCTGTCAGGCCTCCTCTCACTGCAGAACAATGTTTGGTGCTGTCCTAATGGCAGGCTGTGTTCCCTCTCCTATCTTTCTATCCTCCTAAATGAGTCCAGGGCTAAGTGTGGCCTATGATGAGTCTAAACACATAGTTGTGCTAATAAGATGGCAGACTGCACATTGCACCTGGCTGTCATTTGTAAGTATATATGCACGTCACTCAGTATTCTAATATTGTGCAACCCAAACCCAATATGAAAAGGTAAACTGAATTCGAGGGTTTACATGAGACTATAGTTATCATCAATGACTGGATTTCCAAAATTGTTATGTTTATTAGAGCGCTCTGTCTCATGTAAAGGAATAAATTTGAATTAAACAATTACTTTTTGATGAAATTGTTCTTTAACCTCTTCTATGTATTTGTGTTCCCTGTAAGATTTTGACTGAAATAAAATTGTCTTTAATTTTGCCAAGCAGAAACATCCGCTGCTCTGTAGCTGTCACATAGCAGATGCTCCTGAACCTACCTGCATGCTGACAGTGTCAGGGAGCTCAGCACCCAGAGGCAGGATACTCCACTCCCCACAGCGTCATTGCCTGGGTGTCAGCTCTGGGATGTACTTGAAATTGTGCCTTGCCTCTGCTGCTACTGGAAGATTTAGTGGTTGCATTATAAAATATTCCTTCTAATGGGAGGGGTCAGAAGCAGGAAGGGGAGCTTAATATTATGCAAGAAGTTTTAACTGGACTATCTATCTGCCAAATGTAGCATGGGAGGGGTGTGTGTGCATGTGCGGGTGTGTGTGTGGGCTCATGTATCCATTTCCAGCCCCACTCCACAAGTTATCTCATCATTCATGAGTACTTCCTGTCATTCTTCCCGTTGGCACTCTCCAGCAGAGACCTCTGACACAGACCACATCATGGATAGGAACAGAGAGATCCACTGAGATCCTGGGTTAACAAATGTAGGAAGAGAAGCCACTCTTGGTAGGAGGGAGGTTGAAATCAACTGATTGCAGACATGGGTGGGAAACAGACCCTTAGTGCATGTAATTGATAAAGATGCTGTTATGAAAGACCTAGAATTGGGCATAGACATCCACAGCTGCAGAGTTTAAGGGGCCAGCATCAAAATGACCACATCTTAGAGCAGACAGGAGTGGGACAAAGATACTAAAGGACACAGAGAAGGATCAGCCTTTCAAGGGCCTCCAGGAATGAGAGAATTCTGGTACTCATGATTTCAAGACATTCTTCATTCTCCAGGAAAAGGTGATCCCACGGATCCTGAAAGAGGAGCAACTGGAGTTTGCCTCATAACCCGCAGACACACTTTATAGGAGAGGGGTGCTACTATTTGTGGTGGCCACTGCATAGAGATTGTCCAAAGGACAGGCTCATGCCTCCTTCAGGAGCCTGTAGTTTTTCATGAGTCCTGAGCAAAAACTCCTGTGCATACTTGTTTTAGTTTCCTAGGATGACTGTAGTAAATTAACACAAGCTAGGTGGATTAAAACAACAAAAATTCATTTGCTCCAATTTCTGGAGTCCAGAAGTCTGAAATCAAAGTGTTGGCAGGGCTACACTCCCTTTAGACACTCTAGGGGAGGATCTCTTTCTTGCCTCTTTCAGCCTCAGCTTTCTTCTTCCTTCCTTCAGTGTTTGCAGATGTTTCTTTGCTTGTGGCTGCATTGCTCCAATCTCTGCTTCCTCATTCCTTCCTCTTCTTCTTCTGGACATCTGTCTCCAAACTCCCCCTGCCCATCTTGATACATGTGATTTTATTTAGGGCCTGCAATAGACTGAATGTTTATTTCCTCTCAAAATTCCTATCTTGAAATCCTAACTGTCAATAGGATGGTATTAGAAGTTGTGGCCTTTGGAGGTGATTAGGTCATGAGGGTGGAGCTCTGCTAAATGAGTTTGTGCCATTATGGAGTCTGTGACTCTAGAGAGCTCTACCAGTCTCTTTCTACCATGTGAGAGCACAAGGAGCAGTCAGCTGTCTAGAACCTGGAAGAGGTCCACAACCTCATCGGAACCCGGCCATGGTAGCATGCTGATCTTGGACTTCCATCTTCCAGGACTGTGAGAAATAAATTTGTTATTTATAAGTCACCCAGCCTACAATACTTTGTTACAGCAATCTGAAATGGCTAAAAAAGAGCCCAACCAAATAATCCAGGGTAATTCCTCCTTGCAAGATCCTTAATTTAATCATATCACATATAAGATAGTATGCACTATTTTGCCCTGTAAAGTAATATTCACGGGTCCCAGAGATTAGAATATGAATATATCATTGGAGGTTACCTTTCAGCTAACAACAGTAGTTTTCATACAAAATTTGGCAAACTGGTAGGCCCAAACTAACCATTACTATTCAGATATTGGTGCCCAGAAGGGTGCTCTGAGGGAGCAATCCCGTTTCTGGAACAAGCATTAATCTTCCTGACTTTCCTGGTGATGCATGTGGAACTCACATAGTGAGATAGGACTGCACAAAGTTTATGTTATTCCATTTCCTATCCCGTTCATCTCCACGCACTTTCCTCTGTCTTGTCCATCAGGCTCCTCTGGGTAGCAAATGTACGGTTACAGGGGTCTCATTCAGGTAGAGCAATTTCCTGGGACTGGGGCCTCCCTTAGGCCCAGGTAGGTGTGTTACTTTCCTCATGAGACATACTAGGCCTGTGTTCTTCAGGTCCATGAGGGTGGTGATGGACTCATGGACACAGAGTTCACAGTGGGCGGCCAAATGACTGCCTGTTGCTGGCAAAGGTCCTATTTCCCTCCATGATCATGGATTCCTGCAAGATCAGAGCTGGAGAAGAGAGGGATCACAGTCAGGCCTTTGATTAGAGTCTGGCTTCTATGCATCTATGAGTGTTTGTATGTTTGCTGTATACATGTTTATTTTGTGTGTCTCTTGGGTGTTTCTTGTATGTGTGCTTGTGTGTGTGTAAGGAAGGGTACGGTACTGCCTCATCATCTTTGTTTTATGTATCATTCTGTCCTTCCGTGTGAAAGTGGTTGCCTGTCCTCAGCAGTTTCTTCTTTTGGCATCTCTAAGTGATGCCTCTTCAGGTGGGATGATAAGGGGAGGCAAGTCTGAAAGGAAGAGCTAGGTTATGTAACACTGGCCAGAAACTGGGAGAGAAGAACAAGAGGAATTGCTTGAACCAATTTATGACCTAGAGTATGGATTAACACATGGAGAATATGCTTGATGACATGAGTTTTGAGTGAGACAGTTGTGAATTTTCAACTTTCTAAAGCTACCTCACGTGAACTGTGAGCTCGCTGCGAGTGTCCCAACCTCTTAGATTCTCTTTTCCTCTTTTGTAAAATGATGTTTTATGAGGTCATGGTGCAAAGTTTCTAAGTACAAAATATGGCACATAAAAGGTACTCAGAAACCCCTTCTACAAGTTTTTCTTCACCTCTTGTTCCACTCTGATTCTCCTGTAAAGATTTAAATCACATGGCACCCAACCTGTACACACACCTAGCTCACTCCTGGTACTCTCCCAGCCAGCTCCCCGCTGCTCACTTTGGTTGCAGTGACAATGTCCTGCTGTGGGTTACATGGGCTCATTGGGCTCCAAAGTTCCCCCTCACCCTTAGCTAAAAGCCTGGTGTCTGCCTGAGGGTGGCCTGCAGCTGCTTGCCCAGATTGGCCTTCAGTACTGTGGAGACACCTTCCTGTGAGGTCAACGTCGAAGCCATCATTATTCTCATAAATGTAGCAGGCCCCAGCCTTTGAATCACACACACCACAGTAGCCCACTCCCTCCTCATGAATCCCCCAGTGGGGATGTGAGCCCAGACCGCAGAGAGACTTTTTATGGAGGTACTGGAAAGCACATGAAAATATCTCAATTCATTCATTCATTCATTCTCTCTCTCTCTCTCTGTTTTTCTGTCTTCCCAATCATAAGACTGAAGCTCAGAAGGATGTTTTCCAGGGAACAATTCAGTCTACTGTAGTATACACAACAGGAGTCTCCACTGCCAAGTGTATTTGTTTTCTAGGGCTTCCATAATAAACTACCACAAACTGGGTGGCTTAAAACAACATAAATTTATTCTTACACAGTGCTGGAGGCTAGAAGTCTGAGATCAAGGTGTCACTAGGGTTGGTTCCTACTGGAGGCTCTGAGGAATATTATTCTATGCCTCACTCCTAGCTTCTGATATAGGCCATCATAGGTAAACAGCCCTGAGGAATTAGCAGCAGTTTCCTGGCTGAATGGTTCATCATATTCTGTGTTTTCTCATAGAATGGACGATTTTAGTAGAAAACAAGTTTGTAGGCAGACGTTTCAGAAGAAGCTGGCAGAAGTTTCTGATACCAGTATTGTCCACAATCTTTGGCAGTCTTTGTCTTAAAGATGTGTCACTCCACTCTCTGCCTTCTTCATCACACAGCATTCTCCTTGTGTGACTGTGTGTCCAAATTTCCCTCTTCTTAGAAGGACCAGTCAGTGGATTAGGGCCTGCTCTAATCCAGTGTGACCTCACCTTGTCTTTATTATAACTGTAAAGACCCTAATTCCACATAAGGGTGCATTCATAAGTCCTGGTGGTTAGGACTTGCATAGATTTTTTTTTTTTTTTTTTTTGTGACACTATTTAGCCCACAACATTAAGGAATGGGAATTCCTGACCAAGGACACTGAAGGTGGTCTATCCTGTGTTTCATTTCTTCTCCTTTGGTCCCTGGCCATCCCTTCCCAGTTCTGTCTTTTTATTACTGGCTTATAGCAGTTGTTTCTGTATCCTATGTATCCTTTGACAGATACAGGCCAATATTTGCAAATATTTTTCTCCTAGTCATGGTTTGCCTGTTTTCTTAATGTTTAACAAACTGAGTTAATCTTTAATTTTGATGAAATTCAATTTATCATTTTTTACTTGAATAGTAAATGAGTTCTCTAAGACAATTTTGCCTAATGCTAAGTTACAAAGGATATCTGTACATTTTAAACCTAGATTTTTTTAGTTCTTCTGAAACAAAACTTTAAAAGAAGACAGCAAGCAAGCGAGAGACAATCAGAATGTAAAGAGAAAACAATGTAACACAAAGGAATGTAGCTCTTATGATCCTTTGTACTTGTATGTTATCAGTTGTCATGTCTCCTCTCTCATTTCTGATTTTGAGTCTTCTCTGTATTTTTCTTAGTTATTTTAGCTAAAGTTTGGAAATTGTATCATTTCACAAAAATTAACTTTTGAGTTTCATTGATCTATTTGCTTTTCTACTCTCTATGTCATTTATTTCTATTCTGATCTTTGTTATTTCCTTCTAAAAGGGCAAAATATTAGTGAGAATACAGAAAATACAAACAAGATTCATATCCTGACCTAATGATACACTAATCAACTGTAAAAACCACATTATTTCTAGTGCACATAATACATTTACCATTCTAAATCATAACCTGTATCATAAAATAAAATCTTAACAAATTTCAAAAGATTGAACTCATATAAAAGTATATTTCTGGATACAGTGGAATTAAACTATAAATCACTTACAGGAGTATAGCTTTTAAAAATACTCAAATATTTAGGAATTAAACCACACACTTATAAATAAACCATGAGTCGAAGAAGTCACAATGAAAATTATAAAATATTTTGAATTGGGTATGAAAAACCTATTTTGAATTGGTGGGAAAAGATACATATCCAAACCTGTGGTATGCAGCTGAAATAGTTCTTAAAAATTATAACTTTAAATGATTATATTAGCAAAGAAGGAAGGAAGAAAATCAGTTCTCTAAATGTCAATTAAAAGAAGCTAGAAAAAGAATGGCCAATTAAACCCACAGAAGATCGATACAAGAAATGATAAAGACAGGAACAGATATAAATAAATGTAATCATAGAGGTTAGTAAACACCAAAAAGAAGTTTTTGGAAAAATTTAATAAAATTGACAAATCCTTTGCAAGATTGATTAAGAAAAAAAGAGATGGGCCAAGCACAGTGGCTCATGCCTGTAATCCCAGCACTTTGGGAGGCTGAGGCAGGTAGATCACCTCAGGTCAGGAGTTTGAGATCAGCCTAGCCAGCATGGCGAAACCTCGTCTCCACTAAAAATTAAAAAAATTAGCCAGGAATGGTGGTGGGCATCTGTAATCCCAGCTACCTGGGAGGCTGAGGCAGGAGAATCTCTTGAACCTGGGAGGCAGAGGTTGCAGTGAGCCAAGATCGTGCCACTGTACTCCAGCCACTCCAGCCTGGGTGACAGAGTGAGACTCCATCTCAAAAAAAAAATACAATAAAATAAAGATAAAATACAAATAATCATAACAGATACATAGACATTGCTATAGATCCTACTTATATTGAAAAGAAATACAAAGATATTGTAACAATTTTATGCCAATACATATATATTCAGAGGAAATTGACACATTCATTGAAAAATATATAACTCACTGAAACCGAACAAAAGACAGAAAACATGAATAGGTTTAGATCATGAGGAAATTAAATCTGAAATTAAAATCATTTCCCAACAGAAAACACCATTCCAAGATGGCTTCACTGGTGAATTTATCTAACATTAAAGTATAATTTTACACAAATTATTTTAGATAATAGGCAGCATGAGAGCACATCACAGCTCATTTTAATGAGGCTTACATAACATTGACCCCAAACCATAGCAAGTGCATTAAGGAGGGGAAAAAAAGCTAGTATCTCTCATGAACATAGGTGCAAACGTTCTAAACAAACTATTAACAAGTCCACTCCAATAATATATACACAAGGTAAAATGTGACTAAATGGAGTTTATTCCATCAAAGCAAGGTTGATTTAATTTTTAAAAATCGATATGTGTTATGTATAATATCACATTATTTCATTAAAAAGCATGTATCTAGCGGCATAACTGTGTGTATTAAGACCTAAAATATAGTATCCTGATACTTTACTACACACTTTTAAGGTGTTAACTTATATCATCATCCCCACAATTTTCATGAAATAAGAATCATTATTTTCTCTCAGCTGCAAATACATGGCTGAAACACAAAGTAACTGGCTCTAAATCATGTAGCAATTAAGTGACAGAGCTGTGAATCCAGTTTAGATAGGCCTGACTGGAGCACTTCATTATATTGTCTTTCAGGAGTCTATACCTGCTCTGGTGGTCTCTGTATTGGGGTTGCTAACCAGTGCAATAAGGTAAGAAAAAAGGTAAAGCAATTGGGAAGAAGCCAGTATTGCCATATTTTCAGCTTACGTGACTATGCATATACAAAATCCAGAAGAATCTACAAATTACTAGATTTAAGAAATAAACTTATTGAGGTTACTAAACATCGTGAGACTACACACAAAACTTAACTGTATTTCTGTGTACAACAATAGAAAAGAAAAAATACTTAAAATATATTATTAAAATCACGAAAACCACCAAAACTAGATATATAAGGTTTTTAAACGAAAAATGTCAAAACATAGCAATTAAGTTAAAGAAATCCTAGTTAAATGAAGCGATACATGATGAACATTGATTAGAGATTTAGTAGTAAGTTGCCAGTTCTGCATAAGTTGATTGATAGACTCAATGTGGTCCCAGTGGAAACCTCATCAGGTTTTTGTAGAAATTGAGAAGCTGTTTCTAATATTTATATGGAAATCTTGACTTGAAGAAGAACAAAGCTGGACTATAGTTACAACTATAAATGTACAATAATTAAAATAGTGTACTGTTTGACACAAGCATCAACAAATAGACTAGAATAGACAGCCCAGAAACAGACACACACACATACAGTTACCTAACTTACAAAAATGCACCACCCTAATTCAATGGAGGAAAAATGGTCTTTCCTACAAATAGTGCTGTCTCAAGTGGATATCTATTCTACCAGGAATAGATAGAATGTTTATTAATAAAACTATTAGAAAAAAATGGAAAAATATCTTCATGATTTCAAAATCATGAAAAATCTCTTCATGGTTTCAAAATCATGAAAAATATCTTATGATTTTGGGATGGGCAAAAATTTCTTAAACATGACACAAAAAGCACTAATTTTGAAAGAAAATATGAATAAATAAGACTTTCTCAAAATTAGGAAATTTTGTTCATCAAAATTCAACATTAGGAGCAAGTCAAAAACTAGCAAAATATTTGTAATACACATTAAAAAGGACATATTCAGAATGTAAAAATAACTTAAAAATCAGTAAGAAAAATATTGGCTAACTAATTTAAACAAAATACAAAAATGTGAACGGGTACTTCACAAAAGAAGCTACCCAAGTGCCCAATAAGCATATAAAAAAGTGTTCAACCTTATTACATGTTGGGGAAATACAGATTAAAACCACGGGGAAATATCACTTTACATCCACAGGAATAATGAAAATCAAGAGAACTGAAAACATTGACTTTTTACAAGCACATAGAGCATCTAGGACTGCCACACATTGCCGGTAGGAGCATAAATTCATACAATCACTTAGGAAAACTGGTAATATCTACTAAAGCTGAATACATGCTTTCCTCATCCTCTACCAGTTCCACTCCTGGATAGGTAGTGAAATTAGTGCACCATGTCCACCAAAAGACAAGTCCAGGAATGTTCGTGGGTTCTCTTCCTCATGGCCAAAAATTGGAAGCCACTTAAGTGCCTATTAACAATAGAATGGATGAACTGAGGAATATTAATATAAGGGAACCCTACATGGCAATGAAAAGGATGAAACTTTTGTACACATGACATGAATGAATCTCACAGACTTAATTCTGAGTAAACAAGACATACAACATTACACACAATATGATTCCAACTATACAATGTTTATAAACAGACAAAATTACTGTGCAGTCATGGAGGTCAGAATAGTATTTTCCTAGGAGTTAGTACTAGGAGGAGTTATAACGGGGCTTCTAGGGAGTCAAAAATGTCCCATATCTTAATCTAGAAAGTGAGTATATAGGTATGTATGTGTGTGAGAATTTGTGAAGCTGTTTGCTTGAGATTTGTTATTTATGTTCTTTACATGGTTTAATATCTCATTAGAAAGAAAACAGAGTTCATAGAGAAAGTTACAAAATAGATTTTCTTAATACCTGAAACTTGGTAAAAAGCTGTGGTATTAAACTGTGGTGATGTCATTAGGGGAGCCCTCTACCCAAACAGAAAGGAAGGCTCAACAGAGCACAGGTGTTTGTTGTAAATGGAAAAATAAATCCGTCTTATTTTCATACTGCAGCAAGTTAACACTATCGAAAGCATTACAGATTAATTAAACTAGATAATTAATGTAGGATGCAAAAGATAGGGCCTCATAGTATATATTAAAAATATTATACAATTAGCATGACTACTACTGCTGCTACTAACTACTACTACTACTATTATTGCTTTGTTGGTGCTGTTAGTGATCATTTTTAGTGATTGCCCACAAAAGGAACAATACTGGATATGGGGAAATTGATATAATTTATCTTTTCAAGCATACTGTGGGCCTGTGGGTTGCAGTAAAAAGACAGGGAGGGCCTGAGTGATATGACCCTTCAGATAGGGAACTCACAGACGGCCAGATGGGAGGTGGAGCAGGGGACGTCATTCCACTGGCCATTTTTCAGTAGCAATACACAATCTTCATCAGAACCAGCATTGTTGGGTTCACCCTCGTTCCAGTTTGTGTAGGTCAGTCTATTTCCTGTCAGATCCACAAACTGCCCTTCTGTCTTCTCATCAGTGATGCCCAGGAAGGCTTCCTCCTTGATGAGATTCCGAACGGCTCCATTCTCTGCAGCATTCCTGGGGGTGGCCACAGAGGCCTGGAACTTGACACACAAGGCCTTCACTTTTTCAAAGGTCATTATTTCACCATTGGTCAGGAAGAACTTGTTCCCAACTTGTTTGCCCAGAGAGAAGGTCAGCCCTAAAATGTGAAAAAGTGGGTGAAACTGACTCATCCTTAAGCCCAACTCAAGGTATTTCTCAAGAAAAAGTCTTCTAGAGTAGAGTTGCCGGATAAAATATAGTATGTCCAGTTAAATTTGAATTTCAGACAATGAATATTTTAGTATATCTCCCATATAATTTTTCAGACATACTTATACTAAAAATGTTTTTAAGCTGAAATCCAGTTTAACTGGTGCTTTGTCTTTTTATTTGTTAAATATGGCAACCCAAATGTGAACAGACAGACTGGTACAAAGGCCTCTCTGTGCTTTCAGATCAGAATTCTAAAAGACATATAATTTGGACTTCTGAATTCTAAATTGTTAACTTGAGACCAAACAAAAAATGTCTGAAAATATTTGCCCCAGGCAGGTTAGACCCCATGGCCAGGTCTCAATACCAGTGCAACAAAGGGATATAAGTCCCATTTTCAGTGAGCAATATCAGACGGTAAAGTATTAGGGTCTCTCAAGTCAGACTGACTTCCATCTATAAACCACCCCTGCCATTTATTAGCTCTATGAATTTGAACAAGTAATTTAACTTCCCTTTGCCTCCATTTCTACCAAAATGTTGTGAGAATTTCATGAGGTAAGAATATGAGAAATGCCTAGCAGGGTACAGAAAATTATATGCATTCAATAAATATTTGTTGCATTCTATTTTTCCCAAACTTCAAGCTGCCTGGAGAGTAAGAGAAAAAGCTTACACTTTTTGATACGTGCCATTTCTGTTTGCAGAGCTTTTCTTTCTGAGGCAGCCAGGCTACTATCACCATCTAGAAAATTAGAACAAAGTAAAGAAGCATTGTTGAGAAGGAGCCTCAGAACTGTGCATATACAAGGGAGTGGAGTATCTTTTTCAAACTGAAAAAAAAAGCTTATTTTACATTGATGTTTACACTTTGAAGGAAAATAAAAAATACTGAAAAGCCCAAAGAATGAAAAATCACTATTTCCATCCAACCCCAAATGTCACTCTTTGTCTGTTTACTGTATCCCAAAGTATGCATACATATCACATGCACACATATACTCCCTGATTACCTAGCAATCCATATGCCAGGTTCTTCACAGATTTTTTTTTTCAAATAAATTGTTCTATCAAAACTAAAAAGAAATCTCTTCAGGCGTTACTCTATTATGACCTGGTGAAGAGTGATGAAAAAGATTGCAGGGTTTTTGTCTTTGGAGAGGTTTTGCTTTTGATGTCTTTTGTTTTGTTTTTGTTTTTTCCAGGTTTGTTCTGTTAGTCAGGAAACCAAGATTTTTGTGAGTTGCCCATTATCCAAGTGGGGAGGGCATGAGCAAATCACTTGTTGTAGTAGATGGCAAAAATGGCCCCAATAGGGTACAGCTCCTCGCATTAAGACATGAATCTATTTCCCCACTCCTTGAATCTGGGCTGGCCTTGTGACTTGTTTTGACCAATACAGTCTGACAGAAATGATAATGTGCTCTGAGTCTTCAAGAAGCCTAAAGCCTATCTTATTTCTACTCTTGGGAATCCTGTAATCACTGCTATGTGAACAAGCCCTGTTGGATGATGAGAGATGTGGTTGAATTACCCTCATCACTCCAGCTAACATTCAGACAACAGCCAGACACATGAGTGAGACTATTGGCCATCAGTTGACCACAGACATGTGAGTAAGCCCAGCTTAAACCAGCAGAGAAATCACATGGCCGACCCACAGACTTGTGATTTAAATTGACGGTTATGTTTTTAAGCTATTAAGCATTGGCTTGGTTTCTTATGAAGTAAAATATGACATACCATGGTTACATGCTTTTGTAAAAATAGGCATAATAAGCCCACACTTAGATGGCCTATTTTCTCCCTCTAGGACCAGGGCCTCACATTAGACTGTTTCAGCTGACGGAGAATCCAGGCTCAGCTCCTACAGGGAGTGCCTGATGAGGGAGTTGTCTTGAAAAGTTTGTAAGTCTGTACTCAGGCACTTATAGGAATTCCCTAAGGCTCTAAGAATGAAGAGAGGGCTGAGGGCACTGGGTCAGAAAGCAAATTTGGGTATCTTCCTTTGAAGGAACAGGAGAAGGGGCACCTCTTACCAGATACTCAAGGTCTCAGAACCCTGGGTGAACTCAGCTCAGACCTTGCTGGGGTCCTTACCCGGACTTTTTCCAGGGTCTCCTTTCTGGCCCTTTGGTCCTGGTGACCCAGAAGGCCCTGGATTTCCTGGAGGCCCCAACTTTCCAGGAGGGCCCTGTAAGCCTCTGAGCCCTTGGCCTGTTGGAAGACAAAGGAAATGTGACTTAATATCTATGTTCTTGCTCTCTCTCTTCAAGAGTTTGATGCCCAATCCCTTCTCAGGAGAAAGGAGACCTTGACCCAGGACTGACCTTTCTGAGCACTGCTCTCAATAACTGTATGGTGTGCACCTGACAGCAATAACTTAAGAAATAAAGTTGCCACGTGGAGGTTGCTGCAGGGAGGGTGCAAAGTGAAAATTAACTGCATTTGTTTTTACAAGTAGTTGTTGTTCTCCTGTCCAGCCCACTGCTGCTGGATCTCCCTGTAAACAGGTTCCCCCAGTAAAACCTATGTTTGTTTGCTGGCTCCAGGTCTCTTCTTTGGCCTCTTGAACCTGGTGCCATCCCTACTGAAGTGAATAGGTGTCTGACATGACAACGAACCAGAGAAGAAAAATTCATCCTGTGTCCCATGGGATGGCCTGACCTGTGGGCCACTTTCCTGGGCTGGCAAGACAACTGTTAGTCACAAACTGCTGTGTGGAATTCTGAGATGCCAGAGAATGAGAGCTGAATCTCTGTTTTGAGTTATAGTATAGTTGAGAAAAATATACTCAAATAGGACATCAGTCTCCTCATATCCCCAGGCAGTTTCCTCTGGAAGGTAAAGAATTGCAGAGACAGAACAGCCCAACACGTACCTGGTTCCCCCTTTTCTCCCTTGGTGCCATCACGCCCATCTTTGCCTGGGAAGCCGTTGATGCCTGGAGAGCTACAGGCAATCACTGCAGGGCAGGTCTTTTGGGCATCCTCACAGGTCACAGTTTCTGAGTAAGACGCTGCCACCATACTCAGGAGAAGGAGAGGGAGTGATGGAAACAGGGACATGATCCTCACCTTGGTGTGAGAAAACTCAGGGAAGGTTAATCTCAGTTAATGAACACATATTTACCGAGCATGCCCTCTCTCCTACAATCTGGGTGCAGGCTATATAGAAATAGATGACCCATCCCTGGCCTCTAGCTGGGGATTTGGAAAAGTAAACATTCCTTGTGACACTGCGTGACTAGTACTTTAACAAAGGTAGGCACTGTGATGAGCAGTGGGGATCCTAAGGAGGGGTTCATCTGTGCCTAGACACCTGGCGTTGCTGCTGGAAGACTATAAACATGCTTTCAGTGGCAGTGAGAACAAATGGGACCGTGCATTGCCAGCTGGCTTATGCCTGTTAGCTTAGGGAATGAGAATGAGTGGAAACCCAGGTGTCTGTAGGAGCTTCCTCTTTCTCTCCACGTCCTCTTTGGGTCCATCTGCCACCTGAATCCCATCTTTGTATCTGGGCAGCTGATTCCCCTGCAGGGCCTGTTAACTATCATTTACTCAGTGGCAGGCCCTGAGCTGAAAGCTGGTGATCCAAAGAGGAAGGTCTCAACCTCAGATCAACCTCAACCTTAGTCACCAACCCAGCCCAGAATTAACTGGAGTTTGCTTCCCCTTGGTGTTTTAGACAGGCTTGCCTGGGTAAGCATTTTCTCTGGAAATTTCTTACTACGTTGGCCCTGGCAGAGTGCTAAATACCTCTCTACTTTCTGGCAGGAATTCCCCATGTTCTGTGAGTCAAAAACCACTGGCAAATAGACAACTTGCCTTGAATCCTCCTCCCATTTCTCAGTATTAACTTTTCATTTGTTCTTCAGAGCTTTCTTCCAGCTATTGCCCCCTAAGAAACCTCAGCAGCCCAGCCCCATAGGTCTAAGCCTCCAAGTTTCCCTTTGAAAACAAAGACAGTCTCCACTGCAGATGAACAGATAATGGAGGAAAGTCACAGATGCTCCAGCACAAGCAGAAAAAGAGACATCCTCAACCTGATTTCTGCTTTCCATCCCACTCCCCCCACCCCTAGAAAGCCTCCTCCATGCCTCCAGGATCATGTCAGCTCCCCAAATCCTTGATCCGGAGACCCAGATTTATTCACCAGAAATGACTTACTGGTGTTTCTGCAGAGCAGGGACTCAGTGACAAGGACGCTGGCCCTCTAGCCTGGGGCTCTGGCAGAGATGCCTCAGAGTGAGGGAGGAGGCTGGACTCAGCAATGTAGGGCCCAATCAACGTTGTGAACAAGGATATCCTGGGCCTGGCCTTCAACTCCAGATTAATAAACAGCTCTTCTCAGAACTATGAGAAATTTAGGAGCCTCCAATACAGTGCTTGGCAGCTGTCTGCTTTAATACAGCACAATTCCTCTTTCAGTTGCCATCCATTTTGGCAAATCTCATTGCTGAACTACCATAACTAGGTTCACCTAGTTAGTCATGTTGACATCCTTGTTTCCAACAGAAAAACAAAGATACTCACAAATGCATACACATGCTCATGCACACCAACTATACACACAGACACGTGCATGCACGCACACACCCATCCATGAAACCACATAGACCTCTTGCTGCCATTAATGCATTCAGGCCATTCCTGCCTCAGACTCTTCACTTGATGTCTCCATGCCTGGACCCCTTACGGGCATCGCCAGCTAGCTCTTTCTCTTCTATTCAAATATTCCAATTTCAGAGAAATAAGTACCTTGATCACTTATTCTAAAATAGTCCTACCTAGCAGTCTCTATCCTCTTAGCCTGAATTATTTTCTCTCATGTTACTTACACTTTATGATATTATAGTCATTGACTTTACTTTTCCAGTTTTTCATTGTGGTAAAATAGACATAAAATTTACCATTTTGACCATTTTTATTAAGCACACAACTCAGTAGCATTAAGTACATTCACACTGTTGTGCTATCATCACCACATCATGGGATGATTTTCATCATCCCAAACTGAAACTTTCAACTCATTAAACTAGAATTCTCCATTTACCCCTACCCACAGCCACTGGTAACTTCTGTTTTACTTTCTGTCTCTCTGAATTCATCTATTCTAGGTACCTCATATATGTGAAATCATACAATAGCCCCCTTGTATCTGGCTTATTTCACTTAGCACAATGTCTTCAAGTTTCATCCTCATAACAAGAATTGTAAACTGTGTTAAAGACTTTGGGTTTCCTTCCAGGGGTCACTAGAGGGACTGCAATAGTGGAGAGGTGATCACATTTGAATTTTGCAAGGCTTGTTCTGGCTATGATTTTGAGGGGAACAGGACTGGAGAAAAGCAGATCTAAAAGGAAGTGCTTGCCATGATCTAAGCAGCAGAAGACAGTGGCCTGGGTCAGGGTAATGGCAGCTAGATTAAGAAGGTAGGCACACTTGAGAAACAGGAGGTATTGATTGCACTTGAGAATTAGCTAGAATAGTGAGTGATAAGAAGAAGTTTTCATGGGCACACACATTTATGACTTGACTATCTAGGGGCCACTCAACTGAGATAAGAAGCAAAAGAACAGCACTTGGCAGTACAAGATCATGGGTATCGTGTGTGTTAATGGCTTGAACCATCTTCCTGTGGTTAACGGGGACAATCTAGAATGGATGGAAGAATACTTTTACGAACATAGTTCATTTGATTCTCAACTACATTACTGATATGGCTTTCAGAAAAATGCCATGTAGCTTGGGGTGTTGGGGAGCCCATCCCGGGAAGTTCAGAGGCTGCGGGGCCATGTGGTGGGGGTACTATGGAGGCCTCCAAACACCAAAAGAAATGTGAGTAAGATGCATTTCCAGGTCCCTTCCAATTGAAGTCTTCTTGGCTTGTGGAGGGACTGGCTTCCTTACTTCCTGCTGACCTGTCTGCTGTGCCTGGAAAAATGTCCAGGATGGTACAGAGCCACATGCCTAAAGCCATCAGTGGATATCAGGAGATCCAGGGCCTAAAGAAGACAGGGCCTGAGAAGACTTGTTTCCCTTCTTATTCTTTAGCAGCCAGAGCTTCCCCCTGCTCCTGCTCCAGTGGCAGAAGGTGAGGTGAGGTAGTTGACTCCAGGTCACTGGCGGTGCTGGCTTTAATCACAGTGCTTGCTTTCATTGTTTACCTAGTCCAGAGGTCAGGAAACTGCTCTCCAGACCCTGAAATTTCCTAGAACTGGGTTCAGAGGGTGTGGGTATCTGGGGGAAAGTCAATCTAGCAATTGATCCGGAGATTGGAGTGTCGCCCAGTTACATCCTGCTCTCCAGAAGGCCTTTCCCAACAGGAGAGGCCACTCTCCACATGCCGCAGCCTGAATGTTTCTCTCCACACGAATGCCCACTCTGCACTCCACCCCATAGATAAGGCCACTGTGTGCATTTGTTCTGGACTTTAAAACCCTTCCCAGCCAGGCGTGGTGGCTCACTCCTGTAATCCCAGCACCTTGGGAGGCCGAGGCGGGCGGATCATGAGGTCAGGAGATTGAGACCATCCTGGCTAACACAGTGAAACCCCATCTCTACTAAAAAATACAAAAAAAAAAAAAAAAAAAAAAAAAAAAACCCAACTAGCCGGGCGTGGTGGCGGGTGCCTGTAATCCCAGCTACCCAGGAGGCTGAGGCAGGAGAATGGAGTGAACCCGGGAGGCAGAGCTTGCAGTGAGCCGAGATTGCACCACTGCGCTCCAGCCTGGGAGACAGAGCCTCTCCGTCTAAGAAAAAAAAAAACTTTCCACTTTCCTAACACTGCTTCCATTCTGGCAGCGCCACAACAAATCCACCTCACCCCAAGAGGCTGCAAAGAAAATTGCCTCTCTGACCTGCAGGAGGACTGCCTGGTGCCCTACATCCCCTTTTTTGTAGACTAGGGTGAAATCCCAGCTCTCCCACTTCCCAACAGTGTGACCTTATTCAAGTTCCACTGCCTTCATGTCCTCGGTTTCCTCGTCTGGGAAAGAGGGCACCGCTGCCTTGGCTGTGGAGTAGTGTGTCCTTAACTGGTCCACATTCAGAGTGCATGGCACATGGCTCACCATGACAGCCTGCTTAAGAAAGGCCTTCATTCCCTCCAGGGTGACTCAAGAGTCTTTTCAGCTTGGGAAGCAGTGTTCTTGGGTGGCTCCATGTGAGAGGCATGGTTTGAGATTGGAAACCAGAAGGCTTGGTTTTGACTCATGAATATGAGCTTAGATAGACCCCATATTCTGGCTGAACCTCAGTTTTACATCTTTCAAATCAGATTTTGAACCTCATTCCCTTTTCCACAGGGATGCTGTGAGTAGGACAATAGCAATGAGAATGTTACTGCTCTCCAAGTGAGGACCATCAGGAATATGCTTATAGTCAGATAAAATGGATTTATTATTTTTAGTTTCTTTTAACTGTTTGTTTCAACAGGGATATTGAGCACAATGGTGTACCCTAGGATTTCTCAGTAACAGGGTGTCAGGAGGGGATTTCTATAAGACTTGTTTTGTTTTAGGTGGTTTTGGGGGAAGGGTTTAAGAAGCAGGAGTCTGTTCTGGATAGGGTGCTGTCCATAAGCTGGGCAATTCTGTGATTGTGCATCTTAACTTTTATTTAGGAGATAAGTAGAACAGAGCAAGGCGAAGCTGTATTTTGTAAAAGAGTGGCAGATGTTTATATTAAGCAGGAGAGGGGCATGTTTTTCGTTTTTGTGGTTCACAGAGCCACCTTTTATGTCTATATGAAGACATGATTTTGGAATGATTTGGGATCTCACAACAGAGTAATATTGTTGTACACCGGTATTCTGTGGAAGTGTTTAGGGTCAGCAGGGAATACCATGTCTGGCCATGAGAGACAGGCTGTGAGAGACAGCTGACAGCGGTAGGCTGCTTTCTTGTTGTCAGCAGTGTCCTTTGTAACCCTAAAGCCTGACCTTCCCATACTTTTCATCCTGTACTGTCCTGTGTTCCAGTCCTGCTATTTTTTCTTTGCTTGTTTTTGCTCATGAACTCTCTGAGAATGTGTAAATGTCAAGGCCTTCTTTTTAACCAACACAAATACACAGACCCACTGCATCTGGCAAGGACTACCTTAGGCCCCTATAGCCATGGGGTGGGTGGTCAGAGGGTGTCATATCTGCCCATGTGATAGAGACATGCTTATCTGTGACATGGCCTTGAACACAGGGTGGCTGCAGTGAAAGGCAGCTCAGTAGTTAGGATAGCAAAGACCTGCTCTTTTGCCACAGAAATCAGAACACATGTGGCTTTCAGACTCTCCTCAGACATTCCTTACTCCCATTCTTCCTTCTGCCCCTTCACTCCCAGGCCTTCCACCAGTGTCCTCCCTCTGGGGCAGCTTCCCTCTCTAAAAAAAAAAAAACAAGAATTTCCTAGTGGGTGACTATCATTGATAGGTTTCTGGGGCCAGGGACACTTCTTGTCCAGGCCCATTCTCTGCCTCTGCTTTGGCTCACCTGGTGACCTAGAGCAGCATGTGGCAGAGGTGACCAGACAGGCTACACCCCCAAAAGGAGGTTGCTCACTGCTAAGATAAAGAGCAGGCTGAGAGGGGCACGATCAGCACAATGGAAAGATAAGGACCAGAAGCACACACTACTGGCTGCAAAATTATTGGAAAGGAATACCAGTAATTTAAAATAAGTATAATCAATATCCTTAGAGAAATCAGTGAAGATACTGCCCATATGACACAAGCAAGAGGCAGTAGAAAAGCAATGAAGTAGAAACATTAACATGGACATTAGCCATTAGAATAATAAACACGATAGAAAGTGCAAACCATCAGGGTGCATATTGCTGAAGAACACACGGAGAAACTGCAAGAGCAGAGCAAAAGACTCTTGCAGGACTGGGAAACTGGAGAGATGGAAGTCAGGGGGTTAGAAACAGGAGATTTGGTGTATTAAAGACAAACAAGCAAAGCTTTCTGACACACAAAACGGAGTTGGAGAGATGGTACTCCTGCATCTAAACCAACCAGTCCCACAGATACCAGCAAGGAGGAGTGGAAGAGACAGAGATGGCAGCTCCCCAGGCCTGAAACTGGGAACATAGGGAGGATACCACAGAGAGGTGCTCACCTTTCGAGGCTTACCAAAAGCCATGGCACAGTGAGTGCTTGGGCTCTAACCAATTAGATCACCAAACCGCCTTCCCTGTGATGGTTAAAAATCTAGATATTTAGGGTAGGATCAGAAATGTAGGGAGTTGGGCAGAAACATTCTTCTTCCCAACACCATCTCACTTGATTCTTGTGATTAGCTGCATGTAACAGCCAAGCCTGGGTACAACAGGGAAAAAACATAAGTGACCCCAAAGAGCTTCCAATATCATGAGGCAGCTTTCCTGGTACCCTTCCTGCTCTTTTCTACCTTCCTGGGACCAGAGACACAGAAAGCTCAGATGTAGATTAATGATAGATTAATTGCATTATTAACGGATTAATTGCATCATTAATTTACCTAAGATCCCACACTGTACACTTCGACAAAAATTCACCCTGTATGTATCCATGTGTGTGCGTGTGCATGCACTTGTGTACATATACTTGTGTATGTGCTTGGGAGGGGGGGAGTATCTGAATGGGAGTCTGTGCCATTTCTTAAAGTCTGTCTCCCCACCTGTGATTAAATGAGCTCACCTGTAGCTTTGCGAGGATGAAAACGTTTAGCACTCTGGAGCCAATCAGGAAACAGACATCACACAGTGATCTAAACAGGGGTAGTTTAATATAAAGAATTATTAAACCCTGATTAAAAAGTATAGAATGTAAGACATTCTGTATGGTTCAGACGTCACTGGAGAAAGGGTAGTTGAACCCACTGGGTGGCTGTGCTAATTTTTTGGGCCAGAGCTTCTCTGCAGTTCTGGGACAAGCAGGCATCAGCCCGCCTCCGGAGCACAGGTGGGCCAGGCAAGCCGCAGGTCCTGGCCGCAGTGGTCGCGCAGCGGGAGTGGGTCGTAGGTGCAACAGGCGGCCCGGAGCGCGGTGTCCCTGTTGGGAGGGCCACCGCTTCCCTAAGATTGCGGGAGACACACCTGGGGGAAGAGGGAGGGACGAGCAGAGGCAGCACAGCAGAGGTGCAGGCAGGAAGCTTCGTGCCTCGGTGTCCCTGTCGCGAGGGCTGCAGGGGGTTGGTGGCGAGGCCAGGACGCAACTGCAAGCTCCCGGATTCGCGGCCAGACTGCGCGTTCCAACCGCGGTGCCCCCAGATGTTCCCACCCGCCAGGCCGACTCGCGAGAGGGCCTCCCGAAACTGCAGGAGCCCCCTTCTTCTTGCCATGTCTCTCTAGCGCCCTCTACTGAGAAGCTTTGCATCGTGCTCACTCGAGAAACGCTGAAAGGAATTCTGTGGTTTAATCACAGAGCATGTTTTGAAGGGTAAATTGGGAGCTGAGAGTCCTTTGATGCCTGGCACAGTAGGTGTGTCCGCATCGTCGTGCACACGGTAAGTCCACAGGCCCTGTGTGCTCCCTCTGTTTGCAGCTGTGACATCAAGGGTCCCTCCAGCCCGGCCTCGCGGCAAAGCTGAGCAGCAAAGGAAGGCAGAGGGGTGGGCCTTGCCGGCTCTGGGCCCCGAGGCTGGAGGCTGGGCTCCCTCTTTCTTCCCTCCCTCCTTTCCTCTTTCCCTCCTTCCTTTCTTCCTTGCTTCTCCCTCCTCCCCTTCCTGCCTCCCTCCTCCCATCTCTGTCTCCTTCTTCCCCTCCCTGCTTCCCTCCTCCCCACCTTCCCTCCCTCTTCCCCTCCTTTCCTCCCTCTTCCCCTCCTTTCCTCCCTCTTCCCCTCCTTTCCTCCCTCTTCCCCTCCTTTCCTCCCTCTTCCCCTCCTTCCCTCCCTCCTCAAGCACAACACATCCACATCGGCCCCCAGCCCAGCGCAGCTTTGAGAGACCCACTTACCTCAGAGGAACCCAATCAATCCCCACAACCACCTCTCTAGAATATGAAGATGGAGATACAGGTGAGTCTGTCCTGGACAGAAAAGTAGAGACCCTGAAGGAGAGTGCGTTGAATTGATTGAGAGTGAACTGCCTATTCAATTGGAGGTGGGGGACGGTCGGGGAGGGTTAAGGGAGACCTTCTCTGCCAGAAGGGCCAAGGAAAGGCTGGTTCCACAGGGCTGGCTGGGCTACAGACCAGCTGCCTCTCCCCTCTGCATACAGTTGGGTACCCAGTCACCAGACCCCCCAAGTGAGGGGGTCAGGAAGGTGTCACGGACAGGTGTACATATATCTCATTTTCATTCCACTCCATCCTGACCTGAGGGTTGTGACTTAGACAAGCGCCCTCATCTTGTTGAGCCTCAGTTATTCAGCTGTAAATGGGCGGAAGGAGAGCATTTAGTAATGGTAAATATGTAAGAGTGCTAATCGGGAAGCTCTACCCACTGAGAAAACAAGAAAAAAAATTCTTGGCGCTGAAAGAGGACCAAGAAGGATTGCTTTCTGAGATAGGTGCGGACAGACACATGCAGACCTAGAATAACGAGGTCAGACTCCCCCAGGAATACTTGGCTCCAAGTTGACTCCCCTGTTTAAAGAGCGATAGAATGGTGGAGAGGGAGGATTGTCTTCTCAGGCGGCTCTGGATGGCCTCCAGGGGCCATGGTGAGGGATGGGGGTATCCTGGCCCTGAAGGCCCAGGGCACTTGAGGGAATAACAAACTTTGCTGTGTCCCACAGGGAAAGTATGGGTCAGCCCTGCCATCTTGTGGCCATGCTTAGGACTGCAGGGGGCCAAGGGATACCCTGAGAGATCAGAGTACATTTCAAGGAGAAAGAAAAGCATTGCAAATGTTAGGTGTAGTAAAGATCTTGGCATTTGAAAGACTAAATCCAGACTCGGGTCTCTGGAACTTCCCAGGGTGCCAGGCATCTCGCAAATAGTAGTGCTGTCTCTCCTCTCCTCCCTTTCCAAGATGTGAGCTCTGGGCTGCAGATTCTGGGCCTGGATTCTGGTCTCCTCGTTCTGGGAGCTGCTCTCTGGGCTGACCCCAGGACCTTGACCTAATTTTTTTCTTTGAAACTTGAATTCTAAATTTAGGGTCTTGTCCCTGTCCTGACTGTCTAGACTCAGTCCATCTATCTCTGGGCTTGGTTGTCTGAGATCATGGCTGAAGGTTAGGAGATCAGAGCTTCTGGTCTCTTTGCTCTGGTCTCTGAACTTAGACCTTGGGAATCAGGACACCAAGGCCTTGGTCATGGCTCATGCTACGTGGATGAACTCTGGGCTCCATTTGACTTTGTGGTCTCTACCCTCTGGATAGGCAGAAGTCTATGTTGTAAGCCCTGAACAACAAGTCACTGGATCTGCTCCAGGTCAGGTGGCTCTGGGGTCTGCTGGCTGGTGCTTCATTTGAGGCTACTCCTCCTCGAGGTTGTTGTTCTGGGCTGTGGGGTTAGGATTTTAGCCAGATTCTTCATGCCAGGCTGGAAACACAGGCAGCAGGTCTTGCACCTTGTAAAGGATAAAAGAGGCTCTTGCAGATACACAGGGAGCTGGGTCTGCCTGGACACTTCCTCCTCAGGAACTGCCCTAGGAAACATGGACCTGGCCAAAGATTTGTCCTGGGAGGATTGAGGGCCCACAGGCACATCCTGAAGAGATGCAGAAACTTGCCCATCCCTGATGTCTCAAGCCAGCCCAGATACAAACACAGAAATGGAGACAGACAACTTCAGACATTGGACTGTGAGATGAGGAGAGAGGGTCGGGCTCACTGTGGTCATCCTATCCTGTATCTTTCACACTGCCTGAAACATGGGACCACAGCAAACATTTGTTAATCAATAAAAGCAATGAGCTATGAGAGAAAAATTAGAAAGATGTAGAAGGACAAAGGGAGGGAGAAGGAACAGGCATTTGTTGACTAACTGATATGTGCTTCTGTGTGCTAGTTGCTTTATAGGTAATACCTCACTTAATTCACACAATGCCTTGAGTTGGTATACAGTATGTCATCTGTGTTGAGGTGACAAGGCCCTTCGCAGGTTCCATGATTCACTAGGAGGACTCCTGGGACTCAGCCTATAGTCATACCCATGGCTATAATTTATTTACTTATTTATTTATATGAGATGGAGTCTTACTCTGTTGCCCAGGCTGGAGTGCAGTGGCACAATCATGGCTCACTGCAACCTCTGCCTCCCGGGTTCAAGCAGTTCTCATGCCTCAGCCTCGCAAATAGCTGGGATTACAGACATGTGCCACCACACCTGGCTATTTTTTGTATTTTTAGTAGAGACAGGGTTTCACCATGTAGGTCAAGCTGGTCTCAGACTCCTGACCTCAGTGATCCACCCGCTTTGGCCTTCCAAAGTGCTGGGATTACAGGCATGAGTCACTGCACCCAGCCATGGCTATAATTTATTATAGTGAAAAGATGCAAAGCAAAATCAGCAAAGGGAAAAAGGTGCAGGAGGTGACGTCTGGAGGAAACCAATTGCAAGCTTCCAAGAGTCCTCTTTCAGTGGAGCCACAGAAGGTATGCTTAATTCCTCCAGCAACAGACTCTGACAACATATGTGTAATATTATGTTCAAGGGAAGCTCATTAGAGACTGAGTGTCCAAAGTTTTTATTGGATGTTGGTCACTTTCTGCCTAGCATGCACCAAAATTCCGGACTCCTAGAAGGAAAAGAGGTGTTTAGCATAAATCATATTGTTTGTAGAACAGTGTAGGTACAGTGAGCCACTCTTGTAAGTTCTGGGAATGGTGGGAACTCTTGAGAAATACAAGCTCCCAGACTTCAGCCAAAGGCCAACCTTGCAAGTAGGCCTCTAAAAATAATAGTCTCGGGCCTACTGTGTGCAATTTTTCTTCACCTTCAGTATGACTGGTACTCAGCCTTTGGACTGTGAACCCAGTGTCTCCTCACCAGAGGGTGTCCTCTCATCAACAGCCTCCAGGGTGTCAGTTTGAAGAAATCACAGAAGGAGGGCTGGACCCTGTGGGGGCCTGGAAGGAAGATAAATTTGGGGAAGATTAATATTTAAAGGTTTGAACAAACCCACCAAGGCTAACCAAAAGTGCTTAAGACCTGCAGAATCTGTATGAATCTTAGCACTGGATATCCCCCTGTGATGTGGGGTGCAGGGTCAGACCCAAGCACTTTACAGACTGTATGGCATTTAATCTCTCCAGGCATCCTGTGGGTGTCAGAGTCAATATCCCCATTTCTCAGATGAGGGAAGAACTGCAAATACAACCCAAAGTCTGCTAGCCTTTAAAGCCATTATTTGCTCCTCAGTCCAATCAATATTCTGTGTGACCATGGCTCCGACTGACAACATCTGCCTTTTTATGTCATCACTAGAGTGTGACTGGTCCACTGTGAGTTCCTAAACTCCCCTCACATCCTTTTCTTGCAGAAAACCTCCGCTTCCTCCTTCCCAGGCCTACTGCTCTGCCTTTGTTCTTTCACTTCTTCAACATGGCAAACTCTGTTCCTGCTTCTGCCTCAGTGCAGTCTGGCCCACTGCCTGGGATGCTATACCTTCTTCTTTCTCATGGTTTCTTTCCCCTCCTACAGGACACACATATCTCAGAATGGTGGATGATTTGTGAGTATTTCGTGTTCCTCCACCAGAGGTAAACTCTTGAGGACTGGCAACCACTCTGTAACTCATGAAATGTCAACCTATGATCAGAGAATATGAAAATCCAGAAGTGCTTGGTATTCTGGGCAAATTGAGCTCTGTGAATAATATAGAATTGCATTCGCATCCTAGTCAACCATGGGATAAGAGAAGCCTCAATGTTCAGACCAAGGACAATCAGTGTCTGATCCTAAAAGAAAGATACAGGCTCTAGAAAAAGAAATCCAATTCATCACAACACAAGTGGAAGATGCCAAGACACACATGCTTGAACCTATCACAGAAAACTGAAAAAATTCTCATCATTTCCATACAGAGATCCAGCACTTGTGTGAAGAGTAAGTTCAAGTTTCTGCAGGATTGTTAGCGCAAAACCGAAGAACTGGCAGCCTCCCTGGGAGAGGAGAACATTGGTGATAATGTCCAATCAGAGAATGGAGTTCATGTTGAAACTAGGCAAAAAGATCCTAGAGGAAACTGAAGGGTTTTGTAGGGAAGTTGGACATTTAAACATTGAAAATAGAGGAAAATTCAATCTATGCCAACGTTGCTGAAGAAGAGTACAGAAAAGTTGAACGGACAAGTCCTCTGAAAGGGGCTCAAACTGAAGCAGCTGAATGAAAAGGTCAGATCCGCATCTTAGAGGAGAGAGGAAATGAAATGAGTGAACTCTATCAGCAGAAAGAAATGGAGTCTGTGTCTCAGTTATTACCTGTCAGGGTAGATTATGACTAACAGAAAGAGGTGGGAAGTTTTGAAGCCAAAGACCTGGTGAGTCGTAAAAATGAACTAGAGATCTACAGAATAGATTGTAAGATATCAAAGAAAAGCTGGAAATACCATTTCTTCTTCTCAGGGACAGATTCTGTCCTTAGAACTAAAAGCTAATGGTAATTGGTTGAGAGCTTGGGAAGCTGAACAAAATCTCATCCTCACCAGACAGGAGGTTGCAGATCTGAGGTAAAGAATAAGGGAAAGATAAATTCAACTCCAGCTTCTGGCAGTGGATCCTCTTGTATTTGTTGATTGTGATGGAACATTTGGCTGGGAGCATTTGCTTCTCAGCCCATAGGCATGGGGTGCCGCTTCCTCTGGGATGGAACGGCTCCATGCCCCTCTGCTCAGCTTCCAGGATGTCCTGTACCTTCACTTTACCTTTCAGAAAGAAGAAAGGTGTTTGTCTCAATACATTTTAGTTGATTTAGAGAATGGCTGTCCTAGTCAGTCTGGGCTGCTATAACAGAAAAACACAGACTGGGTGACTTAAACAACAGACAATTATTTCTCACAGTTCTTGGGGCTGGGAAGTGTAAAAACAAGGTACTGGCAGATCTGATGTTTGGTAAGGGCACTGCTCTTGGTTTGCAGAAGGCCATTTTGTCATTGTATCCTCATATAGTGGAGACAGAAAGAGATTATCTCTTTCTTGTATCTTCTTATAAGGGCTCTAACCCCATTGTTCAGGGCTCCACCCTTATGATCTAATTACTTGCCAAAGGCCCCATCTCCTAATACTATCACCTTGGGAATTTAGGCTTCAACATATGAATTTTAGGCAGACACAAACATTCAGTACATAGCAATGGCTTAACCCCCAGAATTCACTAGAGGGAGAAGTGTGTGTAGTGATGACTCCAGCAGGGCCCAGAGAACTCTGATCCCATGCAGGTCTGGTGCCCTGGATGCTCTGGCTTTGCAGAGTCCTGAGTGGGGCTGGATGAGGCTCAGCTGTGAAAGCCACAGGAAGGTAGCTCTGGCTGTGATTCCTCAGCTTTGCCTTCCTTACAAGGGGGACCAGACCCTTAGGGTCACCAGGCACTTCATCTGGCTTTGTGGGACTGCCCCAGTGGCACCCCCACTTCACAATGCTGTCTCAGGCTGCATGTGCTGAGACCTGTCATTTGAACACCTGGGTGTCTGGAAGCCAGGTGACAGAGTGTGATGTGATTTAGTGGTGCCTACATGCTCATGTAAGGCAGATCAACCTCGTCCTCAGAAATGATACAGGAACTGGGAAGACAGTAGAGAAACTTTGCCTTTGGGAGAGGAAGAAGTTGCTAGGCTCCCAGGTCTTGAGGCTCCTGCCTTATAGTTTGATGGACCAGCTTGAGCAGTCCCAGGACCTTGGGCAGTGGCTGAAGTATTTCTGATTAGAGGAAAAGGTTAGGGTTGTCAAGGAAGCTGTTCTGAATGAGTACACTGTGGGTGGGACCTACTGACATTTGCACTGGGCTGTCGAACTTTCAGGCTGGGTCACCTGGAGTCAGTGATACTCCTTTACTGTGCCCCAAGATTCTCTCCAGTAAAATGGCTTCCTTAACATGGGAATTGCCTCTCAGGGTTCTTGGAATGTTACAACAAAGGTGACATGTTAAGGATGGGCCCCAGCATGTGCTCAGCTTGGTCATCATTCATAGTAAGGATTCCTCATGGATGCAGGGCTGAGCTGGGCCTATGAGGACAAGCAGGACTGGGTCTGACAGTGGGGACATAGAGGAGCAGGGTGGCCTGAGATGGAGGCAGCATGAGACCTCACCCTGTTCCTATCAGATCGGCCAGGGAGGGAAGTTCCCTCCTGGCCGATCAAGTGACTCCTGGATGGAGTCCAGAGGATTAAACTTCCTTTACAGGGCCCAGCCAGTAGCTATCAGTCGACCAGCTTTCCTCAGATCACTCCCTGGGCTTCTGTGTGGACATAACAGAAGAGGTGAGTTCTGTGGAGACTTATGCTAGGTTCAGTTGTGAGTATCCACCAGGAGGGCTGCTGGGAAAACCTATGGATGTTTTCATCTAGTGATGAGGTCTCACTCTACCAAACTGTGAACTTCTCAGCACAGGGCTGAGTGCTGCTCATCACCGAGCCCACCCAGTACAGCCCTAGCACAGAACAGGTACTAGCAGAAGGCCAGGAATGACACAGCAAGAAGGAGTCAACTGTTAACAATTCAGGGCATCTCCCAGCTCCTAGAACCCAGGGCCCAAAGCCACTGACCATGGGAGGGGAAACTGTGAACGTGACTTTGCTTCGTACAGACCCAAGGAGATTCTCTGTCCCATATGTCTGTGGTAACAGGATATCCTGCTTGCTACCTCTGGGATGGACCCTGCATTATTCTTGGACTCTGATCTTGGTTCCCAGGAGGGAGAGGTCAGGCTCTGCATATGGGATCCTTTGTATTGGTCACTGACTCTGCTTCAGGCTCAGCCTTCTGGCTGTGGGCACTGGCTTGACACTGACTCCTGACACCTAGGTTTTAGGGTGTCAGCTTATTTTTCTGGGCTTTGTCCTTGGTACTATGCAAAGGTTGGATCTGGGAGTTTAGCTGTGGCCCCCAGTCTCATCCACTCCTTGTAGCTTCCTTGATCAAGCTCTGGTTACTGGAATGTGGGCTGCAGGTTACAGGCTCTTCCCCTGTGGGCTCTGTTCTGTTCACTGATGAACAGACCCTCTCTGCCTTCTGAGCTCAGGAGGTGCTTTCAGAATCGTAATCTCAAGGCTTATCATGTGATTCTTTGATTGTGACTTTGGAGTAAGAAGAGATGGACCCTGGGCTCAGGGTTCTTTCTGATGCTAGGGAGATCCTGAGGAGCTAAGTGTGAGAAAAGGTGATGATTTAAGGCCCCAAACAGGTGGAGAGTGAGGGAAGAATGGAAGGGAAACCACTGGATCAGCATTTGCTTGGCCGATTTGGGAGTCATGTCAGGGCCTGCTTCCTCCAGAGCTGGGTCAAGCTCCAGAAGTGACCTCACCTGCCCCAGGCCAGCATTGCTCCTTCCTGAGATAGGTCATCCTCAGTAGTGACCTCACTTATCTAGCCTCAGTTTTCTCATCTGCTGCATGAGAAACTGAATAGCACCTACGTGGAAGGAGTTTCTGTCCTGTCGGGATGCCATGACTGGCTCAGCATTTGCAACATTGGCCTGAAGGTAGGAAGGACCCATCCCAGGGTAGAACATGGCCTAAATTAGGTATACTTTTTGGTCTGTACTTTCTCTTACCAAATGAAGTTTTGTTTTATTTTTTAATGCTTTTTGTCTTGCTGCTGTTGTAGTTACATATGATCTAGCATTGTTTAATATTTATATCATATAAATCATATATATATAAAATAAATCTTATCAAGACTCCTTTTTTTTAGTAAGTCTATAAATCCACATTCCAAAATATGCCAAGGCTTTTGATATTTTTCCCTCAGAGTCTTAAGTGATTTTCGGATATTGCTAATATTGCCTGACTTTCCAGATTGCTTGTATCTCAGAGTTTGAATTTACCAAGTTACAAAAAATTCACATATAAAACAAGCCAGGAGTTTCAGAAGGTGTATATATGTGGAATGGCTGGATATAACAGGAATATCCTAGAGCTATTCACTGAAATTATAAAAAATAAAAATTACCCATGCATCTACAATGGCCCTTCATTTTGTAACATCACGGTAACATTCAGGTGCCAAATAAAAAGGGGGAAAGTTAAAAATTCCCCACCCCATAACTCAGTTCAACCAGTTCAACCTAGTTCTGATTACTTTTCTCAAAGTCTCCCTACCAATATTTTTTCTTATTTCATTCTTTTATCTAAACATTAAAAAGTCATGTTGATTTTTCTTTTGCAACATCTCACATATGTTTTTGTAGCTTTATTTGTAGATCCATGAGCTCTTCTCAGGCATTGTTACTTCAGCCCTAGACTTCTGCAGTAGCCCCCTGACACATCTGCTCATCCTCTCTCACTGGTCCTTGTTGTTGTCTATTCTGCTTCCACTGCTGTGTGAATCTGCCCGTTGTAGGCTTTGCACACTGTGTTAGTTCATTTTCACACTGCTATAAAGAACTACCTGAGACTGGGAAATTTTTAAAGAAAAAAGGTTTAATTGACTCACAGTTCCATGTGACTATGGAATTGTAAGTCAATTGAAAGTTTTCTCAGGAAACTTACAGTAATGGCAGAAGGCAAAAGGGAAGGAACATACATCGTACATGGTGGCAGGAAAGACAGCGAGGGAGAGGGGAACTGCCAAACACTTAAACCATGAGATCTGATGAGAACGAACTCACTATCATGGGAACAGCATGGGGGAAATGGCCCCCATGATCCAATCACCTCCCACAAGCTTCCTCCCTTGACATATAGAGATTATAATTCGAGATGAGATTTGGGTGGGGACACAGAGCAAAACTAGATCACACACAGTTATTACTCCTTTAAAAAGTAGTGCAAAATATAAGCATGATTATTCCCAAGCTCTTCCACAATCTAGTCCAAATTAACTGCTCTTCTTTATTGCTTATTTTTTTTATTGTGACTCTGAAATAAACTCAATCAGTGTTCATCCTGGCAGGACAGTCCATTCAGATTTCCATGTACTGGGCATTGGATGAATTTGATTCTCCAGAATCTCTTTCCTTCTGATTCTAGTAAATGAATCCCTCTTTTCTGTGGTAAATTGTTTCTATGTGGTTCAGCTGATTTGCTCCCCCTTTACCACATGAAAAAAGGATATACATTCATGTCCAGCCTGTATATTGCCTATAGATCACCATGATTATTTCAGTGACGGGAATATTTTGTGAGTGGGTATATTTTGTGACCCAGGGAAAGAGATTGTAAGGAAAGTACAGGCTGGAGACTAAGAGGACCATCTTTCTGGCTGCTTAGAAAAAACCTTTTTGAGAATGAAGGCAACAGGTAGAATAAGAGCTGAGAGATAGAAAATGAGATAGAGCCCCAGTCATATTATTCTCTGTGAACAAAAACCACTTTTACTTTTGATACTGTGGAGCTAACAGTCTGGGAAAATTGGTAGGAATATTAGGAAATGTTTGATTCTTATGACAGAGACTCACTAAAATGACAGGGTTTTTTTTTTTTTTGCGGTGGGGGTGGGGACTGAGTTTAGCTCTTGTCGTTCAGGCTGGAGTGCAATGGCACAATTTCAGCTCACTGCAACCTCTGCCTCCCAGGTTCAAGCGATTCTCCTGCCTCAGCCTCCCGAGAAGCTGGGATTACAGGCTCACACCACCATACCCGGCTAATTTTTGTATTTTTAGTAGAAATAGGGTTTCAGCATGTTTGCCAGGCTGGTCTCGAACTCCTGACCTCAGGTGATCTACCTGCCCCGGCCTCCCAGAGTGCTAGGATTACTGGTGTGAGCCACCGGGCCCAGCCGACAGGTCTTTTATAAAACCTAATTCTTTTTTCCTGTTCATGAACCCAACTGCATTTCCTAGCACTCTTTGATATTAGAGATGGCCATGTGACTTTTTTCTAGTCAATGGAGTGTGAGCTGGAGTCTTGCATCATCTACAGACTTGGCTCATTAAATACCTCTTGCATGTGAATCTCCACGTTCATTTTTCCTCCGAAGTCAAAATGCAGATGTTTTATTTTTCTCATATAATTTTGTTGTTTTTAGTATATTGATAAAATTATGCAGTCATCACCACTATCTAATTCCAGCATATTTTTATCACCTCAAAAGAAACCTTGTACCCATTAGCAGTCATTCCCATTCGCCCTCCTCCTCAGCCCTTGGCAATCACTGATCTACTTTCTATCTATCAATTTACCTATCCTTGATATTTCATACAAATATAATAATATAGTATCTGGCTTTTTCTGGCTGACTTCTTTCACATAGCATTATGTTTTCAAGATTCAACCATGTTGTAGAATGAATCAATACTTCATTCCTTCTAATGGCTGAATAATACTCCATTTTAAAGATATACTACATTTGTTTTCCCATTTTCCACTTAATAGATTTTTCGGTTGTTTTCACTATGGGCTATTATGATTAATATTGCTATGAAAACTTGTGTACAAGTATTTGTGTGGATGTGTGTTTTCAATACTCTTGAATCTGTACCTTAGAATTGAATTGCTATATCATATGGTGGTAATTCTATGTTTAATCTTTTTATTTTTTTATTTTCAGAGACAGTCCCACTCTATCGCCAGGGTAGAGTACAGTGGTGCAATCATGGTCCTCTGCAGCCTCCAACTCCTGGGCTCAAGCTATTGTCCTATCTCAGCCTCTCAAGTAGCTTGGACTGCAGGTATGCACCACCATGCCCAGATAATATTTATTTACATTTTTGTAGAGATGAGGCCTTCCTATGTTTCCCAGACTGGTCTCAAACTTCTGGCCTCAAGTAATCCTCCTGCCTTGTCCTCCCAAAGTGCTGGGATTACAGGCATGAGCCAGTGCACCTGCCTATGTTTAATATTTTGAGGAACTCTTCAAACTGTTTTCCAAATTGACTATGGCATTGTATATTCCCACTAGCAAGATATGGATTCTAGTTTCTCCATATCTTCAGCAACACTTGTTAATACAGTTGACACTTGAACAATGTGGGGGTTAGGGGTGCCACCCCCTGTGCAGTTGAAAATTCACATATAACTTTTGACTCCCTTGGAACTTAACTACTAAAAGCCTACAGTTGACCAAAAGCCTTGCCAATAACACAGTCAATTAACACATATTTTTATGTATTATATATTCTTGAAGGGTTTCTTGTGTCTCTATTTCCTTCAGTTCTGCTCTGATTTTAGTTATTTCTTGCCTTCTGCTAGCTTATGAATGTGTTTGCTCTTGCTTCTCTAGTTCTTTTAATTGTGATGTGAGGGTGTCAATTTTGGATCTTTCCTGCTTTCTCTTGTGGGCATTTAGTGCTATAAATTTCCCTCTACACACTGCTTTGAATGTGTCCCAGAGATTCTGGTATGTTGTGTCTTTGTTCTCGTTGGTTTCAAAGAACATCTTTGTTTCTGCCTTCATTTCGTTAGTACCCAGTAGTCATTCAGGAGCAGGTTGTTCAGTTTCCATGTAGTTGAGCGGTTTTGAGTGAGTTTCTTAATCCTGAGTTCTAGTTTGATTGCACTGTGGTCTGAGAGACAGTTTGTTATAATTTCTGTTCTTTTACATGTGCTGAGGAGAGCTTTACTTCCAACTATGTGGTCAATTTTGGAATAGGTGTGGTGTGGTGCTGAAAAAAATGTATATTCTGTTGATTTTGGGTGAAGAGTTCTATAGATGTCTATTAGGTCCGCTTGGTGCAGAGCTGAGTTCAATTCCTGGGTATCCTTGTTAACTTTCTAGCTCGTTGATCTGTCTAATGTTGACAGTGGGGTGTTAAAGTCTCCCATTATCATTGTGTGGGAGTCTAAGTCTCCTTGTAGGTCACTCAGGACTTGCTTTATGAATCTGGGTGCTCCTGTATTGGATGCATATATATTTAGGATAGTTAGCTCTTCTTGTTGAATTGATCCCTTTACCATTATGTAACGGCCTTCTTTGTCTCTTTTGATCTTTGTTGGTTTAAAGTCTGTTTTATCAGATACTAGGATTGCAACCATATTCTTACAATAAAGTAAGCTAGAGAAGCGAAAATGTTATCTAAAAAAATCATAAGGAAGAGAAAATATATTTACTACTCATTAAGTGGAAGTAGATCATCATAAAGATCTCCATCCTCATTGTCTTCATGTTGAATGGGCTGAGGAGGGGGAGAAGGAGGAAGGATTAGTCTTACTGTCTCAGGTATATGGCAGATGTGGTAGAAAATCTGCATATAAGTGGACCCGCACAGCTCAAGCCTGTGTTGTCTGAGGGTCAACTGTATATATCTTCTTTATTATAGCCATCCCAGTGGACGTGAAGTGGCATCTCAAGGAAAATGTTTAGAATATTTTGTTATTAATGGAAGTGATAAAGATACAACATACCAAACCTTCTAAGGCATAGCTGAAGTAGTGCTTAGAGAGACATTTATAGCTATAAATTACTACATATGTTTTAAAAGAGGAAGATCTCAAACAAATTAAGCATTCACCTTAAGAAACTAGATAAATAAGAAAATATAAAACCAAAGCAAGCGGAAGGAAGGAAATAATAAAGATTAGAGAATAAAAATAGATAATAAAGAATAGAGAATAAAGTAAATGAAACAGAGAATAGAAAAACAATAGAGAAAATCATCAAAATCAAAATTGTTTCTGTGAAAAGATCAACAGAGGTAACAACCCTTTAGCTAGAAAGAAGGAGAAAAGAGAATACTCAAAATATTAAAATCAGGAATAAAGGGACAGTAGTACAGAACTTATAGAAATAAAGGATTTTAAGGGCATAGTATGAACAAGAAGTTTATATCAACAAATTGGCAAACTTAAAATAACACCAATTGTTGAAACAAACTCGGAGAGAAATAGAAATATCTGAATTAACATATAACAAGTAAAGTGATTGATTTAATTAAAAAAACTTTCCACATAAAAAAGATCAGGCACTGAGGTCTTCAATGGTGACTTCTACCAAATATGTAAATAGTTAAGAATTTATCAATTCTTCACAAACTCCTCCAAAATATGGAGGAGGAAGAAATGCTTCCCAATTGATTCTATAAGATCAGTATTACCCTAGTACCAAAATAAAAAACATTACAAAAATAAAATTTCAGAACAATATGTCTTATGAATATAGACACAAAAATATAAACAACACAAATCCAGCAACATATAGAAATGGATACACCATGACGAAGTGGGATACATCCCAGGAATGCAAGGCTGGTCCCACATATGAAAATCTATCAATAAAATACAAAGGATTAATACAATAAAGTACAAAAACCGCATACCGAAAATGCATTTGACAAAATCCAACACTCTTTCATGATTAAAAAAATTCTTGGCAAACTAGGAATAGGTAGGTAAGTTTTTTGCATGCTACGTGACAGAAGGTGACTGAGTCCTTGAATTCCTACTTAGAAGACAGCAATTTTAAGAGAAGGAATATTGTCAGTATTCAAGTTTTTTTTTGAAAAATAAACTTCTATCCATATTTTCCCCAAGTACAATTATTTTGGTGTTTGCTTCCAGAGTTAGCATTACCTTACCAATTAAAATGTTTCTAATCAAAGCTGTGATTTTGCTATCTTTAATGTTTCAAATAAAAAGGAAGGTCAAAACCTGCTTAAGACCTAACTAACAGAAAGGTCCAGGATAAAGATTTTAAAACTAATATAATTCTAATGAGAGGTTTTTCTTAAAAGACTAAGATACCTACCTAAGTGAAAATTAAATCACCTTTCTGCTTCCAGGAATCTTCTTTCGATACTATTTTAGAGTTAATAGCCTCTTTACTCAAGGGAAGTCCTAAAACTTATGTGGAAATCAATCTTCTGACATGGCAAAAAGGAAAAAATCCTTATTTTCTCCTAAGATTAGAGAAAATGCAAAACAAACAAATCAGCAGTCAGCAAGACTCAATAATCCTTCTGCACCTTAGAAGTTATCCAAGAAAATTTAATTACAATTCTAAGAACTTAATAGATCAAACTATCAGAATAATGTTCTGTCGTCTGCTATCGGATACGTATGTTTGTAAATATTTTCAAAATTTAAAATGTGAATTTAATGAGAATCTGAATCTTTCTTTCTGTGGTTATAGAACTTCCTTAGAGGCATTATTTCATTTGAAGGCTTATCCCTTAAAAAGAAATGCATGATGACAGTGAAGGATACTTAGAATGTATTTATTTATTCAACAAATTCTTATCACAAGGCTGTGTTATGATATGTAGTAGGGAGCCAACACTGAACAGAATAGACAAGGATCCTTTCTAATAGAACAAATATTCTAGTGAAAAATTCAACTTCTAAAACTTTTCAAATATCTACAGTGGAAAATAAACCATGATTCTCACTGAAAGTCTTTTTCAACAAGGCAGTAATCTCAAAATCTATCTTAAAAGGCATTACAGAATCTCTCTTGGTGCTTTAAATTGTTTCACCAAGCAGGTTATTCTATTGTTTAAAGTGTTAGCAAGGAAAGAAGAATTGTAATCAAAATGCATTATGTTTTACTGAGTCTGAATCTATGTGGATTTTTGTATTATTAATAAGTAAAACCCTAGCCTCAGACAAAAGATGAACTGGAAGATGGTTGTGTAATGGGGTGGATGTTCATAGGGACATGCATACCTAGTTTTAGTACCGAGCTTGTTATGAGCAACAGCCACAGTGTTTTACAGAAGAATGGCAAGTACTTATTAAGAAGCTAGTCAGTCAAGTAACAGTCATTTTAAAAATTTTCTACTGTACATTTGAATTTCATTTCATTCTTTGAGCCATGATTGATATATATGGCCCTTGATATGGCACTGTGCTTATATCACACAATCTGAGTAAGAAACAGAAAAGACCTGTGGAAACTTGTGATCTTGCTGCTTATCATTTTCCTTAATGTTTCAAAATAATACAATAATCACAGTTTGCCAATTCCTTTTACATATATTGTCTTCTGCAAATTCTTTCCTGCCTTCTAGCAGGGAGTATAACATAATTATAAACCACATGGCAAATCCACGGTAGTTTCCAGTCTCTAGCTCCTTCTATTGTACTACCTTGACCAATTTTTTTTTCTGATCCTCCTTATCAAAATGACTATAGTAAATATATCTTCTGCATATTATTTGTGAGTTTCAAATGAAATGACTTTTGTAATATTTAAGTGCTTGACACATATAAGCTCTTATTATTAACTTTCAGAAAAGCAAATTAAGCAAAAAAAAAAGTGTAGGGTGAAATTATCTTAAAAATTATAATCACAAACTAAATGCCACTTATAATATGTAGGTAGTTTCCAGAAAACAAGTATAAATTAACGATATTAGATTCTGAGAAATACATGTAGACGCTGTGTTTAAAAAGCTTCTAAATTTATATTTCTCATCTAGGAACTAATTCCAACTTTTTAGCTTATTGGCCCATCAAATATCACTTGATAAATGTTTATCTAGTATATATTAGAACACTTTTCTGTGTCTTTAGATTTGCAGGTAATGTTTTACCCAGTTAGGTAACTTTGCTGAAGCAATATGTATTTCAATTTGCAGCAAATAGATCTTATATGGCTTATCACTTTCTATTGCAAATGAATTATGCAAATACTTTTTTTGTTTTTTAAAAAAAATTTTAATAGGTTTTTGGGGAAGAGTGGTGTTTGGTTACATGAGTAAGTTCTTTAGTGGTGATTCCTGAGATTTTGGTGCACCCATCATCTAAGCAGTGTACACTGTACCCAATGTGTAGTATTTTATCCCTCACCCCCCTCCCACCATTTTCCCCAAGTCCCCAAAGCCCATTGTATCCTTCTTATGCCTTTGTATCCTCATATCTTAGCTCTCGTTTATAAGTGAGAACACACAATGTTTGGTTTTCCATTCCTGAGTTACTTCACTTAGAATAATGATCTCCAGTTCCATCCTGGCTGTTGCAAATGCCATTATTTCATTCCTATTTATGGCTGAGTAGTATTCCATGGTATGTATATATACATATGCCACAGTTTCTTTATCCAGTTGTTCATTACTGGGCACTTGGGCTGGTTCCATATTTTTGCAATTGTGAATTGTGTTGCCATAAACATGAGTGTGCAAGGATCTTATTCATATAATGACTTCTTTTGCTTTGGGTAGATACCCAGTTGTGGGGATTGCTGGATCAAATGGGAGTTTACTTTTAGTTCTTTATGGAATCTCTATAGTTTTGCATTGTGATTGTACTAGTTTACATTCCTACCAGCAATGTAAAAGTGTTCCCTTTTCACTGCATCCTCACCAACATCTATTATTTTTTGATATTTTGATTATGGCCATTCTTGCAGGAGTAAGATGGTATTGCATTGTGGTTTTGATTTGCATTTCCCTGATCATTAGTGATGTTGAGCATTTTTTTCATATGTTTGTTGATCATTTGTATATCTTCTTTGGAGAATTGCCTATTTATATCCTTAGCCCACTTTTTGATAGGATTGTTTGTATTTTTCTTGCTGATTTGTTTGAGTTTCTTGTAGATACTGCATAGCAGTTCTTTGTCAGGTGTATAGATTGCAAAGATTTCCTCCCATTCTGTGCATTGTTTGTTTACTCTACTGAATGTTTCTTTTTCTGTGCAGAGGCTTTTTAGTTTAATTAAGTCCCATCTATTTATCTTTGTTTTTGTTGCATTGCTTTTGGGTTCTCAGTCATGAAGTCTTTGCTTAAGCCAATGTTTAGAAGGGTTTTTCCGATGTTATCGTCTAGAATTTTTATGGTTTCACTTCTTAGATTTAAGTCCTTGATCCACCCTGCATTGATTTTTGTATAAGGTGAGAAATGAGGATCCAGTTTCATTCCCCTACATATGGCTTGCCAATCATCCCAGTACCATATGTTCAATAGGGTGTCCTTTCCCCGCTTTATGTTTTTGTTTGCTTTGTCAAAGATCAGTTGGCTGTATGAATTTGGCTTTATTTCTGGGTTCTCTATTATTTTCCACTGGTCTCTGTGCCTATTTTTATACTAGTACCATGCTGTTTTGGTGACTATGGCCTTATAGGATAGTTTGAATATACTATACTGTATTATATTATAGTATAGGTAATGTGATGGCTCCAGATTTGTTCTTTTTGCTTAGTCTTGCTTTGGCTATGTGGGCTCTTTTTTGGTTCCATATGAATTTTAGGATTGTTTTTTCTAGTTCTGTGAAGAATGATGGTGGTATTTTGATGGGAATTGCATTGGATTTGTAGATTGCTTTTGGCAGTATGGTCATTTTCACCATATTGATTCTACTCATCCATGAGATGAAATTCTGAAGTTCATGATTCTGCACATCCATGTGTGATGTGTGTTTCCATTTTTTTGTGTCATCTATGATTTCTTTCAGCAGTGTTTTGTACTTTTCCTTGTAGAGGCCTTTCACTTCCTTAGTTAGGTATATTCCTAATATTTTATTTTAATTTTTTTGCAGCTAGTGTAAAAAGGGTTGAGTTCTTGATTTGATTCTCAGCTTGTTATATGGTTAGGCTTTGTGTCCCCACTCAAATCTCATCTTGATTTGTAATCCCCATAATCCCCATGTGCTAAGGGAAGTAATTGAATCATGAGGGTAGTTTCCCCAATGCTGTTCTCATGATAGTGAGTGAGTTCTCATGAGATCTGATCATTTTATAAGGGGTTTTTCCCCCTTCGCTGGGCACTTCTTGCCACCTTGTGAAAAAGGTGCCTTGCTTCCACTTTGCCTTCTGCCATGATAGTAAGTTTCCTAAGGCATTCCCAACCATGCTGAACTGTGAGTCAATTAAACCTCTTTCATTTATAAATTGCCCAGTCTCAGGCAGTTTGTTATAGCAGTATGTAAACAGACTAATACACTTTGGTCACTGTTGGTATATAGCAGAGCTACTGATTTGTGTACATTAATATTGTATCCTGAAACTTTGTTGAATGCATTTATGAGTTCTAGGAGCTTTTTGGATGAGTCTTTAGGGTTTTCTAGGTATACGATCATATAATCAGAAAACAGTGAAAGTTTGACCTTCTCTTTACTGATTTGGATGCCCTTTATTTCTTTCTTTTGTCTGCTTGCTCTGGCTAGGACTTCCAGTACTATGTCAAATAGAAGTGGTGAGAGTGGCCATCCTTGCCTTGTCTCAGTTCTCAGGGGGAATGCTTTCAGCTTTTCCCCATTCCGTATTATGTTTACTGTGTGTTTGTCATAGATTATCACATTATGGTATATTCCTTCTATGCTGATTTTGCTGAGGGTTTTAATCATAAAGGGATGCTGGATTTCGTCAAATGTTTTTCTGCATCTATCGAGATGATCATGTGTTTTTTGTTTTTAATCCTGTTTATGCGATATATCACATTTATTGACTTGTGAACGTTAAACCATCCCTGCATCCCTGATATGAGACCCACTTGATCATGGTGGATTATCTTTTAAATATGCTGTTGGATTCGGTTAGCTAGTATTTTGTTAAGGATTTTTGCATTTATATTCATCAGGGATATTGGTTTGTAGTTTTCTTTTTTGATTATGTCCTTTCCTGGTTTGGTATTAAGGTGATACGGGCTTCATAGAATGGTTTAGGGAGGGTTCCCTGTCTCTATCTTGTTGAATAATGTCAACAAGATTGGTGCCAATTCTTCTTTGAATGTCTGATAGAATTCAGCTGTGAATTTGTCTGCTCCTAGAGGATTTTTGGTTAGCAATTTTTTTTAAATTTCAATCTTGTTCCTTGTTATTGGTCAGTTCAGAGTCTCTATTTCTTCCTGGTTTAATCTAGGAGAGTCGTATATTTCCAGGAATTTATCTATCTCCTCTAGGTTTTCTAGTTTATGTGCATAAAGGTGTTCATAGCAGCCTTGAAGCATCCTTTGTATTTCTGTGGTATCAGTTGTTATATTTCCTGTTTCATTTCTAGTTGAGCTTATTTCAGTCCTCTTTCTTCTTTTCTTGGTTAATCTCAGTAATGGTCTATCAATTTTGTTTATCTTTTCAAAGAACCAGCTTTTTGTTTCATTTATCTTTTATATTTTTTTGTTTGTTTCAATTTTATTTAGTTCCGCTCTGATCCTTGTTATTTCTTTCCTTCTGCTGGATTTGGGTTTGGTTTATTCTTGTTTCTCTAGTTCCTTGAGGTGTGATTGTCTATTTGTGTTATTTGTGCTCTTTCAGACTTTTGGATGTAGGCATTTAAGGCTGTGAACTTTCTTCTTAGCACCCCCTTTGCTGTATCCCAGAGGTTTTGATAGGCTGTATCAATATTATAATTCAGTTCAAATAATTTTTACATTTTCATCTTGATTTCATTGTTGACCCAATGGTTATTCAGGAGTCGGTTATTTAATTTCCATGTATTTGCATAATTTTCAGGGTTCCTTTTGGAGTTGATTTCCAATTTTATTGCATTATGGTCTGAAAGAGTACTTGATATAACTTCAATTTTCTTAAATTTGTTGAGATTGTTCTGTGGCTTATCATATGGTCTGTCTTAGAGAATGCTCCATGTGCTGATGAATAGAATGTATATTCTGTCATTGTTGGGTTTAATGTTCTGTAAATATCTGTTAAGTCTATTTGTTCTAGGGTATAGTTTAAATCCATTGTTTCTTTGTTGACTTTCTGTCTTGATAACCTGTCTAGTGCTGTCCCCCACTATTATTGTATTGCTGTGTATCTCATTTCTTAGGTCTAATAGTAATTGTTTTATAAATTTGGGAGCTCCAGCATTAGGGGCATATATATTTAGGATTGTGATATTTTCCTGTTGAACAAGTTCTTTATCATTATATAATGTCCCTCTTTGTCTTTTTAAACTGCTGTTGCTTTAGAGTTTGTTTGTTCTAATATAAGAATAGCTACTCCTGCTTGCTTTTGGTGTCCATTTGCATGGAATATCTTTTTTCACCCCTTCACCTTCAGTTTATGTGAGTCCTTATGTGTGAAGTAAGTCTCTTGAAGACAGCAGATACTTGATTGGTGAATTCTTATCCATTCTGCCATTCTGTATCTTTTAAGTGGAGCATTTACATTCAATGTTGGTATTGAGATGTGAGGTACTATTCTATTCATCATGCTATTTGTTTTCTGAACACCTTGTTTGTTTATTTATTTATTTGTTTGTTTGTTTTGTTGTTTTATAGGTCCTGTGAGATTTATGCTTTAAGGGGATTCTATTTTGGTGTATTTTGAAGATTTGTTTCAGGATTTACAGCTGCTTTTAGCAGTTCTTGTAGTGCTGGCTTGGTAGTGGTGAATTCTCTCAGCATTTGTTTGTCTATAAAAGACTTCCTTTCATTTATAAAGTTTAGTTTTACTGGATACAAAATTCTTGGCTGATAATTGTTTTGTTTAAGGAGGCTGAAGATAGGGCCCCCATCCCATCTAGCTTGTAGGGTTTCTGCTGAGAAATCTACTGTTAATCTAATAGGTTTTCTTTTAGAAGTTACCTGGTGCTTTTCCCTCACAGCTGTTAAGATTCTTTCCTTTGTTTTGACTTTAGATAACCTGATGATTGCCTAGGCAATGATGTTTTTGTGATAAATTTCTGGGTGTTCTTTGAGCTTCTTGTATTTAGATGTCTAGATCTCTAGCAATGCTGGGGAAGTTTTCCTTGCTTATTCCCTCAAATATGTTTTCCAAACTTGTAGATTTCTCTTCTTCCTGAGGGATACCCATTATTCTTAGGCTTGGTCATTTAATATAATACCAAACTTCTTGGAGGGTTTGTTCATTATTTTATTCTTTTTTCTTTGTCTTTGTTGGAATGGGTTAATTCAAAAACCTTGTCTTTGAGCTATGAAGTTCTTCCTTCTCCTTGTTTGATTCTATTGCTGAGACTTTCTAGTGCATTTTGTATTTCTCTAAGTGTCACCTTCATTTCCAGAAGTTGTGATTTTGTTTTAACCTATGCTATCTATTTCACTAAAGATTTTCCCCTTCATATCTTGTACCATTTTTTTTTTTATTTCATTAAGTTGGACTTCACATTTCTCTGGTGCCTCCTTGATTAGCTTAATCATTGACCTTTTGAATTCTTTTTCTGTCAATTCAGAGATTTCTTCTTGGTTTGGATCCATTGCTGGTGAGCTTGTGTGATCTTTTCTGGGTGTTAAACAACCTTGTTTTGTCATATTACCAGAATTGTTTTTCTGGTTCTTTCTCATTTGCGTAGACTATGTCAGAGGGAGGATCTGGGGCTCGAGGGCTGCTGTTCAGATTCTTTTGTCCCATGGGGTGCTTCCTTGATGTGTTGCTCTCCCCCTTCTCCTAGGGATGTGGGTTCCTGAAAGCCAAATTGTAGTGTTTGTTATGTTTCTTCTGGATTCAGCCACCCAGCTGAGCTACCAGCCTCTGGACTGGTATTGTTGGGTGTCTTCACAGAGTTCTGTGATTTGAAACATCTTCAGGTCTCTCAGTCATGGATAGCAGCTCCTGCTGTAGTGGAGGTGGCAAGGAAGTAAAATGGACTCTGTGAGAGTCCTTAGTTGTAGTTTCGTTTCTTGCACTAGTTTTGTGCTGGTTGGCTTCCTGCCAGCAGGTGGTGCTTTCAAGAGAGCATCAACTGCAGTAGTATAGGGAGGATCAGGTGGTGGATGGGGCCCTAGAACTCCAAAGGGATTACATCCTTTGCTTTCTGAGTTTTTCTGGCTGTCTCCAGTGGCCTGAAAGAGCAATCCACTTCCTTCAAAGGGTCTTTGGATTCTCTTAGTTTTCCCGGTATGTTTGTGCGGTAGTTACTGGAGTGAAAGTTCACGACGTGTCTCCACATGCTGCTCTGTCCATCTGATTGGGAGCTGCAATTTAGTCTGCCTCTTACCCATTATATTCATGCTTCAATCCCCCAACCAACACTCCGAGTTCCTCAAATACATCCTGAATGCCTCTGAGCTTTCAACTTTCTAACTATAATTGCTTTTATTTCAGAGACTGACTTGGGAAATTATAGATAAGGAAATCTGATGAAACTGTCTCTGACTAATAATCCATAATAAACAGTGGCCTGGGGGTGAGGTGGGGAAAGAATGTATAACACCTGAATACTGGTGAAGTCCTATGTTCTTGGAATTATAAAACTCGAGAAGTTAAAAAAAAGTCTTGACAGCTGACAACATGTTATACTGCTTCTTACAGACCAGAAATACTCCTCAGAATATTATCAATAATCAGAGGCCACCAGTGACTGTGGCCAAACAAGATATAAACAATACCACTCTGCAATCATGTCTGAATATCAGGAAAAGGACACTATGCAACCACAAAAATTACCAAGCATCCTTAGTTTCTGGCTAATTGAGTGGCTACAGTTTCTTTACTAATGATAACCCTCGCTTCTATCTCAGTCGTTTGGACTTATATTTTTTTTCTCTCTCTTTTAAGAATAATCTGAGTTTTGTTGACAAGCACAATGTTTTAATTGGTGTCCCAATAGAAAAACATATCCATTTGGTCAGAAAAACAGAAAACATGGGTATTCCTAAGAAACACTCATAAACCAAGTAACTTTCCCCACCCAGCAATGACTCAGAGATACTCTTGTAAAACTACTCACCTAAAGAATTCAGAGCAGATTAATCATAATCCAAAGATTTCTCTGTCAGAGTTAATGTTAACTAAAAAGGGGAAGATATATGCAAAGTATTTTTAGGCTTAAATGAATGAATACAATATCCTCTTGATATTAACACATATACAATTCTCACTTAAAAAATTTAAAAATAAGAAATATACAGATTAATATCAGCAACAAAATTTTCTTGGATCTTCTAAATGGAAATAGTTAAACAAATAAACTGTCCAGCATTTATTTTGAAGTAACATAATTAACAAATATATCTCTCACATATAGACATGCACATATGTATATGTCTATATAAAGATGGAATATATGTTCATTAGTATTATAAAATACATTTAATTACATGACTCAGTTTAATAGAATACTGTAGCCTTACCACATTCACTTACTCCTGGATGTATATCTACCAATTTTGAAGAAAAAAAGTAAATATTAAAATCATTACTTTGGATGGTAAGCAAAGATGTCAAGAACTTTTTTATTCTACTTAGATGTTAAGGCTTTAAGTATGTCACTTAAATATGTATACAACATACTTCTAATGTGAATTTAGATCTGGAATACAATGCACTATTTTATTTGCTTTCCATTTGCAAATGAACTCTTACTCTTTTTACAGTTGCAGTGCTTGACAGTTCCTTTATTACAGTTGACATAATTAAAATAGAACTATTTTATTTATAGTTATGATATATTATAGTAATTTAAACCAATGCTTTCACTAGAGTTCTTATTACAGTTGTTCAAATGTATTATTTTAATATAAAAACATTAAAATTTCACAAAGTAAAATGTCTGCAATTATTATCCTTAGTAAGTTGGTAATAAGCAACGATACAGAGTTTTGAAATGTACAGTAAATTTTAAAATAATAAACATGGATGAGGAAAAGCTCCAATCTTCAACAACATTCATATATTGTGGAATGTGTCATTAGTGATATGTACATTTCAAATAAATGAAAGTTAGTATAAAGATTATAATTTAGTAAAATGTGTACGGATCTGGATATATTGGTATTTACTGCAAATTGATAAATATAACATCTGCAATGGTCTGAAAAATTTTAAAAGCTCCTCTGACTTTAACACAAACATCAGTATGTCCTAGTTACTATTGCTACATAATAAATCATCTTGAATTGGCTAAAACAACAGCCATTTTATTATGCTCAAAGATTCTACAGTTCAGGAATATAGAAAGGGCAGACAGTTGAGGCTTCTGTTTTTTGGGGCTTCAGGAAGATGTTTTCTGGCCTTTTGGGTCTACCGGTGCTCCTGCAGGAAGGCTGCAGTTCTTAACAGCACATGGGGAGCCCTCATCTGGTGTTTGGCTTAATTCCTGGTGCCTGGATTTCTGGAGAGAGGTGTGATCAATGTGGCCAAGAACATCCTTTTCCACCCATGTTGGAGAGATCGCTGTGTGGATCTGGTCCCTACAATTTAGAAGCAGCTTTTCACCTTGATGCTCAAATGACCATGGTTAACCACTACTTGCCCTGCGTTCTTTTCACCAGCTGAGATTCCCAGCAAGCAGTAGGCTCCCATCCTGGACTCCAAGGAGACAACTCTTCCCTGCGCCTTCACCTGGAAAGCTGTTGCCCTCTCTTCCCAGATCACAATCACAAGACTCCAAATTACCGAGTGGGGTCCAACGAGGTGGGACTGTAAGGAACATGTCCTGTGGACATTACCTTCACTGTTCTCATGAGTGGGATGGGAAGAAAAGAGTCCTCCCCTTCCAATTGGTGGATTTTCTGGGCTTGGAAGGAGGAAAACAAAAACAAAAACAACCAAACAGAAAATAACTATTACCTGAATTATTATGAAACTTCAGAGAAAACTACTTATTTGAAGAAAATAAAATACGATTTATGTTGTTGAATTTGCATTGCCAGAAAGTTTCCAGTGTCCTTACTACAATTTTTTTTTTTCACCATCAAGTTTGGTCAGAATCTCACAGCTCAGAGAAAACGATGGAGGAATAATAAGATCTAGAGCAGTGCTTCTCGTATCTTATGTGTGAAGAATCTTTTATTAATTTGTTTAATTTCCAGACTGACAGTTTTGTAAAATGCCTTATTAGAAAAAATTTTAAAAATAAAGAAATAAAAAGTCAAGCCCCAAATATTGTATTTTAACACCCTAAAATTTCATTTCAATAAATATAATCAAAGTAACATAACAGGAATAAAAGAATTACACAAACTGAACACGTTATTCATTGAAATAAGCATAGTTGCAATTAATATAGATAATTCTGTTAAACTTATGTCATTCTGCAATCATAATGTTATAAGTTATGAAAAATAGCAATCTCCTATATTAGAATACCTCTAAGAGCACTTTCAACAAATGCCGTATTTATCAATATTTAAATATTTTAGTGTGTCAAAAAATTGCGTCTTACCTATGGACTTTTCTGATCTGGACTGAGTGGGGGTGACAAAATGGCTCACAGGGCATGTGTAATATGTCTATATGATTTATTTTAATAATACAGCAGAGAAACCTCTCAGAGATTTTGAAAGCAATTTTATTAAGCTCTGGATATTTATTTCAACGTTCCATCAATGACAGTTCCAACAAGTTAGCTTCTTAAGTTATAGTTATATTGAAATCATCTTTCAAAGGAAATGCACTAAGGATTTGCTAGACTTTGAGGTTACAATTGCAGAACCAGTCTTAAAATATGCCATACTGTAAGGTGGTCCTACTGTGCATGGCTAATGCTGGGGTCAGACTCAGGAAAGGCTGATCAATTGTTAGAGAGCAGGTCTCTACCCTGATCAACCACAGGGGTCCAGTGATCACACCTGGAGGTCCTGGCAATGTCAAATTGCCCTAGGAGTGTGCACCTGAGTCTCAACTTTGATACTATTCCCTTTATCAAGTAATACTGGATTGCAGAGCGTTCAACACAAAGAGCAATATCTTTCTGATTTTCGCTCCGGCTTGAGCATCTACCTTAATCATATTCACTAAATTAATGGAATTCTGCCCACATGTCTTTTACACAAAAGAACTGTGAATTTAAAATGCAGCCGTGGTGTTACTCACTCACAAGTGCCCACATCCCAAGTCAGATCCACAGAGAAATGAAATACTCTGCATACTCAAACCCCCTTTGCCCTTTTTTTTTTCAGTTGATTTTCATATTTACGTTATCCATCAGAAGCTTAAGAGTTCTCGCTCTGTGAAATTATGTTTATGACAGTGCTGTGAATTCTCGGGTGGTATTTACTGCACAGTGGTAGACCCCTGTCAATGCAGCTCTGGCTCTGGCAGAAATGCCAGCATTACACTGTAGCCCATGGCAGACTCTACTATCCTCAGCACCACACGAGAGTCAGCAGTCACCACCTCCCGAGAGAGTCAGTCACCCTCAGCCTTGGAGCAGCAACTCACCCTCTGCGTGCTACAAATCCCCCGGGCTGGAAGTCCTGGCGCCAAGCCTGCGAGCTTCCCGGGTGTTGACCTGCGCCTAAGTCCTTACGTGACTCTGTCCTCGAAGGAACGCACTTTTAAACAGTCCCTTTGTCCAAAGAGGCAAGAGTTTTGCCCTTCGGTGGTGTGAACCTACAGTACTCCCCATGCCCTGTGTTTTCCGGGTGAACTCGGAGACCAGGGGCTGTGATGTGAGCTCCAGGCTCGCTGCAGGAGAGGGAGGCTCTTCCTAGAATGTGGTGGTAGTGCTGACAGGTGATTGTTTCTCACTGCTGGTGAAAGCGCCATCAAAGCCCCCACTTTCTGAAATGGTAGTTCTGGTTTCCTCACAGACTTACGTGTGCGCTTGCAACATTAAAGTTTTCTTCTCTCCTGGGAAAAAATACAGTATCTCATTGCACCCCGGTGACCTCTCTGCCAGGGCCGAAGCTGAGCCTGGATAGGATCACCTGGCGCACGGGGATGGGACAGGCAGGCACAAGGGAAGGAACCACTGTCCTGTGCTCCCAGGTGACCTTTTGCCAGGAGAAAGAGTCCTGCAAGGGAGCGGAAAAAGTCAAGACCTCCAGGAACGTGTGTGTCTCACACCAGAATCTTTAATGCCTTCAAATCACAGACCAAGTTTCTTTTTTCCAGGGACTTGGGTGATGGCCATGGTTTATTGACACAGAAATGAAAACAGACCATTCTTTAAGTTCACTGAGGTCCTGAAACAATAATCTTCTCAAGATGCTCAATGTAAAGATTTTCTTTTTGGTGTGTTTCTTCTCTTAAGGCGATATTGATAAGTTTGAGATTGCTACTGGATTGCATTTGCTGATGTTTTAAGTTATTTTGCATGTAGGTTCATCAGGAGTATTAGTCTGCATTTCCTCTAAGCCCTAAGATTTTGATATCCATGATATGCTTACCTTAAAGCAAGTTGGGAATGTACACCCTGCCACTTTTTTTTTTTCACTTACTTACTGAAAGAGTTCATGTGAGATTGGTATTCTTTCTCCCTCAAATGTTAAAATTCACCAGCAAAATCTTGTGTACTAGAAGATGTCTTTATAACATGACATTTAATGACAATTCCTTTAATGAATTTTGAACTGTACAGATTTTCTATTTCTCCATGGGTCCAAATTGGTAAGTTGTGTTTTTCAAAAAAATTTAAAGAGCAGTTTGTCCATTTCATCTAAGTAGTCAAATTTAGCGGCATAAAATTGTTCCTAATATTCCTTTACCTTTTGCTAGCTGTAGTGTCTGTTATGAATTTTTTTTTTTTTTTTTTTTTTTTTTTGAGATAGAGTCTCGCTCTGTCACCTAGGCTGGAGTGCAGTGGCATGATCTCGGCTCACTGCAATCTCCGCCTCCCGGGTTCGAGTGATTCTGCTGCCTCAGCCTCCCAAGTAGCTGGGATTGCAGGCATGTGCCACCACGTTTGGCTAATTTTTTGTATTTTTTGTAAAGATAGGGTTTCAGCATGTTGGCCAGGCTGGTCTGGAACTCCTGACCTCAAGTGATCCACCCGCCTTGGCCTCCCAAAGTGTTGGAATTACAGGCATGAGCCACTGTGCCCCTCCTGGGACATTTTTAATTATGAGAAATGACCTTGTTTGAAAAAGTCAGTGACTGGTATTCAAATGTCATTTACTTAGAGCGTTTGCAAATCAGCACTGGTGCTCACTGATCAGCTTGCTGCCCTTCAGCTGAGCCACCTCAGTTTTGCGCAACCACGTCAGAATGGAGGAAGAATGCTATCAGGACTGGTTTACGGAGGGTCTGTGCATCCTTATTGCATGTGTAGCTTCTTAAAGTGACTATAGAATTTGAATGCATGTTTGCCTTATATTCCCTTTACTTTATCATCTTACCTCCTATTTTCTACCCTATCCCTCATAGCATATTTCTTGTTTGCTAATCCAGCTTCAGGTGCTTCAGGTTCCACTCAGGTTCTCTGAGGCATACAGGGATCCATATTTCAGTGCATGCATGAGACAGTATGACTCTGTCCATGGGAACCTCTGGTTTATGTGTGGCAGGAGTGGCAGGGCTCCTGTAGCCCACATACCAAAGCAATATTTAATATGCAGAGCCCAAACAGACCAAATTCCCCCTAGATTAATGAGGAATGAATAACTGTCTGAAGAGTTACGGGCAAGGATTCACAAATTTGCTATCACTAAGTCAAACTTACCATTAGAATGCTATCATTTTGCCTTTCCAGCCAATTATTTTTCACTTTCCTTGTTATTTCCTCTCAGAGACTATCAGAATGCACTCCATGGGCCCGACCAATTCCTTTCTCACTTATCATGTGAGTACTCCACTCAGTGAAACTGAAACCCCTCAAATTGTACCCATCTATTACTCACAAAGCCTGCACCTTGTGGGTAGTTAGCTAATTCTTTTACTTCTGCATAAGATGTTCTTTGCTGCTTTTGGTTCTTGGTGACTTGCTCCTTAGCTTGTCTGGGCAATGTCTCCCTCTCTGTGACAGGTTTCCTCTCTTTCTTGAACATGTCAAACACTCAATAACCATTAACTGGATACCATCCCATGCTCAGGCTAGTTAGATAAGCTAACGGATATTTGACTTGAAAAGAGCATTGGGGTTGAAAGTCAGGAAACATGGACTTGTAGGCACTATTTTATTATTTTTGTATCCTTCCAGAGCCATCCTTCCTGAGCTATGAAATTGAGGAAGTGGGAATGATTTAGAAGGAGAATTTCCAAGACCCATTTCCAGACTTATAACAACTATTAGCATACTTTGCAATTTAAGATAGTACATGTGTCACAATTATTTTTACATTGTTTTGGTAAGGTACTTTATCAAAATTATATCCATAGTAGCAGATAAGGATGATTATTTGTTTCAACAAATTCCTAGAGAGATCACTGCACACAACACTACTGAATGATCACAGTTTTATATAATGAGAGAAAAAAGTTCAACTTTTCATTTTTTTCTACTTTTGTGTAGAGAAAGTATAAATAGAGGACACATTTGCCTTGTTACTTTCAAGTAACATTGGCAATTGTTGTAGAAATTGGCTCTTTGTAGAAAAGCAGATTTAATAAAGATCAAAGCTACCTTAGAAAATTTCCTTTATCGACACTTTCGTAAAAAAAATTGCAAGTTAGTCAAATTTTCCAGTCTCCTAATGTAACTAAATGGTCCCTGTGGATTCCATTCCACTTTGGTTTAAAAGGATATTAAAGAGGTAAGCATAATTCCTGCAACCTTACAAAGCCATTTAGTAATGAACAATTTATGCTGAAGTGGGAAACTCACATAAAAGAATCAATTTTTGATATGAAAAAGAATAACTTTGTAACATGCAGAAAGAACACAACTTTCAAATTCTTGAAATTATAGTACAAAAGAAATCCTAAAGGGCCAAACATGGTATTCCTGATAGATAACTACAGCAATAACATCCGTATGATAAAATAAATGTTATTTTTGGTGACAATGCATTTTCTTTTCCAACTAATCTGTATTCCCCTGTCACACATATATAAAACTGAATGATTTCTGAATGTGTAATTAGATCATTCCTTGCTTGGCATATCATCCTGCCAGAAAACTTAGAAATATCAATATCTTTGTTGTGAAGCATATGAAAAACGGCAGTATAAAATCTTTTGTGATCTTAAACAAATATTATTTCCATATGTCTGTGTGTACATGTGTATTGCCAAATGCATCGTAGTAATTTATTTTCAAATATTAGGAGCAAGGTAGAGACTTTATCATCACTCTTAGTCAAAGACAAATATAAAAGAACATGGTTACAATTCATACCACTATTTTAAAAAAACTTTTTTTTTTTTTTTGAGACAGAGTCTCACTGTGTCGCCTAGGCAAGAGTGCAGTGGTGTAGTCTTGGCTCACTGCAGCCTCTGCTCCTGGGTTCAAGCAATTCTTCTGCCTCAGCCTTCCAAGTAGCTGGGGCTACAGGCACCTGCCAACACACCCAGCTACTTTTTGTATTTTTAGTAGAGACGGGGTTTCACTATGTTGGCCAGGCTGGTCTCGAACTCCTGACCTCATGATCTTCCCACCTCAGCCTCCCAAAGTGCTGGGATTACAGGCATGAGTCACTGCACCCAGCCAAAAAAACTTTTATAAAATACATTTTGGATGCAGTATTCAGACTTCAACAACTAGAGCCTCATGCCATTAATTCAGATAATGTGGATGAACTGAATGGAATAGCTAATGTAAATTTATAGCAAAAGTGAATAAAATAATGTGCTTCATAGTGTTTACTTGCATCCAAAGACTCTAAATGGTTTACACTGAAGAAAGAGGTAAGTTCATGGAAACACCAGTCCACATTTAATTCATATAAATAAATACTTGGAAAGTGTTAGAGGTGAAAGATTTTAGAAATTTGCTTTACTTTAGGATAGTACTCTATTCTTACCAAATCATGGTCACTTTTTTTTCTCTGAATCATCCATGTATCCTTTGTAGATGTGCACTGCTGCTCAATTGGAGGTTTCCATAAAGACAATGAGGATAAAGAAGAATGTATTCACTCTGGCTAAATAAATTCTTTTGATGATATATCAGTTTGTCCTTGTCTTCTAGAAAATGACAGGACATTCATATTAGTATGTCATAAATTAGTATTGTTGCATCTTATTTTTTTAACAAAAATGTTCTAAAATGGTCTTTTTAAAACTTTTTAAATTAGAAAATATTACCATATAACCTTGTCAATACTATTAGTTTTTTTTTATAAACCTTCTTTTACATACACAGGAAAACAATGAACTAAGTTCTGAATGTATCATCTACAATACAAAAGGAATTGTAGCTTATGGCTGGTATAATATTTTGCTGTTATTTCCTCTAATTTCTGCTCCAAAATAGAGTCACAAGCTTTTTATAAAAACATCTTTGTACTCTAGGTTCCAACTCTAACATGTAAAGAGTTTTGAAGTCATCAACGTTATCCTTACAACAGGAATAAAGCTGAAGACACTGAAAATCAACAACTTTTCTGGGACCCTTCGGACAACTGCAGTGACAAGGTAAACTACCATTTTTAAATATGGAGACAGAGGAATACAGAGTACAACTGACATCAGCTTCCCTGGAGTAGGAACCAAGGAACTAAAAACTGGATGGGTCACCTGAATGGTAATTCAGGTAAATTGCTGTAAGTTGAGTGTGACATAGCTCAAGAATAAAAACTCCTTGGAGTCACAGTCTTAGAAGGGGTTCTGCATATTCAGAGGTTTTTACCTCCAAGAAACCCACCAAGTTCTCATCATGAAGAGCCAAGAAAAATCATCTCGTGTCTTTGCCAGGGGGAGGAGAAAAGTAACCATTTTGAAATATGACCGTTTTTTTTCTTGTAACAGAGTCCTATGCGCCACTGAAAAATATTTTATCAGAGCCTTATCTTATGTTGACAGAAGGGCAATTACCCAGTTCCAGCCACCCATAGCCTTTCTGTCTTACCTAAGTGGGGATGGAAAAAAAGGTGAAAGCTCTTGTGAAAGTCACAGCCCACATGGAAAGACCTGCTAAAAAACTGAAATTTAATCACAAGATTACAGAATTCTCTTTTCTCCCATTCCTTGCTACCAAATCAATGGGGATCTAGTATAATAACAGTGGATTTGTAGCCAAAAGATCTGCAAACTTAGACTCTATTTAAGAATGAGCTCTTAGGGAAACCTAAAGACAACACCAGAGAAAAAAACAAGGACATTAAAAGAATTGAAAGACTCTCACACATACAGCTACAGAAAACATTGGACACAGCCCAAATCCTAGCCAGGTTAAGACACAACCTAACACTAAAGGCCTATGTGTCTCGTTCTCTTTTCCAAATATATGTATATAGCTTTCAATAACAACAAAAAAACTCAAGGTATGCTAAAAAGTAGGAAAAACACAGAAAATACAAAGCAAGCATTAAACCAAGACTCAGATTTGACAGAAATGTTGGACTTAGAGATGGAATGTAAAATAACTATGATTCATATTTTAAGGGTCCTAATGGAAAAAAAGTAGACATTATGTAAAAACAGAGATAATGTAAACAGAAATTTGACATTGAAAAATAGACACAAGAACCAAGTTAGGATTAAATATTAGGGTCCACCTGTTGCTAAAGCCCTAAATTGACCCTGGCTCATGTACAGATCTCCTTTAACTCCACTCAATCCTGCACTTTGGGGCTGCATGTGTAGCAAGAGTTGGGTCTATAGAATTGTACAGGATATAGTTAATTTGCAGTCGGACTAGAACAGCCCTGTGCTTATCTCTGGGGAACATGGAAATCTAGTGCTGACTCTTGGCCAAGATAAGGGTAGTGGAATAAATAATCATTTATAGAGTGCAATTTAAACTTTGAAACTCCTATGGTAGCACTCAGGCCCAGCTTAATTATTGATGGTTTTCACCAGCATAATTAGCTAGACAGCCTTTGTTGTCCATATAATCAAACTGTTAGGGAGCTCCCCTCTAAACCAAGGTTTCTTGTACAAATCTTGTCATCTAATTTGAAGGCAAAGTATTTCTTTGTGGGCATAAGGATGACCCTGAAGGGCTATGTCTGGGAGAATCTAAGGGCTCCGATACTTGCTGGCAATATCTTGCACTCTATCTCTTGCACTCTATCCTTTGGCTTGAATACTCTGTGGGATCTTATAAGTCCTTTCAATGATCTGATCAATGAACTTCATAAAAATAAATATTTTTCAGGCTAACTAATTGGAAGTTCACAGACTGTTCATATCCTCTCACAATATTCAAACTGGTGAAATCTTCATACTGACAAACCATCATAATTGTTTAGGTAGATAAAAAATGCAAATTTTGGAGCTTCATTAGAACTAGAATCAGAAGGTCCAGGGTAGAGCCTGGGAACTTGTATTTGTGGAACTCTGCCTAGATTGTCCTGATGATTAGCCAGTTGTGTGAAGCACTGACCCACACCCTGGAGCTCCTCGGTTACCCTCAAGCTCCATTAAGGGTGTCGTGTAGCAGGAACATGTTTTGTCTGCTGGGAAACCACACGGGTTAAAAAGTACAGTATAAATGAATTGAACCAAAGAAAATGCTGGGTTAAGCACTTAGTGCATACTGTTTTTTAAACTTTTACATTAAATTGCTTGGCATGACATAATGTATATAAATGTTGCAATCAACCTCTAAATAGGAATACTGTAAAAATTGTTACAAATATTGTCCAAACTAGTAGAAAGGAAATGTAACTATTATACAATGATATAGGTCATATCTTATAACCAGGAAAAGAATTGTGTCTGAGAGACAATGGTGTATACACATTTAGAGCCATGGCAGCCATCCTAGGCTTGTAACATCAATGGTGGCCCAGAAATAATTTTGGGACTTTTTTTTCTCATCATGGCAAAGAGCCCGCTTTCAGGAACTAGGTTTCAGGAGCATTTGTGCCACCACTGACAATAGGTCAGACATTTCTAAAATGACTTTATTTTTCAGAGGTACATTTCTGCTTCATTTTGTTTCAGTTTAAATGGTAGTATGATGAGATACTTTTATTTACAATTGTCCCTTGGTATCCATGAAGGATTGATTCCAGGGTCCCACGTGAATACCAAAATTCAGGAATTCTCAAGCTCCTGATATAAAATGGCCTGGTATTTGCATATAACCTACCACTATCCTCTGATACAATTTAACTTATCTCTAGATTACTTATAATACCTAACAAAATGTAAATCCTATGCAAATCATTGTTAAACTGTATTGTTTTGGGAATAATGACAAGGAAAAAGTTTGTACATGTTCAGTACAGATGCAATTTTTTTTCTGAATATTTTTGATCCATGGTTGGTTGAATCCACAGGCAGGGAACCCTCAGATGTGGAGGGCTGACTGTATTTATTTTTATTTTCTGCTATGCTGAAATGAGCAAACAGAGAAGGGAGAACCTAAGCATTCATATCTGAATAGCAGTTAAGTGCTGTGATTAAGAGCCTTGATTTTAGACCTGCCTGCAGGCTGTGTAATTCAAGTCCTAGCATTGTTACTTATTGCTGTGGGACCTAGGACAAAGTTCTTTATCCTCTTCCTGTCTTTCTCACCTCAGATGCAAGATGCAAACAACAAGATCTCATGTCTGTTTCAGGAATATATGACTTAAAAATATATAGTGTTTTGAAAGCAATGGTAATTATTTAGTAATTACACAGTAATAGCTACTTCAGTAAGTGTTAGCTTTGTAATAATTATTGATGCAGCCTCTCCCATCCTTAACCACAACCTCCCTTACTCCTCCTCCCTCTCCAAACTATTTTGGTCCAGAGGAAAAAACTAATTAATCTAACCAGTCTATACAATACAAGGTGTACTTGAAACTAATTCCAAAGAAGCCATAAAGATGAGGGCCAAAAATGAACAAACCTGGCAAAAGGAAAATATTCCGTTCCTAAAAAAAACATGTAATACTTTTAGTCTCTCTTACAAAGTGGAAATGCAAGAAATCTCTCTTATGATTGAGTTAGATATGAGCATCTATAATTCTAAGACATATTTATTTTGATGGGTTTTGTTGATCTTTATGTACAGGTAGAAAGAAAGAAACTATTTTTGATGAAGAACTGAAGTATTATTCTCTGAGAAATAATTCTGAGCCAGGACTGAGAATCTAGTTAGTCTGTGGCATTTGAGAAATAAATTTGGGTTTTAAAAACATGAATTATAAATGTTTTCATTTCGGATTCTGGGTATAAATTTGAAGCTATAGAAATAACCAAAAGTGAAAAAGAGTGGTAGTAGTTCATAATTTGCTCTAATTACGTATATCAAATCAATGGCCTGGTAGGAAGCAAGAGGGTTCACTCAGAAGATTTAAATTAACAATGGTTTATTAAAGAGGAGCTATTTACAGATCTGTGAGCACAGTTCAAGGAATGAACAAGGCACAGTGAGACACTCAGCTGCTGGAGCCAGGGAGGAAGGGGCAAAGAGACGGTGGAAGCTGAAAGAGACAGAGAAAAAGCCATGGAAGCCGACCCCCCAGCAGCTGCTGCCAGCTGCAGGTGTGCAGGAAGTGAGTGCTGGTGTGTGGGAGGAGATGGCAGAGTGGTGATGATACCCAAACTGCCTTCTTCTTTTTCCTTCTACTTTATTACCCCCTCCCTGCCAACACCTCCCATTAGTGACCCAACAAGAAGCCAGAGAGTTAGGAAGCAGCCCAAATAGGGCACCAAGTCAGGTAGATGAACAAAAAATAAACTTCTCATCCTTCTGAGATTCTACTAGCAGTATCATTGACCCCTGTTTGTGCCTCAGATAGAGACTTTGGATTTAAGGGAAGCTACGTTATGCTAAGGTATAGCCGTTCCTGCCCTGTGTATTTATCCTACTTTAAATCCTTAGCCAAACTGGAATTTAATCTAATGTTACATTGGAGGTGTGTCTGTTACACAGAAACAGTCCAATCCATATGGGTAAAAAACTGATATAAATAAATCCATGGGAAATGGTTGGTTAAGCACTTAATATATCCTTAACATTTAAAGAAAAAATTTGCAATTAAATTTAAATTACTGTATTAAAGTGCTATAATCTTGTTGATAATTTAGGGGAGTGTTTAGCGGCTTGACTTTTGCTCAACAAGAGATTTTCTTGGTAGCTCTTACTAATCTACATTATTTCCCTTCTGGCCTTTTCAGGCATATGACAATCTCAAAAGATTGTTTTTCTGAGGCTAAATACAAGAAAACTCTACCACAGTGAAGAAAAAAAGCATAGATTTTGGAAATAGAAACTATAGGTTTGATACTAACTCCTGCATACATGCAATCTTTGGAGAATTGTTTACAGTTTTATAATGTCAATATCATCTACAGAAATTTAAAGAACCCAACTTTACCTCTAGGTCTGTAGTTAGGATTAAATAAGATAAATTATATAAAAATGTCTACTGCAGTGCCTAGATCATAGCATGTCTTCAAAAAAGTTTTCTTCTGACAAAATTTTCTAATCACCTACTTTAGGCCCTTTTTCGGAGAATATACTTCAAATTAGAACATGAAGTCTTCTAAATTGTGCCTATGTCTGAGTAGATGCTGCATAACTATAATGCTGTATTGAACAGAATTGGATCTTTGCCCCAAAGCATAGGATTTTTGCTTGTAGTAAAATGGAATAAACATATAGGCACATAAAAATATACTCTACATATGAGTAGGAAGAAAGTAAGAGCTGTGGGATATTATAGTACAGGGTGAGTATCAAGAGCTAACAAGATGGTGAAGCCCTCACAAAAGAGATGAGGCTAAAGCTGGGTCTAGAAATATTGGAAGCATCTGGACACACATAACATATAGGGAAGGTTATTCCAGACCTGGGGAATTTCCTAAGCAAAGTAGCAGAGAAGAGTAAGCAAGGTATGTTTCGACAAATTAATAAATGAGGCCGACTTGAAAGGAAGGTTCATGGAATACAGAATAAGAGTGGCTGCCTGGTAAATAAGAATTGGTTTGGCCAGGAGTGGTGGCTCACACCTGTAATCCCAGCACTTTGGGAGGCTGAGGCAGGCGGATCACAAGGTCAGGAGAACGAGACCATCCTGGCCAATATGGTGAAACCCTGTCTCTACTAAAAATACAAAAATTAGCTGGGTGTGGTGGCGTGCCTGTAATCTCAACTACTTGGGAGGCTGAGGCAGGAGATCGCTTGAATCAGGGAGTTGGAGGTTGCAGTGAGCCGAGATCGCACCACTGAACTCCAGTCTGGTGACAGAGTGAGACTCTGTCTCAAAAAAAAATAAAAATAAGAATTGGTTCGAGGATTACCTCAAGTGCTTAATCAGTTTGGATTTGAAGGTCTTGGAGCATTTTAAGTGATAGATAAAATAAGTATTTTAAAAAATTAGTCTTGGGCAGAATTGATTTGGCCTAAGTTATAATCTATGAAAATGAAATGTATGAAAATTATAATGTATGAAAATCTTCTGATAAAATCTTAGCATTAATTGAAAATATTGTGTATGTTTTCTTGTCATGTATAAATCAGGCAAGTATTATTTCTTGTCAACATAAACTTAATAGCGTCTGATATTTGAGACTTATTGGTTAACTTTGAAATCTTCATGACCATTTTTTCTGGCAACTAGAGCTAAAGAGACAATTGGCTCATAGAGCAAAAAATGAATGTAATTTAAGAGGAGAGGAAGGAGCTAGGATTTTGGATGCTCTTTTCATCCCTCATGAATATTGGAAAACTACATGATTTTGGAAGGATCTTTGGCATCAAACATAACTTAACTTTAATTTTGACTCTATCATTTTTTGGCTGTGCTGTCTTGGTGTAGCTACTTCTATCAATGTTGATTTCCTCATTAGTAAATGAAAAGAAATTATGCCCCCTTCTCAAGATCATTGTATTAAATGAGATATACATGTATGCCACAATGCCTGGCAGATACTAGAGGCTCAACTGATGTTATTTAGTTTTATTGTTGTTTTTGGTAAATGATGATATCAAGTGCAAAGGTCAGGTATAGAATACTCGCATAATAATGGTTGAACAAATTCTTATGATGACAATCATTAGCTGTAGTTATTATTTTTCAAATCTCTAATAAAGAAAAGCGAAGTTGTATGGGTCAAGAAAAGCCCTGGTTGTCACCCTTAGACTCCTTTGGCTTTGAATTCATTACCTAGTGATCTCTCTTCCCATTAACAGTTCTATGGCTCTTATTCTGGCTGGGGGAAAGGGCATTGGTACAACCCACAATACAGGCATATCTTCTTTAATACAAAACCTGTATGTAGGAGCTATTTCTCACCACCTCCTTGAATTTGAGAGTAACTTCAGGCCGATCATTTTTCCAGCCTGGGATCCCAAGGTGAGAGATTAAGTGCGTTTGTCATTATTTCTTGGAGAGATAGGGATGTTCAGCCTCCTGAACTATGAGCCAGAGGCTTTTTATATGGAAAGAGCATTTTGATGTGAATTGTATTTTGTGAAATATGAATTTCAGCACCAAAATACTGTAGTCCTCACTGTTAACCTCTTGTTGAACATTAAATCAAATTATTGTTACTGGGAAAACTCCATTACATTACAAAGCAGAGCCAAGATTCTCAGGTTTACAAGCTTCATGTGCTAATTACATTCTGCTGCCGACAGCATGGGTGAGACTCTAAGGCATTTGGTATTCTAGAAGCTTATTTTATGGAGCCAAATTTAATCAGAATGTGGGTCACAAAAATGGATCATGACGTTAATGATCTACTGCATTAGAGTCCAAGTTATTCATTGAGCGAGTGAGAGTAATGTTGTACAAGGTTTTTTTTCCCAAGAAATATTATTTTTCCTTACCTCCCCCAAGCAGTTCTGAATTGACCTTGGCAATGGAAACTAAAACCTCATTTAGGCCTGACAGAGAAGAGCTATGCCCTTACAGGTGCTAAGAGTATTGTTTGCTGGCTTTGAACACTAGATGGCAGAAATACTCTTGTTAAGATTTGCCAAGTTGTCAAGGAGAGCAGTTTTATTGACAGCAATGATGAGCTCTCTTGATTAGTCACCCATACACATGAAAGCCACACAGGATGCTCTAATCGAAAGGGAGATGTACTTTGCAGTCCATAGGGAACTAGTTTTTACAATACGAATGGTTTGGCCAAGGATGCTTTTTATGAGGCCTGCCTATTCATTTCAGTAATGGAGTGGAGTCATCTAGGGCTTTGCTGCCCATTCATTAATGGGGAGTGTTAGGAGAAAAAACCCTGACAGATCATTGTGTTTGCTCCTGAAAATCTCTGCATATGAGTTTTGGTGCCCAAGAAAAGACTGAGAGAAATAGCTTACTGCAATTTTTTCTCTCTCATGGTTGAGAGGAATGATTTGCTTCACAGCAGAGAAACCTAATTAAAGAATGGACCTCAGTAATGGTCTAATCACCAGAATCTTGTCCAAGTGGTACTCAGCTATGTTACCATGCCTCAATATTATCTCTGACACTTTTTTGAAAAAAAAAAAAGTAAGTGTCTCGTTATTACTCTAGCCACACAGAGTCAGAATCCCTGGAATATCTATATTGAAAAGGTATGTGGATGATTCTGAAGTGCAGAATTTTTATCCTTTAGTAATATTTTTAATTCCAGAATCAGAGTCAACCCTCCGTATGCTAAGTGCACTCGAAGGACCCAGTCTCCACAACAAAAAATTTTCTCTCAGCCTAACTGTAATGTGAATGTCTTCTCACTGGCCACTGGTTTGTATCAAAGACTCCTGGGATAAAGTGTAACAGTTGTATAGAATGTAAGTCATTAGCAGACTTTAGCTTTATAGAGTCAAATGATTTGATAGATTTTTCAAAAGTGATAAGTAAAGCACTGACTTAAAGCACTGAATTTCTCAGGGTTGAGAAAGGATTTTGATCTTAAATTTTGAGAAATACGGGGCTGAGTAGAGTATGGCACTGATACCACTAGTCACCTGGAAGGCAACATGTGAAGGGACTGGAGTTGTTATCAGGAAGGTGATGGGCTCTTGATCAGGAATTTGGAGGATACTTAAAAAAAGTCTTTGTCTGTTTTCTGACTCTACCATGGGCTGGCCAGGCTCTCTGCTGAGTATGAAAGAGCCCATTGAAAAGATATAATTTTAAGGACAGGAATGGAGAAGCTGCATCCAGTGGTTTCAATGGTACATTTAATCTCTGGGTGATCACAGAACAAAAGTCAAATCTTCTCATGTTGAACATTCACTTTTCTTTGTGTACAGGTTTTGGGGTTTTAGGAGTTGTTGGCGAGGAGACTCTAAGACATTGAAATGAAAGGTTAAAAAGTGAAAAGTTCTATCAATCAGTCAAATGTGTGTGAGCCCAGTCTGCTTGATTATACTTTTCTTGTTGAGTTGATCTGCTATTTTAGTGTTATGAAGGCACAGTTTAAATTGCCACTCAATTTAAGTAGATTGTGTCTAACACTAGTCACTTCGGTGAAAAAAAATCAGTTGAACTTATTATTTGATGCCATGAAATACCAAAAACTTCCCTGATTTACTTAGCTTTTGCTTCTTAAGTACTGTGTTAGCAAGGAAGTCCTAGCTAATCGGTTATGAAAAAATATCCAGAGAAATACCATTTTCTATTTTGGAGAAAAAAACATATTTATTAACTATGAATTAGCAAACTACTCCTCTATTTATTCATTAAATTTTACCAGAATCTTTTTCTCTTAACAGCTGCAGTAACATATTCATTATTATAACTTCATGAAAAGTAAACACTGAATTCAAGAAACACAATAAATGTCTATGCCAGAATACATTTTGTATTCTTAGCTTAATCAACGTCTTAAATACCTGCTTTAGAAAACAGACTTGATCGACTTTTCAATATTTACAGTGATCTTGATGCAGTTCATACATAATGGCTAGATTTCAGAAACAATAAAAGGGATCATAAGATGTACAGGAAAGTTTCCTCTCTGAAAAAGATATTCATGTTTTCACAGCAGCCTCACTCTTTAAGTTTTGCAGATTGCTACTATGCAGGGCATAGAATTGGAGTGAGTAATCCTCCTCATTCACTGATACTCTGATTTGAAACTTTTGCTGAAACCTGAAGAAACATACATTTCCCAAGCTATATTTTTTTTATTGCAGGCATGTATAAAGACTGCAATTATTTCTCAAGGAGAACCTGTCATAAATACTACATTGGAAGTTAGTCCAACATTTATAGCTTTAGCTTGGAGTTGCAATTGCTGGCAATATGTAAACATATTTGCCATTAGTGTTGAGTAATGCTCCCTCACAGTCACGGAGAACATTGTTCTGCATTTGTGCTTCTTAATCTTGTTGAATAAGAGCATTGCAATGCAAGAAGGCTCATTGGCTAGTGTGGAAGTGGCAATGTGTTGCTTTTGAAAACTGGCTTGTAAATTTGTCTGGGTGAGCTGTTTTTATTAGCATGGTCACTGAAAGTGTGGAATCATCAGACAGTAAGCAACCATTGGTAAGTGAAGCAGATGATAAACCCTTATTTAACTCTCCATTTATTATTTGGTTACTGATTTGCCTTCTTGTACTAAAAACAAAGATTTACTTTACTCAGGAAGGAAATAAATTTCTCTCTTGTTTTTTATTTTTGTTAAATAATCAGTTATAAATAAGGGGCATCAGGTCAACATTTCATATATGCTAATGATTGATTGGATAAGAGAGTTCTTTTCTTTAGACCTTCACCTTTGATTTCTAAATGAAAGGTGCTTTCAAAGACTGGCTGCCTGAAATAACACATGATGAATTTACATTACTCTATGGTTTCTTCAGGTAGGTGTGAATGCTTCTTATCAGGTGTGCCAATAAGTCATTTTGTCAAATGTGTAATTGAAACGTCAATGGAGTGGATGAACTCTGTGTAAATATTCAGCTCATCATGTAGTAGCAGGTAATAGAATCATTATTTTGCTAGATTTGAGCTATAGTGATTGGATCGAGGGACACTTTGAAACGGGAGAAAATCACTAACATCATTTGACATCATTCCACTTGGAAGTGGAAAAGTGATTCTATGTAGGGAAGACCTCTCTCACTCATTTCAGTCATCCTCAAATCATAGCATTATATGTCCTTGGAACAACTTTGTGTTCAGTTTTTGCAGTAAAGTCAGATAGGCTTAATGTCCTTTTAATTACCTTATGAATTTCAGGTAGCAGTTGTAAATTGATGTCTTAATATTTACTGTTAGGGAAGTTTTGTTTACCCTGAATACTTCTGGTCTGCAACTTTTAAAAAAAGTTATTGGTCATTCCCAACAATTAGAATTCATACATTTTTAATTAAGTCCATGTTTTTGGTTTCTTTAAAATAATGAACAATATGACAACACTGGCTCTGTGTTTATACAAACATAGATTGGAGTTACATAGCAGCTGCCACATTTAGACAGAAGAAGGAAAGTTCTTCGGTCTGCCACATTCTCCTGTCTTTCTTAATTTTTGCTCTGAGAGTGCTAGCCTCCATTTCTTATCATGCTTGCATTGTTGTATTTGTGATAGTAGAGCTAAAAGGGAAATAAAACATTTCCCCTAAAAATTGCTTATCAGAAGTGGGAAAATGAAAGCCAGAGAGAGAAGGTCATATGTTTTCAGAAACAGTCATGGGATTTTCTTGTGAAATGTGTTTTTTCTAGATTTCTTCCATCTACTAATCTATGAGGCAAAAATGTCCACATTCAAAACCCGCTCCAGGCTGCTTTGCTCCATGTTTCAAACCTTCTTCCTCCACCCATGTTTAGTATGGAGACCACCGATACCTTGCTTTGTGGCACTGATACCTCATAGACTCTCAGGGACATGATTGCTCTTTCTAACTATAAGAAGTACTGATGACAACTGCCAAAGCTCTCCCAGTATGCTTAGTTTTTCTTTTGCTTAGTTTTGTATATTTTCAAAGAAAATCTGTGATTTTTCACCCTGGCATAGAACAATTTACACCCTGATTTTGTTTTACAAATTACAGAGCTGATAGACATAATAGGCAATCCTTTTGTGTGTGTGTGTGTGTGTGTGTGTGTGTGTACAGTATTTCATGATTCTTTACCTATCATTCCTGGTCACTCTCTAGAAACTGTATTATGATCATATAGATTCTGGAACCAATCAGACGTAGACTTCTAGTTCAAATGTTGCTGAAGACCTGAGTTCAGAGAAGGAAGATGGGCAAAATTATAATCAGAGAGAAATGCTGCTTCTGTTATTTGTGAGAATTGTAATAGTGCAAGGAGTGAGATTAAGATGTTATTTAAAAAGGAAAAAAAATCTGGTTAATATAGTCCAAGTTCCCAAAGAGAATATATACTGCCAGAGTAAAAATAATAAATGTAAGGGCATTTTCCATTATGCAGTGAACTTGGCCTGAAAACACGGTGTAGAACTTAATTATATATACACAGAAATTATCTGTCTACACCAGGGACAGGCTTGGGGCTCTCTTACCAACGTAGCATTTATATATGTAATCTCATCTACTTCCTTCTTCCCAACCCCATAACTGACTCTAGATCTTCCTGCTTTAACGGCAAGGTCAGAGATAACTAGAGAAGCAGCATCAGCAACTCTCAGGTCCATTTTTCATCACCAATGAAATGGAATAAAGCAGGTATAAGAGGAAGAAGGCAGCCAAGTGAAACAGATGACCAGGTTTTTAGGCTGTCTCTGCTTTAATTCTCAGGCTTCATGGAGCAAGTATCAGGTGAATATATCTTTATACACATGATATATAACAACTTTGAAAGATATGCATCCCAGGGCATCAGTCTAATCCCTAGACAAACTCCTCCCCTCCGAGGATGAATTAAGTGCAACCTCTGCAAAAACAACAACAACCCTAAGTTAAACATGTGTTTGTATGTGTGTGTGTGTACACACACTGATTATAAATTATATTGATATAAAGGATGTATAACACTCAATTTCTAAATAATAACAAAATATATGATAGTCTCCATTATAAATTCCACATTGCCAGTTGATTCTTATGGAACATTTTCATTGATTTTTGCCCAACTCTTGTATCTGTAGTGAAACTATGGTTGTAATTGATGGATGAGTAAAGTTCTGACATAAATGTTCGTTGTAATTCTTATTTACCTTAATGAGTAAGATGAAAAGGAAACAACAAGGATGTATACCCATACTTCACTAATGTTTCATGGAAGTGAGTGGCTTTGCTGAATGAATCAAAATATAATTTTTGAATACAGTACAACTACCTCCTCAATGTTTTGTACTATTTATAATGTAAGAGCTGCATACATAACAAAATTTTTAACTTCAATATGCAGTATTAACATCTTTTACATCTACAGTTCTAGTCAGGAATAAATGACAGTCTGTGTGATAGTGCTCAGCACACAGCCTAGCAGATACTAAGTACTTATTCAATGATAGATATTCCTCCTCTTCTTTCCCCATGTCCTCAAAACCAGCTCACCAAACAGCATCATGAAACATGCACCAGGAAATAGCAAAGCCAGCATGCCAGTGTCTTAGTCTATTTGCTGCTGCTATACCAGAATATCACAGACTGGGTAACATAACAAGGAGGAAAATTTATTTCTCACAGTTTTGGAGACTGGGAAGTCCAAGAGTACTGCATCTTGTGAGGGCCTTCATGCTGTGTTATCCCATGGTGGAAGACAAAGAGGAAGGTGAGACAGAGAGAGGCAATCAGTCCAAACTTGTGTTTTCATCAGAAACCCACTCCCTAGATGGTGACTCCTCCTCCTAGAGGGGAGGAGTTTGTCTATGGATTAGACTGATGCCCTGGGATGTACATCTTTCAAAGTTGTTAAATATCATGTGTATAAAGAAATATTCACCTGGCTTTTATTCATGAGGGTGGAGTCCTTATAACCTAACCACCTCTTAAAGATCCCACCTCTCAATACTGTTACAATAGCAATTACATTTCAAAATGAGTTTTGGAGGGGACATTCAAACCATAGCTGTTAGGAAAAATAGTGGTTATTAATATTTACTAAACACTTATCATAGGCTAGTCACTTCTCACATGTAATTTATTTTAATATTTACAGTAATGCTATGAGGTAGGCACTATCAGTATATCAATCTACAAGTGGGTAAATTGAGGGCAGAGATATTAAGTAAATTTCTAAAATTCATATGGTCAAAATATGGAAGAATAACTCTCCTCTGATTTTGTAAACCACAATCTTAGAAACTGTTTTATAAAGATATGACATAAAATAATATTGAAGAATTTGTAAAATATGAATTTTTAAAATAAGTTTATGTTACAATATTGAAATTAAAATAATAAAATAAATCTCCTATTCCTTTATTGACACACACACAAAAAAAGTACCAGGATATGCACAGAAGACACTCTTTGCCCCTGTTTTTTCTAGTCGGCTCAATCACAGGCATTGGTGGTCTCTCTGGAGTCCGGCTTCCTCCTTCACAGCTTTAGTCAAGTGTGTTTCCCTTTAAAAGTGATGTTGCTCCTTGGCACCATTAATTACCTCTGAAATTGGAAAAAAATTTGGCTCCAACTTTCTTATATATTTCATTTTTCCAAAATCTCAGGAGATAAAAACACATAAGAATTCAAGCACCAGTTATTTTTTAGCTGCAGTAATTTGCAACTTAAGAAACCATTTTGTTATAGTATACCCAAGCCAAAGTATTAATCTCAGGACATAGCAAATATTTCGTTCTAGATCTTGTTGCTATAGATCATGCCAAACTTTTATCTTGGAGAAAAATAATATATAGAAAAATCAGAAGAAAGCAAAGTTTATATAATATATATGTGTGTACCTATATAATTTCTCTATGTGTGTGGATGTACATATGTATATATGTGTGTGGTTATATATGTGTATGTATATGTAAATACACATATATACATATATACACAACCACACACATATATATATTTACATATGTAGGCGGCCCTTTGTATTTTTGGATTCTGCATCCATGAATTCAATTATGGATGCAAAATAGTTGAGGAAAAAAATTGCATCTGTATTGAAAATGTATAGACTTTTTCTTGTTTGTATTGCCTAAACAATATAGTATAACAACTATTTACATAGCATTTACATTGCACTCAGTATTATAAATAATCTAGAGATTGTTTAAAGTATGTGGAAGGATGTGGGAAGGGATGACTGTATTTAATTGTGTGTGTAATTATGTATATATGTGTGTATATATATGTGTGTGTGTGTGTGTGTGTGTGTGTGTGTATAGATAGAGAGAGAGATAGAGAGATACATCTTTCCAAATCTGTCAATTTTCTTAAGTCTAAGACCTGTGAGTGAAATCTCAACTGAGAGAAGTCCTCCCTCAGGAAGTTAATGATGACATAGTAGCCCTTATTCTTGGGACAGAGTTGGGGGACCACAACCAATGCATATTAACTCATCTCTAAAAATGACATGTAAAACATTTTAATATTTAAAAATCTGCTATAGTACAATTGCAAATCCTCAGAATTTCCCTCATGTTGCCTTCTTCCTTGTGATGTTCATTAATTTATGTAAAACCTATGTCCTTTCAATTCCCTCTTAGCCCCTCCTGGCATTTCTGGCATTCCAATGCTGTATTAAGAGGACCTCCACCTAGGAATGAACTTTTAATTCTATATCTCTGATAGGCACATCTTCAAAAAGAGTTCAGAAGCTTTGTTGGTGTTGAGTCCAGCTGTAGAATTACTTAAGACTTTGGTTTATTTCTAACGGAGTACCCCTTACCACATATTTAACTGATCCAGTTGTTTTCCTATTTTCTTTACTTAGAACACTATTCTTGGTTCCTTCTTTGATTTCATCTGATCTGCAAACATCTTCATTATTTAAAACCTGGAGCATGTGAACACTGTTCTTTAAAATCAGTAAAATTTATAAGCAGATCTTTTTTTCAGGAGAGAGCAAGTCTTCAGAACTGTTCTGAACTCTTTAACCTCTGGAAAGTGCACCTGAAGAGAGAATGTGCCCATTTGCACTTAAACATAACTCCTGTTAAATCTTCACTTCCTGGAACTATGATTCAATGACCTGCCCTATCCATTATATGAGATCAAAGAAAAGCCAAGGGGGGAGGACAGAGAGGAGCCATCAGCTTTCCCTGATTTTCACACTAGATAGCACAGTTATTAAAATCATACATCAATCAAGCACCCACACTACCTTTCAATAAACCGTTTCCCTAATATCTCACTACTTGAGCATACCCTTTCTCATCTCCACCTCTAGAGAATAATACCTTCTCTCTAAAAGTAAGGAAAATTAGCCCCTACCACATCTTTGCCTCAGATTATCTTGCAATCTTGTGAACCAAAGTAGTGTAGTGATTAAAGGCACACACTTTCTGTTCATAATCTGGCTCTGCAACTTAATAGCCATGAGAATTTGTTCAAGCCTCCATTTCCTTTTGGGAAGAGTAGAGATATTTGTTAATAAATGTACCCAGCTCATAGCATTACCATGGGAATGAAATATGATACTGAAGCTCCTAGCATAGTATCTGCCCAAAGTGGGGAATTAGATGAATGCTGTGTATCTCCTTTCCCTTCTCCTTTTCCTCTTACTTCATAATATTTGTCTTTCTTGTCACATGTATACATTTATTTTCTTGTCTTCATCTTTAGCAGCATTATGATTTCTGCATGAGGCAAAGTAGTGGGAAGCAAGAGGATTCAAAGAAAGAAATGTATTGTGTGTGTGCGTTTGGGGTGGGGGGAGAATGCTCAGAAAATGTAAGAAATTTTATTGATCATGCTAATAATCAATAATTCTTACCATTGTTGGAGTATTTACTAGATTGTAATTACTGGTGAGGTCCTTATATGCATTACTAGTATGTGATTCTCACAACTTTTTAGGATAGATAATATTACCTTTAACTGCAAAGAGGATAACTAAATCCCAGAAGAAATAAGCGCAGATGGACATCTATGAAATGTTGAGTGATAAATAAAGCCAAATCTCACTGTGTCAATATTTATCCTGTTTATATACCCCGACTCTATAAAAAGAATAAAAGAACAAATGGAAAGGAGTGGGGAAAGGAAAGTTCATAGGAAAAGAGAAGAATGAAGAAGAGAGGCTGGAGGTAGAGGAAGATGGTCAAAGATAACCCTCTAGTGATCATCCCTCCTGCAGGAACATCAAATTGAATAACCATCCATGCAAGAAAGCACCTTTATAAGAACTAAAAAATCAGGTAAGAGATCAGTTTCTGGTTGTAATGTAATAGGATGGAAACATGCATGGAAGAGGGTAGGAAAGAGTTTCAATTGCCTACACCACCCCTCCCCCAACAGGCAGTGCAGCCCAGAGAGGCAATCTGTGCACTCAAGAGAGGGAGAGCAAAGTGACTGTGGGATTTTGTATTAGAACTCAGTCCCACCTTGTCACAGTGGAACACAACACTGAAAAGAATCCTGCTATTGCCCATAGAGAAAGCATTTAGATCACCCCTGGGCCAGAGGGGAGTCTGCCACTCCTGGAGGAGAAACCCAATTTCCAGCCTTCTTAACTACTGGCTCACTAAAGTGGCCTTGGGACCTGAATAAATTTTAATGGCAGCCAGGCATAGCAACTGCTGTTCTTAGGAAAGCCCTGGTGCTGCCCTGGTCTTGGAGGCTGTGGTCTCAGGGTGTGATCCAGTGTGACATCAGCTGTGGCAGCCACAGGAGTGCCTGCATCACTCCTCCCCCAACTCCAGACAGTACAGTGCAGAAAAACTCCTTCCACTTAAGGGAAGGAGAGGGAAGGAGAGCAAAGAGTAGAGACTTTGTCTTGCAAGTGGGTACCAGCCCAGCTACAGTAAAACAAAGCATCAGGCAGGATCCCAAAGCCCCTGATTTCAGGTTGTTACTCCAGGATAACACTTCTAGTTGTACCCTGGGCCAAAAGGAAATCTTCTGCCCTGGTGGAGCAGACACAAGGCCCCCCCATCCCGCAAGCTTCAACGTCTCTGACTAAAAATGGCTTCAGGCCTTGAATAAACATCAGTGTCAGGCAGAAACAATCATGGGCTTTGGGTGAGCCCTGGCATTGTGCTGGTCTGAGAGACTACAGGCTTTGAGTACAACCCAGCATAGTGCCAGCTGCGGTGCCTATGACAGTGCCTACATCATCCCTCCTCCAACTGCAGGAAACATAGCATACACACACACACACACACACACACACACACACACACACACACACAGAGACTCCTTTCACTTGAGAGAAAGAGAAGAAAGTAAAGGACTTTGCCTGAGAACACAGATAATTCTCCCTTATCTTTCCCAAGTCCATCAGTGCTGATATCTAGAAATAACCAGTATCACAGTGTAGGCTTAGAGAGCCCTCTAGTACTGAAATGGGTGCAGTTACCATGGGCTTAGGTAACTCAATACTCAACTTCCTTTGACTTCTTAGAAGGCCCTCTGTAGAAGTATGAATACACACAAAACCAGACTGTGAAGACTAAAATAAATACCTAACTCCTAAATGCCCAGACATCCACAAATATTCACAAGCATAAAGAATATTCAGGAAAATATGACCTCACAAAATGAACTAGATAGGGTACCAGTGACCAATCCTGGAATAATGGAGAAATATGAATGCTCAGACAGACAATTGAAAATAATTATTTTAGGGAAATTTAACAAATGTTCAGCAAGCACGGAGAAGAAATTAAGGAATGCATCAGAGAAATTCAACAAAAATATTGAGGTAATTTAAAAAAACAAAAATTCTGGAGCTGTAAAATTCAATTGATGAACTGAAAAATGCATCAGATTGTCTCAAAAGCAGAATTGATCAAGCAGAAGAAATAATTAGCTTGAAGACAGGCTGAAAATACAGAAAGGAGAAAAACGAAAAGGTACACTTACAAGATCTAGAAAGTAACCACATAAGGGCAAATCTAAGAATTATTGACCTTAAAGAGGAAGTAAAGGAATAAATTAAGACAGAAAGTTTATTCAAAAAATAATAACAGATAACTTGTCAAACCTAGAGGAAAGTAAGAATAACCAGGTGAAAAGGTCAACAAACACCAAGAAGACTCAACCCAAATCAGATACTACAAGGAATGTAATAATCTAACTCTCAAAGGGCAAGGGCAAAGAAAGTACCCTAAAAGCAGCAAGAGAAAATAAGTAAATAACGTATAATGAAGCTATGATACATCTGGCAGTAAATTTCTTGGCAAAAGTTTACAGGCCAGGAGGGAGTGGAATGACACATTAAAAGTGGTAAAGAAAAAAATAACTTTGAACCTAAAATACTGTACTCCAAAAAGCTATCCTTCAAACACATAGGAGAAATAAAGACTTTCCCAGACGAACAAAAGTGAATGGAATTCATCATTACCAGACTTGTCTTACAAACAATACTACAGGGGACTCTTTGATCTGAAATAAAAGAATGCTGACATGCAACAGGAAATCATCTGAAAGAATAAAGCTCATTGATAAAAGTAAGTACACAGACAGATTAAGAATACTCTAATGCTGGATATACCTAAAGTAAATGACAAGCTAACGGGTGCAGCACACCAGCATGGCAGGCACACGTATACATATGTAACAAACCTGCACGTTGTATACATGTACCCTAGAACTTCCTAGAACTTAAAGTATAATAAAACAAAAAGAATACTCTAATGCTGTAATTGTGGTGTGTAAACCACTCATATTTTTAGCATGAAGACTAAAAGACAAATATATCAAAAATAATAACTACAACAAATTTTAAGACAGGCCATATTAAAAAAATATAAATTCAAACAATAAAATGTCAAAAAATAGGAAGATGGGTTAAAGTATACAGGATTTTTTTAACAATTTTTTCTTTGTTTCTTTTCTTTGTAATCAAATTTGAGTTGTCATTAATTTAAGATAATTTGTTATATCTATAAAATATTTCTTGTAAGACTCATGATAACTGCAAAGCAAAAACCTATAATAGAAACCTATGTGAAAAAGAAAAAGAAAGGAATTAAACATGCTCTCAGAGAAAATCACTTATCCACAAAGGAAGAGTGTAACAAAGGAAGAAAATAAGAGAAGACTTACAAAACAGCCAGAAAACAAGTAACAAAATAGTAGTTGCAAATTCTTACCTATCAATAACATTGACTGTAAATGAGATAAAATATATATGCTGCCACAAGAAACTCACTTCACCTATAAATGCACACATAGACTGAAAGTGAAGACATGGTAAAATATATTCTATGCAAGTGGAAATCAAAAAAGAGCAGGAGTAGCTATAATTAAATCAGATAAAATAGACTTCAAGTCAAAAACTGTAAAAAGAGACAAAGAAGGTCACTATATAATGATGAAGTGGTCACTTCAACAAGAGCATATAATTGTAAATATATATGCAACCCCCAATAGAGTACCCAAATATATAAAGCAAATATTAAAAGATATAAAGGGAGAGCTAGACTACAATACAATAATAATAGGGGACTAAAACACCCCACTATCAAAAACTGACAGATCATTCAGACAGAAAATCAACAAAGAAACATTGGAATTAATGTGACCAAATAGACTTAGCTGGTATTTACAGAGCATTTTATCCAACTGCTGCAGAATACACAGTCTTCTCATCAGCACGTAGAATATTATCTGGGATAGAACATATCCTGGTTACAGTCTATTTAGTCCACAGAGCAAGTTTCAACAAATTTAAAAAATGAAATCATATCAGCTCTTTTTTCTGAGCATGATAGAATAAAACTAGAAATCAATAACAAGAGACACTTTGGAAGGTATGCTAATATGTGGAAATTAAACAACATTCTCTTGAAAAAAATATGGGTCAATATTAAGAAAACAAAACTTGTTTGAAGCAAATGAAAATGGAAATACAACGTATCAAAACCTATGGGATACAATAAAAGCAGTACTAAGAGGGAAGTTTATAACAATAAACATCTACATCAAAAAACTAAAAAGACTTCAAATAAACAACCTAACACTGAGCCTTAAAGAACTAGAAAAGCAAGAACACAGCAAACCCAAAATAGTAGAAAGAAAGAAATAGTAAAGATTAGAGTGGAAATACACGAAATTAAGACTAAAATTATACAAAATTAACAACAAAATTAAAAGTTGTTTTTTTGAAAACAGAAACAAAAGTGATAATCCTTTAGCTAGACTAAAAAAAGACGAGAAAGCCCATATAAATAAAATCAGAGAAGGGTTTTTGTAGACTATTATGAGCAATTGTATGCCAGTAAACTGGAAAACCTTGAAGAAATAAATAAGTTCCTAGACACATACAACCTACCATGGTTGAACCATGAAAAATAAAAAACCTGAACAGAACAATAATGACAAATGGGATAGAAGCAATAATAAAAAGTCTATCATCAAAGAAAAGCTCAGGACCTGATTGCTTTACTGATTAATTATATAAAATATTTAAAGAAGTACTAATAGTAATTCTACTCAAACTCTTTTTAAAAATTAAAAAGTAGAGCATACTTCCAAATGCATTCTGTGAGGTCATAATTAATCTAATGCCAAAACCAGACAAAGACACGCACAAAAAAGAAAACCATGGAACAATATCCCTGATGACCGTAGATGTAAAAATTCTCGACAAAATACTGGCAGGCCAAATTCAACTTCACTTAAAAAGGTCATTTATAATGATCAAATGAGATTTATCTCTGGGATGCAAGTATGGTTCAACATACACAAATCAATCAATATGATATATCACATTCATGGAATAAAGGACAAAAACCATATGATCATTTCAACAGATGCTAAAAAGCATTCAAGGGCTGGGCACGGTGGCTCACGCCTGTAATCCCAGCACTTTGGGAGGCTGAGGTGGGCGGTGCACTTGAGGTCAGGAGTCTGAGGCCAGCTTGGCCAACATGGTGAAAACCCATCTCTACTAAAAAAATACAAAAATTAACCAGGCATAGTGGCACACGCCTGTAATCCCAACTACTTGGGAGGCTGAGGCAGGAGAATCACTTGAACCTGGGAGGTGGAGGTAGCAGTGAGTCGAGATTGTGCCACTGCACTGCAGCCTGGACAGCAGAGCGAGTCTCTATTAAAAAAAAAAAAAAAGAGGAGACGGAGAAGCAGCAGCAGCAGCATTCAATAAAATTTCACGTTTTCATGATAAATAATCTCAACAAGGTAGATATAGAAGGAACATACTGCCAAACAATAAAGTCCATATATAACAAAATCACAGCCAATATCATACTGAAAGGGGGAAAATGGAAAGCTTTTCCTCTAAGATCTTGAACAAGACAAAGATGCTCACATTTACCAGTTTTATGCAATGTAGTACTGGAATCCTAACCAGAGCAATTAGGCAAGAGAAAGAAAGAAAGGTATCTAAATTGGAAAGGAAGAAATCAAATTGTTCTTGTTTGAAGATGACATGATCTTATATTGAGAAACACCTAAAAACTCTGTCAAAAGAACTGATAAATGAGTTCAGTGTGAAGTCACAGAATATAAAATCAACATGCAAATTCAGTAGCATTTTTATATACCAAAGCAAATAATCTGAAAGAGAAATCAAGAAAGCAATGCCATTTGCAATAGCTACAAAAAGTAAAATAAAGTATCTAAGAATAAACTTAACCAAAGAAGTGAAAGACCTCTACAATGAAAACTGTAATACATTGATGAAATAAATTGAAGATGACATTTAAAAAATGGAAACATCTTCTATATTCCTGGATTGGAAGAATAAATTTTGCTAACATGACCATACTGCTTGAAGGAATTTACAGATTCAAAAAAATCCCTATCAACTAATGATGTTCTTCACAGAAATAGGAAAAAACATTCTAAAATTTGTATGAAACCACAGAAGATTCCAAATAGCCAAAGCAATCCCGAGCAAAAAGAATAAAGCTGGAGGCATCACATTACCTGACTCCAAAATATACTACGAAGCTATAGTAACCAAAACAGCATGGTACTGACATAAAAACAGACACATAGACCAATTAAACAGAATAGAGAACCTAGAAATAAATTCATTCATTTTCAGCTGACTCATTTTCAACAAAAGTGCAAAGAACATACATTAAGAAAAAGATAGTCTCTTCACTAAATGTTCTTGGGAAAATAGGATAACCATAGGTAGAACAGTAAAAGTAGATCCCTATCTCTCATCATATATTAAAATCAAGTTGAAATGGATTAAAGACTTAAATATAACACCTGAAACTATGAAATTACTACAAGAAAACACTAGGGAAACACCTCAGGACATTGGTTTGGGTAAACAATCTTAAGTAAGTCTTCAAAAGCATAGGTAACCAAAGCAAAAATTGACAAATAGGATTACCTCAAGGTAAAAAACTTTTGCAGAGCACAGGAAAAAATTAACAGAGTGAAGGGACAACATATAGAATGGGAGAAAATATTTGCAAACTATCCATCTGGCAAGGGATTCGTAACCAGAACATATAATAAACTCAAACAATTCAATAGCAAAAACAAATAATTCAATTAAAAATTGGCAAAGTATTTGAATAGACATTTTTAAAAACAAGACAAATGGTGCATGTGTATATGAAAAAATAATCAACATAACTAATTATCAGGATGTGGAGAAAGTGGAAAGGTCGTACACCGTCAGTGGAAATGTAAAGTAGTACAGCCACTATGAAAAGCAGCATGGAGGGTCCTCAGAAATACTAAAGTTAGAACTACCATATGGTTCACCAATCCCACTGCTAGGTATACATGCAAAGGAAAGAAAATCGGTGTATTAAAGACATATCTGCACTCCCATGTTTATCACAGCACTATTCATAATAGCTAAGACATGGAATCAACCTAAGGGTTCATCAAAAAATAGCTGGGTAAAGAAAATGTTTACATATATCATATATATATTCATATATATATCATATATATTCATGTATATCATATATATTCATATATACATATATTCATATATATCATATATTCATATATATGTATATTCATATATATTCATATATTCATATATATCATATATATCATATATAATCATATATATTCATATATATCATTTATATTCATATATATTCATATCTATCATATATATTCATATCTATCATATATATCATATATATCATATATATTCATATATATCCATATATATCATATATATTCACATATATCCATATATATCATATATATTCATATATATCCATATATATCATATATATCATATATATTCATATATATCCATATATATCATATATATCATATATACATATATATTCATATATATCATATATATTCATATATATCATATATATTCATATATATTCATATATATCATATATATTCATATATATTCATATATATTCATATATATCATATATATCCATATATATTCATATCTATCATATATATCATATACATATCTATCATATATATCATATATTCATATATATTTATATATCATATATATTCATATATATCATATATATTCATATATATTCATATATATCATACATATTCATATATATCATATATATCATATATTCATATATACATATATTCATATATCATATATTCATATATACATATATTCATATATATTCATATATATCATATGTATCATATATATTCATATATATCCATATATACATATATTCATATATATTCATATATACTCATATATATCATATATACTCATATAAATCACATATTCATATATCATATATTCATATATATCGTATATATCATATATATTCTTATATATCATATATATTCATATATATCGTATATATCATATATATTCATATATATCATATATATCATATATATTCATATATATCATATATATTCATATATATCATACATATCATATATATTCATATATATCATATATATTCATATATATCATATATATCATATATATTCATATATATCATATATATTCATATATATCATATATATCATATATATTCATATATATCATATATATTCATATATCATATATATTCATATATATCTTATATATTCATATATTTCATATATATCATATATATTCATATATTTCATATATATCATATATTATATATTTCTTACATATCATATATATTCATATATATTCATATATATCATATATATCATATATATCATATATATTCATATATATCATATATATTCATATATATCATATATATTCATATATATCATATATATTCATATATATCATATATATTCATATATATTCATATATATCATATATATTCATATATATTCATATATATCCATATATATCATATATATCCATATATATCATATATATCCATATATATTCATATATATCATATCATATACATATATTCATATATTCATATATACATATATTCATATATATTCATATATATTCATATATACATATATTCATATATATTCATATATAGTCATATATACATATATTCATATATATTCATATATACATATATTTATATATTCATATATATTCATATATATCATATATATCGATATACATATATTCATATATATTCATATATACTCATATATATCATATATACTCATATATATCATATATTCATATATCATATATTCATATATATCGTATATATCATATATATCATATATATTCATGTATATCATCATATATCCATATACATCACATATATATATTCATATATATCACATATATCATATATATCATATATATTCATATATATTCATATATATTCTTATATATCATATATCATATATTCATATATATTATATAATATATATCATATATCATATATATTCATATGTCATATAATATATATCATATATATCATATATCATATATATTCATATATTATATATCATATATATCATATATATTCATATATTATGTATCATATATCCATATATAATATATATCATATATCCATATATAATATATATCATATATATCCTATATATTCATATATATCATATATCATATATATCATATATATTCATATATATCATATGTCATATATATCATATATTCATATATATCATATGTCATATATATCATATATATTCATATATGTCATATGTCATATATATCATATATATTCATATATGTCATATATCATATATATTCATATATATGATATATATGAATCCTATATGACCATAAAAAGATTAAAATCATGTAAATGGCAGCAACATGGATGGAACTAAAGGTCATTATGTTAAGCAAAATAAGCTAGGCATAGAAAGACAAATATTGCATGTTCTCACTTATATGTGGGGGCTATAAAAACTGACATCATGGAGGTTGTGAATAGAATGGTGGTTGCCAGAGGCTGGGAAGGATAATGATGAGGACAAATAAAGGATTTATTAATAGATATGAAAATACAGTTAGATAGAAGGAACAAGGTCCAGCATCGATGGCATAATAGGGAGGCTGTAGTAAAAAATAATTTGTTGTATATTTCAAAATAGCTAGAAGAGATTTGGAATTTTCCCAACACAAATAAATGATACAAGTTGGGGTAATTAATATTTCAATTATCCAGATTTGATCATTATATATTGAATGCTTGTATCAAAATGTTACATGTACCCCCATAAATATGAACAACTAATGTCAACAAGAGTATGGAGAGAAAGCATAAAAGCAGTGCTGAATCTTCTAACTGTCATGTAACACATTTGACCATGAATAGAGGCACATAGCCTAATCCTAAAGAAAGATTGTGTGTCGGATTTTCAAGATTCAGGAAAATATTTATAGACCTTGGGTTAGGTGTGGGGAGGTTGGTGGTGTAAGTGAGTGAGACATGCAAGTGAGTTGGGAACTGTGATGAGGTGGTGGGTGTAGGAGACTTCTTCAATTTCTATCTGGCAAGTGTTACTAAGGAAAAATATGTAATGGGAAAACTAGTGCTAGCTGTTTGTTCTTATGGAAATTCATTCAAGATTTAAGAGAAGAGAAGGGAGAAGCAATTAGCCAGGTAAGGAATGAATATTACTTTGTAAAGGAAACCTTATACGCACTTCAGGTAGTATAGATAGCTGTGCCTTGTTGTGAATTTGTCAGTTTTCTTGTCTTTCTGAGTAAGCTTGAATTTTCATGCTCACATAGAAATAAGCTGTTTATAAAAATTAGCCATAGGCAGGAGATTTCCAGAATATTTTGGATTTCTGACTTTGTGACATGACATTGTTTCTTACTTATTTTTCCTTTCTGCTCTTGTATGTGCAAAAAAATGTGACCAGTGAAATGTGACCCTCTTGGATCCTGGACTGACCCTTGCAGATAATCATCGAGTGAGGACACTGTTATAAATGATACTAGAGAGTGACCAGCATACCTCCTATAGAGTCCTGGTTTTCTTCCACTCTTATTGCTACATTTTTTGTGTCTCTCTCAAAATTGATTGTGAGATGCCAGGGCATAGGAATATCTTCTTCGTTCTTTCATTCTTTTTTTAAAATAATATAATGTGTGTGTTTACTGATTTATTATTAAAAATCAAGAAAATCAGTTGCAGAATTTACATTGTTTGACTATTTATTTCCCTTTCTTTCTTAATATAACTGTATTTCAGGCATCCTTTGTTTATTCCACAACATAGTTACTTTTTTCCTCTTTGAGAAGAATTTTCTAACACGTTGTAATTTAAATGTAGCTAAGAAGAAAAACCCTTTCAATTTTATCTTATAGCATTCAGGATGATGTGATCTTTCTATGTAAAATCCATGCTGGTGTTTTGCAAGCTATTATCAGCCAAGAGCTAGAGTCAAAAGTAAGGGGATAAAAAAATCTCTTAGATATTATGACAGAATTGAAGTGACGATAATGTTCATATACCATGAAAGTAATGTAATACCTTCTTCCCCATGCAGATTTCCTGATGTTATCCTTGTATTAGGAGGAGATGTATTTTTACCTCCTCTCACTCAATCCTTCAGATTTCTTTCAATCAGAAGGAAATATCAGTTAAATTGAGATCATAGAGCAGGATATTTATTTAATTGCAATCTTATCACTGAATGTGGCTGGTGCTTTCTAATGTAGTTAGAAGCAATGGTATAAACTATATACCTCAAAGGAATATTCAACTTAGCATTTCAGAAATTCCGCTGTCTTGTCCTGTTGGCTGAGTGAAATATATATACATATATATCCATGTTTCGCCTTTGATTCCGGGGGAAGATGTGTGCTTTTAAGAATTCTATGCACTTTTTATAGTACACACTTTCCAGTTATGTGATTCTGATTATATGGAGGCTGCGTTTTTTTCATTGTTGTGAGCTATTTTACAACTCTTCAAGTTTTAGGTGGAAATGTAAATAATCGTTATCTATAGTAAAGCAAATAACCTGGTTCAATGAAGGGACAACCTCACTCCCTCTGTGAAAGAGAACATTTTGCATCTGTCTGTAAATGCATGCCAATATTCCTGGCTTATAAATGTCCCTGTCTTTGGATATACCTTTGAACTGGCTTTCTCATTTAATAATAAATTAAATAAAATCACTGGCATGTGTTCATTTTTTATCTATATGAGAATCACGATTTGCCTTAAAAAAAATTTTGTTTGTTAGCAATCCCAATATCTCAACAATGGAGCTAGAGAAGCAATCTCTTTCCTTTTCACTGTATTCCATTTCATTCACTAACATTTAGAAACAAGTAATAACTTATTTTGCTTTTGTCGTGAGGGCTATGGTACCACAATACATTTTAAGTGAAGGTACCAAAAACTGTCTAGGTAATTCTCTAAAAATCATTTGTAGCACATTTAACAAATTATGGTAGCAAAGAATGTGGCCAAAGATGGGCTATTTGGTAGAGTTTAGGCCTTATTGAGTAAGGCAGATATTTCAGGTATTAAACAAATTCACTGATGAACATGCCATAAATTAGGAGGTTGATTTCTGTAAGCAGCTTTATAATTTTATGAGCTTCAAAGTAAAATCAGCTACTTTATTTGCTGGAAGTTTCTTTATTGCTGTTCAATGCAAAAGATCAGTTATGAATAGGATTCTCCTTTATGATGGAGCTCTATTAGTTTATTTCAAAGAGGGTTAATGCAATTATAAATTATTCTTGTAAGCACCATTTCTTTAATGCCAGTTAAAGCTATTATTACCTGGAAAAAGATCAAGGTCTTTTAAAAGTGTTCAAAATAGTAATATCCAAAGAAGAAATACTGATGAATTTTTAAATATCTCCATTCATGTACTTTTTTTCCAGGAGAGGAGCCAGAGCCTTGAGGGATTTCAAATCATTCTTTTGGATTTCCTAATAAAATGGCATATCTGTGTATGTCTGTGTTGTCTGTCATTTGGCAAACTTTTCCCACAGGAAACAAAAAAGAAAGTCAGAGCTAGTTTATATTCTGAATTTTAATATTCAAGACCATGCTTATAAACATTTTTTGTTCTGGTAGAACTCCTGGGAAAAGCTTTCTAAGTACATTTTTTTCTTTCTTTTTTATTTACTTATTTTTTTCTTTATTTCTTCTTAAAAAAAGAACGGGATACATATACAGAACGTGCAGGTTTGTTTCATAAGTGTATGTGTGCCATGGTGGTTTGCTGCACCTATTGACCCGTCCTCTAAGTTCCCACCCCTAAATCCCCATCCCCCAACAGGCCCCGGTGTGCGATGTTCCCCTCTCTGTGTCCATGTGTTCTCATTGTTCAGCTCCCACTTATGAGTGAGAACATGCAGTGTTTGGTTTTCTTTTCCTGTTTTAGTTTGTTGAGGATGATGGCTTCCAGCTGCATCCATGTCCTTGCAAAGGACATGGTCTCATTCCTTTTAATGGCTGCATAGTATTCCATGGTGTATATATACCACATTTACCATATCCAGTCTATCACTGATGGGCATTTGGGTTGGTTCCTAGTCTTTGTTATGGTAAATAGTGCTGCAATAAACATACATGTGCATGTGTCTTTATAGTAGAATGATTTATATTCCTTTGGATATATACCCAGTAATGGAATTGCTGGGTCAAATGGTATTTCTGGTTCTAGATCCTTGAGGAACTGCAACACTATCTTCCACAATGGTTGAACTAATTTACACTCCCACCCAACAGCGTAAAAGTGTTCCTATTTCTCCACAGCCTCACCAACATCTATTGTTTCCTGACTTTAATAATTGCCATTCTGACTGGTGTGAGATGGTATCTCATTGTGGTTTTTATTTGCATTTCTCTGATGATCAGTGATGTTGAACTTTTTTCCTATGTTTGTTGGCCGCATAAATGTCTTCTTTTGAGAAGTGTCTGTTCATATCTTTTGCCCACTTTTTGATGGGGTTGTCATTTTCTTGTAAATATGTTTAAGTTACTTGTAAATTCTGGATATTAGACCTTTGTCAGATGGGTAGATTGCAAAAATGTTCTCCCATTCTATAGGTTGCCTGTTCATGCTGATGATAGCTTCTTTTGCTGTGCAGAAGCTCTTTGGTGTAATTAGATCCCATTTGTAAATTTTGGCTTTTGTTTCAATTGATTTTAGCATTTTTGTCATGAAGTCTTTGCCCATGCCTATGTCATGAATGGTATGGCCTAGGTTTTCTTCTAGGGTTTTTATGGTTTTTGGATTTTACATTTAAGTCTTTAAACCATCTTGAGTTAATTTTTGCATAAGGTGTAAGGAAGGGGTCCAGTTTCACTCTTCTGCATATGGCTATCCAGTTTTCTCAGCACCATTTATTAAATAGGAAATCCTTTCCCCATTGTTTCTTTTTGTCAGGTTTGTTGAAGACCATATGGTCATAGATATGATGTGTTACCTCTGAGGTCCCTGTTCTGCTCCATTGGTCTATGTGTTTGTTTTTGTACCAGTACCATGATGTTTTGGTTACATGGTCTTGTAGTGTAGTTTGAAGTTGTCTTGGTTATATGCGGTCTTCTTTGATTCCATATGAAATTTAAAATAGGTGTTTTTTAAGGTCCTTAGTGTTTATTTGTTTGAATTGAACATGGCTCAGGGAGATGGAGACTGGGACTTACTCAGTTACTGCAGGCTGACTGCTCTTGGTTTCTTCCATGTACCTAGTTGCCCCAAAGAAAGTGGGCAGCCTGGACACTTGCAGAGACATTCTGGGCTGCTAAATCATGAGGGTGAGGCTCTCTTAATCCTTAACCATCTTCTTTTCATTTCCCAAATTTTCAGATGCTTAGATGCCTGAATAAAGGCAAGGTTCGACATGCTGAAGATACCAACATGGCTAAGACTGTTTTCTGTCCTTGAGGATCTCATGGTCAAGTAGGAAGCAGACAGACAGGTTCATTTCTATGAATGGTTCAGCAGGACTAGCTTAAGATAGGACAACGGTGGGAAGAATAGAAAGGGAGACCACCAGATGGAAAAGGGCTGTAGGAGGGTCCTCTTCTCCAGGTTATCCTGAGCGTGGCTCAGAAAGTCATAGGTCCTGCCCATCTGAGCCTCTAGAACTCCACCCAGATGGGAGGATGGAATAGGGCAGAAACGCAGCTGGTCTCCTTCACCTTTCTTGGGGGAGCATTCTTCTGGGAAAGTCACCTTCCCTTCCCACAAGTCCCCCCTGCCATTTCACTACATAATACTTAGGCTTTCTGGCCCTAAGGCCTGCTGTGATTCTGTTGAAGGCCAATTGTCCCTCACCTCAACACTTGAACTAGAATTCTTTATTATTATTCTTCTTATTATTATACTTTAAGTTCTAGGGTACAAGTGCACAACATGCAGTTTTGATACATAGATATACATGTGCCATGTTGGTTTGGTGCACCCATCAACTCGTCATTTACATTAGGTATTTCTCCTAATGCTATCCATCCCCCAGCCCCCCACCCCACAACAGGCCTTGGTGTGTGATGTTCCCCACCCTGTGTCCAGGTGTTCTTATTGTTCAGTTCCCACCTATGAGTGAGAACATGTGGTGTTTGGTTTTGTCTTTGTGAAAGTTTGCTGAGAATGATGGTTTCCAGCTTCATCCATGTCCCTGCAAAGAACATTAACTAATTCTTTTTTATTGCTGCATAGTATTCCATGGTGTATATGTGACACATTTTCTTAATCCAGTCTATCATTGTTGTACATTAGGGTTGGTTCCAAGCCTTTGCTATTGTGAATAGTGCCACAATAAACATACGTGTGCATGTGTCTTTATAGCAGCATGATTTATAATCCTTTGGGTATATACTCAGTAATGGAATTGCTGGGTCAAATGGTATTTCTAGTACTAGATCCTTGAGGAATTGCCACACTATCTCTCAAATGGTTGAACTAATTTACATTCCCACGAACAGTGTAAAAGTGTTCCTATTTCTCCACATCCTCTCCAACATCTGTTGTTTCCTGACTTTTCAGTGATCGCCATTCTAACTGGCGTGAGACAGTATCTCACTGTGGTTTTGATTTGCGTTTCTCTGATGACCAGTGATGATGAGCATTTTTTCATGTGTCTGTTGGCTGCATAAATATCTTCTTTTGAGAAGTGTCTGTTCATATCCTTTGCCCACTTTTTGATGGGGTTGTTTGTTTTTTTCTGGTAAATTTGTTTGAGTTCTTTGTAGATTCTGGATATTAGCCATTTGTCAGATGTGTAGATTGCAAAAATTTTCTCCCATTCTGTAGGTTGCCTGTTCACTCTGATGGTAGTTTCTTTTGCCGTGAAGGAGCTCTTTAGTTTAATTAGATCCCATTTGTCTATTTTGGCTTTTGTTACCATTGCTTTTTGTGTTTTAGTCATGAAGTCCTTGCCCATACCTATGTCCTGAATGGTATTGCCTAGGTTTTCTTCTAGGGTTTTTATGGTTTTAGGTCTAACGTTTATGTCTTTAATCAATCTTGAATTAATTTTTGTATAAGGTGTAAGGAAGGGATCCAGTTTCAGCTTTCTCCATATGGCTAGCCAGTTTTCCCAGCACCATTTATTAAATAGGGAATCCTTTCCCCATTTCTTGTTTTTGTCAGATTTATCAAAGATCAGATGGTTGCAGATGTGTGGTGTTATTTCTGAGTCCTCTATTCTGTTCCATTGGTCTATTTATCTGTTTTGGTACCAGTACCATGCTGTTTTGGTTACTGTGCCCTTGTAGTATAGTTTGAAGTCAGGTAGTGTGATGCCTCTGGCTTTGTTCTTTTTGCTTAGGATTGTCTTGGCAATGCGGGCTCTTTTTTGGTTCCATATGAACTTTAAAGTAGTTTTTTTCCAATTCTGTGAAGATAGTCATTGGTAGCTTGATGGGGATGGCACTGAATCTATAAATTACCTTGGGCAGTATGGCCATTTTCACACTATTGATTCTTCCTATCCATGAGCATGGAATGTTCTTCCATTTGTTTGTGTCCTCTTTTATTTCATTGAGCAGTGGTTTGTAGTTCTCCTTGAAGAGGTCCTTCACATCCATTGTAAGTTGGGTTTATAGGTATTTTATTATCTTTGAAGCAATTGTGAATGGGAGTTCACTCATGATTTGGATCTCTGTTTGTCTGTTATTGGTGTATAGGAATGCTTGTAATTTTTGCACATTGATTTTGTATCCTGAGACTTTGCTGACGTTGCTTATCAGCTTAAAGAGATTTTGGGCTGAGACGATGGGGTTTTCTAAATGTACAGTCATGTCATCTGTAAACAGGGACAATTTGATTTCCTCTTTTCCTAATTGAATACCCTTTATTTCTTTGTCTTGCCTGATTGGCCTGGCCAGAACTTCCAACACTATGTTGAATAGGAGTGCTGAGTGAGGGCATCCTTGTCTTGTGCCAGTTTTCAAAGGGAATGTTTCCAGTTTTTGCCCATTCACTATGATATTGGCTGTGGGTTTGTCATAAATAGATCTTATTATTTTGAGATACGTCCCATCAATATGTAGTTTATTGAGAGTTTTTAGCATGAAGGGCTGTTGAATGTTGTTGAAGGCCTTTTCTGCATCTATTGAGATAATCATGTGGTTTTTGTCATTGGTTCTGTTTACGTGATGGATTTCATTTATTGATTTGCATATGTTGAACCAGCCTTGCATCCCAGGGATGAAGCTGACTTGACCATGGTGGATAAGCTTTTTGATGTGCTGCTGGATTCGGTGTGCCAGTATTTTATTGAGGATTTTTGCATCAATGTTCATCAGGGATATTGGTCTAAAATTCTCTTTTTTTGTTGTGTCTCTGCCAGCCTTTGGTATCAGGATGATGCTGGCCTCATAAAATGAGTTAGGGAGGATTCCCTCTTTTTCTATTGATTGGAATAGTTTCAGAAGGAATGGTACCAGCTCCTCTTTGAACCTCTGGTAGAATTCAGCTGTGAATCCATCTGGTCCCAGACTTTTTTTGGTTTGTAGTCTATTAATTATTGCCTCAATTTCAGAGCCTATTATTGGTCTATTCAGAGATTCAAGTTCTTCCTGGTTTAGTCTTGGGACAATGTATGTGTTCAGGAATTTATCCATTTCTTCTAGATTTTCTAGTTTATTTGCATAGAGTTGTTTATAGTATTCTCTGATGGTAGTTTGTATTTCTGTGGGATCAGTGGTGATATCCCCTTTATCACTTTTTATTGTGTCTATTTGATTCTTCTCTCTTTTCTTCTTTATTAGTCTTGCTAGCAGTCTATCAATTTTGATGATCTTTTCAAAAAACCAGCTTCTGGATTCACTGATTTTTTTTTTGAGAGGTTTTTTGTGTCTCTATATCTTTCAGTTCTGCTCTGATCTTAGTTATTTCTTGCCTTCTGCTACCTTTTGAATTCGTTTGCTCTTGCTTCTCCAGTTCTTTAACTGTGATGTTAGGATGTCGGTTTTAGATCTTTCCTGCTTTCTCTTGGGGGCATTTGGTGCTATAAATTTCCCTCTACACACTGCTTTAAATGTGTCCCAGAGATTCTGGTATGTTGTGTCTTTGTTCTCATTGGTTTCAAAGAACATCTTTATTTCTGCCTTCATTTTGTTATTTACCCAGTAGTCATTCAGGAGCAGGTTGTTCAGTTTCCACGTAGTTGAGAAGTTTTGATTGAGTTTCTTAATCCTGAGTTCTAATTTGATTGCACTGTGGTCTAAGAGACAGTTTGTTGTGATTTCTGTTCTTTTCCATTTGCTGAGGAGTGCTTTACTTCCAATTATGTGGTCAATTTTAGAATAAGTGTGATGTGGTGCTGAGAATGATGTATATTCTATTGACTTGGGGTGGAGAGTTCTGTAGATGTCTATTAGGTCTACTTGGTGCAGAGCTGAGTTTAAGTCCTGGATATCCTTATTAACCTTCTGTCTCATTGATCTGTCTAATATTGACAATGGGGTGTTAAAGTCTCCCATCATTATTGTGTGGGATCCTAAGTCTCTTTGTATGTCTCTAAGGACTTGCATTATGAATCTGGGTGCTCCTGTATTGGGTGCATATATATTTAGGATAGTTAGCTCTTCTTGTTGAATTGATCCCTTTACCATTATGTAATGGCCTTCTTTGTCTCTTTTGATCTTTGTTGGTTTAAAGTCTGTTTTATCAGAGACTAGGATTGCAACCCCTGATTTTTTTCTTTGCTTTCCATTTGCTTGGTAGGTCTTCCTGCATCCCTTTATTTTGAGCCTATGTGTGTCTCTGCAAGTGAGATGGGTCTCCTGAATACAGCACACTGATGGGTCTTTGCTGTTTATCCAATTTGCCAGTCTGTGTCTTTTAATTGGGGCATTTAGCTCATTTACACTTAAGGTTAATATTGTTATGTGTGAATTTGATCCTGTCATTCTGATGTTAGCTGGTTGTTTTGCCCGTTAATTGATGCAGTTTCTTTATAGCATCGATGGTCTTTACAATTTGGCATGTTTTGGCAGTGGCTGGTGCCAGTTGTTTCTTTCCATGTTTAGTGCTTCCTTCAGGAGCTCTTGTAAGGCAGGCCTGGGCATGACAAAATCTCTCTGCATTTGCTTGTCTGTAAAAGATTTTATTTCTCCTTCACTTATGAAGCTTAGTTTGACTGGATATGAAATTCTGGGTTGAAAATTCTTTTCCTTAAGAAAGTTGAATATTGGCTCCATTCTTTTCTGGCTTTTAGGGTTTCTAGTGAGAGATCTGCTGTTAATCTGATGGGCTTCCCTTTGTGGGTAACCCACCCTTTCTCTCTGGCTGCCCTTTACATTTTTTCCTTCATTTCAACCTTGGTGAATCTGACAATTATGTGTCTTGGGGTTGATCTTCTCGAGGAGTATCTTTGTGGTAAGCTCTGTATTTCCTGAATTTGAATGTTGGCCTGCCTTGCTAGGTTGGGGGAATTCTCCTGGATAATATCCTGAAGAGTGTTTTCCAGCTTGGTTCCATTCTCCCCATCATTTTCAGATACACATAACAAATGTAGATTTGGTCTTTTCACATAGTGCCATATTTCTTGGAGGCTTTGTTCATTTCTTTTTACTCTTTTTTTTCTCTAACCTTGTCTTCTCACTTTATTTCATTAATTTGATCTTCAATCACTGATACCCTTTCTTCCACTTGATCGAATCAGCTATTGAAGCTTGTGCATGCATCACGAAGTTCTTGTGCCATGGTTTTCACCTCCATCATGTCATTTAAGGTCTTTTCTTCACTGTTTATTCTAGTTAGCCATTCATCTAACCTTTTTTCAAGGTTGTTAGCTTTCTTGCAATGGATTCGAACATGCTTCTTTAGCTCAGAGAAGTTTGTTATTACCATGCTTCTGAAGCCTTCTTCTCTCAACTCGTCAAAGTCATTCTCCATCCAGCTTTGTTCCATTGCTGGCAAGGAGCTGTGATCCTTTGAAGGAGAAGAGACACTCTGGTTTTTAAAATTTTCAGCTTTTCTTCTCTGGATTCTCCTCATCTTTGTGGTTTTATCTACCTTTGGTCTTTGATGTTCATGACCTACAGATGGGGTTTTGGTGTAGATGTCCTTTTTGTTGATGTTGATGCTATTCCTTTCTGTTTGTTAGTTTTCCTTCTAACAGTCAGGTCCCTCAGCTGCAGGTCTGTTGGAGTTTGCTGGGGGTCCACTCCAGACCCTGTTTGCCTGGGTATCACCAGCGGAGGCTGCAGAACAGCAATATGGCTGCCTGATCCTTCTTCTGGAAGCTTCGTCCCAGGGGGCACCCGCCTATAGGAGGGGTCTGTCGGCCCCTACTGGGAGATGCCTCCCAATTAGGCTACACAGGCATCAGGGACACACTTGAGAAGGCAGTCTGTAGTGAGCAAGGCTCCGTGGGTGTGGGGCCCACCAAGCCAGGCATGGGAGAGAATCTCCTTGTCTGCTGGTTGCTAAGATCTTGGGAACAGTGCAGTATTTGGGCAGGAGTGTCCTGTTTTTCCAGGTAGAGTCTGTCACAGATTCCCTTGGCTAGGAAAGGGAAATCCCCTGACCCCTTTCACTTCCCGGGTAAGGTGATGCCCTGCCCTGCTTCGGCTTGCCCTCCGTGGGCTGCACCCACTGTCCAACCAGTTCCAATGAGATGAACCAGGTACCTCAGTTGGAAATGCAGAAATCACCTGTATTCTGCATTGATCACACTGGGAGCTGCAGACTGGAGCTGTTCCCATTTGGCCATATTGGAACCCACCTCCTAAAATAGTTTTTTCTAATTCTATGAAGAATGTCAATGGTAGTTTAATGGGAATACTATTGAATATCAAGTTACTTTGGGTGTTATAGCCATTTTTACAATATTGATTCTCTTATCCATGAGGATGGAACATTTTTCCATTTGTTTGTGCTCTCTCTTATTTCCTTCAGCAGTGGTTTGTAGTTCTCCTTGAAGAGGTCCTTCATATCCCTTGTTAGCTGCATTCCTAGGTATTTTATTCTCTTTGTAGCAATTGTGAATGGAAGCTCATTCATGATTTGGCTCTCTGCTTGCCTATTTTGGGTATAAACGGATGCTTGTAATTTTGCACATTGATTTTGCATCCTGAGACTTTGCTAAAGTTGCTTATCAGTTCAAGGAGTTTTGGGGCTGAGATGATGGGGTTTTCTAAATATAAAATCATGTTGTCTGTAAACAGACTATTTTACGTCCTCTCTTCCTATTGGAATACTTTTATTTCTTTCTCTTGCCTGACTGCCCTGGTCAGAACTTCCAATACTATGATGACTAGTAGTGTGAGAGAGGGCAGCCTTGTCTTGTACCAGTTTTCAAAGGGAATGCTTCAACTTTTGCCCATTCAATATGATCATAAATAATACTTATTATTTTGAGATACATTCCATCAGTACCTAGTTTATTGACAGTTTTTAACATAAAAGGATGTTGAATTTTATCAAAGGCCTTTTCTTCATCTATTGAGAAAATCATGTGGTTTTTGTCTTCGCTTCTGTTTATGTGATGGATTATTTTTATTGATTTGCATATGTTGAACAAGCCTTGCATCCCAGGGATGTAGCCAACTTGATCATGGTGTATAAGCTTTTTGATGTGCTGCTGGATTTGGTTTCCAGTATTTTATTGAGGATTTTTGCATCAGTGTTCATCAGGGATGTCAGCCTGAAGTTTTCTTTTTTTGTTGAGTCTCTTCCTGGTTTTGGTATCAGGATGATGCTGGCTTCATAAAATGAGTTAGGGAGGAGTCTTTCCTTTTCAATTGTTTAGAATAGTTTCAGAAGGAATGGTACCAGCTCCTGTTTGCATTTCTGGTAAAATTCAGCTGTGAATCCATCTGGTCCTGGGTGTTTTTTTGGTTGGTAGGCTATTAATTACTGCCTCAATTTCAGAACTTGTTATTGGTCTATTTAGGGATTTGACTTCTTCCTGGTTTAGTCTTTGAAGGGTGTATGTGTCCAGGAATTTATCCATTTCTTCTAGATTTTCTAGTTTATTTGTGTAGAGTTGTTTATAGTGTTCTCTAGTGGTAGTGTATATTACTTTAAGGTCAGTGGTGATATCCAATTTATTATTTTTTATTGTATCTATTTGATTCTTCTCTCTTTTCTTCTTTATTAGTCTAGCTAGCTGTCTATTCTGTTATTTTTTTCAAAAACACAGCTCCTAATTCTCTTTTTTTTTTAGTGCTTTTCATGTCTCTACCTCCTTCAATTCTCTGATCTTAGTTATTTCTTGTCTTCTGCTAGCTTTTGGATTAGTTTGCTCTTGCCTCTCTAGCTCTTTTAATTGTGACATTAGGGTGTTAATTTGATATCTTTCTAGGGTTCTGATGTGGGAATTTAGTGCTATAAATTTCCTTCTTAACACTGCTTTTGCTGTGTCCCAGAGATTCTGGTATGTTGTCTCTTTGTTCTTTTTGGTTTCAAACCACTTCTTGATTTCTGCCTTAATTTCATTATTTACCCAGGTGTCATTAAGGAGCAGGTTGTCCAATTTCCATGTAATTGTTTGGTTTTGAGTGAGTTTCTTAATCCTGAGTTCTAATTTGATTGCACTGTGGTCTGAGAGACTCTGTTATGATTTCCATTCTTTTGCATTTGCTGAGGAGTGTTTTACTTCCAATTATGTGGTCAATTTTAGAATAGGTGCCATGTGGCACTGAGAAGAATGTATTTTCTATTGATTTGGGGTAGAGAGTTCTGTAGATGTCTACTAGGTCCACTTGATCCGGAGCTGGGTTCAAGCCCTGAATATCCTTGTTAATTTTCTGTCTTGTTGATCTAATACTGACAGTGGGTTGTTAAAGTCTCCCACTATTATTGTGTGGGAGTCTAAGTCTCTTTGTAGGTCTCTAAGAACTTGTTTTATGAATCTGGGTGCTCCTGTATTGGGTGCATATATATTTAGAATAGTTAGCCCCTTATGTTGAATTGTTCCCTTTACAATTATGTAATGCCTTTCTTTGTCTTTTTTGATCTTTATTGGTTTAAAGTCTGTTTTGTCAGAGACTAGGATTGCAACCTCTGCTTTTTTTTCTCTCTCTCTCCATTTTCTTGGTAAATTTTCCTCCATTCCTTTATTTCGAGCTTATGTGTGTCTTTGCATGTAAGATGGGTCTCCTGAATACAGCACATCAATGGGTCTTGACTCGCTATCCAATTTGCCAGTCTGTGTCTTTTAATTGGGGCATTTAGCCCATTTATATTTAAGGTTAATATTGTTTTTTGTTTGTGTGTGTGTGTGTGTGTGTGTGTGTGTGTGTGTGTGTTTGAGACAGACTCTCGCTCTTTCGCCCAGGCCAGAGTGCAGTGGCGCAATCTCGGCTCACTGGAAGCTCCGCCTCCCACGTTCACACCATTCTCCTGCCTCTGCCTCCCGAGTAGGTGGGACTACAGGTGCCCGCCACCGCGCCCGGCTAATTTTTTGTATTTGTAGTAGAGATGGGGTTTCACCATCTTAGCCAGGATGGTCTCGATCTCCTGATCTCATGATCCGCCCACCTCAGCCTCCCAAAGTGCTGGGATTATAGGCTTGAGCCACTGCGCCCGGCCAAGGTTAGTATTGTTATGTTTGAATTTGATCCTGTCATCAAGATGCTATTTGGTTATTTTGCACACTAGTTGATGCGGTTTCTTCATAGTGTCATTGGTCCTTATATTTTGGTGTGTTTTTGCAGTGGCTGGTACTGGTTTTGCCTTTCCATATTTAGTGCTTCTTTCAGGAGCTCTTGCAGGGCAGGGCTGGTGGTAATGAAATCCGTCAGCATTTGCTTGTCTGGAAAAAAATTTTATTAATCCTTCACTTATGAAGCTTAGTTTGGCTGGACGTGAAATTCTGGGTTGAAAAGTCTTTTCTTTAAGAATGTTGAATATTAGCTCCCAGTCTCTTCTGACTTGTAGTATTTCTGCTGAGAGGTCTGCTGTTAGTCTGATGGGCTTCCCTTAGTAGGTGACCTGGCCTTTCTCTCTGGCTTCCCTTAACAGTTTTTCCTTGCTTTCAACCTTGAAGAATCTGATGATTATGTGTCTTGGAGGTGATCTTCTCATGGAGTATCTTAATGGTGTTCTCTGTATTTCCTGAATTTGCATGTTGGCCTGTCTGGCTAGCTTGGGGAAGTTCTCCTGGATCATATCCTGAAGTGCATATTCCAGCTTGTTTCCATTCTCCCCGTCTCCTTCTGGTACTCCAATCAATCATAGGTTTGGTCTTTTTATGAGGTCCCATATTTCTTGAAGATTTTCTTCATTCCTTTTCATTCTTTTTTCTCTCTTCTTGTCTGCATGTCTTATTTCAGCAAGGTGGTCTTCAAACTCTGTTATTCTTTCTTCTTCTTGGTGGAGTCTGCTATTGATACTTGTGTATGCTTCACAAAGTTATCATGCTATGTTTTTCAGCTCCATTAGGTCGTTTATATTCTTCTCTAATCTGGTTATTCTAGTTAGCAATTCCTATAACTTTTTATCAAGGTTCTTAACTTCTTTGCATTGGTTTAGAACATGCTCCTTTTGCTCAACATAGTTTTTTATTACCCATATCCTGAAGCCTACTTCTGTCAATTCATCCATCTGATCTTCCATACATTTCTGCACCCCTGATGGAGAGATGTTGCAATCATTGGAGAAGAGGCACTCTGGCCTTTTGTGTTTTCAGCATTTTTTTCATTAATTCTTTCTCGTCTTTGTGAGTTTGTCTAGTTTTGGTCTTTGAGGCTGCTGACCCTTGGATGGGGTTTTTTTGGGAACATTTTTTGTTGTTGTTGATGCTGCTGTTGTTGCTTTATGCTTGTTTGTTTTTCTTTCAATAGGTCCTTCTTCTGTAGGGCCACTGCAGTTTGTTGGGGGTTCACTTCAGGGCCTATTCATCTGATTTGCTCCCGCGCCTAGAGATGTCACTCAAGGAGGCTGGAGAACAGCAAAGATGGGTGCCTCCACCTTCTTCTGGGACCTCTGACCTCAAAGGGAACAAACCTGATGACAGTAGGATTGTTTCTGTATAGGGTTTCTGACAACCCCTGTTGGAGGGTCTCGCCCAGTTGGGTGGCATGGGGAACAGAACCCATTAAATGAAGCATTTTGTTCCTTGGTGGAAGGGGTGTGCTTTGCTGGGGGAAAACCCACTCATCAGGGCTACCCAGATTCCTCAGAACTACCAGGAGGTGAAGCTAAGTCTGCTGGTCCACAGAGACTGTGGTCACCCCTCCCCCTAGGGGCTCAGGCCCAGGGAGATCTGGATTTTGTCATGGAGCCTCTGAGTGGAGTTATTGGAGTTCCTGCAGGGAAACCCCACCCACTGAAGAAGGATGAATGAAATTTAGGCCTGAAGAGGCACTCTGGCCACAGACTACCACAGCTGCTGTGTTGGGCTGTGGGGACAAGTCTTGGGACCAAGCCGTCCAGCCCCCCCAGCACAGCCTGGAGCTATGGAGATGGGTGCCACCATTTCCCCACCCAGTGAGCTTAGTGCATTAGGCAGTTGCGAGTCCCCATGCTGGCTGCTGCTCCTCTCACAAGGAGCTCAAAGGGCTTAGACAGTAGGCAGCCACAGCCAGTGCTGGTCGCCCCTCACCTCGGGAGTTTGGTAGGCTTAAGCAGATTCCAGCCGAGAGGCTCTAAGCATTTGTGCATTCTGGGGCTGGGACACTAGGCCCCGGTGGCATGGGTTTGCAAGTGGGATCTTCCAGTCCATGGGTTGCACAGTTCTGCAGAAAAAGCACAGTTCCCTCAGCTGGGTAGCATGCTCACTTGCCACCTCCCTTGGCTTGGGGGAAGGGGGGGTTCCCCTGCCTTATGTGGCTCTCAGGTGGGCCACTGCACCACACTGTTCTTCCTTGTCTCTGAGGGTCATGCCAGCCTTCTAGTCAATTTTGATGAGAGCACCTGGATACCTCAGTTGCTGGTGATGGATTCACCCACTTATAATTTTTTTCGATGGAAGCCTCAGAATGCCACTGCTTCTAGTCAGCCATATTGGCCCCGCTTCTAAGTGCATTTTAAGGGAAGACATGCTGAGTCTTCACGAAATGATTTCACCTCTGTGACAATCATTTGACTCTGCAACAGCTGGAGGTAGAAAAACCACTTAATGACAAGAGCTGCTGAAAATTATTTGATAATATTAGAAAACATTACTTAGAAGAATAAAAAATGAGTTTAGCAATAATATTAAGTTTTAACATTATCAAAACTTAGAGATCTTGACATTTAGCATGTGTATTTTATAATGAGTAACCTCCTCTTCCTGAAGGTGGTAGTCATAGCAACAAAAAGTGAAAAGGCACTAAATAGCAATATAGGCACTGACTGGCAATGCAGGCACTATCTAGCAAGGTAGGCACTAATTAGCAATTTATTATCAATCTCTTATCCTCATTCATAAAATAGGTGCATAGTTGACATAGTCTTAAGGTCCCTATAAATTCAATTATTCTATAATCCTATATTTTGGAATTTGACAACCTCATTTTTATCTCCTATAATTTTTAGTCCCCACAAACAATGACAAAAAATTACACAAAAGGATATCACCTAGAGGCTGGTTCATTGGTAATGGGTTATCAGAACTTATTAATATTAGTGTCACTAAAGTTGGTATACAGCCCTTTCACTGCTAAATTTGTCTGGCTTAAAAAAAAAGATATTACTTAGAGATGATAAAATCTTCTAAATAATAAGTTCCTGAAGAATGGGAAGAAAAATTGGTGAGTTGGATATAGGAGAAGGAAAAAAAATTATTGCTTTTTAAAATCCTTTTGCAACAAAGATTTATCACAAAGACTGCTGCTGAGGAAAATGAATAAGTAAAAATAAGAGCCTATCTGTGGCACAGATGGTTATTATTATTGTAACTAACAAATTTGCAAAAGAAAAAACACACACACAAAAGACCAACTTTTGTTGCCCAAATAAAACAAAATTTGACCAAACAAAGCAACAACAGAAATGAAAAACCTCACATTCCTTAATTTTTCCCCCCTAAGCAAGGGGCTTGACTTTAGAAAGTAAACTTATTCAATTCTTGGGGACAACAATAATGAAATAAATCTTTTGCTTGCTGCTTAGAACATCATCAAGTTAGTAACTAGAACAGAGGTGTTTCTGTTTGATCCTAATTTGGCTTCTGTTCATCTTTAATCAAAAGAGAAGCAAACAAGAAAACCGTTAAACATAATTTAGAAATAGAAATGATCAAGGACAAGAAAATAAAAAATTATTTATTATTACACCACCCTAATGTAAGCAATGTTATATGTAGATACCTATTTAGTAAATTGTTATTTACAAAACAAATTTTATTGTACTTAAATAGACACAGTTTTATAACATTTTTTTCTAGCATAAATGTTTTTATATCATCAAATATCATTCTACTATACAGTAGAATAGTGCTTTATCACTCTTTGCAGATACTGTGTTTTTTACAAATTGAAGGTTTGTGGCAACCTTGCATCCAGCAAATCTTGACATCATTTTTCTATTTAACAGCATGTGCTCACTTTGTGTTTCTGTGTCACATTTTGGAAATCCTTGTAATATTTCAAACTTTTTCATTATTATATCTGATATGGTGACCTGTGATTAGTGATCTTTGATGTTATTATTTTAATTGTTTTGGGATGCCACAAATTGTGTCCATGTTAAGATGGCAAACTTAATCAATATGTGCTCTGACTGTTCCACTGACTGGCTATTTCTCAGTTTCTCTCCCTCTCTTCAGGCTCCCTGTTCCCCGAGGCACAAAAATATCAAAATTAGACCAATTATTAACCTACAGTGACCTCTAAGTGTTCAAATAAAAAAGAGTCGTACCCCTCTCATTTGACATCGAAAGCTAGAAATGATTAAGCTTAGTGAGGAAGGCATGTTGAAAACCAAGATAGGCCAAAAGCTAGGCTTAAGCCAAATGGTTAGCCAGTTGTGAATTCAAAGGGAGAGTTCTTGAAGGAAATTAAGTGCTACTCCTGTGAAGACATAAATGATAGAATTATAAGAAAGTGAAACTGCCTTATTGGATATATGGAAAAAGTTTGAGTAGTCATCATAGAAGATCAAAGTAGCCACAACATTCTCTTAAGCCAAAGCCCAATCCAGAACAAGGCCCTAACTCTCTTCAATTCTATGAAGACTAAAAAAGTAAGGAAGCTGCAGAAGAAAAGTTTGAAGCTAGCATAGATTGTTTTTTAAGAAGCCATCCCCATAACAAAAAAGTGGCAGCAAATGCTGGTGTTCAGAAGATCTAGCTAATGTAATTGATGAAGGTTGCTACACTGAACAATGTATTTTCAGTGTAGAAGAGACAGCCTTCTCTTGGAAGAAAATGCTGTGTAGGACTTTTCACAACTAGAAAGAAGTCAATACCTGGCTTCAAAGCTTCAAGGACACCCTGACTCTCTTTTTAGGGGCTAATGCAGCTGGTGACTTTAGTTGAAGCCAATGCTCATTTACCATTAGAAAAATCTTAAAGCCCTTGAAAATTATGCTAAATCAACTTTGCCTGTGCTGTATTAAGACAATATCAAAGCCTAGATGATACCACATCTGTTTGCAGCATGGTTACTGTGTATTTTAAGCTCACTATTGAGATCTACTGCTTGGAAAAAAAGATTTCTTTCAAACTATTGTACTCACTGACAATGCACCTCATCACCCAAGAATTCTGATAGAGATGTAAAAGGAGATTAATGTGGTTTCATGCCTGCTAACACAGCATCCATTCTGTAGCCCACAAATCAAAGTTTCAAGCCTTTTTTTATTTTTTAGACAGAGTCTCGCTCTGTCGCCCAGGCTGCAGTGCAGTGCAGTGGTGTGATATTGGCTCACTGCAACCTCTGCCTCTCGGATTCAAGCAACTCTCCTGCCTCAGCTACCCAAGTAGTTGGGATTACAGGCATATGCCACCATGCCTACCTAATTTTTGTATTTTTAGTAGAGATGGGGATTCACCATGATGGCCAGGCTGATCTGGAACTCCTGGCCTTAAGTGATCCACCTGCCCGGACTTCCCAAAGTGCTGGGATTACAGGCATGAGCCACTGAGTCCTGCCAAACTTTCTTTCAAGTCTTATTATTTAAGAAATACATTTTTAAGGCTATAGTTACCATAGATTGTGACGGATTTGGGCAAAGTTAATTGAAAACCTTCTGGAAAGGATTTACCTTTCTAGACACCATTTAAGAGCATTTGTGGTGCACTGAAGGAGGTCAAAATATCAACAATAACGAGAGTTTGGAGGATGTTAATTCCAACCTTAATGGATAACTTTGAGGGATCAAGACTTCAGTGCAGATATGGTGAAAATAGCAAGAGAACCACAATTAGAAGTACAACCTGAAAATGTGACTGATTTGCTGCAGTCTCATGACAAAACTTGCATGGATGAAGAGTTACTTCTTGCAGAAGAACAAAGAAAGTAATTTCTGGAGAGCAAATCTATGCAAGTTTTACCATATCTGCACTGAAGTCTTGCAGGAGGCTGCAAATATTGTTGAAATGACAACAAAGGATTTAGAATATTACATAAACTTAGTTGATAAAAGTTGTCAGGTTTCAGAGGATAGACTCCAATTTTGAAAGAAGTTCTACTGTGGGTAAAATGCTAACAAACAGCATCACATGTCCAGGTGCAGTGGCTCACTTCTGTAATCCCAGCACTTTGGGAGGCCAAGGCAGCTAGGTAACTTGAGCTCAGCAGTTTGTGACCAGCTGGGCAACATAGAGAAACCCTGTCTCTACAAAAAATGCAAAAATTAGCCAGGTGTGGTGGTGTGCTCCTGTAGTCCCAGCTACTTGGGAGGTTGAATTGGGAGGATGGCTTGAGCCCAGGAAGCAGAGGTTGCATTGTGCCACTGCACTCTAGCCTGGGTAACAGAGCCAGACCCTGTCTCAAAAAAAAAAAAAAAAAAAAAAACCCAAAACAAATAAACATAAAAACCACAGCATCACATAACATGCTACAAAGAAATCTTTCATAAAAGGAAGAGTCAATGGATGTGCTATACTTTATGTGTCTTATTTAAAGAAATTGCCACAGCTGCCCCAACCTTCAGCAACCACCATCCTGATTAATCAGCAGTTGTCAACATCAAGTCTCAGTTCCCTTTCAACATGCCAGTCTCATAAAAGCTCAATCTTAAATAAATCCAGCACCATTACTAAACTAAGCGTGATTAATCCTGCTTGTGAAAATTGCATAATCGTGTTGATTTCTGTTCTGACAAATTCATAGCCTCCAACCTCAACAAGAAAAGACCCTCCACCAGCAGAAAAATCATGATTTGCTGAAGGCTCACATAATTGTTAGCACTTTCTAGCAATAAAATATTTGAAAATTATGTATATACATTGTTTTTTAAGATACAATGCTACTGCATACTTAATAGATTACAGTATAGTGTAAAAATAACTTTTATATATACTGGGAAACAAAAAACATTAATGTGACTCAGTTTATGGTGATAGTTTAGAATTGAACCCACAGTGTTTCTGAGGTATGCCTGGATCTATTACTGGCTACAAGGTATTCCATTGTGGGGGACTACCAAAACATATTGAGATATTTGTACTTATTGACCATTAAATTTTCTGCTATTTTCCCATATATCATCCCTTTATTTTTTTCTGTCAATAATTATTTATTGAGCATGTATTATGTTCCAGGCATTGTGGATAATGATGGAGAAATCATGGAGAACAAGACAGACAAAGACCCTATCTATGGAACTGCAGTCTAGTGGAAGAAAGTATAAATCTCTAACTCATTATATCTGAAACTTATTATCATCTCCTCCAACATACTCCCTCTGAATTCTCATGAGTCATGTAGACTTTTGAAGTCAAGCTGAACTCTCTCCTTTTCCTCACTCCTGATGGCAAAAAATTCACTAATTGTATCAATTATTATTTGTATTACAAATCTTATCTACGAATTTTGTGAAATTTTATTACCCAGTCCCTTTATTTCTATTCAGAGTAGACACTGTCTGTAAGTTTTAAAGCCCCAGTTCCCTTTCAGCATGCCACTCCCATAAAAGCTCAATCTTAAATCAATCCAGCACCACTGCTAAACTAAGTGTGATGAATCCTGCTTGTAAAAATTGCATAATTGTGTTGATTTCTGTTCTGATAAATTAATGGCTTCCAACCTCATTTAGGACGTCCCTGCTACCAAGGTAACTCTTTGTCAGTAACCTGTTTCCTTTTCTGTTTCTCAACACAGCTATTCTAAAAAATACAACTCTTCCTTGAATGATACTTTATTCTCCCCCAGAACAGGATAACTCTTGGGGACACAGAACAAAATGAGAGAAGTAAAGGCAATAGAGTTCATCAAATAGAACTTGTTCTCTTTATGACTTGTACTCTTGTATTCTTGTACTCTTTATGACTATTTAGACACATCTGAATTCAGATTTTTTTCTTAAGTTCTCATCTCAGGGAGTATGGGGAAATTAATAGATAAATACTTCATAAAGCGAAATTAACAGACATATATCCCAATAACGGGGAATTTGCTTTCTTTGCAAACACTCAAGAAATAGTCTTCTAAATGTTAACATTGAAACCCCATAATACTGTCTTTCCTGATAATATTGTAATAAAACTATAAGTTAAGAATAAAAACAAGTAAAATATAATCATTTTAAAATTTTCAAAATTACACATTGGAAAAAATGAAATTATAAAATATTTAGAAATAAAAATAGTGAAACAGTACATAGCAACATTTTTGAGATAAAGTTGTACTCAGAGGAAAACTCAGTTTTAAACATTAACAATAATAAATAAATAAATAATAAATAACGAGGAAAAAATAAACATTCTAACAGAAGGTTAGAAAAAGAATAACAGATTTCAGCTGGGCAATGGGTTGATGGTAAGCGACCACACATTTAAGCATACAGTTTAACTTATTTGGTGTGAGTAGTCAATTATACCTAATGCAACATACTTGAGGTGGGCACATAGATCAAGAAGAAAAGCAGCACTTTTTGACGCATTTTTTTCTTGTCCCTAGTTTTTGTACAAGGTTTTTACGCTGGTGATACTTTTTATGCAGTCAACACCTTTAAAGGGTTGAGAAAAACAGCTAAATTTTTGCTGGGTTACCTTCTTTATATCCTCAGGTCTTCATATCCATCCTGGAAGTGCTTGTACAACCAGTATAAGTGCTTCTGCTTGGAGGAATGTTTAAAAGTATCGGGATAACTCAGTCATGTCTTGATCGGTAAAGAAAGCTGTACATATCTAAGTGTCCCTGATTAACATGTCTAATAATAGGCCTGGAGCCACCTCTTAAGTGTTCATGAAAGCTGCTCTCCATATAACTACAAGAAAATCAGGAAATAATAGCAATAAACATGAAAATTACTTACTTGAAAAATAGAAAACTAAAATTGATAATTGGTTTTATAAAAGAGCCAATAAAACAGTGTAGCCTAATCAAGAAAAAAGAAAACTGGGAAATAAAGACAGTGGAGAAAACATAATATCTGAAATGTTTAAATGGGGCTATGGCTGTAACTAAGAATTGTGAAGTTTATTTTTTTTTTCTTCTACTTTATTGTCCAACTCCCTCCGCTTCCTGGACACCCATACTTTGCCAGTATTTGCTTTCTCAGCTTCTCAAGAGCTTATTTTCTGTAAGCAGGTTGTATCTATGTATTAGCTCAGATAAGAAGTTATCTTGTACTCAGTAAATCTATGGAATGAGGTACTGTTGCCGGGCTTCCCTCAGTTACCTGGAAAGAGAGGAACATGGTGAAAACAATTGTCCTTCCAGTTAATTGTCCTTCCAGCTTAATGCTCCAGGCTACTTCTGCCACATTGGGCCTAAGAGCTGGTTACAGGTGCTCATTGTGCTTGTTCAGACTATGTCCTGTGGCTTAAGTCAGGTACAGAACAAGAACCTCAAATTATGGTAGCATTGTCCATTTGCTTGCTGTTGATTTCCTTTTCTCCAAAGACCTGAGAAAGAGTGGAGTTGAAGAGAATCAGTGCAGATTTTCTGGTGGCAAAGTTTACTCATTTATGTCATATTCATCTGTCTTCCCCCATTAACAATTTTAATTTATATGGTTTTATGAAATCCATTATGTATCCCTAATTTTAGCACCAAGAAATTAAATCTCCTGACTTATAGCCCTTTGCTTTTTTATTTATGTTTTAGAGAATTAGGACTGAAGACCAGAGAAAATCTTTGTATTCCTTGGCAGATCCTAAATGTATTAAGAGTATTATTTTAAAAGCAGGTAGTTATTAAAGTGTGCAAAACTCTGAGACAGGAATAATTCAAAAGGTTTGAAAGACATCTGTTTTATTCTGTACTTAACAATAACATTAATTAATAATCTGCCATAACCTTCATTGCTTTTTCAGCTTTTGGCTGTTGAAGTCCTTTTCACTGAAATATTTTAGGCATCAGAGCAGGGGAGACTATGCACCTGAGTTAGGAAGAACAGATAGTCTGCGGGTCTTCATAGTCCACCTCTGTGAGCATGGCCATAGATGACTCCCCAATGTCCAGATGACCTCCTCTTGAGAAGTCAATCTAGTTGAAAATAATGGAATCAAGTGGAAACATTTTTGTTATATTTGCAAATAAAAATATTCCAGTGTGGCAAGCAGGCAAAATCCTTATGATGTCAAATAGAGCTGAATAGACTGAAGTGACTCCTGTGTTTCTGTTTCCTTCCATTATTTTAATTTATGTAAATGGGCTTGTGAAAATTGAATACCTGAACTTTGTGGCACCATGATCTCCTACTAATATTAAATCAAGTTCATGAATTCCTAGATGAAGGAAGCCTCTTCACACAATTAATGGCCAAGATATTATTGGGCTGAAGAAAGACTATCCAAAGGTTTCCTGATATACCACTGTAAGATGCTATCTTCTGATCTAATTTAATGTAGCTCAACAAACAATGATAGGGCAGAGTATTTGAGCCTAATGCTGGCTAATCCAGAATAATAGCCATGATGTAATTTAGCTGTTAGAGGCAAGTGTAACACAGAAAAAATCATGTTTTCACATAATTGGGTAATTCATTATCAGTTGGATTCCAAAAAGAAAGTGGGTGCTCTCATACCAGAAAACATAGGCAGAAAAGGGCTGCAATTTCAAACAAGAGAAAATATGTCATTCCAGTACTAGCAAGTAAGTAGGTGGTTTACTTTTAAAGGCATAGTAGGGGGATAAAAATCACTGTAGGAACTAAAGTGAAAGAGGGCTTCAAGTATCTGTAGTGTACAGACAAAGAGTAGTAGGGACTGAACAAACAAATATTCTCCACATATCAAATAGCACTAAAAAAAAAGAAACGATAGAACACAATGATAATTAGAGTGAGATAGGAAAGAGCAAATATTCAGACCAGATTGGAGCAGATCTACACTGATAATCTTCATTGAAAAGGAGCTCAAGGTTGATGTCATTGTCATATTCATTACCACACATTATCATCATTTTACAGTATTAAGTGCTCAGTGTGAGTTAGTTCTATGCTAATTGATTTATTTTACTTAGCTTTTCCAATAAGAGTATGAGGTAGGTACTCTTATGTCCATTCTATAGATGAGAAAATTGGGAAGGCAAACTGCTTTGCTCAAGCTCATGCTAATGTGTGTTACTCAATGAACCTCTGTTTGAATTCATTTATCTTAATCTCCACACTACGTGGCATTACCCATCTAATCCTCATCTACTCATTATTTCCCTGCAATTATATACATTTATGTTTAATTACACACAATTCTGATGTCACATTAGATTCAGCTCTTCCCAAAGTATTCTGAGTTAAAATAAACTTCATAAAATTCAGAGTTAAAAATTATCTATCCAGGTATAGTTATGAATAGACATCCATACTGAATGGAGTCATTCTGTCTATTTTGGTTAAAATGTTGGTATTTAGACTTAGTACAAACCATTCCTTCACAAAAACTTCTGTTAAGAACAGTTCATTCTTTCTGAGTATGCTTCTCCTATCATATTTAATACCATAATTTAAAGTCTCTCTTCAGTCACACAAAAATCCTCCTGGTGCAAGCATATAAACTCAGCCACTGAGAAATCTGTTCTGTTGAAGCAATGCAAAAGACTTTTAAGGTCAAAATACATTTAACATCTTCAGTCCTTTTCTTTTTGCTGGGTCTTTCAAACTGATATGAATTGTCCTTTGTGCTCTGGGTTCTCTGAAAAGAAAAAACTGGTTTTATTAAAATCACTGTGATGGCATGGTCAGTGACACATCAGCTATGACATAGCTAGCCTGCTGTTCTTCTATATAGAATGCTGCCACTAGGTTTTTGGTCATCATTTTCTTCCAAAGATTTCTCTCCCACTGAGTCAGAAAAATGAATTCTTACTGTTTGTTTTGTTGGAAAGAAAGAAAAGTCCCAAATGATTGTCAGATGTCAAGTACATCATTTACATGTGGCTTTATTTGAATGCTTATTGCTGGGCCTTTATATGGAACCTGGAGATGGCTCTCTGATGAAGTAGATCTTCTCCTCCTTTTGTGATGTTTTTGTGCTTTGCATCCAAAGATCATTAAAAACATTTTTCTTTCAGTCAGAAGATATTTTTTCTTTTAAACTTTGTATTCCTATGAAAATTGAGGAACAAAATTATTCACTGATTTATTTTCTTTTTTTAAGATTATACTTTAGGTTCTGGGATACATGTGCAGAACATGCAGATTTGTTACACGGTTATGCATGTGCCATGGTGGTTTACTGCACCTATCAACCCATCATCTAGGTTGCAAGCCCCACATGCATTGGGGATTTGTCCTAATGCTATTCCTCCCATTGCCCCCCACCCCCCGACAGGCCCCGGTGTGTGATGTTCCCCTCCCTGTGTCCATGTGTTCTCATTGTTCAACTCCCACTTATGAGTGAGAACATGTTGTGTTTGGTTTTATGTTCTTGTGTTAGTTTGCTGAGAATTATGGTTTCCAGCTTCATCCATGTCCCTGCAAAGGACATGAACTCATCCTTTTTTATGGATGCATGATATTCCATGCTGTATATGTGCCACATTTTCTTTATCCAGTCTATCATTGATAGGCATTTGTGTTGGTTGCAAGTCTTTGCTATTGTAAATAGTGCTGCAATAAACATACATGTGCATGTGTCTTTATAGTAGAATGATTTATAATCCTTTGGGTATATACCCCGTAATGGGATTGCTGAGTCAAATGGTATTTTTGGTTCTATATCCTTGAGGAATCACCACACTGTCTTCCACAATGGTTGAATTAATTTACATTCCAACCAACAGTGTAAAAATATACCTATTTCTCCACATCCTCTCCAGCATCTGTTGTTTCCTGACTTCTCAATGATTGACATTCTAACTGGCGTGAGATGTTATCTCATTGTGGTTTTGATTTGCATTTCTCTAATGACCAGTGATGATGAGCTTTTTTTCATATGTTTGTTGGCCACATAAATGTCTTCCTTTGAGAAGTGTCTGTTCATATCCTTTGCCCACTTTTTGATGAGGTTGTTTTTTTCTTGTAAATTTGTTTAAGTTCCTTGTAGATTCTAGATATTAGACCTTTGTCAGATCTTTGTCAAAAATCTATGTGATTTTTTAAGGGCAAAATATCACTTGTTCTAATCACAGCTTTAAGGCACCTTGACTCATTTATATTCAAGACCTTTCAATGTCATTAAAAACAGTTTCCTAGGACACTTACTTTTCTGCTAACTCTAGTCTTATAATATTTTTCTCTTCTGCCTGGCACTTGGTTATAATATTTGTTTCCCGTAGATACCATTTGGCCTCGTATTGGCTCTCAGTCTTCTTCGCTGAAGGTTCTGTTCATCTAGCTTTTCCTTCTTGTCATGCCTCTGGTAGAATGCCTTGTTTTAGCTTAGGTTCTAAGAACCGTACTTCAGTACTAGATCACTTGGTGAGTATCTTGGCTCTTTTCAAGATTCCAAACCTTGTTTAGAATATTCATGTGACTACGCTTGTTCAAATTTTTTTTTGTAATTCTCCAGTTTCTTTCTAAAAAGAGCTAATGAAGTGTCTGAATGATAGAGGCAATAGTTTTCTATTAGTTTGTTGGCTCTTTCCTAAAAACTAGGAGAAATTTTACTTTCATATTTATTTTCTGAATCACATGAATGAAAACTACATCAGCATTTATCAGGTAGGTAACAGATGGGGCAGTTACAGTGAAAAATCTAAGGCAGCAAAACCTTTTGGTTGGAAGGACATTTTAACTGGAGGGATATTCTTCTGGGGCTAATAACATCAGTTTAATTCTTATAAATTTCACACTTTCTGATTTGAAAGTGTGAATGAAGCTCAATGAAACTCTAGAAAAAAAGCAGTCACTTCAAAGCTTTCTTGTTGGCTCTTGATAGTTTCACCATTGGTCTTTCCATCTAAAGACGATTTAATAATATATCTGAGCCTTGTACCAGCAATATCAAAGCACTGAACGCTCTTCTAGTCCAACCCGTAATGAGAACCTAACACAGGATACTGCATCACATTATCTTCCCAGTTTACTAGGACATTGGGATTTTTGAAGTTTAGTTGCCCAGGAGACTGGCTTATTTGGACTAATAGACATGATAAACAACTTTTAAACACAAAGTAGTAAATAAGCAGTAAGTTGTCTTTTCCCTTAAACATTACCTATCTTCCTCATTGTGAATAGTTATTACAGTATTGTATAACTTTCAGCATTATAATTTCAAGGTTTATGAAATCTTTGAAACTCAATTTCTTTGAGTTGGGTTTGCCTTGCAACTGAAGGCATACAGAAGTACATGCCTGTAGTAATGACATTTCTCATCTTCTGTTGGCCAGTGGTTACTTCAATGGTGTAGACCACAGATCCAGACTGAGAAGTCACCACACGGCACTGTATGGCGATAGACATCACATATCCTGGTTGCCCAGATAGCCACTATTTTCATAATAAATTCATTAAATGTACACAGTTAAATGTGATTTTTTTTAACCTATATAACACTTTTCCTATGAGTAAACTCAGAAATAAAGGGAAAAAATCCTTTACCAGTCTATCCTGACTTTTATTTTAAAAACAGTGTCATTGCAGCAGCTAATGTGCATTTGTAAGTACATGCTAGAGAGTAATGTCAATAGTTTGTAAGCTCATGCACAGCTCTCATTTCAGCAGCCTAAGGAAAAGAGATGGTTAAGATCCTATGAAGCTTGGAGTTAGCCTTATTTTCACTTGCTGCAATCTGGTGAAACATTTCATTTTTATTCATTTTCTTCTTCTTCCATTTTTATGCACTGGCACCCTAGTGCTATCTGGAAGTGAATTCAATGACTCAGAAGCTGTGATTCTGTAGCTACCAAAATGTGAGAAGCTGGAGTTGTTTATAGAAGGAGCTCTCCAATGCACCCTTGGCCATTTAAACCTAAGAATTATGCAGGCAGCTTGTTAATATCTTTAAATGTTTACTGTTTCTTTGCTAAGTGACTTAGGGCTTACTCACTTCAGGAATCACAACTACCGTGGATCCCAGGGGCAAAGCACCACATGCGGTTGCGCTCACATTCCTGAATAGCTAGACAAGGCCTGCAACAACATGCTCCTCCACAGGGGCCGGGCTGCAGCTGTGGTGGACTGAAAGGAAGTCACATGGCATCGCCTCCCAAGGTCAGACCTGCTGCAAGAGCAAGTCAGCAGCATGGGCGACCTTTGATATCTTAGTTCCATTTTTGCTGTTGAAAGACTTGGCTTTTCATTCTGACTCTAGCCTTATGTGGTGGTGTGTCTGTAAGGCCAGTGGATCAAGCCCTTCTGTGTAGGGCCAGAGGAAAAGCAGGCCCAGGGCTGTGGTGAGAGCCGGGCAGGAGACCAGCCCTCCACATGGGTTGGAAGCATGGCTCAGAAGGACCAACTGCCCATTCCCCTTGAGGAGCAAGTATCTGCTGATCAACGAGGCAAGGGCAGGAGCCCCGCTGGCAACAGCCAGGCTGGAAATCTGTTATCTCCACAGGAGAAGCAACATTGCTGGGGCATTGTGTTCCTGGTATCTTCTACCCAGACCACACAGGAGAGAAACACCGTGGTGGAGAAGAAAAGTGTGAACGCTGACTTCTGTGTGCCAGGAGAGCAGAAAGGCCTAGCTCTGTGCCACTGCCCTTCTCAAAGGTCACAGTGCATCCCAAGTCTCACAGGGACCAGACTGGTGCCTTGGCCCTGCTTCTGCCTGTGAATGTTCACTTCTCACCATGGTGTTTTGAGACAGCTTGAGTGCTGTCTCCCAAGCAGCAGCACGCAGTCACCACTGCCAGTGATGCAGACACACATGAGCCAGGGAGATGGAGCTCAAGCCCAGCGCCACCTCGGACAGGGGTCCCGGCCCAGCGACTGCCTTGTGGTGTGGCTGTCCTTGTTCTGCCACAGGGAGACAGATCTCAAGGGATCACTTGCACAAGGCCTCCTGACTAAAGAGTAGAGCTGGGATTTGGACGCAATAGTCGGGCTCCAGAACTGTGATTTCAACTATGGGGTGGCTGCAGGAATGAGAAGGATTCTGTTCTAAAGCTCAGTATATGCTGTCTTATTACCTGGTTTCCCACTGAGAAAATACGTGTCTTAAGTGGAAAGTGATATCTATTCCTCCAGCCACCTGAAAGTGCTGCATTTGTAACAGCATAGGTGCTGTAGCTTCCTAGCCATCCTGCTCTTACCCACCCCTCTGCAATGTAAAAGGCATCCACTGTTTCGTAAACACACAATTGCTTTCCAGAAAAAAAAAAAAAATTACTGTTTCTACCTATGTACTTTCTGAATCAATGAATAATTGTTATTTAATAGAATTATAATAAAGGCAAACATGATAGAGAAGAAATAACATATTTCAAGTAAAATACACAAAACTTCATCTCCAAGTAACTAGAACACTAATGCAATTCCCCATTCATTGTACCATTTGTACCATTGTACCATCGTTCCATTTCAGGCTGGAAATCTGTTATCTCCCCAGGAGAAGCAACATTGCTGGGGCATTGTGTTCCTGGTACCTTCTACCCAGACCACACAGGAGAGAAACACCGTAGTGGAGAAGGGAAGTGTGAACGCTGACTTCTGTGTGCCAGGAGAGCAGAAAATGTGTGTGCTCTAAGGCCTGTCCCAATATGAGGAAGCTACTTCAGAGTACTTTGAGATAGTACTACTTCATTTTATAAACATTTTCTGGAATTGGTTGCAGGATGGAAGTGAATCATTTCTGTATGGGACATAATTTGTAACTGTTTCTGTTATTTTCATAAAAACCTATGCTTATTCTCAACTGTAATGTTTCTAATGTTACAAAAAGAGGTGGGGCCAGGCGCGGTGGCTCACATCTGTAATCCCAGCACTTTGGGAGGCCGAGGTGGGCGGATCATGAGGTCAGGAGATCAAGAACACCCTGGCTAACACAGTGAAACCCCGTCTCTACTAAAAATAGAAAAAATTAGCCAGGCATGGTGGCGGGTGCCTGTAGTCCCAGCTACTTGGAAGGCTGAGGCAGGGGAATGGCATGAACCCAGGAGGCAGAGCAGAGATCGCACCGCTGCACTCCAGCCTGGGCAACAGAGCAAGACTCCATCCCAAAAAAAAAAAAAAAAAAAAGGAGGCAGGAAGTCACTAAAGTATTTTTGTCATTAGCGTCTCTTTTAAATAAGGCTTTTATTCTTATTATTTCAGCCCCACAGTGATCTGAAACTTGGGCAGTTTTCCATTCTAAAGCCAGCACAAAACCAACCTTTCTTCTCTCTTCCCTCTCTTCTTCTCCCCTTCCCTTGTCCCCTTGCCCTTTGCATCTCCTGCTTTTCTTCTTCTCTCCCTCCCACTCTTTTCTTTTTTTCCCACCTCTCACTTCCCACTTTTTGATCTCAAACATATATTAAGCTCTTGTGTGGCAAACACAGAACAGGTTATAGAGACACAAGAACAAATAAGATGTTATCACTGACTTTGAATTGTACATAATGTAAAAAAATGTTTTCAAACTTTGACTGGGCCCATCGTAAGGAACACATTTTACCTTGCAATTCAGTACACACCTGCACACATGTATTAGTTTCCTAGGGTTGCCATCACAAAGTTCCACAAATGGGATGGCTTAAAACAAATTTGCTGCCTCACAGTTTGGGAGGCTTGAAGTTCAAAGTCAAGGTGTTGGTAGGCAATGCCATGCTCCTTCTGAAACCTTTAGGGAAGAGTCCTTCCTTGGATCTTCCCAGCTTCTGGTGGTTTGCTGCCTATCTTTGTCATTCTTTGGCTTCCATCTATAGCATTTCAGTCTCTGCCTTGGTCATCACATGGCATTCTCCCCTCCTGTGTCTTTCTGTGTCTGTGCCTTGTCTCTTTTTATAAGGGCACCAGGCATATTAAATTAAAGGCCTACCTTACTCCAGTATAACCACATTTTAACTTCACTAGTCACATCAGTCATGATCCTATTTTCAAATAAGATCACATTCTGAGTAAAGGATTTGATGTGGTTTGGCTCTGTCCCCACCCAAAATCTAATCTTGAACTGTAATCCCCACAATCCCCATGTGTCAAGGGTGGGACCAGATGGAGGTAATGGAATCATAGGGGCGCTTTCCTCCTTGCTGTTCTTGTGATAGTGAGTATCACGAGATCTGATGGTTGTATAAGTGTCTGCCATTTCCCCTGCTTGCACTCACTCCTTCCTGCCACCCTGTGAACAAGGTTCTTGCTTCTCCTTTGCCTTCTGCCATGATTGTAAGTTTCCTGAGGCCTCCCAAGCTCTACAGAACTGTGAGTCAATTAAAGCTCTTTCCTTTATAGATTACCCAGTATTAGTTATTCCTTCATAGCAGTATGAGAACGAATTAATACAGTAATTGGTACCAAAGTAGTGGGGCACTGCTGTAAAGATACCTGAAAATGTGGAAGTGACTTTGGAACTTATTAACAGGCAGAGGTTGGGAACAGTTTGGAGGGATCAGAAGAAGATAGAAATATGTGGGAAAGTGTGGAACATCCTGGAGACTTAATGGCTTTGACCAAAATGCTGATAGTAATGTGGACAATTAATTCCAGGTTGAGGTGTGTCAGATGGAGGTGAGGAACTTGTTGGATACCGGAGTAAAAGTCACTCTTGCTATGCTTTAGCAAAGAGACTGGCAGCAGTTTGCCCTTGCCCTGGAGATCTGTGGAACTTTGAACTTGAGAGAGATGATTTAGGGTATCTGGCTTCAAGAGGAAGCAGAGCATAAAAGTTTGGAAAATTTGCAGCCTGACGATGTGATAGAAAAGAAAAACCCATTTTCTGGGGAGAAATTCAAGCCAGCTGCAGAAATTTGCATAAGTAACAAGGAGCCAAATATTAATCACCAAGACAATGGGGAAAATGTCTCCAGGGCATGTTAGAGACCTTCAGAGCAGGCCCTCCCATCACCGGCCTGGAGGCTTAAGAGGGAAAAATGGTTTTGTGGGCTGGGCCCAAGACCCCCACTGCTGCTCTGTGTAGCCTCAGGACTTGGTGCCCTGCATTCCAGCTGTGGCTAAAAGAGGCCAATGTACAGCTTGGGCCATTGCTTCAGATGGTGTAAGCCCCAAGCCTTGGTGGTTTGCATGTGGTACTGGGCCTGCAGGTACACAGAAGTCAGAAATTCAGGTTTGAGAACCTCCACTCAGATTTCAGAAGATATATGGAAGTGCCCGGATTTCCAGGCAGAAGTTTGCTGCAGGGATGGAGCCCTCATGGAGGATGTCTGCTACGGCAATGTAGAAGGGAAATGTGGGGTTGGAGCCCCACACAGAGTCCCCATTGTGGCACTTCCTAGTGGAGCTATGAGAAGAGGGACACCATCCTCCAGACCCCAGAATGGTGGATCTGACAGCTTGCAACATGCACCTGGAAAAGATGCAGGCACTCAATACCAGCCTGTGAAAGCAGCCAGGAGTGGGGCTGTACCCTGAAAAGCCACAGGGGCAGAGCTGCCCAATACTGTGGGGACCCACCTCTTGCATCAGCAAGACCTGGATGTGAGACATGAAGAGTCAAAGGACATCATTATGGAACTTTAATGTTTAATGACTGCCCTATTGGGTTTAGGACTTGCATGGGTCCTGTAGCTTCTTTATTTTGGCCAGTTTCTCCCATTTGGAACAGGTGTATTTACCCAATGCCTGTACCCCCATTCTATCTGTGAAGTAACTATCTTGCTTTTGATTTTACAGGCTCATAGGCAGAAAGACTTGCCTTGTCTCAGATGAAATTTTGGACGTGGACTTTCAGGTTAATTCTGGAATGAGCTAAGACTTTGGAGGACTGTTGAAAAGGATGGTTGTGTTTTAAAATGTGAGTACATGAGATTTGGGAGGGGTGATGGGTGGAATGATATGGTTTGGCAGTGTCCTCACCCAAAATCTCACCTTGAATTGTAATCCCCATAATCCCCACATGTCAAGAGCAGGACCAAGTGGAGGTAATCAGATAATGGGGCCAGTTCCACCATGCTGTTCTCGTGATAGTAAGTGAGTCTCACAAGATCTGATGGTTTTATAAGTGTCTGATGTTTCCCTTGCTTGTACTGACTTCGTTCTGCTGCGCCGTGAAGAAAGTTCTTCCTCTTCTTTGCCTTCTGCCATGATTGTAAGTTTCCTGAAGCCTCCCCAGCAATGCAGAACTGTGAGTCAATTAAACCTCTTCCCTTTATAAATTACCCAGTCTTGGATATTTCTTCATAGCAGTGTGAGAATGGACTAATATGGGATTTAATATATATTTTGGGGGAAACACAGTCCAACCCATAATAACACACAAACATGTATGCACAGTGAAATAATAGTTCCATGAATCATCATTCATTTTTAACTGCATGATTTTTCTACTCCCTTTTACTATGGTAAAGACTGGTTTTGACCCCTCTAAGTTGATTTTGCCACCCACTAATAGATACAACCCCCAGCTGGAAAAACTCTGTTCTAGAAAGGGAGATAGGCATGCAGAGGAATACTTACCATATAATATTATGGATGCTAAGAGAAGAATGCATAACATGAATATTCTAGCATGGGGAAAACTTTGTTTATGCAAGTAATGTAAATCTACATAAGAGGTGACATTGGTTGAGTCTCAAAAGATAAATAGGAGTCACCAGTGGTGGAAATGGGGGCTTGGCAGAAATATAAAGAAAGATGATGAATGTAGGTATGTAGGGATGATTTGATGCTTGGAGGATAAATAGGAGTTGATGGAAACAATGAGGTCAGTTTACAATAGGTCTTACATACTATGCTAAAAAGTTTGGCTTTTATTCTGTAATAATGAAGAATTATGGACAATAATAATAGAATGGTTAAGAACATGGGTGCGAATTACTTGGGTTTAAATCCCAATATGATCTTTGAGTAAGTAACTTCTTTCTTTGCCTTGGTTTTCTGACATATAACTGAGAATGCCACCTGCTTCATTGAGTTGTAGAAGTAAGTGAGCCATTATCTGAAAAAAAAAAATTGTTCCTCATCTACAGTGGGCCCACACTTAGGGTTAGTTATTGCTTTTGTAATTTGTTTTGAAGGCTTTTAAGCAAGGGAATTAAAGAAGGTGAGCAAGTGTGATTGGAGAGTTTGAAGATCATTTCAGATAAGTACATAGACTAAGGCCATTAGGTGAGAAATAAAAATAATCAACCAGTGCTATACAACGGTTCCAAAGTCCACCCTTCGTAAATATTTCGTTCTGCTCCCCCGACTTCCAGGATGACTGGAATAACTGGTTGTTTAGGTATCTTGTAGATAAGGTCAATCAAGTCTCTTCCTCTAGACAGTTCTATTCACAAGAGTATATTTGTCACCATTTTTATAGTTCAAGTCCGAAAATGAGGGCATTACCTTTCTACTTTATGAAAATACTCCCCAAAGGCAGTCCTTGGGGATTTGTAAATACTCTTGGAGCTTCAAAACTTAATTTTTAAAATAAGCCATTTCAAATGGACAAATTAAAATGATCTGCCATTATTATGTCATTATGTCATTCTATTTTGTATGATAAACTGAATGTAATGTATTTTACATAATATAATGAAACAGTTCAAAATATTTAGCTAAGACTTTGCTCAAAGTCAAAAATATTTTGTTAAAGTTTTTTCACCATTTTGGGTTAATGTTGGCACTAGATCCAAAAGTTTATCATAATTAGACGTTTTCTTTTTTTCAACAACCTTCATTTTGTCTTTAGCCCACTCGGCTTGGCTTTAATGAGAGCTGACAACTCTAAGGTCATATTAGTAGTGGTTACTGCAGTTGCACTGCGTGTGGTGAATGTATCTGTGAAGAAATCTGTGTCTCAACCCCACTCGGGGCAGCTGCCTTCAAATGGAGCCAAGATTGGAGCCAGCCAAATGAACCACAGCGATGAATCGGTATCAAAGGGAAAGGTAGAGGAAATCCTATCTCGGGAACCCAGGGATCAGCCCAGCCCGACAAGGGCCTCGTGAGCGGGCAAGGGAGCAGTCCCGCTGCAGGAACTGCCTCGGAACCCGGGTTTCCTAAGGCAGCGCAAAGCCCTCCATATACCCACGCGCTGGCGTGAGCATGCCCACTCCTGCTGCGCAACGCTGGGAGGCGCCCATTTCTCCTCTGTCCTCTGGAGGTCGCAAGGCTGTAGGGCTGGGTGATGCACTGACGGAGCAGCAAAGATTCTGCAAATGATTGTGTTGTGCTTTGGCTAAAGGCAGCCCTGAGGATTATAGCAGTGAAGGTCACTTGCAAATATAGTTCCTGGCTCTAGCTCTGAAGAAATTTTACTTTCAGGGCTTGAAAACTAAGGTTCAGAGAACTCACCAGGCAATATGAAGATTTTGTAGACAGCTGCCCTGGCAGAGAGAAGGGGACTAGTTGTCAGCAGACCTTGGCAAGAGCCCAGCAAAGCGGGGCTATGGTGGGAGGGGGAAACAAGGCGGTTATTGGGGAGCTGGACTTTCATGTTACATAAAACAGCCCTACATGTTAATACAACTTCTGTATATGAAAACAACTGTGAACCAGCATAAAAGGATTTTTGTTTTTGTTACGATCTCCTTTCTCAGTGATTGCAAAGAGAAGTGCCCCCATTTAGTCCCCTAACACTTTCCAGGGGTTTTGTAAACTAAGCTTTACTTCTTCGAGATTTCCATGGATTCTTAAAGCACACCATTACTGACAGCAACCATATACAATAATACCTACCTGAAGTTTAGTCACTGGTATAGCAGGATACATTTTCTGATTTATATACAAAACACATAGGGAAAGACAAAACGATTTTAGGTTCTTGAACTTTAAAAAATAACTTTTGTTTCATTTTATCACAAACTAATTTATATCTTTTACGGAAAACTTAGAAAACACAGAAAGACAAACTGAAGACAAATAAACATCATTATAACCCTACTGTTCTGAGATAACCAAAATGTAATTTGTATGTTCTTTGGTGGCAGGAACCATACATTGTTTACTTCCGAATTTTCACAGTGTTCAGAGCCTCACATAGATGAAGTCATTGGTTTTTTAGAGGCCAAGGGAAAACTTCCCCTTTGCCCTCTGAAGGTTTGCTCAAACATCGACTCACAAAAGACAGAAATGGCATACAAAATTATTAGCATGCACAGGGGAGGAGCACAGAGTATATATCCCAATGGATTACAGATAATTATATATCCTTTTCCTTAGGGGAAAAGGAGATGGAGAAGTATGGATGATTTGATGGAGCATAATAAATTATCTTTAGGAGAATTCAATGGGCTTCAATAACATACAATGGCCTGGGACAAAGTCTGTTGGGCCCTTAGAGCAGACAGTGATTTGTGACAAAAGTCTGTCCAAGTGTGTTGACAGATTTCAGTCTTTCTTTCTGCAAGATGAGTTCAGTTAATAAAAGCTTAGAAAAGGAGCCCAAGGTAACTGTTTTCTTCTTTGGCATGTCTGAAATTTGGGCAGATAAAGAAACTTCAGAGAACAACTTATATTCTGTGCTTTGGAAATGACAAAGGATTGATAGACAGGAGGAGCAGGGCAAGGTCAGAGACCTAAAACCTTCTTCTTCAGTTCTCATGTCAAAGTGCTAGATTTTGGGATAATGGTTTCTGAGCTCCCACAGTTTCAACCTTGATGGAGCATCTGTGATATCTGTAGAATGAAAAATAAGTACATAAACAAAATGCCTACACCTGTGCTCTACCTCAAACTTACTGCCTCAGATTGTTTTAGTGGTGGCTAGATCGTACTATTGCAAAGAAACTCCACGGTGATTTTGTCACAGTTGCCAAGTAATAGATTTAATACTGAAAAACAGTTTTTAAATCAAATGAAATGTTTTGGGTTTTGTTGTAAAATAAAAGCGGGCATACAAACAAGACGTAGTTATCTTTTCCCCCAACTGCTGACTTTGCTTACATTCCTTAATGCCTCAAGCCAGCAGGGAGCTCCCATGCATGTTTGAAAATAAGTGTTTCACATCTTGAAGGTTTAACTTCAATCTTGTTGAACAAGGCCTGGCCCATAATTTTACTTAATCACTCCATGCCTAATTTTTAAGGTTGGCTATTCTGTGTGCCACTTAATCAAACATCTAATAGCAATCTTCAAATATCATTATATAGTTTGAACTTGACTCCACCCTTGCTTCAATTGGAAGCATGATTTTTTTAATTCTTTTAAATTTGAAAACACTTAGAACACATCTTTTGGCTTCTTTTTAGTTTACCATTAAGTTAGTTCTGGTTTTGATTTTGGCTTTTCTCAATTTCTTCCTCTTTGAAACAGGCCGACACTCTGGCCTTTGCCCACAAGGGGACCTTAGAACTCAGAGACCAGATAATAATAGTTGAAGTCCCCTAAGATTTTTCTCTTCACTTTGGAGTCCTTCTTTTCTTATTTAAAATTCTGTATACAAGTCTATTGTGCACACTTTATTCATCCACTCCACAAATACTGATGGAACACTCATTATGTCCCTGGTACTGTTAGAGGTTCTGGGGATTCAAGAACAAATAAAACATACAAAGATCCAGCAATCTAGTAGATTTTACAATCTAGTGGGAGGGGACTGAAAATAAAGCAGTGACTATGTAATATGTCAGGTATTAATTCATGCCATAAGAAACAATTAAGCTGCTTATGAAGTGTCTATTTTGCATAGAGTGGAAAGAGAAAGTTCTCTTGAGAAGTAGCGGATGGCTATTTCATATAGGAAGGATAGAGAAGGCTTCTCTTTCATCAGAGAATCTAAGGCAGCGGGGAGCAAGCCATGAATATGTCTGGGGAAAAGAATGTTCCAGGCTGAGGCCACAATAGATTAAAAACCCTTTGGACCATATATGGATAAAGAAAAGAAGAGGCCAGAGTGGCTGGGGCACAATAATGAAAGTCACAGAGGCAGGAGATAAGGTCAGAGAGATAGTGCAGGGGATAGGCAAGATCACGTAGAGACTTGTAGGCAAAGTAAAAATTTGGGATTACCTCTGAGCTAAGAAGCTATCGAAAGAGTTTGGAAGAAATAGTGACATAATCTGACATATTTTTAAAAGATCACACTGAACACTGGGAGGAAATAAGAGTGGGGGCTGTTGCAAATATCTCACTGAGGAGAAAGGTGGCTAGGATAAGGTTAGTAGTAGTGGAGGTGGTAAAAACATTGTCAGCTTTTGATGGTAGAGCCAACAGGATTTGCTGAGGACTAGATGAGGTATGACAGAAAAAGAGGAGTGAATGTGACTCTGAGGTTTTTGGCTTGCATAACTGACAGTGGAGTTCTCACTTACTGCAAAGGGTAAGAAAGTGCAAGAAGCTTTTTGGATGTAAGTGAAATTAAGGGTGCGATTTTAGACGCATTAAATTTGAGATGCCTGTTAGATATCTAATGGTGATAAAAACAGGCAGATGGGTACAAGAAGTTGAGTTCAAGGGAGAGGTTGGGACAGGAGTTATAAATTTGGGGATTGTTGGCTTTAAAATGATGTATCTGTCAGGACTGGATTTGGTTGCAAATGCCAGAATACCAAAACTACATTTTTTTGTTTTTTTGAGACAGATTCTCACTCTGTCATTCAGGCTGGAGTGCAGTGGCACCATCTAGGCTCACTGTAACCTTGGCCTGCTGGGTTCAAGCGATTCTCATGCCTCAGCCACCTGAGTATCTGGGATTACAGGCATGCACCACCATGCCTGGCTAATTTTTGTACTTTTAGTAGAGATGGGGTTTTGCCATGTTGCCCAGGCTGGTCTCAAATTCTTGGCCTCAAGTGATACTCCCACCTCGGCTTCCCATTGTTTTAAATGAACTAGGAGTTTATATCTCTTTCATGTAAAAAGTCTGAAGGTGAGCAGTTCAGATGTATAACCCCACAATCATCAGGGAACTAGACTTTTTCTACCTTATTGCTCTGCTATCAATATGTGACTTTGATCTTATGGTAAAATGTGGCTGCCTGACCTCCAGCTATTCTGTCTCCATTCATGCCAGCAGGCAGAGAAAAGAACGAAGAGAATGTGTTCCCTCCTGTTAAGAACTCTATCTAAAAGCCGCATGTGACATTTCTGATTACAGCCCACTGGGCAGAACTTAGTTATTTGGACACACCTAAATGCAAGAGAAGTGCACTCTTTATTCAGGAAATCCATATACTAACTAAAATTTGGGGTCTTTCTTACCATTGAAGATAAACTAAAGTACTTTGTCACAAATGATATTTAAGTCAGCACTGGATAGATTACTTAAATATAGAGAAAGGGATAAAAAAGATTAGCTCGTATTTGCCTAAAGGCATAGGTACTTCTATGTTCTCAGTCTTCTGGCAAGGGCCGAACCTGTGTCTTGCTCTATTTATCTCCGTTAACTATTACTGTGGAATAAATTACTCCAAAGCAAAATGACACAATAACAATATTGTTATTACTTATACATCAATGGGTTTATAAGAGTTCAGCCGAATAATGTTTCTATTAATTTCTTTGGGGTTCGTATGAGGCTGTATTGGCTGGAAAGTGCAATATTGCCTCACTTACATTTCTAGTGCCTTGGTGGAGATGGCTGGAAGTCTAGGCTCAGCTGGGGTGTTAGGATGGCTGAGGCACTCTCTCCATGAAATTTCAGGGCCTCTCTCTCTCTACATAGCCTCTGTCTGTTGTTTCTCCATGTGGTCTCTCCAGCAGAGTAGCCTGGCTTATTACATGCTAGTTCAAGGCTCATAAGAGCATAAAAGCTACATGGACTGCTTAAGTCTTAGCTCCAGAACTGGCAGAATGCCACTTCTGCTGCATACCCTTGGAAAAGTACCCCAGAGCCAAATTTTTGGGAGAGAGACTTTCACAAAAGCATGAATACCAAGAGGTAGGGCTCATTAGGGCTATTTTTGAAGATTAGCTACCATGTGTTCTAATGAACAAAAATGTGATATGCCTGCATCATCTAGAAAGCAGGTTGAAGATATTATTTTTCACAAGTGCAAAACCACAGTACCCTCACTATCATTGCTTGGACTCCTGGTCACTGTAGCAACGCTCTAATGGAGATCCACAGAAAATCCATCAAAAGGGACCTGAATGCCAAGGTGCTGTCATGTGAATTAGGTCAAATGAACATTTGAATGCATCCCATGTGCTAGGTGCTACATTAAGAACTTTAACAAATATTATCAGATTAAGTTCTCACTGGAGCGCCATGAAAAAATTATTATCTGCATTTCACACATGAGGTTGAGCAAATTGTCCAAGGTTACCCATTCTACTTTATGATAGAGCTGTGGGATTTAGTGCCTGTCATTCTCTCACACTTGACCTGCTACCTGTGTTAACTCACTTTGCATTTCATGCCTCTGTGGTTTTAAAAATGATGTTCCAGCAGGAACACCTGCTTCTCCTGTGGTTGCCTAGGCATTTATTTTCTAAATGAAGTTCAGGAGATCATCTTAGAAGCCTTCCCTGACCACCTCTTTCTTACCTGCTGATGTCTTTAGCCCTCTCTGTCTTTCTTAGGTGCTTTATGTACTCTTCTAATTGTGACTCAAAAAAGTATAACTCCAGTTATAGTGTTTGTCTTTCTAATTGACTGTGACCTCCAGTGAGGGCACAGACATTACAAAAAATTCATTTTGCCCCAGGAAACAGCCCAGTGCCTGGCAGTTAGTGATTTTGTTGATTAAAGATAAAATAGATGAAGGCATAATCTCTGCCTTTAGAGTAAGTCGTAAACTTCTGGGGCCAGGCAGGTAACATCAACATAGACAATATGAGCATAAACGGTAGGGAATGGAGGAGCATGGGGAGAATTCTAAGGTGACTGCGGAAAGTTTGGTTCCACCTAAAGATATTCAAAATCAAATGTTTAATAAAACAATAAACAACTTTTTAAAAAAATATACAAACCAGAATAGTCTTGTGGCATGTGTTTTTCCACCTTTTCCTTAGAGACTTTATACAATAATGGGGACAAATTCTAAGGGAAATCTGCAAGAACTGGAGTAAATAGGAAGACGTTTATCCATAGAGCTCCCACACTCTGCAGTGCACTAAAAGCACACAGCAGATTAATTATTTGGCTGGGCCACAGGCCATATCTTTAAGTAGCTTCTGTGGTAACAAGCACCTTCGCCTTCTTTATTTGGCACGTTCTTTATTCAATGTCTGCTTAGTGCCCCACAGCAGTGCATGAGTTGGCACATCTTCCAAAGACGTTGTTTGTGCCTGTAAATATTTTAAGAATTGAACTGCTCCTCTATACCAAAGGCTATCTGTGCTCTATTTAATACCCGTGATGGGGCCCTGATTCAATTCAGCTATATATAACAAGTTATTATTATTATTATCATTTTAATTACAATCAGATATATTAATTGGCTTATGGATGCAGAGCAGTTCTTCAAGGAGGCTACTTTATTTTTATGTGTTACAATTCTCATTCTGTGAGTGAATACTGCCCAATTAATCCTTGTGAGTTTTGGCCAATGAAACAGCTGGAGCCCAACTTAGAAGTCAGAGTAGTAGGCTTAAGCTGTCATGTTTATTTATTTATGAGAATTCAGTCAGTAGTGTTTTCATCATACTATCAAAATTTTAATGTACTCCTTTGAATTATATATTTAAAATTTTTAAGAGCCTAATTTTATTTAGGGAGCAAAGTTCAGTGGAGGTCAATCCAGAGAGGGGTTGCAGGTAGTTGTCACCTCTGCTTGTTTCACTGAAAGTTGCAAATTAATATCAACTAATTAAGGCAATGGCGCCCTTTCTAGAATTTTGTTTGTCAGCTATGATTTTAGCAATTCCATTGTGCTCATTGTTTCATGGTTACATTCACATTTGTACTCCTATAAATGGCATAAAGCCTTCTTAACCTAATGAATTTTATATTCTTTTAGGAGGAAGTAAATGGAATTTTTTATGGAAAAAATTAAATTTAAGTTAAGCCAGGGCTCTACAGATCAAAACCAATTTTCAGATATTATGGTCTGAAAACCAGACTCTACTTTCACTGATCTGGTGGAATTATGTGATTTATCAGGTTACTGTTGTTTTATCAATGAGAGCAGATTCCAACCATTTATACACACTGGTGACTCTAGAATACTAATCTCAAAGATGACCTTGGTAATAGAAGAAGTTTCTGTTTCTAAAAACACATCCTAGACTTCACTTGGCACTGTGGAGGTTTCACATCAAACAGCCGAATTTGGGAAGGAATGAGTCGAAAACTTCCAAGCATAACAGAAAAATGTTAGCCCTTATTGAAATTCTTAAGGGAAAGCAAATTACAGACCACCTTTCCTTTTTTAGGAAGGTTGATAATATATTCATAATGGAAATGGAATGGCATGGACTTAACTAAAATTAAGAAAAGTCTCCCTTCCTCATAAATTTAGGAATTATGCCCTTAATTGTAAATTATGACTAGCTAACTCAACAGAGGTATTATTTTATTAATGAATTGTTTAGGGATTATTTAAAAAAATTTTTTTTATGTGTACATGTGTGCATATCTGCATGGTTATGTACCTTGGGAGGGCTAGGCATGGATTCCAGAGTGGTCAGTGAAGCAGAAGCAGAGATGCTGGTCTATCACGGGGTCTCATTTGGGACATACTTGTCCCAGGCCAATGAACTGGTAAACCACTGGCGTGTTTGAACACTGATGATAACACCCTGCAGGTAGAGCTAGCCAGATGGACACACTCAATTACTGTCACACCATTGCTCACTTATCCTTAGAGTCTTTATCTCTATTTCAAAGAGCTACTCCTGACAATCCATGTGGTTTAGTTTAGAAGACTATTTATAACATTCCTGGTGCTTGAACAGGACATCAATGTGATCACATTTTTATAGCTCAGGGAGAGAAAGCAGAGTCAATGTCTAGGTATCTGTGAATAATGTGTTTGTCTTCAGCTCTCCAGGCTTCTGCAAAGCCCATTTTTCTGCAAGCACTTACATATCTGTTATAAGTACATTTTGGTTCCACTATCCTATTAGCCTTGGAATTCACTGACAACAAATAGAAAAATATGAAAATGACTCATGTAAGCTGTGAACTACTCAAGAGGCATAAATTTAAATTTAAGTTAAACTTAAGACGGGAAGATTGCCTCTTAAATGGTAAATAAAACCTATTTGAATATGGTGTTTTCTAAAAAGTAGATTTTGCTTTAATATCTTGATAAATAAATGCCAGTCTCAGAGTTGAGACAGACTACTTCTAAACTCTGATCTTATTAGTTTGGGGAGCAATTGGCCCAGCATCATACAGAAGTTTCACAAGGCTCATAAAATAACCTCTTCCCTGAGCCTCTGGCATCCAGGCATTCAAGTGCATGCAACTTTGTAATATTTTCACAGCAGGATCCTGCAGGCTTTGAGTGATGTTGCCATTTTCTGGAGTTCTCAGCAGTGCAGCTCTTCTACCCAGTTGCAAACAATTTCACTGATCAGTAGCTCTGGCTTAGCTTCACCCTCATAAATTTAATACTTCATTTGGCAGGTGCAAAGCAGACAGATCTCAAAAAAATGTGCAGATTCTTGGAAGAGCCAGGAAAAAGACTCACCAATTCTTTAGTTCCTTTTGGATCTCAGCATTTAATATTGTTTTTAGTTCCAGCATGTTCAGCCACCAGGGATATATTTTTTAATTCTTTAAATGGTATTCTTCTTTCTTCTGTAAAATGACTTCTATCTGTGGAATCCATATAAAAGCCATGGATATCAATAGGTTGCTAAATGTGGCCATGGAGCTGGGCCAGTGAAGCATGGGAACAGGGCATCAACTTAGTGTCTGTCTGGCACATTGCTGCAGGCACATCCAACTGTGATCGTACAGAGACGTGTGTGTGTGTGTGTGTGTAGCCACACAGGGCCAGACTGTCTGGCCCAAATTCCAGCTCTGCTACTTACCAGCCGGGTAAGTAATCTTGGGTATGTTTTTAAGCCTCCTCGAGTCTCATCTTTAATTTGCAGAAACTGACCATCTCTCATTGTATGTGAGGAATGAACAAGTTAATACATGTAAATAGGTTTTTTTTTTTAACATGCCAGGCATACAAGAAGTTCTCAATAAATATAAACTCTTATCATTATAATTGTTATCTTCACTCTCATGAAGAGATCTGGCTATCATCTATAATTTTTTCCTATATTGCTAACAAATTGCTCTTTCTGTCTTTTTCTTGAACAGGTAAGATAGTCATATGGTAAAAACTCACATAAAAATAAAATATATACAATGAGAAGTACATCTTTTTTCATCTCTACCTCTTGCCTCCCATTTGGCTTCCCAGAGATAACCATGGTTCCATCTCTTAGATATCTTTCAGAGATATCCCATATGGTGAAATATATTTACTTAAATCCCCCACTTACAATTTTGAATTATCTTTTGAATACAAATAGAAGATAATTTTCCTTAAGGAAAAATTTTGTCTCATTAGTATCATTACCAGTGAAAATAATAGTAATCATAATGTGAATAATGACAGCTGTCTTTGCTGTGTAGCAAGAACTCTGCTAAATTCCAAACTGACAGAACCTTACTCAGTGCCTACAACTGCCCTCTGAGATGAATATCATTATCTCCCCCACTCGACGCATGAAGATACCGTGGTCAAGAGAGGCTAAGCCACTCTCTGAAGGTCACTCAGCTAACAGGTGGCTGTGCTGAATTTCGAACCCTGTGCACTTGAGACTCAAGAAAGTTTTCAGTAGAAGAAAGACATCTCCCAATCTTGGGTTTCTCTTTTGGAAACGCTTCATGACTCCTCACTTTGATTTTTATTCCCCTTTAAATGCCTTGGCCTGGGAGAAAGCATTCACAATTTGGACTCTTCACATGTCCCCCACTTCAGTTCATCCTGCCTTTGTAAAATTCTGCCTGTACCACGCCTGTAGTAGTTGGCATTATTCCCATAACTGATCACATTTAGCCCTGTTCATCTTTGGGTTTTTGGGTATGAGAACAGTCTGAGTTCCTAAAAGGCAGGGGCTATGTCTCCATTTCCTTGTCGCTAGGGTGGAAGACATTTCCTGTCTCATACTTTGCGCTGAGGAAGCATTGGCTGAATGAACAAATGGGTACAGGCAGTGTTTGACTATAAAGGGGACTTTGGAAATCAATTAGATTCATTGGATGTGGGCCCTGGAAGGCAACTTCAAATTCCCTGGTGGTAGAGAATCTTAAAATGTAAAATGAACAATTCTGGCCTTCAGCAAATCTCAGAGACCTAATTGTCTAGATATAATTAATTCCAAGGCATCCTGGTGAGGTAATGGCATGTGCATGCGAGGGCATCTTTTTTGAGCCAAAAATTTCTTCTAACATGTCATGGGACAGTCCTCAGAAAGACTGAGGAGAAGGTGCTAAAAATTGTCATGCTTACTTTGATTTGTAGTGTCCTTGGGTTGTTTTGTCTTTGACCACTTACAAACTGATCTCACTGGGCAAACTGAGTCAGAGCAGCTTTTTAGATGTGTTAATACAATTTGTTTGTTTTTGAGGAAGAGGCTTAAGTATTCAGAACTGAGGAAAGATAGAGATGGTTAGAGTTGGAAGGAGTTTAAATGAGTCCAGAAATAAATTAACAAAACAAGGCAAAACAATGGAACAGAAGAGAAGTTATGTTCAGCCACTGACCCCTATTTCCTCTCTAATTGCTTATCAGCTTTAGCAAAGCCCTTTTGTACTCAGGGAAGCCCCTTGGTACTCTCACAGTCCTTTCTTTTTCTCAGTGAGATCTCGCCCTCAGAAAACTGCTTGTAAATTTCTATAATACTAAAGTGTAACTGACTATGTGTTGCAAGGGCAAATACAAATTATAAGTAAGAGTCTTAATTCTCCCTGTTGAAAATAAAGAGACTTCCCTCCCTTTTCCTAGACTGCTTACTTTAGAAAACTTATACTGTATGTATAAGTTCTTTCTCTTTTTGAAATGTATGTAAATCTTTTTAAAAGCAAAATAAGTCACTTGGCAAAATAGTCTTTCTCAAGGACCTAGGAACCGTGTCTTTCAAATGTAATCAATTAAGGTAGGTAGCACCATATCTCCCAGTTTCCGTGGGAGGGTAGGAACCCAACTTTGGTGAGCACCTTAATCCAAGTTACAAAACTATCTTCTTCCATAAAGATATGAGAAGCTTATTTTTTCTTTTGTACAAATCAATTAATTAACACAGGTAGATACCACAATTACCAGGGGATTTTAAGATGAACTATGTGTGAAAAATGGTGCCGTCAAGTCCTCTTACTTGAGGACTAGTTATTTTTTACCTTGAGGGCACGTGTAGAATGGGTTTATCGGCTTGGCTATATCAAAGCGTAAGATTTCATTCTGTCTTTGCAAATTCTTAGCAGACTATTTGTGATACGCATCACATTCTGGTTTAATGCTTATTCAATAACAAAATTGTTTTCTTCCTCTTCTAAGTTTGTGAAGAAGTTTTTTGGGTTGGGATGAGATTTTGTTTTTAATTATATTTTCCAATATAATATACTTTAGGTTCAGAGACATTTGTATTTTAACTGGCGCCAAACCTTTAAGATTAAACCACTGAATTGCTATAAACTTCCAAGAACCAGTGAACTAAAATGGGAGGTTTATCAGGAAGTCTGGGAAGAGACATGTGTTAAAGAAAAACTTAAAGCAAGTTAAATTTAACAGAGTTTATTTGAGCAATGAAAAGGCTCTAAAACAGGCAGCACTTCAGATGGAAGATGGTTCAGAATGGTGAGCTGTATTTATAAAAAGAAAGAGACAGGAAATTACTTATTACAGAGATTACCTGATTGTTGCAATTCTGCATTTGCCTTATTTGTGAGGAATTTGGCAACGTTCAACCTGGGATTGGCTACTATGGATTGAGACTCCATTGCTTGGTTACAAAGGCATACTCTTAGGTTAGGTTAGAACTTGCTTTCACGCCAAGCTATGCTGCAGTTCACTACATAGAGAGAAACTTTGGCCCAAATTTTATTAACCAAATATGGAAGGTGCTTTGAGCTAAACTTAAATAAGTTTAACATATGATTCAGGGCCAGATGTGGTGGCTCACGCCTGTAATCCAAGCACTTTGGGAAGCCAAGAGTTCGATACCAGCCTGGCCAACATGGCAAATCCCCATCTCTACTAAAAATACAAAAATTAGCTGGGCATTGTGAAGGGGGCCTGTAGTTCCAGCTACTCCAGAGGCTAAGGCAGGAGAATCGCTTGAACCCAAGAGGCAGAGGTTGCAGTGAGCTGAGATAGTGCCACTGCACTCCAGCCTGGGCAACACAGTGAGACTCCATCTCAAACTATATGTAAATAAATATAAATTATATATATGTATATGATTCAGGAATACCTGAAGTTCTACACATTAACCAGTCTCTTGGGAGTGCGGAGCACTTTTCTTGGAAGAAAATAGCTGCCCTCCAGTATTTGGTAACAGTCTGCCCAGGTTTGTAGCCTAGGAGCAATAGGCGATACCATATAGCGTAGGTTATGTAGTAGGGTCCTTCATCTTTGTTTGTGTAAGTACACTCTGTAATGTTTGCACAAGGATAAAATCGCCTACGGACGAATTCCTGGGGATGCGTCATCAAGCGAGGCATAGCTGTGATTTCTTACCTGCTTTCTCTGTGGCTTCCACCTTCCATCCGTAAGGCTACTTTCCACAGAGTACACAGAGTCATCTTTTTAATATGCCGAATTACATAACTCTATGCTAAACCCTCCGAAGATTTCCCATTCCTCTTAGTACGTCAGTGACGGTAGATATTGAGACCACCCGATGGAAGAAGAGCGCGTAGGATGTATCTTGGACATGCCTATGTCCAAGATAACAAAGGTCAGTACAAATGGGAGTAGAAGGTTGTCATTTCACCTGTTATCCCCTAGATGGTAGTGTGGAACCGCGCAAATTTCTACCTCCGTTGTGATTTCTATGGGGCATTGATGGTGCAGTTATTTTAAGTTGAATCTTCAGGCAGCCTGAACTAAAATCGACAGAAGTTCCTACTTTTTTTCTTTCTTTCCTTTTCCCGCTCCCTTTCTCCTTTTTCAAGAGTGCTAATTGTAGCTTCGAAAACGTGCGCGCGCGCACATACACACGCATCCCAAATGGCAAAATTCTCAAGGTGCTGGATTCTCTCAGAAAAGCACGTCCGCTGTTCCTGAATGTAGACTAAACAGGCTTTCACGTCCAGGAGATGGGGGCTTAGGGAGGGGATCTTCCAGGGAAAGCATTCGAGCTCCCTGGAGCCACGACTCCCTTTAGTGACTTGTGTCTGCAGTTGAGGGCTGCCTGGCAGACGCCCGGACATTTGGGAAAACAGTCCAAGGTCTTGCAAATTTCATCCAAATTCATCACTGTTACAAAATGCTGCTTTCTTTCTTTTTCCTTTTTTTTTTTTTTTTTTTGAGACGGAGTCTCGCTCTGTCTCCCGGGCTGGAGTGCAGTGGCGCGATCTGGGCTCACTGCAACCTCCGCCTCCCGGGTTCAAGCGATTCTCCTGCCTCAGCCTCCCGAGTAGCTGGGACTACAGGCGCCCGCCACCACGCTCGGCTAACTTTTTGTATTTTAGTAGAGACGGGGTTTCACCGTGTTGCCCAGGCTGGTCGCGAACTCCTGAGCTCAGGCAATCCGCCCGCCTCGGCCTCCCAAAGTGCTGGGATTACAGGCGTGAGCCACCGCGCCCAGCTTCCTTCTTTCTTCTGAGGGTGAACTTCTCTAAATGTAGAAACATTCAGAGAATAGTTGGTCACAGGAGAGCAGGTTTGCGCTGGCAGTGAGGGTGGGGTGGCTGGTTCAGAGAACAGAACACACCGGAGCTATTGATCATTTCCCAGGGAATGGGAATGGAAACAGAGTCACAGGAGTTCCTAGTTGCTGTCGTTTCTTTCAATCAGTGGTTCTTGTGGAGGCAAGAGGTTCCATCGAGCTTCCCGTGGGCATTAGGCTACGTAATTTGCAGGTCCTAGAGAAAAATGAAAGTGCTAAACAAAACAAAAACAAAAAACAAAAAACAAAAACAAAACAAAAAAAAAACAACAAAAAAAAGAATTTTAACACTGGGACTGCAGAGCATTAAACCAGATTGGTCCTCCCAAGGACAGGACCCTATGTGACCACCGCTCTGGTCACACCCATAAAGCCCGTGAAGCTCTGCCACCGGGCATCCAACTTTCCCCCATGTTCAGTGCGATATGCTTGTATTTAGCCTTGTCTGTATCTCACTTTCTTAAGCTTTAGGGAGCATTGATTGTGGTATCTTGGACCTACAAGAGAGGTTTTCTCAACAACCTGTGAAAGGAGCTGCTCGCTTTGTAGAAACCATGCTCCTAACCCCTCTTTTTATTCATGTTAATTTAATGTCTGCCTTGATGTTGTTCAAAGGAGCTTCCTCAAAATTGGGTGTTTCTGAAGCCTAGGAACAGACGCCTTCTGTTTTGTTCTGAAACAGGCTTCTAAGGAGGAGAATCCTCGATTTGGAAGGGCCCAGGTGAGGCCATGGTTGAACTCAGACCCAAGAAGAGAGAGGCTTTTTATCTGCCTAAAAGCAATCTTGTTTTGGTGACAATGTGTGGGTGGGTGTTTGGCTCTTTTTTAATGCAAGGAAAAGATGTTAAGTTTCAAAAGTAATTTTTGTTTTTCTTGGTCCAAAGGTTTCCTTCTTCCTTTTGGACAACATTCACTTAATTTTCTGCCATAAGTTAATTCAATTATTCTTTGACTACAAATGGATAAGCATGAATTTCATTGATGTGATCAATTTTTAGTAATTACACCACCTTCACATGTGAGATTTCACTAGTCCTTACAGCATCCATGTAAATAGACCTTCTCATTGCCATTTTCCAGAGGAAAAATGGCGGTTCAAAAGCATCAAGTGAATGACTCCAAGATCACACAGCTAGGATAAGGTGGGGGACTTACTCAGGTCCATGCAGACCCCCTTATTCCATATTCATGCCTGCTCCACCATACCATGGTGCCATTTCCAGAAATAATTTCTTGGCATAGGGATATCAAAGTTCGACTGTTAATCCTTACAAATTAGAGTCTGTACTTTTGTAGCCAAAAAATGGTTTTATAGTATATTAAAATAAAATTTAGTCAGCATTGCTTTCCTCTTGAAAACAGACAGTGAGTTCCCAAAAGATAGGGATAGTTTTGGCTTCATTTTTAGAACAGTTTCCTACACAGGAGTCCAACTTGAATAATCCAAAAACATGCTCACTGCACCTTCCTTCATCAGCCAAAATCCATTAAGTAATATACAGAAAGCTTAAGTCCAGCATCATTTCTTTGTATTTCAGAGATCTAGCTTCAGTAAGTAAGATGATCTGTAAAATATCTAACATATAAGAGACCTTCGGTTCATCTGTCCATTCGTCAATGTTTCACAATTCACAAATATTTACTCACCTCACATTATGTCTCCAAAGTGTTAGAGACGACAGTAAACAACACAGACGTCACTGGGCTCATGCAGCTGACATTCTAGTGAGGAAGACAGAGGATAAACCATTGTTAAATGTATACATCAGAAAGTTATAATGAGGACAATGAAGAAAAAGAAGAGACAGTAAGAACACACAGGCAGATGAGAGTTGAGTGCCATTTCAGTGAGGGTGTTTCTACTGCGATAACATTTGGGTAAAGACTTCAATGAACTTGGAGAATAATAAGTAAATATTAGTTATAATAACTTCTTTTCAAGAGCATAACACCTTATAACTTTTGATGGTGACCTTTCTTCCCAAACGTTTATTAAGACCAATACCAGTGTTTGCTCTGTTACTAGTCTAGTATCATATAAAGTTGCTATAAAGCATCCAAAACCTCTCTGTTCAAATGCAGATTTTCCTGGCATATCAGCATCCGCCTTGTAGGCCCCTTGCCTCCTCCTGGCAAGCCAGCTGACAAACTCCAAATGCTGACTCTTGGCTTCCTTCAATTTGTCCTCCACACCTGTGGCCTGGGTCCTTCCTCGTGTGGTCATGTGGTTCCATGTTTTGTGTCTCAGACGCAGAAACTTTTTGGAGAGAAATAAGTACAGTGCATATGTAGACATTTTGATTCTCCCCAGCTAGAGAAAAATATATGCATCGGATAGTTAGAAATTTGGAAACTGATTCAGATTACAATGAAAACATTAAAAGTCTCTTTACAGAAGATAGATATTTGCCAACTTTAAATCAAAAAATCATAGTATTATGAGAATTATAATTGCAGGGCAAGCATTTAATTTAATTCAGCCCTGAAGTTCTGCTTTCTAGGATGCACTTAAAACTGTCAGGGGAAGTCTGTTTTAAGACAAATTAAAGGGAGGTGAATTTGCACCTGTGTTTTAAAAGAAAGAAATTAAACTCATGGATTTGGAATCTAAAATGTTAAATAGAGAGGGCAAGGTGGGAGCAAGTAGACAGGAGGAGCTAAGTGACAATGCAGGGAGGGCTCTTGGAGTTTGAATAATGTGACCAGCTTTAGAGACCACCAAGTTCAACTACAAGTGGAGCCCTCAGCGAGCAGCCTGAACAGATTGTTTGTATTAACAGGTTAACTTCATTGTCTTTTTCCCACGTGATTGATTTTGATATAGCTTTTTGTCTTCACACTATATTTGATCTTAAATCCCCCCAGTCTGTTTCACTTTATTGCTTCTCCGTTTCCCTGTGCTGCACTGGAGGTAATTTTCTCATCTGTCTTTCAAATAACAGATTATCTCTTTTGAATTGTCTCACTTACTGTTTGACGATTTTATGAACAGTTTTTCATCTCTAGAAGTTCCCTTCGTTCTTTTCAAAGTTTACTTGTCCTTTTTTCATAACATTCTGCCTATCTTTTGTCCCTTCCTCTCTCTTCAGACATGTTCAGCATGTTTAGTATTATTGATATTTCTTTGGGTGTGAAGTCTCTCCTAGGTTGCATTGGCCAGTCAGTTCTCACACTGGTAGGTTTCTTCCAGTGCTGTCTGTTTTATGCCCACCTTCAGTGGGAGTTGTCTTCTTTCACCACCCCCTTTGGACAGGATTTCAATACTGACTTATTATTATTATTATTATTATTTTGAGACAGAGTCTCGCTGTGTCACCCAGGCAGTGGCGCGATCTCGGCTCATTGCAGGTTCCGCCTCCTGGGTTCACGCCATTCTCCTGCCTCAGCCTCCGGAGTAGCTGGGACTACAGGCACCACCACCACACCCAGCTAACTTGTTTTGTATTTTTAGTAGAGATGGGGTTTCACCGTGTTAGCCAGGATGGTCTCGATCTCCTGACCTCGTGATCCGCTCGCCTCAGCCTCCCAAAGTGCTGGGAGTACAGGCTTGAGCCACTGCACCCAGCCAATACTGACATTTTTTATACCAGCTTCTCCTCTTGGATTTTCATACCACTTGAATACACAGAATGTGGGTCTCACACTTAAAAACAGGGCAGGCTTGGGGGTCTGCATGCATAATAATCACTGTTTATTTACCTGAAGCTCAAGAGGGGAGTCAATTTTCAAGTTAAGCCCTGGAGCAAGTGGGGAGAGGTTTCTGTTTGTTTGTTTGTTTGAAGTTTCTGATTTAGACAAGGATCATCCCCTATTTTTGGCTTTTGGTTTTTTGCAGAAAGGGTAACTCCAGCTCTCCCCCAAGAATGGCCACAAAACTAGTTGAAGATTGAGTGCTAAAATCATACTCCCTCACATCTGTAGTAGTTTCAGGTATCTCCAAGGACTCACTGTTGTGGTTCTCAGTTTTCTGCCACACAAAAAGTTCTCTTTCTTGCTTCTGAGCTTGACATGAATTTGAAAGGTTTATTTTTAAATTGCACATGTAATTTATAAAAATGTTTGGAACCAGGGAACTGGGGATCGAACCAACCTGTCTTCTTCACTAGAAGCTTCTGAACTAATTCTTTATGTAATTATAATTGGTGGCAGTGGCAGCCCATCGGCAGTGCTGCGGCAAAGATGCCAGCTGCAGCAGGGGAGTGTGGCCAAGGCTGCGACCTCCACAGTGCCCATGGGAGACGGGAACAGGTGGAAGCCCCGCCCTCTTCTAAGTTAGAGGGGAGGGAGCCCCGTCCTCCCTGGTGCTGCTGCAGCCACCCAGCCTCAGCTATGGACCCCAGTATCCCTGCAATCTCCGGGATTTCGGAAGCACCCCCAGGACCCTGCAGTCTCAGAAGTGCTGGGTTCCGACAGAGCCCGACCTGGACACTGGTCCGGATGATCTGCCTGTGGAAAGGAGCCACCCACTTTAGGTCTCCTGAGAGCTGTTTTGTTGCTCAGGGAACCTCCTTTCTGCCTTGCTCACCCTCCAGTTGTCCACACACCTCATTCTCCCTGGACGCAGGACAAGAACTTGGGACCCGCTGAATGGCAGGACTGAAAGAGCTGTAACACAAACAGGGCTGAAACATGCCCCCACAGACTCACACACCCTCCAATTGCCACACTGCGTCCATGAGAAGGAGAGAACAGCTGTGGCCCTTTGGGAAGCCCAGACCTAGAGGCTCCCCAAGCCAGGGCTGTGACAGCCTCTTTGGGGCTCAGCAGTTCCTGGTGTCTCCAAGCTTCCAGGTGCCACCACATTCTCCTCCTTCAGACGTTGGTGCCCGCAGAGGAAGCCGTGTGTGGTACATCTGGTCCAGCCACAGCCTCGCATATAACCAGCATCTGTGCGGGCGTCTGGAGCTGCCCACCCCTCCGCAGCAGCCGGCATACCTGGCTGTGCGCGGTGGCTGGACCCCGCGCTTGCTTGCTCGCACATCCCTCACCACTCTGTGCCTGGCTCGTCCTTGGCAGGTGTGGGATCTGGGCTGGTATTGCAAGCCAAGCACAGTCTGCCAGGCCGAGTGCGTGGAATGAGCCCAGCAGGCGCAAGCAATACTCAGGAAGAAGGCACCACCAGCTACAGAGGTTTCTGGATGGCAAAGCAACACTCCAAAGATTCCATGACATAATGAAGAACCTGATACTAGGTAGCTTACCAATCACAAAGCCTGAACCCAGAAAAGGGAATGGTAACTTATTGGTAATGAATTTAATTAGCTATTAATGTCCTCTACATAAAGCAGATTTATAGTTTGAAAGAAGTAATCAAAACATCTGCTGAAAGTGAAAGCAAAGTACTTATTGAATGGAATAGAGTATCATCACTGCACTTCCCAGAGACAAATTTCATGCCTGTATATGCACCTGTTCTAACACAAATTCTTTTGTGCCTCTCTACAAGATGGGATTGAAGTCTTGGTATTCCTAACAGCCCACCATGTTTTACTTATGTGCTGGACGCTCACTTTTTTTCATCATTGCTAAGTCTAAATTCTAGCAATCTCAAATTAAACAGTGATTCCTCTTTCTCATGACCTAAAAGATAGGGTATGAACTGGTTGCCTATCATACCTGTGGTACTTCTGAAAGTATGAGAAAATCAATTAATGAAAAAGTTGTGAACAAATGGTAGCAGTTTAACACACTGGTATGAGACGTATTTTAATAAAACAAAGCTTAAGTATCTCTTTTTCTGTGCTTCCAGACAAAACAAATATGGTTTAAGACCTTCTGACATGTATTCTAGGGAGCACTCCAAATTCTTGAGGGGACCTTGGACAACTGTCGAGGAGTGAAACAGATATCCTCTGGAGTAGCTGAAACTGAGACAGCTAGAAGTCTGCAAGAGAAATGCATCTGTCTATCCTAATAAGACACCCTGGGCAGTGAAAATGAACATGGGCTTTGTACGAAGCCCCAAATCAAGAGTCACAAGGGCATAAATTGCTAATTAAGTTATGATTATGATTTGCAATTGAGATGCTTCTCACATGGGCAACTTTATGTGTTGTCCTTCAGGATAAATATCAAAGGAATACTTTATTTATTTAATGTTGAAAATAAAAAAAGATACTATTGAAAGATAATAGGTAATTATTCTCTGAATATAGTTGGATATGCCACCTAGTTGAGAAAAAAAAATTTTTCTACCAATGTTCAAAAAGAAAACATCATTGAAGAGCATGTTTTGAATTCAAGTTATTTAAAATATTTTATTTTTAAAAGGCCAACCTGGTATTGAAATAATATTTGATTTAATTTCCCCAAGCCAGCTTTGAAGGTTTCTGTCTATAGTTATTGTTAATTTCAAAGCTCAGTCTGTCAGTAGAAATACAAGTAGATATGAAAACAGTGAAGCATGATGAAGAATTTCTGCCTTCTACTGTTAAAGGGATCTTTTTTTTAGCTTCTTGCTATTTCTTAGCTCAAAGGCAATGCTAGGAAAGCAAAGCATTTGGGGTCAAAAGCATTTTTTCAAGCTAAAAGGAATGATCTCCTCAAAAATTGTCCTAAGTATGCAAAGTAAGGTGAGAGAGGGAATGTTTTTAAAGTGAGAGAAAATTCCTTACCTGGGGAAATTCCTCAGGGAAGTTGGTAGGTGGAGATGAAAAGGAATAAATAAATCACGTTTCTCAGTGACTAGTACTGGGAAGTCAGAGGATGGCTGAAATAATCTCTTGTTATTATCGCTTAAACTTCTATGATTTGATTAAGGAGAGCCCCAAGGAATTACTTTTTAAAGCATGATAACATAAATCATCATATTTTCTAAGTAGTGTCAATGAAAGTTTCTTCCTTTTCTTTAACCCATTGCTTTATTCTTACACCTTTTCTTTCTGACAGAGTTACTCTCTGAGCTGCTTATTTGGTGTGAAGGCAGAAACTCCTTATCAAAAAATATTAAGTGAGTCTAAATATTAAAATTGTGAACAGATTAACTCGGGCATGAAGAAAATATATTTTCCAAAAAATAAAGTGAGATGAACATTTGTTAAACGAACTTGAAAATAAAAACATTAAAATGTGTGTCAGCACACTTACATCAATTAATATTCGATTTTAAAGGCTATATATGGAGCAGTTGGTATTCAATTTAAGAAAACTTTCCTGAACTTCAGTATTTTATGGCAAGTACTTCATTTTCTTTTTGTAGGCCTAATGAAATAGTCATAAGAGACCTGAGAGATTTCAAAGGAAATGAATACAATAAAATATTCTTAATTTATATTAATTGATGGGAATTAATTAATAGGTATTTATTAGATACCCACTAAGTCCTATGCTTTGGGGCATATAATAGTCCTTGCTCAAAAATGCTTACAACCTAATTGTGATTATAAAATTAAGTGTCAATGAATATAGGGAGTCATTGAAAACTAGTTGGCTGTCCCTGACTGCAAATCTATGTGGATATTAAAAAAGAGAAAACATCTTTTGAATCAGAATCATCTTGAGTGGCTCAGTACATCAATGTGAGTGGTTTCTTTTCCACTTCCAGAAGGAAAGGAAACCTTTCCCTTTCTAGAGCTAAGTCCTCTTTTTCTCTTGACTGGGGCAAGGGAGTAAGTTATTCAGAATCATGGAAAGTTTGGGAAAAAGAAAGCAAAGGAGAAGATGGAGATGTTGTGGTAGGGAATTTCTGTGTACCTATTGGTGCTCTAAATTAATCAAGTCTGAGTTACAGGAATAAGAAGAAAAAGAAAACACTGTTTCATTGCCTTAAACTCAATACAAAATTCTGTTTACTAAGCACTGGGACCAAGATGCGTCCTTATACATTTGCTTCAGTGTCAAGGCTTGGTTTTCCACAGATGGTTTATTTGAACTTGGATGGTGCTTTAATATCCAAAAAGAGTTTTTTTTCCACAATGTCATCTTTTCCTTTTCAATTTGCTTGACAATAATACTTTTTTAAAGAATGAAAAAATAAGCATTGGCCACATTAAGGAAAACAAAACAGTCACAAATTGGAGCTCTGAACTTATAATGATGCTGTATTTTATTTATATGACTTTTTACAGGTGACTTATTTATTTATCATTTAAAGAAGAGTTTTTGAGCTTCTACTATATGCCAGATACTGTTATTAGGTTTTAGGGACATATTGGGGAATAGAGATGGAGTAGTCAATAAGACAGCTACCATCTGCTTTCATGGAGCATGGTTAAGGAGTGAAGACTGAGCAGAGGAAAAATCAATGAAAAGCAAGAAAACAAACAGAATAATCTTGGGTGCAGATAAGCACTATGAAGATAAAGAAGCCAGGTGATGGGTCAACGTGGTGGTGAAGGGCACAGGTAGAGCTCTTTTGGAAAAAGGGAAGAGGGAAGGCCTCTCTTTGGAAGTAACTTTCAAACTGAGACCTGGATAATGCCAAGGGCAAGCCAGGAACTGGGGAGAACATTCCAGGCAGAGGGAGCAGCAAGAGGAAATGCCATGAAGCAAAACTGAACTTGGTTTGTTTGAGGAAAGTGAAAAAGGCCAGTGTGGCTGTCATACAGGGACTGATAGGTAGTGGTTTGAGATAAAAATCAAAGAGGCAACATAGCCTAAATCATGTGGGGTCTTGCAAATTGTAATAAAAACCTTTTCATTGTTTAATTGGAGGTACAAAGTGAAAGTACTGGAAGATGTGAGTAGGAGAGCAAAGGGTATTTATGTTTTAAAAATATTGTCCTGGCCACTCCTTGAAGAGTGAACTGCAGTGACAAGACAGGAAACAGGGAGGAAAGTTGAAGGACACTGACATGCTCCAGCAGAACGTCCTCTGGCCATTCTCGTTTTTGGTGGAATAGACGGGGAGTCAGAGAATAGCTAAGTGAGATCTCCTGAGTCCAGTGGTCTTTTCCTTTCCTCCCAAAGTATGAACACAGTGAGGCTGGGAGTCTCTGAGCCTCTGCGCCTCAGTAGGAAAAGCAAAAGATTTGATGATGGAAGATTTAGCGCAGGCCCTGACATTGCCACCTACAAGCTGAGAGAACCTGGGGAAGCCACTTCATGTTGAGTTTCTGTGGATATGAAATGTGACTCTCATGAGAAATGATAAGACATAGTCATAAAAGAAATACCTATGCTAGTTAAATGATACAAATAGAAGAGTATAAATTTCATAAAAGACTTTAAAAATTTAAAAGATGGAAAGGATTAAAAGTAAAGAGAGCCAGGGGCTGGTTTGCTTCCCTGAGTTTTAAAAATTGTCTAAGTTCAGGCTTTAAATGGATCAGTAATATACTGACTCTGCTATCACTTGCTTGAGGCTGATGAAAAGGTCAGTGATGTAGAACAAAACTATCTTCCCTGCTGACTCTGGGAAACTCATATCTTGCAGGAGAGAGAAGATTTACATAGAAAGATAGGCAGACAAGAATGGAGGTTAGAAGGAGTAATGTGGCTCATTCGATAAGTGACACGAGGGGAAGGGAACATCATAATTTCTCTTGGTATTTGTTAGTATGCCATTTTTTCTACAGAGGGCTGGCAACATGTTTTATGATTTACAGAGCTTGTTTGCACCTGAATGTCCAAGCTCACAAGGCTGCATTTACTTAAGTCATAGCAGCTAGACAATTCCATGGGGGACTAGCAGGCTGGTGTGGAGACAATTGCACTGGTTACTTGGTATCATGTTGATGAAAACCCTGTGGTTTTGGATTGAATGTTTTGCTTTGCATCCAGGGTACATTTGTGCTCTGTTGGCATAGCTTAATGCTGATGAGCTGAATCTGGAAAAGAAAGATTGTTGTCTCACCAGTTGGCTCTGGGCCATTTTGATGCTTAAAGAAATATTGATCTTGGAACTTCTAAATGCAAGCTGAGAGTGGACACAGGGAGCAGGTATTGACTTCTTTGACAATTTAAATAGATCATTCTGGAAAAATATAACTATTGAAGTCCAACCCATTTTAAAAATTGTTGAATTTAGGTTTAGAATCAGAATGCCTATGACTAGGAATAATTGCATGAATTGCTTTGCTTACATGAAGAAAAAATCTGTTAGTTACCTTCTAGATGTTCAACCTTACCTAAATAATTTCTCTTTGAACCTTAGTATTCTCACTAAAGAGAAGGAGAGTGATAAGATACCTTCTCTGGCTTGCTATGTTGGATAAATGCAATAATATATCTGTAAGAACTGAGTGTCTGACAAATAGTGGGCATTATATATATGTGAATTTCTGACCAGGTCCAGAATAGTGTGTTAATGGTGAGGCCTTTGGCAGTGCAAAGTTTGGTTTGAATATTTAAGATCATAAGAATATTGACCTTTGGCTACATTGTATATGGGCTTTAAATTTACTAATACTGAGATACTGAGCTGGGGTATAGATTTAAAGCGAGAGATAAATGTTTTCTCAATAGTCAGTTATCTGAGTAGATTCCTAGAAGTTGGAAGGAGCCTGTAATAGTGGAGCGAGCATGTCCTTTCATGTCAGTCATTCTTTGTTTTGAATCCTGACTGTGCCACTTACTAGTGCAGCTCTATGTCCATAGTAGATGGGAGAAGTTGTAAAGTTTGGAGCTTTCAACTATTTAAGACAGTTTTTTTCTGTCTCTGACACATTGTTTGATTCAACATGTAGGATGAAAAATGGCCTTTGTTAATGCTATCTTTTATTATATCCCAGGACTCTAAAGCCACAGATTCAGGAAGGGGAGGGCCTAGTAGCCAGAATACTTAACTCCTTATTTTAAAACTTATCATCCCATGTCATGTTGTCACATGACTGCTAGATACCCGTGAACCATTCTGATGAATTTCAACTAAGGTGAGCATGGTTGATGGTGACTAAATATATGACCTCTCTGAAGGAATATTTGTAAAAGTTGAAGAATTTTAAAGCGAAAGGAGTTAATATTAGAGAAATGCTTAGCCCTATATCAAGATAACTTTGGTAAATATTTTTATGTAGGAGATGTTAGCAATTTTCAAATTATATTGCACATAGTTTAGATACAGGGATTATGTTAAATCTAAATATAAAGTTGTTTCAGCATAAAGCCAGTCAATGATGCCAAAATTATTTCAGTCTGATTTTTACAAGTTCTACCCACCTTCAGCCACAGCAGAGTGTTTATGTATTAAAAGAAAGATTTATTCTTTCTATAGACATTTGTTGAACACCTATCATGCTTCTAGTATTGGAGATAGTGGATGCAGAGATGTAGCTGTCCCCACTCCCCGCACCCCCGCCACACTAAATTTAAACCTAAAAGGAAAAGACAGCTAATTGAAATGACAAATTAAATGGTAGGATGGAGAGGTACAATCTCCAAAGAAGGGGACCTAATGGCCCTTTCTTTGGTACAATCTCCATTTAACAGAGGACCTAATGGCCTCTGGCTGATCAGGATGGGCTTCTTAGAGGCTGCTTAAGCTGAGGGTGACAGGAGGAGTGTGGGGATTCATTAGGCGGAGAAGAGTTAGGAGCAGACGGAGCAAGTGTCCTAGGAGTTTGCTGTGAATTTTATACTACTCACCAATTAAAGTGATGCAGCCTATAATTGTGAAAATGAACTGTATTTTCTCCTTTTCATGAATCTTCCACTAAGTCTAAGATGATAGTAAATGTTGTTAAAACCTTTAAGCACCTTACTGTCCTCATTACTGGATAATTTAAGCAGCACCAGAGTTGACCATTTTGCAATACTTTTTCTCTTTGTTTCCACAACACTATTCTCTATTTTTTTTCCCTCATATCTTATTGGCTACTCTTTCTCATTAACTTTTGTTTGACTTATAAATTTTAAAGCCTGTCAGGACTTGATCCCAGACGACCTCATTTCTGTGTTTATATTCCTTCCCTGAGGCATCTTGTGAATTCCACACACTGCTACAGTTTCACCCACCATCCATAAGCTTATGACTGCCAAATCTGTCTTTCCTTCCTGATCTCTCTTTGGCTCCATATTTGTGTATTAAAATGCCTACCGATTTCTCTCTCTCTCTTTTTTTAAAACAGGATCTCACTTCGTCACCCAGGATTGAGTGCGGCATCACGGCTCACTGCAGCCTTGACCTTCCAGGCTCAAGTGATCCTCCTGCCTCAGCCTCCCAAGTAGCTGTGACTATAGCCATGTGCCACCATGCTGGGCTAATTTTTTAAAATTTTTGTCGGGACTAAGTCTCGCTATGTTGCCCAGCCTGGTCCCAAACTCCAAGGTTCAAGTGATCCTCCCACCTCGGCCTCCCAAAGTGCTGGGATTACAGGCATGAGCCACCCTTCCCAGCCTGACATGTCTATTTTGATAGAGACAAATCAAACTTTAAATAGCCAAAGTAGAATTCATGATTCCTCCCCAAGCATTCGTCCATTCATCTCTATCCCTCACCACCTGCCTTCTCCTGTGTAATCCATGAAGTTTTGTTGATTGCACTTTTAAATCATTAACTTGCATCCTTACTACAGTCCTGATACAATTACTGTACCATCCTTTCTTTCCTAGAGAAAAAGCCTCCAAACTTGCCTGCCTCTGTCTACTTCTGCCGCCTTACAGCCTATTCACTACAAATCGCCAAAGTTATCTCTTAAAATTGTAAATCAACTCATATTCTCCCACCGCTTAAATACCTCCAAATACTTTTCAGTGCACTTAGCATTAAAACCTACAGTTTTCATCTTGGATTTCAGGGGTGCAGGACTGTCCCTGCCTCTCTTCCTGAACTCTTCTCTTACCTGCCCCCCACCACCATGCTCACTATGTCCCATGGTCTTCTTTGTGTTCTTCCACATTTCAAATTTCTTCCCATCTTTGTCCCTATATATTATTGTCCTCTCTATTTGGAATGCTTGTGCCTCTGTTGATTGTATGCAAAGAAGTGTTTTAATTTCTTCTCATTTCAGCTCTCACCTTAAATGTTATTTCAGAGAGCCCTTCTCTGATCAGTCTATTTACAGGAGACTGCAGCTCTTTCTGTGAACGGATTATAGGGATGTCATGGTACTTATACAATATATTCTGTAGCATCATTATCTGGGTCTAGAGCAATAACCCACAATCAAACTTATCAATATTTCAGGGAAATTTTAGAATGTTCATATTGAGTGGGATAAGGACTTTATATCAGTCCAGTCACATTTTGCTGGACACACAGGAGAACACTGCAGATTTGCCCAAACTCTCCTTTTGGATGTGGCAATTCTAAAACTAATAGAGTGGTAGAATTGAAGAGGAGAAAGGCCAGTGTATTGCAGGTTCTCATTAGACTTGATTACATTTTTGCTTCGGTGGGCTGTCTTTTTTTGCTGAGTTTCATCTTAAGACCCAATTTGAGTCTCATTCAACAAAAGATTACCACGAGAAAAATAATTGCACAAAAGTAGAAGATAAAAGGTTGAGAGTGATTATATTTGACAGTGTTTATTCATATGGTTATTTAATGTAGACCAGTTTGAATTTATAATAAATCAGATATCCAGTTTGTGTTTTTCTTCAGTTTTCTGAAAAAAGGCTTAAATCTCATTTAAAATTTTAATCAACTTCCAGAAGATAAACTTTTACTTTTTGTTTAATTTTATAAAACAATTGATATAATGCAGTGACATAATAATCTTTGATCTAACACCAAATGTGTAGGGTTGCTTAATAAAGTAATCTATTATGCTATTTATAGGATACGTTTTTCAGTGTTAAACCACTTCATGTTTTCATGTATCACTATGTAGATCCTGAAATGATTGAATAGGAATAGAGTTACTGAGCTTTTGGATGTCTTTGGAACCATTTCATTTCTAGTCTTGCTCTACATTAAATGATATGTGCTTTATTTATTTATTTTTAAATGATAGGAATTCAACTTTGGATGCTGAAATAAAGTCCCATGGAAGCAAAGTGAATTTCCTATAGAAATGTGATTTCTATGCCCATTTGTCATGAGCTGACTGGCCTCAGAGTGGGGTGCAAAATTTTGTACACACATTAATGCCTGGTGTCTCCACAATTGAGACGTTAACTCTGAAATTACTAAAATCAATTAAGATGATTCCAAATGCCCAGTGGCTTATGCCACAGTAGAAAGTGTTAAAGTGAAAAAATCAGGTTTTGCACTATTAGCAAAATTGTGCTGAGACACCAGAACACCAGAGCATAACTCATTGAAACTCAATTTTTTTCCTAGTTGCACAAAACAATAACAGTCTTTTAGAAAGCTCTATTCATGCGGAGGTGGTCATTACTGATTTTGAATTCTGAGTTTTTGCTGTTTGCCCTGCCTGCCAGATATTTCACAGGACTAACTTTTTTCCCCATTAGGATATCTTGGCAAGCAATGTCATAACAATAGACTTTTTTCTTTCTATCTCTTAAAATTCTTAATGTATTCCCATCCCCAGCCCCCAACAAAAAGAGCCTCTGTGAGAAGCAAATTTCTCTACATAAAGACTTTCCTATCATAAAAGCCTTCCCATGATGATCAATCACAATAATTTGTAGTTATGGTAATGTGAAGAATTAAGAATCATCCATTTAGGCCAGCAACTCCTTGCTATGTATCACTTTCCAAATTAGTAAATAGTAAATTATCAAATTAAGATTGTGTTTGAAGAGCAGTTATCCTTCAATATTTAATTTATTGGTAAAACTTAATAAAACATTTTGTTATAAGATCACAAAATTTTGCCTAATGTACTTGTGTATTTAATGGATATAAGAAATATATTGTCACTTGGCACTGAAGTCTATGAGGCACAAACTTTGTAATACAGTAAGTTCTCACTTAACATCATCCATAGGTTCCTGGAAAATGTGACTTTAAATGAAATAATGTATGATGAAAGCAATTTTACCATAGGTTCATTGATATAAACAACATTTAAGTTCTTATGGCATATTCCTGGTCACAAAAACACCACCAAATATCTAAATAAAGATCCAAAGCATGTCTAATATTAAGCATTGAAATAGACGTGAGTTATTGTTATCAGAATATCAGGCTCACCACACAGAATGACAGTTACAGAGACAAGTACTGCCAGGGAAGGCTTTAATCAGGTGCCGTAGCTGAGGAGAAAGGGAGATAACGTCTCAAATTCATCTCCCAAACCAGCTCAACTTGGGGGGTTTATATAGTGGGGAAGTGGGAAAACAGGAATTAAGGAGAGGTAAGAAAGCAGTCCTGATGTATGAGGGGTCTGGTGGCTCACTGAATGTAATCTGATGAGTTTCAATTTCTTGCCTGAGAGTGAGTTTTGAGGAAGAAACTCAGGTGAGACAAATGTAAGTTTCATGTTTTAGGGTCAGGGAGGGTCAGTTTCTATGTTTATTTTTAGAAACCCATAAATATTCGTTCTATGAGACAATTGGGCCTGTTTCACTATACATTTCACTATACATTTAAGAAAGGTTAATAAAAACAAACAAAATCATTATTTAACTTGCTGCCAGCTTTTGGTGAATCAGTGAGTGATGGTGGTCGTAGTGGTGGTGGGTTAAATAAAAGAATAAATGTTTGCAAAATGAAAATTGCAGGGAAATTCTCCTCCCACTATGCAGTTCAAAAGCAAACAAGAACAAATACTGCTGTAGGAGACCCAGAGATCACCTCTCTTTATCTCTTATGTGGGCTGTTTGGCTGAATCAAGAAACCAAACTGACACCAGGCAGATTACACCAGGCAGATTAACAAGAGGAGAACATACAAATTTTATTAGTTTTACATGTATATGGGGATCTTCACGAGTGAAGTCCAAAGATGGCCAAAGGAAGATGCTTTTATACTTTTGAGACAAAGAACAATAAATTTGAGAAGAAATGACAGGGAAAAAAGAGATCTGTCTAGAAGCAGTACATTTTTAGGGAAATCACTAGGAGATACATGAGGGAGGGGTGTAGTGGAAGGTAAGTATTACTTTATTAAGTATATTTATTCAGGTCTACTGCATCTTCCAATTCCCAGTTTCTAGTAGGGCTATTTTCACACCCTGGTAAGGGCTATTTTTACACCCTGGTGGGGAAGGGCATCTCTCCCAGAGGATTCTTTATGGCGTGCTACATGCAGGAAGAGACAGGTTACCTCCCCTTTCTGAAACTATAATTTCTCCAATGTTTTCAAATCAGAATAATCAACATACCAATTCAGCATATTTTGGGATGGCAAGTCCTTCACTACTTCAGTGGGTGAGCTGAGCACTTTCATACCTTATCATTTATTGTTGCACATTTGCATGATTATCAAGTCTTAATGAATTTTGATTTGACAATAATTTGTATTCATTTCTTCCTTCATTCATTTTCCAACCTGCTTACTCCAGCTCAGGATCATGAGGCTCTGGTAGCTCAGGGCCAAAGCAGGAACAAACCCTGGACAGAATGCCATCCCATCACAGGGTGCACTCACATACACATACACACTCAGTCAGACTGGGACCACATAGACATGTCAGTGAACCTAACAGGCACATCTTTGGAATGTGGAAGGAAACTGGTGTATTCAGAGAAAACCCATGAAGATGTAAGGAGAATGTGCAAACTCCACACAGACAGTGGCTCCTGCTAGGAATCAATTTTTTTCCTCATCATTATTATATCAAAACAACCTTGAATGAGACAACATTATTTGAGGAACTGCTGTACATTATTACTGATTATCTGACTATAAAATCATAACATTAATATGTTTATTTTATTAAGTCTTAGCATGAATGCAAAATTAATTTTGTTCACCATCTCAATAAGGAAATGAAAAACATGCTGATATTACAATAAGAGTCCTTAATTTTACTATAATTGTTCTAGACTTGTTTTTATGAATATTTATTTGCAAAGACTCTTGTTGTACAAGTAATAGCAGATATTACTTGTCTAACCAGGAAGGGGAGTAAAGTGATTTGTTGAAAACCAAAATCAACCTTCTGAAGCACAATACTTTTCATTTAAGGTCTTTCCTTTCAGAAAATATATTTCAAACCTGATACCTTGCAGAAGAAGCATTTACCGGAAGCACATTAGCAGAGCAGGCCATTCACAACTGCAGTTAAGTTTGAGTTCTGTAGGATTCCAGAGGGGAAACAGGGTTCTACCCATTGCACTTTTCCACTTACTCCACTAATGACTTCACATTCTCTTGTAATAAACATTGATCATATTAAGTATTAGGATAAGTAGTTTGCAATTGCTCCAAAATATTTAGAACATTTATTCCATCCATCTCATTCTTCCTATGTGATAGAACATACCCTTCCAAAGATATCACCTACAGACTCTCCTCTATGAGCCAAATAACTTTGGTATAGGTAAAGATGTAAATAAAAGTATTTCTCCCTCCCATTCTTTTCCTCTCTGCTTTCCCCATTCTATATTTGTAAATAAATGAACAAGTTGATGCATTAGAAAGTACAACAATACATATTAAAATGTCCTTCTTCTTATTTAAACTAGTTTTTCCTTTACTTTGTACAGGAAGGTATTGTAGAGCAATAGGATAAAATAAATGTTCTCCTTTAAAAGTAAAATCTTTTACTGGACATTAAGATTGAATGTACTGGCTGGGTGCAGTGGCTCATGCGTGTAATCCCAGCACACTAGGAGGCCAAGGTGGGTGGATCACTTGAGGTCAGGAATTTGAGACCAGCCTGGACAACATGGTGAAATCCTGTCTCTACTAAAAATACAAAAATTAGCCAAGTGTGGTGGTGCATACCTTTAATCCCAGCTACTCGGGAAGCCGAGGCAGGAGAATCACTTGAACCCAGGAGGCAGAGGTTGCAGTGAGCCAAGAGGGTGCCATGGCACTCTGGCCTGGGCAACAGAGCAAGACAAAAAAAAAAAAAAAAAAAAAAAAAAAGAGAGAGAGAAAGAAAGGAAAGGAAAGGACAGGAAAAGATTGAATGTACGTGGGTAAATAGGGAAATGATGATTTATGTCCCTTTGTTAAAGTGGTTATAAAAAAACAGTGGTTTTTAATTTGAGGAGAATTTATTAAAAATGCAGATTACAAAGTCAGAGATGTAAGACATGGAAGATGGGGTCAGGTATTTATAGTTGAGAAAATCAAAACAGGTGATTCTGATGTAGGTAATTTTCAGACATCTAATAGAAGAACACTATACCTACACTTAATTACTTCATAGTAGTTATTGTATATTTGCTAATGTTTACTTTTGTTATTTGCTAGCTTTAATAACTTTTTACGCTTTCATTAAATCAGGTCAAATCATTTGTAGTTTTTGTTACAGTCATACTTTTTAAAAAAGTATTTGGATCATCCAGCTTAGACCCTAACAATTCTGTTTACCTACATTTTTGCAAAAATGAAAGTCTACTTAGTAATAATAAAATGAGCTAAATCTGCTTAAAGCCAAGATCAAAAATTTTACTAAGGTAATTTTTTCTTAAGTTTTAATCTACTTCTTGGAGTGGAGGGGCAACCTGTCAATTATGTATTAAGTTCAAATTTCATATACACAGTACACGTGAAACATTAAAGCTCTGAACTAAAATAATTTCTTATTAACATTTAAGTAAGATGTTTATCTAATCTTGTCACAGTTAGAAGCAGAAACCAAAGGGGTTTAAATATGCACCTCATCATTGAATGTCAAGCCACTAACAGAGCCCTTAATTAGCATGTGAAACATCTTAGTTCTTTGCTAAGTGGTTTCTTTGTCCCACTCACTCCTGCGGGTGGGAGACAGCATCAAACAACTTGTTGCTGAAACTCAGTTCACATTTGTTTTCCAAAATATTTATGTATTTTCTGTGTTCACGGCTTTACTGCTGACTGAACTGTGTCCTGGAGGAATGGACAAAAGAGGAGCAAACATTTTCGGGAAATTGAAGAAAATTTCAGATTTCACTGGGAATTTGGATACCAATATAATTCATAGGCATTTCATTAGGTTTTGGCTCATTAACTACAACAAACATATTGGGGATTATAAGCAACGCCTTCAAATTTTAGGGCCATTTTAAAACTCATTGTAACAACACAGCATAACTCCTTCTTTTTTAAGATCCTTGGTTGCTCAAGATTGACTTGTACTCTCAGTGTTATTTGGAGAGTTCTGAAATTGGTCTGATGTTGGCATTTCACAAGCCCCATCCATAGGCCTTGAAATCTAACAACATTTTAAGTTAAAGTGCTTCCTATTAGAAAAACAGTTTAATGAAGAATTATTATATTAGGTCAGGGATAGAGATGGGAAGTGGCCTATTACTTCACCATGCAGAACAGAATTTATCACATTGTCTAATGAGTAATCATTCATTATTTCACAGATATTTGTGAATAGATTTTCCTTTGGTGGGTTTGGTAATAACTATTTGTTAAATATTAAGCCATTTATGTAACTTCAATGGCATTCTTTTATTAAAAATCTATACAATAAATGAACTGGATTAAATGATCCTGTGCACTTTCAGATCAAGATTTCAAAGGATCTTATTGTTTCTAATTTTTAAAGACTTGTTTTGTCTTATTATTATAGCTAACTCTTTAAGTTGAAGCTGGAACCAATTATCTATGGGAACAATTTGATTAATGCAATTCAAAATAGCAAATTTTTATGAAGAGCCTACTCTGTGTTGAATACAATAAATAAATACTCTTACAGGTCTGGTCAATGTTCTATATAATTGAGAAGATGGAGGGGCTGTCCTAAAGTAAGCAGCAGGGCTTGGCTCCTTCTTGCAGAAGCAAAGGAGAAATAAAATAGGAGCTAAGGAGAAGTTTGAGGAGGCAGTACTGGGGCAGGGGAATGGGCAGGAAAGGTGAGGGACCAAAAGGGAAGCCACCTCCTTCACTAGTGTGAGCAGGAACTAAAGAGGCTAGTATAGCCCATCTCTTGCTCTGGGGCTCAGGAGTCTGTTTATATATAAAGTTCACGTGACGATAAAAATTTCTATTTCAGTCCGAACTGTGTTCGGTTCCTGACACAAAGCTAGTACTTAATAAATGGTAGTGGCTATTATTACAGTATTGTTGCATTTATTTTTCTAGTGGTATCAGTATGCTGCCGTATAGCCACCACTCTGAACAGGAAATATAAATTTGATGGCAAAATGTCACTAATTCTGATTAATGGGAAATGTGACCCTATTTGGAAATAGGGTTATAGCAGATATAATTCATTGATATGAGGAGTAAGCCCCTAATCTGATTACTGGTGTCTCTATAAAAGGTGGCAATTTGAGTCTAGAAACACACACAAATAATAATTTTCTTATGCAAAAATAAAAAATGATTAGAGTGGTTTTATCTTTTATTGCTTTATTTTCTTCCTTCCAAAAGAAATTTGAAATTATTTAAATAAAAATATTAGCTGTTGGTTAATGGGCACTTATTTTGTGGTAGGAGTACTGTACTAAAGAAATCCCACTGAGCATCTTTATAAACCATTCAACAATATAATGAGGTAGGTATGGTAGCAGCCTCCTTTATTTTATGTATGGAAATATTGACAGTGGGAGGATTTTGTGGCTTGCAGAAGGCTTCACAGTTGGCCTAGAATACATTAATAGACAAATCTAAGGTAGCCTGAAACTTTGTGCTTTAAAAGAGCTATTGCCCCTATATCCAAAGGCTGTGCAATGTTCTGAGAGTGTGTGGGTTGAGGGGAGGAGGCACTCATCCCTGTTCTCATGGCCACTCCCTTCTCACTTGATCAGGGTGGTTGGATGTTGGGAAAGAAACCTTTGGGCCTCAGTTGGCTCTTAGTACAAAGATGACCATGATTTTGCCTCAGATCTCAGCTCCACTCTAGAAGCACATTTGGGTGAAGCTTCTGGAGATTTGGATTTATCTGGATGCTTTTTGGTTCCAGATAAAAAGCATTTTCAGAGAAGTCAAGGAACTTCGGCTGCAATAGCATCAATGTTCATGAATAAAACTCTGTGAAATAATTCTGAAAACAAGAAGGCTTAGGAGGCTATTTTAAAAGGAGGCAAATTAGAGGGTTCAGTCTGAGTCCTGCTGTTTTTTCTTAGTAAAACTTAATGTCTCCTATAAAAACATGGGCTCTCCATTACTCTTTTATTATCCAGTTCACATTTTAGCTACTCAATACAATCATATTCTCATTTGTTCTTACAATGATTTACTCATTAAATAGAATTTGAGTGCTGACTCAGTGCCAAGTCAGGAAGGATAGATACCCAGCCTAGAGTGGTTGTGAGAGAGATCATTCTGGAGGAAGTGATCTGAGGTAGTAGGTGGTTCCTAGCTAGTAAGTAGGAATTAGTCATGAGAAGAAGTAGGATAGAGAATATTCCAGGCATAGCAAAAGGCAGGGAAAGGAGAATGCTAGAGGAAAGTGCTGAAAGATGATTCTGGGAGGTACAATGGAGGCAAATAGTCACAAAAAAACTCGTATGGCAAATAAGGAGTTTGAATTTTACTTGGTTAAGTAATGATGAAATACTGAGAGTTTTAAAACAGTTTGTTGTACTGACACCAGTGGGCTCTGGAAAGTTCCCAAACACCAGTGGGAACTTGATTCCAATGGGTGTCCAGGCTTTTGACATCATCTCAAGCAGGAATTCATGAGTGATTCAGAAAATAGTGAAAGTATAGAGATTTCTTGCGAAATGAAAAGTACACACTCAAGAAAGGGGAGTGTTGGTATACTCAAGAGAGTTGCACACAAGGGGGTTTGGGGATGTTACTTTTATGAGTTTCTTTAACAAAGAGGTGGAATAATCATGATTCCTGAAAAAAGGTGATTTCTTAGCACAATTAAAAGTTCTGTACTCATACCTCTATGGGCCTGATAAATTTTGAATTTATCAGGTGAGGTCACAGAGCTCAGACTGCTCTCAGCTAGACTAGGATTTCTTGGAAAAGTGATGTCACCTAATTTTTCTTTTCTTTTCGTTTTCTTTCTTTCTTTCTTTCTTTCTTTTTTTTTTTTTTTTTTTTGAGACAGAGTCTCGTTCTGTCGTGCAGGCTAGAGTGCAGAGACATGATCTCAGCTCACTGCAACCTCAGCCTCCCCGGTTCAAGCAATTCTTCCTGCCTCAGCCTCCTGAGTAGCTGGGATTACAGGTACCCACCATCACGCTGGGCTAATTTTTGTATTTTTTAGTGGAGACAGGGTTTCACCATGTTAGCCAGGCTGGTCTTGAACTCCTGACATCTAGTGATCCACCCACCTCAGCCTCTATTACAGTGCTGGGATTACAGGCGTGACCAGCCTCTATGGGCCTGATAAATTTTGAATACCTCACAGACCTCAGAATGCTCTCAGCTATTTTTCTTTCCTCATATGTTATAAGCAGGGCATCTTTACCTTTTAGGAATGTTGAAAGCTGTTAAACATAGTTTTCTGGGCTGCAATGCTTAATATAACTTGAATTTTCACTTACTATTAAATATGCAGAATGAAAAAGTTACTTGCTAGATACTTTCTATAGTGTGGGTAGATTAAAATCCTCATTAAATTAATTTACATTTACATTTTAGTTACGTCCTTTTTTCTTTTTTTTTGAGACGGAGTCTCACTTTGTCGCCCAGTCTAGGGTGCAGTGGTGTGATCTCGGCTCACTGCAACATCTGCCTCCTGGGTTCAAACGATTCTCCTGCCTCTGCCTCCCAAGTAGCTGGGATTACAGGCATGCACCACCACCCTGGCTAATTTTTGTATTTTTAGTAGAGACGGGGTTTTGCTATGTTGGCCAGGTTGGTCTCAAATTCCTGACTTCAGGTGATCTGCCTTCCTCGGCCTCTCAAAGTGCTGGGATTACAGGTGTAAGCCACCATGCCAGGCCTTATGTACTTTCTGATACAATATAAAATGCAGCTTTTTTATGGGTAAATGGTTGTTCCAAAGTGCCAAGTATCTAAATATCTCCATTATGGTAAAGGGTGGGAAAGCTCTTAGGTATCAGGTTAGCTTTGTTGGACGGAAAGAACTATGATTTTGACAGCTGCTCCAGCTGCAGAGTTTCGGGGATGCTGTTCTCGTTAAGGGCAGACCTTGTTTGCTATTCAATAAACTAATGCTTTTAAACCATATCAGCAACAGCACCTAAGGAGAGCAATTCTGTATTTTACACAAGAATTTCCACAAAGTAGCTATTAATATCAGGAAATACATATTATGTTTAATACTATCCTCAATTCTAAATAAAGAGAAATTGGACTATATCCTTGGAGAATAGAAATTTGTGCCTTATTTATAACAGGAGAAAGAACTGACTTCCTTTTCTTGAAATCTTCCAGCAGGTTTATTTGTTATTCAAAAGTATTCACAGAAAAATGATCTCTTAGCATAATAGGAGGAATATGGAAAATAAGGAATAGAGTATTTTTTTTCTTCGACTGCTTTATAGCAGACACAGATAATTATAAAGTTTGGCATTGCTTTTGGACAAGTTGTGTCAACTGTTTGTGGTGATCTGTAGCACAGAATCGGGGCAATTCTTCAGGTTGACACTCGTGGGAGAACTTGAAATAAGAGAACAAGTCAACTTCCTTACCAATCTGCAGCATGACCATTCTCTCTCTCCATTCCTACTTCTCTCCGTTTGCTGATTCAGGCATTAGATAAAAGGAAACAGATCGCATTTCCCAAAGTGCAAGATGCTGAGCGAGAAAAACAATTGCTCGGTGTCAGATTATTTGAGGAAAGCTGGCTGGACAAAGCCAAACAGGTTTATTTACTACAGAGTTTTTTAGAGCCTTTAGATGCTAATGTAACAGCCATCAAAATAAGAATGAAAATTCACTGAGTGCCTACCGTGCCTCAGGTACAGGGCTTAGCTTGTGTTGCCTTGTTTAACACCCATGAGGAACTCTGCCAGGGGCGTACTAATATTACGCTCATTGTCCACAGGAGGAAACGGAGGCCAGATAACTTGTGAAGCTTACAGAGTGTATTAGGCCATTCTTTCATTGCTGTAAAGAAATACCTGAGACTGGGTAATTTATAAAGAAAAAAGATTTAATTGGCTCACAGTTCTGTATGCTTTACAGGAAGCATGTGATAGCATAATCTTGGCTTCTAGGGAGGCTTCAGGAAGCTTACAATTATGGCAAAAGCAGGTGCAAGAAGGACGAGGAGGTGCTAGGCACTTTTTAAAGACCACATCTCATGAGAACTCACTGTCAAGAGGACAGTACCAAGGGGGATGGTGCTAGGCTATTCGTGAGAAATCTGCCCCCATAATTCAATCAACTCCCACCGGGCCCCACCTCCAACACGGGGAATTAAATTTCAACATGAGATTTTGGCAGAGCAACATTCAGACTATATCGCACAGCTAAGCAGTTGTTCTTTGAGGGCGGGATTCAGTATGCAGTATTTCACACATTTATTAAACCACATTTTTTCTTCCATCCCTTTTTCCTTCATGATATCTATTGAAATTAATATTCTATGAGATACGGTTTAGGAAATGTTGTAGCAGAGGAAATATGAAAGAATATTGGGAAGAATGCTGCAGAGTGGTTGCATTTTCTCAGACATAAGAGATGTGTGTTATGCTAGCCCAAGACCAGGGAATCTTTGCCCCCTCTTTGGGGTTGGACAAAATACTACAGGCCCGTGACTTAATATTTCAAAATCTATGGAACCTAGTCTTCCCTTCAAAATAAATTCTTTCCATTTCTGATAGATAAATCTTTGTTGGGGTAGTACTTAAAATATTTTAATTAAGGAGACAGAATAAATTCTGGCACAAGCATAATCCCTATGTTCAGAATCCTTTTACTTTACGTAGCTTATGGCCTTAGCTACACTAGCTAAACCTCAGATCTGACTTTTATCAGACAGAAGAGAATTTTAACAGCTTGGCTCACTTCTCAGATCATTTTAAAATATGATTCTTTGTCAGCTACCTGAACAGGCAGTACATAAATTATGAAAAAGAAATGTTCAATAAACATAAAATGTCCAACTTCTCTCCCAATCAAAAAAGAAAAATAAGAATGATGAATTTTTTTATTAATCAGATTGTCAACATTTACGAAGTTTGATAATGTCATTGTTGGAAAGGTCTTACATGCATTTCTGGTGGGAAAGTAAATTATTACATTTTTACAGGACAATTTGGGAATATCTACCAGGCTAAGGGGAAAAACGTTCATATCTTTGGACCTAGAGATGCCTGCTGTATATATTGTCAGTAAGTTCTCCTTTGTTCTTTCCACAACTCATCCTTTAAAATGGTGGATTATGTGTAATATCCAGGTTTTATCTGTCCTTGTAATAGGATTACACATCCTCACTCATTGACATGTGTTTTCCAGTGCCTCTCACAGAGGGAGCATAAACTTCTCACTCCATTGACATCACTCCTGTCTACATGATTTGCTTTGGCCATGGAAAGTGAGTGGATATGATATATGCCATAACTGAGCAGAAGTTTGAAAGCATAGATTGGTTTTGCCATTTCTTTTTTTCCTCTGCCACAAGATAGAAAAAGAAGTTGCCTCTTTAGCCTCAACCCTAGAATATAAATGACATAGATTCAACCTGAAGTCAAATATCAGCTGACATATATGTAAGCAAGAAATATTGTCATTGTAAGCCTGAAATATTGCTGTTGTTTTTTTTTAACCACAGCAAAACCTGGTATCAGCTAATAGAAAACCAATATTCACTATCTCTATACTCAGTATAAACTCTAGTTATACTTGGCTGTCCTCCTTTCCAAACTGTACAAATGTTTGAAATTTCTAATATATTTTAAAGTATGTATTTTCTTATGTTTTTTGCCAACTGTATTACATGGTCCTCTCTCAAGATGTATGTTAAACAGCTTCATGCCATATCATATACATTTTTAAAAATTGGAGTAAGACTTACATGAAAAATTAACCAATTTACCCTGTACAATTCAGTGGTATTTAGTACATTAACCGTATTGTGAAACTACTACCTCTGTCTAGTTCCAAAGAATTCTCATCAATTCTATTCCCAGTTTCCATTGAGAATTCTCATCATTCCCAATGGAAACCTCATATCCATTAGGTAATAATGCCCTATCCCCCTCACCCCCTTTCACCTGGAAACTACATCTGCTTTCTGTCTCTATGGTTTTATCTTCTTTAGATGTCATATAAATACAATTGTACAATATTTGATTTTTTTGTGGCCTCTTTCAGGTAGCACGTTTTTGAGATACATCTACATTGTAGCATGCATCAGAACTTTCTTTTTATTGCTGAATAATATTCCATTTTATAGATACACCTTATTTTGTTTATTTGGGTTGTTTTCACCTTTTACCTCCTGTGAATAGTGCTGCTATGAACATTTGTATACAAATGTGTGAGAACCCGTTTTCTATTCTATTGATTATAAACTGGGAATATAATTGCTGAGTCACGTGGCAATTCTGTGGCTTTTTGAGAAACCACGTAACTGTCTTCCACAATGGTTGTACCACTTTACATTTCCACCAACAATGTATGAAGGTTCCAGTTTCCCTGCATCCTTGCCAACACTCACTGTTCACCTTTTATTTTTTTAATTCTAGGCTTTCCAGTGGGTGTGATATAGCATCTCATTGTGGTTTTGGTTTGCACTTTTCTAACAATTAACAAGGTTAAACATCTTTTTATGTGCTTGTGTGACATTTTTATGTCTAGGAAAATATCTATTCCAGTTCTTTGCCCATATCTAATTAGTTTATTATTATTTTTATAGAGACAGGAGGGTCTTGCTATGCTGCCCAGCCTGGTCTCAAACCCGTGAGCTCAAGGAATCCACCCACCTGGCCTCCCAAAGTGCTGGGATTACAGGCATGAGCCACCACGTCTGGCCTCTTTGCCCATTTCTTAACAGAACTCTTTTTTGCCCCAACTCTAATCTGTTTACACAGTTAGCAGTGGCTTCTTTATTCGCCTTTCAATGTTATTGAGAAATGCCCTCAGCACAGCCAGTTTTCTACCTTGAGAAAGTTCTGAAATAGGCAAAACAAAAGAGAGTGTTTTACCTTAGTCCCTCAGGGAGCTCCCTGACAGGTCAAAACAGAAAAACATAATTACATTAGACAAAGTTCTGCTCTGCTCCCACTGGAGTCTTGAACCCACAATGAGAATGTAAGCTTTTGTTTTAAGACCACCGCAAATCCATGGAGGGTGCTGGAACTTGGCCAAAGAAAATGTAGCCAAGTTCTGCCACGATTAAGTCACTTTTCCCTTGATTCAACATTAGCTTGGTTACTGTACACTTTGGGATATTTTTCATAGTTCCAACACAGTTCTTTCTGAGAGTTTGCCTTTTTTTTCCCTAATATCCCATGATACATATGTATACTTTTAAGTAATTGTCTCCATTGCTGGAAACATAAGGTTGTTATCCAAATATCCTTAATGTATTTAAAACCATTTCTGAAGGTACATAATGTTTGAAAGCCATTGATTCCTGATTGATTGGAGAAAATGACAATGAAATAGTTTATTTCTTCTTAATGAGTAATCCCAGCACTTTGGGAGGCCGAGGCAGGCAGAGCATGAGGTCAGGAGTTCGAGGCCAGCCTAGCCAACATGGTGAAACTCCGTCTCTACTAAAAAGACAAAAATTAGCTGGGTATGGTGGTGGTAGCTGTAATCCCAACTACTCAGCATGCTGAGGCAGGAAAATCACTTGAACCCAGGAGGCAGAGGTTGCAGTGAGCTGAGATCGCGCCATTGCACTCCAGCTTGGGCAACAGAGAAATACTCAGTGTTGGGGAGAAAAAAAAAAAAAAAAAGAGGTACCCATTTATTTAGAAGGAAGTAGCAGGTACCAAAAAAAAAAAAATTATTTGCTTGTAAAGTTCATTAATTGACTTGCTCTACATTGTTTTATGTTTCCAAATCAGAGAGTCCTCCAATAAACCTGTTTAAGAAAAATACCAAAAAACTCCAATAACACACAACAACAAAAAGCAAAACTTAACTCAGACTTGCTTCTTGGAAAGAACCCCCTTTAAGACTAGATCAATGCCACAGTCAAACTCATATAAGCAAAGAATATAATTGTGGTTGTCAGGGGCTGGGAGGTGGAAATGGAAATAGGCCAGGTAAGGTTGTTCACAGGGAGGCAGAGGTGGGAGGACTTCTTGAGCCCAAGAGTTCAAGACCATCTTGGGCACCATAGTGAGACCTTGCCTCTACAAAAAACAGCAACAACAACAACAACAACAACACTTAAAATTAGCCATGCATGGTGGTGCATGCTTGTAGTCCCAGCTATTCAGGAGGCTAATGTGAAAGGATCACTTGAGCCCAGGAAGTTGAGGCTAGGGTGAGCCATGAGCCATGATTACACCACTGCGCTCCAGCCTGGGTGACAGAGTGAGACTCTGTCTCAAACAAACAAACAAACAAATAAACAAAAACACGAAATAGAGATGAAAAGAAAACCAATGACATGATTAGATTTGCTTAATTTTTACAAGGAATGTTTGTGTAAGGTAAAGTAAGAAGGAATAAACATAATAACCAAAGTTTCTTCTGAAAATGAGTCATATTTATTTGGAGGCACTAATTACTGGATTGGACTGGGTTTATAGGTTTGAAGATTTCTTAATAGGAAACATATTTTGAAATACATATATATATATAAAAAGTCACATGATCCTTTTCCTTTTATGGTATACCCTACGCTTTTTAATAAGGCAAAGTAAAATTAATGATTTTTTATTTTAAAAATAGGAGACAATTCTGTTATATTGTGTGATTAGATATGACCATTAAAGTTGACTCTGCAAACTTTGTTCTATAATATTAAATGGACATTTTTGGGGGCTTAGTATAAGGGTAGTGGTTGTCTGGGACAAATATTTCACACATGGGTAGCTTATAGGCTACAGCTATTTTTAATCTCCCTCAACATCTGTAATATACTCAAGTGTATGCCATCTGTTTTTTTTTTGTTGTTGTTCTATAGTCTCATAATATTTATTAGAATATATTGTATTGAAAAATTGCACAGTTAACCTTGTTATATTTTTGGATGTACTTGCCTTTCTGAAGCCAACAGCCAATGTAATGGATTAATAGGAGGCATTAGCCAAGGTTAAAGAGTTATTACTATATGTAGCACACTGGCTATTTAAAAGCCTGGTAAAGGGCCTCTAGAGGAAACATGAATTGTGTGATGTTATCTTCCTAGTCTACATTCTACTATGGATATCAATCTAGAAAATCCCATAATTTTCCTCAGGTTCAATTTTTTTTTCAGCAAATCACTACAATTTCATCAGTAAAATTTGTTGAGTTTTTTGGGAGCAAAAGCCTACCAAAAGTGAAAGAATCATATAATCGTAGAGTTGTAAGGAACTTTAAGATCCCTTAGCAAATCACACCATTTTTGGGGGGAAGGGTGTGAGGAGAATGGTGAAGAAATTGAGTCTGGGAGAGGTTCTCTTTATGATGATAGATTTGTAGTAAAAGTATTAATATTAAAAATCAATTTTAAAAGTAGGAATTTAGAAAAAAAGTCATGAGTACCTCAATAATGTATTTTCATGGAAGAAGCCAGTGATTTTGGAGGTAACACTGTGACTTGAGGGGATGGATTTTAAAGAGCTTATTTGAAAGAAAGAGCCACTGATAGAAGGAGAGGAAAATAGCACCATGTTAGGAAGGTAAACAAGAAAAACTACAAATATGGAGCCAAAAAAAAAAAAAAAAAAAAAAAGAATACTCAAAGCATGCTGATGAATGCAGTTACATCTTTTTGGAGAGAACTTTCATTTGTATATTCTAGGGCTTGTCCCTTAGCACAGAACTGTTCGAATGTTTGTGTAAATGATTGATATAACAATACAGACGGTATGCAGAAGACCCAAAGTTGAATGGAAAAGCTAGCTAATGTGCTTTTTGTTAGAGTTGAGAATTAGAAATATGGAAACCTTGAGCCCCTGAATACAATAGTGAATAGCTTTGAATGCTGTTTAAAAATATAATAAAAAGTAAAGCTACCATAAATCGTTTGACTGAAAAAGAGCAAAATTTGTCAGCAGTGCAGTGAGTATACACTTTGCTTGATCAATAAGCTCAGTGTAAGGCAACAATATATCAAAAGATTGAATACGCATTTTTATTATTTTATAATAGTCTTAAAAATATATCCAGAATAGGTGATAGAATAATGCTATTCAAATCTTAACCAGAATGTTGTGTCTACTGGGTATCATATTGAAAGAAAATCAAGAGACCTGAGTAATGGCCCCTGAACTCCTTTAAGAAACTATTGAAAGCTCGATCTTTTTTTTTTTTCCTGAAATAAATATGGTTACCATATCCTGCCAATGAATTCAAAGAGTTCACATATCAATGCTGAAAATCTTTAAAGTAGAACAGCAAGTAGAAGTAAGCCAGGAGAAGAGAAATTAAAACCATACCATTTGAAGAATATGTGAATTAGGAGTGTTTAGACTGGAGAATAAAAAGTCTGATGGGACCTGAGTTGTAATGTGATAGGCCTTACAGTATTTATCAATATGAAGTTGGCCTCTTTTCCTGGCACATTTCCATGAGATTACCTCTGACCAGTGGCATGAGGAGAAGGATGTGCATTATTCCTGGGCTATGACATCTATTTGCTGCTGTGAGATATACCAGCGATCATTCCCCCTGCAATGTATATCAAGCAGGCAGCATATTCATGATAATGCAGTTAAAGATGGGAAGTTTTCCATCACTTTAGGTTTTTCAGTAACTATGCTAACTCATGATATATATGTACAGTGAAATATCTTCATTGACTGAAGCAACTGGGATTAGGGGACTGCAGCATCATTTATCATATTTAGATAACTTTTCACTTTCTAGGAAAGACAATATTTTTATTATTTTGATTGTAATGAAATTTCAAGACAGTAAGAATAGAGATTGGGCAAAATATTTTATTGTTTACTTTTTAAAATCAAATATTATGGCTAGCAAAAAATAGTTATCACCCAATCTTGTCATGCCTACTGCATGAAGGTGACATTCTCCAACTGTCTAACCTTTCTTGGGTCCCAGAGATGCCATAGCTCAAGGTATAGACAGATGACTTACTGTGGGATCACTAATTACAGCTAGTCCTTTGACAGTATTAGTCAGCCAATCACTCCTTGAGGGGTGGGAGTGGAAGGCACTGAAGCCTTGAATTACTTCTCTCTGGGTAGAAATCGTGCCCATGTGGCCATATTTAAGCCCAACTCCAATTCATCACTGGGGATGCTGAAATCTAAAAATAAAGCACACATGATCTCTAAACAAAGAGGTTTGAAGCGTGAATTTTTCAAACATTCTGCCTACCTCTCCCTAGTTGTATATATCTGGTTTATGCTCTGGAAAGGGGTGCATACTTTTTTATGTGTCTTTTTTTAAACCCAAACATAATAATCTTGGTCTAATTTCCATTAAAACTAACTCTATTCCTTGTTATCAGGTGAGTCATAAAGAAGATATTCCCAAGGATTCCCCATCATAATAAGAAGACAGTTGCTAATAATTAGGGCTGATGAACAATTAGATACACCAGGTTTCTCCTGGTTCAAATATTCAAATAGTGACTGTATAGAAGGCACCTGGCACCAGGTAAGGGATTGGACTCGATGACCTCTAAACTACAATCAAAAGCTGAGAGTCTGTGGTTGTATTTGCCTAAATATCTCCCGTCTCTTCTATTTTCATAGGCACTTTTTATCACAAGCTATTGACAGCACAGATTTTTATCTAATGCATATAAATGAATGTTTATGAGAAATTCCAGAATGTTTTATAAGACACTACTTTTTAATAATACAAGGCTGTAAGGGTAAAAGTCTAAATTTTAAACACAATAACCAAATTTGCATATAACCGATCTATGCAAAGGCAAAGTGGAATTGAAAAATTCAAGAAAATGCCAGGTAGCCTATTTTAAGTGGTGGGAGTCAGTACCAATTCAAGAGCCAGCATCTTTTAACATTTTTATATCCGGGATACTAGACCATGTCTCTTGACATTCAAAAGAATAATTCTTCATGACTTAATCTTAGCAACAAGAAGTGATTTCACAGCATCCCCTCCATTTTGACCCCCGGTCAGCATCCTCTGACCATTTTATGGCTTGTTTTATTTGTCTTTTAAAATAAATATGAATCAACATACCCAAGAAAATGAATCTTGCACGACTGAATGGCATTCCTAAGGAAGTGAATTTAGCATTACTGAATGTTGGCTATCACCATTGTTATGACTTTTAGGGGATTTTTTGTTGTTGTTGTTTCAGGTTTAGATAGGAGCATGCATTATTGATTTATGAAACAATTTGTAGCTGTTTGCTTTTATGTCAAACACCTTGTGCCACACAGTATTGAATTCCTTTGTCTGCTACTTGTAAGCAGTGTGCTCATGTTTTAAAAAATGAAAAAAGAAAAGAAAAAAATACAAACAAAACCCTTAGCAAAATTGGTTTATTTATTTGACTCTAAATTTTATGTTGTTTATATCTGGAAGTGATTCCAAGGGAATCAGAATATCACTTGCTGATTGAGATAGCACAATTCCTGAGAAGTAATTAGAACATATTCTATTAGTGGATGTATAAGCTACTGTAAATGAAAGATAAGGAGACAATGTTTTCAAGAAAGAAATGGCAATGATCATATAATGGTGGTAAGCACAGATTGTTCTCCAAAGACAGTTAATTTTCTCAAAGTGTACTCTTGAATATTTTTTCTTTTTTCTTCTTATAATTCTTACAGATTCAATATCTTAAGTTATCTCAGCCTAAGTTTCCTCCTCAGTACAACAGAGATAATTGTATCTAATTTATACTGTTTTTGTACATATTAAATGACAAAATAATACATGCAAAACATGTAACAGGTTGTTTAGTATATAATAAGTGTTTGTTACTATTTTTATTGTTACTGTTAACTCCTACTGTAATGAATTCTCTTGATATAGGTAACGATGTCTATCTAGCTTAGAGAAGGACTATGCTGGTGGAAATAGTAGGAGACTGTACACCAGCAACCTTGGCTTCTAGTCCTTGTTTTTCTGCTAACGAATTGTGTGGTGATCACCAATCCCTTCTCTTTGAGTTAAATTTAAGACACTTGTTTGTATTTTGCTTTTCTCTAGCTGCAAGAACCCCCAACATTTTCAAGTTAAAAATTTCTTTGAATTTATGTAAGACAGCATCATGATTGACAAAATATCTTACTACAAATATCTTATTAATGATAAATACTGAAAACTACACATTATGGATGTCAAGTGATTCAGAGTATTTTCTTCCCTTGGTTATAGACAGTGCCCCTTTTACTGAATGCCCTGCCAGCAGATCTCCTTTCCATCCTCCTATTTCACACACTGCTGGCTCTCTATCTCTTACTGAACACTTTGAGAACACTATTTTTAATGGGAGAATCATCTTGAACTTACTGAAACCTCTTTGACCAGCTTCAGATCCGAGAGTGGGTAGGTGAAATGTGGACTGGGCACTGTGTTCTATTACCTGTCTAAAGATAACTTTGTAAATAAATAATTAAGGCTGCAAGTGGGGCTTCAGTAATTGTTTTTCTAAATTCAGAGATAAAAATTCCCTCTGGGCCACCAGTCAGTTCGATCTGTTTGAAAAACAATGACTCATCATCATCCTCATTCTTCTTATAATCTTTTCAATAATTTATTTCATGAAGAAATGCTTATTCCATGCCAAGCACAGGGTTACATGTTTTTAATACATTATCTTATTTTATCTTTACAACAAACCAACAGGTAGGTCCTATTATCTGTATTTTTACTGGTAAAGTCACATGGCTTGTGAAGAAGATGTCTCTATTTGAGTGCTGCTCTCTTTAAGTCCAAGGTCTGTGCCTTCTGTTGTTCCTGCTTCTTCCCCATCAGATTAGATCAAAGTTTAATCTTCCTTTCTCATTTCAAAACCTGACTTTGTTGGAGGAGAGCCTGTAAGAGAGGAAGTGAGACTAGATCCTATCAATAGCTTCTCCTGAAGGGTGACATTACTTCTGGGCTAATTCCTTATTGAAGGAACTATGGAAGAAAATTATTACAGTGCTTGTCTCTTTGAAGGTGTTTTTCTTAAGTTAAGGCAGCCCCAAGGAGTCCCTGAAGGAGTTGTAATTGAGTTGCTCTTCCTTTTACTCATCACTGTTAAGCCAGGTATGCAAATAACACTGAGGCATTTTGGAAGGTTATTTGAGTCCTGCTGTTTGTTCAAGCAACATTTGAGAAACACTATTAGGAAAATGTGTGCATGTTCTACATCATTTGAGATATAATGAATCTTGATTATTAGATTAATCATATTATGTGTGTCAACTAGAAAAATGTGCCTTATTTGAGGGGTGATATTTTTGTCTGCAGGTACTAGTGAGGATGTTTTTTGGTAATCTATTGAAAGATGAAGTCACAGATTTTTTTAAGGAGGTTTTAGCTTATATTTGACTGAGGTTGAAGAAGCCAATTTGGAAGGCAGCTACTTGTGAAGCGCTCTAGATATTAAGTGTTATTTCTAAAACAAATAATCACTCCAGGAAATTGTAAAGACCATGATCCCAGGAAAACCTTAGGAGACAGTAGAGCATAGAAGGAAGAACAATGAACTAGGAATAAGAACCTGCTATGCCAGTAACTAACTGTATGTGTGTCTTAGGACAAGTTACTTAACCAGTGTCAAGCTTACGTTCTGCGTTTGCGAAGTAAATGTGGTTGCGTGTTTGATCAAGCAGTTTCTAATGTCCCATTGAACTACATATACCATGATTTGAAGTGTATGCAGAATTAATGATTTGCTATCAGTAAGGATGTTTATTTTATATCTGTTTCCTTAGATGGCCTTCTAACACAATGAAAGATGGCCTTAAATTGTTGAATAAAAATAGTATTCATCTTTCTAAAAATCAAAACTTGTCCATGTGTTAACCCTTTATTGTCACATTAGCCTTTACACTGTATGCATATTCCTGTCATTGTATACAGCTAAGAAAAGGTAACAGACCGCCAAATAATACTGACTTTACTGGTGTACGATACAGATATTAAAGTTTAGAGCCTTCCTACTTTCTAGGCAATTGGCTTACCTTTTCATAACCTTACCTTAACTCTGAAAGATAACTACAATGAGCTGAATTATGCACGCCCCTCCACTCAGATATTGAAGTTCTAACCCCTAGTATCTCAAAATGTGACTGTAGGTATTTGGAGATAGGGCTGTGAAAGAGGTGGTTAAAGTAAAATGAGGTCATGGGGGAATCCTAATCTAGTATGACTGGTGTTCTTATAAGAAGAGGAGATTAGGACACAGAAAACACAGACTAACATGCTCATGTGAGGATACAGAGAAAAGGAGTCTGTCTGCAAGCCAAGAAGAGAGGACTCAGAAGAATCTGTTGACACCTGGATCTTGGACTCCTAACTTCCGGAACTGTGAGAAAATACATATTTAAGCCATCACCCTGTCTATTGTATTTTGTTATGACATCCCTAGAAAACTGATACAGCATTATTATTCTCAGTTTTTGATTTAGAAAATGTGACTCAGAGAGGTTAGTTAACTGGCCAAAGATCACACATGGTTGATAAATGGCAGAACTTGGATTCAAACCTGTTTTTCTGTCCATGCACTTTCCATGTCACCATATGGTTGCCTTATTAAGCAGAACAGACGACCTTTACTCTTTCATGGAGCATCACAATGTCCCATGTAAGAGTCTATGTAAGGGTAACTGCTTGCATAGACTTACAAGGACTTTGCAAGCGTGACACCTTCAGGAAGAAGCAAAGCCTGTTGCTCAGGAGCCTGAGTTCCTTCACTGGACTGTTTGGGACCTGGCACTAGCCCTTGGTCTTTGAACTTGAATAAGCTACATAAACTTTCTGTGCCTTTTTCCTCCTTATATGATGAAATGGAAATAAAAATACCTACCTTATATGTTTGTTGGGAGGATTAAACGAGAGACTGCATATACAGCCTTTAGAGTAACCCTTGGGATGTTTTAGGAGTCAATACATGTTAGCTGTTAATAATGCTACAGTTGCTATTATTTTTATTACTTCATTTGATCTGACAACTATTCTGTAAGATGAATAACTTAAGGGACTTTTGCAATTTTTATGATCTACACTTTTATGCTAAAGAGAAGAAACAAAGGCTCTGAAATTACAACAGATTATTTTGAATAAGCTCAGTTTGTTTTATTTTAATTTCGCCTTCATTTTTTAAACTAAATTAGCTTATTATAACTTATTTGGTTTTTGTTTATAATAACAGTATGATTATGACTCGAATTTTCACATAATTTTTGAATTAATGGGATGCTGGGTACCAGTCTAGGGGCAGGTCTGCTGAGCTAACCTGTAATTGTTTCTTTACACTTTTAAGGGACTATCCTCAATATAAAAATAACCATTTTTTGGTAGTGATCTTTTATGACTGAGAATATTTTTATTGTACCAGAAAACTACAATTTTCTCCACTTAAACATTGGAGTTTTAAAAGCTCTTAGGGTTTGAACCAGGTCAAGTCATGTTTGCAATTACCTCTCGTTTCTCAAATAGTTTCCAATATGTAACAAAATGCAGTGTAAAAAAAGGGATTTAGTAAACATCGCTATATGGGAAATGTTTTTAGGGATACGTTGTTAAATGTCCTCAGTATTTACTAAATGCTTTTAAGCAAAAACAAATACAATAAAATTTCTCTTCAGCACTTTTTAAAAATTAATTGTGTTGTACAATAATGTTTTGATTTATGTTCGTATTGTGAAGTGGCTCAGACAAAAGCTGTCTAATATCTGCATGACTTCACATACTTGACCATATTTTGTGGTGAGAACATTAAAAAATCTACTGTTTTAGCATTTTTCAAGGATATAATATATCATTATTAACTATGATCATCATGATGAACAATAGATTTCTTGAACTTACTCCTGCCTAATTAAAATTTTATGTCCTTTAACCAACATTGCCCTAATTCTCCTAGCCCCCCAGCCTCTAGTAACATCATTTTACTCTCTCTTTTTATGATGTCAACCTTTTAAGATTCTTCCTAAGTGAGATCATGCAGTGTTTGCCTTGCTGTGCCTGGCTTCTTTCATTTACTGCCTTAAGGTTCACCCATGTTGTTGCAAATGACAGGATTTTCTTCCTTTTTAAGACTGAGTAGTATTCTGTTGTGTATATATACCACACTTTATCCATTCATTCTTTGATGGACACTTAGGTTGATTTTATACCTTGGCTATTGTGAATAATGCTGAAATGAACATGGAAGTACAGATACCTCTTCAACATACTGATTTCACATCCTTTGGGTCTATACTCAGAAGTGGGATTGCTGGATCATATGATAGTTGTATTTTTAGTTTCTTGCAGAATCTCCATACTATTTTTCATAATGGTTATGAAAGGATATAGGAGCAGCAGAGTCAATGGTTACTTGTTTATGTGGAAAAAAATGTTTAAACTAGAAAAGGCAAAAGAAATATTTAAGAGGCATTTAAAGCACAATAATATTTTTTTTCTTTTAACTACTTTGTTAAATGAGTTTTTATCAATAGATTCTGGTGAATCATATCACAGGGTACTAATAATAGCCATGAATTTTCAAGGAAATACCAGAAGGACAATGACCTGCTTCTCTCAGGATAACACCTTGACCTTACAACGAGGGTGCTGCGCAGGGCAATGGGGACCCTAGTATTTTTGGTCTATCACATTTGGCATAGAACTGCCTCAGGAGTGGGAACTGGATGAAGAAAGATAGTCCAAGGCCTTTTGGCTGCTCTTGCCTTGAATAGATCTCCTTCAACACAGAGCTGGGTGTATGTGATAAATCTTGGTGGCCTGCAACTTCCAGGAAGAAACTTCAGCCCTGACTGGGAGCTGGGAACAGAGAGAACCCTCTGTTCTCAGTAGCTCTGTTAGTGGTAGAGTTTCTTTTGTGTTGAACTAGAGAGACGGAGAGGGAATCGATCCTGTATTAAATGACACAGGCTGCTTGGTATTCTAAGAGTTAGTAGATTTTCTTGAATAAATGTATCTTCATTTTCTGTGTGCCCTTAGGACAATTAACAGAGACTTTAAATAGTTGTAAGTGTTGTTTTAATAATTTTCCCCAGTTATGGTTATTTCACTGGAGATAGAGTTCACAGAGCTCCTCACACAGCCATTCTGGGAGTTTTCTATTTAGTTGTCATCTGTTAATTGAGGTATTGGCAAGTGAAACTGTGCTTAGAAGAGGATAAAGGAGTGTGAATGTTTCTGAAAACCAGGCCGTATTTGTAATAAGTGGAAGTAATAGATGAAGAGATGCCAGGAAGCAATGTTTCCACAGATGTAAAATGATGAAGACAGCTTTAATCTGGATAGCTCCACAGAGCAGAACTAAATTTTATACACAGAATTACTAGGAGGAAGATTTTACTAAATTTTTGAAACAAATTTAGTTGAGTAAAAAATAAATGGCAGGCAAATATGTGGCACTGAACTCCCTTTGGAAATGTATTGGCAAAGCGGAGTCATGTTTTAAGGGAATGCTAAAGGAGATGTCTGCAGTGATAGATCATCAGGCAAAAATGAACATAGAAATGTTTACATTTCACAGAGGCCAGTGGGAGGCTACTGTATTAATCAAGGTGAGAGAGGATGCTTGTCTGAAGGGGACAGTAGCAGACAGAATGGAGAGAGGTAAGCTAGCACCGAACATAATGGTAAAAGCTGTGGCGAAGGATCCAGGAATGTATGCAATTAAGCACAGCATGCTGTAGACCAACAGAGTTCACCTGATTCACAGTTAATGACTCTCATTCCTTTTCATTTATAGTCTAATGGGCCATAGGTGTGATAAAAGGGAATGTTTAGACACGCATATATTTGTATCTTCGCCTCTTTAGTTAGATGTATAATTGCTTCATTAAAGCTTAACTTCATATAGTTCAAGACATTGAGACATTTCGAAATGTAAGCCTTTCCTTGCCATATCAGCAACAAAGGGAAAAATATACAATAGAGTGTTACGAGCACAGTGTTTCTCAAATTATTTGACTACACCAAATATCAGGAGTTTCCTGAAGCAACAAAAATGAATAGTAACACAAATAAAAACAAAAGAATATATGTCTGTTTATAAGTTTCAGACCTAGATTACAAGGTCAAGCATACTTTCATGCATTTTTTAAAAAAAAATCAAAGAAGATAAGGGAATATCTCTACAAAAAAAGTTCTATGAACTAAATGTCCATGAAGCAGCACAAGATAAGCAGAATAAATAGAGAGAAGTCTGGATAATATAGCCTTTAATCAGAATATAGGTATAAACTCTATTTAAGAGAATTAGAATGTGGCTAGAAAATAATAAATTTTGACAACCAGGTCATCAATTTTGGTAAAATAAAGGGATGTGAGAAACTCAGAATTTTAATTGTGATTCTAAAAAGCTCATCTATTTTTCTTTTAGTAAAATCACAATTTTTGAGATACACCTAATTACGAAAATGCCAGAAACTTTTTCTCTATGTATGCATTTTTACTTATGCCTTTAAAATATTCAATGTTCTGCTCAAAGTAATAAATTTTACTGTTAATATCTTCCGTCATTTAGAATTAGCTTTACTTAAATCTCATTAAAATACTATAATAGAAAATGGGACCTCTGTACATATTCAAGAACAAGAAGCAAATTTTCAGTAATAGTTTTTTACAACAGATTTTTAGGGCACATATATTATAAAAGATATTTCAACAAGCGATTCTCAAAATTTGTTTTGTATGTGAATCCTGTTCCATTAGGGTGGTGCAAATCTAATTGCGGTTTTTGCCATTGCTTTTAATGGCAAAAACCGCAATTGCTTTTGCGCCAGCCTGACAAAATGCACCACAATTCAGCCAAGAGTCTAATAAAAATGTATGTTATTAAGAAGAAGATCTGTTACAGGCATGGAAAAAAGTTTTTCATCCTGCTGTAATTAGGGGTTTTTAAGCTTTGTATTTCTTCAATAAATGTTTTCTATTTCTTAAAATTTGTCCTGCAGTTACGATATGACATCATTGATCAGCTTGTGTTATAAAGGGGCTGACATTATAGACGAGAGCCCCTTAATGGACTTCACAGCTTTAAACATAATGATATGGTTAGGCTTCATGTCCACATTCAAATCTAATCTTAAATTGTAATCTCCATAATCCCTGTAATCCCATGTATCAAGGGAGAGACCAGGTGGAGGTAATTGAATCATGGGGGTGGTTCCTCAGGCTGTTCTTGTGATGGTGATTGAGTTCTCATGAGATCTGATGGTTTTATAAGGTGCTCTTCCCCCTTGGCTTGGCACTTCTCCTTCCTGCCACCTTGTGAAGAGGTTGTCTTGCTTCCCCTTTGCCTTCTGTCATGATTATAAGCTTCCTGAGGCCTCCCCAGCCATGCTGAACTGTGAGTCAATTAAACTTTTTCCTTTATAAATTACTCAGTCTCTCAGTTATTTATAGCAATGTGAAAACAGATTAATACATACAAGTAAAGCAAATTAATACATACAAGTAAAGAAATTAGAAAAATATAACAGAAAATAATGTGTTATAACTAGGAAGATAGCCATTCATTTGAATATACTCCTTATACTTGCATTCCTCTCTTTGCAGCTAGAAAAATATGATTCTTATATTCAAAAGGTGATAGTTTCCTATGTTAAGACTTTTTATACCATTAACAAATCATGAGTTCAGATTTAATGTAAATTTAATTTTGAAGGGATTTACATAAGACCATTTTCCATGGACAGAGTGTCATTGCAAGAAATTTGAACACTGCATAGTTTGTTTGCTTGTTAATTGCTTAACATGAAATATATAAATAAATGAAATGTGTTTGCATTTTATTAATAATTATTATGAGCATTTAAATGCCAAGTTACTTGAGTGTAAGTATATGTAGAAGCAAAATGCTTCTAATTTAATAAATATGGTAAAATATAATCTTCAAATTAACAATAGTTAATTGATCTACAAATGAATCAATTTACCAAAAGTGAATAAATGCTATGACTTGGATGATGAGAGGTCTAATTTGAGTAATATTTTTAATGTTAATTTTGTCCAGTGAGCGTTCTAGCTTTTTAAAATATTTTAACTTTCGTTTTAGGTTCAAGGGTACATGTGTAGGTTTGTCCTTAGGTAAACTTGTGACTCAGGAAATCACCAGGGTACTAAGCATAGTACTCAAAAGTTCTTTTTTCTGAACCTCTCCTCCTATCCTCTTTCCTCAGGTAGACCCCATTATCTGTTGTTCCCCTTTTTCTATATGTTCTCATTATTTGGCTCCCACTTATAAGTGAAAACATGCAGTATTTGGTTTTCTGTTCCTGCATTAGTGTGCTAAGTATAATGGCCATCAGCTCCATCCATGTTCCTACAAAGGACATGGTCCTGTGGTTTTTTTTATGGCTGCATAGTATTCCAAGTTGTATATGTACTACATTTTCTTGAATGAGTCTACCGTTGATGGGCTTTTAGGTTGATTCCATTTCTTTGCTATTATAGTGAACATACCAGTGCATGTGTCCTTATGGTGGAACAATTAATATGCCTTTGAGTATATACCCAGTAGTGGGATTGCTGAGTTGAATGGTCATTCTGTTTGTAGTTCTTTGAGGAATCACCACACAAATCACCACACTGCTTTTCACAGTGGTTGAACTAACTTAGTTGCAGGTTTTATGAACGTCATGAATTGAAAAGGCTGGCTTTGATCTTCTCCATCATTATTTTAGGAGAGAAGAAAATGTTGTGTAGAGTAAGTTTATATACTTTCAGAAAAAAAGTAGAAGAAAATGCTCAGTTCTACATAAAATTTAAATAGATGACAACTTTGAATTTTGTCTCATTGCTTCATGCTAAAAGTAATATATAGGTAGGTATTGATTAGGTTATAAAGCCTATCAAACATACACATGTGACTAACACATTCAGGCTGTCTTCAGTGGTTGTATTAGTCAAAATTGGCAGTTAATGCTTTACTGTTAACCCTGAAAATTCCAGTGGTTTAATTCAATGAAGAATTATTTCTGACTCAGGCTATATATTTAATGTGGGTCAGCAGGGAGTTTCTTTCACCTTCCACTCAGATTAAGAGGGAATCTTGGCCAGGCACAGTGGCTCACGCCTGGAATTCCAACATTTTGGGAGGCCGAGGCAGGCTGATCATGAGGTCAGGAGTTCGAGACCAGTCTGACCAACATGGTGAAACCCTGTCTCTACTAAAAATACAAAAATTAGCTGGGCATGGTGGCACACACCTGTAATGCCAGCTACTCAGGAGGCTGAGGCAGGAGAATCGCTTGAACCTGGGAGGCGGAGGTTGCAGTGAGCCAAGACTGCACTATTGCACTCCAGCCTGGTGGACAGAGTGAGACTCCACCTCAAAAAAAAAAAAAAAAAAAAAAAAAAGGGAATCATAAGCCCTGGTTTCATGCTCACTTGGAAACAAGAAGAGAGAGTGCTGAATCTAGCACTGGCTGCTATTGCCTGTAATTAACATTTTTGTTAACGCTTTGCTGGCCAAATAAAGGTCACATGTCTTTGCCTGATTTTGGAGATTTGGAAGCATGAAATCTCATCATGCATTGGTATGCCAGACTGCTATTAACTTCAGTAGTGATGGTACCAGGTTCAAGAGACCAAAGCAAAGACCCAGAACCAGCAAACAAGACATATGGTTTATTAGTGGGAACTTACATACAGGGATGGTCCAGTGGCAGGAGGCTGGACAGGAGAACTGCAATCACTTATAAAAGGCATGCAGTTTATAAAGCGTCTTCACTTAGTGCCCTTCCGCTAGCAACCTCCACATGGTAACCTTCATAAGTTATTGCTGTCAGATGCATCATTCTCACGGTATGCTGGTTATTGTTGTTAGATGTGTCAACTATACACTTGCCTAGAAGGCAGGGAACCTGAGTATTTAGTAAATATAATTTATGATAATACATGCTGAGTATTGGCCCTAGGTCATTGCTGGATAATGCTACATCTATCATCCATGTCAGAAGTTAAAATATATGTGCCAACATTTTTTGAGAATTGATATATTCACTTCAACATACACTGATATATGCTAAATGTGATGATTCCTTTAATAATTGAGAATAGTGTCAGGTTATAAAGATCACATGCATCCAATGAAGCACATCACTAGGTAAAGTTGAGAGATATAGTTGGGCGAGACTGGGCATTGAGTGAACATTTTTTATCTGAGAGAAGTATCATATTAATATTAGATCAGAACTCTTAAAATTGGATTCTATAATGGGAATACTTTTTAATGGGAGAACAGTAGGTATTTTAGTCCATGTAAAACAGCTTACAGTCCACAGTTTATAATTAGATGTTTTCATTTTTTTTCTTACTCTTTATTTTATAATGTTGTATTTTGAAATGAATTAAGTACTTAGTTTAACTGATATTCTATGGCATTGTATGAAACACACTAAGAATATTAAGTGTATTATTGCTGTTAACTTTCTATTCTTAACAGATATATTTACTAAGTTATCAATCTAAATGTCTATTAATTTGGTGGAGACACTAAGCTGAGAGAAAAGCAGAGACCAGTGGAAAACTTAAACTGCCTCTTGTGTACCGTAACATGACTTCATGTTTCATAACAATCAAAACAAATCATTAGAGCTTTTGCTGCTCATGAGAGAAGTCTTTGATCATTTAAGAAGTCTTATTAATAATAATCTTTAAACTCATTTTTATGCATAAAACATAAGTTGTATTTAAAAGATGAGTATATATTTCATTGTGTTTATTACATATTGGATTTTAAGCACAAAGCATTTCTTAATGGCATTTCATAATTTTTATTTTAACAATGAATATCCTAAATATGATAAAATTAAAGGTCATTTTATGTTCACAACATATTAATTTGAGATATATATTCCATATCAATTTCTAATTTATATAAAATTTTAACATTTATGGAAATATTTCAAGGCACATAAAATGTAAGTTTGCTATTCATTATTCATAAACTATGGAACATAAATCTTTTAAGTCATTATTTAAACATTTAATAAAATGCAATAAACCTTTATATCTATATTTAAGAGTTTTTCCGCCCAAAGGCCAGCAGTATGTGAAATAATTTGTTCTTATGCTGTCAATCAGAGACATATCTTATTTAACAGTCGACACTAGAAGAGAAAAATTATTCATAACCTAGAGATCACACTGTAGGCCTATTTACTTTCTCAACCTTCTCACACTTACATTTATACAAACAACTGAATGCTTCATCGATCGTTAAAAATCTACCCAGAAATATTTCCAAACCACGGTCTTTCACGCATGAGGAGCCTATATATTTCAAGCATCAGACAATTAACATTTTGTAGAAAATAATTCTATGGTAAGGCAGAGATATAAAGAGTAAAACAAAGATTTCCTAGTTACTTTCCTTGATTAGATGGAATTTTGAGGTTTGTAATTGCTATAACAAGCATTATGTTGCTGAAAACAGGTATTAGATTAGGGGGATACATATGAGGAATGTGCTAGTAAACAATAGACCTAAGGAAGTTAGGTACAGGTGATAGACTAGGATTTCCTCAAAGTTTTATTAAATTGGATGGTTATGATTTGCCCCATCCTCCTCATCTCCTTTTATCTGACTACCTTACCTTTGGTTTCATTTTTTAAGAAGTTGTTCTGTTCATTAAGCTGTGTAAAACACTGGAATTATATAAACCTATACATCCTGTCCTTATTTCTATCATATAAAATACATTCCACTTTGAACACTGTATTGTAATTGAATGTTTACTAGAGGTCACCTCTTTTAGGACAAGAACTGATCTATAAAATGAAGATACAGAGATCTACTTGTAAAGTGGTTGTGAAGATAGTGCTTAGAAAGCACTTAGCACAGCCTGTGACATGTAAAAGGCTAACTATTCATCCCTAGCACCCAGCAAAGTAACTGGGGCTTTTTTGGTGGGTAATAAGTGTTTAAATCAATGAATAATTAAAATTCACCCTGAGTGAATGGAATAAACTATGTACATTGGAATATAGTAGGTTAGCATTAAAGATGGTGGGGAAAGGTCATAAATTCAAGGTCAGAATTGTTGGAATGGATTTTTTTCCTCTTTTCTGTGCTTGTATTTTAGAGCAAATGACAGCATGCTTTACAAAGAATTAAAATTTCTAAGTTCTGATCCTGGTTTTGCAAACAGTTATCTTTGTGACGTTAGAGAAGTTTTCTATTTTAAACATTCATTTCTAATTGTACAAAGATGCTTAACTCCGTTATTTCCAAGGTCCTTTTAGTAACAAAGTTACGATGATATGAAAAGTTCCTTGACGTTGATGACCGGCCTGAGCAATTAGCTGGCCAGGATGAGGGACACTCCTATTGGAGAGCGAGTGGGTATTGTCTTGTTTTGTCGTGCTTCAGTAACCTCAGAAGCAGGAAACATTTGAGAGCTCTCCTGACCCTATGGAAAATGAGGAATGCTCATATGCCTACATGATTGCTAGAGATGCAGAAATGAAAAATAAAATAGATTTGTTCATGAAGCATGAATTTAATGATAACAGAAAGAAGTTCAAATTTGCATTACAGAACTGAAGCTGTGTGGGAGTTACAATTTTGCTACAGATAATCCTCATTTCAGTAACAAGAAGATGTATTAGTTAGGGCAAGGCAATACTGACCCAATAATACAATTGCTGAAAGTCAATGGCATAGGTCCATGGGGCAGCTCTGCTCCACTCAGCCATTCAAGAACCTATGTTTCTTGTAAGTTACCATCGTATTTAGGGCATCGTATTCATCTATGTGGTCAAAACTGGATTACTACCACATCTGGTGTCCAGCTGGTAGAGAAGAAGAATGATTATACAGGAGCACATGTGTAATGAAGGTAACAGACATCATTTCTTCACACTGTTTTAGTTTTTTTTAATGAGAACTTAGTTAAATGAACACACTTTAAATCAAAGCATATATTTTTTGCTATATGTCCAGGAAGAAAAAGAGAATAGATTTTAGTGAACATATAGAAGTCTCTGCCAGGCACAGTGGCTCACACCTGTAATCCTAGCACTTTGAGAGGCCGAAGGAGATGGATCTGTTGAGCCTAGGAGTTTGAGACCAGCCTGGGCAACAAGGAAAACTTTCTTTACCAAAAAAAAACCCAAAAAACAACACAAAAAAGAAACCTCTACCACTGAAGGTGACTATAAGACTTTTTTTTTAAATCAAAAGATAAATGGCCAGTGTATTCAATATGCATTATCTGATGAATTATTGTATACTTTTGATTCATCTATGATCATATCATAAATATATACTTTAATATAATCATGATACAGTATAAACATATAATATACAGTGTAGCTATTAATATTTTCTTAAAATTATGTTTAATAGATTGGAAATGAGTTCACAGTAAATTGTTAATTTAAAATACTATTATGAAACAACAAATCTAATTTTTGTAAATAAATCTAGTATCTATATACAGAAAATGTTGGAATAATATACATGAATATGTTAGTAGCAGTTATTGCTGAAGTTTTTTAGCTAGTTATATTTTCTGATTTTACCAATGAACATGCATTTATCCTGTAAATAAGTAAAAGTAACTCAAATTTTAGGTAAAAACAAAATTTGAGGATTTTGAAATGATCACAGGGAAGTTAAATTCAAGTTTATTCTACTTCAGCTATGGTACTGCTAGAATGACTAATTTCTTTATCTAAAAGCTTCAGATAGGCTTTTCAAATCCCAAAGCAGAAAACTTGGATGAAAGAATGTGGGAAGGAAGGTGTTAAAATAGCTGGCTGTGATCCTCTGTTTCTCCCATGATTAATATGATAATTTTTTAGTCAGTTCAGGCTGTCATAACAAAATACCATAGGCTGACTGGGTGCTGAAATAGAAATGCATTTTCTCAGAATTCTTCAGGCTGGAAGTCTGAGATCAGGGTGCCTGTATGGTTGGGTTCTGGTAAGGTCTCTCTTCCTGTCCTGTAGACAGTATTCTTGCTTTGTCCTTCTCCCTATGCCACCATATGGCATATTGGGTGTGGGAGGTGGGAATGGAGAAAAAAGGATAAAAGAGTGACAGCATATGACACACCCTGGTGCCTCCTTATAAGAGCACTAATCCCATCAGAACAGTACCCCACCCTCAAGATCTAATTGCCCCATCTCCAAATACTGTCACCTTGGGGGTTATAGCTTTAACATATGAGTTTTAGAGGACATAAACTTTCAGTCTGTGACAAGAAAATGTTACAAGAGAAAATAAAAAAAGACAGATAACTGGTCTACTTTTCTTGTATATGTAACTAGACCTCTAGGTAAACAGACTAATGGTATTTCCTAAGAGGAGTGTTTTAAATCTATAAAATACTTTGAATGAGTTGTCTCTTTTTTGTATCTACTTTTGGTAAACTAACCTGCAATGTATGGTTTCATGAAGCATAGCTCCCTGGTGAATATCACATAAGCTGTACAAGTGTTACGGATATAAAATGGAGCTGTTTCATAACTTAAACCTCTCCCTGCTTGGTGAGACAATCCACAACCCTAACTTTGAGATCTTAACTTTTATTCTGTCTAGAAAGCACATGCCTGATGAAGGAAGGAGAAGCTGGGAGCCATGCAAGATGTAATAGACATCTCCTTGCTATTTTTGTGCCATTCTTTCTTATATTCTTAAATTACTAATAAAACTTGATACTGGATAGAATCTCTACTCTGCATGAGTCTGACTTAACAACTTAATATTTTATGTTAACTTGAAAAAAACCACTAGTTGTGACTTGTGGTTCTCTCTAAGTAATATAAAAACGGTGCTATTATTAGAATAGTTGCATGTTGTAACAAATTCACATAAAAAGTCTTATCACAAAACCCATGAAAGCATAAAAACATAAAGTGAATATCTAAAATGAGTGAAACATTTGAAAATGAGTCTTTATTTCTTATCTATATGATGTAGTTGCTTAAACGTTTTCATTCTGTTTATGTATGTGTCCTGATGTTGAAGATTTGCTTATTCAGTACTCCAGCCACGTTATACAAGGCAGCAATATTTTACTACCAGAAAACTTGACTCCTTTTTCAAGAGAATTTCAGATTTCTATTAAATAGCATTATTTTTTCCTTTCCAAACCAAAATAAAGAAGATAAACATAAAGGCTTAATATCAGCATCAAATTGTCTTTTTTTTATATCAATTCATGAGTTTTTGTCCATATGCAATATATTCAACAATTAGGAATTCGGTTAAAATATAACCAAAATAATCTGATCTTTAATACAATGACTTGCTGTCCTTTTTCTTTCCCCTTTAAAGGAAGCACTTTCTCTAAACTGAGTCTAATAGAAAGTTTTATGCATTCAAGTTTATACCCATTCTGCCTGGAACACCCCTCTGGTTCAGTGTTGCTTTTAGCTTGTCATGGGTCATTCTCTGGTAACAATGATGATCACCTGAAACTCTGAGCATTTATTTACTTACTATGCACATGTCTACTCTCTACTGTAGTCAAAAAGATGGGGTGGAGTATGCTTCTTTTTTTTTTTTTTTTTTTTGCTTCTTTAGTCTTTAGTCCCTACAAGGCTAACATCCAAGTCTGCATAAGTTTCCAGTAGAGATGCATCAAATTTTGGCTTCAGCCATGATATAAGGCCAAAATTGGTTACTTGTCATCATTTAGCTTTTGGTCTTTGTTAGCTGAATGAGCAATATCTACTTTAATGTTATCCAAATATCATTAAGAACAGAACAAACATGGAAGTGCTATCAACAGTTTTGGAAGCATACAATGTTTTATTCCAAAAAGTCCATTTTGTATGCAGAATTCAAAATTCACGGGCTATGTCACAAAGTTACTCAGTTAGCAAAATAAAAATGGGCCTCTTTCATCATTTTTCTTCAGGTTTGGAAATCTGCATAATAAGCAAAAAAAGAGTGGAAATTTTTTTCACGCAATTATATATTTAAATTATGTGAAAGAACAATGACTGCATGTTTAAAAACATTTCCTGAAAAAAGTTGTAATATTATACTTTGCTGATACAAATACTGAAGTAAATATGTAACGAATGGCGTACTAATACCAAAGTGGACTTACTAACAATCAATGATTGCTTTAGAAAGAAGAAATCATTCACTAAAAATTAATCACACAACCAAACTGATATCTCCTGCATTCAAATGTTTCTTACATGATGACTGTGTCCTGTTCCTGGAAATAATTGCTCAAGTTGGTACATGTGCAATAAAACTGAGATGCAATTGGGAATTTAGAGGCAATTTTATTATCAGAAAAGTCAATCATACACATTCAACGCAACTTTTATAGACTGGAGATTTAAGGGCATTTCCTCAAGTGATTGTGTTATATAGCCTAAATGTAAATGAAAAATTAGAAATAAAAGTTAGAGTGAGGGCAGTAAGTCTGCTTCTGCAAATACTCAGAAAGCATCTTCCTTAAGCTGTGCACAAAGCTTCAGTTTCTAAGATTGCTTCAGTGAAATTACAACATCACCATAGGTGAAATCTGTTAGTCTAGGAGTTAAAGAAGAGCTGTCTTTAATTAGTTATTATTAAAGATAAAAGAAAGCAAGAATTTGTGGCGACAAGATCCTTGACTGTAATCTATTCAGGTTTATCTGGACCAAAACATATCTTACCCCTCCACTAATCACAATTAAAAGTGAGCATACATTTAGTACTACAAATGTTTAATGCAGTATCTTCATAAGGAATTAACAAGTGATAATACTGAGAAGTAGTTTTCTGTAATGTCAGAATAATAACAAAAAGGAACTTGATACTATTATTTTAAAATAATAGTTATATCACAGCCTTATGAAGTGTTTTAACTTCATTTGTGTATCTTAAATCTTTATTCTATGATATTATTTAACTTCCATCTTGGTTAGGAATAAATTGTGATTTCAACACTCAACTATTTAGCATTTAGCCAAAAGATCCACTTTTTTGTGGCTGGGGGTGGGGTGGGGGGTGGGCGGCACAGGATCTTGCTCTGTTGCCCAGGCTGCGGTGCAGTGGCACAGTCAGGACTCACTGCAGTCTCAACCTCCAGGGCTCAAGCAATCCTCCCACCTCAGTCCCCTGAGAAGCTGGGACTACAGGCAGTCACCACCACATCTGACTAAGTTTTATTATTATGATTATTATGATTATTATGATTATTTTATTATTTTAGTAGTGATGAGGTCTCATTATATTGCCTAGGTAGATCTCAAACTTCTGAACTCAAGTGATCTGCCTGCCTTGGTCTCCCAAAGTGCTGGGATTACACACGTGAGCCACGGTGCCCGACCAATTCCATTTTCAATAAAACCTTTTTTTTTTTTTTTCTGAAGGCTCAGGACAATGAAGGAAATTACATTGTAAGAAGTTAAAGGTTAAAATTCCAGCAAACTTGGTCTTTTCTTGGACTCAGAAAGAGAGTCCCCAGTAGACATCTCCCTTCACTCTTTATCTGAATTTCTTGACTTCAGGTTGACATGCAAAACTCAAATCTTTTTCCACAATGAGCAAACTTGCTCTGGCTTCTTCCACCTTACCCCTGTGCCCACCTCCACCCTGGATGACACCATCTCAAGCTGCACCCAGCACTAATGTTTCACAAGTATCTGGGAGGAGGGTAAGTGCAGGGGATGTGCTGTAGATAGGCTCGTATGCCTCCTTCGGGTCAGAGAAACACTTTTCTTTCCATTTAAATTTCCATTTCAATATTACTTTCAATGGGAGCTGCAGGCCTGCTGACCCTCTACTATTACACAATAAATGGTGACCTATTTAATACATACCTCTTTTCCAAGGACAAGCATTAATATTTGAAGAGACAGTGTGCCTTTAGTTCATATTTAGAAATAATATTTCCTACATTAACAATGTTTCTGCCCTGCCCTTGGAGTACATTGTTCCCCAATGTTGCTCTGAGGGGCTTTTAATTTCTTTTCCATTTTTTCTCTATTGCCCACAGGAATCATAAAAATTTACATTAGTCCTTAATGTCCACTTTTATTGAAATCCAGGGACACACTTGCTGTCCCATTCCACTCCTTGGAGTCAGAGCCTCCCTTTGATTTAAAGAAAATGGAAGCTGATGATTACTGATATGTCCTACAACTGACCCGTGAATAAATAAAGACCCGAATAGTCATTAATATGCTGTATAGCAAGTAGACATACACAAGAAGAAAGGTTAGAATTAAAATAATAAAATAATAATCCACACTTCCAGTCAGTAGCACATATAATTTCATCTTACCCTAGCTTCTAGAGGGTAAAATGGCTGACTCCTCTCAAGGGGTCCTCAGAGTGGGCTGAGGCTAGAGAATTCTTTTCCAGAACTGGAATAACTTGAAGTAGAATCTTCAAAACTGTGACCAACCAGTAATCGTAAAATTAATATCGAAAATCATCTCATAATAAGGAAGCTAGATCTGGTCCTGCAGCGGAGGAATATGGGCTGGAGAAAGGGACAGTATTTCTTGGCCCTGTGGAGGGAACAAGAAACTGGACAAAACAGGGAGTTGTTCCATGGAAACACAGGAGGTTGGATTTTCCTGTCTTCTAACAATAGATTTTAATCATCTGGTGTTCTAAGAGGATCATGGTATCCAAGGAAAGATGTGCTTGTTTCCAGATAATGTACTGACTTGCTCATTTGTTCACTTATTCAACCACTTACTATTGAGTTTTGGGCTCTGGAATTATCCACTGTAGTGAATAAAATAGACAAAGATCACTGTCTTCATTGAGCTGACGTTATACAGAGGAAAGGCAGACAAGAAACAAAATAAAGAAATAACAATAGTAGTCTAATTGTCATAAGTGCTATGAGGGAAAAGCAGGAAAGGGGGAAAGGGATAGCCTGGTGAGGAGTGGATGTAAAGATTTGAAAGAGGGTTGAGCACAGTGGCTCACAGCTGTAATCCCATCACATTGGGAGGCCAAGATGGGAGAACTGCTTGAACCAGGAGTCCAAGACCAGACTGGGCAACATAGCAAGGCCTTGTCTCTACCAAAAAAAAAGAGAAGATCTTAAAGAGGTTGGGCTGGGCGTGGTGGCTCACGCCTGTAATCTCAGCACTTTGGGAGGCTGAGGAGGGAGGATCACTTGAGCCCAGGAGTTCAATACCAGCCTGGGCAACACTGCCAGACCCTTAATATATTTTTTAAAATGTTCTATGAGGGATGGAACAATAAAAATAAAATAAAATGTATTTTTTTAATTAGCTGGGCATGGTGGTGTGGGGCTAGAGTCCCAGCTACTTGGGAGGCTGAGGCAGGTGGATGACTTGAGCCTGAGATGTCCTTGTTCCTGCCACTGCACTGAAGCCTGAGCAATAGAGGAAGAACCTGTAACAAAAAAAATGTTTAAGTGTTAAAAAAGAGGTTGGTCCCTAAGAAGGTGATATTTGAGCAAACACCTGAAGGAGAAGAGAGAATGAGCTCTGACATCTGCAAGACGAGAGTTCCAAGTAAAGGGGGCACAAACCAAAGACCATGAGGCAGAATGTGCCTGAAAAATTTCATAAACAGCAAGGAGGCTAGCAGAGCTGGAAAGAAGTGAGCACAGGAGAAAAAGTAGGAGTTAGAGGAATAATGGGACGTTGGAATCATGCACAGACTTGTGTGACATTGTATGAACTTTGTCCTTTTCTTTGACTGAGCTGGGGTTATCTTTGAGGATTTGGGTAGAATAGTGACATAATCTGACTTATGTTTTAAAATAATCACTGTGATGGCTTTATGCAGAATAAAAGAGCAGGGAGGAGAAGTAGAAAGATGATTTGGAAAGATATTAAAACAAGCCAGGGCAACATATTATGATGGCTTGGAACAGGGGTATATCATATATAGGGAGAGATTTTAAAAAAATAAACAACAGTATTTGCTGAAAATTGGATGTGAATTACTCAAGAAAGAGGAGTGAAAGATCTATTCAGGTTTTTAATTCAACAAAGAGAATTGTAGAAATATATTTGTAGCAGATGTATTTGTATTAACCCCAAACTGGAAAGCACCAAAATGTCCATCAACAAGAAAACAGATAAAATTTGGTGTAGGCTTAAAACAAACAAACAAAACCTTTATAATAAAAAGAAACTGATCCACCCCACTCCATGGGGGAGTTTCTAGTATGTTACAACTTTTGTAAAAATAATTTTTAATTTTAATTTTTATGGGCACATAGTAGGTGTATATATTTATGAAGTAGATGAGATGCTCTGATTCACGCATGCAATGTTTAATAATCACATCATGGAAAGTGGGGTATCTATCACCTGCAACTATTTTTCAATGAAATTAATGTATTCTACCATTCATCAGTCTTTGTGATGATACCTAATATAGTTAGATCCTGAGCAAATATAATTATTTACATTTTTTAATTAAGAAATAATTTGCTTACATTGAAATGTACAGTTTTTAGAAGTACAGTCCATGTATTTTGATAGAGGCATACATTAATATGTCTGCAGCCTTTCAAGATCTAAAATACTTCCATCACCTTAGAAAAATCTGTCGTGCTGATCTCAGGCAATCCATAACCACCATCCTCAGGAATCACTGCTCTAATTTACTTGATCACATATTAATTTTGCCTGTGTAAGAACGCATATAGGTGGAATCATACAATATTCATTCTTTTGTGTCTGGCTTCTTAAATTTTGCATAATATTTTTGTAGTTGATCCATATATTTTTGGTGGATCAGTTTCTCGTTATTATAAAGGTTTTGTTTGTTTGTTTTAAGCCTACACAAAATTTTGTCTGTTTTCTTGTTGATGGACATTTTGGTTGCTTTCCAGTTTGGGGTTAATACAAATAAATCTGCTACAAATATATTTCTACAATTCTCTTTATTTACATGTGTTTTTATTTCATGTAAATAAATAACTAGGAGAGGCATTGACAGATCATAGGGTAGTTGTATACTTACGTTCATGAGAAATGACTAAACTGACTTTCAAACTGGTTTATTGGTTTATACTTCCACAAACACTGTACAAAAATTACAATCGCTCCACACACTTGCCAAGATGGGGGTGTTGTCATTTTTTTTTTCTGAGACAGGGTCTTGCTCTGTCGCCCAGGCTGGAGTGCAGTGGCGTGATCTCAGCTCACGGCAACCTCCGCCTCCTGGGTTCAGGTGATTCTCCTGCCTCAGCCTCCCGAGTAGCTGGAACTACAGGCGCCTGCTACCACACCTGGCTAATTTTTGTATTTTTAGTAGAGACGGGGTTTCACCATTTTGGCCAGGCTGGTCTCGAACTCCTGACCTCAAATGATCCACCCACCTTGGCCTCCCAAAGTGCTGGGATTACGGGCGTGAGCCACCATGCCTGGCCTGTCATTTGTTTTTATATTAGACGTTCTGGTAAATATTGTGGTATTAGCAGTTTTCTGACGGCTACTGATGTTAACTACTTTTTCTTGTGCATGTAGGCCACTTTTATATCTTGTTTTCTGAGAGGCCAATTCAAGATATTAGGTTAACTTAAAATTTTTATTGTTTGTCTAATTTATAATGAATTGTAGGAGATATTTACATATATTCTGGATTCAAGGCCTTTGTCAGATACATGTAATGACAATATTCTCCCACAATCAGTGACTTGACTTGCCTATTCATTGTCTTAACATTGTCTTTTTGATAGGGGAGTGCTGGGAAGGGAAGAACGTGGTCCCTTTAAATGATAAGGAAGAGGCAACAGGGAAGTGCTGGGTAGAGGAGGGTGTGGTCCCTGGCTAGGGCTCTACCCCCAGGGATCTAGATAATGACAGGCACTTCTGCCTTCGCCCCAAATGTTGCATGTTCCAAGACCACCATGGCCCACCAAGACCCCATCCTGGGCCTGTAAAAACCTGAGACCCAGCAAGGCAGAGACAGAAGCTACTGAACAGTGAGAGGAACACATCAGCCAAAGAAGACAAGCGGCTGAACATTGAGAGGAAGTCGAGGGAGCACGCCACAGGAGGCCAGCAGGCTTGCAAGCCATTGACTGACTGACTGAAGGGAAGAGGCGGAGTGTGGCTGCAGCAGTCCGAGGAGAGCTGGGGCCGCCAGGCGACCCAAGTCCAGGGTAAGACCATCTCCCTTCCAGCTCCCCCATCGGCTGAGAGCTACTTCCACTCAGTAAAACTTTACATTCATTCTGCAAGCCCACTTGTGTTCCTGTTCTTCCGGTACACCAAGGCAAGAACCCGGGATACAGAAAGCCCTCTGTCCTTACAACAAGTTAGAGGGTCTAATTGAGCTGGTTAACACAAGACACTTATAGACGGTAAACTAAAAGAGCACCTTGTAACACCCACTAGGGCTTCAGCTGTAAACATTTACCCTCGACACTGCCTTGGGGTCGGAGCCCCACAGCCTGCCCTTCTGTATGCTCCCCTAGAGGTCTGAGCAGCAGGGCACTGAAGAAGTGAGCCACATCCCCATCGCACGCCCAGCGAGGGGTACAAGGGAACCTTTCCCATTTCAACTGGGGACCTCTCCTGGGATCTTGGAAGGTAAGTGTGAACCAATGCGAAACTGTCAGGTCGGACCCTCTCCCAAAACCCTCATCTGTCTTTCCTGCGGGTGAGAGGCTCTGTCTTCTTTCACGGAGTTTGAAAAACTGCCCTGGCCAGGCGCGGTGCCTCACGCCTGTAATCTCAGCACTTTGGGAGGCCTAGGTGGGCAGATCACAAGGTCAGGAGATGGAGACCATGCTGGCCAACATGGCAAAACCCCGTCTCTACTAAAAATACAAAAATTAGCTGGGCGTGGTGGCGGGCGCCTGTAATTCCGCTACTCGGGAGGCTGAGGCAGGAGAATCGCTTGAACCCGGGAGGCAGAGGTTGCAGTGAGCCGAGATCACACCACTGCACACCAGCCTGGCGACAGAATGAGACCGTCTCAAAACAAAAAACAACAACAAAAAAACCGCCCTAACCAGGCAAGTCAAAACCCACAGATTTCTCTCTCACAGGGTTTAAAATGGCTCTTCTCTTCAGAATGTTTTGCTACAGGCTATGGCAATGTTACTAAGTAAAATGAGCATTAGGCTCAGCTGCCAAATGCGCAAATCAGACCAGCTGTTCCTAGAGATGCCATTTATTTCTCTACCCCAACAGCCGCAGGCATGCACGGCTCAGGGCACCTCCTGTTACCCTTTCCCCTCCTAGTCTGGACGCCTAGGTGTGTCTGCAGCAGGCAAAGGCTGAGCCCAACAGCAACTAGGGGGACTGAAGAAGCGAAACACACCCCCATCGCACGCCCTGCGAAGGGGGAAAAGGGAACCTTCCCCGTTTCAACTGGGGGCTCTTTGATGAATCAAAATTGTAATTTTGATGAAGACAAGTCTATTGTTATTCATGCAAGATTGGTGCTTTCTTTTTCCTGTTCAAAGTCTTTTCATACCAGTTCTACCAGTTTGCAAAGATAGTCTCCATTTCTATGGTTCATTGAGATTAATTTTTGTGTTTGATAAATATGATCTAAGTTTCCTTTTTTTTTCCTTAAGAGTGGCTAGTTGTTTCACACCATTTGTTGAGGAGACTATCTTTTCCCCATTAAATTTTTTTGGCACCTTGGGCAAAAATCAATTCACCGTTGTAACTGTGGGTTAATTTCAGGACAGTCTATTCTGCTCAATTGAACTAGTTGTGTATATTTATGCTCACAATACACTGTCATGATTAATTAAGAAATCTAAGTCAATCTAAGTCGGTCTACAGTGTTTTGCTTCAATTTGGTTTTCAGTATCTTTAGGATCTTTTGTATCCATTGAATTTTCATATACATTTCCATATACATGATATTTCCAACTACATTTCCAATTGACTTGTCAATTTAAAAACAAGTCTGAGTTTTTGATCAGCATTATGTCGAATTCATAGATAAACTTGATGAAAATTTACATCTTATAAAAGCGTCCTCTAATATGATTGCGGTTTATCTCTCCACGTATTAAAGTCTTCTTTTCTTCTAACAATATTTTGTAGTTTTTCCAATATCAAGGTCTTATAAAGATTTCAGCCAATTTAGTTTTAACTAAGGTTTTTGTTGTTACTGTATACCTATTGTTTTAATTTTTATTTTACAGTTGTGTTGCTAGTGTGTCAAAAGACAATTTTTATTGACCTTGTATTTTGTGACTTGAGCATCTCCCAGTCCTATGCAAGAGCCATGACTCCCTGATTTAAAATTAGAATTTATTTTTAAATATTTTATTATTGTGCTTGATATAATCTAAGAATCATTACAATTTTAAAAATATGTATTTGGAAAGATTAAGAAATTTAGACAAACAGGAGTTGTTTTATAAGAAATCATTAGTAAGAGTAACTTTATTTAATCTGTTTTTCTTTCTCATCTAATTTAGATTTGTTTGTGGAATGAGTAGCTTTAAGAAAAGATGTAACTTTGTGGCATATGATATTTTGAGATAGGTCAAGTTTAGGGGACTGTCAATGAGAAATCTAACAGCAAGAGTCAGTTTGAAGACATTGGGTTCTTGGGGAGTAACATACTGGGTGGGAAAAGTTAAGAGTAACTCACAGGTGAAATCATCAGTCAAAATTATATTTAAAATTTTGGGCCAGGCACGGTGGCTCACACCTGTAATGCTACACCTGTAGCATTTTGGGAGGCCGAGGTGGTTGGATCACCTGAGGTCAGGAGTTTGAGACAAGCACGGCCAACATGGTGAAACCCCGTCTCTACTAAAAATACAAAAAATGGGCTTGGCTGGACGTGGTGGCAGGCGCCTGTAATCCCAGCTACTCGGGAGGCTGAGGCAGGAGAATTGCTTGAACCAGCAGGCGGAGGTTGTAGTGAACCGAAATTGCACCACTGCCCTCCAGCCTGGGTTACACGGCAAGACTCCATCTTTTTTTTTTTAGCTGTGAGTTAGTCACTTTCTTGTTTATAATTCTTTCTGAATAGAGGAACAAGGGTCACACCTCAGACCTGAGTACAGGCCTAGCTGTGTACAGCAACTGCGAATTTTGAGTTTTTCAGTGTGTGTTTTAAAAAGTGCCATTTCTACGAACTTTCTTCCTAGAAAAAATCCAGGACCATTGTGTAAACAAGAAGAAGAGTTTATATCCAAATACCAAACCTTCTTGCTGTAGAAAATGGTCCTAATTATGATCTAATTTTCATAGCAAAAGTCAATTGTGTTGGAACTCAACAAAATCCCACTAATGTATATGTGACTTCTGTTTTATTTCTCCTTAAAATTCATTAGGCCATACCTTGAAAATGAAAATCTTGGACTTTGGAGATTGCACGGTTCGCTAGTGAATGTTAGAGGACTCGAAACTGAGAAAAATACATTATATTCTAGAGTCTAAAATATAAACATTTATGTAAGACATGTCATATCTCTGGGACTCATCATCTAAAAAATAGAAATAATAATTTCCTGTTTCCTATATAACCATTAAGCATGATAGAATATTGCATGTTATGGAAAAATTCTTTTTATCTAAAAGAAATGTCAGTTTCCTCAAACATGTTATTTTACCCAATGGCCTAGTTGCTGAACCGATTAGTTTCTAAAGAGATTAGTTTATCTCTTGATACATTGGCTGTTTGGTTTGAGATAAACCGTATTTTCCCATTCACCTAAAGAACCTAAGTAACATCTCCTAAAGTCTGACGATTATACCTCATATTTATAGAATGTTTGAAACTCCCACTCCTGGATTTGCACTTGGAAAATGTACAGTCAGAAAAGAAAGTAGCAACAAACTATATAAGGAGACAGAGTATAAGAAAATATTTTTCAGAGCCCATTTACCTCCATCATGAGCGGTGAATTTAAACTGGCTCATTGAAGCAGCACATATATTTTGTCTCTACACCAGGCATAACCGCTGCTGGATCACATAAATACTTTCTTCCCATATCTGAGTTCTATTTCCTCTTCAGTATATTCTTGATGACACCAAAGCACTGGAAGTATATTTCTGGTTTCTTCCAATGATGAGACTGTGAAGTGTTAATTTGTGGACTCAAATTTTATCTGTTACTTTGGTAGAACTTTCAAAATATGTGAAGAAAGAAGGAAAACAAATAGATGAGATTTAAGTACTTCTTTGTCGCATGAAAACATTTAATGTTAATATGAGAGATAATCGGCATTTTTGTACTCTGCATAAAAAGAAAAAATATGTAGTGCTTAGTTCTCATTGATTCTTCTCCACAAAAATATGAGAATACATCTTAACTAGTTCTAATAAAATTACATTTTATAAAAAGGTTTTTAAAAAAATTTGAAGGAATATATTGTGATTTGTGGCTCAGATAAATAAGGCCACACAACATCCTTTAGCTGCATTGTTCTGTGCTGCAGGACTTTTAAGTTCAAAAGAAAACAGTCCTGTCACAAAAATAATAGTTATCATGTGCTAAGTACTTATTATGTTCCAGGCACTATGCAGCTTTCCATTTATTCCTCATAAAACACCCAAGAGTTAGTTTTAAGTATCCTCCTCATTGTATAGGTGAAGAAAAAATGATACTTAAGGATAATAAATAACTTGACTAAGGTCATACCACCATCATGTAGCAGAAACATTTTGAACCCAGGAGTTCCCCAATACCAACACATATATCTTGTCTTCTACCTAATGCAGGCTCATAATTTAAAGAAAAAAGGATTTTTTACAATTGACTTGTTAGAACAGAAATATGTTAGCTGAAAAAAATCTATCTTCTATGCAGTAAAATAGCAAATATTCTCTTGTCGTGATTGATAGAAATAGAAATAGAGAGGTATAAGTAGGAAATTTCCCAGTTACTTTTTAGCACATTCTTATTGCATTTGGTTTCTGAACAAGTGAAACCACACGATCGCCATGTTCATTTTATATTTTCTTAATTCATGTTCTTTAATTTCTTCTAATACTTTTAGACTTAATACACTGTTTTCTAACTTTTTGAAATATTTAAATAATTGGTATTCAGCTTATCTTATTTTCTAACAAAAATATTTAAAGCTATTAAGTTCCCTTCTAAACAAAACTTTTTCTACTTTCTAAATCATTTTATATGTAATATTTTGTTTAAAAATGTTCATAATTTTAATTTAATTTCTTTTTTGACCTATTAGTTTTTTTGGTAGTTGTTAAGTTTCCAAATATCTATGGATATCTAGCATATCTGCCCTGTGATCAGCAAGTTTAAAGCATAGGATATCAGTCTATTAAAACTTTTTGAGACTTGCCTAGAATATGCTTGTTTTAAAAATTATTCCACGTATACTTGTTGGTTAGCTCTATTGGTTACCAATGAAAGAGTATTAATATATCACAAAATAATTATGAATTTCAGGTTTGCACTTAAGTTTTAGTTTCCTGTGACTGCTGAAACAAATCACTGTAGACTTAATAGTTCATAACAAGACAAGTTAATTATCTTACAACTCAATGTAAAAAGTAAAGTAGAGGTTCCTCTTCAAAGACTTTCCTCCCCGTCTAATTAGGAATAAATAGTAACTTCTCTTAGAAGCAAAATTTATTCAAAGACCTGTGCTAACATTCTTAAATATTTGCTAGCTGTAATAAAAAAATCAATGTACTTTATGTTCTTAGCTCCCACAATGTAGCCTAAATATTTACCCTTGCATGTTTAAACTGGTCCAAGCAAGCATTAGGTCATAGCTTGTTCCTCTTCCTTATTTAAAAGTGTTTTTACTTTCTTCAGCATTCTACAAGTTACTTCCTCCTTCCTTTGTTCCCTCTACCTTTGCCTCTTTTAAAAAGTTCTAAGTGGCTAGCCAATCGGGACAAATACAGAATGTGAGGTCCCGTTCCAGCCAATGGAAACCAGACACAGCAGTAGGGTGGACGCATCAGGTTATAAATGACCCTGTCTCCTTTGTTCGGTGTACCTTTGTGGCAAAACTGCTTGCGAGTGTACCCTTTCCGCAGGAAGTAAAAATGGCCTTACTAAATAAATTTATGTTCAAGTGCAATTTCTTTATGGCACCAGGGAACAAGCATTTCAAACATCAAGAAATCATTAAACTGAAATGAGTCTCACTTGGCTAAAATTAAGGTGTTGTCAGTGATATCTTCCTTCTGAAAATTCTAGGGAATTTCTTTTTTTTTTTTTTGCTTTTTGCTCTTTCCAGCTTCTGAAAGAGACTGCCTTTACTCCTTAGCTTGGGGTCCATCATCCATATTCAAAAGCATTCAATCTCTAAGGCCTAAAAACGTTGGCCCAATTCACTCCAAACTTTGCTTCCCTTATCACATCTCCTTTTCTGTCTCTGACGCTCTCGCTCCTGCTCTTCAACATATAAGGGCCCTGTAATCACAGATTGTTGGAACCGAGTGAGTTACAGAGAAACGCCACACTCTGAGACTAATTCAGGAGTCCTTTATTGCCGGCGACCAAGAGACAGCTAGAGCTAAAAAATTCTCTCAGCCCCGCAGAAGGGGCTAGATGTTTTTTTTTATACCTTGGTCTAAAAAGTGGAGGGGGAGCCTAGCTGAAGCAATTTTACAGAAGCAGAACAAGCAAAAAGTTAAAAGATAAATGGTTACAGAAACAGTTACAGAAAAAATAAACAGTTCCAGGTGCAAGGGCTTAAAGTATCACAAACAGATAAATGCAGGGGCTTTGGGTACCATCAACCGAGTGCGTTCCCAGGGGCTGCTGGTACAGCTTGCCTCAATATCTTAACAGTAAGTGCGTTCCTGAATGTGCTTGGAGTCAGCTTGCACCAGTTATGTCCTTAAGGGAAGGGGATAAGGGGCTGCGAATGAATAAACCAAAATGAAGTCTGGCTCTCTCAGCTAAGTGAGAGTCAATCAGGTTAAAACAAGGTAGGGTATCATAAGATTACTTTGGGCTCAAACAAATAATTCAGCATAATGTTCTCATCACAAGGTCAGCTGATTAGCAATCTTAATTCCATCTGTCTCCTTAAAATCTCTTTGCCATATAACCCAAGAAATTCAAAAATTCCAGGGATTAGAATGTTCATACCTTTGGGGAAACATTCTCCCTATTATATAACCATTCTGAGGCCCCTACTAAATCATAAGCTAAAACTTATGATGATTATCTGGGTCCAGCATCCTTGGGGGGCATTTCAATCACAACCTTTGTTTTCCCAACTATGCAGAAAATGATTAACAGCAGGCCAAGCTTTTCAAACCCTGTACATTCTAGATAAAAGCTGGTTTTCAGAACTGGGCCTTGCCCAGGCCCCTGGGATATAACCTTTGAGCTGTTGGAATATTCTGCCTGATTAGATTGTTTTTGTATTCCTGATTCCTTGGGCCACACTGAACCGGTGTTACCAGATAACTTTATCCTGTGTGATTCATGGTGAATGCCTGTTTTTGCTGTGAGAGGGCTGGAGTCTGAGCAGATAGTCGGTCATGCAGGCCCTGCACATGTATGTGACTAATCCGCAATAAAAACCCTGGACTCAAAGCTCAGATCAGCTCTCCTGGTTGGCAACACTTCGAACATATTGTCACACACAGATGCTGGGAGAATGCACCAAGTCCTTGTTTGACTTTACTAGAGGAGACACTTGAAAAATGCTCCTGGTTTTTCCTGGATTTCTCCTATACTCCTTTTTCCCTTTGCTGATCCCAAAGTGTATCCTTTTCCTGTAATAAACCATAAGTGTGAATACAACAGCTTTTATGTCCTGTGAGTCTTTCTAGTGATTCATTGAGCCCAAGAGTGGTCTCGGGGAACCCCACCAACACCAGTATTGTGAGACTGCAGAAAGTTGCGTTGCGCTGTCTGCCTCTTAGCATCAGCTTTCTGCTTGACTTCTCATTCTCTTGGCCCCATTCTACTTATGAGTCAGCAAACTCCTTAAGGATAAAGTGCTGCTATCAGTCTCCACTTCTTCTCTATTCTTTCTGAATTTTGACTCCTTAATCCTAGTTTTCTTTGTACCTTGAACTTCATTTTTTTTCTTCCAAATCCTATAAGACTGTAAAAATTCTGCTAAGGTAACATGCTTCCTGGTTGTTTCTTTTTATTCAGTCTCTCAGTTTGTTTGCACTGATGAAAAATTGACCGATGTAGAGCAAAACAATGCAGAATATTGGACTCATCACAAGCCATTTCTCTTTTCTATCAGATAACATCCACTCAAGTGTTGTCTTCCTGCTGCTCTCTGATGACCTTTGGCTGATTTTGTTAGATGGATTTATCTGATACAAGCTTGTCCTTCATAGGTGGGATCACATATCTATTCCCATCTATTTCTGCTTGTAATTTGACCAGTTCTTTCCTGAGCTCATTCATTTCTTATAATTCCTTTCAAATCTTTCCAGTATCAGAGCTAAATACAGTCTACTACCATTCAACTGTCTACTCTTTTTCCCTAAAAGAACAAGATCGTTAGCTTCATAATCTGTGCCCCTATTTACCTTTCATGACAGTTTTCTTCCTGCATTCTCAAATTGCAATTTTCAACCTTACATCTAATTCCTTATTCAATGCTACATAATTTAGGTTTATCCTAAAGAACTTGGATATTGGTAAGCACTAGTAAAGTGCACCTCGGTAGCTGAGATTTATTGAGTACCTATTTACAGCAGACTCAGTGCCACGAGACCAATATACTTCATTTTATTATATTCTTTTGTGTGTGTGTTTTTGAGAGAGAGTCTTGCTCTGTCGCCAGGCTGGAGTGCGGTGGCGCGATCTCAGCTCATTGCAACCTCTGCCTCCCAGCTTCCAGCAATTCCCCTGCCTCAACCTCCCGAATAGCTGGGGCTACAGGCATGTGCCACCACTCCTGGCTAACTTTTTTGTATTTTAGTAGAGGTGGGGTTTCACTGTGTTGGCCAGGATGGTCTCGATCTCCTGACCTCGTGATCTGCCCGCCTTGGCCTCCCAAAGTGCTGGGATTAGAGACGTGAGCCACTGTGCCCAGTCTGTTATATTCTTATAAAAACTGTATAGCATAGCTATTAATAATTTTACAAGGCTGATGTAGATTTAGTGTTTGCCTACAGGTCACACAGCTAGTTAGTGCAGCAGCCCGGGTTTGAATCCAGAGTCTGACTCACTCTAACTCTGTGTATTTCCCTCTTGTGCATAAAACATTTGTGCTGTAAGTATTTGTTGAATGCATAAATATTGTGTTATGGTAGTTGATATAGTTTCATTCAGCTTTCTATTGGGAAAATATTGTTATTTCAGAACTTTATTTGTGACGGACATCATTAGAGAAATATGTCATGTGTCATATGTCATCTATCATCTCTGAAATATGTCATCTATCATGTCTTTAAATAACTGCTAGCTCAAAAGAGCTACATTCTGTAATTGGTTATTCACATCTATCCATGTATCATGTTAATTATCATCATCATTATAGTTATCTCCCTTTTCATGTCTGACTTTAGAAGAGGAATCTGACTTCTGTAGCAAATGTGTCTATTAGTTTGAGTTGTAGGTTGCAAAAGTAGGTACAGTAAAGAACTACACATTCTGCTTAATAAAAATAAAGTATGTATTTTATGGATTTAATTGATATACTTCATATGGGATTTTCAATATCAGTAGTATGGTATTACATTAAATTATGATTGGCACCATGCATATTTTAGTAGTAAAATCATAAAGTTATTTTGCTTAAGAAATTGGTCTTGGAAGAGCACACCTTTTGTGTCCTTTAGTTGTATATTCTGTGTGGGGCAAGACTGTGTCTTATAAAAATATCTTAAATCTCTCATTTTCATGGAATGTGAACTTAAATCTTATGTATGTGAGAGATGTGAACTGACACATAATACCTAGGACTGTTTCCCCTAAACATTTATAATTTATGTCAAAGAACAGTTGTCCTATTATACAATACAAAATATGGTATATTGGTATATAAATATGAAATCATAAATTAAGATGAAATGCATTATTCATATATTAGGAAGAGAGCAGATTGCCTACTATGTGCCAGACACTGCAAGCTGCTATAGGGTGATGCTTCCTATCTATTTAAAGGAAATTGGTAAGTTTACATAACCTGAATTTAAAAATGGGTACTTTTGCTCCCAATTTTTATGTCATTATGAGCAATCCCTGCATGGCAGTACCTCCTAAGCTTCTAAAATGAATAAGAAATACTTCTAAAGGATGAGAATATTAAGTTTAAAGAAAGGTGAGGGAGGTTTCTGTGAAATTAATCTTATGTCAGGAACGTCCTTGGGAGGAGAAATGGAAAATCACTGCTGCTATCACCCTTGCAGTTATAAAAAGAGGTTCATCGTTTTGGAATTAACTTGCTATGAAAAGAGCCTTAATTATCAGGTGTTTTGTATAACCATTTTTTTTTTTACAGAAAAATGTTTGTAACTTTGTGTGTTTTCCCTCTGAGATGGATGTGCTTTCTCTGCTAATTTTGGAGCCCTGCTGGTTCCTTTTCATCATTCAAATAGGACACAGCAGAGAATGGCTGTCAATAAAAGAGCAATTTGTCTTTTAAACAGAACACACATAACAGCTCCTTTGCTGCCATAGCTATTGATTGCAGCCTGAAGGGTTTGCCCCTCTTTTCAAGCGTCTTAAGATCACTGCTTCATATTGTTAACAAGGTTAAATTCCACTCAATTCCTTTTGCATAACTCAAACCGACATACAAGATTGAAAGCTGAATTTTTACTTCTTGGTGTTGCATTTCATAGTTATTAAGAAATTATACATATAGAGAAACTTGAGTTATCTTTGTAGGTTGTTATTGCAATGGTTTTTTTTTTGTTTTTTATTTACAAAATTAGTTTTAAATTACAAACTCAATTTTAAAAGGGCCATTTTGGTATTGGCATATATTTTAAGAAAAGGCATAAGAGCTTCTGATTTGCAAATAAGTCAGAGATAATAAGTGAGGTAAAGCTGTGATAATGAACAATCTCTACAACTTAGGGACTTAAAGTAGCAAAGGCTTATTTCTTGCCCACATAGCATGTCCATCCTAAGCTACATGGGAGCTTCCTTCATGTCCTTCTTATTCCAGGACCAAGGACAATGTAACCATCATCTGAAACATTTCAAGTTGCATGTCAGAGAAAAATAAAATGTAATACAGATAAACTGGTTCTTAAGGCTTTCTTCTGGTAGTGATACACAACACTCCTGCTCACATCTTCATGGGCCAAAGAGAGTCACATGGCTATGCCAAAATTCAAGTGCATACAAAAAGTTTAATTCTGGCATGTGCTCAGGAGAAGAACCAAAATATTTGTTAATAGTCCTAAAGTCTACCACAGAAATCATATACACATTTTGGTATATTTTAAGAATGTGTATTTTTGGAGAATTTTGTGATTTAGAAAATTTTTTCTAGGTTCTTTATATTATCTCAATTTATGGCAGAAATATTTAGAATTTATCTAAAGAAGTCTAAATGCACATGGACTGTAATAAACTTTTTTGACAAAGTGGCATCTGTGTAGTGTCCTGACAACCAGACCTTCTAATCTGGATATCATTACCTTGTTATAGTTACTCATAAGGTTAATCTTCTTTTGATGACAAACCAATTCTTGAAGGAAAGCTTTAACTTGGAACTTTAATGACCACAGATAATTAATTGAGAGTCATTAAACATAGAGTCTACTATGGAAACCACGCATAGTTTCTTGAATTAATTAATTTGATATAATCCTCAAATAATAACACAAGTTAAGGCTAGTCTTGTTTAAAACTTCAAATCTTATAAATCCCAAATTGCAAATTCAAAATCCTCTCCTGACTGCAAATATTTCAGTGCTGTTATATAACTGTTCTCTGGGTATTATTCTATTATACAATTGTTGTAAATTAAGTTTAGCCTAAAGCTCCCTTCTTGCATATTTTAAGTGTAGCATAAAGGCTTCTCTATAGGTAGTGAACCACAAACTAACTGGATGTGTTAACATACTGTACTCTACTCTTGGGCCAATCACTGACGTTCAGCCAATCAAGGATGGGCAACTGTTCAAGCCATGTTCAAATAAGGCAAACAAACACTGAGCTATAACTGACCCAGCTGTCTCTATTCCTCAGTTCTGTCTTCTGTACACCACTTTCCTTTTTCTGTTTATAAATCTTCCTCCACGCAGCTGACCAAGCTGGAGTATCTGAATCTGCTGTGATTCTGGGGCCTGCCCAATTTACAAATCATTCTTTACTCAGTTAAACTCTGTTAGATTTAATTTGTCTGAAGATTTTCTTTTAACACAGTTTTCCTAAAATTGATGCTGTTTTCCTATTGAAAAAAGCTTTAAATCTAGTTCAATGGTTCTTAAATTTGGTTGAACATTAGAATATCCAAAGTAACATACTAAACCTTTTTTATGGGTTTGTAGCTCAGGAAATGCCAGATGAGGGGATTTGGGAGGAAGCCTGAAATGTGTGTTACTCTGGAGATGATAATAAAATAATATCTTCCACTAAATATGTCAAATATTTTTGTAGATATACTAACTAATTATTGGGTGGTCACTCTTGTAAACAGAGAAAATGAAGCTCAGTCAGGTGGCAAGCACGGAGATTAGGAAAGTCAGAGTGAGACAGAGGTTATCCTTTGTTTTTACTAATAGTGTGATTTTGGACAAATTAGAGTTTTTTCTTTAAAGGTACATGACAGAAGTAAGTAATATATGTAATATATTTCTTGGCACACAGACTTTAAACAATACTGGCTTATATTGTGATTGTTCTCTCGGTTTATTATAGTTTTTGCAACTTTTGCTCCTGATATTATCTTAATTGAACTTTATGTAAGTTTTGACATTAAATTTAAGTTTCATAAATAGTAAAAGAAAGATGTCAGAATTATGAGTTCTTTTTCTTTTCTTTTTGAAAAATGTTCCAGGATACAAGAACCCTTTGGCTTCTGGGTTGATGCTAATTAAAATGAACTTTTTGGAAAGTTATTTTTCAGGTTATTTTGACATTATATTTCAAAATAGTTTGAGAGTTTTAGGGGGAAAATCTTTTAATATTGCGCCATTAAAAACATTTTCTATTTAATGTTTACCATTATAGTTTTGTTTTGTTTTTTTGAGGTGGAGTCCCACTCTGTCACCCAGGCTGGAGTTCAGTGGTGCAATCTTGAGTCACTGCAACCTCTGCCTCCCGGGTTCAAGTGATTCTCCTGCTTCAGCCTCCCGAGTAGCTGGGATTAAGGCATACACCACCATGCCCGGCTAATTTTTTTGTGTCTACTTTTAGTAGAGATGGGGTTTTGCCATGTTGGTCAGGCTGGTCTTGAAGTCCTGACCTCAGGTGATCCACCAGCGTGGGCCTCCCAAAGTGCTGAGATTACAGGCATGAGGCACAGCACCTGGCCAAAGGTGGCATTTTAAAAATCTTTTTTATTGTACATATTTAAAGTGTAAAATACGATGTTTTAATATACATATACTTAATGTAATGATTATTGCAGTAAAGCAACTAACATTTTCATTCCTTATATGGTTACCACTTTGTATGCTCATGGTAAAAGAACCTAAAATCTACTGTCTTAGCAAATTTTCAGTATATATTACAGTATCATTAATAATAGTAATCATTCTGCACATTAGCCCTTTTCATCCTGTGTAACTCCAACTTTCTAACTGTAAGGGGGAAGATAATTTCCTTTCCTTCCTTCTGAAGCACTGATAATTTGAGTCTATAAAACAAACTGATAATAGACAGATTAGCAGAAAAAAAGCACACAAATTTATTATGTGCACAAGAGTCCTGCAAAATATGAAAACTTAATGAAAGTGCCAGATGGCTCAAGTTTTTATACTATCCTTAAGTCACAGAAAGAATAGGGGCTTGAAGCACTGCAGGACAGTTTATGGGAGGGAGAGAGAAGGAAAGGCATGGAGCAAAGGTGGTCTTGTTATACAGATGAAACTTCACAGGTAGCAGCTCTCAAAGAGTATGTGGTTGCCTATGGTACAAGTTTCTTTGTCAGACCCTTAGTCTCCTTTTCCTGTGAGATAATTATTCCAAGATCTAAGGAGGGGAGTGTTCATAAAAGGCCTGTTTGCCTCTGCTGTTTATTTCACTTTACTAATGTAAATTTCCTCTGCAGATACAAATCTGCCCCACAAATAGACAGCCTTTCAGCTATTCTTGTGTTTGCAACCCCTTTGAATAGCCATCTTGAAATATGCTAAGACATATACTTTGGGGTAAAATATTTTGTATTTTGTTCATAATTGTGCATTTTTTAATATTAAGATAATTTATGCGTTCCCTCATGGAGCCTATAAATGGGATGAGACAGTTGTAGAAGCTTGATGGTGTTTTATCAAATGTATTAAAAATTTACATGATTTTAAAAATATCTCTTGATAGATGGGGGAGAAAAATAAGTCTTTTTTTTTGTCATTAGAAATGACATTCTTGAGGCTGGGCATGGTGACTCACACCTGTAATTCCAGCATTTTGGGAGGTCAAGGTGGGCAGATCACTTGTGCCCAGGAATTCAAGACCAGCCTGGGCAACATGGCAAAACCCTGTCTCTACAAAAAATACAAAAATAGCCAGGTGTGGTGGTGCGCACCTGCAGTCCCAGCTACTCAGGAGACTGAGGTGGGAGAATCACCTGAGTCTGGGAAGTTGAGGCTGCAGTGAGCCATGGTTGTGCCACTGCCATCTAGCCTGAGTGTGGCAGTCAGACCCTGTCATAACATAATATAACATTACATTATTTAGATAAGCTTCTTCAGACACTTATTTTACAGCTCAAGAAATGGAGGCCTAGAGCATTTAAGTCACTTGCCTAAACAAGAAAAGGTAAAGAAAATGGAAGGTAATGGGAGCATAATATCTAAGTCACTGAAATCAGGCATTTTTCTCAAATACTAATAGATTGGCTATAAAAGAAACCAAAATATTTCACCCCAAAATATTGTCATGAGATCCTTGGAGTATTGCTTTGCCAGCCCAAAACCTTTGTGACCTGTGGCATCTTCTGCATGAGTATTGCTTGCGCCCATTGGGCTTGTTCCGCCCACTCGGCCTGGCAGGCTGTGGTTGGCTTGTGCTGCTGGCCCAGATCCCATGCCTCCCAATGGCAAGCCAGGCACAGAACAGTGAGGCGTGTGTGCACAAGCTCAGGGTCCAGCCACTGTGCAAAGCCAGGTGTGCCAGCTGCAACAGGGTGGGCAGTTCCAGGCACCCGCACAGCTGCTGACAGAGGCTGCAGCTGAACCAGATGTACTACGCGAGGCTTCCACTGTGGGCATCCACGTCTGGATGAGGGGAATGCAGTGGCACCCGGAAGCTTGGAGATGCCAGGAACGACAGAGCCACAAAGAGGATGTCACAGCCCTGTCTTGGGGAGCCCCTAGGTCTGAGGTCCCTTGAAGGGCAGCAGCTCTTCTCTCCTTCTCATTGCCCACAGTGTGTTGGGGCAGGGGGTTGAGGGCAAAGTTTCAGCCCTGTTTGTGTTACAGCCTTTTCAGTCACGCCATTCAGCAGGTCCCATGTTCTTGTCCCGCATCCAGGAAGAATGACGTACACAGACAACTGGAGAGTGAGTAAGGTGGAGAGAAGCTTCATTGAGCGACAGCTCTCAGGAGACCCAAAGTGGGTACCGCAGGCATGTCATCCCGAGTGTCCAGCTCTCAGCAGAGGAGACTGACAGTGGATAGCTCCTTTCCATAGGCAGGTTGTCCTGATGAGTCAAGGAGACCCGACATGGGTAGCTCCCTCCTGCTGCTGGTAGTCCTGGTGAGTCAAAGAGACCTGAAGTGTCTGGTGGTCCTCACATCTGTCTGAGTCTGACTCAGTCTGTTCTTTTTATGGGCTCAGAAGGGAGAAAGTGTGTGCTGATTGGTCCATGGGTAGCCATGGGTGGGCCCAGAAAAAGCACCATAATTTCTCAGTCCAGGTCACAGATTTCACCCAGAAATAGCAGTCCAGCCCACAGGCTTCAGGCTGGCCCTGGCTTGAAGGTGGGGTTTCACCAGGGACCTGCCCCTTTCCACCCAGGAACCTGTCTGCCTCCAGCTATAAACATGCCATTCATGGCACCCAGGCTGTTTGCACCAAGGGACACCTGCAGCCCCATGCAGAGCTGCCCTTAGTGTCCCCAGGCCTCCCTTCTGCACTAGTCAGTGACCAAAGTCCTGTGGGGGCCCAGGTGGCAAGGGGGGCTGCTGTGTCAGCACTGCCCTGAGCATGCACACACTCAGCAAGTTTGCAACAGTGCCCGGACTTGACCACAACTTTGCTCCAAAATCAAAGTGGGCACTGGGAGCAGGGAGAGGCCGGGGAGTGGGAGCAGGCACTTTTGAGCTTGCAGGGGCTGGGGGGCTTCCTGGGCCCCGGAGAAAACAGGGATGCTGAGGTCTGGAGACATGGCTGGGTGGTTGTGGCTGGCGTGGGAGCATGGGGCTCCTGCCCTGTCAACTCGGTAAGGGGGCAGGGCTCCTGCCTCTTCCTGGCTCCCTCTGGACCCAGAGCGCACGACCCAGCCGCAGCTCACCGGCTGCAGCCGGCCTCTTCACAGCAGCTCCTCCAGATAGGCTGCTGCCGCCATCAATATGGCTGAATGAAACTAGCAACTTCAGGTCTCTCGGATTACTTCCCCTTCTCTTAACCCTTTGTCTCTTTCAAAGCACAGAATGAGGCTGTTCTCTTCAGTTCCCTTTTCTACCTGGAAATCCCCCAGAACAAACACAATTGCCTTCCTTGTCCTCCCTGAAATCTCATTATCTATCTCAGACAACTGAGGAATACAACCACACCTGGATGGACCTGTTACAAGATAGTGCCTGCCTCTCAGGCTCATTCGAATTTCAAAGAGAATCATTTACAAGTTAATTTCTGTACCCTGGGCCTACTCATTGTCCCTAATAATCATTCACTGCTCCTCAAAGAGTTGTCTACATTCCCCATCTTCCATCCCCTATGAGGAAGGGTATATAAGCTTTTATACTCCATTTGCTTATTGGGTAATCATTATCTTACCCTGTGATTCTCCCCATGCAATGCACATTAAAATAAATTTTGTATGCCTTTTCCCCTATTAATTTGCCTTTTGTCAACTGGTTGTCAGCAAAACTGCAGAGGGGGACATGGATATTTTTCCTTGGTCCCTACCACTAACTTGCTAAAATTTGTTTTATCAGAAAGAATCTGAATATATGCAAATGAAATCTCATCAATGATTATGGGTTTTCACTAGTCTAAATATGATTGTTTACTATATAATATAGCTGCAATAGCATACTCATTTGAAATAAAATATTTAACATGTTGAAGTAGAATAGAACAATACTATAAAGTTAAATAATTTAATTTTCATAAGTGCAAGAGCTTGAGGAAAGCAGGCTTAATTGGAAATTATGGAAATTTTCTAAGATTTTGAAGAGATGTGGTGGTGAAAGATGCTGGCTTTCCTTTTAGCTGTCACTTCAAAATATATAGCTCCCTCTTACCTATCTGCAGATGTAGTACTAGATCTAACACTAAGAAGCCACAATTAAAGTCATAAAATGAACCAAAAGATGCTAGAGATGGACTGAGAGAGAAAGCTGAAATAGGGCAGAGAGAGGGAGAAAAACAGAGGCAGGTGATTGATTTCCTGATGAAACTGATGAGAGTTAGGAAACCACAGGCAAGTCTTAAAGTGGGTGTAAGTCTGTGTGAGAAATGTTGATGAAAAAAGCCAAACTTTGTAAAATATTTAAAGAGGTTTATTCTGAGATAAATGTGAGTGACCACGGGCCAAGGCACAGTCTCAAGAGCTCCTGACACCATGTGCACAAAATGGTTGGGTTACAGCTTGGTTTTATACATTTTAGAGAGATGTAATTCACCAATCAATACATGTGAGGTATATATTGGTTCAGCCCAGAAAGGTGGGACAACTCGAAGCACAGGTTCAGAGGTGCTTACAGGTCATAGGTAGATTCAAAGATTTCCTGACCTGCAATGGATTGAGAGTTAAGTTATTACCTAAAGACCTGGAATCAATAGAAAGGAGTGCCTGTCAAAAGATAAGGCATTGTGGAGATCAAGGTTCTTATTACATAGATGAAGTCTCATAGAGGACCAACCTTAGAGACAATAGATGGTCTATTTAGACCTTTAAGAGGTGCCATACTCTCAGTTAATCTCTTCACAGTTGGGAAGGCCTGGAATGGGAGAGATCTATTTACGTTAATATAGATTCTTTACAGATGCATATTTCCCCCCACAGAAGACAGTTTTGCAGGACCATTTGAAAATATGGCAAATAAACATATTTGAGGTAAAATATTTTGATTTCCTTCTTTATGTGTCATGTGATGTCAGACTAGAGTCAGGTTGGAATGAGATATCTTATTGATTCAAAGAGTCTGTTTTGTCAGTCTTAAGATCTCTGTTTTAATGTTAATGCTGATCAGTTGCACCTGAACTCCAAAAGGAAGAGAGTAGAAAGAAGCATGTCTGACCCTCTCTTTTCTGTCATGGCCTGACCTACCTTTTCAGGTTTCCTTGGGTTTGCTTGGCTCAGAGTGAGATCCATTCAGTCAGTTGAGGGGCTTAAAATTTTATTTTTGATTTACGGAAGTATTTCCAGAGACAGATCAATTAGTCATGAAAGATCAAAAGGGAGTTTATGAATAAGTAATTCAAAATAAAAGCTATTGGAAATTTAAACTATTTTGAGCCTTAAAGGAATGTGATTATGGGCCCTTAGTCATGTGACAAGCAGCTGTAACATAGGCAGCTGTAAACTTTGTTCCTCTGATTGTAGATTAGCCTTTTGTTTATCTACATTGTTTTGCAAAATGTTGTAAAAGACTAAAGGGTGCCAGAGAAGACCCCCTTCCCTTTCCACTGTTGATTTTCATTATAGATTAACTTCCTTTTTTTCTTTTATACAAAGGCCTCAAAACTATCACATCACATTGTCTATGATGGAATGTTAAATATATTCTTAAATTGGAAAAGGAAAACAACTGTAACTAATCAAACTGCTGTAACTCATAAACCAGCCTTTTGTGAAAAATGTTGTAATCTTGTCATTGATTTGTTTTCTGCCTATATAAGCATGAATTGTCAGCTTTGGAGCACTTACCTTGTTTCTTTGGAGTCTGCGTTAGTCAAGTGGCTATTCTCAGCTTTGCAATTGAATAAACTCTTTTAAAATGGATTATGATTATTTTTATTATTTCAGGTTGAAAGGAAGAAGCAAAAATATCAGGCTAGATGAATTCCTAACAGGAAACAATATCTGGGTATTGAAAGAAGTGCAGTTGGAGAAACATATGGATGGCTGTGAGTTGTGTGTGTACCTGGAGTTTGCTAGGTCAGGAGTTTATTTCTCAATGAACATATGTACAGGGGTTTAATGGTTCTGGTCTATCTTTTAGAATATAACTGATTAGTTATTTATTTTGTCCTAGAAATATCTACATATGTTTTAATCTTGGAAGAGACCTAAAATATTTTTAGTGATAAACAAATACTTTTGCTGCTAAAAGTGCAAAAATCACACACTCTGACTTTCCTAAGGTCACAGAGTCTTTGGCTATAGAACTGGGAACGCCCGCCAGGTTTCCTGACACCACATCCAGAACACTCCTTTCATTCTACTTTTCATAATATTGCTTGTCTTTAAAACATTTTTTTTAGAAGTAGAAAAAAATGGAATATTGAAATGAATACTGAATGTGTAAGATGCTGTGAAATATGAGAAATGTATTATGAAAAGAACGATTTTATTTATTTACTTTTTGTTCATGCTTTTTCACTTTTTCATCTTTTGTTTTAGAATCAGGAGTTAGATGTGCAGGTTTGTTACAAAGATATATTGTGTGATGCTGATATTTGAAGTGTGAATGAATCTGTCACCCAGATAGTGAACATAGTAACCAAAAGTTAGTTTTTCACCCTTGCTTCCCTACCTTCCTCCTCGTCTTGTATTCCCCAGTGTCTATTATTCCCACCTTTGTGTCTATGTGTATCCAATGCTTAACTCCTACTTGTAAGTGAGAATATGTGGTATTTGGTTTTCTGTTCCTGAATTAATTCACTTAGTATTATGGCTTCTAGCTGCATCCACGTTGCTACAAAGGGCATGATTTTCTTCTTTTTTTATAGCTGCAAATTTATTTCAATTATAATTTTATTATCTATGGAATAGGTACCCTAATACTCATATATGAGCATGAGTATTTGGAGGAATTTAGGAGGTAAGGGAGATGTTAGAAAAGAAAAATAGCTCAGACCAGTCTGAGCTATGTCAGGCATGAAGAAATTGTCAGGTCCAGAAATACATGAGAGTGGGACTTTACTTATAGCCCCCCACCCCCATATCCTCACACATGCATGGGTGTTTAAAGAATTTCTGTTTTTGATTAGCTGCCTCACCCATTATCTTTATGTTCCTGGAATTTGTGATGCAAATAATGATGTATAGCCAATCAATAGCTTCTGTAAATTCTTGGTGAACTGCATCTTCTTTTCCTTTAAAAAAATCTCCTTTTTTTTTTTCTTTCTTTTTGTAGAGAGGGGGTCTCCCTGTGTTGCCTGGGTTGGTCTTAAACTCCTGGGCTCAAGAAGTCCTCCTGGGCATCTCAAAGTACTGAGATTGCAGGCGTGAGCCACTGCACGCAGCTTTAAAACCTGCTTGTCACTGTTGTTAACCAGAGTGTTTTCGGGGCTACTTAAATTTATGCTCCCAGGTTGCAATTCTCAGGCTTGACCCAAATAAACTCTCTGCTTATATTGATCTTGCCTCAGCTTCTTCCTTTTAGTTGGTTTGATATTTAACATTGTGTCTGGCATATGGTAAGTACTTAATAAATGGTAGCTGTTGTTAATTTTTTGTATTTGCTCTGTGTCAGAACTGCTGTTTGATTTCTTATTGTAGCAGCTGAAAGAACAAAAGCGTTCATCCTTCTTGGATTTGCATTTTGCAGTGTAAGCAGGTGGTAAATATGTGCCTTCAGGCATCCCCCTTGGGTACATAATCCTATATTCCTGGTCTGAGTTCAGTTCCATAGATTTTATCTCCCAGAGATATTTGGAGAGATAAATATATAACAACGAAGAAATAAAGAAGAGTTTCTTCCATAGACAAGTTTAGAACTGCATTTGGAGAACAGTGACAGCTATCCAGTACTCCCATGGGCTAACTGACTTAGAAAAGACATTAAAAGGAAAATAAATGAAATTGAGAAATTTCAGTAATTATTTCTAGAAATTCCTCTACATCATAGACCACCAGTTGGCAAGTGCTTCTGTTAGAGAGATAGAATGGAGGAAGACATTGTGATACAGAAACCTGTAGCTGTCCCTTTGAAATTCACTCTTTCCTTACTAATAGAAATAGGAGAGTATTGGCTGACCTTCCTTATAGTTGATGATGGCCATTTGACACCGTTCTTTCCAGTGAGATATAAGTGAAAATTATGCTGCCATAGGGGCAGGAAAAATAATAATTTTGGACAGGAGCTGTGGCTCATATCTGTATTCCCAACACTTTGAGAGGCCAAGGTGGGAGGATCATTTGAACAAGGAGTTTGAAATAAGCCTGGGCAACATGGTGAGACACTGTTTATACCAAAATTTTAAAAAAGTAGCCAGATGTGGTGGGACATTCCTGTACTCCCAGCTAGTGGGGAGGCTCAGGAGGGAGGATCATTTGAGCCCAGGAGATAGAGGCTGCAGTGAGCCATAATTATGCCACTGCATTATAGCCCAGGTGACAGTGAGACCCCATCTCAAATAATAATAATAATAATTAATAATAATTTTCTCTCTACTAAGTTCTTAACTGAGAACACTGTAACAAAAGGCAGTTTAGTAAGAGGAAAACACAATTTTATTTACATATATACCTCATATATGCATGTATAAACTAAAAATAAAATTCTAAGCCCCTTAGCTGACTGAAGGGACCATCTCTTGGCCAAGGGAACCTCAAAGTAGACTTGAAAACTGTGTTCTAGGCCATGATGAGATGGGAAGGTTGGACATGCCTCATTATACCCCACTGCTTGCTTATTGCAATTAGGCTTTCTTCACTAAGGCCTAAACAAAAAGTAGCCCTTTCAAAAGACTCCACCACTAATATCCACCAACTGCCTGTTGCTTCCTCTCCTTTTTTTAACCTGTTAAGAGACCACTGACCATGGAGGAGTTCTGGCCAGTCTATGGAGAATGCCCAATAAGAGTTTTTGTGTCCTCTCCTTTATTTTTTGACATCAGAGGGCCGAAAACTCCACCCTCAGATCACCGCTAGTTTTCGAACATGGAGACTCATGAGGCTGTATTGCACATGTGTGCACACGTACACACACACACACATTTCTCCTTTCATAAATATTTATGACTCCTCCTACTGCTTATTGAATTTGTATATGTGGCCACCCTACTCAGCATAAATCCCTGTTCCCTTTGACCCTTCCTCAAAGTATCTGTTTCTGGCTTCTGGCTGGAGGCTGTGCTTCCCAGTCTATCAGAATGGCTACCTGCAAGCTATAACACTCTATAAGAAACAAAGTCTCCTCTTCTCCTTTTCTACATTTATAAGTTGTGTTTTTCTTTTAAGCTAACACATGGGAGATACTAGGAGAAAATAAGGTGGCTTAGAATTCAGGCTTGAAACCATTTTCAGCTAAAGACAAATGGAATTGTCACAATATACCCCAACAGACAGACCAAATGGACTTTCTGTGGCTACAATGTGACAAAGCAAAAAAAAAAAAAAAAAAAACCCTAAAACAAACAAACAAAAAACTCCAGAATTTCATGGCTAGTAGGATGAAGGATTGTTCGTGTATCCTGTTGTTGTTAATTTACATAAGGTTTCTTTTCTGTAATTAAACAGAAACCAGCTCCTGAAAAACATTGCCAAAACAACTATAATTGAAAAATTTTCCAACCAATACTAATAAATCACTGGACTCCAACTGTCAATGCCCTTTCCTTGCCTTGTGGTCCTGCCAGCACTCTGATTGGACAAAGACCATTTTTATCACATTCTTTATTGATAAGTGACCATAGATCTTAAGCCAGTTTCAGTCAGCTTATAGAGACTATACCCAAATTCTTTTTGCCCTAGAGTTTACCTTTTGACATAAACAGTCAAATCCCAGCTGAAACCTCACCCCCAAGTCAAAATGGAATGTATGTTGCATACAGGTTTATCCAATTTTCAAGCACATGACTTCCCCTATAAATATTCATAGAATTTTCCCAACCGTGCTCCGTATGTATGTAAGACTGATTCTGTGAGAGTTTTTTGGTGGGCAGGTCTATGCAAACCAACCCCAAAGTCCCAGGAAGCTGAGAGGCTGAAGAAAGAGGTTGATACATCTGGTATCTAGAAACATTTAATAGGGACTTAGAAACAGAAGCCACACCTGTGGCTTGTGCAGCAGTGAGGCAAGATGATGGGTTCCCACACTATTAGCCCCCAGACCCAGAAGGTTTTATCTATTGTAGGGGAGATTACATGTAGAGGAGAGGCACACATGCTTCAGAGGGAATGGGTAGAAATTTGCCCTAATAGCAGGATTTATGATAAGTACTTGCTCTTACACAAGGGACAATAGATAAATTGAAACCTCAGAGGCCTTCCAGAACTGGGGTTAATCAGAAGCCAACATGGCACATTAGCATCCAAGATGGAGTTGCTTTAGCCTCCAGATTCCACTCCACTAATTTGGCTTTTATAATCTCACACACCCTCATCTTCTGTTATGGTCTCTGAGCATTTAGGGAGAGTACTTGATAGGATATAGGTTTAGCAGAAGTGCATTGGTGATGGGAAACAGATCAGGCCCAGTGGGATTCCAAATGAAGAAGATTCACAGGCTGTTGAATCACCTCTAGTCTTCAGAATATCATGCCTTCAGTTGCTTAGAAGTAAAACAACAAGAGATACACACCATTATATGCCAGTTTTTAAAGAGCATGAAGAAAACTAAAACCCAGCTCTTTTTTAGAGACCTCTTGTAGCCAGCAAATAGTTCAGAATTTAGCCTAAATTGTAGGAAAATAATACAAATTCAAAAACAATGGTCAGGACCTAGAATCCAATTTTTTCTCTCTCCAATTTCTTCATTTCTACCAAGGATAAATTATAGCAGGAACAATTTATTTGCAAAATTTTAGTCTTGTTGTAGTGAGACATAATAGACCAGCTCCCCCTTCCTTCTGTGAAGCATGCACTTTCAAATTTTCGCAAAAGTCGCATTTTCCCAGTTTTGGTGTTTCAATTTTTTCTCTTCTATAGTTCAGTGAGTGGGAGGGAGTGGTGCCAGTGGCTTCTCTCCTGTTTGGCAAGCAGGAGAGAATGTTACTGCTCTTTTACTACCACTGCTCACAGCTCGGCAAGCAGGAGCATTACAGGTCTTTTGCTTCCACAGTTCGACGACTTCCAGGTTCTTGTCCTGCAACCAAGAAAAATAAGATATGCGGACACCTGAAAGTGAGTAAGACAGTAGAATTTTATTGAGCTACAGAAAGAAAGCTGTCAGCCACACAAGCAGAATGAAAGTGGGTAGCAGCCTGTGAGGCTGAGTCCAGGGTTTTTATGGGCTTAGAAGAGGTGAGTGGGTACTGATTTGTCTGTGTATGGTCTTGGAAAAATCACTTTTCAATTGGCTAAAAGGCATCATTCAGAAGGAACCAATTGAGAGTGGGTAAGATGGGAATAGAAGTTCTCACTCTGGTCATGGACTCTATCTGGAACTGGCAGCTCAGTTTTCAGGCTTTAAACTGTCTTTGGCTTGAAGGTTAGGTTTCACTGGGAATCTGTCTCTGTCTGCCTATGAATGTGTCTGTCTCCTGCTGCTATCAATCCCCCATCTGAAGAGGTACATCTAGCTGTTAGGATAGGGACAATGACCGTTCATACCGACAGGGAGCATTGTTTTGGGAAAATGGCAGTCAGATATCATTCAGAGACCTGTAAGTGTCCCTGATAAAAAGGAAGCCATCATCTAAGGCTCCATTTGCATGACCCTTTGGAGTTTGATGGCCTTTAGGCAAGAAGAAACAAATTTTACAAGGAGGTTAAGTATGCATGGACCAAATATAAGTATTATACAAAGAGGAGCTAAAAGGGAACATTTAGTGCCAGAGATAAAAGAAAAAAGTAAAGTAGACTAATTATTCTGAAAACAATGTTGTGGCCAGAACTGTTTCACCCTTGTGAAGGAAACTAAGTCTTGTATGGGGGAGGATAGTTACATTTTAGAAGAGAGATAGTTGTTTAAGAGAGTAGAAAATCCCATGGGTGTTCAGGATTAAGGGGTCCTTGGCAAAGACACCTTATAGTGAGGAACAGAATGAAGATAAGAACAGCAATCATAGACAGGACTATAAAGAGGATATCCATGAAAGGTTAATTATAAACACTTACCTTTTATGACTTTTAGCTTGAGGTCTCTGATTTCTGCACACTGGTGCTTTTGGTGCTCTTCTGGGTCAACAGAGGTAATTCTATCATTTCCCCAGGCCTTTGCTTGAGTGTGATGAACCTATTCCAGTGAACTTCACTAATGAAGGAGGAGAAAGAAGTACAGTGTAATGTTCCTCCCACTCCAGGCATACTGGAATATTAATGTTTGAAGAGGAAACAGAAGTTATTCATCTAAGCATTGCCATTTCTAGCCAGAATTTTGAGGGAAGGCTCTGGGTTTGGAGTTAATAATTTAGTTCTACATTTCGTATTTGCCATTTTGTAGTTTTATGATTTGGGGTAGATTATTTAACTTTCTCACATAAAATATATTTTACCTAACCTGCTAAACCTTACCTTATTTATTTATTTTTTTTGAGACATGGTCTCATTCTGTAATTGATCCTGGAGTGCAGCGGTATGATCATAGCTCACTGCAGGCTCCACTTCCCAGGCTCAAGTGATCCTCCCACCTCAGGCTCCTGAGCAGCTGGGACTACAGGTGCACACCACCCACATCCAGCTAATTTTTGTATTCTTTGTAGAGATGGGTTTTCTCCATGTTGCCCAGGCTGGTATCAAACTCTTGGGCTCAAGTTATCTGCTTACCTCAGCCTTCCAAAGTGCTGGGATTATAGGTATGAGCCACCACACTCAGCTTAGTCTGAAGTTTCTTATATATAGAATGCTAAGGAGAGCTGGTGTGCTGTTTATCTTTCAGAATGGAATTAATAGATGAGAACCCTTTGTATGAAAATACGCAAACAAAAGGACAAAAAGTTACTTCTGTACCCTCTGTAGTCCCTTAAGGAAATAACTTATTTTTTGTTTCCTTTACTAGGAATTTATATTCTAACAGTTCCTCCTTATTGGCCATTAGTAAAATTCCCAGGAGTCTATTTCAGGGCTTCAGACAATCAAGTACTTATTAAGAACTTACATATTCTTAGTATTTTTGTATTAGACATTAAGATTTTATGTTCCACTTAGAAGATTAAGAATAATAGGTCTAAATATACTGTAGCACATACACTTCTTTGTTTTGAAAGGCTTAACCAATCATTTGTTACTGTTTTTCTGTTTTTGTCTTGTGTAATAAAAACACCTAAAAATAAACACATAAACAAACAGAAACCAGTATTAGATCATTCCATTGCAAGGAAGTAAATACTTAATCAAGATAGTAACTGCTTCTTAAAATGGCAGGTATATGTCATGTGCTCACACTCCCACCTTGCCTTAAGTTGTTCATTCTCAGAAGTAAATGAAAAGCCAGCCAAGGTCTCAGATTTAATATCAATATTCTATTTAGACTCAAATATGTGTACCTCGGGTCCAAGTAGGCACATCTAAGCCCATGTATTTTCTTTTATAAAATGATCATATTGCAACTCTTTGCTTTCATATTATGTATTTCAGAAATAACAAAAACATCAGATAATGACTTTCCAATGCTTTTTCATGATGAAAAATGTCTGGATATATGGAACTCACTTTAGTTTCCATATCTACATATCTAGCTATGTAACAAAAATGTGTCACACACATATGACACAGAAATTAGATGTGTTAAATATGAGACTGCTTTCTGGTTTGCTATTTTATCTTAATAGTATATAGACATACTCATGAATCTTTAAATTTTATTTTTGTTTATTTACTTATTTATTTTGAGACAGGGTCCAGCTCTGTTACCCATGCTAGAGTGCATTGCACAATCATGGCTCACTGTGGCCTCGAACTCCTGGGTTCAAATGATCCTCCCACTTCAGCCTCTGGATCAGCTAGGACTATAGGTATATGTCACCATGCCCAGCTAAATTTTGTATTAATTTTGTAGAGACAGGGTCTCGCTATGTTGCCCAGGCCAGTTTCCAACTCCTAGCCACAAGTTTTCCTCCTACCTTGGCCTCCCAAAGTGCTAGGATTACAGGCAGAAGTCACGGTGCCTGGCCCACTTATAAATTCTTCAGGTGAGTTATGGGGGAAAGTGTTATTGTCTCAGTTGATGTAGGGAAATCCACATGCAATCTAAGACCTCAATGGGATATTAAACTTAACCTTATTCTCAATATGAAACCAGCCCAATTGTCACATGTAAATGATATTTATGGATTTTTGAAAAAAATAGAAATTGATCCTCCCAGTCTTAAGACATGAAATTTACATTTGTATCATCTGAGTTCCTTCCTTAGGAAACTGACCAGATCACAATATCCAGACAATGAGAAGCCAGCCCATTCATTTGCTTCCTTATCACTCCCTAATTCCTTTCCATAGGTAGCTATCCCTTCCGCCACATAGCTCTTCTTTTCCCCACTATATAAACCTCTCAATTTTAGCTAGTCCAGGAGATAAATTTGAGACTTATTTTCCTTTCTCCTGGTTGGTGTCACCCAAATAAAAAGACTTCTTCCCTGGTAATACTTGTTGTCTCAATAATTGGCTTTCCGTGCAGTAAGCAACAGGACCTAGATGAAATCCCTGGAGTTTCAGTAACACATACTTGCACCACTCTCAGGAACATCCTTAGGTTTTCTTGAGAAAAACTGAAGGGAACACATATATGAATCTGCCTTACAGAATCCAAAAAAATGGCATTTATCTTGTTTATCTACAATGTCTGAAGCTGAGGTCAAAGAATTGAACTTTTACGAAAGTAACAAGATTTTCCTCTCCACTTTTGTAGCACTCTTCATTTCTTTTCAATTAGGTACCCTCTCCCACTCCATTACTTTAATATTCTGCCCTTAACCTAACTGATGAGTTGAGAAGTTGAGATAGAGTAGGGATGGGACTCAGCACTTGCCAGACCTGGCCCTTTCACCCTCACACATGCATTTTTTCCATACCCACCAATTATCACAGCTTACACCACCACCTCTACTGGAGCCACTCCTGATGATCACAAGACCTTGAAAAAACTAAGATAAGCAGCACCCTACCATAAATATTAAAGGAGTTAAAAAGCAACTTCTCACCACAACCCTTGCTCAGAGGAGTTGACCCTATTGTGTGCAGGTGGCTGCACACAAGAGCAGAAGAATGACCTATCTTTGTGCCTGACCTCATTATAATACTAAAATCCACACCCAGGGAGAGGCTTATCTACCATTTTGTGATAATGTAGTGTATGTACTAACATGATTTCTCACTGTGCTTGTGTGACCTGAGCTCCACCCTGCACATGTAATGATTGTCACATACCTCATACATATTCATGTCACCTTTCCTAAAAACACAGCGAAGGCCTGCCCTTAGCGAGCTGACTGGAGAACTCATGTGCCTACCTTGGCTCCCTGGTATTGGAACATAAGCCACTAATAAAGGGCCTTGTCTGGGAAACTTGCTTGGCTTTGTGTCAATTTCTATTGCACAGGAGCCTAAGAACCTGTGGTCAGTAACTGAGGCACCTGTAAACATTGTTCCTCCAGTTTTTCCTTTCTTCCCAGCAATGAATTCAGACAGGATATATTGGTGGCTCTGTTTAACCAAAAACTACTCAGTTTTTCTCTATACCCTTATGAGGATTAAATGAATGGAGATAAATCATGTCTACAGTGGAATCAAAAGTTCTCAAACTTGCCTGTTCAGGATAACTCTTTCTTATAGAAGTCAATTTTTTCATGTATTTTTTTTTTATTTCTGATCCCCTCTTCCCACAACTTCTACCTCTAATTTCTATTCACTTTATTTTTATAGCATTTTCTTTCTCCTATGTAGTACTGTGAAGGGGGTCTGTAGTGGATATAATCTATATTTAGTACATGATTAATTTTGTCTTTGCTGAGGTTTTTTTTTTTTTTTTTAACAGCAAGCTTGTCCTTAATTTGCTGAGTTCTTGGCTATATTTTGTTATGTCCCAAATGTGCTGAAGTCTCCTATCACTCCTACAACTGCAAAAGAAACATCATTTTATAGTTTCATCCTTGTTTTGTTTTGTTTTTCCCTACGTTGTAGAGACTTCAGAAGATGTATATACTACATTTTCTTCTGAAATTTCTAACCTAACTTATTGTCCTTTTTTCAGTTTTCACATTTTATGAAAGTCATGCATACATGTAGTTTGAAAAGTTGTAGTTTACACTGAAGACTTAAACCAACAGTCTTATTTCCCACCCATCTCCAACTTTAATTCCCTCTTCCTAGAAATAGCCACTCAGTTTTTTTACCTGTTTTCTCTAACATCAACATCCATCTTTCTAAATAAAATTTTTGTTCTATTTTTTTGTTTTAGATATTACATACTGATATCTTTCTCTGGAAGAGAACTATGTAACTCAAATACGTTCCTCTTCCAATATTCTCACACTTTCTGTCCTCCAATTTTCCCCCATATAACATACTATTTGCTTAGAGTAGTATGTATAGAGATTTTTATTATGAGTATGTAATTTGTACTCACATTTAAACCATAAAATGTACCATTAGTATATTCCCTTTTCTGTAATTTTTAGTTGTCTTGAAGTTAGTAATTGCCTCATTTCCTCATTTTCCAGTTTTTTATGTTCTAATTAATTCTAAAAATAGCCTCTGGAATTGTTAATTTTCTCTAAGGTACATTCAAAAAATTATTTTGTCCTTTTCCTTCCTGCCTGCCTTTTTGTCTTCCCCCCTTCCATGTTTTCTATCCCTCCCTCCTTCCTTCTTTCTTTAATTTTTCTGGACTTATACCCCTTTGACTCCTTCATACTCCTTCTTTGGACTGCAGTATTCTCTCTCATGGTGTGCTGCATAAATCACACTTGGATGTCACTTCACCAGTAACCTTGGAGATTTCCTTAACCTCTCATCTGTGAGGATGCAATGTCCTATTCTCTGCCTTGGTCTGGAGTAGAGTTATTTCTAGAATGTTGCTGGGAAGGGTATATGAGAAATATATATTTTTTGATATTTTATTTATAAGGTATCTTTACTTTCTCTCAAAATCTTCAAGGCAGTACCCTAGTTTCTTCTAGCTTCAGTATTGCCTCAGAGAAGTCCAATGATATGCAGATTCCTGGTCCTTTGCATGATATATGATCTTTTTTAGTCATCATCTCTTCGATGTTAATTTGTGTTGTAGTGTGTATTAGTAATTGGTTCCTTTTTATTGCTTAACACGATTCCATTGTATTAAGATGTTTTGTTTATCCACTCATCAGTTGATGGGAATTTAGATTGATTGTATGAATTTCGCTTCTGCAAATGTTTTTATACATGACTCTGTGTGAACATACATTTTTGTTTTTCTTAGGCAGATAACTAGGAGTGGAACTGCCAGGTAATATGTTAAATGTAGGTTTAAATTTTCAAGAAACTGCCAAACTGTTTTTCAAAGTAGCTGTACCACTTTACGTTCCCACCAGCTATGCATAAAGGTCTCAATTTTTCACATCTTTGCCAATACTTACACTCTAAGTCTTTTTCAATTTTAACTATGCTAGTTTGCATGTAGAGGTATCTTATAGTTTTAATTTGCATTTCTTGATGACGAATTCTGTTGAGCATTTTCTCATGTGCTACTTATCATACCTCATAATGTGTCTATTAAAATATTTTGGCCATTATTATTATCAAGTTGTAAGAGTTTTTTATAGAGTCTGGATTTAAGTCCTTATTAAGATATATGATTGGCAAATACGTTCTCTCAGCTGTAGCTTGTCTTTTCATTTTCTTAATGAAGAGCAAAAGTTGTAAATTTTGATGATGCTTAACATCAATTTTTATTTAATACATCATGCTTTGATGTTATATTCGAGAAATCTTTTCCTAATACAAAATTATAAAATTTGCTGGGTGTGGTGGCTCACCCCTGTAATCCCAGCACTTTTGGAGGCTGAGGTGGGAGGATTGCTTGAGGGTAAGAGTTGGGGACCAGCCTGGGCAAAAAAGTAAGACCCTATCTCCATAAAAAATTAAAAGTTAGCGGAGCTAAAGTTGGGAAGATCACTTGAGCCTAGGAGGTCAAGGCTGCAGTGAGTTGTGATCATACCACTGCACTACAGCCTGGCAGATAAAGTGAGCCCCTGCCTTGAAAGAAAAAAAGAAAAATTATACAATTTTTTCCTGATGTTTTCTTTGGTAAGTTTTTTTTTCACATTTTGTACTTATTTTTAAGTCTGTTATATATTTTGAGATTAGTTTCTTATGTGGTATGAAGTGTAGGTCTAAAATAAATTCATCGTTTTGTATGTGGATATCCAGTTGTCTCAGTAGAAATTGTTGAAAATGCTATCCTTTTCCCATTTAATTACCTTGGCACTTCTGTTGAAAATCAATTGACCTTTCATTTAAGGATTTATTTTGGGACTCTCTTCTGTTCCATCGATCTATATGTCTATTTTTATAACAATACCGCACACACTCTCAAATACTTCAGCTTCATAGGGTACTATAAAGTTGATTATGGTAAGTCCTCCAGCTTTTCTCTTCTGTTTCAAAATTACTTTGTTCATTTAAGGTCTTTTGCTTTTCCACATCAAGTTTCGGATCAGCTTATGAATTTCTGCCAAAAATGTGGGATTTTCATAAGGATTGAAACTGTAGATCCATTTGGGGAGAATTAACATCTTAACAATATGGATTATTTCTGTCCATGAATATGAAATGTCTCCCCTTTAATATTTAATTTATCACAGCAATATTTTATAGTTTTCAGTATACAGGTTTTTCACAACTTTTGTTACATGTATTACAAAGTATTCTACTCTTTTTAATGATGTTGTACATTGTATTGTTTTCTTAATTTTAATTTTGAACTTTTGTTTCTAGTATATAGAAATACAGTTGGTTTTGCTGTATCAATGTTACATCTTGAAAATCTGTTAAATTTTTTTTTATTAATTCTAGTAGGTATTCTGTAAATTCCTGAGGATTTTCTACATGAGGAGTGATGTCTTCTGCCAATAAAAAAAAAGTTTACTCCTTCCTTTTTAATCTGGGGGAATTTACTTTCTATTTCTTGATTTATTGTACTGGCTAGAACTTATAGTACAATATTAAATGGAAGTAGTGAGAATGGATATACTTGTCTGGTTCTTGATCTTAGGGCAAAAACATTGTCTTTTATTCTATGTATATTTTTTAAGCTATAGGTTTTATGTAGATGCATTTTAATTGGTTGAAGATGTTTCTTTTTATTCCTATTTTACCGAAAGTGTTTATCATGATTAGATGTTGGAATTTGTCGAATGTTCTCTCTGCATTTATAGAGATGACCTTGTGGATCTTGTGTTTTTTGTTCTTTATTCTAATATGGTGCATTAATTAATGAATATTTGATTTTTTTGCATAATCCATGAGAAGTAAAATGATGTTATATTAATCTTAAATTTCTGGGATAAATGACACTTGGTCATGGTGTGTAATTCTTTTTAATATATTGATGATCTAAAAACTATTTTGTGGCTGGGTGCAGTGGCTCATGCCTGTAATCCCAGCACTTTGGGAGGCCTAGGTAGGTGGATCATCTGAGGTCAGGAGTTTGAGACCAGCCTGACCAATATGGTGAAACCCTGTCTCTATTAAAAATAAAAATTTAGCCAGTTGTGGTGGTGGGTGCCCATAATTCCAGCTACTTGGGAGGCTGAGACAGGGGAATTGCTTGAACCCAGGAGGCAGTGGTTGCGGTGAGCTGAGATGATGCCACTGCACTCCAGCCTGGGCAATTGAGCAAGACTCCGTCTCAAAAAAACAGATAAACAAAAAACCTATTTTGCTCAAGATATTTATATGTATACTCATGAAGAATATTTTTCTCTAGTTTTTATTTTGCATGATTTTACCCCCTAGCTTTAGAATAAAGGTAATATTGGCCTCTTAGAATGAGTTGGCAAATATTCCCTCTTCCTCAATTTTTTTCTTCTCAAACTTTTATTTATTGGAGATTAGACCTCCTGAGCTAATTTTCTAAACTTATTATCTCATTTCTGTTATGCTTATCTTATTTTTGTTATTGTCATAAAATACATATAATGTAACATTTTCCCTTTTAACTATTTTATGTGTATGGTTCAATGTAAATACATTCACACTGTAGTGCATCCATCACCATCATGCATTTCCAGAACATTATTTTCCCAAACTGAAATGCCCTACACATTAAACAATAACTTCCCATTCTCCTCACTCCAATCATGGCAACCACCATTCTACTTTCTGTCTCCATGAATTTGTACCTGTGTACTCTACGTACCTCATGTAAGTGGGATCGTATAATATTTGTCCTGTTGTGACTGCCTTATTACACTCAGCATAACGTTTTCAAGGTTCATCCATATTGTAGCATGCATCAGCATTTCCTTCCTTTTTAGGGCTCAATAATATTCTATTTTATGTTTATCCCACATTTTGTTTATTCATCCATGGACATGTGGGTTGCTATATCCTTTTGTCTATTGTGGATTATGCTATAATGAGCATGAGTATACAAAAATCCGTTCAAGTTCTAGCTTTCAATTTTTTGGGGTGTATGCCCAGAAGTGGAATTGCTGAATTATATGGTAAACTTTTGAATTTTTGAGGAATTGCAACATCATTTGTTACATTTATTACAAAGTGACTGTACCATTTTACATTCCCAGCAGCAATACACAAGAGTTTCAATTCCTCGGCATCATGCCAACCATTTTTTTTTCTTTGAGAAATGGTATCCTTCTATTACCCAGGCTGGAGTGCACTGGTGCAATCTCAGCTCACTGCATCCTCTGCAGCCAGGGCTCAAGTGATCCTCCCACCTCAGCCTCTCGAGTAGCTGGGACTATAGGCATGCACCACCACGCCTGGCTACTTTTTTTTTTTTTAATTTTTTTTTGTGGAGAGTGGGTTTCACTGTGTTGCCCAGGCTGGTCACAAACTCCTGGGCTCACGCGATCTGCCAGCCTTGGCCTCCCAAGGTGCTAGATTATAGGAATGCACCACTGTGTTCAACCTCCAACCATTTTTTTAAAATTAATGATTGACATTTGAATGGGTGTGAAATGGTATCTCGGTATGGTTTTGATTTGTATTTTGCTGTTGATTAGTGATGTTGAGCATCTTTTAATGTGCTTTCTGCCATTTGTGTATCGTTTTTGGAAAAATGTTTATTTGCCCATTTTTTAGTTAGGTTTGTTGTTAATTTTTTGAGATGTTTCAAAGTTACATATTTAGATCTGTTATTGCAACTTTTATTTCAGCTAAAATTTAAACATATAAATATATATAGTTTTGCTATTTTCTATCCTCTCCACCTCCTATGGTGCAATATTTTCTATCTCTACAGAACAATGAGTTAGAGGTTAATAATATTGTATTTACTCTTTGTATTGCCTATATTAACTAGGCTATGATTCCCTTTAAAGATTTTTATTTTGGACTCTATTTTTTATGTTATCACTACCAATGATTTTAAGATCTATAATTTTCTGTTTATATGTAACAGCGAGTCTCTAAAAACATTAATTTAAATTGACATACATATTTGGCCAACTGGTAGGCTTTGTTTTGGGTGATCTTGCTAGTCTGTATCATTGGAGGATGCCTCCCTCCCTATACCAGACTTTATCTGATTTTTATCTTTTTTTAGAACCATTTTCCTACAGGGGAATCTTCTCTTCTGCTTCTGAGGAAGGAGCCTTGAGTCTGGAGCAGAGTTATAAACCTAGCTACATGTGTTCTTGGAGATGAGTCATCTCACTATTTAGAATTCAGATTTTCACTCAGTATCTGTATTTTGATTACATGTCTTGCCTTTAGCTATGTCTGATTTTCCTGAGTCTAAGGATTTTTTTTTTTTTTTAAATAGAACTTCCTTCTTCTGCCAGGTATGTGGGAGACATGATTCCCAGTGCACAGGATAGTGAGAATGTCTGGAGTTCTACCTCTCTCTTCTTTTTTTAAATGTGGAATTTGAGTCAAACCACCAGCTTTTAGCCCAATTTGGCATACATTAGTGGTTCCGCCATTGGCTGAATATTAGAAGTGTCTTGAAGATTTGAAGGGAAACAATATCAAACAAACAAAAAGTGGAAAAGATAGAAAAAAGAAGGGGAAATCATCATTTACTAGCCAGAGATTCTGGTAGATAGAGGGTTTTTTTAAAAAAAAAACGCCTGATGTGACTGTACAGGGTTTGGAATGGCTGCCTTTCTTTTCATCTCTAAGCCTTCCATAGTCCCTGTCTTATAGCATCTCCTGCCACTGTTCACTTTTATAATGAGGCTCTAGCCACATTTTTGCTGTTTCAATAACACTCTATGTCTAAGCTTTTATGGGGGATGGTGGGGAGAAAATTGTTGCCATTGTTTTCCTTTTGATTTGAATCTCATGATTAAGATTTCTGAATTCTGCTTCCTTGCCTTCTTCAAGAATCTATTAAAATATCCGAAATTTTGCTTTTTTTCCTAACCATCTGATTTTAAATAGCAGCACTCAATTTCTTATTTTTTTCTTCATTCTATGCTTCATTTTTCTCCATAGAGTGTTTGTTAATTTTAAAATACTACAGTTTATATTTTATTTCTTAATTTATCTTCCCTTGCTTCTTCCAGTTAAGTAAATGTTCTATGAACCAGGAATTTATATTAGTTCTATTCTCAGTTTTTCTTCCAGATTCCCAAAGAAACCTAGGTATAATTCTATGTTTAATAAAAAGTTGTCAACTCAAGAAATAAGTGAATGAGTTAACACATAGTAATATTTCAAAATATGTGAGAACAGTAGAGAAAAACATAAATATAATATAACACTATACATGTTATTTCTCAGCTTTTGATAGATCAAACAGACCCCTAATATTAGGGAGATAGTAGGTATTCTGAATAAGATTAGTACTAAATTATTTTATGTTTCCAATGGTAAAAATAATATGAAAGATTAATGAAATCTTTATAGCTAATATAAAAAAATTTAAAAAATAATAACAGAAGTAGAATTGAAACCTACAAATACTTGAAAACAAAACAAAGATAAACTCCCTTCCTAAACAATTCTTAGTCAATGCAAATAATGATGAAACATCTGATTTTAAACTTCTTAAGTATGTGTCTCTATGGATTTGACTAAAATAATAAGTAAAATAATAAAATAACTTCTTAAGTAAAACTATAAGCAAACAAAAACTCTGCATTTTGTCAGTAATAAGTAATATCGCAATCACCTTATTTGACCCAGGGACTTCGTATTATAAAATCAGTCAGAAGAAAAATGCACTTGTATGTGTATTGAAATTCCTTGAAAACATAGAGATACAGTAGCTTCCAAATAACCAAGGAATCTCAATATAAAATAAAAATGTATTTAAGTACGAATATGTTGGAAAAGTTTAAAAGTGTATTTTTCATATGTATTCCTTTAAAATATTTATAAATTCTTTACCCTTGTATTCAAATGTGTTTTCTTATTACATCTCATACTTAGTATTTCAATAAAAAAACATTTTCTCTAAGGCTAGTAATAAAATCAAGTTAATATCTTTGCATAGACTTTTATTCACTTTTCATGTTATGAATCTCCTTTTGTTGTTAAGAAAAGTACCCACTTGCGGTTCCGAAGAGCCACAACTCTCATCTTCAAACAGGTCAATGCTCTACGCAATAATCCCACAACTGGAGACAATGTATAAGGCAATAAACTCCTCCTGTTTCATAAACAGTGAGCCCTGAAAGCTAAGTGTTTATGACAGCAGGAGCTTTACTGCTGAATGACATTTTCTAGTACTCTGGAAATATTGTGGAAGTGAACAGAGCAAGATTATCATGGCAAAGATATAAAGATTTTAAAATTTGTACTTTTTTTGTAGAATTCGAAGAATAAATAGAATTGATAAGCAAGAAAGGATGTTTATTGCATACAAGAATTGTGTAAGCTATTTACTGAGTTTATCAAAGGCAGGCCTTTGGATCCACTCTGGTGACAGCAGGTCACTCAAAACAATGCCACTGGATTTAGGAGCATTCTCTACTGCCTAGAAAATACTAAATGAGGAAAAAAAATAAATAGGTAAATAATATGTGCACCAAATGGTGGATCACACTGTTCATGAAAAAAATATATGTTGGCCGGGCGTGGTGGCTCACGCCTGTAATCCCAGCACTCTGGGAGGCCGAGGCGGGCAGATCACGAGGTCAGGAGTCCGAGACCAGCCTGGCCAACATAGTGAAACCCCATTCTACTAAAAATACCAAAAGTCAGCCGGGCGTGGTGGCGGGTGGCTGTAATCCCAGGTACTCGGGAGGTTGAGGCAGGAGAATCACTTGAACCTGGCAGGCAGAGGTTGCAGTGAGATGAGACTGCGCCACTGCACCACAGCCCAGGTGACGCTGCGATACTCTGTCTCAAGAAAAAAAGGAAAATATATATGATGATAACTTTTTGCTTTTAAAAGTAATAATGCTTATTGGGGTAAATACAAAAATAGAAGAAAAAATTTAAAACTGTGTATACAATCATGACCCAAAGACTTTTCCCATTTTGAAGTGTCTCTTTTCAATATTTTATTTTTACTTATTTCTTTTTATTATTTTTATTTAAAAATGTAGAGATGGAGTCTCGCCGTGTTGCCCAGGCTGGTCTCCAACTCCTGGTCTCAAGTGATCCTCCCACCTCAGCCTCCCAATGTAAACTGGGATTATAGGTGTGAGTCACTGTCCCTGGACTGTTTTCAGTATTTTTCAACATGTATATATGTCTTGAAACTTTAATTTTTAAGTTTTTATTGAAATTCTTGTTCATTTTAATTTAAAGTTGCCTTAACTCCATAAGATGATTGAAAGACTCTTCTCCAAATTTCTCAAATCAGAAGAAAGTGCTGTTAAAAGTGTCAGTTGTATTCTTTTCCACACTTTTCTATACACATGAATAATCATATATATACATAAATGTGGATATATGTAAACAACTTTATTTATGAAATAGGCAAAATTTTAAATCTGTACACTATTGTTTACAAAAATTTAAATTCTCTTTTTTTTACTTATAATTGATAGGAATTGATATGAACATTTCACATTACTATATGGTATCAATAATTGTCATTTTTAATGGTTGTACTAACATTCTATTGAAAGAAAATGCCAAAATGTAAATAGCATTTACTTATTGTTATATACTTGGATTATTTGAATTTTTAGGCATGTAAGTTATATTTTGACAAACAACTTTTTGGAATTAATTTTTTTTTATATTTGATTTGGAGTTAATGAAAGAAAACTCTTATCCTTTGGTACAAAGTTGCTTTTCTAGTGTGTTATACTATTTTTATATGCCCACAGCAGTGTGTCAGAGTCATTAAAACTTAATCATTGGAAACTTGTAAACATAGAAATGACATAATGTTATTCACAATTTAGATGAAAAAATAGTAGGCAGAAGTAGTTAGAAACTGAGTGCAGCAAATAAGGCAAGAAAAATTATGTGAAAACCTAAAAATATTTAATAGCACAAGCAATTATTTATATACACACACATATGCACACACATGTTGTTTGTTTTTTGAGGCAGATTCTCACTCTGTCACCAAAGCTGGAGTGCAGTGGCATGATCATGGCTCACTGCAGCCTCAACCTCCCAGGTTGAAGGGATCCTTCCACTTCAGCCTCCCAAGTAGCTGTGACTAAGGCATGTACCATCACTCACGGCTAAATTTTTTTTTTTTAAATAAAGATGGGTTTCCACTATGTTGCCCAGGCTGCTCTGGACCTCCTGGGCTCGAGTGATGCTCCTCCTGCCTTGGCATCTCAAAATACTAGGATTACAGGTATGAGCAAACATGCCCAGCCTAAATTACATATTTTTAAATATTCTGTTCCAAGAATTGTTCTAAGTCTCTGGCAGGTTCTTGAGACAAGGTCCAGATACTCTCTTCTGAATATATATAATTAAAATAGTTTATATATATATAAGTGAACTTGACATATTTAGAGCATAATGGGGAAAACTTGGTCAAAATGACTTCATTTTCAGGCTTGATGACTAAGGGAATGATAATATTATTTTTTTCACCCTTTTTCTTGCTCTGTTTTTGCAACATTCCCCTCCTTCCTCCATCATTCTTAGCACCATCTCAACTAAATGACTCTTACTCACTTTTCAGGACTAGGAAAAATGTCTATTCATCCAGGAAACCCTCCATGACCTAACCACGTTTAATACAATGCTGCTCCTTGGTGCTTTCTTATTCCCTAAACAGACAGAGGGGTGGTGTCTTTTATGTACTTATTAAATTTCAGTACTAAATTCTTCTGTTAGTAATTCCAAGTTCTATTGTTCCTATACTTCTGAAGGAAAAGAGTGGCAAATCAGAAGAGAAGAGTTGCAAGCCTAAGAAAGCCAAACCATCTTGATATTCATAGGTTTCAGTCATTTCCTTAGAAGCATTTTTCCCTCAATCATCTCTTCAATGACAAGGTCCAGTGTAGAATAGCAGCTTGCCAGCTTGACATGTACTTATCCTTTGCCTTTCTCACTCTCTCAATTAACGAGTTCCTGTTATTTTGCTCTTCCATCAAGTCATAGACAATACTATTATGTGGTTGAATTAATTTAATGTCATGCAAGGTCATAAATGGCTGTACAAGTGTCATCTTTTATCGATTTATGCACCATTTGCCATGAGCTTGACTCAAAAAATTCACTTACTGCTGTTTCACTTCATTTGGAAGAATCATAACTGCTTAGATCTTTTAGAATGGATAGTCTCTTAGGAAATAGACTGAGGTATATTTTTGAAATTCAGTGCTATAAAACATATAAACTAAATCATAATGTAGTTCTGTCTAAAAATGATTTGTTTTCCTTGAAAAAAGCTGTTCTTCATAGTTAGAAAACAAAGAAACTGTTTTATTCTACCACTTAGTTGATTCTACATAAGTTTCATAGGTGTAATATTATACGGGCATTTTGCATGTGGCTAGTGCTCTTAAGGGCTTTTCCCACAATCGTAATTTATTTTTGGCTAAACTTTCTAACTTAATCATGACAACATTCTGAAATCATTAGAAATCTCATGAAAATAAATTTATTTATTTATTTATTTATTTATTTATTTATGTTTTTAAAGTTTCCTCTCAAGAAGATAAAATGTTTTATTTTTGACAATAATGTGTGTACATAGTATATATTCACATCTTTGCCATTATCTTATTTGGACACTGAGACAATATCTTATTTTCAATCAATTCTAGATGTCAAAATATGTGAATTCACATTCTATTAGGAAATAGAAAAGTAAAAATGTAAAAATTCTTTAAAATAAAAACTCACTTTTTTCTAGCTTCTGTGTTTTTTATCTTAACAATGTCATCTTGCTCTATAAATGTTCACAAAAATATAATTAACATTATTAATTTTTCTTTGTTTCTAGGTGAGAGTTGTTTTACAGGCACTTTCAAACCTAGGGACATTGGAAAAATGTACAATATTTGTTTTGTAAAATTTTCTTAAAATATGTTCAGCACCTAGCTCAACAATATATTCTCTATGAATTTCTTCCCAAACTGTTTAGCTAATATTGACCTCTGACTTCTCTGAAGTTGAGGGTGCCAACTTCTTCCTTTGTATCATCTACAACAGGGATCTGTACAGTTTCTGTAAAGGGCTAGTTATTAAGGGTTTTGGGGATGATATGGTTTTGTTGTAACCATTCCACCTTTACACTGGATGTGAAATCAGCAATATGTAAGTGCATGAGCATGATTGTGTTCCTGTAACACTTTATTTAGAAAAACAGGTGGTGGGCTGGATTTGGACAATAGGCCATAGTTTACAGACCTGCGGTCTGTAGCAAACACTAGTAATGAGAATACCCCCAGTGGCTAGATGGGTAGCATGAATGCAGCAAGCCTGGTGCATTTGTTTGACAGATTAATTTGTTTTGTTTATTAAGGAGGTGGAACTTCCGTAAGAAAAATATGTGTTTTCCTGATTTTTATAAATAGATGTGTTAGTTCATTTTGCATTTGTTATAAAGGAATACCTGAAGGTGGGCAATTTATAAAGAAAAGAGGTTTATGTGGGTGACAGTTGTGCAGGCTCTATAAGAAGCATGGTCCAGCATCTGCTTCTGGTGAGGACCTCAGGAAGCTTCCAATCAGGACAGAAGGCAAAAGGGAGCTGACATGTCATGAGGGAGGGAGCAAGAAAGGTGGGAAGTGCCACACTCTTTGAAACAATCAGCTTTTGTGTGAACTAATTGAGCAAGAATTTATTGCCACAGGGAGGGCACCAAGCTGTTTATGTGGGATCCACCCCTGGGATTCAAACACCTCCCACTAGGCCCCTCCTCCAACACTGGGGGTGGCATTTCAACATGATATTTGGCAGGGGAAAATATTCAAACTGTATCAAGAGATTTTTATTGTGTTTTCTCACTTCTGATAGAAAGAGTTGGGCATAACAAATATTTAATTATTTTTCACTTTACTACATAAATAAGGACAATGTCACAATAGACTCTATGCTTTGATATAGGTAGAACAGCAAGGAGTAGTGAGGACCATGAAATAGAAATAACACCATATGGGAGAGAGGCATAGTGTTTCAGATATTCCAATTTTTCAAATTTAAAAAATTATATTAAAAATTCCCCCAAATTTAAGTGTTGTAAATAATTTAAAAAATTACACAGGTCAAGAAAGTGTAGTTTGTATAGAACATTTTTACTGGCTAAAGTTGAACCAACTATTTGCAGGATTGGTCTGACAGCACATGGCATAAAAATAGTGTGTGAAAAACAGATGCCAATTTACTAGTTTACTATGCTCCGTTGGGGGTCACGTGTTAGATAACTGAAAAAATATAAAGCCTGTTAAATTAAAAAGACTAGAAATATCAAATATCTCATTTTCTCTTACAGACACAAACTAGTTTATCGCTTGATCATTGGCCAGAAAGATAGGTCTAAAGGGCTTCTTTGATCAGAACCTATGTTACTCAATTATTGTCACTAGAGGAGGCCTTTGTAGTGGTTTTGTTTGGTAGCACTTTACCTTCTCATTCTTTAATATATACATATCAGCTATTTGAGCAGATAAGATCTAGTTGATAATCACAAGTGCTATTTATAAAAAATAAAATAAAACATCTCCAAACCTATCCAACTGTGGTTAATAGTGAATGTTGGTGGCCCTGTGTGGTGGCTCACCCCTGTAATCCCAGCACTTTGGGAGGCTGAGGCAGGCAGATCACCTGAGGTCAGGAGTTCGAGACCAGCCTGGCCAACATGGTGAAACCCTGTCTCTACGAAAAATATAAAAATTAGCCAGGGGTGGTGGTGGGTGCCTGTAATCCCAGCTACTTAGGAGGCTAAGGCAGGAGAATCTCTTGAACCCAGGAGGTAGAGGTTGCAGTGAGCTGAGATTGCGCCACTGCACTCCAGCCTGGGTGACAGAGTGACACTCTGTCTCAAAAAAATATAGTGAATGTTGGCTTTGCCATAGGATGATGTTGGGTACCGATGGTTTGACCACAGTTCAATAATTAAAGTCCCAAGATTCTCATTTTTTTGAAGAGGGACTGGGCAGGGGCTATCTTGACTTGTGCATTAGATGAGAAATAGGATGATGAGGGTTCTATTGGACATAATGAAAAGGAGAGGAATCCTCATCTTGGATAACAGGAGGCCCTAAGGATGGAGGAACATCTGTTCAAAGCTTAAGACCAAGTTGATGCAGAAAGCAAATGTAGAAAGAAGAGACAAGAAAATGACCATATTGAGTATGCTGATAGGTAGACTTGAGAGAAAAGGTGGATACTAAAGTTGGGTAAAAAAAAGTATTAAAAGATCAGGATTAAGGAGCAGATGAACTGTGAGTGAAGGTAAAACTCAAATGAGCCTAGAATTTGCCCCAGATAATACACAAAGATTTATTTTCTTATGGGGAAAGATATAGACATAAAAATTAATGTTTAAAGGTAAAAATCATTCACTATGAGCCTAGTGAATTCTGTGGCAGGGATTTAAAAATGGTTACTTCATCAGTTTCCTAAGCCATTATCCCTTCAAATGTTAATGGAGAGAAATGAGCCATGCCCGAAACCCAGGCATTAGTAGCCAATTTTAATGAGGAACTCACCATGAAGCATTCTTCACTGGGAAAAATCCTGGAAATTTCTAAGTACTTTGACATATTTGTAAGCAAGAAAGCAACACAACTGTGAGCAGTTACCAGATGCTAGTGAGGCTCAGGGAGAGCTGGAGTGATGATGGCAGTGTTGCAGCTTTGCAGTCAAGGCAGAGAAGATACAGGAATATTTTCCTCTTTGAATTTAATCTAATTAAGAAAGATAAATTTTGTTCTAATTTTTTCCCCGTTGTAAGAAGTTAACTACAACTCGACTCAATCCAAGGCAGATTTGGCACAGCTTTTGGATGAGTTCCTTATTTCATATGCCTAGTAGCAACATCACTGGATGAGTTCTCAATTGTATTGCAGGAGGGATGTGTGACTGTTACAGACTAAATTTGGGTGCAGCTATTCATAGTTCATAAGTCTTTGGAAGGTCTAATAATTTGTGTAGAGTGAATATATTAACACAGTGAAGTTCTCTGAGTCTTTTTATGCATTGTATTCATATCCACAGGTTTTTAAGTAGATTTTCTTTCCTGCCTTTCTCTTCCTCTTTTCTCAGCAGCAATAGCTATAACCCAAATATGGCAGGCACATTTCTTTGAACACGCGCATTCATAAGCACAGTTAGTGATGAATGACAATATTGAAAGAAGAGTTTATTTTTTTAAATGCCCACTAAAGACAGACGATTAAAAACTTCAATATGATTTAACATAAATTTGTCAAAGCTATATTTTGAAAATACTCATACATTTAAATAAGAAGCTCTAAAACACCACAAGAAGCCATTTAATATTTCACATGGCTGCAAATGCATATATTATTTGAGGTCAAATTAAGCCATAAAATATAAATGTTAAATTGTAAAGGAAGCATAAAATTCCATCCCAGATTGATTGTATAATATCTTAGCGGAAGACAGAGGTATGTGATCCAGGTTCTGATGAAAACAAAGATTTTTGGTTTTGATAAAGATTCTTTGCCTGATCAAACTTAGGCTCCTGAAGCTTCTCCTAGGTCCATCTGTGCCCTTCAGGTTCAGTAAGAGCCCTGCTAAGTCATTTTAGCAAAAACTTTCCCATTCTCAATATTTGATTGGATTTTCAACCCTAGGCTTCCCCAGGTGATGTTTGGTATTCCCTGAAGAAGCCTCAAGGGGGAATAACCCATTTGGCCCTATGCGGCAGAGATAAACCTTTTCTTGACATTAAAAGTAGGCTTTTTATTTAATGGGTAATTTTTCTTAAAACTTGGAGCATTTCAACTACTATTTTACCTTTAAAAACACCCTTACAAAGAGGGTTGCCAAATTTAGCAATAGTACAGGATGCCCAATTAAATTATTCATAATTGTCTGTGCATATGCTAAATGTGATAAAATTAAAATATTCTATGAGCCGCATTTCTACTAAAAATTATTAATGTGAAATAAATTATGTCTCTAAATTACATATCTCTTTCTTCATTTGTTGATTTGTCTCTTTATTAGTTCCTTATTTTTCAAAATTTGCTTATAAAATTTTATGCAGTTACATGTGTTCCATTTACATTGTAACATATCTTCTACAGTAGTCACATTCAATTTATTTTATTCCATTGCCCATTAAATATTTATCAATAAGGAGACACCTCAATATTAGCATTATGAGCCAGTATACTGAATATGGCCTGGTTTAAAGTTAATAATACTGAAAATTGTTCTATAAATTTGATTTATTAATCCACATAATACCACCTTTCATGACATAATTTGTTTTTCCATTCTGTGGAATTACAGTGCATCCCTTGATCAATGACCTTATTAAATGGTGTCCACCAACAAAAAAGAACACTGTCATCAATTTTTATTCCTATCTTCTTTTACATGACACATAGAACTAAATACTCTTCCTTCCAGCATGTTATCAAATGGAATTATCGTGTGTGATTTTGATAAAACTACAGTGTTTCAAGTAAACTCAAGTGTCTCTCAACTATATTTGTTAAAGAGAGCAAATGGATTTTTAATGAAAGAAATTGAAAAATATTGAATGGCAACACAGACACAAAAATACTTTGCTAAGTTTTAATCGTAAAATTCCTGAAAGGGGAGAAAAATTTTATGATAATAATGTCAATGTCAATTAAAAGGACATCAGATGTTCTTTGAGCCACATTATGCAAGATATGGGCAGGACAACCAACACCTTCCATAGAATGAATCATGCTTTGTTTCAGTTGTGAATGAACACGTCTGCCTGTTTACATAAACATCTACCACAATTTTATTATCTTCACCAAAAGCAATACAAATTTTCTCAATAACTTCTAACTCAATATGAGAGTCTCCACAGATATTTGCTATTGTTTCTGGAGTCTCATATGGATAAGATTTTGTTCACAATATCCTTATAAAAAGGCTTCTTCAGAAGAAAAAAGATTACACTACCAAAATAAATGATGACTTCTTCATTATTATTACTTGTACCCTTGAATGTGCCAAAAAAGTGAGCCATTTAGATATTTAATAACATCTGTAATAGTAAATGGAGCTATCATCCTTTTCTGTTTCAGTACATTTCTTTCTGGCAGTTGAAAATTTGATTGCAAATTTGGAATTAAATATTTCTGGATATATTCTCAAGCAGTCTCTTGAGCTGAAAGGCTGATAATATCATATAGTGCAGAAAGTTATTATTGAATCTTCTTCGCCTGAATTAAACTGTCAAAAATTCTAATTTTGGTAAGGATGTGAGCAAGATGGTGGAATAAGAGGTTCCTTGATCACAACCCACCCCTGCAGCAATAATTTTGCAGCTATTTATAGACACAAGTGTTTGGTGGAGTTTGGGGATTCAGGTAGAAGGTTATAAAAACCTGGTGGAGCTCAAGGCCTAGAAGGGGCTGTGCACAGTGGGTCATGCCTATAATTCTAACACTTTGGGAAGCTGAAGCAGGAGGATTGCTTGAGCTCAGGAGTTCAAGACCAGCCTGGGCAACATAGCGAGACCCTGTCCCCATTTAAAAAATTACACACACATACACACACACACACACGTCTATAAGGGCTCTTTTGAGAAGACAGACCTGTGCCCAGGTGGCGGGATCACCAACTGTGGTGTTAGCTCCAGATCCAGAAATGGCCGCATCCCACTGTGAACATAGCTACAGCCAGGTTTTGTCTTGGTCTTGTTACCAGAACCATCTACCAAGAAACCTGGGAGGAGTCACTCTCGTTTCTGCCTCTGGTGACAGAACTGCTGATGTCAGTACCAACTGAGGACACTGAAAAGGCAACTTGGCTCCTGCCACTTTTAGCTGAAGTTTGAAAGCAGCCCTGCCCATAAAGGGTCCAGGAGAAAGATATTCTTGTTTGAGTCCCTGAGGCATACTTGCTAATCTTGGCAACAGAGCAGGTCCCAAAATGGCCATATAATAAATGATTCCAGCCCCTCTTAGATGTCGTCTTCTGAGAGCAGTCCTGCTTGTACGGGTACATGCCAGGAGACACATTTGTCCAATGCCCTGGAAAGCAGGCCTGCAGAACTTGGTCCCAGCTGTGGACCCTGAAGCAACCCTGCAACTTTGTTCCAGCCCCTCTCAGCCATACTACAGCAAATACTGCCTGCCCAAGGATCCACTGAGTGACACAACATAAACCCTCACAAAGTACCTGGAGGAAGACACACCTCTGTGCACACCTAGTAACTGTCCAACTGTCTGCAGACCCTCATTCCAACACCAGCCCTACTGACCAAGGTCCTATAGGCAGTTTAGTTCACTCAGTCCAGAGAGGATTCACTCCCACTTGGGCCCCCGGTAACAGTCCTGACAACTGCAGAACCTACTATGAACCCAGCAGCAGCCAGGTGACCTGATTCTAACACTACTCAACCACAGTACCAGAGGCAATCCTAGTATGCTAGGGACATGACAGAAGAAAGTCTTTACCTTCCAAAAGCAGTGTTTAAAGGTTGAAAGGAATGTTATTTCCCTTCAGATGCACAGACATTAGTGCAAGTCTATATGGATAACTATATGGATAACAAACCATCATTTGAAATTAGCCAATAAAAGGAACAATAAGAAAATTAAAAAGAAGAAAACATAAGGAACCCATGGGACACCATGAGGCATATGAATATACAAATTATGGGAGTCCCAGAGGAGAAGAGAGAAAAAGGCAAAAAAAAAAAAAAAAAAAAAAAAGTTATTTAATGAAATACTGGGTAAAACCTTCCTAAATTTTGAGAGTGATACGGACATCCAGTTTCATGAAGCTCAAAAGATCTGAAGCATGATAAACTCAAATAAGTATATCCTGAACACATTATATTCATTTGTTAAAAAAAGAGAGAGAATCTTGAAAGCTGCAAGAGAAAAGAGATTTGTCACATGCAAGGAAACCCCTATGAGGCCATCAGCAGACTTCTCAGCAGGAGCCTTGCAAGCCAAGAGGAAATGAGATGATATATTTAAAATACTGAGAAAGAAAGAACTGCCAACTAAGAATACTACATCTCACAAAGCTGTCCTTCAAAAATGTAGATAAAGACATTCCTAGAGAAACATAATCTGAGGTAGTTCACCACAAGGACAACTCCATTACAGAAATGCTAAAGGGAGCTCTTTGAGGTGAAATTAAAAATGCCAAGTAACAACATGAAAACGTATGTAAGTATAAAACTCATTAGCAAAGGTAAATGTATACTCAAATTCAGATTACTCTAGTTCTGTAAGGGTGATATATAAATAACTTTTTATATTACCATAAAATTCAAAGACAAAAGTACTAAAAATAACTATAGCTATAATAATTTGTTAATAGACACACATTATAAAATGAAGTAAACTGTGATATCAATAGCATGAAATGTGGAGGAGGAGTAAAAGTGGAGTTTTGCATGTGATTGAAGTTAAGTTGTTTTCAACTTGAAATAGAATGTTTTAAGTATAAAATAATTTATGTAAGCCCCAACATAGCCACCAAGACAAAAACCTTTCATAGATACACAAAGGATAAAAGAAAAAAGGATACAAACATATTATTATAAAAAAAATCAAATAACACAGAAAGACAGCAAGATAGGAAGAAAGGAACAAAGGAACTACAAAACTGAAAAACAAAATTGCCAAAATAAGTATCTATCAATAATTACTTGAAATGTAAATAGATTATATTCTCCAATCAAAAGACATACAGTAATTGAATAAATACGTAATAAGATTCATGAATATGCTGCCTATAAGAGAGACTCATTTAAGGACACACATTGGCTAAAAGTGAAAAAACAGAAAAAAAATTCCATGAAAATGCAAGCAAAGAGTGCAGGGGTTACTATATATATACAAAAAATAACTGACGTTCAGTCAAAATTTGTCACAAGACACAAAGAAGGTCATTATATAATGATGAAGTGATCAATGTATCAAGAGGAGGATATGACAATTATGAATATATGTGCACCCAACATTTTAGCGCCTAAATATATAAAACTGATATTAACAGAGCTGAAGAGAAAAATAGCAATACAATAATTGTACGGGGCTTCAATATCCCACTTTCAACAATGGTTAGATTATCCAGGCAGAAAATCAATAAGGGAACTGCTTACTTGAGCAACACTGTAGACCAAATTGACTTAGCCAACTTTAAAATTCCATGAGAAAAATCAAAGTATTTTCAAGTATTTTTCTAATCCCAATGGTGTAAAACTAGATACCAATAATAAAGTCAATTTAAAATTTTTTCAGTGTGGAAATTAAACAACACACTTGTGAACAAGCAATGAGTTAAAGAAGAAAGCGAAAGGGAAGAAGAAAAGGGAGATAAAAAATTATGTCTTAAGGGAAATGAAAATGGAAACACAATATACCAAAACCTTTTTGATACAGCAATAGCAGTTCAAAGAGAAAAGTTTATAGTGATAAATGCCTACATTAATAAAAAGACAGTTAAATAAACAACCTAATTTTACATATCAAAGAATAAGAAAAAGAACACACTAAACCTAAAATCAGCAGAAGAAATGAAATAAAAAAGGTCAGAGAAGAAATAAATGAAATAGAGACTAAATAAAAGATCAACAAAATTAAGAGTTTTTTTTGAAAAGATAAATAAAATTGGCAAACTTTTAGTTAGACTAACAAAGAATAAAAAGAGTGCAGACTCAAATTAAATTATAAATAAAAGATATTACAACTGTTACCGCAGTTGTTGGATAAGTTCCAGAGACACACAACCTATCGAGACTGAGTCATAAAGAAATACAAAATCTGATCAGTCCAACAGTAAGGATATTGAGTCTATAATAGAAAACCTGCCGAAAAAGAAAAATCCATAACCAGACGGCTTCACCGGTGAATTCTACGAAGCACTTAAAGAAGAGTTAACGCCAGTCTTTCTCAAACTCTTCCAGAAAATTAAAAATGAGGGAACACTTCCAAATTTATTATATGAGGCCCTCTTTATACCCAGACCATAACATAACATCACAGATGTTATGTACATATATGAATCATGGAGATTTCAGAAGTTAAGCTCTCTTTAAAAAAAAAAAAATCTGTTTTTCTGTTTGGAGCAGAGGTTGCGAAACTGTGATGTCTAATAAAAATATTGTGTAAAATATTGTGCTCCAAAACCAAGAATTAGCCCAAATTGGCAATAACTGTGACTTAAAAACTAGATCCAATTAGATCTTCACTGTGGCTATGCAACTTTTTGCTTTGTGGCCTGAAGGTTTTTACTGAGGTAACAACCTCTTATCTCTTGCCCCTTCCCTCCACCACAAAAGCAAAAACAAACAAAAACCACCTCTACAGCTTCCTTCTTCCTGGCTGTCTTTGGCAATGCTTCTGAATCCTGAAAGCAAAAGAACCTACGGAAATACATGAGGAGGATGAAAACACTATATGCAATGTGTAAAAACCGATCTAAGAGTACGAACCCAGAAGGAAAATACAAGAAGGAAGGCTGAACAGCCGACTACCCTTAAGAGATACAGAGAAAATTTTTTAAAAAATAGGGAGGCTATTACTCCTCTGGCTCTTTTTCCACATTATCTCCCAATTAGAAGAGTGTGGAACCAAAAATTTAAACTCTGAAAAGGTAATGGCTTTGGAGGAGGAGCTAGAGAAGTGAGTAAATTATAAAGAAGTACAGCAGTAGCTTTAGCTGTCAATAAGTTTCTTTGCTCTGGCATTGGCAATGTCAATAACAATCTTTGTTGGTGTCAGTGAATAGGGATTTTTTTCAAAGAACACAAACATATGACCAACACATCCATGAAAACGTCCTCAATATGCAAATCAAAATAACAATATGATATTATCTCGCATCTGTTAAGATGGTCATTATAAAGAAATAGAAGTGATAACAAGTGTTAGCAAGGGGGTGGAGAAGAAGGAACCCTGCCATTGTAAACTGTTTGTAGAAATGTAAACTAGTACAGACATTATTAAAAAAAAGTATGAGAGGTTCCTAAAAAAATTTAAAAAACAGAAGTCCCACAGGATCTAGCAGCCCCACTTCTGGGTAAATATCCAAAGCAAATGAAATCAGCATCTCAAATAGATATCTGTACCCTTCTTCCATACTCACTGAAGCATTGCTCATAATAGCCAAGATATGAAAATAACTCATTGAAGCAGAGTAAAATGGTGTTTTCTAGGAAATGAGGAATGAGGAAATCAGGAGATGTTTGTCAAAAGGTGTTAATTTATGACTTTTTGGTACTAGTTGAATAAATCAGACATCTCGTATGCCTAGCTGTTAGTATATGCTGGTTTATATCTTACTTTCTACCATTTTTGATAGTGAATGATATTAAATGAACAATTGCATATTGTACAAATTGCTTCAAAATAATTTTTCCTTGTTTAATAAATTACCACCTCTTAGGTTATTTGTCCAAACATTTACACTTTTTTTTTTGGCATTGGGGGTTCAAATATGCACAACTTTCGGAGTCCAATGTGCTATCTATTACACTACAGAGGCACCTTCAAATATATACAATTTAAAAAAAGCTAACAGTAATTTCCAGAAGAAATGAAGAAATTAAATTTGCTCATCTCACAGTGTATGGGCAAGTCTGTCACTCACAAGTCTGAACTCAGAAATAAATGTAAACGGGTTGAACTGTCGAAAGACTGGGAATATGTGAATGAATGAATAGAATTCACACCTGATGTAAAAAACGAACTTCCCATTTGCCTGCAAGGGAGACCTGTTCTTCGAAGGCACAGCTTTGTTGATTTTATGTAAGGTTTTGGGAAGGTTAGTGTTCTGGAATTGTCGGATTTTCAGGAGCAGAAGTGTTTAGGGATTGACAGACTTGCAGCTGTGTTAGTAAGATCTTGGGGGAAAGGCCACTCTTGATGGCTGACTTTCAGTAACGCGGTCGCAGGAGCGAATTACTCATTGGCTGACTTTCAGAAGTTTGGGACTGTAACTGATTTGCTAACTTTCCAAACTATAGTTACTATTCTGAGGCTGCCGCTGATTGGCTGATTTTCAGAGCAGGTTTACTAATCTGAGGTTATCTCTAAAGATGTTTTCTTGTTCAGAACCTGGGATTTTAGCCAAAGGAATAGTCTTTTTCTTTCTTAAATATGAAAAAATAGTACATTTAATTCTCATTCCTTCATTTTGGTTTTCCCACAGCCAAGTTTGCAGGAGAGATCATAAGGGATTGTTCAAATTTTTATTTTCAGTATTATGATATTCACCTAGTGTTGCCATCTTTCAAGTAATTTAAACTCTAATTTCTATGGTCTAAAAATATCTCTAACTGCTGACTTTTTAAAAAATTTAACATAAGGGCCGAATAGAGGGCATTTAAAGCATTCTGACAAAGTCAACACAGGATACAGGAAAACATCATTAATTATACAGCATGTCATGTGTATATACAGGATGTTCTGTAACACTACTTACAAAGTTATTTCTCTAATTAGGTTTTATGTATATATGGGGAGCACATCGTAATGGTATTCTGAATAGAAAAAAATCCAAACACAGATTGACACCTGCTTCAAACTTTTCATCCTAATGTCACAGCTATGTTTTTTAGATTTTTAATCAGAATTTTAAGAAATGTCCTCTATTTCAGGAGATAAACACATAAACACCAGCAAAGCTGATGCAGAAGGTCATTAGTCTCCAAGCAATTCTAAGCTTTTTGATCCTGGATAAGAATAACAAAAAATTAACGCTAGAAGAGACAGGAGAAATTTGAGGCCCAGATAAGCAAAATGATCTCTGCTCAGGATCATATTGTTAATATTAGAGTTAGGGCTGAGTTTGGATTCCTGGTGTCCTGGCTGTCATTCCAGGTTGCTTCTTCATGCTGTAGTTTAGTGAATGCCATGGACTTGACAGTTAGTCCTAGTTCAAAACTTTCTGTTTCATGAATATGGGCAAGTTATTTAATGTCCTTGAGCTTCAATTTCCTGTCAGCAAAATAGGAATAATTATGTTTTCCTCATAAGATTTGTTGTATAAATTGAGATAAATTACATGTTGTACTTGAAACAGTGCTTGGTGAACAATCTATATTCAATAAATTTTAGCTATCATTGTTATTTCATTGTATCATATCACACTATTGTATAAGAAATCAGCATACGACAAAGATAATGACTCTATGGCAGTTGAGTTTATGTGTGTAACCATCTTTCCATTTATGGTAGTAAGGTCTGTTACACACATTTATCTGAAAACCATCTGAATCTGAGAATAATTATTTGCCTACTTTTGGGGGGCTATGGGGGAGGTGGACAGGGTCTTACTCTGTCTCTCGGGCTGGAGTGCAGTGGTGCCATCATGGCTCACCACAGCCTCGACTTCCTGGGCTCAGGTGATTCTTCCAACTCAGCCTCACAGGTAGCTGGGACTACAGGTACATGGCACCATGCCCAGCTAATTTTTTATATTTTTTGTAGAGATAGTGTTTTGCCATGTTGCCAAGGATGATCTCGAACTCCTGGGCTCAAGTAATCTGCCCACCTCGGACTCCCAAAGTGCTAGCATTACAGGCATAAGTCACAGCATCCAGCCACCTATGTATTTTTATTTATTCATTTTAATTGACGCATTGCAATTGTATATATTTATGGGACACAAAAAATTTTATGCTGTGTTTTAATGGATACCTATGTTGTATAATGATTTAATCAGTTCCTGATGCTTGTTCTTTCTAATTCATGGGTGTACAATCTTTTGGCTTCCCTGTGCCACACTGGAAGAAGAATTGTCTTGGGACACACACATAAAATACACTACCACTAACCATAGCTTATGAGCTACTAAAAAAAAAAATCACAAAAAAACTCATAATGTTTTAAGAAAGTTTGTGAATTTGTGTTGGGCTGCATTCAAAGCAATCCTGAGCCACATGTGGCCCATGGGCTGTGTGTTGGACAAGCGGCTCCACAATCCCCTAAGGTCTTGGACTCCTCCACTGGGTTCTCAGCATTTGACACTGCAAAGAGGAAGGGAGAGAGATCGTGAATGACTGTGCAGGTTTTGAAAAGCAAGGCCTGAGAGTGACATTTATCATTTTTGAAAGTTCTCATACAGAGAATACCGATAAATGTAGTCAAGTTGTGAGCCCACAGGGGTAAGAGAAATAGAATGTGGAGAGCATGGCCAACACCAACAGAGAAACTGTAACATGCTGATTCATATGAGACAAATAGGAGGATCTGAATAACCTACAGATCATTTATTTGCACCAAATAGCATGAGTTAATTGGCTATGTGTCATCATTCCATAAAACAGTTGAAGAAACTGAGGACGTAAGTGAATTATGCAAGATTACCCACTGAGACAAGGACATAACAATTCTTTTTCAGGCACTATGAAATTAAATCTAAGGTTCTTGATTCTATATCCATGTAAATATTTAGACTAGAACCCTAGATTAATGTTTCAGTAGAAAGGTATTTAAATTAATTGGGGTAACTAACTTGCCAGTCACTGAAAACCCTTCTTATGTTTTTAATTGCTTCAAAATTAAACTTTGATTCTACATCATTATTTTTTGGAGGCAACAAGACGGATTTTACAGGTCCATTATTTTCCAGATTGTTCTTAACTGCTTTTCTAGGGCTAAAAGATTAATTTGCATTTGTTTTTAAAATAAAATTTTAGTTTGGTAAGCAAAATGTCCCATTTTTCTAAACCTCATTAGCTCTGTGAATATTCATAATGCCTTAATATTTCTTTTTAAATTCTGTGCTTACTTAAGTAATATTTTTCTTGAGGAATTTTCTGAAAGCAGCAATACTATACCCTAACATATTAATGAATTTTAGGCAAGTGTTTTGTGTATGTTTAAATCTTTTAAGTTATTAATTAAGCAAAACTTAGATTATAAATAACAGCAATATTTAATATAAAAAAGCAATAATTTCTGAAATGGGAATACTGGATATTTTTATACAGATTATCTCAATGATACTTTTAATGAGTAAACTTGGAACTTGGTAAGCAAAAGCCTGTAGACATTATTTTAACCTTCAGTTTTTCTTTTATTAACACTGGATAATCAGAGGACATTTGCTTTTAGCTAATGTATATTTACTGGACTTTTTGAAAGGTACTGAGGATAAAGGCCAGTAACTCAAACTCCTAGTGAGACCAATTTTATTCCTGTTAGGTTTTTTTATGTTTCTGCTGAATAAATGTTTGTCATATGAGTAGATATAAATTTACCCATTAGAATTAGCATTCATTTACAAAGCCAGTTAAACTTTCATATTGATATTGTTAAAGAAAAAAATATTGAATGACATTTGTTACACATAGTAAGACAGGCATTATTCAGGATGATTGCAATAGGTAAAAGGACCATTGCAATAGAATTTTTCAGTGGGAGAAAGAGATTGGGTTCAATTCCTAATACAGTATGGCCAAGTAGGAATTTATAGCCAAGAAACAGGGTAGATCCACAGGTCAGAAGATAAGAAATTGTGAAGAGGAAACATCAAGGGGTAGGCATGTGAAAGTCAAAATAAGAGTGTAGAGATGGATCTCTAGTATTTTATTTGACATGAAAGAATTGCAGTTTGAGCCACAGATACAGACTGGAAACTCTTTGGTATATCTGAAGAGCAAAGAGAAAGTTGGGGGGTTTTATAAAAAAGGAGTAATGTTACGTGTGGTCCCGAGAGAAAGTTCACTGGTATTAGTAAAGCTTTGGGGGTGGGGGGTGGCAAGCTCTAATTGGTAGGCAGTGGTGGTGAGCAAAATTAGTCCTAGAGTTTCAGCAAATTATCTCAGCAGCTATAGATAAAATTGGTTTCAGGTCAACACAGGCAATTTCAGCCATCATATGTGCAGAGAATTACATTTCTAGAGCAATGTTATGTACTCTGACTGCTTTTTTCCACCTGGCCGCTCAACTCTCATTTAGTTGGGTGTGAGAAGAATGACCCAATTGAGATCATCACCTGTCACAGGGTATTTTGGCTAAACTGACCTAACAAGATTGTTGCTGAAGGCTGACCTGGGAGATCAGACATCTGGGGGATGATGGAGGATGAGGAAACTGATCATATAGTGAGAGTGATCAGATATCAAGGGTGGGGTGAGGGGTTCATGTTAAACTGATTTAACAGAGTTCTTGCTAAAACTGTATTTTTTAAGGCAGTGCACAGATGGGCCTACAAGAAGGTCTAGGAGCATGACTAAGCAAAGAATCTTTTTCAGTACTTTACAGTAAAGTTTCAGTTTATATTAAGTTCTTCTGCATCTATCCAACCAGGCTAAGCTAGTTGTCCTTTCATAAATGTCACCATCCTGATTTTCTGACCTATGATTAGGGAATGAGCTTTCAAAGTACATTTCTTTAATTTTTTTTTCAAGTGGCTTCTTTTTTTTTTTTTCCTTTTCTTTTCTTTCCTATAGAGCTGGAAAGAGGAAAGAGCTATAGAAATTACAGCATTGTCTCTATCTTTTTGTTCTTTTAAAAATTTAGATGTGTGGTAGGTCACCAAAGTTAAAACAGCCATTCACTGTTTTAAACAAATCTTTCTTATGTTTAACTGATTTTTTTTTAAGGTGGAGTGCTTCAAGTCAGAAGTCTTAGTTTCCACCTTTTTTTCTACAAAGAAGTCACGTAAAGATGAAAACCACAGTATCTTTTGTATAGAATTGTCACTGACAATCCCTTTTTACATGTTATAAGATCATCAAAAGGTGCCAAGTTTACCAGATAAAATAGAGGATTCTCAGTTACATTTTTATTTCCTCTGAGCAATGAATAATGTTTTCGTGCAAATAGGTGCTGACAGTTGCTGTTTATCTGAAATTCAAGTGTAACTGAGCACCCTGTATTTTTGTTTGTTTAATCTGGTAGCCCTAAAGCATATTGTTCCCTCTTTCTCAGTCCCACTTCTCAAATTTTGGAGTAAGGAACTGGACTGACACAGTTTAGGTCATGTGTCCTTTTTGAGTTTCAAGGTCCACTGCCAGGACAAGGAGTTACATTTTTTTTAAGAGAAATAATAACTTGTCTTGGGTTAGATACACAGACAAACAGATGAGGACCTAAGCAGGTTTAGAGTTGGGCATATACAGAAGACAGCAAAATAGTTATGATGGTGTTCTGAGCTCTGGTTTCTAGCTTGTTGCTATGGCTCACTCTTGTTTGTCTTCTTGAGTTTTCTCAAGTACCTTAGCTCCTTAAATTCATTATTAAAGCTGCTTCAAAATGGATACCTCTAATTTGCGACCAAAAAATCTTAACTACATTATTCTTAGTGGTAATTTCAGATACTATAGAAATATTTATTGTAACAATATCTGCCTAATAAGAACATTAATTGTTTTATTTTAAAATATTAACATGTTGGAGCTTACCAGGGCTTTCACTACACTTCCCCTCTATCCAATCAAAGACTCAGGACTTGACAGTGCATCCAATTAGAGGAAAATAATCTTGACACTATGGTAAAAAGCAACACTGGAGAAGAAAGGATGATAAGTCCTGTTCATCTACTGCTCTTTGGTAAAGGATATGGATTCCTCTTGTCAAAATGAAATAATTGAAAGGATCAGAATCAAATATAAAAGAATTTATTAAATTGCAAAGTTAGGATAGCCATATGGGAAACACAGACTCCAAAGGAATGGAATCAGTGCTTCAAACCTGAAAAGTTAAGCTTTTGCTTACATAGGCAGAAAACAAAAAAAAAATTTAATAAGATTACAACATTTTCCATAGAAGGCTGGTTTATGAGTTACAGCAATTTGGCTGGTTAAAGCTGGGTTTTTTTTTTAAACATCTTTTTTTGGTTCAATTTAAAGAGTCTATTTAACATTCCATCTTAGACAATATGATAGTTGTGAGGTTTTTGCGTAAGAGAAGGGGAAAGTTAATCTATAATGAAGATCAACGCTTAAGAGGGAAAGGGCCTTCCCTGGTGCCCTTTAGTCTTATAACATTTTACAAAACAGTGTAGATAAACAAAAGGCTGATCTATAATCAGAGGAACAAAGGTTACAGCTGCCTATCACATGACTCAGGACCCATATTTACATTCCCTTAAGGCTCAAAATAATTTGAAGTTCCAACAGCTTTAATTTTTAATTACTTATTTTCACACTCTTCAGTCATTTGAAGGACATGTTTTCCTTTTCTGTCTAAGATTGTTATCATTGAAAAACAATACATCCAGACAGAAGAAATATGTTTTATACAAAATATTTGGAAACCACTATCTTATAGAGCATACTACTCTGTATGTTTTGTAGACACAAATGAAGAGGAAACTAGTCCCTGACTTTGTGATATACAGAAATTACCATATAGAAAACAAACTTTTAAAAAGCTTTGCCTTTTATGTAGGTCATGAAATTTAAAACCTAGGTCCTTGGCAGGGTGGATTATTTCTCTAGAATATCAGAGGAAGTGAGACCATTTTTTTCTGGCCACTGACAACAAGTTGTAATTTACAGAGCTAGAGATGAGAGAGCTAGCCTTTGTAGCTATTTACATTTAAGGCTCAGTTATATGAAGTTACATGCTTCAAACTTGCATACATAATATGCTATTATAGACTATTTATAGTTCAGATGTTGTTTACATGAGTGAAATAAAGAAAAATCTGTCACTCTGTATTACTCAGTACCTTGCTGGTAGTCACAAGAAGAAACAATTAGAAGCATAGAAATACTGTAAGACTTTTGTAATTGGTGCTCTTAAGAAGTCAGTTTAAAACCAATGATTTTGATTTTTATTATTAGAATAAATAAATCTAGTAGTTGGCATCACCTAGAGCTAAATGAATTAAATAGATTTGTTTTTAATCTGCTGTTATGGGTAAGGACATTAGATATATTTCACTTTGATGATTTTGCTAACTGCAAAAATCTTTGTCAGTATTTTACAATAAAGTCTCAATTTATACGAAGTTCTTCTTGCATTTATACTATACTATATACTGTATAGTATATATACTTATTTTTTTTTTTGAGACGGAGTCTTGCTCTTTCCCCCAGGATGGACTGCAGTGGCGCTATCTCGGGTCACTGCAAGCTCTGCCTCCCGGGTTCACGCCATTCTCCTGCCTCAGCCTCCTGAGTAACTGGGACTACAGGTACCTGCCACAGTGCCCAGCTAATTTTTTGTATTTTTAGTAGAGATAGGGTTCTGCACTATAAATCTGAGAGCTTTTAAAGGGTAAGTTTTTAAAGTAGTGTTCTATGGAAGTGTAGGGGTCAAAGGAAAACTTCTCCTTTGCTCTCTGAAGGTTCACTGAAAAATCAACTGACAAATGGCAGATTAATTGGAGAAAAGGCATACAGATGTATGAATGTGCACATGGGGGAGAACAATAAAATGATTGCCCCAACCCCCCAGTGGGGCCCAGATACTCATATATAGCCTTATTTCAGAGGGGGTGGGGAATATATGTAATTTTCTTGAGGGTCCATAAATTATTACTAGGGAGAATGTATGAAACAAGGAACAGAGACTAATCTGTAAATACTTCTCTTTGGAAATTGAATGAGACTAACAGACAGATATTATCTTGTGAGAGTCTATTGAGGTATGGTTACATTCTTGGTTTTCTTTTCTCCAACAGATAATGAGATAACAGGGAGGGTGTATTAATCTGTTCTTACACTGCTATAAAGAACTACCTGAGAATGGATAATTTATGAAGAAAAGAGATTTAACTGACTCACAGTTCCACAGGTTTAACAGGAAGCATGACTGGGAAGCCTCAGGAAACTTACAATCATGGCGGAAGGTGAAGGGGAAGCAAACACCTTCTTCACATGGCAGCAGGAGAGAGAGTGAAGGGGGAAGTGCCACACACTTTTAGGCCATCAGATCTCATGAGAACTTACTCACTATCATGAGAACAGCAATGGGGAAACCCACCACCATGATCCAATCAACTCCTGCCAGGCCCCTCCTCCAATATGATGTGAGATTTGGGCGGGGACACAAATCCAAACCATATCAGAGAAGAAAAAGCAATTGTTATCCTCGTAGGGTGGAGGGGGAAGGATCTGATCTTTATGTAGATAGGGGAAAAGCCTCTTCCAGTGTCTATTGATTTTTAAGGGCCTTTAATTCAAAATACTCATTATACCTGGGAGCCATATTTTGGTGTGAACTTCCCCAAGCTCCTTCAGAAGACAAAATTTTAAATTGCAAACCTTCAATTAAATTTCCAATTAAAATTCTGAACCCTAAAATGGGTGGATCATACTCATTATGTTTAAATTTCCTTCTAAATTGAAGATAATATATTCAAAGCAGCTTAATGACCACAAACTGGCTAATTTTAAATAATCATCAGCAAATTGAATGATTATATATTTTCTGTATAGTTTCTCTCAACACAAACACAACTCACTCTTTTAGTCTTCTGTCTATTCTAATGAAAAACATGACTCTACTAGATTTAAATTGTTAACAACAATTTTTTTCCTCAAAAAAAGGTTTTCTGTATTTTAATGTCCATTTGCTAGCAGACTGACGTCAACCCTAATATACTCTTCATTCATTAATTCATTCATTCAACAAATATTTATTGAATGATACTGATACTGTGCCAGGTCCTGAATGGGTATATGAAAGTAGAAAAAAATATCAAGCAGGATGCATTCTCTACAATTATTGAAGGTATTGGTGGTACTGGGATTCAGAAATGTACAACATAAATTAGCTTTTAATTTTTAAAAAAAAATATGAAATCTAAGCTGTAGTTTATATTAGCAGAGAGATTTAATAAGAAACCTATGTGAACAGCTGGGAAAATTTTCCTCAAAGTCATAGCCAGAGCTTCATATCCAAAGGATTGGCAGTGTAGGACAAATTTTGAGATAAAATAGAAAAAATAAAATATCTGGGGAACGTGCATTTTGGCTGGCCAAGAAGCAGTGCCAACACATATGGCCACTTCTGAAGGACTAAGAAATTTAAAAAAAGGGAAGAGAATTCTGTTCATTTGACCCTCTTAGTGCTCACTGTATGTGAAAAACAAATATATATTTATGTTGGCTCAACAGTATTTTGTGCTTCTTGACAAAGTCAAAGGATTACAGTGTTCATTGATGGAACTTTGTGAAATTATTTACATCCCAAATCACAAGTAATTGGCCCTACTAATTGTTCTAGAGTTGCCAGGTTATTTTCTGTGCACAGTAGGTGGCATATTTTTAAAGCAATGCACACAGATTAATGAGGGATTTTATTTTCATCTGGTTATGCTTCCATGCATAGGAAATCTGGCAGAATCTCTTTGAAATTCTCTTCCTGTTGAGGCGATTAGCTAAAACAACTTCAGAGACAAATGTTAGCCCATATTTATCTTTTGTGAGGCGTGATGGAGAAGCCAGCAAATGTTTCAGTTCAACAGTCCTAGACATTGAAAGAATGGGCGGAGGAAGAGAGAGCCAAGTCAATATTGTACAAGCTAGAGAGAATAGTTTTCTCTGAATTCTAACCACCCCTAGGAATATTATGAACTATTTACTCTTCTAATTTTATGTATTTAAGATAAATCCTTCAAGTTTAGATTCACCGGTAGGCATATTCTTGGCATTTAAATAAGGCACTTGGTTGTGAGAATGAACAGTATGTGTAAGGTCATTTTAACTGATGAAATACAGTTGAATTTAGATTTAACTCTTTTATTTCTCACCACTTTTAGAGAAGGTATACTTTCCAAATTTAAAAATGTGCAAACTGAGTTGAACCAATTTGCTAGTGATAATAAAGGACAGTAGATTCAGGAAAATGATAGTGGTTAAAGATTCAGAATTAAAAATGACACTGACTACCTTGAATCTGAATTATTTGACTTATTAACTGTTGTAGCCTTGGAAAAATTCTCTAACCTCTTTAAACATCTACTATTATCATCTTAAAATACTTGAAGTTATTACTACTCAGTGAGATGATGGATGAGAAGTATATATCACAGTGTCTGCCCACAAACAGTGAAAAGATCCTATTGGGGCATTCATCATTTGGTTCAATTTAAAGAAGTCGCGTTTCTAAATTTAGGAATTTATTAATCATCTGAATTAAGATTCTCTCTTATGAGACTACCTTTCTCATGGACACAACAACAGGTTATTATTTATTCATTTCATGTTGAGTATCACATCATTGATGATTGTTAAATCGAGAACATCATTAAATGGGAATGCTGAGAATGAGCATCCTTGCCTTGTTCTTGATCTGAGGAAACAATTTTGTCTTTCACCATTAATGTAGACTCCCCTTTTTAGTTTATTGGTCACTCTAGAGATTATAATGCATATTCTTAACATTTGTTATGTTTCTAAAATTACAATTTTTTTGGAAAATTCAAGGCCTGTGGAATACCTTATTAATTGTTAACCCTTTCTCTTTAAAAGTTATTTTACAAAGCTATATACTTAAAACCCCAAAATATTATTATTGTCGTTTTACAGCCAATATTTACTTAGACTAATTCAGATTAATCAATATAACCTGTGTTATACCTCTACATTTCCCTGAAGAGTACTATTTAGTATTTAGTATTTTTCTTAACTTGGGTCTTTCAATGTCACCTCTCTCAATTTTGATGTAAAATTTTTATAATACAGTTATCCCCATTCAGTGGTTCAAAGACATCATTCTATAGTCTTCCAGCTACAGTGATTTCTGTTGAGAAGTCAGCAGTTTGTGTGCTGCTATTCTGATATTTGTGAAGTAATATATGTTTATGTTTTACTTTGGTTTCACTTAATTTTTTTGTCTTTCATATTAATAAATTTTCTAGAATATTTATGGTTCTCATGATTTTATATGTATCTTGTGCAAGGTGTTTCTTTTTTTGTTTTTGTTTTTGAGTTTTGTTATGAGATGGAGTCTTGCTCTGTTGCTGCGTAGGCTGGAGTGCAGTGGTGCAATCTCAACTCACTGCAACTTCCGCCTCCCGGGTTCAAGCAATTCTCTTACCTCAGCCTCCCGATTAGCTGGGACTACAGGCATGTGCCACCATGCCTGGCTAATTTTTGTATTTTTAGTAAAGATGGGGTTTCACTGTGTTGGCCTGGCTGGTCTCAAACTCCTCACCTCAGGTGATCCACCCGCTTTGGCCTCCCAGAGTGCTGGGATTACAGGCACGAGCCACCGCGCCTGTCCTATAATGCTTCTTGAATCTATAGTTAATATATTTAGTTGATATCTTTTAAAAGTTATCTTCTTACTAACTTTGTAACTAATATCTTTCAACAGTTTTTGAAAGTGGTTAGCAATTATGCCCAATCCCTCTGTCTTCATTCCTTCCAATATGATAGGCCATTTTTCCATGCCACTAAGTCCATTTTGTTTTTTACTTTATTTCATCTTTTTTAGACATCTCTTTCTCTTCAGTCTCTGTATTTTATTTTGGCTTACTTTTCAGTTTAATATTCTTCTTTTTATTTTATTTTTGTCTGCTGGTAATCTCATTCATTGTATATCTAATTTAGTTATTTTGTCATTTCTAGAGTTTTCATTTGGGCCTGTTTGATTATTTCTCCCTCTTGTCTTTTAAATAGTGAGGGCCTTCATTCTATGACTCCAAGGAAGTGAATTAGGCCATGTGAGCTTAGAGATGACCCCAAGCCTCAGATGAAAATGCAGCCCTGGCTCTCAGCCTGTAAGACTCTTTGTAGAAGATCCAGATAAGAAGTCTCTAGACTTCTGATCTACAGGAACTTGGATAATATGTGTGTGTGTGTTTTAAAGCTTCTCATTTTGTGGTGTTTAGTTGTAAAGCAACAGAAAACCAATACACTCACCATGTCAATCATAAGCACAATTAATAAATAGTGAAACTGAATAAATCTTAACAAGGCAGTCAAGTACTAGTAAAGAATATTTGCATTGTGCAAAGGTAACTGCTGGCTAAGCCATGTTCCTTCAAGCGCTGCAGTAACCTTATGGGAGACCATTTTTAAAAAATCATCCATCCTGGTGCATAGCTTTTTATAACAAACAAATTCCATAAAGCCCACCTGCCAATAAGGAAGAGCAGTACTAATATTTCAAGACAAACGGAAGGGAAAATATTGAGTTTTCTAGATAAGGAAATCCAAGATTTCAGGACTGTTACTATTCCTAATTCTGGAGAACAATGAGAAAAGAAAAGAAATAGAGAAGTTTCAGTTGCGTGACTCATCTCTTAAAAGGGAAGTACAGATTTTTTTCCCCAAATCTAATTGAAGCCACCCATAGCAGAAACCTTATTATTGTCCCAAAGAAGGTGTTTATAATTAACAATGTTCTGCTTCTCTTTCCAGATGCTAAAATAGCCATATCTTTTAATAATTATGCCTGTGGTTTTTGAAATATTGTTATTTGTAGTTTCTGTCTGGTGGCCTCATTAAGTTAAATTACCTAACTTATATAACCTCCTTTTTTTGTCTCTCCAGACAGAAATACTGATTGCTTCTTTCCTCAGAAGGCTGAGTAATCTCTATTTCACTTTGCTTAACATTGTATTGCATTTTTCGAGTGCGTATAAATGTAAATGGAGGTAATGATTATGAGAAAAGATGTTGCCTGAAAGATTTAAAACAAAAGAAGAAATATAGACTTGGCATCCATATAGACAGAATAACACTGAAGTTACTAAAATCTAAGGAAATAACAGTTCAAAGCTGCAGAAAAAATTTGCATTTATAGGAGGAATGCCTAGTGTGCATTTGGTCTTCTTAAAGACCAAGGTCTGTAACTTCTGCAACTATGCATTGGCAAACTTGTTCCTGAAAAACGATTATTTATTAGTGAAAATAAGTTTGAAGAAACTTTCACAACAAATAGTGCTTTGATCAAACTAGCTCTTCACTGTGCAAAAGCTTTAGAAGGCTGAGCCAGACTCATGCATCGATAAAATGATCGAATAAATAGATGCTAATATTAGTAGTAGCAGGGTGTGATTCCAGAGACTCTCACATAATTTTTGCAAGAGCACCCTGTTGAAAAAGAATGGCTCCTACTCATGTCTGTGGAAGAATATTGTCTTTCATAAAATTAGAAGATTGACTGTAGGTTCGTTAACAGCTTCATTAAAGGTCTAACACTAGCTTTAAATCCAAATAAAGACACCCTCAACTGCCTGAAAGTCAGAGTAATCAGTCTCACAATAAGAAAGCAAAACATCTAATTACATCTTTAATGAAATGAATCATGTGACCCCTTATTCATCCTTGATAGTTACAAGTGCTAAGGAGGAAATCTGAACTAAGAAATAGAAACAAAAAAAGACAATGACAAGAGTATGACTTGAATACACTGCCTCTTTTTAGAAATCAGCGTTTTTGTATTCATTGGGTTGTAGGTATATCTGCAGCTAATGGGGGTGTGTGTGTGTGTCTGTATGTATATGTGTGTGTGTGTCGGTATGTATGTCAGTGTGTATTTTTTTTTAAAGGGAGCTATATTGTTGGACCCAAAATATTATAATATGTACCTCTTAGTTAAGTATTTATGTGCAATTTATATTATTATATAAAAAATTTATACTTGTGCAACTTACATTATATGAGAATTCCAGAATAAATAAAGTTTAAGCAGTGTAGAAGTGTGAAGAGCAAGAATCCCCATTGGTCATTTAATGCTTTTTTTCTTAAAAAAAATTTATCTGTTTTTTTTCTTTCTTTTTCTTTTCTTCCTTTTTTTTTTTTTTTTTTTTTGGTTACCTTCAAGTTCCTAGTGCAGCTCTAACCTATTCTTTTAAAATATGTATAACATGCTATGTGTGGTGGCCCATGCCTGTAATCCCAGCACTTTGGGAGACCAAGACAAGAGGATCACTGGAGCCCAAGAGTTTGAGATTAGACTTGGCACCATAGTGATACCTTGTTTGTACAAATAATAAAAAACTTAGCCAGGCATGGTGGAGCTTGGGCAATCAAGGCTGCAGTGACAGAGTGAGCAACAGAGTGAGACCCCATCTCAAAAATAAATAAATAAAATAAAGTATTTGTAGCAGGCTCATTAGCTTTTGTCTTTTTTTTCCCCCTGAAACGAAGTCTCACTCTGTCACCCAGGCTGGAGTGCAGTGGCCCAATATCTGCTCACTGCAACATCCGCCTCTCTGGTTCAAGCGATTCTCCTGCCTCGACCACCCGAGTAGCTGGGACTACAGGCATACACCACCATGTCAGGCTAATTTTTGTATTTTTAGTAGAGATGGGGTTTTGCCATGTTGCCTAGGCTACTCTTTAACTCCTAACCTCAGGTAATCCATTCGCCTCAGCCTCCCAAAGTACTGGTATTACAGGAGTGAGTCACTGCGCCCGGCCCCATTAGCTTTTGTCTAATGTCTTTTTTTTCTTTCTTGTGGATTCTATACTTTGAAAGTATGTAGCTAATAATCTTGCACATAATTGTTTATTAGTCTAATGCAAATTATTCTATTTCATTTTTTGAGTGTCCTAATCCTTTTCTTTGTTGCATTTTCTACTTCTACTGATGGTGTTGTGTTTCATTACATATTAAAAAAAAAATTTCTGTGAGCTTATTTTTAAGCACACATTTTTTTTCTTATAGGATTCTATATGATGTCTGTTTTTGAAGTATCATGCTAGAACAATTTCTACTTTGATTTTGTCTGGGGGCATCACTTGTTTGGAACAAGTTTTTAATAATGGTTTTTGACTTGGGATTTCTTTACGACAGCTGGGTAGAGTACATTTGGACTCTAAACTCTGTGGGGTATGATTTCACTTGTCCATGGGATAATTTCTTTCTACTCAGATTGAGGAGAAACATCAGATTTATTGTATACTTTTTTGGGTTCATATATCAAATTATTGATTTATTCTTTATCCAGAATTATATCCATTCCAGCAGTCTTGATTTTTTCAGAGACTTAAGTTGTAACTCCATACTTCCTGTGTATCTGAGCCTTAATCTCCTATTCCTGGAGGAATTGAGGGTTGAAACCTAACCTTCTCAACATTACTGAGTCTGAAACTCTTTCATGGCTGCAGAAACATCAGCTTATGCACCTATTGCTTTGGCTTTCATCATATTCATTGTTTTGGTACTTGAATTTTTGTTTTTGTTTCTTTCATTTTAAGCTATAACATTTTTTAAAAAGAAAGAGACTTTTTGATTCAGCATCTATTGCCATCTATCATTGGAGTTGTTAGAAAAAGATTTTTAACATCAGTGTAGTTCATCAAATTGCTGGGAATAGAGGTCCACTTCCTCTTCTACATGGCTACTGCAAAGTCATTTTTGATACGGATATATATTTATTAATTTATTCACTAATTCACTTAGTGATGGGTATTTAATTTCTTTTTTTACTTTTTGTAATTTTACTTATTTTAGTGATAATAGTCATAATAAATAATATCCTGTGCATACATTCTAAATATGAGATAATGCCTCAGTAATGACATTGTTGCTTTAATGATGATGTAATTTTAAAAATTTTAACAGATATTATTAATCATCTTTCTAAGGACACTATAAAAATTTATTGTTGCTTGAAGGATTAAGCTATTTAATAAAGATAAGTAAAAATATTAAAATATTTTTCTTAGAGTTTTGATATGAAAGCTTATAATTTAATACTTGATCTTCTAAATTCTGAAGGTGACTTTTATTTAAACAGAAAATAAATTATATAACACAAATGAAAGCAAAACACATAGATAGAATAATAAATCTGTCAACTTTGTGCATGGTTAACCAGGAAAGTTGAGACTAAGTGCACTATTTCTGAGACAAGAAACAAAAAAGAGATAAATTCTCACCTCCAAATAAAACTAATTCCAAACATCAACTCATGGTTAGTTGTTAGTTTTTTGCTTACTGGCTAATGCCGGGACCATTGCTGGTGCTTGGTAGAATCCCTGGGGAGGCCATGATCTGTGGTCATGTCAATGGAGTATCAATATGTGAGTTAGATCACTTTCAAGATAGCAGATAGAATAATTGCTTCTGTGAAATTTGACATTTGCAGCCTTTAAAATTTATATTGTCAAATAATTTTAATTTCACTGTGGGGTGCTTGAACTAAATCTCTGTATTTGTTGACTGAAAATTTTTCTGTAAAACCAACCCAGTTTATCTGTTAAAAGAAGTTTCTGTAACTGATCCGGTTCTACTAACTATGCCTGAAAGATATTTCTCATATCCCATTATCATATCTTATCTTACATAATAAATTTTCATAGGAACTTCTTACATTAAGTGACCATGTCATAAATATTTTTGCATGGTACACCCACCTTCAAAACATACACTAATGCACAGAACACAGGATTTGGCACATGGATAATGTAATATTAATAAATAGGTTGTTTAATTTTATACCAGCGATATTTTATAGGGGGAAGGCAATATAGAGTGTTCCTTAAGGTAAGAATGTTACTGTAGTAAAAACCCTCAGAGTAACTGAATTTATGTCCTTACTTTTTCCTCAGTTTTGAAGATGATCATTTGACAGAGTAATGTCAGCAACGACAAGAAGAAAAACGTTTTTCGTAACTATTTTGAGCTAAATGTTGTGCTAAGTACTTTCCAAACATCATCTGTCCTAAAATATATAGCGATCCTATGAGGTAGATGCATTTATCATTCCATTTTACATTTGAGGAAACCGAGGTTTAGAGTTTACTTAAGGTACTTAAATCACATAGCTGGTAAGTAGTGAAACTAGAATTTGAGTCTAGAAAATCTAAATTCAGGTCTGGATTTATAACAGCTCTGTAATACTGCCTCTGTGTCTTCTCTTATCCTCTTGAAGCTAAAATTATAATTTCAGTGTTCAGTAAGCATACCACCACCTTTTTAGACAGACTTTTGTACACTATAAGAATAACATATCTAAACAATTCCAATAAAAAGAAAAGCCAAAACCTATTTATTTTCAATTAACTCTTTATTATCTATCAACTGACCATCAGTGGTATCAAGGTCTATTTTTTTCCCTTATCTGGACTGGGGCAGAGCCAATTTAGGGATGGTCAAATGAAACGGAATTCAAAGCAGTGTGACAGGTCTCTGAATTTATGTCTGCTATCAAATAATGGTAATTCTAGCATTAATACTATTGGATCAGGAACTATACTTAGAGTACAGTCAAATAATATATTTCAATAACTCTTTTCCACATGAATAAAGCAAAACCTGAGAATATTAAGTGACTTCACAAATTTGTGCAACTAGTAAGTAGGGGTTCCAATAATCAAATCTTATGCAGTATTCAATTACTTAATTCAACAAGTAGTTATTAAGAACCTATCAAACATCAAGGACATTTCTGTGTAAATAAAACTGACAAAATTTCTTGCCCTTTTAGAGTTTACATTTTATTGGAGATATATAAGTGGATAAGTTAAATATATTTTATGTCCACTAGCAATAAATTCTATGAAAAAAACATGTAAAATGGAAAATGAGAATAGGGAGAGTTTGAAGAAAGGTGGGATGGAGGTATGCAGGTTACAATTTTAAATAAGCTGGTCATGAAAGTACTCGCCAAGAATTGAAGGAAGTGAGAGAATGAAGCTTGTGGGGGTCTCTGCCTATGATGGTTTATTTTGTGTGTAAACTTGGCTAGGGTATGGTGCCAAGTTGCTTTTTTAAACACCAGTCTAGATATTGTTGTGAAATTTGTGTTTCTTTTTAGATGTGATTAACTTTTAAATCAGTAGACGTTATGTAAAGCAGATTAACTTTCATAAAGTGGATGGACCTGAGCTAATCAGTTAAAGGCCTTTAGAGAAAAAGCTGTGCTCCCCTGAATAAGAAGGAATTCTGTCTCCAGACCGCAACATAGAAATTCTGCTTGTCTCCAACCTATGAACTTAAAGACTGCAGCATCAACTTTTTTTTAGAATTTCCAGCCTGTCCTATGAGCATCAGACTTTCCTGCCTTCCAAATGACTTGAGACATTTCCTTCAAATAAATCTCTTATCTATCTATCTATCTATCTATCTATCTATCTATCTATCCGTCTATCATCTCTCTATCCTAATGGTTCTGTTTTCTGTTTTTCAGAATCCTAATACAGTACTGCTATGGCCTGAAATATGTCCCTCAAAATTCATTTGTTGAAATTTAATGGCCAATGATGATAGTATTAAGAAGTGGGTTCTTTAGAAGGTGATTAAATCATGAGTGTAGGGCACTCATGGAAAGGGTTAAAGCCCATATAAAAGGGCTTGAGAGAGTGTGCTCACGGCCATCTTGGTGAGGTCTTCATCATACACCTAATGCTGACACCTTGAGCATGTGCTTCCCAGCCTCCAAAGCTGTGTTATTTGTAAATTACCCAGTCTCAGGTATTTTTATAGCAGCACAAATGAACTAAGATATTTTATTCGATTCACTCAATAATGTCTTATTTTTTTAGGTTTAATAGGTGTGAGTTGCCATATGAAGGACTTGTAATGCAATGTTGAACAAAAAAGTGACGGGAAACTTGACCACATGGATTTTCAAAATAACAATGAGGACAGACAGAATAAATAAGATAATCATAAAAGAATAAAATATTAAGACTGTGACAGGTGTTTGAAGGAAAGGAATTGGTGTCATTAGGGTAAAGGGTAGATAGAGCTTGATCTAACCGTGGACAGTGGTTGAGCAGGGAAAGTTTCCCTTCAAAGTACAATCTGAGCTCATATCTGAAGGAAGAATAGAGCTAAATTAAGACTATTGAGAGCTAGGGTTTGGATCATGATGCTAAGACTCAGAAATAAAGTATGTTTCAGGTATAGAAATATGAGTAAAATATGATGATCAAATGATCATCTGTCATATGATAATCAAAATATATGCAAAAGTCATTGGCAGGAGGACGTATGATTTGAGAAGCAGAATTGAAGGCATGTGTGTCTAAAACCAGAGGTCAAGGAGCAATGTGGTAGGAAATAGGATTTATAAGGGTGAATAAAGGCCAGACCAGGCAGGGTCAGTACCTTTATTGCTACTGACTTCTGATTGGGTAGTTGCTATGGGCCAAATGTTGGCATGCCCCCAAAATGTAACTTAACTGCCAATGTGTTAGTGTTAAGAGGAAGGGCCTTTAAGAGGTGAAGTCATGAGCAAAAAGCACTCAAGAATGGAATTAGTGCCCTTATAAAAGGAATACCAAGGAAACTGTTTGCTGCTTCTGCCCTCTTCCATCCTGTGAAGGCACTATTTTGGAAGCAGAGAGCACATCTGCGCTAGACACTGAAACTGCTGGCGCCTTGATCTTGAATCTCCCAGCCTCCAAAACTGTGAGAAATACATTTCTGTTGCTTACAACTAACCCAGTCTAAGTATTTTATTGTAGCAGCAGGAATAGACTAAGACAGTAATCTACTAACATTTTCAGAATATGTTCACCTGTAGTTTTCTTATTTTATTTTCATACCATCCATGTGATACAGATAGTTTAAACTAGAGTTGACAGATGGAGTCACAGATTCAATTTAATGCCCAAGGTCCCAAAACAAGTTAATGTTGGAAGGGGGAACCAAATATTATGAATTCCAATGCTGGGTAAATTCTCCCAGGCCATGCTGAAAATTTAATTTGATTTCCAGATCTCTTCCTTCTTACTTGATTTTTGGCAATGATATTTGATTGTGCATCTAAAACCAAATAGCAAGTATACAAAATTGGTGTAGTTTTGTAGACTAGAGATTTCAGACCCTTGTCTTTTTGTCTGGTACTTTGGGTTTAATATTAAACCACCATCAGTAGAAACTGCAGCAATTTTTACTGATATGCTCAAACCAAAATTTTTAAAATAATTATATATTTTTTCAGTTCTTGATTTTATTTTAAATTATTGTTGTATTTAATACAACTGTGAGACTCAAGGAGCTTGATTATTTATACTCTGTAACTGTGAATCTCTCTTTATATATCGATTTATGTAAATGTTCCAATGGGATTGCCTTCACACAATGTGATAAATTCCATATACATGAAATGTCTTCAAAAACTAAGAAATATTTGTGGGAATTCTATGAAAGTATTTAACGAGACCAACTTGTGCTGGTTCAATATTATCCTTCTGTGATAAAAATGATTCCAAACCTAAGCTCTAAGAATCATTCCTCTACAAGTCCAACATTATATGCTAGCCCCAGTTTAGCACAGGAGGTAGATTTATAGGGGAATTGTGTATGGCATTATAGAGATATTTCTCACTCACTTAGTATCAACTAGAAAGTTTTCCAAAATACAATCAATATTCATAAATGCTTACGTACACAGTACACATTTGGCTCAATTGAATCCACATTCCCATCAAACACAGAATTCCCAGGATAAAATAAAGCAATAATACCAAGACCAATTACGCCATGGGGGCTATAATATCTCAGAAAACTTTCAGACACTTATTTCTATAATTTAATAATTATTAACACGATTTAAAATTCATATATTCATATGGAGTATTTCTAAAAATAGCTTTAAATAGTATTCGTTCTTTAAATACATGTAATACTTTGTGTTAAAAAATAATAAAATGTATCTTTTACAAATCTCTAGCCCTTCTTTTGCTTAATAATATTTTCATAGGAACTATTTTATTTGAGGTGGTGCTTTGTGACTATTTTGTTCTACTTCCCTGTACTTTTTAATAGTACCTCTCAGCACTAATAAATAGCCTTTTCATTTGGTGTTTTTAAAGTTTGATATATAAAACCTTACAACAAATTCCAGTCCCAACCCACTCCTAATTATATCCCTAAATATTTCAATTTATTTGAATTTCTTGGAATGCTAGTTACATAATTCTGTGTGGCAAATAGGGGAATAGTCAGGAAAGTAACTCTTAATACCTGTTGTCCTATTTTTAAAGTGGTCTGTAACAGGTCTTAAGCCACAAGAAATGGAAATACCTTCATTCCATAGATAGAGACATGAGGGACTTAACAAAAACTTTTAACCAAAAGATTAAAAGAAAAAAAAGCAGAGATAGGCTAGTCATGGCAGTTTTATAAATGCTCTGTACTTAAACATGTTAATTAGAGATACATCAAAAGTGTTTTAGTATTAGCGAAGGGGTTATGAATGTATAGGTTAATGAAGACATAAAAACAGCTTGTAATAACAAAAAAGGGTGCAGTGAACATCTCTTTTCATAGGGGTATAGACAGCATTTTGGGAAATACACAGAAGATGCAATACTAAAAGTTTCATTGTTAGAGTATGTGGTTGCAGACATAAGCAGGAAGGAGAGCACCCCAGCACCCCACCCCAAGGAATGTCATGTGATCATCAGGTGATGATCAGGCAGTTGTTAAACTGTCTCTCTGAAATGATAATTTGTCACAGCTGGCCAGAGGAAGACAATATTCCAAGAGAGAGAATACCTGGAGTTGGTGATCAGCAGTTTCTGAATAAGATCTCAGCAGTTGGGCGAGCAGGCTCAAGCATGCGTACTAAGCAGTAAAATGGCAAATGTATGACCTTCCTCTGGAAGCATTGGACTGGTACAGGAAAATCACCCCTAGAGAACACGTGCACAACCTCAGTAAATGCAATATGCATGCAGTCACCTTCCCAAGTGCTGACTGACACTGGGCTTGGGTCAGGTGAGCAATAGCCTGCCTCAAGGGAGGAGAAACGCAAATCCCAGAACCAAGCCAATTATAAAAATCCCAAGCCAAAGGCTGGATGGGGCACTTGTATCTCTCCAGTTACCAGCTTGGCCCTTCTTCAAAGTGCATGAAACAGCCTTTGCAAAAATCATAACTGACGAAATTATGACAGTGAAAGAGATCAGACCTAACCAACCCATCTTGCTTCTAACCTCTAAGTTGTCTTGGTTCATTCCTGGGCATAGGCCAAGCTACACTCGGGAAGGAATTTACAGATTAATCTCTGAAACAAAATTGATAATAGCCCTTTCCTGAAAAAAATAAAACCCCTTCTTGCTGGGGGATGAGCCTGACTTTGTGGGACTAACAAATTAGCTAGAAGATTAGAGGTTATGGTTTAGGGGCCATGCAGCCTCCAGCTGCAAAAGTCTGAACCTCTCCAAATTGCTCCTGGGACTAACATCACTGTTGTAAAACCTAAAATCAGTACTTAGGATACTTTGCAAGACCCTGCATTCTGATGCAGGAGATGACACCACCCAGACCAATAATCTGGCTCAACCAGTTCTGCAATCCCACCCAGGAACAGAAGTCAGCAAGACTAACTCACTTCAACGCCTTATGATTTCATTCTCAACCCAACCAATCAGCACTCCCTACTTCCCAAGTCAGTATCTGCTAAATTATCCTTAAAAACTCCAATCCCTGAGTTTTGGGGGAGACTGATTTGAGTAATGATAAAACCCTCGTCTCCCACACAGCTGGCTCTGTGTGAATTACTCTTTCTCCATTGCAATTACTCTGTCTTGATAAATTGGCTCTGTCTAGGCAGTGGGCCAGATGAACCCATTGGGTGGTTACATGTACTTTGCTTCCTTTTGCTCCTGCTCTAAAATTTGCCTCAGTCTCTCCCTCTGCCTTAAACCTATTTCTGCCCCTCGGCCAAATTCTTTCCTCCAAAGAAGTAAGGATTCAAGTTTGCTGCAGACTCGTGTGGATTCGCTGCTGGTTACATCATCATTAAAATAAAAATTTAGTTTGTATTAAAATTTAAAACATCTGCTCTGCAGAAGACACTGTTAAGAGAATCAAAACACAAATGACAGATAGAAAAAAAATTTTTGCAAAATACATATCTCATAAAAAGAACTCGTGTTCAAAAATACAAAGAACATTTAAATCTGGCTCAAGTCAACAATACTAGCACTTTGGGAGGCCGAGGCAGGTGGATCACGAGGTCAGGAGATTGAGACCATCCTGGCTAACACGGTGAAACCCCATCTCTACTAAAAATACAAAATAATTAGCCGGGTGTGGTAGTGGGTGTCTATAGTCCCAGCTGCTCTGGAGGCTGAGGCAGGAGAATGGTGTGAACCCGGGAGGCGGAGCTTGCAGTGAGCCGAGATCGTGCCACTGCACTCCAGCCTGGAGGACAGAGCAAGACTCCATCTCAAAAAAAATAAAATAAAATTAAATCTCAACATTATGTAAACAAAAACTTCATTAAAAAGAGCAAAATATCTGAATAGACGGTTCACCAAAAAAGATGTAAAGAGAGCACACAAGCATGCAAATTTTTTTTATCATTTGTCTTTAGATAATTACAAATTAAAACAACAAAAAGGTGCCACTGTACATTGAAAAGAATGTCTAAAATCCAAAAATTCTTATAATATCAATTGCTTACAGTCACTCTCATTCATTGCTGGTGAGAATGCAAAATACAATCACTTTGGAGGATAGTTTGGCAGTTTCGTACAAGGCTAAACATAGTACTACCATGCAATACAGCAATCATGCTCTTAGGTATTTACCCAGTTGATTTGAAAATGTTTTTCTGGCTGGGCGGGGTGGCTCACGCCTCTAATCCCAGCACTTTGGGAGGTTGAGGCAGGCGGATAACGAGGTCAGGAGATCGAGACCATCCTGGCTAACATGGTGAAATCCTGTCTCTACTAAAAATACAAAAAATTAGCCAGGTGTAGTGGCATGTGCCTGTAGTCCCAGGTACTCAGTAGGCTGAGGCAGGAGAATCACTGGAACCCGGGAGGTGGAGGATGCAATGAGCCGAGATCGCATCACTGCACTCCAGCCTGGGTGACAGAGCGAGTCTCCATCGACCCCCTCCAAAAAAATGAAAGTGTTTTTCTGCACAAAAATATGCATATGGAGGTATACAGCAGCTTTTTTCCCCCCATGATCATTAAAAACTAAAAGCAACCAAGATGTATTTCAATAAGTGAATTTTTATAACACACTGTGGTATATCTGTAATGCCTGAGGTTCTTGCCTAGCCACACCAAAGAATTGGTGTGGTAGCTGACCACGGCGAGTGATAGAGACATGGACCGAGAGCGAGAAAAAACTGTAAGCTTTATTAAGCAGAGTGAAAGTACAAAGCTTCCACAGCATGGGAGGGGTCCTGAACGGGTAGCCACTGTTGGTTTTGGGTGATTGCCTTTTAAACTCTTTAAAGCGGGAGATACATGAGGTGGGAAGCTTGTTACAGGAGCCAGAAACAAAGGCAGTAAATTATTTTGTGATGTGTCTTAGATTTTCAGGAAAACCGGAATTGCAACTTAGGTTTTATCTACTTTAGGACCTTGCAGCAGCATGGCAAAGGAGACAGGATCTTACAGGACTTTACAAAGTGTGTTTACAAGGAATCTGAATTGGGAGTATAGATAAAGTCCACTGGTCACAGAAAAATGGGCAGTTAACATTCCTTTATTTTAATTTCAGGGGCGGGGGGAAGGGAGAGAGGGAAAGAGGACACAGGGAAACTTACAGCAAATTTTTCACTGTTTATAGCTTTCTTGGGGAAGAAAACACATGCACAAATCCTGGTGTTAGGAATATTTTAAGGGTATATCTTCAATATTATTCATCCAGGACTGAAGTAAGTCCTGATGCAGGAAATGAGTGAGTTTCACAGCTTTCTGAGCCCCTACTTGACCCAGGAAGCCCAGCTGGCACCTCCTCTCAGTCCTGCCTCTAAACAGGACACCCCAACTGCTGTTGGGAACCGGGTGGCAGTCGTTCTGGCTACTTCCTGCTGGTTAGGGGTGAAGAAGGGGCCCTGCAGTTTGGTGTCCTCCAGAGGGGAATTTTCTAGGCTAATTGAGGGACCAGCGGGTTGATCCAGTGGTCCTCGGTAGAAGCCGTGAGCTGAGCTCATTTGAGGTTCCATTTGTAAGATAATTTGTAGCTTGATGGCTTTGATCCTGGAGGGAACAAATTTGACAAGAGGTTAAAAATGCAAGGCCCAAAGGTGAGTAATAGTAGGATGGCTGTCACAGGTCCTAGAAAGGGGAGGAGCCAAGGTATCCATTGGTTAAACATATTCCAGGGTCCTGAGTGTTCAAGCTCCTTTTTCCTACTTTCTATCTGTTCTTTTATTTCTTTGACCTTTTCAATAATGATTCCCAACCGGTTAACAAAATAGCAACATGAACTGGGAGTTAGAGTGCAGGGGAATGCAGAAGAAGGCATCTTTGAGGTCCAAAACAGTGAACCATTCTTCCTCTGGTATTTGAGAGAGCAGTGTATAAGGGTTGGGTACAGCAGGATATAAACGAATTACTGCCTCACTGATGATTCTGAGGTCTTGCACTAGTCTCCACTGGCCATTTGGTTTTTGTATGCCTAGGACTGGGGAGTTGCAATGACTGCTGCATTTTCTTACTAATCCTTGAGTTTTTAAATGTCTGACAATATCCTGTAATCCTTTGAGAGCTTCAGGCCTTAAGGGATATTGCCCTTGATAAGGAAAAGTGGTGGAGTCTTTTAGCCTGATTTGAACTGGATGGGTATTCTTTGCCCTTCCGAATTGTCCTTCCAAGGCCCAGACTTCAGAATTGATTCCTTCTTCAAGGAAGGGACAACAAATGGGTAATTTGTTCCCCATATTCATGTAGATAATAGCCCCAGCTTTGGCTAATATGTCCCTCCCTAATAAGGGTGGGACTTTCGGGCATAACAAGAAAGGCATGTGAAAAGAACAAAGTCTCCTAATTGCAGCTAAGGAGGCGAGAGAAATACCTGGTTACAGACTGTCCTAAGATTCCTTGGATAGCAACGGACTTTGAGGACAGTCATCCTGGGCAGGAGATTAAAACTGAGAAGGCTGCACCAGTGTCCAGGAGGAAGTCCACTTTGGCCCTCAATGGTCAAACTTACCTGGGGCTCTGTGAGGTTGATGGCATGAGTGGGTGCTTGCCCCAGGCACCCTCAGTCCTGTTGCTGAATCATCTGGTTGGGTGCTTCTGTCCTAGAGGGTCTTCATCCTCTGGGGCAGTGTGCCTTCCAGTGATTGCCTTGGCATATCGGACATGGGCAAGGGGGCAGTTTGTTTCTGGTTGGACAATCTTTCTTAAAGTGTCCTTGGAAACCGCAACGATAACAAGCCCTACTAGGCAATTGGCCTGCTCCTCTTTTGGTTCCCTGTGAGCCACCAAGGTCTGCCTGTCTGAGTGCCATGACTAAGGCTGCAGTCTTTCTCTTATCTCGCTTTTCCTTTTTGGCCTGTTCCTCTTGGTCCCTGTTATAGAACACCAAGGTTGCCAGGTTTAGTAATGCCTCCAAATTTTGTTCTGGGTCTAAAGCAGACTTTTGGAGTTTTCTCCTAATATCGGCTGCTGCTTGGGTGATAAATTTATCCTTTAGAATAAGTTGGCCTTCCAGGGAATCTGGAGTTAGGGAGGTATGCTTTCTTAGGGCCTCCCTTAGCCTTTCTAGAAAAGTGGAGGAGTTTTCCTCTGTTCCCTGTATAATTGGGGATAGTGTTGAGTAGTTCATAGGCTTGTTCCTAGTCTTCCTTAACCCTTCTAAAATGCAAGTTAGCAAATGCCTGTGGCTCCAATCTCCATGATCTGAGTCAGTATCCTAAGGAAGGTCTACAGTGGGGTCTGCCTGTTGCCCTGTGAGGAATTTTTCCCTCTCCTCCAGGGCCATTCAATTGTTTACCTGGCTAAGTTAGCACAGATCCCCAAATTGCTGGGCTGCTGTTAAAGCTGCTTCCTTTTCAGTAGGACTTCAGGTCTGATCAAGAAGTAACATGATATTTCTCCATGTTAGATCAAAGGACGGCCCTAGTCTTTGCAGGACATCTATATAGCTATCAGGATCACCTGAGAATTTTCCCAAATCTGCCTTGATTTGTTTTAAATCTGAGAGTTAGAAAGGGACATGCAGGTGAATGGGCCTAAATTTTCTTCCTACTGTTTATAAGGGACATAGTTTGGGTGTCTGGCTCGTGGAGTTTACATTTTCTTTCCAGTGTGCCTTTAACACTTTGGTGGGGCCGGATGGAAGAGAGTCAGTGGGGGAGGAGAGTGAGGCTGAGGGAAGAGGCCCTGAGTATGGAGGTAATTGTGGGCCTCTGTCATTTGGGCAAAGCTTGCAGGCTTGGCACAGGGCAGTATTGTCACGAAGGGCAAAGAAAGCCTGTACGTAAGGGACTTCACTCCATTTACCTTCCTGTTTACAGAAAATCTAGTTGTAGAAGGATGTTATAATTAATATTTCCCTCAGGGGGCCAAGTTTCTCCATTTTGTAAGGAATACTGTGGCCAGGCAGTGGTACAGAAGAAAATCAGTGGCTTCTTTTTTAAGGTTTCAGGGTCGAGTTTGTCCTAATTATTCAGGATACATCTTAAGGAAGTGTCCGGTTTTGAAGGTGTGGTACCCATATGGAATTTTAACACAGGGATGCCTACACCTCTAGTTAGTCCTCGGACTCCTCTTCCCTTAGGGCGTCCCCTAAGTGTCAGGTCCATTTATGCTCAAAGCTCATGGCCGCTTTTCCTGAGCTCTCCATCTACCGGATTTAACCATGCTTACCGGTGGGATGGAAACTTCCCTTGCCCCTGCCGTGCGCCCACTGACCACTAAATGGGGCACAAGGACTGTTTGATTTATTGTGGTCCTTCTGCCAATGTGTCCTACCTGTTCCAGAGTGGCAAGTCCTGGGTCTGGGGTGCCACTGATGCTTGCATACTAAGGCCCAATTTATGAGAGCCTGGCCATGGGAATCTGAATTAGTGATAGGAGGCTTAATTAGCTTAAAGGTGGTGGTGGATGTCCTCTAGGCCAGGACCAAGAGAACAGCTGCTGTACTTTAGCCCTCTGTCTCCACTTGCCATCAAAGGAGTAAGCCCCTCTCTTAAGGTGGTACCAGTATCCTGTGTCCCAACTGACTATATTTTCTTCCATCCAATACCAATTATTGAATGGTTGAAACAGCAATTCAATGGCTCTAAGACCCGTGCCTATGCACCACAGATTGTACTCGAGAGGCCCCAAGGAAGGGGAAAGTTTATTTGGGGAGCAATGGAGAAAATGCCCTAAGCCTTCTACTATCCACATGAAAATTACAGACCTGTCTTTAAATTGTCCTGATGTGGGGGACCATACACTATGGTGGGGAACTGGCCCTTCAAAATAGTCATCAGATGGTGACACCTGTCTAAACCCTGGAGGGCACCATGAACAGGGATCTTCTGGGCACCACCCCAAGAATTTAAGACTTCTAAACAGGAAATCTTGATCCTGCCTAGAGGGAATAATTTTGCTTTCAAGGTGAGGAAAGAAGTTTAACTGGCAGACAATAGGGCCCAGGAAACGGGAGTCAGATGTGGCTGTCTCACGCCCAGTAATCCATGCAGGGGGAGCCTCTGGCGGGGCCATGGTCTCAACCAAGATATCTGGGAGACCAAGACGTCTGCTGATCGCTCCCAGGTGTACTTCGGGACCACCATGAAAAGCAAAAGAGTTAGAACTGGTTCTGGACAAACCAATGCTCCTGACCCCAAAGGGTCGGGGGTTGTTAGCCCTTTCCAAGACAGCCTGACACCTGTGTCTTTAGTCTGGTCGCTGTGCTGTTCATCTTTAAGTGGCCGACAGGTGCCCAATATTTAGCCTCCTAATTCTAAGGAAGGACAGGACAGAATAGCAAGTGAAAGAGGTCCAATTGTACTCACTGCGTGATGATCTAGATACCTTTTCTGGAGTCTCCTGTCTGGCTCGCCAAGATGTAACACCTGAGGTTCTTGCCAAGCCACACCAAAGAATTGGTGTTGAAGCTGACCACAGTGAGTGAAAGAGACATGGACTGAGAGTGAGAAAAAGCTGCAGGCTTTACTGAGCAGAGTGAAAGTACAAAGCTTCCACAGTGTGGAAACAGTCCTGAATGGGTAGCCACTGTTGGTTTTGGGTGATTGCCTTTTAAACTCTTTAAGGCGGGAGATACGTGAGGCAGGAAGCTTGTTACAGGAGCGAGATCAACAAAGGCAGTAAATTATTTTGTGATGTGTCTTAGATTTTGAGGAAAACCGGAGTTGCAACTTAGGTTTTATCTACTTTAGGACCTTACAGCAGCATGGCAAAGGAGACAGGATCTCACAGGACTTTACAAAGTATGTTTACAAGGAATTGGAATTGGGAGTATAGATAAGGTCCACTGGTCACAGAAAAACAGGCAGTTAACATTCCTTTTACTGTAGTTTCAGGGGCGGGGGAAGGGAGAGAGGGAGAGAGGACACAGGGAAACTTACAGCAAATTTTTCACTGTTTATAGCTTTCTTGGGGAAGAAAACACATGCACAAATCCTGGTGTTAGGAATATTTTAAGCATATATCTTCAGTATTATTCGTCCAGGACTGAAGTAAGTCCTGATGCAGGAAATGAGTGAGTTTCACAGCTTTCTGAGCCCCTACTCAACCCAGGAAGCCCAGCTGGCACCTCCTCTCACATCCATACCATTGATTATGATTCAACAATAAAAAGAGGAAATAGGCCACAAAAAGACGTGAATAGATTATAAATGCATATTGAAGCCAATCTGAAGAAGCTACATACTTTACTATTAAACTATGACATTTTGGACATGGCAAAACTATAGAAATAGTAAAAAGATTAGTATTTTTCTAGGAGTTCTAGGAGAGGGGCAGTGGACTGAATAGGTGAAACATAGGAGATTTTTTTTCTAGAGTGGTAAAGCTAATCTGTATGATAATATAATGGTGTATAAACAACCCTATATATTTTCAAACTGTAGAACTTTACAACACAATGTAGGAGCCTTGATGGATGCAAATTTTAAAAGTAATTTCTGGTTAGGCACAGTGGCTCACGTCTATAACCCCAGCACTTTCGGACATCAAGGTGGATGGATCACCTGAGGTCAGGAGTTCAAGGCCAGCCTGAGCAATCTGGTGAAATCCTGTCTCTAATAAAAATACAAAAATTAGCCTGGCGTGGTGTTGGGCGTCTGTAATCCCAGCTACTTGTTAGGCTGAGGCAGGAGAGTCGCTTGAACCCAGGAGGTAGAGATTGCAGTGAGCCAAGATCATGCCATTGCACTCCAGCCTGGGTAACAGACTGAGACTCTGTCTCAAAAAAAAAAAAAAAAGTAATTTCTGAGATTGGGATATTTTGGTGCGGAACGCAGGAGTGACAACACAGTCTCCTTCTGTTCAACATGTATGAAACAATCTCACTGAAGAAGGTGCTGGGGGTATGGTGTCAATCTAAGTAACTGGAAATGAGTATCATGTGTCAGATTAAAGGCTAAAGAAATCATATGAACACTGTAAGTATTAAACTGTGTTCCTTGGGGATACAGATTCACAATTCTGAAACCATTATATATAGTTCAGTTGTAGCATATATATATATATATATATGCTATAATCATATATGTAAGATATATAATTATTCAATTACGACACATATATACTGCAATGATATAATTATATATGTGAACATATATGCATATATAATTACATATTATATACATACATATAATTATATATGTACATATAATATATACAATTATATATAATTGTAATATATAATACATATAATATATAAAATATATTCAACTATAGCACATATATAATATGTATAATTATATGTGCTATGATTGAACAATTAAATACATAAATGGTGAACTGTGAGAGCCAGGTTTCTCATTCTTGGAATGTTAGTTTATAGGTAAGCATTTAGTAGAAGCTAGAATGATTCATGTGATAATATAATTTTTAGAGTTAGGGGCCCACAAATAAACTCATATTTAGTTCAATAGAGATAGTTTCACATAGACATGTTTATCGATATGTATGCATACATGGGTTAGTAGTCATACATATGTTTCCTTGCTCTGTCAGTTGAGAACCCCAAAGGCAATGACATTCCAGTATCAGTGACCACACCAAGTGCCTAAATCTTGGTTTTTAATATTATTCTTAAAAAAAGGAAGGAGGGAATCTGGAGAGAAGTGGCTGATTCCAGGACTGAGAAAGAAAAGTTATTTAAGATGACCTTGAAAGAAGAAAGTGCTCAAATAAAAAATGAGCTCATAATAATGAGAGTGTGTCAAAGGAACACAGGAGCCAACTAAAAGAGCTATCAATGGCCAAAGCTGAAACAGTTTCAGCAACAAAATATGTAATTGTACTATTCGATTATAAACAAAAGTATAAAATGAATATCCATGAGTCCATACTGATATAAATAATTGAATAAATAAATAAATGGAAGAGAAGAGGCAAATTTGTGCAGAAGAATTACAAATAACTTATGTAGACATTATGCTGCATTAGTATTAAGTGTGGGCTGCTTGTAGTGACCTCTTTCCAATGAGTACAGTAAGGAAAAGATATAAAAAAGAATAACTATTCAGTGGAGAAACATGACAAACTACCTCAAGCAGGTGATCAAGGTCAACGTAGACAGTGATGTCATGTAAATATTATGAACCATTTGTATATGATGGAATTGGTAATTTATCTCGGTCATCTTCTTCTCAAAAACCCATAACCCTAAAGTAATGGTGAGAAAAATCAACAGACAAATGTCACGTGAAGAATATTTTATAAAATACATGACCATGATTCTTCATAGCTATCAATGTAATCAAAAACAGGAAAGGCCTGAAAAACCTCACAGTCAAGAGAAGACAAAGAACACACAATGGCTAAATGTAATGTGGTATCTGAGATGAGATTCTGAAACAGCAACAAAAAAATATTAGGTAAAAAATAAGAAAATGTGAATGAAGTATGGATTTCAGTTAATAATAATGTGTCAGTATTGGTTCATTAGCTATAACATGTACTGCAGTAATGGAAGATGTAATGATAGGGAAAAGTGGATATGGAGAATGTGAGAACTCTGTACTATCTTTGCAATTTTTTGGTAAATCTAAAATTGCTCTACAATGAAAAGGTTTTATATTAATATAAAAAATGAGCTAGGACCTGAAGAATAAAAAGAACACAGAATATTCTAGGTAAATTTTTTTCAGGCAGAGAAAATAATAAGAATAAAGTATCTTGGATGAGTGTAGTGTAGCGAATTCAAATAATAGAAATAAAATTAATTGGTCTGGAAAGATGGAAGTAATATAAGTATCTCCAGGTATGTAGATGATTATGAAGAACTTCGCATATTTAACCAAACCACTGCAACCTTGCATGATGTTGCCATTTCTTAACATTCATTATGGGATCTCTTGTCATAACAGACAAAACTCTAGATTCTTGATTTTATATTTTAAGTTAATAGCACCCGAAAGTTTGATGACTCAATAAGCTATATTTGTTATGCCAGAACGAACAGATGGTATAATGCTTCAAAAACATGATGGTTCACTTAGACAGCATTCCCTGATGGCATAATTCATATTTCAATAATTTAGCAAGTTAATTGAGGAATAACTCAGAATTAACTATTTAGAAAATAAAATTAGCATCCAAATTGACACAGCAAAGTAAATCCTAAAAGAAATGAAATGCAGTGGCTGAGAGGATCATAAAAAATGCTAACAAATGGGATTATGTAGCAGCTTTGCAGTTTCCTGTTATTTGGCAAGGAAAACCTAGAGGGCCATTTTTATGTCTGGGTCTAATAGTAGATATATAAAATTACATGGATCAAGAAGTAGGAAATAGCATAAATGTCTGATTCAACTCATTGTAAATAATTCTCTTCATTTTCTAAAGAACAGTAAAATTTTTATGTAATTTTAAACAAGTATAGCCTGGTATCATTGGGTAATGTGTCACAAATAAAAATTAATATTATTCTCAACAACTTTTAGTCTAATTTCATGTGTTTTCTAGAATTGACATAACACGACTTGAACTCCTGATTTAATGCATCTTATGGTCTTGCTTATGGTTGTTCACAAGTTAATTTATTTGAAAATATGTGCTAAATAAAAATTCTGAAAAGGCAGAAGATGTGATTTGTAGAGTCTGAGAATAATATGACATGCTTACAAGCCAACAAGATATTCTTCTGAGCTGGTACATATGTTTTATTAGGTTACTGCAGTAAAATACATTTTTTCTTTGTAATTTTGTGCATTTAGTGAGATTATATAATTCATTCATTTCTATTTTTTTCCTAGTATTTTAAGTATTTCACTTTTTATGTATAGGTTCATATTGACATAAGAAGTAATAGTGGAATTCCATTTCTTTTTCCTACATTATTGTTCAGCTGCCTCATCACCATTTACTGAGCAATTCATACATTCAAATAACCATGTAATGCTTCCTTTATTATGTAATCAGTGCCCCTCTCCCATGTCTTTTCATCTGTCCAAGCACCACTTAGTTAAAGCCTTTAAACTTCAGTTCCTTTATTGTGATAACCCAATGAAGTGATCGCTATTTTTATAATGTTCTTACAGATGAAGCAAATGAGGTATAAAAATAATAATTAATATATCCAAATTCATAACATACAAAGTGATGATAAACTAATTACTAATATCTCTTGAATATTAGTCATTAGTTACATTAGAACATTTTTAGATATTGGAGTTTCTCTCTAGCTTAATTTTTAGATATCGGAGTTTCTCTCTAATTTCTAGTTTATTTTGTTTATTTATATGACAACCACTTAGCTGTCACCAGAAACTATTCTAAGCAACTTACAAATATTAACTTACAGCAATCTTATGAAATCTACATTAATTTTATTTCTAGTTACTATGGGGACACTGAGGCATAGGGAGGTGAAAAAGTTTTCCGAAGGTCATGCATTCAAACTCAGGGAGGTAGACTATAGTCTGTGCTTTTAACTATTATGTTCTGTTGCCTCTGATCCTTTGATTTGTCCAAATAATCAAGGTAATTTATATATCTAAAGAAGACGAAATAAGAGACATCTTACTTATAATGCAGAGTAGTTGTACTCTTCATAAATATCACAACATAAGAATTTGCAAGGCCAGGAGTGGTGGCTCACATACTTGTAATCCCAGCACTCTGGGAGACCAAAGCAGGAGGATCGCTTGAGCCCAGGAGTTTGAGACCAGCCTGGGTAGCATACTGAGGCCCCATTTCTACAAAAAATTTTAAAAATTAGCTGGGTATGGTGGCATGTGCTTGAAGTCCCAGATACTCCAGAGGCTAAGGTGGGAGGATCACTTGAGCCTGGGAGGTGGAAGCGTGAGCCGTTATCATGACACTGTACTCCAGCCTGGGCAACAGAACAAGGCCTTTGCTCTGAAAATAAAAAATATGCACGATAACTAAAGACATTGGTATAAATTTCTAAAAATGATATACCTATATGTCAGCAATAATTAATTATTAAAATGCAATGAATAAGTACTCTAATGGAGGAATTTAAAGCATCATAAGATAGAAAAAGTAAAAGAAAGGATCTAGAAAGAGATAAAACATATGTAAAGCATGGAAGCCTGCTTTTTTCGTTCAAAGATAATTATATGCGAAATTAAAATTTATGTTTCCTCTCTTCTTTTCTCCAAGCCTGAATTAGATCTTGTATGGCTTGAAATGGAAAGATGTTCTGTAAGAAAAAAGAAAAACATTTTAGATAGCATAGTCTCCTGCAAGGGGATTCTCTCTAGATTAAAGTGGTTTTCCCACTACTAGTTTAGACACGGAAATCTATTTTTCTTTGAAGGGGTGCATGCAGCTGTCTCCTGAAGGTTATACACTATCCAGAGGATCTTTTGGTTTTCCATATTCAGATGTTTGGTTCAACACAGACCAACCCTCTTCTATATAATAAGGAGACACATGGGTTAATGCTCATGTATCTCATGTGTTTCTATTTATTTATTTATTTATTTATTTATTTATTTAGAGAAGGAGTTTCGCTCTTGTTGTCCAGGCTGGAGTGCAATGGCATGGTCTTGGCTCACTGCAACCTCCACCTCCCGGATTCAAGTGATTCTCTTGCCTCAGCCTCCTGAGTATCTGGCATTACAGACGCCCACTACCACGCCCGGCTAATTTTTTGTATTTTCAATAGAGATGAGGTTTCACCATGTTGGCCAGGCTGGTCTCAAACTGTGGACCTCAGGTGGTGCACCCGCCCTGGCCTCCCAAAAGTGCTGGGACTATAGGCGTGAGCCACCACACGCAGCCCCCCATGTGTTTCTTTAAAGCTAAGTCTTCTCCAAGAACTGAAGGTCTGGAATGACAATGACTAAGACTAAATACTTAAAATAGTAATTTTACATATAATGTCTGTAAATGTAAATACATATTTACAGGGGGAGATTGTTAGCTAATCAACCAGTCTGATTCCTCTTCTTCCCGAGTATGAAATGGGACGATGTTTTCCAGTGTCTTTTATGTAAGCTGTGGCCACTTGCCTGGGTGATATATACCCTTACGAACCTCTGTTTTGTCTATCTAGCGTGGAGACAAATCTCAGAGCTATGTTATGAGCTATGAATTGAGGATAATGAAATCACAGGATAAAATGACCCTGGGTCCCTAATACACACATGGAGGAGAACTGCTCACCACTAATGGACACCTATTTAGAATTTAGGGAGTCAGAATGAAATTTTTATTATGTTAAATTACTGACTCCTCGGAGTCTGTTGGAGCAGCCAGAGTTACTTTCAGGGGTAGATTCTCTCATATCTAATTTCATATTATACTATGTTATGAATCAAGAAACTTAAGGTCAGGCGTTAATGAGCTGCTCATCAATGTTCTATGTGGGAAATCTGATATTTGTAGCTAGATTTTCTGAATCCAAATTTTTGATGTTTTTTTCCTATGCCAAATTGTCAAATGTTGGTTTCGAATATGTTTAAAAGCTCAGGTCCTAGGGCCAGAGAAGCAGTATTTGAATAATGATTCTAACCACTACTAAGAGTATGAGCTTTAAATTATTTAACTTTTCAAGCCTCCATTTCTCTATTTGGGGATAATAATAGCTTTCAGCATATGTTGTGAGAATTAAGAAATATACTTCAAGTAAAAGCTTATTAGAATGATTGAACATAATGCCAATAAATAGTGAAATAATAGCAGTCCCTTTGGTGCTTAATGATGAGTTTTCTAATGTTGAAAAATTTGGGAACTTACCCTCTCTTCCTTTCCCTATGAATACATTCTCTTTTCTTCTGTTTTTAGTCCCAGATTTTTGTATAAATAATCAGTTTTCAAACTTGGTACTATCAAAAGTTTTCTAATATTAGTACTAGCTCTTTGTATAAATAATTAGTTTCCAAACGGCACAAAATTATCTACTGAGCTTTTATTTTCTAAGAAACAGACACATTACACTAAAAAATAATCTCAAATTATAAATAATATACATAAACTTACAGAGTAAAAATGAAAATTTTCCTTTTGTTTCTCATTATAAGAATTTGCTATCATAATGCTAATAACCGAAGTATATCATGATATATATACAGTGTGTATGTTTTTATTTTTATTGAATTTTTTATTTGACTTTAAATGTATATAAATATAAATTTAAAAATTCACAAATTTTAACAGTCCAGTTTTTTCTTATTAAAGCAATCTCAGCGAAATTTTAAGTTTTTTTAGATCAATTCATTATTTACAAGACATTTTACCAAACAAAAAATGTATATGTATATATAATAATTACATGTATGGATATATAGTTGCATATTATAATGATTAATTAAATGTTGTTTATAGAATATTAAAATGTATAATTACATACATTTTGTAGATATAATCATGCATATTTCCAGTAAGATAAAATATTAAAACAAAATAAATACACCCTGTATATATAATTTTATTTTTTAGTAGGAAGTCTTGTTATAGTAAGGAGATAATGTGGAAAACATTAAAAACTTAAAAAGAACTGTATATGTTATGCTTAAATTGCTTAAATTAAGGAAGGGCTGCAAACTGCAGACTTAAAATTTTGAGCTGATGTTTTCATCAAGGTAATTGAAGTTCTACCTGCTGTTAATGCCTAAGTGTTAACACAACCACATCAAAATAAAATACAATAAAGAGAGAGTAAGGGTGAGAAGTCTGGGGATGAGTTTGAGAAAAGTAACAAAGCATCCCCAGAGTGTAGTGTTTGTGAGCTTTCACCGTGGCATACCATGGCCAGGGCCACAAAGTGCAGAAGGTGATGCCATAGCCCAAATGTCACTTCGGATACTTGCAAAATAGTGCCTGTGTGGCTCTGTAAGCAAATAAATATGCAAATAATGAGCTGTATCATTGGTTTCAATTAACATATGAAGCTTGCATTAGATGATGAGGAAGAGATTATTTTAAAGCAGTGAAGAAAACAACTAGATTACATTATGCTGAAAGGAGATATTATTGCTCTGGTATAAAATGTCCCCAACTGTTATAGAAATGATCAATGAAGTGAGAAATTGTTGAGGAGGCAATGCAGTTTTTGTTTGCTTGTTTGCTTAAGGTGTCCTTTGTTGCAAATAGAGTTCATTCTAAAACATTTGTTTCTATTGTTTTGATTAAATTTATATCATCAGATCACAATAAATGCTGTTATTTTATTTTATTATTTGTTTTCTGGTTTTGGGGTTGGAAATCCTTTAAAGTGAGAATGCTGATCCATTATGCCGGAGTACTTCTTAGGTTCCCCAGATCTCCAAAATATTACTTACTGGGCCATGTGTGTAAATACGTAAGATATTTGGTATATACTCATTACTTCCCTTGTCCTACCTGAGTGGGAAGGAACCTCAGGGTTAGGAGATGGTAGAACTCATTTTTCCTGTGTGTTAAATTTGTGAATTACCCTGTATTTTGCTGATCCTTAAAAAGATTAACACAATCAAAAGATTTAACATGGTTGAAAGTAAGATCAATGAACAAACCTCAACCTTGACTGGTTCTCACTCTACATACTACAAGGAATGACTGCTAACAATTTGAAACACCTATCAATATTTTTTTCTATGCCTTTTTATACATACATACTTGGTGTATAAATGTGTGCATATGCATATTAATACATATATACATATTTTGTAACTATTATTACATCATATATTGTTATGCAACCTACATTATTTTATGATATATTTTAAAGGTATTTCTGTCGTAAATGTAAGTCTATGCCATTCTATTTTTACTTCTGATGTAGATTTCATATCATGTAACCAGTCCCTTTTTAATGGGAATCTAAGTTGTTTCTGTATTTTTACTATTTCAAACAATGCTATAAAGAGTAGTTTTTGGGCTTGGTGTAGTGGCTCATGCCTGTAATACTAGCACTTTGGGAGGCCGAGGGGGGCGGATAACTTGAGGCCAGGAGTTTGAGACCAGCCTGGCCAACATGTCAAAACCCCTTCTCTACTAAAACAACAGAAATTAGCCCAGGCATGGTGGCACATGCCTGTAATCCCAGATATTCAGGAGGCTGAGGCATGAGAATCGTTGTGCCCAGGAGGCAGAGGTTGCAGTAAGAGGAGATCCTGCCATTGCACTCCAGCCTGAGTGACAAAGGGAAACTGTCTCACAAAAAAAAAAAAAAAAAGAAATTGTTTTTCATTGGCAAATATATGAGTATTCCTATAGTATAAAATCCTAGATATAGTAGAATTGCTAGATTATAGGTCATACATGCATTTCACATTTTGAAAAATGGAATAAATTGCCTTCCAAAGAGTGGTATTTATTTACACATATAGTTATCAGTGCTAGATTTTAAATATATTTTAAATGTGTACAAATCTAATTGCAAAAAAGGGAAATAACATGTTATTAATTTGAAGAAACATATTAGAAATTAATCCTTTGTGTTTAGTATTTTCAAATAATTTTGCTAGTGGTTGTTTACTTTTGAAATTTATTTTATTTTATTTGTTATAAATATCTGGACTATATAACAGCTGCTCCATTTTACATTCCCACCAGCAATGTATGTGGGTTTTAATTTCCCCCCAACCTTACTAACACTTGTATTATCCTTTTCCCCCCCATTGTAGCCATCCTACTAGTTGTAAAGTGGTATTTTGGTGGTTTGATTTGCATTTTTTCTAATGATTAATGATGTTGGGCATATTTTTATGTGCTTATTTTCCATTTGCATATCTTGTTTGGAGAGATGTCTATTTAAATCAGTTACTCAATTTTTAATTGGGTTACTTATCTTCTTATTTTTTAGTTTTAAATATTTTTATATATCTGGATATATGTCCCTTATTAGATATATGATTTACAAATATTTTTTGAAATAGTTGTGAAGAATTGGTGTTGTTTCTCCTTCAAACATTTTAAAGGATTTGCCAGTGAAGACATCACTTTGCAGGCTTTTCTTTGTGGGAGGATATTTTAAGCTTTTCCTGTTCACCTGGTTGGTGAATAGTACTAGACTCCTGTTCTAGTGTCTTGGAGGTAGCTGAACTCATGAGACCTAACACTAGGAAGATGAGATCTGCAGCAGTTTAGTAGTCAGATAGACCCACATGCTGAGGGAAAAGGACATCTCACATCATGCAGGACCACATGGGGGTTACATTCAGGAATAGAGTAAGCAACCAGCAGCTGTAGTATCAATAGGGTGAGATGCTCCCTGGCTTCCAAGAGAGGATGGGATTGGCTTGCTTGAACAATTCCACAGGCCAGAAGGGAACCAAAACTCAGCACTCAGGAATAAGCAGGAACTGTGCCTGCCTCTTTGATAGTGAAGGTTGTTGGGCCAGGAGCTTTATCTCCAGGAGCAGAGTGAGGAGGGAAGTTGTAGTTATGTCATTGAAGGCTCTCCAGATTTTACCAAATATCAAGGAAGCACATAGTATTGAGCCTTAATTTTAAACCTTACACTACAGAAGTTTTGGTTACTAATTCATTTCTCTTATGTGTGACAGGTCTGTTCAGAAATTCCATTTGTTCTTGCATCCTTTTGGGTGATTTGGGCTTTTCTGGGATATTGTCTGTTTCATCTGTTTATCTAATTTGTTGTCAATTTTTTTCATAGTATTCTCTCATCATTATTTTTATTTCTGTAAGTTTTACAGTAATAACCCCTCATTAATTTCTGATTTTTGTAATCCAATCCTTCTCTCTCTCTCTTTTGCCCCTTTTTTTATGGCCCGTGTAGCTAAAGGTATGTCATTTTGTTGATTGTTTCAGAGAACTACTTTTTGGTTTCATTGTTTTCCTCTATTATTTTAATATTTTGTATTTTACTTATTTCTGCTTTTATATTTCTTTCTTTGCTTTGCTTTCATTGTGTTTACTTAGCGAACATGTTTCCAGTTTCTTACAGTGGAAGTTGTTTTCTTTTTTTGAGATCTTTCTTCTTTCTTAATATAGACTTTCACGAAAATAAGTTTTCTATTAGTACAGCTTTTTAAAAATATTCTACAAGTTTAATATGTTGTATTTTATTTTTTCTAAAGTATATTCTAACTTCTCTAATAATTTATTCTGTGACCCATTAGTTATTTAGAATTGTGTTGTTTAATTTTCATGTTGACAGTCTTTTTCTGTGAGTACTGTGAATATGTCATTGCACTGTCTTCTGGCCTTCATGGTTTCTAACAACTTAAATTCCAAAAGTGTTTCTCTCCCCAAATACATTTTAAATGTTTGCAATCATCTGGATTTGAAGAGGGTTATTTACTGGAGCACGGGCTAGTGACCAGCTTGAAAAGCATTTCATTTGGTTACACAGTGGTGCAAATTGATGTTTTGAGCTGCCTTGGATGAGCTGCCCTGGATGAGCTTCTAATTAGTGGTCAGGCCTGTGATACCTAAATCGCCACATCTTTCTTTGTGCCAGAAGATGAATATGCTATTTTATGTAGTTCCCAAATGTATTGGAAATGCTATTTTATTTAGTTCTAAAGTCTTTATTCCCTGGCTCCTAATATGAATAATGAATAAATCAATACATCTAAAATAAGCAAATGTGTATCATTCTGTATTTTGCACTGACTTAGCTTTGTTAATTGTGAATTATTAAATGAAAATGAGAAATGTTTTAAAAGTACAATAACTTTAATATTAAAACCAGGGTTCTTTTTTCTTTTTTTATGTAAGCTACATCTAGAGAATAAAATTAGGTTTAATCCCCATGTTTATTATTACATTTTTACTTTAAAAATGGTAAAACTTCAAATCACTTTGTGAAATAAGCATGTTAGAATCATAGCACTACAGAGTTATTAAAGCTATGAAACCCTTAGGAGCAAGTGATAAGAAAGGAGTGTCATCAGGTAATGAATTATTTCTTTACAAAATATCCTAAATTGTCTTTAGAAAGGAGGGCTTCAATATAGGTTTTCAATTCAAGGAGCGTGGCTTTTTTTTTTTTTTTATAGTGACTTAAGACGTACTTGTTTTTAAGTCTCTCTTAGAACATTTGTTTATTATGCAACTCTAGAAAATGTTTATTTCTGGGGAATGAATGAAATGGCCTATATTTTATTCATAACTATGTCAGTACAGCAATCTCTAGAGTATTTGGAAAATGATATGATAGCAGTAATAAACCATAGCATTTTAGTCATCAAATGAACAGAATCTTGCTGTATCCTGATTGAACAGTGATACATAATAAAACTTTTTTAACATTTGAATTTCACAATAATGTCACCTGAACACTAGATTATTAAGTTAAACTGGAGTCTGTTTTTATCTTCTTGTAAATGAGGTCACTTCTTTGGAAGCGACAATTTATGTTTTATAGCCTCTTACTAGGTTTGTGACCTTGAACAACTTGTAGAACAAGGAATCTCTGGAATAAAAGGAATTTTAAAGGTTATTCACAGAATGCATAAATCCTCTTTCTTGAGAACCCCTACAGAGTAGTCATTTTGTTTCTACTTAAATATTTTCAATAACAGGGAACTTACTATGACCAAATGAACTCAAACTGTTTTCAGACAACTCTAAGTAGTAAGAATTCTCTTTGTTCATTTTGTTCCTTTTATTGTTTCCTTAACATTGGAAGAGGTGATAACAATAGGTGCCTATTTAAGGACAAAATATATATTGTATATAAAAAATAAAATGTACACAGTGAAGCTGGGATACAACTGTGAAATACTCTAATTGCATACAGTGTAATAAACAACATTGTTTTTCACAAATATTTGCCTCTATTCTCCGGGGAACAATTACACTTCATCACCCATTTATATTAGTCTTGGCCATCTGACTTGTTTTGGCCTATGGAATAGGAATTGAAGTGACAGGTATCACTTTGGGGAAGAATCTTTGAGAGCTAACACATGGTTCTATGTTCCCTTTTCCCGCTGTCCTGATGACCAGCAATGCTTCAGATAGAATGCTCCCACATGCTGGATCCTGGAATGAAGACAATATGGAGTCCAGCTCTAGTTGATTCCAAATGCAGCTGTCACATAATTCTCTGAAATTTTCGGTGTTGTAACAAAAAAAAAAATTATGCTTTTTAGATAATTTTTTGCAGACTTCTCATCACTGTGAGGAGACTCTCTTTTCCTTAGTCCCTATATGAACTTGATCTTCTGCATTGAAGAAGACAGGAAAGTTCACTTTTTTGTGCTGGCCACATAATATTTCGATAACTATATTATAGGGTCAAGTGGGTGTTTATTGGATGAATTGAGTAATTTTTCTCTAAATAGTGATATTTTATGATATTATTTTGATAAAAATTCATTTGGACTTGTTATACTCTTTCTGTAACTGAAGAGGTACAAATAAGGCTAAACTTCAGGTCTGTGTTGAAAACACGGCAATATGTGGTTCCACAATAAGGGAGCAGAACTCAGCACGGTGAGGTTAAATAACTTCCGCAGAATAAATTAGAGACACTTGGAACTGGAGATTCTACTAAAGTGACAAGACTTTAGAATTCACTACAGTTCTTATAGGACAAATATGAGATGGCTGAAAACAGCATGTCTCAACTGTCCTCAGATGAATTAACCATCCTCACCATTCATCAGATGACTTAACAGCATCTGAGGAACTCTTAAGTCTCTAGGGCTAATGTTGTGATTGGACCTCCTGCCTATTAACATATTCCAGTAATAGTGTCAACAAAATATCTTTTGCACCATTTTGGCTTGAAGGAAGTTCAATACTAGAGAATGATGTCAACAAAATTCCGAAGACATCGATAGCATAAAGACAACTTAATTGATGAAACAGCTGAGAGTACATGTAAAGATGTTGCATGGGAGCCCATCTTCCTCAGGAACCCCAGAGAAGATCTAAGCTTGATGTAAATTGATTTCAAAGGGTAGGAGTAAGAGGTGGGACTAATAACAATGAGATTAACTGAAACTCTGTGAGCAAGGTAGCTGTGTGCTTTAGCTACCTTATATAGTCTCCCTTTTCCTCCTTTCTTTATGCAGCCTGGCCCTTGCATTAAAAGCAACATAGCAAAAACAAACACAAACAGATGAAAAAGAACAAGAGTCCTTCTCATTAAAGAAATTTAAATAACCTCTTTGAAAGAACTAGGGATATTAGCTTGGGTGTTGCCATCTTAGAGTAAATAGCTCCTCAGGTGGTGCCTGGGGTGGTAGGAGCCAGCTGACTTGTCAGTTGTCTTCCTGATCTTGCACCTAAGGTAAGCCTCCCTGTGCAGGAGAACCCTCGCATGTGTACTTGGACATTCCCTCAAGCTTTTCCATTCAGGGAAGAGATGTACAAGGGAAACAAAACCACTTATACCACAGCAAGCGAAACACAAATCAGATACCTAGAATAATCTTTTTTTAATTTCCTTTATAACATGAAAACAATGTAAGATCTTCAGGCATACAAGAAAGATCAAGGTTAAAATAAAACAGAATAACTTACCTTAAAGGACATATAAGACTGACTAAACTAAATAGAAATACAAATCTAATTCCTACCCTCAGTTATTTGAGAAGATACTGCATTCATAAAAAGCATAATATGCTAAGAAAAAGAAAAAGTCAAATAATATATAAGATTTCTGGAAAATTAAAAATATAATTGCTAATGTTTAAACATGTATTATATGAGTTTACATTTTAAGTTTAAGAAACTTTTCTGAACATCAGTCTAAAACACAAGGAGTTGAAAATGATGAGAAAAAGATGGAAATTTAGGAGATCTATTCTGAAAGTACAACTTTCTACCGATTAGAGATCCTAAAAGAGAGAATAAAGAAAATGAAAGGGAGGGCTTAATTAAATAAATGACAGGATACCTCCTGGATTTGAAGAAAGGCACACAACTTTATTTGTTTAGAGACAGGATCCCATTCTGTCACCCAGGCTGGAGTGCAGTGGCACAATCTGCTCACTGCAGCCTTGACCTTCAGGGCCCAGGCAATTCTCCCACCTGTGCCTTCGAGCAGCTGGGACTACAGGTGCATGCCATCATGCCTGGCTAATTTTTGTGTTTTTTGTAGAGACGGGGTTTCACCATGTTGCCTAGTCAGTCTGGTCTTGAACTCCTCGTGTCAAGTTGTCTGCCTGCCTCAGCCTCCCAAAGTACTGAGATTGCAGGTGTAAGCCACTGTGCCTGGCCTAGGCATGCAAGTTTAGATCTAAAAGGGGATTTTAAAAAATCAAATTCTAGACTTAGTATGATAGAATTTCCAAACTCTAAGCGTAAAGAACGTAATTCTGAAAAACTTTGAAAAAAACATCATCTGCAAAGAAGGGAGTTCACAGTATAGGATACCAGAATTTAGTGGTAGTAATCCCTTCAAAGTAATATGGGAAAATAATTTTAAACCTAAAATTATATATTCATAAACATATTAATCAAATATAAAGACTTAACAAAGCAACTTTAAGGTTTCAGAAAATGTAACTCACGTATTTTCTAAGGCAGGAACTGAGGATGAATTCCAGCAATACAAGGTAGAAAGCAAGAAGGGAAACATGGATTCTAGGAAATAGTTATCTTGATTCAGCAGAGAAATAAGTGGAAATTCTCAGATTATAGTGAGAGTACAATATATAACTAGCAAGAGAATAGTTATTTCATCGTTAATCTAAACATCAAAAAAGGGGATTTGGGGGCAATAGATATATTAAGGGATGTGACACTTTCAAGAATTTAATACAATCATTTGTTCTTGTCAGGAAGAAGAAAATAAAAGGCCATTGGCGACTTGTGAGGGAAGAGAGGAAATGTACAGTTAAGTCATTACCCAAGTCATTAAGAAGTAAAATAAAACATGGCATGATCCACTGAACAACTGGAGAAAATAAAATCCGCTTGACTTTGCACTTAGGAACACTTCCCTTCAAATATAATAGCATAGGTTTCCTGACCTTAGACCCTTAGAAAATATTATGCAATATTAACAAACCCCTTGATACTTCAGTTATCAATATTTGTACAGATATGTTAATGTAAAGTCTTTTTATTGCTTTTAAACTTTGAAATCAATCTTTAGTAAAAACACGTATTATGTATTTGTTTATAAAAAATTCATGTTATCAGCCTTACCAATGTAAAAAATAAAGGTAAAAATGGAAAGAAATTAGGGGTCAAATGGCTAGTAGAGATGGAAGGAAGGAATCAAAATACTATTATCTTACATAACGAACAGTTATAAATTATTAAATTGTTGCCTAGATAGCAAAAGAAAGTTTTGAGAATATTATTTAATTTTACAAAGTTAACCCAAAGAGAAATTTAAACTAGTAGAATCTTTCAAAAATAAGAGCAGAGGAGGAGGAGGCTCAGGTCATATAATGGGTAGAAACAGAAACATTTAAAAGCATTTATCTTTGAGGAGGAGCTACACTGGTTATTCTTACTCTAAAATCTTTACTCTTTTACTGTTTGATAGTCTGCATCATCAGTTTAATATATTATGCTCTTTAAAATATTTTATTTCATTGTATGGGTAGTCTTAAGAATATATAGTTTGGATTTCCCAATTGAAAATGGAATTCCAGCTCCTCAGAGGGCTGATGTAGAGGATCACTTGAGGCCAGGAGTTGGAGACCAGCCTGGGCAACATAACAAGATCCTTGTCTCTTAAAAAAATTAAAAATTAAAATATGTCAATTTTTATTTGAATTTTAAAAATTAAAATATGTCAAGTTAAAAAACTTGACAGTGGACATGATGTTAATATTATTATGTTTACTATAAAATGTGAGCAATTTGAGCTACTTGTAAAAACCTGTTCTGAGCAGAAATTACTTTGGGGACAGCTAATAATTGGCTTAGTGATATTACTTTTCATTTGTCAGCTCTTTGCATATCTTTGGAGACAGCGATTAATAATATAGCTAAATCAATGATCCTATCATTATTTTCACATCAGTGGTCAGTAACAGACGTATAATACACTGAAAATGGTTATGATTCTCAGGTCATTATAGTAAAATTGCTTAAAAAGAGAAACCCACATATTTTTAGCTTTAAGGCATGCCAATAATATATTGACTTAAACACTGCCTTATAGTTTGAATAAAGCCGTATTTTTGGTTAGACAATTATACAAGTGTAAAGTCAAGACTTTATATCATGTATTTGAAAGCCTGCCAAGATTTGACATTTTATATTTGTCTTACATTTGAGAAGATACTATTTTTTTTTTGTTAGAATTTGTGGGAGAGAAAAAAAGCTATAAAAATTCAATTCACATAAAATTGTTTGAAATTGCCTTTCACTTGGCTAAATAGATTATTGATTTTGCCTTTTATAAAATAAAAGCTTAATAAAATTACACAACTTTTATTTCAAGGAGAAGAAATATATATATATATATATGTGTATGTATATATATCACATAGTCTGATACCCTTCCTTTGGAAAAATAACAAAGGTTAGTATTTTCATACCAAATCTATGAGCTGTTATGATGTTCTCCTAGAGAATGAATCATGCCATAATTAATGATTAGGCCAATTTATAATGATTGCTCTTTTGCATTTTAGGTGGGTGCTATTTAATGTGGAGGACCACAATGCAGACAGATGAAGAAAAGCTTTTTATATCAATTGATATAGGCTGAGAAAATGATGAAAGAGGCAGTATTTTAAGATTTGTATTGCTATGGACAGTAGAAAATAGAAACACACATGGGCAAATTGAAGTGTAATATTATCACAATTTTGGGGACTATACCAGTAATTTTCAAGGATTCTACTGGTTCAAGGTAGAAAGTTTCATACAACTTACTGTTTTGCCATTAGCAGAAGATTGGAACAAAAATTAGTTTTGTCTGGAGGATTCTGAATGAAAGTTGTTGAAATTGCTTTGTTCTAAGTAAAACACACCATTATTGAAACATGATTTCAAGAATATCATCAATGTTTATTATTTATATAGGCTTTTTCAATAAAGTTGTACCTGCTTTATATGTGAAGTAGAAGAAACCATTAAAATAAAGAACTTTGGTAAATAAGAAAAAAATTATTTCTGAAATGTTCAGAAAATTTAGTGTCTTAAAAAAATTTTCTTCATTGCAAATACTTTTTTTTTAGTTCATGATCTGCTGAACACTTCATTTCTTGAGTAGTTCAAGAAAAGTTTTCTAATTTCAGTTACCAATAGATATTTACACATGGATCTCAAAATCATTTACAGCATTTCTTTGTCCATACTGCCTGTTGAGAGAGAGATATTTTATAAACTTGGAAACTTTTTATCAAAAGCAGAGATAGAAAGCAAGGAAGCAGAAGATTATCGCTGTGCTGTGGATGGATCAGACTACACAGAAAATTAGCATTAATTTGTGAAAACCTCTTTTTTATTTATTCACTTTGGAAACAAATTTGCATGCCATCCTCTCTGACTTTTAAACCAAAAATCACTGTTACAAACCAGAGGAACCAGTCCAGATTCATTGTGGCCTGAAATTAAAGTGTTGGAGAAATATAATTTAAAACAAAATCCCCTCTTACTTCAGAAAACCTCTCCACAGGGTAGAAAAGGAAGAAAACAATTTTATTATTGAATAAACATTAAATCAGAATGTGATACACAGCACAGGCAATCCACTAAAAGATTGCAAAGACAAAAAGACGTCTTTCCTTTTTATATAGCAAAGCAGATATAACCTATTACATGCATGTTATTAAGATAAACAATATCTAGTTCTCAAGAGGATTTGACAGCACCATTTGTCACCATTCAATGGATGGCCACCCCTGGTAATTGCGGTGGTCATCTTTGTTTGTTAACTTGCTTTATCCAAAGAAAAAATACATTTCCCATATCTTTATGGCAAGAGTTAGTTTTGAGTAAGGCATTGGCCAAAATTAGACTCCTGCCCTCCTACAGAAATTGGGAGGTAGGGGCATTATCTTCCTTGATGATTACATTTCAAGAGATGGTTCCCAGGTCCTTGATTGAGACATTCCTGGTCATCAATCTGGCAACAGGCTTATTTAGCTTTAAAAATCATTTAGGTCAATTTCAAAGAAGCAGAGAAAGAACTTAATTAAAAGTTTTCTAAAATAAATGCTTTCAACAAGCAGCATTAAACCTCCTGTCTTCAACTTTTATCTACCTTTATAGCTCTTAGGGGGAAATTAAAAGGACGTCATGAGCTGAAATTCTCTTCTGAATCACTAATATTGGTTTTTGCAAAAAAAAAAAAAAAGCCATTGTTCTTGGTAAATGAGATTTGTAGCTTAAGGATATGCTTACTCACTGAGGTCTAAGCTTTGCTGTGCCTAAACTTATTCAAATAATGAAATATTGAGTAAGTATATCTGAGATAATATTGAAAAACTTTAAGTGGTCTTTAACTGATATTTGACTGAAATTGCTTATGCTTACATAGCAGTGATAGAAATTTGGAAGATGTATTGGTACTGTTATATTTGAGTAGTCTTCATGGTAAGGGTTCCAGATTTAACAAATGAAAATTCAAGACACCCAGTGAAAAGTGAATTTCTAATAAATTCAACTGTAATGGCCTGTCTTGTTTTATCTGTCAAATCCACTCTGAGGTGCAATGGTTGAAGCAATAAGGCATTCAAATTTTAGTTAGCTAAGTACTAAAAGTGTGAATGCCAGCAAGAGGGACAGTATTCTTCCCATCTGTTATCTATAAAATAGCTTAGAAATTTTAAGCTTATCAAGAGACTTTATTGTTTCCTAGGTAGAACATTAACCTGGAAGTCGACTAATATTAGAAGCTGGTGGCAATTAATATTTATTAAATGATGGCAAGGTACCAAGCTCAGTTGTGTTCTATAAGCATCTCATTTAATTCACACAACATTTTTATGAGCTATAGAGTAATATCATCCTGTTTTACAGGTGAGGAAATGATTTTAAGATAAGCAATACTAATAATCAAAATTGTGCTTTAAATCCCAGTTTGGTCAAATTGAAGGTTTACTTTCCTAAACCATACACTCTACTACCTTCCAGATGACATAGCTTCTAGAATCTGTTTCTTTTGTTTCTAAATTTGCAGCCTTCCTTGGATGAGTCACTTAACCTCTGTTTTTCAATTTTTACGTATATGAAATCTGAGTATTAAATTGGATAATTTCTTGATTAGTACAATTATGTGATTTTTGTCAAGAAATTAGAATTATGCTACTGAAGTATGGGAAATAGAGATGTGTATAATTTGCCTTTATATAGATTCTAAGGTCAACTATGGCACACAATTTTTTTCATACCCATGTATTTCTTCCCAGTATGTACTACAGCATTTTATATAGACTCTCAGTGGATGCATGAGTAAGGATTGGGATCACCGAGTTGTGTATTTCTTCCGGAAATATGGAATTCAAAAGGTCATTAAGAAGAAAAGAAATTCTCAAGTTCCTTCTGAATTTCTAATAACACGGGAAATGAAGTAAGGATACAGAGAGTAGTACGCTGAAATGATAGTGGTGAGCCATTCAGGTTAGTTAACAGGAACTAATGACTGGGCTTCTAGAACTCTGTATATGCATGTGAGGCTCTTTTGGCTGTCTTAAAATTATCCTGTTCCTATGTTCTGGAACAAACATTTTCTTCCACCTCCTAAAGTTTTGTTCTTTACTTGTAACTTCACTGGTCCTCATTATTCTTCAGAGCGGAGAAGGGGCATTCTTCAAAACAGGCATAGACGCTCTCTCTCTCTCTCTCTCTCTCTCTCTCTCTCCACCCCCAACCACCCCCCCGCCCCATCTCTTTCAGGCTTCTTTTTACTAAAATAACAAATTCACAGACATGCATGTAAAAAATCCCAAAGTGACTCACTTAAAAAGTGCCATATATAACTATATAGAAGCATAGTTTCTGAATAGGAATTATAGGAATTATGAATCAATAAGACAGGAGGAGGTACACAAAAGCAGACCAGAATATAGACCAGTCATGACACTGTGGCATAGTTATCAAAAGGTATAGTGACATTTGTAACTGACAAGAAGGTGATTGTTGTGCATATAAACTCTGAAACTCTGGGAAGTGTAGACCTGAGATCATGTATTTCAGGTTTAGAAACTTGGCATTATCGGCAGGTAGGCTGGATTTTATAAAACCTATGTGTCTAAAATGCAGAAAACTGAGCTTCAAGAGAAGATTAGAGGGACAAACAATATAAATTGCAATGCAGTGATGCATTACTAAAAGGTGAGAGCTAAAATAAATGTTATGGTAGTTAATATTAGGAAAATAACGCAGACCAAAATACGTAAACCATAAATTACTAAAGTATCATAAGGCTAGGCCATGCTCATGAAATGAAAAAAAAAAAAGTGGGCTCAGAAGAAAGGACCGTGTCTCTTCCTATGTTTTTTACATTCATAAATTTATTCTACAAATTTTTAAAAAGGCTAATTTGAATAAAATTAATGTAATATAAGAAGGATTGGCAACTAGAACTAAAAATAAAGGCTTAAGCATATGATGTGGTGTACCTAAGGGAATCTTTGAATATGGTTGGTACTATTTTACTAGAAAGTAGGTAAAAACATTTACAAGAGGTTAAGTGTGAAGAAGTATGAAGAAGGAGATTTATGGGTCATTATGGAGAAGAGAGATAGATGGAGGAATTCTCAGAGCATAGAACAGCAATGGCAGGAATTGCCAAAGTTGATTTCATGAAGTTGGTGGCAAAACACTGAAAAAAATGTACATAGAATAAAATGAGTTAAGGGGATTTTATAGTACACTCTTGCCTCCTATAACTTCCAGAACACTGTGGAAGCTACTTATAGAGAGATTAGGAAGTTTAGGGGGAAAAAATGTTTATTTTTTCAGAAAACTCAGAATGTTCATATACCAGCAATTGCCAAAAGGACTGCCAAAAGCAGTGGTCAGAATAAAATGGAGAACCTCTTTACATAGATGTAGATTTCAGGACTGTATTAGTTAACTGTTGCTAGGTAATAAAATACCTCAAACTTTCACATTTTAAAACAACAATCATTTCTTATCACACAGTTTTTCTGGATCAAGAGTCTAGGTATAGCTTAGCTTGTCCTCCTGTTTAGGATCTCTCTTGAGGCTCAAATCCAGTTATCAGTTGGAGCTGCTCTCATCTAAAGGCTTAAAAGAGGAAGGATCCATTTTCAGGCTTACTTACATGGGCTGTTGGCCGGCTCAGAAGATTCACTTCCAAGCTCAGTCATATGGCTGTTGGCAGGCCTAAGGCCCCTGTTGGCTGTTGCAGAAGACATTATTTCTTCGCCACGTGGGCCTCTCCATAGAGCAGCTCACAACTTGGCAACTGGCTTCTCTCAGAGGGACTAACAGAGAAAGCAAGATTTCGGTAGTCACATCCCATGATTTTGACATATTCTATCCGTTAAAAGCAAGTCACTAGGTACAGTCCATAGTCAGTGGGAGGAAGTTACACAAGGGTGTAAATACCAGGGTGCAGGAATCAATGAGGCATATCTTAGAGTCTGCCCAGTACAAAGACTTTGCTCTATGCAACAATATTAGATGATAAACAGCAAGTGGCGAGAAGTGGAGTTGACTGCCTGGACTCAGACTATCCAAGCATAATCATCTTTCATTCTCAGAATAAATTTTAGCTCATAAAGATTAAAAAAATTCAATACAGAAAAACAATCTCTTCTAATTTTTTTCATAATATTTATGTCTGGCATAAGTAAGGAACTGTGGCGTTTAGTGATGCTCTTTAGCTTAAACAAGATTAAAGCAGGACAGATTAAACTGTAATGACTAGAACTAAGGAATTTAACCTAATGTTCTTAACTGAACAGTAAAGAACTCCCAAGATGAGTTTATTTAACCACATATTCTAGTTTTTTGTATTTTCTTTTGTGAAAGATGTACTTTCTTTATATATGCTATTAGACAAGGACATTTTCCAGCAAAATGTTTATCACCTGCCTGAGCAGCTTTCCTTTATCAAAAGTTAACGGGAACAATTGTATGGCATTACATATATTGATAAACTAAGCATAACTCTGAGTAGTTTCACATTTAGGGAAAAAAAGATAAATGTTTATCTTATCTGCATGATTTTAAAACAAGGATTAAATACAATAGAGTAGGCAAAGCAAAATACAGAAAAAAAGTCCTGTTAAGTAAGTCTACCATATTATAGAGCCTGATGGGATGAATGTAAAATCTATATAAAGAAGTATGTCTATCTATCTATCTATCATCTAATCTATCTATCTATCTATGTATCTATCTATCTATCTATCTATCTATCTATTATCTATCTATCCATCAAAGAATGGATTTTAAAATATGCCAAACAAGATGCTTTATAATTTAGGCATGTTTCTGTTTTGTGTTTTCAGCTTTACATTCTTATTCTCTAAGGTTTGAGTGTTTTTTAAGCAAAGAAATTTGGTTTATAAATGAGAGTCACTTATGTCTAGATATTGCTTATTAAATAATTCTTCTGAGAGGTAATTTTAGATTTGCTGTAAGCGATTAATCAGTGTTTTTTGAGATTCTTAGACATTGATAAAACAAAGCGGAGAGGGAAATTAAAGAATCACGCAGTCTATGTTGGAAGAGAAATGGGTGATTATTTAGTTTATTCTTCATCATCTCCACCCTCAAGTGCTCCTTCCAAAGCATACTGTAGGCTTTATACATTTCCAAAGATAGAAACCTCTTCACACTGCTTATTTTATTGTTAAATATCTCCAATTGATTAAGAGATCAACTTATGTAATGCCCATATCTACCCCTCTAAAATTTCCAAAAATCAACCTTTGCTTTGCTTTTTGTACTAGCATAGAGAGCCTAATCTCTCCCTAGATGGTGACCTCCTTCATGAACAACATCATGTCTTTTTCTTGTCTCTAGATACCACGTGTCTTGCAACTGATAAATATTTCAACACGTATTTTTGAATGAGTAAACTACAATCTCTGAGCAAACTATGAGGAAAGACTTAGTATTATAGTTTTCCTTCTAAATTATCATATGTATAAATGAAGGCAAGTGATTTGTTTTCTAGGGTCAGGATCACTTCTTTGTCTCCACAAATGCATAGGAGAATAGATGAACTATTTGTGCTTAACTATATGGACCTTATCTCCTATGCTCCATGACACCAAATTTCTTCCTGTAATAAATTGCCCTCTAGGCATTCTTAACTTTGCTTGTCTCCGGATTCCTTCCTTGAACTTCTGGTTTTCAACTTCTTAACTTATTTTTTGACCTGTTTACACTTACTCTAGCCAGCCCTAAGAACGTTTCCACCAATCCTATCCCTGACCTGATTTGTTCTCCCTTGAGGCCATCTAAACTCTAGAATGGTGGATTCTTCGTGTGTAGTGTTGAATTGGGTGGAAATTTGGTCACTTTCTTTGTGACTGTTTGCTGAATAGAAGTGAATGCCTAAAACATAATGTTTTATGGTGCAGACTATAGTGTATCATGGTGAACGTTCCATGTGAGCTTGAGTACAATGTGCATTCTGATGTTGTTGGGTGCTAGTCTATAGATGTCAGTTATATACAGTTGATTAATGATGTTGTTTAGTTCAACTATGTTCTTGCTGATTTTAGCCTGCCGGATCTGTTCATATCTCACAGAGGAGTACTGAAGTCTCCAACTATAATAGTGCGTGCTTCCATTTCTCCTTGAAGGTTTATGAGGTTTTGCCTTACATAGTTTAATACTTTCTTAATAGGCAGGTACACATTTGAGATTATTATATCTTTTTGGAGAAGTGAGCCCTTTTTCATTATGCATTGTCTATCTTTATCCTTAATTACTCTACTTATTTTGAAGGCTCCTGTGTCAGAAATTAATATAGTCTTGCTTTCTTTTGATTAGTGTTTCCATGGTATATATATATTTTTCATCCATTTACTTTAATCTACATTTGTCTTTGTATTTAAAGTGAGTTTCTTGCACACAAGTATATTGCATCTTATTTTTTGATCCACACTCAGAATCGCTGTCTTTTAATTGGCATACTTTGATGATTTGTGTTCAAAATGATTACTTATATATTTGAATTTATGTCTACCATATTTATTACTGTTTTCTATTTGTTGCTCTAGTTTCTCATTTTTATTTTTTCTTCAACTCTTTTTCTACCTTTTACTGTTTTAGTTGAGCATCTGATAAAATGTCATTTTTCTACTTTCTTAGCATGTCAGTTATACTTTTAAAATTTTTCTTTAGAATTTGAAGTATATATTTACAACAAATCTAACTTCATTTTGAAATAAACTAAACTGCTTTAGAAGTAATGTGAGTACCTGATAATTATAAAATAATTCTGATTGCTCCCTCCTGTCCCTTGTATCACTGATGGCATTTACTTCACTTATATATAGAAATACATAAGGTTATATGTAATATATATGATTATATATGCTTATATGATATATATGGAAGCATATATAATCAAATTAGTACATATACATATATACAAAATACTTAGTAAAAATACATTGTTGCTTTTCTTATTTTGAGAAAACTGCTATGTGTTAGATAAATTAAAAATAAGGCAAATAAAAATTTTTATTTTACCCATTTCTTCTTTAATGTTTTTTTCTTTATGAAGATCAAAATTTCTGACCTATACTATTTTCCTTTTCTCTGAAGAATGTCTTTTGACATATCTTGCAAGGCAGATCTACTGGAATGAATTTCCTCAATTTTTGTTTGTCTGAGAAAATCTTTACTTCTCACTTACTTTTGAAGGATAATGTTGCAGGGAACAGAATTCATTTTTTTTTCCTTTGTCTCAATGCTTTAAATAATTTATTCCATTCTCTTCTTGCTTGCATGGCTTGTGAGGAACAGTCAGATATAAGTCTTATCTTTGTTCTTTTACAGGTAATATTTCGTTAGCTTTTTTCAGGATTTTTTTCCTTTGATTTTCTGTAGTTATAAAATGATATTCCTAAGTATAGCTTTGGTTTTCTTTTTTTTATCCTAGTTTGTGTACTCGAAGCTTCGTGGATTTGTGGTTTGGTGTTTGATCGTAATTTGGGAAAATCCTCAGTTATTATTATCTCAAATATTATTGCATTTTTTTCTCTCTTTCTTCTACTTCTGGTATTCCCATTACATATATGACTACCTTTTGTAGTTGTCCTACAGCCCTTTGTTATTCCATTCTGGTGGTTTTTATTCTTTATTGTTCTCTTTGCTCTTCAGTTTTTATTTTTTTATGCATATCCTAAAGCTCAGAGGTATTTTCTTTAGCAGTGTTCAGTCTACTAATAACCCTATCAAAAACACTGTTTCTATTACAATGTTTTTGATCTCTTGCATTCCTTTTTGGTTTGTTCTTAGAATTTCAATCTGTCTGCTAAGATTACACATCTGTTCTTTTATACCATCTATTTTATCCATTAGAGCCTTCAGCATATTAATTGTCGTTGTTTAAATTCCCAATCTGATAATTCCCATAACCTTAGTAGAGTTCTGATGCCTTCAAAGTGCATTTTTTGGCTTTTAGCATGCCATGTAATTTTTTCTTGATGGACAAACATGATGTGCTGGATGAAAGAAATTGCAGTAAAAAGGTTTTTGCAAGTGCGATGGTAAAGTGTGGGGGAAAGGAAGTGTTCTAGAGTCCCAAGGTAAGATTTCAGTCTTTTAGTGAGTCTGGGCCTTTGGACTGTGAACTTCACAAGTGCTTTCAGACATTGTTCCTTGGGTGGAACTGGGTGGCTAGAGATGGGCTAGAGTTGGCTACTTCTCCTAGATCAGTCAGGTTCTGAAAAAAAACCCAGTAGGTTAGACTCAGCTTACAGTTTCTCTTGAGTGCAGCCCGTGTTAAGAAGAATAGAGTATTCTGGTGAATTTAGAAATTATTTTTTCTTCTTCTTTTGCCAGATATATGCAGATATTTTTCTCTTATATTCACTATAAGAACCTGCTCAAACCACTGGAGATAAAACTCACAAAACATGGGAGACTGACTGCTTTATAACTGGATGCCCTGGAGTTTTAACCTTCGACTTGCCCACACTGAGCCTCTAGTGAGTCATCAATTACTGTTCAGATTTTCCTATTCTGATGTTGGTTCTTGTGTAAGTTTTCACTCACAAGTCTCTGTTCTGGTAAGCCTTGACTCCCTGTATTCATCTCCACAATCTTGGGGACAGCAATTTATGTCTCTTCACTTCTCTTAAGGGTACAAGAAGAATGGTTGATTTTTCATTCTCTTCAGCTTTAGACTTGTTGTTAGGATGGAAGTGGCAACTTTCAATCTCCTTAGATGTAGAACTGGCAAAGGGAAGTCTGTTTCTATAATTTTTAACTTTAGAAAAAAGTAAGGCAAAAAAATTGTTGAGAAACTGTGAATATAGTAAGTATTTTCCTTTTGTAAATATAATTTTGTGGGTTTTATTTGGGTTCAAATTCTTATCATGATGTCTTATTCATTCATGTATTGAGTATAACTGATATGCCATGTAAGTTTAACCACCTAAAGTCAGTTTGACATTTCTAAGCAAAGCCGAGGGTTACAAAGAAACTGGTTGTCATATTTTTATGACTTGACATTCAAACTAAAACTATAAAATGACCTTCAGAGTTAAGAATGTAGAGTACCTTGGTTTTTAATATCTCATGGGTGAAAGAGGAAGGAGCTCTGAAGATTCTTTGATCTCAATTGCTCTTGAAGGAGTTGTTGCAATAATACTCAATAATGTCTGGTGTCCTGATGTATTTGAGAATATTTCCCCTAGATACTCCCTAATTAGAATATAGCCAATTCCTACTGCCTTTAACCCATTACCACTAGGCAAGGAAGGAATAGCAGGGCAATTTGGTAGTCATTAAGAATATTTGAAGATAAATGTGTTCTACTGGGATTAAGCATTTCATTCTCCTGATAATAAAATTATAGTAGCTTCATAGGTATTCATAATATACTTTAGGCTATTTTAAAACAATTAAGAAAATAAAGAATATTCACTTCCTTGAGTTTGTTATTGTTGTTGTTGGTCTGTTTAATTTGTAGCTTGGAAACAGAGCAGACTCAGCTGAGAAAATTAAAAATGATAGTAATATAAGTTCTTTAAAACCTTAAGGATGAAGGGTGAGAGCTCAGTATGCTTCAGAATGCATTATATAGCTACAATGTATTACAAAATATCCCTGAAGTGAATCATTACTTCAAAAACCAAAAGCCAGTTAATTAAAAATACAGTGTAATTTATCCTTAAAATATGCATTTTATTTTGTAGGCACTATGAAAATATGCACTCAGGAGTTAAATTTATGAACGAAAAATAAATAAACTAGCCACCAAGGTAAAATATCAACCATGATTACATCCAAATATTTGCTTTCTTGTGTTTCTATATGTGTCACTAGGCAGGACTAGTGAAAAACACATAATGAGTGCTGTCTGGTATAACGTTAACTATTTAGCTTTAACTAAACTCAAGGGGGTTCTTTGAGTTTATATTTCACTATATTTCCCCAGTTAATTTACTCTTTCCCTCTGTTGGATGTTATAGTACCATTTCAAATCTTCCATATTTTCTCTCCATCCTTACTTACAGGTGATGACTTATTACTTTGAATGAAGTGTTCATGATCCCATCTCAGGCTAATGCCTCCACTTATGTATAAAATACACTCCATTTATTTTGCCTACCCAGGAAATCAGCTCTAACTATTCTTCCTTCCTTCTTTTGCATAGACATGTTATCTTTATCATCTTTTAAAATGATCTTCTTAAAAAATTATTTTATCTCAATAGTATTTGGGGAATAGGTGGTTCTTAGTTACATGGATAAGTTCTTTAGTGGTGATTCCTGAGATTTTGGTGCACCCATCACCCGAGCAGTGCACACTGTACCTAATGTGTAATGTTTTATGTCTTATCACCCTCTCACCTTCCCCCCAAGTCCTCAATGTCCATTGTATCATTCTTATGCCTTTGAATCCTCATAACTTAGCTCCCACTTATAAGTGAACACATAAAATACTTGGTTTTCCATTCCTGAGTTATTTCACTTAGAATAATGGTCTTCACATGAACCCTAGAACTTAAAGTATAATTTAAAAAAAAGAATAATGGTCTTCAACTCCATCCAGGTTGCTGCAAAAGTCATTATTTCCATCCTTTTTATGGCTGAATAATATTCCATGCTATATAACTCTGGGTAGATACCCAGTAGTGGGATTGCTGGTTCAAATGGTAGTTCTACCTTTAGTTCCTTAAGGAATCTCCATACTGCTTTCTATAGTGGTTGTACCAGTTTACATTCCCATCAGCAGTGTAAATGTATTCCCTTTTCACCATATCCACACCAACATCTGTTATTTTTTATTTTTAAATTATGGCCATTCTTACAGAAGTAAGGTTAACACCACTAATTATCAGAGAAATACAGATTAAAACCACTTGTTGTGAATGGTTTTAATTCACACTCATTCATAATGAGTGGTTTTAATTTGTATTTCTCTGATAACTAGCGATGTTAACTACTTTTTCACATTTGTTGGCCATTTGTGTATCTTCTTTTGAGAATTTTCTATTAATGTCCTTAGCCCACTTTTTGATGTGATTTTTTTTTTCTGATTTGTTTTGAGTTCCTTGTAGATTCTGGATATTAGTCCTTTGTCAGATTCATAGTTTGTGAAGATTTTCTCCCACTCTGTGGGTTGTCTGTTTACTCTGCTGATTATTTCTTTTTCTGTGCAGAAGCATTTTAGTTTAATTCAGTCCTATCTATATTTGTTCTTTTCCATTTGCTTTTGGGTTCTTGGTCATGAACTCTTTGCCTAAGCCAATGTCTACAAGAGTTTCTCCTATGTTTTCTAAAATTCTTATGGTTTCATGTCTCAGATTTAAGTCTTTGACCCACCTTGAGTTGAATTTTGTATAAGATGAAAGATGAGGATCCAGTTTCATTTTTCTACACGTGGCTTGCCAATTATCCCAGCACCATTTGTTGAGTAGGATGTCCTTTTCCCACTTTATATTTTTGTTTGCTTTGTTGAAGATCAGTTGACTGTAAGCATTTGGCTTATTTGTGGGTTCTTTATTCTGTTCCATTGGTCTACATGCCTATTTTTCTGTAATTACCACTCTGTTTTGGTAACTATAGCCTTCTAGCATAGTTTGAAGTCAGCTAATGGGCCTCCAGATTTGTTCTTTCTGATTAGTCTTGCTTTGGCTATGCAGGCTCTTTTTTGGTTCCGTATAAATTTTAAGACTTTTTTCTATTTCTGTGAAGAATGATAATGGTATTTTTATGGGAATTGCATTGAATCTGTAGATTGCTTTTGGCAGTATGATCATTTTCACAATATTGATTCTACTCATTAATAATCATGAAATGTGTTTCCATTTGTTTATGTCATCAATAATCTTTTTCAGCAGTTTTGTAGTTTTCCTTGTAGAGATCTTTCACCTCCCCAGTTAGGCATATTCTTAAGTATCTTATTTTTTGTGTAGCTGTTGTAAAAGGGATTGAGTTCTTGATTTGATTCTTAGCTTGGTTATTGTTGATGTGTAGCAGTGTTAATGATTTGTATACATTTATTTTGTATCCCAAAACTTTATGAATTCATTTATCAGATCTAGGAGGTTTTTGGATAAGTCTTTAAGGTTTTCTAGATATACAATTCTATTATCAGCAAACAGTGACACTTTGACTTCCTCTTTACTGATTTGGATGACCTTTGTTTCTTTCTCTTTTCTGATTGCTCTGGTTAGGACTTCCAGTAGTGAAAGTGGGCATCCTTGTCTTGTCCCTGTTCTCAGGGTGAATGCTTACAGCTTTTCCCCATTTAGTATAATGTTGGCTGTGACAGATAAAGAATTCATAAGGTTGATTATTAACCTGCTCAAGGAGATACCAGGGAAAGGTGAAAACCAACTTAAAAAAAATTAAAGATACTTTACAGGATATGGATGACAAATCCTTCAGAGAAACAGATATTATAAGGCAAAAAATTCATAACTTTTAGAAATGAAGGATACACTTTGAGAAATACAAAATGCACTGCAAAGTTTTAACAATAGACTAGAGCAAGTAGAAGAAAGAACTTCAGAGGTCAAAGATAAGTCTTTAAAATTAACCCAATCAAAGACAAAGAAAAAAGAACAGAAAAATGAACAAAGCCTCCAAGAAATTTGGGATTATGTTAAATGACCAAACCTAAGATTAATTGGAAAGAGGGAAATCTATAAGTTTTTCCAAACTTTTAGAAATTTAAAAGATTTCCCTCTTATTTGAAGGAACAATTGAGAAAAATTTTTCTGGCCTTGCTAGAGATATAAGCATCCACATACAAGAAACTCAAAGAACACCTGGGAAATTCATCACAAAATGATCATTGCCTAGGCACATAGTCGTCAGGTGATCTAAAGTCAAGACGAATGAAAGAATCTTAAGAGCTGTGAGACAAAAGCATCAGGTAACCTACAAAGGAAAACCGGTCAGATTCACAGCAGATTTCTCAGCGGAAACTTTAAAATGCTTTTGACTCCATTTCTCTTTCCTATCACCACCCCATTCCTCTGATTCTTGTTAGAGCATAATTTCTCAAAAGATTTGGCTTTGCTCACTGTCCTTATTCCTGTGATCCTCCCTATCTCTCTTTTACCTGCTCTAAATAAGCTTTCAACACAACAAACACTTCTATGAAACTATTTGCTATATCCAGAAGTCATTTCTTACTTTCTTCTTGATTTATCAGCAAGACTTGTTGCTGATGATAACTCTTTTCTTTCTAAAACTACATTTCAGGTGCCCTACGCTTACTGTTTTGTCTCTGGACTTACCAGCTGCTCCTTCTTGCTGTTATCTTCCTTGTTTATCTTCTGACTATCCTAATATTGCAAGGACACAGATCTCAGTCCTTGGGCCTCTGCTCTTCTTTGTCTATATTTAATGTCTTGGGAATTTCAGCCAGTCATGATATAAATATCAACTATACAGTAATGACTTTTTTTTTTTTTTTTTTTTTTTTTTTTTGAGAGGGAGTCTCGCTGAGTCGCCCAGGCTGGAGTGCAGTGGTGCAATCTCGGCTCATTGCAAGCTCTGCCTCCCGGGTTCACGCCATTCTCCTGCCTCAGCCTCCCAAGTAGCTGGGACTACAGGTGGCTGCCACCACGCCTGGCTAATTTTTTGTATTTTTAGTAGAGGGGTTTCACCATGTTAGCTAGGATGGTCTCGATCTCTTGACCTCATGATTCACCCGTCTTGGCCTCCCAAAGTGCTGGGATTACAGGTGTGAGCCACTGTGCCCGGCCTACACTAATGACTTTTAACTGAAGGTCAGATTTAGGTCAGATTTCACATATATGTGTTTCCAGAAATCCCTGCTTAAGCATCTAAAAGTCATCTCAAATTTAACATCTAAACAAAATCTGGTTATTCCACCTCAACTTGCTCATTCCCCCTCATTCCCCTATTCCTTAATTATTGGCAGTGCTATTTTTCCAATTGCTCAGATTGAGCTTGGGGTCCCTCTTGCATCATGTTTTACTCTCACACCTCAATACACAACCTGACAGAAAATTATTTCTGCTGTTTCATTTTAGTAAATTTGGAAGCTGACCACATTTGCTACCTTTACTGCTATCCAGACTATACACTGTCATCTCTCCCTTGTACTACTGCATCAACTTCCTTAAGGGTATCATTGCTTCTACTCTATCCTGTCCATGGGCTCTATACACAACACAATAGTGAGAATTATCTTAATAAAATAAAATTCAGATTGTGTCATTTCTCATCTTAGAACCTTCTAGGATAACTTAAAAGAGCCAATCAAACTAATGGTTGCTTCTGCTAGGGGCAAACCATTTTTAAAAATATTCTTTTAATGTTAACATATCATTGTATAAATATCATTGTATTATTTGTACACTGTATTCTCAGCCATAATGCATATAACTATACAAAATGGAAGTGAGAAATAGGTAAAATGCCCTTGTCTAGTTTACAAGAAAACTTAGAGGCAAAGGAAAGTGCTACTTAATCAATGCTTTTACACTTTTTGTTGCCACAATTTACTGGATACTCTATTTCTTCAAAAACAGAAGAAGCATTATTTTCAGATCATGTATCGATATGGAGCTTAGTGGTCTTTGTCAGTATATACTTAAAGAATGTTTATTTCTTAATGATACTGAATTTTGTAATGAAAACCCAAATGTGCAAATAGTTATAAACAAGAGGGGTCACAATTGTTTTAGATTGACTTCAGAAACCATTTGTTTTGTATTTTGTTTTAAGAATTACAGGAACATAGCTACAAATGCTGAGTTTGATTTGGAAATGTATTCTTTGGTCATATAAAGATGGGATACAAATACCTTGGGAACTTTCCTTTCCTGTATTATGCGTAAGTCTGCCCAGCACCTATTTTCAGATTAAAGAACTCACTTTTTAACAGCTATGGTCTAAAAATTAAGGTGATCTTTTAAACACTATTAACTGTAAATGAATTTTTATTACGGATTTTGTCATTTTCTAACAAAAGTTACTAAAAGAATGCTTGAAAAGATGATGTAATCTTTCATAACCAAGTAAAAATTTCTTTCTTCTATTTTTAACTTTCTTCTGATTTTTAAAAATTGTGTTCATGATTGACACATAATACATGTATAAAGGATGTTTTCATACGTGTGATGTTTTCATACGTGCGTACATTGTATAAAGATCAAATCAGGGTAGTTATCATGTCAATCACCTCAAACTTTTAGCATTTAAAGTTTGAGGTGAGAACTTCAGAGTGACAATAGTTTTCTGTTTATGGCTTCTTATTACAGGGTCATATTCAGTATATTAAACTTAATAAAAACTTCATCTGTTTATGTGGATTTGTGAATATTTTATATATATACTGCACTTCAGTAAAATATACTGTATGTTGACCAAAATGAATTTGGTTTATTAGGAGAGGATAGCACCATTGCATGCAAATATTTTACATAATTTATTCATGATTCATTGTTTGGTCTATTAGAATACTCCATAATGATTGAAGATGCCAACTCACATTAAAAATAAGCTTACAAGATCCTGGTTAATAAGCAGTAAGTCCAATGTATTAATTGACAATGAAGATCATTCTTTTCTATTAACTACAATGTTCAGAGTCCCTATTTAGGATATACTTTTCATGATCACTAAATTAATAAATGTAAGGTTGCTTGGTAACTACTGTAGGATGCAAGTAGAGGAAGGTAAATTATTACAGGGGATTTTTCATTTAGACCATGGTGACACTCAATGATATATTTCTTTCTGTAAACCAAGGTCTTGTTGCTAAGGGCTGTGTACTGCCCATCAGATTTGGTGTCTTTCAGTCTGAACTATTTCAGAGCAACCATGATACCTTGCAGCTGTTGAGCTTCCCTTTTCTAACTTCTAGGCTGTGTTTTTTTTTTTTCTTATTTATGTACGTTTTCTTTAGATAGAATGCAATGTAGATAATGAGGTTGCAATGTAGGTAATGAGGTTTCAAATTACTAAAAATGCATTTTAACTCTGCTTACATGAGATAACACTTGGGATATTTTGATAATTTTATTGGGGCTTCACAATTTTTTGGCCATCCACATACATTGACAATCACTTTATTTACTACATGTGTTATTAACCATTTTGTTTGTGCACAATTTTGTTCAGAGGGTCATTTAAGCTTCAAGTTATTTGAGGTAACTTTATTGTCTCACTTATGTAACTTCTACATTATTCAGATAATTTATGAACTTGTTTTCGTGTGTTTAAAACAATTTTTAAAATGTTAGGTTTAAAAGATTGAAAAAAAATTATGTGATAATTCATTACCCTTTCTACCTGCATCCAGCTATATGAACATGAATCAGTTCAGAAAGATCAGAATATATCCTCCTTTCAGAGCACAGTTATTCTTGAAATCTATCCCACTTTTTGACAAGTCTATGAACACAATGGCATCATTAGCAATGATTGCAGAGCCAGAACAAAAATTAGTAGTTTTGTTTGGAGAATCTCAGAGTTTTCAATTAGTTTGGAAAGACATATAATTATCTGACTATTCCTTTCCTGCTATTCACCATCCATTACTGACATAAGTCAAGCAACCATTGGGAGTCAGAAAAAACAGAATAAATTTTTATGCTCGTGCATCAGCATTTTCTAAATATCTCCCAGAAGGCATGCATTCCTTCAGCCTCACTTGTAGGCTGGAGAATAGACACACATGCATGTAACTCACACATTTCAAAAAGAGGGACAGGACTTGTTTTGATTTCACTGAGCTACTTATACAAGACAGTGGTCCAAGTCAACAGGGTAATAGTATAATTTTCAAGCACAATGAACCCTCAACAGTTTTTATAAGACAAAACTAGAGCAGCTCATTAAAATGGCATTCAGGGTAAAATCAGAAAGACAAAATGCCAGCTACTAATGGTTGAGGGTAGGCAATAAGGCAGGAGGAAAACATATCAATTAATACTTTGAAACAATCTCACCACAGTGTATCCTTTTCAGACTTTTACATTTGTCTCTGCCAATAATTTTGATACTTGGTTACTTACTATCTTCTGCATTAATTGCTATGTTTATTAGTATTTTCTCATTTTTCTAAGAGTTATGTCAGAACATTGAGACTGGAAAATGTTGTTCACTCTGGGTTTTTTTGTTTTGTTTTGTTTTGTTTTGAGATGGAGTCTTGCTCTGTCGCTCAGGCTGGGGTGCAGTGACATGATCTTGAATCACTGCAGCCTCCGCCTCCTTGGCTTAAGCAATCCTTCCTCCTCAGCCTCCCAAGTAGCTGGGATTACAGGTGCACACCACCATGCCAAATTTTTGTATTTTTTTGTAGAGACAGGGTTTAACCATGTTGCTTAGGCTTGTCTGAAACTCCTGGGCTCCAGCAATTTGACTACCTCTGCCTCCCAAAGTGCTGGGATTGGAGGCATGAGCCACTGCACTCAGCCCACTCTGTTTTTGAATCTGTTATGTTTCTTGACAGTCTCAGGCACTTTGACTAGTCAATTAATCAATACTTGTTTAAATTTTAGTTTATTGAATGAGGAATATTTGCCAGTAGGAACAAGCAATAGAAAATTTTATGATATAGCAAAATATAATATTATGATCAAAGAATCTAAGAGAATAGAGACAATAATGTAAAATTTACAGCAATTTTTCTTGCTTTATCTTTTCAGAGCTATTCAGAAATTTAAGAGATGTATTGTCCCCTGCCATCATACCCTATTTTATTGCAGTAGAACTGAGGCTTAATTATGTCAAATGACTTCCCGGGGTCAAAAGTTCATTTATTACCGAGCTGAACATAGAATCTATTGATATTACTAAAATTTGTTATGTAAGGTATTGTTGACATCTATGTTGTTCTTATATTGCATGTAAATCTTTATAGAACTTTATAGCAGCACAATTTGCAATTGTAACAATGTGGAACCAGCCCAAATGCCCATCAATCAAGAAGTGGGTAAAGAAACTGTGGCATATATATATGATGGAATACTACTCAGCCATAAAAATGAATGAATTAATGGCATTCACAACAACCTGTGTGAAACTGGAGACTATTATTCTAAGTGAAGTAACTCAGGAATGGAAAACCAAACATATTTTCTCACTTATAAGTGGGAGCTAAGCTATGAGGATGCAAAGGCATAACAATGATGCAATGGACTTTGGGGACTCTGGGAAAGGGTGGGAAGGGGGTGAGAGATAAAAGACTACAAATTGGGTTCAGTGTATACTGCTCGGGCGATGGGTGCACCAAAATCTCTCACAAATGACCACTAAAGAACCTACTCATGTAACAAAATACCACCTGTTCCCTAAAAACCTATGGAAATAAAAAAAAATTTAAAAAAATTTTGGTTTTGTCCTAACATGTTTAACTATAATACAATAAAAATCTTACCTAATTTGGAGATTCTGAACTAATTTGGAGATTCTTACTTATTTCCATCTCTTCATCTTCTATTTCTTTAGAAGAATGTGCTCTTGTTTATGTTTTTTTATTTTCCATCGAATTAAAAATAAAAATAAAATCATATTTCAGTTCTATGATTTGAGTGCATCTCTTAAAAGTTCATGTGTTGAAAACTTAATTGTCACTGCAACAGTGTTGGGTGGTGGGGCTTAATAAGAGGTGATTGGGTCATGAGAGCAGAACCCTCTTGAATGAATTAATGTCATTAACATGGGAGCAGGTTATTCATCATAAAAGTGGGTTGTTATAAAGTGAGACCAGGATGAACATGGTGGCTCACACCTGTAGTCTCAACACTTGGAAGGCCAAGGCAGGAGGATTGCTTGAACCCAGGAGTTTTAGATCAGCCTGGACAACATGGGGAGACTCTGTCTCTACACAAAGTTAAAAAATTAGTGGGGTGTGGTGGCACATGCCTGTAGTCCCAGCTACTTTGGAGGCTGAAGTGGGATGATGGTTTGAGCCCAGGAGGTAGAGGCTGTAGTGAGCCATGATCCTGCCACTGCCCTCTAGCCTGGACGACAAAGTGAGACCTGTCCTTGCAAAGTAAAAATAAAGAAATAAAATGAGTCCAGCTGCTGGTGCCTCCCTGTACCTTATGCATTTGCTTCTGTCTTTTGTCTTTGGCCATGGGATGACCCTTAGCAGACACAATTGTCATGCTCTTAGACATCCCAGCCTCCAGAACCATGAGCCAAATAAGCATCTATCCTTTATAAATTACTCAGTCTGTGGTATTCTGTTACAGCAGCAGAAGATGGACTAAGGAACCAGTAACTGTTTCTTTTATTTTTTTTTTCTTACAAAAGAAACTTTCTAGTATTTTATGGAAATAAGGCTTGATTATTTTGCCTTGTACTTTCATGTCCTTCTGTTCTCTCTTTTCCCCTTCATCCTTTCTTTACAAGGAAATGTTTAAATTAGAAATGTGGTACCCTTTACCACAGCAAAGTAAAATATAGAAACTTCCATAATCTATTAAAACAGTTGTTCTTGCAATCAAGACAAAGGGGAATTTATTATTTAACTTCAAATATCAAATAAGAAATATGTCTTTTGAAAAGAGTGAAAAGATGATAATCCTTTGTGATTATAGATTTTTTCTTCTCTAATTTTTAATTCATATTACAGTTAAAGATCTCTAAGCTGCTCTTTATCTCCAAACAATTTTTTACTATTAGTGCCTTTTAAATTCTGAGTATAACCAGCATGAAATGTTTTAGTTATTCTAAGTTATAACTGCATTTTAAATCCAAAGTCCTTTTATAAGTTGATAGGAATAATAGTTATCATTTCTCAAATGCTCAATTATGGCATTGAATTCTTTCATATTATTAAATTTAGTAGTAATCGTTATTTGTATGGATAAGCTATTGTACTCATGTTCAATTTTTTTCCTTCCTACTAGTAGACTATTAAATAAAAGTTAAAATTGTCATATTTACTAATTGTGTAGTTCAATATTGATCATTTGATCACTCACAATACAGAGTTTGTCAATGTTAACTATAACTGTTACCTTTCTGTGAAATTTATGAGAGACAAGATAAAAATGATACTTTGTAGAAAGCAGAGTACAAGAGGAGGCAGAGTATAAGAGAATGAATCACTGTCAAGGGCAGGTTAGGCATCATTGTAGCAATTAGTATTTAATCTTCTTTTTGACTGTATCAAAATGTCATCTCAGTTTGACCAGCAGTTTGACATTTAATTGCTGGAGAGTTAAAAGCTCAGCCAACCACATAGTGAGTGGTTAAAGGTGTGTATCTGTATTCCCACTTCCGCTGTTTAAATTGAACTCAGCAAAAATTAGTAGTGAAACCTTAGGTAAGTTAGTTAAACATGTTAAGTCTGATTTTCCTAATTTGTAAAAGTCAGTAATAATATTACCTACAGTAGTGGTAGCTGTTGGTATTAAACAAGGTTTCTATACATGTGGTAATTTAATAAGGATGCTATGTAAAAAATGTTAGTGCAATGTTATGCATAATTTTAATGGCTGGGCGCAGTGGCTTACCCCTGTAAGCCCAGCACTTTGGGAGGCCAAGGCGGGTAGATCACTTGAGGTCAGGAGTTTGAGACCAGCCTGACCAACATGGTGAAACCCCATCTCTACTAAAAATACAAAAGTGAGCTGGGCGTGGTGGCAGGTGCCTGTAGTCCCAGCTACTCAGGAGACTAAGGCAGGAGAATCACTTGAACCCAGGAGGTGGAGGTTGCAGTGAGCCAAGATCATGCCCTTGCACTCCAGCCTGGGCAACAGAGCGAGACTCCGCCTCAAAAAAAAATTAATAATAATAAGAAGAATTATAATGACCATACTAATCTACCACATAGAAAAAACCCATGACATAAATCATTATCCAGGGTTAATATTGTGTCTTAAGTAATGTGGTTATATATATATATTTCCCTGTGGCAGCATAGAGAATATGTTAAGAGGAAAAAGAACTATAGTAGACAGAGAAAAAGAAGCAAAAAGAGAAAAAGCCTCTATAATTAAAGAAACGATTATCAGCCTTTTTCTTTTTCTTCCCAAGTATGAAAAAATTTTCACAGTAAAAATGGTAAAATACATTTTTCTATTATAATATTATATAAGAATTTAAGATTTGAGATTAGAGTTTTCTCCAATTGGAAGAAAATGGGCTGGAGAAAGGATGCTGAGGTCAAAGCATTTGTGCTTCAAGATACAAACTTGGATTCCAGTCCTAGTTCTTCAACAAACATGTGTGACAATCAATAAGTCACTTCTCGGGAATGCAGGTTACTTATATGTATAAAGTAAGTTGGAAAGAAGTAGCAGTTTTCAACATGTGCTCTATAAAAGTTGGATTTCTTGGTCAAATAAGTTTGGTAAATGTTGCATTCCATATCTCCCTGTCTGAAATTCTCACAAGGGCCTGAACTCATTAAAGCCCCTAAAAGTCTTGTAGTAAAAACATCTAGCTATTTTTTTTACCGAGGTTTTACAAGTCTATTTAATCATGTTACTCTTTTAATAACAGCCTTGTAGAACTGCTATTCAATGGACTAAACTTTAGAAAAACTGGACTAGGGAATAGTTGATTTCTTCCATGTTTACACTCCATTTCATGAACTTTGGTGATAAGGAAAGTGCATATTAACTTTATTAGAAAATCTAATCAATTAACTGTTTTCTTCTGAGTCACCTGGGGGTAATGACTAAGGGAGGGAGAATATTGAGCTATTAATTTCTTCTATATGTCTGTGGCACAAGGGTCACAGAAGGAAAATTAAATTTGGTTTACTAGAGCAAAGTAAAACCAGGTATTTTTATTGTTTGTTCTGTGATACGAGAATAGTTAGAGAAGACCATAAATGCTTGACTGTATCTATATCAGAATAAACAATAATAAACAAGTTCTGAATTTCTAAATCTGTAGTTTATTCTTAATTAAGCTTTTTATTCTTCTTTCATGCAAATAAAATATAGCTAGCATTTGTAGAAAGGTTAATACATAAAAATACAAAAGTAGTTTTTCAGAGAATTGTTGTCACTTATTGGAACTAGGAAGCACATTTGTTAGAGTGAAATAGGAAATTTTTTTACTTTTACTTGAATAAATCATTCTGTAGGTTTTTCAGTATAATTGGCCCTATGACTTGCCTCAAAGATTATGGTGAATGAAATTATCCATTCATTGATGGTCATGTTTTGAGTATTAGCTTTTATACCCACGGATAAAATAAATCACCCAAGGAATGACCATTCTCCCTGCAGGACTGCAATCCAGTCTTCATTGGACAGAATATGGCTACGGCTCCCTGGGTGGTGGAGAAGTTGCTGAGGTGCTGTGCTGGCAGAACTTACTAGAAATCTGCCCTCTGGAGTGCTGGGGGATGTGGTTCACAGAAATGTCCCCTACCTCTGGAATCACATGCATGCTAACTGAGGGGGTCTGGGGAAAGAGTTGTAGGGGGAAATAGTTTACTAGAGGCACTTCCTAAAAAGCTATCTGAAGGGTGCCAGAGGAAACTGCTGGTTATTGGGTACTGATAACCAATGTACCCTGTGGGAGCCAAGCACTGAAGAAGCTGTTCCTTGCAGGAGCAAGACTCTGGGATAACATATGCAAAAGAAAGTTGGTGCTGGAAAAATATTTGCTGCAGGACCCTGGTAAGGGAGCACCAGAATGAAGAGAAGAAAAGCCCTTTCTCCTGCAGTGTCTCTCCAGTACCCTGTAATGACCAAGCTTAACATCATGCCAGCTGGCAAATGATCTAAAGAGTCCGACTCTATCTTTACAGCAGGAAATGAAGGATGAATTTGGAACTGAAAGGCAATAAATTGATAACGGGCGCACATACTTATTAGAATTTTGGCAGGCATAGTTCCTGAATTAAGAGTGTGTATATATGTTTGCATAATTTAAGCCTTATTTTAAAATTTATAGGCAGAATTCTGTAACAGCCCCCAAGGTTCCTATTCCCTGAGTACACACCTTATAGAATCTCCTCCTGTTGAGAGCAGTGAGAACCTGAAAATATGATTGGATCACACTCTTGTGACTCTTGGGATTATGTTACACATCTTTTGACTTTGAGATGTTTATCAAAAGGGAGATCATCTTGGGTAGGACTAACTTGATCAGGTAGCTGAGTCCTTTGCGCAAAAAAGCAAGACATTAGAGAGCTGCTGTTCAGTTGTTCTAGAAGTTGTCACAGCTCTGTTGCGATGGGACCCATGGAGGAGGTCATCTGGCAGAGTGGTCTCTAGAAGCTGAGACAGATCCCCACCCAAAAACTACCAAAAAATGGGAACTTCAATCATACGCCCTCAAGGAAATTAATTCTGACAATAACCTGTGAGCTTAGAAGAGGACTCCAAGCTCAGATGAGATTGCAGTTCCTGCCATCATCTTGATTGTAACTTTATGAGTCCCTGAGCAAAGAATCCAGGCATGCTGTGCCTGGACTTACGCCTGCAGAAAATGTGAGATAATATATCAGTGCTGTTTTTAACTGTGAAGTTTGTGGTAATTTGTTATAAAGCAAAAGTAAAACAAATATAAATAGTATTTTTCTTGCTTTCTCCCTACTTCTCATCTACAAGAAGCATTCCTTGCTATTTCTGCACTCCTATCTAAGGTCAAATGTTTTTCATTGTCTCTCAACTAATTTCTTATGGCAAATGATTAAAATGTTGCCTAAGAAATTTTAAAAATGATAAAACACTTCCCAGAACTAATAGCTACTTGTAAAATATGTCAGTGGTAGAGCTTTGCTACAGCGTTCCTGATAATGAAATAATAAAAGCTAGCATTTATTGGTAACACACATGGCGTGTGAGACAAATACTTTACCAGGAATTATATATTTATCATTTTGAATTCTTCCAATGGATTCTATGAGTTAGACTGCATTTTCATCCTGAAGTTTTACAACATTAAATGGCTTGCCCAAAATACAGCAAAGAGTGATTGATTAAGCTATCGTATCCAGGATTGCCAGTGTGAATCCCAAATTAATTGCACAATACAAAACTGCCTCAAACTGAAGTGACTGTGGTTTGGATTGACTGATAATAACAAATTCTGATTCTAGCACTGTTTACAAAATTTTTTTTGCAGACATTTTACAATAATGCTATGTTTGGAGCCACATGGTAGGAACATATAATGTTAAAAACATGATTCGAAAAAAATATTTTAGTAACTATGGCAGGTACTACTAGTTATCTAGAACATTCACTCTTTCTTCCTCCTAGTTAGATGGATTTGTCTGAGGATGTGATTCCCCATCTACTCTCTACATTTCCTTAATGATGCTACTAGTAAAATTAAAGCCAAGCAATTAAACCCTAGCTAATGATATGTCAGCAGAAGTGATGCAAATGAATTCATAATCACATTCTTAAAAAAAAGCAACTTGTAACTTTCCATCAACTCTCTCTCTCTTTTTAACTACTTCAGGTAATTAAATGTATGGACATAATGGTGGGTGAGGGCCAATTTTTCCAGAATTAACTTTAAGATGTTTTCCCCTATTTCCTTCAAGATCCAGTGCATGATATTTATTAGGTATAGCCTGAGACAAGAACAAATTACAAAACTAAACAGATGGAGCATATTCTATTCAGTGCATTGTGGAGTTATGGGAAAGTTAGACATTGAGAGACCTGGGCAGTCAAATGGATGCATCCTGAAGGTGAATGGGAATTTAAAATGTGTGTGTTTTCTACTCTTCTATCATAAAAATAAGTATTTTAAAGTTTTTCCACCAACAGTAAAGCAGGACTAATATATGAAGTTTGTACTGTTCATAAATGTAATTATCTGAAAAAACATAGGCAACAGTTTCTTGATATTTTTATTTTTTATATGAAACAGGAATTTTACAAAAAGGGATAATAACCATTTGCTATGTGGTAAGGTTTGGGGGTGAAGGACAAAATATTTTGAAACTCTGTGAAAGGTAAGGGAATCAGAGCAGGGCTTCCCACAGCAGAGTTAGGGGCACAGTCTCTGCTTCATTGTGCTAGAATTACACAATCTTTCAAGACTCCAGAGTCTGCTCTGTCTTCCTTCTGTTCAGTGAGACAGCCTTTCCTTCCCAGCATTCACTGCTCACTTTAGATGAGTAAAAGTAGATCAAAGCAAGAGAGAGAATAAAAAGTTTGTCACAAAATGATTTTAGAGCCAGTTGTATCTGGGTCAGAATCACATATGGGGAGCCCAGAAAGAAGATTGTTAGACCATGTATAAGGCCAATTAGTATGTATTTTATATATTCTTAAAATTTAACATGCATTAACCTTCCTCTCATGGGTTCCTTTTAACCTTAGTAATGAAAAAATGTGTGAAATTATGAAGACAAAATTATATGACACAAGAAGCCTTAGAGCTTATATAATCCTGCCCTCCCATTTGACTTTTATTTTATAGATGAGAGAACTGAATCCCAGGAAGGTTAAGTGGCTTAACCTTAATTCACACAAATATTTATTTATATAGCAAGATCCAATATTAAGAACAAAAGCAGTTTTTTCCTGCTTCTTCACCCAATATATGGTCTTTGATTCATTGGACAGATAATAAACTTTAATGAACGTTATTTTTATAATATTATCTTTTAAATGTCATTTTCAATACCACAGCATTTCCAGGTATTGTTAACAAAAGGAAAAAAGTGGTAGTTAGAAACATAACACATCATTTAACATATTCCCCTAGCTCCACACGTTTTGGCAGTTAACATCATATGAGACTCTTCTGTGACATGTATTCATAAAAGTTGTACATTCTCTGCAATGGAGTTACCTTTGGGCTTTGTCAAATCTTGTTGTATAACAGTCATATATGGAAGGGGTGGATTACAAGGATATAAAAGATTAGTCGGAATGTTATTAATCTACTCCTGGGTGAATTATTTCATGCAGCATAGCTATCAATAAATCCAGAAGTCTTCAGATAAGTTTTAAATGGGCTCTACTGTGCAAAGGAGTGGGGTAAGCACACACAGAAGTCAGTTGCCTTAATGCTATCATATTTAAACAGGCTTCAGTGCTCAACATGCCAACATGCTTGGAAATTCTTCAATACCATGACCTCTAAAAGCCCAGCTAATTTAGTGAAAAGAGAAACAAGGGTAAGTTATTTTTGAGAGAATTTACTACCTCCTTTGCTTGTTAGTTGCTTGTTCAATTCCTACCTACTCACCATTGTGGACAGAATGTATCCCCTCAAAATTTGTATATTGAAGACCTAATCTCCAATGTAATAGTATTTAGAGATGGGACCTATGGGAGGTTAGATGAGGGTGGAGCCCTTATTGAAACCATCCCTCTAAACTTTATAAAGTTAATCAGAGAAGGGAGGGGATAAAATGAAAATAAACCAAGCCTGAGCATATGTAGCATTAATCATTACGTCAACTTTCTCTCTGACCTGCTTTCTCATAGTGTTTGCCTGTTGTCTTAGAATCATATAGACCATAGATTATAGTTCTCCTTAACTGCTCTATTGATGACAACTTGAACATTATAAAATGTTAATTTTTCCCGTTGAAATATTCTTTTAGGTCCTGCATACCAATGAAACTGCTGACATCAGCTGATCTGAATGACCCAACAAAAAGCTTACATACACAAAGAATGCAGTTTTCACATCCTAATCATTTCATTCTCCTTACCCTGACCAATCAATGATCCCAATTTGCCAGTCCCATCCCCTCCACAATTTTCTTAAAAACCCCGGATCAGTATATTCCTTGGGGAGATGGATTTTGGTGTTTTCTGCCACCTCCTTGCTTGGCTGCCCTGTGATCTTTAAACTCTTTTTCTGCTGCAACCCTGCTGTCTCAGTGTACTGATATGTTACTGTGCAGTGGGCATATGAAGCTGTTGGTCCTATAATATTATGATGGCATTAGTGGCCTTATAAGAATTAGAAGAGAAGCCAGGCACATTGGCATGCACCTGTAGTCCCAGCTACTCAGGAGGCTGAGGCAGGAGGATTGCTTGAGCCCAGGAGTTTAAGGCTGCAGTGTGCTTTGATCATTTCTGTGAGTAGCCACTGTACTCTAGCCTGAGCAACATAGCAAGATCCCATCTCTATTAAAACAGGAATTGGAAGAGAGAGAGATATATAAATTTTTTCTCTGCCTATGCACACTCATAGGAAAGGTCATGTGAAGACATAGCAAGAAGGCAGCTACCTGAAATCAAGGAAGAGAGTGCTCACAAGAATCCAATCATGCTGGCAGCCTGATCTTGACACTGTAGACTCAAGAACAGTAAAGAAAATAAATATTTCTGTTATTGAAGCCACTTGGTTTATGGTGTTTTATTATGGCAGCCCAAGCTGACTAAGACATTCACTATAAAAGGACAATTATGTATTGGACAGTATCATTAATATAGATGTATAAGGAAGAATTGAGCAATGAATACATTAATGACAGGACATAAGAATGATGATGAGATATTTGAATAAGAAAGATAATATTACTTGCAGGACAGAAGAAAAAAACAGAGCCAGAAAGAAACGTGAAACATAGGTGAGAATGAACCTCTTCTTGGTGATAAAAATGGGTAATATAAATAATTTGAGGAGGTGTTTATATCTATTTAGATGATATTGAAAGTGACAGAGATACTGATGGATGTTTTGCTGTGCATGAAGAATATACTTGTCTTCTTTTGAGAACTGTAAGTATTTTAAAATTCAATAAATTTAATGAAACAACTATGATGCAAAGATTGAGCCAAGTGGAATCCCTATTGTATTTGGGTTGTAATATGCTTTCATTTAACTCTTGAAATAATGTTATGAAATGTATTTAGTCATTGTATTTTTTTGTTAAGAAAATTAGACCTCAGGGAGATTAGGCAGATTTTCAAGATTCCATAGCTTATAAGTAGTGGAATAGAGATTATAACCCATGTCTAACTAATTTCGAAGTCGATAGTCTTCATTACATTACACTACACAGAAAATTTTCAACATGGAAAGACACTGAAATATATGAAGACAGCCTAATGAGATTACAAAGACAGCCTAATGAAATTACAAAGGCAATTGCAAAGGATAGTCATCCTTTCTCATATATTCAGTACTACTATGGGTCAGCTTTTTCTTTTACTGAGATTATGAACTTGGAGTCTGTCCAGATTGTAAGAGAACTTAAAGCTCACTAAGTTTATCTATTATCTGAACTTTCCATCGTCATGGACTGAAACTAACAGTGCAGATAGAAGGTATGGTATCATTGCTGTGGTGTATTAAAAGTAGACCAGATAGAGAATGAAAGAGCCTAAAATCTAGTATTATTACAGTTTGTATGTATAACATTTAAATGGTATTTAGCTTTTGTAAGCCTCAATTTCCTAGGGCATTCAAATCAGTTTTCTCTAATATTTCATTATGTTCTCATTATTTCATTGCTTCTGTAATTCTAAAGTGGAAACTGATTTTTGTGGCACATATACACCCTTAATATTTTGATATTTATCTATCAATCTAATATTTATATTAGATCTGAAATTATCAAGTTGCATAAGTGAAAGCCCTATCAGTAATGATGCCTGGGCCCAAAACATTTAAAAATGGATCTGGAGGCAGCTTCAGTTAATGTTAAAGTGAGGTAGTTAGGATAATCTCTTCTCAGTAGATAGTAATATGGAATAAAAACAAAACATATGTGTGTATATAACCTAAATATTATAGATATGTTTATATATGTATATGCACATGTGTTTGTGTTTTATTATTATTTTTAAAAACAGTGTAAAGTAACCAAAACCAGGGAGAAATTGGAGATAAGTTTACCCTTGAAAGACTCAATTGAAACAGATCAAAACTGAGATCTTTTGGCTTTCTTTCCAGAGGTTGATCTCCAATCACCTCAGCTAAGGCAATATAAAATTACATCCTTTGGAGCTGGAGGTGGCACAGTGCAGAGTTGAGGGCTGGCAGGATAAATGACAATTTAGGGGAAATTTCAGGAAGTGAGAGACCCACAGATGAGGTGAGAACTAAAATATGAGTATAATCTCTGCCCAAATCCCCTGACTTCCCCTAAAACTTTCTATGTAGATGGGAATCCAAAGCCTGGTGAACAAAAGGGACACAATTCGGAGAGGAATCTACCCTTGAAAGACAGAACTCGCAAGTGCACTGCCTGAATGACAGTGCAAGGCTCAACCATATATACCTCGGGTGACAGAAAGCTGAAGACTTAGTGGCCTGACATGGCAGAAGACAGAGTTCAGGACTACCAGAGCAGTTAGAAATTTAGTGGAGATTCCAGTAACAAAGGAATTACACAGCAAGTAAGCTCCTACATCTGTATAGAAACTTTCCTCAAATCTTTGACTGATCCACACAGGTTCAAGCAAATTCTAACATGTATAAGGAAGTATAAAGGGCCTAGAATAGAAAATGAAATTTTGAAAAAGTAATAAAGTTGTAGCATTTATGCTACTGATTTTATGACATTATTATTCTTGAGTAAGAAAGACAGTGTACTAATGGCATAAATATAGACATATTATCAATAGAACAGAAAGGAGAGTCTGGAAATATGTGGTCAATTAACTTTGACAAAGGCTTGAAGGTAAACAATAGAGAAACAACTGTCTTTTCAACAGATAGTATTAAAACAATTATATTTCCATTTAGAAAAATAGATCTTTACCTGTACCTCACACCATGCACAAATATTAACTTAAAATGGATCATAGCTTTAAATGTAAAAGCTATGACAATAAAACAGAGAAAATGTTTGCCACTTTGGGGTAAGACAAAATTTTAAGGGCATAAAAAGCACAAATAATGAGAGAAATAAGTTGAATTCCATACAAATTGAAAAGGTAAGCCACACATTGAGATAAAATATTTAAAATACATATGTCTGACTAAATAATGCAAAATACCTATAAAATTTAAGATAACAAACCACCCCATTGGAAAGATGGACAAATGATTTGAACACTATAGAAGAACAAGGCAGGATGCAGTGGCTCACATCCCAGAGGACTGGGAGGCTAAGAAGGGAGGATCGCTTGAGGCCAGGTGTTTAGGAACAGCTTAGGCAACATAATGAGATCCCATCTCTACAAAAAATGTTAAAAATAATTAACAGGTGTGGAGGCTGGTGCCTGTGGTCCTAGCTACTTGGGAGGCTGAGGTGGGAGGATCACTAGAGCCCAGGGGTTAGAGGTTACAGTGTACTATGATAGTGCCACTGCACTCCAGCCTGGGTAACAGAGAGAGACTATGGCTCAAATGAAAAAAAAAAAGACCACATATTTTTATGGCAAAAAATCACATGGAAACATTATTAGTCATCAGGAAGATTTTAAATAAAATCACAATGAAATATGACTGTGTACCAACTTGAATGGCTAAAATTGAAAAGCCTGACCGTATCAAGTATTAACCAGAATATAAAGCCACTGGAATGTTCAGACATTTCTGGTAAGAATGTAAACTGCTACACTTTGAAAACAAGTTGGGTGGTATCTCATAAAGTTAAACACGCACTAACTGTAAGATCTAGTGGTTACACTTCTAGTTATGTATGGAGAAAAATCAAAACTTATGTCACAAAAAGCCTTGCACGGGAGTACTCTGAGCAGCTTTATTCACATTAGACCAAAACTGGAAATTCAAATATCCAATCAAATATCCAACAGGTGAGTAAATAAAGACAAACTAGTGTGTGTGTGTGTGTGTGTGTGTGTGTGTGTGTATACATATATATATATATATTTATATGCAATATAATGCCATTGAGGAATAGAAATAAATACACTACTAATGTCTTCAACAACATGAATTAATCTCTGAGATATTATGTTGAATTAAAAATCCAGATACTGCCTGGTATCTTGATGTAATATTCTGAAAAAGACAAGCAAACATATAATGACAGTGAACTGCTCAGAGGATATCTAGGGGGAGAAGGAGGTAGAAATTTATTGCAAAGGGGCAGAAGAGGACTTTTGGATTTATGGAACTATTCTCTAACTTGAGTTTGGTCATGGTTGCCTGAGTGTATATATTTGCTAAAACTTATTAAACTAAACAATATGTGCATTTTATTATATACAATCTATACCTCAATAAAGTTGATTAAAAAGACAGATGATTAAACGCAAACTATAAAAGAAGATGAAATATAAATTTTATTTTATTATAACTATTACCATTATTATTTTACTATCCTAAGCTTTTTTTTGGCAAGAAATAGCTGGTAAGATTGTATTTTTTTGTTTCATTTGTTGCTTTTAGGTAATGGTAAGATTTGATGTACATTTAAAAAGCACATTGAATATATCAAATTACAAAATAAACCTTTTTTTCAACTTTTACTTTAGATTCAGTGGGTACACATGCAGATTTGTTATCTGGGTATACAGCATGATGCAGAGATTTGAGGTATGATCCCATCATCCAGTTACTGAGGGTAGTATCCAGCAGTTAGTTTTTTCAACCTTTGCTCCTATCCCTCCCTTTCCCCTCTACTAGTCCGCAGTTTCTATTGTTCCCATCTGTATGACCCTGAGCACCTAATGTTTAGCTCTCACTTATAAGTGAGAACATGTGGTATTTGGGTTTCTGTTCCTGCATTAATTTACTTAGGATAATGACCTCCAACTGCATCCATGTTGCTGCAAAGGACATAATTTCATTCTATTTTATGGCTGCATAGTAGTCTATGGTGTATATGTACCACATTTTCTTTATCTAGTCCACCATTGATGGGCACCTAGATTGATTCCATGTCTTCACTACTGTGAATAGTGCTGCACTGAGCATGTGAGTGCATGTGTCTTTTCAGTAGAACAATTTATTTTCTTTTGGATATATACCCAGTAATAGGATTATTGGGTAAATGATAGTTCTAAGTTCTTTGAGAAAGAACATAAAAAACTTAAGCTTTTCACAGTGACTGAACTGATTTATATTCCTATCAGTAGTGTATAAGCACTCCCTTTTCTCTGCTACCTAACTACCATCTGTTATTTTTTGACTTTTTAGCAATAACCATTCTGACTCGTGTGAGATGGTTTCTTATTGTGGTTTTGATTTGCATTTCTCTGATAATGAGGGATGTTGAGCGTTTTTTCATAAGCTTGTTGGCTGCTTCTATGTCTTCTTTTGAGAACTATCTGTTCGTGTCTTTTGCCTATTTTTAATGGAATTATACATTTTTTGCTTGTTAAATTCCTTATATATTCTGGATATTAGACATTTGTCAGATACATAGTTTGCAAATAATGTCTCCTATTTTGTAGGTTGCCTGATTACTCTCTTGATAGTTTCTTTTGTTGTGCAGAAGTTCTTCAGTTTAATTAGATCCCACTTGTCAATTTTTGTTTTTGTTGCAATTGCTTTTGAGTACTTAGCCAAAATTTCTTTGCCAAGGCTGATGTCCAGAATGGTGTTTCCTAGATTTTCTTCTAGAATTCTTATCCATTTAGGTCTTATATTTAAATCTTTAGTCCATCTTGAGTTAATATTTGTACATAATGACAGATAAGAGTCCAGTTTTTTCTTCTGCATATGCCTGGCCCACTATTCCAGCACCGTTTTTGAATAAATATTTCTTTCCCCATTCCTTACTTTTGTTGACTTTGTTGAAGATCAGATGGCTGGAGGAATGTGGCTTTATTTCTGGTTTCTCTATTCAGTTCCATTGGTCTTGTTCTTGTACCAGTACCATGCTGTTTTGGTTACTGTGGCCTTATAGTGTAGTTTGAAGTCAGGTAATTTGATGCCTCCAGCTTTGTTCTTTTTGCTTAGGATTGCTTTGGTTATTCAGGCTCTTCTTTTGTTCCATATGAATTTTAGAATAGTTTTTTTCTAGTTCTGGGAAAATGACATTGATAATTTGATAGGAATACTGTTGAATCTGTAGATGGCTTTGGGAAGTATGGCCATTTTAACATATTGATTTTTCCAATTCATAAGCATGGACCATTTTTTCACTTGTTTGTGTCATTTATAATTTATTTCAAGAGTGTTTTATAGTTTTCCTTGTAGTGATATTTCACCTCCTTGGTTATAAATGGGATTGCATTCTTGATATGGCTGTAAGCTTGAATGTTATTAGTGTATAGAAATGACACTGGTATTTGTACACTGATTTTGTATCCCAAAACTTTACTGAAGTCATTTGTCAGTTCTGGGAGTCTTTGGCAGTCTTTAAAAGGGTTTTCAAGATACAGAAACATATTATCTACATAGAAAGATAGTTTGACTTCTTCTTTTTCTATTTGGATGCATTTTATTTCTTTCTCTTGCCTGATTGCCGGGCTAGCACTTCCAGTACTATGTTGAATAGGAGTGGTGAGAGTGGTCATCCGTGTCTAGTTCTTGTCCCTGTTCCAGTTCTTAAGGGAATGCTTCAGGCTTTTGTCCATTCAGTATGATGTTGGCCTTGGGGTTGCCATAGGTGACTCTTATTTTTGTGAGCTATGTTCCTCTGATGCCTACTTTCTTGAGGACTTTTTTTTTCTTTTTTTTTGGAGATGGAGTCTCCCTCTGTAGCCCAGGCTGGAGTGCAGGAGCATGATCTCAACTCACTGAAACCTCCACCTTCCGGGTCCCAGTTCAAGCAATTCTCCTGCCTCAGCCTCCCGAGTAGCCAGGATTACAGGCACCCACCACGATGCCCAGCTAATTTTTGTATTTTTAGTAGAGACAGGGTTTCACCATGTTGGCCAGGCTGGTCTTGAACTCCTGACCTCGTGATCTGCCTGCTTCGGCCTCCCAAAATGTTGGGATTACAGGCTTGAGCCACCGTGCCCAGGCTCTTGGGGATTTTTATCATGAAAGGATGTTTAATTTTATTGAAAGCTTTTTCATTAAAAGCTTTATTTCAATAAGCTTTTTAATTCAAAAAGCTTTTTTTTTTTCAGTAAAATCTTCTAATAAGATGATCACATGGCTCTTGTTTTTAATTCTGTTTATGTGGTGAATCATGTTTATTTATGTGTGTATGTTGAACCAACCTTATATCCCAGGAATGAAGCCTGCTTGCTCACGATGAACTAGCTTTTTGATATGCTGTTGGATTCAGTTTGCTAGTATTTTGTTGAGGATTTTTGCTTCTATGTTTATCAGGGGTGTTGGCCTGTAGTTTTTTTTCACTGTGTCTTTGCCAGGTTTTCGTATCAGGATGTTGCTGGCTTTGTAGAATGAGTTAGGGAGGAGTCCCTCCTCGTCAATTCTTTTTGGAATATTTCGGTAGTATTGGTACCAGCTCTTCTTTGCACATCTGGTAAAATTTGGCTGTGAATCCCTCTTGTCCAGGGCTTTTTTAAATAGGAAGTTTTTAAAATTACTGCTTCAACCTCAAAACCCGTATTGGTCTGTTCAAGGTTTTGGTCTGTTTAGGGTTTTAATTTATTCCTGATTCAATCTTTGAAGATTGTGTGTTTCCAGAAATTTATCTGTTTCCTGTAGAATTTCTAGTTCTTGTACATAGAAGTGTTCATAATAGTCTCTGAGGAGCTTTTGTATTTCTGTAGGATTGTTTGCGATGTCATCTTTTTCACTTCTGATTATGCCTATTTGAATCTTCTCTTGTTTTCTTTGTTAATCTAGCTAGCAGTCTATCAATCTTGTTTATCCTTTTAATGAACCAACATTTACTTTTGTTGATTCTTTGTATGCAGTTTTGTGTCTCAATTTCATTCAGTTCTGCTCTGACTTTCTTTTCTTCTGCTAGCTTGGGGGATACTTTGTTTTTTGGGTTTTTTTCGTTTGTTTGTTTGTTTGTTTAGTTCCTACAGGTTTGATGTTAGATTTTTTTTTCTTTTTTAAGACAGAGTCTTGCACTGTCACCCAGGCTGGAGTGCAGTGGCGTGATCTCGGCTCACTGCAACCTCCGCCTCCCAGGTTCAAGCGATTCTCCTGCCTCAGCCTCCCGAATAGCTGGGATAACAGGCACCCGCCACCACGCCTGGCTAATTTTTTGTATTTTTAGTAGAGACAGGGCTTTACTATGTTGGACAGGCTGGTGTTGAATGCCTGAACTTGTGATCCCCCCCACCTCGGCCTCTCAAAGTGCTGGGATTACAGGCTTGAGCCACTGTGCCCAGTCAAGATTGTTAATTTGAGACCTTTCTAACTTTTACAGGTAGGCATTTGGTGCTATAACTGTTTCTCTTAACACTATTTTTTGCTGCATCCCAGAGATTTTGGCATCTTATGTTTCTGTTTTCATTTATTTCAATAATTTTTTTGATTTCTGCTTTAATTTCTTGTTTTAATCAAAAGTCATTCAGGAGAAAGTTGTTTAATTTCCATGTAATTGTGCGGTTTTGAGAGATCGTCTTGCTAGTGATTACAATTTTTATTCCACTGTGGTCTGAGAGTATGATTGGTATCATTTTGATTTTTTTATATTTATTGAGATTTGTTTTACGGCCAAAGGTGTGTTCAATATTAGAGTGCGTTTCACGTAGAGATGGGCAGAGTGTGTATTCTGTGGTTGATGGATGGAGTACTGTGTGGATTTCTATTAGGTCCAGTTGGCCAAGTGTCAAATTTAAGCCCAGAATATCTTTGTTAGTTTTCTGCCTTGATGATCTGTCTAATGTTGTCAACTGAGTGTTGAAGTCCCCCACTATTTTTGTGTGGTTTCCTAAGTCATTTTATAGGTTAAGAAGTACTTGGCTGGCCGGGCGCGGTGGCTCACGCCTGTAATCCCAGCACTTTGGGAGGCCGAGGCGGGCGGATCACGAGGTCAGGAGATCGAGACCATCCTGGCTAACACGGTGAAACCCCGTCTCTACTAAAAATACAAAAAATTAGCCGGGCGTGGTAGCGGGCGCCTGTAGTCCCAGCTACTCGGGAGGCTGAGGCAGGAGAATGGCGTGAACCCGGGAGGCGGAGCTTGCAGTGAGCCGAGATCGCGCCACTGCACTCCAGCCTGGGCGACAGAGCGAGACTCCGTCTCAAAAAAAAAAAAAAGAAGTACTTGGCTTATGAGTCTGGGTGTTCAAATGTTGAATGCATGTAGATTTTGAATAGTTAAGTTTTCTTATTGAATCGAACCCTTTGTCATTATGTAATGCTTATCTTTGCCATTTTTTGATTGGTTTAAAGTCTACTTTATCTGAAATAACAGTAGTAACCCTTCCTCTTTTTACTTTTCTGTTTGCATGGTAGATCTTTCTCCAACCCTTGACTTTGAGCATATGCATATCATTATGTGTGAGATGGGTCTCTTGAAGACAGAAGTCTTGTTTTCTATCCAACTTGCCAGTCTGTCTTTTAAGTGTGGTATTCAGAGTATTACATTCAAGGTTAATATTGCTCTGTGAGATTTTGATTCTATTGTAAAGTTGTTAGCTGGTTGCTTTGTAATTTCTATTGTGTGGTTGCTTTATAGAGTCTGTGAGCTATGTACTTAAGGGTGTTTTTTAGTAGTAGGTATACATCTTTTATTTCTATGTTTAGAACCATCTCTTATAAGGTTGGTATAGAGGTAATGAATTCCCTCAGCACTTGATTCTTTAAAAAATATTTTACTTCTCTTTTGTTTATGAAGCTTAGTTTAGTGGAAGATGAACTTCTTGGCTGGAATTTCTTGGCTTTAAAAATGCTAAAAAAATAGATCCCTAGTCTCTCCAGGTTTGTAGGTTTTTGTTGAAATGTTCACTGTTACCTTGATGGGATTTCCTTTGTATGTGGTCTGACCTTTTTCTCTAGCTGCCTTTATGATTTTTTTCTTAAGCATTGGACTTGAACAGTCTCATGACTATCTGCCTTGGTGGTGTTTACTTTGTAGATGGTCTCTGGATTTCTGGTATCAGGATGTCAACATCTCTAGCAAGATTAGAGAGATTTTTCTTGAATTATTCTTCAAATATGTTTCCCAGGTTATTTGCTTTTTCTCCTTCTCTTTCAGGAATACTATAATAATTCATAAATTTGGTCACTTTACATAATGTCATGTTTCTCAAAGATTGTTCATCTAAAAATTTTTTTTCTTTCTTTTTGTCTGTTTTAATTTCAAAGGCCATTCTTTAAGCTTTGAAATTCTGTCTGATGTTTCATCCAGTCTATTGTTAAAGCTTTCAATTGTATTTTGAAATTTCTTAAGTGACTTTTTCAATTCCAGAAGCTCTGATTAATTTTTTTAGGATATTTATCTCTTCCTTTATTTCCTGGATTGCTTTGAAGTTTCCTTGTGTTGATTTTCAATCTTGTCGTGGATCTCATTGAGCTTCCTTGCAATCCATGCTTTAAATTCTTTATCTGTGATTTCTGAGTTCCCATTTTAGTTAGCATTGCTGGAGAGCTAGTGTGATCCTTTGATGGTGTCACTACCTTCAGAGTTTTCACAGTTCCAGAATTCTTCCACTGGACAGAATTCTTGTGCTGATTTTTTCTCATCTGTAGATGCTGGCACCTTTAATTTTTGTATTTATTTTCTTGCAGGTAGAAGTTTTTCTTTTTCTTTCTTTCTTTCTCTATAATATTATTTTTTTTCTTTCCCTTTCCCTTTCATCCTTTCCTAGGGGATGTGACTATGGAGAATAATGGGTGAGATCTTTTAGTTTTGTTTCTATGTAGCCCTATGCACTTCTGTTTTTTGTTTGTATTTTATTTTTTAAAATTTCTTCTGAAGAAATGGGATACACATGCAGAATGTGCAGGTTTGTTACACAGGTATATGTGTGCCATGGTGGTTTGCTGCACCTACTGAACCATCCTCCAAGTTTCCTCCTCTCACCCCCCACCCCATAGAGGCCCTGGTGTGTGTTGTTTCCCTCTCTGTCTCCATGTCTTCTCATTGTTCAACTCTCACTTGTGAGTGAGAACAGGTGGTGTTTTGTTTTCTGCTCCAGTGTTAGATTGCTGAGGATGATGGCTTCCAACTTCATCCCTGTCCCTGCAAAGGACATTATCTGATTCCTTTATATGGCTACATAGTACTCCATGGTGTATATGTACTATATTTTCTTTATCCGGTCTATCATTGATGGGCATTTGGGTTGGTTCTGTGTCTTTGCTGGTATAAATAGTCCTGCAATAAACATACACGTGCATGTGTCTTTATAGTAGAATGATTTATATTCCTTTGGATATATACCCAGTAATGAGATTGCTGGGTCAAATGGTATTTCTGATTTTAGATCCTTGAGGAATTGCCATACTGTCTTCCACAATGGTTGAACTAATTTACATTCCCACCAACAGTGTAAAAGTGTTCCTATTTCTCCACACGCTTGCCAGCATCTATTGTTTCCTGACTTTTTAATAATCACCATTATGACTGGCATGAGATGATATCTCATTGTGGCTTTGATGTGCATTTCTCTGATGATTAGTGATGTTGAGCTCTCCTTCATATGTTTGTTGGATGCATAAATGAATGAACTCCCATTCACAATTGCTACAAAGAAAATAAAATACCTAGGAAAACAGCTAACAAGGGATGTGAAGGACCAAGGAGAACTACAAACCACTGCTCAAGGAAATAAGAGAGAGCACAAACAAATAGAAAAAACATTTTATCCTCATGGATAGGAAGAATCAATATAATGAAAATGGCCATACTGCCCAAAGTAATTTACAGATTAAATGCTATTCACATCAAACTACCATTGACATTCTTCACAGACTTAGAAAAATCTATTTTAAATTTCAAACGGAATCAAAGAAGATCCCATATAGCCAAGACAATCCTAAGCAAAAAGAACAAAGCTGGAGGCATGACGCTACCTGACTCTAAACTATACTACAAGCCTACAGTAACCAAAACAGCATAGTACTGGTAGCAAAACAGATGTATAGACCAATGGAGTGAAACAGAGACCTCAGAAATAACATCTACAACCATCGATCTTCGACAAACCTGAAGAAGACAAGCAATGGGGAAAGGATCTCCTATTCAGCAAATGGTGCTGGGAAAACTGGCTAGCCATATGCAGAAAACTCAACCTCGACCCCTTCCTTACACCTTAGACAAAAATTAACTCAAGATGAATTAAAGACTTAAATGTAAAACCCAAAACCATAAAAACCCTAGAAGAAAACCTAGGCAATACCATTCAGAACACAGGCATGGACAAAGACTTCAGGACGAAAACACCGAAAGCAATTGCAACAAAAGCCAAAGTTGACAAATGGGATCTAATTAAACTAAAGAGCTTCTGCACAGCAAGAGAAACTATCATCTGAGTGAACAGGCAACCTAAAGAATAGGAGACAAATTTTGCAATCTACCCATCTGACAAAGGCCTAATATCCAGAATTTACAAGGAGCGTAAACAAATTTACTAGAAAAAAAATTTACATCAGGAAGTGGGCAGAGGATATGAACAGACACTTCTCAAAAGCCCTATGCCCTCTGACTGTAGTTTTTATATTGGGCTGTGCAGTTTGACCTACAAGCCCGTAGATGGTTCTTACAGGTAAAAGCCAGCAGTGGCCAATATGGCTGGGTTTGTACTTGAATTTTTTCACTGGGAGAAACTCTTTGTTGCCTCAAGCGATGGGGTTGATTCATGGCATGCACAGTGGTCTGAGTTCTCTACACAGCCCCAGTGGGGCAGAGGCCAAGAAGGGCTGGACCAGACCAGTCAAGCCTGCCTCCAAATCCCTCAATGGCAGGCACAAGCACCAGCAGCAAGGGAGAATTCAGTGGGTGGCCACCAAGTGACCACAGGCGTGCCTAGGAATGGATCTGGGAAATCTCTATGGCCCTGAATTCTCTGAACAAGAATGGTGGGTGGCATAAACTCCTAATCCAGTAGTGTGAGTATTCCAGATGACTGAAGATCTTCCTGAGCACAGAATGGAAAGGACCCTGCTGGACCTTGATCTATGTTAATAAAGAGTGGGGCACCTCAGGCTGCAACAAGCAGGTGCTCCAAATGCCTGGATTCCTCTCTGGTGATGGAGCAGAGAGAGCGCTGCACCACGATCTCAGGGGAGCAGGCTGGGGCATCCAGCAGTGGTATACCCAGACCATTTCTAAGTTTCCAGGCTGGCTCTGGCTGCAAGTCTCACCAGCCAGGAGAAGTTGGAGCTGTAGGAACTCTCCTTCCACCCTAGGCCTGTGGCGAGGCAGAACAGGATTATAGTGCCTACTGGCTGTGGAATCCCCTCTCCCACTCCAGAGCAGGTGTTTTGGTCTCTGGTCTGAGGCTAAAATGTCTGTCTGGCCATGATGCTGGGTCACCAAAGAATGGCTGAGTTTGTGTGCACCTAAATGAAAAATGGCATCCTGCCCTTGGTCCTGGATTTGGGAAAATGTCTGCAAGTTTTCCTGGTGTCTTTTTCTCATTGCATCTCCAATCCCCTCCCCAAGTTAGTTCCAGGACTTAGGAAAAACAAAATGTTTTCCCTCTTCCTGGGTTGCTTGGATCCCTAGTGGAAAGATGAGTCATAGAGGGAGGCTCTCTCTCTCTGACATTCTGGGACTTCACTCCTTTTATTAGCTGGATACTGTCACAGGAGCTGTTTGCTGGCATTTTCCCTGTGTTCTGGGGTGTCCCTCATGATCCCAGTGGATTCCCACTGTCATTCTTGAATTAAAGCTCACAGAGTTGATCTTTATGCACTATTTTGCTCCTTCCAAGTGGCTAAGGCATGCTAAAAGCCTTTAATCTTCCATCTTGGAAAAAAAAAAACCATAAAAGAAACTTCTGTTGTAATTTATTGTGCAGGAAAAGAATGTATAGTGCGAGAATTCAACTTAAAGATTCATATATAAATACAGATGTTAACATAGATATATAAAATGTATGATGTATTCATTGTTTTACTCGGAATATGGTTAAAAAATGGAGAGCAGAATTGAAAGTTACATACCATGCCACAGTGCTCCAAGGGTTATCTAAGAAGTTCTTCATTTTAACACTCAATTAACTCTCACAGCACTCCTGGCAGAAATTATGAACTCAATTTAAGGAAAAATGGAAGGGAAAGATAAATGAACTTTCTAGCTGCCCAAGGCTTTACCAGTCTCTGTCAAATCTTGTATTACTTGATTTTGCTGGCACCTCTTGACTTAGTGCTAGTTGCAAAAGTATTAAGGGTAATCATCAAATAATTTGAAGGAGTAACTAATGATTGCCTATATTTGAGGAGCAGATTCTCCTATTTAAAAAAGAAATACTTTAATTCGTTATACTTCCAGGAACCTCAGTTTCATTTAAAAAGTACTATTCTGATCAGAAAAAGAGATCTTTTTAAAATAACTGACAATAGAATATCTGGGAATGTTTGAAGAAGTGAATATAGATCACTAGCCTCAAAGAAAAACTTTACGGGGTGCTTCCAGTTATTTTTGGGCTCTTGCAGAATTTAGAGAACAAGAGATGCACTCAAAATTATAGGTTGAGGTTGAAGAACATTGATGGAGTGGAGTGACTGTTTGCCTATTAGCTTACTCCTTACGCTTAGATACCAATTAAGAACCAAGACCACTGGATTCTATCCGATGGCAGTAACATCAGAGAAACATGTTCGGAGAAGATGTGATAATTGTCTCTATTTAGTACAAAGGATCGGTTCTGTCATTGATCTCTCGCAGTAATGCAGACAGTTACAGCCTTGCCTATACTGTCCATTTCTGGAACACATACATAAAAAACAATCGAGCTAACTAAGTTCATCTAAGTGTTACTGACAACAGGTTCTTGACTCTCATTTAACAGAAATTGACAGGGGTCTGAATAAGTTTCCCAGCCAAAGCTTTTATTATGTGATTATATTCAAACACAAAGGGGGCAGCACGAGAAAGAAAATTATCTGGCTGGCTCTCCAAAGAGCATCAGGAGAGTAATTTTAAAGGGGATAAGAGAATGATGTTTAAGCATCTAGAGATGGGGAACTTCTGGTACTCACACAGTTGGATAACATCCTTCTTCATACTTCTTCATGTGTCCCATGTCTCATTAGTGTGTTAAATCTCCACCCCAGGTGTAATTTTTAGTATTATAATGAAGCTAAGGTAAAGGATTGGTCATTCTTCTGGTCTGTATACATACAGGAGACAGTATTAATGTCTTTGAGTAAGATTTAAAGTGGGATCTGCTTATTTTCGTTTCCTCAAGTTCCCACAATCAGCGGGTATAGTGTCTTAAGTAAGATTTATGGTGGGGCATTGCTTATCTTAATCTCTCTAATGCCCCATTACCAGTGGGCATGGCACCTGGAGCAAGATTTATGGTCAAAGGTCTGGATGGTCTACTTGGGGTCACCAATGGTCACTAGGTCCCCACCCCCATCAGCTTGCACTAGATGTCCTTCCTTTCTTGGTGGGGGCACGAGGGTCGGGGATGGGAGGAGTTGAGTTCCATCCTGACTCTGTCTTATAAGGATATTATTTTGTAGAGTAAACTTAATGGCTCTCTGGTTCTTCTAGAACATAATGAATTTACTTAGCTTTCTTTGCATCAGGGCTGATTGTATTCGCTTTTTATTGCTACTGTAATAAATCACCACAAGCTTAGTGGTGATTAAAACAACAAAATTTATTATCATACTCTTCGGAGCCCTCTAATCCACTGTGTTCCCATATTAACAAAATTAACAAATATTTATTGATCCTCTACTATGGAAGAGACTTTATGTTAAGCAACCTGGTAAACAAAACAGACAAATATTCCTTCCCTTGTGGAGCTTGCTGTCTAGCTGTTTACATTCTTAGTAGTTAAATCTAAATTCTACAATACTGCATGTCATAGTAGAAGAAAAGCAAGACACACTTAAGGTTCTCATGAAACTTTATTACTCGTGATGCATTACGTGTCCCAGGTTCTAAAATTTCTAGTTAGGAGAAGAAGCATTGAACTTTTTGTTTTTTAATAAGATTAAAGAGGACTATAAATGGTGAATAAAAGTAACACTGAGGTTTAGTTTAGAATTTGAAAAAAATGCCGAATTGCATTTTCCCATTGATTTTATGATTAAAAAGGCAGCATATTACTCTGGAGATTAGGTTGATGGTGGAGCAGTGGCTAAGAGTACTGAGGGTGCACAGTACAGGAAATCAGGCCAGAGTCTCAGGGTGTGGGTGGACTTGTGCCTGAAGCAGTCTGAGAGGAGGGTTCGGGTAGTAGCAGCTATTAAACTCTTCCTTACTTCTTTGTTTCTTGTTTCCTTCCCAATAAGGAAACATTTCTTGTCATAGGCCTGACACATTCAGGAATAATCTAGGTCTGTGTTATCATTTTTATACGATTTCTTCAGGCTTTAAACACAACATTGTAGAACTGAGTTTTTCTATGGAATTGACATTTCTTAAATAAATCCTGAGCTAAATTTTGGTCTCATCAATTCCTAGCTACAACTTGGATAAACCATTTATTGACTGAGTACTCAGTTTTGTGATTTATGAAATGAGGACAAGTAGGATTTTTAAGATCAAATGGCCCAATGTGTTGAATGTTTGTGAAATTGCCTAGAGAGAAACATTGGCATAAATGTATATTTCACATATCATTTTTTCCATAAGTAACAGATGATTGGTTACAATGAAGTGGAGAGATTTTTGTCCTTACAATGTTTATATTTTCTTGCTGAATTGAGATACACTGAGATGTGTTCTCATCTAGGGGCTTGGAGCAGAGACTCTGGAACCATGTAGATTTGAACAGCATCTCTGTCATTGTCTTTCTGTGTGAAAAGTGATTAACCTCTTCATAGTTGTTTCCTCATTTATAATATGGGCATAATAGTAAGCAGCTCTCTGATATAGTTGTTGTGAGCATGGTACAGTCACACACTTCACATTATTTACATGATCTCCTTTAGCAAGTTATTTAACCTTTTAGTGGAGTTTAAAGCAAGCTTATACTGGCTCTATAAACCCATGAGAACTTGGTTTTTATATTTGCAAAAGTTCTGTAAGTCAATTGTTAAGTGGAGTCATTATTAAAATTAATTATGTAAATTTATAAGTCTATAACCATATACAAAATTTATAAATACTCAAAACTCATCACTTATCATTTTACTATTATCTATTCTGTTCAGATTATTTACATCTATTAATCTGACTAGCATAAGTAATATATAATTGTGAGGTACTGTGCACCTGTTCTCAACTCCGTGTTCAGCAAAGTCATATCGGTAGCCACTTAAGCTGTTCTATTAGACTCAAGTTTTCATATTTAAGGTAATTCATACTGACTTTCTGTATGGTACCCTCTAGTTTCATCTGTGGTTCAAAGGGGCTCAGCTCAGGCTGCTGCTTCAGAGGGTGCAAGCTCTAAGCCTTGTCAGCTTCCATGTGATGTTAAGCCTCAGGGAGCACAGAGAGCAAAATTGAGGCTTGGGAGCCTCCACCTAGATTTCACAAGTTGTATGAAAAATCCTGGATGTCCAGGCAGAAGCCTGCTACAGGGACAGAGCCCGCATGAAGAACCTCCACGAGGGCAGTGCAGAGGGGAAATAGTGGGGTTGGAGCCCCTACACAGGAGCACTGCCTTATGTAACTGTGAGAAGGTCATTGTCATCCAGACCCCAGAATGGAATATCCACTGACAGCTTGCACCATACACCTGGAACAGCCACAGACACTCAATACCAACCCCTAAAAGCAGCCACAGGGACTGAACTCTGCAAGGTCACAGAGGCAGGGTTTCCTAAGGCTTTGAGAAACTACCCCTCACATCAGTGTTCCCTGGATGTGGGATATGAAGTCAAAGGAGATTATTTTGGAGCTTTAACATTAAATGGCTGTCCTGCTGTGTTTCAGGCTTGCATGGGGCCTGCAACCCCTTTCTTTTGGCCATTTCACCTTTTTGGAATGAGAATATTTACCCGATTCCTTTATCTCCATTGTATCTTGGAAATAACTAACTTGTTTTTTATTTTACAGGCTCATAGGCAGAAGGGACTAGACTTGTCTCAGATGAGATTTTGGGCTTTGAGTTAATGCTGGAATGAGTTAAGACTTTGGGGGACTGTTGGAAGGTATGATTGTATTTTGCAATGTGAGAAAGACAAGTGATTTTGTGGGGGGGCAGAGTCAAAATGATAGGTTTGGATTGTGTTCCCACCTAAATCTCATGTCAAATTGTAATCCCAATTGTTAGAGGTGGGAACTGATGGGAAGTGATTAGATCATAGGGGCAGAGTTCTCATAAATGTCTCGGCACCATAACATCAGTGTCGTTCTTGTGATAGTGAATAACTGAGTTATATCCAATATCTGATAGTTTTAAAAGTGTGTAGCACCTCCCTCCTCTCTGTCTTGCTCCTGGTCAGGCCATGTAAGATGAGCCTGCTTTCCCTTTACCTTCTGCCATGACTGTAAGTTTCCTCAGGCCTCCCCAGAAGAAGCTGCTATATACTTCCTGTATGACCTCCAGAACCGTGAGCCAATTAAACTTCTTTTCTTTATTAATTACCCAATCTCAGGTATTTATTTATAGCAGTGTGAGAACAGACTAATACAAATAGTTTCACTGACCTAAAATGTTCTGTGGTTTGACTGTTTCTCTCTCCTTCTCCTCAATGTCAGATAATCCCTACTCTTTTCACATTTTCAGTTTTGCCTTTTCCAGAACTGTTATATAGTTAGACTATTATATAGTATGTAACATTTTCAGATTGCTTTCTGTCACTTAGCAGTATCCATTTAAGTTTTCTTCATGTTTTTCAAGGCTTGATAGATTTGATATGATTTGATTTTTTTATTACTGAGTAGTATTTCAGTGTACCAAAGTTCTTTATACAGTGATCTACTGAAAACATCTTGATTGTTTTCAGTTGTTATCAGTTATGACTAAAGCTGCTATAAACATTGATGAATTGTGTATAGGTCATAGTTATCCAAATTCATTTGGATAAAAATCAAGGAGCATAATCACTGGATTGTATGGCATGTTTGGTTTTGTAACAAACTCCCAAATTACCTTCTAAAGTGGCTAAAACATTTTGCATTCTCACTAGCAATGACAGAGAGTTCCTGTGACTCCACGTTCTCAAAACCCTTTGTTGCTGTCAACATTTTGGATTGTATCTAATAGGTATGTAGCAATATAATATGGCATTATTTTAACTTCAATTCCCTAGTGACATAAGATGTTGAACATTTTTTTCATATGCTTATTTGCCATCTGTACATCTTCTTCAGTGAGGTATCTATTGAGAACTTTTGCCCAGTTTTTGTTTGTTTTCTTATTCTTCAGTTTTAAGTTTTTTGTATATTTTAGATGCCAATTATTTATCAGACAACTGTTTGCAAAGATTTTTTTTTACAAGATGTTTCTTGTCTTTTCAATATGTTAACAGTGTTTTTGATAGAGAAGAAGTTTTTAATTTTAATGAAGCCCAATTTAACAATTTTTTTCCTAGACAGCTTTTGGTGTTGTATCTAAAGTCATCACCAAACAAAAGGTCCCCTAAATTTTCTTCTTTGTTATTTTCTGTAAGATTTATAGTTTTTAATCTTGCATTTAGAGATGTACTTTGAGTTAATTTTTGCGAAAGATGAAAAATCTGTTTGACTAGATTCACCTTTTACGTGTGAATGTTAATTTTTTTTTCCAGAAAAATTTGTTTAAATGACTACACTTTTAAAATTTAATTGCCTTTACTCTTGTTGAAATAACTGGACTATATTTATGTAGGTCTATTTGGGGGCTCTGTATTTTATATTTTTTATCTATTTGTCTCTAGTTTTGTTCATACTACACCATCTTAATTACTATAGCTTTATAGCAACTTTTGAAGTCTGGTGCCATTTGACCTCTGACTTTGCTCTCATTCAATATTATGCTGGTTATTCTAGGTTTCATATTTTATTTTTAATAAGAATTTCCCAACAACTCTATAATTATCCCTTTACTAGCATGAATTTTGAAGATACAGTTTCTCTCTCTAACACATTACTGTTTTTTTGGTATTGGCAATAATTTCCTCACTTCTACTCCTCTAGTGAATACAGACTCACTAAAGTGGAATAAGGGGTTATATATCAGTATTATACTCTTTGCTTCTAAAACATTAAAGCTAGATTTTTTACATTGCAGTCCAAATTATAGCATCAAAGCTAATTATATATTTATATTCCTACTTTTTAATTCAAATTAAATGTTTGGCATTGAAAACAACAACATACAAATCAGAACAATCTACTAACTCAAGACATCCTAATCTGTTCATCCACATTTCATCTTCTATGAACAACTATGGTTGATATGCTTTTTACTTTCATTAACTCAACTGAAAAAGGTATTTAAATTGATCTTTTGTTATCCTATTCTTTTGAGTCTAAGACTCCTCCCTAGAATCCTTCTTACTTGTCTGAGGCTGCATTTATTTTCATTTGCCCAGAACACACATTAGGTATATTTATCTTTCTCAAACAATTGGTGCTTATAACTATATTTTCTCAGGAAGACCTTACTTTATCAATTTTTCTTCTTTCATAAATATCTCTGTTGAGATGAGATTTTAGAAAAAGCTCTATTGTTAGGAGTCCAGAAGGTTCTAAAAAATTACGAGTGTTTTAACTGAAATTATGCAACTTGTAAAAATATGAAGTGAGATGAGTGATATGGTTTTGCTATGTCCCCACCCAAATCTCATTTTGAATTATAATTCCGATAATCTCCACATGTCATGGGAGGGACCTGGTGGGAGGTAACTGAATCATTGGGGTGTTTTTCCCATGCTGTTCTCTTAATAGTGAATAAGTCTCATAAGATCTGATGGTTTAATAAAGGGCAGTTTCTCTACTCACACACTCCATTCTGCCACCCTATGAAGAAGGTGCCTTGCTTCCCCTTAGTATTCCACCATAATTGTAAGTTTTCTGAGGCCTCCCCAGCTATGCTGAACTGTGAGTCAATTAAACCTCTCTCCTTTATAAATTACCCGATCTCGGGTATTTCCTCATCGTAATGTGAGAATGAACAAATACAGTAAATTGATACTGGGTAGTGGAAGTGCTGCTGTAAAACATCCAAAAATGTGGAAGCAACTTTGGAACTCATTAACAGAAGGAGGTTGGAACAGTTTTTAGGGCTCAAGACAGGAAGATGTAGGAAAGTTTGGAGCTTCGTAGAGATTTGTTGGAAGATTTTGACCAAAATGCTGATAGTGATATGGACAATAAAGTCCAGGCTAAGGTGGTCTCAGATGGAGGTGAGAAACTTATTGGGAACTCGAACAAAGGTGATTCTTGCTATGCTTTAGCAAAGAGACTGGCAGCATTTGACTCCTGCCCTAGAGATCTGTGGAAATTTGAACATGAGATAAATGAGTTAGGGTATCTGATGGAAGAAATTTCTAAGTAGCAGGGCATTCAAGATTTGACTTGGGTGCTCTTAAAGGCATTCAGTTATATTCATTCACAAAGATATGGTTTGGAATTGGAAATTATATTTAAAAGGGAAGCACAGCATAAAAGTTCAAAAAATTTGCAGCCTGACAATGCAGTAGAAAAGAAAAACCCATTTTCTGAGGAGAAATTCAAGCCGGCTGCAGAAATTTGCACAAGTAATCAGGAGCCAAATGTTAATTACCAAGACAATGGGGAAAATGTCTCCAGGGCAAGTCTTCACAGCAGCTTCTCCCATCACAAGTGGAGAAGCCTAGGAGGAAAATCTCATTTCATAGGCCAGGCCCAGGGCATTGCTGCTTTATGCAGTTTCAAGACTTGGAGCCCTGTGTCTCAGCCGTGGCTAAAACAGACTAATATACAGCTCAGGCTGTTGCTTCAGAGGGTGCAAGCCCCAGGCTTTTGCAGCTTCCAAATTGTGTTGAGCCTGCAGGTGCACAGAAGTCAAGAATTGAAGTTTTAGAACCTCAACCTAGATTTCAGAGGATGTATGGAAATGCCTGGATGTCCAGGCAGAGGTATGCTGTCGGGCACAGCCCTTACAGAGAACTTCTGCTAGCATAGTACAGAAGAGAAATGTGAAGTTGGAGCCCCCACACAGAGTCCCCAATGGGATACTGCCAAGTGGAGCTGTGAAAAGAGGGCCACTGTCCTCCAGACCCCAGAATATTAGATCCACTGACAGCTTGCACTGCAAGCCTGGAAAAGTTGCAGACACTGAATGCCAGCCTGTAAAAGCAGCTAGAACAGGGAGCTGTACCCTGCAAAGCCACAGGGGTGGAGCTGTCCAAGACCATGGGAGCCCACTTCTTGCATCACTGGGACTTGGATGTAAGACATGGAGCCAAAGGAGATCATTTTGGAGCTTTAAGGTTTAATGACTGCCTTATTGGATTTCAGAGTTGCATGGGGCCTGTGGCCCCTTTGTTTTGGTTAATTTCTTCCATTTGGAACTGGTGTATTTATCCAATGCCTGTACCCCCATTGTATCTAGGAAGTAACTAACTTGCTTTTGATTTTACAGGCTCATAAGCAGAAGATACTTGCCTTGTCTCAGACAAAACTTTGAACTTGGACTTTTGAGTTAATGCTGAAATGAGTTAAGACTTTGGGGTACTGTTTGGAAGGCATGATTGATTTTAAATATGAAGGCATGAGATTTGCAAGGGGCCAGGGGTAGAATAATATGGTTTGGCTGTTTTCCCACCCAAATCTGATCTTGATTTGTAGCTCCCATAATCGCCACATGTCATGAGAGGGACTTGGTTGGAGGTAATTCAATCATGTGGGTAGGTTTTTCCATACTGTTCTCATGACAGTGAATAAATCTCATGAGATCTGATAGTTTTATAAAGGGCAATTCCCCACCTCACTCACTACATTCTCCTGCCCTGTGAAGAAGGTGCCTTGGTTCCCCTTTGCCTTCTACCGTGATTGTAAGTTTCCTGAGGCCTCCCCAGCCACGCTGAACTGTGAGTCAATTAAACCTTTCTTCCTTTTAATTACCCAGTCTTGGGTATTTCCTTACAGCAATGTGAGAATGAACTAATACAATGAGGTACATGTCTAGGGAGGTAGTCACGTCACAAAAAGTGTGTTACATTCAAACCCATAATTCCCATTTTCTGTTCCATTCTTGCACTGATCAGACCTTTATGGAGATCCTGTTATTTATAAGCCCCTAAACTAGTTTTAAAGTATATAAAGATGCAACAAAGTATTTCAACTAACCCACTGTACTTGTTGTACATGATTTATACAATATCATATTAATAAGACAATATACATTCCCATTAATTGACATATATATTATTATGACTGGCCACTCGAAAGGGAATGAATCTGAGAAGGTCATTCGTGGTTTTAGGTTCCTTGCTTATACATTATAGAGTTTGTGGCAACATTTGAACACTTATTCATTAAACACTTTTGCTTACCTGAATCCCACAATGCCTAAGGCTTGGGGAGAAATTTCACAAACAGGCCTCCAATACCCCATTTCATGGCACTGCAGCCTACTTATCACTGCCATTTATTAGAAGACAGGGAGTTACTGAATAGTGTACTCCTTAAGAGCAGGCAACCACATTAATTTTGTTTTTGTTGGTTTATGTGGGGTGTTTTCTGCTGTCTTTGTTGTTGTTTTATTTGTATTTTTTTCCTTGTCTGTAGCACATTATCTACTTTATGGTTGGTGGTTAATGAATATTGAAGATATGTGTAAATAAATTGAATTGAGAAAGTGAATTCCTCTTGTCCTCATAGAAAATGCAGCTCTGGTTAGGCTTTTATGGAGGTGTGGGCTAAGAACTTCAAATTCTATCAGCTCAGCATTTTAGGGAACAGGAGACTGCTTTTCTCCACCTGCTTAATGATTTTTGTGTTACAGTGAGTACTCGATACAGAACCTAGTGTGTTAGTCCATTTTGAACTGCTATAAAGAAATACCTGAGCTGCATAATGTAAAAGAAAAGAGGTTTATTTGGCTCATGATTCTGCAGGCTGTACAAGCATGGCACAGCATCTGCTTGGCTTCTCGTGAGGGCCTCAGGAAGCTTACAGTCATGGGAGAAGGCAAAAAGAGAGTCACATGGTGAGAGAGCAAAAGAGAGAGGAGGAGGTGTGGTATCATTTAAACAACCAGCTATCCCTTGAACCTAGTGGAGTGAGAACTCAGTCATTACCAAAGAATGGCACTAAGCCATTCATGAGGGATCCACCCCCATGACTCAAGCACCTCCCACTAGACCTCCTTCCAACATTGGGGATCACATTTTAATGTGAGATTTTGCTTGAACACGAGATTTGGTTAGAGATTTACATCCAAACTATATCACACGGGCATTGATATAAGCTGTAGGAGATGCCCTGCCTCTGTGGTGAAGATTGCTTGATGCATATGGGGCATATGGTTAGGTTTCTCTTAAAAGGAGCAGTATATTGAAGATTGTGCTATCTTGTTCTCCTTCAAAATCTAGATATGTGAAAGAATAGAACATGTCAGAATGTAAGCTGCACTAAGGCAGAGACATTTTTCATTTTCTTTCACTAGTGCATCCCAAAAACCTACAGCATCTCCTAGTACATATTTGCTTCTCAATGTGTAATTATTGAATTTCAAATACAAACTAGTGTTGGAGGAAGGGTGAAGAGGCAGGATGCATACAACTAAACATATAAATTCAGTTCTGAAGAAGCAAAACATAAGTAGTTGTCTATATCATCTTGTGTATTCCCATCTCTAATGACTCAGGTATTATTTTTTTAAATTCCTGCTCACATTTTCTTTTTATATGTGTCTTCTGAATGATCATATTTTGGGCTTTGTGATTTCAATACATAACAGTTGTTTGAGATTAACACTTGTCCATTAACAAGATGAAATGCAAACTCTGATATCCAAAGCACTGTATAATCTGACATCCATATCCCTTTTTCAGATTCTCTTTTATTTCTCCTTAATAGCGCCTACCTATTTTAGAGAGAATTAATGACCATCAGCTTTCTTTTTTTGTTTGTTTTTGAGACGGAGTCTCGCTGTCGCCCAGGCTGGAGTGCAGTGTCGCCATCTCGGCTCACTGTAGGCTCTGACCCCCGGGTTCACGCCATTCTCCTGCCTCAGCCTCTTGAGTAGCTGGGACTACAGGCGCCCACCACCTCACCTGGCTAATTTTTTGTACTTTTGGTAGAGATGGCGTTTCACCGTGTTAGCCAGGATTGACCATCAGCTTTCTAAGTGCACCTCTGATTTATCCCAGCCTTGTTTGCAGTTGTCAGGTCCTGTGATCACTTCTGCCCAAATACCTGTGAGTCATATACTTCAGATAACGTATCTATAAGAAAGTAGACAGCATGAACTGCATCAGACTCACTATGAGTGACAAATAAAGCATTATTGTGTTATTATTGAAATTTTCATCTTTTCTGTTATAGTATCATCTACCCTGATCTAAACAACATCCATCATCAAGCTATGTGTTATCAATCTGGAGGCACCCGATTTTCAATATTTCTGCTTATCAGACACTGTCTTCTTCTTTAAGGGCCAAGTCCAATCTCACCAGTTCTTAGAAGACTTTTCTAATCATATCATATCAAAGGGAAGGGTTGATCTACTTTTCATTTCTTTAACATTTACTGTCTGTAGTCTAAATTTTGTCTTGAATGACTATTTGCCTCTGAGTGTTTATGTAACTTGTCTATCAGCTATATCTCATGCCCTTGCATCTTATGCTACTGTGTGGCTCCCAGGGTACATAAGATATGATAATTGCTTAAAGGTAGTGATTCATAACTGTAAGTTGGAAATAATCATTTTTATTGAAAATGTACAATATATTAAGGCCAAGTAAAAGTCAGATGTTTTTGTTACATAACTTTAATATAGAAATTGCTTCTATCTAAAGCTATGTTTATTATACTTTTAATGTTTCCTTATTCAAGTGAATTGAAATGATATAAATAATTATGCTAAATGTTAAAAATAACATTAGTTATTGCTTTCCTATATGCAATTCAGTGGGTAATTTAAATGATAATCTAGTGGTAGTCTCTAGAGGGAATTAAATATCTGTAATGATACTAAAAATTAGAAAAAGAAATAACACCTCTCAATCATAAATTTTCAAGTGTGTTATAATCATCCCAAATTCACCACTGTGGGTATAGAAACCTTTGCTAGAATTTCTGTCTAAGAATGCAGTAGTAGTTAAATAATTTTCAAAGTTAACTCTAATCATCTTCACCTCATATGTAATTCAGTAATCAATCCACATACCTTTTCCAGGACATTTTTAAGGAACAAGATTATCTATAATACTGGAGCAAGTTTATCTCATAAGCTACTAGACAAAAAGGTTGAAAATTATTAATATTAAAGTGAGCTATTTTCTGAAGATTCTAATTTGAGAGTACTAAATCCTTTTGAACGTATAAGTTTTTATTTATGAGATTAGTGAATTTTGCTCTCAGCCTAACCCGACTGTTTTATACATATTAAGCTGATGCAAATCTTTATTTTTATTAATACTCTTTCCTGAATAGATTAGAAACCTTAAAGCTGGCCCACTGGGGAGGCTTCTTATCTGGGCAGGCACAGATACAGCCAGTAGAAAGGGAAAAGAGGTGCGCCCCTCTCGATCCATGGGCTCACCCCTCCTGTGTAAGCCTCTGAAAACTAGGCCATATTTTACTTCTCACTATTACACCTTGTGATTTTGTAAAATGAGTCAGACAGAACACTGATGCAGCCCTGTGATAGCCCTGCCGTGGTCTATTTGTTCTTGACCAGTAAGGAGCCTTGCTTTGACTATATTTTTAAGTATGAGTCATTTTCCCAATAAATGGTAGAAACTGCTAACTAGAGATTTACTCCACTATAAAACCTTGCTCTGAAAAGCCAAGTAAAAGTCAAATTTTATTTTGAATGCACTTGGAAAGCGATCTATGTGGATGGATAGATTTTCAGCTAATGCTTTTGCAACATCAATGGCTGTCTTATAAATGAAACATTTTCTGAATAGGCTTTTCGAAAAGCAAACACTGACAAATGAATTTCCAAGAGCCTATGAGAGTTGCAGTTCTTTTCTTTGTATATTGCTAGTATTTATTTGGCAACATAAAATATACATTTACTTCTTTTCCTTTCAAGACTCGTCACAACAAACATACCTCATCGAAATATTTATTTTTCTATTTTCACAAGTCACTATTACAATGTTTTGAAAAAAAGGCTGCTGAAGTTTAGTAATGATATTAAATATTTAGGGGTGTTATGCCACTGTGGAATCAGTGTCAGTGATAAAGAGGTCTCAGTTATGCTTGCCAGGGACTACTTGCTAATCAAAAGGAGTTTTTAATCAATGATCTTGAGCTTCACTGTCTTTAAGGACAGAGATGGGAAAAAAGCTATTTTTGCAGTGTGCACCAATAAGCATGGCCTTTATAGTTAAGAAAATCTTAATTTTCATTTTTGAATCAATCATATTATCACGATATTACTGAAGCATTTAAGAGTAATAGTCTTATAAATTACTTCTGAAGGAAAAATTGAGGTAGAGTTCACTTTGAAGTCCATATGAAAAAAAGATGAACATATTGACTGTAGAAATTTCCTGCAAAATTATATAATCAATATACAAAATTGTATAATCTATAGTTTTCTAAGGAAATTTAAACTACTAAAACGTATACATCTTTCTGAGTTCATCTGCTTCGCTATGATAATGATCACTATTAACAGAAAGTCAATGTTCTGTACTTAAGTGTGAGTGCTCTGAAGGTAGACTAGGTTTGAACATTAGCTTGATTACTTGTTAGATGTGTAAACTGATATTAACCAAATATCAATTGTCCATTTTGGGTTCTTAGAGACCTATTGACAAATTGCGGTTCCTTTATAAGTAGTTTGACCAAATTTCCTATCAGATAAATAAAATAAAGACAGGCTAACGGGTACACTGGGGCCTGGCATGAAAGAAAAATGTCTATTAACTCAAGCATGTTGTGAGTCATAAAGAAAGAGATTCTACATAAAGCAAAGATGAGAAGAAAACACATGGATGTTAGGAATCTCAAAATCTGCTGTAAACCAGTAAGCCCATTCCTTAATATTCACCTTAGAGAAATAAAAAGTTACACTTGCACAAAAATCTCTACACAAATGTTGGTATCAGCTCTATTCATAATTGCTACGTGCTGGGAAGAGCCCATATGTTCTTCAATATCTGAATGAATAAACAAGCTATGGTATATCCATACAATGAAATACTACTTAGCAGTTAAAAGGAACACACATTAATACATACAGCAATGTAGACGAATCTCAAATACGTCATGGTGAGTAAAAGAAACCAGTCTCAAAATGTTATATATTTCATGTATGATTTCATTTATAGGACATTCTAGGAAAGGCAAAGCTGTATGAACAAAGAACAGGTCAGTAGTTTCCACATGCTAGGGATAGAAGAGGAATTAACTATGAAAACATAGCATAAGGACAATCTGAGAAGTGACGAAAGTGTTCTATTTCCTGATTGTGATTTTTTGCATGAATCTACGTATGTGTTAAAACTCAGAACTGTATACCAAAAAAGTTACTACATGTAAATTTCAGAAATAACACAATTTATTTATGGAATAATATATAAAAATGGGGGATAATTGTTCATATTTTTACTACAATATGTTTTAAGTGAAAAAGATAGTGTAAAAGCCCATGCTTACAAATGATCTGAATTTCACAAAATAAATACATGTACAGGTGAAGAGAAAAATGGCCCTCTGGAGACAATTTTACCCATTTTGAAGTGGGGGCTCTTCTCGGGACTTTCAAAATAATGCAGTGACATTGGATTCACTCTGTCAGCTTACCATAAGCACTTGCTTTGTGAGAAAGTGAGAGAGAAAGAGACAGAGGAGGGCAGAAGGGAGAGAAAATATAATGTAGATAACTGACAGCTTTACAAATTTGTAACTTGTTTACATTTATTCCTCTTATATATATATGGATGGATTGCCTAGTAGGTACCACAGAATAAATGTAAAATATTATTTATTGAATTTAATTTTCATAGTTCTATAATATAATTTACATGAAGAAAACAGATTCAGAAAATTGTGGAGTTTTCTCAAGGGAGTAAGTGATCATGCTTCTTTATGATATGGTTACTTCTTTGATACCCAAAGTTAATACTTCTTTTTTCACAGATTGAAAATTCTCAATGGCTGTTTGTTAGGCTGAATCAAAACAAGGTGCTTGCATACAACATTTTGTTTGATATGGAGGGGGCCTATTGCTAGCCATACCGCTGTCAGATTTGAATCTGTTCAGTTCTGCTTATTGTCTTTTTGGACTCAATTCTTGTCAGCCTTAGTAACTATAGAGTGATATGGAAGCTGTAAAACTAACTCAGAAACAAGTAATGGTGATTTAGTCTGGAGGTTTCCTGGATTCCTCAGAAAGGTGGGTCAACATCCTGAACAGATGAAAACCTTCAAGTATAATATGAGAGTGGTAGAGAAATTCTCTGATGTTAGCCATAGCAAGAACTCAAGAGGTAGAGATGGTGTATTTCTGAAAAGGAGAAATGTTATTGGTCATGGAATGATAGGTTGTATTTTGCTATTCAACACTTTTTGAGGTAATAGAATACCCTAGACAGGGACTACACAAAGAAATGCCCTTTTGTGGAAATTATAGTCAAAGATAACTTTGTAGAGAATTAGAAGAAAGATAATTCTAAGTTTTTAGTCTGTGCCTTGAGAAGTGAAATTCAGAGCTAACAGGTATTGTCGACATGTATGACAGTCATCTGCCATATTTTTATGTATTAAGCTGTTAATTTTAGCTGAATAAACTATGTGATTTTAAGGTTTATTTTCCAAACTCTCCCCAGTTAGTCATGTAAACATAAACATTGACATCCTGAGACCTATAGGCACACAGGCATTAAATATGATGTGTTTCTGGTATCCAATTTCCACTTAAAGACAGTGTCATTTGAAAGAATCTTTTGTTCCCCATGTACAATGAATAGACTTTTGCCTAGGCAGAAAATGACAGAAAACATAAATTAACTTTAGGAAGAAAATTATTTAACATCCCTGTGACTTACTTTCTTCTATAAAATGAAGATGATGAAAGAAAGTACCAATCACCTATGGTAGTTGTGAGGGTTAAATGAGTTAATATATGTAAGGCAGATAGGATAATATTTGTTATATTTTAGTACTATATGAAGGAGCACTACCATTATTATTACCTGAGAGCAGTTGTTATGATGGGAGCCAACTGAGAAGCCGTTGAGAAAAGGAGGACTAAGTGACGGTTTTAGAAGAGGGGTTAACATTAGCTGAAGAGTTACCATTAGCTGAACAGTTACTGACAGGCAGACAGTAAGGCTCAAACTTATATTCATTTCACTTATTACACATGCATACACACACAGACACACACATGCATACACACACAGACACACACACCAATAATAAACCTCACAAATCCTAGGAGAAGAATAGACATAAAATATTAGAAAATGTAAAAATAAATGGTCATATTTTTCTGAGTAGAGAATTATTTGAAATTAATCTCAAGGCTTCTTTAAAACAATAAAAAATATATTTTCATAACTCATAAATGTGGTTAGAGATGTATTCTCCATTAACTTTGACAACATGTTGTCTTTTGGGAAAAGGTGTTTGTTCCCATTTTACTAGTATGTTTTCACTATTCGCTATTTTTTTTTTTTTTTTTTTTGAGATGGCATCTCACTCTGTTGCCCAGGCTGGAGTGCAATGGCGCGATCTCAGCTCACTGCAACCTCCACCTTCTGGGTTCAAGTGTTTCTCCTGCCTTAGCTTCCCAAGTAGCTGGGATTACAGGCACCCACTGTCATGCTTGGCTAATTTTTGTATTTTTATAGAGACGAGGTTTCACCATGTTGGCCAGGCTGGTCTTGAACTCCTGACCTCAGGTCATCCACCTGTCTCAACCTCCCAAAGTGCTGGGATTACAGGTGAGAGCCACTGCCTCTATTCACTATTAATATCATCTTAAAATCATCTTAAAAATGGAAAGCTGGCCAGATGCAGTAGCTCACACCTGTAATCCCAGCATTTTGGGAGGCCAAGGTGAGAGGATCAGTTGAGCCCAGGAGTTTGAGATCAGCCTGGATAACAAAGTACGACCTTGTCTCTGCAAAAATGTTAATGACTTAGCTAAGCTGTGGTAGCGCATACCTGTGGTCCGAGCTACTTGGGAGGCTGAGGTGGGAGCCCAGGAATTCAAGGTTGCAGTGAGCTATGATCAAGCCACTGCACTATAGCCTGGGTGACAAAGCAAGACCCAGTCTCAACAACAAAACAAAAACAAAAAATGAAGTTTCCCTGAAAGATTATTTTTCAGCTCTCCTCTCAGAGTCCTTTAAAAGGAAAATTTTCACTTCCTTTATAAATAAATGAGGAATAAATTGCTACCAAAAATGTATGGAAGTTTGAGAAAGGAGGAAACAGGATGGAAGTGGAATGTAGTTGACTTCAGAAGAAACGATTGAATCTGCACCTAGTATAATGAACAGTTTTCTCAATCTCTTAGATTTCAAGTGAATCCAGAGTCACACGGGATAAAAGCAACTTCAAAGAGTAATAGCTACAGGAAAAAAAAAAATCAATTAAAGCAGCAATATAAAACTTCGCATAAACCAAATGAAATTTTGATCTGAACAAAAGACTTTGAGGTTAATTTAAGTAAAATTAAAACTCATCAACTAAACAAGAGCTGTGACCTTTACCATCTCTATAAAGCTAAAGGGAGAAGAGTTTAAATAAACAGCTTAATTTGAGATCTAATTTCAGTTTTAACGTGATGTTTGTTACAGAGGACTTATGAAATTATAATGTATTTCCTATTTGGATGAGAACTACTTTTAAGTGGGTAAGGAAAAGGAGGCTCGGAAAAACAGTATATCCTAGCCAGAATGTGAAGCAATAGAGTTAGAGGGAATTGTTTATTATTAGAGTGGTCAAATATTTCTGAACCTGATAAGGTTAACAAACCTTGCAAGCCACATTTCTTGTTAAGTATCTCACTGGTAACTCCTGCTGTCTTTCTCAGGCTCACCTTCTTCCGTTCTTTCTAGAAAAATGTAATGTTTTGAGCACAACTGATTGTCAACTAATCCCTCACGATTTTTAAATTTCAAGTGATTTTAAATTCTAATTTAATGAAAATCAGTGAATTATTTGGTTTTACTACCAGCTACTTGGGAGGCTGAAGCAGGAGAATCGCTTGAACCCCAGAGGCAGAGGTTGCAGTGAGCTGACATCATGCCACTGCACTCCAACTTAGGTGACAGAGTGGGACTCCATCTCAAAACAAACAAACAAAACAATGGTATTTCTGCATATTTTATTCTTTTGCACAAGTCAGCATAGTATTTTGTTTCCTAATGCCAAATTTTTATTCAATTTGACCCAATTTCCTTCAGACACTGAGTTTCTTTATCTAAGCCTCCACAAGTACAGAATAGGCATCTACTTACTGTTGTTTGAATGGTACAAAGGACTTGCTCACTCCAAATAGTTCATGCACAAGTCACCATGTGACTCTCCCGGCCAGGTTAGAAGCTCTCAGTACTAGAATAACTAAATGGGTTTGGCAATACTAACAATAGCAGAACCTCAAAAAATGCCACTGTTAAAAAGCATGCATAAAATTATAGAGAGGAAAGACCTGGAGATTTTAATTCGCTTCCTCTGTTAGAAAACAAGCACTGCTTATATATTCAGCTAATAGTCATCTTGAAAGTCAATAGAGGCCAGGTGCAGTGGCTCACACTTGTAATCCTAGCACTGTGGGAGGCCAAGGCAGGAGAACTGCTTCAGCCCAGGGGTTCCAGACCAGCCTGGGCAACACAGTGAGATCTTGTCTCTATTAATAATAATAATAATACATAAAAATAATGAAAGTCAAATCTATAGAGAAGCTAAGTCAAAGAAAATGGAAATATTTCACCCAGAAAACCTGTGCAGTTAGTGTGTACAAGTCCTATTGGATGTGAATGGAAGGAGAGGAACATATAGTGAATTAAATAGAATGAACCTAATGAGGAATCTCTGGTAAGACTTCCTTGAGAGACACTGTAGAGTGCTGAGTTCACGTATCTCATTTCATATTTTAGATATGACACCTCAAATATGAGATTGGGGGAGGAAAGTCTGGAGGTACAAGTAGTTTTAAAAACATTTAATGACAGTCTGTGAGGTAGAAGATCCACTGTTAGGTATTACAGATTCAAACATGAATATATATAGTTATTGATATCAAGGAGATAATGATCTAGTGGGGTAGAACATTTTATTAAGTAGCAAACAGCACCATGTAAAAGTACAATTTGACAGAGTAGATTACAATGCTATAGAATTTAGGGAAAATGCTCATTAATTATGTTTGGAAAGATCAAGAAATTTTCACAGAATAAAATTTCAGACAAATGATGTTGAATTTAATGGTAATTTGCTAGGAAAACAAGAGAAGAGGTGCATTCAAGAGGGTACATGTAAGAATGAGAAAACAGTGTGTGTTCTGGGAAGAATGAGTCACTTTATATTACGGAGAGTAGAGGTTAAGCATAGGAACAGTGGTGAAAAATGAGGTTGGCTGGGTAGATTAGAACTATTAATAGTTTGTATAGAGTCCAGCATTCTGCGTATAATTTGTGGTAAGTAATTTTTTAAAGCACAGGTGTGACAGAAGCAGATTTTTATCCTGCAGAAAAACATGTTAAGAGAGTGCCAAAAGGTACCTTAAGGGGATAAGAAAGTAAAAGAAAATATACAGATGGAAACCAAATTCTCAGTTCACAAAATTGCCTAGATCTGCCTCAGAAAGTGTCCTTAAGTATTTTTTCCCAGTCTTAACCAGTTATTTCTTGAAATAATAAGATTTTACTGGTATAGTAAATAAAAAGTATATATTTAGATATACTGTGTCTAATTTTTATATCTGCTTGGGTTCTCGTGTGTTTCCAGCTGTTATAATATGTTTAAATGACAGTTATTTTTATTGCTGTTTTTATTATATATTAAACATTAAAATATTCACTATGGTTGAAAGTATTTTAATACACCAAACCATTTTAATACACCAACAAGCATATCTAATAGTAATATTTTCCATAATTAAAAGTACATACAGAAAACAGAGAAACTTTTTTTTAGAAAGTTGAATTTCTGGCATATTCATACCGAAAGTATAAATATGCTATTTGAAAGTGAAACAAGCAATGTAAAGATTAAAATAGAAGGTTAGGAATGTAGTCCATGCTACTTCAAAGTGTAATTTTGATATAAAGTCCAGATAAATTTCTTTCCTTTTGCATTTGTACAGAATGAAAATTAGCACATTAGCAAGAATATGAAAAGTTGTCTGGGAACAAAACTAATATGGTAAATCAGCAATTTACAAATATAGCCAAGATAAGCAAAAGGAAGACAAGAATAAATTTACAAACCTCAAGCATTCTTCTTGTTAATAACATCTCATCATGAAATTGACACTATTGGCTGAGAAATGCCTACAGAGAAACAGAGAAATGTGCACCTGGGTTAAGTTAAGAAGATACTCTTTGATACATTATGGTGTTTAAATAGAGATTTTAATTAGGTCATTTTAAAATAATTTGCTGTATTAGTTTCTTATTACTGCTGTAACAAATTACTAGAAACAGTACTAAAAACAATACAAATTAACTTCTGTTCTGTGAAAGACACTATCAAATGAGAAGACAAGCGGTCATCTGAGAGAGAACATTAACAAAAGAAAGACAATGTATTAGTTCATTTTCATATTGCTATGAAAAAATGCCCAAGACTGGGTAATTTATAATGAAAAAGAGGTTTAATGGACTCACAGTTTCACTGGCTAGGGAGGCCTCACAATCATGGCAGGAGGCAGAGAAGGAGCAAAGACATGCCTTACATGGTGGCAGGCAAGAGAGCATGTGCAGGGGAACTGCTCTTTATGAAACTGTCAGATCGGCCAGGCACCCTTTATAAAACCATCAGATCAGCCAGGCACAGTGGCTCACGCCTGTAATCCCAGCACTTTGGGAGGCCAAGGCAGGCGGATCAACTGAGGTCAGGATTTTGAGACCAGCCTGACCCATATGGTGAAACCTAGTCTTTACTAAAAATACAAAAATTAGCCAGGCGTGGTGACATGCACCTGTAATCCCAGCTATTCAGGAGGCTGAGACAGGAGAATCTCTTGAACCCAGGAGGCAGAGGTTGCAGTGAGCTGAGATCGCACCATTGCACTCCAGCCTGGGCAACAAGAGCAAAACTCCATCTAAAAAGAAAAGAAGAGGAGGTTCCAAGATGGCCGAATAGGAACAGCTCCAATCTGCAGCTCCCAGCACGAGCGACGCAGAAGATGGGTGATTTCTGCATTTCCAACTGAGGTACCAGGTTCATCTCACTGGGGCTTGTCAGACAGTGGGTGTAGCCCATGGAGCAGGATGGGGCATTGCCTCACCTGGGAAGCACAAGGGGTCAGGGAATTCCCTATCCTAGCAAAGGGAAGCCATGACAGATGGTAACTGGATAATCAGGACACTCCCACCCTAATACTGAGCTTTTCCAATGGCCTTAGCAAATGTCACACCAGGAGATTATATCCCTGGCCTGGCTTGGAGGGTCCCACGCCCATGGTGCCTCGCTCACTGCTAGCACAGCAGTCTCAGATCGAACTGCAAGGTGGCAGTGAGGCTGGGGGAGGGACATCTGCCATTGCTGAGTCCTGAGTAGGTAAACAAAGCGGACAGGAAGCTAGAACTGGGTGGGGCCCACCGCAGCTCACGAGGCCTGCCTGCCTGTGTAGACTCCACCTCTGGGGGCAGAGCATAGCTGAACAAAAGGCAGCAGAAACTTCTGCAGACTGAAACGTCCCTGTCTGACAGCTTTGAAGAGAGTAATGCTTCTCCCAGCACAGAGTTTGAGAACAGGCAGAGAACAGGCAGACTGCCTCCTCAAGTGGGTTTCTGACCTCTGAGTAGCCTAACTGGGAGACACCTCCCAGTAGGGGCAGACTGACAGCTCATACAGCCAGGTGCCCCTGTGAGATGAAGCTTCCAGAGGAAGGATCAGGCAGCAACATTTGCTGTTCTGCAATATTTGCTGTTCTGCAGCCTCCACTGGTGATACCTAGGCAAACAGGGTCTGGAGTGGACCTCCAGCAAACTCTAACAGACCTGCAGTTGAGGGCCTGGACTGTTAGAAGGAAAACTAACAAACAGAAAGGACATCCACACCACAACCCCATCTGTACGTCACCATCATCAAAGACCAAAGGTAGATAAAACCACACAGATGGGGAGAAATCAGAGCAGAAAAGCTGAAAATTCTAAAAATCAGAGTGCCTCTTCTCCTCCAAAGGAATACAGCTCCTCCCAAGCAACGGATCAAAGCTGGACAGAGAATGACTTTGACGAGTTGAGAGGAGAAGGCTTCAGACGATCAGTAATAACTAACTTCTCCGAGCTAAAGGAGGATGTTTGAACCCATTGCAAAGTAGCTAAAATCCTTGAAAAAGGATTAGATGAACGGCTAACTAGAATAAACAGTGTAGAGAAGTCATTAAATGACCTGATGGAGCTGAAAACCATGGCATGAGAACTACGTTACACATGCACAAGCTTCAGTAGCCAATTTGATCAAGTGGAAGAAAGGGTATCAGTGATTGAAGATTAAATGAAACAAATGAAGTGAGAAGAGAAGTTTAGAGAAAAAAGAGTAAAAACAAATGAACAAAGCCTCCAAGAAATATGGGACTATGTGAAAATACCAAATCTACATCTGTTTGGTGTACCTGAAAGGGATGGGGAGAATGGAACCAAGTTGGAAAACACTCTTCAGGATATTATCCATGAGAACTTCCCTAACCTAGTGAGGCAGGCCAACATTCAAACTGAGGAAATACAGAGAATGCCACAAAGACACTCCTCGAGAAGAGCAACTCCAAGACACATAATTGTCAGATTCACCAAAGTTGAAATGAAGGAAAAAATGTTAAAGGCAGCCAGAGAGAAAGGTCAGGTTACCCACAAAGGGAAGCCCATCAGACTAACAGCGGATCTCTTGGCAGAAACTCTACAAACCAGAAGAGAGTGGGGGCCAATATTCAACATTCTTAAAGAAAAGAATTTTCAACCCAGAATTTCATATCCAGCCAAACTAAGCTTCATAAGTGAAGGAGAAATAAAATACTTTACAGACAAACAAATGCTGAGAGATGTTGTCACCACCAGGCGTGCCTTACAAAAGCTCCTGAAGGAAGCAGTAAACATGGAAAGGAACAACCGGTACCAGCCACTGCAAAAACATGCCAAATTGTAAAGAGCATCAATGCTAGGAAGAAACTGCATCAACTAACAAGCAAAATAACCAGCTAACATCATAATGACAGGATCAAATTCACACATAACAATATTAACCTTAAATGTAAATGGACTAAATGCTCCAATTAAAAGACACAGACTGGCAAATTGGATAGAGTCAAGACCCATCAGTGTGCTGTATTCAGGAAACCCATCTCACGTGCAGAGACACACATAGGCTCAAAATAAAAGGTTGGAGGAAGATCTACCAAGCAAATGGAAAACCAAAAAAGGCAGGGGTTGCAGTCCTAGTCTCTGATAAAACAGACTTTAAACCAGCAAAGATCAAAAGAGACAAAGAAGGCCGTTACATAATGGCAAAGGGATCAATTCAACAAGAAGAGCTAACTATCCTAAATATATATGCACCCAATATAGGAGCACCCAGATTCATAAAGCAAGTCCTTAGAGACCTACAAAGAGACTTAGACTCCCACACAATAATAATGGGAGACTTTAACACCCCACTGTCAACATTAGACAGATCAACAAGACAGAAAGTTAACAAGAATATCCAGGAATTGAACTCAGCTATGCACCACACAGACCTAATAGACATCTACAGAACACTCCACCCCAAATCAACAGAATATACATTCTTCTGAGCACATCACACTTATTCCAAAATTGACCACATAGTTGGAAGTAAAGCACTCCTCAGCAAATGTAAAAGAACAGAAATTATAACAAACTGTCTCTCAGACCACAGTGCAATCAAACTAGAACTCAGGATTAAGAAACTCACTCAAAACCGCTCAACTACATGGAAACTGAACAACCTGCTCCTGAATGACTACTGGGTACATAATGAAATGAAGGCAGAAATAAAGATGTTCTTTGAAACCAGTGAGAAGAAAGACAGAACAAGGTGTTCTTTGAAATCAGTGAGAACAAAGACACAACATACCAGAATCTCTGGGACACATTTAAAGCAGTGTGTAGAGGGAAATTTATAGCACTAAATGCCTACAAGAGAAAGCAGGAAAAATCTAAAATTGACACCCTAACATCACAATTAAAAGAACTAGAGAAGCAAGAGCAAACACATTGAAAAGCTAGCAGAAGGCAATAAATAACTAAGATCAGAGCAGAACTGAAGGAGATAGAGACACAAAAAACCCTTCAAAAAATCAACGAATCCAGGAGCTGGTTTTTTGAAAAGATCAACAGAATTGATAGACAGCTAGCAAGACTAATAAAGAAGAAAAGAGAGAAGAATCAAATAGATGCAATAAAAGATGATAAAGGGGATATCACCACTGAAACCACAGAAATACAAACTACCATCAGAGAATACTATATACACCTGTATGCAAATAAACTAGAAAATCTAGAAGAAATGGATAGATCCCTGGACACCTATATTCTCCCAAGACAAAACCAGGAAGAAGTTGAATCCCTGAATAAACCAATAACCGGTTCTGAAATTGAGGCAAGAATTAATAGCCTACCAACCAGAAAAAGTCCAGGCCCAGATGGATTCACAGCCAAATTCTACCAGAGGTACAAAGAAGAGCTGGTACCATTCCTTCTGAAACTATTCCAATCAATAGAAAAAAAGGGAATCCTCCCTAATTCATTTTATGAGGCCAACATCATCCTGATACCAAAGGCTGGCAGAGACACAACAAAAAAAGAGAATTTTAGACCAATATCCCTGATGAACATCCATGCAAAAATCTTCAATAAAATACTGGCAAACAGATTCCAGCAGCACATCAAAAAGCTTATCCACCACAATCAAGATGGCTTCATCCCTGGGATGCAAGGCTGGGTCAACATATGCAGAACAATAAACATAATCCATCATATCAACAGAACCAAAGACAAAAACCACATGATTGTCTCAATAGATACAGAAAAGGGCTTCGACAAAATGCAACAGCCCTTCAAGCTAAAAACTCTCAATAAACTAGGTATTGATGGGACACATCTCAAAATAATAAGAGCTATTTATGACAAATTAGGTAGGTAGGCCTACCTCTGGGTCCACAAACGTGTAAGAGGAAATAGAAAGGGAAAAACAGAGATGACAGTGTGAGAAGGACTTTGCCAAATGGCACTGGCTTTAAAGATGGAAGAAGGCAGTCATAAGTCAAGGAAAGTGGTCTCTAGAAGCTGGAAAAGGCAAATAAGCAAACTGTCCCATAGAGATTCCAGAAAGGAAAGCAGCCCTCCTGACACCTTAATCTTGGCCCAGTCAGACCCTTGATCTTAGCCATGTCAGACTCTAATCAGCAGAACTTCACAATAATGAATTGTGCTATTTTAAGCCATTAATTTTTAGTAATTTGTCACAGCAGCAATAGAAAACTAATATTCTAAGCATCAAAGAATTTAATTGAATCTAGTAAATTGTTTATAGGGTTCCCTAGAGGGTTTACGCAATCCAGGGCATACCTTCTCTTTTCTCATGGCTTTCTCTTATTTTTTTCTGTTCCTGTTTCTTGACTTTTATACTTTCTTTTTCATTGCTCCAGTAGCTACAAATTTCTACCTAAATGTCAAGCAGCTTCCTCTTACTCTGAAGTCTTGGTGTCACACAGTACCTATGCCATTGAGGGTCATGTGTTCTACTTAAGCAAACAATACTTATTCAAGTATTTGTTGCAGATCTTACACTCTCCATTTGAGGAATCCCAGTCCCCACCCATATGGCACACAATTTCTCCATCATGTTTTTTTTTAATTACTAAATAAAATTAAACTTTAATTTGAATAAACTTCTGATTTTAATGTCACTCCTCCGCTCAAAATCCTGCAGCTTCACTTGGAGTAAAGTTAAAGTCCTTGAAATGGTCAACATGATCTATGTGATCTAGCTTCCTATGACATCTCCCATATCCTCTCCTACTACTCTCACCATTTCCTACCCAGCCCCAGCCATACCAGCCTCCTTGTGGCTATGTAAACATTCCAGGCAAGCTCGCTGTGACACTTTACTCTAGTTTTTCCCTCTGTCTGAAACATTCTCCCTCACGATATTGCTTGGTTAACTCCATTGTGTCTTTCAATTTTTTGCTGAAATCACCAGGTCAATGAGACCTACCTATCCTGACATTTTTAGTTGGCTCTCAGTCACCCTTTCTAAACCTTTTTACCAAAATTTTATTTTTCTATATTATTGGGTTGTCGCAAAAGTAATCGTGGTTTTTGCCATTACTTTTAATACTTACAAATTTTTAACATATACATGATGTTTTTGTTTAAGTTTATGTTTATTGTTAGTTTCCCCTTGCTGAATGTAGTCTTTATTTTCTTCACCTTAAGCAATGCTTAGAACATTTGCTCATTTGCCAAAGGTAAGGCATCACTATAAGTATTATCCATGTAGAGTTTTTGCAAATTAGAAAACTGGCTAATGGAATCAAAAAAGAGCCCGCATTGCCAAGACAATCCTAAGCCAAAAGAACAAAGCTGGAGGCATCAAGCTACCTGACTTCAAACTATACTACAAGGCTACAGTAACCAAAACAGCACGGTACTGGTACCAAAACAGAGATATAGACCAATGGAACAGAATAGAGCCCCCGGAAATAATACCACACATCTACAACTATCTGATCTTTCATAAACCTGACAAAAACAAGAAATGGGGAAAGGATTCCCTATTTAATAAATGGTGCTGGGAAAACTGGCTAGCCATATGTAGAAAGCTGAAACTGGATCCCTTGCTTACACCTTATACAAAAATTAATGCAAGATGGATTAAAGACTTAAATGTCAGACCTAAAACCATAAAAACCCGAGAAGAAGACCTAAGAAAGAAAAATTCTCTCTTCCTAGACATGATAAACTTGAGACTAACTGCTAAGGACTTAATTGCACCCCCTTCTTACCCTCAGTTAATATGTTGAATTCCTAGTTACCCAACATGACTGTATTTGGAGATAGGGCATTCAAAGGGATAATAAAGGTTAAATTCAGTCATAAGGGTGGGGACCTAATCCAATACAACTGATGTTCTTATAAGAAGAGAGAGACACCAGGAATGTTTGCGCTTGGGCACAGAGGGAAGGCGTGTGAGGACGTAGTGAGAAGGAAGCCATCTGCAACGCATGTAGAGAGGCCTTCAGAGAAACCAAACCTGCCAGCGCCGTGATTTTGGACTTCCAGGCTCCAGAACTGTGAGAAAATAAATTTATGTTTTTTAACGTTCCTAGTCTGTGGTGTTTTGTTATGGCAGCCTTAGCTGATGGACACTAACAGATACAAAGTTTTTTCTACGTGGTAGACATATTCTGAAGCATTTTACATACAGTAACTAATTTAAATTTAAATTACTTAATGACCCTATAAGGCACATAGTGGGATTATTTTCACTTAATAGAGCAGAAAACTAAGGCACAAAGAGAATAAGAAAATAATACAGATGAAATAAAACAGCACCACTCTAGAGTGTTATATTATACTGCTTCTTGCTAAAATAATTTCCTTTGCATCATGTGTGGGAAAGCCCTTTTAGGATTTCATTCATTCGACAAATCTTAAACACCTGTTATGTGCCAGACACTGAGTTAAATCCTGGGGCTGCAATAGTGACAAAGATAGATATGGTTTGTGTCCTCCTTCAACTTAAATTCCTTCCAATGAGGAAATTTAAGTTTGGTGGTTCAAAGTTAGATACATATCACCAATAGCCATAATATTTGGTAGCTCACAGAAGCCCTTTCATAGGGTGAAGTGCTGATGAATAAGTAGAATATTATTTCCCCTCTCTATTCATATATTAGTATCATATCCATTTATTACAATTAATTCATAAAAGTTGTGTTATATACATTTTAGCCCTCTTCTTTAAAGCAACCTATTTCAAATGTTTAATGTTGAATTTCAATTAGTATAAATTTTACCCATCTGGATATTTATTCTGTTAATATTAAAATGGCTTTATATTGCTATTTTACTATTTCATATGTGATTATCCTATTTATTCAAAATGGTTCTAGGATTTTTTTATAGTAAAGACTGTATTTTATAGTTGTATGTGGTCTCCCAAGTGATTTTGAAACTGCCTGTGCAAAATTATGACAGTAAGAGAAATCTGACTTAGTTTACTTTATCTTGCTGCTCATCTCCAAGCTGTCCTTCGTCATTCCTGGACAGAAGCCAAGCTAACCTTGGGAGGAATAGAGTTTATAGTTTAAATTTAAAGCAAGGATAATGATAGCCCTTCCCAAAACTAAACCACCTTTGTAAAGCTAATGAAAATCCACAAGCTTAGGATTATGAGAGGGCCCTAAATTTCACTAAGATGCAGACATAGCTAAAGAATAACCGGCTATTACAGAGATTACAAGATATATAACTTCCCCAATTGTTCCTATAGAAAACACCACTATTGTAGAACCTAAGATTTGTTGTTTGAGATGTTTTTGCAGGCTTTTTCATTCTGGCCTGGACCCCGCCTGGACTTGCGACTCATAATTCAATCAGTCCTGTAGCCCCCAACCCAGGGGAGAACTCAGTGTAAAAGGTCACTTTTCCATACCCCTGTGATGGAATCCCCAACCAGTTAGCAGTACCCAACCCCTAGTCCCTTGCCCACCAAACTGGCCTTGAAAAACCTTAACCTCCGAGCCTTCAGGGAGATTGACTTGAGAAATAACTCCATCTTTTGTGTGGCTGGCCTCATGTCAATTAAACTCTTTTTTATTGCAATACCATGGTCTCAGTGAATTGATTTTGTCTGTGCAGCAGACGGGAAGAACAAATTGGGCACTTGCAACTTAGCATGTTTTAGAGTAGATGTGAAGTATTCCATTAAGTTGCACCCATCTTAATGTCTGAGGATAAAAGTACAGGGCCTTGTGCATGCTGGCATTTCAGCATGCATTCTTTGGATTGTATTGAAGTAAAACCACTTTAGTTGCTATTTAAGATGTTTTCTTTTTTGCAGCATGGCTTCTTAAAGTGCTATATGGACGAATGTCAATAAGAGATTAAGGTTACTTATCACATTTTTGTCATTATTAAGATGAAATAACATATCACTTGAGGGAAACTAACATATATGTTTAAAACTGGGTTTATATTTAAAACAAAGTAGGCAGCAAATACTATTAAGTGTTTCATCAAATTTGCTGCTGCCAGGAGCCAAGGTGTAAATTGCATAGGGAAGAACAAGTCTACAGATTTTTCTAACGTATATAAAATAATAGCCAAGAAAATAAGTTAAGACACAGGAAACCAGTTGAAATTAAAGACATTTCTTGAAAAACTAAAAAGCCTCCACAGTATGAGAAAAATAAAATAAAATAAAATTGCTTCTCAAACTTAACACCTAAAAGGTAGTTACTCCTTTCCTGAACATTTTCCTCCTTGTAACTGAATTACCATGTGTCACCAAGAGCTAATTTACCTACCTTTTTTTTTTTTTTTTTTTTTGAGATGGAGTCTTGCTCTGTTGCCCAGGCTAGAGTGCAGTGGTGTGATCTTGGCTCACTGCAACTTCCTTGTCCCAGGTTCAAGCAATTCTCCTGCCTCAGCCTCCCGAGTAGCGGGGACTACAGGCGCATGCCACCACACCTGGCTAATTTTTTTTTTTTTTTTTTTTTCATGGAGATGGGGTTTCACCTTGTTGCCCAGGCTGGTCACAAACTCCTGAGCTCAGGCAATCTGCCCTCCTCGGCCTGCCAAATTGCCGGGATTATAGGCGTGGTGAGCCACCGCACCTGGCCATACCTACATTTTCATGTTAAACAGTGTGAACAAAGGCAGAAAGGCAAGTAGCCATTTGGCCAGGATTTCAGATCTGGCCTCCACTCCCATTCTAACTCCATTGTTTCAAAAAGAGTTGCATTAGTGAAGGGAGTCAAAAATAATAAATGATAGAGTTAGAACAATATTGCTGTTGAACTTCACATTGTCTGACCTTTGACAGAAAGCAGCAGAAAAAGGACCTGCTTGTATTTCCTGTCTCAGTGGATGATATATTTTGAGAATTTGCTTTTGTATTTCTTAACTTCTGTTACTTTATGTGTAAGTGGTTTGAACATACCACGTGTATGTTGTAGGCAGCATTTGCTTCATAAAATGTCACATTGATGTATTTCTGGCTTACTGTATAAGTGAATTAGTAACTGTAATGAGTTATTGTGTTCCATATGTATTTTTTAGTTGTTTTGGTGATGAAACATATGGTTTTACTTTCTACCCATTGAAATCCTGTGAATATAAAAAGCTCTGCCAAAGATCAGTGGGTGAGTCTGTTAAAAGTGTACATATTTTTCATTTTTAAAGTTTACAGTCAAATATATTTTAACTGTATGAATCAATAATAGCGCTTGTTAACTTAATTCATATCCTTTGTGAATATGGTGAAATGGTGATGCATATGCCTGTGGCCTTTACGCTTATCTCAGAGTTGAGATACAAAAGTAAAACATCTCTGCCCTGTTCATGACTGATTGACCTATAACCAGTGTCTATCCTCATTTTTCTATCCTTCCTTTTCTCTTCTTCCTCCTCTTTTCCCCTTCCTCTTTTTTTATTCTCCTCTTTATCTGTCTAGTTTTTCTACAACATCAATAAAGTCAACATTAGCTCACTTGAAAATCACAATTTGAGAAATCTTTCATTTTCTTAAGTTTATAGGTTTATTATAAAGAATATTACGAAAGATATCAATGAATAGATGCATAGGACAAAGTATAGGGGAAAGGGCAAAAGCTTCCATGTCCTCCCCTGGATGCATCACCATTTAGGAACCTCCATGTGTTCAGCTATCTGAAAGCACTCCTAACCATGCCTTTTTGGGTGTCTGTGGAGACTTCATTATATAGACGTGCTTGATCAAACCACTGTCCCTTGGTGATTAACTTAACTTTTAGCTCCTCTTCCCTCCCTGGAGATTACAAGTGGGCTCAAAATTCCAAGCCTCTACAATGCCTTGGTGGTCTTTCTGTTGACCAGCTCCCATCCTGAAGCTACCTAGGGGCTGCCAGCCTTCAGTCCATCATTAGCATGCAAAAAGACATCACTGGGCCTGGCATGGTGGCTCACATTTGGAGTCTCAGCACTTCGGGATGGTGAGGTAGGAGGATCACTTGAAGCCAAGCATTTGAGACCGGCATGGGCAACATAGCAGGAACCCATCTCTACAAAAATTAAAACAAAAACCAAAAGACATCACTTAGGAGATTCCAAGGATGTTAGGAATTGTAGGACAGGAAACTTGATCAAAGACCAAATACATATTTTACATATTTTACAATAACACTATCCCCACCCAACCCCTCCTTTGAGCCTTATCCCTTACATTAAAGGGATATAAATCTCAAAAGATGTTTTTACATTTATCGTTAGCCTAGTCTTCCATATTATATGAATGTCTCCCAGGGTGAGGACACTGAGGTTGGCAGGTTTCACTTCCATCTAAAGCAAGAATGGTTTTGGCAAACATGTAGCTTCACCCACTCAGAAACTCGTATATTTTATCTAAGAGACAATCTCTTGCTCTGAGCCTCTTTCAAGGTGTTAATGTGATATTAGATTGCCCTGAATTCATAACCCATTTATTTTTCCCTTTTCCTTCAGGTAATATTTATTCTTTTGATGAATAAATTTTGGAAGGGATATTGGAATCACCACCGAGCTGATCTAGATTGCAGGCATCAGTACCAGTGTGGGTAGTGCCTCCTTCTCAGTCCACTCCCATTTAGGTAGGGTAAGACTACATAGGTGTCAAACTAGTGGCTTATTTCTATCACCAGGCAATATAACTTCATTTACTGTTAACTATATTTTTGCACATCCCACCTCCATCAAGCCTTTAGGAATTCTGGCATAAGGTTTAAAAACAGAGTTTCTTGCTTAGGAGTAATCTCTGCTTCTGCTTGCACTTGCAGCTCTGACCTTAGGATCACTGCATCAGGTAAAGGAAAGACAAAAAGTTGAGGTGATGTGAGAAGAAAGAAAACAGAAAGTATAACATTTATATCAGCATACTCCTTACTTGTTAAGAATTGCATAGTAATACCAGCATCCTTCTTCACCCCTTCTTCCCCAGGTCAACCAGAAAAATGAAGGAGACATTCCATGAGCACACATACTTGTGAAGGCTTGTAAGCCAGACCTTCACGTCTTTATCTCCACCTACCTTAGAAAACCAGTTTTAATTGCCTGTTTCACTTCTCTATCAATTACTCTGAGGAGATCTCTCTGCCCATTGTTGGACACTATGGGCTATTGTGTGTTCCTTACTTCCTTGCTTTGAAGAAATGACAGTCAGCTGTCCAAATTTGTGCAATAGTTTCTGTTCTAGTTTGTTTTTTTGAGATGGAGTTTCGCTCTTGTCGCCCAGGCTGGAGTGCAATGGTGTGATCTCGGCTCACTGCAACCTTCGCTTCCTGGGCTCTCCTGATTCAGCCTCCCAAGTAGCTGGGATTATATGCATACGCCACCATGCCCAGCCAATTTTTTTGTTTCATGTTGGCCAGGCTGGTCTCGAACTCCTGATCTCAAGTGATCTGCTCACCTAAGCCTCCCAAAGTGCTGGGATTATGTTCTAGGTTGTGTGTGTGTGGTTTTTTTTTGTTTGTTTGTTTGTTTGTTTTTAATATAGCACTCTGAGCATTTGCATCTTCCAACAGGTAAGCATAGCCCAGTCCAGGATTAGTGTCCATTCTTGTCAAGAGCCATTTGTAGCCCCCAAGGGCTACCAGCATCAGTCTCACTTTTCAGGTTTTTTCAGTATCTTCCTACCAGAAAATCTGCTCCAGAACCACTGGCAGTCTCTGTCTCTCTTGCTGACAAACAGAACAGTTCTTACTGGCATTTAGACTCAGTCCATCTCTGTATTGCTGCAGTAGCCCCATATCCACTTGTTTCATGGACCAAGGTAGCCACTCAGATGAGCACATGGGAATATCTGCTTGTCAATTTCAGTCACTGTCTGAACTTGGAAGGGTACTCTTCTCATGGGTATCCACATGTCATACCCTATTGTGCCCCTCACATTTCCCTAGTGCTGTGCCCCTTATGACCATCCCTTTAAAAGGCTAGATTTCCATTGTCTGACTATATGGTCAGGTCATTGGCCACTGCCCACAAATCAGTAAAAACCCAAACACAAGGGCTTTTACCACTGTTCAATCCTTCCACCACCACTCGGAAAACAGCATGCAATTCAGCCCACCAAAATGATTCAATTTTACTTTCCTTGTTTAGAGTGGCACCCTTCCAAATAGAATACTGTCCATTCACCCTGGAAGTGCCATCCACAAACTAAGCTTCTCTTTGTCAGTCAGTGGAGAGCTACTCATAAGAAAAAAGGGGATCCCTGCTTGTATGGATCTCCTGTTTTCACTTCCCAAGTAGCATGATCCTTATCATTTCTATTGTATTATCGAATTTTTCTGGGCAGCACTATTCCCATTAGAGTGTTTCTCTGACATCACCTGAGACACCATGGTTATTTCAAATGCCAAGATAATTTTATGTCCTTCAGTAGATGAAGAAATGCATAGGCCAAGGTACAGGAAAGGACACATAGCTTCCACACCCTCCCCTGGGTAAGACACCCTCCAGGAACCTCCACTTGTTCAGCTTTCCAGAAGCTCCAGATATCTGTTATCTTTATCTTTCATTTGGTTATTTTCACAGATTTTCTTACCTTTAATTTTTTTGTGTTAAGGGGTACATGAGGAGTAGGTCTCATTTGTGACCTATTTTTAGTTTTAAGAATAGAACTTTTCTTAATAAAGAGTGCACTGCGAAGGCTTACTCCATTTTGGATGGAGAAGGTCATAAGAGACTATCACTCTCGCTCTAGTAACCCAAACAATTTAAATTGCATCATTACAGTTTATTCTTGAATCAAAGACAGCTGAAGGTGGAAAGAAGCTAAATTTAGGAAGTGGCAAGGTGCTCACAAGAGAGAAGTTATCCACTGCTGTGCTCATCCCTGACTGAACAGAGGGAAATAAGTCTTCCTTAGTAGTACAAGCTAGGGGAAAATCAGCATATGGTCCAGCGTGACAGCGCTACACTCCCCTATCCCCAGCACTTTCCCACAGGTTTCAGTGAGTTCTGGGAGTACTGTCCCCCCCAGTGAGGCAGCCAATCAGATCTGAGCGAAACTCCTGCTGGTACTCTGTGCTTCCAGCCAAGAAAGATAAAAGGAAAAATGAACCGGGAGGAATCTCTTTGAGGAAATATTTGCCTTCACAAAGCATGGTCTGCTTTACAGTTCTAACCACCCTCTCAGGGCCAAGCATGGGGCAGCAGGACTGAAAGAGAGCTCCCAAGGTTCAGGAAGTAGGGGGCAGGGGTGTAGATCAAAGAGAACATCCCAGTGACCTAAAAATAATGTCAATCAGGCTGTAAAGAAGTGATAGATTTCTCACAATTCATAAGGCCGGGAGCTCACCTGTGAAATATTTACACATTGCTGGAAACTCACCAGTGTTCAGATCCCAAGCCCTGCTGAAGGAAAAGTCTTGATCCTATAGTCAAAAATAGGGTGAAACTGAATTGAACTGAAGCTGCAACAAAGTCCAGAGATGGCCCAACTACAGAGCATACTGTCTCAACCTCCACTATTTTGACCTGATAAGAGAATAAGTGTGTCTCTTTGTAAAGAAGGAAGTAATAATAATAATAATAGTAGTAATAGTAATAATGAAATCACAATTTAATGAAAGATATATTATTTCTATATGAAACACAGAATAACATATTTTATCTCTTTATTCTTTTCTGTGATTTATATTATATTCTCTTCTATTATTAGATAAATCCTACTGGACAATTGACATATGAGAACATAAGTACTGAGTTGCATGAGATATGCATGAATGCTTATCTAGAAGCTAATTTGTTATATATCAAAACAGAAGAAATAAAAGCGTAAAATAATCTTGGTATAAATTTAAAAAAGACCATTGGTTATCAAATGTAAATGTAAAAATTTAAATTTTTGCAAATAATCCTTTATTCTTGATTATTCCACTAGTTTGATGAGTATTCAAATAAAAATAAATTCCCCAAGTGAAAAGGAACAGGGCTCAAACATTTTTCACATACTAATGTTCAGTCTGTTTTAACATAGGTTCATAGATTTAGGTTTTGTATCCTATAGGCTATACTAACAATTTTCCACAGGACTTACTGAAGGCCAAGGATAATATATTTACATTACTGAGGAATGTATAAGAGAAAAAAAGGATTTTTAAAATCCTCTTTCTACTCTCTCTCCCTTCCTTTCCTCTCTTTTCCTCCCTTCCTTCCCTCCTCGTCTTCCACCTCCTTCTTCTCCTTCTAGTAAGTATAAATGCGACACATATTCTTGGTAATATGTTTGAATACACAGAATGATAAATAGAGAAAACTACAAATAATCCATAGTTCCATTAACTAGAGACAACAACCATTAACATGATTTTTCTTCCTATTATTTTTCACAATGAGTGTTATCTGCATCTTTGAACCTTAGGCTATTATTTTTAATTGTCTGAAGGCAAAGGACAAGATGAAGGTGAATGACAGAAATAATAAATGGGAAGGAAACTGGGTCCTTGGTATTGCTGAGCCAACAGATTAGCCAGCTTTGAAATTTTTTTTATAGTTTGTAAGTATAGGCATATTTTACTGTTATTTAAGCCTTTGTGAGTAGGTTTCTGTTGCTTGCACCACATTCTCTTAGAATGCATGTGTTTCTTCCTTATCCCAAGCATCTACTCAATTTTGTTGTTGTTGTTTGAGAGGGAGTCTTGCTCTGTCACCCAGCCTAGAGTGCAGCGGTGTGATCTCGGCTCACTGCAACCTCCGCCTCCCAGGTTCAAGTGATTCTCCTGCCTCAGCCTCCTGAGTAGCTGGGATTAGGATTACAGGTGCCTGCCACAAAGCGTGGCTAATTTTTGTATTTTTAGTAGAGATGGGGTTGCACCGCATTGGCCAGACTGGTCTCTAATTCCTAACCTCAAGTGATCCACCTGCCTCAGCCTCCCAAAGTGCTGGGATTACAGGTGTGAGCCACTGCACCCAGCTGCATCCACTCAATTTTAATGGTCAGATCCATCATCAGACAGTGTTCTGCAATATTAGCAGGTATGAGAATCACCTGGAGGTCTTGTTTAACACAAATTGCTGAGCCCGTCCTATAGTTTCTGACTAATAGGTCTTGGTTGAAAATTTACATTTCTAACAAGTCCACAGGTAACTCCAATATGCACTGTTGGTCTAGGAACCACCTGTTGAGAATCACTCATTAATGTTAGGAAACTCAGGAAAAAAGTACAATTTTAGTTGCCAAGACTTTGGAAGACACAACGATCCTAATAATGGGCCTTCCTCACTCTGAAAACTATTTTTTTTTGGCCGCGGGTGCGGGGGTAATGGAATGTTTCTGATACGGTTTGGATCTGTGTCCCCACCTAAATCTCGTCTTGAATTGTAATCCCAATGTGTCAAGGGAGGGACCTGGTGGGAGGTGATTGGATTATGGGTGTGGTTTCCCCAATGCTGTTCTCACGATAGCGTGTGAGTCTCACGAGACCTGATGGTTTTATAAGTGTTTGGCAGTTCCTCCTTCAATTACTCTCCCTCTTGCTCTCTCGCCTGCTGCTGCGTAGGACGTGCTTGCTTCCTCCGCGGCTTCTGCCATGATTTTAAGTTTCCTGAAGTCTCCTAGCCATGCTTCCTATTAAGTCTGCAGAACTGTGAGTAAATTATACCTCTTCCCTTGATAATTACTCAGTCTCAAATAGTATTCTTTATAGCAGTGTGAAAAGAGACTAATTCATTTCCTCTTCAGTTGTGAATTGTAAGAAGCTTATAATCTGATGATAAAGGATAATTGAGGCATAATGAGTAATGGCTGGGAGAAATCTTATTTAGTGTTCTGGAGGTTATGTGTGTGTGCACTCAGTAGGGTCCTCGGTTACTTCAGGGACCTAGAGGATGATAAAAAAGGAAAAAAAATCCTGCAGTTCAATTGAGTATATTTACACATATGCCCTCTCTCTCTGTTGATTCTCAATCCATACCCCCAAACATCAATACGTCTATTCACCTGACATGCAGCAAACAAATGCACTTCAATTTATCCATGAATGCATATCTCTTGGCTCTTTTCAACAAAGGATTTCTTTGTAAAAAATAAAGGATATGTAGACAGTTTTTGAAATTTTCTATTAAGTTAGGAGAAAAAAACCCCACAATATTGGTGTGTGTGTATACACCTTTCTGTAGATACTTTAGGAAACTAAAATGTAAGATGGAAAACAATCTGAATTCATCTCTCATGATGTGGTATCGGGTCCATTTATTGTTGTTTTCTGTACTTTTTCAATGTTATTCAATTCTATCCATTTTATCTTTGGTAACAACTTCAATACACATTCTTCATAAAGGTAGTTAGAGTAATACTAAAAATAACACAAGTCACGTCACAATAAGGCAACTCGTCAGGACCTGAGGTAATTCACTGGCAAGTTCTGTCTGTGGAAAGGAAACTATTATTGGTTTTGACAAATTGGCTGACCCTATGCAAAATTCAAATCCAAACTCTGTTTAAAATCCAAGTGAGTTGTCCAAACATTAATCACTGAGGTTAGATGAAGACTTACTTCATCGGTATTCAGCACTTTGCCTTAAGATGAAAGCAGGGAAGAAACCTCCTCGGGTGGAGAGGAAATAGTCTTATCTGAGACCAAAGACTGACATCATTTGCTCATACCCAGCTCCCATTGACTTCAATTAACTTCAACTTCCTATCAGAAAGAATTTTGCTACAGGTTAAAATTTTGAGCTTCACTAATAGTATTACAAGAGGATCAAGGCTTGTAATAATGAGTTTAATATCTTGGATGCAGAAGGAATAATTGGATTCTGGCAAGTATTTTAAATGTTATTGGCTTAGTGAATTTTATTTTTATTGTAGATTCTAAGGTTGATTATATATGTATGTATGTATATGTGTATGTGTATATATATATATATATATATATATATATATATATATGCAAAGATACCTAAAAGGGATGCACAATATTATTTTAGTGTTGCATAAAATATTTCAAATTATTGGTTGAAGGAATTTGGCATACTTGTCAAAATAAGCAATATGTATTGTGATTAATTTGATTTTAACAAGAGCACCAGGTTTTTAAATTTGGCCTCTTCGATCATATTTGTTTCTTTCCTCTATCTCCCCTTTGTCAATCCTTAAAATGAATTACAATAATATTATTATTTAATATAGTTATTTAATATTGTGTATGCCAAGTGTGTATGGCCCAGTACAGGGTGGATAGTTTCTTTCTAAATGTTTGAGAGAGAAAACATTCATTCTTTGCTTACATTACTCATATAATATATAAAAAACCCAACGCTTAGAGACATAAAGTAATTGCCCAAGCACCAACAGCTTATAAAAATATTCGTAAGCCCACAACTCATGTCTATTGAATCTTGGTTTAATGCAACTGTTATGTAGTATTTTCAGTTCTTAACACAATTATTGGGGTGAATTTTACTATTTATTTGCTTTTAGGATCCATAATGGTCAAATGAACTGATCATGATCACATGTTTATTCACTGACATCTACAATTTCAATTTGACTTGTTGGCTTTAAATCTTGTATTTGACTAAATGCTCCTTTAATACATCATTTTTAAAGGCTATATAATGTTCTTCTAGGTATATGTACCAGAGTTGTCAAACCATGTTTCTGTCTGGAGAATTTCAACACCTTTTAGTTTCTTAGTAAACCACAGTTGCTAATTATAAGAATGAATGAAATCTTTCCCTTCCCCCATCTCTGTTTTATGTGTGTGGTGGGGGAAGGGGAGTATTTGTCAACATCTGTCAATTTACAATTAGCTTTTGATTTTTCCGCTTTTTTAATGAGACCTCCAATTAGCCATGTATCTATCATAAGTTTGTCTTGTATTTTTCTTTGTACTCACTTTCTAATTTTGCCATTTTTCTCTATTAGATAATCATATTAACTATTTAGTTTGTATGTCTTCAAACTCAAATAATAGAAAATATTCTCAGAAATTCTAGTTGTAATGAAAGGCTAGTCAGAATATTTTTCCCTTAAATCTGTTCTTAGGTTCTTAGAATGCCCCAACTGAATCCATGGCTTATCTCATTGAGGACTTGTTGACTCACTTTTATCCTAAAAACATAAGCTCCCAAATTTCTGTGTTGGGAATATTTTGGTGGAGAATGAGCCTGGAAGTTGTACCATGTGTTGTTAGGGGGACACCTAGGGAATGATAAAAATTTAAGAACCACAATTCCATATTCACATGTATTCATTTTAAAGGAAAGTAGAAATAACTTAGGCTGCTGAAAATGAAAACCACTGATACTTTTCTTTTGTGGAATAATCTTTTATTTTGCCTCTTTTGATGGCAAATAACCAAAGCCCTGGAAGCTAGCGCAAATAAAGTTAATTCACTGCAATCATCACAATGGAGCAAAAACCAGAATTTCATGAAAATCCAAGGAAGAGGTATAATGAAGATGTATCTCACTGACACTGAAGCTGTATGATAGTCTCAAGTTTAGAAAATTCTAGAAGACTGCACTAGCAAAGATTAAGGTTTAACACTAGTATTGTTGCATTTATGTGATACATTTCATATTCACTGGTTGGAATAAATGGCACTAGAGAGAAGAAAAGCAATACTCACTTTCAGTTAAAATCCAGCACTTGCTTTTTTAGTCAAGTCTATCCCCAGTTAGAATACAAAATACCAAAGAAGCGCTTATTTGACTCATCAAGAAACAGAGCTGTATGCCTTTAAATATGAGTGAGATTAAAAAAAAAACTTTTTATGTAATCAAAGGCTAATGAATGATTATCTTTTGAGGATTCTTTTGGAAATCATTGAAATGACAAATCATTCTGCTAAAAAGGAATATTAAAGATATTTATTTCTGAATGATAAGGAATGTCATTGATAGATTTATTTTAACCCATTTTTATTTGGTGCATTAAACTTCCAAAGTTCTCATTTAACTTTGTAGTTCTTAAACTCAGACTAATTTTTCTTGTAAGTGTAACATTGATATTGTTTTATTTTAAACATGCATCTTTCCTTTATGTAAATCTGAGACTTTTTAAAATAAAACATAGGTATGAAAAAAATCAGTAATTTATCCTTCATATAGAATAGTCTTCTTTTTAGTCTTTTACACTTGCCATGGTATTCTTATTGTGTTTTCTTATTCTGTCTTCAGTGAAGCCTCTAGACTTCAAGTCCTAGATCGCTAGTGTGAGTAGAGTGGCGATGAGGAAATGAAAAGGAGTGGACAGTCATTAGGTTGAAATCACCTATTAGAAGTGAACTTTCCAATGTGTTTCAAGGCTTGAGTGATGTGACTGAGACTTCAAGACACTACACCACATCAAGAAAGTATTTTTCTTCTAAGATGGAACTCAAGGATCTTATCTTTAAGAGTAATAGCTTTCAGAAGCATTCTATAGATATTAGCCTTCCTATGCTCTGAAAACTGACATTTATTGGCTTTCTTTACATCTTAAATATTTCAAGAGGTAATTGGAATATCCCTTAAGGAAAACATAATGGGTCCACTTAAGCTGATTTGCTTTGCTGGATGTATGTAGCTATAGATTATTACTTTTATAATAAAATGATGCTTTCATTACACTTGTATTTCAGTGCTATCAGAGCCTACTCATCTGACTGCGAGAATGCTGAAAGGTAGAATTCATATATCAATGCCACATTCTGTTCCAAATTACACAAATACATTATTACACAGAAAAGAAAAATGGTTTCGTTAGCAAGATGGGACTGTAACCTCTGTGTTTTTTAATGTTTTTAATTTGGTCATTTCTGAAAGCTCCTCCAGCCACATTCTAGATCCCATGAACACAATGGCAAGTGCCACTGTGGGTACCCTAGACCTGCTCATTCTAAGTAAATTCTGGTATGTCATACTTTGACTACAGGAAGCAGTTGGCTTTCAAATTCCCCCTTATAGCTTATTGCTTTTCATCTTGCTCTAATAGTTGTAAAATATATTATGTTCATCTCCATAAGAATATAATTGAGACTACCATCTTACTATTTAGGGAGACCTAGGAATTTTAAATGGTTTTGTCTAGAAATTCAAAGAATCAAGCTCAGGTACAATGTCAGACTCAGGTAAAATAAACTGTTTTTTAGTGGCTTATCATAATTCGGCTACAGACTTGACATTTATTCTAGTTGCTTTTAATGTTGACCTTTCTAAAATTCATGTTCTAGCTGTGCTGATGGATGTTTCAAAACATATGAGTACAGCTCAGGGAAGCTGATGGACTTTATTTCTTAAAGGTGTTACAGTCTCTTTTGACTTAAAAAAAAAAGTTTTAAAAGAGAAGTCTGACCTTTTCCTCCTCCTTCAGGTGGAATTCCTAATTTTTCCTAATTCTTCAGGTAGAATGCTATGTCTGAGAAAGTGTGTGTGTGTGTGTGTGTGTTTGTGTGCATTAGTGCATAGGCTAAAATGTGGCAGGGAAAGAAGCCAAAATGACTTAGCTGCTTTTATCAAAAGATATAAAATGATCTTTTATAGCTTGTTGTTCTTATATGCCCTTACAGTTTATATTGTGTTAAAATCATATTAAAGATGTATATTATATACATATATATTTATTTTATGTATGTATACATACATAAATATATATATATATATATATATATACACACTTCACCTAGTATATATCGCCTAGTAAATGCCAAAATGAAAAGTTCAGGCTGTCTTAAATAACAATGAAGCCAGGGATCTCACTGCTGTCCGTAGCTCATCAGGAGGTCAGGCACTGTAAACTGCGCCTCCAGAAGTAGGTGATATTTTCAGAACTGTGTGCTTCCATTGATAACAGCTCCTTTGAACAATAAGTAACATATTCATAAAAGTAAATGTAGAAACAAGACAGATATTTTACTCATTTCATAACTACAGAAAAAGTTTGAATTTTACATGCCAATGCTCCATTTATTGAAGTAGGAAACTGGAAGCATGTCTATTGTAAAAAACAGTTGTAGAGCTTTTAAAAAAGAGGAACTTAAACTACTACAGTATAACATGCTACATAACTAGCAAATGCTCCTTTTCATAGACTTATTTTTGTTTTTCTATGAAAACTTCTTTATGCATAACAATAACTTACATTTTTTGAATACTTGGCGTGCTGTCCATGTATTTTCTCATGTAAAATTTCAATAGAAGCTTCATTTTACAAATGAGGGAACTAAGAAACAGGGAGAATAGTAAGTTTTCCAAGGTCACGTGGCTGATAATTAAAAAAACAATTTTCAGCATACCTGCTGATCTAGAGCCCTATGTCTAACTGCTATGTATGAGGCTTCTGTGGGGGAATAGAGTGTGTCTTACTAAACACTTTTTGATCAATCACTCAAAGTTTAAAAAACAAAGAAACAGCTCATTTTTAAAAAATACCCCAGATAGAAATATTTTAACCACATTTAGATATACAGTAGGAGTCTAAAGAACGGATTAGAATCAAATGCTTTTCTGGTCTAATTAAATAACAGCATTATGAAAGAAAAGCTGGGCTTTCCTTAAGTATGTACTTAAGAGCACATAGTTGTTCATAATCAGCTTAGTTATCATCAAGATGGAAACTTAACTATTATGTTATTAGGCATAATTTAGTGGTTTGAATTTTCCTTCCTATAATCATTTTGTAAAACAGTCTGCCGAAGTGCAAATTGCTTTGTTTTGCTGGTAGGCAATTTGGGGCTAAAGGAAGCTCCTTAATATGCCAAACGTTGGCATGTTGGTCAGCTCTTTAGTTGGTGAAGAAATGATGAAATTGTAGGGAAAATTTTTATGTTTAATTTGAATGCAAATTTTACTAATCTAACTCTCTGGCTTGTAAAATCTTTTTGAATTTGTTGGGTAGGTTTCCATGCATGTGGCTCCATTTGCACACAGCTATGCATTTCATTTACTTTTGATCCGTTCTCTTCTAGCTAAATATTTTGAAGCTTGTCTCTTGATGGAAGTTAGGGAGAAATGAAACTTGGAAGAACAGCAACATTGTCTGGTGAGCTTAAATTTAGATGACATCTTCTGATTAGATAATGAGGTCAGGGACTCACCAGTGGAATCTTGACTTGGGGGTGACATGACTGTGTCACTCTAGAGATAGAGTGTGGGGAAATAATTTGCTTTTTCTGAGTTTCATCTTCTTTACCATCAGTTGGAGTGTGATGAGATTGATGTGAATGAAGTGATATCTAAAGTTCCATTATACTGCAGTTCTGTTATTTTTATGTGGTTCTACCTTCTAAAATTATTTTCCTTTTTTAAAAAGTGAGATTTGAGATTCTGCATCTATACAGTTTACCTATGAAACTAACTAAGGATTCTTTCATCAGCATGACTCTTTTTGGTGCCCAGGAAAATAAGATAGATGGTAAACCAGTAAATATCTTGTTTGCTGCAATAACTTGCTAAAAATCAATGTATACAGGAAATAGGCTGCTCAAATAGTTCTCTTTTTCAAGACAATAGCTGTTCATTTGGGCAAGCAGCCTCTTTCTTAGAGCAATAAATTGCTCTAATAGGCAAACTGTTTGATTATCAAGGAGGTGTCTTTCTTTTTAAGACTTACCAAGATCCTCACCTCACTGTGTTAACTAATCCCAAACTATTGTATCACGATTTTGCCAAATCCCAATCAGATATCCATTGACAAGCCAACTTAAACCACTATAGGTTAATCCTCAAACCCTATAAATATTTGTCCCTAACCCCTATTCCTTTTGAAATCTAAGACTCTGTTTAGGTGGTATTGTTATTTACTGTAGTAGGTATTAAACCCAACTTCACATGATTATCAGATGTTTTTGTGGTCTCCTTGGAAGTTGGCAGTCAAAATTATTACCGTTTCTATTTTACAGATAAGTTATTTGATGCGGAAGAGTTAATGACTTGCTCATGAAAGCACAAACGATCAGGACAATGCTTGTACAAACATTGGGTTTCCTGATTCTTATCCCACTGTTTTTGGGGCATTTAGTAGCATTATGAACAACATTTCTTTATGGCTTTTAGTAGTTCAACAGTAAAATCATGACTTAGATGGAAAATTTGAGATAACTGATTTTATATTGAGGCTAAAAAAAATAGTATCACGCTCTGTTGAGGTGCTAAAACTCATGCCAGTTCTGTTAGTCAACACAAAGTCACCCAGTTGATACTTTAACCATCACCTACACAGCACTGTTCTAAATGCTTTATAAATATGATCTTATTTAATTTTCATAAATGACAGTGAGGTATATCCTGTAATTGTTCTAACTTCACTGTTGACAAAACTGAGAGATGCAGTACCACAGCTAATACAGAACAATCTCCAAATTTCTAATCAAGTCATCTAGGCCCAGAGTCTATGCTTTTAATCATTACTCTGTGCTGCCTAGTCTAATCATCGAGCATATAAAACTTTTCATTGAAAAGTTCCAGACCCTAAAATTGTGTTTTTCTGTCTTATTATTATTTATAGGAAGGTGATTTAAATTCCAGGAGGGTTTCATAGTGAACTCCATGATGTCAAAGATAATACTTACTTCAAAAATATTATCTATGTAGGTGCCAGAATTTCTACTGTTAATTTTTCCTTGGTATTATGGCTTTCCAAAATGTTAACATGAATGAGTTTATGAGATAAACTTGCTTCATGTAGTACAGACAACAAAGTATTTATAGGGAAAGTAATCTAGAAAAAAAAAAAAAAGGAAAACTGTAAGAAAAGTAAGGTTTACCTCCTGCATCACGTTCATGAGGGTTTTCTCCTTCTTTGACAAATTCTTTATCTTGAACATTTCCCGTTGACTAGACCTTTTCCCCTCTTTTCAAAACTGAGGGTGTGAGCTTTCAAATCAGGCAGGTGGAACCAAAGAATGTATTAATGGCCCAATGCCACATTTCTCCTTCTGGCTTACAGGGAAATGAAACAAGCCTATGGAGAAGTGGTAGTGAGCTGCCTCAGCTTCCCACTCTGAATCTGTTTGGCTGCAATCAGTCTACTCACTGGGCATATTTCTGGATCAATTTTAGAACATATTCAAACACTGTTGAGCAGAGAGGTCTTCTACAAGTCCTACTTTCCCTGTGTCTCATTTATTCTATAGTGTCATTAGTAATTGTTTAACCTGGCTGTGGTATTTACTGAGGCCACCTGTGGTCAAAAGAACAAGAGAGAAGTTGCTGAAGATAGTGATGATTCTAGACAAGTTAATTTGTCTCCAACCTGCTCATATTTTAGGGTTTGTGAAGCTATCTTATCATATATTTTTATAACATACATGCTCTTTTGTTTTTGTTGCCTTTATTTGTTTTGTTTTCTTTTGCAACTTTAGTTCTGTTTTTATAGGGGAGGGGGTTGGAGAGATAAACCAAACTTGCCTGCCTTTTATCCAGTCCCCCAAAAGTATTCAGTAGACCTTGTAATGTGTGCATCAGGCTATAGTTTTCTATTAGCCTTTCCCTTGCCTTGCACAACACAGAGCCAATCAAGAGGTGCAACCCCACATCTTGTGAGCCTCCATCCCTCGACAATACTCCAGCCACACTAGTCTTTTGGTTTGTTGGACATGCTAAATTCTCTATTATGTCAGGGCCTCTCCTCATGTTTTTCCATACTTTTTTTTTACTTTTTTCCCCCTAACCCTTCACATGATGATGGTCTCTCAGTCATTTCCCTGGGTGTTTGCTTTCCATTGCAAGAGGCTCTTCGCCATTACCAGAAATCTGTGGGCACCAAACCACAAACACATCCAACAAGATGAGATTTGTTTTACTGCAACTTTAGAAACCACCGAAAACTTATCTAGAAGAGAACCTTTAGTTTCAAATACCACCTGACAGCTTTATCCTAGAAGGTAAAATGAAGGATCCAAGACTGACTGAGTAAAGACCACAGCAAAGTCTTTAAGAAATTGCATGAAGCACAGGAAACATAATAGGAATACGGGCAAAAGTTGGGAAACTGCTAAACTTACTGTAGGAGGGCAAAGATCCTTACTTTGTTTACAGTTGTAGTTTGGCAATGCCTAGCATAAAAGCCCTCCTTCACTTTATCATACCTTATGTCCCATGAACTTTTCATATAGTTCCCTAGGATATATATAAAAGCCTAGTAAATATATAGGCAAAAACTTATGGATTTGTACATCTCTGGGAGTTGTGGGGATTATGAATAAAATAATCATTCCTCCTTAATGGTAAATATGATGTGAAAAATTCTAAAACCTTAAAACTGAATTAATAATGTACAGTTTTTACTTTTCAAATGCTTGTCTCCTTTCAGTTATAATACTCTATTTACAGTGACTTCTCATATTTTAATAATGTCCAGTATATTTAAATCTTAAAATTTATATTTTACCTTGTTTTCTCTTACTGTTTCTGCTTTCAGAATGTGAACACTTGTTGAAATTAAACTAGAGGCTTATTTACTTGTCAGTAGGAAGGCCTCCTAGCCGAATTGGTTCAAAACAATTTCTGGAAAGGTAGGTGGGTGCAGAAGTGGGATCTTGAGTTCTACTCTTGGAATCCACAGAACAGTTGTGTAAAGAAGTGAGGTGAAGTCACTCAGCTTCTGGCTGGTGCATACTCTCGTCATGTCTTCCCGCATGTAGATATTTCAGTAAATGGCAGAAACCATGTTTCAAAGTATTAATAGTCCACAACCTAATTTTCATCATATTGGCTGGCTTCTTCTCACTCTTCAGGTTTTAGTCCATTCTTCAGGTTCTTCCTCAGCAAGATCTTCCCTTACCTAACTTCAATCCAAAATATTTGTTGCCAAATAATTAATTAATTTATTCATTATAGCTTTATTCATTTGTAGTTTATCTACTATACTATATCATCCAGGAGAGCAAAAGTCTGTTTTTTTTTCTGTTTCATTATATCTCTAGCACTGATACTAGGGAAGCTGAATAAATTATTGGGAGAACACCAAATGTAAGCCTTGATATTTTTAGCCCAAATCTGACATCCAGCTTCAGCTTCAAATTCACCCTTAATATATACAACTTTTATTGGTCAAATATGCCTCCATAAAGCTGGAAAGAAAAATGAGAAATTCAGCCTTAGGCTAAGGAAGGCTGAAGAGCTAAATGACAAACCTTCTGTATCATTTTTCACATCCCTAAATTTGTTCAAGATAATGATAGTTTGATCATGTAGATTAACATGCTAGTTAATTGACATTATTTAGACAGTGACAAATAGGCCATTTTTATGTCAGTTGCTGTTTTCAGGAAATACATTCTTTATTTTGAGAAATTAATATCTTTGAATGACATATCACATTGCCTGAGCACCTAGGGGCCATTCTTTTATACTTCTCTGGATATTTAATTACTTCAGTTCATATAAAGTTTTTCTACCAATTTTTACCTCACAATCTTCAGTGTCCTGCTTATAGTTGGAGTACAAATATGAATTATTCTCCATTTGCCTCTGAATTCCAACAAGCTGATTTATACATATTTGGATACATTAAGTTTGGGCTGGGGTTCAGGAATATGCCTTTTTAATATGCACCACACAGTGGCTTCTCATGAAGAACTTTTGGGTGATGATTGGCTGCTGTTAATACTTATCTGACTTTTTTAAATTTTTAAAGTATTAATTTTATTCATCTAGAGAGGGGTCCTATTATCAACAATAAGTCTCAGTCACCAGTTATTCCATTTGCTCAAAAACAATCACAGGAAAAGTTTCTTGCGTGGAGCCTCAATTCAGGAAAGGCCAGGTTTTCAAGCAAGGGCAAATGTGTGTTTGAACTGGCAATCTGAGTTGTTTTCATGGATCCAACCTGAACAGAGAATAGCAATATGATTATGATTATCATAATAGGTTGGCAATCATCCTCGATGTGTAAGCTATGTGGGAGGCCATAGTTTCATAATTCAGGAAGAAACAGGGTTTGTGATCAGATTGAGTGGGATCAAACATGTTATACATGACTGCAAATAGGCAATTGATTTCAGAAGCAATTGGTACTACAACCTGCAGATGGTTATTATTCCAGGGCAAGAACTGCCTGCCTTCTGCCATGGATTTAAGCAGCCATGAACATATGGCTAAAGACAACTAGTTCCCATTGTTCCCCTGACAAGACACAGTGCTGAGTAGAGATAATTGCCCTGGAAGTCTAGTTCCTTTGCAGGTTTTTTGAGGTTAAGACTGATCATTAATGACATTGCCCAAATTATCTCCAGCTTCTACTCTTGCCTCCTCAGTATTGCATCTTATATTGAATAAGTCAATGCCTAATGACTATACTATATTATTCATTTTCAAGAAGTTGAACCAAAAATACTTTGCCATTAATAATTAATAATGTTTCCTGCCAACTACTTTCTTATTTGGCTTAGTTTCAAATTCACTAAAAACTGCCACTTCTCTGAATTCATAGCTCTAAATTTTATGAAAAACATGTTTGAAAATTGTTACCAGCTTAGCCTTACATCAAAAAAACAAAAATTATCTATATGAAAATGAATCATTAATGAGTATGGAAGTCTGGAAAAATAGTAGGACAGAAAACTGAGAACTGTAAATGTGTAGAAAGTAGGTCTAGATAAATTCTAAATTTTTTTTCCATTCATACATTCTATAATACTGTTATTGTAGGACTTGATTGCTTTCTGTTTTGCTTGTTAGTAACCTAAATTTTCGTATCATATCATATGCTTATCAAAGCAGGCCTAAATAAAATTTCTTTGTTATTGTAACGCCAAAGGTTCTTGCCTTAGCCACGCCAAAGATTTGGTGTGGCAGCCGCCCTCGTTGAGAGAGAGACACGGATCGGACCGAGAGAAAAAAATGCTGTAGGCTTTATTGAGCAGAGTGACAGTACAAAGCTTCCACAGCGTGGAAGGGGTCCCGAACAGTGTTAGATTCTTTGACCATCTTTTAAACTCTTTAACGCAGGAAATACGTGCGGTGGGAAGATGTTACCAGAGCGAGAAACAAATACAATTAACATGTCTCAGATCTTGAGGAAAACTGAATTGTAACTTAAGTTTTATCTACTTTATGACCTTGCAGCGGCATGGCAAAGGAGACAGGATCTCACAGGATTTTACAAATTGTGTATAAAAGGAATTGGAATTGGGAGGATAGATAAGGTCTGCTGGCCACAGAAAAATGGGCTTTTAACATTCCTTTTAGTTTCAGGGGAGGGGGAAGGGAGAGAGGGAGCGAGGACACAGAGAAGCTGACAACAAAATTTTTGCTGTTTATAGCCTTCTTGGGGAAGAAAACACATGAACAAATCCTGGTGTTAGGAATATTTTAAGCATGTATCTTTCAATATTATTCATCCAGGACCAAAGTAAGTCCTGATGCAGGAAATACGTGAGTTTCACAGCTCTCTGAGCCCCTACTCGACCCAGGAAGCCCAGCTGGCACCTCCTCTCATTGTGTTCTTTTTCTAATGCCTATTATTGACTAGATAATTCAATCAGGAAAAGCAATCCTTTGTTTCTGCTGAGCTATATTCTTTTTTATTGGTTCTGATCTGAAGGACCAAAATAAATTCTTTTTTTTTTTTTTTTTTTTTTTTTTTTTTTGCTTCCTGCCGGTTGTTTTACTTTATTTTCCATTTGATTCAACACATTCTTGAATTAATTTCTTCTTCGGTCTGTTTGGCGCATTCTGCTCTGATCCTCTATTTCTTGAAAATTTTTAAGCAGGTAACAACTGAAAAAGGAAGTTCATGATTTACATCTATCGCCTGTACCTCAGAATTTTACCATCTACTATTTTCTCATTGCATCGTGTAGTCGAAGCCTTCCTGACATCAAGGCTGGTACCACCAGTGTTTCTGAATCATTGGATTTGATCCAGTCCTCTCATATAGACTGAACAGGAAATCCTTACAAAGTCTTCACTGCTTCTTATATTCTCTTGCTGGGGACAACTTGAGTGTGAATGTGGTCAGTTTCCTGAGTACAAATGTGCTGTCAAAACTCAATTATAAAAGATGAATAACTGATTTCAACCTATATCCCTTCCCCACCCCAATACTGTTTTAATTGAAAACACCTTTGCAAAAATTATAACAGTGAGGAAATCATGACAATGAAAGAGATCTTACTGAACTGACTCTTTCTCCTAACCTCTGCGTTGCCCCTTGTTCATTCCTGAACATGGGCACATGGGCTGAACTAAGTTTGAGAGAACCTTAGTTTATAGTTTAACTTTGAAACACATATGGTAACAGCCCTTTCCTGAAACAAACTCCGTTTCCTGAAACAAACTCCCTTGTTTCCTGGGGACCAGATTGTCTTTGTAAGACTAACAAATTAGCCACAAGATTAGAAATTACAGTTTAGAAGTCATGTAGCCAGAGGCCACAAGATTCTAATCTCCTCAGTTGCTACTAGACATAACATCACTATTGTAAAACCTAAGATGGGTGCTTGAGATTTTTTAGACTCTGCATTCTGATGCATTAGCTGGCATCACCCAAAGCCAGTCATCTGACTCAACCAGTTCTGGGATTCCATCCAGGAACAGAAGACAGCAAAAAGAACCCACTTTGGCTCCCTATGACTTCATTTCTGAGACAGCCCATCAGCACTCCCCACTCCCTGGCTCCCTACCTGCCAAACTATCCTTAAAAACCCCAGTCTCCAAATTTTCAGAGAGACTGGTTTGAGTCATAAAGCTCTGGTCTTCTGTTCAGCCAACTCTTCATGAGTTAAACTCTTTCTCCATTGCAATTCGTTTGTCTTGATAAATTGGCTCTATCTGGGCAGCAGGCAAAGAGAACCAGTTGGGCAGTTAATGCTAACATAAAAGTATCTGGGGAAGAAACCTTAATTTTTCTCTATGATGTTACCTGAAAAGCTAAAAAATAAACCCCGAATATACTTACTAATTAGTATCTATACAGCAGCAACTACTTATTCATCTACCACTGGTAACCTACCTAGGTTTGCTGTTTGTCCAGCAAAAAGCAAGATACATATCTAAGAACATAAATAACTGCTTTGCTACTTTTTCTTCGTTTTTTCCCACCCCCTTGCTTTGTTACTTGCTAGCCTCCAAAACGTGGAGAAATTAATTTCTGATTAGAGATTTTAGGAGTGGGAGGGACTTTCATATACAAGATGCATTTCTACTGCAAATTAAAGGATAAAATTTGAGAAAGATGAAAACAGTAAATATGGAGACAGAAAATTCCAGATAGAAGATTTTAGAACAGGGTTCCCTAACCCTCAGGCCACAGAGCGGTAGCATTAGGAACAAGACCACACAGGAGGAGGTAAGCAGTGGGTGAACATTACCACCTGAGTTCTGCCTCCTGTCAGATCAGTGGTGGCATTAGATTCTCATAGGAGTATAAACTCTGTTGTCAGCTGTGTATGTGAGTGATCTAGGTTGCACGTTCCTTATGATCTGAGGTAGAACAGTTTCATCCTAAAACCATCTCCCCAATGTAGTTGTTCATGGAAAAATTGTCTTCCACAAAACCAGTCCTTCGTGCCAAAAAGGTTGGAGACTTCTGTTCTAGAAGACAGTCTGTGAACAGAGATGGAATGCTATGCCATATGCATCCAGATTAGTGAGTACAATCTTAAACCATACAACATAATCAAGGAATTTACAATCAGTGGAAAAAGGCTTATTCTTTTGAATTAATTCTTCATTACAAGAAAATGAACAAACCAAGTGATATTGGCAAATGATTTCAGGGAGAAGTCGATGTCGACCAAAATAATCTCACAAGAACTTTGTAGATGTCTTAAGCCAGTCTTGATTGATGGGTAAGTTGAGGATGGGTTATAGCAGATGAAACCATAGAACTATTTTCCTCTCTTTTTCATGATCTATATATCCCCTAGGATTCTTCATGAAATATAATACTTTATGGTCAAATACATTTCAGAAACACTTTTACTCTTCCCTAATTAATAATCTCCATGAAATTTGGAATATTTTAATTTATAAAAATCCCAGAGAAAATTAACTTTTTCATCTTTAACGTAGTGGTTACTTAATATGTTTGTTTATGCAACCTGCTCCTCCTGTTAACTAGTTCTGAGAAACTTTGGAAAAAGCTTCTCTACACTAGATAGCAGAAGCTGTGCAATTAGAAAGAAAAGCTCATCAGAGAAAATAAATTGTAGAGTAAGACAAAACAACTTGTTCAACACATATTTTACCTGGGCCACCTGAATTTTCATTGCCTGAGTCTTATCACTGGCTTTAAAGAAAAAGTGATCAATTCCTTCTGTGGTTTATCATCTTCCCCATTATGAGTTAATGACAAATGAGCCCCTGTGCTTAGGAATGTTATCTCAAATTTTGAACCATAACCTTTTACAAGCAGCCATAGTCAAATACTGCAAATGTCTCAAACAAGGCAGCTAGTCTAATGGTAGAGATTAATGTCATTTCCTTATGTCTGGAAATCATTTAATGATGACCCTAAAACTCCAGAGAAAAAAACTTTATTGGATACTGTTAACAATTGGCATAGCAGTAAAACTCCAAGGGGGGTCTTAATTAAGGATACATGCAACTCTCATATCTCTGGAAAAGTTTTGCAGCCAGAAACTTCAAGAGAAGGATTCTTAGGAATACTCAAGTATCAGGCAATCATTCAGTTGAGATCTTAAAATCAAGTGGACAATGGCATGGGGTAGATAGCATCCACCCAATACCCACAAAACAAGATCCAGATGACCAAACACAATGATTTGTAAGGCTTATCTTCTAGATTTGTAAATTTATCTTTCTTCTGTGTTGGCTTATGGTTTTAGCATGTTAATAGACACCTGTTATTTTTTAACTATGATAGCTATAAAGATCCTATCCTTAATTTGTTTTGTGAACCCTCAGTCATACCGTGGTTTAAATTGCACACCTGATTTCAGTTTGCTCATGATTTTGCTAAAACATGCAACCAAACCCACTATTGGTTTTGTACTCATATTCTTTTGCTAACAATAGAGTTTAAAACTCTTTAACATCACATACATAGAAATGAAGATTACGATTTCTACACGAACAGCACTATGGTACCTTTTGTAGGAGCTAAATTTTGAAAGCAAACTCACACAGAAATAGAGCCGGAGAACAGATTCAAATGTTCTTTCAATTTTATAGACAGTACAAGGAAGGCTCACTACCTAGGCTCAATCCCTAGCTCCTTTGATTTAGATATAGCCAATGAGATCTCTTCTCCAAATTTTATCACTTGACACTAGAACACAAATTTGATGAGTGGGTGCAAAATATTATAATACTATTCAATAATTGCATAGGGTTCTTTTCATCCAAAAATTACCAGTTGGTCAATAGTTAATATACTTGCTTTGCAACACAAAAAGCTATTAGCTACTAATAACAGGGTAGGTAGGGATGGATATCTATAATCAGGGTGATTCCTGATATAAGCTAGGGCATATTTTGGCCTTTCATATTCCTGTCTATGGAAAAATGAGATCCAAAAGTAATTTAATTAAACAATTATAAAAAATGAGCCACACAACTTATTTGCAATAACTTTAACGCCGTAAGGGAAATTTTGCTCTGCTTTCTTTTGCCCCAAAGTCGCTTCATTTTATGCTTCACAAGAAGCCTGAAAATTAGGATAATATATCAGGAAATGGTAAAAGTACTAACAATGTTACTAATACAATAACATTTCTTGCCTAAGAGGTTCATGCATTTGTAAGGTAGGCAATTTAAAATAAATTTTCTTTCAATATAATATTAGCCCCTTGGTGTGCAACATATGTTGCCTTAGGAAAAAGTTTGTATTTGTACCACTATATACCTCTGTGGTATCATTAGTATTACTAAAAATAAACACAAAACTAGAAATAAAACATAAAAGTTAGTAATTTGGTCAAATCTATACTGTCATATTTTGTATGGGAATTTAGTATTGAGAAAAAAATCTGTTCTTAATTAATTTACTTGTGACATCTGGCTTAGAAGTAGATTAGAGACTCTGATCATACTCTTTCTTTTAGTATTTTTTCTGTTTCGTTGCTAGGAAGTATGATCTCAGATGCTACTGCATCATTTCTGCCCCATCCAAAGATCAACAACTAAGTACCCAATATAAAGAGCAAGAGAATTTGCTTCTTAAAGAGGTCAGAAAGGCTATGATCGGAAATTTTACTCACTAACAGGATATATCAAAGGTTACCTAGGGAGTCCTATTCCAAGGCATTACTGGATTTATTTTAGGGTTGAATAAAATGTTCTAAAATTAGATCGTATTGGTAGCCACACAACCTTATGAGTATATCAACATATCACTAAACTGAATACTTCAAATGGGAGAATTTTATGTTATATGGTTTATAGCTCTACAAAGCTGTTCAACAACTTTTAAAAATAACAGTAAAGGGACCAGGAATACTCTTCTGTGACTCTGTTAAACAATACTGTATCAGGCATATTTTCATATTATATCAATGTTTTCGATAATATGAGACCAAACAAAAACATTTAGATATTTCCTCTAGGGAACATTGTTCCTAGAATATAAGACTGTGCACAAACTAAAACTCTTCAGTTAAAATCTCTTTTAAGATTGTATAATAAAATTAGTCTTGTTTCTTATAATTTCAACTTTTATTTTAGATTCATGGGGTACCTGTGCAGATTTGTTACATGGGCATACTGCGTGATGCTGAGATTTGGGGTATGATTGATTCCATCACCCAGGTAGTGAACATGATACACAATATTTAGTTTTTCAAACCTTGCCCCCCTTTCCTCCCTCCCACTTCCAGTAGTTTGTAATGTCTATTATTACCATATTTATGTCAGTGAGTACCCAATGTTTAGTTCCCATTTATAAGTGAGAATATGTGGTAGTTAGCTTTCCATTCCTGTGTAATTCACTTAGGATAATGGCCTGGAGGTACATCCATGATGCTGCAAAGGACATGATTGCCTTCAGTTATGGCTGTGTAGTCATCCATGATGTATGTGCACTACATTTTCTTTATCCAGTCTACCATTGTTGGGCACCTAGGTTGATTCTGTGTCTTTGCTATTGTAAATAGTGCTGCAATGAACATATGAAAAATGAATGTGTCTCTTTGGTAGAATGATTTATATTTTTTTATTTAAGTTCTAGGATACACGTGCTGAATGTTCAGGTTTGTTACATAGTATAGATGTGCCGTGGTGGTTTGCTGCACCTATCAACCCATCATCTAGGTTTTAGCCCCACATACATTAGGTATTTGTCCTAATGCTCTCCATCCCCTTTCCTCCCACCCCACAACAGGCCCCATTTTGTAATGTTCCCCTCCCTATGTCCATGTGTTCTCATTGTTCAACTCCTGCTTATGAGTGAGAATATGTGGTGTTTGGTTTTCTGTTCCTGTGTTAGTTTGCTAAGGATGCTGGTTTCCAGCTTCATCCATGTCCCTGCAAAGGACATGAACTCATTCTTTTTTATGGCTGCATAGTATTCCATCTTGTATATGTGTCACATTTTCATTATCCAGTCTATCATTGATGGGCATTTGGGTTGGTTCCAAGTCTTTGCTATTGTAAATAGTGCTGCAGTAAACATACATGTGCATGTGTCTTTATAGTATAATGATTTATAATCCTTTGGGTATATACCCAGTAATGAGATTGCTGGGTCAAATGGTATTTCTGGTTCTAGATCCTTGAGGAATTGCCATGCTGTCTTTCACAGTGATTGAACTAATTTACACTCCCACCAACGTGTAAAAGCACTCCTATTTCTCTACATCCTCACCAGAATCTGTTGTTTCCAGACTTTTAAATTATTTCCATTCTAAGTGGCGTAAGATGGTATCTCACTGTGGTTTTGATTTGCATTTCTCTAATCACCAGTAATGATGAGCTTTTTTCATATGCTTGTTGGCTGCATAAATGTCTTCTTTTGAGGAGTGTCTTTTCGTACCCTTCACCCACTTTTTGATGGAGTTGTTTTTTTCTTGTAAATTTGTTCAAGTTCCTTGTGGATTCCAGATATTAGACGTTTCTCAGATGGATAGACTGCAACAATTTTCTCCCATTCTGTAGGTTGCCTGTTCACTCTGATGATAGTTTCTTTTGCTGAGCAGAAGCTCTTTAGTTTAATTAGATCCCATTTGTCAATTTTGGCTTTTGTTGCAATTGCTTTTGGTGTTTTAGTCATGAAGTCTTTGCCCATGCCTATGTCCTGAATGGTATTGCCTAGATTTTTTTCTAGGACTTTTATGGTTTTGGGTTTTACATTTGAGTCTTTAATTCATCTTGAGTTAATTTTTGTATAAAGTGTAAGGAAGGGGTCTAGTTTCAGTTTTCTGCATATAGCTAGACAGTTTTCTCAACACCATTTATTAAATAGGGAATCCTTTCCCTGTTGCTTGTTTTTGTCAGGTTTGTTGAGGATCAGATGGTTGTAGATATGTGGTGGTATTTCTGAGAGCTGTGTTCTGTTCCATTGCTCTATATATCTGTTTTGATACCAGTACCATCCTGTTTTGGTTACTGTAGACTTGCAGTATAGTTTGAAGTCAGGTAGCACGATGCCTCCAGCTTTATTTTGCTTAGGAATGTTTTGGCTATATGGGCCCTTTTTTGGTTCCATATGAAATTTAAAGTAGTTTTTTACTAGTTCTGTGAAGAAAGTCAATGGTAGCTTGATGGGAATAGCATTGAATCTATAAATTACTCTGGGCAGTATGGCCATTTTCATGATATTGATTATTCTTATCCATGACCATGGAATGTTTTTTCATTTGTTTGTGTCCTCTTATTGAGCAGTGGTTTGTAGTTATACTTGAAGAGGTCCTTCATGTCCCTTTATAAGTTGTATTCCTAAGTATTTTATTTTCTCTGTAGCAACTGTGAATGGGAGTTCACTCTTGATTTGTCTCTCTGCTTGTCTATTATTGGTGTAGAGGAATGCTTGTGATTGTTGCACATTGATTTTGTATCCTGAGACTTTACTGAAATTGTTTATCAGCTTAAGGAGTTTGAGGGCTGAGATGATGGAGTTTTCTAAATATACAATCATGTCGTCTGCAAATGGAGACAATTTGACTTCCTCTCTTCCTATTTGAATACTCTTTATTTCTTTCTCTTGCCTGATTGCTCTGGCCAGAACTTCCAATACTATGTTGAGTTGGAGTGGTGAGAGAGGACATCCTTGTCTTGTTCCGATTTTCAAAGGGAATGCTTCCAGCTTTTGCCCATTCTGTATGATACTGGCTATGGGTTTGTTGTAAATAGCTTATTGTTTTGAGATATGTTCCATCAGTTCCTAGTTTATTGAGAGATTATAGCATGAATCAGTGTTGAATTTTATCAAAGGCCTTTTCTCCATCTATTGAGATAATCATGTGGTTTTTGTCATTGGTTATGTTTATGTGATAGATTACATTTATTGATTTGCATATGTTGAACCAGCCTTGCATTCCAGGGATTTATATTCTTAAAAATATTCTTAACATCTTGTTTACTGATAGTCTTTTCAAGACTCTTATCTCTCCCTATTAATAAAAAGCTATTTTGTTATTTATCCTGCCCACTCACAATCAGGTTCCTACCTTGCAAGACATGCCTTAGTTCTACCTCCATTAATCTCTAAGACCCTCTATTCCTCCATATTTTCCTCATTTTGGTTTTCTTTATTTGATACTACAAGACATAATCAATCTAGCTTTCTGCTTTAATTCATTATGTCTAATCAACTTGATTTTTCTTGACTGACAGAGTTTTAAGGTACTCAATTAGAGAGACATATATTGAGGATTACTGCATGTAAGTAAAAAAGTAGGAATAATTGTGTCACTTGATCTCCCAATATTAGCTTGCAGCCTTATCATATATTTTTTCAAATTACACTTACTTTTCATCTGATAACCAAATTAAATAAATAAATACCTACTCCGTAAAATTTATTTGCTGGTGTTTCCTTTTAGAAATAATTAGCTAGAATATTTATAATGTGTATAGTATCAAACAATAATTCACATATGTATTATTCCATTTTTTTAAAAAATGTTTTACTCACTAGTGTACTCAGATAAGTTAGTATTTGCTTGACAATATCAACTTATAAATGAAGAGGTATAAACAAATCATCTTAGTTTCCTCCCCGCCAAACCAGTAGAATAAAATAATATCCTGAATGATTTATACTCTCACAGAAATACTTTCAGGTAGGAAGAAAATGCAGCTTTTGAAAAATATAACATATTCTTTCTATGCCTCAGATGGAGCCCAAATCTATAAGGTGCTTTTATGTTCAATTTGAACTTAAGAGATAGGTTTTTGAGATTTAAAAAATGGATAACATAATATACTGCTGGTTGGTAAAACTGTAAATACATATTTTCAATATTTTTATTTTGTTTAAGTTGAGAACTAGATGTTTTATACTACATCATTTTTCAATTATTTATGCTCATACTTCTACAGGAGAAAGGCATGCACTGACTATATGCGACAACCTCTGAGAATAAAGCTAAGAACAGACACTTTGAGAGACTTAGTAACCTAAACTCTGACAAGTAGGAAAATTCATGGTCTCGGCATGTATGAAGAAGGCTATGCTGTATTTACTTAAAGGATAAACTTGTCTGTAGAGATGGCAAAATACATTGGATATAATTATATCTAAAAGTAATTATTCAGTGTAATAGTGAAACAACACAGATTTCTCCTTAGGTCTTCCTTATCCCTAAAGAACTTGTGCTCAAAGCTCTGAGGAAGGGAAACAACCATCCAAAGATGACATTTTTTAAATATCAAAAGGGAAAATTAGGGAATTACTCTACCAATAATAATAATAATAAATCTACCAGGACTATGATTTCACATGGAAATTCTACCAATTTTTAAAACATTAACTCATTTCAATGACCAACAAGTTATTCTATAAAATATAAAAAATAATACTTCCCATTCTGGTAATAAGTATAACATTACATTTAAATCTGATAAAACAGTACAAAAACATATAACCATTACCATTCATGTACATCAATTTAAGATATTAAATAAAATATTAGACAGAATTCAATAGCATATCAAGAATAGACTATATCCTGACCAAGTAGTATTTATTATTAGAATTTAAGGTTGGCTTGATATTGGGATCTCAATGAATATCATATATGATATTAATAGAATTAAAGTAAGCTTTAATATGATTACCTCTGTAAGTGCTGAATTCAATACCTACTTCTCACAAAAACATTCAACTTACTAAATAGGAGTTAAGAGATGATATATATTATAATAATTGAAATACTTGCTTTAGGACTAAGAGATACATATATACACACACACACACAAAATATAAAATTATATGTATATGTGTATGTATTCACATTCAACACACACATGCACACTCTTATACCTTAATCTTAATTATTGGGGAAATACAGTAGAGGTTTGAGACATTTCCCCTAATGTCAGGAGCAAGGCAAAAATGTTCATACTCTATTACTATTTAAAATTTTAATAGAGGTATGAACCAATATAATTAGATAAGATAAATTAATTAGAAGCATAACAGCTAAAGAGTTAACACCATCTATATTTACAAGTAATGTAATAGTATGCTTGGAAAACTCTAGAAAAGCAACAATAAAATGATAAAACTAGATTTAACAATAAAAGAATAAAGTAAGTGAGCCAGTAATGAAATAACAAAATTATTAGCCCTCATTTACACATATAATAACAATTGCCAATAGCAAAAAAAAAAAACAGATTACCTATTTTGGAGTTAATAAGAAATTTTCAAAATTTAAAGAAGGAAATAACTTTAAAGACTTTTGATAACAAATAGAAAGACATTCTCTGTTCTTAGGAAAAATCAACATTACAAACTTTAAGTTTTTCTCAAGCTTGTTTATAAATGTAATGTAATCCCAATTAATACACACATGGATTTTTATAAAGTTAGACAAATTAATTTAAAAGTTTATATAGAAAATCAGACATGCACAGATAGTCTAGAAAACACAGAAAAATCCAAACTACATAGAAAGATTAGCCATACTGGACATTACAGTATATCATAAAACCTCTGTAATGAAAACATTGTTGTACTGGTCCATGAACAGACAAAACACTGGAATAAAACAGAAAGCCATCACTTAGACCCACTATACATATGGGAATTGAATACAGTCATGCACCACATAAAAACATTTTGGTCAATGATGAACTGTATATATGATGGTTGTCCTGTAAGTTTATAATAGAGTTGAGAGAAATTCCTCTTGCCTAGTGATGTTATAGCCAACGGTTGCATTGTAACACATTACTCATGTGTTTGTGGTTATGCAGGTGCAAACAAACCTTTTGTGCTGCCACTACTATAAAAGTACAGCACATTCAATTATGTATCTAATACATAGTACTTGATAATAATATTAAACAATTATGTTACTAGTTCATGTATTTACTATACAGTACTATTATTTCTTATTATTTTAGAGTGTACTCTTTCTACTTAATAAAAAAAAAAAGGAACTATAAAACAGCCTCGAGCAAGTCTTCCCAGAAGAAAGCTTCGTTATTATAAGAGATGGCAACTCCATGTATGTTATTGGCCCTCCACAGTGGGACAAGATGTGGAGGGGGAAGACAGTGATGTTGATGATCCTGACCTGTGTATACCTAGGCTAATGTGTGTGTTTGGGGCTTAATTTCTAACAAAAAAGTTTGAAACATAAAACATTTTAAAATTAATGCTTATAGAATAAAGATACAAAATATTTATGTACACTTGTATAATATACCTGTATTTTAAGCTATGCTATTACAAAATAGTCAAGAAGTTAAAAATTAAAGTTTATAATACAAAGAAGCTACAGATAGCAATGTTTAATTTGCTATTGATGAAAGAAATTTTTAAAATAAATCTAGTGTAGCCTAAGTGTACAGTGTTTATGAAGTCTACAGTAGTGCACAATAAGGTCCTAGGCCTTGACATTCACTAACCACTCATTCACTGAATCAGTCAGAGCAACTTCCAATCCTGCAAGTTCCATTCGTGGTAAGTGCCTTATACAGTGTACTATTTTAATCTCATATATAATGCATTTTCTTGGTGCTCTTTCAATGTTTACCTATGTTTAGATATAAAAATACTGTTGTGTTACAGTTGCCTACAGTATTTAGTACAGTAACACACTGTATAGGTTTGTAGCATAGGAGCAATGGGCTATATATAGTCCAGATGTGTAGTAGGCTATACATATAGTCTAGATGTATAGTAGGCTATACCATCTAGATTTGTGTATGTACCCTCTATGATCTTCACATAATCATGAAATTGCCTAATGATGATACATTTTTTTCAGAATGTATTTGTTGTTAAGTGACACATGATTGTATATGATAAACGTAGTATCTCAAGATATGGTGGCAAGAATAAACTGTAAGATGGTGCTGGAGCAACTGGATAACCTTTCAGAAAAAGATAAACCGAGCTTCTCTCCTCAAAACATACACAATAATAAATACCTAATATGTTAGTTAACTAAATCAAATATACAAAATCATCAGCTCTAGGAGGGAAAGAAGTGAATTTATTTGTAATCTCAATGTTTTATAAAGCCTTACTTATTTTAACCCCCAAATCACAAACATACGATTGATAAATTTGACCAATATAGTTATCGGGGGAACCAGCTCCCAATATTTCAGTGTAGGTTCTTTTCTAATTTCCCTAAGTGTCTGCCAGTCTGAGAAATAAAGAGAAAGAGTACAAAGAGAAATTTTACAGCTGGGCCTCTGGGGGTGACATCACATGTCAGCAGGTTCTGTGATGCCCCTTGAGCTGCAAAACCAGCATGTTTTTATTAGGGATTTCAAAAGGGGAGGGGGATACAAACAGGGGGCAAGTCACAAAGATCACATGCTTCAAAGGGCAATAAAAGATCACAAGGCCAGGGTGAAATCAGAATTACTGATGAGGTTCCATGTCTCGCTGGGCATGTGTTGTCATTGATAAACATCTTAACAGGAAACAGGGTTCAAGAGCAGACAACTGGTCTGACTAGAATTCTCCAGGCTGGAATTTCCTAATCCTAGCAAGCCTGAGGGCACTACAGGAGACCAGGGTGTATTTCATCCCTTATCTTCAACCGCAGAAGACAGACACTCCCAGAGCGGCCATTTTAGAGACCACCCCCTGGGAATGCATTCCTTTCCCAGGGTTATTCCTTGCTGGGAAAAGAATTCAGTGATATTTCTCCTATTCGCTCTCTGTAAGAAGAGAAATATGACTCTGTTCTGCCCGGCCCTGCAGGCAGTCAGACCTTATGGTTATCTCCCTTGTTCCCTGAAAATCACTGTTATCCTGTTCTTTTTTAGGATGCCCAGATTTCATATTGTTCAAACACACATGTTTTACAAACAGTTTGTGCAGTTAACGCAATCATCACAGGGTCCTGAGGCAACATACATCCTCAGCTTATGAAGATGACGGGATTAAGAGATTAAAATAAAGACAGGCATAGGAAATTATAAGAATATTGATATGGGAAATGATAAATGTCCATGAAATCTTCACAATTTATGTTCTTCTGCCGTGGCTTCAGCCGGTCCCTCCGTTTGGGATCCCTGACTTCCCGCAACATATAGTGACACAAACTTTGCATAACAAAAAATTAGGCTAAAAGGCAAAAAAATACCTGTCAAAGTGAAAGGAAATGTTTGCAACATATAGTTAAGACTATGGGCTAACATTACGGTGTATATGTTTGTATTTACACATATATGTTATAATTTGATGGATGAAGTACAAAGGAACAAAAACTGAATAGGAAAAACACATAAGATAATTCTCAACAAGTTTATGAAAATACCCCAATCTTATTTTTAAAACTCCAATTTATTCATAATTAGATAAATACAGATTAAAATCATACATATACACAATTTCTCTCCTAATCAGACTGAAAGAATGTATGACAACACATTCTACTGATGAGGCTGTAGGGAAGTAGGTATTTTCCAAATTATCTGACAGAAAACAGGCACCATACATCTGGAGAAGAATTTGATAGTACCTAAAAATATCTATGTATGCACATAACCTTTTAGCTTAGTAATCTTACTTCTAGGAAAGTACCCCCCTGAGAACACATTTTTAATAATACAAGGATACTTATGCACATAGATATTTATTGCAGTATTGTTTAATCCACAACAATGAAAACAACCTAGGCACTCATACATAAAATAGATGACTAAACTATGCTAGATCTACAAAGTGGATTACTTTACAGCTATAAAAAAGAATGATAGAGCGGATGCGGTGGCTCACGCCTGTAATCTCATCACTTTGGGAGGTCTAGGTGGTGGATCACCTGAGGTCAGGAGTTGGAGACCAGCCTGGCCAACATGGCAAAGCCCTGTCTCTACTAAAAATACAAAAATTAGCCAGGTGTGGTGATGGGTACCTGTAATCCCAGCTACTTGGGGAGGCTGAGGCAGGAGAATCGATTGAACCCCTGGAGGTGGAGGTTACAGTGAGCCGAGATCATGCCACTGCACTCCAGCCTGGGTGACAGAGTGAGACTCTGTCTCAAAAAAATAATAACGAAAATATGTCTGAACTGAGGTGGAATAAACTTCATAGTATGCTAAGTTTAAATTAAAAGGAAAGTACAAAATGGTCTGTGTTAGACTGGAAACAAATAAATACATGAAAATACCCCTGTGACTACTCATTTGTGCAACAGAAATACAGGAATACTTCAGAAACTAATGAGATGAATTACTAGTAGAAAGTATTTGGGAATGGGGTACAAAAATGGGGACATGGGAATGACTAGTAGGAATAATGAGGGAGTGAGGTAAACCTCCTTGTCCAGCTTTAACTCTTAGAGCTATATAATGTTTCACATATTCAAAACATATGTAAGTAATTTATATCAACCAGAGTGTAAGGTAAATAGAACTCAAAACATAAAAAATGATCCTAAGATTGTTACAAGTAAACTAACATAACCACAGTGAACAAGGTGAGGAAGAAATGAACTTAGTAAACTTTAGCCTTAAAACATCAAATATTTTCTTATAAAGATAAAAATAACTATATGCAAATATTATACCATAGTTGTACATTTACATTTTATGTGATTTATAAGATAGACATTCTGAAACTTCTCAGTGTGTATATAAATTTTTAAGTAAATATACTATGGTTAAGGAAACTTGGATTTCTCACTGTAGGCAAAAAGAAATACAAATAAAAAATTACAAATAAGGAAAGGAAGAAGCCTAGAATCACCTGTCTTGTAGGATTGGAATACAGGTTATCAGTAAGAACCCATGGATGGATATAGAAATGTGTATATGGAAGTATATTCGTTCTCTATTGCTGTATGACAGCTTATGATAAACTTAAATGTTTAAAACAATACACATTTACTATCTCAAGTTTCTGTGGGTCAGTAGTCCAGGAACGCCTAGGCTGGGTCTTTGCTTTATGATCTTACCTGATTGGCTGGAAGCATTCTTATCTGGTGGTTTAACTAGAGAATAATCTGCTTCCTATCCCATTAGATTGTTGTCAGAATTTACTTCTTTGTCATTGTAGAACTGAGAGCTTTAGTTTTTTACTGGCTTTTGACAGTAGTTGTTTTTAACTCCTAGAGCCTGCCTGGAGTTTCCTGTCATGTGTACTTTTCATTGGCAGTTCACAACATGGCAGCTTGCTTCTTCAAGGCCAGTAGAAGGAAAATCTGCTAGCAAGATGGAGGCTTCTATAACATCACACAATCGTTGGAGTAACTGACTTCTCATCACCTTTACCATATTATGTTAATTAGAAGCGAGTCACAAGTCTATCTACATTCAAGGGGAGATAGTTACACAAAGGTATGAATGCCAAGAGGTAGGGGTTGGAAGTGGTGCATCTAGAATTTGCCTATTGTCTGCAAATATAGGTACACATGCATATATTTACTAGGCCTGTCCACTGAAAAGCGATAACAGTAAAATTAGTATAAAAATTGGTAACTTTTCAATTATAGCTAAAAGATTGACTTTTCTCTAAAAACAAAAACTTAAGATGGTCTCTGTCTTCAATGAGATACAACTTCTTTTGGTGGGCTGTTTCCCTCTACCACTCTACAGCAAATGAAATTTATAAAGCACTGATCTGGCTTAGTTTGATATATCATATATTAAAAGTAATGACTTTTTATTCATGTATGAAAATCATTTTACAAAATATTTATGATATTAAATTTAAATGCTTTAACTTATGTGGTTAATATAGTTCTTTAAATTTGTAGCTGAAGAAAACTAAAAATTTTTTAGCAAATGCTGTTCTCATTGTATGGAACTATATTTCAACGCAAATTTTTATGAATCATGGGAGACATAATTACTTTAGACATGTAGAAACTATGAAAATAACTCAATAAAATGATGCAGCATAAAGCAGGAATAGTTCTTCAAGCATTACCAGAAACAAGGGTGGTGGAGGTCAAGAGTTCAGAAAAAGTCATAGTTATATCAGAATCTGAAAGAAATTAGGTGCAAGAGAAGGAAAAAATAGAGGCAAACCACATAATTGTCACATTAATTAGGGATAATGTCAAGGAAACAGTTGATGACTGCTCGTATGGCAAGCTAACTAGCAAAGGTTATAGAAGATCTTTTAGCAACATAATGTCTTGCACGCATGTAATTTATTTTTGAATTCTACAATTTCAACAAGCTGGCATCTTGTTCATCTAAAATTGTCTTAGTAATATGAAGTAAATATAGAACAATTTTTAAGGGAATATTTATGTCTGGCTGTGTACATTAGCCATAGCATAACAAATTAAAAACTAATAACAAAGATGACCATTTAGTAGCAAAACTGCAAGAAGCAAATAAAGGACAAATCAACATAAAATTTTCTAATCGACAATTAAAAAAATAGGGTCAGCATGTGTGCTATTTCAAAATTTTAAAGAGCCTTACACTCACTATAAATTACAAACTTTACCAAAACATTTTTTCTGTAATATTTACAGATGCAACTTGTTAATATGTATTACATTTCCCACCTAGAATAAAACACAGTTTTTACTGTTTTTTTAAAAAATCTATTTGTTAGGGTTCCATTATGGAAATATAATTATTATGAGTTGCTATGGTCTGAAGGTTTGTGGCCACACAAAATTTATTTGTTGAAACCTAATCCGTGTGCAGTAATATTAAAGGTGGGGCTTTTAGGAGGTGATTAGGTCCTGAGGGCAGAGCCTTCATGAAGGAGACTAGTGTCCTTATGAAAGAGGCCCACAGGAGGTTGCTTGACCCTTCTACCATGTGAGGACACAGCAAGAAGTCATCTTCTGTGAACCAAGAGCTTTCACCAGACACTGAATCTGTTGGCACCTTGATCTTTGGCTTCCCAGGCTCCGGAATCATGGGAATAAATTTCTACTGTTTATAAATTGCCAAGCCTAAGGTATTTTTATAGCAGCCCGAACAACCTAAGACATAAGTACAATGGAAAAACTAAGTTATTGAAAGAACAAAGCCTACACTTGTGGGAAAAGCAAGTGTGTCAGAAGATAGAATTTGAAGATCAGACAAAAGTCAACTAACTTTTGTTCCCAAAGCCAGGAACGTTGAATTCCCAGAGTGGAAACATAAAGGAGAAGTGGTGAAGTCCATGGAAGACTGTTGCCTCTGCATTTATTGGTGGGCCTGGGGTCACTTTTTCTATCAAGGCTGACAGTTGGGGAAAAAAAAGAGTGATGTGGCCCATGGGACAGTGAGAAAAAGATGAAATTCATCATGGTCTGCATCTGACAATTGCTGTCACTGATCATGATGACATACTGATAGTAAAATTTGTTTCATCTTTCTAAATCTCTCTAAATCTCAACAATTGTATTTTTAGTCAACTCAGAACATAAAGGAAAGAAAATTCTTTGAGACTGTGATTCCAGCTTAGATAAGTTGATACATTACAAAGCACTATGTGATTGACATGCAAGAAAAAGGAATCCCATGGAAAATGTTATTTATAAATTCTTATGGTAACACATAGAACCTTTGTATTGCCGTTTTATCTTCACTAATATTAGATATCATCAATGCAAATGACAAGTATTTTACTGCGAGATTTCCAACTTTGCAATTAAAACCAACTTTTGCAATTGCAAGGGAATATATAATATACTTACCTTTTAATTATTTTTAGTATTTCATAAATATACTGTATAGATCTCACCACAAAATCATAGTTAAAAATTATATTCAGTAATTTACTTTCTGTATTCAGAATGTTACTAGTGATGATGACACATAGTAAAGAAGGAAAAGAAATGTAATTTGAAATATCAGCATATTTTTGTCTAGAGTTTTGTCTAGATTTTGTCTACAAGCTAGCTATGCTGCTTGTACCAAGACAGGGCAATCAAGTGAAAATGAAAAAGTTTAAACAAGTATCTTACATGACTGGTGCACAAGAAAATAGTAGTTATTTTTCATTGATATTACTATTTTTCTGAAATGACTAGAGTTTTAAAGTTCACATACCTGAAATCTGGTTTTGTATTTGCTTTCTTGTGGTTACAAGTTCTATCAGCATAATATTTCAGAAGATAAACCATAACTTCAAAGCAATGATATTGACCAAAACATCTGACAAATGTACCTCACAGAAGTTTCTGTTTGCACTAAATGAAAACTATTCAAAACCCATTTAAATGCACTGTCAGCCTTTTATACATTGTGTAGCACTTTGTATTTCAGGCTTATGAATATATGCTCTTCCATTTTATAAGAAATAAAAGTGGAACTAAGAGCTGGTATTTCAATTTTCAAGAGAGTAATACTGTAGGGTACAGGATTCGACAAGCTTCCTGTAACTCAAGCTTTTCCCAATCTAATATGCTTACTCTTGCTGGAAGAAAGAACCCTAAATATCTGTATTTATTAAGCCTTCTAAGAAACTATTCAAATAAATACATATTTAAAAGTTTCAGTTGAAGACTGACATCCACATGTTAGAGGTTATCACTTCTTTTCTTTTCTTTTCTTTTCTTTTTTTTTTTTTTTGGAGCACTGGGAAATGCATGGTTGTAGCCGTGCTTTCTTTCTCAGGCACATTGCTATAATGTCATGGATTTAGGTCCCCAAACTTATTTGCAAACGTTATGGGCTTATTGTGGATTTTACAGTAAGATTTCTTGATAAAGGTGAGGTATCAAAGGAACACTTTCATCCTGATAACTCACTAAAGTGAGAGAAAAGAGCTTTTTATATGATATATATTGACAAGGACATAGCTGGAGATGGGACAAGGTCAGTGATGTCTTGGAACTGCAAAGCAGAAGTAGGGATTGACTGACTTCACAGGTCTAAGAAAGCTGAATCCTGAGTTAATTGTACCGTCCCCAAAAGGCCCTGGAATTGGTAACATCCAGGATCTCTATAAGTGTTGGATAAAAGAGGGTTGTCTTAAAGTCTCATTAAAGACCACGTGGAAGACAGGGCAAAGTGAAAACTTATATAATGAATATTGAACTTTTCCGCTGACATAGTTTGAATATATGTTCCTGACAAAGCCCATGTTGAATTGTAATTCCAATGTTGGAGGTGAGGCCTGGTGGGAAGTGTCTGGGTCAGGCCAGCAGTTCTGTCTTGGCCTGCTGCTGTCCTCATGATGGTGAGTTCTAATGAGGTAAAAATATCTTCTTCAAGGAGGTCATATTTGTGCTGAATCTTGAAAGGTGGTTGTGTTTACATGCAGACTAGGCAGAATGGGGATTTTCAAGATTTTAGGAAAAGATAAAAATACGTGAAAGGTTCAAAATGCATTGTTGGAGGAGCTGCATAGAATTAGTGTTCATTCTTCCACTAAACCAAGAGATATGGTTGATCACCCATCAGCAGAGAGTGCACATCAAGATTTATGACATGAAATTTCAAAAGACAATAAAGCCTTGGAATTTGGTCAAGACATTTCCTGGAGGACCTTGAATGACATATTAACAAGGTCAGCTTTTAACCAGTGAGGAGCCTACATCTTTGCTTCCAATAAAAGAGTATTGTCATGTGAAGGAAAGCATTTTAGTAAAAACTGTACTGGGATAATAACTTCCTAAAGCAGTATTTTCATGCTTTATTTCCCCCTTACTTGACTTTTTCTCTTCCAGTACTTTTCTCAATACTCTGAGAGAACACAGCCTGTATTAAAAATGCTTTTACTGTTGAAATGAAATAAGTCACCTTTACAGTTCTTAAAGCGCTAATGCAGCAATTCATAGGAGATTATTTCTGCACACCAGGGTTTTTGGCTGGAGAACATGTTTCATAATTGGTCTTGGCATAATGTAAGAAATGTGAGTAACTGACAAATGATAAAGGCCTGGAAAGACTGTACCTAAACCAACTCTGCTCTTAAGTAGAGCAGCTGAGGGAAAGGGGAGCAATGTCTCCAAATCTAAACTGTGGCTATGGCACTTATAAGATTTCCCTCAAAGTGAACAGAACACATATGGTGATCAGGGAATAATGTGTGTAATTATATGGGTGACATGAAAAAAAGTTCAAAGGAAAAAGCAAGTTTCTTTACTGTGTGTAAGACAGATATACTAAAATATCAATCAAGCAATAATTAATGTACTTGTTAAAATGTAGTTGAAAAATAATAGGGCAATATACAGTAAAAATTACACTCTAATATCTCATGAAATGCATCTCATATAGATGACTTTTCACAAAAGGCAAATTTCATCCAGTTGAAGGAATATATATTTCATGCTATCTTCTGTAAAAGAATAGCACTTTTTAGTGGTCAAGGATATATGAAAAGCAAAGGGTGAAATAGTAATAGTGATAAAATCCTTTCCTTTGCTTGTCACCTCAGGCAGCAAGGGGTTCTATAATTTATGTAGTCCTGTAAGTAATATGAAAAAAGTGAGTACATTTTGAAGTTATGAGAGTAACAGGTGATATCTGAAAGCTCTAGCTGAAAATAATGCAATATCAGTTCTATATACAAATTAGAAAAATGACAGATTTTTGTTTCCTAGTGGGTGGTTGCTTAGAAATAATTTTGCAGGATTGAGTAATGTTTTGGATAAGCACCAATGAATTTAGAGCCTCATCCAATTAGTCAAATGTCTCCTAAAGAAAACCAAGGTTCAAAGAGTCCCATGAGAACGAATGAAATGATGACAGTGCCACAGAGACTCCCGCAATTCTGGTGAGCACAGATTTGTTTAAACCCTCTAAGGCCTTTACGAATCTAGGTCAGCCTCCTGATGAGATGTAACTGCAAACTGAAACTCCACTAAACATCTTTTGGGACTGTCATGGGATGCCTATTATTTATGTATTTTAAACTAATAATATCAATGGCTGCAGTGAATAATAAAATTCAATGGCTGCAATGAATAATAAAATCATAACATTTACCAAACATTAGTTTTCTGTTTCTGTTTTCAGTTAATTATGAAAACATCAAATTTACTGAACTAGACTGTTTCATAGAACAGCACAAAGCAATTGATTCTGAAATGGCACATTGCCTTTACATTACTCACATAGGTTTTCAATGACTTTCAGACATTCTTGCTTTTTCTTTATGGCGCAGTTTATTTATCATAAAGAGTTTACTGCATAGTATGGCTAAAAGATTGAAAATTGTTTAGTTATTATGAACTTTTCACATAGGATTAATATTTCTAATATCAGGAATGAAAAAAATTAATCAAGTCATTCTTAAGCATTTAGGAATCATAGACTCCTTAAAATCTGATCAAAGCAGTGGATCCTTTCCCATACCAACCTTTATCTACCGCTGAGCCTTCTCCTTTTAGCTCAGGACAGATACAACTTGCTTGTCTGATGCCAAATGCAACTCACTGTATGATGGGTGTGGATTCTGGGCCCAGCTACATTAAATGAGTAGCTTAGCTTAAACTCCAATTTAGCCCTAACCTTAGACATGAAATTCTAGTCTCATAATTCCTAAATTGGTGGTCTTCCTCATGCTAAGCTACCTTCAATAATTCCAAAGCCAATTCTCTCAACTTTTAAATCTTTGCACAGCCATGGCATGCATATAATCATATTTACACTGTTATTGTGATGCCTTTGTCGGCTTTTGATTAAGCTTTTTATCAGCATCCGTTCTTTGTGGCAGTAGCCCCACTCTTTATGGTGTCTTCTCAGATAGTTTTTCTTTATTATTTTGATGCTTTTGGTTTTCTAAGCTGATGACAGTATTTCTATTTTTCTTAGGTCTATATGAGTTTTGGGTTAGGTGTCAAATAATTCATAAGCTAATGGATATAGGTGAAAATTGTTTTCCACAATCTATATACTACATTACAAATGTATATATTTATAAGAATAAATTTTAAAAGGGCCTTAAAGCATCAAAGGAACCAAACTGAGTGTTTGAGGGTCTTCTTTGGTATGACTTATTTTGCAAAGTTTCAGAATTTTTTGTTTTTAATATGAATTTTAAAAAATAATTTTAGGTAGAGTCCATTTAAATAACATTTCTTCTAGACTGGGAGGCACGTTGTTTTAAATTTTTATTTTATTTTTAAATCATAATTTAGTGTTTGTCCCTCTGATTTTAAATGCTATAAAAATTCTTCAATAAAAAAATGAATTACAAATTGTCGAGTGTGCTATGTACAGCAAGCTTAGACGAATAAGGAAAAAAATCTCATAATTCTTACTGGTTTGTTTTTTCTTCTTTCTCCCTTTAAAATAAGTCCTATATACTAGGGATAAATCATACACTCACAGCTCTGAGTGACATAATAGCTACTGAATCAATGTTGAATCGATAAAGCTGTATAGGTGAGGAATACAGAAACAAATTATCCAAATAGCCTGCATTACGCTAATTTTATACATGTCTAATGATTTTGAGTCATTATATTTGCACTGGATTTCATGTAATTTTAAAAATTTAGAATGGAGATGCGATAATCACTAATCATATGTCCATACTAAAATGACAGTTTTAAGAAACTGCTGATGAGTCTGATTTAACATAAAATCCCTTTATTTCTAGAAAATAAAAGCAACAACTTCATTAAAAAATTGAGGATTGTTTTCAGTTAAAAGTTGTTAATATTGTATAAGCATAAACTGAATTAATTAATTTTCTTGGAAATAGTAAATGAGTGAATTTGGCAACTGAATCCATTTCTACTGAAAATTTCAATTTGAATAGAATTAAGAGATAGAGAAAATATGGAACAGGTGGTTTCTGTCTGGATATCTGTTTTAAGTTTAGATATTTAACTAGATCTATTCCAAAGCTATGTAGGTATGCTGAATCACGAATCTGCACATCAAAAATTAGCAGCAAAACATGTCTTCAAGGTAGCAAACAAGAAATAAGTCACCTCTCTTAGGTCAGGAAGCTAGAGTTGGTAACTGTTAGGTTGATAGTCACATGAAGAATACATGAAAACTACACAATGATCATTTGCTTTAGCTTCAGACTAACTTATGTTGCAATAAAATTGAACAATACAATGTGATGGGTGGAAAGGGCCTGAAGAGCTTAAAAACAAAGTTATTATGTACGTATCATATGCATTATAAGTAATATCTCATTGAATACTTAAATTTAGAAGTTAACTTTTATTGCTATCCTCATTTCACAGATGAGGAAACAGGTTTAGAGATTATAAATGATGCTCCCAGGTAACTGATGGAGCCAAATGTTGAAATACGTTTGGCTTGACAACAGAATATCTGTTCTTATGCCTCTACTGCGGTTTCCTGACCCTTTCATTGTAGGAAACCACACTTGAGAAACCAAGGATTACAAAGTTGTTTCACAAAGGTAATTAGTGCCAGAACAGTGACTCGGTTCCAAATTCTCTGACCCCCTTCCTGCCCCATCTACACCAGTCTGTCTTTAGATAAGAAAATAAAAACTAATTAAAAAGCAAGGTTTTCTTATATTTCCATAGGTAGAAGACATAATTTTATATGAATCATTGAGGGTCCAGAGTTTACTTTGGGTAGTAAAGTGGGCAGGATGCCTACTGTCTGATGATCAATTTCCCAGAGGGAAATGATTATAAAATGTCATTATTACAAAGATTCAGAAGCTGTGCCAATACTCTCCTGCAACACACTTTCATTGTCTTCAAAACAGACTACTGATACCTTGAAGAAAATAAAAGTTCATTCTCAGTGTTCACAGTCTCTCTCTGCCACTTTTCATGATGTATTCTCTATTTTTGTTTCTGTTTCTTGCTTTTTAATAAAATCGGATCCCAGCAAAACAAAAAGTAACATGGGACACTTTGGTTTTCAACTTTGTTCATAGTCAGCATATCATTGGATCTTAATAACAATCACATAATAGAAAAAGTTTTATCTCCATATGCTGAGTGAAAAACAAAAGGCCTAAGTGCCAAAGTGATTGACCATACATTTTACTTTCCCTTGGATAGTTTTGGTTTGTGCCTATTGTTCCGAAGCAATTTTTATTAAGGTTGCTTTTCCCTTTTAAAAGTGTACTCATTTGGAGGATACCCTACTTTGATGGCATTATTGAAATAATTCACGTTATTATCCTCCCAGAGGTATCAAATTTAATGCTTATTATTATGTAAAAGAATTTCAGGAATCAAGAGGCAGTAACTGACATCCTGAACTACTTTTGAGATCCAGCCAAGTCCCCAAACCTTTGTGCTATTTATTGCAAGTAACAGAAGTTCAAGTATTCTTTCCACCAAGTGAGAAATTTAATATTGCTCACATAACTAAGATATTTAAAGGCAGGAACCTATACTAAGCACAAATAAAAATCAAACCAAACCTCAAATAGTATCTTTCTCTGTCCCTTTCTCCCTTTTCTCCTCTGTCTCTCACCTCTGCTTTCTTCTGTATATAGACTACTTTAGTGTGCTGACAAACATCACAAGCAGCTGCAGTTTATATATATAAAACAATGAATATGTTGTAATCATTGGTACTAGCCTAACTTTTGGCGCTGCTGGCATTGAGAGAGGAGAAGGTTTACTTCCCCAAATAAAAATAAGAAGGAAGAATGGATTATGTATCTTGACAAGCAAACACAATAGTTGCTTACTATTCTGTGTCTTTGTGGAATTAAAAAATTACATGAGATGGAAGTTGCAGTCTTAGATGTGAATCATTTTCTTACAAATTACATGATTAAAATTTTACCGTGGTAAATTCCATTCTGGAAGGGAAACGAAATATTTGTGAGTAGACTACTCTCAGATTTGTGAGTAGACTACTGCAGATACACTTTCCCTGAGATATAAGTTGTGCATAGTTCTCTGAATTTAATTGAACATAACATTCTCCCTTGGCAATTGTTTAACATTCATTCTCTTAAGATGTAGTTAATAATTACTGTGCAGTCCATCCTAGGTCATATGATTCACATCCAGGCCTGGCCAGAGCTGCCCACTTTGGATAAAAGTAACTGAGGATAAATGTATGATTATAAGCTCTGGAGGAACTGTGTCTTTATTTTAGCCATTTTTAGGCCCCTTGGTTCATCCTGAATTCTGCCAACTCTTCCACCATGCATCATCCCAATAGGTGAATAGGAAATACTTGTTAAACTAAAAAATAGCTTAGAGTCTAGTAGTTTATTTTGATGAAAAAAGATTAAAAAGATGCTACACTATTCTAGGGCCAGTGTTACATTTTATAGAAACACTTAACAGTAGCAGGATTTTGTTGCTTTCTTGTTGCTAAAAAATTAAGCAGTTTATTCACCTTAGTGGTGATTTATAACATATAGCTAATTCATTCATTTATTCATATAACACTGCTATAGTTTGAATGTATTCTCAAAAGTTCATATCCTCAATGTGGAAGTGTTGGGAAGTGGGACTTAATGAGATGTCTTTGGATCATGGGGGCAACCCCCCCATACAGATTAACACCCTTCTTATGGAAGTGAATGCATTATGACAGTGGGTTAGAAAAGGATAAGTTTGGCATCCTCCTCTCCCTTTATCATACCAATGTTATGCCTTCTACCATGTTGTAACACAGCAAGAAGGCCCTTGCCAGATGCCAGCAACTTGATCTTGAATTTTCCAGTGTCATAATTGTTAGCCAATAAATTTTTGTTCTTTTTAAATTACTTACTGTGTGGTATTCTGTCATAGCAGCATAAAAGGGACTAAGATAAAAAATGGTACCAGAGAGTGGAATGTTGCTATAACAAATACCTGAAAATAGGTGTCTTTGGAACGAGGTAATAAGGAAAGGCCAGAAGAGTTTGAAAAAACAGTGCCAGAGAAAGCCTGTATTGCCATGAATAAAGCATGAAGGGCAATTCTAGTAAGGGCTCAAAGAACTAGGATATCAGGTGGAAGAAATCTCTAATGAGCAAAATATTGAAGGAGTTACATGGCTACTTTTAATTGCATAGGGTAAAGATGTGAGAGGAGAGAGAAATGATTTAAAGACAAAATTTATGATCAAAACAAATGCAGAGTGAAAAGATTTGGAAAATTTACATCATGGCCATGTAAAGAGTGAAAAAGCATCTTTAGGAGAGCAAATCAAAGGTTTGGCCAACTCACTGTTTGCTAAAGAGATTAGTACCTTTAGAAAGGAGCCAGGACCAGAAGCAGTGGCTCATGCCTGTAATTCCAGCACTTTGTGAGGCTGAGGTGGGTGGATCACTTGAGGTCAGGAGTTGAAGATCAGCCTGGCCAACATGGTGAAACCCCATCTCTACTAAAAATACAAAAATTAGATGGGCATGGTGGTACATGCCTGTATTCCCAGCTGCTCGGGAGGCTGAGGCAGGAGCATTGCTTGAACCCAGGAGGCAGAGGTTGCAGTGAGCCAAGATCATACCACTGCACCCCACTCTGGAAGCAGGGTGTTACTCTTTTCTTTATATCTGTTTTTCCCTTTGGGAATGTAAATGTATAGCCTACGCCTGCCCCACTATTGCATTTTGGAGGTAGATAACTTGTTTGATTTCACAGACTCGATGGCTGAAGTGAATTTGCCTCCGGATAAATTATGCCTTGAGTTGAACCCATATCCGACATAATGAGATTCTGGACATTGGACCTTTGAGTTGCTGCTGGAAAAACTCAAGACTTTGGGGCCATTGGGATAGAGTTAATATATTTTGCATGTGAGAAGTACATAAATTTTGGAGGCCAGAGGTATAACACTATGGTTTAAATGTGTCCCCTAAAGTTCATGTGTTGGAAACTTGATCCCCAGTGCAGAGGTGTTGGAAGATGAGGCCTAATGGGAAGTGTTTGGGCCATGGAGGCAGCACCCTTATAAATGATTTCATGACTTTACTAAAGGAAAAGCTTCCTCATAAAAGGATATATTTGGCTCCCCCTCCCTCCCTCTTGCCCTTCTGATGCCTCTCTTTAAGTTAGGACCCAATAAGAAGGCTCTCATCAGGTTCCAAAGGTTTAATCTTGGACTTCCCAACCTCCAAAGTCAAGAGTCAATAAATTTCTGTTTATTTTAAATTACCCAGTCTGTAGTATTCTGTTACAGCACCAAAAAATGGACTAAGACAAATGCATATTTATTGAGTGTCACTATTGTGCCAAACTCCAGGTTACCTAGTTTCTTCTTAGATTCTTGCTAGTTTAAGAGTAGAGCTAACCATTTTTTTTTTTTTTTTTTGCTTTACTGAGGAACATGTAGCAAGAAAATGTGGCAAATATTCTTAATCAGAAGTGAATATCTATTGCAGTCTCATAAGAAGCTTCATCACAAAACTATTTAATCTAAACTCCCAAAATTTTATGTCTCAGAAAGTCTGGGGAAAATATGAGGAATGCATAATTTTAACACATTCTTCAGATTATGCTTGCCATATACCCTGATGAAGCCTGGATACTTTATTTGAAGATACTCCAGCTGTAATAGAATCTAAAACATGTGCTGTATGGGTTGTAAGGCAACCAAATAGCCTGATGCACAAGCCAACACTCAGTTCAACTGCATTATCTGGTGTTTGAAGTGGTAGTGGGATCTCATCAGAGATGCGATTGGAGGTGGCCCAGAACTTGTGGAAACCTGAAATTTTTCAGAACGTGCAGTCAAGGGAGAGTAGGAATTAATGCTACCTTTTGTTTTGCTATGATTAAATTCCTGCCATTTTTAGTTTGGACATAACACATTTCCTAAATGTTAGATTATGTAGGCAAACAGTAATGATGAAAGATCAATAAAATATTATTTTGTCCAGGGGCCTTACAATAATCTGTCATTGGAATTAAAATATCTTCTCCTCCTTTCTTTCCCTATCCCTTTATTTAAAAGCGACAAAAACTGAGACTAGTTTAGGAAAAACTAGAATTTAATGAATCATGTAATTAGAAAACAGGGACATAAAAAAATGTTTTTTTCTGTCTAGGCCTCATTTCCACCTTTTTATTGCAGAAAACCTTTCCCGCTGTGATATTATATGAGATGGGGAAATAGCTTCAGTCAGCTCTAGACTTCCATTGAGCACTATCAAAATGGTATGAAATAAGAGATGAGTGAGAGGTAATGCCTCAGAAAAAATGTCTGTGCTTGGAAATTTTGGAGTGGCAGGTGGAAGTAGCTTTGGAGGTGCCCTTAAGACAAGGTTGATAGAGGTGCCAGGAGAATGAAAAACAATGACCTGTATATATTGTCCGAATGCTAATTATCCAAACAAAGAACAAGCTCTAAAAGGAGGCTTCTTATCAGACATTAGGCATGATTAGCAAATACATTTTTCTCTGGTGTAGTATCTGAGAGGCCGTTTAGAGTTTAAAACAAAATGCTAGCTTAATTATATTCCAAACTCAATTGAAACACTAGGGATAGTTCATACAGAAGCTTAGTATTATTTATTTATTCCTGTTCAGACTATATCTAGCTGTTTGGCTGTTATTGTTGTTTTATAGACAGTTTTCAATTTGTTATAACTCCTGAATGTTTCTACATTTATTATTCTATGTGATTCTGAAAACTGGTGTGTCATATTTGTATCACACACCTGTTGGCCAGTAGTATTACAATAATCCTCTAATGAAATCAAGACTTGTGATGATTTGAGGTTTTTTTTTTCTCTTCTTTAATTTGTCCTTCACCTTCGCTGTGATTAAATATGTTCTCTTCAATAAGTACTATAAAATGTTGTTCTTTAATTTTTTGGTTAATATAAATAACAGTTTAATCCCAACATCAGAAAGGTAAATGATTTTTTTGTACATTTCTCCACTAAAGAATTTGGTATACAAAAGTATGGTATATGTTTTTGTTGGTACATTTTTCTACATTTTAATATTTTTAAAATCATATATTTTCCAATGGATGTCAAAGTAAACGTGCTAGCCATTCTATCTCTTCCTCTCTTCTTTGATCTCATTTTACTTTTCTCTTCTTCCTTCTTTTTTTCCCCTAAAGGTCTTACTAAATTTTGCTTTTCTTTATCATTGATAACATTTTTCTTCTTACCAGAAAGGAAATATGATCATTCACATCACGTTAGGTGAGTTGTCTGAATGTAGATCACATCAGAAGAGGTGGTGCATAAATATTTGAGGTGATGGATATCCCAATTACCCTGATTTGCTCAGTACACATTTTATACATGTATCAAAATATTACCTGTACTCCCAAAATGTGTACAACTGTGATATGTCAAGACTATTTTAAAAAGAAGAGGCGATGTAAGGTAGCCATTGAGACATTGAGAGCACAGACTTTAGTAACAGACTGTCTCTGTGTGAATCCTGGTAATGCTTCTTACTAGCTATGTGACTTTGGGCAACTTTTCTGTGCTTGCAGTGGCTCATTTGGAAAAATTGATAACATAAAACTACATATATATCATAGAGTTTTTAAAAGCAGTAAGTATATTAAGTATGTAAAGTGTATGGAATCATACAATGTATTATATATGTAAAATAACCATTATTGTCAGGCACTATTAGAACTGTATCTTCTCACCTTTCTCATAGAACCATATTCATTTATTACACATTTATAAGGGGAAATTTTCATCTCAAGCTTTCGATAAAGGTAGAAATACATTGTTTTTTTTTTAAAGACAATAATAATGAGAGCATTCTATAAATGTTTTTGGTTTATTTTGATTACTGATAGCAAGAAAAGCAGCATGAGCTAATAGGAGCTATTGTTCTAATTGCAGTTATGAGAGGCTTAATAAGGTAAAAATTACAAATTGGATTTTCAAGAAGCCTAAAAATGATACCATGGTTTATGATTAATAAAAATATAACAAAGTCTGAGATATCCTCATGCATGTGAGAGAGTCAGTTAGAATGACCGTGCTCCTGGGAACATTCTGAAATCACAGCAACAAAAGAACATGATTACTTCCCTGAAATTTGATTGTGTTTTTTACTTTGGGATCCTGGGAATATAAAAAGTTGAAAACATACAATGTATAAGCAGCAAGATACAATAAGTGAAGCCATAATCTACCATCATAAAAGTTCAAGATAGTATTTTTATAAGTCAGAATAAAAGTTTTAAACTTTAAAATTATATTCTGAGGAACAATGAATTGAAACAGATAAGTATTGTAATCACCTTGAGTTTATACAGGATCATTTAGCTAAGAGGTTGAAAATAGCTTTTTCCCCTGAATTTTATAGGTCCATTCATGCACTGGTGAGTTTTTTTCCCCAGCTTTGTCTTCTTATTTTAAATGTTCCTGTAATAAACATAGGTCCTAGAGATTAAGTTCTTAATTTTTCTACTCTGTTCAAAGTAGAGTTCTATTTTCTAAAAATTGATTGGTAATTTGTCTTTGAATAGCAACTTGTATAACTTAAGAATTTACACATAATTGTCTTAAGAATATGTGACAATTTTTATAAATCAGTCTGTCAAAAATATGCTTTAAGAATATATAAGTTGTATAACTATACATTTATTTCTACCTAATAGAAAAAATGGGAAAAAGTGAATTTTTTATATTCAACATATTTTCTAAGTAGCTAGCTATTTTACATTGGACAAACTTAGCCTCTTTCTAAAAAATCCAGCAAATTCATATGACGCCAAACACACAGACAAGATATGAAAAGTCGTGGAAAAAATAATAAGAAACATTACACATGAAGGGGTGATTACCTAATTTTGCTGCTGCATTTAGATACCAGACTCTGTGGTCTCTACCTGGTACCCTCATGTCTATGTGACAACACTTGAAGAATTTTTCTCTCTGTATGTGCATGCGTGTGTGTGATATTTTAAGTGTGCATACAATATGTGAAGAGTGTGGCTTCCAGACTGTATATTGCTTAAAGTACAGGTTTATGCAGTCATGTAATGATCCATTGAGGATCTATGCTAGCTTTGTAGTCAGTCTCCAGTTCATCACCAAACACTTGGGATAAACTTTAACCAATATGAATGAGGAAAGCATTCTGATCTGAACTGGATTCAATTTTCTTCCTATTCTGTACCCTACATAGTTGTGTTGTATTTGCTATCAGTCATTGTTATTAAGGCCTTATTAGAGGCCGAATGTCCCTAGTCTTTGTTTATGGATTTGTTTAAAGTAAGTGCTTTTAGTATAGATTCTTGAAAAATCGATTTGTCAGGACTGCTTGCTTCCTTCCAAGGAAGTTTGAAAAACTCTGGCTATCTACTTTCTTCCCACAAGACTGGCTACATGAAATTTCAGCTCCAGCTCTTGGTCCTTAAGCCATCTCTATAGTTTTCTCCTCCCTGATGTGCATCCTCTACAAACTGGAGGGTGATTTGCAATTTAAGTATGATTTAGTGAAAAAGGTCATTTTCTTCTTAAAGTCAGCACTCAGAAGATATTCTCCTGCCTCTCGAATAAAGCAACTAAGGAATACAATTGCTTAATTAATCCTCTCTTGCCCTACTATGTAACTTAGGGTAGACATTTTGAGGCAGAGAAACTAAGGAAGGCTATGCTAACCTTTAAGCGAATTAAAACGTAGTCAACTTTTAACTTTCCAGATGCACTAGTTACATAAAATGAATGAAAGAAATTAGGATTTTTCACAACTTTATTCCCACCAGTGAGATATCGTATAAATATCATATATAAAGCAAACAAATATGTATTGGTAGGAACATATTTTTGAAAAGTCTAGATCTAGGTGCTGACTTCATGTACTTATCTTTTAATATTTTTGATGCTCCTATTCCCATCTTCCATTTGTATCAGTTGCAAAAATAAAATGAGAAGGGAGTAAAATTCAATGAGAAATGGATAGCAAAATTAACAATAGATGAGAACTTCTTCAACTTTATAAAGAACATCTACAAAGAAACCTATAGTTAATATTATACTTAATGGTGAGAAAATAGAAGCTTTCTCATTAAGATCAAGAAAAAGCCAGGATGACCCCTCTCACCACTCTTTTCCAACATTTTACTGGAAGTCCAAGCTAATGCAAAGCTGTGATCTAAATGTTTGCATTTCTTCAAAATGTATATGGGAAATCCTAATTTCCAAGGTGATGACATTAAAAGTTGGAGCCTTTCAGAAGTGATTAGGTCATGAGGGTAGAGCCTAATGGGTGGGATTAGCACCCTTATAAAAGAGGCCCAAGGGAGCTCATTTACCCCTTCCATTATGTGAGGACATAGTAAAAAAGACAATCATCCATGAACCAATATGTTAGCCCTCACCAGACACTGAATCTGCTGGCGCCTTGATTTTGAACTTCTCAGCCTCTACAAATGTGAGAAATAAATTTCTATCGTTAATAAGCTACTTAGTTTAGTTTACGGTATTTTTATGGCATCCTGAATGGACTAAGACATACGAGAAGACACAAAAATGAAATTAAAACATACAGATTAGGGAGGAAGAAATAAAACTGTCTTTGTTCATAGATAACAGTCTGTTCTGTGGAGAAAATCTCAGTCTACAAACCAACTCTCAACTAATAAGTGATTATAGCAAGGTGACAGAATACACAGTTAATGTACAAAAGTAAGTCGCTTTCCTATATACAAGCAATGAACAAATTAATTTTGAGTTTAGAAACACAATCATATTTATGTTAGCACCAAAAATTAAAAAAACTTAGATATGTCTAAAAAACCATGAAAAAAGCCTACATGAGGAAAACTACAAAATTCTCATGAAAGAAATCAAAGATGAACTAAATAAATGGAGAGGTGTTCTGTATTCATAGATAAGAAGACTCAGTAATCCAAATATAAATCCTAGAAAGTTATTTTGTGGATATGACAAACCAATTCTAAAGTTTATATGGGGAGATAAAATATTCAGAATAGCTAACACAATATGGAAAGAGATCAAAGTTAGACTGATACTACCTAACTTCCAGATTTACTATAAAGCTACAGTAATCAAGACAGTGTGATATTGGCAAAATAATAAATAGAAAAATGGAACAGCATACAGAGCCCAGAATAGACCCATATAAATAAAGCCAACTGATCTTTTTGACAAAAAAGCAAAGATTATAAATGGAGAAAAACTTTGCAACGAATGGTTCCAGAGCAACTAGGCATATACATGCAAAAATATGAATTTAGACACAGATCTTACTCCCTTCATAGAAACTAACTCAAAATGGATCACAGACTTAAATGCAAAATTCAAAACTGTTAAATGCCTAGAAGATAACAGGGAAAAAAAATCTAGATAACCTTGGGTATGGTGATGTTATTTTTGTTACAACACCAAAGGCACAAAGTAATTGATAAGCTGGACTCCATAAAATTTTTAAAAATTCTATGAAAAATATTAAGAAAATGAAAAGACAATTCATAGTGAAAATCTTTGCAAGGGACATATCTGAAAAGGGACTGGTATCCAAAATATAAAAACTCTCAAAAATCAACAATAAGAAAACAAATGACCCAACTGAAACATGGGCAAATGATCTGAAGACACCAAAGAAGATATGCAGATGCCAAGTAAGTATGTGAAAAAAGTTCAATATCATATTTCATTAGGGAACTGCAAATTTTAAAAGCAATGAGATACCACTATACACTGATTAGAACGGTGAAATCCAAACCATCTTCAATGCAAATGCTGGTGAGGCTATGGAGCAACAGGAACTTTCATTCATTACTAGTGGGAATGCAAAATGATATAGCTACTTTAGAAGACATATTGATGGTTTCTTATAAACTACATATTCTTAGCATGAGCTAGCATTTGCATTTTTTTGTTTTACCCAAATAAGTGGAAGATTGTCTCCACAAAAAACCTGTACATAAATGTTTATAGCAGTTTTTATGGTCACCAAAGCCTGGAAGCAACTGAGATGTCCTTCTGTGAATGGGTAGATAAATAAACTGTGGTACATCCAGACAATGAATATTATTCAGTGTTAAAAACTCATGAAAAGACATAGAGAAATTTTAAGTGTGTGGTGAAGAAAGAAGCGATAAAAGCCAGTCTTAAAAGACTCCATAATATGTGATTCCAACTTTGACATTCTAAAAAAAACCCCAAAAGTATGGGGATGATATAAAGATCAATGGTTACCAGGGGTTGGGAGAAAGGACAGTTGAACAGGTAGAGCACAGGTTTTAGAGCAGTGAAACGGTTTTGTAAGATAGAGTTACGGCAGACACATGTCATTATATGTTTGTCAAAACCCAATGAATTTACAAGAGTAATAGTGAAGCTTAATATAAAGGATGAACTTTGGGTTGTAATGATGTGTCAATGTTGGTTCATTAATTGTAACAAATGTTACAGTGATGGTTCTTGATAGCGGAAGTGGCTGTGAGTTTGTAGAGGCTGGGTATGTAAGGAAACTCTGTACCTTCTACTAAATTTTCCTGTGAACTTAGAACTGCTCTAAAAAAAAGTCTATTAAAAACATTTTAAAAAAAAGATAGCAATTTGTATTTCAGTTAGCTTTTGCTGTGTATCAAACTACCGTAATCTTAGTGGCTTAAAACAATTGTTTTAGCAAATAATCATGACAAAGCATTCTGGAAATATAAGTAAAATGAGCAAGGAAGCCAAGATAATGACTAATTGATGCACACTATTAAAACCAAAAAGTGAATCTAATTAGGACTGCCAAACTCAGCCTTCCTTGATTGCACTGAGTGGCTTGCTTTTTGGTGTGTGGTTTTTTTTTCCTTCCATGAAGCTGATGGCTCTTGTAGCTGAAGGCTGCACTGCTGAGTGCTGTAATATAACCTTCACTGGCTCATAGAGTGCTGTAATATAACCTTCACACTCATAGATAACATTTATAAATTACGATAGTAGCAGTTGCTTCAGTTGTTTTCAGGAGCTTGAGGTAGCATCAGTCCTGTTCAAACTGGTTGAGGCCCTCAACCCTTCAATTGAACTTGTGTAAATATGAGAGAGATTTTTTTCTTGATGTCAGAGGGCCAAAAACTCCACTCTCACATCATGCTAACACCAACAAGTTCTAAACATATGTTCTGTGAAATGGCATGAATCCCTACTATGCTTGCAATAGATCACTGATGATTTGATTTCTGTCTACTACCAATCACGTTCTTTTTTCCCACACAATAGACCACACACTTCTAACCCATAAATATCTCTAAGCCTTATTTTGGGGGAGGCAGATTTTTAAAACGTGTCTATTTAGGGGGTACAAGTCAGGTTTCTTACATGCATACGTTGTGTATTGGTGTAGTCTGAGCTTTTAGTGTACCTATCAGCCAAATAGTGAACATCGTCTCCAATAGGTATTTTTCAACCCTCACCTGCCTTCTACCCTTTTTGAGACCTGTTCTGCCTCCTCACTTGTCTGCTTTGTGAATAAACTCTTCCTTTTTTGCAAGACTCATTGTCTCATTGATTGGCTTGTTGCATGTGGGTAGAAGAGACCTGGTTCTATAACACTATGAAGAGATAATCAAATGTTTACATGTGAACCAATAAAATATACATTGTCCACTTAACTTTCCCTAGGTTTCTAGATATACAATCAGAAATGCTCTGACTTTTAACAAAGTCATTCACAAATAGGCTTTTATTTCAAAAGCAATAAAAGAAATTTTGTACTTTCTTGGATTTCCAATACCCTATATATGTTCTGGTGATTATAGTGATTAAAACAGTTTGCCTAATACTTAGATTGTGCTTGCTTTACTAGTTATTAGGTATGAAGATTTGGGTAGATTATCCAATAATTCTATGTTTCTGTAGCCACACTATAAAAGGGAGAAAGTAGTGAATAAACTATATCATAGAATTGTGGGAATCAAATGATATAATGAATGCAAAGTTGTGCTTATCACACTGCCTAGGACTTGGTAAGTTCATCATAAAATTAAGCTCTTGTACTAATTAAGAATGAACATACTCTGCTGTTGTCATTTTATTCTTTTCTCTTTTAAAATTAAAGAAATTATTTCTGTTAAAATACAGACTTTATTCGCAGTAGATAGTAATTCTTCCATTGCAGAATTTTGATTTCCACATATCTCAGAAATGTACTATTCAAAAAAAAGTATTTCAAACTTTTCAATCATATATAGATTTCTGATAGCAATAGTTGGATTATTATGTGGGATGCCATTTTATTTTTTCCTGTAGCAATTTTTATTCCTCAAAGGGAGGAAAAATACTGTTAACAATGCTGCCAAATTGCCTCATGATACTTGATTTATATTCATCATAGGAAACTATTCAGACTATACTTTTAAAGCTATTTGCAAAAAGCCCATAAGTCCTCCCTAAGAATTTAATGTTATAGCCCCAAAATACATTGTAGGTAATTAAAAATAATCTTTGTATTTTAGGGCAATTTTTGATTTACAGAAATATTAAGCAGATAATACAGACAGTTTCCAATACTCCACATCCTGTTTCACTTTTCAAGGGTTATGTTACATTAGTATAGTACAAGTGACTCAATATTGCTACATTATTAACTACAATCTGTTACTTTTTCAGATTTTCTTAGTTTTCACCTAACGTCCGTTTTATGTCAGCGTTCAATTCAGGATATCACATTATATTTTGTCATGACTCCTTAGGCTTCTTGTGACTATAAGAATTTCTCATTTTCCTTTTTTGTCCCACAGCCTTGACAGTTTTAAGGAGCATTTATCACATGTTTTATAAAATGCCTTTCAGTATGGACTTGTGTATTTCTCCTGATTATACTCGACATCAGCTTTTGAGAGGAAAACAATATAAATTGCCATTCTCATCGCATCATATTAAAGACATATAATATCAATATGACTTATCACTGTTGGTACTGACTTTGATCACTTGGCTGAGGTAGTATTTGTCAGGTTTCTCCATTATAAAATTACTCTTCCCCCTAATCCCTTTTCATTCAGTACTCTTTGGACAAGAGTCATCATGTTCAGTCAACTTGAAAAAGGGTAGGAAGTTGCGCTCCACTTCCTTGATAACTGAATGTCTACATAGATTCTTTTAAAAATTTTGCACAGGAGATTGGTCTATTCTGTCCCATGTATTCTATAATTTACTTATGTCACTATAAATTATGAATATTCATTTTACACTTTGACTTGGAATTTAATGCTACTGTATTTTATTGATCAAAATGTTCCAGAGACAGCCTTTGAAATAACCCAATATTTTTATGTGTATATATGTGTGTCTTCTCCTCAAGCACTTATTTACTTTGTGGCATTACAAAATGCTCCAATCTCGTCATGCATATTTCATGCTCCAATCCTAGAATCAATCATTTCTTCAATGATTCATTTTATTTGAAAATTGTAGTAGAAATCAAAAGCTGGGTTCAAGTCACTAAGCAATTTTATTCTATCAAAATATTTATACATAATATGTAATAAAGAGAAGTCTCAAATTGCATTTTTTCTCATTTTTTAATTAATAGACTTTATAATTGAGTAAAGTTTTAGATTTATAGAAAAATTGCAAAGATAGTACAGACAGCTCCCATATCACTTCAAATCCTGCATACCATTTCCCTTGTTGTTAACATCTTGCAGTAGTACAGTATATTGGGTATAATTAATGAAACAATATTAACATATTACTGTTACTTTAAGTCTATAGTTAATTCAGATATCCTAATTTTTTTTATATAATGCTTTTTTTCTGTTCCACTTAACATATAATCTACGTTCAACAAATTTCTAGGTGCACAATACTGTTAACTAGAGGCTCATTGTTGGAAAGCAGATCTCTAGAATTTATTCATCTCACATAATTGAACTTTATACTTGTTGAACACCAACTCCCCACTTTCCCCCTCTCCTGCTTTCCTAGAAATCACCATTCTACTCTGTTTCTGTGAGTTCGATGATTTTATTTACCTCACATAAGTGGAATCATAAGCTGTTTGTCCTTCTGTGACTAGGTTATTTCATTTAGCATAATGTCTTTTATGTTCATCCATGTTGTTCCATATGGCAGGATTTCCTTTTTCTTAAGAAGATGGATAGTATTTTATTGTATGCTTTTACTCCACTGTCTTTATCCTTTCATTAATTAATATGCATACAGGTGTTGCCATATCTGGACTGTTGTAAAAAGTGCTAGAGTGAACATGGGAGTGCAGATATCTTCAGGACCCTGAGGTTAATTTTTTGGATATAGACCCAGAAGTGGAATTGCTGGATCTTAAGTATGCATTTTAAGGAACAATAAAAAAGAATAATCTAAGCCCAATGTTAGCAGAAGCAAGGATGTAAAGATGAGAACAGGTGTAAATGAAATAGAGAATAGAAAAACAATAGAAAAAACTAACAAGACTGAGTTGGGTTCTAGAAAAGATAAACATAGCTGACAAATCTTTAGCTAGACTAAGAAAAAGAGAAGACTCAAATCAGAAATGAGAGAGGAGACATTACAACTAAGGTCACAGAAACTTATAAAAAAGGGATTTAAGAAATTACTATTTTCTTACATTTATTTATTTATTTATTTATTTGTCACAACAACACTGTGAGGTAATTATTCCCCCCTCATTTTACATGTAAGGGAATCGATTCTTAATGAGATTAAGTAGCTCAAACACATATATGTGTATTATATGTTATTATATGTAACATAATAACATATGTTATATGTTATATAATACACATATATTTCAAAGACAGAGTGTGTATGTATATATATATGGCAGCACATGGATGTTTATAGCTATATATACACACACCATGGAAAACTACTCAGCCACTAAAAGGGATGAAATAATGACATTTCCAGCAACCTGGATGGAGTCGAAGATTGTTATTCTAAGTGAAGTAACTCAGGAATGGTAAACCAAATATCACATGTTCTCACTTGTTAGCAGGAGCTAAGATATGAGAACACAAAGTCATAAGAATGAAGTAATGGATTATGGGGACTCAAGAGGAAGGGTGGTGGGAGGTGAGGGATAAATGACTACACATTGGGTACAGTGTACACTCCTTGATTGACAGATGCACCAAAATCTTAGGAATTTCCACTAAAGTATTTATTCATGTAACAAACACCACCTGTTCCCTCAAACTATAGAAATAAAATTAAAAATAAATTAGAAAATAAAAATCATATTATGTCAAAAATGGAGAAAACATATTTGATAAAATGCACTGTACATTTATAATATTTAGCAAACCAGGGATAGAAGGAAATTTTATTTACCAATAAAGAACATCTATACTAAAACAACAAACAACAAAAGCCCAGGGCTTGCCTTACAGTAATTACATAAGAACATGGTGATTGTGGAACTCAAACATCATTATTTTTCAAAATCTGTTAGTTGACTAAATTTTTGCCAGGTTGAGAACCACTGCTCAAGATGTACTTAATAAATAATTATTGTATCAAAAAAAGATAACCTAATAAAGCAATCTAACTTACATTAGCATAAAAAAGAATAAAATACTCAGAAATAAACTTGACTAAGTAGGAAACAGACTTGTACCTGGAAAATCATAAAACATTGATGGAGGAAATTAACAAAAAAATATAGAAAAGCATTCCATGTTCATAGATTGAAGATTTAAATTGTTTTAGTTAATATGGACATTTTAACAATTGACAAATGCAGTGCAATCCCTATTTAAACTTCCAAGGTATTTTTTTACAGAAATAGAAAAAGAATTCTAAAATTTATATGGAACCAAACTGGACCCCCAGTTGCCAAAAACAATCTTGAGAAAGAAGAATAAAGGTGGAAGTTAAATCACACGTTCTGATTTCAGAATATATCATAAAGCTAGAACAATTACAACAGTATTTTACTGGCATAAAGACAGATGTACAGACCAATGGAACAAAAGAGACAGTCCAGAAATAAATCTAGGTATATGCAGTCATTGACTTTCACAAGGGTGCCAGGAATACACAATGAGGAAAGGATAGTCTCTTTAATATTTTTGGAAAAGTGGATACCAACATGCAAAAGATATGAATTTGGACCTTTACACTATACACAAAAAATCAACTCAAAGTGAATTAAAGACTTAAAAATAAGTCTTGAAACTATAAAACTTATTAAAGAAAACATGGAAAAATCATAACATTGGTTTTGAAAATGATTTTTTGAATATGACAGCAAAAGCACTAGTAACAAAGCAAAAATAGACAAGTGGGACTATATCAAAACAAAATATTTCTGCATGGCAAAGGAAATGATAGAAAATACAGTGTATAGAATGAGAGAAAATATTTGTAAGTCATTTATTAGATAAGGGGTCAATTTCTAAAATAAGCTAAGAACTTCTAAATCAATAGCAAAAACAAAACAAAACAAACATACAATTACCTGTTTAAAAATGGGCAAAGGATTTGAATAGCTATTTCTCCAAAGAAGGTGTACAAATAACAGATAAATGAAAAGGTGCTCAATATCACCAATCACCAGAGAAGTGCAAATCAAAATTACAATGACAATGACATATCTGCTCACACTTGTTAGGATAACTATTACCAAAAAAAAAAGATAATGAGCATCGATGAAGATGTGGAAAATTGGAACCCTTTTACATTGTTAATAGAGATACAAAATGGGGCAGAGGATATGGAAAAGGAGGCTCCTCAAAAATCTAAAAATAGAATTGCCGTTTGTTCTAGCAGTCATACCTCAAAGTGTTTATCAAAATATTGACACCAAGATCTCAAATAAATATTAGTATCCGATGTTCATTGCAGCAACACTCACAATAGCAAAGATGTAGAAATAACTTAGATGTCCATCAATGGAATGGATAAAGAAAATGTTGTATAAACATACAATGGAATATTATTCAGCTTTATGAAAGAAGGAAACTCTACAATATGCCATGATGTGGACGAACCTTGAGAACTTTATGCTAAGAGAAATAAGCTAGTAACAGAAAGATAAATACTTTATGATTCCACTTAAATCAGCTATCTAAAGTTTTCAAACTCATGGAAACAAAGAGTAGAATGTTGGTCACCGAAGGATGGGTGGAGCGGGGAGGAAATTGCTGATCATAGGGCATAAAGTTTCAGTTGTGCAAGATGAATAGATTCTAGACATCTGCTTTACAACATTGTGCCTAGAGTTAATAATACTGAATTGCATGCTTAAAAATTTGTTAAGAGAACAGATCTCATGTTAAGTGTGGTAAGACACTTAACATTACCATATTACATTAAAATAAAATGTAAAAAAAAAATTTTTAATATAACTAGATCCAAATGCTTTGCTTCAGAGAGAACGCACCATTGTAAAGTATCATCACCAGATAATGATTTTAAAATTGTTTTAATAAATGTAAGTTATAAATATTACATGATTTTAAATATGATTTTAAATATGTGAAAAATAATTTTAAATATTTTAGTATTTTAAATATTAAATTATTTTCTCCTCCTTTCACAAATTATTCTAAAATTCTCTCAAGCTTGTGAGCACTGATGCTTGTCTAAGTGGCTTATCTGATGAGGTGACCTGGACCTACATTCCTGATGTTTATGAGCAGCTAGTCACCTTGCCTTTCGCAGTTGATGGCTTATTCACCTCTTATGAAATTTGGATTGGTGGTCTAAAGAGTTGCTCAAGTAATTGTCAGGTTGCAATCGTATTATTATCTACCCCATTTTTAATAGAAGCACTACTTTATCCAGATCTTTTTTTGTTCGTTTTTCTGGGCTCTTGGCACAAGAAGTTTAAAGTGACTAAGCTACAGCCATACTTTGACATTTAATGGGACCCTTTCATGTCTCTTGGAAGCATTTTCCTTATACTGTATGAGCCGATGAGAAACCGGACTTCAAACTGACAAAACCTAAATATGGGTGAACAGGAAAAGCAAATCCTCCAAATAGGTCAATGGTAATCATGGAAAGTGAGGTGACTCCTAATTTATTTACTGGTTTAACAACAGTGTTTTTTAATTATTGGGGTTACAAATCCATATTTGAGTCATTGATTTACAGAAGCCTCCTTTCAGGTATCCTGTATAAGCTGACACCACAGCTATACGTTCAACAGGTGATTATATAGTTCTATCAGCTTGGCAATTTCTGGTTAATGAGACATTAAGAGGAATGGTGACTTATTGGGCCAATTTCATACCTTCTTTGCTGCAAGTATATCTCTAATTTTATGGGAGAAACATTCTTAAAACCTTTGGATAGTGTAATAAGACATCTATAGGTGAGAGAAACACACTGAAATCCAAAATGTGTGTCTACTGCTGTTAAAATAAATGACTACCCTTTCCGGGGAGAAAAGTGTCCATTAAAGTGCACTTGCTGCCAAGTGTGTGGTTGGTCTTCAGAAGAATATTGCCATATCAAGGACTCAGAATTGATTTTCATTAACATTATGTTGAACATTTCCCTGGAGGAGAAAGTAGATCAGCCTTAGCTAGTGTGACTCCAAGCTATTGGATCCATTGATTACTTCCATTCCTGTCACTATAGGGACACTGTTCATGTGCCAATTATGCTTGTACTATGATGCTGAGGTGAGCAGATGGCTGATGTCAAGTGGCCCAGTTGTTTTTGTCTCCTTGGTGGTTCATTCCTTATTCTGCAGTGGATAAACTGACTAGCATTACACAGGACATACAAACACATATTTATATTTCATGCCCTCTCCCACAGATTCAGCTTCATGCTTCCCTTTCCTTCAACCCAGACGTCTTTGTCTTTGATATTTCAATTATTCTCCTTCCAGGCCTCCGACCAATGAGCCAAGTCATGTACCTATTCTAATTCCAGGCCTCCTCATTTTTCACATTAAATGGATAAGTGCATGCATTGCTTGAAGAAATGCCGAACCAAAGGATTGTTCCTTCAATGATGATTTCAGGACCACCCCTGAGTGAGGCTGTAGTGCAACCACAACCCATGTACCCAGTTATACCCAGCTATTATTGCAACCTATGTATGAACAAAACCTGGCATTTTTTTGCTCCTCAATTAGCTGATGATAAAAAACTTCCCACATTGTCATAATTGAGAGCTGGAGAATAGGTACTGGTGTAATATTATTAGATCACATGGAGATCTGGAGGTACCTCCTTGTTCTTATTCCTGGATATATTACTTATATCTTACAACTCAGTGATGCTGGGACTGGCCAGCCTTAAGACATAGTGGGTCTGGCAGAACCCAGCTTATAGTAGGCAGTTTCAGTCACACTGTCACTTGATTTCTCCATCTCTACCAGGACCCAATAGCCCACAAAAGGCTGCTCTTTGAAAAATGTTGAACTCTTTGATACAAATATCACAGACTAGCTACAGGACTATAGGTATCTGTGTTTTGATGCTCTGATTGGACTTACCTTGAACTCCAGAGTGGTTTCTTATTTGTTTGCTTATTGGTTTATTTTTACAACAGATAACGTAAGTTTGTAAACTAATATAGCCCAGGTGGCAAAAGTGTTTGTACCACAGCCTAGACCTGCAGCCAAATCTTTTACTGTTTTGGTCCCCATTTAAATCTGACAGGCTTAAAAAATAATTACGCTGTATATGGATTAGATTAACATTCCCACTAATATTCTACCTTAAGCATTTAAAGAAATCTGCAAATTGCTATGATTTGAATATGTCCCTGAAAAGTTCATGTAGTGGAAACTTAATCCCTAATGTAACAGTGTTTAGAGGTGGGTCCAAATAAAAGATACTTGGGTCATGAGGGCACAGCCCTCATGAATGGATTAATATTGTTATTGCAAGAGTAAGTTATAAAATGTCTGGTCCCTGGTCCCTCTCTTTGTCTTGCACTCTCACACACACTTCTCCACCTTCCATCTTTGACCATGGGGGTGACTCTTGTCAGATGACAGTACCATGCTCTTGGACTTCCCAGCCTTTAGAACCATAAGCCAAACAAAGCTCTGTTCTTTATAAATTACCCAGAGTGTGATATCCTGTTATACCACAGAAAATGAACTAAGACAAAGATATTATGCTCCTTTCTCAATAGTGAGGGTTGTGAGATTCAATATTTTATGTATTACCATGAAGAGGGTATACCAGCATGTCTGAAAAAACTCTACTCCTAAATATGTCACTAATATGGTGGGGCAATGAATTTTTGTAAGGTTTGTCTTTCACCTTCTGAAATGCCTGTGTCTTACCAAGGCTTCTGATATGGTTTGGCAGTGTCGCCACCCAAATCTCATCTTGAATTGTAGCTCCCATAATTCCCACATGCTGTGGGAGGGACCCAGTGGGAGGTAATTGAATCGTGCTCGTGGGTCCCTCCTGTGCTGTTCTCATGATAGTGAATAAGTCTTATGAGATCTGCTGGTTTTATAAAGGGGAGTTCCTCTGCACACACCCTCTTGCCGGCCACCGTGTAAAATGTGATTTTGCTCCTCCTTCACTTTCCACCATGATTTTGAGACCTCCCCAGCCATGTGGAACTGTGAGTCAATTAAATCTCTTTCCTTTATAAATTACCCAGTCTCAGGTATATCTTTATCAGCAGTGTGAGAACAGACTAATACAGTAAATTGGTACCAGCTAGTGAGGCACTGCTGTAAAGATACCAAAAAAATGTGGAAGCAACTTTGGAACTGAGTAACAAGCAGAGGTTGGAATAGTTTGGAGGGATCAGAAGACAGGAAAATGTGGGAAAGTTTGGAACTTCCTAGAGACTTGTTGAATGGCTTTGGCCAAAATGCTGATAGTAATATGGACAATAAAGTCCAGGCTGAGGTGGCCTCAGATGGAGATAAGGAACTTGTTGAGAACTGAAGCAAAGATGACTCTTGTTATGCTTTAGCAAAGAGACTGGTGGAATTTTGCCCCGCCGTAGGGATCTATGGAACTTTGAACTTGAGAGAGATGATTTAGGGTATCTGGCAGAAGAAATTTCTAAGCATCAAGGCATTCAAGAGTTGATTTGGGTGCTGTTACAAGCATTCAGTTTTATGTATTCACAAAGATATGGTTTGGAGTTGGAACTTATGTTTAAAGGGGAAGCAGAGCATAAACATTTGGCAAATTTACAGCTTGATGATGTGATAGGGAAGCAAAACCCATTTTCTGACGAGAAATTCAAGTTGACTATAGAAATTTGCACAAGTAATGAGGAGCCAAATGTTAATACCCATGACAATAGGGAAAATGTCTCCAGGGTATGTCAGAAGTCTTCATGGCAGCCCTTCCCATCACAGACCCAGAGGCCTAGGAGGAGAAAATGGTTTTGTGGGCTGAACCAGGGCCTTGTCGCTTTGTGCAGTCTCAGGACTTGGTGCCCTGCATCCCAGCCATGGCTAAAAGGGGCAAATGTACAGCTCAGGCACCCTTCAGAGGATGCAAGACCCTAGCTTTGGTGGCTTACACATGATGTTGGACTTGCAGGTGCACAGAAGTCAAAAATTGAGGTTTGAGAACCTCCACCTTGATTTCAGAGCATGTATGGAATGTCCAGGCAGAGATGTGCTGCAGGGGCAGAGCCCTCATAGGGAACCTCTACTAGGGCAGTGTGGAAGGGAAATGTTGGTAAGAGCCCCCACACAGAGTCCTCACTGGGGCACTGCCTAGAGGAACTACGAGAAGAGGGCCACCATCCTCCAGACTCAGAATGGTAGACCCTGACAGCTTGCACTGTGCACCTGGAAAAGCTGCAGACACTCAATATCAGCCTGTGAAAGTAGCCAGGAGGGGGTGCTGTACCCTGCAAAGCCACAGGGGTGAAACTCTCCAAGGCCATGGGAACCCACCTCTTGCATCACTGTGACCTGAATGTGAGACATGAAGTCAAGGGAGATTATTTCAGAGCTTTAAGATTCAATTGCTGCCTTGTGGGATTTCAGACTGACACGGGGTCTGTGGCCCCTTTGTTTTGGCCAATTTCTCCCATTTGGAATGGCTGTATTTACTCAATGCCTGTACCCTCATTTTATTTAGGAAGTAACTAGCTTGCTTTTGATTTTACAGACTCATAGGCAGGAGGGACTTGTGTTGTCTCAGATTAGACTTTGGACTTGGACTTTTGAGTTAATGCCGAAGAATTTGAGGGATTGTTAGGAAGTCATAATTCGTTTTGAGATGTGAGGACATGAGATTTTATAGATGCCAGGGGCAGAATGATATTGTTTGGCTGTGTCCCCACCCAAATCTCGTCTTGAATTGTAGCTCCCATAATTTCCACATGTCATGGAAGGGACAAGGTGGGAAGTAATTGAATCATGGGGCAGGTCATTCCTGTGCTGTTCTCATGATAGTGAATGAGTCTCATGAGATCTAATGGTTTTATAAAGGGGAGTTTTCCTATACATGCTCTCTTGCCTGCCACCATGTAAGACAAGACTTATCTCCTCTTTCATTTCCTGCGGTGATTGTGAGGTCTCCCCAGGCATGTGAAACTGTGAGTCAATTAAACCTCTTTCCTTTATAAATTACCAAGTCTTGGTATGTCTTTATTAGCAGCATGAGAACAGACTAATATAGCTTCCAATATATTTTTCACTTGTTGCCAATGTGATTTGATTACCATGACGTTATACTTTTATTGAACTGGCTTTAATATTGTGTTACATGGCCAGAGGGTTCAGATCCTTTTTGTTCCCGTTGTTACACAGATTGAAAAAGTAACAAAGGCCTAGGAAATTACTATCAATGTATACTTTTATCCATTCCAAGTGAATGCAAACTGTTTCTTTTTAAATTTATGGTAACAATGGGACAGCATTTCCTAGGTCAATAGCCACCTGTCATATAACAGAGGCAGTCTTCATATGTTTCAGCAAAGTTCTTGTATAAGCATATGCTGCTATAGGGTTTACGATGTGTGGAAGACCACTGTTATCCTCCAGGATCTGTCTGGCTTTTGTGAGAACTAGACTAGTGCATTAATAATATGATTAGGATCACTATCCCTACATTTTTCGGGTTTTAAAGTATATTGCTAAACTGCAGTTTTTTCCAGGATAGATTTTCTTTTTTTTTCCATCTGTATCTGCAAAGTTTTCCAATTGAGTTTTCCCATCATCATATCTCTTACCTAACCAGTCAGGGAACCAAACAGCAAGAGATTATGACTGTTTATTAGGCTAGCTTTCCTCAACCATGTGATCATATAATCATCATTTTTTTTTGCTTATATAGATTGAAAAATTCGGTTTTTTTCCAGATGTAATCTTGCCCATAGAGATCCCATGTTCTAGTAACCATCTCTAGAGTTCTATGTGGGTCAAATGTCCCATGTTCTAGTAACCATCTCTAGAGTTCTGTGTGGGTCAAATGTCCCTGATACCTATTCTAATCTTGATAGATTTATAATAATTGTATAGAGCTTTCTTCTTATCATGAAACATTGCCACCTGGACTCTCTTATTTCTTGAATATCATCCTTTTAGTTATTCACCGAGCCCATTTCAATATGCTTTCTCCTAATTTTAGTTCTGACCTAGGCACCACTGAACTTCTTAATGTGCCGTTCTCACAAGCACCTTCCTTGTTGTTTGGTAAACAAAGTATTAGACAAGCCCTTTTGTGAATAATAGTCATCCATACGTGGCATACCTATTCTACTATATACTTTTTGTGAATTTTTAATTAGTTTCTTCCACTGTCTCCCATGGTAACTCCTGCATCGTTACTTTACTTGATGGATCTTTGCTTTCTCCAAGCTTTTAAAAACCATCACAGCAGACTTTCAGTATTGTACCATTTCCTCATTCTATTCCTCTTATCTTATAGCCTCATTTTTCCCTCTATTTTTCATGTCTTTATGTGATTAATTATGAGAAAATTTTTTTATATCTTTCTTGAGATTTATAATTTTTTCTTCCATGGTGTTTCATTTAATGATGAAACTTTTTATTAAGTTTTGTTAAATTTCAAAAAATTAATTTTTATTTTTAGAAGTTTATATTTTTAAACTGTATTCATTATTTTGATAGTATTTTGCTGCTTGATGATTATTTTATTCCATCTTTTATTTACTACAAATACATATACTTTATTATTTATTTATAAAATAAAATACAAATATATTTTGATTAAAGGGGAAACAGATTTTCAGAAATTACTGTGAAACAGCAATGCCTAAAAATTAATTTTTGTCCAGGCTTTTTGTTTTTTGTGGGAAGGCCCTTTGAGCATCTAGTTTCCAATTCTGCCAGAATTACAAAGCATTGTTTTTTTTAGTTCTTCTTATTTGCATTGATTCTATAGGTGAAAAAATATTTTATGTTGATTAATTCACATTGTTCTCACTTCTAGTGAGGCAGTACTTTTCCCATGTATTTATTGACCATTTTCACTTCATCTTCTGTTGGTTGTCTATGTAGGTCTTATATCATTTCAAAAATGAATTGTTTCTCTTTCCCTCACCAATTTCTAGACACCTTTTTCTGTATTCATAATATGAGTTTCCCTTCTCATATGCATAAATTTTTTCTCAACCATTATTTATTTATTGCTTTTGTGTATGAAGTCTATTAAAAAAGAAAATATGGATAGCCAGAGATATATTTAGAAACTTTTCCAGAAATAGGGCATACATTCTCCTATGGTACAGCTAAAACCCTTATGGGCTTTTTACTGTTCTGAGAGTTCTCCAGCCTCCCCTTCCCTCCCACACACGCACTGATTGTCCAGTGGGTAGGGATAAGTCAAAGCGCAGACCTTTTCCCCAAGGACACTTTGAATATTTCCCTGCAAATCTTTTACTTCCCCTATTCTGGAGAATTTTGTTCAGCCAGAAAATGAGATATACTGTCTATTCATCTATGTTTTGAAATCTATTTCTTGTTCCCTGGCTGAGTCTTTCAGAACTTATGCTTTTGAAATACAGGAAGAAATTGTTGTCTTTATTGATTTCTATATTTGGTTCTTTCATTCTCTTAAAAAAATAGCAGTAAAGATAAAACATCCATACTATTTCTTGAATGGGGAAATAATGGTGTGACATGAAGTGTGTACATGGGAAAGACATACCAAAATCCATCAAAATAGAATTATAATTAATATGAAATAATATAACAGATATTATATAATGGGATACAATGCAATTTAATATATGCAGCTACCAAAAATGTTTTAAAAATCGTAACCATTTTTAATAAAATATCGAACTAAGTCTAAGGCCAAGAGAAAACTTTGTAGAAAATAATGACTTGTATCAAACTATTAAAATGAAAAATAGGCAAGTATTTTACTATTTCCATTGATATTTAACATGGTTTAGGAAGTTCTAGATTCTATAATTGAAAGAATATACAAATATTGGAAAAAGGAGGCAAACATAGCTCCATGTTTATATATCTAAAAACACCTGAAGAGACAATTTAATTCCTGATAGAGAATGACTTCCCTTTCCATCTAACCATATGCTAATTAGTGAGTTATGTTTCGTGAAACTCTCTACTTCCAAACATTTGCATATCTGTTAACCTTCTTTTTAAGTGTTGTCTTATTGCCTCTCTTCCTTGTCTTTATTCTACTACTTCATAGATGCAATAATTATCAAAGTGTCTTTCCTTAGGCTTCTTTTTTTCACTTGCTACCATATCCCCACAAGAATCACATTCTGTCTCTAAGTTAAGTTTTTCCTCTTCCATGCGAATAAAACTCATGTACCCACCAAGACCTCACTGAGAACTCTAGATCCACCAATATATTTTTAGAGGAAGTAAGCCTAAAAGGAAAAATACTAGAATATGGTAGCCACCACAGTAAAAAAAAAGTAAACAGCAAACTTTACAGAAAATGATTACTTATAAGTACTTCTCTTAAAAAGCAAGGCAAGTGGCTATTTAATGATGTTTGAACATCTCTAGATAAGAAGAAAATATAAATAGAAAAATTAGTACAATAGCCTGGAGGACATCCTTCACCCTGGCGGACTTCCCTGTGTGATAAGCACCTTAACCTCAACAGTAACAAGACTGCACACCTCCTGCTTTCCGAAAAACTTACCTCTGCTCATTGCTCTGACTGCCCTCATTCAAATAAGATCATTCTAGTCATTCAGGTTTGAAATCATCTTTGAATTCCTTTCCCTTTTCACATCCTTTTTATTCTATCTCTGTGATATTGCAAAACTTGCTGCCCTTCTCACCATTCCACTGACATTTTCTTATTTCAGATTCTCCTTACCTTATACTTTTTAAAACAAATTCAAATGTCTAAGGCATTCTGAACATATTTTGCCATATTTATCTTATTGCTATATTTATCTTTTAAAAAGTGATATAGTTTGGATATTTGTCCCCTCCAAATTTCATGTTGAAATCTGATCCCTACTGTTGGAGGTAAGGCCTAGTGGGAGGTTTAAATCATGGGGTTATTATGAATGGCTTAGGATCATCACCTTGATGATGAGTGAGTTCTTACTCTGTTAGTTCACGTGTGAGTTCATCTGTTAGTTCTTACTCTGTTAGTTCATGCTTGTTGATGAAAGAGTTCTTACTCTGTCAGTTTATTCATCCTTTAAACAAATGACTCCTATTTAAAGGAGTCTGGCACCTCCTCCTCTCCCTTGCTTCCTCTCTCATGCTATGACATATTGGGTCTCTTTTTGCTTTCTACCATAGTTGTAAGTTTCTTGAGGCCCTCACCAAAGCAGATGCCTGCACTATGCTTCTGGTACAGTCTACAGAACCATGAGCCAAAATAAACCTCTTTTCTTTATAAATTACCCAGTCTCAGGTATTTATGGTAACACAAATGGGCTAATACAAAATGTTGCATTAATAACATCTGCCACAATAAAGAAGAAAAACAAAACCTGAAATGGATATCTATCACCTCCTAAAAACTTAGCCTGCCAGTTTAGGTCAAAACAGAGGTCAATCCATCCTTACACCTTGCTACTCCTTTTCTCACACTCCAAGTTCTAAAGATGTTGAGTTTCTTGTAGTTCTCCCAAATCCTCTTCATTTCTCAACTCTGAGAGTTGATTTACAAGTACCCTCCATCTCTAATCTCTTTCTTCTTCATCATTGCATGTTAAAACTCACCCATTATTTAAGGTACAGTTTAAATGCCATCTCCTTAATGTAACACTCCAGCAGAAACAATCGTTCCTTTCTCTGAACTCCATTACATTTTATCTTCGCAATTCCTATGGCATTCATTTTCTCAATTTTACATCACAGTGATTTTCACCATTCTTTCCTTACCTGATTTGAACTTAAAGTTTGAAACCAGAACTGTGACTTGAACTTTTTTTTTTGTCTCCATATTATTAAGTAGAGTGCTTTCAGGGAGTAGATAATGATTACTTATTTAAAAATTGAATACTTTATATGAAATTGACCAGTTAAGATTAAATTCACCCATTGGCTAAATTTCTACAAAATAGGCTTGGTAGAAATAGGTTTAAGTGCTTATGGTTTAAATAAAAGACTATTTTTTGGCTTATGTTTGAGTTTTTAGCTGTGAGTTTTATTGATACTTTTGGATGAAACTCCATTAGGCAGTCAAATGCACCTTTGGAAGCTTTTGGAGATAGAAATTTTCTGAGACTTGCTTTTTAACGATGAATGTAGCACTTAAGGTTTTTAAAATAAAGAGAAACAAAGAAAATGAACTCCTGGGGACATGTCCAGGGAATTGTTCAGCATACCGTAATCCTCATTTTTCCTACATTACAGTCAATCCATTAATGGGAACCCCTCTCCTTAGAACTTAGGTGAAAAAACTTGAAGCAGAAGGTACGACCTCATTTCCAAAAGTAGAAAAATGCAGGCTCTCCAACAAAGAAGCCCGTGTAAGGAGGACACACTAAAGTTTGATCTTTGATTTAAGAAAAAGTAAATCAGTATCTATAAAGATTGAGAAGAAAGCCATTTTTAGAACTAATGTTTCTTCTAAAATAACATTTTTTTCTTTTTTGGAATACTATTCTGACCAGGCACAAAATGGATCTCGAATACTCAAAATAAACAGACTATGAAGTGGGAGTTACTTTCATCATTTTATAAATGAGAACTTTGGCAGCTTGGGATTATTAGTTAGTGGTAATAGCTATAGTTACTGGTTATTATTATTATCTAACTATTTATACCTGTGGTAAATGTGTCAACTTTCTTCAGAGTTACAAAACCAATATACCATTCAGATATAGAGATGCAGATAGAGATGCAATAGCCTAACCAAGTTAACACATATAATTTACTATCATAGCAACCATACAATTTATGGTCAAAATTGGGAAATTTGGGAGATAAAAATAATCTTCATTAATAATTATGCCAAGACTTTAGGTATAAGCAGACAACTTCTTGGGTAAATCAGAACTAGTGGTCATTCTGTTCATAGCTCAAACAAATAGTTTCCTTATCACCATACACATTCTATCTATCCACCTTTCAATTTTTACCTCAAAACTCAATATATTTTAGAGTGTTCTAGGATAATAAAGCAAGTAGTATTTACATTTTTTTCTGTTGTATACACTGAGTAAGCTAGAAGTTAATTTGTGTTTTATTTTTCAAGGAATCAAATGATAAAGTAATTTTTCACTGTCACCATTCACCTGTCAGAGAAGACTGTAGTAGAGACCTCTAAATAATACGGTTGTCCAGATGAATTTTCTGGTATTTATCTAGTTTTTTTTTCATACACAATAAGTGTACATATTTATAGACTGCATGTGATATTTTCATAGATGACATACAGTGTGTAATGACTGAATCAGGGTAATTTGGATCCATCACTTCAAACATTATTTGTCTTGGGAAGATATCAGATCTTCTCTACTAGCCACTTTGACATATACAATAAATTATTGTTAACTATACTTACACTACCGTGCTGTTAAACACTACAATGTATTCTTTCTATCTAATTGCATTGTTGTACCCATTAAGCAACTTCTTTTCTTCCCCTCTTTCCTCCTACCCTTTCCAAACTCTGGTAACCCTCATTTTACTCTCTACATCTATGAGATTAACTTTTTCATCTTCCACGTATGAGTTAAAAATGCAATATTTGTCTCTCTATGCCTGCCTTATTTTACTTAACAGAGTGTCCTCCATTTCATTTATGTTGTTGGAAATGACAGGATTTTATTCTTTTGTGGCTTATTTTCCATTGTGTATCTGTATCCTATTTTCTTATTAGTTTGTTAACGAATACTTAGGTTCACTCCTTGGCTAAGGAGCCGTATCTTGGCTATTGTGAATAGTGCTGCAATAAATAGGGTAGTGCAGATATCTCTTTTATATACTGACTTCCTTTCTTTTGGAAATATACCCAACATTGGGATTTCTGGATCATAAAGTATTTCTGTTTTTAGATTTTAGATTTTGAGGAAACTCCATACTCTTTTTCATAATGGCTGTAATAATTTACATTTCCAGCAACACTGTACAGGAGTTCTCTTTGATCCACATCCTCATTACCAAAAAGCTGGTAGAACTGATAAATAAATTCAATAATGTTGCAAGATACAAAATCAAATTGCAAAAATTAGTAACGTTCTGGTATTTATTATTTAAAAATTTTTTAGATTATTTTTGTAATGTGTGCTCTACTATGACTAAATAAATATAATTCTACATTTTAAACAATATTCATTAATATTTACCTTTCTGATAAGATATTTGATTGCATGAATTGTTTTAACTTTTTACTTTTTGTTGTAGGAACAGTTAACATGAGCTGTACCCTTTTAACAGATTTTTAAGTGTATCATACAATATTATTAATTGTAGACAAATTATTGTACAACAGATTTCAAGAAATTCATTTTGCATAATTGAATTAAATCTTTATACCTATTTATTAGCAGCTCATTTTCCCTTCCTTCTGCTCCAGTAACAACCTATCTGCTTTCTCCTTCTATGAGTTTGACTACCTTAGATACCTCATCTAAGTAAATCAGGATTCCTTGTTCTCCTGTGACTAGCTTATTTTATTTAGTGTCATGTGCTCATGTTTTATCTATGTTGTTGTATATAGAAGGATTTTCTTTTTTTAAGGCTGAATAGAAGGATTTTCTTCTATTAAGGCTGAATAATATTATATGTGTATACTTAATTTTTTATTCATTCATGTGTCAATTGATATTTAGGTGGTTTCCATATCTTGGTTATTGTAAATAGTGCTTCAATTAGCATTGGAGTGAAAATATCTTTTTGGGACTCTGAGGGCAATTCTTTTTTTTATAAATACCCAGAAGTGGGATTGCTGGGTTACATGGTGGTTCTATTTTTAATTTTGAGAAACCTCCGTATTGTTTTCTGTAACAGATGTACTCTATTGCATTCCCACTAGTAGTGTACAAGGGTCTCAATTTCTCCACATCTTTGTTGACACCTGTCTTTTGATTTGTTGGTACTAGGGATTCTAACAGCTGCGAAGTGATAGCTTATTGTGTTTTTGACCTGTACTTCCCTAATTACTAGTGAGATTGAGCATCATTTCATATACTGCTTGGCCATTTGTGCATATTTTTTGAAGAAAAGTGTATTAAAATTTTTAGCCTGTTTTTTAACTTGGGTTGTTAATCTTTTTGCTATTGAGTTATACAAGTTATTTATGTGTTTGGAAATTAACTCTTTATCAGGTATATAGTATACAAATATTTTCTCCCATTCTGTAGGTTGCCTTTTCACTTTGTTAATTGTTTTATTTGCTGTGCAGAAGCCTTTTAGTTTGATGCAGTCCCCCTACTTTTGCTTATGTTGCCTGTGCTTTTAGTGTCTTATTCATAAAATTATTACCGAGGCCAATGTCATGAAGGTTTTTTCTGATGTTTTTATAATGTCTCTGATGTTTTCTTTAAAGAGCTTTACAGTTTCGGGTCTTACATTTAAGTCCTTAATCCACTTTGAGTTGCTTTTTTGTATGCTATAGGATAAGGGTAATTTTCTTCTTTTGCTTGTGGATATCCAGTTTTCCTGGCTCCATTTGTTGAAGTGACTGTCCTTTCTTCAGAATGGATACTTGGCAACCTTGTTGAAGACCAGTTTACTATATATGTGTGGATTGATTTCTAGGCTCTCTATTCTGTTCCACTGGTCTGTATGTCTGTGTTTATGCCAGGACCATATTGCTTTGATTACTGTAGCTTTGTAATATATTTTAAAATCAGGAAATGTGATATCTCCAGCTTTGTTCTTCATTCTCAAGATTGTTTTGGCTATTGAGAATTCACTTGGATTCTACATAAGTTTGAAAATTGTGTTATTTCTATTACAATAAACATGGATATTTTTAGTAAATATCCACTGAATATAGATCTTCTTAGACTTTCTACACTTCATGATTCAGTCTAGGAAGGTTGTATGTTTCTAGGAAGTTATCCACATCTTCTAGGTTATCTAAGTTTTTGACTTCTAGCACTCATATAGTTTCTAATGGTTCATTTTTTATTGCTATGGCATAAATTATAATATCTCCTCTTTCATACTTGATTTATTTAAGTCATCTCTTTTTTTTCTTAGTCTTGGTAATGGTTGGAAAATGTCTATTTTGTTTATGCTTTCAAGAACCAACTCCCTAATTTCACTGATACTGTTTTTCTATTTTCCATTTTATTTTTTTCTGTATTCTTCAGTATTCCTCTCCTTCTACTAACTTTGGATTTTTTTTTTTATACTTTAAGTTTTAGGGTACATGTGCACAATGTGCAGGTTAGTTACATATGTATACATGTGCCATGCTGGTGTGCTGCACCCATTAACTCATCATTTAGCATTAGGTATATCTCCTAAAGCTATCCCTCCCCCCTCCTCCCACCCCACAACAGTCCCCAGAGTGTGATGTTCCCCTTCCTGTGTCCATGTGTTCTCATTGTTCAATTCCCACCTATGAGTGAGAATATGAGGTGTTTGGTTTTTTGTTCTTGCGATAGTTTACTGAGAATGATGATTTCCAATTTCATCCATGTCCCTACAAAGGACATGAACTCATCATTTTTTATGGCTGCATAGTATTCCATGGTGTATATGTGCCACATTTTCTTAATCCAGTCTATTGTTTTTGGACATTTGGGTTGGTTCCAAGTCTTTGCTATTGTGAATAGTGCCACAATAAACATACGTGTGCATGTGTCTTCATAGCAGCATGATTTATAGTCCTTTGGGTATATACCCAGTAATAGCATGGCTGGGTCAAATGGTATTTCTAGTTCTAGATCCCTGAGGAATTGCCACACTGACTTCCACAATGGTTGAACTAGTTTACAGTCCCACCAACAGTGTAAAAGTGTTCCTATTTCTCCACATCCTCTCCAGCACCTGTTGTTTCCTGAGTTTTTAATGATTGCCATTCTAACTGGTGTGAGATGGTATCTCATTGTGGTTTTGATTTGCATTTCTCTGATAGCCAGTGATGGTGAGCATTTTTTCATGTGTTTTTTGGCTGCATAAATGTCTTCTTTTGAGAAGTGTCTGTTCATGTCCTTTGCCCACTTTTTGATGGGGTTGTTTGTTTTTTTCTTGTAAATTTGTTTGAGTTCATTGTAGATTCTGGATATTAGCCCTTTGTCAGATGAGTAGGTTGCAAAAATTTTCTCCCATTTCGTAGGTTGCCCATTGACTCTGATGGTAGTTTCTTTTGCTGTGCAGAAGCTCTTTAGTTTAATTAGATCCCATTTGTCAATTTTGGCTTTTGTTGCCATTGCTTTTGGTGTTTTAGACATGAAGTCTTTGCCCATGCCTATGTCCTGAATGGTAATGCCTAGGTTTTCTTCTAGGGTTTTGATGGTTTTAGGTCTAACGTTTAAGTCTTTAATCCATCTTGAATTAATTTTTGTGTAAGGTGTTAGGAAGGGATCCAGTTTTAGCTTTCTACATATGGCCAGCCAGTTTTCCCAGCACCATTTATTAAATAGGGAATCCTTTCACCAAAGTTGAAATGAAGGAAAAAATGTTAAGGGCAGCCAGAGAGAAAGGTCGGGTTACCCACAAAGGGAAGCCCATCAGACTAACAATGGATCTCTTGGCAGAAACTCTACAAGCCAGAAGAGAGTGGGGGCCAATATTCAACTTTCTTAAAGAAAAGAATTTTCAACCCAGAATTTCATATCCATCCAAACTAAGCTTCATAAATGAAGGAGAAATAAAATACTTTACAGACAAGCAAATGCTGAGAGATTTTGTCACCACCAGGCCTGCCCTAAAAGAGCTCCTGAAGGAAGCACTAAACATGGAAAGGAACAACCGGTACCAGCCACTGCAAAATCATGCCAAATTGTAAAGACCATCCAGGCTAGGAAGAAACTGCATCAACTAACAAGCAAAATAACCAGCTAACATCATAATGACAGGATCAAATTCACACATAACAATATTAACTTTAAATGTAAATGGACTAAGTGCTCCAATTAAAAGACACAGACTGGCAAATTGGATAAAGAGTCAAGACCCATCAGTGTGCTGTATTCAGGAAACCCATCTAACTTTGGATTTTTTTTTAAGCGGTTCTTTGAAGGATAAAGTTAGGTTGTTTAAAATCTTTCCTCTTTTTTTAAACATAGGCCTGTATCACTATAAACTTCCCACTTAGTACTGTTTTTTCTATATCTCATAAGTTTGAGTATGTTGTCTTTTTATTTTCATTTGTCTCAAGATAGTTCCTAATTTTCTTTTTTTAAATTTTGTGACCCACTGGTTGCTCAATTATGTTTTGTTTTATTTTCACATGTTTGTGAATTTCCCAGGTTTTCTATTGCTTTGATTTTTAGTTTTATTGTATTGTGGTCAGAAAAGGCATTTGGTATCAATTACATCTTCTGGAATTTTTAAAGACATGTTTAGTTAAGACCTGTGATCTATCCTGGAGAATATTCTGTGCTTACTTGAGAAGAATGTATATTCTGTTGCTGTTGGATGTAGTGTTTTTTTTTGTTTTTTTTGTTTTTTTTTTTTAGGTCCATTAGGTCTATAATGTTGTTTGGTCTGCTGTTTCTTTATTGATTTTCCTTTCCAGATAGATGGTTTATTCATCATTGAAAATAGGGTGTTTAAGTTTCATACTATTTTATTGCTATGTAATTCTCTATTCATTTTTTTAATGTTGGCTTTGTATATTCAGGTCCTCTGATATGGGGTAAAAATATATTTATAATTATTATATCTAACTGGAAAATTGACCTTTTTATTATTATATAATGTCCTTTGTCTTTTGTGACAGATTTTCACTTAAAGTATATATATTTTTAAGTACAGCCAACCCTGCTGTCTGTTACAATTTGAACGGAATATCTTTTTTCATCCCTTCACTTCTATATGTCATTAAATTTAAAGTGAGTCTCTTATAGTATAGCTCTGTGTCCCCACCCAAATCTCATGTTGAATTATAATTCCCAAGTTTGGGAGAGGGACCTGATGGGAGGTGATTGGACCATGGGGACAGATTTCCCCCTTGCTGTTCTCATGATAGTGAGTGAGTTCTCATGAGATCTGGTTGTTTAAAAGTATAAAGCACTTCCCTCTTCCTCTCTCTCTGTCCTTCTCTGCCATGGTAAGAAGTGCTTGCTTCCCCTTTGCCTTCTGTCGTGATTGTAAGTTTCCTGAGGCCTCCCAGCCAGGATTCCTGTATAGTCTGCAGAACTGTGAGTCAATTAAACCTCTTTTCTTCATAAATTACCCAGTCTCAGGTAGTTCTTTACAGCAGTGTGAGAACAGTCTAATACACTTGTAGACAGCATATATTTGAATCTTGTTTTGTTTATGTTAAGCCACTCTTAGCTCCTTTGAAAGAGTTTAATCCATTTACATTTAAAGTAATTATTGATAGAAAAGGACTTAACTACTGCAATTTTGTTTATCATTTTCTGGGTGTTGTCTAGTCTTTTGCACCTATTTCTCTTTTACTGTCTTTGTCTTTATTTTATTTTTTCTTATTACTATGCAGTGATCCGTTTATCGTTTTTTATGTTGTAAGTCTTTTTCTTTGGATAGTTTTTGTGGTTACTACTGGACTTACATAAACCAACTTACAAGAGTCCATTATAAGCTGATAAAAACTTAATTTTTTTCACATACAAAAATTCTACATTTCTACTTCCTCTCCCCTAATACTTTGTTGTTGATGTTACTATTTGCAGCTTTTGTACTGTGCTTTCATTAACATATTTTATAGTTACATTTATTTATCTTTATGTTATGTTTATATAGTCATGTCTTTGTATCTTTTATACTAGAATTAAAAATGATTTTCTCATCAACATTACAGTATTACACTATTCTGTATGTGCCTTGGTATTTACCTATACCAGTCATTTCATATTACTGTTTAGCATCAGTTTCTTTCAACTTGAAGAACTCTCTTTAGCTTTTCTCATAAGCCAGGACTAGTGCTGATGAACACCCTCAAAATTTGTTTCACGAGGAGTTTTTATTACTTACTTTTTTTTGAAGAAAAGTTTTGCCAGATATAGTATTTTTGTTTGACAGTTATTTATTTATATCTCATTAGAGTTTTGAAAATATCATCACACTTTCTTCTGGCATGCAGTGTTTCTACTGAGACGTCTACTGATAGTCTTACAGATTTCTCTTATATGTGAAAATCACTTTTCACTTACTGCTTTCAAAATTCTCCTTTAGTCTTTTCCTTTTGCCAATTTGATTATAAGTTTTCTAGGTATGGATTTTTCTTATTTGGGGCTTGGTAAGCTTCTAGACATGGATGTCCATTTTCTTCCTCAGATTTTGGAAGTTTTCATCTATCACATTTTTAATATTCTCTCCTCCCCTTTATCTCTCTCTTCTTTTGGAATTTCCATAAGGCAGGTATTTGTCTACTTGGAATTAAATTTGAGGTTTTCAAATATTTGTTTGAATTTTCAGTGTTTGCTGAGATAAATAACTCCATATTTCTAAAGCCAAGGGAGTGGGTGTGTGACGAAAGATATAATGTAGGGATGGAAAGACTAGTTAGCAGTCATTGGTGAATAATGGTCATAATAAAATGATTGCTGAAAATGATAATTTTGTGGAATATTTACAAGTGGCATATTTTTCTCATGCCAAAATCTCTGCAGGGCAAGGGCTGCATTGAGCAGAACAGACTATAATTACTAACGTGATGGATAAATCAAAGCTTCTTGGGGCAAGTTTCTATGGCTGATAGTGACAACTTGTGCCTTGGATTTGGGTTGGGTTCCTTCTCCTTAAGTGAAGTGATCTGTGGGAGGCTGCATATTTTCTAAACATCTTTCTGATTGCATACTTGCTAAGGAATTTTATTCTCTTCTATGATAATTCTATATTTGCACTAATATAATTAGCTATTCTATGAATTACCTTACCCCTCCCCTACAGTAAACTAGGAATAGAAGGTAACATCTTCAATGTGGTAAAAAAAAATATTAACAAAAATACTATAGCTAACATTATGCTTAATGGCAAGAAACTGTCATTAGAAACAAGGTAAGGATGTCTCCTCTCATCACTTCTTTTCAACATCATACTGGAAATCCTAGCTAATGGAATAAAATAAAATAAGATACTGACATGGAAAAAAGAAACAAAACTGTCTTTGTCCACAGATGACATAATTTTAATATAGAAAATCCAAAAGAGTCAACAAAGGACATCTTGAAAGAAATAACCCTAGGGTTAATATACAAAAGTCACTTGCTTTTCCATATAGCAGCAATAAAAAAGTGGAATTTGAAATCAGAAAGCAAAATAATTTACATTAGCACCAAAAATTATAATACTTAAGTAAAAATTTTTTAAAAGTACAAGATTTTTATGAAGAAAACTAAAAAATGCTAATAAAAAATTAAAGAAGAATAATATAAATGGAGAGTTTTCCATGCTCCTAAATAGAAAGATTCAGTACTATCAAGATGCAGTTCTTGCCCTATAGATTAAACACAATCACAATCACAATACTAAGGTTTGTTTTATTTATTTTTATTTTTGTCGATATTAACAACCTGATTTTAGGTTACACAGAGATAAAAAGACTCAAAACATGTAACATAATTTTGAAGGAAAAAAAAGTTGGAAGACTGATACTATCCAAATTTAAAACTTATAATAAAGTTATCATAGGACAAAAGAATATACAAATAGATTAATGAAACAAAATAGTCCCAAAATAGATCCATATGAATATAGTCAACTGATTTTTCACAACTAAGCAATGATAGTACAATGAAGAAAAGATAGTCTTTCCTACAAATAGTGCTGGAAATCTTTATGCAAAAAAAAAAGCATGGAATCTGGATAAAGACTGTATTCTTCACACACAAAAAAAGTCAAAATGGATTATAGAAGTAGACAAAAAATTCATTAAAATGAAAAATTTATCTCAGGATAATGAAAGAACAAGCCCCAGATTGAGAAAACAATTGCAAAATAACAACTCATTTAAGAACCTTTATCCAAAATAGACAAATAACTCGAGACTCATCAGTAAGAAAATGATCAACTTTATTAAAAAGTAGGCCAAGACCTTAACGGACACCTCACTAAAGAAGATAAACAGATGGCAAGTAAACATATGAAAAACAAATGAAAAGATATTTTACATCATGTCATCATAGAAATATAAATTAAAATAATGAGATACCACCACACAATAATTAAAATGGACAAATCCAGAACCTTGACAACACTCTGACCATATGATTAAGCAATTATAGTTTTTGGTATTTACCAAAATGAGTTGAAAACTTTTGTCTACACAAAAACTGCACACAGGTATTTACAGCACCCTTATTCTTAATTGCCACAACTTGGAAGCAATCAAGATGGTTGAACTCAGCAATCAATATGAAGGACTCAGTAGGTTAGTGGATAAATAGATTGTTATACATTCTGACAATGGACTATTTTTCAGCAATAAAAAGAGATAAAGTGTCAAGCCATGAAAAGGCATGGAAGAATCTTAAATGTATACTATTAATGAAAGAAGCCAGTCTTAAAACTATATATACTGTATGCTTCCAACTAAATCACATTCTGCAAAAGGCAAAACTCTGGGGACAATAAAAAGATTGGTGACTGCCAGGAGTTAGGGGACAGGGAAGGATAAATAGGAAGAGCACAGAAGATGCTTAGGCTTGTGAAACTTCTGTATGATAGAGTTATAGGAGACACATGTGATTGAAATTTGTCCAAAGCCGTGGAATACATTTGTTCAAAGCCAAGAGCGAACCTGAACATAAACCATGGCCTTTGGGTAATAATAATCTGTCAATGCAGTTTCATCAATTTTAACACATGTACCACTTTGGAGGATAATGTTGATAGTGGTGTAGGCTATGCAAGTGTGGTGGCAGGAGGTTTATGGTAAATCTAAATAAAGTCTATTTTATTTAAAAAGCATAATTTCTACTCAGTTTTAAGGAGCTTACCCTTTCTCATCATCTATGATGGTTAATATTGTGAATGCCAAGTTGATTGGATTGAAGGATGTAAAGTATTGATCCTGGGTGTGTCTGTGAGAGTATTGCCAAAGGATATTACCATTTGAGGCAGTTGGCTGGGTAAGGCAGAGCCACCCTTAATCTGGGTGAGCACCACCTAATCAGCTGCCAGCAAATATAAAGTAGGCAAAAAAAAAAAAAAGTGAAAAGGCTGGACTGGCCTAGCCTCCCAGCCTACACCTTCTCCCATGCTGGATGCTTCCTGCCCTTGAACGTAGGACACAAAGTTCTTCAGTTTGGGACTCGGACTGGCTCTCCTTTCTCCTCAGCTCTCCTTTCTCCTCAGGCCCAGAGCCTGTGGAGGACAGAATGATTTTTGTGGACCAGGCCAGGGTTCCATTGCTCTGTTCAGCCTTGGGATGTTGCTCCCTTCATCTGGGCTGCTCCAGCTCCAGCCTTGGCTCAAAAGGCTCAAGGTACAGCTCAGGTTGCAACTCTGAATGATGTAAGCCGTAAGCCTTGGTGGCTTTGATGTAGTATTAAAGCTGCAGGTTCTCAGAGTAGAGGAGGCATGACAGCTTCCACCTAGATTTCAGGGGATATATGATATGGTTTGGCTCTGTGTCCTCACCCAAATCTCATGTTGAATTGTACTTTCCAATGTTGGGGGAGCAAGCTGGTGGGAGATGATTGGCTCATGGGGGTGAATTTCCCCCCTTGCCGTCCACATGATAGTGAGTTCTCATGAGATCTGATGGTTTAAAAGTGTGTGGCACTTCCACCCTTGCTCTCTCTGTCTCTCCTGCTGCCATGTGAAGAAGGTGCTTACTTCCTTTTTGACTTCTGGCATGATTTTAAGTTACCCAAGACCTCGCAGTCATGCTTCCTGTTAAGCCTGCAGAACTGTGAGTCACTTAAACCTCTTTTCTTCATAAATTACCCAGGGTTGGGTAGTTCTTTTTAGCAGTAGGAGAATGAACTAATACATTGTATGAGATAGCCTGGGTGCCTGGGCAGAGCCCCTGCAGAGAGCCTCTACTAAGCAGAGCCAAGGGGGAGTTGTGGGGTTGAAGCCTTCCCACAGAGTTCTCACTCAAGAACTGCCTAAAGGAGCTATGGGGACAGGGTCATTGTGTTTTAGAATCCAAAATGGTAGGTAGATCAACTGGGAGGCTTCACCCCTGAGCTTAGAAAAGTGGCAGACTCTCAATTCCAACCCATAAGAACAGCTACGTAAACTGTGCCTAGGAAAGTCCACAGTGGTAGGGCTGTGCAAGGCCTTGGGCGCCCACCCCTCATACTAGACATAGAGTCATGCTAGACATAGAGTCAAAGGAGATTATTTTAGAACTCTAAGATTTAATGACTGTCCTGTGGGGTTTCAGTCTTGTGTGGGACCTGTAGCCCCTTCCTTTTGGACACTTTCTCTCTCTTGGAGTGGGTGTGTTTACCTAATTCCTGTGCTCCTATTGTATCTTAGAAGTAAATAATTGATTTTTATTTTATGGGCTCAAAGGTGGAAGGAGAGAAGTCTCAGATGAGACTTAAAAGACTCTGGACTTAATGCTGGATTGAGTTAAGACTTTGGGAGACTGTTAGGAAGAGATGATCATATTTTGCAGTGTGAGAAGGATATGAAACTTGGGGGTTCAGGGATGAAGTAATATAGTTTAGATATTTGTCCTCTCCAAATCTCATGTTAAAATGCAATTTCCAGTGTTGGAGATGGGGCCTGATGGGACATGCTTCTATCATGGGGGCATATCACTTATGAATGGCTTAGCACCATGTCCTTGGTGAAGAGTGAGTTCACACAAGATCTGGTTGTCTAAAAGTGCTCTTGCTCTTGCCATGTGAGATACATGCTCCTCCTTTGCCTTCTACCATGATTGTAAGCTTCCTGGGGCCTCTCCTGAAGTCGATGCCAGTACTACACTTCTTGTACTGTCTGCAGAACTGTGAGCCAATGAAACCTCTTTTCTTTATAAATTATCCAGCCTCAGTTATTTCAGTACAGCAACACAATAATGGCCCAATTTAGCTAGTAAGACATTATTCCTGAGTTTGTCTGTGAGGGTTTCTGTATCAGGTTAGTATTAATTGGTGAACTGAGTAGAGCAGATGGGCTTCCCAATATGGGTCTGCATCATGCAATTAGTTCAGGGCCTGAATAGAGCAAAAACAAAAATAAAGGAAGAGCAAGTTGTTCTTTCTGCTTGTGCTGACACCATCTTCTTGACTTCAATGCTTCTGATTCCCAAGCTTTTGGACTCAGATGGATACTTACACAACTGGTCCTCTGATTCTTAGGCCTTTGGACTTGGGCTTAATTATACTACCAGCTTATTAGTTTTCTAGCTTGCAGATGGGAAATTGTGAGACTTAGTCTCCATAACTTCATGAGCCAATTCACATAATCAATATTCATATGTGTATGTATCTATATCTATATATCTCCTATTGGTTCTGTTTCTCTGGAAAACCCTGACTAATTCAGAGGTATGTAGTACATGGCCAAGGAATATTGGAGGAATTAATTAATAAAAGCCTATATTCATAAATTATAGTAACTACACATGATACAAAGCCATAAGTGTTTTAATTAATGTGATATCATCATTGAAAAATACATCTCTTTTTTTTAGGTAGAGCTTATAGTTGTAACATTTACTAGACAAATTTAATTTCCTAATCATTAATCATTTCCTTAATCAAACTTTGTTATTACCATGAGTGGTTTCTTTTCTCATCTACTTTCTCCAGCTTTCTGGCATTAGGACCATGACTGCATTAGTCACTTTTTAGATCCCCATATTTATGCAAACGCAGTTTTTATTGCTCTCTCATCCCATCTCAATCAGATTTCTTCCACAAGCCCAAATATAATTGGAATCCTTATGAACAATTTAGAAATTCTAAGCTTATACTTGTGAGCTTCTGGCTTTTCCCACACACATCCCAATTTGCTCTGCCTTTACGTAGCTGTCAAATATTTAGACTAGCCATGGAAGCATGCTGTAACTGCTTGTTGAGGAAAGAAAGGAGGAGAGTCTGAATTTTTTAAAGGTTTTTATGTAAGGGTTATCCCTACCCAGCCTGTCTTCACCCTTTTTTTTTTCAAATACTACACTTTTTCTCTGTTTTTCTAGAATGAAAATAATAATATATTAAACAATATATTGCTATAAACAATAATGTTGGAGAAGGCAGAATACATGGTTTTTGATTTTCCTCTCTACTTATTATTTCTATATGCATTAAGTATTTCACTTCATCTTTATGGACTTGAGTTATCACTTCTGCAAAATGTTATATTACTTGTCTTAAACAAGAGATGGATACTAGAATATATCTTGAGTGGCCACTTAGCTCCTGGATCTATAATCTTAGCTCAGCAGAAGGTTGTTGGAGCAAAATAGAGTTACTCCTGAAAACATGAAGTACCAACACTTACATACATTTAGAATTTATAAAATCAAATTCTATAAATTTGATTTTATAGAAACATCACTGAAACATCAAAACAGATATTACTTTTCATAGGAGAAGGATCGTAAAGAAAGGGCATTTGTACATGTTTCCACCCTACATCCATCCAGCCCTGTCAATCCATTCCATAGTTCTCTATTTAATAATGGTTACCATGGAAAATAATATTTTAAAAATTTAACAAAGATATTTATATTAAATTATTCAGTTTTCAGATTTACTTTTTTCCCAAATTACACATACTCTTGCATAAATAATGCATTGAAAACAGCAAGTGAATTTTCAACTATTTTACTCTCTGCTTTTAAAAGTACCTCAAATAATTGTGAAATACAGATCTCAGAGCTAGAGGGGAGTCTCCAGAGACCTGTTCCTTCCAGGTGACTGTTTGATTTAAGCTTGCAGCAGTTCTAAGGGATGTCAGTGTCTAATGACTGGTGGCCTCTTGAAAAGTTGTGAGTTGCGGTTTTTATTCCATCCTCTGAAAAATAGTCAATAGATGCAGAATTGAGCAATATTTGTGACTATTTCGAGGAAAAGATCAACTGGAAATGGATTAGAAGAGGATAAAAAAGTCAGGCATTTTAACTTTACATTTCATAGCATGGCTTTGGAGAACCAGCAATACACAGGACTCATTAGATCTGGATTCAAGTACTGGCTGTGTCAATAATTACCAGTGTGACTTTGAACTTTAATTTCCACCTCCTAATAAATGAGTTGATTGCAATGAATGAAATATAAGTTCCTTTTTTAAATTATAAAGTTAATATATACAAATCACTGTAAAACTTGAAAACAGAAACATTAAAAATCTAAAATCACTCATAAGAGTACAGCTATTTTTCATGTTATTAAAAATATAATTGTGTGATTTGATTCATATATAGAAAGTATAATTGATTTTTTCACAGGAATTGATTATAATTTAGCTTTTATCTTTTTAAAATTACAAAAGACTGTGATGAAAATATTTCCATATTTATGTTAGTCCGTATATTTTATTATTCAGTAATAGGAAAATATTAGATCAAAGGATACCACTAAATTAGAATGAACATTTGAAAAAATCTTAAATTCTGAGCTAAGATTGTAAGTTTTCATGAAGATTCAGAAGATATGGAAGGATTGGGCACGACCAATTTATGGCCAAGAAAGCTCTAAATTTAGCCTTTCTGAGGATAATCAACTAGAGTGCTCTGCACAAACTTCACCCTCAGCAAGACCCTATTTTTTAAAAAAATAAATAAAAGAAAATCTAAAGGAGAGAAAAAATCTTAATGGTGAGGTTACAAAAAACTGTATGTATTACATTGAGCTTTCAGGCTTGTTTCTCTAAACTGGCTTTTTGTGGTACCTGCAGGCATTTTCAATGATTGTCGTAAATAATTTCTGCTATATCCAATGTCGGGCAAACATTTTGCTGAGGAGCAATTTTGATTGTGTATTTGAGAGACAAAAAACATTGCAACATTTTTGCTCTGGCTGCGTACTTTTCGGTTGAACTTTTAAAGCATCATGTCTGTCAGCATATACCTTACAGTCTTATTTAACTGTCATATTAGGGAAGGTAAGTGTGCATTCTCCAAATTTGTCACTAGATGGAAGAAGAGAACTTTCATTAGATTCCAGTATAGGCATTTTACTTGCTAAAATTTCAATATAGATAGCATTTAGTTAGATTCCATTAGATAAATGGATTTGGTGAGATTCTATTGTATCTCTTTGAAGCCACTGGCAAATTTTGTTCATCTTCAAAATGTTTAGAACATCTCTCAATGCATGGAGCTACAGAAATTTGTAGAGCCTTCTGTCTATGGTGTCAAGGTTATGCTGAGGAGGGGCCATTGCTGCTGAAACAAGTTTGTCAGTCTGGAGGTCTTGCAGATATACCTGGCCTGAGGACGAGCACACATCACACCATCCGTCTTTGGCCCTGAATCTTCTGAGGGTAGCTCTCTGGCATTCCTCTGAGCAGACTGTAGCTTGATCAGGAGCGTAGTAAAACTGGCAACACTCCCTTTTCAAAGATACAGTTTAAATTTTGCAGTGCTATGTGCCTGTAACTTTAAGATTGTAAATTTCTGTTTTTTGTGTAACCTCTAGTCATTTGGTTATTTCATTTTCTTTAAAGCTATTTTTCAGCTGCTCATATCTAGACACCATGATCCTTTCTGTCTTGACGTCCCTCCAATATCTTTGATCAGATTTTAAAAATATTGTCCACATAATCTAGTTTTTTTAATGAGATGATTTATAGAAATTACCCAGACTGCCATCGCCATATGACTCTAATTTGTTCAAATATGCCTTGCATATACACACATCTTTGTACACCAAGTAGGTTGTAATTATATGTTTGATCAATTTTAGCATAGAATACTTAACAATAAATACTATTATGTGATGTATCTTATGAATTTTATAACAGATTAAATTCAATACTTTAAAAAATTTGTTTTCTTTTATTTTGTTATTTTATAGTGATCCTAGCACAACATGAGAACTGCAGTCTTGACAAATCTTAAGTTTACATTATTGTTGACTGTAGGGATAATGTTATACAACAGATTGCTAGATATTTTTATATTTATTTCTATTTATATTTTATTTATTTTAATTTATATTTATCTTGTTTGACTGAAACTTTATACTCATTTTCTTTGACAATCATGATTCCACATTTTGATTCTATGAATTTGACTAACTTAAATTCTTCATGTAAATGTTGTCATGCAGTACTCGTCTTTCTTTGCATGTATTTTATCTCACTTAATGTAATGTGTTCCAGGTTCATCCATGCTGTCACACATTGCAGAATTTCCTTCCTTTTAAAGGCAGAATAGTATTTCATTAGTTGTATATATCACATTTTCTTTATCCATCCAGGTATCAATGAACAGCTAAATTGTTTCCACATCTCAGCTATTGTGAATAGTGCTTCAGTGAACATTGAAGTGCTAATATCTCTTTGAGATTCTAGTTCCAGGTTTTTTTTGGATAAGCATCTATAAGTAAGATTGCTGGTTATAGGGTAGTTCTATTTTTAATTTTTTAAGAAACCTCCATGCTGTTTTCCATAGGGGCTTCACAATTTGACATCTGCATTAACAGTGTAAAAGGAATCTAATTTCTCCATATCCTTGCCAATATTTGTTATCTTTTAGGTTTTTTGATAATATCCATCCTAACAGATATGAGGAGATATCTGATTGTAGCTTTTATTTTTATTTCTCTAAAGATTAGTGATATTGAGCGATTTTTCATATACCTGTTGGTCATTTGTATTTATTCTTTTGTGTGTGTGTGAGACAGTCTTATTCTGTCACCCAGGATGAAGTGCAGTAGTGCAATCATAGCTCACTGCAACCTCAACCTCCTGGGCTCAAGTGACTCTCCCAGCTCAGCCTCCAGAGTAGCTGGGACTACAGCCATGTCATGCCTGGCTTTTTTTATTTTTTGTAGAGACGAGGTCTTGCTATGTTGCCCATGCTGGTCTTGAACTCCTGGCCTCAATCAATCCTCCCACCTTGGCCTCTCAAAGTGCTGGAATTACAGGCCTGAATCCATGCCCAGCCATGTATGTCGTCTTTGGAAAAATATCCATTCCAGTACTTTGTCCATTTTTAATGACCTAAATTCTGTGGGGTTTTTTTAGTGGTTTTGATATTGAGTTATAGAAGTTTCTTAAATATTTTGAAAAGTAATCCCATATCTGATATATGGTCACAAATATGTTCTCTCATTCAATAAGTTTTCCTTTCTCCCTCTTGATTTTTTTTTCTTTGCTGTGAAGAAGCTTTTTAGTTTGATGCAGTCCTCTGTGTCTATTTTTGCTTCAGGTACTTGGGCTTTTGGTGTTAAATCCATGAAATCATTGCCAAGACTAAGATCATAAAAAATTTCCCCTATGTTTTCTTTAATATGTTTACTGTGTCAGATTTTACACTTAAGTTTCTAATCTATTTTGAGCTAATTTTTTGTGTATGGTGAAAATTTATCCCTGCTCTCTTTTTGTTACCATTTGGATAGAATATATTTTCCCATGTCTTCACTTTTACCCTATGTGTGGTTTTAAATCTACAGTGAGTTTTTTGTGAATAGTGTATTTGGGTCTTTTTAAAAAGATTTATTCAGCTACATATGTCCTTTGATTGCAGTATTTAGTCTATTGAAATTTCAAGTAATTATTGATAGTGATATAGCTACCATCACCATTTTAACTGTTTAATGAGTCTCTTTTAGTACCTTGTTTCCTTTATTGCTGTCTCCCTTTGTGTGCTGTTGATTGTTTTTTATTAATATGCTTTCATCCCTTTCTTTTTTCTTTTGTGTAACTTGTACAGGATTTTGTTGTGGCTACCTCTGGGTTATATAAAATATCTCATAGTTATAAGAGTCTATTTTAAGCTGATAAGAACTTAAGTTCAATTGAATACAAAGCTCTACATTTTATTTCTCTCTTCCCCCACACATATTTAATGCTATTGTCATCTCAATTTACATCTATTCTTATTTTGTATGTTTTAATACATTTTTACTTATTATACTTGTAATACTTTTTAAACTTTTATACTAGAATTAAAAGTGATTTACTTGCCACTATAGTATATAGTATTCTGTATTAATCTACATATTTACCTTTAACAATGAATTTTATATTTTCTTATGTTATTGTGGTGCTATTTAGCATTTTTTCTTTTCAAGTCGAAGAACTTCCTTTAGCATTTCTTGTAAGCAGGTCTAGCAGTTAGGAACTCCCTCAGGTTTTGTTTGATGGAGAAGTTCTTTATATTTTCTTAATTTTTGAAAGACAATTTTATACTCTAGGTTAACGTTTTGTTTTTTTTTTTCTTTTCATCACTTTGAATGAAACATCTCATGTACTCTGGCCAGTGAGTTTTCTGCTAAACATTCTACTAAGAGTTTTATGGAGATTTATGTGACAGATTGATTTTCTCTTATTGCTTTAAAAATTTATATTTTATCTTTTGCCAGTTTGATTTTAGTGTGTCTTCATTTGGATTCATCTCATTTGATGTACTTCGGGTTTTGGGATTTGGACGTCCGTTGCCTTTCCAGATTTAGGAAGTTTTCAGCTGTTATTTATTTGAATAATCTTTCTTGATTTTTCTTTCTCTCTTATTTTGAGATTCCTTGATGCCTTTACTTGTCTGCTTGATTGGTCTCATCAGTCTCTTAAAATTTCTCCACCCTTCTTAATTCTTTTATTTTTAATTTTTACTCTCTTAAATGAATTGTTTGCAGTGACCTGTCTTTGAGTTTGCTGACCCTTTTTTCTGCCTAATCCAATCTCCTCTTAAATGCCTCTAGTAAATGTTTCAGTTCAGATATTGAATTCTTTGGCCCCATGATTTTAGCTTGGTACTTTTTATATTTCCTATTTCTATGAAAATTCTCATTTTTTTCATGCATTGTTTTTTGGACCTCAGTGAGCATCTTTCTGGGAGTTGATTTTCAATTATCTGTCAGGTAAATCATACAACTCAATTTCATTAGAATGGTTTCTGAAATTTTATCCTGTTCCTTTGTTTGGAACATCTTTGCCTAGTTGGTCCTTTCTCTTGTCTCTCTATGTTGGAGTCTGTGAATTATACAAAGCAGGCTTCTTTCCCAGTCTCTACAGACTGGCCATATACAGGAGAAGACTCCATCTATCAGCTTAGCCAGAGATCCCAGGAGCCTCTATCAACAATTTCCCTTCCCAAAGAGAAACACATCATTGTGGTTTTTATCTTCTCACTCTGTGCTGAGTTGGGGAAGGGAAGAAGCTATGATGTCTACCAAGCCACATTGGTAGGCTAATAGTTAGATCTTTGACAGGTCTAACACAGCCACATCATAGGCTGTCAAAGTTCAGGACTAGTGGGACAAATGCTGATTCTTTGGACATCCCTGGAGATTTCGAAGTGATGGACACATGAATCAACTCTTTTTCTCCCCAGCAGTGATTTCTTTATCTGCTCATTCTGTGCTGAGATATTTTTTTTATCTGCTCATTCTGTGCCAAGCAATCATTGGCATTTGTAGTATTTTTGTTTGTTTGTTTGTTTTTATTTCATTTAGTTCTTTTCTTATCTTGGACATTTCTTTTCTTCTGCTGGGTTTGGGTTTGGTTTATTCTTGTTTCTCTAGTTCCTTGAGGTGTGACCTTAGATTGTGTGTTTGTGCTCTGTAAGACTTTTTGATGTAGGCATTTAATCCTATGATCTTTCCTCTTAGCACTGTTATTGCTGTATCCCAGAGGTTTTGATAGGCTGTATCACTATTATCATCCAGTTCAAAATTCTTTTAAATTTCCATCTTGATTTCATTGTTGACCCAACAATCACTCAGGAGCAGGTTATTTAATTTTTATGTATTTGGATGGATTTGAGGGTTCGTTTTAAAGTTAATTTCCAATTTTATTCCACTGTGGTCTAAAAGAGTACTTGATATAATTTCAATTTGTTGAGACTTCTTTTGTGGTCTACCATATGGTCTATCTTGGAGAATCTTCCATCTGCTGATGCATAGAATGTATATTCTGCTGTTGTTGGATAGACTGTTCTGTAAATATCTGTTAAGTCCATTTTTTCTAGGGTATAGTTTAACTCCATTTTTTCTTTGTTGACTTTCTGTCTTGATGACCTGTCTAGTGCTGTCAGTGGAATATTGAAGTCCCCCACTATCATTTGTGTTGCTCTCTATCTCATTTCTTAGGTCTAGTAGTGATTGTTTTATAAATTTGGGAGCTCCAGTGTTAGGTGCATATATATTTAGGGTTATGATATTTTCCTACTAGACTAGTGCTTTTATCATTATTTAATGTTTCTGTTTGTCTTTTTTAACTGTTGTTGCTTTAAAGGTTTTTTTTTGTCCTATGTAAGAATGGCTACTCCTGCTTGCTTTTGATTACCATTTGCATAGAATATCTTTTTCCACCCCTTCACCTTAAGTTTAAGTGAGTCCTTATGTGTGAGGTGAGTCTCTCGAAGAAAGCAGATGGTTGGTGAATTCTGATCCATTCCACCATTCTGTATCTTTTAAGTGGAGCATTTAGGCCATTACATTCAACATTAATATTGTGATGTGAGGTACTATTCTATTCATCGTGCTATTTGTTGCCTAATACCTTGGTTTAATTTCATTGTATTGTTGTTTTTTGGGTCCTGTGAGATTTACACATCTACTAGATTTACTTATTTATACATTTTATAGTTATGGAAAACTAAGTTGCATCAAACCCTTTGCTGTCACATACATGTCATGGTGAATGTCTTTTTGTCTGTGCTTATCTTTATGTTTTCGGTAATTTTTTAGAATTTATTTCTCAAGAGAGTTCATTGAATCATTCTGTGTATGAATTCTGAAGTTCAATAATTTCCGAAGTGGCTTTACCAATAGATTTACATGTCTACTAGCAAAACTTCATGATTTTTCCTCTGCACACCTTAGCCAATACTTTGTGTTATACTTTTTCTAATGTTGAATGCCATCTAATTGAGATGTAATTTTCATATAATTAAATTTGATAGATATTAACCTTTTGTTGATTTAGACTTGCAGATACCTTTTTATAGTTTGTCTGTTAACGTTGTCTACCGTGTCCTTGGATTGAACTAGAATCTTTACTATTGATGTAGTAACATTTGTCAACATTCTGCTTTATGGTTTGTGTTTCTGTGTGTGTGTGTTTAAAGACAATTTTACTTAATGAAATAGAAATTATCCTACCTTCTTTGTAGTAGATTTTCTCCCACACATTCTTGGTTTTAATAATTTGCTGTCTTCAATTTATTTATAAAATGTCCTGGTTTTAATCAATTTTTATAAGGGGTACAATTATGGATAGCATAAAGTAGGAAACTAGCCTTATTTTTTCCACATGTAGCATAAGGATGCAGTACAATTTTTCTGCAGCACTGGAACTAATAAATAAGTGATTTCCACATGAATTATCAGTGTTTTCTTTATTATGTATCAAATTTCTGTGTATCCATTGTTCTATTTCTAAATGTTCTGTCTGTTCCATTCTCTTACTTTTCTGTTATTCAACATATACTGTATGTCTATCAAAAATTCAGTTGCTTTGAAATGAATAAATACTTAGTAGAATGTTTCCTTCCTTCCTCTTTGTCCCTTTTCAAAATTGGCTTAGCTCTCTGTTGACTTTTATGCTTTCATAATTGGCTTTACTGAGTTGGTATAAAAACCTCTGGGATTTCTACAGATATTAGATAAATTTATATTTTGAATAGGACTGTCATGTTTGCTATGTTAGCTTTTTTCCACTCATAATTGTAAAATAGAACCACATATTTAAGTGGTCCTTCTTGTCATGCCCTTGAATGTTAATGAAAATATGTTTAAAAGTTCTCCACATTACAAATATTAGATTGTTTGCTCTATTAATTTGTTTTTTCAATTTAACGAAGTTTCCTATTTCAAGTTCCTGAAAGTTGTATTATAAATAGGTTACTAATATGGTAGCATGCTTTTCCTGAAAATATTAGAAAATCATAAGATGTTATTTATTACCTCATTAATATAATTTCTATTGTTAGATTCTCTGATCTTCAATCATCTTGTATTTCTATTCTTAATGAACTCTGCAGTTAATTTTATAAATATTTCATATTTAGAAATTTGGCATCCTTTTTCAGGAATCTGATTAGCTAATTTTTTCATTTCATAAAATGAATTGGTCAGCTTTCCACCTCTTTTATATACTCTGGAATACCTTCTATAATATGAAGATTCCTTTTCTTGAATATTTGGAAGAAACACCTGTAAACATTATCTGTATATTTTCTTTAAGGTAGAGACATGTTCCTTGGCTAGTTCAATTTCTGCTCTTTTTTAAAAAAAGTTTCTATCTTTTCTTAAACAATTATACAAATTAAAAACCTTCCAGAAATTTATTCATGTGACTAAATATTACAAAATTTATTAGTATGTCATTGTTAATAATTGTTTTATTCTTTTAATCTGTGTTATCTCTGGATTGTTCTTTTTGTCATCTTTATTTTTATTTGCTTAACTCAATAAATTTTGATAAGGCTTTACTATATTATTATTATATTTTTTGTAAAAGATCCAGCTGCTATTTTTATTATTTCTCTTTATCTATTTTTTTAATATTGCCATTTTATTTATGCAGAATTTATTCTTTATATTCATGTTTTTACACTTATCTAGTTGTACTGAAAAGAGTATTATTAGTTTTTTATTTCTATTTTTAATTATTCATGTTCTGATAAATATATACAAAGGAGCAATTTTATGAAACATTTAATGTAGAATGTAGAATATTAGTTCCACTGTATCTCATAGATTATGGCCTGTAAAAGTGTCCTTTAACATTCAATCCTAATCATTTTATAGCCTCTATGATATTTTGATTTTTAACTAAGTGTTTCTCATTAACATGTAGTTTCCAGATATATGGGGTTTATAAAAAAATTTTATTGTGATTTTTTATTTTAAATAAGTTGTTTTTGAAAATATATTATTTGTGATATAAATTAGAATTCAGTGAGAGTAATTTTTGAACCATTATAATCAATGTTTCCTATGTTCAAAGTTTGCTTAAAAATGTCTGTTCTCTTAGTACTGAGTGGTAAATTTTGTGCATCTATTCTAGCATATTATTTGTGTTATGCTGTTATTCTTCCATATTGAATCAGCTGAGAAGAGTAAAATATACTAGAGGGGGAAGAAAGTCCTCATATGTTGTTGAATGAGGATGAGGATCCTGTTGGAAAGGAAATAAGAATATTTTATTGTCCAATTTTTTTCTGGACTGAACTACCTATGACTTACTTTTAAATAATTAAATGAAAACTTGAAAAGAGACATAAATCATATCATTCTTCATATTACTGCTAGTTTCATGTATATCTGGATTACTTAGGTAGCAAGGTTTGAAATAATGTAACAAGTGTGTCATTTTGAATTTAAGTCACCAAAACAAAATATCAGAGGAATAGGGCTCTCATAGAATATTTTATGTCAGGGGGACAATGTGTTTGGATACTTTCCTCTTTGTACAACTACATTTTAATGTAGTATACTCATATATGACATTTAGAAAAGAAGTTTTAATTTTCTTTTTTAAATCGTACTTTTCATATCCTCCAAATAACTTCAAAAGTTTTAGGGTTTCAAAAATCAAGAAGCTTCTCATCACAACACTGTAATTATATATCATCAATGTTTAGGCTTAATACTTTGGAATATCTTTCATGCTACTTTCAGTAAGATTTCACCCACTCATGCTTGTTCAGTAAGGTCAAGAATATAAGCCTGAGAACCACTGGAAGGATTCCAGAGTGGAAATTCAAAAACAGTGATTTTTCTACAGAAATATAATTGAGTGCACAAAGATTATGTTAGGTCAAAAAGAGAGCTGTGTTCAGTGGAACTAGAAAAGAATTAAAATGTTTACACTGAAGATAATTAGCATGGTGTGAAAATATGACACTTAATTTCCCACAAAAAAGTGTTATTAAACCACCCCACATATGATTGTTTGTAGATGACAGTGTTTTACCATAGAATGTTAAAAGATTTAAAAATAGAATAATAACAGAGGAAGAGCTTTGGCAAAGTCCCAAGGATGATTTATATTATACACTGGAGTAAAAACTCCAGATAACACAATTGTTTCCTAAGTTGAAACAGTTGAGATTTAAGAAAATGAAAAATCAAAGTGAATGAAATCTACAAAACTTTTAGCTAAATGAAGTCATTCTAGAACTACTTACTTTTATTTACGTATATATATATTTTGCCTAAGACTATAATCATTATTTGAATTGATGTTTAAAATGAATATGAGATTACATAGCCCCTCATTATAAAGTATTTACTGAATAGTTGCTACGGGTAACCATGTGTATGTGTGTTTTTTTAAATACGTATAGATTATGAAATATATTTTGTGCCCTTAAAGAGCTCAGAGTTTACTATCATAGGTGTTGATCTTGTAATAAATAGTTCTGATCCATAATATTTTAGTTCTCTTACTTCTGGGACATGGTGGAATTGCACCATTCTGGTTACAAGTGAGCAGTGGTGAGCCTGTCACCTCCAGTGATAGCTTATAAACTCCCCTATATATTTTATTATGCTTCCTCCTTGACTATATCTAGTGGTATTCTAAATATAGAGACTCCAACAGTATAAGTCTCTAAGTGAGGACATCATCAAGCATGTCCTCTTCCAAAGGAAAATCTAATGCCTTATGTCTGTCCTGATCAACACAATAATTGTTACATTATTAACAACATTTACCTGTTTATCTGCTCAAAAATATTTACTGAGCATTCTATTAAAACCACCATACTCAGTGCACTAAATATCAGAGATATAAAGTTGATGACTTGCTAATAATGATAGATAGACAAATAAACAATAAAGTTATATCTTCTCTGTTAGCAATCAGTATGTTGCATGCCATGTAAATATATGACCTAAGTGACTGGCTTTGTGTGATTGAAAGGAAATAATCAGAAAGATGATCCTTCAGCTAAAATCTTGAATGAGGGCAGAATGCTTTCACTGGATTTAGTAAAAAGGAAGAATATAGAATAAATAGTATTGCAGACAAAAGTTGCTCCATTAGCATGTCAAGTTTTCTGAAACATCACAGGAAGTTTATGAATCTGAAAAATAGTACAATTGCAAAAAGGAGAATCAAAACTTAAAAGATATTTTAAGTCATGGTAAGGAAATTTACCTCTATGCTATGAGCCATGTGGATTCTCTGAAAGATTTTAAGCAGGAACGGGTACTTTAGATATAGGATTAGGTTTGAAAAAGTCCACTCCAACAGGAATAAAAATTAGAGTTTAAGTTGGGCAGCATGAGTTACAGAAACTGTGCTGAGAATATGTTATCAAATAAGAAAGTCAGAGAGGGAAAGCAGAGGAGAGAGAAAATAATAGTGAGGGGAGAGCATGTAAGGATGATGTTAAGAAGGCAAAACCCACATAAAAATGATAGTTCATTTTTATTGAGCACTTTATCTGTCCCAGGCATGGTGATAACTTATTTACAAGAGTTTTTATACCTAATCTTTATAATACAATTAAGCTTATGAATTAGGTAACCTCTATGAGGGACAGAGAGGTAAAAGAGCTGGGGAAATTACATAATTAGAAGTTGTAGTCCAGGAATTGGGCACAGGCAATTTGACCTTAGGCCAAATTCTCTTAAACACTAGTCTATACATACTGCCCCTCCATGCTCCAAGCAGGATAAAAATTCATGGTCGATTGTGTAATAGTATTATGTAATATTTATAAAGAGATTCGGATAGTATGACAGTTCAAGAAAAAAAAAACTAGAAATATTTTTAAAAGGACTTCATCAGAGAGATGGTAATTGAAATAGACCTTGACAAGTGGCTAAGATTTCAATAAGTAAAATTGGTGACAAGTTCATTCAGATGTGATTAAATATATAAAATGAAGAACTCATGAGAAGTTTTCGTAATGAGTACAAAAGGAGTTTTGCAATACATGGAGAAGGAAAGTATTACAATTATTAAGAAATTTTATACAGAAGCAAATAACTTAGTCTTTAATAATTATGTGCTCATTGGAGTTATAAAAAATAAGCGTAGTATGGTATATTGAGATCGGATTACACACGGCTTTAAAAGTTAATTTAATTATGTACTTCTTGAAAGTTTAGGCCCTAAAAAGAAGTTCATATATGCTATGCCTTAGTCTGATAAGTCTGAAAGTGAAGAAAAGAATGGTTGTCGTAGACTCAATTAGAAGTTTATTCAAGTAGATCAGACAAGATATAATTGGACCTTACAGAACTAGTGGTGAGGTGTAAAGAAACTGAAGATTTAGGGACAATAAGACATATAAGCGTTACTGGATGTGGGAGATTTCAAAATAAACTATCTAGTAATAAGGTAAAGCTTTTGTCACAGGATCCCTGGGGTGTAGCTTTTCCAGCCAGAAACCTCTGTGGCTGGTGGCACCTTTGCTCAACTCTTTCTTGGGCCCACTGGGCTTGTTCTACCCACTCAGCGTGGCAGGCTGCACTTGGCTTGTGCTACTGGCCTGGATCCCAAGCCTACCAAGGGTGAGCCAGGCATGGAGTGGTGAGGGGTGTGTGAGCAAATGAGTATGGTGCCTGGCCACTGTGCACAGCCAGGCACACTAGATGCAGCAGGGTGAGCAGCTCCAGGGACCAGCATGGATGCCAGCTCCCTGTGAGGCTGCAGCTGGACCAGGAGTACTGCAAGTCCCTTCCACAGCACTGTGAAATGTGGTGGCACCCAGAAGCTTGGAGATGCCAGGAACTGCAAAGCCCCAAAGAGGATGTTGCAGCCTGGTTTGGAGAACTCCTAGGTCTGGGCTTCCCAAAGGGCTGCAGCTCTTATCTCCATCTCTCTTCTATCCTTGTCACCTGTAACGTGGTGAGCAAGGGGCACGTTTTAGCCCTGTTTGTGTTACACCTCTTTCAGCCCCACCATTTGGCAGGTCCCAAGTTCTTGTCCTGCATCCAGGAAGAATGAGGTATATGGACAAGTGGAGGGTGAACAAGGCAAAGAGGTGTTTTGTTGAGTGACAGAACAGCTCAGAGGGGACCTGCAGTGGGTAGCTCCTCTCCCCCAAGCAGGTCATCCCAATGAATGTTCAGTTCTCAACAGAAAGGAGGCTTACAGTGGGTAGCTTCTCTCCACAGGCAGGTTGTTCTGTTGTCTTCTCAGCTCTCAGCAGAGAGGAGACCTACCTACAGTGAGAAGCTCCTCTTCATAGGCAGTTTGTTTGTCTGCTTAGCTCTCAGCAGAGAGTAGACCTACCTACAGTGAGAAGCTCCTCTTCATAGGCAGTTTGTTTGTCTGCTTAGCTCTCAGCAGAGAGGAGACCCACAGTGGCTAGCTCCTCTCCATGGACAGGTCATCCATCCTCTGCTTAGCTTTCAGCAGAGAGGAGACCCACAGTAGTTAGTTCCTCTTCACAAGCAGGTCATCCAATCATCTGCTCAAGTCTGGCTGAGTCCGGGGTTTTTATGGGCTTCAGAGGGGAGGAAGTACATGCTTATTCGTTCATGGACAGCCATGGGCAGGCCAGGAAAAAGCAACATAAGTTCTCATTTCGGTCCACGGAACTGGCAGCCCAGTTCCCAGGCCTCAGGCCATCCCTGGGCTAAAGGTGGGGTTTACTGGGGACCCACTCCTGCCCAGGAGTCTGTCTGCCTCCTGATGCCATTAACCTGCTGTCCATAGTGCTCATGATGCCCAGGCTGTTCATGCCAAGGGGCACCTGCAGGCTTGTGGTGAACTGACCTTAGCCCCCACTTGGCCTCCCTTCCTTGCTCGTTGGTGCCCAAAGTCTGGAGGGGGAGCTGAGGCGGCAGCAGTCTAGCATGTCAGTGCTGCCCTGAGCATGTGCACATTTGGCTATGTCGTGACAGTGTCCAGGCTTAGCCACAACTTTGCTCTGAAATCAGAGTGAGCACAAGGAGTAGAGAGAGGCCAGGCAGTGGGAGTAGGTACTTCTGAGCCTACAGGGACAGGGGGTTTTCTGGGCCCCAAAGAGTACAGAGATGCCCAGGTCTGCATTCGTGGCTGGGTGGCTACAGCTGTACACAGGAGGATGGGGCTCCAGCTCCTCCAACTTGGAAAGGAGAGGTGCTTCTGCCTCTTCCTGCACCTCTTGGCTCTGTGAAGTGCACAGCCCTGGCCAAGCCTCCCCTGCAGCAGCCAGTGTCATGGCTGCAGCCACTCCAGATGGGCTGCGGCTACCATCACTATCATATTCTTGCTGATAAAATATACTAACAAAGAGACATTAATAGTATTCTTACCCAAAATCAATAATTTGAATTTAGTCTTGAGAAATATAAAAAATAATGCAATTTAGTGATATTTTACAAAATAACTGAGCTGTACTCCTCAGAAACAGAGTGATTTCAACAATCTGGCTTCACTTTCCCACAGATAAAATGAAAAAAAAAAGTATCTAATGCCAAGCTTATCACCACCAATATCCTGGAACTCAAAACTGAGGTTTATGGGAAATCCTAATGCCACAAATAAGTAAAAAACTGAGCAGAAATTAGGAGAAATGGACTTCTTTATCTGTACACCTGCCTTCCGTACTGTAAGGCACTGTGTGGAAAAGTCCCCTGGACTAATGATTTCTATACTGGAAAAAGTGACAATGAGGCATGCAGCCAGCTTCCCCATCAGCTTGGGTTTCTACACAGAACAGCTGTTTCTGCCTCAGCCCTCTCCCTCAGGGGAGCATTGTAACTGCCTGTGTGGAGAGGGACCCCTGTGGACAGCTGAATATAAACAGTAGAGACGGGGAATAGCAGCACCAGTACAAAACTCACAGGCTGCTCTCCAACTCAGACAAAAAAGAATGCAAATTAGAGAGGTTGTTCAGCTGCACTACGCAATAGAAAGCAGTCTTCACAGGCCCTCTGTGGATGAACTCCTAGACAGCCTCCCCACACAGCTGGAGAAACCCTTTCTAACTCCCCTAGTTGGGACTTTTTGCAAGAGCCACGGCAACTCTGGCCTTAAGGTGTCATCTAACGTCAAAAAGAAAGCAGTGATATAGTGTTAAAGGAATCCATAGAACCTTTAAACACACATATGTTGGAGAGACAGTAAAGACTGGAATAAGTAATCTTTCAACGTGAAGACACAAAAATATATCCTTAACAAACAACAAACAAGGAACCATGACCTCCCCAACTGGATAAAGCAAGAAGTCGGTGACTGACCCCAATGAACTCTCAGATCAAGAATTCAAAATAGCAGTCTTGTGGAAACTCAGAGAACTTTAAAGTAACATTAAAAAGCAATTCAGAAATTATAAGGTAAATTTAACAAAGAGATTGAAATAATTTTTTTAAATCAAATAGAAATTCAGGAGCTGAGAAATATATTAGATGAACTGTAATATGCATCTGTGGGTCTCATCAGAAAGACTAATAAAGATGAAAGAATTAGTGATCTCAATGATAGGCTATTTAAAAATGCACAGTTAGGCCAGGCCTAGTGGCTGGCACCTGTAATCGTGGCACTTCAAGGCAGAAGGATCACTTGAGCCTAGTGGTTTGAGACCAGCCTGGGCAAGATGGTGAGGCCCCATTTCTACAAAAAGTTTAAAAAATTGGCTGGGCAGGGCATGATGGTGCATGCCTGTAGTCCCAGCTCCTTGGGAGGCTAGGGCAGAAGGATCACTTCAGCCCAGGAGATCAAAGCTGTAGTGAGCCATGTTCACGCCACTGCACTGCAGTCTAGGTGACAGAGCGAGACTTTGTCTCAAAAAAAAAAAAAAAAGAAATTAAACAGTCAGAGGGAAATAAGAATATTAAAAAGGAATGAGGAATGCCTACCAATCTAGAAAATAACCTCAAATAGGCCAATATAAGAGTCATTGCCCATCCAGGAGGGTTGAGGGAGAACCAAACATAGATCTGATTTAAAAAAAAACAAAACCTTTCAAACCCAGAGAAATATATAAATATCTAAGTACAGAAAAGTCAAAGATCACCAAACAGATCCTACACAGATAAGACTACTCCAAGGTATACAGTAATAAAATTCTCACTGGTCAAGGACAAAGAGAATCCTAAGAGCAGAAAGAGAAAAGAAGCAAATGACATAAAGGGGTACGAATTCATCTGGTAACAGACTTCTCACTGGAATTCAAACAGGCCAGGAAGGAATGGGATGTCATATTCAAAGGCCTGAAGAAAAAGAAAGCTGGCAGTCGAGAATATTGTCCCTCAGTAAACCTGTCCTTTCAACAAGAAGAGATAAAGACTTTCCTAGACAAACAAAAGCTGAAAAAACTCATTAGCACTAGAATTGTATTAAAAGAAATGCTAAAGGTAGTTATTTAATCTGAGAAAACATGCTAATGTGCAATTAAATATCAGAAGGTATGAAGCTCACTAGTAAAACTAAGTACACAAACAATTTCTGAATACTACTGCAGTGAGGTGAGTAACAATTTACATCTCTAGTATGAAGATAAAACAATTACAGAAAAATTAATAATTGCAACAATTCCTTAAGAGATGGGCAACAATGGAAATTCAGGTAATAAAAGTCAAAATATGTGAAGTGATGTGTAAAAATTTTCATTTTTTTAATTCCTTCAGGATCAAAGTTATTTTTTCAAAATGAATTCTTATAAATACAAGATTTTTTTTGTAAGCCTCATGGTAAACGTAAATCAAAACTTATAACTGATACACTAAAAATAAAAAGCAAGGAACTAAAACATACTACCAAAAAAAAAATCTATTATCCACAAAGGAAGACAGTAAAAAAAAGAACAGAGGACTTACTTACAAAACAACCAAAAAGTAAATAACAAGATGGCAGTAGGAAGTTTTTATGTAAAAATGACAATAGTGAATATAAATGGAATAAATTCTCAAATTAAAAAACATAGAATGGTTGAATGGATTTAAAATACAGCCAACTATGTGCTACCTACAGAAAATTCACTTTACCTATAAAGACATTTAAAAGTGAAGGAAAGGAATAGAAAAAGATATTCCATGCCAAAAAAGTAGGAGTGGCTATATTTATATCAGAAAAACAGACATCAAGTAACAAACTGTAAGACAGATGGAGAAGTTCACACTGAAAAAGAGGTAAATTCAGCAAGAGGATATAACAAATGTAAATATATATGTGAGCTGGCAGAGCTGGCATGGTGGCTTACACCTGTAATCCCAGAACTTTAGGAGGCCAGGCCAGGAGGCTCACTTGAGCCCAGAAGTTCAAGACCAGCCTGGACCACATAGTGAGACCCCATCTCTGAAAGTAAGTTTAAAAATTAGCTGCATGTGGTATCATGTGCCTGTAGTCACAGCTACTTGGCAGGCTGAGGTGGGAGGATTGCTTGAGCCCAGCAGGTCAGGGCCACAATAAGCTGTGATCACACCGCTGTACTCCAGCCTACACAACAGAGTAAGACCCTGTCTTCCAAAAAAAAAAAAAAAAAAGAAAAAAGTAAATATGTATACAGTCAACATCAGAGCACCAAAATATATAAAGCAGATATTAATAGATCTAAAGAGAAAGCTAGACTGCTATACCAAATGAACCTAACTGAAATTTATAAAACATGTCATCCAACAGCTGCAGAATATATGTTCTCATCAGCACACAAGAAACATCATTTGGGATAGATCATATGTTAGTCCACATAACAAGTGAGGAAATTCAACAAAATTGAAATTGTACCAATTTTTTAATGGCCACAATTGAATAAAAATAGAAATCAATAATGAGAGGAACTTTAGAAAAAGTACAAATACATGGAAATTAAACATATTTCTGAATGACCAATGGATCAATGAAGAAATTAAGAAGAAAACTTAAAAATCTGTAGAAGTAAAAATAGAAATACAACATATCAAGACCTATAGGATACCATAAAAACAGTAAAAAATGGAAAGTTCATTGCAATAAATGCCTACATCAAATAAGTGGAAAGAGTACAAATAAACAACCTAATGATACATCTCAAGCACCTAGAAAAGCAAGAAAATAACTCCAAAATTAGTAGAAGGAAAAAAAAAAGATCAGAGCAGAAATAAATAAAATTGAGTCTAAAATAATGATAAAAAGATCAATGAAATGAAGTCCAATTTTTAAGAAGGTAACAAAAATAACATTTAACTAGACTATGAAAAAAAGTGAGATAACCCAAATAGAATCAGCGAAAAAAAGGAGACAACTAATGCTACAGAAATACAAAAGGGGATTAGATGCTATTACGAAAAATTATATGCCAATACATTGGACAACCTAAAAGAAATGGATAAATTCCAAACTACATATAACCTACCAAGACTGAACTATGTAAAAACAGAAAACCATGCATAAACCAATAAGTAATGAGATCAAGGGAGTAATATAGTTTCTTATCAAAGGAAAGTCCAAGATCTGATAGATTTACTGCTAAATTTTACCAAAAAAAGGGAAATAATACCACTTCTACTTAAACTACTCAAAAATGTTGAAGAAGAAATACTTCCAAACTCACTCTGAGTTCAGCCATTACCCAGCTGCTAAAACCAAACAAACAAAACTAGTCAAATATTCCTGAAGAGCATAGATCCAACAATCCTTAACAAAATGCTAGCAAAACAAATTCAACAACACATGAAAGAAAGCATTCTCATGAACGATTGGGGTTTATCCCAGGAATATAAAGATAGTTCCATATACATAAATCAATAAATATGATACATTGCATTAACAGAAACAAGGACAAAAGCTATATAATCATTTCAACAGATGCTGAGAAACATTCAATAAAATTCAACATTCCTTCAAGATAAAGACTATCAACAAACTGAGTATAGAAAGAATATACCTCAAACCAATAAAGGCCATATATGACAAACTCACAACTAACATCATGCCTAATAAAGAAAAATTGAACACCTTTCCTCTAAGATCAGAAACAAGACAAGGCTGCCCACTTTCACCACTTTTATTCAACATAGTGCTGGGAGTTCTCCCCAGAGTAATTATGCAAAAGAAAAAAAAAAGGGCATCCAAATTGAAAAAGAAGTCAAATTGTTGTTGCTAAGACTTGTATTAGTCCATTTTCACACTGCTGTAAGGAACTGCCCTAGACTGGCTACAAATAAAAGAGATTTAACTGACTCACATTTCTGCATGGCTAGGCAGGCCTCAAGAAACTTGAGAAATCATGATGGAAGGGAAAGCAGGCATTTTCTTCACAAGGTGGCAGGATAGAGACAGAGTGAGACAAGGGTGAAGAGCCCCTTATAAAACCATCAGATATCTTGAGAACTCACTCACTATCACGAGAACAGCATGGGGGAAACTGCCCCCATGATCCAATCACCTGCCACCAGGTCCCTCTCTCGACACGTGGGGATTACAGTTAGAGATGAGATTTGGGTGGGGACACAGAGTAAAACCATATCGCTACCCAAAGTGATTTACAGATTCAATGCAATCTTTAGGAAAATATCAATGACAGTCTTCCTAGAAGTAGAAAAAAATCTTAAAATATATATGAAGCAACAAAGATTCTAGATAGCCAAAGAAATCCTGAGCAAAAAGAATAAACTGGAGGCACCACACTGTCTTCAAAATATACTACAAAGTTATAATAACCCAAATAGCACGATTCCAACAGACCAATGGAACAGAATAGAAAATGCTGAAATAAATCTATGCATTATAGCCAACTCATTTTCAACAAAGGTGCCAGGAACATACATTTGGGAAAGAAAAGTCTCTTCAAGAAATAGTGCTGTTAAAACTCGATATCCATATGCAAAAGAATAAGACTGACTAGTCTCCTTTCTGTCACCATGTAAAAAAATATATATATTAAAATCAAATGTGTTAAATATAAGACGTGAAACTATGAAACTATTAGAAGAAAATATTAGGAAACTGCTTTTGGCCATTTTTCCTGGCAAGGATTTTTGGGGTACAATCTCCAAAACGTAGACAACAAAAATTTATATAGAAAAATATATACTTCTAGAAATCAAACAACTAACAGAGTGAAGAGACAACTCATAGAATGGGAGAAAATATTTGTTAATTATGCATCCTACAAGGGATTAATAACCAGAATATATAAGGAACTCAACAGCAGAATCATCATCATCATCTGATTAAACGATGAGGAAATAATGAGTAGACATTTCTTAAAAAAAGACATACAAATGGATAACAATTATTTTAAAAATGCACAACATCATTAATCATCAGGGAAATGCAAATCAAAACCACAGTGAGATATCACCTCACCCCAGTTAGAATGGCTGTTATAACAAGACAAAAAATAACTGATACTGGTGAGGATGTGGAGAAAAAGAAACTCACACATTGTTGATTTTATTGAAGTAGGGCATAGAATGGTGGTTATCAGGAGCTGGGAAGGGTATGGGAAAGGAGGATGAAAAGACATTGGTTAATGCATGTAAAGTATAGTTAGATAGAAGAAATAAGTTCTAATATTTGATAGCACAGTTAGGTGACTAAACAATTTATTGTATATTTCAACATAACTAGAGTAGAAAATTCAAAATGTTCCCAAGAAAGAAATGATAAATGCTGAGGTGATGGGTACCCCAACTACACTGATAGGATTTTTACATGTTGTATACATATATCAGAATATCACATGTATACCAGAAATTTGTATAATTATTATGTATCAATAAAAAAAGAAAAAGCCTAGATTATGAAAGAAAAAGAAACACTGAGAGGGTATTCCAGACTTGAAAAAGATAAAGTACCATGGCAAGTAAGTACAAATATGATTCTAGATGGAACCTGCATCCAGTTTTTGTTTGTTTTTAAATTGTTTTTGTTATAAACTACACTGAAATAATAACTGGTAAATATAAATATGGTCAAGATTAGATAATATTATTCTGATTAATATGATTTATGGGTTTTGATAAAAGTACTCTGAGTTTGTAAGAAAATATTCTTTGTCATATGAAATAGACTGATGTATTTCAGAAATAAATTTCAAACTTTGACAACATACAGAGTATGCTCTCTGCCTAAAATGAAATTAAATTAGAAATAAACAAAAACAAAATAAATAGAAAAGCCTCACATAGTTGCAAATTAAATAGTGAATGTCTAGATAACCATTGGTTTGGAATTATTTTAAACTAAATAATAATACATAACATAAAATGTTGATGATGCTCATAAAATAGCATTTATTTAAATGAAAACTTTAAAATCAAGTCCTATTCAAAAATAAAAGTTTAAAATTAGTTATCTAAACTTCCACACTGAGGTTTAAAAAAATGAGCAAATTAAAACCAAATTAATAGAAGAAATGGATGAACTAAAGAACAGATAAACAATAGAAAAAATTAGAGCCAGTTTTTAGTATGAAATAAAGTTCTAGAAATACTTATCAAAAACAAGTAAAATATATAAATTATCAATCTCAGGAATGAAATGAGACATCACTAAAGATCATAGAGATATAAAAATGATAAGATAATACAAAGAATATGCTGACACATTCAAACATTAATTGCAATGGACAAATTTCCCAAAAAATAATTATAAAACCAATAGAAAATAGAAAATTTGAAAATCCCCGTATCTATTAATGTATTTAAATCTGTCATCAAATTATTTCCATAAAGAAAACTCTAACACCAGAGGGTTCAATTGATAACTTTTATTAAATATTTAGAATAAGAAACATTGCCAATCTTAGAAGGGGAGATGAATTACTGATACATGCTACAACATGAATGAAACTTAAGAACATTATGTTAAATGAAAGAAGCCAATCACAAAAGACACATATTATGATTCCATTTGTATGAAAGGAATAGGAATATCAATTGGGACAAAAAGTAGATTAGCAATTATCTAGGTCTGGGGAGGTTGAGGTGTAGTGGACAGTGGCTGCTAACTAGTATGAGGTTGCTTTTGGGGGTTTTGAAAATGTTCTACAATTGTTTGTAGTGATGATTGGACACTTTATGAATATTAGAAAACAGTGAATTATTTAATTTAAATGTATAAATTGTATAACAATATGAATTATATCTAAATAATGATACTAACAAGAAAGAAAAATACATCATAAACAATGAAGTTTTCCCCAAGAATTTTTTTTAAAAAGCTATTTCAAGGGTGGGTATTGTGGTTCACACCTGTAATCCCAGCACTTTGGGAGGCTGACTGGGAGAATCACTTGAGCCTAGGAGTTCAAGACAAGCCTAGGCAATAGAGAAAGACCCTATTTCTACAAAAATAAAAAAAAAAAAATAGCTTGGCATGGTAGTACATGCCTGTAGTCCCAGCTACTTGGGAGGCTAAGTGGAAGGATTACTTGTGCCTGGAAGATCAAGGCTGCAGTGAGTCATCACGGCTCTGCACTCCAGCCTAAGAAACAGAGCAAGACCCTGTCTCAAAAATAAATAAAATTATTTCCATGTATGAAAATGAATGTAATTCATAATATCACCAGAATTAAAGAAGAGAGACCTTATATCATTAGATATAGAGGGAAATTTATAAATTTTACCACCCATTAGGAAAAAAAGAAAACATTGTCAACAATGTTGGAATAGAAGGAAATTTTCTTAATAAGGGGCATATATGGAATAATTAAGTGTCTATTATAGGACTAAAATTGATGGCTTACACGTCAGCATGCATACGTGTGTGCATATGTTTTTATTTTTTCTTCGTTTTCACCTCTCTTCTGTAACAAGATATTGTTGTTGTATTCTCTCAAAGGGGTCACTTTCCTGATTGTACACTTTTTACCCTTTTTATTATTCTGGTCTTTATGAGAACTGTTTTCTGATTTCTAAGCACCTGTATATCACAAACCAGTTTGCATTATGTGCCTCTATCTGCCATCTCACACTTGTACACTCACACTTACATGAGTTGGGGAATAGGGAATAGCTGCTATGTGCTGGTAAGAACATATGGGCCTTTTGGCATTGTGCATCTACAGGAGCTAGCAGATGTGGAACCCAAGGAAGATGCTGATTCATCAAACAGAATAGGAAAATAAAACCGTACTGAAATAGAGAACAAATGCACAATTCCAAGAGTTGGTGGGATATAAAGTATCTGTGTTCAGATGAATGAGAAGCCTGATGCAAATTTTCTATAGTAGATATTATTGTTAGCTAATTAGAGCTAACATTTGTTGGGCACTTAACATGTGCCAGCCATTATCCAAATCCCCTTTGAACATTACTTTATTTAAACTTCATAACAAATTTATGAGTTAGTATTATTTTCTCTATTAAAAAGGGAAAATGATAATCATAAAGATTAAATAACTTGGCACTATCACATGGCTTTTCAATGGAGCAAGAATTAAAAACAGTCAGTGTAATTACACAATTGCAACTCATCTGCCAATATTGATATGCCTGAATTAGAGATGACAAGAGGAAACCAACAGCTTTCCTTTCTTCAGGGCTCATAGAGTTCAGTCTTTGTGTTTTCTAAAAGTTAATACTTAAAAGAGACTTCACCCATTAATACAGTTCAATCTAGTTGGATTTCTATTACCTGCTATACCAATTCATAAAATACTTGTACTATGTGGTATACAGTTAGAAATAAATCTTGTTTTGCAGAATTTTCCATGAGAGATTTTATATCTATTCTTACTCATAAATGATGTTACATTGAATATGCACATGTTGCATGTTATTTATATAAATGAAATAAGATAAACAGCAGTTCTACATTGGAGTCTATTTTTGTCCTCACTATAGCTTAATTTTCCACAGTTAGTTTAACCAGAGATATTATTTCAATTGGCTTGTTAGAATCCTTAGTTGTGTTCCTCACAGATTTTGATTTTATATGTGCAATTGCTCAGACAATGGGTTTTTGTAGCCATTGAATCTTTTATAGTGATTTCTCTAGAGATCTTGCTTTCTTTTTTTAATACGACCCTGACACCATTAACTTAAAATATGGTTGCTTAGTAATAAAATACATTGAATATGTCATGTATTCATACTTTGTAGTATGTTTGCTGCAGGTGCCTGAGAATTTTTTTTCTCACTTTTCCACTGTTTTGCAGGAGGAATCTTTGGCATGACTGTGTTAATGTAAAAGGTATTAATTCTAGGTGATTCTAGGTATGCAGATAAGCCTCCAAGATTTCAGAACCACAGGTTTTTCAGTTTAGCTATGTCAGTTCTGTTATGTGTGTTAAATATATAGCAAGAACTAGAGCAAAGATAATAAATAGACCCAGAATTAGCCACTTAGGCATGACTGCCAGCTTTTTGCTCAAGAAAACAACAGTGTCAGGATCCATTGTGAAGTCTCCCAGAGTTCTGAGAGGCAGGGGGAAACCTGAGAGCATTTTCCATATCCAATAGAAATTTAGAAGAACTGATAATTTAGGAAAGGAAATTTTGATAATTTTTATACACATATATTTGATAGACATTTTCTAATGTTCCACAGAACTTTAAAGTTAGGAGGTAAAATCAGTTAACCTTGCATACACTGTTTGAGATGTGAATTTAAGAACAACAACAAAAATTCCTACTGTCCTGGGAAAAAGTAAATCAAAGAAACGTGGAGTCAAGTGTCAGGGTCAGACTCTAAATTGTTCTTGCAGCTGTTAGTAGGCAGGAAGCCAAAGCCAATTATTATCTGAGTGAGAGACATGTCAATCCATCAGCCACAGCATGGTGTACTGAACATTGCCTTACGACTTTCAAATCTAGAAATAGGAAGAAAGGCCCATGTTGACAAGTGTGAGGAAATTTCCACCAATGTCCAAGATGAAGAAGTGTTACCATTTTTCATTTTTGTACTATTGATAATCTGTTATCTAATCTCAGCTCCCTCCACTCTTTCTTCCATATGTAAACTCATTAACTCTGATACTGGGACTTGCTACAATATGACAAAGTTATTCCATTTTTCAAAGTGTGAAATATGTCATATACATGTACAATCTGAACCCCAAGCTGGTAGTGACATTGCGGCTTCTCTGATGGAAATTTTTAATATAATTCATAGAAAAACAGCATAAGAAACAGTATAGTTTTTATGGATCATTTTCTTTCTTTGTTTTTGAAACAAAAGAAAACATCAAATACTGATTAATGTCCTCATTTCAGAAATGCTACCCTCAGTGAACTCAACAATAAGCAGTAACTGGGAGCTTCCAGAAGATAAATATAAAATGGTCTTAGAGGAAAACAAACAACTTTTTCATTATTAAAAGCACCCTAAAGGAATTTTTGGTCTTTGAACTAAGACTGTTCTTTCATGAAGCATGAAGGATAGACACTATCTTGGATCAATTGTTTGCTTTGAAGTTAGTTTCCTTCACTTGTATGTTTTATATAACTTGACCCATCATCATAAGCCTGGGTTTGAATCCCAACAGTATGACACCCAGGTGTCTCTTAATCTTTGCACATAGTGATGTACCTTGAACCCAGAAAATCTGAGACAGGTCCCAATTAATTTAGGAAGCTTATTTTGCCAAGATCGAGGACACACCTGTGACACAGCCTCAGGAAGTCCTGATGACATGTACCTAAGGTGGTCACAGCACAGCTTGGTTTTATATATTTAGGGAGACAGGAGACATCAATCAATATATGTAAGAAGTACATTGATTTGGTCTGGAAAGGTGAGACAACTTGAAGCAAAGGCAGGAAGACTGGAAGCAGGGAGGGAGCTTCCAGGTCACAGACAAGTGATGACAAATGGTTACATTCTTTTGAGTTTCTGATTAGCCTTTCCAAAGAAGGCAAATTAGATATGCATCTAATTTGAATAGAATGGGAGGCAGGTTTGGCCTAAGCAGTTTCCAGCTTGAATCTTCCTTACTGATTTTGGAGGCCCAAGATATTTTCCTTTCATAACCTCATAAGGATGTCATGGGGCTCAGAACAATTTATGCATATAAAATAATCCAGTCCGTATAGCTTGGTGTTTACTCAGGCTCTATAATCAGATAGAATTGGCTTTGAACCTTACCTTCATCTCTTACTAGCTGTGTAGCCTTGAACAATTACAGAATCTCTTTAGAAGTTTAGTTTCTTTATCTGTAAAGTGGGGAAAACAATTCCCTAGCCCACAGGGTTGTTCTGAAGTAACAGATGCTATCAAAATTTCTTATTGACATGTAAAGTAGTAGTATTTAGTATTCCCTCACTCCTATATCATAGCATAGCTTTAGTAATGCTCATTCTCACCCTAAGATGTCTTCCTCTGTCCATCTTTTCTGCACACTGACCTTCCAGAATAGTCTTAGAATAGTCTTTTTTTTCTTTGCTGTTTGTCTTTTCAGGAGTTTGTATTAAAAGACTCCTTTATAAACAGCACACATCTGTAATCCCAGCACTTGGGGAAGCTGTGGCCGGGTGGGTTGATTAAGCTCGAGTTCGCGACCAGCCATGGCAACATGGCAAAATCCCATCTCTGCAAAAAATACAAAAATTAGCTGGGCGTGGTGATGGGCGCCTGTAGTCCTAGTTACTTGGGAGACTGAGGTGGGGAATCGCTAGAACCCAGAAGATCGAGGCTGCAGTGAACCGAGATCATACTACTGCCCTCCAGCCTGGGCAACAGAGGGAGACCCTGTCTCACAAAAAAAAAAAAAAAAAAATAGACTCCTTTCTGACAAATGCATATGGTCTAAGCTCTCAGAGGCAAAATCGTGTACCTGTTCAGTATCCTTGGAACCAACCTGAGTGGAAATATTGGCTATTACAACTATGTGAACAACTTGAACAACTTAATTAAACTTCCTGCATCTCAATTTTTTTTTCTGTAAAAGGAGGGTAACATAGTCCTTTCCCTGTAGGTCTTTGTTGTCAGTAAGCAAGATAATCATGAAACATTGAAGACAAATCTGGTATACAGAAGTGTTAAGTAAAATTAGCTAGCTTTTTCCTAATTATGAGAAAACTCCAACTATTAGAAAGTTCTTTACATTCTTATATCCTGCCTACCATAGTATTCGCTTTTAATTATATAATTATATTCTGTGGCAATGATTATATCACTTTCGACAGGACACTCCTTCAACTGATGTGTCCTGGTAAAATTTTCATAGAATTTCTGTGTATTTTGCTTTACTTATGAGTCAATGTAAGATTTAAAATTTTTTTAATAATCCTGATTTTAGATATTAAAGATTGGTCCAAAAAATCTTGGATATTTTTAAAAGAAAGTGGTAGTATAAATATTTATCACCCATAAAGGAGGCTCTTTGTTTTTCCCGATTTTACTAAAAAATCTGAAGGAGTAAAATAATGAAAACATTTCATTCAGAGTATGAATGCTTCAGTATCTGCTATCTCTGCACTTCAACAGCTTTGTTAGACAGTTACGGTTAAGATCATTTGGCCTTATAAATTTGAGGACGATTTAGAGAAGATTTTTTTTCTGCAGTAAAATGCAAATAAATTTTACCAACTGCTGCATATTTTCCTTTAGGTCACAGAGGGCCTAAACTGGATGTAATATACCTTTTAGAGTAATTTCTCAGATTTTTCCAAAAAAAAAAAAAAACACATTTTTAAGTGAAATTGCAATTCTAACTTGCTAAACAACAACAACAATACAAAACAATGGCAATAAGAATGACTAAGAGGAAGGACTAAACTAAGGGGAGCATGTTTGTTGCTGTTGTTGTTGCTATCCCCTGAGGATTAGTTTTTTGAGTACGGGATATTTTTTCTTTCATAGTTTCCTTGAAGAATAGTAAGGGACTTGAGTAGTCACCTTCCCAGAGATTCACTCTGAATTTGTTTGCATTGCCTGGTCCAAGTTCCTGTTTCCATAAAGAACAGCTGATTTCATGTTTATGAGAGCCCATAAAATCTAGCTCATGTACCTGATGTAGGCTCCTTTGGGGAGAATTAGTTTCTAGATAAATCTGTTCTCAGATACTAGCTCTCATGCAACCAACTGAAAATTGAAACCTATGCGACAACTTCAAACAGCGCTCCACCTCACCTTTCTAACTTGGGACACAAATATTTGTGATTACCATGATTATTACTTAATTTTTAAAGCTCTGGAGAATCCACATGGCTTAAAACCTATTAAAAAATAAGTTATAACTATACAGAACTTATTGTGTGCCATTCACTGTGTTAATTAATTAATATTCACTCATTTAATATGGTTTGAGGTTAGTACTTGGTATGGTTTGGATCTAGGCTCAGAATGTAAGAGTAAAGGAGGCTTGACAACTTCCACCTAGATTTCAGAAGATGTAAAATATGGTTTGGCTATGGGTCCCCACCCAAATCTTATGTCAAATTGCAATCCCCAGTGTTGGAGGTGAGGCCTGGTGTGAGGTGATTGGATCACAGGGGTGGGTTTCTTATGAATGGTTCAGCACCATCCCCTCAGTGCTGTTCTTGTCATAGTGAGTTATTGTGAGATCTGCTTGTTTAAAATGTGTAGCAGCTCTCCACTCTCTCTCCCTCCTGCTCTGACTTCCCCTTCACCTTCTGCCATAATTGTAAGTTTCCTGAGACCTCCCCAGAAGCAACAGCCATTGTTTCCTGTACACCTTGCAGAACTGTGAGGCAATTAAATGTCTTTTCTTTATAAATTACCCAGTTTCAGGTATTTCTTTAGAGCAATGTGAGAAGGGACTAATACAGTACATTTATTATTCCCCATTCCATAGGTGATACACACAGAGTAAGGGACTTCCAAAAGTCATATATATGTACACACACATGTACATACACACAATACATACATATATACACATGCATATATATATACACATATATACACATACATATATACACACACATATACATATATACATATATATACATACATATATATGTACATACATATATATACATACATATATATGTACATACATACATTTAAACTCTATCTTAGGCATCTGATTCTTATTAGGCTGTAACATGCCTCAAAGTGCAGCATTAGGGAAATGAGTGGAGATCTTCAATGAAGTATTAGTTTTATCTTTAAATGTTCATTGCATTTTTAACATTTGAAGCTTTTTTTAGTTCTTTTTTTTTTCTTTAGTATGTGAGTGATTATTCCAATTTTGTTTGGACCACATGTCCAAGACTTGTTGATTATGCTGAAGTGAAGCCCAGTTCAGGGATCTGAATTCTACCTTGGAGTGTTTCTCTAGTACACTTACTGCCTAGAAAATCAAAGGATATCAAATGCAAGTACTTCTTAGAAATCACCATATGTGAAAGTAAAGACAAAAATAATTTTTGCAGGCCGGGCACGGTGGCTCATGCCTGTAATCCCAGCACTTTGGGAGGCCGAGGCAGGTGGATCACAAGGTCAAGAGATTGAGACCATCCTTGCCAACAAGGTGAAACTCCGTCTCTACTAAAAATATAAACATTAGCTGGGCATAGTGGTCTGTGCCTATAGTCCCAGCTACTCAGGAGGCTGAGGCAGGAGAATCCCTTGAACCCAGGAGGCAGAGATTGCAGTGAGCCGAGGTCGTGCCACTGCACTCCAGCCTAGTGACAGAGTAAGACTCTGTTTCAAAAAAAAATTTGCAAAGAATTATAAAATATTTAACTGTATCTATAAAAAAATGCTGAGATCCTATAAAGTCACTTATTATGTTGGCCATCTCTCCTAAAGTTCCATATATCAGAAAAGCACAAGAGAAGGAATTTTCAAGGTGAATTAATTACAAATTTTGGGGACACAGGTAGTGACCTTATTAAGGCATTATAACCATTTACAAAATATTTTCTTATTCAGTCATTCAACCATTTGCTTTCCATGTTCTGTAGCCAGACTACATAATTTATATTGTAACTCATCATAACATTAGTATATAATATTTTATATTTTCACTCATAATTAAGTAGCTGTTACTTTGAGCAATTCATTTGAAATCTTGAAGACTTTATAAAATAGAAATAATTGTTGCAACTTTTTAAAGGAGTATTAAGGACATATAATGGGAAAATACATATAAAGCACATACTATCCACTAAGGCACTAAAACTAATCTCACTCCCATCTTTCTCTTTTAAACTTGATTGTACCTTCTCCATGCTGGATACTTTAAAGACACTGCTCCCATTCATTATATCATTCCCCTGTTCAAAAGCTTTCCTTTATTCTTATGATTTAAGTTTGAATTTTTCACTCTGGCATAGTAAAATTTTTAATAAATCTTGACTTGTGCGTGCGCACATGCGCGCGTGCGCACACACACACACACACACTCACTCACAGCCCTGTCTCCCATAAAACACCTCTTTAGGTTGCAGGCCCTTCCAAAGCATCCCCTTGTTACATACCTCTAATACACAAGCTGAAACCTTCACTTCTAGCTCAACTCTACTTATGTTGCCTTCCCAGCTAAAGAGATTATTCCAACTACACAAGGTTCACTGCACATACTTTTGCCCCAAGAAACATTTTATGATTCCTAGAATGGCATGTACCTTCCTCTCTGAAACTCTGCAGTAATTTGTATGTACTTATTTTATGGTAATTATCTAAAGTTGCCCAGCATTTTCGTGTTTTATGTATGTTTCTGATCTCTATAATTGGAAAATGAGTTTCCCGAAGAAACATGGCCTACTCAGCTTTGAATGCTTTTTAGTGTCTATCACAGTGTATGGCAAACAATAGACATGCAATAAATAATTGGTCAAATTGAATTACAAAGCTTAGTTGTTTCATCCTCATGAAGGATGTGATAGAAGTCGCATAGCAGCATAAATTCCCCATGAATGAATTTTTCTAGCTGCTTATTAAGGGCTATTTACTTCCACTAACAGTTGGACAGGTGGTAGGGTCATTAGACTAATTGTCTAGTTGTGGGTTCAGCTGTGCTTTTGAATGGTCAGCAATGCACTTTACTGTGGATAACTGTGTTGGAATGACTTTTGGTATTACATGTATAGTCAAATAAATGTTCATTAAAAGTAATAGAGAGCAGATGATGACTTTAATTTTCTTGTTATTTTCCATAGAATATATTGTAAGTACAGCTATTGATAAGCCAATGTGGTAAATATAAACATCATTTACATATTTTTTACTGTGGTGGTAGGAGAAGGTTCAAATTCAAGTAATCTGTAAAATCAATTCAATTGTCATATTTTACTAAAAATAAGTGACAAGTAAAACCCAGGAACAACCCTTGGAGGCCTTTGCAGGCTTAATGAGCCCTTTTGAATGGGAAGCACCAGGAGGCAAGGTGGTCAAGTAGTGAGACCTTTCAATTTTCATTTTGAGGTTTAATGTCTTTATAATTAAAGAAGTTATAGGCATCAAAAATATTTTATACTTATTTTTGAAGAAAAAACAGTAATAGATTGTGTTAGTAAATGTCTTATTCCATATCTTCTTGTGGTCTAGAGTTACATTTCCAGGTTCAGACAAGCTTTCTTCTGCATTTCAAAGATTAACACACTATCATCTAGGAAACTGTGGCTTGGTTATATCAAACTGTAATTTGAGGCCAGGCACAGTGGGTCATGCCTATAATCCTAGTGCTGTGGGAGGCCGAGGTGGGAGAAACTCTTCAGGCCAAGAGTTTGAGACGAGCCTGGGCAACATAGCAAGACCCTATCTCTATAATTTTTTAAAAAACTAACCAGACAGGGTAGTGTATGCCTGTATTTCCAGATACTCAGGACACTAAGGTGGGAGGATCACTTGACCTAGGACTTTAAGGTTACAATGATGATGCCACTGCACTTCAGCATGGGTGACAGAGCAAGATCCTGTCTCAAACACACACACACACACACACACACACACTGAACTGTAATTAATGTCTAAATTTCTGAAATACATGACATTATTGCTTCCTAAAATTAGAGAATTACTTTCATTTTAATGAAGACACATTTCAGTGTCTTTTCATAAGGTATTTGAAAGTAGATCTGCACTGAACATTCTAGCATTACATAAAATGTAGGGAGGCCCTTATTCCCGATTTATCTATCAACAAAAGAATTTGCAGTTTTTTTTTCTTTATTATACTTTAAGTTCTAGGGTACATGTGCACAACATGCAGGTTTGTTACATATGTATACATGTGCCATGTTGGTGTGCTGCACCCATTAACTCATCATTTACATTAGGTGTATCTCCTAATGCTATCCCTCTCCGCTCCCCCTACCCCACGACAGGCCCTGGTGTATGATGTTCCCCATCCTGTGTCCAAGTGTTCTCATTTTTCAATTCCCACCTATGAGTGAGAACATGTGGTGTTTGGTTTTCTGTCCTTGTGACAGTTTGCTGAGAATGATGGTTTCCAGCTTCATCTATGTCCCTACAAAGGACATGAACTCATCCTTTTTTACAGCTGCATAGTATTCTATGGTGTGTATGTGCCACATTTTCTTAATCCAGTCTATCATTGATGGAAATTTGGGTTGGTTCCAAGTCTGCTATTGTGAATACTGTAGCAATAAATATACGTGTGCATGTGTCTTTATAGCAGCATGATTTATAATCCTTTGGGTATATACCCAGTAATGGGATGGCTGGGTCAAATGGTATTTCTAGTTCTAGATCCTTGAGGAATCACCACACTGTCTTCCACAATGGTTGAACTAGTTTACAGTCCCACCAACAGTGTAAAAGTTGTTTCTATTTCTCCACATCCTCTCCAGCACCTGTTGTTTCCTGACTTTTTAATGATCGCCATCCTAACTGGTGTGAGATGGTATCTCATTGTGGTTCTGATTTGCATTTCTCTGATGGCCACTGAGGATGAGCATTTTTTCACGTGTCTGTTGGCTGCATAAATGTCTTCTTTTGAGAAGTGTCTGTTCATATCCTTTGCCCACTTTTCAATGGTGTTGTTTGATTTTTTCTTGTAAGTTTGTTTAAGTTCTTTGTAGATTTTGGATATTAGCCCTTTGTCAGATGGGTAGGTTGCAAAAATTTTCTCCCATTCTGTAGGTTGCCTATTCACTCTGATGGTAGTTTCTTTTGCTGTGCAGAAGCTCTTTAGTTTAATTAGATCCCATTTGTCAATTTTGGCTTTTGTTGCCATTGCTTTTGGTGTTTTAGACATGAAGTCCTTGCCCATCCCTATGCCCTGAATGGTGTTGCCTAGGTTTTCTTCTAGGGTTTCTATGGTTTTAGGTCTAACATGTAAGTCTTTAATCCATCTTGAATTAATTTTTGTATAAGGTGTAAGGAAGGGATCCAGTTTCAGCTTTCTCCATATGGCTAGCCCGTTTTCCCAGCACCATTTATTAAATAGGGAATCCTTTCCCCATTTCTTGTTTTTGTCAGGTTTGTCAAAGATCAGGTGTTTGTAGATGTGTGATATTATTTCTAAGGACTCTGTTCAGTTCCATTGGTCTATATCTCTGTTTTGGTACCAGTACCATGCTGTTTTGGTTACTATAGCCTTCTAGTATAGTTTGAAGTCAGGTAGCTTGATGCCTCCAGCTTTGTTCTTTTGGCTTAGGATTGTCTTGGCAATGCGGGCTCTTTTTTGGTTCCACATGAACTTTAAAGTAGTTTTTTCCAATTCTGTGAAGAAAGTTATTGGTAGCTTGATGGGGATGGCATTGAATCTATTAATCACCTTGGGCAGTATGGCCATTTTCACAGTATTGATTCTTCCTATCCATGAGCATGGAATGTTCTTCCATTTGTTTGTGTCCTCTTTTATTTCATTGAGCAGTGGTTTGTAGTTCTCCTTGAAAGGGTCTTTCACATCCCTTGTAAGTTGGATTCCTAGGTATTTTATTCTCTTTGAAGCAATTGTGAATGGGAGTTCACTCATGATTTGGCTCTCTGTTTGTCTGTTATTGGTGTATAGGAATGTTTGTGATTTTTGCACGTTGATTTTGTATCCTGAGACTTTGCTGAAGTTGCTTATCAGCTTAAGGAGATTTTAGGCTGAATATAGCCAATTCTCATTATCTGTAGATTTTATATTTGCAAATTTACTTACTAAATTTATTTGGAATTCCAAAATTAGTACACATGACATTTTTGCAGTTCATGGATGTGTGAGGAGTGGAGAAAAGTTTGAGTTTCCTGGCAGGTACATTCTCAGCTGTTGATGAATAAGGCAAATGTCTGGTTCTTATTTTAGCTCTCATACTGTAAACGTATTCTTTTCATGGTCTATTTTTCATATTTTTGTGATGTTGGTGATTTTGCTCTTCAAAATGTTCCCCCAGCATAGTGCTTAACTGTTATCTGATATTGCTAAGTGCAAGAAGGCTGCAATTTGCCTTACAAAGAAAATCCATTTGTGTAGGCATGAATTATAGTAGCATTTGAGTTCAATGTTAGTGAATCAACAATGTATATTAAATAAAATATATTAAAAATACAAACATAAAGCAAGGTTATCCATTAATCGGTTGACAAAAATATTGTGACTGTTGGCTTTTAGGAAACTAACTCTATGTTTTCCCCAAGAAAAGTTGTTTGGTATTCACTAGGTCAGTGTTCACAGTGACTGTATAGAGTGTAACTACTGAGAATAATGAGAATCAACTATGTTTTATGAATTTATCCCCTACTTCTGATTACCAAGTCAGGATAAAACTAAAACTGTGCTCTGCTTATCTCTACTTATCTCTGACCTTTTACTGCAGTGCATTGCAGTTGTCCCTGTCTCTCCTTTGCCTAATAGACACAATCTGTGCCAGGCATTTTGCATATACTGGTAGTAGCTCATTTTATCCCATCACAACTGTAATTCCATGGATAAAAAGGATTGTATTCCATTTATATATTGAAAACATTAAGGAATTATTATTAACAATTATTAAAGCTTCTTAAAAAAAGAATTGTAATATCCCATGTGGATCTACAGATCTGGATGTAGAGAAACTAGCATTCTTCAGGATTGATAGATTATGAAATGCTAGCACACACATACAGATGTGTGCACACAAACATGCAGATACACATAATCACACATAAACATAAGGCATTATGCAGTGTAGATCAAATCAGTCTCTTGTCTTGTAATTTGTGTATAACTACAAAAATATCTAATGTAAGCAAATCTTTCTGTAATGCATAATGGAAGATTATCTCAATAAGTGTTAACTGAGAATCTACAGAATTAGTAACATTGTATAATGCATTGTAAGGTATAAACACATTTGGACATAGACTTTGCCCTAAAGCACTTTGTAGACTAGCAGCCTACATACAGTTGAAATAGCTAAAGAAAAGGAAGCATTCCAATCAGTATTTCTATATGTTTGGTCATTAGGAAACGTTGGGATAGGTTACTGGAGTTTTCCCTATTCATTGCCATGATTTAAATTAGCTGATTTAATTAAGTGCAAGGTAATTTTAAATTGTAGAATTCCATAATGCAGACTGACCACTACAACTTCCCAGGAAAACCCCAGAGGTTCTTAGTTTTTTATTAGATCACCTCAATTTACCACAGTCTTTCTAGGTAAGGTTGTTCCAAACACCTAGTGATTTCCTACCATCTGTGGTTTTTATTATGCTCCATCTGAAATTGTATGCATCCTTGTTGTTACTAGCTCTTCAAGTGCTGATCAGTCCATGGGACTTTTATTTTTTTCTCAGCATCTTTGGACATGAAGTTGGCCTAGCTGATGAATTTTTTATCTCTACAATTATCTAGCCAGGGGATAGATGTTAGTCTCCCTTCTTAAAGGCAAGTCCCTTATTCAAGTTAGTCTCCATGTGGTGACAGGAAGATACCTTTCCTCCCACTGTATACCCACATATTTCCTGGGAAGACAAGAGAAATGCACAGACTCACCATGTAGCAAACAATGCTCTTGCTAAAAATTTTTCTTTAAAAAAATTTTGTTTTTCCATATAAAATCTAAGGTAGGATAAAGGCTAAAAAAATGCAAGAACTGTCTTGGTTACCTCCTTGCTAGTCTTTTCTTTAGAACTTGTGATTTTGGTGGATGTGGGGAGGAGAGGTTTATCACCTCCTATTCTTGGATTTGATTGGGAAAGTTTTACTTTTATCAAGAATCTCAGTATCTATAGATGAGCTAAACATCATTCTGAAATGTGAATTGCTTCACTGTAAAAGTAAAATTATGATTTTTTTCCATTCTCTGCAGACTTTTATAAGGGCAAAACTGAGTTTGGATCTATAGCAGAGTCCTGTCATTGCAATTGCATAGAATGTGATAAAAATAAGTTTAGATGCAAAAAAATGATTTAGTACATTTGAGCCACTTGGCCAACAGTTGTCGTGATCTCTATTAGTCGGTTTTCATGCTGCTGATAAAGACATATCTGAGACTGGGCTATTTACAGAAGAAAGAGTTTTAATGGACTTACAGTTCCATGTGGCTGTGGAAACCTCACAATCATGGAGGAAGGCAAGGAGGAGCAAGTCATGTTTTACATGGATGACAGCAGGAAAAGAGAGAGAGCTTGTGCAGGGAAACCCCCATTTTTAAAAACATCAGATCTCATGAGACTTACTCACTCTTACAAGAACAGTACAGGAAAGACCGCCTCCATGATTCAATTACCTCTCACCAGGTTCCTCCCATGAAATGTGGGAATTATGGGAGTACAATTCAACATGAGATTTGTGTGGGGACACAGCCAAGCCATATCATGATCCAACATTTGTCAAGATAATTAAGAAAATACATGTTGAGTAAGAGAACTTACACACCCACAACTGTAGCAGGAGACATATCGCTCTTCCCTGAGGCACATATGATGCTAAATCCTGGTTTTAGTCCTGACATAGTCCTGAAGGAAAAGAAGAGTAACTAGCTACTGGTGCCTCCCAAGGCCAAAGGAGATTATATTGATGGTGTTTGTGCAAAACTTCAAATCTTCCAGCATAAGCCTGAGATACCAAGTTTGCCCATAGTTAATTTACATCATAGGTAGATGAAATGTACAATACAGACTGGTGGACTATTATATTGAAGGTTCCTCAAAGAACATACCTCCAGACGAGGCAGAAAAACATTTCATAAGTACTAGAAGAAGGTAATCAGAGCTAGTGTGGTTATACTTATCAAAAGAAAAAAGAGAAAAAGTTTTATTTTTATCAGGATAATTTCACTAGGCTACTTTGGGAACTAGCAATTTTTCCTCCACTGTTAGAATAAATAGGCTTATTTTGCTTTATCTAGATGTTATCCCAGAAGTAGTAGCATAGGATAAACTTTTCAAAAACTTTTCTTTTCAAAAATGAAGCAATTTATGCTATTCAAAAATTCTAGTTGGTACCTTTAAGAAAGTATAAATGTGGAGAAAAAAATGTAACACATTCTCTTTTATGATAATGGCTTCCAGGTAATTTCAGAAGAAGTTTCAAAATTCCACAAGAATTCCTCCTCTTAGGACTGTGGTTTTAAGCAAAGGTGAGAAAATCAGGCTACATGATTGTTACTCAGTTGAAATATGAAGGCTTTTATTTGTTAGTTTTTATTTTGTTTAATCTGTATGTTCCCAGTAGAAAAAATATCCTTCATTTAGTTAGGAAAAATTGTGACTATGTTTGTGTCTCATTATGTTAATTGGCAAATATTTTCATTTGCTTTCCAGGGGAAAAGAAAAACTAACAAAAGTGTACAGTCACCAAGTAGTTATTTCCTACAGTAGACAAGAATACCTTTTTTCACTATATACCTTTTTTCTTTTCAAGAGAACAGAAAGTGTTTGAGGAACACTAATATACCTGGAAGCTTCAGGGTGATAGAAACTCAGTTATCAAGGCTCTTATCTCTGCTTGGAGGCTCCATTTTGGTACACATCAGTGATTTCTAAAGCATTTATTGTAATGAATTGTATATAGATTCTACTTATCCTAACTCCACAAATCAGTTTCAGGTCAGTAAAACAGATGGTTAAGCACAATTAGTTTTTTCGAAGAACTATAAATATAGTCACTTCTTTCCTCTGGTGTCTTACTGCCATGTTGTCTAAGTGTATCATACAGGGAGCTCAATAGAAAACCATTTATAGGACCTAGTTCTTCCTCTTTTTTTATCCTTGGAAAGTTGATGACTTGTTATTATGTTAATAGTCTCAATTTATATTTTGCTAAGTGCACTAACTAGAAAGCAAGTTTGCATGTCTAAGCAGCTGATATTTTTTCATTGTGGACCATGTGTTTTAGTGTTAATGAAAAACTAGGTTTATTTCAAACTTGATAAGAGAATAATTTTAGACAAAAATTATTTTGGAAAATAAATATTTTTCAGCCTTTTCCAAGATTACTCTGTAGGAAAAGAGGATATTAATCTGCTTGATAAAGGGTGCTGTTCATATGGCTGTTGATTCATCTAAAGGCTTTGCTTCCTTGGATAATACAACTAGATCAATCAATCCAATCAATGACTACTTTGCTAACAAATGCTATTAAAAATAATGAAAGTTATGTTCCAAGAGAAGCATAATTTATATATCATTTTTCTTACTGAAAGTAAGAGGACCTTAAAACATTATGAATTATAAAGATCTGTAACAGGACATCTGGTAGTAAGTGATGATAAGCCACTTTTGTGCTGATTGCCTCACTTATCTGTGCCAAAGCTACCTCTTTTTCTTAAACAATAAATTCTTTTCATTCCCTTGAGGGTTCTTATTTGAACACAGAAAGACATTTCCCAGCATTCCTTATAGTTATACTGAGGCCAACTAACTGGGTTCTGGTCAATAGGATTTGGGCAATATTCACACTTCAAATACAAGCTTAATTTTTGAATAAAAATATTTCTGCCAGTCATTGAAAATATTTTCTGATTTTTTAACATGATTATACAGTCCTCTTCAAATTTTATTGTTAGTCAATCTCAGGACAGGGTCAACACCACTTTCATATCACAAGTAACCCAAAGAGGAACATGCTTGTAGGAAGCATAAATGTCAGCCACCCAAAAGTAGATATCAGAAATCATTTAAAAATATATACATTCTAAAATTTAGCATTGAACATAGGTATCTTTTTAGAGGTAACAATTGGTGCTCACCCAACTCTTTCAATTACCTCTTCCTTGACATATGATATTTCCTAGTCCTCTTTGCAGTTTTATTTTGGAGCAAAGTGACTTGGCTCTGGCCAGTGGGACTTGAGCAGGAATAATACCCAAGCCTGTCTCTTAAAATGTACCACAAGATACTTCACTTTTTCTTTTATTTTCTTTCCTCTTCATTCTTGACTATATATTCATGATGATACAGCTACAACACAGATAGCATCTCTGTCAGTCTTGTTTACTAAGTGGCTGTGTGGAGCAAAGTACCACTCCTTCCTCCCACTGATATTCATTGGATCCGTAAGACAAGCATTAAATGCATTCTTACTTAGTTAAGCCACTGAGATTGGGGTTTAATTTTTTTCTACATCATAGATAAGCCTATCCTGATTAATATAAAATGACAGATGTTACCAGTATGTCAACCCTAATATTGAGATATAATGTGCTTCAGCATAATAAGAATTCTAGGCTGGGTGCAGTGGCTCACACCTGTAATCCCAGCACTTTGGGAGGCTGAGGTGGGTGGATCATCTGAGGTCAGGAGTTCGAGACCAGCCTGGCCAACATGGTGAAACCCTTTTTCTACTAAAAATACAAAAATTAGCCAGGCATGGTGGCACTTGCCTATAATCCCAGCTACTCAGGAGTCTGAGGCAGAAGAATCGCTTGAACCTGGGAGGTGGAGTTTGCAGTGAGCTGAGATTGTGCCACTGCACTCCAGCCTGGGCGAGAATCTGTCTCAAAAAAAAAAAAAAAAAAAAAAAAAAGCTAAAGACCGGGGCACAGTGGCTCAGGCTGGGCACAATGGCTCATGCCTGTAACGCCTGTAACCCCAGCACCTTGGGAGGCTGAGGCGAGCAGATCACCTAAGGTCAGGAGTTTGAGACCAGCCTGACCAACATGGAGAAATCCCATCTCTACTAAAAATACAAAATTAGCTGGGTATGGTGGCGCATGCTGTAATCCCAGCTACTCAGGAGGCTGAAGCAGGAGAATCACTTGAACCTGGGAGGTGGAGGTTGCGGTGAGCCAAGATCGTACCATTGCACTCCAGCCTGGGCAACAAGAGCAAATCCCCATCTCAAATTAAAAAAAAGAATTCTATGTATAATGCTATTTTGATGAAGAAAATATTAGGGTGAAGACAGCAGAGATCTTTTGAGGAAGGTGCTTATAAAAATATTCCATCTCAAGGGTATGTTAACTGGGTTTGTGTTTTGCTTTAGTGACTATGCCTTTATCTTTTGAAGTACTCTCCTATGTAGTAGTAGGGGAAGGCTGACACCCAGCATTAGCTGCCTTATTAGGTTGGGTTTTCTGGTTTGAGGCTATTTTTCTGAGTATGTCTTTAATCATTAGTAGAGATGCCAACGTTCTTCTGTTTATCATCTCTCTAGTGATTGCATAAATGTAGCCAAGTGCTAAACCTCTCAGTTTCTGTTCATTATAGATCATACCCTATTGCTTGTTTGTTTTGCTTTGCTTAGAAATGGCTTGGAGAATTCATGGATTTCATGGGGCAACTAAATCACCAGAAATTGTATGCAATACTTTGGTTTATATTTATATTTTCAGATTGAGTGGTTCTAGAACTTTCATCACAGGAGCTAATCAGAATAAGCAATCATTGTGAATTATGTCTTTTGCTACATATGAACCATAATCTCAGTGAATCTGGAAAATTGGCTCAACACCAATTTGTTGAAGCAAGCACACACAGCAGCCCCCTGAAATGAACTATAAATTTATGGAGATACAAAAGTAGAAAAGCAATGAATATGTGATCAAATATTTCTAATGTAACTGAAAGTGGTTGTGATGAACATGTTGGAGAGTGAATTTATTAGAATCCTAGTCCTTTTTTTTTTTTTTTTTTTGAGTCAGGGTCTGGCTCCATCACCCAGGCTGCAGTGCAGAGGTACAATCATAGCTCACCATAGCCTCGAGCTCCTGGGCTCAAGTGATCCTCTCAGCTCACCCTCCCTTGTAGTTGGGACTATGGCATGTGCCACCATGCCTGCCTAATTTTTTTATGTTTTTATTTTTATTTTTTTATTTTTTTGGTAGAGGCAGGGTTTCACCATGTTTCCTGGGCTGGTCTCAAGCTCCTGGGCTCAAGCAATCATCCTACTTCAGCTTCCCAAAGTGTTGGGATTACAGGCATCAGTCACTTCACTCAGGCCCTAGTAAAATTTTGAAATAAGAAGTAAGCTCTATCTATGAACAAGATGTCTATATTAACTTATTTTTTTGCATTATATCTAAGTATTATTAATATAATGTGATATACTAAGATAGCCCAGAGAAAAAACACGTGTTGAGGCATAAACTCATTTTCAAAAAATAAGCTTCTATAAAACTGACATAGTGATGCCTATCATAATTCAATAGAAATTTATATCATTTTAGGAGACTTAGTAGCTTTAGATAGATGTAATTTTTTCATCATTACCAACCACAACATCTTATTTATTTTTAAATTGTGATAGGTTTTGCCTTATTTGTGTTCTTATCTCTATATTGCAAACATCAAAAGATGTTGAAAAGAGTTACGATGTACTGAATGTTTGTGTTCCCTTCAAATTCATTGGTTAAAGACCTAATCCCCAACATGATTGTATTAGGAGGTGGGGCCTTTGGTAGGGAATTAGGTTTAGATGGAGTCCTGAGACTGAAGCCCCCATGATGGAATTAGTGCCCTTATAAGAAAGAGGAGGAGATACCAGAGATTCTTCTCTCAGAGAGAACACAGACTCTGCAAATATAGAAGAGCATCCAGATTTGAAAGAGCCAGCACCTTTAACTTTGGCTTTCTAGACTTCAGTCTGTGAGAAATACATGTTTGTTATTTAAGCTGCCAGGTCTATAGTATTCTGGTATAGTAGCCCAGACTGACTGTTGGTATTTCCCATAACCTAATGCACACTTGTTTTTCCACTCAACCAAGATTTAGAGTCTGGTTGTTCTGAAAGAGCATAAAGATTGAGTCAATGACAATTCTCTCCTACTCATCACCTCCCACCTGTCCTGGTAAGACCCTCTTCCTTAGGCACTCAGCCTATCCTATCATTTACAAGTGAGGTGCCGTATTTGGCTATGAAAATCAGAAATAGAAATACAGTTTTGTAATTAAGTGGAAACAGCACAATTCTTGCATGTCATAAAATGTTTATAACTTTAGTATATTTAGTTTAATAAATGTATATTATTAATTATGAGTAGATTTTTGCTCACTACAGGAAAACAAAGAGAGAGAAATAAGAGACATATTATACCCCAAGAAGATGAATAAATAAGAGTGTGAGGAAATAATTATACAAGTAGCTGGAGTTCCTGGCAGGGGTAAAATATGACCCCAAAGAAAATATAGAGTTATTTAAATTTCAAATTAGTAGTGATATACACTGAGTTATTTTGTCTCCCTAAAATTATACGTTGAAACTTAATCCCCAATGTTATGGTATTTGGAGGTGGGGCCTTTGTGAGGTAATTAGGTCATGAGAGTAGAGCACTCATGAATGGGATTAATGTTCTTATAAAGTAGGCCTTAGAGAGTTTCCTCACCACCTGTCGTCATGTGAGATACAGTGAGAAGATGGCCGTCTATGAACCAGGAAGCTGGCCCCCAACAGACATGAAATCTGTTGCCACTTTGATCTTGAATTTCCTAGCCTCCAAAACATGTAAAGAATAAATTTTGGTTATTCATAAGCTAACTAGTTGGCATGGTTTGGCTCTATGTTTCCACCCAAATCTAATGTCAAATTATAATCCTCACATGTTGGAAAAGGGCCCTCGTGGGAGGTGACTGAATAATGGCGTTGGACTTCTCCTTTGCTCTTCTCATGATAGCCATGATAGCGAATGAGTTCTCATGAGATGTGGTTGTTTAAAAGTGTATAGTGCTTCCGCCTTCACTCTCTCTCCTGCTGCTATGTGAAGAAGTGCTTGCTTCTCCTTGATCTTTCCACCATGATTGTAAGTTTCCTGAAGACTCCACAGTCATGCTTCCTGTACAGCCCGAAGAACTGTGAGCCAATTAAACCTCTTTTCTTTAAAATTACCCAGTTTCAGGTAGTTCTTTATAGCAATGTGAGAACAGACTAATACAGAAAATTTGTACCAGAGAAGTAGGGCATTGCTATAAAGATAACTGAAGATGTGGAAGTGATTTTGGAACTGGTAATGGGCAAAGGCTGGAACAGTTTGTAGGGCTCAGAAGAAGACAGGAATATGAGGGAAAGTTTGGAACTTCCTAGGGACTGCCTGAATGGTTGTTACCAAAAGACCGAGAGTAATATGGACAATGAAGTCCAGGCTGAGGGAATCTCAGATGGAGATGAGAAACGTATTGGGAAGTGGAATAAAGGTCATTGTTGCTATGCTTTAGCAAAGAGACTGGCAGCATTGTGCCCCTGCTCTAGGGATCTGTTGAACTTTGAATTTGAGAAAGGTGATTTAGGATATCTGGCAGAAGAAACTTCTAAGCAACAAAGTGTTCATCAGGGTGTCAAGGTGTGGCCTGGCTGCTTCTAAAAGCCTATGCTCATTTGCATAAACAAAGAAATGACCTGAAACTGAAACTTATATTTAAAAGAGAATCAACGTAATAGTTTGGAAAATTTGCAGACTGACCATATGGTAGAAAAGAAAACCTCATTTTCTGGGGAGGAATTCAAGCGGGCTATAGATATTTGCATAAGTAAAGAGCTGAATGTGAATAGCCAAGACAATGGGGAAAATGCCCCTAGAGCATTTCAGAGACCTTTGTGGCTGCCCCTCCCATCACAGGCCTAGAGTCCTAGGAAAAAATAATGGTTTTGTGGGTCAGGCCCAGGGCCCACTGCTCTGTGCAGCCTCAGGATATGGTACCCTGTGTCTCAGCCACCCTAACACCAGCCATGGCTAAAGTGTCAAGGTACAGCTTGAGCTGTTGCTTCAATGGGTGCAAGCCCCAAGCCTTGGCAGCTTTCACATAGTGTTAAGTCTGTGCGTGAACAGAGTGCCTAGATTTCAAAGGATGTATGGAAACACCTGGATGTCCAGGCAGAAGTCTGCTACAGGGGCAGAGCCTTCTTGGAGAACTTCTACTGGGGAAGTACAGAGAGGAAATAAGGAATTGGAACTCCCATACAGAGTCCCCACTGGGGCACTGCTTAGTGGAGCTGTAAGAAGAGGGCTTCCAACCTCCAGACCCAGAATGTTAGATCCACCAATAACTTGCACCATGTGCCTGGAAAAGCTGCAGGCACTCAGTGCCAGCTTGTGGAAGCACCCACGGGGTCTGTACCCTGGAGAGCCATAAAAGCAGAGCTGTCCAAGGCCTTGGAAGCCTGCCCCTTGTGTCAACGTGGCCTGTATGTGAGACATGAAGTCAGAGGATATTATTTTGAAGCTTTAAGATTTAATGACTTCCGTGATGGGTTTTGGACTTTCATGGGGCCTGTAGCCCTTTTGTTTGGTTGATTTCTCCCTTGTGGAATGGGAGTATTTTGCCAATGCCTGTACCCCCACTATATCTTCAAAGTAACTAACTTGTTTTTCTATTTTACAGGCTCATAGGTAGAAGGGACTTGCGTTTTCTCAGATGAGACTTTGGACTTGAACTTTTGAGTTAATGCTGAAATGAGTTAGGACTTTGGAGGACTGTTGGGAAGGCATAATTGTGTTTTGAAATGTGAGAAGGACATGAGATTTGGGAGGGGCCAAGGGCAGAAAGATATGGTTTGACTTTCTATCCCCACTCATATCTCATGTCGAATTGTAATTCCCGCATGTTTGAGGAGGAGCTTAGTGGGAGGTGATTGAACCCTGTGGGCATACTTCTCCCTTGCTGTTCTTATGATAGCGAGTTAGTTCCCACAAGATCTTCTTATTTAAAAGTGTGTAGCACTTTCCCCTATGCTATCTATTTTACCACCATGTGAAGAGGTGCTTGCTTCCCCTTTGCCCTTTCAACTTAATTGTAAGTTTCCTGAAACCTCTCCAGCCATGTGCCTCCAGTGCAGCCTGTAGATCTGTGAGCCAAACCTCTTTTCTTTATAAATTACCCAGTCTCAGGTAGTTCTTTATTGCAGTGTGTGAACAAACTAATACTCTATTCTGTGATAATTTGTTATAGCAGCCTAAACAGACTAAGAGAAATATTAATTTACTCTAATGATAAGGACAAGGGAAGATTTCTTAGAGAATGGTGTAGGGTTCAGTGGGCAGCACTAATAGAATTGAAATCTAAGAACTTTTGAAAAAGGCAAGTAGGGTTTGAGTTCCTACTTGCACTCCTATCTCTACACTTTCTGTAGGCTTCTCACTGTAAGTATAATAGGGAGTCATGACAAAGTACACATCTTATGTCGTGTCTTAGGTGTAAATTAAACAGTAGGAGGAAAGTCTGAGGGGTATCTAGTCACCCATCTATGATCATAGCAGTGGTTACTGTATAAACTGTTTGATTTGCTAAGTACTCTTTCTACTTATCAAGGTAAATTTAATTTGGGATTAAACACAGAAGTAGAAATTGAGATCCATACTATTGGGAGGTTTCTCAAAAAAGCCATGAGGATGTGGCCTCCTGAATTTGATAATAAAATCCCACACTTAGAAGTCTCCAGTAAAAGGTGATTGGGGATCAGATACAAAGTTACAGTTACAAGGAAGTAGTGCTGGTGTTCTGTTGCATAGTAGGGTGACTGTAGTTAACTATAATGTATATTTCAAAATAGCCAGAAAAAAAGGACTTTGAATGTTCTTACCACAAAGAAAAAATCATCGTTTGACATGATGGATATGCTAATTACCCTAATTTGATCATTATGCCGTATGTGCATGTACCAAAATGTCTACGTTGTACCCCATAAATGTGTGTAATTATTAAATGTCAGTATAAATAAAACTTTAAAAAATTGAAAAAGTATCCAATAAATAAGAGCAATTAAAGAAAGATAATAGCCATTAATTTTCATTGATAGTATCGTGTGAAGAAAGAGAAATGAACACAGTGACTTAAATTAACTCATTTAATTTTCAACTATCTTTTTATGTAGATGCTACTATTATCCCTATTTTATGGAAGAGGAAACTAAGGCACCAAGTAATGTTGGTGGCCATACTAGCAAGGGGTTAATACTTAAGAAGGGTACCCAAAGTCTGACAGCTGCTGTCAGCTGGAAACTAAGCAGCTTGGAAACTAAGCACTCTGACTTTTAGCTCCATCAATGCAATTTATTAAATGCCCACACATTTTTGGAATAATGGCCTTTAATTTGTTTATAATGAGTATTACAATGTAGAAATTTTCAGTAGATCCTCATTAATCCAAACGCACAAATTTCTGCAAGAATGTTTAAAAAGAGAGATGACAGTTTTATGAATGAGAAGTGACACCTATTAGCTAACTTCTTACAATTCAGTTATAGCTGGAAATAAACCAAACAGCATATTTGAGTTATTAACAGAGAAAATTCATTTGGATCATATTGCTGTCTTAATGGGGCTCAAATTATCCTGAGGGGTGAATAAATCATCCCATGTACGAAAAATGGTTCTTGAATAAGCCAGATTCTTTTTCAGTTCAGAACTTCATAAAAGTGAAGAACAGAGAGTTAACAGAAAATTATCTGTTATCTTCTGAATAATATGAAATATATGGCACCCAGAAATACCAAACTGATTTGAAAACTTGGCAATAAAAGGAAAAATAAACATCATTTTGTGTGGTAATGAAAAATGCTGATCGATGTTTTTAATGTTAATCCTGAGTTCAGAGCATCAGGTAAATCTGGATTATATGCCAGAAGCTGAAATTCAAGCAGGTTGTCAATCTGTTAAGGTTTGGGGGCAGAGATCAGAATTTGGTACAACTGAAGTGCTGGACTCTGCAGGGCAGGAGGAGACAGGAAGAGCTATGTGGATACGATCACAATACATTTATGCATGGGCTTTTCATAAGTCCTTGACCTAATTCTGGACTCAACATTTGCACAATAATAGCACCTGGGCTATGCTGAGAATAGGTGCTTCAGTGTTGAGAACAAAAATAGAGATACTAGAGGTGAATCACTGCTGAGGAATGTTGGTGGCTATACTAGCAAGGGGTTAGTGACATTAGGTAATATCCTGGGAAGCTACCTCAAACACCAGAGACACATTGATTTAGAAGTACTAGGCATACCCTAGGGCAAGTTTCTCAGTCTTAGCACTATTGGTATTTTGGCCTAGGTAATTCTTTGTTGTAGGCTCCTACCCACTAGATGCCAATAGAGCTTTCCCTATTTGTGGCAGCCAAAAATGTCTCCAAACATTGCCAACTCACCTCTGGTTGAGACAACTGCTTTGGACTAACACAAAGTCTAAAACCAAGTACAGACAAGATCTGTAAGGGAAACAGAAGTGGGCGATTGAGTCCTGCTAAAAGGGGATTGGGAAATACTTTGTGCTTTCCACAAAGCTGCAATAAGAAAGCTTAAAATTGATCCTACAAAAGATCTAGGAGATCAGCAAGTAATCGAAGTCCATAATGCAATAAAATTAACATTCTTCAGAAGAAAGATAATAGAATCCAGAATCTCTATACTATGTCATCATAATATTCAGTAGATAAACAAAGAGTACTTAACATGAGAATAAACGTGAAAACAACATATTGCTAAAGAAAAAAACTGTCAAAAGAATTCAACCACCAAATGACTCAGATATTGATAAAATAGATATTTTAAAGTAGCTGTTATACATAGGGTCAAAAATTATTTACTCTTCTTCAAGGCAGAGTAAATGCTGCCACATTCAATCAAATTTAGAAGTATCAAAGGAAATTATACAAAATTTGGTCTTAGAGAGTGGAAAAATAGAAAATTAGAGCAAAGATATAGAAAGTCTCCAATAGAACCTAATAGAAATTATATATGTTAAAAGTTGAATAACTTTTTAAATCACTACTTATAAGCATACTGATTATGGAGATTGGGAATGGCTGAAGACTTAGTCAACATGAAGACAGGTGAAAAGAAATCAACCCATCTGAAAAAGAGAGGAAATAAAGAAGCTGCAGGTATCTGGTGACAATATCCAATGATTTAACCTAACTGTATATGAAATACTAGAATAATATAAATATGAGAATGGGAAAAATAATGAACAAGATTTTTCAAAATCTGATAAAAATGTATTCACTTACTGTCCCAGAATCCTTAGTTAACCAAAATCAGGATAAATTAAAACACACACACACACACATACACATACCCATATACACAAACTCTCTTAAACATATTACATTATAGAGTAACTAGCAACAAGACCAGTCATACTTTAGAGACTTAGCACTTCATGATAATAAATGTGCTATACTTGCTTTGGAGTGTCTGTACTGCATTTCATGTGATAGATAAATGAATATCAATTTTATTTAAATAACTCTTTAAGTAGATCTCCTCATTAGAGCAGCTGAAACAATACTTATAAGTATTGGATAGATACAGATATTTAGGAATTAAAACCAGAGTTTTGCAATCGATCATCTGACTGTAGAGAGGAAAGAGGAATAAGTGAAATATTTTATCTTAAGAAAACTGGAAAGTTGATTATATTAATAAGAATGTGAATCAATTTGGAGGAAAATGATGAAATCTTACTGAAATATATTGAATTTGAGAATCTTAAGGATATTTAGGTGGTGAGGTAGAGTCAACATGGATATAAGCCTATAGTAATAAAACGATTGGCAAAGGTAAACACTGACAGTTTAGCCTTTGTAAAACTTTAAAATTCTTTACCTAAAAAATTAACCTAATGTGCCTTCCACTTCTTATTGATCAGAATTGACCTTTCAGCTGGCTGAACATATCTGGTATGAGTGAATCAATGTGACCAGGGCCCAGGTTTAGTCCAGAATGCCTAAGTGGGTAGATAGAAAGTGACAAGTCTGAGACCCACCAGGTGGAGATCATTGGGGGACAGTGTGTCTGATATGAACTTTGGGCAATTCAAACTAGAAGTATAAGTATATACACTGGTACTGAGCCAGTAAGTATAAATGTATTGAGAATAGTGGGATCTTAGTTGCCAGGTTTCTCACTTTCAAAGAAGGGCCTTACAAATGTAGAAATCAACAAGGCAGAATAAATGCTGCAATGTTCAATCAAATTTAGAGGTATCAAAGTGAACTCCTAGTTGTTTGATAGATAGATGAATAGAGAAAGATGGATAGATGGTTGATAGACAAAGAGACAGATATAAGGGTATATCTGTGTTCATGGACAAATATGTGTATTTACTAAATCTGTCCACTGAAAAGACCTACAACTAGCACCCAGATCTTGTTTTATAAATGTCACTCGATGTTAAAAGAAACCAGGGCTTCTTCACAAAATGACTGATTCAGGGACAAGGGAGAAGAAAATACAAGATAAACATGGAACTTTTTATTGTGCCAGAAAGTAAGGAAATACCTAAAAGTATAATCAGATAACAAGAAGATGAATAAATGAAAAGTAGAAAACATAGTGGAAAACTTTTAGAAACAAATGTGAAATAAGAAAGTGTGGCTCTGATTTTGGTATAAGACAATTCTGAATCCAGGCCTTGAAGGCATTAAATAGTATATAGAAAGGTACTTTATATAAAGTTGTACTCTACGATGCCTAGTGAAGATAGGTGATATATAAATATGTCCAGACATAATGCAATTAGTAAGTCTGATTTAATGGGTTGAAATTTAATGGGTGAACAATAAAAACTGCCAGTATACAATTTCTTAGATTGTTGATGAAATATCTTTACAATGTGATCATTTTAGCCTTTATTTTATTTCTATATTTGAAATTCTTTTGCCCATCTTTGGCTGAAAGAACATGTCAACCCATTTCATAAACAAAAAGCAATTAAGCCAAAAATTTTTTTTAATTACAGAAAAATAAAGACCATAAAACTTAAGGGTACATTTACTGAAAACAAAATCTTGAGAAACAAAAAGGGAATATATATTAAAATTTCAGAATATCCAGAAAATAATAAAAATAAAACTCTGTGCATGTATGTAGATATGTGTCTGTTGTATGTGTATATGTGATGTGGATAGGTACATGTAGATAAATATTTAATTTTAAACTATATTAATTTTTAGTTAAAAACTAAAATAGAGAATAGTTTAAATAGGTTTGTTATTCAAGAAAAATTAAAATGATACGAATAGTTGTTTTAGACCACAGAGAAATTATAATTTAAATTTCAATTCAAATAAATTTTATAATTTTATAATATATTTGTTTCAAGTCATTGTAAACTCTGAAACCAAAGAATGGCCTCAAATGAATTCTGCAATTTCAGCCCACTCACTTATCTTTTATCATGTTCCAAAATTTATTTGCATGATTTTCACCAGTAGACAGCTTTAATGGAAATCAAATAGCTTACTAATAGAATGCTAAGGTCTTTCCATGAGATTTAAGCCATTGTTGTTGTTCCTTTAATTAGAAAAAAACCTTTCTAAAAATGGGTTAAATGCAATTGTTATAGATAAACATCTTTTCTGTTGTCTGACTGCATTGGCAACTTGATTAATTTAGTACATCTGTCTTTTATTTTTCCCAGGTTCTTCTGTGGTATCATGATATTATACACCCTTTTATTTCTCTGCCTAATAATTATCTAATGAGATATATTTAACTAGAGGAAAAAACCTTTTTTTAACTTTCAAATAATGAACCCAAGCCTCTTGGCAATATATATGTATAAAGAAGTTAGATTTTATTACAAGCCTTATTTACAGATCTAATAATTTTACTTTTCACTCACATTAGCCCATATAAAATTATTTATTCATAAACTTGTGTAATTTTTTTTGCTATGAGAAAAATACACTTAGAATAACATTATCTGGAGTTGGAAGGCTGTTTAACATCAATTGATACAATTGTGTATCCAAGGGAGAAATTTCCCCGCACAGTGTCCGACAAAGGACTGTTCTATTTCTGATTAATTACTTCAGTGAGGGAGAGAACTGAATAGGTCAAAGAAATCAGTCTTATTGAAAAACTAAAGTATTCAAAAATCAAACCCAATATTTATCTGAAATATTATTTTTATAACTTTCTCCCACATGTTTGTTTAGAACATACTGTTATGCATTCAAAGACAGCAATTACATGTTTAGAGGCCCATCATATACCACCTAAGGGTTCTTTATTTAGCCTGTTGTGGTTCTCTCCAATGTTCTCTTCACTACTGTTCAGTTCTCTCTCAGTCAGCTTCATCTTTTTTCTCAGTAAAAGGCAGGAAACAAGCAAGACTGTTAAGCTGCCATATTGATAGCAACATAAGGCATTTCACAAAAAGGCATTATGAAAATGAGTGTTACTATTTCCTAAGGCGGGGATTCTTCCATGCAGCAATTTCATTCAGTGAGATATGTACTAAAACTTAATGACACTGACCTTAGAAGATAAAACATCTTTCAATTACTCAAGAAATTCTCAATAGCACACGTGTTGTGTTTTTGATAGGCAAACTGTATCTTTCCTCTATTGATTTATTTTTTGTTACTACACAAACAACTGTTAAACTGCTCCCAGGCATTTTCCTAAGTAGTTACTAGTGAGAAATACTTCTTATTTAATTTTTGTAGATTTTCTACTTATGATATCATTACTGTGAAGAGAGATTCTCAGTTCTGGGGCATCTTTGAGTGGATTTGGTTTTAGCTGGAGCATCAGCTTCATATGATTGAGCTCTTAGCCATGATCTCAGCTCACTTTACTCTTCTGGCTGTGGTTCACAGTCCTGTCTTTCAAATTAGGTCTGTTTTTCTCTATTCCTTCTGTACTGAAACATACACTTTCTAGTATATGCCCTAATATTATTTCGTATTAACTATACATATCACACAAAATAGCCCATAAACACCATGTGTTTTTCTCTAAAAATATATTTTATCAAATACATTATCTATTTTTATAACTAAAACTATAATTTTCTGTATTTCAACACAATGAATTACCTCCTGATCTGTACTACTCATTCACTCCTCACTGATAAGATTTGGATTCAGATTCCCCTTCTTCCGCTGATGAACTGTGTAAACTTGGAGAAAACAATTTACCTTACCTGTAAAGTGTTGAGGTACATATGAGGTATATATTGAATAGATTGTAGGTATTATTTATTTGTTTTTATCAATCCAGTTTTCTCTTTTTCTTTGTCTTACTCATCAATTGAATCTTCACAAGTCATATATATTCATGTCATATATATATAAAAATATATATTTTTAAAAAATATAATTATTTCTTTTTTCCTATGCTGTCTTTTTTTGGTAATTTGGAATTTATTTCAGCCAATTATACAGTCATTTTGCTGTACAATTATTTTTTAACAAAAGTAATTATTCTCAGTTTTGAATTATCCACAAGTTTCATAGGCATGCCTTTGATGTCTTTATCTAAATCAACTAAAGAATTGTTAACACCTCAGGGCTCTTGACAAAATGTTATATCTTCACTCTTAGCTCAATACTCTCCCAATGCCCCTAAGATAACATTAGGTGTCCGTTATATATGCTTCCAGTGCAGCTTTTAGCTGCCCCTTAGTCACATTTTTTAATTATAATTGATTGCTTGCTTGTCCATTTCTTTAAAAAGTTAAAAAATGAATCGAGAAAGGGACCCTTGTTCACCATCACCACCTCTGAGTCTAGCAGGCATGCAAATGACATTCAATACAGAGTTGTTGAATGGATGCATCAGTTGACATTTTCTACTTCTATTGCCTTTGTCCCAGGGTGGTACTAATCTACAAATGAACACGATTTTTCAGTCAGTTATACCAAGTTGAGATATGGTAGACTAGTAAGACTGATGCTCTTATCTCACAAAATATTAGAATGAATAATTGAATGAACAATGTCTAAAAATGTAGCAAACGAATTGCATGGATTGTTAGTTTGATCAACATCAATGCTTTTGTTGTATAGGAAATATAACTATGGCATATTTAATTATTACTATATAATTCATGGAAAGAGGCCAATATAGTCATGTATATATGTAGAATAACATATAGACTTAATATCTACCATAGATGAATAGTTTGACTTTTAAATAAAAGATAATATATGGATTTATGCTAAGGCAAGGTCTCCAGGAGGTATTGAATATAGTAGTCAGCTAGGGATGGGATTATGTCAGAAAATGACAGAAAGCCCTAGTTGGCATGATTTGCTATTCCCTAAGCCAACTGAAGAAAGCCCTCCCAGGGTTATGTGGGAAATGATACATTTGTTTTCCTTTCATCCCTGCAGCAGCAGCGGGAATATTTTTCTGGCCTATGTCTCCCAGGATTATGAACCCTATAAAAATAGAAGAGAGCCTCAGGTATCCTGTGTAAATTGCTTATTATATGGTACATACATTCTCATTGTAAAAAGCTAAAAATCAGTGGGTAAAATATTTTGATACATAAGTATACATTTCATTTCAGGCATTTAAAAAGAACTTGTGGCGGGGCGCAGTGGCTCACGCCTGTAATCCCAGCACTTTGGGAGGCTGAGGGGGTGGATCATCTGAGGTCAGGAGTTCGAAACCAACCTGGCCAACATGGTGAAACTCCATCTCTACTAAAAACACAAAAATTAGCTGAGCGTGGTGGTGGGCACCTGTAATCTCAGCTGCTCAGGAGGCTAAGGCAGAAGAATTGCTTGAACCTAGGAGATGGAGGTTGCAGTGAGCCAAGATTGCGCCATTGCACTCCAGCCTGGGCTACAGACCAAGACTCCATCTCAAAAAGAAAGAAAGAAAAAAAAAAAAAAAAAGAGCATACCTTCATTTGCATTTGCCATGTCATTGTGATATCTGGTTAGGAATTATTGGTTTCTCCAAAAATGTGTCTTCAGTATAAGCATGAGCACAAAGACCTTATGGGCTGTGTGTAAGACAGTTTAAAATGATCCACACAATTTAGTGCCCCTCTTCTCCAATGTCCACACCCTGCATAATCTCCAAGACTATAAAGTTAATGAATTTTGCTTCCATGTTAGTTTATTTTGTATGGCGTAATTGACTTTAAGAAAGGTAGGACCTCTAGGTGAGGATAACCTAATCCCCAAGAGCTCCTTAAAATAATTTACTCTAGCTGGTAGCCGAAAATGTCGGAGACTATTCAAAATTCAAAAAGTGAGAAGGACTAAATGTGTTTTGCTGACTTGAAGATGAAACGGTTCACATGGAAAGGACCTGCAAATGGACTGTAAGAACTGAGAGAAATGGCCAACCCATAACCAGCAAGAAAATCCTGATCACAAGGAACTAGATTGTGCCTAAAGTATGAATGAGATTGGAAACAGAGTTCTTTCCACGGCCTCCAGGAAAGAATTCCGTATTGGTTTCAGCTTTCTGACACCCTGTTCGGAGAACCTAGTCCTGCCATGCCAGGTTTCTAACCTACAGAAACTATGAGATAATTAATTTGTGTCATTTTAAGTCACTGAGTTTGTGGTAATGCAGCAATAAAAAATGAATACAGGCTGGATCAGGAAATATTTGGGTCTTAAGAATAAAGGTTTTCATTAAGGTTAGTCAATGAATTGTTGGCATTATTATTTTTGACAAGAATTTAGACACACATACATTGTTAGGTGTTGTTTCTCTCTGAATTAAAAAAGGTTTTCAAAATGTTAATCATTGCCACAGTGGAGGTTGCTTTAAGGCATCTTTACAAACTGTTTTGATGGATTCTAAGAATCTGCATTTCATTCATTTATTTGTGTCCTGCTATTAAAATCCTTAAAAGCATCTAGAAGATGAGCAAATCATAAATGCAAACAATGCTTAAGTGTTTCTGGTGTGTTTGCTTGCTACCAGAAGAATCTATAATACTTTTGCAGTGGCAATACATCCTCGGTGAAAAGATTGAAAAACTTTGATCAACTTTTGAAGTAGTGAGAGAAAATAAAGTTCTTATTTGGTACTGAAGGTCTTTTTTTCTCATCTTCCCAGACACCAAGATGCTAGGAGGCTTCCAAGTGTGCCTTCATTTTTTATTTGCTTTTTCAGACACTAGAAGAATGCATTGCTTCCTCCCTCTGACTGATTCCCCTGGCAAGCCTCTACCTCACTTGAAACTCTATTCCATTTCTTCTTTTGTCTCTTTCTTTAATGCTACCCTCATGCGGCAGCAATGAGCAGGATAAGTTCCATTCCTCTCTCTTATGTCATACAGAGTTCCACTTGGGTTCATGTATGAAAAAGTTAAAAATATAGACAGTTCTCCCATCTATTCCTTTTAGCTGAAAGACAAGAGATTTGAATTGTAATATTTCCTTTTGCAATACTGCTTCAGAGAGAGCATCTTTTTATAAACTCTAGTCCTGAACAAAGGAAATTAGTTTATAGGATTGGCTTTGCCATTAGCTGGATAGTTTTGGTAAGTCATGTGTAATCTCTGGCCCCTTACAGCCTATATTTTTGTTAGTTTCTTACTCTTCTAGTCTTTGGTGAAAATAAAAATGGTCTTTTGCTAGTTAGAATAACTAGGTTTTTCATAATTTGAAATTCCCAGGCAGCAGAGTCTGAGATAGAGATTAGCTGAACTATGGAAGAGTCATTTAAGAACAAAGGTAAATATATAACAATCAGGCGTTTTTTTGATGTGAATCTTAATTGAGTAGGTCTTTGACAGGAGATGTTATAATTAATTTAAATGTTCTACCTTATTGGAAAGCAGTAAGGACTCATTATTGTTTCATTCTCACTCACTCCAGTGCATTTAAATAGACTTTCTTGCTCTTCAAGTTCAGTAGGCCCATGTAAAAAGGAGTACACTAAATAAAATTAATATATAAACACAATTTCAAAGAGACAAAACCAAAAGGACTTTATCTGTACAAAAGATTCATAGAACTTGTAAGAAGAGTTTTTAAGTATGTGTCATATCACAGCCATATGAAAATACAACACAAAATAAATTCTCTGATAATTTAATGAGATATCTTAATTATTTAAAAATTTGCAAATATTTAATGTAAAAACAAGCACTTGCATAAGCATAGACACTTTGGCTAATTTTGAATTAACCAAAATCCATTGTTGGAGAAATTGAATATGAAACAACATTGCTTAGAGAGAGGTAGAAAAATACATAAGAGATTTGAAGATAAATCATGAGAAAGAACAGAAGGAAAAAAGAAGTGAAATGAAAGGATGCAGCTAATAATAAAAAATTATCTTCGGTCCCTAAATTTCCAGCTTCCAATGCTCTTGTTTACCAAAAGACCTGACTTTATTATCTACCTCTTGAATTCACTGAGATTTTCTCATCACATCAGTAGCTTTTCTCCCTGACTTGAGTATATATCTCTACATTGCAAGAAAGAGCAAAAGAGCAGTTTTATCCACTTCAAAGTGTTGTTTAAAGATCACATGAAACATTGTTTATACAAAAAATGTGAAAGGTTTAGTGGTATGTGAAATAAAATAATGTATTAAAATGAGAACATTCCTTTTGAGTGCCTTTGAGTTCTACTAACCATTAAATAAAATACCTCTCCACTGCTAGTAAAGAGAATATTTTGAGAATGGCTGAGTCTGAGTTTGGGTTATCCTTCATCTTATCCTTAGAACCATTTCTCTATAGTTTATAACATGAAGCAGTGTTTGAGGTTGTCAGATAACTCATATGTTTCTATATGGTCTCTAAAATAATCTTTCTCATGGCCTCTTTGACTTTTGCCAAAATAACCTGCATGGCCATATAAACCTGTGTAAGTGATCATCATTATCACAGAGACAAGAGTGTTGCACTTGATCCCAGAGAGTAAAAGAGGTTACTGAAATATATTTGTAGGTGTACTTTTATATAGAGAGAATAAGCATCTGCAAGGGGAAGGTAAACATTAACCTCATTAAACTTCTAGGGCCTAGAGAATGGTTCACTCAGTTAATCCAACAGTAACTGTTGAGGGTAAATTTTGTTTATCCTACCAGACAGTATTGACTGAACACGACAGATAAGATTCTTACTCTTATTATGCTTGCATTCTCCTGGAGGTGGCAGACAATGAATAAGGTTAAGAGCTGAGACGAAAACAGATCAAGTGCGTAAGCTAATAATGGGTAGATGCTGTGATTCAGAATATTAGTCAGACAAAAAAGGTACGATTTCTCTAAATAGGGTAATAAGAGATGACCCACTGAGAAAGAGATAGTGGAGATGAGATATAAAAGGTGAAAAAGAGCAACCACATGAAGGTCTTCTGAGAGCATTTAAGTCAGAGAAGAGCAAGTACAAAAAATTGAGGAGAGAAGGAGATTAGCATATTTGAAGATAAAAAATTAAAGTTGGAATATATTTTTCTACTGGAGATGTGGGCTGAACATGGCTTCAAATATGGGGAAAAAACAAATCTTTAACTGGAAAGGACAAATCCAGCTGATAGTTGAATAAAATTTATAGTTTCAGTAGCGATTTTGACTTCTCAAGATTTCTGTTATATGGAAATATTTGCCCAAGTACCTCTTAATGCATTTCACTTTTGTTGTGCTTTTGCTGCGGCATATTAATTTGCAGTACTGTTGTAAATTGTGTCATACTGATAAGAATCAGTCATATATTTCTTTATTCTTAATTGACTCTGCCACTTGCCGTGGGTGGGATCTTCTGACTATATATAATCTCAGTTTTGAATTTGACACACAATACATTTTAAATTAGCAAATAGGAGCAATAAAACATTACAATGGTAATGTCCTAATGGTCATTTCAAAATCTTATTAAATGTGACTATGTTTGTGTGTTTATGAGAAAAAAATTCCCTCCAACATAAAAATTGTCCTTTATTAGATTCTAACTTTAAGTATGTGTATTATTTTTTGAAATATATAAGAATACAGCTAACCAAGGATGTGAAAGATTTCTACAAGAACTATAAAACACTGCTGAAAGAAATCATAAACTACACAAATAAATAAAAAATTTCATGCTCATGAATTGGAGGGATCAATATTGTTAAAATGTCCATACTGCCTGAAAGCAATTTACATATTCAGTGCTATTTCTATCAAACTACCAATGCCATTTTTCCATAATTAGAAAAATTCATATGAAACCATAGAAGTGCCTGAATAGCCAAAGCAATCCTAAGCAAAAAGAGCAAATCTGTAGGCGTCACACTGCCCAACTTCAAACTATACTATACTGTAGTACTACAGTAGCCAAGATATGGTACTGGTACAAAATGATACACAAGGACCAATGGAAAACAATAGAGAAATCAGAAGTAAAGTCACATGCCCCCAGCTACTGATCTTCAACACCACCAATAAAAATAAGCAATTAGGAAAGAAAATGGTAAATGGTACTGGGATAACTGGCTAGCCATATGCAGAAGAATAAAACTGGACTCCTGCATTTCACAATATGCAAAAACTAACTCAAGTTGGATTAAATGTAAGACTTAAATGTAAGACCTCAAACTATAAAAATCCTAGAAAAAAACCAAGGAAATACCGTTCTTAATATCAGCCTTGGCAAATAGTTTATGGCTAAGTCCCTAAAAGCAATTGTAAAAACAACAAAAAAAATGGACAACTGGGACCTAATTAAGCTAAAGAGCTTCTGCACAGCAAAAGAAACTACTAACAGAGTATACAAACAACCTACAGAATGGGGGAGAAAATATTTGCCAAGTATGCACCTGACAAAGGCCTAATATTGAAAATCTATAAGAAGCTTAAATCAATAAGCAAAAATCAAATAACTCCATTAATAGGCAAAAAACATAAGCAGACACTTCTCAAAAGAAGACATACGAGTGGCCAAACCTATGAAAAAATGCTCATCATCACTAATCATCAGAGAAATGCAAATCAAAACCTCAATGAGATACTGTCTCATATCAGTCAAAATGGCTATGTATTAAAAAGCAAAAAAATAACAGATACTGATGAGGGTGCAGAGAAAAGGGAATGCTTACACACTCTTCATGGGAATGAAAATTAGTTCAGCCACTGTGAAAGCAGTTTGGAGAGTTCTCAAATAACTTAAAACAGAGCTACCATTCAACCTAGAAATTCCACTACTTGGTATATATCCTAATAAAAATAAATTATTCTACCAAAAAAACACATGCACTTGAATGTTCATCGTCATGGTATTCACAATAGCAAAAACATGGAACCAACATTGGTACTCATCAGTGGTGGACTGGATTAAAAAAATGTGGTACATATATACTATAGAATAGTAAACAGCTATAAAAACAATGAAATCATGTCTTTTGCAGCAATATGGATGGAGCTGGAGGCCATAATCCTAAGCCAACTAACACAGGAATGGAAAACCAAAAACCACCTGTTCTCACTTAAAAGTGGGAGCTAAACATCGAGTACACATGGACATAAAGATGGGAAAAATAGGCAATGGAAACTACTAGATGGGGGAGAAAGGAGAGGAGCATAGGTTGAAAAACTACCTCTTGGTACCATGTTCACTACCTAGGTAATGGGATCCATACCTCAAACCTCAGCAGCTTGCAATACACTCATGTAACAAATGTGTCTTTGTACCACCTAATTCTAAAATAAAAGTGGAAGAAAAAATGTATATTATTTTAAAGCTTAGATTTTACTGTCATCCTGTCTCCAGCAGAAAATAAAATGCTTCTCTACACAAACATAGCCACAACTCCAAAAGGAAAAAAAAAAATATGTCAATGGAAGGTTTTGTGGTTTGTTTTTTTGTTTTCCCCTGAAGGCTTACAGAGTATGATAGGAAACACTTCTTTCCAAGCATCATTGTTCTTTTCGTTTGGTCAGCAATTACTTTATCTACTTTGGAGTTGAAAAGGCATAAATTTTACACACATGCAAATACAGACACATACACGTGTTAATATTGGTATTTGGCATACAGAATCTCCATCAAGTTTGTGGGTAATTATAATTAAGCAGATAGTCATCCACAACATTTATAATGTTTACATTTTATTTATTAAATTGAACTATAAAATTTCATAATAAAACATAGGCACAAAACTGTAAAACTGAGAGTAAACTATTAGCCCTTTTTTAATGAGCCCATTAAAGTTAATGTGTATACATAGAAAATATAACTATCAAATTGTCTATAGATCTTTCTTTGCCATAAATATTTTTTAAGACTGCCTGTATATTTCTAGGTAGATCTGGCAGCAGATGGAGTCAACCATTTCAAGTTTGTAATTATTCAGAAACAGCATAATTGGACGGGTGCAGGGTAATAATAGCGCAATGCCATCTATAACTCAGGAAGCCTTGAGCTGGGTACTAGGATTCAGAAACAAGTGGGGAATTTAGAAATTTAAGTAGGTAAAATCAAGAATGAGACTTAAATAGAGTTATTCCCCCTTAAGTGCAGGAGATATATTCTAAGACCCCCCCCAGTGGAAGCCTGAAACTTGCAGAAAGTACTAAACTCTCTCTATATATATATTACGGTTTTTCCTATACATACATCCCTATGATATACTTTATAAAGTATGCTCAGTATGAGATGAGCAACAACTATTGATAAAATAGAACAGTTATAACAATACATTATAATAAGTTAAGTGAATATGGCTTCTCTCAAAATATCTTATTGTACACACCCTTCTTGTGATGGTGTGAGATAATTGCCTATTGATGACATGAAGTGAAATAAATGATATTGGCATGGTAATGTAGCTTTAGGCTATTGATGATTCTAACTATGGTGAGAATGAATATCATATGCTTTGGAAAATCCTGGGTCATCGAGCACTGATGCCAATGGTTGGATGTCATGAGCAGACAATGTGATGTCTAATGGGCTGGTAGCAGATCGTGTCAACCATTTCAAGTCCATGATTATTCAGAAACAATTGGTAGCATAGACATCATGGATACACTGGACAAAGGGGTGATTCATGTCTCAGGCAAAGTGTGACATCATGAGATTTCATCATACTCCTCAGAAGTGTATGCAACTTAAAATCTATTAATTGTTTATTTCTGGATTTTTCTATTTAATAACTTTGAACTGTGGTTGACTGCAGGTAACTGAAACCATGAAAAGAGAAATCTTGAATAAGAGAGGACTACTGTATCATTTCTTATGCATTCTTACATCCTTTGAGACTCTCCTAAGCTTGCTAATATTTGCTGCTTTTTGATAGTCTCTTTCTCATGGATTTCCAAATGAATGAAAAATTTTAAAAAACCATTATTATTACTATTTTATTGAAAAAATTGTAATTGCTGTGTTTTTGCCTGCGTGATTAGACTACATCTTAATACCTTAAATTTTTTTTATTGTAAATTATGACACTGTTTTAGGAGTTACTAAGAAATTATTTTAGGCAGATATAGAGGAAAGGGGGTCCTCGGGAAGTTTTTGTTTCTTTTAAAGCAGCTCCAGAAACATTTCTTGTCTAGCAGGAAAGCCCAGGCTCTTAGAACTGGGCTGGCAAGCTTTGATATGCAAATGCTGGCCATTAGAAACTGGGTTCACCCCAATATGGCAATTCCTGCCATTTTCTTCCTCGCCCCCACATGTGCCTGGCAACATGGCTGCCCCTACATATTCCCACATGTGTAGAATATCATGGCACCCTGCATTTGCAGATTAAAAGGCTACTGTGTGAGGGCCAGTTTGTTCATGGGCTATATGAATGACATACCTGGTCAAATCAATACCCTGAGCCCTATGAAAATCAGACACTGCCTCCTTCAGCCCCCTTATACAACTGAGTCTGACCATGTGACAACTTTACTGCTAGCATAACCAGCACTTGAGAAAGCCAGCACACTAAACCTATCTACAACCAGAGTCTACATCACTCCACTGCCTCCTCTACCAGATCAGATGCTGGTGTTCATGGCAGGGACACCTGAAGACTAGTCATATCACTGTACTCTTTGCAGACATTCCCCATCACCAGCTCAGAGCCCGGTAGCTCCACTAGGTGGCTAGACCCAGAAGAGCAATAACAATCACTGCAGTCTGGCTCTCAGGAAGCCCCATCCCTAGGAGAAGGGGGAGAACACCACATCAAGGAATCACCCCAGGGGACAAAAGAATCTGGACAGAAGGCTTTGAGTTGCAGACCTTTCCCCAGGTTTGTAGTTTCTCAAGTAGAGAAACAATTCCAGTGCTGGGTGTAATAGGGAAAGTCTGCACCTATACACCAACAGGCAGGCAGCCCCTGTGATCATGAAGGGCCTTGGAGAAGGGGTCCTTGTCCCTGCTAGTACTTATTGCAGATAGAGCTGGGGCTTCCCCCACAGGAATGCAACATGGAGGCACCTATGGACAGCCTTTCTGGAACAATCCAGGATAAGTGCAGCCCAACAAGAGGAGCACCCCCCAGATTTAGGCCTTCATGAGAGGCAGAGTCACATTTCCTCTCCACTTGGAACATCAACATTCCTATAGATGAAAAGAGGTGCCTGTCTGATCTGAATAGCTGAAATACTAGGACAGGAGTGAGGCTGCTAGATGAATAGCATTCCTGTTGACCTGGCAGGGGAGCTGAGGTAGCTCCCAATCTTCACCCTGATAAAACCTCAGCAAAACTAGTTGAGAGTTCCCCCAGCTACCCTCATCAAGGCTGGGACCTTGACCCACAACTGGTGGGTATTACAACTACCCACCTACCTTAGCTGCAACCACTGCTTACCCAGAAATACCTCCCCTATTGGTCTGAAGCCTGAATCATCAGCTCAGTAAATAAAACACGAGGAAAGCATTGAATAAATAAAGTGTACACCACGAGAGAAAGAGATAACCTTCAAGAAATTCCTGCCTTTCCAACACCATAGGAGACAGTGAACTCACTCACACACCAAAAATACAACTACTACAACGCAATCAAGGAGAGCCAGCAAACAAAGACTCTATAGCTAAATAACTCATACCAAGTCTTCACCCCTACAAGCATGAAGAATCAAATTAGTCTAAAATAAACATTAAAGACTGATCCTTAAGAGGGAAAAAATTTAAATTAAAAAAAGCCCAATATAAAATAAATTCAAGAACAATTTTTAGAAATATTCTACCCAAATGAGAATGAACCAGAAAAGTAGTTCTGGTAATATGACCGAACAGGTTCTATAACACCCCCAAAAGATTACAGTAGCTTTCCAGCAATGGATCAAAACCAAGACAAAATCTATAAATTGACAGATAAAGAATTCAGAAGGTTGATTATTAAACCACTCAAGAAGATACCAGAGAAAGGTGAAAATTGACTTAAACTCAAAAAAGATATAGAATATCGATAAAAAATTTCTAGAGAAATAGATATCATAAAGAAAACCAGTCACAACTTCTGGAAATGAAAGACGCGCTTAGGGTGTCTTGCTAGAGATCTAGACATCCAAATATAAGAAGCTCAAAAGACTTCTGGGTTTTTTGCCCAGGCTAGAGTGCAATGGTGTGATCTCAGCTCACTGCAACCTCTGCCTCCTGGGTTCAAGTGATTCTTCTGCCTCAGCCTCCCCAGTAGCTGAGATTACAGCCTGGCTAATTTTTGTATTTTTAGTAGAGATGGGGTTTCACCATGTTGGCCAGGCTGGTCTTGAACTCCTGACCACATGTGATCCACCCACCTCTGCCTCCCAGAAGTCCTTTGAGCTTCTTATATTTGGATGTCTAGATCTCTAGCGAGACTCTGTCTCAAAAGAAAAAACAACAACAAAAAAAGGGACTCCTGGGAAATTCATTGCAAAAAGATTATCACCTAGGGGCAGAGACTCATCAGGTTATCTAAAGTCAAGATTAAGGAAAAAGTCTTAAGAGCTGTGAGACAAAAGCATCAGGTAACCAAAACAGGAAAACCTATTAGATTAACAGCAGCTTTCTCAGCAAAAACCTTGCAAGCCAGAAGGGATTGGCATCCTATATTTAGCCTCCTCGAACAAAATAATTGTCAGCCAAGAATTTTGCATCCAGCAAAACTCAGCTTCATAAATGAAGGAGAGAGAAAATCTTTTTCAGACAAACAAATGCAGAGAGAATTTGCCACTACCAAACCTCACTATAAGAAATGCTAAAAGGAGTTCTAAGTCTTGAAACAAAACCTTGAAATACACCAAAATAGAACCTTCTTCAAACATACATCTCCCAGAGCCTATAAAACCATAACACAATGGAAAAACGGAGGTATTTAGGCAATAACTAACATGATGAATAGAACAGTATCTCAAATCTCATCGCTAATGTTGAATGTAAATGGCCTACTGTTCCAATTAAAAGAAACAGATTGGCAGAATAGATAAAAATCCACCAACCAAGTATCTGCTGCCTTCTAGAGACTCACCTAACAAATAAGGACTCACATAAACTTAATGTAAAAGGTAGAAAAAGGTATTCCACAAAAATAGAAACCAAAAGCAAGCAGGCGTAGCTATTCTTATATCAGACAAAACAGACTTTAAAGCAAGAATCATTATTTATATAAAGATAAAAGGACTTGTCTAACAGGAAAATATAACAATTCTGAATATATACGTACCTTAACATTGGAGCTCCCAAATTTATGAAACAATTACTAATAGATGTAGGAAATGAGATTGATGGTAACACAATAATGGTGGGGACTTTAATACTCCACCCGCAGCACTAGATAGATTATCGATACAGAAAGACAACAAAGAAACAATGGAATTAAACAGTACCCTAGAAAAAATGGACTTAACAGATATCAACAGAACATTCCACCAAACAACTGCAGAATATACCGTCTTTTCAGTAGCACATAGAACATTCTCCAAGATAGTCTATTTGATAGGTCACAAAACAAGTCTCAATATATTTAGGAAAACTGAAATTATATCAAGTACTCTCTTAGACCACAGTGGAATAAAATTGGAAATCAACTCTGAAAGGAACCCTCAAAACCATGCAAATACATGGAAACTACCTGCTTCTGAATGACTGTTGGGTCAGCAATGAAATCAAGATGGAAATTTTAAAAAAATTTGTACTGAATGATGATAGTGACACACCTATCAGAACCTCTGGGATACAGCAAAAATGGTGCTAAGAGGAAAGTTCATAGCGTTAATTACCTACATCAAGAAGTCTGAAATAGCACAAATAGACAATCCAAGGTCCAGCTCAAGGAACTAGAGAAATAAGAACAAACCAAAACCAAACACAGCAGAAGAAAAAAAAAGTAACAAAGATCAGAACAGAACTAAATGAAATTGAAACAACACCACAATACACAAGATAAATGAAACAAAAACCTGGTTCTTTGAAAGGATAAACAAAATTGATAGACCACTAGTGAGATTAACCAAGAAAAGAAGAGAGAATATACAAATATGCTCAATTAGAAACAAAACAGGAGATGTTAAAACCAGTAACACAGAAATACAAAGAATCATGCAAATCTACAATGATCACCTTAACAGGAAAAACTAGAAAATCTAGAAGAGAAGTATAAATACCTGGACATATACAACCCTCTTAGCTTAAACTAGGAAGAAATAGAAACTCTCAACAGACCAATAACAAGTAGCGAGATTGAAATAGTAATTTAAAAATTGCCAGCAAAAGAAGTCCATAACTGGGTCAATTCAGAGCTGATTTCTCTCAGACATTTAAAAAAAAATTGATGCCAATACTACTAAAACTATTCCAAAAGATTGAGAAAGAGGCAATCCTTCCTAAATCATTCTATAAAGCCCATATCATCCAAATTCCAAAAGAGGAAAGGACACAACAACAACAATAAAAAGTACAGACAAATATCCCTGATAAACATAGATGCAAAAATCCTCAACAAAATACTAGTTAACTGAATCCAACAGCATATCAGAAAGAAAATCCACCATGATCAAGTGGATTTCATACCAGGGATGCAGGAATGGTTTAACATACACAAGTCAATAAAGGTGACACATTACATAAACAGAATTGAAAACAAAAATCATATGCTCATTTCAACAGATTCAGAAAAAGCATTTGATAAAATCCAACATCCCTTTATGATTAAAACTCTCAGCAAAATTGGTATAGAAAGGACATACCTCAAAGTAATAAAATCCATCTATGACAAATACACAGCCAGCATCATACTGAAAGGGGAAATGTTGAAAGCATTCCCTCTGAGAACGGGAGCAGGACAAGAATATCCACTTTTACCACTTCTATTCAGCATAGTATTGGAAGTCCTCGTCAGAGCAATCAGACAAGAGAAAGAAATAAAGGAGATTGAAATTGGAAAAGCGGAAGTCAAACTGTCACTGTTCACCAATGATGTGATTGTATACCTAGAACCTAAAGACTCATCTAAAGCTCCTAGACTGGATAAATGAATCGGTACAGTTTCAGGATATAAAATCAATGTACACAAATCAGTAGCACTGCTATGTGCCAACAACAACAAAGCTGAGAATCAAATCAAGAACTCAATCCCTTTTATAGCAGTTGAAAAAAAAAAAAAACGCTTAGGAATATACTTAGCCAATCAGGTGAAAGATCCCTACAAGGAAAACTACAAAACATTGCTGAAAGAAATCATCAATGACACAAACAAATAGAAATACATTCTATGCTTATGGATGGGTAGAACTAATATTGTAAAAATGACCATACTGCCAAAAGCAATCTACAGATTCAATGCAATTCCCATCAAAATACCACCATCAATCTTCACAGAAATAGAAAAAACAAACCTAAAATTCATCTGGAATAAAAAAGAGCCTGCATAGCCAAGGTAATACTAAGCAAAAAACAAATCTGAACACATCATATTACCTGACTTCAAACTATACTACAAGCCTATAGTTACCAAAACACCATAGTACTGGTAGAAAAATAAGCAGGTATACCAATAGAATATAGTAGGGAACTCAGAAATAAAGGCAAATACTTAGAGCCAACTGATCTTTGACAAAGCATACAAAAACATAAAATGGGGAAAGACACCCTATTCAACAAATGGTGCTGGGATGATTGCCAACCACATGTAAAAGAATGAAACTGGATCCTCATCTCTCACCTTACACAAAAATCAACTCAAGATAGATCAAAGACCTGAAACCATAAAAATTCTAGAAGGTAATGTCAGAAAATCTCTTCTACACACTGACTTAGGCAAAGAGTTTATGACCAAGAATCCAAAAGTAAATGCAATAAAAACAAAAACAAATAAATGGGATCTAAGTAAACTAAAATGCTCCTGCACAGCAAAAGAAATAATCAGCAGAGTAAACAGACAACCCACAGAGTGGGAGAAAATATCTCCGAACTGTGCATCTGACAAAGGACTATAATCCAGAATCTACAAGGAACTCAAATCAACAAGAAAAAACAAATAATCCTATCAAAAAGCGGGCAAAGGACATGGACAGGTAATTGTTAAAAGAAGATTTACAAATGGCCAACAAACATATGAAAAACTGTTCCACATCACTAATTATCAGGGAAATGCAAACTAAACCACAATGAGATACCACCTTACTCCTGCGAAAAATGGCCATAATTTAAAAATCAAGAAATAGTAGATGTTATCTTGGATATGGTGAAAGGAGAACACTTTTACACTGCTGGTGAGAATGTAAACTGGTACATCCACTGTGGAAAACAGTATGAAGATTTCTTAAAGAACTAAAAGTAGAACTATCATTTGATCAAGCAGTCCCACTACTGGGTATCTACCCAAAGGAAAAGGCCATTATATAAAAAAGACACTGTACACGCATCATTATAGCAGCACAATTTCCAATTGCAAAAATATGGAACCAGCCTAAATGCCCATCAATCAATGAGTGGATAAAGAAAATGCGGTATATATACACCACGGAATACTACTCAGCCATAAAAAGGAACAAAATAATGACATTTGTAGCAACTTGTATGGCATTGGAGACCATTCTTCTAAGTGAGGTAACTCAGAAATGGAAAACCAAATATTGTATATTCTCACTTATAGGTGGAAGCTAAGCTATGAGGTTACAAAGGCATAAGAATGATTCAATAGGGACTTTGAGGACTCAGGGGGAAGGGATAAAAGACTACACTGCTTGGGTGACAGGTGCACCAAAATCTCAAAAATCAGCACTAAAGAACTTATCTATATAACCAAAAACAATTTGTTCCTGAAACTCTTGAAATAAAATTGATGAGGACAAGTATGGAGACTTTTATCATGATCCACTTCTACTTAATGAATATTAAATATACCTTCCTTTAAAAATAAAAATAAAGTATACAATTCAGCAGTTTTTCGGCATATTCACAGTTTGTCAGCCATCATCACTGTCTCATTACAGAACATTTAGATCACCAAAAAATATATGCAAAAACCAACCACATACTTATTAGCAGTCATTCTCCACACAACCCCTTCCTACAGCCCCAGGCAACCACTAATCAGCTCTCTGTCCAAGAGTTTGTCCATGCTAGACAATTCACATAAATCATATGGTATATGGAAAGGGATTCATTATTTTTCTCTTACATAATCACATTTTAATGAAATATCTGATACTGATTCTGCCACCATTTAAAAACTCAAAAATTGAATGTCTGTCCCTTCCATAGGGAGCTTACAATTATTTTGGGAATGGTTTCCACTACTTCTGCTGATGATTTCTCTTTTGATCCATTTCTTATTTGTTCAAATGTAGTTTGTGTTAGAATTAGACAGCTTTTTCTCACCCTTAGTGGCCACTTCTTTTAATTTTTATTTATGATCAAAGATAAAACTCAAAAGCCAACCATCAATAATCCACTTTGATCATTATCCTCTTAGAAACTCCCAGTTGACCCCTTCTTGAGGCCAGTACCTGCCTCAGCTCTCTAGGAACTGTGACTCTGCCAAATTCCACTTTGTTCTGGAACTAACTGCCTTTTGCTTTCTGTCCTCTGGCTTCACACCTTAAGTTAGGACAGATCTAGCTTAAAGTCTTTCCTCCAATCTGACTTTTTTTTTTTTTTTTTTTTTTTTTTTTTTTTTTTGAGACGGAGTCTCGCTCTGTCGCCCAGGCTGGAGTGCAGTGGCGCCATCTCGGCTCACTGCAAGCTCCGCCTCCTGGGTTCATGCCATTCTGCTGCCTCAGCCTCCCAGGTAGCTGGGACTACAGGCGCCCGCCACCACGCCTGGCTAATTTTTTGTACTTTTAATAGAGATGGGGTTTCACCGTGTTAGCCAGGCTGGTCTTGATCTCCTGACCTCGTGATCCGCTTGCCTCGGCCTCCCAAAGTGCTGGGGTTACAGGCATGAGCCACCGTGCCTGGCCCAATCTGACATCTTAATATGCTACATTGTCCTGCTCCTGCACTCCCAACATAGCTTTGCCCCATAAGATATCCTGATGCCTCTACTTGCATAAAAGCCAACCCTAGTTAATGCTGACCTGTTGCTCTGTATCTACCTGACTCTCAATAACTGCCTATTCAGATTTCTAACCTAGAATATCTACCACTCAAGTTGCTTATTAAAGACAATTTTGATTGGCTTGGCTTTATACAGAATTTAAACATTTAAATAAAAAAAATCCACTTTTGTCTTAAACACCACTCTTTGTGTATATAACTCAACAAAATCCAATTTTCTATTTTTATTAGAATTTGTCATTTCAAATTGCTGCACCAAGTTATCACCGTTTTCCCACACTGACTGATTTTCCAACACTATTTGTCAACAGCGTGTATTAGTTCAGTTACTTTTCATCTCAATTCTTTCAGTTGTTTCACTTAATAACCAGACTCTCTGTGTGGTTTATAGTCTAATTATTTAATTTCTTAGTTCCATAATGTTATCCGTGTTCCACATTCACCACACTTTATTTCCGATCTTATTTCAACTATTTCAACAGATTCATTTGATAAGTTTTTCTCTTTTTTTTCAGTATTTCCCATACTTTTTTCTTCCTTAAGTTTTATTTTTTTTTTCAAATTTAATTTTCTGGCTTTACTGATACTGAATTCTGTTAAATACTTACAATTTTAGGATAAACATTTTCGTTGATAGAATTTATTACTGTCTAACTTTTTAAAAAAGTAGGCAATTCTAAATTTATCATGATTTCATAGCACACTTGCTATATCCCAGGAAATTTGCCAGGTGCTAGGGATAAAGACATGAGTTACAGACTTCGTGCTCAAGTAGCTAGCACAGGAATTGGGCAACTAAACAAATTCTAATATATCTTTTTGAGTTAAAATAGAGGTATGTACATTACATTTATTTTCTATTGCTGCCATTTTGTTATATATATTACCTGCCATATTTATTATATATGTTTATTACACATATTAGCACGTTTATAGAGGTTTAAAATAACATAAATTTATTATCTTACCTATCTTCTGTAGGTCAGAAATTCACTGAATCTCATTGGACAAAATCAAGGTTATGGCAGTGCTGTGCTCCTTTCTATAGTTTTTAGAAGAGAGCCTGTTTCTTTTCTCATTCAGCAAGGATGAGCAGAATGTAGTTCCATGTGGTCATAGGAGTGAGCCATGATTTCCTTTTCAGCTCTCAGCTGCGGGCTGGTCTCTGTCTCTCCAGTCCTTGTACAAGGCCCACTACATCTCAAAACCAGCCACAAGACATCAAACTCTTCTCTGGCTGCAATGTCTCTCGCCATTCTTCTACAGTCACATCTTTTTCTTTCTCTCTCTGACTGCACCAGAAAAAGCTTATTCCATTTTTTAAGTCTCTCAGATTGGCTCAGATGGATAATTCACTATAAACTGCACCTCTCAGTACTATTCTTAATCATATCTGCAAAGTACATTTTGCCATGTAAGATAACATATTCGCAGGCTCCAGGGATTGGGAGGTGGACACCTATTATTCTGCCCACCACATACAGGATGCTACAGAAACACAGAAGAATGTTTAATGCAATGCAAGAAAGTAAACTTGTAACGGAATATATTAAACTCCTCGAGGGCATGGGCTGGATCTGCTTTATTCACTGCTTGTGTTATCTACCCTAGCACTTTGGGCCTTGTAGGTTCAAAGAAAATATTCTATGAATAAGGTTAATAAATGAAGTGACAGTTGTGTACTTCTCCAGAGAATGTGTATCAGGTAACCAACAATATAAGAGGTAATAGACAGCATGGTCATTTAGGGAACTGAAAAGAGCTTAGCATGATAAGACTGGAGAAGCTAGTCACTGGTATTAAGGAGTTGGAACGATATAGGTGATTAAATGCCATAAAATGATTACAAGAGAAAAAGTAATATTTACAGAAAAATAATTCCAGCTGAAGTAAAGAAATAGATTGAGTCAGTGGAGCGAGGATATATATAAAACTAAAAGCTGGGATACCCTTAGTTGACAAAATTGAAACACCTGTAATCAAATGCACTGGGTACATTAAAATCTAATATGCTTTTAGATTTTCAGTCTCTCTGAGAGAAAAAGAAATGAAAGTGTCATTTGCTTTCATCTTTGAATGGTTGTCGTGATGCTGTGATATGGCTTTCTAGTAGGAAAAATAAAGACAACAATGAGAAAAAGATAAGTCACTGACATACAAGTGAATTTAAGAATGAAATGTCATTCAGAACTATTCTTGGTATTCTATAAGCAACATAACTGCAGAATAAATACAGAAAGAAAAGACAGTAGACTTGGTATAGGGTGGTCGTACGTTCTAGTTTACTTCAAAAGACCTGGTTTAGAAATATTATCCAGTATCCTGACTGCACGTTTTTTTGTTCTCAAAAGTTTTCCAATCTGGGTGATAAATTACTCTAATTATACAGAATCACATTTAAAAAAATGATACAATTACTTTTAAGACAACAGCTTAGATTATTACTATTTTTTTCCGTACCCTCAGACTTCATGGCTGAGTAGAAAGTAACTATTTTTAAAAAGAACTAAGCTGCTTTATCTTTAGACCATGCAATGGTACTAACTTTGGGTGCTCCCAAACAGAGTAGTCCAAATTGTTTACATCAGGTTTTAAACATTGGTTTGGTTATAATAGCCATTAAAAACCTTTTCTTCAGCTTATATCTCTATATGATTAGAAGTTAATCTCATTTTAGTACTGTTACTCATTTATACAAAATATCACAGATATAAATAATAGAGCTAGTCAATATAATTTGTTGTAGTTTAAAATAAATACTTTAAAAAAAAGAAAAAGACTAGAGACAGTGAAACCTAATAGAAAAAAATCTAGATTTAAAATTGAGCAGTTCTTTATTACAATCCTGGGTTGGCTCACACTAGCTTTATAATTATGTACAAATTATTTAACTTACAGGGCCCTCATTTTTCATAGGCTGAAAAAAGAAGCCATTTCTCCCTCACAGAGCTGTTATGAGAAATAAGAGATTATCATGCAAGTTTCTTACCTTAAAAGAGTTCATTGAATTTCTGGTTTCCTGGGGCAGATATCTTTCTGTTAGATATTGTGTTACACGCATGTTTTATATTTAATTCACTTGAACATTCAATGCACTCTTCAATAATCTGACACTAAAGAGGTTGGAGAAGATGCAGTGTCATTTGAAAGTAAAGAACAGTTCTTCCTTTTTCTTTTTGCATTTCAGCATAGAGGAGTTCAGTTTCCTATCTTCTCTGTGCCCAAATATCTTCAATTCAGTCATTAAGAACCAGAATTGTGGCCAAAGCCATGGATGCCTTTCTTCCTACAGTTGAGTAGGAATACCCTTTCCTTTCTCCTGAGCATTAATGAGACTAAAATGGTTAAACCTGTACACTCACTTTATCTATGTGTAATAAGCTAGCAGAGTCTTTCTCACAGTGTGGTAAAATGGGCCCTTTACCCATACTTTCTTAGTCTTGGTTGTGAAGTTCAGGAGAAACGCAAATCCTTCTGGAGCTAAGTACCTGGAGATGCTCCAGCAGAAGGACCTCTAGATTAGGAGACCACAAAATAGTTCTAGTTTTATCATACATTTTCATTTTTTAAACTTGAGAAATCTAGAATGGGAAAATTATAACAAGGAAATTTTTTTTTTCAAAACAAGGGGAAAGTGTATCAAACAAGGAATAGAATACACCCAACTTTAGTTTTCTTGATCACTTGTCCCACCCTCAGAACACTTTATTTTCTAAGGACTCTTGTCTATAATTGAATTGGAACCTAACATGCAAGTGGATTTAAGAATTAAATTTCACTCAGAACTACTCTTGGTATTCTATAAGCAATGGAATTGCAGAATGAATAAATAAGGTGTAGACAGTAGGCTTGGCATAGGGTGATCATACATTCTACTCTGCTCCACTAGCTCTGTTTCTCTTACTTCTATAACATAACAGAAACAAAATTCAACTTAAAGAAATATAATTTACAAATGGCCACTGTCAACAAGGCCTGACTTTAGAAAAATTCACTTGTGTTTAGAACTTATTTTGTTCATTTGAGATGATTTTACTTGACAAAACGTTAAGAATACAAATATAAAACTATATCAGTAGAATACCTTTAACTGCAAAAAAGAAAACTTGAGTTCAACCAAAAGGATCTTTAACATTTTACTCAGCACACACCTATTAGACATGCACTCTGTTCATGTTGAAAGGCTACAGATGGATTCAGCTGATGGGGCCAGTGCTGGTATTGCTGAGGCTCAAAGCAATGTCTCTTGTTGGCACAGTCCATGATATTAACAATCGTGTAAACCAAGCACTTGGTAAAATTCCACAGGCACCCAAAGTTAAATAAATTTTCTAAAATAATGAAATTTATCAATTTGCTTCATCTGAGACATCAGACTTATATAAATGATATATTTTTCTAACCCAGTCTCTTTATGAGTATAATTTGTAATTAGCCGTAGAATAATGTAATACAAATTTTAAAATAGATCAATATAATCCTTTTAGCATATGGAATATCATACAATTCACAAAAATCAAGCATGGCACCTAATACAGAATCTATAATAAAAAAAATCTTCAGTGGATTCTAGTGCTGTATAAAGCACCATGATTTTTATAAACAGAGAAAAATGCAGAGACCTACATGCTTTTCCTACATGAAACCAAAGCTCCAGATGTTTAGGATCATCAAAAACACTGAATTGCTTAAATGTCTGCAGAACTGTATTTTTACTTAACTTTTCATTTTAATAGTTTTATGAGGGTGGTCAAAACTTGGGTCCCTGAGAATTTTAGTGCTAAATGTAAACTATTTTTCTTATGTCCTGTGCTGAAAGTGGTTCTGAAATGTCTAATTAATTACTCCTGTAAAAGATAGAGAAGAAAGGAAACAAACCTCAGAATGGCACTCTCTGGTACACATTTTTATATAAATCACATATCTTGATACTTTCCTTTCTTTGCTTAAAATGCTAAATAACTTTCCTTTACAGAGAAAAATGAAAGAAAGTTTACTTTTAAGATCCGGATATTAAACTAATGTTTACCTAGAAAGTCCTATATCAGCATCTTTTCCCAATCCCAATAAATGTGACCACTCCTATATTTGTTCCAAAAGTATATATTTATCAAGAATTTACGCTTTGCAAATAATGGTATTAGCAGTGTAGGAATGTGGTTATTTGTTTGTTTGTTTGTTTGTTTTAGAGAGAGAATTTAAGGCTGATAGACAAGAGCTAGGGAATGAGAAAAGACCATCTGTGAGTTGTAAAAGGGATAATAGTGTCTTCCAAGTTCTTCAAAGGAGAAAGATTTCCAGCTAAGGTGGCCATGGAAGTGGCTGAGATAAAGTGGAATATATACTACACCTGGAGTTTAAGTTACTAGTGATTCTGGACTCCATTTATCTGAGGTGGTGTCAAGCATTGATAATTTTTTAAGATTCCTAAGTGATTCTAATAAGAAATTAAGAATGATTAATCTAGAGAGAAGAAAAATAGGAAGAGAGAGGGATAAGAAAGGGAGGTAAAAGAGGATGACAGGAGGAAGAAGAGGGGAGGGGAAGGATAAGAGGGCAGGAGAGGTGGACATTATTTAGCACACAAGAGAGACGGGTATGAACCAAAATGTAAAGTCAGGGATGTGTAAGACAAGGTAAATAAAATCATCAGAATCAAGTGTTGGCTGGATTCAAAAAGGCATGGTTTATACTGTAAAGTTGAACTACATTTCTTAAAGTTGATTGTGATTGTTCAGATAAATTTATTTTGTCTCCTAGGTAACTAGGTAAATATTTGAGGTTTGTAGAGGGGTTACAAGAAAACCCTTTGAGCATTAGTTATCAAGTATGTGTGCATAAGATTCATTTGTGGAGCTTATTTAAAAATATGGACCATCACTCAAGAGATTCCTACAGAGTATTCTGGGGTGAGGCCCAGTCTCTGCATTTTACACATGTCCTTCAGCTGATGCAGGTGTTACATGGATCAATCTATTCCAATGTAACAATAGTTTTTGCAGGAAATGAGATGTCTGATGATCGTGACTAATTAAACAAATGAAGAAATATTTATGTAGTACTGCTGTATGTTGGACACTATTTGATATACTGAGGATAAAAGCATCTCAGGAAGGTCAAGGACCTTACCCTTAAAAACTGTTTAAAATGAGGAGACATGTAAACTAGTAACAACAATAATAGTTATTTATTAGTAGTATTAATAAGTAATATTTATTGGGGTGCATATGTGTATGGTACTAGGCAAATCCCTTTACGTACATTAATTATGCTTTAAATTTTTTTTCTCACTTCAACACTCCAAGAATCATTTTTATCACTTTTCTCCACTAAGAAGGTAGAAGTCCAACCTTTTTTACAAAACAAATTATGATGCCACCAAGTGACGTGTGGAGAAGAAAAAAATAATTTTATTGTTACAAGATAATTTTACAATTTCTGGAAGTTTATGCATTTAGAGTTCCATGAAGTTTTAGAGCTACAGATTTAGAAATAAAAACTAGTGTCAATTACAAACTCCTATCATCTCATCTAGGGTAGCTCTATCCATATCAACATGACTTTGCTTGTTACAGCGTGTAAGTAAGTTAAAAATGAATTCTTACATAAGCTGGTCAAAGCATTCTTTTGGCTCTCATAATTGTTGAAATTTACTTTTTCTTATATGTATATGTTTTTTCAAAATCTGTATTCTTGCATAAATTAAGGCTTTGTCTCATGCAACGTGATTAGTGCTGGAGTCCTGTATTGAGTATGTGGTAAAGAAATATTTAAATAATGACAAGAACTTTAGTTTGACACTTCTACAGATGACAAATATATTATCGGTGTTAAAAAATTCTATCAAATCTCTTCAGACAATAACGAGTGTTAATGTTATGGTATACATCTGATTTTTATACTTTATTTCTACTAATAATTGACAAATCTGTTTTTTTACATCTATCCTGAGTAAGGTTACTCTCATTTCTTCGAAATCCAGATAATTAAAAACATAATATATATTTTATAAATTAAATTGTATACAAAAATCTAAATTATGTCACAAATTGGGTGAAATTAACCAACAGCTCTTGCACTTAATAAGATTATCACAGAGAAAAAAGGTCATACAATTATTTATTTTTAAAAACATTGAACATTTGAGTAAGCAAACGAAAGTTCTCATTCTACACAAATGAATCATCTTACTGACACAGGAATAACTTCCAACAAAATTAACCAAGCAACATATCATACTTCCCATGCCATGCTAAGAGGACAGCAGACAAAGTAGATCTGGAAAAACTGAATTGCTTTTATGATTAAGTTAAATCCATTATTAATCACTTACTAATCACTGATTAATTAAAATCAATTACTAAATTAACTGTTAAATTATTACAACTTTGAGAAAAAAGTCATCTTTCCACTTCATCCCAAAGCATGTGGATAATTTCCTTATTTGCCTTCATCTGGCAGAATCTTAGTTTGTCAATTTTTAGGGCAAATGCCATTTTGCTTTTAACAGTAATAAGATGGTAATAGTGTAAGCAACAACTCTTTAACCACTCACTCCTTACTGGCAGCTCAACTTTTCCGAGTGCCTTCCCGTAGCAGTTAAGATTGCATAAGGTCAAATTTCCCTTTTGTTAAATAAAGGTTTGTCACATCAAGGTAATTAAAACTATTGTGAGCGTCGCAAGTTTTATTCTGCTCGCTCATCACCTGGGAATATATAAAAATTCTATCATTATTCTTTAGTGAAATCTGAGTGATTTCTATATTTCCACACAAGAAAGTTAGATTCATTGAGGACTTCTGGGAAGTCACTGTTATGAGGTAACATTCCAGGAATCCTTTTATCTATATTCCCATTAAAATACACATTAATAATGGTAACAACTACCATTGCTGAAATGCTTACTATGTACCTAGCATTGTGATACATTCTTAGCCTCCATTACTTACTCTTTGTAATAATCCTTTGACATGATGAAATTGAAACTCATGGAGATTGAACTGCCTGAAGACACATAGCTGGAATCTGGGAGGCCTGGGATATTAACTTAATTGTGTGTAATTCCAAAGGCCACGTTCTTAACTATTATTCTGTCTTGTAACTCTTGAATACACAGAAGTAAAAAAACTTTTCAACAGTTATGTCAATTAATAAGAATCAATCATATTCAAAATTCTAATTTCCATTTATAAAAATGCAATGTCAATAAAGAGATAATTTTAAAAAATTGCATAAAAATGAGTTTATTATATTATTACATAACAGATTTTGGACCATTCAACCTGTTTAAAAAGGGTAAGTCTGAAAACACACTAATAATGAGGGAAAGTCTACCAACATTTAGTCTCCCTTTTCACTGTATGCAAACAGATAACAGAGGTGGACTTCTGCCTACCTTACATTGTTCATACAGCAGGAATAAGAAGAGGCGCTTCTGCCTAGACACTGGGCAGAATGCAACTGCCCCTAGAAATTCGCTCTACTGGCATCTGACTTCAAGTTCAAATAAGTGAGATCATATTTCTGGTGCTGAAACAAGTCACCAAGCAGCCTTTTGCATTCCTGTATGTATGTTGTGAAATGTAATTAGGGTAACAAATGATCGTGTCTTTAGTTAAAATTTTGATGTTTTTAATTATCAATTTTGGACATTCATTTTTATTTGTATAAAATATGGCAATGATATTATTTAACTGTTGAATATTCTTTGTTGCCCTTAAATTTATGCCCAAGGTAATTGTCTCATTCACTTCACTTTAGCAGCAGCCCTGAAATTTATCATCCAAATCATTACATTTCTGAGAGTAAAAAGTAATGATGATAATGATGGGACAATAGAAGTAAGCTGGGGTTTTCCAGGAGGAACGTGGGGAAAGTGAGATGAAGGGCCTCCCTGAATATACTATGCCTAGTGAGAAAAACTAATTCAATTCCCTCACAGTGGGAGAAAAAAAATGTGAATAGGAGAAAAAAAAATATTATTTAAAGGTGCCAAAACTCTATGAGAAGCCATCAAAAATTTCATCCTAAATATGTCTCTAATAAGTGCCCTAATAATTTTGGGAGATGACTAGGAAACAATAAAAACCCAGGACTGTTCATCCTGCCTAGTTCGTTCCTTTTAGCAAAGACCCAATGTTAAGACTAATCTTGTGGTCCCCAACATTTTAATGTACATTTTTGCACCACAGAGAACAGAAGGGAAGTAACAACTTGATAAATAATCCAGGGAAAATAGCCTTCCCTTAAGCTTGAAGTCTGAGAATGTAATGAAAATAAACAGAATATGTGATTTATCTAGAAACAGGCATGGTGAATCACTTTTTATTAAAAAAAAGTTTCAGAGAAGAAAATAGCACTAGAGATCTTGGACCTTTTGAATAATTATTTGCTCTAAAAAAGAGGAATGGTCAATATTCTAAAAATCTACATGGAATTCTTTCCTCAGAAATGGATTTGCTTCTGGAAACTGAAGAAGCTTTTAGAAACGTGTATTTCAGTTCAGCAATAGTTTAAAGAGGGTATACCTTCGATGAAACAAAAGCAGGCCAAGATGAAAAATAAGGTATAAGAAGAAATTGTGGAAAAATTAAACATTCACATATCATATTAAATATCCACATAATAATCCTAACTGAATATAATGGTTTTTAAAACAGCTTTTTGGAGGAGTAATATATTTTTTGAGGATAAAGCATAGATGAAAGATAGACAAATACCTAGCAATGTTGAGGTCTCTGATTAGGTTTCTTCCCATTTCTGCATTTGGATTCCTTAGGACATTCATATACCCATAAGAAATTTCCATTTGATTAAAATTTTTCAAGACACTTTCCTCTCAGTGACACGTAGGAGTTGAAATTAATATAAATGAACACTGCATATGTGGAGTAAAATGTGACTTTTCTAACAGAGTAGTGCTAGAAAGTTAAAACTTTCCCTCAATTTGGTTTTCTAAAATTTATCAAAAATAGCCTTTATATTGAACCACAGGCTCAAACCAAATGATAAAATTGGATCATTATTCATTCATTTTTGTAACTCTTAGTTGAGCAGTTAAATGTAGCTTAAAGGGAATTGGTCCTGGTCTTTTTTAGTGAACTTTGGAGTGTTTTGTTAACTAATGATCTTGGAAGTTTTTTGTGTCCTGTGAGAATCAGGTTGTGCTGGAGGACAGAGCAGAAAGCAAGACTAATGATTCTAGTCTATCTGGACTTTTAATCAGTAGAGCTTATGTTATCCTTCTCCCTACACATCATAGATAGGGAGCTGAAATACAAAGACAAGATAACTTCTACTATGCTTTTATTAGAAAATTTTCTGAAAAAATATTGAGAATTCGATTTGAGGAAAAATCTACTCAGTACATCTGAAAGCTGTTTAAGGTTTCTAAATTTTGTCTCAAAATGTCTTACACACTGTCAACTTTATGCAGACTTAAGTTTCCAGGATTATTACATTTGGGAAATTTTGTAAGCAATAGTTATTTAGCTGCAGAAGTATAGCTATATAAAAAATATATCAATTAGAATAAATGGTGAGAGGACGAGTAAGGTAAGGAATTGTATTTTCATGAGATATTCCTAGTTATTGGCATATCATTGATCTCGAGCTAAGAATACTTGTAACATGTTACAATATAAGCAATGACTTTGAAATAATTAATATTAAAATGCTTATGTAGACAAAAATAATATTCAACAACTTCCTTAGAAACTAAATTGAGGGCTGTTTCTAAGTCAAGCCCTGAAGAAGCTATTTGAATTACTTCGTAATATAAAGACTGCCTTAATATCATTCAGTAACTCAAGAGAGAACCTGGCTTTTCAGTTTCTGTAATCTTTCTAAGAATGTAGGATTATGTTAGGTTTGTCTTAGAGTAGGCTGCCTTTCTAACCCATGTACGCTAAATTTCAGTCATTCATGTAGCCATCATTTCATACCATCTATTATATTCTGTTATTTAGTTCACGAAATATTTGAATCAACTCATTTACTTAGGTACTTTATTGTTAAAAGGAGATAGTATATCAATATATAAATTATTGTTTTGATATGATAAATATTTTACTATAATTATATATCTTACAATGTAAAAAGATAGCTATTAATATTAAAAATTCTCTGTGCTACAACAACAAAAATCAGCTCATTTTGACCATTGGTATATGTATTACATTTCACAAAATGCAATATACTCAGAAGTTAATGCACATAAACATATTTGCTACATCTAAAAAGTCAGGAGAATGTAAGATATTAAGAGTATGCAGCAGTAGACATTTGTGAAATTTTGTAAGCAAGTTATTTAGCTTCAGAAGTATAAGCAGAGGAAAGGACGTCATTTAAAATAAATGGTGAGAGTATTAGTAATGTAAAGAATTGGATTTTTATGACACATTCTTAGTAAATATTGCAATTTACAATGTTTACTTTTAATCAGTATTTAAGTAACTCTCCAGATTTTTGATTTGCATATCTGTGAACTAGTAATAGTCTTATGAATATCATTTAGTTATAATGATATCTATATGCAAATTGGTTGTACCAAACATGGCTATTCACAGGACATGATTTTATAAATATTTTATTGGTGTTTCATTAATGAAACATTTTCAAAATTATCTCAAGCTCTGCTTTGATAGTTCTAAGAACTTCTTTAAAGCAGGATTATTAAAAGATCTGGAAATATTAGCCTATCATTTAATAGGAAAAAAATATATTCACTCATAGTGACTTCAATAAGAAAACAAGCATTATTTTTCTAGCCGGATATAAACTTGACTCTACATCAGAACACTTATATAGATGCCACTTTACACTTCAAGATGTAGAGTAAAAGAGGCATAGAAGGATGGTCTTAATGGTCTTCTCTAACATGAGATATGGAAGATTGTAAGTTCACCAAATAATTAAGTTACTATGCATTTCACATATATTCAACTTTAAAATAATACTTTGATTATATGAATATAACCAAAAGATCACTAAATTACATTAAAAACGAAATGGAGGCCTTGTTACTTAAAAAAATAAGTAGAAAGTGATGTTAAAATTTGAGGCTGATTTCTTTGCTGAGACTGAGTACATGTGAAGAAGGAAAAATATTGCTTAGCTATCAGCTCCTTTGTACAGCAGGAAGGGATAAAAGGCTATTTATAAATAAATTAGAATAATCTCTACTTCATCCAAGAATAGGAGAGAATTAGAATTTTTATTAGATGGAAATCACTATTTTTGGAAACGAGATGATGTGTCCACTTGAAAAATCAACACCACTTAAAGGACATAGCTAGTTACAGTATTTTCCCCCTCATGGGTGAAATTATAAATTTATAAATGTATATATATTATAAATTAAAAATACACAGACTAGAGTAAAACAAAATAAAAAAGAGATAAAAAATGATTTTCTATCGATCGAACACAGGTAATCTTACCTATGTTAGAAACCCACCAATACACTTTAAGAAAAGTTAAAATATCATAGAAATACTTTGATATAAAAAAGAGAATAAGTAACAAAGTTGGAGGCACCATTTTGTGAAATCTTTAGGCAGTCAAGAGATGTGTAATTTTAAATTTATATTCTCATTGGCTTCATTTAAAATATCCAGGAAATAAGCTGCTTGCTTTCTTATTCACAATTATATTTTTATCTGCAGCCTTGATACATTTTGTTCACTTCTCAGCAGTCTGTATATCTTCAGAGAATTAACTGAAAAAAAACATGAGAGAATCAGGATATGAGAAATCTAAGAAAGTTACATGAGTTTTCTGTTGCCTTCTGTATAGCCATGGAAATTAGTTAGAATGCAAATAACATTTTAGATTATTATATTGAGTCATTCTACTTGATTAATCTGTTTTTCCTAAAGATTTTATGCCTGTGTGAAAAAATAAGAATAATTCTGTATAATTTTCATCAATATGATTTACTCTTTATTATTCAAGGTTCAATGTTAAATATTCAATTATTCAATGTTATTTTCTTACATATATAATTTGAAAAAAGTTTCCATTTTCTCATATTTGATATTATATAATTTGAGGATTATCTCAAGATGACTTACTATTTTTATTCTCTATTAAGAGAAAAAATCCATCTTTAGAGATCAGTAACTTTGTTTTCACTTCCAGATTTTCTAAACAAATATAAGCAAAATAAAATGTTGTTTCTTTTTATTTTTGTTCTTTGTAAGAGTAACTTAGAAGACTGATAGTAGTTCTACATCCTAACTTAAAAGTATTAACTTCTGAATACGTATACAATTATATGATAGAGCCAGAGATAGCTTACAATTCACACATTTATAAACTATTGAAAAACATTGACTAGGTGAAAGACACTATATGTTTCATAGAAACAATACAGTGATGAAGCAGATACACACACTATCCTTAACAAGCTTACCAGCAAGTATGGTAGATAAAAATAATAAAACAATAAGTGAGCCATAGCACCATTGCGATTCTGCTCAAAGTAGGTGTAAAATGGTAAGCTATCTAAATCTGAAGAGAAAAATCAAGTGTGACAGGAAGAGTTGTATTTTTCACTTGATAAGGATACACCTTTGTCCTAAGTGGTACCAGGAGAGGGTGAGGAAAATTTTAGAAGAAGACTGTTATAGTTTGGCTCTGTGTTCTCACCTAAGTCTCATGTCAAATTATAATCCTCAGTGTTGGAAGTGGGGTTGACAGGAAGTTGATTGGATCATAGGGATGGTTTCTAATGGTTTAGCACCATAGTGGTGTCTCATGATAGAGTTCTCATGAGATCTGGTTGTTTAAAAATGTGTAGCACCTCCCCCTTCACTCTCTCTTCCTCCTGCTCCCACCACCTAAGACTTACTTGTTTCCCCCTTTGCCTTCTGCCATGATTGTAAAGTTCCTGAGGCCTCCCCAGAAGCAGAAGGCTGTGTAGCCCACAGAATCATGAGCTGATTAAACCTCTTTTCTTTATAAATTAGCCATTCTCAGGTATGTCTTTATAGCAGTGCAAGAATGAACTAATACAGAAAATTAATATGAGAAAGTGGGGCATTGATATAAAGATACCTGAAAATGTGGAAGCAACTTTGGAACTGGGTAATGCACAGAGGTTGGAACAGTTTGGAGAGCTCAGAAGAAGGAAGGAAGATGAGGGAAAGTTTAGAACTTCTTAGAGATTTGTTGAATGGTTGTGAACAAAATGCTGACAGCGATATGGACAGTGAAGTCCAGGCTGAGCTTGTCTCTGATAGAGATGAGGAACTTATTGGGAACTGGAGTAAAGTTCAATCTTGCTGTGCTTTAACAAAGAGACTGGCAGCATTGTGTCCCTGCTTTAGGGATCTGTGGAACTTTGAACTTGAGAGTGATTATTTACAGTATCTGGCAGAAGAAATTTCTAAGCAGCAAAGCATTCAAGGGGTGGCCTGGCTGCTTCCAACAGCATATGGCCATATGTGTGAGCAAAGAGATGTACTGAAACTGGAACTTAAATTTAAAAGGAAAGCAAAGCATAAAAGTTTAGAAAATTTGTAGACTGACCATGTGGTAGAAAAGGAAAACCCATTTTCTGGGGAGAAATTCAACCTGGCTGCAGAAATTTGCATAAGTAAAAAGAAGCCAAATATTAATGGCCAAGACAATGAGAAAAATGCCTTGAAGGCATTTCAGATAACTTTGTGGCAGCCCCTCCCATCACATACCTGGAGATCTAGGAGAGAAGAATGGTTTTGTGGGTTGGGCAAGGCCCTGCTGTTCTGTGCAACCTTGGGACACTGCTCCTTGTGTCCTAACTGCTCCAGCTCCAGTCATGGCTAAAAGGGCCCCAGATTTGTCTCAGGCTTCTGGTCCAGAGGGTGCCAGCCATAAACCTTGGGGACATCTATGTGATATGAAGCCTGTAGGTACACAGAGGGCAAGAGATGAGGCTTGGGAGCCTACACTTAGATTTCAGAGGATGTATGGAAAGGCCTGAATGTCCAGGCAGAAGTCTGCTGCAGGAGCAGAACTAGGGCAGTGCAGATGGGAAATGTGGGGTTGGAACCCCCGCACAGAGTCCCTACTGGGGCAATGGCTAGTGAAGCTGTGAGAAGAGGGCCACTGTCATATTTTTCCTGATCATTTGGATGTCTATCTTTGTATCTGTTTCAGAAGGTGACAATCACAGTATATTTTGAGATTAAGATCATTAAACACATGTTTTTCAATCAGTTAAACTCATAAAGAAAGCATATATTATCACTTACAATATTCAGCTTTTTATATATTTACCTATCAATTCTGAAATATCTCAAAGGCCAACTATATTTGATAGTCCTGGACATATTTTTGGAAAAAAAAAATCGTATCTTTTTATATTCCTTTTGAAATTATTTCTGTTTGAAAGAATAATTTTTATATAGTAATCTATGTTGAAAAGAGGCTGCATTATCATGTTAAAATCCAAAGGTCAGACATCTGTGAAAATTGCACAATTTGCTAAAAACCAAAAAGCTGAGAAAATTTATTCTGCATCATCTCCATATAAATTGTAGATCAAATATGATTTGGATTGACAATGGTAAAAATGAATTGTGTTCCACTTAACATCTAAAATATCAGAGTTGGTTATGCTGTGAATTGTATGTGGACTAACGTTAAGCTAGCCAAGAATTTTCTTGGTGTTCTTATCTTCTATATGTGTCTCTTGAATTTCAGATGATCTGACATTTATACCTTCAAGGAAAGCGCTAAATATTTTTTACATTCCTTATAGCTAGTGATTACTTATTTGGATATTCATTTTTTTCTGTAAATATATTTACTTTGTGAGTCAACCAATCTACTTCAAATATAATTTTAAGTAATTTATTCTTACTATGTGGTTATGCATTAGGGAATATATTTGAAGCAGTCTGTGTATTGAGAAGTATTTTAGAAGAGGAGACAGACAATTCATTTTTTTCCTTGGAATCAAGAACATTCACACAAATAAAAATTATAGCTATCATTTATTCATGGCCTACTTTGTGCCAAACACTTTATGTACATATATGCTTAGCCTCACTAAGTAGTTGCAAAAATTCACTAAACTGTCTTAATTTGCAATGATCATTTTATAATGAAAGTTTAATAAAATGTTTTCTACAAAAGTTCATTTTGAGAAAAATGAAAATGGTCAAAAGTAATATTTTTGTTGCTACCGTAATCAGTTTTGGTCTATATACTTTCCCAATGCATGAGCATCTAAAGCATTGCAACTTATTCATTTTTATATTACCCAAATATTTTAACACAAAATCTCATTATCAAGAATTGTGAAGGTCAAGTGTGGGAGGAGGGAGAGAAACAGAAAAAGATAACTATTGAGTTCTAGGCTTAGTACCTGGGTGACAAAATAATATGTACATCAAACCTCCGTGACAGGAGTTTATATAATAAACCTGTACATGTATCCCTGGACCCAAAATAAAAGTCAAAAAAATATATTATTTGTTAAAACCTAACTCTAATATACCTGCTGCAACAAAAACTACAGCTCTTGAAGATTTGAATGAATCCACAATCAATATCCTAAGAGTTAGTTTTCTCTGAAGTAATAGTGATATAATATACAGGCGTCAAACATAGTTTCAGTGGAGAATATTAAGTAACTAACTGAATGTTTCCCTTGAGTGAATACTAATCAAAGATTCAGTCCCAAACTACAGTAAAACGACAGCTATCAAATTATTTATGTATTCTCAAATAAAAAAGGTCTCAGAATGCATTAAAGTATGTGACTTCTAAGTATGGCATTTGTACATGAAAATCTCATAAAGCATAGCCACTTCTACCCTTTCTGATATCCTTTAAAAAATGATTATTTTCTTATAGTTTGTGTAATAGAAACGTCTGAAATAAATTTAGTCATATTTTGTAGTTATATAATCTATGCTGTTAAAAGAATTATATGTAAGTATATACTACATATGTATAACATATGTGGGATTATACATATTTGTTTTACTTTTTTCTCATTTCCATAGATGGAACAATAATTAGGACCTTCCAGTCCCTACAATAAACATCTTATGTATCATCTTGAAAATAAGGTTCTTGATATTTCAGTTAAAAAGAAAAAAAAACAGAAATGCTTTATGTTTAGATCTTGTTACATCTGTCAAAGACAACTCATTCAAGGAAAAAGAATTAGAAACAATTTTGTTAATGGATCTTTATGCTTGGGAGCTTCTGGGAAGTATTTGCCCAGCCTTTGGTAAGTGCTCTGTGGAGAACATAGCAAGAAATCAATTTTATGAAAGCAGCTAGCATCAGTCTCTCTCTCTCTCACTGTTTTTCTCTGACTCTCTTTTTTGTTTTTAACATTTTAATAAAAATTTATTATATACATTTAAGTTGTACAACATAATGTTTTGGTCTATGTGTACATATTGAAATGATGACTATATCTAAGCCAATTAATGTAGACATAATCTCACATAGTTATCTTTTAATGTAACAGTACCTAAATGTGTTCTCTTAGCAAATTTTCAGTATAAAATTTAATATTATGACCTATCACAGTGGTCCCCAACCTTTTTGGCATCAGGGACTGGTTCCCTGTAAGACAATTTTTCCACAGACTGGGGGTGCGGGGTGGGAGGATGGTTTCAGGATGATTCAAACACATTACATTTACTGTACACTTTATTTCTATTATTATTATTATATTGTAATAGATAATGAAATAATTATACAACTCACCACAATATAGAATCAGTGGGATCCCTGAGCTTGTTGTCCTGCAACTAGACAGTCCCATCTGGGGATGATGAGTGACAGTGACACCCGAAGTGTGTTGCCTATGTTTAGCTTACTCTGTAATGTCATTTTGGTTGCTGTCGCTGCAGAAAACCCTGCTTCACAAAGATAGGATGTTGGAAATGGAAGCAGGCTTTCCACTGCTTTTGTGACAATCTCAGGATATTCCACCTTGACTTTAATCCAAAACGTTTGGAGATTTGAAGTTGTCTCAAACATACTTTTAAGGCCACTGTCATTTGTGATCTCAAGCTGTTGATCCTTTTCTAACACAGACGAAGTTGATTCACCTGGCTTATTCACAAATGGGTCATGGATCCATTCCTTCCCAGTTTGGGGGTCTTTTGTGGTTGGGAAGTAATGCTCAAACTCTTTGGAAAACTGAGATAGGTGATTATGAACAAGCTGGGACAAAGGAGGCCCTGGCTAAGTCTCTTTCAAAACTCTGCTAATGTTTGAAACATGTCAGAAATTCCAGTGTTCACTCATCACCCCCATAATTCCAGTTGGGCTTTGAATGCAGCCACTTTTTCTGCCAACTTGAACACAGTCATCATTCTCCTCTGAAGTGACAGATTGAGTTTATTCAGTTGCTTGAATATGTCACATAACTAAGCAAGTTTTGCTACTGATTCTGTGTCACTGACATTTGCTGCCAGTGATAACTGTTTATCTAAAAGAAATCTCTGGAGTGGCTCTCATAATTCAAAAACTCTGGACAGTGGTCTACCTTTAGAAAGCCATCTCACTTCAGTGTATGGGAAGACGTGTGTGCTCTGCGCCCATCTTCTCACCAAGCTGCACAAACAGACGTGAGTTAAGGATATGTATTTAATGTGGTTGATCATTTTAATCACATCCTGCAAAAGTGTTGTTAAGTTCAGGTGACATTTTTCAGCTAGCCAGCAGTTCTCTATAGATGACACATTGCATAGACTCACATTCAGAAGCTACTTATTTGACTCAAGTAGTAAAAGCAGAAAGCTGTCCAGTCATGGCAGCCACTTCCTCCATGAATATATCAACACAAAATGACCAATTCTGTTTTCCTGATAAGTAATTATTCAAAGACTTGAATAGTTCTGCAGCTGTGGTAGTGGTTGGAATAAAAAGTGCACATCCTCCTGCATATTCTCCTGAAAAATATATTGCACAGAAATAACATTGTTTCCTTGTCAACATCAGTAGACCCAGCAACCTGGATTATGTACCATGGTGACTTATTAATCCTCTCTAGCAATTTTGCCTCAGTATCCTCTGCTACTTTATCAATTTGTCTATCTGTGATGCTAGGGGAAAGAGGAACATGTACCACTTTTTGAACTGCTGTCTCTCCTAAAAGTTTATGACAAATGTCCTTAGCAGCAGGCAGGATCAACTCTTCACCAATAGTAAAGGGCTTCTTAGCTTTAGCAATACAGTTAGCCACAAAGAAGGATGCTCTCAGTGCAGACACATTTGATAAAGTGGTGGCCTTCAATAACGGTTTCTGTTCTTCATGTTCACGTATTTTGTTTTGAAAAACTCCAACATTTTGTCTTTTAATGCAGGGTGCTTAGTCTCCACGTGATGAAGCAGTTTTAAAAGGTTTCATGGCTTCATTGGATAGCTGGTCACCACATATTATACAAAGTGGGCTTGGAGAATGTGAATCACCTATTGCAGGGAACCCATAATTTAAGTGGGATTCTTGATATTTTCTTTTAAATGCAGGTTTTTGTTGTTGTTGGCAGTCTAAAAATCTTCCACTTTCCTGTCATTGGGGCTTTCCCCCTTTTCAAAGAAGCTCTCCAATGACCTTTTTTTCACTCATTTTGGCAAGGTTTAGCTTGCGGGCTTACCAAAACTGTGACTGGGAGAGGTGCACATTGCAGGAAAGAGGCGCAGATGGAAGTGGTAAATGAAATAATGGGTGGACCACGTATATACTGAAATAAGCGTCTGATTCTGACTTAAAGACTGCCACTAGATGTAGCTATACAACTGAAGTACATCAACTCACTTGCCACTGTAAAGTCTGCCATGAGATGCAGCTTAATAGTCAGTTGCTGCTTACTGATAGGGTCTTGATATGAGTCTGCAAGCAATTGACTTGGTGCAGTCAAACCTCCTTGCTAAGGTTAACCTGTATTTGCCACCACTCTCCAGTGCTAGCATCACCAGCTCAGCTCCACCTCAGATCATCGGGCATTAGTTTCTCATAGGGAGCATGCAACCTAGAACCCTTGCATGCACAGTCCACAATAGGGTTTGGGCTCCTGTAAGAATCTAATGCAGCAGCTGATCTGACAGGAGGAGAAGCTCAGGCTCTAATGTGAGTGATGGGGAGCAGCTGTAAATACAGATGAAGCTGCTGACCTCTTGCTGTGCGGCCCAGTTCCTACCAGGCCACAGACTGGTACAGGTCTGTGGCTAATGGGTTAGAGACACCTGACCTATAGTCTTCATGCTGTACATTAGATCTCCAGGCTTATTTATCCTATATAACTGCAACTTTTTACCCTATGACCCCACTAGTTCTCTTTTTCTCCCCACCCTGCTTCCACTGCCTCTAGTAACCACAGTTCTAACACGTCCAGCTATTTTTTTTTTTCCTTGTGGGGACAGGGTTGTGTCATGTGCCCAGGCTGGTCTTGAACGCAAACTCATAGCAATCTGCCCATCTCCACCTCCTGAAGTGCTAGGATTACAGGTGTTAGCCACTGCACCTGGCCAATACTATGCTTGCTTTACCTATTCATCCATCAACAGACACTTACTTAGGTTCTTTCCATATCTTGACTATTGTGAATAATGCTGTATTAACATGGAAATTCATACATCTTTCAAGGAGGTGATTTAATTTTCTTTGGGTAAGAATCCAGAAGAAAGATTGCTGGGCCATATAGTAGTTCTAGTTTTAAGTTTTGAGATGTCTTCATATAGTTTTTCATAATAGCTTTACCAGTCTATTCCCACCGACAGTGTACAAGGGTTTCACTTTCTTCACACCCTTACCAACACTTGTTATTCTTGTCTTTTTGATAATAACCATCCTAACAGGTATAAGGTGATATCTCATTATGATTTTGACTTGCATTTCCCTGATGATTCATGACATTGAGGACCTTTTAATATACCTATTGGCCATATTTGTGTCTCTTTGGAAAAATATCAGTTCAAATCCTTTGCCCGTTTTCAAATCAACTTATTATTTGCTATGAAGTTGTGTGAGGTTCCTATATATTTTGGACATTAGCCCCCTACAGATATATGATTCACAAATATTTTCTCCCAATTCATAGGCTGCCTTATCATTTTGTTGTTTGTTTCCTTTGAAGTGCAGAAGCTTTTTAGTTTGATGTAGTCCCTCTTGTTTATTTTTGCTTTTGTTACCTGTGCTTTTGGTATCCTATCCAAAAAATTATTGCCAAAGCCAATGTCAAAGAACTTTTCCCCTATGCTTTCTTCTAAGAGTTTTACAATTTCAGGTGTTACATTTGGGTCATTAGTGCATTTTCAAATTGATTTTTTGTATGTGATTTAAGATGGGGTCCTGTTTCATTTTTGCGTGTGGATATGCAGTTTTTCCAGCACAATTTATTGAAGTGACTATCATTACCCATTGTGTCTTCTGGATGCTCTTGTTAAAAATTAGTTGGCTGTCTGGGCTTGGGTTTGTTTCTGGGCTACCTACTCTGTTCCATTGGTCTATGAATCTGTTTTTATGCCAGTATCATACTCTTTGATTGCTATAGCTATAAATTATAATTTTGAAATCAGGAAGTGTGACACTTCCAACTTTGTTTTCCTTCTCAGGATTACTTTAGCTATTCAGAATATTTTGTGGGTTCACAAGAATTTTAGAGTTGCGTTTTCTTTTTTTCTTTCTGACACAGGGTCTCACTCTGTCACCCAGGTTGGAGTGTGGTGGCATGATCATGGCTCACTGCAGCCTTGACCTCCTGGGCTCAGGTGATCCTCCCACCTCAGCCTCCTGGGTAGCTGACACTAGAGGTGTGCCAAAACATCCAGTTATTTGTGTGTGTGTGTGTGTGTGTGTTTTATTTTTTGTAGAGATGGGGTTTTGCCATGTTGACCAGGCTGCAGAATTGTTTTATTTTCTATTTGTGTAAAAATGACGTTGGAACTTTGATAGGGATTGCATTTAATTTGTGTATTTATAATTTATTGTTTTTTCCTCTTGCATTCTTTCTTGCCTTAATTCCCTCCTACTCTTTTTCTCATTCATTTGATTTCAACCACATAATTATTGCACTTAGAAGGTTTTCAAACATAGATGAAACTCTTTTTTGTCCTATGTAACTATGCTAAATCATTGCATGTGTTCAGTTGAAGTCTACTGTTTGTTCTTCAATATAATAAAAATATAAGAATATGTTGAATTTCAAGCGATTTAAAATTGTTTATCACCTACCTAACAAAGCTTTGGTAACAGAATAAAAATTCTTTATAGTAGAGAGTATGCTGAACTGCTGAAACTGTCTTATATGTTAAGTTATCCAATCTTAACAGTTCATTACACAAAGCCTCTGATGGGCTTTCGTTCCATAATATTGTTTCTGCTGCAAACATGAACATGTTTGATAAATATGGATTTTTCTTAGGCACTAATGGTTGAAGCTAATATACACACACATAATCATGTACTTGTTAGCATCCCCAAGGAACAGATAAGTAAAATATATTTCAATGTGCTTTTTTTGTATGTTAGTTTCTTTCAGGTAAAAAAAAAAAGTAACTTCTCTGGTTTCTGTCTCCCTCCTCCAGTTCCCTCACACTGATGCAGGCTCATTTCGAAGAATTTTATATGTGAGGCACATTTCATCTTACCTGCCCTTTATTTTGTGTTTATCAGCTTTTAATTTAAAAAAAAAATGGACTGGGAACAGTGGCTCATGCCTGTAATCCCAGCACTTTGGGAGGCCGAGGTGGGTGGATCACCTGAGGTCAGGAGTTTGAGACCAGCCTGGTTAATATGGTGAAAGCCTGTCTCTACTAAAAATACAAAAATTAGCTGGGGCGGGCACCTGTAATCCCAGCTACTTGGAAGGTTGAGGCAGGAGAATCACTTGAACCCAGGAGGTGGAGGTTGCAATGAGCCAAGATCATACCATTGCACTCCAGCTTGGGCAACAAGAGCAAAACTGTGTCTCAAAAAAAAAAAAAGTTTTCCAGAAATAGTACATGTATTTACTACAATTAGCTGATCAATGAGACCTGCTACCCTTGTCACTTTCCTAGATTCCATGCCATTGTTCAAATTCCAGTTTATTCCAGAGGAATCACATGAAAGACAGTCAAGAGAGACGAGAGGATCTAGTTTCTGTAGCCCTTGGCTTCCCCTAATCTTGTGTTGCAGGTTAAATCTTCTGCTCTCCTTCTTGCACTCTAATATCATGTCACATTAACTCCTAATAAGCCTTTTGTTCCAAAAACCACAAAGTCGTGCAGGTAGAAAGCATGTGTTTATCACCCTACTGCTCTCAATTTTCTGGAATAGTTAAATAATATGCTGATATTTCATATCAATATTTGCATATAATCACAACCTGAGTTTTAAGGTTGAAAATCTTACTACTCAAAGGTGATCTACTGAGCAGTGACACTGATATATAGTACCTAGATAAAATATAGAATAGCCAGTTAAATTATAAATTCAGATAAAAATAATTTTTAGAAATATTTTTAGTAGATGTATAGCCATTGGGACATACACATCCAAACAAGTTTACAAGTGTTTATCTGAAATCCAAATTTAACTGGGCTACCTGCATCTATAGTTGCTAAATTTGCCACCCTACATTGGCACCAGTTGGGGAATTTTAGAAATGCAGGGTCTTGGGCTTCTTCTCAAATCTAATAATTTAAAATCTGAAATTCAAGAAGAATCAAAGATGATTAATATACACATTAAAGTCTGAAAAGCACTAAGAATGCCAGCAGAACATTTGACTTATTCCTCACATATTCATCTTTCTCTCTTCTATGCAGGGAGTGTTGAGTACTAACTGGAGTTAGCATATGCGATATTGTTGACATGCTGCTATAATAGCTGTTGATCAAATGGATAATTTGTCCACAAAATCTGAAAAATCAATTAAATTTGTATCTACCCTCTTGTACTAATACTATGACTTCCTATGCAAATCTGGCTGACTGTTTTGTTTTTTAATTGTCATTGTCTAGTTACTGACTGTATTCTAACTAATCTGCTACCTTGCCCTGTACTAAAGTGATAAAATAATATCAAATACAATTTGCTAAATACTATCTATCAAGAATTTCATGGTGCTTTATATAATTATTTTTCATTTTATTATAACCTTGCAAATGAAATATAAATGTCTCCTTTTTTATGGTTAAACAATCTGAGGCTCAAACAGGGTAGGAAACTATCTCCCAGTTCCATGGGAGGAAAGTGAATGTCAGGGCTGGGACAAAATCTGTTCTTCAGGTTTCCACCACCACACCATCGTGTTAGGCTGCACATCATAGAAGCTGGCCTGTAATCACTCCTCCTCCTTCTCCTTGCCTCTTAATTTTTTTATAGTATTTCATTGAAAAGAAAGTTGGATTAAACTGCTTCTCTTCTTGAATTGCAGTCTTTGCAAAGAATCAGTGCTAACTTTTTTGAAAATTAAAGTATTTTATAAGACTGATATGTTACAATTAAAATAAGTCTGCATAGTTCTAATTAAAATTTCAATGACATCAGTGAAAAAATAAATTGTATATGGTAGGAGTGATTTGTTGGCTCTAAAATGCAATTAATTTTGGTGAAAGATATTTCCTCTTTTGTCTGTTTTTCTTTTAGCATAAACCCTCTATTTCATTTTTAGCATAAACCCATATGTGCTTTTATGTCACTTAGTACAGAGCCTGGAGACAATTGTGCCATCCCTCCCTGGAAGCACTAGCTTAAGAGGGAACAAAGGACAGCAGGGAAAGGTCATACTTGTTCTAAATGAGTTGGATCTGAAGATGGAATTTCAGACACTATGCTGACTGTGTAGAGAAAATAATTCTGATACTTTAGATCATACTATATAGTTAACAATTTACCACCTGCATAACATTAGTATCAGGTGGGCATGAATTTGCTGTCTTAATTTGCTCATAGCCCTTGTGTTATTGTTGTTGTTCTAACAATTTAAATAACTTAGTTCAAGTGAAGAATAAGCAAACATCAATGCTTTTTAATAATCTTTCAATACACAAGGTCCTTTGCTTTAGCTTTGCTTGCAATTGCTCCATGCCTAAACCTAACAGACACCACCAATGTGTGTGTAACTAATTCTTTTTTACGTATTTTAGATGAAAACGAACAGCCTTTTCCCCAGGTTCTTTTACAAGGCTTTTTTGTATAAACAGATACTCCTGGTTGGCCATCACCTTGTAACAGGAAAGGGGTTTTTGATCCAGACCCCAAGAGAGGGTTCTTAGATCTTGCGCAAGAAACAATTCAGGGCAAGTCTGTAAAGTGAAAGCAAGTTTATTAAGAAAGTAGAGGGCCGGGCGTGGTGGCTCACGCCTGTAATCCCAGCACTTTGGGAGGCTGAAGCAGGCGGATCACGAGGTCAGGAGATCGAGACCACGGTGAAACCCCGTCTGTACTAAAAAATACAAAAAAATACAAAAATAATTAGCCGGGCGCGGTGGCGGGCTCCTGTAGTCCCAGCCACTCGGGAGGCTGAGGCAGGAGAATGGCGTGAACCCGGGAGGCGGAGCTTGCAGTGAGCCGAGACCGCGCCACTGCACTCCAGCCTGGGCGACAGAGCAAGACTCTGTCTCAAAAAAAAAAAAAAAAAAGTAGAGGAGCAAAAGAATGTCTACTCCATAGACAAAGCAATCCGGAAGGCTGCTGGTTGTCCAGATTTATGGTTATTTCTTGATTATATGCTAAACAAGGGGTGGATTATTCATGCCTCCCCCTTTTAGACCATATAGGGTAACTTCATAACATTGCCATGGCATTTGTAAACTGTCAAGGTGCTTGCTAGTGGGAGTGTAGCAGTGAGGATGACCAGACGTCACTCTCGTTGCCATCTTGGTTTTGGTGGGTTTTAGCTGGTGGGTTTAGTCTTTCTTACCCATATCTTGTTTTGACTTCCTATCTCATTCTGTGACTTAGAATGCCTTAACTGTCTGGGAATGCAGCTCAGTAGGTCTTAGGCTTATTTTACTCAGCTCCTATTCAATATGGAATTGCTCTGGTTCACACATCTCTGACAACCTGACTAAACTTTTCTCAACCCATAATTTCTACACTTTCTAGCTAAAATCAATTGGCAATTGTGGAGGAAAAAGTAGGCCATTCTGTAAAAGTAAAGTTTTGGGTAAATGCAGGTTAATAAATTGATGAGAATACAGGAGATCAAGAAAAGTTATGGATATGAGGAATAATTCAGAGGTATATACTGACCTATAGAAGACATTTTAAGAGAGGGATGATTTTATTAGTACTTCTTGCCCATGATCCAAATTTTTAACATTGCATGACCTCACTCATCTCAACATTTACCAGTTATGGATTCATGTGAGTTAACAAAGATCCATTTACATAAGGGATCAATATTTCCAGTCTGCCTGGGACAGCCCTGGGTTAGCCTGTTGTCCTGGCATAGTTATTAAGAGTATCTCTTTTGCCTGTAAAATTGTTGTGGTTTGGACAAATTATTCTATATTAACTCTAAATTTCAGGATCACAACAATAACTGGATGTATAAAAAGGCACAATTACATATTTGTTCAAAGGAACCACTTTCACTACTTTTCTAATGACTCTTAACTGAAATCAGATGCAACAAAAGAAATGAAATTTTTGGTGGCTGTTGGGCAAGCTGATATTGACTATTGCTAACTAGGCCTGGAAGATATGTCATAGAGAGGGCTTAGAGAAGTACCAGAGCAATTGAAAATAGCATTGAAAGAGGAGTTTAGTAAATAAGTATACTGAGGACAAACTTTGCATTTTTAAGAAAAGATTGATTTTACTCAAAATAACATGGAAGATACTTTCCTTTTTCTTGCTTTATCTTCTTTTCTGTTCACTCTTTTTCTTCTATTCTTTTCCCCATAGTTTTACTATTCTTCTTTTCCTCCTTCTCTTCTTTCCTTTTGAAACCATAAACCAAAACTAAAATTCTAAGGCCCCCCAGTCATCTAAATGGACTTCCTCTTCAGCCAGGGCTCTTGAAATTTAACCTGAATGACTGGTTCAGGCCATGAAGGAAAGTGGGGGGTCAGATATGCCTTATTATAACTCTCTGGCATTAACATCAACAGACTTTAGGTCTGATAAGAAACATTTTATACCCTGTTCCTTCTGAGGACTGCTAGCTAAAAGCTTCACCTGTATAATGAAACTTTGGTCTCCACCACCTCTTATGGCAACCCAAATTTTCCTTTCTATTGATCCCAGGGCTTTAGACAAACTCCACCAATTGTCAACCAGAAAATATTTAAATTTACCCATAACCTGGTAGCACAACCCTCACCCCACCCCCTGCTTTGGGTTGTCCCTCCTTTCTGGACCAAACCAATCTATTTCTTAATCAACTTGATTGTTGTCTCATGACTCCCTAAAATGTATAAAACCAAGCTGCACCCCAACCACCTTAGGCACGTCGTCAGGACTTCCTGAGGCTGTGTCATGGGCATGCACCCTCAACCTTGCCAAAATAAACTTTCTAAATTAACTGAGACCTGTCTCAGGCTTTCTAGGTTTACAAAACTCATGCCCCTATAATCAGAACTCAGAACTTATTTCATGTTTAAGGGCTTAATGTTTCTAGCACTCTAGAGGTTTAGCAGGATTTTACAAGTTCTCCTGAGAATAGAACCACAATCAGTATCTACACTTCCATAAGAAAAGATTTTGAGTGCTAAAGAAATGGACTATGAAAAAAAAAATCTATGTAAGTCAACCATCTGTAAATGGCCTCCTGCCTGTGATATATTAATACCATTTGTATGCAAGAAAGGAAAGGAGAACAATGTCCACATCACTCAAGTAACCTATGTGTACTTGTTTGTCGTGATATTGATGCCATGATTTGGTATATTAATAACATCTAATACCCTTATCAGATAACTTCTATTTCCTGAAGTGAGACACTTCACTTCCCTAAGAAAAATACTTTTACAATCTGCCCTTGTATTTAAGTATTGCCAGATTCTTTGGGCAAAGATAGAACTGGTCAATTTGACAACTTAGGAATGCTAAGCCATATGTTTATAAGGAAGACAGATACATGTATTAGAATGGATTTGCTTATTTAATATCTCCTACTAGATTGGAACTCTATAACGGTGTAGACTAAATACACCTTGCTTACCTCCTTACAGAGTGTTTAACATTGTGCATGGTACCTAATATGTGCTGAATAAATTTTTATTGAATGAATACATAAATCATTTTAAAAGAGTAACATGGAAAGAAGAAATACATTAATAAAATAATCCTAATCATGCCAAGTAAGAAACATCAGGAAACTAAATTGGATGGATAGTGATATTTTCTTTTCTCTAAAATAATATAAGGTGATAGAATTTACCTTTGGATAATTTTGTTAGGATGATTTTTGTATTTGTTTTATTATATATTTTCTCATTCATTGTAATCTTTATATTCATAGTTTTCAAGTGTGAGTATCTATTAAAATCACAAACAATTTTAACAATCATAAAATATTAGGTCTAGCATTTTTTTGTTATATGAGTCATGTCTGTTTTATCCGTGGAATACTTGGATTAAGCCCTATGTTCATAGCCCTAAAAAAATTGAAGTCAAATAATCAGAATGTTTTTATTTAGGTTATAATATATGCTTAGCAATTTACTAGGTTGTATTAGTTAAAATTATATTTGTTTATGAACGAAGCAGAACCTCCAAAAATAGATCCTTAAGTAAAGTAAAAGTTTACTCCTCTGTCATGGAAAAGAAATAAACAAGTAGACAGCCAATGGCTACTGTCAGGGAAGCAGGCTTCTTCTATCTTGTTGCTCCATTTATAAGGTCTCCAAATAGTTCAACATGGATGCTACAGTTTCAGACAATCAATGATATTCTAAATAGTTTATGGAAGAATATTTATTGAAAAAATTCCTTTCATTTTAAGGAATTTTCCTGGAAAAATGTTATAATTTGTTCATAAATACCTTATTGGCTAGTACTTAATCATATGGTTACAACTTGTTACAAGAGATATTAAGAAATATTTTATGTTAGAGGCAAAGCACCCAGCTAAAAGCCAGTTTGTCTATTGAGAAAGATAGTGAAATGATATTAAAACAGTTTATTTCATATGAGATGTGGTGGAAAGAAACAAAATAAACAAAAGCAGCAATTCCTAATCTTATGGAGAACCTCAACTGTGATTTAGAATTCAACCAGAAAACACAAGGATTAAACCTTGTGATAGAAAATATAGGGGACCCAGATATTCATGAAGGAAAAGAGCAACCTGGATAGAAACAGAAAACATAACACAGGCAAAGAATACAAATTCATTGAATGAATTAAAAGAAAATTGAGAGAATAAATGAACATTCAATTTTGCTGTTTGTTTTGAGAACAGCTCAGAGTCACACAATATGGTGAGGGAGCTACTTTAACATTTATAACTTAACATTATAATGTCAAATACTGCATTATACTTTTGGGGGCTTTGTGCAACTATATATATCAATTTTCATTAATAAACATATTTTTTGAAGTTTATACTCCTATCTCTCTCAAAAGGGATAGAGGTAGAATATTCCTAGTATCTTAGAGACGTTATGATCCATCAACTAATGAAACATATCCAGGTTGTACAAAATCCTTCTTTCCCTAAGTGCGACAACACTTCCAAAGCTTATAAGTATTTCTACTTAGACAAGGCCAACCTCCCACTATGCAGAAAGATAATAATGAAGAAATAACTTTAAAGACAACACTCATTAATCTTTGTGCTGTATCCATGAGGGAGATAACTACTACATAAATTATACATTACATGCAAGGAGAGAGCTCACAAAATAAATAAATAGAGGTGTTAGAAGCAAAATTGGGACAGGAAAGCTTCTTTGTCCTTTAGTCTTTAGCCATTTTTTAGGGAAAGAAGGAAGACTATAAGTGTTTCACTAGATAAACAGCAAATGCAGAGATTGCGAAAATCAGACACTGCATCTAGTGTTTTTCATTTTGAAAATGTCTGCAATTGCTTAAGAATTCCCCTAGGTAACCATCTATGCTTCCTTATGTTGATGCCATTATTCTTTACAGATGACTGACGATTACTGCTAATTAAAGTATCAAGCACTGACTTTCTTTTCTGAATTTTGGAATGATTTAAGGGATTTCTTTAAGTATTAAGAAAAAACTTATTTTGCAGGGAGGTGAAAATTAAAGGTCTGAAATACCTGTTTGGGATTGCATTGCTGGAGGGGAAACTTTCTAGCTGGAAATTTATTCTCCATGGTTAGGGTTCTATGTCCGTTCCACCAATTTTAAAATGTGTTTCGTACAGCATTATCTATAAATGGTGCTGACCTTGTAAAGGATAAACGCTAACATAATGGAAAAAAAGAAAAGAAAAATTGAATTCTCAGTTGCTAGAGACTAAAGTGCTTCAAAATAATCACTGAGCCTCTTTCAGAAACTTCAGCCTGCAGAAATAAAGTGGCTCATCCACAACCATGGCATGTGAGTGGGAGAGAGCAGGGCCAATGCTCACTCTGTTTTCCTTTTAAGAATGATAGGGCCTGGATCTGTTTAAGAAGAAACTGATAAGATAATCAAAGTCATCACCAGAGGCATTGCTTTTGCATTTCATAGAAGCAGATTGTGAATGGGCTAGAAGTAGGTGATTCTTCTGCTGTTTGAGTTCTGAAGTCTTTTCTGTCTTATCTTCACTCTGCTTTTACATTTTTGTTTCTGACTATATTGTATTACAAATAATGTAGAGTCAACATATAAACCAGTTTTATGACTGGAATGCCATCACACATAAAATAATACAGATAATCATGAACAATTAAGCTTATGACACCCATTGAGTGTTATGTTATTTTTGTGACCATCTTATTCTGTAACACTTTATTTTAGCTACACAGTGCTGTTTTAATGTACTTCTTTCTGCCACAAGCATCCTCATATTCCACTATCCTCCCCTATTCTTATTATTATATTCTTATTTATATTTTCACTTGCTCTAAAAAGCATTATTTTCAAATGTTTTGTGAAACATGTTATAAAACACATGTATGTTTATAGAATGTGACATTCTTTAGGGAAGGTCCCTTTTTGAATCCATCTTTTTAAAATTAACTCATCTGAATTGATTCTGATCAATATATGTTTAAACATCTTGTATCTTGTATTTATCTTTTCAAATGATCCTTTATTTTCATGTACTACATAGACAGATGTCATCATAAAATCACATATAAAATCCGTTTTTATTATTATGGAATAAATCTCTTAAATTATCAGAAATGTAACCATTACATCAGAAATGTAGTTCTATTGATTAAACAATTTTGCCAGCTTGCAACAAATAATGACAAGTTAAATGTCAATGTTCCAAAAATTAAAATATCCATATTACATCTTCATCTTTTTTTCTTTGTTCATTTTCAAATCAATGTACTTATTATTCTGCACACCTAAAAATGTTCATTGGGAAAACATAAGGTAGTTCCCAATATATTAAAATATAATTCATACAGATTTTTAAAATTTTGTGATTTAAAACATGCTTTATGAAAATATATATTTGTGGAAATAAATGCATGTACATATCACACATCTCAAATTTTTCTTTGCTTCTTTCCAACTGAGAGTGTGTGGTTAAAAAGAATAGAAGACGAAAGAGAGAAAAATTGACAGTACAGATCATGTTTTCAGTATTAATGTAGTATACAACCTATCAGTTAACTGGATTTTTAAAAATCTAATGTCCCTCCACGTTTCATTTTTTTTTGGACAAGGCAATGAGATAAAACATTAAGAAACCATGTATTTTCTATAGGAAAACCCTACAACAACAAAATGTTGTTAAAAAAAAGCAAAAATGATATTACCTATTACCAATTACTTATGAAAATGTGATTTCTGGGTATCTGAATGGAAAATGATGGATAATTCAAAGCTATATCATTATGTTCTGTTCCAAAATGATAAAATATAGACTTAAAAAATCATCATAAATTATTGCCTTAATCACAGTTCAGTAGCAGTTCAGTACAATGAATTTTTATCTTAGATTATCCACAACTAGGGAAGTATGTATACTGGTTCTTACCTCCTCCTTTCAACAGGTTGCACACATATTTATGCTCAGAATAAAACATTGCCATAGGGTTCCATTTAATCTGAAGAACATAATGTAAAAAAAATCTGAATTGTTGTTTGTTGCGTAAGTGATAAAGCAATGGGAGCTAATACTAAGTACCATACCTGATTTATTATTAAAAATACTTCATCTGATTCTCATAAAATTTCCATAAATGTTTATTAATTGGATACCATTATAATTACTTTGTGTATATGAGTACTTAAAATTCAAGTAAATTAAATAACTTGCCCAAAGTTAATAGCTGTAAGAGATGGGAACCCAGCAGGTCCCCACATTTGTTTGTTCAGGTTTTAACATGTACTGGTGTGTTGTGTTATGTGGATGGTTAGCTCCATTCAACCCATACTCCTCTTCCTAAGCCGGACTGTTTTGGTAGTGCCTTCACTCAAGGGGAATGTCTTTGCCTAATTTGCACAAAGACAATCTGGACCCAGGCTTGAACATTAATATGTATGATTCCAAAATTAATTTATGGTACTAATCATGCATTTTGACATACCAAGTAAACAGGCTTGAGTTGCTTTTCGAAGTATTTGTGGATATTTTAGAAGTCATATTCTCAACTGATTTATTTAGTAAAATGTCTTGAATTACCCCATCTCAGACAAAAGAGAACAGGACAGTTAAAAAGAGAGACTTAAATGGAATGTTCCTCAAAAGTCAGAAAACTCCAACTATTCTCGATTTAAAGAAAATTTTTAGTGCTCCAAGAAAAAAAAAAAAAAGCCTCAGAGTGAGGTGTGAATCTAAGGAAGTTTTGCATCACTAAGAGGCAGCAGAGACAGAGAAGGCCAAAAGTAGTATATAACAAGAAATAGGAAAATTTTGGAAGAAGAAAGCAGGTGGAACTGTACCAACTGATTTGGCAAAACACAGGAGCTAAAACCTAAGTGGACTTGGGGAAGCCAGTAAAAGCTACCAGACTGCTAAGAACTATAGGAGACATAACTTACCCCTCAAGAAAATCGGATCTCTAGACACCTTCCCAGAATCCATGCCATCCAATAACTGTGTCTTCTTCAATGCCAGCAGAATTTTACTGTCTGAAGTCCTGGGCTCAAGGACACTGAGTTGAGCTGTGCTTCTGAATGAAGGATCTCGGGAATGGGAGAATTCACTTTACGGCAACAAGAGTGAGATACCCAAAGCTCTTGCCTGCTTGGGTTTCCTATTGCTGGCTGCTAGATTTATCACTCCTGATCTCGTTTTCTCAACCACTGCAGAAGCTTAGAGGATTTCTCTGTGGAGAGACTGAACTAAAGTCCCACCAATACTAACATTCAATGGTTTTCAACAAAACGGCCAAGTCCCTACTTTGTCATCCTGTGTTGATATCTATCAATGGAGAAGGCTCATCCTACAGAGAGAGTCCAATCACATTCTTTACAGTTCTGTTCTTTAAATACAAATGTTTAAACAGAGATTATCAGATATCTGGATGTAACTGGTGTGGTGTACACCGAGGATTAACTACTCAAAATCCATTCAATCTTCATGTCCCTTCCCTTTGTATAATGTAGAGGTTTCCCAGGATCCCTTGTGGCTCAGGTCATGTGATCCTATTTTAGTCAGAATTTTCTGGATAAGTCTTCCAGAATTTTTTTTTTCTCAGCCAATATCTCCTTCAGTACAATAACTCCAACCTTTTTATTTTTTTCTATCTTCTTGCTCATAATGTAGACATAATATCTGTAGGTTCTGCAGCTATCCTGAGACTGTGGGAAGGAAGTCAAATAATAAGGTGGCTCAGAAGTATAACAAAGGAGTTTGGTATCTTCATTACATTTTGAGTTGCAATTACCCTTGCTTTTTGTTAAGGTGAGGATAGGGGGTGGTATATTTTTAAGATAGTATTGGCATGATAGATTTTTTTTCCTGATATTTAATTATAAAAGTTTAAACATACAGCCAATTAGAAAAAAATTTACAATGACTGTGCATATCTACCACCTGGATTTTATCATTCGTACTTTATTATATTTGATTTATCACACATCTAGCCATTCCTCTAGCCGTCTAATTTTTGATGCATTTTAAAGCTAATTGCAGATCTCAGAACATGAGATCTCAATATTAATTTACGGATTGTTTTTTGCCTTTGATGTAAAATTTACATAAAAGAATATGGCTAAATCTTGTGTATCTGCTGAGTATAAATAGATATATACATCTGTGTAACCAAAATCTCTATGAATATGTAAAATGTGAGTATCACCCTAGACATTTCCCACAAGCCCCTTTCCAGTAAATCTCTGTTGACCCTCTTTCCACCAGAGACTAGCTCTTCTGAGTTTTTCCAGAAATTAGTTTCTCCAGCCTAGAATTTTATATAATTGGCCAGTACATATGTACTCTTTTGTAGATGGCTTTAATTTAACTTAATACAATTTGCATTTGTGGCCCGGCGTGGTGGCTCACACCTGTAACCCTGCACTTTGGGAGGCTGAGGCAGGAGGATCACTTGAGCTCACCAGTTCAAGACCATCCTGGCCAACATGATGAAATGTTGTCTCTACAACAAATACAAAAAATTAGCTGGACATGGTTGTACGTGCCTGTAGTCTCAGTTACTCGGGAGGCTGTGGGAGGATGGCTTGAGCCCGAGAGATGGAGGTTACAGTGAGCTAAGATCATGCCACTACACTCCAGCCTAGGCAATAGAGCTAGGCTTTGTCTCAAAAACAAAAAGAAATTATATATATATTTACATAAATATATATGTTTGTGTATATATATACACACACATAAATGTATATATACATAATACATACATAAATTATATGTATATATAGTTTGTATTTCTCTGATGATTAATGATAAACACACTTTCATGTGCTCATTGTTATTGTCATAGATTCTTTTATCTAATGTTTAATATTTCCCACATATGTTGAATTTTTCTTTTTTTAATATTAATTTGTATGAGTTATTTATATATCCTGGATACAAGTCCTTCATCAGATGCATATTTTCTGAACATTTTTTTCAAGTTTGTGACTTCCCTATTCTTTTTCATAATGATGTCTTTTGATAAGCAGAAGTTTTTACTTTTGATATATAACCTGCAGAATTTTTCTTACTTTATGATTTTTTAAAATGCTCTAAGAAATGTTTACCTACCCCCGACTTATGAATAGATGCTTTAATATTTTCCTTCACACACTTTATGATTTTGGCTTTTATGTTTAAATCTATAATACATCCCACAAAAATCTTTGTGTATTAAATGAGGTAGGAATTAAAGTTTATTTTCTTATTATTGACAGCCAGTTATTCCAGAACTGGTTGTGGAAAAGACTCTACTTTTCCCAATGGATTGATTTGGCTCTTTGGTAAAATACCAAATAACTGTAAAAGTATGGGTCTATTTTTGAACTTTCCAGTCTGCTCCAAGATCTTCTTGCCAATCAGTTCACCAGTGTGTACACTGTCTTTACATGATGAATTTATAGGAAGTTTTGATATCAAGCAGTATAAGCCATTCAACTTTTTTTCCCTTTTTTCAAAATTCCTTTAGATAGTCTAGGTTATTTGCATCTTGTATAAATTTTAAAAATTGCTGGTCAGTTTCTACTAAAATTCCTGTTTGTAATATAATTGATATTCCGTTGAATATTTAGAGACACTTCGTAGAGAATTGTCATTTAAAAAATAGTTTTCTAAGCCATGAATAAGCTATATTTCTCCATATACTTAAGTCTCAGTTAATTTTTTCAGCAATAGTTTGTAGTTAGTGTAGAATTCTGGTAAATTTTATATTTTATTTCAAAAATTATATATTTTATAGATTCTATCATAATTTGAATTTTTAAGTATATATATTTTATTTTTTCATTGCCAGCATACAAATGTACAATTGTGTTTTTTGGCATGTCATCCTCATACACTGGGACTCTTGAAATAACTAGTCCACCATGGGCTCTGAACTTCCCCACACATTTTTGTTGAGTGTATCAAGAATGCAAGACTCTGACCATTCTCTACCTCAGCCATTTCTTAGCATTACATTTGCAGCAAGCTGCTGTTGTCATGAGTAATAAATTCTTTGTCTGTGACCCAGGAGTCTTGGGCCTTCTGCCAAAGAGAAAAAAAAGTGACAGGCTAACTTGTTAGCTTGTAAGTAGAATAAAATCTGAGACCCTTCACAGTTCTTGGTGACTCCATTGCTAAACTCCCTTATTAATTGTAACAGTTGTTTTTTAGATTCCTTGGGATTTTCTATATAAGCAGTCATGCCATCTGATAGTTTATTTTTTTCACATTTATTGCTATTTAAAATTGACAAATAAAATTGGCTGTACTTACTGTGCACAACACGATCAAAACAAGTGTTAATGAGGATGTGGAGAAAAGGAAACTCTAATAAAGATTTAATTCTTCCTTTCAAATCTCTAAGATTTTACCTTATTTTATTGTGATACCAATAGCTAGACCTTTAGTAAAATGTTCAATAGAAATGGCTAGAGTAAAAAACCTTTGCTTTTTCCCAATCCTAGATAAAAATCATTCAATATTTAGCTATTAAGCATGATGTCAGAAGTAGGTTTTTTGAACATGCCCTTTACTGGAATGAAAGTGTTTCCTTCTCTTCCTAGTTTGGTGACAGTTTCGACTATGAATAGTTATAGAATTAAAAAGATTGTCTAAAAGTCATAATTATCATATATTCTTTCTCCTTTATTCTATAAGTATAATGGATTATGTTTGAATATTCAATGTGTCTCCTAATTTGTCTTCTTGGAATAAGCCTTAACTGTCATAGTATATGGCTTTTTAAATTATTATTCCACTGTATATTGTTCCTAACTAGCCACTTTGGCCCTACATATGAAAAGATACTGTCAAACTATTATCTAATGTAAATCTGTCTTTGGCTCAGGGTGGCAGCATTATACCATGGTTTAAAACTTGGGCACTAAACTTAGGCTACATAGCTTCAAAAATGCTTCTAGCATTTATTAATATTAATTTTCACCCTTTGAGAAGTTATTTAACCAGCCTTAGTTTAACCATCTCTGAAACTGTTATTGGGAACAATAACAGTACTATTGTCAGACAACTGTGAGAATCAAGTGGAAAAATATGAATAAATAGCTGATAAATGAGAGCTTATCATTATTTGAGCAACATGTATTAAACATCTGACCTGATTGTTGCAACTGGAATAATCAGGTCAAGTCAGATACCTTAGTACATGAAATAATTACCATCTTATTACCTAAATGAACTGATTGTTTAATAAAACAGAATCAGTTGTAAATGTTTGATTCAGTTTCTGTGAAGTTTCAGCTTGGTATTATGTAATATTGAAATTTTGGTAGTTTACTTTTTAAAAGTGAAAAACTAGCTTTTTTACATTTTTCACCAGATGTTCTTTTACCAGAAAGAAGACAAGAGCCTGGGAAAAATTTCCTCTGTCCTTTCATATTTCTAGAGGAAATATGAGAAGAACCTGGTTAAAACAAAGCATCTCAAGGGTAGAGGATGTGGGCTCTAAAATAATAAGTCTGAGACAAAGAGAGACTATAGAAAAAAATAATGTCTAGTGCTAGAAAGTAGAATAGAAATGGACTTAGGAATATGCCTCCTCACTTTGCTCTTCCTTCTGATACACTGAAGATAGCCCGCTCCCTACAATTTTAAGATACTCTCTTAAGATACTTTTGTCAGGAAACTTTGAAGTAAATGGAGATACGAACTGGCTCTGGGAGAAATACAAATGATCAATAAAATCGTGAAATGATTCCCAACCTAACTAATAACCCATGGGATATGAATTAAAATAGCCATTCAGTAACTTGGGTGTTGGTCAGAAGACAATAATTTTAAAGTGCATTGTGTTTGATTTGTTATTTTAAACCAACAAATAGCTCTCTCCACATTCTATGACATAAACGATTCAGATTCCTTACATTGAAAAATCCTTAAAAATCACACCAATAAAAACACCATTGTATTAGTAATCTCGAGGTACTATTTGGGTCTGATGTAGTTACCTGAGGATCTATTTCTTATCTTATAATCATTTTAAAGAAAAGCTATTATTCAATAGAGGTAGTATTTTTCATAAAAGTATTATGGAGTAGATGAAGGTTGACAATTTTATGCTTAAGAAAAATGTTTCCGAAGTACAACATAATTTGGAAAATGATAGCATGTGAAAAAAAAGTCTCGAATTTATCTTTTTGCTCTATGCTTACTTTTCCATGCTTGTTTCTTTGTTCACTTGTAATATACTAGCTGCCTCCAGGCGAAATTCAATAGCTTTTGAATAGTAATAAACAAATCAACTTAGAACTTAGCTTGAGTTATGAAAGGTACATATATTTGGTTTTCAGGAGGAAAGGAAAGACTCATGTAGACAAAACCCAGTTAGCCCCGTGGAAATTAGGCCAAAGCAATGGGAACAACCTGAAATCACATCATGACATTGACTGCAATGAATAGACGAAAAGGAGCTTGAGGCTTAAAAAATAATCGTTTATAGCTTCCCTGCTTTCATGTTGGTGTTTTGGCTCATTACTTAGAAAATAAAGATACAAAGACCTAGAGAGTTAGATCATAATTAGAAAAAGAGTCACTGGCTTTCAGGGACATTTGTTAGGAGAAAGAAATCTTTTTCTCACAATAATCCCGCAATTTAGTTCAGATGCTCCATATCCAAATTGAATGGATGTTGTGAGAAATCAGTCAGTTTGTAAGTCAGAATCTATCCACCTGGCACTAGCAAATCAAAGCAAGCATTACCCTGTGATCTACAACTTAGACACCAAACATAGTTAAATGTCCTGAAAGATATATGACATTGTGACCTGAAAATTCCAGGGAAGCACAGTGGTAGCTGATGTAGATTTTAGACTCAGGTTTAGAATCATATAGTTCATAGAGACTGGTCATAGGTTTTATGGCTAAACATTGTCTTTAGCATGGATATTTCTCTTTAAATTGTGTTTGAATAAAATATTATCTTAAATTTAACAATAAAAATAAAATTTTAAAACTGAAAATGAAAGTCGCGAAATTATCCTTAGCATGAATACAATGTTCAGATATTCATGGGATTGGAAAAAATTCACTCTAAGTTGTATTCTGTCAAGCAAATGTTGGGGGCCTAAACCATTTTCAAAGTAGTTGTATAACTATTTAGGTTTTAATTATATTTTACTATGACCTCAAAATAAGAGTGACAAGAAAAGAGATTAAAATAAATGCCCACTATTTGTCAGATATAGTGCAAAACACTTTAAAAATACTAGTTGATTTCATTCTTCAAGATAAACCTGCACATCTTCATTATCTTCATTTGAGAAATGAGAAAAAAATATTTTTGAGCAAATAAGTAGCCCAAAGTCATAATTCCACAGTGCACATTCTTTGCAGTGGGACATGAAAGGTGACATGGAAAATCTGCTTTTCACTATTCTCTGTGTCAAATCATCTTGTTTTTGACTTGAAGTATGCCTTGCTTAGACAAGGCCAGTCTTTAATAACCAGAAATGCATTTTCTATTCTGTCTTTTTCAAAACCTTGTTTGAAATTTTTCCTTAGAAAGTATACCTGATTACATTAATGGAAAAAATAAAAAGAAAAAACAAAGACAAAACAAACTAACAAATTATCCGTATACTTGGAATTATGTATCATGGGTGTTATAAATTTTATGTTGTTTAGTACAATGAATTGTAATGCTGTCTGAAGTAATTCACAGCATCAGGACAGGGACCATGAATTAGTATAATTCTTTCCCATTGATTCTTTCCCGTTCCTACCCACTACACTATGTATACATTGAGAAAATAATGGTGAAGCCATAAAATATTAAAACATTTGGCCTGGCGTGAAGTGCACACAGAAGCTAGCTATTAGAATGGTGTAGTGTAAAGATTATTTAAATGCCCATCTGTAGCCAAATACCCCCTTTGTAAAATTATTGCCTTCACCTCTTGAGTGTTCAGATGACTATAAAAATACATGCAGACATCACACTGGGGAAAACACTATTATGTAGTATAGATTCAGGGAAGATAAAAATGAAGAGGAAGAAGGAAAAAGGGAAGAAGAGCCAGAAGCAGTAGCAAAAAACATTTAATTCAAATCTGTGAAATTTTATTTAAAGCCAAGTACAGTGACGGTGATTGCAAGAAAAGTGACATTTTACTTGCAATAAAGACAACATTTTACCACTGAAAACTCCTCAGTTTTAACTCTACCCTGAGGGTAAAATAGAAGAAAGAAACTTTGGTTGAAATCTAGATTTGGTGCTTACTTGCTCTGTGACTTTCCTTAGGTTATGTAACCTTCCTGAGCCGCAGGTTTGTTGGTCTGTTTTTCCCCATGTAAATTGAAGAGAATATAGGCTACCTCACAGATGTTCTGGCGCAACTAAATGAGAGAGCATACGTAAAACACCTAGCAAATCCGTGGACATCAATAAATACTTATTTCTTCCAATAAAAGTTTTAAATAGATGTTCAGTTCAGACAGCAATTACTCTAGTTCGTCTTCTTTGAAAACATGGGCCACTGTTTTGTGTTTACTGTTAGTATGTTTTAAACACTTGAACAGTTCTTCCCCGCATATTTTCAAACCAGAATCAGACTTTCTTGCAGATTCATGGAGGATAAAACACAAACAAAAATACATTTAAATGTGTGTCAGCCAACTTTTTAACTCTATCAGTGTTAACATAGTCTACACTGTTATATCCTTTCTCCTAACTCTATTTATCTAATTGAAATAAGATTTTGGGCTGTTCTCTTTTTAGCAAAGTGAGAGTATTGGATCAAGCTCTCTGATTAAAAAAATATGTATTTCTGGGAGTGTATCTGACCCATTTCCAAGTGTTCTAAGAAACTTACCTGGAGAAAGAAAGGCTTCCTAGTTCTTAGTCCCACCAGGATCCCAAAGATCCACATAATTCTTGAGGACTCATATTAACAGTTTTCTTAATGTCTGATGCAGCAAGATATTAAGTATTCCCTAAAAATTCCCACACCAGGCAGGCTTCGAAGCATTGCATTGAGCAGGTCGGGGTAGTATTCCATAATCAATGACTTCCAAATTCAAGCAGAAAACTATTATTAACTGATACAGCCACTTTAGTAATTAAATTGTTGGAGCCTTATGACATTTAATTTTGGCATTCCAATGAGATAGAACAAACTTGATACAGATACATCCCCTTTCATTTCTAATTTGATAAGAAGGCAGACTAAGACATATTTTCTAAAAAACATTATTAGAGTAGCTTTGAATTTTAAAATAATCTCACTGTATTAAAATTTTTCTGCATTAATTATTATCTGGTAAGTGCTTGTATGAAATCATAAAAATATATTTTAAAGATGATTGCTTAGTCTATTTCATTTCCTTTTAATTGTGCACATTATTCAGGCTTTCCTGGATGGTTGTGATTTAATATTTCAAAATGCCACAACACAGCATGACTATTTATCTAAGAGTTTCAAGTAGTCATTGACATTCAATGCAACACCCTGAATGTGGGAGCACTTCCATATAAGTTGCGTTAAAAAATAAGATTATCCTTGAACCTCATCATGGGGACTTAATTAGGAAGTTAGGTACAATTATAATAAAAAACTGTCACCCGAAAATCAAAACAAAATAAACTACTAAAGTTAACTTGTAGAATTAGCTAATTAATACATTAAGAATTATCTGTAAATAGTGCAAAAAAAAAGCATGGAAATAAATCTTCTAATAGTTGGACTCTTTAGCAGAAGTTTAGTAGAATAGGGACAATGCAGAAAGACTCTAGCATTAGAGCAATGTCGCTAGGTTCACAAAGAATTTGATATTAGAGACCATTTTATATCATTTCTCTAATTTGTTTATACAAATTTTAATTAATATGCATAGATATATAGATATTTAAATAATATATAATATAATAATACATAATAGTATAATTTATATATATTTCAATTAATAAGTTGATTTTATTAATTTGCTGTACACAGTTCCTTAACATACCAAGCTTGTAGTACAGTGAGAGGTTAGGGTTAACTTGTCTGAAACTAATGCCAACAAGCTGGACTCCTATAGTGGGAACTGACCTTCTACAAATCTCCATGCAAATTTGCTATGGATGAGTGCTTAGGTTATCAATCCTAGTGGTCAGCTGAGATAGACAGGTTCATAGTTTGTCAGAGTGGTAAAAGCCAGGCTTAATCCCTAGCCCATTCACACTATGGGGCGGGGGAGCTGTCTCCTCCTCCACTACAGACACCGAAAAGATGAATTATTTCTGGATCACATAATGGTTGAATTTTTAGAATGTTATTAACCATATACAGGGCCTTGGCTTCCCTAATCATAAAATTCTAAACTCTATTTTATATGGCCTACTTTCTGGAATCCAATCTTCGAAACTGCTAGATCTTGGTCCACTATCCCAGAAAATGAGAAACAACAAGATAAACAGGTACCTGCTCTTCCTTCCATAAATTGCCCATACACACACACGCACACAAAAATCCTACTCTAAAATTAATATTATAATTAGTTCTTATTTGCTTAATCTCCAGTCTTTCTCAAGAAGATTTTTTTTGTGATTGTCATGAAGTCTTGAGTAAAAGAAGTCACACAGGTGATCCTAGTATTTGATCTGTATCTACCTCTACATTGATATCCATATATGTTATAGCATGTATCTCTTATATTTTTATCAATGTAAGTGTATGTCTTCTTATAAGTCTCTACGTCAATTTCCATACCATCTTTATTTGCATGAGAATATAGGCCCTACTTAGTGAATTTCATGAGTCTTATCGCATAATGTTGTTAACCCACCCTTTCACACAATGTCCCTTATAGAGGTTTTTGCAAAAATAATTTCTAACTTGAGGTGGTGCATATTATACTGTGAGTTGATTCTCTTTACTCTTACGTGCAATACGTAAGTCCTGGGTCTTTGGGTCAGCTCATTAAAGCACTCTTTGTTTTTAACTCAGAATGTTACACTCAAATTGTCTCTCACAGAAAAAAATAGTATTGAAAATTGTAAAATGCCCATCAGAGCTTTAGTACTTCTATTTTCATTGATGTGTCTTTATAAACATATATTATCTTTTTTAGATATAAAAGTTACATCCAATTATCTTCCTTTGACCAGAATTGATAGTAATGGAAAAATGGATTCTGTGCATCTCAAAAAAAAAAAAAAAAAAAAAAACCTAGATGAGGAAATCAGGCCAAGGTCAAAAATTTATAAAGAGGGAAAGTGGACAAAATCTAGTTAACTGTCACAGGGAGTTGGGGGAGTTATTTTTTAAAAGGCACAAGAAATAAGAGTAATGTTTTTTCAACTTGTTCATATACTCTGCCTTGTAACAACCCCTGTCATCTCACTTTTTTACTTGGACTTCTTTAATTTTGAATCTTTACTGAACTCAGTGCAAACATGACCCATATGTCAATAATGCTGTATGTTTTAGACTGGATAGAAGGAGCTCTGATTATTGTATAATGTTATTAGCGATAATGTATATTTGTGTTGTACTTTAGCCTTTCTAAAACTTTAATTTTCATTATTGTATTATCTTCATCTTCAAGAAATACATTGACTATGAATTCTTATCCCCTTTTAAAGATATTAAAAACTAGGTTTAGCAATGATAAAAGGCAGACAACGTATTGTGTCTTATTTTTCCAGTCCTTAGACAGTTATAATGGATCCAGGCTTTGAATAACATTTATGTCTAGATGATAAGTTACAGTTCAGAGGTCAAATTTTATTTCACAAGAATAAATGTGGTGTATGTTGCTGTGAAATAACATGAATTTTTTGAAAATGTACTTATTTCACGAATTACAAGTTTTATAGTGTTCCATTTGGTTAAGAGAACTGATTAAATCGAGGACTATAGAAATGTATTTTAATGGAACACTTTATTCTAATGTTTTGGCTGTTTCTATTTGCTTACAAATGGCATTTCTGAAATGATAATTAATATTTTAAAAATATTTTGAAAATAGAAACATGATTAAAACCTCTACTTTGGCCATGAGATTTTATCATTTTCATATATGTGTGTATATGGATGTATATATACATGCACATATACATGTACACACATTTTTAATTCTATATAACAAATATACTGGGTAAGAAATTTAGCTATTCATGTTCTCATGCACTTTTTCTGCCTGCTATTTTACCACTTCTGGAAATCATGTAATATATTAAAGTAAAACACAACTGTGTCCTGTCCTAAGAACTTTTCTTCTTTGCTAACTTACTTTTAGATAATTACTTATGATGTCTGAGTACTTCAGCTATAAGTTCTGTTTTTCAGGAGACACTTTTGATTCTTGTTTTGTCTTTGGAAGGGGCCTGCAATCTGGGAGGTGTAAACTGAGGCTACATTCTTCTGTACTTTGTTGATAAGGAGCTCTAAAGGGCTTCTACTAAGCTTCATAAAATTGAAACATTAGTTAAACAGAACAAACAACTTTTAACTGCCACATGGTGACAATCCATTTTTTAAAAAGGGACAACATAGCTATTTGAATACTTTAAAAAAAAGAGAGAGAAAAACTACGGGCATACTTTGAAACCTGTAAAGGTATGATGGCCCAGCAATTATTGTGAAGATTTTAAAGCTATTGACACTTTTCCCAAAATGGATATTGGATAAGAAACAGAGTCTTCAAGTAGCATATTCTTTAATGTATTTTCATTTTCTTCTTCACTGAGAATTAACAAAGTACTTTGATGTATATCCTCAAGGCTTGTTGATTGTAATAGGAGAATAAATATTTTGAAGAGTGAGGAACAACTAAAAATTTCTGATTTGTCATACACTAAAAAAAAGTTTTTAAAAATAATGACAGCAAATTTTAAAATCATTTTCATATTTAAAATTGCCATTATCCTTTAACATGACCTGAATAAATGCATCTAGAGATACTTGATTATATGCTTCGAACTTTTCTTTCTACTGGAGTTTTTGTTCCTTACTTTTGCGTGCAAAAACAAAAACAAAAACAAAAATCTGTCTGGCATGGCACTCAGGCTCATATATTTTTTTTATGTAGCTGGAAAACACTTCCTGCAATGTAGCTGAACTCAGAGAGTAGAAAAAAATCTTTGTACCATAATGAAATGGAATTGTATTTAAAAGTCTAAAAGAGAAGAAAATGAAGATTTTACTCAATAGTCAATATGTATGTGTTTGATGTATATTTACCATCATTCTATAAGTATTATCCCCAGTTTTGGCTAAAAATGAGGCAAATACAAGGGTCATTTAAGGCATGGGAGTTATTACTTCCAGGTGTCATTTGGGTATTATGGCATCTCAAGATAAAATCTACAAATAATACTGATCCGAACTACAGATCCCTTGACAAATCTTTAAATAGCCTTGATTATTATAGTTGAAGAATTCAATTTTCAGGGGGCTTATAAAAATAATGATTGACTGTGAATTGGGAATATAATTTAGTCTGCTTGCCTTTTACACAAAACTGGATTTCAAAAGCCAAAACGATTATGCTGCCTCCTTCCAAATTTTAGCCAAAATGCCCTGAGAAGTGGGAAATTGGGAGAAAAGTTGCATTGGCATTGGATGTTGGGTCTCTGGGGAGAGTATTTCACTTTCAGAAATTTTGGGAAACATCTACCACATATAACAGATTGTGTAGCTTCCAAGTTCCAAAATATCTGTTACAAATAATGTCTCCAAAGAATGAAGTGGCTTTGTCAAAAGTAATTACAAATTACTTTTAATGAAATCCTAAATAAGAAGAAATTACAAATACATCAGACATTTATTTTGCCTATATGTATTTTCTACCTATGCACAAGAGTTATGTGTAATACAAATCTAAGTAAGACTAAAAGATCCCCTTAAGTACTTTCAGAATAAAAGTTTCAAGTAATAAGAAAACACATGTCATGGTTTAATTGGCATATATAAACTCCTCCTCATTCATTCTCCTTTTTAATATAATTTATTTTATTTTACTTTAGGTTCTGGGATACATGTGCAGAACGTGCAGGTTTGTCACATAGGTGTGACATGTGCCATGGTGGTTTGCTACACTTATCAATCTGTCATCTAGGTTTTAAGCCCCACATGCATTAGGTATTTGTCCTAATGCTCTCCCTTCCCTTTCCCCCCACCCTGCAACCGGCCACAGTGTGTGATGTTCCTCTCCCTGTGTCCATGTGTTCTCATTGTTCAACTCCCAGTCATGAGTGAGTCATTCTCCTTTTAAATTCTGAATCACATATAGATTTGTTTCTGAAATCTCTAATGCCACAACCTAAAATCAGTGCTATGAAATATTCATAAAATGTAGGGATTTCTCCCAAAGTCACAGATCTCAGCGTGAGGAGTTAGAATTTGAACTCAGGGTGTTTGAGGGAAGAGATCGTAACAATAATATTTGTACTAGCTCTTGTTTTGAAATCAAATGATAAAAATTAAATTCAGAGAAATTTTGAAAACTTTCTTATTTAATACTCATATATAACAAAGTAACTTTTATTGTTACTTTTCATAATGTGGAGCAATGACAAAAAGAGGCGCCATTATATGAGCCTGTCCTGAATGAAATAATACATATACGAAAGCTGACACTCTTGGGTAAAACATGGAATAATAATGGGGCCAGTTCTTAGAAAGTAGAAAATACAATGGCAGCAGAATTAATGCAAAAGAGAATGTCAGGAAATAAGGAAACACACAAAACTGCAAATGTGAGAAACGAGTTACAACTACAACAATCCCATAAAATCAAGCTTTTTTTTTTTTTTTAACATTAACAAGCCCTTTAGTTACTTCCCATTACATTACTAGATATCTGAGGAAAACCCAGAATATAAAGGTAAGGCGATCAGGTAATTATCTTTAGAATCATAGTAAGAAACAGAACTTAATTTTATGTGAGACAAGATAATAAGACAAATCCTGACAATGGACTGATGAAATAATGATATTGGGACTACAGTGCTATCAGCAGTGGGGGAAATAGCTTCCAACTACCACTTCACTCCCTGACCACATTGATCCAACTTAGCCTCCATTTTACCTCCAAGATGCCGTGAGCCATTGGACAAGATATACACTTATTTAACAAATGATTGTATAGCTTAAAAGTTATATACTTTAGTATACTAAACAAGTGAGAATATCGCTACTAATTATCTCAGCTCCTGAATGAGAAATTCAGGCCAACCATATGCAGAGAAGGATTATCTTTGAACAGTATCTATATCATACTTTTTTTCAAAACAAAAATCAATATTGTTCAAAATCTGGGAAGGGTCACACAGAAGTGGGGTAGCTTCTAACAGTTACCAGGAATTGCCAGGAAGTTCCTTATTATAAAAGTGTACTTTAGGTGGCAACATGCAACTAACATCAAATAAATTTTAGAGTCTGGAGAGGAGATTTCTGCTGCCAGCATGTATCTTCTACAAGCAAGCCACTTCTCTTATAAAATGTTTAGATACACGCACACACACACACACACGCACACACACACACACACACACAACTTAGCTTCCTAACCAAAGTTGCTTCTGCAATTTCTTCAAGTTCAAATTCATTTATTACTATCCGTGTCAGGAGTCATTTTTGTTGACACAGTTTTCTGCTTTTTTAATCTTTAAATATTGCTGAGAGTGAAAGATGGAGAAACAAGAATATATGGGCAATTAAGTCTAATCTGATCACAACTGCTCATGTGTACAGTGATGCTAACTCCTGATTACTTTTTCTATTTTACTCAGCAAGGAAGTAGAAAATGAAACTCGAATTGAGACCAACCTCTTACTCGGTTGAATGCTAGGAAAGAAAACTACCAAATCATTAAATAGTGTGGTATGAGAACAGTATTTGGGTAAATTGTGAGCAGAAAGAGGTGAAATAAAGATGAAGTAATTCTGTTGAATGTCAAACTTAGCTATTTTAAAAGGACAATCATGTTTTCAGAAAACTACAGAAAGTAGGTTATTCTGAACAAAGCTCTGAATAAACTAAAATTGTACTCTAATATTTCCTTCTCTTTGCATTTCTTCTCAAGATGTCCAGTGCTGTTGACTTTCTTTCTCCCTCCTCTTGCTGATGACTGTTTCCTTACATGGGTCTGATTTGATCTGCCTAACTCCTCATGACACTGGCCTTTCATTTTTGTTTTTACATTAACATTTATTTAGTATTAACTGCATGTCAGGAATATAGTAAAAGTTATATGTGACATATGTCCCTACTTTCTAATAGATCTATTATTTGGAATGCCAGGATTATTTGGAATTCTAGGAATTTCTGGTGTTATTTCACTTGTTTAAGATATCAGAACAGGTAAGTAATAGTGCCTGATATTTGAACCAAGCTTTTTTAAATTCTGAACTTATATATTCTTGAAAGCTATACATTATCTCTCATGTGTACAGTGGTGTTAAATCATAATTGTGTATCTCTCGCTCTATCCTTTTCCATCTTCTTTTTTCCTCCCTCTCCTTCTCCCTTTCTCTCTCTCTTTTTGAGCTCCTCCTCCTCCTCCTCCTCCTCCTCCTTTCTTGTTAATCTTTATCATTTCTCTGCCACTAAATGCTGGATTTTTCTGCTTGCCAACCCAGTAATTTAAAAGATCTGCCTAATAGCACAAAAGGGTTGACTGTACTTTCTAAATTCACATTCCTTCTGTTCATGAGGCAAACTAGACTGAGACTAAAATTGCTTAGTCCTAATTCCAAGTTTCTGGAAAAAGAGCCTAATTGTTTGGAGATGGTAAACTCATTCTACAGGTGATGTTTATCTTTTTTTTCTTTCTTTCTTTCTTTTTTTTTTTTTTTTTTTTGCCTTTCTCTTTTGGTGATTTGAGCCTATGATGTAACATGTATTTCTCTTCCAACTATTCATTCAAGCCATTTCAGTTTATAAATTTTTGCATACATGAGCAACATGGAAAGTCCTGAGCACAAATCTTTCCGTCTATGCCAAATCCTAATACACGGGGCCAAGCCCCCCTACCCTCACCTGGTTTATTTCAGGTCTCTCTCCTACTTTTATCTCTGCACATATTTGGAATTGCCATCTCTCCTCATGAGCTTCAGGGCAATCAGTGAGTAGAAAAGTCATGATATATTTCACAACTGCTGCCTATAAATTCTGATACAGATAACAGTCTTGTGGAGATTTGCTTAATTGGAAGTAGTATATTGGAAGTTGGGAATATCTGACTCTGATCATAACTCAACCTCTAGGCCTTAGTTCCCACAACTTAAGAATGATTAAATTTAAATTCAGTTTTTTAAGGTTCTGTTTAACTCTAACATTCCATGTATAATATATTTGCCACATGTATTTGCTTAGTTCATCATCTTCTTGTTTCCTTTAACACTTGACCTAATTCTATCCCAAGCACTCATGGGAATATCTCAATTTGACATAAGAAAATATTCTACTAACTTTTATCAAACACCTAAATAAAAATTAACATATTAAGTCCTCAACATTGTTGATAGGTTTTTGGAAACTGTGACTTTAAGTAAAATGATGTATAGCAGATCCTCAAATGAAGTCATTTTCTAAAAAATTAGGTTTTTTATTTATTTCTCTTGAAGTCACAGTTACCAAGAACCTATTGATGACCTTAATTGAGGACTTCTTACTATATTACAAAATATATCCACAGTGAAGGAAGTATATTGTAAAGTTGATAATAAAAGTTAATAATCAAATTCAGTTTTGTGTGTTCACGAAACTTGAACAATTTACACTTCATGGTTATACAGTCTGGCAGGGCACACACACACACACACCAACTCCCCCATCTTATTTTTATTCTCCAGAATATTCAGCAATTTACTCTTGGGCTCATTTCTATCACTTTCCAGCTCTGCCCTAAACATATAATTACTGGATTAAGTAGCTCTCTTATTTCTCAAAGCTAGCTTTCACAGAAAGCATTTACTTTATATTGGAATCAAGCAGAAAAGCTTATCTGACTCACATGCACAGAATTCTTCTTGCTACCACTTACTTTGAGAACCCCACAAACTGTGAAGCTGCCTATCTCTCTATTTTATAATGAAACCATATTTTAGAGCTTTTGCTTGGTCCACTGAGAGAGAAATAAACTCTACTTTCCTTCACTGAAGATAGCCATCCTTCAGGTTTCTACCACCTCACAGACATCTCTTGGCTCTCTTTATTGCTGGCTGCCAAGACCTGAGGTTAGAGATGAAGACAATTATATCATGGAGAATTTTACTTTTTGAATAAGGTTAACGCAATTTACAGAGATTCAGTGTTATTACTGAGTTCATTTTAAAGTAGTAAATTTACACTATACTTATTATATATGTTATAGGAATCCCTTCTTCACAATGTATAGGAGAAGAGATGAGATACCTCTTTTCTCTAGTTCAGTATGTTCTTTCTACATTAATGACAAATAGCATCAAGGAATGTTTTTCAGCCATTTTAGAAATTTTAACCCTAATTCTTGTGTCCACCCAAGCTATTACATTTTAATATACCAACATGGATTACCAGTTCCTATCAGGGCCTTAGAAAGCTGTATATAATAAATACAGCAGGCATGGCATTAATAATCTAAAACAGCTAGATAAATTATAGTAGCAACATGATTGTTCATTTGTAAATATTTGGACATTTAAACTTTATTATTTATTTTATTTCATTTTTTGAGATGCAGTTTTGCTCTTTCACCAGGCTGGAGTGCAGTGGCACAATCTCGGCTCACTACAGCCTCCGCCTCCCGGGTTCAAGCTATTCCCCTGCCTCAGCCTCCCGAGTAGCTGGGACTACAGGCACGTGCCACCACGCCCGGCTAATTTTTGGTATTTTAGTAGAGACAGAGTTTCACCATATTGGCCAGGATGGTCTCCATCTCCTGACCTCGCGATCTGCCCACCTCGGCCTCCCAAAGTGCTGGGATTACAAGCGTGAGAAGAGCTTCATTTGCATTCTCTGCCCAGTTATCAAATGAGTTCTTTCAGACTTCCTAAGCTCTGGGGAAACTGGCGGTCTTGTTGTCTGGAATACACTAATTAACAAATCCCCCTCAGGGATATATTTTGGCTCCTTAAACACGAAATAACCTAGATCTTTTACTACTGGGATTACTGTATCAACATGCTATGTTTACTGTGAAGATTCTTTAATCATACCTTCTAAAGAAAATTTTAACTTCACTGTGTTGCTGTTTACATAATTATTAGAAATAAATGTTAATCTTGACAGACGTCTTTAGGGACATAGAAATTGGATTTTTTTCAGATATCATATTCACTCATAATTCCTCAGTTTAAGTATAAATTCACTTACACATAACCAAGATAAAATATTTTATGTCATATACTCCATAGAGATAAAATCTAAGTGAATGACTCATTACTATGTAAATATGATTAATTATATTGTGCTTAAAAAGAAAAAAAGTCAGGAACTGTACTTTCAGTAGATGGTATTATTATTAGAAAAATAAGGTACTTATATATAGAAATTTACAAAAAAATGGCAGTATAAACTCATGGTAAAATGTGTTTATTTTGATGGAAAATGCTGTGAGAATTCACAGAAAGGAAAGACAATTTACTGGGGGCAAATAGTTTTTTAAAAATTAATTAATATATTTAAACTATTAGCCTCTTTTATATAAATTATGGAATTTTTTTGCAAGTTTTTGGTAAAATCATAAAATTTCTTTTAAAGACTAAGTGTCCCAACTTTCTTTATAGGGATAATTATAATTGCTGGTATCAAATGTTCACCCTTTCCAAACAGATATATAACAATAATTTATGCTTTACTTTCATATTTAGGAACTAGATTCTTGTTCTTTGTTAGGTCCATAACTTTCATGTTTCCAGGATTGTTCCAGCCTAGTATTTTATAAAATATTCATAATTTAAATTGATTTACTTAACTGAATACTGGGCTAATTACTGCCTTTTAAATGCTATTTCACCATCAAGGTACATTAAAGAGACTACTGGAGAATGAAGAGTGGTCTCTGGATTGACACTCAATTGTTACGATATCTATGGGGTTTTAGTTCTATTTCAGCTTCATTTTTGAAGCCTAAGAGGAAAGTAATAGAAATGCAATTACATGGCTAACCCACTCAGGTTAAAAATACTTATCAGAGATAATGGAGAATAGAGAAGAGCATGATTGACCTTCCTGGAGGGTACTACTAGTCAGGCTCTATTTAAAGCCATCAACCATCTGCTCTCCTGATCTTTGTATAGACCATAGAATCTATACCAGTCTCTTCACAGGAAAAAAAAAAAAAAAAGGCTCAATGGATGTTATATTGTCACAATTGTTTTTGATTTTGCTTTCAATTGAAACCAGATGGGTAGAAGCATTTATCAGCTCATTAAATTCTAAGATAGGGGTGACAGTTGACAGAGAAGCATCACATCAATAGCCAAAAAGTAACATCAAGTAGATGTGGAAACCTACACATTAGGACAGATATGAATGTGAAGAAAACTGTGGCTTGGAACCTCTCAGCCTGCATTTAAGTTAATTCTCTAGATCCTCTATGCACTGTTTGAGACACCTCATTCTTTTTACGGTTTAGAGGCACATTGTCTAATATGGTAGACACTAGCTACATGTAGCTATTAAGCACTTGAAATGTGGCTAGTGCATCTTAGAAACATATACTTAATTTTATTTAATTTTAATTAAATAAAAAGTAGTTCAATCTGGCAAATTTTAATTTATGTTTGAAATAATGTGGGCATGTGAATCTACTTCTTAAAATATAAACTTTATAAAATCTAAATACAAATCAAGTGTTTGATCTCAATTGAAAATTGCATGTTCCAAGACATGCTGTAAGTGTAAAACAAATACCACATTAAAATTAATAATATAAAAAACACAGTATATCATTTAAAATGTGTATATTGATTTAAATGATAAATTATAATATTTTGAACATTGGATTAAAACATATTATTGAAGTTAATTTTCTAAAAGTGTATAATACATTTGTGGCTTTATATTCTATCATACAGCTGTGGTTTCCATCGTTACATAACTCTTCCCTAAGCTATCTATCAGAACTCTCAATCTTTGAATCTGGCCTTGACTGTTTCTCACATTTCTTTACATTATCAAGCCCTGATGATAAGGCATTTACTCTTTTTGATAATTGTCAACATGGCATAAACAGCACTGCATATAATTCCCCGTACTTACCAGAGTGTAAACTACTGTCCAGTATTAAGGAAATTTTAAAAATTAACTACCTACCTAACAGTCTTATTCTGCTTTAAAAATAAGACCACAGACTAAGGACAATCTACTGGTGACTTGCTGCTTGTATGACGTTTGTTAAAACATTCCCAATGAAAATTTGTTCTATGTCAGTTTATGGGGAGAGTGAAAAGAACAGTTTCTCAGTAGACTTAACAATAGTGATATATTTTTTAAAAAATAATAGCTCTACTAATTTAAAACAAATATAATCAGAGTATCTGCTATATATAAGCACAGGGCAAAGTATCCAGTATATAAATAGACTAAGTCTCAGTGATACATACAGGAGACAGGGAAACACTGGGTAGAGGAGGGAAGTTCCCTGGCAAAGGCCCCACCCTCAAGCCTGAAGACCCATGCCGCTAAGTGAGGACAGGTATTTCTGTTTTTGTGCCCCAAAAGTTGCTTTTTGGTCAACCACACCCCCCGCATTCTGCCTCCATATAAACCCAAAATCTTAGTGGACACAGACACAAGTGGCTGAACATTGAGAGGAACAGAGGAACAGACCAGCAGACACCAACAGACCAGCAGACCAGTGACAGCAGAATGACACAGATGACAAGGGGAGTTCAGCCAGGGGCAGTCAGAGGAGAGTCCAGTTGCTGGGTGGCTCCACTCCATGGGAAGACCACCTTTCCACTCCATCCCACTTTCCAGCTCTCCATCCATCTCCCTGAGAGACACTTCCACCACTCAATAAAACTTCACACTCATCGTTCAAGCCCATGTGTGATGAGATTCTTCGGGTACACTGGGCAAGAACTCCAGATGCAGAAAGCTGTCACACTGGGCATCTTCCCTTGGGATAAGGCAGAGAGTCTGTTGAGCTGATTAACACAAGCCATCTGCAGATGGCAAAACTGAAAGAGCGCACTGTAACACATGCCCACTTGGGCTTCAGGAGTGGCAGATATCCACTCCTAGAAGCTGTCATAGGGCTGGAGCCCAAGAAACCTCCCCACTGCCTCTGCACCTGGCCATCTGCATGCTCCCCCTAGTGGTTTGAGCAGCGGGGCGACCAAAGGAGCCAGCCTCGCCCCTGTCGCAAGTCCTGCGAGGGGAATAAGGGAGCTCTCCCATTTTATCAGGACCTGATGTACAGGAGTTTACAAATAAATGAATGAGTAGTCACCATCGCGTGTAAGTACTATGATGGAAAGAACTGTGAGTGCTAAAAGACGCACATCCTCAAAAAGGTGCAAAGTAAATTTCAGAAAACAATTATTAAATGACAGGTGTCAAGACATAGAGATGTGTGCTGTTGATGAAAAATACTAAACAAGGCAATATTCCTGCCTTCACTAAGTTTATACTTGGAGATAGGAAAGGCAAATCTATGAATAAATGACTTAGTGTTATAAATTATAGTATGAATAAATGGCTATAGAACTATAAATACTATAAATATAAATTGCCATTATTCATAAGAGCTAGGGAACAGAGAGCTTTGATGTCACCAAGAATAGGCATTTTCTCCCAGGCAGAAGGAACATCACCAGTGAAGTTTGTGAAGTAATATAACCTGGCAGCTTCAGATATGCAAGTAGCCCTGGAAAGCTGCATATGGGGATATGAGGGAGGTTAGCAGAAAACTTGTATCTTTATCCCGATGATTATGGGGAGGCAGCCTTATTCTGGGAGCCATGGAAGTCTACTAAAAAGTCATAATAATAATAGGACCTTCAGATTCCTTTTTACTCTGCCAACAAACTCCAGTTACATTTATTTACTGAAACAAAACTAGTAATAATAGGACTTGCGGATTCCTTTTTACTCTGCCAATGGACTCCAGTTACATTTATTTACTGAAACAAAACTACAAAAGTCTTGTTGAGTACATTTATGAGTTCTGGGCAGAATGCGCTTTTGAAAAGCAGTATACAAAATGTCTTCATTCTCCTGAGATAAATACATCTCCCTGAGTAATCATTGCTCATTTTTGGAATTCACAATAATGACAGCAACTAAAAAGCTTAACTCAATTTAGGCAATTAGACATGATATTAAGACAACATACTGAAATTGAGCCTCCATTTGTAAGTCCTCCTAAAAACTATACAGTGATGGCAATTATAAAAAGTTTCCTGATATATCCTTTTAAATAATCTATAAAGCACTTTAGCGTCATTAGCATTCCTGGATGGTGACAGTTCCAAATCAAATATGCATTCCAACTAGAAGCTATGACTGCCCTCATCTGTGCTCACAGCTCTCTTTTCTACACAATATATTAGTCAGTGAAGGTTCATGAATTGACTTTCTGAGGACACAAGCTGAGAAGCATTTTCAGCAATGCAAAATCCTTAACTGTGTCTATGTAACATTTTACTTCTCAAGGCTTCAGTGACTGATAATTAAAAATGAAAGAGAAACACATTCATCTACAATAATAAATATTTGCATTAATAATTAATGAAGTCATTGATATGAAAAATTGATATAAAATCTAACATATCAATCAGTAAAATTGTGTTGGCCGTGGTTTTAAAACAATACAACTTCTAGATTAGTATTTAATCAAACTAAACAATAATCAGAGGGTATAGGAACTTAAAAATGGGTAGACTCTATATTTGTAGGTGCTTATATCACTCTTGCCAATAATAATAATACCAATTTTCATGTTTTTTGATTCAAAAATCTATGATAATGTTTTTATTTTATTTCAAAATTAGATATAACTATCTTAACCTGACCAGGGTACAAGAATCAAATTCTGTTTCATTCATTTGTGGAAACCTTTCATTTTAAAAAGTATTTTAAATTTAAAAATATAAAATATTTTAAGTTTTCCAAGCTAGGAATTAATAGATATATCATATTTTATGTGGATCACTTGCCTCACACTATTCAATCATTGGTTCATGAGTTTCAAATGGATTTTGAAGAACCCTTCTATAAAGGGAAATACGATGTTCAAACTGTATTTAAAAGCATTCAAATACTCTCAAAAAGACATAGGAGAATTAACATTTCACTTAGTGTTACCCAATGCCAAGACCAGATAGATCGGGGAGACCCTAACCCAGTGGCGCTAGAGGAATTAAAGACATACACACACAGAAATATAGAGGTGTGAAGTGGAAAATCAGGGGTCTCACAGCCTTCAGAGCTGAGAGACCTGAACAGAGATTTACCCACGTGTTTATTAACAGCAAGCCAATCATTAGCATTGTTTCTATAGATATTAAATTAACTAAAAGTATCCCTTATGGCAAATGATGGGATGGGCGAAATTAAAGGAATAGGTTGGGCTAGTTAACGGCAGCAGGAGCATGTTCTTAAGGCACAGATCTCTCATGCTATGGTTTGTGGCTTAAGAATGCCTTTAAGCGGGTTTCCGCCCTGGGCGGGCCAGGTGTTCTTTGCCCTCATTCTGGTAAGCCCACCACCTTCCAGCGTGGGCGTTATGGCCATCGTGAACATGCCACAGTGCTGCAGATATTTTGTTTATGGCCACTTTTGGGGCCAGTTTATGCCCAGATTTTTGGGGGGGGGGCTTGTTCCCAACATGTCCCCCTTCTTTGATTTGCAAATCAATAAAAGCAAAGGCAGTTTTGTCACGGTGAGCTACTTCTCCCAGGAGTCAGGATCCACATCTGCAGACTATACAAAGACAAACAACACAGATTAAAAGCACAATCATCATTGAAATCACAGAGCTTCCAAGTGTTTTTATCCATTTTAATGGGTTACTAGCTGCTAACTTGTCTGAAACTCCTTCAAGCACTCCAGTTCCTGGCATTAAGGTCAGGTGTGCCTGGGATGCTTTAAATATTTGTTCTTTTAATTTTGTTATAAACAAAAACAAGTTTGTAGAGTGTCCTTCTAGATGCTTTGTTATTCTTTCCCAAATTTTGATCTTATTAAGAGCTATTAATAGTTTCCACAAATCCTTATGTTTAGCTCCTATAGCGGGCCATATCATTTGAGGTTGAGGTGGCCACTATACCACCATGGTTCCAAATAATAAAAACTTTTGCCGTACTTCTTATTATATCTACCATCTGACCATTTTGTTCAGATCAGCTTAACATAGCGTGGCCGTGGCACGCAGACTAAGAGGTGCAATTCAAGCTAAACATCCCCTTAGGGGACCAATCAATAATGATTCCATAGGAATCGTTGTGCAGCATCTCTGCCTGTTCTGCAACACAATCTTCCTAAACAAGTGCATTCATTATTTCTGGCCAGGTTCTATTTTGTTTACAAATAGGTTTTTGAGGGCAGTATGCCTCAATTATAGGAGCAGATTTAGTATGGTAAATACTGAGATCAGAAAGCATGTGTAACTGTGTCATAGAATGATTATATCCAGGCATTATTACCAGTCAGCATTGATAAATATGCCCAATAAGTATAATTGTTCTCTGTGTCAGCCCTTGTTTAAGGAATACTCATGGCAGTGGTGATCATCGCTGTCATAGCTACCATTAAATTACTCACTGTGACTGGTTGTCTCGCTTTCCTCAGGTTTTCTTCCATCATCTGTGACAGCTTCTTGATCTGTCCCCAGGTGGGTGGCTGTATTCAACAGGTGTTGCTTGTGACAGTTGTGGTCCTCCTCAGCATCAGCCTTGACATGGCTGTAACCGGGGGGTCTTTGGGATCCTCCCGGAATCTCTTCCTTGGCATCTGGCTCATGATGAGGTTTCAGGTGTCTTGATGGTATCTATTTGCTGTTGATTTTGTCCTGGAGAAATACAAGCATAACCCCACCCTAAGTTATTATTTTACCTATTTCCCAACTTTCTGTTATCAGGTCTCCCCACAAAATCAGTTGTTCTGCTTCTGTCTTTGCAGCTGGTTTCTGTAGGTGCTGTTCAGCTGCTGATAACATCTGGCCTTTGGGCAGCCTCAAAAAATTTAAGGTTAATAATGCTAGGTTCAGTTGCAACTGTGGGGTTCCATATTCTCTATTTCCCCCTTTCTGCTTTTGCAACTGCTGTTTTAGGGAAAGATTCATTCTTTCCACTATAGCTTGTCCTTGATAATTGTATGGGATACCAGTAATGTGTTTAATATTCCACATAGAGAAAAATGTAGCTAGAGTTTGGCCAGTATAGCCTGGGGCGTTATCTGTTTTAACAGAGGCTGGAATACCCATCACTGCAAAACATCGCAAAAGTTGACATTTAACACAGGCAGAAGACTCTCCTGACTGGCACGTAGCCCAGAAAAAGTAAGAAAAGGTCTCCACACATACATGTACATAAGCTAGTCTCCCAAACGAAGGAAACTTGTGTGACATCCATTTGTCAAAGAGAGTTAGGTTCCAATCCTCAAGGATTAATTCCTATAAAAGATGAGGAATGTACCATTTGGCAAGTTGGGCATCGCTGGATAACAGCTTTAGCTTCTTTCCAGGTAATGCTGTATCTGCGTTTGAGACCAGAGGCATTAACGTGGGTTAAATTGTGAAAGTGTCTAGCATTAAATATTGCATTAGCAACTAGGTGATCAGCCACTTGACTCCTTTCAGTCAAAGGTCCTGGAAGAGGTGTATGAGCCCTAATGTGAATGATGTAAAAAGGGTGCATTCTACTTCTAACTGCGTTTGCAATTGGGTAAATAAAGTCATCAGTTGTTCGCCTGTATGAAATCGTAACTAAGCATTTTCATTTAACTGTGTGGAGTGTACCACATATGAAGAATCAGAAATCACTTAATAGGCATATCAAAAGCAGTCAATACCTCAATTACAGTTACAAGCTCTGCTTTTTGAGCTAAAGTATAGGGCATCTGGAAAACTTTACTTTTCGAACCAGAATAAGAAGCTTTACCATTACCAGCCCCATCTGTAAAACAATGAAAACGCTTAGCAGGCTGCAGGTTGTTTACCACAGGAATTGTAAATGCAAACCATTCACAGTCTTGCTCAGCTAAAGGGATAGTAAAGAAACAGTCTTTTAAATCTATGACTATTAAAGGCCAATTTTTTTGAATTATAGCAGGAGGAGGCAATCCTGGCTGCAATGCTCCCATAGGTTGTATTACTGAATTGATAGCTCTTAAGTCAGTTAACATTCTCCATTTACCTGATTTTTTCTTAATTACGAAAATTGGAGAATTCCAAGGGGAAAATGTTGGAGCTCTGCGCCCATTTTCTAATTGTTCAATAATTTCTCTAAAACCTCCAGTTTCTCTTTACTTAGCGGCCATTGTTCTATCCAAATTGTCTTATCTGTTAACAGTTTTAAAGGTATAGGTTCTGGAGGCTTAACGGCCACCATCAAAAATTATTTCCTAATCTTTGGCGGGAACTCTGCTTTTCCGCTTGAAGCGGTTCTTTCAAACCTTGCAATTTTTTTTCTAGTCCCATACCAGGGACATACCCCATTTCATGCATCATATGTTGACTTTGAGGGCTATATAATTGTTCTGGAATTAGAACTTGTGCTCCCCATTGTTGTAATAAATCTCTCCCCCATAAATTGATAGGTACAGAATTTATAATTGGTTGAATAGTCCCAGGTTGTCCATTGGGCCCTTCACAATGCAAAATATAACTACTCTGATATACTTCAGGGGCTTTACCAACTCCAAATATGTTAAATTGAGTCAGTTGAATTGGCCACATGGACGGCCAGTGCTGTAGAGAAATGATTGAAATGTCCGCTCCTGTATATACCAAACCTTTAAATTTCTTTCTCTGAATAGTTATTTCACAGGTAGGACATTTATCAGTAATTTGATTTACCCAATAAGCTGCTTTGCCTTGTTTATTTGTGCTTCCAAATCCTCCTGTTGGTTTAATTTCACTTTTTCCCATTCCCACATACGGCACAATCAGGAGCTGTGCTATGCGCTCTCCTGGCTCTGCTTTCCAGGGAACAGAAGTAGATATAACAATGTGAATTTCCCCATTGTAATCTGAATCAATGACTCCTGTATGTATTTGTACCCCTTTTAAACTTAAACTAGACCTTCCTAAAAGTAATCCTATTGTCCCCGCTGGCAAGGGTCTGCAGACTCCTGTTGGGACCTTTCATGGGGGTTCCCCAGGCAGAAGGCTCACAGCTTTTGTGCAGCACAAATCTACTGCGACACGACTGGCTGTGGCGGGGGACAGACATTGTACAGGGGTGAGGGAATGGCCTGAGCTGGAAATGCCCCAGTTTAGAATGGGGCCCAGGACGGGCCCCTCATAGCATTTCCCGAAATCAGGTTCCCTTCTCTATCAAACTTAGAGTGACACTGATTAGCTCAATGTTTTCCTTTTTTACATTTTGGACATATTTCACGATCAGCAGTTTTCTTTGTTCCCCTATCTGGCGGCCTGACTCGCTGATTATTTCTACATTCTTTTTTACTGTGAATAGCTTGTTTAAATTCTTTGAGTAATTTAAAAGGAAAGGGCTCAAACGTAGCTATAATATTTCCCTGTTGATCTGGGGGGGTGTATTCTAACAGGGAACTGCCAAGCCTCTAAATCACCCTCTCGTCTAGCTTGCTGAATTCCTGCCTGAATAGAATTAGGAGCGGTCGCTCGAGGCGCTGTTCGAACAGTCACTGCGGCAACTACTTTTTGCCCAGTATCCTCTGGAAAAGAAAGATCTGGAGGGTCTTTTTCTTCAAATAATGAGGGGGTGCAGAAGCATAGGGATGAACCTCTCCTTCCTTTGCCGCTTTAGCTTTAGCTGGTAAATAAACATGCTGTGTAACCTCTTCTGTTACTTCGCTTATACTCTCCTTCCTCCTCATCATCAGTGTGAAAAAGTTCCAAGGTGGAACGAACCAGACCCCACACTTGTCCCATTGTTACCCTGACGCTTCCGAGCTCCCTTTCTTTTTTTATTTTATTTTATTTTATTATTATACTTTAAGTTTTAGTGTACATGTGCATAACGTGCAGGTTTGTTACATATGTGTACATGTGCCATGTTGGTGTGCTGCACCCATTAACTCGTCATTTAGCATTAGGTATATCTCCTAATGCTATCCCTCCCCCCTCCCCCCACCCCACAACAGTCCCCGGTGTGTGATGTTCCCCTTCCTGTGTCCATGTGTTCTCATTGTTCAATTCCCACCTATGAGTGAGAACATGCGGTGTTTGGTTTTTTGTCCTTGTGATAGTTTGCTGAGAATGATGGTTTCCAGTTTCATCCATGTCCCTACAAAGGACATGAACTCATCATTTTTTATGGCTGCATAGTATTCCATGGTGTATACGTGCCACATTTTCTTAATCCAGTCTATTGTTGTTGGACATTTGGGTTGGTTCCAAGTCTTTGCTATTGTGAATAGTGCCGCTATAAACATACGTATGCATGTGTCTTTATAGCAGCATGATTTATAATCCTTTGGGTATATACCCAGTAATGGGATGGCTGAGTCAAATGGTATTTCTAGTTCTAGATCCCTGATGAATCGCCACACTGACTTCCACAATGTTTGAACTAGTTTACAGTCCCACCAACAGTGTAAAAGTGTTCCTGTTTCTCCACATCCTCTCCAGCACCTGTTGTTTCCTGACTGTTTAATGATTGCCATTCTAACTGGTGTGAAATGGTATCTCATTGTGGTTTTGATTTGCATTTCTCTGATGGCCAGTGATGATGAGCATTTTTTCCATGTGTTTTTTGGCTGCGTATATGTCTTCTTTTGTGAAGTGTCTGTTCATATCCTTCACCCACTTGTCAATGGGGTTGTTTGTTTTTTTCTTGTAAATTTGTTTGAGTTCATTGTAGATTCTGGATATTAGCCCTTTGTCAGATGAGTAGGTTGCGAAAATTTTCTCCCATTCTGTAGGTTTCCTGTTCACTCTGATGGTAGTCTCTTTTGCTGTGCAGAAGCTCTCAAGTTTAATTAGATCCCATTTGTCAATTTTGTCTTTTGTTGCCATTGCTTTTGGTGTTTTAGACATGAAGTCCTTGCCCACGCCTATGTCCTGAATGGTATTGCCTAGGTTTTCTTCTAGGGTTTTTATGGTTTTAGGTCTAACATTTAAGTCTTTAATCCATCTTGAATTAATTTTTGTATAAGTTGTAAGGAAGGGATCCAGTTTCAGCTTTCTACATATGGCTAGCCAGTTTTCTCAGCACCATTTATTAAACAGGGAATCCTTTCCCCATTGCTTGTTTTTGTCAGGTTTGTCAAAGATCAGATAGTTGTAGATATGCGGCATTATTTCTGAGGGCTCTATTCTGTTCTATTGGTCTATATCTCTGTTTTGGTACCAGTACCATAGTGTTGGAAGTTCTGGCCAGGGCAATCAGGCAGGAGAAGGAAATAAAGGGTATTCAATTAGGAAAAGAGGAAGTCAAATTGTCCCTGTTTGCAGATGACATGATTGTATATCTAGAAAACCCCATCGTCTCAGCCCAAAATCTGCTCAAGTGGTTAAGCAACTTCAGCAAAGTCTCAGGATACCAAATCAATGTACAAAAATCACAAGCATTCTTATACACCAATAACAGACAAACAGAGAGCCAAATCATGAGTGAACTCCCATTCACAATTTCTTCAAAGAGAATAAAATACCTAGGAATCCAACTTACAAGGGATGTGAAAGACCTCTTCAAGGAGAACTACAAATCACTGCTCAATGAAATAAAAGAGGATACAAACAAATGGAAGAATATTCCATGCTCATGGGTAGGAAGAATCAATATCGTGAAAATGGCCATACTGCTTAAGGTAATTTATAGATTCAATCCCCTTCTTACTCACCATGGGGATTGCTTTAAGAGTACTCGGGTGTCCTCCAGCTAGTTCCACATTCTCCAACCGTCACTCTGATGACCCTTTGACCTGGATTGGAGCCCCCACAATGAACGCCACTTGCCGAGACCGGCTCGGTCAGGGAGACCCTAACCCAGCGGCACTAGAGGAATTAAAGACAGACACACATAGAAATATAGAGGTGTGAAGTGGGAAATCAGGGGTCTCATAGCCTTCAGAGCTGAGAGACCCAAACAGAGATTTACCCACATATTTATTAACAGCAAGCCAGTCATTAGCATTGTTTCTATAGATATTAAATTAACTAAAAGTATCCCTTATCTGAAACAAAGGACTGGGCTGAATTAAAGGGATAGGTTGGGCTAGTTAACTGCAGCAGGAGCATGTCCTTAAGGCACAGATCTCTCAAGCTATGGTTTATGGCTTAAGAATGCCTTTAAGCGGGTTTCTGCCCTAGGCGGGCCAGGTGTTCCTTGCCCTCATTCCGGTAAGCCCACCACCTTCCAGCATGGGTATTATGGCCATCATGAACATGCCACAGTGCTGCAGAGATTTTTATGGCCAGTTTTGGGGCCAGATTATGGCCAGATTTTGGGCGGCTTGTTCCCAACAACCCAATATATGTGTTACCCAATATATGTGCTAGTAATACAAAATCATCCTTAAAGAAGTGACTAATGTTCCAACACAATATGAGAAAAATTGTGTGTGCTTTCCTTATAGCAGCACAACTTAAAACATTTGACTGTGAGGCAGGTAGAATTCTAAGATGCGCCCATGCTCACTGCCCCCTGGGATATAATTCCCCTGCTTGGAATATGAGTAGAACCTCCCACTTTTTCTGAAGGAAATAATATAACAAGGATGTAATTAAGATCCCCAGTCATTTGACTCTGAGTTAATCAGAAAATCATCTTGGGTGGGCTTGGCCTAATCAGTGGGAGTTTTAAATAAGAGAGTCCGTACATTCTAAGAGGTAACATTCAAAGCAGCAGAGATCCTCTCTCTACAATGCTGGCTTTGAAGAAGCAAGCTGTAAAGAATTGTATGGCTGCAAAGAAATGAATTCTGCCAATCATCCTGGGGAGTTTAGAAAGGCATCATTTCCTAATTGAGTCTCCAAATGAGAATGCAGCACAGCTGACGGCTTGCCTTCTGGCTTGTGAGGCCCTGAGAAGAGGACTCAGAACTGTTTGTTTAATTACATTGAGAAAAATGCCAAAAAACACAAGAGATTTTGTGTTTGTTACCATTAAAAGATTTTTAATTATATTCACCAGTGATTTTTAATCATGTACAAACTATATTGTATCAGAAAAGTTATTCCACCTCTCTGTGCCTACACTATATTGTAAAATTACAAAAAAAAAAAAAAAAAAAAAAAAAAAAAACCATGTAGTACCTGTCTCATATGGGCAGGAATAACTTTTCTGTCTTGCTGTTTAAAATCTAGTAGTGTATGTGCAAGATATTTTCACTGTGACATTTTGATTGACCTTTTCTTTTGTATTTGAGGCAAATATACTATCTGGGAAGGCAATGGCTGTATGTTCTTTATTATCTAACTTTGGTATAAGAAACACTTTCTGGTACTTGTTAAAAATGATGAACCAGGGATTTCTGGCTTCTACTTACAATGTTGTTGGCTAAAAAAGCATAGCTACTGCACTTAAAAATCCAAACAACAATTCAAATTTATAAATGTTCTTGACCTTGTAAGAGAGCTGATGTCATAGACGAGCAATTAACCTGAAATCTAGGGAAGGATGGCTGCTTCCAAAGATAGATGGGATATGGACAGTGGCTTATCTGGAGCAGGCACTGTCAAATATTAGTAAGAAAAACAATTAGCTAACATTTTGATTGAGTGCTGAAGGCTGAGTTTGGATTAGCATAAGGATAAAGAACCCCTGCAGGTGGTCATCAAAAGATTTCTTACGGATTCATAGGCTCTTCTCTACAGATATAACTGTGCTCAAGAAAGATTGAAAGCAGCTGACAGCTGTAAGAAGAGGGTCTTTCAAGGTTTAGGCATGAAGAGGGAAGTAGCAGGCATTGCAGGAAAAGTTTGTGGTCCACCTGGATCAATTTTTCCTTCCTGTCCTATGATGAAAGCCTCAAACTGCTGGGAGAAGCACAACAAACATTTTTGTTGCTGTTTATTGTTTTTTTTTTTTTTTTAAATAGGTCACTGGGGAAACTCACTGCAGCTGGAATGATGGCACATTAAAACAAAATATTCTGCAACTTAACAAGGGTCAAAAATACGTGCTGGACCCACACTGATAGCTAAGGCCAGACAGGTTCACTAAGAAGAGTCCATTCCTAAGACTCAAGTAAATACACTGTGTTTACTTAAGACAAAATCCCAACAACAGAAAACGCCTAGACCTCCCATAACCAGGCTTGTAAGTGTCAAGTAATTTATAAGTAATGGCTGCTTTTTGCTGGGAGCAGGCATGGAGAGAAGTCTTAGAGTCTTGGTGCTGTTCTTCTTTATGTCGGTCTCAATTTTCTCCATCCATCATCCGTACTGCCACTAGCATCATAAGTTTACCAATGTAAATTGCATAGTAAGTTTACCAATGTAAAAAAAAATTTTTTTTTTTTGAGACGGAGTCTCACTCTGTCGTCCAGGCTGGAGTGCAGTGGCGCAATCTCGGCTCACTGCAAGCTCCGCCTCCTGGGCTCACGCCATTCTCCTGCCTCAGCCTCCCGAGTGGCTGGTACTACAGGTGCCCGCCACCGTGCCTGGCTAATTATATATATATATATATATATATATATATATATATATATATACACACATACATATACATATATACACACACACACACACACATATACACACACACATATATGTATATATGTATATAAATATATATATGTGTGTGTATATATATGTAGTAGAGACGAGGTTTCACCGTGGTCTCTATCTCCTGACCTCGTGATCCGCCCACCTTAGCCTCCCAAAGTGCTGGGATTACAGGCGTGAGCCACTACGCCCGGCTGTAAATTTAATCATTTTTCTTTTCCTTAAAACTGTGAAAGTCGATTATATGAATTGGGTCATTCTTGTTATACCTAATTAAATCATAGTCGAGACGCTGGGGGAAAAAATCACATAGCACCAGCTTCAATAATTGAAATTTCTGCAAGCCCAACTGCTATAACAGCCTGCTAGTAACTGTTGAAGCAAGCTGAAATAGCAGTGGCTCTAAATCTAGGGCCTGCCAGCTCCCAAAAGCCTATATACAGAGTCAATAAGCTTTCTTTCAAAAAAATGTATAACATCTCTCTTTATGATAAAGCTCCCAACTTTCTCTTTATTCTTGAAACATATTCAAGACATCAGGTCTGTGTGTATGCCCTGAACTCCAATTCTGTGATTCCAAATTAAATGTTTAATTTAGAGATTAGTCTCTAGATTTTTGCTCTGACATGGACAAAACCAACCAAATGTTCATAAGATCACACCCAAATTTGTATAGGTTTGTCTTTACACTGAACTTCAAGCTTCTTCAGAAAACAAGACAATGTTTTATATATTCTGAATATGTTTTTATATTTAGTGTTTTCAGAAAGTATCATATCAACATACACATTTAACATAATGTGTGTGTCTGTGATTTTCCCTCAAAGCTTATGTTGAATTTATGGAACAGTTGAAAAAACAATGATAGGTCTTGGATTCAGCAGTATCATAGAATCACAATAAATATTTTATATCTATAAAGCTTAATACAGTGTCTAGCACAGCGAGGCACTACCCAAACTATTTACTGACTCAAGTGAAATGTGTTGCATGTAACTAAATGGAGCTGGTCCTTTGTAGGAGGAATGGTAAGGTAAAAACACAGAGGAAAACTAAAGGACTGCTAGATTTTGAGGGAGCTCAGAAGTGGCAATAGCTGCAGAATAAGGGAATAAGGTCAGCAGATGATAGGAAGTGGGAAAATGACTAAAACAGAAAAATATTAAAGGCAGTCAAGTAAAGGTTTAAAATCAAACACTACTTTAAAATGATTATAATTTCTTAGTTCTTCAAATTCTAATTACTGAGCAGAGTGGGGGTCTCAGAGCTAAGAATTATTTTGCCACAGGTCTACTATTTCAACAATTACAGGTTGCTGACACCAGCCAGGCTGTGAAGTTTGTCATGAATGTTATCGCATACTGAATTGTAAACACTTTGCCACTGTAAAAATTACTGGAAAGAACACTTCATTAACAGTGCACATTACTAAAAAATGAGCTCAGCAATGTTAGAAGTCGAGGACTTCTTTTAATAATCAAGATAATTTTTATGCACATACAATTCAGTGTTTACTGAATTGTAAACACTTTACCACTGTAAAAATTACTGGAAAGAACACTTCATTAACAGTGCACATTACTAAAAAATGAGCTCAGCAATGTTAGAAGTCGAGGACTTCTTTTAATAATCAAGATAATTTTTATGCACATAAAAGAATTATATTATCAACAAAGACACAGAAAACAAAAATACATCTGAAATGCCCTCTAAAACAAGCAAAAACTGATCAATATCCTGTTTATATGCTAAAAGAATTACATTCTTTTCTTTTATTTATTTGTTTGTTTGTTTTCTGAGAAGCAGTCTCTCTCTGTCACGCGGGCTGGAGTGCAGTGGCATGATCTCAGCTCACTGCAACCTCCACCTCCCGGGTTCAAGCAATTCTCCTCCCTCAGCTTCCTGAGTAGCTAGGATTACAGGTGCCCACCACCACACCCAGCTAATTTTTGTATTTTTAGTAGAGACCGGGTTTCACCATGTTGGCCAGGCTGGTCTTGAACTCCTGACCTCGTGATCCGCCCACCTCAGCCTCCTGAAGTGCTGGGATTACAGACGTTAGCCACAGCACCCGGCCAAGAATTACATTCTTAAATAAAAGCCCCAAACAGTTCCTTTTCTAATATAATTTTCTGTTCACGATTTACACTTGAAAATCATTACATGTTTAACATATCAACTTTACATTGCTCTTCATGTGATATTTCCATGTGATTTAAATATGTGATACTGTTACTTTCAAATAAGTCTTCATTTCGTACTTTAGTAAATACAATGCTTTTATCACTGTTTCTGCTTTTGAATGTCAATAAATTCACAACTTAGAAAAGCTGAAGAGTAACGTAACATCTAAATAGTAATGCAAAGTATGAGACAAGTATTTAAAAATAGGTACGCACATATTTAATCAAATAAAATCATAAGTTCCCTATGTGAACAAAAGAGCAAAGAACAAATGGGCAAATACAAGCAACCTATAGTCTGAGACAAATCCTATATTTATTATTTATCAAGAATTAATCAAGCTCCTCCATTTTTAATTAACTATTTTTGTTACTTGAAAATTCTCACTTTTGTCAAACTCAGTCCTACCCAAAGTCAGAATTCCATGAACTGTTAACAGATAGGCTGCAGTGAAAAATGGTTAGTGTTTAAAACACTAGTTTGGAATACTCTGGATTAAACAAAATTAAGTGCTGCAAAAATTCCCCATGTTTTCAGTGTGCTTAGAGTTTGGTGGGTGTCTCAGAGGAATATGTTGTAGGTAGGGCTTTGCACTTTATTTAACAAAAGAATTGGTCTTATTTTCAAGTAGTATTTTATTAAAAATTGAAATGTTAATTTAGAAATACCAAGCTACAAGATTTCTGATTTTTAACCATTCTGTGTATCTGTTGCTGGAAATACTTAAAAGAAACTACATGTTGAACATTTAAGGAGAACTGAAATGGGTAGCATGATGAGAGTCGTTATTGATAATAAATGAGGTTACCCTTCTAGCATCATCATTGACCTGTATAGTCCCGGAGTTAGAAACAGAGCTTATGATAAAAGAGGCACATCAAGGAAAGCTTCCAGGTATAAGAAATTCTCAAAAACTAGAGGTCTAGTTAAAGTCTTATGTTAAAGACAGACAAGGATTCGGGACAGGAAGAATATATATCACAGTGGAAAATAAGGAAATACTGAGGTGTAAGTCTAACAAAATGTGCAAGATTTGTATGCTAAAACCTGTACAATACTAATGAACATAATCAAAGATGACTTAAGTAAATGAAGAGACATACCCTATTCATGGACTGTATTCATGGATGACAATTCTTCCCAAATTGATACACAGGTTTAATCTTTATCGCATTCCCATCATGATGTCTAATTGGTGCAACACCATTTGCTAAAAAAAATTCTTCTTTTTCCATTTAATTATGTTTTTTCCATTGTCAAAAATAAGTTAGGTATATTTGGGTGAGTCTGTTTTGGGGTTGCCTCTTTTGTTCCATTGATCTGTATATCTATTCCTCTGATAATAGTGCACAGTATTGACTACTGTACCTTTTTAGTTGCACAATAAAATGAATCTCAACCTCAGTCTCACATTATACCAAAGCTAACACAAAATAGTTGATGAAGTTAAATTTAAAACTATAAAACAAAAAAATAGAGAAAATCTTTGAGATCTATGGTTTAGTATATAGGTCTTAGACTTGAAGCTCAAAGCATAATTCATAGAAGAAATAGTTGTATACTGGACTTCATCAAAATTAAAATGTTTTGCTCTTCATAAGACACCATTAACATCATTAAAAAACAGGCTACAGAGAGACAATATTTGCAAAACTTATAGCCCATAAAATATATAAAGTGTTTTTTAAAACTCAATAACAAAACAATTGGAAAAACACGAAAAAGATTTGAAGAGACATTTCACCAGAGAGGATATACAAATGGCAAATAAACACATGAAAAGATTGTCAACATTATACAAATGGCAAATAAACACATGTAAAGATTATCAACATTATCAGCCATTAGAGACTTACAAACTTAAACCACAATGAAATATCTCTATATACTTATCAGAATGTCTAAAACAGTATATAGTGACAACACCAAATGCTCACAAGCAGGTAGAGAAACAAATCATTCATACATGCTGGTGGGAATGCAGAATAGTACAGCCACTCCTGAAAAGTTCAGGTTTCCTACAAAATTAAGCACACAACTACCATATGATCCAGCATATGCACTTTCAAGTATTTTTTACAGATAAATTAAAACATGTTCACACAAACATTTTAACGCAGATATTTATAGCAACTTTTTTAACAGCAAAAGTTAGAGTCAATCCAGATGTCCTTCAGTGGAGAATGATTAAACAAACTGTAATATATCTATACCAAAAACTACTGCTCAGCAATGAAGGGAAATAGGTTATTGATACACACCACAACTTGAGGGAATATGCAGAGAATTATTCTGAGTAGAAAAAGGTCAATTTCAAAAGGCGTATAGTGTATGATTCTAATTATATAAAATTATCAGACAAAATTGTAAAAATTGAGAATATATTAGTGGTCGTCAAGAGTTAAGAATTAGTACAGTTGGGAGGGAAGTGGGTGTGGCCAAAAAGGCAAACATGAGGGATCCTGTGGTGATGGGAATGTGCTGTATCTTCACTGCATATCACATCTTGATTGTGATATTATACTATTGTTTTAAAAGACATTACCCTGGCGGAAAACTGGGTAAGCGTACATGGAATCCCTCTGAATTGTTTTTTTACAATTACCTGTGAATCTGTAAGTATCTAAAATAAAAAGATGAATTAAACTTTAAAGAATATGTTCAGCACAGGCAGATGTACTATTTATGCATCATTTCTCAAATTGATTAAAAATCAAACCTCTTTTCAGTATAACATATGAATAACTAGCTTTCAACAGGATTCCAACACTCTGAAAATTTTTATTTTTAAGTAGTAAATTAAGGTCCATGTGGAAACGATATTTCTGCCATAAAATGGTATTCTACTTACTCATTCTGTACATTTGTGTTCCCCAACATGAATCCAGCACTCATTTAGATGTGCATTAAACAACTGGAAAGCGTATTCAACAACCTTTGAATGAAACATAAATGCTTTTTACTTTATTATGTTAGAAGCTTCTTTCTTGACCAAGTTATATAACTAACCCATTCTTTTTTTTTATTATTTTTATTTATTTATTTATTTTTATTTTTGTTTTTTTGTTGTTGTTTTTGAGACGGAGTCTCGCTCTGTCGCCCAGGCTGGAATACAGTGGCGCAGTGCTGGCTCACTGCAACCTCCGCCTCTCAGGTTCAAGTGATTCTCCTGCCTCAGCCTCCAGAATAGCTGGGATTACAGGCACGGCCACCATGCCCAGCTAATTTTTGTATTTTTAGTAGAGGAGGGGTTTCACCATGTTGGTCAGGCTGGTCTTAAACTCCTGACCTCGTGATTCACCTGCCTCAGCCTCCCAAAGTGCTGGGATTGAAGGCATGAGCCACTGTGCCCAGCCATATAACTAAGCCATTCTTTTATAGGCAGACAGAGATAAGAACAGCCTCCTCCTGCAAGGACAAGGTTTACTCTAGGGGAAACAACTTTCTGTAGATGGTTTTCTCCACTAAAAAAAACAAAGATGTGGCCTATGTATATCCAATGTTTTCTGCTAAAATTCACCATTCCCCAAATCTCCTAATGAATATAATGTTTGAGTTGCATTAACAAGAAAATATTAATGTTACATTAATATTAAAATTATGCAGGCCATTGTTCATAACGAAAAAAAATCAGAAAAAATATGATACGGAGGATGCATTTACTTAAGGTCCTTATATCTTGGGAAATTTTAAGGAATATTTATATGTGCTAATTCAACCCTTACCAAATGAAGTGTAGCAGAAGAAATAAATCATAAAACTGTTAAATTTTATAACTGAAGATGAAGCAAGGTTTTCAAAGTCACAGATACATGGATAGAAGTGAGATGACAAAAATAGATTTCTAATCACAATCCTGTTCTACTATTATAAAGTTGGGATTCCAAATTGCCTGAACATGATTAACACTGTCAGAGATAAAAAGATATTATTTCATAATTTTCTTGTTCTGATACTGCATTTTAACCTCAGAGTAAAATGATTTGGTTTAATACTGAGAAATTAGCAATGTATCTTACGCTACCTTCAGTTAAAAACTACAATCTTGGAAATACTGTATGTTTGTAAACTCTAAGGCAAATGTTTAAAAATCTCGATATATCAAAGAGATTTGGAAAAAAAATTGGAAAAAAAATCATACTCAAAGGAAACAAGTGAAAGGTAACCAGGCCATCTACCAATGCAATATAAATTTTCTCTAAAGTAAAAGTATGATTTGTCTTCGCTAATAGTCACAAAGTAGAACAAGTTAAAAAGAGAAATTAGATGCATTTTTCTTCAAGTTTTGGTAAACAATTTAAGTAATGGTTTTGTAAGTGTATGTGGAATGCGAGTCTCTCATATCACTGGAAAAAGGACACTCTTCCAAAGGAAAATTTGGCAATGTATATCAATGTAGCCGGGACTACAGGCGCCCGCCACGGCGCCCGGCTAATTTTTTGTATTTTTAGTAGAGACGGGGTTTCACCGTGTTAGCCAGTATGGTCTCTATCTCCTGACCTCGTGATCCGCCCGCTTCGGCCTCCCAAAGTACTGGGATTACAGGCGTGAGCCACCGCGCCCGGCCGTATATCAATCTTTAAATGTACATGTTTTAGGAGGGCTGGGTGCAGTGGCTCATGCCTGTAATCCTAGCACTTTGGGAAAGCCAACACGGGCTGATCACTTGAGGTTGGGAATTTGAGACCAGCCTGGCCAACATGGCAAAACCCCGTCTCTACTAAAAATACAAAAATTAGCCGGGCATGGTGGCAGTGCCTGTAATCCCAGCTACTCAGGAGGCTGAGGCAGGAGAATTGCTTGAACCCGGGAGGTGGAGTTTGCAGTGAGCTGAGATCGCACTACTGCACACCAGCCTGAGGGACAGAGGAGAGACTCTGTCTCCAAAAATGAGTAAATAAATAATCAAATAAATAAATGTATAAGCTTTGGGAAATAAAAATTCAATTTCAAAAAGATAGTGTAGAAAAACAGAAGAGTTTGAAAAGGCCTAGATAAAAATGTTATGTCAGTATTTTTTAAATTCTGAGGTATTATAGAGTATCAGTAAAATTATGATAAGATAATGTCTAATACTTGTTGAGTGTATGCTTTATTTTTTTCTCGTACTAATTATATGAGGTAAATATTATCATGTGTATTTTACGAAGGAGGAGTCAATGGTTACAGACAGTGAACAATTTGCCCGAAGCTATAATAGCCAAAGGCTGGACTCAAAGCTTAATTACTAATCATACTGCCTTAACAGAATACAAGGCAAACATACCAACAACATTAAATTTAAAAATGTGCAATCAAATGTTATATGTAGCATGAGCCTACCATAAATATGACATTCTTTCTGGTTACCTATAAATCCACCTGTCTACCTACATAGTCTTCTTTCTGTCCATCTGGAAACACTTCAAAATATTAAACACCTCAACTTCTACCTAGACGTTAATATTTGGAGAATTGTCACTTCCTTTTTATTTATTTATAGTCTGAGTCTTTAAAAAGATTAAATTAAGAAAACCTTTTCCAATTTGTATAAAAGAAATAGAATAATATATTTTATAGAAAATAAGTTGTTCAGAGAATGGAAAATAAATGTTCTATAAACAAACACTGGTCGTAAGTGATTATAAAAAGGAAAAATAGATATATATAAAATATTCATGTCCCATTTATAAGTGGGAGCTGAACAATGAGAACACATAGACACAGGGAGGGGAACAACACACACTGGAGCCTGTCAAGGGGTGAGGTTGGGGTATAAAGCATTAGGAAAACTAGCTAATGCATGTGGGGCTTAACACCTAAGTGATGGGTTGATAGGTGCAGCAAACCACCATGGCACACGTTGACCTATGCAACAAACTTACACATCCTTCACATCTACCCCAGAACTAGAAATTAAAAGAAAAAAAGGTTCTTTCCTTTATAAATTAAAAAATATACGCTACAACTAACGTCAAATGAGATATTATGTAATGGAAATCATGTGAAGAATGAATAATAGATTGATACCTCATAAAACTGAAATTGTTTGTTTTTCTCCTTTACATAAATCATTTACCCAAGAAAGTTTTGTGTTGCATTTATAAGAGTAATATAGGAATGAAAGTTTTGTTTTTTCCTCTTGGGCAGTGTTTCCTGAAAATATATTTGCTTAAAAGTTTAAGTGAAGGGCCAGGCACGTTGGCACACACCTGTAGTCCCAGCACTTTGGGAGGCTGAGGCAGGTGGATCACCTGAGATCAGGAGTTTGAGAACAGCCTGACTAATATGTTAAAACCCCATCTCTACTAAATAGAAAAAATTAGCTGGGTGTGGTGGTGCATGCCTGCAATCCCAGCTTCTTGGGAGGCTGAGGCAGGAGAATCGCTTGAACCCAGGAGGTGGAGGTTGCAGTGAGCCGAGATCGCACTATTGGACTCCAGCCTGGGCAACAAGAGCAAAACACTGTCTCAAAAAGAAAAAGAAAATGTTTAAGTGAATATCTGAGTTAAAATGGTATTTGTATTTATAATACATATCCATAAAAAAATGAACTAACTCTGCTCTCTCAGACATCTAAGCTTATTTTCCTATTTTCTCAGATTTCATAACCTATGCCTACCTTTACATTCTTATATCCAGAATTAAAATATGTAAATTATTCTTCATACACATCAGAGCATATCCAAGAAGTGGGTCTTAACCAGAATTCAATGTGTCTATGCCTGATATCCAAGCTAGGGGGAAATAAAAAGACAAGCCTCCAAAAAAAAAAAAAAAAAAAAAAAGACAAACTAAACTATATGGAAAAAAACTAGAAAATGTGTTGTTTATTCATTCCTCCATATATTCTCAATTGGCTTTTTAAAATCAAAACAATTAAATCACCAAAAAGCTCTATAACTAGACTAATTAGCTTAGCCTGACCCCTTTACCTTCAACTGGGTAACATTTTCTAGTTAGGAACTCAGATCTGATAGATATTTCATACGTAATGACATACACACACACACACACGCACACACATACATATCCTTTATAAAAATCTGGGAACATCACATCATTACCTGACTTCAAATTATATTACAAGGCTATAGTAACCAATACAGCATGGTACTCTTATAAAAATAGACACATAGATCAATGGAACTGAATAGAACCCAGAAATAAAGCTACTTATTTGCAGCCAACTGATCTTTGACAAAGCTGAAAGAACATACATTGGAGAAAAACTCTCTTTTCACTAAATGGCACTGGAAAATTTAGATTGCCATATATATAAAAATGAAACCGAACCTCTATCTTTAATGATATACAAAAATCAACTCAAGATGGTTAAAAGAATTAAACATTTGAAAAACTATAAAAATACTGAAAGAGACTGGGCACAGTGGCTCATACCTGTAATCCCAGCACCTTGGGAGGCTGAGGCGGGCAGATCACCTGAGGTCAGGAGTTTGAGAAACAGCAAAACCCTGTTTCTACCAAAAACAGAAAAATTATCCAGGAGTGTTGGTGTGCACCTGTTGGCCCCGCTACTAGGGAGGCTGAGGCAGGAGAATCGCTTGAACCCAGGAGGCGGAGTTTGCAGTGAGCTGAGATCGCGCCACTGCGCTCCAGCCTGGGCAACAGAACAAGACTCTGACTAAAATAATAATAAAAAAAAAATGCTGAAAGAAAACCTAGGAAAAACTTTTCTGGACACTGATCTATGTAAATAATTTATGACTAAAACCTCAAAAGCACAGGCAACAAAAACAAAAATAAGCAAATGGGACTTAAAATAAAAGCTTCTGCACAGCAAAAGAAATAAGCAACAGAGCGAATAGACAACCTGTAAAATGAGAGAATATTTCAAATTATTCATCCTACAGAATATACAAGGAACTCAAACAACTCAACAGCAACACAAAAACAGATAGTTGCATTAAAAAGTGAGCAAAGGACATGAATAGACACTTTTCAAAAGAAGAAATACAAATGGCCAACAGATACATGAAAAAATTTTTCAGCATCACTAATCATCAGAGAAATGCAAATTAAAACTACATTGAGGTATCATCTCACCCCAGTCAGAATAGCTATTATTAAAAGGACAAAAAATAGCAGATGTTTACAAGAATGGGGAGAAAGGGTAATTCTTACACACCGTTGGTGGGAATGTAAATTAGTAAAACCTCTATGGAAAATGGTATGAAGATTTCTTAAAGATCTTAGAACTACCATTCAATCCAGCAATTCTCCTATGAGGTATCTACCCAAAAGGAAAGATATAATTATATCAAAAGGATACCTTCACTCATACGTTTTTCACAGCATTATTCACAATACCAAAGATACAGAATCAAACTAAGTGTTTGTCAACAGATGAATGGATAAAGAAAATATGGTATATTTACACAATGGATATTATTCAGCCATAAAAAAAGAATGAAATTGGCCAGGCGCGGTGGCTCAACGCCTGTAATCCCAGCACTTAGGGAGGCCGAGGCTGGTGGATCGAGGGCAGGAGATCAAGACCAGCCTGGTTAACACGGTGAAACCCCGTTTCTACTAAAAATACAAAAATTAGCCAGGCATGGTGGCGGGCTCCTATAGTCCCAGCTACTTGGGAGGCTGAGGCAGGAGAATGGCATGAACCCGGGAGGCGGAGCTTGCAGTGAGCCGAGATTGCGCCACTGCACTGCAGCCTGGGCGACAGAGAGAGACTTTGTCTCAAAAAAAAAAAAAAAAAAAAAACAAAGAATGAAATCATATCTTTTGCAGCAACATCAATGGAACAGAAGGCCATTATCTTAAGTGAAACAAGTCAGGCACAAAAAGTCAAGTATCACGTGTTTTCACTCAAAGTAAGTGCTAAAAAAAAATGTGCGCATATGGATCTAGAGAGTAGAATGATAGGGGAGACTTGGAAGGATGAGGATTGCAAGGGAGGTAGATAATGTTAAATTAGTTTATGGGTACAAGGAATACGTTATGGGTACAATGAATACCCTGAAATCCTTGACTAGGCTACTATACAACCAGTGCATATAACAAAATTGCACATGTGCCCTATTAATTTGTACAAATAAAAAAATGCATAAGGTGTTTGTGAGAATAAAATAATGCACAAAAAGCACTTAGATGAAAGTACTCAGTGAATATAACTTATCATTATTACCGTATTTCTACCATTGATTCTAAAATTTGGATAAATCTTAGTGCGGTAAGGAAGCATTAAATCTTATATTATTCATCAAGGTTCTTTAGAGAAACCATGTGTGTATATGTGTGTGTGTGTACATATATGCATGGCTGTATGTGTATGCACATAAGAGCAATAAATTTATTTTAAGAAATTACTGTTTCTTCCTCAGGGTACTTCAGTCTTTTTCTCTTAAATACTTCAACCGATTGGGTAAAGTCCACCCACATTATGGAGGGTAATTAGCTTTACTGAAAGTCTATTGATTTAAATGTTAGTCACATCTAAAAAATATATCTTCACAGCAACGTCTACACTGGCGTATGGCCAAGGACTGGCTAATGCAGCCCAGCCAAGATGACACATAAAATTAACCATCACACCTAATTTGTGTGTGTGTGTGTGTGTGTGTGTGTGTGTGTTTAGTGGTTTTAGTACAGAAGAAATATGGTATTATTGAATCTGGATGCAACTATCTCCCTTTTTTGAAAAGTTCAGTTTCCTGGGGCTATATTAAAGTGATATTGAAATGAAGATATTCTCTGACAACACTGGGTACATTTTTTAAATGTATTTTTTTAAGACAGACTAACAAAAACCCTAACAATTATTATGTAATTTGTGGATTTTCTAATGAAAAAAAAGCAGAGATCACATCCTTAATAACTTGAGTGAGAGTCATTGTAAACAGAGATGATTCAATAGAGGTACAGCTCAGAGGGTTCTGGTTGCTTCCAAGAATCAGAATCTGCCAGAATTTCAGAAATACTGGGAAGCTTAATATGGAAGAAAATGATTCCCAAAGCTGCACATAAGTGTTTGGGAAAAAGAATAAACCATCATTGGTTTTGGAAGGAGATGAATGGCTTTTTCAGAACAAGGTAACCAAGATTTCTTTGAAATGCATTAATTTAAAATGGAAAAAAATAAAACATTTGTCGTATTTTAATAACTTTTTCCCCCGAGATTACTGAGAATGAGAAAATGCCATTCCACAGATTTTAGATCTACTGAGACCAAGATTTTATCAGAAGTAATTGATTTGAGAGGTGATTCCAGGAAGCACCATTGGAGGAGTGAACAATTTCAAAAGAGCCTGTGAAGAATGAACTGATAAGCACATTACTACAATAGGCAGCCAGGGCTGAGCCTTGCTGTTGAAACTTTGGGAAATAGCATAGAATAGGTCTTAGAATTACAACAATTTATGTTTGTCAGTGATTGAGGATTGCTTCTGATGGCACCAAACCCTGCCCTCCCAAATAGGCATTCTGGTTTGTGCAAGTGCTATATGCGCCTCAAAACTGAGAAAGCCTTCAGGCCATCATTTCTGGAATTGCTCATTTATGGTTATTGATGTGTATGAAAGTAACTAGAATCACCGTAGCAAATTCTTTGCATACCAGACACACTCTGCCATAGTCTCCTTTTTTAGGAGTACTCTAATTAAGATAATTAGAGTCATCCTTGTTTTCTTACCAGTCTGCCAGCCTGAGGAATCTGCCAAAATAAAGTGGCAGCATATTCTTAGGTTTAATAAAACCTTTACTATGTTCCCTCATAGAAACATCCCCACCCCCAACTTATCTCCCTATGGGGACTAAAACTTCTCAGTCTGCAGAGGCTAAAGTTGTTAGAACAGAAAAAAATAAAACTTTTCCAAATAAATCACTGACAATGCTAGGGAGTGGTGCCTCTTAGATTCTCCTCCTTTATTTCCAGACCCATTTTGTTTGTAGCTATCTGGGACAATTAACTATATAATGGCAATTGGTTCAAAGTATGTTCCACAACTTGAAAGCAGCATCCCAGACTTGCTCACGGGTCTTCCCCTAACTGGTACTTAAATTATACCTTAAAAATACCATTCCAGTTAGGCCATTAGCTTCTGAGGGTTGCAGTATTTGATAGGACCAGTAAATCTTACAGAGAAGTGCTCAGCACTTTGCCTTCCTGATTGTAAATTGTGCTTGGTCTAAGCATTTGAATGAGGAATCCCATGTTGGTATATCATTCTGTGAGTTCTTGGCTTAAAGTACTGGCCAAGACATAGTGAGCATGAAAGAAACACTCATAATTGAAGTGTATATTCAATTTCAGCTTATTGCTTTGTGCCATTGAATATTCACCTGATGACTTTTTCTAGCCAATAGTACATGGCAGAAGAAACATTGTGCTAACACTGCGGCAGCTTGTTATTTGCCATTTGGCCAGGAATGTGAGTGAGGCTACCTAAGACCAATCCTTATCAGCTAGCCTCTCATCTTACCCCAGAGGCACAAGTAAGTCTGATATCAACCAAACTTAATCCAGATCTTTCATGCATGTCCCTGTGAAGAGACCACCAAACAGGCTTTGAGTAAGCAATAAAGCTTTTAATCACCTGGGTGCAGGTGGGCTGAGTCCGCAAAGAGAGTCAGCGAAGGGAGATAAGGGTGGGGCCATTTTATAGGATTTGGGTAGGTAAAGGAAAATTACAGGCAAAGGGGGTTTGTTCTCTGGCGGGCAGGAGTGGGGGTCGCAAGGTGCTCAGTGGGGGTGCTTTTTGAGCCAGGATGAGCCAGGAAAAAGACTTTCACAAGGTAATGTCATCACTTAAGGCAAGGACCGGCCATTTACACTTCTTTTGTGGTGGAATGTCATCAGTTAAGGTGGGGCAGGGCATATTCACTTCTTTTGTGATTCTTCAGTTACTTCAGGCCATCTGGGCTGGGCGTATACATGCAAGTCACAGGGGATGAGATGGCTTGGCTTGGGCTCAGAGGCCTGACAAGATCAGCAGAAGCATCCTGTTGACTACAGAGCAATAATAAATGGGCGTTGTTTCAAGTCACTAAATTTTGGGATAGCTTTTTGAATAGCTTGTTATGGAGCAAAAGGCAAATAATATAAGTGAGGACCACAAGCCTGGCATCCTAAAATAATTGTTGTTTATCTCAAATTTAAATTTAATGGGATGTGTGCATTTTATATCTGGTACCTCTAGTTCTGAGACAAAGTAATTTTGACAAAGTTATTCCCACACATCAGATAAATAACAGACATTTGTAACTAGAAGATGTTGTGCGATAGAAGACCTGGGTCTCTCTGTGTTATCTAAATCATGGGGAAAGAATAAGGACTAAGTAATGTTTGGATTACTTCTATTTATGTTTTTTTTAATCTTATCATCTTCTTTACTTGTTTCAGTTTGAAGTCACCCTCTCATCCCACACGCCAGAATTAAACTATAGTCCACAATTGAAAATTATAAAGACTGGACATAAATGATTTTTATATAAAACATTTATTTTAAATTTATTTTTAATTTTTAAACCTTTGTGGGTGCATAGTAGGTGTCTATATTTATAGGATACACAAGGTGTTTTGATACACACATGCAATGTGAAATAAGCACATCATGAAGAATGGGGCATTCATTCCTTCAAGCATTTATCCTTTGAGTTACAAAGAATCCAGTTACACTCTAAGTTGTTTTAAAATGTACAATTAAGTTATTATTGACTATTGTCACCCTCCTGTGCTATCAAATAGTAGGTCTTATTCATTCTTTCTATTTTTTATACCCATTAACCATCCCCACCTCCCTCCCAATCCCCTACTACCCTTCCCAGCCTCTGGTAACCATCCTTTTACTCTCTGTCCATGAGTTCAATTGTTTTGGTTTTTAGATCCCACAAATAAGTGAGAACATGTGATGTTTGTCTTTCTGTGCCTGGCTTATTTCACTTAACATAATGATCTCCAGTTCCATCCATGTTGTTGCAAATAACTGTATCATATTCTTTTTACAACTGGATACTACTCCATTGTGTAAATGTACCATGTTTTCTTTATCCATTCATCTGTTGATAAACTCTTAGGTTACTTCCAAATCTTAGGTATTGTAATCAGTGCTGCAACAAACATAAGAGTGCAGCTCACGTATGTTTATTGCGGCACTATTCACAATAGCAAAGCCTTGGAACCAACCCAAATGTCCGTCAATGATAGACTGAATCACCAAAATGTGGCACATATACACCATGGAATACTAAGCAGCCATAAAAAGGATGAGTTCATGTCCTTTGTAGGGACATGGATAAAGCTAGAAACCATCATTCTGCGCAAACTATCACAAGGACAGAAAACCAGTCACCGCATGTTCTCGCTCATAGGTGTGAATTGAACAATGACAACACATGGACACAGGAAGGGAAACATCACACACTAGGGCCTGTTGTGGGGTGGGGGGAGGGGGGAGGGATAGCATTAGGAGATATACCTAATGTAAATGATGAGTTAATGGGTGCAGCACACCAACATGGCATATGTATACATATGTAACCTGCACATTGTGCACATGTACCCTACAACTTGAAGTATAGGAATAAAAAAAAAGAGTGCATCTATCTCTTCAATATACTGATTTACTTTCTTTTGGGTATATACTCCTCAGTGGGATTGCTGCATCATATAATAGCTCAATTTTTTAGGTTTTTGAGCAACCTCCAAACTGTTCTCCATAGTGATTACACTAATTCACATTCCCACCAACAGTGTACAAGGGTTCCCATTTCTCCACATCCTCACCAGCATTTGTTATTGCCTGTCTTTTGAATAAAAGCCATTTTAACTGTGGTGAGATATCTCACTGTAGTTTTGATTTGCATTTCTTTGATGATCAATGATGTTGAGCACCTTTTCATATGTCCATTGGCCATTTGCATGTCTTTTTTAAAGAAGGATCTATTCAAATATTTTGCTGATTTTTTCTATCAAATTGTTATTTTTTTCTTATAGAGTTATTTGAGCTTCTTGTATATTCTGGTTATTAATCCTTTGTCAGATGCGTAGTTTGCAAATATTTTCTCTCATTCTGTGGGTTGTCTCTTTACTTTGTTGATCGTATTCTTTGCTGTGCAGAAGCCTTTTTACCTGATGTGATCCCATTTGTACATTTTTTGTTTTGATTGCCTGTGCTGTGGGGTGTTGCTCAATAAATTCTTGCCCAGACCAAAGTCCTGGAGTTTTCCCAGGACAGTCTGTTTTCTTGTAGTAGTTTCTACTTTGAGGTGTTAGATTGAACTCTTTAGTCCATTTTGATTTGATTTTTTAATATGGTGAGAGAGAGGCATCTAGTCTCATTATTCTGCATTTGGATATCCATTTGCTCTAGCACCATTTGACATAAATGGTTTCTTAACAGTCTTGTGCAAATTCAGCCATTTAATATTTTTGTTAAAAATCACAACATTGGCCATTGCAATTGGATGATACATAAATATTAGTTAATTCATGAAAATCGCTATTTATCTACTTCTGCGTGCCAAGAACTACACTAAGTAACATATATCATTTCATATTATTTAACAACTCCAACAATGTAAAGTATTAAATCCATTCCATATACAAAGACAATAGATTCCACCAGGATTAAGTGGTCTTTCCAAGGCTGGGCACAGGGGTTCATGTCTATAATCCCAACACTTTGGGAGGCTGAGGCAGGATGATCACTTGAGCCCAGGAGTGTGAGACCAGCCCGGGCAAAAAAGTGAGACTCTGTCTCTACAAAAAGTAAAAAAATTATCCAAGTGTAGTGGCATGTAACTGTAGTCCAGCTACTGAGGAGACTGAAGCAGAAGGATTGCTTGAGACTAGGATCTCAAAGCTGCAGTGAGCCATGATTGTGCCACTTCACACCGCACTCCAGCCTGGGCTGGATAGAGTGAGACCCTGTCTCAAAAAAAGAAAAAAAAAGTGTCGTTTCCAAGATCTTAGAGTTAGTGAGTGGTAGAGTAGAATTAAAATGTAACAACGGAACATCCTTTGACTCCAATACCCCTCCCCCTGCCTGAGTGGTTCCACTGAAATTTAATACAGGAGGTGCAAACACAATTGCTTAGATGTGCCTTTTCAATGATATTTTTGAAAAACTGAATATTCAATAATTTCTTGAGAACATTAACTGGGCCTCTAACAGCAAAAAAATATGACTTTCCTAACAATTTCCTTGACTTGTTTTTTGTTTTTTGTTTTGAGGAAAAGTGCATTTTTTTTCTTGTACTCTATTGAATTCACTTATCTCCTTTGCTGCTGAGAGAACCAAAGTGCTCACTCTCAGAATTTTTTTCCCTGGAAAAAAATTGTTTGTCTTTACTTGCAACTTTTTATCTTATCCAAGACTTATCCAATTCCTTACTGTCTATATTTTCTTTTGGCATCTATACGATGGGTATAAAAATATTGTCAGCTGGAAGCAGTGGCTGGCCGGGCGCGGTGGCTCACGCCTGTAATCCCCACACTTTGGGAGAGCAAGGTGGGTGGATTGCCTGATGTCAGGGGTTCAACATAACTAGAATAAGATGAGTTAAGGAAGAAACCATGCTCCATGTGCTATGTATCTTATTTTCTTTAATATACATAAATGAAGCAAAATACACATAAAGTTGCAGGTGATCGCTGTTGATGTAGCAAATGCATCACTGAATCATTACCATTATTTAAACTGTAATAATTCAGGACGAATTCTGACAAACAGAGGGTAGATTTTTCACTTGTTAAAATGTTTTTAACCATGGCATCAGTGTACACATAGTTTACCATTTACACAGCCAGGCTTCTTTGAAATTATAGGGAGCATTATAATTATTTTTGGAATGTGGTGTCAGTGAAGAATTTAAATCATATAAAACTTTGTACATAAAGTAAAATTGTATCAATATGTTGTATCAGACTATTTTAAAATAACACAATTTGCTAGGCATAAAAGTCAGCCATTCTGATGGACTGGTTAAATCCCAACGATTTTGTAGAGGCCGACTTCATTGTAGTCACCACTTATTAAATACAAGCACCAAGAGTACGGTAAATTGACCTTAAATCTCATTTTTAAAGCAGCAGGTTATTCTTAATACAATTATTGTTAGTAATAATTATGAATTATTGCTTAACTCTGGAACTTACATAAATTTGGTGTATAAGGAATGGATTCATCCAACTCTCAAACGATCTGCTAATGGCAGCATTAGGCAGTCAGTTTGATTAATTTTTTAAATGAATATACTTAAATATAAACTAATGTTTCTTGTGACCACTAGCTGATACTTAGGCCTTCAAAGAGTGGAAAAGCTGTTCTGAGTCATTTAATCCCCAAATCTCTGATGTAACTAATTTAGGAAGAAGGAAATGATCTAACTCTACATTACCAATGCTCTTTGACAAGCATCATAGGAAACAGAAACATGAAAAATTTTCAATAACATCTTCCTTTACTTCGAAATCTAGGCCTTTCTGAGACAGACTTTAAAAGAGTTATGATATTTACCATAGGTCCAATCAAAGTAAAACATGAAGAGAATATTACAATCAGATTATTTGGTCACAGCTATCTCAGACAAGGTCCAGGGTCCACAAGAGTGTGTGGAAGCTGAGCTTGGTGCACAAAGATGACATTATTCATTCATAGTTTATAATTATGACAGAGATGACTATATTAATGTTAACAGCAACTACTTTTAAATAAGTGTTCAATGTATATGAGACATTGTGATAATGCCTTTAGTTCAGGTAGAGAACATTGTGATAAGTGCTTATCTTTAGTTCAAATCAGTAGTTATTATTGTTCCCACTGAAAGATGGGAAAGATTAGAGCTGCAGAGGCCAATTTGCCTAAGGTCATTGATAAAAATGGTTAAATCCTGAGTTTGTACAGAAATCTGGAAAGCTATAATCTTATTTTGGCTATTTTTATTTCTATCATATACATAATAAAAATATTCAAATAAGTCTGTTTTTGATAAAATTCAGGGAATGAAAAAGAACAACAGATATTTCAAATTAAAAATTATGAGTTTATTTTCATGTTATGTCACTGGCTAATAATATGACATTGGACAAGAAACTGACTCTCTGGGACTCATTTTCATCATATGTCAAAGGATGCAATAATACATTGAAATTTTGATATTATGCATGTAAATATGTAATAGCATCAGAATGATCATCAGCATCACTTATTCCTCTTCTATTACCTTCTTCCTTCTTTTATAACATTATAATATTTATCAATGCTTTAAGTTAAATCCTATTATTCTCTTAAACTTATTATAAATACTAGATTCTGTCTGATCGTGCCCAAAAAAGGTCTCGATTTTTTGCATTATCACTACTGGTATGTGGCTTAATTTTCCCATAATATGACTTTCTTAAAACCAAGTTATGACATCAACAACCTAACACCCAAATTAAACATTGATTACTTTTAACTTGTTACAATGGGATTAACATACAGACCAAATATATTAAATAAAAGGCTGTCAAGATCTTACATTTTTCTTCTTTCGAATGTTCTGCAGTTTCTAATGATCTGATTTGTAGCACCTAGGCAGAGTGAAGAAAGGACTGTTTGTTCTGATATGAAGGGCCATAAACTAGTGATTTCATTTCCGGTTTTTGTTGTTAGGGAAAATTTTGGCCATTTCTGCAGACACGAAAGGTTGATACTCAAAACATCAGCTTACTTTTCTTTTTTTGGTTTTCTTTTTTTGTCATTCTATACTGTAAGACAATTGCTGTTGAATAAGAAAGATCGGAAAATGTTTGGAAGTCACCTGCCATGGCAGCTTTGATATGCAACACCAGTAGCATGACAGGAAATTGGGAGATAGCATTAAAGCATTATCTACAAGACAGAAAAGGTTTAGAGGAACTATGACGTCTACATCTGTTCCTTATTATTTCTTGAGCCTTCTCTTAGTATCTATTTTCCATGTCAGTCAATATTTGAAAAGCCTTTGCAGAGTAGCACAAATAAACTTTGCATTCTCTTAAATTCATAAATCCTACCATGTAATTTGCACTATAATATTTTTACTTCAATTATCCATCTGTATTGTGTTAGGCAAGATAATGGTCCACCAAATATGCCTGAATCTTAATCCTCAGAAGTTGTGAATCTCTTACTTTACATGAGTAAAGGGATTTTGCTAATATGATTAAGTTCAGAATATTGAGTTGTGGAGATTAATGGGGATTATCCAGTTGTGCCCAATGTAATCACAATGTTTTTGTAAGGGAAAAAAAAAAAAGAGAAATGAGAGAGTCATCCAGGGAAGAAATGAGAAAATAAAACAGGTTGGAGTGATGCAGGACCATAAATGAAGGAATGAGAGCAGCCTATAGAATTGGAAAAGACAAGAAAATGAATTTTTCTCTAGTGCCTCCAGAAGGAATGGAACCCATTTTATTTAGTTTTCTTACCCACAGAGTTGAGTGATAGTAAATGTGTGTTGTTTTAAACTACTAAGTGTGTGGTAATTTTTCTATAGCAATAATAAGGAAGTTGTTAGCTGGAATAAAATACTGCTGTACCAAATACCTAAAAATATGGAGTTGGCTACAGAATTGACAATGGGCAGAGGATGGAAGAATTTTGAGAAGCAGAATGGGAATGGTCTATATGATTTATGTATAAATCTATGTAAATATATGAACTAATATGTGTGTGTATATGTATATATTCCCATTTAGGTCAGAAGATGTTCCAGATTTTGTTTTCTCTTTTTTATTTACTGAAATTACCTGTATGAACACACACGTTACCAACAACTGCGGTGCTGAAAGTGTGCCTGACAGGTTTATAAGAATTTTACACATATATATGTTATATATACATAGACAGTCCCAACTGACAGTAGTTTGACTTATAATTTTTTGGCTTTATGATGGGTTTATCGAGATGTAACCCTATCATAAGTCTAGGAGCATCTGGATTTACTTTTTACCTTTGGTGGATTTAGCAGGATGTAATCCCATTGTAAGTTGAAGAGCATCTCTATCTCTTCCTGTGTGTGTATACATATACATATGTTACATTTATTCTTTATTATATAATGACAACTATATTCCTGTTTCTCATGAGAAAACTGGAGACTTAAATAAAGTAATGTCTTCTAAATGGCATAACATAACCAGTAAGAACTGTTGCCAGAACGTGAACCCTGATTTTGTTGCTTGCAGAGCCCACAATATTAACTGCCATGCTATACCGCTGTTAATCACTCTGCTTAATAAATACGTCTCAATTTTAGTTGATTATTACTGAGTAATATGTGACCTATGAAAATTTTAAACCTCTGCTTGTAGATTACCTACTTCAAGAATACATAAGTATATCACATCAACTTGCACTGATTTTTATTTCAAGCTTATTGAACATCTGAGTGATATATTACAGGTATCTTCTTGAGTCCCCTTCTGTGTATACACACAAACACATAAAAAACATTTTATTTAAAAATTCTAGAAAATAATTTTTTAAATAGAAACAGTTCACATATTTAAAGGTTGCCTCTGATCATGACTGTGAAGATAAGGAATCACAGAAAAGTGCTTATGAACAATCAAACTAATTTTCACAGTTTTAAATTTCTACCATTGATTTTTGAATGTGAGCCTGAGGATCAATATTATGCAATTACTAGCTATGTGGCTGAGACGCAAAAACCATATTTTAAGGCAAATATGTGAAGGGAAGTGGCAGAATTTGTAAGCGAGTCCAACTGCTGCCCACATCTGTAGCTTAGAATGTTTTTCTTAAGTTACATATAGACATTATGCTATATAAATAATTTATTCTACTGAAGGTCATAATTCATTATCAGATAAAGGAAATAATAGGATTATTAACATTCATTCATATTAAGATACATAGGGGAGGCAGAATTTTACCTTTATGCTTTAGTATAGTTTTTCCCAGCTAGGCCTGATAATTAAATTGACATAGACAGATCAACAAGAGAAAGATATACAAATGTATTTAATGTAAGCTTTACCTGGCACAAGAAACTTCATAAGGAAATGAAGAGTTCAAAGGCAGACAGCTGAAAACTTATACACTGAACTGGACAATGAATAGTGAGTTGTGAAAAAGAAACTAAATTATATGATGAGGCTTAAATAATGAGTTATTTCAACAAGGTCTACACAGAATTCTCTTGGTCTCAACTTCTTCATATTAAGAATGTTGCTTTCCTCCTAATATAGGGAGGGCATCTTTCATATAGGGAGTTTCATCTCCTGCTTTTAAGAAATAGCAGTAAGGTCAGAGGGATCTTGTACCTGCTGTTTCTCAAGTGCTTTAACTCAAAATTGTCAATATGCCAGAATGGGGTATTTTTTAATTCTTCAGATCTGGATTAAGATGTATTTCCTGAAAAAACCAAGGATCAACTATAATGTATTTTCCATTGAAAATAGTTTAGAAAATATTAATATTTTTAAAAGTTAATTTCATCAGTGGAATAAATTATTATCCAGGAAAAGACTTTTAGTAAGTGGAGTATATCTTTAGTTAGTCATTAATAGATAATAAAATTGGAAATGCATTACTACTTCTTTTTTACACTGACCCTTAAAATTAATGGATTAGAAAAATCCCTGAAACCAAAAATTAGAGGCAGAGAAAAACCTGACAAATCTAAAATAAACATATGTACAATAGAACCAATTGTAGAGTGAAGTTAGATTTACCTTTTTTGAAGAATTATGAGGATATCTATGAATGCTGCAAGAAATCTGATGTCCAGAAGCATGTTTCCTTTTGTTAAGTTTAAAACTCTCCTTGACAGCAGCTGACTGCAAATGATTCCAGGAGGTGGAAAATAGCAATGAGTTAACTTAGCATGGAAATCTTCCTATAGATAGCCACTTTCATTGTTCATATTCTATGTCACCCGCCCCAGTGTCTAAACATGACAGAAAAAATTATTTCAGGGAGAGACCATTTTATTGAATTCAATCCAAATGCAATATAAACAGACGTAATTTCCCATAAGGATATTCTCTCAGTCAGGTGATGGTGTTGAAATTTATCTCTGAGGGTAATGACTGGCTATTTCAAATGCTGATATCTTCCCTCTGTGAGCGATAAAATTTTTTGATATCTAACAATGTACATTTAGACTGTGCTTTTTTCTTGAAGTGTTAATTTGTTCCAGTTTCAGTGCTATTTTGCAAAATTAGCCAAGATATTTGTGTGTGTGTGTTTGTGTGTGTGTGTGTGTGTGTGTGTTTTACTTGCAAGCAAGACAAGACTACTTCAGGTTCATGACGCTTTCTATAATTTCAGGCCTGAGAGGAAGTGTGATATAATAGAAGAAATGCAGAAAAAGAAGTTAGGAAGTTAGAAGATCTGGAATCCAGGCCAGGCTCAATGTGTGACATATTGTTCTCCATCCCCCTCATTATACACACCTCTCTTTACCAACTGGGGACTTTGGTTTTACATCTGTAAAATATAGTTTTGGACCTGAAGGTCCATTTTAGATCAAACATCTGAGTTCTATTAACAAACAGACACTGTGAGTACAGAATATCATACATGTCCTTCATATTCCCTCAAGCTCTTTCTGGAATATGTGCAAATTACCTGCTGTGTATATTCTTTGTGAATGTAATACACACTATCCACCTGCAGTACTGGCAACTACACTTGCAGATACATAGAAACTAATGGTACTTGCAAACTAACAGTTAACCTGTCCTTCTTTACTATATTTTATCTCCTATAAAATGAGCCACACTCTCTTAATTTTCTGTGCCGTGACTTCAAGCAAAAGCAAATTTTAATAAAGAAAACTGCCCATAGATATAAAAATGTCCTTCTTGATCTTAGGTACTGATTGATCTTAGCAGCTCCTCAATAAGAATCATAAGCTCTAACAAAGTTGTGTCTCACTTTTCTATTTCTCCAAAAATTTATCTCAACCTATTTGCCTTGAAAGTGCTCTGCACATACATGTTGCTCAATAACTTTTAATTTTTCTGTTGATTGGTTGATAATTTTAGTAATGATAATTCTTTGATATTAGTAATAATAATAAAGTAATGCTTGATACTTGGAGGATTCTAACGTCCTCCAGTAGAGAACTATTTGGAAAAGCTATATGAGTTTAATCCTAAAGTACAAAGAAATCAAAATTGACCTTGTCATTTGTTAACTCTGTCAGCTTCTCCACTCTTATATTATGCTGTGTATAACACAGTTAATAAAGCAGAAGGTTGGAAATCGCAGCAATTTCTATACTACCTATAAAACAGAACTCCCAGCTTTCTGCCTGTGTTGAAGCATCAACTTTCTATCATTTCATCCTGTTAACAGTTAAATCAAACAATTCTACACAAGTGGAACAAGTAAAACAACTGCCTATCAGGATAACAGAGTGCAGGATATGAAAATACATAAACTATTTTTTAAACTGAATGCAAACTCTTACATTCAATAAAGACCATGGAATGGTCCAGTCTAGTATACTTTATAAGCATATAGCATATCTTAAATGTATGGAATACCAATTATTCAAAATCTGAAGCAACAAATCTTATATAAACTGATTTTTTTTCTTATAAACTAGGCAGTAAGAATGTATTTTTTTATAATGATCTCCCAGAGGCCTATAATATCTTAAAGTGTGCTGGAAAATAAAAGAAGTAGAGTAGACTTTGTTTTGTTTCTAAATGGAATGACTTTCATTGAATGCTAAAGTTCTGGTAACTACCAAATTATGACTTATAATTAATTAGTAAATATTTATTGTGTTTCAAAGAGAAAAAAATGTGCAAGGTCTTTTGAGAAATACAAAGATAGAGTTGCTTCCATGATGGCTGAATAAGAACAGCTCTGGTCTGCAGCTCCCAGCGAGATTGATGCAGAAGATGGGTGATTTCTGCATTTCCAACTGAGGTACCTGGTTCATCTCATTGGGACTGGTTGGACACTGGGTGCAGCACACAGAGGGTGAGCTGAAGCAGGGCAGGGCATTGCCTCACCCGGGAAGCGCAAGAGGCTGGGGGATTTCCCTTTCCTAGCCAAGGGAAGCCGTGACAGACTGTACCTGGAGGAACATACACTGCTGCCCAAATACTGCACTTTTCCCACAGTCTTAGCAAAGGCAGACCAGGTGATTCCCTCCCATGCCTGGGTCCCATGCCCACAGAGCCTTGCTCACTGCTGGTGCAGCAGTCTGAGATCAACCTGCAAGGCTGCAGCCTGGCAGAGGGAAGGGCATCCGCCATTGCTGAAGCTTGAGTAGGTAAACAAAGTGGCCAGGAAGCTCGAACTGCATGGAGCCCACCACAGCTCACCAAGGCCTACTGCCTCTGTAGACTTCACCTCTGTGGGCAGGGCATAGCTGAACAAAAGGCAGCAGACAACTTCTGCAGACTTAAACATACCTGTCTGACAGCTCTGAAGAGAGCAGCAGTTCTCCCAGTATGGTGTTTGAGCTCTGAGAACAGATAGACTGCCTCCTCAAGTGGGTCCCTGACCGCCGTGTAGCCTGACTGGGAGACAACTCCCATTAGGTGCTGACAAACACCTCATACAGGTGGGTGCCCCTCTGGGATGAAGCTTCCAGAGAAAGGATCAGGCAGCAATATTTGCTGTTCTGCAATATTTGCTTTTCTGCAGCCTCTGCTGGTGATACCCAGGCAAACAGTGTCTGGAGTGGACCTCCAACAAACTCCAGAAGATCTGCAACTGAGAGGCCTGACTGTTAGAGGGAAAACTAACAAACAGCAAGGAATAGCATCAACAACAACAAAAAGAACATCCATTCCAAAACCCCATTTGTAGATCACCAACATCAAAGACCAAAGGTAGATAAAACTACAAAGATGGGGAGAAACCAGAGCAAAAAAGCTGAAACTTCCAAAAACCAGAGTGCCTTTTCTCCTTCAAAGGATCCCAGCTCCTCACCAGCAATGGAACAAAACTGAACAGAGAATGAGTTTGACAAGTTGACAGAACTAGGCTTCAGAAGGTCAGTAATAACAAACTTCTCTGAGCTAAAGAAGCATGTTCTAATGCATTGCAAGGAAGCTAAAAACCTTGAAAAAAGGTAAGATGAATGGCTAACAAGAATAAACAGTGTAGAGAAGACCTTAAATAACCTGATGGAGCTGAAAACCACAGCAGGAGAACTTCATGATCAAATCATGAGTGAACTCCCATTCACAAGCTTCAATAGCTGATTCGATCAAGTGAAAGAAAGGGTGTCAGTGACTGAAGATCAAATTCATGAAATAAAGTGAGAAGACAAGATTAGAGAAGAAAGAGTGAAAAGAAATGAACAAAGCCTCCAAGAAATATGGGACTATGTGTAAAGGACAAATCTACGTTTGATTGGTATACCCGAAAGTGATGGAGAGAATAGAACCAAGCTGGAAAACACTCTGCAGGATAATATCCAGGAGAACTTCCCCAACCTAGCAAGGCGGCCAACATTCAAATTCAGGAAATATAGAGAACACCACAAAGATACTCCTCAAGAAGAGCAACTTCAAGACACATAATTGTCAGATTCACCAAGGTTGAAATGAAGGAAAAAATGTTAAGGGCGGCCAGAGACAAAGGTCGGGTAACCCACAAAGGGAAGCCCATCAGACGAGCAGTGGATCTCTCAGCAGAAATCCTAAAAGCCAGAAAAGAGTGGAGGCCAATATTCAACATTATTAAAGAAAAGAATTTTCAACCCAGAATTTCATATTCAGCCAAACTAAGCTTCATAAGTGAAGGAGAAATAAAATCCTTTTCAGACAAGCAAATGCTGAGAGATTTTATCACCACCAGGCCTGCCTTACAAGAGCTCCTGAAGGAAGCACTAAACATGGAAAGGAACAACCAGCCACTGTAAAAACATGCCAAATTGTAAAGACCATCGATGCTATGAAGAAACTCCATCCATTAACAGGCAAAATAACCGGCTAGCATCATAATGACAGGATCAAAATCATAGATAACAATATTAACCATAAATGTAAATGGGCTAAATGCCCCAATTAAAAGACACAGACTGGCAAATTGGATAAAGAGTCAAGATCCATCAGTTTGCTGTATTCAGGAGACCAATCTCATGTGCAGAGACACACATAGGCTCAAAATAAAGGGATGCAGGAAGATCTAACAGGCAAATGGAAAGCAAAAAAAAAGCAGGGGTTGCAATCATAGTCTCTGATAAAACAGACTTTAACCCAAAAGAGATAGAAAGAGACAAAGAAGGTCATTACATAATGGTAAGGGGATCAATTCAACAAGGAGAGCTAACTATCCTAAATATATATATACCCAATACAGGAGCACCCAGATTCATAAAACAAGTACTTAGAGACCTACAAAGAGACTTAGACTCCCACACGATAATAATAGGAGACTTTAACACCCACTGTCAATATTAGACAGATCAACGAGACAAAGGGTTAACAAGGATATCCAGGACTTGAACTCAGCTCTGCACCATGCGGACCTAATAGACTTCTACAGAACTCTCCACCCCAAATCAAAAGAATATACATTCTTCTCAGCACCACATCATACTTATTCTAAAATTGACCAGATAATTGGAAGTAAAACACTCCTCAGCAAATGTAAAAGAACAGAAATCACATCAAATTGTCTCTCAGACCACAGTGCAATCAAACTAGAACTCAGGATTAAGAAACTCACTCAAAATTGCACAACTGCATGGAAACTGAACAACCTGCTCCTGAATGACTACTGGGTAAATAACAAAATGAAGGCAGATGTAAAGATGTTCTTTGAAACCAATGAAAACCAGACACAATGTACCAGAATCTCTGGGACACATTTAAAGCAGTGTGTGAGGGAAGTTTATAGCACTAAATGTCCATAAGAGAAAGCAGGAAAAATCTAAAATCAACACTTTAACATCACAATTAAAAGAACTAGAGAAGCAAAAACAAACAAATTCAAAAGCTAGCAGAAGGCAAGAACTAACTCAGATCAGAGCACAACTGAAGGAGATAGATACACAAAAAACCCTTCAATAAATCAATGAATCCAGTAGCTGTTTTTTTGAAAAGATCAACAAAATTGGTAGACCGCTAGGAAGACTAATAAGAAAAGAGAGAAGAATCAAATAAACGCAATAAAAATGATAAAGGGGTATCACCACTGATCCCACAGAAATACAAACTACCATCAGAGAATACTATAAACACCTCTATGCAAATAAACTAGAAAATGTAGAAGAGATGGATAAATTCCTGGACACATACACCCTCCCAAGACTAAACCAGGAAGAAGTTGAATCCCTGAATGGACCAATAACAGGCTCTGAAATTGAGGCAATAATTAATAGCCTACCAACCAAAAAAAGTCCAGGACCAGACAGATTCACAGCCGAATTCTACCAGAAGTACAAAGAGGAGCTGGTACCATTCCTTCTGAAACTATTCCAATCAATAGAAAAAGAGAGAGTCCTCCCTAACTCATTTTTTGAGACCAGCAGCATTCTGATACCAAAGCCTGGCACCGACACAACAATAAAAAAGAATTTTAGACCAATATCCCTGATGAACATCAATGTGAAGATCCTCAATAAAATACAGTCAAACCAAATCTAGCAGCACATCAAAAAGCTTATCCACCACAATCAAGTTGACTTCATCCTTGGGATGCAAGGCTGGTTCAACATATGCAAATCGATAAGCGTAATCCATCACATAAACAGAACCAATGACAAAAACCACATGATTATCTCAATAGATGAAGAAAAGGCCTTTGACAAAATTCAACAGCCCTTCTTGCTAAAAACTCTGAATAAACTAGGTATTGATGGGATGTATCTCAAAATAGTAAGAGCTATTTATGACAAACCCACAGCCAATATCATACAGAATGGGCAAAAACTGGAAGCATTCCCTTTGAAAACCCGCACAAGACAAGGATGCCCTCTCTCACCACTCCTATTCAACATATTGTTGGAAGTTCTGGCCAGGAAAATCAGGCAAGAGAAAGAAATAAAGTGTATTCAGTTAGGAAAACAGGAAGTCAAATTGTCCCTGTTTGCAGATGACATGATTGTATATTTAGAAAATGCCACTGTCTCAGCCCAAAATCTCCTTAAGCTGATAAGCAACTTCAGCAAAATCTCAGGATACAAAATCAATGTTCAAAAATCACAAGCATTCTTATACACCAATAACAGACAAACAGCCAAATCATGAGTGAACTCCCATTCACAATCACTTCAAAGAGAATTAAATACCTAGGAATCCAACTTGCAAGGGATGTGAAGGACCCCTTCAAGGAGAACTACAAACCACTGCTCAACAAAATAAAAGAGGACACAAACAAATAAAAGATCACTCCATGCTCATGGATAGGAAGAATCAATATTGTAAAGATGGCCATACTGCCCAAGGTAATTTATAGATTCAATGCCATCCCCATCAAGCTACCAATGACTTTCTTCACAGAATTGGAAAAAACTACTTTAAACTTCATATGGAACCAAAAAAGAGCCTGCATAGCCAAGACAATCCTAAGCAAAAGAACAAAGCTGGAGGCATCATGCTACCTGACTTCAAGCTACATCACAAGGCTACAGTAACCAAAACAGCATGGTACTGGTACCAAAACAGACATATAGACGAATGGAAAAGAACAGAGGCCTGAGAAATAACACCACACATCTACAACCATCTGATCTTTGACAAACCTGACAAAAACAAGAAATGGAGAAAGGATTCCCTGTTTAATAAATGGTGCTGGGAAAAGTGGCTAGCCATATGTAGAAAGTGAAACTGGATCCCTTCCTTACACCTTATACAAAAATTAATTCAAGATGGATTAAAAACTAGACCTAAAACCATAAAAACCCTACAAAAATACCTAGGTAATACCATTCAAGACATAGGCATCGATAAAGACTTCATGACTAAAATACCAAAAGCAATGGCAACAAAAGCCAACATTGACAAATGGGATCTAATTAAACTAAAGAGCTTCTGCACAGCAAAAGAAACTATCATCAGAGTGAACAGGCAACCTACAGAATGGGAGAAAATGTTTCAATCTACCTATCTGACAAAGGGCTAATATCCAGAATCTACAAAGAACTTAAGCAAATTTACAGGAAAAAAACCATTAAAAAGTGGGCAAATGATATGAACAGACACTTCTCAAAGGAAGACATTTATGCAGCCAACAGACACATGAATAAATGCTCATCATCAGTGGTCATCAGAGAAACGCAAATCAAAACCACAATGAGATACTATCTCATGCCAGTTAGAATGGTGATCATCAAAAAGTCAGGAAACAACAGACGCGGAAGAGGATGTGGAGAAATAGGAACGCATTTACACTGTTGGTTGGAGTGTAAATTAGTTCAACCATCATGGAAGACGGTGTGGTGATTCCTCAAGGATTTAGAACTAGAAATACCATTTGACCCAGCCATCCCATTACTGGGTATATACGGAAAAGATTATAAATTGTGCTACTATAAAGACACATGCACACGTAAGTTTACTGTGGCACTATTCACAATAGCAAAGACTTGGAACCAATCCAAATGTCCATCAATGATAGACCAGATTAAGAAAATGTGGCACATATACACCATGGAATACTATGCAGCCATAAAACAAGGATGAGTTCATGTCCTTTGCGGGGACATGGATGAAGCTGGAAACCATCATTCTGAGCAAACTACCACAAGGACAGAAAACCAAACACCGCATGTTCTCACTCATAGGTGGGAGTTGAACAGAGAACACATGGACACAGGGTGGGGAACATCACACACTGGGGCCTGCCAGGGTTGGGAGCCTGGAGGGGGGATAGCATTAGGAGAAATACCTAATGTAAATGAGGAGTTGATGGGTGCAGCAAACCAACATTGCACATATATACCTATGTATCAAACCTGCACGTTGTACACATGTACCCTAGGACTTAAAGTATAATTAAAAAAAGAAATACAAAGATAAAGAAGATATTTTTTCTTCTTTGAGTTTATTACTAAGATGACAAGTGAATCCACAAATATTCCATAATATTCTTAACTCTCCTCAAATAAAATTAGCATTCTGTATGATAATAAATCTCATTATGTGACGATGAAAGGGACCTTTTAATAATCAGGCTAAAGCAAAATTTTAAACATTTCTCAGTGGATAAAAAAAGTCTTAAAAGTAATACATGTTTTTGATGGCACCTATTGTTTTCTAAATTAATTACAGATTTGCACATTTGGCATTAATAGCATTTCATACCATAACATCAACCTACTTAATTTTCCCTTATGAGCTCCCAAATCATCCCTATTTATGCCACTAATGAGTTCAAATTGAATTTTTGTATTTTCTAAATACACTCTTTGCATTCCAAACTCAGTGCCTTTGCTTATGCTGTATACTCTGCTTGAAACATCACTACTTATGAATACAAATTATATTGGTCTTTAAAGGTTCAAACCCATGTCTGTCACCTTCATGAAACTTTCTAATCTCACCGCCCTTTTCACAATTGTAATGGTGCTTTGCTTGAATCTATATGCCAAGGTATAAAATGCAGAGTAAAAACATTTGTAAGGTATACACCACTATATAAATACCAGTTCTTTTCCTTTTTTTCTCATTTCTTAAAATCTCATATATTTGATAAGTGTTTTCTGTAAGTTAACAATTCTAATGACAGAGACAGAAACATTAACCAGAATTTGCAAGAGAGTGACATAAGAACTATGACCAACAGAATAAAGGGACCTTTCATCATCACATAATGAGATTTATTATTATAAAGCATGCCAATTTAATTTTCTTTCTTTATGAAAGAAAAAACAGAAAATAAGCAGCAACAAAAAAATCAAGAATCAAGAAATCCATCTTGGATGATTATGTGGGGATTTGAAGAATAAATAGAAATGAAACAGTTGTGTGCTAGTGAAAGTGCATTCCAGCACATGTAACAATATATACCAATGCACAGACTCATGAAAAAGCATAAAGCCTTCCAAAATCAGCAAGTATTTAGGTTCACCTAGAGTTGTAAGTGAATGAGAATATATGAGTCTAGAAAAACAGCCAGTTAAAACCCAGCCTTATAAATATCTTTGAACCTAATTTGAAAAGCATGGCTTGTCTCAAACTGGTATATCAGAAAACCCATCCTGGCAACCATATGAGGCATAAATTAGAGGTATCAGTTTGGAGAGAAGACATTCATTTAGGTCACTGAGGAGTTGTAATCAATAAATACTGAGATATGTAGATCATGGGAATGAAAAGTTGGGCAGCTGTGCTTCATATTAAGGAAGTGGAATTTTTGAATTTTGTTAGTGGCTTGATAGGAGGTATTGAGAGTTAGAGGAAAAAAATAGGATGAGTGTCAAATTTCTGGTTTCATAACCCAAGTTGCCACTTTTTGGGAGTGGTTTGATGAGGATGAGCATGTTTGATGGGGAAAATTGCTATTTCTGGCTTGTGGTATGGTGAATATAGGAGGCCTGTGGGACTCTCAAGCGAATACACAGTTGGACACACATATCTGAGGCCAGGTGAATTCCAACAGAAGGGCCAGTGGCGTCTGAAATCCAGCCTGTGCCCCTAGCACTGAGGCCTTCACCAGGGCCCAGAGCTGCCTCTATCCAGAGGAAGGGATGTCACGTACTACAGCATCCCTCCAGAGAAGAGGACTTTTTAACATCCTTAAAAGTCCAATTTATGCTAGAGGTGGGCATGTGCATCAGAGTGACTGTGGATGGAGATAAATACAGAAGCCATACAGGTAGTCATTTTTAATGGAATATTTTTTGAAACTGTGAGTAAGGACACAGGTAAGCAGTATAGCCCTTGTGTTCAAATTCTTTTTCCTGTTTTTACCCTCAGGCAAAACAAGTTACCCTTCTAAGGCTCAGGCTGCTCAATTAAAACTAAAGGCATAAAACACTTAGCTTGGAGTACTGTTATGAGGATTGAGAACAATATGTACACCATGCTTTCACTAAAGATCCTGGTACCTAGTGAGAAACTCATGCATATAAATACTATTATTATTACTTACCACTATCATCATCTTGTTTACAAATTTTTTGATTTTCCACCCCATTCAGGTCAGTTATACACGGATGGCATAGGTTGGCTAAGGAGCTGTACCATCTAAGCCCGAGCTTCTTTAGTCAGGCCTGCAAATTGTTTTCTTTCCCAATCTCATGAATTCTTTTCCTACATGTGGTGGGTAGGACAATGGACCCTCTAAAGATGTTTACGTCCAAATCCCTGAAATCTGTGAATATATGACTTTATATGGCAAAAGTTACTTTGCTGATTTGATGAAGCCAAGATAGGGAGATTACCCTAAATTGTCTGAGTAGGCCCAGTTTAATTACCAAGGTCTTTATTAGAGTGAGGAAGGAGAATTGGGGTCAAAAGAGGACTGTGACAATGGGAACGGAGAGTGGAGTGATGTGGGGCCATGAGTCAAGGAATGCAGGTGGCCTCTGGAAGCTGGAAAGGGGAAGAAAACAGATTCTGCCATAGAACCTCCTAGAAAGAATGCTGTCACATTTTAGATCTCTAGAGCTGTAAGACAATAAATGTGTGTTAAGACTCTAAATTTGTGGCAGTAGGAAATAAATACATACTCCCAAATTCTCTTTCCAAATCTTGATTGAAGCAATCCCATTTTTTCATTTTATAAGTAACCATAAATCATCACATCCTGAAATAGAGCAGATTCTCACCCCTCTTGTTCTTATTTTGTGCATTACATCAGGATGTGAAATTACAAAAATGTCCTTGTTCATATTTCTCAAATTGTCTTCTTAGGAGATTTGCATGAAGCCAATTATCGACTTGTAGCTTGTTTGAAATTCAGATGTCAAAGGATTTATGTCTGCTCCCATAAAATTCTCTAGGAGACATTCCTATTTTCGAATAATATCCCTGAATATCCCAAAGCTTTTAATGTAAATTCAGAAATTAAGCTATATTCAAGCTCATATGATTACCATACACATATGCACAAATACGAATACACATAAAGAAGTATCATCTAATTCCTAAAAGTTTACAGTTATCACATTTGGCTTGCCAATTAAAAATATAGGCGAGGCGTGGTGGCTCCCGCCTGTAATCCCAGCACTTTGGGAGGCCGAGGTGGGCAGATCACGAGGTCAGGAGATCGAGAGCATCCTGGCTAACACAGTGAAACCCTGTCTCTACTAAAAATACAAAAAAAAAAAAAAAAAATAGCCAAGTGTGGTGGCAGGCACCTGTAGTCCCAGCTACTCAGGAGGCTGAGGCAGGGGAATGGCTTGAACCTGGGAGGCGGAACTTGCAGTGAGCCGAGATCGCGCCACTGCACTCCAGCCAGGGCGACAGAGCAAGACTCCGTCTCAAAAAAAAAAAAAGAAAAAAGAAAAAAAATATATATATATAGGGAGAGAGAGAGAGAGAGAAGAAAGTAATGAGTCAGAAACTTTTACTATTAATATAATGTTCAAAATTGAATCCCTCAGGACTAGCATAATTCTACATACACACATGCACACACATATATATATTTTTCTTTTTGAATAAAGAATGTATCATCAGGAGCTCAGCTGAGCTATAAATCAGGTATCAGAGAAGCTGATTAAAACAACAAAGAGACAAAATGAGAGTAACACTCTTTAAGCCTTTAATTGCTTACTGCAATGGTAAAAACAAAGGCTAAAGCCAGAGTAAGTGCCCACCCTCCCTTTTCCATTTTTCCCACAGAATCGAGCACTAGTCTAAGATCGGGTGAATCAACTTAGACATAGAGGTCTCTATTCAGGGAGCCCTGAAAAAAAGTCTCTGCCAGTTTTATGGCTCCTGAGCAAAGGGGAAAGGGCTATGAGTTAATAAACACTGGGTGCTGAGTCAGAATGGAGAGAAATATCTTCATGATTTCCTCCTTTGCACTCCCTTCCTGGTAAGGATGTCTTGACAGAGATGCCTAAAGAAGACCGTGATGAAGGTTTCAAATAAAGAGGTCTAAGAATAAAGACACTGGGACTGGGAATGCAAATAGAGGAGGATGTGATGGGTCAGGGGACCCTGAGTCCTTGACTACAACTCCCTTCAGACACTGCAGTGCATTGAATGTGCGCCAAGTCTGATCTGGGGAGAGCAGCTGAACCCCTGAGAACCCCTGAAGCCTGCCAAGTAAAGCTTTTGTAAATACCTATGGTCGTGCCTGAAAAATTACATACGGGTTATTTACCAGGGTCCAGATTCCTTAGAATTGAAATTAAACATATATAGAGATGATGTAATTATTTAAGTCAATTTCTGAACAAATGAGATCCTCAAACTAATTTCTTCATTTCCTATATATGAAAGTTATATCCATGAATTTACTTTCATAGTTAGACAAGAATATACTCTTTCAGTATCCTTATGGGTTTTTAACTTAATCAAGGAATTGACTATTTTGTTCTGTAATCAGGAAACTATAGGGCAGTTTCAACTATTGGACATCAAAAAGTCATGAGTAAGGATACTTTACCTATTTTAATAAGTAAGAGATATTTAATAAGGTATGCAGACAAAATTATTTTTCTAGGAAACTTGTGTTTAAGACAATTACTATATATATATATAGCCTCAGTATTTACTGTGAATCAAAGTTTAGCTGCAATGTATAGTAGTCCTAAACTTAATGTATTATAGTTGATTCCATTGATTTGAGAGAGCATTTAATCACTCAGAACCTTGACTTTAAGTATTCTGAGATGAAAATAGCACTTTTTATTTGTTTTTCCCAGTAAAATTTTCATAAACAGCTGTTACTTGCTCTGGTTTAGACAGGTTAAGATTATATACATATATATATATATAAAATAATTATTATGTATATATTCAAAACTTCTAAGTATCTTATTATGCATTAACACAAAAAGAAAAAGGATGACTTAGCTAATCTGAGAGTCAGAAAATCTGAAATCCATGGCTTTATTGCATGTATCTTTCATGGCATATTCGATGTAATTTTTGCCACAGTGTGCCCTGATGACTTGAGAAGCATCTTCTTAAGACGACATAAAAGATCAGAATGAGGATTAACTAGCACAAAAGTGTGATTACACCACACAGTGTTGATTCTCCATCAGCTCTGCATTTTTTTTTTTTTTTTCTTTTCTTTTTTTTTTTTTTGAGACGGAGTCTTGCTGTCTCCCAGGCTGGAGTGCAGTGGTGCGATCTCGGCTCACTGCAAGCTCCGCTTCCTGGGTTCACGCCATTCTCCTACCTCAGCCTTCTGAATAGCTGGGACTACAGGCGCCTGCCACCACGCCCGGCTAATTTTTTGTATTTTTAGTAGAGACGGGGTTTCACCGTGTTAGCCAGGATGGTCTCGATCTCCTGACCTTGTGATCTGCCTGCCTTGGCCAAAGCGCTAGGATTACAGGCGGGAGCCACCGTGCCCGGCCTCAGCTCTGCATTTTAAGAGCAAACATGCCGGGCGCGGTGGCTCACGCCTGTGATCCCCAGCGCTTTGGGAGGCCAAGGCGGGTGGATCATGAGGTCAGGAGATCGAGACCATCCTGGCTAACACGGTGAAACCCCGTCTCAACTAAAAATACAAAAAATTAGCCGGGCGTGGTGGCAGGCGTTTGTAGTCACAGCTACTCGGGAGGCTGAGGCAGCAGAATGGCGTGAACCCGGGAGGCGGAGCTTGCAGTGAGCCGAGACCGCACCACTGCACTCCACCCCAGGCAACAGAGCAAGACTCCCTCTCAAAAAAAAAAAAACAGAGCAAACACTATATATATATATTTTTTTTTCTAACTGGATTTAGAAAATATACATACCTATTTATTTTTAATGAATCAGTTTATTTTTCATCAAATTTTGAATAAAAATTAATGCATTTTTGGTCAGATTTATAATAGCTATTGAATAACCTTTATGTGTCTAATTTGTTATCTTCCAAAATAGAAATCAAAGCTATGCAGGAATGCATCACCTTATTTAGTCACTATATAAAATACAATGTCACAGTGTTTTACATGCATTTTTTGGAAATGTGGTAGGTAGATCCTTAAAAAAGTAAGTGAATTGTTAGACTGTTGATGAAGACAGCCTTATGTCCCCCTCAGCTTGACTAAATGTTAGATTTATTCCTGACTATAGGCCCCTAAGTTCTGTTTTCTTAGAGCACTGACTTTAGAAAACTTTCCATTGTAGACTTACTTTATCCCTTTGAGATATAAAGCCTTTTGTTAGTTTTATACCGGGAATGTGTTTCTCCAGGACCCAAGATCCTTCCTTTTGACATGTATTAATCAAGAAAAATAGTGCTCCTAGCTGGAATTTTCTGAGGATAGAAACCTAGCTCCCACAAGTGCCAATTAGCAAACACAGATGGCCTAATCACATTGTCCAACCTCCTTCCTAATGTGTTCCGTTATTTTTCTATTCACTCATCCTACTGGTTAAACATTCATGCATTTTATTTGAGTGGAGTCCTGCCTCCACCTCATCACATTTTTGTTCAGATGTCCAGGGCAATTTTTCTTTCACATCATCATTCTAGGATCTCTGTAGATTATAGAAGTAAGAATGAGATTCAGAAAGTTCAAGAGCATAGACTAGATGATTATGCAAAGCTCGCCACCATTCTATAACATAACAAGCCAATAAACTAACATGATCAATTAATCAATAGCCACACTATGAAAGCTCAATATGCTTGCCCACGGATGGCTCAAATCCTCAAGTTTAGCTATATTATTTTAAGCAACTCTACTACTGCTAAAACACTGCTCCTATCCTCCTTTTGCTTCCTATACAAATGTACATGAATAACCCAGGGTTTTTAAGAAACAAAACAGCTGTAATAAATATAGAAGGATTTCAAATGAGTAAAAAATTATGCAAGCCAGCTGGGCGCGATGGCTCATGCTTGTAATCCCTGCACTTTGGGAGGATGAGGTGGGCAGATCACTAGGTCAAGAGATCGAGACCATCCTGGCCAACATGGTGAAACCCCGTCTCTACTAAAAATACAAAAATTAGCTGGGCGTGGTGGCACGCACCTGTAGTCCCAGCTACCCCAGAAGGTGAGGCAGGAGAATTGCTTGAACCTGGGAGGTGGAGGTTGCAGTGAGCCAAGATTGTGCCACTGCACTCCAGCCAGAGCAAGGCTCCATCTCAAAAAAAAAAAAAAAAAGCAAGTCTATATATCTCATTGAAAGCAAGTACACTGATATTAAACATTAGGCTGTCAGATTCTTAATAAGGGGGCAAAACCATGAGTTCAGTCTATTGTAGACTAAAAACATATGAAAAGAAAGCACATTATATTGGTAAGCTGTGTACTTAAAAAACACATTAGAAATAACCAGTTTATTAGATTCAGTAAATAGATATGAATAATTATTTCACTTATTGAAGCTTTTTAACACAGAATCCTAAGAGACAAAGTATTTTCCATAGAGGCAAAGAGTGAATAATGCACTTCAATCAATCTCTTAATTCATCTTTTCCAAAGGATGGAATCATGATATATCGTGAATAAATAAAAGGGTGGCTTTTCTTTCTTCCAATCCCTAAATATTGATATAAAAATATATGCCTAGAGGATTATTCCAAACAATCTCAATTATTTTGAACAATCTAAAATACTTTGAATGTTTACTATAGATTTAAGAAAAAAAAAAAACCTGGTATAAAATTCCTCAGAGGGAAAATGTCCATGAGGAGGTAGCCTGGTACAATGAAAAACAAGCAAAAACAGTATAGCCTAAGAAATAGAGATCCAGCTCTAACATGTAAATGCTGTGTGTCCTTATAAAAAGTTACCTACCTTCTGTGAGCCACACACTTTCTGTTCTGTAAAGGAAACACAGTAATATCTCATGGGATTGTTGAAACACTAAATGGGATAACAAAGGTATAACACCTAGCATGTTGCTTACATGGAAATTGAGACTCAAGAGTCCTTCCGTATTTGAGGTCACATAGTTTTTCCCTATAATTTCTCTTCATTAGTCAATTTCTGCTGTCTACACACACAGAAAATGCCTTCCAGTATTTGAGGACACCTTAAGTGTACAAATACACTGACAAGTATTCTCTTCTTCAAGCTGAACCGTTTCAGTTTCTTCAAAATTCTAGCTGTTTCTGGGTGTGCAGATCAGAAACCATCTTGGTTGTAGTTTCTCATTTTATTTATTGCCTTCAAAGTACAGGAGCCAGAAAAGGAAGTCCCCTTCAGCCATAATCCGATCAGTTGATAAGGATCTGACCCTCACTTGTTTAGAAGGATATACTTCTACTAGAGCTGTCTGTGATTACATTATTGATTTGGAGGACTCTGTCATTCAAGAGGACTCCAACTGAACTGGCAGGCAACCAGAATCCTCTAGGCTTTTTGAAACAGGATGCTTCCTTTCATTTATTTGTTTTTTTATATTATCACATACATATACGACACAATCTTATTTTTAAACTCATTTCTACAGAGGAAATAGTTTTATCATCTTCCAAGCTCATGAAACTTTTGATGAAAACATTAAGAAAAGCAAACTCAAAAGGAGAAACTGCATACGATCTTATATAATGCTTATATTCAAGTATTGAGTGATGTGTAAGATGAAACATACAATGATATAATCTTCTACCAAGCTGAAGTATTTCAGATACATGCTTCATTCTAGGCACTACTGCAATCTGTATCTACAGAACAAAATAAACAAATACCTTTGAGCATCTACTAAAATTTATATATTATTAAAATATATATATTATTAAATATATTTAATATATAATTAAAATATATATGATTGAAATAGAAAAAACATTTACATGTAAAATTAATAATGTGAGATTTACCTTTAGAAATAACTCAAGTGTGCTTTTCTAAGCAATTGATTTAGAAATAATTATTTTTTAGAATAATTTTTTAGTCACAAAATCCAGATAAAATTGCTGCTAATTTGTGCAATCACTGGGTTCTTATTTAGTGTTAGGGTTTCGGACTCCCTTTCTCATTTATTTTTTCTATTATTTAATATTTATGTAATAATATCTTGCTACTATTGCTATTATAATGCAATGTAACATGAACGCTACCACGTATAAGTGCAAAATACTAAAGGGCCGCTACTACCAACTGAAAAAAAATCGAGGCTACATAATTGAGACATGCAAATGAACTGAGTTTTTTTGTTTGTTTATTTGTTTTTAGGAGAAGTGTTTTTATTTAAATAAGTATTCCTAATTCTCAAAGACGTGACGTGGAACCAGACTTATTTTATATCCAGTATCTTACAAAATACAAAGCAACATGCCGGTTTTGTTAGCACTTTTACTCTGGAGTTGGAGTGATTAGGTTCAAAACTTAGCTTAAGCTTCGCCAGCCATGTGATCTGAGGCAAGTGATTAAATTACTCTGTGTGTCAATGTTCTATTTGATACAACGTGAACTAGAGTAATAACTCTACTGCATGATTGTTTTGAGTAGTAATAGGTGTATATTACTCTGTAGAGTCTTTAAAATAAAAAAATCTATTATTGTTACTATGAAGAAAATAAATCTGCATGTATAGGGATATTCTTCTCATGCCCACAACTGACCATTCTATAGCAGTAATTTATAAAGATCAAATTGGTCTCTGGCAGTTGTTCTTGGGTATGTGAAAACAAAGAGTCATCAATGACAGACAGAACAGGTCCATGGTGATTTCTGCCCTGTAAGAGCCCCGGAAGTCAAGAAGCTGTGGCACTGTCTATGCCATATAGAATCTCTAACCAGCGGCCGAAATCATCTACAATCACTTGGACTCCACAACAATAGTGATTCATTTTGGAACCAGACTGCAATGTGTACCATTCATAAGTAAAGCAGGTATAGGCAACACAGAAAGGTTTATATCTACTACTTTTACCTCAAGTAGGAAAACTCCCTCAGAGATCCCCAAGAGTGGATCACCATTCCAAAGTGTCATATCTTGCCTGTATATCTTGCCATTTGTATGACACTGTTTATACATATACTCAACATACCATTTCATTAGATCATGATGATAAATAAGTCTGTGAATTTGACAATGGGAGAATTATCCCATCTTGTGGAAAAAGAAATTGAGGTTCACAAATAACTCATCTCGGAAAAGACGGTAGGTAAGTGGCAGAAGCACATGTTGACGTCTTCCTAAATGAATTCTGAAGTTAGTAGAATATTTATTACACATGAAGGGAGGAAGTAATTTCACTTATTAAATGCCATCGGTGCAGTGGGACATGGACACTATTGAACCTTGATGAGATGAATGTTGAAATGCTGATTGTGTCGAAAAATTAGAAGAATAGAAACATAACTGAAATAGAAATTCTGTGTACTAATAATCAGACTGCAAATCATAATGCTTTAACTTCACAGGTGTACACTAATGTTGGCCATTTTCAAACATTATTTCAATATATGTTGACTTACTAATTTTTCCAAAAACCAAAGGTAATTTTGAGAAGCCACATCTGAAAATGTGTGCACTATTAAGCTGATTGACCTTTTGGGATTTTAAATAATACATAACTGATTTTGTCTTTTTACTAAATGTATTTGTTAAGAAGATTGGACGGCATGCTTATTATGTAGAAATAGGGCTTTATTTATTTATTTATTTTTTAATTTTTTTTTTAGATGGAGTTTTGCTCTTGTTCCGCCAGGCTGGGGTGCAATGGTGCGATCTCAGCTCACTGCAGCCTCTGCCTCCTGGGTTCAAGCAATTCTCCTGCCTCAGCCTGCCTACTAGCTGGAATTACAGGCACCTGCCACCACGCCCAGCTAATTTTTGTATTTTTAGTAGACACGGGGTTTCACCATGTTGGCCAGGCTGGTCTTGAACTCCGGACCTTAGGTGATCCACCCACCTTGGCCTCCCAAAGTGCTTGAGTTAATTTTTTAAAAATCACTTTGATTCCAAAACAATGGTGATTCATTTGGGAACCAAAAGACAATGTGTGCCATTAATGCATTTTTTAAAAGTGTGTATAGACCATGCAAACAGGTTTATACCTACTTCTACCACTCCAGAGAAAACTCAAGTGTTATTGCTGATAGAATGAGTGGATATAGGAGTTGGAAATGGATACTCTAAAGAAATACTAACACAGGATGTTCCTGAGACAGTAAAGTGGAACAAGCAGCAAGACAAACTAAGAAAAATTTAAACCAGTTCATATTTTCTTCAAGGCTAGGGATGCGGGGGAGGTGTGTGTGTGTGTGTGTGTGTGTGTGTGTGTGTGTGTGTATGAACTTATTTTGAATTTAGGCTTCTGTTCCATTTCTTTGTGTTTTTTTGCTGCTATATTGAGTCAATGAACCATATGGCTATTCCTTTTTCATCTAGAAGAAATGCATTCTTCTTCTCACTAGAGTTAAAATAATAAAGGAAAAGAAAACAGATCCACATCCTTGTGTGTGCTGTTGCACAGCTGCGGTTTATGCTGATGGTCTATCTTGAGGCTACAGTTAGCATTTTAAGTGGATGTATTCTGCTCTGAGCAACAAAAGGCAATTATACTCTTTTACTCAGAAAATCACTCACTTATTACACTATAATTAACACAGAGATGCTGGTAGAAAGGTGCGACTTGAGCAATCAACAGCAAGTGGTTTATATTATATATACATTATATTATATATTATATTTATATTTATATATAATATATATTCTATATATATAATTTCTCCAATATTTTTAATATATGTATGAGAAATTATATTTTCCTTATTGGTAATTTTACTCTGTGGGACATTTTGATGTTTTAGACATTCATTTGAAAGTGAATCTCTTTGGTTTAAGCAACCTTCAAAAAATTAACCATACACTATTATAATCACCATCTTTAATCTAGATTAGCATTTCATAAATTATGGGCAGATATAAGAGAATGCTAACTGTTTGTGATGTTTGTGAGAAAAACAGACCCTAAAATACAGTTCTGTAATCAAATAAATAAACGTTAAATGGAAAGGGAATGACTTTGGGGATGGGAATTGATATTTTAAAAGCTGTTATGGAGTAATGCCTACTTCAAACCTCTCTGGTGGTGGAAGGAAGCAGTGGGGATTTTGTATGTGTCATATTTCTTAATTGTGCCGAAGAAATCACCTCCTGCTTTAGAAAAAAAATGAGGTAGGATCTTATCTGTATCACTTACTAGGCATGAAATAGATGAAAGTTGTGGCTGTAAGGCTGTTACCACTTCTGTAAAATGTATATGTGTGGAAGTCATTTGAGCTAAGTATGCAAAGATCTGGCATTTAGTTGTAAAAGGAAAATAAAACCTCAGGACCCCAAACTCACTATGTCAAAGGGAAAAGTTAAGCTTGTCAACTGAGTCATGCAAAAGCTGCCTTCTGTTTGTCCCCTGACAGCTGTAATTCACATACTTACCTTATCTTGTATAAAATGTAGATTTACTGAGTGTAACATGAATGTGCAGTTGACCCCCACTCAATCTTTTTACATCTAAATTATAGATACACTGACGACCAATAACAGACACGTAAGAATGTAACCACTTGCTTCATTGCCTACCTTCTCTCATATTTCCGTCCTTTTTCTTCCCTTCCTACTTGCGCTTTCCCTTTAAATATTGAAGTTGCAAAATTCTCTTTGCAAAAAACACGGTACACGGATCCTACTGGGACTTGTGTTTCTTTTTTCCCAAACATATCCTCAACCTTGATAAAATAAACCTCTAAATCATTTGAGATCTGTCTGCCTCAGTCACCTTTTGGTTTACATAGCACAGTGGTATGGATGTTTAAATAATATATGAGACCATTTTTAAATAAAATACTTTTGAAGAAATAAATAGCATATTTTCTCTTGATAGTATTACTTCTAAATGCAATCCATTACATGGGTAAAATTAAGTAACTGCAAACTTGGATAAATAATACTATTGTATAAAGGTTATTTTTCCTTTAAGGAGAATCTTTTTAAAAAACCTTAGTACTTTTGAATTCATCATAGCCCAAATAGTATAGCATGGTCATAGCATGGTCATCAATAAGAAAGCAATAAATAGCTTTAATTATAATTAAAATTTTTATTTCTAATATTCTGATTGTACACTTATGAATTGTATATTTTGTTTCTGAATAATATTTTATTGTTATTTTTCTTAAGAAAGGGATATAGCTTTGTTTAGAGTTCATAATTAGGAAGAGAGTTTTCAGAGTTCAAACAAATTTCATACTATGTGTTATGCAGCCAGAAGTAAATTCTTCTTCAGGTTACCCATTTTAATCAATTTTACTTAGCCCCAGGCATAGAGAACTAAACAGAAATGCAAGTTTAATTGTTTTTGTACCTCTCTTCCCTTAGACTGAATAGAGTTTTCTTTGTATTTTCTCCCATCATTAAGCATTTCTAAGCATTTTCTTGGACTCTTAAAAGTGTCCTGTGGCCCTTTCTTATAAGTGGAGAATGGGAGGTTATAATTCTAGTGACAATTGGAGTTCTCCTAACGACTACTGTGTTTGCATTTTGTTTTCTTTTGTTTGAATCTGCTATTTAGGTGGCTCTTATAACAGGCAATGTAGGTAAGAGAGGCAGCTTTTTAACAACAGAAAAATTATTTCGCATTCCTCATTTGGTCTGTTGCCCTAGGTTACCAAATATTGTACTGTTGCTCTAAGATAAATAACTCATGGTACCCAGCAAGAGCAATAGTGAAGGTATTCAATCAGTACATCATTACAAAAGATATATCTTCTTGTTTACATGCATATGTAAAAACAAAGTCCCAGGAAAGCAATTCGGTTCTTGCTAAAACTTTAACATCTACAGTTAACATATACTGTAATATCTGAAAATTTTATGTTTAAATTAAAATATAGGTAGGCACATTATTTTAATAATTCTTCTAAAAATATAATGTCTGAAGTAAAGCAATTAAAGTGTCTCATTTGGATTTAATATTTAATATAACTAACCTAAATTTTAAAATGACATTAATCCCTCTTTTGAGTGTAATATTATCATTTCCTTTATGCAATTTTATAGTTTTTATACAAGGAGTGGTATGTTGAGGTAGAAATAAAAACTAACAAAATACGTATACGCTTTTGGAATTAAAACTGCTTTCCGTTGATTAAATATGTATTTTTACGGTAAGATAGCAGGAAGCAGCTAAGAAAATTTTTTAAAATAAAACAATTGGGTAATTTATGACTTCTTAAATATGTATTGCAAAGTTGATTTCAGAAGAAACCTTGGGCTTCCTATTCTTATTAGTAGTTTTGTCATAAGCATCCAGGGAATTTGAGGGTCCAAAATTCTGTTCCACGTAACTCCCACCACCAAAACAATTCATCTAGGGTCTGAAAACATAAGGAGAGAAGAAAACCTAAATTTTGGTTGCTCATAGAATGTCTAACCAGATAATGATGATGACAAATACAACAACAAAAATAATGTGGGACACATTTTACTAAGCTTTATATATTTTAGTCTAGCAATTCTCAAATGTTAGCATAAGTCAGAATCAAGTTGAGGGCTTGCTAAAACTCAAGCTGTTCACCTCCACCCCACTGATCACCCCACTGATTCAGTAGGTCCAGGTTGTGATCTGAGAATATACATTACTAGCAAGTTCCCGAGTGATATTTACGGTGCTGGATACGTTACTACACTTTGAAGACCTTTAACCTACAAAACAATTTTTATGAGGCAAACAGTATTACTCCTGCTTTGCAGAATCTGAAGAAGAATCTGAGCCTCAGAGTTATTAGGTTGATTGAAACGTAATTGCGGTGTCTGTCATTAAAAGTAATGGCAGACACTGCAGTTACGTTTGCATCAACCCAAATATTAATAAGTACAGTCTAAAGTCACCCTGTGGTTCAAGTACAGGACCCTATTACTCTTAATTCCAAAATCATAGCCATTGAATTTAGAAAAGGTCAGTGGCATTAAAGTATCTGAAAGTCAGTAAAAACTTTGCTCTGAAAAACCTGAAATGCAGTGTTTGATATATCTTGTTCCTTCTGTCATGCAATGGAATGGAACGTTGACTATCCATTTAATCTGACCAATGTGAATAATGCCAACTCCCTTTAAGTTGAAAATGACTTTATTCTTAACAGCTTGTACAGGAAAATTAGCCAAGTAATTCCATTTCATAATTTCACTTTCAGCTATATTATTACAGGAAAGGTTGAGATTAAGCATTAGGTCTGTAAGAAAAATACCTCTGGCAGTGCATTGCTTAGCTTAGCTGCTTGGATGAGAAAACACTATGAAACTTCCCTAAGCCTTTCAGCCAGGTCATGGTTGTTTAGCACACACTTGACAAAGGCAGAAATGATATGTACCACATTGTAAACTCAGACAATAATTAGGGGAGAGGAGCACAGGTGAAAGAGGGTTCGACATATGTGAAGCAAGGGAATAGGAAATCAACAACAGGCAAAGCGTATCCAAGATATTCAACCCTGGAAAACCTAGAATGGAGAGTTACTCCTAATAACATACAAGTTGACAGTCAGGAATTCTGATAGAAAGTGTTTTTAAGGTAGCAAAAGCAAGAAGTGGGAACCTGCTAAGTGTAAGCTTCTTTGACCTATAAGATCACTGGTAATTTATGTGGCCTGACTTTGAGTATAGCAGGGTAAAAAGTAGTAAATTAGAACTGGGCTCTGGCTGGATATGTTTGGTTTGTTTGTTTGTTTGCTTGTTTGTTTGTTTGTTTGTTTTTTGAGAGACCTCCTATGAAGGAGAGAACCCATATATATTATTCAAACCTGTATCCTTGAAAGTATCATATTGTTTGATACATGGTAAGGGCTCAGATGTTTGTTTGTTTTTTTTTCTTTTGAGTGGAAAAATGGATGTTTAGTTAGAGGTGTGCATGCAAAGATAGACAAGTGAGTGAAAATGTATAAACATAAACTGAGAGTTAGGATTTTCCAAAGCATGAGTAGAAGGCAGTTTAAAAATAGTTTAGTTTGATTTCAAACATATGGAAACAGTCTTAGGGAGATACAGGTTCTAGATTCAAGTTTATCTGTGAACTAGTAGTGTTACTTTAGGAACATCTTTGTACTTTGAGATATTTGAGATATTGAGACAAAATTATCTCTGAGTAAGAGAAAGATATACTTTAGTTATATTTAAATATTTTGCAATTTAATACCTACAGGCATAATAAATTCTTACTGTCAATCACCATAGATTCTGATTTTAAAATAAATAATTTCAATGTAATTATATTTAAGATTGTGCAATTAGAATGACCTGTGTGATTACAGCTGAGCTGAATTTTCTAATTCAATTAGTTGGTGAATAAATTTTTTTACTCTATAACTTGGTATATGAAAGACTACATTTTAAAGCCTTTAATAAAGTCTTTATGAAATAAATTATTAAATTGGAAATTAATTAATTGAAATTACAACAATCCACTTGTTCTATAAAACTCAAGCATGAAATATTTTACCAAATTTGTGATGGTCTTTAACAAATTAAAAAATTATCTCCTAGCTTAATACACTAAAGGATATATAAAGAATATAGCTATGTAGACTTAAATACTCAACACACAGGCAAAACAAAGTATGATCTCTCTGTGAAAGGTCTAAACCCTGATTTTTAAAATACTTGATAATTTGAAAACCTGTTCAGTTTTTAGATATTTTAAACATTTCGTATTATGTATCTAGTGAGACATAATCACATAATTTCATGAAGTTTCCTGCTTTTTCTTAACTAATAATTCTCTATTTCTCAGTGAACCATGAAGGCTTTAGCTGTTGCTTACTCAAGTTGGTTATTATTGTCACACAGCCATCACTGAAATTTATAAATTCCAAAATAAAGTTAGATACATGATCCTAAGCTCCATGCTACCCAGACATTTACCACCTCCACAGACACTGGCTCTGCTTCTTGAGGAGAGAGGGAATATAATATTTGGCCCTGTATTTGTCTTAGTATAGGTCAAAATTTTTGTTGAAAGGTGAATAAACTATTGGATGGTAGGTTAGTAAGTGCTCTTCACAAAAAAGTGCATGGGTGATATTATCACTCGTGCATTCAACCTAATACTAAAGTATTAGATTCAAAGAAAATTTTCCTCAAAAGAATATAGTTTAGAAAAAAATAGCGTTGGCAGCTCCAAACTTCCAGCCTTCCAGAGAAACATCAAAAATGTGCAGAAACTGCCAGAACCAATTTGTCAGGACTCTGGAAATAGGCAAAGGTTTACAGCCACCAAGTGAACAATAAATAAAAAGATAACAAGGAGCCAAGATGGCCGAATAGGAACAGCTCTGGTCTACAGCTCCCAGCGTGAGCGACGCAGAAGACGGTGATTTCTGCATTTCCATCTGAGGTACCGGGTTCATCTCACTAGGGAGTGCCAGACAGTGGGCGCAGGCCAGTGGGTGCGCGCACCGTGCACGAGCCGAAGCAGGGCGAGGCATTGCCTCACCTGGGAAGCGCAAGGGGTCAGGGAGTTCCCTTTCCGAGTCAAAGAAAGGGGTGACAGACGCACCTGGAAAACTCGGGTCACTCCCACCCGAATATTGCGCGTTTCAGACCGGCTTAAAAAACGGCGCACCACGAGACTATATCCCACACCTGGCTCGGAGGGTCCTACGCCCTCGGAATCTCGCTGACTGCTAGCACAGCAGTCTGAGATCAAACTGCAAGGCGGCAGCGAGGCTGGGGGAGGGGCGCCCGCCATTGCCCAGGCTTGCTTAGGTAAACAAAGCAGCCGGGAAGCTCGAACTGGGTGGAGCCCACCACAGCTCAAGGAGGCCTGCCTGCCTCTGTAGGCTCCACCTCTGGGGGCAGGGCACAGACAAACAAAAAGACAGCAGTAACCTCTGCAGACTTAAATGTCCCTGTCTGACAGCTTTGAAGAGAGCAGTGGTTCTCCCAGCACGCAGCTGGAGATCTGAGAACGGGCAGACTGCCTCCTCAAGTGGGTCCCTGACCCCTGACCCCCGAGCAGCCTAACTGGGAGGCACCCCCCAGCAGGGGCACACTGACACCTCACACGGCAGGGTATTCCAACAGACCTGCAGCTGAGGGTCCTGTCTGTTAGAAGGAAAACTAACAAACAGAAAGGACATCCACACCGAAAACCCATCTGTACATCACCATCATCAAAGACCAAAAGTAGATAAAACCACAAAGATGGGGAAAAAACAGAACAGAAAAACAGGAAACTCTAAAATGCAGAGCGCCTCTCCTCCTCCAAAGGAACGCAGTTCCTCACCAGCAACGGAACAAAGCTGGATGGAGAATGATTTTGACGAGCTGAGAGAAGAAGGCTTCAGACGATCAAATTACTCTGAGCTACGGGAGGACATTCAAACCAAAGGCAAAGAAGTTGAAAACTTTGAAAAAAATTTAGAAGAATGTATAACTAGAATAACCAATACAGAGAAGTGCTTAAAGGAGCTGATAGAGCTGAAAACCAAGGCTCGAGAACTACGTGAAGAATGCAGAAGCCTCAGGAGCCGATGCGATCAACTGGAAGAAAGGGTATCAGCAATGGAAGATGAAATGAATGAAACTAAGCGAGAAGGGAAGTCTAGAGAAAAAAGAATAAAAAGAAATGAGCAAAGCCTCCAAGAAATATGGGACTATGTGAAAAGACCAAATCTACGTCTGATTGGTGTACCTGAAAGTGATGCGGAGAATGAAACCAAGTTGGAAAACACTCTGCAGGATATTATCCAGGAGAACTTCCCCAATCTAGCAAGGCAGGCCAACGTTCAGATTCAGGAAATACAGAGAACGCCACAAAGATACTCCTCGAGAAGAGCAACTCCAAGACACATAATTGTCAGATTCACCAAAGTTGAAATGAAGGAAAAAATGTTAAGGGCAGCCAGACAGAAAGGTCAGGTTACCCTCAAAGGGAAGCCCATCAGACTAACAGCGGATCTCTCGGCAGAAACCCTACAAGCCAGAAGAGAGTGGGGGCCAATATTCAACATTCTTAAAGAAAAGAATTTTCAACCCAGAATTTCATATCCAGCCAAACTAAGCTTCATAAGTGAAGGAGAAATAAAATACTTTACAGACAAGCAAATGCTGACCGATTTTGTCACCACCAGGCCTGCCCTAAAAGAGCTCCTGAAGGAAGCGCTAAACATGGAAAGGAACAACCGGTACCAGCCGCTGCAAAATCATGCCAAAATGTAAAGACCATCAAGACTAGGAAGAAACTGCATCAACTAACGAGCAAAATCACCAGCTAACATCATAATGACAGGATCAAATTCACACATAACAATATTAACTTTAAATGTAAATGGACTAAATTCTCCAATTAAAAGACACAGACTGGCAAGTTGGATAAAGAGTCAAGACCCATCAGTGTGCTGTATTCAGGAAACCCATCTCATGTGCAGAGACACACATAGGCTCAAAATAAAAGGATGGAGGAAGATCTACCAAGCAAATGGAAAACAAAAAAAGGCAGGGGTTGCAATCCTAGTCTCTGATAAAACAGACTTTAAACCAACAAAGATCAAAAGAGACAAAGAAGGCCATTACATAATGGTAAAGGGATCAATTCAACAAGAGGAGCTAACTATCCTAAATATTTATGCACCCAATACAGGAGCACCCAGATTCATAAAGCAAGTCCTGAGTGACCTACAAAGAGACTTAGATTCCCACACATTAATAATGGGAGACTTTAACACCCCACTGTCAACATTAGACAGATCAACGAGACAGAAAGTCAACAAGGATACCCAGGAATTGAACTCAGCTCTGCACCAAGCAGACCTAATAGACATCTACAGAACTCTCCACCCCAAATCAACAGAATATACATTTTTTTCAGCACCACACCACACCTATTCCAAAATTGACCACATAGTTGGAAGTAAAGCTCTCCTCAGCAAATGTAAAAGAACAGAAATTATAACAAACTATCTCTCAGACCACAGTGCAATCAAACTAGAACTCAGGATTAAGAGTCTCACTCAAAGCCGCTCAACTACATGGAAACTGAACAACCTGCTCCTGAATGACTGCTGGGTACATAATGAAATGAAGGCAGAAATAAAGATGTTCTTTGAAACCAACGAGAACAAAGACACAACATACCAGAATCTCTGGGACGCATTCAAAGCAGTGTGCAGAGGGAAATTTATAGCACTAAATGCCCACAAGAGAAAGCAGGAAAGATCCAAAATTGACACCCTAACATCACAATTAAAAGAACTAGAAAAGCAAGAGCAAACACATTCAAAAGCTAGCAGAAGGCAAGAAATAACTAAAATCAGAGCAGAACTGAAGGAAATAGAGACACAAAAAACCCTTCAAAAAAGTAATGAATCCAGGAGCTGGTTTTTTGAAAGGATCAACAAAATTGATAGACCGCTAGCAAGACTAATAAAGAAAAAAAGAGAGAAGAATCAAATAGACGCAATAAAAAATGATAAAGGGGATATCACCACCGATCCCACAGAAATACAAACTACCATCAGAGAATACTACAAACACCTCTACGCAAATAAACTAGAAAATCTAGAAGAAATGGATACATTCCTCGACACATACACTCTCCCAAGACTAAACCAGGAAGAAGTTGAATCTCTGAATAGACCAATAACAGGAGCTGAAATTGTGGCAATAATCAATAGTTTACCAACCAAAAAGAGTCCAGGACCAGATGGATTCACAGCCGAATTCTACCAGAGGTACAAGGAGGAACTGGTACCATTCCTTCTGAAACTATTCCAATCAATAGAAAAAGAGGGAATCCTCCCTAACTCATTTTATGAGGCCAGCATCATTCTGATACCAAAGCCTGGCAGAGACACAACCAAAAAAGAGAATTTTAGACCAATATCCTTGATGAACATTGATGCAAAAATCCTCAATAAAATACTGGCAAACCGAATCCAGCAGCACATCAAAAAGCTTATCCACCATGATCAAGTGGGCTTCATCCCTGGGATGCAAGGCTGGTTCAACATACGCAAATCAATAAATGTAATCCAGCATATAAACAGAGCCAAAGACAAAAACCACATGATTATCTCAATAGATGCAGAAAAAGCCTTTGACAAAATTCAACAACCCTTCATGCTAAAAACTCTCAATAAATTAGGTATTGATGGGACATATTTCAAAATAATAAGAGCTATCTATGACAAACCCACAGCCAATATCATACTGAATGGGCAAAAACTGGAAGCATTCCCTTTGAAAACTGGCACAAGACAGGGATGCCCTCTCTCACCGCTCCTATTCAACATAGTGTTGGAAGTTCTGGCCAGGGCAATCAGGCAGGAGAAGGAAATAAAGGGTATTCAATTAGGAAAAGAGGAAGTCAAATTGTCCCTGTTTGCAGACGACATGATTGTTTATCTAGAAAACCCCATTGTCTCAGCCAAAAATCTCCTTAAGCTGATAAGCAACTTCAGCAAAGTCTCAGGATACAAAATCAATGTACAAAAATCACAAGCATTCTTATACACCAACGACAGACAAACAGAGAGCCAAATCATGAGTGAACTCCCATTCACAATTGCTTCAAAGAGGATAAAATACCTAGGAATCCAACTTACAAGGGATGTGAAGCACCTCTTCAAGGAGAACTACAAACCACTGCTCAAGGAAATAAAAGAGGATACAAACAAATGGAAGAACATTCCTTGCTCATGGGTAGGAAGAATCAATATCGCAAAAATGGCCATACTGCCCAAGGTAATTTACAGATTCAATGCCATCCCCATCAAGCTACCAATGACTTTCTTCACAGAATTGGAAAAAACTACTTTAAAGTTCATATGGAACCAAAAGAGAGCCCGCATCGCCAAGTCAATCCTAAGCCAAAAGAACAAAGCTGGAGGCATCACACTACCTGACTTCAAACTATACTACAAGGCTACAGTAACCAAAACAGCATGGTACTGGTACCAAAACAGAAATATAGATCAATGGAACAGAACAGAGCCCTCAGAAATAACGCCGCTTACCTACAACTATCTGATCTTTGACAAACCTGAGAAAAACAAGCAATGGGGAAAGGATTCCCTATTTAATAAATGGTGCTGGGAAAACTGGCTAGCCATATGTAGAAAGCTGAAACTGGATCCCTTCCTTACACCTTATACAAAAATCAATTCAAGATGGATTAAAGATTTAAACGTTAGACCTAAAACCATAAAAACCCTAGAAGAAAACCTAGGCATTACCATTCAGGACATAGGCGTGGGCAAGGACTTCATGTCCAAAACACCAAAAGCAATGGCAACAAAAGCCAAAATTGACAAATGGGATCTAATTAAACTAAAGAGCTTCTGCACAGCAAAAGAAACTACCATCAGAGTGAATAGGCAACATACAACATGGGAGAAAATTTTCGCAACCTACTCATCTGACAAAGGGCTAATATCCAGAATCTACAGTGAACTCAAACAAATTTACAAGAAAAAAACAAACAACCCCATCAAAAAGTGGGCGAAGGACATGAACAGGCACTTCTCAAAAGAAGACATTTATGCAGCCAAAAAACACATGAAAAAATGCTCATCATCACTGGCCATCAGAGAAATGCAAATCAAAACCACAATGAGATATCATCTCACACCAGTTAGAATGGCAATCATTCAAAAGTCAGGAAACAACAGGTGCTGGAGAGGATGTGGAGAAATAGGAACACTTTTACACTGTTGGTGGGACTGTAAACTAGTTCAACCATTGTGGAAGTCAGTGTGGCGATTCCTCAGGGATCTAGAACTAGAAATACCATTTGACCCAGCCATCCCATTACTGGGTATATACCCAAAGGACTAGAAATCATGCTGCTATAAAGACACATGCACACGTATGTTTATTGCGGCATTATTCACAATAGCAAAGACTTGGAACCAACCCAAATGTCCAACAATGATAGACTGGATTAAGAAAATGTGGCACATATACACCATGGAATACTATGCAGCCATAAAAAATGATGAGTTCATATCCTTTGTAGGGACATGGATGAAATTGGAAACCATCATTCTCAGTAAACTATCGCAAGAACAAAAAACCAAACACCGCATATTCTCACTCATAGGTGGGAATTGAACAATGAGATCACATGGACACAGGAAGGGGAATACCATACTCTGGGGACTGTGGTGGGGAGGGGGGAGGGGGGAGGGATAGCATTGGGAGATATACCTAATGCTAGATGACGAGTTAGTGGGTGCAGCGCACCAGCATGGCACATGTATACATATGTAACTAACCTGCACAATGTGCACATGTACCCTAAAACTTAAAGTATAATTAAAAAATAAAAATAAAAAAAATAAAAAATAAAAAATAAAAAGATAACTAAAAAAGTGGTAGGAAAACTTTGGGCCATTTTTGCTTGCCCTTTCCTTACTCCCTCCCTGCACCATAACATTCTTGAAGACGACAGCCTGTGTTCTCAACACAGGACCATTATTCCAAGTTCTGGAGAGAACAGAGCAGATCTCATTTAAAATCATTATGTGTGTCTATTCAAACTTCTCAGAGGACTGCCTGAAGGACTGACAGAAGGTGATTGTCTCTGTTTTGCCTGTCTTAGAACTCAGGTCAGAGAAGCAGTGGGCCTTGCTATAAAATGTTGTAAGGCAAATGAAAAATGTGCCGTGGCCTGGGGCAAAAAAATTACACCTGAGACATAAAATGTCCTATGGCCTTGGGGAAAAAGCTAGGGAGAGTGTTTATTTGGGAAATTAGGGCATTCAAAATACTGTGTATACCTAGTAATTTACAAATTCCAGGGTGTACTGAAGAATGCAAAAAGCTACACACGCCCAAGGCAGAATATATTCTCAGAAAAATCATGGGAAATCCCTAAGCTTTCACAAAAATAAAATTAAAATGAAGATTTACTCCTATATTTTATCTAAAAGTTTTATGTTTTGAGATATTTTATTTAGATCTATGATCTTTTTAAACTCTATTTTTTTATATGGTGTGAGGTAAGGGTCTATTGTTAAATTGAAAATTTCTTAATTTGTTCAAATTAGATGATTGCCATTCCATCATATCTGAGAGTGAACATTAGCAAAATCAAAATCAATACATTTATACTTCCTTCCAATTACATTTTCTCCAATTGCATCTTTTTTGTGTAAGTATATCACCATCCTCATTCTGCCTGATTATAGGATGGAGTCTTGATTGCCTCTTTTCTCATTATTCCAATCCAGTTTATTACCAAATTATATGGAATTTATTGGCAACATATCATTGGAACTCTTCTTTCCTCTGAATTCATGGTACTGTGGTACTCTTTCAAGTCAGAACTCCAACAACAGTTTTTCTGTGAACCACTGCAAGAATTTACTATTACTGCCAAATTTACTTACATTGTACACTGGTAACAGCTACTAAAATTCCAGACTTACAGCCTTTCAATATCTGTAAATTACAAACATGTTTTCCTGGTATTCAGTGTTCTTCTGATTTCAACTTACTTTTCTGTTTTGCTCTTGCCTCTCATCTTACCAAGCTGAATACCTCCCCCCATTTTCCTGATAATATTAACTACTACACTGCCATAACTTGGATCCTTGATTTACGTGGATTACTTCCTATTATTATAATACTCCTTTCTATTATCTCAAACACAGATGACAGCTCTTCACTGAAAATTTTTCAGATCATTTTGGCTGGAAGGTCTGAATGTTATTTTTTCAGCTAGATTTTCTGTCCTTTATTATCTGGTCTTTTCTTATGGCACTCATCAGTTTATGCTATGCCATAAAGAGCAACTGCTTTTATAGGCTTTGTGCCATTTACCATAGCACAAAGTCCTTCAGAGTAAAATCTACAGGTTATTTGCACCCCAGGTTTTCTATTTTTAAATAGTGAATTTGCTACTGAACACACACTGTATATTAGGCAAAGTCCAATTCTGTGCTCAGAAAATAAATGTATTGTTCCTCACAGAGATGAAAGGACCAAAGAAATGACTTCACCATTTCAATCTATCAGAAAAATATAGTCTGCAGAGAGGACACCCTTTCAAAGTTATTGCTGTTTATACAGTGAATGTATGCTTCAATCATTTTGTCTACTTTCTCTACATTTATTGAATTTAATATATGCATGTGGGATGGAACCATCTTTAAACTAATATTGGTTTAACAAAAATGAAGATCTATATGTCATCAGCTAGATATGAAAGGGGAGACCCATGGATGCTCTTATGATAAAAGTCAGTTACAATAATGGTTTTATTATTCTAATGTTGCAGGAATTAAGGGATGGGAGAGACCAATGGGTGGAACAAGAGGATTTTGTTTAGGTGGCCACTAGCCCAGCGGATTAATATCCAAAGGCTGAGCCCCAAACAAAGACAGGGCTTGACGTTTATACATGCAACCAAAGGGAGTTGGTCAGTTAGTGGTGCGAAACCTGTAAGGCGGGTAAGCAAGCTTACAGAAGCAGAACAAAGGCAGTTTATCAAACAGTGACAGGTTTTACAACTCAAGCCAGGTGTTGCAACTCAGGCATGTCTTGTGACCTTTGCTGTGCTGCACAGAAGGGAAAAACAGGAGCTTACAAAACTTGCAAAGATAATTGTGAGACTAGTAAGGGGGGAAGGGAGAAGCTGAAAGAGAAAAACTTGTTTTTCCCAACCTTGCTCCAGGATGGGAGGGAGAGACTCTGGAGCCCATCCCTTCTGGGCCCCGGCTCTGCAGATAATGCTATCAAAGCCTCAACAGAGCCCTGCTCTTCCTGGGTCTTGGAGTGAGTCAGTCTAGTACAGGAAAATTTGTTTTTCTTTTTACATCTTCTGTTTCACTAACACTGGAGCCAACTTCATTTAGATCAAAATCTATGTCTCTGATTTAGTCTACAAGACCAAATCGGATCTGTTCCTTCCTATTCCTCCAATCTCATTTTTCCTGAATGTACTTTGCTCCGTTTGAAATAGTGCCAGTCACTATTCTTTTTTGTCTCTGCTTAAATAACTATGATTATGTTATCTAAATAGAACCTTTATGCACTCTTTTCTCTATATTGTATTCAGTTTCTAAACATTACTTACATTATATTGCATATTTATTCTTAAATTATCAGCCTCTCTCTGTAGTGTAAGCTCCATTACACTACAGGAAAGTAGTATAACTCCCTACATTACTAGGGAAAGTATGTTTCATCTACAACAATACCTGCCATGTGATCCTCTTCAACACATTTGTTTAATAATTGAATGGAAGCTGATGACCTTGTTGTAAATGGTCCCTTGACTGTATGCCAGAGTGATTTTATTTCATGAAAACCCAGCATGACATCAATTCAGGAAGTCAGTGATTACAGAAAACTATGAAAATATCCCTTAAAATAAGTTATAAATGAGAAAAAATAATCTTCAAAGCACATGCTCCCTGGAGGGAACCAAACCCTAAAACATTCTCAAAGATGACAAAGTCTTCAAAAACCTGACTAATTAAATTGAAATTGTGCTGCGGCTGTTGTTAAGAGAGATTAACCAAAGATTAAAGTAGAACATTTTCTCTCACCAGAGTCTTTGAAAGACAAAATAATAGAAAAACTTAAGTAAAAATGTTAGAGGGACAGAAATCTAAGAAGAATAGCAATAACATGAAGAGAAAGTGCAAAGAGAAAGGGTTGGGTTGTTCTCGTCAAATTATTGCTCAGAGTTGTCAGACACTTCTCATTATCTTAATGTAATGTATCTTCTTTTCCATGGATTTTCATCTCCATTGTATAATGTACCTTGAGCCTGAATTAGGCATTTTTTGCTAAAGCAGTAGCATTCAGAGAAAAAGATAGATTTGAGGTTTACCAGAGTCATGCACACCTGGCAGTACTCCAAGACATCTGTAAATCATTAGGACTGAACCTCTGCCTTCAGAGTCCAAGGCTTAGGCCCAGTAAGGGGAAGTGGGGGCCAGGTGTCGTGGCTCACACCTGTAATCCTAGCACTTTGGGAGGCTGAGGCAGGTGGATCACCTGAGGTAAAGAGTTCAAGACCAGCCTGGCCAACATGGTGAAACCCTGTCTCTACCAAAATACAAAAATTAGCCGGGCATGATGGCAGGTGCCTGTAATCCCAGCTACTCGGGAGGCTGAGATGGGAGAATCACTTGAACCCGGGAGATGGTGGTTGTGGTGAGCCGAGATCACGCCACTGCACTCCAGCCTGGGTGGCTGAGTGAGGCTCCATCTCAAAAAAAAAAAAAAAAAAAAAAAAAATCAGTAAGGGGAAGTGTGGGGTCCAGGCTTGTTTCTGAATGGCAGTTCAGGAGCTGGTTAGGGGAAAAGTGGGCTGGCATTTTCAACCAAGGATTTAGACAGTGTTATGCAGCAGATTGGGGAACAAAGCCAGTGAATAAAATGAGCATTGGAGGATTGAAAAAGAAATAATTTAGATGGAACTAACGTTTTAGGACACTTTATCCATCAGCCAACACTCTAGACAAGCCACAGTGCAGATTGTGTGGCTAGGAGCCTAGGTGTAATGACTATTTCAGACCTCATGTAATAAGCTCTAATCAACCACTTGGGATAGAACATAAACTCTAAATTGCATGTTAGTGTTGGTACCAGAGCATAAGGTGAGCTAAAACGACTTGGTAAAAATCCATAGTAATACAGGAGATGCAGTGGATTGGTAGCTATTTTTTCCACATTTCTCACTGGTGCAAATTCCTTTCCAAATAATCTATTGATTTTCTGTGCAAATTTCTGCTCACATTTTATATAAAAATGTATGTCAGTGGACTATTATAAATTAATACTAGAAATTTTCTATACAGTTTCAAGGACCTTATTATTTTGAAAAAATGGTTATTCGAACAGTATTTGCGAAGAGTTCCTTGGGTATTGTTTGAAATTTACAGAGAAAAAAGTAACTGTACATCTTTAGTTTTAGTACAAAAATAAGGGCAAAGCAAATATTCTAAATAATACAAAAAATCTTTTTAGAAAGTTTCAAGTGTTCTTTAAAATGTAGAATAATAAACTAAGTTGTATTTTAAAAAATCTCAGTCTTTCACGTATATTTTTCTATTTTATTATGTAAAGTTGACAGCATTCATGCATTTATACTAACTTTTTCACTGAATAAATTCAGTGGGGTAAAATAAAATATAAATAAATCTATTTAATGTATACTCTCTAAGTATACATAATGATCACACTTAAAAGATAAACTGAAGATATTAGATGAGACTGATCAGCCACTTATCAAGACAAGGCTCCAAATATAGCAACTATTATAAGGAACAACAGGCTAAAACAAAAATTGTTATCTCAACAAATCAGTAGTATGTACTGTCACTAATTTTTTCTTTAAGTAGGTCTTGGAAAATAATGCAAAATATGGTAAAATCACATATAACACTAAAATATGACATTTAAAAATATAGAGGATATAAGGGGAATTAAAAAAGCAGCAAATCTTTATAATACACATACTACTTACCTGATTGTGCTGGATCCCTAACTAAAGAAACACTCCCCATGTCATGATCATATGGAAATAAACCAAATGTGATCAACTGGCGTTTAACCAAATATTGCAAATTAGAGTTTCATCTCTAACATTTCGAGGGAGAAGAAACAAAGCATGTTGTAGTTTACAAACATGCAGCAAAAATTGATTCATACTAATGCAATGCTATTTAAAGAAATTTGCTTCATGTTTTTCTTATGGCTGTTTGATAGTTTGAGAACTAATGAATGATATATTACAGAGATTACATAATAATGTCAACAAGTTCTAAAAAAAAATAGCAAAATGCCGGAAGTCGAAAGGTTACCAGAAATTATAATCAAGAGGAGAAAATAGCACAAGATATCAGCTAGATTCTAAAAACTGTTTAAGAGTCATTAAGCAATAGGTATCTACGAATACATACCATAGGTGATAGCTGAATTAATTGCAAAGTAAATTGAATACGTGTATTTAATCTGGAAAACAGAAAACTGTTAACCTTCTGAAGCCTAAGTCACATAAAGCAGCTTCTAATTGTGCTAATCTAGCTGAAGCTAGAGAAGAGAAAACACAGCCTTGAAACTCTGCTTTCTAAGAGAGAATGGTAATAAGCAAGTATAGATCAATTTCAGCATTTATGTAATAGAGTTAGCAACACCATGTTAGCTAGGTGATGAAGAGCAAAGGGCAATGTCCATAGGGACACCCTCCCAAAAGAGAAGAAGTTGAGGGACACTGGAGATATGAAAAAGAAATATCCAGCACTTTGGGAGTCCGAGGCAGGTGGATGATCAGGTCAAGAGACTGAGACCATTCTGGCCTACATGGTGAAACCCTGTCTCTACTAAAAATACAAAAATTAGCTGGGCATGGTGGTGCACTCCTGTAGTCCCGGCTACCTGGGAGACTGAGGCAGGAGAATCTCTTGAACCAGTGGGGCGGATGTTGCAGTGAGCCGAGATCACACCACTGCACTCCAGCCTGGTGACAGAGCAAGACTCTGTCCCCCCCCCCCGAAAAAAAAAAAAAAAGAAGTATAAAAAGTGTATATTGGGTAACCACAAAACACACTTTATAATTTAAGCCATTAAAATTGAGATAATAGCCCAGGGTGGGGGAGTATTTAAAAAATAATCGACAAAAGCAAATAATGAGAGTTTCAAACATTCAAGGAGGAAGCAAAAGAAAAAGCATCTCCACAAAGTATGCAGAAAACAAAGAGAGAGTTAAGAGGAAAGGCAATTAAAGGATGGTAAATGAACAGAATACTAAGACCATTAAGGAAGTAAAGAAGATACACCAAGAATAATACCAAGAAAGTTATGGTGTATAATTGACAAAAATAAATCATAGAAAGTTTAAACAAATCATTAGATAAAAATTATTAAGTCATGCTGCGCTCTGATGGCAATCAGTCTGTCCTATAGGCAATTAATAAATGTGTTCCTAAAAGTAATTAGCCTCAATATGTGATTTGCTATTGTCTTTCTTCATTTTTCTTTTGGATAAATAATCATATTAAACACACATAAGCACACATATATATAAAATACATTTCAGAAACATTGCACAGTATAACCTGCACTATGCAATGTGGCAGGCAATAGCATCTGTGGCTATTTAAATTTGTACCACGCTAATTAAAAAGGAAATTGAATTAAAATTCAGTCCCTCAGTTGTCCTAACACAATTCAAGTGTCAATAGCCATATGTGGCTAATGGTTACCCTATTGGATAGTGCATATACAGAACATTTCCAAAATTTCAGATAGTTATATTGTGCAGATCTGGGGAAAGCACAATATATTTTATCATATTAACAGTGCAAAGCAATGTAGAAAACAATGAAGTGTTATTTAGTGATAAAAATGAATGAAGTATCAACACACAAAACCATATATATAAGTCTCAAGGAAATTACGCTGTGTGAAAGAAATCACACAAAAAATAAATATTGAATGATTCCAGCTATACAAAGCTCTAGAAAACGTAAATCAATCTATATTGTCCAAAAACAGAGTAGGGGTTATCTATATAGGGTGTGTCGGGAAGGACAGGAGAGATTACAAATGGTGCACAAAAAAAACCTTGCGTGTGATAGATTATTCTCTGTCTTGATTACAGGATGCATTTATGATGGCATTCATATGTTAAATTTTATCAAATCGCATACTTTAAATATCTTCAGTCGTAAGTCAATTATACTTACATAAAGTGACTTTTAAAATATATGCAGAAAATTGTGTGAGCAGATTCGCAAATGGTGTAGAGAAAGCCAGGCAGAAATAAATACATCCACATTATAAAGGTCAGAAAGTTCTTACTTAGCAGGGCAGAAGGTAGGAGGGAAGGTTGCTTAAATCAAGGTGTTCAAAAAGGTATGTGACCATATGTAAAAAGTCACCCAGGTGAACGCCAGGCGCGGTGGCTCACGCCTGTAATCCTGGCACTTTGGGAGGCCGAGGCAGGTGGATTACCTGAGGTCAGGAGTTCGAGACCAGCCTGACCAACATGGAGAAACCCCGTCTCTACTAACATACAAAATTAGTCAGGCATGGTGGCACACACCTGTAATCCCAGCTACTCGGGAGGCTGAGATGGGAGAATTGCTTGAACCCCAGGAAGCAGAAGTTGCAGTGAGCTGAGTTCGTGCCATTGCACTCCAGCCTGGGCAACAACAGCAAAACTCCATCTCAAAAAAAAAAAAGTCATCCAGGTGTACATTCAAGATTTGCACATTTTACAATAGGCAAGTTATATCACAATAAACAAAGCATGGTGAGGAATAAAAGACCACGACAAATGTTTCAGAGTGTGCAGCAACTGGAATTTTCAGAAACTAATGTTGGGAGTGTAAATTGGTATCATTAAAAAATATTGTCAAATGTCTACCAAAGATATATCCCACCTCTTTCATTCCTAGTTATAAATCCAACATAAGTATTCCCAAAACAACATGCTTTTGCATAGCCAAATATGAAAATAATTTAATTTTTCATTCACTGTAGTAGATAAACTGTGGTATACTCATTCAGTGAAATACTACCCAGCAATGAAAATGAATAATGAAAGCATCAGGCAAAATGGGATGAAATTCATGGATGTAACATTGCCTGAAAGAAAGAAGACAGAATATTCTGTGATTCAATGTATATAATGTTCAAAATCATTAAAATTTATATAGGATGACAGAAGTTAGAAATGTGTTAGGGTATGTATTAGACAGTGAATATAAAGGCAGTTTCTAGAATTTTGTTTATGTTCTATTAATCTGAGTGGTGGTTTTGTGGATGTGTGCACTTTGAGAAAATTCTTCATGCTGAACATTGATGGTTAACAACACCTTTATAAGCATATGTTTTAAGTCTTTTAAAATTTAGATAATTTGAATATATTATATACTTCACTATTTTCTCACACAATGAATTTAATTAGACTTGTAATGCAATTAAGAAATTGAATTAGATTGTTAATAAATTTCAAAACACTGTGTACCTACAATAAAATTGCTCATATAGCTCTAATCTCACAGAATTTTAGAGACAGAAGAAGCTTTTGGTTTTTATGAAAGCTTATCTCCTTGTGTTTACATGTGACGTTGATGCAGTTCAGGCAGTCTACTTCACATGGGGGATTAGTTGCAAAACTGGGGCTAGATCCGACTTCCTGACTGCCACTGTAGTACTCGCTCCAAATGACTCGGTATCTTATTTAACTTACTGGAGTCTGGTATAAAATAATAGGAATGTTGGGAAATAATTTTTATCTTTCCTGGTTCTCTAAATATATTTTTACAAATCTTAAAAGTAATGAAGTGATTTAAGTATTTAATTTAGGATTTATATTTCACAATTAGTCTTAAGTGTGTTTAGAAGAACTAAAGCAATTATAACTCCATCCATTTGTCACCAAGCTGTATAATAGTTTTCTAATTTTTTCAAACTTCACAAATAATTTTGTACAAATGTGTGCAATTTACAAGTAATTTCTTTAAACCGGTTATATAGTCCTGGTTGGAAACCAATATAAATAAATATGTTTCAAAAAAACAGTAATTACCTACCACGTGACAAGCACCTTATCAAGTTGTTGAGACACATGTTACAAATCAGATACTGGGCTTGCTCACATACAGCTTCCACGGTAGTGATGAATTAAGGCATTCATCACTTAATCACTAACATCTCCTACCCCCTCACCCCCAACACACACAGAAACTGTGAACTATACAGAAAACTGATCTCTGCAGAGTGTAAGATGGAGAGAGATGACTGCCCTGACACACACTCCCACAGGGGAACCAGGTAATCCAGGTGACAGCCACTGGGAAGACCTTAAATCCTACCCAGTGCTGGAGCTGATTTAGCGACAGGTGAGGAATTTATGAGAAGGAAGAGCGCTGGGACATGCTTTGTATGCACTTCCAGGCTCCAGCAAGAATGGAGGGAAGCTTTCCTGATCCTACCTCACAGAAGAGCTCATGGATGTCAGCCAGCTAACTCAGGCTTCAGTCGCAGGTTGAGAAAAATTCCCAACTGAGATTTCTCATATAATATTGAGTGGGGACGAACCCCATTGGCCAGAATCAAGGGGCAAGTGGGAAGCATGCTAAAGCTGTGGACTTGGAAGCTGGGTGCCCCTGATTTATAGGCAAATCAGGAGGGACACGGCCTGAAAGCCGTAGTTTCTGTCTCCATCAGGAAGGCTTATACCTGGAGCAGTTTTTGGTTCTCAACACGGGCTGCCAGGAAACCAGCTAGCTGCTGTCAGCAGAACCCTGCAAGTGTGAGACTTGCCTTACCAAATGTTTGAGAGCTGAGTGGGCCTAATTTTTGTTTAATATTTCCTGCTCCCCATGCGCATTCTTTTGTGCAGCAGAGGCAGTGGCATTCCTCCCCAGAATTACCCCAGCGGCCAGAAAACTGCCCTCTGATCCCTACCAGGGCCAACGCTTGTGCCTGCACATGGGGAGTCAGAGCACGAACTTGCCCCTCCACCTGACCTGGTAGCATAACACCAATGGACAGGGACATTTGGGAGCTCCATGGCTCTGCCCGTTGGCTGAGACACTACAGTACCACCCCTGGGTAACATAAGGCAAGCACAAATTCCACTGCTACCACTACAGCTGGTGCTGTTTTGCAAGTGCTATCTCCTGGCTGGAGGCCAACTGGCACAGCCCATTACATCTACAGGCACAGTAACACAGTGCTCAGGAAATAGAAAACGTTTGTGTGACCTCAGTTATCACCACTGCCTGCTTCACCCTGGCTAACCAGAAGGTCCTGAGTCTATCCACATGGCCAGCTCATTACCACTACAGCTGGCATTTGGGAAAGCCAACACACACAGGCTATTTATAACAAAGGAAATCCGAGTCTACATCACTCTCCTTTCACCCCATCAGAGCTGGTACTGCCTCTATGAGACTAGAGGACAGGTCACACCACTGGATCCCTTTGCAAATATTCCCCAGCACCACCCTGGAGTGTGGCAGCCACGGTGGGCAGCTAGACCCAGAGGAGCAGCAGGATTCACAGTAATCTGGCCCTCAGGGACTGCTATTCCTGCAAGAAGGAGGAGCACGTAACATTAAAGGAGTGCCCTGTGGCACAAAAGAAACCAGACTGCAGGCCTGGAGGCCCTGAACTTTCCACTTGTGGGAAGTTTCTTTCAGCAGAGGCACAGGTGCAGTGATGGGCTGAGTGGGAAAAGTCTGTGGCTCTACTCCAACAGTCAGGCAGCCTTGGTGCTCATGAAGAGTATTGGAAAAGGAAACTTCTTCTTTCCCTTATCTACCACTGTAGAAACAACTGGGGCTTCTCTCATGAGAGCTCAGCATGGATACATCTTTAGACAACCTTTCTGGAATACTTCAGGGTGACTACAAGCAATAGGAGGAGTGCCCTCCAGGTTCAGGCTTGCATGAGAGGTAGAGTCACAACCTCTCTCTACATGGAACATCAGCATTGTTGAAGACGGAAAGAGATGCGTGTCTGATCTGAACAACTGGAACACCAGGTCAGGAGTGTGACTGGGTGAGGGGGCGTGGATCACTTTCCTGCAGGCCTGGAAGGAGAGCTGTGGTGGCTCCCTTCCTTCCCTCTGAAAAGACTTCAGTGCATTTCGCTGAGAGCTAGCTTCCCCACCCACCTCTGTCAAGGTGGACACCTCCGCCCACCATTGGGATATTGCATTTACCCACCTGCTTCAGTGACATTTCTGTTTTTCCCATGGACACCCCCTACTGGCATGAAGCCTGAGGTATTTAACCAGTGAATAAATTAATGGGAAAAAAATTAAGTAAACACCACTGGGAAGCAAGATAAACTTAATGAGGTCTCTGCCATTACAACCCCACAAAAGACAGTAAGCCTGCTAACATACCAAGTACATTGCTACTACAACCAGCATCTGAGAAAACCACACAAAGTCTCTCTAAAACCAAGGAACTCATACAGAGTCTTTGCCAATGAAGGAACACAGAACCAAAGCTAAGTGACAATAAACTAAAAACATGAAAGTCACATCCTCAAGGTGGGAGAAAACACAATTTTAAAAATCCCAGTTGAATCAAAAATAATTAGAAGAAATAGTTAACCCAAATGCAAAATTCACAATAATGATTCTGGCAATATGAAAAAACAGAGTTCTATCATATCCCCCAAATATCACAGTAACTCACCAGCAGTGGATCCAAGTCAAGAAGAAGCCTTTGAAATATCAGATACAGAATTAAAAAGGTTGATAATTAAGTTACACAAGAAGATAGAAAGGTGAAAAGCAACATGAGTTAAAAAAATTAGTATATGAATGAAAATTTTTAAGAGATAAGTATTTTAAATAAAAACCAATGAGAACATTTGGACATGAAAAACACATTTAGAAAATTACAAAATTCAGTAGAAGTTTATAAAATAGACTAGACCAAGCAAAAAAGAATTTCAGAGCTCAAAGACAAGGCTTTCATATTAACCCAATCAGACAAAAATAAAGAAAAGAGAATTAAAAAAATGAACAAAGTCTCCAAGAAATATGGGATTATGTAAAGTGGACAAACATAAGAATCACTGGTGTTCCTTAGAATAAAAATCAAAAGGTTTGGAAAACTTATTTGAGGGAATAATTGAGGAAAACTTCCCTGGCCTTGCTAGAAATTTAGACATCCAAATACAAGAATCTCAAAGAACCACTAGAAGATTTATTGTGAAAAAGGACATCACCAAAGCATATAGTTACCAGCCTGTCTAAAGTAAACATGAAGGAAAGGATTTTAAGATTAGTGAGACAAAAGCATCAGGTAAACTGGAAACGAAAAGCTATCAAATTAACAGCATACCTCTCAGCAGAAACCTTATAAAGCAGAGGGTTTGGGGTCCTATCTTTCTTAAACTGTCAGCCAAGAATTTTGTGTCCAACAAAATTAAGTTTCGTGATTGAAGGAAAACTAAAGTCCTTCTCAGACAAGCAAATGTTGAGGGAATATGTTAATACTAGACCAGCGCTACAAGAATTGATAAAAGGAGTTTTAAATATTGAAATGAAAGTACAATATGCACCAGAAAATAACTCCTGAAGCATAAAATTCCAAGTGCTTATAAAATAACACAAGAGAACAAAGTCATGCAGTAACAACATGATGACTGGAACAGTAGCTCACATCTCAATATTAGCATTGAATGTAAATGGTCTAATGTTCCACTTAAAATATACAGACTAGCAGGGTGTATAAAAAATTACAAGCCAAATATCTTTTGTCTTCAGGAGACACACCTAACATGTAAGGATTCTTATAGACTTAAGGTAAAGGGGTGGAAAAACGTATTTCAAGCAATGGAAACAAAAACCAAACAGAAGTAGCTGTTCTTATATGACATAAGACAGACTTTAAAGCAACAACAGTAAAAAAAAAGACAAAGAAGGTCATTATATAATAATAAAAGGATTGATTCAACAAGAAGATAAGACGATCCTAAATGTGTATGTACCTGTCTCCAAAGCTCTCAGATTCATAAAGCAATTGCTATTAGATATAAGAAAAGGGATCAACAGCAACACAATAATAGTGGGGGAATTCAACACTCCACTTACAGCACTAGGCAGATCACCAAAACAGATAGTCAACAAAGAAACACTGGACTTAAACTACACTCTAGAACAAATGAACCTAACAGGTATTTATAGAACATTCTACCCAAGAACTTCAAAATATACATTCTTCTCATCAGCACATAGAACATTCTCCAAGATATACCATATGATAGGCCACAAAACATGTCTCAATAAAGTTACAAAAAATCAAAATTCTATCAAGTATATTCTCAGACCATAATGGAATAAAACTAGAAATCAATTCCAAAAGGACCGCTCAAAACTATACAAATACATGGAACTTAAACAACCTGCTCCTGACTAATTTAGTGAAATCAAAGTGGAAATTTAAAAATTCTTTGAAATGAATGATAACAGTGACAAAAATTATCAAAACCTCTAGGTTACAGCAAAAGCAGTGCTAACAGAAAAGCTTATAACACTAAGTGCCTACATTAAAAAGTTTAAGAGATCAGAAATGAACAACCAGCATCACACCTTAAGGAACTAGAGATACAAGAACCAACCAAACCCAAAGCTAGCAAAAGAAAAGAAATAACAGAGATCAGAGCAGGAACTCAATGAAATTGCAACCAGAAAAATAACACAAAAGATCAATGAAACAAAAGCTAGTTCCTTGAAAAGATAAAAAAAAAAACTGATAGACGTCTAGCTAGATTAACCAAGAAGAGAGAAGGTTCAAATAAGCTTAATTAGAATTGAAAATGGAGAAATTACAACTGAAATACAAATGACCATTTTTATGTGGAGACAACATCACAGAAATACAAATGACTATTCGAGACTACTATGAACGCTTCAGTGTACACAAACTAGAAAACCTAGAGGAAATGAGTACATTCCTGGAAACATACAATTCCCCCCCTAGATTAAGTCAAAAAAAAAAAAAAAAGAAAGAAAAAAATGCTGAAAAGATCAACAACAATCAGTGAGATTGAATCAGTAATTTAAAAATTGCCAAAAAAAAAAAAAAAAGTCCAGAGCCAGATGGATTTACAGCTGAATTCTACCAGACATTCAAAGAAAAATTGGTACTGATTCCACTGAAACTATTCCAAAAGATTAAAGAGGGGAGAATCCTCCCTAGCACATTCTATGAGGCCAATATCACCCCAACACCAAAGCCAGGCAAGGACATAACGAAAAGAGAAAACTACAGACTATACCCCTCATGAACATAGATATGAAAACACTCAACAAAATACTAACAAACAGTATCCAACAGCACATCAAAAAATAATTCACCATGATTAAGTGGAGTTTCATTAAAGCGTTGCAGGCATGGTTCAACACATGCAGGTCAATAAATGTGATTTATGACATAAACAGAATTAAAAACAACCATATGATCATCTCAGCAGACACAGAAAAAAGCAATTAATAAAATCTACATTCCTTTTTGATAAAAACCCTCAACACACTAGGTATCAAAGAAGCATACCTCAAAATAATAAAAGCCATATATGACAAACCCATAGCCAACATCAAACTTAATGGAGGAAAGTTGAAATTATTCCCCCTAAGAACTGAAAGAAGACAAGAGTGGTCAATTTCACCACTTCTGTTCTAGTACTGGAAGTCCTAGTCAAGGCAATCAGGCAAGAGAAAGAAATAAAGGGCATCCCAATTGGAAAAGAGGAAGTCAAATTATCACTGTTTGTCAATGATATAATCTTACACCTAGAAAGCCCTGAAGACTCTTTCAAAGGACACCTAGATCTGATAAATGAATTGAGTAAAGTCTCAGGTTATAAAATCAATGTTCACAAATCAGTAGCACTGCTGTACACTAACCCCGACCAAGCTGAGAATCAAACCAAGAAGTCAATCTCTTTTATAATAGCTACCAAAAAAAATAGAATACCTGGGAATATACTTTATGAAGGAGGTGAAAGGTCTCTACAGGGAGACCCAAAAAACACTGCTGAAAGAAATCACAGATGACACACACAAATGGATAGACATCCCATGCCATGGATTAGAAGAGTCAATATTGTGAACATGGCCATATTGCCCAAAGCAATCTACAGATTCAATGCAATTCCTACCCAAATATCAACATCATTTTTCACAGAATTAGGAAAAGCTATCCTAAAATTCATAACCGAAAAAGAGCCCACATAGCCAAAGAAATCCTAAGCAAAAAGAATAAATCTAGAGACATTGCATTACCCAACTTCAATTATACTGCAAGGCTATGGTAACAAAAACAGCATTATACTGATGTAAATGATACATAGACCAACGGAACAGAATAAATAACTCAGAAATAAAGCCAAATACATACAACCAACTAAATTTTGACAAAGTATACAAAAACATAAATTGGGGAAATGACTGCCTTTACAACAAATGGTGTTGGGGTAATTGCTAAGCCACATGTAGAATAAAAAGATCCCCCTTTCTCAGTATATACATAAATTAATTCAAGATGAATTCAAGACATAACTCTAAGATCTGAAACTATTAAAATTCTAGAAGAAAACCTAGGAAAAACTATTTTGAACATTGGTCTTGCCAAAGAATTTATGACAAAAACCCCAAAACCAAATGTAACACAAACAAAAATAAATAAATGCGATCCAATTAAACTAAAAGACTTCTGCACAGCAAAAAAAAAATCATTAAACAGATAACCTACAGAATGGGAGAAAATATTTGCAAATTATGCATCCAACATAGGACTTAGTATCCAGAATCTACAAGGAACTACGATCAGCAAGAAAAAAAAAATAATCTTATTGAAAGGTGGGCAAATGACATGAATAGACATTTCTCAAAGATATACAAGTGGCAAAAAAAATGAAAAAATGCTCAACATCACTAATGATAAGAGAAGTGAAAATTAAAACCACAGTGAGATACCACCTTATCCCAGACAGAATGACCATTATTAAAAAGTCAAAAAATAATAGATATTGCCATGGATGTGGGTGGGAATGTAAATTAGTACAACTTCTATGGAAAACAGTAGGGAGATTTCTCTATGTAAAACAATAGGGAGATTTCTCGAATAACTAGCAGTAGATCTACCATTCAACCCAGCCATCCAACAACTGGGTACCTACCCAAAGGAAAAGAAGTCACTCTATCAAAAACACACCTGCATGTGTATGTTTGTCTCAGCACTATTCCCAATTTCAATGACATGGAATCAACCTAAGTGCCCATCAACCACTAAGTGTAAAAAGAAAATGAGGCACATACATACTATGAAATATTACTCAGCCATTAAAAAATGAAATGTCTTTTGCAGCCACTTGGTTGAAGCTGGAGACCATTATTCTAAGTGAAGTAACACAGAAATTAAAAACCAGATAGTGTAGGTCCTTACTTATAAGTGGGAGCTAAGCTATGGATATGCAAAGGCATACAGAGTAGTATAGTAGACACTGGAGTCTCAGAAGGGAGAAAAGTGGGAGAGGGGTGAGGAACGGAAAGCTACTTATTGGATACAATGTACACTGCTTCCATAATGGGTGCACTAAAATCCTAGACTTCACCACTATATGATTTTTTTCCACCAGAAACGAGTCTTGCTCTGTCTCCCAGTCTGGAGCTCAGTGGCACAATCTTGGTTCACTGCAACCTCCGCCTCCCAGGTTAAAGCAATTCTCCTGCCTCAGTCTCCTGAGTAGCTGGGATTACAGGCACGTGCCTCCATACCTGGCTAATTTTTTGTATTTTTAGTAGAGATGGGGTTTCACCATGTTGGCCAGGCTGGTCTCGAACTGGCTGGTCTCTAACTCCTGACCTCATGATCCGCCCGCCTCTGGCATCCCCAACTGTAGGGATTACAGGCATGAGCCACTGCGCCAGGCACTGCTAAACAATTTATCCATGTAATCAAAAGGTATTTTTTTACCTCTAACGCTATTGGAATAAATAAAACTAGTTAAGAAAAAAGAGGAATGATTGGAGGACTATGAGATAGGCAACAAGAAAAACTAGAACTCAAAAAAAATATTATGTTATGGCTGGGCACAGTGGCTCACACCTGTAATCCGGCACTTTGGGAGGCCAAGGCCAGAGGATCACTTGAAGCCGGGAAATTGAGATCAGACTGGGCAACATAGTGAGACCCCATCTCTACAAAAAAATTAAAAATTATCCAGCACAGTAGCACATCCCTGTATTCCCAGCTACTTGGGAGGCTGAGGTGGGAGGATCCCTTGAACCCTGAAGTTCGAGGCTGTAGTAACCTACGATTGAGCCACTGCACTCTAGCTCTAGCAACAGATTGAGACCCCATCTCTTAAAAAACAAAAGAGGTATGAATATAGCAATTTGTACCCTGAAATAACTTATGCCATTTTAAGTTATGTATGAATATTCATTTCATTTTCATGTCACATGATTGTATATGAAACATACTTATGAGGACTGTCTCTTTTTTAAACCAATTCTTCAAAATCAATGGCATTATGACAATTGTCATCAAGTTAAAATATAACTGAGTTTCAAAATATTATGTCTGACAGCTACAACATTTTCTTAAAAATCAGTCCATTAATTAGCTGGGCGTGGTGGTGCACACCTGTAATCCCAGCTACTAAGGAGGCTGAGGCAGGGGAATCACTTGAACTTGGGAGGCAGATATTGCAGTGAGCCAAGATCACACCACTGCACTGCAGCCTGGCTACAGCGCGAGACTGCCGTCAAAAAAAAAAAAAAAAAAATCCATTTACAAGGATGGTTTTAGTTAATATCATTAATGTTTCATCTTCCCTACCAAAATTACACTGCTTCATAGTGTATCTAATTTAATTTGGCTGCTGCATAAATTGTGCCTTATATTTTAATTAATGAACAAAATGTTTACTGTTTCATTAATCAAAATATGTCAAACAACATACCATTAGCTAATGAAAGAAAATATCAATTGCTCTCAAATAGGTGTCGTAGAAATTTTCTGAGTCTAAATGCAATATTTATCATACCAGTTTTATTTTCCTTTTCAAGTGCCAAAATCAGCCTCTTATTTAGTTATTAATAATTCCAAGAATGAATATGATAGCAAATATAGATTTGAATAGAATTCTTTTGGAATTTGTGTAAAACACCTCTTGGCTTCCATTCATGTATTCATTCATTGAGTGTGTGTTTGTGTATGTGTGTATGAGAGAGAGAGAAAGAAAGAGGGATACCTTTGAGCATACAACAAATGGAAAACCTTTTTCTATTACTGTTATAAAGATTGAGAGATACAAAAATAAAATAATATATAATATATAATGTCAAAAATTGTTAATTGCTTTGAAAACAGTTACATAGGATACTGACTTCAAGAGTGACTGGAAGAGAAAGAGGTAGATTAGAAAAGCCAATTGAGCAGAAAGTCAAGATAAGGGTGAGGACTTGAGTGAGGATACTATTCGGCAGTTACAAAATGGTTTTGTATTTTACTGAGTTTTTGTTTGTATGTTAGCTAAACTTGTGTGTGTGTGTGTGTGTGTGTGTTCTTTGATGAGTGAAAGAGAACTGGAAAGGAAAGGAGAAAATAAAGAATATCAGTTTCTGTGTGGGGGGAGGGGTATGTGTGTGTATTTCCCCTCTGGTGACTTATATGCCATCTGGCTTTCTGAAAAAAACATATTGAAGAGAATACATTTTTACTCAGTTACATTAAAACAGGAGATAGTGACAATTAGGAATTATGCATGCAAATTTAGAAAAGACATATAGTAACCCTTCCTTATCTGTAGGGGATATATTCTAAGACCCCCGATAGATGACTGAAACCATGAATAGTACCTATATATTATGTATTTTTCTATACACACATATGTATGATAAAGTTAAATTTATACATTAGACATAGTAAGAGATTAACAACAATAACTAATAATAAAATAGAAGAGTTATAACAATATATTATACTAAAAGTTATATAAATGTGGTCTCTCTCAAAATATCTTATTGTACTGGTACTCCGGCTTTTCCTTCATGGGATGATATGAAGTGATAAAATGTCTTCTTGATGAGATGAAGTAAGGTGAATGACATAGGCATTGTGACATAGCATTAGGTTACTATTGATTTCTGGCAACGCATCCAAAGGAGGATCATCTACTTGGATGATTCTGGATTATCCAGCCATGACATTGTCGATGGTTGGATGTCAGGAGCAGAGGATGATGACAACTAAAAAGCAGGTACCATATACAGCATGGATGTGCTGGACAAAGGGAGATTCATGCCGTGAGCACGATGGGGCAGAATGATGTAAGATTTTATCATGCTACACAGAATGACATGCAACTTAAAACATGAATCGTTCATTTCTAGAATTTTCTGTTTAGTATTTTCAGACTGCTGTTGACCACTGGTAACTGAAATCACAGAAAGTAAAATCGCAGTCAAGGGGAAACTACAGTATAAAGAGGCTACATTTCAACTTTTGAAGAACAGTTCTCCTATTTATCACTAATATATAATTAGTAATATCTTTTAAAACATATGTGAAAATAGGGTTACCTTAGTTGAAAAAAATGAGAGATAAAGGGTAATAGAGTACATCATGTAATAGAGTAAATAAAGGATAATAGTGTATCTGTTAAAACCACAAGAATACATTTTAAATCCCATATTAAATTGCTAAATCATCACCTTTTCCTTTTGTACAGTTTTTATTAACCTGGATGTATTCAGTCAGTTGAGAGATGAAATGATCTCTGATCACCACTTTGAAAACTCAGTGGTGGATTCGCCTTAGTGTAAGGCATGAATGGACCTCAGCAGTGCAGGAGATGGACCCTATCTGATACCTCTGTTGTCCTGCTTCACATCTGCTTGGCCTCACTTTTGATTCTAGCCTCATGCGCAGCACATATTCATGTGTGTACTTTTATTCGCTTCCTTCTATAAACATTTTACATAAGCACGTTCTTTCAGCTTTCACTCTTTGTCCTGGGATTTCTCCCACACAGTGAATACCAATAGGAGGCCTCTTGAAAGGAAGTGAGTTAACTTCTTGGGGATAGCCCTCAACCAGTGGTAGCAAAAGGCCATGTAAAACAGGCTTCTCCCTGTCTTCCTTATGTGGATAGTGCTCAAGATCATTCTATGTGCTCTTCAGAAAATCCCTGGCCTGGTTGTTTTGACCCTAAATGCACCCTTAAGCTAATTTTTCTTCCTTGTTTTACTGTAGTCTGTTCTTCACTCCTATTCCCATGGAGCAACTTCCAAAGAAATCTCATATATACAAGTTTGTGAACAAGGTTCTGCTGCTGGGAAAACCTCAAGCCTCTCTCTCTCTCTCTCTCTCTCTCATATACATAACACACACACACACACACACACACACACACACACACCATCCACCCATTAAAAGAAAAAATTCATTCAATGATTATTTTCTTACCATTTATGCTGCCCCTTAAATATTTTTTCCTTTTTTATTTCTTTCTGTTCTTAAACATCTAATACAGATGTGACTATTCTGTTTTACATTTTAAAATTGAAACACATTACGTTTATTTTACTATGTGTTGGTGGATGATGAAAAAAATAAAGTCTAAATGATACCAAAACAACCAATCAGCCTAGTTACTTGGATCAAAATACTTCCTTGGTTCTATGATAATGAAAATGACAGTGGAACACTTTTTTAAAGAATAAATGCCCTTTCTTTTTCTTTATACTATCACCAATGCCTAGCGTTGTGTTAAGCACAGAATAAAAAGGTATTTAGAACTTACTCTGTCCTAAGTGCTATATAGTTACTATCATTTAAAAATTCCTCTCAATTTTTTTGATGTGTGTAGTATTTTTATTCTTCTCATCCTCTTTGTACATCTGAGGCATAGAGAGTCAAGGCACTTGCCCACATTTATACATCTCGTGACTATGTGTTGAAGGAGTTGACTATGATTGTCACTATGTAGTATGTCGTTATGACATAATATTTTTGAGAAGACATATGTACAATTAGAGTAGACACAATTTAGGTATTTAAGAATGACTGCTTACTGAGTATGATATTTCTTGTATTAGCCAGATTAAGCCTCGGAATAATGTTTCCCAGAAACCCTTTATATTAGTGATTCTGGTTTAGAGTTGGCTAAACAGAAACTTTTCTATAAGATTTATAAGGTAAAATTCAAGTGGAAATCATTGCTCTCAGAAAGTTGTCACAGACACTGTGACCAATGGAAGCAGAAATGTGAGTAGATGCATGTTGTTTTCACTCTCTTAAACTCCCTTTATGCCCGGCTCTTTTCCCCAACAGCCCTTCTAATTCACCAGCAGTAGCCCAAGACCCATCATCAGATGGATAACTATAGCCTAAAGGACTCCCCTTCATAGTTCCACTTTGGTTGCTGGCCATGTTTCCTTTCTCAGTCAACTGGCTGGTGATGCCTCTTATCATGCAACTCCCCCTTTCAAGTTTTCATTTCCCTGGCTCTTCCCACAATTTAATAGAATCGAATTCCTATAATAAATCTCTTATCCTATTACTCACAGTGGTTCTGCTTCTCTGATTTAACTGAGTGATACACTTGTCAACATATATTTATCCAAGAAAAAAGTAAAGGTCTTGATCTTGCCCTCAAAATATTTTTCATTTTGAAAATATAGTATCAACTAATCATTTTGGAAAAAATCAAAATGCAATATATGCATTTCCATAATTGTATAATGGCTAACATTTGGAAGGTTGTATCACATGTTTATTATTTAATATTTAAATGATAATATTAATACTTAAGTGATAATATTATTTAATATTTAAATAATTATATTAATAGTATTTAATATTAATCACATGTTTAATAAACATGCATCACATGTTTATTATATAATATTTAGCATGTATTTCTGCATAAATGCTTTTGAATACTCACATTGCTTTGTGATATAGAAAAAGATCATGATGAATGAGATAAATGACTAATACTGATATTCAAAAGCTTTAAAATTGTAGTCACCAGGGAGCTTAAAACGCAACAAGACTATTTTAACAACCAATTAAAAAGAAGCACTCAACATTTCTAAGAAAAGCCTAAGTCAAGGAACACATTTATATACATCATGATTTAGGCTTATGTGTACTTACTATGGAAAGGACTTTGTCAAGAATCACTATACAATGTTAGCAACATGGTACCTTGTTTGAAATGACGTACATTAAAAATAATAAAAGCAAATAAATCATTGATGGCATTTGAAATTGTTTCCCTACAGATGGATAAAAATATAAATTAGAATCGCAATAGTAGTTATGATTGTAATAATTATAATAAATATATACAAATGTATGCAAATGCTGTACATGTGCGTATATGTCATATATTTTATAAATTTATACTTATATATACCATTTTAAATATTTATTACTGTGAAAACAATTTTTCATTTATGTTATTTCATGTGATTGGATGTAGAGGCAAGAAAGGGACACACATCCAAACAAGTGAATAAAATTATGTCAATTATATAGTTTATTTGATAAATGTCAAAATAAAGTTCTCAAATTACGTTTTTTGAACATGGGAAACATATTCAAAATAGATTGTGAGCACAGAGTTAAAAACAGAGACTTGTAGTTGAATACACACAGAAAAGCTGGATTATGAAAAGTTCAACAGATGTCTTTACAAATACAGGTTTAATGTGCATATGAATTTGCATATTAGTTGGAGGAAATAAAGTACAGCATTTCCCAAGTTATTTGATCATAGCTTTTCTTTTGTAGTCATGTTCTACTAAATGTGATTTGGCTCATCCTGGTATGCAAAATAGAGGTAAATAATTTGCCCTTTACTATGATCACATCTCCAAACCAAAGAAAATATTTTCATCTTCTGTTAATAAAAATGACTAAATACAACTTACATATTCTTATGTTTTGCAATTGCAAAAATAGTTTCTATTATGCAGCTCATTTTTCTTTATTTAAAAGTAATAATATGGCATGGGGGAAAAACTCTAAACATGCTTTATGAATGTTTGGATGATTAAAATTAAAACACTCCAGAACTGAGTGAGCAGATTTGTCAGGTCAAATTCTCGGCCTATATTTGCCTCTGTAACATATGAAGGCAGGGTAGTTATCACAATGGTCCCTAGGGTGCACATTTAGAGATTGTGTACCAGGGTACTCTCTGTCCATGCAGGGGCTATGCAATGCTCTCTGGCTGCATAGTTTTCACTTATGAAATGTGATCGTTGCAGCCAGAAATTAGAAACATACTGAGATACAGGCTCTCCTCTAAGTCAGTATTTTTCTTTCCAGAACTGAATCTTAAAATTGCTGACCAAAACATTTTCCCCTGTGGAGATGAAATTCAGGTTTATTAAAGCACCTAGGAGAACTATTCTAGTGACACAATATCATTTTCATATATATATATGTGTGTGTGTGTGTGTGTGTCTGTGTGTGTGTGTATGAAATATATATAGGAAAAAATATAGGAAAATATATATAAACTTTGCTTAAAAGAAAAATGAATCAACTTTTCATAAATGCTATTTCATGTAACTTTCTAATTCAAGGCCACCTATGCTTGAATCTCGCAGAGAATGCTCCAGCACCAGGATGCTTAGTTTCCAATGAAAAGAGAAACTGCAAGTAGAGCCCAATATACATTGTTAATTCTTTCCTATTTCTCTGAACCTTGATATACCTAGTTTTATTTTTTAAATATAATTTTTCTCCTTGTATAATATGGCATCTTGACATGTCTATGTTATTATAAGAAATAAAATTGCTTTTTTTCTACTTCTCATCTCTCTTATTAAAAAGACAGCAATCACTCCTTTTATCAAAGTAATAGTAATGCAAAATATCTTTTCTTGAACTTCTTGTAATGGATCTGCAAGTTAACAAATGGGTATGGGTATAGTAACAAAAGATTCTGCCTTGCTTGCACATTGCTTTCCCTCTTCTGTCTGATTTTAGGTTTAATTGTCACTCTCTTGGGTCTTTCATTTCTTTGAAAGGTGGTGAATTAGATTCCATAAATCTTAATCAAATTAAAATTACCCTAAAATGTAATTAAAGCAATCTGAAAATGATTGCCTCTAAAAGACATCTTGGTATAATGGAAACAGTAGCAAGAGGAGGATTGTCTAGATTCAAATACTCTCTGAAAGATAAATTACAATATTTTGTAAAAGCCATTTTTTAATTACAGGGCCATCATTCATCATCTAGCAAACAATAGCTACTGACAACTTAATTAAAATGCCTAATAGACATTACAAAATTGCTTGTATGATCCTTTTTGTTTGAACTATGCTAGTTTAACAAGACACCCAAAGGTCCATAAAAAAACTCTTAATATTCAGAATTCTTGTAATTCTATTAATTATGACTGTCTTATCAGTGACCCATTTACACTCACATTACCAGATTCTAAGACACCTGGGCACTTCTAGCCTCTTCCATTAAAAAGTATTTCTCTACCACTGCTGCATGCGTATTTATTTTTACTTCTGAAGATCTTTCAGACACACTCTCAAGCACACAAAAATATAGTAAAAGATTTCCTGTAGAATATTTGTACATTTAATCCTCTACCCCGAAAATCTTTGTATTTCTGTCTTCCCAAGCAAAATTTTAATTCAGTGATTTCATTTACCTTACATTTACATTTGTTCAATGTGACTTTTCTTTGGGAGGGATTGGGTCACATGTTATAAACCCAACCTCCTGAGAGGCTGGAGGCTGCTATCAGTCATATGGGCAGCTAATCATGCTTATGCGATGGAATCTCTATAAAAACTATAACATCAACGTTTGGATGAGCTTCTCTCGTTGGCAATACTCCCGGTGTGTTGTCACATATTCATACCAGTACAGTAAAACTGTGCTGACTCCATAAGGAGAGTGCAACTGGTAGCTGCATGTTTGCTACCCTTTTAGACTCTGACCTACGTGTCTCTTGGTTGATTTTAATATTTCTTTCTTTTCCATGTAATAAACCATATATGTGACTATAACAGCTTTCAGTGAGTTCTATGGGTCATTTTAGTAAATTATGAAACCTGAAGATTGTTTTGAGTACTTCCCCAAACTTGCAACTGGTGTCAGAAGAAAAGTGGTCTTGCATGGACTGTTCACTCTAACTTTGCAGTTGGCTAAATTCTCATAGTAGTGAATATCTCACTTTACTTTATTGCACTGTTTTCTTTAAACGAGTATCTATTGGTAATTCTTTACTCATTAACTGTGTTTTTTCCTGATTTACACACTTACTAATTAATAAGACGTAGTTAAAGGACCAAGATATGTAGACATTACATTAGGAAATCATGTGAGACTGTTGCCTATTGAGGATTGAAGATGGAATAGAGACAATGAGGAAAATGATTAGTTATTGTTTGACAAACAATATTAGAAAAAAATAATTCAATGAAGAAACTGAAATTGCTTGAGAATGAATGTTTTCTTCAACACAAAAAATGAAATAAGGAAGAATTTAAAGCACTGAAAATTCCACATTGCAGTCTATCTCACAGACATAAATAATAATTTGACTTCAAAATAGAAATTTCTATTCTATTTGGAAAGTACAAATTAGGGATATCTTGGGGTTTTACCCCAGGAAAAGCTGGTCCGGGGGGGTTTACACAAAGCATGCAAATAATTATATATCCCAGGCTTCAAGTTACAGAAGTTGCCAAGTTCCAAGTTTTTAGGTTTCAAAAAGGTACTATCATGGTTTATCAGGTAATGAAGGGCTTATAAATGGAGAAAAGCATTTTGTCCAATAAGGCGCATGTAACAAGTAGGAAAATTTTTCAGGTATTTATTTAAAAAAAATAAAGATAAAAGTAATACTGGAAAGTGGAAGAACTCTCTGGGGAAAAAAAGAATAAATTCTCTTTAAGTCTAGAACTGAGATACCCCAAAATGGTCTCACTTATTCAGTTTACTCTAAAGAATGTCTTTGTCAATGACTGAGTAATCTTTCTTACATCATTGAGATATTTTATCTTTACACAGATATAGTTTCAGAATATGTAAAATAGCCTGAATGCTTTTGGAAGTTATAAAGAAATTCAGACATAATCTCTCATCTTGTCGCCTAAATTGTCCAATTTGTTGATAAACTATCATTTCATTGGCATCTGTTCTTCCCACAAGTAAAGTGGAGCGCCATGTGTTTCTTATATGTGATAGTTAAATTCCATGCTGAAGGCTTGTTTTCCAACTCTAAATGGATTTTCACTAGACCCATACTCAGAATCTCTAAGCTCCTATACTTTTCTCTTTCTTTTTCCCTAGCAAATGTAAAATAAACCTGAAAAGAAATGAGCTCATTATGCTTTTTCATCTGAAGTAAAAAGAACAGCAATACCATTCAGGAAGAAGCTGATTTTACAGCTTAGGGCATTTCTTTTAATGTTTCTCTGTATTTCTTCTGGAGTCCTTGTATATGAACTTGCCCAAATTCTTCAGTCTGAGTCAGCTCGCTGTTAAACTTTTAAGAAGCTCTGGTTATAACTGTAAAATTTTCCCTCCGATGTAGAGACATATTTGGCATTTTGACATCCTAAATTGTTTCTGACTTACCTTTAGTTTTTGCTACTCACCAGCTTTACTACTAAGGGCTTCTTAAGTAGCTATTTCTTGTGACAAAACTGACTGTAATTTCATCCTTGATAAATGATCCTTTACTGATTTTTCTGTGTAGATGAGAAAGAAAATATATAGCCCAAACTTACCTAACATTCCTCTGAATTCTCATTGAACCATATTCTTTTGTATCTAAGCAATTTTTACATTTAAAAGTAGGAACTTTTTGTAGAGTTTATAAATTCTTTTTCAAAAATTGCATTATGAATTTCCAAGGGACCAAAGTATGATTAGTGTACGATGATAACTGTTTTAAGTAATATTTAAAATTTAATGTGGGTATTCAGAAAATTGAAGTCATTTTTCAGGCCCAATAAACTAGAGATAGACTTACCAAATAATATTAAAAACCATACAGTAATCATTTTATTGTTAAAAATTAATACTCTTAGAAGTCATTTTTTCTGGCATCAAAAATTAATATTTGATAAATATTTATTAAATATCTACTGGTAGATATGATCAGGAATTTATAAGTTACAGTTGATAAATATTATTAACTATCTACTGGTAGATGTGATCAGGAATTTATAAGTCACAGTATGTGAGACATTATCTCTGCTCTTAAAGAAGATATACCATGACTGAGATTAGACCAGTACCTAAAAACAGGTGGTAAATAATGATAATTTTGATAGTAAGTTTACATAGAACTTACTATGTACCAGGTCTATTTTAAGCACTTCAATTACATTATTTAATTTATTATCACAACTCTAGGTGTTATTATTATCTACACTTTAGAAAAGAGTCATCTGAGGAGTAAAGACACTAATTTTCTGAAGGCTTAACAGCTGTTAGGTGACAGGCTCAGATTTAAACCCCAGGTGCCTGGCTCTGGACTCTGTTCACTGCCTGAAAATTGAAAGACAATAACATTATTGACATTGGAGAGAAAGAACAAAATAGAAGAATGTGATTTTAGGGCTTAGGAAAAGCTAAGTTCTTGTGCTGACTCCACAGATTTTCAGCTGTATGTCTGAACCTTACTGATCTCTTGCTTCCATCATTCATAAAATCTTAACAGCTAAAATTTCCTGAACACTTGCTGGAAATATCCACTGGTAGGTGTGATGAGAAACTTGCTGACACTTTTCTAAGGAACTTATGTGCATTATCTCTTCTCATACTTTCAATAAAATCATGAGTTAAAAACTGTTCATTTTGTTGCCATTTTAAAGATAAGGAAACTGAGGCCCTGACAGTTTAAATAATTTGCCTTAGGTCAAAAAACTAGTTTTGTTTCCCCCCTAGAGAGTATGTCTCTACATTAAGACCATGTATGTCTCCATATACTGTCTTAATCACTATACTACAAAGCTCTAGTACAATGAAGATATAGAGATGCTTAAAGCAATGTAGCTATTATTGATATTTTATATTACATATACATAATTTCAGGTTTGTGTGTGTATAAATATACATATGTGTGTGTATATATATGTGTGTGTGTGTGTGTGTGTGTGTGTGTATATATATATATATATATATATATATATATATATATATATTTGGGATATCAGTATAGGCAGAGCAAATTGAATGGAGAAACGAGACATGAGTAAGCCCTACATCTACCCAGGATTCAATTAATTGGTGGTGCAGCCTTTGATTAACTGAAAGGACTTAGAGTTCCAAATTCATCCCAGCCCCAAGCCATGGCCACCACAGTTCTGGTCTGAGTGAGGAAGACCTCTGCATTCTGTTGCTCAAGTCTCAGAGATAAAAAAGGGCTTCCTTGATCATGTGATTTTTGTTTTTAATTCTGTTTATGTGGTGTGTAATATTTATTGATTTGTGGATGTCAAACCATCCCTGCATCCCTGGTATGAAACCCACTTGATCATGGTGTTTTTTTCTTTTTGATATGGTGTTGGATTTGACTATAGCTAGTATTTTGTTTAGGATTCCAGCATCTATGTTCATCAGAGATACTGGTCTGTAGTTTTCTTTTTTTGCTATGTTTTTTCCTGGTTTTGGTATTAGGGAAATACTAGCTTCATATATATATATATACACACACACACACACACACACACACATATATATGTATATCTATGTGTATATATGTGTGTATACACACACAAACAAACACATTTTCTTTACTTGTTGATTGATTGGTGGGCATGTGGGGTGATTCCATATTTTTGCAATGGCTAATTGTGCTGCTGTAAACATCCGTGTCCATGTATCTTTTTCAATTAATGATTGCTTTTCCTCTAAATAGATACCCATTAGTGGATTGCTGGATCAAATGGTAGATCTACTTTCAGTTATTTAAGTAATCTCCACACTGTTTTCCATAGTGGTTGTACTAGCTTACGTTCCCACCAGCAGTGTAAAAGTGTTCCCTTTTTACCACTTCCATGCCAATATATATTATTTTTTGATTATGGCCATTCTTGCAGGAGTAAGGTGGTAACACCTTGCAATTTTGATTTGCATTTCCCTGATCATTAGTGATGTGGTGCATTTTTTTCATATGTTTCTTGGGCATTTGTATATCTTCTTTTGAGAGTTGTCTGTTTATGTCCTTAGCCCACTTTATAATGGCATTGTTTGTTTTTTTTCTTTCTGATTTGTTTGAATTCCTTGTAGATTCTGGCTTTTAGTCTTTTGCTGGATGCACAGTTTGAGAAGATTTTCTCCCACTCTGTGGGTTGTCTGTTTACTCTGCTGATTATTTTTTGCTAGGCAGATGCTTTTTAGTTTAATTAAGTCTCATCTATTTATCTTTGTTTTTGTTGCATTTGCTTTTGGGTTCTTGGTCATGAAGTCTTTGCCTAAGCCAATGTCCAGAAGGGTTTTTCCAATGTTATCTTCTAGAATATTTATAGTTTCAGGTCTTAGATTTCAGTCTTTGATCTATCTTCAGTTGGTTTTTTTGTAAGGTGAGCAATGAGTATCCAGCTTCCTTCTTCTTTCTACATGTGGCTTAGCAATTATTCCAGCACCATTCGTTAAATAGAGTACCCTTTCTTTATGTTTTTGTTTGCTTTGTCGAAAATTATTTGGCTGTAAATATTTGGCTTTATTTCTAGGTTCTCTATTCTGTTCCATTGGTCTATGTGCCTATTATTGTACCTGTGCCATGCTGTTTGGCTGACAATGGCTGATATGGATTGGCTGTGTCTCCACCCAAATCTTATCTTGAATTGTAGCTTGCACAATTTCCACATGTTGTGGGAGGGACCCAGTGGTAGGTAATTGAATCATGGGGCAGGTCTTTCCCGTGCTGTTCTCGTGATAGTGAAGAAGTCTTATAAGATCTAATGGTTTTATAAGGGGGAGTTTTCCTGGATAAGCTCTCTATTTTTGCCTGCTGCCATCCATGTAAGACGTGACTTGCCTCTCCTTGCCTTCTGCATGATTGTGAGGCTTCTCCAGCCATGTGGAACTGCAAGTCCATTAAATCTCTTTCCTCTATAAATTACCCAGTCTTGGATATGTCTTTATTAGCAGCATGAAAATGGACTAATACAATGGCCTTATAGTATAGTTTGAAGTTGGGTGATGTGATGTCTACAGATTTGTGGGTTTTTTTTTTTTTTTTTTTTTTTTTTTTTTTTTTTTTTTTTTTTGCTCAGTCTTGCTTTGGCTGTGTGGGCTCTTTTTTAGTTCCACATGAATTTTAGGATTGTTTTTTCCAGTTCTGTGAAGAATTATAGAGGTACTTAGATGGGAATTTCATTGAATTTGTAGATAGCTTCTGGGAATATGGTTATTTTTACAATATTGATCCTACCCATTCATGAGTACAGAATGTGTTTCCATTTCTATGTGTCATCTATTTCTTTCAGCAGTATATGTATATTGTACTTTTCCTTGTAGAGGTCTCTCCTGTCCTTGATTAGGTATATTCCTAAGTATTTTGTTTTTTTGCAGCTGTGTAAAAGGGGTTTAGTTCTTAATTTGATTCTCACCTTGGTCATTATTGATGTATGGCAGTGCTACTGATTTGTGTACATTAATTTTGTATCCTGAAAGTTTACTGAGTTCATTCATCAGTTCTCTGAGCTTTTTGGAGGAGTCTTTAGGGTTGTCTAGGTATACAATCATATCATCATCAAACAGTGACAGTTTGACTTTATCTATCTGATACCCTTTATTTCTTTCTTTTGTCCAATTGATCTGACTAGGACTTCCAGTACTATGTTGAATAGAAGTAGTGAAAGTGGACATCTTTGTATTGTTCCAGTTCTCAGGGGGAAAGCTTTCAACTTTTCCTTATTCAGTATAATGTTGGCTGTAGATCTATTGTAGATAGTTTTTATTACCTTTAGGTAAATCTCTTCTATGTTGATTTTGATGAGGGTTTGAATTATAGAAAGATGCTAGGTTTTGTCAAATGCTTTTTCTGCGTCTATTGAGATGATCATGTGATTTTTGTTTTTAATTCTGTTTATGTGGTGTGTAATATTTATTGATTTGTGGTTGTCAAACCGTCCCTGCATCCCTGGTATGAAACCCACTTGATCATGGTGGATTTTCTTTTCGATATGCTGTTGGATTTGACTATAGCTAGTATTTTGTTTAGGATTCCAGCATCTATGTTCATCAGAGATACTGGTCTGTAGTTTTCTTTTTTTGCTATGTTTTTTCCTGGTTTTGGTATTAGGGAAATACTAGCTTCATAGAGTGATTTAGAGAGGATTCCCTCTTTCTCTATATTTTGGAATAATGTAAATAGGATTGGTACCAATTCTTCTTTGAATGTATGAAAGAATTCAGCTGTGAAGGACATTTTTGGTGACAATTTTTTATTACCATTTTAATCTTGCTGCTTGTTATTGGTCTGTCCAGAGTTTCTAATTCTTCCTGGTTTAATCTAGAATGGTTGTATATTTTCAGGAACTTATCACTCTCCTCTAGGATTGCTACTTTGTGTGAATAAAGGTGTTCATAGAGCCTTGAATGATCTTTTGTATTTCTGAGGTGCTTGAAGTTTCTCCTGTTTCATTTCTAATTAAGCTTATTTGCATCTTCTCTCTTCTTGGTTAATCTCATTAATTGTCTATCAATTTTGATTATCTGTTCAAAGAAACAGCTTTTTGTTTCATTCATCTTTCATATTGCTTTTTGATTCAATTTAATTTAGTTCTGCTCTGATCATTGTTATTTCTTTTCTTCTGTTGGGTTTGGGTTTGGTTTGTTCTTGTTTCTCTAGTTCCTTTAGGTATGACCTTAGAGTGCCTATCCTTCAGACTTTTGTAGGCATTCAGTGCTTGGCTTTTGCTGTATTACAGAGGTTTTGATAGCTTGTTTTACTATTATCATTTAGTTCAAGAATTTTTAAATTTTCATCTTGATTTCATTGTTGACCCAATGATCATATGTAAGCAAGTTATTTAATTTTCATGTATTTGCATGGTTTTGCGGGTTCCCTTTGGAGTTGATTTCTAATTTTATTCCACTGTGGTCTAAGAGAGTATTTGATATAATTTTGATTTTCTTAAATTTATTGAGACCTGTTTTGTGACCTATCATATGGTCTCCCTTGGCAAATGTTCCATGTGGTGATGAATAGAATGTATATTCTGCAGTGGTTGGGTAGAATGTTCTGTAAATACCTGTGAAGTATATTTGTTCTATTTGCAATTGCAAAAATGTGGAACCAACACAAAGGCCCATCAATCAATGACTGGATAAAGAAACTGTGGTGTATATATACATACATACATATATATATGTGTGTGTATATATATGTGTATATATGTGTATATGTGATACATATGTATATATGTGTATATGTGATACATATGTATATATACACATATGTGTATATGTATGTATATATACATACATATATGCTTATATATACATATATACACATATATATGTATGTATATATATACACATATGTATCTCATATATATGATGGAATACTAGTCAGCCATAAAAAGGAATGAATTAACGGCATTCACAGCAAGGTGAATGAGGTTTGAAATTATTATTCTAAGTGAAGTTATTCAGGATTGGAAAACCAAACATCACATGTTCTCACTCATAACTGAGAACTATGTTATGAGGCTGCAAAGATATAAGAATGACAGAATAGACTTTGGGGATTCAGGGAGAAAGGGTGGAAAGTGGCTGAGGGATAAAAGACTACAAATTGGGTTCAGTGTATACTGCTTGGGTGATGGGTGGATGGGGTGTACCAAAATCTTACAAATCACCGCTAAAGAACTTACTCACGTAACCAAATATCACCTGTTTCACCAAAACCTAGGGACATAAAAATATTTTTTTAAATGTCTATTTGTTCCAGGTATAGATTAAGTCCGTTCTTTCTTTGTTTACCTTTTGTTTTAATGACATGTCTAGTGCTGTCAGTGGAATATTGAAGTCCCCCACTATTATTGTTTTGCTCTCTATCTCATTTGTTAGGTCTAGTAGCAATTGTTTAATAAAGTTAGGAGAGCCAGCGTCGGGTGCATATATATTTAGGATTGTGATATTTTATTGGGCTAGTCGTTTTATCATTATATAATGTCCCTCTTTGTCTTTTTTTACTGTTGTTGCTTTAACGTGTGTTTTGTTCTGATATAAGACTAGCTACTCCTGCCCACTTTTGGTGTCCATCTGCATGAAATATCTTTTCAACCCTCTCACCTTAAGTTTATGTGAGTTCTTATTTGTTAGGTGAGTCTCTTGAAGGCAGCAGGTACTTGGTTGGTCAAATCATCCATTCTGCCATTCTCTTTTTTAAGTGGAGCATTTAGGCCATTTACATTCAACGTTAGTATCGAAAAGTGAGGTGCTATTCTATTTATCTCACTAGTTATTGCCTTTTTTTAAAATGTGTTATTGTATTTTAGGTCCTGTGACATTTATGCTTTAAGGGAGTTCTATTGTGGTGTATTTCAAAGATTTGTTTCAAGATTTAGAGGTGCTTTTAATAGTTCTTGTAGTGCTGGCTTGGTACTAGTGAATTCTCTCAGCATTTGTTTTTTTGAAAAAGATTGTATCTTTCCTTCATATATGAGGCATAGTTTCTGGACACAAAATTCTTGGCTGATAATCATTTTGTTTAAGGAGGCTGAAGATAGGGCCCCAGTTCCTTTTAGCTTGTAGGGTTTCTGCTGAGAAATCTGCTGTTAATCTGATAGGTTTTCTTTTATAGGTTACCTGGTGCTTTTGCCTCACAGCTCTTAAGATTCTTTCTTTCAAATTGACTTCAGATAACCTGGTGACTGTGTGCCTATGCAATGATCTTTTTGTGAAGAATTTTCTGGGTCTTCTTTGAACTTCTTATGTTTAGATGTCTAGATCTCCAGGAAGGCCAGAGACATTTTTCTTGATTTCCTCAAATATGTTTTCCAAACTTTTACATCTCTCTTTTTACTCAGAACACCAATTATTCTTTTTTTTTTTTTTAGTAGAAGTACTGTTTACTATAGACAATTTTTTAAAATCATGGGATCCACATTCATACAATTACATGTGACATTGCCTGAACTCAAATCCTCATATAATACACCTTCTTTTATTACATACTACACTACTGTACCTCTAACCAGGCAAGAATATGCTAAACAGCACCTGATAGCTGCCAGCAAATTAAAAATATCCTGTATCTGTCATTTCTTACAATTCCAATAAGAATTTTCAATCTAACTTCCTAATATCTCAGTAAAGCTTTTTCTTTCGTTTTTTTTTTTTTAATTATACTTTAAGTTCTGGGATACATGGGCAGAATGTCCAGGTTTGTTACATAGATATACATGTGCATTGGTGGTTTGCTATACCCATCAACTTGTCATCTAGGTTTTAAGCCCCTCTTGCATTAGGGGCTTATGCTCTCCCTCCCCTTGCCCCTCACCCACTGACAGGCCCCAGGGTGTGATGTTCTCCTCCCTGCGTCCACGTGTTCTCATTGTTCAACTCCCACCTATGAGGGAGAACATGCAGGAAACACCAATTATTCTTAGTTTTAGTCATTTATTCATTTAACATAACCCCAAACTTGGAGGCTTTGTTCATTTTTTTAAAATCTTTTTTCTTTGTCTTTGTTGTATTGGGTTAATTTCAAAGCCTTGTCTATGGGCTCTGAAGTTTTTATTCTGCTTGTTTGATTCTATTGTTGAGACTTTCCAGTGTCTTTTGCATTTCTCTAAGTGTGTCCTTCATTTCCAAAGGTGTGACTGTTTTTTATTTATGCTGTCAATTTCTCTGGTGATTTTTCTGTCTGTATTCTATATTACTATTCTTTTTTTATTTCTTTAAATTGGTATTCACCTTTCTTTGGTGCCTTCTTGAGTAACTTAATAATTGGCCTTCTGAATTCTTTTTTTTTTTTTTTGGCAATTCAGAGATTTCTTTTTGGTTTGGATTCATTGCTTGTGAGTTAATGTGATCTTTTGGGGGTGTTAAACCTTGTTTTGTCATATTACCAGGATTGTTTTTCTGGTTCTTTCTCATTTGGGTAGACTATGTCAGAGGGAAGATCTGGGACTCAAGGGCTGTTGTTCAAGTTCTTTTGTCCCACTGGGTGCTCCCTTGACATGGTGTTCTCTCCCTTCCCCTGGAAATGGGGCTTCCTGAGACCCAAAGTACAGTGATTGTTATTTCTCTTCTGGGTCTAGCCACTCAGCAGAACTTCTGCCTCCTGGCTGGTACTGGAGAGTGTCTGCAAAGAATCCTGTGTTGTGATCCATGTTTAGGTCTCTTAGTCGTGGACACTAGCACCTGCTCTGGTGGAGGTAAAAGGGGAGTGAAGTGGACTCTGTATGGGTCCTAGGTCATAGTTTTTTTGGCCTCCATCCAGGAGGTGGTGCTTTCAAGAGAGCATCAGTTGCAGTAGTATAGGGGGGATATAAGCTAGCCCTAGGGTCGCCTGGATAAGTATTCAGGTTTCTCAGGTGGTGGATGGGGCCATAAAGCTCTCCAGAGATTATGTCCTTTGATTTTGACTACCAGGGTAGGGGCAGGGTTAGGGGTGTTGGATCTCAGACCCTCCTTTGGCAGGGTTGCTGAAGCTGCCCTGGGAAATGGGGGAGTGGTTCTCAGGCTGATTAAGTTACCTTACCAGGAGGATTATGACTGCCTCTCCTGCATCATACAGGTCATCTGGGAAGTGAGGGAAAGCCAGCAGTGACAGACCTCACCCAGCTCCTACACAGCCCAAAAGGCCAGCCTCACTCTCATGGTGCTCCCCCAGCAGCACTGAGTTTCTTTCCTGGCAGCCAGTCAGCAGGGCTGAGAACTTGCCCCAGGCTACAAAACCACCCCACTGAGAAAGCAAGCAGAACTTTCAGGTTCCTTACCCCCCTACCTGCCATGGCTTTTGTGTTTGTATCTGTACTCCCAGTTTGCCCCCTCCCCCCGATTCTGTCCGGGAAACTTTGAGTTTAGTCAAAATTGTTACAAAGCTCAGCTGGAAGTTTCCTTCTCGCTGTGGTCTTTCCTTAATTCCACTGGCAGCCCTCCTCAAGGACACCTGCAGGACAAAGTCAGGAATGGCTTTGCTGGGGACCAAGAGTGCCCACAGGGCTGTTTCTGCTGCTTCCTCTACCCCTATATTTTATCCAGCTCTCTAAATTCATCTCAGCTCCAGATAAGATCCTTATCCCGTGATCTGACCCTTCAGATTCCCCAGTGAGAATGTGTGTTTTCACGGGCAGGTGATTCCCCTCTTACATTTTGGACATTCAGTTTTTCAGCTGTCTCACAGAGCCTGCAGTAGCAAGCCACTTCCTTCAAAGGGTCTGTGGATTTTCTCAGCTTTCCCAGCATGTTCCTGGGGTAGTTCTTGGAGCAAAAGTTCACAACAGTGTGTGCCTCCACACACTGTTCTGTCTGTCTGAGTTGGAGCTGCAACTAAGTCCTGCCTCTTATCTATCATTTTTTCTAAACTATTCTTTGGTTTTCTATTTTTTTTTTCTTCTGAAACTATTCTGATCTCCTGTTTGTGGCTTCTTCAGCATTCATCTACTGCCTTTGTTTGATAGGGAATTGAATATTTATAATAGTTTTTTATTGGTTTTAAACCTATTTTGACAATACACTCCAATTTCATGCGTGACTTACTTCTTCACACTTTTTGATCTATTTTACTTTATTCTGAGTGTATCTGAAATGGTTACACTTTTTATCCAAACTGTGGAACTGCAGCATGCTGAGTTATGCCTTTCATTAGTTCATCAAGGAATTGATACCTAAATGGAATGATACAGGCTTCTTAGCCTTACCAACAATATGAAATATTTTAAAACAGACAAATGAATAGAAATAGATTAAATAAAATTACTGAGTAGAGTTGCAGGGTGGCTCATGGAAACCTGACCTTCAATTTTTTATTCCAGCATGTCTAGTGAACATCATTCAACAACTTCTTTTGTTGCTCAATTGAAGAAATGTTAATTTGATTAGTGCTGGAAGGGAGAAAACAAAACAAAACTAACTGTCTAAATTATTGAGTATATTGGTCTATAAAGCAATAATTTTTTTAAAAGTTTAAAAGTATAATTGACATGCCCATTTTTTCAATTATTACCTTTATAAAATAAATTTACAACTTGACCCCCAAATACATAAAATAGTCTTTCTCATGTCTTTCTTACCCAGGCTCACTAAATTAATCACTAAATCTGTGATGCTGTCTGCTGAAACTGGATTGATTATTTTTCCCTCCTTTACTTTTACCTAAAGTTAAGCCATTCATGCAGGTACCAAACCTCAGTCAACAGGAGTGTGACTTTCCCTGTCTGGGCTAATTGTCAATGATTTAAGACATACTCTTTCAAAAAAGCTCGTGTACATATAGATAAATTGTAAACTTTGGAAAACTGAAGACAGTATAGTTTTTCTTTTTTCAGGGAGGAGATAGTCATTGAATTGCATTTCTTTGGGGAATTATTTACTGAATCAACAGATAATCAGAAATTGTGATCTGTTGGACTCTTTCTTTTGTGCTTAGTCCAGTAGATTAGTAAATGCTTATTTAATAAATCACATATTCATTACTTCATCCCTATACTGAACATCAAGTAGGATACATAGCACTCAATAGGTAAGTTGTTTAAAAATAAATGAGAACATTAGTGAATAATATTCATTTAAGGTTTGAGAGAGAAAGGATATTTATGGTTAATATTTTGGCAACTGCTCTGAGTAGACAACTCTACTTTCTAGGATCAACCACAATTGTCTATCACTAGAATATCTCTAAAAACTTCCTATGTAGATGGAGTTCATAATAATTAGATAGAAAATAAATAATAAATTTTGATAAAATATTTAAATCACTATTTTCATCAAAGACATCGAATGACCAAAATGTAATTGTCCTGGAAAACTTGCCTTCTAAAAAAATTTAGAGGATTAGGTAACTCCAGAATAATATTTAAGTTTTGTTTGTTTGTTTTTTGTTTATGTGTGTGTGTGTGGGGGGGGGTTTGTTTGTTTGTTTGTTTTGAGACTGGGTCTCACTCTGTTGCCCAGCTGGAGTGCAGTGGTATGATCTCAGCTCACTTCAACCACCATCTCCTCAGCTCAAGGGATCCTCCCACCTCAGCCTCCTGAGTGGCTGGAACTGTAGGTATAGGTGCATGATACCATGGCATATATATATATATATATATATATATATTGTTTGTTTGTTTTGTTTTGTTTTGTTTGGTAGAGATGGGGTTTCATAATGTTACCCAGGCTGGTCTTAAACTCCTGGGCTCAAGTGTTCTACCCGTCCTGGCCTCCCAAAGTGTTAGGATTGCATGTGTGAGCCACTGCGTTTAAAATAAGTTACAAAACCCAAACCAAAAAAAAGTATCTATGATCAAGAATAGGTGACATTTGCAAGTTACTTTATAAAAGAAATATGTGGCTTCTGCATCACTGTGTCATATCAACTCTAGTGCCTAATGTAGGAACAACCATGAACTTTGAACATTGACTATGCAAAAAAAAAAGAAAAAAGAGGACAGACTTCATTTTATTGTTTAAATATTCTGCCATCATGCTCCAGTATATATTAATTTAAGTTTAAAAGTTTTGACATATTTATTAATGTGGAATAAAATACATTTTATACTTATAAGCCCATAACCAATAGTTCCATGCATGATGCTGATTAACAGCAGTGTGACAAATTGAAAACATTTTATTTCTCTAGGTATTTGATTATGATCATTGATCTTAACTAAGAAAATTTCAGCTTCTACCAAAATTACAGCTGCTAAAATTAATAAATATTTTACTTTTTAATCTGTAGGATTAAAATAATACCACATTCTCATGAAGATATTTGAAGATTAGTTTAGATAGATAGAATGTACCTGGCATATATATAAAGAATGAATACATGTAGTGACTAATAATTTCATCATAAAAATTATTATTGTAATGGTTATTATATTTTCTAGCCACTGATCCACATGGAATTTGGCCTTGACATTGAAGAGTAGCATTTCTGGACCAGTATGGAACTTTTTGGCATAGTACAATTCCTGTACCATCATAATCCAAGATAGCATTTAGTTAGAATAAAAATAGAACTATTTAAAACCTTAAGAATGAGATATTGAATCATTATGGCCCACAGATTATGTATTAGTCCATTTTCATGCTGCTGATAAAGACGTACCTGAAACTGGGTAATTTATAAAGAAAAAAGAGGTTTAATGGACTCACAGTTCCACGTGGCTGGAGAGGACTCACTATCATGGTGGAAGACAAAAGGCATGTCTTACATGGTGGCAGGCAAAAAAAGAGAGATTGTCCAGGGAAACTCCACCTTATAGAACCATGAGATTTCATGAGACTTATTCACTACCACAAGAGCAGTATGGGGGAAACCATCACCATGATTCAATTATCTCCCACCAGGTCCCTCCCACAACAAGTGGGGATTATGTGAGCTACAATTCAAGATGAGATTTGGGTGGGTACACAGTCAAATCCTATTAGATTATTAAATACAAATTGCAAAGTATTGGGAAACAAGTGTTTTCCATAAACACATGTTCAGATTGAATTCTATCTATAAAAAAGCAGCTCTCTCCCAAAAGTATTTCTGTGGTATGCTCAGAGCAGGCAATCATCTTATCTCTAAGAGTAAATTTAAACTAAAAGTCAGCTATGAGGCTGACAACGTTTCTACAGGATAGTCTTCCAAGTTAGAAAGGTCACTGATTTGGTCTATCTTGTCATGTTTAGACAGCCTTGAGCTGCTGTCTGCCTAGCCCTTTTCACTTTTTTTTTTTAGAGACAGGGCCTCGTTCTGTTGCCCAGGCTGAAGTGCAGTGGTGTGATCATGGCTCATTGCAGCCTTGAATTCTTAGGTTCAAGCAATCCTTTTGCCTCAGCCTCCCAAGTAGCTAGGACTACAGGTGCACACTATCACACCCAACTAATTTGTAAAGGCAGGGTCTCACTATGTTGTCCAGGCTGGTCTTGGACTACTAGGCTCAAGCAATCCACCACCTTCACCTCCTGAAGTGCTGGGATTACAGACAAGAGCCACCTTGACGGGCCCCTTTTCGCCCTTTTAAAGAGTTCACCTATAACTTACAGAAGTTTGCTTCCCTCTATTAAAAAACATTTTTGAGGACATTTAACATTCTTGGAAACATCTTCATGTCTGCTTTCATTTCTTTATACTGCACCTTTCCAGGCTCCTTAAAAGCTTCCCCATACTCCAACCTGTCTCATTCTTATTCAATATGTTCTGTAGTCTTGGTTCTGTTTGAAAAGTTCACTTTGACACACAAATTGATGACATTTTCTGATTCAGACTTCTCTCTATGGCACAGTTTTTAAAGGACTGATTATAAAGAAACTCCTCCTCCATTAAGCAAAATTTTAGGATTGTACACTACTCTTCAAGCAGCCACTAATATTGCTACAGCTTAGCCTTATGGGTGGCTCTGGGCACTAAGATAATTTGGTCAAGCCATCACCATCTCTTGTTAGGCACAGTGACAATCCTCCATCAATTCAACTCTTACTCATTCTCCTCCTCGTAAACACAATATGAAAGGAATATATGTTAAAAAACTACATTAAAAATATTAAAAATTAAGATCTAATGTAGTGAAACATTGAGCCCCATGAAGATTCAATGACTGGGGTCCAGGGGCAACACTACTATCACAATAGTAAGAATAACTTTATCTTCTATATTACTTGAAGTTTTATCCTGAAATATTTAAGAACAAATTATCTTTTTCTATGAGGAATTTGACAATTCAGTGAACTTTATCTTTACTGAGCTCTTTATCCATAATTGAAGGGAGAAGGTAATTTTATAGGATTCGATGAAGGTTTTAGTAAAGGAGTTGGAAAAATTTAGTTGAGGTGATCTTAGACTTCGATTCCCTTATCACTAAATATAATCGGATTCTAAAGTCTGAATGGTGAAAACTCAAATAAGTAAAAACGAAATTAAGCTTTAGCATTTCATGTCACAAAGACCATAGGTGGCCCTGTTCCTGCTGCCTAAAGGCATACTTTAAACTAGGTTCACATAGGAACCAGGTTTGGACCACTGTTCTGATTAAAAGTATTGGTATAGTGTGCTGTATGAGCTATCAGATATGATCCTTTTGATATATAAATCAGCTCTTGTTACATAAACACATATTCTGTTTTACACTGTTTTTGAAATAGAAGTCAGTATTTTTGTGGAAACAGTGCTATTATGCCATTAGTTCCTCTAGCCCTGAAATTGGCTGTGGATTAATTCTTGGCCATGCCTATTTCGTTTTTTCCTCCTGTTCTCTACATTCATTATAGTCAAACCCTATGGCTTGTATGAATATGAATTTTAGATATCTAATATTCCTCACTTCTTTTTAAGAATGGATGGTATGTTGAATAATTAGGAATTATTATTGAAGACCATTTATCAATATCATGATATAGAAGACATTAGGCAGGATATAACTATAAGTTCACATTTTCCAATTTGGTTTAGATTCTTAATTCCTAATATATTCTCTTCACCTGCTCAACTGAAATGTTCAAAAATATAAAGAAAAAAATCACTTTAAAATTTAGTATTAGGAAATAATTTAAATTTCTCCTCCTGCTAAGGGTCAAATTCAAAGTATATTGATCTCAATTCACATCGATTCTAAAATCTTCCATCCAGTAGATGTGGCCAGAGAGTAATGCTAGTTCTACTTAGCAGTTCCTAGACATAACCTAGAGTCAAATCTGTCACATAAGATTATTTAGGGGTACAGACAAGCCTGGACACAACTGTAAAGTAATTAAAATCTTCTTTCCAGTTTTTCCACCTTTTCTTTCAACATTCATGTGTGTATTTTTGGTTCATTATTCTCTCCTTCCTGATTCATGTTACCACATGGCAACTCAGTCTTTACTACCCTGAGAAATTTAGCCAACAGCTGCAAAACCTCCTTTCCTGTACTGTCTTCCAATGATAAATAATTGCTGTAAGGCAAATTTTCAGAAATAAATTTCTCAAGGGGCAACTAGTTATAAGGTGATTTTTTTCTTATTTTCATCTTAATAAGTCACTATACCTGCAATCAAAGAATCAATTATATCTGCATATTGGTTTGTGCTGTCACATGCAGAATAGCCTATGGGTGATTCCCACAAATCACATTAGGTTGACAGTAGATGATTCTACTTTTGTCTTTGAGTGGCTCTATTAAAACAGTTGTTTGAAATCAAACCAAGTTTCACAATTCCAATGATTACCATTGACATTAATAGGAAATCAAGGATATAGCATATTGTTGCCTAAAAAGCAATTTATTTGTTTTCAACCAAATCTTTCATGATTTCAGCTATTTTCATATTTTAGTTTTAAAACAATTTTCAGTGAAAACTGAGTAGATATTAGGCAACTACCTGAATCAAACAGGCTAGATTTAATTTACTCTGAGTGAAAGGAGGTTTGTTTGTTTGTTTTTTGTTTGATCAATGGGACTGTTGTGAAAAAAATAAAGTTGAATGATGAAGTAAAGAATGCAGACCATTCTCAGGCACTGGAAAAATCAAAATAAGACAATCAGGGAAAGAAGTTTGATTAACTTCTAAAACCACTCAGATTTGTTCCAAGTATTTAGAAATACAAAGAGCAGAGAAGAATGCATTCAAGTGTGGAACTCTGTGTTGCTCAATCTAATTAAATATTTAAGGAGACAATTTTGAAAAACTATAAATAAAATGAGATTTATTCATTGAGCACCTCAATATTATATACCAGTGGAATTCGAGATTCATAATTTGAGAACATAGACAGCACAAGGTTAATGACTTATCAGGGGATCCAGAACAGGACAGGAATCAGGCAGGGTTCACTTTGCAGTCATTCCTGGCTAATAGTTTTACCAGCTCCCTAGTTATGGAGTACCTGTAGGTATCACCAATATCACATTATGGTTCAATGCATAGTATATTAAAAAGACAATAATCATTAGCATCTATAGAATCCTTAATATGTGGCAGCACTGTGATAATTAATTTTTATTTATCAATGATTTTCAAGTTGTCCACTGGCTACTAACATCCAAATCAATGTGATCCTTCCAAAAAAAAAAAAAAGTGCATTATCTTGTCTGTGTCCCAGGTCCTACATAAGAATATCTAACGGATACCTATTCTGCATTTTTAACATGTGTCCAGGTGATTCTTATGCAAACCAGGGTTTGAAAAACTTTGGTATATTATTACATTAAATTTTTACATCAACAAAATGAAATAGATAGTGTTACTTCTATTTTATAAGTGAAGAAATCTATCTTTTAACTTAAATAATACATAAAAACATGGTTATTTAAATACAAAGATAAAGGCCATAAATTTAAAAAGTTAATATTTAAGTGTATTTATATTTTACTTCTTATGTGTGTTTTGCTTTGTACTGTGGATTAAATTCCAATACTTTTATTGAGCTAATATTATATGAGTGATATTATTAGAAAGAATATTGAATTGAAGATATTAAAGAGACATACACTTTTCCTCCCTGACTAGGGCACACATTTTTTTCCCTGTACTTACAGAGAGAGCAGAGGAACTGAATCTCACATGTAGATAAGCCATTTACTTTTACAAGCCTGGGAATGAATCAAGTTGGGAAGGAAGTCCTGTCATGAGTATGGATACACTTGCAGTTAGATCATAGCAGCAGAGCTCAAAAACAGGAGACAAAGCAGTACTGGGGGCAATAGATTTTTCTTTAACTTGATGGGATAAAATACCCAGGAATATGGCAGCTGGAGTGGCAATTTTATTTTTTGGTTAGAAAATGAAAAGACTCTGCCATTTCTGATCTATACTCATCAACACTGGGCATGTGGCCATATTAGAGATGTGGCTTTCCAGGCAATTTAAATAATGGAAGCGCAAGTGAGACATCCCCTATAAACACAGGGGAATTTACTAAAACCTATAAAAGTATAGGATTGATGGGCACTTCAGAGATAATCTGCTGGGAGATATGGAACAAAGGGAATTTGTCAACAATAGTCCTTTACTGGCAGAGGTTTTAGATTAGGGAATGAATTCTTTTATGCATAGTATTGTGACTAGTTCACACATAAAAAGTCACCACAGCAGACTGCAGTCATCAGAGTATGGTGGCTGCCTAAATTGACAGAGCTGGAATGGAATGGTAAATGATGCTTTTGCTTTAGAGTAAATAAAGTGATATTTGATAAGTCTGCTTGATGCCTTGCACCCATTTTGCCTGTTTCCAGCTGTAGGGTGCTGCTAGTCCTTTAGTATCTGGAAGGTAAAGAGCTTCTGAGAACTTGCAACATCATCTTTTTGAAATATAAAATTAAATAGAGAGAAAATAATTCCTTAGTTAAAACAAATAATTTTTGATTGCAGTATAAATTTCAATTCAACAGACCTGGCAAAGAATGAAAGCAGTCTTTTATTGTGGGTAAGCTTGCATGTGACATGAAGGGTTTGTTCATCTGGATATACGTAGTAATAGAGGGGTTTCCCACGATCACTAAATGTGCCCGAGTGAGTCAAATTGTAGCAGTTCAAGCTTTGAAACTTGAATTTAAAATGTTTCCGTTTTGCAATCATTACATATTTTAGAATGAAAATGAGAAGTATGGAAAAGACGGTCCTCAATCTATATTTCATTAAATGCACTTATAAAAAATTATGCTTTCTAATTTGTTAGTGTTGATGCTTACAGAACTACCAACTGCATTTATCCAATACATAGCAATGACAGAAAATACGTAAGTAGAAAATAGATAATTTAAAAAATAGACATAAACACAAAAATCATGTCTGTCACCAAGGATGAGTATCGGCAACAAGCTTTTGGATTTTGAATCCAAAGGGCATAATCAGCGTCTTATTTAAAGAAAATGCCCCACTGTAAGCAAAGAACATAAGCCAGACTCACTTAATGAAATAAGGCTCAGATTCACAGCCTAAAAGGCTTTGACTTCTACAAAGTCTTTTACCCGAAGAAGCATTAGAAAGCTGGCATGGATTAATAGGAAAGATTTGGAGCAAATCGATTCAAAAACTGGATCAGACGTTGACCCAGTATCACATTTGTGACAGACTTTCTAAGCCATCAGCCTGAGAGGACCTTTGGAGGCAGAGTAGAAAAAAAAATCCAAATGAGTACTTTAATAGGGAAGGCAAGCTATAGAAATCAAGAGAAAAAAATATCCAAAATATATAAGGAAATTAAGACCTACAGGCAATAAAACAATATTCTGAAAATTAGTTTACTCTAGGAAATGTGAAAATAATTGTGAAATTCGAAAATGAATTTAAATTAGCATACGTAGGCTCTAAAATCAATGAAATAAAGCAAGCTGTAAAATATAACAATAAAGTACAAAAAGCGAAGAATGAAAGGAAGGAAAAGAAAAAGAAAGGAAGGATATAAGATTAGATGAATGTACAAAGTAAATGCAGATCTCAAAATGAAAAATATAACGATTTCAATAAAAAAAAATCTGTCAGTTTCCAGTGAGTGTAAATAAAGCATAATATATGTGACAAGGAAGTGAAACTGTAGAACATCATCATGAATATTATCAGCATGAAGATATTATATTAATACAGCAATTTGAGTGACAACAGACTTCTCTCATCAGCAATAGGTTCAAAGGAACACTGATTAATCCAAAGGGCTGAAGTATGTTAGAAGTAGAAGTCTGTATTCTGGAAAGATAGCAGGCTAGAGTTAAAGCAAAATTAAAAGTATTTTGAGACATATACCTAATAAGTGATTTTAAGCCTTTTCCACTTTGCCTTGAGAATGCTCACCAGTAGCACTTGTGACTGCAGTGCTTACCCAGAGATAACTTTGCCACACAATAGCTCGCTTTTATTATCATTTTCGCTTTGCTCTAGTATATCAACTTTGGAAACAAAAGACATCATTCTATTTATAGCATTCTGTTTTTAGTAGTATTTCTATTTACAAACTATACTAATTCTTGATCGTTGAAGATGTTAAATCTTAGAAAATGTAGCATTCCTATGTGTGATGTTAACATCATTCTCAAATGTTTGTTGGCTAACGATTCATTTGATGAATCAGATTTTTCCCAAATAGACAACGCTGATGATTCCGATGATTCTGATGTCACTTCTGTTTAGAAATAACTCCAGGAACAGTTGTTTTTTTTTTTTAATTTTTTCACATTGAAAAATCAGTCAGATTTGCTTCAGTCTCAAAGAGCATGTTTAGTTAAAATTAAATAAACACAGGCAGTGAGCTGCACTTTTTTTTTTTTAATGGGCAAAGTGTTAATACATACAGAATTTCTCTGAAAGAAGTATTAAGTGATTAACTTTAATAAACAGAAGTTCACCATTGAGGAAACAATGGAATGGATGCATCTATAATAATAAAATATGCTGATAAAATTGACTGTTAAAAAAAAAGTGTAACTAATTTTTAAAATAGTAACAAGGAATGTGGGACGGCTTGAGAAAGGAACTTTAAGTGACTAATAAATGAAACAATGATTTTTCTTAACTGTAGGAAGCATGCTACTGAATAATTTAGACTTCAAAATTAAATATATGTATCAATTAGAAAGGTAACCAATAAATAATAGAATTACAATGAATTCTTTTCAAATTTCCTCCCAAATTTTAATAACAATGAATATTATGGAGAAAACAAATTTGTCAATAAAACAGAGGCAGAAAGAGAGAAAGAAGAAAGGAAGGAAGGAGAAAGAAAGAGAAAGAAAGGGAAGAAAGAAGAAAGAAAGAGAGGAGGAAAGAAAGGAAGGGAAAGGGAAAGAAGGAGGAAGGAAAGAAGGAAAGAAGGAAGGAAGGGAGGGAGGGAGGGAGGAAAAATAGAACAAAGGTAAAATATGATCAGGACAAACACAAAAGGTGATAGTGGAGTAAGTTAGATAAATTAGGAATTATGTAATTCCGACACATTAAGCAAAGTTGTCAAAAAGTAGAGACAGATTAGTTTTACAAATCACCTATATGCTTCTTAGAAAATTATTTTAAAAATTCAACACAATTTAATAAATGGAGGAAAATAATATAATTCGTTGGATATTCTGTTTTTCCATATGACTTTTAGGAACATTTCGTTTAAGTCTTTTAAAAAGTTGGCGATTTCACAAGATATATATGTATGTATATGTGTATGTATGTACATATATATAGAATTTTATATATTTATATATAGTGAAATATGTATATATTGAAAAATATATATATTAGAAGAATTTATAGCACTAGGTTATTCCAGTCTAAAACATGATGGCTTTTCAATTATTTATATCTTGTTTCAGATTCCTCAATACAATTTCATAGTTTTTGTAATAAAATCATAAAATTTCTTATTGAACATGTTACACAATAAAGTTGTTAAAAAGTATTGTGAATACTTTTTAGCATTCAAATTCAAATTCTTGGGAATTTGTGGGTTTTCTTAATTCTAGGAAATTTTTAAAAATTGATTAAATTTGGATTATTAAACTTTTATCTAGGGTCTTTACTTTGTTAATTTTTTCTCTTTAATAGAACCTAGAAGATTTGCAAGGTTAAAACAATTATAGGATTTTTTCAGTGAGATCATTATCTCCTTTATTCCCAATTGTCACTTATGCTTGACTTACTACATTTTCTAGTGTACTCAAGACAATGCTGAGCAATAATAGTTACCTAAATTATCCTTCCCCTTTCCAGATATTAATTGAAATACTTTTAGTTGCCACATAGAGAAACGTTTCTTTAAAATAAAAGGTAAATGTTATTTTTATATTTGTTTTCCTTCTTTCTTTCTTTTCTGTTTCCTTTTTTTTTTTTTTTCTTTGAGACAGCGTCTTGCTCTGTCACCAGGCTGGAGTGCAGTGGCATGATCTTCTTGGCTCACAGCCACCTCTGCCTCCAGGCTCAAGTGATTCCCCTGCTTCAGTCTCTGGAGTAACTAGGACTACATACAGGCACATGACACTATACCCAGCTATTGTGTTTGTTTTCTATCCTTATTTTATTTAAGATCTTTATTAGAAAGTCGTGCTGAAATGAAAACATTGCCATCTTTTTATTCTATGGATTATAGAAAAAGGAAAATAATTTAGGAAAATTCAAAATTTTAAAATGATTTAAATAAAATCTAACAAACTATGAACACTGAGAAATCCCTTAACTTAGTAACCTACCTCAAAAACCTACGGATATTAAAATATTAAGCAAAGAAACTTTAGAGACATTTTATTTTAAATAGAGAAGCCAACAAAGGCACTCTTATTAGTATTTTCCAATAAACCCTAAGAACTGAATGAAAATAATGAAAGAACACAGAGGAAGAGATAAAAGTATTGTTATTCAAAGGCACTACATTTTTTACTTAGAAAAAACATCAAAGATATACAACAGGTAAAGCAAGCTCTCTAACGCATGGCCTGTGGGCCACATGATGCCAAGTATGGCTTTGAATGCAGCCCAATACAAATTCGTAAACTTTCTTAAAACATTATGATTTTTTTGTAATTATTATTCTTTAGCTCATCAGCTATCATTAGTGTAAGTGTATTTTATATGTGGCCCAAGACAACTCTTCTTCCAGTGTGGCCAGGGAAACCAAAAGTTTGGATACCCCTGAAAATTTAGTCTTCTAAAAGTTTATATGGTGCCAGAAATAAGAAAAAGTTATTGATCAATGACATATCTGTTCATCAGCAAAAGCAGTTACAACACAATAAATTCTTCAGTGTTCCTAAAAATGTGCAAAAATGTAGTTTATAAAATCTTTTTTGGATAATAAAGTGTATCCTAGACAAAAAACAAAATATATTTATACCATGTGTAAAGATAATTCAATACCCTAATGCTGTCAATTATAATCAATTTATTCTATAATAACAAAGTTAATATAGTCACCAAGTTTTTACTTTTTTAGAACTGGAACAATTTTTCAAAACCTCTTAGGGTTGAGTGAATGCCCAAAAATAGTCAAAATAATTCTGAAAAAAATCGTAAGGAAGAGTAATGCACTGCCAAGTATTAAAACTTATTATAAAATTATAATATCAAAACTTGTTACAAATAATCCAGTATATTATTGGGGGAGAGATAAATATACAAAATTATATTTAAAAAACTCAAAAGGTAAAAGCAAAAAATTCTCAGTTTCAGACCCAAACATATATGAGGTTTTGCATATCATACAAAAGGTAATATAAATCAGCAGAGAAAAGATGGGCTATAGACTTTGGCAGGTATCACTAATCTTCCCCAATATCCAATTCTCTTTCCCTTCTTGTCACATGGAAGTCTATTTTGCAGGGTGCGGGGGCACATTTTTGCTGTTGGTTAGACCATGTGATGAGTTATGGCCAAAGAAATATCAAGTGAGCTGGTGTGAAGTACTAAAAAGTCCATGAAAAGTCCCCTAGTTTCTTTCTTCCATAAATACAGCCATTATGAATGGGGCTCTGAGGCATTGTATGAGAAAATCTACTTTAGAGAGAGTTACAGTAAATGACAGCAATCTTTAGAAAAGGAGAAATAACATTTTCATTGTACATAAACACAAAGATTGAGAAATTGTTAGGTGCCACACTATAATAGAGCCTGTTCTGCTTATATATACATGCTATTCAAATAATCAGTTATATTTATGGTTAAAATCAAATGAGATATAAATACACACATACTTACATTCATAAATTTGAGGGACTGAAAACAGAGTTCATAAAGCAGGGGGCTGATATAGGAAGCAACAGAAGCTCAGAGAAACCCTGTGATGGTGTTGTAGCTAAAAGAGATTTTAAGAAAGGTGATGCCTACTGTTTTGAAATTGATTCTTTTAGAGAACATGTACTTTTTGCTTATCTGCCAGTTTCACAAATGACTTGATATAAAATCATAGAAAGGGCTAAACCTCATATAGATGCCAGATAGTAAATATCAAAACAGTATATATTGAAGCAAGAGTCTATCACTTGAAGCAATTAAGAGATTGGAAGTTAAATAGAAATTTGCAAAAATGTGAAGGTCTTCGGAATTTTTTAAGCCATGGTAAGGAGAGTTATAGGAGAAATGCTGATTGATTTTTTTCTTTAAGATCTTAAGGGATAATGGAGTTGTAGCTAGCAGTTAAATTATTGAAATAAAACAATGGAGAAAGAAAAAAAAAAAAAGATTGTGTTTTTAGAGGATAAATTCCATAGACACATAGTGACCTGGCCAGTGACACCGCAGTCTGTTGTAGTCACCTGGCTGAGGAGAGAATAAGAACAATAACAAATAGAGCCAAAGCATCATTCATTTTCATTTACTTGGTGAATTGACCTTAGTTTCCTCCCTGGCAATCATACTAAACCCACCATCTGTGCAAAGCAAATGCAGTGTGGGAGTCAGGAGTTCATGCTCTAATATTGCTTTATCAGTTTATTTCACAGATAATGGCACCTTAATTATTATCAATGACCTGCATGCCATTCCTTACTATTCCTTCTTAGATATGTCTTTCTGAGTTATTCAAATTGTACTGGTGTTTTCCAATCTGATTCTTCTAGGAACTAATACCTACATTTCTGTAAGACAGAAGAATTCTTCTATAAGACAGAAGAATTATCAGACTGATTTTTCAGAAAATAAATTATTTATGTTATTTTCTAGTAAGTTTTTGATAGTTTCAACTAAAAATAATAGATTCTAAAGAATTTTCTAAGTTAAAAAAGAAAATAGACAAGAAAGAAAATGTCTGGCAATGCTAATTTGGATTAAATTTGTTTAGAAAAAACACATTATACAATCTTTGAAGTAGAATCTATTATGGTTAAAGAAAAGCACTTGGATTATCTGGTTCATAATTTATATTTTAAACAGAAGTAAAAGCACACTTATTCTCCATACTTATTTATTTATGTCCATTCATTTTTCATCTTAGTCGTGATTTTCAGAAAAGACTCCCATAGACGTAAGTAGCTTTAATCTCCATACATTGAAATATCAGTGAGAAATAAACACTTCCCGTTTAATGGCTTTAACTAGAGAAATGCTTATGTTGATTAATGTCTATCAAGTTTTCCTTGATTTACTTGAAATGTGTTTTTTCTATAAATGAATAAAACACTAATGACTCGGGGCTGGGCACGGTGGTTCACGCTTGTAATCCCAGCACTTTGGGAGGCCAAGGCGGGCGGGATCACTGAGGTCAGGAGTTTGAGACGAGCCTGGCCAACATGGTGAAACCCGGTCTCCACTAAAAATACAAAAATTAGCGAGACGTGGTGGCAGGCGCCTGTAATCCTAGCTACTCAGGAGGCTGAGGCAGGATAATAGCTTGAACCTAGGAGGCAGAGGTTGCAGTGAGCCGAGATCGTGCCACTGCACTCCAGCCTGGGTGACAGAGCAAGACTCCATCTCAAAAAAAAAAAAAAAGAAAAAAATTAATGACTCACACCTATGAGTGTGTGGGATGATTTTTCTCCTTTCTTTTCTCTCATGATCTGGTTGCTAAATATGATTTATCCCACAGAGGGACATCATGGATTGATTTTCCAAGCTCATTCAAAAGTCCCCACAATTTCAGAGAAAACCTTTCTGAACACATTGGGAATCTTAAATAGTTGCTTTGCTCTAGCCTTTATTTGTGACAAAAAAAAAAAAAAAAAAAAAATGTTACCTTTGCAGATGAACTTATTTCCCTGAGTTTTAATTCTAATGCCACAGAAGCCAGATCAATGGCAAAGTGAAAATATAACTTTTGTGAGAGATAAATTAGAAAGTATTTTTAAATATTGGTAATGTATTAAAAAGTCTGTTTTGATCCTAGCTTTTTTTTTTAAAGAAATGGCTAGATGATATTTGTCTCCCCTACTGAAAACAAAACAAAACGATCCACTTACTTGCATTTAACAGTCCCCTGCACAAAGATGTAGGCAGTCCATTTTAGGTCACATGTAATGCCCAGGTTTAACACTGTTCACCAAATTCTCTAGATTATATTGCACCAACATCTTAGAACTAAGTTTACATTAGTTTGTAACTCTTTTTATCTATGGCCTGTAAATCTAATTTAAGATGGTTTTATATTAACAAAATTCCAAATTAATGTGCGTTTTAAAACAACCTCCCAACAGTCACCCCTCTAATATTTTCATAATTACTAATCATCTGTAGTTCTGTGAATTGATTGTTCACTTCCATTGAACATTGTCTCCTCAAGTTGAAAAACCATTAGTTAATTTAATAGAAATGCAGTTAACAAGCATCCTCCCTGGGATATATAGATTTATTTTGTAGCAGGATGAGCTGTGGACAAAACCCCACAGACACCAAGATAGTGAAGGAAGTGGCTTTAATCAGCTGGAAGCATCGGCAGACTAACGTCTTAAAATCTGAGCTTGTCAGGTGCCCAACTTCTGTTTAAGGGCTTACAACTCTAAGGGGGTCCGCGTGAGAGGGTCATAATCAATTGAGCAAGCCAGGGGGTACGTGACAGGGGCTGCAAGCACTGGTGGTCAGAGTGAAACAGAACAGAATGGGAGTTTTCACAATGTCCTTCCATACAATGTCTGGAATCTATAGATAACATCAGTTGCTACATCAGGGGTGGAATTTTAACTACCAGGCTTAGGTCAGGCAGGCCCAAGCCTGGTTTTGGGTCTGGTTCCTAGGCGCCGGGCTACCTGCCCTTTGTTTCGCTTTTCTTTCCTTTTCTGAGTACAAAACAATATGAGAGGGTCTGTCTCTCTTCTCTCAATTTAATTAAGTGAAAAGTCCTTTTCGTTTTTTAAAAGGAGCCACGTGCATTTCTTAGGTTAATCTGATAACAAATTGTTTTGATAATCATTCAGAACATGTATATAGTTTCCATAAGATCAAACATCTGCCTCCCCTCATCTGTGACACTTTGGAGGAGTTGACTGTAGTGTCGTATTAAGGAGTGTGGATCCAGGAGTTGATTGCTGGCGTTTTACAGCTGGATCTACTGCTTATTATGTCTGTGTCTTGAGTTGAGGCACCTAATCTATCCCCACTGCAGTTTTTTCCTTTGTAATTATTATTATACACATTATTTGTACTCTTTACCGAACTAAGAAATAAGAATGTCCCCAAAAGGATTTTTTAAATGGTATTATGCAGTCACAATAAAATTTAGCAGTGAGGCACTTTAAGCTACTATTCCAGAAAAAAATAGATAAAAATTAATCTTTTCTTATAATTAGAAAAATGGACCAGCTTTTTACAAGTGTTTTACCTATCTGCAGTGAAAAGAGATGTAAGACTGCAGATTTGCATATTAAATGCCTGCACTATAAATCTCAAAACTCAGTTCTCCAATACTAATTATTTCATTATGAAACCATAGCATAATTCCTAAAACTTTGAATATTCACAAAGATGTTTAAGTTTTGCAGAATTGAGCTGGATATCAATTAGTCAACAAATACCACTTGAGAATAATAGGTAGAAGTCTCTTTCTTAGAAACCAGGATGAATTAAAGAGGCACAAGGCAAGATAAACCTTTAAATGGCTTTCAAAGTACTTGGGGAAATAAGACACATTAAAAGAAATAATGATAAAAAAACAGCAAATATTTATTAACCATTTAGAAATCTAGTTACAATGTCCATACATTTTAAACATGGGCTTTTATATTATTTATGATTTGTGAAAGATGTATTAAAACTCAAATGATTTGTTTTTGAGTTTTCAAAAGGTCATAGAGCAGGACAGACCTGGATTCAAATTCTGGCTGTACTACTTAGTAGCTATATCTTATAGGGAAAGTAGCTTAACATTGTTTAACGTTGGTTTTCTTAACTGTATGAGGGGATAATAACATAAGGTTTAGGGTTAATTAGATAAATTAAATAGTATACTCCTTGGTCCACAGTAACGGTTCAATAAATTATCATCCACTGTGTGCCAGGCAATGTGCTAGACCATTATGACCCTGGCATGGATAATCCAATGGGAAATGCACAGTTTAATATTGAGCATATATATTTATCCTCATTAGTGAAAACCAAGTGGCTTTCCCTTTGTTCTTCAGTAGAATTACTAATCTTTGTTGAATAAGGAATTCCTGGTGTTACTGCTCTGGGGCACCACGAAGAATTGTTCATGAATGAAACAGCTATTACACAGTTCAGTTCATATAAATTGTTTTGGTGAGTTAATAATTCCTCAAAGACCCTTCATAGTCTCTCAGAGTGAGGGGTGTGTGTGTGTGTCTGTGTGTGTGCGGACACGCATGTGTGTGTTTGTGTGTGTGCATAGCATGTAGCCTATCCCAAATTTGGTGGAAATCTCTTTAGCCACTTTGGAAGGATACTGTAGCAGACAGACTGAAACTCATCTGATTATATAAGTAATTAATTTACATGAACTGGATGGAGTCTGTTCTGAGAAATTTGGTAATCATGGTTTATGTAACTAACTGTAGGAAACTAGAGGAGAACCAAATCTCTGTGAGTTTCTGTGAACACTGAACTGGGGCTGGAAGGAGTGAGAGAGAATTTAGGGAATTTAAACTGCCAGTGAGAAGGAATGACAATTTCTTACAGAGTAGATAGAAATCTGTCTTTGCTTCAAATTAACAAATATTTATCAAATTACCAATAAATATCAGATGGTGTGTTAAGTACTGGGGATATAGCAGTGAAAAAAAAGACATTCTGTGCCTTAAGGGAGCTTTCATTTAAGTAAAAATGAGACAGAAACTGGTAACTATAATATTAATAACCAGTATTTTTATGGGATAACAACAGAGGAAGTGTAGATAACATGGTGCTGTGGGACCCATGGCAAGAGCACTTAACATCACTGTCAGGAATCACAAGAGACTTTCAGAAAGAAAGAGGAGTCTGAAGAGATGCAGCACAGGGCTGGACAGTCAGTGGATGAACTACATATTTAATAAGTCCAAGTGTCTTTCCAAGTGTACTGGAATGAGTGGTCAGCAATTTGTAACTCTCATTTTTCTGACATATTTGACTTTATCAGAGAATGGGACTTTTCTCTTTTTCCAACTTTTTGTTTTGTTTTGTTTTTATAGCTCATGACACTTTTCTTTAACAATTGTCTCAATTATTAAAGATACTACCACAGTCATCAGTGTCTCCCCCACCCCAAACCCTTGCCCTCACCCCTTGGGACAGATTTCGTGAATATCCTTTGCCAGTCAAGTTTTTTAAGTAACTGGAATAGCCTAGCATGTGATGCCATTATATAATTATTGTCTAGATTTTACTTGGAACTTTTTATTAGGGCTCTATTTCTATCAGCATTGACTTATTCTTTTTTTATAGCTTTTCTTAATGCTTACAAGAAAGCACCTTTGATTTACCTCTGCACTGTGCATGTGTAAATGTTCTGAAACACAGGTCAGATGTGCAGCATTATTGAAAAGTGTTCTTTTGTGCATAATGCATAGGCGTTAGGAATGAGGTAGCAGAGGGAGTCTCCTCAGTGAAGGTGAATAGCTTTTACATGAATAAAAGCAGTAAATTATTAAAATTCTCTACTCCAAAAATGATTAAATATAATGGGTTTTCAAATGTTGAATAAAACATCTTAATTCAGACCACTGTACCAAAAATTAAAAAAAAGATTACTGTAAAAAATCCAAAATGTTAGTGAAATATATGCAGGTGTTCAACCAAATGGCCCAAAACATAACTATTATTTTGGTTTTGCTTAAATGTTCTTCATAATTTAAAAAGCTACTATATTTTTACACACATATTATGGTAATATCAGAGGTGTTTTATGGAATATGGAGATTTCCATATCACTACTTGAATTTCTACTTCGTTTAATATTAACCTTTCAGTTATACACTGGGTTGCCTCTTGTCTAATGTAATGGATCACTCTCTCAGCCTCTGGAATCCCAATAATCATTGAATCCTGTCATTTCTGCTTCCTAAATAATTTTTAGATCATCCATTTCTTTTCTTTTTTATTTTCACAATCTTAGTACATGTTAGATTCTTTGTCACCTGGAAGATGGGCATTGTCTCCAGATTGATGGCTATCAGAGCATAGAGCAGAGTTGTGATTCAATTTGCCAAGTTTATCTTTTACTTGTTTCAGTAATGCCTGCATTCCAAGTGAGGTATATTTGTGAAATGTTTCACAGGAAAGTACATTTTCCCATCATTTATATGGTTTGAATAGGACTGATTTTGCTAAAGAATATGAAAAGATGTAGATATGGTAATAGAAGCAATACCTAACATATATTGAACAGTTTACACTTGCCAAGCTCTGTTCCAGAGGGCTTTACTTACATTATGTCACTTAATTCATACCACAACTTTCTGCGGTAAACTTGGTAACTAACATTGCTTTATAGAAAAGAAAACTAGGCATAAGAAGGCTAAGTAACCTGTCACACAGTTAGGTGGTGGAAATTTTTTCCTTTTTGTTTTTTAGGGGCACCTGCTAACATAATGATTACGAGCAAGACATTCAGAGCTTGCAGACTTGTGTTAAAGTCCTGCCCCGTTTTTTAGTACAGTAACTGCTACTGAGGCCTCTCTCCTTGGTTAGAAGATGGTTGTCTTCTTGCTGTGTCATCACATGGTCTTTCCTTTTGCATGCATACTATGTCCTAATCTCTTATAAGAATATTGGTCATAGTAGATTAGAGCCTTCCCATACAAACCAATTTTACGTTAATTACCTCTTTAAAGGCCTTATCACCAAACATATTCACTGTCTGAAGCACTGGGGTCTGAACCTCAACATGAATTCGGATGGGAAACAATTCAGCCCATAAAAACATATTTGCAGCTTTTACTCATTTGAATAAATTATTTGCCCTCATGTAACTGAGCTCTCTCATATGGTATTATATTCATTGTTATAAATATGATATACATTCAGAATGCTCTTCTTGTAAAGAAGAGACAATGATCCACAAGGCGTAGACTTTGCCATTATAAAAACCATTCCCACACACTGGTCCCCTATTCCATTACATCACCATCCTTCCTCACATAATTAAGGAAGAAATTATTTATTCGGTAGGATTTCAGACAATTTGAATACCCTTTTGGTATTACTAATGACACTGACATCAAACAAAGGTTAGACCCTCTTGGATTGTTCATTCTGTGGGAAGCCAATTGTGATGTGCTGAAGATACTCAAGCACCATAAAGGGATGTGGAGAAGAGGAGGTCCCCGGACCTCAACCAGCATCAACAGGCACACATGTGAGTGAGCCTCCAGCCCCAGTTAATTTTTCAGATGTCTGTAGCCATTTCAAATCTTGACAACAACCCATCTGAGACCCCAAAACTGTAAAAATCCATCTAAGATATTTCTGATTTCCTGACCTAAGAAACTATGATATAATACATGTTTAATGTGTGTGTTTCATGTACATTCATATGTTTTATGTGCATTATTGGCCTTTACTTATACCTGAAGCAATTTTGCATAACTGAGGTTTGATAGAAAGATTTTATGATATGTAATTAGAACATAGGAAATTCACCACATAAGTTATTTCCAGCTATTATTAATTATTATCTTACATTTTCACTGAACATATTATGAATTTTTAAAAGTTTTAATACATTTTGTTATTGGTTTTTTGCTTATTCACAAAATTGCAAAGTAATATTTTAAATCAAAGAGATGGAGCAAGATGAGGGTGATGGAATGAAATATGGCATAGAGAAAGGGGAGATGAGTTGGCAGGGGAAGGAGAAGGAGATCAGAAAAAGAGGAGTGTTAGATGAGGAAAGAGATTTTTGTAAAAGGGAGGAGGGAAAAACAGGGAGAGGAAAAGGACAGATATTTTCAAAATCAAGAAAATGGAATCAAAGCATCCTGATTAGATCTGTGTTTAAATAGCCTAAGATAAACCATTATAAAAATGTACGTGTTATACTGGAATTTTTAAAAAATGTTCTTTCCCCACAGGATGCTTTGTAATTTAAATTTTATTCATTATTATATAAAAACGCAAGAAAATCATCATTAATTTTAATTGTCTTTTTATTTTGTTTATTTGATAATATAGAGGGGAAGCTGGTGGCAAGGTAAGAAGGCAGGAAAGAAGAAAGAAAGACGGGATGGGCAAGTGAAAGAAAAATAAAAGAGATGGAGGTAGAAACACACACATACACACACACACAAAGTTCTGAGAAAATAATTATTTGCTCCCTGCCTGAATATGGGAAAGTATTAAAGATGGCATCTCTAATCTTTTTTTTTTTTTTCTTTTTTTTTTTTTTGAGACAGAGTCTTGCTCTGTCGCCCAGGCTGGAGTGCAGTGCACGATCTCGGCTCACTGTAAGCTCCGCCTTCCGGGTTCACGACATTCTCCTGCCTCAGCCTCCCGAGTAGCTGGAACTGCAGGTGCCCCCACCACACCCGGCTGCTTTTTTGTATTTTTAGTGGAGACGGGGTTTCACCGTGTTAGCCAGGATGGTCTCGATCTCCTGACCTCGTGATCCGCCCGCTTCAGCCTCCGAAAGTGCTGGGATTACAGGCGTGAGCCACCGTGCCCGGCCCAGCATCTCTACTCTTAAGACTCAGGATAAAAATCTTTACCTCAGTGTGATCACAATTCTCCCATAGTTAAAGGAATGACTGATCTTTTCATTAAACACGTAATGTTTGTTAAATGAATGAATAATGCATGTACACAGAATTTAAACACAGTAAATATTAAATGAATAGTAATTTCTATTCTTATTAACAGGTATATTTTTATGTAAGCTATTAGTAATTAAATTCACAGGCAAAATATATTTTAGAATAGGTGGCTTACATGAAGCTGAAAAGTATCCCCTATGCATTTAAAATAAGTACATAAAGAAAAACTATTATAAAATGTATCATTAAGATGATGATCCCTGATTGTTTAAGTTATTTAATCTGGAGTAAAGTAACAGATAACATAACTGACATCCAAAGAACAATGATCTTGCCTTACTCACTTATTTCCCACAATAGAACCTAGGAATGTGCCTGAGATACATAAGGTGCTCACCAAACGTTTCCTGGATAAAGAATTACAGGGCTGTGTGTGTATTTGTGTGTGTGTGTGTGTGTGTGTGTGTGTGTGTGTGTGTGTGTGTGACTACCAAGTAGAAGTAAGTGCCTCAGTCTGAGCAATAAGAAAATTTAAATAACTCTTGGTTGTAGCCATTTCACTAAAGGGAATAAGCTCTCTAATCATGGCAAATATCTTTCATGGTTACTTGCCATTCCTCTCCTTTTACGTACTTAACCATAACCCATCAATGTCTTTAATGATAACACATGAGCCAATGGAAATCTGAAGATACAAGTTAATTTCTGTAATTTTCCTATGATTTAAATAATTTAGAAAGATGATAGCAGTGATAAAAAGGTGCTCACATGATTTAGAAAATAGCCAGCAGCCTCATATTTAAGTCTTCTCATTTTATGCACTCCTGCTGAATGATACCTAGAAGTTTGCAGATCTCAGGCAGTGCTATTATTAATTTCCTGCCAGCATTTACAGCAGGATCATCTATAGTCATGGACTTTACACTTATGAACTCTTAAAGTGTCTGGCAAGCTCTGTTGGCTGTATTCTGTTATAATAGAATGCATAGACTGGGCAATTTATAAACAACAGAAATGTGTTTCTCACAGTTCTGGATGCTGGCAAGTCCAAGATCAAGGTGCAGGTAGATTCAGTGTCTAATGAGGGCCCACTTCCTAGTGCACAGAGGGCCATGTGCACACTGAGTGCTCACATGGTGGAAGGGAGAAAGGGAGCTCTCTGGAACCCTTCTTATAAGGTCACTAATCTTATTCATGTGTCCCCTGCCTTCATAACCTAATCACTTTCTGAAATCCCCACTTCTAAATGCCATGACATTGGGTGTTAGAATTTAACATATTAATTTGGGAAGATACAAATATTCATTCAATAGTATCGAGGCTCCACTCAGAACCCTATGTGTCCTGTTGAATGTACAGGCTGGACTGAATGAAGGAGGCAAAGAAGAGCCCTAACAATGATTTCATACTTTCCTATCATCAAGGGAATTATTTTCATATGATTGTTATTTTTTTATTCCTTCAAGTTTGTCCAAACTGAAATAGATTCAGGGCTAGACAGAACCCATACAATACTAAAAGTAATTCAGGTGACATAATGTATTAGGCCATTCTTGTATTGCCATAAAGCAATACCTGAGACTGGGTAATCTGTAAAGAAATCAGGCTTAATTGGCTCATGATTCTGTAGGCTTTACAGGAAGCATGGTGCTGGCATGTGCTCAGCTTCTGGGAAGGTCTCAGGAAGCTTGCAAAAGTTGGGGGCAGAAGGAACATCACATGGTAAAATCAAGAGCAAGGAATGGAGAGGTGCCACACACTATCACGAAGACAGTACCAAGCCTTGAGGAATCCATGCCCAAACACCTCCCACCAGGCCCCACCTCCAGCACTGAGGATTACAATTCAACATGAGAGTTGGGTGGGAACACACACCCAAACTATTAATATATCATTTTCCCCCAGCACCTCCCAAATCTGATGCCCTTCTCACATTGCAAAATACAGGCATGCTTTCCCAACAGTCCTCCAAAGTTTTAACTTATTCCAGCATTAACTCAAAAGTCCAAATTCTTATTGGAGACAAGGCAAATCTCTTCCACCTATGAGCCTGTTAAATCAAAAACAAGTTAATTACTTCCTAGATAAAATGGGGCATAGGGATTGGATACACATTCCTTTTCCAAAATGGAGAAATCAGCCAAAAGAAAGGGGCTACAGTTCTCATGCAAGTTCAAAACGTTTCAGGGCAGCCATGAAATCTTAAAGCTACAAAATAATCTCTTTTGACTCCATGCCCCACATCTGGGGCACACTGGTGCAAGGGGTGGGCTCCCAAGGACTTGGGCACCCCTGAGCCTTTCACTTTGCAGGGCTCATCTCCCAGGGCTGCTGTCATGGTTGCTGAGTGCCTGTGGCTTTTTCAGGCAGAGGGTGCAAGCCACCAGTGGATCCACTATTCTCGGATCTGGAGGCAGTGGCCCCCTTCTGACAACTCTACTAGGCAGTGCCCCAGCGGAGACTCTGTGAGGAAACTCCAACCCCACATTTCTCCTTGGCACTGCCTAGTAGGGGTTCACTGTGGGGGCTCCACCCCTGCAGCATGCTTCTGCCTGGGCATCCAGGCTTTTCCATACATCTTCTGAAATCTAGGTGGAGGGTGCCAAGCCTCATTCAGTCTTGTACTCTGTGCACCTACTGGCTTAACACCACGTGGAAGCAGGCAAGACTTATGGCTTTCACCCTCTGAAGCAGTGGACTGGGTTGTACCTGGTGTCATCTGAGCTGAGGTTGGAGCTAGAACAGCCCGGATGTGGGGAGAAGTGTCCCAACACTGCAGAGAATAGCAGGGCCCTAGGCAGGCCCACAAAACCATTCTTCCTCTTAGGCTTCTGGGCCTGTGATGGGAGGGGCTGCTACAAAGTTCTCTAAAATGCCTTCAAGTCCTTTTTCCCATTGTCTTGGATGTTAGCAGTTGGCTCCCTTTTAGATATGCATATATCCCTAGTACCTGGTTTCTCCACAGTCTACTTGAATTCCTCACTGAAAAACTTTTTGTTTCTCTGACACATGGACAGGCTGTAAATTTTCCAAATTTTTATTCTCTGCTTTCCTTCTAAATATAAATTCCTACTTTATGTCATTCCTTTACTCCTGCTTTGAATTAGGGTGTTAAAAGTGTTCAGGTCATATTGAAGCAGTGTCATTGTCTGTGGTAAATACTCAAGGTTTATTGTCTCATGCCAAGGAAATCAAGCATGTGGACACACAAGGAGTGAGGTTAAGAGTGGAGGTTTAATAGGTGAAAGAAAGAGAAAAGCTCTCTCCTGCAGGGAGAGGGGTCCCAAGCGGGTCTTCCAGTCTATGGTGAAGTGCAGGAGATTTTATAGATGAGCTTGAAGAGGCAGTGTCTGATTTACATAGGGCACAAAAGATTGGTGGGACCAGGTATGCCATTTGCATAAGGCATGAAAAGCTGGTTAGGACTAGGTGTGCCATTTGTATAGTGTGTAAAAATCTAGCTGCCCCCACCCTAATTTTTTATTATGCATATGGGTTCTCTATCTGGCCAGCACCATGTTGCCTGCTTCTTTACTGTACACGTGGCGACAAAGAAAAGGGAAGATGGAGCCTCCATGTTGAACATACCTGGCTTCCAGTTTGCTCTTTTCTATTAGCACAGATGCTGTGATTCACCTGTGCAAGCTTCCAGCTTGCTTATCTATGTTTGCAGCTCAATTTTTCAGGCTGCTCTTTGTTAGAAAAGAAATGATTTTAGGGGCTGCTTTTTGCTACAAGGGAGATTCTGCCAAGGACTCTGTTGCCCTTACTATCTGCCTAAATAATTTATTCCTATCTCCTGTATCAATATCTTGACTGCTTCACAGCTTAGGAATTTCCTCCACCAGATACCTTACATTATCACTATTTCATTCAAACTTTCACAGATCCCTAGGGGGATCTGAATAGCACACAGCCAAGTGCTTTGCAAAGGCATAAGATGTGTGACCTTTGCTCCAATTCCCAATAAGTTTGTCATTTATATTTGTGACCTTGTCACCCTGGACGTCACTGTCCATATCACTATCAGCATTTCAGTCACAACCATTTAACCAGTCTCTAAGAAGTTCCAAATTTTCCCTCATCTTCCTGTCTTCTTCTGAGCCCTCAAAATTCTTCCAACCTCTGCTCATTATCCAGTTCCAAAGCTGCTTTCACATATTCAGGTATCTTTATAGCAATGCCTTTCTCAATTTTCTGTAGTATGTTATGCTGTTCTTGTATTGCTATAAAGAAACACCTGAGACTAGGTGATCTATGAAGAAAAAAGGTTTAATTGGCTCATGGTTCTGCATCCTTTACAGGAAGCATGGTGCTGGCATCTGCTCTGCTTCTTGGGAGGCCTCAGGAAGCTCACAATTATGGCAGAAGGTGAAGGGGAAGCAGGCATGTCATGTAGTGAAACCAGGAACTAGAGAGAGAGTGGGCAAAAAGGTGCCACACACTTTTAAGTAACAATTTCTCATGAGAACTATCATGGGATCTGCCCGCATGATCCAAACACCTCCCACCACACCCAACCTCCAGCATTGGAGATTACAATTCAACATGATATTGAGGCAGGGACAAATAACTAAATGATATCATATAATTACTATATTTCCATTATTTTTCACCTGAATTGAGTTAGATATAACTGTCCTGATGAAACAGAAACAGTGACAGGCTGCTTCCCTCCTCAAGCTTGACAGATTGGGTTAAAGCTGTTTCCAGAAAAATTATATTTAGTTGAGTCTTGCATTCTTAAGGATAGAGTCATCTAACTGTATTATTTATAACTAGGGAGAATTATTTATTTGAGAGATGCTTCCCATTCATAAGAAGGTTTTCTTTAGCTGGTAGATTGTGAGATATTTTATGAATAGCAATATGGTTTTTATATAAATTATTAATTCAGACAAAACCATATTTCAGCTTCTCAGTCTTCCAGTTATTAGTGTGAAAATTTGCAAATCTCAGCTCCTTTGCTGTGTATTCATTTGATTTGCATGATGCTGTACAAACTAAGAAACTTCCTTCCAGCACAGTCCAATTTAATGTGGATGTTGTAGGGTGATGTTTAGTTTTTTCCTCCTAAAAGCATTTCCTGATACTTTATTCAATAAATGAAAATAATTTTACATACAACTTCCCAATTCATACTGATATTAAATAATAAATAAGAACTATCTGAAACATTTTTATTTTCTTCACTATAAGGAGGTATATTTACAATGCCAGCTTCTGTTCTTTCTGATTTTCAGTATTATTACAAAGATCTTTACAGTTATCATGATTTAGATCTTCCTTGATTATTTTCTTCATTTGGTTCAATGTGCTAATCTAAGTTCTTTCAATTAAGTAATAAAAGTCCAACTTGAGTTTTATTTTTCTGACTTTATGCAGCCCTCTGATCCCTATGAAGTACATATCACTTATCTTTTAAACAGAGGAAAGCCTATCATTCACAAAGAGAATGATAAAGATAACTTTATATGGCTAGCAAGACTATCTGACTGAGTTCAATTTCACAAACCATTAACACTCTGAAAGGAGAAATTAATTTGAATGTCTGTCATATTCTAGATAGGGGAACAAGGTATTGGGAAGTATTTTTAGTTGACTTTTTTTAGAAAGGACAGATGAATGGCAGATGAACACATATTTTTGGTAAAAAGGGTGGATATATTTTCTAACTTAATTATTCATCAAGAATAGCAAACCTCTCCTCATTGCCCTTGGTATAGTACTAGGATAAGTCCCAGAAAGCAATAAAGCCGAACAGAAATCTTTCTAATGAGCTCAGAGATAAATAAGAAGATGTACAAAATGTGGAATGGCATTCAAGTAGCTGGAAATAACATTCAAAGAGGTATGGAGTTATGAAATTAGTGTCAAAAATATTAACGAAGAGAAATAAGTACCCTTATATACATTGTAAAAACCCCAAAATTAAGCATATTAAGCAAATAAAAATAGCAACTGGGCAGAAATAGGCTGACTGCTTTGTCTGGTAGTCATTATTCACTGGATAATAAAGCCAGATGTTAACTGTTCTTCCTTCTCTATCTCTTCCTCCTTTTTCTTCTCCTCCTCCTTCTTGTATCCCTCCTACTATCTATCCCTTTTACGTTCTCTTTCGAAGTGAAGAAGGAACTTATGCTGAGAGAAACAGAATTTAAGAATCTTATGTCAGAATCAACAAGTATAATATACAATCTGAGATACCAGGTGTGAGTCCCAAAGTGAAACCAGGGTCAATTTGTGTGTGCTGATTAGTGGTAAAAAAATAACACAGTTGTTCTGCTACTTCTAGTACTATCACCACTGATATGCACAATAGCTATTCATTGAACACTTTGGCACTTAGAAATTAGGTCAGTTTTTATCAGATTGCACGACTGCTAAGTGTCAGAATGAGAATGTTAAATGAAGCCATCAGATTCAAAAGCCTATGCTCTTACCAAGTACAATGTATCACATTACAAGAAGATAGAAATAGTTGTTGCTGCTGTTGCTGTTTATGTTTTGCAGTGGTTGTTACTTCTTTAGCCAGAAGTCTAGAAATTTTTTAGGCTTTAAATTTACAGCAACTCTCTTAGGGAGACTGAGATTGTGATAAGAAGAGATATGCCTGGGGAAATTATGGTTGAATACTTGAAATTTTGTGATCAAGACCATTTCTTACTCCTAAAGTGTGACCATAAAGGGAAAGTTTGGAGAAGGCTCTGTGATGTGCGTGAGGCCTGCAATCTCCTCCACGTTCTCCATCTTTATTTCCCTGCTCATGCCTTCTGAAGGCACTAGTTTTAGCAAGATTTGTCTCAAACGGTCCAGAACATAAACAGAACAGGAGAATTTTCCCTACTGCCCATTGTATGATCTATTCCTAGGAGAACAGATCTTGTTAATGACTTATGTGAAGAATTTAATGGCACAAAATTTCAGATTACCCATAGAGCTCGATATAATATTAATTAATAAATCAGGAGAGTACTCTTAACACAGTTGATTTATTAACAGAGTATATCAAGATTGAATATAGAACGATGTAACCAAAATAAGCATGAAGTTCTTTATTTGTATCCAGATAAATGACTATAAAACATAAAATAATTTGACATGGCTTAGCAGGCACCTCCATGAAAATATAGAGGTTTTATATGTTTCCCACTTCAACACTGTGAGAGTATGGGCTCTTGCATCAACAAAGATTAATTCAGATCAAAACGACAGAGCTATTTCACAGGATCTGAGTTCCCGTTTCCTCATTTGCACAGTAGATATAGCTATTTCACAAGAAGAAATAACCTATTAAAATGTATAAAGCTACTGGCATAAAGCAGCCAATCAAAACAATCAGCCATCGCTGCCTCTTTATCAAATCAATAAAGATTATACAAAGTGAGCCTATATTAAAAGAACTTAAGTGTTAAGTGCAAGGGCAATCACAATCCTCCTTTTTTTAGTAGGCTGGAGCAAGCTGGAATGACTTTGGAGAGTTCTCATCTACCTAATAAGATGCTCAAGATCATGTCACATAGGAATCAGGGAGAAAATGATTATGTGAAAAGATGGAAAGTATGTACATTTAGTGAAAACCCATTGTTTTACAGGGCACATCATTGAAGCCTGATCTTTTTTCATAAGGAAAGAAAATTTTCCCCTAGCCCTGTTCACATCTGAACTAAAACCTCATTTTAAAGGCTCATCTTGGTATCTCAGAAGTATTAACTAGACAAAGGTTGGTGGTAGTTTGGATTGACCTAGTAAGATGCTATGACCAGTCATCGAAATGAAGCAGTAAGGAGAAGATGGAATACAAGCACATCCTAGAAGACCAAATTATTTGCCTTGTCAAACTTTAGCTGTGAGTCTGCCACCTTCTCTCTCTCTCTCTCTCTCTCTCTCTCTCTCTCTGATGGACTACACACACACATTCTTAAACCCTTTCAGAAAAAGAAATATAAAACATCAGGAGTGATGAAACCTTGACACAGAAGCTTACACTGATCATAGAAAGGAGAATTTTGTTTCGTGTCTTAACTAGAGGAGACACTTGCATGTTTTAGCTGATTAACCCTAGGCCTATAGATAGGGGTCACTGTTCTGCATTTCTTATCTATGCTGAGGCAGGGCAGAGTGAAAGGACAAGAAAACAGCGTATAGGACAGAAACTCTACCATTACATATTGAGAGCCTGCCCTTAACATACTGAAAACTTTTCAATCAAAAATATTAGCAATTTCATATTTGTCTATCAATTCTAACCTTAAATAAACAAGATAACTGCAAGAGAAGTTGCCATAAGAGAAAAACAAAGATGAATAAAGTATGTAGTTGTGTCATTATAAAACGTATTTTTACTTTTTAAAAAAAGCATGCTTTTAATGAAAATGAGCATCTTAATATGACAAGTCAGCTTATCTTTTAGGCAATTTGGCTTATTTTAATTAGGGAAGATATTTTCATTATTGACAGCAACTGGAACAATTATTGAACCACAGAGTATGTGCCTATCTGAAGCACGGGGTGATCTCAAATACAATAAGTGATCAACTGACCAGTTCTGTCTTTGTGATACAGAAAAGGGCATTAGTCAACTTTTTCCTCTCCACAAAATTCAATTTTATAAAATATTTTATTAATAAAAGGCATGGGGTTTCCTCTTTATTAATAAAAAGCATGGACAAGCATGTACGTTAATTAAAATCTTCTTAATTTTTCTCTTTTATCTTATTTATATCTCTTCCATTCTAATGAATAGATTGTAGTAGTTCAATGTCTAGATCTGAGCTTTCCTTCCAATGCTCTCTTTCCAAATAACATTATTAAACTGAACCTTCATTAAATTAATTACAAACCATAATTCACAGCAGGTTATTAAAAGAATATTATGACTTTTCTTATTTGTATGGACAATATCTTCAGTGTGATACAAACTACAGGATTTTGATGGGATTCTTATTCTAAAATATTATAGTCATTGAAATACTGTTCATAGTTTCTGGAGAAATGTCTATTAGCCATGCAAATACAATCTATTTACTTTTTTTATAATAACTTTATTGTGCTATTACTAACAATCAAAACACATGTTCATATTAACATCAGTAGCTTGGATGATAGTTACTACAATGTATGGTAATTCCTCTGGGTACACTTGTTTCTTTCAAATACCTAAACAAACAAACAAACAAACAAACAAACTATGCCTGGAAGGGAAATCTGCTCCCACAAAGCATATTTTGGAATTTTTTTAAAAATGCTTTTTCTTGTTTCTCTTCAGAGTTGACAATGTTTTATCTTTTAAAAATTGTTTATTTTTATTTATTTGTTTACATCTGTGAAAACTCTTAGAAAAATTTCTGGTAAAATATTTACTTATACAAAGAAGTGTACAATTTGTAAACAGACACACACTTGAGGAACCAATAGAAATTTAACATAAATATTTGTCTATCTCTGGGAGTCTGAAATATCTGGGAAAATCTGATGTGTAATTGGGGCGAGCTTTCTGCAGCTTTCAGTTAACTGAGGTAATTTCCTTGGATAGATAGTGCCCATGTATGCATATGTTTGGGTCCATAATCAGTACATGCTGATAAGAACAGCGTGGTATCTGTGGCCTCAGGAATTCATGTCCAAACCTTATAAGAAAGCTGTTACCAGCAGAATCTGAAGGGCTTGTTTTTATAGTAATTTTTATTAGAGATAGTACATACCTTCATGTATATTTGCTACATTGTATAGTAATAGTATAATAACTAGAGCAGAGTGTTTGGTAAGCATTTGTTAAATTAGTGAATTATTAAATTAGAGGTAATTAACAGTGTCTGTCCATAGTGAATGCCTTTATACTTAAAATGTTTCAGATGCTGGCACTGTGTGATTAGAGTATCATCCAAGATAACTGAGCATCTGTTATTATATATAATAGTAAATAACTTTGCAGTTTCTAATTTTCCCCAGGAAGGAAATCATGAACCACTTCAAAATAGCCATTGTGGAGCTTGCCTGAAGTCAACAATGTTGACCTCTACTCCACATTTTTTCAGGCATCTTCCATGAGCATCCTGTACATCCTTCCATGAGCATCCTGTACATGAGCATTCTGTGCATCCTGAGGTACTCAATATCCTCCATCCTCAACAAACATTTAAAGGCAATTAAAGTATAACCTAACATAATGTGTGATTTCTAAAAAGTAAATAGTTGTATGTGACCTTGAGGGCAAATCAAAGAACAAAGTCAAGGACAGAGAAAAATACTCAGTGTAGTATTTTTGTTGTGTCTTAGGCTTTGAGACAGACTTGAAGGTGACCTTATGGACCAAGAAAATTTCAATATTTCTCAAAGTTTTTCTATGAAAATGGCAATTAACTTTATCCACATATAAATCAGACTGTGGGCCAGGAATCAGGGACACCTGTTCAATTAGTTTCCCTTTTCTTTTTTGGGAAGATGTGTCTGTACTTTTAGCTTAATGATTAAGGCAATATAACTTTTCAGTTCAAAGAAGTCTTGCTATGATGTACATTTCCTATTGTGCCATGATGCTTGAGTGTGTTCAAATAATTGACTCAGCAATCTCTCCAACATCTGCCTCTTCCCACCTTGAAAGAACATCCCCTTACAGAAAAGATAATGACATATAATTGGAGAGAAATTGACTTTATAGTTATAGTCCAATGATTGTGTGAATATAATTCCAACCTTATTCAGGTCTCTTTGGAATAAAAAATGTACATAAGTAGTATATTACTTATATGAAAATGTAACACATGTATATAAGTAATACCTTTTATAAAAAATGTAACAAGATCCTTGGTGTGGTTTGTTTAAAAAATATTTTTAATTCAGTCAGGTAAAAAATACTGAGAACTATGTCTCTTCTATATTTTTCTCTTAGAATCAATTTATATTTTTGCTGGAAGAGTAGAAATGTTTAGATTAGAAGCTTAATATTAAGATAAATTATGAGATTTGAAATGGAGCACATATGAAAATATATTAGTCAATTGTTACCTAATGGTCAATAAAATCTCAAAAGATAAATACATTAACAACACAACAATAAATAATTATTATGGCAAGGAATTAGGTATGATTAACCACATCATGGTATATTAAGTGCCTTGATGAAAACATATCTGAAAGAAGTCTTTGATTGTGGGGTTTTAAATTAAGGAGTAATATTTGAAATATTCAGAAGGAGTCCTTCAACTGTAGGGAAGACTTTGCAGGAAGAATATTTGAAAGATTTTTTAAAAGAATCAAGTATTATCCTGTATTAGCTAGCTTTTTTTTGAGACAGAGTCTTGCTCTGTCACCCAAGCTGCAGTGCAATGGCAGGATCCTAGGTTCAAGCTATTCTTCCGCCCCAGCCTCTCGAGTAGCTGAGATTACAGGCACCCATCATCATGCCCAGCTAATTTTTGTATTTTTATAGAGACGAGGTTTCATTATGTTGGCCAGGCTGATCTTGAACTCCTGACCTCAGGTGATTCGCCCGCCTTGGCCTCCCAAAGTGCTGGGATTACAGGCATGAGCCACCGTGCCCAGCCTTGGCTAGCTTTTAAAGTTTGAAATAATCCAGTTCCCTTCAATTCATCACTACCCTGACAAACACTGACATTTCCTCAGTAATGCTTATTTGCCGAGCGGCAATAGCTCAGGCTGAAATTTTTTGTGACTACAGAAATGCATCTGCCTGAAAATGTGTGCTGAGCCATGACTAGGCCATGGCATGTTTTCAAGGCCATTTTAAATCTTTTTAAGGGAAACCATTTGCAGGACGCAGTGCAGGATTTTCTATATAACCTGTTTTCTCACTCTTGTTTTCTTTGGTAATTATGAAAGCAGGAGTTGACACTCAGTTGTTTGGAGACTTTTTTGTAGGTAGATGTATTACATACAGGAGAATATGAAAGTTTAATACAGGAAAAATATATTTTTTTCCATAATTTTAAACCAATATTAAGTCAATGTCCTTCTGATGTGTATGTAACCTTAGCTCCCCCAGGCTTTAGTAACTTAAGAGTTTTTTGAAAAATAAGTCACATTAATAAGAATAATCTGTTTTACTATCGTCCCTCATCTCTTCAGATGGAACAGCATCTTTTCTGCTGGCAAGGATACAAACTGAAATCACAATGAGATCCCAAACATATCTCTTCAAAAGGCACCTTTCTCACCTCCAGCCAGGTCTATTAGAAAATTGCTGACATATTATATTGGATACACATGTATGTAGTATATACCATATAATATGGCAATGTATATTTTTTATAGATATGTATGTTCTTGTCACTGAAAAATGTGTGACCACCATACATCACTGCCATTTCTCCTAGGATTTGAAGTATAATTTACATACAGTGAAAACAAACCTTTTAGATTTATTCTGAGTATCAACAAACATTTACATCTGTGACCACCACCACAAATCAAGATATAGAATATTTCCATTACTCCTAAGAGTTGCTTAAGGCCTCTGTTACTCAATTCCTTCTGACTGCCCTCAATTCCTGGCAATTACTGTTCTATCTCTTGAATCTTGCCTTTTTCCTCAGAATATCATATAAATGGAACCATTCAGTATAAATCCTCCTATCTTTGGCTTCTTTCTGTTAGCATAATTCATTCAAAAAATATCAATTTTGTCAATTGTTTCAGTAGTGCCATTTATTTGTTTGTTGTCTGTTATTATTATTATTTTTTTTTGCTGAGTAGTGTTGCATTTAGGAATAAAACACTTGTGTACCTCCACAATTTGATGGACATTGGGTCTTTTTCTAACACAGGTTTTGTGCAAATACAGTTTAATTTTGCTTGAGTAAATAGCTGGGAGTGAGAGTAATAGATTGCATGGTCAGTATTTTAATAAGAAACTCCTCAACAGCCCACAGGCATGCTATCCTGAATGCATGTAATCTCACGGATCTTGGAAGCTAAGCAGGGCAGGGCCTGGTTAGTACTTGAATGGGAGGAACTGCCCAGCCAATTTCTAAAATGGTGTTCACATCCTGCACTATCATCAGCAGCATAAGAAAGTTCCAGGTGCTCCACATCCTCTCTAATTTTTGGCATTGTTAGCTAAATTTTTGTTGTTTGTTATTTTTGTTTGTTTCAGTTTTGCCATTCTAATAGCTATGCCTGGTATCTAAAAGTAATTTTAATTTGCATTTCATTAATGACTAAATATTTTAAAGATATTTTCATGTCATCTGTTTCTCTTCTTTGGTGAAGCACCTTTTTACACGTTTTTCATTTCACATATTATTTATTTTTCATTGCTTACTCTCTATATTTGTTATGTGCATATTAAATTCTTAACTATATAGGTGTTTTGAAAATGGTTAATCTCAGGCCGGGCGCGGTGGCTCACGCCTGTAATCCCAGCACTTTGGGAGGCCGAGATGGGCGGATCACGAGGTCAGGAGATCAAGACCATCCAGGTTAACATGGCGAAACCCCGTCTCTACTAAAAATACAAAAAAAATTAGCCGGGCGTGGTGGCAGGCGCCTGTAGTCCCAGCTACTCGGGACGCTGAGGCAGGAGAATGGTGTGAACCCGGGAGGCGGAGCTTGCAGTGAGCCGAGATCGTGCCACTGCACCCAGCCTGGGTGACAGAGAGAGACTCCGTCTCAAAAAAAAAAAAAAAAAGAAAGAAAAAGAAAATGGTTAATCTCAGTTTTTGTCTTTTTACTTTTCCTTTCTTAACAGTATCATTTGATGAGGAGAATTTTAAAAATTTTGATGAATGTCAATTTATCAAAATTTATCATTTTGCAATGATTTTGCCTTTCCTTTGAACCAAAGCCACAAAGATTTCTTTCTATATTTTCTTGTAGGAGGTTTCTAGTTACAGGTTTTACATTTCAGTCTTTGATATTATTTTTACATGTCATAATACATATTTAATAAAAATGTACCATTTTAAACTTGCTCCATTTCATGCTATTTTATGTCATAGTATATTTTTATTAGTTTTGTTTACTTTTTATTTTGAAGTAAATATAAATTCATAGGATGCTGAAAAAAATATTTTATACAGAGGTCCCATCTAACCTTCCTTCAGTTTCCCCTAGTGGTAACATCTTTCATAACTTAGTGCAATATCAAAACCAGTAAATGAACATCGAGCTTTTTTAGATTTCACCAATTTTACATATATGCATTTGTCTGTGTGTGTTTTTACATACCTATGTAATTTTATTACGTGTGTGTGCATGTAACTATCACATCCCCGCTGTCTGTGTTACCTCTTTTTTGCTTAACATAAAACCCAATACCTTCCTTAAACCCTGGCTATCACTAATCTGTTCTCCAAATTTCTAACGTGTTATCTCAAAAATTTTATATAAATGAAGTCATATGTACAGTATTTAAAGTATATAACCTTTTGATACTTGCTTTTTAAAATTTAACACAATTCTCTTGCAATTCATCCAAGTTGCTTTTCTTGTCGTTGTTTGTTTTTTGACACAGTTTCACTCTGTCACCCAGGCTGGAGTGCAGTGGCGTGATCTCTGCTCACTGCAACCTCTGCCTCTGGGGTTCAAGTGACTCTCATGCCTCAGCCTCCCAATTAGCTGGGACTACAGGCACCCATGACCACGCCCATCTAATTTCTTTGTATTATTAGTAGAGATGGAGTTTTACCATGTTGGCTGGGCTCATCTCGGTCTCCTGACCTCAAGTGATCCTCCCACCTCAGCCTCCAAAAATGCTGGTATTACAGGTGTGAGCCACTGCACCCAGCATCCAAGTGGTTTTGTGTACCTATAATTAATTCATTTTGATTGCTGATTAGTATCCAATGATTTGGATCTACCACAGTTTAACCACTCACTCATTGCCAGACATGTGAGTTGCTTGCAAGTTTCGGCTATTACAAATGAAACTGCTATTAAAATTTGTGTACAGATTTTTGTGGGAAATGAATTTTCATTCTTCTGGGATAAATGTGTAAGAGTACCATTGCTTGGTTGTATGGTAGTTGCATGTTAAGTTTTTCTTTAAAAAACTGTCAAATTGTTTTGTAGAGTATTATTTTACATTCCACCAGCAGCTTATGAGTGATCAGTTTGCCCACATCCTTACTGTGGCATTTCCTGTTCTCATTATTTTTTATTTTAACCATTCTGATATTCAGGATAAACATCTGATTGCAGATATTTGTTTTAATATTGATTTCCATAGTGATGTTGGACATCTTTTTATATGCTGGTTTTCCACTTGAATATTCTTTTTGATATAATACCTGTTCATGTCTTTTATGCATTTTACTTTTTGATATTTTTTTCTGTTACATTTTGAGATCCATATATATTATGGACACAAATCTTACGCAAAATAAGTAGTTTGAAAATATTTTCTCATATTTTGAAGTGTTTCATGGAGGAAAAAATAATAATGTTGATGAAGTCCAACATATCAATATTTTCTTTTATGGATTGCATATTTAATGTCAAGTCTGCAAATTATTCACCTAGTCCTAGATTTGACAAATTGCTCTTATTTTTCTTTAAAATTTCATTTTTAATAGTTTTACATTTTAAATATAAATATCAGATCTATTTTGAGTTAATTTTTGTATAAAGTGTGAGGATTAGGTACCACTTTATTTTTTTAATCTACAGATGCCAAATTACTCCAGTATTTTTTGTTGAAAAGACTATCTTTCCTCCTATTGATTACATAGATATACAGTAAGTTTAATATTGAAAAGTTATATTTCTCACTCTATTCTTTTTCAAAATTGTTTTAAGCTATTATGATTTTTGTCTTTCTATATACATTTTAGAATAATCTTGTTTTTGTAATGCAAAAAACTTCCTTGGACTTTGATAGAAATTACATTAAACCTATAGATTATTTGGGAAATATTAACATCTTTATTATGTTGAATCTTCCAATTCAAGAACATATGTCTGTCCATTTATTTAGGCCTTTTTTGTTTCTTTCATTAGTATCGTCAACATACAGATCCTATACATAATATTTTAGACATAAATATTTATCATTCTTTTAGAGTAACTCCAAATAGCATTGTGATTTTAATATCATTTCTACACATTTGTTTTTAATATATAGATATGTGATTAATTTTTGTGTTGAGAATCTTTAATGCTACAACCTTGCTAAATTTACTTATTAATTCTAGAAGTTTTTTGCTTTGTTTCCTTTTGTTGTTGTTTTTGTTGTTTTGTAGATTCCTTATGATTTTCTATGAAAGCCAGCGTATCATATGGAAATAAGAGTGTTTTATTTCCCCTTTCTAATCTCTCTGCATGACTTTTATTTCTTTCATTTACTTTGTTGTACTGGCTAGAACTTCCAGCACTATGTTGAATAAGAGTGGTGAGAATGGGTATCCTTGCTTTTTCTCAGTTTTAGGGGAAATTATTCAGTCTTTCATCATTAACTGTAATGCTAGCTGTAGGGTTTTTTTGTAGATACTCTTGATCAAATTGAGATAATTCCTCTCTATTTCTAACCACTGAGAGTGTTTTGGTTTTCGTGTTTTATAACGGATGGCTGTGAGAAAAAAATATACATTTAGAGAGCTAAATTATAACAAAAGTCTAACTCAAATCTGTGAAAGCAACTTAGGAATAGAATAAGGCTATATTTTATAAAATTGCCTGACATATGCCAAAAGATACATAGTGACTATTTTATGGTGGTAAGTAGAGTAGAAAAGAGCAATGCACGTATCAAGATAACCTTGTTATCCTCTAGGACATGCAGAACGGTATATACTTTATATATATTTTTACATGTGTGAAAGTACTTTTAAATTGACAGAATACTTCCACCACACAACTTTACTCTTTACTTCTATGCTAAATATCATAAAAATTTAAATTACCTGTAGCACTATATGTCCATTTTAGTAAAAAATAAATTTGTATTTTACATTTCAGATTTATAAGCAGAGACCTCTTAAACACAAGTGACTTATCTTCCTGTACATATTTGTGACAATATCAAGTTTAGAAAGTATTTGGTCTTGATGTTGATTTTGCCATAATGAAATTGTTTGCCATTGCTTTGGTGGAACGTTCCATTCCATCTATACATAGCGCATCATTTAAAAATAATTTTTTCTTCGGTCATTAAAAGGATAAAAGAATAATGACTTTTCTTTCTCTCTCTCTCTTTTTTTTTTTTTTTTTTTTTGAGACAGAGTCTTGCTTTGTAACCCAGGCTGGAGTGCAGTGGCGCAATCTTGGCTCACTGCAACCTCTGCCTCCTGGGTTCAGGCAATTCTCATGTCTCATCCTCCCAAGAAGCCGGGATTACAGGCATGCACAACCACACTCGGCTAATTTTTGTGTTTTAAATAGAGACAGGGTTTTATCATGTTGGCCAGGGTGGTCTCGAACTCCTGGCCCCAAGCAATCCACCCATTTCGACCTCCCAAAGTGCTGAGATGAGAGGCGTAAGCCACCATGCCTGGTCAGGAATAATGACATTTTTGTGGTAATAAATTTGATAATTTAAAAGAAATAGGCATATCCCATAAAAATTACGAACTCAACCAAAACTCAACCAAGATAGCATAAATTATCTAAAAAGTCCCCAAAACATTAGATATTTAATTTGCTATTTAAATTTCTTTAAAAAGAAATCTCTAGGTTAAAGTACTGTCACTGGAGAATTCCACGAACACATACAACCAAAGACAATTTTGAATACTCTCGCCTAGAAAGTAAAAGAGGAAGGAATGTGTTTCCTTATTTGCTTTATGAGGCCAGTATTACCTTGACACTGAGAGTGTTCTTTGATGTACCAGACAAAGACATTACAAAACACAAAAATTTAAAGACCAATATCTCTCATGGATCTAGACACAAAAATATGTTAAACAAATATTAGCAAATCAAATCCAGCAGTATGGAAAAATAATTATACATCACAAATTAGTATATCCAGGGGTCGAAGTTTGGATCAACATTTGAAAATCAACAAATTTGATCTACTCTATCAACAAGCTAAAGAAGAAAAAAATATGATTATATTAATTGGCATGGGAAAAGCACTTGACAAACTCTAACAGCCATCACGAGACATGACTCTGCCACTAAAACAAATTTTAATTTAAAAAGCTAGAATTGAATTGTTAGTTATTTTCTAAATGAAGAAATAATGTATTCTACAGCACAAGTTTGAATTATATAGCTGTTGGGGCTCGGAAACAGATACCCCAAAATATCGCACTTTGACATGCTGAACTGAAGAAGAAGTCTCAAGGTCTCTCTCACCACCTACCCTCCTCCCCACCAACTCCCACCTCTTGTCTCTTAGTTCTCAGTCCCTCCCTAAGCACAGGAAGAAGTTTTTCTCTGAAGTTCATTTATTTGCCTAATGTCCGGACACACCAAAGAAGGAAATAATCATCTCTGATCCCTTCCCTGAGTTTTCATTAACTAAACTCATATCATAGGGAGAAAGACAATAGGTCTGTCAACACACCTGGGCAGACTTTTGTCACAAACCATTGTCTGCTCTGCAAGCCCAACAGACTGTGTCCCAGGCCATTGTGTATTCTTCAAGCCCATAATTCCCCTAAAGAACACTTCTAAAATCATCCTCATTTCTCCATTCTCCTTTCCCCTAAGAATAAGATCATGTAACTATCTGTAGCCTATTGCAGGTTGGATCATCTATCTGTGCAAGGTATTTCTTCCCTATGCGTGCTAATCAATGTTTATGCCATTTCTCCTGTGAATCTGTTTTTTGTGAGTTGATTTGTCAGTGAAACTTCAGAGGGCAAAGCGAAAGATTTCCCTTGGCCTCTACATAGCTTTCAGGCACTATAGAAAAATATAAACATAAATGAGAGAGAAGAGAGAAACCTTCATGTTTATTTTGGAAATCTGAAAGTTTATATTCACTTTGAAGACATATTAATATTTTCTTTTAGAACTCATATTTGGAAGAATGAACCCTCCCTCCCCTATCCACTAAGTAACTGTTTGTTGATCCTGAGAAATGAAGTATTTGAAATTCATTTGTGGAAGTATGTAGTTTATCTAGCATGGCTTCTCCATGCCATGAACCATGGGACAGATTAAGGATGACAGTTTGCCTGCTGAAAATAACACTCACCAAATCAGAGTTTTTCAAACTTGTAGACTGCAGCAGAATATTTTATCTTTAACAGTTCCAATGGGAGATTCCATGAACATAATCATGAAGTATGTATTTAGATAATCACGGAATGTAAATAATAGATGTCCATGTTTTGCCTAGATGAGTCATTAACACCATATAATCAAACTGCCTGTCTCTTATTTCACTTTTATCAGTCAAACTTCTAATTGTAATTTGAATCCCTGTTGAAATTTGACAATATTTAAATGTATGTTTAAGATTTATTAATTTGAAATTAATTAAAATATTTACTTACTGTCATTATATTAACGCTTTGGCATTCTGAGTTTTTGAGTTTATGTGTTTGCTTGTATATGTCTGGTGAATATGTATTTGCAATAACTGGCAGCAGTATGTTCACTGATGGGAACAAAACTAATGTAAATTGACACACTTTTTTTTCCTTTTATTGGGAGAAACTAAAGATATTATACTTTTTCACAATCTTTGTGGCTGCTCTGGTACACCTCTGCCACAAATAAAACATTGAATGTTTTGTCAGGTTTAAATGTTGCACAGATTCTAGGGGGAGTTACTCTACAGCATCTTCAGAATCATACTACTCATTTGATATGAGAGTCAAATATTGCTATGGAATCAAGACAATGCAAATTTCCTCCAAAGGTGTGAAAATACACTGTCAAGCAAATTGTTCCTCTTTATCACATATTATTTTTTTCTGTGCAAATAATCGAAGGAGACATTTCTGGGGTGATTTGCACTTATCCTACCTCCCATCTACTTTCTAGTAGGTCCTCAAGGAGAATATATGCCACCAGCTGCTTGGCTTTTATGGGTTTGGGGAAAATTAAAAAGATTCTGAATGGATGTTGGGTGTTAAGTAGACTTTTTCAAGTGTGCTTTGTCTTTGTCTAGAGTCAGATTGTTCCAAGACACCTCCCCAAATGAGAACATCTTTGAAGATAGAGCATATCCACGGACCAAAATGTATAACCTGCTCTGTATCATATTATATTTTATTTTTAAAATATATTAGTTTGAAAAACAATTAGACACAGTAATCCCATTACTGGGTATATACCCAAAAGAATATAAATCATCCTATTATAAAGATACACACATGCATATATTCATTGCAGCACTATTCACAACAGCAGACATGGAATCAACCCATCAGTGATAAAGTGGTTAATGAAAATGTGGTACAAATACAACTATGGAATACTATGCAACCATAAAAAAGATTGAGATCATGTCCTTTGCAGGAACATGGATGGAGCCGGAGGCCATTATTCTTAGCAAACTAATGCAGAAACAGAAAATCAAATACCACATGTTCTCACTTACAAGTGGGAGCTAAATGATGAGGACACATTGGCACATAGAAAGAATCAACATGCACTAGGGCCTATTAGAGCTTGGATGTTAGGAGGAAGGGGAGAAACAGGAAAAATAACTAATAGGTACTAGGCTTAATAGGTACTAGACTACTAATACCTGGGTGATGGAATAATCTGTATAACAAACTCCCATGACACATATTTACCTATGTAACAAACCTGCACTTGTACCCCTGAACTTAAAATAAAAGTTTTTTTTTTTTCTTTAAAGAAAACATCTAGTTAACTTCAGGTTCTATAGATATCTATTTGTATATTGCAATGTGTCTATCATATTTACTTTTCTAATTTCCTTAATTTTCTTTTCCTAATATTTTATAAATCAAGATCATATTTACTTTCATATTAAAATTAGGCCATCTAGAGAGAAATGCTAGTAATTATGGCATGAGGCACTGATTCTCTTCTATTAAAATTGAGAATAAAATTGGAGAAAAATGTCAAAAATAAAATACTTTGGAACTCTGAAAATTAACCAAAGGCAGAAAACAAACTGATATGTAATTCTTGAAAATTGCAGAAGCATTACTTAAGGACGAAGTGAATCTGTGGACTGCTTGCCTGGGACTATTTGCATTTATTCCTATATCTCCTTCTAAGTTAGCAAAAATTCTAGTCATACCAGGGTAGATCTGGAGTAAAAAACTAGTGATTTTGCTGGCAAGGAGTTCTGTGAGGGAGGTGAGAATCAATGTTTGAATAGCTAAAAGTGACCAACTTATTTGGAAATGGACAATAAAAATTTTCAGGTTTGTTAGTTCAACATGGTAATCATACAAGATGAACAGTGAAAAAAGAAATGTAATCAGAATCACCAGAAGTGAGAGCCCATTGGTCTGATGTAAGTTTTCTATACAACTCTGGGTGAAATGAAACTACACACAAATGTGGGAGATAAGAGAGAGGCCTGGTAACAAATAAAATAAAACCACCACCACCACCACCACCACCAACACACACACACACACACACACACAGAAAAGGGAGACTTCAGAACCATTCACAACTTTAAACGTGTTCTCCAACCCACACAGATGGAACAATGAACCCAGGCAAGAAACCTTAAAAAAAATTAGCTCTCCACACATAATTAAATATGTAATTTTCTTAATTATGTGTCAGAAACAAGCATTTCATTTTATTATTTTTTCTTTTTTTAAATTAAATCTATGTTTCCATGAAGAAACAGGCATTTTAGAGCAGTAAATAATTTTACCATTAAACACAGATAACATGATGGATAGCAACCACCTATGCAATGCACACCAATAGCACTTTAAAATTTACCCCCACACTACAACTGAACTTCCTAATTGTTCCTCAAATATAGGCTTCAGTACCAACTTGTTTTCATCTACTCAAGAAGGTATACACAATGAAAATGAAAGAGAATAACTTTTATAGATATTGAGATTTGTTTGCACGCTTTCACATTTGATACTTCTATTACTAATGCATTATTTGTGGCACACTGCAAATTGACTCTTGTACACCATGAGAACCACTGTTTTCAAATAACAATAGTTATTTGAAAACCAAATTTAATTAAGTAAAAACCACAGTGTTCTTATAGTGGAAATGGGAAAGCAATGATAATCCCACACCATTACAGCCAAATGCAAAGTTACATCAGAAAAGGAATAAAAAGTTTCCCTTAATGGAAAGGAGAAAAAACAGCACTTAAAGATTTCCTGTTGATTTAGACATTTTTTATCAATGATTAGAGAAAAATATAGTATCTCTTCCAGAAGAGTATGGGAAAAGAGGATTAGATGAAACTCAAATTCACTATTTATGTGTAAACATTTGTTCTTCTTACATATAAAAGCAAAACAAGTAATATAAGGAGTTGAAGAGTCTTCAGAAATAGAGTCAAAGTAATCAGAAGATCAAAGCAAGAGTGAAAAATATGAAAAAAGAAAAATATGACTATTGTACTGGAAATTGAGCAAAACAAGGAAATCCATATTAACTAACCAGAATTCCAAGTTGGACCACTATTATATGGCAGCATAAACTTCACTAGCATATATCACCTTCTACCCCCATTGTGGAGTCTTATGAGGTGAGGACTGAGTCTTTTTAACTTGTTTTTTCACAATATCAGATTCAAACAGAAGACCAAAAAGCATACCAAGTGTTACAGTAAAAAACATAAATATTGGAGATAACACTAAATTTCAAGCTGTAGGCTAGAATAGGTCTCTAAGAAAACTCCTTCACTAATGTTCTAAAAACCTACAGAAAGTGAGACTTTTCTTCACTATTCACTTGCGGACCTTTTATTTTCCTTCTTCGTTTTCCTAATACTTACTGAAGTCTAACTATGGCTAGGTCTTTAATAAGGCCTTTTATTTTGTTCTTTTCTTTAATTATCAATATTTTAACGTAGGTACTAATATGTCCGACTATTTAACAAGAAACCTAAAACGCAGGGAGTTAAACAAATTTGTCTGGGCCAGGCACGGTGGCTCACGTCTGTAATCTCAGCACTTTCAGAGTCGGAGGCAGGAGGCTCGCTTGAACCCAGGAGTTCAAGACCAGCCTGGGCAACACAGGGAGACCCCATCTCTACAAATAATAATAAAAAAGAATAACTGGACATGGTGGCATATGCTTTTGGTCCCAGCTACTTGAGAGACTGAGGAGAGAGAATTTGCTTGATACCGGGTGGCTGAGGTTGTAGTGAGCCCTGATTGTACCACAGTACTCCAGCCTGAGTGACAGAGCAAGACCTGCATAAAAACAAAAGAAAAGAAAATTTGTCCAACGTGATACCTTGTTTTGTTCTACAAAAGTAGAATCTTCTTTTAGACGCAAGACCATCTTCTTAAATGACCTAGGTATCTTAAGTAAAAAAAAAAAAAAAAAAAAAAAAAAAAAAAAAAAAAAAAAAAAAAATCATTCTGAGGAGACTAAACAATATTTTTTGTAACAAAGGAGTGAAAGTAAGAAAAAGATAAGAAACTTACCTGCCAATTTTTTTTTTTTTTTGAGACAGAGTCTCGCTCTGTTGCCCAGGCTGGAGTGCAGTGGCGCGATCTCGGCTCACTGCAAGCTCCGCCTCCCGGGTTCACGCCATTCTCCTGCCTCAGCCTCCCGAGTAGCTGGGACTACAGGCGCCTGCCACCACGCCTGAAGAATTTTTTGTATTTTTAGTAGAGACAGGGTTTCACCATGTTAGCCAGGATGGTCTCGATTTTCTGACCTCGTGATCCACCCATCTTGGCCTCCCAAAGTGCTGGGATTACAGGCATGAACCACCGCGCCTAGCCTTACCTCCCATTATACTTAAAAAGGCAAAATGAAACTTGAAGGTATATAGTTATATACTCCTAGTTTTCATTTTATTCTGACTTCGTGATTGAGAAGTAAAAGAAAACAGAAATAAGTCCTAATGTTTCAATAAAATAGTTTTGCACTTCCCATAAAGATATAGGAGAGTTCTTTCAAACTTAAAATACTCCCATATTATTTTACCAGAGACAATTTAAAATTGTTATGGAGGGATGATTAAAGATAATTTATCCCCTCTTTTCATTATTCCCTAATTGTAATTGGAATGCAATGAGGACCAGGATAAAACCTATTTTTAATGACTTAAGATATACTAAAAATGTTTTATTGTATACTTTACTAAATAAAACAGAATTTCACTTTATTGATCATTACTTAATACCAACTATGACAAGGCAGACTAAACAACACAAGCCAAAAGACATTTGGATTTTCTACTGACAACAAACTGAAAATGGATTTGCTACTTGGATCTGTGCAGATGTCTGTTTACTGTGCAGGTGTCTGCATGTGTGTTTAATTGATTTTGAAAAAAGTACAGTGCGAGAAGATAAGCAGTAACCTGAGGGTGAAGTCCCACTAGTAAAGTTATAAATAATAAATTTCTTCCCTTATAATTAATTTAAATATCAACCTGCATTCTTAGTAAAGAAATAAGCTCAATAGATGAAAGTGTCTTCTCTCTCTCACACACACACACACACACACACACACACAGAGAGAGAGAGAGAGAGCAAGAGAGAGAAAAATCACCTAACTAGGGATGATCTATCTGGAAGAAAAGATTTAAGTGATTGGCTAATTATTAGGCCATTTAAAAGTAACTTGATTATTTATTTATGGATATATTACAATAGCTTAAAACTAACATTGAATTGCAAAACAGAGTGTGGACATGACAAGGTCAGACACAGTTTAATAAAAATAATTCATGACTTGCCTACAGATTTTTATGAGAAAAAAATCTAACCAATAAAGTGACTGTATTTAGTTTTGACAATATTGAGTCTTCCTATCCGTGCGTGTAGAATATCTCTTCATTTATTTATTATTTGATTTTTTACTAGAGTTTCATAATTTTTCTTACATATATCTTATGTATATTTTGTTAGATTTATGCCTCAATGTTTCATTTCTTTGTTGCTGCTAATGTAACTGGTATTGCAGTTCAGTTTCAAGTTCCAGATTTTCATTGCTGGTATATAAGAGAGTGATTGACTTTTGTATATTAACCTTGTACTCTACAAACCTGCAATAATCACTTAGTAGTTTTCACCATTATCTCTTTTTTTTAAAATAGATCATTCTGTTAATGTTGTATTCAATAAATCTTTGCTCTATCCAAGGTCACCACATTTTTTTAAAATTTTCACATTTGTATTTTTGATTGACAATATTATAATATGATATTTCTATTTCTTATAATACTTATTCTAAAACAAACTTTGATATTAATATAGCTATCCCCTTTTTTCATTTGTTTAGTGTTTTCATGGTATATCTTTTTTTTTATCATTTTTGTTTTTCCCTATATATATATTAAGTTCAGGTTTCTTTAGATAGTTTATAATTAGGTCTTGCCTTAGATCTAATCTGGTATTTTCTTGTTTTAATTGGTGTGGTAGACCATTTATATTTAATATAATTTTGGTGTATTGAGATTTAAATTTGTCATCATCCTAGTTGTTTTCTATTTGTACCATATCTTTATTTCCTTTTCCTATTTTATTGCCTGCTTTGCACTGAGAATGTTTTATTTTCCTTTATTGTCACTATCAAAATGCTATGTCTACCATTTTAAAGTATTCTGATTTTTATTCTAAGATTTCCAAATACATATTTAATCATATTCTACTTTCAAATATAATACTTCCAGTATAATTAAAGAATCTTACATTATACTTCCAATTTTTGCATTCCATCTTTTGAGCTTTTGTTGGTGTATATTTAAAATTTATATATATTATACATCCTCAGTAATTGCTAGTATTTTTTTTCTGTAGAGTCAATTCTCTTTTAGTGTAGATGTTTGTAAACTATGGCCTATGGGCCAAATCTGGTTGGTTTCCTGTTTTAGGAAGAAAAATATTTGTTAAAATGCAGCCACAGTCTTTAATTTACATGTTTCTATGGCTAATTTGTGCTGCAATGATAGAGTTGAGTAGTTTCAACAAAAACTCAGAGTCGGAAATATTTACTATCTGCCCTTTCTATAAAATGTTTGTCTACCCCAACCTCTTTCACAGTAATTTAAAATGATAAAAATATGTATTTTAAATTTATGTTTATGTTAAACAACTTTATAGGTCTTCATTTCTTTTTATAATCCAAGTTTCTTTTTTTTTTTTTTTAATCGTGTCTCTTCTGTCTGAAGAAATTTAGATATTTCTTGGTGCAAGTGAGCTGGTAGTGAAATCTCTCCACTACCAAATTACTGCCAAAAAAAGTTTTGATTTTATCTTTACTTTTGAAAGTTATTTTTGCTAGGTATAAACTCTAGGTTAACTGCTTTGCTTTATTTTGTTTTGTTTTCATCTTTTGGCCCTTTAAAGATGTAAGCCTACTGTATTCTGGCTTGCTAGCATCTGAGATGAAGTCTGCTATAATTATTATATTTGTTCTTATATATATAAAATAGCTCTTTTCTCTGGATGCTTTCATGATTTCTCTCTTTTTTTTTTTTTTTTTTTTTTTTTTTTTTTTTTTTTTTGAGACGGAGTCTTGCTCTGTCCCCCAGGCTGGAGTGCAGTGGCGTGATCTTGGCTCACTGCAAGCTCCACCTCCCGGGTTCACGCCATTCTCCTGCTTCAGTCTCCCGAGTAGCTGGGACTACAGGCGCCCGCCACCACACCTGGCTAAGTTTTTTTTGTATTTTTTAGTAGAGATGGGGTTTCACCGTGTTAGCCAGGATGGTCTCGATCTCCTGACCTCGTGATCCACCCGCCTCGGCCTCCCAAAGTGCTGGGATTACAGGCTTGAGCCACCGCGCCCGGCCCATGATTTCTCTTTGTCTATCAGCGGTTTAAATATAATGTGTCTAAGTTTTTGTTTCTTCATATAAATGTCTTATTGATTTTGAAAAATTCTCAGTCATTATTTTTTCAAATATTTTTCTACACATCTCATTCTCTCTTAACCTTCTGGGATTCTAATTGCATATATTTTAGACTGTTTGATACTGCTCCACAACCCTTGATGCTCTTTTATTATTTTTTTTTACTTTTAGACAATAAATGTATCTATTTGTCTCTTATACCCATAATAATGTGAGACAGAATGTTTTTGCCTTTTTATCTCTTTGTATTTTAATTTTTTATTTTTATTTTGGTATATTCAAATTCATTTTTTTTAAGTTGCTTGTTTTTACATTTGCTCCTAGTCTGATGATTATAAAATAATTCAGTTTTGTAAATGTCTTTGTTATTTGCCATTCTCTTAATAGTTGGCTATTTTTACTTGCTTGTTTTGTAAATCTCTTAAAATTTTGTTGAATGCCAGTCATCATAGGCATGATGAGGTAGGAGACTAGAAGAGTAGAGACACAGGTAAATGTTTTCCCCAGAAATGGGCATGCCTCTCCTTCTGCAATGAATCTGCAATGAATTATTGTAAAGGTTGAGTCACTCTCAGCAAGAGTAGAGTTGGGTGATTATTTTCAGTGGTTCATCATCACTAGCTTCAATTTTGTATAGTATTATCTTTTGACTAAGTTGGGGCATGTGTTGCCAAAGAACTTTCTCAATATTCCTATTCTGCCTTCAGCTATCAACCTTTCATGTACCTAGATAACCATATGGAAAAAATGAACTTTATATTTTACCACATGCAAAATAAATTGCAAGTTAGTCATAAACCTAAACCTAAACATAAAAGCTAAACTCCTTAAGCCTTTAGGAAAAATAAGGAGAAAAAAAGTATTGCTGTGACTTGGTAGTGGACAAAAGTTCTTAAAATATCTTAGAAACCCATAATTATATAAGAGACAGATAAATTCGATATCGCCAAAGTAACAAATTCTGCTATGAGCAGGCATGATTACCAAAATGAATGCGGATGCTACAGACAGGGATAAAATATTTACACAACAGATATCTGATAGAGACTAGTATGTAGAAGTTATGCAGAGGATAGAGAGTAATATACAGGAGATATTTAAAACCATACCATGATAAGATAAACACTCCAAAAATAGTCAAAGTATTTTAATATATTCACAAATAAAAATATGTGAATTAAATAATAAACACATAAAAACAGGCTCGGCCTCACTAGTCATAAGAAAAAAGCAATTAAAACCAGTATGAGGTACCGAAACACAACCAATAGAATAAATAGACTGGCAATACCAAATATTGCTAAAGGTTATCGATGATGGGAAATAAGTCAAAACTCTTATGCATTGTTGATATGAGGGTAAAATTTTATACCTTAGTTTCTTATATAACTAACCATAACCTATAGTTATACCTATCTTGTCCTTTTATAGATATGTAAGAGACATTTATATGAATGCTCATTGCTTTATTCATAACAGTACAAAACTTAAAATGGATATGGTATCCATCAGTAGAATGGTTAAATATGGTGTAGCACATTTAGTTAATGGAATATTATTCATCAATAAAAATGTACAAAGAACTGATACATACAACATGATTTTAAAAATATGCTGGATGAATAAGTCATACAAATAATATATGATTTACATAATGTTCTATAACAGGCAAAACGAATGCCAGATAAACATCAGAGCAGTGCTTGTTCTTGTGGGAGAGGGGTGGCTTGAGAAAAAGCATATGTTAATTTCCTTATCTTGATAGGCTGTATTTACTTTTAATCTGATCATAAAAGAGAGTGACAGGCCCTTTTAGAATCATCCTTCAATTTTCTGGAAATCCCAATAAAACAGTGACAATGTATTCAAGGAGCCAGAAGATTGTGTCTTTCTCTTAATGGAGTTTTAAAACTTTGAACACTTTAATTACCTGTTTTATTACCTGCTGTAGTAGGCTTAATAGTGGTTGCCCAATAATGTTCATGTCCTAATCCCTGGAATCAGTTACTGTGTTATTTTATATAGGAAAAGGAACTTTACAGACATGATTAATTTAAGGATTTTGAGGTGTGAGATAATCCTGGATTCCTGGATTATCCAGGTGGTCCCAATGTGTAACGGTAAGGCTTCTAATGAAAGGGTGGCATGAGGATAAAAACTAGCAGTGGAAGATATGACAATGGTAGCAAGAGGTTGGAGTGATGCAAGGAAATTACCATAATCCAAGGAATGCAGGTGGCCTCCAGAAGCTCAACAAGGAAATAAAATGAATTGTCCCCTTGGTCTCCTAAAGGAACCAGTGCAGTTGACATTTTGACTTTATCCCAATGAGGCTGATTTGAAATTTGAATCTCCTAAACTGTAAGGTAAACTTGTGTTCATTTAAGCTACTAAATCAGTGTTAGTTACAGAAGCAACACCAACCAAATATATCTGCCATATTCATGATTTACTCTGATTAAACTCTAGCTTCAAAGGTGGCATGGGTATCAGGGTTAGAAGAAAAAAGCAGTGGAATATTGAAGATTTCTATTCTCCTATTTTTCATGATCTAAACAGATTCCATTAGATCATTCAGATAGCTACCTTAGAAGAATTAAATCACAGAATTATAGTGGGGAAGAAATTTACAGACTGTTTCTTCAAATGTTTCATTTTGTGGTTGAAGAAACTGAAACCCAGAGAGGTGAATTTATTTTTCAAAAGTTTCAAAGGTGCCACAGATTCAGCAACCAGTGTTCTGAGTATTCAGAACACCCAGTAGGCATCTCCTATAGAAAGAAAAGATGCTGATTTGCAAACTAAAATACAGTCTACTTGAAAATTTCATGTTGCCCTTAATTTAGCCTTACAGATACGTGAAGATTGTGAAGACTGAATAAAATGGAGATTTTAAATAAAAGTGTTTATATAAATTGTGAACTATAAAACAGCTGTTAGATTCAGTACTTTGATTTGTAAATGAAAAGATTTTCCCTTTGGAAACACACTACCCTATAAATTAAATCAATTTTGGGGGGAGATATTTTGCCCTTTATTGAACAGATCACGACATTCTTATTAGTAAAGCTGACACATTGCAGACTCTGAGGCATTTATTGACTAGCTCCCACTTCATTTTCTCATAAAATGTGTCATCTATTTTTTTCATATATATTAATCCTCAAGATTGAAAAATGTACAAATACTGTGCATTTATCTTTTTCAGTTAAGGGATATTTGTCAAATTTATATGTTCTCTTTTTGGGGTACTTTTGATACTAATAAAAGTGGCTATCAGTTTTTAACAATGTGTTTTAATGCAAATACATCTGTGAAAGTCCATAACATGGCTGCCAAGCTGCTTTAACACTCTGCTGTAAATGACCATGTATGTAAAGTAGTGAATATATTATAGAAATCCTTTACATTTGATTTCGCACTAGCACACTTTGGTTAACTTAAAGGACAGAGTTTGAAGGAAATGTCAACGTAAGATCAAACAGAAAAGGATATTACAACTTAGTGTTGACAGAATCCCTCTAAACCCTTTTGAAAGAAACAGTGTCAGCTTTCTGCAAGTAGCTAACCTAATACTGCTTGCTAGTCCCTGATGAATGAAGGGTAGGACTCATAAAATGATCATAAAAAAAAAATAGCAAAAAAAAAACCTCTTTTGTCCCAGAGCCCTCACCCTTCTCCTTTCAGATGCTTTATTTTCATTTTATGCCTCTGTACACCATCAGAAATACACATATAAATCTTTATGTGTATATATGTATAGATTATATACATGCTGTGTACATAATACATGTAGCTTATGATTCCACCGATAATGATGTATGTATATATGTGTCTGTGTGAATGTGTGTGTGTGTGTGTGTGTGTGTGCCTAGTTATATTGCAGGAGCCACAAGCTAAATATCTACAAAGTTGAGGTACATAATAATGAGAAAAATGGCTACAATATATACATATTTGTGTGCTTTCTGAGTAATAAAAATTGCATCAAAATAAATGAAAGAGCATGAATGTCTGTACCATTTGAATCAGGAAACCCTTGCTCAGATATTTCCATATTTGATTATGAGGAATACGTTGCCAGAGAAGCAAAAATCAATGTTTCATGTAAAATCTCATGGTTTTTTCACATGGACCTACCTACTTTTAAAAAAAAGCACTACACTGGGTGCATAGAATATTTCTGACTGTCAAATGCTGCCAAATGTCTGCCAATTCAATACCTATCAAAACAAAGTAAAATCATATTCTCTCCAAATTGGTTTTATAAATTTAGTGTTATATGACTAAGTCATTTTGATGAGGAGAGTCAAACTGCAAAATATTTGAAGAGATTTATTCTGAGCCAAATATGAGTGATCAGTGGCCTGTAACACACCCCTCAGGAGATCCTGAGAATACATGCCCAAGGTAATCGGACTACAACTTGGTTTTATATATTTTAAGGAGACATAAAGCATCAATTGATATGTGTAAGATGTACATTGGCTTGGTTCAGAAAGATGGGACAACTGGAAACGGGCTTCCAGGTGATAGGTGGATTTAAAGATTTTTTGATGTGCAATTGGTTGAAAGAGTTATTATCCAAATACCTAGAATCAATAGAAAAGAATGTCTGGGTTACAATAAGGGCTTGTGGAGACCAAGGATTTATCATGCAGATGAAGCCTCCAGGTAGTAGGCTTCAGAGAGAATAGATTGTAAAGGTTTCTTATCAGACTTAAAGAGTCTCTTCTATCAGTCTTAAAATCTCTCTTTTAATGTTAATGCTGGTCAGTTGTGAGGCATGTCTGACCCTCCACTTCCCATCATGGCCTGAACTAGTTTTTCAGGGTAACAATGGAATGCCCTTGGTAGAGAAGAATGGTCTATTCAGATGGTTGAGGGGCTTATAATTTTAGTTTTGGTTTATAGGCATAAGGTATTATCTTTTAATTTTAAAAGTCTAAATTAACTAATTTTTTCAGGCTTACGTTAATTAGTAATGGTAAAATTGAGGAGCTATTTGTACACAAAAACATTCAGCACCCTTCCAGATCATTTAACAACTAATTGTTACATTGCTCTTAAAGCCAGTACACAGTTTTCAAACATAATAATCTACTACAAATATAAGGATCAGCCTAGTTCTAATACAAAGAAATAGCATTCTAGCCTTGGGTTTGAGACAGTGTAGGGAAGAGACTTGGTTTTGGCAGACAAAAGACATGAGCAGACTCCCAGTAAGTCTCACATGTCTGAGCATATTCCCTCCCCTACCTTCTTGCCTCCCTTAACAAGCTGACCCAAGTCACCTAGTAGAAAGCTACCCCTTCCTAACTTAGCTGACTAGGCTGAATTCCTAACCATAAAAGGAAGAACCTAATCGTTTATCTCCTTGAGTGATGCCTCCCAAGGTTGCTAAGGCAGGACTCTGACACTCCTGATAAGAATTTTAGCAGATGCAGTTGAAAACTCCCCACCTCTACATGCTTACACATCACTCTTTCCTCTGACTTAGCTTCCTTAAAATGACAAGAGCTCAGCCTTTCAGGAAGTTAACACCAGGATCGCTTTTCTAGTTGTTGGTTGTTGTTGTTGATTACCCAAATGTTTATCCTTTGCAATACTGTGGGGTTTTAAAATTATTTTTAAGAAGTTTTGGGGGAACAGGTGGGGTTTGGTTACATTAATAGGTTCTTTAGTGGTGATTTCTGAGATTTTGGTGCACCCATAACCCAAGCAGTGCTCACTGTACCCAATGTGTAGTATTTTATCACGCACCCCCACTCCCACCCTTTCCCCCAAGTCCCCAGAGTTCATTTTATCATGCTCATGCCTTTGCATCCTCATAGCTTAGTTCCCACTTATGAGTGAGAACATACTATGTTTGGTTTTCCATTCCTGAGGTACTTCACTTAGAATAATGGTTTCCAGCTCCATCCAGGTTACTACAAATGCCATTATTTCATTCATTTTTATGGCTGAGGTGATCCACCCCCCTCAGCCTCCCAAAGTGCTGGGATTACAGGCGTAATCCCGGTATTTATATATTACAGTATATGTATATCCACAATTCTTTATCCACTCATTGATTGGTGGGCATTTGGGCTGGTTCCATCATTTTGCAGCTGCAAATTGTGCTGCTGTAAATGTTTGTGCAAGGTTGCAGCTGCTCCCTTGAAATTTCTCAAGCAGCAAACCTATTAAACCTTGTCTGAGAAAAATGTATGTTTGTCCTGGTGTTAATTTTTATTTACATGAGAGTCAGAGAACTTGGAGGCCCAAGCTGCAGTAACAGGTTGATATGTTTAATAGTATAATATGGTTACTAATGAGGACAAAATGCTTTGTTTATTTGCTCCCTAAACATAGTAAATTCATAAGAATTAGATTATGCTTATATTGGTGGTTTATTGATATTAGAAAAGAGGTGTTTATTTAAATCGTGGTGAAAGTATTTCAGGCTCATCATTTCTTTTCATGTATTCTTAATTTGCAGCAGAGAAAGAATACTCTTTTTTTTTTGACATGGAGTTTCATTCTTGTTGCCCAGGCTGGAGTGCAATGGCACAGTCTGAGCTCACCACAGCCTCCGCCTCCTGGGTTCAAGCGATTCTCCTGCCTCAGCCTCCCAAGTAGCTGAGTTTACAGGCATGTGCCACCACGCCCAGCTAATTTTGTATTTTTAGCAGAGACAGGGTTTCTCCATGTTGGTCAAGCTAGTCTCGAATTCCAGACCTCAGGTGATCCACCCGCCTTGGCCTCCCAAAGTGCTGGGATTACAGGCATAAGCCACCACACCCAGCCTGAGGAAAAATATTCTTAAGGAAACTTGAAATATTATAAAATTTAGTAGTTTAGTTGTTATGACATAGATATTGCAATTCTAATTTGATTAATATACTAGAATATTTCAAAATAGCAGTTACATTTTTCAAAATTCTTAGAGGAATCATGATATCTGTTTGTTCTTGTTTTTAAATTATTTATTCATTCATTTATTTTATAAATCTCTTCCCAAAATGTATAGGTCAAGAATTTAGCGGCTTCCCCTATACACTGACTATAGCTAATAGTGCAAGATGTGAAACTGATTTGGCTGAAATGTTCATTCACTTTAGCTCCATGAATCCAAACTCTACCCCAGTGAATGTTCCATGAGCCAAGACCATAGGTGCAACAATTAGAATTCATTTCTTTTTTAAGTGACTTGATAAATACACTGTTAGTCCTTTGAGATAATACAAGTGGACATTGAATCCAATTGAACATTATTATATCAATGATGCGAAAAGAACAATGATGCTTGAATTTTCAGCAGGTACAGATACTGTAAAAGTGCACATTCCTCAATGAACTTAGATACCCCTTAAAAGTGTATGTCAGCCACAGACAATTACTAAACATATGCAAAGACAGACACAAAGCCACTTAATGGAGCTGCCCCTGCCTTCTTTGTCCTCTGAATTTCTTTCTCTTCCTGTTGAAAGCCTTTCCAAATTCCTTCCCTCTACCTTGGGAACGTTTCTTTCAGCATTCAGTACATCACATTTTTCAGAAACTTCCCCCAGAATTTTTGTCTAAATTAGGCAACTATTAATTCTACAGTAATCTATAGAATATGTTTAGGTGATGGCACGCAATCTTAGCTGTGTTCACTACATTTTGATGCTGGGTTCACTATCTTTGAAGCAGTGAGTGACAAATGTTTCAAGGACCATAATGAATTTGATAATATATCACTTAGCTGAGATGCCCAACAGAACTTTCTTAACCAGTCTGCGTGTCACCAAAGGCAACTAGTTGGGGTTGGAGTGCCTCAGTGGCCAGAGGGGATTAATAATCTAAGGTAAAACTGAAATCTATGCATTGGACATCTCACCTAGTCATAGCCTGAAATTTAACATATAGAACACTTCCTCTGAACCATTATTAAGCATTAAAAATATGCCAAGAAAATAGTTAAAATTATTCATGAATATAGATGCATTGCAGTTTACATTTTTCTCATTGATATTTTAAAAAAACTTTCCTTTTTTTATGTTTCTGAATTCATAGATATGGACATGAAGCTTATATATAAAATCAATAGTTTTTTTAATTTTAGAACATTTTTAAACGTATTTATTTCTTTAGGTTATGTGAACTATAAATATTTCAACTGTTTTGTTTGTTTCAAAGCATTAAGTTCCAGTATCTAACAGATATGTTCGTGTGTGTGCACATATATGTGCTTATATGCATTTGTATGCATGTCTTTGGGGAGACAGTTTCTTCCTGATAAATATAAATAACTAAAGCTAAGTTTGTAAAACCCAGAAGAATCAATTTTCCCCTATTCACTTCAGTGAGATTTGCTTAAAATATCTACTATTACTAGATACAAAAAACTCATTCAAAGATCCACTATCCCATTCATGTGCAGATCCTCTTTTCTCTCGGTAGGAAACATATAAAATTAATCCATCCATTTGAAGATGTTCTGTGTTTATTTTTAAATTAACATTTCAAACAAGTAATATATTATTAACCTCCTGTTTTAATGTAATATTTCTAAGTATTACTACGTGTACAGCTGCATTATTCTTTTGATATGTATTTAATCTTTTAAATTGAGTGACAAGTTTCCCAGCATTAAGACATTTTAATAAATCCTGAGAATTTTGAATCAGAAAATAGATATTTCTTTCCCAAGCAATTATGAAAATGATTCTGAAAGCATTTCATATAGTCTTAAATTTAAAGAATTACCTCTGTAATAAAAAATTTTGTTATCTAAATTTCTTTTCAACATTATTTAATTCATATAAATTATTTTTCAAAACCTTCCTGTGAAAAGGACTTAAGTTTTGCATAAAATTCTACAATGTTATCTTCATCTAGCTTAATAAAATTAGCTTAAAATGGTCTCAATAATATTGTCATAATAATTATAATAAGAGTGATATGATGGCTTGCAATAGAGGATTTTCTGAATCCAAGATAATAGTATTACATCCTACAAGTAATTTTTTGTATAATCTTTAGCCACTGCTTACTCTTACCATTTTAATAATTTCAAAAACTTCAACTCTCAAGCAATTAACTAAAACAACATCTAGCTAAAAGTCCTTGTGCTAATTGTCTCATCAAGTTGGTTAAACTGAAAATCGTTTCCTAGAATCTTTTGTTTTGTTTTGTATGTTTCTGGGCTATATTTGGTTAAAAGAGAAACTAGCACAAAATTTAGGAGTGGGCAAGAAATCAGAGATTTTTATGTATAAGCAGTATTTGTGTTCAACTACAGTGATATCAGATACAAAAGTGCTTCATGTCTACATTGTTTTTAATCTAGCTCCTCTTCCTAATGGCTGGCTTTGCTAACCATCAGCAGCCCCAGAGACTACGCATACAAGCCATGTAGTCAACCATGGGGTTTTACCTGCAGTAAAAGCAGGTTGGAGAAAGATTGTAGCACTGGGCAAAACCTGGCAGGACCAAACTTCTGTGATTATACATTTTTAATCTATAAAATAAAGGTAATATAACTATCTTAAAATGTATTTTGAGATTAAAGTACTAATCATTTGAAAAATCAAGTTATATACCACATCACATTAAGTTTATGTAATCAGAATATTTTTTACTATTACTAGCTTCCTACCAACATGCTGCCACGCGTAATAAAGTAAGTTATTTTGTCTGAATTGGGACTTTTTAATTCAAATCATCCAAGTTGTTTTGTTTGTGTTAGGTTTTATTCATTTATTGAAGGCTATTCTCTGATATGAGATATTTCATTTGACATTCCTGACATGGTCTATACTGTACCAAGCCCCAAAAGGGTAAAAATAGAAAGCAACACTATAAAGACAAAGTTCTTTTGTGGTGAGGGGGAGACTGAGAAATTAAAGCCCCCAAATTGGTAATGAGAATAATCGTAATATGATAATGTCTAATATGATATGATATAATAAAATAATATAAAGTCCATGTTGTGGATTAAATTATGTCCTTCAAAAAGATATGTTGAAGCCCTAGCCCCTGGTACCTATATATGCACTATTTTTTTGGAAATAGGGTCATTGTGGATATAATCTAGGTAAAATGAAGTCATAATGGATTAGGGTGGGTTCTAATGTAGTGACTAGGCTTTTCATCAGAGAGACTCTAGGGATATTTACATTCAGAGACACAGATGCACAGGGAAGAAGGCCATCTGAAGGCAGAAACAGAAATTATAGTGATGTTGCCATAAACCAAGGAACTTGCTGCCAAATTGCCAACAACAGCCAGAAACTAGTTAAGAGGCAAGAAAGGATTCCTCCCTAGAGCTTTCAGTGAAAGTATGGCCCTGCTGACACCTTCATTTCAGAACTCTAGTTTCCAGAAGTGTTGGATAATAAATTTCCGTTGTTTTAAGTCACCAGGTTTCTGGTAATGTTTTACCACAATGCTAGGATAGTAATATAGCCAGTTTTTACAAAGTATTCACATTAAAACACTAGATCTGCAGAATTTAAATAGATTACTTCAGGGGAAAAAAGGTTTACAGTCAAATAAATGTGCAATAACCTAGGTTTTATTTATTAAATTGGCTGGGTTCAATTGTTGCATTAAAATGCCATGTGTGCATTGTTAAATTTATATGGCATTTTCAAAGCCATTTGTAAAAAAAAAATTTTTAATGTAGTATTCATAGAATTGGCTATCTTAAATGATAAACTTTTGAAAACACTGCTAGAGCCAACTTAAATTCTAAAAGCAAAAAAATGTATATCCAAATAATATTTACACAGAATTAAGCAAGTCTTATCCCAGAATTATAAAATTCTGGTAGAATATTAGACAATATATTACTGTTATAAAATAGAAGCATAAATATGACAAGTGTCAATGTTGTAATCATATGTATGGTGAAGATATTCAACAGAAAATAAACAGGTTGTTATCTATAAATTCTGTAGAAATAAGAGAATGTTAATAGTAAAGCTCAAGAACCATCTTACTATCCTCAAGAATATGAAACTTGCTATCAATGAATTTTTATTACCAAACATTGATCTGAAAATTCCAGTCAATGCAATCACCTAAAACATAGTAACAGTAATAATTATTCAAAATGAGGATATAGAATTATCATGTTAAAAGAAAAACGTTAGACAAGTTAAATTTAACGAAGTTTTTAATTGAAGAAAGAATGATTTGCTAAAGGACAATCCTCCTCCTTCTAAGCAAAACAGATTCACAGTGACTCTGGGACTTTCACATGGTTGGAGATTTGGCTACTTGTTACAAGAGTCCATTCACATTTCCAGTTAGATTACAGTTCACTATGTATGGAGAAACCTTTAGGCTGAACTTAAAATATACAAGGAAGCAGCTTTAGGCTAAACTTAATTTAATAATTCATCCCTTTTGGTTATTCTCTCAAAATTAAGAAGTTGATCAAAACTTTAGGCATTGATGTCATTCTTTCACCGTTGTAAATGAACTAACTTCTTCTCAATTCCACTGGAAAATAGCAAGACAGTGGGTTTTGTAAGGTGAAAACAAGCAAAGAGAACAACGGTAAAAAAAAAAAAAATAATAATAATAATAACTGATTGGTTTCTTCAGGTCACTTTTCTATAAAGGTTAAAGCAGAGAGGACTTCCTTATTATTCTGTGATCTCCTGTTTTCAGAAGACAAAAAGAGGTTTGTTTTGAGATCTCTTTGCTTCCTTAGAGTTTCCAATTTCTTATATGACATTTAGCAGGAATGACTCCATTTTGTTTGGTCTGGTCTGTTAGGGCCTAGTGCTCAAGCTCAGTCTAAAATAATGGCCTCTTATAGTTTTGTTTAATAATCATTATATGCAGAAAACATGATGTCCCCAAAATACCTTAGAGAACCAGTTGAAAAATAATAAAATCTAATGAAGTCATTATGATATTTGGTCAATTTTAATGATATATTTAGTTGTTTTTTAATAATGGAAAAAGATACAAACTATATATAGTAGGTAAGTAAATATATAACATAGTATATAGTGAATATATAAAATACAAGTTTTATATTAAATTATCTTAGAAAAAACTAGAAAAGAAATCTAAAGTTTCATATTAATCTTTTTGTTAAGCAGAGGTATAATAAGAGGTGATTTCCTTAGGGCATTTTTTCAAATTATTTCTGTGGAATATGGACTAATTATACACAAAAACACATATATAATTATTTATATGATTTATGAGAAATGAAGTTCCCATAATATGAGTTGTGTTATTTTTCATTTAAATGACACATATAAATGAAATTTCATTTAGTAAACATGAAGAATAACAGTTGTCTCATTTCAGCTATAAATTTCTCCTACCATTTTCCCTTTTCTTTGTCCTCTTGTTTCTCCTCCCATTCCTCTCCCAAGCCCCTCAATCCTAGTCTTCTCCTTTTTGTTCTTTTTAAGTAACATTAACATGGAAAAAACTTCGTATTTGAATACCAAGTTTTTTTGAGTAATGTCAATTATTTAGACTGGCATTCAAATGTGGAGTTTTAGATTTTGTGCATTTTTTTCTACATGGCATGAATTATAGAGGAAAGTTTTCTGAATGGTAATACTTGTGTTATTCAAAGGGCAAGATTATAACTTTGCATAATCCCTGGCAGAGGTCCATTTTCCATTTTCATCTGCTTTTTCTCTTCCCTTTTCATCTACCTTTAAGGTTAGGATGATAGGACTAAAACAGTTGGGCAAGTACAGACTTAAGAGAAAATGATAGATTACTGAAGAAGCCTTTGCTTTGGTTTAATTTTGTGTTAATGTACCTAAACCCCTAATCTGATTTCCTATGGGTATCTTAGGGAGAGTGACCCTCTCTTGTCTTCCTGGTTCATGCATAAAATTTCTTGGGGTTTCTTTAGACACCAGTTGCTATTCCCCTGGCTATGTCACTCGAGTGGGAAAATAGACAAAGATATTTTTGTGGCAATATCCATGTTGTAGTGATGTACTCAAGGCATACAATAAAGTAGATAGATATATGAGATACTGCCGAGACCAGCTCGGTTGGGGAGACTCTAACCCAGCGGCGCTAGAGGAATTAAAGACACACACGCAGAAATATAGAGGTGTGAAGTGGGAAATCAGGGGTCTCAACAGCCTTCAGAGCTGAGAGCCCTGAACAGAGACTTACCCACGTATTTGTTAACAGCAAACTAGTCATTAGCATTGTTTCTATAGTTATTAAATTAACTAAAAATATCCCTTATGGGAAATGAAGGGATGGGCCGAATTAAAGTAATAGGTTGTGCTAGTTAACTGCAGCAGGAGCATGTCCTTAAGGCACAGATTGCTCATACTATTGTTTGTGGCTTAAGAATGCCTTTAAGCAGTTTTCCTCCCTGGGCAGGCCAGGTGTTCCTTGCCCTCATTCCAGTAAACCCACAACCTTCCAGCGTGGGCGTTAGGGCCATTATGAACATGCTACAGTGCTGCAGCGATTTTGTTTATGGCCAGTTTTGGGGCCAGTTTATGGCCAGATTTTGGGGGGCCTGCTCCCAACATGTCCCCCTTCTTTGATTTGCAAATCAATAAAGGCAAAGGTAGTTTTGTCACGGTGAGCTACTTCTTGCAGGAGTCAGGATCCACATCTGCAGACTACACAAAGACAAACAACACAGATTAAAAGCACAATCATCATTGAAATCACAGAGCTTCCAAGTGTTTTTATCCATTTTAATGGATTACTAGCTGCTAATCTGTCTGCAGCTCCTTTAAGCACTCCAGTTCCTGGCATTAAGGTCAGGTGTGCCTGGGATGCTTTAAATATTTGTTCTTTTAATTTTGTTATATCCAAAAACAAGTTTGTAGAGTATCCTTTTAGATACTTTTTTATTCTTTCCCAAATTTTGATCTTATTAAGAGCATTTAATAGTTTCCACAATTGTTTCTTCTTCTTTTAAGTATCAGATAATGGCAGTGCCACTTTTAACTACTCCAAACGTACGATGACAATTTCCATTTCAAAAGTGGGTTTTTCTCTTCTATCGCACTGTCAGGCTACAAATTTTCTGCATTTTTGTGCTCTGTTTCCCTGCTAAAACTGAATGCTTTTAACAGCACCCAAATCGCCTCTTGAATGCTTTGCTGATTAGCAATTTCTTCTGCCAGATACCCTAAATCATCTTCCTCAAGTTCAAAGTTTCACAAATGTCTAGGGCAGGTGCCAAATGCCACCAGTCTCTGTTAAAACACAGCAAGTGTCATGTTTACTCCATTTCCCAACAAATTCCTCATCTCCATCTAAGGCCACCTCAGCCAGCATTTCATTGTCCATATCACTATCAGCATTTTGGTCAAAGCCATTCAAAGAGTCTCTAGGAAGTTCCAAACTTTCCCACATTTTCCTGTCTTCTTCTGAGCCCTCCAAACTGTTCCAACCTCTTCCTGTTACCCAGTTCCAAAGTTGCTTCCACATATTTAGGTATCTTTACAGCAGTGCCCCAATCCTCTGGTACCAATGAACTGTATTAGTCTGTTCTCATGCTGCTGATAAAGACATACCTCAGACTGGGTAATTTATGAAGAAAAGGGGTTTAATGGACTCACAGTTCCACATGACTGGGGAGGCCTCACAATCATGGAAGAAGGCAAAGAAGAAGCAAAGTAACATCTTACATGGCAGCAAAGAAGAGAGAATAAGAGCAAAACTAAAGGAGAAACTCCTTGTAAAACCATCAGATCTCATGAGACTTATTCACTACCAGGAGAACAGTATGGAGCAAACTGCCGCCATGATTCAATTATCTCCTAGAAGGTCCCTCCCAAAACATGTGGGAATTATGGGAGCTACAATTCAAGATGAGATCTGGTTGGGGACACAGCCAAGCCGTATCAATAATATCAATAACCTATAAATATAATGTGATTCCCACATAATACAGCTCCATTTTTGTCTGGAATTAATGAAGCAGGATATTTTCTTGACCACTTCATGGGACTTGTGACAGGGTTGCCTCATTTACTCAGCCCGCCCCTGTCTATCCCTTGTGGGAGGAGGCATGTGAGTGAATGAGTGCACAAACAGGAGCAAGCGAGTGCAGGATCCAGCGGGTTGCTTTTGTGTGCTGGCAGGAACAAACTACACGCAGGCCCTGCAGCAGTATCCAGGTGGGGATGCTTGCAACTCCTGAAGCCCCAGAGGGCATGTTACAGTGCTCTTTTAGCTCTGCCATCCGTGGACAGCTTAAGTGTTAACAGCTCAGTGACCCTTTTGCCATTTCATGTGAGGCAGCTGCTCTCTGTCAGTGAGGGCAAAGAGCCAATGTGATAGCCTTTTATATCCACACCCATGGCTCCTGAGCTCTTGTCTGGCATCCAGGAAGAAGGAGGTCACATGAACAAACTGAAGGATGGTAAATGCCGGGGATTTTATTGCTAATGAAAGTGGCTCTCAGTGGGAAGGGGAGCTGTAAATCGGAGGGGGTAGGAAGGTTACCTTCCCCTGAAGTCTGGTCATCTCCAGCCAGATTCTTCTCCGAAGTTACACTATTAAGCTGTCCTTCTGAAGTGAAGCTGCTTCTCTCCCACGTCCAGAGTCCTATGTACTAGCTGAGTCTGGGGTTTTAATAGGCACAGGGCGGGGCCAGGGGTGGTTGAGGAAAAAGCAACATTCAAGTGGGGAAACAGGTATATAAGCTCTCACTTTGGGCTGTGGTTTCAGGTTTTTTGGCTTGAGAGTGGTGGTTTGTCAGTGACCCACACTTTTCTGGCTAGAATTTCTCTGCCCCAGTCCCTGTCGATAAGAGAACAAGCAAATTAATTTGGAATAAAAACACAAGCAAGACTATTCAGGGAAAGACTGAAAAAGGGCAAATTTTCAGTAATAAAAATACACAAATTTTTAAAATTAAAACCAACTTTTGCAGCTTGAATAGATGAAAAATTAAAATAAAATATACAAAAACTGGAAAAAAACACACTTGGGAATTTAGTTAATGATAAAAACATTTCAGAGCATTGGGAAAATATAAATTTTTAGGCAAATATTATCAGGATAGTGGAATAGCCATATGCAAAGAGGTAATTTTTGTTCTGTTTTAGTTAGTACTGTTCCTTAGTCTTGGAATATTTTTTCCTCTTTCCCTTATTTGACCTTTCTTCTTTGTCCATCAACCCACCACTTGGCTGTCCTGCAAGATCCCAATTTTGTCACATTACTTTCCTAAGTACATCACTACTCTCAGTGGATGATATCTCTACATGACAAAGTATTTTTCAGAAATTGTCTTTTTCAGAAATTTTATATTTTCTTATTCTAAAATGATATGGTTTACTAACAAATAAGTTTGGGCTAGAATGAAATGCCTCAGTTTATGCATCAGTGTTACGCTCCTTAACTCTGCATTATATGTTGTTAAAAAGACATGATTGTCTTTGAGTTGCATACTTTAAAAATAGTAAAAATGGAAACAAGAATAACACAAGTTGTGAAATTATTAATACAATTGCACAATTTTTAACATTTTAGATATTTTTTCCTACTGCTTAAAGCTGTAGGAAGCAGGAACCACATCACTTTTCAACAGATCTTACCCATCTTTTGGATTAAAAGAAGCTTTCACTCTGTATGCTAGCATTCAATAATGCTAGTTTTCTTCCATTCTGCATCTTTGACTCAATTTGCTCAGTGGGCAGTTATCTGTATGGTTTCTAGACACACAGGAGGCATCATTATGTTCCATTGAGTGAGAACTTAGCTAGAGGCAAGAAAGTACTCTAACCTAGTGTTACCAAATAAAGTTCAAAGGGGATTTTAAATTTCTCCTCCTGAACTCAATACAAAAAGCTTAATAGGTGATACAAATGCTTGCGATACATAAGCCCAGAGGGTCTTGTTCAGTGTAGTTACATGAACAGACCTTATAAATTCTAATGCTATGTAGGCACTGAGTATTTTACTTTATTCTAACTTTCTTTGTGTCTTTTTGTTCAAAAATATTTTTAAAATACGCAAACACATGCAGACATTTTAAAGAGACTTGGTTATGCCGCAGAAATGAAGATATACTGACACTCGAATACAATGTGGTTTGAAAAATAACAGTTACATACAAGCTTAGAAAGTACTCTCTTTGAGCTTTGTATCACCATTATTGAAACTAGGGAGAATTTAAAATTACAATTTAAACTAACAATTATAAAATGTAAATTAATTTTAAATACAGTAGTCCCTTGTCTTAGTCTGTTTGTGTTCTATAAAAGGATACCTGAGGCTGGGTAATTTATACATTAAATAATAGGTTATTTGGTTTATGCTTCTGTTGGCTGTTTAAGAATCCGTGGAACCAGAATCTGCTTCTTGTGAGGACTTTATTTAGGCTGCTCACACTCATAGCAGCAGGCAAAAGGGAGCTGGTATGTGCAGAGATCACATGGCAAGAGAGGAAGCAAGAGACAGAGAGTAGGTGCCAGGCTCTTTTTAACAGCCGGCCAGCTCTAGAGAGAACTAATGGAGTGATAATTCACTCACTGCCCCACTCTGGGGAAAGGCATTAATCTCTACATGAGGGATCTGCCCTAATAACTCAAATATCTCCCATAGGTATCAACCTCTAAGATTGGGGATCAAATTTCAACATGAGATTTAGAGAGGTCAAACAAAAAACAAGCTAGAGCATCCTCCCTTATCTGTAGGGATTACACTCTAAGACCCCTACTGGATGCCTGAAACTGCTGATAGTACCAAACTGAAGGACATAATAATATTTCATCCCCAAATATACTTCTTTGATATATTTTGAGATCGCTGTTTAGAGAGCCAGCAAACAGAAGTATCCCTGAAAAGTTGACTCGTGTAAGGGAGATTTGCATCTGTAGAGACTTTGCACCGATGCAGCCAGGCTTTCTCTGAGGCCCTTTTTTTGTGTGGATCTAGGAAAGATTAACTGAGAGTCTGACACCTTTAAAAGTCTGAAAGAAACATTTACCATCTCTTTTTTTTCTGAAGGCTGCTACTTGTGAGGTTTTATCTGCATCACAAGATGACCTTTGCTAACCAGAGTTTCTCTTCTCTTCTTCCCATAACCTGTTTTGCCAAGATCCAAGACTTCCACTCTTTTTGTAACCTCAAAACGATATTTAAGCCACTGTAGTCCATTGATGGCAATGGAATAATCACTCTGTAGTTATCTCCATTGATGTTATTATTATTATTATTATTTTTTACCTTCATTCCTATTAGTCTGCCTCTTGTGAGTTGAGTTTTCAGTGAATCTTCAGAGGACAAAGAGAAAGTTTTCCCTTGCCCCATAAAAAACCCTACATATACTGTGTGTTTTTTCTATCAGATAATCAAAACAGCTACTAAATGATGAATGGGAAGGTAGCATATATAGTGTGGATATACTGGAAAAAGGATAATTCATGTTCAGGCAAGATAGAGAGGAACAGCATGAGATTTTATCACGTTGCCCAGAACAGCGCACAAATTAAAACTTACAAACTGTTTATTTCTGTGATTTTCCATGTAATATTGTTGGATCGTTGTTGACAGTAGGTAACTGAAACCATAGAAAATGAACCTGTGGATAAGGGAGACTACTGTAGCAATGTATGATTCTGATAGATTTATCTTTTAAAATAGAATGTTACATTAAATAACTATGTTGCAATCAATTTGTATATGATGTAATATCAACATTCAAATGATAATTTTCATCTCAACTTAAACTTTGTTTCATTTTAAGAAATTATAGGTCATACTGCAAGGTTTATGCATTATTTCTCTTGTTTTACTATATCATAAGTAAAAGAACTTAAATGTAGAAAGTTTGAGATATGCAAAAATGATAAAACCTGCAACATAGAAGTTGCAGACTAATTGTAGTCATATGTTTTAAAATGTGAAAACATATTGTTATCTGCTTTTAAATTGGTAATATGAGTGCAAGTCCTCTGTGTTAATAACTCAAATGCTTAGAATTTAAACATTTTTCTTAGTCATTCATATATTTTATCTTTAAAAATTAACAAAAATTGTCCAGGCATGGTGGCTCACGCCTATAATCCTAGAACTTTGAGGGGCCGAGGCAGTTAGATCATTTGAGGTCAGGAGTTCGAGACCAGCCTGGCCAACATGGTGAAACCCTGCCTCTACTAAAACTACAAAAAATTAGCCGGGTGTGGTGGCAGGTGCCTGTAATCCCAGCTACTCAGGAGGCTGAGTCAGGAGAATAACTTGAACCCAGGAGGCAGAGACTGCAATGAGCCGAGATCATGCCGTTGCACTCCAGCCTGGGCAACAGGAGCAAGACTCCTTCTCAAAAAAAATAATAAAATAAATAAATAAAAAAATTTTGTTGTCAGAATATATTTAATTAAGAAGATAAAATTTAATTTAAATTATTTAAGTTACCTAACCACACAATTCATTTTTTATGGGCAGAAGCCCAATAATCCTCCCTCAGTAACCAAATTCATTCTATAATTGAAAACAATAATTTTCATACCCAAAAAGTGAATATCAGCCCAAGCTGTGACCAAAATGGACTTCATTAACATTCTCTTCAGCTTGACTAAATCTTGGACAGGTTTCTTCCTGGCTATAGGTCTTTGACCTCCCTATTTTTAGAGACTTTATTGTCAAAAACTTGCAATTAACGAATTCTTTCTCTGCACCTTTGAGGTATAAATCTTTGCCTGGCCTCTCCCCAGTTTTACAACAAAGTAATGTCTTTCTCGTGAGTCTGGGAGCCATCCCTTTGAAATATAATTACAGTAAAATGAACAACAACAAAAAAATCACTCCTATCTCTCAGTCTCTGTGTGGGTGGGCAGAAGCCTACTTAATTAGCAAACACATATTAAAAGTACCAATTATCAAACACAGATGGCCTAAAGAAATTGACCAACCTTCCTATAAAGTCTTCCTATACTCTTCTGTTAGCTCACCCCAGTACTTAATAACTTTCCTGCCTTTTGTTTCAGCACAGCTGAGTTCAATCTCTCTTTCCTAGTGCAATAGCCTTGACCCTTACTGCTAGTCTTTTATGAAGTCTTCCTTGCTGTTTAATTTGCCTAGCGTAATTTTCTTTAACGTCTGGCAAATTACTTATTAGGCATTATAGTTTAATGACTAACAGCATATGTTCTCAAGGTAGACTGCTTGTTCACAATTTCAGCTACATGATTTCTAGATGTGTGTGTGTGTGAGAGACCTTCAAGAACCTGTTTAAGCATCCTCTGCCCATTTCCTTATCTATAAAACGAGAATGTTGTTATAATCTCTCTCATGTAGTAACTTACTTAAGATAGCTTGTGTTAACACGTGTATATTGGTACATATCTAATATAATTTTCCATAATGGAAATGTGGTCTTTACTGATCTTTCTAGACTATGACTGGCAACTTAAGTTTAATGGTGAGTGATACATGTAGGAGAAGTCAGGTGTGAGTGTCTACTGGTGTCCTGTAACCATCCCAACTAAATTCTTTAAATTAAGTTTCATCACTTCTAAAACACTGTTTGCATCATAAAATATACCTGGCATCGGAATTGCTGTGGATGAGGGACTTCATCGCTGGTTTTGATTTATCTGAAAGCCCAGATTCTGACTAAAATGTTCACATAGGTCTTCTTTAGTTCAAGTACCTTTCATGCGCGTCCGTGTGAAGAGACCACCAAACAGGCTTTGTGTGAGCAACGTGGCTGTTTATTTCACCCGGGTGCAGGCGGGCTGAGTCCGAAAAGAGAGTCAGCAAAGGGAGATAAGGGTGGGGCCGTTTTATAGGATTTGGGTAGGTAAAGGAAAATTACAGTCAAAGGGGGTTTGTTCTCTGGCGGGCAGGAGTGGGGGTCACAAGGTGCTCAGTGGGGGTGCTTTTTGAGCCAGGATGAGCTAGGAAAAGGACTTTCACAAGGTAATGTCATCACTTAAGGCAAGGACCGGCCATTTACACTTCTTTTGTGGTGGAATGTCATCAGTTAAGGTGGGGCAGGGCATATTCACTTCTTTTGTGATTCTTCAGTTACTTCAGGCCATCTGGGCGTATAGCTGCAAGTCACAGGGGATGTGATGGCTTGGCTTGGGCTCAGAGGCCTGACATTCCTGCCCTCTTACATTAATAAGAAAAATAAAACAAAATAGTGTTGAAGTGTTGGGGTGGCGAAAATTTTTGGGGGGTGGTATGGAGAGACAATGGGCGATGTTTCTCAGGGCTGCTTCAAGTGGGATTAGGGGTGGCGTGGGAACCTAGAGTGGGAGAGATTAAGCCGAAGGGAAGTCTTGTGGTAAGGGGTGATATTGTGGGGATGTTAGAAGAAACATTTGTCGTATAGAATGATTGGTGATGGCCTGGATATGGTTTTGGATGAATTGAGAGACCAAATGGAATAACAGAAGGAGAAAAACAGGTATAAAAGGTCTAAGAATTGGGACGACTCAGGATATCTGATCAGAGAGTGCCTAAGGAGATTCAGCATAGTCCTGCCAGCAAAGATTATTTATTTACTTCAAGAGTTAAGAGTGGCAGTTTGGGGATAGCACCAGGAGATATCAGCTGTGATGGCTTGGAAAAACAGTGTAAACGGGCAGTGTAAACAAGAGCAGGGCATGTATGAGTAGTTGAGAACGGTGAATAGGAGTATGACTAGAGAGAAGATAGTAGGGATGACAAGTTTTTGGGGGGCACAGTCTAAGTTGGTCTGGTGTCTGGAATGAGACTGGGGCCTAATAAAAAGGAGCGTCTATACAGGAGCTCAAATGGGCTGTACCCTGCAGCATTCCGAGGACAGGCCTGAATTCTGAGAAGGGAAAGTGGTAAAAGTATGGTCCAGTCCTTTTTAAGTTGGTGGCTGAGCTTGGTGAGGTGTGTTTTTATTATTTATTTATTTATTTATTTTCAGAAGTGTAAATTTTTTTATTTTATTTTATTTATTATTATTATACTTTAAGTTTTAGGGTACATGTGCACAATGTGCAGGTTAGTTACATATGTATACATGTGCCATGCTGGTACGCTGCACCCACTAACTCGTTATCTAGCATTAGGTATATCTCCCAATGCTATCCCTCCCCCCTGCCCCCACCCCACAACAGTCCCCAGAGTGTGATGTTCCCCTTCCTATGTCCATGTGTTCTCATTGTTCAATTCCCACCTATGAGTGAGAATATACAGTGTTTGGTTTTTTGTTCTTGTGACAGTTTACTGAGAATGATGATTTCCAATTTCATCCATGTCCCTACAAATGACATGAACTCATCATTTTTTATGGCTGCATAGTAGTCCATGGTGTATATGTGCCACATTTTCTTAATCCAGTCTATCATTGTTGGATATTTGGGTTGGTTCCAAGTCTTTGCTATTGTGAATAGTGCCGCAATAAACATACGTGTGCATGTGTCTTTATAGCAGCATGATTTATAGTCCTATGGGTATATACTCAGTAATGGGGTGGCTGGGTCAAATGGTATTTCTAGTTCTAGATCCCTGAGGAATCGCCACACTGACTTCCACAATGGTTGAACTAGTTTACAGTCCCACCAACAGTGTAAAAGTGTTCCTATTTCTCCACATCCTCTCCAGCACCTGTTGTTTCCTGACTTTTTAATGATTGCCATTCTAACTGGTGTGAGATGGTATCTCATTGTGGTTTTGATTTGCATTTCTCTGATGGCCAGTGATGGTGAGTATTTTTTCATGTGTTTTTTGGCTGCATAAATGTCTTCTTCTGAGAAGTGTCTGTTCATGTCCTTCGCCCACTTTTTGATGGGGTTGTTTGTTTTTTTCTTGTAAATTTGTTTGAGTTCATTGTAGATTGTGGATATTAGCCCTTTGTCAGATGAGTAGGTTGAGAAAATTTTCTCCCATTTCGTAAGTTGCCTGTTCACTCTGATGGTAGTTTCTTTTACTGTGCAGAAGCTCTTGAGTTTAATTAGATCCCATTTGTCAATTTTGGTTTTCGTTGCCATTGCTTTTGGTGTTTTACACATGAAGTCCTTGCCCATGCCTACGTCCTGAATGCTAATGCCTAGGTTTTCTTCTAGGGTTTTTATGGTTTTAGGTCTAACGTTTAAGTCTTTAATCCATCTTGAATTGATTTTTGTATAAGGTGTAAGGAAGGGATCCACTTTCAGCTTTCTACATATGGCTAGCCAGTTTTCCCAGCACCATTTATTAAATAGGGAATCCTTTCCCCATTGCTTGTTTTTGTCAGGTTTGTCAAAGATCAGATAGTTGTAGATATGTGGTGTTATTTCTGAGGGCTCTATTCTGTTCCATTGATCTATATCTCTGTTTTGGTACCAGTACCATGCTGTTTTGGTTACTGTAGCTTTGTAGTATAGTTTGAAGTCAGGTAGCGTGATGCCTCCAGCTTTGTTCTTTTGGCTTAGGATTGACTTGGCAATGCGGGCTCTTTTTTGGTTCCATATGAACTTTAAAGTAGTTTTTTCCAATTCTGTGAAGAAAGTCATAGGTGGCTTGATGGGGATGGCATTGAATCTGTAAATTACCTTGGGCAGTATGGCCATTTTCACGATATTGATTCTTCCTACCCATGAGCATGGAATGTTCTTCCATTTGTTTGTATCCTCTTTTATTTCCTTGAGCAGTGGTTTGTAGTTCTCCTTGAAGAGGTCCTTCACATCCCTTGTAAGTTGGATTCCTAGGTATTTTATTCTCTTTGAAGCAATTGTGAATGGGAGTTCACTCATGATTTGGCTCTCTGTTTGTCTGTTGTTGGTGTATAGGAATGCTTGTGATTTTTGTACATTGATTTTGTATCCTGAGACTTTGCTGAAGTTGCTTATCAGCTTAAGGAGATTTTGGGCTGAGACAATGGGGTTTTCTAGATATACAATCATGTCATCTGCAAACAGGGACAATTTGACTTCCTCTTTTCCTAATAGAATACCCTTTATTTCCTTCTCCTGCCTAATTGCCCTGGCCAGAACTTCCAACACTATGTTGAATAGGAGTGGTGAGAGAAGACATCCCTGTCTTGTGCCAGTTTTCAAAGGGAATGCTTCCAGTTTTTGCCCATTCAGTATGATATTGGCTGTGGGTTTGTCATAGATAGCTCTTATTATTTTGAGATACGTCCCATCAATACCTAATTTATTGAGAGTTTTTTGCATGAAGGGTTGTTGAATTTTGTCAAAGGCCTTTTCTGCATCTATTGAGATAATCATGTGGTTTTTGTCTTTGGTTCTGTTTATATGCTGGATTACATTTATTGATTTGCATATATTGAACCAGCCTTGCATCCCAGGGATGAAGCCCACTTGATCATGGTGGATAAGCTTTTTGATGTGCTGCTGGATTCGGTTTGCCAGTATTTTACTGAGGATTTTTGCATCAATGTTCATCAAGGATATTGGTCTACAATTGTCTTTTTTGGTTGGGTCTCTGCCCGGCTTTGGTATCAGGATGATGCTGGCCTCATAAAATGAGTTAGGGAGGATTCCCTCTTTTTCTATTGATTGGAAGAGTTTCAGAAGGAATGGTACCAGTTCCTCCTTGTACCTCTGGTAGAATTCGGCTGTGAATCCATCTGGTCCTGGACTCTTTTTGGTTGGTAAGCTATTGATTATTGCCACAATTTCAGCTCCTGTTATTGGTCTATTCAGAGATTCAACTTCTTCCTGGTTTAGTCTTGGGAGAGTGTATGTGTCGAGGAATTTATCCATTTCTTCTAGATTTTCTAGTTTATTTGCGTAGAGGTGTTTGTAGTATTCTCTGATGGTAGTTTGTATTTCTGTGGGATCGGTGGTGATATCCCCTTTATCATTTTTTATTGCGTCTATTTGATTCTTCTCTCTTTTCTTCTTTATTATTAGTCTTGCTAGTGGTCTATCCATTTTGTTGATCCTTTCAAAAAACCAGCTCCTGGATTCATTAATTTTTTGAAGGGTTTTTTGTGTCTCTATCTCCTTCAGTTCTGCTCTGATTTTAGTTATTTCTTGCCTTCTCCTAGCTTTTGAATGTGTTTGCTCTTGCTTTTCTAGTTCTTTTAATTGTGATGTTAGGGTGTCAATTTTGGATCTTTCCTGCTTTCTCTTGTGGGCATTTAGTGCTATAAATTTCCCTCTACACACTGCTTTGAATGTGTCCCAGAGATTCTGGGTATGTTGTGTCTTTGTTCTCGTTGGTTTCAAAGAACATCTTTATTTCTGCCTTCATTTCGTTATGTACCCAGTAGTCATTCAGGAGCAGGTTGCTCAGTTTCCATGTAGTTGAGCGGTTTTGAGTGAGATTCTTAATCCTGAGTTCTAGTTTGATTGCACTGTGGTCTGAGAGATAGTTTGTTATAATTTCTGTTCTTTTGCATTTGCTGAGGAGAGCTTTACTTCCAACTATGTGGTCAATTTTGGAATAGGTGTGGGGTGGTGCTGAAAAAAATGTATATTCTGTTGATTTGGGGTGGAGAGTTCTGTAGATGTCTATTAGGTCCTCTTGGTGCAGAGCTGAGTTCAATTCCTGGGTATCCTTGTTAACTTTCTGTCTCGTTGAGCTGTCTAATGTTGACAGTGGGGTGTTAAAGTCTCCCATTATTAATGTGTGGGAGTCTAAGTCTCTTTGTAGGTCACTCAGGACTTGCTTTATGAATCTGGGTGCTCCTGTATTGGGTGCATATATGTTTAGGATAGTTAGCTCTTCTTGTTGAATTGATCCCTTTACCATTATGTAATGGCCTTGTGTCTTTTGATCTTTATTGGTTTAAAGTCTGTTTTATCAGAGACTAGGATTGCAACCCCTGCCTTTTTTTGTTTTCCATTTGCTTGGTAGATCTTCCTCCATCCTTTTATTTTGAGCCTATGTGTGTCTCTGCCCATGAGATGAGTTTCCTGAATACAGCACACTGATGGGTCTTGACTCTTTATCCAATTTGCCAGTCTATGTCTTTTAATTGGAGCATTTAGTCCATTTACATTTAAATTTAATATTGTTATGTGTGAATTTGATCCTGTCATTCTGATGTTAGCTGGTTATTTTGCTCGTTAGTTGATGCAGTTTCTTCCTAGTCTCGATGGTCTTTACATTTTGGCATGATTTTGCAGCGGCTGGTACCAGTTGTTCCTTTCCATGTTTAGCGCTTCCTTCAGGAGCTCTTTTAGGGCAGGCCTGGTGGTGACAAAATCTCTCAGCATTTGCTTGTCTGTAAAGTATTTTATTTCTCCTTCACTTATGAAGCTTAGTTTGGCTGGATATGAAATTCTGGGTTGAAAATTCTTTTCTTTAAGAACGTTGAATATTGGGCCCCACTCTCTTCTGGCTTGTAGAGTTTCTGCTGAGAGATCCGCTGTTAGTCTGATGGGCTTCCCTTTGAGGGTAACCTGACCTTTCTCTCTGGCTGCGCTTAACATTTTTTTCCTTCATTTCAACTTTGATGAATCTGACAATTATGTGTCTTTGAGTTGCTCTTCTCGAGGAGTATCTTTGTGGCATTCTCTGTATTTCCTGAATCTGAATGTTGGCCTGCCTTGCTAGATTGGGGAAGTTCTCCTGGATAATATCCTGCAGCGTGTTTTCCAACTTGGTTCCATTCTCCCCGTCACTTTCAGGTACACCAATCAGACATAGATTTGGTCTTTTCACATAGTCCCATATTTCTTGGAGGCTTTGCTCATTTCTTTTTATTCTTTTTTCTGTAAACTTCCCTTCTCGCTTCATTTCATTCATTTGATCTTCAATCACTGATACCCTTTGTTTCAGTTGATCGCATCAGCTCCTGAGGCTTCTGCATTCTTCACGTAGTTCTTGAGCTTTGGTTTTCAGCTCCATCAGCTCCTTTAAGCACTTCTCTGGATTGGTTAAAATAGTTATACATTCTTCTAAATTTTTTTCAAAGTTTTCAACTTTTTTGCCTTTGGTTTGAATGTCCTCCCGTAGCTCGGAGTAATCTGATCGTCTGAAGACTTCTTCTCTCAGCTCGTCAAACTCATTCTCCGTCCAGCTTCGTTCAGTTGCTGGTGAGGAGCTGCGTTCCTTTGGAGGAGGAGAGGCGCTCTACTTTTTAGAGTTTCCAGTTTTTCTGCTCTGTTTTTTCCCCATCTTTGTGGTTTTATCTACTTTTGGTCTTTGATGATGGTGATGTACAGATGGGTTTTTGGTGTGGTTGTCCTTTCTGTTTGTTAGTTATCCTTTTAACAGACAGGATCCTCAGCTGCAGGTCTGTTGGAGTACCTGGCCGTGTGAGGTGTCAGTGTGCCCCTGCTTGGGGGTGCCTCCCAGTTAGGCTGCTTGGGGGTCAGGGGTCAGGGACCCACTTGAGGAGGCAGTCTGCCCGTTCTCAGATCTCCAGCTGCGTGCTGGGAGAACCACTGCTCTCTTCAAAGCTGTCAGACAGGGACATTTAAGTCTGCAGAGGTTACTGCTGTCTTTTTGTTTGTCTGTGCCCTGCCCCCAGAGGTGGAGCCTACAGAGGCAGGCAGGCCTCCTTGAGCTGTGGTGGGCTCCACCCAGTTTGAGCTTCCCAGCTGCTTTGTTTACCTAAGCAAGCCTGGGCAATGGCGGGCGCCCCTCCCGCAGCCTCGCTGCCGCCTTGCAGTTCTATCTCAGACTGCTGTGCTGGCAATCAGCGAGACTCCGTGGGCGCAGGACCCTCCGAAACAGGTGCCCTATATAATCTCGTGCACCATTTTCCAAGCCCGTTGGAAAGCGCAGTATTCAGGTGGGAGTGACCAGATCTTCCAGGTGCCGTCTGTCACCCCTTTCCTTGCCCAGGAAAGGGAACTCCCTGACCCCTTGCGCTTCCCGAGTGAGGCAATGCCTCGCCCTGCTTCGGCTGGCGCACAATGCGCACACCCACTGACCTGCGCCCACTGTCTGGCACTCCCTAGTGAGATGAACCTGGTACCTCAGATGGAAATGATGAAATCACCCGTTTTCTGTGTCGCTTAGGCTGGGAGCTGTAGACCAGAGCTGTTCCTATTTGGCCATCTTGGCTCCGAGAGAGTTGTGTTTTCAAAAGACCTTTAGTCCATTCTACTTTTCTTGAAGATGGAGGACCATAAGGGATATAAAAGTTTCACTGAATACTAAGAGCCTGAAAAACTGCTTGGCTGATTTGACTAATAAAGGCTCGCCTGTTATCAGACTGTATTGAGGTGGGAAGGCTAAACTGAGGAATTAGGTCCGACAGAAGGGAAGAAATGCTTGCAGTGGCCTTCTCAGACCCTGTAGGAAAGGCCTCTACCTATCCAGTGAAAGTATCTACCTAGACTAAGAGGTATTTTAGTTATCTGACTCAGGGCATGTTGAGTAAAGCTAATTTGCCAGTCCTAGGTGGGGCAAATCCTCGAGCTTGATGTGTAGGGAAGGGAGGGGGCCTGAATAATTCCTAGGAGTAGTAGAATAGCAGATGGAACACTGAGAAGTTACTTCCTTGAGAATCGATTTCCAGGATGGAAAGGAAATTAGAGGTTCTAAGAGGCAGGCTGGTGGCTTATACTATAGCATAACCTGCCTTTGCTGGTGTATGGCAATTAGGCCTGGTGGAACCACCATCAATAAATCAAGTGTGATCAGGGTGAGGAACAGGAAAGAAGGAAATTTGGGGAAATGGGGTGAATGTCAGGTGGATCAGAGAGATACAGTCATGGGGGTCAGGTGTGGTATCAGGAATAATGTGGGAGGCCGGATTGAAGTCTGGGCCAGGAACAACGGTAATTGTAGGAGATTCAACAAAGAGCGAGTATAGCTGAAGGAGCATGGAAGCAGAAAGTATATGCGTCAGGTATGAGGAAGAAAATAGATTTTGGAAGTTATGAGAACTGTAGAGAGTGAGTTGAGCATAGTTTGTGATTTTCAGGGCCTCTAAAAGTATTAGGGCAGCAGGAGTGGCTGCACGGAGACATGATGGCCAGCCTAAAACAGTAAGGTCAAGTTGTTTGGACAAAAAGCCTACAGGACGCAATCCTGGTCCTTATGTAAGAATTCCGACTGCACAGCCCTGCACTTCTGCTCTGTGTAATGAAAAGGGTTGGGATGAGTCAGGGAGAGCTAGAGTGGGGGCAGTTTCTAAAGCTGTCTTCAAGGAATGGAAAGAGGAGTGGGGAAAAGATTTAGGATCTATGGGGTCAGCTAGGTTTCCTTTTGTGAGTTTATATAATGGTTTTGTTAGGATGGCAAAACCGGGTATCCAAAGGCGAAAGTATCCAACCATGCCCAGGAAGGAAAGGAGTTGTTGTTTTGTAGAAGGGGTTGGGGTTTGAGAGATCAGTCGGAAATGATTGGCAGGGAGAGCACGTGTGTTTTTATGAGAATTATGCTGAGATAGGTAACAGATGAGGAAGAAATTTGGGCTTGATTGAAGTAATCGGGGCTGTCTGTGAAGCTTTGCGGCAGTACAGCCTAGGTAATTTGCTGAGCTTGATGGGCGTCAGGGTCAGTCCAAGTGAAAGCGAAGAGAGGCTGGGATTAAGGGTGCAAAGGAATAGTAAAGAAAGCATGTTTGAGATCTAGAACAGAATAATGGGTTGTAGAGGCAGGTATTGAGGATAGGAGAGTATATGGGTTTGGCACCACGGGGTGGATAGGCAAAACAATTTGGTTGATAAGGTGCAGATCCTGAACTAACTTGTAAGGCTTGTCTGGTTTTAGGACAGGTAAAATGGGGGAATTGTAAGGAGAGTTTTTAGGCTTTAAAAGGCCATGCTGTAGCAGGCGAGTGATAACAGGCTTTAATCTTTTTAAAGCATGCTGCGGGATGGGATATTGGCGTTGAGTGGGGTAAGGGTGATTAGGTTTTAATGAGATGGTAAGGGGTGCATGATCGGTCGCCAAGGAGGGAGTAGAGGTATCTTATACTTGTGGGTTAAGGTGGGGGGATACAAGAGGAGGACGCAAAGGAGGCTTTGGATTGGGAAGAAGGGCGGCAATGAGATATAGCTGTAGTCCAGGAATAGTCAGGGAAGCAGATAATTTAGTTAAAGTGTCTCAGCCTGATAAGGGAACTGGGCAGGTGGGGATCACTAAAAAGGAGTGCTTAAAAGAGTATCATCTAAGTTGGCACCAGAGTTGGGGAGTTTTAAGAGGTTTAGAAGCCTGGCCGTCAATACCCACAACAGTTATGGAAGCAAGAGAAACAGGCCCTTGAAAAGAAGGTAATGTGGAGTGGGTAGCCTCCGTATTGATTAAGAAGGGGATGGGCTTACCTTCTACTGTGAGAGTTACCTAAAGCTCGGCGTCCGTGATGGTCTAGGGGGCTTCCGAGGTGATCAGGCAGTGTCAGTCTTCAGCTGCTAAGCCGAGAAGATCTGGGAAGGAGTCAGTCAGAGAGCCTCGGGCCGGAGTTCCAGGGGCTCTGGGAGTGGCTGCCAGGTGAGTTGAACAGTCTGATTTTCAGTGGGGTCCCACACAGATGGGACGCGGCTTAGGAGGAATCCCGGGCTGCGGGCATTCCTTGGCCCAGTGGCCAGATTTCCAGCATGTGTAGCAAGCTCCTGTGGGAGGAGGTTCTGGAGGAATGCCTGGCCGCTGCGGTTCAGGCGTTTGGAAGTTCTTGTGTGCTGGAGATATGGCTGGGGTTTGTCTCACAGTGGAGGCAAGGAATTGCAACTTTTTTCTATTATCGTACACCTTGAAGGTGAGGTTAATTAAATCCTGTTGTGGGGTTTGAGGGCTGGAATTTAATTTTTGGAGTTTTATTTAATGTCGGGAGCAGATTGGGTAATAAAATGTATTTTGAGAATAAGACGGCCTTTTGACCTTTTAGGGTCTAGGGCTGTAAAGTGTCTCAGGGTTGCTGCCAAACAAGTCATGAACTGGGCTGGATTTTTATATTTGATGAAAAAGAGCCTAAGCGCTATCTGATTTGGGATAAAGAAAAAGGAGCATTAACGTTGACTATGCCTTTGGCTCCAGCCACCTTTTTAAGAGTAAATTGCTGGGCAGGTGGGGGAGGGCTAGTCACGGAACGAAACTGTAAGCCGGACCTGGTGTGAGGAGGGGAGGTGATGAAAAGATTATAGGGTGGAGGAGCAGAAGCTGAGGAAGAATTGGGACCTAGCTCGGCCTGGCGAGGAGCAGCCTGGGGAGGAGGGAGAGGTCAGATGGATCTGTAGAAAAGGAAGATTAGAAAGACTCAGCGACGCTTGGGGTTGGTACTGAGGGGACAGGTGGGAGGGAAAGAAGGAAGATTTGGGACGAGTTGCATTGGGCACAGAGACTAGGAAGGGACTGATGTGTAAAAGAATGCCTGGATGTCAGGCACCTCAGACCGTTTGCTTATTTTACGACAAGAATTATTTAGATTTTGCAGGATGGAAAAATTCAAAGTGCCATTTTCTGGCTATTTGGAACTATTGTCGAGTTTGTATTGGGGTCAAGCAGCATTGCAGAAGAAAATAAGGCATTTAGGTTTTAGGTCAGGTGTGAGTTGAAGAGGTTTTAAGTTTTTGAGAGCACAGGCTAAGGGAGAAGAAGGAGGAATGGAAGGTGGAAGCTTACCCATAGTGAAGGAGGGAAGCCCAGAGAAAAGAGTAGAGACACGGAAAAGGGGTGGGGGGTTCTTGCCCTCCAGAAAAGCAGAGAAGGGGTTGGGGCATGGACATAAGGGATTGGGGCACAGAGATAAGAGGTCAGGGTGCGGAAATAAGGGATTGGGGCACAGAGATAAGAGGTTGGGGTGCGGAAATAAGTAATTGGGGGGTTCTCACCCCCTAGGAAAGCGGGACTTTCCTAGTCACGCTAAGCGTGAAGGAGAAGGGGTTGAGGGGTACTTGCCCCTGCCCCAGAAAAGCAGAGAAGGGGTAGAGACAAGGAGAGAAGGGGTTGAGGGGTACTTGCCCCTGCCCCAGAAAAGCAGAGAAGGGGTAGAGACAAGGAGAGAAGGGGTTGGGGTACTTGCCCCTCTCCCAGAAAAGCGGGACTTGCCTCTAAGGGTGAAGGAGAAGGGGTTGAGGGGTACTTGCCCCTCTCCCAGAAAAGCAGAGAAGGGGTAGAGACAAGGAGAGAAGGGGTTGGGGTACTTGCCCCTTCCCCAGAAAAGGAGGACTTGCCGCTAAGGGTGAAGGACCAAGGCAGGCATCCCTGCGTGGTCTGACACCCTTGAAACGTGGGTGTATAATCAGAGAGGTGTCCCTGCAATGATTAAACACCAAGGGAAGGCTGCCTTCCCAGTCCATGACCGGCGCTGGAGTTTTGGGTCCATGGATAAAACGTGTCTCCTTTGTCTCTCCTGGAAAATGAAAGGAATTGAAATTAAGAGAAGTGAGAGATTGAAGAGTGGAAAGGAGAAAGTGGTTGAGGGACAGTGAGAGAGTTTGGAGAAGAGAGTAAGAAGAGGCCGCTTACCTGATTTAAAATTGGTGAGATGTTCCTTGGGCTGGTCAGTCTGAGGACCTGAGATTGTAGGTGGATCTTTCTCACGGAGCAAAGAACAGGAGGACAGGGGATTTTGGCACCAAATTTCATGCGCGTCCGTGTGAAGAGACCACCAAACAGGCTTTGTGTGAGCAACATGGCTGTTTATTTCACCTGGGGGCAGGCGGGCTGAGTCCGAAAAGAGAGTCAGCAAACGGAGATAAGGGTGGGGCCGTTTTATAGGACTTGGGTAGGTAAAGGAAAATTACAGTCAAAGGGGGTTTGTTCTCTGGCGGGCAGGAGTCGGGGTCGCAAAGTGCTCAGTGGGGGTGCTTTTTGAGCCAGGATGAGCTAGGAAAAGGACTTTCACAAGGTAATGTCATCACTTAAGGCAAGGACTGGCCATTTACACTTCTTTTGTGGTGGAATGTCATCAGTTAAGGTGGGGCAGGGCATATTCACTTCTTTTGTGATTCTTCAGTTACTTCAGGCCATCTGGCGTATACCTGCAAGTCACAGGGGATCTGATGGCTTGGCTTGGGCTCAGAGGCCTGACAGTACCTATATGCAACAAGGCCTATATGGGAATTCTTACTTCCAGATTATGATAACAGCAGTATTTGCAAAGACCAGTTATGTTAGGAGATATAATTTATTAAAGGCTTATGCTGAGCTGGGCACTACGATGTTTATTCTCCATGTGTTAACATGTTTAATCCTTACAACAACACTGTAACTTAGCACATTTTACAGATTGAGAACCAAGTCACAAATAAGTAACTTACGGATCTCACACATTTTGTACGTATCATAGTCAAGATTTTATTTGAAGAAGAAAGATAACAGATGACTCTACTAATATACTGAAAAATAAGCCATACACAGTTTATCATACAATTAAGAAAATATATTAGAACCGTAAATACTAAGAGAAACTAGAGACAGTATTTAGCAAGTGTAGGGTAAAAGCAGATTTTGAGTTAGTCTAGTCAAACTTATGGTTCCTACTTCTGTAGTTTCTTTGCAATGGATCCGTTGTGGTTCTAAAACAAACTCTTGAAACTCCCACATTTATGTCTCCAGCCAGGATTTCTTTCCTAAACTTCAGAGGCATGTATCCAAATGCTACCCCAGTGTCTCCATGTGTAGGAATATCAGATTTAATATCTCAATCACAACAGGCAATTTCCCCTTCCACTGTCTTGCTTATCTCAGTAAAATACAACTCAGTCTTTCTAATTGCTCAAACTTGAAGTAATATTTGAGCGTCCTCTCTGTTCTACATTCCTTATTTTGTCAGTTGTATTCCTGTCTTCTGGAGTCCCTAAAATAGCCAAAAAAGTTTTTCAGATCTGGACCCTGTTACCTCTCACTCTTTGACCATGATTTTTTACCCTCTCTGATTCCGCACAAATACAGTGGCTCTTTGTTGTTTATTCAGTACTCAAGTAAACATCCATTCTAGCATGTCTACACTTCTTTCTCTCTCTGCTTGGAGAACATTTCTCTTGTAAAAGTTTCACTCGCTTTCTTCCATCACATTTTGCACATTGTTACATTTTCATGGAAATTTATTCTGAATAAGATGCTGACAATTGTACTGCTTAATGCATGACTCTTTCCATATCTTTAATTTTCTCTATAGAAATTATCACAAGCTGCCCTGCAGTAGGTTTAAGGTAATTGTTTGTTTATTTGATAGTTTTTTGTTCTTTCTGTACACCTAGAAAAATGTAGGCGCCATGAAGGCAAATAATAATGTTCAGTTTTTCTATTGAAATATGTACCTTTATAGTTCCAAGTCTCCCTCTAACTGTGACTTTAGCAAAGTCTACAAGTTGTGACACGTAACATCTTGATTATCACTCAGTCTAAATATTTTCTGGCACAGAACATGGTCACTTTTGGCAAATGTTTTAGGTGCCCTAGAGGGAAATAGATATTCTATAGGTTATGCAGTTTTTAATGCAATGTGCTCCATAAATAAGGTTTATGATTTTTTAAAAACCATAAAGTTAAAAGACTCATGTAAATACTGACACTACATAATATTTATGTTTTTTTCTTTTTTGCCTTTTACATTTTGAATCTATACTGTAAAGCAAATGGGAATTTAAACTGAAGGTTATTACATTTTAATGATACATTGAACACTTATTACTAAAACTAGAGACAAAGAAATCCTTTGTCTCTAGTCTTGCTTATTGTCTTAAAGTCTATGTAGCCAGAAGTCAATATAGCTACACAAGCTTTCTTTTGTTTAGTGTTTGTGTGATATAACTCTTTCCAGTCTTTTATTTTCAATATTTTGTATCATTATAGGTTTCCTGTGCACAGCATATAATAGGCTCATTAAAATGAAAATAGACAAAATTTGATGTAACTACTAATATGTTTGGGTTGAAATTAATCATTTTAAATTTATTCTGCCTGTTATATGTTTCTTTCTTTCTTTTTTCTTGTCTTCTTTCAGGTAAGATGCTCTTTATGCCTTTCTTCTTCACTTACTTGTCAGCTTTAGTTATTTATTGATTATTTGAGGTTGTTCATTACACTAGGACTTACAACCTGATTTTTTAACTATAAATTAAAGCTTTTAACATTTCACACAAAATACTTTCATGTAGACTCTAAGAAGATGAAAAGAATGGGTCTCAATAATCAATACAGCAAATTTCTCCTTCTCTGCTAGTAGTGAAGGCAAACATTACTTTCATATTAAGATTCAAATTTTTATCATTTTCATGAAGCATCTGGTTGAAAAGTATTGTGACCTATGTGCTTCTTAGAATTAAATTTTCTTTAAGAATTTTCTAATAATAAAATTAATTTGAGAATATTAGTTCATCCCCAGCAAAACACTTTACTTATATATTTCTAGTCTCTAAAATATTTTAAATACAAATATGACAAATGTCACCCTAGTGAATCTTTCTTTTTTCTTTCCCATTTAGATAAATATGTACTCAAAGCAGGTGGCTCAATCCACTTATCAGCATTTGGCATACCAGGTAAGCAATGAGAAATTTTGAGGGTTATTGAATAGAATAGGGCAATTTTCATTCTGGCACTTAGGGAATTAGCTATGTAATTGTCATTAATTTTAATGGGAATACTGTGCATAATCTGTAAAAATATAATGTATCTTTTTTGGAAATTTTTATAATGGATCAGCACAAAATTGTATAGCACAGGTGTTTAATTGGTGATGGATATAATATCAGGGATGAATTCATTAGGATCAAAGAATAAAAAATCAATTACTTGCGAAGCTAGGAACTTCTAGAATACAAAATAGTTGTGTCACATTTGTCACAGATTTGAAATTTGTTAGAGAATCAGAGATGACTATCAAGTAAAACTAATCTGCATATTATTCAGTGGGTTGGGTGTAGATATGTCTATTTTTTACTTAGCAATTATTTGGGGAAACACTTAAAAATGTCCATTGTCAGTATTTTGGCACATGTATGATTGATTCAATTTCCTTGCCAATTAATTTTAATTTCAATTAACCTTACAGAACCAAAAAAGCCCTCTCAAATTTCAATTTCAGATATTTCAGAGCAAAACCTTTCTAACCATTATGTCAAAAATAAAATATTCCTGATATACCTAGGGACATTCTTCAGGGAAACTGAAAGAACTGCTGCTTTTTTATGGTGTTCAGGGAAATAGCACGGTCATTATTTTGTTACATGACTTAAAAAAGCTAAGAAATGAGAGTGGCCTAACGGGTTGTATCTCTCTAGCCATCTTTATTCAGTGATTTTCCTCTCATTTCAAGTCAAAGGAATTATGTAGACATCAGTATGATATGTGATATTACATCCTAGCTACTGTAGATAGAAACTTTTAATTGTGTTATTTTACAACAGAGTAATAAGTTGTATCATAGTGAATGTATTTCTTATTCTATCATATGGCAAGTAGAATAGAAACTTTAATTTGAGAATTTAGATGATATTGCATTGTTTATTTTCACATTTGTCTCAGCAGTTACACCTGAATTAAAAACACAAAAATAATCATAAACAACCATTTAAAATAATCATTTGGATATTACACAATGTACATTGGGAATGTGGAATTCCAATTTGTGTTTCAAGCTAACCTTGTCATTAATTCAAGTACCTGTTTTCCACTTTAAAATATTTGATGGGTATGTACTCTGTGGTTAAACAATCTCTATAGTCCTGCAGATTTTCTCTATGGATGCAAATCTCCCTGACAAAAGACAGTCTTTTCAGGACTACTTCTGTTTTCAGGCCCTCTGAGAAGCATCTCAAAATAGTCAAACAAATATATTAGGACATAAAATATTTTGGTTTCCTTTATTCTACCCCCCTTGAAAATTTCTTTCAGAAAGTTTTACATTTTTAAAGCCCACTTGATACCTTCAGAAAGATTTGAGTTAGAGGTTGCGAGATAACAGACACAAAGGAGGGAAAAACAAATTGAGATAAGTAGAAAAGAACAAATTTAAATGTGTTGACCCATATCTTCTTGAATCAGTCTCTCATCCCAAGAATGGATCAGTTTGATTCAACAGTAGTGTCCCATTCCAGGAGGCAGCATTCCACATGGGCTCTCAGAGCTACGCTTCTGTGCATAATGAGGGCACACAGAGCTTTAATAAGAGGCGTATCATATCTTTGGACACAGAAGAAAAACAAAGGCTAATGTCTAGAGTAGTCTGTAAGCTAGTTTTTCTAGAGGGTCTAAAGCTTCTTCAAATTACAGTGAAATCTAACCAGATTTTTCTGGATTGTGGTTTAAATAAGGTGTTCAAGTGAACTTTCTAAGTAGTTCATACACACATCAGAAGTCATGAAGATTGTTTATATATAAGTTGCTGTGTTGATTTTTCTCCAAAGGTTACATTAAATTTTCTAGCTTCAGTTTGGAGATCTTCAAGAAAAGCACAGTTGTAATTTCCAGTGATTCCAAGTGAGAAAAATGTGAGAAATTTTTGAAAACTTTAGTTTTGAGACTATTAGTCAGGAAAGAATTCAGAATTTGGCCCAGATTTTAGACAAATAACAAAAACTCAAAAACAATAGACAGTGCTAGAATCTAATAACAAGTGCATTATAGTTTGTTTGTCTGAAGTACAGCTTTTCTCTCTTTTGTTCCCTATTTCTACCAAGAAGAAGTAATTGTAAGATCAACTTATTTACAAGAAAAGTTTTAGTCTTATTATAAATTGGTCTGATTATTTGCATAAAGTGCAACATGAATAGCGCTTAGCCACATAGGATCTTTTAAACTTGGCTTTGCTGGAATATTTTCGTAAAGAATCTCATATAAACTTTTTGCCATTTTTATTTTATTTTTATATATTTAGGGTATACTAGTACAGTTTTGTTACATGGATATATTGCACAGTAGTAAAGTCTGAGCTTTTAGTGCACCTATCACTCCAGTAGTGAACATTGTACCCAACAGGTATGTTTTCAATCCTTACTCCTCTCCCATCTTTCCCTCTTTTGGAGTCTCCAATGTCTATTATTCCTTTCTGTATGCCCATGCTTACCCGTTGCTTAGCCCCCACTTCTGAGCAAGAACAAGTGATATTTGACTTTCTGTTTCCTGGTTATTTAACTTAGGATAATGGCCTCCAGCTTCATCCATGTTGCTGCAAAAGACATGATTTCATTATTTTTTATGGCTGTGTGGTATTCAGTGGTATATGTATACCATATTTTCTTTATCCAATCATCCGTCGATAAACAGGTTGATTCCATGACTTTGCTCTTATAAGTAGTGCTGCAATAAAACATACAAATTCAGGAGCAACCTTAAATCCAACCATATTAATAATAACTTTAAATATGAATACATTAAACACTTCAAAAAGAAGTCAGAGGCTTTCAGACTGGATAAAAAATAAGGCTCCAACTATAAGTTGTCTATCAGTCACACACTTAAGATCCAAAGAAGCAAATGGTTCATAGCAGAGATGAAAACAAGATGCCGTGCAACAGTAATCGTAAGAGAACTTGTGTGGCTATAACAATATCAGAAAAAATATACTTTAAAATATAAATGTTAATACAGTTAAAGAGGACTATGTTATATTAATAAAAGAGTCAAAGGTTAATACAGTTAAAGAGGATTATGCTATATTAATAAAAAAGTCAATGTATCAGGTAGATATAACCAGTAAAAACACATATGCACCTAATAATAATGCATCAAATTATATAAAGCAGAAACTGACAGAAATAAAGAAAAAGATAATTCCATGGTAATACTTCAATACATCGGTTTCAGTAACGAATAAAATAAGTGGGCAGAGGATCAACCAAAAAACTGTAAATTTGAATAATATCAGAATAGTAAATCTGACATCTATAGAATACTCCAGTCAAAAACAGCAAAATAGGTATTCTTCTCAACCTCACATAGAAGATTCTTCAGGTAGTTCAATGTGCTAGAGGACAAAAAAAGTATCAGTAAATTTAAAATGATTGAGATCATGCAAAGTATGTCCTCTGGCCAAAATGGAATTAAATTAGTAATCAAGAACAGAAAGAAACAGGAAATACACAAATATGTAAAAATTAAACAACAAACTCCTAAACAACTAATGGATTAAAGAAGAAATCACATGCAAAAAACCTAGAAAACATTTTGAGCTGAATAAAAATGAAAATACAGCATACCAAAATTTACGGAATGCATCTAAAGCAGTGCTTAGAGGTCATTTATAAACTCTTATATTAGAAAAAAACAAAGATCTCAAATCTATAACCTAATCTTTCACCTTAAGAAACTACAGGCCGGACTCGGTGGCTCATGCCTGTAATCCTAGCACTTTGGGAGGCCGAGGTGGGTGGATCACGAGGTCAGGAGTTCAAGACCAGCCTGGCCAACATGGTTGAAACCCCGTCTCTAATAAAAATACAAAAGTTAGCCTGGCATGGTGGCAGTGAGCTGAGATCATGCCACTGCACTCCAGCCTGGGAAAAAGAGCAAGACTCCGTCTCAAAAAAAAAAAAAAAAAAAAAAAAAGAAACTACAAAAAGAAGAGCAAAAGATAGCCAAAAAAGTTAAGGTAAAAAATATACCATATTATGGTTAATTTTATGCATCAACTTGAGTAGGCAACATGATGTCGAGATATTTGTTCAAATATTATTCTGCGTGTGTCTATGAATGTGTTTTTGGATGAGATGAATATTTGAATTGATAGGCTGAGTAAAACAGTATGTCCTCCCTAATATGGGTGGCCCTCATCTTCTCAATGTGAAGCCCTCATTTGGACAAAATGGCTGTATTTCCCATAAATAGGAGGCAATTCCTTCTACCTGATTGCTTGGGGCTGAAACACTGGTCTCTTCTAGGCTTCAGACTCAAATCAAAACTTCAGCATTCCTTGGGTCTCAAATCTGTCTGGTTTTGGGCTACAGCTTACACCATTGTTTCTGCTGGTTCTCAGGTCTTCGGATTTGGAATAGAACTAAACACTGGCATTTCTGGGCCTTTAGTTTCTCAACTGAAGATCTTGAGACTTCTCAGCCTCCTTAATCACATAAGCCAATTTCTGATAATAAATTTCTTCACACACACACACACACACACATCCACACACACAAACACACACTCCTTATTGGTTCTCTGGAGAGCCCTAATTCAGATTTTGGCACTGAGAAGTGGAATGTTGCCATAACAAAAATGGAAACCTGTGGAAGCAGCCTTGGAAATGGGTAATGGGTGAAGGCTGAAAAAGTTTGGAGGTCCACGTTAGAAATATGAATTTTGAGTTAGAAATATGAATCCTTGTTAAAAATGTATAGCAAAGAACTCAGTTGGACTTTGTTCTAGTGTTTTTCGAAAGGTAGAAATGGCTAGCAATGAAATCAGTTATTTAGCTGAGGAGATGTTTTCAGCAGTGTATTGAAAGAATGGCTCGATTCTTTCTGACTGCATATAGGAAAATATAAATGGAGAGACATGAACTGAAGAAATGATTGCTAAGAAAAAAATAGAACTTAAAGTGTTGGTAAATACTCAGGCTAATTTTATGGTGGGGGAAAAAAAAGAAAGCATATTTTAAAGAGAACACCAAAAGTGTGACTGGACTATCACTCAGTCAAGAACTAATGGGGTTTTATATCAGCAGAAACACTGTCAGTTTAAACTGAAGTGGATGGAAATGGGACAATATGAACAAAGGTTGGACAAAGGAACAAAGGAACATGTCATTCCATGAACAAAGATGGAATTTGAAGGACAGGGTGATGGAGTTATTTAGCTACAAACGTGAATATTTTTTAAGTAGAAGGAAAAGTGTTCCCATGGGCAATTCGGAGATTATCAGGGCCACCACCTTGGTTTCAAGAGGCCAGACAGCCTCTATCTGAAACTTTGGGGTTTTGACTGCTTTACGGAGCCTTGGGTATGGGACACTGGTCTGCCAGAGCTGCATGGGTGTGACTCCTACCTTGTTTCATGGAGGGGACACTGCCATCCCTGTCATGGGGGTGACACTGGCCTTGAAGGGCAGAGCATCAAACCAGAGAAAATTATATTTGATCTTTCAGATCTAATGGAATTTGCCTTGCTAGGTTTCTGACTTTCTTGGGACCTGTCACCTCTTTCTGCCTTCTGATTTATTCCATTTGGAATGGGAACGTCCATTCTAGGTCTGTCCACCATTGTATTTTAGAAGCACATAACTCTGGTTTCACAGTTTCACAGCTGGAGAGGAATTCTGCCTCAAGATGAATTGTACCTCAAATCTCTCAAATGTCTAATTGAGGTGTTATTTTGATGAAACTTTGGACTTTAGAGTTGCTATAGAGTTAGTTAAGCCTTTTGAGCTGTTGGAATATTTGCATATAATAACGCAATTTTGGGGGTGCTAATGCTGGAATTCACTGTACTGAATTGTTTCTCCTCAATAATATTCTATGTTGAAGCCCTAAATCTCACAGTACTGTATTACAGATGGGCCTTTAATGAAGTAATTAAGGTTAAATGAGGTTATAAATGTGGGGTCCTAATCTTATAGTACTGGTGGCTTTATTTATTTTATTTTTATTTTTATTTATTTATTTACTTGAGACAGAGTCTTGCTCTGTCACCCAGGCTGGAGTGTAGTGGCACAATCTCGCTCACTGCAATCGCAACCTCCCACGTTCAAGCAATTCTCATGACTCAGCCTCTCACATAGCTGGGATTACAGGCGTGCACTACCATGCTTGGCTAATTTTTGTATTTTTTGTAGAAACGGGGTTTCACCACGTTGGCCAGGCTGGTCTCAAACTCATGGCCTCAAGTGTTCCATCCACTTTGGGCCTCACAAAGTGCTGGGATTACAGGTGTGAGCCACTGTGCCCAGCCTTGGTGGCTTTATAAGAAAATGAAAAGAGGGAGAACTTTCTCTTCATGTGCATGCATTGAGAAAAAACCTTGGGGGCACACAGAGTAGCGAGAAAAGGACTAAGCCAGGGAGTGACCTCTCAACAGAACCTAAGCTTGCTGGCTCTCTGATCTCAGACTTCTATCCTCCAAAATTGTGAAAACCAAATTTTTGTTGTTTAAGCTACTCAAAGTATTTTTTTCTATGACAGCTCAAGTCATACCACATTTGATGTCATTCCCCTTTTTTTTTTTTTTTTTTTTTGCTCACAGCAATCTGTTGGAATCAGGGTTGTCTGTTCAAATTTCAGACTATTTTGTGAACCTAGACAATCAAAAATTTTTTATTAATCTTAGACCAGCTTGACAACTCCTTGAGGCAACTCCTAGATTCAATTACTGAAAGTTCTTTTGATTTCTGGTATTACATGAACACAAAGTTCTGCCTATTTGTGTTGCTTTGGAATTCATGAAAGAAGTTTACTCCAGTGTTTCTCTGATAGCTTTCCCATGTCAAAATTGATTCAGCTGTCTTGATGAGTTGATATTTTCCTTTTTGTTAATTTAATAGGGCATGTAAAATATATAGCCTTGAATAATGTCTCACCAATGTTGGCCTGCTTTGACTTTTTTTCTTCTGGGCAAACTATTGGTACAGTAATACTATCTGTGGGACACTTTTATCCTTAAAACTCAAGTTACTGCAATATGTCCTTTCGTGTGGTTTTACAGAATCATTTCTTTCCCCTTTGGCTCTTGACTTCATTAGAAAAGCAATGGCTATGCCACCTCTTCAAGTAAAATTTCTTAAATTTAGGCATATACGACCTCTTCTTTATGAGAATACATGAAAATATAGAGAAGAAGTAGGATATAAAGCCTACTTGCTTAGCTTTAAAGAAAGATTGAGATGGTAATTACAGAACATCAACACAGAGTTAATGTGAATAACTCAGATGTAATTAGAATAGAAAAGCTACAACAAGTTGAAAGGCATTTGAATGTGATACTATGTAAATTATAAATTCTCTAATGAGAGGTGAATTTCATTCTTTGTCATCTTTGCTTCTAATAAAGATAAGTCATACTAATAACTCACTAGAAACCTTCCTGACTTATGAAAATATATCTGGGACTTTTTAAGGTCTAAAAATGCAGAAGATGTGCAACCCCGTCTCTACTAAAAAAAAATACAAAAATTAGCTGGGCACGGTGGCGGGTGCCTGTAATCCCAGCTACTCAGGAGGCTGAGGCAGGAGAACTGCTTGAACCTAGGAGGTGGAGGTTGCAGTGAGCCGAGATCGCACCACTGCACTCCAGCTTGGGTGACAGAGCAAAACTCCTTCTTGGAAATAATAATAATAATAATGCCCTATTATTATCACATAAATAGATTAGTTTTTGTAATTTTTTGTACAGTACAGTGTCTCTTTTCCTTGCTCTACTGTAAGTCATATGATTCGGGATGTGTCAGGTATTTTACTTTTGTGATCCATGTCAAGCATAATACCTGGTACGTAGTAAGTATTTAATGGCTTAATACGTAACTACTAAAATTACTAAACATAGTTCATTGATTGCCAGTGTTTCTGAATGTCAGATACCCTTAGCTTTTTCTGCATCAAAATGATCGTGTCATGTCTCTGTTCAAATATCTGTATTTTGTAAAAATAGTCAAGGTTTTAGAAGGGATACTCAAAATCAAATGCTGTTAAGCAAAAGAGATGATGTTTAATGTTGTTTTTCAAATAGCCAAACATTGAAGTAAGTATTTGCTGGTAAATGAAGATATTTTCAACAAAAATAAATATTTTGCTTGGGCTCCATCTTTTTTGTTAGAAGTCATCCAATATTTTACATTAATCTTTGTCATTCTAGTCCCAATAATGTTTAAGATAGTTTTGTTCATCACTAACACAATATTTTTTCAAACGCAAATAATAATTTAAAACACTTGTATTTTACTTGTACAAGATCTTAGATTTACAGTGAACTTTTTTTAATACTGGCAACTCAATGATTGCAGACAGTATTTTATTATTATAATAATCCATTTTTATTTTGCATGGTAAATTTGTCTCTGGGGTATTATGGAACTTGAGATGAAAATGTAATTTTGAAACATGGGATTAAAAACTACTGAGAAGGCTGGGCGCGGTGGCTCTCGCCTGTAGTCCCAGAACTTTGGGAGGCCGAGGGGGGGTGGATCACGAGGTCAGGAGATCGAGACCATCCTGTCTAACAAAGTGAAACCCTGTCTCTACTGAAAGTACAAAAAAATTAGCCGAGCGTGGTGGTGGGCGCCTGTAGTCCCAGCTACTCTGTAGATTGAGGCAGGAGAGTGGCGTGAAGCCGGGAGGTGGAGCTTGCAGTGAGCCGAGATCGCATCACTGCACTCCAGCCTGGGTGACAGAGTGAGACTCCGTCTCAAAAAAAAAAAAAAAAAAAAAAAACTACTGCGAAAAGAAATGTATTGAAATATAATCTATTCTTGATGTATCTTATCTTGCCACAATAGAAAATAGCAATGACTATACATCTGTTAAGGAATAACATGAATTTCATCAACCCACATTTATTCATTTTGTAATCATATCTTCCATCATAATATTTATCTTTACTACTGTGTTTCCAAATTCCCGATGTTGAACTTTAATGCTATGTTTATTTGAGTATGTGCAAATATTATTGTTTAACATGCGTCCTAGAAATACTTTCAGGAGTAGGTAATAGAAATGAGAAAAAGAGCAAAAGTTACCTGACTGAGCTCTTTGAGTAGCTCATCGCAAAAACGGCAATTACTTTTGCACCAACCTAATACAATTTTTGGACTTTACAATGGCCAAAAACAATTGCATTCAGTAGAAACCATATTTGGAATTTTGAATTTTGATATTTTCTCAGATTAATGATATATGGTATGATATGTTGTTGCAATGCCGGTCAGCAGCATTGAGCCTCAGCTCCCAGGGTAAACAACTGATACTATACAGTATGCTGTGTTACCAGCATTTTTTAGACATGATTTCACCCAATTGTAGGCTAATGTAAGTGTTCTGAGTACATTTAAGGTAGGCTAGGCTAAGATGTAACATTTGGTGGATTAGGTGTATTAAATACATTTTCAACTTACAATGGGTTTATTGGAACATAGCCGCACCATAAGTTGAGGAGTATCTATAGTTCAATATTTTAAAGACTATAAAGCAAAACATATAGATCATCATACTCTTAAGCTATCATATTATTTAACAAGAACACTTGTCATAACTGTTTAAAGTTTTATGAGTATTATTTCAGAAACTATATAATTTCCTTTTAAATAATTTGCTTCAATGTGGATAATTTACACTAATAAAACTTCCTATGTCTTTATGTAACTAATGCTTAGACTTCCCAAGGGTATATTTACTATAAACAGAAATGATTTAATTCAAATATAACTCTTTAAAAACCAACAGTGAAAAAATAACTAGGTGTTGAATTATATGTTTTAAGAGATGGCATAATTCTGAGCAATATTTATATGTTCAACAGATATTTATTGAGTATTTACTATTATAGTACAATCTATATATACATTAAGTAGATTTCCTTTACTTCTGGGGCTCACAGTCTGGCCAGGACAAAAGTAGTAGAAGAGTGATAATAAGAATTTGAAATATATAACAATGAAAACATTTGTAAAAGCAGGAAGATAATGCAAGAAAAAAGTCTTTAATCTTAATGTGGAAATTAGGGTGGGCTCATGGAGAAAGTGATATTTAAGCTGAATCCTGGACATAGAGAACATTACAATCACTGCATTTATGTATTATTTTTTAAGTTATAGAAGACTATTTTGGTGAAACCAGGTTTGAGATGGGGGAGAAGAAATATTAGAGTGAAGATTTTTTATTAATTTATTCAAGATTTGTAATGTTCACATGATATCTAGACAGAATCATAAAATAAGCAGTTTTATACTGAAGTCTGCAGCTCAAAGTTGAGTTCATTGCTGTATATACGAAATTGGTAGATGTAGACAGTATTGGAAAAACTTAGGGAGAGACCAGGGGTTGGCATGTGTAGGGAGACCCCCTGAAACTATGGTTACAGAATAAAAGATGAAATGTTCCTGATTATTTTAAATACAAAATTGAATGCAGGATTTTGTAAAGACAATGCCAGGTTGGACTGCCAGAACGAGCCAACAGCATGTGATGTGCTTCCCCGTGCAGAGAGCCGATGAATGGATGTGCAGTCAGGGAAGTTTCACATCACCAAGATTCCTATCCCAGAAAAGCAGATGTTCATAAGTCTGGGAATGGAATGCGACCCTTGTGGAGAGCCTATAAACGGACGCATGGTGGGGGGCACCTGTCCATATGGATAAGATAGGGCTATAAACGCCCTCATCTTGCCACGGCTCTTCTAGGCCTCTTTAGGGTTAAGGCATACTCCCTTCTGAGAATTTCTGGTCTAACCGGTTGTCTAGCTTCACGTCCTGTTTCTATGGATTGTTTGTAACCAGCTTTTGCTGCAACTGTTACTGCTGATTAATATCTTGCTAATCACAGGTTATGGAAAGATTGTGTTTCTGTTTCAAGGCTCTGTTAGAAATTACTGACACACTATATTGTAAATTCTTATCTTTGTATACTGTACTTCTGCACACAAATGTTATATTAAAGAATTACTTCATCCCCATGTGACCATCTCACCTCATAATCAAATGACCCTAAATCCCTCACTAACCTACCCCTGCCCTCACTAAACTTAATAATAAATGCTGGTATATCCAGTGCATTGTTGGCACCATGGGACCAGAAGGCAGTGACCCACCCTGGACCCAGCTTTCACTATCTTGTGCGTGTCTATTATTTCTCAACCTGCCTATCCACCTGGAAACAAAGAGAGAGCCCCATTGCATTGTGGGCTGCTGGCCAGATCCCGCAGGCATGCTTCCTATAAAAGACCAGGTAGTGAATCTTTAAGAATTTGGAGGCCACACAGTTTCTATCACAGCTACTCAACTTGGCCATTATAGTATCATGATAGCCAAATATGATATATACATGAGTGGGCGTGGCTGTATTCCATAATATTTTATTTATAAAAGAAGCCAGGGAACAAATTTAGGTCATGGTTCGTAGTTTGCTGTATCTAGTTTAGACAAAAACTGTCTTAGGGAATGTAATGACAAGTTCTTATTTCTTGTCACGTGGACTATCATTCTACCTTTCTAACTTGCCTGCCTTTAACTGCATGTCCCTATAATTTATTATTGGTGTCAGCAAATTATGGCTCATGCACCAAATCTGCATGCTACCCCTCGGGATCTTGGCAAGGATATAGTAAAATTTTAAGATGAGAACAATGGTACAGAAAGAAAAATAAATGTAGCAGGAGATGGCAGGTGCAGTGGCTCACGCCTGTAATCCCAGCACTTTGGGAGGCCGAGGCGGGCTGATCACGAGGTCAGGAGTTTGAGACCATCCTGGCTAACACAGTGAAACCCTGTCTCCACTAAAAAATACAACAAATTAGCCAGGCGTGGTGGCGGGCGCCTATAGTCCCAGCTACTCGGGAGGCTGAGGCGGAAGAATAGCATGAACCTGGGAGGTGGAGCTTGTGGTGAGCCAAGATCATGCCACTGCACTCCAGCCTGGGCGACAGAGGGAGACTCCATCTCAAAAAAAAAAAAAAAAAAAAAAAAAAAATGTAGAGGGAGACACTGGAATATAAAAGATAAAATATATAATATCTAGATAAAACTCTTCATCGGTAGAATATGTATTGAGGCTCTTTGGTTGCATAAGAGAAAATCCAAATTAAATTAATTCAAGAAAAATCTTTAAAAGTTTACAAAAGAAATAAATTAGCTCACAATTTTTAATTATAAGAGGAATTAAGATTTTTCTAAGTTAAGAAAATGGAAGAATGATGCTAAAAACTATTAGAAATGCCAGCAAATAAATAAGACTAAACTATCAATAGGAGAAGGATCTGGTAGAGAAGAACTAACACAGTTCCACATTGGCTGATATCCAGCCCATATGCACTGGAATGACTGTAGTCATTTAAAAAATATTAAAATGTGTTTATACTCTTGGTAAAAGAAAAAAAAAATACCGCTTCTCTCAGTCCTTAAGAATCTTTTGCTGCTACAGTCTCCCTGCATCCTCTATAGGTATCTACCAACTGTTTTGATCCAAATAGAGGGGTACTGCAAAATAGGGAGCCTCTAGACCCAACTCCAGCTCTAACTTCTCTACCACTTTGACACATCCACATGATGTATTGAAATTTTTAAAGTGTGGGATACCATCCCAGAGTCCACTAAGATGAGAAGCAATAACACTTGAGTCTAAACATAGTTACGAACCAAGGGCCTTGTCCAGCTCACCTGGGGAATCCAGGCTTCTAAAATAAAGGGCACGTATTAAGGTAGGCTGAAAAGGAAAATAAACCAATTTAGATAGCCATCGGAAATGTAGGGATCATAAAGGTTAGAGGAAAGTCATATAAGAAGTAGTGTAACAGGTATGTGGGAAGATAAAGACAACTTTTCAGGTTAGGAACAGAGACCACCAAATCTTTGCTGACTTGTAAGGGGTTACTGAGTAATATGACACTTAAGAAAAAAGGAGGCTAAATTAGATCTATTGAATGCTTTTTACCTATGCAAATAATCATTGTGTTTTTTCCCTTCTCCATGAATTTAATGGTCCCCACATGCAAATACCCAAGCTAGAGCTCAAAATAGAGTCCATGGCTGTATATATGAAATTAATAAACACAGAAAGTATGGAAAAACATACAGAGAGGTAAGGGGTTGATTAGCTTCCTGTTAAAATTACAAAAAGGCACTCCTGGGGGAATCAAAAACCAAAAAGCACCCTCATCTAGAAAAACTAGAAAAATGTCTCACTTCCTCTAAGCTGGATCCCCATGTCAGAAACTTGTAGAGCAGAGGATGGCCTAGATTTCAAGGTCTGCCCGCCACCACTGTCTTAAGACCTTCACTGAGCATTTTCACATAGGATGCAGCCTACACCTTCACACATAGATTCTGATGAACCCATTTTAATCAGAGCATTCAGTGTTTGACTGAGTTGATTATGTTGGTTGGCTGCCTTGGCACAGAAAAATCCAGACTGTATAATAATGTTATATCTAAGCAGCTGTGGAGAAGCCCAGATAGAATTCACAACCTTTTTATATCCCATATTTTGCTAAGCATACAAAATTGCTCACATTTGTCCTTATTTGTTCTGTGCTCTTCTTAGTTTTACCCTCAAAATAAATATGTAAATCTGAATTCATAGGCTTCAAGGTTTGGACAGAGCAGTTTCAAAACTTATTTTAAAGTTAAAAATCCTACACTATATCATGTCTTCCCCACAGTAAGTCTGAATTCCTATGAAAACTGTTTTTCCTACATTCATATATACTGCTTACATAAATCTCCTGGGCCATAATCACACTCCATAATCACACATACATGATATATGACATATCAAGCAAAATGTATTATTTATAAATTTAGATTGCCTGAGATTACAGCTATCATAGACACTCATTGCATTCTTAAAATTATTAGAAAAAATCCATTTTATTCTTCAAATAGGCCCATGGCCTGGCTTTTGAAATGCATTCTTAGATCTCCAAGACCCTGAGAAGGTACAATACATCAACCAGGGAATGACTCTCTGGTGATGTTCTATTTCAATACATCACTGTTACAATGATTCTTTAATAATATACTGCCAAGTGTCACACATCAAGAGAGCACTTTGGAGCACAGAAGTCACTTTATTTATTTATTAGTGCTATCTCTCATTGCGGAGTTATTAGCTGACACTCAGGGTCATGAACCCAGAAAGGAGATTCTGCATCATTGTCATTATGATAAGCAATATCCTCAATGCCAAGTTGAAAATAACTGAGCTTACCTTGTGTATCCTCAAAGAGTAATTGTGATCATTTTGACAGGGAGGCAAACATTGTTTATGTTGTCAAATAGCAAGTAGAAATTTTAATATAAATTTTAATAATTTGTAGTTGTTACTTATAACTCTGTTCAAACTGTGTAATAATGTGTGACTCATGGTATATCTGATTATAAATCATAACTTATTTCTTAATGATTTAGGTTAACATATTTATGATTTAGAAAATTTTATTTGCTGTATAAATGCCCGATTTTTGTTAACTTGCTGCAACTCTCTATTCTACCTAAAAAATATCACACATCTTTTCTCCTGAGTTTGAAAATGCAAAGTGTAGGAAGGAAAATTGTTCTTGAAAAAAACTCATTTAATCGATTTATATTATTTGCACAATAGCTTTTCCCTATTAAGTTATTTCTTTGCATTATTTTTATATCACTCTTTCCAAAGGATCAATTTTTATTTTATAGAATCTTATAAAATCCTGCCTTAGGGAGGGAAGGAGAAACTACCATATTTCAATATTTTCCTGAAAGTTATCTTATGATTTTTTTTGCTCCCTTCTAAAACCAAATAATTATTTCTATTTTACCAAAAATCTCTTGGAGAATATATATACTCTCAGAAATGATTGCAAAAAATTAATTATTCATGTAAAGAATATTGATTCTTGAAGAGCAAGAAACATTGATTGTTCTGAGAATAGAACTCTCCATGATACCATGTCTATCCTGAAATTAAGTAATTCTGTATCAAAATTATGATAATGGAATTAATAACAATGTAGGGGAAATTATATTTTAATCATTTCATATTGATAGGTATAAAGTAACAATTTCTCCATTGAGATTCAGTATCACTTTGAAAGGTCTTGCTCAAATTAATATTTCTATATTATAAATATATATATGATATAATATATATCATATAATGTTTATATATGATATTGAAAAGCACCTAATGAAATAGTCACCTTCTTGCTTTCCCCTTCACTACCCAACAGAAATGTTCTTGGGGCTCTTATATGGTTTTGCTGCGTCTGAACCCAAATCTTATTTTGAATTTTCATGTATTATGGGAGGGACCAAGTGGGAGGTAACTGAGTCATGGGGGCAAGTCTTTCCCATGCTGTTCTCATGATAGTGAATAAGTCTCATGAGATCTGATGGTTTTATAAAGAAGAGTTTCCCTGCACAAGTTATCTCATTCTTTGCTGGCTGCCATCCATGTAAGACATGACTTGCTCCTCCTTGCCTTCCACCATGATTGTGAGGCCTCCCCAGCCATGTGGAACTATAAGCCCATTAAACCTCTTTCTTTTGTAAATTGACCAGTCTTGGGTATGTCTTTATCAGCAGCATGAAAACAGACTAATACAGGCTCCATGAAGTCTTCCCACGTTTTAAAATTTTGTGTATTCACACAATGAATACTCTGGATAACATTGACCATTATGTTATGGAATCATACTATATATATATATATATATATATATGCCATTTCCCAGATGTGTGTGCTTATAATCAAACTTATGCTAACTCAGGGCCAGAAAACACTGTACACTGTTCAAACAAAGTTTTTTATTAGTTCAGAAAGCAAACATAAAATTGTTGGCAGCCTATTCAAAACAATAGAATGAGATAAAGTAAAATGGAAAATACTTAACTTCCTATCTTAAAAAAAAGTAGACAAATATATGAAACAAATGATTTTCATACATTAGAAAACAAATGGCAGAGGAATATGATTCCTAGGATAAAACAGGAAAACAAATAAAGTGAGCTAGGAAAAAACAGAAAAACAAATAAAGTGAGCCTGAAGAAAGCACTAGCTGATTGTCTAAAGGCAGTTTCCAGAATAAAGCAGAAAAAAGCGTAACCCAAAAAGAAACAAAAATTTTTGAGTTGAGGAGATTGATTTCCAAGATTCCAAAGGGCAGAGATGCTAGAATTTGTGGCATAGAATACAGAAGTTAAGGGAGTTGCATAGAAGAGCTTCAGGTATCTGTGTGAATATACTCCTAGGCTGAGTATTGACATGTGTGTGGATAAAAGGTAACTGCTGTAGGCTGGGGGTGGGGTGGGGGGCGGGAACACAGCAAAAAATAGGCAGAGCAATTTCTGCGGTAAACAAGAAAGTGGAAATATTGTATATTTCCACCAGTCAGAGGGGAAGAAATTCCACCTAGGGAAGCATCCGATAAAGACCTCAAAAGAACATTGCCTAAGTAGCCTGATGTATACCCACCCTAACAAAGCTTCATAAAACAAGCCTCACAGATATCTAACTACTTCCAAGTCACTTAGCTCTGTGCCAGAACAAAATCTAACTCTCTCTAAAGGAACACAACACAATCAAGGAGATAACAGTGTAAATTTTACAATGTGTCTCTTTGAAAATTCAGCTTTTGCCAATGTGATAGCAGTAAGAGGTGGGGACTTTAATGGATGATTAGGCCATGAGGACTCAGTAATCATGAATGGAATTAGCTGCTATTATAAAGGTGCTTAATGGAGGGAGTTCTTTTGTTATTTCACTCTTCTGCTATACAAGGACACAGAATCCCTTCCCTCAGGAGGATACAGCATTCAAAGTGCCATCTTGCAAACAGAGACCAGACTTCACCAAAAAACAAACTTTCCAGTGCCTTGATCTTGAATTTTCCAGCCTCCAGAACTCTGAGAAAGTAAATTTTTATTCTTTAGATATTATCCAGTCTATGGTATTCTGCTATAGCAGCATAAATGAACTAAGACACATGTGAAGAAGCAGGAGAATATGACCAGTTATCAAAAGATGTATAATAGAAACAGACACAAAAATCATACAGAGGATAGGTTTAGCAAACAAAAGATTTAGAAAGCTAGTAGAATCATTATAAATATTTTCTATTTGTTCAAGAAACATATATATCCTATACGTTCAAGAATACAGAGGATAACCTGAGCACTATGATATGAAAAATAAATAGTTTCTGAAAACTGAAAATGCTGGAAATGAAAAATATTATGTCTGAAAAAAATTTACTGGATAAGATTAAAGGGAGAATATATTCCCAAAGAAAAAATATATATATATAATTGAATACAGAAAAACAACATATCTAAAATAAAGGACAAAAATGTTTTTAAAAGTTCAGCAGAGCATCCAGTGACATATGGAAAAATATTAGCAAACTAACACATATTCCTGGACTTTCATAAGAAGGGGATTACAAATATATTTTAAGAAATATAAAACTAAATCCACAAGTACAATATGCTCAGTGATTGAGACACAAAATAAGTGTATAGAACTCTAGCAAAGAGCATCATAATCAAATTGCTGAGAATAAATGATAAACAGAAAACTTATTATCAGAAACAGAAAAAAGGACATGCAGAAGAACAATTATAAAAATGACAGCAAATTGGTTTCAGAAATCATACAAATTAGAAGATCTAAAATCTGCAAAGTTTAAATCTAAAATCACTAAATTTTTGAAAATTTTTGAAAAGCTCTGAAATCTCCAAATTTCTGAGAATTAAAAGGCATAGTATTAAAAGAACATGGGTCAAAGGAGTAATTAAGATGTATATTAGAAAATATGTTGAATAAAATGAAGGGAAAAGAAAAACATATCAAACTGTATCCAGTGAGGCAAAAGCAATGCTTTAAGGGACATATATAGCAAAAAAAATACTTGTATTGAAAAATAATTAAGAATGAATCAGCTTTCCCTTAAAAACTGGAAAATAAGAGTGAGTTAAATTCAAAAAAAGTTGAAGAAAAAATAATAAACATAGCCTATAAAATAATAAAATATAAAGCAGAAAAACAATATATAAAATAAATGAAATCAAATGCTGGTTCTGTGAAAAGATCAAGCAATTTATAAACATATAATTCAAATGATCAAGAAGAAAGTGAAGATAAAATTACTAATGTCAGGAATGAAAACATGTCTTACGGAAGTTAAAAATATAATGACAACATATTATGAATAACAGTATGACATTAAATTTGATGGCTTAAATGAGCTAATTCCTTGAAATGCATGTATTATCAAAGTTCATTTAAAAATAGTCTGAACAACCTTGTATCTACAAAGAAATTTATTTGCTGTTAAAAGTCTCACAAAGAAAATTTCAAAACACAATGGCTTTATATGCTAATTCTACTAAACATTTAAAAAATAAATAATGCAAATGAAGATATAGTAAATATCTAAGGAAGTGCTCTTATAAATTTTATACAAACTTTTCTGAAAAATTGAGTAGGAAACATTACCTAACTCATTATGAGACCCACTTTATTTTGACAGTAATACTAGGCAAAGCCATTAGAAGAAAACTAACTGTAAACTAATATCTTACATGAGCTTAGATAAACAAATAAGAATATTTTAAAACAGCAAATCTGCTAATAATAAGATAATATATGAGTACCAAATAGTAACAGTAACTATCCTAGGAATGCAAAATTGGTTTAACATTGCAAATCAATCAATCCACTTCACAATGCTTATTACCAAACTAAAAAAAAAAAAAACCCATATGATCATCACAACGTACACAGAAAACAGTCTGACAAAAGTTAATACAAATTTATAAGAACTCTCAACAAAATAATAATAGATAACTTTTTCAAAGTAATAGCAGGCCTGTATTTTAAAAACTGCTAATTTTTTATAACTCATAATAATATAATTAAAGTTGAATACTGATTTCTTACCCCAAATATCAGAGTCAAGGCACCAATATCCACTTTCAGCACTTTTTTTTTTATTTTTATTTTTATTTTTATTTTTTTATTTTTTTATTTTTTTTTGAGACGGAGTCTCGCTCTGTCGCCCAGGCTGGAGTGCAGTGGCGCGATCTCGGCTCACTGCAAGCTCCGCCTCCCGGGTTCACGCCATTCTCCTGCCTCAGGCTCCCGAGTAGCTGGGACTACAGGCACCCACCACCTGGCTCAGCTAATTTTTTGTATTTTTAGTAGAGAGGGGGTTTCACTGTGTTAGCCAGGATGGTCTCGATCTCCTGACCTCGTGATCTCCCTGCCTCGGCCTCCCAAAGTGCTGGGATTACAGGCGTGAGCCACCGAGCCCGGCCTCAGCACTTCTATTCACTGTTGCATTGTAGGTCCTAGCCCATGCTATCTGCAAAAATTTTTTTAAAGTCATAACGACAAAGAAAAAGTAAAACTTTATTTTTTTTAATAAGTTAGTTTATGTAGGTAAGCCTAAGCATTTATAACATACTACTCGAACTAATAAATAAGTTTAGCAATGTCACAGGACTTAAGACTAATACATAAAATCAATTATATTTCTACTTGCTAGCAACAAAAATTAGAAATTAATATTTTAAAATACCTTTTAAAATGTCAAACAGCACCATATATTTTAGAATAAAATTAACAAAATAAGTGCAAGCATGTTAAATTGCAAACTACAAAATCTTTCTGAAAGAACTAAAAAAAATCTGTATGCAAAGATAAACTGCATTCAAAGACATGAAGATTCAATATTGTAAAGATGTCAATTCCAACAGAGTGACTTGTAGATCCAAGACAATCCAAGTCAAAATCCCAGACATTTATTATTGCAGAAATTAACAACAGGAATCTAAAATTTCCATTGAATTTTAACTGTTGAGGAAAAGAGTCAAACTCTGTAAAATATTTTAAGATATTTATTCTGAGCCAAATATGAGTGACCATGGCCCATGACACAGCCCTCAGGAGGTCCTGAGAACATGTGTCCAAGGTGGTTGGGATACAGCTTGGTTTTATATATTATAGGAAGGCATGAGACATCAATCAAACACATTTAAGAAATACATTGGTTTGGTTCAGAAAGACGGGACAGCTCAAAGGATGGGGGCTTCCAGGCCATAGGTAAATTTAAACATGTTCTGGTTGACAATTGGTTGAGTTTATCTGAAGACCGGGGATCAATGGAAAGGAATGTTCAGGTTAAAATAAAGAAAGGTTTGTGGAGACTGAGTATTATTGTGCAGAGGAATCTCTGAGATAGCAGATTTCAGAGAGAGGGCAGGTTGTAAAATGTTTCTTATCAGACCTAAAATGGTGCCTGGCTCTTAGTTGGTTATCTCCTGGGTCTGGAAAGGAAGGAAGGAAAAAAAGTGGAAAGGGGATATAGAATGTGGATTTTTCCCACAAGAGACTTTGGAGGGCAATTTCAAGGTATGGCAAGGAAATGTATTTTGGGGTAAAACATTTTGATTTTCTTCCTTGTTATGCCAGAGTTAGCTTGGAAAGTAAGTCATGATATACAGGGTCAAATAAAACCCATCTGATGAGAATGTATGGTTTGTAGGTCATGACTCCCCAGACCCCTTAGATAGGAATTTGGGCAAGATAAAAAATCAGAGCTCAGTCCTCAGAACTAAACTAACCAGAACAGTTTTGGATAGGAGTAACCAAGAGTAGGACGTGACTTAGTAAAAAACAAAACAAACAAACAAAAAAACCCTACATTTTGGTTTTGACATAGGCTTAAATACACAGAGCAGTAGAAAAGAGAATCCAGAAATATACTCAAGTGTATATTTCTGTTGATATTATTGTTCAAGGTAATGCAAAGAGAAACAAATAATCAACAGATGGTTTTAGATCAATTGGAATACACTGAACCCCTCTCTTACTCTAGGAACAAAAAACTAACTGGAAATGTATAACAGACAGAAATGTAAGAGCCAAAATAATAAAACTTCCAAAAAGGTGTAAGCGTTCTTAGATAGGCTACGCAATAAAGAATTTACCAGAAAAAAATTAATACATTGTATTTTGTTAAAATTTAAAACTTGGTTCTTAAAATGGCACTGTTAAGAAGAGTAAATGACAGCTGGATGCGGTGGCTCATGCCTGTAATCCCAGCTGGGATTGGAAGCCTGAGCTGGGCAGATCACCTGAGGTCAGGAGTTCGAGACCAGCCTGACCAAAATGGTGAAACCTCATCTCTACTAAAAATACAAAAAAATTAGCTGAGTGTGGTGGCACATGCCTGTAGTCCCAGCTACTCAGGAGGCTGAGGCAGGAGAATCGCTTGAACCCAGGAGGCAGAGGTTGCAGTGAGCTGAGATCATGCCATTGTACTCCAGCCTGGGTGACAAGAGCAAAACTCAGTCCCAAAAAATAGAAAATAAAAAAGAAGAGTAAATTACAAGCCACAAATGCAGATTATATTTGCAAGATATATATCTGGTAAAGAATTACTTTCAGAATATATATTTTTAAAGTCTCAATATTAAGAAGACACAAACCCAATAATAAAAATGAGTACATATTTGATTTCAAATTTTACCAAAGAACATTTACAAATATCAAGAAAACACAAGAAAATGTGAGTATCGTTTCTCATGAAATTAAAGTCACGCAGAATTTTTTATTCATCCGCTAGAATGTCTAAAATTAAAAGGAAAATTCCCACAATACCAGGAACTGATAAGATAATAGAGAAAGGGGAACTCTCATGTTTTGGGTGGGGGAATGCATACTGATACAGCCACTTTGGCAACATTTTGTATATTTTTGTAAAATTAATATACCATAAGATCCAGACCAAAAAAAATATGTTCACACGAAGCTGTTTATGCGTATGTGCATAACAGCTTTATTCTTTACCGTGAAAACTAAAAAGAATGTAAATATTCATCAACATGTGAATGGAGAAACAAATTGTCTTATACAATGGATTACTATTCAGCAAAAAGGAAACGCAAGAAAAAGAACAAAAAACAGACACAGTCAATAACGTGAATTAATCTTTATTAAGCTCTGTGAAAGAAGCCCTATACAAACAACTACATATATTGTGATTTAATTTATATTAAATTCTAAGAAAAGCAAACTACAAGGACAGAAAGCAGATCAGAGGTTGCCAGGAGATAAGAGCAAAATATAAAGTTGACTGCAGAAGGGCACAGCAGAATTGTTTTTTGTGTTAATTAAAGCATCTTATAATTATTTTGGTATTTAAACAATATAAAGTTCAAACACATTGAATTGTATACTTAAAATTGGTGAGTTGTATTCTATGTAAATTATACCTCAGTGAAGCTTAAATAAAGCTTATTTTTTAAAATAACAGCACTTGTTTACATTTTGAATTAGTACAGTTCTTGAATCTTTATCAGACACTTAGACGTATGAATTTGTTATATTTTCCTACAAAGTAATATAACATATGCAATAGATCTTTTGTTTCTAAGACAAAATTTGGATTAGGTATTTATTTAATATATATTTTATTAACACTGACTTTTTAATAGCATCATATTAAGTGGAAAATACAGCTTTAGTGTTGCTAAATCACACACCCTTAAAAGAGACAATAAGTCTTTAAGGGGATTTTGGTTAAGTTTGAAGTCTGACTTATTTTTACCTAGCAACCAAAAGGTTACCATTATTAATTTTATCTTGCAGTGGCCTAGAATCCTGTAAAGAGAATAAAAGTACAATATTATAAGTCAAAAAAGAACAGAAATTAAAAGATTAAAAATCTAACGGATGATGAACATTTTAAAAATTCATGTCCAAAATCATGATTTATTTCCAATTAATTATCCCTCATGCTAAACTATTGTTAATTAGAATTTTACATGCTTGGTGGTTTTGTCTGTGATTAATTTGTAAATGTATTTTGATTTTATAGCTGAATAAACACTCTGCAAAAGGTGTTGAAAATTTATACATAGGACATTAATGTTAAAATAAATATAATTTGTCACTATTCAGGAAATAATATGATTTTATTTTGTTAAAATGACCCAAATATTGTTCAAGTTTGAGGAAAACTGGTGAATAGAAATAGGATTTTATGTATATAATATATATGTATATGTGTGTAGTATATTTACACAATACTTTTCTCTCGACAAAAACAGGATTTTATATTATTTTCTCTTCAAAATGTACTATGTGAAGAGATACTTTTTTGGCATTGTTCTAAAATAGGTACTGTGAGTTTGAGCAAGATCAATATGCCCAAGTTTATTGATGGTAAAATAAAAATTACGCTCGATTCCTCATGTTCACTGTTTTTCTCACTAGAAAATGATTTAAAGTGACAGAGAGTTGAAAGCACTGCATTTCTGTATCACGTTTTCGGAAAATATTTTCATGTCATGGATTCCATAGGGTATTCAGTGGAAAATATGAAAAAAAAAAGAAAAAAAAAATAACCAAGAGCAAAGAAAATAACCATATGCTTCCTGTAGCCTTTTTTATTGCTCTGTTTTATTTTATATTCTTACATTATTGATTACCCTGAAGTGGTGATTATTATCATAGGTTTGCTAATAGGAGAGCTTTGAAAAGAAGAAAAGCAATTGTACAGGGATTTGCACTATTTACAAATTGTTTAACTGATCCTCTTTGGAAAAAACAAAATGTTGCCTAGCTGTTAGACAAAACAGGGTCTCCCTGTCATTGATACAATTTTTCTCTTTGTGAGAGGATCTGCAATGCATTAGAATTTCAAAATACTACATAACAACATCAGTTTAAAAGCTCCCATATAACACATCACATATCACACACACGCATACACATGCTACTGCTGCTTTACCGAAATGAGTTCTTATTTCAAAAAAAACATTTTATAATGATTCAGTTTCCAAATGCTCGTGACAGTTTGTCATTTAGTATAGCTCATTTTAATATTTTGCTTTCTGGATGCATGTTGACTCCCCATATACCTGTAGTTAGCATGCAAAATTTATCCTTTATATTTTATCAATTGTTTATGAAGCTGACAGATTTATGTCAGCAATTGCTTTACTCAGAGATCTAACATTTTGAGCTCTCATAGTTTCTAGTTGAAATAGTATGGCATGCAGCCAAACAATCATAGACCATAATGTATTTAGCTTTTGTGAGTTGTACTGAAAATAAAGACAAAAATTACTTCCATCGTTGTTTCCATGATGATTATGATTACCTTATACACTTTCTGTATTTACTGTAATGACAAATAATGCCTTTCATAAAAAAATATTTTTCCAAAAATTTACCTTCCATTTAATTTTTGACCAATTAGTCAGAAGTTATATCATTTTTTCAAAGAACTTTGAAGAGGATTTACAGAGACCCTTACAAAAGCACATCGCTTACCGCTTAGCATGGTGGACTGTGGTCAGAAAATATTGATGAACTGCTGTCAGCTAGGAGTGTTGAGAGTTAGTTGACGGTTTAATTTGATGTGGAACAAAAGAAAGAAAGGGAGGAGTTGCTGTTTATTTGAGGAAAAGATGTCTAATATCAAAAAAGGGTGAGACAGGAAAAAATTGCTAGCATTAAATGATTTTCAAAAAAAGAAAGGAACAAACACTCATCATTTGGAATCATCAATTATGTGCTAAAGATCACAGAAGCTGTAATATGCTTCTACTAGGTCTACTGTTCTTTAATCTTCATAAGCTCAAAAGTTGGGCCTACATTTTTAATGTTTTTCTTATGAAAACTGTAAAAATACAAAACTAGTAAAAAGATAATGAGTATATAAATGTTTCTTAAAATGAAGTCACAAAAACTTGCTCACGTAATTAACCATAATTTTAAACTAATACTGTATTTCAAGCAAGCTCAAATAAGAAAACAATAAAGGCTACAAAAACAGCACAAATCAGAATTAATAACTTAGAAATGAGATAAACAAAGACACATTATTAAAAATTAGAACTGTCAGTACTCACAAGAGATAACAAGAAAAATTTCAATATTGAAAACAAAATAATAAAAGCATACCCACAGAAGATCATATAAACACCACATACAATTCTTATTAGAAACAGAAGTTGAAAGGAGGAAAATGAAAGTAAATTAGAATGCTATTAAGAAAAAGATAAAAATAATTTTAGAGAAATAGATATATTTTAATATAGATAATTACTCATTAAAAAACTATTCTGTAAATTATAAATAAATAACTAAGGAGAGATTAACATGCCTGGTTTGAAAATTTTGTGGAACTAGCACATTTCAGTTTGAGGAAACACCAAATACATCTTTTTCTGATCACTTTGGATTTAAGAAAGCATACATTTATAAACAAATTTTAGCAGTTAACCTTTTCAAATATGGAAGAGATTTTGCTCAAAACATGGTGAACAATTAGTGTTAATTCAAAAATAATTCATGGCCAGGCATGGTGGCTCACGCCTGCAATCCCAGCACTTTGGGAGGCTGAAGTGGGTGGATCACGAGGTCAGGAGATTGAGACCATCTTGGTTAACACGGTGAAACCCCGCCTCTACTAAAAATACACACACAAAAAATTATCTGGGCATGGTGGCAGGAGCCTGTAGTCTCAGCTATGTGAGAGGCTGAGGCAGGAGAATCACTTGAATCCTAGAGGCGGAGGTTGCAGTGAGCCGAGATTGTGCCACTCCACTCCAACTTGGGTGACAGAGCAAGACTCCATCTCAAAATAATAATAATAATAATCCTTTATAAATAAATAGAATTTGTTATTTTCTCTCAGTTTTTATGAAACATGAATCCAAGAGCACTTAGTCTGAATTTTAAATACATGTATAGAAACAATATTTGGATTTATATTAGTTTTTGTTTTTCCAAAATAAGATTCCTTGAATCTTCTCTCCATGCTTCTCTTTCATACTTTAATAATATACCATTCAGTGTAATTTTTCAAAAATTATTATTATTATTATTATTATTATTATTTTGAGATGGAGTCTAGCTATGTCGCCCAGGCTGGAGCGCAGTGGACATGATCTCGGCTTTCTGCAGCCTCTGTCTCCCAGGTTCAAGCAATTCTCCTGCCTCAGCCCCCTGAGTAGTTGGGATTACAGGTGCCCACCACCACGCCTAGGTAATTGTTGTATTTTTAGTAGAGACTGGCTTTTGCCATGTTGGCCAGGCTGGTCTCCAACTCCTGACCTCAGGTGATCCGCCTGCGTCGGCCTCCCAAAGTGCTGGGATTACAGGCTTGAGCCACCGTGCCGGGCCTCCCCATTCAATGTAATATATGTTTTATTGACTAACATCTTTGTTTTCCCTCCTGGGTTATTTCCACACTCTGATTCTCTCTCACTCACTCTCCTTTTCTCTTCATCCATCTCCAATTCTAGCCCTGTCTGTCTCTTTAACCTTGCTAATTTATTTTTATAGAAACACATATACATATACACACAATGAGGTCAGACAGTCTAAAACAGATGAGTGCAGAACAGTGTTAAATGAAGAGACATTTATAGAGGTAAGCCGTTAATTCAACATAAATGAGATTAAATATCTGTTAACTAATTTGTCATTTTTGGCTTTAAAAATTTTTCTGTAAATTTTTTGTGCTCTTTTTCCAATAAACTTTTTTTTTTTTTTTTTGCATTTGGTAAATAAGCTCCAAAGACATTGGCCCTTTTTCTTAGTCTTCAAATGTGTATAAATTTTAAGGCTTTCTTTGCCCTAAATTAGCAATAAAACCTTGATCTTGTTATGTAAAATTTATTTAGAATGGAAAATCCTTACAAAGTTGTTTTCATGATGTAATGAAATGCTTTGACAAAAATTATCTAACACATAGTTTTTCATATAATTATGAAAAACTATGAAATACTTCTCAGCCATAAAATGGAATGAAATAATGGCCTTTGTAGCAACTTGTATGGAGCTGGAGGCCATTATTCTAAGTGAAGTGGAACGGAAAACCAAATATCACAGGTTCTCACTTATAAATGGGAGCTAAGCTATGATAATGCTTCAATACATATAACTTTTAATGTTGAGATTATAGCTTTCCCAGTTTTGTCTGAAGTAATAACTCCTTTTTCCAACCAATTCGACCAGCTATACAGTGACAGTAAATAATTTCCCCCAGCACCAAGTCATTGAAGGTACCAGAGTAGGGCCTCCAGCAAAGTGGAGGCTGTGACGAGGACAATGAATGAATCTAATGGGACTGTGTGGCACTTCAGTAATGAGAAGCAAAATTGTGATTGAGGGGCAGTAAGAACCAAGAAAGTGGGAGCTGGGGACAAGAAACCACTAGAATTAGCATGGCCTACAATAGAAAGCCCCTGTACGTAAGGGCTAAGATTTTTTTATCTTAGCTTACTGTCTTCATTTAATTGCTATCTTACCCTTCTACCACAGGGACTGGTTTCACAGCCATTGATCCTTTGGCCATTACCTAGTACTCCTAATTGCATTTCTTTTTTCACTGCTTCATAAAGATTCCCTAACTCTTCCCTAAAGAAAACATACAGTCCCTTTGAACTCTTCTTAGGCTGTGGTTTTTGTAAAAATGAATAATGGTAATAACGTAAAATTATAATGATAATTGCACAATTAGCCTAAGATATATAATGTTTTTATGTGATGACTAAGAAGTCAAAGGTCGCCCACATATGCCAAAAAGCAAGAGGTATATTTAAGTAATCCCAGCACTTTGGGAGGCCGAGGCAGGTGGATCACAAAGTCAGGAGATTGAGACCATCCTGGCTAACATGGTGAAACCCCTTCTCTACTAAAAATACAAAAAAAAAAAAAAAAATTAGCCTGGCATGCTGGCAGGCGCCTGTAGTCCCAGCTAGTTGGGAGGCTGAGGCAGGAGAATGGCGTGAACCCAGGAGGCGGAGCTTGCAGTGAGCCGAAATCATGCCACTGCACTCTAGCCTGGGCAACAGAGTGAGACTCCGTCTCAATAAATAAATAATAATAGATATCTGAATGAAGATTCAGTTGCAACTGGAACTGCTTTCCGTTTCTCTAGTTCTGCTTTGCTAGGATTTCATCCCAGTTCCTAGAGGAAAAGTTGTGGAAGTGACAAGTAGAGTTGTCCTAAAGCTGTGGGCAAGAACTGGTTAGGGATGTAGACATTGTGGAGCTGTATGGGAGGAATGATCCCAAATACACTTTACCTTTGCTACATTAATGTCACCATCCTGCCACTGTAGCTTTCGTGGTATGATAATCTAATCTCAAAGTAGGAAGCAGGTAAGAGTTTAGGTTAAGAGAGTAGTGAGCAAAAGAGAGCATAAAAGATATAATCTAAAGTAAATTTAAATAAAAAGGAATTTTACATTTCCTGAGTGTCTTCATCTTCTTCTTCTTCTTTTTTTTTTTTTTTTTTTTTTTGTCTTTTTGAGGCAGGGTCTCACTCCAGTGCCCAGGATGAAGTGCAGTGGTGCAATCATGGCTCATTCCAGCCTCGAATTCCCAGATTTAAGTGATCCTCCCACCTCAGCCTCTCAAGTAGCTAGGATTACAAGCAGACACTACCATACTCAGCTATTTTTTGTATTTTTTGTAGATGGGGTTTTGTCATGTTGTCCAGTCTGGTCTCGAACTCCTGGGCTGAAGTTATCCTCCCATCTTGGCCTCCCAAAGTGCTGGGATTACAGGTGTGAGCTACCATGCCTTGTTGTCTTTTTTTTTTTTTTTAATTATACTTTAAGTTTTAGGGTACATGTGCACATTGTGCAGGTTAGTTACATATGTATACATGTGCCCAGAGAAATGCAAATCAAAACCACTATGAGATATCATCTCACACCAGTTAGAATGGCAGTCATTAAAAAGTCAGGAAACTACAGGTGCTGGAGAGGATGTGGAGAAATAGGAACACTTTTACACTGTTGGTGGGACTGTAAACTAGTTCAACCATTGTGGAAGCCTTGTTGTCTTTTAAGCAGAGCCTTAGTCAAATATTTGAGTTCAGGTAGTTTATTTGAGACTTCATCCAAAGAAGCAATAAAGAGAGAGCTGAGATAGTTATGGAGGAAAGAAAGATGTATTACTGAGAATACCATGGTAGGCCACCACTACACTTTATGCAGGGCCTCTAAGAAATTTGCAAGATATCTCCCTGTATGATCCATCAAACTGATGGGAAGTTAAGAATTGCACCTAGTTAATTGCCTTCCATTTACAATCTGTGCTTTTGCATATGCTGAGCCTCTGTATGGCTTCCTCCAGAAAAGGCCCTGAGGCAGAAAAATGGGATATCAGGTGCAGAGCCATGATGGAGTGGGCCACTGTTAGTGACACCTATAAGCATCTATCACAACTGTGGCCGAACAAGGAGATGAGCCAAGAGGATGTGACTGTAGCTAGGCTGAGCTTCCCTAAATATGGAATTGTCTGTAATTTGAATGCCAAAAGATTGTGAGGTAATAGAAATATAGCCCAATTTATTTGTTTATCTATTTAACCTATATTTATCAGGTACCTGTTATCTGTCAGACACTGTTGTTTGGAAATAACACAAGATGAGCAAGCTCCTATTTTCTTGGAGTTCATAATGCAATAGGCACAGTGGAGATGGATGACAGCAATCAAATCACAGTGGGATAAATGTCATAGTAAGGGCCATATAGGGTATAAATGAAACTCAGGAGGAATTGGCATGCACTGAAATGGGTGACACATGGTTGCTTGGAGAAATGATTTCTAAACTAAGCATGAAAATGTAGTTGGAATTACATAAGCAATCACAGAGTGGAATACTTTTCAGTAGGAAGAAAATAAAGCTTTCTAATTCCTACATGACCATTTATATAGGAGTGTTTTTATATTTTGTATCCAGCTTTGAAGTGGACAAGTACCAGTTTACTCCAGAGCTTAGTATGCATTAAATGCTTAATATGTGTTAACTTTTTTATCACCACATCCTCATCATCCTCATTAGCATCATTGATATCTTGTGAGTTTCTCCATGGTTTTCTTAAAAAAAAAAAAAAAAAAAAAAAAGGCCCTGAAGAAGAAAATAGCAATAGCAACATTAGGTGCAGAGCCATGATGAAATGAGCCACTTGTCAGTAAGACTCAGAAAGTCTCAGAAAACACCAGTACACCAGAATCCCGTTGCTAGTGGGATGTCCCAAGAAAATGGAGAGGTAAGAGTTAGCAGTCATAGAGATTGACAAGGGCCTAAGAACTCTGGGAAAATAATGCAATGAAATGCATCTGGTGACTTAGGTTTTCATAAGGAGATACTATAGGCCAGGCACAGTGGCTCATGCCTGTCATTTCAGCACTTTGGGAGGCCAAGGCAGGTGGATCACCTGAGGTCAGGAGTTCGAGACCGGCCCGGCCAACATGGTGAAACCCCTTCTCTACTAAAAATACAAAAATTAGCCAGGTGTGGTGGTGGGCGCCTGTAATCCCAGCTACTCAGGAGGCTGAGGCAGGAGAATTGCTTGAACCTGGGAGGCGGAGGTTGCAGTGAGCTGAGATTACTCCACTGCACTCCAGCCTAGGCGATAGAAGATAAAGAAGTTACTATAATATATGCAAATACATCATAAAAAACAGCCAAGAGCCCAGGGTTCATCATCAGGGAGGCTTTGTTTCAGTTGAGTCTCCTTTTATATCAGCTTTGTGATCTTAACAATAAAGCCTCTATATACTTCAATTTCTGAAACTGCAAGATGTTTCTATTATTTATATCCAGCTCACAAAATAGTTATAAGAGTTAAAAAATATCATTCAGGCACAGCATTTAACATAGTACCTGAGCCATCCTTAGTTGTAAATAAATGTTAGTTATTATTTCCTCTGTTTTTAAATACTCAAATGAGGTGAACACTCAAGCTTCTAAAAATATTTTGAAGGGTAGTATTTTTCTCTGGTATTATATAAGACTGACCCTCCATTCTAAAAGTTACAATATTAATTATTTTTCCTGAAAATTGCTTTCAATAATTTTTATTCTCTTTTTTTTCTTTTTCTTTTCTTTTCTTTTCTTTTTTTTTTTTTTTTTTTGAGACAGGGTCTTGCTCTGTTGCCCAGGCTGGGGTGTTGGTGTGTTATCCTTACTCAATGCAACCTCAAACTCCTGGGATGAAGCAATCCTCCCACTTCAGCCTTCCAAGCAGTTGGGACTACAGGCATGCCCCACCATGCCCAGCTAATTTATTTTTTATTTTTTGTAGAGACAGATTCTCACCATGTTGCCTAGGCTCGTCTAGAACTCCTGGGCTCAAACTGTCCTCCTACCTTGGCCTCCCAAAGTGCTGAGATTACAGTTGTGAGCCACCGTAGTTGGCCAGTAATTCTCATTCTCTTCATGTTTGTTTGTTTAACTTATAAGCACTTTAGACATCCACAAAATTGAATTTGATGTGAGCTTCTCAGACTGAAGCAATTTGTAGTGTGACAGAAGCAGGTACCTTCAGTTACATTTGACCAAAGTTATACTCAAAGTGCTTGGTCACTGGTCCTGAGTCAAGATTAGTCACCCACTCTAATCACATTGAGAATGACCTTCGTGATTAAACACAGCATATATTGTGTATCTTCGTGCTAAAAGGCATGCTGGAAGCCAGGCAGCAAAATCAAATGGTAATGCCAACTCTACTCTCTACCACCACTGTTGGGGGGCTAATTTTGTCATCAGTGTGTACATGCTTAGAGAGTAGGGTACAAATGTGCTTATTAGTTAACGTAGACTATGCTAGCGCAGGACAGCCATTTAACTTTGATGTTACTCTGATATCAGAGAAAACAGTTTGGCCAATTCATTCATTGTGTACCACAGATTACTTTGATATTTATTTTCAAATAAAATTGCTCCTCATGTCCTACTTTCCAGTTCTGCTTTTAGCAAATCTTGCCTGAGCAGTCTCATCACAATAATTAAATAAGTTTACACAGCTCAATTTAGACAATGTCATTGTCCTGTTCAAGCTCCTTTACAACTTCCTGAAATAAAATGCTTATCATTCAGGCTGGCATAGTCCTTCACAATCTGACCATACCCAACCTGCCACTTTTCTTTTCTTATCCCTCATATTATACTGAATATCTTGTATCTACACGTTGCACTGCCCTATGATTATTTCTCAAATATGTTATTTAATTTCACTTTTCCAACTTTCCACACACAGTTTCGTTCCAACAAAAACTTTGAACCTTTATTTTCTCTGTCTATAGACAGTCTACTGATTTCTGCAAGCCTACCTGAAAGGTAACCTTCTCCACATAAGTTGTGCCGGCTGCTTTAGGCAAACAAACAAAAATAATCCTGCTTTTCCCTCAACACTGTGCCTATATCTTTTTATTACAGTACAAAACGTTTGCCCTATATAACCAAATTTGGTGCATTTCAGTCTATGCATTTCATTTTATTGTAAAATGTTGATATTAAAGGCCATATCTGCTTGCTTTTGTGAGTACTAGTTCTGCAATTCAGCCTGGTGCTTTGCACATACTAGGCACTCCAGCAACAATAAAATGTTTGCTAAAATAGCTCATTTACAATAAAATGCTAATTCAGATTATCTTCAGCTGAATACATTTAAAATATTTACACATATTGAAAGGGATCATCTGCGATGTAATTGTCTATTGGTGAATTCTTTCTGGCTTAAAGAGATTAGCAGCCCCTCCCCTGTCCAAGCAGGAAACTGATCATGCCAAAAGAAACTTTGCCCTCAGGACACTGGGATGACTGCAGAGACAGACCTTCATGGACTTTGGCCAGCAGAAGTTTCCTGGCTATTATTATCTTGAAAACATCTAAAAACATAAATTTATGCTTTTGTAAAAAGAGAGTTATTAAATGTTTATAGACAATGTGTCTAAATGACCTTTTGTTAATTATGTGGGTTGCAGAAAAATACATTTTGTGCTCTGAGTTTGATTTTACATCCCTCATATTCACTTTAGTCAATAGAAGTTTCTCTCACACACAAAAAAGGTCTTATTAATGAAGTGTCAGTAAAACCAATACTGTGTTGCTTAAAATAAGAAGATAATATTCTTTCATTTCCTAACAAAAGTTATTATGAAATTTAGGCACCTGAGCTTTACCTAAAACGTAGGACAGAAAAAAATAATAAGAGCCTATTCAGATCAGAGGTTCCATTTCAGATTTTAAAATCTTTGTCTACCCAGATCATTTGTAATGTATCACAATAAGTTTGTTACTAATATCAAACTACTTAGGTTTACAAATGATATCTCTTTTAATAACATGAAACACTATCACCAAATCATTTGTCTTGAATTTCAAGGGGAAAAATGCTGGTGTGTTTACACATAAAGAACTGTAAAACAATCTTTACTTCATAAGAAGTACTGAGAGATACAAGTCTTTTGAAATTATTTAATTCTTTTCAGGAGACTACTTATGTATGCACAATCAAATTACCAGAAAATTGTTGAATGTACACATTGTCGAGATAACTATTTTATATGGAATTAAAAATTTTTTTTGATTTTTAGAATAGTTCGCACAATTGCCCCTCAAAGTACAATGGGGTTATAACCTCATAAACACGTAATGAGTTGAAAATGTTGTTAAGTCAAAAATGCACTTAATACATCTAACCTATATCATAGCCTAGCACAGCCTACCTTAAACATGCTCAGAACACTTAACATTAGCCTACAGTTGGGCAACATTATCTAACACAAGCCTATTTTAAAATAAAGAGTTGACTAGCTCATGTAATTTATTGAATACTATGTTGAAAGTGAAAAACAATGGTTGTATATGTACTCAAAGTATGCTTTCTAATGAATGCATATCACTTTCATACCATCATAAATTGAAAAATTGTTAGGAACTGTCTGTATAGTATTGAAAAGATGAAAAATCATATATTACAAAATAATGTAAGTTTAAATAATACATAAAGGAATAAGTTATATATGCTAGAAATACTATATATGTATTTATACATATATATATTTAGAGAGAGAGAGAGAGACCTGAATTAAATGAAATAGCACACTCAAGACATCTGGGATACTTTGGTCAGTGCCTACCCATGGTCAAAATGAACAAACAACAACAAAAAACAAAGTAAGAGAGGAGGAAGGAAGGAAAAGAAACACAGAGTATTTGTAACAATAAATTTTATCTCCAAGAAAATTACGACTACTTTGGGAAAATTTATTAATTCTGTCCTTCCAAATGAGAGCTTTATGATGACTGGGATGATTAATATTCTATTTTTGTTTTTTTGCATGGCTAACACCAAATATAGTAGCAGATAATTAATAAACCATTTTCAAATAAATAAATAAATAACAAATTTTTCCTTTTACTGGCTCTCTATATTACACTTGCTTTGATCTTATTACACCTGGCCTAGCTAATCTACAATGTCAAGTTTGGATCCTGTCCTACCCAATATGTTCTTTAATTCCATGCTATAGATTGGACCAAGTATATATGTGGAAGGTTTCCATTTAGACTGGGGGGTAGACTTAAAATTACTTTCCTATAACTAGTCAATACATCTCCAAATATAGTAGTTATTACCTCAGTTTGATTTTCCTCTGTTACTTAGTTTCTACTCTAAAACTAAAAATCTATATTTAATCATCAATTTCCGCTGATACTTAGATATAAACAATCTCACTAGTGATTTATATTTTCCATCACTATAGACTTTTTTGTTTCATTGAATTACATGATCATTTATCAAAAGTTCCATGTAAGAAAAATAATGCAAACAACATATTGTAACAAGTAGAATCAGATACCTGCTTGCTACAGTGCATTGGACATCATTTTTATAGTATTTTAAAACAGTTTTTTTAAATCATTAAGCATTTTGCATTGTTACTATTTAAAAATGCTTTAAAAATAAAATTAATTTTTCATACATAATAACTATATTCTAAGCATGATAGCATTTGTTATAGAAAACCCAAAGAAATATTAGAAATAGCTTAACCTTTAAGGTTCTTGCAGTATATTGCATATAAAAGACTAATTTATGTGGCAAAATAAACAAACAACATGAAACAGAATACATTATTTGATACAACTGTCATAAAAATTCTAAAAGAAAATGAAGAAGATAAATAGACATTAATTAAAATAATCTTTCAGTGGGTTGCTTTAAGTGTGAAATATGTACTGATTAATGAACTAAACTTATTAATATGTATGAGAAGCTGAGATTAAAATAGTAAGAGAAAAAAAGCATATATTACTGCCCTCCCTGGAGATTATTACTTAATGGACGTGATAAATTTTAATGAAACACAATACAGATAAAGCCAAATTCACAACTACATTACATGTCAAAAGGACAGTGACATTGTGCTATATTACAGCATATCAAAGGATTGTGACACAGTTAAGAATATCAAACAGGTTTTCAAAAAAATGTGATGGTGTCGTACAGAGTTATCTGACTGACATCTTTGTCCAACCCACTTTCCCCTTTCTTTGCCTCTACAATCAAGACTTCTTTGGGAGTTAGATTTTCTTGAAACTAGACATGATTGTCCAGCTGATAGTTTCAGTTAATGAACTGAGAAATGTTAGAGTTCCAGACTTAAACTGAAGTTAAATTGGCACAACCGATTCTTTTCTTTCTAACATCTATAACATAGATGTGATTGCTTATGCTACGACAGCTATTTTGCCTCCTCCTTGAGTTAAACATATACACATAAACACACATACTCTCTCTCTCACACACACACATATACAGATACACAGACACACATACGACATATCAGGGATGACAAAATGTAAAAAAAAAAAAAAATCTAATTTTGAGTATATTGTTTACCCCCTGAATCAGTCCCAGATTGCCTACTTCCAGATCTTCTTATGTGAGATTTTTTAATGGCTCTATTGCATAAGGCACTATTAATTGAGTAGCTATTATGCACAGTCTAAAACTTTGATTCACTAATCATACATTGATAATTGAAATGATGGCTAAAGGTTGAGTAGAAGTCAGTTAAACTAATGGGGTGAAACTGAATACTCCCAGGAGGGGATATTTCTGCTTTAAAGTAAAGTTTTTTCTAATAATTTATTGGCTTTCCAACAGCACCCCCAATCTTACTTAGAGCATAGTAATTAATACGTATTAAAATAACTATTTCTCTTAATTTTATAATTTTAGAAGATATTAATAAATTTGAAGCCTAAATTTGAAGTAGAATACTGAAACAAACTTTAAAAAACTACAAAAATTTTAGTGAATGCACTGTAGCAAGCATGTACATAGTTCTACCTATTACAGCATGTTATTTGCACAATTATGCAATATGTACTGAGGTCCTGAGGAAGGGGAAATAACAAGGCAAATTTGAGGAGCTGATACTCAGGAAAGATGAGTACAGAGAGTAAGAAGAGAACAATAATGTAAATTGACAGGTGAAATGGGTAGGTCGCAAACCAAGAAATTTCCTGAAAGCTGCACTAAAAGTTTGTTCTTCTTTGTGAGAAAAATGATAAATCAACAAGATCTAAGACTAAATGTCTAAGGAATGACATTAGCAGATTTATATTTTTTAAAGATTACTCAGGCAACATGGATAGAAAGTAAAAAGGGATCCAAAGGAGAAGAAGTAAACATTCTATTCTGTTCTGTGCTATCCTGTCCTGTCCTGTCGTATCCTATTCTAATGTTTGTGAGAATGATGACAGTAATTCCTTAGGCTGTAGTGGTAGAGAAGAGGACACTACATGAAATTCGGAGATATTTTAAAGGTAAAACGGGTGGAATTTTATGTAATATTGTGGGCCTAAGTTGTAAGAAGATGCAGTTATTAAGCATGATTCATGAATTTGTGGTTTGTGCAACTAGACATTTAGTGGTACTATTTACTGAACTAAAAAAAAGAATCCTAAGGTGGAAGAATGAGGAATAGATTACCAATTAGGGTTTGTACATGTTGGGTTTGCAATCCCAAAAGATTTTCAAGTGGTGACCTCAGTAAGGCCGTTATGTATATTAATGACTTTTAGAGGAGAGGAGGAAAGGTCTGGACTAATAGCATACATTTGAGGGTTGCCTGTGATTATATTACAATTAAATTATTTAAAGTGGAAGAGACAATGAGAAAGCATATGTTAAAGAAATAAAACTAATGACTGGTATTAAAAAAATCCAATATTTAACATTTGGTCAAGAATGAGGAGGTTGCAAAAAATCCTGGTCAAAATCTAAATAAAGATTGATCAAGAGATATTAGAGAAATAAGGAACTCTGTATTTTCATTAAAATCTAAGCACAATTACAATTTCAAAATTTAATTATCCTAATTTCAAAATAAGGAAAATGAAGATCACCAAGTTTAAATTCAAGTTTGGGTTAGATATAATGTTTTAGAGTTATTATTTGAACACAGTGTTTTTTATTATTCCAAAAGCAATGTTATTCCTGTTACAGGCATATGAACATTAAAAAAATACCTTGAAAATAATATGGGATGTGTAGTATCAGGTAGTATTTTTTTTCATTTTTTCATCACATCTTTTATTTTGTGGTAGGATATCATTACAAACACAAGTGAGATCACTCATTCTATCAGATTCATTTTTCTTTCTCCCCAGAGAAAATTACCACTCTGAAATTGTGAGTTATCCTTCCTGTTCACACTTCTTTTCCAAATTCGTTCATTTAAATTGACAGATAAAATTCTACGTATGTATTATATGTAACCTAATGTCTTGGAGCATATATGCATTATGGATAGGTTAAATCCAGCTAATTAACATATGCATCACTTTACATAGTTATCATTTTTGTGATAGTAAGACAGTATTTACTCTTCCAGCATTTTCTTTCTTTTTTATTTTTTTTGGTATTTTTTCTTCCAGCATTTTCAAGAAGGCAATATATCATTAGTCTCTGTAGTCACCATATTGAACAACAGGTCTTTTAAAATCATTTCTTCTATCTAACTGTAATTTTATATCCTTTAACCAGTATCTCCCCAGCTTTTCCCCCCACACAGACACCAGCTGCCCCAGCTTCTGGTAACCACCATTCTACTCTTTATATGAGATAAACTTTTTAAAGATTTCATGTATGAGTGAGATCCTGTGGTATTTGTCTTTCTGTGCCTGGCTTATTTCACTTAGCATAGTGTCCTCCAAATTCATCCATGATAGGATCTCCTTCGTTTTAAAGACTGAATAGTATTCCCTTGTGTATATATATAATATTTTCTTTATCCACCAATCTGTTGAAGGATACATCAGTTGATCCCATATCTTGTCTATTGTAAATAATATTGCATTGAACATGGGAGCTCAGAGATATCTCTTTGATATACTGATTTCATTTCTTTGGCGTGTATACCCAGTAGGGAGATTGCTGAATCATGCTGAATCATATGATAGTTGTATTTTTAATTTTTGAAGAACCGCTATACTGTTTTTCATCATGGCTGTACTAATTTTCATTCCCACCAACAGTGTACCAGAGTTCCCTTTTCTCCATATCCTCTCCAAAATTTGTTATCTTCTGTATTCTTGGTAATAGCCATTCTAACATGTATGAGGCAATATCTCATTGTGGTTTTAATTTGCATTTCCCTGATGATTAGTGATGTTGAGCATTTTTTCATACATCTGTTGGCCATTTGCATGTCTTCTTTTGAGACATGTGTATTCAGTTCCTCTGCTTATTTTGCATTTGTCTTGTTTCCTTGATATCGAGTTATATGTGTTTCTTACACTGGATATTAATTCTTAATCAGATATATGGTTTGCAAATATGTCCTCCCATTGTAGGTTGTCTTTTCACTCTTTGGTTGTGTCTTTTGTTCCTCAAAACCTTTTTAGTTTGATGCAATCTCATTTGTCTTTTTTGCTTTTGTTACCTGTGCTCTCAGAGTCATATCAAAAAAACATATTGCCCAAACCAGCATCAGTAAGTTTTCCTTTTATGTTTTCTAGTACTTTTACAGTTTCAAGTCTTCTATTTAAGTCTTTAATTCGTTTTGAATTGACTTTTGTATATGGTGTAAGATAAGGATCCAATTTCATTCTTTTGCATGTGGATATCTACCTTTCCTAACACCTTTATTGAAGAGACTGTCTTTTCCCTGTTGTGTTATTGGGACCCTTGTTGAAAATCAATTGACTATAAATGCATGGATTAACTTCTGGGATCTCTCTGTTTTCTGTTCCTTGGACTAAATATCTTTTTTTCTTTTAAAAAATGCCAGTACTATGCTGTTTCAGTTACTCTAGCTGTGTAACATAATTTGAAATCAGGTAGTATGATGACTTTTAGCTTTGTTCTGTGTTGCTCAAGAATGCTTTAGCTATTTGGGGTCTTTAGTAGTTTCATATAAATTTTGGGATTTAAAAAAAATATTTCTGAGAAAAATCTCATTAGAAATCTGATAAGGATTGCATTGAATCTCTAGGTCATTTGGGTATAATAGACATTTTAACAATATTAATTTTTCAGATCCATAAGCCAGAGATATTTATTTATGTCTTCTTCAGTTTTTTTCATCACTGTTTTTTAGTTTTCATTATACAAATGGATCACGGGAGTTTAAAACAATTACATACTTTCGATTTTTTTTTGTTAAAACTCCCATTTTGTGCATCATAGAATGTCCTTCCCTAAAAATGAAATGAATTTATAAGGAATAGGAACATATTTCCTTGTTCCTTTTAATTCCCTCTTCAGTATTTTTGTCACCATGTGAGGGTCAGCGAATATCTGTGTTACTGGCATTGAACCCGTATGGGTCTGCGACAGCCTCAATTCTTGCCTCATCAGAAGAAAGAATTCAACTGAGGGCCATAAGGCAGAAAAAGGGACTAAGGCAAGTTTCAGAGCAGGAGTCAAAGTTAGTTAAAAAGCTTTAGAGGAGGAAAGAAAGGAAAGTACACAAGTACTCAAGTGGGCACTTTGGAGGTCAAGTGCGGAGTTTGACCTTTTGACTCGTGGATTTATATGTTGGCATATTTCCAGGGTCTTGCATTCCTTTTCCTATGATTCTTCCCTTAGGGTGAGCTGCCCACATGCATTGTACCCTTCTTGCACTTGGGAGGGGAGCATGCACAGTGTGTTCAGGAATCATGTTGTACACATGCTCACTTCCCTTTCTGGTGGAATGCCCCTGGATGGTCATACTCTGCCATTTTGTCTTTTAATATGCATGCTCAAGCCCACTCTTTCAATTCCTGAGATTTTATTGGGAGCCACCAATTACCAATTTCAAGTGTTTTTATCTATTAGGAAATTGCCTTTCCCTCACACTGGCTGTGACCAATTATTATTTTCAGAAACACTGGGTGACAACTGCTGAACCATCTCCTGATGGTTGCTTGACATTCCTGGTGGGTGCCGGGAGCCCTCTCCTGCCCTGATCGTGCCTGACTAGCTACCTACTATAACAACCACACTATGTATTTTGTAGTTCGGTACATTTAATTTTTCCCTGAAATATTTTAGCCACACATTTCAATATCCCGGTATTACTTTATATTTTTGTCACTTGTAATTGTGGTTGTGTTTTTACTATTAATAATACAAATACAATAATATAGTATTCAAAGGTTAACAAATGTAAAACATGTGGTTTCAAAACTTAATTTAAATCAGGTTAATGAGTATTTCAATTTTCACTATGTAAACCAAAAGTAAAATTCTAATAAAATTTATAAGGAACCAACCAACCAACCAACTGAATGGACCCTCCTGTCACCCAAGGGGATTCCAAAGAAACTTGAGAAACTAGTTCAGGTCATGATGGAAAGAGGGGGCCAGACATGCCACATCACACCCTCTTCCTTTTAGAGTTTAGACACAACTGAGCAGCATTAACATTAAAATATACATCCTAAGACTGACATAACAGACTCTTTGTAGCAATAAGAAACCAACTCCAACCTGACTCTGGAATAACATCACATGATAGATGACAGGCCCTAAAAGAAACCAAAGTATTTTACCCCAAAATATATTTCTTTGACATATTTTGGAATGGGCCTACAAAGCCATCTCTTGTGGGGAAAATTTACATCTTATAGAGAACCTCCCTTCCCTTTCTAGGTTGTTTCCTGATACCGGAGAGATTTAACTAATAGCCTGACACCTTTTAAGATCTGTTAAGAAGCCAGGTGCGGTGGCTAACCCCTGTAATCCCAGCACTTTGGGAGCCAAGGCCAGTGGATCATCTGAGGTCAGGAGTTCGAGACCAGCCTGGCCAACATGGCAAAAGCTGTCTCTACTAAAATTACAAAAATTAGCTGAGTGTGTTGGTGCACACCTGTAATTGCAGCTACTCAGGAGGCTGAGGCAGGAGAATCGCTTGAACCCGGGAGTCAGAGGTTGCAGTGAGCCGAGATCACACTATTGCACTCCAGTGTGGGTGACAGGGTGAGACTTCATCAAAAAAAAAAAAAAAAAAACAGGATTTGATAAGAAACGTTTACCATCTATTCTCTGAAGTTGGCTACCTGAAGACCTCATCTACATATCTACATAACAAGAAACTTGGCTTCCACAGTTCTCCTTATCTTCACCCCAAGCAATTTTTTCTCCTTACTTCAACTCTTTAGACTAAACTCTTTCCACCCAACTGCCAATCGGGAAATCTTGAAATCCACGTAGGACCTGAAGTCCACTCCCCCACCCCCACCAATTCCCATGATGCCCTTTGAGATGCACCACCTTTCCAGGCCAAACCAATGCATACTTTACATGTATTGATTTATGTCTTTGCCTGTAATTTCTGTCGCCCTAACCCAACCACTGGGGCACATGTCCTCAGGATTTCCTGAGGCTGTGTCATGGGTCATGACTCTCACATTTGGCTCCGAATAAAACTCTTCAAATATTTTACAATTTGGCTTTTTCATCAACAACGATTTCATGGTTAAATTTTATAGGGATTCTTTTCTAAGTGACATTTTCTTTTGTATGGAAAGGAGGATAAACTGTACACTTTTGATCAGTAAGGAGATTGTCAGATAACTAATCAAATATCAGAGGTGGAAAGGGTCTTACTATTCGTATTGCCTGAATACATTATTTTATATTTGTGGATACTGAGAACCAGACAGCAAAGTGATTTGCCCAAAGACCTGTAGTGATGAGTACCAGAATTTGGATATGTGTAGAGCAAGTATGATCTGAAATTCTCTTAGACATTTGTTTCTACAAATTTATCTGTTCTTTTTAGTTTGACATTTTTTCTTTGAAATGTTTTACCATTAGAAATCAACTTTCAAAATAATACATATAACAAATATATAAATATTTACACATACATATATATACACACATACACGTGGCTTATGTATAACATCCTATAAAAATAAAAACTAAAATACAAAATCATCAGAAAATGCTTAATAATGTGTTTTAAAAGAATATCCTTTAATCACTTTTTTTTCTATTTCTGTAAGTAAAGCTGGCTGGAAGAGATAGTAATACATTAATACACTAATTTAATCCACTAAAATGTTAGATTAAAAAATAAAAGCACATTTCAAAAGTCTTTGAGATAAAACAGATATGAGTTGGAAAATAAGCAGAATAAAGGGAAGCTAATTTATCTAACTAAAATTAATATGAAATGCAATTTTAATGGAAAGAACCATTTAAGGAACTCAGAGGGAAATAAATTTGATAACCTCATAATAACAACAGGAGTCCAATTACTAATGTAAAAATAAATCAGTAAATAATCAACCATTGCATTAATCTCATGAACTAAATTATCACTTTTTACACACAGAAACTCAAGTAATATCGTATGACCCAATTTTAATTCAAACAATTTATTCAAGAAATAGTTATCTTGGTTTTGGGTTAGGATACAGAAATTTATGAGACTGTCACTTTCATCCTAATAGACAGATAACCTTTAAAATCAGAGTTTCATTATTGTCTGTGGGTTGTGTGTGCATGTGTGTGTTGTTTTTCCTATTAGATGTAAAGAAATTTAAATAAACCAAATTCCCGGAAAGTGATAAACACTTCCTAGAAAAACAAACACACCAAGAAAACCCCCAAAGCAAATGGATGGGTGGTAGAATGAGGAGAAATGTACCATAGACAAGGTCAGGAAAAATAGATCCTTTAACAAACTTTTAATAGATTTTTGTGGGCTAACACAATGTTTCTATCCTACTACATTTGACTGCCAACTATTTTTCTTCATTGCCTAGGTTAATATGCCAAACACTGGGCCACAGCACTAAGTTGTACAGAGCCTGATGAAGCCTTGAAGGAAGCCAGGAGTTCAGAGATAAATTCCTCTTAAACCCATAAGATTTTTGCCAGTGGTAACATAGAGGCTGTGAAGGCTAAGGCTTGAGTAAGAGAACTGTGAAAAATCACTCCAAGGTTCTCTAGACAGTCATTGAGTGTACTCTACAAGCCCTCCAATGGTAAGAAGCAGGGAAAAAATAGATGAGAAAAGATATTCTGACATGCAGAATGTCTCTGGAAGGACTGGAGAGTAAAGAGAACTCAAAAGTGACCCGAAAAGTTGGAAGTAAGGCTGGGAAGCAAAGAAAGAAAGAGAGAAAGAGAGCGAGAGAGGGACAGAGAGAGAGAGAGAGAGATGATATAATTAAGATAATAACTTGGTTATTAAGCACAGAGACCTGTGAGAACTTGCGGTGTTCAGATCCTGAGTTCTCCTGAAGAAAAGCTCCGAATCTCATACTCAAATTATTTGAAACCAGTGGTATAGTGAAGCTAACAAAAGCTGCATCAAAAACCAGACTGAGTTCTATTATAGCCCATTACCCTTACAGAGCCTTACATATTTGTGTGCCTTTGTCTGAGAGTAAATGTCATACACTTCAATCTCCACAGTTATTTCCTACACAATATTTGTCATACATTAAAATTTCTGAGACATGACAAGAAGCAAGAAAATGTTGCCTTTGTTTAAAAAAAAATTCAGTGAAGCAAATCAAGAAATGGCTCAATGTTGGGATTATTAGGCAGAGATCTTATAGCAACTGTAATAAATGTTTTAAAGAATCAACTGGAAAAAATATGTGAAGAAATGGGAAATTTCAGCAGACAGATGATAATTATCAGAGTAAGCAAAGTGGAAATGTTACAAATGAAAAAAATGCTATTAGAAACGAAGAACTCATTTGATTTGCTTAGCAACAGAGGAAAGATCAGTGAGGTTAAATATAGATTTTTAGAAATAATCCAAAGTAAAATACAAAAGACATAAGAGTGTCTTATTTATTCTGGATATTAACCTCTTGGCAGATGTATGTTTGAAGTATTTTCTCCCATTCTTCTCTTCACTCTGTTGATTATTTTCTTTGTTGTGCAAAAGCTTTTTATTTGATAGAATCCCATTTGTCTGTTTTTGCTTTTTTTTGCCTGTGCTTTTGAAATCTTATCTAAAAAGTCCTTCTCCAGTCCAATGTCTTGCAGTATTTTCTCTATGTTTTCATCACGGTAAAAGGCCTTACTAGACATCTCTCAAAAGAAGACATACAAATGGCCAATAGGCATATGAAAAAAATGGTAAACATCACTAATTATAAGAAAAATGGAAATCAAAAGCACAATGAGATATCACCACTCCAGATAGACTGGCTATTATCAGAAAGTCAAACGATAACAAATGTTGATGAGGATGTGGAGAAATAGAAACCCTTACACATGGTTGGTTGGAGTGTAATTAGTATAGCTGTTAAGGAAAACAGTACAGAGATTTCTTGAAAAATTAAAAAATAGAACTACCACATAATCCAGCAATCTGGTTTTCTAGCTATGCATCCAAAGTGAGTAAAATCAGTATACTGAAGAGGCATCTGCACCTCCATGTTTTTACTGCAGCACTATTCACAATGGCCGAGACATTGAATCAACTGTCTCCAACAACAGATGAATAGATTTCAAAATGGTTTATCTGTACAAAGACATACTATTCAGTCATTTAAAAAGGGAAATCCTGTCATTTGTGACAGTATAGATAAACCTGAAGAACATGATGTTCAGTGAAATAAGCCAGACACAGAAAGACAAATACTGCATAATTTCACTCATATGTGGAATCTTAAAAAGTTGTTTTCATACAATTCATGAATAAAACTGTTTGCCAGAGACTGGGGATGACATGGAGCAGGAGAGAAGGAAAGGTTGGTCAATAGGTATAAAGTTACAACAGAGAAGAAGAATAAGTTCTGATTCCCTTTCACACAGTAAGGTGACTGTAGTCAACAATAAGTTGTGGTATATTTCAAAATAGCCAGGAAATAAGATTATGGATGTTCCTACCATAAAGAAATAATAAATGTTTCAGGTGATAGATATGTTAATTTCTCTGAATTGATCATTACCAGTGGGTACATGTATCAAAACATCCCATGATAGCCCATAAATATGTACAAGAACCAAGTGTCACTTAAAGAGAAAAGATCTAAGAGTGAAAATAGAAAACGAGTTTTTGACACAGTGTCTCTACATATGAATAATTACATATTCTGAGGAACAATATCAATGTTTCTACCTATGAGTAATTAATGTCTCAGAAGAAGAGAAAGAATGGGGTAAAGAAACATTTGAAGTAATAGTGGTTGAGAATTTTTCAAAATTAAAGAAAATGATCATTTCAGAGATCCAAGAAGCTCAGTAAAACCTAAGCAGAGCACAAATGGGCAAGAAAAAAATAAATTTTAAAACATTCTTAAAGTTTACTAGGGAGCCATTATGCTAGTATAGAATATCTGTAGACTACATCTGTGAGTAAAATTTGTAAACATCTATAAATCCTTTTCCATAGGGTTCAATGGGTAATCACAAAGAAGAACGGGGCAGAGCTAGAGAACAGAGAGAACGCTTTTTGTGACTCAAGTGTGCAGAAGGTAATCAACTCTTCCTAAGGATCAGGTATGGAAACAATCTATTTCCCTAAACTCTTCTTTCATATGAATCAATTTGTTTTTTAATGCTAAGGTGTCAGCAAACCTGTCATCCTCAAGTCCAACACAATGATCTATTATTTTGGGGGAAGGTGATGCAGCAACCTCCCCCGCTCCCCCACTTCTGGGAGATGAGGTATAAAACTTTATTACCCTTAGAACTCAGAAAAAGGTCCACTGTTTCTGGGGAAATAAATAAGCAAAAGTACTTTAACCCATAAGGAATGGTCAAGACAATCTCTTGGACCCAGGATTTTGCATGATTTCAAAGCAGAGTTTTGCTACCAATTGGAGAGGGGCAATAAAGACTCTCTCACACAGGATTTTCCACAAATAGAAGACAGATTTTTGCTATAAGGAGAGTGATAAATACTCTCTAGAAAGAAACCCTATGTCTAAGGAAAAGACATATTGGGCCTGCCTAAAACTTGGCTTGTCCAGAAGAAAAGAGAGTCCTCTGCACCCCTCATAATCCTAGTATTGAGCAACAAGTGCTCCTAGGGGAGGAGCAAGAGTTTTGAGTTTGTGTTCATTGCGGAGGTCTATGCTGACTGTTAAAAACCCCGAGGGTGGGGCAGAAATACACAGAACAATTATTCAACACATCATGCCCTCTCCTAGCATGCGTAACAGCAACTTTCTTCTAAAGGTGATGATAACAACAATAATACCCAAACCCTTCTCAACTCCTGATTAGAACAATTCATGTCTGACACTAATGACCTCACTGAAAAAGACATATGCAAATATTCAGGCATAAATAGTATTTATCTATGTTACTACTGATATCCTACAAAGGATTTTGGACAGTTAATTAAAATATATAAAAGAGACTAAAAAAGCAATAATAAAATCCAACAATGCTACCAGATAAGCAACCAGGAACAACATAGTCAAACATGTCACACATGTTGGAAATAACAGACACAGACATTCCAATAACTATGCCCAATATGTTAATCTATTTAAAGAAAAATGTCAAAATCATTTATGAACAGATAGGACACTTCAATAGAGATGGGTAATATAATAATGTCACATTGAAATTCCAGGAAAACACACACACTATGAGATGAGATGAATTCCTGTACACACACACACTATGAGACGAATTCCTCTACACATACACATACACACACAATATGACATGAAATATTCCCATAATGAAGTTTCCAGTAGAATGGAAAACACTAAGGAGAGCATCATTCATCTTAAATATATATCAATAAAAGTTATCAAACTGAAACAAAAGAAAAATGTGAAAAACAAAGAAGATAGCATCTACAAGCTTTGTCACTATATCAAATGGCCTAACATATATGTAAGTGAACTCTTGGAAGGCAAATAGATATAGAGAAGAAGAAATATAAAAAAGAGAAATAACTAAGAACTTTAGCTAGCAAAGTAGATTAAATTCAACTATATAAGAAATTTTATTAGTGTAATGGTTGAACACCCTGATTAAAAATAAAGACATTTTCAAAAAAAGATAAATATATACTTTCAACAGACACTTATTGTAACTTTAAAAACCTAAGTAAGCTAAAAATCGAAGATTATAAAAAGATATTCCATGCTAACAATAATCAAAAGAAAGCTGGACTGGCTATATTAACCATATGACAAAGTAGACCTTAGAATTAAAAGTATCACTAAGAGTAATGGGGGACAGTATATATAAGTAACAAGATCAGTTCACCAGGAAAATTTAAGATCTTAAAAATGTGTAAAAGAACTGAGAGAATTGAAAGAAGAAATAGAAAAACAGAAATATAAAAAGAATTTAAACTCCTTCAATATTTTTCACTTTAATTGTATGTTGAAATAATAATATTATAGAGCTATGATATTAAAATATATTATTAAAACTAATTTTACCTTTTTTATGACATCTGTGGATCACGTCATATTTTTATTGAGCGGTGCTGCATTAGAGTAACTAAACAATTGTACATTAGAACACATTTGGTTAGAACCTATGAACAACAATCTAATTCTGGGGTATTTCACTTGGTATTCATTGCTTTATACTGTGATGCAATCTATAGAAAGAGATTACAATGCAAAAATATGGAAAACTGTTTACAAAGGGTTACATCAATGGTATGTTTAAATCATTTCTGTGATTGCCAAGCCTTTCTGTGCTCAATATGAACTCAATATAAACCAAAAATGACAGTAAATGGACTATTTAAAACTTGAAATGACTTGAATTATATATTTTTAACTGACTATTTTTTTAAATGGTGAGTACGGTAAGTTTGTATGTTTATTTTTTAACTGTGCTTTATTTCAAAAATTACTCTGTGCATTGTAAAAAAGAAAAAGAAAACAAGGTATGAAAACTTTTTTTGGAGATGAGATATGGGAGATACAAAGAAAATATAGATGGGTATGTTAGATGAAGCCAGTGATAAAATTTAGCTCTCAAGGTACATGTCAGATCATGTAACTTGTCAACAGTAGGTCAAAATTTGACTTTCTATTTTCTAGCCACTCTAGAAAAGAGAAAAATGCATTGATTTACAAGATCCACAGTGTGAAAACAAAAAGGAAAATAAATTTAAAAAATAAAACTTGCTCAGACTATTAAAGACTTAAAGTAAGATATGTCTTTGTTTTCTATAGGGTGCTATGTAATGAGTAAACATGGCAATAAAATTCTTACCATAAATGCATAAACCAATATCAAAAAGCTATCTGCCAATACACTATTTAATGTATATCTTCTGTATAACAACACAGCTCAATTTCATAAAATCCAGTCAACAAGCTAAATAATTCTTTCTGAACACAAATATCATGATCTGGTATAATGCAAGTATACAAGATAAACTATTTACAGAGAATAATGAATTTCAGATCACACAGGTAATCCTTATATTGATCACTGACTATGTGTTTGGTTAGTATTAAGCAGCACAAAAGTTGTAGTTAAGAGTTGCCAAAAGATAGCTGGGAGTGACACCATTTCAGTTTTCTGATATATTAATATGGAACTAGAATTAACATTCTCTAATAAAAATGGAAATATCTGCCAGAATAGGCAGTATATATATGTGGTTTTGGGTCAGTTATAGAGATACACACACACACACACACACACACACGTGTGTATATATGTACATATTATACATAAATTATATTCACAGATCTATGAATTTCACAAAATGAATACATTTCTGTAATCAGCATCCAAATCAAGAAACAGAATAGTACACCTGGAAGGCCCCATGCCTCCCCATAGTCACCTCTTCTAAAATGATTTCTACTCTGCCTTTTCTAACAGCATAAATAGTTGTTAGAGGTTTTTAAACTTTATGTAAGTGGTATTGTATAGTATATACTGCATTGAATTTGGCTTATTTTAATTAATATTGTTTGTGGAATTTATGCATTTTGTTTTATGTACTTTTATAATTATAAAATCTTATTTAATGACATAATTAAATTGTTTTATCTTATAAAAAATTATTATTACATATTATAATGGCCTAAATATTTGTGTCCCCTCAAATTCATAAACTGAAGTCCTAACCCCCAGTCTGATGGTATTAGGAAATGGAGCCATTACAAGGCAATCAGGTCTAGGTGAAGTCGTGAGGGCAGATCCCCTATGATGGAATTAGTGCTCTTATATGATGAGGAGAGTCAGTGCATCTTCTCTCCGTCATGTAAAGATAAAACTGGAAGGCAGCCTATTGCTAGCCAAGAAGAGGGCCCTCAACAGAACCTGACCATGCTGGCACCATCATCTAAGCCTTCCAGGGTCCAGAACTGTGAGCAATTATTTTCTGTTATGTAAGCCACCCAGTATATGGTATTTTATTATGGCATCCCAAGCCAACTAAAACACATACTTATTAGAGAAATGAATTGAAATTTCAAAATGTAAATAATATATGTTCTCCAACTTTGTGGGTTTTTTTATTTGTTTGATGATGCCTTTGGATTAAATAGAAGTTTGAATGTAGAAGTTTAAATGTAGTCTAGTTTATTATCCTTCCTTTATTGTTAATACTATTTATGGCTTAAAAAATATTTGCCTAAACTAAGATTATAACCAAAATTTTCTGTCATTCCCCTAAAGTATTTTTATTTTTTCATTACTGTTTAAGTTTAAAATATTTTAAGCATTAGGTTTTCTATATAATGTAAGACAGAAGTTCAGAAACATTCTCCCCCATCATGGATATCCAATTGACCCAAAACCATTTATTGAAAATCAAAACAAAAACAAATCTATTGATTCTTACTCTTATTCAATGCCATCTTTATAATTCAAATGTCAATACATGTGTGGATCTGTTTCTGGATTCTAATCCAGTGGCCAGTTTGTCTATTTTCACACAAATAGCATAATGTCTTAATTCATGTAGGTTTATGATATATCTTGATATTTATCTGGTGTTATAAGTCCTCCAGAATTGTTTTTCTATAAGTTTCTTGAACTTAGCGTTTGAACTTTATAATTAGAGATAAAGACAATTTATCTATTTTATTATTTACCAAAAAAATTTAATGGGATTTATGTTGGAATTCAAATGTACCTATAGAAAAATTTGGGGAGAATTTTCATGTCTATAATATGAAGTCTTGCTAATCCCTTCATTTAATTGTCTATTTTAATTTCTCCTTATTATTTGTAGTTTTTAGTATAGAAGTCTGTATCTGTCCCAAATAGTCTCAGAATATTTGTAAATATCATTAAGGGAAAATTCAATGACTTGTTGATCTCACTTCTCTATCCCTCTGTTCTATTGGAATTTTAGTTCACTAGAATCTCTAATTTTTGTCTCGTCATCTCTTTAAGACCTACAGAAGCTTCAATAGGTTTGTCTACCTCTAAATACAGTCCCCTGCTTGGGCCCTTTGCCCAGATATTAAGCTTCCTGTCATGCACCCCTCATTAGCAAATGTGCCAAAGGGAAAAAAGCTGTGTCTCACTGCTAAACAAAATGTTCCCTCCTCTGAAATGTCGTCTCCTCATTTCCTGTTTACCCGTTACTTATCCAATCTCTTTGAGATGCAATTTTTTGTTCTGCTCTGATTTTTTATTCAGCCTTTCTAGTTGTTGCTAGTCAGTGACAGTTGCATTCACTTATCACAAATGGGAGCAGAAGGTCTTTCCACACATTTTTTACTAATTCCCATTTATTCTATGGAAAGGTTTCTTTACATATGAATTGCCCTTAACTATCGATTTTATCATATATTATTCCATATAAAAGATATCTGGAAATTTTTACAGAACTATAATCTGACTATACAACCATCTTTTTAAAGGGACTGTGTTAAGAGGGGGCCACAGAACTCCTTAATATTGAGAAGCGCAATTGAGAAGGTTGGCACTTTGTTTATGTGTGCGTGTGTTTAGCATATTTGCTTTCTAAATAAAAAGAAGAACATAGGGACTTTAACAATATAAAATTCAGAAAGATATCCAAACATAGGATGTTCATCCATAGTGCAGTGGCAGTTCAGTGAAGAAAGAATAATCTCTCAACAAATGATGATGAGGCAATTGAATACTTATATCCAAAAAATGGAATAAATCATTGCTTCATACCAAATACAAAATTGAAATAAATTAATGCAGAATTCGTTCATAATATAAACCCAATAAAACATTTAAAGGAAAATATAGGATAAATTATTTGTGATCTTGGGTTATGCAGAGATCTTCTAGAAACAACACTAAAAGCATGAAGCATAAAGAACACATTTGTAAGTTAAACTCATCAAGATTTTCAAATGTTCTGCTCTTTGAAAGGCACTGTTAAGAGAAAAAGATAACCCATTGACTAAATGAAAATATTTATCCATTACCTATCTGATAAAGGCCTAATATCCAGGATATATTTTAAAAACTCTAAAAATTCAATAAGAAAAAAATCACCCCAATTATAATATTTATTAGCAAATGCTTTGAACAGATACTATAAAAGAAAATATACAGATGGCAAATAAGCCAATTAGCAAATTAATGTTGCTCAACATTGTTAGTCATCAGAGAAATGCAAATTAAAGCCACATTGAGATCTCTCCACACACCTATCAGATATCTGAATGTAGATTTTAATTAAAAAAAAAAACCTAATTGTTTAAATGCTGCCTTTAGGCTGTATAAAATTCCTAATACTTTCCTTTGGAAGAATTATGAAAGAAGTATAGTCAAAAGACTCAAAAAGCTCAGTCGCATTTCCCTAAATATGTTTTGGAATTTGTTAACAGACGTTATAATCAAATACCTCCTGGTGTGGGCTGAGCTTTTGGGGGATATATTTCTCCAAAATGTTTATGTTGAAGTCCTAACTCCCACTATCTCAGGATGTGACTTTATTTGGAGATAGAGTTTTTAAACAGGTAATTAAGTTTAAATGAGAACCATTACGGTGGTCCTAATCAAATGTGACTAATGACCCTATAGGAAGAAAAGATTAAAACACAGACAGGCACTGAGGAAAGACCATAAGGAGACAGAGGGTAAAGACTGCCATCTCCAAGGCAAATAGGCCATAGAAGAAAGAACACTGCCATATAACCTCTAGAACTTTGAGAAAGTACATTTCTGCTTAAACCACTCAGTACTTTGTTGTGCATCCCTAACAAACTAGTATAGTTCTCATGAATTAATTCATTTAGAAATGTTGAAGTCAAATTAATTGGACTCACTTATTGTAATGCTTCTAAAAAGCCTTTATTTGTTATCTTATTCTGAGCAGCTGAAAAGGGGAAACAAATTCTTTAGAATTTTATAAGCTTATTTAACAATGACTCTTTTTCTGTTCAAGGACATCTTAAAGATCTAGGGTTTGATGGAAACACTTTGGTGAATAATGAACTACAAAACAATAATATTCATTAAGAAAAAAATAAAGCCAGTAGCTGTCAACCTGATTATATAATTAAGTAAGACTTAGCCTAAGTCCAAGTTTCATTCAAAAAACATTGGATCCGATTAACTGCGTAATTAACAATACCAGTGAAGATAACAGGGATTACACTAAAAATTGTTCCAAAGCAGAGACACCTGAAAAAACACTAGTCTCTTAATTATTTTAAAAATATGTGTAGACTACCTTAAAATAATTTTTAAATCTTAATGTCCTGTTCAGTATTATTTCAAAATATTTTCTTTATTATTTAAAATTAGTGAGTGGGTCAGGTGCAGTGGCTTATGCCTGTAATCCCAGCACTTTGGGAGGCCAAGGCGGGTGGATCACCTAGGGTCAGGAGTTCAAGAACAGTCTGACCAACATGGTGAAACCCTGTGTCTATTAAAAATACAAAAAAAATTAGCCGAGCATGGTGGCACATGCCTGTAATCCCAGCTACTTGGGAGGCTGAGGCAGGAGAATTGCTTGAACCCGGGAGGCAGCAGTTGCAGTGAGCTGAGATCATGCCACTGCACTCCAGCCTGGGTAACAGAGCCAGACTCCATCTCAAATAAATAAATAAATAACTGAGTACAGTGAATTCTGCTTCTGGATAAAATGAAATTTTGCAGCAATTCAACTGGAAAAGTTAAGAAATTACAAGATAAGCTAATTGTTGTTAAAGCTATCAAAGATCTTTTGAAGCAAGGAAGACTTGAAAGGTAGAATAAATACAGGTAGACAAAGGCTACTATTGCCAGTTGGGCTGGAATTCTACCTAAATATATGTAGGAAAATTTTTTTATCTTATTCAGAACAGCTGAAAAGGGGGAACAATTTTTTTAGAATTTTATACGCTTATTTAACAATGACTCTTTCTATCCAAGGCCAAATTTCTCTGAGGAAATTTGAAAGTATTTGATGCACACTGATGTTGAAAATCTGGACTTAGCCCAAATACAGGGAAACTTTTATTGTAGCAAAGAAACAAGTGTTGGTGGTCACACTAGGCTGAATTGACAAAATTGGCAAGTTGAGAGGAATCAGAATGAAAGTAATTCTCCTTCTCAAAACATTTGTCAGATTCTTCAACCAAATGAAGCCAGGGGTGAAAGCTAAGCTTAAAACACCTATAAGACAGAATTCAGTCATATGATGCTTTTCAGAGATATAGAGAAATACCCACCTGGAATTAAGCTGAAAGTCTTGTAAGCCGTATCCCAGGAAGAGAAAAAAAAAAAACTAGAGATAGACTGAGGCTTACCAGAACTGCAACCTAATCTTTTCCTACTACAGTTCCTCCAGCATTAAGGTGAATACAGAAAAATATTGTCCTCTTCAGAGGGAAATAATTTCATCTGAAAATTCTGCAGTTGAGTTATCCAAGATTTATGGCATATAACACAAAAATAATAATACAAATGTGAATAGGTAAGACCGTAAGACCAATCATAAGGAGAATAAAATTACAATGGAAACAGAGCTACAGATGGTCTACATGTGAAAATTATCAGGCTTTGATTTTAAAATTATGATCAGTTTGTTCAATAAAATAGAGGAAAATTTGACAAAATAATTGAGAGGATGAAAAAAAATGTACCTGACATTGAGATTTATAAAACAGAATCAGACTCAAGAAATGAACACTAATTACTTAAAGTTACAATAAAATATATGGTTTAAACAACAGCAAAGAAGACACAAAAAGCATATACAAGATTAGAATAAAGAAACCCACAACTAAGCACATCATAAAGAAATTGCTAGAAATCAAAAAAGATGAGAAAATATTAAAAGTGACAAAAATGGTACATTTGCTTCAAAGAAACAGCAATTAAACTGACAACTATCAATGTGGATGATGAGATGCAGAAAATCAAATAAAAAAGACAGTTTTAACTACTGAGAAAGGGTGTAATGCATAACTATAAATATATGTCCTGTTAAAGCTGTTCGGGGATAATTCTCTCTGGATCTCCCAAATATCTGTACATCATCTGAACATAGAAGCAGAAAAAAAAGATTCTATGAAGAAACAAAATAAATGAATGGAGGAATAAAGAGCACTGAAAAGGTATACGGTTGAATGAATTCAAGTAAATATAGAATACAAAATAATCTGAGTAGTGTCTTGTATAGTTTAACATTTGCTTTAAATTGAAATACAATATGAAATATGCAATAATGAAAAAGTAAGAAAGCATATATGGAATAAAATGTTTGTAAGCTACTTGTTAGTTTATAAGCTGATGTCAAAAAAGTAATTATTTATAAATTGTCATAAGTGATGGATGCATGTTATAGTTTTAAGGTAACAACTATATAAATAGCAAAATAAATATAATAAACAAATTGATAAAGGAAAAAATTCTGATAATAAAAGAAAAATAATGTTGCTACAAAAAGGGAAAAAAAGGAGAATAAAGGGACATAAACTAATTGGAAGGTATTAATAAACTCCAAGATATGTGTAACTACATTACATATAAATGGTCTAAATTTAAATTTATAAGTAAGAGATTAAGTAAATGTTTAAAATTGCCAAAATGAATTTAAAATATATGATGGTTATAAAAGGCATATCTTGAGAGTATAAGAAGTCAGAAGAGCTTAATGAGACATGTTGCAGTAAGATGTAGCCTATAAACACTAAATTAATGAGAGCTGTTGGTGAAGTATTAATATCAGGCTAAGAGGACTTTAAAGCAAGAAGAAATATTAGAGATTAAAAAGAATATTTTAGAAAAATAATGAAACCAATCTAATAGGAACATTTCAAAATCCTAAATCTGTATACTCCTAACAACATAATTTCAACAGTATATGCTAAATAATTTTTTGCATAAGTAGCTATATATTTTACAGTAGATTAATACTATTTTTTAATATGGACTAATAGTTCAGTGCTTTCCATACAATGTGTAGAAGTTAAGTACCACCACTTAATAATAAAAACTTTATGTTTGGGTATTTCTAATGGGTCATTTTTAATTTAGGGTTTTCACATATTCATATTTAAAAGGAAAATATTGATCATACTTTAAACCTTTGCTTCTCAAAATTGACCTGCAATAGCACTCAAATTAATGCTTTTAAAAATTGTTCCTTTTGTGGAGCAGTAGATTTCTGTTGCCTAGATAAAGAGCTGAATCCCATATTAATACAGAAGAGCATCTTAATCTGAATTAGGAAATTATTTTCCATTCTAATTTGCATGAAAACCATTTCAATGATATTGATTATTTTAATTAACAATAACTTAATAATTGTCTTTTATTTCATACAATTATTAATTTAATACTTTCATTAAATTATGACATTTTGAGAAAAAATAATTTTAAAAAATGAACAAATCCTCCAAGAAATATGGGATTATGTCAAATAGCCAAACCTAAGAATAATTGGTGTTACTTAGCAGAAAGAGAAATCTAAAAGTTTGGAAAAAATATTTGAGGGAATACTTGTGAAAAATTCCCTGGCCTCACTAGAGATCTAGACGTTCAAATACAAGAAGCTCAAAGAGCACATGGGAAATTCATCACCAAAAGATTGTTACACAGACACCTAGTTATCAGGTTATCTAAAGTCAAGACAAAGAAAAGAATCATAAGAGGTGTGAGGCGAAAGTTTTAGGTAACCTATAAAGGAAAACCTATCAGACTAACAGCAGATTTCTCAGCAGAAACTCCATGTGCCCAAAGGGATGGGGGTTCTATCTTTAGCCACCTCAAACAAAATAACTTCCAGTCAAGAATTTTGTACTCAGCAAAACTAAGCTCCATTAAGAAGGAGAGATAAAGTTTTTTTCAGGCAAACAAATGATGAGATAATTTGACACTACAAAGCCAGCACTACAAGAAATGCTAAAAGGAGTTCTAACTCTTGAAACAAAACTTCAAAATACACTAAAATAGAACCTCCTTAAAGCATAAATCTCACAGGACCTATAAAACAGTAACATAATGAAAAAAAATAACAAGGTATTTAGGCAACAACTAGCATGATGATTAAAACGGTACTTCACATCTCAATACCAACGATTTAATACAAATGGTGTAAATACTCCACTTAAAAGATACAGAATGGCAGAATGATTAAAAATCCACCAACCAAGTATCTCCTGTCTTCAAGAGACTCATTTAATAAATAAGGACTCACATAAACTTGACATAAATGGGTGGAAAAAGATATTCCATGCAAATGAACACCAAAAGCAAGCAGGAGTAGCTATTCATGTATCAGATAAAACAAAATTTAAGGCAACAACAGTTAAAAAAGACAAAGAGGGCCATTACATAATGATAAAAGGACTTTTCCAACAGGAAAATATCAGAATCCTAAATGTATATGCACCTAGCACTGGAGCTCACAAATTTATAAAAAGCAATATTGAGCCTAAGAAATAAGATACACAAAAACACAATAATAGTGAAGGACTTCAATATTACACTAAAGGCACTAGACAAGTCATCAAAACAGAGTCAACAAAGAAACAATGGATTTAAACTATGACACAGAACAAGGAGACTTAACAGATATTTACAGAACATTCTACCCAACAACAGCAGAATATACATTCCATTTATCAGACCATGGAACATTTTATAAGATATGCCATATGCTAGGCCACAAAACAATTTCTATAAATTTAAGAAATTTGAAATTATATCAAGTACCCCCTCAGACCACATGGAAAGTAACTAAAAACTCCAAAAGGAACTCTCAAAATTATACAAATAAATGGAAATTAGATAATCTGCACCTTAATGATCTTTGGGTCAACAATGAAATCAAAATGGGAATTAAAAATTATTTGAACCAAATGATAATAGTGACACAACTTATCAAAACCTCTACAATACAGTAAAAGTGATACTAAAAGGAAAGTTTATAGCTTTGAATGCCTACATGAAAAAGTTTGAAAGAGCACAAATAGACAATCTAAGGACACACCTAAAGAAACTACAGAAAGAGGAACAAATCAAACCCAAACTCAGCAGAAGAAATACAATTAAAGAGGAGAGCAGAACTAAATAAAATTGAAACCAAAAAAGTACAAAAGATAAATGAAACAAAAAGTAAAAACTAGTTCTTTGAAAAGATAAACAAATTGATAGACCATTAGCAGTATTAACCAAGAAAAGAATAGAGACGATCCAAATAAGTTCAATTAGAAACAAAATGGGATATATTAAAACTTATACCACAGTGATATGGTTTTGCTGTGTCCCCACCCACATCTCATGTTGAATTGTAACTCTTAAAATTCCCACGTCTTGGAAGGAACCCAGTGAGAGGTGATTGAATTATGGGGAAAGGTCTTTCCCATGCTGTTCTCATGATAGTGAATGAGTCTCACAAGATCTGATGGTTTTAAAAATGGGAGTTTCCCTACACAAGCTCTCTTTACCTGCCATCATCCATGTAAAACATGACTTGCTATTTTTTGCCTTTCACCTTCTGCCATGATTGTGGGGCTTCCCCAGCCATGTGGAACTGCAAGTCCAATAAACCTATTTCTTTCATAAATTGCCCAGTGTTGGATATGTCTTCATCAGCAGCATGAAAACAGACTAATACAGTAGATTGGTATCAGTAGAGTTGGCCACTGCTGAAAATATACCTGAAAATGAGGAAGCGATTTTGGAACTGGGTAACAGGCAGAGGCTGGAACAGTTTGGAGGGCTCAGAAGAAGACAGAAAAATGTGGAAAATTTGGAACTTTCAAGAGACTGTTAAATGGCTTTGACCAAAAAGCTGATAATGATATGGACAATGAAATCCAGGGTGAGGTGGACTCAAATAGAGATGAGGAACTTGTTGGGAACTGGAGCAAATGTGAGTCTTCTTACGTTTTAGCAAAGAGACTGGTGGCATTTTGCCCCTGCCCTAGAGATCTGTGGAACTTTGAGCTTAAGAGAGATGATTCAGGGTATCTGGCAGGAGAAATTTCTAAGCAACAAAGCATTCGAGAGGTGACTTGGGTGCTGTTAAAGGCATTCAGTTTTAAAAGTGAAGCAGGGCATAAAAGTTCAAAGAATTTGCAGCCTGACAATGTGATAGAAAATTCTATTTTCTGAGGAGAAATTCAAGCTGGCTGCAGAAATTTGCATACGTAACGAGGAGCCAAATGTTAATCCTCAAGACAATGGGGAACATGTCTCCAGGGCATGTCAGAGGTTTTCACAGCAGCCCTTCCTATCACAGGCCCAGAGGTCCAGGAGGAAAATATGGTTTCATGGACTGGGCCCAGGGTACCCATGCTGTGTGCAGTCTAAGGACTTAGTGCCCTGTGTCTCAGATGCTCCAGCTGTGGATGAAAGGGGCCAATGTAGAGCTCAGGCTATGGCTTCAAATGGTGCAAGCCCTAAGCCTTGGCAGGTTCCATGTGGTGTTGAGCCTGTGAGTGTACAGAAGTCAAGAATTGGGGTTTGGGAACCTCCTCCTAGATTTCAGAGGATATATGCAAACACCTGGATGCCTAGGCAGAAATTTGTTGCAGCAGTTGGGCCCTTGTGGGGAACATCTGCTAAGGCAGTGCAGAAGGGAAATGTGGGGGTCAGAGCCTCCACACCGAGTCCCTACTAGGGCACAGCCTAGTGGAGCTGTGAGAAGAGGGCCACTGTTCCCCAGACCCCAGAATGATAGATCCACTGACAGCTTGCCCTGAGTGCCTGGAAAAACTGCAGACACTCAACACCAGCCTGTGAAAGCAACCAGGAGGGAGGCTATACCCTGCAAAGCCACAGGGGTGGAGATGCCCAAGACCATGAGAACCCATCCCTTGCATCAGTGTAATCTAAATGTGAGACCTAGAGTCAAAGGAGATCATTTTGGAGCTTTAAGATTTGACTGCCCTCCTGGATTTTGGACTTGCATGAGGCCTGTAGTCCCTTTGTTTTGGCCAATTTCTCTCATTTGGAACAGCTGTATTTACCCAATGCCTGTAACCCCATTGTATGTAGGAAGTAAGCAATTTGCTTTTGATTTTACAGGCTCATAGGTGGAAGGGACTTGCCTTGTCTTGAATGAGATTTTGGACTGTGGACTTTTGAGTTAATGCTGAAATGAGTTAAGACTTTGGGGGACTGTTGGGAAGGCAATACTGGTTTCGAAATATGAGAACATGTTTGGGAGGGGCCAGGGGTGGAATGATATGATTTGGCTACGTCCCCATCCAAATCTCATCTTGAATTATAACTCCAACAATTCCCATATATTGTAGAAGGAACCCAGTGGGAGCTGATTGAATTATGGGGATGGGTCTTTTCCATGCTGTTCCCATGATAGTGAATGAGTCTCATGAGATCTGATGGTTTTAAAAATGGGAGTGTCCCTGCCCAAGCTCTCTTTGCCTGCTGCCATCCACGTAAAATACAACTTGCTACTTTTTGCCTTTCATCTTCCACCATGATTGTGAGGCCTCTCCAGCCATGTGGAACTGTAAGTCCAATAAACTTCTTTCTTTTTAAATTGCCTAGTCTCAGGTATGTCTTTATCATCAGCATGAAAATGGACTACTTACACAGAAATACAAAAAAAAGTATGTAAGGCTATTATGAACACTTTTGCATTCACAAAATAGAAAACCTGCAGGAGATCAGTAAATTCCTGGAAATATACAACCTTCCTGGATTAAATCAGGAAGAAATAGAAACTCTGAACATACCAATAACAAGTAGCAAGATTGAAACAGTAATAACAAAATTACCAACAACAACAAAAAGCCCAGGAGCAGATGGCTTTACAGCTGAATTCTCTCAGGCATTCAAAGAAGAATTGGTACCAATCTTACTGAAACTGTTTCAAAAGACAGAGAAAGAGGGAATCCTCACCAAGTCATTTTATGAAGCCAGTATTACCCTGATAGCAAAAGAAGAAAAGGACATAACAAAAAAGAAAACTACAGACCAATATCCCTCAAGAACAGAGGTGCAAAAATCCTCACCAAAATACTAGCTAATCAAATGCAAAAGCATATCAAAAGGATAATCCAGTGTGACCAAGTGGGTTTCATAAAAGGTCTGCAGGGCTGGTTAAACATACAGATGTCAATAAGTGTGATATACAACATAAATAGAATTAAAAAAAAACATGACCATCTCAATAGATGCAGAAAAAGCATATGACAAAATCCAGCATCGTTTTATGATTAAAACCCTCAGCAAAATTGGTATAGAAGTGACATACGTCAATGTAATAAAAGTCACCCATCACAAACCACAGCCAACATTATATTGAACAGAGAAAATTTGAAAGCATTCCCTCTGAGAACTGGAACAAGACAAGGATGCCCACTTTTACTGCCTCTATTCAACATAGTACCGAAAGTCCTAGCTAGAGCAATCGGAAAAGAAAAAGAAATAAAGGGCATCCAAATCAGTAAAGAGGAAATCAAACTGTCCCTGCTCACCGATGGTATGATTGTATATCTAGAAAACCCTGAAGACTCATTTAAATTTTGATCCATTCTAGATCTGATAAATGAATTCAGTAAACTTTCAGCATACAAAATCAATGTACACAAATCAATAGCACTGCTATATGCCAACAATCACCAAGCTGAGAATCAAATCAAGAACTCAACCCCTCTTGCAATAGTTGCAAAAAAATAAAATACTTAGGATTATACCAACCAAGGAGGAGAAAGATTTCTCCTAGGGAAACTACATAACACCACTGAAGGAAATCAGAGACAACACAAGCAAGTGGAAACACATCCCATGTTCATGGATGGGTAGAATCTATATGTGAAAATGACCAAACTGCCAAAAGCAATCTACAATTTCAATGCAACTGCCATTAAAATATCATCATCATTCTTCACAGAGCTAGAAAAAACAATCCTAAAATTCATATGGAACTAAAAAAGGCCTCACAAAAGCAAAGCAAGACTAAGCAAAAAGAACAAATCTGGAGCCATCACATTATTCACCTTCAAACTATACCATGAGGCTGTATTTACCAAAATAGCATAGTACTGGCATATAAATAGGCATTTAGACCAATGAAACTGAATAGAGAACCCAGAAATAAAGCCAAATACTTACAGCCATCTGATCTTCAACAAAGCAAACAAAACCATAAAGTGGGAAAAGGACACCCTATTCAACAAATGGTGCTGGGATAATAGGCAAGCCACATGTAGAAAAAGGAAGCTAGGTCCTCAACTCTCATCTTATACAAAAATCAACTCAAGATGGATCAAAGACTTAAATCTAAGACCTGAAACCATAAAAATTATAGAAGATAGCATTTTAAAAAGTCTTCCAGACATTGGCTTAGGCAAAGAGTTCATGACCAAGAACCCAAAAGCAAATGCAACAAAAATAAAGATATAGAGAGGAGATCTAATTAAAATAAAAGGCTTCTGCACAGCAAAAGAAATAATCAGCAGAGTAAACAGACAACCCACAGAGTGGGAGAAAATCTTCACAAACTATGCATCTGACAAATGACTAATATCCAGTATCTACAGGGAACTCAAACAAATCAGCAAGAAAAAAACAGACAATCCCACCAAAAAGTGAGCTACAGACATGAATAGACACTTCTCAAAAGAAGATATACATACAAATAGCCAACAAACATGAAAAAATGTTCCACATCACTAATTACAAGGGAAAAGCAAATCAAAACAACAGTGCAATACTACCTTACTCCTGCAAGAATGACCATAATCAAAATATCAAAAAATAATAGTTGTTGGTGTAGATGTGGTGAAAAGTGAATACTTTTACACTGCTGGTCGGAATGTAAACTAGTACAACCACTATGAAAAACAGTGTGGAGATTTCTTAAATAATTAAAAGTAAATCTACCGTTTGATCCAGTAATCCCATTACTGGGTATCTACACAAAGGAAAAGAAGGCATTAAATGAAAAAGATACATGCACACACATGTTTATAGCAGCACAATTTGCAATTGCAAAAACATGGAACCAGACCAAATGCCCATCAACCAATGAGAGGATAAAGAAAATGTGGACTAGTTAGATAGATAGATAATTAGAAAGAAAGATAGATGATAGATAGATAGATAGATAGATAGATAGATAGATAGATCATAGATAGATCATGGAATATTGCTCAGCTATAAAAAGGAACAAAATAATGGCATTCACAGCAACCTGGATAGAGCTGGAGACCATTATTCTAAGTGAAGTAACTCAGGAATGGAAAACCAGACATCCTATTTACTCACTTATAAGTGGGAGCTAAGATATGAGGATACAAAGGAATAAGAATGATATAATGGACTTTGGGGATTTGTGGGGAAGGGTAGTGGGGGTGATGATTAAAAGACTACACATTGGGTACAGTGTACACTGCTTGGGTGAAGAGTGCACCAAAATCTCAGAAATAACCACTAAAGCACTTTACCTTGCAACCAGGCACTACCTGTAACCCTAAAATTATTGAAATAAAAATAAATAGAAGTAATAAATGAAAACAAATAAGAAGTAGATTCAAGTAAAATTTAATACAATGTAGACAATAGTAAAATGTAAATACAATAGTGAACACAACTCACTTCTCTTGGTGTTACACATCTTTGCTATGCCATGTATTTTCAGGTTTTGAACTATGCTTCTAAGCACATTTATTTCCCAATTAGGTTGAAGAGTTTAATTTCTCTTCATACACAATAGTTGTGACTTGAGGTTTATACACTGAATAAAGACCATCAATCTGCCAAAAAAAATATGTAGTGGAATATATCAGAAAACTCAATATGAAGGGTAAGAAATAAGTATTTCAAAAGATAAATAGGAAATCTAAAAAACTGGAAAGCATAATATCAATAAAAATATCAAAGGATAAACTTAAAAGTAGTTTGTACATACAAGGGGAAGAAACAGAAAATGTGAGGAGTAGATCAATGGAAATTTTCTTAAGTCAAACAGAGAGAGAAAAGAGATTGTAGAAAATGAAAAGAATCAATATCATGAGGGAAAACATTAAGCTGTCTGACATGATTGTAACCAGGGACTCATATAGAGAAGATAAATAAAATGGAGCAGAAAATAATTGAAAAAGAGCAGGAAGTTTTCAACTTTGAACAAAAACAGCAATGCACCAACATAAGAAGCACTTGTTCTCTAGCTACAGGTAGTGACATATGTGGGCTGTTTCAGGTCCGTTCTGCCACTACTCACCTGCCCACCCATGTTCAAGTATTCCTGCCACAGCGAATCTTGAAGGAAACTATAGATCCATGTCAAAAACATGTGGTCCAACTGAGGATTGAGGCACTTATCCACTCTGCTTTCATATCTCCCTTGTTATGACTCTTTTACTTTGAAAGTGAAGGCTCCTCAGGATTATTTTTGAAGACCTACACCAGTAAATGATATTCTCTTCACTTTTATCTCCTGCCCTTCTTTTTTCTAGACATATAGGGAAAAATGCCTAGTGTTTATCTCCTAATTTTTTCAAAGCTATACTTTTATAAAGCAATAATCAAGCTCTTATAACCCCCCCAAAAAAACCCAAACAAACTAAAGACTCTTTTTGTTTAGACCATATTCGGTGGCAACAATATCTATACACAATATCTATATAGAAATAAGTAGGTGTGGCTAGCTTGGTATAACATAGCTACAATGTATATTCATTTATGATAGCTTTTACTGTGGACTCTGTTTGCATAGTCATCTGGTTTGTCTATATAAATAAGGCGACTGGGATGGGGGTTGTTACTGCAGTGCACCTTAAAGTCACCCCTGAAGACCGCCACTTCTGTTTTTTTGACTTGTCTTCCATACATAAAGAAAATGTGAAATAATTAAAATTAAATAGCTGCATATTGACTCATTCCCTTCTATGATTCCGAAGTAACACCCTTACACTGATGACAATGTGCTTTTAATGCCCCAGCTCTGTGGTCTGAAGAAGAGTTGTGGATAAAACACAGAGAGCGGGGATCTGGGAAGAGATAGGAATCAGGAAAGGAAGAAAAGAAAAGGGGGAGAGAAGAAAAGAGGGAAAAGGAGGGGAGGAGAGGAGAGCAGAGCAAAGAGAATGAAAATATTCACATGCAAATATACTAATTTAGTTGCATAGAAACCGGCATCATCTTGCTATCACAAACCTACTGTTAGAAATCCAACCTGAATTCATAAAAAGATGACCTATAAAAGCATGTGGCATACATGTTTTTCAGAGCAGGTGACCTGTGAGTAGCACTGGGACAAATAATCCAGTCCTAAAGCAGAGACTTCCTATTTTACATTGATAAAATAAACCCACAAACAACAACAAAACACTGATAGAAAGAAGAAATTCATGGCTAAGTCCTAGACAAGTATGATGTTTTTACTAACTGAATATGCATTAGAATGAGAATGATGCCTTTTTTATTTCATTTTACCATTTTGCTGCTCTTTTCTCCTTTAAATACATGCTGCAATGTAGCTAGTTATTATGGCAAGACTAATTATGTTTAATGACTCCAGAAACCTGTGACTAATCTTGCTCTTATTGTGTCAAAGGAAAGAACAGCTTAAATTCACCCCTTGCTTATTTTCTTCACTCTGTATGTGTTGTCTTTTCTCATAAGCAGTTTGAGTGTTGAGGCAGGGACAGGTTTTATTTGGTTGAAAGGCATCCAATAATCTGTGCAGTAACTCTGAAACATTGGATACTCATCAACCAAGCAGAGGGATAAAAGACTTTCTTTTCTGAACAGAACATAATTCATCATCACAAACTATCACAAGCAGTTCATAGGAAATCAACACAGCCCTCAAGCCAATACCTGCTTAACATTATCTCTAGTCTGTTTCTCCCAGGAAAAGAATTACATAGGACTTGGGGATACTGAACACAGCAAAATAAAGGAATCACACTATAAAAGATATTGGTTCCTTCAACTCAGGATTCTGTTTTTTATAATGCTATTGGGGCAAGTTTTTAGGGTGTGTGATGATTTTTCTCTGATGTCTGTATAAAAACACTAGTTCCAGTCGGACGTGTGGCTTACACCTGTAATCCCAGCACTTTGGGAGGCCAAGGTGGGTGGATCACCTGAGGTCAGGAGTTCGAGACAAGCCTGGCCAACATGGTGAAACCTCGTCTCTACTAAAAATAAGAAAATCAGCTGGGTGTGGTGGCACGCACCTGTTATCTCAGCTACTCGGGAGGCTGAGGCAGGAGAATCGGCTTGAACCCGGGAGGCGGAGGTTGCAGTGAGCCGAGATGTGCCACTGCACTCCTGCCTGGGCCACAGAGTGAGACTCCGTCTCAAAAAAAATAAATAAATAAAAATACTAGTTCCTATGTTAATTGAATTAGCTTAAATATTCTTCATATAGCATGGACAAAAAGTTATGGACTGCTCTGCCCCTGATGCCTAATGAAAAGGCCTTGTAAATGTCACTCAAATAAGTTTGTAAATAAAAATGAAAACTATATATACATTTTATTATATTCTAGTTTTAGTTTTCTCTTGTCAATAATTTTAAGAGAGTTTCAGCTATGGATAAATACATTCTGAGGAATTTCATTTTTAAAAGAAAGCTACAAGTGGTTACTAGTCATTTTTATGGAAGAGTTAGAGTAGACCACTATTACAAATCCAATAAACTCATGTTATAGATTTTTCAAATAAAATAATAAAATTTGAAATGAATTATAGAGGTTTAGGCATAATTATATACAAAGCAAAAATATAAGTAACCAGTTTTTTTTTTTAATGTTAAAAGACTTGAGCAGATACTACAGAAAAGGATACCAAATGATCAGTAAACATAAAAAGACACTTTTATTAGAGATCAGAAGAAAATGCCAATTATAACTATAATTCAATATAACTATGGGCCTAGAAGAATGGCTCACATAAGAGAAAGTACTAGGTATTGATGAATATGTAGAGCAACTAGAATTCTCATAAATTTCTGGTAAGAAATAAAAATTGGTACAACTACAATTGAAAATTATGGCGGATCTACCAGAAGTGGCTAGTGCATACTCTATAAATTCAGTCTCATTCCTGGGTTTATATTCAATAGGACTGTATACTTATGTTCACCAAAATACAAGTAAAAGAATATTCATAGTAGTGCTACTTGTAATTGCATGGAAGCATGGAACAAAATGAACAAATGCCTACAGACATTAAAATGGATAAAGTTGTATGTTCACCGAACAGAGTATTATGAGCAATAAGAACAAACAAATTATAGCTACAACTGACAATATGAATAAAACACAGGCACAATATTGAGTGAAAGGAGTGATACACAAATAAGTAAATGTGGTATAATTTTATTTACATAACATTTGAAAACAGTATATATAGTATGAAAAGTCAGGATAGTGGTGATCTTGTGTGGAGGGAAAATGAAAGTTTCTGACATGCTGGTAAACTGGGTGCTTGTTACATGGGTGTACAATCAAGATGTACAATTACAAGCGTGCCCTCCCTTGATGTAGATAACAAGTCAATAAACTGCTTCAAATATGTAGGCATCTGGCCTTCACTTTTGTATCAAAACAATTGTGTTCTTAGTACAGTTTTGTTTTTGTTTTGGGTTTTGCACAAAATAATAGACCAAAAAATTATGATTTTATCTGATTCAGTTTACTATGTTCCCATTAGACTTTATATGAATTGGGAAACATTATGATTTTGCACATTAATTTCTGTGTGCATGCAAAAAAAAAAAACACCCTGTAATATAACACTGTAAGTTAACAAGTGGAAACACAACAAGTAGTCAAGAACTCACTATTTCAATCACAACTTTTCTATAAGCAGTATTCTTCTGAGTAGTCATTGCATATTATTGTATCATTGGAAGGGATCTGAGTTGCGGGTTGGTGAATTATATACATTGGTGAGTTGTAAGCTTGACAACTGTGCTCAATAATATACACTGGTTTATTGAACACAGTGGAACTGCCTGTGGTAACTGATGGTATAATGATTTATTTTGTATTATGCATTGTCAGTAATGAAGTCTTAAATTTGTTATCCCAAGGGCCAGACATGATGTGCAGACATATTTTGCTTGGCTCTCAATGTGTTTCAAAGTAAGTGGAGAGAACATTTGATAAATCTAGGATATCCACTTTTTTTTAAGAAAAATCAATATTTTTAGTCTTTCCTGAAATAGCACACAGTTTGGCATCACTAGGCCCACATTCCCACACAGTAAAAGATGCTTAATATGAATAACAACTTCCCTCTACTGAGAGAGTGCAATGTGCAATTCATTTCAAAACATTCTCCAACACTTCTTAATAATTAACTTTCCAGCAGTTATGCCAAAAATCAGTTATCATTTATTGTTTTCCTTGAACAACTATATTTTTATGGTAGGAACATATTTCTCTGTAACAAACTCCCTATCACAACTAGAAAAATAAAATTTAGACTTAGAGGCTGCATATTTTAGGGAAGATTGGTGAACACGCTTTCCTTTTAAGTGAAGAATTTTAAAAAGTTGTATGCAAAACAGATGCCATTTGTCTTAAACTAAGACTGTTTCATTCACTTGTAATCTCTTTGGCTTCTAGAAAGAGTTAAGTGTTTTATTTTTGTTCTTCACAAATCTCCTATACCTCACAAGGGATACACTCGCTCTGACTCAAATCAGTTTCTGAAGAGACATATAGAGGAGAAAGTATAATCACAAAGAATGTGAGATGCTCCCCCTTTTGAAAATATGAAAAATAAAGAGAAATCTGGAGCAACCCGAGGAGACATTGAAAGACAATAGAAGTTTATTCACAAATTACTGTAGAAAAACAGTTTTGCCTAAATTTGTCCAACAATTCAAGTTAAATGATTGGTATGTATTGAGAGTACAAAGTTACAAAATCTCCTGCAGGTAAACAAGAGGAAAGACTGAAGGTAAATATAAAAGTTTGTAAGAGTATGTCATGAAAACAACAATTCACTCTGTGTGTATGGCACCATAAACATACTTACTCACATGTTTACTCTGATCTAGAATTTCTGCACAAATCATTTCAGTGTGAGCATGAGGTCTGGCAATCAGAAACCTGTCAAATTTCTGTACCATGTGCTCTTATATTCACCTTAATTAAAAGTATCCTCAGACCTTCACCCTTAACAAGAAAGCCCTAAGGTCCTGGGGACAAACTTCCTCATTATGTTAGGACCCACCGTTTAGGGACATACCAATAACAAATAATAATAATAATATTCCTTTAGGTATTGCAATACCATGAAGCCTGATTGAAAACTGTCTTTCCGGATGTATTTAAGTACAAGCACGAATCCAAAAGAAAAGAAAAGTTTGTTTTTTTATATTGTTCATGAATAATTTAAGTAAAAATGCAAATGTTTTAAATTATAGTTTTCTGTAACAATTGATTAAATCCTATTTTGCATGCTTTGTGCTGGTACAAAGTTAAACTTTGCCCAGGGTTGCAAAACTAATATCCAGTGAACACTCTCTGTTCTAATATAGGACTTTACCTCAACTGGCAATTACTTTTTTGTGTCATTTTTACTCCTTTTGCAGTATCAGGGTAGAGTGGGGTACACAATGGCAGTGAAATACTATGTGAAAGGAAAATAAAATCTCAGGATCCTAATCTCACTCTACCAAAGGGAAACATTAACATTATCCATTTTGTTCCTAAATAGATAGCTGCAAAGAATGAAGACCACATATCTCCGCAGGTGACCTCCCTCCCGAATTGCTCACAAGGAAATCCCTTTTGGGCCTCAAAATCTTTATCCTAAAACAGAGTTCTGTTGAATTTCACCCTGATAATGTAAATTAACAGCTTATCTTTACAGTTGTAGGACAAAGGCAAGACTAGAAATCATCCCTCTTCCTACCCCAAGACAAATGCATATTTGACTGTTTTCTCTACTCTGTTTCCTTTTAGCTTACATAAAATACAGATTCACTGAGTAAGCCATGAGATGAATGTGTAACTGACTGTTCCTCTACTCTCTCTTTTCACATGGATTCAGTGAGCACTAATCAAAGTCTCACAAAAATGTGACCACTTATCTCACTACGTACCCTCCCTTTTGTATCTAATATGGTTTAGTTTGCGTTTCCACCCAAATCTCATCTTGAATTGTAATCCCATAATCCCCATATGTTGTGGGAGGAACCTAGTGGGAGGTAATTTAATCATGGGGGCAGTTTCCCCCCATGCTATTCTCATGACAGTGAGTGAGTTCTCATGAGATCTGATGGTTTTATTAGGGGCTTCTCCCTTCGCTTAGCACTCATTCTCTCTCCTGCCACCGTGTGAAAAAATACCTTTCACCATGATTGTAAGTTTCTGGAGGCCTCCACAGCCATGTGGAACTGTGAGTCAACTAAACCTCTTTTCTTTATAAATTATCTAGTCTCAAATATTTCTTCATAGTGGCATCAGAATGGACTAATACAGTATCTTTCCTTTTTCCCTCCAAGCCACTCTTTCCCATTTAAATATTGTAGTCTTCAAAACCCTCTTTGGAAAAAGCAGGGGCCACAGATCCTACGGTGACTTGGGTCTTATTTTCCCAGGTAGGTCTTCAACCTTGAAAAAATAAATCTCTAAATTGATTGACACCTGTCTCAGACACTTTTGGTTTACAGCCACAAAGAGGAGTTTTATTTCTGGGCATTCCTTCATCTTGATTCCTGTATAGGAGAAAAATAATGACTTTTTTACTGAGGGCAAAGCTTACGTGCAAAATTACTTGAGCTGAAGCAAAGAAAAGCCACAGTGATGGTAGAGCCTAGAAAACAGTAACTTGATTGCTTTGATTAAAGTGTGTGGAAAATTACTCATAAGATTAGTGGGAGAGGTGTATTTAGATTTAAATTCCATCAAAACGAAACAAAACCAGCCTTTAAAAGTCATCCATGCTGATTAACATTTACAGAGTTCTTCTACATTAGCAGAAATCTTATTTGAATCTAAGGACTTCATTTTGGACTTACCTCCTGAAGTGTATATTAATTGAAGGCTAGAAATTGAGATTTGACTTGTCAACCAAAAATTACACTGGAAACACAGGTTTTATTCAAGACTATTTATTATTTATTTATATATTTTTTGGAGACAGAGTCTTGCTTTGTTGCCCAGGCTGGAGTGCTGTGGCACAATCTCGGCTCACTGCACCCTCGGCCTCCCGGGTTCAAGTGATTCTTCTGCCTCAGCCTCCCGGGTAGCTGGGACTAAAGGCACGTGCCACCATGCCCAACTAATTTTTGTATTTTCAGTAGAGACAGGGTTTTGCCATGTTGGCCACACTGGTCTTGAACTCCTGACCTCATGATCCAATCTCCTCAGCTTCCCAAAGTGCTGGGATTACAGGCATGCGCCACCACGTCCGGCCTCAAGACTATTTCAATCAAGGAAAGAGACTAGAATTGAGTCTGAACTCCACTGAAACAAAGGTAGTAGGGCTTTCCAAAGATGGGGTGATGGGGAGATAGGCTGTCTATGTTTGCTGATTGACTTTACCCAAAGAAAATGTAGACTTTCTGGTATCTTCAGGAGAGCAAGTGGTTTTACAACTAGGTGCCTTCTGGTGTTGAGCTCCTACCCTCCCTCAGAAACTGGGAGATAGGGGTCCTGTCTTCTTTCATGACAACATTTCAAAAGATGTCTTCCAGGTCCATGAGAAAGGCAGTTCTGAGTTGTAAAACTGGCAAGATACTATTAAAAAAATTTACATCTCAAACAGTGGAGAAGTGTTTTTAATAATAAGTTTTCTAAAATAAATATTCTAAGAAAAGAGAAGTCGTGGGTCTCGAGTCAAGATGAAGCCTGTCTAAAGTTCGGCCAATATTAGTGAAAGGTCAAGGCTGCCTTGATCAGATTCCAGAAACACCTGGGTTCAACTTGTATTATTCTGTTAACCTCATAGAGAGTTATTATTGCTTCTTATTATTCACATGAGCACACCAAACAATAAAGCACGGATTGAGCATTAAAATGCTTCATAGCAGTGCCAAAGGTGTATATGTCATAGTTCTTGTTCTTAAAACTATCAGTCTAATTGGTAAAGCAAGAGTTCCATAAAGGTATTTTAACTTTGAATATTTGATGTTTGGCCTTAGATACACTACAAACTAGTTTTCTCATCCATGAAAGGCAGTGCTGTTGTACAAGTTAAATAAAATCAATTTAACTTAAAAACAGATACTTATAAAAACCTATTTTTTGAAAAATTTGGTGGGCAGACTATTGTGCTGCCACCATCCTTATCTTCCATGGTCCCCACCTTCTGATGTTCATGATTTTGTGTAATTCTCTTCCTTTGAGTGTGGATAGGATGGCTGACTTGCTTCTAACCAACATGGCAAAAATGATGGGATGTTCTTAAGACTCCCTATGCTGGATTGATAAAATAAACAGTAATATGTAGAGGAACTTGTGGCTCCTAGGAGCTGAGGGCAGCCTCTAGTGACAGAAGTGGATTCCTCTGCATCTCCCAACGAGTTGTGAGACTGGGAATATGTGACTAGCTTGCTGAGCCTCAATTTACTCATGAAATGCAGGAAGTATGCCAAAGTGCCCATTCAGCTCTAGCAATCAAGGGCACTGTAAACATTGCAGAAGCTTAGAGTTTCAAAAATGTAGAAGTACGTATCTCTTTTCTATGCACAATTTAGTTAGTAAAAATGGCTTTAAAACTATTTAAGAAATGGGAAAAGGATCCCTTATTTAATAAATGGTGCTGGGAGAACTGGCTAGCCATATGCAGAAAATTGAAACTGGACCCCTTCCTTACACCTTATACAAAAATTAACTCAAGATGGGTTAAAGACTTAATTGTAAAACCCAAATCTATAAAAACCTTAGAAGAAAATCTCAGCAATACCATTTAGGACATAGGCACGAGCAAAGATTTCATGACAAAAATGTCAAAAGCAATTGCAACAGAAGCAAGAATTGATAAATGGGATCTAATTAAACTAAAGAGCTTCTGCACAGTGAAAGAAACTATCATCAGAGTAAACAGACAGAATGGGAGAAAATTTTTGCAATCTATCTATCTGACAAAGGTCTAATATCCAGAATCCACAAGGAACTTAAACAAATTTACAAGAAAAAAACAACTTCATTAAAAAGTGAGCAAAGGATATGAACAGACACTTCTCTAAAGAAGACATTTATGCGGCCAAGAAACATATGAAATAAAAAGCTTAACATGACTGATCATTAGATAAATGAAAATCAAAACCACAGTGAGATACCATCTCACACCAGAAACAAGAGATGCTGGCAAGGCTGTGGAGAAACAGGAACTCTTACACACTGTTGGTGGGAGTGTAAATTAGTTCAACTATTGTGGAAGACAGTGTGGTGATTCCTCAAAGACTTAGAACCAGAAATACCATTTGACCCAGCAATCCCGTTACTGGGAATATACCCAAAGGAATATAAATCACTCTATTATGAAGATACATGCACGCATAGGTTTGTTGCAGCATATTCCCAGTAGCAAAGACATGGAATCAACCAAAATGTCCATCAAAGATAGGCTATGTAAAGAAAATACGGTACATGTACACCATGGAATACTTTGCAGTTATAAAAAGAAATGAGATCATGTTCTTTGCAGGGACATGCATGGAGCTAGAAGCCATTATCCTCAGCAAACTAACAAAGGAACAGAAAACCAAACGCAGCATGTTATCACTTATAAGTGGAAGCTGAACAACGAGAACACACGGACACAGGGAGGGGAAAAACACACATTGGAGTCTGTTGTGGGTAGAGGGGGAGGGAGAGCATCAGGATAGATAGCTAATGCATGCTGGGATTAATACCTAGGTGATAGGTTGATCAGTGTAGCAAACCACCATGACACACTTTTACCTGTGTAACAAATCTGCACATCCTACATATGTATCCAAGAATTTAAAAATAAAACTTCCATGTTTACATTTCTCCATATGTCACTAATGTTATTTACTTTTTCACCAAGTATTTGATGTTATCTATGTGATTTATTTGACGGCTAATACTGCACTAGATAGACAAACTGAATATAGTATTGCTTAAAAACAAAAAGACCAGATTGTCAGTCACATCAAAATATAAAACGAAGTATAAATAACTTGATCATGTTTATACAGAGTTAAAGGGGAAAAGCTGTTGCAAAATTTCTAGAAATGTGAGGCTTGTCTTGCACTAAGAATAAAAAATTGTCTTCTTGAAAGGTGTTATGAGATAAGCACACTCTTAAATGACTCTGAAATCATGAAGTGTTTAGTATTTATACCAGCTTATTCAAAATATATCTGTTCCAGAAACCCCAAAAATATTTTGACAAATCCAGGTTATATTGTCCTAAGTTTAAGTTTGTTTCTAAAACTTTTTGTCCCAAGTTTAAATAATTTCTAAGATTTTAGTTTGCATTAGTTATATATCTACATTTTTAAACCAGTTACATCTTTCTTTCATATATATATATGTGTTTATGTATATATATGTGTGTGTGTATAAATATAATACAATTCAAATATTACAGTTATTTGAACCTTCAAAATCAAGTAAAAATACGTAGATATATTTATTAGCAATCAGAAATATATCACTCTTTTCTTAATTATCATTTTCTTAATAATTTTATCAACATTCCATCAATGTTTTAGTAAACTGTTAATTTTAGAATAGTTTGATTTACAAAGATGTTACAAAAATAGTAGAGTCCTCATATAACCCGGGAACAGTTTGTTCTGTATTTAACATCTGACATCAGAAGAGTTCTAATAGACCAATATTGACACATTGTTAACTAAATTCTATACTCTATTCAGATTTCCTTAGTTTTTAACCTAATGTCCTTATTAAGTCCTAGTATTTCATCCAGTATACACATTGCATTTCATTTTCATGCCTCCTTAGGCTTCTTTCGGCTGTGACAGTTTCTCAGATTTCGTTTGTTTTTGATATCTTAACTCTTTTAAGGAGTACTGATTAGATATTTTGTACAGTATTCCTCAGTTTAGATTTGTGTGATGTTTTTCTCATGATTAGACTGTAGTTTTTGGTTTTCAGGAGGAAAACCACAGAGGTAAATTGCCATTCTTATCACATCATATGAAGGGTACATAATATCAACATGAGTTATCTCTGTTGATGTTGACCTTGATCTCCTATCAGCACTTGTCAATTTTCCTTTTTATGAAGTTATTCCCTCTGCCCTCCACCATACTGTACTTTCTGGAAGGAAGCCAGTATTCATAGTCCACACTTAAGGAGTGAGAATTTATATGCCATTTCCTGGAAGGCACAGTATCTACAAAAGTTTTATGAAATACTTTTGTAGAGGAGACTTGTCTCTGCTCTCCCACATACCTACTTATCCAATCACTTATTTATATTTCTGATATGATTTGGATCTGTGTCCCCACATAAATTTCATATCGAATTGTAATCCCCAGTGTTGGAAATGGGGACTGGTGGGAGGTGATTGGATCATAGGAGCAGTTTCTCATGGCTTAACATCATCCCCCTTGGTGCTGTTGTGGCAATAATGAGTACTTGTGAGATCTGGTTGTTTAAAAGTGTGTGGCATCTCCCCCACCCACTTGCTGCTCTGACCATGTGACATGTGGGCTCCTGCTTCACTTTCTGCCATGATTGTAAGTTTCCTGAGGCCTCCTCAGAAGCCAAGCAGATGCTGCCATGCTTTGTGTACAGCCGGCAGAATCGTGAGCCAACTAAACCTCTTTTCTTTATAAATTACCCAGTCTCTTGTATTTTTCTATAGCAGTGTGAGAACTGACTGATACAATTACTAACTATTAAAAGATATTTATTTTTATTTTGGGTTATAATTCATTACCATTTGTCTATTTTGTTGCTTAAGTCATTCCATCTTTGGCCACTGGGAGCTCTTTCAGTTGGCTCTGGTGTCCCTTTGTTATAATCTCATCATTGTAGAGTTGTTTTTGTTTTTGTTTTCAGTACTTCCTTAATTTCTGGCACTAAAATATGCTTCTCAGCTGGCAGAGAAGGGAAATGTATGTGTGTATACTAATATATACACAGACATAAATATCTGTAAATATTTCTACATATATATATCTGTAGCTACATTAAAGTAAACAGGAGTTCATCCTGGTGTCTCCAACTCTAATCCCATAAGACAGGGATTATTCTAGCCCTCTCTCATGTTTATCTGCAATCCTTCACTTCAGCAGTGATAAATCTGGTTCCCACTATCCACCAGTGATTTACGTAATTATTCAATGCCGGTGTCCAGGTATAGCAATTTTAGAATTGTTAAGCTATACCCATGTTTTCCAGAAGATATTATTTCACTGCAAATTTATTACTTTAAAAAATCCTTGCCCCTAGAAGTTTCTGAGAGTAGAATGCTAGGAATTGTTTAACAATCTTCTCTGGAAAGGGTGGAGCCCTGATTTGCAATGTTGTCTGATTTCTATGGTGTAATTATTTCTATCATGGCCAATTAAAAGCCACGACTGTGATGTTACTGGAGTGGGTAAGGAATGCAAACATTCCCGTGAGCCAGTACAAGCTGGCTCCATCACCACAAAATTGGATTGTACTGATTTGAAGACTACTAATGTAAACTATACTTATGTGAGTGCCATATGTCTTAAGTTCTAGTCCTGATTGGAAATAGTTTTCTGTGTAATCTTAGCCAAGTCTCTTAGTCGGAATGAATCTCTTTTTTTATCATGTGTAAAATAAAGGGAGAGAATGACCTGAATTCTAAAGTCTCTCCAGTTCTAATATTAAGTGATTTTCTTTAGGATCATTTGCCAACAGTTTAACACATGAAGAGGAGGTAAAGTTTAAACCACTGAATTATAATTCCCCATGTCACAAAATATTAGTAAAATAAATTTAAGGTAGTATAATGGTATTTATAAATAAAAAACCCATGGTTTTTAGATTGTTTTTGAGATAAGAAACTAAGGGGATCTGAATTCAATCTACTGCGATGAGAATGGACTATTGTATATAAGGAATCAGGTTAAAGCCATAGTCTTTTCTTTTCTCACATTATCAAGTTCTGTGCGATATACTATATGTACTGTTATGGTTAAATTACATGTTTCCCCTGTGCCATATTTATATGTTGGAATCCTAATCCCCAGTACCTCCAAATGAATACCTATTTGTAAATGGGGTTATTTCCAAATAAGGTGAGATAATAGAATAGGGTGGGCTCATAATGGAACATGACCAGTATCCTTATATAAAGGTATTTGAACACAGACGTGTACACAGGTAGAACACCATATGAAGATAAAGACACAGATGGGCCGATGCTGCTTCTATAAGCCAAGAAGTGCCAAAGATTGCCAGCAAAACACCAAATGCTGGGATGGAGGTCTGGAGCAGATTATTCCTTCCTCCTGGTCCTGAGAAGGAATCAAACCTGACAACATCTTGATTTTAGGCTTTTCGCCTCCAAAATTGGAGACAATATATTTCTATTGTCAAATCCATTCAATTTGTATGACTTTATTATGGCAGCCCTAGTAAACTGATACCCATATGAATGAAGTCTCCGTATGTTCATTTTTTACAGATACATTTTTCACATTATATACTCCAGATCACAGTACCTCCTATTGGAAGAATAAAAATAGAAAAAGTCAGTATTGTCAAGATGCAATTTCTTCCTAAGTTGAATCAATACAATATCAATCAAAATCCAAGCATATTATTTTATGACAACAGATTAATTTTAAAGTTTATATGGGGAAGCAAAAGACTTAGATAACAAAATATTGAAGAAGAACAAAGTCAGACAATTAACACTAACCAACTTCAAGACTTACTATGAGCTACAATAAATAAGACTGTGGTATTAGAAAATAACAGACAAATCAAACACCCACCAAGAGACCACATATATAGTCAACTATTTTTTGACAAAGGTGAAAAAGCAATGTGTTGGAGAAAGAATAGTCTTTTCAACATATGTTGCTGGATATCCACATGCAAAAAAAAAGAGTACAGAAAGCAAGCAGGAAGAAACTATACACAGACTTAGTGCCTTTCACAAAAATTAACTCTAAATGAGCCATAGACCTAAATATACATTTTTAAATTATAAGACTCCTAAATAGTAACATAGGAGAAAATTTATATGACATTGGATTTCACAACGACATTTTAGATACAACACCAAAGGCACAATCCATGAAGAAAGAAATGGATAAATTGCACTTTATTCAAATTCAAAACTTTTGCTCTATAAAGGACACTGTCAGGAGAAGAAGAAGATAACTCACAGACTGAGAGATAATATTTTTAAAATACATATATGATAGGATACTCTTTTGCAAAATATGCAAATATCTTAAAGCTCAACCACGAGAAAATGAATAGCCCAATTAAAAAATGGCCAAAAGACTGAAAAACACCTCACCAAAGAAGATATGCAGATGACAAATAAATGCATTACAAAGTTCACGTCATATGTCATTGGGGGATGGCAAACTAAAACAACGAGAGACCACTACACACCTATTAGAGTAGCAAAAATTCAAAACACTGACAACACCAAATGCTTGTGGGAATGCGAAACAACAGGAACTCTCATTCGTTATTGGTGGGAATGGAACAACATTCATGTACCAAAATGATACAACCACATTGGAAGACAGTTTCATAAAAAGAAAAAAAAATACTAAACATAACCTTACCTTACTATTCAGCAATCACACTCCTTGATATTTATCCAAACTATTTTAAATATTTTACAGTAAAACCTCCACGTGGGTTTTTATAACACCTTCATTCATAATTGCCACAACTTGGAAGTTGCCAAGATGTCCTTCAGCAAGTGAATGGACACATAAACTGCGGTATAGTTTCCACTCCAAAAAGAAATTGGCTATCGGGCTTTGAAATATAGGAAGAATCTTAAATGCATATTATTTACTAAGTGGAAAAAGCTAAAGTGAGAAGGATACATATCATTATACTTTAGTCAAAACTCATAAAATATATGACATCAAAAGTTAACCTTAACGTGGACTATGGACTCTGAGTGATAATGATATGTCAATGTAAGTTCATTGAATGTAACAAATGTGCTCCTGTGGTGTAGAATGTGGATAGTGAAGGATAATGTGTGTGTGTGTGTGTGTTGAGTGGAGGAGGCAGCATATGGGAACTTTCTGTACTTTCTATTCAATTTTGCCATGAACCTAAAACAACAACAAAAAAACTAATTAAAATAATGGATAGGACCCTGCCCTCCCTGAAGGAATTTAAAACCTGGTTGGAATATACTAGCCAAAGTAGAAATATTTACTTGAAGTTTTTTGCTAGATTTCTCCAACTGATGATACACAAGAATTGATTAATTTTTTTTAAAAAAGTCATTAATGAGAAAAGACAAGGATCAGTAAAGTAAGTGTTGAAATGGTGACTTAGATGGCATGAAAATTAAGAGGTTTTGGATGCGTGAAGTATAGCAATGGGATTGGAGATACTGATCAATATGATTAATCAAATATTCTTAAGACTCAAAGTCCTGTCTACTTGTTTTCTAAAGTAATCACAAAGGATTAGAAATGTTGATAAACTCATATATACATCCATTTTAACGGACTCAAATTTAACTGGTGCTTATAAAGAAGCTATGAATTATCATATTCTATGGTGGGAGTTGGAGATAAAAGGATGAGCAAGACAGAAAATTTGTACATGGTTTTTGTTTGTTTTTCATCACTCATATGCTGTGGAGGACAGTAGATGCAGATGCCTCACCTTTCCTCTTCTTTCACTTCCTATAATACACTGGATTGTAATGTATTCATTCCATATAGGTCACAACCCAGCTCATAGCTTGGCTGCCACCTTTCAATTGTCCACAATAGTTCCAACCGTATGTGCCCTGAGCACAGACAGGGTCAGTAGGCAATACTTGGCCCTATGGACAGTGGCCCTATCTTTTAACTGGGGACTCTTCTAAGGAGCTGTCATTATTACATACCTTGTAGCCTGGTCTAGATCCCATATATATAATGTATTTGTTAATTTTCAAAGTAATTACTCACTTACTTTTTCACTGCTTTATCACAGTGATTTATTACAATCCTGCCAAATAGACAATACAGTAATTATAATTTCTATTTTACTTATGAAGAATCTGAGTAAGAGAGAAGTTAAACGGATGAGCAAAGATCACTAAGGTATGATATGAAGCTCAACAGGAATCTTTGATTTTTTTGTTCAATAGTCATTATATTCAGCTCACCATTTCTGAGACGTAGTTATGCAGCCTACATTCCACCTTTGGCCTTTTCCGAAAATGTGTGCTTTCTATGGGGATCATCTTTGAAATTAAGTTAATGATTCAATAAGTTAATGATTGAATAATGGTTAAGGACTCTTTAACATCCAAGTAATTCTTTTTAAATCACCAACGATCACCTCAAAATCAAGCAAAAAATTTGATGGGGTCAAGGGATGATGGGGTGAGACTTACTTTTGCAGTGTTATTTGATGCTGTCCAGTATATTCTGATTTTTTATTTCTGCTTTGCAATGTAAAATTAAATATATTTCCACATAAAGTTTGCTATCTCTGATTTCTGTAATGTCTTCACATTATTATAAATTTAAAATTTTATTCCCAACCTCCAACTTTAAGAAATGGTTTAGACTCTTATATGGTTTGCAATGCATTATTATGAAATTCTCTTCCAGCTTAATGTTTCTACAGTTTTTATCTTTATAATTTACTTTAAATCATCCTGGGTTTTCATAAATAAAAGTCGTTCCTTTTAGTACATCTACGATATCATCTTTCTTTCTGATCCATATACTCGTTGTGAATTCTGTTTTCCATCTAAATTGGTTCATATTTACTTATACAGAAATACAGAACTAAATGTATGTGTGAATGGCAGGGGTGGATTCTTGGAGGTGGACATGCATTTGAAATTTTCTTTAAGTTCCAATACGGACTTGTGATATGGAGTAATTTTACTTCTAAAACTTAAGTTTAAGAGAATGAGATTACCGCTTATAATTTTTCATGGAAATTCTTTTAGATTACTTTGTGGATCTCTGCCTTGGGCTATCTGCTTCAAACTCCAGTTGTATTGTCCAGGTTCTGTTTCTGCACTTTGGAGTATAAAAGTATCCACCAGTAAACATTACAAGAATGAAATTTATGTTAACTGGTAGGCTGTTACAATGACACTAAGCTGGATTATCCAGCAAAATTATTTGATAATAAGGAGCTCATGCATATCTTTTCCTGGAATTGGAAACTAAGCTTGTGCAATCATTTTTTGATACTCATAAAATAGCTTTAAACTGGGATTTTAAGAATGTTTCACAAATACTAATCCCTGTAACACCTCAACAGAGAATAATTATTTTAAGTGTTACTTTCTGAAAAGGACTAAGATATCATCCATTGGTGCCTCAAATTTCCAGAACTTGAAGCCAGCATAAAAAATACATTTTCTCTGCTTGTCATTCTCTAGTAACTCATTCTAATTAATGGGATGTAGTATTCTCTGTAAATGCCAGCCATCAGTCTGTGATTCTAATTCAAAAACAAACATTGAGAAATTCAATATTTCCCAAAAGAAAAGCAGATAATATATAAGAGATAAGCAATGAAATGTCTTCTCAAAGATTCAAGGGTGTGCTGCTACAGACTGTTTTGAGAAATGTTTATTCTGTAGAATGTTTAACAAATCATTTGACAAAAAAGTACCTTCAAAATTTATGATGTTGTTTACACTGATTATTTTATTTAATCATGTAGTTACCATAACATAGCAGTGAGCTATTCCCATCACCACTTCACAGGGAGAAAGTCATGATGTAAAAACATGAAATACATTTCTCAAGGTCTCAGTTAGTAAATTGTGGATCTGAGGCTTAAATCCAGGTCAGCTGAGCAAAAGATTTGGGTTCTTTTATTCTAGCATTCTGCTTTTCTATGAGACTATCCATCATTTATTGATTTCTTTAAAAATGTTCAGGCACTCAGTATTTCTATGTTCTCTACATTCTCAAATTTAATAGCTTAAGGTGAATAAGCAAAAGGAATCACAACTCAAACTCCATTCTCAGAACCATTTCAGAATACACAATTTAAAGCATATAGTCGAACGGTAAGTGATACATCACATATCTAGACATTCTCTTACAAAATTATGTAATAGAGGAAAGCAAATAACTAGTAAGAGCCAAAATACCCCCAAGTAATTAAAACTGGTGTCATCAGACTCATGTACTAAAAGTGTATTAATTATACATTTTGAAGAAATTTCCATCATATAGAAAGACATTTGTACTCTCTTGACATGTGATTCTGTCGTTCTTCATGATTCTGCTTTTTTTAAACTTTTATTTTAAGTCCAGAGGAGTACATGTGCAGGATGCACAGGTTTGTTACAAATGTAAATGTGTGTTATGGGGGTTTGTTGCACAGATTATTTCATCACCCAGGTATTAAGCCTAACATCCATTATTTTTCCCGATTCTCTCCCTCCTTCCACCCTTGGCCTTCCAGCAGGCCCCAGTATATGTTGTTCCCCTCTATGTGTCAATGTGTTCTCATCATTTAGCTCCCACTTAGAAGTGAGAACATGTGGTATTTGGTTTTCGGTTCCTGCTTTAGTTTGCTAAGGAAAATGGTCTCCAGCTGCATCCATGTCCCTGCAAAGGACATGATCTCATTCCTTTTTATGGCTGCATAGTATTCTATAGTGTATATAGACCACATTTTCTTTATCCAATCTATCATAGATGGGCATTTATGTTGATGCCATTTCTTTGCTATTGTGAATAGTGCCACAGTGAACATACACATGCATGTGTCTTTATAATAAGATGATTTATATTCCTTTGGGTATATATCCCATAGTGGTATTGCTGGATCAAATGTTATTTCTGTCTCTAGGTCTCTGAGAAATCACCACACCGTCTTCCATAATCATTGAACTAATTTACACTCCTACTAACGGTGTATAAGGGTTGGTTTTCTCCCCAACCTTGCCAGCATGTATTATTTTTTGACTTTTAATAATAGCTGTTTCTACTTGGGTGAGATGGTATCTCATTGTGGTTTTGATTTGTATTTTTCTTTTCTTTTTTTTTGACAGAGTCTCACTCTGTCACCCAGGCTGGAGTGCAGTGGCATGATTTCAGCTCACTGCAGCCTCCACCTCCTGGGTTCAAGCAATTCCCCTGTCTCAGCCTCCTGAGTAGCTGGAATTACAGGCGCCTGCCACCAAGCCTGGCTAATTTTTGAATTTTTAGTAGAGACTGGGTTTCACCATGTTGGTCAGGCTGGTCTTGATCTCCTGACCTCATGATCCACCCACCTTGGCCTCCCAAAGTGCTGGGATTACAGGCATGAGCCACCACGCCTGGCTGATTTGTATTTTCCTAATCATCAGTGGTGTTGAGCTTTTTTTTATATGATTATTGGGCACATGTATGTCTTCTTTTGAGACGTGTCTTTGCTCACTTTTTAATGGGATTGTTTGTTTTTTTCCTTGTAAATTTGTTTAAGTTCCTTATAAATTCTGGATATTAGACCTTTGTCAAATGAATGGATTACAAAAATTTTCTCCTCTTCTGTAGACTGTTTACTCTGTTGATAGTTTCTTTTACTGTGCAGAATCTCTTTAATTAAATCCCATTTGTCAATTTTTGCTTTCATTGCAATTGCTATTGGCATCTTCATCATGAAATCTTTGCCCATGCCTATGTCCTAAATGGTATTGCCCAGGTTTTCTTCTAGGATTTTTATAGTTTTGGGTTTTATATTTAAGTCGTCAATCCATCTTGACTGATTTTTGTATGTAGTGTAAGAAAGAGGTCCAGTATCAATTTTCTGCATATGGCTAGTCAATTCTCCCAGCACCACTTATTAAATAGGGAATCCTTTCCTCATTACTTGTTTTTGTCACGTTTGTTGAAGATCAGATGGTTGTAGGTGTACAGTCTTATTCCTCGGTTCTCTGTTTTGTTCCATTGATCTATGTGCTTGTTCTTGTACCAATATCATGCTGTTTGGTTACTGTAGCTCTGTAGTATACTTTGAAGTTGGGTAGCATAATGCCTCCAGCATTGTTCTTTTTGCTTAGGATTGCCTTGCCTATTTGGACTCCTTTTTGGTTCCATATGAATTTTAAAATAGTTTTTTCTATTTCTGTCAAGAATGTAAGTGGTAGTTTGATGGGAATAGCATTGAATCTATAAATTGCTTTGGGCAGTATGCTCATTTTAATGATGTTGATTATTCCTATTCATAAGCATGATATATTCTTTCATTTGCTTGTGTCAGCTCTGATTTCTTTGAGCAGTGGTTTGTAGTTCTCCTTGTAGAGATCCTTCACTTCTCTTGTTAGCTGTATCCCTAGGTATTTTATTCTTTTTGTGGCTGTTGTGAATGGGAGTTCATTTTTGAGGTGTATAGGAATGCTAGTGATTATTGCACATTGATTTTGTATCCTGAGACTTTGCTGAAGTTGCTTATCACCTTAAGAAGTTTTTGGGCTGAGACTATGGGGTTTTCTAGACATAGAATTGTGTTATCTACAAACAAAGATAGGTTGACTTCCTCTCTTCCTATTTGAATGCTCTATTTCTTTCTCTTGAATATTCCGGCCAGAACTTCCAATACTGTGTTGAATAGGAGTGGCGAGAGAGGACATCCTTATCTTGTGCAAGTTTTCAAGAGGAATACTTCCAGCTTTTGCCCGTTCAGTATGATAATGGCTGTGAGTTTGTCATATATGGGTCTTATTGTTTTGATGTTTGTTCCTTCAATATCTAGTTTATTGAGAGTTATTAATATGAAGGTGTGTTGAATGTCGTTTTTATCTTTAGTTCCATTTATGTGATCAATCATGTTTACTGATTTGTTGAACCATGCGTTGAACCAACCTTACATCCTGGGGATGAAGCCTACTTGGTCATGGTGGATAAGCTTTTTTTTTTTTTTTTTTTTGAGACGGAATCTCACTCTGTCGCCCAGGCTGGAGTGCAGTGGCGCTATCTTGGCTCACTGCAAGCTCCACCTCCTGAGTTCACGCCATTCTCCTGCCTCAGCCTCCCGAGTAGCTGGGACTACAGGCGCCCGCCACCACGCCCAGCAGATTTTTTGTATTTTTAGTAGAGATGGGGTTTCACCATGTTAGCCAGGAATGTCTCGATCTCCTGACCTTGTGATCTGCCTGCCTTGGCCTCCCAAAGTGCTGGGATTACAGGCGTGAGCCACCGTGCCTGGCCTGGATAAGCTTTTTGATATGCTGCTGGATTCGGTTTGCCAGTGTTTTGTTGAGGATTTTTGCATCTATGTTCATCAGGGATATTGGACTGAAATTTTCCTTTTTTGTTGTTGTATCTCTGCCAGGTTTTGGTATCAAGAGGATGCTGGCCTCATAGAATGAGGAGGAGTCCCTCCTTTTCAATTTTTTGGAATAGGTTCAGTAGGAATGGTATAAGCTCTTCTTTGTAGATCTGATAAAATTCAGTGTGAATCCATCTGGTCTTGGGCTTTTTTGGTTGCTAGGCTATTTATTAATGCCTCAGTATCAGAATTTTTTATTCATCTGTTTAGGGATTCAATTACTTCCTTGTTCAGTCTTGGGAGGGTATATGTGTCCAGGAATTTATCAATTTCTTCTAGATTTTCTAGTTTATGTGCATAATGGTGTTTGTAATATTCTCTGATGGTTACTTTTATTTCTGTAGGGTCAGTGGTAATACCTCCCTTATCATTTCTGACTGTGTTTATTTAAATCTTCTCTATTTTCTCCTTTATTAGTCTAGTGAACAGTCTATTTATTTTATTTTATTTTTTTCAGAAAACCAGCTCCTGGATTTGTTGATCTTTTGAAGGTTTTTATTTTTTGTCTCTATCTCCTTTAGTTCAGCTCTGATCTTGGATATTTCTTATCTTCTGCTTGCTTTCAGGTTTGTTTGCTCTTGTTTCTCTAGTTCTTTCAGTTGTGATGTTAGGATGTTGATTTGAGATCTTTCTAGCTTTTTGATGTGGGCATTTAGTGCTATACATTTCCCTCTTAGCACTGTTTTAGCTGCAGCTCAGAGATTCTGGTACAATGTTTCTTTGTTCTCATTAGTTTCACAGAACTTTTCTATTTCTGCCTTAATTTCATTATTTACCCAAAAGTCATTCAAAAGCAGATTTTTCGATTTCCGTGCAGTTGTGTGGTTTTGAGTGAATTTATTAATCTTGATTTTTTTTTTTTTTTTTTTTTGGAGACAGAGTCTCCCTCTTTTGTCCAGTCTGGGGTGCACTGGTGCAATCTCAGCTCACTGCAACCTCCACCTCCTGGGTTCACTGATTCTCCTGCCTCAGCCTCCTGAATAACTGGGATTGCAGGCATGTACCACCACAGCCTGGCTAATTTTTTATTTTTAGCAGAGATGGGGTTTCACCATATTGGTCATGCTGGTTTCGAACTCCTGACCTCAGGTGATCTGCCCACTTCGGCCTCCCAAAATGCTGGGATTACAGGCATGAACCACTATGCCCAGCCTAATCTTGAGTTCTGATTTGATTGTGCCATGGTCTGAGAGACTGTTTTTATTATTTTAGTTCTTTTGCATTTCCTGAGAAGTGTTTTACTTCTGATTATCTGATCAATTTTAGAGTAAGTGCTGTGTGACAATGAGAAGAATATATATTCTATTGTTTTGGGTTGGAGAGTTCTGTAAATATCTGTAAAGTCCATTTCATCCAGAGCTGAGTCCAGGTCCCGAATATCTTTTTTAATTTTTTTCTCAATGATCTGTCTAATATTGTTAGTGGGGCATCAAAATCTCCTGCTATCACTGTATGGGAGTCTAAGTCTCTTTGAAGGTCTCTTAAGAACTTCCTTTATGAATCTGGGTGCTCCTGTGTTGAGTGCATATATATTTAGGACACTTAGCTCTTCTTGTTGAATTGAACCCTTTACCATTGTGTAATGCCCTTCTTTGTCTTTTTTGATTTTCGTTGCTTTAAAGTCTGTTTTGTTAGAAACTAAGACTGCAACCTTTGCACTTTTTTTTTTTTCCATTGATTTGGTAAATTTTTTTCCATCCCTTTATTTTGAGCCTATGTGTGTCTTTGCATGTGAGGTGGGTCTCGAAGACAGCATACCAATGGGTCTTGTTTTTTTATTGAGTTTGTCACTCTGTGGCTTTTAATTGGGGCAGTTAGCCCATTTACATTTAAGGTTAATATTGTTATATGTGAATTTGATCCTGTCAACATGACACTAGCTGGTTAATTTCACAGACTGATGTGGTTGCTTCAAAGTGTCACAGGTCTATGTACTTCAGTGTGTTTTTGTAGCAGCTGATAAGTTTTTCCTTCCCATACTTAGTGCTTCCTTCAGGAGTTCTCATAAGGCAGGTCTGGTGGTAACGAATTCCATCAGCACTTGCTTATCTGAAAAGGATCTTATTCTCCTTTGCTTATGAAGCTTATTTTGGCTGGATATGAAATTCTAGGTTGAAATTTCATTTCTCTAAGAGTGTTGAATATTGGCCCCCAATCTCTTCTGGCTTTCAGAGTTTCCACTGAGAGGTCTACTGTTAGTCTTTGCAGGTGAGCTGGCCTTTCTCTCAGGCTGCCCTTAACATGTTTTTTTTTTTTCATTTAGACTTTAGAGTCTTTAATAGTTATGTGTCTGGGGGATGATCTTTGAGTATCTTACTGGGGTTCTCTGGATTTCCTGAATTTGGATGTTGGCTCATCTAGCTAGGTTGGGGAAGCTCCTCTCTATGATATCCTGAAATATGTTTTCCAAATTGGTTCCATTCTCCCTGTCTCTTTTAAGTACACCAATCAGTTGTGGATTTGGTCTCTTCACATAACTTTATATTTCCTGGAGGGTTTGTTCATTCCTTTTCATTCTTTTTACTCTATTCTTGTCTGCCTGTCTTATTTCAGAAAGACACTCTTCAAGTTCTGAGATTCGTTCCCCTGCTTGATGTACTCTGTTGTTAATACTTGTGATTGAATTGTGAAGTTCTTGTAGTGTGTTTTTCAGCTCTATCAGGTTAGTTATGTTCTTCTCTATACTGAATATTTTGGCTGTCATCTTCTGCATTGTTTTATCATGATTTTTAGCTTCCTTGCTTTGGGTTACAACGTGTTGCTTTAGCTTAGTGAAGCTCCTTTTTACCCACATTTTGCAGCTTACTTCTGTCATTTCAGCCATCTCAATCTCAGTCCAGTTCTGAACTCTTGCTGAAGAGGTGTTGTGGTCACTTGGAGAAAAGAGGACACTATGGCTTTTTGAGTTTTCAGCATTCTTGCACTGATTCTTTCCCATCTTTGTGGGCTTATCTACCTTCAATCTTTGAGGTTGCTGACGTTTGGATGGAGATTTTGTGTTTTTTTTTTAAATTTTGTTTGTTTGCTTTTCTATTAACAGTCTGGCCACTTTTCCATAGATCTGTTGCAGTTTGCTGGGGGTCTGCCATAAACCCTAGTCACCTTGGATTTTCCAGTACCTGGAGGTATCACCAGTGAAGGTTGTGAAACAGCTAATATGGCAGCCTGTCCCTTCCTCTGGGAGCTCCATCCCAGGGGGTACAGAACTGTTGCTGGCCCAAAAGCACCTGTAGGAAGTGACTGGAGACCCCAGATAGGAGATCCAACCCAGTCAGGAGGAAAGGAATCAAGGACCCACTTAAAGAAGCAGTCTGGCTGCATTTTGGTAAAGCAACTGTGCTGTGTTGGGGGATTCCTTCAGCCCTCAATCAGTATGGGCTCTCCAAGGCTGAGATGCCCAAACAGCAAAGGTGGCAGCCCACCTCATCCCACTCCATCCCAGGGAGAAATCCAAAATCTTTCAGCCATAGAGCATGGGCAGGAGTGGCCGGATACCTGGACTGAGAGGTCCCACCCAGCAAGGAAGAACAGATTAGGGTCCTGTTTAAAGAAGCAATCTGGTCACACCTTGGCAAAGCAGCTATACAGTGCTGGGAAACCACTTCTGCCCCAGTTGGTTTGGACTTTCCAAAGCCTGCAGGCTGGAATGGCTGAGTTGTCCAAACAACAAAGGTGGCAGTCCTCCCCTCCCTCCAGGAGCTCCTTCCTGTCTCAAGTAGGCACGACCCTGTTGCCAGTGCCTGGCTAGAATTCCAATTCAGTCAGTCTTATCTTATGAGGTGCTGTGGAGGTGGGGCCCACAGAGTGACACTGCTTGGCCCCTGGATTCAGTCAGCTTCCTAGTGGTACGTACAGTCCTCCTGCCTTGCCTGAATTGCAGTCACCTTTGCTGGGGATCCCAGGCAGGAATATCTACAACTCCTGGGTCTCTGTGCATGCCTCAACAGCAGCTCTGCTGAGACTCCACACAGCTCTGTGTGTCAGACCCAGGGCCCTGATGGAGTTAGTTAATGAGGGGCTCTCCTGATCCAAGGTTGCAAAAATCCATAGGAGAAGCTTGGTTTCCCAGGTCATACATTCAGTTACCACTTTCCTTGGCTGGGGGTGGGAGTTCCCTTGGCTTGATGTTGCTTTCAGGTAGGCTGTCTCCTTGCCCTGCTTTTTTTCATTCTTCATGGGTTGAGTAGTTTCCCTGAATAGTCCCAGTGTAAGTTCCTGGATGTTTCAGTTGAAGGTGCTGCATTTACTCACCCCTTTTGTTCCTCACTGTGAGTGCCACACACAATAGCTGCTTCTGATCGGCCATCTTGGCCCTGACTGATTCTGATTTTTTTCTTAATTTTAGGCAGATTAGAATCATAACTTTGGATAAAGGCAAGAATGCTCTTCTAGGTAGTGAAATGTTAAAAAGTGAGTTTGTTGCAAAACTGGAAGGAAATGTATAAATTATATTTAGGGATACTCATGCTGAGTGCAGTGGCTTATGCCCATAATTCCAGCACTTTGGGAGGCCAAGGTGCCAGATTGCTTGAAGTCAAGAGTTTGAGACCAGCCTGGACCAAATGGCCAAATCGCATCTCTACAAAAGTAAATATAATTAGCCGGGTATAATGGTGCATGCCTGTAGTTCCAGTTACTAGTGAGGCTGAGGTGGGAGGATCGCTTGAGCCCAGGAGGTTCAAGGCTGCGGTGAGCCGTGATCGTGCCAGTGCACTGCAGCCTGGGTGACAAAGCAAGACCATCTCAAAAATAATTTAAAAAAGATATTTAGGGATACTCATCTATATCTTATTTGGGAGCCTTTTGACAGAAAGGGAAAGAAATACATTCAATAAAATTTTTGAACATCACCATATAATTTAATTATTGATAACCTAATTATGGATTAAATTAATTTAATTATGATTATTCATAATTTAGTACTTTACAAATTAAGTTATTAATTTAATTATGAATATTCCTAAAGTGTACAAAATTCTAAGACCACCAAGATTTCCCTCTTCATGGTGTATATGTCCTATATAATCCCTGGGTCTGTAAGATGATGGTTTTACTCCCATGATTAGGTTATTTTATATGTTATAGTTGACCTTAAAACAGGGAGACTAGCTAGGCATGCCCCGATCTCATAAAATAGAAGTTTTTCTCCAACTAGTTGAAAAAGAGAAAGTCAGAGAGACATGCTGACTAATCTGGAAGAAAGCAAACATCCATGTATGAACTGCCTAAGGGGGTCACATGAAAAGAACTTAAAAATGGCCTTCCACTTCCCTTTTTCACTTGTTTCATTGAGGTAGTTAGCTGTGAAAAGTGACAGTGATTGAACAGGATCTACTGGGCATGAAGCAAAGCAGGCTAAAAGCTAGGAGCCAGGAATATGAGCCATGTGAACTGTAACATGTGAGTGTGTTTCTGTCATGTCAGTCATCCTCTGCAGTTAATCAATGTTATACCTCATGTCATTGCCCTGTAAGGATCTAGAAATGTCTTAGTCTAACATGAGGAGCATGGTTCAAGAGCAATACGGAAGACACCTAGGTTAGGCATTAACATGCGATCGTGAGTAGATAAGGAAACAAAATACTGAGCAACCCAGATTAATACAGCTTTTTTATAGTAAGATCAGAAGATCATTAGGATTTTTAGAAGACAAATTTAGTGACAGGTTTAACAATAATGGCTGTAGAAAAAAATCAGAATATGGTCTTTCTGAATTAACTTTGAAGTAACACTGTGTCATGCAGCAGCATCTTTAGACCCAACACTATGGTGATAAACATTGTTGGTCAAGTTACTCTTCATTAGAAAGAAGAATAAAACAAGCAGAGGATGAAAAAACCTGGGGCACATGAAAATAAGATTCTTCTTAGTTTTTACTTTTTGTTGCCATGATATCCTTATACTTACAGCTAATGAGAATCTTAGTCCACATATATCTGCTCTCACAAGTTCAACAGAAGCCTTTCTTAAACTCATTTGAGTTTATTTCTTGCATGATCATCTATTAGTGTGTGACAAATACCTCAAAATTCAGTGACATACAGTAGTAGCACGTTTTGTATTGCTTACACATTTGCGTCAACTGGGATAGCTCTGCTCAATGTATTTCTCATTCTTCTGGCAGAAGCAGCTGTACAGAACATTTCATTCTTGTTCTGGTGACAGAAAAGCAGGAGAGCATATAATTTCAAGCCTATGTTCAAATAACACCACTAACTTCTCATTGATCAAATCAAGTCAAATACCCAAACCCAACATTGGTGGGACATGGAAACATTCTCTGCCCACAGTGGGAGGCAGGGGTACACAAATATTTGCTAAAAAAAAAATGAAAAAATGCAAACTATCATAGTCACTAAGCCAGTATATACTAGCTACTTGAAATTACATAATTCAATTGAGTGCTGTGCAAACCAAGGAAATATAACACAGGAAAGAGAGTTGCTTCATGAAAATTTAAATCAATATTTTGAGCTGACAGATCAAAGGCAAATAACTGAAAAAATAGATTCTGCTGAATAAGATATAGGTAACTGTTGTAAAATACTGGGGAGGGGGACAAGGATAAATAAATTTCTAAGTGATTCTGCCCTCAGATTGCTTTGCAATGTCCTTTAGCTTCTTACCCCATTAAAGAAAAAAATAAAAGCTAACATAAATGATGAGTTACTCTAAAATTATGTAGCACTCCAACTGGGAACTGTAGCCCTAGAATGGCATTGGCTGTACATCAAATGGTATATTTGTATTTGTGTGTTTGTTTAAATTTCAAATGCAGCATTTAAAGTACTCATGCATTACGATTCATGTTTTATGTTAATTTGCTTTTTCAATTAATTAAAAATGACTAGCCTTGATCAAATCAGAGATAAGAACTCCTGATATCAAAAGTAGATTTAATTATTTAAAGAAAAAATAGTAGAGTTCAGTATAAGTTTATACCTTTAGCTAATTACCAGATCTTCAGAAACTCACTTGACCCTTCTCTTGATGACAAGGTGGTTAAATCAGAATAACAATTGTTAGTGAATACAAATTCCCAATGAGATCTGTAGCACTTTGATCATTATTCTGGGAACATTAAAAAAAGAAAAAAAGAAAAGTCTTTTCTACATGTCTTCTTTTACTAGATCACCTTCTAATCAGTGTGTTTCCACAAAGGCGCTGTTTAAAGAACTTAACCAAATCATGTCCAAGCTTAAGAGGCCCTCATTTAAACTCAAATATAAGACAAATGTTCAGCTGCCTGAGTCTCTTTTTGTCTAAATGTCATGGCATCATTGATACACTAGAGAACCTTAGCACTGGGAAAGCCACCCAAGAGAAAAGTATACGATTTATGCTTCAATTTGAATTTAAGCTTTCAATTTAAGCTTTAAATTTAAGAAAGTATATTCCAGACATACTGTCTTGGCTTTTTAAATAATTTTTCCCATGTAACTGTAAAACCAAAGGAAATGACTGGGACGAATCTCAATCAATTTAGAGGTTTATTTTGCCAAAGTTGAGGACGTGCCTGGGAAAAAGGAACACAAAATCACAGGAACATCTGTGATCCATGCTTATTCCAAAGAGAGTTTGAAAACTTCAGTTCTTAAAGGGGAAAGAGCTTTAAATAGGGGAAAGAGGGAAGAAAAGAGGCAGAATAAAAAAAAGACTTGAAGCAGTTGCATTCCTCTGAGGCTTTTAACGTTGTTCACTGAATTCACATTTTACATGTGAAAAGAGTGGGTAGAGGAACAGTCAACCATGCATGTCTCACACTCAGTGAATCTGGATTTTTCCATAAGATAAAGTAAATATAGAGTAGAGGAGGCAAATATGCATTTGTCTCAGGGAGTGGAAGGAGGACTTTCAGTCCTGCCTTTGTTCTGTGAAGATAAGCTGTTGATTTACATTGTCAAGGCAAAACTTAAAAGAACTCTGTTTTAGGCTAAAGATCTTGGGGCCCACAGGAATTTCCTTGTGAGCAAATTGTGGAAAGAATCCCTGGGGAGGTATGTTGCCTTCTATCTTTGCAGCTGTCCATTTAAGAACAAAACGGGAGGCAGTTTTGTGTGACTCAGTTCCCAAGTTTAACTTGTCCCTGTGGCGTAGTGAGTTTAGAGTCCCAAGATTTTATTTTCCTTTCACATAAAATAATCCATAATTCCCACATTTTGATTTTCTCTATAGTAATAACTCACTGATTTGGTTAAGATCACTTTCTACATGCTTTCCATAGTTTCTTGCTCTTTAAAAAAAGTGGCATCCTCAATTTGTTTTGTGTATCTAAACTGCTTTAGTATACTTAATTATTTTGACCAAAAAGCTGCAGTCTCTTTTCACAAGTTTGTTTTCCATTATTTAATGTTGAAGATATAATTACTGTTTTTGCACAAAAACAACTAGTGTTTTCTGAGCAAACGAATCATGGATCAATTTATTTTGTATTCTTCAGTTTCTCTTCTTGGATGGTAGATTATATGTTTTCATTGTTGGTGGATAACTACTTTCCTATATACCATAAACTTCACTGTAGTGAATATAATAGTACCATGAATATGCAGGTTTCATCTATAAATCTTCTATTACAGTTTCTTGACATTGCTGGCTAAATGCTTTGAAAAAGCACATCCTTAAAGTATCACCCATTGGCCAAAAACAGATCTTCCATTATAAAGAAAGCTTGTGTAAATAAAAATTAAAATCTCAGAACCCTCCAAATGTATGCAAAAATGAAGATTAAGCCCTGAAGCTGACTCATTACAATACCCTCTTCCAAATGAATAGCTGTTAGTAACATTATGGGTCAACCAAGTCTCCATGGAAAGGTAAAAAGCCTCAGGCGTCCGGGAAGGGCTGCCCCTGCAGATTATTCATAGGCAAATTCTTTGCTAGCTTCCCATTAACAAAGACACGCCAATTGTAACTTTAGGTCTGCAATCTAAGTCTACCTCCTAAAATTCCACACTGATTACACACTTATCTTCCCAGGTGCAGAACAAAGTCAAGGCTCATTTCCTATACCCATACTCAGAGACTTTGCATAATTGACTCTTCCTTAACTCTCTTTTCTTCTGCAGACATCCACATTATCTTATGTTAAATGTGGATTTACTGGGCACTAACTGAAGTCCCACCGGAATGTAACTATTCACCTTACTGCCTGCCTGTCCCTCTTCTTACATGCCTCTCCCCATCACCCGCCTTAAGGAAATGTTTATGGTAGAGTTTATAGTTTATGGTGCTTAAACCTTATGGCAAAACACTAAACCTGAAAACCTCTTTGGGAAAAACAACCACACATGTGCTTGTGGCTCATATTATTCCTGGAAATGCCCTAAGTTGGGCTTAATAAACCTCAATGATTGAGACTTATGCCTCAGTCACACATTTCTCTTGTCCCTTTTCATAGATCTGGGTATCATGATGGGTTTAAATAGTTTTGTTTACAAGTCTACTATTGTATGTCCTCATAGAACCTAAGATAAGAAAGGGATAGACACAATGAAACCATTATTGACAATTCATACATACACCAGACATATACTATTCTAAAATGAGTCGCCCGAGCACGGTGGCTCACACCTGTAATCCCATCACTGAGGCAGGCAAATCTCTTGAGATCAGGAATTGCAGATCAGCCTGGCCAGCACGGTGAAACACCGTCTGCACTAAAAATACAAAAATTAGCCTAGCGTGGTGCTGTGCACCTGCAGTGTCAGCTACTCAGGAAGCTAAGGCAGGAGAATCACTTGAACCCTGGAAGTGGAGGTTGCAGTGAGCAGAGATCATAGCACTGCAAGTCTGGGTGACAGGGCCAGACTCTGTCTCAAAAAAAGAAAAAAAGAAAAAAGAAAATGACCCTTTCTGAATGATCCTAAAATGATCACCTCAATACAGCAGGGCGCGGTGGCTCACGCCTGTAATCCCAGTATTTTGAAAGGCCGAGGCGGGCGGATCACGAGGTCAGGAGATCGAGACCATCCTGGCTAACACGGTGAAACCCCGTCTCTACTAAAAATACAAAAAATTATCCAGGCGTGGTGGTGGGCGCCTGTAGTCCCAGCTACTCAGGAGGCTGAGGCAGGAGAATGGCGTGAACACCGGAGGCGGAGCTTGCAGTGAGCCGAGATTGCGCCACTGCACTCCAGCCTGGGCGACAGAGCAAGACTCTGTCTCAAAAAATAAAAATTTTGAAAGTCTTTGAGATTGTACCCTTTACTCTCTTCCTGTAGTAAAGCTTTACTATCTTATTAATAAAATTGGTAAGGCATTTAAAATGGATGAGGAAAGAACTGTGTTGATGGTTTAGTCTTAGGAAAGGCTATTATCCTTTAAACTGTAAACTAAATTTTCCCCAAAATTAGCTTGGCCCACACCCAGGAATAACCAAGAGCAATTTGGAGGTTAAAGGCAAGATGCAATTGTTAGGTCAGTTTCTTTCACTGTCATAATTTTCTCATGGTTATAATGTTTGCAAAGGAAGTTTCACTATTCGGTAGGGTAACTGCTTACCAAAATATCCAGGCAAGTGAGTGAAATATTTAACAGACTGAAAATCAATGCAGTCATTTTTATTATACAAAACTAATGATTGTGGTCATGATTTTCAAAATAAGAATTATCTAATAATTTGTTTAAGTACAAATGCCCATAATGTATGAAATTAATAATGTTTCTTACATGAATTATCTTCTAATAATTTTCTTCTGCAAAAAGTTTAACTTTCTTTAAAAATTGGAAACAAAATAATCAAATTGTGGTCTGACGTACTCAACTAACTTTTAAATAACAGGGATGGAGCGTACAACAGTGGAATAGCCAATACAGTGGACATCAACCTAGGTTCTAATCTAGATCCTGTTAGAACCTGGTTGTACAAATTTTAGCAAACACTTTCATCTCTCAGATTTTTAACTGGGTAATAAAATTTTGAAAGAATTGAACTCAAAAGTCTGTTTCAGATCTAAAATTCTAAGATTCTACTTGATGGTAAATATTCTCAAACATTCTTTTCAAGAACAACAACATAAAAGTCACCCTGAAAAAATTCAAGTGCTAGAGAGAAATAGTTGCCCAATTTTTTTTTCTTTTTGTAAACAGCTTCTCTATTTAATGTTTTACAGAATTAACTAACTATATAATATAGACTTTAAAAGATCAATTAAGAAAAATAAGATGTAGAAGTTTTTTAATTATCCGTGGTGTTAACCTCAAGGCTCAACTGCTTAGAAACGTTAACATGGTATTTGCACAAGCATGTTAACTGCAGCTGTTACATGACACTAGGGGGAGCTCTAATACCGTTTTGTTTTATGTTCACTGTGGCTTTAGCGTTTATTTTTAATTTAGTTGTCATAAATTAATATCTAAATGTAATAATCCTCCAAATACAATAGTACCACCAAAATGAGCGTGCCCAATCAAAGTGTCGATGTAACATTAAAACTTATAGTGAAATTTGTCAGCCATTTTCACAAATGTGTCTTTAGAAAACTGTGATTCCATGATTATTCAAAACTTCCATGAACTATATACGAACACAAATGTGTGTGAGGTTGAATATATGTGTATGTATGCATTTTCAATTGACATGTGACATATCCTGAAGACTGTTCTGTGTGCCTTTGAGAAGAATATATATTCTGCTACTGTTGAATTTATGTTCCGTAGATATACCTGAGTTCCATTTGGTCTATACAGTTGTTCAAGTTCACTATTTCCTTATTGATTTTCTGTCGGAATGAAATATCATTGTTGAAAGTGGTGTACTGAAATCTCTTATTACTATAGTATCATTGTCTATTTCTCCCTTCAGTTCTGTTAATATTTCCTTCATATTTAATATTTCCTTTATATATTCAGGTGTTCTAATGGCAGGTGGATAGACATTTATTTTATATATTTTTATATATTCATATATATGTATTATATCTTCCTGATATATTAATCAATTTATCATTATATAATGTGTTTCTTTGTCCCTTGAGATAATTTTTCACTTATATATATATATTTTCTGATATTAGCATAACCACCCCTGCACTCTTTTGATTACTATTTGCGTAGAATATCTTTTTCCATCCCTTCACTTTCAGCCTATGTGTGTCCTTAAATCGAAAGTCAGTCTGTTGTAGACAGCATATAGTTGGGTCCTGTTTATAATCTTTTCAACCACTAACTGTATGTTGATTGACAAATTTAATCTATTTACATTTAAGGTGATTATTGATATGGAAGAACTTACTATTTCAATTTTGTTAATTATTTTATCTCTTGTTTGTAGTATTTCAGTTTCTCTTTTCCCATCTTGCTGTCTTTGAGTTTTACTGATTTTGAAGAAGTTTGTTTAAATTGTTATGGGCATATAATAATTGTATACATTTATGGGACACATGGGATGTTTTGATATAGGCATACAATGTGAAATGATCAAATTAGGGTAATTGGGAGTAGCCTTAACTGCAAGCTTTTATCTTTTTTGTATGTAAGGAACACTTTAATTCCACTCTTAGCTATTATACAATATACAAAAAATTTTTTAACTATAGTCAACCTATTGTGCTACCAAATACCACATCTTAATCATTCCATTTATGTACCCACTAACCATCCTCACTTTATCCTCAGAAGGGTTCCCCTTTCTCCACAGGCCTGTTATCTAAAAGACAGGAATTCATTATTGCCCGTCTTTTAGATAAAAGTTATTTTAACTGGTTGAGATGATATCTTCTTGTTGTTTCGATTTTCATTTTTCTGATGATTAGTGATGTAGAGCATTTTTGTATATATGTGTTTGCCATATGTATGTCTTCTTTTGAGAAGTATCTATTCAGCTCTTTTTTTTTTTTTAGGTATTTTGGCCATTTTAAATCAAATTATTTTTTGATCCTATTGTGTTTTTGGGGGGCTCTTTATATATTCTGGTTATTAATCTCTTATCAGATGGGTAATTCATAAATATTTACTTTCATTCTGTGGGTTGTCTCTTCACTTTCTTGATTGTTTCTTTGCTGTACAAAAGCTTTTTAGTTCGATGTGATCCCATTTGTTCATTTTTGCTTTGGTTGCTTTTACTTTTGAGGTGCTACTCAGGAAATCTTTACCCAGATCAACGTCTTAGAGTGTTTCCCCAATGTTTTCTTCTAATATTATTATAGTTTCAGGTCTTAGATTTAAGTCTTTAATCCATTTTGATTTTTGTATATGGCAAGATACAGGGGTCTAGTTTTATTTTTCTGCACATGGATATCCAGTTTTCCCACAACAATTTATTGAACATACTGTTATTTCCCCAATGTATATTCTTGGCACTTCTGTTGAAAATGACTTGACTATTAATGTGTGGATTTATCTCTGGGTTCTCCATTGTGTTCCATTGGCCTATGTGTCTACTTTTATGCCATTATTATGCTTTTGGGTTCATTTAGCTTGGGAGTATAATTTGAAGTCAGGTAATGTGATTCTTCTAGTTTTGTTTTTTTTTTTTTTTGTTTTTTTTTTGTGTGTGCAAAACGGCCTTGGCTATTCTAGATCTGATTCTGTTTTCACTGTTTTGTTTTTTTTTTTTCTGTATGTGTTTTTATATTGTGGTTATTATGAAGTATTCCATAGACATCTTATAGTTATAAAAGTCTATTTTAAGCTAATAGCAAATTATCATCAATAATGTCCAGTCTACAATACAATATACTTCCTTGTCATACTTTATGTTTTTGATGTCACAATATACACCTTTCGACAAGGTGAGTCCATTAACACATTTTTGTGATTAGTTGCTTTTTATATTTTTGGATTTTTAACTTTTGTACTACAATTAAAAGTGATTTCTACACCATCATTACAGTATGACAATATCCTTTATTTGTTTACATGATAACCTTTACTAGCAATTGTTACCCTTTTAACACTTTCCTGTTTCTGTTTACTATCCTTTAGTTTTAATTTAAAGAACTTGCTTTCACATGTTTTGCAACTCATTTTTAGTGGTAGTGAACAAACTCAGCTTTTTTTTTTGGAAAGTCTTTATCTCTCATTCATTTTTGAAAGAAAATTTCCTGGGTATAGATCCATAGTTGGCAGATTTGTCTTGTTTTTTCTTTTAGTACTTTGAATAAATCATCTAATTCCCTTCTGTCAGCAGAGTTTCTGCTGAGAAATTCACTGATAGTATTATGGGAGCTCCTTTACACATAATAAATCTGTTTTCTCTTGTGCTTTCAAAAGTATCTCTTTATCTTTGAATTTGACATTTGATTATAATGCATCTTAGTATAGACATTTTGGTTTACCCTAATAGGACAAATTTGAGCTTCATAAATATGGATGTCTATTTTCCTCCCCAGATTTTGGAAATCTTGGGCCATTATTTTTTAAAATAAGTTTCTGGCTCTTTCTGCCTTTTCTTTCTGGAATGTCACATATATATTGATTCCTTTTATTTATTATGTCCCATTAATCCCATAACTATCTTTATTGTATTTTATTTATTTTTCTTCTTCTTCTTCTTCTTTTTTTTTTTTTTTTGACATGGAGTCTCTCTCTGTCACCCAGTCTTGAGTGTAGTGGTGCGATCTCGAATTACTGCAACCTCTGCCTCCCGGGCTCAAACTATTCTCGTGCCTCAGCCTCCAGCGTATCTGGAATTACAGGAATGTGCTACTGTGCCCAGTTAATTGTTGTATTTTTAGAAGAGATGGGGTTTCGCCATGTTGGCCAGGCTGGTCTTGAACTCCTGACCGGAGGTGATCAGCCCTCCTTCGCCTCCCAAAGTGCTGAGATTACAGTTGTGAGCCGCCACACCTGGCCCTTTTTTGCTCTTCTGACTGGATAATTTTAAATTATCTGTCTTTGAACTTGCTGATACTTTCTTCAGTTTTATCAAGTCTGCTGTTGAAACTGTCTCTTTGATTTTTCAGTCCAGTTATTATATGGTTTCTATCTCTTTATTGACAGTCTCATTTTGTTCATGGGTCGTTTTTCTGATTTTGTTTAGTTGTAGGTCACTGAAACAATCATGGCTCACTGCAGTCTCAACCTACTGCAGTGATCCTGCAGGGCTCCAGTGATCCTCCCACCTTAGTCTCCCAAGTAGCTGAGACTACAGATGTGTGCCACAACATGTGTGCCACAACATTCAGCTAATTATGATTATTATTATTTTTCTTGTAGAGATGAGGCCTCACTATGTTGCCAAGTCTGGTCTCAAACTCTTAGCCTTAAGAAATTCTCGTGTCTCAGCCTCCCAAAGGGCTGGGATTACAGGCATGAGCCACAACAGCTAGCCTCACTGAGCTTCTTTAAGGTAATTATTTTGAATTCTTTCTCATGCAAACCGTAGTTCTTCATTTCTTTACAGTCTGTTACTGGAGGTTTGTTTTCCCTTTGGTAGTGTCATCTTTTCTTGATTCTTGGTGGTTCCAGTAGCTTTGCATTTGCATCTACACATTTAAAGAATCACTCAGTCTTTATCAGCTGGTTTCAGCAGAGAAAATCTTTTACCAATCAGCCTAGCTGGAAGCTTCTCAAATATTTTCTGTGGCTATACACATTCCACTCCTTTCCTATTCTTGGTGGACACATTTCAGGGTTGTGCCTCTTCTCCCAATCTCAACATGTTGTGCTGGTCACAGTAAGTCATCTTCCTGAAAGGAATGCACTGGAATGGTGACAGGCTGGGTGCAAGTTCCACTTCTTTCCCTTCCTCCTGAAGGGTAAGGCTCAGGATTGTAAACTTTCTCTTTATGTCACAGTGCCAAACAGACTTGAAAGCTTCTTGCCCCATTTCCCTAGTGTAGCTCCACTTTTCTCCCTTCTTCCTGAATACAAAATCTAAAATATTTGCATCTTCTTTCCATCCCACAGTGCTATGCTGGCTGCTGAGAGACTCAGCACGTTTCTTTGGTGTTAGCTTCCCCCGAGGCATTCTATTACTGGTTCCCTGACTGCTTGGAGTAGAGGTAAAACAAAATTAGGATTACTGGGGAGAACCCCAAAGCCTGGGAATGTCAGATGGACTCTTCCCTGAGTATTTCCCCCAAGGGAGAAATGTTGAGCCTAATGAATTTCTTTTGTCACTGAGCCAGAGTGGCTTGTGGGAGAGGTTGACACAGATAAACTAAAATTGTTCCTTTCATCCATTTCAGAAAGATTTTTCTAAGTTTTTCACCTTTCGAGGCTGTTTCAAGTTCTTAATTGGATTTTACAGGTTTTATAAAGGTATTTTGGCCCAAATAGCATTGTTTTATCAGTGTTTATGTGTGGAGATGAGTGCTAAGACTTCCTACTCTGCCATCTTGCTGATATCACTCTTCAGCAAACATTTTTATTTATAATGATTTTTTATATTAGCTAGAAATTTACCAATTCTTTAGTTAATTTATCTGTTTTTAAAAATTTTTTTGTCAATTTTTCTATTGAGTTTTTTTATCGAGTTGTATAAGTTCAGTCTTAGATCATTGATTCTAGACTTCAGGTGTTATATAATTTAGTAATTGAGATTTTGATTTATTTTCACATCAAAATTTAGAATAAATATGTAGTCAAGTATGGAAATCTTTTAGCATATGGCTTCTGGGCAATAGTTTCTTTGACTTTATATGCAGAAAGGAAATTGGACTCTTTAATTTGATTTTTAAATGAACCCTGAAATTGAACATTAAACTATAAAAGAAATCCTAATAGGCTGCATTATTCTTCTTACTTTCTTCATTAGCATAACATTTAACAATAGTAATTCAATAAATATCTGATTCAATACAATTTGAACACTATATCATGAACTGTATTTAGAAATTGCCAGTAACACTTTTACTAAACAATCTATAGTCATTTTTCAAAACATCAACTCTTTTTTACAAATTTTATCTCATGTCATACGTAGAGTCCTTTTAAAAATAGGGTTAGCAAAAAGGACTTGGTTGCTTTTTTATGCGATGTTTGAATGCAGTCATCTCTGAGACTGGCCTGACTGCTTGATGACTTTCTGTATGCAGTTTTCTGAGTCACTCATGTTAAGCTTTAAACTACTTAAGTTTTTTTTCTGAGCCTGAGAGGAAGAGAAGACATCTGGTCACCAGCCTTTACATAATTAGCCTTTATATTAGAATATTAGAAGACTGCCTTTGCCTTCTGCTTATGTTGAACCATTAAAATCCAATTTTTATATCTCCTTACCACGAAATGTATAAGAACAAATTCTTATTGCCATGGTGGCTTGATATATGTAATAGGGGAGAAACATTGTTTAGAAATGGGAAAAAGCTGACTACCAGAGAGTTTTATAACTTATCATAAATCCCACAGCAAGGCATATATTGTTCATCTGTCAAAAGCTCAGATTTAAATATAATGGAATCTCCAAATAAAAAGAAATGTAAAGAAAATTGGATTTTCAATGTCTTAATATTTATGTAAGGAATAGGAGATGTAAACATTGTCATTTCTAAGTCCCCCTACTATACAACCACAAGAAAGATTTATTCAACATTTCTCTTTTTTTTATGGATGACTGACCTTCAAAGTTAGGAATTATCAAGAAAAGAATTTATGCAAAAAATCGGGTCATCTGGCATTTGCAAGAATTGCAAGCAGAAACAAACTTCAGAGTACCAAATATTTAAAAACAGCATTAGCCAGCCTAATTGAGCCAGATTGATACTTAAACAAATACTGAAAATTAGAATGGAACAAAAATGTATTTCAGCGAAGTGCTGTTCCAAGTATAATGCAGTTACTCCTGTGGCGGCCCATAAAATATTTGATAATAGAATCTGTTTGGCAGAAGGTTTGCTTAGAGAGGGAATATACCCTAATAAGCTTGCTCTAGTCAGTTGGAATCCCTGGGAAACAGACCCTAAAATAGAGATTAGCATTCAGGAGTTCTATTTGAAATGTTCTTAAGATCAATGTCTATGAGTAAAAGAAAGGAAGGAAAGATAGGCCAGAGGATGAAGTGAAGCAGTAAGAACATTTTATGGAATACCTCAGCCAACCCTATGAATAACTCAATTTGGAATAACTTTTCAAAAATCTTTACAAAATGTGTTTTATTTATGTTATTTACAAGAAATGTGTCAGACACTATTTATATTCCTTCTAAGATTCAATCAGCCCCATTCACCTGAAATGCCCAAAGCCAACTGCAAATGTTTCATTTCCTGGTATCATCAGTTTATTCTTCCTCTTATGCTGAGAAGAGGCATCAGAAAACCATTCATTGTAATAGATTCCTTTTTTTCTCAGACCCTTAAATCTTTATTAGCGGTCAGTAATTTTATGAATGGGAAAACCAAATTTCAGGGTTTAAGTGGTTTTTCCAAAATAGAATTTCTATGGAACTATATCTGTTTGACTTCAGTAACTTGTTATCTCCTTGATATATTCTTCACTGTTATCATAAGTTATTACTAATGTTATATGACAGACAATTTTTTTTTGTATTAAACTCCAGAGGCCTACAAGGAATGATGCCACTTCTAAAAAGATCATCAAATAAATTAACTCGAGAGAGAGTATTTTCATTTACAGAGGGAAAAATTTTTCTCTTTTAGTTTCACATTCCACATAAAATTTAACAAGTGATATCACAATTTTAAAAATAAAAAGATATAAATGAAAAGCAGTAAATATTCTAAATTTTTCTAAAGAAATGGCTCAAGAATACCAAATGCATTGAAGTAAGACTTAAAGCTGCACTCACCTGATTCTCTTTGTAAAATAGTAATAATCATGTGGATTAACTCATAGAATAATGCATTTTTAAGAATCATAAGCTGAATAATTTTAATGAAAAAGAATAGGATTGAAGAATAAGTACATCACACATTTTAAAGGCAAGTAGAGATTTTTGGAAAATATCTACTCATTTACATTTTTACATTGTTTATATTGGGTGTAGTAGTTATCTAGTCTCCAAAAATGACATAAACAATAACAATTTATTAACTCACAGTGGGTAACTCTATAGAAATTTGGGGATAGTTTAAGTGGGTTGTTCTACTTCAGAGTCTCTCACATTATTTCAGTTAAGGTGTAAGCCATGGCTACAGTCATCTAATGATTTGACTTGGACTGGAAGATTTACTTCTAATAGGGCTCATTTACACGGCTGTGACAAAATGCCTCCATCTCTTATGACTTGGCGGCTGGCTTCTTCTAGTGTAAAAGATTAAAAGAGAGAGCAACATGGAAGCTTCATATCTTTTATCAGTCAGCTTCTGATGGCACACTCCAATACCATTTCATATTGATTATACAAGTTGTCCCTATTTTATACGGGAAGACTATAGATGGGTAAAAATAGCAGGAAATAGTGACCATGGAGTGATTTTTTAGAGAATAGCTACTGCAAAGATTTGCAAAATAAAATATTTCCTTACTTTAAGTCACAGTCTAACTTATTTTAAAAAACATAATGTACAGCTTTTAGAATCAGAAGACTTCAGTGTGAAAACTAACTTTTTCATCAGAAGGAAACTATTTAATCTTTAGGCTTAATGTTCTCATTAGAAAAATGGAAGTTGAAATATTTGCCCTTCTTTTTCTGAGTTGATAATGGTCCTATTAACCAAGGTTAAGGATAAATGTCACAGATTGAAATTAGTTTGTTCTCTTATATTCTCTAGAATACTATTAGCACTATTAATCCTTAAGTAAAACTTTTATGGAGGACACACTTTCGTTCTCTTATTGCACAGAGGATTCAATGCAAAACAGCAAATTTATAATTTTAATAACTAACATGGGAAAATATGCTGCTTTTTATATTCAGGATTTTTTATTCATACATAAAAAATTGTACAAATGTATGGGGTACATGTGATATTTTGATCTATGCATACAATGTGTAATGATCAAATTAAGGTATTTAGAATATTCATCACCTCAAGCATTTATCAATTATTCATATTGGGAACATTTCAAGTCTTCTAGCTGTTTTAAAATATGCTATAAATTATTATTAACTATAATTATTCACTGATAATAACTATATTATTAACTTATTCCTTTAATCTAACTGTATATTTGTATTCATTAACAAATGTCTCTTCTTCCCCCCTTTTACTCTTCCCTGACTCTGGTAACTGTCATTTTACTTTCTAACTCCATGAGATCAAATCTTTAAGTTCCACCAGATGAATGAGAATGTGCAATATTTGTCTTTCTGTGTCTGGCTTATTTCACTTAATGAACTCCATTTCCATTCGTGTTGCTGCAAATAACAAGATTTTATTTTATTTGTGACTGAGTAATACTCCATTTGCATATACACCACATTTTCTTTATCCATTCACCCACTGATGACACTTAGATTGATACCATAACTTGGCTCTTATGAATAGTGCTACAATAAGCATTTAATATATCAATTTCCTTTCCTTTGGATAAATACCCAGTAGTGAAATTCCTGGAGTGTATGGTAGTTCTATTTTAAGGTTTTTGAGAAATCTCCATATTGGTTTTCATAATGGCTGTACTAATTTACATTTCCATCAACAACAGTGTGTAACAGTTCCTTTATCTCCACGTCCTTACCAGTGTTGATTTTTTTTTCTCTTTAATGATAACAATTCTAGTTGGGGTGAGATGATATTTTATTGTGGTTTTGACTTGCATTTCTCTGATGATTAGCAATGTGGAGCATTATTTTTCACACACCTGTTGGCCATCCATATGTCTTCTTCTGGAAAATGTGTATGCAGATCCTTTGCCCACTTTTTAATGAGGTTATTGGTTTTTTGCTGTTGAGTTTTTTGAGTTCTTTGTATATTCTGAATATTAGTCCCTTGTTGGATAAATGGTTTGCAAATATTTTCATGCATTCTTCAGGTGGTTTCTTCACTCTATTAATTGTTCCCTTTGCTCTGCAGAAGCGTTGTAGTTTAACATAGGCCCATTTGTCCATTTTATTTTTATTGCCTGTATTTTTGAAGCTTTAGCCATAAAACCTTCACCTAGATCAACACCCTGAAGTGTTTCCCTTACATTTTCTTCTAATAGTTTTATGTTTTTATGATTTATGCTTAATTATTTAATCCATTTTGAATTGATTTTTGTGTAGGTGAGAAATATGTGTCTCATTTCATTCTTCTGCATATGGATATCCAGTTTTCCAAGCATCATTTATTAAAGAAGATGACCTTTCTCCAGTATATACTCTTGATGCTTTTGTCAAAATCACCTGGCAGCAAATATGTAGATTTATTTCTGTGTTCTGTATCCTGTTCCATTAGTCTATGAGTCTGTTTTTATACTAACGCTATGATATTTGTAGTATTATAGCTTCATAGTATATTTTAAGGTCAGGTAGTATGATACTTCCCTGTTTTTTTCCAAAACGCTGCAGCCCTCTGGGTGAACATTGTGGTATGTCAGCAGGGATCCAGGAATGTAGGGATGTAGGGACTATTCGGCCTTTAGGAAAAATGTAGCCTAGCAGGGGCTGGGCTCTCAAAATGGTGGTTTGCTGTAGTTGCTTGGGTTCAGGGGGTGCATGGGACCCAGGGGGAACTCCTTCTCTGGAACAATTATGTGGACTCCTGGCAGCTCCTAGTACTGGTCTCAGAGCCCTTGAGGGGCAAGGGGCCTTCCAGTGCCTAGAATTGCAGGGGTTCATAGTGGGTATGTGGACCACTGGGAATCTCTTGCTTACCTTTTCCCTGCAATGGGGAGTTTCTTTTGTCAGCTGATCCTGATCAGCCCAGCTGCTTTGTTTCCCTATTCTCCCATCCCTCCGATGTTTTCTGTCATTTCCCTGCTGAATTCTACTGCTCTCTCTTAGATGCTCTCTTCCACCTGTGATTATCTACTCACTGCTTTGGTTGTTCTTTGTGGAGGATGTGAATGTCAGGCACCTCTAGTCAGTCATCTTGAAGCCCTCATCTGGCCTCACCTCATGCTGTTTTTTACGATCCACATTTCATCTGTTTTTTTCTTCATCCTACTGGACTTCTTATATTTTTGGTACATCTGATTTTATATCCCAAATAAAAATCTGTTACTGAAATTTGAACATACATTTTCTATGGGATTTGACTAATACATTGGCATCTGTAGACACAAGGTCTATTTACTTTTGCTTGAGCCAGTAGTAAATGGCATATCATTATATAATTTACTAAAATATATTTATACTTTGTGGCATGAAAAATTAGTAAAGTATAAAAAGAAAAAGAAATAGACGAAGAATTTACATTATTTGGGCCAGGCATGTTGGCTCATGCCTGTAATTCCAGCACTTTGGGAGGCCGAGGCAGGCAGATCACTTGAGGTCAGGAGTTGGAGATGAGACTGGCCAGCATGGTGAAATCCCATCTCTACTAAAAATACAAAAATCAGCTAGGTGTGGCGTCACTTGCATGTAGTCCTAGTTATGCAAGAGACTGAGGCATGAGAATCTCTTGAACTCAGGAGGCGGAGGCTGCAGTGAGCTGAGATCGCACCAATACACTCCAGTCGGGGTGGCAGAGTGAGACTCTGTCTCAAAAAAAAAAAAAAAAAAAAAAAAAGAATTTACATTATTTGGACAATTATCCTGCTGTTTCCACCAGGACTCCCTAAGTTAGTAAACATTATATTGTTGATGATGTAATTTAAAATATTTCATTATCACTATAAGTTAACTAATCTATGCCCCAGGGAAACATATTTAACATTTACTTAGTATTTGAAGGCCTCTAGAAAGAAATACAACCCGAAGATATCTCTACATTAAGCATCAAAGCGGTCATTGATCAACAAAAATAATACCCAGAATTTTTTTTTTGGTAAAATGAGTGATATTTAAGAAAATGTGATTGAAAAGAATGTATAATCCTTAGGACCTTTGCCTAGTTTCCGCTAGTTGGAATGTTCACCGCTGCTAATTTTCTCATCTCATTCAAATCGTTGTTCTAAGATTATTTTCTCATTATAAGAGACTTTGACCATCCTATTTTAAATTCTACTATAAATTCTCCCTAGCAATCTGAGTCCTCCTTACCCAGTTCTCTTTTTTTCTAATATACTTCTTAGTTTATTGTTTATTGTCTGACTCTTTCCTGTAAGCTTTACAAGTGTATACATTTTTTTTCTCCTTTTTAATGGGGATCCCCATTTTCTAAAACACTGCCACTCAGTGATTGGTTAGGAAGCATTTTTGGATCAATAAATGGGAGAGTGCTACTTCCCTTTCTTCTCACTTTACTATTACAGTTTTTTATACCTAAAGCTTTGTGTGTGTGTGTGTGTGTGTGTGTGTGTGTGTGTAATGTATCTATAATTTGTGGAGGTTTTCTTTTCTTCCACTTTAAAGTTGTCTTTTATTATTACGTCCATGATAAATTTTCCTGTTTTACAAACATGCCTCAAGGTAATAGACAGTAATTGAACTTAGTATCTTTTATCTCATAAAACAGCAATTTTCAAACCTCAATGTGGTAAGAAAACATAGAGGAGTCTGCTAAAATTGCAGCATTTCATGTCATATCCTCAAAATATCAATTCAGTAAGTCTGGGGAGGGGCCCAGAAGTCAGCAGAATAAACAAACATTACAGATAATTTAGGTAAAGGTAGTTATTTGATAACGGTTTGAGAAATACTGTGGGCTGCCCACAAATTGATAACAGCAAACCCTGACTCTGAAAGATTAACTGTTCTACTGATTTTTAGGTAATAAAAATGTAAAGAATTTTCAGCCTGTTTAACATGGATGGATTAAAATAGTAAAAGACAAATCATTTCTTTGTTTTCTGTTACATTTATTGATTTTTCCTATTAATTTATGTTAAATAACCATTCAGTAATTTAACAAATAATCTGTAGGTTTGCTAGAAATGTTTCCCTATCTTGGCTGATTTTCAGTGATAAGTAAAATTTAAGTTCTACTTTCAGAAGTAAACCCTGGGATTATCCCCAAATGGTGGTGTTTAGACATGGTAATTAAAATGCAGTCATTCATTTTCCAGAGACTTCCAATGATTCGTAAATTCAATCTAAATGTAATCCTGTCAGGATTGCTTTAGCTACATTACCAATTCAGACTCTCATCTCAATTTAAGTAACTGTTTATGAAGTTAGTATGTTCTATTTTTTAGGCTACATTTCGTTTTATTTGCAGTTGTAATTATTGTAACCAATCTTGACAGCAAGTTGCAAATGAATCTCTCCACTGCTAAAGACAGTTTGTTCTTAGTATAAACAAAATCTATATATCTGCCCCAAATTCATTCATCTGCACTAAAATTTTGAATTACCAAAAAACAGATAAAATAGATAAAATAAATAAAATAAAAGCAAATTAATGTGCTCCAGGTAATATATGAAACAAACTACTTTTTAAAAAAAATTTAAATATAGGGTCTCACTTTGTCACGAGGCTAGAGTGCAGTGGTATGATCTCAGTTCACTGAAGCCTTGACCTCTTGGGCTCAAGTGATCCTCCTACCTCAGCCCCCCAAGTAGCTGGGACTGCAGGTGTGTACCACCACACCGGGCTAATTTTTTGGTACTTTTTGTAAAGATGGAGTTTTGCCATGTCACCCCAGCTGGTACTTTCTATTTTTATATCAAATTTGCTATTATTAATTTCTTCACTATTTCTTTAATACAGTTTTTTTTTAAATGATGAGCACTACCAAATTAATAAAACTTAAATGTAAGAAGTAAAGGATTTATTTTCAAAATGACCTAGAAAATCGGTGTGAATTGACTTCCTTCTCTCTATAATAAAGAAGATGTTTTCTACAAAGAAAAAAGAACTGAAGTAGTTCTAAGACTAAAGACAGAAGAAAGTCTTCTTTTTCAATTGAAATATTGCTGCAAATATATTTGAAATATTCAGATTATCCCAATAAATATCCCACAAAACTCTGTATTTATACCCAGCCTAAAATAAATTATTCTGAGGTTTCAATTATTTTAGGGTTGGTTCCTCTATTTGCTGTCAAAGGAAATTCAATTCTACAAGCATTTATTGAGTATTCCATATAGAAAACATGTGCCAATTCCTGGCAGGAAAGAATAACCATGCAGTAGGGGAAAGGCCCTAAAATAAAAGTGTTTTTCAAACAAAGGGATAGAGCTAGAATTAAAAATGATTTTTCAGACTGATGCTTCCAAAGAGATAATTATATTTATATAAAGTTTCAAGAGACCATTAATTCCACCTTTATAGTAGCTAACTCATCAGTGACATAAAAACATGAAGTCATCATTATACTACAAATTTCAACCCTTACTATTTGTCAAGTTTTGTGTGAAGGACTTGAGACATGAAAACTTAGATGTCTCCAGTATTTGTTTGAGCTACATTCCCTTTCCATATTTCTCCTGTCCTGGAGGGGCTGAAAGTCTTGAAATCAAATTGCTCCAATGGGAAGTTCTTGCAAAGGATTTGGAAGGCAAAAGAAAAACAAAAACTGTCCTTCTCCTCCTGAAACCTATGGTATAGATGGTAGAGCTTGGTAGATCCATAGCTTTGCAGAGGTCTCAGTAGTGGAAATTACTCCTCTTGGGGCTGCAGCAACCTCTGACAATTGGTGCTCCCTTATCTGGAAAACTTGAGTAAAACCGGAGAGCCGGGGATGACTTTCCCTGAACTTTGCTTCTCTATCCCTTACAATAGTTTGTAAGCATTTAATTCCTTGTGCAAACTTTCTTCCTTCATAAATCCTGAAAGATTTGTTTTCCAAACCCTACCTTGAGACTGATTCTTATAAACAATTCTTTGTCCCCAATGTTTAGGTATATTTAGGCTATGTTCAGAATTAATCATCTTTTCTTTTCCTCTGGAGAATCTACAACACTAGGGTTATGTCTAAACCAAAAAAAAAAGGTAATAAAAATATACTTAAATTTTGACAGATAAGTATGAAATAATTGACATGAAATGGCCCTTTATGCAGATAAAGGTTCCTTGAAAACTGCGCTGAGTCAATGTAAAGAATGGAATTCAAATTGACACCTTCATATTTAAGCAAGCAAATAACCAGATTTGCTTTTATTTGAGCAGTTTATATAATTTTTTTAAAAAGCTTAAAATAAAACATTTCTAAAGATAATATGAAAAATAAATTTTTATTTTAGGTTTAATAAATACACTTATTTTTCATAGTAAGTATACAGAGTTTTGCTGGCCTTTAGACATTATATCCATTTATGTGCTGTACCAACAAATGCTCTGATGATATCACTGCAAATTATATCTGAGTAAAGATGACAGAAGAGAATCATAGATTGTAGCATATGCATGTATCCTCAAGCAGAATTTGTTATTACATTTGATAGAGAAGCAAGTTAAACTTTAATCCCTACAATGTTCTTTGGATGGTCTTGCTTTTGTTTATTTATTCTAGCATGAAAGTGTAAAATATTGTCTATATCCTTAAGGATCTCAAGCTTATTTTCAAAATCCTCATTTTGTTATTCTACAGCCTGACTCAATTCAGCTCAAAGAAACACATTCCCTTAGGTGTTATAATGGTTAGTGTACAAATTATTTGACAACTTGGTCATACAGCTGTAGTAACAGAGATACGCTCTCTTTCAGTACATATCCAGGATGTATAGCTCCATCAGAAAGAGAAATGGCAGTAATATAAGAACATGTGTAGTAAATGGGGCAGTTTAGCAAAGCGTTTAGCAGTGATTTTGCTAGAGATTGCAGTAGAAGGAACAAAAATTTCACATACCATGCCTGCAGTAATCTTTCTTGTAAACATTTACAATGAGGTGATTAAAGGACCATTTGGTCTTTATGCCTGCCATTTCACCATTTAAGGCTTTGTACACTAACTTTTCGGCAGCAAATCATTATGGTTTAGAAGACAACAACATTTTAATGTATTGTAATGTATTTTTAAGAAAAGAGCAGAATGTAATTTATCTATGGTAAATGTGATAATTTGAGAGTATTTGTTATCTAGAAAATCAGATTACAACCACTAATTTGAAGTACACAAGACAAGTCAAATTTTGGATTTTTAATGTAAATGATCTTTATATGTTAGGCACTATATTTACAACTGTATTTAATGTTCAAAAACAAGTTCAATTTCTGAGTTAAATGTATGATTTGCAATCTTTTTTGAAGCAAGAGATAATTTACATATATAACACAAAAGGACATATTAAAAAGTATATTTATTGTAATTTCTAAATCATTCACTATTTATATGAGCTGTGGGATATAAGTTACAACACCTTGCTAAATCTACTGAATTTTCAAGCTTAAAGTAGTCTTCATTTGTAGTGAATGCCTTTTTCTCTAATTAAACAGCAAAATTCAGAGTCAAATCTTTGAAGTGTGTGTCCGTATGTAATATACTCAGAGATTATCAGGCAAGCCACTTACTGTAGATTAAAGCCTAAGGGAGGTGACTTAAACATAGTGCTCAGTTGGAACAGAAGGTGGAAATAGGGGTAGAGACGTGTAAGTTCCCCATAGTTGAGGAGGTGGTCCAAATTAATACGGTGGGGGTTGGAATTTTCCTCTGGAAAATTAATATAGGAAATATGTGGGAAAAGTCAGAGGTTTGGTGCATCAGTTTTTAGAATAAAGAGATAATCTAGGCTGGGCACAGTGGTTCACACCTGTAATCCCAGCACTTTGGCAGGCCGAGGTGGGAGGATCCTTGAGCTCAGGAGTTCCAGACCAGCCTGAACAACATAGTGAGAGCTCGTCTCTACTAAAAAGCAAAAAAAAGTAGCCAGGCACGGTGGTATTTTCCTGTAGTGCCAGCTACATGGGAGGACTCTTTGAGCCCAGGAAGCAGAGGTTGCAGTGTGAGCTGTGATAGCATCACTGCACTTTAGCCAGGCAACAGAGCAAGATCCTGTCTCAAAAAATAAAAAAAAGGCAGCATAGCTGCCCCAGATTTCAGATCCAACGTAGATATTATGCTATGCCAGACGAAGGCTTTTTTTTTTTTTTTCCCACAGACCCATGTATTTCATTGAGAACAGAGAAAAAAAATGCAGGCACATCATTTACAATGGAAAAATAAGTGAAGCCCCCTTGGCTTAGAACTACTTTCTCTGAAAAGATTTGATAAACACATCTTCCAGGAGCTGGTATTTGAAGAACCGTATTTTGGTTTATTGGTCTTAATAAGTATCTCTGATGTGGCACCTCGTATCTTTCTCCAGAAAACGTTCTTTCTGAAACACAAAAAATAAATAAATGGTTATAGGTTATCTCTTTAAAATGCAAGAGTTTTATGAAGCTTTAACTGTATTTTGTAGTACTTGTTTTCAGTTTTTGAACTCTGTACTAGTGTATCTTATCCTCTTCTGATATATTCTTTTCTCTTTCTTTCCAAGGTCTTTTCTGGAGTCTGTTTTCTATAGAACAGTATGTCCTTCTGAAAATGGTAGTGGCCAGGTCTCTTACCTGGGTTGCAATGTTGGAGAGATTATAACATTTTCTGTCCTTGAGTTAGCTTTATATATAACTCTGTTCCCTCTGGAAGTTTAAAATTATCCTCCAAAAAAACATAAGCTTTCAATTCTTTTAGTATTCTTTCTAAAAAGTCAATTTTGGATACACCAAATTGACTCGAAGATTTCCCACCAAAAAATTATTCTAAAACCCTTTTTTTGTTCACTTAAACCTACACACTCCTTCAGAGTAAAATTTTTGACCTGAGTTCTCCAAATGCTGTCATTATTCTTTTATTATCTACTCATAATCTAGAATCACACCATGGAGTCCATTAATTTTTTAGATATTTTGGAATTTATTTCTCAACTTGTTGCTCACTCAGATAAATTATCCTTATTGTTAGGAGGGTTTCCAAGGACAAAAATAATCGTAAATATAATATCTCAGAAAGTTTAAGAAAATCAGGGCCAGCCTTTGGTGCTTAGAATTATATTTTATACCTATCACATATTTCATCATTTTTTTTTTGAGAGAGTCTCACGCTTGTCGCCCTTATCATGTATTTTTAATTAAAATAATTAGATTTAGACATGTATGGGTATTTGAGTTCTCTTGCTACACATTGTCTTAAATGGCCAACTTTTTCCAACATCTATGTGCTGTTTAGATATTTCCATTCTAAGATTATTATTCAATTCTTTGGTAGTCTTGTTTTTCTTCTGCTGAGTAGTGTACCTCATTTCACTTATATTGGCCTTCAATAGTATCTTTTGGGCTATTTTTCTTGTTGGCCAATGGATGTCATGGAGTAAGTTCTTTCTAAGGGACCACAACTGGCAAGTAAGTCACTTTTTTCAGATGAAATCTGTTTTAATTGACCTTTGAGGCTTTATCTGAATCACAAAAATGATGGATTTTTCATCTCCATGGTGGATGCTAACTCTAACTTCATAGGTTTTGCAGTTGCCCTGGTGGCCCCATATGAAACCAGATCCTCTGAGTGTGAACAAGTCATAAGATAACGAAGTTAAAATCTAGGGCAGGGAAATGGCTGAGACCATAGAAGCCAATAGTGATGCAGGATTTTTTGCTCCTTAGCTCAGTTAAATTTGGGTTCTTGTCTCATGACCAGGGAGAATTAGGCACTCAGGCACATTGAAGGGTGAGGAGGGTGGAATTTATTAAGTGAAAGGAAAACTCTCAGCAAAGAGAGGGGGTCCTGTAAGCAGGTTTTCACCTCCCCAGTTGAATACTAGGGCCACAATACAGGAGCTGAAGAGACCAGGCTCCTCCCTTGCATAAGGCGCAAATTCCTGGTGGCTCCACCCCATTCCCCCAGTGGATGTGGGCCTCCAGTTCTCTGCAGGCATGCCAGGGCAGGTCCCCTGTGCAGGTTCCCTTATCTGCACAAATCTTCTGGCATAAGCACTTGTGGGACAGATTGGAGATTCTCCAAAGACCCTTCTCTGTCTGCCTAGGCATTTGGCTGTCTTCGGCCTCTATCAATAGGGCACGGCCACTGTAGCAAGTGTGGCAAAGGGCTGGCCTGAAGCCTGAGTCCTGACTTTCTTGCTTAAACTCAGCTATAAGTGCTCAAAGAGATCTCACCAAAAACACAATAGATATATCAATATGGAATAACACAAAATGTTCCAATAATACAAAAGGAGATTGGAAGAGGAAGGAAACTAATTTTTTTAAAAAAGAGGGAACAAGTGTAAAACAAGGAATAATGTGGTGGACCTAAATCCAAACATGTCAATAATTACTTTGAATGCAAACTGTCTAAAAATGCTAATTAAAAAAGAGATGCTGTCAGATTAGATTAAAAGTAAGACCCAACTATATACTGTTTATAAGAAACTCACTTCATATGTTATGTAATAAGTAGGTTACAAGAAGAATGGGGAAAATATGCTATGCAAATACTAATTAAAAAGCTGTAGTGGCTTTAATAATATCAGATTAGACTTCAGAAAAAAGAAAATTACCAAGTATGAAGAGGCGTATTACACAGTGAAAAAAGGGGCTATTCACCAGGGAGGCATAGCAATCCAAAATAAGTATGTACACATGTACACACACACACAAACACACAGAAATGATAGAAGCAATATAATAATCCAAATTTTAGTTAGAGAGTTCAGTGCTCCTTTCTCAGAGATAGAACAGACAGAAAATCAGCAAGGTCATAGAACTAAAACCACCGTCACTTCAACTGGATCTAACCGACATTTATAGGTGCGCTACATCCTCCAACAGCAAACTATTCTCTTTAAGTGCACCTGCATTATGCACCAAGGTAGACCATGTCATAGGTCATAACACAACCATGACAAATTCAAAATAATTGAAATTATAGACAGTATGTTCTCTGACCATAATGGAAGTAAACTAGAAAAAAATACTGGAATAACTCCAGATGCTTGAAAATTTAACAACATGCTTCTCTGTCAAACATTGATCAAATACAAATTCTCAAAGGAAATTTAAAATACTTTGAACTGCAAAAAAATGAGAATATGGCATAGCAAAGTTTGTGGGATACCATGGAAGTAGTGACTAGAAGGATATGTATTATATTAAAACGCTCATAAAAGAAAAATATATATCCAATCTAAAATTTGAGCTTTCACTTTAAAAAGAGCAGAGCAAAATAAACCCAGAGAAAGGTGAGAGAAGGAAATAAGGACAAAAGTGAATAAAATTGGAAAAAGGAAGACAACTGAGAAAATCAACAACACTAAAAGATGATTCTTTAAAAAGAACAGCAAAATTGATAAACCTGTAGCAAAACTGACAAAGGTAAAAAGAGAAAAAATACAAATTGCCAATATCAGGAATAAAACCAGAATTTCATTACAGATTCTGTGGCCACTAAAAGGATATAAAGAAATATGAAAAACTATACGCATTATTGCAACTACCTACATGAAATGGATTAATTCCTTGAAAACCGCACACTACCAAGATTCAACTATATGAACTGAATTATCTGAATAGCCTTATAATTACTAAAGAAATTCAATCTATAATTAGGGAATGGGGTATTAGGTTAACATATTTTCATAACTAAAAGGAGACATGAGAGGAAATCAAAGCTAGACACTGCCATTTAATCAAGACTTTTCCACCAATCTTTTTATGGCTATACAAAATTAGTAGAAAAATAACAGACTATAGAAATCTATGTTTTTACACTGTGTGTATCATAATTTTACTTATTTAAAAATTATTCTTGAAGAGCAGATTTAATCATGAATATACTAAGAACCAAAGCAATTTAACATGAGTTTGTGAGATAAAATATGGAATGTCTAGTTTGATGTAAATTTTGGAGAAACAATGAATAATATTTTTAGAATGAATATGTTCCATGAGACATTTGTAACACATACCAAATAAATACACACACACCAAATCAAAAACTCAAAATTAAGTAGAATCTGATAAAGAAGAAAGATTTTCATAAAGTATTTCACCTAGAAATTTCAGGAAGTCCAAAATGTATGAATGATCTACATGGGAAATGTTCTATTTTTAATAGATGATGCATAGAATAAAAAAAAATAAGCACTTCCAAAATACGAACTAGTCTTCTTAAGATTGATGATATTATAATCAATCATAAATCATATGATTAAGAATAGATTGTATTTAAATTCTGGGAAAAAGCACTACTAAACAATAAAAATCAAGAAGTGGCCAAAAATAGTTATTCCTTGGCTATAAATTACTCTACAATATTTGGAAACAAATGACAATATCTGACATATTTTCAATGTCCCGATGTAGCAGATACAGTCAATGCAGGTTCTCACATATTTTAAATGACTCACAATAAATCAGCTGTTACAGTTTCTGGTTCTTTGTGGGTACTCTGTTTTCTAACATCTATATTAAAATGCAAGATCCTGTGACTCTTCTAACTTGTTTCTGGGAAAAACAATCAACAAGTCATGAACTCAGTTTCTAGTTAGATGGTGAACTCTCTGAATAAGTGAGTTTATGAATCACGGGCTCACTCTACTCACCTCTAAAATAAGTAGAATTAGATTCATTCTGTGTTTCTTAAATAGAGGGTGAAGTGCCAGTGCAACTAAGAAATAATATTTCAGGGTATGCCAAAAGCCATAGAATAAATACAGGGCATCTTGCTAAAATATAGAATGAATGGCCAGCATAGTGGCTCATGCCTATAATCCCAGCACTTTGGGAGGCTGAGGCGGGTGGATCACGAGGTCAGGAGATCGAGACCATCCTGTCTAACACAGTGAAACCCCGTCTCTACTAAAAATACAAAAAATTAGCCGGATGTCTTGGCACGTACCTGTGGTCCCAGCTACTCAGAAGGCTGAGGCAGGAGAATTCCTTGAACCCGGGAGGTGGAGGTTGCAGTGAGCTGAGATCATGCCACTACACTCCAGCCTGGGCAACAGAGTGAGACTCCATCTCAAAAAAAAAAAAAAAATATATATATATATATATATGTATATATATGTATATATGTATATATGTATATATGTATATATATGTATATATGTATATATATGTATATATATGTATATATGTATATATATGTATATATGTATATATGTGTATATATGTATATATATGTATATATATGTGTATATATATATATATATGGAGAGAGAGAGAGAATAAAGGATATTTAGTTGCACAAAGTCCTGGTGTGCTAATTTATAGAGATGTTAATATATCAAATGAAATATGATGAAATAAGAAAATGTCATTCAGTAAAAGCATTATTCAAGTGTTAGAATACCATGGGGCATGCTTGTTATGAAAGCGTAACCAGAGATGTCAGTTAAATTGTCTACTAGAATAGTGAGTATTGTTGATTATACATAAAGTTTTTGGTTTGGCTAGTGGGGAGTTAAAGCTTGGGTATAAAGCTAAATGTTCTGGACACAAGAAAGTTAGCCTCACTCTGAGTGCTGTAACTAAATCACCTCCTTCTCTGATTTGCCCCAAGCAAAATCAAAGGTGCTGAATGCAATCATTACATATTGATGTTAAGAATTGCAAAATTATTTACACATGGTAACTGGTAACAAGTTTATAAATTACTAAATTATCTGGCTTGACTAGTCTGAAACATCAATAGACTTACACAACAAAATGCAAAACAGACATGGTTTTTTAAATGTCTAAGTATTAAGAGAAATTTCTCCCATAGCCCTTTTACACTCTGTCCTCAGAGGTTCAGGATGCTAATTGATTCTTAGCATCGCCTTGTAGACACTCTATAAATTCCCCTCTGTTGGATGACTTGTTTCCTTGCTTTGCTAATTTTATACAATCACAACATGCCAAACTTGTGAGATAACATTTGAAATTAAAAACAGTAAGTTTAGGAAAAGAAGAGGAGATCTGTTTTGTAAAAAATCATTCAGTGACTTTGTGTTGTTGAGCTTTTTAAAAAGTATTCTTTTCTATGCTTCTTAATTTTAAACAAAGATCTATGTTGACCTAAAAGGAAGAGGCTGAGGCACAAAATATAATTTAAAGAGTTTACTTAACCCAAAGTGAGGGCAGCTACCCAAAAAACTCATACCCAAGTAACTTTGGATATGAGCTCTGTTTGGCCTATGATACAAAAAAGAGGGACAGGCAGTGGGCTGCTACAGAGTTTTCATTTGTCAGAAATTCACAGTGATTTATAGAAATAACATTAATTAGTGATTGGATATACATTATTGATCTATAGGGTATGGGTTATAGTGTCCAATGTGGCATTGTTAGGTTAATGAGTAGCTACTTGTGACAATAGCAGGCAGTTTCAAGAGATAAATATGTAGCTGAAGGGGGGAAGTAGGATATGATTGCTGTCTGATTTTAATGTCCCTCCGGTCCTGATTGTTTAAAAAAAAATCACATTCCTTAGATAAAAGTTCTTTTCTCACCTAATTAGAACTAATGTAAAGACATAACCAAAGTAATACCTGAAATATAAAGATTTTATGTGTTTAGTTTACAATATAAAGGAATTCATGGAGCATCGAGATAAATTTTGTATTTTGATGTGGAATGAAAAAGGGGATATCACATTTTATTTAAAGTCTTTACATATTTTATTCATATGGTTCTCTGATTCTCTTTCTTCTTTCTGATTAGGGAATAACAAACTAAATATTAAATATTTCTGTTCATCTTTGAATATTTTAAACCAAATTCACTCTGATTTATTTCACCTATGCCGTTTTGCCTAAAGAAAACCAAGGGCAACTTTGGTTCTACTTGCAGTTTATGGGTTCATTAAAAGAAATCGTTAAAATCAAAATGTCTCGGATAATTTTGTTATAGGAAACAAGATGACCTAAAATTTCCTAAGGTATTTATTGCTTTGTCTACCACTTCTTGAGACAGTTTTCAAAACATAGAGATCTCAAAGTAATTCACTTTCAAACCATTTTTCCTCTTAGTCTCAAATCTTTTCATCATGTGTATTAGTCTCTGTGTCATGATGGCTGGGTTGCCAGTGTTTTCTTTAACAAAGAGTACAGCATTATGTAGGTTGGCCTTTGCCCATATTTTTTACCTGGAATGCAAATATACGATGTGAATCATTTTCATTAGACAGAACATGGGTAAACAGCAAGTAGCTATGGGGTAGTGGTACAATTTAACAGGAATAAATCAGTGAATCCGAGAACTAAAGAACCATTCAACTTTCATGTGGCCTGGGTTCCTAACTTTCATGCACAGATGAATGACCCAAACAGCTACAGCACATGATAGAGGCATCATACAAAATGATGTCCTTACAACTCTTGAAAATCTGGAACTTTACATCTTTATCAGAATTCTGTTGCTGAGGAGGGCAATTTTGTTTGTAGTTCAATCTTCAGACAGCATCACTGTATAATATCAAATATGATAGCAGAACTACATCTTTTAACTCTTTATATCCTTATCACCTGGCTTAAAATAAGTACATAATATGTTTATGTTTATGATGGCACGATGTACCTGTTGATTTAAATAATAGCTAGTTATGTCACATGTGTGGGGACTGTGAGGGAATTAACCCTGTTTCTTGATGCAACTCAGGTTATTTAAATCAACTCAGATTATTGGAATCATTTTATCTAAGGGGAAGATTCTTCGGTAAAATAAAAGAAATAACTGAGAATCCTCATGGCATTAATTTCTTCATGAATTACTTTAGAATTTCGTTTTGTATTTCTTCTAATGACTATGTTTAAAGAATAAGAAATCAATCTGAGAAAGCCAAGAGTGTTGGGAAACATAGGCCTGGACTGCCTGATTTTGGCAACTTATCAATTACAAATGGCATCTTCAGTGCCTTTGTCTCCCTCTCCTTCGCTGTTGTTCCCTTTGTAAAGGGAGGAATCAGTGGAGCATGGAATAGGTCCTAGTAATACAGTTTAGTGTTATTTTTCAGGCTACATATGAAGCCATAAACTTCTAAAACCTAATTCCTGTGACAAAGCTTGTAAAAAGAAGGTACAATAGTGCATCATAAATCCAACCTTCTGCCACTGACTGAAGCAGAAGGAAATCTGGTACAATTTAATCTGCTTTAGTTACAGGGTAAAGAATGTAATCTTGTGAAAAACAAATCTATAATCAGAATTAAATTTCAGTGTTCTTAAAATAAAGAGCTTTGTGATAGAAAATTATAGAAGAGCTTTTTCAAGAAGTCTTAATGTCCACCGTATTTATTTCTTTAAATGATTCAGTTGGGGGGTTTGAAAGTATCTCTGAGATGTAATACATCTAAATTTTGATTATTTAAAATTTCTAATTGTAAAAGAAGTTATTGAAGATATAGCACCTAACTACAAATTTGAAAGTAATGTTTCTCCTAATCAGCCTCACTTTTTAGGTCTTTGCAATAACAAATGCTTTGAGAAGTTCTGTATCAGTTTATGCAGACATAGCAGGAATTATCTTTATGGTTAAATCAGGATTTCCTGAAGCAGTTGCTCTTTTGGATTTGTTTCTTTATTTTTTACCATTTTTGCTTCCTGACTGAAAATATTTTTAGTCAGAATATATATTGTTTTCATGAAGGTGGTCAAAATAGAAGCTTAGAATTTAATTAATTCTCACCTTACATATATTTTACATCTTTCCTAGAACTGAACAAAGGGCTTTGCACCAAAGATTAGATTATTAAAAAAAAAACAAAACAGAACAAATCAGAAACTAGTCAGGACAGGGTTGGATTGTAGTGTTGCTTGTGTGCTAGAAATTCCTTCACTGGTTTAGTACACTCAACACAAGTATGACTACATTTTCAGTGTTTGTCTGTTTTTTCTTTTTTAGAGATTGGTTCTTACTTTGTCTCCCAGGCTAGAGTTCAGTGGTGTGATCACAGCTCTCTGTAGCCTCAAACTCCTGGGCTCAAGCAGTCTTCCTGCCTCAGCCTCTCAAGTTGTTAGGACTACAGACAAGTGCCACTATGCCCAGCTATATTTTTTCTTTTCTTTTCTTTTCTTTTCTTTTTTTCTTTTTTTTTTTTTTTTTTTTTTTTGAGACAAGGTCTTGCTATTTTGCCCATGCTGGTGTCAAACTACTGTCTCAAGAGATTCTCCCACCTTGGCCTCCCAAAGTGCAGGAATTGAGGGCACAAGCCACTGTGCCTTGCTTCTGTGCTGTTTAAATAAAATCAATATCGTACTTGTGGCAGATTATATTTTTCAAAAATGATTGTGCTGACATTTTGATGCTATATGCTATTCCAGAACCTTGCAACACTTCTATCAAAAGGTGGAATTTATTTACCCCCTCACTGAATTTGGATGGTACTTTGTAACCCTTTCAGACATTACTCCTTTCACCTTCTGAGGCTCATGACCTCATGACTCTTCCACAATGCTTGCCCTTGGAACACAGCTACTCTGTTGTGAGGAAGCCTATATCACATGGAAGGCCATATGTGGATGTCCTGGCAGACAGCCCCAGTTAAGGTCTCAGCTGACATCCAGCCTCTACCACCATACATGTGAGTAAGTAAAGTTTCAGAAGATCCTACTGCCCAGCTTCTTGTGGCACTAGCTGATGCCAAGAATAGTAGAGATGAACTATCTCCACTGAGCACTAACCAGATTACAGATTTGTGAGCAAAGTAAATGACTATTGTTTCAGGCCACTAAGTTTTGGGGTAGTTATTTTCATAGATATAGGCAACTGAGTCATTGGCAGAATGTAAATGGGGAGAGCAAAGAATCGGAAGAGAACAGGGAATAAGTATTAATAAGTGAAGTAGCCATATTTCTCCTCACTGTTTTGAAGTTCTAGATTTAAATATCAAATATGAATATCTGATAGATTGTTCAGTATTATCCCTTAAATCTTAAAGTGAGAGAAGGGACTAATGCCCTCTGTCATACATGATACCAATTTCAGACCATTATCTCTTTGTCTTTTTGTAATATTCATTCCTCTTTGAGCCACATACCTTTTCTAATACTATCTTTATCTTCTGTTCATCATGAAACTGGCCCAATTTCCCCATAGAACTGATGTTTACTGTTTTTTTACATAAACATAGAAATTGACCCTTCCAGTCTTAAAGCTTAACACTTACGTTAGTCTTATCTGAGTTCCTTTCTCAGGAAACTTTCAGCCCTCCCAAATAGTATCAAAGAACTGAAACTCACCAGATCACTACATCCCAACAATGACATCCTCATCCATCATGATTGCTTCCTTAATCCTCTCTAATTCCTGTTTTCCCACACGTAGTTATGTTCCTTCCTTGCTATACAAATCTCCAGTTTTAGTTGGTTGGGAGATGAACTTGAGACTTATCTCCCATCTTCCAGCTGGCATTACCTGAATAATGCCTTTCTTCCCTGGCATTCCTCATCTTGGTGATTAGCTTTCTGTGTGGTGAGCAATGGTACCTAGACTGAATGCCTGGCAATTGGTAACAATTGCTATCATTTACAGACAATCTACCCATCCCCTTATTTATCAAATATCCTGCCAAATTGATTATTCATTTTCTCACTACCAGATATCCTGTTATTTTGATGCCTACAATGCTCAGATGAAAAACCAAAAGAATTTCGCCTCTTGATTTCCTGATGTTCTTATTTTTAATAAAGTTCTACTTACAATTCACTTCAGCCACACATGCCATAGCCACTTGATTGGGATTGTATCACCTAGAACTGATCCCCTTATGAACCATTTTATGCAAATGCCTCACAACAGATTTTCTGTTCTGTTTTTCACTCATTTACCTGTTCTTTGAATTCAAAGTAATATTCAGTCTTCTGTCCAATCTCCTTTCTAATTATCTTATTCAATTTTTATTTTTTGATGTAGATTAAATTATATGGTCCATCAGTTCAACAACACTCTTGTAACTATTCTGTTTTCTAGCTCCACTATCTTTCCATCGTTACTGTCTGGGAAATCTCTAGCACTAGTTCAACTTCACTGTCAACAGCCTCTAAGCCTATACAAAATTCCTGAGTGATAAATAAACAGTCCCACATTTATGTCACAATATACTTATTCTTTGACCTTATTGGACCCTCAACAATGCCGAGTAATCTTATTATTTTCCTAATTAGCAATATCTCTGTCTCTATAGAAGCTTTTTCAAAATCTTTTTACTTGTACCATATGCCCAGCAATCACCTCTACCTTATTCTCAGTGGATGACTTTACTTCTTATTTTAAGAGAAAAAAGATAGAAGCCATCTTTTAAGGGCAACATCAATTCCAGCCACAAACCTTAGAATTTTCCTGACTAAACACACATCTGCATCATAATCTATACTGTTATAATAAAATAAATTTCTTCTTTTTTCTAAAGCTAGTCCTTCAACCTTGTACTGATTCCATCCACATTTATCTCTTTGTAGCCAATCCTCCTTTCCCGTGTATCTTCAACTATTCTCACTTTTTGGCTGCCTGAAATTAGTCTTATAACATCTTCAGATGTCTCCAATTTCTACTCTCCCTAGCCATTTTCTTTTTCTTTCTTTTCAAAGCTAAATTTCTTCAAGACTTGTTCATATTTCTACCTACTCATGTTTCACTTACATGCTTACCTATTACAATCTAGTTTTTTCCTCAGCCACTCCAATGAAACTGATCTTGTTGTGGTTTCTAGGAACCTATGTGGTAGGTAGAATAATGGTCCCCTAAAGACGTTCACATCCTCATCCTTAATTCCTAGAACTTATGACAATGTCACCTTACAAAAGGAAATTTGCTTATGTAACTTAGTTAAGAAATTGGAGATGAAGGAATTATCCCGGTTAATACAGTGGGCTCAAATCACAAAGGTCAGAGTCAGAGAAGGAGGTGTGAGGAGGGAGACAGAAGTCAGAGTGATGTGGCTATAAGCCAAGGAACACAGGTAGCCTTTAGAAGCCGAAAAAAAAAAAAAAGAAATTAAATCTCCCTTAGAGTATCCAGAAGGAACACAGCTATGCTAACTTGTTAATTTTAACCCAATATATCCTGTTTTAGACTTTTGAACTCTGGGAATGTAAAATGATAAATTTGTATTGTTTTAAGCTATGAAGTTTGTGGTAATGTATAACAACAGTAAAGAAACTAATACCACTTCCTAGTTGGTAAAGACAATATTTTCTATCTCTCTGTAACAATTCCATCTGAAAACTATTTTTCCCTTCTTGAAACCATCTTCTTCCTTTGGCTTCCTAGTTTCCTCATTACTGAGAATTTTTTCTTTTTGCTTAGGTTAGGCCTTTTCAGTTTCCTGTAATGAATTTCTTCCTCTTTCTGTTTCAAAATTCTGAAATCACTGGAAGTTTTTTCTTTTTCTTCAATTCTTAGACTACTTACCTTATCTCATAAGGAGATCTTAAAGTTTCATCCATTTCTGTGACTTTATTTGCCATTTGACAACTCCAAAATCTGTATTTTTTAGAATTCTCAGTCTTAGCTATAAAGTTCTGGGACATCCAATTTTTTTTTATCTTCCACCTGCATAATTCATGAATTCTATAACAGTGAAGGACACTGCCGTCTACTCAGTTGCCCCTGGAGGAAACTTGGAGCATTTCTCAATACGTTCATTTTTCTAACTGCCCAATCCAATCATTTACTGAGTTATAGATCATATACCTCCTAAACGTTTGTGAAATTAGTATACTACTTTCCATCACCACCACTTCTACCATACTTCCTGCTGTTGTTATCTCCCAAATAAATTGCTGCCATGACCTCTTCACTGATCTTCCCCTTACACAATCCAGTTAACATGCTGCAATGGGAGAGTTATTTCTGCAAATCTGAACTTGCTCATTTCATTAGCAGCATTTGCTGCTTTGTCTCTTTCACTCCCAAATCTATGGTTCAACTACACTTAAAAAAAAAAATTCCTAGAATAAGCCTCTCTTGCCTCTGGGAACAGCCCTTGACTATGTTTAGAATGTTTTCTCCACGTTTCTGCTTTCCTTTTTGCTAACTCCAACTACTATTCTTCTTCATCGTGTATTTCCTTTCTTCCCCCAATTCTGAACTGGTTCTCTTCCATTATTTATCCCCTAGCACCTTCTTAGCATTTTGTTATTTCTCTTCTATAATAATAAGATTTTGCCAGGATTACAGCAATTTTGTAGTTACTTGTCTGAGTTCTACACCATAATCCTTTTGAGGGCAGAGACTATGTCCACCTACCTCACTGTAATATACCTAGTATTTAACACACAGTGTCTAACATTTTCTTTTTCCCTCAGTAGGTGCTCAATAAATATTTCTAGAATGAATCAATAAGTGAATGCATGAGAAATAATTGCATTCAAAGTGGCATTCGAGTTTACTACAGGATGAAATGCTTGTGTCCTTAGCTATTAGACAAGAAGTCTCTTTTTAATTAAACATCTAAGGATCTGAGTTATTAACTTCTTTAGTCTTTTATTTATTTGATTTTTTTCTTGTGTTTTTTTTTTTTTGGCTTGTTCTGCATTTCAGGGGACTTAGGAACTCAGTTCATCATTTCTCTTCTGTAGCAGCTGTCAAATATTTCTCAAAATCAAATATTTCTAAAAATCAAAGCCAACTAAATATTTCTAAACAAAGCCAACTGTAAATAAAGGAGCATCTAAACTTTTTCCTTAGAGTGCTGACTCTACACAAGCTTATAAATGTTTTTAAATTAATACTTTATTGTTAAAGCAGTTTCAGATTTTCAGAAAAATTGACCGGAAAGTACACAAACTTCCCTAACCTCAAGTCAAACCCTAAGCCTAACCCCAAACCCTACCTGCACACACAGTTTCCCCTATTATTAACAACGTTATTAGTGTAGTATATTTGTTACAATTCATGCATCATGACTAATACTTTATTATTAACTATAATCTGTCATTTGCATTTAAGGTTTACTCTTTATATTGTACAGTTCTGGGAGTCTTGTCAAGTGTATAATGGCATGCATCCACCATTATGGTATCATACATAATAGTTTTGCTGCTCTAAAAATTCCATGTTTCATCCATTCATAGCCCTTTCCCTCACTCTGAGCCCTTGACAACCACTGAACTTTTTACTGTCTCTATAATTTTACCTTTTTGAGAATGTAGAAGCATGGAATCATACATTATGTAGCCTTTTCAGCTTGGTTTCTTTCACTTAACAGTATACATTTAAGGTTTCTTTATGTCTTTCAAGGCTTTGTAGCTCATTGCTTTTTATTGCTGAATAAACAACTCAGCAATTGTATGAATGTATGATAACTTACTTATCCATTCACATATTGACAGATACTCTAGTTGCTTTCAAACTTTGGCAATTATGAGCAAAGCTTCTATAGACACTTGTGTAGAGGTTTCTGTGTAGATGTCAGTTTTCAATTCATTTGAGTAAATACCAAGGACAATCATTGCTGGATCTTATGGTAAAAGTATACATATATATATATATATATATATATTTTTTTTTTTTTTTAACACACAGTGTCTAATATATATATACACACAGTTGAAGTATATTTCGCTTTGCAAGAAAGTACCAAATTGCCTTTAAAAGTGGTTAAACCATTTTGCATTTCAGCCAGCAATGAATGGGGATCCCTCTTTATCCGCATCTCAGTCAGTATTTGGTCTTTTCAGTGTTTGGGATTTTTGCCATTCAATCAGTGTGCAGTGGTATCTCGTTTTAATTTACAATTCCTTAATGACATATGATGTTAATTGTTACTATCTGTATATCTTCTTTGTAAGGTATTTATTCAGATCTTTTGTCTGTTTTTGTTTTTATTTACTTTTGAATTTTAAAGGTTCTTTATACTTAAAACTATTTTGGTACCTGAAATACTTGCCATACCCTGGACGATGTCATTGTAAGTTTATGTGCACAATTTTAAATGTTCTCCATGAAGACTGTGTCAAGTTATATTGTCTTAATGGTGTATACCAATACCCATTTTCATACATCCTTGCCAGCCCTAAGTGTTATCATTTCTTTTTTTATCTCCAATAATTGTCTATAGATGAATTTAAGAAGCAGCTAACAAAATGAACTTTAATTTCTGAGATACACATTTATGAGGTTGTCCTGTTTTGGACTGAAGCAAGAGAAGTATAATTTCAGTACATGAACTAAGAAAAAAACTGCTCAATTCAATTATGAAATACTTCATTTCACAAATTTTTGTTGACTACTTACTATGTTTACTAGGTATAAAATAAATACTGGACCTATATGATTAAGAAGGCAGGTGAAGTTGTACACTAAAATTTATAGTGGGAGACACAGATCTTCTTAGAGACTAAATTCTATTGGTGGAATGCATGAATAAACTAATAGATTAATAAGAACAGCAGCAAAGATAGTTTATTAACACTCAAGAAACAATTATTTAGCATCTTTTCTTTGGGGAAAGAACATCAAACAATTGAACAGACAACAATTTTCATCTTGGAGATCCTGCATTCTAGAAATAATTCTATAATACAGAAGTAAATTTTGGAAGCTTATAAGTGCTATGAAAGTCAATTGATCTGGGTAATGGAATTAGGTGTCAGATGGGGAAAGGAATAAAAGAGCTTGCAGAGAATTACTATGAGATGTATCACAAGTAGTGCAATATCTCCAAGGAAGTAACATAATTGCTGAGGTTTGAGTAAGAGTAAGGAGGCATCTATTTGAAGATCACAGACAGGCAGAAAACATTTGTGCAAAGTCTGTAAGGCAGAAACTAATGTGTATTTCTGAAGTAAGAGACAAATGTAAAAGGCCAATGTGCCCGGGGCCCAGAAAGCACTGAGTCACACTTGCTTCGGTTTAAAAGAAAGGCATGGGCCAGTGCACACAAAGCTATGCAAACCTAGGTAAGAAATGTATAAATAAAAGGGGTACTTTTAGATTTATATCTATAATCATATAATACTTCTATCTCTAAAATTCATATCTATTAAATGTGTTCTGTATGTATGAGTTTAAATATATGCATCTGTATATTTGTGTTTCTGGAAACAACCACTTAATAATAGAAATGAAAGAATAGGTACCAAGTTCACTCTGGAACCAACTGTCATTGAGTTTTTCTTATGATTGACTGATTTTTCTGAATCAGTGTTCCAAATAAAATGTTAAGAGCATAGCCAATTGATTGGTCACCCAACAGTAGACAGGGAGCATAAAGTGCAAGGCCAAGGAAGTCATAATATGGAATAAGGTAATTAGGTAGCAATATATCTGATGGGAGAGAAAAGGTAAAAACAGAGCATGGCATGATAGTGAAATGTCAAGAAAAGGATCACACGAAACAGTACATAAGAATTCAATCCAGTGACTAAGAGTGTTGGGAATGTAACTGCTTTTATATGTAATCATTTTATTCATTTTTTCTGTGATAACTAATTTATATTTTTATAATTTTTTTATTCATGAAAGTAAATAAATACATTCAGTCAATTTTGCCTTCTCACCCATTACCTGTGTATGTAATTAAGATTCAAGCACGGGCTTACAATATATCAAACCATAAGGGAATAAGGCAAAATGAAAGGTCTTCAGAGACATCTGTCCATGCTGTCATCTTCATGTGCATATCTAGTCTAGACTTTAAGCGTTATTCCATACAAATTACCTAAGTTCCCATCTACAGTTCTTTTTACATCTGTCAGTCTCTTCCTGCATAACATTAATCCTAGGAGCACATGACTTTTCCTTGGTTTATAAGGAATCCATTGGACATCAAGCTGCTTTGGGAGTCTTTCTAAGGTTCAGCTCTCTTATACCTTTAAGTTCTCGCCAAGTGCCAGAAGTACTCATAAATGAACATAACTCCCCTTTTCTCCTAAATTTCTTTAATCTATCTGTGTCTTTCTTTGATTGCTTTTGCTCTTCCTCTGGAATTCAGCCTCAGAAAAAGGAACTCAACCCTCATTGTTTTCCTTTTGCATGGTTCTTCCCCAAATTAACTGCATCTCAGGAAACCCTTTTCCCTTTTCTAGACTCATGGATGAGAAGCATTGTTTGTCTGTCAACTTGTTCCCCCTCCTCTCCAATTCTATTTATTTTAAATTCTTGCATTCCTCAGGAGGGCCTAGCTTTGAAAATTTAAAAATATCTTCTTTTTATTCTCTCCTTTTTGTTGTCACATCCCTCCCTCGAGGGAAGCTATATAAATTAGTAGGAATGGCTGTCGTGGGGGAGTGATGACTATTTGGGCTGGCAGCATGGGGGTAAAAGAATTTACCAAGACAGTTGTAGGTAAAGAAGGGCAGATTTATTAGAGAAAGTATGAAAATACATTACAAGAAAGCAACAGGCAGTTCAGCATGAGAGAAGTTGACTGCCAGGAGACAAAGACTTGCTGAGGATTTTATAGAAAGGGACTTGGGAACTTGCATTCTTCTGTCAGTGGGATGCTTGATAAATTGAGGCATTTGATGGTAAGCAGGAAGTTTGTGAGTTATGTACGTTATTTGTTCCGGAGGGCTATATGTCCTGGGCTGTAAAGAAAAACAGATCTATAATTCATCTCCTTCCTCTTTTTGTTTATATGTCTTGAACCATGAAGAAAGGCATATTTATAGCTTATTTACTTTATCTCTTTGCTTTCCCCTGGTCCCACCAGCCTGACTCCTTTTCCCTAATTAGGGCTCTGCACTGGCACCTGGTTAATGTTGGTGAAGAGGTGAGAGAGCAAGGAACAAGGGTCTAAAAGACATGTACAATGCAAGAAGAAAATCAATGAATTATCCTAAAATATTTTTTGTCATAACAATCAATAAAATGGCATGATGAGATCCTAGACTAGGACATAACATGGAAAAGATTTATCTTAAAGATATCTTAAAGATAAGCCACATACATGGAAAAGATTTATCTTAAAGACAAGCCACATTTGCAAAGAATCGAAATATCCATTTTCATATATTATTTAAATACATGGTAAACTTTACCCCCCTAATATGGCAAATTTATAATTTTTTTTTTTTTTTTTTTTTTTTTGAGATGGAGTCTTGCTCTGTCGCCCAGGCTAGTGTGCAATGGTGCGATCTCGGCCTACTGCAAGCTCCGCCTCCTGGGTTCACACCTCCTGCCTCAGCCTCCCGAGTAGCTGGGACTACAGGCACCCGCCACCACGCCCGGCTAATTTTTTGTATTTTTAGTAGAGACGGGGTTTCACCATGTTAGCCAGGATGCTCTCAATCTCCGGACCTTGTGATCCGCCCACCTCGGCCTAACCAAAGTGCTGGGATTACAGGCTTGAACCACCACACCCAGCCTATAATTTTTTTATGCATAGAAATTTTAATCGTAAAAAGTCACTATGTAAAATGATAGATATGTTCTGTTTCTTTATAGTAACCATTTTACTATCTATATGTGTTACATAACAAGATGTTGTAAACCTCAAGTATACACAATAAAACTTATTAAAACACAACAGAAGAAAAAAGAGGGGCCAATACTGAAGTGCATTGAGTTCTTAAGATTAAAAAATAAACACATATAATTATAATTTTTTTTTAAAAATGAAATAAAAAATTAAAGTTTTTTTTTTTGTAATTTCAAGGTTCAAGGCATTATAAAAAGAATTCTGTTTTTTCCTGTTTGGTAGTCATTTGAATATCATATACTAGTTTGTAAAACATCTTATAGATAAATATAATTTGATTCACTTCCAATGACAGCAACATCTTGAGAAGAAAGCAAGATATGGATTTATTCAAAGAATTTACTTTTATATCTAGGAAACTATAGATTTAGTAGATTTCTTTCTAAAGAACTTTGGATCACAGGATTCATAGTTAGAGGAAAATCTCCACATTTAATTCGTTACTGTCTTTTAGTTTATGCGTCACAGCAAACCACTCTTGAAAGTTCTTTGTACAGTCTAGTTAGATATATATTTTTAATTTCATAAAAACATGTACAATGAGTCAAGGAGTTAATTAAAGAAATATATAAGGGAAGGATATAAAATTTCTTGTTAATAATTGATATCACAAATATTATTGGAAAGGTCAACAAGCACTTCAAAACTGTTGAATCAAGTACCAAGCAATTAATTCATCTAATATAATTATATGTATTTAGCAAATGACATATTTTTAATCATTATATTGAAATTCATATTTCATTATGCAAAACAAATTTAGAAAGGCACATGTTGCTGTGTAGTACAATTTTGTAATTAAGTCACAATGAAATCAATTTTTGCAATCAGCCAATATTTGTAGCTAGTTTTCACTTTTTAAATATTATTAAAAAGTCTTAATTTTTTATATTCAATTAATATTAATCTGGTACCTGAAACGTGCCAGAATGTGCTGAACCAAATGAACTTCAGAGATGAGCAGGCACAATCTCCCTTCTCAAGGGTAAGAGTCTAGTATATGGTTTACATAAGATCAATAATTTTTTTTAAAAGTGTAATAAATGATAACGTAGCAGGACAAGCCGCAGACAAAACCCCTCAGACACTGAGTTAAAGAAGGAAGGGCTTTATTCAGCTGGGAGCTTCAGCAAGCCTCATGTCTCCAACAACCGAGCTCCCCAAGTGAGCAATTTCTGTCCCTTTTAAGGGCTGACAACTCGAAGGCGGTCCGCGTGAGAGGGTCGTGATTGATTGAGCAAGCAGGGGGTACGTGACTGGGGGCTGCATGCACTGGTAATTAGAATGGAACAGAACAGGACAGGGATTTTCACAGTGCTTTTCTATAGAATGTCTGTAATCTACAGATAACATAACCGATTAGGTCAGGGGTCGATCTTTAACTACCAGGCCCAGGGTGTGGCGCCGGGCTGTCTGCCTGTGGATTTCATTTCTGCCTTTTAGTTTTTATTTCTTCTTTCTTTGGAGGCAGAAATTGGGCATAAGACAATATGAGGGGTGGTCTCCTCCCTTAATAAAATAGAGCAACTTAGAAGATCTAACGAGATTTCTGCGAGAGACATCTAATTCAGGCTGAGATAAGAAGGAGGATTGAAAAATGTTTCCAAATGGAGGTGATATTTGACTAATTAGTGTAGCATTACCTACGAAATGAAGAAGGGGCTGGTCAAAAAAAGAGTATGTCAGACAATAAAGCTCAGAGGCAAGAGAAATCTTGGCATATTTCAGCAACTCTAAATAGGTGAGAATAGCCATAAACTAAAATGTGTATGACTTTCTAGTGAGAAACAAGGCTGAAAAATGCTGGCAGTGACCAAAACACGAAGAACCTTTTTAGTGTGAACTAAAAGCTTGAACTTTATTTTGAAACTTTCCTCATGGGCTTTAATCATGACTGGGACATGATCAGAATTGTGTTTTAATCTATTTTCAAAATGCAGCTTCGTCTGGAGATATTTAGAACAGATTGAAAATAAGAATTTAGTGAAATCAAGTGAAAAACCAAACAAGAAGTAGACGTTTGGAGATAAGAGGACTTCGCAGTCTATAGGAGGAAGTAGATAGTGTGAGATTTCGCTTATGTATTGTCTTAAGCAGGATCTCAGGAAAGTAGTTAAAGCTAATTATATACTTGGCTTAAACAACAACAACAATCACTAAATAATTTAACATGCTGCAGGCAAGCAGAATAAAGCAGATAGAAGTGAGCAAGAGAAGGTGGAGACTCCAAGGATTCACTTTAGCAACTAACTAGAAGGATTGGGAGGTAAAATTTAAGGTGTGTACAGGTCTCCTTTTACCAAGGGTGAAAGGGAGAGCTTATCGGTACATGCTCAAGGGGGAAATTAAGCAGTAGTTTTTTGAAGGTTATGAAGAAATCTCAGAGATTCAAACCTTCTCTAGACTTCAGTCAAAGCGGTTTGGTTTAGTGCAGTGTTCCTCAGATTTTGGTCTCTAATAATAATTAATAATCCAAAAGTGCTTTCATTAATATGGCTTATATCTATTGATATACTATTTTGTATCCTATGACATTAAAGTTGTGAAATAAAAATATATATTATTAATTTTTAAATGAAAATCTATTGCATATTAACCCAAATAATGCATTTTTGTGAAAATAATATTTTTCAAAACACTGAGAAGAGTAGTAGTGTTTTGCAATTTTACAAATATCCTTATCTGTCTAAAAGGAAGAAAGCTGTATTTGCATATCCACTTCTGCACTCAATATCTTCAGATGAATTGTTTTGTTCGAAATGTGTAATAAAAATCTAGCCTCACAGAGTTATGTAGTAGGAAAATAGTCTTTTCAAATCATTGTGGATATACTCCTTTGATGTTATGCACAAACTCAACAAGTAGTTGTTTTTTTGTTTTGTTTTGTTTTGTTTTTTGAGACAGTCTTGCTCCGTTGTGAGACTCCAGGCTGGAGTACAGCGGCATGATCATGGCTTACTGCAGCCTTGACCTCCCAGGCTCAAGAAATCATCCCATCTCAGCCTCCTAAGTAGCTAGGACTACAGGCATGCACCACCACACCTGGCTAATTTTTCTTTTCTTTTTCTTTTTCCTTTTTCCTTTTTTTTTTTTTTTTTTTTTTTATGGAGATGGAGTCTCACTATCTTACCCAGGCTGGGCTTGAACTCCTGGACTCAAGCAATCCTCTTGCCTCAGCCTCCTGGAGTACTGGGGTTACAGGCATGAGCCACTGTCCCAAGCCTAGTAGTTGTTTATTAAAGATTAGTTGCAATGTGAAATCTGAAACCTTATGAAGAAATGTTTCATACTCTGTTACATTAAATTTATTTCACTTGAACTTAGAATGGACCTTTAACATGATCAGTGATTGTAATCTTGTAACATTATGGATTTGTCATTTGACAAATATTTGAGATTCACTGGTCTGGTAAATGGGTTTTTTAAAAAATGTCAGGAAAAGTAATCATGAGAAATGCCCTGACCACCCCACTATGTTGGTGTGGGCTGTGCATTGTGACTTTCTTCCAAAGAGTACCCTATGAGAAAGGATGGTGGGGAAATGGGGTTTGGAAGAGAGTAACTTTACATTAGAAAAATCTGACAAGCACTACCTCAGCCAGGTAATCAAGGTCAACATAAAAATCATTAATTATGTTTAAAGTATGTAAACATGATATGATGTGATAAAAATTGCCCTTCATATCTGTAGTCTTTCCTGTCAGTGACCCATAGTCCCTGTCTTATCATGAAAAAAAATTGTAAACACCAGTAGTGGGACAGTCTGCCAAACACCTGATCATACTCTTCAAATTGTTGAGGCCATCAACAGCCATGAAAAGTTAAACCTGCTACAACCAAGAGAAGTATAAACAAACTTGACAACTAAACTTACTGTGGTATCCTGGAGCAGAAAAAGGACATTATATAAAAGCCAAGGAAATCTAAGTAAATTTGAACTTCAGTTAATAATAATAATTAATATTGCTTTGTTGATTGTAACATGTATAATACAAATGTTAAGTTGTTAATAATAGGGGAAACTGGTTGTAGGGCACAGGGGAACTTCTCTTACTATTTTCCATTTCTTTTGCTGCAAATTTAAAATTGTTTTTAAAAATATAGCCTAAGAAACCATGTTTAAAAATCCTTCCTGAATAAAAACTATAATTCCTTTATACATTATTCATCAAAGAGAATATAGGACATAAATCTTTTAGGGGACTAAATTCAAGTCACCACATCAATTTGTATTAACTTGTCTGTTTTTCCCAAATTGATCTATAGATAGAAACAATCTCAATAACATCTAAACACATTATTTTATGAATATCAACAAACTGATTCTAAGGTTTGTATAAAGAGGCAAAATACCCAGACAAGGCAACACCAAACTGCAAGAGAAGAAGAAAGTCTTACAACTGCTACTATTAAGCATTAAGACTTAAAATAAAGCTCAAATAATCAAGATAGTATAATACTGGCAAAAGGAGAGATGTGTAGATCAATGAAACTGATAGAGAACCTGGAAATAGACCCACACAAATATAATCAACTGATCTTTGACAGAGGAGCAAAGGCAATTCACTAGTCTTTTCAAAAAATGGTACTCGAACAACTGAACATCCACATATAGAAAAAAAAATCTAGACACAGACCTTACATCTTTCACAAAAATTAAAACAAAATGTATCATAAACCTAAATGTAAAATCCAATACTATAAAACACAGAGGATAACATAGGAGAAAATCTAGGAGACATTGGGATTGGTGATGACTTTTTAGATACAACATCAAAAGCATGATCCATGAAAGAAAAAATCAATAAATTAGACTTCATTAGATTAAAATCTCTGTTCCGCAAAAGATACTGTTAAGAGGATTAAAAAGATAAGCCAAAGGCTACAAGAAAATCCTTGCAAAATTTGTATCTGACAAAATGGGTTTAAAATATATAGTTGACCCTGTGGGGGATAGGGGAGTGAGTCTTCCTGCAGTTGAAAATGTGCGTATAACTTTTGACTCTCTGAAAACTTAACTACTAATAGCTTATTGTTGACCAGAAGCCATACTAATAGCATAAACAGTCTATTAACACATATTTATATGTTATATGTATTATATACTATATTCTTAGAATAAAGTATCTAGGAAAAAGTTATTAAAAATTATAAGAGAAAATATGTTTACTATTTATTAAGTGGAAGTGGATCACGATAAAGACCTTCAACCTTATCATTGTCACATGTTGTCTGAGGGCGAGGAAGAAGAGGGGCTGATCTTGCTGTCTCAGGAGTAGCAGAGGCAGAAGAGGTGAAAGAGGTGGAAGGAGAGGCAGGAGAGGCGAGAAAGGCAGAAATACATCATAATTTCTTTCTGACTTCTTTGCTTTCTCATTTCTCTAAAGAGAATCCTGTACCAATCCTTCCACCATTTACTTTGGTTTCACTACCTGTATCATAAAAGAGTCCAGATTGTAAAAGAAGTCAAAAGCAGTCTTGGATAATCAGAACCCTTCTTCCAAGTTGTTTAATGTCGATTTGTTTTCTGGCACTGCTTTTACATCTCCTTCCTTACTCTCTGGCACTGGTTCAGAAGCACTCATCTCCATCAAGACATCTTCTGTTAATTCTTCTGGTGTGGTGTCTGTTAGCTCTTAGGTTTCTCCAAGATCTATGTCTTAAAACTCTTTACTCTGCACCTTTTTTTTTTTTTTTTTTTTTTTTTTTGGTCACATACGTAGTTTCTTTCATGATTTTCTTGATTTACTCTGTTGCAAATTCTACAGGCATGAACAACAACTGAGCAGTTTCTTCCAGCAAGAATTTATTCTTTCAGGTTTGATTTGCTTTTACAGCTTTTTATATAACAGCAATAACATTTTTAATGATGTAATCCTATCAGACATTCATGAAGCTCTCTCTATTGAGGTTCTCTTCCATAGTACTGATGGTCCTTTCCAGAAAGTACCATTTGTAATGAGCCTTAAAGGTCCTTATGAGCTCCTGATCTAGAGGCTGAATTAGAGATGCCATTTTTGGGAGCAACACAGACCACTTTGACACCTTCGGCATTGAACTCATGGGGTTCTTGGTGTCCACGGGCACTGTCCAAAATCAAAAGTACTTTAAAAGGCAGTCTCTTACTGACAAGGTACTTCTCATCTCTAGGGACAAAACATTGAAGGAACTAATTCAGAGACTAGGTTCTCATTGTCCAGGTCTTCTTTTTGTACAATCAAAAGACTGGCAGCTGGTGTTTATCTTTTGCTTTCAAGGCTCAGGTGTTAGCAGCTTTATAGTTAAGGTCAGTCCTAATGATAAACCCTATTGCATTTACATGAAACAGAAGAGTTAGCCTTTCCTTTCCTGGCTTAAACCCTGGGGCTAGCTTCTCTTCCTTACTAATAAATATCCCTTGTGCAGTTATTTTTCCAGAATAGGCACATTAATCTGCATTAAAAATCTGTTTAGGTAGATATGCTTTCTCCTCAGTGAGTTTCTTTTTTTTTTTTTTTTGAGATGGAGTCTCGCTCTGTCACGCAGGCTAGAGTGCAGTGGCGTGATCTCGGCTCACTGCAACCTCTGCCTCGTGGGTTCAAGCAATTCTCTGCCACAGCCTCCCGAGTAGCTGGGATCACAAGTGCCCACCAGCATGCCCGGCTAACTTCTATATTGTTAGTAGAGATGGGGTTTCACCATCTTAACCAGGCTGGTCTTGAAATCCTGACCTTGTGATCTACCGGCCTTGGCCTCCCAAAGTGCTGGGATTGCAGGCATGAGCCACCATGCCCAGCCTTCAGTGAGGTTTCTAATGACAACTGGGGACTGTCTGCTGCCTCTTGCTTAGCAGAACCGCTTCTCCTATTATCTGGACATTTTTAAAGCCAAAACTTTTTCTAGAATTATCAAACCATCCTTTGCTGGCATTAAATTCCCTAGCTTTAGATCTTTTACTTTTTATTTTTTTTAAGTTGTCATATAATTACTTTGCTTTTTTTAAAATCATGTTAGTGTCTATAGGTATGCCTTTCTTATAGCATTCCTACACCCACATACAAGCTAACTTTTCATTGCAATATAAAAAGATATTTTGCCAGCCTGGACAACATAGCAAGACCTCCATATCTACAAAAGTTTTTTAAAAATTAGCCAGGCACCTGTAGTCCTAGCTACTCAGGAGGCTGAGATGGGAATGTTGCCTGAGCCTAGGAAGTCAAGGCTGCAGGGAGGGTTGCTTGAGCCTAGGAGGTCAAGGATGCAGTGGGCCACGATTGTGCCACGCACTCCAGCCTGAAGGACAAAGCAAGACTGTCTCAAAGAAAAAGGTATTTTGCAAAAAGTGCATGGTTTTCATGGCTACTAGCATAATGATGGCAGCAACAGCCTCATAAATTTCATTTTTTTTCTTACAATGCTTCTTTTGCTGAATTGATTCCTCTTGAAATGACAAGCAACTGCAGCTTCAGACCTCAACCTATAGTACATATTAAGCAATTCAACTCTTTCTTGTAATGTCATGACTTTTCTCTGCTTCTTAGGAGCATTTCCAGAATCTCCAGTGGCACTTTACATGGGTTCCATGGTGTTATTCAAAGTTTATAATAATTTCATTAATATGATGAAAGATACACAGAACTACGACAGGTCGCTTTTTACCGTGATATGCAATTTAATGGAGAGACAAACTGCTCACACAGAGATAATGAGTATCACATGGCATTTTAAGCAGATACTTGCAACACTTGAGCTCATCAGATAGCAACAGAAGGTGGCTATGAAATTATTACAGTAGTACAGTATGCACTACAGTTAATTTTATACAGTTATGATTTAATACTTCATCTTTATGGTTTGTTTACATTTCTCTTTACTGTGAATGACCCCACATATGGTCTTTAAGTGTCTGTGTATAATTTATTATAAATTTTAACTTTTAGCAATAATTGTGTACATATTTTATGGTAGTAAATGATAAAATAGACTATTATCAACATACATGTTATGCATTAATGACATACGTAACTTTTTCTGAATTTTTTTATATTGCTGGGTTTTGTGGTTTGTCTGCAAGTTTTAAGTTGTTATAAATGTCCAAAAATTTTCCAATATATTTATTGAAAAAAAATTTGTGTGTAAGTGGACTCGTGGTTCACACCCACGTTATTCAAGGGTCAAGTGTATGTCATTCTACATTACAGACCATTTCAATCAATGCCTAAAAATTGGCTCTTAGGATTATATGTGGCAGCCACCACAGAAAATTTTCTGGCCTAAGATTCCAACAGAAGGAAGAGAGAGATAAAAACAAACAAAACAAACACAGGAAATATGTACATTTAATTAGGGTAAGCAGCCTTAAGTATGTCAATGGAATAAAATTTTTAATGAATAACAGTCCTATATAATAACCTGATAATACAATTGTATTGAATTATCAAAATAAAAAGGTGAAATAGGAACCATGCATTTTAAGAAAATGTTTTAAAACAACTCTTATATAAATACTTAGAGTAAGAATTTACATTTAAATGTTGAGTTTCAGTTGCCTAGATAATTCAGTTATGTGGAAAAACTACTTATTATATTACTATAAATAATCATGCTGAAATTCTGTGCCCTTTTTTGAAACAGGGTAAAAATAACCAACTTTTTCAAATGTGTCTGGTATTTTAGCAGTGACTTAAGTCATCTGTCATGATTTTATTGAAAAATTACTAAAAAAGTAAACATAACCTCATATAGATTTACTCTGTGGCTATTTTGTAGTAGTTCAAGAATTACATCTTTAAAACGTATCATTGAACACTATTCCTGCTGCTTTAAGCAACAGAGTCAGCCAGAAAATAGAAGCGGATACTGACTTCACGTTGAGGGAAGATGCTAGATCCCTAGGAGGAATGATGTAAACCCTGTCCTGAAGGCAACAGCCCTTAGGACGAAAACATACAGAATCAAGAATGAAGCTCTTTCTTGCCTGAAGGCAATTCATCATCTATTTATTTACATCGTAAACTCTCAAAGTCTTCTGCAACTGAGAAAACATCCAATTAAAATAATTCACTGTCATTTATAATCCTTGGGCTCCCATTATGTACATGCCATTCTAGTAATGATGATATAACATTTACTATTAGGGATTTAAGGATAAACTTATTAAGAAAATCAAACTTCTCTACGTGTTACCTTCTGGGAAAATATGAAGAATCTATTTTATTTTTTCTAAATCTACTTACTGTAAGTTTTATAGATACAGCCTTTAGCGTTCAATCAATCTGCCTGTCTGTATGCATTAGTATATGTGTGTATACATGTAGTGATGATAAATACATGATAGATAGATGATTGATAGAAGATAGATAGATTGATAGCTAGCTAGCTAGATAGATATAGATAGGCATATCCATGAAGTTCTTCTTGTATCTAGATAAAGTCATTTTAACACATGATCGCTAACCTCCATTGATAAAATAACCACTGCCTACCATGCTTCTCCTCTAACACTTTCTAAATAGCACGTTTTGTGCTTCAGGGTGTGAGCCCAAGTGGGAGCCAGGGCCATTGGTGTCACAAATAATCAAGGCCACTTTCTGTGGCTTTGCCATGCCCTGTGATACACTCTTTGGGCTGCTGATATTGCTCTGTGATACTGCCTTCCCTTTCTAGGGTCAGAATTCAGCCTGTGCAGAGAAGCCCTGCGTCCAAGGGGTTCCTCATGAAGTGGACTGGGAGTTTCACCTCATGGCCCCCTCTCCTTCCCTAAGTAGATATGCAAGCCAAGGTCTAGGGTAGAATGAGTTCATAAAACAACTTCAAACTGGATTCAGGACAACTAAGTATTTTGGATATCTAGTCTCTCTGGCTGTTTAGTTTGTGACAGATTCCTGTTTTTGCTATGGGAATTTTTCTTCTCTCAGGCTCCACTTAAGGCTTGAATTGCATGTCTTGGCACTTTAGTTATGACTTGATGCTTTAAATCTGTGCTCCAAAGTAACATACTAAAATAACGAAGTTATATTCAGTTTTTCTCTATATATTGTATTATATTATTTATAATATAAAGATGATTTTGTTGGAGGAAATTCAATTAATCATCCTGTATTCAAACTCTCTTTTGGTGTGAATTTCAGAAATATTAATATTTTTTAATTATGTTGGGATTATCTATGTGAAAACATGTCAATCTGCAAAGACATAATGTAGTGCTTTGAGGTTTATCTTGGGCCTAGTTTAATTTTTACTCTCTTCGATTTGAACACTCTAAATGTTTGTATTTCAACTGACTTAGTAAGCAGAATTAGGTCACACTGACACTATCTAGTCAGTAGTAGAAACTGCATTCAAACACAGTCTCTATGCCTTAATAACTATCTCTGTGACCATGTAGCACCTTCTTCAGTAATGGAAGGCGCTTCTATAACTTTGCTTGTATCTCTCCACCATATGGTTTCCATCAGAGACAGAAACCTGTGCCAGACAGCGTGTTGCATGAGCAGATGCAGTCCCACACTATAAATATTTATTCCTTCCAGAGACAGCACACACATGTTCACAAAGTTCACACAACTATTAAGCGATTGAGCCAAGATTCGATTCAGGTACACTAATTCTAGACTTTTCATCCTTGTCTACTCTGTTCTTCTACGTAGATTACTTCAGGCAGTGCTAAACATATGCATACATACAAACTGAATTTTAGTTTTTAATCACATTTCAGAAAAATGAAATATTTTAGAAGTTTAAACATTGTTTTCAGCAAGTATTAATGATTAGGATATAAGAAATTTCATATTCACAGTATTTTTTTTCCAGAAACGGAAATACTAAACATTTTCTTTAGCTTTAGCTCTTAAGAGTACTTTTTATTCAAATTTATCAAGAGACAATGGCCAGGTTAGGGGTTTCTTAAAGATGTGGACTTGCAAAGGGGTCATTTGAAAATGGGACCTGCAGCCAGGCATAGTGGCTTATACCTGTAATTCCAGCACTTTGGGAGGTCGAGGCGAGTGGATCATTTGAGCTCAGGAGTTCAAGACCAGCCTGGCCAACATAGCGAAACCCTGTCTCTACTAAAAATAAAAAAATTAGCCAGGTAGGTAGTGACGCATGCCTGTAATCCCAGCTACTTGGGAGGCTGAGGCAAAAGAATTGCTTGAGCCTGGGAGATGGAGATTGCCTGTGAGCCGAGATTGCGTCACTGCTCTCCAGTCTGGGTGACAGAGTGAGACCTTGTCTCCAAAGGAAAAAAAAAAGGAAAAGAAACTGGGACTTGAAACTGTTCACTCCAATACCCTGAACATTAGCCAGCATCAAGGCAACATAAATTCACCCATTTTAATATTCTTTCCAGATTTTTATAATATAAAAAGTACATTTTTTTCATTTAGACCAAAATAATCATAAGTTAGAGAATATTTAACTCCAAAACACACATATCATGTGACTCAACAGTACATTATTATGATATTCCAATGAAACAATGTCTAGGACTTGATGAGGAGTTTTGGAAACCAAATGGGAGATTAAAAGATATATTTAAATCAGGGTTTCTCAATGCTGGCACATGGATGTTTTTGGCTGAATAATTCTTTATTGTGGAGGTTTGTCCTGTGCATTGCAGGATGTTTGGCAGAATTCTTGGCATCCACCAACTAGATGCCAATAACATTTCCCTCCAAGATATAGCAATAGAAAATGTCCGAAAGCATTGCTAAATGTCTTCTAGGGTGCAAAATCAGCCCTGGTAAAGAACCACTGTTCTAAATGTTTATATCTGTGCAAACAATAAGCAAAAGCAAACTAACTAAAATTTTCTCATAAAGAAAAGGTACAATTTCATGGGAAAAATTCTCTCTTAAAGTATTAGCCCTGAAGGGATAGTTAATATTTTATTATAAAGAATTGAGAACATTATATGAAATATACTGTTTTTAAAATATATAGAAATATGCAACATATGTATAAGATAAAGGTAGTGAAATTATAATTTAATTTGTATGTACTGATAGAATTTTTCCTTCAAACACAGCAAAGGCTTTATTTTCTTACTCCATATTACTCAGATTTTAATTTTGCTTTGATTTTAAAACCAATATTACATATGTGTTTAGAGCATATACTTCTAGGTAGAAGCATATCTATTTTAAGGAAGATTTAATTCAAAGGAATCATTAATTTACTTAAATATCAGAGAGATAGATTGTTCTATGGAAGTCTTATAACTAGTTAAATAGATTTAAGTGCAAACTATATAATATCTCATATATAAGGTGAACTCTCATCCAAAAATTAGTGACTTAATAAAGATTCAGTGGAAATTTGACCATGAATATTTCAACGTTCTTTTTCTCTATTTTATTCTCCTTTGTGTATGATATAAATGACACATTAACAGTAGCAAGTCTCTAGTCTATTAGAATCTTTAGTGAAAGACACTTCATTTATCCTGATGATCACACTTCCTTTTATAAGCCAGTTGCCCTTGACCAGATATTCTTCTGACCCCTACCTTAAATGACAAACTCTGTTTCTCAATGTCATTTCATGTCCTGCCTTTATTATTTATGACCCTACATAGGTAATCTCCCTATTTATAAGGCTGATATTTCAAATAATAAATGTGCTAAATTACAGCTCAGTATTTTAAGCAGACAGAACAGAACGTTTGTGGGCTTTGAAGAATCACATCAGGAATGGAGGTTCCTCTGCCACTGCTGCAGATCATTAATGCTTAAGCTATTGATTCTTCAGTCAAACTATTACAAGTCCGAAGCTTGACACAACATCCTTAATAAATGCTTTGTAAGTAGAGAATTTGCTCTTGTTTGCTTTTGTGTTGATTTCTTAAGACCAGTGGATAAGTTGATTTCTTAGACAAGTCTAGCCTTTAAATGCTTTATGTTTACATACAGAAACAGCCATCGCATTCCTGTCATTTATCATTTAGTAAACAGTATTGTCCATTTCTTTTTCTTCCTTCTGCTTTATCATATTAAAAATCATTAGTTTCTTAATCAATTCAGTGATTATTAGCTTTCCTAGGATGTGTCATAGCACATGCCTACAATGTCTAGCATAGTATGTACAAAAATTAGTGACCAGTAAATACTATATGACTGTACAGAATTTCAGAGAAAAAAAACATTTAAGAAACCATGCACTGGCCGGGCACGGTGGCTCACACCTGTAATCCCAGCACTTTGGGAGCCTGAGGTGAGTGGGTCACAAGGTCAGGAGATCGAGACCATCCTGGCTAACACAGTGAATCCCCGTCTCTACCAAAAATACAAAAAATTAGCCAGGCGTGGTGGCAAGCACCTGTAGTCCCAGCTACTTGGAAGGCTGAGGCAGGAGAATGGCATGAACCCAGGAGGCGGAGCTTGCAGTGAGCTGAGATTGCGCCACTGCACTCCAGCCTGGGAGACAGAGCAAGACTCCTTCTCAAAAAAAAAAAAAAAAAACCATGCACTTGTACACACACACACACACACACACGTGTGTGTGTGTATATATATTTATACAGGTTTTTAAAACTGTGCTAGTTTATCAACAATGGAACATGGATTACATAAAGAGCATGAGGTCAGGTTTTCAGAAATTAATTCTGTCCGTCAAAGTAATTTTCAGCAGCTTAAGGATTGTCACACATATTTCTTGAAATCCCTAAGATTCTTTCTACCATTTAAAAATATGTTTGTAATTATCTGTTATGGATTGTTATTATCCATAATTGATTAACCATTGTCAAATTTGGGCCCTATGAAGTAAAATAGCATACATTTCATTTCACCTTTGATGAAATGGTTCCCCTGGTTGAAGTGACCAAACTCACCCATATGTGCCATTTTGAAACCTCAGTAAAGGTTTAAGGATATAGTGTTAGTTTTAGTTAGTTAAAATTTGTTAGTTTTATTTATTTTTTTCAATAAACAGATTGCTAATATACTGTTTTTCACAATTCATCCAGGGAATCATATTAAAACTTTTAATTATTTAATTAGTCTATTATGTAACAAGCTGATCCTTGATGAGAAAGAGTGAAGGGCAGCCGTATTTAATGCCTGTGGAAGGCATTTGTTAGGATAAGTATTTGAAGTGCCTCCACATGCATACTATTATAGTTAAGAAGGAAATTAGATAATTAAAAAGAGAAATAATACACATTTAATGTAAGCTGCTGTTGAGTACAGGAAGCAACAAAAACTAAATTCCTTGCAAAGTTGCTGCTTCATTAAATGATAATTTAGGCACATACATAGCCTAAAACAAAAGTCAAATAATGCCCTGACAATGTATTTCATCAGACTCTGGCAACAAGAAACAGGTAATTGAGTCACATTACCTCATCTTGGAGGAGAAAGACACAAAAGCCATCTTATCATTTTTTTTTTCTTTTTTCTTTTCTTTTTTTTTTTGAGACAGGGTCTCACTCGTAACCCAGGCTAGAGTGCAGTGGTACAATCTCAGCTTACTACAACCTCCACCTCCCAGGTTCAAGGGATTCTCCTACCTCAGCCTCCCCAGTGGCTGGGACTACAGGCAACCGCACCGCGCACAGCTAATTTTTGTACCTTTTTGGAGAGATGGGGTTTAACCATGTTGGCTAGGCTGGTCTCAACCTCCTGACCTCAAGTCAAGAGATCCACCAGCCTCGGCCTCCCAAAGTGCTGGGGTTACAGGCGTGAGCCACTGCACTGCACCATCTTACCATTCTTTATGTGTGAAGCTGATGAAGCTAAAAGAGTTGTGCTGACTCATGCGGTATCATACAGCATTCGGCCAACCTCTGTGACTCTTGGTTTACCAATCTCTTTATATACCAATGTGAAAACTGTAGCCAATAATACGGACCTTCCTTGCATGAACTTTAGCATACAAGTCAATTAAAAAGATCAAACTTTAATATATACATTGTCACTGTTTTCTAACAGAAAAGCTTTATTTTAAAAATAATATCTGATTGTTTCCAATTTTAAAAAAGATAAAACACAAATTTAACCGGAATTACACTAACATTTGACTGTGGAGTCAATTTGCTATGGAATTAATGGAGCTTAGAAAAATGGTTCCCTGATCTAAGAACAATCTCCCCATTCATGGAGAAGCTCAATTATTATAGAAGTGCTTTTCCTTAGTGTAATACTGTATATGTGTATGCTACGCTGGCTACCATTACCTGTCCTGAAAGAGAATGTACACTCAGCATTGCAAGTTATTTTGCCATGACATGAATGCGGTATGCTGCATGTATGTCAAGGACAGTTGAACAGATTGGTGTATACTCTTGGCACCACTTAATATGACACTATAAGAAAGTTTCTTACTCTTTCTCAGCTTCAATTTATTCATCATTATGATGTGGATCATTAACACTGTATTCTAGTTTATTGCAATAATTAAATATGCCACTTTCTATAAAGCCCTCATATTACTACCTCAATTAATAATAATGATTTTTAGTATGTTATATTTCTACTATCATCATTATTGTAATTACTAAATATTTTGTAGAACAATTGTTTTTAGATGTGGGGTAGGGAAATATGATCTCCCTTTAAAATCTGATAAAATAATTTGATTCTGTTGACTCTGCTTAAATTAACACAGAGACACACAAATTTCTGGACAATTATGGGGAATATTTAGATACCCTAAACTTAATTTGGCCTTTGCAGTTAGGTAATGGACATTAGGCTGAGAAGTCTCTATTTAAACACAAGTTTTGACTACAGTAAAGGTGAGAAGAAAATGAGAACCTTCTATGAATATCATCAAAAGACAGAGGAAGGGTTGGAAACCTGCCTGTAACTCTAAAGATTGAGAATATAGCAATGTGTAGATGAATGACAATTGGATTTAGAATCAAACAGATATGGGTTCTGCTGTGAATGATGAAACAGGATGCTGATATGAACAAATATTAGATGACATTTAGCAATCACATTCTGGCCAGCCAACTCCAGGCAAACAACATTGTGTTCCTGACCAGTCATTTGTTACGGTATAGTTCCTGAGAAATATGTGTAGAAAACCGTAACAGAGAAAGCAAGGCACCCCTACATATTATTTCGGACTTTGGCCTCAACAGCCAGTAATGCAATCCAGTAGGCTAGGCTGGAGTTGATTCTTTCAATGTCTCTCTACTTAGGTAGGCCTGTGCAGCCGAGTCCTGCTCTCCAAATATATAGGGAGGAGAGAGGAGATATACCTCAATATCTTAATGATGGCTGTTTTAGGATGCAGACTCAAGGCCTTCTTAAATCAGGGAAAGTATCTAGGTAACATTACTTCTGTGCATGGGGTCGTTTTTATTTTTATTTTTGTCAAGGTTATCACAATTTTGTTTGTTTATTTTGTTTTGTGGAGGAGGAGATTTGAGGTAGGTTTATGTGTGTGTGTAAATGAGAAAGAAGGGAGAGAGGAAGAATAAAGTATTGGGTCTTCTCTTGTGTATAGAATGGGGGAATTGCCTCTACTCAGTGACTTAAACAGTGTAAACGTCAGAGAGGGGTATAAAAGATCACATGCACGGCATGTTGATCTATAAAACCTTTTAAAATTCTCACCCTTAGAAACCTAGACAATATCGATGTCTTCAAATTTTACAATATATGTCCTTCTTAGCAGTAGGGCATTTTCCCCTGGATTCTGACTCATTCTTTTGAAGCAACATAGAGAACTGAAGGAAGAGAAAAAGGTTTGAATGCCCCCTAAAAGGCAAGTGTAGGTTATCTACTTAGTCACTTACAGAAGTTGAGTAAATATTTTAGCTTCGTGCATCAAAGACTTGATATACTACCATATACACTATGAAGGAAATTGAAGTATAGCGTAAATTTATCAAAATTTAATTACAAATTTCAAAGCACCTATTACAAGTCTTGCACTTGATATGTAATCACTATGTAACTATATCTTGCGTGTAATATGTACTCAGATATGTAACTATATATATTTTACTTTACATTTTGCCTTTACATGGACTCCTATATATTTTAAATATGAAAACCAATTTAGAAAGAGTGGTCTGTACCTACCATTACATATACTTCCAAAATAAAGATAAAGAGTCATGATAAAAGTTTGTATTAAATGACCCTTTTTGGCTATTTTCTAAAATTACTGACTAGAGCTTCCATTACATAATTCTTTAGCAACATCAGTTGTGATGGCCTATTTTTACATGACACATGGGCTAAATGTAGTGAATTCACTAGAGTGGAATTATTCAGATCATAGTAATTATAAAATGTATCAGTGTCATTCATGCTTAAGAGCCAAAGATGATATTGAAATAGGCTTATCTCTTCTTCAGGATCATTTTCTTCATTAATTAATGTTAACTTAAGATATAAATTCATTTTCAGAAGTCAATTATAAAAATTGGTCCGTGACATTACTATAGAAATGTACAGACATATGTCATGTGAAAATTTTTTATGGTGATTATAACTTTTAATGTATATATAGATATGTTACATAATATTCATATAGTGAGATTATATATTATTTCATTTTTTATTTTTCTGTATTCTCTAAATGTTGTATGATATATGTATATTTCTTTTTTTAATTTTATTATTATTATACTTTAAGTTTTAGGGTACGTGTGCACAATGTGCAGGTTAGTTACATATGTATACATGTGCCATGCTGGTGTGCTGCACCCATTAACTTGTCATTTAGCATTAGGTGTATCTCCTAATGCTATCCCTCCCCGCTCCCCCCACCCCACAACAGTCCCCAGAGTGTGATGTTCCCCTTCAGGTGTCCATGTGTTCTCATTGTTCAATTCCCACCTATGAGTGAGAATATGCGGTGTTTGGTTTTTCGTTCTTGCGATAGTTTACTGAGAATGATGATTTCCAATTTCATCCACGTCCCTACAAAGGACATGAACTCATCATTTTTTATGTCTGAATAGTATTCCATGGTGTATATGTGCCACATTTTCTTAATCCAGTCTATCATTGTTGGATATTTGGGTTGGTTCCAAGTCTTTGCTATTGTGAATAGTGCCGCAATAAACATACATGTGCATGTGTCTTTATAGCAGCATGATTTCTAGTCCTTTGGGTATATACCCAGTAATGGGATGGCTGGGTCAAATGGTATTTCTAGTTCTAGATCCCTGAGGAATCGCCACACTGACTTCCACATTGGTTGAACTACTTTACATTCCCACCAACAGTGTAGAAGTGTTCCTATTTCTCCACATCCTCTCCAGCACCTGTTGTTTCCTGACTTTTTAATGATTGCCATTCTAACTGGTGTGAGATGGTATCTCATTGTGGTTTTGATTTGCATTTCTCTGATGGCCAGTGATGGTGAGCATTTTTTCATGTGTTTTTTGGCTGCATAAATGTCTTCTTCTGAGAAGTGTCTGTTCATGTCCTTCACCCACTTTTTGATGGGGTTGTTTGTTTTTTTCTTGTAAATTTGTTTGAGTTCATTGTAGATTCTGGATATTAGCCTTTGTCAGATGAGTAGGTTGCTAAAATTTTCTCCCATTTTGTAGGTTGGCTGTTCACTCTGATGGTAGTTTCTTTTGCTGTGCAGAAGCTCTTTAGTTTAATTACGTCCCATTTGTCAATTTTGGCTTTTATTGCCATTGCTTTTGGTGTTTTAGACATGAAGTCCTTGCCCATGCCTATATCCTGAATGGTAACGCCTAGGTTTTCTTCTAGGGTTTTTATGGTTTTAGGTCTAACATTTAAGTCTTTAATCCACCTTGAATTAATTTTTGTATAAGGTGTAAGGAAGGGATCCAGTTTCCGCTTTCTACATATGGCTAGCCAGTTTTCCCAGCACCATTTATTAAATAGGGAATCCTTTCCCCATTGCTTGTTTTTCTGAGGTTTGTCAAAGATCAGATAGTTGTAGATATGCGGCGTTATTTCTGAGGGCTCTGTTCTGTTCCATTGATCTATATCTCTGTTTTGGTACCAGTACCATGCTGTTTTGGTTACTGTAGCCTTGTAGTATAGTTTGAAGTCAGGTAGCATGATGCCTCCAGCTTTGTTCTTTTGGCTTAGGATTGACTTGGCGATGCGGGCTCTTTTTTGGTTCCATGTGAACTTTAAAGTAGTTTTTTCCAATTCTGTGAAGAAAGTCATTGGTGGCTTGATGGGGATGGCATTGAATCTATAAATTACCTTGGGCAGTATGGCCATTTTCACGATATTGATTCTTCCTACCCATGAGCATGGAATGTTGTTCCATTTGTTTGTATCCTCTTTTATTTCCTTGAGCAGTGGTTTGTAGTTCTCCTTGAAGAGGTCCTTCACATCCCTTGTAAGTTGGATTCCTAGGTATTTTATTCTCTTTGAAGCAATTGTGAATGGGAGTTCACTCATGATTTGGCTCTCTGTTTGTCTGTTATTGGTGTATAAGAATGCTTGTGATTTTTGCACATTGATTTTGTATCCTGAGACTTTGCTGAAGTTGCTTATCAGCTTAAGGAGATTTGGGGCTGAGACAATGGGGTTGTGAAAATGTTCAAAGGCCAGAAGATGTTAATTGTATCTTAATTTCCACTATTGGTCTTTATTACAATGTCATTAGACCCCCTTGATATGAAAAAACCACTGGACCATTTCTTAATGAATTCTTACCATCTCAGGTGTCTTTTTCCTTAAATTCTCCATATTTAAAAGGATTCATCTTAGCTCATGTAATAGAACCCTGAATAATAATGGCTTACATACAATATGTTTTTCTCCACATAAAATAAGTCCACAAACCAGCAATAAAAGGAATATTGTAGCTTGCCACCTTTTTTTTTTTTTTTTTGGAGTGGCTGCTGGAAATCATGGAGGGGTAAAAGGGCAAATGCCCACGGAGGCATACCCGTGGATGCGGGCACTGTCTGTCAGCAGTCACAGTGGTCTTTCCCAACAGTTTCATTTAAAATCCATTGTGCAGAGCTGGATCAAACAATCACTTCTCAGTGCCAGGCAATTTGGGAAATGCAGTTTTATAACTGAATATTGGGACATTCCTAAGAAGGTTAGGGTTCTCTAATGAGAGAGAGCAATGTAGTCCAGGCTATAATGACACATTTTTGTTTTTATTATTATTATTATCACTGTTACTAGAATATTACATATTCTTATGAGTTGAATCGTATTCCCTAAAAATTGGTATGTTGAAGACTTAACTCCCAGTACCTTAGAATATGACTATGTTTAAAGATTAGATCTTTAAAGAATTAATTAAATGACTGGGTGCAGTGGCTCACGCCTGTAATCCCAGCACTTTGGGAGGCCGAGGTGAGTTGATCATCTGAGGTCAGGAGTTCAAGACCAGCCTGGCCAAAATGGTGAACCCTGTCTCTACTAAAAATACAAAAATTAGCTGGGCATGGTGGTACATGCCTGTAATCCCAACTGCTTGAAAGGATGAGACAGGAGAATTACTTGAACCCAAAGGCAGAGGTTTCCATGAGCTGAGATTGTGCCACTGCACTCCAGCCTGGGCAACAGAGCGAGACTCCGTTTCAAAAGAACAAAACCAAAAAAAAAAAAAAAAAGAGGTAATAAGTTAAAATGAGGTTGTTAGGGTGGGCTCTAATCCAATATGACTGGCCTCTTTAATAGAACACAGGCACACACAGGAAAAACCACATAAGAAGAAAGGGAGAAAATGACCATCTACAAGTTAGGAAAAGAGGCCTCAGAAGAAATCAATTCTGGCAACACTTTGATCTAGTTTAATTAGAATGATGCTATCTCATAGCATTTTATATTTGATATGCTTTTTGTTTTTTTTTTGAGAAAGGGTCTCACTCTGTCACCAAAGCTGGGGTGCAGTGGCTCAATGAAAGCCAGTAAAGTTGAACTCCTGGACTCAAGTGATCCTCCCATCTCAGCCTCCTGAGTAGGTAGAATTACAGGTGCATGCCACCACACCCGGCTACTGTGTTGAACAGACATGGTTTCTCTATGTTGCCTAGGATGGTCTTGATCTCCCAGCCTCAAGCAATCCTCCCTGCTTCACTTTCCAAAGTGCTGGAGTTACAGGTATGAGCCACTGTGTCTGGCTTCTTTTTAATAACCAAGACTGAGATTCTGTCAATGTGAAATTGATGTGAAAAACTTGGAAAGACATGAAGTGACAAAATATATTTTTAAAAATGACTTTTGCCATAAATCTTTGTGTTACTCAATTTTTTTTTTTTTTTTTTTTTTTTTTCTGAGACAGAGTCTTCCTCTGTTGCCCACGCTGGAGTACAGTGGCACAATCTCGGCTTACTGAAACCTCTACCTCCCGGCTTTATGCAATACTCCTGCCTCAGCCTTGGGAGTAGATAGGATTACAGGCCCCCGATACCATGCCCAGCTAATTTTTGTGTTTTTAGTAGAGGCGGGGTTTCACCATGTTGGCCAGGCTGGTCTCGAACTCTTGACCTCGTGATCCAGCCGCCCCAGCCTCCCAAAGTGCTGGGATTACAGGTGTGAGCCACCACGCCCAGACTTAAATTTTATTTTTCTTAAATGTGTGTGGGCTATTTTACATGGAATTTCAATAATGCAGTAAGGATTTAATGCAATAATATATGAATATGCTTTTTAGATTTATTACAGTATGATTAAGAAAAATTAATAAAGTTTTTCTAAGCTTTACCATGATTAATATTTATTATAATCATCATTAAAGTATGCCCCATTTGTCTTGAAAAATATCAGCAAACTTTTTATGTTTGTTCTGTGGGGTTTTTTGTTTTCTATCTGCTAAAGCACATTATGCTCTTATAGAAAGTTTTGGATAATAATTTAAAGCATAAAATGTGTGACGAAAACATGACATTCCTGATAGTTTCCCCAAGAAAGGACATTGACTAAGAAAACAATGGCAGCAGTGCAGTTGATAAAAATACTTCAACACATCCAGCAGTGACTTTCAATATTATAGTTTGTAATCTGTTGCTAAAAATAACTGCAGAAAACGAGGGGTAAAAAAGATCAGCTTCATCGATGCCAACTCCATGTGCTTATAGCATTGATTTCCATTCAATAGAATTACAGACCGGACCCTAAAAGTCAGGAAGAGTGAATTAAATGAAGTAAGGATTATTACTCTTAGAAGTGGGGCAGCTCCATCCTACCATCAGCATTGACAGTGACATCCTTCCTGGTAATATGAGAAGAGATCAGGAGTCAGCTTCCTTGGTTACAGTTCAGATAAAATGCTTTCAGATTACCTTCCAATGTTAAAATTGGAGGATGGCAAGGATTTCTTTTAAAAATACAGAAACTGAACTAAATTACAATGTACCATAATGATGCTTTGATAGAAGTCTTACAGGCTTAAGCATGACATATAGGAAGTTTAAACATTTAAAAATATTCTAAAACATTATTTTTTCCTTGCATATTGACCCACCATTTGTTATGGGATAGTTTTGTCTTTTAAAGTGTGTGTGTTCTGTGTGTATATTATGTTATATGTGTGTAATGCTACAGAAGTTGCCACTTACTTAACACCTATTGTGTCAGGCTCTTGTACTCACATCTGACACTACTTGACAAATGTGCTGAAGGTATATCCTTATTCCCATTGAACAGGGATAGTAAGACACTGAGGCTCAGAGACATTTAATATAGTTACTTCATTAGTAAGTAGCAAGGTCATTATTTGTCAAACTGGAAAATTATACTTTTACATAGAATATAAAAGCATGAAATGACTTATCTTAAGTTACAGAGCAAGTGATTGACAAACAAGATTCAATTTTTGGACCTTAACTGTGGGTTCAACACACAGAGCCAAGTATTATTGATCTGAGAAAGTTTGTGTAGCCATAAACCATTTTCCACTGTGGGACAGAGATAGGTAGACAGGCATGTCTATTCAAAAGAATGTCCCCACAAGTAGCTTAAAACATCTATACTAAAATAAATTTTAAAAATTCTGTGAATGTGTGTGCATACATATGTAAACAGTGTTTTGATGGAATCACATTTTTATCTTTTATAATTTAAGTTATCCTTCTCTAGGAAAATCTCCCTGAGTAGAATAAATTTGAGCTCTGTGCATGGGAAAATTCACCAGATTGGGGAAAAAATTAATGTTTTCTACTTTTAAGTCCTGTCACTACTTCATCTACCACTTATTAGAGGAATAAAAGTTACCATTAAACTTCACTCTCCATTCATTACTGAGAGACAGGACTAGCTGGATTTCCTAGGCCAGCTAAGAATCCCTAAGCTTAGCTGGGAAGGTGACCACATCCACCTTTAAACACGGGGCTTGCAACTTAGCTCACACCTGACCAGTCAGAGAGCTCACTAAAATGTTCATTAGGCAAAAACAGGAGGTAAAGAAATAGCTAATCATCTATCACCTGAGAGCACAGCAGGAGGGACAATGATAGGGATATAAACCCAGGCATTCGAGCCAGCAACGGCTACCCTCTGGGTCCGGACCCTCCCTTTGTATGGGAGCTCTGTTTTCATTCTATTGAATCTTGCACCTGCACTCTCTTCTGGTCCATGTTTGTTACCGCTCGAGCTGAGCTTTCACTCGCTGTCCACCACTGCTGTTTGCTGACGTCACAGACCCGCCACTGACTTCCATCCCTCCGGATCTGGCAGGGTGTCCGCTGTGCTCCTGATCCAGTGAGGTGCCCATTGTCACTCCTGATAGGGTTAGAGGCTTGCCATTGTTCCTGCATGGCTAAGTGCCCGGGTTCGTCCTAATCGAGCTGAACACTAGCCACTGGGTTCCACGGTTCTCTTCCATGACCCACGGCTTTTACTAGAGCTATAACATGCACTGCATGTCCCAAGATTCCATTCCTTGGAATCCGTGAGGCCAAGAACCCTAGGTCAGAGAACACGAGGCTTGCCACTGTGTCTGGAATTGGTGGGTTCTTGGTCTCACTGACTTCAAGAATGAAGCCGCGGACCCTCGTGGTGAGTGTTACAGTTCTTAAAGGCGGCGGGTCCGGAGTTTGTTCCTTCTGATGTTCGGATGTGTTCAGAGTTTCTTCCTTCTCGTGGGTTCCTGGTCTGGCTGGCTCAGGAGTGAAGCTGCAGACCTTCACGGTGAGTGTTACAGCTCTTAAGATGGCATGTCTGGAGTTGTTCCTTCCTCCATGACCCACAGCTTTTACTAGAGCTATAACATGCACCGCACGTCCCAAGATTCCATTCTTTGGGATCCGTGAGGCCAAGAACCCCAGGTCAGAGAACAGGAGGCTTGCCACCATCTTAGAAGCGGCCCGCTGCCATCTTGGGAGCTCTGAGAGCAAGGACCCCCCCACAACTGCCCATAACATCACTACCCTTGGAATGGACTGGTTGAAGCTTGGGCAGTATAGAACTGCCACACAGCCATATGTCTATGAATTTATTTTTGAAGACTTGAAAAACTAAGAAAGCTTATTATAGAATATAACCATATTCAAATGATATCATGACACAGAAACTATTTTAGCCACAGAAATAATCATTAAAAATTAGATACTTCTTATTTGGTCTTGTAATTATCAGAGAAGTTCTATAAAAATTCAGCAAATATGTTGATAAACATGCAAATAACTTTTGCAAGATAAAAATGATTCTGAAAACTGGCCGGAAGTTTATCAAGCAAGACAAAAAAAAAAAAGAAAAATACAAGAATAAAGAGTATAAGTGCATATAAGGTAGTTCATAGAGTCAGGTACCATACAAGATATTGGTAACATTGACTCTTCAGAGAACTATTGTATAACCTAAATGATGGTACAGTGCCATTTAATGTAACTCAGGTTGGGGAGATCAGGGGAGAAGTTATCTAAAGGTATCAGAAGAAAAGTATTAGGTTTCTCGTGTAAGGACTGATTGATGATGTGCTACTAAGTATATAAAATAGATATAGTTTAAACCAAGCAAATACAACATTCTTAAAATATAGGCATATAGTTTGTAGAGTATGAACGTACTCCCTGACTTGAGTATGCTGGGATTTCATACCAGATAGAGGGCTTTATTTAGACCTCTGATGTGCTGTGGAAGAAATAGAAAATTATGGCAAAATACCCAACACATCTAGACAAATGTATCACTCTGGTAAGTTTGACTGTTTTGAGAAAAAAGGTATACTTTAGAATTGCCTATTCTCATTTTCCCATTTCACTCATCAAATAACTATAAATCCCCCTCCGCTGACCTTTTCTGATATCTACAGTAAATCTCTGCCCATAATCTCCATTTCTTTCATGCTGTGTAGGTACGTAAGTCATTCAATAGAGCTAAGAAAAGCCTGAGCTGTTACTGGGTATGCAGGAGCACAAAAGGAACTTTATGATAGTACATGGTTTAATGCCTCTTCTAGAAAAACGGGTGTTCCAATGGAATCACATCTGAGTGTAATTTATACCAAAACACACACACACACACACACACACACACACACAACAGAGCTAGTATTTTTTTAGGATAAAGTTAAATGTATCTGTGTGGCCAGGTAGGGGGACTCATGCTTGTAATCCCAGCACTTTGAGAGGCAAAGGTGCCAGGACTGTTTGAGGCCAGGAGTTCAAGACCAGCCTGGGTAATATAGCCAGACCCCTTTTCTTAAAAAAAAAAATTAATAAATACATCTGTTTCTAAAACTAATTTTTATAGAAATTTACGTATTTGAAATATGAAATAATTATGAACAATACATACATCTATATGCAAATAAAACATTGTTTTAATGTAAATGACATTACTAAAGTTATTAAAGACCTGTACTAAAGTAAATATGTTTATAGGAAATATAATAGAGAAAACCCCATTTCTTAAATAAATTAATAAATATACCTGTGTTTGTAAAACTAATCTTTAATAGAAATTTACATATTTGAAATAAGAAATAATTAGTCAAAGAAAATGAACAATACATACATCTATATGCAAATAAAACATTGTTTTAATGTAAATAACATGACTAAAGTTATAAAAAACTGTACTAAGGTAAATATGTTTATAGGAAATAGAGAAAACCTTATTATCTTATATTTTTGATTTCAAATTAAGTGTTAAAAATATCATTAATAAATTTAATAGACATATGACATAACATAACTGTTTCCATAAGAAGAGATACAACTAATATCGAATATAGCAAATTATATTTAACAACCAGAGTTTAAATTAAGAAAACACAAATAAAAGAATAATGAAACACCCATAAAATTAATAAAAATGTAAAGTAACACTACTGTCTGCTTCCTAGAGTATACTAAAATTCATATATTACTGTTGATAGTGTAAATATTTACAATTATTTTGGTGAGTGGTTGAAAATATGCTAAAAGTATTGGGAAAAGGTTTTAGATTTTTGTGATTCTTTGTTTATTTAAACTATTTGCTTGTAGATATGATAATTTACCTTAAAAGGGGAGATATTCTAAATAAGAGAAAAATTTAATTCATAAAAGTATTTCTTGCCCTATTATTTACAAGGAGAAAATTTTAAATATCTAATGATAAAAACCCTGTGGTTAATTTTAAAATTTAAGATGGTACTTTAGAATGCTAGTTTGCCATCTTCTCAGTTTGCTTGCTCTCCAATTAAAGCTGCTTCTCCTCCCACCAATCCTTGCCTCTTGTGTCTGGCTTTCAAGCAGCAAGCAGCAGAACCTGGGTCCAGTTACAATTCAAAGGAAATTGCATTTTCAAAAAAATAACAGCGGAGCCAAGTAGGCTACATTTGATGACTTAATTCTGCAGTACAAAATGAAGAACTTGATTCAAAACGGACCTATCAGGAAAGAACAAACTGTGCTAGTGAGTTATGTGTATCAGGGCATCCTAGTTGATTCATACTACCTTAGTCTCTTTAAAAATATAAATTGTCTGTATGCTTCTGGCTTTTTTGCATAAATAATATTAACAATCCAAATGCTAAAGCATCAGAGTCTCAAAAAATGGTCTCAGCAAAACCATTAAGCCCAGAGAATTTTTTTTCTGTGGCACCTTTACAATATTCTGCATTTCTTTTTCTTTTAGGATGTCTACCAACAAATGTTTGCACATTTATTTTTTGACTCAATGGCACCTCAATGGCAGACACCTTCCACCCTGCTTCTTTACCCTCAAACTTTTAATTACTCTTTAAAGTCATCATAGTTCACCTCTTGCCTATCTCCACCCACTCTTCTCTTGCACATACCAGGGGGTCTGTGGGCAGCTTGTCTTTTGATGCACCTTCTCATTCATTGAGTATTGGCAATTAAGCAGTGAACAAGACAAATCCCTGATCTCATGGAGCTTACATGTTAATTAAAATTGGTATATTTGCCTTTATATTCCATGAAATATTCCTTACTATACATGAACATGCCTAGTTTTGCTTCATTTAACATTTTGTAATAAAATTTGGAATTAAAAAACAATGTAATTAAACATGTCATTAAGATATGTAAGTAAAACATGTAATTATAATAGAGCAGAAAAGAGAGAAACAGATTAGTCTGTTAGGACCAGAGAAAGCTTCAGAGAGGAAGCAATATCTGAATATTAGTAAATAGCAAGTTGACAATCACAAACTATTCAGCTCATCTTTACCTGTGAATGTGACATGAAATTATCTCTTAATAAAAATGAGTAAAATCCATACATTTATATTCTACCTACTATTTGCTTGGTACACTGAAGAATATATGCAGTTGAGCCATGAAACATTGTTACAGTCTAGTCTGCCAGTTATGTTTGCATACATTTGTGGTGCTTGACAGGAATTTTGAATTAAAAAAGCAATAGTGTTACCCAGAGAAATTCTGGCTGCTTGACTATTTCTGATTATTCCAGAAAGGTAGAGCTCCTATATTTACATATATAAATATTTTAGAAGACAAGGAGTTGAGTTTATGCATGTTAATCCCCTTTCTTATTTCTCAAATTATTTGCCATAATTTCATCATGCAATTCAGATTTTTAATATTTTAATTTGGGGTTGTAGTGGCATTTGTGTAGTGCTAAAGTCATATCAGATACTTTCTCTCCTTAGAAGAAAGTTACTTTTTCGGGCCATTTTCCTAAAATGTGAAACTATCTTCAAGGCAAGCCAGAGTAATTGTCCATTTAATTTGGCATTTTTCTGGAACATTGATTTCCCAAAACAAGGCTTTTCCTATTAAATGCAATGACATTTGTGCCCAAAAGATTTTCCTGGAGGATTGGTTTCCTACTGTGGAGCAAAGTTTTGAATGAGCCACTTAGGTTACATTACAGATTGAGGACAAACTCTATTCCAAATACACTACCGTCCTCTCAGCTACACTCGTCATTCGATGCCTTAATCCCCAGAACAATTGACTGAGACATATCCTGCCTTTACGCATAGAAAATGATGATCTGAAAAGAATCTCAAAATGTCAATAAATTAGCAGTGGTGAATCTGTACGGATTTGAAACAACCTCAGTTCTTGCCTCCTCAGAAGAAAGAATTTGACTGAGGGGCATAGGGCAGAGAGAGAGACTGAAGCAAGTTTTAGAACAGGAGTAAAAGTTTATCTAAAAGCTTTACAGCAGGAATGAAAGGAAGTAAAATGCACTTGGAAGTGGGCCAAGTGGGCGACTTGAGAGATCAAGTGTATGGTTTGCCATTTGACTTGGGGTTTTATATGTTGGCATGGTTCCAGGCTTTTGAGTTACTTCTCCCCTGATTCTTCCTTTGGGGTGGGCTGTCCGCAAGCACAATAGCTGCCAGCAATTGGGAGGGGTTGTGTGTGCAGTGTGTTTACTGAAGTTGTACACATGCTCACTTGAGGCATTTTTCCCTTAGCAGCTGAGTGTTACCAGTTAAACTCTGCCGTTTTGCCTCTTAGTGAGCACGCTTGAGCCCACTTGTCTGACTCCTGAGATCTTATTGGGAAGATGCTGATTACCAGTTTCAGATGTCTCTGTCTATTATTATTATTATGGAGGTGGCTATGACCAATTATTATTTTAGAGAGACAGTTTAATAAACAACTGACATCACCTGACTGTTGTCTGACATTCCTGGTGAAGGGCACTTCTCCTGACCTGCTTAAGTCTGATTAGCTACCTGCTATATCAAATGTAGTAGAATAAGGGCACGTGTACCCCCTCATAATATAAAAATTATATATATGCTATTATATATAATTCTATTAATATCTTAAATTCATAATTAGATTATAATTAATAGCCATAATACATGATTATATGTATGAGATCTAAAAAAAGATAATATACAATTATATATTATTCATATAATTAATGTAATAGTGTATACTTACATATTAACGGAATACATTACATAAAATATTCTATATTATATTTATATATAAGATATGGTGACAATAGTGAATATCTTAAGGAAAAGGTCTGCTTTAAACAAGTTAATAATAAACATATATGCAACATTTTTTGTTTATTTAGTTAACATAACTTATTTGATGAATAAGTTAAAACCTAATTACTATTTTATTAAGGTTTAATTAAATTTTAATTTTGGTTTTGATTTAATTTTAATTTTTGCTTCATATAATAATGAAGGCTAGATTTGTCCCCGCATTACTCTATGTGTATATACAAAAATAATTATAATACTCGTAAGAAAAGTCTAATATGTTTATTATCAAAATTATTTTATTTGGTTACATTATAAAATATATCTCTCAAAGTCTATGGTCTTTCTAGAAGCACAGGAAGATGTTTTCTGTATCTTCTTGTCAATTTATACACCATTCTACTGTCAGACTTTCTTTTCTCTTTTTTATTTTTTTGTGAGACGGAGTCTCACTCTTGTTGCCCAGGCTGAAGTGCAATGGCAGGATCTCGGCTAACTGCAACCTCCGCTTCCCTGGGTTCAAGGGATTCTCTTGCCTCAGCCTCCCGAGTAGCGGGGATTATAGGCGCCCACCACCACGCCCAACTAATTTTTGTATTTTTACTAGAGGTGGGGTTTCATCATGTTGGCCAGGCTGGTTTCAAACTCCTGACCTCAGGTGATCCACCCGCCTCAGCCTCCCAAACCTCAGGTTATCTCAATATTTCACAACGAAGAAAAAATATGTAACTATAAAAAAGATGTTTTCTTTCCTAAGATGGCAGATCAGAGGATTTTTGCATGCCTCAACCACTTGGAAGTAGCAATATAGTGTACAAAGATCAATTTTCTGAGTTAATTCAAGAAGGAAAATGGGAATTCATCAGAATTATGAAGGACACCCAGATCCAAAGGAGGAAAATGTGGGCAAACAGCCCTTGTGACAGCATCCAAGTGACAAAAAGGAGAGAAGCCCCAGTACGTGAAAGAGACAGAGTGCTTCCCTCTGTAACTCACCTTTCCACTGGTGATCCAATCAACCCAGGCCAAGGGAGAGCACTTTATTTTCCAAAGCCCTGAAGCTATCATGGAGAGAGAATTGGAGGCACTGAGAGGGGAAGACACCTGAAATAGCTGCAGGCATTTTTCCACACCTGGGCCCGAGAGCAGGATGCCATTTATAATTTGGGTGCATACGAAGTCAGCCACTCTTTGGCAGCATGGCAACGTGGCCACACAGGCATTTTAGTCTTGGGCCAGAGATTAGGGTGCTCACTCTAGAGTGGAGTAGCAGCTGTTACAACCAAAATTGTGGAAAACGCCTCAGCAATAGGTACTGGAATTGTGCTTTCCGTTGCAGATCTGGGGAAGGAGAGCTGCTACAGCTACAGTTTCTCGTTGGTGATGAGACTTGAAGTCAGGGCCAGCTTGGCAACCTGGAACTGATCTGCATGTGCCATTGCCCAGTGCCCCCTGAGATTGTGATGCAGCTGAGCACACACTTGCCTGGACCAGCATCCTGAGCAACTCCAGCCTTCCTAGGCATAGATCATGGTTCAGTGGGGCCCTCTCTGTTCCATAACCAGGCAGATTGCCGGGCATTCAGAGCACCTACTTGCCTGGATCAGTAGCCTGAGCCACTCCACCAGTCCTGTGCAGAAATCATGGCCCACTGAGCACCTTTCTGCTTCACATCCAGGTAGATCTCCAGGCTTTAGAATCAACTGCTCACCTCTGAGTCACCTCTCCTCTGCAGAGATCTTGGTGCAGGCCTTCTTTACTGCATGTCCAGGCACACCTCCAGGCATCTGGAGAATCTTCTCTTCTGGACTGACAGCCTGAGCTGCCCCATTCTTCCTGCATGGAGATCATGGTGAAGCAGGACGCTCTCTGCCACATGCCCAGACAGATCTCCAGGCATTTGGAGCACCCACTCACCTGGACCAGTAGCCTGAGCTAGCCCACCCTATCTTTGTGGAGACTGTGGTGCAGGGGTCCCTCTGTTCCACACTCACGCAGATCTCCAGGCAATTGGAGCATCAGCTCACCTGAATTAGCAACCAGAGCCAGCCCAATCTTTCTGTGTAGAGACTGTGTTGAAGCAGAGCAGCCTTCTCCACCTCATGCCCAAATATCCAGGCAGTTGGAGCACCCATTCACTCAGATTACCAGCCTGAACCACCGCACACTTTCTCAAGATATTGTGGTATAGTGGGGCCCTCAGCACTCCATGCCCAGGCAAAAAATTCCAGGCACCTGGAGCACCCACTCTTCTGAATTGGGAATTTAGACTGCTCCCCCTACCCATGCAGAGACTTAGGGCTAAAGAGATCTCCCAGCTTCATGTCTAGGCACACCTCAAAGCACTTGGTGGCCACCCACTGGATTCTCTCTCAGCACTGGAGCTTGTGGCTAACATCACAGGACCTGCAGGTGGAACTGCCCTGTCTGGCCCTGCCCATCTTAAGCCTCACACCCCTGGGGCTGAGCAGGTAGCTCAGACCACTGTGTGCTCCATAGATCAACCCATTGTCTGAGGTAACATAGAACTTCCCCTGTAAAGAGGGATCAATTATATACCCAGCCATCTTGGCCACAGCTGGTTCTTACTGATAAGTGCCATCTATTGGCTTGTAGGTCGAACTTCACAGCCCAATATAAAACCTGCCACAAGAAGTGCAAAAGGCTATACAAGCAAAGCCAAAAGACCCTCCCCCAAACATCATCTACAGTCACCCTCCTAGGGGGGAGGGAAAATGGGAAGGGAAATGAAAATGATAATATTATAGAGAAAGAAAGAAAAAGAAAAAATCCTACCCACAAGAAAATAAATACAAAATTAGAAGTGCTGGCATCTCCAGATGATAAGAAACCAGCACAAGAATTCTGCCACCATGAAAATTCTGAATGCGTTCACACCACCAAAGGGTCACACTAGCACTCTAGCAATGTCCCATAACCAAAATGGAAACTCAGAAATGACAGATAAAGAATTCAAACCATGATTGCAAGGAAGGTCAATGAGATGCAAGACAAGATTGAGAATCAACACAAAGAAACTTCTAAAGCAATCAGAAAATGGTGGGAGAGATAAACATTTTAAATAGAAATCAGTCAGAGCTTCTAGAATTGAAAAACTCACTTAAGGAATTACAAAATACAATTGAAAATCTAGAAGCATTCCCCTTGAGAGCTGGAACAAGACAAGAAAGCTCATTCTCACTCTTCCTACTCAACATAGTACTGGAAATCCTTGACAGAGCAACTAGGCAAGAGAAAGAAATAAAAAGCACCTAAATAAGAAAAGAAGTCAAATTATCTCTCTTCAAAGACTGCATGATTCCATACCCAGAGAACCCTAAAGACTCTGCCGAAACTGATAAACCACTTTGATAAACCACTTTTATCCTGGAACTGATAAACCACTTTGATAAACTTTCAGGATACAAAACTGTATTGGTCCATTCTCACAGTACTATATAGAAATATCTGAGACTGGGTAATTTATAAAGAAAAGAGGATTAATTGTCTCTTTTCTGAAGGCTGTACAGGAAGCATGATGCTGGCATCTGCTCAGCTTCTGGGGAGGCCTCAGGAAACTTGCAATCATGGCAGAAGACAAATGGGAACAAGCACCTCATGTGGCCACAGCAGAAGAAAGACAGAATGGAAGATAGTGCTTCATGCTTTTAAACAACCAGTTGTCATGATAACTCACTCACTCACTATCACAAGAGCAGCACTGAGGGGATGGTGCTAACCCATTCATGAGATCTTTCCCCCTTAAGCCAATCACTTCCCTCCAGGCCCAACCTCCAGCACTGGAGATTACAATTTGACATGAGATTTGGTGAGGACACAGATCTAAACAATATCAAAACTCATTGTACAAAACTCAGTAGCATTTATGTACACCAATAAGATGCAAGCTAAGAGCCAAACCAAGAACATAATCCCACTTAACAAAAGCCACAAATAAAGGTACCTGGGAATACATCTAACCAAGAAAGTGAAAGGTCTCTAAAGGATAACTGCAAAACTCAGCTGAAAGAAATCATAGATGACACAAACAAATGGAAAAATATTCCATCCTCATGGATTAGATAAATTAATATTGTACTACCTATAGCAATCTACAACTTCAATGCTATTTCTATCAAACTACCAGTCATTTTTCACAGAATTGGAAAAAAAACTAATTCTAAAATTCATATGGAACCATAAAAGAGCCCAAATAGACAAAGCAATCCTAAAGAAATAGAACAAAGCCAGAAGCATCACATTACCCAACTTGAAACTATACTATAAGGCTGTACAGTCACCAAAAAAGCATGGTACTGGTACAAATACAGACATATAGGCCAATGGAACAAATAAAGAATCCAGAAATAAAGCTGCACACCTACAGTCATCTGACCATGTACAAAGTCAACAAAAATAGGCAATGGAGTAAGGACTATTCAATAAATGATATTGGGATAGCTGGCTAGCCACATGCAGAAGAATGAAACTGGACCTCTACCTTTCACCATATACAAAAATTAACTCAAAGTTGATTAAAGATTTAAATATAGGATCCTAACTTATAAGAATCCTTGAAGAAAACCTGAGAAACACCACTCTGAACGTTGGCCTTGGGAATGAATTTATAACTAAGTCCTCAAAAGCAACTGCAACAAAAACAAAAATTGAAAAGTGGGACCTAATTAAACTAAGGAACTTCTGCACAGCAAAAGAAACTAAACAGACAACCTACAGAAGAGAATATTTGCAATCTGTGTATCCAACAGAGATCTACTATTAAGAATATATAAGGAAGGTAATTGATTCAACAAGATAAAAATTAAAATAAATATGGGCAACACACATGAACAGACACTTTTCAAAAGAAAACATACAAGCAGTCAACAAACATGAAAAAATTCTCCATATCACTAATACTCAGAGAATTACAAATCAAAACCAGAATGAGATACCATCTCACATGAGTCAGAACAGTTGTTATTAAAATGTCAAAAAATAACAGATGCTGGCAAGGCTGTGAAGAAAAGGGAATGCTTATACACTGTTGGTATGAATGTAAATTAGTTCAGCCACTGTGGAAAGCAGTTTGGAGACTTCTCAAAGAACTTAAAAACAGAACTAGAACTATCATTTGACCCAGCAATTCTATTACTATGTTTATATCCAGAAGAAAATTAATTCTTCTACCAAAAGACACATAGAATTGTGTGTTCATTGCAGACTATTCACAATAACAAAGACATGGAATCAACCTAGGTGCCCATCAACAGTGAATTGGCTAAAGAAAATATGATACATATACATCATGGAATGCTACACAGCCATAAAAAAGAATGAAATCATGTCCTTTGCAGCAACATGGATGGTGCTGGAGGCCATAATCCTTAGTGAACTAGTGCAGGAACGGAAAGCCACATACAGCACATTCTCATTTATAAGTGGGAGCTAAATATTGGATGCTCATAGACAGACAGATGTCAATAATAGACACTGGAGGAAGGGAGAGTGGCAAGGTTGAAATACTACCTGTTGGGTACTATGCTCACTACCTAGGTAGTGGGATCACTTATATACCAAAGCTCAGCATCATGCAGTATACACATGTAACAAACCTGCACATGTACCTGTTGAATTTAAAATAAAAGTTGAAATTATTTAAAAAAAAACCACTTTTTACAGTTTTTAGAAAAACATAAAAATCTCAATAATTCCTTAATACCATCACATATCAATGTTCATAGTTCTGTGATTATTTTATAAATGTATCTCTTTTGTTTGAATTATATACAAATTAAATCCATATGTTGCAAAATAATATGACTTCTAATGTACTGAATCAAAGACGTAAACAGTAAAAGAGAAGGAATCAAATATATAAACTGTAAAGGATAAGTCACAATTATTGTATAATAGAAAGATAAACATTGCATAATTTTTATTAATATAGTAAAGAGCTCAAAAACTGGTCTACTACTAACGTAAGCTCCTCTACTTTCTTTTTTTTCTACTTCTGATATTAAATGAGACAATGAATTATGAATGAGTGATGTAGTGTCATACTCTGATGCCCTCCCTTCAATAAACACATAAAATGCCATTTGATATAGTATACTCTCCAAATAATTAAATGTAATTTATTTTGTACTTGCTATGTAATTTGCATAGTATTAGTTATATTAATTAGCTATACTAATTAGTATACTAATATAAGTATATATATAAAAGTAATTAATTAGTATAACTATTAATTATACTCATGAGGCAGAGAGGTACTGTCTTCAAGGAACTGGTTATTTTGTTTCTTAACAAATAAGAGGAAAATAATTAAAAGTATATAAAATAACATAAAATAAAAATATGAAAATTAACATAATTTATAATAGAATATTGGCACATTATATAAACAGATAATTCAAAAAAGAAATAATACATAAAAGAGAAATATGACAAGTAACATTCAGTGATAGTGAAACTTCATGAAATAATACTTTCATTATATTGCTGGTGAAACAAAAATTAGTAAGCTTTCAGTGGTGATTTTTTATAATAGTCATATCCTTTGACCTGGTCATTCTACTCTTAGGACAGAAATTAGCCAGGGAGATGCTCAGAGATGTAAGTTATAAGGTTGAAAGCTGTAGCATTATTTATATTGTTAATATAATGTATTTATCCAAGGGAGTTGCATGCAGGAGTGAAAAATACCATTTAAAAATTTATATTTAATGATGTAGAATGCTGTTATATTAAATAAAACTTGCATAACCACATATGGAGTAGGAACTCAATTTTATAAATGTTGGAAAAGGAAACAATAATTCTGTTTATTTCATTTCCCCAAGTTTCTAATTTGAAAGTCAATGCTGGAAAAGGGGTTGTAAATCCCATTTGAATTTAGAGGTTCTTGCTCTCCACTAATGTTCAGTGTGGCTTTTAGCAAAGCACACAAGCATTCATTTCCTTTATTAGTGAAATGGAATCGGTACCATCTGACTCAATCCCACCCCATACCCACACACTATGAGGATTGTACACAACAATGCATATGAAAAGAATGGCTATAGACATTAATTTATCATTTACATTATTTCTCTTTTTTCTCTTCCTATATCTTTATTGTTCACTTCATTCTCTTTCCTTCATTATACTAAAATGATTACCAAATGAAAGATTAAATTAAGATAATTCAATAGTTTCATTCACCCTTTACTAGAAAGATGAGACAAGACCAAACTTTTCAGAATATACAATTCCCTGATTAGAGAAAGAAAAGTCCTCCTACTTTTCGTATTCTAATTTCTTATCTAAACCCCAGGATAAAGAGAGTAGACCATTTTGATGATTCCTTAAAAAACAATGCCCATCAGTACCCCAGGTAGAAGAGAGGGTGTTGAAACATATGTATATTGTGCACATTTCTAACTTGGAAGAGGAAAAATAGTTTAGCATGTGTCAAAACTTGTTTAATAAAATGACTTGTTTGCATAATGTACACATATATAACCAATACATATGATTATTGGATGATAATTGGGCTTTGAAGTGCTCCTTTCCAAATGTAATTTTATTTTGCTTTTTAAATAAATACATCATCCTGTATTTCTCTAAAATTGAATTGCTTGTACATCTTCTGAGACTTGTTTCATAAAATGTTTTAGCAAATCAAAAGTTTTACAAGCAATTCAGATTGAGTTTTGGAGGGGTTTTTTTGTGTTTATTTATCTTAATTATTTAAAAGAATATTAATTATTATTATTTTTTTGAGAGACAGGTTTTCCTCTCTTGTCCAGGCTGGAGTGCAGTGGCATAATCATAATTCACTGCAGCCTCAAATTCCTGGGCTCAAGCAATCCACCCATCGTAGCCTTCTGACTACTTGAGACTACCAGGAGCACACCACTGTGCTAGGCTAATTTTTAACTTTTTTTTTTTGTAGACATGGGGTCTCCCTATGTTGCCCAGGCTGGTCTTGAAATTCTGAGCTCAAGCAATTCTCCTGCCTTGACATCCCAAAGTGTGGGGAGAACAGGCATGAACCATCATTCCTGAACAGTATTCTTTTTGTTTTTTTACTATAAAAAGTAGAACAGTATTTGATTATGTTACTTCAGAAACAGAGAGCAATAAAACCTGTAGAAACAAAACAATTTGCCTTTTTAAAAAATAATTCCAAGAAACTTCTATAGATCCCTTTATAAGAAAACAATTTCCATCAAAAACGAGGCCAATTATATTTTGGTTGTGAAGTTGATGTCTAATTATACTTTTCTTACCATCTTTGCCTGGTTATCTGTTTTAATTACAGCTTCTCTCAAGAGTCATTTCTTTTTTCCTTACTTTCTCCATATGGAAAATGTTTGCAGCTACAATAAATACAGTGACCAGAGAGTCTCAAACCAATTAACTGCCCTACTTAAGGGAATCCACCTTAGTTTTTGTAGCTGAAACAACAATATAAATGATATGATAGAATGAAACATAAATGGATGACTAATATGACCATGCAGAGCTATATTATTTTTTTCATGATTTCTTTTGAGAATACAGCATATGAAGATTCTATTTAATTAGACTAAAAGGGTTATATATGCATTAGCTGAATCAAATATTAAAGTATTATGAAAGCTTATTTTAATGCTAGATTTTGGTTATGTAAAAATGTATTCAATATTGTGTACCAGAAAGCACTGTAGTCTTGGCATTTCATTATTGTCAAGATAAAGCACAGCTTCTGGATAGGTTGCAGCATGTCTGAAGAAAAGGCACATATTAAGCTTAAATTTCAGCTTTAATTATCCATGTTTGCTACCTATAGCCCAGATTTACTATTTAATTGTCACATTCTCAATTTATTTCTCTCATGAGAACCCAATTCAATGTTATTTTTCCTTCTAGAATTCTAACACCATAAAATTTATAATCATACAAACAACATATGTTATCTGTAGTAGTCAAAAATATAAAAAAATTCTGGATATTTTAATATGTATTATAAGAAATACTTTACTGCATGTACTTCAAATCTTAGAGTTTTGTTGAGTTTTCCTGATAATCACATGAAACATTTTTGACCACCTGTTATGCTAGATATGAAGGAAGCTAAGTGATTAATTTATGATCCCCTGTTTCCATCTAGGAAATTGTTGGAGACACAAGTAAAACTAGATCCCTTAAGTAAATGGTGGCTTAATTCCATCTTTACTTTCCTCGGGGAAAGGCATTCTATCAAAAGAGTTGGTAAAAGCTTGGATAATACCGATCTTTCTACCTTGCATGTACTTCACAAACACTAAAGACAATAATTACAAGCAAATATTCGTTTTCTTCTCCTCCTTTTTCTTTCTAATGGCTTTAAATCATTAAAGTGAGACTCACACACTTTAACAAGATCACATTAAACCTAGAAGCCTAGGTCTCTTGAGCCTCCCTAAGAGCTGAGCCCATAAAACAACAGTATCTCTTATCAAACATCTTAATCAAATGCTTATATTTTCAAATATTTTTTCAATAAATTGACTCTGACATCTTACTTTGTTGTGCAAACATTCATTATTTTCATTTTAGCAATGCAGTCACTTAAATAACTGGAAAGATTGTTGAAAGTGAAAGGCTCTATCATGTAGTGTCTAACATTAAGGACCCATGTAATATGGATTTAATATTTGGCATCAATTTTGTACAGCTTTCAGAGTTTCATGTATTAAGTCATCAGATATATTTAATCAACAACATTATATCAGTGATAGAGTAAAAGGCTCTTTCAATCCATAAAAAGTAAGGGTTCTCTATGTAATGGTAGACATAGCCCTTTCAATCCAGTTAAGAAGTAGTAGTATTTTTTTTTAATCTGGTGGGTGTGTCATCTCTTTTATGCAACAGTAAAGCAGCAGCTGTCAAAGAGCCTTACAGATTGTGATTTTATGGTTTGCTTCAATTACTGGCAATTGATTCTAAACTGTAAAGAATAATTTTATGCTTGATCATAAAAGAAATGTGTGAGTGTACAATATAGGAAATCCACTTGAAGAAAACATACAACCAGTTTTTGTTGTTGTAAAATCTATCTTCATAGCTTCTCTATGTTGAGTAACTCTCCATTAAACTCTGCCTTTGATTCACATCTTGAAAAGTCAATAACCTGTTCCTTAGAATTTGGTCAGTATGTAAGTGTATACACTGCTTATGGCTATAGTTGGTATATACATTTTAACTGCATTGGGATTTAATATCTGTTCGGCAGTTGTGAAGCTGTAACATTTGAATACCTGATTTTGACAAAGTAAGGGACATTTCTAATGTATACAAAGACACTATAATCTAGACCACTATGACATATTCTATAGCTGACAGGGTTTTGTTAGGCTTATTTTTGTTATTAAAAAATGGCACACTGTCGCCAGACTTGTTTTCTAGTCTTGAACTGCTATATATTTCTGAAAAGGTGTTGTACAATTAATATACAGAGTCATGCAATATAGATCATCTCTCTGTTCACTCTCCTAATTAAATATAAAGTTTCCTTATTTTCATAAAGACTGCTATGTTGTAACGTGAGTACACTGATATTGCTTCACCCTGCCAGTATGGAAGACAAAAATTGAAAGCCCTGAAATACAGGATCCTTAGAAGTCAAGTTGAGCATATCAAAATAAGATATTACAGGTTTCTTGTAATCAAGAGATCTTTTTAAAGCCTATCTTTAGAAGAATCTAGTCAGTTGATGAAAGATAGCTTCTATAAGAAGCACAACCTAATTGCACCTTTTAACAAAATTGCATGGATTAGGATTTCATTCAAACAAAGAAATCAAGTCAATTCCCTGTGACAAAAGTTTCTGTGAGAGATAGTTCATCTTAATTTCAAAGGATGACCCTATAGTAAATTCTGAAGAATCTTTTCCAAAAATATTGCCATTCTGGGTGTTAACCATGTGAGATATTTGAATTAAATTGATTAGTTCAAAAGGAGACACTTGATTCAATTTTAGCACCCACTTTCCCTCTCTCTTTCATGCAGCACCTATGAGAGCTAATGACAGCTGAAGTTTCCTTTGGGAAATATCTGTAGCTATCTCAAAATTATTTTTCTCTGCTATAGATTTTAATGCTCAATTCTCTATGATAAAAAGCCCTAACAATGTTTGTGAACACAAAGTGAATACTGTATATACAGCTATGAACATGCTTAGTTGAATCTCTGGATGGAATATTTTTATAGGGAACAAAAATTCGCCATAAGCTTACTACCTATTTTCATTATTCTTCCCCATAATAAAACAGTGGGAAGAAAGAGATTATAAAACATTAATGGTCCTTTTTAAAAAGTTGAGTAAACAGCATCTGTAATTATTTTGCAGAGAAATGCTCCTAATTGAAAGAAAATCATTCTATTAGCACACATACCTGCTGCTGCACAAATGGTCTATTACTTGCTGAAGAATTTAATGCTGATACAAGGCTGAATCTCCAGTTTATCTCCTTAAAGAATGACCACTTGAAAATTCTGCCTTAGTTTTGCCTCTGTTGCTTACTGAGTTATCTCAGAGTGATCATGGCAGGGTACCAAAGGGGAAGTATAGTTTTACTACAATATTTGTCTCTGCAGACTTTATAGTCCTGGGTTATTTTCTGGATCAAAGAGAAATAAAAATCAGTCTCTTCTCAAAATAATCAGAATCCAGTTACCCCAGTATCAGATCACAAAATTTTCTTTAAGATCTTAAAGCACAGCCATACTAGTCATTACAGGAGGAGAACAAGTGAAACACACCATTCCTTTTATTTGGAGAAATTGTCACTTGGGATTTTATTTAAAAATATTTTAAAGGCCACTTCCTTCTTGAAAGCTTTAACATGTGAAATGAGGTTATTTTCTCATACTAGTCCAATATTGTGCCTACTTACCCGTATTCCAAAGGTTGATGTACATAATGGTTTACTATCAAAACAGCAATAAAACAATAGGAAATTAACAAGAGTCATGAGATGTACATCATTGATTCTGTACCAAACACTTTGCAAAATATTTTGTTGTTTGTATGCATATGGATTTGCTTATTTGTTTCTTCTGGCAATATAACCATATTAATTTCCATTTATTTATGTAAAAGTCAAAAACTCACAAGCACATTGCTCAATTTATAGCCAATTCCTGGCATCGGGTTGTTAATAATGTATTCACTTTCATAATATATAACTAAAACATACATTGGATTTTTCATTACATAGTAAACTACAAATAAAATTAAAATTACTCATAATTTCACTGCCTTGTTTACTTCAATAATAATACTAGATTATATAGTTTAAGCAGTATGAAAAAGTACAAGATGAAAAGTGAGAAACTTTCTTCCCTATTTCTTAATGTTAAGTAACCAAAGTATTGGTTATTCTTTCCAGATTAAAAATAGGTTACAAATATCTACAAATACACATATTTTATCATTATTTTAATCATATGTTTTTTCAAATCAGTAAATAAAAATCCATGTCACTATGTAATAACCACAAAGTATTCTATAGTTTTCATGGAGTATTATTTAGTTAAATAATTAATTGCTTATCAATAGTCACTTTGTTTGCCTTCAGGTTTCATTATCACATAACTACAGAGATGGTCACATTGTGACTGACTGTGCAGGAGGTACCACTGTCATTTCTATTTAACAGAGGAGGAAAGGAAGTCACAGAGCATTCAAGCAGATTTCCTGGTATCCCTCACTTTCCTAGTGGAGTCAAAATATAAATAAAGGCAGTCTGACTTCAGATTCCAGGATCTTAAACACTACCATATATATTTCTAGTAGACAAAAGTGGCTGTGCTGGTGCCTCCTATGTCTAGAATTTCAAGATGAGCCCTGAGTTGTTTCATGACATTCAGAGCTTTTTCTGAATAAAATTATGTAGTTTGTTTATAACTCCAACAATGTCATGTACTCCTTACTTACTTAGAATAAAAACACATTCCTGTAATTTTGTGCTGAAGGATGAGACTCCAGAATCAAGATGCCTTTTTTTTAGCAGAGACATTAATGAGTTTATGCAAATCTAAATGGGGGCCTAGAGCTGGGAGTACAGAGTTTAGTGACTCTTTAAAATAAGATAGGAGAAATTGAATTTGAGGGAGGAAAATCCAAGAGAAGAGGCCATGCAATATGGCAAGGATCTGGAGCCTATGGAGAAATGTAAGTGTTGAGATGTTCCTAATAGTGCATAGTGAAATAGCAGGAACACTTTGTAGGTAAAGAAAGTCTAATATTCAATTTACATTTTTTTCATTTAATATACATATATATGAAGTTTTATTGTTAGAATATCCAGGAAAGGAGGCAAAATTCCATGTGTGGGTTGATAAAGAATAGAGGAACAAAGAAAATATAGTAAAAGCAGTGTAAGTGAAATGGAATTTCAGCAACACTGGAAACTTAGTGGTATATGGTATAGGAGATTACAAAAGCAGCCGCTCCCTTCCCTGCAACTCCCACAAACCTCCTAGAACTTGAAGAAGTCTTATAAACATCAGATTTCCTATAGAATCTGTGAAATCTTGCAAATGTATTTGATTACCTAGAAATAAGTTGGCCTTTGCTGACATCTAATTACAATAAGATTTAAAAAGAAGTCAAAGGAAAAGAGATCTACAAGAGACTGAAAAGTATTGCCAAGGAAACACAGCCAAGGAGGAGTATTTGGCAGAAACACAGAACAGAGGAAATGGTCAGTTAAGTACTTCACACTTCACTTTCCTTTATTAATATATTTGACAGTTTCAGAAAAATGAAACTACAAAAAATATGACAAAATATTGCAAAGAATTCTCAGACACCCTAGTTCCAGATTTATCAAATGTCAACATTTAAGTACAACTTTTAATAAAGATATTTATTCATTCTTCTTTCTCTGTCACTCCCATGGTTATCTATCTATCTATCTATCTATCTCTATCATCTATATCTATCTATCATCTATCTGTAGATCTATCTGTATTATCTATCTATGTATCTATCATCTATCATCATCTATCATCTATATCTATTATCTATCATCTATCTATATCTATCATCTATCTATCTATCTATCTATCTATCTATCTATCTATCTATTCTTTCTACCTACGTATCTTACTATCTTTCTTGTAATCTAAGATAAATACATATATAAAAATAGGTTATATGTGTATGTGTTTTCCCCCTGAACTACTGAGGAATAATTTGCAGACAGGGTATTCCTTTACTTTTCCCCACAAAGTACTTATGTATATTTCCTATAAAGAAGGATTTATTTTACACAATGTTTACAATGGCTAAATAAAAAATATTGATTAAATATCAGTATTTATTTCTAGGAGTAGTAAATTATTCTGTTAAGGGCCAGAAGCTAATTATTTTAGTTTTTGCAAACCATATGGTTTTGGTTGCAACTACTCAATTCTGCTGTTGCAGTGCAAAGGCAGCCAGAGTAAATATATAAATGAAAGGCATGGCTGTGCTCAATATAAATTTATTTTCAAAAACAAGTAGTAGGATCGCTTGGCTCATGAGTCATATTTGCTGACCCCGATCTAATATATAACCCTTCTTCAGAAGTTCCTAGATAATGTCATTTATAGCAAAAGAAAATCTAAGGTCATGTGTTGCATTCAGTTGTCATGTAGTCTTATTTAATCTTGAACTGTTTATTTTTTAATACTTTTGAAGACAACTGAGCAATTATTTTGTAGAATGTTCCTCTAATTGGATTTATCTGATTCTTATTTTTGGTTAAATTCAAGGTAATCACTTTTCTTCTGAATGTTATGGAGGTGACAATGGACATTCTCAATGCATCATGTCAAGGGCACATGTCATTGATTGTAACACCATTACTTGTATTAATAACTTTTGTAATTAGGCTAGAAGGCTGCCAGCCAGATTTCTCCAATAGAAAGTTACAACTTTATACCTCATAATTAGTAAATGTTTTATTGGGAGCTGCTTTGAGACTATATAAATATTATGTATTCCTCAAACTTTCACTCTCTAGTTTCAGAATTTATTGAATATTTATACCTGAATCAATTATTACAGTGGTTGCCAAATGGTGATTTTCTAATTGCATCATACCTTCCACATCTAGTGGTTGGTTTTCTAGTGCAATGAAGACCATCTCTATATGTTTGTTATGGAGACTTACTTTATTCAATAGAGTAAAAAAAATACGGTTATTTATTTCAATTGTCAAAATATCCAAGATTTGACTTTTTAGAGTCTCTTCAAACTGACTTCTAAGTCTTTCTATGTCTCCATCATTCGTTGAGTGCATCTATGCTTTTTTGGCATATAAAGGTATTCCAGCTTCAATTTATCCTTACCAGATCCTGACATGAAATCAGTCATTTCTCTAAGGAGCCTTGATTCTTTTTTAGGGGAGAATGGTATTTAGAAAACAAGATATACAAACAAGTATTGCCATTGCTACCTGGGAAATATAACACGCATACATACACACACACATACAGATATACCCACACACATCTATTATCTATTTCTATGTCTATCTATCTACACGCTTAATATATTAAACCCAAGGAGTTAGCACTGACATCTTCAAGTCCAATTCAACATGGTAGGATTTATTTATCGTTTTCCCTCCCATATTTGTAAGTCTCTAATAGGAAAAAGCTGGCTGTCATTATCCATAATATATTTACGTATTTGAACAATTCTGGAATATGTAAAAGTTTTAGAATTACTAATATATACCTCTGAGAACAAAAAAAGAACTATAAATTAAAGTTTAATATTGGAACTTTGTTTTCCTGTAACCTAAGGATATGTAGTCCCCAAACTACTTCAAAGTTACCTGGGGTAGTTCTTCCCTCACACTACCATTTCCATATGTTTCTATTAATTTGTTTCCATTTGTATTTAATTTTGACTCACTTCTCTCTCTTTGTTGATTTTGTTTATTTATTCTCATTTAGAATATGTAAAACATTGATTCCAAAAATCAGTACTATGCCGGAAAGTGTATTCAGGGAGTACTCAACTCCTCCCTTCACTCCCTGCCCTTTCCACTGCTTCTCACTCATGCCCTGTATGCCCTGTAGGTGACAAGTTCTTATTGTTCATCAGTTTATCCCTCCAGCATTTGTTTTTGTTCAAATGAACAGACACTTGTGTGTTTATTTTCATTTTTTATTTCTCCTCCTTTTATTTCTCCTCCATTAAAGTAGAACAGTTTGAAATATGAATAATTTATCATACTTTGCTTTCTTCATTTAATAATATAACATGAAAATCACTCCACACCTCCAGAGCAGTTTATGAAGATCTAGTTCATACTTCATTTATTTATTTATTTTTTTAGAGAGAAGGTCTCACTCTATCACCCAGGCCAGAGTGCAGTGGCACAATTATAGCTCACTACAGCCTCAAATTCCTGAGCTCAAGTGATCCTCCCACCTCAGCCTCCCAAGTAGCTGGAACTGCAGCCACACGCCAAGTCACCTGGCTAACATAAAAAAAAAAATTGTAGAGATGGGGCCTCATCATGTTACCCAGCCTGATGTCAAACTCATAGGTTCAAGTGATCCTCCTTTTATGGCCTCCCAAAGTACTGGGATTATAGGTATGAACCACCACGTTCACCCTCATTTTTTTTTTACAACTACTTGGTACTCTATTTTTGCATTTATCAGAATTTAATTCCTAGGTATAGGCACATAGGTTGTTTCCAATATTCTGCAGTTCTGCCTACACATTTTCACAGTGTCAAAGTATAGCTTTAAAATAAATTCTTAGAAGTTGCAAACATATATTGTACTTTCTCTTCTTTTTAGACAGAGGTCTTGCTTTTACTTTGAGCAGAAGGGGTGTCAACTTTTCTTTTACTTAATCAGTGCAGTATTGAGCATGTAATAAGAGTATAGTGTATATTTGCTGAATGAATAAAATTCTCCCAGGTATAGAAAATTTGATGAGAAATAAATCTACCTAGACACACAGTCTTGGAAAGGAGAACTGCTTTGTGAGAAAAGCTCCTGAAACAGAAATATGACATAAGCATCACAGACAAAGCCCAAAGGAAGCAAAGCTCTTGAGGCAACTAAACTCAGCTACCAATAGCAAGAGAGCCTGTAAACAACATCTGAGCAGAATTAGGAAACAAGGGACGGAGAATTCACCATTTTCAGTTCTGTTGGAGCCCGTGTGAGTAACATCTGCAACAAAGATCTTCGGATAGAAAATTCCACACCCAAAAGCGGCGGAACGAAAATGCGTTGTAGAAACTGAACCCAGGCTTCAGAGAACAAAATAGCAGCTTATGTAAATTTCTGACAATTAAGTTGGCCCCCAAAAAGGGAAATTTTTGAGTGCATTTGAATGGATTTTGGCCTTTTTTTCCAAAGGAAAATAATTAAAGAAATATGAAAGCAGTCTCAAAAGTAGGAAAGTCTGTTATCTCCTCACCAAGAGAAATCGACAGAATTGTAATGCTTCCATGAACTCGCATGACAGCAGAGTGCAAACTCAACATAAGCCTGTATTTAGCTCTAAAAAAAAATCTATTACAAGCTTCTCCCTTTCATCCCTTTTCATGTTTAGTTCAGATTCAGAAAAATGTGAATAATTCATAAGTTCAAATGTTCTCCCCATTATGGTAAATAGCACCACACTGAAGCTGCTGCTTATTTTGCTAACTACATATTGCTAAGAAGATTCTCTCTGACTCTCTACTGTTTCTTTTTACTAAGATGTCTGTCCCTTTTTTTAAAGGTATTTTACCATTTTTTTTGAATTAACATTTAAGTCTATTATGTAATCGTACATCAATTTGATTAAATCAATTTTTAGGTTAATTCAAAGAACTGAAAATCAAATCAGATGTTATTAATCTAAAAAAGAAAAATTGCCACATCATAACCTGGCTAAAGGATACAGCTGAGCACGCCCCAGATTTTCATAGTAATAAAAGACTTTAGGTTTGGCAGTTTATTTTTAACAGATATTTTTAAGATATAATTCATATACAAAGAACTGCACATATTGAATGTGTACACTTTGTTGAGTTTGCACATATGCAAACACCAATGATACCATCACCCCAGTCAAGGTAATAGACACACTCAACACCGGCCAAAGGTTTTGTGTACCTTCGTTTTTGGTTTTTGTTTATGTTTTTGTGGTAAGAATTTTTTTTTTATTTTAGTTGACAAATAATTAGACATATTCATGGGGTACATAGTGATGTTTCAATACATATGTATAGTAATCAGATAAGGGTAATGAGCTGTGAACATGAGATTTATCCTCAAATTTTGAAGCGCACAATAACATGTGGTTATCTTCAGGTACTACGATGTACAGCACCTCTCTATAACTTTTCTTCTAGCATAGCTAAAACATTTTACCCACTGAGCAACCAACTGCCTTTTCCCCAGCCTCCCCTTTAACCTGTTGTATTATCTGTTTCTATGAGTTTGACCATTATAGATAACTCATATAAGTGAAATCATGTGGCCGGGGGCAGTGGCTCATGCCCGTAAACCCAGCACTTCGGGAGGCCGAGGGGGTGGATTACTTGAGGTCAGGAGTTTAAGACCAGCCTGGCCAACGTGGCGAAATCCCATCTCTACTAAAATACAAAAATTAGCTGGGCGTGGTGGTGGGCGCTTTTAATTCCAGCTACTTGGGAAGCCAAGGCAGGAAAATCAGTTGAACCTAGGAGGTGGAGGTTGCAATGAGCTGAGATCGTTCGCCATTACACTCCAGCCTGGGCAACAGAAAGAGACCCTGTCTCAAAAAAAAAAAAAAAAGAAAAAAGAAAAAGAAAAGTGAAATCATGCAGCATTTGTTCCTCCATGATTGGCTTACTTCATTTAGCATAATATACTCAAGGTTCATTTATGTTGTCACAAATTATAGGGTTTCATTTTTGTAAAGATTATAATATCCATTGTATGTGAATGCCATATTTTCTTTATAAGTCAATTGACATTTGGATTTTTTCCATATCTGGGCTATTGTGAATAATGTGGCAGTGGATGTGGGAGTGAAGATATTTCTTTGAGATCTTGATATCAGTTCTTTTACATTTATAGCCAGAAGTGAGATTGCTGGACAATATGGCAGTTCTAGTTATATTTTTTGAGAAATTTCTACACTGTTTTCCATAGCTACTGTGCCATTTTATACTTCCAGCATCAGTGTACAAGGGTTCCAATTTTTCCACATCGTTGTCAACGCTTATTATCTTTCAGTTTGTTAATAATAATCATTCTAATATGTGTGTATTAGTCAGGATTCTCCAGAAAGATGGAAGAAACAGAAAAAACATATATGTAATATAGTCTCAGTCCACTCAGGTTGCTGTAACAAAATACTTTAGACTGGGTAATTTGTAAACAACAGAAATTTATTGATCATAGTTGTAGGAGCTGGGAAGTTCAAGATGAAGGCATCAGATTTAATACCTGGTGAAGGCTTTTCTCTGTTTCAAACATGAAACTTTTTGTTGTGCCCTCACATGGCAGAAGGACAAAGCAGCTCCCTCAAGCTTCTTTTGTAAGAACATTAATACCATTGTGAGGGCAGATCCCTCGTGATCTAATCATCTTCTAAAGGCCCCACTTCTTAACACCATCACATTGGGGATTAAATTTCAGCAAATGAATCAACTGAAAAGAATTAAAGACTTGAACATAAAACCCAAAACTGTAATACTGCTAGAAGAAAACATCAGAGGAAGGGGCTTGATATTGGTCTTTGCAGTGATTTCTTGGATATGACACCTAAAGCAAAAGCAACAAAAAAGCAAAATTAAATAAATGAGGCTGCATCAAACTAAAGGACTTCCGCACAGCAAAGGAAATAATCAAGAGAATGAAAAGACAGTCAATGGAAAGGAAGAAAATATTTGCAAACCATCTATCTTATAAAAAGTAAATTCCCCAAATATGTAAGGAAATACAACTCAATAGCAAACAACCTAATTAAAAAATGAGCAAGGAACTTGAACAGATGTTTCTCCAAAGAATATGTTCAGGTAGGCAACCAACAAGTATATGAAAAGATGCTCAACATCCTTAATTATTAGTAAATTTGCAAATCAAAACTATAATATTTGTTCCTTTTTAAGGTCCCAGTATGTGTTGTGAAGGCATAAGAGCTTTGTTTTCAAATCTTGATTTTAATAATAATTTTTATAAATTTATAATAATTTAATAAATAATAAATTTAATAAATAATAAAATTTATAATAATTTTATAAATTTTACAATTTAATTAAAATATTCTTCTATAGTTTTATAATTTTTCTTGACAGTCTTTGTCATACTAACAAATCACAAATACTATTCCTTACCTCATCCCTTTGCATTTATAAATGTTTCTTAGGTACTCATCATGTGATAACCTATTTTAATTGCCTTATTTATTTAATCATAAAACTCCAGACATAGTTGCTATCATTATTTGCATTTTCAGGTGTCGAAATTGAGGCTCAGAGTGTTTTACTAGCTACCTCATGATGACAAAGCTAAAAAGTGGCAAAATTGGAATTTTATTTTGACACTAGGGCCCAAGCAGTCGCCATATCTTGACCTTTGATAATGATGTTGAATTTACAAAGTTGTTGTTGTTGTTCTTTTACTAAGCCTAACTATGACAAGACAATATAATTGGGTTAGAACAACTTAAAATTCACTTTCCCAATTTATCTTAGAGAAATTAAATAACAGTTGCATTTAAGAGGTAGAAGTGGCATTCTCTGCCAAAAGGCCAAATTTTAAAAAGATTCCCCAGTATAAAGTTTTCTGTGTATCCTACTTTTAAAACATTTCACATTTTGTGAGTTTACATTTACTGAGTTCATGAAGCACTCAGCTATGCATTATGAGTTCTGTCATTTAGCCCTGATTGCTATCCAAACTCCAGATGTATACTTTTAGCTACCTATTTGACAATAACACTTGGATTCCCAGTATTCACTTCTAATTATACATATCTAATTTAAGAGATTGACATCTTCTCCAACAACCTGTTTTTACTCTACTTTTCTCCATCTCAGAATGGTGCACAAACAGGTGCCTCATTATTCGGGACAATACCCTAGGGGTCAGACTTGTGTATCCTTTCCCTGTCTCCTATATTCAATTTATTGTTTAGTCCTGTCACTATAAATCTCCAAAATGTATCTTAAATCCAAGTAATTCCCTCCATATTTATTACCACCACCATAACCCACATCCCATTATCGCTTGCCTTATCTGCTGTTATTTTGGCATTATCAGTTTTCCTTCTTCTAATCTTGACTCCCTAAACTCGAGGTAATGTAAGTAGTCTTTTGAAAACATCTATCATTTTCTATTTATTGCTTTAATGTCTTCTCATTTATTCTAAATTGAACCCTACAGTCTTTACAAAAACCCCTAACTCTCCAATCTTATTTCTCAAAACTATTTGCCCTTGCTCATTTCCTTCCCCAAAATGTCCATCTTTCAGTTCCTTGAATGTTCCAAGGTGTTTCTCAGCACAGGAACTTTTTTTTTTTTTTTTTTGAGACGGCGTCTCGCTCTGTCACTCAGGCTGGAGAGCAGTGGCGCGATCTCGGCTCACTGCAAGCTCCGCCTCCCGGGTTCACGCCATTCTCCTGCCTCAGCCTCCCGAGTAGCTGGGACTACAGGCGCCCGCCACCACGGCCCGGCTAATTTTTTTTATATTTTTAGTAGAGACGGGGTTTCACCGTGTGTTCGCCAGGATGGTCTCGATCTCCTGACCTCGTGATCCGCCCACCTCGGCCTCCCAAAGTGCTGAGATTACAGGCGTGAGCAGGAACTTTTTATAGACTCTTCTTTTGATGTGAAACACTTTCCCCGAAGCTTGTCATGTAGAAGATATTTTCTTGTTCACAAAATATCACCTTTTGATGGGGCCTTCCTTGATGATTCTATCTAAAATCATCTTCTTCATTTACTGTCTGTCAAATTATAGTACATATAGTACATATTATAACCTAGACATATATTGTTTATTAATTTTTTATTGGCTATCACCATAAACTAAAATGCAAACTACAAAGAAGGGACATTGCCTACAAGCATGCATAGCACAGGTTAGCTGTTAATAAACAGTGATTCAATGAATGAACAAATGGAATCTCACAACTACTCTATAAGACATTCGTTTTGTAACTTCATTTTGGGGTCTAAGAAAATCAAGGCTGAGAACATTACAGACAATTTCTGAGGATCATAAATCTAGTGAATAGAAGCCTTGTGATCCAGGCACAAATCTGGCTGACTCAAGAGTTCAATCTCTAATCATTTTAATCATGTATTCTGCTTAAATTTATTCTCTTTCTAAATAAAGACCATTCAGCTGTCATTTTTTTAGAAACTCTTAAGCTGTTCTTACACTTGACCTGTAAATCAGTTTGTGAGGTAAGGACATTATGCCAACATGGCTCAGTAAGCCCTTGGGATCCAAGCCTGTTACTTGGAGCATCAACTAGAGTCTACAGTGAGCCTGTGATGTCACCACCTCTTTTACAGCTGAGTAGGGAGTTCTGGAATGGCCAATTTATTTCGCAGGTCATTAGTAATCTGGGCAGCTTGGGCCTGCAGGTAGCACTGATAGATCTACTTCTCACAATAATAAGTCACTTTCTTAGAGTTGCACAGATTGGGGGAAAGTGTTTTTCCACTAAATCTTTAGGGAAACAATTGTTTAGAGGATACACAATGTATCATTTCAGGTTATAATGAATCTTTTAACATCACAAAATACCGTAGTATTTGGCTAGATATGGAATTATATTTCTCCCTACTTTTACCAGAGATAGAATAATTTGTCAACAAGAACTCCATATAGAAGTTCTATCAAAATGACTTAAATTCCAGAATTATCAGGCTATTTTTAAAACATTCGTAGGAAATAGTTATTCTTTATTGCAAGCTATACATTTGATTGATTTTTCTCTTATTTAATTAAAGATATTTATTAGGTAGGTAGTTTTTAATGTTAAATGTTATACACACACATACATATGAAAAAAGTGAGACATAAGTAAAAGTAATCTTTCATTTTTCAACTTCAACTTCAACTTTTAGTAGTTCAAAAAGGTGAACTACTTCATAGAGGCAGCTCAGCAGTCCTGGAATCATTTTCTATTCTGTTGTCATGTAGTTTCTGATCTTGGGCAAGCAATAACTGACATAGGAATCAAATATCTAAGTTATAAAACGGGTAGATAAGAACACGATTTTCTTTTAAGTCAATATGTATTTTCTGTTCTTTTCCCAGTTATAGTAGTGACTTCTCTTGAATTGTAAGTTTGGTGACTGCTATGACTCCTTTGTGTATATACTATACTTAAACTTATAAAGTAAAACATGCTACACTGGATTGTAATTTCCTATTGTCATTCCTGAGGATATCAGCAGGTGCTCAAATTCCTTGTATAATACAGCTATTATTTGCATATAACCTACTCATATTTTCTCATATACTTTACATCATTTTCAGATTACTTATAATATCTAATACAATGTAAATTCTATATAAATAGTTATGCTGTATTTTTTGTGCAATTTTAAATTGTTATAATTGTTATTTTTATTGTTTTCTTTCTCTGGATATTTTTGATCAATGGTTGATTGAATGTGCAGATTCTTGTGGAAAGGGAGGGTCTAACTGTATTTCTTTTTATCAGTGTTACCCACTAGAAGGCAGGGATATATCTGAGATTGTTTGATTCAATTGGCTTCACCTTTAATACCTGGCACCAGTTCTACAATCATTTGTTGATGAATGAACACTTTCTCATCTCTTCCAATTCTGATAAATATACATTTGGAAAAAAGCAAATATTAATGGATTCAGGTCTTAAGTAACAAAGTGAAAGGGGTTGTTGTTTAAAATTAACTGGGCAGACATGATGTCACTGACACTGAGTCTAAACACAGGGATCATTTTACCAGATACGCTAGCTGCAGGCTCATGACTGCCTACCATTGCCTGCCCTCAGAATAGTAAGAACAGCTTTTGCAGCCTACATCTGCTAAAGACTGAATGCGTACCAGAGAGAGCCAATAAGGCAAACAGATTGAGGTTTCAAAATATAGGCATAATACCACTTTATCCAATAAAGGAAGGTCTCAGATCAAGTTGAATCGGCACGGTATTTTCTCACCGTTAAAACTAGCACTCTCTGGGTAGTGTGCGGTGGCTCACGCCTGTAATCCCAGCACTTTGGGAGGCCGAGGCGGGCAGATTGCCTGAGGTCAGGAGTTCGAGACCAGTCTGGCCAATATGGTCAAACCTTGTCTCTACTAAAAATACAAAAAATTAGCCTGGTAAGGTGGTGCACACTGGTAACCCCAGCTATCTGAGAGGCTGAGACAGGAGAATTGCTTGAACCTGGGAGGTGGAGGTTGCAGTGAGTCAAGATCATGCCACTGCACACCTGCTTGGGTGACAGAGTGAGACTCCATCTCAAAAAAAAAAAAAAAAAAAGTAGCACTCTCTGGAATACAATTTTCTAAATGAGTAAATCCTAGTGATCACTTCATTTAATCATCCAGGTTTAGGAAAATGTAATATCAAAATAATGACAGTGTTTGACTTCTTAAAGCCTATTTCCTCAAAACTGAAATCTAGAAGATATTCTGAATGAAAGCGAGTATTAAACAAAAATGATATCCTTTCCTTTTCCCATGGAGCTAATTTATAAGAAACTAAAAGGAAAATTTTATAACTTAAATGTGTTTTATCACATCTACAGCAGAATCTCTTCTGTCTTTAAGAAATAAAAGTCACAACATTGAAATTACTAAATTACTCACTGGCAAACAGGCACTGGCAAATTCTCATTTCCTTTTACACATCTAAGAAAGAAAATAGCAAAATATGCATGGAAAAGTATTGAAATGTATCACATTTATTTAAAAAAGGATATGTTTTTGAGATGTCAGTGTAAAAGGATGATGTTAAAACTTGATGTGTTTTATCTCAGGAAAATAGAAATTAAGCCATAATGGTGCATTTGACAAGAAAGTATGTGTAATTGAAAAACATGAGTAATCGGGGCTCATCCCTGAGCTCAGATTATTCATGAATTTCCTCAAGCATGTAGAAACATCTGACATTTGGGAGACAGGGGGACAGATGTATGTGTGAAGTGCCTCCCTCCCTGGCCTGCATGTCATCGCTGAAGGTAGCACTTGCACGTAATGTAGATAGTAAACAGACTGGCATTCTGCCTGCTGCTGACCTGACAGGAAGCATCTGGCAGAAAGTCAGAAGGGCATCTGCATTACCTGTTATCTAGCTCCTTATCCAACAGTCAAGCAATATGACTGAATTTTGTTTAATATGCCGTGATTCTCTTCTTGGTCTTCTTGGTTAAGATTATATGTATATTAACTCATAATAAAAGGAGGTGTTTTATTGTTTCCCATATTTAGATAAGGAAACTACAGTATTGAAAGGTCAAGTAACCAGAAGCCCAATTAGTGTTAGAACCATGTTTCTAACTCTGGCCCCTAAGCCTGTGTCCAAGACACCACTCTGCCAAAAAAACTCATGTGATCGTAAATCTCAGTAGATAAAGTCCATGTTGAATTCTCCACTGACTTCAGGAAATTTCATACTAGCAAAACTCTGTAAGGACATGCATGCAAATCCAGTGTTATCTTTTCTCTCATTTTGTATTCATTCAAATCTAACAAATCAGACAAACCTATAAAGAAACTCAAAACTAAAAAAAGAAGTCCTGCCATGCAGATAAAATCACCTGCCATTTACAAAGATGTTACCTACATCTTAAGTATAAATTTCTAATTTGCGCTGAGTATAGTGAGTATAGCTGTGTAATAAATTTACATCCAGAAGAGTTGGAAAAAAATTATTTTAATTGAGAAATTGTTTCTGTCCTGAAATGACCAATATGAAAGCATACATGTCTTTGCCACAGAAGTGAATACTTTCTGATGTATGAAATAGCAATGTTCAAGGATGCCTTCGGCAATATTCAAATTAGCCTTAATGATGACATGTTAAAGCCTTCCAAGCTCCCAGAATAATTTGTTTAATTACTTTTCTACAACTGTAAGGCATGAATGTACTATCACTTTAAATACAATTACATGAATTTATTTTCAATATTTCCATCAAGGCTAATTTAAATGCATTTTTCTTTTATTAAATGCTTTTATGGTTTTGGTGACAATATCATTGTGCTGTTTAATTAAATGAGTTTTGTTTAAAGTTATTAACATCCCTGACACACCACACACACACACACACACACACGGGATTTCCTTGTTCAACCCTTCATTTTTTTCCGCATAATCTTATTCACAACTTTTATATGTATTGAAAATATTGGCTTTGAAAACACTCTTTGTGGTAGTGTCTTTTTCCGTAATTAGTTTTCTCTTGTATTGCTTTTGTTCATCCATCCATAATTCTTATTGTATAAACATAAATTAGACAAGAACTAGGTGGTTTACACTACTATAAATATTTTTCTTATCCTTAATTTGCACTGGCTGTTTTATTTCTTTTATTTGTCATTGTAGGATGGCTTCCTCTCGTTAACCTATAAACCTCTGGAGACTGTGTTTCTCGCCATACTCCGTTATGACTAGAAGCAGTTTTTCCAGATTCTTTCTGAACAAATGCAAGGCAATGACAAAAAAACATTTCTGAAAGATTTTATGTGAGTTTCAAATTACCACACTAGATAAACTCTAACTTCATAATACCCCCTGATTGTAGTATCTGAATAATACAGAAAATGTCACCACAAAATGAGGTTGACGTAGAGCCAGGTCCTAACATATTCCAAAGATGCTAGATATAATGATGTCTCTGTTAGCATTTTCTGGGCTCTGTATCCACCAATCTACCATGCCCCTCACTCCTCCCCATCGCATACAGACCATAAACCTGACACACCCATTCATGATCTTGTGGGCCTACCACCACTTGCACTTGAGAGAGTGTATTAAAGACAAATGAGAGAGAAGGATTGTTGTGTAAGGATAATATTGTACATAGGTTCAGCTCAACAACTTTGTAATATTGTAGATAGGTTCAGCTCAACCACAATAAAAAGGCTCCCTTTATTATGAATTAATATACATAAATTTCTACCAGAATCAGATTTCCAGACTCTAACTTGTGAACCTAAGCTTTCTAGGCCTCAGTTTTCTAATTTGTGAAATAAAGACAATAATAATATTTAATTAATAGTATTTCTGTGATGATTAAAATGGATAATAAATGTATCCAGTCCCCTTGTGCAGTGTCAAATGAGAGGTAATAACTTAGTATATATTGCACATGGCTTTAGAGTTTTCCTTTTTAAATAATATTATTAAACAACGTATTGTGTTCTAATATGGTTTTTAATTTCCTGCACTTGTTAATATGTTTTTATTAATAACTTATTAATGGAATCACATATTCACAAATGACCCTGGACAATCTTTAGTTTAGATAGTCTTGTACATTTACAAGGACTTATCTATACAACAGTAGGTCATTTTATTTAATATAAAGATATACTGTGAATTTTTTTTAAATAGCAAGGCTCTTTGGAAATGAATTTGCAGAAAGTTTTGACTTATTGAACTCTGTCTAGGCTTTTTATGTGTTTGATGATTTTTCTTAGCTATTTAGTGTATTTCAGTATAATCGTTAAAATGACTGAATCAGATGAACAATTTAAATTTCTAAAAACCACAAGTCAAGAGACAAGGTTTTCTATTTTAGATTTGTCACTAACAAGTTGGTGATCTTGCGTGAATTGTTTATGCAATTAATTCTTCATGACTTGGGATCATTTTACTAGATGTACACTAGCTTAAATGAACTAATGGGAGCCTAGCAAGTTCTAGTATCAAGTCAGAATTCAGAATTTGAAAAATTCAGGTCAGAAGGGATCTTATGTAGTTCAAACTGGAATGCCTATAAAGCTATGTAGGTAATGAAAATGAAGAAAGTGTAACAACAGTAGCTCAAGCAAGATTATAAATGGGAAATAACAGTCAGTGTTGTGGATATAGGAATGCTTTTATCTATGGTTAATTAGGGAAAATAAAACTTGTCTATAAGGGACAGTAACTCCTTACTTCCTATTTGTTGTTGCCACAGAAAAACTTAGTGCAATTTTGCCAGATTTTCTGATGTTCAAATGCTAAGAAATGCTGGAAATTAAGGTTTTCATGTGAACTATTCTGAATTCTATATTTTTGCAAATATTTGTTTGTTTGTTTGTTTTTTTAATAATATCTTAAAGCCACACAAACAGGTTATGGTGCTACATTCAACCCAAGAACCACCAATTTGTCACCTGGTCAAATAGTTTCCCATTTAACACTTGAATTCCTCCCCAACATTCCTAAGAAGTGATCATTACTATTAATAACTTAAGATAGTAATGAGCATATTACTATCTATTGTCTGTCTATACAACTTTATAAATGATATGCTCATTACTAGCTTGGTCGATTATTCTTATTTATAGACAGTTTTGCTAGAAAGTTTTTTTTTTAATTGCTTTTGCTAAAATTAGTGCCAATAATTGTCACATGTAAATTACTTTCCTCTTCAAAAACCATGATGAAAATCTAATCTGCCTATTCTTTAAGCTATTGAGGAAAATTATTGCATCTCTATCCCCACATTAACACCTACATCTTTTCTTATTTCAATGATTTCACACAGAGTTGGAATTTCTTCAGCTTTCTGGTCGAAACAAATTTATAGAACCTATCTGTATTCTTAAAAGTGTTCAGGACAGAGTTAAATACTGTAGTCTAAACGGTGGTTCTCAAACTTTTTGGCACCAGGGACCAGTTTCATGGAAGACGATTTTTCCACAGATGGGGGTAGGGAGGTTAGGAGGGTAGGGGGTGGAGGAGATGGTTTTGGGATGACACTGTTTCACCTCAGGTCATCAGGCATTTGCCACATTCTCATAAGGAATGTGCAACCTAGATCCCTCGCATGTGCAGTTCACAATCGAGTTCAGGCTCCTGTGAGAATGTAATGCTGCCACTGAAGTGACAGGAAGCAAAGTAAGGAGATAATGCTCACTTGCCTCCCGCTCACCTCCTGCCGTGTGGCTGGGTTCCTAACAGGCCAAGGACTGGTACTGGTCCGCAGCTGGGGGTTGGGGACTCTGGTTTAAAGTGAGACCCATCAGAACAGTGCCAGTCCTGAACCACTATCCTTTTAGCACACTAATGTGGCACATAAAAATCTCTGCTTCTAGAATTACTTTGCTATGCAAATTAAATATTACAATTATCAAAATAACATCACTATTCTTTTTGTTTTCTGACTTTCCTTCATAGATGATGCCACTTGACCCTACAATGTGATATCTTCAGTTTCCTACATTCAGTAAAATTTTTCAAGACTCAGCCTCATATAATAGAATGTTACTCAACAGTTGAAAAGTTGTTTGCGTCGTCGTTTATATATTTATAATATTTTATTCATGTCAGTATTTTTGGTCATAGTTTTGAACAACAATCTACAAGATTGTTTTGCAACTTTTCTTTTCTTTTTTTATTTATTATTATTATACTTTAAGTTTTAGGGTACATGTGCACATTGTGCAGGTTAGTTACAAATGTATACATGTGCCATGCTGGTGTGCTGCACCCACTAACTCGTCATCTAGCATTAGGTGTATCTCCCAGTGCTATCCCTCCCCCCTCCCCCCACCCCACAACAGTCCCCAGAGTGTGATGTTCCCCTTCCTGTGTCCATGTGTTCTCATTGTTCAATTCCCACCTATGAGTGAGAATATGCGGTGTTTGGTTTTTTGTTCTTGTGATAGTTTACTGAGAATGATGATTTCCAGTTTCATCCATGTCCCTACAAAGGACATGAACTCATCATTTTTTATGGCTGCATAGTATTCCATGGTGTATATGTGCCACATTTTCTTAATCCAGTCTATCATTGTTGGACATTTGGGTTGGTTCCAAGTCTTTGCTATTGTGAATAATGCCACAATAAACATACGTGTGCATGTGTCTTTATAGCAGCATGATTTATAGTCATTTGGGTATATACCCAGTAATGGGATGGCTGGGTCAAATGGTATTTCTAGTTCTAGATCCCTGAGGAATCACCACACTGACTTCCACAATGGTTGCACTAGTTTACATTCCCACCAACAGTGTAAAAATGTTCCTATTTCTCCACATCCTCTCCAGCACCTGTTGTTTCCTGACTGTTTAATGATTGCCATTCTAACTGGTGTGAGATGGTATCTCATTGTGGTTTTGATTTGCATTTCTCTGATGGCCAGTGATGATGAGCATTTTTTCATGTGTTTTTTGGCTGCATAAATGTCTTCTTTTGAGAAGTGTCTGTTCATGTCCTTCGCCCACTTTTTGATGGGGTTGTTTGTTTTTTCTTGTAAATTTGTTTGAGTTCATTGTAGATTCTGGATATTAGGCCTTTGTCAGATGAGTAGGTTGCAAAAATTGTCTCCCATTCTGTAGGTTGCCTGTTCACTCTGATGGTAGTTTCTTTTGCTGTGCAGAAGCTCTTGAATTTAATTAGATCCCATTTGTCAATTTTGGCTTTTGTTGCCATTGCTTTTGGTGTTTTAGACATGAAGTCCTTGCCCATGACTATGTCCTGAATGGTAGTGCCTAGGTTTTCTTCTAGGGTTATACTGGCAAACCGAATTCAGCAGCAAATCAAAAAGCTTACCCACCATGATCAAGTGGGCTTCATCCCTGGGATGCAAGGCTGGTTCAATATACGCGAATCAATAAATGTAATCCAGTATATAAACAGAACCAAAGACAAAAACCACATGATTATCTCAATAGATGCAGAAAAGGCCTTTGACAAAATTCAACAACCCTTCTTGCTAAAAGCTCTCAATAAATTAGGTATCGATGGGATGTATCTCAAAATAATGAGAGCTATCTATGACAAACCCACAGCCAATATCATACTGAATGGGCAAAAACTGGAAGCATTCCCTTTGAAAACTGGCACAAGACAGGGAAGCCCTCTCTCACCACTCCTATTCAACATAGTGTTGGAAGTTCTGGCCAGGGCAATGAGGCAGGAGAAGGAAATAAAGGGTATTCAATTAGGAAAAGAGGAAGTCAAATTGCAAGTTTTCTTTAAAAATCAAACACATTTGTTAAAAGATTATTGTGGAATTTTCCTTTAAAAGTAAAAAATGTTTCTTAGACCTATAAGAATTTATACTGACAGAGTTTTCTTTTAGCTCATTAGAAATTTGAGATCGCTCACATGTATCTTAAGAAGTAGCAAAGCATTTGTGAGATCCCAACCATGGAATTTGGGGTAATTTGAATAGCATATTAAAATCAGGTCCTCTTTGGGCTCTAAATCAATGTCAGTCCATGTTTGAGAAAAAGGCTTAGTGATTAACTTGATAACAGCCAATTACAACATTATCTAGGCTGAAAACTACTTCCTTCCAAGTTGATTTTATTTATTCTGATTATTTTATCTTTCCTTCTTATGTTCTATATAGTCTTCCTTTGAGGGAAACAATCTATGCCTCACTAAGAACAGTTCTAGGCTATATTTTTTATTTATTAAGAAGTCATTATGTAAGACTGTATCACCCTGTCAAGATCATAAGGAATCTGATAAATTGTCAGGTGGTGAGGTAATGTTACCCTGAGTGAGTCATGTAACATGGCATTTTCAGCCCTTAGCAATGCATCATCCACATCTTCCCTACATCTCTGTGTTAAGGGCCTTAGGAGGTCATTCAGGGGCATGCAGTTTTAGCCATGACTTGGAGAGCCATTTATCACTATCTAACTTCACATGAAAATTTTCTCCTATATTTATGGGGCAATACATGGCATGTGGGCTTTTCATTTGAGTGGATTTTAATAGATTTACATACATCTTATTGTGGGCAGCGTAGAAGGGCCAGTGAGATACAGACATAGATTTTGGGACCTCTCTCATTTCCAGGATGCCTGAGTTTGTAAAAGGATAAGACAGGGTGATGAACTTTCCTTTGCAAGCCCCAAGAAGAACACATCTGTAATGGGAGTGCTCTTTTTCAATCTAAAAAACAAAGTTCAGTGGATTAGTAACACAACTCTCCAGTTCAGTGGATAATTAACACAACTTAATAAAGAACTTAATAACACTTAATGAAGAAGAAGAGTTACTTCTTATTAAACTTCTATTGGAACTGGTTCTCAAATATAGGACCTCTTTAGGACCTCCATGTTTTATTAATCATTCAGCAGCCAATTATCTCAACCCATTGTCTTGCTACCACATTCTTCCCACCGAACCACTTTTCTGAACACCTTTCTGTGTCCCTTTGTCCTGAAATGTTCTGTCTTATGGAAAATTTCAGGAGAAAGTTGCATGCTTTTGAATACTGGCTCTATTCAAGTATGTTATTTTTAAATCCTATCTCTGTAAGATATTTTTGTTTATTTACATATTTTTTTCTCATTCCTCAGAACTGCTGGCTGCACTATTTACAAATTGTTTTCAAATTCCTGAATCGCTATCCCTTTCTCTAAAACTTGCACCATTTCTCTTATTACCGTTTTGAAGTTCATTTTGAGCCACAATTCCTCTCCATGCTCTTGAATAGAATAAAACATGCTTTATAACTCATGGCAATTCTTTCTTTTGCCTCCCATTCTAGCTATTATAATGAAGGGATAAGTTGTTCAACAGTAGACTAAAGCAGGTAAATGGGCTTTACATTTACTCTACATACTCCTGCATATCCACTGCTGTACCATACTTCTTTCCTGAGAATTCACTCTCAGATTTGTTTCTTTTACTCTCCATTTTGATTGGTAGGTTTTAGTATCTCTGCTTGTATCTTGTTACCTATTGGTATCTTTCTCTGCCAAGCCTGTAGATATATTCTCCCTCTTGGATTAGTGTCTGTTAGGAGCATTGTTGTTCAATAAAGGGAAATGCTAATATTATGGGTTCTAGGGGCAATGAGCCTTGACTTGTGAGCCTATGTGAACAAGTTATTTGATGATCCTAAGTTTTAGTTTCCTCATTTCAGTAATTGAAATAAACAATATAATAAGGCATTTTATTAGTTTTCTACTGTTTTATAGCAAATTTTCCTAAAATTAGTAGTTTAAAATTACACAAATCTATCATATCACAATTTCTGTTGGTCAGATTAACTGGTTCTTTGATTCAGGGGCTCACCAGGCTGAAAACAAGGTGTCAGAAAGAGCTACAAGTTCACCTGAGGCTTGGAGTCCTCTTCCAAAGTCACTTGTTCTAGCAGAATTTAGTTATTTGCGGTGGTGAAGGCTGAGGTTCTCATTTTCTTTTTCTTCTTTTTTTTTTTTTTTTTTGAGACAGAGTCTCACTCTGTCGCCCAGGCTGGAGTGCAGTGGCGCGATCGATCTCGGCTCACTGCAGTTTCCGCCTCCCGGGTTCACGCCATTCTCCTTCGTCAGCCACCCAAGTAGCTGGGTCTACAGGTGCCCACCACCATGCCCGGCTAATTTTTTGTAGTTTTAGTAGAGACGGGGTTTCACCGTGTTAGCCAGGATGGTCTCGATCTCCTGACCTCGTTATCCACCCGTCTCGGCCTCCCAAAGTGCTGGGATTACAGGCGTGAGCCATCGCTCCCGGCCTCATTTTCTTGTTTGCTTGCTGTCAAGCAGGAGCCATTCTCAGCTCCTAGATGCACCAATCATTCCCTGTACAAAGTAGCGCTTTGCTCCTTTAAGGCCAGCAGAAGAACCTATCACGCTTAAAATTTCTTGAACATGTCCCTTAATGGGGACAGTCCCACCCTGGATAATCTCCCTTATGATTAAGTTATAAGTCAACTAAAAGGAACATTAATTTCATCTGTAAAATTCCTCCTGCTACATAAAGTAATCATGGGAGTAATATTACATTTTATTTATGAGTCCTGCTCACACGTCAGGGAGGAAATTACATACAGCATGAACACCAAGGGGTAGGAACCCTGGGGACCCTATTTAAATTCTACCTACCACAGATACCGAGTTCATAAAATTACTATGAGGGTTAAACTGGTGGTCAAAGGACCAGAAAACAGATTACTTATTTTTGAATTATTTTTAGATTTGAGTCTTGGTAGCATCTGATCTGCTTTCTTACAACAATAAACGTGTGCATACTGTTAAAATTTTAGTAAGGCCAGATTTCTATTGTATGTCCTAAGGAAACAACAAACTGCTATTCAAATACAACTGTATGACGTTAAGAACCACGTGGAGAACTGACATGGAAATCTGGAAGAGATTACTGAGTAAAATGAGAAATTTAAGTGGAGAAGAGTGAGGCAAGCTGGAAGATGGAAGAGGCAGACAAAACTCTATCTTGCTATCTATCTAATGTGATTACGCTGAGTACTTTCTCTGTTTATTTGCAGTTTAATGGTTCCCTTGAACTGTCTTTGCTAAAAAATTATAGCAAATCCACATGATTTGTGTTCCTCGGTTCTACATGGAGACTTAAATGAAACATTTCTGGGTTTGGAGTTGGAAACCATCTCTTCTCCCCTTCTTTCCATCAGAACAGCCTTAGATCACAATTGAGTACTGGCCACCTTTTGGGACCTCATGCATTTTATTGATATGTTGTTACTTTCAAAACAACTACTGTTATTTTTATGCTCTAAACAGCAACTGTTGAAGTCTAGAGAAAGACCTATAGTGGTCTCATCAGTCACACTGTGTTCTTGACATCTTCAGAGGGAAATTCTTAAAGAGAAAACAGGTATCTGTCACACAATATTTTATCCCACACACTCAGTAACTTACACTTTTCATGGTTGGGAATATAAGTGACATACTGATCTTACACGAATGAATTTCCATTCCAAACAGCACAGCCGCAATTTTTCCTTTGTATTAAGCACTGAGCAGGTGGTGTTTTCTAATCACTCATGCTCAGCTCATCTGCTGTCACAAGCAACAGAGATCAAAGATGTGTGCTGTTGCCTGTGTGTAAAATGATGATGAATAGAACAAGGTTGTATATGCTTTGATCGGGAAACATTTAATTTGAAATCCATGGCAACAGAAATGTGTGAGGTGGGGCTGAGCCCTCCTCTGTCATAAAAAAGTAATTCAACATCATCTAGCAATCCTTCGGCTTGGTTCTTGTCACTGTTGCGGTATAGTGAATTAGAGCACAAAATCAATGGTAGAAGTGGCAAGACATTAGCTCTGGTTAATAACACAAAGTTTTTCTGCAGCAACAGTACCTTCAAAACTGTACTAAATGTTTGTCCTCTGTGCTCTCAAATAACCTCATTTAAATTCTTATATCCTATGTTTTTTTCATGTATTAAATGTCTTGAACTATTTACCTTTCTCACTACGTTGCAAGATTTTTGAAGGTCGTATTACTCCTACTTTGCTTTTCTGACTCCTTGTTCAATATTTGACAGCTGGTAGACACTCAGCAAATATGTATTTTTAAATAGAATATACTCAAACACAAATATAAACACCATTTTGCTGAGGAATTTCAAAGCTACCTGATCTTTAGACTATAATATGTTCAATCATTTCAGTAATTTTAATGTTGGCCTTTATGTTGAGCAGGTCAATAAATTTGAAGATACTCTATTACAGTTATAATTTTACATACATTAAACTAATAAAGTGGAGCTGATGACTTTTTGTTGAAATAGCTTTTACAAGTAACAATTTCATTATTCTCCTGACTTGAACTAGTAGATAAATAGCATCTATTTCTTCTTTGGAAGTATAGCCACTTTACCCTCTAAGGCTCTTATTCTGAGGCAAGATTTGCCATTTTAGAGATGAATCTTCTATTAGGTAGACAACTGCATTAATAATTGGAATGAGTCATTAGAGGAATTAGCTATCAACTGGAAATCCATTCAGGATACAACAATGGGGTAATTTATATAACAGCAGTTTCCTGAAATTAATATTTTCCAGCAACCTGTGAGATTTATCAGTCACAGTCTAAACAGTTCAATGAGACCATGTTTTAGTCATGGTAATTTCTGACTTAATGCCCATTCATTTGTTGAGTGTGAACTAGTGGATTCAAGAGAAAAGTAGACTTGATATGGAAAAAACAAAGATCTCCTTAGCGTTATGAGATAAGGCTCTGGAACAGAAGCCACCAGATAGTTAAAACAGTTGTACTCTCTGTGGCTTTTTACCCTATCTGCAAAATCAAAAGTGTAATAATTTTGTAAACTGCTTAAAGTTCAGTAATTTGCTTTCATGGTTACTGCAAAATATTTAGGAATGTTAAGGTTAGACTTTGTTTGCTAAAAGAAATTGTAATATCTAATGTAAAAAATTGATAGTAATTCTCTATGTATATCTTAAGCTACTTTATAATACTTTATAAGTATCCTCTGGAATAGGCTCTGCAATAGATTGGAGATGATGAAAGAAAGACACGTTTTCTCTCAATGACATGAAAATTTATTTCATGAAAATAAATAGATGAAAAAGAATTATATATCCATATATAAATGTATATACTATATATACGTATATAAATGTATATACTAAATATAATATATAAATGTATATACTACATATACATATATAAATGTATATACTATATATACATATATAAATGTATATACTATATATACTAAAAATGCAAAAATTAGCTGGGCATGGTGGCAGGTGCTTATAATCCCAGCTACTTGGGAGGCTGAGGCAAGAGAATCACTTGAATCTGGGAGGCAGAGGTTGCAGTGAACCGAGATCACACCACTGCACTCCAGCCTGGGCAATAAAGTTAGACTCTGTCTCAAAAAAATAATAATAAAAATAAAAATCTAGTGTATATCTAGTGACTGTATATATATATATATATATATATATATATATATATATATACACACACACACACACCCCTACATATATGACATTTTATATTTTATATATATGTATAAAATGTTACTAAGTGTACATAAATGCAATTCAAAGGCTGAGAGGACCAGAAGTTAAAAACCTCTGCGTCAGATGAAAGATGGAATTCAGAAAAGACTTTCTTGAGATCCAAATTATTTGTAAGAATCTCACAAGGGCAGAAGCACACATTGGGGACGGAAGAGTGTACTAGGAATAAAGGCATTTTGAAAGGCAGGGACAGCACTGTAAATCGAGGTCAGTAAGACACTTGCTGGCAGGACCCCAAGGGCCACTTGAGAGAATAAAGTGACATGAGATTAATGAACCATAGCTGCCGAAAAGGCCTGCACAGAGCCATGTGCTTTCTATAGGAGAGGTGCTTTATGTTCTCGGGCAGGTGAACAAAATACAAAAGAAAATTCTTCGAGATGATCATAATAATAGCTTACATTTATTGATGCTTATTTGTCAAAAAATATATGCCTTAACTCATTTCTCATGGCAAACCTATGAAGTAGGTACTATTAATATTAGCTATATTTTTAACTCAATTTAATAGAAGATAAGTGATACAGAGAGAAGTTTTGTAACTTAAGACACAGAGAATAAATGATACAGTAGAAGTTCTAATGCAATTAGCCTGACTAGACACCCCATAACAATCACCATGGCTGCTGCTCAAGGTAGTTCCTTTAGAAGCCAGCAAAATATTGAAAGAAATGGGTCAAATCTTATTATAATAAAATCAACCTAAAGTTCAAGGCAATTCATTTTTAATAGAAACGGCCTTCAGAGGAGAAAAAAAGAAAAAATAAATTCTTATTTACTCCTAATATATCACTATCTTGAACAATAAATTTTGGATACTTTTTGTTATGGAGAATTATTTATTCATACTCAGAACTGCTAGATTGAAAATAAAGTATGATTCAGGTCAACACAAGGAAAAATGCAAGGTGTATGTTCCAGCTAGAAATTCTTTTTGATGTAGTAGAATCTATTCTTGACCCAGAAACAGAAAAATGTAACCTGAATCTAGAAATGGCAATGAAATATTGCAGGGAAAAGGTAATCTCTAGGAGAAAACCTGGACACAGGCAAGAAGGGGAATAAGAAGTTCAATGGAGAAAAGTGTACTGGAAGGGGACCTTTTGAGTTTTCATACGCTAAATGTGAATTAAAATAATAATTGTCTGCTAGGAGACAATACGACTTAAGTCCCTTGTCTGCCACATAGAAAATTTTATTTTTAAAAAACAAGCCAATTAGTTGTGTAATTCATTCATTTAGTCATGAATTTATCTGTTTAAATATCAATAGGAGTACAACTTTGAAATGGTATGTTCATTTGATGTTTATGACTTTCAAAATAATGTGTCACTTTCTCTAGTCCCTTTTTTTCACAAGGAAAAATAGAAATTATTTTATTTTATTTATATATATATATTTTTATTATACTTTAAGTTCTAGGGTACATGTGCACAACGTACAGGTTTGTTACATATGTGTACATGTGCCATGTTGTTGTGCTGCACCCATTAACTTATCATTTACATTAGGTATATCTCCTAATGCTATCCCTCCCCCCTTTCCCCACATGACAACAGGCCCCAGTGTGTGATTTTCCTCTTCCTGTGTCCACGTGTTCTTGTTTTTCAATTCCCACCTATGAGTGAGAACATGTGGTGTTTGGTTTTTCATCCTTGTGATAGTTTGCTGGGAATGATGGTTTCCAGCTTCATCTACATCCCTACAAAGGACATGAACTCATCATTTTTTATGGCTGCATAGTACTCCATGGTGTATTATGTGCCACATTTTCTTAATCCAGTCTATCATTGTTGGACATTTCAGTTGGTTCCAAGTCTTTGCTATTGTGAGTAGTGCCGCAATAGACATATGTGTGCATGTGTCTTTATAGCAGCATGATTTATATTCCTTTGGGTATATACCCAGTAATGGGATGGCTGGGTCAAATGGTATTTCTAGTTCTAGATCCCTGAGGAATCGCCACACTGTCATCCACAATGGTTGAACTAGTTTACAGTCCCACCAACAGTGTAAAAATGTTCCTATTTCTCCACATCCTCTCCAGCATCTGTTGTTTCCTGACTTTTTAATGATCACCATTCTAGCTGATGTGAGATGATATCTCATTGTGGTTTTGATTTGCATTTCTCTGATGGCCAGTGATGATGAGCATTTTTTCATGTGTCTGTTGGCTGCATAAATGTCTTCTTTTGAGAAGTGTCTGTTCATATCCTTTGCCCACTTTTTGATGGGGTTGTTTTTTTCTTGTAAATTTGTTTGAGTTCTTTGTAGATTCTGGATATCAGCCCTTCGTCAGATGAGTAGATTGCAAAAATTTTCTCCCATTTTGTAGGTTGCCTGTTCACTCTGATGGTAGTTTCTTTTGCTGTGCAGAAGCTCTTTAGTTTAATTAGATCCCATTTGTCAATTTTGGCTTTTGTTGCCATTGCTTTTGGTGTTTTAGACATGAAGTCCTTGCCCATACCTATGTCCTGAATGGTATTGCCTAGGTTTTCTTCTAGGGTTTTTATGGTTTTAGGTCTAACAATTAAGTCTTTAATCCATCTTGAATTAATTTTCTTATAAGGTGTAAGGAAGGGATCCAGTTTCCGCTTTCTACATATGGCTAGCCAGTTTTCCCAGCACTATTTGTTAAATAGGGAATCCTTTCCCCATTTCTTGTTTTCATCAGGTTTGTCAAAAATCAGGTGTTTGTAGATGTGTGGTATTATTTCCGAGGGCTCTATTCTGTTCCATTGGTCTATATCTCTGTTTTGGTACCAGTACCATGCTGTTTTGATTACTGTACCCTTATAGTATAGTTTGAAGTCAGGTAGCGTGATGCCTCCAGTTTTGTTCTTTTGGCTTAGGATTGACTTGGTGATGCGGGCTCTTTTTTGGTTCCATATGAACTTTAAAGTAGTCTTTTCCAATTCTGTGAAGAAAGTCATAGGTGGCTTGATGGGGATGCCATTGAATCGATAAATTACCTTGGGCAGTATGGCCATTTTCACAATATTGATTCTTCCTGTCCATGAGCGTGGAATGTTCTTCCATTTGTTTGTGTCCTCTTTTATTTCCTTGAGCAGTGGTTTGTAGTTCTCCTTGAAGAGGTCCTTCACATCCCTTGTAAGTTGGATTCCTAGGTATTTTATTCTCTTTGAAGCAATTGTGAATGGGAGTTCACTCATGATTTGGCTCTCTGTTTGTCTGTTATTGGTGTGTAAGAATGCTTTTAATTTTTGCACGTTGATTTTGTATCCTGAGACTTTACTGAAGTTGCTTATCAGCTTACAGAGATTTTTGGGCTGAGACGATGGGGTTTTCTAGACATGCAATCATGTCATCTGCAAACAGGGACAATTTGACTTCCTCTGTTCCTAATTGAATGCCCTTTATTCCCTTCTCCTGCCTGATTGCCCTGGTCAGAACTTCCAACACTATGTTGAATAGGAGTAGTGAGAGAGGGCATCCCTGTCTTGTGCGGGTTTTCAAAGGGAATGCTTCCAGTTTTTGCCCATTCACTATGATATTGGCTGTGGGTTTGTCATAAATAGCTCTTATTTATGACATCAATACCTAATTTATTGAGAGTTTTTAGCATGAAGTGCTGTTGAAGTTTGTCAAAGGCCTTTTCTGCATCTATTGAGATAATCATGTGGTTTTTGTCTTTGGTTCTGTTTATATGCTGGGTTAAGTTTATTGATTTGCGTATGTTGAACCAGCCTTGCATCCCAGGGATGAAGCCCACTTGATCATGGTGGATAAGCTTTTTGATGTGCTGCTGGATTCGGTTTGCCAGTATTTTATTGAGGATTTTTGCATTGATGTCCATCAGGGATATTGGTCTAAAATTCTCTTTTTTTGTTGTGTCTCTGCCTGGCTTTGGTATCAGGATGATGCTGGCCTCATAAAATGAGTTAGGGAGGATTCCCTCTTTTTCTATTGATTGGAATGTTTCAGAAGGAATGGTACCAGTTCCTCCTTGTACCTCTGGTAGAATTTGGCTGTAAATCCATCTGGTCCTGGACTTTTTTTGGTTGGTAAGCTATTAATTATTGCCTCAATTTCAGAGCCTGTTATTCAGAGATTCAATTTCTTCCTGGTTTAGTCTCGGGAGGATGTATGTGTCCAGGAATTTATCCATTTCTTCTAGATTTTCTAGTTTATTTGCACAGAGGTGTTTATAGTATTCTCTGATGGTAGTTTGTATTTCTGTGGGCTTGGTGGTGATATCCCCTTTATCATTTTTATTGCATCTATTTTATTCTTCTCTCTTTTCTTCTTTATTACTCTTGCTAGGGGTCTATCAATTTTGTTGATCTTTTCAAAAAACCAGCTCCCAGATTCATTGATTTTTTAAAGGGATTTTTGTGTCTCTATCTCCTTCAGTTCTGCTCTGATCTTAGTTGTTTCTTGCCTTCTGCTAGCTTTTGAATGTGTTTGCTCTTGCTTCTCTAGTTCTTTTAATTGTGATGTTAGGGTGTCAGTTTTAGATCTTCCCTGCTTTCTCTTGTGGGCATTTAGCGCTATAAATTTCCCTCTACACACTGCTTTAAAAATAGTCCCTTTTTATGATACAATCCTTTATAAAGTTTGTCTTCCTCTGTTTCCCTAAGTTTATTTTAATATTTCAAGCACTACTTCAATGTTTGCATTTTCCATTAACCTTTTTCTCTACCTCTTAACGTTCATGTATTTTTTTTTTATTATTATACTTTAAGTTCTGGGATACCTGTGCAGATCGTTCAGTTTTGTTACATAGGTATACACGTGACATGTTGGTTTGCTGCACCCATCAACCCATCATCTACATTAGGTACTTCTCATAATGTTATCCCTCCCCTAGCCCCCCAGCCCCTGACAGGCCCAGTGTGTGATGTTACCCTCCCTGTGACCCTGTGTCCCTGTGTTCTCATTATTCAAATCCCACTTAACCTTTCACGTATTTTTCACGTCCGTTCTTTCCCTGAATGTTGACATCCTATCATTATTCAAGTTTTTTCTTTTATTCTATTTAGTCCTTCTTATGTAATTAAATATGCTAAAAGTGATAACATCTTCCTATTAATTTAAGCATAAACTGTATATTAGGTATCATGATAGTTACAGGGATACAATAAATCCTAAAGAATGATGTAGTTCCCTGGGAAGAATATATTCAGTAGAGAAAAGACTAGCTTCACAAACATGCACAGGGATCCATGCTCAGAAGGGATCTGCCTGTGGTTTAATTCTCTGATGTTGTCAGCTTAAATTTCTTAATAATTTTTGAATAAGACTCCTCCACCATTTACATTTTGCACTGAACCATGCCAATGATATAGCTGGTCCTCAGTGGAAAAGCAGACTTTTAAACGGGCAAGAAATACAACGTGAGGCACTGTAATAGAGGAACTACATGAATCAGTAGATGACAGTAGGGGGACTACCAATAACCACCTAACCTAAAAATGATGATGGAGAGGAAGGTCAGGAAATGTTTTCTTACAGGAGGTGTTATCTAAGCTAAGCTATGAGGGGTCAGAGTTATCAAGGCAAGGTAGTGAGAGAGGATGAGAAGGTGAGAGATAGAACTGCATGAGTAAAAATACAGAAGACAAAAGGGCACAGAACATAACTTCTTTTTTAGATTTTCATTATATCATGCAAAGAAATATATTTAGTATGATTTTTCCTATTTTATGGCAATTACACACTAATGTCCAAAACTAGGATAAAGAAACACTACTTATTCAAGCATTCTAATGACGTGGTCAACAATTAGCATGAAGTTGCTGTTATATTTACAGACCTGACAAAAATAGCCCATCCACAATCAACTCCCACATCACCACATCCAGTTTAAATAATGCAGGACTGAGGAGAGAGAATTTTCAGCTTTGTAGAGACTGCACTGCTCCTGATAACAGGTCATTCCCATTGGTGATGGAGAAGGATACTGCCACTTCAGAATATTACTCTTAGAGATTGGGGTGTTTTCAATAATACAATACCATGTGTTTTGTTTTATTTTGTTTTGTCAAGAAGGACAAATGTTAAGTCGCAGACATGATAAACTGCCACTGCTCCTGTATCTGATCCTATTCGGCTCAAACCAATCTATACATAAGAAAAGAGAATCTTAAAGAGATTCCACTGTGAAAAGAAGAAGCAGGAATAAATAAAAGAGCTGAGAGTCCACTATTTGGCATGGTAAGCAGTGTTTGTATCTTGTAGGTCAAGGGGCAAGTAGCTGATCCTAAGTCATCTTTCTAGTATATCTCCTCAAACTTCACCCTCCACCAAGAAGAATGTTCAAATGGAGAACAGACTCTTAACAGTAAGAGACTGCATTTTATACAACTCGTACAGGAGCTGACAGATGAAGGAAGATGTGAAGAACCAGAGCTGGACTTGAATGGGGCTAGGTATTCATGACAGAGAATGTTTCAGTGTAAAGGTACAAAATAATTCACACACATACTCTATTACAGATCAGTGTTTGTACTCCTGTCCTTCCATTGTTACGCAAAGAATCACTGACACCAAAGAGAAGACTCAGATGGAAGCTAAATTAAGAAACACTTACTTCCACTGAACTTCAATGCACTAGAATATTTTTGAAGATACCTGGAGGAAGAGCTGTCCCAGAACCAGACCACACATTTCCCCCTTTCACATGTGTAAGCTGGGTGCATGCACATACACTGAGCCCTGGCCACTTCAAGCAGTATACACTCTCACACTTGTTCTAGATTGACAGAGGAAGGGAAATAAAAGAAGCAAAATCTAGTTCAAATGTAATACTTTTTATTGACCAAATGTAACCTCGTGTTTTGGTAATTTGCCCAAGATATATTTAAAGAATAAAAAAGAAACTTTATAAAGGCACATTTGAACAGATATTTGTATTCCTTATTACAGGAAAATTTTTTGAAGGCAGACACCATAATGAAAAAAACTGGGTTTTATTTGTATTAATTAAAGTTTAAAACTATTCTATGTGGAAACATACATGCACAATCAATTTGAAGATAAATTATAGCCATGTGTGGTGGCTCACATTTGTAATCCCTGCACTTTAGGAGGGCAAGGTGGGCAGATCACCTGAGGTCACGAGTTAGAAACCAGCCTAGCAACCATGGTGAAACCCTATCTCTACTAAAAATACAAAAATTAGCTAGGCAGGGTGGTGCACACCTGTAATCCCAGCTACTCAGTAGGCTGAGGTGGGAGAATCGCTTGAACCCAGGAGGTGGAGGTTGCAGTGAGTTGAGATCACGCCGCTGCACTCCAACCTGGACATCAGAGTGAGACTCCATCTCAAGAAAAAAAAAAAAAGGTAAATAATCTTGAAAAACTAGAATAAACATTTACAACATATAGAGTAACAGACATACAGTCTTAAGATAACATTATGATAAGGAAAACAGCAATGCAGTCATAATTTGTTTATTTTTTTTTTTAAATAATGGTGGTGGGTCAACTGAATGGGAGGAAAATTATCTTGATCCCAAGCTAACACTATGTCAAAAAAATTAATAAAGTATGAATTGTAGATTTAAATGTACAAATAAAACAAAACAGGGCCAGGCATAGTGGCTCATGCCTGTAAATCTCAGTACTTTGGGAGGCCAAGGCAGGTGGATCACTGGGGGTCGGGAGTTCGAGACCAGCCTGACCAATATGGAGAAACCCCATCTCTACTAAAATGCAAATTAGCCAAGTGTGGTGGCACATGTCAGTAATCCCAGCTGCTTGGGAGGCTGAGGCAGGAGAATTGCTTGAACCCAGGAGTTGGAGGTTTTGGTGAACTGAGATTGTACCACTGCACTCCAGCCTGGGAAACAGAGTGATACTCTGTTTCAAAAACAAAACAAAACAAACAGATTTAATTTAAATATTTTAAATGACAATAAAAAAGAATATCTCAGTAACATGGATTAGAAAAAGATATTTTGAACAGAATAGCATAACAAACCTTAATATTTTTAAAAATGGCAAATTGAATTACATTAAAGTTAAGAATGTCTATCAAAAATGCTATTGAAATAAAGAAAGTACAAGCCACAAAGTGAAAGGTAATACTTGAAATATATATATCCGGGAAAAAACTATACCTAGAATATATAAAGGACTTTTACTAATCAACTAAAGACAGATCATCTGATAGAAAGATGGGCAAAAGACTTGAACAGGCACCTCACAACATATAATGGTCAAATGATGAATAAACATTAAAAAGCCATTTGCCATCTTTAGTCCTGAGGGAAATAAAAATTAAAATCATATTTCAATACCAGAATGGCTGAAATGAATAGTGCCTACCATGTATTGTTAAAAATATGGAGCAACTAGAACTCACCTTCATGTTTGGGAAGAACGTAAACTGGTACAACCACTTTGGAAACTGTTGGGTAACACTAGATGATAGTGAACATAGGCATAGCCTACAATACAGCAACTAACATATAGATTATACCTTTATTTACAGCTACCAAAAGGGATGTAGGGAATGTTCATAGCAGCATCCTTTGCAATAGTGAGAAACAATGCAGGTATTCAACAAAAGTAGGATTAAATTAGTTGCTGCGTAGGCATGCGAGGTAACACTATGTAGCAGTGAGAATTAGTGAACAACCCTCAGCAACCTGAATCAATCTTGGAAGCATAATGTTTTGCAAACCAAACTATTTTACTAAAAGAACATTTTTATTTTTATGTTTTTATTTTTTAACATTACTATTATTATTATTATTTGAGACAGAGTTTCACTCTTGTTGCCCAGGCTGGAGTGCAATGGCACGATCTCAGCTCACTGCAAACTCCGCCTCCTAGGTTCAAGTGATTCTCTCGTCTCAGTCTGCCAAGCAGCTGGGATTACAGGTACCCACCACTATGCCCGGCTAATTTTGTATTTTTAGTAGAGACAGGGTTTTGCCATGTTGGTCAGGTTGATCTTGAACTCCTGACCTCAGGTGATCCACACACCTCGGCCTCCCAAGGTGCTGGGATTACAGGTGTGAGCCAATGTGTCTGGCCAGACATTTTTATTTTTACTTTTAAAAGTGAAAAAGAGAAAACAATTCAAATGTTCGATCAAAGAACAAATATATTGGGATTTACAAAACAATTGAATACTATGTAATACATTATTTAAATGATAGCATAGATAGAGCAGGGTTTAGCCCGCTGGCCAAATCCAATCTTCTGCCAGTTTCTGTAAATTCAGTTTTATTGGAATTCAGACATGCTCCTTCACTTGCATATTGTCTACAGCTGCTTTTGCTATATAAGAATTATAAAACAGTCTAAATGCCCCACAAAGCCTAAAATATTTACTATTAGGCCCTTTACAGCAAAAGTGTGCCCATCCCTGGCATAGAGGAATAATTAATAATATGAAAAATTTTAACTATCAATTGGATATAGTTATAAAAATACATCAGAGTTTTTGCTTTATATACCAAATATAAATAAGAATAGTAAAACATTCAAAGTTTTGTTCTGTTAAGAGTAGAAACAGAGAATGATTGGCAGTGTGTGAATTGTTGCTATGGAAACACACTGTAAACTTTGAAGATGCTATATATTTTACTAGATTAAATAATAAAGTCCCAGCAGTATGCCATTTTTAAAAATAGCACATACAGGATTTGAAGGAATCCACTAATAGAATCAAGGGGTCATATATGTTTGACATTAAGAAAGTTTGACATTAAGCCAGTGTTAAAGTGTTAAAAATTATAAGTAAATTTGATATTTGTTTGACATGTAAGCCAATTTTAGATTAATAGACTCTCAGCACAGGCAGAAAATTTAAAAGCCATCCCAGTCAATCACCTAGGGTATGCTTTTCTACTTACCATTATACCTGTAACAAATAGCTGTTGGATGTGGTTTGGATGCCTCAAAGTCTAGAAATTCATTCCTCCCGAGGCAAATCTGTTTTTGAACAACTCTAATTTCTGAGAAGTTTTTTCTACTAATGAGAGAAAACTGTATCTTGGTTCTTCTTTTTGGTGAAGGCAAAACCACCAAATTCCTCTGAATTATTCATTTCCATAATCCCTTGATGTGCTTTACTACTCATTATAACAGGGAAATGCAGGAGGGCCATTTGGCCTTGAGCTCACTAGCCTTAAATGTAAACTTTGACATTATTTTAAATAATGTCACTGTAATTTTTTTTGTAAGAGTAAAGTGTTAATTTCTTAATACAGCACAAATAACCCATTTTTTATTACTATCATTTGCCATTGATTAATTTTTAAACATACTGGGATCCAAAAAATTAAGAGGTTCAGGCCTTTCTAGTCTTTGGAGACCGCTGCATATATAGACAGCATCATTGGAAGAGCATGGTAGTATCTATAGTGTACAAAAATATAATTTAGATACCTGAAAAAAAAACTTTCTTTTTCTTTTAATATTGGAAGATAATTTAATCATTCAACATATTTGTATTGATTTCCTGTTGTGATTCCAGAAGTTGAGAATATAGCTATAAATAAGACAGGTAAAAATCCTTGTCCTTTTAGAGTTTACATTTTAGTGCTGAGAAACAGAATATAAACATATAAAAATAAGTAAAATAATATAATTTAAAATATCAATAAAATTTACAAAGAAAATAAAAATGTGTAATGGAATAAATAATTATCAGTTTAGATATTCAAGAAAGATCTTTCTGAAGAAGGAACATGTAAATGAGTCTGAATAAGAGAAGGTATTATCCTTGCAGTCCCTCAAGTTAGATATTTCTTCAAAAATACAAAGCTTGTCAGCAAGGGCAAAGGCCCGGAGGCACAAATGAGTTTTGCTTATTCAAGGCAGAACCAGAAAGAAGCCAGTATACCTGGTGAATGTTAATCAAGGAAGAAAATATTAGGATATGAAGATAGAGAAATAAGTCAATACCATTCTAAATGCAAGAAGACATTGGGAAGGAGAGGGAGAAGTATGCCTCACTCAAATTCTTTGGATACCCTCTGAAACCCCTAATATATTTCTGTGCTTTTAGAGGACTTCATTTGCTCCAGGGATAAGACAGACTTCATACCACCTCCACATGAATGTTTTTTGGATAAAAAAGAATTGGATTATAAGAGACTGTGAAAGGAAAATAAAATCTCAGGAACCCAAACTCACTATGCCAAGGGGAAATGTCAGGCTTATGGGAACTGAGTCATGAAAATACTGCCTTCCTTTTATTTGCAAGCAGCTGCAATTTCACATGCTTGTTTGTCTTATGTAAAATGTAGATTTACTGAGTGCTAGATGAATACATAATTGACTTCTCCTCCACTCTTGTCTTTTCACAAGTATAATGTACATTCATGCAGCACTCATCAGAGCCACATGAGAATGTAAGCACTTGCTTCATTGCTTTACTCTCCCTCCTTTTATTTTTCTGTCCCCTCCATCTTGCTCTCTCCCCTTTAAATATTGAAGTTCCCAAAACCCTCTCTTTGGAAAACACACAGGACGCAGGTCCTACTGTGACTTGTGTTTCTTTTCTCTGGGCACAGCCTCAACCTTGGCAAAAATCATCCTCTAAATCGATGGAGATCTGCCGCCATCACTTTTTGGTTTACAGAACCTTTGAACAAAAGCAGAAAGACTAGTTAGGAGATTGTTATGCTAGTCCCAGCAAAGTTGATGGTTTGACATGGATTAAAGTAGAAGCTATGCAGTGCCACGGACCACAGATTTATTGCATGCCAAGACCCAACTATTGATTAATTATTAAAGACGTTTTTATTCCTTGAGCAAATAAAATGTTTTAACAACACAGGAACAAACTGGGGAATTTAGAGTGTACTAAGAAGCGTCGGATGGCCAAGGGCACATTTTCAGTCCCCTTAGCAAACTTGTACCCTAGTAGTATCCATCATTACTGGGCCATTGTTTAAAGGGTCCTGTGATATTCATATTATCATCTTGGTGGGGGACTGCCTTCTGTTATCATATCCTAGCTATTCAGATTACCGAAACTGACTCAGTTAATTTTCATATATGCTTTTAAATCAGCAGCAACTATATGCCACTTATTCAATGGTGGGTTTTTCCAGGTCTGTGGAAGTGATTCTCTGAATATATCCAAACTTCTGGAGCTAGTCACCCTTCATGATCTTTAAAAAGTTACAAAACATAGTCAGTTTTGAGGTTGAAACCATGTCAGAGTCTAACAAATGCTTAGTTCAATCAGAAGATGGTCTCTAAAACTTTTAAGACCTTCCCATATGAACTAGTGGTTATTACACGAGAACTTCCTCCAGTACCCATTTGATGAGTTAGTGCTAAATAGATAGATTCTAAATCAGGTCTCTAATATGAGAAGGTGTTCTGGGTATTTTGCAGTCCCTCTGAATCATTTATCCAGTTAATGCTCAAATTATCCATTAACTGCTTTTATCTGAACAGGTTAATTCCGCTTTAACTTCTGCTTTAAAACTTAAAAATTGAAACATTCATTCAAAGATGTCAGTTCAGTCACAGTTTTTCCTTAATAATTTAACTTTCCAACTGTTCAAAAAACTTGGTAAAAAACGTCTCCCTTTACAAATAAAAAGACAATATAGAGAAAAGCGTGAAAGGAATATGAGATGCCACGTTGTTCCCTGTCCAGTCTTTAAACACATTGAAATATGATATAATTCCTCAATTTACATCTATAATAGTTACATCTTATTTGCACATATTGATAAATCCAGTGCCTAGCACAGAATAAACACTCAGTAAAACATTATTTAATGAATGAGTAAATGAATAAATAAATGACTGGAAAATAAATTCCAAAATATCCACATACAACTATTGTGATGGTTATTTTGATGTGTTAATTTGAAGACTCAGGGATGCCCAGACAGCTCATTAAACATTATTTCTGGGTATGTCTGTGGAGGAGTTTCTGGAAAAGATTGGAAAATTAGCGGACTGAGCAAAGAAGATCTGTCCTCATCAATGTGGGAGGGCATCACCCAATCCATTGAGGGCCTGCCAAGAACAAAATGCAGAGGAAGGGCACATTCTCCCTCTTCTTGAGATTGGGACATCAATTTTCTCCTGGCATTGGACATCTGCTCCTGTTTTAAGGCCTGAAGCTTCAGACTAAATTACACCACTAGCTTTCTTGGATCTCCAGCTTGCAGATGACAGATGTGGGATTTGGATTCCATAATCATGTGAAACAATTCCCATAACAGATTTCCTCTCATGTATCTATATCTATATCTATACATCCTATTGGTTTGTTTGTCTGGAGAATCCTAATATAATAACCTACCTTATAGGAATGCAAATTTTAAAGTAAAACATTTAATCATATCTTTGATTAGTAAACTTCTGTAAATCCCATTCTCCTCATCTGTAAAGTGAGGGTCAAAATAGTACATGCTTTCAATACTCTTGTGATCGTAAGCACACCAAAAATATATTCTTTAATCTTTTGTTTCCTATATCTATATATCCTTTTCTTATTAAGTTTCTAAGCATTATAGGCACCATGCTATTAATAGTTGTTTTTAAACATTTCACCACTTAACCCTTCAGAATCAACACAGCCTCAAGAATGTTGTAGCCTTTAGAATCTGCCTAAATGAGGAAACAGATTTGTCCAAACTCTATGGCTGGTATGAGGGCTAAGTGGCATTCAAACCCAATAATTCACATTCAATGCCTAGGATTCTCTCTCCATTATACTACAATACCATCCTACACAGTTAATCATCTTGGCTTCTTTTATGACTATAAAATGCATATCAAGTAGAAATTTGGAAAGAGAATGATAGATTCAGAATGCACTCATTTATTCAACATATATTATTTCTACTATGTGAAATGCACTATTATAGTTGCTGAGGCTAAAGCAGCAAACCAAACAGTATCCTTGATCTCATGGGTATCTCATTGGAGTGAGGGAAGCAGCTATTTATATCCATAAGTCAGACTTGTGAATATATATGCAAACTAAGAAGACAGAGGAGGTTCTACTTAAATAGGATTTATAGTAAAGACCTATCTGAGAATATGATAATTCAGCACAGAGCTGAAGAATATTAAGAAGCCAGCCATGCAAATACCCAGGCCGTGGGAATGACTAGTGCTAAGGAGCTGAGAGAGCGATACTCTTGATGGATGCACTTGAGAGGCAACAGGTCAGTGTACTGGAACTTGCTAAGTCAGTAGGAGAGGGAAAGAACTGAAGCTGGGTTCAAATCATGAAGGATCTTGCACTCCCCTATAAGGAAATTGGATTGTATTGAGTCTAAGGGGAAATCCCTGGTGGGTTAAAAACAGGCATAGTATGCATGCTATGAATTTATATTTTAAAAATACTTTTGCTCTGATCGAAATAAAATAACCCCCGTTTTTCCCTTCTGATTCTCAAGTACAATAAAAAGTGCAGAACATTTCTATAATGAGCACTATTTATTAAGCACTTACCATGCTCTTGGCTCTGGCCTAAGTATTTTACACTGATTATCTAATTTAATCCTTATAAAAATATTGTGATGTAGGGAGTATATTTACCCTCTGAGGATGAAGAAAGACAATTTCCTATAAGTTTACATGAGTAATAAAGGGGAGATTTGAAACTTGGATGAAGCCTTAAATTTAAAGTCAAACTTTGACAACTATACCCAAATCATTTATACTGATAATTAGCACATATGATCTCACATGTATCATGATAATAATATAATTTTGGTATTTAGCCAGGTGAAATAATGTATAAGTTGCCTTCATTTCTGCTGAACTGTGAAATCTTAAATAACTTAATAAGGCACTGAAATGATGCAGCAGCTTCAAAGATAAAGATTTGGTATTTCTAAGTACAATTTTCCCCAGAATTTATCTCTCGCTTATTCTCTTCTGGCCCACACAATTTGTCTTCTGAGGTAGTATCAAATCACCAACAAGCAGCAATTATGCTCTCACTTGGTTGCTCATAGGTAAATGAGCGCTGGATGTGTGTTTACCTGGTGGGGTGAGGACAGTGAATCAAGACAACTGACCCAATCTCACCCTCACACTATCAGAGCATAACCAACCAAGCATAACAGGGAGGCTCTGCTTGTGACCTCCTTTAGAAAAACCAATCACAGTTCAAAATCTCTCAGAATAGATCATATATAAAAGACAACATAAGCACAGATACAAATAGCTACAAATAAGTTCTGTTTGGACCTAGTACAAAATGTAGAAGGTCGTTGCTGAGAATTATCGGAGAACATGGAAATAATTTTAACCTCTTGAAAGAGTGCTAACCATATAAATGTGATATAAGTGGTTAGTTTTAAAGAAAATATTGGCTCTCTTTCCTGATGTTAGTACCAAAAAAGAATTAACCTGTAGTATATGATGGTTCGAAGTCCATCAGCCATGGGTTACTTATCTGCATGAATGTTCAACTTCATGAATTAAATATATTCTTAGATGAGATTTGTACAACTATTCAATGAGTTTAATGAGCACACAAACCCTGAAGACATTAGATAACAACTAGCAACATTAATTGGAACTTAAGTGAACTGTCTTTTGCCAAGAGCACAGTATTCTTAAATGGTCACGAGCCTGGCTGCCTCTCAAGCAACTTCTCTTCCATTTTTCAAGCCAGTAGTACACATACATCCCTACGTTCTTTATATTGTACTTTCATTTTCTGAAAGATCCTCGCAGGGACAATTAATAACGAAGGTTAATAAATAATACATACTAGTATTGTGAAAGTGAATATTACAAATATAAAAACTGCATTGCCTTGCAAATCTTGACAGGCAGGGAAAATGCCAGAGATTGATTAAAAACAAACAAAAAAAGTAATAGAGAAGTTCTTTCAAACTTTCAAATTTCAAATAAATTTTCAAATTTAAGTCTCAGGTCATCTACATATTCATATATGCACATAGGTATTCTGTCTAATGCAATGAAGACCATTAATTATATATTGATAGTCACCTTTCTGTGGATTTTAAACAATTTTATTCAAATGAGCATCCCCTGTACCATCTCAGGCATCAATTCCGCCATTTGTCAAATTGTGTTCACAAAATCCATGTAAACTTTTTCACTAGCCCAATCAAATTTCCTCCTGAAGATCCATCTAATGTAGTGCATATTGAACAGGAAATGTGTTAATGCATTCATAGCAAGTTGGAATTATTTTTGGAACACTCATGACCCATTTTCTCCTGACTAATGTATTGATTTTCTGGGACTGCCATAACAAATTATCACAAATTGGGTGGCTTAAAAGTACTGAAATTTATTCTCTCACAGTTCTGGAGGCTAGCAATCAGAAACTAATGTGTCAGCAGGGTTGGTTCCTTCTGAAGTTTCTGAGAGACATTCCTTTTATACTTCTCTCCTAGTTTTCTGGAGACTGCCAACATGCTTGGTGTTCTATGGCTTATGGCTGCATATCTAATCTTTGTCTCCCCTTATATATAGTTTCTCCCTCTATTTCTCCCTTCACTCTGTATTCACTTTTCATAGGGACATTTGTCATTAGATTTAGGGCCAACCTAGTTAATTCAGGATGACCTCATCTTGAAATCCTTAACTAATTATACCTGCAAAGAACCTTTGTCCAAATACAGTCACATTCGCATTCACAGATACAAGGGGTTAGAACTCAGACATAAGTTTTGAGAGACCACAATTAAATGCACTGTAGTTAACAGAGTAACATCATTATAACTGATATACCAGCTCTAGGTAATTTCCTTTTAATAGTCTGTTCAAAGATTAGGAGGAAAACAAAAAAACCTCTTGCATTGAATGTTATGTGATACACAATGGTTTTATGACTACTTATGACAGTTATGTTGGGATAAAAGCACTTTTCCAGCAGTGGCAAATTTCTTTTGACATGTTCTATAAGAAATAGCTGTATGTTTTATTTTGTTTATATATATATATATATAGAGAGAGAGAGAGAGAGAGAGAGAGAGATGTGTCTAAATCTGCTAGTGTAATTTTTGTTGTTGTGCAAAAACATCTGTCAAGGTATCTGTTATCACCCAGAATATATTTTTTGAAAGAAAAGAAGAGTATGAACAAGGAATAACAACATAACCATGCCCAAGGATAACAATACATTGCTAAGCTGGAAATATGAATAGAAATGAAAATAATCAATGGTTTCCAGTAATCAGAGAATTCATTAGAGAAAGACAAACAGTAAGCCAAAAACATCTTTGTATTGGATACTTTTTGCAGTGGATATTTATTTTGTACCACTTTAAATCCTAGTGGCCTCACCTCTTATTCTATCCATTGCTCTGGCAACTAGCTTACATACGCTTAGACAATTTTGGAGCCAGTGCATGCCCACTTCCTGCCTAGGGGTCCCTTTGATGTTCTGACTGATGGGTACCTCTGGGAATGATGTCAGCAATCACTTATGAACAAGCTGGAATTGCTAGACAGTTAATGCTCCATGGGGCAATGCTTGACCAATGGGGAACAGGAATCAAGTAATAAAACTTTCTCCCCTTTTTTCATTGAGCAGATATTTCTGAGACACATTTTAAAAGCCCTCTAGAAATCTTCCAAGTCAAGCAACAGATTGACTATAGCTGTGGCCAACTTGAAAACATAGCTTTGTATTGGCTCTTTCACTTCCCTAATCTCAGTCTTTTTTCCTGGCATCAAATTCTCAAGTTTCTTAACAATAACTTTGACTCAGGTTTTGCATTCAGGGAAACCCAGACTAAGACACTTACATTTATCTTTTTATGTAGCTTATGAAATGAGTTACATTACTTTAAAATCACTACCTGGTTATATATTAAAACAAACCTAGATTTTCAAAATAATCAGCTTTTTTAGAAACCCATGTGCATAGATTTAAATAATAAAGTTTTATTCTAGCTCAATTTTGCCCCAGAATATTTCATAAAAAGTGGCTATACTGTGCTATGTGAACAGAAGTTGTTCTAAGAAATTCAAGTTAAAATAATTAAAATATCCTTTTAATTAAATGCTTACTCTCTTCTTTATCCAATTTTATATTGTTTGTTTAGTTACATAATTTATGTGTTATACATTTACTCTTGGATGACAGGAAAAGGAAATAAAATATTATATGATAACAACTGTTATATTTTATAATGTGAGAAAGTCTATTTATATCATAGTGATTCAATAAATATTTTGTAGTAGGTATTGTGCTAGGTATTGAGAATGCAGTGGTAAGAATGATACAGTTCCTGCTCTTAAGAAACAGTGTTGTACTGCAATCAATCAAGTAAACAAGACTCTATGAGTGCATGTGACTGTCAGCTAAACAGGATTTAGTGGTACGATGACTATTTGATACAAGCCATAGCCTTTAAACTGAGAGGTGAAAGTTCTGATGAACTTAGTATTTTAAAAAATCATTAACAGGTTAAAGTAAATAATTTTCTTCTTAAAAACTTGTGGCCGGGCGTGGTGGCTCATGCCTGTAGTCCCAGCCCTTTGGGAGGCGGAGGTGGGTGGATCACCTGAGGTCAGGAGTTCAAGACCACCCTGGCCAACATGGTGAAACCCATCTCTACTAAAAATACACAAATTAGGTGGGCATGGTGGCAGACATCTGTAATCCCAGCTACTCAAGAGGCTGAGGCAGGAGAATGGCATGACCCCGGGAGGTAGAGGTTGTAGTGAATTGAGATCATGTCACTGCACTCCAGCCTGGGCAACACAGCAAGAAGCCGTTCAAAAAAAAAAAAAAAAAAAACAACTTTCAACATACTCAAAGATAAGGTACTTAACCTGAGCTTTTAATTGTATTGAATTAAAAGGCTCAGGCATGGATTTTAAGAAAGATCACGGTCAGATTTCTTGTGTAAATCAGAGCCCAGTAGGAGAGATAAGACTTTGCATATTTAATTCTTTTTGGGTTGATTTTTTTTTCTAATTCTTTAATTCTTTCTTCTTGCTTAATTACTTTTTTTGGCAACTTCTAACATTTAATTTCAAAAAGGATTATGCTTAGTAAAGTCTATCAGCACAGAATATGATCTGAAGTTTAAAAACACCCATTAACTTCCCTACATTTCATTGCTTATGAAGACTTTTCCCCATTTTTTTCATTTTCTGTTTTATAATAACCTTATTACTTTTACCATGTAGTCATTTTGCTGCATAAAATTTAACTAATTCCCATCATAATTGAGTATATTTTTTCCCTTATGAGCTTGATATATATTTAATCTTTTATTTAAAATAATTATTAGAACGGTTTTGTTTTCCTAAGATTTTCACATTTTCTAATTTGAAAATTGATATCTCCTTGATATTTCTTCTGTAGTACTATAATTTTAAAGAAACTTGTATCTTTTAACAGGCCTATGCATGTCCACAGGATAAGAATAGAAGCTTGAATACTTCTGGTCTTTCTCTTATGGACAAGGGAAAAGGAAAAGCTAATTTAATTGTTAACATCCTGTGATTAAGCCTCAGTGGCAGAAAACTACTTCCTCTTTGACCTACCAATGCTCACATTTTCCTCTGGTCTTTGTCTAGCATTCTATCTGTGTCTCTTTCTCCTTTTCCTTTCTCCCTTTTTCCTTTCCTCACTCCCTCCTAGCTTCTTTGACCAGAAGCAAGAAATCAAGTCAGCCTTTGCTACAAGCCGTCTCCCTGTTAATGTCAGAAGAAGTAAAATTTACAAGTTTGACTCCAGGCCTAAGCCATGTTCTACAAGTCAATTTTTCTCCAGACAAATCTGCATTGGGATATATTAAGCAACTTTTTATCCTATGTAGCTTCAGTTTTTTGAATATATTCTTTATTTGACAGAAATCTAAAGAGGATAAGACATAGGGCCTCAATATCTAATACAGTATGATTAAAAAAGTAGTTTCATTAATTTGAGAAAAGTAACCTGCAGTGAATAAAAAACTTTTTTGAATGTTTCTTCCATGCCTATACCTGTGCTATGCATAGTGGAATTAGCAAAACTTATGACATAATCCAAAACCTGAGGTTTATAATCCCATTTGTGAAGTCAAGGCATACACCACTGGAATGACAAAAGAATATGAAGCTTGATGCTGAACTGGAATTAGGGGAAGTTTCTCACTATAGTGAAGTTTCTGCTGGGCCTTGGAAAAAAAATCTTGATGTGTAACAGGATAATTAGGTTGGAAAACTGGCACGACTTTCATTTAAAATGCAAATGGACTTTCTCTTTCAAAAGAAAGTTTGATTGACTTTGAAATATTAAGTATGTAAGATATCACAAAGAGAAATATATGAAATATTATTGGCCTTTTCCATTGGCTAACACTTAATTGACTCTTTGGGGAAAATATTTTAAGTTAATGTTAAGAAGTCAACTCCCCTATTTTTGCATGCATCAGACATTTCCAATCAAATGACATTAATTAATCATGAACTTGTTAAAATTATTCTAGAAATGTAATATAGTACAGAATGGTCTTTAAGAATGTTAATTGTGCAATATCTTAAAGAAAATTAAGGATAGAAAAGTCTCACCATTTAATGTTTTCTCTAGTGAAAAGCAAATATGAAATTATAACCTAATTCTCTGGGTCACTGTATAATCTGTCTGTCTCTAAAGATCAGTTATTTATATTGAGGAAATAAATTTTTTTATCTCAAAAATAATAACTTGGATTAAGTGGTAGAAAAAGTTCTATTAATATTACCCCTGTGTTATAAGACATTGTGTGATAACTACAAGTAGGTTGTATGAACCCCACCTGAATTAATACAAGATTAGGCCAAATAATTGCTTTCCTGTTTGTCAATTTTCTTTATTAGAAGAGTATTTGGGATCACAAAGGAATTTAAAAAACGAAGAGTACAAGTTACTCTTCTTTTCAAGGATAAATTGGCTTTGCTGAATGTTTTCATACAAGAGCAAATGTTCTTCATTATTTCTCTTAATATGTAAATGTTTTCTAGCATTTTGGAGGACTTTGACTTTGGCTACACATTAAAATCACATGGAGAGATTGTAAATTGAATATCCAAGGTGCACCCTAGACCAATTAAATCAGGATCTCTGCACGTAGGAGCAAGGCATCACTACTTTTTGAAGTTCCCCAGTGAGTCTAATATACATCCAAATTTGAAGACTACTCCTTTGAGAATATAAGGCCTCCCTCGCTGACTGGTATTTTAGGACAGGAGTTCTCAACAGTGTCTCTTAGCGTGTTTTTAATATTATAGATGCTTTTCGATCTTACCCTAAAATAGCACATAAACATTTTATACATATGTGGGATAACCATTCAAAATAAGTATAAACCAATCACTCTTCTAGAGATACATATAAAAAAGGTCATCTCCTCTCAATGGAAACAAAGATTTTCTGTATTATTGAGAAGCAATTTACTTAGTTTAATTTCTTGTATGCGCTGAGGACACTGTTTTCTCTAAGCCACCTACATCAGAGGTTGGTTTTCCTCCCCTAAATCTGTGAACCTTCAAAGGTGGAAATACACTAATGTGGTTACAAAAGTGGGCTTCACTGTGAGATACACCTTGATTAGTATGACCTTCATATTCCCTTCAGCATGCCTAAACTTTAGACAAATTTCTTTCTATTGGCTCTGACCTTCTTTTATCTTAGAGCATTTACTTTAGAAAACACAATTGTCCATTCTTTCTTTGCCCTTTTGTAATATATGTAAATCTTCTCCCAGACTCTTGACTGTCTTAGAACCACAGAAACGTCTTTTTCGAGGGCCTGGTACTCATTTTCCTGAAATAAAAAACATTGAACAAGACAGCACCCCTGTTTCCCAGTCTCTGTGGGAGAATAGGAGCCTAATTTCTTTGGGCACCAATTAGCAAATGGAGATCACAGAGAAAAATATTTGCAACTCAGGAATAACTAAATATGCTCAACACATCCCATTTTTCTACCTCTCCCTCCCTTCCCTAAATATCTCCAGTACTTTTCCACTATTTCATCCCAGCATTTAAAATGCTCCTACTTTTTTTGCCAGGGAAGTTTAGTCTCTCGCCCTTATTGCAATAGTCTTAAACAAGTCTTTCTTGCCTGTTGAACTTTGTTCAGTGCAATTTTTACTTTGATAACCCGCATTTCATACCTACCCTGTCACTTACTAGTAGTGAGACCAATGAGCAAAGTGTTTCAACTCTCTAAACCTTCTCCAGTAAAAAAAAAAAAAAAAAAATACTCGTCACCTCATAGGACTGTTCTGAGAATAAATTGTATAAATTAATGTTCTTATCAGTTTGGTTAAGGTCATGTAATCCTCACAATCTAAGGCAAGTAAAGGCAAGAAGATTCAAAATCTGGGTGTTATTTTCAGAAGAAGAAAAATGAAGCATTGGCAGACAAAAATAGCGTATAATTAGCTGTTATTAATGTTGTTACTACTATATTATTATTATTACTGCCAATGGGGAGCAGTTATTTCCCCAAGCTGAATAATACTGCTTCTATCACAAGGTTTCTCTACTTTGTTTAAGTTAATCATTTAACCATATGTACAAGAGACATCATAAAGCCAACTATAAATGGCTTTCTAGCTATCTAAGGCTCTAATACATTGCAGCAAGTAGTTCAAAAATTCAAAGTGACTGAAGATCCAGTTGCATTTTTTGGTTCGATAATACATACTTCGAAGTGTCCAAAGGAAACTATGTTGCACAATCATAATCTCTTTGTTCAAACATTGCTTTTGTTGTTCACTATCCATGTGTGCTTGGAAAGGTTACTTAAATACTCTCAGTTTCTTTTATTATTTTTTATTTTTTTATTTTTTTATTTTTATTTTTGAGATGGAATCTCACTCTGTTGCCCAGGCTGGAGTGCAGTGGCGCAATCTTGGCTCACTTCAAACTCCGCCTCCCAGGTTCACACCATTCTCCTGCCTCAGCCTCCCAACTAGCTGGGACTATAGGCGCCCGCCACTACGCTCAGCTAATTTTTTGTATTTTTGATAGAGATTGGGTTTCACCGTGTTAGCCAGAATGGTTTCGATCTCCTGACCTCGTGATCCACCCGCCTTGGCCTCCCAAAGTGCTGGGATTCCAGGCATGGGCCACCATGCCCGGTCAGTGCTCTTAGTTTCATAGGCTCCATCTGTAAAAAAAATAGTCGTAATAAATTATATGTATTAATTATATGTATACTACCTTAGTAGCTTTGGTTCTGTCTTTTTAGGAAACATTCACATTTTCCAAAAAGGTCAGATGCAAAGCCACATTCAAAAGCAAATTGTTTTAATATTTTTAGTTTAAACAATTCATAAAATCAGTCATAGGTAAATGTCTTTTGTTTAACTATTTTTTATTCTTATCTATCTTATTTTATGAAAGTCACATTATCTTTTTCTATAAATTTGAGGAGCATTAGTTGTCTATACCTTAGAAAACTTGGCAGGCTGTAGTTTCTTATTATTATTCTGCTGTGTTTTATCTCCTTGATCAACATTTCCTATTGCTTTCATCAGAATCACTGAAGTATTTGATGGTGATTTTTTCAGTTTGATAGTTTGTGTGTCTAGTCAGAAGATGAAATAAGATAATCATCAAGTTGATGGCAGACTAATAAAAGTTATTTGTTCAAACTAAATATAGAGTAATTCCAATATTAAAAGTTTTTGTTAGAGATTTTTGTCAGTATATGATAGAACCTTCACTTTATGAATTAACCACTTATATTTTTAATTCAATAATTATTTCCTGAGTGCATATGATGTGCTTGAAACTAGGCAAAGCATAGTTCTTATAAACCCCACAGTGCTTGTTAACTAATGGGAGGCAGAGAGTAGAGGGAAATAAAGCACAGGTAATTATTTAATTGCAATTGAAATAAATAATATAGGGATCTACCTTAGAATTCAGTGAGAGTATTTTTAAAAATCCCTAAACAATTAAGCATAGCACAAAGACTTCTTTGAGGAAATTATACTTAAATTTCAGAGCTAGGTAATTACAGTCACACATGCACACACACAGATGCACACAAACATACGCACTGGTATATTTCTTTGATTTTTAAGTTTAAATGGGTATTGAGTTGCCATGTTCTTTCAAGTGAGAGAGGCTCTAAGAGGTATTTTAAAAATATTCCTGTACTCAAGGAATTTATTATCTAATCAAAAAATAAAGAAAGCCTATTTGAGACATACATCATTGACATACATAATTTCAAAACAGTGTGTTACTAGGTGTCAAAATATTTAATAGTATGGGCAAGAAGTGTAGTTCATTCCAGAAGAGGGACAATAACAATCTTATGGTGTGAATGGAAGAGAAAGTAGTTGTGGAGAATCAACTGGATGTTCATTACTGGTCAAAATGAAAAGGGATAGAGTTCCCTTATCTCCCACAAAAGGCATGCAACAGGGGTGTGGCTCACTCTTTTGGGGCCCTACTGCTGGAACTCCTAGGGGGAGCATGTAGACGGGCAGGTGCAGAGGCTGTGGGGAGTGCTTTTTGGGCTCCAGCCCCATGTCAGCATCTAGGACTCCTGAAGTCCAAATGGGCGTGTGTTACAGTGTGGTCTTTCAACTACATCATCTACAGACGGCTTGTGTTAACTCAATAGACCCTCTGCCTTATCGCAAGGGCTGGGGACCAGGGTGACAGTCGATTTCTCGCCCAGCGTACTGGAAGAAGCAGATCACACGTGGGCTGGAAGGTTGAGTGCAAGGTTTGATCGAGTGGTGGAGGTGGTTCTCAGCGAGATGGATGGAAAACCAAAAGGGGGGATGGAGTGGAAAGGTGGTATTCCCCTGGAGTCAGGCCGCCCAGTGGCCTGACTCTTCTCTGACCGCCCCTGGCTGAACTCCCCTTGGTGTCCAGATGTTCTTCTCTGTTTCTCTCCCGTGGCACCCCACTACTCTCCGCCGCTCTGTTCCTCCACTACTCTTGATGTTCAGCTGTTGTGTCTGTGTCCACTAAGGTCTAGGGTTTTTATAGGCACAGGATGGGGAGAATGGCAGGCCAGAGTGGTATTGGAAAATGCCACATTTGGACAGGAAAACAGGAATGACTGTTCTCACTTAGGTCCGTGGGCACAGGCCTGAGGGTGGAGCCCTCGCCAGGGACCCTGCCCTTCTCTACCCAGCACTTCCCTGCCCCGACCCTGCCCTTCTCTACCCAGCACTTCCCTGCCCCGCTCCTGTATCAAAAAGAGAGAAAGATTTTTAGGAGGAATTATAGCTAAAGTAAAAATTTGTTTTGGAATCAGCTATAGATAAGAAATACTTCACAGGGGTTACTGATCTGAACAATGTCATTGTGAAACTTTAGAGGCATAAAATTAAGAATCAATTTATGCTTGAATAGTTGAGGCAAAACTCCACAAATTCTTAACCTGTTCTCAAATCATCATAATACATTTTGTCCTACATTATAATCAAAACAGAAGGCATCAGTAGAGAGAGATCTTGTGCGGTAAATAGATGAGATGTTAACTTTCTCAGCAATCTGTTGTTATTCTCTTTTTATAAAACCTTTAAAATGATATGTAAAAGGGGGGAAATATGCACTAGAAATGGCAAGTTCTTGTTGAAACAGCACAATGAATACTTGTTGAGTTGCCAAGTTTTGCCCTTTACCAAAAGTAGCCTTTAGAAATACAAAGCTTTGAATAATTAGTGTACTCTTAGATTTCTGTAAAGTAGTTCCAAGCCTCAAATGAGAGTGAAGGTGTGTGTAAGAAGACAGAAATGCAAGGAATGACTACTGATGGAAAAGATCATTTATGTAACTAAGAAAAGCAGAGCTTCAGATGCCTTGGAATGTGAAGCTATAGTTTATCATACTACTCAGTTGAGGGAATTCTCCTTACTTGGGTGTTTTAGAATCAATTTTGTCTCTCAGTTAATATGAGAGGAATTAAATTATTGTTACAATAATCAACCTCTTTGCTTTTTCTTCTACAACACCACATGCCCAATAAACTACCATTTCCAAAATGACATGCATTGTTGATTGCCTTTTTGTGATATAAAGCATATGACTTCACTTCAATTACAGTGAAATATTAGAAGAAAATCATAGCAGAACTATCACAGGCTCCTGTTATCACATTTACTTATCTACTTTATTTGTGTCCATAAGTGTTACCTGTCTTCCAATTATAATCATGAACTGGCAGTGCCTGGATTTTAAAGCATGTGTGTAGAAATCCATCCATTCTTACTGGTTTAAGAAGACACTCTTCTAAACATTTGCTCTCCTTTCCTAAATATTTTCCTCTTTAATTTAGCCTTCCCAAATTATACAAATATCTGACATGTAATATTTAAAAAAATTCTCTATTGATTTCACATTTCCCTGATAGCAGGTGCTCTAGTTTCCTATGATGCTTTAGAATTAAAATACTCAAATAAATCTCTGTATTCACTGTGTTCACATCCTATGCTGACATTTTATCTTGACAGTCTAAGCAGTCTAAGCAGGATTCTCTCTCCACTATTCAATGGAAATGGCTCTCATCAAGGCTTCCAGTGACTTAGATTTCTCAAAACAGTGGTCAACTCTCAGGCATTATCTTACTCATTTGATGTCTCTTATTTTGAAATACTTTGTTACCAAGACTCCCAGGTGAGCATTCTCTTGAAATTTGTTTATGTCATTGGCCAGTTCTTCCATCTTCTTTGTTGGTTCTTCCTACTGCTAGAAAAAAAAAAACAAAAAACAAACAAAAAAAACCCACTTATTTCATGCCATTTTAAATAATATTTATATGAATACCAAACTAGAATTTAATGAGATAAATTCACACCTGGAATATAATTAAAAATATATATAAGGCATGTAAAAATAAGAAAATGTGACCCATAATGACAAGATAAATTAATCAACTGAAACTGACCTAGAACAGATTCAGACATTGGAATTAGCAGACAAGAACATTAGTACATCTATTAAAACTGTGCACCTGAGCCAGGCATGTGGCTCACACCTATAATCCCAGCACTTTGGGAAACCAGGGTGGGAGGATCACTTGAGACCAGGAGTTTGAGACAATAATTAATAGCCTACCAACCAGAAAAAAGTCCAGGACCAGATAGATTCACAGCCAAATTTTACCAGTGGTACAAAGAGGTACCATTCCTTCTGAAACTATTCCAATCAACAGAAAAAGAGGGAATCCTCCCTAATTCATTTTATGAGGCCAACATCATCCTATACCAAAGCCTGGCAGAGACACAACAAAAAAAGAGAATTTTAGACCAATATCCCTGATGAACATCGATGCAAAAATCTTCAATAAAATACTGGCACACTGAATCCAGCAGCACATCAAAAAGCTTGTCCACCACAATCAAGTTGGCTTCATCTCTGGGATGCAAGGCTGGTTCAACATATGCAAATCAATAAATGTAATCCATCATATAAACAGATCCAAAGACAAAAACCACGTGATTATCTCAATAGATGCAGAAAAGGTCTTCAACAAAATTCAACAGCCGTTCATGCTAAAAACTCTCAATAAACTAGGTATTGATGGGACGTATCTCAAAATAATACGAGCTATTTATGACAAACCCACAGCCAATATCATACTGAATGGGTAAAAACTGGAAGCATTCACTTTGAAAGCTGGCACAAGATAGGGATGCCCTCTCTCACCACACCTATTCAACATAGTGTTGGAATTTCTGGCCAGGGCAATCAGGCAAGACAGAAATAAAGGGTATTCAATTAGGAAAAGAGGAAGTCAAATTGTCCCTGTTTGCAGATGACATGATTGTATATTATAAAACCTCATCGTCTCAGCCCAAAATCTCCTTAAGCTGATAAGCAACTTCAACAAAGTCTCAGGATACAAAATCAATGTGCAAAAATCACAAGCATTCCTGTACACCAATAACAGACAAACAGGGAGCCAAATCATGAGTGAACTCCTATTCACAGTTACCTCAAAGAGAATAAAATACCTAGGAATCCAACTTACAAGGGATGGGAAGGACCTCTTCAAGGAGAACAAGAAACCACTGCTAAATGAAATAAAAGAGGACACAAACAAATGGAAGAACATTCCATGCTCATGGATAGGACGAATCAATATTGTGAAAATGGCCATACTGTCCAAGGTAATTTATAGATTCAATGCCATCCCCATCAAGCTACCAATGACTTTCTTCACAGAATTGGAAAAAACTAAAGTTCATATGGAACCAAAAAAGAGCCCACATTGCCAAGACAATCCTAAGCCAAAAGAACAAAGCTGGAGACATCACACTACCTGACTTCAAACTATACTAGAAGGCTATAGAGGCTATAGTAACCAAAACAGCATGATACTGGTACCAAAACAGAGATATAGACCAATGGAACAGAATAGAGCCCTCAGAAATAATACCACACATCTACAACCATCTGATCTTTGACAAACCTGACAAAAACAAGAAATGGGAAAAGGATTCCCTATTTAATAAATGGTGCTGGGAAAACTGGCTAGCCATATGTAGAAAGCTGAAACTGGATCCCTTCCTTATATCTTATAAAAAATTAATTCAAGATGGATTAAAGACTTAAATGTTAGACCTGAAACCATAAAAACTCTAGAAAAAATCCTAGGCAATACCATTTAGGACATAGGCATGGGCAAAGACTTCATGTCTAAAACACAAAAAGCAATGGCAACAAAAGCCAAAATTGACAAATGAGATCTAATTAAACTAAAGAGCTTCTGCACAGCAAAAGAAACTACCATCAGAGTGAACAGGCAACCTACAGAATGGGAGAAAATTTTTACAATCTTCCCATCTGACACAGGGCTAATATCCAGAGTCTACAAAGAACTTAAACAAACTTACAAGAAAAAATCAAACAACACCATCGAAAAGTGGGCAGAGGATATGAACAGACACTTCTCAAAAGAAGACATTTATGCAGCCAAAAGACACATGAAAAAATGCTCATCATCACTGGCCATCAGAGAAATGCAAATCAGAACCAAAATGAGATACCAGCTCACGCCAGTTAGAATGGCAGTCATTAAAAAGTCAGGAAACAGCAGGTGCTGGAGAGGATGTGGAGAAACAGGAACGCTTTTACACTGTTGGTGGGACTGTAAACTAGTTCAACCATTGTGGAAGACAGTGTGATGATTCCTCAAGGATCTAGAACTAGAAATACCAGTTGACCCAGCCATCCCATTACTGGGTATATACCCAAAGGATTATAAATCATGCTGCTATAAAGACACATGCACACATATGTTTCGTGTGGCACTATTCACAATAGCAAAGACTTGGAACCAACCCAAATGTCCATCACTGATAGACTGGATTAAGTAGATGTGGCACATATGCACCATGGAATACTATGGAGCCATAAAAAATGATGAGTTCATATCCTTTGTAGGGACATGGATGAAGCTAGAAACCATCATTCTGAGCAAACTATCGCAAGGACAGAAAACCAAACACCGCATGTTCTCACTCATAGCTGGGAACCGAACAATGAGAACACTTGGACACAGGGTGGGGAACATCACACAGCAGGGCCTGTTGTGGGATGGGGGCGGGGGGAGGGATAGCATTAGGAGATATACCTAATCTAAATGACGAGTTAACGGGTGCAGCACACCAACATGGCACATGTATACATATGTAACAAACCTGCACGTTATGCACATGTACCCTAGAACTTAAAGTATAATAATAAAAAAAAATGCAATTTCTTTCAAGCCTGCTATCTGTCATGTGATATTGTACTACAGTCAGGTTGGAATTTGGTGTCTTATTGCTACAGGCTACTTTGCCAGTCATAAGATCTCTGTTTTAAGTTTAATGCTGGTCATTTTTGCCTAAATTCCAAAGCGAGGAGAGTATAATGAGGCATCGCTGAACCCACCTTCCCGTCATGGTCTAAACTAGATTTTCAGGTTTATTTCGGAATGCCCTTGGCTGAGAGGGGTGTCTATCAGTTGGTTGAAGAGTTCAAAATTTTATATTTGGTTTACAAACTGAACTCAGGTTCCGCTGCTTGCCACTTGAAAAGCCAAACAGGAGAAGCAAGGTATGGTGGAAGAAAAGCAGGTTTGTTGAAGTGCCAGTAGCTTGAGAGATGGCCAGACTCACATCTCAAGCTATCTCAAATTCAGCACCTAGCTAAAGAGTTTTTAAAAAGAGAGAGTGGCATGGAAACTATGTGCAGGAGTGGTGTGGGGTGCAGGTCTGCATCTTATTTTCTGATGGTTATCTTTAGGCATGGACTATCCAGTGGCTGGTTGGCATCATCTTGGCAGGGGCAGGGTTATGGGTTAACTGTGCATCAGTTTATTCTTGGAAGGGAGAAAATTGCAACTGCCATCTCCACTTCATGTCTGGATTGTTTCAAGATTGGCCTTTGGAATTCTCAAGCAAACAAGTAGTTAGATATATGTGTGGCAAGAAACAAAGCAAGAGAAGGGCTACCTTTAGAGTAAGCTGGTAACCTGGCTATACCAGTTACACCAACTGTTTGTGAATTTAATCACATCGCTTTAAAATACAGAAAGGAAAAGCTTATAGAACCACAGTGAGAGAGAGAAAATTTCACAAAAATATTAAGAGATTTCAAAACTCCTATTTCAATAATTGTTAGAACAAGTACAAAGAAAATCAGTAAGGATATAGGCTATTTGAATATTACTGTCAACCAACTTTACTTAGTTTGTATTTCTAAAACACTTCACCCAACAATAGCAAAATACAGATTTTTTTATATGCACACAGAGCATTTACCAAAGAATTGCAAGTTTCAGTTTACGAAATACATTTTTGTAAGAATTATTTGTTTATTGAAACAAGGTCTCATTCTGTCACTCAGGCTGGAGTGCAGTGGTGTGATCTTGGCTTACGGCAGCCTCCTCCTCCTGGGCTCAAGCAACACTTCCACCTTAGCCTTCCTAGTAGCTGGGACTACAGGTGCCCACCACCATGCCCAGCTAATTTTGCATGTTTTTGTAGAGGTACGGTTTCACCATCTTGCCCAGGATGTTCTCAAACTCCCGAGATCAGGCCATCTGCCCACCTTGGGCTCCCAAACTGCTGGAATCATTTTAGTAACTTTTTAAGTCTTATTATATAAGCTTATTATATGAATATAATTAAATTAAGTTAGAAATCAATATGCAAAAGAGATCTTCAAAATTTTCCAAAACATGGAAGCTAAATGGTTATTCTAAGTAATCCATGAGTCAAGAAAAACAAAAGAGAAATAAGAAACTTTATCAATAAAAATAAAAGCATGACACATTATGTTTGGGGATGCTATGATGCAGCACTTACAGAGAAATTTATAGCAATGAATTTCTGTGCTAGAAATGAAGAAAGAAGCCTAACCAATTACTTTAGCTACCAATATTAGTCCTGAAAAGGAGAACAAATTAAATTCAAAGTAAGCAAAAAATAAGTAAAAAAAAAATTAGAACTGAAATCAATAGAACATAAAAAGGAATTGGATGTTTGAAAGACCAATAAAATTAATACATCTATAAAAACTGATATAAATAAAAGACACAAATTACAAATATCATAAATGAGAAAAGTGATATCTGTACTGAATTTACAGGTATAAAGAAAATTAAGAACATATTGTGAATTAATTTATGACAAAAATTCAACAACTTAGATAGCGTGTACACATTCGCTTAATATACAAACTACTTAGTTCAATCAAGAAGAAATAAATTATTTAAATAGTCTCATGTCTGTTAAAAAAAAAATTGAGTCTGTCGTTAGCTTTCCCATAAAGAAAACTCCAGGGCTAGGTAGATTCGCTGTTAAATTCTACCAAGCATTTGAGAATTAAACTCTGACTTTTAATCCTTGCTCAAATTTTTTTCCTAAGTGCCTGGGGAAAGTTATGCCTTCCAAGACATAAAATCTTATTAAACAGGTCTCTGTGATCCAGTATATTCTGACTCACTTTCCAGACTGATTCTGATATGGCATCACGTAACAGATAACATACCCACTTATCTAAACATAAGCATTTCTCTCCACTGACTTCAAGTTTTTAGACAAAGCTTAACTCTTCAACCAATTGCTTACTAAAGAATCCCTAAACTCACCTATGACTTGTAAGCCTCTGCTTTGAGATGTCCTGCCTTTTGGGGCCAAATCAATATATTCCTCCCATGCATCGATTTGTGATTTTACCTATATTTTCTATCTCCCTGAAATGTACAAAATCAAACTATAACCCAACCACATGGGAGCTCTTCCTCAGGACCTCTTGAGACTGTTTCCCTGGGCTGTGGTCATTCATGTTGGCTCAGAATAGACTTTTTAAAATATTTTGACAGAATTTGGGTTTTGCATCAACAGTTTTAACATTAAAAAAATAAAATCAATCAAGAAACATAATTTTAGCTATATCATGTATACAGTTTGGAAGTTGTCATTCTCATACTTACAACTAGAAAAAATAAAAACTAAAAATAAATTACTTCAGTGCAATTCATCAGAGAACTTAGGTCTCAGGCAACCTGCCACTCTGACATCTAGAGAGCAAAGCAAATGAGAGAAATACAACTGAGATCGGTTTGAGCAGAGGCTAGTGGAAGTACAAGCTAGTAAACACTTTAATGATAATTTTGATAAATATATTTGGAGTAAGGAGATACTTTCCTGGATTGTACCCCCAGGAAACCCACCAGGCTCTCTCAGTAAAGAGCAAAAAGTAAAAAAAGAAAGAAAAAAAAAGAGAAAGCAAAATCCTCACATTATTGACAGAAAGGAGAAAGAACCGTTTACAAATATGAACAACGAATTCTCCATGAAAAGATTTCTGTCCAAGGGAAATTTATCAAGCTTTACCTGACCTCAAAGAAGTGCAATTATTTAATTCTAGCCCCTTGTCATCTTCCTGTATCATGATGGGGCTCAGAAAACAATACACCAAAATGAAGGCCTTGGAAGCAGTATCAGAAGCACTTTTATTCAACATTACACTAGAGATTCTAGTCAGTGCAATAGGGCAAGAAAACGAGTTAAAGGGTATCCATATTGAAAAGAAAAGCTGTCTTTATTTACGATAGAAATAAATGAAGATTATAGATTCTGCGAGATTTTCAACATAAATAAAGACAGTATCACTGTCATCTCATGGAATTTATTATAGTCCTTTTGAGCTGCTGTGACATAATGCCACAGACTAGGTAATTAAACAACAGAAATTTATTTTCTCACAGTTTTAGAAGCTGAGAAGTCCAAGATCAAGGTACTGCAGGTTCATTGTTGCGTAAGGGGTACTCTCTGCTTCCAGGATGGTGCCTTGTTGCTGAACCCTCATATGATAAAAGTTGGAAGTCCAAAAAGGGGCAAAGAATGTTTGAAGTCTCCTTCAAACTGTTGGTTTCAGGATTGAGTTTCAACATGAATTTTGAAGGGGACACAGTCAAATCATAGCAGTATCCTTGATATGATGTGATAAAGTGGCAACTTACCTCTGTGATTTCTTCTTAAAAACCTATAAGGTAAGCATAATCATGAGGAAAACATTAGAAAAGATTCCTTTAGTGAGTCATCCTACAATATACCTGACTAGTACTTCTTAAACTGTTCAGTTTATGAAAAACAAGGACATTCTGAGCAACCGTCACAGCCATAAGGAGCCAAACTATGAACTCCCAATAACTAAATGACAATAAATATAAATGTAAAGATGGGATTCTGGAACAGATAAAGGACATTAGGCAAAAACTAAAAAAATTGGAATGAACTATGGACTTTAGTGAATAATAATAATACATCTATATTAGTTTAGTAATTATATACACTATATGTGTATAATTTATTCTTAAAGTTAATTGAATTTAGAAGTAAAGGAGAGCTTTCTGTAATTATAAAAATTTTATAAATACAGTTTACTATATTAATATATTAAATAAAAAACATTATTATCTTAATAGACAAAAATGTATTTGAAAAACTCAGCATCCATTTGATTTTTAAAAAATTATCAGCAAACCAAGAGTACAAAGAAACAACTTCCTGTCTTTAAACAGGATCTACTGGCCAGGCACGGTGGCTCACGCCTGTAATCCCAGCACTTTGGGAGGCCAAGGTGGATGGATCACCTGAGGTCAGGAGTTTGAGATCAGCCTGCCCAACATAGCAAAACATTGTCTCTACTAAAAATACAAAAAATAAGCCAGGTGTGGTTGTGGGCACCTGTAATCCCAGCTACTCTGGAGGCTGAGGCAGGAGAATCACTTGAACCCTAGAGGTGGGGGTTGCAGTGAGCAGAGATCACGCCACTGTACCCCAGCCTGGATCACAAGAGCAAAACTCCACCTCAAAAAAAAGAAAAGAAAAAAAAAAACCAGCGTCTATAAAAAACAAATGAACAAACAAAAGAAGCAACTCATTAACATACTTAATGGTGACAAGCCAAATGCTTTCCTTCTAAGGTCAAGAACAACGCAAATATGTCTTCACTCACCATCTTAATTCAACATTTCACTGTAGATTCTAGTAAGTGCAATAAGACCAAAAAAAAAAAAAAACATTAAAAGGTATCCATATTGAAATGAAAAACTGTCTTTATTTATGATAGAAATAGATGAAGATTGTAGATTCCAAGAGATTTTCTACATAAATAAAGACAGTATCACTGTCATCTCATGGGATCTTCAAAGAAACTACAAAAAAAGAGTACTTGAACTAATATATTAGTTTAGCAAGGTTGTAGGATACAAGATCAGTATACAAAAATTCATTTAATAGCTGCATACTGGTAACAATTTGAACTTGAAATAAAAGAAATAATAACAGTAATGAAAACACAGCACTTCAGCTATGAAAATATGTTGATGGCAAATAAGCACATAAAAAGATGCTCAAGATCATTAGCCATTATGGAAATGCAAATTAAAACCACAATGAGATATCATTATACACATATTACGAAGGCTTAGTTTAATGATACCAAGTATTGGTGAGAATGTGGAGTTACTATAACTCTCATAAGCTTCTGGTAGAAATGTAAAATAGTACAAACACTTTGGGAAAAGTTTGAATTTTTCTTTCAGAAAATTAAACATATGCCTACCATATTATTCAGTGATTCCATTCCTAGGCATTTACACACATAACTGAGAGCATGTGTCCATACAAAGGCTTTCACACATATTCATGGCAGTTGCCTCTGTAATAGCCAAAACATAGATGCAACTTAAATGTCTGTCATGAGATAAGTAGATAAGAAAGCTGTGGTATGTCTGTAAATGGAACACTATTCAGCAATAAAAAAGAGTGAAATATGGATACACATTATAACATGTATGAATGTCAAAATAATTATGCTAAGTAAAATAAATTAGACAAAACTACATAAATTCTAGAAAATACAAACCAATCCATGGTTGCTTCAGAATAGGGTGGGATACAGAGTCATTACAGATTACAAAGTGGCACAAGGAAAGTATGGGAAATAGTGGATATGTTAATTACTATAATATGTGTACGTTGAGGGTTTTGAAAGTTTTATATGTATGTGTGGGCATAAAAATTAATCAAATTGTGCAATTTAAATATAAAAATATTTAAGCTTTAACAATAAGATTCAAAGAGTAGAGATAAAGTGAGTAAAATCACTTTTTCTGCAGACAAAATTAATTGAGGAGACCGAAGACAAATCTCATGTAAGCAATTTTATTAAATAAGTGGCAAATTCCATTCTCAAGATAGATTCCCAGCCTTGGAGAGGCTGTATCCTTGATTCTCTCTCTGTGTTCCACAAATGACCTTTTAAATGACAGAATATTCATCACCTTTAAACCTCTCCTGCAATTTAGTTCTAGATGAAAATTAACCTGGCTAATATAATTATCATTTATGGGTTATTAATTAACTCTGCAGAGACCATGTGCTCATGTCAAAAGGCTTCCTTTAAACTATGCAGAAGCATTAGATATAAAAATCAAAAAGATCCCAGCAGCAGATTCATTTGCTTAGCATAGTTTTCTGGAAGTGGATATCATCTCTTCCTTTGAATTGATTTTCCATCTGTGTTCAAACAACTTAAGAATTCAAAATGTACTTGTGGAACCTAAGGGGGTGGGGAGAGTGATAAATATAACAGTGGCAACAATTATACCAGACTTGCATGAGGTAAATAATGAAAGAATAATCACAATACAGAGAATCTTTAAACATAAGTATAAATACATCTGAAAATTAACTGTATGCCTATTATAATAATGTAGGCATACTTTGGAGATATTGTAGGTTTGCTTCCAGACCACCACAATAAACTGAATATCACAATAGAGTGAGGCAAAATTTTGTCCTGGTGCATATAAAAGTATGTGTGCCCTATATAATGGTCTATAAAGTGTGTAATAACATTATGTATGAAAACACAATGTACATATCTTAATTAAAAATGTATTATTGCTAAAATATGCTAAAGATCACCTGAGTCTTCAGAAAGTCTTAACCTTTTTACTGGAGCTTCTGACTGATTAGGATGGTGGCAGCTGAAGTTTGGGATGGCTATGGCAATTTTTTAAAATAAGAAAGCAATGAAGTTTGCTGTATCAATTGATTCTTTCATGAAATATTTCTATGTAGCATGCAACGCTATTTGGTAGAATTTTACCCACAGTCAAACTTCTTTCAAAATTGGAGTCAGTCCTCTCAATGCCTGAAGTAGCTTCATCAGCTAAATCTATTTAATATTCTAAATTCTTTGTTGTCATTTCAACAATGTTCATGACATCTTCACCAGGAGTCAAGAAACCACTTTCTTTGCTTATTCCTTACAAGGAACTCCTCTTTCATTAAAATATTATCATCAGACTGCAGTGATTCAGTCACATCTTCAGGCCCCACTTCTAATTCTAATTCTCTTGCTATTTCTATGACAACTGCAGTTTCTTTGTCCACCGTAGTCTTGAATCCCTCATAGTCATCCGTGAGGGTTGAAATCAATTTCTTCCTAACTTCCATTAATGTTTATATTTTGACCTCCTTTCATGAAATGCTCTTAATGACATCTAAAATGGTAAATTCTTTGCAGAAGGTTTTCAATACTTTACCAGATCCATCGAAGGGATCCTATCTGTGGCAGCTATACTCTTATAAATTGTATTTCTTAAATAATAATGCTTGAGAGTTGAAATTACTCCTTGATCCATGTTTCATTAGGAGGCATGAAAACAACATTAATATCCTTGTACATCTCCATCAGAGCTTTTTGGTGACAAATTGCATTGTCAATGAGCAGTCATATTTTGAAATAAATATATTTATTTCTGAGCATTAGGTCTCAAACATGGGCTTACAATACTCAGCAAACCATACTATAGACAGATGTGCTCTCATCCCGGCTTAGGTGTTGCATTTATAGAACACCAGCATAGCAAATTTAGTATAATTCTTAAGGGCTATAGGATCATCTGGGTGGTTACTGAACCGTGGTTTCAATTTAAAGTCATTTATTTTGATTTAACCTGAGAGCTGTGTTGCTCTCTTTCCCTTGAACACTTAGAGGTCATTGTAGGGTTATTAATTAACCTGATTTCAATATTGTTGTCTTCAGGCAATTAAGGAGGCCTGAGGAGAGGAAAAGAGATATGTGAACCACTGGCTGGTGGAGTAATCAGAGTGCATACATCTTTTTTTAAAGTACGCCTTATTATATGGGTGTAGTTATGGCACCCCAAAACAATTAATAGTAACATCAACGATCACTGATTACAGATCACCATAACAGATATAATAATAATTAAAAAGTTTAAAATGTGAGAATTACCAAAATATGACACAGACATGAAGTGAAGACATGCTGTTGGAAAAAATGGTACTGATAGAGTTGCTCCATGATGGGTTGCCATAAACCTTCAATGTTTTAAAAAATGCAGCATCTGCAAAGTACTGCAAAGTGAAGTGCAATCAAATGAGCTATGCCTCTACTAATATAAGTGGCTTTTAAAATGCGAAATAGTAATTTTTGCTAAACCACATAGTAGAGCCATAGCATAATTACCTCAGTGGATTGTCTTGTTAGAGTTCAGATTAATTTTGGATATTTTTATTTTCCCCTGTAAAAGAAGTTTCCAACTTACTTTATTAAGTCATTTATGTGGCAGGAAGACTGAGAGGGGTCGATGTGTGAGAAATGGTACTTCCTCTCTTACAACCTAAGCACATCAGTAAAATGTTTTTGAGATACAGGTAATTTACCTTGAAAATTTAGATATCAAAGTGTTTATGCACACTGCAATATCAACAATTATGCCTGTATTTTCTTCCACTGTTGAGTGGTTAAAAAATAAAATCTGACAAAGAAAAAAGTGAGTGGAATAAAAATTCCCCACTGTTGAAAATGAGAATTATATTAGTACATTTGTCATGAGTTTTTCTATTATATCAGTGCCCAGCATTAAACTATTGGTAAAAATGAGGCCAGGCACGGTGGCTCACTCCTGTAATCCCAACACTTTGGGAGGCCGAGGCAGGTGGATCACTTGAGGTCATGAGTTCGAGACCAGCCTGGCCAACATGGTGAAACCCCATCTCTACTAAAAATACAAAAATTAGTCTGGTGTGGTGGCGTGCACCTGTACTCACAGCTATGCAGGAGGCTGAGACAGGAGAATCGCTTGAACCCAGGAGGCAGAGGTTACAGTGAGCCGAGATCGCACCACTGCCCTCCAGCCTGGGAGACAGAGCGAGACTACGTCTCAAAAAAAAAAAAAAGAAAACTATTGGTAAAAATGATGAGAGTTTAGTTAAACTGTATTAAGTCTGTTGTTAAATGTGTTATGCATTCTACAAAATATGAAGATCTATCTGAACACTATTTTATAATCATCTTGCAATGATTAACCTATTGCATGAATATAAACCTCAGTAAATGTTAAAGAACTAGCCCAGATAAAAGGAGCATTTGAAATGACTAAGTTCTTCGACAAGTAAAAAATGTTATATTTTTACAAAAAGTTTTAAATTATTTGATTAGCAACTACTAATAATTGAAGCTATATGCACTCTGCATAAAAAATTCTAACTTAAAAAAATGAGTTAAATTATCTCAAAACCTGCTGTGTTCATTCATTTTTTAGTAATGCAGAATCCCTGTAACTGCTAAATGTCTGTTTTAAGTTCTCATATATTGCACTTCTGTGATGAAAATAATTAAGATATACTCTTTTTAAAAAGCATTCTATCACTTGTGCATTTACTCTGTCAAACATTTTTAAAAATTTAAATGCCAAAAAAAGAAAAGTGGTATTTTTCTCTTAGATTGTATGTTTACTTACCTTATAATTAAGGGCTCTCACAGTGCTGAAGTATAGTAGTTTATGTAGTTGAATACAGAAGGCATTTACAGCTGAATAGCTGCAGAGAAAAAGGGGAAAATGGGAATCATGGGCAAAACCAGATTAACATAGATAATAACAGATTTTTTTATGCCAAATGGTATTCTCAAAATTGGTACCTTTATGACTTTGCTGGTATTAAAATTTAAATTCTGACAAGAAGATAATTTACCTTGAATCAAATTTACCTATAAAACAATGACATTTGTAGCAAATTCTGTTAATTCTGAGAAATAAAAAGAATTTTTCTACTTCATGTCAAGGTAATTTCAAATAACTTGTAGCTAGAGTTTTGCAAAGGAAAATTTTGCTATGTAAAAATGTTGCTTTAATTTCATAATCTAAGTCAAAATGTGTGCTTCTTTATCACTAAACAACAAGGACTAATTATGGAAATTTTCAGTGAGGTTGAAAACTTTTATGATTTTATTCTATTTGTATTAAGAGCAAGGATACCTGATAAAATACTTTACTTTTCTCGGAAAGCATGAGGACTCTAGCCTTGAGCAGCTCCTTTATAAATGTTACCTATTGACTGCTCAGTTAGCACCCATTATGCAGATGCTCCTTGACTTACAAGGGGCTTACGTCCTGATAAATTAAATTTTCACCTTAACTTTAAAATACTGTTAAGTTTAAAAATGCATTTAATACAAACTTATCCTAGCCTGCCTTAAACATGCTCAGAATACTTACATTAGCCTACAGTTGGACAAATGTATAATACAAAGTCTATTTTACAATAAAGTGTTGAATAGCTCATGTAATTTATTGAATACTGTACTGAAAGTGAGGAACAGAATGGTTGTATGGGCACTCGAAGTAAGGTTTCTACATAATGTGCATGGCTTTCACATTATTATAAAGTTAAAGTAATTCAAAACATTGAAAGTTAAGGAATGTTTTATTTCTCCAAAGATAAGAATTAAAATAAGTATTTGGAAATATTCTTGTATCTCCAAATTACATGTAGGAAATTCTTGTTGGTTAAGATCATATGTCCTGAGTCAAAAAAATCTGTTGAGAGTTGACCTTTAAATTTTTGCATTTGCTTTTATCAGAAACTGTTAAAGAACTTCAATATATTTAACAATTCATAAGTAATCTATCTTTTAATCATTTGCAAAAAAGAAAATAGGTAAGAGCAGTTATTAGAGAAAAATAAAATGTTCTTTATGTATGTTTGAAGAAAAAAGAAAGAATGAAAAAATTGTGTCATATTCATTAATTTAAACAATATAAACTAATACTGTTTGTATGAAAATACCTTTGATTACTCAGTTTTCTTAAATATTAATGAATATATTGAAGATTCACCTGTTTTAGTAAAATGTTGATCAGACATTTCATATTTTAAATTCAATGGTAGAAAATACAGTCAAGCAAATTTCTGAAATATGAGCATGAAGAAACAAATTTAGCTTTAATTCTTACCTGTTCTGATTAGTTAGTAGGTGAATTCATTATTTAGCAACCTGAGTATTGAGTATTTTATATCGTTAGCACCTCTTATCAGCAGAGAAGTGTGTTATAATATAGAGCCTGAACAACAAAGCTGTTATAAGGCCACACAATTTGTTTTATAGTTTCTCATTAATTACAGCTAATTCCATGCTTAAAAGGGTATTTATTTTTCTGATTTTATATTTTCTTTGATTAAAAGGGAAGCTAATATAATTTTCTATTTAAATTTTCTTAAGATAAATAGCATGTAAGGTTTACCTCTGCAGCTACTTACTAGCTGCCTGACTTTGGGCAAAATCCTTGATCTCTCCGTCTCACTTTTCATATCTGTAGATTGTGGATAATAATAGTACATTCTTCAGTGGCGTTTTGTAAAGATTAAGTAAAATTATCCAGCAAAAATGTGCATAACATAATTTCTGGATCATAGAAAGATAAAATTAAGGCTCTCTATCATTTTTCTTACTTATTATAGCATACAATGTACATTTTTATAAGAATCTTAGGAAGAATTTATGCTCATCTTACTGCTGTGTATTAAGGTACTTTGCTTGAAAACTGTTTTCTCTTTAATCTTAAAGCCTAAAGATCCTGTTATTGGTAAGTGTATTAATCCATTCTCCACTGCCATAATGAAACACCTGATACTGAGTAATTTATAAACTAAAGAGGTCTAATTGGCTCATGGTTCCAACGGCTGTACAAGAAGCATGATGCCGGCCATCTGCTCAGCTTCTTGTGAGGGTCAAGAAACTTACAATCATGGCAGAAAGTGAAGAGGAAGTAGGCTCATCTTACATTGCTGAAGCAAGGGCAAGAAAGAGAGGTGGAGAGGAGGTACTACACACTTTTAAACAACCAGGTCTTATGAGAACGGTTTCATGAGAACAGCACCAAAGGGATGGTGCTAAACCATTCATGAAAGATCTTCCCCCATGATCTAATCACCTCCCACCAGGCCCTATCTCCAATATTGGGGATTACCATTGAACATGAGATTTTGATGGGGATATGGATCCAAACCATGTGATTCCACCCCTGGCCCCTCCCAAATCTCATGTCCTCACATTGCAAAATACAATCATCCCTTCCCAATAGTCCCCAAAGACTTAAGTCATTCCAGCGTTAACTCAGAAATCCCAAGTCCAAAGTCGCATCTAAGACAAGGCTAGTCTCTTCTGCCTATGAATCTGTAAAATCAAAATGAGTTAGTTACTTCCAAGATACAATGAAAGTGTAGGCATTTGGCAAATACTCCCATTCCAAAAAGAAGAAGTTTGCCAAAATAAAGAGGCTACAGGCCCCATGCAAGTTCAAAACCAAGCAGAGCAGTCATTAAATGTTAAAGCTTCAAAATAATCTCCTTTGACTCCATGTTTCACATCCAGGGCACACTGATGTAACGGGTCGGCTTCCAAGGCCTTGGGCTGCTCTGCCTCTGTGGCTTTTGCAGGCTTCATCCCCTGTGGTTGCTCTCAGGGACTGGCATTGAGTGCCTATGATTTTTCTAGGTACAGGGTGCAAGCTGCTGGTGGACCTACCATTCTGGAGTCTGGAGGATGGTGGCCCTCTTCTCACAGCTCCACTAGGCAGTGCCTCAGTGGGGATTCTGTGTGGGGACTCAACTCCGTATTTCACCTCTACATTGTCCTTCTAGAGGTTCTTCATGAGGGTTCCATCATTGCAGCAGACTTCTGCATGGACATCCAGGCTTTTCCATACATCTTCTGAAATCTAGGCAGAAGCTCTCAAGCCTCAGCTCTTATACTCTGCACACACAGGCTTAACAGCCTGTGGAAACCACCAAGGCTTACAGCTTCCAAACTCTGAAGTAGGTGCCTGAGCTGTACCTGGGCTCCATTGAGCCACAGCTGGAGCTAGAGTGGCTGGGATGCAGGGAGCAGTGTCCTGATGCTGTGCAGGGCAATGAGGCCCTGGGCCTGGTCCAAGAAACCATTCTTCCCTCCTATGCTTCCTGGCCTGTGATGGGAGGGACTGCCACAAAAGTCTCTGAAATGCTTTCCAGGCTTTCTCTCCATTGCCTTGGCTGTCAGCACTTGCCTTCCTTTAGTTATGCAAATATCTGCAGCCTGCTTGAATTCCTTTCTTGCAAATGGGCTTTTCTTTTCTATTATATGGCCATGGTACAAATTTTCCAAACCTTTTAAATCTAAGTTCCAGTTTCAGGTTACTTTTTTGCTCATGCATATGAGCATAGGTTTTTAGAAGCAGCCTGGCTACACCTTGAACACTTTGCTGCTTAAAAATTTCTCCTGCCAGATACCCTTAATCATCACTCTAAAGTTCAAATTTCCACAGATCCCTAGGGCAGGGGCACAATGCACCAAGGCTCTTTGCCAAAGGATAACAAAAGTTACCTTTACTCCAGTTTCCAATAAGTTCCTCTTCTCCATCTGAGACCTCATCAGTTTGGCCATCTCTGTTCACATTACTATCAACATTTGGGTTACAACCATTCAATAAGCCTCTAGGAAGTTCCAAACTTTCCTCATCTTCCTGTCTTCTTCTGAGCCCTTCAAACTGTTTTAACCTCTGTCCATTACCCAGTTTCAAAGCTGCTTCCACATTTTCAGGTATCTTTATAGCAATGCCCCACTCCTCAGTACCAATTTTCTATATTAGCCTATTCTCTTACTGCTGTAAAAAAAAAAAAAAATACGTGACACTGGATAATTTATAAACAAAGAGGTATAATTGGCTCATGGTTCCATGGGCTGTACAGGAAGCATGATGCTTGCCCTCTGCTTGGCTTCTTGGGAGGCCTCAGGAAACTTACAATCATAGTGGAAAGTGATGGGAAAGCAGCCTCATCTTACATGGCCAGCACAGGAGCAAGATGTCAGGGGGAGATGCTTCACACGTTTAAACAACTAGACCTCGTGAAAACTCTAGTATGAGAATAGCACCAAAGGGATGGTGCTAAACCATTCTTGAAAGATCCACCCCTATGATCCAATCACTTCCCATCAGGCCCCACCTTTAACATTGGGGATTATAATTTAACATAAGATTTGGATGGGGACACAGATCCAAACCATATCAGTAAGATTGCCTAACTGCTAGATATTTTAGGGAACTATTTATGATTCTCTCAAACATATCTGTATTTATCAGGATGGGCCAACTTACGTGTTAGTAACAATCTCCAAATTTTGGTAGTTTCGTTTATTTAAAGAAAATTCTAGCTAGTGCAAAGTCTCTAGGGCAGCATTCCTTCATGTGTTTGCCCATCCTTCTAAGCTGCTTTGATTTTATGACACTTCATATTAATAAGTGCCCTGATGATGTGGCAGTGCAAGAGAGAACTGCACAATAGCTTCTACATGATTTTAACTGGAAGCGACGTACCTCATATTCACATTATATTGGCCCAAGTCAATTACTTGGCCATGCCAAGTGATTGATATGATTCGAATTTGTGTCCCTGCGCGAATCTCATGTCAAATTATAATCCCCGATGTTGGAGGAGGGGCCTGGTAGGAGGTGATTGGAACATGGGGGTAGACATCCCCCCTTGCTGTTCTCATGAGACCTGGTTGCTTAAGTGTGTGGCACCTCCCCCTTCTCTGTCTTCCTCCTGCTCCGCCCATGTAAGATGTGCCTCTTTTCTCTTTGCCTTCCACAATAATTTTAAGTTTCCTGAGGCCTTCTTAGCCAGGCTTTCTTTACAACCTGTAGAACCATGAGACAATTAAACCTCTTTTCTTTATAAATTTATAAATTACACAGTCTCAAGCAGTTCTTTTTAGCAATGCAAGAATGGACTAATACACTGATCTTTAAGGAGACAGGGTAAGACAATCCTCCCTTGTGCTTAGTGGGGTGAACTGGATAACAGTAAAGAGCAAAGATGCTTAACAAAATAAAATAAATTTCTTAAGAAAAATACTTTGCTATATTTTATGTTTCCACTGTTGTTTTTCTTTCACTCTTACATGTAATTCATATCACCTTACATTATGCATCTTAAATTTTGCTAGAGCAAGATGAGGTAAAATGTGCCTTCAGAGAAGGGAACTTTGTCTTATTTGTAGTAGCCTCAACACCTGTAATAGTGCTTGGCAAAGATAGAAATATATTAAGTTATTATATTAATCCACAAAAGATCTTAACAAAAGGAATATTTTTAATAATGAAAATAACTATTAGCATATACTTTAATATGTTTTGTTTTGTACATCCTCATGGACACAAACGGAAAAAATTACCTGAGGTCACATGACCAAACAGTAGCACTTACAGATGCCATCAAGCTGTCTCATAATCTAGTGCTATGATTAAGTCACAAATTAAATAAGTAAGGTGGAGGGAAGAAGAGAAATAGATAAAAGAAGCAGAAGTAAAGACATCATAAAAGAATACTGTCTTATTTCTAGGTAAGTGACAAGAAGTAATTCATGGATATTTTTCTATTTGAGAGACAGAGTTCTCAGTACTAAGATAATAAAAGATGAAAGGACTTCCACTTCAATGATAATATACGTAAGAAGAATATAAATAGCTTTTTTTATTGAAATGGAGAGTGTAGGTGTGAAAATTATGCATATGCATGTCTGTGGCTCTTGAGGAATGAAATTATCTACGTGGGTTGAAGGTACCAGTAAGCATTAAGCTCTGAGTACTTAGAAAAACATACAAATATTTTAAAAATAATTTTAAGGAGTGCTAATAGTAGTGGAAGCAATAAATTTAAAAATTATCTTCCAAACAAACATTGCTCCTTCTGTGGGAAACATGATGAGATATTCTCATTCACTGCTGTAATAATGATTCAAGTGTGTAATATTCTATTTAATTTAGCAGACCTGCAAAGTACTGTCTTCCAGAAAAACAGATGTTTCTTCAGGGAATACATGAAACCTGCTATTAAAATTATCTATTTCTGTGGAATATACTTAGCAATCACTAAAAATAGAATTATTATTTTTTAAAATTTAGATACTATACTAAAATCTTTCAGTATTAGCAAATACTGAATTTAATAATATCCCATTCTCTTCACATTATCAAAGATGTTGTGATTTACATAAATGCAGCTGATAGTGGTTTTTCTTTCCTTTTTTGTTGCAGCATAACTTAAATAGAGTAAAATTCACCTTCTTATATTACAGTTCAGTGAGTTTTGACAATTATATATAATCATGTAAGCACCACCAGAATCAAGAAACAGAATGGTAGCATCACCCTCTAAAAATCCCTCATGTCTTTTGGTGCTCAACCACTGCCCGTATCCTTAGCCTGAGGGAACCACTGATCAGTTTTCTGGTGTTGTAGTTTTGCCTTTCCAAGAAGATCCTATAATTATAATTCAACAATATATAAACTTTAACTCTGTCTTCATCACAGCATAATGCATTTGAGACTTACTCATGTTTTTGCATGTATCAATAATTAGCTTATTCATTTTTGTTGTTTGTTGCTTAGTAATATGCCACTATGTAGATATACCACAGTTTGTTTATTTACTTCTCAGTTGAATAATATTTGGGCCATTCTACCTTCTGGTGATTGTGAATAAAGCTTCTGTCAATGTGTGTGTACTTACTTGGGTAAGTACCTGGCAGTGGGATTGATGGGTTATATATTAAGTGTTTGTTTAGCTCTGAAAGAAATTGTCAGCCAGGCATAGTGACTCACAGCCTAAAATCCCAGCACTTTGGGAGGATGAGGTGGGTGGGTCAGTTGAGGCCAGGAGTTTGAGACCAGCCTGGCTGATATTGTAAACCCCATCTCTACTAAAAATACAAAAAAAAAAAAAAGTACCTGGCCATGGTGGCACATGCCTGTAATCCCAGCTGTTCAGGAGGCTGAGGCATGAGAATCACTTGAGCCTGGGAGGTGGAGGTTTCAGTGAACTGAGGTCATGCCACTGCACTCCAGCCTGGGTGACAGAACAAGACTCTGTCTCAAAAAAACAAAAATAAAACAAATGAACATAAAATAAATTGCCAAGCTTTGTCCAAAACAGGTGTCATTTTGCATTTACAACAGCAATGTGTAAGAGTTGCATTTGCTCAATATCCTCCTCAGAATTTGGTATTTGATTATTTGGTAATTGATTAACATGATAACAATAGTCATTATTATTATTACTTTAGCCATTTTAATAGGGCTGCAGTGGAATCTCATTGTAGTTTTAATTTTTTTTTAAATACAACAATATTGAGTATCACTTCATATGCTTACTTGCTATCCATTTGTATTTACTGAAGTGTTTTTTCAAATTTTGTGACGATATACTATTGGATTGGTTTTCTTCTTATTGAGTTTTGAGTGTTGTTTATATATTCTAGATACAAATCCTTTATCATCTAAGTGCTTTGCAAATATTTTCTTCTGGTCTGTTCCTTGTTTATCATTTTCTTAAGAGGAGAAATGTTCAATTATGATAAAATCCAATTTATCATTTTGCCCCTTAACTGCTAAAAGTTTATAAGTCTCCCAGTCTTTGCTGTGGGATGGTGTATGTGCTGGGACACACCTGTAATGCTCAGGCAGGTAGCTTACAACTCTGTCCCAGCCTTCATTTCTTGCTTCATAGAGCCGCAACATGTGGCCTTCTAGATTCCTAGGAATATATTGGACCTTTGCAAAATGCTTAAAATCTCATTCCCCAAGTTTTATTTTTATATTTTTGGTCACTTTTTCCCCCCAACGAGTTATCACTGCCATGGGCAGCTGCGATATTAAGCAATTGCTGCTGATTGTTTTTGACAAATGCCTTCAGAGGAAAGGCTGTTTGCCCTGGCTGAGCTTTCATTTAGGTCAAATAAAGAAAAGCTGGATGAGGGGGATTTTGAGAAAACTGCCAGACAAGTCAAATAATGACAATTTTCTGAAAATAATGATTTTGGAGAGCTCCAAACCTGTTTTGCCACCTCCAGTGGCTGCTGTTTTTCACCATGATTTAGTAGCCACTGTTTTTCAGTGTTACTGCAAAGCTGTGAAAAGACAGATGAAAAAAAAGTGAGTTAAATATTCTTAACAAGATTCAGCATTTTGTTTTAAATAAATACTTCTTTGTTACAAGCCTTTAGTTGTTACTAGAGTTTTGAAAAAGTTGGCATTGACAATTCTTCCAGTGTTCTCATTGTTTCTATAGAGAAGCGACATTTTGCAAATTTGTACTCCACCATTCCTGCTGATGTCTGCAAATGACTTCTTGTTTCAAGTTCTCTAAAAGCTACATTTGTGGTTTAGCTTTTTTTTTTTCTTAACTTTGTAGACATGAAGCCAGTCATAGGTCAATCACCAGAACCACATCTCTTGGCCTTCATATAAAATTATATAATACTTTTAACAAATGAATATTTTTATATTATGAAACCTCACATTTTTAACATGAAGCCTCTGAGGATCTTCAGACTCATGCCATGTAGTGTCATGTCATTCCTAACTGACTAATGGGATCTCTCTTGGTAGGTTGTCTATGGTTCAAAGAACTTGTGTGATGGATATATTTGCTAGTATAAAACAAGGATATGCCTGCATGTCAGCACAGTTCACCTTTCCTCACAATGAGAGTAAAGGAGTAAGGGCTAGTTCTTCTGTTTGAGGGTCTGCCCATGAGTAATGAGAAATGTACAAATAATTATTTAATGACAATATTTAAATAAATACTGAATGAAAAAATATTGTGTGATCTGGAAACTGGTGAAGGATATTTTTCTGGTTATCTATTGTTGCATAGATATTGTTGCCCTCAGAGATGGCAAAATACATAAAATAAGTGGAAAAAACTCAAATAACGTTAAAAAGTCACGATATCTCAAGTTGCCTGTCTCTGAAAACTTCCACCTTAGCACTTTGGGGCCAAAATAATCTTCCTTACACTAATACTACTTAGTCCTAGAGCTGTGTTGCCATGTCAACCACCCTCTCTATTAACTCTTACTTTCACCTAGATTCAAATCTTTATTTTCTAATATACCTATTGTTGTATACATATCTGAGATCAGCATAATTGCAGTGTATCATACTGTTTACATTAATGTGTTTTTGAGTCAAACAATTTTAGGTTTAAATTGTATTTCACAGCTTATTAACCATAAGGTCACAGGCAAGTTTCATAACCTCTCAAAACTTATTTCTCCACATTTATAAAATGGGAACAATAATAACTAACCAATTCAGTTATGTTGAACATTTAATGATAATTATAATAGAAACACAATGATAGTACAAGACCCAAATCCCTTGTTTCCACCTGTAAAATCCAGAAATTTTTGAAAACTTAAGATTTGGAAAGGTATATTTGGTGTCAAAATCTCACATGAAATGTAGTGATGTAATGCTATTTTACATATATGTATAAATAATTCGGATAGGGTGGTCACGTAAGACTTCTCTGATAAAACGTTCTGTTCAGAATGTGTGTGTGTATATATATATACACACTGTATATATATATACACACTGTATATATATATATACATACACTGTATATATATACACACTGTATATATATATATACACTATGTATATACACACTGTATATATATATACACTATGTATATACACACTATATATATAATACACTATATATATACACATATATATTCTGTGAATATGTATACACTTTCTGCAGAATTATTAATGTATTTAGTTCCCAGACTCAGCCTTAAATTAATTATAAGATTTTGTGGACCCGCAATAATAAAGTACCTTTAATTTTATTTTGTTTGTGTTCTTTCTTACTTCTTTAATAGAAGGAGAGTAATCTAAGTAGCACTGTGGTGGATGTTAACTGAGGCTAACCTTTGTAAGGAATTAGGAGGCAGAGCTCTCATCTCTTCCAAGATGTGTTTTCAGGCAGTGATGCTAAAAGGTAGAATAGGCAAAGCAATGTAGATATGCAACTTTATGATTTCCCAACATTGATTTGAAATGAAACAGTGGGAGAAACAAGCAGAATTCAGAAGCTCTCTCAACATTATGTCTCAGTTAGACTCATATAACTCATATTCTTCCTTGAACTTACTCAATTTTTGATGGCACAAACATTTTATTAATTTTTCTCCTATTTTCCTCTGGTCTTGGCCTCAGTGAACTATGTATAATTACAGAGTTAGTTACTCTTTATCAAATTTGGAGGATTTTTCCTCTTCAAAATTTAACGTAAAATGGGAATCTCATTGCCAAAAGATTGGAGGATGTATGAGGACTTTAATCTCAGTTGTGTGCTGTGCTTATTTTGTTCAGCCTCCAACTGTAATCTTGCTGCTCTTCATTTTTGTGGTCGCAAAAATGTCAATATTCTTTAGGTCCTCCCTGCTGATATTGCTGTGGCTCTATAAGTTCCTGTGGATCTGTACACATTCCCCTGCATTCTAGTTTCGCTTGCGATATTTCCTTAGTCTTGGTACTATTTTTTTCTTGAAATTCAAAACAAATACATTCCACTCAGCAATTATGACTATTATTATTAATCAGATGAAAAAGCTATGGAAGTCAAGACTTTTTTTTCTTTGTGAAACATTGCCAAGTACACTAAAACTAAACTAAAATTAAATTTAAAACAAAATAACTTAAAATCTTATTTATTTAAATAACAATTTTACTATTAAAATAAATTAAATATTTGATCTAAATTAGATTTCTGCTTATAATAGTTTCTAATCAGGATGACCAGTAGTAATCATGCATTTTTAAAAGTAGAGGAGAAAAAACTCATTTATTGTAAATGTATATTTATATATTTAATTACTTTTTAAATTCAATAAATAATCCTTTAATTAGTGTTAGTAGTGGAACACATCAATTCAACTCACAGAATAACATCATTCTATAAGCACAAAAATTAAAAACTGATGAAGTCAATTGTTAGCTTTTAAAAGAATAGGCTTATGTATACCACAGATAAACACATTATGTAGTATTTTACGATGAGATCTAACCATAAAAATACTAACAATTACTGTCCCATAAACTAAATGTGTCTTTTAAATGAAAACTTTCATGCAATTGAATTAAATGTATAAGGCTGATTCATTGATTACAAATAGATCTAGAAAATAAAAGAGAAACACATTATCCTGGGAAAAGTATTGTGCTAAACAAAGAAATGTGCAGGTTTCATATCAATGAGTTAACTCAGTGTTCTCATATACTAACTAAACAGCTCAAAGATGTCAGGAATCAGTCTGTGCATACATAAATTCAAAAAATAATATTTGTAGTGGTGTATAGTAAAGATGTCTGTCAGAGTATATTTTAATTCACTTCAAAATTTTAGTGTAATTTAAATTTTTAATTTTCAACAATATTTTTTCTACCATAGTGGTATTGGTCTTTTCTCATGCTGCTAATAAAGACATACCTGAAACTGCATAATTTATAAAGGAAAGAGATTTAATTGACTCACAGTTTCACATGGCTGGGGAGGCCTCAAAATCATGGCAAAGGCAAAGGAAGAGCAAAGTCATGCTTTGCTTTGCTCCTTTATAAAACCATCAGATCTCATGAGATGTGTTCACTATCATAAGAACAGCATGGGAAAGACCCACCCCCATGATTCTATTACCTCCCACTGTGTCCCTCCCATGACACGTGAGAATTATGGGAGCCTACAATTCAAGATGAGATTTGGGTGGGGACACAGCCAAACCTTATGAGTAATTAACACAAAATACTGATTTTGAAAGCAGAAATTAATAACACAATATCCTAATTAATTTTGGCTTAACTTTATTAGGGTTTTGAAAATTGATTGCCAATGTAATTTTTATTGATTTAAAAATATATAATTTTTCATTTTTATCATCCCGTATTGTATGTTTTCTCTTTCTATATAATTTATACTTTTTTCTGATAAATGATTACTAATTTTTATAAAACAATGACCTCTAATCACTAATTTAAATATGTTTTCTTTAGAGAAAAAAATTATACACATTTTATTCATCAACAAATGTTTATCTTAAGCTTTCATGAAGGTATTTACATCTAATAAGTGAGAGCTTTTTATGGGATCTGCTATTTAATTTGGTGTTCTATTTTCTTTATATTTGTAAATATCTTATAATTTACATTCAATTGCAATCGGTCAATCACCACCAAATTTCACAGTAACTCCTATGTGAAAATAGTACAATAATCTTAATGCTAACTACCTGTTCACATCTTTTCCCATGAAATGATCCTGTGGATTTTCAAGAAGTCCAGAACTTGAGGTAAACATATAGATTACCAGGAAGAGAATCAGAAGTTCTTTAATCATGGGTTGCAGAACATCAAGCTTGAAATTGGCAAAAAAAAAAAAAAAAAAAGAGAGAGGGAAAAGGAGGAAAACCCAACTATCTTTTGCATTAAAAAATACAAGCACATTTTCACTCAAAAAGGATGACCTAAAACAAACTTTAAATCTAATATTGATTACACAGAAATTATTTCATTTTATAGTGGAAAATGTATTTTGAAGGCAAATTCTAACTAGATTAGAATGTTAGAAATTCTCAGGCACACTAGCTTTTGATTGCTGAAGTTTCAGTCTTGCAAAGCTGTCAGCAAAATTACACAAATCTTATTTTTAAATTTCTACAAAGGTGGTCTGAACAATTCTTATTAGTTATTACTTTTTCAGTCCCCAAACATCTTTTCTAAATAATTCATTTCTAGGCATGCCTATTTTTACTGAAATATAATAGAGGATACTTCATTCAACAAAACTCATTGAGTTTGCATGTTATAACTACATCTTCATTTGGTACAAACTTGCTATCTATAAAGTAAGCCATTTTGTTTATTCTTCATTTTCTTTTTTTTTTTTTAAAGAAAACACTGATTAAACACAGTAAGAAACTACAATGTGAAAGTTTATAAAAAGTGAAAATAATTTAAGAACAAATATAAGTCTTGAGATTCTAACAAGTATCAAAAAGTATTTATTATAAAGTGTCTTGTTTTTTTAAATGTGTTCTCTACCAACAGTCCCAGTCAGAAGAATGACAGAGATTACCTCATAACTGTATAATTTGAAATACTTTTACTTTCTTTCTTTTTTTTTTTTTTTTTTTACCAACCAGCCTATCAGCAGTGTGATTTTTGAAGTTATGTGCTAAAGCAGGGTATTCACTCTGTAGACGGAACCAAGCTGGTTAAAATGGAAAGTTTAAATCCCACCTACGTCTAGCAAAGTTTCTAAGGCTCACCACATATAGCTGAATATTTTGCAAAGACAACTTGTGGGACCACAAATATAATTTGCTTTAGTGATTATACATAATAAGATCAAAATTAACTTTTATAGGGCATTTACAGTGTGTCTAGTATTGTGTCATAGGAAATCACATATTATTTTATATACCTCTTACAACGTCCCATAAATTAGATCTTACCTACAACATTTAACGGATTGAAAAACAGTAACAAAAACAAGACGCTCAAGCTCTGAAAATTACTGTGTGACTTGCCAAAAATTGTATGGACAGAAAGTGGCTGATCAAGACCAGAGTCAGGTTTGAATTCCATGGCCAAATATTATAGATATTCCCAAGTAGATACATGTTTCTGTTAACATATCTACAACAGGATAAGAATTCCAGAAAGCAACATCGTGTATTATTTTCATTTCATATTCAATTCACTTGAGTGTCTTTCATTTCTGAATTCCATAGAGATGTTCCACATGCAAAAATAATATGACTCAGTTTATTTACATAAATCAAGATGAAATAACTTGTTTAAATAGCCAAGTTGGTACATATAACAGTCTATTTAGGAACCACTGACATAAAGACTACCATCAGTTCTGGGGCAATTTTTAGTACTAAGAAATATCTGAAATTCAAAGAAAATACTTCATTTACTCACACGTCATTTCATAGAGTTATTCATACTTATTTATAGGACAAAAACTTTTCTCGGTACAATTATGTCTGAAAATTATGCATTCAGAAAAACTTTTTTAATAAAATATAATAATAATTCAGATATATTGTGAAATGTGCATGGTGCAAAGCATATTATTGACATATAATAAGTTTTATTATGACAATGTATAGGCAAAAGTGTATCAGAAAGGATAGAATTTATTGATTCTCCATAGTTTTTCCTTTGGTGGCATGCTTGAGCTGGTGGAGCTGGTCATATCCTGAAGAGTGCTCTAGCAGGGTGAACCTCCCCACTATGCAGTTTTATACATTTATATCCTGGGTGTAGGGACACTTGGTTTTCTGTATAACCAAGGGAGTTCTTAGCCCAGGAAGCAGCGCTGCAGAGCCTTCATTGCTCATTCAGGAGGGTTTCATAATAACTTTCTTCCTGTTAGTGGCAGTATACTCTCTTCCTCCTCTGTCTTCTGTAATCTTTTGCTTTGTCCAGCAAAACCAGCTAATGTCAACTGCCCCAGAAAAGCAAGGAAAAAAGCTCCCCTGGCCATCAGTTTGTTTCTTCTATGTAGAAGCAATTCTTTACAAAGTATATATTCTTTAAATGGTAAATTATTAAATTATCTTACAATAATATCACATTTTCCCCTAAGTTTTGGCTTAAATGTGAGTACTCCAAGAAGAAACTGAGTAATAGGACAGACAGAAGGCAGCTGGAATGGAAAAACAAATGAAAGAGCACACAGATAATCTATATAGATACAGACTACAGAGAGACTGATCTATAGCTAATCAATATTAACATTTGCTGGGTCAGTAACTCATGAATATGTTAGCATTTGTAAGACCTCATTTGCTTGCTAAGTCTACTTAAAACACACGTTTAAATATAAGGTATTCCGACAACTAAAAATCATTCTGTAAAAGATACTATCCTGAATAGCAGCAATTCTTTGAGTGATGGATTCTGAGGAAAACTTTGTATCAGTCTAAACCAAAAGGAGAGACATAATCTAATAGAAAATAAATGTTATGATGTGACATATATTAAAGGGAGAAATATTAATATTTATGAGAAGGAATGAAACAGAAACTGAAGAAGAGAACATATTAAAAACAAAATAGAATTATTTTGAAATTAAAAGACAAATCACCAAGAGTAGAAAATGTATGTCTGTATCATAACTATATGGACAGTGAAAAAATCCAATGAAATATAAAACTCAACAGAGAAAGAATGAATTTCTTAACAGTGTATAGAAGATAAACTTTTTGAAAAGTGGTGCTAGGTTAACTGGTTAGGTGTCTGAAAAAGAGATAAAACTGTTTCACTTCCTTACATAGAAACCTGGTTTAAATTCCAGATAAGTCAAAATTTTAAATGCATATTTATGACTCTATGCAAGTATTCATATTAAACATAGATAACTGGCTAGATAGCAAGGTAGGGGAAAAACTGTAACTCAAACTCCAGAAGCAATAAAGTTAATGATTTATATACATATGATTAATTAAATCTTGTTTAAAATGTTCTTCATGGCAAAAAAAAATTGTAGAGCAAAGGACAAATGAAAAACCGTGAAAATATTTGCAACTTACATTGCAGAACAATGATTTCTAATAATCGAGAATTAAAATGAAATCACCTTTGCAAAAACTATGACAGAGAAAGAAACTGGACATTGCTTATTCCATCTTGCTTCTAACCTCAGGAACTAACTACTTTTGTTACCTTTAAAACAAACACTGTAAAAATCCCTTCAGGAAACTAATCACGTCCTTCTGCGGGGACTAAAACTGCCTTTGTAAGACTAATGAAAGGCCACAAGGTAGGATTATGGAAGGGGCCTGAATTCTGCTAAGATTTAGGTGTAGCTAATGTCCCCTAGCATGTTTTTCTATGATTCCTTACTGCTCAGGAGTCTTGTAGTCAGAGGCGAAAAGATTTGTAACTTCCCCAATTGCTCCTATAGACCAACATCACTATTGTAAAACTTAAGACTGGTCTTTGAGATATTTTTCAGGGTTTTGCATTCTGGAGATCAACAGACTCCACCTGGACCCACCTGGACCCATAATTCATACCAAGAACTGATTCAAGTAATCCTGTTGCCTCCACCCAGAAATTGACTTAATGCACAAAGATGATTTTGAGCCCCCTATGATTTCTTCTGCAACCCAACCAATCAGCATTCTTCATTTCTTAGCTCCCTGCTAGCCAAACTATCTTTGAAAAACGCTAACCTCCCATTTCCCAGGAAGTTGGATTTGAGAACTGTCTCCTGTCTTTCTGTGTGGCTGGCCTTGTGATGAACTCTTTCTTTGCTGCAATGCCTGCTATTCCTCGTGTACTCACTGGCTTTTCTGTGAGTACTGAAAATCACTGACATGGGGCAGATTGATTAAAAAGAGAAAAGGCATACAAATTTATTTAACACGTATACACGAGAGCTTTCATAATAAAGACCCAACCCCACAAAAAGATACAGAAACTTATGTACCATCTTGAGGTTACAGAAATAATGCTGGCTCAGAGCATGGCCCAAAACAGGTTATGGTGGTACATCAGGTTTTACTGGCAAGACAGGTAAAAGAGAAAGAGAAAAGGAGGCTTGGCTAGCGAAGGTGGTCTTGCTATGTAGATGAAACCTCACTGGTAGCAGCTCTCAGAAAGAATAAATGATAAATGTTTTCTTCAGACCTTTAAAGATGTCAGTCTCAATTAATCTCTTCTAGATCTGGACAAGAGAACACTTGGATTCATCAACAGAGATTCTCTACAGATGCAAATCTCCCCCAGATTAAAACAGCTTTGCAAGCCCACTTCAGTTGGCTGGGCCTGTGGCAGTCATCTCAAAATAGGTCAAAGTAACATATTTTGGGGTAAAATATGTTTATTTACTTCACATTATTAGCAGTTTAGAGAAAAATGAATGCAATTGGCCCATCAACATAATAAAATGATGAATTTGAAACTGCACAAATAAATCATTTCTCACAATTATGATGGAAAATATCCAAAACATGGACATATATACTCTGAGATGGAGATGCTTATATCTTGCCAATGAACATGTAAAATGAAACAACTCTTATGGAGGGACTTTGACAACATCTAGAAAATTTACTTACAAATTTTCCTTTTATCCCAGTAATCTCACTTCCATGAATCCATTTGCAAAAAATACACCAACGGAATCAATCATAAGAATGAAGACAGAAAGACGTAAGAGTGAAGATATCCTTTGCAACATTATTTATAATAGTGAAGGACTGAAAAAAAAAAAAAGGTCATTCAATGGGGAATTACGAGACAGAGCAGAGATTCCTCTTAGGGGTCTGCTGACTCCCACCCTTCCAAGTATGAAAATAAAGGAAAATCTTGGGTGTCTTCAAGGGAAATTCCAGGCACCTAGCTAGCCTTGAAAAGCAAATGAGCAATTTGATAAAGCAAGAAGGTAATAGTAACTTAAAACAATAACTGAGGAAATTAGTCATAGGATGTTTGATTCCCTATAGAAAATTTTTAAATAAACCTTCTTTTCTGTAACCAGTAGCAATTCAGAAAATCTCTGCATGCATCTATGGCCTGTAAGCACCCGCTCCCCTCTTCAAGATATAAGATATCCCACCTTTTTAGGCCAAACCAGTGTATAACCTCCACGTATTTATTTAAAATTTTGCCTGTAACTTCCGTTTTCCTGAAATTTACCCCTGCCTTTAAAAAGCCCTTGTTTGCAAGCCATCAGAGAAGGTGGGTCTTAAGAGTGAACTGTCTGATTCACCTTGCTTTGCACCCTGCCAATAAACACCCTCCTTTCTCCTGAAGCGACACCTCAGTTGCAGATATTTGGCCTTACTGCATGGGGCAAGCAGACCCCAGTTCAGTTAGGTAACAGTTGCTTAAATAAAGTATCGTACATTTACATAGTGGAGTAAAAAAGAATGAGCATTATCTCTACATACTGCTAACTGAAGATATATATATTATATATATATGATATATTGTTTGTTGGGGAAAAAGAAGCAGAGACAATATTTCTGCCTCCAGCTTTGTGGTCAGTGACTCTGCAGTCCACTCTTCAACTGAGTAGTCTGAAACTGAGTAGTCTGAAACTGAGTCTGAGTAGTCCTTTACTGAGTAGTCTGAAACTGAATTGGTTTTCAATGCCATGATCCATTTCATCTGCAGGTGCCTACTGTAGATCTTAAAGCCATCCAAAGTTTAAACACCCAAATTTTTAACTGTCTGATCCTGGTAAATCTCCTGGGCAACACACATTATGGCCTTGCTCAACTGCACCTATTTGTTGTTTTGGTTGTAGTAGAACTCTATTCAAATTATATAAATAATAAATGTGTTGTTTTTAAATGGGTAACAAGGACAGGCAGTGAAACTGCTTCTGAAAACTGGGAAGGTATTGTGATCTAAAACAGGTGTAAGCTTACATAGGCTCAGATAATTAAAAGGACTCCCAGACTTCTAAAACATATTTATGTGAGACTTTAATAAAAGTAAAGGATATGGTAGAACCAGACAAAGAAGGAACAGGCTATGATTTGATTGATGGTGCATCTTCTAAACTTTAAGTGAAAACTTAATCCCCAATGCAGCAGTCCTAAGAGATGTGGCCTTTGTTGAGGTGTTGGCAGAGCCCTCATGAATGGGATTAGCACACTTATAAAAGGTCTTGGGGTTGAAGGGAGCACTCTCTTGTCATTTCATCTCCTATTATGCAAGGACACAGTGATTCTCCACCCTGGAGGATGCAGCAATAAGGTGCCACTTTAAAAGCAGAGAGTAGCCCTCACCAGATACCAATTCTGCTGACAGTGATCTTGGACTTTGCAGCCTCCAGAACTGTGAGAAATAAATTTTTGTTCTTTATAAATTACCCAGTCTCTGGTATGGTGTTATAGCAGCACAGATGGCCTAGGCCAACAGGCAACCACCAGGGGCCTGAGAGCCTTCTAGAAGAGGTTCCCTAGGATCTTGCTCACACAAGACACACTTTTTCTCTGGTATATGAAACAGCATGTTATATGTAATGCATTTGGGTTTCAGGGGAGATCAGGAAAAAGTTTTCCAGCAGGATGTTCTGTACCCTACTGGTCACATCCAAATCAGGTTACATAACTAGTAAAATGAGATTTAAGCTGTCAATCCCTATGTGAATCGACAATGTAGACAGCTAGTTCTGGGTGTCTCTAAAATACCACAATAAAAGCAACTTGCTTAGTGTTTCTTTCTTTTTCTCCTTTTTTTTTTTTTTTTTTTTTTTGAGACAGTGTCTTGCTCATCGCCCAGGCTGGAGTGCAGTGGCACGATCTCGGGGCACTACAACCTCCACCTCCAGGGTTCAAGCGATTCTCCCGCCTCAGCCTCTGGAGTAGCTGGGATTACAGGCACCTGCCACCATGCCCAGCTAATTTTTGTATTTTTGTAGAGACGGGGTTTCACCATGTTGGCCAGGCTGGTCTTGAACTCCTGACCTCAGGTTATCCACCCACCTCAGTCCCCCAAAGTGCGGGGATTACAGGTGCGAGCCACCATGCCCAGTCTTGCTTAGTGTTTCTTGCCTTTATTTTGGAAAGGGGAGAATAGTAATCTTTGGGGCATATCCAGAGACAATTAGAGAGCTGTTCCAACCCAGTTCTAAAATAATGTTCTTAACATACAACTTCTTTTTTCGTTTGTCTCATTCTAGAGAAATATTCTTTCTTTTATATCTTCATCTTTAAATATCCTCTTTCTTAGCACCCTCTGCTTGGACATAGCCTAATATTGTTATCAGCCCTAACTAAAAGACTCTACTCTTCAAGAGGCCATTATCAACATAGGCTTCATCTTAGAACTTCTTTATGAGGGAAGTTCAATATTTACCCACCAGCAAGTTGATTGTAGTTGAGTTATGTATCCACTGATAGTCCATTCAACCATTGGTGAACAGATCTGGATCACACAGTACAAACATAGTTCAGAGAAAGTTCTGAAATGTGCAGGCTCCCTTCCAAATTGCCATTACTATCTTAGTAATCCAAAATAATTGTTTACAGACTGCTTTATGGGGGTCATAGAAGAACTTTGTGGCTGGGATTAAATGGCAAGTGCTGTGAACCAGCTGAGCTCTGAGATACTCAATTCCCAACTTCAGTAAAAGAATGACTCCATTTTTATCTATTTTAAATCCCCTCACAAAGAAATAATTAAAAAAAATAAGTTTAACTTTCATTGCTTAACATTTAAATATAACTTCTCATCCTTCCTCAGCAATATATAAGTTTTTTGACAGATAAAAGCAAATTTGAAAAATTTTATATCATACTAATTAGAAATCCCTAACTTTGGGGTTATAAATAAAATCTTTAATGATTCAAGAATATTGACATCAATGTGCCTATCTTGGAAAACTACAGAGACAGGCACATTGACGTCAGTATTCTTGAATCATTATACAGTGTCAATAAAATAATCTGCATTTCTTTGTTATTAAAATGTACATATTTAAATTTATCTAAATAAAAGAAATAAAAGAAAATAAGAAAATAGTTATTTCTTGAGGCTAAACCTCTGCCATAAAAAAGGGAGGGGGATGTTATTCTTGAACTCATCCTCAACTTTTTATTAGAAAAATGAGAAAAGTTATTTCAGGATTCCAACATTTTATTTGTCTTTTACATAAAAATAAGATTATACACACACACACACACACACACACAATGTCAAATAAAGTTTAAAAAAGTCCTCATGAAGTTCAACAAAAATTAATTGGCTTCTTTAATGTAGCCATTTTGCAATGGGGGAGGGGAGATGTTAAGACAAGATGATAGAGAAAAATAGGCAAAAATATCATCTCAGGTAACTAAGAAAACATTTATACTACTCTTCTCTTTCCTTTGCCCAGAGTTACAGTAGGGTGAATATTCCATGGTCCCACTGATTACAATTTTAAAACAGGAAAATTACTCCATTGCATGAGAAGTCATGATAGCGATTAGCTTTGGGAGAGGTGGGATAATAACAGGAGGGTGATTAAGGATGAATTCTGAGATAATTGTAATACCCTACTTTTTTGGTCTGTTGTGGCCACATTAGTGTGTTCACTTTGGAGTTTCATCTAGCTATATGTTAATGATCTTTCCACTTCAATGTCTATATGTTTTCGCAAAAACATTTGTTTAAAAAATATCAAAAAATGAAAGTTGAATAAAGGGAAGACAGATATTTTCATGAGGTCCGAAGAAAGAAGCAGGGAGTGAACAGTAGTGAGGGAAAAAAGAGAAAGGAGCCACTTAGGCAGATAGCTAGGACAAGTCCTCGATGGAATTTCTTTTTTTCTAGCAAAGGAACAGCCTGAAAGATCAGGCTGCAAACATAGATCAGGAGGCAAGATCCACCATAAAGATCCTTCCTGTGCAACCAACAAGCGTCACTTATATACGGTAGGCTTCAGTGAGCACATTCCTTTCCTCTTTTGGACATACTCAGATAAGGGAGTTTGCACAGAAGAGGCAGAGGGTTGGGGTTGCTTTAAACATGCATAAGAGGAGTAACGAAGCATGGCTGCAATGGAGAATTCTGTTCCCTTACACACGCACATTACGGGAAATTAAACAACATGGAGTAACCTAGGCTAAGAGTCCTCATGTGCACTAAACGGACAGGAAGGAGCCGTTATGAATTCATGCCTCATGTAAATGAATCACCTAGTCCTAACCGGGTTTTCATACCTTATGTAAATGAAATATCTCACTTTACTAGGCTGTTTATAAAAGCCTTTGTATTTGACTGTAGAATAGCAACCCTCTTTCAGGCCCCCTCTCCATTGTGGAGAGCTTTCTCCTTTTGCTCATTAAACTTTCTCTCCAACCTCATCCTTGTGTCCATGCTCCTTAATTTTCTTGGTGGTGAGGCAAAGAACTCCCGGTCCTACTTCAAATAACAAAGCTGAAACATTGTGGTGCATTGTCAAAGCTGTCACAGTAGCTTCAGACCCTGAAATCTATGAACATCAGGATAGCACCCAAGTTATTCCCCATGTATTCCCAGGATGTGGTTTAGTAATGAGCAGCAAGTATACACTAATTGAAGAGCCGTTTGAGGACTGAGTGAATGGATGAGTTTCAAATGCCTCAGACACTAATTAGGTCTAGAAAGCAATAGCTAGATTTTACACAAAGGACATTTGTAACAAAAAAATGGAAAAATTTTAATAAAGTGATAGTTTGTGGCTTAAGAATTGAATGGCAAGTGAAGAATTAGACATTGGGAGCCAAAGCTGCTTTCGAAAAGTTTGCCTATCAAGAGAGGAAGCAAAATAATAGTTCCTCGAAGCAAGTACCGTGGAGGGAATACAGTGAAATACTTTCAAGTTAAAATTATTAAGCTGAAAGAGTAATGGCTAGTAATTCGTTTAGTGGCTACTCTGTTATATCTACTTCATCTCACTTGGTCTTTGCGAAATTTAATTAAGCTGATGATATGATTTCAATTAAAAATTTAAGGAGACTGAGCTACTCGGGAGGCCGAGGGAGGAGAATGGCGTGAACCTGGGAGGAGGAGCTTGCAGTGAGCCGAGATCGCGCCGCTGCACTCCAGGCTGTGTGACAGAGCAAGACTCCGTCTAAAAAAAAGAAAAAAAAATTTAGGGAGACTGAAGTGTAGTGAATTTATGTAGCTGTTCACTGGTGCTTAGCTACTGCATTGAAGGGCCAGTGCCTCACATAGAACCTAGCACACAGGGTATGCCCCCAAAATATTTGTTAAATTATAGTTAACAAGAGTGAATACAAAACAGAGAGAGATAGAAAGAAAAGAAAAAAAATTTCTTTGAATGGAAGGTTTATACTCTTTTTTTCTATGCCATGTTTATGGTATACTTAGATTTTCTTTTTAAAGGATAGGACAATTTTGAACTCTCAGTTACATATGTTAAAGTACATTTTAATAAAAATATTCCAAAATATCATTGCCTCCCAAATCATTTTGGCATCCAAAAATGTGCGAACACATATTGTAGAAGTGATAAGAACCTTTTTTTTGTTACTGTTTTCCTTGTAACATCACTTAATCTATGTACTAAAACTCCTACCCTGAGCTTCAATGAACACATACAAGACTGATTTGCTCACCCTGAATTCCACAATAGAACAACTGGAGTTTAGATTTATAATGAGATAGATAACTTTACAATGAGGTAGATAAAGATAGAAGCAGGGATTATGGCAGCTCATCTTTACTCATTAAATATTATAACCAGCAGATGCAGTCTGTATCTAACAAAGACAGTAAGATAAATAATCACTTTCAACTCGTATGTATTATTTTGTCCTCCTTCATCTTCTATAATTCATAAAGCTACTTGATAGCATTTCGGAGCTGTCTTAAACTTCTGTAATTCATAAAGCTACTTGATAGCATTTTGGAGCTGTCTTAAACTTACAACTGTTATATAATTTAATTTCACATAGCTGGGCCACCTTATTTAAATTCTCATTACTTTGACATTTTCAAAACTTATGGAGTCATCTGAGATTATCTTAGTTTGCCAGAAAATTATTAAACATAGTTTGGATCCGTTATAAAAGTTTGAAAATCATTACCTTTGAAAATTTTTGGTTCAATAAAATCACAGATGCTGAAAACCTTCAGTTATTCATCTTATATCTATTTCTTTAACATTTTCTGACACAGATATTAACACTGTACCTAAATCCACAGAACTAGAGAGTTCTTATATTGAATATTTCTCTGATAAAAAGGGAGACTCATTATAGTGAAACAGCACATAACAGTAAAAATCCGTAATTTAAACTGAGGTTAGTTGCTTGATAATTTTTTTTAATCTTCCTTAGATATCTGTGGACAAAATAATTAGAACAAATTGCTTCCAAGATGTCAATATAGGGGAGAAGTAGAGTTGCTATAATTAGAAGCAAGAGCACTATTTTCAGCTTCTGTTTCTTAAAATGCAGCTTCTAATGCTTCTTTTCAGTGACCCAATTGTTTTGATATTTGCAGATAAGCAATCTAGTCCTCTTATCTGATGCACATTGACTAATTTACAGGTTCACTTTCTTCACTTAAATCTTCATGTTACTGTAAAAGGATAAGAAATTTCTGTACTGCAGAACCCATGTTGATGATTACATTTGTTCATATCTGACACAGAAATGAATGAAACTTTGCCAGATTACAATAAAGCCAAATATTTGCCTCAAATGGAAGAGACACTGCTGAATGACATAAAGTCTTTTTTGGCCTTCTTTTGTACTACAATAAATAAATTTAAGTTTGGTTTGTAAATTTCAAGCATACAACACTGGGAAAAGGACCCTAAATTTTCTATCACATTTTGGATCACAGGCACTCTCTCCTACAATACATGTTGCATTGATTGAAGGGATTTTCATCCCTGTCACAGATTAAAATTACAGTATTCCTCCCTTTGTCTGTGGTTTTGCATACTGTGCTTTCAGTTACCTGTGATTAAATATGGTATAAAAATATTACATGATAAATTTCATAAATAAATAGTTCATAAGTATTAAATTGTGCACCATTTTGAGTAGCACGGTAAAATATTTCCTTGTCCTGCTCCATCCCTCCTCATCCCACTTGGGGATCTAAATCAGGATCTGAATCATCCCTTTGCCCAGTACAAAGCTACAATAATCAAAACACTATGTTACTGGCGTTAAAACAGACACAAAGAACAGAATAATGGGCTCAAAAATAAACCCATGCATATATTATCAACTAATCTCCCACAAGCGTGTCAAGAATACGCAATTGGGAAAGGATTCTGTGTTGAATAAACAGTGTTGGAAAAACTGAACATCCACATGCAAAAGAATGAAATTAAACACTTTTCTTACATCATACAGAAAAATAAACTGAAAATGGATTAAAGACTTAAATGATTTGAAACAATGAAACTCATAGAAGAAAATATAGAAAAAAAAGTTTTTTAACATTGGCCATGGCAATTATTTCTTGGATATAACATCAAAGCTACAGGCAAAATACCCAAAAGTAGACAACTGGAATTACATCAAAACTAAAAAGCTTATGAATGGCAAAAGAAACAATAAAAAAAGTGAAAAGGTAATATACAGAATGGGGGAAAATATTTGTAAACCATAGATCTGATGAAGAGTCCATAACCACAATATTTAAGGATCTCCTATAGCTCAATAGCAAAACAAACAAAAACAACAAAAAATCATGTAACCCAATTGAAGAGTGAATAATAAAATCCCTAAATATACATTTCTCCAAGGAATATATAGAAATGGCCAACAGGTACAGGAAAAGGTGTTCAGTACCACTAATCATCATAGAATGTAAATCTATAACTAGATATCACCTCACACTTGTTAGGATAGTTATTATCATAAAAACAAAAAATAACAAATGTTGGTGAGAATGTAGAAATACCACTGCTGAAAAGGTAAACTGGTGCAGCTGCTATGGAAAACAGTATAGAGGTTTCCCAAAAAAATTAAAAATAGATCTACCATTTGTGCTAGCAATTTCATTTCTGGTTATATATCTAAAGAAATTAAAATCAGGATCTTAAATAAATATATGGATTACCATGTCATTGCATCACTATTCTCCATAGCCAAGACATGGAAGCAATCAAAATGCTCACTGATGGCTGAATTTATAAATAAAATGTTATATATATACCATTAACTAAGCAGGAGGCCATTGGCCTCAGGCTATCTCGTTACTTGGGTTCCTATATAACCAACAGCAACCTAACTTACGAAGTAAACAATCGAAAATATAATTAGGACTATAACAAACACTTGAGTTTCAGCCAATTGCAGACAGCCAACCGATCAGACCATGCCCCAAAGCCCAATGTCTAAATGTAGACAAACAGGTGATTTTTCCACATTTCTTCCATGTTCAGCCTATAAAAGCTTTTTGCTCATGCAGCTGGGTGGAACTCTCTGAAACTCCTCTGGTTCTTAGTGCTGCATGGTTCATGAATTATTCTTTGCTCTAAGAAACTGTATTAAGTTTAATCTGTCTGTTTTTTTTAAATAATACATACAATGAAATTTTACTCCACATTTAAAAAGATGGAAATTCTTCCATTTGTCACAAGATGGATGAACCTAGAGGACATTATGCTAAGTGATATAAGCCAGACACAGAAGGACAAATACTATATGATACCACTTATACAAATCTTTTAAAATAGTCACACTCATAGAAGCAGAGAGGGGAATGGTGTTTGCCATAGGCTGGAGTGAGAGGGAAATGGAGAGGTATTAGTCAAAGGGTATAATGTTTCAATTACACAAGAGGAATACATTTTATTGATCTACTGCCTATTGTCTATAGTAAACCATATTGTATTGTATACTTAAACAATTGCCAAAAGTGTAGGTCTTTAGCTAGATGATATTAATACAAACAAAATAATAATGATTAAGGAGAACAGGAGAGGGAATGCATACGTTTATGATATAGATTCTGGTGATGGTTTTATAGGTATACAATTATCTTCAAATTCATCAAGTTGTATATATTAAATATGTATGGATTTTTATAGGTAAATCATATCCAACAAAGTAATTTTTAAAGAAAATATATTACTATGATCCATTAGATTATTTGATGAAATAAATAATTAAAAGTGAAGTAAATTAAGAAAAGTACTGCTTCAAGTTCCATACTTATATTGAAATCCATATTAAATTAGCAAAGATACTGCCTAAAGTTTTATATTTACTTTTTACAGAACTTTTAGAAAATGAAGAATTAAAAACATTTATAATGTAAAGACTAGCTAAAAAAATCTATGGCAAACATTATTTTCAATGGGAAAAAGTTTTAAACATAGTTTAAAGAGAAAGAACAAGACAAGGACTTCCATTATCTATGCTGTTGCTCAATATATTATGTAAAATATGTTAAAAACAATAAGAAAAAGGAAAAAAGTTAACCATTTGGAAAGGAGGATATAATTCTGTGGTCATTTCCAGAAAACATAGAGACCTATATAAAATCCAAACGACCAAAAACCTTTTAAAACTATTAGAAAATTGTAACAATATTGCAGAATACAAAATCAATAAGTCAGGGACATTTTGCCACAACATTAAGAATGATTGAGATAATGTAATAAAAAAGACTTGCAATTTACAACAGCAACAAAAACTATAAAATATCTAGGAATCAACTTAATCAAATATTTAAGTATATTTATAGAGAAAGTTTTTAAATGCTATAAATGTGTGAAAAAATAACCTCCATAAATAGAAAAATATGGCAAATTAAAATAGTGGAAGTTTTAAGAATACAAAGATCATGTTTTTCCTCAATGGTATGTTAATGAAATTACAGCAAAGTTTTTTTTCTATGAGGAGGATATATTCAAAAATTTATAGAAATAATAGTTTGGTTGGGTCTTTTTGGTGGGTGTTGGGGGAGAGCAAGGGCATTATAAGAAGAAAGGGAAAATCAGATCCACCCTAACAAATAGTAGGTATTAATAACAAAAAGTAGGTATGAATAAGTCTCAGTGTCTTAGTCTATTTTCTGCTGCTATAACAGAGTACTACAGAGTGGGTAATTAATAAACAATAGAAGGTTATTTGGCTCATGGTTTTAAGACTGGAAAATCCAAGATTGTGGGACCAGTTCTTGTGAGTACCTTCTCCCAGTGTTATAATATGGCAGAAGGCACCACACGGAGGGGAGAGACAGGTAGGGAGAGAGACAGAAAATTGTGCTGAACTCATCCTTTTCATCAGGAACCTACTCCCTGATAACTAACCAACTTTCTCACTAACGGCATTAATCTATTTATGAAGGCAGAACCCTCATCACCTAATCACCTCTTAAAGGTCTCACCTTCCAACAGTTACAATGGCAATTCAATTTCACCTCGAGTTTTGCAGGGGACGTTCAAACCACAGTAATCAGTAATTAAAATTTGAGACCAGACACTTGGAAATTAAATAAAACAGTTAATTCTTTTATTCTATTGGCAGCTACACATAACCTACATGTAACACTTCTATATCGTGATGTGGAGAAGTATTCCTTTATTACGTATGGATAGTCAGCTGTCTCAATAATCCAGTGAACTACTCAGTGTTTTCAGTAAACTCCTTTACTGCTGAAGTCAGCCTGACTCAGCTTGCATTCTATCTTTGCTAAATGTTGTAAAGGCTTCCACCTTTCACTTTTCAACAGCTTTTGTGCCATTAATAGTTATCAAAAAAAAAAGATTTATCCACAAGATCTTCAGCATCATAAGCCTATATATAAAATGAGGTTTCAGAAACCTACAACCCTTCATCATGATCCTTTCCATCCAAAGGTTTCAACTGTTGTGTAGAGTCCCCAAAGCACACCTCATATAAGCTCAGTATTTCATTAGTATACAATATCTCTTGCTTTTGCTTTTCCCTCCAGTCTTACCTCTGTCTTAATCCATTTTGCATTGCTATAAAATATCCAAGGCTTGGGTAATTTATAAAGAAAGAAGGCTTATTTGACTCGCCATTCTGGTGCCTAAAAAGATTGGGCCTCTGAATCTGGTGACGACCTCAGCCTGCTTCCACTTTTGGCTGAAGGCAAAGAGAAGCTGGTTGTACAGGTTACATGGTGAAAGAGGAAGCAGGTTGGGGTGGGGAAGGTGCTAGAATTTTTTTCAACAATCAGCTCTTACAGGAACCAATAAAGTGAGAATGCATTCACACTAGGGCATTAATCTGTGTGTGAGGGATTGACTTTCATGATCCAAATACCTCTTATTATGCCTGAACTCCAACCTTGCAGATCAAATTTCGACATGAAGTTTAGAGGGGATAAATATCCAAAGCATAGAAACCTCCTTCTTGTAAAATTCTTATAGGCAGCACTGTTTCTAAGAATTTTGCTACAACTGATATTGCTGATAGGGTTCTAGGTTTGGGTACCCAAATTCATGTCATTGATGTTGGTGTTGATGTTGCCTGCTGATATCCCCAATGCCTATAGTTGTCCCTGAAGAGGTCAGAAGTATGGTGAGATGGCCTTGTCCCTAAGTCTGCGCCCTGCTTTGTCAGCTGGTCACTGAATCAATGTTGCTTGTATTTGAATTCTATGAGGTCTTTCAAGTAATGGGCTCTTCAGTTTCTGATTTAACCTTTTTCTCTGGGTTCAGTACCAATTCAGTGAGCCAAGTAAAGCAGATTTAGACTGCCCCATAGCAACTGCATTCCATATTTTTCAGATGTACATGGAAACAAGAACAATCCTTCCTACTTTTCAACCCTCTCCTCAATAAAAAAAAAACAACATTTTCTATTTATCACAAATAAATTTAGATGTCTTATTTTGGGCTCCCCCAGAATACCCTAATACCCTTAAGAAAATATATTACTATGATCCATTAGATTATTTGATGAAATAAGTAATTATAAGTGAAGTAAATTAAGAAAAGTACTTAATACTTTTCTTAATTAAAGAATCTTTCTTTAATTTTAATTAATTAATTTTAATTAAGTAATTTCGTAATTAAAGAAATTAATTAAAGGCTTCACTTTTGGTCAGTTGACTGGGTGGCTGGGTTCACTTTACTCATGATGTTCCTAGGAGATCTTTCAACTATCTAACAATGTAAATGCTCATGGCAAGGTCTTGGTGGCAGTCGTTGTCTACCTGCATGCAACCACTTACTTATAAAGCTGTGATAGGGCATAGGTATTTGTCCCCTCGAAATATCATGTTGAAATGTAATCCCCAGTGTTGGAAGAGGGGCCCAGTGGGAGGTGTTTGGATCATTGGGGGTGGATCCCAAATGAATGGCTTAGCAACATCCCCTTATTGATGAGTGAGTTTTTTGCTCTGAGTTGATGTGAAACTGGCTCTTTAAAAGTGTGTAGCATCTCCCCGCTGTCTCTCTTGCTCCTGCTCTCGCCATGTGATATGCTGGCTCCCCCTTCTCCTTCAGCCGTGATTGGAAGCTTCCTGAGGCCTTCACCAGAAACAGATACCAGCACCACACTTCCTGTATAGCCTGCAGGACCATGAGCCTGTTAAACTTCTTTTCACTGTAAATTACCCAGTCTCAGGAATTCCTTTAGAGCAATACAGAAATGGACTAACACAAACTGTACAATGAAATCAGGCGGGTATAAGCACTGATTTATTTTCAGCTTTAGGAAATACTTTGAGGCTTATATTCATAAAAGATTATCTGTGAAAGTAGTATTTACCAACTAAAAACTATCAGAGCTATAAAGTGTTCAGTTATAAGCCAACTTAATTTTATAAATAATTTCCTTTTGGGATCACAAATGCACTAGGTAAAAAAGAGTAAAAATAAAAAAATCAAGTGTGCTAATTGTGAAATTAAACATAAATAATTCAGCTGCCTATGACTGCAAACTACAGGCTTGAATGAACATAAGAAAATATTCACACTGAACACAGAATTCTCACAAAGTTTCTTACAAAATTTTCCTGGGCAGATCAGAAGCAGAGTAAACAAAAGACAAGAAAGAAAAAGACAAAGCAAGGGAGAACATGCTCAGAAAAAACAACACAAATTCTAGAACAAATTCTCTCCTTTCTTTGTATATAATTGCTGAGATACTTAATTCCTGTTTCAACTTTGGTTGATTTGATCATTTCAATTTTGATTTAATTTCTAATTTTCTTTTTTTTATTGTATTATTATTATTATACTTTAAGTTTTAGGGTACATGTGCACAATGTGCAGGTTTGTTACATATGTATACATGTGCCATGTTGGTGTGCTGTACCCATTATCTCATCATTTAACATTAGGTATATCTCCTAATGCTATCCCTCCCCCCTCCCCCACCCCACAACAGTCCTCGGAGTGTGATGTTCCCCTTCCTGTGTCCATGTGTTCTCATTGTTCAGTTCCCACCTATGAGTGAGAACATGCGGTGTTTGGTTTTTTGTCCTTGCGATACTTTGCTGAGAATGATGGTTTCCAGTTTCATCCAGGTCCCTACAAAGAACATGAACTCATCATTTTTTATGGCTGCATAAAAAATAGTATTCCATGGTGTATATGTGCCACATTTTCTTAATCCAGTCTATCATTGTTGGACATTTGGGTTGGTTCCAAGTCTTTGCTATTGTGAGTAGTGCCGCAATAAACATACATGTGCATGTGTCTTTATAGCAGCATGATTTATAATCCTTTGGGTATATACCCAGTAATGGGATGGCTGGGTCAAATGGTATTTCTAGTTCTAGATCCCTGAGGAATCACCACACTGACTTCCACAATGGTTGAACTAGTTTACAGTCCACCAACAGTGTAAAAGTGTTCCTATTTCTCCACATCCTCTCCAGCACCTGTTGTTTCCTGACTTTTTAATGATCGCCATTCTAACTGGTATGAAATGGTATCTCATTGTGGTTTTGATTTGCATTTCTCTGATGGCCAGTGATGATGAGCATTTTTTCACGTGTCTGTTGGCTGCATAAATGTCTTCTTTTGAGAAGTGTCTGTTCATATCCTTCGCCCACTTTTTGATGAGGTTTTTTTTTTTTTCTTGTAAATTTGTTTGAGTTCATTGTAGATTCTGGATATTAGCCATTTGTCAGATGAGTAGGTTGCGAAAATTTTCTCCCATTTTGTAGGTTGCCTGTTCACTCTGATGGTAGTTTCTTTTGCTGTGCAGAAGCTCTTTAGTTTAATTAGATCCCATTTGTCAATTTTGGCTTTTGTTGCCATTGATTTTGGTGTTTTAGACATGAAGTCCTTGCCCATGCCTATGTCCTGAATAGTATTGCCTAGGTTTTCTTCTAGGGTTTTTATGGTTTTAGGTCTAACTGGCTTAACTATAAAATCTATCCTCATGCATATATAAGCATTATATGTAAAGTGATGACTATGACTGTATTTGGAGATAGAGCCTTTAAGGATGTAATTAAGTTAAAATGAAGCCAGTAGGATGGGCCCTAGTTCAGTTTGCTAGCATCCTTATAAGAGGAATACATTTGGGGCTAGGCATGGTGGCTCACACCTGTAATCTTAGCACTTTGGGAGGCCGAGGTGGATGGCTTACCTGAGCTCAGGAGTTCAAGACCAGTCTGGGCAACATGGAAGAACCTTGTCTCTACAAAAAATACAAAGATTAGCCAGGCATGGTGGCATGTGCCTGTAGTTCCAGCTACTTGGGGGGCTGTGGTGGGAAATTACCTCAGCCTGGAGAGGTCGAGGCTGCAATGAGCCATGATCATGGTACTGTACTCCAGCCTGGGCAACAAAGTGACACCCTATCTCAAAAAAAAAAAATAAATTTGGACAAATAAGAGACACTAGGAATGCTTGTGCACAGAGAAAAGTCCATGTAAGGGAATAGCATGAAGGTGGCCACTGCAAAAAACAGAGAGAAGCCTCAGTGGAAAGCAGACTTGCTGACACTTACCCTTGGACTGCTAGACTCCAGAAGTAAGAGAAAATACATTTCTCTTGCTTAAGCCACACACTCTGTAGTATTTTTTTTTTTAATGGCAATTCTTGCAAAATCATACACATGGGGAAAATTTGAAGAAAGAAAGGCCTATGAGAGAAAAGTTTTCTTAATGTGTTTAACGAGCCAGCTATGTAGAACTGTATTCATAAACCACAGATGGGCCTTCAAAGTTCCTGGTTCTTACCAAGATGATGACTCATCATGGCTGCTAGATCATTCCCTTGATATCAATCTCAGAGAAACTATAAAGGGAAAAGACCAAGATGCAAGATATGGAAGAAATTGTGGGGCATCCCTCGATTGATAACAAGTTGTTTTAAATGCAATTGTTTATAGGATGATAGATTTGGCCTGAAACAGGAGGATGGATATCCAGCATGTCTATACAAGGATAAGAGAGAAACAGTAAATTTGGAATTCTGCTTGTGATCCTCTCTCTCCATTGATTTTTTTTTAATCTTTAGGATTAAAATTGGGACATTGCAGAATCCCTATATGATTAGGACCTAGGAAAATAGAACAGAATCTCTTTCTAATTTTATTTTTGAATGCCACATTTAGTGCCACTTCTTAAAGACAAACTAAACAGTATTTCTAAGAACACTTCTCCCCAGGGGTCAAAGAATAAAGTTCTAACTTCTAAAAAAATTTTGGGGATGAAAAGCAATGATGGTTAGGGTCCTAAGGCATCTGATGACCTCTGCTTGTTACCACTGAACCCCTTTAGTCTAATATGAATGACAATTGGGTCTTCCCTCAATATGAACTGCCAGACAGTAGTGCCACCCCTAATTAGCTCACATATCGAAGTAACAAGACATATAGCTATTTCAAAATAAATATTCATATTTATATTTGATAACATAAGTTGAAATATTAGAACAGACAATATAAGATTTTAAAATTAGCCTAATAAATACCTTAAAAGAGATAAGATTAGCAGTATGAAACAATAATAAGATCTTTTAAACCAAGCAGAAATATTACATATAATAGCTGATTAAAACTCAGCCTGAAGTCTCTTAACTGGAAGGGATGAAAATCTTCTCAGAGATCTGACTGCAAAAGAGTGTCAAGAACTGGAAACATCCAAGGAAGAAAACAGAAGCTGCCGGCTGACATTCAGAGGCTGAAGGATGAGACAACGGAAATAGCTAACGAAATTGAAAATCTATGATCCACAGAAGAAAGGAAAAACAAGCAGAGGAACAAACAGGTAGCCATAGGCAGGGAAAAAAGAAGTAACACGGACCTTAAAAAGAGGATTTAAGGTTAATATGTCAACTTTATATATGTCAAATTTGAGTTTTTTGTTATACTTTTGGTAAGATTGTTTACATTTATCATCAGTCCAATGGGTTAGTTTGAGGATGAATGAAGGTCCTTCCCAGGCTCTGCATCATGGCCTTTAGACAGTTACCCAATTATAAGAAATACCAGGCGGGGCGTGGTTGCTCACGCCTGTAATCCCAGCACTTTGGGAGGCTGAGGCAGGCAGATCACAAGGTCAGGAGATCGAGACCATCCTGGCTAACACGGTGAAACCCCGTCTCTGCTAAAAATACAAAAAATTAGCTGGGCGTTGTGGCACGCGCCTGTAGTCCCAGCTACTCGGGAGGCTGAGGCAGGAGTATGGCGTGAACCTGGGAGGCGGAGCTTGCAGTGAGCCGAGATCGCGTCACTGCACTCCAGCCTGGGCGACACAGTGAGACTCCGTCTCGAAAAAAAAATAAAAAATAAAAATAAAAGAAATACCAGTCATCCTATGTGGAAAAGTACTCTTACTAATTTGCATATATCATTCTGTCATATGAGCACATGCAAATTTTTAAGTACATAGAATGTTACTGTCAATAAAATTCAACAAATGATACGTGAGCAGTAGCTATATATCTGACACTTTGCTAGATGCTGTTAGGGAAAAGATAACACAACAGTCAATAAAATAGAGGCTCTATCATTAAAAAGATTAATAACCTAAGAAGATAGATGAATGATCCAAAAATACATCTAATATTATTATTGTAACTGTACATATATATATTTTTCTTAGCCATATTTCCAATAGAATGTAAGCTTCATTAGAGATACTAAGTCTTATCAATTGTTATGCCCCTATTGGCCAATGCCTCACACGTGGTAGATATTTAGTAGCATATTTGATAGTGGATGACCAAATGAACAATAATAAGTAAAAAGTGCTGTGAATATGCAGAGGGAGAGAGATTTCTGATAGAATTAGTGAAAACCTTTTGACGGAGGAAATGAGGTTTATGCTAGAAATTGGAACACAATCAAGAAATTGTCCATAGTAAAAGAGAAAGGAAAGCAAACTACTTAAAATTTTCAAAGACAAGGAAGCAAGAGAAAGTAGAGAATAAGGTTTGTCATATGCCTCATATATAAACATATGATATTCATATATACACATGTATAGTAAGCTGTGTTAGTCCATTCTCACATTGCTAGAAAGACTTATCTGAGACTGCGTAATTTATAAAGAAAAGAGGTTTCATTGGCTCACAGTTCTGCACGTTGTACAGGAAGCATTGCTGGGGAGGCCTCAGGAAACTTAGAATCATGGCACAACATGAAGGGGAAGCAGCATGTCCTATATGACTGGAGCAGGAGGAACAGAGTGAAGGGGGAGGTGCTTCACACTTTTAAACAACCAGATCTTGTGAAAACTCATTCACTATCACAAGAACAACAAGGGGAAACCTGACCCCCCTGATCTAATCACTTCCCATCATGACCATCCTCCAACACTGGGGATTACACTTCAACATGAGATTTGGATAGGGACTCAAATCCAAACCATACCATACAGTCATGCACTGCTTAATGATGGGGATCTGTTCTAAGAAATGCATCATTATGTGATTTCATCATTGTGTGAACATCATAGAAATACTTACACAAACCTAGATGGTATAGTCTACTATGGAAGGAGGCTATGTGGGATAGCCTATTGCTTCTGGGCTACAAATCTGTATAGCATGTTACTGTATTGAATACAGTAGGTAATCACACCACAGTGGTTTTTGTGCATCTAAACATGGAGAAGGTACAGTAAAAATATGAGATTATAATCTTATGTGACCACCATCACTTCTGGTCCATCCTTAACAAAAACATCATTATGTAGCACATGACCGTATATATTAACAAAATATTTTCTGCCAAAGAAACCCATATTTCAAGAGGCTAATTTTATTTTAATTTGGAAATGCTTATTATGTTTCAATTTCCCTTCAGCTTTGACTCTCTCCCAGTTTTTGATCTCATGCAGGTAGGTTCAAGGGTTTCCTAAAGTGATAAATGTGTATCCTCACATAATGAGCTGCCAACTTGCTTCATCAACAAAAATCTGGCATCATTGTACTGGTGGTGTTTTTGAGCAAGGATTATGATGCTTTTCTTCATATACTTAAACATGAACTATAATGTCATGGGTTTCTTAATTTAATGGTGAGGAATCACAACAAATTAAAGACAATAATTTACCAGCATGAGGCCTGCTATTTACCTTTTGTGAAAGGGATTTATTTCTTGAATACATGCAGAATTATTACTTCTGGAATGCAAATTTAGAGACATATCTCATACAGAATGAAATTTCAACTAATGAAGTTAGCAGTGGGAATTGGAATTATCAAGTATTTACATTTTTTTGTACAAATTTGAATTACATTATACTAGTGATGCTAATGGGATTTAAACATATTTATTCTCAACACGATCTTAAATCTCTACACGATTAGTGTATTTAATCAACAGAATTCGCAGTTTTCTTTGAATATATTTAATTCATTCTTCATGATTATTATAATTTGGTACAAATATAGTGAAAGAAAGGAAAACAGGCATATTTCTAAAACCAAACTGCCTCGTTTATTTCCTTGGCTCTCATAAATTCCCCCTCTATTTCCTTAAAAGAACATTGATATGTTATTGCAAATATTGGTGGGCCCTTCCATCTGAGGACAAATTTTGCATTTGATTACGTTGGAATGAATGAGATCTTGCACAGAGTCTGTGGCTAAATGGGAAGAATGAATGAAAGTAATAGAGTATGGTGCAAACATTAATGAATTTTCCCATTCTCACACCTTTAATTTCTTTTCCTGGAACATCATTAAAAGATAGCTTCTGTTTATTCATAATGTAATTTTAGTTATAAGACAGAAAAAAGGCTAATGTAGGAGTCAGAGAATCATGGACTAGTTTCTATTTGATTCTTGACAAATAATAAAAGGATTTAATGGACTTTTCCAGTATGTTATTTCAATCTTGTTGTCACACAGATGATGAAAAAGAAGGCCAGATAAAAAAATTTCATAGGCTAAATTAAAGTAATTAAGTTATTTAAAGTTTTAAAAACATTTTGAAAACTGTTCTTGACAATATGTTTATTTGATAATGTGTCATAAGAACTTACTGATGAAATAGACCTTGCTCTATGAATATAAATATGTCTCACTAGTAATATAATACTTTTAAAAAATAAAGTTTTCCTTTGTTGAGTGTTTATTAATAATATGATGTGGGCATCATACTTATTATTAATATACATAGTGATATAGATGCGCTGTATAGATATATTTAATCAATTAAACAACACAAGGGAGACACTCGTATTACTCCTATTTATATAGTTGATAAAATTGAAACTCAGAGAGTTGAAGAGAGTTGCCAGAAGTTATATAATAGGTAGATGAAAGAGGAATGGTATTATTCAAGGTATTTTCACCTTAAAAGTTCATTTTCTTGGTATATATGAAGTATCAATTCCTAACCTTTAATTTCTTCAATTTATTTAATAAGTTAAGAATTAAGGTTATTTTTGGTTAAGAAGTGTCTACTAATTTTAGAGATGTTTCTTAAAATAAGCATAAAATTTAGAGAGTGGGTTATGCCAGAAATATTTCACTGCATTTTATGGTAGAAATTAATGGTATTTCTCAAAAGGTTATAATTGTAATATAATTATAATATTTGAAGAACATGTTTTGGCAAATGAACACAAAAAAGAGCATTCCAAGTATTCAAATATCTACATATGAAGTATGAGACTATGATTAGGGAATGCAGAGTCTTTTAATAAGCCTGATTCATTGTTGTGGGATATGGGAACAGAGAGGATTAACGCTAAGCATGGGAGCAGAGGCTAGTTTATTTTGGAGGGAAGTACAGACAAATCTTGTAGGTACAAGAATTCTGGAATTTAGACTAAGACCAGTTAAAAGCCATTGGAGACTTTAAGCAGGGTACAGCTAGTATAAGTTTCGCACTGAAAATCAAATTTCAAGTAATTTAGTGGCACTGCTTAATATAAAATATTCAAGCAAATTGTCTGATAAATACTATCTACGTTATTTAATTCATAGGTGTAGATTATAGTCCAGAAGGAGATGAACATAGAAATGAACTGGCAGGATGTGAGAAGAAAGAGTAACAGTGCCTGCTATATAAATCTTAATTTTTCATTTTAAAATCATATTTTTTAAAAGAAGGAATAAATTATTTTTATTACTATCACTATTTTGACATATTGATTTAAAGGTGAAAGACGTTAATATTCATAAAGGCAATCTGAGTAGCTTAAAAAAACAAACCGATGTAAAAGTCACAGTTGTGGTTATCTTTCAAATGTTGGTAATGATTTCAGAGGTTGAAAAGGGCTTCTGAGTTGCTGGTAATGGTGTTTCTTTATCTTTATGGTGGCTGTCATATGTCAAATATGTCGAAAAGATCAAGCATGCAAACAATTAGGATCTCAGACTAGAGCAGAAATGAAAAAGAGCAAATATACATGTAAAGATAACACTGGAAAAATTTTCCAAGTTGATTAAAGATATCCAGCAATAGATTTGAAGCACTGCATTTAATAAACAACAAAGCAGAATAAATGTAGAGAAAACCAAATCTAAGCACATTTTAAGCAATCTTAGAGATCAATCTTAAATAGGAATAAAAAATATATTATTTTCACAGGAGAATAAAAATACTAACATCTAACCTAAAAACAGACACAAGAGAAGGCAGAAGACGGGTGGAATCATATTTTCAAATTATTAAAATAATAATTGTCAACCGTGCAGAAAACGATGAACATAGCAGGGTTGAGATTGCTATGCTTAGAAAGACCTTGTAAGGTTGGCCCTTGGTTGGCATTTTCAGACATGTCATTTTTAGTGTGTTCCTTGTAAACAGTTACATGAAAAAAAGCGGCTCACAATAATTAGTTATGTTGTTTAAAGAAAAGCAATATGGTTTATGTTAAACACTTGCTTACCTTCTGGGAGCCTGGAATTTAGGTATGTGGTAGGCAGTGGGTGGTAAGATACAGGCCTAATAAAAACTTTGGAGAGTGAGTCTCTTAGGGGCTTCTCTGGGAAGAAATGTAACACTCACTTGCTGCTTTTTTATAGCTAGGGGAAGAGTGTGCTCTGTGTTAACTGTCATAGCATAAGGAAGCATTAAAGAGCATAAGGGAGTCTGCACATGGATTCCGCTAGACTCCATCTTTCCCTTGCAACCTAGGTACATATCCTTACTGGATCACTGTAATAAATCTTGGCCATGAGTACGTTACATGCTGAGTCTCTTGACTCACTTTGCGAATGTCCGAACGGGAAAGTGGTCCTGGGGAGAACGGCTACCAAGAATTACATACTTATTGATGTTTCTGTCAAAATAATGGCCAAATAATGAAGTTAACAAACAAACAAAAACACATGATCGATAAGAGAACAAAATTAAATAAATACTAAGGAGTATTTTTCTGGAAGAAACAAAATGATCTTGCGTAATTTCTTCAGCAGAAAAAAAAATTAAAAGCAATTGAAATAGCGAATTTGCCAATTACAAAGAGCCACGCTTCAGCCAATCACAGGCAGCCAAGTGATCACATCATACCCCGAAAGGGCAAACACCTAGCTGTGGCCAATTGAGTAATTTTGGTACTTTGCGTCTGTGTCTGTCCTATAAAAGCTCACTGCTTATGCTGCTGGGTGGAACTCTCTCAAACTTTCTTGGTTCTGAGTATTGTCTAATTCATGAAACCTTATTTGATAAAATAAACTCTGCTAAATTTAATTTGTCTGAAGTTTATTTTTAACAGTCTCAATACATAAATTCACTCTATAAAATAATAATAGTGGATATACACAAACATTGGCTGCATACAATCACAGTATACGCAGGGGAATATGTGTATAAGTACATAAAAATTGTAGCAGGATTATACATAAATATACCATGATATCTACAATATTTAATTTAGGAGAATAGAAAAGGAGTTAAGACATTCTGCAATCATTGAATTTCCTGGTAAATGATAAAGGCATATGAAAATATGTTGAAATCGAAGTATAATTTAAGACAAAAAATTATTAGATATAGATACACTTAATATTCATAAAATATTAATCCACCAGGAAAATGTAACCTTTTTATATGAATGCGTACATAATGGAGTCTCAATATATAAAGCAGGAAATTGACAGGATTCAAAGACATAAAAATCATGATGAAAAATAACGTCTCTCCTAGTAACTGATGCAACAAGTAAGCATATAATCAGTAAGTGTAGAGAAGTTTTGAATTAAAAATTAACAAACATGCTCTAATTGTCATTATTATACAGAACATCTCATTTAATACCTTCAGAGAATTTCTTATTTTCTGGGGAATCTACTACATTTTACAAACTGATTATGTTCTGGGCCATAATGCATGTCTCAAAAATTTTAAGTGATGGAAATCAAGCTATGTTCTCTGACCAGCATAGAATTAAGAAAAAAAGTTAACATAATTCTAAAACAAACCAAAACAGAAAAATCTCATGTGTTTTTCAGATTAACCAATTTGATTCTGAATAACCTGAGGATAATGGAAAAAAAGATTTGAATAAAATTATATTCAATTTTGAGCTAATGATAATGAAACTATTGACAAAATTATAAACTATATAGACATCCATGATTTGAGAGAAACTTATTTAAATGCAAATATATTTTATACATTTTATTTTATTTTACTTTTTGAGACAGAGTCTCTCTCTGTCGCCCAGGCTGGAGTACGGTGCTGAGATCTCAGCTCACTGCAACCTCCACCTCCCAAGCTTAAGTGATTCTCATGCCTCAGCCTCCCAAGTAGCTGGGATTACAGGCATGTGCCACCATGCCTGGCTAATTTTTGCATTTACGGTAAAAACAGAGCTTCACAATGTTGGCCTGGCTGGTCTCGAACCCCTGACCTCAAGTGATCCTCCCACCTTGGCTTCCCAAAGTGCTGGGATTACAGGCATGAGCCACCATGTCTGGTCTAAAATGCATACATATTTTAAAGTTATAAAGGTATATGATATATGCATTCATCTCTAAAACTTATTCAACAACAGCACATTAAAATAAACTAATAGAAATGATGAAATAATAAAGATAAGTTAGAAATTAATATAGTAGGATCAAAGGTCAAAAATCAGTGTCATAAATTGATTTTTTGAAAAAAGCTAGGGAAATTGATAACCCCCTGGTAGGACTGTATTAGGCCATTCTTGCATTGCTATAAAGAAATACCTGAGACTGGGCAATTTGTAAAGAAAAGAGGTTTAATTGGCTCATGGTTCTGCAAGTTGTACAGGAAGCATGATGCTGGCATCTGCTCCACCTCTGGGGAATTTACAATCATGGTGGAAGGTGAAGTGGGAGCCAGCACTTCACATGGCCAGAGTAGGAGGAAAAGAGGAGGTGGTGGAGGTGCTATACATTTTTAAACAATCAGATCGCACAATAACTCACCCACTATCACGAGAACAGCACCAAGGAGATGGTGATAAACCATTCATGAAGTATTCACCTCCATGATCCAATCACCACCTCCCACCAGGCTCCACCTCCAAAAATGGGGAATACAATTCGACATGAGATTACAATTGGACACAAATCCAAACCGTATCAAAGACCAATAAAGAAAAAAAAAATCATGTAGCAGAAACAACCAATATCTGGAATAGGAAAGAACATTACAGTTTCTATAAACATTAAAATGATAATTAAAAGGATAATGAAAATTTCTTGTGAATACATTTGAAAATCAGATGAAATAATTTTGTGCACAACAATAGTATTTAAAATCTAATAACTGGTTCTGATACCTGGTGGTGAGTTGCTGCCATAACAAATTCCTATAATATGTGTCACTGTTCTTGGTACCACATGACAGTCAGAAGATGGAATAGCATTGTGGAGGCATCTGGAGGAAGTCTAGTGAGCCTGAACAAAGATGGCCGTGAGAAGACAGTGCAAAAACAATGTTATTGGAGGGTGGACAAAAGGATTCCCTTCCAGCGTAGTCTTGGAAAGATTATCACAACTGTTACAGGCAGTTGCATAAAAAACAGAGACTGTGACTAAATGAATGGATGGATCTGGCTAAGGAGAATTCCAGGGAGAATGTGTCAACTTATTTTATTAAGGATACAAGGACCATAAGGTCTGAATAGAAGAAAACCAAGTAATTAATTATTTTTAAGTAGAATGCAGAGGAAATATAAAGGTGCCAGAAATTTGTGTTTTTAACAACAAAACTATTCTCCATGTCCTGTTGTTCCAGGTGGCAAATGACTCATGCAAACATAAATTTGAAGGTATTACAAGCAAAATATGGTCTCAGCGTAAAAATGAGGCCTTTGCTAAGACCTTAGAGAGATCCAAGATGTACCTAATGGAATCCTGAAAACAAATAAAAAGCCTTATAGAGATGTTACGGGTGTGACTCTAGAGTTGTAAGGACTTCTAACAATCTTAATGGCATTTTCCTTCAGTAGCCTCATTAGGATCCCAAGATAAAGAGGCACCCTATATCAAGGGAGTTTTGTTTAATCAACTGATTCTCCAGTAAAATTGATAGTAGACCCATAAAGACTTTTTTTTTTTTTTTTTTTGAGACGGAGTCTTGCTCTGTAGCCCAGGCTGGAGTGCAGTGGCGCAATCTTGGCTTACGGCAAGCTCTGCCTCCCGAGTTCATGCCATTCTCCTGCCTCAGCCTCCCGAGTACCTGGGACTACAGGCACCCGCTACCATGCCTGGCTAATTTTTTTTTTTCTTTTTTAGTAGAGACGGGGTTTCACTGTGTTAGCCAGGATGGTCTCGATCTCCTGACCTCGTGATCTGCCCACCTTGGCCTCCCAAACTGCTGAGATGACAGACGTGAGCCACCGTGCCCGGCCATAAAGACCTTGTTGATCATTTTGCTAGTGGAAACATCAAAAGCTTGAAATAAAGGAGACAGAGAGTGCAAAATGAAAAGAGCCTCTGGACCCCAAATCTTTGTGAGCAGGAAGTAGGCTAAAAGAACCAAATTATCACTTATGGAAAAGAGGATAATTGTGAGAGGGTAGAATCAGAGGACAGATCAAGAACAACAGAGAGCAAAATCCCAGAGAATAAGAATGCTCTTTAGGAAAATGAATGGATTATTATTACAGAAACTGATATTTATCTGTCTAGACTTTAGATTATCTATGGACCAAAGATAACTAGATTCCTCCTACCTCACCCTCTTTTTGAATGGAAACTTCAACTGCAGCTACTATATTTCCACTTCCCACCATTATATGTTGAGCATGGAAGACATATAATTTGGTCCTTTATTTCACAGATCTACTGACAGAAACTGGACAAGAACTATGCCTGAGGAACCTCAACTAAACCTGGACCTGATTTAGATGAAGAGATCCTGGACCTCAAAATTGAATTTTGTGCCATAATGGGCTGAGGTCTTTTGGAGGTTTTTAGATGGAGTGAGCATAATTTGGATGTGGAACGAATAGAAATAACTTGTGGTCAGAAGGTGAAAGGTTAAAAAAAATGGCTGCAAAAATTCAAGTAAAAATTTTTAAAAAATTGAAAGAAAGTTGGGTTACAGATTCCCTCACCTTGAATCGGAGTGAGTTTGTGATTATATTTTTACAATATGGTAGAAATGATGCTATGTAACATCTGAGGTGACACGTAAATAAGAAAGACAAAAATATGCGGTGTTCATATTGTTCACTGGAACACCAAATGAGATGTGTGACTACCAGGAGGCCATCATGCTGTGAGTAAGCCCAAGACAAATGGAAAGGCAATGAGCAGACCATTTGGTCTGTGGTCTCAGCTGATTCCAGCCTTTGCATCTCCCCAGCTAAGACACTAAATATGTTTGTGAAGGAGGTTCCAGATGATTCCAACTCTCATCTGTCAAGTTGAAACCAATTTCACAAAACTTCTGTACTAAGATTTAATATTTTGAATTTTAAGTAACTGTTTACCTTTAAAAAAATTCTAATAAAATTTTGCCCCCATATGAAAATGAATGTATTTTTATCTATACAAACTGGCTACTTCCCTTAGGATAATGGCCTCAGGAAAAGAAACCCATATACCATGTGTTCTCCCTTATAAGTGGGAGCTAAACATGGAGTACATATGACACAGAAGGGAACAATAGACACTGGCCCACTTGAGGTGGGAGGCTTGGCAGAAAGTGAAGATCATCAAATTACCTATCAGGTTCTATGCTCACTGCCTGGGTGAAAAAATAATTTGTACACAAAATGCCAGCAACACATAATTTACCCATGTAACAAACCTGCACATGTACCTCTTGAACCTAAAAAATAAAAGTTGGTAGGGAAAAAAATAACATAACCTAATTTAACATAACATAACATAAACTATAACATATAACATAGACATAACATAAAAAACATAATATAACAACATAACATAATAACAACATACAACGTTTTAAAAAAGAAACTGGCATCTATCTAGTTGTGCTTATAAATTTTCTTTTATTTTTATTTATTTTGGCTAAAACTGTTTAACAATTTTGAATGGCCATCTTATTTTTGAACAGTAGATTGAGTCCTAGACTTTTCTATTGCTTCTTATATTGTAAAGAATCTGAAATAGTTTTTGAGACAAAGCAGCTCCAAGAAAACCTGTCTCTGGCCTACATTTTTATCCCACTTCATGGAAAGATAAGGTAATCCCAAGAAAAAGCAGATATACACCATTCAGGCCCAATAAATAGTCTTAAACATATCTAGCCCAAATTTCAGATTTATCATAATGGATTTGACGAGAAAGAAGGAGTTAGTACAAAGTCGACACATACTTCCTTTGTACCACATTCCTTGTCATTTATATGTGTCTGATTCCATTCCTGTTAATGATAAGCAGCTAACTATGATAGTCTACAAGGGCAGGATCTTTACCTTATTAAATGCTGTATTCTCAGAGACTAAGTGCGCAGCGCATGGTTTATTGATGAATACTCAAAACATTTATTTATATTTGAATATAATTCCATCATGACTCGTAAACATTTTTTACATAATATTTTTCAACAATTTTTACATAAATAATACTTGGCAAGTATTTTAATATTTTTTACATAAATAATACTTGGCAAGTCACTTTAATGCTTCTGTGTCATTTCCTTATTTGAAACCAAAAAAAGTGTTCAACATTTACCTAAGTTTCTTTTTAGTTTTCATATGTAATTATTCTGAGATTTTTTTCAACTAGATCCTGAGATACAGTAATTCTGTATGTAACCTATAAGAGAAGAACATAATATTTATGTTTATATGATGTTTTACTCTAGGAAAAAATAGGCGGAAACCAAAAATGTGCGTTTTCAGCAGGAATCAATTGTTCAAATGTAGCTAGTTCTCTGACAGTTACTTGAGAAACTCTGAATGTTACATTTATTGTTCAGCTTATTTACCACCATATCTAAGGCCCTATAGTCAGATTAACCAAAATCAGTTTTTGCTATTATATGAACTTCTTCATCTGCCCTTCCTTTTCCTGATGCATTTTTGTTTAGTTTTACCCAGTAAATCCTACTTCCTTGCCCAGGCTGGCATGTTTTCACACTTAACACTGTATGCCCTATTACCCTTATCAAAATTCCTATCCTGTTATTGGGCATTAGGGGGAACTTAGCTTTGGTTAAAAGTAAGTACTGTGTTACTGGAAGTTCTACCTTCATCTACTAATGTGCAGTTCTAAAATGATTAACAGATAATGCAATGAGATTCAGAATTAGATGGTGAGAAATGTGAAGGTCCTCAAGCACAAAAAAGTTTTGAAAAATTTAAGATGTTTTTCCCCTTAGATCCTGTAAATGGGTTTAATGTTGACTAACTGTAAGGCCCACTACCCACTCTAGCCTTACCTCATATTATTTTTTCTCAGGGGAAAATAAAAAGCCTTTGGCTCTTCTCCCTGTGCCAAAGTCTGTCCAACCCTTTAAACATTGTAAGGCATAATATAAATTACTGTAGAAGGGGGCACAAGGACAGTATATAGAGAAAACTGGGTTTCTCTCAGCTTCATGTCATTTGATAAGTGTTCAGTAATTTTCTTGTGATATTTGACTGGCATTTAATATTGGAGAAGGACAGACTTCCATTTCCATTTTACATTTAATACTGTTGTTTACAAAGAAGTTTTTAATAATAAATACATAATGCATATTAGGGTAGTACGTTTTTTGTCCAGAGGTTTTACACAAATGCTTTCTTCTAAGTGAAATATGTTTTAAAACAAGTAGATGGAATAAAAATTAACCACTAAGTCATATACTGAAATAAAGTAACTTGTGTTGTTTTGCTTCATACAAAATATTATATAGCTGTTTTTTAACACTCATTGGAAATGACTAGAAATGTCATCTGAAGAATACAATATCTCTTCTTCTAATTTTTGTAATGAGCTTATCATTTATTTGGTCATTTATTCAGCAAAATATTTTGATATTCCACTGTGCCTGCAAGATGAATATGACAAAATTCATCCACTGGAAGAGCTCTCAGCTTGATGGCAGAAGATAAATACATAAATGAATAATCATAAAATAAAATGATACACAGACTCATAGACTCAGAAAGAAATACAAGAGAAAGATTCTCAGTAGTGGTGACACTTTGAAGAATTAGTAGACACTAAGGGGAAAAGACACTTTGCTAAAATGGAGAAACATAAACAAGCACACTTATCAAACCTCTCAAACATTCTGATGTTCTTTTAAGATGAACAGCCTAATATAAAAGTACAGGTGGGAGGAGACTTGGAGGAATGGAAACTCACATCAACACTGGAAACTGAAGGAAATAGCAATCTCCCAGAAATTTTGTCTAATTTTTCCATGATACAGTGTGGGAAGAAATCTCTCAGAGTGGACTACAAGACAGTGGGATGTATCTACATACAGACAATTGCAGAGGACAAAAAATACTCAACTCGGATGCTCCAGCTGTAGGGATGATAAAGTTGTGTTGTCTACCAACTTCTCCCTATGCCATTGGGTAGCTAAAGACATTGTTACAGGAAAGACAAAAAAGGGACTTACAACTATTTCATTTTTAAGCATTTCTCGTTGTGTAATGGAAAGCCTGTGTATAATAGACATTGTGTAATGAAAAGCCTTGTGTATAATAGATGATAATAGACTAATAAATGTGTACTGTTAATCTCCCAATTTGTAGCCTGATTGTCCAGCTTGAAATAAAAAAGATCAAGTTTACTTCGCCATTGAGTCCATAGGAGACATATAAACTTCAAGCTTGTCAGCAGATCTAGGAATTATCACTTTTCCTTCCCTGAGCTTATTTCTGCCAGCTTATGTGTGAATGCATAATCCAACACTGCGAATCCCAACTGCCATAAAGCAATTTATAAAATTGCTTCATCGAAGATTTATATCTTGATTGCCATAATCCTACTTGATGGTGTGTGAAAAGATATACCTAACAAGTCTCTTAAAGATGTGTAAGTGCCCAAATGCAAAAGGAATAGATAAAATGTAGACAATAGCTTTATTTACATTTCATGAGGCCAACCTTGTCATAACTAACCTCTGTAAAGTAGGCTGTCCTTTCCCAGGCAGCCTAGGTGATGTTAGGGGTTGTTCTTACACTAAAAATCTCTGAATCAGAATGCCCGTTAATGAGCTACAGGCACTCAGTGCTAACATACATGCTAGCTACAAGGCCTAATGTTACCGACACTCTTATTGGATGAGTAGGGCTCTCATGAGATTTTAATTTCTATAACATTTAGAAGAAAAACATGACAATGAAAAAATGTTAAAAAATAATATGAGGAAGATAATAAATATAAAACCATTACTCATTTGAAAGTTCAATTCATTGACCAATAATATTATTATTTTCAAGATGGTTAATAGCAATTTGAAATATGTTAGTTTTAACTGATGAATGAGCATCAATTCAAAGACTTACAGAAATTTATTGAAGTGGGTACAATAAAACTTTTCTACAGACTATATTTACATATATTATTAATAAATACCCAATGTATTTTTATTATTTTCCTTATCAGCTTAAAAGTCTGGCACCCAACAATGACCAAAGTATATAGGACCGGGCCTGTGCATAATGAATCCCTAGCTGAAAATCCATTTAGAGCAGGAGTTGCACTGATATTACAAAGTGCCTGGAATGCAGACTCTCCTATCATATACCTATGAGGTCTCTTTGAAAGATATTCCTTCTCCACGCTGGCCCAAGGCCACATATCTCTATCTCTATTAGCAAAATGATTAAACCCAGATTCTGGAGTCAGAGCATGTGCTTCTAAATCCCTGCTTCACCTCTTAGCAGATATGTAATATTGCATGAGGAACATACCCTTCTGTGCCTCTCTTAACACACATTTGTAAAACAGAAATAACAAAGATAGCATTTTCCTAGAGTTGTAAAGATCGTATAATTTAATGTACTATGACTGTCAACTTATACGTCCAATAAGTGATAACTTTTTTTTTTTTTTTTGAGACTGACTCTCACTTTGTCGCCCAGGCTGGAGTGCAGTGGTGCGATCTCGGATCACTGCAAGCTCCGCCTCCCGAGTTCACCGCCGTTCTCCTGCCTCAGCCTCCCGAGTAGCTGGGACTACAGGCGCCCGCCACCAAGCCAGGCTAAAAAAAATTTTTTTTTCAGTAGAGACGGGGTTTCACCTGTTAGCCAGGATGGTCTCGATCTCCTGATCTCATGATCCACCTGCCTCGGCCTCCCAAAGTACTGGGATTATAGGTGTGAGCCACCGCGTCCGACCAGTGATAGCTATTGTTATGAGTGGTGAGTTAGCCTACTGAAGAACCAAAACTATAATTAACATTGAAGCAGTAGAACTTGGGGGTCAGAACGGAAAAGAAAGGCAGGACCTGCAACACTCATGGACAAATAACAAAAAAGACCAGCAAGGGGAGGTACTATTCCAGAATGTTTCAAAAGGTAGGTTATGCGTGTCGAGTACTCTTGAGTGGAGAGGGAATAAATAAGAGAAGCCATTGGAACAGGGGAATCATGGAAGAGATGATGTACTGTAATAGATATGGGTAGATCAATACATTGCTGAAAACTAATAAATATGCTATCAGGCTTCAGAATTTTGTTGGAATCTCTACCCATGTATTCTGTTTAAAGGTGTGGTATCCACGAAGCCACCTGAATAACCACCTTGCTGCCATAAGTGAGATGGTTCTAAGTATCACTTTCAAAGACTCACCTCTTCCCCATCAAATACTTAGCGAATATTTATAAAAGAAAAAAAAAAGGAAGGTTTTAAAGCTACAGTATTCACTGTTACAAGTGAGTTCATCGTCAGCTGTGAGTCTGTTCTTGTCAAGACAATAATGTGTATGGCTCAGAGGTTAGTGTGATTCTTTGTGTGAGAGAAGGATCATTCAAAAGTCAATTGATTATTTTTAATAAAATATATGTTCAATTGCATTATTCTCAGCAAAGAAACCTTGGCACTTGATCAAATACCCATCATATTTTTGGCACTTTACCTGTAAATCTATCTTCCCGCACCACCTAAGTGATGTATCTCAGTTGGTAAATAAGCATGTTATTCAAGTTAATTGGATTTTGGAGTGAGATTGGTGAGGGTGGAAAGTATCCTAATTTTAAAAATATCTATGAAAGTGAATAAAAATAGCAGGTCAATTCCTTAAAATGAAACAATAGGTAGAAAGAGAAAAAAAAAAAACTAGCAGAATGTGGTTTTGAAGTTTTCACAGAAAAAGCTCTTCGGCTCTTTGTCACACCAACTCAACATTCACAATTTTATATGTTTTTTGAAAGTACATTTTTTTTAATGGGGAGGGAATTACTGTGATTATTAGGGACATTTATATAAGAATTTTGTTTAGGGTACATAAGTCCAAGGGGATAACTAACAATGTGAGATCCAGTAATATATTTGGAAACAGAATAGGAATGCAAAAACAGACAACAAACATAGCAAACTTCACACAGATGACAATATTGAAAGGCACCTTGAAGTTAGTCAGAAGCTTCTATATGAATATCAGAGTCGAGCCAGAAAAGCCTCTTAACTCCAAATTTATCTTTACATCATTTCAGTTATTTGTTTTCAGAAAACATCCAATGTGTATAAACTGAATCTATTTTGTGAAATCCTATCATCAACATTTTTAAGTGCAGATTCCTCCCTTTAGGGTTTGTAGTTTCATTCTCTGAGTTCCTAGCACAAAATCATGTGTGCCTGATTGCTTTATAACTGGCAGACCCTCTAGATTTACCAGCCCTCTAGCTGTCCTGCAGCCTCCAGCCCCCACGACCTAGTGAACTCCACTTTCTTCTGAAGAGTGGAATTCATAATCTTTTGCTTCCACCCACACCAGAAAGGACACAAAACTGTATATATAGTCTCTATTTTAATCGAAGTGGAGCTTTCAAATGAAAGAATAACATCATGTCCATTTATCTCTTTATTTGAATGTCCTCATTCTGGCATTATAGAGATGTCAAAGAAAACTTTGACATCAGAAAAGCCTTTAGACATGTGCAAGGTGGGAAGTCTACTTTGACATGCTCCCTTCAAAATGTCCTGTCTCCCTCTGGCACTAAGAAGTAGCAGGGCCATTCTGGCATGAAACCCTGAGTCTGGACCAGAATCCACAGGAACGGAGATCCCATTTCTCTCTTTCAGGGAACACTCGAGTCTATCCTACCACTATATGGGGTTGACCAGATGCCCCCAAAAAGCTCTGGAATGTAGTGCACACCCATGACAGATTTTTCCCATGGGCCAGCATCGTATTGCTTTTGAAGAATCTCAGGAGATTAGGTATATAGAATATATACCAACAGACTAATTAAAGTGAGTGACCAAAGACTTATGTGAGTGATTCCAATTATTTACGTAGATAAGAGCGCCAAAATAAATACGTTCCTGAAGCACCACCACACAACCTAGGGAAGGCTCTGCTTGAGATAACATAGACCTAATTCCTTTTTTTTTTTAATCTAATAAACTATGGCCTGAGGAAATAAACATACCCCTCAAGGTCATGGAGCAAATGTAGAAATGTAGAGCCTGGAATAAGACTATAGGCTCTCAACAAAAGTTGGTATTCTTCCCAGTAAGCCACATTGAAGCATTGTTGTGTCTCTCACTATTGTAGATATTAAAGTCATATCTCTAAAAGGATATTTCAGATATATTATGAATCTAATTTTTATGGCTAAAATAAAATTTAGGAGAATATTTGTTTGACTTTGGGATAAGGGAAACCTTCTGAAGCAAAGACAAAAAATTAAGAGGAAGTAAATATGTTTAAAAATTATGCCTTTTACAATTGCATGGTCAAAGGATTCATAAACAAAATCAAAATATACATTGTACATTGGAATCAGTATTTACAACACCCATGACAATGATATAGCATTCTCAATATCATATATATATAGTGTCGCCATGTCGCCCAGGCTGGAGTGCAATGGAGAGATCTTGGCTCACTGCAACTTCCGCCTCCTGGGTTCAAGCAACTCTCCTGCCTCAGCGTCCTGAGTAGCTGGGATTATAGGCACACATCACCACACCCAGCTGATTTTTTGTATCTTAAGTAGAGATGGGGTTTCACCATGTTGGCCAGGCTGGTCTCAAACTCCTGACCTTGTGATCCACCAGCATCGGCCTCCCAAAGTGCTGGGATTACAGGCGTGAGCCACCGCGCCCCACCCAAAATATGTTTTTAATGATAGAACAAAGAAACCTAACATAAATTAGGCAAAGTATATAAATAGAAAAATTACAGATGCAAATAGCTAGTGAGGACATGAAAAAAAATGCTCAACCTCATTAATAAACAAGGAAATATAAAACTAAAAGTGGCTGGACGCGGTGGCTCACACCTGTAATCCCAGCACTTTGAGAGGCCGAGGCGGGCGGATCATGAGGTCAGGAGATCAAGACCATCCTGGCTAACATGGTGAAACCCATCTCTACTAAAAATACAAAAAAATTAGCCGGGTGTGGTGGCGGGCGCCTGTAGTCCCAGCTACTTGGGAGGCTGAGGCAGGAGAATGGCGTGAACCTGGGAGGCAGAGCTTGCAGTGAGCTGAGATCACGCCACTGCACTCCAGCCTGGGCGACAGACCAAGACTCCGTCTCAAAACAAACAAACAATAAAACTAAAACCATAAGATATTTTCATTTTCTCCTATTATACTAACAAAACTTTAAGAATTTTGATAATATTAAAGTTTTGGAGGATATGGGGAATTAGAATACTCAGACACTGCTGATGAGTACAGGGGGGATGAGCTTACTAAATAAATTAGTAAAGTTGCTACAAGAATAAATATAAAATCATTTCTATTTTGTTATAGGAAAGAAAACCAAGCTTCCAAAAACAAAACAGTTGTTTACTTATGCAAACATATAAATCCAAATACTCAAAAACAGTAAAAATGTTAGCATTGAATCAAAGCACCTTCTATTATGAATACAATTTCTTTCCTAATCTTATTTTATTGTTACTTTTGCTAGTGTGGGAATGTTGTTTTCTTTTTAGTTAGGCTGCCCTGAGATTTTTGTGCAAAATATGAATTTGTGTCAATTATTTATGTTTTTTCTAAGTTATTTTTTATGACTTAAATGTCCCTGATGGTATGTTTAGCACCTTTTAAATTAGTCATGCTACCTATTTTATTAAAGGCCAGGTTTTTCTCTCTTCCAGATCATTAATTAGAATATTAAATATGTTCATTTCCAGAGCAATGCTCCCCGAGGCACCCATTAGCACCTTTGTTCTATGAAAGTAGAATTATAATGAATAAAATTATAAACAATAGGCCCAATTTTATTTTCTATTCAGGAGAAAAATGACAAAAATTTAAAAATCTAGATAATTCTGTCTGCTCACTATGTTTACCATAAATTATACATACATAATTATATATAACATTGAGGGGGAAATTTGATAGCTAAACTATCATCACATAAAGGATTCTCAAAAAACTTAGGCCTTATTTTTAAGCTACATTACAATTTGTTGGCTAGGTCAATTTTTTCAATGATATTAACATATTTAAGCTTCTTTGATTATCAAAAACAATATCAACTTGTAGAAATTTGAAAAGTTACTAAATATAGAAATAGCAAATGAAAAGTGAAACTACTGCAAACCTATGCAGAAAATTATTAAGTTGCTGTAAAAATGATTACTACTTGGTTGAAAAAGCATTTAGTAGAAATACTTCTAACTATTAATTACTTTTCAACACAATCCACATAGCACACCTGATATTCATCTTTGGGTGGCATAGCATTTTAAAACAAAGATATCAGAATCAAGTTTGACCTCATGCTAGTTCCTTGATAATCCTATTATTATATACGTCAAGGGATCAGAATAAGGTGGAATTGACTAGTAAAAGATCAAGAAAACTACAACAAATATAATAGCAGATGAAATATATAATACAATAGCAGATATGTTAAATGCATCACAGTATATAATAGACACTACTCCTAGAGGTGAGACAGAACACCCAAGGAAGACCCCCACTCCTCAGTCCTGAGATCCAGATCATGTTGGGTAAGGCAGGATCTTGGCTCCCTAATGACGAAGAACACATATGATGGCACATTGTCAATACCTGCTAGAGATTTGCGATCTGAAACTCGCTGTTTAATCTTCCCTCTAGGGAGCGCTGGCAAAAGCTATTCACAAGGAGGCGTCTCATTGGAAGCACTCTGTTATAAAATAAGTTTAGAGGGGACACTGGAGGAATGCAAGGTCCTGATGACTGTTTTCTTGGGCCATTTCCAAGGGTTGGGGTGCAGGGAACAATTTTGAGGGATGTTCAGGAACTTTGGAGGATTTCCTTTCTCAATAATATATTCCTATGCCTTCCTACTGTATTCTTGGCTGAAAACAAAAACCAAGGATTATGCCACTCCATTGGCCATTCTAATTAATCTGACTGACAGAGGCTAGGACTAAATATTTCTGATAGCATTTATTAAGGCTACTTTCAACTGAATTCCATCCATCATGATGAGGCCAACCTGTAGTTTTGCCTGCAATTATGCGCCACCCGCAAGGAAGCTAGACTTAGCCAACTGTGAATAAATTTCAGAAGGGATCAGGAGGTCTCATCTTAGATAGCCAAGACATCGTTTAAACCCAGACTATATCAATCGTGACCTGTGCAAAGAAATTTAGGTTAACCTGCCATACTTTGGTGTCGCTGACAACGATTAAGAGGACAATAAATTGGCCACAAAGAATCCCTGTTTAAGGGAGTGATTCTGTGGCTGCCAATTGACCCACATAGAAACACAGAACAAAAAGGAGCACAAGTAACTGGGATTTGTTGCAAAATGTGATTTGGACCACCATCACACTGGATTGGTGAAAAAACATAGGCAGTATCACCAGGAGGTTGCAGACTTCACTGTCAGTTATTGTTTTAGGAAGAGCAGAAAAGTTTAAGACCAGCTATGTTCACACGCAATTTTCTGTTTTTGTGGCACATGGACAGACTACAATCCCAGCAGCAAGTCACACTGGCAGATGGAGTTGCAGTTTGATTAGGCAGTGATGTCCATCCCAGTCCCCTTTTAACCCCTTGGATCTAACCTCAGGTACTAAAGTTGTTGCTCTCCCTCCACCATCACAAAATTGGTGTGTTCCTTTTTAGTACCGATAATTTCACTTTTCCTCTAATTACCTCCTATTTGCACCGAGATTTTTCATCTGAAAGAGTCAGGAACAAGAAGGACAAGAGCATTTTTAATCCATATGAATGAATTAGAACTAAATTAGAATCTTCCAGGCTCCTTTTGTTCATGCTGCCATGCAAAATGTATAAAACCAAGCTGGCCTGAGGTTGACAATCCAAGAATTGTCAACACAAAATTCCAAAATTTAAAATAGATTTATGTGTCCCCTATCACAGCTCTTTTGTTCTATTTTTCAGAAAACAGCCAAGAGATGTTGATACTTTTTAGGGAGGACAGCCATATTTAGTGACCAAACTATCTTATTAAAATATATGAACCAAGAGGAGATGAAAGAGGTAGAATTAGAAATATTTTTGAGTTGACTTTTCATGAGGTTATCCCAATGCTCAGCAATTCCAGATGACTGTAGGTGACATGCCCCATGCACTGTGGCCTCCTTTACCATGAGACAAATGGAGTAACTCTGGACAGGAGTCAAGTATAACATGTGTCTGTATCAGGAGTGCAACTTCTCAGAAAATGAATCATACCATGAGGATCTTACATTAGTTGGCCAGGCAATCTGATCAGTGGTACAATTGCTTCCACAATTTGGGGCCCCACAGAGGGATGTCTTTTACCTTCTAGCCTATAATCTTCCTGCTCAAAAGTCAGCAAAAATAGTATAACCAGTCTTGTAAAGGAGAGCATTGGCTAGAGCTATGAGCGTGAAATTAAGTTCTGCCCACTGAATTGAGTGCTTACCTTAATTTTCAATTCTGCATAGCTGTCACTGAATGTGGACAGTACACCAGCCCAGTGGACAAAATTGGGTTTTTAACTTAGCCAAACTTCAGTAAACCATGTCTGTCCACATATTTAGGGGAATCTATGTGAACTGAGGGCTTAACACAGCCAGGGGCTTCATTTCCTGTGGGAGAAGGAGATAAGATTTCCCACAAGGAGGTAGTTGACACTCCTTTGTGTAAAACTAAGATGGCACTAGGACCTTGTAATTGGGTATACCATGTTCACTTGACTAAGCAAGGCCGACTGGGCCATTTCTTTGCTAGTCATCAATTCTGTGTGGAGATATTAAGACAGAAAGCAACAAGGCATTTGCAAGGCAGGTGAAAGAAAGAAGAAAGAAAGGAAGGTAGGAAGGAAGGAAGGGAGAGAGAGAGAAAGGAAGGAAGGAGGGAAGGAAGGAAGGAGAAGAAAGAGAAAGAAAGAAAAAGGAAAAAGAAAGAAAGGAAAAGGAAGAAAGAAAGAAAATGAAAGAAAGAGAAAGAAGGAAGGAAGAATGAGAAGGAAGGAATGAAGAAAGGAAGGAAGGTAGGAAATGGACAGATAACACATCGTACCTACATCAGGCTGGCAGCACTGCTGTAACTGAAAAATAACCTTTGAAAACTCAGGAGCTACCAAGTCTTCAATAAAAGTTGTTCTTTCCTTTTTCTTGTGGGATTCTCTATTGTTTTGTTAGACTGCATGAAAGAGAGCAAGGATCACCTCTCCACATGCACAGTCCCTGAACAGAACTATCTCCTTTGATTCGTTATGAATATGTACAGTAGAATCACAAGAAGGCACATTAATATCAATTATTTGTTTCTGCACAATAATGTATTGAATTGACCTAGAGGCCTCCATCCACCCATCAGTTGGACTCAGGCACTATTTCTTTTTTTCTAATGGGGATTTATATGCCCCTTGTATCAGGGGGCTGAAATAGTTGCCAAGATAATATGCTATGCCCTGGCTTAGCAAGAAGAATATAGGCAGAGGCTACTGAATAAGGGTTGGTTGGTGGAGGGGGAGATTAGCCTCAGAAAGATGGCTGGGGCTTAAAAGGCTTTTTTGGTCCCCCTGGGTGGATGCCACCTCATGCCTGGTATACCTTCAAACTCTTTCAAGTGTCGTGGCCCAGAGGTCTCTTTTTTAACCTCCTTTTCCCAATGTATATTCTCTTCCTTGCAACCTGCAGTGCCAACCCTGAGAACACAGAGGCTGTGGAGATTTTTTAATTTTGTCAAATGCAAATATGAAAGTGAAGGATGCTTTGATCATTGCATTATCAATTTAATACCACTGAGTTATCTATGATCCTGGCCTACAGGAGTCTTTGACTTAAATGAAGTTTTTCTGCTTCTGTGCAGCACGCTAGGCATGAGAAACTTCAATTCTTGATGAGAATTTGAGACTAGAAATTTCTAAGGCAAAATCTTTTTTAATTAATAGAAATTATGATTGCCCAACTAAAGACAGAGCAAAATCTCTCAAATGTTCTCCTATCTTACACTCTCTGGAAAGATAGGTTCTGGTATTTTTGGAGGAAACCTGTCTATATATGTCTAGAAAGATAAGTTGAGCTATATTTTAGAAGTTGTTAAATACTACAGGTATTGGATGGTATTCTTAAAACTATGAGAAAAAAAGAAAGCCTTTAACAATGACTTTAGATGATACATTTATGTTCCATTAAGATTACTCTAGCAGCATTAGAGCTCATTTTTTAATAAATAAAAAGGCTAGGATAAAGAATCTCCATTAAAAACCCATTAGAATAACCTTGAGCAGATATGTTGAAGTCTTAGGCTGGGGATGTAACTGTAGAAATGGAAAAATTACTCCTCTAGGGGGTAAATTAAAGAAAGATAAACAGGGCAAGCTGCCTGTTAATGGCATGGGAAGGGAGGTAAAGCAGAAGAAGCAGTGTGAGAAAAGTGTGGATGCCTTACAGGAGGGTGGAGCCATTAAAAGGACTAGGATACAAGTGAGCGACAACCTACTTGACAGGATTTGAGAGAAAGGGATAAAATAGACTGTGCTGAATTTGAAGTTTCTGTGCAACTTTAAGAGGAAATGCCAATTGGGGGAGTGACTACATAATTTATCTACCATTCAAATGAATATATTTTAAAGTGAAATGAATGCTTGTGCGTAGTTATTAATAGCAATTGACATAAATTCAGACTATCCCAAGTGAGTTGGGATAGATTGCCAGCCCACATTGGGCACTATATTGCAGTTGATCTCAGGAGAGAGATTCTAGTTGACATTTTTTACAATAGCAGTACATGTTAATAACACCCCAGAAAAATGTGTGGCGATGGATTTGTGTTTGTCTTTATTTACAGCAATTGGCATATCACTTCACAGTTTATTAAGAGTTTTATTGGATATCACCAGATTTGATAACTGAAACCTAAAAAGCAGGGAGGGAGGTCCCATCCTGCACTGGTAAAATATATCTGTTTGTCTTTATATCCTTCAAAATATTTAATACTATTTGAATACTGCAGTAAACTATAAGCTCCATGGAGGTTTTTCTTGTTCCAGCTAAAGCTATATATACACCGAGAAGTAAATACAAAATTCACTGTGACAAATGTATCATTTTGGAAGTTGTTAGGATGTAAATTATCTGACTCTCAGGAAAACATTTTGGTTCATGTTAATTGTATCTTTGAGTCTACTTTCTGAGATGTGTTCTCTGAAGGAGAAAGAGAAAAGATTGTGGGAATAAGATCAGGAAGAAACCTATAATTATATTGTATCATGATATCAAATAGAATTAAAAATTTGAACATGTATAAGGACCCTAAGATAATTATAACACAGTAATCTAATCTTTGAAAGTCTTCAAGTCTATTTATCAGAAACAAATAGAATGAAAAGCAGCTATCCTCTCTCCCAAGATTGCTATGACAGACATGAGAAAGGGACAAGTGTCTTTATTTTTTTTATAGCTGATTTAAACCTTGCCAAAATCCACTATCCAGATGCTCAGAGAAAAGATGTAAACATTTCAATTAACAAGGTATCAATATTTTCTGGTTTAAACAGTCCACCTTTTAGTAAGTGCTTAGATATTCAGCTCCTCCCTCCCCACCTTTTGCAATCCAAGATGGTGTCTGAATATACTGCAGAGCTGCTCACTTTTTGCACATAATAATGTAGGAATAGGATCTTAAACGCAAGTGTAGTTATTTCTGCTCTCCAGGTTCTTGCTGGCTTCTGATGATGCTTTCTGTGGTCCTCTGACCACTGTTCTACCTGCACACTTATGATGTTAAGGTCTTCAGAGAGTGAACTTGTGACATGTTCTTTCAGCCTGGTCTAGATACTGTGGTCTTCCCTGTTGATTCAGGATGGCTTCAGCTCCTGCTGGCACTAGTTATACCCTGGAAGTCTCTCTGCAACATTTGTCCATTCCCAATTTCTCCTTGTAACACTGAGCGTTTCCATACAGACCTAACTCAAAGCCTACTAAAGTCGCACCTTGCACGTCCACATCTCTTCCACATTCATGCATAGAATTTGTGAGAACATCTGTACATCTTCCGTATAATGTGACATTGAGGGTAGACTCCCAGGAGCTAAACTCTGGCCTCTGTCTGCCTATCTAGCTACTGTTTATCCACTGACTAGCTTGTCCAGGTTGGCATAACCACCCCCCTCCCACCCCACCCCACCCCACACACAAAGAAAATGTCCTCAATGTCTTAAACAGGGACTCAGATGAAAAACTCCTGTGTTTCACCATTCAGAGACTGGAGGGCAGGGTGAAAAGGAGAGGGAAAATAACATTGCATACATGTCACCACCTTCTCCTTCTCACAATCTACCCAAAGATGGAATAAGCAGGTTTTCTGTTTCCTATTCCTGGCTAGATGAGATTTCTCCTAAGTCTATCCCCCCCTTTTTTTTTTTTCTTTTTTCTGAGTTGGAGTCTCACTCTGTCACCCAGGCTGAAGTGCAGTGGCATGAACAAGACTCATAGCAGCCTCCAATTTCTGGGCTCAAGGGATCCTCTCTCTTCAGCCTCCCTGGTATATGGGATTATAAGCCTGAGCCACTGCACCCAAACGCCTTTCTTTCTTTTTTTTTTTAAATTTATTATTATTATACTTTAAGTTTTAGGGTACATGTGCACAATGTGGAGGTTAGTTACATATGTATACATGTGCCATGCTGGTGCGCTGCACCCACTAACTCGTCATCTAGCATTAGGTATATCTCCCAATGCTATCCCTCCCCCCTCCCCCCACCCCACAACAGTCCCCAGAGTGTGATGTTCCCCTTCCTGTGTCCATGTGTTCTCATTGTTCAATTCCCACCTATGAGTGAGAATATGCAGTGTTTGGTTTTTTGTTCTTGTGATAGTTTACTAAGAATGATGATTTCCAATTTCATCCATGTCCCTACAAAGGACATGAACTCATCATTTTTTGTGGCTGCATAGTATTCCATGGTGTATATGTGCCACATTTTCTTAATCCAGTCTATCACTGTTGGACATTTGGGTTGGTTCCAAGTCTTTGCTATTGTGAATAATGCCACAATAAACATACGTGTGCATGTGTCTTTATAGCAGCATGATTTATAGTCCTTTGGGTATATACCCAGTAATGGGATGGCTGGGTCAAATGGTATTTCTAGTTCTAGATCCCTGAGGAATCACCACACTGACTTCCACAATGGTTGAACTAGTTTACAGTCCCACCAACAGTGTAAAAGTGTTCCTATTTCTCCACATCCTCTCCAGCACCTGTTGTTTCCTGATTTTTTAATCATTGCTATTCTAACTGGTGTGAGATGGTATCTCATTATGGTTTTGATTTGCATTTCTCTGATGGCCAGTGATGGTGAGCATTTTTTCATGTGTTTTTTGGCTGCATAAATGTCTTCTTCTGAGAAGTGTCTGTTCATGTCCTTCGCCCACTTTTTGATGGGGTTGTTTGTTTTTTTCTTGTAAATTTGTTTGAGTTCATTGTAGATTCTGGATATTAGCCCTTTGTCAGATGAGTAGGTTGAGAAAATTTTCTCCTATTTTGTAGGTTACCTGTTCACTCTGATGGTAGTTTCTTTTGCTGTGCAGAAGCTCTTGAGTTTAATTAGATCCCATTTGTCAATTTTGGCTTTTGTTGCCATTGCTTTTGGTGTTTTAGACATGAAGTCCTTGCCCATGCCTATGTCCTGAATGGTAATGCCTAGGTTTTCTTCTAAGGTTTTTATGGTTTTAGGTCTAACGTTTAAGTCTTTAATCCATCTTGAATTGATTTTTGTATAAGGTGTAAGGAAGGGATCCAGTTTCAGCTTTCTACATATGGCTAGCCCATTTTCCCAGCACCATTTATTAAATAGGGAATCCTTTCCCCATTGCTTGTTTTTGTCAGGTTTGTCAAAGATAAGATAGTTGTAGATATGCGGCATTATTTCTGAGGGCTCTGTTCTGTTCCATTGATCTATATCTCTGTTTTGGTACCAGTACCATGCTGTTTTGGTTACCGTAGCCTTGTAGTATAGTTTGAAGTCAGGTAGTGTGATGCCTCCAGCTTTGTTCTTTTGGCTTAGGATTGACTTGGCGATGTGGGCTCTTTTTTGGTTCCATATGAACTTCAAGGTAGTTTTTTCCAATTCTGTGAAGAAAGTCATTGGTAGCTTGATGGGGATGGCATTGAATCTGTAAATTACCTTGGGCAGTATGGCCATTTTCACGATATTGATTCTTCCTACCCATGAGCATGGAATGTTCTGCCATTTGTTTGTATCCTCTTTTATTTCCTTGAGCAGTGGTTTGTAGTTCTCCTTGAAGAGGTCCTTCACATCCCTTGTAAGTTGGATTCCTAGGTATTTTATTCTCTTTGAAGCAATTGTGAATGGGAGTTCACTCATGATTTGGCTCTCTGTTTGTCTGTTTTTGGTGTATAAGAATGCTTGTGATTTTTTTACATTGATTTTGTATCCTGAGACTTTGCTGAAGTTGCTTATCAGCTTAAGGAGATTTTGGGCTGAGACAATGAGGTTTTCTAGATATACAATCATGTCATCTGCAAACAGGCACAATTTGACTTCCTCTTTTCCTAACTGAATACTCTTTATTTCCTTCTCCTGCCTAATTGCCCTGGCCAGAACTTCCAACACTATGTTGAATAGGAGTGGTGAGAGAGGGCATCCCTGTCTTGTGCCAGTTTTCAAAGGGAATGCTTCCAGTTTTTGCCCATTCAGTATGATATTGGCTGTGGGTTTGTCATAGATAGCTCTTATTATTTTGAGATACGTCCCATCAATACCTAATTTATTGAGAGTTTTTAGCATGAAGGGTTGTTGAATTTTGTCAAAGGCCTTTTCCGCCTCTATTGAGATAATCATGTGGTTTTTGTCTTTGGTTCTGTTTATATGCTGGATTCCATTTATTGATTTGCATATATTGAACCAGCCTTGCATCCCAGGGATGAAGCCCACTTGATCATGGTGGATAAGCTTTTTGATGTGTTGCTGGATTCGGTTTGCCAGTATTTTATTGAGGATTTTTGCATCAATGTTCATCAAGGATATTGGTCTAAAATTCTCTTTTTTGGTTGTGTCTCTGCCCAGCTTTGGTATCAGGATGATGCTGGCCTCATAAAATGAGTTAGGGAGGATTCCCTCTTTTTCTATTGATTGGAATAGTTTCAGAAGGAATGGTACCAGTTCCTCCTTGTACCTCTGGTAGAATTCGGCTGTGAATCCATCTGGTCCTGGACTCTTTGGTTGGCAAGCTATTGATTATTGCCACAATTTCAGCTCCTGTTATTGGTCTATTCAGAGATTCAACTTCTTCCTGGTTTAGTCTTGGGAGAGTGTATGTGTCAAGGAATTTATCCATTTCTTCTAGATTTTCTAGTTTATTTGCGTAGAGGTGTTTGTAGTATTCTCTGATGGTAGTTTGTGTTTCTGTGGGATCAGTGGTGATATCCCCTTTATCATTTTTTATTGTGTCTATTTGATTCTTCTCTCTTTTTTTCTTTGTTAGTCTTGCTAGTAGTCTATCAATTTTGTTGATCCTTTCAAAAAACCAGCTCCTGGATTCATTAATTTTTTGAAGGGTTTTTTGTGTCTCTATTTCCTTCAGTTCAGCTCTGATTTTAGTTATTTCTTGCCTTCTGCTAGCTTTTGAATGTGTTTGCTCTTGCTTTTCTAGTTCTTTTAATTGTGATGTTAGGGTGTCAACTTTGGATCTTTCCTTCTTTCTCTTGTGGGCATTTAGTGCTATAAGTTTCCCTCTACACACTGCTTTGAATGCGTCCCAGAGATTCTGGTATGTTGTGTCTTTGTTCTTGTTGGTTTCAAAGAACATCTTTATTTCTGCCTTCATTTCGTTATGTACCCAGTAGTCATTCAGGAGCAGGTTGTTCAGTTTCCATGTAGTTGAGTGGTTTTGAGTGAGATTCTTAATCCTGAGTTCTAGTTTGATTGCACTGTGGTCTGAGAGATAGTTTGTTATAATTTCTGTTCTTTTACATTTGCTGAGGAGAGCTTTACTTCCAAGTATGTGGTCCATTTTGGAATAGGTGTGGTGTGGTGCTGAAAAAAATGTATATTCCGTTGATTTGGGGTGGAGAGTTCTGTAGATGTCTATTAGGTCCGCTTGGTGCAGAGCTGAGTTTAATTCCTGGGTATCCATGTTGACTTTCTGTCTCATTGATCTGTCTAATGTTGACAGTGGGGTGTTAAAGTCTCCCATTATTAATGTGTGGGAGTCTAAGTCTCTTTGTATGTCACTCAGGACTTGCTTTATGAATCGGGGTGCTCCTGTATTGGGTGCATATATATTTAGGATAGTTAGCTCTTCTTGTTGAATTGATCCCTTTACCATTATGTAATGGCCTTCTTTGTCTCTTTTGATCTTTGTTGGTTTAAAGTCTGTTTTATCAGAGACTAGGATTGGAACCCCGGCCTTTTTTTGTTTTCCATTGGCTTGGTAGATCTTCCTCCATCCTTTTATTTTGAGCCTATGTGTGTCTCTGCACGTGAGATGGGTTTCCTGAATACAGCACACTGATGGGGCTTGACTCTTTATCCAATTTGCCAGTCTGTGTCTTTTAATTGGAGCATTTAGTCCATTTACATTTAAAGTTAATATTGTTATGTGTGAATTTGATCCTGTCATTCTGATGTTAGCTGGTTATTTTGCTCGTTAGTTCATGCGGTTTCTTCCTAGTCTCGACGGTTTTTACATTTTGGCATGATTTTGCAGCGGCTGGTACCGGTTGTTCCTTTCCATGTTTAGCTCTTCCTTCAGGAGTTCTTTTAGGGCAGGCCTGGTGGTGACAAAATCTCTCAGCATTTGCTTGTCTGTAAAGGATTTTATTTCTCTTTCAATTATGAAGCTTAGTTTGGCTGGATATGAAATTCTGGGTTGAAAATTCTTTTCTTTAAGAATGTAGAATATTGGCCCCCACTCTCTTCTGGCTTGTAGAGTTTCTGCCAAGAGATCCGCTGTTAGTCTGATGGGCTTCCCTTTGTGGGTAACCCAACCTTTCTCTCTGGCTGTCCTTAACATTTTTTCCTTCATTTCAACTTTGGTGAATCTGACAATTATGTGTCTTGGAGTTGCTCTTCTCGAGGAGTATCTTTGTGGCATTCTCTGTATTTCCTGAATCTGAATGTTGGCCTGCCTTGCTAGATTGGGGAAGTTCTCCTGGATAATATCCTGCAGAGTGTTTTCCAACTTGGTTCCATTCTCCCCGTCACTTTCAGGTACACCAATCAGATGTAGATTTGGTCTTCTCACATAGTCCCATATTTCTTGGAGGCTTTGTTCGTTTCTTTTTATTCTTTTTTCTCTAAACTTCCCTTCTCGCTTCGTTTCATTCACTTCATCTTCCATCACTGATACCCTTTCTTCCAGTTGATCACATCGGCTCCTGAGGCTTCTGCATTCTTCACGTAGTTCTCGAGCCTTGGCTTTCAGCTCCATCAGCTCCTTTAAGCACTTCTCTGGATTGATTATTCTAGTTATACATTCTTCTAAACTTTTTTCAAAGTTTTCAACTTCTTTGCCTTTGGTTTGAATTTCCTCCCGTAGCTCGGAGTAATTTGATCTTCTGAAGCCTTCTTCTCTCAGCTCGTCAAAGTCATTCTCCGTCCACCTTTGTTCCCTTGCTGGTGAGGAACTGCGTTCCTTTGGAGGAGGAGAGGTGCTCTGCTTTTTAGAGTTTCCAGTTTTTCTGCTCTGTTTTTTCCCCATCTTTGTGGTTTTATCTACTTTTGGTCTTTGATGTTGGTGATGTACAGATGGGTTTTTGGTGTGGCTGTCCTTTCTGTTTGTTAGTTTTCCTTCTAACAGATAGGACCCTCAGCTGCAGGACTGTTGGAGTACCTGGCCATGTGAGGTGTCAGTCTGCTCCTGCTGAGGGGTGCCTCCCAGTTAGGCTGCTCAGGGGTCAGAGATCAGGGACCCACTTGAGGAGGCAGTCTGCCCGTTCTCAGATCTCCAGCTGCGTGCTGGGAGAACCACTGCTCTCTTCGAAGCTCAGATGGAAATGCAGAAATCACCTGTCTTCTGCGTCGCTCACGCTGGGAGCTGTAGACCGGAGCTGTTCCTATTGGGCCATCTTGGCTCCTCCACCCCTTTCTTTCTTGAAGTGATTTTCCCCCTGCACACTTATGTAGTGTCTATTATATGCAAGAGTTGTTCTAAAAGCTTTACAAAAATTAACTAATTTAATCCTCATAATAGCCCATAGGATAAATACTATTATTTTTCTCATTTTACAGATAAAGGATTTAGCTAGGTAGTAGTAAAGCCAGGATTTGGACCAATGCGATCTTGCTCAAATCAAAGCTTAATCACTAGGCTGTGTTTCTTCTTTGTTAGGTGGTTAGGTGGCATGACTGTGAGAAAATATGAATTACACATGCATTAATTTAATATTTTCAAAATATTATTTAAGCTCATTTTTTTCTTAAGGTATCAAAATGAACAAGAGGGTATGGGAAGATTGTGTAAGTCATGAAAATGGTGAGAGATGAAAAAGAGGAGAAGTCCACAGTAGAAGAATAGGTGGTGCTAACTTAAATACGAAAAAGAAGAGTACATAATAACATTAAGAAATGGTCCTTGGGCTTAACGATAGAAAGGTCCATTAATACATTCATTAGTGAACTAAAGTTTGAATCCAGGCCTTCTATGCTGAAATTTTCTCCTGCTTCCTATTCTTCATATTCATTATGAAGTCTGCCTTTCATCTTATATATAACATTTAAGTGCTCTTCTCTCTTGTTTAGATTTGTTTGAAGTGATTGCAAATTGTCTATGTGATAAGACAGAAATAGGTTTATTAATGATTTAGTTCTTCCCTAAAACATAGGTTTATTTTGCTATTTCCTAACCCCACACCATGCAATTGCATTTTATGAAAATGTGAAACTGAATTATTGGTAATTTTCTTTAAATATGTCCCTTAATTCCCTTACATTTCTGGCCTTTGCACAAAATGGCCTTTCTGCTTAATGAGCATCTTACTGAATTCTCTTGGTCTGTCCTCTTTTCTCATTGTATGCAAAGGCTTGTCTCTTTGACTACTTTCTGTTGTCCTTTAGGCATCAGCCTTCTTGTGAAGACTTTCTTTCTCTTTTTTTTTTTTTTTTTTTTTTTTTTTTTGAGAAAGAATCTCCCTCTGTCATCCAGACTGAGTGCAGTGGCATGAGCATAGCTCGCTGTAACCTCACAATTCTCGTTTCCAGTGATCCTCCTGCCTCACCCTCCCAAGTAGCTAAGACTATAGGCATGTACCACCATGCCTTGCTAACTTTTTTTTTCTTGTAGAGACAGGTTCTTGCTATATTGCCTAAGCTAATCTCAAATTCTTGGGCTCAAACAATTCTCCCTCCTTGACCTACCAAAATGCATGAGCCACCACATCCAGCCAAGAATTTTGATTTCCAGAGAAAATTTCTGCTTCCTTTTTTGAGAATGAAAGTAGTTACTATTAACAATTGCACTAGTACAACACATGTAAGCCAAGTCTATACTGGCTTGCAAGAACCAATTTTGAAATTTTCAAGAATTCAGCAAACTGGCTATTAAGCCCATCAGTGGCTTGAAATTGACTATGGTGGGTGTATTTGTATCATGGAAATCTGCAAACACAACAAATCTGTTTTTGTTATTGTTTTGTATTGTTCTTCTGGAAAGCTGGTTTATCAGCACATCTATGAAAATAATACATCTATCATACAAATATATAAGTATTAATATAAAATGATAATATGGTGAATGTAATTAAGCTAACTTAGGCAAGCAATTAAGGTGATGCTATATTCTTCATATTTTTACCCACTTTATAAAAGACAGTTTCATTTCTCTAAAAAAATTTCCCTATAGTCAGGCTAGAACTTCAAGGGAAAAAAATCTGTATTCTGAAGAATTAGGTCTGCATTTACATAAGCTATCATCAGCAAACAGCACAATTATAGAACTGTGAAAATTGCAGACCTTTACAACCTGGCCTTTGATTAATGACTTAATTAAAGTGGGATTAATATAAATCTTTTGGCAAGAAAGAATGCTAGTGAAAGTAGAAAATATTCTGGCAATTTACCCTTTTAGCAATCATTGTAAGAGGCATTGATAACAGGATGATAGAGTCAAACACTTGAAGAACTCCTAGAGGAAAGGCTGATGTTTGCAAGCTATGCAAAAAGAAACAAGAAGCAAAGAAATAAAATTTGAATGACCACTACTAAGCCAATGTATAATATAACATACTTTTAATAAAGACCCTTAGCAAAAATTTCTCAGGTCTTGGTAGCGGGCAAAGCTGACTTTCCATCATTAATTGTTTCTAACTTTATGCACACTATGAATCTTGTAACTAATCCTGTTTGTTTTCCTTTTTTGATCTGATGTCTGGGAGATTAGAGCTATTTTTGTAGCCTAAATATTTAATGTATGGAACCATGAGGGCATAAGTGTGAATGCTAACCCAAGTCCCACGTTTACTCTTCTCTATCTTTATTTTCCTTTTGTCTAATTCTTTTACATTTATTTATTCTTTGGTGGTGTATGCATTTTTGTAAATCACCCTAAGACCTTTTTATTCTGAAATGGGGTCTAAATAAATAGCACAGGCATGAGATGGGCACAGCAGCTAGTTCTGTAAACCACAGTTGCAGTGCTGGTTTCAAGGGACTATTGTGCCCATTATTTCAGCTTCTGCTTAAAAAGGCCCTAGGATACTGATATCCAAACTAATTTTGTAGTTATGAAAATTAAATAAAAAAGGTTGGGATGTGATCAATGTAATATGGTAACAAAGGAATTACTAGAGGCCAAAATTTATCCTTCAAGCCCCCCTGTAGTTACTAACATTGGAAAACGACTGGTTAATGACATGCTGGTAGCTTAGGCAAATTATGTCTTCCTTGATGTCAAGGATAATGATTCTTTGGGTAAACTTTTCTCCCAGTAACAGGAATATGATGGTAACCTAATGATGCAGTATAGACGCTTATTTTTAGCCTATACTATTACTCCACAATCTAAGTTATAGTTATGATAGTTCAACTATACATGTTAGTGTAAATAAGGCTTTACATATTAATTTTAACAGTCATATGGTATGTGTGATTTACTTTTAAAAGGCAAACATTTGTTCCATCAGAATATATACCTTTAGGCTACCTATTTAGCCATCATCACTCAGAAAGACCCCAAAATGTCTTAATATTATGTGAATGAGTGCTTGTACCTCTGGAGAAAAGCTGTGGCATCTAATATTGATGTTAATTCAATGGGATAAATAAAATATGACATGTAAGAGTCCATAAAATCAATATGTTGATATTGATATACTGTTTTATTTCTATGAATTTAAGTGTTTTTGTACCTAAACTAATTTAAATATAAGTATGTATTGATTTATATCATTTATATACACTTTAGCTAGCTAAAATGCCCCCTTTTCTTCTCATTGGACTATAACTGATATTTTTACAAGGTTAGAAAATTCAGAATCCTTTATAGAAGATGGCAAGGTAAAGAAATTTGTTGGGGAATAGGAAACACAGGGGATACATACAGAGTTACAGATATTGATATTTTAAAATCAGCTTTTGTCAGTAGGCTTATTTGTGTAAATAATGCTGCTGGGATTAGAGAGAAATAATAGGTAAACATGGCCTAGATTTTGAAAGAAACCTAGCCTGTTTCACAACAAATCCAAAAGAGCCAGTGTTAATTCAGCAATTACTCTACATTAAAGGCATATTTAGGGTAAGTACTTAAATTGAAATGTGACATATTTTAGGACAGACTTCTAAGTATTTCTTTGCATTCACAGACATGAAGCCGCTGAAGTCTTCAGTGTAGCCCAGACTTTGTGTGGTGCTCTTTTTAACAGTGTTCACTTTTTAAAATTTTAAACTATGCAATAGGCCAATTCAAAAGACAAAAAAATACTACAGTTTTATTTTACTTCTCTTTAAAAACATATACATGTATTAGCATGGGGAAGATATTGTATTTTCTTATAACTTAAAATATCTACTATGTAAGGTAGGTAAATAAAATTTACACTGGCATTTAGCCAGACAATACTAGAATCTGGCTAAATCTGTGGAGAAGAACATGAAGGCAATTTTGTAATCTTTAATTCTGTACATATACCTTTATAGCAATCACAATATGTTCAGATTAAATATCTGATTTTAGCTCTTAATTGAAGTGGATGTTATTATTACCATTTTACAATTTTTACTATAGGGATAAATTATAAAATGATGCGCCAAAGGTTACATGGTGATAGGGGTAGAATTAATTCATTCTATTTAATGCAATATTTTTCTCAGCAGCTGTTGTTTATGCAAATAGTCATGCTGGGCACTGGAAATACATGGTATACAAAATTCTATTCTAACAGTTGTAGAGAAAAAAGGCAACAGACCAAGAATTCTGTCTATGTCCAAGTTGGCTGTTTTAGAAAATTTATTTCTCTCATTCCTGATTATTTGAGATAAAAGACAATTGAAATTATTATATCATCAACTGCATTAGAAACTCAGGAAGCTGCATGTGACCAGAGAAACAGGAGCATATTTTAACAGAGAAAAAGAGAGACAGAGAGAGGGTGGGTGTTGGGGGTAGAGAGAGAGATAAATTATGAGTCTCTGAAACGTCAGACTCAACCATGTTAAAATATGTAATTTCGTGTTGACTGCTTCTTGCCACATTTATGCTGCCATTTAGCATTTCAATAAACATAATAAACTGATCATATGTGAAAACCTTAATGTTTATGTAATTACAATTTTTTTATATATAAATGAATAGGTGGTATGTTCGGAAACAGTTTCCATTTTTCTTAGAACTTTGTGGCATGAGTACATGATTGAAATGAGAAAAGAATGGGTAGAAGTTTTAAAATACACTTCTTTCCTCCACATTGTTCTAAGATAAGAGGTTGCAGAGCAGGCTTTTATTATCAGGCTGAAATACTCAACATGTAAATGTGAAAATAGTTACTGATTTTTATCCCCACCTGACAGAGTAATGAGAAATCATCTTTTCAAATGAAAATTTATTTTTGAAACATTGTATAGTGAATAACAATGCATTTTAACTTAAAACTTCTAATTCAGATTCTTATACAGTAACATAATATTTGTTAAGGAAGAACAGGTATTTGGATAAAGAAATTGGGAAAGCAGTGAAGGTGTTGATAGATTTTTCAAACTATAGACAATGTTCGAATCTTCCATACATGTGCTTAACTGACCATAAATTTAAAGTAGATTGCAATGAAAAAAAATACCAGTCTATAACTACAGATTCTTATGATAAAGATCAAAATTAACTATTGAAAACCAATAAAAAAATTAGAACAAAAATTTCACATACCATTTGGGAATAGAAAGAAACTATCTATAAAATGTGTAAGTCCTCAATATTATTTTGAACCCATCCTTCAGCCTTATCACTGTGTAATTTGCAGGCACCAATAGGCATCCGCCCTGAGAATAGATTATTAGCACTTTTTGCCTATTTTACTAATTAAATTCAAGTGGTATATAAATCCCACTTAAGGTATAAAGTGCAGAAGGTGAAGCAGAGAAAGAGAAAAATCAAAGCTGATGAAGTAAGAGACAGAAAATGTCTTCCCTCGAGAGTCAATATTCAATTACTTCTGGCTCTATGATATAAAAATGTTTTTAAATAATATTTTAATAGTAACTACTGAATCACCTTTGGAACAACCACTTAAGTAAATAATACTCTTTAACACCCTGTGACCAATGTGGTAAAATAAGATGAATGACATATCACATATACAATTCAAGGCAAACTTTCTTCTGTATTTTAAAAAGATGGTTTTGGCCAACCTACGGTTGCAATTCTATGACAACTCTCAGAGTCTGTAATTAATGAGAAAGACAAATTGAGAGAGGGAGATTAACACCTGTGATTCGATGGTCATTAAGTCACAAATGTCCTATGTCACTCTGACCATATTTTCTCATTCTTCCTCTGCTTTCCCTTAATGCCCACAAGACCTTCTAAAATCAACGGGTTGCAATATTAGTCATTACATCATTCTGTTCTCACCTTGATTAGCCAAGACCTGCTGTTTCTTCTGCCTGATTGAAGCTAGTGCTGATTGAGAACAACAAGAAAACCTTCCTTACACCTTCCTAGGAAAAATAACAACCAATTTCTTTATAAAAATTTACATTGAAACATTATTTATATGAAGTATTCTTAAGATTAAACATACCTGGGTATTTCCTCTGGGTTCCACAGTTTTAATCCTGAGTCAGGGATTTATAGACTAGTGAAAGTTCTATTAAAGTAACTATTTAATTGATCCAGATTTATTTAGTTAGTAATAATTTTGCTGCTCTATGTTACCCAAAAATATTCTGACCAAATATTTGGTTTGGTTGCTCTGTGTAAATTCTGCTTCTCTTTATACTATCTCCATTAAGTAACAGATTGACCTCATGATTGTTTTTACTGAAATGATCAAGTTTAAATTACTGAAATGTGTCTGCTAAGTGGCTTGTAAAATTTTGCATATTTTCTCATAAAAAATGTAGTTTAAAATACAGTGACATCTCATATGTCAGGCCACTAGACTTCTGCCAACATCAGATTTCCAAATCTACTGGTAACCAAAGAAAGCATCTAAGAGTCGCAAAACATTTGATTGAATCCGTGTACCTAATTCCCATCTTAAGCTTCATGATTTTTCAACAATAAGAAAACAAACAAAAAACACAAACTTTCCCATCAGGATACTAGAAGCTATAAACTGAAAGAAAAAAATGTGAGAAAGGCACAACAACAACAGAATAAGTTAAATGTCACAGCCAGAAATCAAAGGACAAAAACACAGCCATGAAGCTGTATATAGAGAGAATATCAAGGGATGCTGACTGAGATGATCTGGGGGTATCAAGATAATATTAAATTATATTCGATGACGTCTGATTGAATTAGTAGGGAAATAAATGCTTAATCTAATTCCTATACAAAGTATCCTATACTAAAAACCATTGCTTTGGTGCCTGAAGGAATAAGCCCCAGACTTCATTGCTTCCAAAATTTAATATGCATATAAACCACCTTAGGATCTTTTGAAAATGTGGATGCTTGATTGGCAGGCCAAGAGGTGTGGTCATGATTCTACGTTTCTAATCTAGCTAATGCCACTAGGTTTTTTTTTTTTTTTGGCAAGGGTATGGAATGTATTAATTTTCAATAAAATAAGGTAGATGAGATGTTACTGTATTTGATCTCAAATATTTTCTTGGAAATCTGAAGTAAAAACATACTACTCTTACAAGTTGGCAAGTTTATGTTAATACAATTCATTCACTTTGGAAATGAGGAAATAGCATAATAATAAACAATTTTTAAGATGTGAAACATGTAAGAGGGGAATAAATAATAGTGCATTATTCAGTCCTTCAACCATATATTAAGCATGCATGAGGAAATTTCATTAAAACCTGAACTTGGCCAATACTGTGCAAAATTTGAAGTGAGCTACATCTATATCATACTAAGTAATATTCAGTAGAATTCTGAATTCTCTTAATCTATATTGTTTCATTCTTTTTACATCATCTGGAAAATAAGCAACACACAAGGCAAGTTTTTTAAAGGATATTCTGTTTTCATTTCTATTTATGATGAAACACTGTGCTTTGTTCAATGGTAAAAAATCAAGACTATGTTCTTTGATTTTAAAAAATGCCCAGGCAATGATTTCCTGGTTCTGGATTTTAGGCACATAAATATGTGCATTAAAATATTCTATAAATAAACTGAAAATGGAAGAAGTTAAACACATTTGAAGTTATGAATTCATAGCCTTTATAAGCTTTATATATTATTATATACATTTCAACCCTGCCAAATTCCTTTACTCTGATATGCTGGGTTTACAAACTATTAAAGTCTAGTGACATTAATGTGAGACTTCCCTAACCTCACCATGTCTTCCATTATGAAATTGTCGTTCTAGATGCATTATTGCTTACTCGAACCTTTCTCACTTCCCTAAAAGCTTTTGCTAAGGGTGAGATTTCCATGTTGCTCCAAACAATTATTTAACCTCAAGTGATTGATTAAACTAAAGTATCTACCATATTTGATATGAGATGGAGGGACAAGAGAATATTGTAAATAATATTGATAAAAAGACATATGACTTCAAGTGGTTTCCTAAAGGGTCAAGATATAAATGTATTTATGGTAAAATGTGAAAACCTTTATACAGGACAATAAAGAAAGAAAACAAGCTCATGATTTAAAATAATTAATTAATTATTTACAGGTGATTCCCTCATTTACTTTACTTTGCAATTCTTGCTTTCATTTTAAAAATTAGGGCAGTATAGACAGCAGCTGTATAAACTCATTGCCTGTAAATATCCTCTTCTTTTTTGCCCTTTTGGCTATGGAAAATAAAATTACATGTACTAAAAATGTTTTGTGGAGCTAGAAATAAAGCATAATCTATGTTAATCAACAAAATATAAATGATTACTTAGTAATTATTTCTTGTTTATTAAAATGAACAAAAATTCAAGACCCAACAAAACAGCTAAATGTTTAAACGATAGGTTATTTAGTGAAAGCATGTCCAAAAGGATTTTCTGGGAAAAACGATTAATTGATAACAATGTGAGTGCAAATCTGTCTCTTAAAATTTTAAAGCATATTGTTCAAAGTTTTAGCTTGTGTGCATGATATAAATTCCATACATTGTTTTCTCAGTGACAATAAAAAGCACAGTTTATTAAAAACGTAAGTAAAAATTAATTAAAATATCTTTTAAAAAATTGGTCACAGTTTTGTCATTGGTATATGGAGGTTGTTCCAGGGGCCCATCCAAAGCTCTTCATCATCAGACTGTGTGTGGTCACTATGAAATTCCAAAGCCTCCTTGATGTTCTTACTGTCAATCATGGACTCCTGTTCAACTGTGCTTTTCAGCCTGTTCCTTAGTGGCTTCACCGCTGTATTGTCAGTCCCCACAGGGCAAGGGGCAAATGTAACCAGAGTTGGTCTTGCATTCATTTTTTCAGTAGAAAATGGCCCCTTTGATAATGTGTTCAGAGGTACATTCTCCTCATGTGTCACTGCCAACTTGTCTAGTTTCTTAAAGGGCCTTCCCAGTCGAACAGGGGAAGCAACTTTTAAGTCGTCCATGAGGCAGGCACGGCGGGTTCTCACCACAGAACCATTCTGTGCAATATATATATTGCCGTTGATATTACTGTGGATACTAGGATGGTGAAGACGGTTTCTCTGACATTCAGGAGCACTGTCTTCTCCAGTTGAGCTGGTTTCATACTCTTGATCAACAACTAACTTGATCATTCTTTTTCTTGCCCACTGATAAAATAAACAAAAATATGTGAGTCACTATCAAATAAATTAATTAAAAAGGCAATGATTACATTGCCTGTGAAATCCAAAACAATGACATTTAGAAAGCTGTCAAAGGTAAATCACTCAAGAGAGATAGAAGGAAGCCAGTCTTTATTAACATACATTTCTTTTCATCAAGCCTTTATTGGCTTTAGATCTTATTAATGTTTGAAAAATGTATTGTTGAGTTGGAAAGCAGACATTTCAGGAAACACATGTATTCTTTTAGATCAAATTACTGATCCACATGGAAAAAAATGTATTACTTTTATTTAAGGAGCTGATCCACTATTTGACAGCTGCTCTACTATTCAGGAAAGTTAAATTGAAAGGAATGAACCGCTTTAGTATATTCTGTTCATATTAATGCTTCTATTCCCAATAGTTAAAAAATATTTTTAAACCACATCATTCTAATTTTTAATGTATTCTCTAGTTAGTGAAAACTTTTGTATAATTTAATGCATTTTGTATAATTTAAGCATTTATTTACTTGACTTTACTTATTGACGTATAATTTAATGCATTTATTTAATTTAATGCATTTATTTACTTGACATATCCTGGTTTTCTGGGTTGTCCCATTTAGATATACTAATTTAAAAGGAAATATCTTCTCAGCCTGCATCATTTACCTAGTAATACACAAAACTGAAAGCTAATTATACTAAACTTTCCTTTTGTAAGCAACTGGACATTTTCACAAATTCATTTGACTTTTACCAATCAACATTAAAAGTAGCAAGAAGCAAGGGTTAAGCAATACTGTGTTTTTCTCAAAATAGTATTGCATTTTTGGAATATGTGAACTATCAACACATTGCATGCATTCTGATTTTCAGAACTATATTTCAAAATTATAGTTTATTTACCTAGAAAAAAATTTTATGCCTGTTACATTTATTTTTAAATCCACTGTAGCTAATAATAACAGAAAATAAGCTGTAATAACTTTTAATTGAAAAATGTTATTTCATTGAATTCCTAATACTTGAAGTTGCAGATACAAACTTACTTATTTGAACATGTTCATGATAGTTTTTATAATACCTTTGCCAGTTGAAACGTACATATATGCAAAAGTAGACTGTTAAAGATATAATTTGTTGAAGCTTGTCTTTTAGTATTTATTTTGAAAGATGATATAAAAACATATATATAGTGTGTGTGTATATATATATGCCATCCATTCCAGTAGACAGAGTGTCACTGATAATACATAATGCCACATTGCATTAATAAAAATCCTACCAGTAAATATTAAATATTGATTAGCTGATTGCATGTGTTCTGATTTACTAATATAGGAAGGATTAGTCAGTTTTACTCTAATACAGTCTAATATACAAATTGATTTGGACAACATATATATTCACTTTTCTGGCATGCTTCTGATCATAAGTCATATCAAAATCGTGATCAATTTCCTCCCTTTCAAGTGTCACTTTGGAGAACACACAGAAGGCACTGCACACGAGAGCACTCATCACAGCAAAACTTCCACCTACTGTGATCTCTTTCAAAGTGCTGTGTTGTAACCTTCAGAGTTTGCTCCTGGAGACTTCTTTTGGTTTGCATTCTTGCTTCTGTCATACGCTGGTACCTGATAGCCCCATGGAACTCCAGACTGACTTTCGCTACTACTGCTACTACTACCTGATTCTGATTCCTCCTCACTTTCCACACCTCCTTCCACCGAAGCTGATTCTGCACTGCCCTCTTCAGGGATATCTTGAGCTTCAGGGTCTGTACTTTCTTCCACAGGGGCTGGTCCACTTTCTTCTTCTTCTGAGTGTTCTTCTTCTTCCATCTTAGGTTCTTTTTGTTCTTCTTGTGGCTCCTCTTTCCTACCCTTGACTTCCTTGACCTCCTCAACCATGGGCCTTCTTCTTGCAAGCACGATGTTTTTCCTTGCTTTTTCTCCTTCTGACTCTGTGGATTCCGATTCTTCTGATTCAGGGGTAGAACTCTCCTCCTCCTCAGAGGGTGTCTCTGACTCAGATTCCTCTTCTGTAGTCTCAGACTCACTGAACTCAGACTCTTCTTCACTGTATTCAGTATAGTCGCTGGAGGATTCCTCCTCTGATTCTACAGTGCTTTCTGTTGCTTCCTCTTGGTCCAGAGTGAGTTTCAAATAATCTTTATCTTCTTCCTCAAGGCGTCTCTGCCACTCTTCACCCTCAAGGTCAACGATTCCTCTTTTATCAGCCAATCCTCTAACTTTCTTAAAAATCATGGGGAATATTCTGGCTCTCTTCCATGTTGTGTATGTAGGCTCAGCTGCTGGTGGTTTTTCGATAGTTACAACTACTTCTTCCTCCTCACTAGGCTCTCTAATTTCAACCTTTGGTTTTTTAATTCTCTTTGGCTCTTCCTGAAAATTGTGAAAATGCAATTGAAATGTCAGCTTGGAGATAGCTATGGTATGACCTTGTCCCACGTAAGCTACGCAGGAATGAATCTGTGGGTGATAGCTTCATGCATGTTATATAACTGGCTTAAGAAAACAATCACCAAAATTTCTACTGCATATAGACAGAAGGTGATTAAGAGAAAGAAAATTATTTTATTTTAGCTTGTACTTTACAATACCCAAATATATTAATTTCCTTCTTGTTACTCAAAGTTTATTTTGCATCTTAGATCAAATAAAAAAGAAAGAATTATTGTCTCTTCCTTCTTCTGTCACTAGACTTAGGTTAATAGCTTTCTATATTCCCTTGAACTAAATTTTCAAGAATTTTCAATAATCACGAAAATATGACGATTTATCTCATTTTATGAGAAATCTATTTTATGAAATTTTGCACATGTTAAAGCCACAGTGACATTTATTTGTTGTTAGTGTTGTTTTTGTATAAATTTGCCAAGTAAATAGTGAAGACAAAGTATAAGAATTTTATAGAAATGAGTCATGCTAATTTAAACATAAATTACATTATTCCTTGAAAATTATTAGTGGAAATAATTTACTTTTCTCTGATAATTGAAAGGTGGAGACTATATTTTTTCATGACTTTTAGTTTTGCTAGATAATGTGGGAGCAAAATAACCTTTGTATTGCAGAACTTTAAAATATATTTGATTATAATATCTTTATGGAGCAAGATTTAGAATTTTAGAAAACATAATTTTCATTGTGCCCTTTCCAAATGTTTAACACTTTTAGAAGGAAATAAATTAAATGATCAAGAATTAATTTTCCTCCAAAGACAAGGCAATGAAACGGTCAGCACTGTGAAATTTCTATGGGAAATACGTACTAAATGAAAGGAATTTCTAAAAGCTGAAATGTTCTACAGCCGCTAGTCATGTAGGGTTAAACAATATTTTTCTTGGAATATTATCTTACATAATAAAATTACAGTAATTACCTCTTCCTCCTCATATTCTTCCTCAGCTTCACCAACCACCTCACCATATTCCTCCTGTCCAGCTGGTGGTAACAATCGACGGCGACTCCCATATTGAGGCATTTCATACCTGTAATATAAACTTACATCTTTAAACAGTTTGTCATGTGATTTCTGTAGAATCTACCATGAGTGATCTGTTTCCTTCTTTTTCTTCCACCATTCAATCGACAGATATTTACACAGCACCTATCAGGCTCCTTGTAAACTAGTTACAAAACTATAGAGTAAGAACTGCTACCTGATGACCAGTAATTTTTGCCATAATGGTACCCTGGAATAACAATAAAGAGAGTTGAGTTATTTCAGATACTCGTTTTTGGAGAAACTAGAATGAGAAAAAAGCCATATTGTGTCTTAACTAGCTGAAGAATCCAGAACACAAAATAGATACTTTGGAACAGTGTAATGGCTCATTCACAACATCATTAAATCTGTATGTTGGTAGCAGAAAGTTGCTTCAAACATGGTCTGTAATGGTTTTCACAATTTTCTTCAGTATTTTTTTGAAAGTGGTTAATTTATATGTGTACAAGTGACTTTTGAGACACTTATCAGTGGATTCTAAGGTGTGTTTTCTGCTTCCTAACTGCTCTTGGGCAAAACTTTAAACTGATTAGATAAAACATTAACATCTCATATGAAAGAAATGGTGAATTTAGGAATTGAGCAAATATGTTTCACATCTATTTCCCATATAAATAATTTTGAATAATTTTACTGCATTTCTAGAATTGCAATCGATATCAATGTAAAATATCAATATGTAACTCAATATAGAAAAATGGTTAAAACTTGGTTAAAAATAAAGCTAGATATACTATTCATTTTCAAATATTATACTAGTGAGATCGACATGACATTAAAAACAAATTCTAGTAATAATAATCATTTAATAATTTCCTATTAATAAAATATCAAAATAAGAATCTGAATTTAAAAAATCTGAAGATGTACCCATGCTCATAACTGTAATAATCTTGTCCATATTCCTGGCCAGGATCAATTCCAGACTCCATGGATAATTCCTATTGTTCAAAAAGAAAAATTGCATTTGAAAACAAATTCTTATCACGTTTCAGGTCAAAGTCAGATTTCTACACCTAGAATTCGATGATTCTCAAAACATTCCTGCCAAAATAACTTTAAATACAAGTGTCAGTTAAAGCAATTAAAATGACTCTATTTAAAAGTGTTAGTCAAATCTATTCATTTTTTTCTGGCTGTAACCATTTGATACAAAATAAGGTTATATAATTTGACCTGAAGAGGAAAAAGTAATTTTTTTCTAATGGCAAATCTGTTAAAACTTGCAGATGAGCATTTTCACTTGTTGTTTTTGGATGTCTTTTAAAATTATCAATCAATAGTTAATATTTAACTCAATTTTAAGTTAAATTATTAAGTGATGTTGGCCTTAAGAAAAATTATAACACTATCTACAGCATTTTTTTCATCTCCCCACTAACAGTTTTCTAGTACCCAGTATTCTTCTATTCATTGAAACTGTTCTGATAAAATCATCTGAGAACAAGAATTTAAGTTAATGTGTAATGCTTCCCAAGGATGTTTGTACTTTAAAACATACTGCTAATTCTAAATTTAAGGGTTTTTTGTTTGTCTGTTTTGTTTTTTTGAGACGGAGTCTCGCTCAGTCGCCCAGGCTGGAGTGCAGTGGCGTGATCTTGGCTCACTACAGGCTCTGCCTCCAGGGTTCATGCCATTCTCCTGCCTCAGCCTCCCGAGTAGCTGGGGCTACAGGCGCCCGCCACCACGCCCATCTAATTTTTTGTATGTTTTTTTTTAGTAGAGACGGGGTTTCACCATGTTAGCCAGGCTGTTCTTGATCTCCTGCCCTCGTGATCAGCTCCCCCTTGGCCTCCCAAAGTGCTGGGATTACAGGCGTGAGCCACTGTGCCTGGCCTCTAAATTTAAGGTTTTTAAAGGAAAAAAAGAATTTGTTAGAAAAGAGGTCCTTTTAATATTTCCAGTTCTAAACTCTAAACATACTGATTGATTTCTGTCAAACTCTACTTATAGAAAGATGTTTTTCTTGAGATATACATGTGAAAACAGTTTCTGATAACTATCAAATGCAGTTTCTCTACATTTCCCTTTTAAATTCTACTTTAACATGTTAAGCAGGTTAAATGACAAAGGTTAACCAAATTAATTTTGCAATGGAATACGAGAAGAGAGGGGGGAAAAGGATAGGTACTCACATGAAAATAGATTGGTACATATTTCTATCATCTATTATTTATAAAAATTTAATTTTGTTGATCCAGGAATACTAATGAGTCAGGAAAAAAAAAGCCCTCCTCTGAGGGCACAAATATGTCATTTACGAAGTGTGGAAATTTACAGCCTGCATGATTGATATGGATAAAGACCCTCAGTTGTGCTTGGTGTGGCCAACATCATTTTAAAAAATTGAATTCATTACTAACAGTGCTAATCAGAAAATGACACCAACAATGTGGATGTTGGTTTCTCTTGAAAAATAAAAGATGGAAACACTAGGATCATATTTTTACATTCCAATAATCTAGTTGGCCAGATTAATTTTTACAGCAAGCATGTTCTCTCCTGTTTATGACAGTATCCCCAACGACACTTTTCTACATTCATACCCTAGTCACTATGAAATCTGTCATCTGCTATTGCTTGGTGTCTAATAAACTCCATTCACTTACATTACTACCCTAGATCCTGTAGGTATTGACGCTTGCATTACTTCTTCTATCTTATAATTTTGCCGTTTACAAATACTTTGTGAACCTACTCTAAAGGAATCCAATTTTGATGTTAAAACTAGTATAGTTTATTCACCAGAATAACTAATATTTAGACAAACCCACGATGAACAATACTATGTATTTGCAGGGACACAGAAGAGCTAAAACTCTCATCTAAGTCTGGAGAGATTATTACTTGGTAAAACTTTTTAGAATACGTTTGGCAATAGTACTAAATTAAATATAATCATTTCTTCTTTCACAGAACTTAAATTTGTAGTTAAATACCCAACAGAAACATGTACACTTGTGAGAAAACACATTATTCATAACAGTCCCAAATTGGAAACAATGCAAAAGTCCATGAGATAAACACGCTACTACATCGCACAACAACATAAATGAATCTCCCAAACAGAATGTTGAGCAATATAGGTCAGGTACCAATGAAATATATTATATCATTCTATTTATATAAATTTCAAGAACAGACTAAAGAATATGTTACAGGCCAGAAGGAAAACTGATATCTAGGTGTTGACATAGAAGAGCTTGAGGGGTATGTGCACTCTGGAAAAATTCATCTAGTTATACAGTATGGTTTATACTTTACTTTTTTTATGGGCGTAGGTTTTATTTCAACAAAAATATATTTATTATAGGAAGGTTGAAGTGTGGGGGAAGGAATGAGGTTAAGAAAGACCTGGAAGAAACTGAGACAAAAAGTCTAGATTTAAGTTATTTCAAACTAAGTACTTTGTAAAAACGTTTCCTGGAGGTAAGCTAAGAATTTTAAGGTATGTAAAACTCAGTGTAATGATACTGGTTTAAATGAAGCAAATAGGTCTCAGAACTAATATTTTCAAACTGCTTGACCAATGCATGTTTAATTAAATACATACAGATACTGAGAAAATAACTTCAAACAAACAGTTTTGAAGTAGACTTTTTACAACATTAGGTAATTAATAGTAAGAAAGACGAAATAAAAATTTCAAGTAAATATTTATGGAGAAATAATGCAACTGAGTGGATTTTGGATTTTAGAAGTCAGCATCAAAGAATTTTCTTTACATAAATACTTTTTCTTCATTAAGGGAAAATAACGCTGAGCTCTTGCTAGCTACAATGCATATGGCATCAATTGCATTAAAAATGTAATAAGAAGTATAGAAGGGATGCGGATAGGAACCCAGGAAACTCAGCAAGATAGCCCTTGATTCAATCAGTCACTCTGTATTTCTGAGTTGAGTAAAGAGGGATAGGAACTAGCAGAAGGAAATGATCTAAAAGGTACCTCTTGGATGCTTCCACCACCCATGAATGAAGAGCAGAGCCATCAGTCGTTAAAAAAAAATTTGAGGAAACAGCCCGGGTGCGGCGGCTCACGCCCGTACTCCCAGCACTTTGGGAGGCCGAGGTGGGCGGATCACAAGGTCGAGAGACAGAGACCATCCTGGCCAATATGGTGAAACCCCGTCTCTACTAAAAATACAAAAATTAGCTGGGCATGGTGGCACACGCCTGTAATCCCAGCTACTCGGGAGGCTGAGGCAGGAGAATCGCTTGAACCCAGGAGGTGGAGGTTGCAGTAAGCCAAGATTATGCCACTGCACTCCAGCCTGGCGATGGAACAAGAATCCATCTCAAAAAAAAAAAAAAAAAAAAAAAATTGAGTAAGGAACTGCTGACCAGTCAGATCCATGAGTCAACCTCAACCAACAAGGGAATGCTGGCCCTTTTCGTTGTTCCACACAGTCCCAGTAGACTATAAAAACCCCTTAGTTGATGAATTCTAGATTTTAGAAAAGTATGCAAAGTAACATACTAGTGATTTTCTTGGGTAGATCAAACACTTACTGTGATTTTTAAAATTCATTTTTGCTGTCCACACAGGGAAAACATAGAATTAACTTAATATTTAATTATTATAAACATTTATACTGATGCAAAACAAAAACAACAACAATAATTGTAATTTACTGAATTTCTTCCTGTTACATTCCAGTTGTTGAGCTAGGAACTTGCATATTTATTAGATATTACTGCTAACATTTTATTGAAGATGAAATTGATGTTCAGCAGATGTGTATCTTGACTAAGGTCTTGCATAAAGTAATTGGTGTTTGGATTTCAACCCTGAGTTTTCCAATTCAAATTTTATGGAGCCCTCTCCATGGAAATTTTTGCTAAAACCTTATAAAAGTTTAATATTCCTGCCACACAACCTCCAGATTTTGGAGAGTAGATGCTAACCAAGAAATGCCTCTTTTTAGCAAAGATAGAATTCTGTACTCAAGGAAAAGGAATAAAATTTTTGTAAGTGGAGCTTATGAAATACTAAATTTGCCATAAAATTAAAAGTAGGATGACTGTGTTTTTATTTTTAATTACATATATAAACATAATAAGTAAATACAATAATATGTATTTATTATACAAAAAATATCTTTTTCACATTGCAGAAGAAAATGCCATAGGCAATTTGTAATATATGTGTCCAAAAGAGGTATTTTGAATCACATAAAATGATATTTAAGTACAGATATCAGCATTCTGTCTTTAAACTTTGCATAATCTAAATCTGATGTCAGGAATGGATAGATGAATTCAGATTGATTAAGACAAGTAACTACTGATCGGGTTCATTAATTGCTTCATTCAATGAATGGCCTGTATTTATTAGGAATAATGGGCTTGTCTAATTCCCAGAGAATGAGGCTAAAAATTTGGAAGTTGAGCTACCAACAACTTCAGGAGGTGATTTCTTGGTTTCTTTTTTTTTGAAGTTATTTTGAAAGACTCTTTTCTTTTCCTTTAAAATTATGCCACATTGGCAGACACCCACTCTGCCTACAAGAAGTAATACAATAGATCTTAAAGTCACAGTGAAGGCTCAGTGAGGTTGAAAAGAAAATGAAAATTGATACCTCTGGTTTAAGAAGAGAGGGCCTCAGCAGTTGCTGTTGCTGTCAAAGGAAATTAAAATAGAAAAAGATTTAGAAAATAATTCAGATGGGAAAGGTAGATAGATCATGATTGAGAAGAGAGGAAAAAAAGGCGACAGTTTAAAACGTGTTTCCTTGGGATTATTCATTATTCATGTGTTAGCTACCAAAAGCATTAAATATTTTAACTAATTCTTTATATTGGAACATAAAATAAGAATTCATTTGTTTTGTTTTAATTTCATCATTCTTTTAGTTAATGACAAATTTAATAGCCTTAATAAACAGGAATCTATACAGATTTTTGTTTTGTTAAGCTCCACAGTACAAAGAGTTATTTATGTTTCTAAAAGTACTGTGTGTCATATAATTACTTTTATCAAGTTTAACCTTGTTTTAAGTTGCCCTTCTTTTTTTCCTTCCCAATCACATTAAATGTGATAAGATTCATTGGGAAGAAGAGCAGAACACACAAAACGATAAAGTTGTAATGTATCTATCAACATATTGAAGACATGCTCTCCATTTCTTCTTCTTACCAAAGTGTGGATTTCTTGCACTAAAACATTAAGTGTGTTTTCAGAATGATTAGGAAAGTCATTAATTATCAGATTTGGTAGGAATTGCTTCCTGCCTCTTCCTTCTTTCACTTGTATTTATTTAAAGCTAATACAGTCACCATTGATCTGTTTCATAATAATATTCACTTTAACCAGATAAAAACAAGATACACAATTCAAATTTTGGGGTTAGTAACTCTTTGGAGGGAAAACAGCATATTAAACTAAGTATTGGAAAAGTGGGTAGTGAGGTTCTGGGAGGTAATTCCATCATTGAACCCACTGTTTAAACTGGCTAGTAGAACAACCATTTGCCTGAAGGGATATCCGTTTTGTAATATAGTTGTTGGTGAGTTAGTTATTTTACTCATAATGAATTCTAAACTATAATCCAATTAGGTCGTATACTTCTCTTGATTGAGAAGCTGTATGCTAAATCAAACTAGGTTCGCAGTGACTTCATTGGTAACATCACCTGCAGTACATCTGGCCAAATACTATTGGCCAGAATGCCCAGTAGGTTCTCTGCAGACAGAATCAAATGAACACAGTAGAAAACCCAGAGCTTTCTAACATTCTGATTATTTTTAAAATCTTTAGGATCTCAAGCTTTAACCTAGTGATAGGATGGAGCCTTGAACTGGTAAAAAGATCAAAAGTTAAGTAGTCCTATATATATATTCTTTGTTTTTTTTGTTTTTTGTTTTTTTTTTTGAGACAGAGTCTCACTTTTGCCCAGGCAGGAGTGCAGTGGCCTGATCTTGGCTCACTGCAATCTCCGCCTTGCCGGTTCAAGCAATTCTCCTGTCTCAGCCTCCCAAGTAGCTGGGACTACAGGCAGTAATCCTAGTTTCTAAATTAGATGTATAGCCTTAGACAAATAAATTTTGGGGAAATGTCAGAATACTGAGTAATAGTAATGCAGAACAAAATACATGTATCCTTAAAAAGGTAAGCAAGTGATCTTTGACCATTGAATAACAGATTTAAAACCTTAAAACAGGGAAGTAACATATATAAAAGAAAATAAATAGCATAACATACTAATATGTTTTTGCTGAAATCAAAGAAAATAAACTAGTTCAAAAGAAGGTACATTAGTCTTGCCTATTACACAAGTATTTTCCTAGTACGCTTGTTACGACATCAACACCATAAAGCCCTTACCTCTGATCCATAACCTCTCCTGCAAGGCAGAAATAAATAAATCAGTATTAAACATCTTAGATTTTCGTTATTAAACAAAATGACAGATAAGGGCTTTAAAAAAATGAGTAAAACTGAGAAGACAATTTCTACTAAACACTATCTCAGTGGGAAGTATATTTTGTGGCATTATCAAAACAGGAAGATCATGGTTTCACACCTGAATTACTAAAATAATGATCAACCCAGAGCCTCGTTCCATATGAGCAACAAAACATGCAAAATCTATTTTATTATTTCAATAGTGTATAATGACAAACTTTGACTCTATTATTATCAATCGGGATAAAAAATATTATACATGATCTCTGTTATACACAAGTCTTGATATATGTACTAATCCTTAGGGGAAGAGATATGCTTTATACATGAAGAATGTAATAAACATAGGATGAAAATTATGTCTATGATTGAATATATTCTTCCAAATGATTGTATGATATTTTCTTTATGTTAATTAATTCTAAAAATAATACAAACTATTGGCTGTCCTTTCAGGGTCAATTATAATATTAGAAATTAAGTGAAGAAGTTTTTAGAGCTTTAATAGCCAAATAGCCAATATTACATAAAGATTTATAAAGTTCACACATCACAAGATGGTGAAACATTTGACTATACTTGAGGGGGAGAAAAGAATATAGAGTTTTCAAAGTTGAATGTTACTAATAATGAAAATGTTCTATGTATTATTTTTTAAGCAGTTAATCTAAAGTGTTAAACTGATGCTGTCAACCATGTTATGTAGAATTAATCAGTTTAATGAAGAATTATTACAAAGAGGCACATATTACAAAGAGGCACATGCATAACTTTCTAAAATCCAACAAAACAATCTCTGTAGAAAATTTTTTTAAAAATTTTGAGGCCTTCACAAAGTAATTCTACTTATCAGAAAGCATCTTATATGGTTAATGCACTGTATATTGAAACTGTTTGTAAAAAAGTAAATACAATGCTTACTAAAGCTGCTCAATTGATTCTTTAAAATGGTTCTGCAGTGAATTTCGTAGAGTGCTTACACGGTTCTGCCAATATGTATAAGACTGATAATTCTTCCAGAGTCTTTAGAAATTGTAGACATTTTCAACTTTTACCAAATTTATATTTTTCAGAAATAATTCAGGTAGAGAAAGCTCATATTTAGGTTTTAACAATGACAACTGAGTCATATACCTTATAAAATATCCAACCAAAGCCAGGCTTTATTTTTTAGACTATTTCTTCTGACCCCTTTTATTAGCAATGGTTTCCATCAATGTGAAAAATAAAATATCAATAGATAAACTATAACTCAATGTTAATGTTTCCATTCACATTTTTGTTGCCTTTTATTTGGTTATTTGTATTGCTTGTCTTGGCTCAAAGGCAGAAAGTTACTTGAAAGAGGTACATAACAGAACTACTACTTTACCTGTGTGCTTTCAAAACATGACTATTGATACTTATAAAGCCAGTTCATATAATATCGATGCACCTCTTTATGCAATTCATAATCAATTGTATTATTTATTTTATATCATGTATATGTATCACTGTTTACTTTTAACAGTAAGGACAAATGTTTGGTCATCTTTCTTAAGTCTTTATTTAAAAGGTATCTAATAATTTCTTATGCATTAATGAGATCATAATAAATATTGAGAAAAAAGTGTTATTTTTCTCCTCTCTGGTTGTCAGGTTGTAAGCAGTTAGGGTTTGAGAGGAGGAAGAATATTTAGGCTTGTGTACTCAGATAATACTAAAAGGTCTCATATAGAAGATATTTTAACTGACTTTTATAATGTATCATAATGACATTAGGAATCTCCAAATACAATGTGTCAGAAAAAGACTGGCTTAAATATAAAACACAGGTATCTATGTTTCAATTAAAAAGTACAGAATAATAATAAAACTTTCAGATTATGTAAATAGTAAAATGTTATAGAAAAAGGCAATATAACAATTTAATAAGGCTGTAGGTACCTACATAAAAATGTTTTTTGGACTTCTCTTATTTCTTTTGTTACTATTTATAGATTTATCAAGAAATTATAAATTTTACATTTGCAAAAAGCTGGTAGATATTAGCTTAGAAAAGACACACTCACATTAAAGGCTTACACAATTGTGAATACCTTGTCAGAGTCCGCCAAATAGCACAAGTTCTCATGCATATGACCAGCTGCCAACAAAAACTCCAACTGAAGTTTTTCAGTGAAAGAAAGAAAAAAATCACGTTCAAGAACCCCAAGAAAGTAATTACTCTCGATTTGGATGAAAAGATTTTGAAGCAGATGGGCTAATAAAAATAATCAGATTTACAGATTGTTTTCTGTCTGATCTTGGTAATTAGGAATGCCTAATTATTGAAGAAATATGAGGGATGAAGAAAACCTGAAATAACGCATTGAAGGGGGCTCTCAACTTATATTCATATACTTCCAATAGTAATTATCAGGTATGAGTTTTGCCTGTATGTTAGAATTGTACCCTTCTCCATGCAAACTTATATCTTCTAAAAATCTTAAAACTCCAGAGTGTTTTATAAGTATTATTTGTTTTAAACACTTATATGTGCATTCAAAATGTGAACTTCCAGTAAATAAAATGTATTCCATGTGTTTCATGGGAAAAACAAAGTAATTACTTGATGGTCACATATTATACATTATATACTAATATTGAAAGAAGTATAGTTTCCTTAGGAAGGAAGGGACATAGATAGATAGTACCTAGCTTAAGTGATGCTGTTCGAATGTAACAATTGGAGCGCTAAGAACTATTACTACAACTACAGAAATCTCTTCCCAGAGTATACAGTTTTATTTTCTTTGTTTAAAACAAAAGAGCAGAAACCTATGTAAAAGAGTGATAGTTCAGCAAATATCACTTCTCTTGATTTTTCTATTTAAGCTTTTTATATTTCATTTATTAAACTGAAGATCATACTTTCTTTAAAAAGGAATCTTATGAAAAAATTTAAATTAAGGAGATGATTAATAATGTGAACAAACAAAATTAAACAGCACTTTAAGCATCTGTTGGAACAATGAAATGCCTTACAAAAGTCAACGACTCAAGATTTATTTTCATTATAAAGAAGGGAAGGGAAAGCACAATGAGAAATAAAGAGAATAAGACAGCAACTGAAAAAGTATAAGATTTATCAAATCCATAAGCATACTACTAAATCCATAAGCATACTACTAAGATAAAAGCAAGTCAGAGTAAAAGATGTTCTTATCAGAAAACAGATGACTACATGTTATAGCACCTGAGATTTATTTTGAAATACCTTATGTCTGTCATCTCCTACAATCTAGGTACATTATATTTTACTTTGGTAGTATTTCTTCTTACCAAATACATAGGCTTCAAGAAAAAACAGAACCTACCATATCAGTTTTAACTTATTTGTAACAGTCTGCTTTTTTCTTGGAACATTCATATAAAACTACGATCAAAAACTAAATGTAAATGTTACTGCATCGACATGATAGACATGCCTTTGGTTTAAGTTGGGTATCTAACTTTCATGCCCACATATTCCCACTAAAAAAGAGATTAAAATTACTTACTTTTCAAATAAATGTAGAACAAATTATGCTACCTTGTAGTTTTTAAAAAGTAAGGTAAATCTATTATATATGAGTTAGTAGTGATGAGGTTAATATCTTTTTAAATTAAAAACGAGAAAAAAACTGCATTTCATTGAATTTGGGGTAAAATAATAGAATCTTCTTTGACGTTCAAATTTGATGTTCAACTTGAAGACTATGATCAACAACAAGAGGTTTGCCCGACTAAAATAAGAAAAGCAACATTACAGTGAAGTAGATTGACTGTGAGATTGTTTTTCAGTTCCCTCGACAATATTGTTCAAATTCTCCTTGTTTTGTTCAAATGTGATTTCCATATTTGTTACTTCCGAAGGGCACATAGTTTGAAGTTCTGAAACATTTGTGCGTAGATAGTTTTTTTCTATTTGACTGTACATGTTAGCTACTGATTTTTCAAGTTCTGCTAAGTTTTTAACATGTCTGAGGATGCCTTTTGGTTCTCTCTGAGGGTCTGTTTTACACACTGTCGTTGTTGATAGCTGTGTCATAGAGGACTTAATTTTCTCAGCAGGCATCATGTTGGTCGTGCATTCAACACCTGTTATACAGACACACTCTGTGGACAGAAATGAAGCTGAAGGAGGTGGAGGGCAAGGAATAGAAGGAGGTGGTGGAGGAAGAGGAGTTGGAAATGGAGGTAGAAGAGGTGGTGTTGGGGGACCAGACGTTGAAATGGAAAGTGGAAAAAATGTAGAAGGAGGAGAGGGAGGAGGACAAAAAAGAGAAAAAGGAGAAATGTCAGGAGGAGGAGCAAGAGGAGCAGGAGCAGGAGGAGGAGAAGGAGGAGAAATAGGAGAAGGAGGAGGAAGGGGACAGGCAGAAGGAGAGATGTTTGGTGGATGGGCAAAATTTTCAAACATATTTCTTTCGGTTTCAACAGGTAACATACAAATAGGTGTCGCTCTCCTAGAGAGTGAAGAATTTAAAACACAAGGCCTTGAAGGAGAAAGTTCCAAGGAACACTCAGCAGGAGAACTGACGACATTAGGTTCTGATTTGAGTTCCACAGTTCTTGAAACAGTTGGCAAAGTGGAGAATGAGAAGTGAGGCCTGGGAAAGCAAAATGAAGAGTCTGAAGAGAGAGATTTCAACTGTTCTCTTCCTTTCATAATCAGTGTGTCACCTTGCCTTATTTCCTCTTTCTCTGTCAAATTTGCCTCTTCAGTTGTAAGCAATGGATTGCTGCTACCTCTTTTGTTTGTACAGATTCCAGTGTTTTCATTTTCAGCTTTCTGCCTGGTGCCTTGCCACTGCTGCAGATCTATGATCTCTGGTCTATTTGGAACTTTCCTCATCAGCCTCCTGGGTAAGCTGACTGACTGACTCCACAGCCTCTGAATCTTTTCTCTTGGGCCCCTCAGAGACTTACTCTTGGCTTGTACTTTGGGTGAAAATGGGTCTACAAAATCTGTTCTCTGTGAAATGTCTGAATTTGTTGATACTTGACTTATGTTTTCCTTATAAAGGGGATTATGGGCACTTAAGTCATCCTCATCAGATAGAAATGTGAATTTTCTTGCAGCCTTCAGTTTGTTGCTCTTAAGTGATCCGTCTACATGAGCTGACTTGTGAGCCTCAATAGTATTGGAAGAAAAGGGCATCACAACTTGTTGATGTTTCCTGTCTTCTGAGACTGAGTTATTTCCCCTGCTTTGTTGAAAATGGTAGAGAAGGAAAATACTTGAAAGAAAAGAAGATAATGAAATGTAAGGAAACAAGTCAGTTGTGACACAGCTTTCATGAGAAAGATGTTTTTATGGCTCTCATTACTATTTATTAAATACTTAAAAACATCAAAGACCAAACAACACTAACCTACTAAAGCAAGACATTATTTTAATTCCCTGGTCTTAGAAAGGCAGGGCAGAAAAATCTTAGAGTTGTGAGAAGAAGAATGAGAAATGTAAATGAAAAAAAAAGTACTCTACTCATCTCCAGATTATTTTGGAAGAGTATTTTTTGTTTTTGTTTTGTTTTTTTCAGCTAGTGTGATACAGCAAAGCATCCATGTCCACACGTAACAGTTCCCTTATGCACAAATCACAGTTCTTCCCATTGCAGAACACCATCGAAGCTACCAACTTCTTATCTTATCTTTTCCTTGCCTGAGGATGCTCAGGGCTGCCTGTTACGCATAGAAGATTCTTAGCTGTATCTGATTCAGTACCTGTCCCTTATCTCTCATGTCAGTACTTCTGTCCTAGAGCCAAAAGTAATCTCCTCTCTGAGCCATCATGTGGAATATCCTGTTCTCCAAATTAAGAGAATTAAAATCACCAAGGACAGATGGGAGTTTGTCTCACAGTCCAAAAATCACAATTGAGAAATTGAATGTACGCTAGAATTGTGACAGAGTTTTTCTTCTGTTTAAAGTTTGTGCTTAATTAGTTTTAAAACCTTATATATAATACCTATCATCTATCAATCAGGAAAAATTGTTTGTTTTAAAACCTTATAAATAGTACCAATCAGAAGAGATGTTGTAATTTCTTAGACTGATCTGGATCAAATTTTACTTAAAAAAACTCACCTTAACAAAAAGATTGATGCTAAAAAAAAAAATCACTTTTTGATATCACTGAAAGGCTTACTTATGCACGGAAACTGAATCATAGGTAGCTGTGAGTCATAAATAAAGTTGCATACATCAAAGATCACAAATTAAATAGCTCTAAGGAAAGCATTTGGATCCTTCTCCCAGGAATGTTGGCTGATAGGTGGTTCCGAATAGTCTCTCGTTAGGTTTTACTCTCAAGCCAAAACAGAATAACAACATTTATTTTAGTTACTGCTTAATATTTACCCACTTAGCAGGAATGAAATAAAAAAGAAATATTCTGAATGAACAGAAATTAACTAGCCATATTGAAAAATTAAAAAATTAGGGTGATAGTTTAGGCAACAAAATAATAAAGCCACAGTTGTTAATGTGTCTTTTGGCAAAGATACGAACTGTAAGAAAGAAACAATTCACACAGGTAGACCTGGAGCATCAAGCCTACTTGGACAACAAAGAAAATTCAGACAATCTGGACTAATCAGAGTGCAAACACTTGTACTCTTCGAATTTTGAAAAGTATTTTTCAAATATGGCACGAACAACTGGGATTGGTAGTATATACTGGTTGTTTTTGTATACATTTGTTCGTGGTTTGATTTCTCTTGGAAAAGCACCCAATGGATATAACAATATCACATCACTTTGACTAAAAGAAAAGAAATCTAGAAATAGGTTTCTATTTATAGATTTGTAAATTTTAAGAACTTAAAATTTAATAATTTTTAAAAACTAATTTAAAACAATTAAAAACAAGGAGAATTTTGAAATTCCTTTCAGTAGGCACAGGTACCATCACAGCGAACACATGTTTTAAGCTCATGCCATCAAAAGGAAATTGGGTGTGGAAGACAAAACTTTCCTTTTAACAGTAAGTGAGTCTGTGGCAAAAGATGAAGATCACTGTATTTACAGTACAACAGCATTTTAATCTATTCTATTGTATCTACTTTTCTAACGCTCTTCTATTAGAGTGATATGATATGATATTATTTACTTACTTATGCCTATGTATCCACAGGTGAGAAACAGAAAACATGTGATAGAAAAAAAGAAGTTTTTACTAGAGTTAATTTAAAACAATTCTGAAAATATGAGCAGGAACTTGCTTTAAACACTTAGTATGTATATCAAAAAAAGGCATGTTTTTATATTTTGTTATTATTCATATGAATGACATTTAATAGTAGATGAAATCAAATGACATTATTTGAATGTCTTTTCACAGAAAATTAATAGTAGATGAAATCAAATGACATTATTTGAATGTCTTTTCACAGAAAATTGTATCTAATAAAGTCTGTTTACTATACATAGATAAAATTCACTTCTATTAAACCTGGATGATGCCAATCCTAAAATAAAAATTTTAAATGAGAGTTTAAAAATTGCTTCTATGTCCTAACTCTGTAAAACTGGTTAATGCACACTGACTTTTAAAGGAGATATATTTTGTTTGGAAGAAAGTAAATATACAACTACTATGGTAAATATACAACTACTATGATGACAATTACAAAGTAATTATAGCATTCATATGAAGTTATTACTTTGTGAAGTAGTTTTTCCAAAATGATCTTTGACTGACTTTGTTCTTTTTAAGATAATTGATAATAATCATTTAAAACTAATTCATTTTCTAGTAACTTAATGCTTAGAATTCCTGTAAAAAGTTCTTGGATAGGTTAAACAAACATTTACTAAAGGTAAGATAATTAAATATGTAGAACTTAAACTATTTCAATGAATACATATATTACAATTGCAAAATCTACTGAGTCTACTACAATTGTTCAAGTAAAAATAATCTTAGGTATTGCTATTTGAAAATTACTGGCATCAAACTATACTGATTCCAGATGATGTTATAGTATACCTGTTCTTATTAATTTAAAATGAATATATAATTCATTAATTTCATATATAAACACACAACTTTACACATAATCCTTTTTTTTAGTTTCTAAAGATCTTTGCTTGAGAGAGGTCATTAACATACTCAAATAGAATAAAATCATATTGGCTCAATTCCTACATTCACCAATAATTACAAAAGAAACAATCATTTTTCAACTTACAAAAAAGGTGAAAGCATATATCTAAAGCATGAACCCTGTATTATGTCATTATTTTGGAAATAAATAGAATGTCATGCTTTAACCTATTATAAATTCAGATTTTGTGTTAAAATAATAGCATTAAGATCAATTTTAACATTAATACGACTATCCTAAACAAAACCTTGTATAACATTATTAATATGGTAAGTAACCTGAATACATTTGTTTAAAACCAGCTTTTCCATTACCAGGTCAGTTTCATGATTTTTGAGGCTTTTCTTATTGCTACTAGTAACTGATAGGGATGTCACATGTAAGAACATGTTATAGTCCTTCTACTCCATCAAATTCCAGTTAATAAAAGGTTTTCTGGATTTAATTGTCATATTCAAAATTGTAAAATATTCTTGGTTGTTTTACATATCATGTCCAAAAGCAGTTATTCTTGAATTTTTAAAATACTGACAAACTGAACATCACCATAAGGAATCCAGTTATGAGGGTAGCATCATTACACAAGCAACTGTGAGGTCTTTTAACAGTTACCAGTGTCTTTCAAAAATGTATGATTTTTAAATAGTGACTACAAGTTTCAAATCGTGCAGGAGAAATATTCGGTAATCACAGCAGTCTGAGAGTAATAAAGTGAAAAAAGCATTTTCTAAGTAGTTGGGAATTTAATATAGAAATTCTGTAATTTCATTGAGATTTTAATTTCTATATCATATAACGTCCTAAAAGTAGTATCTCGGAAAATACTACGATTTTAAACCACAGAATTTGGTTTTGATTACCAAATAGGGATCGGTTTGGATACCTAATCAGGATTACTATTTTATGATTGTGCTTTATTTCTCTCGTCTCCTATGCAAAAATATATTTTTCAGAATCTATTTATATATTTATACATATATACATATACATTGTATATGTAAAAATGCATGACCCTGAGGATTGAGATATTAAATATTATACTCAAGCTATAAATGTGCAATTGTCTCCTGAAGTTGAATTCTGCTTTTCTCTTAGCTTTCTTTAATTTCTTGTTTGGTTTTGGCTATTATTTTTCAACTTAACTTTTCTTAGATTTTCGTCTTAACAAATTTTCTCTTGAAAATAATAGAATAAAATAGTCCATGTAGGCATTTCCACATCAGATTGAAATTAAATACTCACCACACGGAATTCAGTAAAACCCAACTACTTCTCAGAGTTCCTGAACGGTCTACTTACATTGAGCTGTCTCCAAGTTCTTCATAGAGATGCGCACCTGGCGGAGGCGGCGGCGGCGGCGGGGGCGCTGCCACTGGTGCAGGGGCCGGCGCTGCTGGTTTAGCCGCGGGTAATGCGGCCTGAATTCGTGCAGTCTTTGTACACTCAGCTTGACGTCTTGGATAAAGTAAGGATGGCTTGTAAAACTCATTTTAGAAATCATAATGCTTATCAATAAGCTACCTTTTAATAATGGGGTCCAGTTATCAGGGGAACCCACTAAAATTATTTTACACAAACATCAATTTAAAAACAGATATAATTACAAAAGCATCCCCACAGGGTATCATTTGCATATAATCCCTGCTTTGTTCTTGAAAATAGCTATCTCTTGAATAAGGGGTAGAATTCAGCAGACATATTTGCAAATTAAATTAAATGATAATCTTAAAGAGAGAAAGCAAAATTTTAATTAAAATGGGATGGATAATTGGTAGTTGTTTAACGAATCTCTTTCATAAGATGAGGCATATTAAAGATAAATAATTTTTCTTTATTATTTGCCTTTTTAAAAGTTATTTGAAATGATTTGAAACATTTTTTGACGTTATTTCACAGAGGCTGTACACACATGTACAAGGGAAATTTGGTTAACTTGTATATCCTTTAAGATACCTAGGAATGCCTAGGCCGGGCACGGTGGCTCATGCCTGTAATCCCAGCTACTGGGGAGGCTGAGGCAGGAGAATCGCTTGAACCCGGGAGGCGGAGGTTGCAGTGAGCCCAGATCACGCCATTGCACTCCATCCTGGCCAACAAGAGCAAAAACTCCGTCTCAAAAAAAAAAAAAAAATTCCTAGGAATGCCTGTGATTCTCATGTTACAGCTACACTGCTGTTTTTGGATTTCCTGGACACTGATTAATTTCTTCCTCAAAACCAAGATGTTACAGGATGGAAGCTATAGGCAAACTATCTTTTTCACATTTATGCAAGTTACATCCAATTGTCTAAAATCAGCTCAATTCTATATATATCGAACCAAGAAATAAACTATTACAAACGCAAAACAAGGGAATAATATGTGGTTCTGAGCAGGCTGACTTGATTGATATAATCTCGGGTTTCTCTTTTCCTATTACATGAAAAGGATGTGTAAAATGTTAATTATACTTACACTTTAAACCTGTTTGGGAAAGCAATGAGTAAGAAAAATAGAAAGCTACATTAGAACTATTGCATTAATAACATTTTAACATCTGATTTATTCTAAATCATGAATAATTTATACGTTAAATTCATAATGACAGAGTTAATGACAGACTAAGAAAACTAAGTATATCAATTCGAAAGGTGAAAATAGTATCGTTACCGTTAGAGTCATTCAAGCCATTAAAATATCCATTACAGAAAAATAAAGAAATGAACTACATGGAATAAGAAAACTGGATTAAAATGTAAATATGAGAATTTCAACTCTAGTGGAAAAACGGAATATTAAAGATGACTTGACCTTTATAATTGGCTTCTTGGTTTACCCTGCTTGAAGAATATTACAGGAATGGAGTGAGGTAGCAAGCCCTGATTATACTCTTGGCTTCACTTTGAAGCTGAAGCTAGAATTGGAAGGTCCTACTCTTGGGTAATAAATTTATGACAGTTTTTACATATTTGCTTTTTAGTTTCCATTCATAGAAAAGTTCAAAGGCATATCATTATATAAAAGGATAGCTATTCATTCTTACCTTATTTGCAAGCAAATATCAAAGTACAAATGGGTACAAATGTTAGGTCTTTAAATATTAGAATTTTACTTTGCTATGTGAGCAGAGAAAAACTCATTTTGCTTAATTATGTTAATCTATAAAAAGCAGTAACTAAATTCATATGGTATTGAGCTGATTATCAAACTAAAGGAGAATTAAATAATGCATCTATAAATTATTTAAATATTAAACATCTCAAGTATTTGTTGTATTTCAGACTACCTTGTATAACATCCAGAGCGCTTCAGTTTTGATCATTGCATACTGTGCCAAATACAAGAATTTTTCTCACTGATTTTCTTGCTAGCAGGATATAATAAAGCTCCTTTGGAAAATAGTTAAGTGTAAAAAGATAACTGGTAATACGGAATGGATTTAACATTATAATTAAAAATGGGTTGATGGCTTAATAATTTAAAACAATTTGTTCAGTATTAATTTTGTTCATCAGCTTTAGATTTAGCATATCAATTGATTGGTTAAGGATACATTAAGCTCCAGTATATCAACCTTAATGCTGTATTTGCAACTTCACATTGCTTTTGAGGTAGAAAATATTTCTGTAGTTTCAGGTCGGAATTACTTGAAAAGTAATGACCTGCTTGAAAAATATTAAAGGAATGGAGTCATGCAGCAAGCCCTAGTTATATTCTTGGCCTCACTTTGAAAACGAAGCTAGAATTGGAAGGTCCTACTTCTGGGTAACAAATTCATGATACTTTTTTTCATATTTGCTCTTTAGTTTCCATTCAGAAAACATAGCAAAGTTCATTCAGAGCATACATTTGGATTTTCAGGTTGGAATTACCTTACCTTATTCAATTCACAAGAAAATTTTAAGTATTTGAGAACAAAGATGACAGTTTAAGAATACATAAGGACTATTGGCTGGGCACGGTGGCTCACGCCTGTAATCCCAGCACTTTGGGAGGCCGAGGTGGGCGGATCACGAAGTTAGGAGTTTGAGACCAGCCTGACCAACATGGTGAAACCCTGTCTCTACTAAAAATACAAAAATTAGCCAGGTGTGGTGGCGCATGCCTGTAATCCCAGCTAATCAGGAGGCTGACACAGGAGAACAGCTTGAACCTTGGAGGCAGAGGTTGCAGTGAGCTGAGATCACACCACTGCACTCCAGCCTGGGCAACAGAGCCAGACTCCGTCTCCAGGAAAAAAAAATAAAAAGTAAAGAATACATAAGAACTATTTTAGTATTTCCTCTGTAGGCAGTTTAAATGATGAATAGCAGTTCTACCATTATTTCTTATTGTTTACTACATAAAGTAATTTACATGATTTATTATTCCTGTCTGCTATTTATTTTCTTTTTGTGGCACACTCAGGGCTACTTCTCTTCTTAATCAGCTCCCCAATTTTTTCAAGTCATTGTCTATAGAAATATACTTAAAATGTGTGGCTCTCTATCACAAAGCTTCCCCAGACCTAGTGTCAAAGAATATATTACTAACCTACTTCAAATATGGATGTTTAAATTAGTGATAATTACTTGACTACTCTAGATAAATACAATTTTAAAATATGGACACTGTCAATGAATGCACTTGCCTGCAGGAACCAGAAAAATTAAGAGCCTGCACAGCCAGAACATGCTGTCAAATATTACACTAAAAACTCTGGCAAAGCACCCAGGAAGGAAGAAACCACATAGAAAATTACATCTTATATGCTATGATTTTACAATGCTTTTGCTAACACTGTGATCATTTGCACAAAGGCAAATTTAACAGTTTGGATAAAAACCTATCATGACAATGTCGCGAAGTTATTGACCTTCCTTTGGAGCTGGGCAGAGTGGGTATCTGCATATGGCATTCCATTGCTTTTACCCCAGGATACCTGTTACCTTCTCTCCCAAGTTGGCTCTTAAACAAAAGAAGAGCATAAACAAAGCCACAGGAACTAAAGTGATATTTCTATTGAAAGAGACCGAATTAGAATCACAGGAATATTGGGCCATCAGTGAAAAATGTACTGGGAGTTTGTACTGTTTTCCTTTTGAAGAAAATCGTTTCGTACGAGATAGATAGACAGATAAAGCAATCTCAGAGTAGTTGCACCATCAATATTTTACAATGCAAAGCCATGTTACCAGAGATGTTTTTCTGCAATGACTTCTGAGGAACTATCCAGGTTTACCATCCTTGAATACTTACTGTCTGTAGCTGACCAAAACCACCAAGATGGCAGGAATGCAGCAGAGGATGATGATGAAGGCCAGAGCCAACAAGGCCCCTTCTGTGTATCCTAGACTTTCTCCTCTCTTTTTAATGCTGGTCACTGCCTCTGGAGTCCGGATCTCCAGAATGCGTCCTCCTTCCCCATAATACGGCTGAAAGTCTTTATTGATATCAAGTAGTTTGCCATCCAAAAATCTTTATTGTTAGATAAATAGCAAAATTAATGATGCTAGTAGAGAAAGAGCATTTTAAAAATAAAATCTTTTTGTAAGATCTTTCAATATTTTCTCTAATTGAAACACAAGCTGAGTCAGAAGTCTCATGAGTAATAAGAAAAGCATATATAAAAAGCATAAGCAATAAAGAAGAGGAGTAATTACACACCTGTATAGAAATATCAAAAATATTTTAAAACACAGCTCTTGATCTGCTTATAGACTTAAAAAATCTAATTATCAGTATCATTAAGCTTAATATTACTGTGTCAAAATAATTTAACAAAATTTTAGATGGAATAAAATATAATATCCTAAATTATATACCATAGTTTATATTTATGCATTTTATCTCCTTGGGTCCTGTAACCTTCAGGATAACCCTGTAAAGATCAAACATTACAATACTGATTTATTGCAGGCCAAAAAGCTATACAGTTATAAAAACGAATCTGAGGCACCAAACTAAGTTTTCAGACTCAAACTCTGTATTTGTTTGCCATAACACCATCTTAAAAGTAAACATTCTCAAGTTTCAAACCAAAAGAATGTTTTATGGTCAAATGGTGAAGACATTTAAAAGACCCTTCTGCCTAGGAAAAAAAGACTAAATAAATGATGCAGGTAGTATATCAGTGTTGTAAGAATGACAGGAAGTGGTAGTCAATGTAATTCCTTCCTCTAAATAATGCAATTCCAACTATGAGTCTTGAATTTTGGAAGAGAATCAAATAATAATTATTCCTAATCTTATGAGATTGAAAAAATTTGTTATGTATTTAATATCGTAATTAGCAGGTGATTTTTTAAACAATTCCTTGGGAACTTTTGAACAGTCCCTTATAAGTGCTACATATTGATGCAACAACTGTGTTCTTAATACAACACCACCATAAAGGTCAAACGTCTTACTATAGAATATTGGAAAACAAAAATAATTCAAGAAAAACACAATTACTCATAGTCCCATGATCTACAGACAGTCATAATCACTTCTAACATCTTGGTATATTTAAGTCTAATTTTTTTTGGAGGGGTGATATTAAATATTTTATATACTTGAGTATACTGCATATATAAAGTGCTCATGTTGAAAAATACAGAAAACACCAAAAAATGCAAAAGAAAAAATTAAAATGGCCCTAAATTTCATTATCAAAATATAATCAATGCCATGCTTGTGTACTTTTTTCAGTCTAATTTATGCCCTTTTGAGACATTTAATTTTAATATTCAGAGTGACCATGCTGATTTTAAATCCCGTTAACATACTGTTCATTGCTTAAAAATAGAAGTGCCTGGTATCACATATGAATTCCATCACATATGTAACTCATAAACTAATTCATATCACACATGTGGCAATTAGAATGCTTTTTTGCTTTTTTTAAACAGATATGCTTTTATAGATTAAAAATGTACTTTTTATAGCAATTTTCCAAGCTCATTGTTACACGTTAAAAGAAAATAAAAAATTAGCCATTTTTATGATTACTAGAAATAGAATAGTGAAACTTTTTGTTTGAATTGTTTATTAGATAAAGGAAGAGATTCTAAATGACGCATAGATCAAGAATTGCTTCACAGGAACTATATTATTAGAACAAGGAAGAATCAGATCCAGAAGAGGATCAATAATTGAAGGGAAGAATATACCCCTACAATGTGGAGTTCAGTTGACAGATCAAAATTCTACTGGATTCCTGGATTTCATATCCAAACTCTCTAAAGTAAGATTTGTTAGTCTTTTTACACTGCAAGAGCCCTATTACTTAGATACTTATTTTCACTTATCAATGTGATGTCATAAACAATTTTTTACTAGAAGGATGGATCACTTTTGAACCCACACCTGATCTAGACTATCTTTCTTTACTTTGTGTATTTAAAACAACTTGTCTGGGTAAAAATTCTTGAGTCATAACATTATCCCTTACAAAACAGCAAAATTGCTTCCATTGCCTTTTGTCATTTTATCATGCAAATGAGATAGGCAGGGCTTACCTAATTTTTGTTCCTTTATGAGTAAGATATTTTTATTTCTGTTTCAGTGATTTTTAAACATATTCAGATACTATTCAAAGAAACATGGCTACCTTTCCATTGATTTTTGCATGTAATATAATAAACTCTTGAATTCTTTTTTCGATTTTTTGCTTCTGTTATAAATACTACAATTTTAACCTCAGAAATAACTGTCATTATCAGGTTGTATTTTAATCGTCCTATCAATATATTTTGATCTCTTTTATTATTTATATGTTTTTTCCTTTTTCTTAATATTGCATACATTTTCAATGGATACACTTCATGTTGTCAATTTAATTTTCACATGCCTTCTCATTTCAGGAAAGGTTGAATCCAGGTGCTCAATTGATTTTAGGAGATAAAATTTAATTTATAAATTAGACACAGTAAGATATTAACAACAATAACTAATAACAAAATAGAACAACTATAGAACTATAGTGTAATAAAAGTTATGCAAATGTGGTTTCTCTCTGTCTCTGTCAATATCTTATTGTATTGTACCATTGGTAACTGAAACTGAAGAAAGCAAAACCACAGAAGAGGGTTGACTGCTATACTCCAGTTGGACTGAGGGGAAGGCACTTTAGATTAAAGACTACCACCGTGTAGGAAAGGGTCAATTCTCACGAGAGAAAGTGGAATTCTTTTACCAGAAACAGGAGAAGGACTCAAGCCATGTAAAACACACACACCATTTCACCAATCCATACCATTCTGTTTTCTACTAAAAATGTTAAACTGTTTTCCAATGGTTTCTGTAGGAGAAAATTTCCAGAGTTACATATTCTCCCTCTGGGTCATCAGGTTATTATCTCCTGATTTTCCATATTTATTTTGTTTTTTAGTATTTATTGCTGATCCCGTTTTTCCACTGCTTACTTATCCTAAAAAAGAGATAGATCTGCCCAAATCCAGCATCAACACAGAAATGTGTTTTTTTTTTCTCATCATTTTCATCTACAGTGTACTCAGTTAGTTACTATATGCAAACCTTTTGTAATTCTAAGGGCAGGGTATACAGGTCCCTTCCCAGGATGTAGCCAACATGAATTGATTACTGCTATGTTATCCTGAAATGAGATAAGTTGCTAAACCAATGTCGTGTCTTATTATTTTCTCAAGCACATGCAAACATGTATTTCTGCCTCCATTGATGGATATGGGGCCTAATGTTGTGTTATTCAGCATATAATTAATAAATACATAATCAACAATCTACCCTGCATCTCACCTTCGTGACTGATTACCTTGATGATGATGATTTTGATACTGCAATGTACATATGAATGTAGAAATAAGTAAAGGGTGAGCAGGAGATTGTACTCTAGACAGTAGAGGGACAACTGTCTATTTCCTTTGTAGGTACACAATTTAGGCTTACAGAGTGGGCAGTGGTTAACATATCTACCTACATTCATTACACTGTATAAGATTGTTCTGCTTAATCAAGCAAATCATGGTTAGATCATCAACTATTTTCTTTTCACAGTTTCATAACTGTTTAACTAGATTCTAATAATTAGTATTCCATTGATTTGGATTTTCAGTATTTTGAATTTATATGTATAGTTTTTTACTTAGAACATTGAAAGATGCTTTATCAGAGCCTGTTAATCAGATACCATTTAAGGTCTAACTGTGTTTTTAAACATTGTGGTTTAAAGGCAGTGTATAAAGTCTTTTTCTGCCTTCTCCATCTTTCTCTTACTATTTGGACATACTGTTTTTAAATAGGCTGGATATAAGACAGATAAACAAGCTAAAATGTATTTGCTTATTTTTAAATTTTAATTAAACTATATTTTAAAGTAATGTGTTCTGTTTTGTGTAGAATGCAGAAAGCCACAAGAGAATATGGCTATTAACAGCAACAACAAAATGACAAAAAAGTGCCAGGTTATACTAAAATCATAAATTTCCTTGAACTGAAGTCACAATGTGAGCAAGAAAAACCAAATTCCATTGAGTGGCAATTAGGATAATTTCATGGTGAGATGTGACCATACATTGTTTCACCTTTGGCAGAAAAGGTTAAAAGTGGCTGCCATAGGCTGGGCACGGTGGCTCATGCCTGTAATCTCAACACATTGGGAGGCTGAGGTGGGATGATTACTTGAGCTCAGGAGTTTGACAGCAGCCTGGGCAATAAAGTGAGACCATGTCTCTACAAAAAAACAAAACAAAACAGCTAAAATTGTAATAAATAAGGTTAGAATTATAGACACCCACAAACACAAGGGGAGTCTCCCCTCATTCGAAAACTTCTTTGCGTAGATTTCTGTAAGATAGATTGGGGGACAAGGCAGGACACAGGAGAATATTCCTTCATGGTGTAAGAATAGGAACAAATCAGCTAAGGCTGGTGCACAGGCAGCAACCCTTGTGCAATTCCCCAGACCTTTATCTCAGATGAAACAAGGGCCGTAAATATTAGAGGGAGGAGGAGGAAGTGTGCCCATCCCTGGTGCTCAGGCAAAGGTCTACTGCTTCTGGAAAAGAGGTATAAGCAAAAATCCCCTACCCCTGGGGGAGGAGCAGGAAGTCCTCTCAGGCGTAAGATCTTGCACCAATACAAAGTAGAGGTCTACTATGGATTGAGAAGGGGCAGAAAATTCTCTTGCACCCAAGACCCCCTGTAAATGTGAAGCAGAGGATGGCTGCCATGATGCCATAAGAAAGAGGGGGAAAAAATCTTGAGAAAGCCCATACCAAGGCTTACACATGCAGGCTGTACAAGGAGAACAGAGGAACCCCTATTCCATGACCCACCTCTTCCTTATAAGAGTGGAACCCAGCAGCAAGGAGGAGCAGTCTAACACTGTGGGACAGATCAGAGTGTGGGCAGAAACCTCTTCTGTGGCACAAGCATATAGAGAGCACTGAGAGCTGAGGACTGAGTAAGAAGACTGAGAAAACCCTACAGCACGCAGCCTCTATTCTAAGACTGAGTTGACACCATTCCACCAATAGAAGAATTTGAAGCTTTTGGCACAGTGGAAGTAATAATTGCAACAGCAAAATCCAAATAATTCCTGAATAGCTTTACTTAACAGAGTAAATGCCTGTAATGTCCATTTACAGGCATAAACTCTATTTACCTCACTTCTTACTGTTCTTCCACACCATGTCTGGCATTCAATCAAGTAGGACACAAAAAGCCTACAAAATATAAAACAACCATTTTCAAGAAATGAAGTAACAGAGCCAGATAGAGATAACCCAGATATTGGAACTGTCAGACAGGAACTCTGATTCAACTCTGATTAATACATTGCAAAATAGCAGAAAGCACAAACATGCCTGAAGCGATGGAGAAATTCAGTAGAGTGGTGGAAATAAGAAATAATCTAATAGAAATGCTAGAAATATCTTTCTAAAAAGATAAAAAGATGAAGAATTTCTTCAGTGAGCTCATCAATAGGCTAACGCAGATGAATCAGTGAATTCAAAAATAGGGCAGTAAATATTATTCACACTAAAACACAAAGAAAAAACTGTGTGTCTATGTGGGCGGGGGAGGGGAGCAGAGTCAGAACGGAACAAAATTATGAGAAAAATCAAATTGTAATTGGAATCCCAGAAAAGGAATAAAGAGAAAATGGGCATAAGAAATATTAGAAAAAATGTCTGAGAATATTCCAGAAATAAAAAAAGAAAAAACTCAAAATCAAACTCACAAAAAAATGCAGCTCCAAAGAGTTGAGAACTACAAGGATAAAAAAGCAGGATAAGAGTAATATATAATTATTGCATAAAATCTAAGCAATTCAGGTAACCAAAAATAAAAAAATTAAAATACCGATAAGCTGGCCAAACAAAATAAGTTATTAACATATCACTAAAAGTCATTCCAGTCCTGTCTATGCATTTATGAGCTTTTTTATTTTTGATTGCCAAAATATATTTTTTCAAATCAAAGTAAGTTCCCAGGACAAATTATTATTATGATGATTTCTAATCCTTTGACCTGAGCATTCCAACATCCTCAGAAGCTTAGATTTTAAGGTGAAAGGAAATTGAAAGAACACTTCCATTGACCTGGACCGGCATCTTAATGTTCTAGTACATTTATGCAGTGTTAAAAACTAAATAACCAATAACTCTCACAACTACAGAATAGATACCAATACTTGGGCACTGGCATTATCAGCCTTGGAAAACACACACACACACACACACACACACACACACACACACGCATATACACATGTATATGTATGTGTATACAATTTTATTATAAAATCTTTCAAGAAACAATTCTAGAGTTTCAAATAGACCAGTGACTCTAAGCTTACTATAATACTTCAAGGTGAAGACTGCTAAGGCAAAATTTTCATATTTCATGGCTATTCTATCTTTTCTTCAATATAAAAATATATTTTTTATTTATTTATTTATTTTATTTATTTATTTATTTATTTAGAGGCAGAGTCTTGCTCTCTTGCCCAGGATGGAGTGCAGTGGCATGATCTCGCTCACTGCATGCTCGGCCTCCTGGGTTCACGCCATTCTCCTGCCTCAGCCTCCCAAGTGGCTGGGACTACAGGCGCCCGCCACCATGCCCGGCTAATTTTTTGTATTTTTAGTAGAGACGGGGTTTCACCGTGTTAGCCAGGATGGTCTCGATCTCCTGACCTCGTGATCCACCCACCTCGGCCTCCCAAAGTGCTGGGATTACAGGCGTGAGCTACCGTGCCCGGCCAAAAATTTATTTTATGATTTATATATATTCTGTTTTTTCCTTGCCTGCTGGCTATGATAGTTATTTTATTGAATTTAGATGTTTACTGTCCATAATATAATTTAGGTTTGGAAAAACTTATTTAGAATTAATTAAAGATGTTCATCTTGTATTTCATGGTGTCAGTTGAAACCCAAGTGGCTTTTTTTCCCCAAATATTTAATCTCTAGAAGGTTTGCTAGTTAAATTCAAATTCTAATCACCATTATTTTACTCTTTAAAGTTAGCCCAAATATAATACATATTTTTATATTCAGGTAAAAACACCCTAAACTCAATCAATCGTGAAATTTAAAAACAAAACTAATGTATGCAAAAAACACAGAATGCAGGTAGATTCACATAAAAAAGAAATGTGTTGATTTTCTGACAATTGAAAGAATATATATGAATTACTTTGGAAGTTTATTCCTAAACTTTTTAAATTAATAAACTTTTTAAATTAATAAAACTTACAAAAAATTGGCTTGGTAGATCTAAATGTTGCTTCATTTTGGTGGTGCCTATAAAATCAGAGTGCGAGCTATTACTTCATTCATCTATATTTCCTCCATGGTTAGTATCCTGTTTTGCACATGGCCCAAATATCTATTAAAAATGAATTGATGAGGCTGGGCGCGGTGGCTCACGCCTGTAATCCCAGCACTTTGGGATGCCAAGGCGGGCGGATCACGAGGTAAGGAGATAGAGACCATTCTGGCTAACATGGTAAAACCCTGTCTCTACTAAAAATACAAAAAATTAGCTGGGCGTGGTGGCGGGCGCCTGTAGTCCTAGCTTCTCAGGAGGCTGAGGCAGGAGAATGGTGTGAACCCGGGAGGTGGAGCTTGCAGTGAGCGAGATTGCGCCACTGCACTCCAGCCTGGGGCACAGAGTGAGTCTCCGTCTCAAAAAAAAAAAAAAAAAAAAAAAAAAAAGAATTGATGAGTAACATGTTAAATAATTATGGCTTTTAAAAAATTTTAGCTGATATTAAATCATTATTTTATTACTGCCAAAATAGAAGTGATGAAATTTTGTCGATGAACACATTTAAAATAAAACTAAATTCAGAATTTATTAATTTGAATAAAAATTGAATAGATATTTACAAAATAAATAAATTTACATACACATAATATAGATATATTTGTAACTGTGTATATGGATATATTTATATGCTGTTTAAAAAGTATAGACAAAGAAAAACTAAATTATGATGTTTCATATATAGAGTTCAGCATGACTATATATACAGGCACATATAAACTATTATGATTGTATATCAATATATATTTTTAACTAAAAATGTTTCATTGAGATAGAATTTCATTCCAAGACCCAGTTGGACACTAGGTGTCACCAGAGTAAAGAAAATTCTGTTAACAATTTTTTTTTTAAGTATTTAAGTGTGCTCGAATAACATCCAAAGAAAGTAAGTAGCAGGATTTTCTTTAAGATTCTGCACTTTATTTATTTTTAGGATTTATAACTCAAATATTTAAGTTCCTGCTAGGATGAAATTTCACATAGAGCATGAACTTAAATGGGAATGATTATCCCACCTGCTCTCCACCTGTAAGTTAAAGAAAAAAACAGATATTGATTTTTGCTGATTTAGTAGACCTGTAAGAAAGGTGGATTTCTTCTTAAAATGCAAGCATATGAAAATCATTGCAGAAAAACTGCCACTTTAAGAATCTGTGCTTTCCTCATTAATAGCCAGTGCCCTTGAGCAAGAGTGAGGAGCTGGCAGCAGGTGATTTCAAGGAGCTGTTCCTTGTTCTTAAGTACAAAAGGTCATCTGATGCCCATAAAGAAAATGGGCCCTCTGAAGTCACTGTAGCCCACACTTAGACCTGAAAACTTTAAGGCATGAGAATCCTAGGTATTGTTTCAGGTTCTTTGCTTATACTTCACTTTCAGTAACTATTTGGTGGGTTTTAAACTTTAAGTACTTATAGCCTCAAATCAGAATCATCTATGGTTGCTATTGTAACCAAAGAGCTGTTACAGATAACAAAAAGCACTTACTTAAAAAGCTCATTTCTATCGATGGCTCTGTTGGTTTGGGGGTCAATTGCATAGACAGTCAAGTCACATTTGGTGTAATCTTCTAGGGAAAAGGCATCTCCATGCCGGCGAGCTCCAATGGACTCCACTACGACCTTGGCACCAGGAATTTGTTCCTGAACATAGCGATCCAAGATCCTATAAATCAAACAAAGTACAAACATGACAGTCCAATGGGCTTTCTGGGAGTAAAAAATTACTCTTAACTTGAAAAGACATTTAGTAAATGAAAAATGATGACAGCCTAGTTTTTTGTTAATGTTTACTGAATATAAACCCTTGAAAAACATTCTCTATATTTTTTCAGCATTTAGCTCCCAATGATGCTAGAAGCTGAATACGGTAGAAAAGGTCACCAACCATGTCCTATTTAACTTTAGGCTTTTTGAATTTATGATACCATTTGAGCTTTTACATGAGAAATGCCAAATATGCTGTACAAATAAAGCTGTCTATGCTTTATAGGAGGCATGGGGTCTTAGAACCCTTGACTTCACATGGTTGGTGTCATAAATTACATCTCCCACTAAAGTCTGTGACACATGACACATAGCTATATGCTAAGAAGCAGGACTAGGATGCCTGTTTTCCCAAAGGTATAAAAATCCTTGCAGAATCACAGCAATGGGAGAATGTGGAGATATTTTGCAATGGCAGGATTACCACGTTAAGATAAAAATATGGCATGCAAATCTCAGACACTATTTAGGTGAATAAAAACAACATATACCATCTGGTATAAATTAGTGATATTTAATTTAAAAAGCAGAGACAATATTAATCAATAAGTAATTTTCCCATCTCATCACTGGATTTTAATTGAAAGTATGAATTATTACCATTTCCCAAATGTCTCATTCCTTATTAAAAACTTTATATTATTAACCCAAGTATATAAATATTAAGAGCATATAATTCAGTATTTACAGATGTTTAAATTTAAATAATTTTAATTACTATATATGATAAATATTCTAAAATTTGTAGACTCAATGCTCTTTTCTGAGTCTATATTTTGAGGTTTTTTTAGGGGGAGAAGGGCAATATATTCTAAAGTCCTTTGATACATCAGAAAATAACTTTTGCTTCTAATGCCACAATTGACATATTTCTTGCTCGACTGAAAGTATATTGCCTTAAGAGTCTTGTATGTGCTTGGTTTGCCTTGTTATTAGAACAATGAGGTTACTAAACTTTGGAGGAAATGGCTCTACCAGTGCATGCCAGGAGACACTACCAATCATAGTGAAATGTTTGCTTGCTTGTTTTTAAATGTTTGTAACCCAGTACTGTTGAAGTCTGTCTTATTGAAGTACTATTCATTATTTTCCTTTTCTGTCACCACTCCACGCCCACTGGTCTCTCGGCTTCGCAATTTCTTTTCTGATGATATCCTTGAAGTAGACTAAGAAAAGATGATGTGTAAAAAAGGAGGAGGAGCAAATTCACTTGGAAAATATCAGTTAATAGTAGAATGCCTGCAATTCCAGCTAGTCGGGAGATGAAACAGAAGAATCGCTTGAACCCGGGAGGTGGAGGTTGCAGTGACTCCAGCCTGGGCGACAGAGCAAGATTTTATCTCCAAAGGGAAAAAACAAAAACAAAAAACAAAAAACAAAAACAAAAAAAAAAAAACAAAAAAAAAACAACCCCGGGAACCTGAAGATAATGGAGGTACTAAGAGACACAGACTAGTCTAACATCATTTGGACTGTGTTTTTCAGAATTTTTTTCCTGAGAGATTTATGCTCATTTAACAAAAATAAGAGAGGCCTCGGAGTCAAACCATATTATACTCTTGACATTTTATAGGAGGCACAAACAATAATGATATAATGTTGAGGAGTACAGATGTCTGGCTGGCTTCAATTTTAATTTCCTTTGCTTTTCAATTGCATAACCTTAGACAAGTAATCTTAAGCTCTCAAAGTCTCAGGTTTGTTTGTTTGCTTTTTGAGATGGAGTCTCATTCTGTCGCCCAGGCTGGAGTGCAATGGGGCAATCTCGGCTCACTGCAACCTCCACCTCCCGGGTTCAAGGGATTCTCCTGTCTCACGCCTGGATTACAGGCATGCACCACCACACCTGGCTAATTTTTGTATTTTTTAGTAGAGACAGTGTTTCACCATGTTGGTCAGGCTGGTCTCAAATTCCTGACCTCAAGTGATCCGCCCGCCTTGGCCTTTCAAAGTGCTGGGATTACAGGCATGAGCATCACATCTGGCCATGTTTCCTTAAATAGAAAACAAGGAAATAATGTACCACATGGGGCTGAATGTGCATTCAGTGAAATAAAGCTTTTACACAGTTCCTAGCACATAGTAACTATTCAACAAAATGAATCTTATTTTTATTAATTTGACTGAAATATTTCCATAATAAGCTTCTTCCTTGTCTCAACTTCATTCAAGGCCTTTAATTAATTTGTGGAATAGGAAAGTATACTTCTCACTAGTATAATCAATCAGTTCACAAATCAAAACGCAAACAGGAGTACATAGTTAAATACAATGCAATAGATGGCTCTCTGTCCCAATACTTTGGTCTAACAATTTATGCCTTCTCCAGTGCATTTTGGCATTGATTTGACATGTTCCAAGGAAATCCTTCATATATGCATAGATTAATTGTGTGTGATCCTACAGTGAAGAAACATATCTATTGTGCTTGGGTTCTTTTCTATTTTTCAGTGCAATACTGCAGAATCATTTCACTAAAAAAAATAGATGTGGAATAAAATATAACTGTACCAATTCCTTCATGGTAGCAGGGAATCATGAATAAAAGAAGTCTAAAAACAAATTATGTCATTTAAAACATGCAGTAATGTCTTCACTTTGAGCATTTTTTTGTTAAACTTTTAAAGATCTTTTGGGACAAAGTATATCTTATGATAAAAAGAGATATAGCCTAATCTTAACTGCTTCTGTATCTTTTTCTTATAAATGTAAGTAAAACTAAATACCTTTTAATTGAGAACACATTTCATAAAAATCTATCTTTTCATTTATCATCTATATCTATATACTATTTTCTACATCTATATTCATTACCTATATGTATATAAATTTCCTCACATATATACATATACCCCCACACACACAAAGAAAAAGAGATTTGCAATGATGTTTATCTAACCCATAATATTTGTATCATACACACACATATCAAGAAAGATGTCCATAATGAGGTTTATGTAATGTTAATGCTTAGAGCTGGATGGTATGATTTTGAGTTTACCTTTTATAACTTTCTTCTTCATATATTATATTGCTTATATTTCTTTATAATGGGAGTAAAAGAACAATAAAGTTATATTTTTTAAAAATCTCCTTAACTCCCTATTTCCTCTCCCCAACTTCGTGATAAAAAAAGTCTTCATATAAATCTATATTTTCTAGTTTAAAAATGAAAAAAATTAAATTGGATTCAGGGCTTTTCATAAAATTATAGCAAAACTCACTCAGGGAAGTGTTAAGTAGGAAAATTTTCATTTATTCATTCCTTCAACAGATGTTTATTCAATGCCTATCCTGGGCCAGAAGCCATTCCAGACACATGGAATACCATCAGTGAACAAAATACAATCTTTGATGTCAAAGAAGAATTTACATTCAAATTGAACAAGACAAGTAACAGATAATGGATTGATAAAATTGGTAAAAGTGTTCAGAATAAATATCATTGAGACTTTGATATTTGAGCAAAAACTTTAGGGAACAATGTGTGCTGTGGCTATTCTAGGAATGAGTATTCTAAGAAAAGAGAATTGCTAACTGCTTGTATAAATGTGCTGATGTAGTAGTGTGTGGCCAGAGCAGATCACGTGGGGACTTTGAGGACTGTAAGAGCATTGTTTTTTGTTCTGAGTGAGATAAGAATCTGTTGCTGGTTTTAAATACTAAAGTAATATGATCTACCTTACATTTAAAGGAGGCACACTGGTTGCTGTGTTGAGACTAGGCTGAGTAGAATCAGGAAAACTAGTTAGTAAAGAACTTAAGTACATGAAGGTTCATTAAATGCTCAGCCTACTCAATAATTTAGAAGAAAAGACACAACCCAATCCATGACTATTAGCCATATGAAATAAAATATAAATATCAGAGCAGATATAAGCAAAACTTTGACCAAAAAGAAAACACAAAAAATCAAGAAACAGAAAATTTGCTTTTTTGGAAAAAACATGATATGATCATAAAAACAGACACGTACACCAATGAAACAGAAGAGAAAACTCCAAAATAAATCCACACTCTTACAGCCAATCATTTTTGACCAAGATGTGAAGAACATACACTGGGGAAAGGACAATTTTTAATGTATGATGATAAGAAACTGGATATCCATATTCAGAAAAATAAAAATAGATTCCCATCTTTTTCTATGTACAAAAATCCACTCAAAATGGATTAAAAGCTTAAACATAAGACATAAAACTGTAAAACTACTAGTAGAAAATATTGGGAAGAGACTTCAGGACATTGGTGTGAGCAAAGATTTTGTAAGACTCCAAAGAAATATAAATTTTCCAATGAAAGCAAAAATAGGCAAATGGGATTACATTAGGCAGAAAAGCTTTTACACAGCAAATGAAACAATTGTCAAAGAGACAACCTATAGAATAAGAGAAAATATTTGCAAACTATCCAATCAACAAGAGATTAATAACCAGAATATATAAGGAACTCAACAGATAAAAACCAAATAATCCAATTTAAAAATGGGCCAAGGATCTGAATAGACAATTCTCAAAAGAAGATATACAAAGAGCCAATAGGCATATGAAAAAATGCTCGACATCACTAATCATCAAGGCAATGAAAATCAAAATCACAATGAAATATTATCTCATCCCAACTGTAATTGCTATTGTCAAAAAACAAACAGACAAAAAATAACAAATGCTGTAAGGATATGGAGAAGGAGGAACATTTATACATTCTTGGGGGGAATGTAAAATAGTACAGCCATTATGGAAAACAGTATGGAGGTTCCTCAAAAAACTAAAAATAGAACTATAACATGATTCAGTAATCCCACTGCTAGGTATACATCCAAAAGAAATAAAATCAATATATTGAAGAGGTATCTGCATGCCTATGTTTATCACAGCACTATTCACAGTAGTCAAGATATGGAATCAACCAAAATGTTTATCAACAGATGAGTGGATAAAGCAAATACGGTATATATATACAATCAAATATTATTTAGCCATAAAAAGAACAAAATCCTGTCATTTGCAGAAACATGGAAGAAACTGAAGGTTATTATGTAAAGTGGAATAAGCCAGGCAAAGAAGAAATATCACATATTCTCATTCATATGTGGGAGCTAAAAAATGGATCTCATGGAGGTAGAGAGTAGAATGGTGCTTACCAGAGGCTGAGAGGGGAAGAAAGATGGGGATAATGATAAGATGGTTAATGGATACAAAAATACAGATAGAGAAAATAAATAAGTTATAGTATTCAACAGTACGGTAGGGAATTTATAGTTAAAAATAATGTGTTGTATATTTCAAAACAGCTAGATAAGAAGAATTGCAATGGTCCCAATACAAAGAAAAATATTGGAGTTGATGGATATTCCAATTATGCTGATTTATCAGTACACATTATATATATATGAATCCAAATATCACATATATCCCAAAAATATGTACAACTAGGTTATATCAATAGTGTATGTGTATACACACACACACACACAAACAAAAAAAGAATTAAAAAATGAATGCCAAAAATTGCCCTGAATCTGACTTCTTGGTAGCAATATACATATTTAAAATGCAAATAGTACAATCAAGTATGAAGCAAAACAGTATCTGATTATGTCGAGCATTCTCAAAACAGAGAACTGGCTTTGGTCTTCTAAAAAGTGAAAAATATGTTAATAAATTTGGATGATAATTACAATTATTGAATAAAAATTACATTTTAATTTAAGGCTTTATTGTTCCACTTTACTTTGAATGCTCTCTAACATACTCCTGTTAATGTCTATTTAATTATGTCACCTTTAGAAAAAGTTTTAAAAACAGAAAACTTCTAAAGAAATACGTTAATATAGCTAATACAAACATTTTATGTAACATATGTTAGTATAGTACCACATACTAATTAATGTCCAATACAAAACAGTTTATCTAAATAACCTTCTTAGAATAAATGCTGAAAGGTTTATTTAACTGATTTTTTTTCCTATGCAGATAGCATTATTTTAAAATCACAAACTAAGGGTGTCAATAAACAATTGGTTCGCTTAACTTACTTATTCTTGAACCAAGTTATTTTTGGTAGATGCTCTAAATTTCAATTTACAGCATTACCTTATCCAGTTACCTGTATATACATCCTCAATTAGTTTCAACTAGAAATTGCATTATGAAAAACTGTAGTGTAAGGTGTTTACTGATAGTTTTATAGCTGGGACAGGTATTTACTCATGGTTGATTCAGCTTTTTATTTATTTTTTTACACTAAAATTATTACAGCAGCCATATTCTCAATTACCCATTTGTCTGTGTGAATGAGTTGAGTTAAAATTACCATGTGATGAGAATTTCTGGTTTTGCATGCTCAGTTTACTCCCAAGAAAAGATGGGTTGGGTTTTTAATTAGGTTTGCCTCCTAAGAGGCAGTGTAACAGAGGAAACGCCATCTGCTGGTGGCTGGTAGACATAGATTAAAATTAAACCTCCATTATTGTGTCTTTGTGGAAATTACTTAACTTCTCAAAGTTTCAGGGAATTTATCTGTACAGTGGGAAAAGTAGTCAAACCTACCTCAAAGGTCCTCTGTGATAGGTTAAGGAGACTACACCCATTAAATGCACAAAAATCTAACCAATATGAAGCGTGTCATAAATGTTGGCTACCTGTTGTGATGGTTACAAGAACTCTTCAGATTTCATGATTATAAACCCTACTTAGGCTTTTGTTGAGGTAAATGGCTTATATTTATCTAGCATCATAGAGAGTTCCACCCCAAGTGCTTATCAATATTTTTACAAAAGCTTAGCTAAATTAATCAATAGGCATTGCAGCTGGCTGGAGGGATAAAAATACAGGCATACAGTTCCTACTGTTCTGAACTTCTTTCCTCCATTAATACAGACCCACAGGGACTCTACCCAGACCATATCCTAAGTAGTGCTCTAGATGCTATGGAGCATTTTGTTCATTACATTACATGGTAACCTCTCTGTGGTATCCCACAAGATAAAAATATTTTCCTCTAATCTGGAATTAGACTTTGAAAGAGTTATTTTGTCCCGGAAGAGATATGGTTTTGTTAATTTTGTAACTGAGTCTGTTCTTTTTGTTTAGCTTGTTTGCTTCTTTCACTTTGGCCCTAACAAGATGACAGTCAAGTCTGTGACTACTCTATATGGACTATACAGGCCTTTGCAGCATCTCTGTAATTACTTACTCTTACTCTGATCCTCTCTTTAACTTCTTTCTCATCTGTTTGCTTTATTTTTCTACACTCATTTTTAATGTATTTTACCTTTTTTTCTGTGTGAATCATTGTAAACTACTTCTATTTTTCTTTGGAATAAGGTAGAAAATTAAAACAAAATTAAATTTAGCCTTTAATATTTATTAGACATATATGGAAGCATCTAAAATATAATTTATGACTTTCTGATACAAACGGAATTCTCTTGCATAAACATTTTGTGGAGTTTATGTCTCACATTAAAAAACAGCAGTACAGACTGCGGTAAATTGTGAATAAATTGAAGAAAGTATAGAAAAGAATAATAAATAGGATTAAGAGAACAGAGGAATTGACTCTTGATGATTAAAGTGGCCTCTAAAGGAAGTGATATATCTACCTTGTACCATGAGTTGGGGTGAATTATAAAAATAACAAGCTGTTCAATTTGACAAAACTTCTAGGTTATAAAAAAAAAAAGAGAAGGAAGAGAGGAAATAATTTTAAAAGAAATAAATGTCCACTATGTATTTTAGAGATCTCCATAAAGCAACTGTGATTCAAATGTTTTGATAAAATAATATATAATGATGTCCTTATTTTTACACTACAACTATTTTCTAGTTATTTTCTACTTGGTACAAGCAAAAGATCTTAAAAATAAACTGAACTGAATGATATTTGAGGGGAGAAAAACAGATTATAATACAAGTTAAGATTAACCGCTCAATCTTTCTTTGCTTTTCTTTCTAATTTCTAGATCTTAAAATAAAAACATAAATAAAGTTGGCTGGAAATGTTTTTTTCCTTAGTGTTTTATAAGTGAATTTCACTTTGGAACATGAATAACCCCTTACATTCAAATCTCAGGAAAAAATATACCTGTATCAATTATTTTTTCTCCATCATAAGTTGATAAGAACATTTTAAACACTTTAAAATTTTGAAGCACAATTCAAAGATTCAGTTAATATACTGGTACCTTCATTATGATGATTCATTGTGCATTAATTAATTTTATTTCTTTAATGTATCTTTCGATCATGCTATTTTCTTAAACAAAATAGTTTCCCCAAAATTTTGTTTGTATTATTTTCATAGTGCAAATAAAGGCAACATAAACATGTTTATATTTGATTTAAAACTAAACACATAGTGTTTTTAATTGATCTTCCAATAAAATATATTTTTAATCTGGGAAGATCTCATTTATCTCTTTTTGAAAACAACAATAGCTCAAAGATTTTAAACTTTTTTCACCTAAAAGCAAAATGAAAATGTCCTCAATGTTCATTTATTTGTTTGTTTGTTTTGGCTTTCCATTGTCTCCAAAAGTTTGAATACTAAAAAAGTAAAAAAGATAAAAAGTAGAAAGAATATTGATTCTGACAAAATACACCACCTAAATGTAGCAGCCCTGCCTCATTCTTTAGTTTTTAATCTTTTTTTTTTCTATGTTACTGAGAAGGCATGGAGAAAGTGTGCAAATATGATTTCTTTTTTTTATATTACATCTCTCAGATGGCAAGTGTTAACTAAGAAAGTTGATTTATTTTGTATATGTATATATATTTTTTCCAAACAGAAGCTGTTATAATAGACTATAAGCATTCAGAAATGTGTTAATGAATGAATGAATGACGACCATTAAAATAAGAAACACATCTATCTGAAGCAAACATGTCAGCATACAGGACTCTTTACGGAATCAATATGCAATGGAATCTTAAGAAAAAAAGTCAAACCTACTTGATAAGTGATTTGCTTTTGGTTAACTTTGCTTATAGAAAAATATGTACAAATTGGCCGGACGCGGTGGCTCATGCCTGTAATCCCAGCACTTTGGGAGGCTGAGGCAGGCGGATCACAAGGTCAGGAGATCTAGACCATCCTGGCTAACACGGTGAAACCTCGTCTCTACTAAAAATATAAAAAATTAGCCGGGCGTGGTGGCGGGCACCTGTAGTCCCAGCAATTCAGGAGGCTGAGGCAGAATGACATGAACCCGGGAGGCGGAGCTTGCAGTGAGCCGAGATCGCGCCACTGCGCTCCAGCCTGTGCGACAGAGGAAGGCTCTGTCTCAAAAAAAAAAAAAAAGAAAGAAAGAAAAATTTGTACAAATTTGGAAAATCCCAAGTCATATAAAATAAAAAAAAGCTTACCTTAATATACGTGAAATATATTATCAGAGACAAAACACTAATTATTGTGAATTTGAGCCATTTGACAGATGATTAATCCTTAAAGTAAACAATTTACTCATATTGGGCTAAGATAACATTCCTCCAAATAATAACTAAGAATCCACGTAAAATAAAACCTTTTAACTCTCAAAAATAGAACAGAACTGAAAATCATGGAGCACCTTTGTTTATAATCATCTTTGTTCCATGTGATTATTTCAATACTAAGGTTTTGGAAACAATTAAAAATCCTGCCATATTTAACTAAAAACAGAATTTTAAATCTGTGCTTTTTCTACATTTCAAAGAGTTAAGCATTAAAGATGCTACTGCAATGTGCACAAGGATTATTATAAAATAGTAGCTTTTAATTGTATAATTGCATACTGGGGTATCTTCAATTCTGTAAAGAACTATGATTTCTTTAATCATAATTAACCTAATGAGTTAAAGACAAGTCATTCTTCTTGTAAACAGAGGTTACTTCTCTACTAAATAATGCTCCAAATGAATATTTCAAAAAGTAGCAAATAAATTTTCTTTCTGTCAAAACAATGAATTTCCAAGGCTTTGAATAAAGCTTAGTCACACTTAACCTTTTTTTAAAGAATAGTAAATTATACCTTGAATAATAAATGTAGGATTTATTATTATATTTCTGGTTTGTATTTTATTTTTATGATTGCTTTCAGTTTATTTTATAGCTGTTACATTCCTATTACAGAAACATTATTTTCAAAAATTGTACTATTAAAATGGGTGTGCTGCATTATCTGATAAAAATTAAATCATTCATGGCAATTCTCTGTTGATAATATCTTCAACTCCAACTATATCTTTATGCTAAGTATGCTGAGAGAAAATTGGCATGTAATAGACAATACAGCAATTTAACTGTAGAATATGGCAGCCAGGGAGAAGACCACATAACAAAAGAAACTCTTAAGGTATCTAGTGGCTACCATATTGAACAGATGGGTCTAAGGACTTTCCATCTCACACAGAATAAAATTTGAAATCGTCCAAGTGATCTATCAGGTCCTAGAACTGATTTTCTACCATGATATCTATATTTTAATTAGCCAAGCATGGCTCTTTCTCTGGGTTTTCATAACTGCAGTTCTCTATCAGGAATTGTGCCTCTTCCTCTCTCATAGTCAAACGACTTTTTCCATCACTTAATATAGATGTCTTCTCAGATTTCAATTTATCAGAAAGGCTTTCTTTAACCATCCTATTTAAAACAGCACCTCTCTTCCAAAATTTTCTACTTGATACTTGTATTTATCTGTCTTTATTACAGTTATCATTACATAACTTAATATTACATATTAATTTATTAATATTGTTATTTTATATGCCATTTTTATGCAGTTGAATAGAAGCTCCATGGCAGCAGGGACTTCACATTGTTCACTGATAATCTCCAGTGCTTACAATCTGTAACTATTTATTTTTTAACTAATAAATCCCCAGCTCTAAGATACAAATGCAAAAACTCAAAGAGTTTGATAGACTGGCCCAAGACTTCCTAGCTAGTCTTTGGTGGTCTGGGAAATGAGCCTAGGTTCTCTGAAACAAAAAGGAGCTCAACTTTTCCCCTTAAAACCAAGTTTTTATTACATTGATTTAAGAAAATGTGCTAGCAGTTAGCATTTCATAGGTATGCTTCCCGAGAGACCTTCTAATTCTCCTCCTAGAAATATATATATATATATATTTACACACACACATATATACATATATACTATACAAATAAATAAATTCTATATACGTAATATATATCCTGGCTACATTTCTAATGTAGGTTTTGTAACCTTAATTCTAGGAACTATAGATTGATTACACAGCACATTTCAGGTGCTACATAAATATTTCATAAAGTTGAGGCTCTTCCTCATCAAGTCAGTAACTACTTCAGTAAAACTCTACTATAATTGAATTTTCATATTTTATTCAGAAGGTAAGAGATGGGTTTGAGCAACTCTGAGAAATAAGTTGTCAGCTCCGATTCATACAAAAATACTCTAACTCAGTGTTTCTAAACTCGAGTTTATAATTTTCAAAATATCTCTTTTATAGATGCTTAAGGATTTAAATTTTAGAACCACAGATTCCTCTTATTTGAGTTTCATGGCGAACTGGGAGTAGAAAGAAGTTATAAAATGCAAACATTTCATAGTTTCTTCTTTAGACAATTATTTGCCAATTATTTGTCCATTGTAGTTACGTGTCCCTACTGTTATTCTCACAGCTGTTTCTCCTATACCTTAATTTTAAAAAAAGTAATTTAAAAAACCACAAGCCTGACAAAGAGGTGAATTCTAAGATCAACTTAAAATACGTCAGAGCACAGATATTCAAGGGTATCTGTAGTGGATGCAGATCCTCACTGGAATTTGTTAAATATATTAATCTAATTAAAAAGGTATATGTTTCCTTACTTAGGGGAATTGGTCAATTTTATAAGCTTAAAATCTAAAAAGTAGTAAAAAATTTTCAGTATAGTCATTTCAGCTGATTCAGTGAGGTAAGGAGTAATCATTATAGCAGCTAAGATTTATTACAAGCATTCCATTTTCCAGGTACTGCGGTCTTAGCTATCAAAGTGTACCGATCTTTGTAAAATCTGCTCCATTGTAAAATGGATATGTCAGGTCATTATTTTTCCTTTCATCAAGTGTCCTCATTTGTACTGATTACATACTTACCAAGGAAACTTTATATTTTTGCCTAAAATATTGGTCTACCAAAAAAAAAATGATCACATGACATTCCAGTTTTCCACTTCATCGGATAGGGATGTCTCAAGGGAAATATAGAAATGGCTTTGATGATAACTAACTTGTCACCTAAGAATGTCACAGGGAATTAATGTGTTTACTGGTCTCGTCACTAGAACAATAAATTCTTCTATTTAATTAACTATTTGGCACCCCGATGGCTACCTGAGTTATGTGTGTATTTTCATCACTCACCCCAGACATGGATAGGGGGAGCGCTGGGGCTTCACAGTGCTGACTCAGGTCTTACAGTTCTTATCACTACCACTTCCATCTACTAATGCAGGTTTCAAAAAGAGATCAGAAATATTTCTGCTTAAGAAAACTCTAAATTTACATAGGTTTTAAAAAAAATCTACAAAATGAAATCAGACATGGAAGGGACAATTTCTTAAACAACTAGTATTGAAAAAATGGAATATCCATATGTAAAAAAAATAAGGCTGAACCCTTATCTTACACCATATACAAAAATTAACTCAAAATAGATTAAAAATCTAAATATAAGACCTCCAAACCATAAAATGCCTAGAATAAAACGTATGAGAGGTGTTTTGTAACACTCAATATGTTTGTAACATATTGAATATGACACCAATAGCACAGGCAACAAAAGCAAAAACAGACAGATGGACTACCTCTGACTTTAAAACTTTTTGCCCAATTAGTGACACAATCATCAGGGTGAAAAGGCAACCTATGGAATAGGAGAAAATATTTGCAAATCTTACATCTGATAAGGGATTAGTATCTAATATCTAAACAACTCCTACAACTAAACAACTAAAATAAATCAAGTAACCCAATTAAAAATGTGCAAAGGACTTGAATAGACATGTTTTTAAAGATGATATACAATGGCCAAGAGCACCTGAAAAGATGCTCATCATCAATAACCATCAGAGAAATCAAATCAAATGACAATGATATATCATCTCACACATTAGTATGGCTACTACGTATAAAAAAGGAAAAAGAACCAGAAAATAAAAAGTGTTGATAGGAGGTTGAGAAGTTGGAAAGCTTATGCACTGGTGGTAAAATTGTAAAATGTTGCAACTGCTATAGAAAACAATTTTCTTTAAATTAGAACTACCATATGATTTAGCAATCCCACTTCTGAGAATGCACTCAAAAGAATGAAAGCAGGATATAAAAGATATATTTTAATATTTATGTTCATAGCAGTATTATTCACAATATCCAAGAGGGGGAAACAACCCAAATGTCTATTGAGAGGTGAACAGATGAACAGAATGTGGTATGTATTGAGAGCTATTCAGCTCTATAAAGGAAAGAAATTCTATCACATGCTAAGCTGTAACATGGATGAATCATGGGAATATCATGCTAAGTGAAATAATCCAATCACAAAATGAGAAATACTGCAAACTTCCACTTTTATGATGTATTTAAAGTAGTAAAATTTATACATGTAGGAAGACAAAAGGGTGTTACCCAGAGTCTAGGGGTAAGGCTGGAATGGAAACTTGTTTAATGGGTACCAAATTTCAGTTGTGCAAAATGAAGAAGTTCTGAAAATCTATTTTGAAACGATGTCAATATACTTAAAACTACCAAACTGTACACTTAAAATTGTTTAAGATGGTAACGTTTATACTATGTTTTTTAATCACAACAAAAGGAATGGGGCATGTATGTGCTGCTTAATAAACTGGCAGATTTATATTTAATTCTTTCAAAATCAACTTGAGATAGACAGAGGTCTTTATTCCAATTTTCATGAAGAGTAAAAGTGGCTCTAGGTGCTAAGTAGCTTGTCCAGAGGTTACAGAGCTGTAACAGGATCTAAATCTCTGTGTCTGAATCCATAATCTGCATTCCATTACCAAACTATGCTTAATAAATAAAATGTACAAAACTCCTAGCCACTCTCCACCTAAGTCTACTGACTTTGAGCTGCTAGCTCCATTTATATGGAATATTTACCATTCACCGAATAGTCATACTTTCTATTGTCCTAGATACATTATATAATTTAGTTTTCAAAATAATTCTATATGTTTTATTAGCTCTTAACAAACAGTGAAACTGAGGTTGAAAAGATTAAATTATTTGCCCAATTTCATGTTTTAAATCCAAAGTTTTATGAAGTCAGAGCTTCCTTCACAATGATACGATTCTCTCAAGACCTGAAGGTTACCTGATTTTTCCTATTCATATCATCCTATCTACTTAAGAAGCATTAAAATCTTATAAATTCCTGCAAAACTATACTTTTGCTATTTTCTTTTTCAGTTTGATAAATTTTGTCTCAAAATAAAGAAAATGGCATCATGATTTGCTTGTAAAACGTCCTTTCAATAAAATGTATCAAGTGTCTACTATATAACTGGAGTTATAGAAATAAAACACAAGTCTCATACATTCGTAGAGATAATATTCTAGTGGAAACTGACTATAATAATAACATTAGATAATGCTTTGTAGAAAAATAAACTAGAATAAAGGGTTAAAATTTGAAGCTGGGTATCATTTATTACATAATAGATAATGGAATCAGAGAAAGCCTGTCTCAATAGGCTTTTATTAAAGCAGCTAAAAGGCACAATTCTAATTATTTTTAAAGTATAATCAGCTATTATTTTGAAAAGGCTCAGTGTATATAAACTACTTCTGCAGAAATAAACAAGACATTGTACAATTGATATTCCATGCATAAATGTTGATAACCATCACCCTCATAAAACAATTTACATGACACCAAAAGGTTAAATTTGTGAACTATCCTGAAATAATTGTTATGAATCATATATGCTTTTCTTATGGGAAAATCACGTATGCTTTAATCCGTGCCTACTGTATTTTATTTGGCATATAATTACTAAAAGTTTAGTTATCTGACTCTTTAAAGCTTCTTCTGGCAAGCTGAAGTGATGATATTTTGCTAAAGAGACAAATTGACAGTGACGATAATTGACCTCTGTCAAACTGAAATCAACAGAAGACACAGAAGAACAACCTAATGCAGGCAGAGCTTAAAACCTAGACGACGGGTTGATAGGTGCAGCAAACCACCATGGCACATGTATACCTATGTAACAAGCATGCATGTTCTGCACATGTATCCCAGAACTTAAAAGTTAAAAAAAAAGGTGATATGTATATATATATATGTATGTGTGTGTGTGTAATGAAATAGTATTCAGCCATAAAAAGGAACAAAATAATGGCATTTGCAGCAGACTGGATGGAATTGGAGAACATTACTCTAAGTGAAGTAACTCAGGAATGAAAAAACAAACATCATATGTTTTCACTCATAAGTGGAAACTAAGCTATGAGGACTCAAATGCATAAAGATGATACGATGGAGTTTGGGGACTCAGGGGAAAGGGTGGGATGGAGGTGAGGGATAAAGACTGTACGTTGGGTACAGTGTACACTGCTTGTGTGCACCAAAATCTCAGAATTCACCATTAAAGAATTATTCATGTAACCAAAAAAAGAAAAAAAAAGTTTAAAATAATGGCAGCTAAATTAGGGTAATTAAGGGTAAAATAGTAAAGATATTTTAAACATCTTTTACAGTATCAAAATATAAGAACTGCAGTTTAATAAATAATCACAACTAGATTGGAGTTAACTATAACATACTCAGCCATGGGTGAGTCTACACTGTTAAGGAGGCAGAGGGACATGCCACATATTTTACAATAATTTAAAACATATATATTGCTTAATATTAGTCAACTTGGTTTTAAAAGACTAAGCTCTAGGCATTTAGACACATTGCTTTGAGAAATGACATATTTCCTGGACTGGCCAGACTGCTTTTTGAGTAAATTGGAGCCACAAAATCAAGGTATATATTCAATCCATGAATGTTATGATTTCTCATATGCAGCATTTTGAGGTTCTGATACATCAAACCATTCTGAATAATAAAATCTCACATCTAATTTTTATCCTTATTTGAAGACACTCTCAAAATCTTCACATATTTCCAATTAGACTTTGAGAAAACAGTAAGCTAAATTATTATTAAAACACTCTTAAACTATATGTTTAATCTGAACATTGTAATGATTAAAATGACCCACTCAGATTAAAATTGTGGTTGTTCAAATACTGCATGTTATTATTTATAAATGAGAGTCAACAATGGGTACATGCAGACATAAAGAAAGAAAATAATAGACACTGAGGGCTCCAAAAGGAGGGAGGATGGGAGGGGCATGAGGGCTGACAAATTAGCTATTGGCTACAGTGCTCACTGTTTGGGTGGTTGGCACACTCGAAGCCTAAACCTCACCAATATGCAATATATCCATGTAACACACCTGCACATGTATCCCCTGAATCTAAAATAAAATTTAAAAAATAAAGTTAAAAATCATGGTCATATAAAAATAAATATATAAGGAGACAAAATCAATTACTCTGTAAGATCTTCTATCTTTTTTTCCACTAGAGTAGGAGGCACATTGGAAACAATGACTTGCATATCCAGCTGATTGACCACGGAGACCTGAAAGAAGAAAAAACAGAATTCATTTAATTTTTACTCACTGAAATTTCCATAATCAGAAAACCCCCACATTACCTCTTCCCTACTATGTATAGACACAGTGGTTTCTGATTTTCAAATTCAGGAACAAATATATATATATATTTAATTATACGATCTATACAAGGGGTTGGAGACTAACTGGGGCAGACTGAGCATGAGAAACTATTTGTTGTTTACCTAGAAATTAAGAATCCTGAGTGATTTCAATTGTTTTTGGTTTTGTGTTTGTTTTATTGGTTATTTACTGAGACCTGAAGGGTGGCATTTTTAAAAATTTGATTGTTAAGGAACACCCAAGATAATGAAAAATACGTTTTATATTTTACAAGTCTTGAGAAATCATTTATTCATTATAACTAAGAATCTGAGATATAACTGGTTAGAATAATTCATTCTATGAGGTCATCACATATAGTTTTCTTGTCTATTTAACCAACTTTAAATTTGTGTAGGTAGAGATATATATTTAGAACTTTACATATGGGTTAAATGAGCTAATTTAATGGCTGTTGATAACTATGTATCATTCATTTAAAATCTACTGAATTTCTTCTATGTTCCTACATTTGAAAAATAGAAGAAAAATGAAAATATTTATTCTATGCTTACAACATGGCATTTATTCTTTTCCTCAATATTCTACAGGTTTAACTCATTGAAATCTATAGACAGAATCAGGCTGTTATTAATATCATTTTGATTTTAAAATAAAAAAACATAAATTGAGGATATATTTAATAACTTAATCCTAATTAAATGCAGTCTGCCTTACACCAGAGCTTGTGCTCTTTACTATTATCCAATACTGATACAAAAATTCTAAAAAGTCATATATTATCATGCACATACATTTACACACTATTAAAATATAAATGCATTTGTACCAGATCATAAATTGAACACTCTGAGTTAGGCATATTTAGCACCGTATCTCAATACAATCTACAGTAGGGAGTAATTTCACGTTGCCATACATTTTTTTATAGGCTCCAGATTCTTTACATATAGAGACCCCATTAGGGGTCACAAACTCAAATGCCTTCAGGAACCAGGCAGGTAACTTAAAGGAGAAAAGTAGCCAAAAGTATGAAATGATAGAAAGAAGTGTAAGTAACACAAATCCAAGAGCACATAACTCAGCCGAAGAGGTCAGCTACTACTCACCTCTAAGGAATATTGCAATGTGGGAAACAAAATCCAGATTTCCTAGATCTTTCAGTTTTTCAGGAAAAAAAGAAATCCAAAATATTATGTAAAATGTTTGCAACTAGTTAGAAATCTATCAAACCATTGTGTGAGCCTGATCAATCATGTCTGAAGACTGTATTAAGACAGGAGTAGGTCTGATTATTACTTCTGAGCAAGCAGTTTATGCTGGCAGTTCTAACCTTGTATCCCTAACCCGTCACAGGTGTCTGGGACCAAATGACTAAATTTCCCTTCAACATGTAAATGAGTCTTGATTGTCTTTTTACAAAACACATCTAACTTCACTAGCAAAAGGGATCATTACAGTTTTTGTATCATTTTGTCTTTTCTTATTGGTCTTGAGTAAAAGAAGATATAGAAGTTGAATAGAAATATTTTTTGTTTTATTGTTTTTGAGTTTTTAGCAGTAAAATTACATGATAAAAATTTCTAGAAGTATGTATATGAAACTTGTATAACTGTTCCCTCCCTCCCTCCCCTCCTTCCTTCTTTCTTCCTTCCCTCTCCTCCTTTTTTTCTTTCTTTTAACATTGGGCCAGAAACGGTTAAAAAAAAGTTTTGATAAAAATCAAACCACCCGGAACAAGTAGTAACTATAGGGTGTTATCCCAATGAGAAGTATAATCACTAGGCCTCATTCTCTGTTCCCTGAAGCTCTCATCATCTCCTCTAACTGCTGGACTCAGAAGTACTGGAGTCCTGGCCTCAGGACAGAGGAGCTTTTGCAGTGGGACTAGTGCTGAAGCACTTCCTAATTCCACCATCTGTTGGGAGAAAGCTCCTGGACCATGATGTGGGTTATGGATAGGGTGAGTAGTAGGGAGCATTAGCAGGATACTGGAAAAGAGAAGAAAATGAGTAGGAGAAATAACTCTTTATTACTGGTTCTTTCAGTGGAGAATTGTTAGGACTGTCTGCCCTGTCAAACTGTCCTCTTCTCACATGTCTGTCTCCTGGTCTGGTAAGCACGTGCTTCAACCCACCTTTTCTGGCTGACAGACTGTTACAGATCCCTACTATTAGTATCCCTCAAATTTTCCACTGTCTCTTATTTCCCTACATTCATCCTGCCCAGGCCTTCAAAAATAGACCCTTCATTAAACTGTCTTCAAATTATCTGATTCTTGCAGCATAGACTTAAAATTAAAAAAAAAAAAAAAGTTTCACATGTGCATGAATTTTCTGCCAGGTCCTTACTGGTATAGATCCGAAAAACCATACAATCAGGTGTCAGGCTGTATATACCAGAAATCAGTCACACTTCACAAATATTATATATGATGTGAACAAAAACAAAGGTGGGAAAGGAACTAAGTAGTACCTAGTGGAGGATAGATTCAGCAGCCACAGAGGAAGACCAAACATAAGCCTTCCTATCTTAGGGTAGAAACAGGATTTAATCAAGGAAATCTCCTGCTCCCAGGAAGGGGATCTACATTGTATATACCCAACAGGATTTCAGAATTGGCCTGGACAATTCCGTATGTCTACCATTATTGTCCTCTTCAAATAGGAATTTCTATTGGATATTCTGTATTTTTCCATCATCTATACTGGGTGAATGTGTTTGCTGGATCACTAAAACATCAGGAGTTCCCTCTAGACCTGATAAAAAGAACAGCATGACATCTGAGATCCACGTGTTAACTTTGATAAGACTTTGTTCTATTTGTGTGGAAAATAATGAAATAAATATTTGGTAATCAGAAGTATAGACTGGTTAGCTGTTCATCCAGCTCTTTCTGTCTTCCCACTGGGAACACACAATCGATTTCTCAGCCTTCTTTGTAGTTTACTGGAGCCATATGATGGAGTTCTGACCAACGTAAACTTAGTGGAAGGGAAGGAATGAATGTTCTTAAATCTGAAGGATAGTCAGTGCTTTCCCTTCATCAGAAAGATAAGTTACTTATTCAAAATATTTTAAGCCAGGCGTAGTGCCTCACACCTGTAATCACAGCATTTTGGGAGACTGAGGCAGGCTGATCAATTGAGGCCAAGAGTTTGAGAGCAGCCTGGCCAACATGGTGAAACCCTGTCTCTACTAAAAATACAAAAAATAGCCAGGCATGGTGGTGCATGCCTGTAATTCTAGCTACTCTGGAGGCTGAGGCACGAGAATTGTTTGAACCCGGGAGGCAGAGGTTGCAGAGAGTCAATATCACGCCACTGCACTCCAGTCTGGGCGAGAGACTCTGTCTCAAAAAAAAAAAAAAAGTGAGATTTTGTGCAAAATTCTGACTGAAATAGCAGGAGCTAACATTTAAGGTATCTAGAATATATCCATTTTAAGGTTACATTTTATTAACAAGATTTTATGATGTTAATACATTTTGAAAATATACTTTTATATTTTATTTTAAAGATATACAAATAAAAAACATTTAATTCTGATAAATTAACAGAAGTCGCACTACCAGGAGTAGTTGTCCCACACTTACCTCTAAATCATTACTTTAAAATTTTTAAATCTCCTGAAAGTGCTAATGTCTGGTTTATGTAGAACACACACATTTTGACTATGCAAATGAAGAAAAAAGATATTACAGTTTACATTTGGTCTTTGACAGAAATTCTACATCCTAACTCTGGTTTGTTTTATCATCTATAACAAGGATATTTAGCTGTTTAAGATTAGTAGATTTTATTTATGCTACTTTTCCAGCATAGCTTCTGCAAATATGCAAATATTTCCAGAAATTTGCATGTCAGTTTATTACACCAAATATTTAATAATTCTCTGTAAAATTATTTAATTCTGTAGGTTAATAACTAATGAAAGCTTTATAAATATGTTTCCATCATCATTGAGATTGATATTTGTAATGGATTCAAATTACTAGGTATTGTTAAAAAGAAGAGAAATAACATTTGTGAAGCACAAAATTAAAAAAGCAATGGTTGGAAATTTACATGTTACTATTTCTATGTCCTTTCCATTTATTCTCATAAGTTTCTTATCTTTTCTTTCTTCCTCTATATTCTCATAAATTTTAAATAGTGCTGTCTAATAGAAATACAATGTGAGCCACGAATACAAATCACATATGTAATTTTAAATTTTCTGGCACACACATTAGAAAGATAAAAATAATAAGATTAATTCAATAACACATTTAACCCAATATGTTTAATATATGTTTAGTAAAATATCATTTTAACATGTAAAGAACATTTTACATATTTTAATCGAAGTCTTTGAAATCTGGTGTGTATTTTATACTTATAGTACATCTCCGTGTGACCTAGCCATGTTGCAAATATTCAATAGCTACATTTGGCTGATAGCTAGCATATTGGGCAACCCAACTTTAGAGATATTCATCATCTCCTGCTTGAACTGTCTTTCCTAACTAACTGGTCTCTGCTGCAAACTCACATTTTATTAAATAAAAGAGGTGTTTCAATAGTCCATTTAGATAATTATGTATTTTCTTTTTTAAATACTATACCAAAATTTAGTTTCCACATGAAATCTGAAACCATGTTCAGTTATACTACAATCTATTTGTCTGTCTTGTACTTTTTCTTTTTTGCGATGGAGTTTTGCTCTTGTTGCCCAGGCTAGAATGCAAATGGCGTGATCTCAGCTCACAGAAACCTCTGCCTCCTGGGTTCAAGCAATTCTCCTGCCTTAGCCTCCCGAGTATCTGGGATTACAGGTGCCCATCACCACACCTGGCTAATTTTGTATTTTTAATAGAAACGAGGTTTCACCATGTTGGCCAGGCTGGTCTTGAACTGGTGACTTCAGGTGATTTGCCTGCCTGAGCCTTCCAAAGTGCTGGGATTACAGGCTGAGCCAACACACCCGGCCATTGTATTTTGAATTGATTTTTTTACACATGCATAATTTTTTAACATCCTGCATTGGCCACTTGGAAAATACAAGTTTACTGAACACTGCAGATATTGCAAATATCAACACACTTCGTTACACAATATCAATAAATAAATCACATTATTTAAGACAACCACTGACTCATCAAGAAAGTCTAAATATTCGGAAGCTAGTCAAGTTTACAGTGACAGGTACATTTTTTTAATATTCTAATTTGTGCTTGAAAGCTTCAATATTATCATTAGTTGGTTGTTTTCAATGAAATGACAGGCTCCCTTCATCCATTTTGTGTAAATGCCTACCAAATTTTTAAGTTTGAATAACCATATTTTGTCTCTAAGTTGCTCTTTCATATAAAAATGTTAGTCCATAAAAAAAGCAGCTAGTTCAGCTTGCATAGTGCTTTTCCTTGAGGCAACCATCTTCCACATGCAGCAGATGTACTCTATGCATACTTCTCATTTCATCAACAAAATATTGAAAAGGTGTTTAGGACACTTTCGTTGATAGGTTAGCTAGCTGCCTAGATAGATATACAGTATTTACTAAGGGAATGAATGTGAGGTTTAGGAGAGAAAGGAGTCAAGAAATTTTTTGCCTAAGGAACTCAAAGTGATTTGGTCATCAAATAAAGTGAGGAAGACTATAGGTGGAAGAAATGTGATGAAGAAGAGAAATCCATTAGGAAACACTAAATAAACACCTTTTAAAAATATTCGGGTGGAATTGCTACATGTACAGATAAATATGCAAATCTGGTGTTCAGGAATGAGCTTTAGTGTAAAGATGTAAGTATGAGCGCTTTTACTATGTAGATGATATTTTAAAGTTATGGGACTAAGTGAGCTTAACAAGTCAGTGAGTGCAGATAGAAAAGAGATTTAATGTCTGAGCCCTGAGAAACCTCAATACTACGAGGTCAGGAGAAGAAAATGAACCAGTGAAGGAGACTGAGAAGGAGTAAACAGTGAGATAGTAGGACAAGGGAGTATGGTGGGTGGTCTGAAAGCATAGTGAGGGTAATAGTCAAGCGTTGCTGATGGTTCAAGTAAGATAAGGACTGGCATGATCAGTACATTTCCTAACGTGGAAGTCATTGGTAGCATCGACAAGAATAGTTTGGAAGAGTGTTTGGAGAGAAAACACTCTTATGATTAGAGGGTTTAAGAGAGGGTTCAATAGTGAGAAATAAGTCAAATCTAACATAGAATTTTGCTAAAAAGAAGAATAGAAAAATGGATGGCAGCTAGAAGGTGATATAGATCAAGGGATGTTTTATAATTTTTGGAAGATAGAAAAAAAGCATTGTTGTGAGAATAATCTGATATAAGGAGGAAATTTATATTAATAATGTAGAAAAGAAATGGGAGAGCTGCTGAGGCAATGTCCTAGAGCTGGCGAGTGGGAATTGAATCTACTGCATAAGTAGAGGTACAGGCTTTAGATAAAAACAGAAAATTCATCTAAAGGAACCAGAAAGAAGGCAAAGAATGTTGTTCTAGATCCTGGAGGGTAGGTAAATTTAGTGGCAGGAGTCATAGAAGTGTCCTTCTAAATGCTTTAGTATTATTTTTCTGTGAAATAGCATGCCAGTTAATCAGGCCATAGTGAGAATGAGGACAAGGTATTGGAGAATCAGGAGCAGAGAAGATTTTCTAGGACATCGAGGCAAAATAGAGTGATTACTGACTAAAGCAAAAGCTCATCTGGAGGGTTTGTTTTAGTTATTAATTTAAATTGATACTGATGCAGGAGAACAGGGTCTGGAGGCAGGGAACCTAAGGCCAATTTGTGCTGACTTCCTAAAGCTAAATCAAAGGGAAAACACCAAGGTCTGGGGTCAGGGAATCTAAGGCCAATTCATGATAGTTTTCTAATGGTGGATTAAACAGGAAACTCCTGGGTCTGGGGGCAGGGAACCCAAACCAATTAATGCCAACTTCCTAAAGCTAAACAAACAAACAAAAATACCATCTCCCCACACCCCACCTGAGTAACAAAGGATCAAAGGCTACTCTCCCTAAAACCTTCCCCCTTCCCCCATGTCTCAGATGGAAAGGGAAAGTGCCTTGGAGTGGCTGTGGGCCAAGCAGGGGCCATCCTTTCATTTGCTTAGGGCATCAATCCACTCAGGCCTTGGGTCAATTCAGCTCAGCCTTTAGCCTCAGGCCAAATCCTTCATCCAGATAAGGGGTAGCCCATAGGGACCTCAAAAGGAGTATTAAAACCCAGAAAACTTTGTAACCAGGCCCTTGAGTCACTTGCTTGAGTCCACTCCCAACCTGTGGAGAGCTTTCTTGCTTTAATAAATCCCTGCTTTCCGAGGTTGCAGTGTTGCAGTGAGCCAGGATTGCACCACTGCACTCCAACCTGGGAGTCAGAGGGAGAGTCCGTCTCAAAAAAAATAATAATAAAATAATAAATAAATAAATAAATAAATGCCCACTTTCCTTGCTTTGTTCCTTTGTTTCGTTCCTGTGTTAATTTGTGTGTTTTGTTCAATTCTTTGTTCAAAACACCAACGACATGGACAATTCACACTCAAAGCCTTCCTTCATGTAACAATACTATAGCTAGGCATGGTGGTGAGTGCTTGCACTCCTAGGTGCTAGGGAGGCTGAGGTGGGAGGATTGCTTGAGCCCAGGATTTTGAGGTTGCAATAAGCTTTGATTACACCACTGCACTTTGACCTGGGTGATAGAACCAGACCTTGTTTCTTAGCAACAACAACAAAAATGATACTAATTATAGAATTTTGTATGTTTTTGCAGACATAATCAGCATGGATATAGGTCTGGAGAAAGGAGACAGTTGGAATTAACCAAAGTGGAGGTTTTGCTAAGTGAATATGACATAGAGACAGAAAGCAAGAAAGTTAAATTTTATGTGATGGAGTGCTTATTATAATTGGTAATGCATTATAAATCCAGTAAACAAGAAAGAGAACATGAGAGGTTCTCAGGAGAGAACACAATGGAAGTTAAAATTATTAGGCTAATTGGACTGGACATCCCGGTAGGAACAAAAGAATGATGGATTTAGCTGCAATGTTAATTAAATGTTATGGACAAAGAGTGGGAGGTTTGAAATGGAGGTTATAAATGTAATGGCAAGGTAAGCCAAGAACAGAAAGTTAAACACCACATGTTCTTATTCATATGTGGAATCTAAAAAAAAGTGTTTACGGATCTTAATTTGACCAAAATTTATGTCAAACTTAATATCTCCTATGTCAAAAGCTTCTTGGCTTAGAGTGGCCTTCATTTACTCTATTGCAGCTTTACTGTTAAAAATGAGAATGCTCCTGGAGGACTGTTTTGGCCACAATCATGGTGATTGTTCTTCACCATTATCTAAGAAGAAAAATATTTGATCATTGATGTCTGCATGTATATGAAGGTTACGCTTGTCCAGGGAACTAAATGAGAAGAACTGTGAAAAAATGAAAATTTATGATGTAAAGAACAAAAGACAACTTATTCTTGATCTGTTTTTATGTGACAAATATTTCTAATGAATATACTTTGTATTAGATTCATCAGACAAAACTCCAAATAACCCATGCTTTCAAGTTGGTAAAGAGTCCACAGGATATATGCACTGGTGTTAAATATTTTCAATAAAAGCTAATATCAAACTTCCCTTTCAAATGATCTATCACTAAACTTCTGCACAGCCTAAGTGAAAATTAGAACAGTGATATTATTGACTATAGCCAAATATAACTTAGTCAAGGCTAAACAATGTCATCATTGGGAATTTTGATAGAACAAAGAAATAAATACTATTGGAACAAAATTTGTCCCCAAACATTTTCTTTGTTTTCTCAATTACAGAATGCTGAAAGTAATTTAAACAAATAATTTCATAGTTTAATTTCTATAGTATAACTCTGTGAAGCATTTAAAATTTTTATGTAGCACTGGACAACCCCATATTAAAAATGAGCTTTGAAAACAAAATAGAAATCCAATGCTTATACCTTTGCTGTTACAATTATATTTTTTCAAATATTATAATGTTTTTCTCAAAGGTCAAGAAAAATAAACAACTTATGGTGTTATTATATATATATATATATATATATATATATATATATGAACAATATATTTACATATTCCTAAACTATAGCAACTAACAATCTGGGTGAAACTTAATTATGTTTTTGAAAACCCGTTTTAAATTAATCTTAGAAGTTCTATAAACTGAAAACACTGACCTATGGCTAGTATTGTAGCTACTTCCCTTCCCTGAAGTTTTATCTACTTACGAGTACATCGGCTTTGCCGCTCAGTCCCTTCCCATAGTCGTCAGTTGCAATAACTTGAAACTTGAAGTAGGATCTCCTCATATTATGGAAGAGCATAGCAGTTTTGATAAGCCCTGTATATGTTTCCACTACAAATCCTTCTTTTCCCTCTTTAATTGGTGGTATTATGAGTCTGTAGGCCATGACACTATAATTGCCAGTATCTTTATCAGTAGCCTAGATGGAGGAAAAAAAAGAGATTATAATTAAGCAGGAAAAGATAACCCTTATGAGATGGCTTACTTTTGTTTGTAAGAATGAGGTTTCTTATGTAATCATAACACAATAAAGCCCTCCTAAATGTCTATTTTTTCTGGATATAGTTATGTAGATTAATAGACTTTGTGTCCACTGTTTCGAATGGTTGTTATTAGAATAATAACTGCTGAAGTATGAATAAAAGGGACATAGATATAATTCTGTACCCTTTAACAAATTTCTCCCTACCCCTCCTTTCCTTTTACCCTTACCAGCCTCCTGTATCTTGTATTCTACACTTTATTTTTATGAGATCACCTTTTTTTAGATCCCACATATGAATAAGAACATGTATGTGGCATTTAACTTTCTGTTCCTGGCTTATTTCATGTAACATAATGTCCTAGATAGGGAGAATATGTTCTAGTGCTCTATACCACTGTAGAATAACTACAGTTAACAATAGTATATAGTTCCAAATAGCTAGAAGAAGGATATCGAATTTTCCCAACACAAAGAAGTGATAACTGTTTGAGATGATAGATATGCTAATTACCCTGATTTGATTGCTATGCATTATACATATAGAAACATCTATGTACCCAATAAGTAAGTACTATTATTATTTGTCAATTTTAAAAATAGATTTAAAAAAAAACAGACATAGACACTAACAGAGTCAATGAATCAAGACTTTTGGTTTACAGGTTTGTTGAGTTCAACTGTGTGTGCTGATCCAAATTGGTTGAAAGATGGGATTGGTTGTTTACCTAATGTTTGTCTTGCTGTAATAGGCATACAATGTGATGGTATTTTTGATGTAGTATATAGCCTAAGGAGGATAAATTTAAAAGAACGTAGTAAAATATCTCGAATGAAATAAAGTTGAGTTATAACAAATTTAGAGATGCATAAAAATATTCTAATTAATTAATGCCATAACATAATTCTCTAATTAGAGCTAGAATACTATCCGACTTCCTTTTTAATCATCCTGTATCCCGATTAAGCATATTTGTTCCTGGTGATAGGTACTTATGATCCACATATTAAAGTTTCCTACCATTTAGAATTAAAAAGGACTAACACATTGTTTAGATTTTTTTCATTTGTTTTTAAATACAGCTATGAGAATCATATATTGGGCTGGCTTTATGGTATCTAATTAGGGGAAATTTTTTAGAATGTCTATTTCAGAACCGTTTCATAGCGAAATACTTGGAAAATAAATGGTAGATAGGAGAGTTTTAGAGACTTGATAAGACACTATATATACCTTATTCATGATACTAGATATGTAAGTTATACATTTTCATTTGTTATAACAATGATTATTATTTTTATTATCTGATTCTTATTTTTGCCTATGCTATTATTAAGTATGAGTATGCATTTATGATCTGCCGTTACTAAGAATTGCTAAGAATCATACAAAATACAAAATACAATCACACAAAATACCATCATACAAAAATAGTCTTATCTAATAACAATATAAAAAACTGAGGAATATATTGTTTTACTTATATAAATTAGTGATATTCAATAAAATTTTCTGAAATGATAGAAATGTTCTTAACCAGCTCTGTCTTATGCAGTAGGTACTAGCCAAATATGACAAATGAAAAGTGGTTGATGTGACAAAGAAACTGAAATTTCAATTCAATCTAATTTTAATTTAAGTTACATAATGAAAGACTACATAATAAGTAGTAAAGTTGAGATACAAATGATTAAAATAGTAAATCATAGCAAATGTGTATTAAATACAGCATCAACTTGATTTAGCTTCAAATTCTATATATATAGTGAACCATTTAAAACGTTTCCAGATAATCATATCTACTTGTTAGAAAAGGTAATTTAAACTACTCAACACAGATAATTTCACTTCAGGATCAGCTATTTCACAAATTTTCTAGGGAGTTAATATTCTCTTTTCTTTATTTTTCTCTGTCACCCAGGCTGGAGTGCAATGGCATAAACTCGGCTCACTGAACCTTAGTCTCCCAGGTTCAAGCTAGCCTCACATGTCAGCCTCTGAGCAGCTGGGACTATAGGCACTCCACTACGCCTGGCTAATTCTTTGTAGTCACAGGGTCTCGCTATGTTGCCTGGGCTGGTCTCGAACTCCTTGACTGAAGCAATCCTCCCATCTTGGCCTACCAAAGTGCTGGGATTACACATATGAGCCACTTTGCCAAACCTAAAATTATCTTTAGAAGAGGACAAGTTCAAACTACTGGCTAATCACTTTAGATAGTTTATATGGCTTACAGCATGGCAGAGCTCAGTTTTGGTATTAGAGTAATAGTAATTAGTTATCAATGTTAGGTCACATTCTCACTTAAAGGAAAAAGAAAATGAACAAAGAAAGAAAAATAGTATCAAAATTTTTTGTACTTAAACTTTGAACCACAGGTTTATAATCACTCAACAAAGGATAGCATAAGATAGAAAAAGCATATTCCCAGCTAAAATAAGTCAAAGTCTGAGTCAAGGTATCCAAGACATTTCTTCCACATAGAATGAGCAAATTTGGGCCTAACGTCAGATCAGTCAGATTTGGTTACATATTATTCTCTATCTTCTTATTAACATGGATATTTCTCTGAAACAAACTTTTTATTATTAATGTAAACTTTATAAAGGAATAACAAAACATGCAAAAAGTGTACAAATTATAAATGTAAAGCTCATTAAAATTTTGCAAAATACACACATCCACATGACCAGCATTTGCATCAAGAAACAAAACAAGCCAGGCATGGTGACTCATGCCTGTAATACCAACACTTTGGGAGGCTAAGGCTGGAGGATCACCTGAGCCCAGGAGCTTGAAACCAGCCTGAACAACATAGTGAAACTCTTATCTCTTGAAAAAAAAAAATTACCCATATTCCAGAATGCACTTCATGCACTTGGAGTCGCAATCTGAGACCTTCTTAAGGAAAACCACTTTCCTAATCTAACATTGTTGATTAGTTATGCCTATTTTTTAAACTTTACATTGACTGAATCATAAAACATGTTCTGTTTTCTGTCTGACTTCTTTCATTCGATTTTGCGTTGTAAGATTCTAAGCCCTTATATTTAAAATAAATACTGCATAACAACACAATCACATTTGGAAAAGAAAAGGTGGTTACCATAAAATCACCACAGTGATTGCTTGGTATATTAAGCTATATTACACAGTTCTGACTGATTAACTTCCAATTTCAGTAAGCAGGTAATTTCACTTTGCAATATTCCTAATATATTAAATTATGATAACTACAAAATAGTCATATTCCATCTTAAAAGATTAAAGTGTTTTGTTAAATGTGCCTTTCCTGAAACAAATTATCACTTAACGCAAAACTTTGGGTGTGGAACTAGACAATTTAACTCAGAAATAACTATTTTCTTTTATGGTTTTTCATATAAATGCCTTAATATTTGCAGAAAATAGTCAAGAATGAGATAAAAGTTTTTTTAAAAATCTTGTTTACTGGAATTAAAAAAAATAAAACCCTATTGTCATATGTATGTTATACAGTAAGGACTCTAATTTTTATTTCTTTGAATGAATATGATAGTCTTTGGGATCTTAGAGATCTTATTTCAGGAGATATTCATCAAAGATGATTGCCAGGATCATTAGCATATTTTTCAAATCTCCCCTCTTCCTCAAGTACGTTCAGTTGAATACTAGTAATTTAAACAGTGAATGATGAAAATTCCAATGGGTGACATACTTAAGAGCAATTGCATAGATTTTTAATTTTTAGTCTCCCCAATTTATAACAAATACATATTTTAAAACCCGAAACCTCTCCTCTAAGATGTGACTCTGATTGATGTGGAGCATATGCAATACCATCATACATAGATAACAACCAAATGTTCTTTCTATAAAATCAATAACAGGATACGATATCTTTAAATACACACTGAGTCACACCAGAGATACCAATAATAAAATTCAGAGCGCAGTTTTAAATCTGGGTCAATATGTGAAAAATAAGTGAGAGTTTCAGCACAGAGTATATTGTCTCTATTTGGTGTTAAATAATTTTAAACTTACTTTTTTGGTTGTTTTTTGCATTATGTTTTGGAGTGAGGTGGACTCCAATGTCAGGTGTGACTTTGAAAAATTAATAACTCAAGGCCGGGCGCGGTGGCTTACACCTGTAATCCCAGCACTTTAGGAGGCTGAGGCGGGCGGGTCAAGAGGTCAGGAGATAGAGACCATCCTGGCTAACGCGGTGAAACCCCGTCTCTACTAAAAATTTAAAAAAAAAAAAAAATCAGCTGGGCGTCGTGGCAGGCACCTGTAGTCCCAGCTACTCGGGAGGCTGAGGCAGGAGAATGGTATGAACCCGGGAGGCGGAGCTTGCAGTGAGCCAAGATCGCGCCACAGCACTCCAGCCTGGGTGACAGAGCGAGACGTCGTCTCAAAAAAACAAAAAAACAAAACGAATAACTCAAAATTTCAGATTTCTTTATTCATAAGATAAAAATAAGGATGCCCAAAAATAGTATTTTAAAGTTTTATATATATTCATACATATGTGTGTGTGTATATATATATATATATATATATATATAAACAAAAATTTAAATATGGCCAAGTCCAGTGTAACTATTATAGTTACCTAAGTTGTCATAATGGTGATTCAAAAGGTTTAACATTTTTCCATATTATGTTTGCCCATGAATATGTAAATTTATGCAATCAATTTAGACCCTTATTACTTCAGACATATTATCACACAATTGTAACTCCCTTATAACTCTACTTTTCTTAATTTTCTTTTCCAGCTCTCCTTTATTGCTTCCAGTTCTTGTTTTGTTTTGTTTTGTTTTGTTTTGTTTTTGAGATGGAGTTTCACTCTTGTTGCCCAGGCTGGAGTGCAATGGCTCGATCTTGGCTCACCGCAACCTCCACCTCCCCGGTTCAAGCAATTCTCCCACCTTAGCCTCCCCAGCAGCTGGGATTACAGGCACTTTGGGAGGCTGAGGCGGGCGGATCACCTGAGGTCACAAGTTCGAGACCAGCCTGACCAATATGGAGAAACCCCGTCTCTACTAAAAATATAAAATTAGCCAGGCGTGGCTTCCCCCTCATTTTTGAAGCAATTTTGCAAAACCTCTTCCTCAGTTGAAATCCATGAACTTTTGTACAGTATACACTCTACCCCTCCTTGTTGCCGAACATAATGAGGATGTTGGTATCTTGCTCTCAGTCTACCCCTTCTACTTCAACTTCCTCCCTCTTTACAAATTTCAGTATTCATTGAGATGACACATCCAGGAACTTATTTTTAAAGTATTAGGCATGAATAACATTCATCAGTCTTTGAACGACCTCACTGCATCGATTTAATTCTACAGTCACACTTTAGTCTTTTGCCTTAGGGAGATATTCCGCTTAAAGAAACACTCCATATTTAATTTATATATTAAAGTTTCATGTCTAAATTCTGACCACAACTTTAATCATCATACTTAGTTAAGACCTCTTCTTTGATATCAGTGAATTTTCAGTTCTGCAAACTGCCTTTTGCTCCCATTACTTCAGGGTTTATGTCCCTTTCTGCTTTATCATAGAAGTCAGAGTTGATCACATTGTTCTCATTTCTCTCTCCTTCCACAACACCTGGATCTTTCTCCTCTTGGACCAAACTAACCATCAGTTTACTCCTGGTGACTGAAGAGGGCGCAGAGAAATTAAATAATCAGTCAGACTAGTGTTACTGTAAGTCCATGGTCTCTGAGTTTAACTGTGCCTTTGTCTATTTAGGAAATCCTTGCTATATGTAATAAGTTCTCTTTCTCACTCCAGAAGTTTGCCTTTTTCTTTAGTTCACAGATTCTTTCAGTCTTTTCCAGAGATAAGGAAGCTCTAATTGCCATAAAATTTGAGGATATCAAATGTGAGATCTCTCAGCTTTTCATCACATAACTAAAAAAGTACTTATATCTGTACTTACTTTGACTACTTTCTTCAAATCTCAGAGGAGCAGCTGACACGTATCTCTCACTGAAGGTACTTATGCCTTAATCTGAATCACTCCCATCCCTTCTGCATTTAATGCTTCATCAGCTCTATTTATCTCTGTCCTTTTCACCTCTCCTCTACAGACTATAAAACATGTTACGTCTCTCTCATTAAAATGAAATGAAACTTTTCTTTTACTGAGTCCACACTTGTGCCACTAGCCCCCAAACTTCCATACCTATTTTTCACAGTTAAGTTCCTCAGAAAATTTTTATAGAATCACCATCTGTAATTCCTTACTTTACAATCATGCCTTAACCGCAGCCAGATCTCTGCCCCTGCCATGCCATTTAATCTGCTAACATCAGAGACTGAGGCTGGACTCCATCTCAGATCAACAATCAGTCTGGTGTTCTTTAAATTACCAAGTCCATTTATGTTGTTTGTATAATGCTGTTGCTGCTTCCGCTGTTTGCTAACATTTATTGAACACCTACAATTTGCCAGATGCTATGTAAATACATATATTATTACATTATCTCATGACATCCTTTCCATTGAGTAGATTCCATTATTATTTTATAGGCCAAGAAATGGAGGCACAGAGAGATTAGTAACTTGTTCATAATCACACATATGGTTGTTATTAGCACAGTGGGATAAGTCTCACTTTAAAGCCACTACATTCCACATGTGAGACTAAATACCAGGGATAAAATTGCAGTTTAAAAATAAAACAACAAATGTTCGATAAAATATTCTAAGAAATCTTCCTAGATCCATCAAGAAGATGGAAAGACAATAAACATGCCAGTCAAAAACAAAGTGCTATGGACTGATTATTTCTCCCCAAATTTATATGTAGAAACATAATACTCAATGTGATGTCATTTGAAGGATGGGCCTTTGCAAAGCAATTAAGTTCATGATGGCAGAGCCCCCATGAAAGGGATTGGTTCCTTTTTGAAAAGAGGCCCCGGGGACTTCCTTTGTTCCGTTTTGCCATGAGAGGACACACTAGAAACGCAGCCATCCATGAACCAGGACGGCCTCGCTAGGCACTTAATCTATTAGCACCTTGATCTTGGGCTTCCCTGCCTCCAGAACTATGAGGAGAAATAAATTTGTCTTGTATATAAGCTTCCAAGTCTATGGTATTCTGCTATAGAAGTCTGAATGCAAAAGTAAAGGTAAGAATATAAAAACCATAGTACTGATGGGAGCTTTCATTTAGAATTTTTTGTTTTTTTTTTTACTGACCTGGGTAAAATGAAAATTTAACTTGTCTGGTTTTCAGTAGCTCAGACAATAGGAGACAAGGCCCCAAGCCTACTCATGAAAGTGAGTCTATTAAGATTCCCCTCCCCAGAAAGTTAAATTCTCACCGTAAGAGTAAAGGAGAAATTTACTTTTTCCCCTGCTACCACTGCTACTATCACCCCAAACTGCAACGAAAACTGTAAACTTAAACTTTGCTATTGAGGGGAGTGAAGAGAAAACTTCTTTGAGAATCTAGGACGAAATATAGGCCCTCATCTTAGTTTGCAGCCATTATTTGCCGGCCACCAGTTTACCCAACTCAAGGAGAAATCATAATATTCCATTGGTAAAGTCTAATAGGCCTGATCTCCACCTGAATGAACAGAAAAACCACAACCTGAGAATTTAAGAGAAATCATCTATGACTGAAAATGGCCTGGTCTCCTGCCTGACAGAAGCAGGTGCTTTTTCAAAAACCCCTCCTGCAAGCCATGCCTAAAATAATTCTAACAAATAAAGTTCCAAGAAAGATGAAAAGTTATAATAATTATCAAAACAAACAAGAAACAATCATAAAAAAGTCCGTTGAGATAAAAAAATCAAATTCATAACAACATAGACTTTAAATATTTGAATTAGTAGACACTGAATATAAAGCAAATATGGTTAATACATTTTAATAATAAAGAGCTTTAAAATGTGGAATAAAAAATGAGACTCGTTGAAAAGAAATAAAAAAGTATCTTTTAGAAATAAAAAAAAATTAGAATTAAATACCCCAAGATGGGATTGTTAGCAGGTTAAGCACAGCTGACCAGGGAATTAGTAAATGAAATGATAGGGCAAAGGAAATGACAGAGAATGTTTCACAGAGCTATGAAGATGAACAACCTCAAAAAAAAAAGTTTGAGATATGGAGTTTAGAATGAAAATTTTGGCAAATATCTAATCAGAGTTTCAGAAAGAGAGAAAGCGAGAATAGAACAGAATTTTCCAGAACTGAAAAAAGATTGTTATCCACAGATATTAAGAAGCCCAATAAACTGCAAACAGGGTAAATAACAAGTAACTCACACCTGGAACCCACACGTCATATAGAAACTACAGAACCACATACTGTAAATATAATAAGTATTGTTTTCTTAATATTTTGGGAAAATTCATAGAGATATTTTAGTAATGGCATAAATAAATAATTCATAAATATATTCTATAATTTGTTAATAGTAATAAGGAGATGTCTAACAAGTTGGGTTAAATTAATGCATAAAAATTAAAACTGACTCACTGTGGAAACGCTAAATGAATACAATTTACTAAAGAATTAATATGATATTACTTTTTCCACCAATTTCTCTATAATCAAACATTTATGCTAAGTTCACAACAAAGTCATTAATATCTGGGAGAGGTGACTCTGGAAGATTTGATTCACTGACTTTTATGAGTTTCCCTTAGTGAACAAAATAAAAAAAAAAAAGTTAGTCTAGAGTTGTTTTAAAAGAATAAAAGTCAGAAATGAATATTATAATTATACTTGCTATAATCATATTTTAAATGAAAGCTTAGATACAGGAAACCACTTACCCATTTCTAAGACCTCATCTGGAAATTTTAATGGATACAGATGTACAACATTAAAAGAAAATCACCAAATAATTCCCTCTATCATACAGGGGAGTAGGGGAGACCATTAATTTTCTAATAGCCTAAATAACTGTTCCCCTCTGTTGCCTAAATGAATACCATGGATGCAGAAATATTAGCGAAATAATTAGTGATGTCCTAAGAACTTTCAAACCCATTAAAGTTCAATAATGCCAAGTTTAACTTTAGCTTCTCAATTAGACCCATTTTAACATTTAATGGTATTGAAGGCTCACTTTCCCTGAAATAGAGTGAAAGTGTTTTAGACTGTCTGGATAAAAATACTCAAATCTCACATTTCCACCTACCAAGGTCACTATGTCAAGTTTGCAAAAAGCAAAAATAACAGAGCTTTGGCAGGTTAAAACCACTTTAACTTGAGTCTTGTTTTTTTGTTGTTTTTTTTTGTTTTTTTGTGTTTTTTTTTGACACAGAGTCTTGCTCTGTCACCAGGATGGAGTGCAGTGGCATGATCTCAACTCACTGCAACCTCCGCCTCACGGGTTCAAGCGATTCCCCTGCCTCAGCCACCTGAGTAGCTGGGACTACAGGCACCCACCACCAGACCCGGCTAATTTTTTGTATTTTAGGAGAGACGAAGTTTCGCCATGTTGGCCACGATGGTCTTGATCTCCTGACATCGTGATCCACCCGACTCGGCCTCCCAAAGTGCTGGGATTACAGGCATGAGCCACCGCGCCCGGCCAACTCTTGTATTTTTAGAAACCAGAAAGAAATCTTTATTTTAAAGTCCTTAAAGACAATATACCCAGAACATGATAAAATATGAATAAGAAAAATGTCAGGTAGCTTGATCTACTTTTAGGGCTATTCAAAACTTTTGCAAAAAAAAAAAAAGAAGAAACAAGGAGAGAAAGAGAAAAGAAACATTTTAAATATGCAAGCTCAAGTGTTTGATTTTGCATAAGAATGTCAAACAGTGACTACAATGCAATATTAATAATTTCTAAGTTCAACATACCTATTTACTTTTTGTAGAGTTAAGTAAAAGTCTAATATAATTCTGAGAGATTCTAAAGAGTAAAATACAACTCATTGTAGAAACAGCAATGTAATAATGGAAACACGCCAGTGTAACAATAATAGAGACATGCCATCATAGTTTGAATTACAAAGACCTTTACAGGGCTGGGTTTCAGTTAGAATTTATCAAAATTTACTCTTAATTTAAATCATGGTGCAAAAAATTACAGGATAACATCTATTTAGAAAATTAAAGAAAGAAACTAAAGAAAAGCCAAATGTTCCTTTTATTATTTTAAAAAATTATATACTAAGTTCTGAACCATAGAAGGCTTGAGAGTACAAAACAAGCAGGACTTGCATGTATGTTATAATTGAAGTTTCCTTTTTTATTTTTTCCTTTCTTTTAAAAATGTTTTGTAAAATAAATATTACCCTATAAATGGTTTTGCTTTTTTCGTCATTATTGCTAATAATAAAATGATTATACCTCCCTCAGAGATGCTTTAAAATAAACTCTGAGCTAATTGTTCTAACTTTTCAACCATGTGAAAAAGAAATAAATTGTGCTCTATTATATAGACAAGTTAACAAAAGAAAACACACATGTAATTTATGCTTTTTACTTGAGAGGAAACACTAGTTTAAATGTTGGTTTGGTTTTGAATCACAAAATGCTATTAATTTTTACCGAAAATATCCACTCTTAAACAGCTTAAGTATAACTTTTACAATAATTCTGTAGTTATACATCCTAAATCCTTCAGCATTCAAAGCAAATTAAATAACATACTTGTTATTTTTGAACTTCCTGATTTTTCCTTAGTTACATTAGGTTCAATCAGTCCAAACCAAATTCAGCTGCTGCTTCTTGGCTCCCACCTTGCTGTCCCTCTTCTGACTATCATATGTGGTTCTCCTCCTATTTTTTCTTTTTGCGTAGGAAGGGCATCACCATCTATGAATTGAACTGTTCTAAAAAATTTCAGCATCCTCCCCATCGGTTTAATCTCACCTCCTGGCTCCTCCCTACTTCCAGTCCATCAGCAAGCATTCTGATTTCTACCTATACAATATTTCTCAGTTCTGTATAATACTTTAGGCCAAGCTTACACTGGCCAATTTCAGGCTCTCATCAGATCTCACTTTTAACTCTAGCGATAGCTTAAAAATTACTGATAGCTCCCACTTGCCAGAGATGAATGTTAAAACAAGTCCTTTAAATATTCTCAATCTGATTAAAGTTCATGATTCCAACTTTTTGCTTTACATTTATTCTACTTCCCAGAACCACATTATTTTTTTTTCTGAAGAATGTGTTCTTTCAGGTTTCTATTCCTTTGTATACATTGTTTGTTCTACCTTAAATGAAATGTCTTTTGTCTGCTAGGCCAAATGATGTTCACTTCTTGGCTATACTATGGCATACACACACACGCACACACACACACTTTGAATATATATATATATATATATTCTACATATATATACAGTAAACTATGGCATACACACACACTTTGAATATATATATAGTCTATATATAGTCTATATATAATATGTTCTATATATAGACTATATATAGACTATATATATAGTCTATATATAGTCTATATAGAATAGACTATATATACTCTATAATATATATTCTATATATAGTCTATATATATACTATACTATGGCGTACACACACGTTGAATATACATATATATCTCCATATATATATAATGTGTGTGTATGCCATAGTATAGTATATATATATATATATATATAATATATATATGTGTGTGTGTATATATATATATAATAAAACACTGAATAAAGCAACCAAACCTCAGCTTAAATGACCCCTTTTCTGAAGGTGTTCTTATCTCTACTAGGGAGTGCTGCTTCTACTTACGTATTTTCATTGTTATGTTACATAAATGTGTGTGTATATATTAGCATTTATTATGACACGTTTTAATTTTGTGTGTCCATTATATGTCAAATTTGTTTCAGTTCATATTTTTCACTGTGGTACCACGTGCAGTCAGTGGTCAAATAATATTTGGCTTAAATGTCTATAGAAGACTATCATAGTGGTTGAGACATCAATAATTAGAATTGACAGATTTGAGTTTAGTTCTACCACTTATTAGATATATGAGCTTGGGCAAGTGATTCTCTAAGGCTTTGCTCCTCATTTGTAAAATGAGGAAAATAGGACATGCTGAATAAGTTGGCTGTGAATATTCACTCGGGTGTAAAATGCAGTGCCTGGTACAAAGTAAACCGAAATCAAGGTTAGCTGTTGTTTTACTATTGCATTTACTACTGAGATCTTTGAATACTTTGTAGCTATCTTCCTGATCTCTTCTATTTGTTCTTTTTTTAAAAAATCACTTTTTGTACACTTAAACGTACCTTTCACTTTCTGCGTCGTGTCACTGGCTATAAATTCTTTGGAAGCAGGACCATTTTCTGAATCGTCTTTGGATCTCATAAGTCTCATGGCCAGTAGAATGTAATTAGAAAATATTTGCTAAAGAATAAATCTGCCACTGAGGAAAGTAGAGTTATTGATGTCTCTTTACTGAATGCTATATAATTTATTGATAGCAAAGCAAAAGCACTTAAACAGAAAATATTTATAATGATACAGATATAATAAGATGCTTATCAGGAGGGTGGGAGCCAAGAAGCAGTAGCTGAATTTGGTTTGGATTAATGAAGACTAATGTAACTAAGGAATAATATAGAAGTTTGGAAGTTTGAAATAACAAGTATGTTATTTAATTTGATTTGAATGCTGAAGGATTTACGATGTATACCTACAGAATTATTGTAAAAGGTATGCCATTCATAAATAGTTTAAGTATAGGCATTTTTGGTAAAAATTAATAGCATTTTGTGATTCAAAACCAACATTCAAACTAATTTTTTTCTCTCAAATAGAAAGATCAAATTATACATGTGTTTTCTTTTGTTAATATGTCTATGTGCCTCAGCCTCTCGAGTACCGGGGACTACAGGCGCGCACCACCACGCCTGGCTAATTTTTGTAGTTTTAGTAGAGACGAGGTTTTGCCATGTTGGCCAGGCTGGTCTTTAACTCCTGGCCTCATGTGTTCCGCCTGCCTTGGCCTCCCAAAGTGCTGGGATCACAGGCTTGAGCCATTGCGGCTAGCCGTAACTTTATATTCTATACTTAAAATTTGCTTCATGATAAGCTGATAAATCCTCTTTGTAATTTCTACATTTTGTATTTGTACTTTTTCATTCATTTTAAATCTTGTTCATGTAAAACAAATATTTTGTATTCCAATGCAGTGTTCAATATTAACTTGTAATTTCTGAAAATTTTACTGAGAAACCACTGGAATATTTAGAAATTCAAATAAAATAGGTGTTATGCATATTACATATAATGAAGACTTCACAGTTCATAATAAACATCTATTTTAAAATTACATGGCCACAGATTCAACCCATGGGCCCAAAATTTGCAATAGAGCAGGAAGACTTGTATCTTAATATGCTAACAGTACAAGTCATTTGACCTAGAGATAAAACAATTTAATATTTTAAGAACACAGGGTTCACGAAGCAAACTTGAATTTACTGTAAAATGAACTTACTGTAAAATGATTTCAAATATGAATAGTGTATAAGAAGTCTATTCATCTTTTAATTTCTAAATTTAATGGAAAGTCAAAGGAAAGTAATAGCAGGGCAATTGAAAATTAAATCTGAATGTCGAATCCTCTGTAAATTCTGACAATTTTACTGCCTACCTAATAAATTTACAAACAGAAACAAAAAGCTCTATTACAAAAATTTAAAAAAAAACCTTTCTTATTGCTTTTATAGTAAAAGAGAATGTCGAGGCAGATATAATTCAATTTATAAATGTTTTACCTTGGAAAATAAATTTATAATTTTCAAAATATACTGGATATAAAGGGCTATGATGAAAGTAATTATTACCAAACAAAATGCCTTTAGTATTGTTATAATGACACTAATTGTAAAGAAGACTGTATTTATGGACTAGAATGGTGCTATTTGTACATGGGACAATAAGATCTGTCTCCTCAAATTTATATAATTGTTAACATGTTAATATAAACAACCCTCAAAAAAACAGTGTCTATCCTCAGTGTCCTTCATTTAAATTGATGGTATTTTGGAGCTCTCCCTCGTGCTCTCTCTCTCTCTGTATGTGTATGTGTGTGTGTTTAAAAACACACATATGTATATATCACATATGTAAACACATGCATATATATAGTTATTTTTATATTTTATAACATGATGTATTTTGTGTCATGAGTACCAACTTACAAGTTTGCTAAAAAGAAATGGCTCCAACACCAGTAAAATTTCTGTGAAATAGTCTTGCTGGATGCAGCTATACTACCTAAAATTTCAGGATTTATTAGCCAGACTCAAATACTGCATGTTCTTACTTATACGTGGGAGCTAAATAATGTGTACACTTGGACATAGAGAGTGGAATAACAGTCACTGGAGACTCAGAAAGGTGGGAGGGTGGGAGAGGGTGAGGGATGAGAAATTACCTAATGGGTACACTATTAGGGCAATGGTTACAATAAAATTGGGAATTTACCACTACACCATATATCCATATAACAAATCCACTTGTAACCCCTAAATGTATAAAAATAAAAAAAGTAAAAATAATCATTGATAAAATTTTCTTAGCTTAGGCAGCAGAAACTAATTGAGCATTGTCCAAAAACGTTTATGCCAATAGAGCAAAGAGAAAAATTGAGTATACGTAATAAAATTTATCTTTTGAAGTTCACACCTGGACTAAATTATTAGACATACATAATTTTTTATCATTGAAAAAAACCAAGCCACCATGTATTTATATTCTTAAGCATAATATTTCTAAAATGTGTATGCTAGATTACTTTTGTCTACATAAAATTATACATATTTTTAACACTTGCGATATTTTGATGTGAATTGTGGTTCACAAAATATACTGGGAACTAAGTAAAAAAATTACAACAGGTAAATGACACAGATCTGATCAGGACTGAGATGAAATATTGTGGAAGCATCCATGGTCAGAGATTGCAGTGATTTTTATCTGAAGAGTTGGCCCCAAAACAATTTACTATACAGGATGGTCAACATTACAATTCCATTTTGAGATAATTTGGTAAAATGTTAATATTATGAATTGCCCACTTGCTGTTTTTTTTTTTTTTTTTTACATGGAGTTTGTTTCTGTTGCCCAGGCTAGAGTGCAATGGCACAACCTCAGCTCACTGCAACCTCCGCCTTCTGAGTTGAAGCAATTCTCCTCTGTTGGGAGAAAAGCTGAGTGTTGGGAGAAAAGCTGAGTGTTGGGAGAGAAGCTGAGGCAGGGCTTGCATGTCTGTGAGACTTGCTGGCTCCTTGCTTCTAGCACTCCCCTTATCTCAAGCAGACATATGTTTCTCATTCACTTGATACACTGTTTCCTTTCAACCCCCACATCCACATCACCTTTTTGTTTGTTTGGGCACCAATAAATAGCATGGGCTCCCAGAGCTCGGGGCCTTTGCAGCTTCCACACTCGTGATGGCCCCCTAGTCCCACTTTCTCTCTCAAATGTCTTTTTCTCATTCCTTTGACTCTGCTGGACTTCGTCGCCCCCACTACCTGGTGTTGGGTCTGATCACCCCAACATTCCTGCCTCAGCCTCTCAAATAGCTAGGATTACAGGCACGCGCCACCACGCATGGCTAATTTTTGTATTTTTAGTGGAGATGGGGGTTTCATCATGTTGGCCAGTCTGGTCTCGAACTCCTGACCTCAAGTGATCTGCCCACCTCAGCCTCCCAAAGTGCTGGGATTACAGGTGTGAGCCACCGTGCCTGACCCCAACTGCTATTTTTTAAAAATATGGTTATTTTTCATGAACCACTGATGGAATTGTAATACACACATATCTCTTTGCAAAGTTGTTGGAATGTATTTGTTTTTCCCTCTGTTTTTCTTTTAAAATATTCCAAAATCATTTACATCTAATTACTAGTGTTCTGTATTATGTGTAAAGATGAAAAATTGTAAAAATGTAAATGGCCAATAGTCTTTTATAATGTGTTTAATATATAAAATGCTTTTTGCTTCTTGCTTATTAGAAAAATACCATTAAATGCAAATGGACCAAGGAATACAAAAACTTTATAATTTTATCCATTTACAGGCATCATTAACACATTGGTGTTTGTTCCTTTATGTTTTTTTGATGTACATATGTATATACATATATGCACATACACACATATACATATAGGATATTATGATCCTAGTTTACTGAAAGAATACACATATGTATACATATAAAAATACATAAGCATACACACACATATATACACACATATGCATACACATATATATGTGTGTATTCTATGTATTCATATATGTATATGTGTGTATTCTTCCAGCAAACTAGGATCATGCCATCCTATAGCTTTGTAATCCATTTTTTTGTCATTAGCCAGCCATTAAGAATTTTTTTGTTTTAACCATTTTCTATTTTAAACATCATACAACAGAAAGAGTAGGATGAAAATATCATAATGATCAGGTAAAATTATTTAAAGAGATATATTTTTTTCTTTGCATCATCATCTCCTTTTTCTCTTTTCTTATTCGTTAAATCTTTGCTTTTACAAATCCCTGTGCTAAGGGCTGATACTCAGTAGACTGCAGGGAGGAAACTGCTCTGCCAGTTAAAAAACACTGACCAAGAAGCAGGTCATCTACACTAGTTCCTCACAAATGTCCTTTGTATGGCAGGAAGGAAGATATGTATGTTTTTAAGTGAATACATACACATCTATAAATTGTTGTATAACCCCCAGAGAACACCAACATTACCAAAGCTTGAAAGATAGTTTCTAAATAACATTCACATTTAAAAGGCTTTTGTTTTGTTTGAGATGGAGTGTCACTCTGTTGCCCAGGCTGGAGCACAATGGCGCGATCTTGGCTCACCACCACCTCCGCCTCCCGGGTTCAAGCGATTCTCCTGCCTCAGCCTCCCGAGTAGCTGGGATTACAGGTGCGTGTCACTGCACCCGGCTAATTTTTGTATTTTTAGTAGAGACGGGGTTTCGCCATGTTGGTCAGGCTGGTCTTGAACTCCTGACCTCAGGTGATCTGCCCTCCTCGGCATCCCAAAGTTCTGGGATTACAGGCGTGAGCCACTGTGCCCGGCCTGTTTTTGTAAACAAACAAACAAACAAACAAACAAACAAAAACTGGTCTGTTTTGATTTGATTTGGCCAAAAAATAGCACTGCTCAATCTGTCTTTAACTCACTTGCCTTTGGCCAACTTGCTCTAAACCAAATTGTTCTTCAGCCAAATCTTCAGGGGCTGACACTGACAACTACTGGGGTGATTAAATGCAGGTTGACTTTTGTACTGAAAAGGAGTAAGAGACAGAAGACTATATTTGAGGAAGATCTGGGAAATGTAAGAAATCATCTGAAAGTTGACTCAGTATCCTGCTCTGTTTTACACCCTTTAACAAAGAGGGTATCATAAAAATTTCTTAATTCTGGTAGTTAGAAAGAATAAAAGTCATTCCGTGGGTGCCATTTCTAAACCATGGAAGATTAAATTAATGACCCCAAATCACACAGTTGCTGAGCAGAACATATAGTCTTTAACTCCAAGCCCCCATGCAGAGTTCGCCAAAAAACTGATTGTACTGAGAAAAGTATGTGGTGGGCTGAAGATTATTATCAGGTTCCTTGGTTCAGAAACAGATAATACCTGTACTGAACAGATAGCTTTCATTAAAAATTACAATCTAATATTTCTCACATTTTTCCCTCTGTGTAGATACTGTTAAGTCCAGTAGGAATTAGATTAAGACAAGCAGCTTTATCTCTACACCTCTTTTTCAGGACAAAGCAGAAGACAAAACTGGCAGGACACAGAGTTGCTTGTATCCTTATTAGTGATGCTACTTCATTAAATTTCATGTTGAAAGATAATTCAATGATTTAATTGCATTTAATGCTAATCAGACCCTTATAAATGTAGGTGAGATACACATTCTCATTGTATTATTTTTCTTTTCTCATTAGTTACCCCTAATTTTCATGATGATTACTAACATACCATTAATACTCTCAGGAGGTGGCAGAAAAGATTATGTGTCATGCTGTGATTCATTAATGCCAGAGAAAGAGCTGCTTCGTTTTTCAATATTTTATAGGTAATTCATTCTTTAATGATGAAAAATAAATTTTCTGCCATTCAGAACTTTCTATTAATACATTTACTTTGAAAAATGGCAATGTTGACCATATCTATATACAATGGGGTATTTATGGTCTCTCTATAAACATTCTTAACTTGCTGGCCTTTCCCAGGCTGGGCTTATTTTTTATATGGATTGTGCTCCCTCCTTCTAAAGAAAACTTATTTAATAAATTTCACTGCCTTTTCCCTTTTTTCCTACTTTAATTAAGAGAACTTCAAGATTTATTTCCACTTAGCAGATGTACATTAATTACTATAATATAATTTCACTCCATTTTATGATACACTGTGGTATAAGGACCAAAAAACCTTCAATATGCCTTTAAAAAAAAAAGAAATATTCTTTTAAAAACTGTTCTCTGGACAAATTTATACTGATACTGCTTGAAGACTGTTTGAAGTGTTTCCAGCTGTGCTGTTAGGGTTTGTTTCTCAGGACTTCATGCCTGTACATAGAGAGATAATTATTTATTTTTTCTTAAGCTTACCATACTCCCAGAAAGAAAAATATCAAGCTATAGATAACCATTGACAACAAGAAAATTCTATGCAAAAATACTTTATAACATGGTGCTAAGATAATACTACTCATTTAAAACATATAAATAGGCCTCACACATTTTAATCTGGTCAGTATTCATATAAGAGAATCAACTATCTCATTTAAAATATACAAGGATTTAGAAAAGTTATATTGAGTATTCCTCAGTGGAATAATATTTTCATGAAAATAATACACTAAGGTGTATCTCAAAGAGAACTCATCTGGTGACCTAATGGAGGAATCTATTATGTTGCATTCAGCTTCTTATAATTATTCCTTATTCTACTATTAAGAAGACAAATTAGCATTCTATACTAATGCGGAAGGTGAATTCTGGAAAGAGAGGCCCAGTATTCAGTTTTAAGGGCAAAGAAAAATGGCTGTGTGTTCAATAAAACTGTGTTTTTAATAACATGTATGCACTGTGCATGCTGAGTTTGAAACATTCTGATTTTGAGATTACTATTATCTTATAGGGAAAAAGAACAACTCAGGTAACATAGGTAACAATGACTATTGAGAGATCTATTGAGAGAATGTCTATTTAGAGAATGTCTAAGTTCAGAGAGAGAAACGAACCGTGCTCAGTGCTTTATGTGCATTTTCTCATTTATATTCAGATAAAATTCATTAGCTAGTGTTGTCATCACTCTGCAGACCTGTTGCTTACAGAAATTAAGAAACCTGTCCACTCCTGGTTACACAGCCCACTCATGGTTAAATAAAACCTCACATTTGTCCTTATTATGCTTTTGGAAAACAGTAAGACTTAAATATATCAAAACTTTATTTTTATAATGTCCTTTATATATTATATTCATTAACCTTTTTTTCACAGTCTTCCGATTTAGCATACCCATAACATTTGGTTAAACTTTAATCAACATTGACTTAAATAAAATGTTCTTGTAGTAATTCCTATCATGACTTCATGTTTTTGGAGCAGGAGCTGCTAGTCGTTTCCTGCCCACATGTATGCCTCTTTTTTTTTTTTTTTTTTTTTTTTTGGGCACCTTTGGGCTCAGCCGCATCTTACACTCATATCTTAGCTCTGAACCAGAATATTGAGCCCAAAAAGAGCCCATTCCTCAAAAGAGGTTGTTTCAGTATCAACTGGTCTTGTTCTATTCAAATGTTACTTAATCTCAAAGTGAATATGTTCAGAGCTCACTGCCTTCTGGGTCTGGAAGCCACACTGTTTACTTTTTCCTATGATGTTTGTTCTCTGCTGAGTGTCGAAATCCCTCCACCTGCCTTTTCTAAGATGCAGACTGTTCCCTTTCACTTATTTTTATTGCCCATTTTGGGCTCTTTATCAACGCCCTATATTATAAAACATCAGCAAGGACTGTGTCTGTGCTTACGTTTTTGAAGGATTTATGAATCTGTTTTTGACATGTTGGCATGATTACGCAATTTTTTCAGGTCCAAATGATACTATACTAGCTCATAATCCTGGATTCTGAAACCAAGAACCAAAGTAAACACATATGCTAGTTCATACTGACTTTCATTCTCCCTACCACCCTGTCTTTCAGATCCAACCTAAGGTATTTGATTATTGGCACCTCTCAGCTACTACCACCTGTAATATAGTATTTCATCTTCCTAAAACATGCATTCTTGCTATAAATGACAAGAACACTATATGGCATTGTTTTACCAAGCATTAAATATCGAGAATTCCTTAACATTAAGTAAAGAGAAGACTAATATTTAGATGGAATAAACTATGCTAACCAATAAGAAAAATACTAGCTTATCCCCTTTTGTCAGAATTATTTTATCTTCCATGAAGAGTAACTTAAAATTAACAGAAAGTTGAATAATCTTTTTCCTTTTCCTTTTAATTTCAAGCTTGTTAAACATTTTTAGAAATGTAATATACATTTCTAAAATTGTATCTCTACAGCTTCACGCTTCTTCTTTGTTTCTACAGTACTCTCATGAAAATTCAATTCTCTTCCCTGCATTTTAAAAAACTCATTAAACAGGTCGGGCACGGTGGCTCACGCCTGTAATCCCAGCACTTTGGGAGGCCGAGGCGGGCGGATCACGAGGTCAGGAGATCCAGACCATCCTGACTAACACGGGTGAAACCCCGTCTCTACTAAAAATACGAAAAATTAGCCGGGCGTGGTGGCACATGCCTGTAGTCCCAGATACTCGGGAGGCCAAGGCAGGAGAATGGCGTGAACCCGGGAGGCGTAGCTTGCAGTGAGCCAAGATCGCGCCACCGCACTCCAGCCTGGGCGACAGAGCAAGACTCCATCTCCAAAACAAACAAACAAAAAAAAAACAAAAAACAAAAAACAAAAAAACAAAAACTAACTCCTAAAACATAGGTAATAAAAGAATATAGGATCTTCAAAAAAAGAAAACAGTCATTAAAAACTACAGAAATACTATAATAATTTGACATCTACTCCTTAATTTGGCAGTGCCATACACCATGGGTTGTAAGAAAGAAGAGAATATGTAGTTTAAAAAATGCTATTAATACTTTTCTCCAGCCCCTAACCCAACCCACTCATGCAGTTTTTCTTCATAGAAGAAGAGATTTTGCTGGTTTGTTTAAACACAGACCAAAAATATGTTCACCTCTGCTCAATATTGTATAGCTGACATTCTCTTTAAATATATCTGTAGACCAACTGGATATAAATTAACATTCCAACACTATATATATATATATAATATATATATATATACACACACATATATACACACACACACACACACACACACACACACATATATATTCCATATCAGTTGTTTGGGGTTTCTTAATATTACAAATTTGTCTTACAAATTACATAGGAGTAGAAATTCTAGGTAAGGAGATATGCATAAGTTCAGACCTAATAGATAGATAATATCAAACTTTTTCCAAAATGTTTTACTAATTTTTATCCCCTCAGCAATATCTGAGAACTTCAGTCGCTTCACAATTTGATTTTGTCTGTTTTTTTTTTTTTTTTTTTTTTTTTTTTAGTCATTGTGATGAACATGTGTTGGTTTCTTGTGGTTTGTTTTCAATTCCCTAGCAGTTAAGTTTTATATATATATATCTCCTGTGGAAATTGATAAGCTGATTCTAAACCTTACTTGGTAATGAGCACACAGAGAGAGCCAAGAGAAGCCAACAAACCTTGAAGACAAAAAAATAAGCAGAAGACTTACACTATCAGATATTATAAAACTATAGTAATTCAGATAGCAGAATGATGCAAAGACAAACAGGTCAATGAAATAGAATAAAGTATTCAGAAATAAGCCTTTACATCCATGACCATTTGACTTAGAACAGAGAGAACACGTCAGTAGAGTGGAGGAAAAAAATGGTCTCTTTAGAAAATGATGCTGGTCAATTAAATATCCACATGGGAAATCAAAAAAAAAAATCTTGACCTCCTACATCACTCCAAACACACAAAAAATCCCATATGGACTGTAAATCTTAACATAAAATATGAAATAAAATTTTTGGAAATAAACATTAAAAAAGTCATGTTTTTGTGTTACTCAAAGGGCTTTTAAACAAGACAAAAAGTTGCTCAACATGAAAAAATAATAAATTGTATTAAAAGTTTCTGCTCATGAAAAAGCATAAAAAATAGGGTGAAAATGCAAGCCATACCTTGGGAGACGATATATCCAATACATATATTGAATAAAGATCTGCAATCCAGAGTATATAAAGAATTCTAAAGACTTAATGAGAAAACAAAACAAACAACAGAATGTCCAGAGAAAAATGTTAGAAAGAGACCAAAATAGTCGCCACATAAAGAGGATACAAATACTGGCAAAAAATATATAAAGAGACATTTGACTATCTTAACTACTAGGGAATGGTAAACGAAGCACAAGAAACCACCACATGTTCATCACAGTGACTAAAAAAAAATCAGACAAAATCAAATTGTGAAGCAACTGAAGTTCTCAGATACTGCTGAGGGGATATAAATGAGTAAAACATTTTTGAAAACATTTTGATATTATCTATCTATTAAGTCTGAATTTATGAATATCCCCTTACCTAGAATTTCTACTCCTAAGTATATTTGTAATATTAAGAAACCCCAAACAACTTATATGACAGTATATAGGATATATTAACTGTAGTATATTTGTACAATGAAATTCTCTAGAGCAATGAAAATGAATCGATTATTACTACATGCAATAATAACATAGATGAATCTCACAAATATAGTGTGAGAAAATGAATCTAAACAAAAAATACAATTTTCCTAAGTCTATAAAAATATCGTAAACAAGAAAAACAAATTTATGGTTGGAAGTCATACTAGTTATTCTTACGGGGATGTGGAGCAGGAACCGGTAATGCTCTGTTTCTTGACCTGGGCACTGGTTACACTACCGTGTTCACTTTGTAAATATTTATCTAGCTGCACACTTAGAATCTGTGTGATTTTGCATATGCAGGTTGCATTATGTATGCAGTTTGTAATAAAAATTATACATCAAAAATATTCTTTTAGGCTGGGCACAGTGGCTCATGCCTGTAATCCCAGCACTTTGGTAGGCCGATGCAGGCGGATCACAAGGTCAGGAGATCGAGACCATCCTGGCTAACATGGTGAAACACCATCTCTACTAAAAATACAAAAAATTAGCCAGGCATGGTGGCACATGCCTGTAGTCCCAGCTACTTGGGAGGCTGAGGCAGGAGAATCGCTTGAACCAGGAGGCGGAGGTTGCAATGAGCTGAGATGGTGCCACTGCATGTCCAGCCTGGGCGACAGAGTGAGACACTGTCTCGAAAAAAAGAACAAAATAATTCTTTTGATATCAGCATTCAACATATCTTGGGGTCTATTGGCTTCAGGTGGTGATAGTCTTTCAAATTACTATGAGCCTCACTGACTTTTGTCCTTTTCTAGATTACTGGGTTTCTAAGAGACCATAAATGTCTAGGGGGAAAAATCCTGGAAACAAGTAAAATGATACATTATTAAAGAGAGAATTATCTTTATAAAAACTAGTTTAGCTACCACATAAAGTTTCTGGATCAACTTGATGGAGATGCCTAGTTTAGGTGTTATTTTTGTTCACTAGAATGCATTTTTGTGAATCCAGGCATTTCATTGCCTGTTTTTGAAAAAAAAGAAAAATAAAAAAATTTTAAAGTCTCTGCAATTCTCAGATTTTCAGTGAATTACAACTAATCAGAGCAAATTGTATTCTCTTTATGCATAAAATCTCTCTCCAGGCCTGCGGGTTTCCCTTAAGGTAAATTAATTGAAACTAATAGGAAGAATCATTTATTTCTTACAGCTTATTTGGAACTAAACTTTCTTCATAATGCACTTTAAGGAACTCTTGTACTTTACCGTTCTTATTGGAAATATTAATAGACAATTCAAAATTAAGATACATTTATAGAAGTATGAATAAACAATTTTTAAAAGCTCATTTTCCTCATTTTTTCCCCTTATATTCGTGTTATAGATCTCCTGTGTCAGGTCAGTATAGCACAAAGTTAAATGGAGGTTCAAGACATTACAGGACATCTTCAGACAAAAGTAATTTTTATTTGCCCAATTTATCTTCTGAATTGTGCCTTGCAATGCAGCCTTCACTTTCAGAAAAATTCTGAGATTTTCAAAGGGAGAACCAAATGTCAATATTCCTGCTCTACAGATGATGGAGGATATGGCCTTTGAAACATAATATAGGAGAGTACACACAATCATCACTACTCTAAAACTTATAAAACCTCCTAAAAGTAAATGCAAGCTTACCTCCAAAAATAGTATTCCATACCTATACCTTGGATTGTTACACATTTAATCATCTGAGAGATATAAAGACATTTAGTAAATTTCTAATACTGCTAGAGTGCACTCAAACTTTAAAATATATGAGCCACCAGCAAGTTTAGGAAAGGCAAAATTATTTGGCCATTTACCAAATAAACTACTTTATTTTCATGTATCATGTCCAATGGCTCTTCAAATTCATAAAAAGTCCTTAAACTCTCTACTTTAAAAATAAAGTATCCAGGCTGGTCGTTGTGGCTCATGCCTGTAATCCCAGCATTTTGGGAGGCCGAGGTAGGCAGACTGCCTGAGGTCAGGGTTTCGAGACCAGTCTGGCCAACATGGTGAAACCCTGTCTTTACTAAAAATACAAAAAAAAAAAAAAAAAATACAAAAAAGTTAGCTGGGTGTGGCTTTCACCTGTAATCCCAGCTACTTGGGATGCTGAGGCAGGGGAATTGCTTGAACCAGGGAGGTGAAGGCTGCAGTGAGCCGAGATCATGCCAATGCACTCCAGCCTGGGTGACAGAGCAACACTCCATATCAAAACAAACAAACAAAAAAGTTTCCAGTTATCAGAGCAGCTTTACATCTATGTTTTTGTTTTTGCTTTTTGTTTTTTCCAAGACAGAGTCTCTGTCGCTCAGGCCGGAGTGCCGTGGTGGCATCTTGGCTCACCACAACCTCAGACGCCTGGATTCAAGCAATTCTCCTGCCTCAGCCTCTTGAGTAGCTGGGATTACAGGCGCCTGCCACTGCACCCGACTAATTTTTTGTAGTTTTTAGTAGAGACTGGGTTTCACCATCTTGGCCAGGCTGGTCTTGAACTCCTGACCTCGTGATCTATCCGCCCCGGCCTCCCAAAGTTCTGGGATTACAGGCGTGAGCCACGGCGACTGGCCTCATCTATTTTGAAACATCCAAGCTTCCCTCATTCTTCAGATAATTATAGTCTGGGAAAAGCAGTCCGATTTCTATTATAAGTAATACAAATCAAAGCAATTTTTAATTAAATTACATTCAAATTAATAGGCATAAATTGTTTGCTAGGAGAATGATATTTTTTGGTGTCCCTTCTACAATAAAAAAAAACTGATTTGTGTGGAGAGGGGGAAGAAGAGTAAAACATATGCAGAATTATTTCATTGTATACTCAACTGACATCTACAAAAATAGACTTCATCTTGTCCACTTATATTAAAAGAACATAACAAGAATGTTTTACTTGTTCAGACTAATAAGGAGAAATGCTATGTATCAGCAACTGGTAATGTTTTTTATGGTTCCCAACTAGTACAGGAGAAAATGAAAGATTAGACTATTTGAAACAGAATATCAAGTTTCAGTTATATAGGAGGAATAAGGTAAAGGGATATATTGTACAACATGGTGACTATGGTAACAGCGATATATTCTTTAAAAATAAAATACAGAATACAGTGTAGAAACAGAATAGATTTTTTGTAATCATCTGTCTGCATTTGTGCCACAGAATTTCAAAATGAATGTGAAGTATTTTCTAAAAATATATGATATAATCTAAAAATAATTGAAAGAAAAGATGATAGAGAGTAAATGTAAAATATATAAAGGAAATCAGAGAAAGTCAGTATACCACAATTTGTATTGCATTCATCTTCTAAAATTGCTAAAGATGGATCAAATATTTGACTTTGAGTCTCGGTGGAAAAAAACAAAAGGAAAATATTAAGTACAGTATAGCCTGTGATCGTATAACGAAAATAGCCCAGTTGTTCAGGAAAAAAAAAATCTTCACATTTGATGTCACCAGTGAGGCTAAATAAATGTAAAACTATGATATATGCATAACATTCATAAAGCTGTCATCAAGTCTGAGTTTCTAATTTGGCAAGAAGTGAAACCCACAGGGAAGTCCAGGGTGATGTTATTCTGTATTGTAATCAGCCCAAAAGAGTTTAATGTAAAATGTATTTTACTAATTTGAAATGATCATTCATGCAACATATGTTAAACAGGTTAAAAGACATGAGTATATGTAAAAATAAATAAATAAAATTTTAAGAAGTCATTATATGAAAAAGGTACTTGCACACACGTTTATAGCAGCACAATTTGCAATTGCAAAAAATCTGGAACTAGCCTAAATGCCCATCAACCAATGAGTGGATAAAGAAAATGTGGTATATATACACCATTGAATACTAGTCAGCCATAAAAAGGATTGAAATAATGGCATTTACAGCAACCTGGATGGAGTTGGAGGCCATTATTCTAAGTGAAGTAACTCAGGAATGGAAAACGAAATACTATATGTTCTCATCTGCAAGTGGGAGCTAAGTTATGAGGACGCAAAGGCATAAGAATAATATAATGAATTTTGGGGACTTGGGGGACAGAGTGGGAGGAGGGTGAGGGGTAAAAGACTACACATTGGATACAGTGTATGCTGCTTAGATGACAGGTGCACCAAAATCTCAGAAATCATCACTAAAGAACTTATCCATGTAACCAAAAACCACTTGTTCTCCCCAAAATACTTTTTTGCTAAACTTTTTTTAAAATCCAGGGGTACAAGTGCAGGTTTGCTATATGGGTAAACTTGTGTCACGGGGGTTTGTTGTACCCACAAATTATTGAAATAAAATAAAGTTAAACTAAATTAAAATCAATAAATAAAATTTTAAACAAACACCAATTTGAAATGTTAAGCCCAATATATAATGTCTTTAAGTTGATGGGAAAACATAATGTCTGCTTAGATGAAATTTAAATTCTAGTAGGAAAATCATGCACACAGATAAACGATAACAGTATAATTGGTTTAAGTGCTAAACTAGACATATAGTGATTCTGTTACAGGGTCATAGTCAAGAAGGCAATGCACCCTCAGACACCTACATATGTTTGCTTAGTTCAAAGTACAAACCACACAACAAGGTCAAACACCGTGCCAAAACATGAAGGAAACCAGATGAGATCGGGCGCATTCAGGGTGGTATGGCCATAGATGGAAGGAAACCAGTGATTTGTAAGACCTTGTGAAAACACCTCTCCCTTGAAACCATGAGAGAGTTTCCTCATACTTGGCAATGGGGAACCAAAATTAGTGTTTTATTGGACCTTTACTTCAGGCTGGTTCTTGTTTACATCTGTTCTATATGTAACTAGGAAGAAAATTGTCACAAAATAACTCACTAGCTTTTAAGTAACATAAACCACAAATACTGTAAAACATAAATGGTGATTTTGATTTCAGAACTAAGTAATCTATGCTATTTGACCTCTAAAATGTGGTTCTCAAGTATAATAGTTGTCACAGGACACTTGACATTGTAACAGTAAATAACACATAAATAAGCAAACCATCAGCTTAAAGATTTTAAAGGGCACCTGCTTCTACAGCAATATTTATGTGAGAAGATATCTGTGGCACAGAGTGATGGAGCATAAAGTCTCACAGAGAGATAAGAGCATGCCCAGAACTAAATCCAGGTGATTAGAATGTCAGTCCAGTGCTCTTCCACTGGAAACGTGGTTGAGCTTGGTCTCGGAAGCAGAATGCCAGGCTGTAAATTGTAGCCTCACTCCCAACTAGCTGCACATGTTGGGAAGGTTACTTATTGCTCCTGTGATGCACTGTTCTCTGTAAATTAAAGAGATGCTACTTGGGGGAAATACATTAAAAATTCAGAAATGTGCTGGAGATGTTTTACCTAAGACCCAGGTGAGCAGGTATAGGGCTAGAGACCAGGAGCCCCCAGGAGCCCTAACCTCTGTCTAGAAACATTATGTATTACGCTACATTGTTAACCTTGTACATTTCTATACCTTTTGCTACTAAGGAAATTTGCATCCTCTGACCATGACTGTGGCTTTTTTCTATCTACGGCATCACTCTGCTGAAACCTCTCATCACCAGTTTGTGCTTATTTTGAAAATGTAATAAACAATCAGCCATTAAGTGTTAAGTCTTTTTTCTTGCTGCTTTTTCACAATATTTTCTTTTAGTCCATAAATTTCTTAAATTTGGCATCTTTAATAATTCAAAAATATGATATTCAAAATCTTTTTAACTTTCAGTAGAGATCAAATCAACATTATAACTCAATTTTTCTGACACTGTTTTTCCATATTTGCAACTTGTAAAGAATGAGATTAATCCTCGCTGCATTAACTTCTGGAAAATAACTTCATAATTCAGAGTTTTTTAAAATTAATCTTGATCACATTTAACATCTCCCTGTATTTGCAATAAATGCTATTTTTGCAGTTAAGACAACATGCAATAGGCTGGAAAAATTAGTTAACAATTTGAAAAGTGTTTTTAAAATCAAATCTTACTTGTTACCTTAACAGGGGGTGTCACAGTTTACACAGTTCATCTCAAGTTGAAAAGAAATCGGTTGCCTTTTTACTTGTCTCCTAATTTTTCACAGAAAGTTAGTATGTTCTCTTATTTTCTAGCAGGATTCTACGCCTCATTTCTCCAGGGAAGAAATGTAAGAGGTTACAAGAAAAGTTCTTGAACTGAGGTAGACCCAACTTTAAATTCCAACTTCACTGGGTATTTGGCTAAGTAATACTAGGAAAGTTATCCAGCCTTACTGAGCTTCAATTTTCCCAAAAGTGCAATAAGAAATAATTGCATCTACTGTATAAATCAATGTTTTAATTTACTTGTTTTATTTTAATTGATATTATTTTATTTATTCTTCATTTTATTTATTTATTTAAAGAGTGTAGGCTAAAATAAGTAAATGACATTTCACAGTTCTCAGAAAAATAATGACAAATAAATCACAGTTATTATTATGAATTAGGGAATATTTATCCATTAACATTTCTTCAAAGCCCAGCAGAAACAAAAAGTTAATGTTCAAAGGCCTAGCTTCAACTTTCCTTCTTCACACAAAAAATTACAAATATTACAAGTATTCATCACTTCTTCTATTTCTTCTTTGTTGACTACATAGTTGCTTTTTTACAGTTCTTTCTATATTCTGGATACCGCTCCTTTGAGGTATATATTTTTTAATAGATGTTGTGAGTATTTGCTTTTAACATATTGCTTCACTCAGTCATTTATAGCACCCTTGTTGCAGCAGTCTGCTATTCTGATGTAACCATATTCATCAGTCATTTTTCATTAGTGTAGGACAGGGGTCCCCAACCCTCAGGCCATGGACAACTACCAGTCGGTGACCTGTTAAGAACTGGGCCACACAGCAGGAAGTGAGTGGTGGGTGACTGAGTGATGCTTCATTTGTATTAATAGCTACTCTTCATGGCTCACATAACCTCCTGAGCTCTGCCTCCTGTAAGATCAGTGGCAGCATCAGGTTCTTATAGGAGCATAAACCCTATCGTGACCTGCGCATGAAAGGGTTCCAGGTTGCACAAACCTTATGAGAACCTAATGCCTGATGATCTGTCACTGTCTCTCATCACACCCAGATGGGACCATCTAGTTTCAGAAAAACAAGATCAGGGCTTCCACTGATTCTACATTATGGCGAGTTTTATCATTATTTCATTATATATTACGATGTAATAATAATAGAAATAAAGTGCATAATAAATATGATGCACTTCAGTCATCCCCAAACCATCCCCCTCTGCACTCCTGTGTGTGAAAAAATTGTTTTCCACAAAACCAGTCCCTGGTGCCAAAAAGGTTGGGGACCGCTGGTGTAGGACATTTCAGTTAATGATGTTCAACTAATGGCCTGCCCTAGAGAAGGAGGACTCAGAATTGTGGGGAGGCTTTTTCAGCATACAAGGTAATGCAGATTCTGATATGGCCTCCTGGCAGGCTGAGAGGATTAGCATGTTCCCACAATGCACATCACTCCCATACTGTTGCAACTGGTGTTTTATGAAATAAAATGTTTAAAAATACAGCACATAGTCAAGAAAAATAAATTGACTAATATAAATCTTTACTTCTGAATTTGAACATAAGCTTCACATTCATAAGAGCTTCAAAGGAATGAATTAAATTAAATATAGTTTAAAAAATTTTAAAGTTTAAAAAATTTTATAAATTAAAAATAGTTTAAAAAAGGTGTTCACATTCTTTCAATAAAAGTGATGCCTTCTCTCCTCTTTTTCTTTACTGTGGTAAAATGTACGTAACACAAAAGTTAGCATTTCAACCACTTTTCAGTGTACAGTTCATTGACATTAAGTGTATTCACATTGTTCTGCAAATACCACTGCCATTCATGCTCAAAACATCTTCTTCTTCCCAAAGGGCAACAGAGTAGCCATTAAACAACAGCTTCCCATTTACCTCCTCCCACTCCACCCCTAAACCCTGGCAGCCAACATTCTGCTTTCTGTCTTTATGAATTGGCCTACTCTAGGTAAGTAAGTAGAGTCATACAATATTTGCCCATGTCTAGGTTATTTCACAGAGCATGATGTCCTCATTAATCCACGATGTAACATGTATTAGAATTTATTTCCCTTTAGGACTAAATAATATTCCATTGTATGTGTATATCACATTTTGTTTATGCATTCATCTATAGATGAACATATGGGTTGTTTCTTTTCTTTTCTTTTCTTTTCTTTTCTTTTCTTTTTAAGGCAGAGTCTCGCTCTGTCGCCCAGGCTGGAGTGCAATGGCGTGATCTCGGCTCACTGCAAGCTCCGCCTCCCGGGTTCATGCCATCCTCATGCCTCAGCCTCCCGAGTAGCTGGGACTACAGGTGCCCACCACCACGCACGGCTAATTTTTTGTATGTTTAGTAGAGACGGGGTTTCACCGTGTTAGCCAGGATGGTCTGGATCTCCTGATCTCGTGATCCACCCGCCTCGGCCTCCCAAAGTGCTGGGATTACAGGCATGAGCCACGGCACCCGGCCCCATATGGGTTGTTTCTAATTTTTAGTTGTTGTAAATAGCACTTCTATGAACATGGGTGTACAAATACCTGATCAAGTCTTTGCTTTCAATTATTTTAAGTATATAGTAAGAGTTATATTTTAACTGATATTAACTAATTGTTTTAAAGACTAAAGAAAAACGAATTACCATTGGATTTTCTTTTCGCACTCCTCATAATTAAAATGACTGATTACTTGTCACTAACGGAAATCAACTTGGTAGAACCAGTTGTGACACAGATACCCAGCATGAAACCATAGTAAATATAGATCTTCTCAGATAACTTTTTGTTCTGTGCACTTTTGATACAATTCATGTACTTAAATGTGACATGAGCATTCAAATTATTGAGCCAGAAATCAAGTATCTACATGTCTGTATATATCTTTGTCCTAGAAAATCCTCAGGAGACCTCCCTTAACAATCACTGCTCAAAAATGACTCACATATCCACGTGCAAACCAATCATTTGCAAAGATAACAGGACAGGCATGATTGGCTCTGACCAGTCATTTTTCACCACTTTGGAATAGGCTTCACTTCCCCTGAAGCACATGATCCCCAAAAATAATACCTAAATAAAACTGAAATTCTGTTAAAGTGTGAGGTAGGAGACATAGCCAACTAATGGTGTCTACCATACTCAGACAATGTGAGTATATTAAAACCAGAGACTTCACCTAAATTAACTCAGTGGTACAAACAGAATAATTTAAAACTTACCTTCACCTAAATTTCAGATAATTATATTATTTTCCCCTCAGTATAGTATAAACATGAACTGAAACAAAATTAGGTATTTTGTCCATCTAGATTTAATTATAACTTATGTTTTTATTTATTTACTTTTTTTTCGGGGGGGGTGGTCTAGTTTACTAGAATGTGGCTTCTGTAAGGGTAGAGAGAGCCTATTTTGGTTGCTGCCATATTTTCAGTACAGAGTAAGAACACAGTATATATTTTCTTTAAAAAAATGAACTTAGAACCTAAGTTTTTAAGTATATTAGGTATGTCACTTCAGAGCAGATATACAATTGTCTTTATTATGTTATTACTTATATTGGATAATTCATTTCAACAATGTTTTTATTGTGTCACTTTACCTGTAGCATATTTTAAAAATAACGCCCCAAATTCACTACTCATCTTTTAAGCTAATATAGCCTTATTCACTGCTATTTCAAAGTCTTATCTTACTTTGTCAATCTTATTCTATGTAACATTTCTTCTTTCCCTTCTTACACAAAGCACATATTTACATTTAACTTTTATCATTCTGCATTATATCATGGACCAAAAAAAATTAACTTGCACGCATGGTAGATGATCTACCATTACCTAATATTGTATAGCAATTGGTAGAAACACCTCTTTCACAATCATGGGCTACTTCCCATTTTTAAAATCATCTTTCCTTCCTTCAAACACCACAGCTGAACTGGTCCTGATTCAGTGCTGTTTCCATTAATATTTTTGTTGCTCTAAGTATAAAATGAGAAGAACTGCTTAACTCATGCTCTGATTAAATTCTGGAAAGGAGAAGATTCCAGGCTTCAAGGCTAAAGGCAGCAACTGGAATTGTTAAACATTAAGTATTTATTACTCCCTTCCGCTCGTAAATCCCTTGCCTCCTATCACTCAGCTACGCTCTGCACTTTGTTTCTTCTGAGTTTTGGCTTACTTAGTTTGTTTCCTCTACTTAGACTGTCTTCCTCACATATGTTTCACTTTGGAAAAAAAAAAATCTAACCACCCTTCAGTGCTAGTCTTAAATTCTTCATCCTCCAGGAAACCTTTATGTTCATTCACCAACTGAAATGTTTTCTTCCTTTGAATCCACAAGACAATTTGCACTCTGCTACTTGACTTTATTATTATAGCATACACTTGCATCAACACATTCTTTCTTTCTCTCTCTCTCTCTCTCTAAACTTTCTCTCTCTCTCTATCTCTCTCCCCTCTTTCTCTCACTATTGTATAAAGTACCTAGTATATTATATTGCATGAAGTTGGTTTCCTAGAAAGGACCCCTTTCCCTAGTCTGAATTACCCACTGATAGTTTGAAGGGGGAGGGTTCCTTAGAGTCCTCAGTAGTCTGGAGACACAATCAATCCCATCACTGTGTACCTCATCAGAAGAAGTCCATGCATTCTGTCCAGGGCATATCTCCTCACCCAGATGCTTCTTTCAATGCAATGTCTTTACACACCTTATTAAGACTCAGTTTCTCACCTGACTTTTACACTACTACCAAACTTTCGCCAGAATCCCTTGGAAATCACAGACCATCATCAACAAAACCCCCTAAATATTCAACTTTCCCTCTGAGTATTACCTATACTTTTTGATTCCTTCTTTCTCCCTCTACCCATCCTTGACAAAAGATGCTGCTTTCTGTAGATCTCCCAGTAGTGGCTACCATAATTTACATAGCACAGAGCCCAGGAGTACAGGGCAAGCATCCTTCTGTCTCCTTTGACACTCTGTCCCAATTCCTCTGAAGTAAATCCCATCAGATAATGCCACCCACTAAATTTCCTTGTTATAGTCATCACATGCCTTTTGAGTAATCTCCTTTATTAATGGACTAGTTTAACATTTGGCTTATCTTTTTTTCCTACATCACACTATAGGATTAGTAACATAAGTGGTGATGTAAAAATCCACAAGGGCATTCTAATCACAGTAGCATTTGACAGTCAACGATCCTCTTTTATCAATCTTGTTCTTTCCATGGTTCAGGGACCTTGCATTTTCCCTGTATTCCTGTCACCTCATGGCAGCAACATCTCAGTATCCCCAAACCCTTCTTCTCCTGATCTCTAAGTGCTGAAATTCCCAAAGCTTAGTCTTTGTATTTTTTTTGTCAAACCCATTTTCAGGGTGATTTCATCTTGGCCCCTTATTTCTCTCTCAAGTCTAGATCAGCATTTGCAAATGCCTTGCCAAGAATTAGGTTTCTGTATTGAAAAAGCCTCACAAACCTTGATTACTGCCATCACAATAGGCAGTGGAGGAGGTATGGGGATCTGTTCAGGACAAAAACCACCAAGTCATTCTTGATTTTTCCTAATGTCCCATGTATGATTCATCGGCAAATCCTATATGTTCTATCCTTTAACCCCCTTCTCAAGGTCTCCATAGCCTATCAACGTCGTTCAAGCTACCATCAAATTTTGCCTGGACTTGTCATGCATTAAATTCTACTTGTCCAAAACACTGTGTTACCCATTCCCAACATCCCCCATGCAGCATCTACAATAATCTTTTTATATTGGATGATGTCATAACTGTTTAAATCATTCAAAGGCTTTCTTTCCAACACACCTAGAACGAATCCCATATTCTAGCCCCAGGTACATTTCTGATCTCATTTCCTACCAGACTTTTTCATTCACACTAGCCTCCAGCTCCCTGTCTACCTTTAGGGCTTTAGAAAGAAATCACAGAATGCTGCTCACTTAAGAATCCATGTCTTGATATTTTCCTTTATTCAGGTCACTGTTTCAGTTTTATCCAAAAAGAACTATCTTAACTCTCTTATCTAAAATTGCACCACTCTCATTCTTCTCTTATCAAACTTTTTTGTTTCCTTAGAATTTACCACTACATAACTTACTCATCTATTCATTTCTTCAACTAGTTTGTCTGCATTACTCGGGTGGAAACTTTGATTGTTTGTTTGCTTTGTCAATTGCTCTATATCAAACTTCTAGAACAGTGTTTAGCACAATATAGGTACTCAAACATATTTGACTAAATGATAGAACTAAATCAATTAAGAGTTAATGAGACTAAAATATAAAATAAGATAAAAATCAGCTACAAAGGATTCCTACTTGTGGATAACAACATAAATTAAATGTAATGAGTGACAGATTTGTGGACTACTTTTAGTTAAACTGGTGATTCAGGTCAGGGGTCTGTACTTAGCATAGTGGAAGAGCTATTTTGCAAGCCCAACCCAATTAGGTTGAATTTTTTTCTTACTGAGAGTGTTTGATAGGTGATAAAACTACACGTAAGAAGAGCTCTAATCATGGTGCTCCTGGTAATAGGAAAAGAAAGGCAATTACTCATGTGCAAAACTAGAAGCAATCAAAAGCTAGATTTGCCAGAGATGTTTAGGTTTTATGTACAATTTACAGCTATTTACAAGTTAACCATTGAAATGCTGTCCAAAATTAACTCTGCAATTGAGAATCCAAAATGTTTAGCATCTAAACTTTTTCCTCAGTAAAATTCAATCTTTAAAATATTTTCTTAGTAATAAAACATTAGTAATACACAGTTGATTAGAAATAGTCATAAACATTTGATTATAAACTATTATAATAGTAATTAGTAATAAACATTTGATGATAAATAAAGAAAAAAATTGAAAACTTACAACTTTGGTCTTAGATACTGCATTTTTGAAATTCCAAGTAAGCCAACATTCTCTGAGACATCAAGGTTTTTGTAACTTTTAGTAAAGTACTAAAACTGGTAGAGTTATTTTTTTACTTTCATTCAATCAGCATTTAAAATTCAAAATTTCCGAAAAAAATGGTTTATTTATTCCACTATTTCTTCTATTAGAAGTGGTAATTTTATATTTGTCATTAGAGATTCCATTTTGAGAATCTTTTGAGTTATCCTACTGGAGGAATACAAACCATTAAGAAAAGATATACAATTCAACATCTTATTCAATGTAAAACATCATAAGTATTTTGTTACCATTTTCATAGTAAAATGAAACTCAAAAAGTTGCTTAGTGTTTACCTGATATAATCTGTATTGAGTTTAGATAACTAAACTAATATAGCTCCAAGTTTCAGGCTTTTGTTTATACAGCATAAGTATGCAGTTAATGCAAACTACAGGCTTACAGCTTATCTGCAAAACCTGAGCTTTTCTTTTATTTTAGTTCTGTATATTAACATAATTTCTCATACCTTCACTCTGAGTACAGAAGTAAACATTCTTGCATCTTCAGATACACCTCCGATGTAGAATTTTTTCTGAAACACTGGGGGATGATTATTTTCATCCTGAATCTCAATGTATACTTTAGCTGTATTGCCTGGAGGACAAGAAATGATGCATTTTTTATTGGTGGTTATTCATGGGGGAAAAAATGCACTGAAGTAAATGCTTGCTGCACTTTTTTTTGGAAACATTGAAAATAAATCAAAAGCCATTTCTAGATGCCATGCCTAGTACCCCCAAATTCAGGGGACACTGATAATGATGCTTCTGGTATAAAAATGTTAAGTTGCTGTTATTTCCTTTAATTACAATGTCCTGGTAGTTCACTTTACTTGATTTAATTTGGCACTAAAATACTGCACCCTGTTAATTTTAATGAAACAACTCTACTGTTCACGTTCACAAACAGTTCACACACAATACCAGTTATACCGAAGGGACACAAATATATAAACCCCTTATGAAATAGTAGAAACTGCCATAAACTATTATATGAATATATATTTATTCTTAAGTATAAAATCAGCAATGGCATTTCTTTAGCTTAAAATTGTACAATAACTTTTATGTTTTAAGACTAAAAGTAACAGTGTTTGGGTGAGGTGTTTATTTCCACAAATGGAAAACAAGTTTTATCATGCCTTGGAAACTGTCAATGTTAGAGGCTAACATTCATTGAAAACAATGGAGCTGAAGATATGATTATGACTCATAAATGCTGCATTTTGCCATTTAAATAACAGTAAATGTACCATAAATGATATATGTCATCGTCAAATGTTAGAACCTCCCTCAAATCATTACACCTTTAATGAGAAATGTGGTACTTGTCACTAGTCCAATAATGACCTTTTAAAAAACAATTTAATATGTATAAAAATAACTTATAAACCAAATAAAATGGGAAATAAGTGGCTATTCATTTTGTAAAAAAATAGTCAAATAAGTATTGCTAATGTATTACATAAGTCAACTTTTCTGATTCATTTCAGTTATGAACAAATGGCAATTAATGTACATACTATTTATCAAGGATGCCCTTATTTTGGTGTTTTACCTGTGTTTAATGCCTCCTGTACAATTTTAAGTAATTAACACCAGCCTACTTGCAGGGTACATCATGGGTATACATTTGTATTTGTTGAATAAATTAATGAATGAATAGCTTGTATTAGTAAGAACTTAGAAATAGTCTTTTTTTTTTTTTTTTTTTTTGCTTGCCCTTGGAAAGGTCAGACAGAACAGTGAGTTAACCTCAAGATTTTGCTCCTATCCTGCTGCTACTCATTCAGCTTTTCTCTGTTTGTCATCTGTGACCTGGAAGAGGTAGAATCAAGAGGAAAACCATGCTAGCGCAACAGATTAGAGAACCAACAGCAAAATAGGGCTAATGGCAGATTATGCTTCTCTATCCTGCAGTGCCAGGGCTCTGACTTGTACCCTAGTCAGCCACCACAAATCAGAATTCACCCAAAATGAAATCATTTTTAGTTTAGTAGCAGACCATTTTTATCTCTAGAATAAAAAATGCTAACAGCTCTAAATTTAAAAATAAAAAGGAATTTTAGAATATATCACCTTTCCAATAACTTCTTTCCACTTTCATTCAGAAACATATACAATTCAAATGTGCTATGTCTTTTCAGAACTCTTAGAGTGACAGAGGTCTCGGAAAAATACTGATGACGTATATTTTCTTCTTTAAATGGGATGAGTCATTTAAAATGTTATACAATTTGCAAAGAACAAGAACTTTGACATGACCTGTTCCCTTACCTCCCAACCCTAACTTCATATCTGGATGGTAACCAAATCCTACATGTCAGCCTCATAAGCAGGTAAATCAACACCTAATAAATATATCTTGTGTCATTTTTCTCTCAACTCCACAGCTGCCCATATACTTAAGTCTGTTGTTGTCTCACCTGAGTGACTAAACATCATCTGCTCCCCTGTCATGTCTTTCTAATGTGTCCTGCATTCTGATATAACAAAGACATCACAAAATACAAATAGGATACATTAAATCAAATGTTAAACCAACCACCATTCATATGTACATTTTTTTCTTTTTCTTGTTTTTTGAGATGGAGTCTCCCTCTGTCGCCCAGGCTGGAGTGCAGTGGCACGATCTCGGCTCACTGCAAGCTCCACCTCCTGAGTTCACGCCATTCTCCTGCCTCAGTGTCCCTAATAGCTGGGACTACAGGCATGTGCCACCAGGCCCGGCTAATTTTTTGTATCTTTAGTAGAGACAAGGTTTCACCGCGTTAGCCAAGATGGCCTTCATCTCCTGACCTCGTGATCCGCCTGCCTAGGCCTCCCAAAGTGCTGGAATTACAGGCGTGAGCCACCGTGCCTGGCCTCATATGTACATTTAATAGAGACATTAAAAAATACAAATAGGATACATTGAAGAAAATGTTAAACCAACCACCATTCATATGTACATTCTATCATTTAATTGTTTCTTTAAACATTCATAATAAATTTTGAGGGACTGCCATGTGTTAGCTACTCTGGTTACTACTATGTGAGATAAAATATAAAATACATAATCATCTTCAAAACATAAAAAAATTATATCAAACTAGCATAAAATATAAGGTTCTTAATAATCTAACATGGTTATTTGGTTTTATTTTACTCTTCTCTCAATTTTATTATCATTGACAGATATTGTGAGCAATTTTGTGGCGGTAACTGTGTGTGTACATACACAACCCCAAACCCCTCATAGACACACACACACACACACACGCATGCATGCATGCACACAAACCTACAAGCTTTATGAAGTGCTGAAGAATAAAGAAGGGTATTATAAAGTACATGGACTCTATTACAGGTAGAACTTTAAGAAACTCATGATTTTGAGTTATCAGATTACTAATTTTTTCAAACAATACTACACTAATCCAGTTTTTAATTGACAAATACATTTTAATACATTTTAATGGATGGATGTGGTAAATTTTTCACCATATCCTCAAAAAGTCTATGACTAGGGAAGTAACTTGGTGGTACAGTCTATAGAAGAATAACTTTATTTGCCCCTTGTTTACTGAAAGCTAGGGGGCTTTCTTTTGTAAGTCAGGTATTTATTTAGGTGTGTTCATATGTTTGATTAAATAAGTACTAATAATTCTTTTTTTTTTAGATGGAGTTTGACTCTTGTTGCCCAGGCTAGAGTGCAATGGCGCGATCTCCGCTCACCACAACCTCTGCCTCCTGGGTTCAAGTGATTCTCCTGCCTCAGCCTCCTGAGCAGCTGTGACTACAGGCATGCGCCACCATGGCTGGCTAATTTTTTGTGGTTTTTTAGTAGAGACGGGATTTCTCCATGTTGGTGAGGCTTGTCTCGAACTCCTGACCTCAGGTGATTCACCCACCTCGGCCTCCCAAAGTTCTGGGATTACAGGCATGAGCCACCATGCCTGGCCGACAATTCTTAAAAATACCATGTGTATATTCATATACATACTTATATGTATACTTTGGGCATATAAGTTTAAGATTCAAATACCAAATTGTTCCTATGAAAGCTCCTTTGATTCAGTGGCCTGTATCAGATATTAAGTGGTTTGTGGGAAAAGGCCTATGGATAACCCAAAATATGATTATATAACCTGAATATAATGGGGAGAGATGATTATACTTAATTATAATATTTTAATTAAATGACATTTATTTATATGAAAACTAATGACTATACAATACAAAATTCCAGAATACTTCACAACCAGCACACAAACAAAAGCTCAAGAACATTGTTTAGACTTAAAAGAACTTATACATTTATTTATTTTAAAAAGCCACGATCATTTAGTTCTTTTCACAAAAGAGAAACAGCTATAATGCGATTTATAAAAATACTGTATCATGAATTTTGAAATTTATGATGTTAGCTATATAGCTAATTATGTAGGATAGTTTGTAATAGTCAACTAAAAATAAATATAAAGTTGTGAAAAAGGTGTTTTCATTAAGTTTGTGACTTAGATGTTAGAATTAAAAAAATTGTTAACTTTTATTTTCCATAATGTAAAATAGACTAGTCTTCCTTTTTTTTGCTTCTCCCTGATAACTTTAGGCAGTTGTTATGTATCCCTCCTTTGAAATGCTATAGTGCACTAAAAATGTTTCTTTCTATAAATAACCTTTCCAGAGCTTAGTTTACATTGCATTTAGTTATAAGCATGATTTTATTCTTATTAGATTTCAATATTCTTAAAGATGGAAATTGTATCTCCTACATCTATCAGTACTATAATGCCTCAGTTTGTAGGTAATTTTTCCCCTCAGATATTATTGTAACAGAATTTCTTAATTTTTGCTGAACAAAAAAGTTGATATTCAATTAACTTTCTTTGATTATAACCATGAGATTATGATTAACTGAAACAAAAAGTTAACTCTTAGAAGGATATGAGGGAGCTCACTAAATCAAAGTGAAGTAAGTCCAAAGAAGGCTTTTGGTACCACAAAATAATCAGGAAGTTGTAGAGCCTTTAAAGCAGCAGATGTTTGATTTTCTTGCAGATGAAATAACAGCAAACTCTGTTCTTTCATGTTATTTTACCCCACCCCTTATTCCTCTTTTTTTTTTTTTTAAAGAAACAAACCAAAAAACAACCTACTAGGCTTAAGAATCATACCCTGGGGACACATTACCTGACTGTCCTAGTTTGGGTCATGTGCTTGCTCTTTGTCTCGGGAAGGAGAAGTCACTGGGACAATTAGAAGAAATTGTAGTGTGTCTACTTAAAAAATGTAAAATAAATGTTGGCCAGTAAGAAAAGGAAAAGCAAATAAGTATACACCTATAGTTAAATCACTAGAACAGCGTTTTTTTCGACTTTTTTATTCATGTGTATACAATGTACATGACATCATCAATTTCCTTGGCTCACGTGCTTCCCCACTAAGGATTGTACCATGTTCTTCCACCAAATTTGGATATTGATTATTTCAAGGCAGAAGCTTGGAAGCAACTCTGATTTAAATTCTTTTAAGATAGCCTGCTTTTTATCTCCTTGAGTACTTACAAAAACTTTTTTTCCATGTTGTATCCTTTATTTAATGTAGACATCAAACACATAACAAAAGAAAGATGCTAGAAAGAGAAAGGAAAGCACAGATAGAAAAATAATGTTAAGGGACCAACGTGCATGCCTAATATCCTAGTATTCCCCTCCAGTCTCCCTTCTGTCTCATCTAAACAATGCAAGTATTGGAAAGAGAACCACAAACAGTGAAAGAAATTACCAAGTAGGCGAAAAAGTTATTTGGAAAGTGTTTTGGTTAAGAGACATTATAATTTTTCTGTGTGCTTTGGGGCACCCTGCCTTATTTTTCTTCCATTATTAACTTTTTTCTCCAATTTTCTATTGGACAATCTTTTCTTTGGCCAGAACTTTTGGCTTTAGTAAGCCAGAAGTTTTAAAAATGACTCCTGAGGTAAGAAAATGTGAGATACCTTCTTGCAATGTTTTAAAGAAAGAGAAAATAATACTTTTATGTAGTCAAGCTCAGGGGAAAATGTAAGTCTTAGTACAGTTACCTCCTTGAATAGCACTTCTGTTCTATTTTAGACATTTAAACATGGTAGAAGGAGTTCAGAAGAGTGATTTTAAATACCCATTAACCTCAACTTGACTCTATGATTTTTAAGACCAAATTTAGTTTGATTTTTTCCCTTCCCTTACTTTTAATAATCAATACTGTGATGTTAGTTTTTTCTTTTTAGGAAGGCCCTATTATCCTCAAGATGAATCCATTTCATTGATCCACATGACTAATCTAGTGCCTACACTGCACTGGATTTTCAAAGAAAGCCTTACTGAATTAAAAGCCAATGAGTTAAAAGTGTTCTCAACTGTGATCAGTTTGGCTGCTCTAGAGCCATTTTTGGTAGTCACAACAGTGTGGATAGGGGAAGGTAGTGCTACTGGAATTAAATGAGTAGAGGTCAGGAATGCTGAGAAATATTCTGTGATGAACAGAACAGGCTCTTACCCCAAACAAACAAACAAACAAAATATTCGGGCCAAAATGCCATTAGTGATGAGGCTGAGAAACCCCAAGTTAAATAACAAGAGAAAGAGGAATTAGATGAGTTAGGATAAAATGGAAAGTTTCCAAATGCTATAGTAATACCCTCTCCTCGATCCATCTGCATGCACATGCCTTTAATGTGGAACTTACCAAAATATGCTGTAATTATTTGATCACACATTGGTTATACTCTTTTTTGACTGTGTCCTATAAAGTCAAGGGCTCAAGCCTGTTTACCTCCACTCTTGTCACTGCCTTCTGGCCTCTGTTCCTGACATTCTCTCCATCTAAAATATTCTTAATTCCAAGCCATTTCTTTAGTCATTGCCAGTAAATATACATCACAGAAATATTTATTCCTGTACTTGGGAATGTAGGAGTTTAGTCTGATTAAAAAACATACACTAGACTATATTTTCCTCAAACCTTAAAGGAAAGGACTGTGCTTTTCTTATTGTTATGTATCCTTCTTGCCTAACACATTAAATGATTTTTAAAATTGTTATCAGGATAAATGATTTATAGATTCTTCAAACAGTCCTATTGCAGAGAATTTTTTAAATGCTTGGAATACCAGATTTATATTTGTTAATTTGTTGGTATCAAGAGACTGAAGTCAATTCCTCACTTTAAAAACACACAAACAATTTTTTATGCTGTTTTTAAGACAACTTTTGTTTATGCTTTACGGGTATATTAATTATGGAAGCATTGTGACTTCCACATAGTAGGTGATATGGTTTGGCTCTGTGTCCCCACCCAAATCTCATCTTGAACTATAATCCTCATGTATCGAGGGAAGAACCTGGTGGGAGGTGATCAGATCATGGGGGCAGTTTTCCCCAATGTGTTCTCATGTAGTGAGTTTGCACGAAATCCAATGGTTTTATAAGGGGTGCTTCCCCCTACACTCTCTCTTTCCTGCTGCCTTGTGAAGAAGGTACTTGCTTCTCTTTCCCCTTCCACCATGATTATAAGTTTCCTGAGGCCTCCCCAGCCATGTGGAACTGTGAGTCAATTAAATCTCTTCTCTTTATAAATTACCCAGTCTTGGTTATTTCTTTATAGCAGTGTGAAAACAGACTAATACAGTAGGTGTTCAATAAATGTTAAATTAAATTGTAATTGCTACCACTTCACTACTCCCAAGTGTCCTCTTAAATAAAATAAATTACTCTATTTTATTCCTGTAAATTAAATGAGGTAACAGATTTTTAAGCATTTAAAAATCATAATAACAGACACCCCCATTCCAAGACGGCTGAATAGGAACAGCTCCAGTCTGCAGCTCCCAGCGTGATTGGCGCAGAAGACAGGTGATTTCTGCATTTCCAACTGAGGTACCTAATTCATCTCACTGGGACTGGTTGGACAGAGGGTGCAGCCCACAGAGGGCAAGCCAAAGCACGGCGGGACATCACATCACCCAGGAAGCAAAAGGGGTTGGGGGATTTCCCTTTCCTAGCCAAGGGAAGTCATGACAGATTGTATCTGGTAAATGGGGACAGTGCCACCCAAATGCTGCGCTTTTCCAATAGTCTTAGCAAATGGCACACAAGGAGACTATACCCACACCTGGCTCAGTGAGTCCCATGCCCACGAAGCCTTGCTCACTGCTAGTGCAGCAGTCTGAGATCGATCTGCGAGGCAGCAGCCCGGCAGGGGGAGAGGAGTTCACCATTGCTGCTGCTTGAGTAGGTAAACAAAGTGGCTGGGGAAGCCCAATCTGGGAGGAGCCCACTGCAGCTCAACAAGGCCTGCTGCCTCTGTAGACTCCACCTCTGGGGGCAGGGCATAGCTGAACAAAAGGCAGCAGAAACTTCTGCAGTCTTAAATGTCCTGGTATGACAGCTCTGAAGAGAGCAGTGGTTCTCCCAGCACGGTGCTTGAGCTCTGAGAACAGACAGACTGCCTCTTCAAGTGGGTCCCTACCCCAGTGTAGCCTAACTGGGAGGCACCTCCCAGTAGGGGCCGACTGACACCACATACAGGTGGGTGGCCCTCCGGGACGAAGCATCCAGAAGAAGGACCAGGCAGCAATATTTGCTGTTCTGAAGCCTCCGCTGGTAATACCCAGGCAAACAGTTTGAAGTGGACCTCCAGCAAACTCCAACAGACTTGCAGCTAAGGGACCTGACTGTTAGAAGGAAAACTAACAAACAGAAAGGAATAGCATCAACATCAACAAAAAGGACACCCACACCAAAACCCTATCTGTAGGTCACCATCATCAAAGACGAAAGGTAGATAAAAACCACAAAAATGGGAAGAAACCAGAGCAGAAAAGCCGAAAATTCTAAAAACCAGAGCACCTCTTCTCCTCCAAAGGATCACAGCTCCTCACAAGCAATGAAACAAAGCTGGATGGAGAATGACTTTGATGAGCTGACAGAAGTAGGCTTCAGAAGGTTGGTAATAACAAACTTCTCTGAGCTAAAGAAGGATGTTTGAACCCATCGCAAGGAAGCTAAAAACCTTAAAAAAAGATTAGACGAATGGCTAACTAAAATAAACAGTGTAGAGAAGACCTTAAATGACCTGATGGAGCTGAAAACCATGCACGAAACTACATGACACATGAACAAGCTTCAATAGCCAATTTCATCAAGTGGAAAAAAGGGTACCAGTGACTGAAGATCAAGTTAATGAAATAAAGTGAAAAGAGAAGTTTAGAGAAAAAAAGAGTAAAAAGAAATGAACAAAGCCTCCAAGAAATATGGGACTATGTGAAAAGACCAAATCTATGATTGATTGGTGTACCTGAAAGTGATGGGGAGAATGGAACCAAGCTGAGAAACACTCTTCAGGATATCATCCAGGAGAACTTCCTCAACCTAGCAAGGCAGGCCAACATACAAATTCAGGAAATACAGAGAACACCACAAAGATACTCTTATTCCAAAATTGACCACATAGTTGGAAGTAAAGCACTCCTCAGCAAATGTAAAAGAACAGAAATCACAAGAAACTGTCTCTCAGACCACAGTGCAATCAAATTATAACTCAGGATTAAAAAACTCACTCAAAACCGCATAACTACATGGAAACTGAACAACCTGCTCCTGAATGACTACTGGGTAAATAACAAAATGAAGGCAGAAATAAAGATGTTCTTTGAAACCAATAAGAACAAAGACACAACATACCAGAATCTCTGGGACACATTTAAAGCAGTGTGTAGAGGGAAATGTATAGCACTAAATGCCCACAAAAGAAAGCAGGAAAGATCTAAAATCGACACCCTAACATCACAATTAAAAACTAGAGAAGCAAGAGTAAACAAATTCAAACGCTAGCAGAAGGCAAGAAATCAGAGTAGAACTGAAGGAGATAGAAACACAAAGAACCCTTCAAAAAAATCAATGAATCCAGGAGATGGTTTTTTGAAAAGATCAACAAAATTGATAGACTGCTAGCAAGATCAATAAAGTCTTGCACCATCACAAGACTAAACCAGGAAGAAGTTGAATCTCTGAATAGACCAATAACAGGCTCTGAAATTGAGGCAATAATTAATAGCCTACCAACCAAAAACAAAGTCCGGGACCAGACAGATTCACAGCCAAATTCTACTAGAGGTACAAAGAGGAGCTGGTACCATTCCTTCTGAAAATATTCCAATCAATAGAAAAAGAGGGAATCCTCCCTAACTCATTTTATGACGCCAGCATCATCCTGATACGAAAGCCTGGCAGAGACACACCAAAAAAAGAGAATTTTAGACCAATATCCCTGATGAACATTGATGTGAAAATCTTCAATAAAATACCCGCAAACTGAATCCAGCAGCACATCAAAAAGCTTATCCACCACGATCAAGTCAGCTTCATCCCTGGGATCCAAGGCTGGTTCAACATACGCAAATCAATAAATGTAATCCATCACATAAAGAGAACCAACAACAAAAACCACATGATTATCTCAATAGATGCAGAAAAGGCCTTTGACAAAATTCAACAGCCCTTCATGCTAAAAACTCTCAATAAACTAGGTATTGATGGAACATATCTCAAAATAAGAGGTATTTCTGACAAACCCACAGCCAGTATCGTACTGAATGGGCAAAAACTGGAAGAATTCCCTTTGAAAACTGGCACAAGATAGGGATGCCCTCTCTTAACACTCCTATTCAACATAGTGTTGGAAGTTCTGGCCAGGGCAATCAGGCAAGAGAAAGAAATAAAGGGTATTCAGTTAGCAAAAGAGGAAGTCAAATTGTCCCTGTTTGCAGATGACATGATTGTATATTTAGAAAACCCCACTGTCTCAGCCCAAAATCTCCTTCAAGCTGATAAGCAACTTCAGCAAAGTCTCAGGATACAAAATCAATGTGCAAAAATCACAAGCATTCCTATACACCAATAACAGACAAAGACCCAAATCATGAGTGAACTTCCATTCACAATTGCTTCAAAGAGAATAAAATACCTAGGAATCCAACTTACAAGGGATGCGAAGGACCTCTTCAAGGAGAACTGCAAACCACTGCTCAACAAAATAAAAGAGGACACAAACAAATGGAAGAACATTCCATGCTCATGGATAGGAAGAATCAATATTGTGAAAATGGCCATACTGCCCAAGGTAATTTATAGATTCAATGCCATCCCCATCAAGCTACCAATGACTTTCTTCACAGAATTGGGAAAAACTACTTTAAAGTTCATATGGAACCAAAAAAGAGCCCACATAGCCCAGACAATCCTAAGCAAAAAGAACAAAGCTGGAGGCATCATGCTACCTGACTTCAAGCTATATTACAAGGCTACAGTAACCAAAACAGCATGATACTGGTACCAAAACAGAGATATAGACCAATGGAACAGAGCAGAGCCTTCAGAAATAACACCACACATCTACAACCATCTGATCTTTGACAAACCTGACAAAAACAAGAAATGGGGAAAGGATTCCCTATTTAATGAATGGTGCTGGGAAAAGTGGCTAGCCATATGTAGAAAGCTGAAACTGGATCCCTTCCTCACATCTTATACAAAAATTAATTCAAGATGGATTAAAGACTTAAATGTTAGATCTAAAACCATAAAAACCTAGAAGAAAACCTAGGCAATACCACTCAGGACTTAGGCATGACTAAAACACTGAAAGCAATGGCACTGAAAACCAAAATAGACAAATGAGATCTAGTTAAAATAAAGAGCTTCTAGCCGGGCGTGGTGGCTCACGCCTGTAATCCCAGCACTTTGGAAGGCTGAGGCAGGTGAATCAGGAGGTCAGGAGATTGAGACCATCCTGGCTAACATGGTAAAATCCCGTCTCCACTAAAAAATACAAAAAAAAAAAAAAATTAGCTGGGCATTGTGGTGGGCGCCTGTATTCCCAGCTACTCGGGAGGCTGAGGCAGGAGAATGGTGTGAACCCAGGAGGCAGAGCTTGCAGTGAGCCAAGATGGTGCCACTGCACTCCAGCCTGGATGCCAGAGCGAGACTCTGTCTCAAAAAAACAAAAAACAAAAAAACAAAAAAAAACAAAGAGCTTCTGCACAGCAAAATAAGCTACCATCAGAGTGAACAGGCAACCTACAGAATGGGAGAAAATTTTTGCAATCTACCCATCTGACAAAGGGCTAACATCCAGAATCTACAAAGAACTTAAACAAACTTACCAGAAAAAATCAAACAACACCGTCGAAAAGTGGGCAAAGGATATGAACAGACACTTTTCAAAAGAAGACATTTATGCAGCCAACAGACACATGAAAAAAGGCCCATCACCACTGGTCATCAGAGAAATGCAAATCAAAACCACAATAAGATACCATCTCACACCAGTTAGAATGGCAATCATTAAAAAGTCAGGAAACAACAGATGCTGGAGAGGATGTGGAGAAATAGGAATGCTTTTACACTGTTGGTGGGAGTTTAAACTAGTTTAACCATTGTGGAAGACAGTGTGGTGATTCCTCAAGGATCTAGAGCTAGAAATACCATTTGACCCAGCGATCCCATCACTGGATATATACCCAAAGGATGATAAATGATGCTACTATAAAGACACATGCACACGTATGTTTATTGTGGCACTATTCACAATAGCAAAGACTTCGAACCCACCCAAATGTCCATCAATGATAGACTGGATTAAGAAAATGTGGCACATATACACCATGGAATACTATGCAGCCATAAAAAATGATGAGTTCATGTCCTTTGGAGGGACATGGATGAAGTTGGAAACCATCATTCTTAGCAAACTATTGCAGGGACAGAAATCCAAACACCACATGTTCTCACTCATGGGTGGGAATTGAACAATGAGAACACTTGGACACAGGGGAGGGAACATCACACACCAGGGCCTGTTGTGGAGTTGGGGGCTGGCGGAGGGATAGCATTAGGAGAAATACCTAATGTAAATGTCAAGTTAATGGGTGCAGCAAACCAACATGGCACATGTATACCTATGTAACAAACGTGCACATTGTGCACATGTACCCTAGAACTTAAAGTATATAAAAAAAATAAAAACAACTGCATGTTGTTTCAATTAAAAGCAATCTATTAAGAACAACAGATTTCTCTAAAAAGTTTAACTTTAGGAAAATATTGACTCTGAAACCATTTTGGAATTTGATGGGCTATTTGAAAACATCTTGAAGATTCTGGTTTTTATATCATTATTCATTGTCTTTATGTTCCCCTGTTCCAGTTTGTATTCTGGATAATATCTGGTTCTATAGGCAAATTAATGTTTAAAACAAAATGATCATCTGAGATAAATGCTTAAGCTGTTCTTACTAAGGGGTTTATAGATACATATTTTTGAATATACAGGTGGAAATACATATTTTTACTACAAATAGAATAATTTATCTTAATTTGTATATTTTTAAGTTATTCACTAAAAATATAAAGTAGAATTTGAGAGAAAAGAGAGAAATATGTTATAGTGTGCCCACTAGACAGAATTAACAGGAACAAAATATACTTACAAAACATTTAGAAAATAAATTATTAACTATATTAGCATGAGAAGCTCACTGGTTCTTCTCAGCTTTTGCTCTGCAGAGATTATATTTAGCTATATTTTTATATACTATTCATTTTCAGTGGCTAGGCAGAAAGATAGATTGATCTTTTGTGGTTCATTTCAATAGTTTTCAAATTTAGCTTGGACATTGAATTAATTAGCCTTTGCATAATGTTAATTGCTTGTATCTAGAAGAAATATTTTGTGTATGTGTTTGGCTGATAGGTTAATAACTGAATTGAGTAAATAACTGCTGTCACTACTGGCTCCAAAATGTGACATTCATATTTCCTTTTTTTTGAGACAGTCTCGCTCTGTCATCCAGGCTGGAGTGCAGTGGCACGATCTTGGCTCACTGTAACCTCCACCTCCCGAGTTCAAGCAATTCTCCTGCCTCAGCCTCCCGAGTAGCTAGGATTATAGGTGCCCGCCACCATGCCTGGCTAATTTTTGTATTTTTAGTAGAGACGGGGTTTCACTGTGTTGTCCAGGCTGGTCTCAAACTCCTGACCTTGTGATCTGTCGCTTCAGCCTCCCAAAGTGCTGGGATTACAGGTGTGAGCCACTGTGCCCGGCCCGTATTTGTATAATATATAATACTTGATTTTGGCTAAGTCTTTTCATGAAGAAAATGACAACACTGACACTTTGTCATTCCTCAGTATCTGTGGGGGATTGGTCCCAGGACCCCCTTCTGATACCAGAATCCACATATACTGAAGTCCCTGATAGAAAATGGCCATAGTATTTGCATATAACATATACACATCTTCCCATATCAATCATCTCCAGATAACTTATAATACCTAATACAATGTAAATGCTACATAAATAGTTGCATACTATATTGTTTAAGGAATAATGACAAAAAATTCTGCGCATGTTCATTATAGACACAACCATCCATTTCTTTTCTGAATATTTTCCATCTCTGGTTGTCTGGATTCACGAATGCAGAACCCATGGATACAGAATGCCAACTGTATAGTCATGAGGAAATAATCAGGAAAAAACAGTAATATTCTAAGTATTACTTAAACTTTGGGTTTGAGTCCATTTTAACATTTTTTTCCTCCTGGAAAGATTTTATGACTAAATTTATCTGCAAATTGTAATCACCAAAATAGGAGTTAAGGATGCAAAATTGTTTGTTTTCATTGGTACTGCCAACATTTTGTTATTCCTGAGTTCAAACGGATACATTTAAAAGCCTCTGCAACCGAATGACTGTGACTTTTAGCTCAGTCAGTTTCTGTGAGAAAAAAAGACACTATTTTAAATCATTTTTATTTATTAAACACTAGCTCTCTACAAAAAGCAGCTATTGTGATATTACAGGACTATAATGATCAACGAAACTGTAGTAGTTGTAATCTGGGCAATAAAACTTTAAGCATAAACTTTGGAAGCAGAGCCTGGGTCTAACCTGATAATACCACATGTATGCTGTGTGACCTTATACAGGTTACTTACTCTCTCTGAGGTAAAGTTTCTTATTCATAACATGATAGTAATTTTACATAAATAACTAGATTAAATGAGCAAATATATGTAAGGCATTAAATACATGGTAGCTTTACTATTTCATATATGCCTCAGAGATTCCTGGCTCTCAAGGCAGGAGGGAGAAAATATTAGTAACATTATTACTAATACCAGAAGGAAAAAAAAATACCAATAGAATGAAATTGAAACAAAATTTCCTAGCACTGAATTTTAAAAGAAAATGGTTTTTATATGAGATATATAGGAATATAGTACACATCAAATAATGTAGTGGAAAATACATATTTTTAGTGCAAGTAAAATAATTTTATGAAATCATAATGAAATAACTATTGGAAAACATATGAAAAGTACTGTGTCCTATTAAATATGCATACTTTTGTTTACACAAGACCACAAATTTATAGAAAATTTATTTCAAAAGCTGAGAGTTCAAGAAAATCAGACAGTATATAATATTTGACCTAAGACTATTCCACTGATAATACAAGCCGAATAGGAATTATTGTACACTGAATTGCAGGATCACAGCTGAGGAAGACAAAATTATTATGTCTGAATAGACCATTAAATGACCTCTGAATTCTTTACATATAATTAAAAATAAAAGCATATTTATGCCCCAAAACTAATGCTTTGTTTAAATAAAAAAAGATGAATAAATTTACTAAAATAAATAAACAAGCTAACAGAAAAACAATCAAAGATGCAAAAAGATTGTGTTGTGGAAGTGCAATTTGCTAAGCACTTGAAAAGATACACGGACTATAGTTATTGTCACATGGGCAGTTTTGAATTTTCATATATGCACCTAAACACAGACACACACACAACAGATATTAACACTATGTTCTTTTTTTCTTGAGACTATAAAGGAGCTGTGTCTAAAAGATAAGAGAAGAATCCATCAAAAAGGAATGAACACACTGATACAGTTTGGATGTTTGTCTCCCCTACATCTCATGTTGAAATGTAATCCCTACTATTGGAGGTGGGGCCTGGTGGGAGGTGCTTGGATCATGGGGGTGGACCCCTCGTGAATGGCTTAGCACCATCCCCTTGGTGATGAGAGAATTCTAACTCTGAGTTCTCAAGAGATCTGGATATTGAAAAGTGTGTGGCACCTCCCCCTCCCTCTTGCTCCTGCTCTGGCCATGTGATGCACTGGCTCTCCCTTCACTTTCCACCATGATTAGAAGCTTCCTGAGGCCCTCATCAAGAGCAGATGCCAGCACCACACTTCCTGTACAGCCTGTAGAACCATGAACCAAAATCAAATATCTTTATAAATTATGCAGCCTCAGGCATTCCTTTATAGCAATGCAAAAATAGCCTAATACGCAAACCAAATATGGTTTTCCATATTTAATGGGAGGAATGGAAGGTGTATTACTCTTTCTTGAATAGTTTCTCTACATTAGACATTTTACTTCCAATATTTCTTTAAAAACCTTGCAACAAATCCATGAAACAGGTATTGTCATTTCTGCTTTATAGATAAAGAAACTGAGACTCAAGGAGATTAAAGAACTAGTCAACTATTATACAGAAGAGCCAGACTTCATTCCCAGGCATGGTTAAATTCATGCCCAGGTTTCTCTCCCTAGTTAAAACAAGATTTGTAATAACAGCAAAGTTAACTTCCATTAGACATTTTTGCTCAGCTTCTAGAATACAGGCAATCAAATAGTAGTACTGAATAAAGAATTATTGAATAAAACGATATGTCTATTTCAAAAGACAGACAAGTACAGTTGCCCCTTCTATATTTGGATATCAACTGAAGAGTTATTACAAATGAATTAAAGGATTTATAAATGTCTATGGCATTGCTGAAGGAAGAGAAAAAAATGCCTTTCAAACAATGTGCTAAATTATTTAATGCTGCTCAAATAGGCGCCTCTGTCCTTTAATGCAAATACACACACACACACACACACACACACACACACACACACACACGGATACCACCATAGCTTCCTATTGCTTCTGTAATAGATTACTGCAAAATTAGTGGTTTAAAACAACACCAGTGTATTACTGTATAGTTTGTAGGTCCAAATGGGTCTCACTGGGCTAAAATTAAGAGGTAGCAGGTCTGCATTTCTTTCTAGAGCCTCTAGGGCTGTATCTGTTTCCTTGTCTTTTCTAGCTTCTAGAAGCTGCCTGCTTGCATTCCTTAAGCTTAGTGTCCTTTCATCAGTCGAATCTAGCAATGGCCAGTGGATTCTTCTGTTGCATCAGTCTGACACTGACTGTCCTGCCTTCTTTCACTTATAAGGATTCTTGTAATTGCATTGAGTCCACCCAGATAGTCCAGAATAATCACCCTATATTAAATCCTTAATCCAATTACATCTGGGAAGTCCCTTATCTTATGTAAATTAATATCTTCCCAAATTTCAGAGATTAGGGCATAGATGTCTCAAGGGAAGGGGGCATCATTCTGCCTACAAGAGGCATATTATTGCGTTCTTTTCAATGTAAAATTCGAAGGATCTATTACATTTAAAAACAGAAATGTGTTAGGATGTTCCCAAATGACAAATTTAGGAAAAACAAAATTCTGTTTTAATACAAATATGGGAGCTCTCAAGCTCTTTTTATGTGCAAACAACATCACTGACAGAAAGCTTTAATGGTAATACTAATCACTGAGAAGTTTCTGGACCAAGTGTTTTCTGTGCATTATTTCAATTTACTCCTATAATAACATTGTACATATTATTGATTGTCCACATTTTATCAATGAAGATAATGAGGCTTGGAGGGATTAAATAACATGTCTAAAATTACTCAACTAGGAGAAGGCATAAATAAGATTCAGACTGAACCTGTAACAACATATAGATGTAACTATTTCACTTTATGGCCTTAAATTTGAGTCATTTTTTAAAAACCTGAAGTAATCCTTGAATTTGTGATTTATGGGGAGTGGGGAGCAAGGCAGTTTATTTCTATAGTGAAAAAAATAATTTATTTGTATTTAGGTATTAGGTATTTAGGTATATACTTCTAGGCCTAGGACCACAAGAAAAATGAACATTACACTGGGAAATTTCTAAAACTTTCTAAGTTTTTATAAATACCCAGGAAGCCAAGAATATAGATTGCTAGAATGGGGACAGGGAAAGCAAACCTACTTCTAAAGTACATCAGGAAAATAATTTAAGGAATATGTAGATAATTAAAGCCTCCCAGTGGAAGTGTTTCTATATGCCTTCATTTGAAAATATCTCTTTCGCTCACCTCATAACAGCTTGAGGCAAAGTAAAAACAGTATGGATACAAGATGAGAAATCCCATTTCTATAAAGTTGAGGACTTTTTGATCTTGGACAAGGTGGTTGAATACAAGGGCCGGCTTTCTCATGTATAAACTGTAGACAAGCAATAAGATTACTGTGATGATTAAATGTCATAATAAACAGGTATATGTTTATAATCACCATACACCTATAAAACATTAGAATTGTCTATAAAAAGTGAAAAGTGTTATGGCATATATTCTATTTTCAAAACATTTGCATCTTTTAATAAAAATAGTGGATAAATTATGTAAAAGTGCATATAAGTGTATGTATAGATACTATATAATTATATATTAGGATATTACAATATAATTGAAAAAGATATATAATTTAAAAAATCAAAATCATAGGATGATAGATTATTTTAATTTTCTTCTTTTCATATTTTACTTTTATTGTATATAATGATAAGTACTACTTTTCTAATTTAAAATAGTTAATGTTAATATTATGATGGAAGACTAGATGTAGAGAGAAAACAGAAGTCATAAAGCATAATGTACATGAAACTCTTGAACTTTATTTGTTCCTTTCTATGCCTTTTCTAAAATATCTCTTTCATCTAAAGAACCTGTGGAGATAATATGTGCAAATCTTCATTTTTTTCTTCCTGCATCAACAAGCCCTGGCTTACGCTAGTAAAGCATACATTTTTTTTCCTCCTGAAATAAAATAAGAATTTTCCTGCTTGTTTGCAAAATATTTCCCTAGGTATATTTGATTTACTTGTGAAGATTCAACCAAGAAGCAATGAATAAAGAGAGAAGTGGCCTTGAAAAACACAGTCTAATTATTATTTATCTATATATCTTTGCTGTGTTCATTAGTCATATGGTATACAACATATTAAATAATTCACTTTTTGCACAAATTTTAGAAGTAATATAAGTGGAAGCAATTTAACTACAACTACTTAGTGTAATGAACATTTTAAATTGAGCTTTTGGAAAGTGCTTAATTAATACTTGTAAAATAGGGGTTCACAGTTCTTGCAATATGTCATTAAGTCCAAGCATTATCTTTAATCTTCTCCCAAACTTCTGAGAGGAGAAAATAGTTTTTGAAGCAACACAAATTGATAAACCTTCAAAAGTTGAGGTAATCAGCTACTTACATTTTTGAGCACTAGTCACAGTATAAATGGAAATTAAAATTCCATTATGATATAAAGTAAAAATTTAGCACTGTAAGTTTCAAGTAATATGCCACCCCTCTACACCAACCTCAATACTGCTTACCAAGCACTTCATTCAACCACATTTCAGCCCTAATATGACTTTTTTTTTATTTGCCTAAACAGTGTCACTTCCTCCTTTATTTTGGCCACAGAAGTCCATTTTCCCTCCTTGGTTTACTATTACCTCCACATTCCATGAGTCCTTAATAGAAATGCCAACTATTGTACTCTTCACTTCACCCCTGGCCAAGGATACACAGCTCAAGCCAGGCCAATCAGATTCTCTCGCCTTCAGATGTGTGATCCTTGAACTGACTGCCAGTTGCTTGAAGGTCATTGACCCCAGCTTTCTTAATGGCACTGCCCAAAAAGGAATTGCTACTTGAGTTTCTAAGATTGCTGAAGCCTCTCCATGTTTTTGTTTTTCCTTAGACCCTATTCAATTTCTCTCTTGCTTGTACAAGCCACCAAGTATTCTTCTGATATGATTCCTTTAGTATAAGCCCGTCAGAAGTGGTTTCTGCTGTTTCCAACTTACTAACCATGCCAAAAATAGTTTGGAATGACCAATTTAGTTCATAGCAGAGAATGGACACCATACCTCCCTATTTACGGAAAAGATACTGGATTTTTTCCTCCCAAAAGACATTATGAAATGTAGATTTTTCATTTTGTGTTGCAAAATTTAATCAAGTATTAAATTTTAGTATATTTTCTTTTTTATAATCATGGATTTTACATTATTTTAATTTTTTTTGAAAAAAGTTGTCTTTGTTTATGTATATACATTATCCGGTTGTCAATCAAGATAGGGGTATTCAAATCTAAAGCCCTCAGAAGATGCCTGGCTGCTTTTCTAACATGTCACAACCTACAATCCCTGGTAATACAGAGAATTCAGAGGAAAATATGAGATATCTCTCTGTACACTTATCTAAAGGAGTAGATGAAGCATATTTAGTATGTGCTTATTATAATTTTGTGTGGTTCGAACATATCACAGCTAGCAGTAGTAATAAAAAATACCTTTTTATAGAGTATTTCTTATGTTACAATAAGTTAAGTACTTTTCTCATATGATAGTCCTTAAAATTCTCAAATACCCTTATGAGGTGTAGACATATTTACCCTAAGAGAAAGTTGAAGATTATAAAGGTTAGAGAAGTTTGTAAAGATCAGAACTGGGTATGGAATTCAGGCCTGTCTGATACCAAAATCATGGATCTTAAGTAACTTCATATATACAATTTTTATGTATCTACTTTTTCTCTGCTTTTCTATTAAGGTAATTTTAAATGGGAACAACTTAATGGTTTAATAATCTGTGTTACATAGAATTTTCCCTAGTATAGATTTTTGATAAAATTTCTCCTTTACTGTTTGTCCTTTAAACTCAGGCATATCTGAGCATTTATGAAATATCATCAAATAGGGATCATTTAGAAGCAAAACTGAACCACTAAACTGGTTAAAGTATCCAACTTTCTTGTGTATTTTAATAAAACACAAATATAGGTCGGGTGTGGTGGCTCATGCCTGTAATCCCAGCACTTTGGGAGGCTGGGGGTGGGTGGATCACGAGGTCGGGAGATCGAGACCATCCTGGCTAACACAGTGGAACCCCATCTCTACTAAAAATACAAAAAATAAGCCGGGCATGGTGGCAGGCACCTGTAGTCCCAGCTACTCAGGAGGCTGAGGCAGGAGAATGGTGTGAACGTGGGAGGTGGAGTTTGCAGTGAGCCGAGATCATGCCACTGCACTCTAGACTGGGTGACAGAGCAAGACTCCGTCTCAAAAAAACAAAACAAAACAAAACACAAATATAGCCATCTCTATTAAACAGTCTTGATGGCAAGCGTATGCTGTAAGTAAATAACTAGTAACAGGCTTTCAAAATTGAAAGTGACAGCATTTAAAATAATGATTTCCTCTAAACTGCTTGTCTGTAATTATTTTTAAGGTATTACATAGGGGACTAATTAGGTACAAGATACCAACAGGGATAAGAACAGGAACAAGATTGATTAATTGAACTTACAAAAGTTCCTGGGAATAAAAAATGAATTAGATTGGGAAGAATTGACTACTAGACTTGTGTTCTGAATAATGATTAAAAAGAATGACAAGCTAAATTTATGTTTCTTATCTCTGAATCATAAAATTCTCAGTTTTTGCTTTTGCATTGAAGTAATGTGTACATTAAATTGAAATGCATGCCTTATAAAATGTAAACATTAACAAAATTAGGGAATATTTAGGACTAAATTAAATTTTAAATTGTGAAGATAAAACCAAGAAATCTTCTACCTACTTAATTCCCATGCTTTCTTCCACATACAAGCCCTTTATAATTTATTTGGCACTAGCTATAGTTATTGTTGACCCAAGTTAACTATTATCCAACATACTTTCTTTAGTCATAACTTTTCTGGAGTATCTGCAACATTTGATGTTTCAGCCATTTTTGACTTTTCTTGAAACCCTCTTCTCCTTTGGCTAACAGGTCATCACTACATAAATTGTACTCATTTTTTCCACTGGTCCCTTAAATGGCTATTCTTTTCCTCTCATTCACTAAATGGAAGAGTTTTTCTCAAACTCAGTCTTTCATTTTTCTCTCTTGACAGCCTCAGAAAGACAAATGAGATGGGGCCTCAAGGGACAATAATTTTTTTTTCTTTTGACAGCTTAATGTGGTCATTGTGAGAGGTTACAGCCTGCTGGCAGCCCTCGCAGCCCTCGCTTGCTCTCAGCAACTCCTCAGCCTTGGCGCTCACTCTGGCTGCGCTTGAGGAGCCCTTCAGCCCACCGCTGCACTGTGGGAGCCCCTCTCTAGGCTGGCCGAGGCCGGAGCCAGCTCCCTCTGCTTGTGGGGAGGTGTGGAGGGAGAGGCGCAGGTGGGAACCGGGGCTGCATGTGGCGCTCGCGGGCCAGCATGAGTTCCGGTGGGCATGGGCTTGGTGGACCCCGCACTCAGAGTGGCTGGCTGGCACCGTGGGCCCCAGGCAGTGAGGGGCTTAGCACCCAGGCCAGCAGCTGCAGAGGGTGCACCGGGTCCCCCAGCAGTGCAGGCCCGCCAGTGCTGCACTCAAATTCTTGCCGGGCCTCAGCTGCCTCCCTGCGGGGCAGGGCTTGGGACCTGCAGCCCACCATGCTGGAGTGTCCCCCCACCGTGGGCTCCTGCGCAGCCTGAGCCTCCCCAACGAGCGCCGCCCCCTGCTCTGTGTCACCTGGTCCCATCAACCGCCCAAGGGCTGAGGAGTGCGGGTGCACAGCGCCGGACTGGCGGGCAGCTCCGCCTGCGGCCCCAGTGCAGGATCCACTAGGTGAAGCCAGCTGGGCTCCCGAGTCTAGTGGGGACTTGGAGAACCTTTATGTCTAGCTAAGGGATTGTAAATACACTAATCAGCACTCTGTATCTAGCTCAAGGTTTGTAAATGCACCAATCAACACTCTGTATGTAGCTAATCAGGTGGGGACTTGGAGAACCTTTATGTCTAGCTAAGGGACTGTAAATACACCAAATCAGCACTCTGTATCTAGCTCAAGGTTTGTAAACACATCAATCAGTACCCTGTGCCTAGCTCAAGGTTTGTAAATGCACCAGTCAGTGCTCTGGGGACTTGGAGAACTTTTGCGTCTAGCTCAGGGATTGTAAATGCACCAAATCAGCACCCTGTCAAAACAGACCAATCAGCTCTCTGTAAAACAGACCAATCAGCTCTCTGTAAAATGTACCAATCAGCAGGATGTGGGTGGGGCCACATGAGGGAATAAAAGCAGAATGCCCCAGCCAGCTGTGGCAACCTGCTGGGGTCCCTTTCCACACTGTGGAAGCTTCGTTCTTTCACTCTTTGCAATAAATCTTGCTGCTGCTCACTCTTTGGTTCCACACTGCCTTTATGAACTGTAACACTCACCTTGAAGGTCTGCAGCTTCACTCCTGAGGCCAGCGAGACCAGGAACCCACTGGGAAGAATGAACAACTCCTGATGGGAGGAACCAATAACTCCAGACATGCCGCCTTAAGAGCTGTAACGCTCACCGCGAAGATCTGCAGCTTCACTCCTGAAGCCAGCGAGACCACGAACCCACCAGAAGGAAGAAACTCCGAACACGCCCGAACATCAGAAGGAAAGAACTCCAGACACACCATCTTTTAGAACCGTAACACTCACTGCGAGGGTCCGCGGCTTCATTCTTGAAGTCAGTGAGACCAAGAACCCACCAATTCCAGACACCATTGGATCTGAGTTAGCAGAATGGATCTAAACAGCATTTCTCCCTGATACGAGCTTCACTAGCTCACCTCCTCTTAAAGAGATCATTGCTTCGACAGGGAATCGCCTATCATTACACTGCCAGTGGATTTTTGTTTGCCTTTATTTCCATATTTCCTTTATATTTGTAGAGTAATAGTGTTTCCAGTCCCTGGTTTCTAGTCTTGAGCCCTTTCTATGGTGTGTTCAGGTGTGTGCAAATTAAGTTTTTTTCTCTGTGGTTATGGGAGGTCAAGAGATACTTTTTCCTTTGATGCTTTCTTTGCCTGGTTTTCTCACTTAAGCCTCATTATTTTACATTTATACCATGTGAGACTAGCGACCCTTGGCATAACAATTCCTTGATTTAAGTACTCATGCTATATGATTTTTTTTCAAAATCTACCTGTCAGTCTTGAACACCTTTGGAAGTCCAGTTCCTTGTTTCCTGCAAGTTTTTATTTAGATCTTATTCGTGTCACCCAAGATCAAAAGTACAAAATCATCCTTGATTTCTTTCTTTCTCTTTATAACCAGTCATCAAGTCCTACCAACTTCTCTTTTGCAGTTGTCCTACATTTTCCTCGTCTCACTGGCCGAATCCTAGTTCTAGTTTGGGCCTGGCCTATTTATCCAATTCTTTTTAGCATTCATTCTATCTCTCTCCAAGCTATTCTACATACTGAGCTAACTTTCTCATGTTAATTCCCTGCTTTAAGAAACAAAACAAAACAAAACAAAAAACTGCAAGCAGTTAATCTTCCTATCAGTATTTCAAATAGTTGTGAAGAAACAACAACAACAATAAAAATAGTAAATATTCAGATTTCCATTTTCCATTTCCAGATATCTTAATTAAGTAGGTTTGGAAAAGAGATCACAAAAATATATATTATTAAACGAGTGTCTCAGGTAATTATCACCAGGTAGTCCAGCTGCTTTATGAGAAACACTATTTTATGATTCTTTTACTTATCTACTTCCTTTTTCTCTTCACTAACTTTTGTTTACCACTACGGTAATTCACTGTCTTCTGAAGCCACTTTCAACCAATTGCCAATTAGAAGAATTTTAAATGTATACAACCAAGCTGCACCTCGACCACCTTGGGCACATGTTCTAGGATCTCCTGAGGACTGTGTCAAGGGCCATGGTCACTCATATTTGGCTCAGAATAAATTGCTTCAAATGTTTTGCAGAGTTCGAGGTTTTTCATTGACAAAGCTACTCTAATTTCAAATCATGCATGTCTATGTCTCTTGTATATCAATTAGTCATGTACTTCATGCTACTACTTATTGTTTATACCTATGTCATAGCTTCTCCACTAGGATAGAAACTTCTTTAAAGCACTAATCTCACCTTGTGGATACATATCCCCTTACAGCACTTAGAACAAATATGTGATATATATTTGTTAATTTAACATACTTTTCATTATCTCTGTGGCACGAAAATAATGTTTCAGGGGCCATGTGACAAAAAAACAGAATCATATTAGATGTGCCTCAAAAATAAAGGGAACAGAGTTGTTGAAAGTGAAATAATAACTTAAAAAGTACTAGTCTGTTTGGAAGTTTTGTTTATATGCAAATGCAAGTGTGTGTGTGTGTGTGTGTGTGTGTGTGTGTGTGTGTGTGTGAATGTTAACATTAGTCAAAGAGTAAGAAGAATTACAAGGGGACCCACAAAACCTTTACCAATCCATGTAATGTTGTCAAAGATAATAAGTAATATCTAATTTCAAAATCAAAGGAGCATTGTCCCAGTCATTCTTTACCACTTTTACCTTTTACCTTGGAATACACTAAATTCTATTGTTTGCCCATGTATCTATTATTTTATTACCACTTTATATGTTTAACCCATCAAATGTTCTTGCAAATCCGATACAATTCACAATTCACTCTGAAGAATTATAAAATTATACTGTTATTAATTAGTGCAGGTCAAAATCAGATACATTTTGGACTAAATCAATCATGAAAATATACGGTTAATTATAATGTGATCTTTTATATAAACGATAAATATCAAAAAGGTGGAGTAGTACAACAATAGATATTATAACAGCATTTCTTTGAAAGCATTAGAACATGGCATCAAACATAATTTACTAGACAAATTCTGTATTGTGCAGGAAAAGGAGTATTTACTATTTTTTGAAATACATCTTTCATCTTCATAGTGTTATCTATACTATTCTCTTCTTTGGGATCTATCTCACATTTTTATCTTCTCTGCTATCATCCACACAGCACCTGTGATAAAATCTGGGACAAGATAAAATTGAATAATACTACATCTTTTTATTTGAGGAGAACTCACAGGCCAGATGTATTTGTTCTTGTATGACAGGGACAATGAATGATTAAGGAAAGTCTCAAAAATGAGATGACCTTTAAACTGACCCTTGTAGAATAATTGAGTTGATCTGAAAAACAATGTAGAAAGGACATTTTAAAAAGAGAGACTTGTGCAAGCAAAGACATTTAGGTATAGACATTCCTTGAGGTTAAGTGAAAAGAATGCAATGAATACAGAAATTCAGAAAAGCAGTTACATAGGATATGCCCAGTAGAACTTCAGAGACTGGTGAAGTTGAGACAATGAAACCTTCTGAATGTTCACTCCTATGTACATCTTTTCTATATGGTACTTTTCCCCACATTTCTTTTTATTATGTAAGCATAATGCTGAATTTATTTTTGTCTATTTAATGAGAAGCTTTTTTTTTCTTCTTTCGATAGTCAACCAGTAAGATCAGCTACTTGTTAAAGTTGGGAAAATAAATATTTTACTAACAGAAAAAAATGCATTATCCATAAGTGATAAAAATAAATAAAAACCAATCTAATAACTATGCTAAATCTTTAGCAAGTTATTACTCTAAGTGCAGACCTGACCTTGATTATATTACAACAGAATGGGGATAGCCAATGCCTACAACCATAATCAATAATGAAGAATTAATTCTGATAATTTCCCTCATATCTATCAATGTTAAACTACATTTTATGCTTATGTTATTCATGTAGTTGCATCTGTTTTCTATTTCTGCAAAGGTTGTTATTTCTGTAACATAAGTGACTTCATAGATTCCAGTTCTTCTGTGCATAGTTTCATTTGCATTTAATAGGGCTTACTGTGCCTCTACTGAAATAGGAGTTTTTCTAAAGCAAGAGGTTTAGAGTGACTATTGTATCACTTTGGGGCCTCATTATTAATCAGTAATTAATACTCTCTGGAAAGCATAAGTTTGCCAAAATATTTGGCATTCAATGAATGGCATTTTGAATCCCAATTTAAATTTGGACTAAAAAGTCTTAGAAAAAAAATCTAAATTATTTACTATATTAATTATAAGTACGTTTCCAAGAATGAAGAAAATTGTATCTTCTCTCTTTAGTTCCAGGCTTATTCTTAGGTATAAGAAGGAGAACTATTTTATGCATTCCTAGATTCTTAAATATTTTAATTTTGCTTGCCCATGGCAGCAATATGTTTCCGTCATGAAATATATATTTTTTCTCGTATATGCAGAAATGTAATATTTTTCTATTTTGAAAAGTTTGATTATATATCATTGTCATCAGTTCAGCAAACCAATTTGGGATCAATGGAAGAGCACTGCCTCAATGCATTTGGTTTCAGAAATGTATTAATAATAGTGTATACCATGTTTCAAATCACATTTCCAAGGAAACCTATTGTGCACAATGCAATTTTTTCTTGGACAGACAATTTTATGCTATGAGTCCACTGGAATACATTTTTGTTTCATTGAAAATATAATTTTTTCAACCATATATTTATATAAGATGCCTAAAATTTCTGAAAGAAAAAATGCTGTTAATGATATTATTGTGTTAATTTTCATAAACTCCTCTCCATATTTTAAAGTAATACATTATTAATATAGTTTCTAAAACAGTGGCCATATATTTGTACTATAAATATAAGGCTATGATCATTCCTGGGATTTTAGGACTAAAAAATAATATGTGACAGGCTACAGTATTGTTACCCAAGTTATAGCAGGGATACTTTTGTAAGTCAGTCAATAATAGGTAAAGAGTCATTAGCATTATTTGTCACAGACCTTCTGTTAGAAACCACAAAAGTCAGAAGAATGAAATGTATTACAAGCTTGTACCCTACAGCTAAAACACAAAATGAAATCAATAGGATTTGAGTTGTTTTACCCTCAGTTTAAAGTTTATCTTAATTGTCTTGTAATTTATTCCTGATTGAAAGTCTAGTTATTGAATCAAAACACAATGACATATTTATAGAAAGCTATGGCTTTCTTTTTTCATTTTTAAAGATAATTATAATTTTACCATAAAGCAAAAATTGCCGCTTCAATTATGGAGTTACATAAATCAATCTGTGCTGTAAACTTGCATGTTACTGCTTTTGCTCTACAGAAAAATAAAAGAATGGGAATGACTCTGTGGCAGAAATATTAACATAAGCTTCTATAGATGTTCTGGGTACAGGCTTCTTGAAGCTTCTTTGGGACCAAATAACATTATATCCTAAAAACCCAGGAGAGTTTGAGTTTTTCTGCAAAGAAAGAGACTATGGATAGGAAGAAAAGATGACTCATAATTTTGAAATAATGTATTAGAAATAGCAATGCATTCGGCTGGGCGCGGTGGTTCACGCCTGTGATCCCAGCACTTTGGGAGGCCGAGGCGGGCAGATCACGAGGTCAGGAGATCGAGATCATCCTGGCTAACATGGTGAAACCTCGTCTCTACTACAAATAAAAAAAATTAGCCGGGCGTGGTGTCAGGCACCTGTAGTTCCAGCTACTCGGGAGGCTGAGGCAGGAGAATGGCATGAACCTGGGAGGCAGAGCTTGCAACGAGCTGAGACCGTGCCACTGTACTCCAGCCTGGGTGACAGAGTGAGACTCCCTCTCAAAAAAAAAAAAAAAAAAGAAATAGCAACGCATTCACATTTGTCTTTCCTTTTGAAACTAGTCCAATAGTCCCATAGACAGCTGTTTTCAGATAAACACAGAGATTGGCTCTTCTGCTGCTAAAGCTTAAAACTTTTATTTGTTTTATCTGAGCTCTTTACTCAGCAAAGGAGGACCTTCAGGCCTCTCAAAAAAAAAGTAAGTTTCAAATAACTGAAACTTACCAGATCACTGCCCCAGAGGCCTCCTTGCTCCTCCCCAGTTCTTGTTTTCTTACACTCTTACGTTTCTTCCCTACTACATAAACCCCCTACCTTTAGTCAATCAGGGAGATGGATTTGAAACTGAACTCCCATCTCCTCAGCTTCAACACCTGATTAAAGCCTTCTTCCTTGGCAATACTTGTTTTCTCAGTAATTGGCTTTCTGTGCAGCAAGCAGCAGGACCTAGACCAAACTCCTGGTGCTTCATTAACACTTTGTAAAATGAAGACAATTATTTGATCAAATTAGTGGTCAATATGGGAGTAAAGGAAGCAAATATGGATGCTTAACAGAATGAGACAGGAAGAAGAGATAAAATGTAGGGAGTCTAGAGGGCCAGAAAGTTTGAGTGCAGGAAGAATGAAAAATCAACACCTAATTTCTAACTGAATTGAAGAGAGAGAAAACTCCAAAGCTTTTCAGATTCCCTGCAATTTCAAGTACTGGGAGGAAGCTCCTAAGCACATTCCCATGATTAAAACAGTGTACTGTCTCCATCTGTAATAATGACTAAACCACTGTTATGAAAAGGCTGCAAATCAGGGGTGGTGAGGTGGGAGTGGGCAGAACTGGAGCTTAGTTAGCAGTCAGCCATCAGGTGGATTGTATGAGTGGTAAGTATGCTACAAATTTGCATACTGTTAGCTTGATATTTAAAATGCTTCACAATCTGGCCTTAATTTTCCAGACTCACTCATGCATTGGACAAATCTTTATTGGGTGTATTTATGTGCCATGCATTTTAGGCTACTGGGATACATCAATAAACAAAACAGATACAAACTTCTGTCTTTGCGCAGACTAAATCCATTTTAACAATATCCACTAAATTCTGTTCTACAGTCTCACTGAAACAATATTCTTAATATGAAAATATAGAATTATCAAACTCTATTATTTTCTTTCATACTATCTCTTTTATCCTGCTAATATGGGCCAATATCTTTCCTGCCGTTGAATAAAAGCTCAAGAAATTTTATAATTTTTAAAAAAATTCTTAATAGTACTATGGTAAAGGTAACTTTAAAAAGAATTTAAAAATGATTCTCTAGTTCAATATATGAATCTAAGACTCCAAATTTCATTTAAAGTTAAAAGGTCCTTCCCCAGCTTAGATATGTTAATGGAAGTTCCTCTGCCTTTGGGGAAGAGGCTGTAAGAGATTTCTTTTTACTTTTTTCTTTATTAACTACCACCACCTCCTTCATTCACTAGCAGTTGATTTTTATCACTCAGACTTCTATTACCTGACCTTGGAGATTATGGAGAAAAGGCATGTAAGGTAGGTAGCGAAGTTCCTACTTCAATATTACTGTTGTGAAATGGCTGAATACTCTCTGGGTCAGACCTGGGTTTAAAACAGACATGGTCAATGAGAGCATCTTCAGCACTGGTATGCTTTTCTTCAGCAACTTCAGTTTGCCAGTATACTTCAGTTAATTCCAGTTTGTCATTTTAATAGGAATTCAGCGGTCTATGTCCAGTTTTTGCCTTTTGCAGTATCATCACTCCTTCAGGTAATCCTACCGAACAGGATTTAAGAAAACTGGCATTCACCTCTGTCCCAAATCTGGTCCTTTGGGTTGGTTTGGGTATAATTATGCAGGCAAATAACAGTCACAGGCTCTTTGCCTGCATACTTATAGAAGCACAGACCTTTCTAGATGTAGCTGTAATATAATGTAATACTCCAGTCATTGTAATTGCTTGTTGCTCTTTTTCTGTCTACATTTATCTGATATGTCTCAAACATGGATTTGCTGTGCTAGGCCAACATAAGGGCAGCGTTTTTTACTGTAGTTGCCAATGTTAAACTTGAGAAGGGAAAGCATATATTTCCCCAGCCATTATATTTTGGGGAAAAGTATACTGTTGAAGTGAATTCAAGTACAACTTTACAACAACCCTCCCCTATAAAAGAATACTCATACAAAGTCACTTCTAAATTTTAATTCGCGTGACCATTTTCAATTCTCCTCGAGAGTAATGGTGTTCAGAGTGTTAAACTCTGTTACTGGAACATGATGGTTTTGGTCTAGGTTCTGCTGCTTGCCACACAGATGGGCAATCACTGAGACAATGAGTATTGCTAGGGAAGAAGGTTTTAATCTAATCGGGTGCTGCAGCTGAGGACATGGGAGATCAGTCTCATGGAGACAGATCCCTCATGGCTTGGTGTTGTCTTTGCCATAGTGAGTTCTCACAAGATCTGGTTGTTGAAAATTGTGTGGCACCTTCCCCCACCACTCTCTCTCCCTTGCTACTGCTTTTGCCATGTGATGTGCCTGCTCTCCCTTTGACTTCCACCACGATTATAAGCTTCCCGAGGTCTCCATAGAACCAGAGCAGATTCCAGCACCATGCTTCCTGAAGAGATTACAGAACCATGAGCCAATTAAACCTCTTTTCTTTAGAAATTACCCAGTCTCAGGTATTTCTTTTTTTTTTAATTTTATTATTATTATACTTTAAGTTTTAGGGTACATGTGCACAATGTGCAGGTTTGTTACACATGTATACATGTGCCATGTTGGTGTGCTGCACCCATTAACTCTTCAATTAGCATTAGGTATATCTCCTAATGCTATCCCTCCCCCCTTCCCCCACCCCACAACAGTCCCCCGTGTGTGATGTTCCCCTTCCTGTGTCCATGTGTTCTCATTGTTCAATTCCCACCTATGAGTGAGAACATGCGGTGTTTGGTTTTTTGTCCTTGCGATAGTTTGCTGAGAATGATGGTTTCCAGTTTCATCCATGTCCCTACAAAGGACATGAACTCATCATTTTTTTATGGCTGCATAGTATTCCATGGTGTATATGTGCCACATTTTCTTAATCCAGACTATCGTTGTTGGACATTTAGGTTGGTTCCAAGTCTTTGCTATTGTGAATAATGCCACAATAAACATATGTGTGCATGTGTCTTTATAGCAGCATGATTTATAATCCTTTGGGTATATACCCAGTAATGGGATGGCTGGGTCAAATGGTATTTCTAGTTCTAGATCCCTGAGGAATCGCCACACTGACTTCCACAATGGTTGAACTAGTTTACAGTCCCACCAACAGTGTAAAAGTGTTCCTATTTCTCCACATCCTCTCCAGCACCTGTTGTTTCCTCATTTTTTAATGATCGCCATTCTAACTGGTGTGAGATGGTATCTCATTGTGGTTTTGATTTGCATTTCTCTGATAGCCAGTGATGATGAGCATTTTTCATGTGTTTTTTGGCTGCATAAATATCTTCTTTTGAGAAGTGTCTGTTCATGTCCTTCACCCACTTTTTGATGGGGTTGTTTGTTTTTTCTTGTAAATTTGTTTGAGTTCATTGTAGATTCTGGATATTAGCCCTTTGTCAGATGAGTAGGTTGCAAAAATTCTTTACAGTAATGTGCTCTAATACAAAGAGATAAGCGAGAAAGTGATGAAAAGAGAAGAGAAGATTCAACACTTGTATACTAGGAATCTCCCAGTGAGACAGAGGAGGGATAGAACTTTGGGTTCAGATCACCTCTACTAGAGCATTATTTCATGCAGTCACACTAGTCACCAGACCTTGCACCACTGTAAGGTGATGGCAGCATCACGTCACTCATGCCATCCCCACTGACCACAAGACTTTGCAAGCTATAAGTTACCTAGAGAAACCAAGATGAGGGACATTCTACCATACATCTTACTCAAGGAAGTTGGCCCCCAGTACCCACATGCACAGAAGGCTAAAAAGATGACTGTGGTGGCGGGCGCCTGTAGTCCCAGCTACTCAGGAGGCTGAGGCAGGAGAATGGTGTGAACCCAGGAGGCGGTGCTTGCAGTGAGCCCAGATCACGCCACTGCACTCCAGCTTGGGCAACAGAGTGAGACTCTGTCTCAAAAAAAAAAAAAAAGAAAGAAATCACACGGAGATGTAACATGTTAATGAGACGTGTGACACATGAAGAAGCAAGTCATCAAACTGTGCAAGTGCTATAAATTCCCATTTCCACATGCTTTCATGTCACTCCTTTCATGGCTAGGCCTGTTAAAATTACTCTCTTGGCTATCTCCAGGGAGGCAGCAAGAGGACTTTCTCTTTTCTGGGCTGCTTTCCTTGTGCTCCAGCATAAGTTCCAATAATGCCTGGAGTCTGGGAAATTTTCTTAGCCTTCTGTCAGTTTCTATTGCACAAGAGCATAAGAACTTGTGGCCAGTAACACCAGAATAGATGCCACATTAATAAAAAAAAAAAAAAAGCTAGAATTAAAAAAAAAATCCCTAAATGAGACTTGAACAGTTATACTACATATATAGAAAATGACCCAGAATTGCCAACATGTAGAAATACATTGACAAAAATACTGAACTCTAAAGAAAAAATAAAGGCAATTATTTGGAAATTCAGAAATAAGACCAGTTTGTCATTACACATTTTTTACAGTAATGCTTCAAAGAATAAGAAAATGGAATGAAAAATTTAATTTAAAAAAGAAAATGAGTCAAGTTATCCAGCCAAATTGGTCTTCAATGTTAAAGCCCTAAGATAAGCTTTTCTTAATGCACCAAAACATAGGAAATAGTGTCTCTATAATCCTGCATCAAGGACTTTACTTGGGAATGGGTTACTGATAACAAAATGACTGAATGTGTTATTAAGAGGGATAAAACAATATCACTTTCAATTAGATGTGTGGGAAAATATAAGAGATGAAGCAGAAGCATTGCTCACAACAGGAAAGATATGAGCAGTGCAAAAAAAAAAGTGTACCATGTAATGTAAAAGTAAGTATTAGAACAAATGTGGGCAAACTACAGCCCTTTGGTCAAATCCAGCCCATAGACAGCCTGTTTTAGTAAAATGAGTTTTATGGGAGCATAGCCAAACCCTTTGGTTTACATATTATCTCTTCTTGCTTTTAAGCTACAACAGAGTAGAGTAGTTCCGACAGAGACCATATGACCCAGAAAACTAAACATATTTGTCATCTCAGTATTCCCATTTTGAGTATAATAGTGAATCAACTCATTATTTTGAAAATCAATAATAAAAGGAAAGAATAAAGGTTTTTTTTTCTTGTTTTTCCTATAGTTGGTGGACCTCAGGGTAACTGAGTATTTGCTATGGAGACGTTTTTCTTTATAAAAATATTTTGGCTAATGAATATAGAAGTAATAAAAAGAAAAAAATAATGGATTTAGAAAATTACTATTGGTGGTTGTTACTATCTATATCACAAAAAGAGAATCAAAGAGATTTAATGTTTAAGGAAGGAGTGAATATCACCTACGATTTATTTGTTTAAAAACAAACCAAAAATAACCTGGATATGATCAAGCCTCCAGATCTAACTACTTATTTCCTGGAAATTAAGGAAGCAGAAAGAATATGAAATGACCACTTGGAGAGACAGTCATCAATCCAGGCTTCAGAAATGTGGTTTCTTGCACAAATAAATATCAAGGTGAATAAAAGAGCGTAGTGGTGAAGCCTACAGATTAAAAGAGACTTAACAGACCTATCAACCAATGGCAATGTTAGACCTTATTTTGATTCTGATGTAAATAAATGTTCAATGTGAACTGGATATGTTTAATATGAACTATGTTTAATACCAACTGGATATATATTGATATCAAATAATTTGTTACTTTTGGCAGGAGTAATCATGATATTTTAATTAAGTTTTAAGAGTCCTTAAGATATACATATCAAAATATTTACAGATTGAATGTTATGACTCTGAACTGCTTCAGAATAATGCAATAGTGGGTAGTTGAGAGCATAGAGGAATGACTATTTCCCAGGGCATGATTATGTTGAGTTAGGGAGTTGATACATGGAGGTTCACCGTAATATTCTCTGTAATTTTTGTATGTTTGAAATGTTCCAAGTAAAATGTTAAAATATTTAAATATTCCTAGTGTTAAACTTATGAAATTAGCTCTAAAATTTTACATTTTAATTAATTTGCATTTAAATATTAAATCTAAACACATCATGGTTGCACAATTTACTTTGAAAATAATTTCATTAACAAATTTTTGGTAAAGAAGTCACAATAAAATACTTCTTTAATGAATTACACTTCTGATTTTTATTATCCTTATTCAAATGATATGTGGTAGGGCAACTAATTCTGCTGCAGAGATGAATATTAGCTAACTAATTAACCTCAATTTACATAATGGTTGTATTTGCATAGCTAATGGGCTGGGGATTGACTATAGGCCATTAACAGTTATTAATTAATGAGATTGAATTAGAAATATACGGGTTTTTATTTCAAACTTAGGAGGCAAAGGTCAGTCATAAAAGGTTAATAACAATATTCAAAGAATCAGGCAGTAAATATTTTAGCTTTTAGACTTCATGCATTTCTGACAGGATAATTCATGAACTGGTTTCACCTCTACAGGCATACTGGGGCACATGGAAGTATACACATGTGCATTAGAGAAACTTTTATTAGCCTCAGATTTACATGTAAATTAAAGTAATGGGAGCTAGCTGTATTCACATATAAGAACTTAATGCACCTCTATTCATAAAAATCACAGGTATTACTTGAGAAAGTTCTACAACCTAACATTTTTCTTTCTTAAACTGTTCATTTGTTTCAAGGAAAGAGTGCAGGTACATTTTTCAATTAATCTTCCTCATTTTTGCATTTGCAATAAAATAGGTTACATTATATAATTTAGAGTTACTCCAACCTTTCCACTCCTCATTTATCCAATTCAGTTTACAATTGGAAGCATCCTCTATATTTTTAAAAACATAATTGCCTGTAGTTTAAAGATTTTAGAAACTCAAAGAACTCATCTGCTATTTTTAAACAATTTAATTATGTGAGTGATGCATAATTATTGAGGACAATTCAATTCCTTTAATTTCAAAGACACCTGTATAATCTGATTTTTCAAATGATTTGGTTGTATCTCTCCAAGGAACTGCGCAGCTCTCTACACTAAATCAGTAAATGAGGTTCGCGATAAATGAAAAGGAGTGATTTCTTTTTATGATCAACTGCCAAACTGATACAGAAAATTCTATCCTGCATCTTCTGCCTGTTGCTCCTGTCTTGCTTTCTTTTCTCTCACACTACCTGGGTTCTTGCTTTATGCCTCTCCCCTCTTCTTTTTCCCCCTTCTCCCTTCTAAGAACGCTCGCTTGCTGAAATGCCTTGAAATGATGTCCAGGGATAGTCCCTGGGTGAATGTTTCAGATCCTGTTTCTCATTTCACACTCTGTCTGGGCCTCTATTCTATTAATAGTTAACTTAAACTGGATTATCTTGAGTCTTCTAGATTTTAAAAGGGTTGCTCTGATTACAAAAAGATGATTGCTTAAATGCAAAAGAGTATTACCTCAATAGATGGGAAAAGAATAGCATTTATTGCATTATTGATAACATCTTTAAATCTGTGTCAGTTCCCTTCACAAATTGGCTTTTATATGCTTCTCTGTGGGGGTAAACTATATGACACAGAAATGTTGAAGTTCGGAGTCACAGAACGTGGGCTTAAATCTGTGACGCTTTGTTTACTGTCATTTAAAAAAATAACCTTTTTAATTATTAATAAAATCTTGCCTTTGTAAAACAGGGTAGTAATTCTCATTTCATAGATTAAAAATGTAGTTTAAAAAGTGTAAATTAAAAATGAAAAATGATGCTACATATAAATTACAATAAATGTTAGTCGCTAATTTTAAGATGATTTTTTCTTTTCTCGAAGAAAATATGTAAATACAAGAAGCCACACAATTCAGGCAATTTCTAGTAGTCATTCATTAAAAATATCTATTTCCCAAGGTTTATCCAGAGCTTCACAGTGGGACTAAGTTTTATTATTTAACATACACAGACAATGGTGGTATTTTAACAATATTGGATACACAATTTGAAAACAGTGTTTTATTACCTTGACATTTCAGGAGTATGAAATCACTCCCTGCCTTGTCATATATTAGCTGTTTAAACGAATAGGCAATCATCTCAGAGTATTAATGATCTTTCTATGTTGTCCACTGAGAACGATATTTTAGACACAGGTATTTCATTTAAAAAATTAGAAGAGACACCATACAATTCTCGTAAAAGCTTTAAGTAGTATAACTTACTTTTTGAAGGAACTCGGAGATTGGCAAGGACCACTTCCAGGGAATCAGCTTGGACTCGAAGTACATAGCTTGTCCTGGTCTCATAATCCAGAGGTCCATTCACATAGATAACACCTGTGATGTTATTAATTCCAAATGTATCTAGAAATTAAAATACAATTACCTGGTCATTGTCTTTACGCTATAAGGAAAGAAATTCTCTTTAAAAGGCACTGTGATTTCAAAAACACTAAAAATGCCTATTTATAACTAGAGTGATGCCATGAAAGTGACAAAATGCTGGCTTTTGGAAACTGTTCCAGCTCTTTAAATGATCAACATCAATACTTCGCTAAAGTCTGCCCTGAAATTGTAGGGTTTTTTTGTTTTTGTTGTTTTGAGATAATCCTGGAAAACAATGTTCTATGGTCAATTACATTTGGGAAACACTGAATAATATATTCTTTACCTTAGATTCAGATGGTCTTCTGTCACACTAAAGGCTTTCAGAAGTTGTTTCAAAGAAAACCATCTAATTTTGTTTAACCAAAATTTTCTGAACTTACTGGATTATTATACTCTTTGTAATTTATGAATATTATTATTTTGTAGATTTAGTGTTTTGCTAAGAACACTTGAGAGAAAATAAAAAAACGGATAATTTAATGTTGCCCTGTGTCTGTTTTTGTAAATAAATTTGAATGAAAATCAGGGCACTTTGGTAAACTTTATAATATCTCCCCCTCTTATGCTCTCCATATTCTCTCCTTACTTTATTTTTTCATGTAATTAATAATCCCTTATAATACTATATATTTCTTTGTTTAATAATTTTTATTATTAATCTCCTCTTACTGGACCATTAACTTCCATGAGGGCAGGAATCTATTTTGTACATTGTTCTATCTGTAGTGGCTAGAAGAGTAGTTAATACATAATAGATGCTCAGTACATATTTGTTGAATAAATAAATAAATGTAAAACAGTCACTGTGGGGGAGAGACATTAATAAATATAGCCACTCTGCTGTCTTCAAAGAAAAGGACAAATAGAATCAAAAGAGAAAGTTTCGGGACAGAACAGGTTGAGAAATCATAGCTTTAGTCAGATGTTCGAAGTCCAAGGAAAAAGGAAATTTAGTTATTTTTAGGGAGGACATATAGTAGCACAGTAATAATGTAGAAAGAAAGGCAATAAAAGTAAGATATTGACCACTTGCTACACTACACGGGCAGCAATACCTAGTAATAGTTTGTCATTAAAAAGCTTAACAGGGCCTTTATAATTTCCTTGCAAACTGTTTGAAGAATTTACATTCACTCATTTCTTTAATATTTACTATTGATTAACTTATTACATGTATATTAACTATTTCCTGACTACCTACAATATACTAGGCTATCTAACATACCAAAAGGGAAAACAGAGGAGAACTTGTGGAGAACAGATAAAACAAAAATTAATGCGAAAGCTTGAGCTATGACCTTATTCCCAGAGGCCTGCAAATTCCTATGATTCTTAAATTACAAAAAATTATATTTTTATTTTTAATCATTAATTGTATGTCTAATTTGACTATTTTGAGAATCATATAACATGCATAGCTTTTAACATGGATGTGACTCTTTTTAAAATTCACAACTTATTTACAACCTTGAAATTCCTTCAGGATTAGTTAAGGTATGACCAACATGGAGTAAGGGTCATGGATGGTTCAGACAGTGGGGCGGACGAAGCTACTGTAGGCAATGATCATGGCCAAAAGCTGAAAATTTCATGATGCATTAATTTTGAGGAAATGTCATTAAAATATGACCAAATGAGGAAAAGGGCAAGGTTTCATTAATTAGATACTTAATATTTCTTAAGGTACTTAATATTTCTTAAGGGAAAAAAATCACTTTAGCTAACATCACTGGATTTTTAATCGAGTTCAGGATACATGGTTAACAATTACATTTAAGATGGGCACAATTTTATTAGAAAACAATAGAATAGATAATAATTTCAATTCAATCTGAAATTAGGCCAAATCTAAGTTTACTGGTTGACGGTGAGAACACAAACTAAAAGTCTACTCACCTTCTTCATTTCCTGAAACAATGGAGTACACAATACTTTGATTAATGGCAGCAGCAGAAATTGCACCAACCATGGTCCCTTTGGTGGCAAGTTCACTTACTGGAGGAGGTCTGCAGGTTTAGAGAAGATGATGTATTTATTTTTAAGTATAATTTTTGATGTAACTTTACGTTCACAGAAAAATTGAGAGAAACATAAGAGATTTCTGATATACCCTTTGCCCTCACACATTCATGGCCTCCTCCATGATCAAATCCCCCACCCAACTGCTATCTTTGTGATAAATGATGAACTTACATTGACCCATTATCACTGAAAGTCCATCATTTACATGAGGGTGCATGTTGCTGTTGTACATTTTATGAGTTTGGACAAATGTGTAATGACATGTATCCGCTTTCATGTAGTATCATATAGGGTATTCTCACTGTTCTGAAAGTCCTCTGTGCCCTGTATATTCATCCTTCCCCTCAACTCAACCTCTGGCAACCACTGATCTTTGTAGTGTCTCTATGGTTTTGCCTTTTCCAGAATGTTGTATAGCTGGAATCACACAGTATGTAACCTTTTCAGATTGCCTTCTTTCACTTAGTAATATGCATTTAATGCTCCTCAACATCTATGGCTTGATTGCTTATTTCATTTTTAGCACTACATAATATTTCATGGTCTGAATGTACCCACAGTTTATTTCCATAAATAAAAAACATCTTGGTTGCTTCCAAGTTTTGGCAATTATGACTAAAGCCACTATAAACATCTGTGTGTAGGTTTTTGTGACTCTAAGATTTCAGCTCTTCTGGGTAAATACTAATTAGCATGATTACTGGATTTTATAGTAAGACTGTTTAGTCTTTTAAGCAACTGCCAAACTGTCTTCCAAACTGACTGTACCATTTTGTATTCTCACCAACAATAAATGAGACTTCCTGTTGTCCCATATTCTAACCAGCTTTTGGTGCTGTCAACAGTCTGGATTTCAGACATTCTAATAGGTGTGTGGTGGTATTTATTTTTTTATTTTTTATCCATATTTATGACAGAGTTTTGAACTTAATAATAGAATGTACACAGTAGTTCTTCCAAGCTACATTATGCAATTACATTGTGCTTTCATTGAAACCTTTTACAAAAAATCCTGAAATACAAATTTAGTCTGAAGTATAGGCTTTATAAACATCTGGTCCAAATTGCTTTGTTTTTGGTACTGCTGTCCATACACTTAATTGACTAGGTTATCTAAATGTAAAGCAGTCTTTCTCACAGATACTCTAGCACCTAATGGTGGTCCATATATTCATGGCATGAGCAATAACTGCTTCTTGCTGAAGAATAAGAACCAATCTGTATCATTTTAAAATGAAGTGTGTAAAGTAGATATTTAATTTACTAGTTTATTTACTTACTTATTTTACTGTCCTGCATATATTTTTCTTTTTGCCTTCTTTTGATAACATCCAAATATTGTTTTCAATAATCTTGCCTCTTTCCTTCTCTGTACAAGTGCTTTGGGTAAGGCTTTGCCAATCCCCATGGTACATGCATAAGCACATTAACCAACTCTGGTCAATGGGGGCATTTTATCCTTTGCTCAGTGTTCATGTGATGTATACGTCTCATGTAAATTCAATGGACATACTACATAAGATTACGACTTGACTAGATTCTTGCTAGCCAAATTTTTGGCTATATCCCTCACTGGATTTGATGAAGTAAGCTGCCATATGGAGCAGTCCTCGTGGCAAGAAACTCGAGGTGATGGCTGACTAACAGCCAGCAAGGAATTGAGGCCCTTAGTCCAACATCCCACAAGAAACTGATTTCTGCCAACAACCACATGTACTTGGAAGTGGATCTTTCTGCAGTTGAGCCTCATATGAGACTGTAGCCCTGGATGACACCTGGATTAAAAGATTATGCAAGTCCAAAAAGGAGAGGACACAGCTAACCCATGCCTGGATTCCTGACCTATAGGAAATTCAAAATGATATATGTGTTGTTTTAACCCATTAAGTTCATGGTAATATTATTATGCCACAACACAAACTAATATTTGAACAATGGATTGTTAATTTATGACAGAACAAGATACATACTACTTATCAAAAGTTTAATACAAGAAAATATTTCAGTCATATTAGGGGATAATTTTCAAAAACTGAATTCCTATTTGTGGAAGTAGACATTACTTAAATTGTTTACTTGAATATCTTGTTACTACACAAGGTAGAAGCTAAATTTTATACTTTCCATAATTCATCTGTTTGCTATTACTTATACAGTATGGGAACATGACATCTGCAACTTATGCACCTTTAGCTTTAACATGAGAAAAATGCTATGTCGGGCCGGGCGCGGTGGCTCACTCCTGTAATCCCAGCACTTTTGGAGGCTGAGCCGGGTGAATCCCCTCATGTCAGGAGTTCAAGACCAGCCTGACCAATATCTCTACTAAAAATACAAAAATTAGCCGGTTGTGGTGGTGTGCTCCTATAGTCCCAGCTACTCGGGAGGATGAGACATGAGAATTGCTTGAACCTGGGAGACGGAGGTTGCAATGAGCCGAGATCGCGCCACTGCACTACAGTCTGGGCAACAGAGCGAGTTTAAATCTCAAAAACAAACAAACAAACAAACAAAAAATACAAAACAGAAAAGAAAAGAAAAATGCTATGTCTTCTTTCAAATCTTAAAAAGTGCACGTGTACATTTTTGCTAACCTTAACTGCATAATTAGGATAGAAATAATACTAAAAAAAGTAATTGGCATAATTTAAGAAGACATTTAAATCCTATGCATACCACTAAAAGCATTTAAAATTCTATTTGTTAGCAAATGTTTAAAACAGATTTACTTCTAGACAAAATTTCTCCTCATTAACCTTTGTCTTAATTGTTCCAGTACACTTGTTTCTATCAGAATTAAAACACTATACAAATACAATCTTCTCCCAAAAAGAATTAAATGAACCTCCATGATAATGAGCATTAGATTAAAAATATCAATTATTTTCTATTTTTTGGCAGGATTACAATGTACAATATTAATAAAAATAATATTATTTTATTATTGTTTTAGGTTGTGGAAAGCACCAGTTACATGATGGAGGCAAATTGTATACTCTCTTTGGAGTCACATATATCTTGAATACAAATGATGGAGTTGGTATAAATCAGGATTCATTAAGCCAGATGGACAGAGAAGGTAGGAACATAACCAAATTGAATAAAATGGGCTGAATATAAATTAATAGGGAGAGTAATGGAAGTTAGGAATGAGAGAGTACGTAACTACTGTACAATAATTCAAGTCTAGTGTGATTTGTAAATCAATAAAGGAAATTGAAAATTTTGTATACGTTTATGAATGATCAATGGGAATTTATTTTTTTAAAGCATCAATGACTACATTTGATCTATGGGCTGTCAGTTTACGATTTTTAAAGCAGATTAACTATCTCTAATGTCTTTTCTAGTTCTACCATTCTGAACCCGATATAATGTGAGTTATCATTCACTCTTCTTTCTGTTGAGTATAATCAAAATCTATTGCTCAATTTCAGAAGCAATGAATTACGGCCAAATGAAACATTTCTCAGAAGGTTTTCTAAAAAAATATTTTCTCTATTAAATTCATAAATCTTCAATTCATCCATTTATGAAAAATATGCATCACTAGCTCTCTTCCAATTTAAGTTTTTCACACCTGATTTATAACAAATAATCGTGAGTGTCTGAAATGGAAGAATACTATCTTTCAAAGCTAAATTTACTGCCAATACAACTGACAAACTGCACTCCTAAAATAAAAGAAACACTTGAAACAGACAGCTTCAGTAATGGAACTATACAGCTTACTGATGTAGCTTGAGATAGATACCAACTAGATGGCCATTTTCCAAAGATGGCTAAGAGGATGCTAAAGGAAATGGTTATTTAGCAGATATGAACTGGAACATGGGAGAGGCTAGTGGTTTCATGTTTTCATAATGGCCTTCAGTAAGGGCTTCCTCAAAGGCCCTTTCACAAGGCTTGACCTGAATTGGGTTTGATGTCCTTGCATATCCATGATGGCAGTGTTGGTTCCTATTTACTCCACAACGGCAATGCTTCTAACTTTGTTGGCCGTTTTAAACAAAATCTACAGGCTTTGACTAAAATTCCAAAATCACCTCAACTAAAACTTAAATAGAATCCTAAATAATATTTCAGTTTTATAAATATATTTCCTCATTGTTACTATTTGCATTATCCTTACCTTCTAAATTTTACATGTAAAACAGCTGTGTATTTTCAAAACTAATAATATTTTTGTTTTTAATAAAAATGTTATTGAGAAATAAATTAAGATAAAAATACTGGCACAATGCCTATGCATTTCAGTATTTATACTTCCTCCCAGAAAAGTTCAATGGTCTCAGAATTTTTTGTATTCTTATTTATTTTTTAATTGGCAAATAGAAATTTCATATACTTATGGTGTACAACATGATGTTTTGAAATACGTACACACTGTAGAATGGCGAAATTAAACTACCATTTGATCACCTCACAAGTTTATTAGTGGTGAGAACATGTAAAATCTATTCCCTTAGCAATGTACAATATTGTACATTGTTGTCAACTACGGTCACCATGTTGTAAAAGAAATCTCTTCAATTTATTCTTCTAACAGAAATTTTGTATCTTTTGACAAATATCTCCCCAATCCTTCCCTTCCTACCCAGCCCCATGTAACCATTTTTTTACGCTCTACTTTCATGAGTTCAGCTGTTTTAGATTCCATATATATTAGCTTTATTAGATCACTATTAGAACATGCAGTTTTTTTCTCTGTGCCTGATGCATTTTAGTTAACATAATGTCCTCCAGATTTGAGACAAATGAATGTATTTGAGACAAAATAGAATACTAGTTAAAGTCTAGGTTCATTCACATTGTCCCAAATAAAAGAATTCCCTTCATTTTTAAGGCTGAGTAATATTTCATTGTGTGTGTGTATATATATATATATATATATATATATATATATATATATATATATATATCTCACATTTTCTTTATCCATTCATTCACTGATAGACATTTTGTTTGATTCCATATCCTGACTATTATAAATAATGCTGCAATAATCATGGGAGTGCAGATATCTCTTCCACCAATAGCCTGATTTAAAAATGGACCAAGGAGCAGAATAGATAGTTCCAAAAGAAGACATACAAATGACCAGTAAATATGTGAAAAAAATGTTCAATATCAGTAATGATCAGAAAAATAAAAGTTAAATCTACAATGAGATATCACCTCACATCTATTAGAGTAACTATTAATAAATCCACTTCATATAACTTGTGTGTGAATATGTCTCTCACCAGGTTCAGGCACTGGTAATACTGCAGCCCAGAATGCAGTGGAGGGAAGCATTTGGGTTCCTATTCCAGCTGGTTCACATAGTGACACTGTGTGCTATCTTTCACACGTTGAGAGTTTTCCCTTAGGATCAGTTATTAGTGAACTTCCTTCACACTGACCTAAAATGTTTCTGTTTTTCGTCTACTCATCTCACTTTCACCTGAACCCCTGGTAACCAATGATCTTTTTACTGCCTCTATATGTTTAACTTTTCTAGAATGTCACATGGATGAAATCATACAGTATGTAGTTTTTTTGGACTGGCTTCTTTCCTTATCAATATGTGCTTAAGTTTCCTCTATGTCTTTTTGTATTGTGATATCTCATTTCACTTTATTGCTGAATAATATTACAATGTATTGGATGTATCACAAATAACTGCACTTTTGTAAGAAGAAAACTGATCAAAATAACTCCAAAATGGTTTAAAGTAAATATTTGCAGATTAAATGCAAACCGAAAAAGTTAACTGCTTTGGAATTCGCATGCACAATACTTACAATATAACCTCATGAAGATATAAACTAATTCATACATATCCTTTCTGTTTTGTTTAGACAGAGTCTCGCTCTATCGCCCAGACTGGAGTGCAGTGGCATGATCTCGGCTCACTGCAACCTGTGGCTCCCAGGTCCAAGCAATTCTCTGCCTCAGCCTCCTGAGTAGCTGGGATTACAGGCGCCCACCACCACACCTGGCTAATTTTTTGTATTTTTAGTAGAGATGAGGTTTCACCACCTTCGCCAGGCTTGTCTTGAACTCCTGACCTCATGATCCACCCATCTCGACCTCTCAAAGTGCAGGATCACAGGTGTGAACCATCGCACCCGGCCCATATATATCCTTTTAATATTTCTAAGTGTTTTTTGAAAATATAGATTACAATAAATCTTTCAATTGAGTATATATTAACTAATTTTCTGAATAATGACTATAGTAGAATAACATAATTTGCAATGTCTAAATGTTAGACCCAGTTTTTACCGTATAAATATAGATGAAACAATTACAATTTAAAATCTACTTTTATTTTTGAGTTCAAGAAGTAACAATAAAAGTAAATGTTGTATGTGTCAAATAAAGCTTCTAATTATTTTAAAAGCCAGGCAATTTAGGATATAAAAGTGTTTGTAAATAGATGCTATAAAATTTCACTAGGATTCAATCTGGCTCTATTGCTTTCTTTGTACTAAGAGACAAATCTAATTTATTTTGACATGTTTGAGTTCAATATATTTGCAAATCAGTACCAATTAAGATACTGTTTTTATACCTACTATGAGAGGATTTAATAAAAATGGGAAGGGAAGAATAAAAAAAAAAACACCCACTAGAACTCCGATTATTTATAATCTTGGAGTAATTGCATCAGAGTGATCTAATTTTACATATTTAAATAAGAAAAACAGTTTAAAAAAGACATGAATCAGGAGAGAGATGCCAGTTCTTCCAGAATACTTAGGATGGATTTTAGATAAGAAAATTAATGAAGGGCCAAAAGACTAGACACTGCTTTTTACGTATGTTCCAAAGAATGTGTGCTTTCTGTCACTAAGAGTTTTGCTTCTATTCAGTTCCTTAAAGAATCTTCATCTGGAGGATATAAAAACTGAAGTATAAACAATTTATCCAAATATTTGAAAGCAAAAACTGCAATCTAAGGTGTTTGGTTTTTCCTTTGCTTAAATTATTATATTGTTCTCATTAAAATACTGTGTTCTAATCTCTCATAGTCACTGGCTCTTAAAGCTTAAATCCATAAGAACGTGCTGGAGAAATTTTTTAAACTTACTAAAGTACAGAAGATCCCTGATTTATGATGGTTTGACTTTTGGTTTTTTACTTTACTATGGGTATGAAAGTAATATACATTCAGTATGCTCCTCGACTTACAATGGGGTTAGGTCCTGATAAACCCATCCCTGTTTGTCTACTGCCCTACCTTAATTATTATAGAGGGCCCTTCTCACTCTCAAAAGTGTCCTGCTTTGGACAATAAATTATATGGTCTTACCTATGCTGGAAACTATATGGATATATTAAAGTAGCAAATTTATTCCTCTCGCTTGAAAATTTACAATTTTTTTTTTAGTGAGACCGAGTGTACAGGTAATCAGAATTCTGTTTTGAATTATACATTATTTGACATTAATATAGTAATTTCTGCTTTCCTTTGTTTGTAATTGCCAGATATACATTTTCTGTTCATTCTATTTTTGTGCATGTGATTTTGGTTTAAGTACATTACTTAATGGCATGAAAGCATGTGTGAAAAGTTTACCAGAGGTAAAAAGCATTCTTAGAAGATTAAGTAAATGGCACAGCTATTAAGCACCGGAGGAGTTGGGAAATGAATGACTTATCATTATAAATTGGTGATAAAAATGTGATGATTTTGAAACAAGATTTAAATAGTATAAAATTCTACTTTCCATGGAGATTGTGGAAGCACAAAGTGACTTCCATTAAGAGGATATGCATATGTCATTTGCCTGTTTAACACCATTCAATGTCTTCAAATTTCTCTGTGATAATGAACAAAGTTTTTAGTATGACTCAGTAAGTCCCTTCACAGTCCAACTCTCCCTACTTCTCCAGACTCATCACCATAGGACTCCATTTAGTATGCTATTTTGTCTCAAATATGTTTGCATTGATTACTAATAAAATAAAATTAATGTATCCTACTATATGTTTTACTTGGATCAAAATTTCCCATAGATACAATATAATGAAATAATGGGACGTATAAAATCACTCTTTGTATTGAAAAGTTTGGGCTAAATTCTAAACAGTGGATGTAAGTTGAACTGTTTGGACTTGAGTCCTTTGTTGAAGGAAGACTTGCTTCACTCTGCTACATGAGCAAATGCCAAAATGTGTATAACCTTGGAAATGTGAAAGAGAAATTAAATTCCATGTAGGTGCAAAGGGAACCTATCAAAACTGTAATGAAAGATTGTCAGAATCATTTTGTCAATAGTTAAATGGGCGAAACCTATTATGTTTGAGGCAAGGTTTTAATAGTGCCATAAAAAGACAGGAAAGGCTATCTTCAGGTAAAACCAGCTCTTACATTGGACAACAAATCTAAATTAAAATAGAAAACAATTTTAGCAATCGAGTTATGCTCTCTGCATATGCGTGTTTTATATTATTTTAATAGTCTTCAGACAGCTTTCATTAACTTATTTGCAATCAAGACAAATCATTCTTTCCAAACTATTGTTCATCTTATTAAAATCTTTTCTCAAAATCTGTAAGTCCAAACTTGGAAGGTTTTATAAGAATGATAGCCTGGGCAATATAGCAAGACTCTGTCACTACAAAATAATTTAAAAAAAATTAGCTGGGCATGGTGGCATGCACCTAAAGTCGCAGCTACTTAGGAGGCTGAGGGCTGAGATGGAAGATTGCTTGCAGTGAGCTATGACCGAGCCATTGCACTTCAGCCTGGAAGACAGAATGAGATCTTGTCTCTAAAAAGAAAAAAAAAATGATAGCTGTGTTCCTCAACATAAGGTAATTTTAATTCTCTTTAATAATGAAATGTTAACTAGACCTGCTCACTTGCTATTTCTTTGGCCACTGTGATAATATTACTTGCATTTTCATAGTTTACAAAAATGAATGCCTTGATTATAAATTATACTTTTTCTGTTTTGTATATCAAGAGGTATAATGCTAATCCTTTGTTAAACATACTCTAATTTTATTCTTTAATATAAAGCTTCTTGAGAAACTTATTTTAAGTATAAATTGTGTACAACTTTCAACCTGTCATTTATTACAAAACTAATTCGTATGAATCAACCAACTAGCAATTTTTTATTTTAACAGAGAAAGTGGTAAGATTATCTTTTGAAGAAAGAGTTAAAATTTTTCAAAATTTCAGAATGTTCACATGTATAATATTCTGATTTTGAATTTGATATATTAAATTTTAATAATAATAGAAATTGAAAAGGACTTACAGTATATTCTCTGAGTTTAGCAATATATCAACTTAAGAGGTTAACAAATATAACTTAGGGATATTTGCCCTTATTTTTATTATATATATACCAGTATAAATTTTGAATTTAGGTTGTTATGGAAATTACACTTGCAAATATACAAATCTTAAAAATTAACATGAATGTGACACTAAATCATGCAATGGTTAATATTCAAGTTGATACATTTCCATTTTTAAATAAATAACAAAGGCCTACCTATATAGGTGGCATATATCTTTGAAAATTTTGCAATTAATTGTATTTGGCAAATTTTTTGATAAATTGTGTAATATAATGCATTTCCCACTCAAAATCAATATTCACATTTAGACTCTATGATCTATTCCAGACGTGTTGACCTTTTCATGATATTTACTTTTAAAACTGATGACAAGTGAATTTCAGTGTGTATAAGTCTTAGTCCATCATCCTGAAATGAAGGTCAAATGTCATTCTCATTCTTCAGAAGGCTAACTTACTTCACCTACGGGAGTCAATGTAATCTCAAGTAGTATGTGTTTGAACTACTATTAGGATTTTGCTATTTCTGTAGGGTTTAAATGAAAGATATATAAAAGGAATTTAATGACTCTGACATTGTAACTAATTTCTAAAATATATAAAGAGATAATTGACCGAAAATCTCTTAGTAAATATGAACATGCAGTGACAATGAGAGTATGCCTCTCAGATCTTCAACTACAGGAAGCACAATTGGTCAAGGTCCCAGTTACTGTGGACTGAAATCTGTTTATGTTTGTATGAAGGACATAGTTCCTAAGGGCTGCTTAAGGAGTCAAGTATTGAAATGATTATTAGGCCAACTAAATGATCTCTATAGTCTATTTCATTCATTGCATAATGTGAATTTGAGAAAATAATTTTTATGAATAAGATTAACACATTTTTCTCAATTTCTAATGAAAAACAAATTGTAGAAAATGATTTAAACAAAGATATGCAATTGTAAATAGATATGAAGAAACTACCTAATCACTTGAATGGTTAAAAAATCAAAGTTTATCATTGGAATATTTCTGTGTAATAGGGATATTACCCGGACTTAATTCATTTCCCTCCCACCCCCCCCCCCCCAAAAAATGAAGCTAGTTGGAGATAATTTTGAGAAAGAGAGGTGGAGGATGTTTCAACAATAAAGAATGAAGAAATGCCATTCGCTTTTTAGGAACTCTTTGTTTAGCTCTTTGTTCAAGGAAAGATAGTAGAGCAAGAAGGAAGAATGATCACATGGGGCATGCAAATTCTAAGACATGAATATCATTGTTATATCTTTGTCAAAAATAGAAACTGAAGGAACCAAATAAAAGAGAAACAATGCATGTGGAAGATTTGTTACAATTTGAGATTTTTGGTCGTGTGTATGCTTCTAAAATATACAAACGTTTGTTTACAGTTGTAGAAAATGTCACAGGATCCTTGGGATGTTGCTTTTCCAGTAGGAAGCCTCTGTGGCTGGTGGCACCTTTGCATGAATTTTTTTCAGGCCTACTGGGCTTGTTTCACCCACTCAGCCTGGCAGGCTTCACTTGGCTTCTTCTACCGGCCCAGATCCCATGCCTGCCAAGGGTTAGCCAGGTGCAGAGCAGCAAGGTGGGAATGAGAGTGAGTGCGGGGTCCACCACTGTGCACAGCCAGGCACACTGGCTGCTGTGGTGGGAAGGGCGGCTCCAGGTGCCAGCACAGATGCCAGCTCCATACAAGCCGGTGGCTGGATCTGGTGCACTGCAAGCAGATTCCACTGAGGGCACCCATGTCTGGATGAGGAGAACGTGCTGGCACCCAGTAGATTGGAGACAACAGAAACCAGAGTCCCAAAGAGGGTGTCATAGCCCTGGTTCAGGGAGCTCCTAGGTCTGGGATCCCTGAAGGGCCACTTCGCTTCTCTTCTCTCCTTCTCATTGCCCACAATGTGGCAAGCGGGGAGGCATGTTTCAGCCCTGCTGGTATTACTGCTCTTTCAGTCCCGCCATTCAGCAGGTCCCAAGTTCTTGTCCCACATCTAGGAAGAATTAGGTATATGGCCATCCGAAGGGTGAGCAAGGCAAAGAGGTGCTTCATTGAGCAACAGTACATCTCTCAGGAGACCTGAAATAGGTAGCTCCTATATGCAGGCAGGCTGTCCCGATGTCTGCAGCCCTCAGTGGAGAGGAGACCCAGAGTGGGTAGCTCCTATCCTCAAGCAGGTTGTCCTGATGTCTGCCTGAGTCTGGTTGAGACTGGGGTTTTTATGGGCTTCAGAAGGGAGAAAGTGATATTGCTGATTGGTCCATGGGCAGCCATGGGCAGCCATAGGCAGCCTGGAGAAAGCACCATAAGTTCTCACTCCAGTCCAGGGAACTGGCAGGCTGGGCACCAGCCTTCAGGCAATCCTTGGCTAGAAGGTGGGGTTTCACCAGACCCATCCCTTTCCACCCAGGAGCCTGTCTGCCTTCTGCTGCCATTCATGGCACCCAGGCTGTTTGTGCCCAAGAGGTTCCTGCAGGCCTGCTCCAGGCCACCCCCAGCCCCACCTTCTCTCCCATGCTCATTGGTGCCCAAAGTCCAGAGGGGGCTGAGGTGGCAAGGGGCTGGTATGTCAGCACCAGATGAGTGTGGGCACACACAGCCAGGTGGTGACAATGCTCGGGGCTTGATGACAGCTTTGCTCTGAAATTGGAGCAGGCCCTGGAAGCAGGGAGAGGCCAGGCATTGGGAGAACACACTTTGAGCATGCAGCGGGAGGGGGGCCCAGGTCCACAGTCTCAGCTGGGTGATTGCACCTGCACCTGGGAGCTCTGGGCTCCAGCCCCTCCAACTCAGAAGTGGGTGGGGCCCCTGCCTCTTCTCAGCTCTCACTGACTCTGCAGAGTGCATAGCCCCAGCTGTGCTTCCCTGGGTGCAGCCAGCATCTTTGCAGCAAATGCTCCAGACAGGTCGCTGTTGTCATCAAAAGGAATAGTATACAGTATGAAGAGATATATATTTCAAAAGTTTTAAGAAGAACTCATTGTTTTCTGGATAGAACAATTGTCCATTAATGACAAATGAAGCACACAATGTCTTGATCCTCCATTTCACCTAAGTGACTCCATAAAAGATTGATGTGAAAAGGTCAAGAAATTAATAAAATGAGTCTGTTTCAATTACTATAACAGCCCAACAAAGCAAAGAGAATCAAGTGTATAGTAATTCTTATCTGCTATAACTCTGGCCATTATAAAAGCAAACATATATCTCTATGAGGCAATTTTCTTCCCATTATGTGATTACTCCTACCCTTAATGATTATTGAAAGCCAGCCACCAGGAAATAACATCAGTTCACAGGATTTGAAAAAAAAAATCAAATCTTTTCCCAATATATATAAAATATCTTAATATTATAAATTATAAACCAGAAAAACATCATTTTCCTTGAGAAATGTGTTTTTAAATAATGACAACCTAATTTATTTTATTGAGTATAGGGTTGTCTTTGTAAAATTCTTGAATAATTTTCAAACTTCATTAAGGGAGCATTAGCAGAAAGTAAAGAAGTAATTTTTTTGTTCTGTTTTGTTTTGTTTTGTTTTGAGATGGAGTCTTGCTCTGTCACCCAGGCTGGAGTGCAGTGGCACAATCTCAGCTCACTGCAAGCTCAGCCTCTCGGGTTCATGCCATTCTTCTGCCTCAGCCTCATGAGTAGCTGGGACTATGGGCACCTGCCACCATGCATGGCTAATTTTTTTGTATTTTTAGTAGAGACAGGGTTTCACCGTGTTAGCCAGGATGGTCTCAATCTCCTGACCTCGTGATCCGCCCGTCTAGGCCTCCCAAAGTGCTGGGATTCCAGGTGTGAGCTACTGCGCCCGGCTGTAAAGAAGTTTTTAAATATGCAAATGAAACAGAGGCAGAGCATGATTAACAATGTGGAAGGAGGGGTTGGCTTTTTATTATGTTGTTACTTTTACATAAGTCAGAAAACCTACTAATTATCTGTCATCAAAACTTCACAGGCAAACCAGTAGGTTTTTCCTTTAGTAAATATTAAAGTACTTACTGTGGTGTTTATTACTTGTGTCTATTATTTAGTTATTTTACAATTTTGGAAGAAGACAATGATAGGTCTATTGTTATATTCCAGCAACTAATCAATTACCAATAGAACAACATAGAAGTGCTTTCAATTCTAAAAAAAGAACAATGGATTTTGTTTCTCTGTCTAGCTAGAACTGGTATATTGAAAAAAGTATGCCAAATAGTAAATGCGACCTCTGAACCATTTTTGATCAAGGTCTTCACAATGCTAGTTTTCAGCTCATAACTCAAATTTACACTTTGCCATTATGCTTTCATTTTTATTTTCTTTATATTTTACTTTTGTGACCAAGACACTGAAACTTCTCAGAAAACTGGAGAAAGTAATTCATTGTATAAAATATTCAACCTTTAGCTTGAAGTCCAGAAAGGTTTGGCTTGGAATATGTAATGTTAAGACTCATTAAACTGAAATCACTAAAAATACAGATTTTTAAAACAACCAGAAATGTTAATCTGAGATTTGCTTTGAATTAAAAAAATAAATATTCATTCTCTTGATATTTTAAGAACAATTTACTTCACTAACGCGTATTTAAATGTAAAAATGTTTCTATTTTATCATTAGCTCATGTACCCCATGGTGCATTCTAACTAATCAGTCATTTTAAAATCACTGTGGCAATTAAAATCTATGAATCTGTAAATTGTTTACAATCACATGTTTAATGTGCTAGGTCTTCACCTACACCATTTCCCCTTTTTCCTCAACAATTGAGGTTGAACTAGGACACAGTTGCCTAGCAAGGAACAGCATTCCTCTCCCCTAATTAGAGCTAAAGGTAGACCCGTACCTGGATTCTCACAACAAAATGTGAGCTGAACTGAAATGTGCAATTCTCACCTCACTTGGTTAAGGAAATCTCTAGATGTGGACTTCTGTCTGGTTTCCCCTTTCTGCTGACTAAAATGGTAATAATGAGTTATTTTGAAATAGAGTGTTGAAAATGGTGACCCCTGAGTTGTCCCAGGTCCCTGAACTTTAAACCATTGACATTTGGTGGTTTCCTATTACAGTGACCTAAACTACCCTAACTCAGTCTGATTACCCTGAGATTTAATGATTTAATGACTGTCTAATAGAAATAAGTCAACGGAGTCAGTGACAGAAGGGGGACGTATGGGTCAATAATTCAGTTAAACATTCTATGATAAATAAATACTTTATCTTTAAAATCTCTCTTTTATACCTAATCATTTGTTAAATGCTAATTTTTCCTATGGAATTCAAACACAAGTATTGGAATGAAGACATTCCTGAGATGTAAAAGCCATGTGTACCTCAGCTTACAGTGCTAGATTACTGCTTTCCATTTGTAACACATTACCTTCCCCTACACCCTACAAAGAACATAAATCTTGAGCTATCATTTTTATATTTCCCCCAAATTTGATCACAAGAAGTAGAAGTTTTTTCACTAGGAGCAATCCCAACACGAAAGACCATCCTAATAATCAAAAATTAATAATGTCATTTAGCATCTCTGGGAATAATGTGCATCCAGTTGAGGCAGTAAAATGAATTTGAAAAAATTAGAGAAGGAATGAGGCATATGAGGTTGGCAGAAACCATTCTGTGCTTCACTTTTTTTCATTAAGAAAGGAAAGTGTGTTGGCCTCTAAAGCAGCCTGAAATGGCATAGGCATATTGCCAAAGCTAGCAATTGAACATATTAAAAGAAAATACCATACAGAAATAAAAATATTCTACCATGAATATTTTCATATTTTCATATATTCATATTTTGCAATATGAATGAGAATGACTTTTAAATATGATTAATTAATTATGCGATTAGTTGTTGGAAACTAATAAAATGTTGAACAACTTATATTAGTTGAAACAACAGTAGCTAATAGGACTAAGCCTGCTCAGGAAATGATGCAGACCACTTAGTTCCATATTTTTTTGGCCAGAAATCAGTCAAACGGCAGAATTCAGAATTCATCCCTAGTTAATAAGGAGAGGAAATGTAATCCAGCTATATGCCCGTGAGAAAAAGGATTTAGGAGGCATCCAGATACTGCTATGTATTTCCTCAATGGTCTTCAAAAAGAATGAAGAGATAATTGAAGATGATAATCATTAGCCTTAAGTTTCTTTATAGTTCAGTTAAAATTTTGGTTCAAATTTAGACCTATATAAACATTTATATTCAATTATTTGCATTTATCCAAAAAGTAGTGTCCTTGTTCATATTTGGCATAACATTTATTTTTCAAATTTTCTGGTTATTTGATAAAAAATTAATCCTTTTAAGTACTCAAGTACTACTAAATGCATTATGATCAAGATACTGATTCTTAGCCTCTCTGGGAGTTATGTGTGTGCAGTTGTGTATATTATTAATACACAGTAGGATGCAACAAGATTACCAAATTCTCTTTATAACTCAGAATAACAAATGAACTGGGATGATCAAGGGCAATTTTGTAATTGTTAGAATTCTGGAAGATCAAAATTCTCCCACATGTACCCATGTGACTGTTGTTAATTTTAGTACCATATAATTGGCTAACTTTTGCTCTCTAAGTTAACAACAACTTTATTAAGAGAATCTATTTGTAGTTAATAGTTCTATGCAGAGACGGTATGAAATGGTAAATTATATGTTGAACAACACATTCGCATTTTTAAAACATGGCGTTAAGCAAAGAAACTTAATAAAGAAAGTTAAATAAGCAATGCCCTGTTTCAATTTATGACCTTGGCCTCAATGCCACAATATTTTAGCTAAAAGAGAAGTCTAGAGGCATATTTCTATTAACAAGGAAATGAGCTCTAAATGAAAACCTAGAGAAACAGTACACCACTTAAGTTTATTTGAAGAGGAAGTTTAAGCAATATATCACTTTCTTCTCTTGGAGTTTCCAAAGATAATTAGACTTGCCGCAAGGGGCTTTGAAGAACACAGATGGGAATTTTAAGTTAAAACTGTGAGCGTTTTTTTGGATCCACTTAGAAGACTAAGTATATTTTTTGAGAACACCTGATCTAGATAATTTAGTGAGAAACAAAGTGAGTTTATATTCGTCCTGTTCTTGAGAACTCCAAAATTAACATGTTCAGAGAAGTTCTTCCAAAACAGAAAACTGTGCATAGGAGTCCCCCTTTATTTATGGGGGATATACTCCAAGACGTCCACTAGAAGCCTGGAACTTCAGATGACACCAAAGCCTATATTTACTATGTTTTTTTTTTTTTTTTCCTGATAACCCAGACAGTTACTAAGGGACTGATGGGCAGCCTGGATACAATGGACAAAGGAATGATTCAGCTCCAGGGCAGAGTGGCACAGGACAGCACAAGATTTCATCATGATACTCAGAATGCCATACAATTTAAAACTTACGAATTGTTTATTTCTGGAATTTTCCACTTAATATTTTCTGACCACGGTTGACCTCGGGCAACAAACTGTGAAAAATGATACTGTGGATAAGGAGGGGACTACTGTATTCCATAGCAAAGAATTGGAATCCAATCCAAAGGATTGGAAGCACAGGTTACTGTGTCAGAAAAAAAGGAAAATAATAGATAATAATGTACATGTGGGTGAGAATAACCTTTTAAAACAGATTAAACAAGAATTCTTATTTGTTTTACATATGGTTTACATCTCGATGATTTACATACATGCTATGGAAGATTTTCTGGTAATTATATTACATAATTTAATTTTGTGTAGATTCTTCTAAATGCAGCTTTGTATGAGAGGATGAAACTGCTTGGTTCAGTGGGTTAAGTGCTTGCAGATGTTTCCCTCACCTACCTTATTCCTCAGTACCTTAGCTGCTGTTCTAGCTTAAAATTATTAATTCATTCTAAGAAAGTATAAAACACTAAAATCATCCTAGAACATGATCAAGTTCTCCATTACCTGAAATATTCATTTTTCATTATCCTCAATTATTATCATCATCCAACTTTCAATTTTTCTTTGGATAGACTAAACTACTAAAATATTATGGAATTTAATGTAGACTCCCACACCCCTTATTTATATTTCTGCATAGGCTGATTATTTGGTGTGGAATATCCATCTATATCTTTTTGGATTGACTAAACTCTACATTTCCTTCAATCTACAACTTAAAACTGTGTTAATCATGTTCAAACATAGTTAAGTGTCCCTTAGCCTGCTTCCTCAATACTGTGATCTTATTTCTACCATTGTGTTCTCACAGTGTATTATATTTTTCATATAGTTATTTGTTTCCAGAGATACCAGAGAGCTTGCTTTCTCTCTCTCTCTCCAGATAAGGACATGGCAAAAAGGCAGCTGCCTATTAAGACCAGAAGAGACCCTGAACCTGACCATGCAGACACCCTGGTCTTAAACTTGGATTGTCAGCTACCAGAACAATAAGAAAATAACTTTCTGTTGTGGCAGGGCACAGTGCCTCACGCCTGTAATCCCAGCACTTTGGGAGGCTGAGGCGGGTGGATCAGGAAGTCAGAGATCGAGACCATCCTGGCTGATGCGGTGAAACCCCACCTCTACTGAAAATACAAAAAATTAGCCAGGCATGGTGGTGGGCGCCTGTAGTCCCAGCTACTCGGGAGGCTGAGGCAGGAGAATGGTGCAAACCCAGGAGGTGGAGCTTGCAGTGAGCCGAGATTACGTCACTGCACTCCAGCCTGGGCAACAGAGCAAGACTCCATCTCAAAAAAAAAAAAAAAAAAAAAAAGAACAGAATTTTCTGTCATTTAAGCCACCCAATTTATGGTATTTTGTTATGGCTGCCTCAGTTGACTAAAACAGTATATATACTAACCATAAACTATAATATATAATATTGGTGTATATGCATATAGTGTATATATATAAATGTATATGTATTATATATGTGTATATATAGTGTGTATATATATATACACACACAGTATATATATAAATTTATGTATACACACAGTATATATACACACACATTTATATATATATACACACTATATATATACACATGCACTACACATTTACACACACAAACGTACACACATACACACATACACGCTGATTAGATGGAAAATATGATTGCAGATTGCATGCCAAAATTGGAAATTGAATGAAATGTTCCACCCGGCAATAATGAGAAACTAAAGATCTATTTCTCACCATTCAGATCATTAATTAGAATTGAAACCCCAAAATATAATGTTGTATTTTAATAAGTTTGCATTAATTTTTAAAAAGTATCCATTATTCACTAAACCATTACTAAAACATATTTTATACTAAATTGTCATATTAACCATTTAAAAATTTTAAATATATTTTATATTAATTTAGAAATGCCTAAACCAAAATTGGAAGTCTACTCATAAATTCATATTACATCAATTTTGAGAGACTCCTTTCAAAAATGCCCTAAACATTTCATGTATTTCAAAATCGGACAGAAGTCAATACCTATATTCCTCCTGTGTGAAGCGTGGGATCTCACCAGGATGTAAGACAAGAATCTTCACTGTGGCACTGCTGGACATCACAGGCTCCCCATCATCAAAAGCAACCACCACCAACTTAAAAAGCAATAAAAATTCATGTTAAAGATTATAAGTAAGAACAGCGTAACAGCATAATTTTTATATGTATGTTTTTACTTATTGGATTCTCTGGTTCCAGAAGGGGAAGCAATGATCATTTCCTCACTGCCTACCAGGTGGCAGACACTATGCTAGAAAATACTACGTTCTCACTTAATCTTTACAATAATCCAGCCAGATAAATGTTATTATTTTCACTTGCTAGATGAGAATACTCAAAGAAGTAACTAACTCTATGATTAAAAAACAACTACCAGTAAAACAAGTATATTATACTATATCTCTCCAATGAAAGACTCATTTCTATAATTCCACTGGGGCCCACAGTAAATACACATGATTTTATAGCACCAATACACTTATTTAAGAAGTGTGAAATTCAGACACATAAAAAGCTAATTATCTTGCTCAAAAAAGAAATTAATTTTCCTAGTGAATTAGTTGTTTTTGAGATTATAGGGCAGAAATACTTTACTCTAGAGGATAAAATTGGAAATCTTTATAGTTTAACATTCTTTGGTATACTATCTCTTAAAAACAAATTATAAGGCCAAGTTCATTTGGTATAGCAGAAATTGTTCAAAGGATGAAAACTAAGAAAAAGCTTTAGTGTTGAGATGTGATGTCTGACATTATTTATTACTGCAATAGGATTTATAATTGATTGTTTTCTTTAATAACCTACATTACATCAAAGTAATTCTATGTTTACTTTAAGACATGTTAAATACTTTCAGAACTATGTGCTTCTTTGGAATATAAATTCTTTTGGAAGCTGCAGGTTAATAATGTAAACTAATTCAACCTAGATCACAGAAGACTGTAACAAAGGATCATCCTGAGAGCCACAATTGACCTTTGGGTTAATGCTAATATACAAACTGATCAGCTGTTCCAAACAGCGGTAAAATCATGAGAGACATAGTGCTCACTGATCCTTACGTGGTTAACTGATAAAGCTATTTCCCTACTGTAGAGTCAAAGACTTAATTCACAGTGACAAAAATTATTCTAAGTAACTATTAAAAATGGAAATGTTCAAACACTTAATAAAATTGTCTACTTATGGTAATGCAAATTATTGTTTTAATACCTTGCCAGGTAGAGACAGGCATTATTTTGTCAAATATATTTTTAAATATGTAAAAAACAAAAGAGGGAATATGTTCTGTTTCATTAATATTTGAAGAAAAGTAAAATTTGACAAAAAATCAAATAGATACAGATATTTTCCTAGATATATGCAAAGATTAACATAACAACAATCAGTATTGAGTGGTATTAGGAAAATGGATACTCTCAGGAAAGATGAAGAATGCATATAAGGGGTCTTTTTTTCAAATTTTCTAGGATTGTAATATATCAAGAGCACTTATCTTAAAAAAGTGAGTAAGGGAAAAATGATATTCATACAAGTAGTTGCATGATAGCATTTATTGTAACAAAAAATGGAAAGTCTAATTATAAAGCAACTCAGTATTATATTAAAAAGAAAAACAAAATGTTATATAGTAAAATACTATGAAACCACTAAAATAATAGTATTAATGTCACTTATTGGCATAGACAACATCATATTGAATTTAAAAACCAGTATGTATAAGACTATGTGATTTGAAAACATATATTTATATATTTGTGTTTGTATCAAATGTCATCATGAGGATAGAGATCAAAACGCAAATTCTAGCTATTTCCAAGATGTGAGATACCAAGTGGTTTTCTTTTTACTATTTTTGTAAGTTTCTAAGAGAAAAAAAAATTGTAATTTAAAAAAATTAAAAAGGAGAAAAATTGAAAGAAAAAAATGTGCTGTCATCTGTTAAGCCAAATTCTCTATCAAAAATTAAACATCAAATAGACTACATAATGAAAAGAGACACTGACCTTAAAAATTGTTGTAGGTTCTTCATTAAGATTGACTCGTGTTATTACTCTTCCAGAATCTTCTTCCACATCAAAAATACTGGCAGGGTAAGGAAACTGTACATCATCTACTCTATACCTCACACGACTTGCAGGTAATCCCTAAAATAAAATTATTAATTATTAATTTGCTGTTACCAAGTTAAAACACAGTGTAATGATAATATTAAATGGATCTTTAAAATTCATGGTCTTTTAGAAGTGAAAATCATATTTCCATATTTTCATTCTTTCAGAGCTGAAATGTAGCCAGATCATTATTTCTTCATGATAACTCAATCTGAATCAATGAAGTATCTCTACTACAGGTTATTTTAAAATGATTTATATGAGAGAAAAATTAATGGTTGCTTTGGGCATCTTCTCTACCACTTTCCTTTAATTATGTGAATTACATCTTCCTCCCAAAACACCCAATATCTCCTTTTTTAAATTCAGAGACAGGGTCTTCCTTTGTTGCCCAGGCTGGAGTGCAGTGGCATCACCATAGTTCCCCATAACCTCAAAACTTCTGGTTTCAAGTGTTCCTATCCCACTTTAGCCTCCCAAGTAGCTGGGAATACAGGTGTGTGCCACCATGCTTGGCTAATTTGAGAGGACTGTAGTAAAGTGCAGGAATGGACATGAAAGCTAAAAAAACAAAAATTATTTACCATCTACACTGTGTTGATTACCATGCTAGGTATTTCTATACATCATTAGGTTAATGCTCAATCTTTTAAGATGACATTAATAGTGAAGATGATAGTAATAATGGTAAGTTAATGAGGCTAACAATTGCTAGATGCTTACCACTTGCTGGAACCACATTAAAGATGATGTATGTGTACTCTGTTACCCATTTTAGAGCTAAGGAACTTGTGGCTTACAATAAGTTAAAGAGTGCTGAAATATTCCAGAGATAGGCCAAGATAAGTTGGAACACCAAACAAAGTCACTTTTAAAGAAAACAATTAAAATTTGAATTAAAGTTTTTAAAAGAATCAAAGTGATTATAAAGGAACAGTCAAAATTTTGCTGGCTGTCCTCACTTATATTAGGTTTCAGATTGGTTTCCTTTGGAACTATGTAGGGTGACATTGAGGTGAGCACTGTAACATTTACAGTGCTTAGGCCTTGTAAATTTCTTAAAACCTAGAAGTCAAATAAATATCTTGAGCAGAGAACTAGTATGTGGTAAAGTTTTACTTTAAACCTAAACACTAAATTACAACATTAACCTCTTCAGAGAAAGAAACACTCCTATTTGGCATTATTCTGATGAAGAAGAAGTAAGAACATTACCCCCCACAGGGTGTTGATTTGGCTGGACTTGACACTTTGGTGTAAAAACAGTTCTGAGAACATTGCTTTTTATATTTCCATTTTCTTCAAGACTGTCCTTGAAAATAATCTGTTGCTCATGTTGGTTCCTGAATTACAGTTGGGCTATGAGATAAATATGAGTTTTCAGGATTTGTATAATTCCCTATTTTCTGTTAGTTCAGTCCTTTCATATACTACACATCACCACTGATCACTGTCTCCTTGAATACATTCTTTATTTAACCTTTTTCCACTATTCTGCCTTTTCTCCTTCCCATCTGGTGCTCTGTCTCAGACTCTTTGCTTGTTCCCACTCTTTCTGGCTACTAAATGTTGGAGTTTTCCAAGGCTCTGTTTCAAGAACTTCTATATTTTCTACTTCTACTCTCGGCCCCTGGAACCTCTCCCAGTCTGATAGCTTAAAATATCTTCTATTTGTTCATAAATATCAAATTTTAATATCTGGCTAAACTCTGAACCTTTTAAGTCCAAACTAGTACATACAATTGTCCACAGATATGCTATTTTTAAATAAACATATTCAAAACCAGAATAATGATTTCATCTCCCAAATTTATAATTCTTCTACTATAGATAATGGCTCTACCTTTTACTAAGGTGTTCTATCTGAAAGCCTAGGGGTAATCATTGATCCTTTCTCTTAAGCCCCATAGCCAAATCATCATCACATCCTGCCAATACCTCAATGAGTATAGGCCCTAATGTCTTCTAATATCCTCTGTGTTTTCTGTAGTAGACTCTTAATTGACTTTCTGCTTCCATTGTATTAAAATTATCTCATGACTCCTGCTTAAACCCTTCCAATGATTTTGCATCACACACACAAAAAATAAATACAAAGTTGTTAGTATGGGCAATCTGTTCCTAAAAACATCTTTTTGCCTACTCATCTGATTTCACCTTGTTCATTTCCCTTTCACACATTTTCCTTGTTCCTGCCTCCTTGTCTTTGCCAAGGCAATAGTCCTTTACCAGGAAAATAAGGTGGCAATACAATACACTCATCTCTCAGATTTTTGGCTAATAAATTTACCTTCCTCTTCTCCAGGCGTTCTCTAATACTCCCTTTAAATTATCTTTCTTCAGCAACCCTGTCTGAAATTATAGCATATATTTTATGTATTTACTTGTTTACTGTTTGTCTCCCACATAAGAATACAAGCTTTATTAGGGTAGGGACTGTAGCTGAGTACCTTGAATGTTACCTGATCCATAATATGTACTCAAGGAGTATTTGAATAAATAATTCTTTATTTATAAAAAAATTTATTTATAAATTTTATTTATTTATAAACTTTTTATAAATTTTATTTATAAACTTTTTATAAATTTTATTTATTTATAAAATTTTATAAATTTTTATTTATAAAATTTTATAAATTTATTTTAAAAATATTTATAAAAATTTTATTTATAAATTTTATTTATAAAAAATTTATTTGCATAAATAAGTGAATGGATAACCACACATCGAGGGTGCCCAGACACTTCAACTGATATCTAAAGTATTCATATATTTCAAGGTTTGGGAAATAGAGAACATTGAATAAACCTTGAAAGCATGTTAGGGAACTGCCAGTTCTGGGATAATATTTTTATATAAACCACAGATTTCACCCAGTGGTGGATGGTCAGTTCACCCACTGAAGATGTATAGAAACAAGGACACATTTTTTTAGAAAAACTTTGGCCTATATGGACAGAATCAGACTTATTATAATCATATACAATGGCAAACCTTGTATATGATTTGCTTGTGAAAGAGTGGGGGTTTAGCAGAAGACATCGTAGGACTTGGTGCACAGTGTCATGCAATGTCAGCAACTTTGCTTGCATTTGAATAATAACGATAATAACAAGAGTTGTTAGCTATCAGTTTGAGTATTTTACTATGTATCAGACTGCATGTATTACATGCATTTTCATACCTACAATAAGTTCAGAAGTTGGTATTAATAGTACCTACATTTTTTTTTTTTTTTTTTTTTGAGACAGAGTCTTGTACTCTTACCCGGGCTGGAGTGCAGTTGCACGATCTCCGCTCACTGCAACCTCCGCCTCTCGGGTTCAAGTGATTCTCCTGCCTCAGCCTCTCAGGCAGCTGGGACTACACGAGCCCGCCACCATGCCCGGCTAATTTTTTTCTATTTTTAGTAGAGATAGGGTTTCACTATGTTGGCCAGCCAGGTCTTAAACTCCTGACCTCATGATCCGCTCGCCTTTGCCTTCCAAAGGGCTGAGATTACAGGCGTAAGCCACCGCGCCCAGCCCTACTACCTATATTTTTAAAATAATAAAATCTACTTTAAGAATTATCTTCTGAAATTTCCTTAGCTGGAAAATGCCAAAGTTATTAATTGAACAAACTTGGCTCACACTAAAACAGAAGTCTTTTAATAACAAATCAACTTAACATTTTTCAGTACTATCTTAAAGGCAATAGTCCTTTACCAGGAAAATAAGGTGGCAATACAATTGAGCAAAATTACTTGGCAAAGATACTATAGAATTTGATACCCTAGTAAATCTCGCCTTAGAACACTTTCTAAGAAGTTATGCAGCACATAATTCAAGTCACCTCCAGAACAGGAGGTCAATGATGAAAGAGGATAATTATCGCTCCAACTGTTTCAAGAACAAATTTTTAGAGTTTTTGCTAGCATGAGGACCCATTCAGTCTGTAGGACAGTGACTAAAATTACTTATGACAATCACAGATTGGCTCTCAAAAACATAAAATAAGTTAATTATACTTAGAATCTTACTTTTAATAAAGCCAACATATTTTTGTTGCATATGGAATTATGCCTGTAATTGATAAAATGAAAAAGAAAACATGCTGGTATTATGGAATGCTATCTCTCAGATGCCTAAAATAGTTTGCTATCCAGAACATCTTAGAACTTCCTGGATGATTTTTACAGATAAGATTGTATGTATATAAATATGAACATATGACTAAAATAGTTTGCTATCCAGAAAATCTTAGAACTTCCTAGATGATTTTTACAGATAAGATTGTATGTATACAAATATGAACATACATGTTACATAGTGACTACATCAATAAACTTTTTATTCTAAGATTGCAATTATTCTATAGATTACCACACCATCATGAAAGTGTGGCCCTGAGAGGACTCATTTAGCCTGCAAGAAACATTTTGATTCTTTTATCACCCTTGTTATCAAAGCACATTTTATTTTATATCACATATTATGATAACTATACTAAATAACTAAAATGATGTAGACTTTCCTGTCAAAATATTTAAAAGTTTTTTTCTCTCTCTGTCCTTTCCTAAAATCTTCCTTCCCTTCTTCCCTTCTTTTTGCTTTCCCTTCCTCCCTCCTTTCCTTTCTTTACTTCTTTCCAAAGTCTTTTTAAAATAGTTGCATAAATAAGCTATATAATAGGTAAAGGTAATAGGCTTTGGGAAACAGCTCTGATTCCTAATATTATTTCTGGGAAATTTACAAAATGAATCAAGTCAAATTCATTGTTTTAAGAAATTATAAAAATAGCTGTGGCTTTAATCTTGGAAAAAATTGTCATTTTGAAACCCAGAATTTCAAGTACTCTAAAAAAGCTATAAACTTGATCACTTAAAATTACGAATTAGCATTTATTAAGTATCTTTTAATACTTTATTCCACTAAAATATAATAGATATGATTGAAGTATTCTAATGTATAAAACTCACTCTTATTAGTTATGTTTTAAAAACTAAAATAATATAGTAAATGAGTTTATGAATTATATATTTTAATTATTATATATGTGACAAATAAATATTTAAATAATCATTCATATATATATATATACACACACACACACACACACACACATATATATTTTAAAGACAGGATCTTGTGTTGTCACCCAGGCTGATGTGCAGTGGTATGATTATAGCTCACTGCAGCTCACACAATCTTTCTGCCTCAGCCTCCCAAGAGGCTTGATATGGTTTGACTTTGTCAACTCATGGGCTCATGCAATCTTTCTGTCTCAGCCTCCCAAGAGGCTTGATATGGTTTGGCTTTGTCTCCACCCAAATTTCATCTTGAATTGCAGTTCTCATAATCCCCACGTGTTGTTGGAGGGACCTGGTGGGAGGTAACTTAAACATGGGGACAGTTACCCTCATGCTGTTCTTGGGACAATGAGTGGCTTCTCACAAAATCTGATGGTTTTATAAAGGGCTTTTCCCCCTTTTGCTTGGCACTTCTCCTTGCTGCTGCCATGTGAAGAAGGATGCGTTTGCTTCCGTTTCCACCATGATTGTAAGTTTCCTGAAGTCTCCCCAGCCCTCTGGAACTGTGAGTCAACTAAACCTCTTTCCTTTATTAACTACCCAGTCTTGGACAGTTCTTTATAGCCATGTGAGAATGGATTAATACATAGCTGGAACTACAGGTGCATGCCATCATGCTGAACTAATTATTTTTAATTATTTGTAGAGATGAGGATTTCTTTATGTTGCCCAGGTTGGTCCAGAACTCCTGGCCTCAAGTGTTCCTTTCAGTTTGGCCTCCCAAAGTATTAGGATTACAGGTGTAAACCACTGCACCTGGCCTAGACAAACATTAAATTTCCAAATATTTGCTTTTATTTTAAATTGTATTAGGAATAGACAGAAGTCTCTTTTATATATACCCAATAAGTTAATGTTTCTTTCAATTAAATACTTCAAATAATCATATTTTTTAAAGTAAACTATAGAAAACATTTAAAATCAATATGAAAATTTTAAATATTAATTTCTACTTCATTCATGATAATATAGTATGTATATTCTACTGTATCTCTCTATGCATAGCTGTATATATGTCAAGAGGAATTTTTTGGACCATGAATAATGATAAAAGCTATCTATTTACAAGTAAATCAATATTTGGAGGAGGTTCCAAGATGGCCAAATAGGAACAGCTCCAGTCTACAGCTCCCAGCGTGAGTGATGCAGAAGACAGGTGATTTCTGCATTTCCAACTGAGGTACCGAGTTCATCTCACTGGGGCTTGTTGGACAGTGGGTGCAGCCCATGGAGCAGGGTGGGGCATTGCCTCACCTGGGAAGCACAAGGGGTTGTGGAATTCCCTTTCCTAGACAAGGGAAGCCATGACAGATGGTACCTGGAAAATTGGTACACTCCCACTCTAATACTGCGCTTTTCCAACAGTCTTAGCAAACGGCCCACCAGGAGATTATATCCCACGCATGGCTCGGAGGGTCCCACACCCATGGAGCCTCACTCACTGCTAGCACAGCAGTCTGAGATCGAACTGCAAGGCAGCAGTGAGGCTAGGGGAGGGGCATCCACCATTGCTGAGGCTTGAGTAGGTAAACAAAGTGGACAGGAAGCTCGAACCGGGTGGAGCCCACCACAGCTCAAGGAGGCCTGCCTGCCTCTGTAGACTCCACCTCTGGGGGCAGGGCAGAGCTGAACAAAACGCAGCAGAAACTTCTGCAGACTTCAACATCCCTGTCTGACAGCTTTGAAGAGAGTAGTGCTTCCCCCAGCACAGAGTTTGAGATCTAAGAACGGACAGACTGCCTCCTCAAGTGGGTCCCTGACCCCCAAGTAGCCTAACTGGGAGACACATCCCAGTAGAGGCTGACTGACACCTCATATAGCCGGATGCGACTCTGAGACGAAGCTTCCAGAGGAAGGATCAGGCAGCAACATTTGCCATTCTGCAATATTTGCTGTTCTGCAATATTTGCTGTTCTGCAGCCTCCGCTAGTGATACCCAGGCAAACAGGGTCTGGAGTGGACCTCCAGCAACTGCAACAGTCCAGCAGCTGACGGTCCTGACTGTTAGAACGAAAACTAACAAAGAGAAAGGATATCCACACCAAAACCCCATCTGTACATCACCATCATCAAAGACCAAAGGTAGATAAAACCACAAAGATGGGGAGAAACCAGAGCAGAAAAGTTGAAATTCTAAAAATCAGAGCACCTCTTCTCCTCCAAAGGAACACAGCTCCTCACTAGCAATGGAACAAAGCTGGATGGAGAATGACTTTGAGGAGTTGAGAGAAGAAGGCTTCAGACCATCAGTAATAACAAACTTCTCCGAGCTAAAGGAGGATGTTTGAACCCACCACAAAGAAGCTAAAAACCTTGAAAAAAGATTAGACAAATGGCTAACTAGAATAAACAGTGTAGAGAAGACCTTAAATGACCTGATGGAGCTGAAAACCATGGCATGAGAACTACCTGAGGCATGCACAAGCTTCAGTAGCCGATTTGATCAAGTGGAAGAAAGGGTATCAGTGATTGAAGATCAAATGAATGAAATGAAGTAAGAAGAGAAGTTTAGAGAAAAAAGAATAAAAAGAAATGAACAAAGCCTCCAAGAAATATGGAACTATGTGAAAAGACCAAATCTACATCTGATTAGTGTACCTGAAAGTGACAGGGAGAATGGAACCAAGTTGGAAAACACTCTGCAGGATATTAACCAGGAGAACTTCCCCAACCTAACAAGGCAGGCCAACATTCAAATTCAGGAAATACAGAGAACGCCACAAAGATACTCCTCAAGAAGAGCAACTCCAAGGCACATGATTGTCAGATTCACCAAAGTTGAAATGAAGGAAAAAATATTAAGGGCAGCCAGAGAGAAAGGTCTGGTTACCCACAAAGGGAAGCCCATCAGACTAAAAGTGGATCTCTCAGCAAAAAATGTACAAGTCAGAAGAGAGCGGGGGACAATATTCAACATTCTTGAAGAAAAGAATTTTCAACTCAGAATTTCATATCCAGCCAAACTAAGCTTCATAAGTGAAGGAGAAATAAAATCCTTTACAGACAAACAAATGCTGAGATATTTTGTCACCACCAGGCATGCCTTACAAGAGCTCCTAAAAGGAAGCACTAAACATGGAAAGGAACAACCAGTACCAGCCACTGCAAAAACATGCCAAATTGTAAAGACCACTGATGCTAGGAAGAAACTGCATCAACTAACGAGCAAAATAACCGGCTAAGATCATAATGACAGGATCAAATTCACACGTAACAATATTAACCTTAAATGTAAATGGGCTGAATGCTCCAATTAAAAGACACAGACTGGCAAATTGGATAAAGAGTCAAGACCCATCAGTGTGCTGTATTCAAGAGACCTATCTTATGTGCAGAGATACACATAGGCTCAAAATAAAGGGATGAAGATCTACCAAGCAAATGGAAAGCAAAAAAAAATAGCAGGGGTTGCAATCCTAGTCTCTGATAAAACAGACTTTAAACCAACAAAGATCAGAAGAGACAAAGAAGGCCATTACATAATGGTAAAGGGATCAATTCAACAAGAAGAGCTAACTATCCTAAATATATATGCACCCAATACAGGAGCACCCAGATTCATAAAGCAAGTCCTTGGAGACCTACAAAGAGACTTAGACTTCCACACAATAATAATGGGAGACTTTAACACCTTCAGGTCTTCAGAGCAGAACTGAAGGAGACAGAGAAACAAAAAACTCTTCCAAAAAATCAATGAATCCAGGAGCTGTTTTTTTTTTTAAAAATCAACTAAATTGATAGACTGCTAGCAAGGCTAATAAAGAAGAAAAGAGAGAAGAATCAAATAGACACAATAAAAAATGATAAAGGGGATATCACCACTGAGCCCACAGAAATACAAACTACCATCAGAGAATACTATAAACACCTCTATGCAAATAAACTAGAAAGTCTAGAAGAAATGGATGAATTCCTGGACACATACACCCTCCCAAGACTAAACCAGGAAGAAGTTGAATCCCTGAATAGACCAATAACGGCTCTGAAATTGAGGCAATAATTAATAGCCTACCAACCAAAAAAAGTCCAGGACCAGATGGATTCACAGCCAAATTCTACCAGAGGTACAAAGTGGATCTGGTACTATTCCTTCTGAAGCTATTCCAGTCAATAGAAAAAGAAGGAATCCTCCCTAACTCATTTTATGAAGTCAGCATCATCCTGATACTAAAGCTGGCAGAGACACAACAAAAAAAGAGAATTTAAACCAATATCCCTGATGAACATCAATGTGAAAATCCTAAACAAAATACTGGAAAACCAAATCCAGCAGCACATCAAGAAGCTTATCCACCACGATCAAGTGGGCCTCATCCCTGGGATGCAAGGCTGGTTCAACATATGCAAATCAATAAACGTAATGCAGCATATAAACAGAACCAAAGACAAAAACCACATGATTATCTCAATAGATGCAGAAAAGGCATTTGACAAAATTCAACAGCCCTTCCTGCTAAAAACTCTCAATAAACTAGGTATTGATGTAACGTATCTTAAAATAATAAGAGTTATTTGTGACAAACCCACAGCCAATATCATACTGAATGGGCAAAAACTGGAAGCATTCCCTTTGAAAACTGGTACAAGACAGGGATGCCCTATCTCACCACTCTTATTCAACATAGTGTTGGAATTTCTGGCTAGGGCAATCAGGCAGGAGAAAGAAATAAATGATATTCAATTAGGAAAAGAAGAAGTCAAATTGTCCCTTTTTTCAGATGACATGATTGTATATTTAGACAACCCCATCATCTCAGCCCACAACCTCCTTAAGCTGATAAGCAACTTCAGCAAAGTCTCAGGATACAAAATGAATGTGCAAAAATCACAAGCATTCCTATACACCGATAACAGACAAACAGAGAGCCAAATCATGAGTGAATTCCCATTCACAACTGCTTCAAAGAGAATAAAATACCTGGGAACCCTACTTACAAGGGATGTGAAGTAGGAGAACTACAAACCACGGCTCAAGGAAATAAAAGAGGACACAAACAAATGGAAGAACATTCCATGCTCATGGATAGAAAGAATCAATACCATGAAAATGGTCATACTGCCCAAGGTAATTTATAGATTCAATGCCATCCCCATCAAGCTACCAATGACTTTCTTCACAGAATTGGAAAAAACTACTTCAAATTTCATATGGAACCAAAAAAGAGCCCACACAGCCAAGACAATCCTAAGCCAAAAGAACAAAGCTGGAGGTATCACGCTACCTGACTTCAAACTATACTACAAGTCTACAGTAACCAAAAACAGCATGATACTGGTACCAAAACAGAGATATAGGTCAATGGAACAGAACAGAGCTCTCAGAAATAATACCACACATTTACAACCATCTGATCTTTGACGAATGTGACCAAAACAAGAAAAAGGGAAAGCATTCCCTATTTAATAAATGGTGCTGGGAAAACTGGCTAGCCATGTGTAGAAAGCTGAAACTGGATCCCTTCCTTACACCTTATACAAAAATTAATTCAAGATGGATTAAAGACTTAGATGTTAGACCTAAAACCATAAAAACTCTAGAAAAAAACCTAGGCAATACCATTCAGGACATAGGCATGTGCAAAGGCTTCATGACTAAAACACCAAAAGCAATGGCAACAAAAGCCAAAATTGACAAATTGGATCTAATTAAACTAAAGAGCTTCTGCACAGCAAAAGAAACTACCATCAGAATGAAAAGGCAACCTACAGAATGGGAGAAAATTTTTACAGTCTACCCATGTGACAAAAGGGCTAATATCCAGAATCTACAAAGAACTTAAACAAATTTACAAGAAAAAATCAAACAACCCCATCAAAAAGTGGGCAAAGCATATGAACAGACACTTTTCAAAAGAAGACATTTATGCAGCCAACAGACACATGAAAAAAATGCTCATCATCATTGGCCATCAGAGAAATGCAAATCAAAACCACAATGAGATACCATCTCACACCAGTTAGAATGGTGATCATTAAAAAGTCAGGAAACAACAGGTGCTGGAGAGGATGTGGAGAAACAGGAACACTTTTACACTGTTGTTGGGACAGTAAGCTAGTTCAACCATTGTGGAAGACAGTGTGGGGATTCCTCAAGGATCTAGAACTAGAAATACCATTTGACCCAGCCATCGCATTACTGGGCATATATGCAAAGGATTATAAATCATGCTGCTATAAAGACACATGCACACCTATGTTTATTGTGGCACTATTCACAATAGCAAAGACTTTGAACAAACCCAAATGTCCATCAATGATAGACCGGATTAAGAAAATGTGGCACATATACACCATGGAATACTCTGCAGCCATAAAAAAGGATGAGCTCATGTCCTTTGTAGGGACATGGATGAAGCTGGAAACCATCATTCGGGGGCAAAGTATTGCAAGGACAGATAACCAAACACCACATGTTTTCACTCATAGGTGGGAACTCAACAATGAGAACACTTGGACACAGGGCGAGGAACATCACACACCAGGGCCTGTCATGGGGTGGGGGGAGGGGGGAGGGATAGCATTAGGAGATATACCTAATGTAAATCTCGAGTTAATGGGTGCAGCACACCAGCATGGCACATGTATACATATGTAACAAACCTGCACACTGTGCACATGTACCCTAGAACTTAAAGTATATTAAAAAAATAAATTAATTAAAAAAACAAATCAATATTTAAAATTGCGTTACTACGGCGATATATTTCTTTTCTATATCATTTTGAAATTGTGATAAAATTGCTTTAATATGAACACTAAAAGCAGTATACAGAATTACTTTCTTAAAGTTCTTACTGACCAGTAAATTACTTCTTTGGTTCCGTACTCTCATCAACCAAATATAGTGTTCTCTATTTAGGTTTAGAATAATCTTGAGGTCATTAGTTATTTCCCTGTATTCACACAGTATTACCACTAGACCACAGCATTTAAATAGATTTTTAAAAGATTTTTAGAAAAAAAATCATAGCCATTGCTCCTTCACTGCTGAAGACAGAATGAGATTTGGTTTCAACAAATACTTAGATATGAGGAAGAGCCTTTCTAATTGGTAAAGTAACATAGTCTCCTTCAGAAGGATACATGTATTTTAGAAATAAAATATTCAAAATAGGAGCATGCTATTACAGGAAGCTTACTAAATCAAAGTGAGCTGAAAACGTTGCCAACATAGAATAATAACTGAATTTAATGACAATTTATTTATATATTTGTTTATTTGTTTATTTTACCTTATTTTTCTTGAGACAGAGTTTCACTCTGTCGTCCGGGCTGGAAGGCAGTGGCGTGATCTCGGCTCACTGCAGCCTCCGCCTCCCAGGCTCCAATGATTCTCGTTCCTTAGCCTACCAAGTAGCTGAGATTACAGGGACGCACCATGCCTGGATAATTTTTGCATTTTTAGAAGAGACAGGGTTTCACCATGTTGCCTAGGCTGCTCTCAAACTCCTGAGCTCAAGTGATCCACCCACCTTGGCTTCCCAGCCTGTTGGGATTACAGGCATCAACCACCACATCCAGCCAGAAATTAAACACAATTTAAAACAAATCTCTAGGGGCTTTTTGTTTTCCATTAGATAAAATATATTTAACTTTAAAGATTAGTATCATACAACTAAGTAATAATATACTTATTTATATAAGATATATTTGTAAGAGAGATTTAAAAATTGTCTAAAATATTAGAAATTAAAAATTTTATAAATTACTATCACTTGTCATCTTGCTCATATGTTTTATTTCTATTTATTTGTGAAATACAGCATTTTTTCAGTCCTTGTTTATATGAAAACTGTCTAAAGGTTTGATAGTTAATCACTCTATCTTTCCTGGAACACTCCTTATATGGGTTATAGAATATCATATTCCACACTACTGGTTGCCTTAGTGATCACTCTTCATTCTTCTATTTAGCTGATTCGTTTACCTATTCACAACTTTCAAGTGATGGCGACCACAGGCGCCTCTGCCCTTTTTCTTATTTTTTTTTTTAATTTCAACTTTTATTTTAGGTTTTGGGGTACATGTGCAAGTCTGTTACACGATGTTTCATAATGCTGAGGTTTGAGGTACAATTGATCCAGTCATCGAGGTAGTGAGCATAGTACTCGATATGTTGTTTTTCAGCCCTTGCTCCCCTCCTTCCCCCACCTCCTCTAATAGTCTCCAGTATCTATTGTTCCCATCTTTATGTCCAGGTGTACCCAATGTTTAGCTCCCACTTATAAGTGAAAACATGCAGTATTTGGTTTTCTGTTCCTGCATTAATTCACTTGGTATAATTGTTTCCAGCTGCATCAATATTGCTGCAAAGGGCATGCTTTCATTTTTTTAAGTTTGCATAGTATTCCATGGTGCATATGTACCACATTTTCTTTATCCAATACACCACTGATGGACACTCAGATTGATTCCATGTCTTAGCTATTGTGAAAAGTGCAGTGATGAACATATAAGTGCATGTGTCTTTTTGGTAGAGCAATTTCTTTTTCTTTGGTTATATACCCAGTAATGGAATTGCTAGGTCAAATGATGATTCCATTTTAGGTTAATTGAGAAATCTCCAAACTGCTTTCCACAGTGGATGAATTAATTTACATTCCCACCAACAATGAATAAGTGTTTTTTTTTCCCCCATAACCTCACCAGCATCTGTTTTTTGACTTTTTAATAATCAATACTCTGACTGGTGTGCGGTGGTATTTTACTGTGGTTTTGATTTGTGTTTCTCTGATTATTAGTGATGAACATTTTTTCATATGTTTGTTAGTTGCTTGTATGTTTTCTTTTGAGAAGTGTCTGTTCATGTCCTCTGATTTTTAATAGGGTGTTTGTTTTTTGCTTGTTGAATTAGGTTCTTTATAGATGCTGGATATTATTAGACTTTTGTCAGATGCATAGTTCATAAACACTTTCTCCTATTCTATAGATTGTCTGTTTACTTTGTTGATGGTCTCTTCCCTGGGGCAAAGCTCTTTAGTTTAATTAGTTCCCACTCATCAATTTTTGTTTTTGTTGTAATTGCTTTTGGTGACTGAGTCAAAACTTATGTGCCAAGAGCAATGTCTAGAATGATATTTCTTAGATTTCCTTCTAGGATTTTTATAGTTTTATGTCTTAAATATAAGTGATTTATTCATATCAAAAAAAATTTTGTATGTGGTTGAAGGAAAGGCCTAGTTTCATTCTTCTGCATATGGCTAGCCAGTATACTAGCACCATTCATTGAAAAGGCAATTTTTCTCTATAGTTTGTTTTTGTAAGTTTTGTCACATGTCAGATGGTTGCAGGTGTGTGACTTTATTTCTGAGAACTCTATTCTGTTCCACTGGTCTATGTGTTTGTTTTTGTACCAGTACCGTGTTGTTTTGATTGCTGCAGCCTTGTATTAATAATATAGTTTGATGTAGGGTAGTGTGATGCTTCCACCTTTATTCTTTTTGCTTTGCTCATATGAGTTATAGTACCATGCTTAACCCTACGTAATGTGGGGTTCATTCATTCATTCATTCATTTAACACGTTCACTGAATAGAAATTACTGAGTTGTGAGAGTACAAAAAATGAAAAAGCTCACAAGGAGATGGAGTTCATCTCACATCCCCTTCTTCTGAATGTTCTTTAGAAATAATTCATCCATATTGACCTTATCAAACACCAACCTCCTTCCTACCTCAAGGCTTTTCCATTTGCTTTTGTCTTTGCCTGTAAGACTCTTGCATTATTATCCTCTTTTAACATTCTGGTCTCAAATGACACAAACTCCTCTGTATATACTCATCCATACACTACTCTATCACTATTATTTTTATAGCACATATGCTTATGTGAAATTATGTTACATATTTACTTGTGTATGATTTTGCAGCCTGTCTCTGTCCATCATCTGTAAGCTCCATTCGAGTAGATTTTTTTTTGTGATTTGCCATTATTTAAGAGGGCAATAATAATTTGTTAAATGAATACTACAACTGATTTAAACTGTCCCACAGAAGTGATATTTATGGTGTCTTTTAAATAAACATAGAAATTAACCTTCCCAGTCTTAAAACTTGAGAGAGCTACATTTGTTTTATCTGAGTTATTTTCTAAGGACACCAACCATTGGGCCTCCCAGAGAGTATCAAGGACCTGAAACTTACTAGAGCACTGCATCTGGGCAACGAGATACAAGACCCCTCACTGTCATGACTGGCTAACTGAGTCCCTGTTTACTGTTAACCAACTCATCTTCTTTATCTCTCCCTAATTCCTGTTTTCCTGCATGTAGTTACATTTCTTCTCTGCAATATAAACCCCTGATTTTAGTCAGTCTGGGAGATGGATTTGACACTAACCTCCCATCTCCTGGGCTGCAGCACCTGATTAAAGCCAACCCTGGCAATGCTTTTTGCCTCAGTGATCGGCTTTCTGTGCAGTGAGCAACAAGACCTAGACCAAGGATGTCCGATCTTTTAGCTTCCTTGGGCCACATTGGAAGAAGAATTATCTTGTGCCACACATATAATACACTAACACTAATGATAGCTGAAAGCTTTAAAAAAAATCACAAATAAACCTCATAATGTTTTAAGACAGTTTATGAATTTGTGTTGGGCTGCACTGAAAGCTCTCCTTGGCTGCATGTGGCCTATGGGCCATGAGTTCGACAAGCTTGATCCTAGACCAAACCCCTGACATTTCAGTAACACTTACGTGTATGTGTTTCATGAGCTGCCAAGATGTATAACACATGGGGATTACGAGAAAAACGGTTCAAGATAAGATTTGGGTGGGGACACAGCCAAACCACATCATTCCACCCTGGCCCCTTTCAAATCTCATGTCCTCACATTTCAAAACACAATTATGCCTTCCCAACAGTCCCTCAAAGTCTTAACTCATTTCAGCATTAATCCAAACGTCCAAGTCCAAAATCTCATCTGAGACACAGCAAGTACCTTTTGCTTATGAGCCTGTGAAATCAAAAGCATTGATACTTCCTAGATACAATGAGGGTATAGGCATTGGTAAATACACCCATTCCAAATAAGAGAAATTAGCTAAAATGAAGGGGCTACAGGCCCCGTGCATGTCTAAAATCCAGTGGGGAAGTTAAATCTTAAAGCTCCCAAATGATCTTCTTTCACTCCATATCATATCCAGGTCTCACTGATGCTAGAAGTGTGCTGCCATGGCCTTAGACAGCACTACCCTTATGGCTTTGCAGTGTATAGCCCCCTCTTGGCTGCTTTCATGGCTGGCATTGAATGCCTGCAGCTTTTCCAGGCACACACAGCAAACTGTCAGCCGATTTACCATTCTGGGGACTGGAGGACAGTGGCTCTCTTCTCACAGCTCCACTAGGCAGTGCACCAGTGGGGACTCTGTGTGGGGGCTCCCACCACACATTTCTCTTCTGTACTTCCCTAGCAGAGGTTCTCCATGACAATTCTCCCCCTGCAGCACACCTCTGCCTGGACATCCAGGCATTTCCATACATCCTCTGAAATCTAGGCAGAGGTTCCTAAACTTCAGTTACTGTCTTCTCTACACCCGCTGGACCAACACCACATGGAAGCTGTCTAGGATTGACAATTGCATCTTCTGAAGCAATGGCCTGAACTGTACCTTGGCCCATTTTAACCATGGCTGGAGTGGCTAGGATGCAGGGAACCAAGTCCTGAGGCTATACACAGCAGGGGGGTCCCTGGACCCAGCCAAGGAAACCATTTTTCCCTCTTAGGCCTCTGAGTGTGTGATGGGAGGGGATGCTGTGAATGTCTCTGACATGCCCAGCAAACATTTCCCCCATTGTCATGGTGAGTAACATTTGGCTCCTCATTACTTATGCAAATTTCTGCTGCCAACTGGAATTCCTCTCCAGAAAATGGTTTTGTTTTTTTTTTTTTTTTTTCTACTGCATCATCAGGCTGCAAATTTTTCAAGCTTTTATACTCGGCTTCCTTTTGAACACTTTGCTACTTAGAAATTTCTTCCACCAGGTACCCTAAGTCATCTCTCTCAAGTTCAATGTTCCACAGATATCTAGAGCAGGGGCAAAATGCTACGTCTCTTTGCATAGCAAGTGTGACCTTTACTCCAGTTCCCAACAAGTTCCTCATCTCCGTCTGAGACCAGCTCAGCCTGGACTTTATCGTCCATATCACTTTCAGCAGTTTGTTCAAAGCCATTCAACAAATCTCTATGAAGTTCCAAACTTTCCCACATCTTCTTGTCTTCTTCTGAGCCCTCCAAACTGTTCCAACCTCTGCCTGTTACCCAGTTCCACAGTCACTTCCACATTTTCAGGTGCCTTTACAGCAGTGCCACTCTACCTGGTATCGATTTACGGTATTAATCCGTTCTCACACTGCTATGGGGACTTACCAGATACTTGGTAATTTATAAAGTAAATAAGTTTAATTAACTCAGTTCTGCAGGGCTGGGGAGGCCTCAGGAAACTTACAATCATGGCAGAAACATACAAGACATCCTTCTTCACAGGGTGACAGCAAAGAGAAGTGCAGAGTGAAGTAAGGGAAAAATCCCTTATAAAACCATCAGATTTTGTGAGAACTCACTCACTATCACGAGAAGGGCATGGAACTAACCTCCCCATGATTCAATTGTCTCCCACTGGGTCTCTCCCACTACACGTGAAGATTATGGGAACTACGGTTCAAGATGAGATTTGGGTGAGGACACAGCAAAACCATATCACCCTCTAAGAATTTATTTATCTAAGAATGTGGATACATTGTTGGCAAGTTTTCAATTTATAACCTATAAATATCTGTTAATTTTCGCATTGACAGCTTCTCATATTCGTCTCTCAAGATGGTGGGCAAGGATGAGAAACATAGGTATGCTTTTGTACTCATGGGCCTCACAAGTGGACAGGTTGGAGAGACAAAATGTACACATAAAAACACAATTATTTCCCAACATTTCTGATTAAAACTGTGAAAAGGAAACATGTGGTGCTATTAAACGGAGGTGCTACAACTAGAGAACAGATCTTAAGATTTATAGTAAACTAGACTTTAAAACTCACTGCAGACACTCACAAATCACAAAATACACAAAATGTATTTTAGTTCATAGAGCGTATAGTAATTGTGTTATATGTACAGTCTAATTTAGTATATCATTTGAGTATTAAAATGATAAACTAGGCCAGGTGCGGTGGCTCACGCCTGTAATCCCAGCACTTCGGGAGGCTGAGGTGTGTGGATCACCTGAGGTCAAGAGTTCGTGACCAGCCTGGCCAACATGGTGAAACTCTGTCTCTACTACAAATACAAAAAAATTAGCCTGGCATCGTGGCGGGCACCTGTAATCCAAGCTACTTGGGAGGCTGAGGTAGGAGAATTGCTAGAACTCTGGGGCTGGAGGTTGCAGTGAGCTGAGATCACACCACTACACTCCAGCCTGGGTGACAGAGTGAGACTCCATCTCAAAAAAAAAAAAAGAAAAAAACCTTAATTTTATTAGGATTTTGAACAAGGGGTAAAAGTAGACATATATCAGTAGGAAGTTACATAAATTAAAGCTGTCTTTTAAACAAAAAGTCTTCCTAATTTTTGGTAAGAACATTATTAAAATATGTATATTTTTAAAAATGTGTGGGATTCTAAAGGCCCTGTCAGCATATTTTCACGAAAACTTTCTTCTCGAATATTACAATGCCATGGATGACATCAGAGTTACTTCAAGAGTTTAGGTATTAATATCCTAAAGTTTACAGTTGATGAGGATGTAAGCACTGTACCAAACTAGATGCAAAGTTGTGTTTTTCCATCACTCTGGAAGTGAGGAGAAAGAGGAGGAAAAATTAACTAACATCAATGTGCTTCACAAAAGCCAAGTGTGTCATTCTCCATCAAGCCCAAACAATAACCCAGCAAAATAGTTCTTCTTATTCCTATATGATTACAAGGTTTAAAGAAGTTAATTAACTGCTGTACAATATAATTTTTGTGAGTTAAACAAAAACAACAACACTAGTGACATCAGTCAATAATTTTCATATACTCTAGAGATGTTCACCAAACCTAACGGCACTCAGGAAGAACATGATTTATGACATCTATTATAAAGGAATCAATTTTTTTTGGTTCATGATTTAGGTATCTTTCTAAATATGATTGGGGGTAGTATGTAACTTATTTAAATATTATGTGGTTTCCAAAATATGTAATAAATGATATCAGCTTTGTGATGTCCTTTTATCTGCTAAATTTGAAATGTGTAAAATTCAATAATTATGAGTATGGATATTTACTCATATCTGTATTAACATGAATAACACATGGCAGACAAATCCTGCATTGGTGATGCTCACATTAGATTTTTAAAATCAAAATGTGATATAATTCTACACAGTAATAAGGTGAGAATAATTAATATAGCAGAATAAATGTAAATTTACACCAAGAAAATAGAATAATGAGATTTCAATTATTTTCTTCATTATTCAGCACATTTTCTACTTTTGATTTCTATTCTTACAGTGTGTGTTAAACACGATATGTTTCGACTTAGTTATCATGAGAATATAATTAATTACTACAGAAGGTAATTGCATACCTGTATGAAGGATGTTTCAAACTTGAAAACTTAGGGAATTTCAGTGAGGCATCATGCTACCTGACTTCAAACTATACTACAAGACTACCGTAACCAAAACAGCATGGTACTGGTACCAAAACAGAGATATAGATCAATGGAACAGAACAGAGCCCTCAGAAATAACGCCGCATATCTACAACTATCTGATCTTTGACAAACCTCAGAAAAACAGGCAATGGGGAAAGGATTCCCTATTTAATAAATGGTGCTGGGAAAACTGGCTAGCCATATGTAGAAAGCTGAAACTGGATCCCTTCCTTACACCTTATACAAAAATTAATTCTAGATGGATTAAAGACTTAAACATTACATCTAAAACCATAAAAACCCTAGAAGAAAACCTAGGCATTACAATTCAGGACACAGGCATGGGCAAGGACTTCACGTCTAAAACACCAAAAGCAATGGCAACAAAAGCCAAAATTGACAAATGGGATCTAATTAAATTCAAGAGCTTCTGTACAGCAAAAGAAACCACCATCAGAGTGAACAGGCAACCTACAAAATGGGAGAAAATTTTCACAACCTACTCATCTGACAAAGGGCTAATATCCAGAATCTACAATGAACTCAAACAAATTTACAAGAAAAAAACAAACAACCCCATCAAAAAGGTGGCAAAGGATATGAACAGACACTTCTCAAAAGAAGACATTTATGCAGCCAAAAGACATGTGAAAAAATGCTCATCATCACTGGCCATCAGAGAAATGCAAATCAAAACCACAATGAGATACCATCTCACACCAGTTAGAATGGCAATCATTAAAAAGTCAGGAAACTACAGGTGCTGGAGAGGATGTGGAGAAATAGGAACACTTTTACACTGTTGGTGGGACTGTAAACTGGTTCAACCACTGTGGAAGTCAGTGTGGCGATTGATTCCTCAGGGATCTAGAACCAGAAATACCATTTGACCCAGCAATCTCATTACTGGGTATATACCCAAAGAATTGTAAATCATTCTGCTATAAAGACACATGCACACGTATGTTTATTGCGGCACTATTCACAATAGCAAAGACTTGGAACCAAACCAAATGTCCAACAATGATAGACTGGATTAAGAAAATGTGGCACATATACAGCATGGAATACTATGCAGCCATAAAAAATGATGAGTTCATGTCCTTTGTAGGGACATGGATGAAACTGGAAACCATCATTCTCAGCAAACTATCGCAAGGACAAAAAACCAAACACCGCATGTTCTCACTCATAGGTGGGAATTGAACAATGAGAACACATGGACACAGGAAGGGGAACATCACACTCTGGGGACTGTTGTGGGGTGGAGGGAGGAGGGAGGGATAGCATTAGGAGATATACCTAATGCTAAATGATGAGTTAATGGGTGCAGCACACCAGCATGGCACATATATACATATGTAACTAACCTGCACATTGTGCACATGTACCCTAAAACTTAAAGTATAATAATAATAAAAAAAATTTTTTTAAAAGAAAATATAATGGACTAAAATAATTAGGTCCTTCGTATCAGGGGAAATCTTGATTTAGTCATTTTTCTTAAACACATAATTATCAAGAAATTACTTACTCAGGCTCACATTGTTTCCTTCATAATTTCTTCATAGTTATAGCAATCACATTGTATCAGGGAATACCAAACTTATTATTATCATTAAAAACAAACATTAAGTAATTTGTTTTCAAGAACACAAATATTTTACCCCGACATGGTTTCCAAAATTCTTTTTCCCAAAGTCTTTGAGGCAACTACTCTGATTTATTTTGTAACAGTGCAATTCACAAAATCTCCCAAGCATGATTTAACATCAGGAATTACTATAAAGTGTTTTGGGGGTGTGTGTGTGTATACATATACACACACAAAATATATATATACGTTTTGCAGGCATGTGACTTAGTCATATTTTAGTGAATTTAACTGGATGTCAAGGTATCCTTAAAGGACAAAAGAGAAAAAAAAAAAAAAACAGCAGGCGGAACTCTTCATGTAACCACTGAGAAAGTCCTGTGCTTTTTTTACTTCTCCCTCCCTCTTCCCTGTTTTTAACACCTGGAATGACCAATATGTTTTGACAACATGTTGGCAAGTTCCTTATGCAGTTTGACACTTAATATAAGGTGTTTGTATAGTTCAGTTTCTACAGATAGGATATTGACACAGCTATTTAAGATTGTAAAAAATATTTGCTTTAAGGCTATTTACCACTAAATGTTTTGGGAAATGTGCTTTTCAAAGGTAAACGTAACTCGACCCTTAAAGGTATGAAATAACACATTCCTTGTAAAATTTATTTATTTAAACACAGTTGTTAAGTTTATGAAGTTGACATTTGGCACACCGTCAGACTTCCCTAATACAAAAAATTCATGTAGCCAAAGGAACTTAGAGATGAACCTTATCTGAGCTAGTAATTAGTGACCCTATATTCTATGCCTTAAATTCTTAACACTGTCTTCACAATCTACCAGATTAAGCAGGATCCAACTTAGGTTTCCCTCTCCATCCTCCTGAAAAAAAATGGCCTTGGTTTTTGAAACTTACTGTTCTTCCTCATACTTCAGGGCCTGATTCTTTTGTTACGTGACTTTATCTTGGCATAACCTTCAGACCTCCGCTCAGAATCACTTATAGAACCTTCCTTGACTCTCTAGATACAATCATGCTCCCTCTTATCTGCTTTCATAGAACCCTAATCATTTCTAAGTGCTTTTCTTTTTTTTTTTTCTTTTCTTTTTTTTTTTTTGAGGCAGAGTCTTGCTCTGTCTTCCATGCTGGAGTGCAGTGGTGCAATCTCTGCTCACTGCAAGTTCCGCCTCCCAGGTTCACACCATTCTCCTGCCTCAGCCTCCCAAGTAGCTGGTACTACAGGTGCCCACCACCATGCTCGGCTAATTTTTTGTATATTTTAGTAGAGACGGAGTTTCACCATGTTAGCCAGGATGGTCTCGATATCCTGACCTTGTGATCTGCCCACCTCGGCCTCCCAAAGTGCTGGGATTACAGGCGTGAGCCACCGTGCCTGGCCTTACTTGATTGACTTTTTAACTTTTATCCTTTCAAGTTTGAAATACCAAGGCTTGGAACCATGACAGTTTTCCCTTATGCTTAATCAAGCATCTCTTATATAATAGAATCTCTTTAAATAATATTCAATGCACAAACATATAGTAAATCTTGAGGAATTTTTATTTTGTTTGGATCTCAAGGGCACAGATTTGAGTTAAATATTACCTATAGTTTATGAAACATTATCATTGATGGATCTTCAAGGCATATTTGTTTATTCATTTCTTTCTCTTCTTTTATTCTCATACGTTTTTTTCCTATCTCTCTTTGCCACCAATGGCAATCTTTTTAATACATTTAAGGAGTATCTTTTAACTAGACCATTTATGGTACATTGTATTATAGTTTAGCAAATATCCCCTCCCCTTTCTTCTACTTCCTATTCTGATTTTTTGGGCTAGGCCATGTGACTTGCTTTGGTCAACAGACATGAAGAACTGTGACACGGGAGCAGTCTTTACATGTCATCATGTGGTTAGGCAAGTTCTCTTAGGATTATATTCTCACTATTTGAAAAGCAGGCCTGGTTAGCCATGCGTCCCTACAGAAGGAGATATGTGGAACAGACATGAGCCCAGACAAGGTCAGCCAACTCCTAGCTGCCTCACAGACCCATAAATAAAAATATTGATCTTTGCTATTGCAGAACAGTGAGATTTTGGTGTTGTTTACTAAGAATTGTTTTTGTAGGAAAAACTGTAGAAGCTTCTGTGTGCTTAAAAAAAAAAACTTTATATAATGGTATTGCTTTCTTTTTCTATTTTCATTGAGCACTCAGTTCTTACACTTCATTCTTTTTGCTATGTGTTAATCAAATCCTGCTGCACCAGAAGTTCACAGGGTACTTCACACTAACTAATGATCACAGTTGTATAGGAATCTCTGGGATATGTTAGAAAGTTCATAATATGACATATAATGTTCCTGACAGTGGCATTGTCTTGAATGCTTTTAAATTATTTGACTCTGTAGTAAAGATGGCTTGAGGTTGGAGAGAGGATGGGGTGGCAGGCTCTCCATTACCATGGTGAGTGGAACAGCCAGGTGTGAAGCCAAACAAGCTGTAGCATTTAGCCACAATGGTAGTGTAGTCAAAGGGAAACTTCAAAACAGAATACTTGGGTCCAGTCCTTAGATTATAAACACACCCCGAGAAAAGATCCAGCAGGGAAAAAATTGTCATGGTCATGTTTCAGAGGCATAGAACCTTCCTGACTCCCTACTACCTTATGCTACCCACTTCTTCTCTACAACTTATGCTCAGGTTCCTGGACCTCTGACCTTTACAGGATTTTCCAGAATGCAGGGGAAAAGCACAAAGAGAAGGAAGCAGATCACAAAATATAAATATGGATGACAGATCTCATAGACTTAAAGCATTAAAAAGGTCAGAGTAAACATAAAAAAAAGATAGTTAATATATATTATTTACTATGTGGTAGGCACCAACTGTTCCACATAAATGACATCATTTCAACATCACAGCAACCCTATAAAGTATTTCTTTTGTTTTTAGAACACATGAAATATATTCTTTAAACAAATTTTTAAGTGTATCACACAGTACTGTTAACTACAGTCACAATTTTGGAAAGCAGATCCTTAGAACAATACCAGAAAAACAAACAACAAATAACTCAATTAAGAAATGGGTAAAGGATTTGAATAACTTTTTCAAAAAAAAAAAAACAACATACACACTCGACATACAAATGGCCAACAGTACATAAAAATGTGCTCAACAGTATGATATTCCCCTTCCTGTGTCCATGTGATCTCATTGTTCAATTCCCACCTATGAGTGAGAATATGCGGTGTTTGGTTTTTTGTTCTTGCGATAGTTTACTGAGAATGATGGTTTCCAATTTCATCCATGTCCCTACAAAGGATATGAACTCATCATTTTTTATGGCTGCATAGTATTCCATGGTGTATATGTGGTGGGGAGGGGGGAGGGGGGAGGGATAGCATTGGGAGATATACCTAATGCTAGATGACGAGTTAGTGGGTGCAGCGCACCAGCATGGCACATGTATACATATGTAACTAACCTGCACAATGTGCACATGTACCCTAAAACTTAAAGTATAATAAAAAATAAATAAAATAAAATAAAAAATAAAAAATAAAAAATAAATGTGCTCAACATCATTAGTCATAACGGAAATAAAGTCAAAACTACAATCAGATATCGCCTCATGCTTTGTAGGATGGCTGTTATTTAAAAAAAATTTTTTTAAAGTTAGCAAGAATGTGAAGAAATTGCTACACTTGTGCATTGTTGGTGGAAATGTAAAATGGCACTGTCAATATGAGAAACAGTATGGGGTTTCCTCAAAAAAATTACTAATATAACTACCATATGATCCAGCAGTTCCATTTTTGGGAATTTATTCAAAATATTTGAAATCAGGATCTTTAAGAGATATCTATCTGTACTCCCATGTGTACTGAAGCATTATTCAGAGTATCCAAGATGTGGAAACAGACTAAATGATCATTGATGGATGAGTGGATAAAGAAAATGTGGTATATACATACAAGTGAACATTACTCAGCTTTAAAAAGAAGGAAGTACTGCCATTTGTAACAATGTGAACGAATCTTGAGGACATTATGGTAAGTGAACTAAGCCAGTCATAGGACCAATACCGCATGATTGCATTTACATGAGATATCTAAAATAGTCGTCAAACTCAAGAAGCAGAGGTGGTTGTCAGGGGCTAAGGGAAAGGGGAAATAGGGAGTGGCTGTTCAAGGGGTATAAAGTTTTAATTGTGCTATTTTTGTTTTCATTTTCCACATGCCAGAACTGAGGGTTACAGTAAATTAAGTGACTTGACCAAGGCCACAGGGCTAGTCAGTGGGAGTTTTTGAAGTGGAAACCAGACATTCTTGCTCCTGAGCCCACACTTTTGAAACCACTTAAAATTTTATTGAGCTGATAAACTATATAAATTTGCATATGAGGGGCCATCATACACCAGACACAATTCATACAAAGAAAAGAATATCTAAATATATACTAGTAAAAAACTTTAATATAAAAATGGAGATTTTTTTAAGCAGATAAAGCTAAAATATCTAAAAATGAAGAAACATTAATTTGGCTTCACACTTTATAATTTATTAAATAATAAAAAAATAGCAAAACATCATCTATATAGCTTTAAAGGGAAAAACTTTTGACCCAAGACTCTAGTAGTCTTTCAAGTTTTCTAAGTATAAGCAAAAAAAAAGTGTCATATAAGAACTTACAAAGTGTGTATCCTCAATAAATTGAATACATAAATAAACTAAGAGATGCAGCAAATGCAGAGCTTAAGAGTGGATGGGTCGGAATATAAAAGGAGTGTTGCATGTCATACATAGGTTTAAATATGGAAAATATAAATGGCTGTTTAAAAATGCCTAGGAAATATAATTAAGGCACCATAAATTATTTTTAAATAAAATGTATGTGACTAATTCTTCAAAGAAAATATAATGAAAATAAACTTACAGAGTTAAAAACAAAAAGGTGAGTCATAAATAAATGTCATGTCCCCAGATGCCTCAGACACATGAAAATTAAAAGAGTAAGAAGGCAGCATCAGGAGACCAGAGGCCAATTTACCATGAAGGCTGCCCATGGGTTCCTAATCAACAGAACTATGGTCCTTCATTTAAATTTCATTGTCCTTGTCCTGTCTGCAAAGTTTTTCACCATTCATTTCCTTCTCTCCATTGAAAACTTCTTTTCACCTGTACCACATTACTAGCAGGTTTCCCTTCCATCTTGTCAGTCTTTAATTTCTCTGGCTCTTTCCACTAATCAGTCCTTGACATATCCCCAAATTCTGAGAGTCTATTTCCAGGTTTTTCTCTTATCTAATTATGTTTTCATTCTTAGAGAATGGATTTACTTTCAGAGTTTGAACCTCAATTCAGGTAACTCCTGTGTTCACATTTCTTTTTTAAGCTCTTAGTCTGATATTTTCTGCCCGATCCATCCCAGGCTCTTTAAATGCAACCACATCATCCCCGCGTCAGATCAAAGCAATCAAAGCAGCTGCGGCAACTCAATACCTATCATCTAGGGTCCTTCTCACGGAGTTGCTGATCTGTGTGAAGGCAACCTTAGCCTCACACTGCCATCTGCCTCTAACCTCCTCTCAGCATTAGGTTTCATGTACTCCTTGGTTTGATAACTGGGCAACAGATAAGGTTTCTGCCAGCCCCATGGTACAGCTCCTTCAGCCTCCAACCTCCACACCTGAGGCCGAGGGGATGGGGGAGGGTGTGGGTGCCAATTTTTCTCATTCTATAGATAGTTGCACTCAGATGTTTTGAAATCATTTAAAATTTAATTTGTCCTAAAAGTGACCTCAGGCTGTGACACAGTCTCTAGGCTATGTTAGGTCTGTGTTTGATTGTAGGGCTACGGTCCAAACATAGCCACCATGCAAGAAAATGAATGAATTGCAAAGAGGACAAAGATAAGACCAGGAATTATGAGTGGCTTAATTTAGAGGGTGTTAAGGCCAAGAATCCAGGTCATGAGAAGCCAAGATACCCTTTCAGAGGGTCTGTTTCCATTTCCCCTGGCAAGACACTCAGAATAAAGAATATCATTTAAGCCATAAGGGAGGTCTGTGGGCCAGTCCCAGAGAAAGTCTATTATATTTCACTCAATTTTCTTGGAAATCTGTCTTGTTTAAAGTATGTTGGGACCCAGGTCCTGTGAGGTATATTCTTATTCCCCACTCCCGAAATATGTAAATTATTGATACTGTTAAAAGAAAAGCTTTAGACAAATTTAAGAGTTTAATTGAGAAAAGAAAAAAAAACATGATTTGCAAATCAGCCCCTAGAATCAAAGAAAATTCAGAGAGACTTTGGCACTGTCACAAGGTCAAACATCTATGGGAAAAAAATGTGATGTGCAAAAACTAAAACTGAGATACAGAAACAGCTGGATTGGTTACAGCTCAGCATTTGCCTTATTTAAACAAAGTTTAAACAGTTGGCCGCCTATGAGCGGTTAAAGTATACCTACTGGAATTGGCTAAGACTAAGCTGTTGTTACAGGGAAACATACTACTAAAGTTAGGCTTTTAGTCTGTTTACCTGCTAAGTATCTGAGTATGGAGATTTTCCAGGCTAGATTTTAGTTTTATTTAGTAACACATTATGGGATCTGAAGGACACTTTTTTTAAAGGTTGAAACAAACAAATTTTACGCACATTTCCATTTATAACAAAAGAAAAATGCCCCTTTAGCTCTGGTAAGTATGACAATTTCTAAATTAAAAGAGCATTATTTACATCTGAATTGTTAATTCTAATATTAATTTCAAGTATTATTAATAATATAATCATTTTTCACTAAGCCTTCCCTTTTATACCCGTTTACACTTTCAAATCTAATTATATTCCATTGTTGTTTTAAAGATCAAGCCCCAACTGTTTCATGGTGTACCTTCTTTCTAATTAAGTATTTGAGACCAGTGGGAGTCAGGCTGGGACTATAGCATGTCACAAGCTGACATTCACAGTAAAAGTAGTTCTTGATTATTTCCCTAACAGCTTTGATGTTAAGGGGAAAAAAAGCAACAACACTGAGCTGTGTATATTCCCTCCTCATGCTCCTGGGTGATAAATCATAGTTAGTAGCTGCTGATCTTAAAAATCAGAGTTTCTGCTACATTGTTAACAATAATCTAAATCAATACAGACTAACAACACAAGCCAGTATGTGGTGAGTCATGAAAAATAAATCAGTAGTGATATCAATTGAAAATGATACCAAAAAACTATATTATCTGGAAGGAAAAATACAATTTTATAACACTCTTGTTCCTGAATAGTTTTGACTACAGCACACAAAACAAGCAAGCAGCAAATTACATGAGTGTTACTTTCTTTCTACTGTTAGCACCCTCTGCTAATAGATTGTAACAGAATGACTGTTTGGAGGGTTAAGTATTGGGAAATGCCCATAATTACATAGCATGTTTGGTAACATCATGACATTTTAATAAAACACAGATATACATTATAGAAAAGAAGAACTGGCCATCTTTTTACATTCTCTAGAGATCAATAAATGTACCCTTGAATGACAGATGGGTGTTGAAACCCCTTTGCAAATAATTCCTCAGGTAGCTCTTCTAAGCTCTGAAAGGCTACAATAGTTCTCAAAATCTCAACAGAGGGAAGTAAAATACTTCACAGTTGTAATGATTTTATCTTTATATATATACTTTCTGAAAAAGTATAGTGAGAATACTAAGTATTTGGGAACTGATTTTAAAGTCCATAACTATTAAAAATTGCAAGAATTTTTTATGGAGCATATTTATTTCATAAATCAGTATTAAAGCCTGAAAAAAGAAGTCTTAAAAGTCTACATAATCTCACAATGTTATATATATGTTATATATATATGTTCTATATATATGTTATATATATATGTTCTATATATGTTATATATATGTTTTATATATGTTACATATATATAAAAAACATATTTCTCACAATGTTATATATATATGTTATATACATATATATAAAAGAAAGTTGGTCAAAATTGTTCATATTGAGAGGTGACAACATGCTGGTGGCCCTCACTTGCTCTCAGCGCCTCCTCGGACTCGGCGTCCGCTCTGGCCACACTTGAGGAGCCCTTCAGCCCACCGCTGCACTGTGGGAGCCCCTCTCTGGGCTGGCTGAGGCTGGAGATGGCTCCCCCTGCTTGCAGGGAGGTGTGGAGGGAGAGGTGCATGTGGGAACCGGGGCTGTGCATGGTGCTTGTGGGCCAGCACGAGTTCCAGGTGGGTGTGGGCTTGGCGGGCCACACACTCCGAGCGGCTGTCTGGCGCCGCCAGCCCTGGGCAGTGAGGGGTTTAGCACCCGGGCCGGCAGCTGCAGAGGGTGCACTGAGTCCCCCAGCACTGCCCGCCTGCCCACGCTGCACTCCAATTCTCACCAGGCCTCAGCCGCCTCCCCACGGGGCAGGGCTCGGGACCTGCAGCCCGCCATAGCCGAACCCCCCCCACCCCCGTGGGCTCCCACGCAGCCCGAGCCTCCCCAACAGGGTGCTGCCCCCTGCTCCATGGTGCCCGGTCCCATCAACTGCCCAAGGGCTGAGGAGAGTGGATGCGTGGTGCGGGACTGGCAGGCAGCTCTGCCTGCAGCCCCGGCATGGGATCCACTAGCCAAAGCCAGCTGGGCTCCTGAGTCGGGTGGGGACTTGGAGAACTTTTATGTCTAGCTGGAGGATTGTACATGCGCCAATCAGCACTCTGTGTCTAGCTTGGGGTTCGTGGATGCACCAATCAGCACTCTGTATCTAGTTAATCTGGTGGGGACTTGGAGAACTTTTATGTCTAGCTAAAGGATTGTAAATGCACCAGTCAGTGCTCTGTGTCTAGCTCAAGTTTGTAAATGCACCAATCAGCACCCTGTGTCTAGCTCAAGGTTTGTAAACCCACCAATCAGTGCTCTGTGTCTAGCTCATCTAGTGGGGACTTGGAGAACTTTTGTGTCTAGCTAAAGGACTGTAAATGCACCAATCAGCACTCTGTGTATAGTTCAAGGTTTGCAAACACACCAGTCGGCACTCTGTGTCTAGCTCAAGGTTTGTAAACACACCAATCAGTGCTCTGTGTCTAGTTAATCTAGTGGGGACTTGGAGAACTTTTACGTCTAGCTAGAGGATTGTAAATACACCAATCAGCACTCTGTGTCTAGCTCAGGGATTATAAATGCACCAATCAGCACCCTGTCAAAACGGACCAATCAGCTCTCTGTAAAATGGACCAATCAGCTCTCTGTAAAATGGACCAATCAGCATGATGTGGGTGGGGTCAGATAAGGGAATAAAAGCAGGCTGCCCAAGCCAGCAGCCGCAACCCGCTCGGGTCCTCTTCCACTCTGTGGAAGCGTTGTTCTTTCGCTCTTTGCAATAAATTTTGCTGCTACTCACTCTTTGGGTCCATACTGACTTTATGAGTTGTAACACTTGCTGCGAAGGTCTGCAGCTTCACTCCTGAGGCCAGCGAGACCATGAACCCACCGGGAGGAATGAGCAACTCTGGACGGGAGGAACGAACAACTCCATACGTGCTACCTTAAGAGCTGTAACACTCACTGCAAAGGTCTGCAGCTTCACTGTTGAAGCCAGCAAGACCACGAACCCACCAGAAGGAAGAAACTCGAAACACATCCGAACATCAGAAGGAACAAACTCTGGACACACCATTTTTAAGAACTGTAACACTCAGTGCGACGGTATGCGGCTTCATTCTTGAAGTCAGTGAGACCAAGAACCCACCAATTTCGGAGACAATATTAAACATGTTCTAATTACTACTCTACTTTAAACAAGAACCTTATAAATTCCTAAAATATATAAAATATAAGGAATGGTACAAATAATGCTTCACTTCTTGGAGATGAAGTGAAGATGAAACATAAACCCTATTTATTTATCCCAATTATTCCATGTTCACATACTCACAAAAGACTATTCTGTCACAATTTAACCCTGTTCCCCAAAATCTCCTCATAAATGCAGTTTCAAAAAGAACAAAACTATGCAAATAAACATTACACCTGCAGTTTTGTTTTGTCAAATTTGGGAATGAAACGTCTCTGGTGAAAAGAAATAAAAGGTTAGCCATTTTTAATTTCCAAAATGATCAGTCATTCACTATTCATGTCTCATGTGAACTACATAATGTCAACGCTGTCACGAAAGCACGGTGGAAAAAAGAGATCCTCTCAGCTTTAATTCAGTAGGGGGAAAAGTTCCTGGAATATGTTTTTCCTCCCTCTGGAGCACTTCAGTTTTGCAAAACATGTATTTTATAATTCTTATTTTGTATTCAACAATAGCGCTCTCTCTGGCTTTCAGAGTTTTTCCAGTTTCTCTGATATTTCAAAAAGTTATGGTGTTGTCATTTTATAGTTTAAAATGAGTGGTTCTCACTTCATTCAAAAGAAACAGGATACCTTGAAAACGATGTGGCCAACCTCTAGAAATGAAAATTATTATTGCTTAATAATAGTAATACCTAATATATGCGGGGGCAGAAGCCTGGTTGAGTATGTATATACATCAATCATTTAATTCTCATAGCCCTTACATGGCCAAACTAAGTCTTGGAGATATTAAGAATTTTTTCTACAGTAATATAAAATTAAATTTCTGAAAGTCTGGCACATTTTGTCAATCCTGAAGAATACAGAATAAACATTTATTTATTCACCTATTCAATTATTCAACAAATGTTTCCTGGCAGACTAGTAAGTAGCAGGCTTAGAGTTAGACATGAGAATACAAACTGAAATAAGTTTTGATTCCTGTCCTCAAGGACCTTACATTCTAGTTTGGAAGAGAGACTATTAAATAAACCTACAGTGTTAAGATAGATACTTACAGCCCCAGGTAGTGGCATAGGATCCCTGAAGAATATGAAATTGAAACTATTTTCTTCTAATTAATAAACATTTATAACAGTAACAGAAAACACTTGGCAAGCCTATCTGAATAATAATTATTCTGTCTTTATGGTACCAACATAAAATAAGGGTAAAAAGCATAACATTTAAAAAAAGTAATTATGTAATATAGTAATTTCAAAAACGTTCATGGAATTGAGCTTTTACTTAGGATTCGTGTAGGTGCAACCAAATTGCAACTATGCTCACTTAAGGGTCCCAATTTGCAACAATGATTCAAAAGCTCAATTCTGATCATAGCTATATCAAAAGATTGTTGGTGTTTCAAGGGGCAAAACTGAGTCTGATAAATATATACTCAATAACTGAAATAAATAGATTCAGTATTTCAATGGAATGACTGGCATCCACTTTCTATCTAATGAAAGGCCAATATCAATTATTAAATGCTAAAAATTACTACCGGGAGTGCAAAACTGAAAACCTCTTCCAAAGAAATATGAAATTTAAATCTGGCAATTTTATTTAAAAGAGCTTCAAAGGGTAAAAACAGAGCTTTCTCTTTAGATAAATACTTACGATAAGTAATTTATCTTCTTTATAGAACAGACAACAGACCAAGACAACTTTTCGCACCTTGGTGGATGCGCTCTGAATGCCAAGCCAGGCACCACAGTCATTACTACCAAAGGGGAAGTAAGAAATTTACTGTCTATACGAAGACTTTCAGGTCTGTCCCATGTAGGTGAAAAATAGCGCGACTTTTAATCTCTCATCATTAACGCCATTAAACTCTATATTAAATTCTGTGCTGATGAAAATTTGTTTTAAATGTATGTTAGTATTGTGTTTGCTCACACTCATTTATTACAGAGTATTATGGTTTGTATTTGCAATTCTGTCTTTTCTATAAAATTTTCAGTTTCTTGAGAGCAAAAACTGGTTGCCACAATGACGAGTATATAGTTGGTGCTAAAAACACATATGTTGAATAAAATTGAATACATATTCCTAATTTCAAAGTAATTGTACATGGTACAATGTACTTAAAAAACAGAAAAATTGCCAGTTTCACATTCACTATCTTTATTGATGGGTTCAAGTCTATGAAATTTTTGCCTATCATATATCCCAAAGCACAATAAAGCAGTTTCAAAGACATTTTAACACACTTAAGAAAAGGAGCTTCTGAATTAAAGCCCACCACTTTCATGTTAACATTAATACATTTTGATTCCATATAGTCACAATAGAGTTTATAAGACTTGTCCAAATCGAAGCTGAAAAATGTTATGATGGCCATTCACTTTTAATTAAATACAAGCATTAAAAGAAACACTATTTATATTAGCAATAGAAAACAGAACTTCTAAATCACTTATAAGATTCAGGATTTTATTTTCTTACTCTTCTAAAATAGTTCATTTAACTTTTATTTGTATTTTTCTAAAATTTATCAGCCACCAACTTACAGTGTGAGCCCACTCAAAGAAAAATTTAAATCATCAGGATAATAATTAATATTTATAAAACAAGGTATTTATAGAAAGCTTTTTTATATGTTTACTATTAATTATATATGGTATTTTATCACTCTCACTATAATAATATTTTAATTAAAACCTTGCCTTGAAAGATAATTTGGGATATCTCAAAAAAGTAAAGTTCTATATGATAAAAGAATGTTAATTATTTTCTGTAAGCAATCTTAAGCTTTTTAATTTACCAAAATAAACACATTCAATATAAGTTTCATGTGATATGTTGATTTGGAGTTTGCTAACAAAATAGTCATATATGCATACAGTGGAAAATACATAAATTTAAAACATATCTAGATCAAGTGAAGCTTACAAATGGAGACAATTCATATATATTTATCATTGTTAGATAAATTAGTAATTAGTACATTGTGCATTCTAGAAAAACAAAAAGCATATTCTTTGTCTAGGTTCAATAATAGTCATTTGAAATATGCTCTGTACCTGTGGATGAAATAAGTAAAAGAACATAAAATGTATGAATAAATAGGGTGAAATTTACAGAGACTACTTTTGCTGTCTTGTGATTCGGTCATTTATGAGTGTTAAGGATTTTTCTCAGTACAGTTCAGAATATTAATCAATGCCTTCTACTTACAGGAGGGTCTGCATCTTCAGCATAAACTGTTGTGATAGGTGTACCCTTGACTGCATCCGGAGCCACCATCCCTTTGTATATTCGTTTACTAAAGACAGGAGGATAATCATTCATATCCTGTAAAACACAATTAGGAGTTTAGTACTTCAGTTGAAACCAGGTTAGGGATACAGTTACTAGATTGACTCCCAGTCTTCATATCACACAACTTATTTACCACTGTCAGCCTTCCATCCTCTCAATTCCATTACTCTCATTTCAGACTGGCACCTCAGAGGAAACTGCCAGAGTTCTCATACAATATTAATGTGTGGATATCAACTGAAGGCCATTCCACTGGAATAAAGTCTTTCACCCTCAAAAACATGCCTTTTGGAGACTGAAGTGACCCTGGAATTTTTTCTAACTTCTAATGGTAAGAGGTAAAATTTTAACATTTGAAAATAAGAACAAGTTTCTTCAAAAGCTACATTCTGTGAAGCAGGCGTAAAAGATTTTTTTAAATGCTCTTTATATGTTTTTATAGCAATGTAAATTATTTTATATACTTAGCATAATACTATGACTAGAACATTTCAGATACAAACTGTGAAATATCCTGTGTTGCCATTTTACATGATAAAAGGAGATTTTCTCTGCAGTGCACTAAAATAATGACACTTAAGATTAGATATATTTATACACAGAAAACAATGTTAATTTACTGAATTTTTTTCAGAGCAACTTATATGTATCTTATTTTTCCAATTTGGCGCTATATATGCATTGTTATTCATGCATTGTCAAGTTCATTAAATAAATAGTTATCAGGTATTTCCCACTTTCATCAGATATTTAGCACTTCAGTGCGAGGCACTGAAGATACTGTCGTGACTCAAGAAAAAGATGTCCCTGTCTTTGTGTCACTTAACTGCCATTAGGCTAGTAAAAATACTGATCTGCAGATAGGCTAGTAACTTTGACTAAATTAATCTACTTGTCAGGGCCAAAATAATAAATCAAGTCCCCTGAAAGGAAGACTATTTTTTTCTGAATCATTTTATCTTTTATAGATAATTGTATATAATCTTTTGTCAATAAATAATGCTTATTCATATGGCAGATTTATTTATTTATAATATTTTAATAATCCTTACCCTATCGTGTTTTGGGTAGCGTGGGTCAAACATATTTGAACTGAAACCTAAATTTGTTAATTATCTGTTCTTCTCCTCCAAGTCACCTTTTTCTCACTTGCTAGTAAAAACAAAATTTAAAAAATTCTACATATTCTTTGATATTTGCTTAGACACAACAATTTTCCTGTACAGTATTAAGCTGGAAACACATAAATTAACAGATCTCAAACTTCTCTTTTTGCAAAGAAGTCAGAATAATTATTTCTTCCTATCAAACAATGCTTCCTTTTATATTCACCATAGAGTTGAGTTCTGAGTAGTCAATATGAATAAACCTGCATATTCTAATAGGAGAACTTGAACTGTACACAAAACTGAAAAATAAAAGATATCATTTCTTCTGTTTTGAAATATAGTATTCACAATCTCTTCTATGAAAAATATTTTTACAATAAATTATGGACTTTAGAATCTGAACAAGTAAATGAACCGAGAAGTTTTGGTTCTCTATAATGAGGACTGTGAAGGGTATTGATCTTGAGGCTCCATGCAGGGAGTAAATATATAAAACATTAGCATTCACACATTTTCGTGCTCTTTCCAAGAATGCCAATTAACTTAATAAGTGGATGTGGTAACTAAGGGTGTGGAAATCCTTTAGCACCTCTAAATTATAACTTCTGAAGGTTAGAAAGGAAGGAGCCCAACACTGCAATGTTTCCATGCATGAGTTTCCAATGAGCTCATTATGTTCTTAAAAATTTTATTCTTTATTTTATTCTCAGGGGAAATTTAAAACCTTAATGTCACAAGGTACTTTTTGGAAAATTTGATTCTTCAGAAACAAAAAAAATGTATATACTTTTCCAATTATGTCAACACAGCTGTTCACAGTGTTGAATATGATGAACTTTTTGTTTGCTTGGGAAGTATTCATTGGATTCACCTTCTAACTTGAATGTACAGTGATTCACAAACTGATTAGACACACATCTAAGACTGTAAATGACTGAAGCCTATGAAAAGATTGGTTCTCTTCCCCCTTTATTTTCTATTGACAGGATGAAGAATAAATTAATGTAGTTATTGTAGTAGTATTTCTTTTTATGGCACGTTGTACATACTTTGGGGTTATAATCTTTCATTGTGGTTACAAATGCAGCTAGTTGCATATAGTTTTTCCACAATGCATTATTTCAAGAGGAGAAATGTATTGAAATGCAATTCCAACAAGCATAATCAATAGTTCACTGTATTTATGCTCAGGGACATCTGAACAAAAATGTATATAAATCGGCTTCTGTGCAAATGTTCTCCTGTGCAGTAAATTAAGGACACGCTCAGCACTCCAAAACCATGCTCTTTTCTCTTGCCCATTATTCCACTAGAGGGTAGTATTAGCAAAAAGAAATATTTCCTCCTCTGTAGTTAAAAATTGTATCATTAAAACCCATAATATTTGTTTCTTTTGGTAAAAATTTTTATTGGTCTCAACAAAAAATAGTTTTAATGCTTCAAAAGAGTATTCCGAATGTTATGATTTACAACTTGAAAAACCTTATGGTTTTTTTCTTAAGGAAAACTTTAAAAAATGGTTATACTCATAAAGCCTGCAATTTGTTTCCATGTGTCAAGCAAATAAAATTATACCTGAAGGTGTAGGTAGCTAACAGGAGAAAACGATGTTTTATTTATTTATTTGCTACATTAGAGTCTGTAATAATCACAGAAACCTTTCCTCCTTTAGCAGACTACCAAGAAGATGTAAGGAATCTTTTTAATGATCATGCTAGGAAGATAAGAGCTTGCTGGTAAGTTTGTAAATTTAATGACAAGTTGAAGTTCTAAACACACAACAAAATAAAAATAAAGAGAAAAAGATGATAAAATTTTTGATTTTCTGGAATCACAGGCAAAAACCTATAGAACAGTTTTTATTTAGAAGATAAGTAGAAAGTTCTAACTAGTTGCAACTTGATCATCTTTTTAAAAATGACGTGTAGGCTGGGCATGGTGGCTCGCATCTGTAATTCCAACACTTTGGGAGGCTGAGATGGGCGGATCACCCAAGGTCAGGAGTTCGAGACCAGCCTGGCCAACATGGCAAAACTCTGTCTCTACTAAAAATACAACAATAAGCCTGGCATGGTGGCGGGCACCTGTAATCCCAGCTACTCGAGAGGCTGAGGAAGGGAGAATTCCTTGAACCCAGGAGGCGGATGTTGCAGTGAGCTGAGATCGCGCCATTGCACTCCAGCCTGGGTGACAGAGTGATACTCTGTCTCAAAAAAAAAAAAAAAAAAGATATGTATATAGCAAATGCCAGTCCTTACCATACTAAAGCTAATGCAGGCTCTATGAGGAGACACAGACAGTATAAGCCAATGGGCGGAATGACTTTAGTTGTTTCTGTCTTATGGTCTAGCATTAGCATTATCCTTGTTGAGCTATATGGCTGCTCTATAATGCCTTGAGGTTTATGGAGCCAATACCTACTTTTACGTGGGTGTACGGTTGATTGTTTGCCTGTTACCAGTTCTGTTTTCCACTACTAGACACTTTCTATTTGCTGTCCAAGTTGCTGTTTCTCATATTTCTCATATTATTAGCATTCTGCTGGGTTTTTTTCTCTCTTAATTTCTGTATTGTCTCCTTGTCTTTACTGACTTATTTCCCTTCTTTTATGCTTCTGCATAAAAAGTCATAAAAGGCTACATCTGCAGCTAAAGAAAATATTTGATATTTTTACTGCCAGGCTAGGCATATTCACCACAAGCTGATTTAAGAGGCCATGGGCCATAAGTGAACATTGGTGGTAGCCTGGCAGTACTCCCCAAGGGTCTCTGATAGTGGCACAGGGTAAGGCTCCTCTGCTTGTGGAGAAGGACTGTTTCTCATAGGTTGAGTGCCTGCTCAGCCACAGTACACAAGAACACAAGGTAGAATTCTAAGGTTTTGACTTCCAGACGGTAACTTTGAACCTGTTCAGGGCCTGGGAGATTTTTGCCACCCTGAAGGGAAAGACACAGGTCTGGCTGGCTTTGCCACCTGCTGATTATAGAGACCCATGGCCTTGAACAAACTTAAGTGGTAGCCAGGGTGGTTACAGCAGGTCTTGGACAAGACCCAGTGCTGTGCTGGGTTTAGGTCTGACCCACTGCAGTCCCAGCAGTGGGGTCCACAGGGGTGCTTGTGTCACCCCATCCCCAGCTCCAGGTGGCTCCAAACAGAGACATTCTGTTTGGGAGAGAGCAAAGGAAAAGAACAGGAGTTTCTGCCTGGTAATTAAGGGAATTCTTCTGGATCTTATCCAAGACCATTAAGGTAGTAAGAGTCTGCCAAGAACCACAGTGTTACTGGGCTTGTGGTGCCTTCTAAAGCAGATACAGCTTTAGCAACACCTACATCCTTTCAAATACCTGAAAAGCTTTCCAAATAACAAATACAAAGAAGTCCAGACTGTGAAGAATGCAATAAATACCCAACGCTTAAATGCCCAGACACAGACAAACATCCACAAGCATCAATATCATCTAGGAAAACATGAAGTCACCAAACGAACTAAACAAGCCACCAGAAACCAATCCTGGGGAAACAGAGAGAGTGACCTTTCAGACAGAGAATTCAAAATAGTTGTTTTGAGAAAACTCAAAAAATTCAAGATAACACAGAGAAGGAATTTAGAATTCTATCAGATACATTTAACAAAGAGATTGAAATAATTTTAAAAATCAAGAAGAAATTCTGGAGTTGAAAAATGCAACTGACACCCTGAATAATGCATCAGTTTTTTAACAGCAGAATTGACCAAGCAGAAGAAAGAATTAGTGAGCTTGAAGACAGCCCATTTCAAAATACACAGTCAGAGGAGGCAAGAGAAAAAAAGAACAAAAAACAATGAAACATGCCTACAAGATCTAGAAAATAGCCTCAAAAGGGCAAATGTAAGAGTTATTGGCATTAAAGAGGAGACAGAGAAAGAGAAAAGGGTAGAAAGTTTATTAAAAGGAATAATAATGAAGAACTTCCCAAACCCAGAAAAGGATATCAATATCCAAGTACAAAAGATTATAGAACTACCAGCAGATTTAACCCAAAGAACACTAGCTCAAGTTATTTAATAATCAAACTCCCAAAGGTCAAGGATAAATAAAGGATCCTAAAGGAGTAAGAGAAAAGAAACAAATAACATACAATGGAGCTCTAATACATCTGGCAGCAGACTTTCAGCAGAAACCTTACAGGCCAAGAGAGAGTGGCATGTCATACTTAAAGTGCTGAAGGAAAAAAAAATTCCTAGAAGAGTATATCTGGTTAAAATATCCTTCAAACAGGAAGGAGAAATAAAGACTTTCCCAGACAAATAAAAGCTGAGGGATTTCATCAACACCAGACCTGTCCTATAAGAAATGCTAAAGAAAGTTCTTCAATAAAAAAAGAAAGTTCGTGAGTAATAAGAAATCATCTGAAGGTACAAAACTCACTGGTAATAGTATGTACAAAGGAAACACAGAATATTATAACACTGTAACTGTGGTGGTGTATAAAATATTCTTATGTTAAGTAGAAAGACTAAATTATGAAACAAAAATAATAACTACAATCACTTTTCAAGACATAGACGGTAAAATAAGGTATAAATAGAAACAATAAAAACTTAAAAAGCATGGAGATGAAGTACAGAGTTTTTATTAGTTATTTTTTCTTGTCTGTTTCTTTATGCAAACAGTGTTGTTATCAGCTTAAAATAAAGGGTTGTATGATAGTATTTGCAAGCTTGATGATAACCTCCAACCAAAAAATGTACAATAGATACATAAAAAATAAAAAATCAACAAAATCAAAGCACCAGAGTATACTACCTTCACTTAAAGGAAGACAGGAAGGAAAGGAAGAAGACAAACCTTAAGACAACCAGAAAGCAAATAACAAAATGGAAGCAATAGGTCCTTAGTTATAAAAAATAACATTGAATGTAAAGGGATTAAGCTCTCTAATCAAATGACATCGAGTGGATGAACGGATTAAAGAAAAAAAAAGACAAAATGATATGTTGCCTACAAGAAACACACTTCACCTATAAAGACACACATAGACTGAAAATAAACACATGGAAAAATATATTCCATGCTAATGGAAACCAATAAACAGCAGGAATATCTGCAATTACAGGAAACAAAATAGATTTCAAGACAAAAACTACACAGAGAGACAAAGAAGGTCACTATATAATAAATGTATCAATTTATCAGGAAGATATAACAATTGTAAATATATATACACATATGTATATATACATATGTGTATATATATACATGTGTATATATACGTCTGTATATATACATATGTATTCAGTGTGTGTGTATATATATACACATATGTGTGTGTATATATATGCACATATATATGTGTGTGTGTATATATATACACACACACACACATATATATTTTCAACACTGGAGAGCTCAAATATATAAAGCGAATATTATTAAAGCTAAAGAGCCAGATACATCCCCAAACAAAAATAGCTGGAAACTTCAACATCCCACTTTTGGCACTGGACAGATCTTCCAGAAAGAAAATCAACAAAGAAACATCAGACCTAATCTCCACTGTAGAACAAATGGATCTAATAGTTACTCATAGAGCATTTCATCCAACACCTGCAGAATACACATTCTCCTCAGCACATGGATCATTCTCAAATACAGGCCATACCTTAGGTCACAAAACAAGTCTTAACACATTAAAAATTTTGAAATAATATCAAGTATCTTCTCTGACCACAACAGAATAAAACTAAAAATTAGTAACAACATAAATTTTGGAAATTATACTAACACATGGAAATTAAACAATACATTACTGAATAACCAGGGGTCAATGAGGAAATTGATAAGAAAATTGAAAACTTTCTTGACCAAATGATAATGAAAATACAAACTATCAAAACCAATAGTGAGGTGTGGATTTGGCAGGACTTCCTGGGTTGATTTGGGGACTTTCACAAAAGACCCCTGTGACTCAGGGTTTTGAGTTCTTAATCAATCGAGTGAAGGATTCAAAGTTAACCACTCCAAGGGAGGATTGAAAAAAGAGCCACTCTCAATGGACAAAAAGAAAGAAAGGGGAGGGGGTAACACAGGGATATAAGTCCTAGCCACCAGAGCCAGCAATGGCAACCCTTCCAGGTCCCCTTCCACCATGTGGAAGCTTTCCTTTCGCTTTGTTCAATAAACTGCGCTGCTGCTCACTCTCCTGGTCTGTGGACTCTTTTTGAGTTGTAACACTCACTGTGAAGGTCCGCAGCTTCATTCTTCGAAGTTGGCAAGACCACGAATCCATCAGCAGTAAAAACTCCTGATTCAATAGGATATACTGAAATTTTTACTACGTGGGAAATTTATAGCTATAAGTGCCTACATCATGAAAGGAAAAAAACTTCAACTAAACAAAACAACCTAATGATGCATCTTTAAAAACTAGAAAAGCAAGAGCAGGCTGAAGCCAAAATTAGTAGAAGAAAATAAATAATAAAGATCAGAGCAGAAATAAATGGATTTGAAATGAAGAAAACAATACAAAAGATCAATGAAACAGAAAGTTTTTTTAAAAAAAGTTATATAAAATTGACAAACCTTTAGCCAGACTAACTAAAAAAGAAGAGAGAAGACCCAAATAAATAAAATCAGATATGAGAAAGAAAACATTACAACTAATACTGCAGAGATTCAAGGGATCATTAGTGGCTACTATGAACAAACATATGTCAATAAATTGGAAAATCAAGAAGAAACAAATAAATTCCTAGACACACACAACCCATCAAGATTGAACTATGAAGAAATCCAAAACATTGAACAAACTAGTATCGAGTAACAAGATATAGCAAATAACAAGTATCAAGCTGTAATGAAAAGTCACCTAGCAAAGGAAAAGCCAGAACCTGATGGTTTTGCTACTGAATTCTACCAAATATTTAAAGAAGTACTAATACCAATCTTACTCAAACTATTCCAAAAAAAAAAAAAAAAAACAGGAGGAGGGAATACTTTCAAACTCATTCTATAAAGACAATAATACTCTGATACCAAAGCTAGACAAAGAGACATCCAAAAAAGAAACTATAGGCAATCTCCTTGATGAATATTGATGCAAAATTCCTCAACAAAATAATAACAAAGAAATTCAACATCGTATTTAAAAGATCATTAATCATGACCAAATAAGATTTATCTCAGGGATACTAGGATGGTTCAATATATTCAAATCAATCAATGTGATATATCATCAACAGAATGAAAGAGAAAAACCATATGATCATTTCAATTGATTCTGAAAAAGCATTTAATAAAATTCAATGCTCTTTCATGATAAAAACCCTCAAAAACTGGGTGTAGATGGAACATACCTCAACATAATAAAAGTGATATATGACAAACCCACAGCTACTCCCATACTGAATTCAGTTTTTCCCATGTGAAAAACTGAAAGCCTTTCCTGTACGATCTGGGACACAACCAGGATGCCCACTATCACCACTGTTATTCAATATAGTACTGGAAGTCTTAGCGAGAACAATCAGAAAAGAAAACAAAATAATGATCATCTAAATTGGAAAGGAAGAAGTCAAATTATCCTTGTTTGCAAATGATAAAATCTAACACTTGGAAAAACCTAAAGACTACGCGCACACACACACACACACACACACACACACACACACAAAGTATTAGAACTGATAAACAAATTTAGTAAAGTTGCAAGATACAAAATCAACATAGAAAAATCAGTAGCATTTCTATATGCCAACAGTGAACAATCCGCAAAAGAAATCAATAAAGTAATCCCATGTAAAACAGCTACAATTAAAATAAAATACCTAGGAATTAACCAAGGAAGTGAAAGTTCTCTGCAATGGAAACTATAAAACATGGATTCAAGAAAATGAAGAGAACACAAAAGAATGAAAAGATATCTCATGGTCATGGATTGCAATAATCAATATTGTTAAAATGTCCATACTACTCAAAGCGTTCTACAGATTCAATGCAATCCCTGTCAAATACCAATGACATTCTTCAAAGAAACAGAAAAAAAATTCTAAACTGTATATGGAAGTACAAAAGACCTAGATAGCCAAAGCTATATTAAACAAAAGGAAAAAAAAAAACACCTGGAGGAATCACATTATCTGACTTTAAATAATATTACAGAGCTATAGTAAACAAAATAGGATGGTACTGGCATAAAACACACACACACACACACACACACACACACATATATCCATGGAACAGAATTGAGAACCCAGAAATAAATTTACACAACTACAGCAAAGTCAACTTTGACAAAAGTGCCAGGAATGTAACCAGGGAAAGGACAGTCTCTTCAATAAATGATGCCAGGAAAACTGGATATCCATATGCAAAAGAAGAAATTAGGCCCCATCTCATGCCATATACAAAAATCAAATCAAAATTGATTAAAGATATGAATCTAAGACCTCAAACTATGAAATGACTGAAAGAAAACATGCGGAAACTCTCCAGGAGATAGGACTAGGCAAAGATTTCTTGAGTAATACCCCACAAGCACAGGCAACCAAAGAAAAATGAACAAATGGGATCACATCAACTTAAAAAGCTTCTGCACATCAAAGGAAAGAATCAACAAAGTAAAGAGACAACCCACAGGGTGAGCGCAAATATTTGCAAACTACCCATCTGACAAGGAATTAAACAGAATATATAAGCAGTTCAAACAACTTTGTAAGAAAATATCTAGTAATCTGATTTTAAAATGGGCAAAAGTTCTAAACAAAAATTTCTCAAAAGAAGACATACAAGTGATAAACCGGTATATAAAAAGGTGCTCAACATCATTGATCATCAGAGAAATGCAAATCAAACTTACAATGAGACACCATTTTACACCAGGTAGAATGGCTTTTATCTAAAAGTCAGGCAATGGCAAATGCTAATAAGGATGTGGAGAAAAGGAACCCTCACACACTGATGGTGGGAATGCAAATTAGTACAACCACTATGGAGAACAGTATGGAAGTTCCTATAAAACTAAAAATAGAGCTATCATACGATCCAGAAATCCCACTACTAGATACATGGCCAAAAGAAAGGAAATCAGTATACGAAAGAAATATCTGCACTCCCATGTTTATTGCAGCACTATTTACCATGGCCAAGATTTGGAAGCAACCTAAGTGTCCATCAACGGAATAATGGAGAAAGAAAATGTGGTACAGGTACACAAGGGAGTACTATTTAACCATAAAGAAGAATGAGATCCTATAATGTGCAATGACATAATCGATGAAGGTTAAAAGTATATGAGAGAGGCACTTTCTGGTGTCTCCCAGCAACCAGTGGGTGATATTTATGGAGCCATGGGAGAGATTCTTTACTACGTAGATATACTATTTTTAATCCTGGACATGCACATTTTCTTTGTTTTCTCTGGTTTGGATTTGTATAGGAAATATGTTATATCTTAGTCCTAAAACTCTAGAATAGTAGAATTAAAGATATTTTGTCCTGCTATCACCAAGTTCACTGACAAATATAATATAAAGAACACACCAATAGGAATCTGAAAATGCGGACTAGAAGAGAGGGAAACATTTGAAAGCCATACTTCAAAGCAACCCCAACAGAACAATTAGCAAGTTGTAAAAAACAATATTAAATCTGACCATACACCAACTAGCTGGTTCACAGAAATTATCATTTATTCAAATTCCTACCTCCAGACAATACCTCTTACCTCCATACAATAGGTATGCTGTAGATGAAATGTCCAGAATTTCTGTTTTGTTTGAGTCTGGGACAACCTCCTGGTCTCTCAAGCATCAGCTTTTCTGATGAAATCAAAAGCAGGACCCTATCAACACTGTCATGATGGAGCATCGGTAGCACATAACTGCCTCTCAGGTGTCCACGGTTTCACAAATGCTGCCTTGGTACTGGGCACTGAGTTTTCATCTAGAAAAGCTATCCTTTTTCTTCTATTCTATGGGGTAGCAATATTTCTTTCTGGAGAAGGAAACTCCTCTGAAAGGTGGAAATCTTAGCTTCATTTTCCAAGACTCACTGTGTTTAACAACAACCTCAGCCCTTGTTACAAGGTGAACCTGATGATATTTCATTTCTCATCCTTTCACCCCTCCCTGCCTACTCCCACACCTGCACGCTAAGACAGGCAAACACAACCAAGGGTCAATCTAGTCTCCTTTCTTCACAGAAGCATGTCTCCCTCTCTCCTACTCCCATGCAGCCATTCTACCCAAAATTATAATGAGCAAAATGACTTGGGTCATCTGTTTATCTCAGACAAGTTCTTTATACTCCTTATAATGCTGCTTAGTATAATATATCCATTTACATATTCAGCTTTTCAGATTCATATTCAGCTTTCAGTTTGCTGTAGAACAGCCCTTTTCTTTCTGTGTATTTTCTATATTATGTTACAATGCAGACTCTAAGACCAGATTTCTATTATAACTTAGTTTGTAAGGCTAGTTATCACTCTGGATCTTTTAAAATTGTTTAGAATTTTATTTTCATTTTCCAGAGATTTGCTTATATCATCTAATTTACTATCATCACAGATTCAGTTCTTCTAAATATTTAGTATATCTAGAAATATACAAGAAAAATATTTACAAGTAAAATACACAAGAAAATATCTCTAATTTACTATCATCACAGATTCAGTTCTTCTAAATATTTAGTATATCTAGAAATATACAAGAAAAATATCTACAAGTAAAATACACAAGTAAATATCTAGTATATACAAGGAAAAAGCCTTGTTACATTGATGTTCTATAAAATCTTTTCAAGAAAACATGTATGTTATGTGTATGATCATCACAGGTTTTGTTTTGGATTCTTAAAACTTGACACTAAGAAAGCTGTGTGCAGATGTCTTGATAAACATTTTTATTTATACTGTGGAAATATTGTTTTTCCAAATAATACTTGAATTTTTCCATTCTTGCTCCAATTTTAAACAGGTTTGATGGACTAGGCATTAAACACTTCATCTTTTATTTTTTCCTCTTGTTTACAAAAGAAATTATGTTTCTGCTCATTTTGAAAGAAAGAACTTCAAGATGCTTTCCCGTGGTGACTTTTTGGGTCCAAGTATCTCCTAGCAAATACCATACAATTATGTTATCAACAAAACAGCTTTTCAGTACTGCGAGTAATTAGACCAAGTATAGACAATTTGAAAAGCTGGTAAAGACTACATTTGTAGAGAACTGAGAATTGTACTCCATTCTTCTCTTAAAAAAAGGATAATAATATTTTATGGGCCTCGGTAGTATATACTAGAATTTTAAAGTTCTATTTGTGATAATCCCCCCCGAGTTATCAGAAAAGAGGAAAGCAAGTGTCAGTCTACATTTGGGAGAATTTCCTACAAATTTTATTATGCTTAGATGAACTTGGAATAAAAAAGTGGTATTACATATGTCTAGAGTTAAATGTTAAGTTTTGTTTTAAATGTATAATAAATAGGCAATGACTTTGCATGAGTCAGGACGCCTTGACCAAAGGAATGGTGTGATTTCTCTAAATAAGATAAAGCAATTGAGACAACATGAATTAAACCAACACTCTTCTCTATCTGAGGAATAAATTATCTTCCAGCTGCTGATGTAGAAGCGTTAAGTAATACCCCCATATTGAAATAAAGGGATGGTGAGGCAACATTAAGAACTTTTTTTAAAGAGGTATGAGGCCCAGATACAGAATGAGGGTTATTTAGGGCATATCTTGCTTTTTGAGGTGATAATTTTGGACATAATTTAACTCCCCTAACATTTTCCATCAAAACAAGCCAAGCAAATATATCCAAATTGAATCCAGAGCTGCCAAGTCAGACTCTATGAGTGTTTACTGTAACTGTCTGTCATCAACCACACCCTCATCAGAGAAAAGGCCACACCATTTGAAGATCTATTTTTCGATCTGGGAAGAATAGGGGAGATGTCATTAATAGCAAGTCTTTTTTTCTCTTCTTTGTCCAAAATCATCAATAAATGAATTATTTTTCTATTTTTAATGTTTTAACTGTTCAATTCCACCAAGTCATATGAGTAGACAAGAGTAAACTAAGGCAAATTTTTCCCCTGGTCCAGAAGATATTTTGCTATTTAGTCTATTTAGATCACTCTCACCTTAGTCTTTTTCATCTGCTTACATATTATGGCATCTTCATAACCACCAATATTATATTCCCTAAATATTTTTGTAACAGATTTCTAAATGTTATAACACAATAGTGTGACAAAATCATATTTCAAAATACAATACAATCAAAGCCCTCCCTTCAGGAAATCCATAATTTTGTCTTGTCCCTTGATCCTTTTTCCAGACCACTAGAGCACTGATAATTATTGTCTCGGGAAAGAGAGGTATGAAAAGAAAAATCAGGTTACCCCAGAAAAGATTTTGACAGTTTGAGTTCCTATTTCCAAAGAAAATTTAGTACTGAATAAAGTTTTAATTTCCTGAAATAGACACATTTCCTACCTCCTGAAATAAATATCTTAGGACAGAGAGACACAAGAGTGGAATAATTAAGTATATAGACATGTGGACCCCTGAGAAATAAAGAACCCAGATCCTGATAAAACTCTCCCAACAGGTTTAGGGTGTCCGAGGATGGAAGGAGCTTACGATCTCCATTCTAAGGTAGTTTAGAGGTGGAAACAGTATCCATAGAAGAAATGGCATCAATTTGTGTGCTAGCAGATAATCCAGGTCAAGTGTAAAAAAAGACAGTGAAAGAGGTGGGGGCCAAGAGAACTAACTAGAGGGAGCTGGTGTGTGTCAATCTCATTGAGAAAAGAAAGGCTGGCGAGTGGACACTAGCTCATCTGAAAAATCCAGGTGGAGACACACTGGAATTCATCAGAAAACAGCATAACACATAGAGAACAGAGGAGAGCAAGACAAGACAACTGCCCGCCCTGGGGTGGCACAGAGTCAGGGGAGTCCTCCCACTGTGGAGAAACAGTGAGTAAGTGAGTCCCTGGGGACCCACACTTCTGCCATGGACTTTTGCATCCCTGGACTCAGGAGATCTCCCCCATGAGCTCCCCACCGGGGCCTCCAGGCTGACACGGAGAACCATGTGGAGTCTTGGCAGAGCCATACTCAGGCACACAGGGAGTCCCAGGAGACTTGTATCCCCAGACACTCTGGCACCAGTGGCTGTAGCTCCTGCAGCAGTGAAGGCCAGACTTGCATGCCCCCCAGTAAAGGGGCCAAATCCAGGAGCCTGAGCAGTGAAACATTGCAGGCCTCATCTCAGCTGCACCTTGCAGGATAAGGCCTACTGTCCATTCCAGCCCCACCTGAGTTCCTGGGTCGGGAGCAGCTCTGTACTTCTCTGGGACGGAGCTCCCAGAGGGAGAGGCTGGCTGCCATTTTTGCTGCTCTGCAACCCTCCCTCTTTTTGCTCTTAGGCCTGGGAGGGGCAGGGATTAGGGACTAATGCCGACCCCCAACACAGCACAGTTTCCTTACAGAAAAGCGGGTAGGCTGTTTTCCATGTGGGTCCACACCCTTGCTACTTCTCACTGGGCAGGGCTTCCCAACCTAGGACCTCGGCAACCCCCGACCTGGGCTCTTGGGCCAGTAGCAGCTCTGTACTTTCCTGGGACAGAGCTCCCAGAGGGCAAGGCAGGTCACCACTTTTTGCTGCTCCACAGTCCTCATTCCTGTTGCCCTCAGGCTCAGGAGGGAATGTGGTGGTTGGAGACTGATGCAAATGCCCAGCACAGCACGGCAGCATTACAGAAAAGCAGCTAGACTGCTTTCTATGCAGGTCTCTGCCTCTGCTACTCTTTACTGCCCAGTGCCTCTGGACTTGGGCCCCTAGCACAACCACCTTGTCAATGCCTAACACTTCAGTCAGTGGTGAGAAAACCCCAGAGACAATCCACAACCTCTCTGTGACTGCAGCTACCCTTGGGCTGGGGAGGAACAAAGGGCTTGGTCACTATGCAGGAACTCCAGCACACCACAGCCACAATACGGACAGAAGCCCAGTCTCTCTTTCCCGTGAGCCCCCACCTCTCACTCTTTACCAGGCAGTGCCCATGCTCGGGACCACGGAACAGCCACCCCATCTCCAGCTGAGCATTCCCACTGCTAGTGGCTTTGTGTTTCCTTAAGGAGGGGCTCCTATAGTCAACTAACAGCCACTCTGCCACTGCCATGGCAGTAGTTCTGCCCCTGCTGCCCTTGGACTGGAGAAGAAAGAAAGAGCCAAAGGTTTTACTCACTCTTCCAGGAGGACACAGTCCTCATATATAGAGAAGCCCAGACTCTCCTCCCTGTGAATCCTCAACCTCCCGTTCTTTACCCAGGTCAGGCCAGCAGTGCAGCCACCCCACTCCCTGGCTGGACATTCCCAGTAGCAGCAGTTTTGAGTTTCCCTCAGGTTGAGCACCCAGGGACAACCGAAAGCCCCTCTACCACTGCTGTTGCAGTGATATTGCCCTTGCTGCCCTCAGACTGAGGAGGGAGCAAAGACCCTGAGTGCTTTAGCCACACTTCCAGACAGCTGCATCACCCACAAGCTTGGTCCTACAATGCAGCCACCACACCCCAGGCTGATTGTACTGATTAGTAGTGGCTCTGTATTTTTCTGGGGTGGAGCACCAAGAAGCAAGTGAAAGGCCATCTGCCACAGCCACAGCCAAGGTCCCTTCCCTTGTTGTGTCTAAGCTGGGGAAAGAACATAAAGCCTGAGCTTGCCCCAGAGCTACAATGTGTAGCCTGGGAGTGCCAAACAGATACACAGCCAGCAGTCAAGTGCAAAAGGAGCCCACACTTTCAGAGCACTGAGAAGGGGCACAACAATCCTTAGGAAATAGAGGAGACTGCCGAAGAGTCTACCTACTGGCCATTCCAGTTAAGTGCCATCTGCTGGATCACAGCCCAAACTTTACTATTAAAAATATTTTGCTAATATATTCTTCTGTGAAACCAAGGACAAGAGCTCAGTTACAAATAAAGGTCATGCACAAAACCTCACTCCTCTGAAAACATCTAAATAAACCAACTGACTGTACTCAAATTAGACAGTTGAAAGAACATCAGCGAACACAGATGAGAAAGAACCAGTGCAAGAACTTTGGCAACTCAAAAAACAAGTGTCTTCTTTCCTCCAAACAACTGTACTAGTTCCCTAGCCAGGATTCTTAACTCAGCTGAAATGGTTGAAATGAAAGAAATAGAATTCAGAATATGGGTAGGAATGAAAATCATTGAGAATCAGGGAGGAAGTCAAAATCCAAACCAAGGAAACTAAGGATTACAATAAAACAATACAGGAGCTGGTAGATGAAATGGCCATTATAAGAACAAACCAAAATGATCTGATAGAGCTGAAAAACACACTATAAGAGTTTTATATTGTGATTGCATTAACAGCAGAAGAGACCAAACTGAGGAAAGAATCAGAAAGCGTGAAGACTGGCTCTCTGAACTAACTAAGGAGGAAAAAAATAATAATTAAAAAAAGAATAAAAAAGAATGGGCAAAACCCCTGAAAAATATGGGATTATATGAAGAGACCAGATCTACCCCTCATTGGCATCACTGAGGGAAATGGGGGAAAAGCAGGCAACTTGAAAAACATATTTCAGGATATTGTCCATGAAAACTTCCCAACCTCCCTAGAGAGGCCAATATTAAAATTTAAAAACTGCAGAGAACTGCAAGATACTACATAAGAAGACAATCCCCAAGACACATAATTATCAGATTCTCTTTCATTCTTTTTAAAATGAAAGAAAAAAATATAAAGGCAGCTAGAAAGAAAGAGCAGGAAACCTACAAAGAGAACCCATCAGGCTAACGGTGGACCTTTCAGCAGAAACCCTATAAGCCAGAAGAGATTGGGGGCCTATGTTCAGCATTCTTAAATAAAAGAATTTCAACCCAAGAATTTCATGTCCAGTGAAACTAAGCTTCATAAGCAAAAAAGAAATAAAATACTTTTCAGACAAGCAAATTCTAAGGGAATTTATTACAACCAGGCCTGCCTTATAAGAGCTCCTGAAAGGAGTGCTACATGTGAACAGCCGCTACAAAAACACACTTAAATACACAGATCTCTGACACTATAAAGCAATGACATAAGTCTACATAATATCCAGCTAACAATATGATGACAGGCTCAAATTCACACACAATATTAACACTGAATGTAAATGGGCTAAATGACACAATTTAAAGCTGGATAAAGAAGCAAGAACCAACGTTATGCTGTCTTTAAGAGGCCCATCTCACATGCAATGACATCCATAGGCCCAAAGTAAAGGGTTGGAGAAAAGTCCACCAAGAAAACAGAAAATAGAAAAAGCTGAAGTTGCTATCCAAATTTCAGACAAAAAGAGACTTTAAATCAACAAACATCACAAAACACAAAGATGAGCTTTATATAATGGTAAAGGATACAATGCAATAAGAAGATCTAAATATCCTAAATATATATGCATCCAACACAGGAGCACCCAGATTCATAAAGCAAGTTCTTACAGACCTACAAAGAGACTTCGATTTCCACACAATAGTGGGACATTTCAATACCCCATGGACAGTAATAGACAGATGATCGAGGTGACAAAGTAAAAAAGATATTTAGGACCTGAATTCAACACTTGAACAAATGGACATAATAGACATCTATAGAACTCTCCACCCAAAAACAACAGAATATACATACTTCTCATCACCACATGGCACATACTTTAAAATTGACCACACAATTGGACATCAAAACAATCTGTAACAAATTGAAGAAAACTAAAATCATACCAACCACACTCTCTGAACATGGTGCAATAAAAATAGAAATCAATACTAAGAAAAACATTCAAAACCATACAATTACATGGAAATTAACCACTTGTTCCTCAGTTATCTCTGGGTAAACAATAAAATTAAGGCAGAAATAAAATATTTCAAACTAATGAAAACAAAGATCCAGCATACCAGAATCTCTGGGGCACAGCTAAAGCAGTGTTAAGAAAGAAGTTTATAGCACTAAATGCCCACATTAAAAAAGTCAGAAAGATATCAAATGAACAATCTAGCATCACATCTACAGGAACTAGAGAAACAAGAGCAAACCAAACTCAAAGCTAGCAGAAGACAAGAAATAACCAAAATCAGAGCTGAACTGAAGGAAATTGAGATGCAAAGACCATATAAAAGATAAATGAATTTAGGAATTATCTTAGTTATTTGAAAGAATTGATTAGATAGATGGATGAATAGCTAGACAAATAAGAAAAAAAAGAGAAGATCCAACTAAACACAATCAGAAATGACTGACTGAATGAAAAAAGACATTACCACTGACCCCACAGAAATATAAAAGAACACTCAGAGACTATGAACACCTCTGTGTACACAAGCTAAGAAACCTAAGCGGAAATGGATACATTCCTGGAACCATTCAACCTCCCAAGTTTGTGTTAAAAAGAAACTGAATCCCTGAACAGACCAATAATGAATTTTGAAATTGAATCAGTAAATAAAGAGCCTACCAACTAGGAAAAGCCCAGGACCATATAGATTCACAGCCAAATTCTACCACATGTATAAAGAAGAGCTGGTACCATCCCTACTGAAACTATTCCAAAAAATTGAGGAGGAGGCATCCCTCCCTCACTCTACAAGGCCAAAATCATCTTGATACCAAAACCTGGCAGAGACACAACAACAACAAAAAAGAAAACTTCAGGCCAATATCTTTGATGAACACAGATCCAAAAATCTTCAACAAAATACTGGCAAACCAGCAGCACATTGAAAAGCTAATCCACCACAGTCAAGTAGGTTTTATGCCTGGGATGCAAGGTTCGTTCAATATAGGCAAATCAACAGAAGTGATTCACCACAGAAACAGGACTAAAAACAAAAACAACATGATCATCTCACTAGATGCAGAAAAGGATTTCAATAAAATTCCACATACTTTCATGTTAAGAACCCTTAACAAACTAGGCATTGAAGGAACATACTTTAAAATAATAAAAGCCATCTACGACAAATGCACAGCCAACGTCACACTGAATGGGCAAAAGCTGGAGGCATTCTCCTTGAAAAGAGAAACGAGATAAGGATGTCCTCTCTTATTCCCACTCATCATAGTAATGGAAGTCCTGGCCAGAGCAATAAAGCAATAGAAAGAAAGAAAACCCACCCAATTAGGAAGAGAGGGTGTCAAACTACCCTTGTTTGCAGATGATATGATTCTACACCTAGAAAACCCCATAGTCTTTGTCCAAAACTCCTTAATCTAATAAACAACTTCAGCAAAGTTTCAGGATACCAAATCAATGTACAAAAATCAATAATAGCATTCCTATGTACCAACAACATCCAAGCTGAGGGCCAAATCAAGAATGCAATCCCATTTGCAATAGTTACACAAAAAAGTACCCAGGAATACAACTAACCAGGGTGGTGAAAAATCTCTACAATGAGATTTTAAAATATTGCTCAGTGAAATCAAAGATGACAGAAACAAATTGAAAAACATTCCATGCTTGTGGATAGAAAGAATCAATATCATTAAAATGGCCATACTGCCCAAAACAAAGTACAGATTCAATGCTATTCCTATTAAACTACCAAAGACATTATTCACAAAACCAGAAAAATGTATTCTAAAATTCATATCAATCCAAAAATGAGCTTGAATAGCTAAGACAATCCAAAGCAAAAAGAAAAAAGCTGAAGATATCACATTTCTTGACTTCAAACTATACTACAATGCTACAGTAACCAAAACGGCATTGTCCTGGTACAAAAGCAGACATATAGACCAATGGGACAGAATAGAGATCCCAGAAATAATGCTGCATACTTATAAGCATCTGATGTACAACAAAGTCAATAAAAACAAGCAATGGAGAATGGACTCCCTATTCAGCAAATGATGCTGGGATAACTGGCTATACATATGTAGAAAAATGAAACTGGACCCCTTCCTTACACCATGTACAAAAATCAACTCAAGATGGATTGAAGACTTCAATGTCAAACCTAAAACTATAAAAACACGAAGATAACCTCGGAAATATCATTCTGGACATAAGCCCTGGCAAAGATTTCATAACAGAGATGCCAAAAGCAATTTTAACAACAGCAAAAATTGACAAGTGTGACTTAATTAAACTAAAGAGCTTCTGCATAGCAAAAACAAAACAAAACAAAACAAAACAAAAAAACTATCAACAGAGTAAACAGGCCACCTATAGAATGGGTGAAAATGCTTACAAACTATGCATCTGACAAAGGTCAAATATCCAGAGTCTATAAGGAACTTACAAATCATCAAGCAAAAAGCAAACCTCCCACTTAAAAAGTGGGCAAAAGATATGAACGCACACTTTTCAGAAGAAGACATACATATGGTGAACAAGGATATGAAAAAATGCTCATCATCACTAATCATGAGAGCAATGCAAATCAAAACCACAGAGATACCATCTCACACCAATCAGAATTGCTATTAAAAAGTAAAAAAGAAAAAAAAACATGCTGGTGAGGTGGAGGAGAAAATGGAACAAAGCAGTTTGGTGATTTCTCAAGGAACTCAAAGCAAAATGACCATTTGACCCAGCAATCCCATTTTTAGGTATATACCCAAAGATAAACAAATTGTTGTACCATAAAGACACACGCACATGTATCATTAGTATGATGCTACTCACAGTAATAAAGACATGAAATCAATCAACCTAAATGCCCATCAATGGTAGACTAAATAAAGAAAATGTGGCACATATATGCCATGGAATAACTATGCAGCCATAAAAAAGAATGAGATCATGTCCTTTGCAGCAACATGGATGCAACTAGAAGCCATTATCCTAACTGAACTAACATAGGAACAGAAAACCAAATACTGCATGTTCTCACTTAGAAGCTGAAGGTAAACGTTGAGTACATAGGGACACAAAGATGGGAACAACATACATTGGGGGCTGCTTGAGGGTGGACAGATGGAGGAGAGTGAGGATAAAAAAACTACCTATAAGGTACTATGTTCATTACCTGAGTGGCAAAATAATCTGTACAGTCAAAACCCTGTGACACACAATTTACCGTATAACAAACCACACATGTATCTATGAACCTAAATTAAAAGCTTTAAAGAAAGAAAAGTGTTGGAAATTACTCAGAATCATTTGAATTACTCACCCGACCATTCCCTAAACCTTTTCAATTAAAATAATAATGTTTTCAGTTACAAGACACAACATATGTTAAGATATAACATTTATTTTTTGAGACGGAGTTTCACTTTTGTTGCCCAGGCTGGAGTGCAGTGCTGTGATCTCAGCTCACTGCAACATCCGTCTCCCGGGTTCAAGTGATTCTTCTGCCTCAGCCTCCTGAGTAGCTGGGGTTACAGTTGTGTGCCACCATGCCCAGCTAATTTTTTGTATTTTTAATAGAGGTGGGGTTTCATCATGTTGGCCAGGCTAATCTCAAACTCCTGACCTCAGGTGATCCACCCACCTTGGTCTCCCAAAGTGTGGGGATTACAAGCATGAGCCACCATGCCCAGCCAAGATATAATATGTATTTATCAAAGTTTTATGAGTTACAATAGCAAAGACATGGAATCGACCTAGATGCTCATCAACAGTGAATTAGATAAATACAAGGGGGTACATATACACCATGGAACACTATGCAGCCATAAAAAAGAATAAAATCATGTCCTTTGCAGTAACATAGATAACAGCTTGAGGCCATTATCCTAAACAAATTAATTCAGGAGCATAAAACCAAATACTGCCTGTTCTCACCTCTAAATGGTAACTAAATATTGGGTACTCCTGGACATAAAAATAGCCACTGAAAATTAATAGACAGAAATTGGGTGGGGTAGGAAGTGAAGAAGCGGGGGTTGAGAAACTAATTATTGGGTACTATATTCACTATCTGGTTGACAAGGTCATTCATATCCCAAACAGCATCATGCAATACACTTATGTAACAAATGTGAACATGTAATGCCTGAATCTAAAATAATATATGAAAATGTAAAATAAGACACTAAAAAAAGAAAAGGTAGTGGAATACTTCTGTGTTTCACTGTGATTGAAGAATTATCTTAAAAAAATAAAATCCATACCCCAAAATTTTATGGTCAAGAACATTAACCTACTGGAAAAATACAGTTATACTAATTATGTATTGGTGAAATCTTTTTTCACATCATTACTTTGTTGTCTAAGAAAACCAATAGCATACGGCTAGCTATTTAGCAGGATAACAATCATACTACAACCTAAGAAAAGTGAGGATTTCTTCTTCCATCATTTCAAATAAAAGAAAATCTTATTTGTAGTCCCTATAATATGAGAATTGTAGAAAAGTTGTCTATGACCTTCTTTTCCTTAGGACCCTGGAATACATATAGTCTTCTACTAAGGTCCCTCAGAGACATTTGTGTTGCACATGCAGAATCTGAATGATCTCACATAATAGCTTTGCTATTGTAGTACTGGCCACTAAACAAAATAAAAATAAAAATAAAGAAAAAGGGAGTAATCCTCAGGAACTTTTATTTTTAGGAATAAATGTATCTGCACTTTCCCACAGTCTTCAGGTAACCAACAGAATCCAAATGATATGGAATTGTCAGTAATTTATCATAGGTAATTTCTGCTAAACAATTCACCTTAAACACATAATGGACTTTAACTATAATCACTTCAAAAGAACAAATGAAAAGGCATTCATGGGAACAAAATACAACCTGAAAATATAATACTGGCAAAGATTAAGTGAACATAGATGCCTAGAGTTATCTGCATGATCTCCAGGATTAGATAACCTAACAAAGTTGGTAAGTCATGTAACTTTGATCCCACTCAGCTCTTACACATTTTAGCGACTATATGAAGCATGAATAGTACCATCATGTAGTAGACAATATGTGGTTGCCAATATTTCATTCCAATCCTATGGTATGATGCTGCAACTAAACATTTATCAAAAATGTCCACATCTTTCCACATTTTTCTATCTAAGCCCATAGATTTCATTGTTTTTTAACATAGAAACTTGATATCTATAGTCACTTGGTAAAATCTGAGCCATAATTACCAATTATATTTTTGGGGGTAGAACATAGATACAACTGTGAATAAAATATAAATCAAAACATGTATACTAAAGTTAAATTGTTTATTCAATTAATTACTCATATTCATCTATTTTATTCATGGTCATTGAAATACTCTATAGGCTTCTTTGCAAGTGCTTCATTTATCTTATAGACCTTCTGTCTTTTTCCTCCCTCCACTGCCCTTGCTCTGTGCAGGTATCTCTATTTCTTTCTGACCAGCCCTTTTTCATCATTCCAAGTCTATTCAGGAAGCAGGAAAAAACACTTTAAATAGGACTTTTTCAAGTTTCTATTTTCTTCCTTTACCAAAACAAAAATTTTTACAATGTACCATGATAGTGAATGAACTTTTACTTTATATTGCCTAAGAAATTATTGCCATGTAAAGTCATTTTTTAGTAATATACTCATTTAGTAAAGTAACTTGAGGATTTTTGTATATGTATCTTTGTAATTGAAGTAAATTTCTCAATATGGGATTCAGATGTCTTGTATAAGAAACATCTGTGTACTTTTCTCAAATGCTGATGTTTATGATGGTCCCCATGGGACAGGTCCTTCTTTGGGGAAGGAGTAGAGAAATCTGAAAATTTAAGATGACGCTCAGAGGATCACTGTATGTACTACTATTTGAGAACTGATCAACTTACAGTACTTCTTCTCATATCTACTTTTGTCTCTTAAAAATCACTAGAAATTCAAAAACTTAAAAATGCCATGCTCTTTCAGGCAATCATCTGGCACAGGGTATTATAATAAATGGGATAACAAATCCAGAAAGGTTAACAAAGTCCCCAAGGTAATAGAGCTTAAAAAGGGTTGAGCCAGAATTTAACCTCAATTCCATCTAACTTGGAAGCTTATTTCATTCCAGAGGTTTGGGCCCTAAATTAATTTTAAGGCCTAAGAACTCTTGGCCCTTCAGAGTCATATATAAAATTTTTTTAGTTGAAGGATTTGTACCAAATAATTATGCTTGATGCTGTGGAATTTGAACTAAAATCTAGTCTAGAGAGGTTACGACTTGATGGAAGTCACAGAGCTGATGCAGACTCAAATTTCCATGGTCTTTGTACACATATTTACTGCCTCTTTCAAATTTACCTTTTATAGTCAAAAATATAGATATTTCTTATGTATTCATAAATATTTCCATTGGAAAATCTATGTTCTGGGTCTGGTACCACTGTGTCATTAGGAATTGTTATCAAAACATATTATAGGTATAATAGAAGGAACAAAACCTACATGTAGAGAGAGCAAAGCAGGCAACCAGAAGTCATCTCTAGCCCTTACCTTTACAATCACTGTGACAGTAGCAATACCAGGTGGCATTGTTCCATAAATATCAAAGGCCTCTACCAGAAAAGTGATACTTGCTTCTTGGTCTGGAAATGCCTCATAATCTAAACTCCTTAAAAGCGATAGTTCTCCTGTAAATGGATGTAGTGCAAAAAAGTGCTTCACTTCTGGGCTTCTTATCCGGTAAGACACATTTGCTCCAAGGTCGACATCTTTGGCCTGTAATAAGCAGAAGAATAGTTTTATTAGTGATGTTACCAAAATAAAGAAATGCAGGCAGGATGGAAGTCATGTGTTAGTGCCTAGGACAGCATGAATTTAACGAGGACAAAAAGACACGTTTTTTGTTTTTGTTTTTTAAAAAAGCACATTATTTAATAATTTACCAGGGAAGAGAAGGAGGGATGGGGGAGAGAAAGATGGAGGCAGGGAGGAAAGGAGGGAGACAGTGAGAGGGAGAGTCAGAGAGAGAGAGAGAGGGATCTTTCTATAAGATTTTGTCATTGTTGACGTTATTACTGTATCTGTTTAACTTGAAAAATCACTAAATGAATTATATCACAGTAAAAAAATAAATATTGTCTTAAATGACTGTTTCTTTTCTGCTGATTTGATAATCATGAATAAATATTTTAAATAAAAATAAATACTGAGTGATTTCCATAAACATAATAGATGGCTAAAGTACTATAAGAAAACTAAGAAAATATAAGTAGTAATTATTTGTCACAGGGATCCTATAATACATTTCTAGAGATCACTCTACCATACTTCCCTTGATTTAACTAGGATTTGAGTAGTAGTTACGCACAAGGTGCTGTAGAGAGCACCAAAATGAATCCAGACACAATTACTGCCCTACAGGTTATGGTCTCAGAGAAGAAACAAGACACAAATACTAAAATAGAAAGGAAAAAAATGTGATATGCTATCTAAAAGATGTTCTAAATTGGGAACGATATCCTTTAGCTGAAAGGATGGGTTTTCATGGGAGTCTTGTAGAATGGCTATTTCACTCAGCAGTACAGACTGGCAAATGCACCTCAGGTACAGAAAACCGAATGGAGCAAGAATGAAAATGGGGAAGATCCAGAGTATGCTATAATGTGCATTTTTAAATGCAAACACCTCCTATGTGAACCTCAGCCTTGGTCTCCTCCAATCAATTATTGACTTAACAATCAGAAAGATGCTATTAAAGCATACATTTTATTATGTGATTTTTCCTGCTTAAAATCCCCTGGTTTTTCATTCAATTTTCAATCAACGCCATTATCCTTAACATGGTAAGAGCCACTACATTTTCTAGACCCTTAGCCCCTCACCCCTCACACTTTCCCATCTTCCATGATTTTGACCAGGCTTTTTTCCCCCAACTACTTTGAACAATCTTTCTTCCTTTTCTGCTTGGATAGCTCTTACTTGTCCCTCAGTTCACCATTTAGAAATAAGTTTCTCTAGCAAATATTCTCTTTGCCTTAAGGTTAGGTTAGGAGCTCCACCTCTATTACCTAGGCCCTTTGTACTGAGGACCTACGTTTTAACTACTAATTTTCTTGACTGATTGCTAAACCAGCCTGAAAACTCGAAGCAAGCAGTAAATTTGTTTTGTTCACCTTTGTACCCCCAAAGTCTTTGCATCCCCTAGGACAGCATGAATTTAACAACACCAGCAGGAGACTTGGCATACTATACATACTGAAGACATATTTGTTAAATAAATAAATTAACTAATTAATTAATTGACAGATGAATGGTGGAATAGATGAAGGAATAATGGTTCTCTCCCTGGCCAGTATTTGCCTTATTTAGATTTGTTAATGTTTATTGCTGAGTTCAATTATGGAAGGGATACAGAGTCTGGAAAACTATGCTAAAAACATTCAAGTTGTGGACTGCAGGTGGAAAAATGGCTACTTTTTTTTTTTTTCCAAAACATACCTTATAGACCAACTGAGTCAGTATTAAATGAGGTGGTTGCTTAAAAATGCAGATTTATGGATCAGCCTAATCTACTGAATCAAAATGTTCAGCACTGTGTAATTTATAGTTAAAAACTTAAAAAAGAGGCTTGATACAGAGATGTCATTAAAAAGGAGAGTTAGATTACTAGAAGATGCCTTTTGTGTATTGAATGTGAAAACAATACAGAATAATGGGTATAAACAATATTTGTAAAATAGAGGGGAAACCAATTTGTAACTCTTACATTTTTTGTGTGTGCACACATTTATGTTATATATGTATAACCCACACAAATTCATATATATATATATATATATGTATTTTTTGACTTTTGTGTGAACACAAAGATAAATGTGAAATAAATTTAATGCTGAGTACTCTGGAGGCACAATGTGGGAGATTATTAACTTTTGCTTCATAAACTATTGTATTGTCAACTGTTGGAAAAAACAGAATATTACTTTTGTAAATTAAAAAACTATTGAAAAGTATATTTTTAATTTCTTACAAATAGATCTTTCTGCCCTTAATTTTTGGGATATCTTTAAAGTAGGCTTGCCACATAAAATACAATATGCAATATTGGAGAAATAATAAAAATTTATTCATTGTTTATCTGAAATTAAAATCCAACTTGGTGTGTTGTATTGTTACTTGCTAATTTTGGCACACAAACCCTAATAGCAAATCTCCTAATGTAGGATCCATGTAATAAATGCTTTTTCCCACACACCTCTATTTGAAGGATGGTAGTCCCAGCTGGCAAATTCTCTTCAACAAGGATAGTGTATGTTGAATTGGTGAACACAGGACTGTTATCATCAATGTCCAAAACCTTGATGGCCAGGGTTAGAGTTGAATGACGAGGGTGTACCGCTCCATCTGTTGCCACAACAACAAGTTCATAGTAGTCCCTGACTTCTCTGTTAAGCTTCACTGCTGTGTAAATGCTCCCATTGGATGTGATACGAAAAAGATTATTAAAGTTACCCAAACTGTAGTGCACTTGACCATTTATTCCAGCATCAGGGTCTGTTGCCTATTAAATAAAACAAAAAAACAAAAAAATTCACGTAAGTTTTGACGGGCTACTGTAAATGAAGGTAACAGTTAACAAATTATGGTATTTTTCTAACCAAAAATTATTTGGCCCTCTAAGGAGGAAATGACAATGACAATACAATGCAAAATTTAAAACATGAAAAATATTATACTTTAATATTCTTCATTTAAAATTAACATAACAGAAACGGATAATGTCATTAGCAATAACAATACTATGTTATGACAGAAAACTCATAAAAATACTGAATCTTTGTGTCTTATGGTTTTAATAGGTTTTGAATTCTAAAGTGAGAAAAAATTTTGTTTGTAATTCATTTAACATAATCTGCTGAGTGACAATTTAAGATTACACAGGTTTTTGCTCACTGTATATATTCATTTTATATTTATATATGTTTAGTAATAATATTGTTACGCATTATGTTTGTTTATAATATTTTATTATGTTATGCTATGTTATTTATGTGATAATAATGTTCATTATAATAAACATTAATCATATTTACCATAAATAATATTTATAAGTATAACCTGACTTAATCCTCATGATGTTGTTATCAGTAAATATTATTAATCTCATTTTACAAATGAGAACACTGTGGCTTATGGAAGGTTACACAAGAAAGAAATATCTCAGTGTCCCAGTTCTTAACACAATACTTCATATATAAAAGTACTTAACAAATGCTTGTGGAATTAATGAACATTAGATGAAATAAAACAGATTTGAAACTAAATCTGTTCCAAAAGTCAAATAGGATTAAAACTACAGTAACTGTAATGTATGTGCAAGGGACTCTTTTTCAACATTAGAATATACATCTCTGCATAAGTAAGAATGTTTGATACCATAACATACCTATATTTACTGAAAATTTGAAGTCATATAAAATCACTTCGCATCAAATAAAATGAGAAAATATTGAGTAAATATTCATCAAATGAAATGTAATAAGAATTAATCTTAGCTAAAACTCAATGGTGATACTAATTATGAATCTCACTATCAGCTACTGTATATTTTGTTTTGAAAAGTTCCATGTAAAAGAAACTGAAATAAATCTTAGAAACTGTAAAATATTATATAATTATGCCCCAAACTGTCAACAAGGAAAGGAAGGAAAACAAGACACTTGGCTGCCTTATGAGCCAGGGATACAAAAATCACTCGAGGTCCATAAAGCGTGGAATGCAATATGATGTATTTTAACAGCACATATGCAGTGGTATATCCAGTTTTACAGGCAATGATAAAGCATGCAGAATGGGGATGCTGAATATTTGCCCCTTCTTTGAAACAAGAATGTCTAAGATGTGAAAATCATGTTTACAACAGTGCTCCTATATGTCATAATGCCAAGCATTTCAGCAGGATTTGTCTCTTTGACTCATCAAAACACAACTGCCCCTGGGAGTTTAACATCTCTGAGGTTTAATTCTGAGAAAAGATAGAAGAATTGCAGAAATACCTGAAGAGAAAAAATACGGTGACAGAGTAGAATAGTTTCTGTTGATATAGTTTCTTTTACTTTTATACTTTGCCTAGAATTTGTCTTACGAATTATTGACAAATCAGTCAAGCTGATCATTCTAGTGAAAACAACAAACACTGCCTTCTCTCTTTTTCACCAAAAAAAGAGGGTGAACTCTTTTCTTGGTTTGAAATTACTCATCAAGTAAATAGATAAAATTGTAAGCCAAGAACAAAATATAAATATGTTTTGTTTCATAATAATAATACCCTTAAAAATTTCAGTCACTTTTTCTGTCTATGGAATATCTTAAGATCAAAAAAACTAATCATTTATGCAATTAGAAATTTAAATGACTCTCGTTCAAGTTGTTTTTATTGACCCATATAATTGAATATTTATTATGGTAGAATGGCTCAATTTGACTGATGTGGCTGTGTGTCTGTGTGTTTTATACATGTCCAGCTGCTTAACTATATATCCACTAGGAAACATATCTAAACATATCTAAATTAGTTTTGTTTTTGCTCCCATAGCAAATTATCACAAATTTAGCAGCTGACACAAAACAAGTTCATTATTTTAAAGCTCTATAGGTCAAAAATTCAAGATGGTCTCACCAGGGCTATGTTTCTTTCTGGAGACTCTAAGGAGAAACAACTTCTTTGCTCATTCAAGTTGTTGACAGAATTCAGTTGCTAGAGTTTGTAGAACTGAGATCCCCACTTCCTTGATGGTTGTCATGTGAGGACCAATCCCGGTTTCTAGAGGTCCCCATATCCCTTGGTTCATGACACATTTCCACCATTTTTTTTTTTTTTTTGAGACCAAGTCTTGCTCTGTTGCCCAGGCTGGAGTGCAGTGGTACGATCTCGGCTCACTGCAACCTCCGCCTTCTGGGTTCAAGCAATTCTCCTGCCTCAGCCTCCTGAGTAGCTGGGATTACAGGCACCTGTCACCACGCCCAGCTAATTTTTGCATTTTTAGTAGAGACCGGGTTTCACCATGTTGGTCAGGCTGGTCTCAAACCCCTGACCTTGTGATCCACCCGCCTCGGCCTCCCAAAGTGCTGGGATTACAGGCGTGAGCCACTGCGCCTGGCCATTTCCACCATTTTTAAAGCCAGCAATGGTGGTCAAGCCCCTCACATTTTTTGAATCCCTCCCTCCATCTTTTTCCATTTTATCTTTCTGACCTACTCTTCAGGCATCCTCCTTCACTTTTAAGTGCATGTAAGATTACATTATGCTCCCTTGCACAATCCAGGATAGTATCCCCATCTCAGAATTTTTAACCTTGATATATGTGTGTGCACATGTGTGCAAGTGTGTGTATACTGCCATATATAAATATATAGCAATCTATATTTTAGGATGGGATTTTTTTTTTTTTTTTGAAACAGGTCTTGCTCTGTCACCCATGCTGGTGTGCAGTGGTGTGATCTAGGCTCACTGCAACCTTCACCTCCCAGGCTCAAGCAATCCTCCCACCTCAGCATCCTGCGCAGCTGGCACTACAAGCACATGCCCCCAGGCCTGGCTAATTTTTTGTATTTTTATTAGAAACGGGGTTTCCTCTTGTTGCCCAGGTCAGTCTTGAACTTCCGGGCTCGAGCCATCCTCCCCCTTTGGCTTCTCAAAGTGCTGAGATTACAGGCATGAGCCATCTCACCTGGCCGGATAGGAGTTTTTAGAGAAAATATCCAAGCAGATATTCATTAAGCAGACTGACAGTAAATGCTAAATGGGGCATCCTCACTAATAGAGTTTCAGAATTTTAAATAATCAGTTTAAATTGGTATAAATTACGATATGTCAAGTACACACACATTTTGACTGAATATATGACAACTTAATTCACTGAATTCAAAGCTACCATGACAAGAAGTATATTTGATGCTTATGGAAAAAAAGACTACAATATCTTTGGCTCTGTTTATATGCTGGATTACATTTACTGATTTGCGTATATTGAACCAGCTTTGCATCCCAGGGATGAAGTCCACTTGACAATAGATGCAGAAAAAGCATTTGACAAAATTCAACAACACTTCATGCTAAAAACTCTCAATAAATTAGGTATTGATGGGACGTATCTCAAAATAATAAGAGCTATCTATGACAAACCCACAGCCAGTATCATACTGAATGGGCAAAAACTGGAAGCATTCCCTTTGAGAACTGGCACAAGACAGGAATGCCCTCTCTCACCACTCCTATTCAACATAGTGTTGGAAGTTCTGGCCAGGGCAATTAGGCAGGAGAAGGAAATAAAGGGTATTCAATTAGGAAAAGAGGAAGTCAAATTGTCCCTGTTTGCAGACGACATGATTGTATATCTAGAAAACCCCATTGTCTCAGCCCAAAATCTCCTTAAGCTGATAAGCAACTTCAGCAAAGTCTCAGGATACAAAATCAATGTACAAAAATCACAAGCATTCTTATACACCAACAACAGACAAACAGAGAGCCAAATCATGAGTGAACTCCCATTCACAATTGCTTCAGAGAGAATAAAATACCTAGGAATCCAACTTACAAGGGACATGAAGGACCTCTTCAAGGAGAACTACAAACCACTGCTCAAGGAAATAAAAGAGGATACAAACAAATGGAAGAACATTCCATGCTCATGGATAGGAAGAATCAATATCGTGAAAATGGCCATACTGCCCAAGGTAATTTACAGATTCAATGCCATCCCCATCAAGCTACCAATGACTTTCTTCACAGAATTGGAAAAAACTACTTTAAAGTTCATATGGAACCAAAATAGAGCCCGCATCGCCAAGTCAATCCTAAGCCAAAAGAACAAAGCTGGAGGCATCACACTACCTGACTTCAAACTATACTATAAGGCTACAGTAACCAAAACAGCATGGTACTGGTACCAAAACAGAGATATAGATCAATGGAACAGAACAGAGCCCTCAGAAATAATGCTGCATATCTACAACTATCTGATCTTTGACAAACCTGACAAAAACAAGCAATGGGGAAAGGATTCCCTATTTAATAAATGGTGCTGGGAAAACTGGCTAGCCATACGTAGAAAGCTGAAACTGGATCCCTTCCTTACACCTTATACAAAAATCAATTCAAGATGGATTAAAGACTTAAACGTTAGACCTAAAACCATAAAAACCCTAGAAGAAAACCTAGGCATTACCATTCAGGACATAGGCATGGGCAAGGACTTCATGTCTAAAACACCAAAAGCAATGGCACCAAAAGCCAAAATTGACAAATGGGATCTAATTAAACTCAAGAGCTTCTGTACAGCAAAAGAAACTACCATCAGAGTGAACAGGCAACCTACAAAATGGGAGAAAATTTTTGCAACCTACTCATCTGACAAAGGGCTAATATCCAGAATCTACAATGAACTCAAATTTACAAGAAAAAAACAAACAACCCCATCAAAAAGTGGGCGAAGGACATGAACAGACACTTCTCAAAAGAAGACATTTATGCAGCCAAAAAACACATGAAAAAATGCTCATCATCACTGGCCATCAGAGAAATGCAAATCAAAACCACAATGAGATACCATCTCACACCAGTTAGAATGGCAATCATTAAAAAGTCAGGAAACTACAGGAGCTGGAGAGGATGTGGAGAAATAGGAACACTTTTACACTGTTGGTGGGACTGTAAACTAGTTCAACCATTGTGGAAGTCAGTGTGGCGATTCCTCAGGGATCTAGAACTGGAAATACCATTTGACCCAGCCATCCCATTACTGGGTATATACCCAAAGGACTATAAATCATGCTGCTATAAAGACACATGCACACGTATGTTTATTGCGGCATTATTCACGATAGCAAAGTCTTGGAATCAACCCAAATGTCCAACAATGATAGACTGGATTAAGAAAATGTGGCACATATACACCATGGAATACTATGCAGCCATAAAAAATGATGAGTTCATGTCCTTTGTAGGGACATGGATGAAATTGGAAATCATCATTCTCAGTAAACTATCACAAGAACAAAAAACCAAACACCGCATATTGTCACTCATAGGTGGGAATTGAACAATGAGATCACATGGACACAGGAAGGGGAATATCACACTCTGGGGACTGTTGTGGGGTGGGGGAGCGGGGAGGGATAGCATTGGGAGATATACCTAATGCTAGATGACGAGTTAGTGGGTGCAGCGCACCAGCATGGCACATGTATACATATGTAACTAACCTGCACAATGTGCACATGTACCCTAAAACTTAAACTATAATAATAATAAAAAAAAAAGACTACAATATCCCCCAGAAAGCTACTCTAAAAATTTTAAGGTGACTGAGACACACATCTAATGGAAACAAAGGGAATAGAATATAAAATGCAGAGCTATTTCCTTATCTATTCCTATGTCCCCATTAAATTAAGGAGCATAAATAAGGTGATGTAAGTTAAGCAACATGAGCTGGCTAAGCAAGGCAGTTTTACTTCTTTACTATTCTAGATGAACATGTAGATGTTAAACAAGATAACCAAACATAGAATCCCTTATTATCAGCAGTACTGTCAAGAACTTTGCATTGATGTTTAATATTTAGTCAAGCAGCTCAGTGTATGATGCTATAATGAAAATATATATTTTCCTAGAAATCAATTAAAAGTTAATTAAATTTGTTAATAAGAAAAATAACACATCTCTTTTCCCCTTGTACTACATCAAAGCAATAAACAGTAATAGCTGCAACTTTATAATCATCCGTCCATGGTTAACACATTTTTGTAATATACACCTTACTATGGGGCCTGATTTGTGGCTACTAATTTGTGAATGCATATTGCTGGGAAATTGGCTGATAGCCTGTAGTCAAATAAAGACCTCACTGGACGGAACTTTGAATAATTGCCAGAAACACCACTTGCAAACCTTATTCATTAACACCAAAGTTACAGTATATGAAAGACAAACAAGTAATTACTTAAGAAAAAAGTCATGGGAATTTATTGAACAAAAGTTTTTTGTATAATTTTTAAGAACCGATTTTATAGCATGCCACTTGAAAAGGGAAAAGGGAAATATATTTCTTAAACACTAAATTCATTCCTCACCCCTTTTTTTCTCATTATCTTCTTAGAATGGTCTGTTACACAATTCTTTCCATCCATAAAAGTGGAAGCCCATTACTGGGTTTGCTACCCTGGGGGTTACCAGTCCTGCAGAGAAGACCTTAAAGCATGCCTGTATGGGTGGAATATACTGGGATAAAACCTCAAAGAACAGGTTGATGTTTGCACTCCTTCCATTGAGAAGTCCCTGGGTAGGTTACTTGTGTAATTTACAATGATTCATTTCCATTTAAAATATGTCAAATATCCATTCAGATTAATTATTTAGATAGAAAATTATATGACAAAAATCAGCCCCAAGGAAATAACTTGAGGACAAAACCAAAATGTTATAGCTATTATAAAGGTGTGAACTACCATGTAGCACCTAATTGGCCCAGTGTGAAGCTGAGAGAGTGCTTTGCTCTACCTTTTGCTTGTCCTTTACAGCGATTTAAGAGGTCGTGTACATCTTTCTCACTTTGAAGTGGGAACCATAAAAGCTGTTGATCAGGGAGGTTGGGCAGTGCATCCTTCATGACATTATTAGTGAAAATACATTTTTAAAATTATTATCTATTAACTTCAAAAAGATGTACAATAGTTGTCTTTTTTTTTTTTTAAGGAGCTGAGCTATTTCAAGGGCTGTGATTATTAGTGTAAAAGGAGACAAGCAATTTAAAGACTCATAATGCAGGTAAATTTTTTCACTCTCCACACAAATGCCTCATAATCATTATTGAACAATGGCAAGTAGACTTACTGGCCAGAAGATAACTTGCATAACTTGAATTAAAATCACTAAAAACATAACCAGAATGAATAGCTTTTCATTCTAGTCCCTAGAAATCTAGTCCCTAGAAAACACATATTTAACACAAATAATTTCTCAAGGGATCAACTATTATTCTAAGATACACAATAAACTACATTTTATCCTAGCATTCAAGGCTCTACCTGGTCTTGTTCTAACCTATCTTTATGCATTTATATCCCTCAAACTAACTCTCTGACACAAACTCTGTGTTTTAGTCAAAGGAGTCTATTTATGGTGTGAATCACCACCAAGAAACTCTCAAGTGTCAGTGGTTTGTTACCACTGATGTTTCTTTCTTGCCTATACAGCACCCACTGTGAATTCCAAATCCAGCTTTACTCTGTCTTGTCTTTACTCAGAAGAGAAGCTAAAGGAGCAGGCTTTATTGGAATATGAAGCTCATGTGGTGCAAGAAGAAAAAAAGACATGAGATAGCCAAGCTGCAGCTTTTAATGCTTCTGCTTGGAGGTCAACGTATCACCTATACTCCTGCTTCATCGTTGAAGGCAAATCACATGACAAGGCCGATGTCAAGGGGTGCAGAAATTCCATTCCCTCACACAGTGGGACAGTGATAAATCAGAAACACTTTTACAATGTACTACCCTGGTTTTCCTTGAAATGATCATGCTCTCCCTCACCTTCCCTGATATAGGTTTTTTTTTGTTTGTTTTTATTTTCCCCCAATCCAACTTAAATGTTCAAAACCTAGCTTCAGTTCTACTTCATCTGGGAAACCTCTTCTTTCCATCCAGCCTTCTGGTCCCTCTTGCACATAGCAAAACTCACTTTTTATTGCTATTTAAGTATGCTATGCAATTAAATAATTGGCCTAAAAATCTGTGGTGTATCCATGTATTATGTAATAGGAGACACTGTTAGAGAAAAGAATCTGTAAATTGTTTTGTGGAGTGTACAATGTATGAGAAGTGGAAAGTTGGAGCACAGATGGAAATATGGTAGAGAAGGAAAAAAAAAGATAGCAAGCAAATAAAAATAAACAATATTCCTGTAGTTGGGTGTTATTTAACGCAAATGAACTGAAGGTGTCAAATTAAATAAGACAGTTTAAGCTGTTCCAACATAACCTGCAGGCCTCTTACTAAGTAAGCATTAGGAAGAAACTTTGCACTAAAAATCTTTACATATTCAGTTCTCATGTTAATGGTAAACACTTGAAGATTATGACATCAATGCTTCAGGAAAAGAGTTGTTGTCATGTTCACGCTCATACAGCAAAGAAAGAAAGTAATGTTGTTTCATGTTCATTAAATGTATTTACATAGTAAGGCTGTCTTTTCCCTTTTTCAAATATTCCTTATATTGCTGAAAACGAAGAGGAAAACCTGGGAGGACTCATTTCATATTTCCCCACCATTGCTTAGTATTTGATAATTATGCAGTATAGGTTGAGTGTATATATACCTCTTTATGTGGTGGTAAAAAAAATTATATATTAAATTATATTTAGTTTTCCAACCTCTTCTTACTTCTATTTCTCCAACTTCTTCATTCTCACCTTTTTCTCTGTGGGCGAACATATTCTTACCACTAAATCTAAGTGCATTTTGCCATACTAACCATGCTATTTCATGTCTGCTTTATCCAGTCATAAAATCTTCCCCTTATTTCCAAAACTGATTATTCTTCAGCCCTAGTATCACCCCTCAGAAGCATCTGAGTAAGCTAAATGCCTCATCTTCATGCTCCTGAAGCTCATTGTATGTTTCTTTACCACATGCCCTATTGCTTTTTTTCTGTCATTTTTTAATAGCCCACATGAAATTAAGAATTCATAAGGACAGGATGGCTTATTTATATCATACAATGCCTGCTTTATTTTTCTTTTTGCAATGACATAGGTTAGATATGCAATAATTTCTGCCAAAATTTCTTCTGAAGCTATTTCCATTTTTCAATTACATATCATTCCCAACCCAACCACCCAAACACATGAAGAAATAAAAATTGCCAATTAGTATTTATAATTTTGTCTTAAAAGAAGGTATGTTTTCTGTTTATTAGAAGAAATGTAAGAAAATAAGACACATTTTGTTCTTTAAATAAAAATTAAGTGATCACATAACTACTTATTAAACTTTGTCCTTTTGTTACATTTTATTGCTTTCTTGTTTTCAATTTTGTCACTGTATTAGTCAGTTTTCACAATGCTATAAACAACTTCCCAGAAACTGGGGGATTTATAAATGAAAGAGGTTTAATTGACTCAGTTTCACATGGCTGGGGAGGTCTCAGGAAACTTACAATCATGGTGGATGGTGAAGGGGAAGCAGGCACCTTCTTCACCTGGTGACAGAAAAGAGTGAAGAAGGAACTCCCAGTCACTTATAAAACCATCAGATCTAGTAAGAACTCACTCACTGTCATAAGAAGAGCATGGGGGAAGCCTCCCCCATGATCCAGTCACCCCACTCCTTGGACAAGTGGGGATTATAGGTCCCTCCCTCAACACATGGGGATTACAAATCGAGATGAGATTTGGGTTGGGACACACAGCCAAACCATATCAGTCACCTAGAATTCTTTAAGGAAATCTATTTCTAGGTCAGTTTTAAAGTAAGTACAATATATATACCTATTTTTGTATAATTAAATATATTAGTTTAACTTTTAACAGTCTATTCTAGCATTGCTTAACCTTTTTCATTATCAACTCCTGTCAAAAGAGGATTTTAAGATTTTTTTCTTTCTAATAGAACCCTTATAAATTTGTACTTCCACAGATATATGGAATGTATATTATCCATTATGTATGTATATTATCCATGCTTTATACGTAAGAAAAGTAAGGATTTTTTGTCTCCCAAAACCTGATTTTCCACATTGGAAATGATCTACCACCGTTGAGAATGCATGCTCTAGCCAAAAGAGAGTCCTCTGTAACTTCCTTATATACCATAAACATTTCCACATAAGCATTGTTCTTTCAGCACTCATTACAGTGGCATCACCTTCTAAAATGTCTGTCCATATTACTATATGGGGCAACTCAGGGTATCTCTGAGCTTGTACTCAATACTCACCACTTCTTAAGTAATGAAATAAGGGAAAAATACCATCTCCATGAATTGCATTTTATGTGATAATCTGCTTAGCCCAGGCCTTCCTATTTATTTGATTGTGCCTTACATTTCCTGCCAAGTTATAACACAAAGTATTGTGGTTTGTTTCCTGAAATAACTATTTTAAATAGTCTTCTCTATGCTTATTGAATATGTGACATTTTGCTTATCAGGTGTTTTTATAGGTCCTATATACTAATCCAAGTTTTAATTTTCTTTTTTCTAGTATTCTGTTGGGTTCAATATAAACATGCCCATGCCTTTCTCTGAAGAGTCAAGAGTAATCTATACCTTAAGCATTGTCCTTCTGTCTGTCACAGGGCTTTTCATTATATTACATTGTCTCACAAATCATTTTCTTGTATCATTTCTAGAAAAAAAATTCTTAACTGGAAACTGAAAAGAATGTGACAGCCAGATTGGATTCTCTGTGAAATTCTATACAATTAAATTTTCTGGATAACATTCAAGTAAAGGATTAACAGAATTGTAAGTAAAACAAGAGCAATAAAAATGCCTCTGGCTAATATAATAACTATTTAATGAGAGAAAAATCTCTCTTAATTTCCCAATACTATCAATCATTTCATTTGCTGAATATAAGCTCACGTTTTTCCCAAACAATAACCATAAAATTAAAGGTGTTTTTCTCTATTTTACAGACATTGTCACAATTTGACCTACCTTGATAACATCACAGGGATAGAGCCAGATATAGGTTCCAGTTTTATTTTATCATCACTCATTCCTTGAGCTAGTTTAGTAATTTTCAGCTGTTTCATTACCTTAATTTGGGATGTCTCCAAATTGGTTGATTTAAAAATGTATGTTAGGTATTCATTTTGCTGACAACAATTCACTGAAGTAACTGAGGATCATGTTTTCTAATGTCTTGTCCAACACAGTAATTTAAATTAGGAAAACAGAATTAATTGGAAGAAACAACTTATGTTTCTCTATTAACTCCCTGGGACTGCATTCATTTGTAGAGAAAAAGAGCTAAGATGTACACAATGTGAAACTGCCTTTTGAATTAGAAGTTATGAACTCAGATTCTGCTGTGTCCTTCCTTTTCCAGCTGCCTTCCTTCAGATATACTTTCCTAGTACCTTCCTGTGTGCTACTATGTAAATAGTAGGTAACTATTTTAGAATAATTCCTCAGCAGCAGGCTTTATGCAAAGTGCTGTCAGTTTGTTTTCTTTAATTGTGGTGTAAACAGTACTGCTGCTTACCTTAATATTAATTATATACACACATTTTTAGAAGTTACAGATATATAAAAGTCCCAGGTACTTTATTAACATCCTTTTTTCTTTCTGGTAAAGATAAAATAAGCCAGATTGGAGATTAAAAAGTGTAGGAAACTTCATTTGGATGCCATTCCTTTGTTAATTGTTAGCATGTAGGCAATAAGAGGAATATTTTAATATCAATTGGCCAAGCAGAAATTTTCCTGAGAATAACAGAATGTTTTCAATGACATGTTATTTATGGAGTGTAACTGTTCCACAGGAGCAGTCTAGTCAGTAGAATTAAATGATACTGTATACTAGAACTGGAATCTGAGATAAAATAGAAGTGGTAAGTTTACAGGCACACTCTGTTTCATTGCACTTGGCTTTATTGTGCTTCACGGACGTTGCATTTTTTACAAATTGAAGGCTTCTGACAAAGATGCCTTAAGCAAATATATTGGCACCATTTTTCCAACAGCGTGTGCTCATTTCATGTCTCTGAGGCACATTTTGGTAATTCTCAGAATATGACAAACTTTTAAATTACTACTGGATCTGTTATGGTGATCTATGATTAGTGATCTTTTAAGTTACTATTGTGGTTGTGTTGGGGTGCCGCAGAACACACCATATGAGAGCAAATTTAATTAATAAAGGTTCTATGTATACATTTTTTTGACACATGGTCCAAGATGAGATGGTGTATGTGTTCTGATTTCTCCACCCACTGACCATTCCCCCATCTTTCTCACTTTCCTTGAGCCTTCCTATTCTCTGAGACACAGTGGAATTAAAATTAGGCCAATTAATAACCCTACTATGTATGGGCTCTAAGTGTTTAAGTGAAAGAGTTGTGTGTCTCTGATTTGAAATTAAAAGCTAGAAATGATTAAGCTTAGTGAGAAAGGTAGGTCAAAAGCTGAGAAAGCTTAAAAACTTGGCCTCTTGTGCCAGTTAGCCACATTGTGAACGCAATGGAAAAGATATTTCATAAATTAAAAGTTCTACTGCAGTGCAAACACAAATCATAGGAAAGTAAAACAGCCTGATGTGAAGCTGATGTGAAGAAAGTTTGAGTGGTCTGGATAGAAGATCAAACTAGCCACAACATTCCCGTAAGCCAAAGCCTAATCTGGAGCAAGGCCTTAACTCTCTTCCTTTCTCTGGAGCTTGAGAGAGGGGAGGAAGCTGCAGAAGAAAAGTCTGAAGCTAGTAGAGGTGGGTTCATGAAATTTAAGGGAAAAATAAAAAGCCATCTCCATAACATAAAAGTGCAAGGTGACGCAGCAAGTGCAGATACAGAAGGTGTTGCAGCTAGTTATCCAGAAAATCCAGCTAAGATATTTGTAGAGGGTGGCTACGCTAAAAAAACAGATTTCCAATGTAGATAAAACAGTTTTCTATTAGAATATGCCATCTAGAACTTCCATAAGTTAAAACAGAGAGGTCAATGCCTAGATTCAAGGTTTCAAAGGATGGGCTGACTTTCTTGTTAGGTGCTAAGAGCTGGTGACTTTAAGTTGAAGCCAATATTTATTGACCATTCTGAAAATCCTACTGCACTTAAGAATTCTGTTAAATTTACTCTGTCTGTGATCAATAAATGGAATAACAATGCCTCAATAACAGCATATATTTATGGAAGCATAAACTATGTTTACAGCATAGTTTAGCAAGTATTTTAAGCCCATGGTTGAGTCCTACTGCTCAGGAAAAAAAAAAAGACTTCTTTCTAAACATTACTGCTCATTGAGAATGCACCTGGTCACTCAAGAGTTCTGATGGAGATGTAAAAGGACATCAGTGTTGTTTTCTTGCCTGTTAACACAACTTCCATTCTGCAGCTCATGGATAAAGGAGTAAATTTGAGGTTTTCATCTTATTATATAAGAAATAAATTTCATAAGATTATAGCTGTCATTGATAGTTATTCCTCCGATGGATCTGCGCAAAGTGAACTAAAAATCTTATGGAAATGATTCACCATTCTAGATGCCAATAGCAACATTTTTGATTCATGGAAGGAGGTAAAAATATCAACATTAATAGAAGCTTGGAAGAAGTTGATTTCTTCCTTCATGAATGACTCTGAGAGGTTCAAGAGAGGTTTAAGACTTCAGTTGGATGAAGGAATTGCAGATGTGGTAGACATGGTGAGAACTAGAATTAGAGGTGGAGCCTGAAGATGTGAGTGAATTGCTGTAATCTTATGATAAACTTGAACAGTTGAGGAGTTGCTTTTTATGGAAGAGCAAAGAAAGTGGTTTCTTGATATGACACCTACTCCTAATGAAGATGCTGTGAACATTGTTGAAATAGCAACAGATAATTTAGAATATTTTATATACTTTGCAGCAAGGATTAAGAAGATTGACTCCAATTCTGAAAAAAACTTATTTAGCTACAATGCTATCAAACAGCATCACTAGCTACAGAAAAAAATTTAATGAAAGCAAGAAGTATTCAATGCAGCACAATTCACTGTTGTCTTATTTTAAGAAACTGACACAGCCATCCCAACTTCAGCAACCACCCTCCTAATCAGTGAGCAGCCACCGACAGTGAGGCAAGACCCTCTATCAGTACAAAGATTAAGACTTGCTGAAGGTTCAGATGATTGACAGTATTTTTTTAAGCCATAAAACACTTTAATTAAGGTATGGACATTGTTTTTCAGACATAATGCTATTTCAGTATGGAGTATACTTAATGGAGTATAGTATAGTGTAAAAATAATATTTATATGCACTGGGAAACCTAAAACCTTATGTGACTCGCTTTGTTGCAACATTTGCTGTATTACTGTGGTCTGGAAGAGAACTCTCAATATGTCTGAAATATACTTGTATTAAAAGGTGTATTGCTTTGAGAAACAGAAACTCTACAACCTATCTACCAAGAATCTTTGTAGATAATAAAGAAGGAAGTTATTGACTTATTTCAAACTTAAAGTCTGAGGAGTCTAAATGGAGACTGAAGTTACATCTAACATGACAAGTGTGAACCACTTTGATTTGGTTTGTCCAGAGGAAACATTACTCCTGCTACTTTCATAAAGACTGACTGCTTTTGACAGAAATCTGTCTGTGCAGAGTTGGATGAGTATGATACTGAGAAGTCATAAAACCATTAGAAAAGACTGGGCTCAGAGGATCTCCTCATAAAAATGTTCACATAGAAGGAATAAGACAGTGAAAAAGAGGCTGTATTTGCTATATATCCACATTTTGAATTATGACACACATAGGGAATATTTCCAGAGCTTGGTTTCAGAAATCCCAATGAACTAATTCTTCTGAGATATCATAAACTAAATAGTGGGAAAGCAAGCCAAAGAAATACTGTCTGATTTATTTATTTTGCAGACTGCACTTAGATTTTTTAAAAAAGAGCCTCTCATCTTTGATTCTTATATGACTTGAAGAAAAAGCTATACTGTATAAAGGTGTTTGCAGGTGGGTTCCCTGGCAAGCAGACAATGAGGCAGAGATTAGTTGCAAGAGCTTTGTTGGGGTATGCTTTGGGGGTCAACATTTTTGGAGGGCAAAGGACAAGACCAGAATTGGATTCAGGGAGAAAGTCAAACTACTATGCAGGGTCAACTGCAGCCTTGGCCAACCCAAGGAAGGAGCTGCAGAATTGCAATTGCATGTCACGGTTTTTCTGAGCTGGGGTAAAATGTCCAGCATTTTACACTCAGGCATCAGTCAGGATATGGGCTACACTGAAATGGGTGTGACTATGGGCAAGGGAACCTTCTGTAGATAAGGTCATCTCTAAAGTGGCTAGCAGCTGTACATCCCTCTTTACTCCTTCATCCCTACATCACTCCAAAAAGCCAAGACATTCAGCTCTACCTTCAAGGGAGATCTGCTTGGCACATAGTCTTCATAACAAGCCTCTATCTTGGATTGGTTTTTTTCTTAGAGTATAAAATCCTTGCTTAACAGAATATAGAAAATTTTATACACATACACACATATATTAAATTATTACAATATCATTCATTGTTTTCAATTGAAACAGCCAGCTACATTGTTACCTCAAAGGTGAAAAAGTCTAGGGTTTGATTTTTTTGATCCAAACTAATATTTGTCATTTTCCACCCCTGTGCCCAGAGACGTAACTCATATTTTCCTGTTGAATTTGTTTCCCAAGTAGAAACAGAAGTCTTAAATATGATGAACTTTAGTTTTTTTTCTTTTAGTTCTTATAAACACCCAGTATGGCAGTTATTATTGTCCATATTTTACAGCCAAGAATATTTCAGAAAAACAAAAAATAAGTTCAGTTTCCTTTAGCTAGCAAATAACAGTATTTGGATTTGAATTTAGAGTATGAATGTGCCATCTGTTTGTAATTTTTGTGCAGGTAGGGGATGCTGCTATAACTAGTGTAGCATTATTAATTATTCTAGCTGCATGATAGATTGGAGTCCAGAGATAGAAAGATGAGCTGGACATAATTTAGAATTCACTCTGAATTATTTTCATGATGGGGATTAAGGGCCATATCACACAAATACACACTTGAAGATTATCATTACATAGCCCCTCAGACTTTACATGTATTTCATTAGAAAAATAAAAATCTAAGTTACAGAGAATTGTCAGTGGGTTCCCTCAATGTCTCCCTTACTCTGTGGCAAGCTAGTCTGACATGATATCTAACAGAAGGAAAAACATACTTTAGATAAGTCATGGAAGTCATACCATGAAGTCATGAGAATTACAGTATATAGTGTGCCCAGAGCTGTGAATTCCACTAATTATTTTGAAACATTGAAATATTCATTTCAAAATAAATCTATAAACCATCCAACATCTGTACTTATCTTTATCATTCTCCTGCTGCTAAAATTGAGGAAAACTCCACTTCCTCCTAGGTTCTCAAGGGAACATATGACACTTGAGCTTTTGGGACTCTGTTGCCTCTCTTTCTGGCATTTCTACATCCCTCTTTACTCCATCTATTGCCATCATTTTACAAACCTGCTGAAGAATTTATCATTACAAAATAAAGAGAAATGAGAAAGAAAATATAATTGCTTCCTACTATGTCTGTTTTCCTACAATCTCTTCACATCCCAATATTCTATGTGAGGGCGGTGGGTGGGGGAAGAAAAGGACAACATATATATCCATTGCACTCATTTATTAATGAGTTATTTTGTTATTTAGTCATGCAAATCATGCACTATACAAAACATACACTATGTTTCCTAATACTGTTTACTTAATTACTCTTAAAAAGTCATAATTAGTTCTTTAAAATGTAAAACTAAAATATGACAAATGATGCCATCTTTGCTATTGAGATGGTTTGGCTGTGTTCTCACCCAAATCTCATCTTGAATTGTAGCTCCCCTAATTCCCACGTGTTGTGGGTGGGACCTGGTGGGAGATAACTGAATCATGGGGGCGGTTTCCCCCATACTGTTCTCTTGGTAGTGAATAAGTCTCATGAGGTCTGATGGTTTTATAAGAGGTTTCCCCTTTGCTTGGCTCTCATTCTCTCTTGCCTGCTGCCATGTAAGACGTGCCTTTTACTTTCTGCCATGATTGTGAGGCCTTCCCAGCCACGTGGAAATGTGAGTTCAATAAACCTATTTTTCCTTTATAAATTACCCTGTCTCAGGTATGTCTTTATCAGCAGCGTGAAAACGGGCTAATACATCTATATTCAGTTACTAAATGTGTTCTGTGAATGAAGTTGGATGTTGAATGCAGATGCTAATGTACTGCCACATGCCAGTTAGACACAATTATGTATGTGTGGAGATATATATAATAAAGGGTACTTGTTTAGAAATATTTTACAAAAGCATGGCCTGTCAGTGTGCACCATACATTTCAGAGACATGATGAAAAAACATTACCACTAGAGTGTCACACTACAAATGTGATTTTTTGAATTCTCTATAAAAATGTCAATTTCCCACGCTTAGCATATATGTGTGTCTAAATGTAATGGCAAGCTTCATAAATGATGAGCATGCCAATACATGAAGATTTGGATGCGATTATTTGCTCTAAAACTTCATCAATATTATGTGGTTGCAGGTAACTTTTAAATAGGCCCTTTTGGATCTCACATGAATTGAAATAGGAAAAAAATCTATTTAAAGAAGTCTTGAAGTAGATGTATATGCTTAATATTAAACATTGTTTGAAATTGAAGAGTCTGTGCTTAACACACTAAATTAAGAAAGAAGAAAGAAAGCAAGAAAGTTGGATGTTGAATGCAGATGCCAATGCAGTGCCACATACCAGTTAGATAGCATGTGGCAAGTTCTAATGGGCACAAAATGTGCCTTGTTCACATTAATGCTTTAGTGTAGCACTGAATTTGCTTCTCAGTAAATGTTAACTAAATTTAAAAAATAGTATTATTTTTCCCAAATACATCAATTCACAACATTACAAAATAATTATGCTATAAGTTTGATTTGACTTAACCATACATGCTTTCATCCATCAATTCATTCATTTATTCACCCACATTTATTGTTGACTTTAAGCTGGACAACATTTTTAGGGCTGGGGCTCTAACTAAGGACAAGAGTAATGTATTCTTTGATCTTATGTCACTTGAACCAAGGTGAAAAAGTAGATATTAAAAAATAATTGCCTTTTAAAAATTATTACAGTGATAACCCTAAGTAATAAAGTAAATATGCATTGCATAATAAGAGCATACAGCAGGACTTTTAACCCGGCCTCCTGAAAATTACATTCTAATGGGAAAGACAAATGTCAACCAAAATATTAAGTTATGAAAATAAACAACTTCATATTTTAATGGACATTATGAAAAAGTAAAGTGAACTATGAGAGCACATAAATATAGGTACTTAAATCCAATATTGTGGGTTCAAAAAGGAAATGACATTCAACGGCATCCAGAACTCTTAAACTTTAGCTTTCACACTGTCAGGAAGTTTGGAATCCCAACGGTGACTTTCACATTACCTGTATTAAGTAAAAGTCATGACAAAATGATTACATTTTTCCCATTAGTTTACAATATTTGTAAATACAGGAAATGACAATAGATACAGTACCTCTTGATGTTAGTAACATTCTTGAGATTATTTGATATTAGTAATATTCTTGAGATTATTTATAGTAATTAAGATAGAAAAAATGTTTTCTATATAATGGCATAATGACTTAGATTCAGGGATGACTGAAGAATCACTCTCAAGTTGAATGTCAAACTGGGGAGGCTCTGATGGCACGAAGCAGCTTTCTATAACAATTTGCCATGGATGAAATATTGCCAGACATTTTTGTAACGTCTTGGGTGATGGTAAATTCTCTCTTTTAAGTTTTAGGGAATCCTATTAATTAGGACTACTCTCTCCATTTCATAGCTAAGGAAACTGAGTTTCATATGGATTAGATCATTTGCCCAAGTCAATAGTTACTAAGTGATGCAGCTAGAATTTGAATGCAGACAACCTAAATAGGAATATGCTATATTTGCAGGCAGTCAAAAATGCTGTAAAGAAAATTTAATGTTGGTAAAGGGAAAGGGGGTATACTTGTTTCTGGAGGACAGGGAGAGTGCTATTGAAATGGGGTACTCAGTGAAGTCATCCTTGCAAAAGATGTCTTTTTGAATGAAAGAGTGAATCACACAGAGAGTTAGAGAAAGAGTGCTCCAGGCAGAGGTAACAAGAAGTACAAAATCCATTTGAAGGTTTGGTAAGCGTAGCTGTGTTCAAGAACAGCAAGAAGCCCAGTGTGGCTGGAGTGGAGTGATGCAAATGATGTTGGAGAGAGCAGGAGGAGCCAAGTCATGTGGAGATATGAAGGCTATGAAAAAGGAGTTTGGATTCTGTTCTAACACAATGAGAATCCACTGAAATGTCTGAGTGGCATAATGATGTCATCTAATTTGCATTTTTAAAATATCACTCTTGCTGTAGTGCAGAAATTGACTGTAAGAGGGGTAGCACAGGTCAAAAAGTAAGACACTATTTACATAATCTAGGGGGAAAATGATTGTGGTTTAGAATAGGTGAGGAGTACTTGCCTTTGGAATATGTTTCAGACAGATTTACTGATAATGCAAGAATCAGAAGTGGTCCTAGGAAACAGATACTTAAGATGAGATTTTGGAATTTGCTAATTTGCTAGCCAAATGGCATGCTTACTGTACAGGAGTTCAGAGTAAGTCATGATTCATTTGAAGCCTTCACCTGAGATGAACTGATATGGTATATGGGGGAATGGGGAGCCTGGTTTAATGCCATATCCGTATAATTTCAGATTTATCGGTGAACATTAATTCATAAAACTTACAGAGTTGATTGATTGCTAAATATAACAAAGGGGTTGAAAAAAAATAAATGAAGCTCAGAACCAGCAATATCAATTCAGAGGTAAAGAGTAAAAACCAACTACCTCCATTAGCACGTTTAAAGAAGCTCCATATCCACAGACAATGACAGACTGTACTCAAAATCATGCTCAAGATGTAATTACAACCTGCTCTCTCTCTCTCTCTCTCTTTCTTTTTTTTCGAGACAGGGTCTCACTCCCATTTCCCAGGCTGGAGTGCAGTGGCACAACCACAGCTCACTGCAGCTTTGACTTTCCTAGCTCAGGTGATCCTCTCACCTCCTGAATAGGTGGGACTACAGGTATGCACCAACATGCCTGGCTAATTTTTGTATTTTTTTGTACAGACAGAGATTTGCCATGTTGCTCAGGCTGGTCTCAAACTCTTGGGCTCAAGCAATCCACCTGCCTCAGCCTCCCAAAGTGGTGGGATTACAGGTGAGCCACTATCCCTGGTCTCAAGACATAATTACAAAGAAAGATGCAATCAACTCCCTGACAAGTCTTCCACACCAGTATTGGTAGGGAAGGAGAGCTGGTCTGGGCACATGTGGTTACAAACACTTCAAAAAAACATACTGATTCTCTGGAACTTCTAGACTGAAAACTTCACTTTCTTTTCATTTTTAGATGAGAACAGTATCCCTCGCCTGGAGATCTGGTAATGACTTCATCTGAATTAGATACCTTACCATCTTGTAAGCAAGATGATAGATGTCCTCTGTACCTACGTCCCTGCATTGCTTTTGCACCAATAACTAAAGTCAAGTTGTAGCATGTTCTAACTGTCCCTGCTATGAGTAGAAAAGGATTATTCACCAAAAAGAACAGCAGCATATGCCTTACGGTATTGGCAGCACCAGGAGGACATGACTGAGAATAGATCTTGATTATGTTGGAAGGGGTTGAAGGGAGAAAAGTACATCTTACCAAGAGTTTAGTGATATGGAGATACTTTGTCATAATTGTGGCCAGGACACCTGGAGTTGATTCTAAGGTACTGCTGGATTATTCCCCAAAGCTTGTGAAAAACAGTGGCCTATAATAAACAAGGTGTAGGTAGTGAAAGTGCCTGGACAGGGATTTGAAGTTAAAGGTATAAAGAAGTGGGCATTTTAGCATGGATTTCTTATGTATGACCAGAGAAACCATCTATTAGTTTTGTCCGTCAGGAGAGCCTAGATAGCACTCCCAATTCTGAAGCAATATAGAAAGGTGCAACAAGAGGTGCTCTGGTATCATTGAAAAGTTCAGTGATGGCTCTCCTCACCAGGCCAGAGTAGAGGGTAGTGAATGTTGCTATGAAACTTGTGTTCCTTAGTGTCAATGTGAGCGGAAGAATTCTGGATTCAGAATCCAGGTGGAAATACTCCAATATCAGAGGCAGATGGATGAAATGTATCATAGCAATCAGCAAAAAACAATGTCAAATAAGCTGCTATGAAGTGCAAAGATCTATGAGGATGGCTATCCAACCATGGTGTTCCCAAAGCAAATACAGAAAGGCAGCCAAGAAGGCTATTGCTGGATTTATATAATCTAAAAACATCAAAATCAGGTAAACCAAAGCCTCGTCGTGTGTTCTTTCCTGTGATTAATACATATTTGAAGTATGAGTTGCTTTTTTATTGCTGCAGTGATTTGGCCAATATTAATAGCTGAGGACACTGACTATTCTGACTTTGTCCAGAAAATTGCACATAACATCAATTCCAACCAAGAAGTTCATCTCATGGCAAAGTTAGGTGCAATCATATGCATAGGACCACTGGATCTGTTGACACTAATATACAGTGCCACCCAGCATTGCTGACCTAGTAGAATACTGGAAAAGCCTCTTAAAGATACAGCTAAGGATGAATTTGGGAATGAAATTTTTCAGGGCCACAGAAGGAATGACCATTGTATGGTACATTTTTCTTGATAAGAAGACTCGATGGAAATGACAAATCAAGGGTTCAGGGTGGGAATGGCCTCTCTCATCATCATCTTGACTAACCCATTTGGGAAAGGCATACTTTTGTCCTTGCAAAGATAGGCTCTGATGCACTAGAGATCCTGGATTTCTGAAGACCAGGGTGATGTTTTCACTGAGATGACATAGTAAGGGTCCCATTAAACCAATATTTATGGTTAATCAGTAGAAATTATTGGCTCTTTATGCCAACAAATCACAAAGTACAGAAAGAAATCACTACACCTATGAAAATAGCTAAAATTTGATGAAAAAGATGAGAGAGCTTGCTCTACTAGGTATCAAGACTGTATGTAAAATCACTATAATTGAGACAGTGTGCTATTGCTGCAAGACTAGACTAATAAACCAACACAACAGAATAGAGAGCCCAGAAACAAACCCTCATACACATGTATATGGGATTTATGATAATATGTATTGTGAGTCAGTGGGAAATATATATATTTATATAGAAGAAAACAAATTATACTCCTACCTCACTCCACACACAAAAATCATTTCAGATGATAAACCTATTACAAATAACAAAACAATAAATCTTTAAAAAGCAGGTCCTTCATGACCTGAGGAAGTAGGCTATTTTTTAAGCAAGGTCAAAAGAATAGTAACACTTACAAAATGATGGATAAATTTGATAACCTTAAAATTTAAATCTGTGTGTCAAAAGATATCTTGCAGGAAGTGAAATGGAAGCTCCAGAATGGGAGAAATGTTTGAAACATATATAACAAAGGAGGGGCTCATTTCTATAATAATCAAAGAACTCCCACAGATAAAAAAGAACATTCAAGAAGAAAACACATTTACTCCAATAGATAAATAAGAAACTCAAATAGGCATTTTGGAAAAGACGAAATTCAAAATAGTAAGCAAATATATGAAAAGATTCTCAATGTCATTAGCAAAATGCTAATCACGATCATAATGTGATATCACTGAAACCGTAACAAGGTGGCTCAAATTAGAAAGACTGACATACAAAGCACACAGACAGGAACCATGACCAACTCTCATATACAATTCTTGGCATAGTTACTATGGAAAATAATTTCACATTTCCAACAAAATTCAATAGACACATGTTCATAACATAGAGAAACTCAGGCACATGAGCGCCAGGAGAAATGATATAAACATATTCACAGCAGCACTGAAGATAACATCCTCAAACTGAGAGCTCTCAAACACTCATCAATATGAGAATGTGAAAATAAATTGTGGCATAGCCACAAACAGCAAATAAATGAATGAACAGGTAGAAATGTGGCTGAATAGTAAAAAGTTAAACATGAATGAAAGAAGACAGATACTAATGCACACACACTCTACAATTCTGTTTACAGGCTTCGAAAAAAGACAAAACTAAACTATAATGTTTATAAATGCTTACTTAGATGGTAAATGTGCAACAAAAAAACCCAGGAAATTAACATAGTGGTTAACTCTAGGTGGAGGAAAGCAATTGTGCCTGAGAATGAGCATGAAGAAAGATTTTCTGGTGATGCATTCTATACCTGATTTGGACTTACATTTATGTTTACTTTATAATAATATACTAAATTGTATATTTATCTTTAAATCGCTTTTTGTGTATTACATTTTTTTTCTTAAAGTTTAAAGGACAAGAGTTGGTCTTTATAAAAATCTCCGGATATAGCTGGAATTCTTTCTGTAAAACCAAGTTGGTTGCCAAGCTTATTCCTCAGGTAGGCAATAAAGTCCATGTAAGTAATTGTAGTGAGTTATAATATTTGTAGAGAAGGAAAACTGAACTAAACTGAAGTGAATAGGTCATGAATTTTCATCAGTCTATAAAACAGAAGTGCAATTTGTATAAAGTAGGATCTCATAAATAAGTAATGTAGCATTAAAATATATAGCTAGATAGATGTAGCAGGGGTTTGTGAGGCAAAATTACTTGGTATTTCTTCTTGGATATACATTAAATAATTTAAATGGGGAAATGGAAAACACAATTTCAAATACATGACCAAACAGGCTGATAGCATGTCTGTTATACTTTTCTTCCATGTAGTTTTTACGCCTGGGAAATGCCTTCATTATCTTTGCCTGTCCCACGAGTGGGTAAAGAGATGTGCTATTTTTTCCAGTACCAACTATAAATTTCAATTGTTCTTTGCATTCACACTGCTGTGTGTGTGGTGGGGGGTGGGGGTGATAATCACTTTGTTCTTTGTTTTATTTCAACTTTTATTTAGATTCATGCATGGATGGTACATGTGTAGGTTTCACAGTAGGGCATATCATGTAATGCTGATATCTGGGGTACTAATAGTTCTATCGTCCAGGTAGTGAGCATAGTACCCAATGGTTGTTTTTTTCAGTTTTCAACCCTTGTGCCCCTCCCCCAGTCCCTTCTCTAGTAGTCCCTAGTGTTTATTGTTCCCAACTTTATGTCCATGTGTACCCAGTGTTTCAGTCCCACTTACATCTGAGAATAGGTGGTATTCGGTTTTCTGTCCCTGCATTAATGTACTTAAAATAATGGTCTCCAGCTGTATTCATGTTGCTGCAAATGACATGATTTCATTTTTTATGACTGTTTAGTACTCCATGCTATATCTGTACCATATTTTCTTTATCAAATCCACCATTGTTGGGCATCTAGGTTAATTCCATAAATTTGCTATTGTAGGTAGTGCTGTCATGAAAATACAAGTGCATGTGTCTTTTTGGTAGAATGATGTATTTTCCTTTGGGTATATACCCAGCTATAAGAATGTTGGTTCAAGTGGTAGTTCTGTTTTTAGTTCAGCCACTGCAGAAAGCAGTTTGGAGATGTCCACATTTACATTTCCACCAACAGTGTATATGCATTCCCTTTTTTCCACACCTTTGCAAACATCTGTTATCTTTTGACTTTTTAATAATAGTCATTTTGACTGGTGTGAGATGGTATCTCATTCTGGTTTTGATATGCATTTCTTGATGATTTATGATGTGGATCATTTTTGCATTTGTTTGTTGGCTGCTTGTATGTCTTGAGAAGTGTCTGTTCATATCTTTTGCCAAATTTTTAATGGCCTTATTTCTTTTTTGTTTGTTGAATTAAGTTCTTTATAGAATCAGGATATTAGACATCTAAAAGCTGCAGTTAGCAAATATTTTCTCCCATTCTGTAGGTTGTTTACTCTGTTGATATTTTATTTTGCTTTGCAGAAGCTCCTTAGTTTAATTATGTCCCACTTATCAATTTTTGTTTTTGTGGCAATTGTTTCCAAGACTTAGTCATAACTTCTTTGCCAAGGCTGATGTCCAGAATGATATTTCCTAGGTTTTCTTCCAGGACTTTTATAGTTTTGCATCTTACATAAGTGATTAGTGCATCTTGACATACTTTTTATACATACTGAAAGGGAGGAGTGCAGTTTTATTATTTTGCATATGGATAGCCAGTTATCCCAACATTTATTGAATAGGAAGTCCTTTTCTGATTGCTTATTTTTGTTGACTTTATAGATAATCAAATGATTTAATTATGGGGTCTCCATTCTGTTCCGTTAACCTATGTGTCTGTCTATGTGTAGCCTATACTACTGTAGGCTTGTAGTATAGTTTGAAGTAGGATAATGTGATGCCTTTGGTTTTGTTCTTTCTGCTTAAGATTGCTTTGGCTATTCAGGTTCTTTTTTGTTTCCATGTAAGTTTCAGAATAGTTTTTTTTTTTTCTAATTCAGTTAAATGGTACTGATAGTTTGATAGGAGTAGCATTGAATCTACAGATTGCTGTGGGCAGTATGGTCATTTTAATGACATTAACTCTTCCAATCCATGAACATAGAATGCTTTTCCATTTGTTTGTGCCATCTATGATTTCTTTCAGCAGTGTTTTGTAGGTCTTCTTGCAGCAATCTTCCACTTCCAAATTTAGATGCATTCCTAGGTATTTTATTTTCACTTGTGACTATTGTAAATGTAATTGCACACTTGATTTGGCTCTCAGCTTGACTGTTATTTGTGCATAAAAATGCCACTGATTTTTTTTTACCTTGATTTTTGTATCCTAAAACTTTACTGAAGTTACCAGTTTCAGTAGCCTTTTAATGGAGTCTTTAGGGTTTTCCAGGTATAGAATAAGAATTTCAGTGAGGAGAGATATTTTGACTTCTGTTCCTACTTGGATGTCTTTTATTTCTTTCTTTGCCTGATTTCTCTAACTAAGATTTCTGGTAATATGTTAAATAGGAGGGGTTAGAGTAGGCATCCTTCTCTTGTTCCAGTTCTCAAGGTGAATGCTTTCAGCATTTTCATGTTCAGTATGATGTTGGCTGTGGATCTGCCATAGATGGATCTGATTATTTTGAAGTATTTTCTTTCAATGCCTAGTTTCTTGTGGGTTTTTATTATGAGGAAATATTGGATTTTATCAAAAGCTTTTTCTGCTTCTATTGTGATGATTTTTTTTTTTTTTTTTTTTTTTTTTTTTTTTTTTTTTTTGAGACGGAGTCTTGCTCTGTCACCCAGGCTGGCAGGCAATGGTGCAACCTTGGCTCACTGCAGTCTCTGCCTCCTGGATTCAAACAATTCTCCTGCCTCAGGCTCCCAAGTAGCTTGCACTACAAGCGCCCGCCACCACGCCTGGCTAATTTTTGTCTTTTTAGTAGAGATAGGGTTTCACCATATTTACCAGGCTGGTCTCAAACTCCTGACCTTGTGATCCACCCTCCTCAGCCTCCCAAAGTGCTGGGATTACAGGTGTGAGCCATCGTGCCCAGCTTTGTCATTTTGAGATACTTTTTTTTTTTTTTTTTTTTTTTTTGAGACGGAGTCTCGCTCTGTCGCCCAGGCTGGAGTGCAGTGGCGCGATCTCGGCTCACTGCAAGCTCCGCCTCCCGGGTTCACGCCATTCTCCTGCCTCAGCCTCCCGAGTAGCTGGGACTACAGGCGCCCGCTACCACGCCCGGCTAATTTTTTGTATTTTTAGTAGAGACGGGGTTTCACCGTGTTAGCCAGGATGGTCTCGATCTCCTGACCTCGTGATCCACCCGCAATTTTGAGATACTTTTTAGTGTGCTGTGAAATTCAGTTAGGTAGTATTTTGTTGAAGATTATTAGGTCTCTGTTCCTCAGTGGTATGGGCCTGTAGTTTTCCATTTTAACTGTGCATTTGCCAGATTTTAGTATCAGAATGCTGGCCTCACAGAGTGAGTTAGGGTGGAGTCCCTCCTACTTGAAGTTTTGGAATAGTTTCAGTAGGATTGGTGCCAGCTCTTCTCTGTATGTCTGGTAGAATTTGGCTGTGAATCCATCCTTTCAAGGGCATTTTTTGATCGGTAGATTTTTCATTACTAATTTAATTTCAGAACTCATTATTTTTCTGTTCAAGCTTTCGATTTCTTCTTGATTCAATCATGGGAGCTTGTGTGTTTCCAGGAATTCATCCATTTCATCTACATTTTCTAGTTTGTGTGCATAGATGTGTTCATAACAGCATCTGAGGATCTTTTGTATTTCTGTGAGGTTAATTGTAATGTCATCTTTTGTCATTTCTGCTTGTTCTTAATTGGATTTCCTCTCTTTTTATTTGTTAATCTAGCTATAGGTCTATAAATCTTGTTCATCTTTTCGAAGAACCAACTTTTGGTTTCATTGATCCTTTATATAGATTTTGGGGCCTCAATTTAATTCAGTTCTTTCTGATTCCAGTTGTTTGTTCTCTTTTGCTAGATATAAGGGTTTTTTTGTCTGTTTGTTTGTTTGTTTTTCCCTAGATCTTCCAGGCATGATGATAGAGTATTGAGTTATTTCTATATTTTTGATGTATGTATTTAGCACTATAGACTTTCCTCTTAATGCTACTTTTGCTGCATCGCTGACATTCTGGTGTTGTAACACTGTTTTTTAAATCAACTGTATTGATATGGTTTGGCTGTGTCCCCACCAAAATCTCATCTTGATTGTAGCTCCCATAATCCCTACATGTCATGGGAGGGACCTGGTTGGAGGTAATTGAATCATGGGAGCAGTTACTTCTATACTGTTCTCGTGATAGTGATTGAGTTCTCACAAGATCTGATGTTTTACAAACATTTTTTCTCTCCCTTCACTCTGCAGTTCTCTGCTCCTGCTATCATGTGAAGAAGGATGTGTGTGCTTCCCCTTCCACCATGATCGTAAGTTTCCTGAGGCTTCCCCAGACATGCTGAACTGTGAGTCAATTAAACCTCTTTCCTTTGTAAGTATCCCCGTCTCGAGTATGTCTTTATTAGCAATGTAAGAGCAGACTAGTACAGTACATTGGTACCACAGAAAGTAGGGTTGCTGTAAAGATGCCTGAAAATGTGGAGGCAAATTTGGAAGTGGGTAACAGGCAGAGGTTGGAACAGTTTGGGGGGCTCAGAAGAAGACAGAAAAATGTGAGAAAGTTTGGAACTTCCTAAACACTTGGAAGGCTAGGAAGACAGAAAGAAGTGGGAAACTTGGGAACTCTCTAGAGACTTGTTGAACGGCTTTGACCAAAATGCTGGTAGTGATTTGTACAATGAAGTCCAGCTGATGTGGTCTCAGCTGAAGATGGGGAACTCGTTGGGAAATAGAGTAAATGTCGCTCCTGCTATGCAAAGAGACTAGAAGCATTTTGCCCCTACCCCAGATACCTGTGGAACTTTAAACTTGAGAGAGATTATTTAAGGTATCTTGTGGAAATTTCTAAGTGCCAAAGGGTTCAAGAGAAAACAGAGCATTAAAGTCTGGAAAATTTGCAGCCTGATGATGTGATAGAAAATAAAAACTCATTTTCTGGGGAGAAATTCAAGCCTGCTGCATAAATTTGCATAGATAACAAGGAACCACATGCTAATCACCAAGACATTGGGGAAAATGTCTCCAGGGCATATCAGAGACCTGCACAGCATCCTTTCCCATCATAGGCCCAGAGGACTAGGAGAGAAATGGTTTTATGGGTCAGGTCCAGGGCCCACTATGCAGCCTCAGGACATAGTTCCCCATGTTCTGCCTGCTTCAGCTCCAGCCATGGCTAAAAGGGGCCAATGTATAGGTCCAGGTGTTGCTTCAGAGGGCGCAAGCCCTAAGCCTTGGCCGCTTACATGTGGTGTTGGTCCTGTGGGTGCACAGAAGTCAAGAATTGAGGTTTGGAAACCTCTGCCTAGATTTCAGAGGAAATATGGAAATGCCTGGATGTCCAGGCAGGAGTTTGCTATAGGAGTGGTGCCCTCATGGAGAACGTCTGCTACGGTAGTGCAGAAAGGAAACATGTGGTCAGAGCCCCCACACAGAGTCCCCACTGGGGCACTGCCTAGTGAAGCTGTTAGAAGAGGGCCACCATCCTCCAGACTCCAGAATGGTAGATCCACCGACACCTTGTACCATGTGCCTAGAAAAGCCGCAGGCACTCAATGGCAGCCCATGAAAGCAGTTAGAAGGGGGGCTGTACCTGCCAAAACCAAAGGGTTGAAGCTTCCCACGGCTATGGGAGTGTCACCCTTGCATCAGCATGACTTGTATGTGAGACATGGACTCAAAGGAGGTCATTTTGAAACTTTAAGGTTTAATGACTGCCCTCTTGGATTTTGGACTTGCATTGGGCCTTTAGCCCCTTTGTTTTGGCCAATTTCTCTCATTTAGAATGCGTGTGTTTATCCTACGCCTGTACCCTCATTGTATCTAGGAAGTAGTAACTTTTAATTCTACAGGCTATTAGGTGGAAGAAACTTGCCTTGTCTCAGATGAGACTTAGGACTTGGACTTTTGGGTTAATGCTGGAGTGACTTAAGACTTTGGGGGACTGTTGGAAGGGCATAATTGTGTTTTGAAATGTGAGGACATGAGGTTTGGGAGGGGTCAGGGGCAGAATGATATGGTTTAGCTGTGTCCCCACCCAAATCTCACCTTGAATTTTAGTTCCCATAATCCGCATGTGTTGTGGGAGGAACCCAGTGGGAGGTAATTGAATCATGAGGGCAATTACCTCCATGCTGTTCTCGTGATACTAAGTTTTCACAAGATTGATGGTTTTCTAAGGAGCTTTTCCCCACTTCGCTCTGAACCTCTCCTGCCCCCATGTGAAGGACACATTTGCTTCCTCTTCCACCATAATTGCAAGATTCTTGAGGCCTTCCAAACTATGTGGAACTGTGAGTTAATTAAACCTCTTTCCTTTATAAATTACCCAGTCTAAAGTGTGTCTTTATTAGCAGTGTGAGAACAGACTAGTACATGTAAGTATACTCTTACACATACTGAAATTCTAAAAGTGGACAGATATCCAATATCAAAGCTTTTTCTTTATTTGTCAAGAGAACTTATTTATGTGTTTGTATGCTTGTGAGGTAAGACAAATATGTATGTTTAGATGCTGACATATACTTTACCGGTTCTCTTTTTACATTTAGGAATCTTCATTACAAAACTTTACTTTTAGATAATTTTATGTCATTAAATTTAGTTTCATTTCATGTATGTACATACATTATGCAAGGGCTAAGCCAAGCGTTGGGCTATGTAGTGAAATTTCTAACGTCAATCTCTACTTTCAAGATGTTTAGATAAATAGACAACATAAATATACTCTAGCAATTACTATCAAAATTTGTACACAGTATTACATGAGACCATGAATAGAAAACACCAAGGGTATAGGAAAGTTCACAAAAGATTTTCTGGAAAAGATTATAGTGGCTAAATTTTCAAGTATCTGAGTTATCTTTAAAAAATGGAGAAAAAGAAAATCAAGGTGGGGGTATAAACAGATGCAAAGAGACATATATTAGCAATTGTGAGCAAGTGAGTACGGCTAGAGATAAAGTTGTCAAAGTAATAGTGTGAGGTGGGTACTGTGTTTTGTTTGTTCTGTGGGTAATAATAGCCATATTGTGTACTTAAGTTATTTGTTAGTTAGAGACATAATTCCAGAATTTACATCACAGATAATTATAAAGTGTCAAGACCAGTATCAGGATAACTAACTCACAGGCTGTAGCAATAGTTCAAGTGAGAAATAATAAGAGCCTGGTTATGGTTGTTATGAGACAGAGAATGTGAGAAAAATTTGTAACATGTAAAATGATCAATATTGGTGATTACTTGGATATGGAGAGTGAGAGAGAAAGAGGAGACTTAGATGGCTCCTTAGCATTTGGCTTGGGGAATAGTTAATTGAGGTACAGAATTCAGAAGGAGCCCTTTCTGGGGAAGACGAAAATAAGACTTCAATCTTAAAAATATTGAAATTTAGATGCTTTCTGGAAATTCAAGTGGATAGGGTTTCACAGATATATGTCTATTTGAGGCTGCAGCTTAAAGGAGTAGAAGGAAAATAAGCATCTCAATGTAAGTAAAGCTGTCGGCTTTAATGTAATTGCAATGATAAAAAAGGAATACATAGAGTCAAAAGGGCAACTTAGATGATACTTTCAAAATCCAAAGTTTAAGGAGCAAACAGATAAGGGGAAGACAGAATTAGATGTGCTTAAACATGAAAACTAGCAGTAAGCAGGTAGTAGAATCTTAAGAAAAAAGAGAGACAGAGAGAGATCCAATACCAATAGAGCAGTAAAGTGACTTAGATAAAGATAACATTTAACAGCACAGTGGTCATTTGTGACCATAAAGTGGACACAGATATCATTCATTGTATAGCTGGGATTTCACAACTATAAATATTTACACATACACACACACACAATAATGTGTATTTTTCTAATGGCTGATATTAAGCCTAAACATTACTAAAGGGGTAGGCCCTAAATAAATATAGTAAAAATATATTCTTAAAATTTTCTAATCTATTTATGAGCTGCTAATTGAATATCTGAAACATGACCACATTTCAAAAATAGTCACAGACATTAGGTAGATTTCTATTGTAAATATTATTATGTAGCACATTTATATCGACATAACCAATTTTTCAAATTGTGTGGGCTTTTTTTCTTTATCAGAATGAGTTACAGGGTTTGCATTATATAGTTTGGCTTAAAAAGAGAACCCATAAAATTCCCCACTTGCAGCCCACTTAAAAAAGAAGTATTACAGTTTTAGGCACTGTTGAGTGTCATACTGAGCTACAAAAAATAAGAAATCACCATAATGCTCTCCACCTTCATTTTAGTTTTAGAACCCCACACAGGGAGACAACTATAGTAATCAGAGTCAGGCCACTGAGGTTCAGATTTATTTTGTTTAATATTAAATTGTATAGTTGAAGGAAACATCATTTTTTTTAATGACTGTATCACTAGCCTTCCAAACACTGTAGTTTACTAATGATTTTAAAACTTCTTTAAGTGCTTAAGACAGAAACATTCCTACAATATCTTAGCTAAGATTTAGCATGCAGGTCTCATACTGGGAATACATTTGTGTTTTAAGTTAAATTAATTCAGCCTCTTATTTAGAACTGGAAGAACATGTTGTAGACTTATGGTTCTATTTTTGTTACCTAGACCTCAAAGAAGTCAGTTCAGTAGAAAAATTTCTACAAGGTATTACATGGAAGTTTACTGGGAATCAGCTTACTCTATATTATACAATGCTGAGAACATTGTTTAATTTTAACAGGCAGTATAGTTTCCAAGTGTGCCTTCTCTAATGCATTTGTGCAAGTATTTATGCCCAGGGTTGCTATGAAAAACAGAGATAAATAATTTAGTCCTTAAACTTGAGAATTCTGACCTTAGCAGACTCCTCAATGAGATACTCCTACGAAGGCTAGACACCTCTGATATTAGCTGAAAGCCTTCCTACCTCCACTTCCCTCCCCCCTCAACCTCCATCCACCCATGTCTCACATACAGAAATGCACTAAAGCATATAGTGTGATAAGTGTGCTGAAGTAAAAGGCCACCTCTTTTTCTTTTATGCTGAATTATGCTAAGTAAGTACAAAGAAGTTTTTCTCATGATCATGTATCTTAGACAGAATTTACTGAAATAGATCTTTATCTTCTCACTTTCTAACCCAGACTGATGATTGAATTCACAGAACATTAGTTGAGAAAACAAATGAAAATGACAGAAACCATGTTGAACTATGCATCATGTTCTCCTACTTCTGATGACATCAGGTTTATAATGAGACCAGATTCATCTGTCTGACTGTTACACATTAGCATAAATTATTCCCAGGAAATCCTTCAATTCACTTTTAGGATAAATAAGATTCTGAGAGGCACATCCAAGTCTATTGTTGGGATTATAACATTTTTAATTGATATATAATATATGTACATATTTATGGGGTATATGTGATATTTTGCTGGAATGTGTAAAAATCAAATCAGGGAATTTGGGGTGTCCATCACTTAGAGTATTTACCATTTCTGTGTGTGGACATTCCAAGTTCTCTCTTCAAGACACTTGAAAATATACAACACATTGCCGCTAACTACAGTTGCTGTATTAGTCTGTCCTAATGTTGCTAAAAAAGGCATACCTGAGACTGGATAATTTATAAAAGAAAGAGGTTTAATTGACTCACAGTTCCACATGGCTGGGGAGGCCTCACAATCATGGCAGAAGGTGAATGAGGAGCAAAGTCACACCTTACATGATGGCAGGCAGGAGAGAGCTTGTGCAGGGGAACTCCCATTTATAAAACCATCAGATCTTGAGAGACTTATTCACTATCATGAGAACAGTGTGGGGAAAACTTCCCCCATGATTCAATTATCTTCACCTGGCCCCTCCCTTGACACATGGGGATTATAATTCAAGGTGAGATTTTCGATGAGGACACAGCCAAACCATATCATCCCATCCCCAGCCCCTCCCAAATCCCATGTCCTCACATTTCAAAACCAATCAGGCCTTCCAAAAGCCACCCAAAATCTTAACTCATTTCAGCATTAACTCAACAGTCGAAGTCCAAAGTCTTATCTCAGACACAGCTAGTTCCTTCCGCCTATGAGCCTGTAAAATCAAAAGTGAGTTAGTTACTTCCTAGATACACTGGGGATACAGGCATTGGGTAAATATACCCATTCTGAATGGGAGAAATTGGCCAAAACAAAAGGGCTACAGGCCCCACGCAAGTCCAAAATCCAATGGGGAAGTCAAGTCATGAAGCTCCAAAATGATCTCCTTTGACTCCATGTGTCACATCCAGGTCATGCTGATGCTAGAGATGGGCTTCCACAGCTTTGGGCAGCTCCACCCCTGTGACTTTGAAGGGTAAAGCTCCCACTCCTGGTTGTTTTCATGGGCTCATGGGCTGGTGTTGAGTGTCTGCGACTTGCCAGCCCCAAAGTGCAAGCTGTCAGTGGATTACTATTCTGGGGGCTGGAGGACAGTGACCCTCTTCTCACAGCTCCACTAGGCAGTGTCCCAGTGGGGACTCTGTGTGGGGGCTCCCACCCACATTTCCCTTCTGCACTACCCTGGCAGAGGTTCTCCATGAGGGCTCTGCCCCTGCAGCATAACTCTGCCTGGACATCCAGGCATTTCCATACATCCTCTGAAATCTAGGCAGAGGTTCCCATACCTTAATTATTGACTTCTGTGCACCTGCACAATCAACACCATGTGGAAGCCGCCAAGACTTGGGGCTTGTAACCTCTGAAGCCATGGCCTGAGCTATACCTTGGCCCCTTTTAGCCATGGCTAGAGTGGCTGGGATACAGGGCACTAAGTCCTGAGGATACACACAGCAGAGGGGTCCTGGACCCAGCCCAGGAAACCATTTTTTCCTCCTAGGCCTCTGGGCCTGTGATTGGAGGGCCTGCCATGAATGTCTCTGAGATGCCCTGGAGACATTTCCCCCATTGTCTTGGTGATTAGCATTTGGCTCCTCATTACTTATGCAAATTTCCACTGCTAGTTTGAATTTCTCCTCAGAAAATAAGTTTTTCTTTACTACTGCCTCATCAGGCTGCAAATTTCTCCAACTTTTATGCTCTGTTTCCTCTTGAACACTTTGCCACTTAGAAGTTTCTTCTGCTAGATACCCTGAATCATCTCTTTCAAGTTCAAAGTTACACAGATTCCTAGGGCAGGGGCAAAATGCCGCCAGTCTCTTGCATAGCAAGAGTGACCTTAACTCCAGTTCCCAACAAGTTTCTCATCTCCATCAAAGATCGCCTCAGCCTAGACTTTATTGTCCATATCACTATCAGCATTTTGGTCAAAGTCATTTAATAATTCTCTATGAAGTTCCAAACATTCCCTCATCTTCCTGTCTTCTGAGCCCTCCAAGTCTCTAGGAAGTACCAAACTTCCCCACATTTTCCTATTTTCTTCTGAGCCCTCCAAACTGTTCCAACCCAGGCCTGTTACCCAGTTCCAAAGTTGCTTCCATATTTTTGGGTCTCTTTCCAGCAGCACCACACTCTACTGGTACCCATTCACTGTATTAGACTGTTTTCATGCTGCTAATAAACACATACCTGAGACTGGGTAATTTATCAAGGAAAGAAGTCTAATTGACTCACAGTTTCACATGGCTCAGGAGGCCTGCTTTCATGGCAGAAGGCAAATGAGGATCAAACTCCTGGCTTACATGGTGGTAGGAAAGACAGCGTATGCAGGGGAACTCCCATTTATAAAACCATCATATCTTGTGAGACTTACTCACTATCCCAAGAACAGCATGAGAAAGACCTGCCCTGATGATTCAGTCACCTCCCACCTGGTCCTTTCCACGACGTGTGGGAATTATGGGAGCTACAGTTCGAGATTTGGGTGGGGATACAACCAAACCATATCGGTCATATCCCCAAACCATATGGTTGGGGATACAACCAAACCATATCTGCTATCAAACATTAGAACATATTTCTTTCTTTCTTTCTTTTTTTTTTTTTTAGGCCAAGTTTTGCTCTTGTTGCCCAGGCTGCAGTGCAGTGGTGCAATCTCGACTCACTGCAACCTCTGCCTCCCGGTTTCAAGCTATTCTCCTGCCTCAGCCTTCCTGGGTAGCTGGGATTACAGAGATGTGCCACCATGCCCAGCTAATTTTATATTTTCAGTAGAGACAGGATTTCTCCATGTTGGTCAGGCTAGTCTCAAACTCCCGACCTCAGATGATCCAACCGCCTCGGCCTCCCAAAATGCTGGGATTACAGGCATGAGCCACCACACCTAGCCAGAACTTATTTCTTCTAACAGTATGTTTGTAACAACTTTCTTCATCAGCCCCATCCTCCACCACCACCATTCTTCTCAGCCTCTGGTATCTATCAGTCTACTCTCTATTTCCATGAGAACAACTTTTTCAGCTCCAGCCTATGAGTGAGGACATGTGATATTTGTCTTTCTATTCTTGATTTATTTTACTTAACATAATAACCTCCATTTCCATTCATATTGCTACAAATGAAAATGATTTTCATCATGCCACTTTTAAACATGAACATTTGACAAGAAATTGACTTATTTATTATTGTTATGTAAAGTAACTAGTTTAGGCTAAATTGGGTCTATTGTTGGGAGTATGCACAATAACAATAATACAATAATAATTATGCATAATCCCAACAACAGACCCAGCTTTACCCTATTTATCTTATATAACAATAAGTAAATACATAATACATAAAAGAATTTTATATTTTTCCTCTAACACATAATATTTCTTTATCTCCCTTTTCCTTTTTCTCTCTTTCTTACATATACACATGCGCTTGTGCATGGCACAGGTTAGTATAAACCAGAATCAATGGCAGAGCTCACTAAAACACAGATTTCTGGCCCCAACACTAGGGTTTCTGATTCAATCTCTGTGGTATAGAGTATAGCAGTCTGCATTTCTAAGGTGTTTCTATTGGTGCTGATGCTGATGCTGATGCTGCTTTTCCAGGAACAACACTTTGATAGCCACCTAACGCATGTTTGTATTTTTTCAGTTCAGATACGCATGAGCAAGTCACAGGAAGCATGGTCATTGGAGAATCCTGTATAGTAGAGTGGTTAAGACCAAACATTTGAAAGTAATTCAAATATGTACAATGGAAAGCATTTAGAATAGTTCATGGCACATTGTAAGAATTCAAAAATTGATAGTCATTATTACTGATTTTTTACTAGAGCTGTCAGTCTATCCAATATGCTTCTTTCAATGCAAGCTCCACATATCCCACTAGCTGGACTTATTTTAAGATGAATAAACAAAAATACAAAAATCAGGATCGCAACCATGAGCTCTATTTTGATAATAACAAATATCTTTCATTTCCTTTAAATTTCTAAAATATCCTACAAATGTGACTATATGCATATATATGTTCATGTACTAAATATTGATTTGTACATTTGTTATTATCAAAGACTAAGCTTTGGCTAACACACTTAAAAAGGATAAACGCTGTTTACAATCTGACTGACTATGATTGTAGTGATGCAGTAGAAGAGAATCATTTATCAACTTAAGATTTTATAGTTTCTTAAGAACAGTACTTCCATTAAAATTTTCTCTAAATATGGTAATATTAGGCAAATGCAAGAGTGCAACTACTGTATTTTGAAAAATCATAAACAATTGTTTGCATTTAGTTCATAGTGTTGTAAAAAATATTACTTTCTATAATATACGTAGCCATACTTTATAAATTATTTAGTATTTAACATAATTATAATAATAAAAATTAAGTGCATATTAGCTTCATTCCTTATTTTAAACCTGTACATATATTATGTGTATGTATTAATCCTTCAAATCACTGCTTGAGATGAATTCTATTATTATCTCCATTTTGCGATAGCGAAGTCCAGTCCCAGAGAAGCTAAATTAGTTATCCAAGATTGCATTAGTTATTTTGGCAAGTCAAATTTGAACTCAGGTAGTTTTATTCCATGGCCCATATTTTAAGCTGTTCATTAAGTTCTCCATCTTGTTGGGATGCTCGGTCTGGATTCATGGAGTCACGTGATCTAGTGACAGGATGAACCAAGTGACCAGGGAGTGGTCGTCTCATTAAAGTATGTAAGGAGCATAAGAGGTGAGGGTTGTTAGGTAAGATGAGAAGTCCGGGGTCCCTGTGTGGTGAGTCTAGAAGTCACAGTCCAGTATAAAACAGGCTTTTAAAGGTAAGTGGCCAGAAAGCTGGACACAGATTTAGTAGACTGGCTTAGAGTCAGTCTATCTAAAGGCTGAATGGACCTTCACAGAAGTTATATCATGCTCTGCTGTTGTATATTCCCAAATGCCTATTCCTTTGAGACTTGAGGGGTCCAGGACCAGGCCTGCAGATTTGATCAGAATATGACTGCATTTGGGGGCTTCTACTGGCATCTGCTCCCCCAAAGACTTGGGATCATCTGAGAGTTCTGCAGTTGAGTATGAAGCCTCTAGTAAGAGGCCTCTCATATCTGAGACCCATTCTAAAGATCAATTATTTGCATGCTTGTGGTCCACAGTCAAGATATGCATACAAATCCTCTAGATTCTATCTCCTGTGAAATACTCTCAAGGATACTCGGCAAAATATTACACTAAGTCTTCATATCATTCACTATTTCATTAGGCCCCATCTGAACTCAATGTATTTTTAATCATTTTTCCAGAACTCCTTTAAACAGCTCTTCCATTATTGTCAGAATACTGACTTAGAGTCCTCAAATTGCTTCTTCAGCTGGATTATATTTCATATTACATTTTTTTGGCTGGTATTTTTATTTCCTTTTTTTTAAAAATTTCCAACAAAGATTTCACTAATACATTGAAAAGAACCAAGAATAATCTGCTTTTCTCATGAACCCTAACCTGGCCACCTCAGTCTATTATAATGTCTCTTTTTCCTTGCAGTAAAGAATTTATAGCACCCATTTGACACTTGACACAGAGTATATACTTACTGTATTTACTAGGCTTTGAGTATATCTTTTCATACATATTGTTACAGTTTTCAATTCTAAATGCACAAGGTATAATATGATACCTTGTGAATAAAAAGATAAACATTAAAAATTGTTGATTGGTAGGTTATTTTTTAATATGCTGGATAAAACTTTTTGCTATGTATAATCCATAAATTTGCTTCAAAAGTATTCTTTAGTTATTATTTGTTACTACAACACTACCTTTAAAAACTGAATGAGGCCGGGTGTGGTGGCTCAGGCCTGTAATCCCAGCACTTTGGGAGGCCAAGGCGGGCAGATCACCTGAGGTCAGAAGTTCAAGATCAGCCTGGCCAACATGGCACAAACCTGTCTCTACTAAAAGTACAAAAATTTGCTGGGCATGGTGGAGGGCGCCTGTAATCCCAGCGACTCAGGAGGCTGAAGCAGGTGAAGTTTGAACCTGGGCAGCAGAGGTTGCAGTGAGCCGAGGTCACTCCACTGCACTCCATCCAGCCTGGGTGACAAGAGTGAGATTCTGTCTCAAAAAAAAATAAATAAATAAATAAACAAAAAAAAACAACTAAATGAAAACTCCCTTCAGCATTTTAATTCAAATATTGGATTATTCATATTAAAATATCAATAGAATATAAACACAAAGTTGATAACTCAAATTCAGTATAGTAATTAACAATATGTATCTTGGTTTTAAGTCTTAATAGTTTTTGATGACAATTAAAATTAAATTTTACAAGCAGAGCATGAGTAATTTAGTGAAATTAATATATGATATAATTATCATTAGGTAGCAACCATTATGAGCATCAAAATTCCATCCTATAAACATTACACTGTGCAGAATCAGTTAGATGCAGCCTGCCTTGGATGTCTTCCTCTTCCTTTTTACTTTCAACATCGTTTTAGTTTTTATGAAAACAAGTTATTGCCTAAAGACCAGGCTAAGGTCCATATTTCAATTTTAAAAACTGAAATAAATTATAGAGGCCATTTCTTATCAAATTTAAGAACCAGGAGACAACAACAAGGTTAACACAATAATTCAAGAACAAAGAATCACTAGGAAAAGTGGGAAAAAATATAAGAAAAAAAGGAAAAGAAATTTAACTAAAAACTAATCATCATGTTGATGTCTACTTGTGTGTTTTTAGTTATATATTCCATTTGGGCTTTATCTCTCCAAGCTAAATAAATTAAGAAAATGGGAAAGATCATTTTTGTAAATAATTTCAATCCTTGTTTGTTTTTAACTGAATAGTTAATATATATATGGCTAAATGAAGTTTTTCAGTTTTCAGCAATGTGGCATTTTAAACTGACAACTGTAATATAACTTAATTATCATTAATAAAGACGATTACATTAGTTCAAGCCTCATATGCCTGGTTTATTACAATTGCCTCCTAGTTCTGCTTTCTGGATTTAGAATCTCCCATTTCAATATATCACGAGTAATTTTTATAAAATACAAATCAGATGTTGCCATACCTCAGACCCTTTAGTGGCTCCCCCGTCACCTTCTACAACATGGTATAGAAAAGTGTTTATGACATGGTACGTCTTATTCATTGTAACTATGCTATGTCACACTCTCATTTCTCTGTGCCTTTACTTATACAACTAACTTTCCCTAACAGATTCCAACTCCTCTCAACTTCTCTCTTACCTGTATTCTTCCTTCATGAGTCAACTTCAGCATTTCTCCTTTGATGATATTTTTTGCACATGCCCCTGTTATAGACTTTATTACCTTGTTTTCTTGGTGTAGCCAAACTTGTCAGTGTCCTATGCATGTCCCTCAGAGCATCTGGTATGCTTTGGCCAACTTCCACCTCCTGGTATTGTCACTGGATCCTAAGGGTGTTGCTTTTCCAGCCAGAAGCCTCTGTGGGTGGTGGCACCTTTGCCCAAGTTTTGCTCGGACTAGCTGTGTTTGTAGCACCCACTCCACCTGGCAGGCTGTGCTTGGCTCATGCTACTGGGCTAAATCCGACACTTTGCCAGGGCAAGCCAGGTTCAGAGCAGCGAGGGGTGCATGAGCGAGCAAGTGCAGGGTCTTGTCACTGTGCATAGCCACGCACGCTAGCTGCTTTGGCGGGACGGGTAGCTCCAGCTACCCTCTCCCAGCAAACCTTAGATTGAATCAGATACAGGGCAAGAGGCTTCTGCTGTGAGCACCCGCGTCTGGATGAGGGGCTCCCTGAAGAGCCGCAACTCTTCTCTCCTTTTTGTTGCTCGCCACATGGTGAGTGTGGTGGCAACTAAACAGGGTTTTAGCCCTGTTTGTGTTACCGCTCTTTCATTCCTGCCATTTGGTGGGTCCCGAGTTTTTGGCCCACATCCAGGAAGAATGAGGTACGCGCACAGCTGGAGAGTTAAGGTGGAGAGGAGCTTTACAAAGCAACAGAACAGCTCTCAGGAGACCGAAGTGTGTAGCTCCTATCCATAGGCAGGTTATCCCCATAAGTGTCCAGCTCTCAGCAGAGAGAAGACCCGGAATAGGTAGTTCCTTTCTGCAGAAGGTGATCCCAAGAGACACGAAGAGGAAATCTCCTCCCTGCAGCTGGTATTCTTGATGTCTGTGTGAGGCTGGCTGGCTCCAGGGTTTTTATGGGCTCAGAAAGGAGGAAGTACATGTTGATTGGTCCACGGGTGGCCATGGGCAGGCCCAGTAAAAGCACCGTAAGTTTTCACTCTGGGCCACGGACTCCACAGGAACTGATGGGCTGGTCCCCAGGCTTCAGGCCATCCCTGGCTTGAAGGTGGGGCTTCACCAGGGACACCCCACTTTCCACCCAGGAGCCTGTCTTCTGCTGCCATCAATCATGTTGTTCATGGTGCCCAGGCTGTTTATGAGGAGGAGTGCCTGCAGGCCCACAGTGAGCAGCCCTCTGTCCCCTCTTGGCCTCCCTCCTATGTTCATTGGCGCCCAAAGTTCACAGGAGGCCGAGGTGGCAGGGGGCTGGCATGTCAGCACCAACCCAAGCACGCACACACCCAGCCTGGTTGTGACAGCACCTGGGCTCGGCCTGAACTTTGCTTCAAAATTGGAAGGGGTGCCAGGAGCTGGAAGAGGTCAGGCAGGGGGAACAGGCACTTCCGACTCTGTGGGGGCAGGGGAGCTTCCTGGATCCCTGAGAGCACAGAGATGCCTAGGTCTGCAGCCACAGCTGGGCAGCTGGAGCTACACCCAGGATGGCAGGGCTCTCACCCTGCCAAGTTGGAAGGGGGTTAGGTTCCTGCCTGCTCCTTGCTCCCACCGGCTCCCTGGAGCATTTAGCCCAGGTCATACCTCCTCTGCTGTAGCTGGTGTCTTTGCAGTGGCTGCTCCAGATGGGCCACTGCTGCCATCAGTATCTACAGCCTGACTCAGTTCCCTTCTACCAGATTATGCCGAGGGAATTTGACTACTTGCTTCTACTGGAGGCAAGAAAATCCAAAAACTTGGCAGCCCATTGGCCAACATTGCAGCTAATTACTCTCAGGATTTAGTGTATATGTTTTCCAGTTCCATAACCTCTTAGGAACTGGACAAGTAAAACTATCAGGACAGATAACTCTGATGCATGAGTTTGCATCTTTTTCTAGAGTTTGCCCTTGGAGTGAAGTTTCAGTTCTCCTTATGATTGCTGGTTTAATAGCAATCTTGTTACTGGCTACCTTCTCTTCTTTGCCGCACTTTCTCACTTCCTTATCACTGTTATCTACACTTCTCAAAAAATATTTATACATGAATATTTTGTGTCCAGATTTTCTGTTGGAGAATCCACAGTAAGCCACTGGAAACCAGAGGTACTACGGTGTGGGGAGCAGAGCCTTCAGATGGGATGCTGGAGTTGAATCGCTTGTTGGCCAGTTGGTATCAGGACCAGTTGGCATTTTATAACATCACAATGACCAAGATTATCCCCTATGTGAATTGGGATGGCATAAACATATAAGGTTATGTATGCCTTATGCAGTATTTCCAGAATTTGAGATAGTGACAATGATAATGATAATGACTGTGGAGTTGGTAGCTGTAAGTATTGTCAGTGATCTGAAGGAAAAAATGACTTTTAAAAAAGCTTCAACTGGTCAATCAAAATCTCAGGACATGGTGTGAACGTCACAAGATCTCTATAACACCATTTAAAGCAACCCTCTCCTTTTGCAGTTTAAAGGAGATTGAACTAAAAATCAGATCTTGTGCCTGGTTATAAGAATAGCAGAACAGTAGAGAAGCCTCACTGGAAAGCACCAGCACGCCTTCTGTGGAAAAGTCAGAACCTTCACAGGGAAGGAGTAGGACCCTGAACTCTGGGTTTGGAACATCTGGGTGGCTCACACCTCACTAAACCAAGATTCTTTCCTCCTCTGAAGACCACATAAACACCTCATCTGAGGTTGATACTTCAAATTGTGCACATCTTCCTCCAATTTTTTTCTTCTCTGTGACTTCTAGACCAATTATTATGTTCAAGACCAAGAATGGCCCAAATGAGGAAGTACTGTCTCTGTTTTAACAATAAAGGAATTATTCATCAAATGAACCACAGACACTGGCTAATATGTCCAGGTAGATCCAGAAGCACTTAGAAGAACACTAAGAGTAAGTTTACTACGAGTAAATCTTCTGAGTGCTGGAAAAGGTATGTGTGCAAAATATTAGAAACACACGGTAGACTCTAAAGATAGTATTTACCTAATGTAATGAATTCAAATCTAAATATATATATTTTGAGGTCTAAATGTCCACATCCATACCTAGTAGTATACCTAATTACATGTTTCTGTAAAATGTTTTAATTTCAGAAACTAAAAATATATATTAAATTAGCATACTATCACATTAATCAATGTTTAAATTATACAATAATTATAAAATGTAAATCTGTATCCTTGAAAGTTAATTAAAATATATAGGATATGATTCATTTTTTAAAGTCTTGACGAATATCCAGCACAGTCATTTAACAGATTACATTAGCTGAGTTTCTTTTGAGAATTAAAATGTAATAAACTTACGCTCTTTGAAAAACTACATATAAGATCTATATAAATATTCCACTTACTTTTACTTGACCCACAAAGGCATTGGCTTCTTCTTCCACCACAGATAAATTTCTTGGCAGATAAGGATCAAACACTGGAGCATTGTCATTGACATCTGTCACCACTATGTTTACTGTGGCAGTTGAGGTCTTAAAGAAAAACACAAGCATTAAATGTGAGAGGAGCTATTTTTACTTAGAATTCATTTAAGTAGTCATCCTGGCATTTGTCTATCTGAAAAGCATCTCATTTTTCTTTCTAATCCTTAGCTTTCCAAAAAATAAAAATAAAAAAAATAAAAAAAAAGAAGCTTGCAAAGAAGCTTCCCACCTCAAAAAACAGATGGGAAAAGCAAATGATGATATTAAAGGGCAAACATCTTTTTGGAAATGTCAAGTATTTCCTGGAGGAAAACGGTTTTACCTTTATCTTGTTCACATTTTATGGGTGACAAGCTTTTGTTTATACACACATACACTGCTTTATCTCTGAAATGTGCCATTTCTGTAGTTTTTGCTGCTTGTATTTTTGACTGTTTAAAAATAAAACCAGTACATTATCAAATAGCATGGTACATCAAATGGGCATTTTCTGGAAAGCTCATGCTATCGAAAAATGCTACCTTAATAATTTTCTAGGTGTACATTTAAACCAAGAGTTTGAGTACCATATACTAGGCATGAAATGATTATCTTATAAGCATACAGCTTACGGAAATGGTATGCAGGTAAACCTACCAGTAGTGTGTGCTACCTAGTTAAAAGTTAAATCCCTGGCCTGCTGCAGTCAATATTATGTAGGTCAATGACTTCTGCACAATCAATGACTATCTTCATGCGTGATTCAAGCTGGAAACTGCTCTCTCTAATCAAAGCCTGAGTACAGCACAGAACCTCTACCTAGCTCTGTCACAGTGTGGGGCTGATCACAAAAGGCTGAGAGCAAAGGTACAGAGAGAAAGAATATTAACCTGGAAAGTAAGAAACCTGGTATGCTATGGTATTAAATATTTAGTAACTATAAATAAAAAGGAGGAGGAAAAAGCAAGGTGATACTGTCATGAGAGAATTATCCACCTTTTGTTTAAAAAAAGGCAAGTTCCATTAATTAGTAAGTGATTTGTAGTGAGAGGCTAAACTCCTGAGCACTAAGAAGTGACTTGAGTGAAGCTGAAAAGGTTTTGCAGCAGTCATGGGGCTAAGGAGTCAAGTGATTTTTTTTTTTTTTTTTTAGCTATTAAAGAGGACAGATCTTGGTAAATACCCAATGCTTTCTGTTGGGGTCACAGAAGTTCTATACCATGCAAGTCATGGTGCTTGGGAAAAAGACCAAACCTCCCTCAAATGTAAACCCAGTATTGAAACTCTGATTGGATTTAGGTGATCTGCCCCTATTTTAACAGAAGCAAAAGCAAATACTTTTTTTAGTAATGTAACTTTACCCAAGCCTCTATAAATTTTTTCATGCACAGTATTCAGTAGTCACTTAATAATTACCATGCATAGCAGGGAATTCCTGGGTGTTAGTGATGGCTTATTTCTTTATTTGTATGTTGGCTTACCCTTTGAAAATTTATGTTGCTATTCATATGTGATTTGCACACATTTTTGTATTTAAAGTTAAATAAAATTTTTATTTAAAGACACGTACAAAGATGGTCAGAACATCATTATATAGTCAAAATCTGGAAACAACCCAAATGTCCATTGATAATAGATGGTTATACAGGATTGTGTTTTATGTATGCAATGGAATCATATGAAGTACTGAGAATGTACAAACTACTGCTATAAGTAATAACACGGATTAATTTCATGAACCTAAGTTTCTAGAACATAAATAACACATACTATATGATTCCATTTATATAAACTTCAAAAACAGGCATAATCCCTACATGGTGATAAAAATTAGAATACGGGTCACTTTGAAAAAGAGGATCGAATAGCGACAGAAATGATCACAAAGCTGAGCTTCTGGAGTGCTGATTAATTTCTGTTTTTTGTTATGAGTAGTGGTTACATAGGTGTGTTCTCTATGTAAAAATTCATTAAACTGTAGAATTATTGTTTGTGCATTAGTCTCTGTGTTATATTTTCTTAAAATTATTTACTTTAAAAGATGCACACACACAAACATACACATGTGTGTTGATATATGTAAGTATGTTTAAAGAAATTCAAGTGCTACTTGACTAGATGGAATCCAGATCATTTCATTTTCCTCATTACTTTTATATATTTTCTAAATGTTCTCCCAAAAGGCTACCATGCTTTTATGACAAAAAGTATTTTAACAAATATTATTTCTTTAAAATTTGCCTTAGAATTGAAAGCAGTAAAGAAGATGTGTTTTTTACAGTTGCGGTAGTTCCCAATTTGCCTGAGGGATAACGAGACACTGAAATTTACAGCCTGGATCCAAAATCTAAGAATGGTGACCCTGGAGTCTGCTGGCTTTTCTTCAAATGGCCTGACCCCGTTTACACCAGCCTGTCTTTACCTGTCAATCCACTGTTTTTCTCATCCTATTCTTTAAAATTTCTATTCATGTTTTCAGACTATTCTGTATCCTCAGTTTAAGACTATAACTCTTAAGTGGATAATGAAGAATACAACCAGATCACTAAGTAAACTAAGAAGTCAAATAACAATTCCATAATTTTGTGCTAATAGGGGATGATATTTATGGGACATGCAGGCATTTTCTTCATTTCTTACTGAATTTTATATGACATGAAAAAAAATCCATGTCTTACAGAAATGTACAGTCACAACTATACATAGAATAATTTCCAGTTTATATATTTCTTGAAATTTTTTAATACCACTTGCTTCAGAAATACTTATGTAAAAATGAGGATTTCAGGGCTATCCATTAGGTCTATTGACTATTGTTCTGAACCTATGGAAATATTTATAAATTAGTTAGGTGTAAATCATATTTATTTAATTTTTCTTGATTGGTTCAGAAGGATGGCAACAATATGCTTCAATATGGATCTGTGCCATAGAGAATGTTTATGTCTTATTAAGGAAAGACTTCTTTTCATTGTTCAAGCTTAAAAATTAGCAAATGAAAACAGATCACTTTAATTAATTGTTAGGACCATATGTCATTAACACGTGTTCACAACAATTAATTTTAAATATGAATATATATATATAATGCCAGTTAAATTAAAAAGATCTCAAACTAATAAACCTAATAAATAAAAAGTTACCTATTTTCCATCAATGGAGTTTACTCACTGATTATTTCCTCAAAAGTTGTATTAACTTATAATTCCACTAGCTGGAAATATTTGCATGTTAGTACTAAATACTGTAATTGAACACTTTCATGTTCATTATTTAATTTAAATGTGTCTTAGAATTTACTTTGTGTAATACCATAGAAGAATTTTCAAAATATATGTCTCATTCTCAACAGTGCAAGATATTTCTGTTTTTGTTTGTTTGTTTGTTTTGAGACAAGGTATCACTCTTCCATTCAGGCTGGAGTGCAGTGGCATGATCTCTGCTCACTGCAACCTCCGCCTCCCAGGTTTAAACAATTCTCCTGCCTCAGCCTCCTGAGTAGCTGGGATTACAGACATGTGCCACCATGCCTGGCTAATTTTTGTATTTTTAGTACAGATGGGGTTTCACTATGATGGCCAGGCTGATCTTGAACTCCTGACCTCAAACAATCTGTCCGCCTTGGCCTACCAAAGTGCTGGGATTACAGGCGTGAGCCATCGCACCCAGCTTACTGTTGTAATTTGAATACACATTTATTTTTATAAACTAGTATGGCTCTGAAAGAAGGATATTAATATAGCATCTTTTTTTATTTTCATTGTTGTCGTTTTTTTGAGACATGTCTCATTCTGTTGCCCAGGCTGGAGTGCAGTATGCGATCATAGCTCACAGCAGCTTTGAACTCCTAGGCTCAAGTGATTCTCTCACCTCAGTCTCCTAAGTAGGTGGGACTACAGGTGCACGCCACTATGCCCAGCTAATTTTTATTTCTTTATTTTATTTTTGTAGAGACAGAGTCTCAGTGTGTTGCCTAGGTGGTCTCAAACTTCTCATCTCAATCCCACCTTGGCCTCTCAAAGTGCTGGGGTTATAGGTCTGAGCCACGATATCCAGCTCATCTTTTATTTTTTGTTGTTGTTGTTTTTTAATAGTATAAAAAAAGTGAGTTATAAAGCCATAGTCAAAGAAAGTAGTGTAAATTCATCTATCAATACACAATGCATTATTTGAAATTCGTGAGAACATACATTAAGAGTATCTTATTTATTCTCTTCTAGTATTTCCTATCTCAGGAAATGACATGGCAAAATAATTAACTAATTTTCTAAGTTACTTTATCTCATACATGCAATTTATTAGTCACCAAGTCCTGTTAATTTGACCATGTAAATGCGCCTTGTATTATACAGTTTTGAGCAATGGATAAATAATACAATTTTCATTTCCTGAGTAAATAGCTGGAAGTCAGATAACTGGGTTTTCTGATTAGCATATGTTTAGCTATGTAAGAAAACCAGAAATGTGTTTTGCTCAATAATTTAATGAATAATTTTTAATACATTTTCTTGTTAATCAACTTAATGAACACTTTTAAGGGCAGTGTGTAATACTACGAATTTAATAAGCAATTTTGGCTTTAATGCTAGAGAGGATAAGAGAAGGGATGTTTGTTTTTTATTTAATCACAAAAAATGCATTTTTTTATCATTTAATTTTTACATCTTTTGACACAAAATTTGTTAAACATTTCATGGCTAGAAAACTATTTCTTTATATTTTGTGTGCATCTCATAGCACAGCCATTTGTTTTGTGCTATTACATTTATATTAGATGATTGAAATTCAATGACATTCAATACATGGTTTAAGAAACATGTATGCTTAGAATTTATCTGAGCAGAGACTCATGGTATGTATAGGAATCAATCAGGAATATTTCAATTTGTTCATTAAGAAAGCAGAAAACATTATCAGAGGTAAGGTAACACTATAATTATGGAGCACTTATCATTTATCTATTTCTTAAATAAAAACATGAGTGTTTAATTTCAAAGGTGCAATTTCTTTTCTATAGTCAACAAGATTCACTATATATTCTCAGAAATAATAAAGACATTATTTTATTAAGAAATGTGTCTATCGTGTTTACTAATAGAACACACAATGTCAGCTCAATGAATATTTTTAGATACTTTAAATATCTATTTTTATTATAATTTTTACTACATGCTGAAATAAATTACCTTATAACTTATTTTATTTAAATGTCTGAAAAAAGAAGAGCTAGAAAGAATATTGAAAATTTCCATCTGTGAGAAAGCACAAGAAATGTTATTTATAGAACACAAAGTTTTCCTATCTGAATAAAAATCTTCACTACTATATCTAAAATTCTTTTCAATAACAATGGGACAATGAGGATTTATAGTTTAGAATTCGATCATTTTTTGTTTAGGCCAATAAAACAAGAAAAATACATATTCAATCATGGGTATAGTATTTAGAGAATATTAATTTAAAACATTTTCATCCTTAAGTGCAAGTCATCTTGTTGCTACACAGTTCAGAGTCAAGCCAACTTCATTCAGATTGTAGAGTTTCATTCATGATGTAGAGTGGAGGTCCTTGCTACCATTAAAGATTAGCCAGGAGGCTTTCTTTCCTTCTGAAGGAAAAAAATATACATAAAATCTAGAATTTCTTTGAGAAAGAGAAAAGGGAAGTTCCTTCTATTATGAATTATGGGAAGGAGAAAGGGAGACACAGAAGAGACATGAAGGCAGGGAGGCAGAGGTCCTCCTCCTCATCCCCTACTGCCACTTTGGACCCCTCCTTAAATGAAGAGGCGCTGCAGAAACATTTTGGAAGAAGGGGGAAATGATGACTGGGAAAGTAAGAGAAATTTGGGTGAAATAATCACAGTAGATTTTAGGAGTATGTAAGCCTCCAGAAAATTTCCATAGGTTCTATGGGAGGTCCCATCTAATAGGTTATGGCACTGAATATACAGCAATGGCAGAGAGAGGTGTCAAGAGAGAGAAGCCATACTACCAGCATAAAGGACTGGTAAATACATGTTACATCTAGACCACAATTTTAGAATGAAGTCAGGGAGGAGAGGTTTGGTTGGCAGCTTAACTAGTGAGTATTTATATTGTCTTAAACAGATAATGCTGAAATACTGTTCTAAGAAACTTAAGCGTGACCCAGATTACATCTATTCCCTACCTGTCCAAACACATATTTATACATTATTGTCTAAGTAGGAAGATTACATCAGGTATAAAAAATAAAGATTTTTTTCTCTGTGCACATCTGAGTGTAGTGTGTAAAGATTATATATGTATGTGTGTATGTATGTATACACATTTTATGCAATCGTGCATGTTTTTATATAAATATATATTTTTCAAAAATATCAGAAAGTATTTATAGTATACCTGTATACTATAGTATATATAATATAGAACTATAGATATAAATATTTATATATTCGTACATAAACAAGTTACATATATTGTAAAGATTCACATATATGACTTAAATGTTTAAAGTTTTACTATTATATAACCATATGTATTGTGTTCTAAAATATTATTAAATCAACTATTTTGAAATTCATAGTTACTTTAACCTCACACATTTTCTCACGCACGTATTTTTGCTTTTGTTAAAGTTTCCTATTTGATTATGAAGTTAAATGCTCAACTTTTAAATGTTAATTGTTCATTTATATTGCCATGTTTCAAAGAAATTTAGGAAATAATATTGCTTCAAGACAAAAACAAAGATGCTAAGTCTTCTAGCAATCTGAAGTTGTAAAATATTACAAGTGTTCAGATTGAAAGCCATAACTGAGTAATTCAATCCAGTAATTCAAGAGCATTTTACAGAAATCAAACCATGATGGAATCAAGTTACCTATTGTATCAATTAAGGAGGAAAATAATATTGCTGAACACACGGAATCTGGTCAGAAATATCTAGGCTACAGAATAACTTCACATTTTAAATGAAAAAAATTACTGATCACTGTTCGCATATTTATTTATATCTTTCACTGTGTTACTGGTTGATTAACACAGCTGCAATCCATAAGCCCTACTTCCTAGCTATTTTTCTACCCACTGTTGCTACTTACAGATAAGAATATCTAAAAGGAAATCTGCTAGATGGGGTTTCTGAAAAAACTTTGGTTCTTTGTTAAAATAAAGCAGGGGTGCAGACTCTTCCGACATTCATCTTTATACTTTGTTTGTCTGGTATAGAGAAGTGACGTCTAGAGTTGCAGAAGATGGGAATGAAAGTAGACAATAAAAATGGCAAAGCAGAAAATAGCCAGCAGGCATCCTCAATGGCACTGATGTGCACCTGCACCATCTCTTCACTGTCCACCTCTAGATTTTTTTTCTGTATTTGTTTGTACTATCTCAATTTTTAAATGTAAAATGTTGTGGTATTAAGTATATTCATATTCTTGTGCAACCATCATCACTATCCATCTCTAAAACTCTTTTAATCTAGCAAAACAAAAGCTCTATAACATTAAACAATAACTCCCCATTTCTCTTTTCTTTATCCTCTGGCAACCATCATTCTACTTTGAGTCTTTGTGATTTTTGACCATTCTAAGTACCAAAATATAAGTGGAATCATATGGAATTTAACATTTTGTGACTGGCTAATCTCACTTAGCATAATGTTCTCAAGATTTATCTGTGATATAGTGTATGTCATACTTTCTTCCATCTTAAGGCCGAATGATATTTCATTATATGTATATACCACATTTTGTTTATATATTACTCTACATAAACATGGAAAACTGGGTTGCTTTTACATCTTAGCTATTGTGAATAATGCTGCTGTGAACATGGGAATACAAATATCTCTTTGAGACTCTGCTTTCAATTTTTTTGATATATAAATGAGAGTGTGATTGGGGGCTCATATAGTAATTCTATTTTTAATTTTTTGAGAAACTACCACTGTTTTCCACAGTGGTTGTACCATTTTACATTCTCACCAATAGTGCACAAGGGTTCCAATTTTTCCACATCCTCATCGACATGTTATGTTGTTGTTGTTGTTTTGTTTTGTTTTCTGTTTGTTTTTTATAATAGCATCTCTACTGGGTGTGAGGTGGTACCTCATTGTGGCCTTGATTTGCATTTCCATAATATTTAGTAATGCTAAGTGTTTTTTCATATGTTTACTGGTCATTTATATATCCCCTTTGGAAAAGTGTCTATTCAAGTCCTTTGCCAATTTTGAATCAGTTTGTTTATTTTTGTTTTCTTTAAAAAACTCTCGGGCTGGGCGTGGTGGCTCACACCTGTAATCCCAGCACTTTGGGAGGCTGAGGTGGGCAGATCACGAGGTCAGGAGATTGAGACCATCTTGGCTAACACAGTGAAACCCCATCTCTCCTAAAACTCCAAAAAAATAGCCAGGCATGGTGGCAGGTGCCTGTAGTCCCAGTTACTCGGGAGGCTGAGGCAGGAGAATGGCGTGAACCCGGGAGGCGGAGTTTGCAGTGAGCCGAGATTGCGCCACTGCACTCCAGCCTGGGTGACAGAGCAAAAATCCATCTCAAAAAAAAAAAAAAATCTATATATTTTGAATATTAATGACTTATCATATATATGATTTGCAAATATTTTCTCCCATTTTTATGTTGTTTTCTTATTCTCTGTCTTTGACACCCCTTTACAAAATCACAAATTCCAACTTGTCTATTTTTTGTTGTTGTTGTCTGTGTCTTTGGGGTCATAGCCAATAAATCCCTGACAAATGCAATGTAATGATGCTTTTGCCCTATGTTTTCTTCTAAGAGTTCTATAGACTCAGTTTTCATTTTAGGTCATGAATCACTTTTGAGTTTGTTTTTGCATGTGATGTTAGATAAGGTCCAACTTCATTCGTTTGCATGTAGAATGATCATAGCACCCATCTTAAAAATTATCTGACCAATTAAGTGAAAGTTTATTTTTGGATTCTCTATTAAATTACATTGGCCTGTATTTCTGTTTTTATGCTAGTACTACTCTGTTTTGAGTATTGTAGCTTTGTAGTTAGTTTGAAATCAAGAAGTATAAGTTCTCCAGCTTTGTTATTTATTTTTCTTTTTGGCTATCTGGGGTTCCTTGAAATTTTAAAGATAAGTTTTAGAATAAGTTTATTTTTTTAAAAAAATTATTTCTACAAATAACATCATTGGGATTTTAATAGAAATTTCAGTAAATCTGTAGATTGCTTGGGAGAGTATTAACATTTTAACAATATTAAGTCTTCCCATCCATGAACATGGGATATTTTTCAATTTAGTTATGTTTTATTTAATTTCTTTCCAAAATGTTTTGTAGTTTTCATTATACAAGTCTTTTATCTCCCTGGTTAAGTTAATTCCTGAGTATTTTATTCTTTTTGATACTATTGCAAATTGAATTGTTTTCTTAATTAATTCATTCATTTTCAATCTATGAAAATGCAAATGATTTTGTGTGCTGATTTTGTACTCTGATACTTTGCAAAATTTCTTAGTTCCAACATTTGTGTATGTGTGTGCAAACATGAAACGTGTGTATGGAATCATTAAAGTTTTCTACATGCAAACTCATATCACCTCTAAACAGAGATAACTTTACTTCTTCCTTTTCAAATTGGATCTTTCTCTCTTTCTCTCTCTCTCTTTTCTTTCTTTTTTTGCCTAATAGCTCTGGTGAGGACCTCTGATACTATGTTGAATACAAATGGTAAAAGTAGACACCCTTGTTCTGAATCTTCAACAAAAAATTAGAATCGAAAAGGTATAGTTTTATCTGTACCCCTGATAGCTAAAAAAATAATAAATTACATGAGATATGCAACTTATACAGATTTTTCAACAATCATTAACAAAGTAAATTTAGAAAAGGACAGTCAAATCAAACTTCCTCCATACTGTCTACAAATAAGCTCACAATGACCAATAGAATGTGACCTCTTATCTCCATCATCCCCATTTTGAGACGGTAGAAAAGGTGTATTCTCATGATCAAATTTTCAAACTCATCCTGGCAATTTGTTTCACACAAATTGCTTGTTAACATTTTCATTTCAATAAATTCCATCCATCTGTCTGTTTATTAAATATCTGTTTTAAACCACATGATTCTTAAGTTTAAAAGGTTAATTTTACTGTAATTACTAAATATTTAGATAAGAAAAGTGCTATTAAGACGTGAGAATATTATTGTTATATAATCACTTTTTTTCTTCAGGAACCCACTGTGTATGCCTACATATAAGTATATCCGTAAAATTATATAAATGATGGAATTAACTGAATAAACTTTTGTTCGAAATCTAAATGCTTTCTACTCTACTGATATTCTCATTACAAACTTTACAAATGAACACAAAATTTACTCAGAAAATCAGAATTTTAAAGCGAAATGAAACCTGAGTGATTATATGAGGAAACGAGGACCTAGAAATGCTAAGTGTCCTGTCCAAGGAGAATTAAAATATACAAATAAATTACTGAACAATGAACTAGAAAGAACAAAACTACTGATTTTAGCCCAGAACTTATTTTGGTTTTAAGTAGTCAAAAGTATTATTAGTAGATTGTGACTATTTTCCTTCCATCTGTTTCCTTGTCTAAGAAACTTTAAGGACAGACTTAAAATGTTCTAGCTAATATTACTGCCATTAGTTTCTGATTTATAATGTGACATATTTCAAAGCTATGTATTATCCTTTCTTTTTTTCCTATTTTAATGGTTGACCTGAATGCTTTCTTAATTTCACTTCACTGTAATTATACCTCTTAATCTATGCTAAATAATTTCTCCTTCTCCTCCTTAGAATATTTTCTCTCACTTATTGCCTAGCCGAGTTACCCTCTAAACTTTCATCATAAGTCAAGTTCTTCAATTACTTCCTCCAGAAACTCTCACTGACTTCTTTACATACATCTAACACAGACATACTGTAATAATTTAGGGCAGGCTGGGCGCAGTGGCTCACGCCTGTAACCCCAGCACTTTGGGAGGCCAAGGAGGGTGGATCATCTGAGGTCAGGAGTTCGAGTCCAGCCTGGCCAACACGGTGAAACCCTGTCTCTACTAAAAATACAAAAATTAGCCAGGCGTGGTAGCATATTCCTGTAATTCCAGCTACTTGGGAGGCTGAGGCAGGAGAATCACTTGAACCCGGGAGGCTGAGTTTGCAGTGAGCCGAGATGTTTCCATTGCTCTCCAGCCTGGGCAACAAGAGCGAAACTCCATCTCAAAAAATAATAATAATAATTAGGTGGATTGCTTATATAAAAATTAGCCATAGGTTTTATTTACTTTTCTATCATCTAAGTACCTATTATCCTCACTGTTTTCTACAACTGTTCTGTATATTTTATTATATGTATATGTATGTTTATTTATGTAATGTATGAAAAATGTTAAATAGCTTACTATGGACAGATTGCAATTACCAAATTTAATTATTTCTATTTATCTCACTTTTAGTTAAGATGAGAAAACTATTCAGGTATCAGTGTTATATTTTTATTATAATAAAATCTCAGAAATCCTCCTAAAATAAATGTGAAGAGTACATTATTATTGTATAATTTCAGCCAATGTATTATATAGATTAAATAGATCATTTCAAGGAATGAGGAGATATGTTGATATTTAAATTGAGTGAGCCTTGCTTATCAATCTGTAATGGGTTTGAAATTATTTCTAGACAATAGCACTGAGTTGACACATAAGCAACTGATTGAAAAAAAAAAAGAATCACCTAACACATGGCATAGAAATGGTGAAAATAATTATTAACAATGGTAATATTACAATACATAGAAAGCGGGATGCTGGCAGTTGTGGATGAGACAGTTCAGATAATACAGACAAGTGATTTTAAAGCAGTTCAGAATGTCTAACAATTTTTTTTTTATTTTTAAAAGTGAGTTTTAGGTCCAAAGGAAATAGAATTTATCTTCTTTGGAATTATAAGCCCATTTAAATTATTTAGATAACCAAGAATTACTTAGGATTCTTACTGCTACTTACAAATGCCTGTGGAAACAAGCAAATCACTTTCCTAAGTGCTTAAAGATATTTATCCACAAAATCCACTCTTCCTCCCTGACCCTTAAAAAAATGACGCTAAGTGAAACAGGTTCCAACATAATAAACTGCCAGAACACATTTCATGGTGCAGTGCAAATGACAGACACAATGGAATACCTGTTAGAATAAAGTAGATTTCATTTTCCCTACAAGTTAGGTGAGAATGCTGATCTCAAGTATCTGTTCTGTCAAGTCAAAGGTTGCAGCACAATAGCAAATTCAGAGTATAGGTGCATGTATTAATAGCCTGTTGGAGAAAAGAGCACCACTTCTAGTAATTATAAGAAGTTGCTCCAGATGAAAAACATTAATTCATGTCTGTGATACATTGTTTAAGACTCTCTCAGTTGCCTTAACACTATTTTTAAAACCCCTTCACAGGGAGCATACTCACCCCATCTGGCCTGCCATCTGAAGCTGTGATGATCAGTATGTAGCGATCAGTGCTTTCCCTGTCCAGTGCTTTCCCTAAGGTTAGAATCCCCGTGCTAGTGACAAAACAAACAAACAAATAAGACAAAAAGAGATATTACGTCACAAGGAGAGTCTTCTTAGTATAGCGGACTACTTTTGATAGCTTTTTTTCCCCTCTCAGTAATCATAGCTTGAGTATTTTAGATGTATAATGCTAAGATTCATTCTGAAAATTGAAAACAGCTTTTAAGGCTGTCAAATTTCTTAGCAGTATCCATGAAACTGACACTGAGCTGATTTCCTACCTTCCAGGAAACAAAACATAACAAAACTGTGCTTAATTCATTCCAAGAAGAACAGTATCTATCTTGTTTTTGATTATTTCAAGAGAAAAGACTTCATTATTCCTTAGCAGTCTCAGAATTCTTTGAAAGAAGGAATGGTTTCTTATAACTAATGTATATCACCTCCCAATTTATGTCATATATATGTCCATTATGAAAATGCAAAAACCCATCTAAATGTTATCTCTGACAAACTCTATGGATAAAATTTTTCTTTTTTCTTACTTTTAAAATAACAGAGACCCGTTGTACAAAATTAGAAAATAGAATTTTTTAAAATTACAGAAATTATGTTTTTTGTAATGTTTCTTTTTGTACTTTATTATAACCACATTTAAATATATGATTGTTTCAGAAGAGGAATCATTCTGCATATTTTACATTTTTAAGAAAATATAATTGTATTAGAATTCATATTCTCATTTTATAATTTGTTTAAAACCCCTTTTGTGGTTACACTAACAATTTTAGTATTTTATTATTCTTTGGAAATTTAGCTGTTTCTTAATTTAACTGATGTATAATGGGAGATTAACAGCATTTAGGAAAATTATTGCACTTAGAATATTTTTAATACCTACTCCTTATCTTTTCACTGTTCAGAATAAATGTTTCCAAATATTTAAGACTTTATTCACCCATGTAATTTATTTTATAACAGTTTGGCTTGCTCTCTAATGTAGGTTCTACATTTATTTCTTAAATTTTACATCAGATATTGTACACATTTTAATTGAGCCTAACAAGTATCCACTGTGTAGGAGAGTTTATCTGAATATAATAAGACATTAAAATATGTACCAAGTCCAAAACATAAATTGTTTCTAATGGATAAAATGCTTTCATTTTAAGGTAAGTGCTTTTATTGTAAAGAAAATTTAAACAATTCATATCACATATGGTAGTTGAGTACAGAGAGTCAAAGCCGATGAATCAAAATAAGAATCACAGTTATTCAATTTGCTTATTATGTTGTAATGGTTGACGTGGACTTTTTAAAAAGTTCTGAACATATGGCATGCCCATGAAAAATTGACTTTGCTTCCTGTACATTTTAAAAATGTTTTGTCAAAATAATTGAAAACCAGTTCCCAGAGCATGTTCACAACAATTAAGTTTGGACCAGCTTCCTACAGTACAGAAGGTCCAGATAATCCCATTTTAAAATTACATTAAATGAGAAAGTAAGACATGTATTTCTTCTGAGGCTTATTCACAAGTATCTTAAGAAACAGGAAAGCTGAAAACCTAGCCATGGTATAATAAGAGAAAGAAAGAAAATTGAGTTACCATTTTCATTTTGTTTCTTCCCTCAGTTAATTATCTATATTCCTCCTTGTACATTAAATTTAAAAATTACTAAAAAGTATATTGTATATTTACGATGAATTATAAAACTCACATGATAACTGAATTGATTTCCTACCTTCCAGGAAACAAAACATAACAAAACTTTGCTTAATTCATTCCAGGAAGAAAAATATCTACCTTGTTTTTGATTATTTCAAGAGAAAAGATCCATTATTCCTCAGCATGTTCAGAATTCTTTGAGACAAGGAATGGTTTCTTATAAATAATCTATATCACCTCCCAATTGTATATAGTATTTGGAATATATATATATGTATACTCTATATATACTATTTAGAATATATAATACTATACGTATTATTCCAAAAATACTATATGCTGTGAACAATATAGTATACAGTATATTCATACTTAGGGCCATTTTAAACACAAACATCTAATTGTCTATGGCCTGGTGATTATTATAGAGGTAGTTTTTATGTAATATGCGGGCCTTGCGACTCAATGTTGTAGGCAGTTGTGTGGTATATTTGGGCAATGCAGAAGGGGAGAAAAACAGGCAGTGTATTTTGGGATTCATAGCTGGAAGACTAGTTTATGGGTTTACCTGTGCATCCTTTTATTAAATCCGAGAAATAGCTCACAAAAAGTCTTATTACCAGCTAGACGGAGGCTATCAGGCCAGGATACATTGGGGTACACTTAGTAATGCAATACACCTTATAAGTTCACATATTAAAAATACATAAGCTTCTTCAATTGATAAAGCATCAATAACACTGCTACTTATATAGGATTGAAAATACATTTCCCAGGAGTGATGTCAGTGGAAATGGAGAAGACAGCCCCAAGAGATGGTCTTGTCACAAAACGTCAAAAAATCACAATTAAGCGGGACCTTCAAAAGCAAATTTGATGAAACTCTGGAAAACAGTCACAGGTGTATAGCAACCAGATGAAGGCCGAATTTGTTTTAAAAAAAGGTAAATCAAATCTGGTAGAAGAACTTTGTGGCATTTTGACTTGTCTTTATCTTACCATCTCACTGGCTCAGAGTGGCCTTGAAAACATCAGTGAACATTCCCAGTGTGACACTATGGTCTTTGTTTCTGGAGGGAGCAGAGCTATCCTTATTTATAAAGAACTGTGGGGGTCTATTCTAATCTGTCTGGAGACTGCCTGAAGGAGTGATTCATGGCACTTATCTTTGTTTCATCAAACTTGGAAATCACTCAAAGCAGAAAAGCAGTGGGCATTCCTCAGAAATATTGTAAGGCAGGGGATAGCCCACAAACACTTGAGGCGTATGATAGAGTGCCAAAAACTTGCCAGGAAAGTCTGGGTAAATAGTTTCATGGAAAATTCAGGCACTCAAAAGTGTACTGAGGAATACAGAATAATAAATATAATTGAGAATTCATAAATATACCCACACATCTACAGTCATCTGATTTTCAACAAGAATGCCAAGACCATTCAAAAGGAAAGAATAGTCTTGTCAACAAATGGCACTGGAACAAATGGAAATCTATACGTAAAAGAATTAAGTTAGTTTACTTCACTTCATACACAGCTATTACCTCAAAATGGATCAACAATTTTTCTAAACACAAGAATTGAAACCTGTAAACAACTCTTAGATAAAAACTAGAGGTAAATATTCATAATCTTGGATTTGGCCATGGATTCTTAGATATGACACCAGATGCACGGGAAGCAAAGGAAAAAATAGATACACTGAACTTCGTCAAAATAAAAAAAAAAAACCTTTTGTGCATCAAGGGACATTATCGAGAAAGTAAAAAAAACAACGCATATAACTGGAGAAAATACTTACAAATCACATATCTGGTAAGAGTCTTATTTCCAGAATATATAAAGGATTACATAACTTAACATCAAAAAGAAATCCCAATTTAAAAATAGGCAAAAGACTCAAATACACATTTTTTCCAAAGAAGATATACAGGATATACAAATAATCAAAAAGCATATGCAAATATGTCATTAGTCATCAGGCAAATGCAAATCAAAACCCACAACCAAGTATCACTTCACACTCACTATGATAATTATATTTAAAAAAAGAAACAACCACCATTACTAACAACAACAACAAAAAATAATTGTTGGCAAAAATGGGAATAAATCAGAATCCTCATATATTTCTGGTGGGAATATAAAATGCTTCAATCACTGTGGAAAATATTTGACAGTTCCTCGAATGGTTAAAAACACATAATTACACTATTCCCTAGCAAATCTATTCAGTATATACTTTAAAAAGCCAAACACAGGTACTTAAATACACGTACATATATGTTCACAGCAGCAGTATTTGTAATACCGAAAGGTAGAAAAACAGCTTAAACGTCTATCAATTTATGAATAGGTAAACAAATTGTTGTATATGCATGTAATGGAATATTACGTAGCCATGAAAAGTAGTGACCTACTTGCACATGTTGCAACACAGACAAATCTTGGAAACATTAGGCTACAAAAAAGAAGCTAGACACAAATAGTCACACATTGTATGATTCCATTTCTGTAGAATATTCAAAGTAGGTAACTTGATGAAGCCAGTACACAGATTGGTGGTTGCCAGGGGCTAAGGGAAATAAGGAATAGGGAGCAATTGCTAAATGGGTTCAGGTTTCTATTTGGAGTGATGAAGCTATTTTAGAACTAGACAGAGTTGGTAGTTGCATGAGTTCTGAATCTCCTAAACAACACTGAATTGTTCACTTTAAAATGGTTAATTTTGTGCTATGTGAATTTTGCCTCAATTATATAAATTACATTGCAGAGTATTTTCCATCACCAAGCTTTTGGGCTACGTTCCTGAAACATATTATGCTTGGCATACTCAATTATTTTAGAAAATAGGGTTTGCCTAACCATAAAAATGGTGTTCAAACATAATTTAAAAATTTGGCCAGGCACAGTGGCTCACGCCTGTAATTCCAGTACTTTGGGTGGCTGAGGCAAGAGAATCACAAGGTCAGGAGATGGAGACCATCCATCCTGGCTAACACAGTGAAACACTGTCTCTCTCTTTTTTTTTAATGTGCACTTTTTTTTTTTTTTTTTTTTTTGAGACAGAGTCTCTCTCCGTTGCCCAGGCTAGAGAGCAATGGCGTGATCTCCGCTCACTGCAACCTCCACCTCCCAGGTTCAAGCGATTCTCCTGCCTCAGCCTCCTGAGTAGCTGGGATTACAGGTTCCGTGGGAGCTTATTTAAAAGCTCTGTGCCATCAGTTTTCCCTTCTGTCAAATGGGAAAGTGAAACCCCATCTCTACTAAAAATACAAAAAATTAGCCGGGTGTGGTGGTGGGTGCCTGTAGTCCCAGCTACTTGAGAGGCTGAGGGAGGAGAATCCCTTGAACCCAGGAGGCGGAGGTTGCAGTAAGCCGAGACCATACCACAGCTCTCCAGTCTGGGAGACAGAACAAGACTCCATCTCAAAAAATAAAAAAATAAAAAAATAAAAATTATCACCTGTAGTCCCAGCTACTTGGGAGGCTGAGGTGGGAGGATCATGTAAGCCTAGACTTTTGAGACTAGCCTGGGCAACAGAGTAATACCCAGTCTTAAGAAAATTCAATGATGTAAATAGAAAGTAGCAGAGGATATCTACTTCCAAACAAAACAAGCTACCGAATTTAAAACCTGCTTCTATAAGTAACTGTTTTTCAAAATTCCATTGTTTATTAGGAAATACCAATGCAGCATCATTATAAACTATTATCTCACATATTTCATGATGTTTAGGCTTTGCTTATTTAAAATTTTGTTAAAAATTCTACGGCTTGTGACTGAACATTTACACTTGGAGGTGTCTGAGCCTTTGACAGATTTATCACATTGCTTTTGGGCACTGAGTTTCAGGCTTTACAATGATATTTAGAGAGATTAGAGTATACTTTAAAATGTACAGTTGCTTCAAGTTTGACATGGCGTTTCATATTAAATAGCAATTAGCAATTAACAAAAACCTACTAATAAAGGGAGCTAGGTATTGACAGCAGTTTGGGGAAAAGATGATGGTGGCATGAACTAAGGTAGTAGAGTGAAGTGTGAGAAATAGTTTGATTTGGGTTTATATTTTGAAAGTAGAGCTGAGCTGTCAGGGAATAAAATAAATATCTTTCTTATATATTATTTAATTTTCAATATAATCATAAAATTCAAACTGATATGAAAAATATAATTGAGCATTACATGTAATGTCAAAACAAATTAATCACCAAAGAAAAAATTAAAATGCAAGTGAAGAAAAAAAATTTTAATAGAATTTGGACCAGAGATGGAGATAATTTTTGAAATTCTCTTGTTTAGCACTGATATTAAGTGTTGGCATCACAGACCCCATGCTTCAGTGATAACAATCCATAAATATTTGAGAGATGGCATTTCCTCAACCTCCCTTAATAAATAACTATACCATTAGGCCATCATATTTATAAGGGAAGTTGCCATATGTCTTATTTAAATGTGTACTTATTTGTGGATGATTGCTGAGTGAATATTTGCTAAATCATACGCCACTATCAAGACAGACACTATGAAAAGATACTGGAAAAATGCATTATATTACAGAATCATACAGATATGGCCACTTAATACATGACACTGAATGATTTGTATAACCAATGTTTGTGATTTTTAAAAAACCAAGGCTTTTTGTTTAAAGACCCAGTTTCTTTCTTGGCTGTGTGACTAAGCCAATTTATTAAAATAATAATTCAGTACTTTGTAAGCCCCTACTGACATTAAGATGATTATTCATTACTACTAATTTTGTAAAAGAAATACAAGAAAATTTTGGCATACTTTTATTTCATTAAAGGAAAGTAATGGTATTATAATGATGCGTATTGAGAGAATTTGCATTATAGCATAAAATAATATGGTATTTAAAGTATACAATAGACATGTAAATATTTTTTCATTTTGCTTTAAGATATAAAATATAACCCAAATAGCATATATTGAAGTGTCTGATGAGGTAGAACATTGTTTATTTTTTTAGCGTACCTGTCTTAGTCCATTTGTGTTGCTATAAAGGAATACTTATGGCTTGGTAATTTATAAAGAAAATGAGTTTATTTGTCTCACAGTTCTACAGGCTGTATAAGAAGCATACTGCCAGCATCTGCTTCTGGTGAGGGGCTGAGAGTACTTCCACTCATGGCCAAAGGTGAAGGGGTGCTGGTGTGTGCAGAGATCACATGGTGAGAAAGGAAGCAAGAAAGGAGGGGTGGTGCCAGGCTCTTTTTTTACAACCATTTGTTGTGGGAACTAATAAATTAGCAAGAACTCATTCATTACCTTTGGTAACAAGCCATTCATAAGCGGTCTGCCTCCATGACCCAAACAAATCCCATTAGGCCCCATCTCCAACATGAGGGATCGAATTTCAAAATGAGGTTTGGAGTGTCAAATATCCAAACTATAGCAGTACCTGGATTGTTCATATCCTTGAAAGTTATAGAGAAGTGGTAGTGCAAATTTTTGAACATGAATCTCAGAAGTTTCAAAGAAGGTGGCAGTTGAAATGTCAGTTATTGTTCTCCATTTCAAATGCATTGAAATGTATTGCTAGTGGTTCAGGCTACTCTATAAATATCAATGAGAACAACAGCATTGAGGTGGTGGAAACAAAGTGACCACAGGATAGAAGGCAAAGGGCCCAGTGTACAGGACCCTGAATCAAGAATGTTCATCAAAAGGGATCACACAACCATTATAGGGACATGTTCTGCTTTAGCTTTCCTGGAAGCAGTTTGCATCTTAAGGAGATGTCTGTCCAGGTTGACCTAAGAGCTTTAACATTAAGAATCATGGTCAATTTAGACTAAAAGGATTTTGCATTGACATAATTTACACCTTTAAGAACCTCTGTGACCCAGCCATTATCTTTTTCATTCCAAATGCAGAGATGAGAGGAGCACTACAGATATAGGAAAGCAGTGCATTTAGATAATTTATTTGGCAAAACTAGTAGCTCACTGGATTTCACAATCAGCAATTGAAAAATCTCTTGGCATCAAGGGAAAAACAGGAATAGAAATTCTTAAGAGACCTGGGCTTCCTGCTTACCAGAGCAGGTGAAAACTTCATTGTTGTCTTTTTCTTTTGTTGACAGCTTTGTTAACATTTTAATTCAGATATCATAAAATCCACCAATTTAAAGGGTACAATTCAATGGTTTTTAGCATAATCGCAGAGTTGTTCAATCATCACTGTAATCAATTTTAGAACATTTTCAACACCGTATCTATTAACAGTCACTCCCCATTCTCTCCCACTCCTCATTTTCAGGCAATCATTGATCAACTTTTTATCTTATAGATGTGCCTATTATGAAAATTTTATAGAAATGAAATAATATAATACGTGCTCTTTTTGCAACTGACTTATTTCACTTGGCATAATATTTTCAAGGTTCATACATGTTGTAGCATGTTTCAGTACCTCATTACCTTTTATTGATGAGTAATATTATATTATTACAGACAGGCAACATTTTGTTTATTCCTTCCTCTGTAGATGGATATTTGACTTGTTTCCACTTTTGTACCATTATAAATAATTCTTTTATGAACTTTCTTTGTGCAAACTATTATGTAGATGCACGTCTTCATTTCTCTTGCATATGAGCAGAATGCTGGCTTATGCGGTAATTCTGTTTACCATTTGGAGAAAAGGCCAGTTCTCCAAAGTGTACTCATAGTTTGAATCCATGTCCTTGCCCAAATCTCCTGTCAAATTGTCACCAATGTAGGAGATAGCACCTGCTGGAAGGTGATTGGCTCATGGGGGCAGTTTCTCATGAATGGTTTAGCACCACCCCCCTTGGTCCTGCTCTCTTGATAGAGTTCAGGAGATCTGCCTGTTTAAAAGTGCGTGGCACTTCCCCTCCCTCTCTCTTCCTCCTGCTCAGGCCATGTGAAGCACTGACTCCCCGCTTTGCCTTCAGTCATGACTTTTAAGTTTCCTGAGGCTTCCCCAGAAGCAGAGCAGGTGCCAGCATCATGCTTCCTGTATAGCCTGCAGAACCGTGAGGCAATTCAACCTCTCTTCATTACAAAATACTCAGTCTCAAGCATTTCTTTATAGCAGTGCAAAAACGAACTCACACATGCACATTTTACATGGCCACATAAATTTACGCAGACTTCAGTATCTCCACATTCTTAGTCATACTTGGTTTTGCCTTTCTTTATCACTACAGACACAAAGTATGTATGAAGTCAAATCTCTTTACAGTTTTAAATTGCATTTCTCTAATGACCAATGATCAGTGATCATGATCATATTTCCATGTGCTTGTTGGCCATTCACATATCCTTTTTTAAAGAAATATCTATTCAAATATTTTGCCCATTTTAATTAGATTATTTCTCTTTATTAAGTTGTAACAGTTCTTTATGTATTCTTGAGACATGTTTCACACCATATACATTATTTTAAAATATTTTCTCTGATTGTAGGTTGTTTCTCACTTTAGGATGGTGCTCCTTGAAATACATTTTTAAAAATTGATGAGACCCAATTTATCAATTTTATCGTTAATCTTTGTGCATTTTGTGTCATATCTCAAAATGTACTGACTAATCCAAATAATGAAGATTTACTTCTGTATTTTCTTCTATGTGGAATGCAGTTTTGTCTCATATATTGCAATTTATGATCCACTTTGAGTTCATTTTTGTGAATGATGTGAGATAAAAATTGAAATTCATTCTCTTGCATATTGTCCCAGCTTCATTTGTTGAAACAAAGTTCTTTCCTGATTGGATTATCTTGACCCCTTTTTGAAAATCAATTGACCATAAATACTAGAGTTATTTCTGGAATGTTAAGTCTGTCCAGGTGACTTATATATCTATCTTTATGCTAATACTACACAGCCTTGCTTAAAGTTTTTCTTTAACATTTTTATTTTCTTTAATGATGATTGTAAATTGTAGCTAATTTTTGATTTCTACATCCCTATGAGATAAAAATGAAAACAGTTAAGGCTTTTTATTTTTCAAATAGAAGTTTACTTATCTGTGGAAAATACTGTTCTTGTCTATAGTTTCCCAGGCATTACTAACTCATGTTTGTAAAATTCTATTTAACGTGAAATTTCAGGTATTTCTGAGAAGACTAATTGACCAGCACATGGTTCTCTTGTTTTGGCATTATGCCCCACATGTTCCTGAGTCTGACGTGGCAATGTATTCATTTGTCAAAGTTTTAACTTTATAATCATTGGCCAAGTTTACATTTCTATTCTTTCTGAAAGTAAAACTATTCACAGGTACACAGGAAATATCAGGGAAGAGCCAAGCTCTTTAGAAACCAGCCACATGTGACAGCAGAACAGCTACCTTGCTATTGCAAAAGGGAAGCATACAGTCTCTCTGAAGCCCTAAATGCCTCCTTTTAATGCCTGCTCCCAGTTTTCTCAATAGTTATCATTAGCAATATCTCAGATGTATTCAGAGAGATAAGTAGGATGACACTGATCTAGACCTCAAAGAAGTTTGGCATGAACACGTATTTTATTTCATTTTGCTTTTTTTCTTAAATATTACCTATGTTAATCTGAAATTGAAGGATGTGTTTGTAACACATCTTGCCTACAAGACTCCCTTTGAATACACAGTTTGGTGCTAAGTAACCCTTTGTAGTAATGTCCTTGTCATTATCAGTAGCTGACAACATTAAAAGGATCTAATTAATCCCAGTTATGCCTTCCAATGAAATGTTTCCACCTCAGTAGATTTTACCTAGTAAAAATGTTAAAAATAAACAGTCTCCTGGGTAATATTTCTGGGCTCAGAATTATCCTCCCAGCTACCATTAGCATTCATAGAAAACAGAAAGGGAAGTACAACTACAAACAGCTGAAAGCCTCTGATTAGAAGTCTGCTTTCTTACTAACAGTACGTTGCTGTACATTTTTTTAAAGTAGGAAATCATTTTTAACTTACGTTTCTGAAAGATTAAAAACTCTCTGAGGATCTCCATTCTCAATGGCATATGTTATTGAGTCTCCCTCTCGATCAGTTGCCTTCAGAGAGAAAACATAATTCAATTATCAAGTAATTGATATGGCGCCCACTCATTACAGAGTAATATAAAAGCTTGAAACTAATAGCATAGAATGTCCATGACACTGTTAAAGAATAAAGATTAAAGCATGGCCTAATGGCAAGGTGTAAAATCAAACATTTCATATCTGATCCATTTCTGAATATGTAATCCTATCTGATGTGGAAATAATCATTTTCCCAAGGTTTACTTATTTAATTAACTTAATTAATGAATTTAATTTAAATGTCTGTTTATAATTTAAATAAAAGCTGCTGGCCGGGCACAGTGGCTCAAGCCTGTAATCCTAGCACTTTGGGAGGCCAAGGTGAGTGGATTACCTGAGATCAGGAGTTCAAGACTAAACTGGCCAACATGGTGAAATCCTGTCTCTACCAAAAATACAAGAAGTTACCCGGGTGCAGTGGTGCACACCTGTAACCCCAGCTACTTGGGAGGCTGAGGCAGGAGAATTGCTTGAACCCGGGAGGCAGATGTTTCAATGAGCTGAGATCATGCCACTGCACTCCAGCCTGGGCAACAGAGCAAGATCTTGTCTCAAAAAAAAAAAAAGTGCTAAACGATGTTTACAGTGTCGATAAAGTGTTTAATGTATATTCTTTTCTTTTTCTGTTCAGAATATATCAAGATAATAATTCAAATCAGTCTAACTTTCTGGTTAAAAATCCTGAATTTATAGCCACAAAGCATGACTTCAAAACTGGGCTCCAATTGTCCTATGTGATTATTTCTGTGTATCCATTTCTAAAACAAGGACTATATAACCATACAAATGTTAATAGATGTTGAGAGGTTTAATTGAAATAATATATATCAAGGCATATAGACTAATATCTGGTACATTGTAAGCTTTCAATAAATATTAACCTTTTTGTTGGTTTTTCTTCCCTTCAACACCCAAGTTGGAGAAGAAAACATATAGTTTGACTTTGAGTTCTGAGTTTCTCTTGACCAAAATAAAGATGCTCTTGTTTTATGGTACTGAGGTCTGGAGTTTTACCTTAAAAAACATCATATCAGTTCTTTTTCCAGTGAGTCATTCGATCCTCTTATAAAAGACATGGATAAAGAAAGAAATTTGGATGCTATCAGAGAGTTGACAGAATGATCTGCCTAAGCATGATGCTACAGGAGGGGAAATATCTTATAAAGGTTCAGATGTATTTTATTTTTAGGTGACTAGCCTGGCAGAAACACCAGCCTCTCCACAGACAGGAACTGCCCTGGAGTTAGCAGGATCTGAGAGACGAATAAGTATGTGAGTTTCTTTCAGTGACTAGATAATAACTGTCCCAGCCATAAGAGGCTGAGTGTGAAATTCCCTGTCCAGACAGGCAGGAACGTATTGTTCTTAGTGGTAGATCAGTTGGCTTTGACATGGATTACACAGTCCTGCTCACGGAACGTCCTTATCAGCTACCACAATGGATTGATGGCCAGAAGCCTCTATTGGACCACATAAACTACAGAATCAAGGGAAACTGAAACTAATATTTCAGTCAGTAATAAACTACTGAATATTGACTATGTGCTAGGTTCTGTAAGAAAAGCTTTGCAAGATTATTTAATCTGTCTCATAAAAGTGATATATTGCCTTCACATGGCTCCTGTGACATCATATTGTCCTGCTTTCAATCCTCATATTATCAATGGTAGTTCCTCATTTTCCTTTGCTGATTTCTCCTCATTTTATAAGACTTATTTTATATTGGATTGTTCCAAAGGTTGGTCCTTGAACTTCACTTATTTAGTCATCTCATTCAATAGTGTAGCTATAAATACTGTCTATCTGCTGAAGACGGTCATATCTCTAGGCTAGCCCTTTCCTCTGGATTTCAGATGTGTGTCCAATTGCCTACATGGATCCACATTAGATGAATAATAATAAGCCTCCCCAATTTAAAAGGTTAAAAACCCCAAATCTAGATCTCCTTTCCATCTTGACATACCTCAAAAAATAAAAGAAATTCAAACAATAATCTATTGTTTTCACCGCTTCATCATCTCAGTAAGTACCTGCAACTCCATCCTCCTACTTTCTCGGGGCTCATAGCTACACTTTGAGGGCTCACTCTTACATTCCAATGCAACCCATCAGCAGATCCCACCAGATTTACCTAAAATATCTGCTGTATCTGGCTGTGTCTGAATTTCTTCTCTACCACCACCTTCCTCATGGATTATGGTAGTAACTATTTTACTAACGTGTTGCTTCTTCCCTTGTATCCTCACAATAGTCAATTTTCAATTCAGCAGACAAAAGTACTTATTTTTCCAGGCCAATCTTTTATTTCTTTGGGGTAAAGTCTATTGCTTTCTCCCCCAGCTCCCCACCCTCCCCATGCCATACACACTAAAATAAAATGGAATCAAAAAAAGTAAATGAAGAAGAAAGTAATAAATTAGCTAGGGTAAAATATTTTTGAAACATCCCATGTTAGTCAACATCCAAAATTTTATATTTCATTGAGTTAGTCATAATGGAAGCCTAGGAGTAGAAAAAAAGAAGCAAACAAATTTCTAAGAATACACTCAATAAAATGGATAGTAGATGCTTGATATTTTTCCCTTGCATTCTGTTCTTTGCTAGATAGGAACCACAAATAATGATACTCAGCTAACATTTTGAAGAATCAGAGAATTATATCTGGAGACTATATCTTAACCCCAAAAAGCTTACAGTGAACTTTTTCTGTTGTTTTTCTCCTGGTCAATAAATTTTTCTTATTATGTTGTTATAGATATGATCACGTTCTTTTGGTTTGTTTATTGATATGTGGTTGCTGTTTTAATTTTTTTCTTGAGTAACATTTTATAATCTTGTGTTTCATAAAAGCCAGAAGAAATGCATTCTGAAACAAGATAGCTTCATGTAAACAATTTTAAGACCAGATTAATATTGAATCTTTTATTATATCAGATCTACTCTAATATTTAATATCCTTTATGTAAGATGAGAGCACTGTATTTATATTTATTATTTTTATGTTAATTCCTTTCAATCCCAGAGGTAGCTTGAAATATTTCTTCAGTTTTATTTGACCACTCAAATACCTCAGTCTTTTAAGGATTGTGAATGTCAACAATTTGCCTACTTCATTCTTATGTGAGGTTATGCCCATATTGGAAACTTTGAAGACTTAGGATTTAAAAGAAAATTCTTATTTGATTCCTTTCTTCATTTTTATCTTTTCACACAATCCTTTATTGGTGTTCCAGGGTCGAGGGTGGTATAATAATTAGGAAGTATTTATAGTTTTTCAGCCAAGAAAGCAAAAGGAAATGGTGTAATCTGCATCAAAGTTCTGCAATCTATCCATTACATGAGTTAGCACTTGTATAGACAATATCATCTTTCTTTGTCAATGTCCAAAGGTGAGAAATAATCCATAAAAAGAAAAATTGGAAATATCAACAGAAGCATTTACCCTTCAAGTATTAGGATTTGATTATGTGTGTATATGTGCCCTAAACATATTTCTATTAGCAATATTTAAATGTTTTCTATATATAAATCTAACCAGCCATCTCAAAATAATTGCTTATAATGTGTCAGAAACTATATTAAAATTTTACATGTCTTGTCTCATTTAAACCTAATAGTAAGTTTACTGGTAAATAGACAATGCATATGACTTCAATTATATTACTATTTCTGCCATCATTCCAACCAGATTTCTCTGTACTTTAATTAATTGAAAGATGCATCTTTTTTATCTAGAGATAGTAATAACTGTATCATCTTGAAAATGGGAGCATAGTGTTATTCAGTATTTTCCATAATATAAGAGATATAAATTGCTTCTTTTTAGTGAAAAAACATTTTATGTGCTTATTTTTGATAAATCAAGTCATATCCGAGTCCCTTCTTCAAAGCCTGAGAAAAGTATGACAGCAGTTATCTTTCTGGGGCTTATTTTGAGTTTAACGGAGGAGATTCTGGAGCCAGCTACCTGGATTCAGCCTCAGCTATACTATCTCTTCTCAGACAATGCACTAAAGTACAAAATGAGAATACTACTACTACTACTTAATCACTCATTAATTCAACAAATATTTATTGAGCATCTACACTGTGTTAGGCACTGAGGCTGCAGCAGTAAACCACACAGACAAAAATCCTGCCCTTATACAATTTACATGGTAGTGGAGGAAAATGAAGTTAAAAATTAATTAGAATATTTTGTTTTCAGATCTTTATACGTGTTGCTCAACTACAAAATATTTCACAAAGGACATATACGGAGAGCAGGGTGAGGATTTACACTTATAGAAGTGATCATGACAGACTTACTGAAAATGTGAAATTTTGGCAAATGCTTGTAAAAGGTGAAAGAGTAAGTCACGTGGGGAAGAACATTCCAGGAAGAGGGCAGAGCAAGTGATAAAGGCCGTGAGTTTCAAGAACAATAAGGAGGTTGTCAGGTCTGGAGGCAAGCAGCATGTGGAAGAGGAGCTCCTCAGTTTACTTTGACCACTTTAATACCTCAGGTTAAACGAATAAATGATGTGTATTTTGGATAGCTGGCAAGTAATGCACTTTAGCCACTGGTTTGCTAATATATGGTTAATAACATGGTTAAGATTAAAGCCAATCTTTCCTTTAATTTTTATTTAATTTAATATAATTTTAATTTTGCCTGAAGAACAAATGATTCCTTTAAAAATCAAAGCAATTACTCTTTCCAGTCCACTCAACCAGATTACTTGCAGCATCTGACTTAGAGTCCCTGATTTTTCAGAAGCACCAATAGGGAAACAAAAGTATTTATCCAAGGAAGCAGTGTTCTTAGACACTGGCAAATGGAAAATTTGAAAAAGAAAACAAATTTTCTCTAAACTAATCTTCTGTTCATGTTAAAGATGAATACAGCCATCAAATACCGTCTGGTAGAGTGCATATTATGTGCAAGGAATGATTCTACACGATTCACAGGACATTAAGACAAAGTAACTGCCCTTAGGGATTCTAAAATAGATAAAAATCAATGGATTTGGATGATTTTCTCACTTAGGCAAACAAGTTCTGATTTATGTTATTAAACTACTTGAGAGCAACAAATAAAGCTTTCAATTCAGTACAGCAGTGTTTCAAAAAATGTATACATTCATTCCTGGTATTACATTTTTTGGCCTTTAACAAAATGTTATAATATTTAAATAAAAATTAATGAATATATTTTATTCATGTCAAGTACTGTTATTTTGTCATTCATAATGATAATATAAAATGTTATTTTGAAGTAAGTGTAAGTAAAAGGTCAGTTCATTAAATATTCCAAACAATATAAAATGAATAATATTATATAGAATATACATATAACATATATGAAACTTGGAAATGTAGCTAAATCTACAATGACAAAAATATAAATATGCTCAAAAATAAAAGAATGTTGGGAAACTGCACACAGGAGAGCCATAAAACAGCTCTTTTTCTTACAATATTGGTATGGATTAATGATCTTTTGCCCAGGAGGCAAAATAAAATGCCTTATGCTAAGAAGGCATAGCAGAATCACTGCTGGTAGTATTGAAAATAAATGGCATTTGAAAGTGAGCATAAATTTATTTGTCACATCCAGAGAAGTGTCTGTAAATTAAGAAGTCCTTAATAGGAAAAATACCTAGACTTCCGTTAGATTTAGGGATACTCTATGAAGGCTTAGTCTTAAAAAATTTTTGTTGTACAAAACGGGTAACCTTGGAATACAAAGAGATTTAATCAATTCTAAAATAAGCCTGCAATTCTAATTTTGTCTAGGGCTCAAGGAACAATCAACAAAATAAACTTAGAACTAATGTAAATATTCAAAACGACGCATCCAAATAATGGTTACCATTATGTATTGAGCACTTTTAATATCCCATCTCATTTAATCCTCAAAACAATCTTCTCTGGAGAGCACTACAATCCCTATTTTACACATAATAAAATCTTAAGCTTAAAAATTAAATAATTTGCCAAAGTTTACAAACTACAGAATCATAATTCATATTCTATGCCTTTTGAAACTCATTTTCTATCACTAGCAAAGTCCCCTATGTCCTAAACTTATCTCGAGTTTCCCTTCACCTGCTTGCTTGAACCAACACCAAGTTCTTCTTAAGAACCCTAATTTCCCGGTATCCCTTTTGATTGGTGAGCCTCAGAGTAGCCTTCTTGTTTCTCAATGTCACTGCCAGATTATTCTTCTGGAAATGCATCAGCTTTAATTCTTATACCATAAGCATTATACTGCATTAACTGCTACTCTTCATTGTTAAAGTCATATTCTACACTATTTATCATACTTCCTGTTTTTTGCTCATTGTCAATCTCTCTCTTTGCCTGTCATTGCTGTCATTGTCAACTTAATCCAATATCAAAGTTTCAAATAATATGTAAAATGCTAATGACTTCAAAATTGTACTTCAGTTCTGGGGCTGAGAGATTCAAGATCATGGCACTAGCAGATCCCATGCACCTTTTGTGGTCTGCAGACAGCTGTCTTCTCATTCTACACTTACATAGTAGAAACAGAGAGCTCTGGTTTCTTCATTCCCCATAAGGGCACTGAATGCCATTCATGAGGACTCCACTCTCATAGCCTAAGTATCTCTAACTACCAAATGTCCTACTTCTAAATACCATCACGTTGGGGATTTTGGCTTCAATATGTGAATTTTGGGGGAACACAAACATTCAGTCCATAGCAGATGTCAAAAAGTCTTTTCAAATACAGTATAGCCAATATTGAATTACTCTTCCTCTAACAGTCTTTTAATTTTGGCTAATGACAAATCAATGTTTCCAGTTGCTCAAGCTGTATCTTAATACCTATTCTTAACTTCTACCTCCCCTTCTATATCCAATTCATTAACAAATCATGTAGTTTTTAACCACCAAAATATAACCAGATTGAAATCACTTCTCATTATTTCTGGAAAGATCACTCCAGGCCTAGAATGTGCTGACAGAGCATATCAACAACTCTCCATAATTTTTCCCAGGCTTCTTCCACAGACCATTTTCAATGCAGCATCCAGGATTATCCTTTGTTAAATTTGGTTGATTATGTCACTGCTATACTCAAATTTTTAACTGTACCTAATTTCGTGCAGAGTAATTATATCTATCCCTCTCCTATTACTGAATGATTTCATCTCTACTACTGTCTCTTTCTTTTACTTTACTCTGTAAGGAGGAGTATTTTTCTTCTTCCTTAAACATATCAGGTGTGTCTAAACTTCGGGGTCTTACCTTTGCACCTGAAATACTTTTCCTCAGATACAACCATGGCTCATCCTCTCACCTTATTCAACTATTTGCTGTAAGGTCACTTTCTTTGTGAAATAATCACTATCAAATTGTATTTTCCCATGCACTTCCTCTCTAGCTTTCCTTCTTTCATTTTCCCCATAACATCTTCTAAAATTCCACATAACTCACATATATTTTGTTAATTTTCTTCTCTATTAGAATGGAACCTTCATAAAAGCAGAAATTTTGTCTTATTTATTTACTATTATATCCTAGCATTTTTAGTTGTGACACCATAAGAAGTTAATATTTACTTGTCATTTGGTCCTTGCAAAGTTATAAGCCTTAATGATTACATTATAATGAGAAAAATGAATGAAAGAATTTTGGAAAAATGAAAAAGGAAGGTATTAAGTGGACACAGGTCTCTCCCTGCTCCTGTTTTCACTGGGAGGCAGGAAAATGCACACCTCAGGAGGGGAGGGCATGGGACATTCTGGCTTCTCCCTGATTTATTAGACTGCAAGGATAAACTAAGTCCAGGAAACTCAGTCAGAACTCTGTTCTGTATATGCACATTCTTCCTCAGTATCATAAAGGGCCTTCCTTTGTACTTCCTATGACTGGGAGCCGAACTTTAATATACTGAAGGAAGTACAGCATTTCAATTGTATCTGGTACTTGAAGCAACTGACTTTACAGTAAAACAAAACAAAACAAAACAAACAAAAAAAGAAACCCCACATGCTTTTTACCTATTGTATATACTCTGTGTGTCTCTATTAATTGCTTCCAAACTTGACAGAGAAAATAAAGTTGTGTGTGTGTGTGTGTGTCCTATTCTACATTTTCAGAATACCTGTCCTAGGTTAAACACATTCCAAAAGACTGTTAGGGAACAGTTTGTTCTGGGCACACTGATATAAATATTTCAGTTATCTTTATTTATAATTATTAAAAAATTTGCTATCACCTTCATGAATATTGGACATGAATATTCATTGCTAACATGAATGGCTCAAGATAAAGGAGGTTATATGAATAAACTATATGAAACCAGGAAGGCTGCTGTCATCTGGAATGATGCTGAAAAGATGATTCCACAAGTATGAATTTAGCCCAATTATTCATAGTTTTTATTGCCCAATACTAACTGTAACATTACTCTGAGAGCTGTCTCTAGAATAGTGTTTGGTTTGCCTAAATTGAACTTAAATAAAAATGTTATCAGGCCTCTGAAAGGACAAATCTTACTTGCTAATAAATATACTGTGCATAGTAGTATTTGGCCTGAGACAAACTTTTCCAACCTTTCTATGAAGGTTGTGACAGAGAATCCTAGCCCTCTTTTACTACTACTTATTCGTGGCTATTGATACTTAGAACCTAATTATTGTGGAAAGACAATTGGCTTTGGTCAGTTTACAGCCCTCAACATTTAATGACAAACCAAATAGAAAAAAATCAGAATCAACATTTCTGTCATTAAAAAAAATTTCTTCATGATACAGCTCTTGTCCAGATTTATATAAATAGAAGTTTATTTGTTCTTTGTTTTAGAACTATGAAAAACTGGACACCTACGAAGCAATTTACTTAAACTCTTAGAAATTAGTTCAAGGTTTTCTCAAAGCTTTCCTCAGAGCCTACTCACTTTTCTAACTAGTTAGATTTCTCAGCCTTCACTAGATAAAAACCAGATATGTAAAATAATAAAGTTATCCAGACACAGGCAAACAGTGAATGAAATCAGTACACAGTGAATGGCTTGACAGCTGTGAGAGAAGTAGACAGAAAGTGCACCTTAAAAACAATAGACACAGGCTGGGTGCAGTGGCTCACGCCTGTAATGCCAGCACTTTGGGAGGCCAAGGCAGGCAGATCACAAGGTCAGGAGATCGAGACCATCCTGGCTAACGTGGTGAAACCCCATCTCTACTAAAAATACAAAAAATTAGCTAGGCATGGTGGTGGGCGCCTGTAGTCCCAGCTACTTGGGAGGCTGAGGCAGGAGAATGGCGTGAACCCAAGAGGAGGAGCTTGCAGTGAGCCAAGATCACTCCACTGCGCTCCAACCTCGGTGACAGAGCGAGACTCCATCTCAAAAAAAAAAAAAAAAAAAAAAAAAATATATATATATATATATATATATATAAAACGAAAAACAAAAAAACAGATAAAACAAGCATAGTTATAGATAAAAATATGTAATCCAATTTAGGAACTATTAATCACACAATATTCTGAATTAAATGGACAAAAACAAAGCATTTATTTGGTGCCCATTATAAACAATATATGTACTGCTAGAAATGAGAAATAATATAAAACTATTCAATATAGCCCCTACCTTGAGAAAATATTAATCTTTGTGAAATAAACATTGAGAAATAGTGTTCACTATACTCTGGTTAACTGTGCATTTGTAAAAGTAATCCAGGTCTAGTATCTACAAGATTAAGAACCTCGTCTTAATTCTCTCACTTTTAGCCACCTAGTGTCTAGGGAACTAGCATGTATCCCTAGACATCTATTCTAAATCATAAAATGAAATAAAAAATACTTCAAGCATCTACTTTATGTAGTAGATATAGAATCAGATGAGGTAATAGATATTTAATACACTTCAGAATTCCATTCAAATAGAAGGTATTGCTCAATGGTCGGGCATGGTGGCTCATGCCTGTAATCCCAGCACTTTGGGAGCCCAAGGTGGGCAGATCACGAGGTCAGGAGTTTGAGACCAGCCTGACCAACATGGTGAAACCTGTCGCTACTAAAAACACAAAAATTTGCCGGGCGTGGTGGTGTGCATTTGTAATCCCAGCTACTCAGGAGGCTGAGGCAGGAGAATCACTTGAACCCGGGAGGCAGAGGTTACAGTGAGCCAAGATCACATCATTGCACTCCAGCCTGAGTGACAGAGCAAGACTCCGTCTCAAAAAGAAAAAAAATGTATTGCTCAATAAATTAATTTAATAGTTAAAATCTTAGGCTTTGGAGTGAAAAGAAATAGGAATGAAATGGGACTCTTTCACTTATAAGCCACATCCTCTTTGAGCAAGATTTAAGGTATTTATATCTCAGTGACATCATTCTGATACTCAGATAAAATGGCACAAGGCTGTCATGATGATAGAATGAAAGAGTTCATATCTAGAATTCAGCATAGTGCTTAGCATGCATTTACTAAACTCTTACCATTGATGTTAATATTTAGAAAGAAGAATGCACAATAGAATTCGGGCAAAAAAAATCTATTTGTAAAGCAGTGTTCCTTAAAGAGACTATAACTCTGTTATCAATAAAACTTTCACTTCTGGAATACTCGGCAACATATAGTAAGTGATATGATACCATATTAGCAGAGATAGTACATCAAATTCCCGGCAACCACTTAAGGTGGGCGGGGATTTTTTTTTTTCTTCCTATTCTTAGATACAAAAATTTTCATCTGCAAGGTTACATGTATACTTTAAGCACTGCTTGCTCTTCATGTCCACTTTATATACTGATAAACAGAAAGAAAGATCTCCAGTTAAGGTCTGAAAATGTGTCTAAGATAGGTAGATATTGGTTGATATGGTTTGTCTGTGTCCCCACCCAAATCTCATCTTTAATTCCCACGTGTTGTGCGAGAGACCTGGTAGGAGACAATTGAATCCTGCAGGCAGGTCGTTCCCATGGCTATTCTTGTGATAGCAAATGAGTCTCATGAAATCTGATGGTTTGAAAAATGGTAGTTTCCCTGCCCAAGTTCTCTCCAAAAATGAGTCTCATGAAATCTGATGGTTTGAAAAATGGTAGTTTCCCTGCCCAAGTTCTCTCCACTTGTCTGCCGCCATGTGAGACATGCCTTTCACCTTCCACCATGATTGTGAAGCCTCCCCAGCTACATGAACCGTAAGTCCAATTGAACCTCTTTCTTTTGTAAATTGCCCAGTCTCTGGTATGTCTTTATCAGCAGCCTGAAAATGGACTAATACATTGGTCAACTATACTGGCAGTGGATGGTGGGGAGGGGAACATAAATAAATGTTTATAAACCTGGCCATCAACACTTTGAGCTAAAAAAATGACAAATGAGTGAAATACACAATTCACAACTAATACTTAGCGTGTATTATTTTGAGCAAATTAATAGATCAAACACTAACATAACCCCTTAGTATATTTTTAGTTGATACATATATCAAAAAGTAAAAATAAGCAGGATTGGAGCATATAGCAGAGACACTTCTCCAATGACAAAGTGAGGAGCTACATCGACCATCGCCCAGTAAAACAATCACAACTGCTAAAAAAGAAACCTTAAAAATTAAAGTTTCAGCCAGGCACAGTGGCTCATGCCTGTTATCCCAGAGTTTTGGGAGACTGAGACCAGAAGATTATTTGTGGATAGGAGTTTAAAAACAGCGTGGGCAACATGGTGAAACCCATCAATCCCAAGAAAAAAAAAGATACGAAAATTAGCTGTGTGTGGTGTTGTGCAACTGTAGTCTCAGCTACTTGGGAGGCTGAGGTGGGAGGATAACTGGAGCCCTGGAGGTGGAGGCTGCAGTGAGCCATGACCACACCACTACACTCCAGCCTGGGCAACAGAGTGAGACCTTGTCTCAAAATAATATTAATAATCATAATAGTAATATAAATAAAGTTTTTAAATAGTCTCTAAATACTGTTCTAAAGACATATGGCAAGTGGAAAAAATATTTATTCAATAAAACCTACTAAACCTCACTAAGAATTGTGAAAACTGTTCTTAGTGAGTTCACTAAGGACAGCCTGTCTTTCTCCCTTTCCAAAAACCTATTCAGCACAGCATAATGCAGGCATAGTCAAGAACATGGGACTTCTTCCTCACAGCTTCAGTCTGAAACTAGGCTATCTGCCCATGAAGGCAGGCCACACAATTTCTTATCACCCCCAGCAATGTGCTGCAGTGGCTGAGAAGTCTGATGTTTCCAGTGGGCCTTATGGACAGGAATGGAGAAAAAGGCATTTGCCAAGTCAATGGCTGCATATCAGGTACCAGGAGATGTGTTAATTTGCTCAAGCAATGAAACCACATCTGGTACGGAAGCTGCAATTGGAGTCACCACTTCATTAAGCTTACAATAGTCCACTGTCATTCTCCAAGATCCATCTGTTTTATGCTCAGGCCAAATAGGAGAGTTGAACAGGGATGTGGTGATTACCACCCCTGTAGCTTTCAAGTCCTTGATAGTGGCATTAATCTCTGCAAACCATCCAGGGATGTGATACTGTTTTTGATTTACTATTTTTCTAGGTAGAAGAAGCTCTAATGGGTTCCATTTGGCCTTTCCTACCATAATAGCCCTCCAGTCAGGGAGCCAATGTGGGGGTTCTGCCAGCTTCTAAGTATGCCTATGCCAATTATGCATTCCAGCACTGGGGAAATGACCACAGCATGAGTCCAAGGACCCACTGGATAACCACTATAAGTCAGATCCGAGCTCAAACTCCATTAATTATCTGACCTCTATAAGCCCCTACTTTAACTAGAGGACCACAGTTTTGGGTTCCCAAGAATCAACGTCAGCTCAGAGCCAGCGTCCAGCAGTCCCCAAAATGACTGATAATTTCCCTTTCCCCAGTGCACAGTGACCTTGGTAAAAGGCTTGAGGCCTCCTTGGAGAAGGATGGAAGAAAGATTAACAGCATAAATTGGTGGGTAGTGTAATGGGATTCTTCCTCAAGGGGACCTGGCCTCCCCTTCATTCAAGGAGTTCTGGGTCTGTAAACTGGCTCAACTCTGGAAATTGACTGAGGGGTCATGATTCTCTTTTTTTATAATTCAAATTAGTCTTTTGTCCATTCTACATAGAAGTTTTCTGCTTAAATTAAGTAGGAATGCAGTAGGCTTCCTATTAATTTCACTTCTAGGAACACCCTGATTAATTAGCCAATGTCAGAGCCTTACATGAGTCAGACTACTCTGATGCTGCTTTGCCTTTGCTGTCCATTATGGTAACTACACCCACTTTGCCTTTGATGGTTGAGTGCCACCACTTGGCCCATGCCACCTTCGGATCCAATTACTCCTATTGTATTTAAATTTTGTAGTTGAGTGACTGTGGTTCACACTGTTTGATCTGACATACAGAGAAGAGCAATTATAGGGCTCTTCAAAGATGCAGGTGCTGCCCTCATAAATCTCTTTTGCAAAGCATTGGTCAAGGGTATATCTTCGGGACCCACCCAGCAGGGATGAGTAGGTCTAAAGTGACTAGTCCACTCCACCATCCCAAACTCCCTAAGCCTTTAGATCCCTTTCTCTGCATTAAACCAAGAGAGATCCAGCATTTCCAGCAAGCTCAGAGTTGGCTCTCTTTTAATCCATATTTTAGCTAACCAGACAAATAAATTATTATACCTTTTTTAACTCCTGAAGCTGTAACATTAAATGCAGAATCCCTACTTGGTGGGCCCAGATCAATAAATTCAGCCTGACTGAACTCTATGTTTCTTCCACCATTATCCCATACCCATAATATCCATTCCCATGCCTGTTCTCCAGATTTCTGCTTATATAAATTAAAAAAACAAAACAAAACAAAACAAAAAAACTCAAGCAGTTATTTTCGAGTGTAGCACACTTCCTCATGGGTCACACTCTGAACTTACCTCTAGGGGCCCACAAGGACTTTAGTCTAGTTATAGATTCAGAAGCAAACAGGGGTGTTGGGGCTGGCTCCTGAGGAGAATCAACATTATTTTGCCTGGCAACTGCCTTAGGGGAGGCCATCACTGTTGCTTCAGGCAGTGCAAGGTTTCTCTCCTCAGACAAAGGTGGAAAGGCTGATGGCAGCATGGATTAGAGAGGGGAGGTTTCCACGACTAGGAATGGAGAAGCCGTTTCTTCTGACAAAAAAGTTTCATCAGAGTTTACAAGCTCAGTGTCCCCAGCCTTATCAGGGTCCTCCCACACATCCCCATTCCAAGTTGCAGGGTCCCATTATTTTCCAATCAATGCCCTCACTTTAACAGGGGACACCTGGCGAGGCTGTGAATGCACCTTTTGTTGCAGGTCAGCCACTAGCATGATAAGAGTTTGTGTCTGATTTTCCACAATTTTAACTCTTTCTCTACAGGAGCTAAGACTCTCACTCGGGAAAATCTTAGCAGATTTGAGGCTCAGTATCTGCTTCTGAAGCCAGGAGTTGGAATCCCTGAGTTCAGCCAGGCGCGGTAGCTCACGCCTGTAATCCCAACACTTTGGGAGGCCAAGGCAGGCAGATTACGAGGTCAGGAGATCGAGACCATCCTGGTTGATACGGTGAAACCCCGTCTCTACTAAAAATACAAAAAATTAGCTGGGCGTGGTGGCGGGCGCCTGTAGTCCCAGCTACTCAGGAGGCTGAGGCAGGAGAATGGCATAAACCCAGGAGGTGGAGCTTGCAGTGAGCCAAATCGCGCCACTGCACTCCAGCCTGGCTGAGAGAGTGAGACTCTGCCTCAACAACGACAACAACAAAAAATCCCTGAGTTCATCCTTTTCTTTCATCACTTTGTCCAGTAAACTTAGGAGCAACCAACCAACTTCATAGTCAAAGGTATTATGTATAGAGTCACTAAACTCTTTGCCTCTCACAAGTGGTGAATCAGGAGTGTCAAATGCATTTATTTTGCATAACTGTCTAAATAGTTCAGAGCAAGGACTATCATTGTTCACCATACTATTAGAAGTAAAGTACTTAGCATTTTTTGATCTAATCATATTAAGCAGCCAACTCCAGAAACCCCAAAACCAATGAAAGAACTCCATCCTTAATATTCGGTTCCTCTAGAACCACTCCTGGCACCAAAATCTGTATTAGTCAGAGTTCTCTAGAGGGACAGAACTAACAAGAGATATAGATATAGATATAGACATATAGATAGAGATATATATATATATATATATATATATACACACACACATACATATATACACACACACACACACATACACAAAACTAATAGGATATATTTAGGAGTTTATTAAGTAGTATTAACTCACACAATCATGAGGTTTCACAATAGGCTGTCTGCAAGCTGAGGAGCAAGGAATTCAGTCTGAGTCCCAAAGCTGAAGAACTTAGAGTCCAATGTTCAAGGGCAGGAAGCATCCAGCACAGGAGAAAGATGTAGGCTGTAAGGCTAAGCCAGTCTAGTCTTTTCACATTTTTCTGCCTGCTTTATTTTCTGATTAGATGGTGCCCACCCAGATTAAGGGTGGGTCTGCCTTTCCTAGCCCACTAACTCAAACGTTAATCACCTTTGGAAACACCTTCACAGACACACCCAGGATCAATACTTTGCATCTTTCAATCCAATTAAGTTGACACTCAGTATTAACCATCACAGTATCATATAACACAGCAATTCCATTCTTAGGTTTCTGCTCATGAGAAATGAAAACTTATGTTCACACACAAAAATATATGTAAATATTAATAGCAGTATTATTCATAATAGTCAAAAATTAGAGACAATCCCCATGACCGTCAGCTGATGAATGTATAAAGTGTAGTATATGCAGACAATTGCACATTATTGAGAAATAAAAAATAATGAAATATCAATATATGCTAGACCATGGGCATTAAAACGTTAAACTAAGCAAAAGTAACCAGATACAATAGATCACACATTGCATGATTACATCTAAACAACATGTCAGAATAGACAAATTTAAAGACACAGAAAGCAGACTGGTAGTTGCCTAGGACTGGTGACTCTGGAGTAAATGAGGAGTATAGGCTTTTTTTATGGTGTGATACAAATATTCTAAAATTGACTGTGGTGATGGTTGAACAACTACGTGAATATATACTAAAAACATTAAATTGTGTACTTTAAATTGGTAGATTTTAGGGTAAATGAATTATATCTTAATATAGCTGCTAATAACAAGCAAGAATTATTCCACGGAGATGATGGAGTTAGCGCAGCTTCCTTGCTGTCCACACTCAGTAGCAATCTATTTGTTTTCCTGGAGCTAATGAGCTTCTTGTGGCTTACAGACAAGGACCAGAGAGAAACACAGAAAGTGTCAGGTCATGGGATGCCTTAACACACAGATATCTTCCTAAGGGAAATGTTAACATACGTGGATCCTATAGGAGTGAGTCTGGTCTTTACAAAGCCCAAAATCAAGAAACAACTAAATAGAATGGATATGGAAAGCATTCCTCCTGTTACTGAAGCCACAAAAGTATAAGGAGCATAAAAAATAGACTTGCTTCAAGTGGTATAGGATTAGACAATTAGGTTCATACAATATGAAGTGTGGATCCACACACATAAGAAAATTTCACACACAAAAAAGAGATTTGACAGTACATCTAGTTAGGAAAAAGCAACGTCCTTCATATATGATGCTGCTTGGTGTTTATTCACACAGAAGAAATTGAAATCGATTTCAAATTTCATTATATACACAAAAATACATGTTATATAGCTTGAAGGCTTAAGTGTAAAAAATAAACAGTTAAAACATTGGAAGATTATTTTGTCAAATACACATATAATCCAGGTCAAGAGATCAGTTTATTCAAGAAATATTGAATCTGGTGATATGAAGATATATTTGACTCTGTGAACTTGGATACCTTGCCTATCTTCCTTCCTTCTTCCTTCTTTCTCATCTATCTCAGCTGTCTATCTCCTAGAACCAGTAACCAAATGTTTATACATGGTATTAATTTTCACGTATATTTTATTAATAGAATTAATAGCATTAATAGAATTTTCTATTTTGTTATGTTCTGTTCTCTTATATACTACTTGATTTCATTAACAAGAGATAACATTAACACCAAAAATTGATTTTGTGATCCAAAGTATGGCTTGAAAATCTGCTGTAGAGACTTTGAATGTTTGCATCTCTTTAGTGTCATAAATATATGTATGCTTCCTGACTTCTTCCTTCCTGATTTTCTTCTTGAATAAGTAATTTAATAAACCATTACAAGGCTTAGCATGATAACCTTTTGCTCCTATTGCAGGTATGGGCTGTGGTCTGGTAGAGAGAATCAGAACTCCAGAGGGGGAGGAACATGCAGTAGTATTTGTGGCAGCAACGTGCACAGCAGGAAGTATTAGAGCCTTAGTCAAATGAGAAAGGCATCTGAGAGGGTGGGAGGCAAATGTGGCCATGTTTGGAAGATGAAATGTTTTGGGGAGCCAAATGGACTGGCAGTGAAGGGCCAGCAAGAATTGTTAAGAGTCTAATGAGGGTGAGTAGGGCATGCCCATGAGGTGGGGGACAGCAGCAGTGTAATTTGGGGTGTCCTAGACTGAGTGATATCAGGCTATCTGGGCTGGGTGGGGTGTTGTGGCAGTGATCAATGTAAAGAATCAGAGCCTGGGTGGGGTTTCAGAAAGTAAACAGTGTCAAAACCTTGGAAAAGGGTTGCCACAGCAGCCTGGCATGGGGTCATCAAACCCAAGAGAGGAAAACGAGGTCATTCAAGATGTCTGGAATGGGAGGTCAGAACCCAAAGCAGGTAAGCAGAATGTTTAGGACTGGGTCAGAATGGGAATGATGATTTGGTGTGATTTCAAAGCCCAAAGATGGTTACAAGGGCATTTGTGTAGACTCTCATATGTGTTGAGTTAGGGAATAATGAGGGTAATCATGGTGTCTGCATGGGAAGGGTGTCAGTAGGACAGCAGTCTACAGTGGGATGTCAAAGCAAGAGTGGAGAGAGTGGAGCAAGATGGTCCCCCAGTAATCATCCCCTGAAACAAACAACTTTCATAACAAGAAAATATCAGGTGAGCACTCACAGTACCTGGTTGTAAATACATATCACTGAAAGAGTCACTGATGAGGATAGGAAAGAAAGTCTTCAATTGCTGGTGCCACCCCTCCCCCATCCCCTGGCAGAAGACACATGGCAAGAAGAGAGGACCTGTGCACTTGAGAGGGAGAGTGCAGCAATTGTGAGGCTTTGCATTGAACTCAGCACTGTTCTGTCACAGCAGAAAGGAAAACCAGAGTGAATTCAGCTGATGCCGGCTCACAGAAGGAGTATATAAACCAATCCTATCCAGAGGAGAATAACCCAAACCAGCAGTTGAAACTTAAGTTCCAGCCAGCCTTCCCACCACAGGCTAAAGGGCTCTAGGCTTCTAGGTAAACTTGAAATGCAGTCTAGGCCACAAAGACTGCAACTCCTATGCAAGTACTAGTGCTGAGCTGGGCTTAGACCCACTGGACTAGGATGGCATGTGACCTACGGTGACAATGGCTGGAGCAGCTAAGGGAGTGCTTGTGCAACCCCTCCCTCAACCCCAGGCAGCACAACTCACAGGTCAGGGGGATACTCTTTACTTCTGCTGAGGAGAGAAGAGGGAATTGTAAAGGGAACATTGTCTTACCTCTTGAATACCAGGTAAGCCACAGTAGGATAGGGTACTAGTCAGTCATGAGGCTCCCATTTCAGGTTCTACCTCATGGCTGACATTTCTAGACACATCCTGGGCAAAAAGAGAAACCTCTGCCTTGAAGAGAAGAACCCAGTCCTGGTAGGACCCATCAACTGACGCAAAAAACAAACAAACAAACAAACAAAAAAAAAACCTTGGTCCCTGAATAACCAGCAGTGATACCCAAGTAGTACACTGTGGTGGGATTTATGAGACTTGCTGGCTTCAGATGAGACTCAGTCCAGCTGTGGTGGCTATGGGAGAGACTCCTCCTGCTTGAGAAAACCCTTGCATGCTGTTCGTATAAATGTAAATCAGTACAACTACTATTGGCAACAGTATTTGAAATTCCTCAAAAAACTATAAATAGAAATATCATATGATCCAGAAATCTCACTTCTAGGTATAAACACAGAAGGATGAAAATCAAAATATGGCAGATATATCTGCACTCCGTGTTTATTGCAGCACTATTCACAATGGCCAATATTTGGAAGCAAAATAAGCTCAATAAATGGTCCTGGGAAAACTGGATATCCATACACTGAAGAATAAAACTAGACACTTGTCTCCCAGTATATAAAAGAAAATCAAAGGTATCAAACTCTGAATCTGTCATGGTAAATTGTGTATGCATCCACAATGGAGCATTATTCAGCCATAGAAAGTGACATTCTGTCATTTCCAAAAACATGATTGATCTGGACATCATCAAATTAAGGGAAATAAGAAAATTAAGGGAAATAAGCCAGGCACAGAAAGACAAACTTTGCATGATCTCATTTATTCACGTGAGCTGAAAAATAAAACCATTGAATTCATGAAGATAGAGAGTAGAGGGATGGTTCCCAAAGGCAGGGAAGGGTAATGCAGGTTTATGGGGGAAGTGGGGATAGTTAATGGGTACAAAACATAGTTAAAAAGAACGAATAAGACCTAGTATTTGTTAGGACAACAAAGTGACTACAGTAAAAAGCAATTTAATTGTATGTGTTAAATAACAAAAATAGTATAATCAATTTTTTTGTAACATAAAGGATAGATGCTTGAGGTGATGGATACCCCATTATCCTGATGTGACTATTATGCACTGCATTCCTGTATCAAAATATCTCAATATCACCCCAAAATATATGTACCCACAAAAATTAAAAATGAAAGAAAATTTAAAAATAAAAGTACAAGTGGAATGAAGAAGGCAATAGTTTGGGGTATGGTATTAGTGGCATGTAGTGTGAAGTGTTGGACTTTGAACTTGGTAATAAGTTTGTCTGCGTGGTTGTCGGTGGGGTGAGGGCTGCATCTGTGCTGCGCCAGTGGCAGCCAGGCGTGTGGTGTCAAAGCATGAGTGGAGTGAGGAGACCATTTGTATGGGGTCATAGGCAGGAGATTGGTTTAACCCAGTGACATTTACTTAGTACGTAAATACAATGAAGGTAAGAAGCAGGTTTCCTATCAGAGAATAGAGACAAAAGGGTGGAAAGATTAAAAAAAAAAAACAAAACAAACAAACAAAAAAAACAACAAAAAAAACTAGAGTAAATGGTACGGGATCAGATTGGAATTGAAGTTTTAGTGTGAACTCATAGGTATATATATATAAGTAAACAAAGGAAAAATAAGTATAAACAGGTCTTTTTAGCCTGCTATTTGGGGCACTACACTGTGAATTTTTCATCTTTACTCATGAAGGCAGCTTCTGATTCCAAATCACTCAGCACACTGTGGTTAAATTAGGACAACTGTAGCAGCAATCAAGTTTTGCTGTGCTTTCTAACCATTTATTTATCAAAATCCGAATGAACTACCTTTATTTTGGAGGAGGGAGGTAAGGAATGGCTCAGTCCACTTCTATTGCTAGATAATTGTGTCTTTGTGTCTGAAATTTATGTTTTTTAACCTGGAGCTTTCTTTAAAAAAAGCTTTGTTCTTATGTGTGGGTGAGGCAAGTGTATGACTGGGAAAATCAGAGACGAAGATGACATTTTTTCCCTTATTTTCTTTTAAAAACTGGTTTTGGATTTAATGAATCTACATTTTTTAAAAAAGTATTTGAAACCACGAGACATATAATTGAATTTTTCAGTTTTCTTAATAACTCTTCCAATGTAAATATTCTTTACTTTTCAATTTAAAATACATTGTTTTCTTAGCTCCAAATCAACTAATTCTTGGTAGTTAAGTATAGAAACACCATAGGGACTTTGCAGGATCAGTCGAGTCTCCCATTGTTCTCACTAGACAACTGATACTTATTAGCAGTTTATTGAGTATACTTCACTAACATGGTTTTTGTTCCTTTCTATTTATCAAAATCTCAGAAAAATTACAGCCTTTATATACTTACACTTTAATCAACAATAGCTGGCAGCATGTGAAGCAATAAATAGCTTCAAGACATGCAATAAACTCTGAGGTTTATTTACAAAACAACACAGTGAGAATCATTTATTGCCAAGTTACTAAAGGTAATAGTGATTACTGCTATTAAAATACCAGAAGCTATTAAATAGTTGCCCAAGCAAATAGTCTACATTCAAACCCAGAATTCAAATTAGTCTTTTTTCATTTAACTTTAGAAAAACAGAATAGTTTAACTCTGTTCAATTAGAAAGGAAAAAAAAATAACCAAGAAACAACAAAAATTCTCCAATTCAAACAGGTTTAGAAATTGTAAGCTTTTCTTTGGGTCATACAATGGACTTTTGGCATGAAGCAAATGGAAGTTTTCACTTTCTACTATAGTCATAAACTTTTGCTGACAGGTCATTTATAAGAAGGAATGAATAAAAGTAGGTCTCTACCATTTCCATAAAGATAGACTAACAGAGAACATGCAGTATCAGTTGATTATCACTTAGGAAACTGGAAAGAGTGTTTCTTGGCTTTAAAAGAGACATGATAGAAATCTAAAAGCACAGCAGATAATAGGGAATAAAGGTCTATTTGAAGTGTCTCTTCCCCAGAACTCCAAAATACACCTTTATTATGACATATAATTCCCTAGTGATTGCCTATAAAATTCTATTAAAGAGAAAGATCTTGGCCAGGCGTGGTGGCTCACGCCTGTAGTCCCAGCAGTTTGGGAGGCCAAGGCAGGTAGATCACTTGAGGTCAGGAGTTCAAGACCATCCTGCCCAACATGGTGAAACCCCATCTCTACTAAAAATACAAAAAAAAAAAAAAAAACTTAGCTGAGCGTGGTGGTGGGCGCCTGTAATCCCAGCTACTCGGGAGGCTGAAGCAGGAGAATCACTTGAACCCAGGAGGTGGAGGTTGCAGTGAGTCGAGACCATGGCCACTGCACTCCACTGAGTGACAGAGTGAGACTCTGTCTCAAAATAAATAAATAAATAAATAAATAAAATAAAGATCTTCTATTCTACCTCATTCCTCTGGTGACCATATTCCTCTAAGTCGGGGTTTCTCAGTTTGGTACTAATGACATTTTTGAACTGGAAAATTCTTTGTTGGAGAGGGGATTTCCTGTGCATTTAGGGTGTTCAGTAGCATCTCTGACCTCTATCCCTTAGTTGTCAGTATGATCTAGTCCCCAGTCGTGATAAACAAAAATGTCTGCAGATATTGCCAGTTGTCTCCAGGTGGGGGGTGGGGGCAAAATTGTATCTGACAGAGATCCATTGCTTTTATCAATCTCAAAATGCATTATCTGTCATAGAGTCTAATTAAAACAACACATAGTTTTTGAAATTGAGACTATCTCATAAAATCTGAGACATATGCTTCCTGAAGTCAGAGTTATTGTAACCAACCACTTGTTACTCATCTCAAAACACATTCACTGATTTCTACAGTCCTCCCCTGCTCTGATGATTTGGTTTTCAGGCAGGTGGAGACATAAATACTATTTAATTTCTAATGCATCATTTCCCATGTCTCTCAAAATGTTCCCAATAGAGGTCACACATTTTTACATGTAAGAAAAAAATTCAGAGTGAAAATCCACACAATTTTAAATAATAATATATTTAAAGCTAATCTAAACTCACAATAATCTTGGGGATATGAAACCTGGGGTAACAGTTCATTACAGTTCAAGAAGTCTCATGGATGTTTGAAACTTCAAAGGAGAGCACTATTGCTGATTAGTTATGTAGACTGAAGTTTTCAGTCTCTTGAGAAAAGTTTGATATTTCAAATTTGAAAATGATTTAAGCTTACTGGGAAATGAAATAAACTGCAAAACCTTTCTAGCACTCTAAATCCTGATATCACCGAGATTACATCTGATATTAGCATATTTTGTGGTGCCTAAAGCAGTTTTAGGGGCTGACAATTGCCAGGGAAAAAGAGAATTTCCGGGAAGTTTGGTCCTAGGAACTGGACATGTGTAGGCATTTCTCCAAATTCAAATTCAAATATGTATAACAATAACAATAGGCATTTGTATAATAGTGTACATATAAAACAAATTTATAGTTGAGGGGATATATTTTATTATATTTGTTGTACAGAGGCAGATACTATATTACCGAAGATGTTTGGTTTACTCCAGATAAACAATAATTAATTCAGCACGTTTAAGCATTCATCGTGACTCTCCTCACCTTCCAACTCTACATCATTCTCTGAGGCAGCAAAACATGTACACTCAGTGGCCTCACTATAGCAGTCTCTCCATCTTAGAACAGTGTGAATGTGCTCTGGGCAACATCTGTAGTGTGAAGGAATGTGGCTTGAGTTTGTTAATTTGTACCGTGTCCTCATATGCACACTTTCTCAAAGGGAGAGTCCCAGAGTCCCCATAACAGTCTTTTAAATAAATCTTGTTCTTTATACTGTGTTCTGCACTTCTCTACCTGTCCTTCTCCCAACACAGACACACACACACACACACACACACACACACACACACACACACACATGCACATCTTAATTTGGAAAGAACAGCAATCATTATTTGTAAAGACATACAATTGTTGGGACAGCAACAATTCTCTGGAGAAAAGTCTAAAACATATCTTCTTAAAATGTATTCCTTTACTATTAAATATATTTGTATTAGTTTTTTTCACATTGCTAATAAAGACCCCAAACTGTGTAATTTATAAAGAAAAAAAGGCCTCCACATGGCTATGGAGGCCTCACAATCATGGTGGAAGGCAGAGGAGGAGAAAGGCATGTCTTACACAGTGGCAGGCAAGAGAGAGAGCATGTGCAGGGGAATTTCCCTTTATAAAACCATCAGATCTTGTGAGATTTATTCACTATCATGAGAATGTCATAGGAAAATCTTGCCCACATGATTCCATTACCTGCCACCTGGTCCCTCCCACAACATGTGGGGATTATTACAATTCAAGCTGAGATTTGGGTGGGGACACAAAACCAAACCATATCAATATTCTATCTGCTTTTTAAATATTTTTTATTTTTGAATTTCTATAGTGTATTTATTATACTTCATCACTTGAGTTTCTTTTTATTTTAGAAAACCCTGAATCCACCATTTCCTAGATGTCATCTCAAGGCTACATAACACTAAGTCCTCATTACAGAGTTAATAAAAAACAAGATGGTTGTCATAACTGTCTTCATTACAGAGGCTGCTTGAAAATGAAGTCTACACAGAGCTAACCAATAAGAAGACAGTAGAAAGCAACATACCAAGGCACCATTTGAAACCTCAGTTGCAGCCTTTCTTAAAATCAGATCCACATGATAGTCAACAATTTTTTATTGATTACATAGTATATTCCAGGCACTGTTGTAGTTACTAGGGATATAATAGCAAATAAAACAAACTCTCGGTGATTATGGACCTAATATAATACTTGGCATGACAATATAACACAAAATAAGCACAAGTGCATATAGGATGACAGCAAAGAGGATAAAGTTAACAGAAAGCACAGCATGTTGGAATATTATTATTTTTTATAAGATGGGTAGGTAAGACCACTTCACTCCAAGGAAATGTAAGCAAAGTCTGGAGGAAGGGAAAAACTAAGTCGTGAGAATATCTGAACAAGGAGCCTTTCAGGTAGTGGAAATAGCAAGTGAACGGTTCCAGAGGTAGGAATCACTCAGTGTTCCAGGAGGTCAGTAAGGCTAGAGTGGAATCAGTGAAAGGATGAGAAGTAGGAGATGAGGTCAGGTAGGTATCAGCACAACATTTGTTTTTATCTTAGGTAATCTGAGAAGCCATGTTAGGAATTTAACAAAAGTGTGAAGTCATTTTAGGTAATTTTTTAAAAAAGTATTATTCTGTTGCCTGCAACTGACCACAGAAGGACAGGGCGGTGGGCTGGAGCAGTCCAGTAGGGAAGCTATTGCAATAATCTAAGTGGGAGGTAGGTGATGGTGGCTAGGATTAGGGTGAAAGCAGTGGGAATGGTGAGAAATTGTAGAATCATGTAAATATCTTTGGACCAACCAAATTTATTGATTCATTGGTGACAAGGGGGCCTGTGGATAAAGAGAAAGGTCAGGGTTCACTTAAAGGGTTTTGGCCCAAGAATTTGGAAGGATAAAGTTGCCATTTACTGGGTAGGGAAAATGCAGAAGGACCACCTGTTTTCATTAAGATAATGGAAAGTAAGTGTCAAGCATTGAGCATGGGAAATACTAATTTTGAGATGCTCTGATAAAAAACACCATGATATGCTTCACACATCCTCCTTCAAGGAATGACAGGATTATTCCCTTATACATTAGAAATGTTGCACACTGAAAGGCTTCAGCTATCAGTCCTATTCAGAGAATGCCTCATCTGAAGAAAGCCCAAGGTCAAGCAGCTTTCTGAGGCAACCTGCGTCTAATGAATATTGATGCAGACATATAAATGGCCTATCTCCTTGTCACAGCCTTACAACCCTGAAGGACCATATCACATCCATAATTTTCCCTGTAGGCAGCTGAAAGCTTTACTTGGACTGCATTGAAGTTTAACTTCTCCATACATACAATACTGCTTTCTTCCCCTCCCTTCAATAGGAGTTGATACCCCAAACACTCCCTAATAAAGATCCTGTAATTGAATCTTAATTTCAAAGTCTGCTTCCCAGAAAACCCAACCTACAAAAGATGTTTCTCTAGTAACCAAAGGAAATACTGTTGTTACAGATTGACATGGATCTATAGTTTTGAGACAGAGAGCTAAACTACACATTTGAATTAGAAGTTATGAGCATATACCACTTAAACTCATTAGATCTGTTGAAATAATCTTTGGAGTGAATGGAAATAGGAAAAGAAGAGATTAAAGTTGAAAGAAGGGTGTTTCAATTTTTAAAAGTCAGGGAAGTTAAGGGGAAGAAGTATCAAAGAAAACAAAAATAGAGCAGCCTGGGAGTATGGAAAAAGTCCCAGGAGATTGGGGTACACTGTAGGTCAACTAATTAAATTTTTAAATAAAGAAGAAACTATCAATTCTGTCACATCATGAGGATGGGTTGAGTAAGATGAGAAATTAAGTTGTCAATGGAATGGGCACTGAAAATGAAAAAAAAAAAAAAGCCATTTGAGTGGATTAATGTGACTGAAATCCTGGTTACAATGGAGTCAACAGATAATCCTGGAAAGGAGAATAACCACAACTTTCTTCAGGCCAGTATAAACAATATATTTGAGAAGTTTCCACAGTGAAGGGAAGCACAGAAATGGATAAATTGCTAGAAGGTTTACGGGACCAAGAGAAATTTTGTTGTTGTTGCTTTGTGTTCAATTGCAAGATATAATGGCAGTATTGCATGCTGATGGAAATGATCAGGTAGAGCAATGGATGCTTATGATGTAAGAAGCACATAGGGAAATTATGAAGCAACATCCTTCAGAGTAGACATACATGGAATCAGTAGAATTCAATCAGATCAGAGTCAGAGTAAAGAGCCCACAATGAGAAGGTGTGTGTTTTAGATTTGCATTGGGCCTTGCCAATTACATTTCCAGTCCTAAGTGCTAGTGAGGTCCAATAACCAGTGTCATTCTGCAAAGTGATTATGGATCATGATGAGACATTAAATACTGAGTTGTGTTTAGGAAATTTTAAAGTGATTTGACAGTAATTTTATATATGTTGAATCTAACAGTTAAAATGGCTTTCATTTTACATCTTTTGTATTTCATTTTTCTAGTAATTCATTTAAATGCACCCGTTATAACAGAGACTTTAAGAAGCACTGATCTAGCATGCAAGTGAAAGAAATGGTTTATACAGAAATGAGGAGTGCTTATTTTTAATTACTGAAGTACAAGTATCACAGGAGCTTTGGTGTTGCTTCACCAGCTGGAAACTTCTGCGGCCAATGGCACCTTCTACCTGAGGATTGCCTGTGACTGCTGGGCTTGTTCCACCTACGCAGCCTGACAAGCTGTGCTCGGTTTGTGCCACTGGCCCAGATCCCACATCTGCCAAGTGTGAGCCAAAAGCAGAGTGGCAAAGGGGTGTGAAGGTGAGTGAATGTGGGGTCCAGTCACTGAACACAGCCAGGCACACTGGCTGCTACAAGAGGGCAGGCAGCTCCAGGTGCCAGTATAGGAGGAAGCTCCATGTAAGCCTGTGGTTGGACCAGATGCAGGCACCTGCATCTGGATGAGGGGAATATGGTGGCTTGTGGAAGCTTGGAGATGCCAGGAACTGCAGAACCCCAAGGAGGGTGTCACAGCCCTGGTTTGGGGAGCCCTTAGATCTGGGTTCCATAAAGGGCCACAGCTCTTCTCTCCTTCTTGTTGTTTGCATTGTGGTGTGGGGGAGGGGTTGCCTGTTTCAGTCCTGTTTGTGTTACAGCTCTTCTTTTAGTCCTGCCCAACCAGCAGGTCCTGAGTTTTTTTCCTACATCTAGGAAGAATGAGGTACATAGACAAATGGAGGGTGAGCAAGGCAGAGAGGAGTTTCACTGAGTGGCAGAACAGTTCTCAGGAGACCCAAAGTGTGTAGCTCCTTTCCTCAGGCAGGTAGTCCCAGGTCCAGCTGTCAGTGGAGAGGAGATCCACAGTGGGTGGCTCCCTTCTGCAGGAAGGTCATCTCATTGTCTGTGAAGCCCTCGTGGAGAGGAGACCCAGGGTGGGTAGCTCCTATCTGCAGGCAAGTTGTTATGTCATTTGCTGGAGTCTGGCTGAGTCTGGGGGTTTTAATGGGCCTCATAGGGGAGGAAGTACATGCTGATTGGTCCATGGGCAGCCAGGGGCAGGCCCAAAAGCAGCACCCTAAATTCTCATTCTGATCTGCCGAACTGACGGCTGGGCCCCCAGGCTATTACTATAAAGCTACCAATGTCATTTTTCATAGAACTAGAAAATACTATTCCAAACTTAAGTGAAAGTGAAAAAGAGCCCAAATAGTCAAAGCAATCTTAAGCCAAAGAACAAAGCTGAAGCCATCACACTACCTGCATTCAAATTATACTACAAGTCTACAGTAACCAAAACAGCATGCTACTGGTAGAAAAACAAACCCATATACTAATGGAATATATTGGAGAACACATAAATAAAGCCACACATCTGCAGCCATCTGATCATTGACAAAGTACACAAAAATAGGCAATGAGGAAAAACTCCCTATTAAATCAGCTGGCTAGCCATACATAGAAGAATGAAACTGGATTCCTAGTTTTCATCATATAAAAAAAAAGTAACCCGGCTGGGTGTGGTGGCTCACGCCTGTAATCCCAGCACTTTGGGAGGCCGAGGTGGGCAGATCACGAGGTCAGGAGATCGAGACCATCCTGGCTAACACGGTGAAACCCCGTCTCTACTAAAAATACAAAAAATTAGCCGGGCGTGGTAGCGGGCGCCTGTAGTCCCAGCTACTCGGGAGGCTGAGGCAGGAGAATGGCGTGAACCCGGGAGGCGGAGCTTGCAGTGAGCCGAGATTGTGCCACTGCACTCCAGCCTGGGCAACAGAGTGAGACTCTGTGTCAAAAATAAATAAATAAATAAATATTAAAAAAATAAATTAACCCAAGATACATTAAATACTTAAACTAAAAACTAAAACTATAGTTCCTAGAAGAAAACCTAGGAAAGTTTTATTTTTATTTTTTTTGTCAAAATGATGAATTAGAGACTTTGGTGTGCCTCAGCCACTTGAAAATAGCAAAATAAATCATAAAAATGAACTCTGTGAACTTTAAGAAAAAAAACGGGAATCCAATGGAATTATGAAGAATACCCCAGATCCTGGAGAGGAAAACACCAGCAAACAGCTCCCACGATGGTGTCCAGTTGATAAAAAGAAAGAAAGAACAAAGAAAATATCCCACCTGCATGAAAAAGTTACAGAAATTAAAAATCCTAGTGTCTCCAGATAAGAAAACATCAGTGCAAGAATTCTGGCATCATGAAAATCTGAATGTAGTGATACCACCAAAGGATTCCACTAGATTTTAAGCAATGGTCCCTAACCAAAATGGAAACTCAGAAATGACAGATAAATAATATAAAACATGGATTGCAAAAAAATTCAATAAGATCCAAAACAAACTTGAAAATTAACACACAAAAAAATTCTAAAGCAATTCAGGAATTAAAGAAAAAGATAAACGTCTTAAAAAGTAATCAATTACAGCTTCTGGAATCAAAAAAACTCTTGAAAAATGTTAAAATATATCAAAAGCTTTATTAATAGACTGGATCTATCAGATAAAAGAATTTAAGAGCTTGAAGATAAGCCTTCTGAAGTAACCCAGTCAGACAAAAATAAAGAAAAAAGAATTTTTTAAAATGTACAATGTCTTCAAGAAATAAAGGATTATGTAAAACAATCAAACCTATTAATTATTGGCATTTCTGAGAGAGAAAGAGAAAAAGAAAACAACCTGGAAATTACATTTGAGGGAAAAATTCAAGAAAATTTCCCTGATCTTGCCAGAAAGGTAGACATCCAGAAACAAGAAATCAAGAGAACATCTGTAAGATACTATATAAAATGACTTCACAAGGGCATACAGCCACGTGACTGTCCAACATCAATACTAAAGAAAAATTTTTTTTTAGCAGTAAGCTCAAAATAGCAAATTTCATTGTTTTTTTAAATTATTATTATTATACTTTAAGTTCTGGGATACATGTGCAGAACATGCAGGTTTGTTACATAGGTATACATGTGCCATGGTGGTTTGCTGCACTCATCCACCCGCGATCTACATTAGGTATATCTCCTAATGTTATCCCTCCCCTAGCTCCCCACTCCCTGACAGGCCCTGGTGTGTGGTGTTCCCCTCCCTGTGTCCATGTGTTATCATTGTTCAACTCCTACTTAAAGGCAGATAGAGAAAAAGGAAAGATCACCTACAAAGGTAACCCCATCAGGCTGAAGCAGACTTCTGATCAGAAGACTTACAAGCCAGGGGAGCCTGGGGATCTATTTTCAGCATGCTTAAAGAAAGCAAATTCCAACCAAGAATTTCATATTCCATCAAATTAAGCATCTTAAGCAAATGAGAAGTAAAATATTTTCCTGACAAGCACGTACTAAGAATATTTGTTACCACTAGAAAGCCTTACAAGAAATCCTAAAGTAGTTCTAAACATGGGAACCAAGAACCATATCTGCTACCACAAAAACATACTTAAGTACATAGCCCACAGACCCTATAAAGCAACAACAAAATAGAAACTACAAAGTTACCAGCTAACAACTTAATGATAGAATCAAAATTTCACATATCAATATTAACCTGGTACATAAATGGCCTAAATGCCACCCTTAAAAGGCACAGAGTGGCAAGTTGGATTAAAAACAAAACAAAACCAAGATCCATATGGCTGCTGTCTCCAAGAGACCCACCTTATATGTAATGATACACGAAGTAAAGTAATGATGCTCAAAGTAAAGAGATGGAGTAAGATCTACTACGCAAACAGAAAAGGAAAAGAACAGGGATTACTATTCTCATATCAGATAAAACAGAGATTAAACTAACAACACTAAAAACAAAAAAGAAAGAAAGAAAGGAACTACATAATGATAAAGGGTTCAATTCAAAAAGAAGATTTAACTATCTAGAACATAAACACACACCATATTGTAGAGTCTAGATTCACAAAACTAGTACTTCTAGACCTATACAAAGACTTAGCCACACAATAACAGTGAGGGAGATCAAGACCCCACTGACAGCATTAAACAGATTGTCAAGGCAGAAAACTAACAAAGAAATTCTGGACTTAAACTCAACACTTGAGCAACTGGATCCAATATGCGTCTACAGAATACTCCACCCATGCACCACAGAATATACATTCTTCTCATCTGCACAGGGAATATACTCCAAGATTTACCACATGCTGAGTCATAAAGCAAGTCTCAGCAAATAAAAAAAAAAGAAATCATAGCACCCATATTCTTGGACCACAGTGGAATGAAAATAGAAAGCAATACCAATAATATTTCTCAAAACCCCATGATTACATGGAAATTAAACAGCTTGCTCCTGAGTGACTTTTAAGTAAACAACAGTATCAAGCCAGAAACATAAAAAATTATTTGAAATAAATCAAAACAGAAACACAACATAAAAAATCTCTGGGATGTTGCAAAATCAGTGTTAAGAGGAACATTTATAGTGATAAATGCCTACCTCAAAAAGTTAGAAAGATCTCAAATTAATGATCTAACATTATACTAGAGGAAGTAGATAAACAAGAACAAACTAATCCCAAAGCTAGAAGGAAAATAAGATCACTCTAATTAGAGTTGAACCGAATGAAATTGAGACCCAAAATTCCACACAAAGGATAAATGAAACCATAGTTTCATAGTTGGTTCTTTGACAGGATAAACAAGATCAATAGACTGTTAGATTAATAAAGAGAAGAAAAGAAAAATTCAAGTAGGCACAATCAGAAATGACAAAAGTGGTGTAATGTCACAGCCGATCACACAGAAATACAAAACACCCTCATAGACAACTATGAACATTTCTATGCACACATACTAGAAAATCTAGAGGAAATGGGAAAATTCCTGGAAACACACAACCTCTCAAGATTGAATCGGGAAGAAATTGAAACACTGATGAGACCAATATTGAGTTCAAAAAGTGAATCAGTAATAAAAAACCTAACAACCAAAAAATAGTACTAATAAGCCCCAGTCCAGATAGATTAACCGCTGAGTTCTACCAGAGGTCCAAAGAAGAGCTGATAGTAATTCTATTAAAACTATTCCAAAAAATCAAGGAGGGGTGATTCCTAACTGATTCTATGAAGCCAGCATCACCTAATATCTAAACCGGGCAAAGACACATACACACACACAGACACACACACACACACACACACACACACACACACAATGAAACTACTGGCCCATGCCTCTGAAGAACACAGACACAAAAATTCTTAACAAAATACTTACACGTCAAATTCAACAACACATCAAATATTTAATTTACGATGATCAGGTAGGGTTAATTCCTGAGATTCAAGGTTGTTTCATCATATTTCAACATATACAAATCAGTAAATGTGATCCGATCACATGAACACAATTTAAACTAAAACCATATGATCACCTCGAGAGACGCGGAAAAAGCTTTCAACATAATTCAACATCCCTTCATGGTAAAATCCCTCAAGAAACTAGGCATCAGAGGTACATATCTCAAAATAATAAAAGCTATCTACAACAAACCCATAGCCAGCACCATATTGAATGATCAGAACTGCAAGCATTCCTCTTGGAAGTGGATCAAGACAGAGAGATCTTGTCTCACCACTCCTATTCAGGACAACACTGGAAGTGCTAGCCAGATGTTAAACTTTTTTTTCATGTATTTGTTGGAAGCAAGAGGAAGGAACAAAAGCATCCAAATAGCAAAAAAAAAAAAAAAAAAAAAAAAAAAAATCAGACTATCTGCCTTCACTGGTGATATGATTTTATACCTAGAAAACCCTAAAGACTCTCTCAATAAGTTATTAGAACTGATCAACAATTTTAGCAAGGTACTAGGATACAATCAATGAACAAAAATCCATAGGAGTTCTATACACCAATAACTAAGAGCCAAATCAAGAACACAATTCAATTTACAACAGCCACAAAAGAAGTAAAATACCTAGGCATAAATCTAACCAAGGAGGTAAAAGATCTCTGCAGGAAGAACTACAAAACACTGCTAAAAAAAGGGAACCCTTGACAAAAATAAGCACTGTGGAAAGGACTCCCTGTTCAATAAATGGAGCTTGGATAGCTGGTGAGCTATATGCAGAAGAATGAAATTGGATACCTAACTTTTACTACATACAAAAATTAACTCAAGATGGCTTAAATATTTTAATGTAAGAACTAAAACTATAAGAATCCTAGAAGAAAACCTAGGAAACACTATTCTGGACCTCACCTTTGGCAAAGGATTTATGACTAAGTCCTCGAAAGCAATTGCAACAAAAATGATCATTGATAAGTTGGACCTAATTAAACTAAAGAGCTTCTGCACAGCAAAAGAAACCATCGACAGAGTGAACAGATAACCTACAGAACAGGAGAGAATATTCCCAAAATACGCATCCAACAAATGTCTTATATTCAGGATCTACAAGTAGCTTAAAGAATTAAACAAGCAAAAACAAAAAATTCCATCAAAAAATGAGTAAAAGACATTAATAGGCACTTCTCAACAAAAAGGGATACAAGTAGCCAAGAAATATATGAAAAAAATGCTTAATATCACTAATCATCAGAGAAATGCAAGTCAAAACCACTATTAGATACCTACTCACACCAGTCAGGGTGGCTATTATTTAAAAGTAAAACAACAACAGATGATGGGAAGCTGCAGAGAAAATAGAATACTTATATACTCTTGGTAGGAATGTAGATTAGTTCAGCCACAGTGGAAATCAGTTTGGAGATTTCTCAAAGAACTAAAAATAGAACTACCATCTGACCCAGCAATGCCACCCAAAAGAAAATAAATTGACTGAAAAGACACAGGCACTTGTATGCTCACAGCAGTACTCTTCATGATAGCAAGGACATGGAATCAACCTAGGTGCCCATCGGTGGTGGAGCATATAAAGAAAATGTGGCACATATACACTACGGAATACTATACAGCCCTAAAAAAGGAAATTGTGTCCTTCTTAGCAACCTGGATGCAGCTGGAGGCCATCATCCTAATTGAATTAACACAGAAATAGAACAACAAATATTACATATTCTCACTTATAAGTGAGAACTAAATGGTGAATACATGTAGACGTAAACTTGGGAACAAAAGACACTGGGGAGTACTAGAGGGGGCTGGCTGAGAGGGAGCGTAGCAAGGCTGGAAAAACCAACTGTTGGGTGCTGTGCTAACTACCTTGGTGACAGGATTAATTGTACCCCAAACATCAGCATCATGTGACATACCCATATAATAAACGTGTACATGTACCCTTTGAATCTAAATAAAAACGGAAAAATAAAGAATGGCAAAATTAAAAGAAAAACAAACAATACATTTTGCTAAATGAAATAAGTCAGACACAAAAGGACACATGCTATATGATTCCACTTATATAAGGTAGCTATAACAGTCAAATTAATAGAGACAGAAAGTTACATGGTGGGTGCCAGGAGCTGTGGGCTGGTGTTTGGGGAGTTAGTGTTTACTGAGTACGGAGTTTCAGTTTGGGAGGATGAGAAAGTTCTGGAAACAGACGGTGATGATGTTGCACAAAAATGTGAATGTACTTAATGCCAAAGATGGTTATAATGGTAAGTATCGTGTTCCATATTTTTATTACAACTACAATAATAAAAGATATGTAGGAATTTGCCAGATGAACAAGATGAAAAAGGGCATTGCCATGAAATAAACATAATGAATCTGACAAAAATAAAAGCATCTTTTATTGCAAAAGAGCAAATTGCAAATATCCAAAGTAATCCTTGTAATATACGTGACATTATAAATTTTACGATGCAGTGCCTATGATTCACGCACACTGTACCCGAACCAGCTGTGAAACATTCATGAATCATAAACTCCTGTATCATCTTCAGAGCAAAAATGCATCCTATTTTACAAGAAATATTCATCAAAAAAGGGAAAGAGAAGTAAAAACCCTGAAATTTCTAGAACCTTTCAAAGATATCGGAAAAACAAATGAATACCTCTGACAGGACCTGTTAATTCAGAGGGTCATGCTGTAAGACAGCTTGCATTTAATTCAAACTGTTTTGGAACAAGATCAATTCTGTAGTGAGATCAAGGCAGCAGAAATTTTTCCTCAGGGCTAAAAATAATAATTCCTTGAGGCCCAGACATTAAATTCCATGGCTTCTTGAAACTATTCAAAAATGAGAAGAATGGATAAAGATGAAAAGAAAACACATGCTGCAAGCTGACAAAACACCTTTTTAGACTTCCACCCAATTTGTTCATTAGTCAAATGTGTGGGTTTTTTTTTCCCTTCAGGTAACTGGAGGTGGCAACATTCAACTTCTTGGTCTGTTTCTCATTATTTTCTATTTTCTCCTGCTATTTGTCTCTGAGCTGTTATACCTGTTATTGCAGTTTCCAACAAGAAAAAGCCAGGAAAAGGAAAGAGAATCAAAGCATCAGAGCGAGTCACCTCACTGGTAGGTGGAACCAGAAGTTTTAAAGCAGTAGCAAAATTTGTATGTTCTGGGTGTCAGTGGACACTTTCTGTATAATAATTTTACTTTTGTTAAGAATCATGAAGCAACCACAAAAAATTAAATCAAGGCTTATCAAGTAGATGTTTGAAAGAAAAACAATGATTCACCTTATAGGTAGATGTACTTTGCTATTGAAGGGATTGTTGGCAAGTCTAAGCAAAGCTGAAGGGAATAAGGAAATTTCATTCCTTAGAGAAGACAGCATAGAATAATAGTACAGAGAGTGTAGGGTAGAACAGCTTGCATTCTAATCCCACATCTGCAACACGATTCTCTTTGACATAGGAAAAGTTACTTCTGCTTTGTTGGGAGTATTAAAAATGGAGAAGTTTTCAAGTGCTTAGTGTAGTTCCTGGCTTATGATAGCATCAATTAAAATTAGGTATTGATGCTATTATTATTAATATTGATCTCTTAGCCATCTGTATCTTCAGCATCCAAAGTGTCAGTTTGTTCTTTAAATTGCAATTGACCCTTTTTTCTCAATAGAAGAGCTAGTAAAATAATAAAGTGGAATTTCTTGGAATGTATCCATTCTCTTTTACATTTCATTTTTTTATTCATTATTTCAAATGCCCAGTACCTTCTTGTTCACCCTAAAATCTTTTATGAGTTTATGAGTTAACAGGAAAACAGATTCCTTTTAGAAAATTGGAATAAAAAGAATTACCTTTTTTTTTTTTTCTTTGAGACAGAATCTCGCTCTGTGGCCCAGTCTGGTGTGCAGTGGCATGATCTCAGCTCACTGCAAGCTCCGCCTCCCAGGTGCAACTGATTCTCCTGCCTTTGCCTCCCAAGTATCTGGGATTACAAGCATGCACCAACACACCCAGGTAATTTTTGTATTTTTAGTAGAGACGGGGATTCACCATATTGGCCAGATGGGTCTGAAACTCCTGACCTAAGGTAATCCAACCCCTCAGCCTCTCAAACACTTTTTCTCTACATTTCAAACTCTTTGCAATTTACCTGCTATCTCATTTAATCTCCTCTTCCCTATACTAAAGACAATCAACCTTGCTCCTATTAACCAACCACTTAAAATTCTGCCTCCTTATGTACCTTAAATACGAAAGATAAGATAGTCCCCATTATTTTAATAAATATTTATTGAATATATTCTTGACAAGTAATCCTGCTTGTATTTTTAGCTAGCTAATGTGAGATACATCTTTGACATGGTTAAATGTATGATCCCTTAATTAATTTAATACAGTAAACTAATGCTACATTATAGGGGTATAAACACTTTTAAAAATATATTTTCTATTTTAAAGTTGGCTTTATACTTTACATAAATATAATGGACACTTTCTGCTTCTTTTTGAATGATTATCAATCATTCAAAGGTCAGTACATCTGACCTTTCACAAAAAAAGTAAAAGGTCAAATGTAAAAATTGTAGGTTTTGTGGTTCACACGTGGACTCTGCATATTATTGTTTAATTTTTGTTTGGTTCCATATTATTGTTTGTTTATATGTTTCTTACAAACCTTTTAAAATACAAAAATTATTCTATCTTACTTGTCTCTCAAAACATAGGCCATTTTACCCAGGAACCGTACTTGGTCAATCTGTGCTTCACTGTAAATGTTCTTTGTTATTTTAAAATCAATACAGACATATTTCAAGTAAATTATTGTTTTCACTACCACTCATTTTCAGATGTAAGTTCATAGGTTAACATAAAAAAGAAAGTAGCAGCCAAAAACAAAAAAAAAGAGAGAACAGTAAGAAAAACATTTTAAGTCAAAGGAAAATTGCCAGCTTTTATCTTCTCCTAAATCCCAATCCTTCACTCCTAAAGGAACATATTAAGTGCAAAGAGGGTCATACTTTTATTCCATTGCAAAAAGGGTCATACTTTTATTCCATTCCCCGTGTATACATTTGTTATCCATTTGGCAAATTGTGGTTGAATTTCTCTTGGGATGACCTCGCCAGCAGTAGGTGAATGGATCATTTGATTCAACACTAGTTCGTAAGTGATTGTTCTTTTCAATCAGGCACACTCACTGCTGATAACTGCATATTTTGACTATTTGTATAAGTGTTAAAGGAACTAAGAGTTTTATCGTAAATAAGCCATGTTGGAACAAATATCAAGGCCTTGAGAATAATGTACTTTATACCTTTGCTCAACATATAATGTAGGAAAATATCCAATTAAGAGTCTAGAAATGGAGTGAGGAAGGGCCAGCTGAATATTTTGTTTAATTTTTAATTGTTAACTCTTATAGTACCTTCATAAAGTTTCCAAATCTTTTCCTTTTTCTTGCTTTTGTTGTAAATACAAAAGTCCAAGCCTGCATTATATTATACTCAGTTTGAATAAGGAATATCAGCTCCTTAAGAATAAAATGAAACAGTTTTATTCTTCCCAAGATCTTTTCAGGCTTTTATATTGATCATCTTCATTTCTGCTGTGTAGCTGGCTTCATCAGTGATGTCTCAATTTAGGTCTATAATTGTTATTTTGCAAAACTGTCTCATTTTAATTAATATGATGCCTTACTCATTATTTTTTAATTATTTTCTTCATTATTTTAAAACTAATTTTATTTCTAAGGACTGGGAACAGGGTGGGTGGATGTGATAATCTCACACATGTTCTTGTCTTTTTTCCTTTTATTTTCCCTCTGGTGCTGGGATAGAGAGGATGAAGAAAGAAAAATGTATTCGTTAGATGAATTATCTGTATTGAGGTTGTTCTAGGATTACTGTGCTAGAGGAAGGACCCCCAATAAATTCCACCATTAAGAGGCTCAATATCAAGCAACAATCCTGTAATCTAGTGGCACTGTATGGAATTCTAACGTATCTTTTAGCTAATGTCCAGGTGGTAGCCTGTGTTACATCTTGATATGCATACCTCTCTTCTTCACATGCTTCAGTATCCTTTATTTTATTTATAATTAGAAGCACAAACTCTGAGATTTAAGGATCCAGGCAGGATTGATCTCACCTACAATACTGGGCAAGATCTTCAAGGGGACAGTTGATGCTTTCTTGCCAACTGCCCACTCCACCACCACATTTCTCTCCAATGTTCTCTCCCTTGTTTTAGTTGTACTGACTCAAATCTAAGCAGCTATTTGATTAGAGTATTGAATGGTGATCTTCCCTGTTTTGTGTAAATTTCTTTGGGATTTTCTTCTCTCAATCTTAGCCAGAGTTTTTTTGTAATAACACTGGACTAGCAAAAATTTCAACCTCATCTATTTATAAAATACTGTTATCTAGTACTATTTGAGACCTCTCTTACTTGGATTTTTTGGAGTATTGTACTCAGAATCAGGAACTTTTTGAGATAAAATCTGAGAAATGAATAACTTTTGCTCAATTGTGCTTTATTCAGGTTCTTATCTGTATTCTATTCTATAATCTCCAAGTGAAGAAAATAGTGAATTCATATTTCTCTAAAGTGTTTCTTCATAAAAGCCTTAAAATAAATTGTATATATTTTAAACATTAGTACATTTACCCCAATATAACATCACAAAATTAACCTTTGGAAAATACAGAACTAATGTAATACAAAACATTCCCATCCTTCCAAAAACAGGTAAAATAAAATATAATAGTTGTCTACAGCCTAATCTAAAAGAATGTGATGTAATGGATAGAGCACTGATTTATTAATCAAAGGGAGAAAAACTAATGTGGCTCATAAACCTTTCCATTTCTGAGTCTCATTCTTTTCATTTTCCCGATAATAATGATAATAAGATCGACCTGTTTGTTAGGGTCAGGTTAATGACCAAGTGAAATGATGCATTATACATATGTCAAAGAAATATAGCCTCTTAAAAGAAAGTTAACGCAGCTGACATTCAGTAACATATCTCGGTTTGTAAGTAAAAAATTAGAAATAAACTCAAATAAATGATCAATACATATTATAGTAAAAAGTAATAATTTGAATTAAGATAACTTGTTGAACACTGATTTATCAAACTCTATTGAACCCATTTTTTAAATTTATACTTTTGTTTGTTATTAGAAAAACATTTCCCTAGATAGAAGCTGCTCCACTATTCTGAAGGGAAGTAGAAACGATGAAAAGCAGAGCTGGAGATGATCCATGATGGACATATAGTGTGAGTAAGAAATATATATTATTTGTTTTAAATCACTGAGATTTTGAGTTTGTGTATGTGTCCATAATATGAGCTAACTATCCTCAATGATACCATAAGTAAAGAATTTAAAGTAAATAAGATGTGCCTGACCGCATATTAAGTGCCACACTAAGTGTTAATTATAGCTCCCTGGCGGTAAACAGGGGACTGGTTCCAGACTTCTGAGTATATAAAAAATCCACACATACTGAAGTCCCACAGTGGGTCTTATGGAACCCTTTGTATACAAAAGGTTGGCTCTCCAAATAGGCAGGATTTATATTATATCTCTCAAAAAATCTGCATATAAATGGATCTGTGCATTTCAAACTTGGGTTGTTCAAGGGTCAACTGTGTTACTATTTTATGGGATGAGACGGCAGAGATGATACATGGAAATTTTGTGTTTAAAAAAGGAGAAATACGCAAATGGTGGTGGGGTGGGCCAAATGGAATGTGAGTTACATGAAAGGGTAATTTGGAAGGAAACAACGCTTTTGTGAAGAAAAGAAATACTTGAATATTTGAGTATAAAACATAGTTTTATTTAGTACCCTTGCCTCATCTTTAGTATGACAAAAATAGATTAAAAATTCAGACAGACAAAGAGGGAGGAAGCTGCTTGAGTGAACATACTCTGTTGATGTAAATACTCGAGGAAATTAGCTCTATATTGGGTGGTGTGCTGATGAATGCTTAACAAAAAAACTTTGAAGTGAAAGGCACTGATTTGTTGTATTTGATGATTTCTGTGGCATAAATATGCCCACCATAGCAATGTTTAGCTGGTAACATGACATAACTGCACAGAGTCAGGAAGAGATGCACATGACCGGCTCTCACGATTTCACCGTGGTCTGGCTCCAGCATTTGACTGTGACAAGTTTCACTGGCCGGTGAGAACGCTGGAGGAAAAAAATCTACCTATAACTAACCCTTATTAGCATAACAGGTTTGAGAAAGTAGAGCCCTATTTTCCTCAAGTGAATGCCATCAATACGGCCGTCAGGCAAAACAGCATTCATGCACTGAGGAAAATCACTGCTTCTCAAACAACTTTTGGATACCATAAAAGGCCCATTCTTAAAAGGGGAAGTGGGAGGAGGGGAAATAAGAATTGTTGCCTGAAAAGAAACGACTTTGATCTCCATCAAAACAGATTAGTTTGAAGCCAATTTGCTGCTATCTTCAAAACTATATTTCCCCTCAAATTCTGTCTTCCAAATTGAGCAGTGCGTCAGCTGTATGTAGTACTAGAGTGTGAAAAGGATGAGGATGGAGGCAGCCAGGGTACCTCCAATGCATCTTGTTATTAGAAGACTTTTGAAGAGTAATTTGACGGAAGCTTTTCAACTTTTAGGTCACTAGTTTAAATGTAGTCTCAGTTGATCATGAACAAAAGTGGGTGGTGAGTGGCCTATGAAAAGTACCTTCATGGTATTACCCTTGTTCTTTCTAATAGAGACTGCCACTACAGTTGGCATCCTTTCTTTTCCTTCTACCAGAAGCACAAAGGGTGAATAGAAATGTCATTTCAAGTATTTTTTCAGCCTTTGTACCAGAGAAATTTGAAATATGAAAAAGGCCAACTTCTTTTCATCTTTAACTCACAGGTAGAATTATTGAACTATAATATGTTTCCTAGATCTTCCTGGATTTTATTAAAATGAAACCTGAGCCACTTTACAAGTAAAATTATGTCTTACTTCATAGAAAGTTAAATTACATAAAGGCATATACTTGACAAATATTTAAATATAAAATGTATAATTTCTTGACCTGAATCTTACACATGTAAAATTTATTTTGTTTTCCTTTTCTTTCTCTTATTTTTTTCTTGCTTCAATAAATGAGTTCCCATGAATGTAAAGACAAAGATCTTATTACTCCATTAAATGATCTATCTTAATATTTGATTTTTTCTATTCTTTATCATTACAATACTTTGACTTTTTTTTCCTCCTAAAGAGACTGTAGGTTTTATTCCCTTTCTTTTAATTATTTCATGAAAATCCTCCAAATTTCCATATTACTAATATCTCTACCTTCATATAATTTTGTTTCAATATTAAATGATCAATTAAAGCAAACTTTCTCTAAGTACCTGGAGAAAAGCAACAGAATAAATATTAGAGTAGAGACACAAAGTAGTACTTGGTAATGCCAAGAAAATTTCAGCAGCTATCAGTAATCAGTAGGATATAACAGAAATAGCCCTGTTTTAGAAGTGATGAAAACTCAATCAACTGATTTTAAGCATCAGTTACTTTCTATGGGGTTAGCTATCCACATCTCAAAAATAAGATTGATGTGTTTTGTTATTTTTGCATCATTTTCAATACAAACATTCTATGAAATCTTCACTTTTATATCAACCGAATTTAAGTGACAGGGTGTTAATATTCGAATGGGATTTAAGCAAGATGTAGCTGTGCCTTATGTCACATCAGCTGATGGTAAAGATTGATGCTGGGATTTTCCTGGGTCAGTCATGTTAAAATCTCCCCTAGGCTTTAAGGCCAGCTTCATGAATTCTCATATCAGCAACTTCGGCAATTCCCACATAACACCAGAAGATAAACTCTGTTCTCTGAACATTCATATAGAAAATAGTACGTCATCTTATGATTCTTATGATTGGCATAGCAAAGTGAAAATATATCAACACCGTATTTAGCCCAACTTGAAGCTGCATATTCAGTCAAAGATAGAGCTTTTCCTGGCCAAAGATACTTTGGTCAGGAATATATAAACAGTGAACACCAAGCTATCATCTTGCAAGTAACACATATGCTCATGAATCTCTAGCTACAAATAAAAATATCAGCTAAAACTACCCCCTTCTTGTAAAGGAATAAAAAACACAGCAATTACAAGATTTGCCCATGGCCATAAAATGAAGTGGGGTTTGTCTCAGAATTAGAATGCCTACCATCAGCCTTTGAGTACAAAGTTAATTCCCCTACACAAGACTGCATCAAAAATAAATCCAGCTGGAGAAAAGGCATACAAGACAGAAAATAATAGTCAGCTGCAGACTCTTTGGATCCAAAGTATAAAATATTCAAGTACATGTTTCCAATCCCTTCATTCTCTCCTGTAATGATTGCAGCTAATCCCTGCCTGCCAAACGTTCGTTCTTCAATTGTGGCGATCAATAGAATAGATTAGCTGTGGAAACCCTCCATCCATATTACCCTTGCTTTCCTTTCCAGATGGAATTTTCATTCACTAGAGTGGAGGCAAGCATGTGAGGTTTTTCCCTCCATACACAAATATAAACTCATTAAATGCCAAGCTTGTCACTTTAGAATTTACACACACATACACACACACCAAGGAACATACCTGTAGATTTAACAAAACAGCACCAACCCTCATGGCTTCACTAATTTCAAGGCTATACATCAGCTGTGGGAAGCGAGGAGGGCTTTGATTATTTGGTGGAAGCACTTCAATATACACAGTGCAGATGGAGTTCCTGCAGAGAAAGAGAGGAAAAGAAGATGGTTACGAATCTGCATCACATTTAATGTTAGACTGCATTGTTTATTCAGTTGTTGGGTTTACAGGAGAAAAAATTTCCAAATTTTATGAAAAATAATACAATCAAAATGAAAGGATAGAAAAAACTACCACCAAAGTATAATGGTTTTATGAAATTATCTTAGTAAAAGTAATTGACTCCAGTATCTGTTTTTCCTACTTAGATTAATAGTATGAATTAAAATGGAATAGCTATACAAATAAAGCTAATAAATTAACTTGCCTTGACTTCTGACTTTGTTTTTAATGCTTCTCTAATAGCAAAATCATTTTATAAACATCTGGTAATAAGAGCTGTCCTTGGAGCTTTTTTGCTGTTAAACCAGCAGAGGGAGTATTGATTACAATAACACACAAAACAAATTATGGGCTGCGTTTTATCAGTTCTGTTGCTGACATCAATGGCTTAATGTAAGTGCATGTCAGGAGTCAGGATCATAAAGAATCCTACGTAAAATAGTTGCAAACAAAACTAAATACGTTTTAAAATCTTCTCTAAAAAGCAATATATGATAAGCTAGGAGTTAGATTTAATAAAGCCCTTATAATGACAGGAGCTTTTCTTGAAGGACAAGATACCTTATCATTACAAGGAAAAAAAATTAGCATTGACATAGTCAACTTCTTTGATATCTCTGAACATTGAATTTGTTTTATAAAACAAAAACTGAAGAAGCATGTTAGTCAAGGTTTGTAAGGTGGAAACATTAGCTGAAATATATCAATGAGATCTGAAAATGCATAAGGTTAGCCCTCTATCGTGAAAAAACATATATATGTATACATACACACACACACACACACACATATATATACACATATATACACACACATATACACACACACATACATATAACATTTTGTACAAACATACCACCACTGCCTAAGATGTATGCTTTGAATTTAACAAAGTCATGATTTAGTTCAAAACACATTTGTTATAATTTCTATTTGGGGATGAGAATCTTTATTTATTTATTTATTTATTTATTTGAGATGGAGAGTTGCTCTCCAGCCCAGGCTGGAGTGCAGTGGCACGATCTTTGCTCATTGCAACCCCCACCTCCCCGGTTCAAGTGATTCTCCTGCCTCAGCCTCCCAAGTAGCTGGGATTACAGGCCTGTGCCATCATATCTGGCTAATTTTTGTATTTTCAGTGGAGATGGGGTTTTGCCATGTTGGCCAGGCTGGTCTCAAACTCCTGACCTCAGGTGATCCACCCTCCTCAACCTCCTAAAGTGCTGGGATAACAGGTGTGAGCACCACACCTGGCCTAGAATCTCCTTAAAGTAGTCCCAAACTCTTTATAAGATGCTTCAATTAAAAGACATGGTCACCAAAAATATTTGTCTGAGTTTATTAACTACAACATTCTACTTTTCAAAACCTTTTGGAAGAAATTCAGGCTGGGCACGGTGGCTCACACCTGTAATCCCAGCACTTTGGGAGGCCGAGGCAGGTGGATCATGCGGTCAGGAGATCGAGACCATCCTGGCTAACATGGTGAAAGCCCGTCTCTACTAAAAATACAAAAAATTAGCTGGGCGTGGTTGCGGGCGTCTGGGGTCCCAGCTACTTGGGAGGCTGAGGCAGGAGAATGGTGTGAACCCAGGAGGCGGAGCTTGCAGTGAGCCAAGATTGCGCCACTGCACTCCAGCCTGGGCAACAGAGCAAGACTCCGTCTCAAAAAAAGAAAAAAAAAAAAAAAAAGAAATTCAGATCATAGGCACTAAAATTTCGTTTTATAGCTTGTCACTTTATAATATACCTAAATTCAAGTTGTTTCTGAGCATATCATCAGTAGATAGATACCAATAGAATAGTAAGCATAAAAGCTACAGTGACTTTTAAAAATTTCATGGTTGGGTGCGGTGGCTCACGCCTGTAATCTTAGCGCTTTTGGAGGCCAAGGCGGGCGATCACAATGTCAGGAGTTCAAGACCAGCATGACCAACATGGAGAAACCCCATCTCGACTAAAAAACACAAAAATTAGCCAGGCATGGTGGCCTGTAATCCCAGCTACTCATGAGTCTGAGGCAGAAGGGAGAATTGCTTGAACCCGGGAGACGGAGGTCGTAGTGACCCGAGATCGTGCCATTGCACTCCAGCCTGGGCGACAGGGCGAGACTCTGTCTCAAAAAAAAAAAAAAAAATTTCATGCTTACATTTATCATGATATTGTTCTAAAGTAATCTCACTTTAAATTAAAATATTTTAAACTTTCATAGTTAAAATATCTGTATTCATTTCTGCCTCTGATTTTATCTATTTAGTATCAAAATTTGCCAATACAGTTAATCAGATTATATTTCTTAAATGGGTTCAAACTGATGATGAAATGTTGCTTATATACTTATAATTATTAATGTAAACATGAAACAATGGGAAGTTACAAAATGTATTGTATACTGCAAAGATTCCCACTTCCGTGTTGTGAGAACAAAGGAACTGTCATTCTGAGGTAGACCTAACATCCTTCCAGGTGGTGATCTGACTCCAGAAGCAGCCCCAAGATGTAAAACATTTTCCCTGATATTACCCTTGAAGATCTTGGCTTCTTTTAGGGTCTGTTGTTGATCAAGTTTTTAAAACATTTTATGAATCTCCTTTTCTCTGATAGCACATTCTCTATGCATAACAAGTCCTACAACTTTATTGGTAATAAAAGTAGGTGAGTGATGTTGAACACAGAATTTGTAACCAGATATTCCTGAGTTAGAATTTTGTCGCTGCCCTCAGTGATCTAGAGCAAATTATTTCTTTCAGCTTCATTATTTCCACATAATAAGTGGAAATAATAATAACATCTAAGGTCAGCATAAAGATGAAATAAGTTTATATATTTGTATATGTAAGTACATGTATACATATATATGAAACATACTTTTATAACTTAACAAATTACTCAAAATAAGGCTTAAGGTTTCTTATTCCACTTTATGAATAGTGCAAACGATCTTGCATTTTCCTTAGCTACATCCTTTATAATACTATAGATATTTTAATTGAATCCTTTCACTTGGCTAAATTCCTACAAAGGCATGATACTCGTTCACCCCTCCTGAGCATGGGGTATGTTGGTGTTAGAATTTGAGCATGTTGGATCATAATCTTTAGGGTAGGATACAAGAATCTACAATTTTCACAAATTTCCAAAGTTCTACTTATAGAAACTAGACTTTGAAGACCACTGCTTCAGAATCTCATGAAAAGTACAATATGTAGACTCACCTGTTTTTTTTTTAATTACCTCAGGAGAAAAACTCTACAAAGTAACTTAACGTCTTCAATAACCCTGGATCCAAGAGACTTCCTCACTGTTTAACTTTTTTTTTTTTTTTGACCTGGAACATATCTGTACTGCAGATTCGAAGCTTTCTTTCAAAAGCTAGGCCCTTTCTGCTTCTGATATTCTTTAGATCTTCAGTTTACTGGTCAAGAATACTTTATAAAGGTTTTACAAGAATATCAGTGTCTTAAAGCTTGTGAAAGTATAGTTAAACTACACTTATTATACTTTTTGTATTTCTTTATTCCTTTACCTTTCATTATCTTCCCATTGTAGAGGGTTAAAGTGAGACAATGTTACAATAAGGACCTTAAACTCGTATGAGTTACTTGGATACTTGTCACAGAGTCGAAAACTTTAAAATGCTGAAACAAGGGACTCTAGTCTCAGACAAAACACAGAGACAAATTTTAGCCCAACATGACCGTCTCCTTGATCCGTCCTTACTCCTTTGCTTCCTCTGTTCCTTTCCACAATAATTCAAAAGCTAGAATTGCTAATTGTGTTCCCCCACCCCCTTGGTCTTGAATGTTAGTTATTTGGAGGAGATCATATTTTAAGGTCTTGTATTTTTCATCTTCAACATCCTGGCATGTCCCTACAATGTGTTGAAATAACCACCAGGCTTCTTGAGGGTTACTGCCTTTTAAAATGCTATCTCCTTTTTATCCCTGATGTCAGCACAGTGTCAGAGTTAGCTTTCCTAAAATTAAATACCCATAGTATTAACAATAAAATAATAGTATTTATGCTGTAATAAATAGTAGTATTTCAACAGCATCATTTAAGCACTTAATAAAATAGGGCAGTCACTATATAACACTTTATGCAAGCATTTTGTATTCATATTTTATAGCTAAATGCATAAAACTGAGCATCTATATAAGAAAAATTTTATTTTTGTAATATAGCCAGTATGATGCAGATAAATCTCCATTTCTAAAAACGAATCTCATAAAGCTTTATTATATTTCACCTGGTAATAAAGGTCAAGGTAGCAAAAAAGAGGTAATATATTTCTTATATACTCTTGAAACCTACCCAATAGTTCCATAAATATAAATACATATATACTTTTTTTTGATAAACATAGAAATTGACCCTTCTGGTCTTAAAGCTTGAAACTTAACATTTGTTTTATCTGAGCTCCTTCCTCAGGAAACAACCTTCAGGCCTCCCAAAAAAGGTATCAAAGAACTGAAACTCACCAGATCACCACATCCAATGAGATGCCAGACCCGTCATTCATTCTGATTGCTTCCTAGCCCCTCCCTAGTTCCTGTTTTCTTACATATTGTTACATTTCTTCCCTGCTACGTAAACACTAACTGTAGTCAGTCAGTGAGTTGGATTTGAGATTGTCACCAATTTCCTTAGCTGCAGCACCAGATTAAAATCTTCTTCTTTGACAATTGTTGTTCAGTGATTGGCTTTTTGTATGACCAGCAGCGGAATCTAAACTGAACCCCTGGTGTTCCTGTGACAGATTTTCGTTACCTGACCAAGAACACATTGCTTGTGTCTTGGCTGCCTTGAGCCAAGAGTCTTAGAAGGCCTCCTAAGCAGTTGCTCACCCAATTTTCACTGGAGGTGTTTCGGTTTTTTTCTGGCCCCACAGCAGCTACCCCCAACTACATTCCTGATTGTCTAGTCAGAACAGCATTTGAAATTTGACATCTGCATCCAGATAGGTGAGTGTCAGGTTCTTTGTGGGCCTGGACAACATGATCCCCTCCTCTCAGTTTGAGAATTTTTTAAAGAAATTTTTGTCAGGTGAACAAGCCCAAATGACTGAAAGTGGGAAGCATCCTGTGTTAGCATGGACACTTTTTGGGGGTTTCAGTATGAACACTCTTGGGGGCTTGTAATTGTGGGGGGTGTGTGTGTCTGAGCAAGTGTGTATCTTTTGTGGGACTAGACAGTGGGATTGGCTCCTCTCAATTTGAGAAATTCCTAAGGAATTTTTCTTTGTGGGTTGGTCAAGCCCAACCAGTAGAAAGAAGAAGCACCCCAACTGTTTCAGTTTGGATGCTCTTAGGGCTCGTTTATTGCTTCAGCAGTAGGATTGTGTTGGCGATTGTGTGTGTTTGATATAGTCATAGCAAAGTAGAATTCAGTGAGCTAATATTTTCTGAAACACTGTTTGGCTCCAGTATTCTTTGGAATCTGGAGTTTGCTATTGAATGGGAAAGCATGACAGAGTTCCATGTATCCAGACTTTAGTGCTACTGCTCTAACCATGGTCAGGCCTGGTCAGTATGTGATGTTCTCTTGTGATGCTGTTTGGTTCCAGTGTTCTTTGGAATCTGGGGAGGTTTAGCCTTTAAAAAGCAAACTGCCATGAAAACTATTCTACCCAAAATTTTGATTCACAGCCTTCATTGGATTACCTACTGAGGTCAAGAAAGTGTGGCTATGTAAACCAGTGAGTTTCTATTGCTATATCATGGCTAGAGTTTTGAGGTAAAATAGATTGGATCTTTATGTGTGTTTATATGCGTCTTAATGGTTTATGTATGTTCATGTATTATGTTTTTTTTTGTCTACCAAATTGGTTTATAAATAAAAGAATACACATAAAATAAGTAAGCCCAAAGTATTTTTCAAGTTCAAATGAGTTAAGTCAACCACAATAAGCAAGCTGGCTTTAACATTTTTGATAAAATAAAAATAAATGCCTTTAGAATTGTCAGCATACATTTTTGCTGGGTTTTATATATGTCTCTGCTAGATATGATTGAGGTGTCATGGTTTGGCATAGAAGGTTATAAAACTATAAACCCAGCTAAAATAAAATGATCTTGGTTTGTGTACCTTCTTTGACAAATGAGACTAATTTAATGTTGTTAGCTGATTCTTGTGAGGTAATGGCAAAAATACCTATATCTTTAATTTTAAGATTTAGTTGAGGACCTGACATTCACCAGCTATTAAAAAAAAAAGTAATGAACAAGGAAAAAGCTAACTTTAAATGATGGTGTCTAATATTTCAGTTTTCAGAAGAAATCTAGATAAACTATTAAAACGAAATAATCAAGTACTTGTAAATTGAATAAATGTTGTAGATACACTTTTTGTGTAATATAAAATTTTTAAATTGTTTTTGATGTTCATTGGGTATCTGGGTCATTTCCAATTAAGAAAAAGTTATGGGGAAACATATTTCTAAAAATTGTGGAATGGTTCTCATCTGTAAAACGCTAATATCTGATAGTCAGCTCAGAATTTCTTGCTTCTCAGATGTTCACTAAAGTTTTGTTCACTAAAATTTAAGGCTACTAAGGATAAGAATTTTAAAGAAGATGTGTTTTTATTGAGAAAACGAATCTGTTTGTCCAGCTCAGAAGTTATCTAAAGGCTAATTAAAATTATGGGCTTGAAATGGTTAGTTATGAAACAAGGTAGAAGAAAACCAATAAGTAGAAGAAAAAGAGATGTGTAAAAAGTTATAGATACGAAAATATATTTTAGGAAGGTGATAATGAAAAAAATAACAATTTTTATAAGAAAAGATTTTGTATGGTGAATGTTTGTCCAAAATTAAAATAACTGGTTATTAAAAAAAGAACAGAAAGAAAATCTAAGACAAAACAAAAGTCCAAGCATGTCATGGATGGTCTGTGTAAGTCATATGCCATTTTTCCTGTTTCTCTGTGTGTCTATCTTCATGCCTGTACAAAGAAAATACAAAGTTGAAAAAGCTTAGATAATAAAATATCCTTTAAAACTTCATAAAAGTAGGAATGCTTTGGCTAATTAGCATTGTTCATAGTTAAAGCTCATATCTTAATGAAGGTAAAATATAAATTATTGTAAAGAAATACATTAGCAGTTTGGCAATTTTTTAAATATAGTTAAGCCCAAAGCTGGATGTAACATGGAGCCAAATTTCATACTATATTTGCTATTCTGCATCACATATCTAAAGTGAATTTCTTAGTTACAGAAAATGTATAGTGGTACTGCTGGACTTAAAGACAGTAAATATCAAAAAACTGAATCAGGAATAAAATATCCATCAGGTTAATTTTTTTTGGCTCTGGGTAACACTGTAAAGCCAAAATAAATTGAGTAGAAGATAAATTGAGGGTTGGACTACTGTTTATTTTTGCTTTTTTTTTTTTTCTTGAGACAGGGTCTTGCTCTGTTGCCAGGATGGAGTGCAGCGGAGTGATCTCAGCTCACTGCAACCCCTGCCTCCCGGGTTCAAGTGATTCCCCTTCCTCAGCCTCAGTCCTCAGCTGGGACTACAGGCGCTGCCACCTCACCTGGCTAATTTTTTGTATTTTAGTAGAGATGGGGCTTCACCATGTTGGTCATGATGGTCTCGATCTCCTGACCTCGTGATCCACTCTCCGTTGTCACCAGGCTGGAGTACAGTGGCACAATCTCGGCTCACTGCAACCTCCACCTCCCAGGTTCAAGCAATTCCCCTGCCTCAGCCTCAGTCCTCAGCTGGGACTACAGGCATGTGCCACAACACCTGGCTAATTTTTTGTATTTTAGTAGAGATTGAGTTTCACCATGTTGGCCGTGATAGTCTCAATCTCCTGAACTCATGATCCCCTCTCCTCTGCCTCCCCAAGTGTTGGGATTACAGGCATGAGCCACCATGCCTGACCTATTTTTGCTTCTAATTTTCATTTATTTGCTATTTGTTCTACTTATATATACAAATATATACACATACACATATTTATATGTATACATATACACATAGGTATACATATATGTATATATACACATAGGTATACATATATGTATATATACACATAGGTATACATATATGTATATATACACATAGGTATACATATATGTATATATATTTGTATACATATATATATATAACTATTGATGCTTTTTAGTTTCTAATGGAAAGCTTTTATTTGATTCTATGAATAGTCATTTTGTTTTCTATGTATTTCCAACAATTCACCATTTGTTCTGTTTATTGAAAGTTCCTAAACTACCTTTGTCAAGCTTCAAAACATTGATGAAGGACAGCAGCCATTTAAATTTGATTGGTTTTTCTTACCTCTGAGTATATTGATAGCTATGATAATTTTAAGGTTCTTGGCAAAAATCTTATAAAAGACTTATTTTTGTAAGTTCTAAACACAAATAGTACATTATATATTTTGTAATTTGGAAAGTAGATGAGAATAGAAGTGTTTAAATGATGTTTATTTCCAATGTAATTCAATTCAATCAATAATTTCAGTTGGTTCAGATCCTTTCCTTTAGTGAAGAAAAACTGTGATATGGGTTAAAAGTTTTAATGTTCAGGAAAGACTGGGCTGTTTTTTTAAGAAAAATTTTATTGATTGGGATTTCTCTGAAACTACTTTCATTGTGTTTACCACTATTAACATTAAGTGACACTCAACTGAATTAGGTAGTAATTGCTTTAAAAATTGTGATACTTTGTTATAATTTTTGATCCAAATCCATTTATCTCTGATGGGCATTCATGTGGTACTTGAAAACAAAATATGCACAAGTGTTGCACTGGTTTGAAGAGTTTGGTGTGAAAGTTACTTAATCAGTTGTAAGTACTGTATCTAGAAGTAAATCTCAGAAATGTGTGATGATGCTCTTTTAAATAGCTGAAGAGAGATTATTATGTGGTTTTCACTTTGTCCTTGCTTTGTTGTATAGTATTTAAGTGAAATGAGATTGCTTATCCCTATTCTGAATTTCCAAAGCTTATATTTGCATTTGCCATTTTTCAATGGAAAAAAAAACAACATTAGTTGTCTTGCTTTCAAAAGTTTGTCAAAGGACCTATCAAAACTTTGATGCTTTTGGTCACAGTTCTGTCACTAAAATGCTAGCAATTAGACATATGGAATGAGTAACCTAACTACTTTAACACAGTGGTCAGAAGTGCTATAAGTAGTATCTGCTAAGCTCCAAGCCACTGTGTTTTAATTTGTGACATATTAGAATAATAGGCTTTCTGTAGTATAAATATCCTATTAACTAATCCTTGTGCTGTTAAGTTACAGGTCTTTGAATCCTCAGTCTGAAGAAAGCACTGACTTCTGTTAAATTTTGAGCATTGATACCAGTCAAAGCCTCATCTTCAGACACAGGAGAAGGTGACAATCAAAATGAACTGCTTTCATGAGACACAGGGCCAGAAATTAAAACTATTCAATCCCTCTAGACCCAGGAACTATTGTGGAAACTGTAGGTGTGTGAGATGGTGAGGGACAATTTTGAGGGACAAACTCAGTTCAGAGTTTCTGTAAATTAAACGTTAATATCAAAAGCACAATGATGCAAGCTCAGTGTCTGGGCCTATGTGTCAGAATAACAGGGTTTTCTTGGTGCATTGATCTGCTCTTTAATAGATAATCGTAAAAGGCTATAAGAACTTTGTGAAAATCATAGTCAAACTGATTAAAATTAGATAGATTTGTTTATAAGGTTTTATTAAAATTAGATTTAACATTAATAATATACCATACAAAGATAAAATTTTGTTTTCTCTTTTGAACAAAAATTTCATGTAAGAGGAAACTGCAGGGAAAAAAAGGAGAGGGGAGACACAGAATAAGTTGGCCTCATGCTATCTTAAGTATTAGGTCTTATTGCTTAAGAAACAGAGTCTCCTATCAAAAGGTAAATGTTTTTGTTTTATTATTTTGGCTAAATAAATGAATATTTCATAGTGACCTGTGATCCTATTTTGTGATATCAAGTGTCTTAAACATTTGATATTTGACAGAATTTCCAACAGCAAAATTTCAAGTTCTAAATTCAGTCTTTGTGAACTCAAACCAACCTTTTTGGATATTAGTTGCCCTGAAGTTCAAGAGAGACATGTAAGGCTTATTAGGCTTAGTTGTTATGTTAGAATTATGCAGGAGATATTGTCAAATCTGAGGTGGTGGTAAGTTTCCTTTGGGTGATATTTATATGGATGGGTTGTTAAAATGTGTTTGAGGATTATATGAGATTCCTGTAATTCTGATATGTCTTAATATAAGTTGTCAGTAATAATTATGATTATTATGTTACATTGTTGTATGCCACAGAAATAACCAAATTTCTTTATCTACTGTGTCTTTAACTATGGCTGTCTTAAGACTTTTGTCATCTACAATTATTGTTTTGCTTTGATCCTTCTCAAAAAGTGACTTATAATCAGCTACAGTCCAGGGATTGCTTCTTTGGTGTTCGTGAAAAGAACTTTTCAATGCAGGTTACTGATAACTTTGGAGATTGTGCCATTAGGTTAGAGAGGAAAATTCCAGGGCACTAATTGAAAGGCTGATGTGTTCATAAAGATTGTTAACCCAACATGAAGCAGAGCAATAATTGATTGCATGGACTAAACTAATGAAGGACTGAAATAATTTTTGTGGCTTTTATCTTTGGAATATTGCTGATTTTTTTTGTTTTGTATTTCAGAGTCTGGATAATTTTTTAGATCTATTTATAAGCTTTAAGTTATGCTTTAAGTATATTAAGTAGAGTATACTTTTGTAAACAGAACTTGAGGCATATTTTTTCTCTGCCTATTTTCTCCAGAATTATATTCTTAATTCATGTGTGTTAGCTTGCATACATTTAATGACAACTTGTTTTCTTGTGTAATGGGACACAATTGGAGGAAGTGGTTATTTTCTTAGGGCTTTGAACTGAAATGGGCTTGGGAAAGGTTCCAGAAAAGCCAGTGTAGGTCCTATATAAAAAATGATCCTTGTTGCACTTTGGGTGGTTAATCAGGCTAAGTATATGGGCCTGAAGCTTCTTTTGCAAGTAGATTTGTCCTGCTATGACTTGCCTTTGTTGGAAGTTGGGGGCTGAAGAGAGAAATGCTGTGTTTCAGAAGAAAATGATACTATTAGATTAGCCTTTGATTTCTGGGTGGCCGTGAAATCACCTGTAGTATGACGCTGCCCACGATGCCCCTCCTCAGTATTAAGCAGCCAGAAAGATTGACAACCAGATTCCCCATGATTGAAAATTGATAAATAGAAAGGGGGGACTGAAACAGACCAAATAGTCCCATAGATCACTCTTTCGATAAACACAGAAATTGACCCTTCTGGTCTTAAGGCTTGAAACTTTTGTGAGTTTTTTGTTTTATGTGAGTTCCTTCCTCAGAAAACCACTTGCAGCCTCTCAAAAAAGTATTAAAGAAATGAAACGCACCAGATCACCGTATTCAGATAATGAGATGCTAGACCCCTCATTCATCATGATTGCTTTCTTGCCCCTCCCTAGTTCTTGTTTTTTTACACATTGTTACATTTTTTTCCCTGCTATATATACCCATAATTTTAGTTGGTCGGGAGGATGGACTTGAGACTGATCTCCCATCGCCTCAGCTGCAGCACCCAATTAAAGCCTTCTTCCTTGCCTATAATTGCTGTGTCAATGATTGGCTTTCTGTATGGTTAGCAGCAGGACCTAGACCGAAACCTTGGTGTTTTCGTAATAATCTTATAATTGAAAAAGATCCTTAAAACAATCTAATTTAATTCTCATTTTACAAAAGAGGATTTAAAAATGGAAAAGATTTGCTGACTGAATCAAGATTATAACATTAATTAGCAACAGCAGATAAACTAAAATACAAGCCTTCTGAATTCAAAATCTGCTTTCCATTTCTCCCTACGTCCCACAAGAACAAATATGTAAAATAAACTGGAGAATTTTTACTTATCTATGTATGAATATAAAACATTTTTGGTTTGTAATAAAGGATGTTACCTTACAGGAAGCCATAAATTATTTCAAGTCTGAGGTTCAGACTATGAAATCACAATTTTAAATTATTAATACTGTGAATCAAACTTCATCTATAACACTTATTGTAAGAATAACATAAAATATGAAGAAGAGGGTTGGAAAACAGACTTAAGATACTTTAAGTTTGGGAATGATATAATTATAAAAAGACAACTTTTTCATATGACAATAGTAATTAGTAGTAATGAGATAATGTTGCTGGCTTATAGAGGATTGTATTATCTTATTATTATTTTCTATTATATATGTCAATATGTGCTACAAGGAGTCTATTTGTAATTCTGCATTTCTAGCTTATTTCTAAGATGAAGGTTACAGATATTTATATTGCTTTTTCTGGTAGATTTCAGACAGATTAATTACTGTTTTTGTTTTCCTTTGTCTTCTACCAATATTGTGCTAGAAAAGCTATGTTTACAGTTTGATGTTCACAGATTGTATTCTATTATTTTTGAAATACATATAGAAATCTACAAGAGCAAAAACTTCAAATTGAAAACCAATATAGGAGGACAGAGAAAACTTTTCTGGAGAAGTTACAGGGCAGAGTTTTAAGATACAAGATGTATTTATATATAAATACCACAGAACATTAACAGACAGGAAAACTCACATGTCAATTTACAGAAGATTAAAGAAAAGAAATGTATGTTTTGTGGAACTAAAGAGAAGGGTGTAAGTAAAGCAGTAGTAAGAGTTAAGGTACAGAGGTGGGACTCATGGGCTATATCTGTTGATATAAACTTCTTCTTGACAATGAGGCTCAGCTGGTAAAGTTTAAGCAGATTAGTGATTATAACCAAAAGTGCCAAGTCATTCACAGTTCTTTAACACACTACTTTGTTTTGTTTCTTTTGATCTTCTTGTTTCCTCTGCTGGGATATTCCATTATCATTCTTGCCCAGGTAAAACTGCACTTGTATTTATCTACTGCTATCTGTCTAGATTTACCTGTGCCTGCATCTGAATCCCATGTGGGCAGAGATCTCATTTTACTTGTTTTATATTTCTAGTACCTCCCCAAGAGACTAGTATTTGTGGGAACTTAGTAAATTGTTATAAGAATAAATGAATAAATAAATAGCCTCATCATTTTTTACTAATGATAAACTTAGCATGTACATTTGTCACTAGTAAAATGATCTTTTAAAGAGAAAATTGTATTTTAAAAAGAATGTATAGTCACAATGGGAAAATAATTTTATTTCAAAGTAAATTATTTCATCTCATATTAATTAAACATAGCCTTGCATTTTATGAAAAGAATGGGAATTTAAAATGTATGTTAGCCCATGCATCAATCATTTTTATCGTAATTTTATTAGAAGCTATTTGGGGAGAGAGATTGTCTCTTATTATCTAATTATCAAACAGTAGTGCTTTATTCATGTTAGGATGAAGTAAATATTTACTTAATTTAATTGGATAACGTAAGTATAAGTTAACCAATATACACGACTAAAGAATATCCCAAAATAACTTAAGTGTTTTTTAAAAGCTTTTGGTTTTTATTTCTTCTGTATGCTTATCAAAGTCTCAAAAAAAAGTAAAACAAAACACTAAACTATGTACTATTCCTTCTCTCACTCTCTGAATCTTTAGCTGGTTTACTAAATTAGAATAACACAGACATACGTATTTCATTCATATTGGACTTATTTTCAGTCAATATTACTACATTTATGGATGAAAGCTGTCAATTTTAAAATAACAATATAGAAAACTGTCTAAATTCTGAAGCCTGCTGTCATTTTTTGATGTTATTATTTAGTTAGCTTACATGCCATGGTTGCTGGCTGGGTCGATCTGTAAAAAAAATCACTATATATATAGTGTGTGTATACATATATATATAGTGTATATATATAGTGTATATATATAATGTATATATATAGTGTATATATAATGTGTATATATACAAATATATCATATATATATTTGTTCATAATCTTTAAAGATAATCTTCCTTATAAAAGAAATCTGAAAGCAAAGCCTCATAACTTTTCAGTTCATTCATCAATTCAATTTGAAGGATTAACTTCTCTCCAGAAAATAGCAAATATGATTATCCTACAGTGAACATGACATTATCTCAGCAGGTAGAATGGAAGTATATGGATTTTATTCTCTGCAGGTCCCACTTGATACTTCACCAAACATTCTAAGGTGAGTTTTTAGTATCCAAGACATTATTTAATGAAAATAAATGTGAAGCCAGGTCAACTAAATTTCTGAAGTCACAGAAAAGACGTGTATACTCAGAATCTGAAGATGGCACTTTGTTTTCTGGCGTGGAATACAATTTTACTTAAGTAAAAAACATTTATTGTATTGATAATTATAGACAATATATTATCCAGGAAAATCAACGATATGTCTTACAAATAGAAACTGAGCAAAAAGAGGAATATAAGATCTCATTCATTAAATAATCAATAAAGTGATTTGAAACACTTCAAATGTAATATAATATATTGGCCACATATAGATCAGACCAGATTTATTTAGCACAACACAATCTTCAATGAAAAATATGTATATATAATACCAACTTGTGGTTGGTTTTATTTTAATATTCAAGACTTTAATAAATTAAAAGTCTTGAGTATTAAAAGACTTTAATAAAATCAAAATAAAAAAACAAAAGGTGCCTTTGTTCTTATAAATAGCATTATTATCATTGCTACTAAACAATTATAGTTTTCCTCCACAACAGTAACTGCAAAGATTATAGATATGAAACAGTGGAGGAAAAAGCTTTAAATCTAACAACTCTAAGTTCAAGTTATGGTCCTACTACTTGTTTACTAGGGGAGTGGAAGTGGGAAAGGGGACTGCTGAGCCAAGTCAATCATCCTATTTCAGCCTCAGATTTCTGGTGTGCAAAACTAAATTATGCAAAAGTCATGATGCTATTGTTAATATTAGAAATTATATATATAAAGGAGCTAGCAAGGTATCTGGTCCTAGTGTATGCTCAATAAGTATTATCAATCATCTTTAATTCCTCTTCAGAATAACCTAGCACAGATGAAGCTATTATTTAAAATGCACTCAAACCTTACTTGGCTCTTATTGTAGATTCTGTAACTACTCAATGTATAAAAGTATTCTATATATTTCTTCTAAGAAGGAGCCCTTAGCTGTTTATCAGGTTCAGGCATACAGAGTCCTCCCGCAGCATCCATGTGGGATTGGTTCCAGAGCCCATAAGGATACTAAAATCTGCAGATAATCAAGGCCCTGATAGAAAATGAGACAGTATTTGTATATAATCTATGCATATTGTCTCATACACTTTAAATCATCTGGAGATTACTTGTAATACATATAAAATATTAATGCTAATAGTTGTTATACTGTAGTTTAGAGAATAATGACAAAATGTCTGCGCATGTTCAGTACAGATGTAATGTTTTCCCCAAATATTTTCAATTGTTGCAGTTAGTTGAATCTACTGATGTGGAAGCTGTGGATATGGAGGGCCAAGTGTATATTTGCTTTTTGGATATATTAAGTTTGGCCGCATCCAACTAAATGTGTCCAAAATTAAATTGATGTCCTCACCCAAGCCATGTGCACCCCTATTGACATCAACATGACGTCACCTTAAGCAAAACCCTGGGAAATATTTTATCTTATTTTTGACAAATCTATTTCTCTATTCTTCCTAACATACCCAGTTCAAAACATTAGCAGTATTTCCTGTAGACTCTTGTGCCTCTGCTCCCCTAAAATCTGCCTCCCACAGAGACAATCAGATGGATTTTACAAAAACATGTTTTCTCACTTGACTTTCTAATTTAAAAGTCTTTCCAAGAATTCCTCCTATTGACTAGATAAGTCTAAGTTTCTTATAAAAGAAAATTAAATTTTCTGTGGCATGGTCTTTTAATTTTCCAGCCCCACCTTGAATCAGTTTATGCCCCAGTAACACTGACTAATAATTATCTATAAACAAGAAGCTATTTCAGACCTTTGAGGCTGTGCAAATAGGGTCACATACTTTTTTTATCATTTGGTCAACCTCATCCTCTTATTGTGGGATGACTTCTTGGTACTCCTTCATTATCGTAAGTTCCCCATCAATACCCCCAGAAAGCCCAGAATTTACCTTAATCTCAAAATTGCTATGCTAAACTCAATTTAATTTATATTCTTTATATACTTTACTGTATTTTGGGGGCTTTCAAATGATGGTACTGTAGTTATCTTTGTTTTCCAGAATGTAGTAAATGGTAGTATGTAATAAATGGTTTGTTGGGCTGAAAGGAAACTTTTCCTATCACAGACACCTGAAGGAAATGAGGCCATTGAGAAATCTGAGAAAAGAGCCATCCAGGCTGAGAGAAGATGAAAATCAAGTTCAAAAGCATATAGGTAGCTATGATCCTCAGAGATAGAGAGGAGACTGGTGCCACAACTGGAATGGACTAAGAAAAGCAGAGTTGAGTAGGAGATGAAATGTATAAACTGTTGACATGAGGGAGTGTCCTACCTGTAGTGACAGCTGACAAATTTCACTAAGCCCTTTTGAATTTATTTTAATGATTTGCCTTTTACTCAGAGTGAGGTATGAAAGCACTGGAGAGCTTGAGTAATGGATTGAGATGTTTTCCATGTTACCAGGATCACCCAGGCTATTATGTTGAGAAGAGATTGAAGGGAGCACAGGAAGACTTGTAATTGGAAGAAGTTTTCAACACTCTAGACTAGAGATTGCAGTGGCTTGGACTGGAATGCTAATAACCAAAGTGGCAGCAGTTGTTGCTTGCTGAATACATTTTTAGAGTAGAACACAGAGGAGTTGCTCCAAGTTATGTGTGGAGTTGGGGAGGAAGAGGGGCATTGAGGATGACTCTAAGGGTGTTTGGTCAGAGTGACTGCAAGATGGGAGATGCCTTAAACCTCTTATTGGATATAAAGTCACCAATAAGTTTGACAGGAGTACTGTTGAAGTGAATGTCAGGCAGGTAGGAAGTAAACTCTTCCAAGTGTGACTTCCAGTATGTAGATGACAATAGGATATGAGGTTAGAAAGAAGAAAATTTATTGGGAAGAGACCTATCAACTGTCGATGACAGCAAGGAGGGGTAATGGGCATTATAATTATTTTTTGACATGAGATTCAAAGGAAAACAAACTATTAAGGAGGAGGAAATCTAGTTTAAAAATGTAAATGAGAATCTAATACTCCACCAACCGTATCTCTGTGATTAATGATGATCACACACCCTGCAAAGTTTAGTTACAGTCCGTCAAGTTTCCTACACCTGGTGTAGTATTGAGTTATCTGACAAGTTTGATCTCGTAAGATTCTTGAGATTTCCTTTTTTTTTTTGAACTAATGTTAGTAAACTGTATCTTTTAGAAGAATCATCCATTTCTGTTTTCAAATTTTGCATACATTTAAGCAAAGTTGTCTCTGAATCCTACTTTTTTTCTATTTATATGTAGTTTCCTCATTAGATTTTATTGTGTACAGTTTTACTTGTTCTTTTTTTCTTGATTAGGTTAGATAGTATTTTATCCAATTAATTATGTCTTTATTTTTGTTGTGTCTTTCCAGAGAACCAAATTCAGTCTCATTTATTTGTTTTATATATGTTTATAATACATTCATGTCTGATATTATAGTTATTAATTATTTTGGGGGATTTATGTTTTTATTTGTTTCTTTATGAAGTATTATGACAACTATACCTAATCTTGATAGTTTTCTCAAAAAGAAAAGTACAGACTAATTTTATTAAATAAAATCACAGCAAGCATATAATATCAGCTTATTTCAAGAGAAAAAAATTATGTCCTAATAGAATCTACACCATGGATGCAAAATAGATCCATCTAAACCATGGATGCAAAATAGGAGCTATAGTAAGATCAGTCATTATATCATCAACTCAAGAAGAAAAGTCATTACTGTCCTCATATATGGTAGCTATTTATTTGATCTGAGAAAAGCACCATTACTATTTTAAAAAGTCAATAAAATAGAAATAGATGAGTATTTTTTAACATATTATTAATAGTTTTTAAAACCATAGACCAATCTAATGGGGAAACACTGGGGCAGTCTCATTCAAGTCACAAACGAGACAAGCATTTTTACTGGAAGTATAATAGGAAATGAAAGTAAAGAAAGAAAATGGAAGCCAGGCATCGTGGCTGATGCCAGTAATCCTAGCACTTTGGGAGGCTGAAGTGGGAGGATCAGTAGAGGCCAAGAGCTTGAAACGAGCCTGGGCAACATAGCAAAATTCTGATTCTACAAATTTGTTTTTAATTAGCTAGGATTGGTGGCCTGAACCTGTAGTCCTCACTACTAGGGAGGCTGAGGTGGGCGGATTGCATGAGCCCAGAGTTTGAGGCTTCAGTTAGCTGGGATTGTGCCACTATACTCTAGTCTGGGAGACAGAGTTAGACCTTGGCTAGGGGGAAAAAAAAGTAAAAGAAAAAAAGCCTATTTACAATGAAAACAAAAGATGCAGAAATAGTTCAAGGAAGAAATGTACAGAACATACATAAAAAGAAAAACAAAAAGCCTGCTAAAAAACACAAAAAAATGCATGGACAAATGCAGATGCAAAATGTTCTTGGATAGAAAGATTCAACATCAAACATATATAATATATTCCTAAGTAATTAATATATAAATTTCTTGTGTTCCTAATAAAAACACAGTTAACAACAACAAAAATACTGAACTAGCTTATTTAAAGTCAAAGAGAAAACTTAACAGAAGGAGAGGGAACATTTTGGAGGGAAAATAGCATTGAGGTAAGTTAGTAGCACCAGAGGATAGAGCATACTATGTAACCTTAATCATTAAAATTGTGTGGTAATAGCTTATAAAATATAAATAATAGAATTGAATAGAACATTTAGATCAAAATCAAAATACATAAGAAAATATATGATATAATAAATGCAACATCTCAAATTTGTTCACCATTGGATGAATATCACAATGTATTGTGTAGGGACCACAGAGTATTTGACTGGAAAAAACTATGGCTGCATTAATACCACCTACTGTGTACTAAGATACATCTCAAATACAATAAAGATTTAAATATACAATATGAATCCACATAAACACTAGTAGAAAACGTAGAATAACTGTAATCTGGGCTTAACATACCAATATAAAAAACTGATATACTTGCACATATTCAAACTGATGCATGTTCAGTGTTAAATATTTCTCCATTGTCAATAAAAGAGGATAAATTGAAAAGTTTATCAATAATAGACTTCTTCTACAGTTTTATACTTATTAAGGAATATGTTTATCAATAATAGACTTCTTCCATAGTTTTATACTTATTAAGGAATATTACATAACTGTGAAAAAAATAATTTGAAGGATTTATCTAGTATCTACATGGAGAGGACTCCAGGATACATTCATTGTGAATGGAAAAAAACCCCAGCAAAGTGAAGGAATATATTAATATTTATTCATATTTTCTTGGAATGATACTGAAAATCTGGAAATAAACAATAAATAAACAAAAGGGATTTCTCAGGTGGGAGACTAGAAAGATGCAATTGTAATAGCAGGAAATCTTTTAGCTCCCTGTGTGTGTGTGTGTGTGTGTGTGTCTGTGTGCGAGTCTGTGTGTGTATACACATATTTAAATACATATATTATTTTACATATTTTAATAATTACCTATACACTCAGAAGTGACTTTGAAACCCTGAGACATTACATGCCACTGACACATCTGTTAATTTCTTTGAAGAAAAGAGCCTTTCTCTCTCTGTCTGCAGCCTTACTTTTCCATAATAAATTTGAAATATGCCTCTGATATTGTCCTTTTCCCAAAATTTAACCAAATCAGAATATGCATGCAGTTCCTGAGAATCTGGTCTCTCTGATTTTCTGATCTAATTTAGATGTTTATAGGATAAAAGAATACTTGCCGCGCTTCTTAAATTTAATTACAGGGTTAAACGGGCCCGATGAAAAGACTGCATTGGTTCTAATATAAATTACCTTCGCTCTGCAGGAGGAGCATTATCCGCTGCTTGGACCGTGAGTGCGTAAGTCCGCCCGACTATCATTTCCACCCCCGGAGCCATGGTGATAAGCCCTGTTGTTTTATTGATGATGAAGTCTCCCTGAGCCCCAACAAGGATTTCATATGTGATCTCCCCATTTGACCCTTCGTCTGCGTCGACTGCAGTGAGCTGGAATTGAAAATCACAACATAAATCCTCTTGGGTCTCAACTTTTCACCACCATGTTGTTTTTTCCCCCCAACAAAAGAAGCTTGCTTTCAAAGAAAAAAACACAGGAAAGTTTCCTTGACATATATACTGTTTTTTTGTTGTTGTTTTTTTTAACTGAGGCTACTGTGTCCTGTTACAATACTAAAGCAATCACAAGAATAAGAGTGATTTTGTTTTTTGTGAGAGTGTTAAGAAATAAACTTTGGATCTTGAAGGCTTATCTTTATTTTAATTTAATAAAGGGAAAAAGAGGAAAGCCCTAACAGAAAATCTAATATCCCTATAGGAAATTTATTTTTTCTGTCTTGCCTTGCATTCTTGACACATAAACTCATATTAAAACAGACTGAACCTGGAAAAAATGAAATAGGCATAGTCTGCCTTTGTTACTCCCAACCTTCCTTTTACTCTCATTTTTCCTTCCATAATGTTCTCCTCCCTGTCTCCCAGAGACTCTCATCTTTGTGTCCTTTTTGTTTACAATTGCTCTAGGAAAGGTTATTAACTTGCACGCCCTGATTTATAAAGGACTGATAAGTCGTAGAGTATTAATGTGTCAACAATCAAACAAATACATCTCCCATTGTAGAATATCAAGGGTAACATAGCCCAAGAAATGTTTCTTTGGGGAAAGAAAATCTATTCGGAGCCCTTGAAATTAAGCATGTAAACATCTGTATAGCCAATTTACATATATCTATAATCATTTTGAAGGAACTGGTATCTAAAAGACTATTTGGGATATTATATGAAAAGATAACAATGATTAACTTCATCAAGCAACATTAAAGCAACAGTGATTTATTATATTAAAAGTGGCTCCTTGACTTGCTGATAAATATAAATTAAAGGGGAAAAAGGATATAAAGGGATTCTAGCAGAAATCTTATAGTAAGCATTTTACATACATCAATAGTATTTTCTGTATTCATCATACAAAAAGTGAAGAATGAAAGAAAGTGGTCTCAATTTACACATGAGGGAATATAATTAAAAGTTTTCTGTGGAATAAAGAAAACACACATAATTGTAGTAAATTAACCTACCTGTAGAAATGTTTTATTTACTTATATTTTCAATACATTACTTCTAAAAATAGTAGTTTTTATAGTTTGCAGACTCCTTTGAAAATACAGTAAAGATGCTGGTATACCTTCCTTGATCAAATGTAAACATACACATTTACCTTGAAACTTGAATTCAATTTCAGGAACACCATATTAACTAATTTCCCATTCAAAAGTTCATGTTTAATATCCTCAATAAATGTAAACAAAGTACTTTATACACTGTACTGTGCTGAAGGGGTTATATTATGCATATTCTATTTTTTATTATATGTCATGCTTAGAGTGATAATGTCCATAGAAATAGCAGCAAAAAATAATTGAGAATGAAAAAGGAAATGACATTAATGCAACTAAGTCCTGAGACTGGCTATTTGGGGGTGGACAGATGTGGTTGCTGGAAGGAAAGGCATTTTATGACATGATTCTGCGACTTGTATAAGCCTGACAGACATATTCCTAAAGGCAAAGGAGAAACATTTGCAGAAACAGTCAAAATGAATGGCATATATTTATAGAGAACTATTCAAGCCAGACAAACTAATTCTGTTTTGTGTATGGATAAAATTAGAAAATTAGAGGATGGGGATAACAGAGGAGATATCAATTTTGATTATACTTAAATCACTTAAAATGTCTCAGGAAATCTTAATTAAAATTTAGCACAAATTGGATTCAATATTAACATTCTTCCTGGGACTTAAATTGGCTAAAGGAATGTAATGATAAATGGCAATGCATCAAGTTAAGAAAAGGTGTTAAGGAGTGTGCTTCAGGGATGTCAGCATTATAGCTGGTCTTATTTAACATTTTCATAAATGATGTTGGAAGGGAGGATAAGCTGGATGATAATTACATTGAAGAAGGTACCCACCTGGGAGATGCTAGAAATACCAAATAGTACTGCAAAACACAGGAGACAGAAACACCCACTAAATTGCAGAGATAGTCAACCACAGTTGAGCTAAGGTATTCAGGGAACACAATTAGCTCTGCAGAAATTATTAGGAGGTAGAAAGCTTAACAAGTACACAAAATAAGGATTCTATGTTTAAGTTACCTAGATAACACTATTTTTCAGTCTTTTACTACTAAATAATAAAATAATGGGTTATGAGTCAATATAATTTGTTTGCATGTATGCTAACAAAGATATTTTAAGGAAATTAATGGTAGTCCACCGTCAGAAAAATAAGCTGAGACACTGATTCTGAATACCCAACTCATAATAGTGTCTTCCATGTAAGATCCCAAAAACTCAAGACCTTTTTTTTTTTAAACCTCAACATTAGCAGGAGAATTGCTTGAACCTGAGAGGCAGAGGTTGCAGTGACCTGAGATCATGCCACTGCACTCCAGCCTGGCAACAGAGTGAGACTCTTAAAAAAAAAAAAAAAAATCCAAAACCTCAACGACATTACACAGTAGATGTCCCCTTCTGAAGTCTATTAGATGATGTTGAATGGAGTTGTAGTTGCTAATTTTGGAGCTAACCTATGGCAAGAATTTAATTCAATTATAGTTCAATGACTCTGTGACCAGTAGATAGTGTCTATGAGATGGAAATATATGAAGCTCATTTCTAATTTAGCGGGGAAATCTGCTTCCTAAATGAAAAGGGCATTTATTTACATGGGGAGGCCAATATTTTGCTTACAAGTTTCAGATGAAAGTAAAAACAATACTATGACTTTAAAGTGTTTATTGAAACATTGTGATATCTAAAAGGTAAGAAATTGTGAGCTATTTTTTTTTATTTCTTTTCGATGATGTTTTATAGTTCTATTCAGGAACTTTAGCCCTACCCTTTCATAATTCCTTCCTCTCAGTGTTTCAACATGTGCATATTCCAAATGTCCCCATCTGTATTAGTCTGTTTTCATGCTGCTTATAAAGACATACCTGAGACTGGGTAATTTACAAAGGGAAGGTTTATTGGAATGCCACATGGAATTCCACGTGGGTAGGGAAGCCTCACAATCATGGCAGAAGGTGAAAGGTGCATCTTATGTGGCGGCAGACAAGAGAAGAGAGCTTGTGCAGGGAAGCTCCCCTTTTTAAAACCATCAGATCTTATGAGACTTGCTCACTATCACAAGAACAGCACAGGAAAGACTTGCCCCAATGATTCAATTACCTCCCACTGGGTCCTCCCACAACACGTGGGAATTCAAGATGAGATCTGAGTGGGAATACATCCAAACCATATCATTCCAACCCTGGCCCCTCCCAAATCTAATGTTCTCACATTTCAAAACCAATCATGCTTTCCCAACAGTCTTCCAAAGTCTTAACTCATTTCAGCATTAGCTCAAAAGTCCACAGTCAAAAGTTCCTTCCACCTATGAGCCTGTCAAATCAAAAGCAAGTTAGTTACTTCCTACATACAATGGAGATACAGGCATTGGGTAAATACAGCCTTTCCAAATGGGAGGAATTGGCCAAAACAAAGGGGCTACAGGCCCCATGCAAGTCCGAAATCCAGTGGGGCAGTCAAATCTTAAAGCTCCAAAATTATCTCTTTTGACTTCATGTCTCACATCCAGGTCATGCTGATGTAAGAGGTGGGTTTCCATGCTCATGGGCAGCTCTGTCCCTTTGGCTTTGCAGGGGACAGCCTCCCCCCCAACTTTGTTTATGGGCTGGCATTGAGTGTCTGCAGCTTTTGCAGGTGCACAGTACAAGCTGTAGGTGGATCTACCATTCTGGGCTCTGGAGGACAGTGGCACTCTTCTCACAGCTCCACTGGCCAGTGCCCCAGTAGGGACTCTGTGTGAGGGCTCTGACCCTGCATTTCCCTTCTGCACTGCCCTAGCAGAGGTTCTCCAGGAGGGCCCTGCCCCTCAGCAAACTTTTGTCTGGGCAACCAGGTGTTTCCATACATCCTCTGAAATCTAGGCAGAGGTTCCCAAACCTCAATTCTTGACTTCTGTGCACCTGCAGGCTCAACACCATGTGGAAACTGCTGAGGCTTGGAGCTTGAAACCTCTGAAGCCACAGCCTGAGCTCTATGTTGGACCCTTTCAGCCATGGCTGGAGTGGCTGGGACACAGGACACCAAGTCCCTAGGCTGCATACAGAACAGGGACCCTGGGCCTGCCCATGAAACCATTTTTTCCTCATAGGCCTCTGGGCCTGTGATGAGAGAGGCTGCTGTGAAGACCTCTGACGTGCCCTGGAGATATTTTCCCCATTGTCTTGGGGATTAACATTCAGCTTCTTGTTACTTATGCAAATTTTTGCAGGTGGCTTTAACTTCTCCTTAGAAAATGGGATTTTCTTTTATATTGTGTTGTCAGGCTGCAAATTTTCCAAACTTTTATGTTCTGTTTCCATTATAAAACTGAATGCACTTAACAGCACCCAAGACACCTCATGAATGTTTTGCTGCTAAGAAATTTATTCTACCAGGTATCCCAAATCATCTGTCTCAAGTTCAAAGTTCCACAAATCTCTAGGGCAGGGGCAAAATGCCACCAGTGTCTTTGCTAAAACGTAAAAGATTCACCTTTGCTCCAGTTCCCAAGAAGTTCCTCATCTCCCTCTGAGACGACCTCAGGCTGGACTTTATTGTCCACATCACTATCAGCATTTTGGACAAAGCCATTTGACAAGTCTCTAGGAAGTTCCAAATTTTCCCACATCTTCCTGTCTTTTTCTAACACTCCAGACTGTTCCAACCTCTGCCTGTTACTCAGTTCTAAAATTGCTTCCACATTTTCAGGTATGTTTTCAGCATCACCCCACTCTACTGTTACCAATTTACTGTATTAGTTAATTTTCACATTGCTGATATAGACATACCCAAGACTGGGCAATTTACAAAAGAAAACAGGTATTGAAATTACAGTTCCATATGGCGGGGAGGTCTCACAATCATGGCAGAAGGTGGTAGCGGATAAGAGAGGAGAGCTTGCACAGGGAAACTTCCATTTTTAAAGCTATCAGATTGTGGGAGACTTATTCACTATCATGAGAACAGCAAGGGAAAATCTTGCCCCCATGATTCAGTTACCTCCCACCAGATCCCTCCCACAATACTTGGGAATTCAAAATGAGATTTGGGTGGGGACACAGCCAAACCATATCACCATCAATCACCCACGCGACCACAAAATAATCTAAGTTGCTCCTAATGTTTCCTTTTCAATTTTGGCTGCAGTTTACTACTCTCTTTAATTGCTCTTTCCTGGTTCTGATAAAAAAAATACAGCTTGATATAAAAGGACAAATATAAAGAAGATTGAATTGTGCATAAGCTGAACAAAAACATTCAAATTGGAGTCTCAAAAATGACACAGAATTAAAGCCACAGTTGATATAAACCATATGCAAGAATATAAATTGTAATGCAAGAGTGTAAACGTGGTATTTTATATGAATAAATATATTTTTTTATTAGAAGTGAATTATGGGCCGGAAGCTGTGGCTCATGCTTGTAATTCCAGCACTTTGGGAGGCCGAGGTGGGCGGATCACGAGGTCAGGAGTTTGAAATCATCCTGGCTAACACGGTGAAACCCCATCTCTACTAAAAATACAAAAAAATTAGCCAGGCGTGGTGGCAAGCACATGTAGTCCCAGTTTTTTTGGGAGGCTGAGGCATGAGAATGGCATGAACCCAGGATGTGGAGCTTGCAGTGAGCCAAGATTGTGCCACTGCACTCCAGCCTGGGTGACAGAGTGAGAATCTGTCTCAAAAAAAAAAAAAAAAAAAAAAGTGAATTATGGCTTAATTGATAATGCATGAATGTGTTGATCATTTGATGTTTTTGCCTCTTGGGCACCCTTGGCTCTTGCTTCCAGTAAAAGTCCCTTATTTTCCTTTGGGGAGCAATTAATTATTTTCACCATCCATGTTTGGATGGAGCTGACACTTAGCTCCAGTGATAGGCATCTCATGCCTGGAAATTGTTTAGCAAAAAAACATGTCAAGTTATTCAAGTTGGTATAGTCAAGGTGACTCCTAGAACTACTGGAAAAGAGTGTTTTTTTCTTCCTCTAGGGCTAAACTGGTAAATTTACAGCTGGTGTTTCTGCTGGCTTTCCGGTCTTCATTGGATGTACCTAAGACTGAGACCCATACAGAAGAAGACATGTCAAGAAATAAGCAGAAAATATCGCTCATGACATGGTTTCTGGTTATGCCTGAAACCAAATTCACCACTTTCTGATAGATTAAAAATTATATATTTTAAACGCTAATTTATTTTGAAATTATGTCTTTCAACCATAAGAACCCTAAATATATAAAATAGTTTTGATGGTTAACTACTCTTCTTTGTTTGCTTTTTGATTATTTTTCTAGGATTATTGTGCTTCGAGATTTTGGTTTGAGATACCATGTAATCATTAATACAATAATGTAATATATAATTATTCATTACAACAGGCAAAGATATTGCTTGAAAGTGGTAGAATTGTCCCTGTATAGAAATAATATTGAATTACTCAATAAGTAAAAAAATACAGATAAATTAGCTGGTAAATATTTCCATCAAGAGAGGACAGACTCGATTTCAGGGAAATATTATTGCTTTGTTTTTTCTTCTTCATAATTTCATGGATAGAGGATTCATTCTTACATAGATATGAGCAACCTCAGCATATAGTTTTTTTCGTTATTAAGATGAGAACTTTCACCTTTTAACTTAAAGGAAGCACTTTCATAGCTTCTCTTTGATATATATGAATTGCCAGAATCACTACTCCTGTGCTTTGGGACCATTGTTATGTAAAATAAGGGTACCACCACAGGTAATCTAATAACAGAGATAGCTTCTAAGTGACTCATGGGCAGGGAGCATAGATGTCCTGGAGATGCTGGACAAAAGGATGATTCATGTCCCCCCCTCCCCCCCAGCTGGGGACAGAGTAGGACACCTCAAGATTTCATCACACTACTGAAAATGGCACAAAATTTAAAACTTTGGAATTGCTGCTTTCTAGAATTTTCCATTTAATGTTCTCAGAGTATAGTTGACCAAAAGTAATAGAAACCATGGAAAGCAAAACTGAGGACAAGGGAAGAATACTGTAAAAATAAACATGAACTAAGAGATTTACCTCACAGCATATGTAAAATTAACTCAAAATGCATCACAGACTTAAGGTGAAAGCTACACTATGAATACTAGGAGAAGATAATATAGGAGAAAATCTTTGTGAATTTGGTTGGCAAATTTTCTTAAATATGACAGTAAAAGTATGATACAATAAAAAATAAACTTCCTAAAAATTAAAAGCTTTTTCTCTACCAAAAACATAAGAACATGATACATAAAATACAGATTATGTATTTGCAAAATATTTGCAGATCATGTATCTGATAAAGGACTTGTATTTATAATTTATAGAGAATACTTACCAGTCAGTACTAAGAAAACAAACACAAATTTTTTAAATGAGTGAAAGATTTGAATAGATATTTCACCAAAGAAGATCAATAAATGGCTAATAAGCACATGGAAGTATCTCAAATTGTCATTAAGGGAACACAAAATCACAATGAGATACTAATAAGCATCTGTATAATGGCTTTAACAAATGAACTGACAATACTATCAGAGAGGATGTAGTGAGTGGTAAAATGGTACAAGCCACTGTTATTAAAAAGCAGTTTGACAGTTTATTTAAAAAGTATATATTTACCATGTAATCTAGCACTTTTCGTAAGGTATCTATATATAACAGAAAAATAAACATATATGTGTATATATATATGTGTGTATATATATATTTATATTTCCAAAAAGTGACTTATATAGAATATTCACAGTCACATTAAACTGGAAACAACTGAAATGCCCATCAACTGGTAAACAGATGAGCAGAATGTGTTTTCACATGATGGATTCTATTCAGTAACTCAAAGAAACAGATATATAGCATTGATCCATGCCACAGCATAGATGAGCTACATAAACATTATGCTATTTAAAAAGCCAGGTAAAATAAAAGTAACATACTATGGGACTCCATATTTTTTAATTCCTAGACAAGGAAAACTTTTAGAGGCAGAAACCAAAACAGGGGGTGTCTACAGCTGAAAATGGGAGTGAGCATTGACTACAAGTGGTCATGAGTAAAGTTTTGGGGTGATGGAAATTTTGGGGGTGAAAGAAATGTATAGAACTAGATTGTGGTCATTGTTGCACAACTGTCTAAATTTACTAAAACCAGCCCAACTCTTTCATGGAACTGATGTTTACTGGTCTTTGAATAAACACAGAAATTGACCCCCCTGCCCCACCATACCCTGTCTTGAAGCTTGAAACTTACATTTGTCTCATGGGAGTTTCTTCCTCAGGAAACTAACCCTCAACCCTCCTAGAAACCAAGGAACTGAAACTCACCAGATAACTGTATCCAGAAAATGAGATGCCAGACCTCTCATCCATGGATCATGATTCCAGTTTACCAATTCCTCTTCCTTACCCTACCCTAATATTTGTTTTTGCACAAGTATTTTTTCCCTGCTATATAAACCCCTAATTTTAATCATTTGGGGAGATGGATTTGAGACTTTATCTCCTGTTCTCCTCAGCTGCAGCACCTGATTACAGTTTTCTTCTCTGGCAATATTAGTTGTCTCAGTGATTGGCATTTTGTGAAGCAAGCAGCAGGACCTAGATGAAACCCTTGATGTTTTGGTAATATACATACATGAGGACATGTAAATTATACCTTAATAAAGTTATCAAAAATAACAAAGATAATTCCACCCACACATCTGACCTTTTTAATGATCTTTATCTATTTTTTTCTGCTACATTATAGAATGCCATTCAGGCTACTTGTTCATGTATTGTTTCATCATTTGAGTAACTTTCTTCCTTCTTCCTGCCTTCTTATGCACCTCACAAAGTTTAGGTCTTGATTATTTGTTTCTTTCTTTCTCTTTTAAACCATTCTATGTTCCTCTGCCTTCAGAGACTTTACTTTCAACTCCGTGAACTCCATTCTACCTTTGTAAAACTACTTCTTCCTCCTACGAATGGACAGGTATGAAAGCTCTGGCAAGCAAAGAAAAGCCAGACCCATGGAAGAAAAGCAGAATTTAATCAGCAAATCCAACTATGAAAGGCTGTCTGTGTTGAGAAAAGTAATAAGTAGAAGAGAAGGTGAAATTGTGGAATATAGAATGGAGAGCACACAAACAAAGATTTCAAGATAAGATACCTTCATATTTTCCTCTGAGAGAACATTTTATAGCAAGAGTATAATCTTCTTAGCAGCTCCCTTCAGATGTGGTAATGATTAATGGCCAATGCTGGAGAATTGCACAGATTTGGCAGAAATCAAGGTACAAGATATACTTGAGAACTCTACTGGGATCATTTGGGGTTAATGTCTCCTTATGACATGCTAGAATATGAGATAGGATTGTATCACTTGGGCCTTTTTTGTTGGTTATATTTAACCTAATTTTACATTTGAAGCCTTGAGTTAAATTCTAACTTTGACCTTATCTGATATGCAGTGGCTGGCAGCCATAGCTTATACATGTATAGATATGTATAAAAATGACATCACTTAAGGCATTCTTCGGTGGTTTCCTAGTATGACAGAGTCGATTTTTCTTTTTTGCCTCACCAGATGTGTTTAAGTGTGGGATGAAATATAAACAAATGTTTATGGAATCAGTATTGTAAACAAGAAGGTGAACACTAAAGTTATATGGTGACCCCATATCACTGATGATTTATTCCTAGAAATTCTCAAGGGCAATTATAAGGATCCTTTTGCACACTCAGGTTGAATTTCACCTAGAAGTAGAATATGCCTAATCTACAAGCTTCTGGGAGAAACAATACTTCTGTATGCATACAATATACTTGAATCATATTCATATCATATATACTTAGAGGAAATATATCAGTCTATTTTCACACTGCTATAAGGAACTAACTCAGACTGAGTAATTTATGAAGAAATGAGTTTTAATTGACTCACAGTTCCACAGGCTTAACAGGAAGCATGACTGGGAGGCCTCAGGAAACTTACAATGATTACAGAAGGCAAAGGAGAAGGAAGCACCTTGTTCACATGGCAGCAGGAGAGAGAGAGAGAGCGAGAGGAGAAGTGCCATACACTTTTAAACCATCAGCTCTCATGAGAAGTCACTCACTATCATGAGAATAGCATGGGAGAAATTTGCCTCCATAATCCAATTACCTTCCACTAGGCCCCTACTCCAATACTAAGGTTCACAACTCAAGGTGAGATTTGGGTGGGGACACAGAGCCAAACCAAACCGAGGAACAATCCTTGAGTCACCTTAATTAACACTGGACATAAAGAACTAAGAGGGATTTGAAGTTCAATAAATTAGTTTACTGAATCAAGTAGAGATGGCTTTTAGGCAAACATATTAACCTAAATAAGCAGAGTAGGGAACATTCTTTTTCAATAACTTGGCATTACTCAGGAATGATTACAGAGTAATCAATGATTACTGAAATAACAATTATAATAAATTCTGATGTATTTAAATGGTTCTAGTTGGCTATACTAGAAGATCAAGTCAGGAGGGACATATCTCTGGGAACTACGGACAATCTAAACTATACCAAGATGTCATTTGTAAGTATGGGCATTATCAATCTTCTATTACAGTCATATTTCTATGAACTAGGAAATAAACATCTTCTTCATGGTACCTTTGGCAAAGTTTGGACAGACTAAGAATCAATGCATTGCTTTATTAAAGAAAAGTGACTGGTGTGCTGCATTCATATGCAGAAGCTTTCGCTAGTGAAAGTTTATTCCTAGGGGATGGTTTATGGTTATGCTATCAGACCAGATGCAGAATTGTCTGAGAAAGAGTATCTAATGACTACTCTGGTAATGTAAAATGTATGATATGTAGGAAAAGTCTATTTTTTGCTAGGAAAGTTGAGAAAATAATTTGGAAATATTAAAGTGTATTGTGTTAAATATTTCATCTCTCTGCCTCAGCTCTATCGTGTAATAAGGGATTTTTAAATTCATTTATGTAGTTAGATAAAAATAAAATCTGAGTGCATACTGATCTCTAGGACAGAAAGATTATTTGGATGGGCAACATAAAACTTACAACTAGGTAATCCTTATGTAGAAGGATTTGCCAGAGAAAGAATTGAATTTACGTGTGTAAACTAATATACCCAGTTGAATGTATCAACACTTATAAAAAGGCAGAAGTAATAGAGGATAAGGGGGAAAAATTGTCTTTCAAATGTTAAAGAAATATCAGAACAGTTAAGTGAACCTATCTGTGGTTGTTAATTTGCTTTGTAGAGGGAATTCCAACTTCTTACTGTATGAAATATGCTCTGGTGATAGCCAGTGTTTTAACATCTATTTTTAATGCACTAGATATTATAGAAGTTAGTGTAACAAAAATTTTAAGATTTCTCAGAAATGTGTAGCAAGTGGGTAACACATACTGAGTGCAGATGACTTAGAAGTCATAAGATATTATATCTAAAGTTACAAGACTTCTACTATGCTATTGCCATAGAAGCTATATTGTTGCCTGCCTGGTATCCTTAATTAAAGCTAAATCAACTTGGAGCTGTGTAAGGTCTACTGGGTCTCTCCAGGTTGGCATTCAGTCTGAACCTAAGGCTGCTGCTCATTAAACTATCACTGGAAATACACTATTCAGTGTGATTTCTGATGGAAAAATGATATAATGGGTTTGCTTTTATGTTTGTTGATTTCTTCATGTGTCAATAACATTCACGAAGTTCTTCAATAACTCCTGCTGGCCAAGCAAATTGGGGATTGCAAATGTATTTATTTTCAGATTTATTCTCTGTAGCCTTAATGTGAACAAGTGATGCTTTAAAGCCAAAAAGCATAACAGGCTCCCAGTTTTCCCCCTTCTCTTATGCATATCCTAGAATAATCCAAGATGATGGGCACCTCAGTAGGGTAGGTGGTTGGCAAATTTATCACTTTGGTTGTATAATTTGGAAAAAGATATTGATAACATTAATAACATGATCATTAAATATTTATATGAATGAATAATTGTCACCGAAGGTGAATCTCCCATCTATGCATTTTTCTTCCCAAAAAAAGGCAAGAAATAAACCAACAAGAAGATGACTTTAAAGCATTTCTTTTCACAGCCTGACTATTTAAAGGGCTTGTTTCTTTTCTGCAGCAACTTCATGATCCTTTTGTAAAGGTTCATTGGTTCTAATTACTCAAACTCTGAGACTGGAAACTGGAACCTTAAGTGCTCTAATGCTATCAAATTCTCTCATGCCCAACTTACACTCTCAAAGAAAGATCTCCTCAAAGTTGGCTTCCATTAATTTCCATCTCATTAGCTTTAACCCATCGATTTAAGGACCCAGTCTTTCATACTTCTTCAAGAAATCTCACATTGTATACAATGCCAAATCTAAACTACTCTACATGCAAGGTAGCCATCTTAAACTAATTTATAAATAATTGGATCCATTTATTCAGACCTTAATTTGTACCAAATGTCTGACTCCGAAAAATGAAGAGTGGAAAAGAAACAGAAACAATAATTTCTGTCAAACAGAAGGTGCTCTAGGAAAGGAGATGAGAGAGAAACCTATCTTTAAACGAAATGCTGTTACAGAAACATAAAAATACATTACAAAAGTACAGAAAAGCCTGTCATGACAAAGTGGCTGGGAGAATAAACCAACATATATTTGACTTAGTAAAAGAAAAGCAAATCTTTGAGCATTCAGTTCCTCTTCTCTCCAATGCCAGTCAAATTTGTATCTTTAATGCCTCATGAAATTACTATGCCTTTGGCTGTATCATTTCATCTTTGACATCATATTATCTTCACCTGCCTATCTGAGTACTCTAACAGATCATCATCCCCACTCACTTTTGATGAATTCTCGTTAGTACTCTTAGTCTTTCTCATCAAATTTAACAATTCAATAATTGTGATGTTTTCTGATTATTTCACTGTGAAGAAGGATTATTTCTTGCAAAATACAGTCAACTCCTTGAGGAATAGGGCTGTGCCTTACTCGTTCTATGTATTTTTCAGAGCACTTAGTTTAGTACGAATCACCTAAAAATCTGTGTAGATTAAATTATAATCTAGCCAAGAAAGTAATACAACATGTAGCATACATATATTAGGACTTGCACAATAGTGTTTTGTTTGTTTGTTTGTTTGTTTCCTTTGCCAAACTGGATGAGCAAGTTTACTAGGGTTTTAAGAAATCCCTACTGCTCTATTTAAATGTTTGTTTTTTCCCCTAAGATCTCCTGTATTTGAAATATCTCAATATTCAACTATTTTTATTTTACTCAGATGACTATGCTTGGACATTATAACTGTCAGGCCTCTGAGCTCAAGCCAAGCCATCGCATCCTCTGTGACTTGCACGTATAAGCCCAGATGGCCTGAAGTAACTGAAGAATCACAAAAGAAGTGAATATGCCCTGCCCCACCTTAACTGATGACATTCCACCACAAAAGAAGTGTAAATGGCCAGTCCTTGCCTTAAGTGATGACATTACCTTGTGAAAGTCCTTTTCCTGGCTCATCCTGGCTCAAAAAGCACCTCCACTGAGCACCTTGCGACCCCCACTCCTGCCCGCCAGAGAACAAACCCCCTTTGACTGTAATTTTCCTTTACCTACCCAAATCCTATAAAACGGCCTCACCCTTATCTCCCTTCGCTGACTCTCTTTTCGGACTCAGCCCGCCTGCACTCGGGTGAAATAAACAGCCATGTTGCTCACACAAAGCCTGTTTGGTGGTCTCTTCACATGGACGCACATGAAATTTGGTGCCGCGACTCGGATCGGGGGACCTCCCTTGGGAGATCAATTCCCTGTACTCCTGTTCTTTGCTCCCTGAGAAAGATCCACCTATGACCTCAGGTCCTCAGACCGACCAGCCCAAGGAACATCTCACCAATTTCAAATCAGGTAAGCGGCCTCTTCTTACTCTCTTCTCCAACCTCTCTCACTGTCCCTCAACCACTTTCTCCTTTCCACTTTTCAATCTCTCCCTTCTCTTAATTTCAATTCCTTTCATTTTCTGGGAGAGACAAAGGAGACACATTTTATCCGTGGACCCAAAACTCCGGCGCCAGTCACGGACTGGGAAGGCAGACTTCCCTTGGTGTTTAATCATTGCAAGGATGCCTGATTATACACTCACGTTTCAAGGGTGTCAGACCACGCATGGACGCCTGCCTTGGTCCTTCACCCTTAGCAGCAAGTCCTGCTTTTCTGGGGAAGGGGCAAGTACCTCAACCCCTTCTCTCCTTGTCTCTAACCCTTCTCTGCTTTTCTGGGAGAGGGGCAAGTACCCCTCAACCCCTTCTCCTTCACCCTTAGCGGCAAGTCCCGCTTTTCTGGGAGAGGGGCAAGTACCCCAACCCCTTCTCCTTCACCCTTAGCAGCAAGTCCCGCTTTTCTACGGGGCAAGAACCCCAATCCCTTATTTCCACGCCCCAACCTCTTATCTCTGCGTCCCAATCCCTTATTTCCGCACCCCAACCTCTTATCTCTGTGCCCCATCCCTCATTTCCATGCCCCAACCTCTTATCTCTGTGCCCCAATCCCTTCTTTCCGCACCCCGACCTCTTATCTCTATGTCTCAATCCCTTATTTCCACACCCCAACCTCATATCTCTGCACCCCAATCCCTTATTTCCATGGCCCGACCCCTTATTTCCGTGCTCTGACCCCTTATTTCTGCTCCCCATCCCTTATTTCTGTGCCCCGACCTCTTATCTCTGTGCCCCAACCCCTTTTCCCACTTTTCTGGAAGGTAAGAACCCTCGAACCCCTTCCCTCTCTTTCCATACTCTCTCTTTTCTGTAGGCTTGCTTCCTTCACTATAGGCAACCTTCCACCTTCCATTCCTCCTTCTACTCCCTTGGCCTGTGTTCTCAAAAACTTAAAACCTCTTCAACTCACACCTGACCTAAAATGCCTTATTTTCTTCTGCAATGCTGCTTGACCCCAATACAAACTCGACAGTAGTTCCAAATAGCCAAAAAATGGCACTTTGAATTTTTCCATCCTGCAAGATCTAAATAATTCTTGTCGTAAAATAGGCAAACGGTCTGAGGTGCCTGACATCCAGGCATTCTTTTACACATCAGTCCCTTCCTAGTCTCTGTGCCCAGTGCAACTCATCCCAAATCTTCCTTCTTTCCCTCCCGCCTGTCCCCTCAGTCTCAACCCCAAGCGTCGCTGAGTCTTTCTAATCTTCCTTTTCTACAGACCCATCTGACCTCTCCCCTCCTCGCCAGGCTGAGCTAGGTCCCAATTCTTCCTCAGCCTCTGCTCCTCCACCCTATAATCTTTTTATCGCCTCCCCTCCTCACACCTGGTCCGGCTTACAGTTTCATTCCGTGACTAGCCCTCCCCCACCTGCCCAGCAATTTACTCTTAAAAAGGTGGCTGGAGCCAAAGGCATAGTCAATGTTAATGCTCCTTTTTCTTTATCCCAAATCAGATAGCGTTTAGGCTCTTTTTCATCAAATATAAAAATCCAGCCCAGTTCATGGCTTGTTTGGCAGCAACCCTGAGACACTTTACAGCCCTAGACCCTAAAAAGTCAAAAAGCCGTCTTATTCTCAAAATACATTTTATTACCCAATCTGCTCCTGACATTAAATAAAACTCCAAAAATTAAATTCCGGCCCTCAAACCCCACAACAGGATTTAATTAACCTCGCCTTCAAGGTGTACAATAATAGAAAAAAGTTGCAATTCCTTGCCTCCACTGTGAGACAAACCCCAGCCACATCTCCAGCACACAAGAACTTCCAAACGCCTGAACCGCAGTGGCCAGACGTTCCTCCAGAACCTGCTCCCACAGGAGCTTGCTACACATGCAGGAAATCTGGCCACTGGGCCAAGGAATGCCCGCAGCCCAGGATTCCTCCTAAGCCGCATCCGATCTGTGCGGGACCCCACTGAAAATCGGACTGTTCAACTCACCTGGCAGCCACTCCCAGAGCCCCTGGAACTCTGGCCCAAGGCTGACTGACTCCTTCCCAGATCTTCTCGGCTTAGCGGCTGAAGACTGAAACTGCTTGATCGCCTCGGAAGCCCCCTAGACCATCACAGACGCCGAGCTTCCAGTAACTCTCACAGTGGAAGATAAGCCCGTCCCCTTCTTAATCAATACGGAGGCTACCCACTCCACATTACCTTCTTTTCAAGGGCCTGTTTCCCTTGCCTCCATAACTGTTGTGGGTATTGACGGCCAGGCTTCTAAACCTCTTAAAACTCCCCAACTCTGGTGCCAACTTAGACCATACTCTTTTAAGCACTCCTTTTTAGTGATCCCCACCTGCCCAGTTCCCTTATCAGGCTGAGACACTTTAACTAAATTATCTGCTTCCCTGACTATTCCTGGACTACAGCTATATCTCATTGCCACCCTTCTTCCCAATCCAAAGCCTCCTTTGCGTCCTCCTCTTGTATCCCCCCACCTTAACCTACAAGTATAAGATACCTCTACTCCCTCCTTGGTGACCGATCATGCACCCCTTACCATCTCATTAAATCCTCATCACCCTTACCCCACTCAATGCCGACATCCCATCCCGCAGCACGCTTTAAAAAGATTAAAGCCTGTTATCACTCGCCTGCTACAGCATGGCCTTTTAAAGCCTATAAACTCTCCTTACAATTCCCCCATTTTACCTGTCCTAAAACCAGATAAGCCTTACAAGTTAGTTCAGAATCTGCGCCTTATCAACCAAATTGTTTTGCCTATCCACCCCGTGGTGCCAAACCCATATACTCTCCTATCCTCAATACCTGCCTCTATAACCCATTATTCTGTTCTAGATCTCAAACATGCTTTCTTTACTATTCCTTTGCACCCGTAATCCCAGCCTCTCTTCACTTTCACTTGGACTGACCCTGACACCCATCAAGCTCAGCAACTTACCTAGGCTGTACTGCCGCAAAGCTTCACAGACAGCCCCCATTACTTCAATCAAGCACAAATTTCTTCCTCATCTGTTACCTATCTCAGCATAATTCTCATAAAAACACACGTGCTCTCCCTGCCAATCGTGTCCGACTGATCTCTCAAACCCCAGCACCTTCTACAAAACAACTCCTTTCCTTCCTAGGCATGGTTAGTGTGGTCAGAATTCTTACACAAGAGCCAGGACCACACCCTGTAGCCTTTCTGTCCAAACAACTTGACCTTACTGTTTTAGTCTAGCCCTCATGTCTGCGTGCAGCGGCTGCCGCTGCATTAATATTTTTAGAGGCCCTCAAAATCACAAACTATGCTCAGCTCACTCTCTACAGTTCTCATAACTTCCAAAATCTATTTTCTTCCTCATACCTGCTGCATAGACTTTCTGCTTCCCGGCTCCTTCAGCTATACTCACTCTTTGTTGAGTCTCCCACAATTACCATTGTTCCTGACCCAGACTTCAATCCGGCCTCCCACATTATTCCTGATATCACACCTGACCCCCATGACTGTATCTCTCTGATCCACCTGACATTCACCCCATTTCCCCAAATTTCCTTCTTTCCTGTTCCTCACCCTGATCACGCTTGATTTATTGATGGTGGTTCCACCAGGCCTAATCGCCACACACCAGCAAAGGCAGGTTATGCTATAGTACAAGCCACTAGCCCGCCTCTTAGAACCTCTCATTTCCTTTCCATCGTGGAAATCTATCCTCAAGGAAATAACTTCTCAGTGTTCCATCTGCTATTCTACTACTCCTCAGGGATTATTCAGGCCCCCTCCCTTCCCTACACATCAAGCTGGAGGATTTGCCCCACCCAGGACTGGCAAATTAGCTTTACTCAACACGCCCTGAGTCAGATAACTAAAATACCTCTTAGTCTAGGTAGATACTTTCCCTGGATAGGTAGAGGCCTTTCCTACAGGGTCTGAGAAGGCCATCGCAGTCATTTCTTCTGTTCTGTCAGACATAATTCCTCAGTTTAGCCTTCCCACCTCAATACAGTCTGATAACAGACAAGCCTTTATTAGTCAAATCAGCCAAGCAGTTTTTCAGGCTCTTAATATTCAGTGAAACCTTTATGTCCCTTACGGTCCTCCGTCTTCAAGAAAAGTAGAATGGACTAAAGGTCTTTTAAAAACACACCTCACCAAGCTCAGCCACCAACTTAAAAAGGACTGGACAATACTTTTACCACTTTCCCTTCTCAGAATTAAGGACTGTCCTCGGAATGCTACAGGGGTACAGCCCATTTGAGCTGTATAGATGCTCCTTTTTATTAAGCCCCAGTCTCATTCCAGACACCAGAGCAACTTAAGACTGTGCCCCCCAAAAAACTTGTCATCCCTACTATCTTCTGTCTAGTCATACTCCTATTCACCGTTCTCAACTACTCGTACATGCCCTGCTCTTGTTTACACTGCCAGTTTACACTGTTTTTCCAAGCCTTCACAGCTGATATCTCCTGGTGCTATCCCCAAACTGCCACTCTTAACTCTTGAAGTAAATAAATAATCTTTGCTGGCAGGACTATGCTGAATCTCCTTAGGCACTCTCCTTTATTTATTTATTTATTTATTTATTTATTTTTTATTTATTTATTTTTTTATTATACTTTAAGTTTTAGGGTACATGTGCACATTGTGCAGGTTAGTTACATATGTAAACATGTGCCATGCTGGTGCGCTGCACCCACTAACTCGTCATCTAGCATTAGGTATATCTCCCAATGCTATCCCTCCCCCCTCCCCCCTCCCCACCACAGTCCCCAGAGTATGATATTCCCCTTCCTGTGTCCATGTGATCTCATTGTTCAATTCCCACCTATGAGTGAGAATATGCGGTGTTTGGTTTTTTGTTCTTGCGATAGTTTACTGAGAATGATGGTTTCCAATTTCATCCATGTCCCTACAAAGGATATGAACTCATCATTTTTTATGGCTGCATAGTATTCCATGGTGTATATGTGCCACATTTTCTTAATCCAGTCTATCATTGTTGGACATTTGGGTTGGTTCCAAGTCTTTGCTATTGTGAATAATGCCGCAATAAACATACGTGTGCATGTGTCTTTATAGCAGCATGATTTATAGTCTCTCTAATCAGATATCCTGAGTCGTCCCAATTCTTAGACCTTTTATACTTGTTTTTCTCCTTCTGTTATTCCATTTAGTTTCTCAATTCATCCAAAACCGTATCCAGGCCATCACCAATCATTCTATACGACAAATGTTTCTTCTAACATCCCCACAATATCACCCCTTACCACAAGACCTCCCTTCAGCTTAATCTCTCCCACTCTAGGTTCCCACGTCGCCCCTAATTCCGCTTGAAACAGCCCTGAGAAACATCACCCATTCTCTCTCCTTATCACCCCCCAAAAATTTTCACCGCCCCAACACTTCAACACTATTTTGTTTTATTTTTCTTACTAATATAAGAAGGCACGAATGTCAGGCCTCTGAGCCCAAGCCAAGCCATCGCATCCCCTCTGACTTGCACTTATACGCCCAGATGGCCTGAAGTAACTGAAGAATCACAAAAGAAGTGAATATGCCCTGCCCCACCTTAACTGATGACATTCCACCACAAAAGAAGTGTAAATGGCCAGTCCTTGCCTTAAGTGATGACATTACCTTGTGAAAGTCCTTTTCCTGGCTCATCCTGGCTCAAAAAGCACCCCCACTGAGTACCTTGCGACCCCCCACTCCTGCCCGCCAGAGAACAAACCCCCTTTGAGTGTAATTTTCCTTTACCTACCCAAATCCTATAAAACGGCCCCACCCTTATCTCCCTTCGCTGACTCTCTTTTCCGACTCAGCCCGCCTGCACCCGGGTGAAATAAACAGCCATGTTGTTCACACAAAGCCTGTTTGGTGGTCTCTTCACATGGACGCACATGAAATTTGGTGCCGTTTTTTGTTGCTCACACAAAGCCTGTTTGGTGGTCTCTTCACGTGCATGAAAATAACAAAATTTACTACCAGTGAAAGCTGAAAAGAAAATGAGCTCTTTTTTGGAAATAATAGGTGAATAAAAGCTAAAATTGATCAAAGAAATGTTTCATTTATTGGACATATACTAAAGAAAATAGTATAAAATATATTGTACATTTTGTTTCTTCTAGAGCAATATCAAATTTCAAGTCAAATATCTAGTAAACCAGCAATATATAGAACCATAAGTATGAGCGTGAATATTGTCAAAATTAAAAATACACAATTTACATGATTGTAAAAAAATCACATACAAATAAGCAGAAGCTTCATAAAAACTGCAAGCACCTAAGCATTAATTATTGAAACTGGACCATGAAATTGGACAACTTTCACTATGACAACCAAAAAACATGATACAGAAATATAAAAGTAAATAATTGTGTTTACAAATGACTTTTCTTTAAAAAGCTACACTGTTAAGTATATCAAGGAAAGGGGTTAACGTCTGAAAAATAATATAAAATCTAAATATTCTGTTTTCAGTTACACAAATTCAAAATGCAAGGAATTGTGATTACTATAATGCTAGCATTAGTATTTCTTCAAATTTATCAAATGGGAAACCTCAGCCTAGACTACGTAACCCCTAAGGTTTTACAAGATACTGAAATATGTGCTAAACACTTACTTAATAATGTTTAATTTGATGATCTAAGTCATATTTGTCATGTATTATAAAACCAAAATATAATTTGCCTTTCTTCATTAGTAGTCTAGCAATTACTTAAGGTCATAAACTATATGTTGATAGTTTCTTTATTTCTTATGATTTGGCATCGTGCGCAATACTTTAAATGCTCTACACGGTAAATCATTTTCAAATAAATGTGTTAATTATTCAACTTTGCCTCTTTAACAGCATATATGATTGACTTATGTTTTCAGTCAGTTTAGCATCTCAAGAGTCTTTTTGAAGTGATTCTTCTGAATAATCAAGTTTGGAAGTACTATGTTATAGGGATACTAATATAACTGTACTTTAAAATATTTTACTTTGTAAAAAATTTAAAAATGAATTAACCTGAAATATAAGTTATTTCCCATGACTCATAAATAAATTCCTAATACCTATTTTACCTACATCTATTAGTTCTTTTTATCCATTTATTCATTTAACAAACATTTATTAAAGGTCAATGTGCTGGGACTGTGTAAGGTGTTAGGCATACAGTAGTGATAGAAAAAGAAGTATGCAAAAAAATTGACAATAATTTTATTCCATTTGAGCCTATAATTAAGTGAGAGAAACAGATAGTTTAACCGTATAATTTTAAATTTTTAAATGTGCTGTGAAGGAGAAATCAGGATGCTCCAAGATAATAAAGGGGAAACATTGAGAAGAGGAAATCATGGAAGTCTTCTTTGAGGAAGCGGCATTTAAATTAAGACCTAAAAGATGGAAAGCATATGAATAAAAGTTATCTCATCACTGTGGGAGCATCATAACAAATAAGAGAAAGATAAAATGCTAAGTGAAGAAATTGAACGCTAATCCAGTAATACAGGATACCGATTATGGGCTTCATTTTTATAGCAGTAGAAAACCATTGAAGTGGTCAAGCATGCTAATTATTTGAGTGATTTCAAATGTAATGTAGCCCACTGGCTAATGAATGAATGAAGAAGAGGGAAAGAGGAGACATAAACAATACTCAAAGAAGGACATTTCACAGGTTTAGGTGAAAGTTGATGGTGGCAGTGAAAGAAAAACAAGTAGATGTATTAAGGCCGGGCGTGGTGGCTCACACCTGTAATCCCAGCACTTTGGGAGGCCGAGGCAGGCAGATCACGAGGTCAGGAGATCGAGACCATCCTGGCTAACACGGTGAAACCCCGTCTCTAATAAAAATACAAAAAAAATTGCCGGGCGTGTTGGTGGGCTCCTGTAGTCCCAGCTACTCAGGAGGCTGAGACAGGAGAATGGCGTGAACCCGGGAGGCGGAGCTTGCAGTGAGCTGAGATCGCACCACTGCACTCCAACCTGGGCGACAGAGCAAAAAAAAGAAAAAAAGAAAAACAGTTAGATGCATTAAATAAGTATATGAGAAAAAATTGATAGGAGTTGGTAATAGATTGGAGATGGGAGTAAATGAGTATGTTTCAAGAATAACTTTTTCCAATCAAATGGAAGGTGTTGCTATTTTCTTTTCCTTCTTCTTCTTCTTTTTTTTTTTTTTTTTTTGAGACAGAGTCTCGTTCCGTCGCCCAGCCGGGAGTGCAGTGGCGCGATCTTGGCTCACTGCAACCTCCAAGAGATTCTCCCGCTTCAGCCTCCTGAGGTGCTGCTAGTTTCTTAGATTGGGGGATATCATCCATTTGAAAAAATGCAGATAGTGTAATCAAACTTGGAATTCAATTAAAGTCCTCAGCATGAGTGAATAACCTGTATAAGTTCAGAATTACATGTTGTGGTATATATTTCAATTCTAATACAAATAGGTTTAGCCAAGAAATGGAGTGGTCTTTAGAAAAAAATAAAATGCTTCAAATATCAAAAATAAATTAAAATTGTGTACTAATGTAAAAATAGGTCCACATTTTTGTAAGCTTTGCTCATCAAGACTTTATCCGGTATTTGCTGAAATACTGAACCCCCTCAAGACCTTAAGTAAATATAACCCTCAAACTTTAATCATGACATTATACAACACAAACCAAAGAAAACAAAATCATTATTTGAAAGAAATTGTCGTCTATGGCCCTACCACTCTGAACCCTCCCAATCTTGTGTGAAATAAATTGTCAAGAGACATTAAAATACGATGTAGTTTTATCTTAAACTTGAATATTTGAAATTACAAAAACAGAATTTAATATGTAATTTTATATGTTATGTACGTGTCCTCCACAGAGCACTAAATAACACAGGACACTTAGAAGTATACACAGATAAGGTAGCAACAAATATTAATAATCATAAGTGCTTTACATAATTTATGAGAATGGTACAGTAATAATAGCAAGTTACCACATGCAGCATTTGCTAAGCATGCATGTGATAGTAGTTTATATAGTTAGTTTAATAATCACAACACTCTTTTGAGGTTGGTACTATTATTATTACCATTTTAAAGATTGGAAAACTGAGGTACAGAAGGTTATGTCATGTAATGGTACAAAGTGGCAGAAAGAAATGCAACTAGCTAGCCTGCCTCCCAATTCTATTGTCTTTAAATTGGATTCTACTTCATCTCTGTCACTTAAGACCCTTGTTAATTTGGAACAATCATCTGTCATTATATTAACTCACATTTTTCTATAAAATTAGGCTCTGAAAAATAATTATGTTCAAAGTTTTTTCCTATGATATATTACCTATGATATAGAATAACTACCTATGATATAGGTATGATAATTACCTATGATATAGGTATACCTATGATATAGAATAACTACCTATGAATAATTACCTATGATATAGAATAATTAAGAAATTAAAATATTTCCAATTTAAGAGCAGGAAGGGGTAGCTTGGCTAAAGCTGTGAAGTTAGAGATCATCTCGGGAAAGGACTATGTGAGGTGATACTTAGTGTGTGATAGAATTCTTATGCCAAATAGAACATATATCTAAAAGTAGGTGTTTTCTAAACTCATTGAGGGTACATTAGTCGAGGGAATTAAATTCTATGGATATTAACTGAATCCCTACTGTGTGTAAGTCATTATACTGACCACTGGTGGTTAGATCATTAAAAGTTTTTGTCTTAAAGGAACTTACAGATCAGTAGGGGAGACAGACACGTAAAAGTTAACCTTAATGCAAGCCACAATAAAACATGTGAGCTGGTACGTGGAAGCAATTAATTTTGACTTGCTAGGAAAATATAGCCTTTATTAAAGAGGTAACAATTGTACTGTGTGTTAAAGATTTTCTTTTTTAAAGATACAACTTGGATCAAACCTTCAACCTGAGAGAGCTCTCAATAGTTATAGAATAAGAAGAATATTCCATGCTAAAAACAAGTAAAACAAAACCCTATGTATTCTCAGATTCATAACATGAAGGGATGTAGCAGGAGATGAAACAAATATATTTAAGAGTATTACATAGATGTCCTTGACTGTATGTATGGAGCTTTCTTCCTTCCATTGGTAGGTTTTCCAGGAGGGTGAGGATCTGTTCTGACTCAGTTTCAGAATAATCATCTGAAACAGTGTGGTAGGAAATCCGTTGAAATAGCCAGATTGCCCAACATAGTTTACTGTAGTAGCCTAAATTATGGCAGCACATAGGCATGGAAAAGGAATTGGTGGTGGAAATGGGAATGCCAATTGGTACAGTCACCTTAGAAGACAGCTTCTCATTTTCTAACAAAGATATCCATATTCATTCTATATGATCCAGCAATCCCACTCCTTGGTATTTACCAAAAGGATTTGAAAATTTATGTCCATGTAAAAAAAGAAACTTAGCATGGATGATTATAGCAGCTTTATTAATAATGGCCAAAATTTGAAAGCAACCAAAATATTATTTCATGGAAGAATGAATAAATAAACTGTGTTACATCTAGATAATGGAATATTATACAGCCCTGAAAAGATATGGGCTATTATGTCATGAAAAGACATGGAGGAATTTTAAATATGTATTACTAAGTGAAATAAGCCAGTCTGACAAGGCTACATACTATATGATTCTAAACACATGCTATTCTGGAAAAGGCAAAACCACGGAGACTGTAGAAAGATCAATGATTGTCGGGGGAAGGAAAGAAGCAAGGGGGAGGGAAGCATAGGCAGAGCACAGGATTTTTAGAGCAGTGAAACTCTTCTGTGTGGTTCTATAACGGTGGATATATGTCATTAGTACAAAACCATAAAATGAAGCACCGAGAGTGAATCCTAATGCAAACTACAGACTTTGGATGATAACGATGTGCGAATGTAAGTTCATTAATTGTGGCAAATGTATCACTTTGGTATGGGGTGTTAATATTGGGGCAGGTATGCATCTGTGGGGACAGTGAGCATATGGGAAATCACTGTATCTTCCTCTCAAGTTTGGTGTGTACCTAAAACTGCTCAAAAAAAAATCTTTAACAAAAAAGATGAAATGATGATCTACAAATACATTCTAAAATAGAAATTGCCTAAACTGAACAATAATTTGGATGTATGCAGGTAAAGCAGAGGGAAAACAAACAAGACTGCAAGGTGCCTACCCTGCTGTCTGTGGAACCTAAAGATTAATGGTGTGCATCACGATATAGCTGCCTCCAACACAACTAGATGCATGTTTTTGAGTGTCTGTTTATTAAAATAAAGATAATTGATTAGTTAATGTATTTTTGGATATGTCCAATTTGAAGTGCTTGTAAAAGATCTACTTTGTCATGTCCAGCTGATATCTGGAATGTCAGCTTGCTGCTTGGGAAAGAGGTCATTACAGGGCATTTAACTTTGGGAGACAACTATATATAGAGGTGATGATTGAAAACTTGAGAACAGATGAAAAAGAGAAGAAGTATATATACGTATTTGAAGAATGTTAATTTTTAAAGGGTGATAATTGAACAAGGGGCCAGTAACATCTCTCAGCCAACAGAGAAGTAGGATGGGAACCAGGGAAGTTTTTCATAAAAGGGTATAGTTGAGAGTTTCAAAAAGATTAAGGACTTTTGACTTTGACATGTAGAAATAGACTGATGGGATATCTAATTTTATATGATTTTAGTGGTGTGATGTGAGTGAAACCCAGAGTATATTCTATACAAGATAGATAAATACAGATATAAATATAGAGATAGATATAGATCAATATATGTATGCAGGCACTTAGATTGATACATTTTTGTTGATAAGGAAAATAATCAGAGTGGGATAGAAGCATGAAGAATTATATCTGGGAGTAGGGATTAGACCAGAACCTGGGGATGTTAATAATGTTAATTGGGCAAACGGAAGGAATTAGTCAGTGGAGAGAGATTATTGCATCAAAAAAATAGAATAATTGGTGGAGCACAGAAATTGGAAGGAGTGCAGTCTAAGACAGGAAAGAAGAGTAAGAAGCATCACAGAAGAAGGGAAGGAGAACTAAAAAACAAAAGAACAATGAAAAGAAGTGGAGTGAGGATCAGAGGACTCAACTTTATGTGGGATTCCATCTTAATGACTTAAGAAGTACCAGAATCTACAATGAACTCAAACAAATTTACAAGAAAAAAACAAACAACCCCATCAAAAAGTGGGCAAAGAACATGAACAGACACTTCTCAAAAGAAGACATTTATGCAGCCAAAAAACATGTGAAAAAATGCTCATCATCACTGGCCATCAGAGAAATGCAAATCAAAACCACAATGAGATACCATCTCACACCAGTTAGAATGGCAGTCATTAAAAAGTCAGGAAACAACAGGTGCTGGAGAGGATGTGGAGAAATAGGAACACTTTTACACTGTTGGTGGGATTGTAAACTAGTTCAACCATTGTGGAAGTCAGTGTGGTGATTCCTCAGGGATCTAGAACTAGAAATACCATTTGACCCAGCCATCCCATTACTGGGTATATACCCAAAGGACTATAAATCATGCTGCCATAAAGACACATACACACATATGTTTATTGCGGCACTATTCACAATAGCAAAGACTTGGAACCAACCCAAATGTCCAACAACGATAGACTGGATTAAGAAAATGTGGCACATATACACCATGGAATACTATGCAGCCATAAAAAAGGATGAGTTCATGTCCTTTGTAGGGACATAGATGAAATTGGGAATCATCATTCTCAGTAAACTATTGCAAGGACAAAAAACCAAACACCGCATGTTCTCACTCATAGGTGGGAATTGAACAATGAGAACACATGGACACAGGAAGGGGAACATCACACTCTGGGGACTGTTGTGGGGTGGGGGGAGGGGGGAGGGATGGCATTAGGAGATATACCTAATGCTAAATGACGAGTTAATGGGTGCAGCACACCAGCATGGCGCATGTATACATATGTAACTAACCTGTACATTGTGCACATGTACCCTAAAACTTAAAGTATAATAATAATAAAATTTTTAAAAAAAGAAGTACAATTATTCAGTGGTACTTTTAAAATATTGTTGTTTAAAACTGCAACTCTCAAAATTGGCTGCATATTAGAACTGTTTCAATTTCTTAAATAAAATCTGTCTAAGTGAGTCTGTTATGGGTGGCCAAGTCATTTAAATACAAACATCTTAGAATGAAGTGCTGGCATCAATACTTTAAAAGTTCCTCAGGCAGAATGCTAATAGTCAATTATCATTGAGAATCACAGTTTAAGAGAATTGCAGATGTTTGCGAATAGTGTTTACGGAGCATTAATTGGATAGCTAGCTACTAGTATTTAAATTGACATCTTCAAAATATTAAAATCTGTATCCTGTATAGGGAGTAATTGTCTTTTCAAGAAAACTAGCAATGTGTGGATTGGTATTTGTGGAGCATGGTATTTATTAGTTTCAACCTAAACGATTGCATTGACATCTGATAAAATGGTCTGCATGGAATGAAAAATGAAATTATCTCATGCAGTAATTTTCCCTTAAACAAAATATGTGCTAATAATGTGATTATACTTCGGCTCCGGTTATGGAAGATGATGTTGGTGCTTTAAGGCATCACTCCTCTAAGTGTTGTTCATGACCCACGTGCGTGAGAATCACTCCAGGCTTTTTGAAAAAATCAAGTGTAAGAGACATATATAAAGTCGGAAGCTCAATTATAACTGAGAACTTACAACAAGGATCTGGTTAAAACTTTATAACCAACTCATTTGCTCCTTGCAGACAGGGTAGATACTTAATAAGAAAAATATACTGTACTTAAAAAATTGAGTATGCACTCACATCAGGCTAAAAGAGTCTCATGGCTACATTGAAAATGACAATAATTAAAACCTGTTGCCCAAGTGTCTCTTTTCTTGAAAGTGCTCATTGTCACTTTTGTTTCTAACACTTTCAGTCTTCGACATCAGTTTACTAACCATAAAGTAAACTGATGTATCCTGTGTCAGGTCAATGGGGGAAAGGCAGGGTTGTGATGAGGTGTAGCATAGGGACCTATGTCATGACTCTTAAAGGGTATATGTAGATCAGAGTTCTGTATCAAGTTTCTTTGTTTTAAAAATATTCTCTCAATGAGAACTAGTTTATGTCTAGGTTCTTGGAGGATGTTTTATAGCGAGACCATTCTTCTACCACATACCAGAAATAACATTAAAATACTAATTATAAAGCTTCATTTGTTGACTTAAATAATTTTTAAAATTGTGGGCATGCTGACACAAACAACAATCTATCTTCATAATCTGCATAGTTCAGGGAAATATATAAAATATAAGTCTTGAAAGGCAAGGAAATATCTGTTTTACAAAGAGATACATAAGGGAAATTAACTTTTGTAGACTTCAAATGAGGAAATAAGCCTTTGATCCCCTAAGGCAAACATTTTTGAGATACAGTTTCTCCATACAATTGCTATGATTTTCTTACTTACACTTTGTAGTTCCCTGCTGGCTGTTTTTCTGTGTAAACTTACTTTCATTTCCAATTATGTCATTATAGAGATGAAAATCAGCTCTAATTAAATAAGAACATGACAATAATTGTCATTCTTTTATTTACATAAACTATGATTTTTCTACCTGTGAAAAGGTGATTTAGCAAAGAAAAATGTAGCTCTCATGGTCCATCAATTGACTGGAACTAATAGTCATGTATCTACAGCTTCCCATTCTCTCATATCTTTATTCATTCAATATTACTTGTCTAAGGGTCTTCCTTTCTTTCATCTTCAAATAAGCATTTATTAAGTAGCTACACTATATTTATTTTATTTTATAATTTTAACTTTTATTTCAGATTCAGGGGGTACATATGCAAGTTTATTACCTGGGTATATTGCATGATGTTGAGGTTTGGGGTATGATTGATTCTGTCACCCAGATACTGAGTATAGTACACGATAGTTAATTTTTCAATTGTCTCTTCTCCCTCTCTCCCTCCATAGTAGTCCCCAGTGTCTTTTGTTGCCATCAGCAGCTACCGTATTAAACATCTACTATATGCCATGAACTATAGATACAGATGCCACAGATACCGAAATAAACTAGTTACAGTTTTGCCCTGAAATCAAATGCTTTAAAACACATTCATTTTATTAATGTGACAAGTACCATACCAATATATTAAAAAATTTACCATAGCAGTTTGAAACGTTTTTTCTCTCTTTACCAAATACACAGCAGAAGCTATTTACACATGGAATAAACATTCCGTTGAATTCCCAGTCCCCAGGCTATCATGTCACCCCTTCTATAGAACTCAAGAAAGCACATCTTAATTCATAAATAAAAAAATAATAGCATTGAATGATTTCTTTTTTCTTTCACATTTTGCTTGTTTGTTTGTTTTTTGTGTTTTTCTTTTTAAGACGGAGTCTCGCTCTGTCCCCAGGCTGGAGTGCAATGGCGCCATCTTGGCTCACTGCAGTCTCCACCTCCTGGGTTTAAGCAATTCTCCTGCCTCAGCCTCCCGAGTAGCTGGGACTACAGGCGCATGCCGCCATGTCCGGCTAATTTTTTAAAAAATTTTATTTTAGTAGAGGTGGGGTTTCACCATATTGCCCAGGCTGGTCTCGAGCTCCTGAGCTCAGGCAATCCGCTCGCCTCGGCCTCCCAAAGTGCTAGGATTACAGGTGTGAGCCGCCACGCTCGGCTGCATTGAATGATTTCTAATTTTAATTAACAATTAATGCAAAGTTGGCGATGATTTATCCTTGGAATAAATATTTGCTGCATGGCTAATATGTCTGCCATGTGCTGGCATTACAGTGGCAAAGTAGCCAAAGTTGCTAAACTCCTGAGTTTTTCATTTGGAGTGAGGGAAAGAAGAAAATAAGTTAATTTCAGATATGGGCTATGACCTTGATGAGAGAGGAAAAGAGATAGAGAAAAAAAGTGTGTGTGTGTGTGTGTGTGTGTGTGTGTGAAATAACTTATTTAAGTGTAATAAGCACAGATAATGCTAAAAATAAGATAAATCAGGAATAAAGATGTTGCCTGACTTACGTGTTTTCAAAGGTACCATTTACTATCTAATTTAAATTTTCTCTGCTGTAATGATTATATTTTATCTAGGTAACCAATATCTAGTGGGATTACGCATCAATTTACTAAGGCAGTTTTTTGTATTTATCTCCAAGTGAAATTTAATCAATTTCTACAGTAGGGAAAAGTAATTTGAAGATTTAATATATTCAGTATATTAATAAAATATAAACTGGTCAAATAGCTATGCTTTTTTTTTTAAAGTAACAACCAAGCATTTATTCACTTACTACAAATAGCTATGTTTACCTCTAATAACCAGTTAAGTCTCCTTTAGAGTCCATATAGATATGCTTTTATTTGTTTTTGGGTTTTTGTTTGTTTGTTTTTGTTTTTTTTTTGAGACAGAGTTTTGCTCTTGTTGCCCAGGCTGGAGTGTGATGGCATGATCTCGGCTCACCGCAACCTTGGCCTCCTGGGTTCAAGTGATTCTCCTGCCTCAGCCTCCTGAGTAGCTGGGATTACAGGCATGCACCACCACACCCAGCTAATTTTGTATTTTTAGTAGAGACGGTGTCGGTCAGGCTGGTCTCCAACTCCCGACCTCAGGTGATCCACCTGCCTTGGCCTCCCAAAGTGCTGGGATTACAGGCGTGAGCCACCGTGCCCGGCGGATATGCTTTTATTTGAAAAGTAACAGAAATTTAAAGCTATTTAAACTAATTATGCATACAATAAGTGTGAAATCAATTTTTGTTTCTTAAGTAATTTCTTCATGAGCACATCGTATAATGCACATGTAAATAACAGCTTTGAGTGTACACTCATATTATGTGAGTAGTTACCTGTATGACACTGTCCCCAGGTCTCATGTCTGTATAAACATACACATCATAGGATATTTCAGGGAAGGTTGGCGTGTTATCATTTGCATCCATCACTTGAATATTGACGATGACTGGCTCACTTTCTTGTACACCATCAAATGCTGTTATCTTCGGGAGTAGAAAAATACACTTAATAGAGATGTTCTGCAAATATAAGTAGTACAGAGTTTGCTCTTACAGTTTAACAAGTTTCTTAAAGGTAATCTTACAATTTGAAAGGGTGCAAAAATATTTTGTTGATAAATGGAGGTAATAGAGACGTAATATTACATATATTAAAAGTGTTCTAATATGGTAAGAAGCAAGTACTGAAGATTTTGTTTTAAGGTATTCAACTCCAGGCATATTTTAAATAATCAGATATGCAAAATATCATTTAAAGTGGGCCAATAACATTGCTGACTCTTAGGGTTAACTACAATTTAATCCTTAAAAACTTAATTGGAAAATATTATTTGCATTTACATATTTTGTATACAGTAGTTCCTTTTACAGTCAATGTGTTTATACCATCAGGAAGGTAGACTTCCTAGATGTACATTGTATCACAGTAATTCACCCAATGGCAATTTTCAAAGGACTAAGTGGTATCATTTAATTGTGATATTTTATACTTTATCAATGTTGATAACGTATGTTATACTTTATAACATACGTTATCAACATTTTAACAATTCCTGCCAAATCAGTGCTACAGCACCGCCATCTTTGTCTAAATCCACTTTGTATCTAACTTTTAACAATCACATAAACTTTCCTGGAAGTTCTGATCTTTTTCTATGTAGGCTTCTCCAGAAATAATTTCTACATATCTTGTTTAACTTGTGCTTTCTCTTAGCTCATCTTTCTCCTGTGACTGATTCAAAAATTGGGACATAATTAGAAGTTACATTTTTTCTTTATCCAACTGTCAACCCTACTATACTTGTTATTTACGTGTTTGTGTCCATGTGTGTGTATGTTTATGTGTGTGTGTGTATTTCCCTATCTCATGATAAATATTTACAATCACAACTTTAATAACCTTTACTTTTTTTCCCCCTTGATTAGCCTAACTCATGATTTATCTACCTCAGTGCTATTGACACCTTGGGACAGATAATTCTTTATTGTGAGGGGCTGTTCTCTGTATTACAATTAGCAGCATCCTTTATGTCTACCTACTAGATGCCTATAGTAACTACCCCTTCACAATTGTGACAAACAAAAATGCCTCCAGATGTTGCTAAATGTTCACTGGAGGGAAAATTTATTCCCTCTTGAGAATCACTGGCTCAACCTTATGACTAAATTAAAAATGCAAGAACAACAACAACACAAAAGGTTAGGAAATAATTCTTTATATCTCAATTTAAGACAATTATGACTGTTTAGTAAAGACTGAAATTCTCACTTTCTTTTTTTATTTTGAAAAGTTTTTTCTTCTGTGAGGAAGAATGTTAATATAGCTACACAAATTACAAAAAAAGAGCAATACATGTAAATAATTTTTCATTGATCTTCTCTCTGGTATTGAAAATAATGTATTTTTCCCCCAAGTCATTGATTTTTTCAGTTTTAACCAGACATCTCTTTCAGTTCCATACAAACATACATACGTACATTCATACATACATATGTATATTTACACAAAAGCTCTTTACCGAAAAGGTGTAAGTTTGCTGTTCTTCCCTGTCCACTGGTTGAAGTAAGGTGAGGTAGCGAGTAATACCAGTCTGTGTGACGGTGAAGACTGAGGTGTAGTCATTCAGAAAAAGGTGAAGCTCTGGGTCTTTTGTCTTTGAAAAAAAATGACATCATTTCAAACGTTGAATAAATAATATAGCTATTACTTCATTACCTAGAAGTTAATGTTTGAAATTTATAGCAAAAATCCTCATGAAAGTATTAAGAATTTCTAACGATAAAAGATATTTAACTAGATATTTACTCAAATGATCTAAACTATTCAAAAGATGGTGACCTATATCGTGGAATACAAAATACTGAAATACAAACAGGTATAATCAATGTGGGAAAAAAGGAAAAATAATAGAAAAACAGAAAGAATATAAAAACTCCCAATTAAATATATTCTTACTGATTATTTGTTACCAATATTTTCCAAAATAGCATTGGACTGGAGAAATAAGAAATGAAAGCAAGAAAAGAAAATTGCATTTCAAAATTTTAGCAATAAGACTTTATAATTACTTCATTTATAGTAATAAACTGCATATATGCATATTACTATCTTGTTCTTACTTATAATGCAAAATAGAAATAAAATTGGTTATGTATTATTCATTACCTATAAATATCATGCTTACTCTTTCTTATTTTAATGCTGTAAAATTTTCCAAATGGAAACATGTTTACTTTAATTAAAATATTTCAGATAATTTGATTTAAAATATGCATAAATTTAGCAAATGTGTCTGATAGAAAAGTCTAGAAAAAATGATATATACTTAAAAAGGAAGGGATTTCAAAATTCAAGTCTGAGAGATAATCAACTTAGCATTGAAAACCCTTTGCAATTTCATTGCCACCCCTGAAAGAGAAGACAACATACTCTAATTTAGAGAAAGAACAGCAATATAAAGTAAGAAGGCTAGCACTGATGTCTGCATAGTAGGAAAGAAAGGCAGGTGGAGCAAAGAAAAAAGGAATATTTAGAGAGTGGACTATTATGAAGGCTTTGAAAAAGAGAAAAAGGAGTGATACAGGGAGGTAAGGTGTTGTTCTAGATTATACTATCTTTTAAAGTATGCATAGCATGATATGAAATGGATTTAATATCATAAAACACTTCTTTAAGTCTGATGTCAAGGACTGAGGGAAGAGCAAAGAGTAGAAAATTGTCAAATGTGTTTAATTTGAAAATAATTGAACTCATAATTTCAAAATTTCTATGTAAAATACAAAAGTTGTAATGCACACTACTATAATAAAATGTGAACATGATTTGATCCACAATATACTTGAATCTGCCCATCTTTTAAACATTGTGATATGTGTAGATTTCAAATAACCTTGAAATAAATGGTTTCATTTGAACCTAAAACAAGTTATGTATTCATAATATCGCATTCTATAGTAGCTTCTATGTTCAGGATTTTGACTTAAGGTCCCTGTGCTACATTTATCCTGGAACAATAAGAAAGTAATACTATACATAATAATTCCAACTGGCGTATTTATTATAAAATGATCAAAAATACTGAGAAAAAGTTCAAGAGGCTTCACACTCTGATATTTTCAAACAGGCACTTTAGTTGTTTCCATTTCAGTGTCATGAACCCAATTACTCAGATAACTAGAAAGCGGGATATTCTAGAAAATCTAACATGTTCGTTTTAAAAATAAATTATTTATTTTTAAAAGTCAATTAGAAAATGCATATGTCTATTCTGAATGATATTTTAAGCATTCTTATTTTACACTTTAGAGTGAATTGTGATTAAATTCAATTATTAGAGTTGATAAAAAAGTTTTAGTTAACATGCAGTTTCAGTCAAAGAAACTCTAAGTATGAATGTCTGCCATTTGTTTTGTGTTTATCCTGGATTTACCTAATCACTGGGCTTTTATGCACATATACACTTCTCTAAATGTACCAACAATGGTGCCATCTGGCATGCCTTAATTTATTCGGACCTTTAAACCCTAAATGCAAGCTGAGGAAGTTTTGCTATGTACCTTGTTTACCAAATATTTACTTTGCTCCTTTTGTTCAAATCTCATCATTCTCTACTTCCTTTATACCTTAATTCTCTCAATTTATTTTCTTCCTTTCAACTGTAACCTCTGTTAATAAATTTGTTAGGTATATTCACTCATATCTTCACATTTTTAAGCATTTTTGTGTGTCAAGTATTTTGATAATGCAATATTTCAACAAGTATTGAGTTGTCAACTAGTGTGTCCAAATGTGACTGTAGTATAATATGTTTGTGTCACAAAGAGCACTTACTTTTTACCACTTTCAAGAAAACCTCAAGGTTTTGTTTGTCAAATGCTTTTCGTTTGAAGATAATGCACACATCAATACTCCATAAATAGACTTCCTTATATTGGATAAACAGAAACATTAAAGATCTTTTGTTAATTTAACTGTCTCAGTTTCTTGAGTGCTTTTATAATAACTAGCTGGAGAAAGATAACATTTCCCAGAACTACAGTGTATTTGTTTTTTGTGAAGAAGATAATCTATCACAGAAAGCTAGCACTATACATGGCATATTATAGCTCATTCTGTTTTGTTTAGTTAATCTCTGATCAAAATATAACATTTACATTTATGTATATTTAAAATAATAATCTTGTACATAAATGCTATTGGTAAATATCCTCGTATTAATTTAAGTAAAAAAATTTAGGAAGCCAGATTTGGAAATGTTCAACAAATTGTCACTCAATGTTTAATAATTTATATTCATTTTTAAAGATAGTGCAAGTTTCAAATGTTGTGTATATATTTATGTTCCAAATATTACAGCATATCATTTTATGAGTTTTATGAAAATTTTAAGTAATATCAACATAAAATGTTAACAGATACATATCAGTACCAACTAACCTATTGTTTTGATTGACAATATTTACAGTTCAAGGTTTTGCTACCCTTCACAAGAAAGGTATATCAAATGTTTGGTAAGAAACAATGTGCATTTGAAGTCAAATATCCTTCTCTAAATCTCTTTATAAACTTAAATTCCTTCTTGTCAAGCTGCATTCCAATACAGTTTGAATTTCACAAATATATTTGAATTTTGCAATTCCTAAAGAGTAACTTGAGTCAACACTTGTATATTTGCAACTCTTTTAATCATGTTAGAGTTAATAGCTTATAAGTTTCATAGACTAGGATGTATATGGACAAATAATGCTCTGGCTTAATATTCCAATAGGGGTAGCAGAATTTAGGTAGCTGTTGTGTCTATAAGTTTATTTAAAATGAATTTAAGTGTTAAATCAATAGGTACACGGAGAGTTGATTAAAAACCGTTAATTTTCCTCTGACATTAGGTAATATTTATTTTACCCTAAAATATCCAGTCAGTATATACCAAAAGTATGATATATTAATTCACTTATCTGCATATTATATTTTGAGATGGTAAAATAAGCTCTGACATGCACACATAAAAACAGAAAAAAATGCAAAAGTAAATGCATATGAAAACACACAGGTAAACAAACATATGAATATAAAATAAACAAGCATTCTATCATATAAAACTATGTTCAAAGATGAGAGTCTACTGTTTAAACACCAACTTGGGGTTTCTAATGGGAATAAATATAGGATATCACAACCACACAAGACTATATGCATGCACATATATAGGCACATACAACACAGACATGTATAGACATATGTGCACATATATATGTATGCATATACATGAGCATACATATAAATGACAAAGCATAAGAGAAAAATGACAAAAAATGTTATCTCCTCAGCCAGTTTTAATTACTTGGTAGTAGTTGCCTGAGTATTTAGTTCAAAAAAATTCAATTTCAAACTTACAATGTTTTAGAAAAAATGCCGTGATAAATTACCAATGTTTGTTGTGGACTGAGAAAACATTAATAATTAAGCAGTCTTTGCCTCAGTTGACAATTAAATTTGGATTTTACAAAATTTCATAGTACTATAAACAATAGATTATGTAAATATTTTCACCTTTTTTAACTTTAAAATATTTTTAAATTTTAAACCAATGAAGTAAATATATTTAAATTTATATAAAGTATTTGTAGATATCCTTATAAGGGATAATGAAGTAATACCTACGTGTTTTAGTGAAGAAGAAAAAGAACAAGGAAATAAACCACAGCAATTAACAAAAGAACAATCACAAGCTTAACACCTAGTACCTACAGGAACTCCACTGGGTGGAACCTATATGCAAATTAAACATGAAATAAATATTGTAAATGTAAATGATCACAACCGCACATATGAAGAAAAAGCAAACCACTTCCAGCACACTAGACTGACAGTTTTTTTCAGAGTATACAATTTTTTTATTAGCATTGTGACCCACATATAATGGAATAACGATATTTATGAAGCATATAAATACTTAACTGCTTTATGAGTATATTGAATTAAATATCAAAGATACCTCTTCATAGTAAAATAACTTTATGCAGAGGAACAAATTTACATGAAATTATAAATAAGTATCTTTTTACAAGCCAAATGAGTAATCTTTATTGATTATTATTCTTTGCCATTTTTTATGATCAGCATTCAATAATCAATTTTTAGCATCTCTGACACTGAAAACCTGGTGGTCTCAGACATGCCTCTTAACACCTTGTGCCTTACCTATTCTACTTATATTGTGGGTTACTTTGAAATTATGATGTGGTACAAGTACTCTAAAAAGCATACTGTATAAACTGATATGATTCATATATGTATACATGCGTGTGTGTGTGTGTGTGTGTGTATATATGGGTATATGTCTACATCTATATAGCAATAAAAAGAACACTGGTGCAAATATTTTTTTTTTCCTTTCTTTTCAGTATTACTGTGGCCCTTGGAATTCTTTCTGACTTAAAATCTACACTGTGAATACTATCACAACTCACATTCCTGGCTATTGTTTCTTAAAATGTGGCTTCACTTTCCACTAAATTAAAGGGAGAAACACAACTTAAATTTTAAGCAAATGGATCCAAACTTGTCCCCTTCTTGGCATTTACCATCTGGAATAGCTATGCTTGAAGCAACTCTTGAGAGCCAAGCCCTGCAATGACAACTTCCACTTTTATGCTTGAGGCTTAATCTCTAATACTATGCTGATATTGTATGAGGTGGCATGCTGTCTCTCTCAAAGAGTTTATCCCTATAATGATGATTGTCACTAATTCTGACACTCAAAAGCAACAGGATTTTGTTTCATTTTGTTGAATTAGGGTCCCAATTTGTCATCTAGTCTGCAGTGCAGTGGTGCAATCATGGCTCACTGCAGCCTCGAACCAGTGGGCTCAAGGGATCCTTCTGCCTCAGCCTTTCAATTAGTGAGACTACAAGCATGAACCACCATGCCTGGCTAAGTTTTTTGTTTATTTTTGTAGAGACTGCATCTCCATATGTAGCCAAGGCTGGTCTGGAACTCCTGGCCTCAAGCAATCCTCCAGCCTCACTCTCCCAAAATGCTGAGATTATGAGTGAGCCACCACACCCAGCCAAGAGTGGCATGATTTACCCTGAAGTAAAATTCATGCCCATAAACTGAAATGGCTTTAAAGTTTTCTTTTGATAATACAGATCTTTTGAAAATCCCAGAAATGAACTAATTTACTTTATAAAAATAAATGGTGCTCGGTCTATAAAAAACAGATGTATCAGAAGGACATAAATCCATCTTCTAATATATGAATGACTATTTCATAGATTTATTTTGTGTGCTGGCAAATGGAAGATTTAAGGAATAATGGATGAATTAAAAGAAAACTGGTTTCAACTCAGTATGAGGAACAGCTTTCTAAGAATTAGAGTTGTTCAAACATGGGATAGGCCATCTTGTGAAATACTTAATGCAACATCATTAGTATTTTTGAAGCATATGTCAGATAACCTAATTCATTCAATAGTGACTGAATTTATGAGTTTATTGAAGAGTTCCCAAACCCTATTAAGTGCTGGAAACTGTGTTAGTTCTTCAGCATACAAAAGTTGCTAAGATATAGGACCTATTCTCAACAGATGTAAACTCATGAGGGAAGAAAGACATTAATTTCAAATTGGAAGTATAGAATTAGAGAAATGCACTGAGGGAGGCATGCAACTAAAATTGGATAATGAATACTGTTGAAAGATTCTTGAATGAAGGAATGCCTGAGGTGAGCTCTAAACACTGAGTATAAGTTATCCAAGCCAGCCTGTGCAACAGATGAAAGATTTCAAAGCGTAGAACATGTAATGAGCAAACATTAGACAAGATGTAGCTTGGCACATGAAAGAAACGACAAGCAGTTGCCAAATGTTATAGGTGAATTAGGAAGTTTCCAAAATTCAGGCCGCAAAAATGTTCAGGTATCAAGATACGGAAAATTGCGTGAGCTTAAATTTTCTTCTCTAGAGGAATAGGTGTCATAAAAGTATATCAGAAGAAATGTGGGCCAGACGCAGTGGCTCATGCCTGTAAACCCCAGCAAGAAATGTGGGCCAGACGCAGTGGCTCATGCCTGTAAACCCCAGCAAGGTGGGTGGATCACTTGAGGTCAGGAGTTCCAGACCAACCTGGCCGACATGGTGAAACACTGTCTCTACAAAAAATGCAAAAAAAAAAAAAAAAAAAAAAAAAATTAGCTAGGCATGGTGGTACAAGCCTGTAATCCCAGCTACTTAGGAGGCTGTTGTGGGAGAATCACTTGAGCCAGGGAGGCAGAGGTTGCAGTGAGCCTGGATTGTGACACTGCACTCCAGCCTGGGTGACAGAGAGAAACTCTCTCAAAAGAAAGAAAAGCAACGAAAAGAAAAAAAAGAAAAGAAAGAAGGAGGAGGAGGGGAAGGAAGGGAGGGAGGGAGGGAAGGAAAGGAAGGGAAAGAGAAAGAAAAAAATAATGAATGGAGAGAAGGAAGGAAGGCAGGAAGGCAGGCAGGCAGAAGGAAAGAAGAAAGAAACAAAGGAAGGAAGGAAGAAAGAAAGAAAAAATGAAAGAAAGAAAGAGAGAGAGAGAAAGAAAGAAAGAAAGAGAAAAAGAAAGAAAGAGAAAGAAAGAAAGGAAAGAAGGAAGGAGGGAAGGAAAAAGAGAAAGAAAGGAGAGGGAGAGAGGGAGAGAGGAAGGAAGGATGTAGTTAGATGTTAGATTTGAGCTTTTGAATAAATCACTCTAATGGCCCTGCAGAAGATAGACTTGAGTAAGAAATCAAGAGACCGAGAACATCAGGAAGTAGTTCTAATAACAGACCAATAGGGTGGTGGTTATAAGGATAGAGAGAAGAAAAGAGATTAAATAAATAATTAGGGGACAAAATAGGAAGATCTGGAAGACTTCTTAGTTGTGGCGAATAAAGAAAACATAAAAATCAAGCAAGACTTCTAGGATTCTAGGTTGCATAGCACAATAAAACATCTATGAATTTCTGGGAAATGGGTTTTAGGAGAGGATTTCATACAGTACTGGAAGTTTAAACTATTTCTAATATTCTATGAGCTTATTTATATTTTATATATAGAAACTACATATGATATTTTTAAAACTTTTATTACTAGAAGACTAGGCATACTTGTTCACTCTCTGGACACCTAATGACAGTCACTCACCATAGATTATTTTAGAAAGGGGGTGAGTCTAAGTAATAAACAAATGATCAGTTTTGCTGATTAATTACTTGACACTTTTACAAAAGTTATGAAGCATGCTGCCCTCCATGTACATGGCATCATCTCAGGGAAATTTTCTCTCCATGCCCTTTCCTACCAGTCCCAACTAAAGACACATGCCAAGGCAGCAATGATTGCTACCATATAGATGACTGGACAAGAGGGGGCACCTGATGAGTATGAAACTCACAATGTTATACAGCTATTACATGACAGAACCAGGAGTCCAGCCAAGATCTGTCTAAATCCAAAGCCCAAACTGCCAAAAACACCTCAGAGCATTTCATAGACTAACTGGTACTGTACATCTCCAAGAGTTGAATTATAAGTAGTGTTTCTCAAAGGTTTTAGACCCCTGAGCTCTCTCCACTTTATTTCATCAATGCCCTGTGAGTACTACTGACTTTTACAAAGTTCCTTGGAACACAATTTTAACATTTGTAATTTAAAAGTGAACAGACAATCCAGACAAGTACGGGGTCACACAGGCAAGCATAGGGCTTAGTGTGTAACCAATAGATAATATGAACACACTGAGAAGGTATAAATACATAAATTTTGCTATTGTGTAAACTTAAAACTACCTAACTTTAGATTTAGATTTTTCTAACCACCAGTTCTATTAAGGTATGACCTAAGCTATCATACACTTTCAAATTGATTAGTCACTACTTAAAATATGAGTATGTATTCAATTGAAAAGCAAAATCCGCACTAAAATTTGTGGGACATTAGTAGATCTACAAAATACATTTGCTCAGCCTGGATTGAAGTTATTAAGGTGACTCTAGGTGTTTTCTAGTGGGGATTCAGTAAAGACTTTTTTCCTGTGACTCATGAAACCCACTATACATCAGAGAATCCCTAATTCTCTTGACTGGCATATGAAACTGTGTATAGATTACTGTGTTCACTTTTCTAGGAAAACAACCTAGAGCATTCTTCAGCTATCATTATAGTCAGACTATGATCAAAGTATATAAAATATAGAGTGCTTAAAATTGAGAACTTTGTTTTCCATAAACCTTGGCTTAAGGTCCATTTCTACTGTTTACTAACACTGTGATCATGGTAAGGCATTTAAACTAGCTTTAATATCCCTTTCTGAAATAGGGATAATTGCATCTATCATGTTTGTTGTGAGATTTAAGAGAATTAACGCAAGAAGAATTTACTATATTGTTTGACATGTACTGAGAACTCAATGGCAGATATTGTTAAAACTTGTGGTTTAAGAAGACACTAAATGTGAGATACCAGGAAAGATTGAAAAAAAAAAAAAGCTAGAATGGAAAAAGAAAACAAAGCAAAGAGAAACAAAAGAATAAAATAAAGCATCTGGTGGGAAGAGGTGGAGTGCCCACAAGAATTGTCATAGCCTCTGTTGAGTGTTACAAAATTTATTTAGAAAGAGAAAAAAAAATCTGAAAGTGCCTTCCTAATTTCCTAAAGTGATTATAAAGCTATGTGTAATGAGATATTAGGGAACATTCTAGAGCTCTGCTGCCTTATGAGTGACATGTATTTATATTTAATTTCATTAATATTAAGCAAAATTTAAAAGTTATGTTTTTAGTCCAGTTAAATTTTAAGTACTCAACAGCTGGCTACTATGTTGGACAGTACAGTTACACAGTAATTCCATCATCACAAAAAAATCCATCTATCTGAGAGCAAGCACTGTTAAGGGAGAAATGAATGAGTCAAGAATTATATAACAGCAAGTAAGAAATCCAACTATCTTTTACATATAGTTATGCTTATAATCCAAACACAGTTGGATTTCTTACTTGCTGTTTTATATATATATGTGTGTGTGTGTGTGTGTGTGTGTATGTATGTATACCTGTGTATATGTCTATCTATCTATCTATCTATCTATACACAAAACATATGTATACATATTTATGCAGTCAGGATACTGTGGTAGTTCACAAACTCAAAGGAAAATCTTTGAGAATTAGAATACCTCTGGGGAACTTAAAACTCAATGGGACTCTCTTTTCTGTGTGTAACTCTCAGGCTTCATTCTCTCCCACTGATAATTGGCTTTCTCATGATGTCAGCAAATGCGGCTACAAAGGCTTCAGATTCATTTCCACTTCTCTAATACATGATGCCAAAGTCTTTCAGCCCTTCTGTTCTCCATTGTAAATTCCTGGGAGGATTCTGGCTAGCTTGGTATAGATTTTCTGTCCCTTTATAACATTCACTCTGGCTAAGGAGGTAAAGTGTTCTGATTTGCTCAGCCTGGACCATTTCCCACTCATGTAGATAGTGTGAGTACAAGAAAAACAAAAGACAATGATTTGTGGAGTGAAGCGTAAGCATCCACATAGTCACTGGCAGAAGTATGAATGGGTCAGCTGCCTCAAATTTATTTTAATAACGATGCCCTCAGACTTGAAGAAAAGTCTCTGAGAATCACAATCTAGGGGTGCTTTCATGATTTTTTACTCATGTAGTAACACCATTATTTTTGCTTTATCAACAATTATATAAAACAGTTCTCAACATATGTTAATAAAAAATTGCCCTCATCATTAAATAAACATCAAGTAAAACATTCATTTTCTTACATATACTGAATATCTGCAAGCTGAAAAGGAATAGTTATTGAATTCAAAGATACTTTTTAAAAATATCCTTGTTTTGGAATTAAATTATAACACTAAAACTCACTTACAGTGACTTAATTCTCTCTTCTCTAGCTTATGTAGCCATATCTTTGTCATATTTCCCATTAATGGAAATATGAGATTTGTTACACAAACAAGAGCAAAATATGTATTTAACTTACATCTTCTATGTCCTTGTCCAGAGCTACTATTCTTAAAGGTGAGGTCAAATTGAGACTGTCCGAAATGGTTGCTCCCACTGGGGCAGATTCCAGGATATAGCCTTGATAACTGGGCATTGTAAAATATGGACTTTGATTGTTTTCATCCAGTATTTCAATGTGTAGACTGGCAAAGGCAGGAAGAGGATGACCATTGTCTTGTTCAGCCTAAAATTGAAAAGAAAAGAAAATATTTAAAAAGTATATGTCATGCTATCTTTTTGGAGTTTCACTTTTCATGCAATATATAGGGTTCTCTTTTTAACTAATATCATCACATAAGGAAAAAATACTTTAAAGGGCCATTTGAAAATATAAATGAGGAAATGAAAATCCAGTGAGGCTTAATTGCTTCAGTCTTCTGTTTTAAAACTCAGTGTATATTTTAAAAATTCACTGTAATAAATTATTATTATTTTATTTTATGTTTTTATTTTTTGAGACAGAGTCTTGCTCTGTCGCCCAGGCTGGAGTGCAGTGGAGTGATCTCGGCTCACTGCCAGCTCTACCTCCTGAGTTCACGCCATTCTCCTGCCTCAGCCTCCCGAGTAGCTGGGACTACAGGCACCCGCCACCATGCACGGCTAATTTTTTGTATTTTTAGTAGAGACAGGGTTTCACCGTGTTAGCCAGGATGCTCTCGATCTCCTGACCTCGTGATCCGCCCGCCTCAGCCTCCCAAAGTGCTGGGATTACAGGCGTGAGCCACCGCGCCCGGCCAAATTATTGTAATTTTTATTGAATACAGTAGGAGAGGTAATTGTGTTTAAATACATTTAGTCAGAAAATTCAAATGGAGATACTTGAGTGTACCGCTGATAAAATATTTAAATAAAAGAAAAAAAGTAACACAAATAAAGAACTATCGTATAGACTTTGTCTCTTCTGTGTCTTCTCATTTTACACTAATGTTTAAATCTCTGCTATGGTCTCTGCTGTTGTACCCCCCAAATTCGTAAGTTGAAATTTTAACCCCAAAGGTGATGGTATTAAGAGGTGTGGCATTTGGAAGGTGATAAGGTGGTGAGGGCAGAGCCCTCATTAATGGGGTGAATGCCCTTATAGGAAAGGGTCTAGAGGGCTCCTTTTCCCCACCTCCCACCACGTGAGAACAAGTAAGAAGGTGGAACCACCCTCTGTGAGGAAGTGGGCCCTCACTAGAAACCAAATTTATAAGAGTCCAATGTCCAGCCTCCACGACTGTGAGAAATAAATGTTCCTTGTTTATAAGCCATCCAGTTTATGGTGTTTTGTTATTGCAGCTCAAAGAAACGTAGACAATTCCCAAATAATTCATAATTCTATATAAAATTAATAAAGTTATATTTATTGCCCACTGAACGTCCCCAAAAGCTTCTTAAAAAGGACAGAAATAATAAATTTCATTGTAATGTTGTAGAAACTGTGAATTGCAATATTATTTAACTAGAAACGTTTTTCAAGTAAAATTAATATTCTTATGTATAAATTTTCTTTTTTTTCTCCCATTAAGTTTAAGAAGTTGATAAAAATTTCTATTTCTAACACATTTTCATACAAAATCTCTACATGGTCATGCTGCACATAGGAAAATGCTAACCATAGATTTTCTGTTTTTTAAAAAATATATATTTTATTATATGTGTATTGGAAGGTTTAATTTAAAGGAAGATTTCATCACAATTGACTTCTGGAAAATCTCCTCCAACTTTTATGAGAAAACATGGATATAATTTAATAGCATATACATTTATTAAAATGAATTCAAATTCTATCTTTAATTTTTGTTATGTTTTCCCCATTGGGAGAAAAGTTGTATTTTTAAATCAATTAAAATGAAAATAAAATATTTGATATTAAACTCTGGTGTGATTTTCTAGATAGATAGTGACAGTACTTTGTAAGTAGCTCAGCTAGAGATCTCTAACTGTTAAAACGTGAGGAAAGAAATTCGGTCTCCAGAAGACAATTTTTCACTTCCTTCTAATAGTAATTTAACATTTTCATCTGTTAAAAAGGTAGGTAACAAACTACAGTGATATTGGTAGGGATTGCTGACTTTTCACCAAGAAATATTACAATATATTTTCCTTCATATTATTTATATTGCAGATTTGTTGAAATATTATTTATGTCAATTACTAATGTGAAATTACGCTAATTAATAAACCCATAGGGAGGTAATATCATATAATGCATTGATTAAAAAACTTATATTTGATTTTTAATATATTGATATCTCTATTTAGATAATATGCTAGATTTTCTTAGTAATATTACATAGTTTACCTTATGCATTTAACTTTTCATTTGGCAGCAGAATGTCAAATCAGCCCATGGCACAAAACGCTTTGAGATCCTGCTCAGCACTAAGAAGAACAGTACTGGAATAATGTTTGGTCCTGTCTGGGATTATGTATCCATCTCACATAACCAGGCATGCTGCTAATACCATCAGTATGGATGAGGTCTTTCTGCATCCAGCAGTTGTGATTAATTTGTGCTGAGCCATGGATGTTCTTTTAGGAGTTACCCCTGTGACACACATCAGGCTTTCTGGAGACAGCTGACCAGGGCAAGAGGTAGAGTCTACGCCTGGAAAACATTGTTTTTTCACTGTTTAAAACGAATTGGTCCATATGGGCTTCCAACCCAATGACCTTGAAATGATTTAAGCAGGAATCCTCTGCTTCACTCTTACAGGCTCAGAGCAGTTCATACATGCAAGGCTTTCTGAACAGATTTTTTTTCTCTTTCTTTTATCTCTCCATCTTTCTTTAATATCTAATTATTCTAATAACAAGCATGTCATATCCAGGACATAATAATGCTATGAAAAGTCATAAATTCTACAACTTTTCCTCTTTCCCCAATGAACACACCCAAACACACACAATATATAGGTGGTGAGGAGGATGAAAAAAGCAAAATTGTATAATAATGAAATAAGCTTACATTTTACATTCAGATCATATATCGTTAGTTTTTACCAGCAGCTGTGAAGCCAGTAAAAATATGTATTATTTGCATGATGAAAACAAAGTGATTCAATGAAAAGAGAAATAAAATTCAAATCAGATCTATGAAGATAATCTAATTCTTAACTTCCTCATATCTATAAAAATAACATATAAAGGCTCTGCCCATTTTTACTCTAATATTAATTTAGAGTTAATAATGATTAATATTTTTGGATTGCTACTATGTATTTTGCTCTATATGAGGTGTTTCAATTTGCTGACCAGATATCTGTCTCCAAAGCCCACTTTCTTTATGCCATTTGTGTTCACATCTTTATGTCCAGATGTGAAAATGTATATTTTTGAACTGATGGAAAAAGAGAAAGGTTAGTTTTATATTCAAGGCCACATAGGTTGTAAGTAACATACAGAACATGGGCCCAGACTCAGGTCTCCTGATTTTTAAGAGGCTACACAGGAAGATTCATCATATGTTTCTCAAATTTACAGAATGCAAATGAATATCGAAAAGCAAGAGAGATGGGACAAATTAACAGTAGGAAAAAATATTGAGATAAATACTTCTGTTAAGTAAGAGTTAAAATGTTGAATTTAAACAACAACAATAATAACAATAATAATAATAATAATAATAATAATAATATACTTTGCTCTTTAGTGGGCCCATGCATCAAAACTCTGATACAATTATCTTTTCTTCCATACAATATAAATAAGGGCTCTCAAAAATCTGAATTATTCTGTTCCCCTGAAATCCGTGGTGGATGAAATGAGAAACATTTTAAAAACACCTCAGTTGGAATAAGGTGGTATTTTAAAAATCATTTACTTTCATAAGGTAACTTTATTTATATTTACAGATTCTATAGCTACGAGTTAAACATTATATTTAAGTGCTAGGTTTTGTTTGAAAAGCGTCTGGGCATGAGTCTCACTTTCAGTAATGAGACCAAAGTAAAACTGAAGCCAAAAAAAATGAAGTATAAAAAGCACACCATTTTGTTACTTTGGAAGGCAAAACATTGAAAAAGACAAACCACTCCATCTTCAATATTGAAAAAAGGAAGTACTGATAATTTCTGAGCACCTTGTAACGGAGGACTGAGACTACAGAATAACTTTGTTCTTCCTAACTGGTGGCAAACAATTTAACAATTTCATAATCTCTAATATGAAACCTTTCAAGTAGATTCAACAATTTAAAAAAGACAATGGTAAAGCTTATCAAATTATTTATCATTTAAATAAATTCTAGGATAGAAGAAAGAAATCATGTTTTCCAGGAATTATTTATTGTGCATCTACAGAGCCCACTTTTTTTTTTTTTTTTTTTTGTATTTTAAATTCTGGGATACATGTGCAGAATGTGCAGGTTTGTTACGTACGCATACACGTCCCATGGTGGTTTGCTGTGCCCATCAACCAGTCATCTACATTAGGTATTTCTCCTAATGCTATCCCTCCCTAGGCCCCCACCCTCGACAGGCCCCGGTGTGTGATGTTCCCATCCCTGTGTCCATATGTTCTTATTGCTCAACTCCCACTTCTTAGATCTCAAGTGCTCACCTTCATCTGTATTCACCCTCCCAAGTTTTCTTAAACCCACTTCAATCATACTTTTGCCTCAGCCACTCAAAGCCAGCTGCTTTTGTCAAAATCACCAGTGCCTTTTACATTGCTAAAAGCAATATTTATTTTCAGTCCTTATCTTACTTGACCTATCTTCAGCATTATTCACTATCCTTTCACGGCAACAGCTTCTCGGTTCTCTTCCTATCTTACTACCCATTTTTTCTCATTCTCTTTTGGTGGTTTCCCCTTTTCTCCCCTACTTAATTTTGGAGTGGCCCAGAAGTGAGGAGTTATTCATCTTTTCTTTATACTCACTCCCTTGCTCAATCTAGTCTAATCTCATACCTTAAAAATGTCAGTACTATTATGACTCCTAATTTTAATCTCCAACCTGGATTTGTCCTTTGAATTCCACAGTCCATATCCAACTGTGTACTTCATAACACTGCGTAAGTATCTAACAGACATTTCAGATATAAATACCTGCAACAATGAAATTCTGATTACCCTGCACGAACCTCCTCCACTCATGGTCTTTTCCACTTTAATGGCAGCTACATACTTACAGGTACCGAAAACAAGAAACTTGGAGTCACCTCTTGCTTCAGTTGATAGATATGGAAAAAGCGAAAACCGCTTTTTTGAAAATTGAATTTGAAGTTCTACCTTCTCATTTCACAATACAGTATTAGCAGATTATATATGCCAAGAAATATTCTGTTAGTAAACTTGAGATGAAAAAATAGTCTTATGTCAATGTAGTGAATTATGGTCTTATCCTACTGAAGCATTAAAGGTAAATATTGCAATTTTCAAAGTTAAGGTAATACCACATTTTAATTTGGATGTTATAAATTTATGAAATATTTTTCTATATTTATAATATGTAAAAATAGAAATATAATCATATTGCATGTATAGTAAATTCCACTGTTCTATGCTATTGTAAACCTAAACCTTTCTTGTAATTAGTCTGAATCTCATTTTTCATTAGATTTTTAAATTCCATGAGCATAAACACTGTAAATGTATCTGTTTCATTCACTGCTAAAATTTCGGATAATCCCTGGTATATGGAAGAAGGTCAAATATATATTTATTTTTACTTTTCTGTATCTTTAATTTTAATAGGCTTTACATTAAATTTTTTTAAAAAATTAAGTGATTGTGACATCATGCTAATTCCCATTCGATAGATATTTATGGATGTTTTTCCAGTGTGTGTGTGTGAACGTACACGAAGTGGAAATTAATTAATGTGAATGTACAACATGAACACCTTAGATTATAGAATGTCTTTATTCACACATTTTAAAGGTTTGTGATATCTGCAAGTTTACCTATGGGTAATTAATACTGATGCACGTTCTTGCCAGTCTTATGAATGGGCCTCACCCAGCCCCCTCAATCATCAATTATGATTCTACATCTATAGGGATGGTGCTGTGAACAGAATAACATATAATCTTCTAGAAGGTTTATGCATTTACATGTAATATTTATGCAAAAAGGCCTATTTATATGAATTTTTGAATGGACAGTGGCTTAAAGAATGAGATGTTAGTTGTGACTTTGCTCTTAACACATGGCTTAGATACATTTTATTGTCAGAATGATGCAAATTGAGGACTTTAGCATGATTTCAACTGTGTGTACTCTCCCAGTCCACTCAACACATTTTAATTTATTAATTTAATTTACTTGCTTTACTTACTGAACTAAAGCTTTTAATACCTAGTTCTTAGAGCCTGCTTGGCCAATTTTCACAAACATTAGATATCTTAGGAAGAGAAAAAAAAAGAGGGAGGGAGGAAGAAAAAGATGGAATAAAGGATGGATAGAGGGAGTGGGTAAGGAAAACAAAGGGCATTCTCTTTTCACCAGAGGTAAGGGACAGATAAATGTTAAAAATCATGGCAACCACACAAGGCAATCATTAATTTCTCAAACTCTGATGTGCCTTAGAATGGAAGGCCTAATAAAAAGCATATTCCCTGGGCCGGGTGCAGTGTCTCACGCCTGTAATCCTAACACTTTGGGAGGCTGAGGCAGGTAGATCACCGGAGGTCGGGAGTTCGAGACCAGCCTGACCAACGTAGAGAAACTCTGTCTCTACTAAAAATACACAATTAGCCGGGCATGGCGCTGCATGCCTGTAATGCCAGCTACTCGGGAGGCTGAGGCAGAAGAATCGCTTGAACCCAGGAGGCAGAGGTTGCAGTGAGCCAAGATTGCGCCATTACACTCCAGCCTGAGCAACAAGAGCGAAACTCCACCTCAAAAAAAAAAAAAGTAGTTTCCCACACCCTATCCACAAAGATTCTCGTTCATATGTTGGTGTTAGAGGCAAGGAATCTCCATTTTTATCAAACTGTCTGTGGTGGTTATAATGTGAGCAGAATGTACTTTCACAGACATTATTCTGGGTGTGGCTACTCAAACTCCAATTTTTAGAGAATCTTTCTTTTTAGCCCTATTGGTTAGGGCTATTGGTTAGCCCTATTGGTTAGTGGACCAGTCTTTACTAATGGATAGTCCTTAAAATCTGGAGCAAAAACTCCAGATAATACAGTGCATCCAACAGCCAATGTTGTCACGCCAGAAGATTTAGAGTCTAGTAACTGAAACTGCATGCAATTATACAATTATCAACTGTGTAGGTTCAACACCACTAAAATTGTCATGTGACTCCAGCATTACCAAAGATTGCTCGTGTGTCAGTGGGAATACTCTACAAGTAATAAACTCAGTCTTAGCTAGTATTCACAGGTCATGGTCAAATCCTGTTGACATTCCATTATTCATAATTAATTAGAATTTAGGTATGTTGGTGTATGTGTGCATGTATGCATGTGTATACACAGTATCACTATAGTTTTGGGTGTAAGCCACCACTTTTACTTTATCATTTTTAAATAAAGGAACCTCAGATTGAGAAAAAAAAGCAGAGAGAAGGTAATTGGACATACAGAAAGTTTTTGGTTTCTAGTCAGAGTCGGAGAAAGACAAACGCATACAGAATGTACCCGGAAAGCAGATAATGACAACATTCTGAGTAATAGTATATTCCTGTTGCTAGTGACTAAACATAGGATATAAGGCTACTATGTAATTCAAAATTTTCTTCTTCCTGTGTTCCCTTCCTGGACACCACACCTCTTGCTAAACAGCTCTTCAGTAAAGCCTTCAATATACAAGGGTATAATTTTTCCAAGTTTCTTCACCCAGCAAGGTGCAGGCTGCATATTGATCTTTATATGACGATGATTCTGAAAAACGGGCAAATTGACCGAACTACCAATGATTCACGCATATCCCTTTATTCCTTTATTTTCAATTTTAAATTCAACTCTCAAGTACACAAAGAAGACTGTTTGCTTTGGTTAATTTTGCTGGAGGGCTAGATTATATATCCTGTCTTTCTTTATGGATAGAAATTGCATTTGCTTAACATTTTAAAAATCACTTTAGACAGTTAAAATATGTTTACTTAAGCTTTCAACCAATTTATTTTTTGGCAATAACAATATTATTAGTGTATAACCTTCAAATAGCCTGACATTTGGACACGTTTGTCTTGGGATTCAAACGTGAATTACTTGTACTTTTATTTTGAAATCAAAATGTTAATAAAAGTCTCAGATTTTCCTTTAGCAGACAATTCATTGCCATTGAATTTTTTCACAGGTGGAAAGTATATGGTTGTGGAACATATACATCCTGAGTTGGTTATAGTACAGAAAAATAGAAGGAATCATAAAACTCTTAAGAATCTTATTAAAAACATCGACATTTACTCCAATTATAAAGTGTTGCAAAAAAAAAAAGAGAAAAGTAATCTATGCTGTTAGAATCCTATAGTGGAAGTTTGTGGTTGTGTCAGGTGGAGGTAAGGTGATTAGTGACTAGAAGGAGGTGTAGGAGGCGTATGGGATGTTTGTAGCATCTTTTTTTAACAAAAATCTGGTTATTAGTTACATGATTAACTTCACTCTGTGAAAATTCATCAAGATATACACTTTCCTGTATGTCAGCAGCATGTTAGCATTTCAATAAAAATGTTACGAAAAAAATAAGCTATGAACTTGCTCCCCAAAAAAGTGTACATAGACTATCCCTCCCTCTCCTATCACAGTAAACTAGGATACGGGCACTCAAGTCCAAGTGGTAATTTAATAGCAGCTGCCCTAGGAAGTGACATGGAAAACCAACATTATGAAGATACGTGAAAATTAAAGATGCTCCCCTCTTCAACCATCTGTGTTCATTAAAGATAGACCCCAAAAGTAAACTTGGCCTTTTGCACTTTCCCACTAGTGTTTCCCAAACACTGTAGTTTCCAAAGCCCTGCTTCTTATCTGCTGCCTTAAAATAATCTAAGGTAATTGTTAAAGCAAATTCCCAGGGACTCAACCAAAATATCTGACATGTATCTGCTGTATTGCTTATTTGTTTTCTTTATTAGTTTAATTTTATCATATCTTCCTAAGTTTTCAAGTAATTTTAATATATGACTTGCTCTCAAAATTTAGCATCCGAAAATCACCTGTAAATGTTGATTCTGTAGGGAGAGCCCTGAAGTCTGCCTTTCCAAAACAGCCACATCCCCTGGTCCTGACATGTAGAATCAGTAGTCGTTTGGGATCAGTTGGATCAGGCATTTTAGCTTCTCTCGCACAGGCTTATAGGTAGCTGTTACACTAAAAAAGCCTAGGGTGAGCAGCTGAGGCCAACTCTGTTCTAGCCTTTTATGTAAGTCATTATCACTCTTCTTCACTTTCAGCAAAGTCTCTTAATTTGGACTTAGTTGGAAACAGAATGGAAGAAATAATTTATGTAAGGGAATTCTCTGTAGGATCCTGCAGCTCACTGAAGCTCTACAAAAGCTATAGGTCCAAAGCAACAGTAATTGGTAACAGGTTATCAGGTTATATTTCCTTGTGTGTGTGTGTGTGTGTGTAAAATGTCTTAGGGAGGGATGACTGTGAAAAACCTGTGCTCCATGAATCAATGAACATATTATCAACTGACTAAAAATTATTAGGTTTTTGCCATTAAAAGTAATGGCAAACACCACAATTATGTTTGCACCATCCTAATAAAAATAAGAATATCCCATTGATTCTTGACCCTACTTATAAAATTAACTGCCTTAAAACCTACAGGAGCCTCCTTTATTCAAAATTTAATACTCTAAAAATTAAAGGATGCATATACAGTTTGACTTTAAGCCAATTTATTACTATTACTAAACATACTAAAAAACTTATAAATAAATTCAAAAACCTACAAACTTCATGAGATAAAATACAAATAACTGTTATATGCTGTAAAGTTTGTTTGCAAGGCTATACAGCCAAAGAGTATATTCTTGGTTGGAAACAAATACATTTTTTTGTATGACAAAAAGGAAAAGAAACTTCACTAGATAGAATATAGGCAGCACATATTTTATAAAGCCTTGTAATATAACGACGAAATAATACTGACACATTTCACACCTAGGGAATATTTTTAATAAAATGAAATACTTTCTATCTTCACTTCAAGTAAGAATATGCCCATTCTGTTTATAACTTGTTACAATGAACACATGAATCCTCAAAGCTCTTGTATACCTTTCAATGATAAAAATCTTTCTTTTTGCTTAGAGCATGAGATATAAATTGACACTGGAATGACTAAAAGGATTTTGAATGATTTAAAGAAAAAACAACCTTGCCACTCTGGGGAAGACCACAGATTCTGAAAACTCTCACTTATCACCAACATGTTGAACTATTTAGCTGGTGTTTGGAACGTGAGAATCATCTTGGGTATAAACAGCAAGGTCAGCCAGATATAAAATTCTGATAGTGATAAAGGGGTAACTTTTTCTCTGTGAATCTTCCAACTTATGTTTTATTTTTATTATTTTATCCTGCCTTTTGCCTTTCAACCAGCAAAGCCATCTTATCCTACACTGAGGTCTGATCCCATTCCCAGTTTTTTCTCAACCAAGAGAAAACCACACTAAAGTACCTTCTATGAATTAGCCAACTAGAATAATGTATTTTGTAATAAGCAAATTTTAAAAAATCATTAACATAAAAATTATATCTAAATTGGTTATTTTTCAGAGCCTAGAAGGTATTGAGGGTGAGAGGTTAATATTTCTCCACCTACTGGACCGTTCTTGAGACAAAAAATAACAGAGTTTTAGCCTACAAGTTTTTCAATATGCTCTTTCATTGTTATATTTCTATGGAACCAAGAAACCTATGAAAAATGATTACTCGGGAACATATGTGATAGAGTGCTAAGGATGTTTATGTGTGTGGGGATTGCAGAGTGGGGAGACATGGCAAGGGTTCAGAAAGTGCCTTTCCTTTGAACATTTTACAATGTTTGGTCTTGCTGTTGTACTCTTACAATGACCTTTGCAGACAAGAAGGCCTTGGCAAAATGCAAGGTACTCTGATGAGAATGGATAAATTGCCTTTCTTCTTCCCAAGCAGTTACAGGTCACCTTGTGAGGAAGAAAAAAGGCCAAATAAAATGTCACCTCTGTGTGTCTTTTGTCAGTTTGTGCTTTTTGACAGCCACTATATTCAACTGCTACATTCTATTTCTGTTCTAATGCTGCTGCATGAATAACGATATGAGACAAGAGGACATCATACTTCCTTTCCTTTTATTAGCTTCCATAATTGGCATAATAGTTAATTAATTTAGGCCAGTACTTAGAATTTTTAGAGACAAACCAGTGGAAAATAAAAACACACGGTGTTCTTTCTGAAGAAACACAAATACTGTTTTGTGTTTTTTTTGTGTGTGTGTGTGTGTGTGTGTGTGTGTGTGTGTGTGTTTTGGTATTATTTATTATTTCCTAGTAATGGTAGTGTTGCTCTTCAGCAATATTTTTGCTTTGATTAAACTTAACTCATTAAAACAAAAGTTGTAAAAGGTAAAGTTTTTAGACTGACTTCTTTTTGAGCTTCTACATCCTCTGTGATGTATCTCAGTATGTTATCTGAGTCAAATTGTTGCCCTTCTCATGATGTGTTGTTGGATATGGTATCAGGCACCCTGTGGAGGAACTCTCTGGTGGGAGGTGGTGTACAACGTCACACTGTAGCAGAAAACCTGAAGGATACTCTTAGCTGCCTTCTCTGGCATTTGATCCCTTGGTTCTATCCAAGTGTATCACTTTATCCTTAGGCAGATTAAATTTCATATTATACCTCTGAGCTCATTTACTTACTCTGTTACACTTAAGGTAAAACAGATATAGTCATTTGTCTTAACCATTCCCTCTTATTTAGTGATATGTTCAAATTTCCTAACATAAAGGCTTTTCTTCATCATTAATTAGAAGCATTAGTGATCTTATATAGAGAGTCTCGTGGAATATAGTTTTCTCCCAAATTCTTCTTGGCCCTCCATTTTTAAGCCAGTTGATAACATCCCCTTTTGTTAGTTGGATGCTATGACATATCATGACAAAAATTATGCTTTGTGTGGCAATCTGCTAAGTTTAAAAAAAAGGAGAACACAAAATTAAAATACAAACACTTATCAGTGTATCAAAGGTCAATTGATTTCAGAAATTGTAATATTTGTTGGAAATTCATGGAAAGATTGCTATTTCATTACTAATAACAAGTAATGCCTGAAATTTCTGTGGGGTGATTTTCTCTAAAATGTGTAAGAGATATTTACTTTGCCTTACCTTAGAGACCTGGCTATTGGGGTAGAAAAGATAAACTTATTATATTATTTAGTAACCTACTGAACTGAGATGTGGTGTGCAATGGATGTAATATTTGTATCTCTCCAAATTCATATGTTGAAATCCTAATCCCCAATGTAATGCAATTAGGAGAGGTAATTAAGTCATGAGAATAGAGGTCTCATAAAAGTAGTTAGTGTCCTTACAAAAGGAAACCCAGAAAGCTCTCTCACCCTCTCACCCCCTCATCCTCTCATCCTCTCTCCACCAAGTGAAGATACAAACAGAATTTGGCAATCTGCAACCCAGAAAAGGAACCTAACTAGAACCCGACCACACTGAGTATGAAATTCCAGCCTCCGGAAGAGTGAGAAATATATTTCTGTTGTTTGTAATCCACCCAGTCTTTTGTACTTTGTTAGAGTGGCCTGAACTGACTAGTACATGTCTGTGTGCGTGTGCGTGTGCGTGTGCGTGTGTGTGTGTGTGTGTTTCATTCTTGCCATAAGAATAAGAGTAGGAATATATTGCTAGAATATTTCCAGATATAGAAGATATGTCATTTGTAGCATTTGTCTTCCTTCTTGTGGCTTGGCAATAGCAGCCCTGATGTTTTTTCTCTTGTCCTAACTCTGGGTCACTATGGACCCTGTTCAACCTCACCTTAAAGGAGTGCCAATCGTTTCCATCTCTTGTCTTTTTTTTCCCTCTCTCTCTCTCTTTTGTTTGAAAACTGATGATATACACATTAGAGTAGAAAGAATATAACTTATATTTCACATCTCCATAACAGATTTAATTAATTTTATTAGCTTTTTCATTTTCACGGTAGGTTCCATCCTTTTCATTTTGAGAAGTGATGACTGATGATCTTTGACTTGCTACTCTGCCTGACTTAGACACCTGTGATCTTTCAACTTGACAACATCTCTGTGGGAAATTCAGGTAGGGGGCAAATTGTAAATTGGCTTGAAGGCAACATGCAGCAGCATGATCTATTTTTTGTTGTTTTAGCGATACTCTGTTGGCAGTGTGAAAAGATGGACAAGATGCACAGAAATGAAGCATGATTTTAGAGACTGCTTGTATAAGATCATGGGCCAAGAGAATGTGAAATAAAGAATTGCAGTAGATGAGCAGAGTTGAGATATTCAAGAGGATTTCAAAGGTATCAAGAAGGGATTCTATGAGTGACTGAGTGGGAACATACGAGAGAAGAGACCTTTGAGGAAGTGGAAGTGTCTAGCTTGAGTGGGTGACCAACTAAAATATGATTAACTGAAAAAGGGAATGGAAAATAGAAGGTTTGGAATTTTTAAAGGATGTATATAGTTTGCTATATTTTTAATTTGTCACAATTAAATAATACTAGGAGTAGTTATCCAACCAATAATTGAAAAGATGTCTGTAGGTATCAGAAGTAAAATATGTCTCCTCAGACCAAGAAAAATGCCAGGCACCTGAGAAGCACTCAACAAGTATTAGGCAAATTGAAAACTAGCAAATGTCATATGCTTTAAAATCATTGAATCAGGGTGTTCTCTTAAATTTCTATGAAGTAAAATATGATTTTTATCATTACTCAAATAGTGACCAAACATTTTCTAGAGTTGTGACATTGGTGATTCATGTAGGGACAGGGGTTGTAGTAGCTGTCCTCCTCTTAGCCCTCAATCATTTCTCAAATGCTGTTTTCCTGTAACTCTCAAATTACTGAAGGATGACACCTTGCCAGGGCATCAGGCACATCAGCACTAAGAATCAAGCTCACTAGTTTTAATTCCCTGGCTAATTTTCTATGGCAAATATGTAATTTTTCTTTAGAAGAAACACATTTTTTGACGCAGTCATAAATAGCTTTAGTTGTGCCATAACAAAGGTGTGACATTTTTTCTAGGCATTGAATTTATGTGGAAATCTATTTGCTACATTTGCATCTTTTTTTTTTCTGGACAGAGATGCAAGATCAAATTGTATCAAATGCATACACATTCAAATGTAAGTATTTAGATAGAGTGAAGACGTAGGTACACAGATTCAGCAGTCTGAAAAGATTTACTGTGCCAGGGAGAAAATAATTACAACAAATGTTTATTAAGCAGCTTCTATGTGCTGTATATAGGTAGGTGTAGGGGCATGGGATGCAGTGTAAATAAATGTTTTGCAATCTGCCCTCCTGTAAAAGTTGGGAGAAAATAAACAGGTACATTCAATAGAGTAATTGGGGCCACTTTAGGGGCCAAAAGGCTGCAAAAAAGCGGCTTCCTAACAGTGGCTATGCCTTTCGAGGGCAAATGTCTTCTTAGTTAAAAACTGAAACATCAGTTTGAATTAGACTGTTGACAAGAAGAGGGAGGAATGATTCAGGAAGAGGGAGAGTATCTCTAAATGCTTAGATGTCAGAAAGAGCATGGTCAGTTGAGGGCACTGGAAGCGGTTTTGTATGTTTGGAACAGAGGGTGGGCAAGTTAACTAGTAAGAGCTCAGGGTTAGTGAGCTCATGAGTTGGAAGGAAGAGAAGTTAAAAGGCAGCATGCTAGATAGAATAAGTAGGTCAGTGAGTAACAACATGAAAATCAGAGGAAACATGAAACAATTATGCTTCTAATTTCATTGTGATCTTTGCTCTTCGTTGTTAATTAAAGGGATTTAGATTAAAACATGCAATTGTTATTTGAAGAACTGAGAGATAGTAAATTATTCATAATTTATCCATTTAATTGGCCTTAATAATTAATGACTAGTAGCTTTGTATTAGATGCCTGAAGTATAAATATATCAACTAATAATACTTGAAAATATTTCACTTACAATACTGAAAGTGATTTTATGGACTTTGTAATAGATGGTCCACACGTGAACTAATTCACTCTTACCAGAGTTCTTAAATGTGCTTTCATATTTTTACATCATAGGTGGTTTTTATTTTATGAGTGTAGTGATCAAATAACTTATCCAAACTGGGACATTTAAAAGAGCAACAGAGGTATTATGAATAATTACACAAAGACAACAGACATAAACATGTACTGCCCTGGGTAAACCAAATCTATGATTCTTGTTCACAGTGTATATCACATTTTAAAGTATGCTTAAATGATTACAATTATATAAAATTTAGGGTAGTGTTTTGGAATGGAACAAACTTTTTCAACTGCATGTTTTAATCTTTTCATATTCTAAAGTTTGTGAACTATTCCATTTTGTCTTCCAAGTTACACCTTTACATTTTTATTTGTCAGCATGCTGAATAAATCACTGGGAGAAAAAGAGAAAAAAATGAACATGATAAATCTCTAATTTGTGGCACTCACCAGCTGTTAAATACACACATAGCTTTTTAAAGCAGAATTCTTCTTCAAAATGTAGGAGAAGAGACTTCATTTTATTTTTTCTCTGCTTTTGAAACATAAATTGGGATCTAGTCCAACAAAAACTTTTAGGGCCAATGAAAAAATGAAGTATTATTAAAGTAAAAAGAGAGAGAGAGAGAAGAAATTGAAAGATTTACTATAGAGGAGAACTGCCAGATTGTAGCATTTCAATGGTCCCCTGAACAATGCCACAATACTCAGTTATTATTCAAGCAGGTGGCACATTATTATTACAGTTAGATACCTTTGCTTATTATGCCCTTGACTTCACACAAAACATAGTAATTTGAATCTAATATTGTCTGTTAAAACTTCCATTAATAAAAGAAAGTGTTATTAAAACAAAAAAAAAATCTGTGGCCTATTGTTATTGATTTTTTTTCTGTAATTGATGGACTGAGTTACACTGTACCCAGGTACACCAGGACAGCTGAATTCGATAATAAAGGAAAATAATTGATTTTTGGTTTCACATGTGACAGTTTGGAAACAGTGCTTTGTCAAATTTCTTAATTCCCATAGAAAGCAGCACCACAAGAGTCAGGTAGATCCACAATAGAAAATCAGCACACATTGTGGAGTTTTATATACTCTCATAATAATTAACATAAAATAGTCAATGTAAGAAGGTGAATCTCATGCATGGCCATTTAATACAACTGGTTAAAGTGGTGTTTTTTGTGAATAACTCCCAAACCCTTAATAAATGAAATCCCAGGAAACTGTAGTCATCCTTCAGGCTCTCTCCGTGGTCTGACTCTATACCTCATTTCCCTGTTAACTGCTTGTAGCCTGTGCATTATGTCTCCAAGCGTTTACTTCTGCGCCTCCTTATGTTCAAACATCATTTCCCACTTTTATTCATTGACCATACTCTTTCAATCCAGCAACATTTAGCTTGGGGTGATCTCCAGAAAATCTTCCCTGAGTTTCCAGATTAATTTAAATGTCCCTATTCTGTGTGTCGTTACCGCTTTTTACACGTCTTCCTCTTAGCATTTGATGTATTTTATCTGATTTATTTGATTATATGACTGTTGCCCTTTCTAGACTATAAGCTTTTCAAGGACAAAGATCGCTGAATAAACACAGGTTCTGTGCTAAGGACATATCTATTAATTGTTAAACTGGACAACCATTTCTAAGTATCTGCATATTTGTGAAGTGAAAAGAGCATGGCTTTAGCGTATATAAAACTAAATTTGAATCTCAACTCTGCCCCTTATTAGTAATGTAACTCTAAGGTAATCACTTACCTTATCCGAACTTTAGTTTCCCCATTTTGTGCAAATGAGAGTATTACTAAAATTGCGGCAACAGTTCAATGGAAAATGCACACAAAGCAGCTTAAACAATGTTCATTCTCAGTAAGCTTCCCTACCTTACTTCCTTTTTCTTTAGTATGTTTACATTTTTCAAAAGGTAAGAAAAATACCATCGGGATGCATTTCTAGAGGTTTTTTTTTGCATGCTTAAATATGAGAGAGTTATGTACTATATACAAAACTTATGCTGAATCTTTGCTTTTGTCTTTTCTTGTACTTACAATGCCCTTTCCCAGTCCTCATCTCTGCCTGGCAAATTCCTGTTTTTCCTTCACTGCTTAGATTAAATCTCACCATCTCAATGAAGTCCATCGAAATTAATTAGAAGAATATCTGCATTTTTTCAGTATCTATTTAATGATTATATTAAAATATAGATATACTATTAAACCAAAAGTGAAATGCCAAATAGATTAACTTAGCTTCGAATTATTTCAAGTCTAAGATCATCTTTCAATATAAAGAAAATAATGAGACGTATATTGAAAGCATCTTTGGACAGGCAAGACCTTTTATTTTTATGTTGGAAAAATCAGCATTAAAAATACATTAGAATACAATTAAGTAATAAAAATGAAAACAAAATTAAAACAACATATAAATCAAGCACATTTTAGATGTCTTAATTGGTCATGTTTTTGTGGTAAAACGCTAATTCCTTTTAGTAGAAAAATAATGTTAGAAGACATAATGAATTGTGTAGAATTGTATACGCTTGACCAAGGCATTTGTTACATATAAGAATATTTAGTATTTTACCCCATAGTACTATAAAAAGTTATTTTAGAGAAAAGCAATGCCATGTATTAAAAGTGGGCTTCGCTTATTTTCTTTTTTAACGAAAAATTGACTGACTGCTGTCCACATTAATTTTAATTTTATAACATAAAACTGCCTACAGTAGCATCTACAGATTTATCTGATTAGCAGTTCATAAACACAAGGAAATAAGATATTAGCTTAATTTACCTTAATAACCAAATCAAATTTCTGGTGAAAGTCTCTGTTTACTGGCTCCAGGAGACTAAGTTCTGCTGTCCTAGGATGCATATGGAAAAATCGTGGGTAATCCTCAGGAGTCCCTGGAAGACATTGAGATTTCAGTACATAATTGAGAACAATAAGTAATATGTGTATCTGCTTTTTCTATTTCCCTTCATCAACTGAGGAACAAAGCTACAATTTCATTAGTAAATTAAGTTTCACAATTATGCAGTTCAGGGAAAGCAGACACAAATGTGGTATATAGTTATTAATAATTAGCATATCAGTAAGAAAATGGAAAATGGATGATTTTTGAAATTTTTTTTATTAAGAGGGCTCTAATTAATTTGAAACTTCATCACATGAAAATAGATATTAAGTGGAGGGAGAGTAAATTTTTGATTATGAAATTTTATTTTAATGGTGCATAAATCTTAATTATAACTGTTTGGTCTATCAACATATATTGTAATAAATGATTAGTAATTTGTACCAAATAGTGAGACGCTTGGAAATTAATGTGAACATATTTTGTTCCATATATTATTTCTTAAGATTAATATCAAGCTAATAATGTTAATCATAGTAAATTAAATATAGGTTCTGATGATACTCTTGATGTCTACACAGGGTATTTATTTATGTATTTATTTTTGAGATAGAGCCCTGCTGTGTCACCCAGGCTGGAGTGCAGTGGCTTGATCTCCGCTGACTGAATCCTCTGCCGGATTCTGCTGACTGAATCCTCTTCCCGGTTCAAGTGGTTCCCCTGCCTCAGCCCCCAAATAGCTGGGATTATAGGCGTGTGCCACCATGCCTGGCTATTTTTTGTATTTTTAGTAAAGAAAGGGATTTGCCATGTTGGCCAGGCTGGTCTTGAACTCCTGACATCTGGTGATACACCCACCTCAGCTTCCCAAAGTGCTAGAATTACAGGTGTGAGCCACCACGCCTAGCCAAGATGGTATTTCTTAATGTATTTTAATAATCAATATACATTTCTTCATGAAGAAATGTCTTCTAATTGTATAATCTTCCTTTGTGTACTGCAACATTCTTTTCCCAAAATGAAGAAGTCAAATCATAAAATTGTATAGTATATACATTTGTAAAATTAATAACCATAAGAGAAAAATAATATAGCATACTATTATGGAAACCTACTCTGTGCTAAATGCTTTATATAACTAATCATCAATAACTGTAAATCATTTACATTTTACAGATCATGACTTGGGAGACTGGGGAGATTAAATGACTTATTTAAGTTAAAGGGACAATCTGAAACAGAGCTTTTATTAAAAATCCAGGCTGCCAGATGTTAAAACACATCCAAAAAGGGGTTTATTGTTACTACTTATTTTCCTCAACTCTGAGACAAGAAGGGAAATTCTACTGGGCAGTAAATGAGGGGGAAAAAAACAGAAACATATTTCACACCATTAAAACCGACTGTAAAATCTACAAATAGTCAAAATTATAGATGAAATGCAATATATGATAAAGAAGTTATCCCTCCTAATAGGAGAGTCATACAGAAAATCATAGAGTTTCATACATTCTTCATGGAATATACATGAGTAAACCCCAAATGAAGAAGATATTCATAATAATAAAAAAATGAGCATTAGTCATAGATGAAAATGTGGATAAATTTTACTCTAATGTGAGAGTGAGCAAACCTTTCCTAACTATGGCTCAAAGTCAAGAAGTCAGGAAGAAAAAGAGATAAGTTTAACTACATTGCAAAATTGCATGGTGAGACACAATGAACAAAGTAAAACCACAAGTGACAAACTGAGAAAATATTTGAAATTTATGTCGAGACGGCGGGGCGCGGTGGCTCACACCTGTAATCCCAGCACTTTGGGAGGCCGAGACAGGCGGATCACGAGGTCAGGAGATCCAGACCATCTTGGCTGACACAGTGAAAGCCCGCCTCTACTAAAAAAAATACAAAAAATTAGCCAGCCTGGTGGCGGGCACCTGTAGTCCCAGCTATTTGGGAGGCTGAGGCAGGAGAATGGCGTGAACCCGGGAGGCGGAGCTTGCAGTGAGCTGAGATCATACCACTGCACTACAGCCTGGGCTACAGAGCGAGACTCCATCTCAGAAAAAAGAAAAGAAAAGAAGAAATTTATGTCCAGACAAAACGTTCATATCCCGAATATATATATAGGTTTATAAATTAGCTAAAAATAGGTCCAGTGAGGGATTTAAAAAGTGTGGGGCTGGCCAGGCGCAGTGGCTCACGTCTGTAATCCTAGCAATTGGGGAGGCTGAGGTGGGCAGATCATCTGAGGTTAGGAGTTCGAGACCAGCCTGACCAACATGGTGAAAACCTGTCCCTACTAAAAATACAAAAATTAGCTGGGCGTGATGGCGCACGCCTGTAATCCCAGCTACTCGGGAGGCTGAGAAAGGAGAATCACTTGAACCTGGGAGAGATGGAGGTTGCGTGAGGCTCTGTTGCACTCCAGCCTGTGCGACAGAGCCAAACTCCGTCACAAAACAAAACAAAACAAAATGTTCGGGGCTAGAGAAAAAACTGTTCACAGAAAGAGAAAGGCAAATGACTCTAGATCATAAGCAAAGATAAGCAAAGATGCTTATCTCGATACATAAGAAGAAAACTACAAATTATTCCTACATTAAGATTTCATTAGTCACTTAGATTAGCAGTTGTCCCAGTTGGAGACTGTACTCTGTTGGCGAGCCTGCAGGAAAACAGACACTTTGGACACTGGTGGTGTTAATACAAGTGTTGTAAAATTTATGAAGGAGAGTATGACATAAGCTACCAAAATAATATTGTTTACTTTTTGACCCATAAATCCCACATCTGGATATTTTCCCATTTATAATAACGGAAGATAAATGACCACCTAAATATACATCAATAGTGGTCTGGGTAAATAAATGGTGATACATCCTAAAGCAGATGATAATTCAAATGTAATGATAAATGATAGATATCTTTACCTATTACTATGGAGTTATTTTCAGCTATATTAAGTTAAAAAAGCAATTTGGGAATAAGGTCCTATAATCTACTAACCTTTAAGAAGAATACACATGCATATTTACAAAGGAATACATACACACATTTAAAAATCGAAGACAGACTGTAACATAAAAAATTGTTACTTATGAGAAAGAGAGGGAACACGTGGAGACGATAAACACTGAAACTAAATTTCATTAACTATATCATGTTTTTTAAATTTTAGAGCTACATATGTTATATATTATTATAAAGCTAATTAAATTCAAGGACTTCTCTAAAAATAAAATAATTCAAGCTAAATGTATATTTAGTTGTTGGCACAAGCACAAACAAAAAGAACTACCCCAGGTGAATTTTAAAAGTAGTATTGACATCACACCCACAGTGTAATATAGGTGAAGTACCAAAGAAATTACAAAACTCAAAAAGTAAAGCTATCTACAGTAATCATATTGGTGGTATGTTGTGATTCCAAGATAGTTATAGGAGTATTTTACAATAAATAAGCACATTATTATGTGTCATTCTGATTCCATTCTTTTCATTATTGAAAGCTGGATTCTTGGCAGGGGATGATAAAGAGATAGAAATTAAAAATTAAAGAGGTAAAATAGAACACCTATGGTTTTGATTTTGAATTGGCAGTGGAAGTTTAAACTCAGGTTGTAGTTTATCTAAAGAAGCAAAATGCATACAACATAGCTCTGAATGCTGAAACACAGAACTATATATAATGGCCAATATAGAAGCAATGAATATTTCTAATGTTCAGACTATGGTTTTGAAATACTATTTACCAATAAAAGCAGTTAAGATTTCCGAGAGAGAGAGCTGATTTCAGGCAGGGCAGAAAATCAACAAATAGCTGTGAAACATCTGCTCACACCAAGTAGCAAGAAAGAATTCCAAGACTACTAAACTGATGTGAAAAGTTTTCAAGAGGCAAAAGGTTTTTTTGTGTGTGTTTTTTTTTAAGCTAAAGATAAGGCAATTTGAGCATCAATAAGGGTCATATCAGTAATGATTCGAAACAGATCAAATATGTTTAAATTCATAAGTTTATGACAGTGTTGCAAAATAACATATTGATCACTTTTGTAGCATGCTAGAGAAATATTTTGTAAATTAGAAAATAAGAAAACAGAGCATGCTTTTTCCATATGACCTTAACATGGGGTAAACAAATAATTGATTAAAAAGTGTCTCATTAAGAAATTATTTCAGCTAATAATTTAAGAAGCGTAATAGTATCAGAGTGCCATCATTTTATAACCCCTCATAAATGAATGGATCATGGCATTGAGCACTAAATGCTGCTAATATCACAAAAAAAGAGATAAAGCCACATACATACCACTCAATAGAAGAATTAATTCAACATCATCTGCTATGGCCTGAGTTGTCCCCCTCACCATTAACAATTTTATGTTGAAGCCCTTACTCCCAATGTGACCATTATATAGAGATAGACCCTTTTAAGAAGGTAATCAGACTAAATGAGTCTATATGGGTGGGCTCTTAAATCTGATGGGACTGGTGTTCTCTTTGTCTCTCTTTCTTTCTATCTCTTCCCTCTCTCTCTGTCCAAGGGCACACAGAGGAAAGGCCATGTGAAGACACAAGAAAGCAGCCGGAGAAGCTTCATCAAATACCAACCATGAAAGCACCTTGATCTCAGGCCTCCAGAACTGTGAGAAAACACCTTTCTGTTGCTTAAGCTACTCAGTCTAGGGTGTTTTTTAATGGCAGTGCAAGCAGACTATTATACCACCTATGAAACAGTTTTGAGAAAACCCAACAAAGAAATAAACAAAAAATGTTATTTGATTAAGTGTCAAAATTTATAGGAAACATGGGACAGAGTAACATGTAAAATTAAACCAAGGAAAGTACAATCAAGATGACGAGAAACTCTATAATATAAACAACTTGACTTCTCAATAAATGAATCACAAGAAAACAATTTAAAAATAAATGGAAAGAGAACCACTGTAGATTAAAAGAGACTTAGGGCCGGGCGCAGTGGCTCACGCCTGTAATCCCAGCACTTTGGGAGGCCGAGGCGGGAGGATCACGAAGTCAGGAGATCGAGACCATCCTGGCTAACATGGTGAAACCCTGTCTCTACTAAAAAAAAAAAAAAAAAATACAAAATATTAGCCAGGCGTGGTGGTGGGCACCTGTAGTCCCAGCTACCGGGGAGGTTGAGGCAGGAGAATGGCGTGAACCCAGGAGGCTGAGCTTGCAGTGAGCTATTGTGCCACTGCACTCCAGCCTGGGTGACAGAGCGAGACTCTGTCTCAAAAAAAAAAAAAAAAAAAGGAGACTTAGGAGAGGCTGGGCGTGGTGGCTCATGCCTGTAAGCTCAGCACTCTGGGAGGCCGAGACGGGCAGATCACCAGGTCAGGAGATCGAGACCATCCTGGCTAACACGGTGAAACCCCGTCTCTACTAAAAATACAAAAAAAATTAGCCAGGCTTGGTGGCGGGTGACTGTAGTCCTAGCTACTCGGGAGGCTGAGGCAGGAAAATGGTGCCAACCTCGGAGGTGGAGCTTGCAGTGAGCCAAGATCCCGCCACTGCACTCCAGCTTGGGTAACAGAACAAGACTCCATCTCAAAAAAAAAAAAAAAAAAAAAAAAAGAGACTTAGGAGAAATATCAATCCCAACGTGTGAACTTACATGAATTCTGGTCCCCTTGCATCTTTCCCTTTCCGAGAAAAACAAAAACAAAAAAACAGAAAAGAAACTAAAAAACAAAAATAATATTTGTGAGACAGTGAAAATAAACACTGACTGATATTTAATATTAAATAAGGATTGTTATACTTTTTATTTGTGCTATGATATTGTCGGAATGTTCTAAAAATAGTTATTTTATAAGCATAAATTCAAATATTTGTGGATTAAAATTATATATTTTTTCAAAATAATGAGGAAAAAAATTGATAGACATATATATTTTAATAAGTTTGGCCAAGTCTTCATAATTCTTGAAACTAAGTGATGCCAAATGGTGATTTTATTTACTATCTCTTATTTTATATATTTTAAAATAAGAGTTTTCAAAAATGCAATATAATTTATCATTTGCTTTGGTTTGCTTTTACCCTAGCTTTCATCAGCATAGAATGGAGCAGGGCTCCTGGAAGAATGAACCCAAAATGGTGAAGATAATTGAATAATAGCCGCTGAGCTGGGAAAGATTTTCATTTCCCAGAGAGTAATACTTACTAGCTGTTAACTAGTTACTACGGTGAAAATGTTATAATCTCTTTATTTGTAAATGATCTATCTCATCTAAGTTTCAAAACAATCTTATAGGAAAGATATTTATTACTTGATCTATGAAGAAACCAACACTCACAGAAGTTAAGTAAAATATTCTGAACTCTCACGGCTAGTAAATGACTAGGTCAGAAGTCAAGGTATCTAAATTCAGAGTGTAAACTCTTTCCTGTTATGCTATATAGCCTGAGTTCAGTGAATTAGACACTTTGGCTTCATCGGCCATCTGTTTCTGGAAGGTTGGTTTTTAGACATTCTTACAGAATATCAACTCAACAAGAGTATAACTAGCAATTAAAAAATACATCTCCTTAGCACTTTGGGAGGCCGAGACGGGTGGATCACGAGGTCAGGAGATCGAGACCATCCTGGCTAACACGGTGAAACCCCGTCTCTACTAAAAATACAAAAAATTAGCCGGGCGTGGTGGCAGGCGCCTGTAGTCCTAGCTACTCCGGAGGCTGACGCAGGAGAATGGAGTGAACCCAGGAGGCAGAGCTTGCAGTGAGCCGAGATCGCGCCACTGCACTCCAGCCTGGGCGACAGAGCGAGACTCCGTCTCAAAATAAATAAATAAATAAATAAATAAATAAATAAATAAATAAATAAAATACATCTCCTTGGACAAAGAGTAAAACCAAGTGAAATTTATTTCCCTGCATTTCTTAAAAGTGTAATGCTTTTCCAGCGAGGACTAAGAACACTTAATATTTGTGCTTTCATTATACACAACGTTTACAGTCAACCTAAAGCTGTTCTTTAGAAACAAAAAATTAGCCGGGCGAGGTTGTGGGCACCTGTAGTCCCACCTACTGGGGAGGTTCTTTAGAAACAGCTTTGATTGCCTAAATTTAGATGTAAAATTGATAACTATGTTTATTATCACAATTATAAATAATACGGTGAATTTCAGCATTATAATTATTAGAGCCAACATAATTAGTGGTTGCCAAAACATTTATTTTTATTTTTATATATGCTAAGAAAATTCTACGTTTTTCACTTTTTCAGTATTATAGAGGAAATGGCAACCTAAATTAATCCCTTGGTGAAAAGTTTACAATTTTGAAGATTACGGGTTTTCTGTAGGATAAAGAAAAAATGCTACACAATTATCTTCATATATTTAAAATGTAGAATTTTAATTACACGTGTTGATCAAGATAGTATCACCATGATTAAGATAGTAAGCCTATCCATAATTGCCAGAAATTTCCTTATGACAATGTCTCCTTTCTCTCCCCATTCATATTTCTCACCCTATGCAAACACTGATCACTTTCTGTCTGTCAGCATAATAGGAATGGGATCATTTATATAGTATGTATTCTTTTTTTTTTTTAATTTTGAGAAAGAGTTTTGCTCTTTTTTCTAGTCTGGAGTGCAATGGTGCTGTCTTGGCTCACTGCAACTTCTGCCTCCTGAGTTGAAGCAATTCTCCTGCCTCAACCCCCAGAGGAGCTGGGATTACAGGTGCCCACCACCACACCCAGCTAATTTTTGTATTTGTAATAGAGACGGGGTTTCACCATGTTGGCCAGGCTGGTTTCGAACTCCTGCCCTCAGGTGATCCACTAGCCTCGGCCTCCCAATGTGCTGGGATTACAGGCATGAGCCACCCTGCCTGGCCTTACAGTATATATTCTTTTCGTAGGTGTGTCTGGCTTCTTTCAATTAGCATAATGATTTTGAAGTCCATGTTGTTTCATTTATCAATAGTTTATTTATTTCTATTGCCTAGGTGTTATTCCATTGTAGGGATATGCTACAATTCATTTATCTATTCATACATTGATGAACACTTGAGTTGCCTCCAGCCACAAATAAAGATGCTATGAACTTTCTTGTATACCTCTCTGAATGAATCTATGCTTTCATTTATCTTGAGTAAATATCTAGGAGTGGAATGGCTAGGCCATATGATATGTCTATGTCTAAATGTTTTATTAAGAATTTTTGGGCAGGGAACAAGTCTGTTAATTTTCAGTCACGTATAGGTTTGTGTAGTCAATACCACAATCAGGATATAGAATGGTTTTATGATCAAATAACTACTTTGTGTTTTCCTTCCCCAAAGTTTAATCTTTAGCAATGACTGATTTGTTCATCACCACCGTACTTTCATCTTTTTGAGAATGACATCTAGATGGAATTCTGTAGTATAAAGATTTGGAGACTGGCTTCTTTCAACTCAGTATAAAGCACTAGAGATTCATCCAAGTTGCTGTGTATCAATAATATTATATTTTCATTGTTGAGTAACGTTTAACTTTTAAAGAAATTGCCAAATTATTTTTCCAATGTGTCTGTACCATTTTACATTCTTACCAGCAATGTATGAGCATTTCAGATCTTCCACATTTTCACCAACACTTGATATTGTCAGTCATTTAAATTTTGGCCATTCTGGTGTGTATGTAGTGATACTCATTGAGGTATTAATTTGCATTTCCCAATTAGCTAATGACATTGAGCAACTTTTCGTATTCTTATTTTGTTTATAAATCTGTAATAATTTGTTAAAACTTTCTGCCATTTTATAATTGTCTCATTTTTATTAAATTGTGCTTTCATATATTCCCCAAACAAGTCACTTGTTGGATACATTTTGCAAATACATTCTCCTTTTCTGTCAGTTCTTTTTCAGTCTATTGTCAGTGCCTTTTGAAAAGGAAATGCATTTTTACTTTGATGAAGTCAAATTTTAAATTTTTTCTTTTATAGATTTGCATTTGTTACATTTAAGAAATTGTTGCCGGCCATGCACAGTGGCTCACGCCTGTAATCCCAGCACTTTCAAAGGCTGAGGTGGGGGGATCACCTGAGGTCGGGAGTTTGAAACCAGCCTGACCAACATGGAGAAACCCCGTCTCTACTAAAAATAGAGAATCAGCCAGGCATGGTGGCGCATGCCTGTAATCCTAGGTACTCGAGAGGCTGAGGGAGGAGAATTGCTTGAACCTGGGAGTGGAGGTTGTGGTGAGCCGAGATTGTGCCGTTGCACTCCATCCTGGGCAACAAAACTACGTCTCAAAAAAAAAAAAAAAAAAAAAGAAATTGTTGCCAACCCTAAGGTCATAAAAATTTTTACCAATATTATCTTTTAGATGCTTTATAGTTTTAGCTCTTACATTATGTATAAAAAGTCTTTCAAGTTGGTTTCTATAGATAGTGTGAGGTACGGATTGAAGTTTATTTGTTTACATATGGCTGTCCAATTGTTCTGCAATGTTGGTTGTAAAGATTAACTTTTCCTTCTTTTAATTGTCTTTTGCTTCATATTATTTTTGAAGTGTTTATACCTTAACAGTTTTTTCTCATAGCTGTATTTGCCTATCATTTATTAGCATAATACTTCTGATTCCCTACATACAGTAAATTGAAGGAAATGTGGATGCCTGACCTAAACTATATAATTACCACTTAATCTTTCAATAATTTTTATTTAGAGCAAAGAATCAGAAGATGGATGTACAATCTGTACCACAAAAATAATGGGCATCTAGAGGAAAGGCCCTCTAATCCCTCATCTTGAAATTCCTGTTTCTGCTTCTTAAAATGTTATTGTTTTTGACAGTTCCTTGAATTCTGGAAGAAAACAAAGTCCTTTCAATAAATTTCCTTAAACGCCAAGATGAACTTAAGTTCACCTCTGTATTTTTTACCCAAAGAGGCCCATTCAGGAAAACATTTGTTTTTAATGCTTCATACATTTGAAAATGCACATCTAATATACTTCAAAGGAGCACTACCTCAAAAAATACAGTATCAAATTTTTCCCTTCACCACTGAAAATGTTTATCTTTACATATAAAATTAGTAAGCTGATTAACACAGAAATAAAAGAGAACACTGTCTTCTGGGTGCCATGAAGATGTGTGGTAATTCCTCAAATTTTGACATTGTAGATATATAGAAATTATAGTCAGTTTCAATAAAACACTGCTAATGAAAACACCCACAATTTCCTTTGGTAGAACAAAAACAATTATAACATGTAACTTATCTCTCCAGGTAATTTTTTTGTGAAAACGTTTTAATGAACCATGAATGCTGGATACCCTGCAGAAGCCAAGGTATTGAAATGTAAAAACATTGTACGAGAATAGAAACACATGTCTAAGTTCAAGGTCCCTACAGAATCCCTTATTTATCCCACTTAGAAAATGTAATATAAACTCTATTTAGCAAAGCTTAATTCATCTAAAAATATAGCTGCTTCTGAACCATCTCTGAAGCTCTGGGTTTTATTTCTTTTTAGTCATTCCCTTATTTGATCTTGGGATTAATTATATTAATATTCCATTCCTCTGACATTAAATTCACCTGCTACCCCTTTTACATAACTAAAATTTTGTTGATAATTTTAACCATTATTTTCATCTATGCCCTAACAACACATTTGTTTTTGTATCAAGTTATCCCTAGGTTCAAATATATATTAGAAAAATTACCTCTAATTTCTCATTATTTTCTTCCATTAATTTTAACTTTAGCACTTTTTCTTTTCAGCTACTACATTCTCTTAGTGCATTCTTTGATAATTCTAAATGCAAAAAGTAAACTACCTTTGTCCTGTTTTACATCTTCCAAAAATCATTAGTTCTAAATCTGTCTCCTTTGCAAAACTTCTTTTTCAGCTACTTGTTATAAATAACGAACTTCATTTTCTTATCCAAAATGTTTTTAATAACTGTGTAATAGCCACCAAAATAATTTAAATCCATTTTTACATATTATTAGGGAAAACTAAAATTCTTATCTTAGTAGCCAATATCTCAACTTCAAAAAATCTTTACCAAAGATTTTATTGGGTTGCTTTTCCTATGCATATTTATGACAATGCTTCTGATTGTATAGTTCAGGTATACCTACACTAGAAAGACCGAGTTCTTGTCCCAGATCTTCTGAATCAGAAGCTCTGAAAAGGGAGGTCAAGAGAATGCACTTTGAACAATCTCACTGAATTCTTGTATCCTTTAAAGTTTGAAAACCACCTCTTCATGGTACATGATACGTTCATATCTGTTATTTAAACATAAAAATAATTACAAAATTCAGAAACTATGTTATTACTAATAGAACCAACATTTTTTCTGACTACGTAGATTCAAATCCCCAAGTTACTTTCACTAGCCAGTTCTCTACACATTCTCCAAGTGATTCTTCCTTACCTTAGAACGTCTCTCTGATGTGTTCCTTTTTCATAGTCCTAATCTCTTACCTTACTTAGACCCTTGTTATTTCATACTTGTACCACGGTGATAGCCTCCTAATATCTTCTGACATTCCATTCCCTTATAATCACTGAAGGAAACTTTCTAAAATGCTACTTTTATTGCCCAATTATCTAGACAAAATTTTATCTATTGTGTACTGGGGTAACCCCTAAAATATAATTGAGAATAAAAGGTATAAATTTATTTTTCTTTATGATTGATTCAATTTACATATAGTGAAATGCACAGATCTTAAGCTTTAATGTTTTAGGGGCATAGACCCATGCTATTACCACTCCTATTCAAACTTTAATTTTATATTTATTTTTAAATAAAATAATACAAAAGTAAACTTAGCTAGTGCTTTATATACTGACTGACACTGTGTCTCTGTATGTTTTAGGGACAAGCAAGGAATCTTCAGGGAGATGTGACAAGTGTACAGTGTGAAGGGATAAGCAGCAGTGTATTATTCAGAGTTCTTTAGAGAAACAAAACAAATAGGCTATAAGGACATATTAGTACTGACAGTGAGAAAGAAAGAGAGAGAGAGAGGGATTGATTCTCTCAATCAATTGGCTGATTGATTGTGGGAATTTGTTGTTTTAGTCCATTTTCACACTGGTGAAAAGACATACCCAAGACTGGGCAATTTACAAAAGAAAAAGGTTTAATTGGACTTACAGTTCCACGTGGCTGGAGCCTCACACTCATGGTGGAAGGCAAGGAAAAGCAAGTCACTTCTTACATGGATGGCAGCAGGCAAAGAGAGAGATAGCTTCTGCAGGGGAACTCTGCTTTTTAAAACCATCAGATCTTGTGAGATTATTCACTATCATGAGAACAGCAACGGAAAGACTTGCCACCATTATTCAGTTATCTCCCACATGGTCCCTCCCACAACATGTGGGAATTTAAGATGAGATCTATGGCCAGGCATGGTGGCTCATGCCTATAATCCCAGCACTTTGGGAGGCTGAGGCAGGCAGATCACCTGTGTCAGGAGTTCAAGACCAGCATGCATAGCATAGTGAGATCCCATCTCTAGGTGAGATTTGGGTGAGACACAGCCAAACCATATCATTCTGCACTTGACCTCTCCCAAATCTCACACCCTCACATTTCAAAACAAATCATGCCTTCTCAATAGTCCTCCAAAGTGTTAACCCATTTCAGCATTAACTCAAAAGTCCACAGTCCAAAATCTCACCGGAGACAAGGCAAGTTCCTTCCACCTATGCATCTGTAAAATCAAAAGCAGGCTAGTTACTTTCTAGAGAGAGTGGGGATACGGGCATTGGATAAATACAGCCATTCCAAATGGGAGAAATTGGCCAAAACGAAGGGTCTACAGGTCCCCAAGTCCAAAATCCAGCAGGAAAGTCAAATCTTAAAGCTCTGAAATGATCTCCTTTGACTCCATGTCTCACATCCAGGTCACACTGATGTAAGTGGTGGGCTTCCACAGCCTTGGACAACTCCACCCCTGTTGCTTTGCAGAGTGTAGCCCCCTCCTGGCTGCTTTCATGGGCTAGGGTTGGGTGTCTATAGTTTTTCCAGAGGTACTGTGTAAGCTGTTGGTGGATCTACCATTCTGGGGTCTGTGAAATGGTGGCCGTCTTCTCACAGCTCCACTAGATGGTGCCCCAGTAGGGACTCAGTCTGGGGGCTCTGACCCCAAGTTTCCCTCCTGCACTGCACTAGTGGAGGTTCTTCATGAGATCCCTGCCCCTGAAGCAAACTTCTGCCTTGACATACAAGGCATTTCCACACATCTTCTGAAATCTAGGTGGAGCTTCCCAAACCTCAATTCTTGACTTCTGAGCACTCACAGGCTCAATACTTTGTGGAAGCTGCTGAAGCTTGGGGCTTACACCCTCTGAAGCTAGGGCCTGAGCTCTATGTTGGCCCCTTTCAGCCACAGCTGGAGCAACTGGGACACAGGGCAACAAGTCCACACAGGGCTGCACAAGCATGGGGATCCTGGGCCCAGCCCACAGAACCATCTTTTCTCCCCAGGCCTCCAGGCTGGTGGTGGGAGGGGCTGTCGTGAAGACCTCTGAAATGTCCTGGAGATGTTTTTCCCATTATCTTCAGGATTAACATACAGCTCCTCGTTACTTATGCAAATTTCTGCAGCCAGCTTGAATTTCTCCTCAAAAAATGAGATTTTCTTTTCTATCAAATTATCAGGCTGTAAATATTCTGAACTTTTATGCTCTGTTTCCCTAATAAAACTGAATGCCTTTAACAGCACCCAAGTCACCTCTTGAATGCTTTTGCTACTTAGAAATTTCTTCCACCAGATACCCTCAATCATCTCTCTCAAGTTCAAAGTTCCACAAATATCTAAGGCAGGGGCAAAATGCTGCCAGTCTCTTTGCTAAAACATAACAAGAGTCACCTTTGCTCCAGTTACCAACAAGTTCCTCATCTCTATCTGAGACCACCTCAGCCTGGTTTTCATCATTAACATCATTATCAGCATTTTGGTCAAAGCCATTCGGTAAGTCTCTAGAGAGTTCCAAACTTTCTCGCATCTTCCTATCTTCTACTGAGCCCTGCAGACTGTTCCAATCTCTGCCTGTTATCCAGTTCCAAAGTCGTTTCTGCATTTTTGGGTCTCTTTTCAGCAACACCTCACTCCTGTTACCAATTTACTGTATTAGTTCATTTTCACACAGCTGATAAAGACATACCAGAGACTGGGCAATTTTCAAAAGAAAAAGGTTTAATTGGACTTACAGTTCCACGTGGCTGAGGAAGCCTTACAATCATGGTGGAAGGCAAGGAGGAGCAAGTCACATCTTACATGGATGGCAGCAGGCAAAGAGAGAACACTTGTGCAGGGGAACTCCTCTTTTTAAAAAATATCATCAGATCTTGTGAGACTTATTCACTATCACAATAAGAACACAGGAAAGACTTGGCCCCATTATTCAATTACCTCCCACCTTGTCCCTCCCACAACACGTAGGAATTCAAAATGAGATTTGGGTGGTGACACAGCCAAGCGATATCATTTGTTATGAATGCTAAGAGCATCTACTGTCTGCAAATTAGATAACCAGAAAAACTGGTGGTGCATTTTTTATCAGGTCCAGAGGACTAAGAACCAGGGGAGTCATTGGTATAAGTCTCAGAATCTGAAAGCCTGAGAACTAAGCACTCTAATGTTTGATGGCAGGAGAAGATGGATGTTCCAGTTCAAGAAGAGAGAACTCATCCTTCCTCTGCCTTTTTGTTCTATTCAGGCCCTCAATGGACTGGATGATACCTGCCCATATTGGTAAGAGCAGATCTTCTTCACTCAGTCTTCTGATTCAAATATTAGTCTCTTTTTGAAACACTCTCTTAGACAGACCCAGAAATAATGTTTTACCAGCTCTTTCTACATGCCTTAAATCAGTCAAGCTGTCAAATAAAATTAAGCCTCAGAAGCAGCCTTCTCTCTTGTCTGTTTGCTTTCAACACATTGCAGTGACTTTTAGTTTACATTTGGCCAGTTAAAGGGATCTGTATTTTATAATATTAATTTTACACCAAACTAATGCTCAAAAACTGAATAAATAGCTGAGAAATATCTCTGCAAATAAACCTGAGATTAAAGGTAACACTAATGATATGTGTAAAAGTGAACATCAACAGAGATGGAAAAATCCCTTCCCATTACTCTGCTAAAACAGCTTAATCAGTCATGTTATTAGGTCAAAACCATGGAGATCCAGGCAGACCGGAAATAAAGTCAGACTGACAATTTTGATGTAATTAATACAATTATTTATAATGTTGACTTATATATAATACAATTGATCATTTTCTATGTGATATCTGAACATTGAAAATTTAATGACTGATAAAATACATGTATAATTCTGAAATATTAGAGTGTGTACTCAAAAATATTTTTTAATTCATGGGATGAAGGATCATAAAAGTTATGTATTCATTATAAAATGTAGCTATCATTAACTAAATGATACGGTTTTGGCTGTGTCCCCACCCAAATCTCATCTTGAATTGTAACTCTCACAGTTTCCGCATCTCATGGGAGGAAGCTTGTGGGAGGTAATTGAATCATGAAGGCGGGTCTTTCCTGTACTCTTCTCGTGAAAGTGAATAAGTCTCACAAGATCTGATGGTATTAAAAGTGGGAGTTTCCTTCACAAGCTCTCTTTTCTTATATGTTGCCATGTGAGACATGCCGTTCACCTTCCGCCATGATTGTGAGGCCTTCCTGAACATGTGGAACTGTAAATCCATTAAATCTCTTTCTTTTGTAAATTATGTAGTCTCAGGTATGTCTTTATCAGCAGCATGAAAACGGAATAATACACTAACATACACACACAATCTTGCCTAAAGTTATTTATGTCTCAAAGTTCAGAGCTCCACTTTATGAACCCTCTCATCTCCTTGAATTACTTGAATTAGATCAAAGATGGAAAACATTTTTTGTTTCCTAACAAGTAAAATAATCTTTTTTTCCCCTCACCTTAAATCTGGGCAGGAATTGTCCTTGCTTTGACCAGTATATGATAGTAGATTATTTCTACTGATTCAGTTCTGGGATCAGGCCTTCAGAAGTTTGATAGCTTTCACTTTTGCCTTCTTAAAAGGCAGGCATACATGCAATTAAATGGACTATTTCAAATAAATTCTATAAAGAACATTTTCTTTAAAAAATAATTTCCAAAATGTAGAAGTACATTAAAATTAGAAGAAGCATTCTAGAGAATGGTAAGGCATGAGGAAAAATACACCTTGGGGGATATATTTAAGGTTATATAATGTTTGAAAAAACCACATGTGCTCAGCTATAAGTGTTCAGTTATAAGAACTCAGTTGTGTAGCACAAGGATCATGAAACAAAAGAAAATATAAACAAAAAATAAGAAAACAAAAAAGGAAACAGAAAAATATGGACTCTCTGATAACTGTGAAATATGAAATACAAAATGAAATATGATAACTGTGAAATATGAAATACACAATAGAAGAAATGTAGGGCCCATGAACATTTTCATCCCTTCTCAATGTGATATATGCATTGAGGAAGGGACAAAAAATGTGTTTTTCTCTTCACATTTCCAATATGAGTATACTGTATACTTGGCCATGAAAGTGCTAATACTTGATAATACCTACCACAGTTAATGAAGGTTGATAAAAAAATTTAAACCAAGGTTTCTGGCTCTAGTATCTGCATTCTTAATCAATGGGTGACACCAACATTTTAGTTGCCAGAATATTCACAATATTATTATAATCATACTTTGAAAAATTAGAAAAAATACTGTTAACAATATTATATTTATGTTTTAGTATGTAACATATATCTCATCTATATGATATTTAATATATATTACTTTTCACACATTAGCTGCTCATATAAGAGTACTTAATACTACAAGCTACTGTTACAAGCTAAAGTCAGCAGACTTTCTTATATTATTAGAAATAAATACACATTGTATGATATCATTATTAATGACAGTGCTGCAACAGAGCTTGATAGCTGTTAACATTTACATTAAAAATGGTCAGACTTGATAACACAATTAGAAGCAGAAATTTCAGCTACATATATGATTAAGGGGTCTACAGATTATGCTTTCCTTTCAGAGACCTTCATGGCAGGTTTCTCCACCATAGGCCTTGAGGCTTAGGAGGAAAGAATGGTTTTGTGGGCCAGGACCACGGCTCCACTGCCCTGTGCAACCTCAGGACACTGCTTCCTGCATCCAGCCATTCCAGCTCTAGCCATGGCTACATGGCCCCCAGATATGCCTCAGGCCTCTGCTTCAGAGCATGCAAGCCATAGCCTTGGCAGCTTCCATGTGATGTTAAACCCGTGGATACACAGAGGGCAATGGTTGAGGCTTGGAAGCCTCCACTTACATTTCAAAGGATGTATGGAAATGTCTGGATGTCCAGGCAGAAATCTGCTGCAGGGGTGGAGCCCTCATGGAACACCTCTACCAGGGCAGTGTGGAAGGGAAATGTGAGTTGGGAGCCCCCACACAGAGTTCCCACTGGGGCACTGCCTATTGGAGCTGTGAGAAGAAGGCAACTATTCTCCAGACCCCAGAATGGTAGATCCACTGACAGCTTGCAATGTGCACCTGGAAAAGGCACAAGCACCAAACACCAGCCCATGAAATCAGCCAATGGGGCTGTACTGTGCAAAGCCACAGAGGCAGAAATACCCAAGGCCTTGGGAGCCCACCCCCTGCATCAGTGTGGCCTGGATATGAGACATGAAGTCAAAGGAGATTATTTTGGAGATTTAAGATTTAATGACTGCCCTCCTGGGTTTTGGACTTCCATGGGGACTGTAGACCCTTTGCTTTGGCTGATTTCTCCTTTTTTGGAATGGGTGTATTCACCCAAAGCCTGTACCACCATTGTATCTTGTAAGTTTTTTCAGGCTCATAGGCGGAAGGGACTTGCCTTGTCTCAGATGAGATTTTGGACTGTGGACTTCTCAGTTAATTCTGAAATCAGTTAAGACTTGGGGAACTGTTGAGAAAGGATGATTGTATTTTGCAATGTGAGAATGACATGAGATTTCAGAGGAACCAGGGGTTTCATGATATGGTTTGGATTTGTTTCCCCACCCAAATCTCATGTTAAATTGTAATCTCCAATGTAGGAGGAGGGACCTGGTAGGAGGTCATTGAATAATGGGGGGAAATATCCCCCTTGCTGTTCTGGTGACAGTGGTGTCAGTGAGTAAGTTCTCATGAGATCTGGTTGTTTAAAAGTGTGTAGTACCACCCCTTCTCTCTCCTGCTCTGGCCATGTAAGATGCGCCAACTTCCCCTTCAGCCATGATTGAAAGTTTCCTGAGGCTTCTCCAGCCATGCTTCTTGTACAGCCTGTAGAACTGTGAGCCACTTAAACCTATTTTTATTTATAAATCACCCAGTAACAGGTAGTTATTTATAGCAGTGCAAGAATGGACTAACACAGAAGGGGTATTAAATATTCTCTAATGGTAGAATTTACCAGTAAAGCATCTGATCCAGAATTCTTCTTTGTGGGAAGATCTTTTTTATTACTAAGTCAGTCTATTTACTTGTGAAAAGTGTACCCCAATTTTTTAATTTTTTCTGAAGTCAGTTTGAATAGTTTGATTCCAGGAATTTGTCCATTGCATCCATTTGTCTAGTTGGCATAAATTGTATATAATATTCCCTCATAACATTTTTTTACTTCTCTAAGCTAAATAGAAGGTCCTCTCTTTCATTCCAAGTTAGTAAATTGCATCTTATCTCTTTTATTCCTGGTCAGTCTAGCTAGAGGTTTGTTAATTTTGTTGATGATTTCAAAGAATTGATTTTGGCTTCATTTATTATCTCTACTGATTTCCTAATCCCTCTTTTATTACTTTCCACTGTAGTCTCTATTATTTCTATTGTGTTGTTTAGCTTTCTTTCTTTTTTCTTTTTTTTTTTTTTAAAGAGAGTCACCTCCAATCTCCTCCATCACTCAGGCTGGAGTAAAATGATGTGATCGTAGCTCACTGCAGCCCTGCAGCCTTGACTTCCCAGACCCAGGTGATTCTCCCACCTTAGCCTCCCGAGTAGCTGAGGCCACAGGTGCACACCACTATGCCCAGCTAATTCTTGTATTTTTTGTAGAGACAGGGTTTTGCCATATTGCCCAGGCTGGTCTCAAACTCCAGGTCTCAAGCAATCCACCTGTCTCGGCCTCCCAAAATGTTGGAATTACAGGTGTGAGTCACCACAGATGGCCTCCCTTCTGCTCTTTTTCTTTAGTTTGCTTAACATTTCCAGTGTCTTTGTGACAAATATTACATTATTGATTAGAGATTAAAATACATGTTACAAAGTATTGTTATTTTTATTTGTCTCAAAGTATTTTTCTGATTTTATTTCTTCCATGAGTCATTGATTAAAGAATGTTTAACTTCCACACACTTGTGAATTTCCAAAATTTCCTTCATTATAATTTCTAATTGCATTCCATTTTTGTCAGAGAATAGAGTTTGTATTATTTCAATCACCTTCAATTTAACGATATTGATTTTATGGCCTAACATGATCTATACTGAAGAACATTCTAGGTGCACTTGAGAAGAATGTGTATTCTGCTGTTAGGGGGTAGAGTGTTTTGTAGATATCTTTTAGGTCTAGCTGCTTTATGGAGTCGTTCCATCTTGACCTTAAGTTACTGCATTTGCAGAGTTTCAAGGTTAGTCAGAGATGAGAGCTTAGGGCCTTCCCAAGTGCTTCCTGAGTATATATACAGCTTGCTTTTATCTTTTTAGAATCCCAGAAATATGTTAAACTTTTTAAAACTCCCTATGAACATCATTATCTAGCTTTTCCTTTAAAGACTTTTGGCTAGTCAATAATTCTGCCATTGATGTTCATGACAGTAGAACCATTGAAGAGGTTGACAACAGCCCTTGGATGACCTCGTCATAGACATCAGCATCCGTATCCTCACATATAGTAAACAGAGACTGTCTATAACAAATGGAAGCAGGAGAGGAGTCGTCCATGTGGTAATTTACTGTTAGCTTGGAGAAACACATATATTCAGAAGTATTTGGATGGATTTAGGGAAAATTAACAGTTTTGACAAAGTACGTGAAGTCAGAGTCATGGATATCCCCTTCTGTGTGTGTGTGTGTGTGTGTGTGTGTGTGTGTGTGTGTGTGTGTTGTGTCTGGTTTTTGTTTTTGTGTTTCCATTTGTACCAGACTGATGTGACTTAGGTAACATGCCTTATTTTCCTTCCTAATGCTAATAACAATGTCAACTAAAATGTATTGAGCATTAACTTTTTTTCCAGGCAGTATTATGTACATTTACAATGTATTGGATCAAATTCTCACAACCCTTTTGTACAAAGATCTATTTTTGTTAATCCTATTTTAAAGAAGAATAATCTGGTCAGGTAGTGGCTCACGCCTGTAATCCCAGAACTTAGGGAGGCTAAGGCGGGAGGATCGTTTGAACCCAGGAAGTCGAAGCTTCAGTGAGCTATGATTGTGCCGCTGCACTCCAGTGCGGGTGACAGAGCAAGACACTGTCTCAAAAGAAGAAAAAAAGAAGGACTAATTTCAGGTAAAGAGGGGCTAAATAACTTAAATAAAATTATGTCTAGTGTGAGTTAAAGTCAGGATTTTTAACATGGACAGTACAATTTCCAGAGGCTACACTCTCAACCCCTACAATTCTCTTCCTTCTAAAAATGTAAATAGTGTAAAAGGATATTATTCATTTACCTTAGCTGTGACAGCAAATAATTGTAAGAGTTTATATCTATTCTTTGGGACAATCCACTATCCTACAGTTGTAGGCTGATGAAACTTTCCATCACTGTGTCACTTTTCTGTTAAAATTTTTTAATTGGCTCCTCATTTCACTCAGAGAAAAATACAAAGTAGATAAATAACATACAAGGCTCTCTAGTTTCTGCTCTGTTCTTATCTGTCACCTTTCTACTTTTACCTCACTCACTTCTTTCCAGTACTTCCGGCCCCCTTGTTGTTTCTGAAACCCACCTGGCAAGCTTCAGTTTTGATCTCTGCCTAGAACTCTTCCCGGAGATATCAACGAGAATAACTTCCTCAGCCTCTGTAAGCCTTTGCTAACAGCTTACCTTTTGATGACACAAGTGCTGATGATACTGCTTAACACTGAAACTTCTACTACAATCCTCCTCTGCTTTTCCAATCCCATTCATATGATCGATTTTTCCCATAGCATTCACAACTTTCTAACTTTGATAATAAACACTTACTTATTATAGTAAATGTTTATTGCCTATCTCTTCTGCCAGAAAACTGGCTCCACAAAGTCAGTGATAGGGGTTGCTTCACAGGGTAGGTGATCATTTGTTGAGAAAAAGAATGCACATAACTTTTAAAAGTGAAATAAACTTGAACACCAATGCATCCAACTGGTTCTGAGTATCATAATTATCCAAGTCTGTTCTTAAATTTCATCCTTTGGCTTTTGCATATGCTGCATTATCTATATAGATAATTGTCTCTCTTTTTCCACCTGGAAACTCCTGTCTTTCTGCCAAAATGACACTTCCTAAGCAATTCTCATAAAATGCTTAATGCTCTCCTCTCATGAGCCTACATGTGGTTCAAACTTTATTTAGAGTGCCTTAAATATTGTATTTTAATTTATCTTTTAAATTGTTTTAATGTTTTTTAGCCACAGACTCCACGACTCCCTAACCTAGAACATTCATCTCTCATATTTGTGTTTTTAGCATCTAATAAGAGTGATTGACATACAGTCAAGCCTTCAGTTAATGAAATAAATGATGCTTTATTATCTACACCAAGATCTCTATAGACTTAAAATAGTTTCATGTTTATGAAAGCTTTTTACAAATATAAAAGTCTGAGCTCTGCTTATGATATTTGTGTCTTTATAAAGACCAAAGGCTTGAAACAGAATTGCTTGAATTTTCTTTACAGACAGCATTTCTAAGAAGGATACAGTATGATATTTGCAAATCTAATATCTGTTGGTTGTTGTGTATTTGTATATGCACATAGGCTTCAAGTAAGAGGACAGAAAGGGGTTGAGGGCTAATGCTGAACTCCATTAAAGTTATTTTTCAAGCACACTTCAAAAGAGGCCCTTTCTTCCTTAAAAGATATATAGCCTGTCTCACATGCATCTGTCTGTCTAGAGGCTATGCAAATCAGCAACATCCATATTTCAGCAAAAGCAATCTAAGAAGAGCAGCATAATCAATTTCTCATCATTTTTGCTTTTGACACAATTAGTAGTATATGCATAGGGATGGATTAGGATGGTTTCTATGGAATTTTTCAAGAAAAATATTTGCCAAAGGTTAATATTTCATGTTCCCTTGGGCTAATCGTGCTCTCTCACCTTTTTTTTTTAAATGGCTCCAAAATAGCTCTTTCAAAATTCAGTCATATATTATCACAATTATGTATAGTAACCAACCAAAGGTAAAACATGTGTAAAATGTTTTTCATTTTATATTAAAGCTGAAAGTTAGTGCTAGAGGAAGTTTTATATGATAAGTTGATATGTAGAAAAATACTAATATGTAGGTTAATTTCCTAATATTTTGAATTGCTTTGCTTCTTCCATAAAAGTTATTCATTTATCATTCTACACATTTCAGTCCAACTAATTGAGGAAGCAAATATCTTGAATTATTATTTTTAAAATGTGTTTATACACAAAAGTAACAATCATGTCAAATAATAAACTTTGTTATTTAAAATATTTCCTTGGAATTGAGAGAATTTGTTACTGTAAGATTCTAGAATAACTGATAGTGTAAAATGTTATCAGATACAAACCAACAAGGATGGAATAGAGGATTCCTGGCCTATCTGATGGCGGTTGAATATTCCGGTCCTGATCAATGGCTTGGATTGGTGGCGTAACAATAATGGGGTTCAGTTCTTCCTGAAAAAAATTAAGAGAGTTTCATTCAGCCGCATTACTAATACTTCATGAAGGATTGAGACAGATGTTTTAGTTTGGAAATCTATATAACATCTGAGACAGTAAACTCAAGTTTCAACATTTATGATCTAATACCTTTTACTAGTTAATTTTGAATGTTAAGGGGGAGCAAAGTATCCTCAAAGTCAAAATGGTAAGACATAGTGATTATGCACATAGACATTTATATCAGTAACTACTCCTAAAAGGAAAGCAAGGAAGAATGATAATGCATTTTTAATCTTCTCTAGAGGATTTCACAAAAGAAATAGCAGCCTATCAAATAGTTTATGAAGTAATGTTTTCTCTTTGCTTTAGACAAGATTTGTAAGAATACTTGTATTCTTTCCTTGCTAAATCATTTTTTAGTTTCATACACATCAATTATATTAAAATATAAATACTTAAAGTAAATAGTTTCATAAAAATAAAAGTCACATTATTGCAAATTTCATATAATTAAAATTGATTTTAAATATTGCAGGTATGTACATGTATTTTACAATGGTCTATAAGAAATAATGTTTAAAATTATAATATACTTCTTTAATTTGGTGTTTCCCAATTTAATGTCTAGTACTATTTTGTTGTGCTATCAGGACTGGCAAACATTTTTCTGTAAAGGACCAGATAATAACTATCTTTAGGCTTTGCCAACCATATGGTCTATGTTGCAGCTACCCTCAACTCTGTCATTACAGCACCAAAGCCCAAGTGGGCATGGCTCTGTTGCAATAAAACATTACAAAAACAGGTGGTAAGTTATATGAGGTTACTGACTACTGTGATCATAATAGATATGCTAAAAATACAACAATAGGTATGTTGAAAAATAATAAAAAGCTTATCTACACAGATATGCTTGGGAAATATGATATTAAATACAGTTTTGAAAGCCAATTAACTGTACTGCAAATCTTTTCAGACTTAATTATGCTAATCTGCATACTGACTTTCTAAGAAAAGGGTATTATTTGCTCACTTTCAAGAAACACCCATTAACCTGTTTTTGAAATGATGCCTTTAGAACACAGTTTGGGAAACACTACTCTAAGTTTTGTAGCCCTCATCCCAAATATGTAAGTGGTAATTCTAAATGGAAATACTTCTAAAGGGTAATTCTAAAGGGAAATTCCATTACATATTTGGGCTGAGGGCTGTGAAACTTAAACTACTGTTTCCCAAACATTTAGTATGTCTCAATATCTGCAACCTTACATTCTAAAAAATTACCGCAATGTTCTCATATTATTTCTTCTCAAATGACAGAACATTGAAATATGTCATGTTCTTTTATACAAAACCAGTAGTTTCAGTTCTCAGCAAAAATGTATAGTGATGGCATGCTAAAAAAAGAGCAATGATATTAAAACGTTATTTATAATACTTGATTTTATATTGAAGTTATAATAAGGATAATTATTGACCAATAATTTAAACACCATAGACATTGTAGGGGTTTCTCTCGAGTTCATTATCACTAATAGGTCCTAAGTAGTCTAAATGTTATCAGTATTTTCCTGAAAATAAAGAGTTGTTGGTAGTAGCAACTTACTAATACTCTATTCTCTCCTTTAAATGTGGAATCAGAACCATGAAAATACCAAATAAATATCAAAATTACTCCATTAAATCCAGAAGATTATTGTTCTTAAAACGCAACTCTCACTGAACTTTTCCTCCCACACTGCCTCTCTGTCTCTCTTTCTCTCTCTCTCTCTCTCTCTCACACACACACACACACACACAAACACTTTCCCAATAATCAATTTGCTTGGTATGCAATACCTGTATTTCTCCCTAAACTGAAAAAAAAAATCTGAAGTTCTTTGAAATATGTATGTTTGAACACAGGACTTAAGAGTTGACAAGCTCTTTCTAGTCATTTCGCTGAGGAATCTGATTGCATCAGCCAAAGTCAGCTTATACTTAAGCTGTATCACTCCTGGTTCATATAATTAAATCTGCAGTAATTTTTCCAAAACCGAGGCTCTATTTGGATCCTGTAAAGGCATTTCAAATATGAGGATTTTCTGCAGTTCCATTCTGCATCTCATAGTCAGAAAAATATTTTCCTAAACAATTTTTGCTATTATAAAATAAGTAATTTCTTATCTAGAAATTAAAATAAAATTGAATCTTAGCTTTTCGTTTGGAATGTAAAATGTAAGCAAATCACAATATTTGAGGATATGTTGGCTGATCACCTTCAACTATTTATTTCTATAGATTTGCTAAGTTACCTACACATAAGCAGATTTAGCTTTGTTAATTAGTAATGTAGTATAAAATATTCTTTCTATAATATATAGAGTTGTTGAAATGAGCAACATAATTTATTTACATTGAATTGTTGTATAAGCAATGTAAAAACTAAAAGTAACACATCAAACAAAACCAAGAGGAAGGGAGAAATGAAAATTAAATTCCTCATCTTACACATGTGCCTGTGATTAAATATTATATATATATATATAGTAAGAACTGAAGAACTAAAAAGAAACAAGTGTAGTATTTAGAATTATATTAATAATTAGAAGATGAAAAACTGTGAGTATCTCAGGATACTGAGCATGGAAGTGAGGGTAGATGGGATAGAAAATATTTTACATAAAGCCATTTGGTACTGTGTGACTATGTCATTACCATAGCCCGTACTATTTGTTTTAACATTATTAATAAATAAATTACAGTATTGAGAATAAAAGAAAATAAACTCTCTTTATAAAGGCTTTCACAAGTTTCTGCAAATTTAAAAGAAATGGTGTGGTTTAAATAACTTATCAGAATTGACATTTTATCTTGTCCTATAGAGACTAGCAACTTATTTTACAATATTTATTTTTCCTTCTGCTACCATAAATGAAATTGTCAGATAATCTAGGAGTAAAGGTGAAAAGAATGATTTCTTAAATATTATGTGTATGATTACCTCTCAAGTAAACTGTGCTCCATGAAGCTTGAAATGTTTAAATATTATTAATACATGACATTAAAGAATACTAAAAATTATGATTTTTAGGATGATCTTGTTAAATATTTAACACATTTTATAAAGATATGTAGCACTGAAGTCAGAGGCAGACAATTTATATACATTAATTAGAAGAAACAACATAAATAACATGCATCATGTTTGAACTTCTGTCTGCCAACACAATCTCCACAGTAGATGAAACCAGGCCTGGAAAGGGTATTCATATAAGCAAGAACAACCCAGATTGAAACGGTTCCTTAGAATAAGTAAGAATTTTACAGACAGAACAGAGGTAAAATAATAATAATAATATGTACGTATTCAGTTCAAGTATTTTTTTTAACAACAGGGTAAATCCAAAGAAAACTGAGTAAAAATAAAATGAAAAAGGAAAAAAAAAAAGTAGTATGTAGTAGCAAAGTATCCAATGCTGACGAACAAAGGAAACAGATAAAAGAAATAGTCTTTGATTACCAAGTGCCAGCATATTACTGTCCTTGAATTTATTGAAAAATAGTATCCTTATAATGAACCTCTTTTTCCCTAAGTTAGTTTCAGGTCAGTTCTCTGACTTTAAACCTAGAGTATCAATCTAATAAAGGGCTAAAGATAAGAGAGTAACAGTTGGTGTGTTGGCTCTCTTAGAGACATTTACTTAAACTTCTAAATTCTGTTATTTATTTATTTTTATTTATTTATTTATTTATTTTTTTTTTTGAGACAAAGTATCGCTCTGTTTCCCAGGCTGGAGTGCAGTGGCGCGATCCCGGCTCACGGCAAGCTCCGCCTCCCGGGTTCACGCCATTCTCCTGCCTCAGCCTCCCGAGTAGCTGGGACTACAGGAGCCCGCCACCACGCTCAGCTAATTTTTGTATTTTTAGTAGAGATGGGGTTTCACCGTGTTGGCCAGGATGGTCTGGATCTCTTGACCTCGTGATTCACCCACCTTGGCTTTCCAAACTGCTAGGATTACAGGAGTGAGCCACCGCGCCTGGCCAATTCTGTTATTTTCATTGAACACAGTTACAGCTCTATGAAGAGAACAGAATTATTCTTGCCCATGAATTGAAGTAATGTAATCATTTACAGGATTTGGCAAATAGCAGATATTTAACATATTTTTGCCAACTTATTCTATTGAGTTATCCAAAGAGATCAGTACTCTCTGGTCAACTTTGTAATATCCACTACCAGAAAATAGTCCATCTGTGGCTACTGCCAGGTCTTCCACAGTTCCAAAAAGGAGATTGATTCAGTGACTTGTTTCTTCTGAAGAACAGAGTCTCTTCACATAGATAGTAATTGCTGTTGCTTATTCTCTGTCGTCCTCATTTCTCTTAGTTTTTGACTTCACTGCCTATATTACAGAGGAAGCACGGTATGTGTTGAAGAAATCAGAAGTCCACCCATAGCTCAAATATGCTTGGGTATCCTTTATGGAAAGTATCAAAATGTTCCTCTATTTTATTACAATTGCTATATTTATCTTTTTGCCAAAAGCTTTATTGGTCTGTGGGCAGAAATTATCTTATTTGTACTTACAACCCTCAGCCTAGTGCCTCACAGATTTCAACAAATTTTTGTTATCAAGTCAAGAAACACAAAAAGAGCTCCCCAAACCCTGGATGGTTCTTTTATACTTTGCCTCTGAAGCAAAGCTGCTTTCTTTGCTGCCTCATTTGTCTTCAAGAAGAGGTCATGTCTCCTGAATTCTGTTCCAGTTGATAAGCATATATTACAAGCACACAGGATAGCAGATTTGCATTTCATTGCTGTTTGAACTGTCAGAGCTACATTCCCTGTCTTAGTCATGGGGACACATAAGTAAGGTGAATTAGGTCCATATAAAGAGATTCATAATGAGAAGTTAATCATAGAAACGATTAAACAATAACAAAAAAAGTCTTCTGTGAAAGTACTGTGTAATTATATGGTTAAGAACCTTAAAATTATGATTTTAATTTTAAGAACCTTAAGATTATTCTATTTTGAATACATGCTTCCTATTCATTAGCTTTTCTGGAGACACACCTTCTCTTTTGAGCAATGTTAAGACAATGTTTTCATGCAGAACTGTTGTATTATTCTGAGAGGATAACAGTAGCCAATTAACATTTGATGTGAGTGAGGGTTAATTATGCCTCATGAAACCTCACTACCAGATTGAAAATGAACTTTTGGTCTGAATTCTATTTTTTTATATATATACATACATACATGCACACACATAATCATTAATAAAAATATATTAGCAAGCAATCCCAAAAGATTAAGAAGCCTTTTTGTAGATTTAATAAAATCTCAGCTTTCTGGTCTTTTAGGTGTTCATATGATTATCTTGAACAAAAGGTATATTCAAGAGAAACACTCAGATTTCAGAGATTGGATATATTCACTGTTTAGCTTATATCAGGTAAACAGAAGTCATGATCCATAGAACAATACGATTTAACCTATTATATCATCCCTAATGTTAAATGCATACATGATGCCTATGATTTTCACTGTTTCATGCATGGGTAGGTTGTCTTTAAAATAATATGAAACCAGTTCTTACTTTTAAAATACTTCTCACTTCACCAATGAAAAATAATATCTATCATTTTTACAAGTTGATGGGTCAGTAAACTTAAAAAAATGACATTTCGCAGACTGATTATTAAAGCTTCCAGCCTTGGTTGAGAGAGAGATAATAGAAGCATTGTTAAAATACTAAATATTCTCAACTTGGCATTTGAATGATGTCTTCATCTGAGTAACATATACATAGTAGTACACTGAATGTGCCCAAGTATTTCAAATTAACTGAAGGCATTATAATTATCTTCAAGAAAGAATATGTTCTGATACATCCCTGGAAAGGTAATCTGAGCTCATATAAGTACACAGTTTGCTGTTATAAAAGCCAAACTTTGATGTATTATATAATATTCCACTTATCATTGCTTAGATCTTTACACTGTATTTTAATCAAGTAATAACATCATAGTATTTGGAGAAAGGATAGTTATGCTAAAATAGTAAAAATATGCTGTAAGTATTCCAAGACCAATAATTAAGTGATTTGAAATCTTAGTAACTATATAATTTAATACCTAAGTTATTGAATTTATTATTTAGTACTTAATTACTTTCACTAATTTTATGTGTTCTTTACATTTAAGTAGGTGCTTTTTCAATATCCATTAAAGTAATTAATATTTAATTTGTACACTTCCTTTAACAACAGAAAATTTCTACTGCATGTAAGGAAAGTCAGTGTCACGCCTGTAATCCCAGCACTTTGGGAGGCCGAGGCGGGCAGATCACGAGGTCAGGGATCGAGATCATCCTAGCTAACACGGTGAAATCCCTTCTGTACTAAAAATACAAAAATTAGTGAGGCATGGTGGCGGGCGCCTGTAGTCACAGCTACTAGGGAGGCATAGGCAGGAGAATGGCGTGAACCTGGGAGGCAGAGCTTGCAGTGAGCAGAGTTTGTGCCACTGCACTCCAGTCTGGGCGACAGAGCGAGACTCCGTGTCAAAAAAAAAAAGTTAGTGAACATTATTAGTCTCATTTCATATTACATTGCAAATGTACTATTTTCCTCAAAGCTCTTGATTATTTTCAGCCAGATTCTTGCTTGTTTCCATGTGTTACTAACACAGAGAATTAGAACAAATCAAAAATTTTCTCAAACACATTCATATAGACATAAATACAATTATATGTTACCTTTAGAGGCCAAACAACCATTTCTGTTTTCACTTTGCTTAGTTTTGCTTTTTTCAAGGGTCAGAAATATCAGATTGTTTGAAAAAGTATCAGACATATCGAAATGTTTTTCCTGGTGAGATTATTTTAAAAAATAGTAACGAATTGGGGTGAGTAGTATGGGCCAAGCCAATTACTTTGAACTTTTTGTATTGTTATGGAAGAAACACAGGTTGAACATTCACAAACATCTTTGAAACTGATTCACTACATATATCAAAGCTCCTCAAATGGTTTTGACAATTATTATCCTTAGAACAGAAGAGTGAAGAGCACATTTGAGATAGGTATATAATTATGATTCATGAAAATCATAACAATTCATGCCTGATCACTGGAATTTCTTATCACAAATTAAAACAAAAACTCACTTAGCTAACAGAAAATACCCTTGTTTTATTATTTCCATGAGCAAATTTTATGACCCCTCCAATATCATACTCTTTATTCTACCAAGTATGTGCAAATTTACCTTGTATAATGTGACTGAATTTGTTTCCAAAATGTGCATTTCAGTATCCTCTCAATCGCATATTTGAATACTTTTACTGGTACTTCCCTTATTTTCAAAATACTTCCTTAAATGTCTTTGTCTTTAAAGTTTGTTTACCTGGGATTATATGCTGCCTTTTCTATGGATCATCAAATGATTTCTAGACAGGCAATAAAAACCTTGGCTGGTGGTAACCCGGTAATTATTTTCCATGAATAAATAATAAAAGCCTGTAACAAAATCTTCAAGGTTGGTGACTTGTTCCACGCTGTCCAAGTGACAAAGTCTGAAGCATTACTGCAATCAAGTTGGCTTTGACTATCAAAAATCGTTTTCCACATAACTCAAACCTGAGAATATGCATTTCACAGATGTTGTAAGGAGGATACATAGATCACAGAAATATTTCTTACAACCCTTTCTCACATTCTTATCCATTTCTATAACAACTATTCTTGTTCCTACTTCTCACACTGCCGCAGGGCTAACTCAATATCTTCTGGTTATTCACCTCCCCTTCATTCCCATCGTGCACATCAAAAATCCTCCAAACGATTTTCACAAGCATGACCCACTCTGGAAGTCAGAGGAAAGGAAGAAATTGAGCAGACAGAGCTTGCTTTATCATGAAGATAAGGAGACAATCTTGGGAGAATTTATTTGTTCATAATTTTAGTCTCATTAAATTTGGATGAATATTTCAATGATAATAATGATATGGTTCCCATTGTGTGCTCTCATCAGGTCAGGAGACATCTGTTTTTGTGATGACTTCAATTCATTGTCAAATCACAATTCTATCTAGGACCTCCTTGTTAGCAGGGACTGTGTGAGCACTCCCTAGGGTTTTCACCCTCAATCTCTCCAGATAAGGCCTCCACACTCAATAGGAAGGCAATAAAACAAGGACAACAAATATGAAACATATATAACAAAGTAGGCCTTTTTTATTGATTTGATTTTGGAGAAATAAAATCTGATTTTGCATTATCAGATGCAGTAGTTTGGTAAAAGAACGTAAATTTTTAATTTAGATAAATGAAGCAAAGTAATGTACACTTTTCCCAAGTGGTTTTATCATTTTATATTTCCACCGAGTATATGTGTAATAAATGTGAAAGTTCAAATCAATGGGAGAAAATAGATTTTTAATAAAGAATGATTAAATATTGGTTATCAATGAATAGAGAAAAAAATTATGATAGATATTGACTTTACCAAATAAAGCTTTGGAAGATTGCCAGGTAAGTCTTTACCAGATACATCTTTGGTCGATCGCTTATGCCAAATAAATCTTTGTAGAACAAAAGTGAATGTATGAGAAAAACACATGTATTAGAAGTCAACATAGTTGAAAATAAGGTAAATGATTACTTAAAAATATTGCAAATGCTTGCTTAGCAATGATTTAAAACAATCCCAAAAATTGGAACTGTTGAAGGCATGAGGAGATGTGGGCTTTTATATCTGTGACGGAAATAAAAAGCAGGTTAAGTTCAAGGAAAAAAAAATGAAATCTATCACTAGGTTTGACAATATGTATAGTATAGATTAAAGCATTTCAATTTGAGCTTTATCTTACATAAATATTGAGAGATATGCTCGGAGATGTGTTGAGAAGGATATTCATTGTACAATATACAATTTGCTTTTTAAAAGAATAAATTTCTTATTCAAGTACAACCTATGAGATACCTTCATAAATCAATAGTTCACAGTCTGATGAATTATCACAAAGTCAGAATTATAAATTCCAGGAAAAAAATTGATATTTTCACAAGGTCTGACAATATATGTAGCTTAAACTTCAGGATTGCACTTTGAGCTTTATCTTACATAAATATTGAGAGGGACATACGCTCAGAGATGTGTTGACAAGAATATTCACTGCACAATATATAATGTACTTTTAAAAATAAATTTCTTATTCAAATACAAGTTATGAGATACCTTCCTAAATCATTAGATCACAGTCTGACAAATTATTACAAAGTTATAATTCGTTCATGTAATCACACTGTGATCAAGAAATAGAATATTGTCAGTATCTCAGAAAACCACTTATTAAATTATCTACTCATAACTACCCCTACCTCCATCCTAGAGATGGCCTGATTTTTAATATGAAAGATTTGTTTTACCTGTTTTAAATTTTCTATAAATTGAATTACATAGTATAAAACCTTTTATATATGGCTTTTTAATCAATTATTATGTCTTATATGATATGTATGAGTGTAAGATTCTTGCATATAATTAAGTGCAGTACTAGTATACTCATATTAATGGTTATACTATCATCCATTAGATGAATACATCATATTTTATATGTTAGTTTTTTTTCAACTGGCGATGAACTTTGTACTTCTTCTAGGGTATGCTGTGAGGATAATGCTCTTACGAACACTCTTGAGTATGTCTTCTTACTGATATGATTGCATTTGTGTTAAATAGAAAAATTAAGTTGCAGAGTATGTATACATTCTGATAGGCTAGATTACTGTCAGTTTTCTAACGTGGTTGTATGGTTTACATTCTATCACAGAGTAGGAGAATTCTAACTCTTTCACATCTTTACCAATTTCAGTCTCTTAAGATTTTAGCAAAGCCAGTGAACATGTATTATTATCTTATAGCTGCTTTAACTTGAATTTTGATGATGATTAATGGGGTTGAACAACTGTTTGATGATCTTGGACATTTGTAAAGTGCTGTTCCATATCTCTTGCCTATTTTAGTTGAATTGTCTGTTTTCCTTAATGATTCACAAGAGTTCTTCATATATTATAATGAAGTCATTTATCAGCTTAATGTTTTATAAATATTACAATTCTTATGGCTTATATTTAGACCCTATTAGTGTTATCTTGTCAAAGAAAAGTTTCTAATTTTAATATAGTTTTATTTATCCCTTTCTCTTTTCATATATACCTGGCTATTTCCTCTACCTGTACACATATCCTGACCATATGAAGTATAGACAATAATTTTCCTTATCTATTTCCATAGATAAAATATTGCGCTCATCCACATCAGAATTTATGTAAACTGAGTTGGCTTCCCTATAACTTTCTTGAGAGCAAAGTGAAGGTCTATTTTCTTTTATATCTATAGGACCAGACAGTACATATGGCACACGGAGACTCAAAAACTTTGAATAAAGTGTTTCTTTATTGTAGATTATTTAGAGTATTTTTAGGCTCATACACACTTGCCTTGCTCTCTGAATTTCTGTAGGACATCTAAATACAAATAATGATGTTTTTTGAGAATCTATTTATAATTTCAATATCTTTGAGCTTCCTAAATTGCTGCATTTAACTACAGGCCAAAATAATCTGGCCATAAGAGTGAATCATATACATATATAGGGGCTCACAGCGCTTCATTGAGATGGCCTTTTGGGGTAGTACAATAAACAATGTCATAAACATTCCAATAGAATGAACGGTGAACTCCTATGTCCTACAACAAAATATGCCAAGCTTGCCAATAAGTAGCAATAAAGCTTTTCGATAAACTATTTAGTCTCTTAGAGCTTGAATTATGATTTTCAAGGTGAGATTAATAATATCTACATTACTTGCACCACTGCACTCCAGCCTGGGTGACAGAGCAAGACTCTTTCTCGAAAAAAAAAAAAATATATCTATCTATCTATCTATCTATCTATCTATCTATATATATCTACATTGCATGATTGATGTGAGGATGCATGAAAGAATATATATATATATATAAACAGTAAATGACATTCTTAATATGTGGAAATTATTATAGTTAGTTTTTTAAATTGATAATTTTAATGCTTTTAAATTTTGTAATCTGGGTGTTAAAATTGACTCCAAGTTATAAGCTAGGGAGAGAAAAATTTTCATTTGAAACTAGAAGCTTAATTGATACCATATCTTACACATCTGTCTGAAAATAGGACAGTGATATGAATTTTGAAAGTTTATTTAGAATTCCAGTTGATCAAATAATTGAGGAAGTAAAAAGGGATTATCTATCTCTGCTATTTAACTTGAAGCCAAGCTTCAAATGAGAAACTTATGAATTAAATTATTTAAAAATCATACTTAAAAATAAGGTAGTCTACCAGAGAGTTGAATATTCACTTAAAATAGTTATCTTATTTTGATTTATTTAAAGGTAACTTCAGTGAAATTATTTTCTATAGACTCAGACATATCATACTTTTATATCCAATAATAAATTCATTCCCTACATTTTTATTGTAAAGAGTTGAAGTGAAGTTTCTTAATTTGTTAACATTCAGATGAATTATGTAAATGCATTAAGCAGTTGGCATGTACAAAGAACTCTACTAACTGCTCAAGCGTAGAAAATAAATTAGACACAAATTCTGGAGATATGAAAAAGCTCACAGTATCAGGGATGGGGATTCAAAGTGCAGGTACAACAAGATAATTTAGAAAATGTTTTGTCAGGGCATATCTCAATACATGGTAAGAGAAAGCTCTGGTAAAAAATTCACACTGTCAAGTATTAAAGGTGAATTATAAAAATTAACAACAAACAGACATTCAAGCATGTGTACTTTGATCCAAGTATCAGATGTGATACTAGTAGTGAAAAATGATGTTTTGTCTCTGATAGGAGCGGGAGAAAAGAGTAACTAAATATAGTAGAAAATCATCTAGAGACATTTTGAGGAGAGTTTCTAAATCGCCTTAAAAATGGAGGAGTTTAATTTTCGTAAACTGAGTTGCCAATGAAAAACTTCTATAGGTAAATAGCAAAAGTATTTATTGTCTTGGTGATAAAAAAATGATCCTAGAGTATCTTTAAAAGTATAGTTCAGAGAAGCAAAAATATTTATAACCCTACTACCCAATGATTATCATTTTTAATATTTAAGGTATTTTGTATCAGTATTTGTTATCTATGTATATATATTGCTTGTCTAATTGTCCGTATATAAACACATGTAATATTTTACCATGTTGCATATTTAATTTTGTTGACATTTTCATCTCATATCATAACATTGGTCTTCATCAATAAATATGCATCAAAAACCTGTTTTTGCAATAGCTTTCCAAACCCTCTAATGTCATAATTTATAAAATGATATATTTCCTCTTCAGTAGTGTGTAAAAAAGTCTAACTGCAGATGCTTGTCAATAGTGAGGGAGATATACATCCAGAGTGTTGCTAGTTAAGCATAAAGTTTAATTTTAAATTTCTTTTGTCACTAGCATAATTTACTTGATATGTTTGTGTTTTACCTGTTCATTTACTCTGCCTATTTTGTTTTTTTTAATTTTGGCATTTTAAAATTTTATTTCCATGGCATATGTGAATAGCACAGAAATCAACACTTTGTCACCAGCCTTAAACATATTTTCAGTTTGTTGTTTGCCTTTTAGTGTTGTTTTTGACATTTAAGAGGTTGGTGTTTTTATTTACTCAAGTATTTCCCTTTCCTTTTGGATTTCAGGCTAGATACTTTAAACCATCTGAAAATTATGTGAATATCAAATTATCTATTTTTTTCAAGTACTATGGCTTTAATGTTTTATATGTAATGTTTCAATCCATCAAGAAATTCAACAGTAAAGACTTAATACTCACCAAACTATAGGTGGAATTTTAATCTTTATCATTTATAACAGAAATAAAACTAGATTGAAAAACTGTATTTTTCCATTGTATCTTAAATGGATATCTTATTTATTTATTTATTTGAGACAGAGTCTGGCTCAGTTACCCAGGCTTGAGTATGATGGTGCAATCTCACAACCTCCACCTCATGGGCTCGGACCATCCTCCCACTTCAGCACCAGAGTAGTAGCTGGGACTACAGGTGCATGCCACCACACCCGGCCTTTTTTTTTTTTTTTTTTTTTTTGGTATTATTGGTTTCACCATTTTGCCCAGGCTGGTCTCGAACTTCCGAGCTCAAGCAAAAGGCCCACCTCAGCCTCCCAACGTGCTGGGATTACAGGCATGAGTGACTGCACCTGGCCTATAAAATGTAATCTCATTGCAAAACTCAATGATGCCATGCTTCTATAATATGTTATTACTTTTTTTTTTTTTTTTTTTTTTTTTTTGGAGACAGAGTCTCGCTCTGTCACCCAGTTGCCCAGGCTAGAGGGCAGTGGCGCAATCTCGGCTCACTGCAAGCTCTGCCTCCCGGGTTCACGCCATTCTCCTGCTTCAGCCTGTGGAGTAGCTGGGACTACAGGCACCCGCCACCACGCCCGGCTAATTTTTTCGTATTTTTAGTAGAGACAGGGTTTCACCATTTTAGCCAGGATGGTCTCGATCTCCTGACCTCATGATCCACTTGCCTCGGCCTCTCAAAGTGCTGGGATTACAGGCCTGAGCCACCGCGCCCGGCTTATTACATTTTTTAAGACAGGTTTTCTCTAGTAGAAGAGAGCCATGATATTTAGGATTATGGATATGTGTGAAAGCTAGACATTTAAAAAGCATACAATGACTTGAAATATGGAATTGGGTATCAAATAATCTGGATTTACGGAAAACTAGTCACAAAATTCATGGAGATAAACAAGATGGAATGCCAAACAAGAAAAGACCATGTAATTGCATTTGTTAAATGTCTCTAATGTGTTCCACATCCACTTCCCAATCTCTCTCTCTCACACACACACCTCAACAAAACTGCTATCCTTGTAAATAAAATTTAAGGGTTGAAAACCAACATGTATACTTTTTGCATTACACATGTACTTTAATTATCATTTTAAATTCCTACATTAAGTTAAAAATACATATTTAGATTAATTTTATTGGTTTATTTCTTTTTCTTCAACAGTCAATTGACTGTCAATTGACAGACGTCTTTGAGTACTTTTATTCTGAAGATAATATGAATCCCTGTATATATGAGAATGATGTTTCATTCTTAAATAAAAATTTGATTGAATTTTAGGTTCTCTATTTATAAACTTTTTCTTTCAATGCACTGCAAGTTCTACCTAATCTTTGCTTTCTTTATGCTTTCTTCTTTAACTGTCTGGTAGAAATTTGCTTTTATCCTAGAAATAAGTATAGTTTACCAAGGATTTTCCAAGTATTTGTCTGTCCTTTAACTGTGATTCATAATTAACACTTTTGATCTGCAAACACAGGTTCTTTACATAACCCTTGAGTGTTTTTGTTTTTGTTTTTGTTTTTCCTTACAGTATCTTTGTTATTGTACTTGCTTACTTCTCCTGGTTTATTAATAAACACAAACTAATTACATTTTTATCTGGCTCTCTGATCTTCATTGCTTTATTCTCCTAGTCAATTTGTCTGTAGTCTGGAAGATTTCTCAAACATGTAAGGGAATACTATAAAATCATAGAGAGTGCTTTTTTAACCAGGCTGATGCAGACAAAGTCTTGCCTCTCAAATTAGTTTCTGTGAACTCCACCTTTCGCTGGTCTATAAAATAAAGAGTAATCTTACCTTCTTTACCAAGAGGTTTGTTTATTAACTGTGGAAATGCTTGTAAAACACCTAGTACCATTGTCCTATCAAGTTCTAAAAAAGTATTTGTTATTATTGTTTATAGAGTCGCAGCTTTGCTTTCTGCATCTTAAATCCTATCTTTCTGTCTTAAATCTCTTCAGTTTAATTATTTCATTTTTTCTTCTGTATCAATATCTTTATTTAACTTTCAATATCATCCTATATATTCCATTCTTAATTAAATTTTATTTCTTATCCAAACTTTTAAAAATAATTTAATAGTGTTTCTTTTAGTCAATCTTATTAAATATATGCTCCCCCCTGCCTTTTTATCTTCAGTGTAAAATGCTGCTCTAATGTTGTGGAATCTTTCAAGGGATTCAAGTGTGTTTGAAACTGTATTAAGCGATGATCACTACCTTGCTGACTGCAAAGTTTCCATATTTCTGTGGTGGAGAGGTAGAAATCTCTCCTTTATCCCTGTCTACATCTCTTTTCCCTCTACTGCTGCTTTCTTACACTAGTCTTGGCAAAAATCGTACTTAGACCCCTTGTTTCTAGTGTTGCAACTTTTCATCCCTTTTTGTTGTCTCCACAAGTACATCAATAGGGCCATGAGTAAAACTAATGCAGATACTAGTAGCTGCCTGACATTTCAATTCAGACCTACTCTATGTATTTCAATCCAAACCTACTTTAGGTTAAGAGATGGAAAATGACATCACAGAAGAGGTGTTAGATAAAACTATGTTTTCAAAGATTGATAATTCGAGGCAAAGCCTTCTCCTCTAACTTTTCCAGATAGAATAATATTGATTATCCTCACTATTCCCATTAAAATATGCTTTCCTCTGCATTAGATTATTAATCAGAACTCTCACATTCTTAGTTCATCATCATATATTTCATAGCAGTCCAGTCCAGAGGACAGCATGCTGCCATCAGAGCCAGAACGACCAAGGTCTTCAAAACTCTTCTCCACAACTTACTCATTATGTAAATATATCTTTCTAAATATCAACGTTGTAAGTGTATAATAGTAACATTAATTTACAACGATTCATATATCAGATTAGACCAATTAATCCTATGTCATTTTAATTATAGAACTTTTCTCAGGATTTTTTTTTTAAAGTAACATTAGACGGCCTTGCAGTGACTGTCCCAGGGAACATTCAATAAATACTAGTTTTATAATTTCTTATTATTCTATTTATGTATAAATTTCTTTCTGATCTGTACTATAGTTATATTGAAGAGAATGTCTATTTCTTTCATGTTAGTGCCTTACTTGGTGCCTGACACATTGTAGATACTCGATTGCCACTTATTGAATCAAAGAACCAAGGTATTGATTGAATTATGGGAGTAAAATAATTACAACATGTTATAAAGCTGGGAGATAGGAAAATCCAAAAGAAGAGATACATTTTGGGGAAAACAATTACCTAGTAAATTCGATTGAGGATTGGGTTTACTAGAGAAGTATCATTTTAAGTTCACAATTCAGAACTGGAGAAAATTTAAAGGAGTAAGAAACAGAAAAAAATGAATAAAAATAACTTTGTTTTGATATTAATTTTCATATGTTGATTGAACCTTCAATATATGCGAGAATATTAAAGTTACTGCATTTTCCTACAGTTTTTTTGGGTATATTCTATATGGAACGAACACAGTGGTTTTTATTGTCAGAATATTCAAATATTACTACTAATAGCACTATCTGTCACTGATCACATTCACTAGCACACTGTAGACCCTACATGTACATCGAGAATATTGAGAAATCTGTGACAACAGTGAGTTATATATTTTATTGACTTCCTCTAGTTCTGTATCATCCAGCGTAGAGGCCACATAATACTTTACAAAATATACCCTTGCTGTATGAAGTACCAACATTTTTAGTTTCATTTACAGAACAAATTCTGAACTTTGTCTCTGATATAAATTATGTTATACAGCAGCATTTAAAAGAGATATTAGTGATTAGTGATTTCTTTTTATAAATGCAATGTGAACTTTAGTAATATTAAAATAATTTTGTCATCTTACTGTATTTATATTAAAATATGCATATGGTAATGCTTGCTATAAATTAAATCATATAAATAACTGTTCCTTTTACAGCTGGTTTGAAAACATTCTTTTGCTGTCTTTTAACGTAGATTTTAGATCTCAAATACTGTATTTTTAATTTAATAGAACACATGGCCATTTAATACTAGGAAGAAAAAGAGATGTTAATGTCATTTTCCAATAGTATTTAATCTAATATGTTAAAAATTTTAAACATATACAGCATTTGTGCATTAGCTTTAGGAAAAATACACTAGCAGTAATTATATTCTTTGCAGAAACATTTCTGAAATTAACAAAATGAGGAATATAAGTAAACCATTTTTAGGCATTGAAAAGGATAAATTTATCCTAAAAGATGTTGATTTCAGACTCAAAATACCATAAACTCTATCTGTTTCTTGGTATTTAAAATTGAATAGAGAATAATAACATCCTCTTATTACCAAGAGGACCTACTGTCTCACCCCGTGGTTAGTGTATGTGACTTAAGAAGCAATGATTAGAATTTGTAGAGATGATGCAAGTCTCACATTGACAAAAAGAAAATTTAGAAAACAGCAATGCTAAAAATAGAAATGCACACCAGGGTATACTAGCAACATAAAGTTTTAATGCTTTACAGAGCTCATATAACCTGAATTTTCTGAGAATACAAGAGGAGCGAAAATAAAGGTTCATTTTTTTGATAGATAGTCTTGGTGGGATTATGTCTGCCTCACTGAACAGTACAAAACATTTGGCAGAGCATGTATAATAACCACCAATAGCATGGTTCCCAATGCACTCTTACTCAACTCCCACAGCTAACATCTGAATCTCAAACAGAATAGAAGCTTCCCAGAACTCAACCACTGGTAACATTTAAATCCCTCAGCATACTGAAGGACCTTGGGAGATTAGGGTCTTTTTGTGGAAGGGCAAACTGAAACACTTGGTTTTAATGTTTGAAATTATCATGACCTAAATTTGTTTTCACACTTCTGTTTTGTCCTTGTAGTAGAGGTGACTACTTTAACCACAGCAGGGTACTGTTGATAGCTCTGGATGCTGATGCCTGTAAGGCACTGATAGATGCTTCATAAATCTTTTTCAAATGACATTCTTGATATTTGCCCACCGGGTCTCTGGAAGCATCTGCTAAACTTCTCAATTTGTCTTCAGAATTTCAACGTAATTTTTTTTTCTTTCTCCTTTCTGCATTGGCAACAATTTATGTCTTCCACATAGGATGTACTTCTTTCACACTATGTGGATATTTTTAAAAGTGTAGGTACCATCACACTCGCATCAGAAGCATCTGTTAAAGTAATCACACTGGTGGGCGTGACCCCAGAAAGCACATATACTCATAACACCTTACAAGAGCTGTAGGTAATTTGTATTTTGGACAAACATGTCAGACTTTTTTTATGTACAATAAAGATGTATACAAACTATAACCTTTTAACCCTTTCTGATAAGCCTTCCTATATCCTGACATCGATTTCCTTCTTTTACTTGTTTCTCTCTCAATACTCTTCAAAAAGAGAGCTGGTGACCAGTGTTGGAAGAGATGAAGCAGATGCACATCACTTCCTTTGGGAACTTGCTGAAATAATTCTTTGCATTGCATTTTCATTTACATTATGCTGACCAGTTCTCTTCACTTAGAACTTTCTTAGTTGTTCTTTTGATTCTTACTGTTGAAAACCAAGATTATGCTCTTGTGATGAAGTGTTTTCAAATATCAAAATCTGAATAATTGGGCAGCCCTCTTTCAGAATCTTATCATGAAGTTTATGCTGCAAAATGTCAGTTTAAATTGAAATATTCAAACTAGTAGCAAGGTACCAATGATAAGACATCCACAGACCCAAAAGTTAACTGAATTCATATGCTATTTTTTGCTGAACTTACCTAACTGGTAGCCATACACAGCAATAAATAGGCTGGCAATTATGCATGGGGGAAAATGGAGTTTCAAGTGTGTAGTATCATGGCTATAAGAATAATATTAATGATAGCCTGAAATCCCACTCAGATATCTCACAGAGCCTATACTCTGTAACTTAGCTATCATATATAATCTGTCCTGGGGATTTACAACCCTGGCCCAAGAATTACCAGGCATCTATGAAAATGCGACCTAGAACACCAGTTGCCCTAGAGAAAAAGACGCCTCAGCATAGGTGCAAATTTCATAGATGTTAAAACAAAGCTAACCCTTACAAGAATAACTTAAACTCCTTATATGAAATAAACATCTGATAATTGACCAGGACTGAATACAGATATAAGAAAGGGGAAGACCTCCCCAAATTCCGAGAATAGTCTCCGGAAGGATACCCTCCCAGCTATTTGGTGGCCATGCCACCAGCCTGCTCCCACTGTCTTGTAAGAGCATTGCCACAATAAACCACTTGGGAATCAGGTGATGTCTAAGACTCATCTTTGAAGCGTATCCTACTGAAGAGAAGAAGTTGCCTCTGGAGAAGATGGTCAGCTAGGTTCACCTAAGACCCTGGAGTGCAATGGCAGAAAAGATAAAAAAAATCAAAGCATTTAATGATGATCTGATGACTAACAAAGCAACTAATAAATAAGTTAACTTTTAAAGGTAAAGATGAATCAGATGGTCAGCTTTACTTAGAAATATTTGAGATAGGTTGTCCTAATTAATTAACCAACAAACACTTATTGAGAGAAAGTGAGTAGATTGGAAGTAGACTAACATTTATTGATACTCTACTTGCATCTGGTTCTGTAGGTTTAATTTTCACAATTCTACTGTTATAAAACCTATCAAAAGCTTCAAGTAATAAGTAATATAGATTGAATCAGAAACTGACTTTGAATACTCTGTTTTTTGGATCAATTTGACTTTCCACCATTATATGTGTAAGGCTACTGTTTCCTCACATTACCTACCTGTCCTGGCTGATTGTACCTCCTACTATTGTGTTTCCCATTCCTTAGTATCTCTGGTTTATTTTTCTTATTAAAATAAGCCAAAACTTTCCTTTTCCAGGTTTTTCATTGGTTATTTCTTTAGCCTTCCATTTATATCTCACATTTCAACTCAAATTCTCCTTCCTTAGAGAAGCTTCACTGACCACTCTAGTTACCAAAGAATGCTGTCTTCTTAATAGTATGTATCAGTGCCTGAAATTTCTTGTTGAAATTTTAATTTTCTGTCTTCTTACACTGAAATGTAAGCTCCCTGAAGCAGTAAAATGACAATGTCTGTATCCCTAGTACATAAAACATTGTCCTGCACTAAAAGTCTTTCTTGTTCATGCCTTCATTCACTTTCTCATTCTCTCTCTCTCGATAGATTAGATAGATAGATTGATAGATACTGAGATAGAGATATAGTGTGTATGTATCTATAACTGATGGACTGATTTTTTTAGGTAATATTCCTTGTCAAGGAGTTGAAAATATAATTGCAAAGAAAGTTTAATTAATATATGATACAACTAACAATTAAAACAATGTATAGTGTGTGGAACTCACCTACTGAATTACTGAGAGGACAGAGGGTTGCGTTATGAGGGAATCTGAGGAATACAGATATCACTTCACATTCCGTCAGAATTTCACAGTTCATATTTTATTTCATTTGTGCCTCATAGGAGCCGTGTGAAATAAAGAGAATTGTCTTCTTTTTTTTTTTTTTTTTTTTGTCAAAGAAGTCAAATGACATCTCAATCCACAAATCAGGTGGTAAGGCAAGGTTCCCTAAAGAAGATAAACTTGCTAAAAATACTACCCTCCTTTGTTTATTTTTCAGAAATTTAAAATTGCTACTCTTCATTGAGAAAATTAGAGCAAATGATGAGATTTTTTTAATCTGCTACTGTGAGTACATGTATGATATTTGATGAAGTTAGCTTGCTGAAGGCATCATAGATCAAATCCCTAAAACAAGAAACATTTTGTGGCCTTACATGTGTAGGATTGGAGGGTGTATGCTTTCAGTATATTCTAGAAATCAGTGAGCTACAGTGTGATGTCATACAGATATATTTGGCCACTGACCAAAAATAAAAGCATGCTATAGAAGCATTCATCTTTAAACAATATACTTGCCAAACTGTCTTTACATTGGAATAAGCCAATATTTTTATATTTTATATGTGCAGGCAATCAATAAAAAATTGCTAAGGAACAGAGTCTCTATTCACAGTCCTCTGCATGGGGCACGGCCCAGTACACATTAAGTTGACCTACTGCGTGATGTCCAGTCAGTATTAAAAGGGCTTAACGATTAAAAAAAAATCAGATGTTTAACATGTAAAAGATAATTAATTGGTACATTCAAAGTCTCTCATTCTTTTTTGGGATCATCCTCTGTGCTTGATTTTTACCCAATATTTCAGAGCCATTTCTGCCAGTGATGAAAAACTGGAGATGAGGTTGCTTAGACACAGCAAATCCTGTATAGCCAAAGGGAAGCTGAAGGTCAAAGAGTGAATTAGATTGATGTCTTGTTCTTGTTTGAAAACAGCATTTATTTGTTTTGCTGACAGAGAAGGAAAATATAAACAGTCAAGAATGGGAAGACATATTATTTTGCTATAAAATGAATTCAAGAGGAAATAACAGATATAAGGAAAAACACCGTGAATATTATTATAGGAATAATTCATTAGAATAGAGAGACAATGAACTTAAACACTTGCTAATTCTTCTGCTAAAATGGACCAAGTGATTGCTTCGACTGGAGAAAAATCCTAAACTAACCTAAATATAAATGAGTGCTAGAGGACAGGCAGAATCACATCATGACACAGACTTAGAGGCAGAGCCAGAAGTACAATAAAGTTAAGACCTGAGCTCTCTATATAAAACAAACCTTGTGTAACAAGTGAACAACCCAGGTATGTCTTTAAATTTATTTTTGAAACATTAGTTTCTGTCCTTAATTATTTTCTAATAAAAATAAAATCATTTGATAAAAGAAATACAATAATAATATCCAACGTGAATAAAGTCTGAAGCCTCAAAGGGAAAATATTTTTTCAATAACTGTAATCATCATATTTCTCCAAAAATCTCATTTAGCAAATAATATTGTGAAAAAAACAATTTTCGTGATATAACTCACAAGGCAGAAGTCTGACATAAAACATAAAATGTCCTTTTGCTTTTCGTTTTGCATTTATTTCTTATTTCATCCTGATAAAAATGAATGTGTGCAGTTTTCAATATGAGCAAATAAGTTTTTTCCATATAAACTTCAAAACTCTCTTATTCACTTTGAATCTTATAAAATATATTCATTTAAATTATATTTATAGAAAATCTTCTTGAGAAATTATGAAACTTCTAAATTTGAGGAGATAGTGACCTAAATTACTTTAAAGGTAATCTTGATCATAATAGAATGCTGCAGAAGGGCTCAAAGTTTCACTTTTAGAAAGTAATAAATTGCACGGCATTTAACAGGCCTACTCTAAATAAGCCACAGCCTTGAAAAGAAAATTGCTTTCGACACTGGTCCTCTTGCCAATGTACTGATTTCTATTATTAGCCAATGTCTTCTACTGGCCCCTGTGTGGGGTCACCTTAGGTCTAGCTGAAGCTGTATCCTCAGGGCCCTGAATGGATTCAGAATCAGCATGCAACATGCTTGTGGCAGTATAAAACAGTCTGCATGAGAGAATAGTCCATGAGAGCAAAATCAATGTAAGGATAAATGAATGTAGATGGGATCACCAATCCCAAATGTGTTACAAGAAGAGAGTGAACAAAGTGACACGGAGACTAAGAGAAGATAAGAAAAGAAGTAGAAAGCAAACATAGGGTGAGTATTATGGAATAGTTCTTGAGTAAAATTCAGTAACTATAAAATTATAATTACTATGGCTCTATCTGTTAATGTAGTGGGCTATTTAATAAGCCAAAGTAGCAAAAACTAAGGCATTACTATGGATTAGTTCTCTGTGTGTTTCCTGAAACCTAGAGAAGATTGTAGGATATAAACTCAATTGTGTCCTAGAAACTCATTTTCTATGTTCCAGTCTTGTAAATTCTACAAGGTTCTAGAAATCTGTAGTCTAAGAGGCAATAAACCTAATTATGAATATAGTAAGACTTAGTCCCTTCCAGGAAAAAGATAAAGAAAATACTAGTGAAGATTATTTCCTTATGAAATGTAAACATGGCCTTAATCTAGACTAAAATACATTTTTTCCTAAGAATTTTAGGGATTAAGATAGATTTTCTGTGGTAGTAACAGGAGCACAGCCGCTAAATTTATGCCACTAGAAGCAAGGAAGATCATAGGAAAGATATAACCTGTCAACTTTGATTCATTTTGAGAAATCAGTACTCATGTAATGACGGTAATGGTATTTATCGTATGTAAAATAAAACCATAATAAGCTTTTAAAATAGTTTAAGGTACAAGAGAGTATTTTAAAAACAATGAATTTGATCTCTTAAAATTTATTATAGTTTTGTCACGAGTTTTATTAGAAGATTTTCCATGTGTTCTTTCTGGGAGAAACTATTTAAAAAGTCCATTAACTTTTTCTAAATGTTTAATTTATTTTTTGAGAAGGAATCTCTCTCTGTCGCCCCCAATTTTTATTTAACATGAGTTACCAAATTAGGGTCACTGCATTCTTATTAATTATGCTAGTTTAAAAAAAATTTATAGAAACTTTTTAATGCTCAGATATGCCATCATATCACTGCCAACATTTGTCTCTTTTTAATCAATATTTAAAGTAACTATTTCCAGTTTTTCATTTTAATGAATTTATATAGTCTTTAAAAACATTCATAATGGTTTCAGTGGAAGCCATCTCTGTGTTGATTTTTATGCTTTTATGTTTCTTTCTTTTTTTGAGACAGAGTCTTGCTCTGTCACCCAGGCAAGAGTGCAGTGGCGCGATCTCGGCTCACTGCAACCTCCACCTCCCTGGTTCAAGCGATTCTCCGGCCTCAGCCTCCCAAGTAGCTGGAACTACTACTACTACTACAGGCATGCACTAGTAGTAGTACTACAACTACTACTACTAGAGGCATGCACCATCACCTCTGGCTAATTTTTGTATTTTTAGTAGAGACGGGGTTTGGGCATTTTGGCCAGGCTGGTCTTGAACACCTGACCTCAGGTGATATGCCCACATTGGCCTCCCAAAGTGTGGGGATTACAGGTGTGAGCCACCATGCCCGGCCTGATTTTTATGCTTCTAAATGGCTTTTGGTCTCATTCTTTACAGTAACGACCGCTGTTGGTTTGATAATCAACCTTCATAATGTTCAAACAGTTTATATTTCTGCACATATTTTCTATTTAAATACTGACAAGTATTGTGGTTTTAGTCTCTTAGAGACAAAATAATCATAAAATATTTGTTAGGATAAAAAACTGTTAGGATAAAGACCTAAAAATGAAGTTTTAGAAGGAAATGTAGATAACTGTTTGAAAATGTAAAATCAGTGAGACCTTATTTATTGTAGGATAATAAATAGCTACTAAAAATATACAGATTTAACACTACATGAAAATTTAAACATTTTTATAAAAAAGCTATCATTAATATGATCAATGGATAAATGACAGATTTTGGAAAAATAGCATTTACCAGAATGATTTGTAATACCTATGATAATTCTAATGAAAATTAATAATAATAATACTTCAAATAGATAAGAAAAAGCATATTGCTAATTGAAAAAGACAAAGTTGTTAATAAGCAAATTACAGATGAGAAATACAAATGACCTGTAAGCATTTGGAAAAAAAAATGTTTAGGTTCATTAGACTTTTTGGGTGTAGTGGATGCAAGTATTAAAAATAATGTATTAGATTTGTACCTGATAACCTGTAGGAATTTCCTACAAGTGGTTTTTAAAGTAAAGCAAGATACATTAAAATGTGTATACAAGTATTCTATTCTTAATGAACACATATATGCATATTACATCTATTTTTTATAATATAAATATTAAGAATTGAATGTCAGAGTACATATCAGTGTTGGAGGAAGAGAATAAGGAGGAAGCACAGAAAGTAAAAAGGAAAAATAGGCACCAAAAAAGATTTGGAGAACCGCAGATGGCCAAGGAGATGCAGCTGGGAAGTGCCTCTTCCATGGAGAGGAACCCAAATATCCAGTAAACCGTCACATTTTAAACAGATCTTTTGAGAGAAAACACTGAAAGTTGACACAGAGGTGACACAGACACCGTGGTTGAAGAGGGAAGAAATGGGGCAGTCTGCTCAGAGTCACTAGACACCAGGACTGGCCCATATACCTTGAACAAACCCAAGGAAGGGGTGGGTGAAGGAACCCTGGGGCACTACATTCCCATAATGTACCTCTGAGATCCTAGTTACAGGAGTTTCTACGACCCTCATAGATCTTTGGACTGGTAGGAGAGCTGCCTCGAGCACATGCAGAGGCACAGTTTGAACCCACACAGAGCCCAGAAGGCTTTGTTGTGCGGTGCAGCTGCAGCAAAATGCAACCCTAGGTGCCCATCCCACAAGTCTCCATTTCATACTGAGTGGCTAAGTTCCTGCTATCTGCCAGGCTGGGAGTGAACCGTGCCTGGCCTGCTCACATGCCCAAGATAGGCCCCATCACCCATGCTGCGTGATTAAGGTACATCTGGTCCACATGCCCCCTTGCCTGTCAACACCTTCCCAGACCTCATGCCTGGCCACTCCTGCAAGAGGGTGTCCACAGCACAACATCCACTGCCCAGCTTAAGTGTTTTGTTAACAGCCTGGGAGAAGTTCACCACCCTGTCCCCAAATCATAGCCAGTGCTTAAAGCTTAGAGGCCAGAGGACAAATCAGTGAGCCCAGGCCCGTGAGCTCAGTCCCGTGAGCCCAGTCCCAACTCCCTAAGACTCCAGTACACCACGCAGGGACATTGAGCTGAGATTTGTGACCTAATCTCAAGTGAAGGAGGAGGATCCTCCACAGTCAGAATGCAGAGAAGAATGTGGTATGGGTTCTCATGGGGGCGTGGGAGCTGGACACCCCTCCCTTTGCAAGACCAGACGACGAAAGGTATGGCCTGTTGATCGTAGCTTTTTTTCCAGGCAGTATCCTGGCACAGAATGCCTGGAGTAGCTCAACAATGCGGGAGCAGATGACTTGGGGAAAGCCTAGTTCGTTGGGCTTGCTGCCAGGGTGAGTGTCTATGGGAGATCTGCTGCGTTAGGGGAGTGTAAGCCAGGCAGACACCATGGTTGCCAGCTGGGCTGAAAATCACGGGCTGCAAGCTCCATACTGGTGTTGCACCCACTGTGGCACTGCCCTGCCTGGAGATCCTCTACCCTTGAAATACTGCATTTTCTTTGTCTCTACACTTGAAATACTGTATTTTCTTTGTCTCATGTTGTGTTTTGAGACAGTACAACTCATACCTAAGTTATGTATCACAGCAACTGCAGACATACCCTAAAACCTGCTCTGACTTTGGTGAGCACAGTGGACTGGTGAGTCTCTGGAGAGTTGTGTGTCCCTAGAGATGTAATCCTCAGTGTGGACCACTCCTAAAGGAAGGGGAGTGCAGCCTGCCAAAGCACACCATGAGACAAGGAAAATGTGGCCACGGCGTCAGCCACTAAAAGGGGCACCACCAAGGCCCAGAACCAGACTTGGAGAAGGAATCATGTCTTGCCTCCATCTCCACTCCCCAGTGCACGGTTGCGGATGCAGCAGTAGCTCTTCCCATAAGGTCCTAGAAGGTGTGCACTGAAAGAAGCTCTTTCTCATGATTCTCCAGTGAGGACAAGCATGCACCAAGACCCCACCTGCCAGCTCTTACTCTTAAGTCTGCCTACCAGATTGAAGTTTGAATTATACCATCATATAAAAATACATTGCTAAAACAAGCAACATCTATGAAAGCCACTGCAGGAACCTATCTGTAACCAAGGAACATATATAGAAACTTCACCCTCTGCAACTACCCAGAAATGAAGCCAATGAATCACACACACCACAGTCATACTTTCGAGGGGAAGAAAAAATATAAAAGCCCTGTGATGGTTAATATTGAGTGTCAACTTGCTTGTATTAAAGGATGCAAAATATTGTTCCTGGGTGTGTTTTGAGAGTGTTGCCAAAGGAGATTAACATTTGAGTCTGGGCTAGGAGAGGCAGAACCACTCTCAATCTGGGTGGGCACCATCTAATCAGCTGCCAGCACGGCTAGGCTAAAGCAGGCAGGAGAAGACAGAAGAGCAGACTTACTGAGTCTCCTGGCTTTCATCTTTATCCCATGCTGGATGCTTCCAGTTCTTCAGATTTTGGACTTTTGGACTTACACCAGTGGTTTGCCAGGGCTCTCAGGCCTTCAGTCACAGACTGAAGGCTGCACATCAGCTTCCCTACTTTTGAGGCTTTGGGACTCGGACTGGCTTCCCTGCTCCTCAGCTTGCAGATCGCCTATTGTGGGACTTTAGCTTGTGATTGTGAGTCAGTGATCCTTAATAAACTCCCCTTCAAATGTACATCTATCCTACTACTTCAGTACCTATAGAGAACTCTGACTAATACAAACCCCATCTAAATGAAGCAAATTCAAAAACGAAGTATCAACTCCTGCAGATGGAAAGGAATAAGCACAAGAACTCTGGCAATACAAAAAGCCAGAGTGTTTTGTGGTCTCCAAAACCTCTCACTAGCTCCCTAGAAAAGGATCCTAACCAGATGTAAATGTCTGAAATGAGAGACATAGAACTCAGAAGATGGATGGCAAGGAAAGTCAATGAGACATAAGATAAAATTGAAATCCAATACAAAGAAGCCAGAAAAACAGTCCAAATTTGAAAGACAACATAGCTATATTAAGAAAGAGCCAAACTGAACTTCTGGAACTGAAAAATTCACTAAAAAATTTCGAAATATGGTTGGGAGTCTTAAAAACAGACTAGGCCAAGCAGAAGGAAAAAATTCATAGCTTGAAGACTGATTCTTCAAATTAACCCAGTCTTGCAAAAATAAAGAAAAAATATTTTTTAAAAAGACAAAGCCTTCAAGAAATATGGGATTATGTAAAGAAACCAATTCTACAACTTATTGATATTCCTGAGAGAAAAGAAAAAATAACCAACTTGGAAAACGTATCTGAGGGAAAAATTCAAGAAAATATTCTCAATTTTGTTAGGGATGTTGACATGCATACATCAGAAATCCAGAGAACCCCTTTTATATACTATGAAGACAGCCATCCCCAAGACACATAGTCATTAAACTATCCAAGGTTAACACAAAAGAAAAAACAAATCTCAGACACAGCTAGAGAAAAGAGCAACAGTACCCACAAAGGGAACCCCATCAGACTAACTGGTCTTCTCAGAAGAAACCTTACAATCCAGCAGAGATTAGAGGTCTATTTTTAGTACTCTAAAAGAAAAGACATTCCAGAAAAAACATTCATATTCTTCAAAACTAAGCTTCATAAACGAAAGAGAAATGGAGTCTTTCTGAGTCAAGCAATCGGTAAGGGAATTTATCACCACCAGACTAGCCCTGAAGAAATGCTTAAGGGAATTCTAAATGTGGATGTGAAAGAACAATACACACAAAAGTAGAGTTAAGTACATAGTCCACAGACTCTATACCACAGACTCTATAAAGCAACTACACAATTGAGACTGCAAAGAAACTAGCTAACAAAACTATGACAGGAACAAAATCTCACATATAAAAGTTAACCTTGAACATAAATGGCCTAAATCCTTCACTTAAAAGACATAGAGTGGTGAATTGGAATTAAAAAAAAAAAGAATCATCCATCTGCTGTCTTCAAGAGACCCATCTCACAAGTAATGACACTCATGGGTTCAAAGTAAAGGGATAGAGAAAGATTAATCATGCAAATGGAAAACAAAAAAGAGCAGGAGTTTCTATTCTATCAGAAAAAAACAGATCTTAAGCCAAAAACAGAAATAAGGACAAAAAATGTTATTGCTTAATGACAAAGGGCTCAATTCAACAAGAATAATTAACTATCTTAAATAAATATGCACCCAACATTAATTGGAATACCAAGATTCATAAAGAAATCACTACTAGACCTAAGAAAAGATGTAGACAGCCTCTCAGTAATAACTGGGGACTTCTACACCCCACTGACAGTGGTAGATAGATTTATCAAGGCAGAAATCTAAACAAATAAATTCTGGACTTAAATTTGACACTTGACCAATTAAACCTAATACACATCTATAGAACACTCTACCCAACAACCACAAAATATATATTTTTCTCATCTTCACATGGAACATACTCTAAGAGTGATCACATATGCAGTCATAAAGCAAGTGTCAAGAAATTTAAAAAAAAATTAAATAATACCAAGCATCCTCTTGGATCACAGTAGAATAAAAATAAAAATCAATAGCAAGAGGAACTCTAAAACACAGACACAAACACACACACACACACACACACACACACACACACACACACAGAAACTAAACAAATTACTCTTGAATGACTTTCGTTTGGGTAAACAATAAAATTAAGGCAGAAATCAAAGAACTTTTTAAACAAATGAAAATAGAGACACAATGAACAAAAACCTCTGGGATGCAATGACAGCAGTTTAAAGAGGAAAAAATATAGTGCTAAATACATCAAAAAGACAGAAATATATCAAATTAACAATGTAACATTGCACCCTAAAGAAATTAATAAAACAAGAAAAAAACTATATCCAAATATAGCGTAAGAAAATAAATAACAAAAATAAGAACAGGACTGAACAAAATTGAGATTCAAAAATCCATACAAAGGATCAACAAAATGAAAAGTTGGTTCTTTGAAAGTTTAAACAAAACTGATAGACTGCTAGCAAGATTAACAAAAAAGAGAAGATCCAAATAAGCACAATCAGCAATAACAAAGGCAACATTAGATCCAGTCCCATAGAGATTCAAAAGACTCTCAGAGACTACTATGAACATTTCTATGTGCACAACTAGATAACCTAGGAGAAATGGATACCTTCCTGGAAACACACAACCTCCCAAGACTGAACCAGGAAGAACTTGAAACACTGAACACACCAACAATGAGTTACAGAATTGAATAAGTAATAGAAGTCCGGGACTAGATGAATTCATAGCTGAATTCTACCAGACATACAAAGAGGAGCTCGTGCCAATCCTACTGAAACTATTCCAAAAAATCGAGGACGAGAGATTCTTCTCTAACTTACTGTACAAAACCTATATCATCCTGATACCAAAATATGGCAAATACACACACATGCAAAAGAAAACCCTAGGCCAATATATCTGATGAACATAGATGAAAAAATCCTCAACAAAGTACTTGCAAACCACATCCAGCAGCACATCAAAAAGATAATACAATATCAAGTGAACTTTATTCCTGGGATGCAAGGGTTGTTCAATATATGCAAATCAATTAATGTGATTTATCACATAAAGAGAATTAAAAATGAAAAAAATAAGATTATCTCAAAAGATACAGTTAAAGTATTTGATAAAATCCAACATGCCTTCATAATTAAAACCCTCAGTAGACTAGGCATTTAAAGAACATACTAAAATAATAAGGACCATCTATTGACAAACCCAGTCTACATTATACTAAATAGGCAAAAGTTGGAGGAATTCTCATAAGAACAAGAACAAAACAAGAATATCCACTTTTACCACTCTTATTCAACTTAATACTTGAAGCCCTAGCCAGAATGATCGACCAAGAGCAAGAAATAATAGACATCCAAATAGGAAAAGAGGAAGTTAAATTTTATTTCTTCACTGATGATAGGATTCTATACCTAGAAAACCCTAATGATTCTGACCAAAGACGCCTAGAGTTGATTAAAAATTTCAGTAAAGTTTTAAGATAGGCAATCAACATACAAAAAGCAGTAGTATTTCTATACAATACAATGTTCAAACTGAGAACCAAATCAAGAACACAATCCCATTTACAAGAGCCACAAGAAAAAAAAAAGAAATACTTAGGAATACCTCTAACCAAGGAGGTGAAAGATCTCTTTAAGTCAAACTACAAAACACTGCTGAATGAAATCATAGATGACACAAATGGAAAAATATTGCATGCTTATAGATTGGAAGATTCAACATCATTAAAATGCCTTTACTGCCCGAAGCAATCTACAAATTCAGTGCAGTTCCTATGAAACTGCCAAAATCATTTTTTACACAGAATTAGAAAATTGATTCTAAAATTTATATTTAACTAAAAAAGAGCCTGAATAGCCAACACAATCTTAAGCTAAAAGAACACAGACAGGGGCAACACATTACCTGACTTCAATCTATACTACAAGGCTACAATAACCAAAATAGCATGGTATGGGTACAAAAATAGACACATAGACCAATGGAACAGAATAGAGAATCCAGAAATGAAGCCTCATTCCTACAACCAACTGATCTTTAACATAATTGATAAAAATGCAATAGGGAAAGGATACCCTATTCAATTAATAGTGCTGGGAAAACTGGCTAACCATATTCAGAAGAATGAAATTAGGCTCCTGTCTCTGACCATATAAAAAAATTAACTCAAGATTGATAAAAGACTTAAATGTAAAACTTTAAACTATAAGAAGCCTAGAATTAGACCTAAGAAACTCTTTTGGACATTGACGTAGGCAAAGAATTTATGACTAAGTACTAAAACACAAAAGCAACAAAAGCAAAAATTGACAAGTGAGACCAAATTAAACTAAAGAGCTTCTGCACAGCACTTGCATGTTCTATTGCAAATATGAAATAGCAAAGGCATGGAATCAACATTGGTTTCCAACAATGGCGGATTGGATAAAGAAACTGTGATGCATATATACCATGGAATACTATGCATCCAGAAGAAAGAATGAAATCCTTTCCTTTGCAGTAACATGGATGTGCCTGGATGCCATTAGGCTAAGCAGATGCTGGGACACAAGAAAAATCTTTAAGATATGTCACTGCTTCTTATCAAGAATAATGTTCTAGTGAGTAACAAGAGTTAAGAACACCACTAATTATAGTACTGTAAATATAATTACAGTTCCAATGAGACATACACACACAGAGAACAATTTTGTCTGGTGGTTGAGGAAATCTTCATTGATTTAAGATATTTTTTGATGAACAGGATTTTTCAATAACTATCAGATGAAGAATGTCTATGACTTATTTTTAAAAACTA